>NC_044006.1:53201203-58201203 GCF_900496995.4 Aquila chrysaetos chrysaetos
CAGAATCTGATCCCAGTTCTCTGAGGAAAGCTTCGCTCCTGAGCTCCGCTCTCAGCTTGGAGAGCTCCGCATCGGCTTGTTTCAAAGATTTCTGCAGTGACAGCTTTTCTCTGTTCCAAATTTCCTTCTCAGAGGCAACCAGAGTATCGATATTAACTCCAAGATCTGATGAGCGTCTAGAAGACTGAAGACAAAAGAAATTGAATTTGAACCACATAGGCTGGAAAAGCTTGAGCTGTGACATTCTAGTCATTGGTTTGGTGGAGAGCTCATAAAATTAATGAGAGAAGACCTACCCACTGATTGGATTTGAGGCCACCTTTGCATCCTAACACCTCAGCAGCAGTGAGTTTAGGAGCCTGATAAACGTCCTAAAAAATATGGCTTCTCCAAAAAAATTCCCCTCATTGGATCATAATAGCTTCATGATCTTGAAGCTATCTGGATCTATTCGCTACTCATCACAGTGACAAGATACCAATCAAAAAGAGAAGCACGTGGAATTTAAAAAAATAGAGCAGTTAACAAAAAGAAGCTGGGTAAAATCACAAAGTTTACTGTAAACAGAGTGAGACGAGATCTACTGACCACAGGACAAGAATAACTCACACCCATTTCTTCACTCTGCAGAGGGAAGCCAAGAAAGCCAGACAGCTTGATCACTCCCACTTAGGTGACTAGGACAAAGAATGATGCTTTTATGCCTATATATACATCATTATATCAGCACCACTAAAGACATACATAGTCTCCAGAAGGTTGTCTGTGCTGGTATCTTCTCAGTTCTTCCTCCAGTTTCATAACAGCATTCCTCAAATTATTCTTTTCTTCACTCAGTCTGCTGACAAAGCCTGTCAGCTCAGCATTTTGCCTCAGCAGCCTCTCAGTCAGTGAGCTAGATGGAGTCCCGGGTGGTAGCACTAGCTTCAGCTAGAAGGAATAAAGAAAACCAAACCAACTTCTGTTAGATCCAACTTGAAAATAACTGGCTTACAGTGAAAAACTTTTGTAGATAATGACAATAACTTCGTAATAACATATATAAAGAAAACATAAGTGTACATGTAAACCATAGATCAATGTGACTTTCTTTTCTATGCTTACCTTGTACATCACAGCAGACTATTTCCATGCAAGCTCAACTGTACCAGACAACAATTTGCAAAGCTTTACTACTATGTTTAGATTTATCTAACTTAGAAGAAAAGAAAAGCCTCAAAGCTTTTTTCAAGTCATGTTGAAAACACTTGCTTAAAATGCAGGTAAGGACCTAGCCAAGCTCAGTTAAAATCAAATATTGCTGAATGCTTTGTATCTCATTTCATTTTTTGCACAGGTGCACACTACTTGACTGCCTTTCCTTTGGTAAATACAGGGCAGTTTAAGTAAATATGTTGCATCAACACAATATGATAAATACTGAATGTTGATTTTAATATTGGGAATTACTGAGGAAAGTTTCCTCAGTTACAGAAATACTACTGAACAGAAAATATCTTTTCTTAAAGAAAAAGCCATGTGATTCAAAAATTCATAATTAAACTGGAAAAGTTTTTATTTGAAAGCTGAAAATTCACTTTTAAGGTGACTAAAATTGAAAAAATAAAAGGAAAGGGGTTTTTACACTTCAACTCCAAATCAGCACACTCACTGGAGCAGATTTTCCTCTAGAAAGTACAGACCTCGATAAGACAGACTTAACAACTCCTTGCTGGTTTCCGCTCACAGCTCATCATCCAAACTCTCCCACCAAAGGTACAATATTGCACTCTCACCTCTTCCAGATAGGACAATCCAGGCAGTTTTTGCAGCTCTGAAATAACTTCTTCAATAGCATTTTGTATTGCAATGAAGGCTTGATCATCTGCTGTTTCAAACTGTAATCTGAAACAAAAGTGACAGTTTCAGCAGCAGGTATAGTCTGACACCACGAGCCAGCGTGACAGGACTTTCCATCGATCCACACGCACTGGGACTTCAGCAAGTCACTTCAGCATAGTTACTGGAGACATGGCAACATTTTCAACACTGCTCAGCGAGTCTAAATGAAATCGGCTCGATTTTATAAAGAATTTGCATAGAACAGTTTCCACTGATTTTGAGAAAAGGCTGTTCTACGTGAAGCACATTTAAAAATGTGGTTCTGCTTCCCACAAATTTGTTGGATCTGTGTGAGCAAGTCCACTTTGCCCAAATGTTTCAGAATGAATCTTTAATATTAAATCACCATCACAACAAAATAAAAACAGATTCAAACCTCCCATAGACCTGGTACCATACTACTTGGTTTTTTTTTTTTAAGGAGATAGTAACCTGAGAAAATAAGAATCAAGATCAGCTTCACCTGACCATAAAATATTAATTTTTGCTAGGGGAAACAAGAGGGATGATCCACAGCAATAATCCCTATATTCATCTCCTAATACAGTGAATTATTTCATTACTAAATTGTTTTAAAATGATCTACCTACACCATACCCAAATAAACCTTATCACTTTTCAGAGAAAAAAAAAGATAATTTTGCTGTAACTTATAAAGGACTATATTAAACACATAAGATTTAGAGCTGCGCTTGATACTCTGTGATCCTGTCTTACATCAGTACAAGTAATGGCACATACTACAAAACTAGAACAACCCCAAAATCAGTTAGGTCTGCAGTCTGTGAATTGATTAAATCCCAATATATTAGCTTCCTGCTAAAAAAAAAAACCAAGTAGCTGAAGAGTGGTCTAACCTGCTAGCAGCTTTCCGAGCCAACTGCTTCAGCTTTGGAGATGTGTTTTGCAGCTTTTGTCTGACATTTTCCAGAATTTCAGTAGCAGCAGAGAGATCTCCTCCTCCTGTCAGTGTGGGGTAGGTTGATTCATTTGTCTCAGCTCCTTCCATTTTTTGCTGGAGAACCCAATTTCTTGTTCTGTCATTGGGTGCATCCCAGGTAGTCTGTACATAAATATGTATTTTTTTATATATATATATATAAAATATATATATATATAGAATGCATGTGGTTCAGTGCTTTAAAATGGAAACATTTGATTCTGAAACACCCCCAGAAACTGAAGAACAAACAATTCTGACACAGAAAGGAGTTTAGTGTGACTACACTACTGTTGTAGTGTACTACTAAACTATTATTTGTGAATGGTCTAGTGTGATGCCTCTTGACTAAGATCTAGTAATCATACAGCTACAGTGTGAATCCATTCAACAAACTCAGCCTGCAGTAAGCCACCCAGCATTTCTGTTTCTTCTGCCAGCAGCTCCTTTACCAGTTGTGCATGGAATGTGGGCAACTGTGTCCACGTGTTTCGGTGACCAATCCATAGTCAGAGGAACAGGACTGGAAAAGCCCACCATGGTCACGGAGGTCAGTCCACAGTCACAGGCAACCATACCACTGATGCTGCCGCAAGCGAAGCAATGCAATGAACACGTGCTCCTCACCCTCGCTAACACCCCCTCAACACTGGCCATGGAAGAAATGCTAGTCCTCCCAAGGAAACCTGAGTCTACAGCTGCGCCTTTGAATATTTCGCCATGGTGTGGTACCAATGGAAAAAGGGAGGGTGTTGCAAATGTCACAGGAAGCAGCAGGAGATTCATTATTTGAAACTCCAGGCAGATCGACTCAGTTTTATAAAGAATTTGCATAGAACAGTTTCCACTAATTTTGAGAAAAGGGTGTTCTACATGAAGCACATTTAAAAATGTGGTTCTGCTTCCCACAAATTTGTTGAATCAGTGTGAGGAATTCCACTTTGCCTTGTGATCTGGAAAGCAGATCACACTGTCTGCTGCCGAGGAGGGGAAAAAGCCCCAACAGCCACTGCCAACCTGATCCAAGGGAAGACTCTTCGTTGCCCGCAGTGCTGGCAGTTACCTCTGCGCAGAAGAGCAAGGTGCACAAACTGAGCGTGGCAGGAAGGCCGATGCTATCACAGTTACCGCTACACTCAACATCCTGCCTCTAGCTGTGGGTAGTTTCCAACGCTTTGGAAGATCGAAACCAGTAGCCAAATTAGGTGAAGAGAAAAATTTCCTTCGTGGCTCCACAGACAGACAGCTTCCAGAAAGCATGGAATGATGGCAGAATGGGCAAAAACATGGTCAGCAAAGAGGCAAGTCTCCTGTCAAACCTCTCTGGGACTATCCACAAATCACTCACCCAGCAACACTTATCTCTTACAGGGAAGTTTCTGAAGACTTTTAAAAGTAATTTAAAAATAATTTTAAAACTTTCCAAACCTTTTATGAGAGAGAAAAAATTACAGGCAACAGTGGTTCCAACTTTCATTCATCTAAAAATTAGGCTAAATTCTTAAATTAATTTTTTTACCTTAATTTCTTCCTTCTATTTTGTTTGCTAACATATACGTATTCATGCATATGGTTGTTTGATTACTTACTCAATTATTGAAGTTATTGGGAGATCACTTTCAATGTTTCAAAGACCACTTGTAGTTTATGAACTAAAGATTAAGAGCGCTGACCTGGAGCATTCCTGAGTAGGAACAGCTCATTTCTGTGACTGGGTGCAGGGAATATTATTCTCCTATACTGAGACACAAAGTGTGTGTATACACCCTGCTCACGCTTCTCCTTACACACCTCTACAGCTTCATTCTCAGAGGATGCATGTGAATAGTTTTAGGTAGCAAAACTGGAGTGCTTTCCCTTTCCCTTTCTCTGGTGCCCATATTTTGTAATCTGCAGGCTGTTTTATAAACTGAGTAAAGGCACAGTGACACACCATGCTGATTGAACAAAAGAATTAAAAGCTAAATTGCACAATTCAGTATTACACATTTCTCTCAGTCCTACTGTACCTCATTTGGATTGTGGCTTGATGTCCTTTCGGCTTCCTTTCTTCCTTCATTCTCCTGCTCTTTTTTCTGTAGTTCTTGGATTATTTCCTGCAACTTCTTTGTTTCATTCCCTAATTTATGAACTTCTTGCTTCTTTTCCCCAAGTTGCCACTGAAGGTCTTCCACTTTGGACTCCAGTTCATGGAGTTTCTTCTGTGCTATTATGTTAGCATCTTGTTCTGCTTGTAATGCTTTCCTCTGGATCTGCCTTTCTTTTTCCATTTGCTGTCTCACTTGCACAGATTCCAGTTTATACTTCTCCATCTCACTTACTAACTCCACTATACGGTCATGTTTTTCATCCATTTGTTTCTGTAGCTCTTTAAGTAATTCCTCAGATGGATTAGGCGTTCCAGCTTGCCCCTTATCTTCAGCACTTTGAAGCTGAGCACATAGCTCTTTTTCCCTTTCTAGGGCACTGCTTATTTCAAGAGCTCGAACCTTCTCTGATTCAAGAAGCACCTGCAACTCAGAATTACGGCCTCGTTCACGTGACAGCTGGGCAGCACTGAGTGCTTCTTGGGATTCAATCTTCTGTTGCAGATCATTTGACAGCTGTTTCTCTTGCTCCAAAAGTTTAGTTAACTGTAAGTTCTTTTGTTTTTGATCTTCAAGGGAAAATTTTAAATCCTTCCATAAGAAAACAGAAGAAAAGAATTGATTAAAGCCATTTGTGTATACTTTCCATTATCTTTGGCAAATTGCAAATATGCTACCTCTACACATGCTGCTTTTAACAGGTTTTGCTATTCATGATTAATGTGACAATACTCTGCATTCTGCAGTTACATCTGATATTAAAATGTATTACAGATGTCTTTATTCTAAAATCAGATCATCTCATAAAAGAGTATCTGTAACATATACTTTTTAATGAGATACAAACAGCCGTAGTTCTGAAGCTGAAGATAACTAGCTGCTTTCACTTTCTAAAACTGTGAAAGTGATTTTGCAAGTTGAGATTTCAAGATGTAAATAAACCTATGCTGCTAAAGTGACCGCTTTTTTGTCTTAATACTTGTACTAGGATACCTGCTCTCTCTCACTATGTCAGATACTGCAGAGGTACCAAGGAAGCTACTAATGCATTTTTTCCTAAACTAAACTCCCTAGTTTGGTTTTCATGAGGTGAAACTTTCAACTTTTAAAGTGGAGACAAACAATGTATCTCCTTCAATAATATCCTTAAATACTATCTTTTATGAGTTAGGTTGTAGTGGGTGCTAGGTGTATCCATGTTAGCAGTGTCCTGTCCCCTTGAATATCTGAGGGCTATTATACAAAGCAGAATCTTTTAATCTTGGCCCTGAAAAGCATAGTTGTTAAATTCCTAATGATTTAAATGGTATTTGCATCAGGCCTTTTTCTTTCTTTGCCACTTCTGCTTCTATACATCTTTCTTCAGCTCTAAATGATATAATACGGCTGTTGAAGACAGAAAATGGAGCACACGTTGGACAAAAATGTAAGCTGAGATGAAATGTTAACCAAAAGAATATTTGTGTGCTCCTTGATGTTCCAGGCCATTTGGGATTATGGAATACCTCAAGCTCTTCTCTTCCTCTTTCCTCACTGCGTTCCATTTTAGCTTTTTCCTTTTCCAAAGCCCACTGTAGCTCTCTTGATTTTTTCTGTTCACTGGCCATTGTATCCTTGAGAATATCTAGCTCAGCTGCTTTTTCTTTAACTTCAGTCCTAAAAGAGAAATGGGCAACCTTTAGATTAGACAACGGCTCTAATCCTATCACGGTAACGTCAGTTACTTGATATTTATTCCATCTTGTGCACTGAAAACACTGCTCAGGTAGTAGAGTAACAGTGAAAAGCCTATTTAGAAAAACAAGCCTAACTCAAAAATAGAGAGAGAGTTGCATAGCTCAAAAAATGACAGAAAGTGTGTCCACCCTGCTAACTTTTTAGTTGCCATTTTTTATTAATTGGTGGCTCAGAGGCAGCTAGTGTTCAACTTAATCCAGTCACTGGCCAAAATCTGAAAGAATGCAGGGGAAATGCATCTTGCTGCCATGTGTCTCAAAGGAAAAAAACAACAGAAATCCATTGCGGAGGGTGGGGCGGGAAGAATCTATGCTCTGAATTTTGGTTTTTTTTTTTTTTGCAAATCAATTTTGCATGAGTTTGCAAAAGAATCTTGCTCCTGATGGTCTGTAAAAGCTGTAAGGTAAACTATAAAGTAATATCAATTTAAACACTTAGTTTGTTATCTCTGAGCTGAACATTAAGATACCATACATCGGCACATCCATTTGGTAAAGGCATAAATAATAATGGCTTTCCTGAGTGCCAAATATTTGGTCTGTTATCTCGGCTGTTGACCATGCCAAAGCAACACTTAGAAGTTACAGAATTTCATATGGAAGTACTTGCAAAGTCATCTTAACTCTGCAATTTTTTTCTCCATATTCAGTTTTAGAAGCAGAAAAACCTTTAATAAATATGGTATACTTATTAGCTTGTATACAGTAGTCTTGTGTCAAAATTTAAAAAGAAATTTGATATTAATAAATCATTAAATCAAACTATGAATCAGATCTTTTTAATCTATAGAATTACTTTTTTTGTCAAATGGAACAGAAGTCTATTTTTTGTCAGGTATGTTTTACAGAAAAAGTGAGAAGCGTTTACATTACATGAGAGAAACTTTCTTAATAAAACAGTATTATGATCTGAGACAACACAGAAAAGATCATCTTCATTGTCAACACAGAAAGTTTGGCACTGAAAGCCGCACCTGATGGCTTCTAGGTCCTTGAAGTGCTTGTGCTGTGCTTTAAGGGTTGCTTCAAGCTCTAGTTTGGCTTGTGCAAGTTCATTCTTCAGCTCAGCACCCATCATTCTCTCTGAATTCAGCTGTTCCTGAAGCTCAGCTGCTCTGTCCTTCACACTCCGGAGCTCCACTTGCATCTCCAGTATCTGCGACTGCTTCTGCTGCATATTATACTCCAGCATTTCTAATGAGAGTACCATTAATATGAAAATTACTCACTAAACAAACAACACTGTCTATTTGGGTAAAGCTTCCCGTAGCACAGAGAATGACTGCAAGGCTATCACTAAGAGTGATATTTTAAAATAATATATTCTTTCAATAGCGGAGTGAAAGCAAAACAATGCCTTTTATACTGGAATACCTTTCATACTTTCCAAGAAACCACATCAACCCTTAAACTTGTTTAAAAGGCTGTGTGTGCAAGCATATCAATACGTATCATTTGGATTATGACTAACATAACTGAAGTTAGGTATGTATGTATACTTGTGACCAAATTTTTGTGACAGCGAGCATTTACTTCAATTTTAAAGTATACATGTTCTCTGAACTTTTTGTTGTTCATTCCAATTGCTTCTTAGTTTACTCATTATGACTGACTATCCAACTTAGATAATTTCAAAGCTGTTGAACCTAAACACTGAAGGGCATACATGGAAAATAACCTTAAAATACAACCCCAATTTTTACAGCAATTGAAATAACTTTGTATCACTTTCAATTTGATACAAGTCATAAGAACACAGACTATATCTTAATTTTTGCAAAACTAGTCCAATAAGATTGAAAAAGATGAAAAGTATGCATGGTCAGAACACGAGTATCAAAATCAGAGAGCAAAGGAAGTCAGTATTCGTTCACCTACAACGTTATGAGCACTGCCATGAAAGCATTTGGAAATGGACATATATTACGACAGAAGTCACCTTGGCTTTTTGAATCAATCTCTTGTTCTCTCTTCGGATTATTTTTCTTACTGTTCATCTGAGCATGTAATACTTGAACCTCCATCAGCAAACTTCTTCTGTCTGCATTCTGAAGACAGTCCATCGCTGCTCTCTGGTTAGTAGCCTATTAGCATTAGAAACATTTAAAAGTAAACCTCCAGATTTTATTAGAATAGCTATGGTTGGATATTACATTTATTTATATATTCATAGTGCGTATATATTCAAAACATTTTCAATTAAGTCATAGTTGAGTCAATATTATAATATTGGGAAGAACTGCGTGTTACTTTTTCTATTTCTCTCCTAGGCATCAAAGTTATAGATCAAAAGAGCTGTCAGTTTTACGGCAAATTGTCATTTTCCTCACTAATCCTTCCATGTTCCAGAGGAGATAACTGACCTCTCTCTGTCCCATAGCAGCCTTTAACACCTTCTCTTCCTTCAACTTGCTCCACATATATAAGCTACCTTTTCTCTTAGACAGTGTAACATAATTCTACTTAACTTAATGAAATCAAGCTCAGGACAACTGTGTTTTAATTCAAATTGATCTCTGAAGGCTGTATTTTTTCTACAGCTTGTGCACCCAAAAAATCTCTTTCCTACACCACATCAGTTTTTCTTTTTAAAGACACCTCTTCTTCCTACAAGTCTTACCTTGTTTTCACCCTTAGACTGTCAAAACTACTATTAATACATGTATTTTTAAATGGATTTATACATTCAAAATTAAAATTTAATGTAGACAAACACACTTTGACTAAAGTATGTTTTATATTACCTGCTCTTGCAGTCTGTGCTCTAACTGATTCATCAATGTCACTGCATCTCTTGTGCCCAGTTCTGCAAGTTCAGTTTGAAACGCAGCAAGAAGAATATTTTGTTCTCCCACAAAAAGCTGTTGAATAGCGTGCAGAAGTTCTCCTCGCCAGTCTGAGACACCTTCAGGAGATTCAGTACTTGCATAAATCTACAGTGGTATAAAAACAATTTAAACAGCAGAATTCAAAGATTACATCAAGAATGGTCATTATAATTTTATGTAAAGTGTGTGTTTTCAGTGGAATATTGAGCTTTTCTTACTCAATAGTTATGTAACATTCATTCACACAAATAGGTGTTATTTATTTTACACATTATGATTTCTTCTGCATGCGCAAATGCTAAACTTTTATCTGTGTTTTAGATGGAAGCAATTTAGCTTTTTATAACTGAAAACTTAGCCCTGTGTAGTTATTATTTATGTTACTGTATCACATTATCCTTTTAATTTTATGACGTTACATGTATGTTCCTAGACTCTCACAGAGCTATGTGGTAGTGTGCAGATATTGTGTATGAAGAAGATTTAATTTTATAATGATATAAAGTTAATCCCCCCACTTCGCACGCTGAAGGAAATGCAGAAGTAATAGAAACTACCTACATACATCCAAAAGTGTAATTGGGGTAATTAGTCCTAATAAGTTTTAACAGATTACCGATTAATATTCTGTTATATTTTAACAATTTTCCCCCTCTTTTCTCTCACTACAGTATCTTTTTGATAGCATCCAGGTTCCACTACAGCAATAAACCACAACATTAAAAAAAAAATGTACTTTAACTGCTACTGGAAACATGCTTTCAAAATAGATTTATTTTTGAAAGGTGGATCTATACAGTCAAAAGCTATCAATGCACAGAAGAACAAATGCAAGCTGTAATTTAAGACATATTTTATTACCAGAAAGCGTGACATGCAGTTTTGCTGCATATTTTTGAAATCTTTTGCCTTATAGAGCATTTAAACCTGAATTGTGAATGTGCCTTATAAGGTTATCATAATTTTTTTAAATTTAGGTTAGAATCTTATGATATTATTTATACCTCAGCTTCTCTGTGAAGTTGCATTTTTGCAATTAGGTCTTTCAAAGATGAAATGGTGCTTAGAAAAGCTTTCCTTTCCTCAAGCCAAGATTCTGGCTCTTGCTTAAGAGGTGGCATCTCTCTTTCACCATATGGAAATTCAGTGAGAGACAGCACCTGTATGCCTTCATGATGGACTGCTCTCAGCAAACCCTACAATAAATATAAAAAGAAATCAGTAATGCCAGTCCTAATAATAATGATAATAACAATCTTATTTCATACATATTGGAATACTTGTACTTCTAAATTGATCAGCACAAGGAAACTATTTATGCTTCCTCATATCAAAGACAGAAGTGTCACCCAGTTCTTTGTATCTGCCAAACAGCAGAACTTATTAAATAGGTGTATTTGTCCTCAGTTTCAAATGAAAATTCCCAAAGTTCATCTGTCAAATCAATATTAAAATTTTAAAATGTTGCTGATGGAAACTAACACTTTAAAAACAAAGTCCTGGGAAGCTTCCAGATGAGCTTTGCAATTCACTTTTTGAAATTACTATTAAGCTTTGCTGCAAAAGACTTGCTTTTTTTTTTTTTTAATGTAATTAAAAGCATGATACCCTTACTGTTTTTAAGAAACACATTTGCTTACTTTCATAATTTAGATATTATTCTACACCTATAATAACAGAATCTATAAAATTGTGTAATATATGATCATGACATTACCATTAATACACAATAACTACAATGAATTATAATTAACAGGAGTTAGGTCTCTCAAACATAATTGAGAACAAGCCTACAGTTACAAAACTCATATTTAGCCTAATTTAACATGCAAAAATGCACATAATTTATCAGAAGTATTTTTAAATGTATTAAAATAGCTGAAACTTTAAAACTTATCTAAATGGCTCTATTTTCACTAATCAAGCAGCAGCAGCTAATCTAAGGTTTTGGTAGTATCACTGTTGTTCCATAATAAAAATGATCAGTTCTACTTTACCTTAATTTTTTTTGGAAGTAAATCTGTTGAAGTTCCACCTTCATCTACTCCTTCAGATATTGTGTCAGATCCCTGGGTCTGAGCAAGATACATTCCTTGACTCCAGTCTGAACTGGAGTCTAAAATAAAAGGAGAGAAAAACATGAAAGCTGGATTACTGTGAAACTTTGAAGAACAGGCATCAAAAAAGTATTTTTGTCTGTTGTTGTAACAGGTGGTTGCATGTCACCAGAGTTGATTCCAAGCCTGGAGACTACCTGTTTTATAGTTTTTCTTTTTCAGTTTCAAAGCAGTAACAGCAAAACAAAACTAAAAAAAACCCCAAACTTAAAAATCCTAGTTTAGTTCTAAAAGAGAAACAACTACTTGCACAAACACTTCTGCCAGACGGCCCCCCCCCTTAATATGCTTAGCCTTTGCCTGTGAAAAGGATCATCATCATAATTTTTATTACTCTTGGAGAAGTCAGTACCTGTCATCATCTCCCACTGCTAGGGAGCTGTAGCTTTAAATTCTATCAAGAGATTATAAAGCTCCACTGAATAGATCATGTAATATGTAAGAAGACTATAGGAACTCCGGTGAGAAGAAAAAAATTGGCATCTGATGCCTGGACTCAACCCACCTTCCCTCTAGTCACTTTCCTTTTGTAGCAAATTAATAGACATGGTATGCTCAGCACCTCTGCTAGCGTGACAGGCTTCTGTTTTGATCTGGGGAGCAGTTGTTTTTATTTCTTAGAACACAAACTCTTTAACAGTAAACTTAATATTAAAAAAGCAGATTTAATTTATAATGCTGTTTGAAATCTATGAAAACAAGTTTCTTACCACTAGAACCTCCATCTCTAGCTTGATACGGTGGAGAACGTGCTAATCCAGGAAATGAGATTCCCTATATTTAGAAAAGAGAACAATTAAATCTTTAATCACCCCACGCCCACTCACGACAAGGGAACTAATTCTAAGGAGCAGGAAACCATATGAGCTTCTTTGTTCAGTTTCCCCTGCAATCAAAGTAGTCAAAATGGAGACGAGAAAGATGGCATTCAATAAGGTGACCTACACTTGTCCCCACTTCACAGAGCAGGACAGGTCCAAGGCAGTAGCACAAGGAAGCATCTGATAGTTGAGCACACCCCCAAACTTAAATTGCTGAGGAAGGGGTTCATGATCTCTCCCCAGGCCATGGAAACATTAGAACACTTAAAAGCTTTATGCTGAAGATAGGGTGGTTCACACTTAACAGACTTTAAATGGGAATTTCTGTAGCAGAAGCGAAAGCACAAACCGAAGTAGCTCCAGGAATATGCAATAGGATCCATACCTCTTTAGTTTGCAGAGTTTCTATGACTTCCTTTAAAGTATTACATTCTTCAGTCAATACTTGCACTGCAACAAACTTCTCTCTCTTTAATGCTTCAGATTCAGAGATATGCCTTGTCTCCATGTCCATGATTTCAGCAGCATGGAGTTCTTGCATTTGGTCGATTTTTTCAGTAAATTCTCTTATGATCTCTGCAATCTCTTCTGAAGAGCATCCGTTTTGCAAATCAATTTGGATTTCTGCATTTTTAACAAGGACTGGTGAAGTCTGCATACAGCTGTTGATTTCCACAGTCTTGTCTGTTTGTGACGATGAGCTTTTTCTAATAAGAGCAGACTCACTGGTTGACAAATCACACAATATTTCTGCATCCTTTTTGCTTTCAGTTTTTACCATTTCCTTGTCCTTTCTCACATAACTTGCAAGCCTCTCTTCTGCTTGAACTAGGTTCTCTTTGACTTTGCGCAGGTCTTCCTGAAGATGTATAAGACTTGCTTCTTTTACCTGTAAACATGGAGAATCTGAATTGCAGTCCTCCCAAACACTTGAAAAAAATATCTAAAACCCAAACAGCCCTCTAAACCATTAGAGCTCAGTTTAGTCCTATTTTAAAGCAGTTATTACACATGGTAAGAAATACTATCTCCTAAGAAACACAGCTCTAGATCCACTGTTGCACTACAGTGGACTGTAAAACCATGTACTTTGGCAACAAGTGAGGATTTGGTCTACAGCATCAGCTCTGTTGCACTGACAGTAGGTGCCAAGTGACCGTTTTTCTTAGTGGCATTCTCAGTACTAGAGTAAAAAAAAAAAATCAAAAAACTATAGCATTCACATTTGCACAGTAAGTCCTGTATAATCATTTGCTTTAAATACAATATGGAACAATCTGGTTCTTACTGCCAGTTCTTGCTGAAGTTTTTCTGCCTTTTCTCTGTAACTGCTCAGGTCTTCCTTAGCAGCAGCTGCCTCTTCTTTAAGTTGCTCTAGTTCAAGTTCATTAATAAGCACGTTTTCTTTTTGACTTTCCATGAGTTGTGCTCCTACCTACACGGCAACACAAGATATGGAAAATGGTGAAGAATCTTACGAAGAGTCACGTATTAACAGCACTGATCACTTTCATGCCAACTTCCAAAGCCACAAATGAAAAGATCATAGGGGAAAACAAATGTATGTTATCTGGATTAACATAGCCTCAAAAAATTAAGACTGAAAGACCACTTTCCTAGATTAACTCCCACAAACTGGATAAGCGTGGGAGGAAAGACAAGCGTGGGAGGAGAGACTGTCTTCTTACAGTTTACTGAACTGCAAGCAGAAATTGGCTACACCACACAGAAAGCACAGGGAGGAAGGTCAACAGAGAGTAGGAAATTAAGTCTGATAATATTATTAAATTTATAAGACATTTATGACATTCATTCAACCTGCATTTGGATGAAAGGTCTTAGAATCTTTTCTGGTCCAGCACTGGGTTCCATGATGTCTCTGAACTTAAGGGCTTCAGCAGTCAAGCTCATGTTTGGGCTATCAAGCATAGTCAACTTTGACTGAAGGTTTTAAATTCAGAGGCAATGTAACCAGTGGTGGATGGAAATTCAGGACAAATGTATAGTGGTAAAAACTACTGATGGGAAATATCTTTGGAATCAAGAGAGCAAAGCAAGAAAAAGAAAACGAAACTCAAAGCATACATAAACAAACAACCTTGTCCCCCAAAAAACTGTACAGACAAATTCCTATCAATCTGTTATCATTCTGAACCCTTAGATAATTTTTATCATTTTAATTTTTATCTCTCTACCTCCATTCCATGTAAAAGTGTAATTCACTCCATTCTATGTCAATTCAAAGTAAGAATAAGAAAGTGTATGTCCAAAATTCAAAATCATCCTACATTCATGAAAAGGCAAAGCATTTTTAATGCAAAATGGAAACTGATAGTGGAGTTCACCTAAAATAACACCCTTCTCTTCTTTGTAACTCCAGGAATAATAGAGAAATGAAGGTCTACCCCACACACCAGAATATTCCTATCACTAGTCTCTTAAGAAGTGTTTAATTCATTATAGGTTACATAAAATAACAGATTTCGGTGAAAACAAGCCAAAAGAAAATGGCATCTAACCTGATATGTCTGCATTTCTTCTTGCTTAATGTATTTCTGAATCTCTCCTTTGTGTTTTTCTTGAACCTCTTCCAATAATTGCTGAAGTTCTAAGAGTCTCTCTTCTTTCACTTTAGCTTCCTTTTGTGCAACTTTTACATTTTCTTTTTCTAGCTCCAAGTTATGATTGACTGTTGCCAGTTGGTCTTCCATCTCACTAAGCCTCTGTGTTAAGAGTGATAATTTTGATTCCGTCTCATTCTCAGTTCTATCACTCAAACCCTCTGTTTGGGCATTTTTGCTTGCTTCCTCCACACATTTTGAAGCTTCCTGGATTTCCTGCATGAATTTCCTTTGCTCCTGAACTGCATTTAGCTGAACCTGACTCACAAGAGCAGCAGCAACTTTTTCCATTAGTGTCTTTTCCAGTTCTAATACCCTCTTTTTAAGTGTTTCTCTTTCAGCTTTGCCTTGCTCTTTCAGGTCTTTCATTTCATTGTAGGACTGGCACAGTTCTGAATCTTTTTCCTTAATGCATGCCTGAAGTTGCTGCAGTTGTACCTCCATCTTGCTAATGGTGACTCTTGTATTCTCATCTGAAGTCCTAAGCTGGGATTGATCTAGCAACTCTATCTTCTCACATATGCCTTCTTCCACTTTTTCAGTTTTCCCATTGCTCCTATCTTCTGTTTTTTCCCTATCACCTTTCATCAGTGCACACTTATATTTCTCTGTTATTTTTTCATGCTCTTTTTTTAACATACTTATTTCTTGCTTTAGCTGGTTCATTTTTAACTTAGTTTCCTCAAGCTCATTCTTCGTTCGAGATGCCTCTACACGTATGTTTTCTACTTGCTTCTCCAAAGCTTCCTTTTCTGCCAGAACTGTTTCAAATGTGTGTTTCAGACTGTCAGCATCTTCTTGAAAAGCAGCAATATCTGCAGGTACTTTTTGTTCAATATTTGCTAGTTCCTGCTGAAGCTTATCAATTACATCATTCAGCTGCTCTACTTCCTCATCATTTTTTTTCTTCACACGTTCTTGATCACTTTTCAGACATTCTACCTGGGCTTCAAGCTCCCGTATATGCTCATTTTGCTCTTCAATAACCTGGAAAAAAAAAATACAACAAAAGAACTTCATAATGGGTAACTAATAAATCCTCAGATAATTTTTCTCCTGGACTTCACAGCAACAGTTTAATCAAACATTGTAAAAGAAAGTATGTCCTCAGTGAATTTCTTAATGGGATGTCTATTGTAACACTTTATGAGAATCAGGACATCTTCACATAGGACTGACAAAGCAGCCTGTGACCTTACTGAACTGCAAAATAGGTGTGAAAGCATTAAATGAAGTGAAAGCATGTATAATATTCACAGAGATATGAAACATTGAAGTTTAAGTGTTCAGAACACTTTTTTCCCCAATAGTTTAGTCTAAAGCTCTGTCTTGTCCTTTTTATTGAAAATTAAAATGGAAACAAGTGGAGTGGTCATGTCGACTGTTCAATCTTCTTATGAAATCAAGGTTTAATATACTATTTTTACTCAAAGAATTCCAAGGAACCAAGATTTATGAAGCTTATAACTTACAGATAAATTTTCCTGCATTACATTACATAAAGAACTTCCTTTAAAAAACAAATCCTCAAGCTTACCATATACAGGTCAGATATGTTCAGTTAGATTAGAAAGACACTGTGCCCTTCACAGAAAAGAACCACTCATTCATATGGTCAAATAGATTTATGTAGGACAAAGCCAATTAAGATGGATATGTATTTTAAATACAAATAGACCTTTAATTAATTGTGTTGAAAAATACTGTTAACGCTTTTTAGTCTGAGACCACAGAAAACACCTACCAGTTGACTCTGACATTTCCCATCGCAAACCTAAATATGTGTTTGTCTGTTTATGTGTGTGTGCATACACATATACAGATGTGCACAAAAACAGGTAGGGCAAATAGTACCTGTAAACCCAGAGCAAAATTATTTTTTGTGCTATAGTTTAAATGAAAGTAAAGAGAGACAAGGTTATAGAAGTATTTATTTTAAAAATGTATATGACTATCCAAAGAAAATTCAAAGAGCAATTACTTCTAAAGACACTTAAAATTACAGGCTGTGTAAGGGGCTCGAAATTCCAAGAAATTCATAAAATCATGTAAATGAGCAAATATGAGCATGAAGACTTTATGATGCAGAAAAGAGAAGCCATCTTGTATCAGCTTCTAACAAGAAATAAATGAGTAGACACAAAAAAATGGAATGACTGGCATTGAAAAACACTAAATTTAATAAATAAAAAAGTCTTAGCAAAAGGAATAATGAGACAAGTTATCAGATTCCAATAGAATAAGTTTTATAAAATTCATTTAAAAACCCTGCTTGTTAAACTGCAGTGGGAGCAAATTCTCATTTGAGTGTAGAAGAATGACAAAAAATCCTTTACAAAGTCAAAATGAAGACAGACCAGATTATAAATAGTGAGTCTAAGAAACAAAGTGGATATATTTTCTTAAGGGAATGTCTGGAGATCTGAAATGGAACAGTGCTTCTACACTGGAAATGAAAAAGGCAAAAGGAAATCTGTCAAAAGTATTCAGAGAGAGATACTAGAAAATAAAATCAGTTATGGAACATAAAATGTGTAAGAAGTCTAAAAGTTTTCAAAAAGAAATATGAAAAAAAAAAGCAGAAGAGAAGAAAGATGGCTAAATTCATTACTCAAATAGCCATTATTTTTCCTTTATCTCTCAATACTTCATTAGGTTTAGTTAGTTAAATAGAATAGTAAGACGACTTTGTAGTAAGTAAAATATATACAAAAATAAATGGTAAATGTGACCATATAAATTAGAGAGGCTGATTTGTCAACCAAGAACTTATTTTTAAAAATCCACAGAGATCAGAGAAAGCTCAAAAACACTAAATAAAACATGAACATGTCATTGGTTTGGAGAAAAGAACAGTGATCCTGGCAACTGCTATCAAGTCAGCATAGCAGTTCCTGTTCTTTGTAACATAATAGAATAAAGGACCACAGAAGGCAAATACAGCAACTAAATGAAAAGCACTTGGGATGAAGATGTCTAAGGGACTAGGAAAGTGTTTAACCTAAGAACAATCTATTAATATTTAATACTGATCTCATAATCAAGCAGAGTAATTATTTAATGTCCTGCAAAAAATAACTGAGTAAGAGGATGAAACGAAAAAAATGAAACTTCATATAACAGGAAAAGAACCAATCATTAAAATGAATTATACCTGAATCCTGGGTATTTTTCTCAAGGCAAGAAATGTAACCATATTACTGTGGTCATTGTATAAAACAGAACCATTCTGGATTCCTAAAGTATGATATTGCTTAAATCCAATTTATAGCTTTGTCATTATTCACTGAAGTTCACTGTAACTAAATTTTGCACATAAAAACTCAGTGAAATTATCCAGCTCGGTCAGAGCTCTATTTTAGTGGATTCAGTATGTCCTAGTAGAATGTTACCCTACATGTTCCATCAGCTACTGAGGGGTAACAGAATGCCTGTTCTTACCTTAATGAAAAATACTTGCTTTGGGGTTAAAGCTTATGACTAATAAATTTTCACATTTAAAATGGTCAGAATGCAAAATTAATCCACTGAAAAAAATCCCATGTTCTTCCTATAAAAAATGTGAGACTACAGGCCTGTTTCTGCTGTCACTTACATCAATGCAACATAAGTAGTATTTCTGTTGAAATCAAACGCGTTATATCTGTATAAAATGGAAGTAAGCCAGAAGAAGATGAAGTTCATTATCATAAAAACACATAGCTGAAAAATAACAGAAAGCTACAGGTGTTAAATCTCAGTAAATAAAAGAAAGATGAATCTGCTGCTTTCTTTCTTGCTCTCCATTTTTAATAAAACACAGCATTTTCTTTGCACATCCACCATGCTTCAAACTGGATTAAAGATGTTGCCAACATTGGTATGATGACAAAGTATTTACACAAGCTCATGGAGCACAAAAGTTCAACTGCTAAAAAAACCTATAAAATCCAACACGATCCAGCAGGTGTCACTGAAATGTAACACTGAAAATAAGTCAGTGAAGGGAAGATGGTAGAATGAACGATGAGACTGAATTCAGCTACCTACATGCTACTAAATGTTCAGAAGTATTAGAAGAATAGAGAATGAAGAAGAATTTAAGACAAAAACTCAAGCAGAAATAAGGCAGAATAATAAAAAGAAAAGGAAGCAAAAAGTATCTTTCATAAAAAATGAGACAAAAGAGGAAAAACAGATTAGGGTTAAAGCGTTGCTTGAAACTGAAGGATGTGCATTTTTAAATTAAGGCAGCAATAGAAGATAATGTAATTGGTGCTGGGACAGAGGGTTTGTTTTCTTTAAACAGCTAGCAACACAAAGTAGGACTCTGAAAAAGATTTCAAAAGTATGTACTTTGTTGTCGGTTGTGACTTCAAGTTGCTGTTGCAGTTTTGCAATTTGTTCATGAAGATGATCCATTTCCTGCTCCTTCTCTTGCATAATGTGAGCGAGCCTCCCAGCCACTAAATGATGGTCCTTTATGGTGGCATCTTCAAATTTCTGGATAGCTAGTCCCAGTATTTCCATTTCATCCTACCAAAAAAAAACCCCAAAATCATGTTACAGTTGTACACAATGTTTTCTGCATATTCTTCTATGAGTATTTAAGGCATAAGAATTGAAATAAACAAATTGCATGGAATGAGAAGTAATTATATGAGCTTTTTAATATTTTGCAAGTTGAACTGTGGAATGCTTAAGAAAGAATTTGGCATGTTGGCTTTTTCCAAGCATTTATTTCTGGGGAGGAGGGACAATAAAGCTCTAGGCTTCTCTGTTACACAATTACCTTAAATAATTTGTTCTCTTGTTCAAGTTCTTGCATATGTGTAGTGGACTCCTTTCGCTGAATTTCTAGTTGCATGTGCAATTGCTGAACTTCTTCATTTTTATTTTCTAGCTCCTCTCGAAACTGCTCCAGTTGTTCCTCAAGGTTCGTGATCTATGTTTCCAAAACAAATGGTGGAAAAGGAGTAGACAGCCATACCAAAAATTAAATGTCATAATTTTCAAGTGCAATGTCTACAGTAAACTGGTTTGGCATACACAAACAAAAGAATGTGTACTCAGTGACATTCTGAGTCCTCAAACTGAATGGAATTTTAAAACCCATTACAAATCAACTGAAATCACTATGAAGTTTTTCTTAATTAGGCTGAATTTTGATTCCAGAAACACTCTTGTAAGTCATAAGCATTAACATAGACAATAACAACAATTATCATGGCTCACAAGAGAATTTCAAAGGGATTTGGACTGCTGTCTCTCTGACCTGTTAAAAAATTTCACCTGTTAAAAAATTCACTGAACTTAACAGAAAGCAAAAACTGACAAACCAAAACATCAGCAGAAACATGGAACATTTGACAGGTATTTTACCTCCTTTTCCTTTCTGTCCACAGCTTCTCGTTCAGCTTGCAGTTGTACTTCAAGAGGTAATTCTCCCTTTACTATGATGGTGCCAAACTGTTTTCTTTCCTCCACCTTTAAATATAAATAATATTAATAACAAAAAAATAAAAAAATATACTGTTTTGTTCTCAAGCAAACAAGAAAGTAGTAAATACATGATAATTTTAGACCAAACAATACCTTTTGCAAGTTGTCTGCACTGATGATCAAGGCTTGTTCCAGTTCTCTTATTCTGCATTCTAGTTTCTCAATTTCTTCATTTCGTTCTTGTATATCTCTCTGAAGTTGCTCCTTAGAGAGCAAAAGCTCACTGCATTTGTCTGTTTTTTCTTTTAGATGATTTGTTAACTGCTCAACCTGGTGACAATATGGCAAGATGATGAATACATTGTACTAGGCTGGAAAGGTTTGCTAGCAATAGCAACAGCACTCATTTTTGACAAAGTATCCCTCTTTTTTTCTTGTAACAAAACTCCTACTCCTTAGGTGAAACAGAATGTAAAGTTAGGATACTGTAGTGCTACATCCAACAAATACAAACACCATTTTTTAAGAAGTCATACGTTCTGTGCTATATCACGTACTCTAGAAATGACCTTGTCCTCCTGAAGCCTTCAGACTCTCTAGTCAGTTAAAAGCAAGTAGCACTGCATCCCTATGCAGCCCACTAAAAAGATACACCTTTACCATCTACAGATGGAATGTCTTGACCCTAAGGTCAGGATGGTATTTGCATCTTTGAGAAATATCATAGTTCTAAAAATCTGTGACAAAATTATTCAAAATAAGGAGTCGATTAGTGACATACAGACATATCCTAAAACTCACTGGGTCTTGGGTCTTTTAGCACTGAAGAGAATTGCTTCAGTCTCAAGAAACATGAAGTTTTGTTTTCTTGCTGGGTTTGTTAAATGGGACCAAACAGATGTGATGGATGATATAATTTCACTTCGTATTGGGGACAAAGCATCCAAATAAAGCATTCTGAATCTCAGTATTTCAGATGTTTGTGGCTCAGAAACAACATATTAAAAGAGGAACCGAAGTAGCAGAGATAAGAATGATCCCAGTTCTAGCAGTATTTCAGAAATGATTACGTGTCTTTTTTATCTGTAGTTTTGATTAACAAATCCATGGCATTAGTCCTGATGCACAGAGTTAAGACCCGAGTTAAACTAAGCAATCGAGCAAGAGACATGAAAAGTAATGCTTGTCCCACTCAAGAAACTGATTTCGGTATTTACAATTAGGAAGTTACGATGTAGCCAAAAGGTAGAAGACTCAAAGCATTTCAATAGATAGGAGAGAAGAGGACCAGAACATAAAGCTGACAGGATGGTATTATTGACGTTATCCATCCATGAGTAACATCAAAGTCTGAAGTGACCACAGAAAAGTCCTGAGAGAGAAATGGAAAAAGAAAAATCAAGTCTAGAGCAGACTCTTTATGACAACCCTCCGAGGAATAAGTTGACAGAGTAAGCTGAAACAACAGTAGAAAAGAAATGAAGTTATCAACAGAAAATGCTCACAGCATCCACGCAAAGCAGAAGAGCATTTCAAAAAACTGTGCAACTATTAAAAAATAAAGCAGCTATCTCAGAAAAGCATGAGAAATAATGATAAAATATATATTTAGGAAATATTCCAAGTAACATTGTGACATCAAAATATACTATATAGTAAGATTATGTGCCTCATTTGATAATTATTAAATGTAAATCTAATACACTATTGAAAATTCTGCCTATAATTTGTAATGTATCACATTCAATGCTACCCAGCTCTAAAATAGCTGCTACACCTGTGGTGCTTACAGACATTATCTTATTGTCTATATTTCTACTACTAAAAAATCCTAATTTAAAAGCTTCTAATACAAATCTCAAAATATTAATCACAGTTACAGCTGTCTTTCATTTTAAAGCATGCTTTAAATTTCCATTGTAGCATATCTGCCAACTTAAGAGTATACAGGTATGTGTATATGTGCATATAAATCAGGACCATTTTTACATATAAATTCTGTATAGAAAAATAGGGCAATTTTTATTATGCTATCAAATTTCAAATCTTTTTCTTGGGATTTTTTTTTTAATCTCTTTTTTTAATTTTGACTAGGAATTCAGACACTACCCATGCCCCAAATTATAAACAGACACATAATGAAATGAACTCAAAATGAACATCCTGGATTCAGGAAAACTAATTGTGCTAAAACGTCTCCCCCATCTGTGTAATGTGTCAACAGGAGAGGAGTGTGCACACAGTTTGCAATAGAAGGAAATAGATGCAGAATTGCTCCGTATGTGTTGGTTAACACATACCCAGCTAATTCCAGAAGATTCATTGTTCACAGAGGCTGATGACAGCTATATCACATAGTGCTGACTGAATACTTTAAGATTTCTTACAAATGTTTGTATTAAAAAAAACCCCATGAAATACACCTCTAAATCTGAAAATTATAAGTAAATATATATTTCAACAACTTACACCTCACATATATCAATTTATGTCCTATTACTGTCTATGGTCCTAAACTATATAATACAGAATACTAAACGTTGCTAATATTTAATAATTGAATTACAGCAACTGAACTACCTCAGTAAGAACTTTGATTTGAAAATGGCAGTGCAACCTAATAAGAGGCATTTTAATACTGAAAATCAGGCAAGAAAATCATGCAAAAATATCAGCCTTGTTCAAAAAGCAGGACACAAGAAAATCCCAAAACCCACAAAAAATAAAATGCGATTTAATTGACTAACACATCATCAAACAAAACATGCAAAAGCTTCATAATATGTAGCATTTGCACTGCTGCCACTTTTCTTGATTTTGCTGGGTCTAAGAGTTTTCTGTGACTCCCTTGAGCTGCTGTTCTACAGTCACTAAATTTGTTTCAGCAGAAACAGACTTTCACTGGGGAGGTTCAAGTGTACACAGAGAGCGCTACTACATCTCAGGTCCTAAACCTTGGTAACTCAATTCCTTCAGTTGTGTACCTGTGCTATAAACAGGATGTCACAAAAGAACATGTGAAATTGCTAAAGTAGTCCTAAATGTTTCCACAGGCTTTTGAAAACAGTGGATTTTCTAAATTAAGCTATATGAAAAAGCCTTTTTCAAAGTTATGAAGTCTCTATATGTCTGCTATGAAAAACAAACAAGGCACCAGCCTAAAAAATCCCCAAAACACAGTTTTACCACTTTCACCCAACACCTTACCCTTGATTTAAGGGGATTTACTCTCCTGGCTTGTAAATGGATGCAGGTTAGATACACTGTAAAATAGGTTCATTACAATATCTTAACAGCTGTCAACTTGTCATTTACATTCACTGAGTACAAGTAACAAGATATGTTACCTCTCTAGTTTGATGTTCATTGACAGGCTGACTCCTTTGTGGAATCTTAAGCTGTTGTTCCAGCTTCTGTATCTCTTGTTGGAATACGTCTCTCTCATGTTCTCGGTCAATTGCTTGCTCCTGAAAGTTAAGAAATTATGTGGATACACCATTTGATTTTAAAACTATCTAAATTAAGTATATTACTACTTCTTATTTCTGTTAATGTGAGGCTGGTAACAGTATGTCAGTATTTTTAAGGTAGCAGAACCTCTTGGAATTACCATTAATTCTTTAATCATTTGGGGCAACAAATTTCACTTTTTTTTATTGAAGAATTAGGACAGGACAGGTACATCCAGCATTATTTCACAAAAATGACAGTTTTGTTTCTTCTGTTCCAGACACACCACACAAATGGTAATAAGCCAATATTTTATGATTTTCTTTCCTAATGTTTGTCTTTGATATATGTAGCATAAATAGAAATTAAGACTAGAAATTAACTCTGTGTTATTATTGATGAGAAGCCAACAGAAAAAAAAGTTATACATTATTTGCATTTTGCATTTCAGCTTTACTTTTGACCAGTTTCACTTGTTATATCGCAGTCTGACATTTGAGAAATACATCTTTGTATAGGAAATAATGCCCAACTGGTAGCATCCAGTGAAATGCAACCTTTAAATGCCACTTTGTAAAACAGACAAACCTTATTGGATGCATTAAAATAAACTAGCTGAAGTATCTGATACAAAGAGGAATGCTTCTGCCTAGCAACAAAATATTTAGCAAAAATTCAGGAAAATAGAATAAAACCTCAAACTTTACAAGTTGCAGATTTTAAAAACTCACCTGCTGTTTCAAGGAAACAGCAGAATTCTAATGCTGCTATTACAAACAGCTACTCGTCTCAGTATTCCATTACTCTGCAGTTCATGCTATTGATAATTCCAAACCATGATGCATTTATGACTATGGGACTTGTAATAGGAATTTTTACTTCTGAACCTTGTCCTATTATGACACACTAGTTTCAGTGAGAAAAATAATCTTGTAATTGTAGAAAATAAAGGAAATCCATTTGTGCTAAGAAGTATCTGGAAAGATCTCTCCTTTAATACTGCTTAGTAATAGATAATGCAGAGAAGGTGCCAGAGGTTGTTATATTTACTATGTAAAAAATTATTCCACCCTACTGCTGTCAGTTAGAGAGTTAATTGAGAAGGCACAGAAATAATAGTTTTCTCCCAACAGCAGCATAGGACACTTAAGAGGAAAAAAAAAATGGGAAAAGAAGGAGGCAGGGAAAATTGTGTTTGCTGAAAACAGGGTAGAGTCTAAAACAAAATTGCAGAGTCAGGCCGAGGCAGGAAGAAGTTGGGTACAATGGAGGCAGCTGCCACTGTGAATGGGGGCAAACACACATATAATATAACTGGCTGGAAGGTGTGGCTTAATATTTGGAGTTAGATCCTTGGATGCTATGAAGGAAGACTATAAAAGAAACTTAGAGAAATTATGCTTTCAATTTCCAAGTATAGATAGACTACTTAATTCATTGAATCATAGAATAGTTTGGGTTGGAAGGGATCTTTAAAGGTCATCTATCCAACACCCCCTGCAATGAGCAGGGACATCTTCAACTAGATCAGGTTGCTCAGAGCCCCGTCCAACCTGACCTTGAATGTTTCCAGGGATGGGGCATCTACCACCTCTCTGGGCAACCTGTTCCTGTGCCTCAGCACCCTCATCGTAAAAAAATTTCTTCCTTATATCTAGCCTAAATCTACCCTCTTTTATTTTCAAACCATTATCCCTTGTCCTACTACAACAGGCCCTCCTAAAGTTTCTCGCCATCTTTCTTGTAGGCCCCCTTTAAGTACTGAAAGGCTGCTTATAAGGTCTCCCCGCAGCCTTCTCTTCTCCAGACTAAACAATCCCAACTCTCTCAGCCTGTCCTCATAGGAGAGGTGCTCCAGCCCTCTGATCATCTTTGTGGCCCTCCTCTGGACTCGCTCCAACAGGTCCATGTCCTTCGTATGTTGGGGGCCCCAGAGCTGGACGCAGTACTCCAGGTGGGGTCTCACGAGAGCAGAGCAGAGGGGCAGAATCACATCCCTCAACCTGCTGGCCAGGCTTCTTTTGATGCAGCCCAGGATACAGTTGGCTTTTTGGGCTGCAAGCGCACATTGCTGCGTCATGTCCAGCTTTTCATCCACCAGTACCCCTCAAGTCCTTCTTGGCAGGGCTGCTGGCAACCCCTTCATCCTCCAGTCTGTATTGATACCAGGGGATGCCCTGACCCAGGTGCAGAACCTTGCACAGACTTTAGACTAATACTAACAGACTTTACTGAAAAACATGGAAATTCCACAAACTTTTAAAAATTAAGGTCACAAAAATTTATGTCTCCTCATTAATTTTAGAAGTTTCCCATTATTTTAAACATTTAAGAAGCCTACTAAGTTATACTTAGAAATACAGAGCAGTCCTAAGCAAGCATCTGAAATGAATTTTCAACTTTTAAAACATCAATTAAATTCTTGGGCTGGAACCTATAACACTGTTACTATTGTGTGCTTCTTTATGTTTGCTCAAAATCTGAAAAAAATAGCATTTCCCACTGAACCAAGCCTCAGCGCAGGTGCCCACCCACCTTCACGAAACTAGCCTTTTACCGTACTTACATCTAGAAACTTTCTTGTTTTCTCAAGTTGCTTCTCCAAAGCCTGGTTTTGCTGCCTTAAGTCCATTAGTTCTGCATTTTTTTCTTGCTCTAGCTCTATGAAACGATTGACCTGTTCTTCCAAGTCTATCTCCAAGACTTTCACTTGCTTGTGAAGGTCATCATACTCTTTTTCAGCTTGACGCTGTACTTCAATTTTTTCTTTCATTAACTTTTCTGTTTCCTCCAGCAGTTCTGGTTATAATAAAAGCATCACACACTACTTTTAGATATGAATAGTCAGTAACGTTATGAAGCAAAACCACTCCCCAGGGTATCCATGCTGTACTCTGCAGAAGGATGTGAACTGGTTTGGGTTTTTACTATTTTTCTTTTTTAGAAAATGTATTTTCTTCTGAGAAATAATCAAACAACCATGAAAGCAAATTCATATTGAAATTACTATCCTTTAGTTAGTCTTCAGAGGACTGTTAGTGAAGTTGTATCAGATCACTTCCCTGTTTAAGTTTCATATAAATTAAAAGGTCTTTGTATAATTGAAAAGAAAAGAAAATGCATGGGTTCAAACTACAGCTAGAGTCAGCACAGGGGTTAACAAAGTAGTACAGAAAACCCAACCCTCTTCTCATCCCCAGCGTCAGTAAAATCAATCCACTCCCAGTCTTCATCATTTAATGGGATACATTTAAATAATTTGAAGGAAATATTTAAAAAGACTTAGCACGATCGTCAGGCTGACAGAGAGGGAAATTACTGACCTGTAAGTGGAGCTTTGTAATATCAGTGACTGCATGGATGCCCAATTTTGAGTCCTCATAAAACGGCTGGCAAGCATATATAGTAAAGCCCCAAACCACTCTATTAAGACTCTTAAGCCACAGCCCATTGAAGTACATATTAACTAACCATATGAATCCCTTGAGGTAAAATCCAAACTGTAAAGTGCAATTACATTTGGAGAATCTTTAAAACATGATTGATATTTAGACAGAAACAATACAATTTACTTTCACTATAGAAGAAAGATCCTTTAGGCACCATCATCTTACATCATATTTAACCAATTCTCATTTCTAGGTAACCATTACATATCAGTATAATACAGTGTTTAGTTATCATAATGAATGACTCAACTGTATTTGGGAAAAAAAAAAAAAAAAAGGCTACAAAAATATCCCTCCAATACCATCTAAGTATCTGTAATTCACAGGTGAATAAGATGATGGTTATTCATGAATTTGTTTATTATGTTTAGAAATTATAAGAAATGTTGTTAGCGAAACGTAAAACTGAGTATGAAATACAACATCAAAGCTGCAGGCCAGTAAGAATTACAAGTAATGTCAGTAAGCCAAAAGCCCAATAATCCTGATTAACAATGTCAGTATGTGTAAGTCTTCCACCCAATTACAGATTGGCCATGCAACATACAAACACACCTGCTTGGGAAGCTGCATCGACTGCAGCATCTACTAGGCCTAGGAGAATAGAGAGAGAGAAAACAAAAAAAAGAAGCAAAGTAATTCACATGCCAGCTATAGTTTTCTTGTGGTGCAACAATGTAAGAGAAAATGAAGCCAAAGATAGATGTGGCATTTGATGACAAAGTTGTTGAGATAACTTAGGGAATGTGGTAAGTTATTCTGGTATGCATGATATAAGTACCTACACTTATTTACAGAATTGTTTATCCTTACAGTTGTTATACATGAAAATAAACTTCAAAATATTTAGAACCTAAAACACATAACAAATAACTAAACTGGAGTCATAGACAAGGATCTTTTTTACCATAAAGTAGGAAGCAACAGGTTGTTCTTAAAATTCCATTGTTACACAAAGTGGATGCAGGAAATTGCAAATACACACCAAGATGTGTAATTTATTAAAACAGCAACATTATAAATTGCCATAAACTTTTAGAAATTAAATAAAATCGTGATTTCATCCTGCTATTTACAATGTAAGTACTGCAATCCTTGAAAGATCAGTACTTCTTAAAACATCACTGTTCTAATTTTCTTCCCTCCTCAAACATGAAGTATTAATTTATTAGTTTAAGGAAGAATTAAAAGACATATTTACTTCATGAAGGTAAATGCTTTTTTTGAGTAAGCAGATAGATTACATTGACATGGTATTTATCTGGAATTCTCACCATCAGTGCTGAAAGTTTTCATTATGGGTAGATAAAAGGCTTTCCTTATCATGCAACTTTTGTGCCATTCTTCCCCAAAAGAGGAATTTGTTAGAAAAGTGTATCTTCTGTGTCTAAACTAAGTATGGCCATCATGTGTAGTTCAATCATGTTCTGGTAGGTATGCTTGCTAGTCCCTCTAAAACTCCGGAAATTATTTAGACCAGTATTTTTATCCATAGCTGCTAACTTCAAGATATTCCACCTCCAGTGATAGTATAAAAACAGATTTTCAGAGGTATCAAGCTTTTGCTGGCTTAAAGAACGATTGTGATTGCCCAACACTCCTGAAAATTCAGTCATTTTTTGTTTAAATATCAAGAAAAGTTATCATGCTGACATTAGGCATCAGGTATGAAAATACCACATTTTGCCCTATCACATTTTTATTAATGATTACAAAGAGGGGGGGGGGAAACCTTCATCAAGATTACTTATTATTTTAATTGAAAGTATAAGAAAATCTCATAGAAAGACCGTGAGGAATACATACGCTGCTCTACTGGCCCCGCATCTGCTCTCATGGCATCCTTCTGTCTGGAGAGTAACTCCTTTTCTTCCTGGATCTGCTGCTGTTCAGCCTCTAACTCCTGCAATTTGTTACCTGTACACAGTAGTTCTTGCTCAAGATGGTCAATTACATCTATTTTTTCCTGCAGTTGTTTTTCCAGAAATGCTTTTTCATCTGCATAACCATCAATGAGGCCTGTAAAACATCAATTTTGGGGCAGATTTAATAGACAATAAAGAACAATTTGAATTTTTTGCATGGTGAAGTCACTACAGTATTCTTACATGAATGCACATGCATGTTAGATACTCAGCACCTGACAACTTCTACTCCTGTCCCTGCTATTCTTCCATGATGAACAAATTAGAGGATGAACAATAGCACAAGACCAAATATAGCTCTTAACTTTTTCTCAGCACAAGACCTCTGGAGCAAACAGGAACTCCAAAGCCAAGGGAAAAATAAGTGTGTAATAAACACAGGAGAAATAAGAAATTTCAAATAAATTCAGGTGCCAGGTGCCCTTTTAGGTGCCTCAAGACATTTGTCTCATCTCGAACCACAGTTTCTGTAAGATCATGGGTCTCCTGTAGGTCAGGTATAATATAGATGCCTCCAACATCACAAGGCACCAAAACTGGCCATAGGTGTCCATGTTTAGCACCTGAATCACTCCCCAAAGCCCTGTAACAGCTGACATCTAAGAAACAATTTAATTTCTTTACTATTAATGCATAATTTTAAAAGTAGCACAGAACAATTAATGATCTTTTTAACAGAGAATCTGGGACACTACCTTGAGAATATGTCTTGTATGCTTTTAAAAATTGCTCATAGTGCAGTAGTTTATCTAGGAATCTGAGGAGGAACTCTATTTTAGCTTTATGAATGATATTATGGCTGTAAGAAATGGCACCATCTTGGAATGATGCAGAAGTGAGCACAAAGCTGAAGATTTAGGAAAAAACAGTGAATTTCCTTGAGGGATGCATAAACTAAACTGAGATCCTGTAATGGTATGGGCTTCAGAAGATTCAAATCAGTCCTTTCAGAAACATCTGACCACAGAACAGAAAAGACATTTTTACTGAGTGACGGAAGGTACTACATAGGTATCCCAGACTTCTATGGCAAGATGTGTTCTGTCATGTCAGATACCGATGGTTCCAAAAGACAGAGAGGACGTCAGGCATACGATGTCTAAACTTTCTCAGTTGGACACGCACCTATATCACAGGTTTCTTCTTACTAAACCCACATAATTTAAGTAGTATTTTTTCAATATCAAACTGTTTTCAGTCTGAAGGTACTTTATCAGTATAAATCTATAGTCTTGAGCCAGTATTAAAATGGATTTTACCCTGGCTTAAGAATAGAGGAAAACTAAAGATGTTTCTATTTGTTATCAATGTAGACAAAGTAAAACCTCTGTGAGCACTTAGTTCCGTATCAGAGAAAATTAAGTAACAGTAGTGTTTGCATATACAGTCAGAGAAACACAGGTGTGGTCCTCATGCGTATCAATCATGCGCTGCTGACCAATCTTTTTTTCCAGATTCACAGAGAACACAGCTGCATAGGGGGACTGGCTTTTGAAACAAAAAATACTGAACTAGAAACATCATTAACAGCATTTCAAAAATCTGAGACAATACAAATTCTAGTATTTATTCCCACTGTATCAGATGCTGTTCACTTAACAGATTGGAAGTTGAGAGGGCATTCCCAGGTTAAATGGAGTGCATGCCCCCACCAAAAAGGTATGAAAAATGAAGTCGTCGTCTGCTAAGATCACGTGTTATAGTTTTTACTCCTGCCTTATTTTTTTTCTTTTTTTTTTTTTTTTTTTTTTTGAGAGGTAATGAAAGTTGTCAGAGTTCAGTGAACAAATTGGCATTAGCTTTTCTATCACATTAGATAAGTCATATCTGACACGACTAAAACACTAGAGGTTTGAAAATGTCACAAAAACTGCTGCGGCTGAGACAAGAAAGAAATGATCAAAAATGACACATTTTATCTCAAGAGAAGACAAAGTACCATCAGATGTATAATGAACTAAGACATTGCTCTGCATACCTATCTAAGGAATTTGGTAAGAGAATGTAGTTTGGCTTTGTCAGAGTATGCTCACAACTCAGTTCAATGAGCAGAAGAAATTAGATAAGAAAGGTTCTATGGCATTTTTGTTTTGTTACAACAACACTAAAAAAAAAAAAAGGTGCCTGTCATTTAGAGTGCATTAATTTCAGAAGTTCACAGAAAAAAAGGATGAAAAAAGATTTAATTAATTCTGGAGTTAGAAAGCATTAAAGCAGTAAGAAGGACAAATTAGCTGAATTTCTGCAAAAGACTGAACTGAATTAAATCTCTACATGTGACATAAATCTGCACCTAACCTAAAAGCTCAGCTGTGCAATATATCTGTCAAAGGGCTAAAACTAGCAACAAATTCTGTCTCTTATATTCCAGAACTGTTCATCAACCAAATCAATACAGCCAGCGTGTCAAGTCTTATAAACTGACATTGCTATTGCTCTGATTAAAATGAAATTCCAGTTAAAAATTTTTTAAGATTGTTTCCACTTTATATGCTTTCAAGTTTTTTTTCCCAAATAAAACATTATCAGATAAAATCTAGAGAGTGCAAAACATAGCTTCATAGCTCTCACTAAATTTTAGTGTTTAATATACTTTCTTTGCTAGCAAAAAATACATACTTGACTCATCTGTTATGTCTCCAAACCAGGCTCTGATGGCATATTTCAAGCATTTAATAAAACATTACAGGTAAATTTTGCCTTCATTTACATATGGGCAATCCCATTATCTACAAACTGGCATCTAGCAAGAATTTGCAGTTTCTTTGATGCTATTAGTTTGTTTGCACAAGCAAATTTTATAACAGAAGTGCATTGCTCAAGAGAAGAACCTAGTTAATTTTAGATTTTTTTGCTTGTCTAGTGGTAATGGGATAAAAATGATAATAAAAATATGAAAATAAAAATGGATAATAAGCAGGTCTTGTTCTGTGGTATGTCATCTTCAAATACAATTATGCATGCACTCTTTGCAATATTCCTGCACAAATGGAAATTAATTTATTGTAAATGAAAAAGCAAGCCTCTGGTTCTTAGTAGAGAACGTAAGCCAAAAAATACAGATCCAGAGGCAAAGCAACAAAATAAGTTCATAATAAAAACCTTTTTTTTCCATACATAAAATTAGTCTCTAGTATTAATTTTTTTAAATGCTACTTGTAGGATTAAACCTATGCAGACACCTCTGACATTACGACAGATTCCTACCTTTAAATAAAACTTAACACTAACCTCTCTGCTTTCTCCTAATGTATTAGTCTATTTTGCTGCATTATTGAAGATTTGTGAATAAAAATTGTATCAAGACAAAAATATTATCCTTCAAGGAAAGCAGCAACAGATGTAAAACCTGCCTACTTTCTGAAATTCATCAATACTAAACAGTTTTGTAACTGTGCAAGAATATAAATTCTGAGGTCATCTATATTTTGGTAGAAGATTTCATCTTTTTTGCATGTTAAGATGTGTTCCATACAAGATTTTTTTTGCTCTTAATTTAATATTAAAAAAAAGTAATAATGCCTCTTTCAGATTTGAATCTATTCCCTCTGAAATCATAGAATGGTTTGGGTTGGAAGGGACCTTAAAGACCGTCTAGTTCCAACCCCCTGCCACAAGCAAGGACACCTTCCACTAGACCAGGTTGCTCAAAGCCCCATCCAGCCTGGCCTTGAACACTTCCAGGGAGGGGGCACCCACAACCTCTCTGGGCAACCTGTTCCAGTGCCTCACCACCCTCGCAGAGAAGAACTTCTTCCTTACATCTGATCTAAATCTACCCTCTTTCAGTTTAAAGCTGTTACCCCTTGTCCTACCACTACATGCCCTTGTAAAAAATTCCTCTCCATCTTTCCTGTAGGCCCCCTTTAGGTACTGGAAGGCTGCCATAAGGTCTCCCCGCAGCCTTCTCTTCTCCAGGCTGAACAACCCCAACTCTCTCAGCCGGTGTCCATAGGAGAGGTGTTCCAGCCCTCTGACCATCTTTGCGGCCCTCCTCTGGACCTGCTCCAACAGGTCCATGTCCTTCTCATGTTGGGGGCCCCAGAGCTGAACTCAGTACTCTGGGTGGGGTCTCACCAGAGCGGAGTAGAGGGACAGAATCACCTCCCTTGACCTGCTGGTCACGATACTTTTGATGCAGCCCAGGATACAGTTGGCTTTCTGGGCTGCAAATGCACATTATTGGCTCATGTTGAGCTTCTCATCAACCACTCAATTTTCCTCCTTTCTGGTTTTGCTCAAGCTATTGAAAGCTGCAGCCAAGTAGTGGTGCTGATGACACACGTTTATGCTGTGTGAATTGACAGGCTACCAACTGTCCCTCGCACCACATTTTAGACACGTGGCTTGGAAACCTGCACTTTTCAGGTTATGTGTGTCCCAGCTATTAACAGCGTGTGAACTCATGTTGGATTATCTGTCTGTGTAAAAAGAAGAGGAAGGCTGGCAGGGTAGCATTCTCCGGGAATAACATTTGGCTATGAAACTTTATGCTCCCACTTTGAAACAGAGAAGCCTGCTGAGCTTCAGAACTAACTAAAATATCTTTTTGCTTACTACTACAGAGATCCTACCTATAGGGTAGGCGTTTTTTTCATCTTTTCCAGATGCTAATTACAAACAGATAATGGTAAAAATGCTGGGCAGAAACAAAAGATCGAGCTATCGAAACAATAAAGCTACTTCTAAAGAACAAACTAAGTGTCTTGTCAGATTTGAACATATTTTCCTGATGTCAGAAAAGATTATTAGATTTCCCCTGTTCTAACACCCTATAATTTTAAATTGCTTCGTTAATACAGTTGCAAATACACTTAAAAAGACTACTTCAAACAGTGCAAATTGAAACATTATCACCACCATAGGATCAAATTAAGAATGAAGGTGCTACATTTTTACCCATGTTTGTGTGGAACTAAGTCAAGGTCAAGAGGCAGCAGGCACACACTGAAGTACAGGAAACTGCATTTCAACATAAGAAAAAAAAAATTTTTTTTTTTTTTTTTCTTTTCCCTCTTTGTTGGTGGTCAAACACTGGAACAGGCTACCCAGAGAGATTGTGGACATTCAAAACTTGACTGGACACAGTCCTGGGCAACCTGCTCTACCCGACCCTGCTTTGAGCATGGGGTTTGAATAGATGATCTCCAGAGGTGCCTTCCAGCCTCAACTATTTATGACTCTATGATTCTAAGTTGTTCATATTTAAGCTTGTCTGCACAGACAGACATGTTACGATGAAATAAATTAATTTTGAGGATAACAACACATATCCAACCTATTATTTTTAGTAAGTCAGACAACAATAAGTGAGACAAATCTGGAAAACAGAATCAGAGTGGTTGATGTTGGAAGGGACCTCCGGAGGTCATCTTGTCCATAACTATCCAAAAGGCTGATAACATTCTAAAATTTGCAAAGAAATTGATCTAATCTGCAATTTCTTTACCCAATTAACAGGTAAGTAAATGTGAAGTTCAACAATTCATCAAAAAAGCTACTCACCTTCAGCTTTACTAAGCTCCAAAGCCAACTGCTCTCTGGCTTTGGTTTCTTCATTAAGACGTTCCTGTAGTTCTTCCTGATACTTGATAAATTCTGTGGCCTCTTGTTGCTTTTTGAAGGACTCTCGCATAAGTTCTGTCTGAGTAATTTTAGCATGTTCAAGCTACCACAGGAAAAAAATTACAGAAGTTAGATAAACCAAATATGTTCTGATAAATAACTACTCTACCATTCCTATTTAATTAACAGTTGCTTTACAGTGTGATGAGAAGTTTTACATAACTTCACTGGACATTCAACAAGATCTTTACTGAACACACATTCGCAGACGACAATAGGAAGATTGTCTCAGTACAAAAGTCTAAGCAAATAGGCTTTGTCAGCATAGTGAACTCAATAAAGCCACCTGGCTAAATCCGTGTCGTTGTTCCGGTAATTCCTGGTTTATGAGTTTACACTACATTCACCTTTATTTACATATAAGTTTTGTACTAAATATGAGTAAGCTGTCACCCACCGCATACTTAGAATGACTAAAAACATTGCATAAAACTGGCAGAAGTTTTGATATAAATTGACAGAAGTGGTGCTTCATCTCTTTTTCTCCTTAAGATGAAGATAAATGAGAACACCAGGAAAATGTGAATTTTGAATATACTGCACTTTTCAACCAACAAGGCAGTAAAGCAATGCTTCTTCCAACTGTGTCCACCTGACAGAATTACTAACAATTTTTTTATTCTTCTCTGCTTGTCTGATGAGTAATATTTAATGTGTACTACCACAGAGGTAGTGCAATCTCACTATGTCACTATCCTCAACTAGTGGAAAACCAGGACTGAAATGCATAAAATTGTACACTTACTGCCCAGTTTAGACATACCCAAAGTGATAATTTCAGAAAGAATTAAAATTAGAATTACAAAAGCAAAATAGTGAAAAAGGAACATTACCCTAGTGTTGGAAGTTCTGATTACACAGAACATTCATCTACGATAACAGCAAATGAGTCAACTACCAAGACCACCTCTACTTCTCAACTGTTAACATTTACAACTTACATGCACCTCTTCAAGGGACACAAATACAAATTGTCAGAGCTGAACGAGGCATGAGTTCTCTCTGCGGCTTGCATTCAAAATAAGACAACTTATTTTGAATAAGAACAATGTCAGAAAATGAAATAACATGTATTTCCTGCTTCTCTCCCTTTTTCTTTTTCTTTTCCTTTTTAATATTATGGATTTTGGCAGATATTTGTAACATAGTAACATCTGTGGCTTTGCTACAGTTTCTATAAAAATATACTCTCTCTCAATTTCTTCAAAAATAAAAGCTTTCCCACCATCTTCAGCTACATTCATGAGTACGATTAGCTTGCTTTAAAATCTCAGAAAAATAGGGTAGGAACATAGAACATTGCACACAATATTATCCACTTATAAATAAAATTACACTTTGAAAAGAATGTCTGAATAATCAATACATTCTCTTTTATGATCCACTGAATTTAAATACTTCATTTCTTTTCTACAGCATTCCTTTTTAGATGGACACCATTAACGTGAACTATTTATTCTGACAGGAGTTAAAGAAAGGTATAAATACTGCAGCTGAATATCTGCACTGGTTTGAGATATCTTAAAAATCACAGAGCATTCTTACTTTATTCTTACATTTTGAAGTGCTTAATGAAAGACCCATCTCAGATAAAAGGGAAATGTATGACAGGTTTACTGTACCTAGACAACCATAAAAATGGCTTACTCAAATGCATCAAATACTCCAACTAAAACTCAGAATAAAAATTATTCTCCAGCTCTTTCCAGTAATAACAACTAAAGGTATTATTAAAAATATCACAGGGCAAAACCAAAAAGAAGCACAAATATGAACATGATTTTTCAAGAACAAAAGTTTCTTCATAGGATCACTGGAAGCCATTAGCAAGCTTGTGATAGTTAATGTTACTAGTCAGCGCATACAGCTATAAAGGAACAATTTCAACTGACTGCAGCCCCCCCCCCCATAAATTATTCACAGTGAGAAAAAGGTAATGTAATAAATAACACTGAAGTGCTTTAAAAAGAGATCTCCAAGCTCTGTAATTCAATATATTTCTATGTCTGCTAAACTTCTTTTGTTAGAAATTAACAGAGAGAATTGTATAATTAAAGCTTTTTCAGTGCCCATTAAAAACCATCTAGGAAAAAAGCCTGTCAGCAGTACATAATTAAACTTTAATGATAGAGACAAGTTTATACCATTATTCACCGCATTCTCTTCTATTTAAGCTGGTTTAAAATACAATTTCTTTTAAAAACTTTTATACTTACTGAATAGGGTGGTGTAGGCAAGGAGATTTTAGAGACAACTTTTAAAATGTGCCCGTTTTTTTTGTGGCTGAAGCGAAAAATTGAAGTATTTACAACTACAGAATTATTCTCATCCAAGTGTTCAGTGAAAGGAAAAGGATATGGTAAAGGCACACGAGATTCAACCTCGTATGTATCTTCTTCTTGGCCTTCAGTCCACAAACCACTAAACAGATTAGATGCCCAGTAAGTGCGGCAAGAATCCATTCCAAAAAATATCACTGTTGTTATCTTCTCAACCGTCATATGGGTATTTTGCACTAGGTAGGCTGGTTTTAGAGATTTCTAACAGGAATTTGTAACAGAACATGTACATTTAAGAGTCTGAAGACACATATCAGCACTGTCAGTGACAAACCTACTCAGAATCAGCAGGAAGCCTCAGGTCACGTTCTCAAGCAGAGTAATTCAGGAGTGGGTGAAACCGAAGTAGAGAGGTGCAAGAAAACTTCATATGGTCACTCCTAAAAATCCTTCTTAGAGAAGTTTCACATGAAAAAGCAACAGAAATCTTCCCATAGCAGCTGGCAGGTAACTTCCGAGGCAAGGAAGTGTAATTTTTGTTTTAGCTGCATGGGTACGCTGCAGCAGACAAGCAAGCTAGCAGCACAGAAACCAAAAATGATTTTCCATCTCTACTACAGCAAATGAAAGAGAAATACAGATGTGTCATTATTTGCCTTCATTCTTGTTCTTGGAGTTAATTCAACAGGAAGAACTTTCTCAAACTCTGCTAGTTTAAAGGCTTCCTGTTAGTATCTCCCAACTGAAAGAGTTCAGGGGAGTGGCCTGATTTATTTACCAATACATAACACCAGCAGGTGGAATTTGAATTAACACACCCACTATATGCCTTGCCTGAAAAGATTCAAACTGCATTTCAGGTCTGAAAGTGTGTGTTCAGACAGGTCTCAGATAGTTACTTTGAAGATTTTGCCAGGTTTCTTTCTCTCACTCTTTTAAGTTTCCTTGAAGAGATGGGTACATGTCTGTAAGCACAACACAACTGATTAAGAGGAAAGGTTAAAATCTTTTCTGCCTGTAATTACTTTTAGATTATAAAATATTGCAGAGTAGAAAAAATAAAGTATTCAGTTTCTGAATATTTAAAAATAATTGTCAAGTCACCTACAAACCCTTGGTATGTACAGGAACTGTATACAATCCAGTAAGCACACAACAGACATTGCAAAGCAGACCAGCTTGAACGCTTCCAAAGTACCTCTACAGAACACCCAGAAAAGATGTCAATATTTATACTTAATACTGTGGGAAAATGTGTAAACAGATTAACATTTTATTAACTTAAAAAAAAACCCAAACCCAGATATGATCAGCAGGGATAAATCCACACTTGTATAATCCATATTAAGAAAAAAATGTGTGTGTATGTGTCTGAGCCAAAACATAACTCTCTTGCTGGTATTGGCAAGGTCTCAGCTACAAAGCTATGAAGGGAAAATAAACTTTCTTGATCAATTGACAACAAACAAAAATAAGCTGCTTAGAATACACTGAGTACTTTCAGTGGTATGAAAAGTAAATACTGCAAAAATATCAGTCACAAAAGTAAAATAATTTAGGGCTATGTATAAAACTACTGCATTTAAAGATCAGCAGCAAAATGTTCAGAAAAAAGAAGCACCAAGTGGAATAAATAATTGACGATACTTTTATAATCGCAGCATGAATTCTTAATTATTGTAAACCTTTGAAGTTTTTTTTCTTTGTCTGTATCATCTGCTCTTTAAATGCAAGATTTCCTACAAATGCATAACTATATTTTTTTTAGGAACTCCACATATTGGAGTATTTGTGTATCCTTTTTTGTTATTATGTAATGCTAGGCCTTAAGCTGAAAAAAAGACCTCAAAAAGCCAAACATCTCTTTTTAATTGAACTCATGCTCAAACACAAGAGAGCTGTTGCAGAATGAGTTTGTAAATAAATGCAATGCAGAAACTGATTTACAAGATCCACAGACTACTTGCTTTAGTAAGCCAGGGTGTGTGTGCTGAATCTGTATTTAAATTACTCTTAACTTTAATAAATCACAAATTAGTCTTTTGCCCTTTTCTTTTTTTAAAAAAGAGTATCAACTTCATGTTTGAAGTATTTTTCAGAAGGAACAAATACTTAAATGCTTAAAACCTTTACAGTATTAGACAGCTGAATTTTCATATTACTTTTATCACCACAGATTTTTTTTTCTCTTTCATTTCCAGTAGTTATAATTCACACATTTTACACCTAGAGACTAGAAAGCAATGACTTTTTAAGTAGTATCATTACTAGGTTAACTAACAGATGGGTCTGTAGCACAGAGCACACTATATTCTTTGAATTCTAGTCTCAGATAGATGAAAGAGCTGATTCTAAAGACTGAGTCTTCAAGAGAGGTTAAAAAGTTACAGTGAGATAAAGTATTTACTTTGATACCTTCAAATTGAGATGTACATAATCTAAAAGTAAAGCACATGGCATAAGCAGTATGATTTGAACTCACTGAGCAAGGTATATAGCTCCCATTTAAATTATCAGGGAAGTACTCCAGAGAGCAACTAACATCCCGCCACGCAAAATACCCTGACTGATAGCAAAGAGAAAGGAGTAGCCATACAATGCCTCTTTTTTGGACACTATTCATGCATCACATACCTCACATAAATACTGGAGAGCTGGAGTGCAGACTCCTTGTCTGAGAGCAAGGGGGATATGTGCTCAACTGGCCATGTTTAAATCATAGCTGGAAGAGACAGTAGGAGGTCTCCACCTTTTTGGCCCGTCAATTGACTAAAATGTCAAGAGAACTGGGCACAGTTCCCACCTTAATACTCCCTCTTCACAAGGTCCAGCCCAATGTGCCCTGACACCTCCTGTCTCATCTCTGGATTGTAGTAGAATGCAGATGACCCGTATGAGCAATGAAAGTGTGCCCTAGATTGAGAAACTTGCCCAAATTCAGGTTTCCTCTCTAGTCCAAAGCAGATTTCTAACATGAATCTAAATCCATCAGTAAAGTCATGCTGGAGCAGACTTTTCTGGGTGTAGGCACCTCAAGTATTGTTTCAGCTTTCAAAATGAGCCTACAAGTTCTAGGCTTATAAAAACACATTCCTGAGAAAAATAAAGAAAAAAAAATAATCAAAACACAAAGTTCAAAATGCTTCACTATTAGATCACCCTACCTGATTTGAAGTTTCATTGATAGCTTCCAGAAGCTTTTCAACAGCTGCTTGTAGTCGAGAACTAATATTCAGAACGAGTTCTTCATTTTCAGGATCTATTTCCACTCCACTTTCTGCAAGATGTTGGCTCAGTAGTCCTTCATCCGTTGCTCCTGACCACCTGTTAGTATCATCATCTCCCATACTACTACCATGATATGAGGAACAGGACTCTGGAAAAACAATAGTTATCTTTTCACACAGACTCATAGCACTTCAAAACACAGAGAACTGTGCATCTGAGTTATGATTAGAAAGACATGTCATAAAATGATTAAAATATTCGTATTGGTCACAAAGACAGAAAGGGAAATATTGCATACTAAAACTTACACAAACAAGATACACAATGTGTTAACTACAAAAAGCAGAAGGGAAAGAGAAAAGGAGATACTAACAGAGAATATTTTAGACGTCCTTTCAGTATGCTTTTGGGCTCTGAGGCTCATCTTCAAACCTTTGTTAGTATCAGTAACCCTCATTACTTTGAGTAACTTGCAAGATTGTCTTTAAAATACAATCAGGTAAAAAAACCCCAGACTGTCAGTCCCTGTTTCACCAATGCCCAGCTATGTTAGCGTGCATTAACGCAAAACTGTTCCAAGGTCGTGATTCAAAAGCACAGGCTCAAGGGAGTAAAGGGAAAGACACGCACGTAATTCGGACAACTTCTCAGGACAAACAGACTAGAATACAGAACATCAAAATTCAGCATTATTATTAGCGAACTGAAAATTGATTAAAATGGGTAATTGAAGAAATCAAGTACAGTGCAGGGGGGACTGTAACTGTCCCTACTAGGCACCTGCCTACTTCTCAATCTTCCTGAGGTCTGGTTCAGTTTAAGGGCATTATCTATTCTGTCTGAAAAGCAGAAGATACAAAGTTTGCCTATGGTATTAAACTCATAGCAATTCATCTAGAAAACAGTAAATCTGACATTATTTAGAATTCAGGGCTGTATTTAAGCAAGACAAGTGAAAGCAAACTCCTGAGATGTTTTAAAATCACACTTTCAGTATGAAATAACAATACAGTAGTACATCATGATGGTAGATAACTATTGTTGATACCGCGTTTTAAGAATGAAGGAGTGTTATGCCATTAGGCTGTTAGATTTGAAGTGTCAGAAATAAATGCTACTGTGGAAATTTTTTTAAAATGACAGTTTATTTTAATGAAGTACATTTCTGAAATATATTTTAAAAAAATAAATCATATGTTTTGGTGTGTTGAGGGTTTTTTTAAACAATTAGATGTTGGTTTTGCTTAAGGTTTTCTCCCCAAAATACCTTATTTTTGCACAACAGCAGTATGACTAAATGAGTTAAGAATAATCAGTGCCTGTTTAGCAATATAGTTGCAATACTGGGTTATCTTGAAGTTCCTGGTTACTCCAGGGATTTTGACTGCTGAACTGGAACTGTTTAGTTACAGAAATTGAAATGAAATTATAATAGGTCAATTTTACAAATTGCCTTTGAAAATGTAGTTAGTACTCTTGCTGGATACAATTTCCTTATACTTGCTTTTGCCTCTTAGCCAGGCATGCAGATAACATTGGAAATACAAGTCCCCTTGTTGATGTTGTTTGAACCTAGCAAGAAAGTCAGATTCTAGTTTTCAGGTTTGTTTTTATATTTTTTTTTAACAAGTTGCGACATGATTAACCACCTGGTTTACTTACTATACTTTTATACCTGCAAACATTCTGATAATTATATCTACGCATTTATTTCATTATGGATGCAGCTGTATATGTGACCCATATACAACAAACTAATCCACAGCTATTTTCATTTGGAAAGGTTTTGTTTTGTTTACTTTTATAATTGCTAAGATTTTTTAAATGCAGACGTATTTAGTAATTTTTTTCTTCTAGTTATATCATTACTGTTTCATATCTCCTTTTAGATATGTGGGATATAATGTTACAAACTCTTTTCACACTCCAAAGGGAAAAAACAGAAGCACACTATATGCATGGATGGAACAAATATCCAGATGGAATAGAATATACATTCACATGGCACCTTTCATCTACACAGGATTTCAAAGCACTTTTGAGTACTGCACTTTGGAACTTCAGTCACAAACTACTGTAGTGGAGTCACCCTAGCAGTGGCTGGCAGTCATTTTCTGCCAGCACACTAAATATTTGCAATGGGTTTGTATAGCACAAAAGGTTTCCCATAAGATCCTAATACTCCACCCCCCTGCAGTGTAAGGAAGGCTGCAAAATGAACAATTTCACATTTTTTTATTCAATAGTATTCTGATTTCTCACCACCCAAATTTGGGTTGGCTCTGGGTGTCTCAAAATATCAATAGTGATGCAGAAGCTTTAATACCCTCAGAGTAGAAAGGACCTTCATTTAAGATGGACATGCAGCAGCATAAGTATTTCCAAATGCTGCGCCAAGGTATTGGTTAAAGATCGAGTTGAAGGAAAACATATTCCCTACTGAGCCACCGACACACTTACTGCAGCACCTGATGCTCTTTGGAGGCCACCCATCTTAAGTACTGACCACGTAAGACCCTGCTTAGCTTCAGAGATCTCACAAAATAAAAGCCCACAGTACAGTAGCACAGCTATAAACAAGATAAAACAGTGACATATTAGTTATTGCACAACCTAATTCTTTCTTGATGGAGTACAAATTATCTATGTAATGTTCCTGTTTTCCTTCTCAGGCTTTAACCCATAATTCATGTCCTATAACCCTTATATTTTGGTAAATTATTTGCTTGAGAGGTACAGCTGAATTGTGCAATGATAAGCATATGTCAAGTACAGAAATAAACATTATACAAAACAACTGCAGAAATGTGCAGTCTGTTGCAAAATTATCTGAACTTCTGGCTCTCTGGAAACGTTTAGAGAAAAACTTAAAAATATTGATGCCTGCTCAGAGTGTAATCTTTTAAAAGCCAGGCTCAGAATATGACTCTTACATTAATAGTATCACTAATATTATTACTTCTTGCCAGTGACCAGAACAGTACAATTTGGCCTCCAAGAACCAATGATGAGATTTTAAACTCCTGTTTTGCTTATGTCAGTTCTTTTGTAATTTGCTTCCATTTCTTCTGGATACATACAAAATAAAACAATGTGAAAATATATTTTTGCTATATGAAAAATCTCAGGCACCCATATTATAATTTCTACAAAGTGGCACTTAAACAGTAGCCCATGTTAAATCTTCCTCTGCAAAGTGAGAATCTCTGCATCTTTTTCCCCCGAAAATGGTCTTAATACTGCATCTTTCCAGAAGATTTTCAGTGGTGGAAGCAAGAAACAGAAATGTTGTCAAGTCTTATTAACCCCCTGGCAGTTGAATGCCTAACTCCCATTTTACTAATCCTTATAATGCTGCTCAATCTCCCACCCCAACAGAACTAAAATCAAATTCCCTGTTCCCCCCCCCCCCCTTTTTTTTTTTTCAGTCAACACAAAGTAATAAATAGAATATAACTGGCCCAAGTAAAAATGTCTTCTCCTTGTGTAAATTCTCTCCTTGTAACAACAACAAAAAAACCCAGCAAAGTTTCATATTATTTGCTTGCCACGAAGCTTGTAGTTCAGCACTTCTGATGTCATGCTCACTAAATCTTAAGAAAAGTGCTTAATTATACAGTGATTACTCAGAAGTTTCAGATACAGAAGTTGTTTATGAGCTGCCAACTGACATTTAGGAAGCAATACATATTTTGCATCATGTAGAGCTAGCATCTCAGTTCACTCCTGGGATTCCACTGCGGAATTAAGGTTAGGGGTTACAAGTTGAAAACAAAAAAAATCAGTTTTATGGCAGTTCAGTGTCTAAAGCTATTTACTACCTTGTTCCTGGTACACTGTTCAGAAACAAGGAGCTCAGAAAGTATGTAAGAAGGTTTTATGTTCAAGGAATGCCATAACCACACAGGCTTTTCCAGAGCAACCTGCATTATGCAGTCCCTCTACCCAAGGTACAACCTGAGGGAGGAGAACAGCAAAGCCTGCTGTCTCTGTCACGATGATTCCTGGCCCAAATCTCCAGATGAAATTAACTCACCAGATTACTTTGCACAAATGCTGTTCACTTCCAATGATACATTTTATGACTGAAATTTGAACTTTACTTACTCTGCTAGAAATAAAAATCCCGTGTTAGCCAATAACCTAGGCAAGGTCCCAGATAAACCTCCGCATGCTCTAGAAATCAGGTTATGGCTATAAGTATATCACCTTAATGATTCAGCTTTTTAAAATGCTGAAACTCAGCAAAACCAGTAAGCTGAGTTTTGCTTGTCAATAAATATGGATTACATTCAGAAGGTCAGAGAGAATTTGCTTTATTAAACACATTATATTTTCTATTTTATTATTAGATTTTTATTGGTACAAATTTATTCCTACAAATTTCCTACAGAATTAAAAAGGAAGATCTATTTGGCTAGGTATTAGAAAATACAATAACATGAACAGGTTAAAATATAAAAGTAGTGTCTATCCATTTCTTAATTCCAGAAAACAATTGGGGAAAAAAAATTTAAAAGTTATGTCCTCTCAGGCCATTCAGTGGAAGTATAGGAAATGAACAACAGTCCTGTTGCTGAAAACAGTAACAGAATTTGTCATATAATTCCATTTGAAGAAGGATCAAATACTTCAGCTGAAGAAACAGTACAACTGCTACTATCTATGGCTGTCTGACCCCAGTGGCAGAACTATGTACACAGCAAGGATGCTGTTGTATCATTTTGAAAGGAAAAAAAGAGAACTGTGAATACAACCTCAGAGATACATTACAAAGTATACATTCACCCATTATAGCCACTGTAAGCCTGGGTCTTCTTTAATCCTCACTCTTTTCTTTGGTTTCTTCTCCTTTCATAATTATTTCTGAATGTAATGAAACATGCAAAAAAGAATAACAGAATAAGCAACTGGCATGTGAACAGCTCTATACCAATGGGGGGCATTACAATAACAGGCAAATTGCTTTGTTGCAGAAGAGTGAACCCTTACATGCTCCCTCAAAATACACTAATAGCAAACACAAGAGTTAAAACAGTCAACCTTCACTACTAGTGGAATGGAATACAGTTCTCTTCTATTTAAGAGAGTACACTGTCACCAGAAAACTTCACAAGAAATTAACAATACACTCCAATTACAGGGCCTGTTGTGCATTTAAACAGTAGTACTATGAGAGCTAGACTTAAGTCTATATTATACCCACCGAAAACACCAAATAAAGCTACTCTTTTAACTATATTTTTCTACATATATGTAATGCAAGTAATCCATATTAAGAATTGTTAATGGCAATAATTAGTGACAAATATAAGTATACATATTGCTGTGCAGCAGCAGGCAAAAAGCAAATGCATGTATTGTGCATTGTACATGCCCGTGCAGAGCAAGCACATGTGAGAGTAGTGAAGAGCAACAATCATGTACCAGCGCTTTGTACATAGTTATGTATTTACTGTCTGAGAAAAGGGAGCAATATTCTCAGCAAATGAGAATGAAGGAGAAAAGCAACAGTACATGTTCTGAGAATAGGCATGTGTGAAAGACTGAAAGAGTTAATGTCTCAAACATTGTGGTGGGGCAAGTTCTGCTTAAAGACAAACCCTGCACAGCAAGGAACCAAGGTGAAAAGCCCATCAGCTCAGACATCAGCAACAGGAGGGGGAGGGTGTGCTGGAGGCTGCGCAGCTCCCTGTTCTGATAAGCTGTTCTGATACAAAGATCAAACAGTGGCCGTGTCTGCAGGGAAGGAGAATTTACTCCACAAACGACCCCCAAGCCCAAAGGCTCACAAACTGCCCATTAACCTGACGAGTTCGGGTGCCCACCCAAAGGAGGGACAAGGATGATAAAAGGACACCAACTGAAGCCCCAGGTGTGCAAGCCCACCAGGACTGGACCCCTCGGCTGACTGGACCCCTCGGCTGACTGAACCAACGCTGGACCCAGGACCGGTGAAATCTTTCTCTCTTCCTTTCTCTCTCTCTGTCATCTTCTCTCTTTCCTTTTACTTTTCCACAATCCCTACACCTCATCTGTTTCAAGATATAAACCGTTGACCACGTCTGAGACTAAGAGTAGATCCAGCCGCCCCTACACCCTTCTGTGAGGAGGAGTCTAGAAAGCAAGTGGGTCTGCTCTGAACCTCGTGACTCAACGGGAGGGATCTCCTTATTCCCTGAATTGATGTATATGGTTACACAGTTTACAGAAGTAGTCTTATGCCAATTCCTGTTGTGAGAAACCCTGCCACCTACTACCATGCCTCCCCAGTTCCGTTTGCTTCTGTCATGAATAAAATCTTTAACTGATCCTTTGGTGTCGTTTCACCTTAATTTAGCCCGAGGGAATTTCGAATTAAACACGACTCCCTGGTCTGTCCAGTCTGGGTCATGACAGCATGATATAACTATGAACTAGGTTCAGCGAATGCACTAGGTAATACATGTAACTGTGACAGCCTGTGATCGCTACCTACATAACCAGAACACATTTTTATTCCTTTGGGCAATGTATGTTGTGAAAACCCCAATGCTTTTTACACACCTCAGACTATACAAAGAGAACACAAAGAATACAAAGAATATTTAGAAATTGCTGGTTTTAATATAGGAAACCTATTTAAGATGCAGTTTACATAAAATTTAAGACTACCTCAGGATACAAAAGGAGGTGGTGGTCGACTTTGAGCCTGGTGATTGCTCCTTTTACTGTTTGGCTAGGAGACTGTGTGGAAAATACTCGCCAGTGGTTGAAGATACTTTGAACTGCTTTAACATAAGCAAACTCTATTCATTTCCCACCCCAAAGTAAAGTGCAAGAATACTCCATTTTGAAAGAAGTGATTCCTTCAATTATAGTAGCAGATGTTCTTAATCTTTAAGGTCTCCTGGACAAGTATCAAAAATTAAGGCCAGAAGCTTAGTTATCCAATCTAAAATTTGGGGAAAAAGGCAAAGCCTCAAAAGTCTGAGTTTTCAAAATAAATTTTCCTCACAATTAAATACAGAGAAATGTGCAGAAAACAAAAGTTATGAGGTTTTTTAATAGAACAGCAGTAACAGACAGGCATAAAAGTGCTTTTATTTGAAAAATTCAAGAATCTTAAGACTGCAGCTGTACACATTTCACCACAGATAACCTTTTGAGTAATCAACTGAGAGATGTCACTGTGCTACAAGTCATACAACCTTTCTTAACTTGCCCCAAGGCTTAATGTGACCTGTATTTAAAGCCAAAGGGAATCAGTAATATTTAATAATCTACATTTTGAATGAAAGATGTAAAGTTCATCTTCATTTACCATTTGTATTATTACTCTGTAGTAGATTCTTTCTTAATAATGAAATGTAGTATTTGACTTGCAGTTCTTTTTCTCATTCACAGTAGTTAAAATTCCAGCCAAAATCAGATGTATAATGTGTTTTAGGCTGAACTGATCTGTTGCACATTGCCTCCCCATAAGACCCAGGATGAATGTACACATCCTTATGCTAAATGGCAATACGATAAAGTGCCTATTCTTGCCCAAAAGAGAAATGGACGGACACTATCCTAGTACAATCACAGGAAATTAAACAGAGCCTGGGAGAGTTCTTAAGACACTAGCAAGCAATTAAATACAACGTTAAAATGCTCCTTTAGGCTTGTGCCAACCAGCACTCCTCCAGACAGCTGATGGGCAAGGCTTGGCAGTTAGAAAGTTCCTGGAACTGCTTCCAAAAGGCTGTTTGCATGCAACCATCCTCTTTAGCAGGCTAAGGAAGTCCACAAGCATATACACAGGCTGCCCCATGACAGCTGGCCAGAGTGACCAGCAGCGTCCCTAAGTACATTTAGTGGACTGGTAGAGATATGGCCTTTGACACCAGCTCCCATTCCCCATACGTATGCAGGAAGGTGTAAAGTTGGTGCAAGATGCCACGGAGCTATGTTTCATTCTCTTTCTCTTCGCCTCCTTCAACAGGAACATATTTATTTTTGTATGTCTCAATCACTTTCCCATGCTGTTGCAGGCTTTACAACAGGACCATAGATAAGAGTCATAACTGGTTTGGGGCATGACCCAGGCAACTCCTGAAACGTTGTCTCTTAAGCAGAGATGTCATATGCATTCAAATGACAAATAGTTTTTAAAAAAAGCATTTATTTTTAATTACAATTTTCAAAACTAAGCTTATTTAAATATATAATTATGCAAATACTACTTGTTATGAAATAGAAAACCATACAAGCAGTACCTTTTTCATACCCCACATGGATACAGGGTTTTACTGACTCCTCTGTCTCTGCATCCCATCCAGCTGGTTTGGAAGGCTGGACTTTCCCAGACCGATCCAGTAATCCGAGAACATGGCGACCAATTGTCTCCTCCATGGCCACAGTTGTCTTCACAACTTCTAAAAGAATCTTCATGAGTTTCTCATTAGCCTTCTGAAAAACATGCCTGCAGGACAGAAACTAATCAGTCCTTTCATTTTCCCCTGCTTTCAAAGTGGTTTTTTTCCCCTTATACACCCTTGCAACCAGGAAAGATTTGCAGTTGGAACAGTAAAATTAAGATTTCTTTAAGACTAAAACCCACATCATATACACAAATATTAAAAGCATATTTGTGTTAGAAGTCAGTTCTTTTTACAAAATATGTAAGAAGTCAAACTATTTATCAATATTTGTACTTTTATCTTGGTATTTTATCTAGTTATTCTTTCAAAACAGAGGTCTACATTTGCCTGGTATTTTAAAATTACTCTTTTCTCAAAGTGACAATTAAAAAGATTGTTTGCCTACACAGATCAAAAAGTTACAGAACAGTCAAAAGGTATTAGCAAATAACTCATATAAACTTATTTCATATATGTACATACAATGGGTATACAAAAGCACATGTGTATAAATGATGTATATGATTCTATATGTAATATGAAAAAGATAGTAAAATATGTTAAGATTTGTCTCATCCTCTATGCCATTACACCGTTAGGCTTTATAAAAAATAAGACATTGTTTAATCTAAAGTGTGTAAATTAGAAATATGGCTATCTAGAATAAAAAATGCCATTATCATCAGTCAGGATAAAGCTTATAAATATAATTTAACAAGAACATGATTCTCAACGTTTTCTAAAAAAACCCGATGTTTTCTTAACAAATCTAAGCACCTTTCTTTAGAAAGAAGAGCTGAAGATGTTTCATCAGGCTTTCTTCCTCCATCTTCATCCTCAAAGATCTGCTCTCTCACATCGTTTTGGTTTTCATTTTCATTCTGCATAAGTTTTTGCAGAGGGAGAGAAGACAAAAAGGACAGAAATCCTGTCATGCCAGAATCAACATATTCTTCTTATATGCAGTATAACATGAAATCTAAAACCTAAATTAGTTGTGTTTTGTTAATAAAACTTCTGCACCAAATTACAAAACAAGAAATACTCTTCCTACGTGGAAAAGTTAAAATGTAAATCAAAACAGGAAATCCAAGGCAGGGCCTATTAGAAACAACTTCGTTACGCTGATTAAACAGCCCTTGTGCTTTCTGTTGGTGTTGCTATAGCAATATGAAAATGTGAGTTTACCTGAGCAAACAGCTATAGTAATAATCCCCACCTTCACGCTGTTAAACTAGCTTCTGCTTACACAAAGTAAAAAACTATGTCTAACAGTACCACCTCTTGATTCTTAAACCTGCTCTGTTCAAGCAATACCCAACATCTTTTAGGAAAATATATTACATAAAAAGAGTAGCAGCGAAAAGGAATTTTACTGGTTTTACATGCCACAGCTGCCAAGAAAGTCAAAGTCCATATTTACCTCTGTTTGTGTGCTGCTGTTTTGTAGCTCACAAAAGAGCCTCTCTTTTCTGGGTACAGAATGTTGTTTTAATGATTCCAGTTCTTCTAAAAGGATTCTCTCTCTCTCTGCAACCAGGCTGTCATTCTCCATTGAGACATGCTAAGAAAGAAGTGTTATAGAGGCACACACAGTTTTTAAGCTTCTGAGTATTAGTGAGTCCTGCCACTTCTAATTTTTTACATATTTTGCACAAAGAAATTTCAGTCCACCTCTTTAAATGGTTACAAAGACATTGAAAACCTTCTACAATGGAATACAGCTAATAAGTACTTTTGGTATCTTACACCTTTAAGATTTTATACAAGTTTTATGCTCTTTATGAAACACAGTGGTCACAATGTAAACTGGATGGGATTTCTGGATATTACATGCTATAGTACATGTTTTGCACAAGAATAAAGATGACAATAAGTTCTTTTTATAAAAAGCCTACACACACGCTCTTTTAGAAGAGCTAGGAGTGTTCATGGCTTAAACACAATGTACATGTTCCTATATGATTCTTATGGATAAACATCCTTGGCATTAAAAACTGAGGAAAAGCCAGCAGCATAAATTCTAATTAATGTTTATCTGTTTCAGGAATTTGCAACCCCTGATGAAAGATACAGTTGCAAATTGACAAAGAGATAAAAGGAGAAGGAATGTATATATTGAAAGATTATCAGGATAAATGATAGAAAGACATCTACAAAGCAGCTAGGAGAAACAGACACCTGACATTGCTGGAAAAGACACCTAGGATACAAGTGACTGACTCTCTAGATTCCCCAGCTTTTTTAATCCAAACTTAAACAGAACACAACCAGGTTTGGATAAGGTCTGAAGGAACCTAAAGCTCCACTCCACAGTGAAATCAAAGAATTTTAGAATTCACTGGTTACAATTTCCATGTGCATTTCTGTAATGTTTCATTGTTGAAATTAAATCAGAGCAAGACAAATTCTTCTGGATTCTGTTTACTTTATCTTTCAAGGGAAGGAATCCTTGAAGACAAGTCTATAAGTGACATGACTTTTGAAGATTTAATTATTAAGATAAATTAATGAGTTTCATTAGCATACCTACTATAGGCTTTGAATACATACAGAGTGACAGCAAGTTAAGTTTAAAAAGGCAAAGAAACAGTGGTGTTTCCCACCAAACCCCACTGATTCTGTTTCATTCTAACAGTCAGTAAGGACTTAATCTCCTATGATTACAAGGAAAAAAAAAAAAAAAAAAAAAAAGCAGGAAGTTGTTGCAGAAAGCCACTGATACTGTTCAAGTTCTGACCTCAAGTGGGGATGAGATAAAATGAAGAATTCTATGGTATTTCTAGCTATGGCTGGTGGCTTCATTGATGTAAATGGATGCTAGCCTGCAACCTGCACAGGGCCATGTATCTGGAAGGTGGCATGGTTTACAATGAATCTGCGCTCGCTCACTCACTCACTCTTCTGGCTGCTGTGCAGCACTGCAGGTTTTCTCCAGGTATACAGAAGTCTAAATTGATCCATCACTGACTGAGCTTTGATTAAAGAAATATACGCATATATGTGTTTGTACATATACACACACAAATAGATATATGTGTGTGTGTGCACATGGGTGTGTATGTACGCATATAGTAAATATGTGCGTGTCAATACATATCAGAGATACAAGTATAAATAAATATAAATCTGCCTGGTGATGTCCCTTTGTTAATCCATGTTAACTCATTGAGCCAAACTCCATGTTACCTCAGCTAATTGCACTTTAAGACTCTCAAGCTCTGCTAAGAGTTGCTCTTGATTTTCTTTTTGACGTTCCATTTGCTGCATGTGCCCTTGTCTCAATAATTCTGTTGCCTGCTGATGTTCCTGATATTGCCGTACTAGCTCCTGTCGCATGTCTTCCAAACGTTCCTCATATAACAACAGCTGACTTGATGTTTCTGTGTCTGATGCTGTCATCTCACTGTAGCGCTGAAATATTGGAACTATTTTAGCATTTTATGTTCAGTGACAGTTTCTTGTAAATATTTAATAAATTTTAGAAAATACTTTCACAAATCAAAGTAGCTTTAACGAAAGCATTGTGTTGTTGCCTGCTTCTTGGAAGGTCTAGACTTAGAATTATTCTCCATTTAAAATACAAGTTTTTTAAACTAACTGTGAACAGTGTTAATGCTTATGCGTTTTAGCTGGTGGGGATCTCAACAGAAAATACAGTGGCACATACACTTGTGTATGAGTGTGTGTACAACAACAAAAGTTTGAGAGAGCAGTATCATACAAAACAGGAATATTACAGTTTATTCACTATCAAGATAATACAAGATCAGAATGTTTAACTGTTACACAAATTTGAAAGTGTAATTTTTGCTTCAACTAATGCCAAATTTAATTTAAAAAAATTTTAAAACTTAGGATGAAATTGTGAGTCAAAATTTATGACTGCTTTTTACCATATTTATTCCACCTTACCCCCACCCCATCCTTGTGAAATGCCAAATATATATTTTACACATTACTTTTATAATTTTTATGTTCAGCTGATATCCTTTATCACAAGGGACTCAAACTCTTTAAGCATTATTTTTAATGTGTTCCTTGCATAAATACCAGAATATAACCCAGCTTACAAAAAGTCTTTATACAATTTATTGCCTGCAATACAGTTTTATCCATGAAATGGAATAATCTATTTTCATGTAACCAGTGCCATATTCCTTTCCTCACAGCATAGCATAATGCTATCACAGTCAGGCAGAACACAGAAAATAAGGGTACATAATTTAGGTCTAAAACTGTCACCCCTTTGAAAGGGAAATATTTAAATGGAACTTTCATCTTAACTTCCTTCTTTGCAGTTTTCTCATTGAAATGAACTGTAAATCCATTGGAAAGATTATTCAGATATGGGGGATATGGTGTTACACACTGCCTTCCCCCGCCCCGACTTACCGGTGTCTCTTCCACTGTAAGCCCTTTGACGTGGGAAAAAAATTCTTCAGAAATCACCGATTCATGTGTGGTCTGTCCTAATATGCAACCAGGCTTGCTATTAGAATGAAGCTGTTCTCCAAGTAAGTTGATCTCACCAGACTCTTCACTGAGTTCCTTGCAAAGTGATTTCAATTCTTCTTCATGCTTACTGCCTTTTTCTGTTGCTTTTCTAAGAGGGTTGTCAACCTCTTCTTCACTACATTGCTTTTTAATTTCAAAATGCATTCCCTGTTGATGTACAGTCTGTGTTTGTACTACTTCTTCCTTCAGCCTAGCAATCCTTGACAATTCAGTCTGTTTGGCAAATGCTACACTCATTGACACAATTACCTGCATAAGTAAGAAAAGTCTGTATTAGTTTATGCTTTACAGCATCTCCTATTTCTGAAGAAATCTCATTGCTGACCATCAATAATATAAATATAAGTACTAAGAGTTCTGAACTATGATTTTTTTTTCCCCCCAGAGGAAAACAGAAATGTAAAAGAACAGAGACATCTTCCAAATCTCATCAACAGTCACGTCTTAAATACAGACATGCTGTATTTAAGGTAGTTTAATAAACTATGATGCTATTTTCAGTTAAAATATATTATTTAGCACAGAATTATCTAGCTCTTTTCAAAAAAGATTCTATAAGATGACTTTAAAAAGTCCTGGCATACTGACGTAAGTGCAGCTGTGCTAAGCTTCCTCTATCTAACCAAGCATCCTTTGTAAAGGTTTCACTGACATGGAATTTTGGGCTGTATAAAGACAGCAGTGCCATGTGCTTGATACTCAGCACAGGAATTTTACTTGACCAGAAAGAAACTTCTACTGGCATTTGTAGCTGCAGTTGCAGTTACAACAGGCTAGTAACTTCTGTATTGCTGAGTATCCCCTTCTAACACAAACAAACCCCTTTTCCAATCACATGAGCAGTTCTTTTCTAGATTTAAAAACACAGCCATTTATAGCATAAGCTACAAAAAGTGTCAAAAAATAGTACAGTAAATAGAGAAGTGTTACACTTGAAAAGAAAACACCTAACTTACTTTCCAGAAAATGTGAGTTTGTCTTTTGAACTTAAACTGCTCTTAACAAGACACTAGCCAATCGCGTACTTCGCTTTCCCATTAAGAAGGGTTTTCTTAGCAGCAGATGAGAGAAATTGAACTTTTACTCCAGAAATGTGGATTACTTAAATTGTCATCACCCAGCGCTGGCTATAACATTCTTCTTAACTCTGACTGCAAATCCTTTAAAGAAGTATTTCTTTATTTTTTCAAATTTTTCATTTATGTTAATTTTATTTATGCCGTGATATAATGAAAGCAGAGATAATTTTTCATTGTGCAAAGAAGTGAAAACTTTTTTGAAAGTCAAAAAGTAACTAAATCCACAAACAATTTAATATACTCTACCTATAAAATCTTAATTTTACTTCTCATGTTTTAGAGAAAGTCACCAGATCCAAATAAAGAGTATGCATTTTACACAATATATTAAAATGCACAATAAAATATGATCAGAAAATAGTGTGAAACTTAAGTGCAAAATCTTTTGAACTGACCAGCTGTTAAGCCTAAAGTAGCAAGAAATCCACTCTCTAAGCCTCTGGATTTTCTAAATAAATTCTAGTGTCAGGCATGGGTGCACGTTGTCTACTTTCTTTGAAGTTTTAAAGCAAAACACCACCACCGCCCCCCACAGGAACAGAAATTATGAGTTAAGAATAGGACAGACAAATAAAAAACCCCAAAACGTTTCAGAACTTTTTAGGAATAGGACAGACAAATAAAAAACCCCAAAACGTTTCAGAACTTTTTAGGAATAGGACAGACAAATGAAAAACCCCAAAACGTTTCAGAACTTTTTTTGTTTTAAGACTTTCCCGTTCAGAATCCGAACGAAACAATTCCTTGTAAATAAATCAAACAAAAGTTGGCATACAGTATTGTAACTGTCTGAATTGTTAGAAATGGCAAGTGAAAATGACAGCATTTTTAAAACATATTTTAAAGTAACAAAATAAAAATAATACCTTTGCTATTTCTTCTTCTAATCTTTCTTGGTACTGTTTTTCTAGCAATTGAACAACATCCAGATCATTCTGCATTTCAGTTTCACTAGCAAGCTGTAAAAAACGATGAAATCTCAGATCATATATTTGGGCTTTTATTTCATTAATTTTAGAAGTTTTAGAATCTGACAGATTTTTCTCCTCAATTAGATTATCTTCATTTCATGCAAATCACATGATTTTGTACCACAACATAAACTAGGTAAAAGACTTTGCCTTGTTTCTGCTTCAAAATTAATTTTAAAGTTGAGTTTGCAACAACTCTTCTCCCAACACTTTTTAAATTGTCAAATGCAGAGAAAACAGGTGAGAAAGCACAGGATCGCAGTACAAAACAGCATCGCTATTTTTCAAAATGCAGAATTTTTAAGCCAGGTTTCCAGCAGTACTAGGGGAGGAATGTATGGGGTCTTTTCCATTTGCATTTGGTTTCTAAGATCTTTGGTATTACTTTTTCAAAATTTCTCCTAAACTGTGCAGTCTATACTTCAGAAGTACTAGGATTTCACTTAAATCACTCTTCTTTCATAACTAGTATTTAAAGAAAAGTCACAATATTTTAAAGACTCCTCAAGAAATCCCAGAATTTGAACACTAATTTTCTTCGACTTTAGTAAGAAGCAGCCCAACCCAAATGTCTTGTTTCAGGGAAAAATAAAAAAATAAAAAATATAATTTAACCCAGGACCAATAAAGCAAGTTTTATTGCTTATAATTTCCAGAAATGTTTTTCAGCAAAATTTAAATCTTCTTCCTCTAACATGGACTGTCTAATAGCATAGCATAATACTAAGATAATAATTACTTTAATACTACCAAATATTAGTCCATATTTCAATTTCATCTTAGAACCCAAAGCACATAAATTATATTGACCATATGTATATTAGCTGTCAACTGAGTTATATGATACCTCCAGTGCTTCATCTGTTTTTTGCTGATGAAGATTTTCAGTGCACTTCACTGTCCTGAAGATGTCTTTTAGCTTTATTTCTGAACCTGTGGATACACTAAAAAGGTAGGAAAAAAAAAAAAAAGGGGGGGGGGGGGGGGGCGGCGTGGAAATCAATATTTCGATAGACATTATTCTTCCTATATTCAAATATGCATTATATGAATATATATATTATATATATTCAAAGACAAATAACTGCAAATATTTTCTTCAGGACACACCTTTTCCCATGCCATTAATTTCATACACTTGACTTTGCGATTCATCTGCCTTCCAAATGCTAGCTCTTCCTCTCAGCGTAATACACCTTAACACCGGTTTTGCCAAGGACCTCACAAACAACTTACTTTTAAAGCTACCTGAGAATACTTTGTGCTCAATAACTACACAATAAGATGAAGACAAAAGCACCTGTTTGAATCATATGGATATGAGAGAAACCAGAATGGCTATGTGTATGAAGCCATAAAAACACCTAGAAAATGGTTATATTTATTTTTATTCTTTTAAATTGATGTTTAGCAACAAATGCACTGCTTGCTTGCTTTCTTGTGTTATATAGATGAGGCATAAACATAAGAATAATAAGTCTAATATGATTCATTTTATATTTAGATAACAACATGCTGAAATATATTCAGAGACTGTCTTTTCCAACAGAACTGCTCTATATACTCAGAGTGCTGTAAATCAGTAAAAACCAAAATAACACCACACACCACCAAAACCCTAGCTCCCCTTTAACTACATATTGAAAAAGACTTAACAGAAATACACTGCCAAAAGGCTAAGACACAGTATCAAACTAGCTAAAAAAAATAAATCTCTCCTCTACAATTTGTTATCTGCTACCACACAGAAATGAATACCTTGGTAAAAGACAGGGTACAAAATAGATAGTTAGAAAGTAAGTTTATTGTCTGTGAGACTTACAATCTTAACTACACTAAGGTTTTACAGAGATCATGAAGCTTTTCTTTTGCTTAAATCTGAGAGCTGGTTTAGATAATCCTGAAATAGACTCCAGAACAGTAACAGTAATTTTATAAAACTTGTGACATTTTTAACTACAAAAAGCAACCCATTATTCTTAGCATTCATGCTTGATTTGATGAACGAACAGTAGCAACTGATTTCCTTTTTTTTAACTCCCCCCCCCCTTTCTGATGTTGCAATAGGATATACAACCAGATGAAATTGTCCCCCCAAAATTCCCACACTTGGCCACAGCTATACTCCTACTTAGAGCTTAGTTTAAAAGATGCAGCAACAAACCAGGTATGGAGACAGATCATTCAACAGGTTACTGACTACCCCATTAAAAGACACTCATCTTCTCTTCAGGCTTGAGATGTAATGAGACAGACCTCCACACTACATTATTAGAAACCAATTTATATACTGATCTAGGAACTTTTCCTGTAAAACTCCAGTTTAATTTTAATGTTTAAAACCTGAACTTCAGGTATTAAAGCTAAAAAGAATGCAACTCTTCATGGGAAATTTTTTCTCTACTCTTAGCTTACAAATATCGATAATTGCTATAAATGCTTATTTAACACATGTAAAATGAGTTTTGAGTATTTTAGCTGAATAGTTATCATGAATGAATTCAGAACACTAAGCACCTATTTAAAAATAATTTAGAAATCATATATGAATATTTATAACTTGTCCTGGCCAACATACATACAGAAGTATACAGTTTCACAAACTGCATTTTGAAAATGCTCATAGCTTGTACTTTTTTTTAAAAGGATTAAAGAATACTTAAGAAGCCATACAGTCCCTTAAAACTGAGCTCAGGCTAATAAATATGTACTGATTCTATAACACAGATAATGGAAAACAATGATACAAAACTACGGCCTCAGTCCTACAGATGCATAAACATTTTCAGAACTTGGACCTCTTATTCACCTCAAAACAAGTATATACAAGTATTAGTTCAAATTCGGAAAAAAAATTCGTTATTTTACTTGCCACTTCCAAGACTAGAAACATATTTTAAGGAATGAAAGGAAAACTGTTTAAGAGTTAGAAAAACACAGATGGCTGAGAAAAGGCTGTGATCAAACAATAAGGGCAAAACAGCTGTTCGGGTTCTGATGGGTCGTAGCTGAAGGAAAATACTTTTATCTTCATTTCTCTCAACTTCTAAGGATTTATCTTACCACAGTCCTTTTGCTTTTTAAGAGAGTACTGTGGTAAGTATATCAAATATTTAACAATTTCTAGAAACATCTAGACAATTTTCCCCCCTCCTTAGTAGCATTTCCTATGCCACTGTGTCTACCCATTTCCCTTTTACAGTTGGGCACTCCTCTGATTAACAAACCCTCACAGTTCTCTCTCACAGAAGGGAGATTCAGATAAAAGAAAAATGTAGGGAAACTGAGTGGATTTGTAGTACAGTAAATGAAACATAAGGAAGGAATATGAGGGTCAACAATGGAAGAACAGGAAACCAGAGATGACATTGAATAGGGCACAAAAGCACCCTTGAACACATTCAAGGAGACAGTGAATCAAGGAACAGGAGGCTCCACAGCTGTCAGGATCCTCCCAAGACACTTGCACCTCTTTCAGGTTTCAATGGCCACAATGGTCAGGGCCAGGAGGAGGCTGATGAGTACATCCCACGGCCCATGACTTGGTGAAAGCCAGAATGTGTCAAGCGGACCTCAACTCTGCCACAAACTTTCTTGCTACGTATCATTCCAGAAAATCATCAATTTCATGCAACTATTTCTACACGAGGTGTCTTTAGATGTAATGTACATTGCCTGGAGTTTCAAGGGTTAAAAGTTGTCTGTTGAGTTGGAAGTTTTGAAATTACTGCCAAAAAGCTCATATATATGAAATGACATTTACACATCATTCCAATTCTCAAATCTTCCTCTATTAACTATAAAAACATAATAAATTCTAAATCCTGCCCTACTTAGTTTGCAATGTTATGTCATTTCTTCGTAACACTCAACTCTTGCAGGAACAAAACAACATAAGAGTAATGTGTTTATAAAGAATTTCTTAAATTTTGAAGTAAAGCACATAGCTTTACATGAATGATTATTTGAAACACTTATTTTTGTGTGCAGCACAAAGTTATAAGCATTAAAGAACGGATTCATACCTCGTGTGGTCAGAGGATATCCCAGCATTCTGAAGCTTATCCTGCAGATGGACAATCTCTGTAGTGTACCTCTCTTCACTTTCTTTCAGCTGCTGTTGGAAATAGGACCGCAGGTGTTCCAGTTCTTGAGCATGCTGTTCTTCAAGTTGTGTTTTAAGGTTCCCTATCTCCTTCAAACAGTATTCTTGAATCGTAGGATCTATATGTACGTTATTGGGGGGGGGGAAATAAATTACATTAAATTACATCATTAGTCCCTCCAAAGTTATTAGCAGTGATGGACTGCATAATTACTGTAGCTAAAAATTTCTTCTGGTATCATATCAATTACTTTTCCATAACAAATAATTATCACTTAATCTTCTGTTTTGCAAAACTGTATTTGATATGGGTAACAGAACTTTAACTGTGAAAAACTGAAAAAGACTGAACAAAAACTTTCACAGAATATAATTCTGAAATATTTTAGAGATTTAAGAAAATCAGAGTATCATACTGCAAAATCTGCAAAAATCTCTTACGTGCTTCAAGCTGTAGTAAGCTATAAATCAGTTAAAATTTAAAGTCATTGTCTTCTCTCTCTCTCTAAATATACATACATTAAAACCAGCATATGCATCTTTTTACCCATTAGACCCTGTGAAGGGGTCTGCAGACACTCCTTTCTTGTTTCCAGATGGCTAGGTTCCTCTTCTTTTGTCCTTTCTGAAGAAGATGGACATGGTTCTTTGACCTAAAAAATAATCAAGTAAATACAAATTACAATAATACAGTAATAAAAAATAGCAAAAATACTAACTGTAATTATAAACATAAGAAAGATTGGTGGCCAATGCATAAGAGAGTGTACAGTGTAACAATGTGTTTCATTTTACAGCCTGAATGACCAAGTATACATTTATAGCTAGTTGATCAGCCTGTGCAGAATGTCCACTGTAAATCTCAAACTCCTCTCTCTGGATATAAACTGTTAAGTCATAATTCCTCTGACTCTAGAGCACTATACTTCCTCTCCAAGGAGGAGAGAAAGACACTAACACCCCACTGAGGCCCAAGATGCAGTTTTCACATACAAATATTTTTTGTACATGTATATCCATCAATACACATGACCTTCAACCATCTCTAGATATAATTGGTTACTGTACCTCATTTAATACATGGAAGTACTTAACTCCAAGTTTACTGATAAAATTTGTCTTTAGGAATCCCAGGCCCCCGAGGTGAGTGTAAAAGTTTGGAGCAAGGAAGACAACCTTGATGGAGGAGGATCAGGCTAGGGAACAAACTGGACATGAACAATTTGTGGTGCCTGATGGGATACACCAAGGAGTGCTGAGGGAGCTGGTCCACGTTATTGCAAGGCCATTCTCAATTATCTTTCAAAGGTCATGGTGATTGAGGGAGGTTTCTGCGGACTAGATAAAAGCACTCCTACCTTCAAGAAGAGAAAGAAGGAAGATTTGAGGAACTACAGGCAATTCAACCTCACTTTGATCTCTGGGAAAATGACAGAGCAAACAATCCTGGAAACCCTTTCCAAACACATGAAGGTGAGAAGATACTCCATTTAGTATGGATTTATGAAGAGGAAATCATACCTGACCAATCTTTTGACACCACCTATTACATGCCCACAGACAAACAGATGGATAATGGGGTTGGTGAGGCCAACTGAAAACTGGCTGAACTGATGAGCTCAAAACGTTGTGATTGGTGGCAAGTCCAGCTGGAAGCCTATAACTAGTGGTGTAGCTAATGGGTCGATACCAGAGCCAACATGTTTAACCTTTTCATTAGTGTCCTGGATAATGGGACAAGAATGCACCCTCAGCAGGTTTGCAGACTGTACAAAACTGGGATGAGTGGTTGATACACCAGATGGTTGTGCTGCTGTTTCAAGAGACCTCAACAGGCCAGACAAATGGACTGAGAGGAGCCTCATGAAGTTCAACAAAGGCAAATGCCAAGTCCTGCAACCTAGAGAGGAATAGCCCTGTGCACCAGTACATGCAGAAGACTGACCAGCTGGAAAGCAGCTTTGCAGAAAAAGACTTGGGGGCCTTGGTGGGCACTAAGTTGAACAGGAACCTGCAGTGTGCCATTATGACAAAAGTCCAACAGCCTCTTGGGCAGCATTAGGAAGAGTGTTTGCAATCAAGTCGAGGGACGTGATCCTTCCCCTGTACTCAGCACTGGTGAGACACATCTAGACTGCTGGGTCCAGTGTTGCACTCCCAGTGTAAGAGAGAAACAGACATATTGGCATGAGTCCAGCAGAGGGTCACAAAGAAGAGCAGGGGCTTGGAGCACTTGTCTTACAAGGAGAGGCTGAGAGAGCTGGGAATATGTAGCCTGAAGAAGACAAGGTTGCCCACCAGGCTTGTGGAGTCTCCATCATTGGAGATATTAAAAATTCAGCTGGACAGAGTCCTGGGCAACCTCCTCTAGCTGATGCTGCTTTGTGCAAGGGGTTGGATTAGATGAACTCCAGAGGTGCCTTCTAACCTCAGCCATTCCACGATTCTGTGACATGGGTAGCAGCTTTCTCCATTTTATCAAATCATTGCCTTGCTCTGCCTCTCAACCAGGAACATAAACACAATTTCAAACACGTTCTTTGCTCATCCAGAGGGAAATCATGCAACAGATAAAATTCAAATACTCATATATGCTATAAAAAGTTTACCTGTTTACAATCCTTCATCAGCTGTGTTTGAAGTGCTTTCAGCCTACTGTATTCTTCCATTATCTTGTGTAGAAGCGCATCCAGTTCTTGCACAGCTAAATTACACAGATAACCAGCAGGGACTTAAAAAAGAAATCAAACATTTTAATACACTGAATTGTTCACGAATTCTCCACTGAAGAATTATCTGATAAACATTACATACTACTGAAACAAGTGAGGCCCCTTCCAAATTTTGGATGCATTTTTATACAGTATTGATATGTATGATTTTTTTTTGTGGAGCTACTAGCTTCTTCTACAAAAGGAGGAGGGGAAAAAAAACAAACCAAACCAAAACACTTTTTTCACCACTTTCCACTATAATGAAAACAGCACAAGAAAATAGTCATAATGAAAGTGGTTCAGAATAGTGAAGAACTCTCTAAAGCAGCTATTTAGGCACATTAATTAGCACCTGAACAAGTAACAGCACAATTGCCAGTCTGAAATACTTGAAATCAGTATTTTTATTTTTTTTTAAACAGCATGATAGTACAATGTCATTACCTTGAGCTTGACCTCTGTGTATTGGTAATTCTACACTCAGGTTTTCTTTCACAGCAGCAGGTCTACAGAAAATATGCTGTTCCCTACCACCAACTTCTACAGCAGCTGAAGAATGTTCATGCTGCTTGTCACACAAAACCTGCACAACAAATGAAACAAAGAAAAAAAGTTAAGAATTTTTTATTAACTTATCAATCACAATTCACAAAGAAAGCAAGAAAAATAGTGGCAGGAAAGTAGTATTTTGTGCATATTATCTTCTATTGAAATGATGGCATAGATGTTGAGTCATAAGAACCTAGACAATCTAAAACTCCTGATAAAAGAAACAGGTATGGAAAGACTTTTCAGCTAAAGCATAAATACACGTATTTTGGAATTGTTAATTAATTTGGAACTGCCAAGTATTAAAATCTTGCAGCGAAAGGCCTCCTTCATTAATGCTGAAAGCAAATTTACATTGTAAATGTCTCATTCTCATTAACTACAATTTTACTTGGAAGAAGGATTCCCTACTGCAGAAATTTGTATCTTTTTAGAGATTACAATTCATCTTGTTCTTAGGTATTGAGCAAATAAGATAAAAGGGGATGGCATAAGAAAACACAAGCAAGTCATAAATAGAATGCCTCACGTTTGTTAGTGCTACATGGCCATCAGAATAGTTGCCACAGTTACAACGAGTAGTCAAACAGATTTATCCATATGATTTTTGAAGATAAATGAAAAGGACTGCTCAGAATAAGTGGGATTCTTTATTTAAAGATTTTGGACTTAACAGACACCAAATTCAACTTACAAAAGTAAAACCATAATTTCTCCAAAAGCTCAACATGGCATCATACAGATCTTCCCAGCTGTGAAACAACTAATGCCGAAGACTCTCATTCAGCTGCTACTTTCCGTGAGCTATCATGGAGTCCTGCTTAATCTCTCCTATGTTGGCTCTGAAGTAAAAAAAGTGCTGCTATCCACTTTCCCAAAAAGGTGTTGAAAGTCCAGCAAAGAAGGAAAAGAAACCAAAACACCAAAACCAACCATTTGAAGTATTTAAGATTGAAAAACCATGGCTTATAATGAATGATAGAAGTAGCTTAATCTACCCAGAAATAAGTTCAAGAAGTAACTTTACTGATGGTCAAAAAGTACCTGTAAGGGCCATTGATTACTAGCACTCTACAAAAAAAAGATATGGCAAAATAGTATTATTGCTGGCTGATACTAGAATACAGACTAAAAATAAGCTTCAATTTTTGACTATAATATTTAGTTATTGAAACACTATAGACAGCAATTTTGTTAGATTCTTAGACACTTTTAAGTCTTTGAAAGATATGCTGCAGCTAAGACAGAAATTACTATCTTATTGCAGATATGAGAGTGTCAATATGTGCGTGACATCAGACTGCTGTTAAATCAAAAACATATAGCCAGTGACACACAGAAAGGGAAAAAATAATTCCAAACTAGTAGATATAAGACAAACATTAGATAGGAGATTGATTGATTAATAGTTCAATTATTACCGTAGAACTGCATGTTCAAGAGGAGTAAGTTATAAGAAATGACTTTGTGTGTTAGTGACTTCTAGAAAGATGAAACTTTGCAGAAACATACTGGAGGGCAAAGAACTTATGCCAGAAATATACACAGGGGCAAATCACGGGATGACAGAAAAAGTAGGGATAGAAAACCATCATGATAACATAAGACAAAAGAATTCTCTGGACGAGGACATAAAACAGTTTAGGAAAAAAAAACCCCACCAAACCCTTGCAAAGTTATTTTGGAAGATCAGGTTTAGCAGTCTCTATTTTGAGATCAATGCAAAGAGAAAAGCTGCAAAGAAAACCTGTTAAAAATTATGTAGAAAAATATGATGACTCACTGTATACATGATTTTTCTTTTTCAAAATTTCCATTTTAAAAAAGGCTTTTTGGTAAGTCTTACCTGAGCAAGCCTAGAACATTCCTCAGTTACAGCTTCATTCAGCTTTTCTATAAGTCTTTGTGTAGATATGACTTCATCATCTATGAATATAAATTATTCATATTATTTCTAAACACTAGATGCACAACAACTATTTAAAGGCCTGATTTCCTGCCTCAGTGAGGTTGCCTCTTCAGCTCTTGGAGAGGCATAGGTTTTTTGTTCCCCTCTTTCTTGTTCCATCACACAGACAGTTTCAATTATTACCATAGAACTGCATGTTCAAGAGGAGTAAGTGATAAGAAATGACCGTGTGTTAGTGACCTCTAGAAAGATCAAACTTTACAGAAACACACTGGAGGGCAAAGAACTTATGCCAAAAATATACACGAGGGCAAATCATGGGATGACAGAAAAAGTAGGGATAGAAAACCATCATGATAACATAAAAGCTCACTGAGGGAAAAAGTAGTAGCAAAGAAGCTTACCTAATGTGGGCAGGAAGTCAATGCAACAATTCAAAGAACGTTGAATGAAACAAGTCCAAACATATTTTGCTGATGCATTTGCTTATTATTTCAGTACAGAATACAACCTTATAGGTGAATCTATTATACAGTTCTTTACAATTAATTGGCCTAATATAATATAGCAAAACATGAGTTGTAACACTTCCTATTCCTTTTTTTTTTTTTTTTTGTTACACTATTTTTTTTTTTTTTTTTTTTTTTAAAGTACCATGAGTAATAGACTTCTTGTAATGGGTAAACAATTTGGTACAAAAACACTTCAAAATGTTCTATAAAACCAATTTATTGGACAGCTACATGCACAAACTCTTGTGCTTGTTTTCTTTTAAAGTCACTGTTTTTCATATGAAGAGCTTCACTCCCGTAATTTTGGTCAAGTTACCTGCTTTTTGAATTTTCAAGGTCTGGAGCTCCAGCTGATGCATTTTTTTAAGATCATTCATGTCTTGTAGATGACTACGTACAAGCTCCTCTTTAAGACTGCAAAGTGCACTCTCTTTTTCTGCTTTCAAGTACTCACGAACCTGGTCTACATGAGCTGAATAAACCAGGGATAGGCAAATGCGCTGTGCTTCCATCTGTAGCTGTAAATCAGTCTTTGAATAAAAAGACACATTTTACAAAGAGTGAGAAACAAGAAAACAAAAAGGTCCCGTCTTTGTGAATTTTTGAAATTAATAATATGTTGAATGGAATGCTGCAGATATGGTATGCATTAGGTAAATTTAAACATACGTAGTTGGGAAAATTGAACTGTAACAAAATAGTATGACGCTTCTTCAACTTAAAATAAAAATCAAACTAAAATCAACAAAACTCAATATGCTTCAATTCCTATTTTGCAGCAATAAAAACTCAACAAATTTTACCCCGATGAAGTGAAAGCAATATCACTACCAACAGAGTAGGTTAAGAAAGTTCACTCCAAATACAGGAAAAAAGACTTTATTATTAGCAGACCTTATAAATACTGATTTCCAAGGCTTGTAGTTCTAGTCTGCACTTTTGGGGATGTTATTGCTAAAGCAAAAACATGTTTAGGATATGCCAATAATGCGCTATTTAGAGTTCAAGTTTGAAAAGGTTTTTAGACACCTCTGGACCACAATGATTTTTTAGTTCTATGGCAGGAAATTGCAAGACCCTTACCACATCCTCATAAAAAAATAAAATACATTTTACAGCTGTAGCTCTTTTCTATAATCTCACAACTGTTTCCAATGTGGCTTTGCTTGTGATTTTATTTCTTAGGAAATGAACAAACTACAACACAACATAAAATTAGGCAGTAGTGGTATTAGTTTTTCTACAGAAAAACTTAGTTGCATACTTCTTGCAGCATGCTATTCAACTTCATCACTATATATAAATTTAAAGCCAGATTTATGATGCCAGCACCTAATTAAATACTGGTAATTCAATACTTGGCTATTTTTATTCGGAAATAACAATCCTTCCCATACCACCTGCAATTCATTTACAATACCAAAAAATACAAGCAAAATTTCTTCAGCAAAACATAGAGATTGGTTAATCACATGATATGCATAACTTCTGTATCTTCACACATTTCTCATGCTCACATCCAGACACATTTCTTAAGAAATGGTAACCACATATAAAGAATAATTTTGATAATGGAAGATTAGTTTTTTACAAGTTTGATGAAAGATTACTGAAGAAGAGTTTCATTATCTCTTCATATTGTTTGAATGAGTACTTAGAGAACTGAAAAGCTAATCAGATTAAAAAATTTTGTCCTCAATAAGATTTCACCTCAATTAAGTAAGTTAAATGCTATATCCAAGTGTGAAGTGCTCTAGACATCTTCTCCTTATCTTTTGTTGTTGCTGATTTAATTAAATGTAAGGGAAGAGCATTTCTTTCACTGAAAAATAGCATCCTCACACACATTGACTCTGGCTATCATTCTGGTCATTCATGTAACCACTTTCAACCATTGGCCACGCTGCCACACACACACAACCATTCACCTGTACTTCAAAGCATCTAATAGGAAAAATATGATGCAAATTTCCAAGTGCAAGCTCCTACAAATTTTCATAGGTAAATTATTTTCTACACTGCTTCATGTAACATACCCGTTCTGATTTTAAGGCATCCACTTGCTGCTGAAGAATATTATTTTCACTCTGTGTAATGGCTATTAACGATGTTTCATCTGTCAGCCTGTCTGTCATCCCATGCAAATGTTCTACAAGAGACTGCTGTTCCTGTTTCAACATTTGCTGAACCTCCTTTCTTTTTGTTACCTCATGACTGATATCTTTACCCGAAACTAGATTTCCTCTTACATTTACTCTTTCATCAACTTTATTCCTTGGACCAGGGGTTTTATTTCTATTTTCAGATGCTGGAGCAGCAGTCTTTGGAGCTTTAGAACATTTTGTCTTAGGGTCATCACTACTACTATTTCCTCTCTGAGTATGGCTAATTATGACTTCTAGTTCTTTACATTTTGCTAGAACTTGTTCTTTCTCATCTTTTAAGGATTTAACTTTTTCATTTAAATGACAAATTTCACTATGCTTTGACTTCAACTGTTCAGAGAGATTGGATAGTCTCAGGGATAATTCCAGTTTCTCACGCTGGGTAACTTCAAGCTTTTCCATAAGTTCTGTCGCACCTTTCTCAACAACTTCTCCAACCTCAAATGCGTCTGCCTTGAACACCTTGATTTCTTTACTCCCTTCAAAACCAGAAGTTTTAGTTTTAAATAAAACAGGTCTACTGCTTTGTAAGTGGTGAAGTTTTTCATTCAAAGCTTTGAGTTTGCTTTTATATTCAGCTTCCTGCTTATTTTTGTTCTCTTCTATCTCAGTTTTTGCCTTCAGAAGACTTGCACATTCTTTCTGCAGCTCTTTATAATTAGCTTCAAGTTTTTTCTCAGTAAATGAAAAGGCACTCTTCTGCCTTTCAGTATCCTCTTGGAGTTGACTGTTTTGATTTTTAAGTTGCTCATTTTCAGTAATCAGCTTTTCTATTCTTTTTTGCAAGTCCAAAATTTCTGACTTAGAGCTACTACTGTTGGTAAAAATGACATTTTCTTCAGAGCTTACCAACATACTTTTTAATTTCTCTTCCAGAGTTTTGTTTTCCTCCTTAAGAAGGTTATATTGTGTTTCAAGTTCTGAACACTTTTTTTGAAGGCTATCTTCCCTCTCCCTCATTTGTTCCTGCATCAACTCAGTTTTAAGCTGCAGCTCTTGCATTTCTTGTTCAAGGGTACCTTTTTCTTTTTCCTCTTGCCTAAGCACTTCAATCTCATTCTGCAGCTCATGGATTTGAAGTGTCATTTCTTCAGATTTAGAATTTACAATAGACTGCTGTAAATCTTTTAGGTTTGAAATCTCTAATATCAACTGATTTTGCTTTGTGATTAAGTTAGCCTTTTCATATTGCATGGCTTCTATCTTTTGACTCATTTCATTTTGTACCTCATCTAACTGCTGTTTATGGTGCATATTCAAGTTATCTTTAAGGCTTTCCATGTTCACTGTGTGCTCTTTTTGTAAGTCTTCTTTAAGTCTGGAAAGTTCCTCTTCATGACTAAACAGAAGCTTCGTTCTCAGTCTCTCTAATTCTGCTTCTTGAGATTCTGCCATCCTGTCCAAAACTGCATCCTTCTCCCTTTCTAGCATTTCAAGTTTTATTTTGTAATTTGTGACTTCTGCCTCATGTTTTAATTCCAATTCCTTCCTAAATTCAGAGGCAGAAGCCAGCTGAGTTTTTAAATCTTCAATCACAAACTGGTATTTTTCAGCTTCATTTAATCTACATTCCATATCCACTATCGTTTGTTTGGCTCTTTGAACCTGCTCTCTTGAAAAATTAAGTTCTTGGAAAAGATCTTCAATTTTAGTTTGTTGAAGAGACTTCTCTGCTGAAATGACTTCCATCTGTTGTGACAATTCTTGCTTTATTTTTTTCCTTTCATTGTCAGCATCTTGCAATTTCACATTCAATTCATTAATTTTAATATTCATTAAATGCATTTGATCTTTATTAACATTCTCATTCAAACATAGACTTGAAGTTTTCTCCAATTCTACTTTTTGTTGCAAAAGACGCTGTTCTATTTCCATTGCATGTTGCTTAATTAATTCTTGCTTCATTTGTACAATCTGCTGGCCGTGCATTTCATCTAATTCAGCCTGAAGTTGTGCCAGTCTCCTTTGTGTTTCTAATTCCATTCTTTGCACAATGTCAGCTTCAGACTGGCTGTCTTTATAACATCGTTTCTGCAATTCTTCCACAGTTCCCATTAACTGTTTTATTTCATCAGAACATTGTCTTTCTTTCTGTTTGTAGGTTGTAAGTTCAACTCTCATATTACTTATCTCCTGGTTCTTTAGTGAAATCTGTTCTTCCAATTCTTCAAGTAATTTACTGACATCTGATAATTTTTCCGTAAGCTGAAATGATTTTTTTTCTTCTTCTCCAAGTTTTGCTTCCAGTTCTTCAACTAATGCTTCTTTTTCTTGTTTACTCAAATCTTCTCCCTCATTCTTGTGTTTTTCCTTTAAAAAAAAAAAAAAGAGCAAAACCATGTTCTCATTTTTAGTTCATTATCTGAACATATAAGAACATTTATAGACTTAGCTATTTAAACACAATGCCTTTCTTTACAAGGCTAGTGATCATTTATAAAAAATAAATATAAATTATTTTTTTACCTCATTTGGAGGTTTTCTGTACCTTTGGAATAAGTGACAATCCCCACCCCCTGCCCCCCAAAAAAAAGCAAAAAAGCAAAAAAAAAAATCACTTCCATTTTTTCCAGTTGTGCTCTGATACTTCAAAAAAAATATTTGGTACAATCTACCGAAAGCTTTGTCTGTTGTCACTTTAAATGACATTTAATTTTTTTAGGTATTTTTAAGATGTTTTCCATGAAGGATAATTAAAAGAAGTACATGAAGAAAAGAGTTCATTCTTTCTTTAAGACAGAACAGACTGTTCAAGCAAGTTATTTTTCATTTTTTTTCCTAACAAAATAATGTCATCTAATGAAGGCATTCTAATATACAGTGTAATTTCATCACTTGTTGTAAATATTTCTGCAATTTTTTAAAACATGATACTTAATACTGACATAAAAATTTCAGTTTGAAATTATACACATATTATGTGTTAGTTAACAGAAGCAGTCTTAAAAACTTAAAATCTTTGTATGCATTATATGCAGCACACTCATAATCTGTGCTTTGGCGCTTATATTTCAAAGGAACTACAAAATCCTGGAAAGAAAAAAGAGATTAGAAAAGAGATCTTTCTTAGTAAGGAACATACCATTTCATACATTGTGATTTTGTCTTGAAGACATGTAATCTGCACTTCAAATTCTTCATTCTTTTTTTGATAATTCTTCAGCAGACTTTCTTGTTCTTCTAGCTGTTGCTGATGTGAAAGTATCTGTTGCTTTGCCTGCAATAAATCAGCAGCTGTGCAACTATGGCTGGTGTTCCTTAGGGCTTCACTTGCCTGCAACTTGAATGTTAAAAAAGATAAAACCTAAAATATATCAAGTTTTTCAGAAATAGCTTGCACTATGTACAGAAAGAGTTATCTTTACCTTCTTCTTCCACATCACAAGCCCAAAGACTATCACAAAATTTTATAAGTTCTTTTAGGAGGAACTGAAATATCCTTATTCTTTTGTGATAGCCAACCAATAAAATTATTTAATATCGTTTTATGGTGAGCTAGCACAAGACAACACTGTCTCAGAAACATTTCTAAGTAGTAAAATGATCTAGTTATAATTACTGTCCCCAAAATCTAATTTTTAATACTAAAAACTCAGGCTTCAGAATATAATCTCCTTGAAGCTCAAAAAAGCTGTATTAAGTGCTTAAACAGCAAAAAATACTACAATATTCAATTGCAACACCGTAAACTATAGTCATGCAGATTAACAGAGCATCCATGGCACCTCAATCACCAGTGCTTTTTAGAACAAATGCTTCTCTGAAGCTTATCTTTGTTATTTAAACTACTTTCTAATAACACCACAAGAGGCAGGTTTTACCCAAAAATACAGGAAGGACTGGAGCATGAAATGGCAGCCCACCAAAGCTGATGGCTGGCTGTTTTGATTTCAAAGAGAACAGGTTGGATTTCTGCCCAAAGCTCTGATAACTAATTACACAAGTGTTCTTCCCTAACATAACTGCCATCATCCAGTATTTATCAGAAGCTATTACCACATACTAGGAAAGAAAACAGACTAATCTTTATTATTTTATAGTGAATTAGTACAACAAACCAGGTACTATAATGACAACTGTAGGATGGGTAAAGTGACTGCTGATCTATACTGAGACCAATTCTTCAAAAATGCACAAAAATTTCTGTGTTTCTGCAGGAAGCAGCCATTTATGGACCCTCCAAAGTGACACCAATTTTCAAGCCCAAATAAATATTGGTAGCACTGTAACTTACATGCTGAAACTGAATTTGCAGTTTTTGACTTTGTTCAGTAAGCTCTAAGAACTCCCTCATAGTTTCATCCTTTTCCTTCCGTGCCTGCTGTAGGTTAGTAGTGAGTTGAGTGATAATGTCATCTCTTTTTTTGATAGCAGCTTCAAATTCTTGCAGCTACAAAAGATAAAATTTAAACTATTAGTGCACATCAAAGCCACAGACAAAAAAAATACTAGCTTATTCTTGTTAAGTAGGAATACATCATCCCTAACTTCTCCATTTAAAAGATGTCACACAGACCTACTGGAGCATTTATGTTTTCGCTAACTCTATTTGTAAATAGTTCAGACACAGTTTCCCCCCCCCACCTTCATTTAACAATATACGACCTCTCCATAAAATGTATTTATCAAAGAACAAAATCCGAACCTTTAAGAATGTTAATTAGTTAAATATATAACCTGCTTTTAAACTAAAAAGCATGGCCACATAAACAAACCATCAGAAAGGAAGCCAGAGTATCTACTTAGAGTGTTTCAGCAATTTTGTACAACTACTCATGTCTACACACTTTTCCCACAATAAATGCAAGTTATATCATCTCTCACTGAAAGTGCAATAAATTGCACTCATTGTACTAACAGCATATAATAGATAGCATGCAGTATCCTACATTGTGAACCCAGAGAAATTATTCATAACTACATTAGAAAATCAGCTTAAGCTGCAAAACTGATAGTGTATTTTATAGATGAATCTTTTGTAATTTGTAATGATGAAGAAATGATAAATGTACAGAAAAAAATCCTTTGCAAGTGTTCCATTTTTTTTGTAGGATTACACTCAGGCAGTCAGAAAGTCTACAATATGGGACTATTTTCACGTGCAATTATATAAATAGATGTGTTACTCACTTTAAAGTCACTTTGTCAATTTGAACTCATTTAAGGCTAGTGGAAGCTTCACCTCTACGTATTGCACATTTCTTAAACCATCAGTCACCTTCTGTAACTGTTTTGTTTACAGTGCTCCCAAAAAGAAGCTTCTCCAGGTTATATGCTGAGTCTTGAAGTTAAAATTATAATGCTTCCAGAAAAAGCTTACTGATTTAGAGGATAGGGACATTATTCAGTGGGACATAAAAAACAGAAGTCCCTTAAACAAGCCAAACTATGCAAAGTATTTGAGGAAATTCTTTTAAGGTTCTTTTCAGAACACTGCAGTGAACTCCTACTTTAAAAGCACAGACCTAGTGGAAATACTAGATGTTTGTTATAATAGAGAAAATTAGGAACAGATCAGACACTTAAGTGTGTCATATCTTTCCTTTTGCATCTGTTCAATAAAATCAAAGTAGTAAATTTATCTGTTATATGGTAGTTTTCAACTTTTTTAATTCAGTCCTTTTCTTTAACAAACAGGCAGAACTAAAGCACACAACATATCCGCCGCACTCCCCTTTTACAATTCTTTTGTTTCTTCTGAAAAATAAACCATATGTATTTCTCAACTGAGATATTACGCACCGTACCACTATCACACGAAAATATGCTGCAACTATTAAAATATTATTGTACCACAGCCTGTTTCGTTTTAATATATTTTTAATTTATTTTAAAAATAGTAATCATAGCCATTTTTAAAATGCAAACATTTTCACTTTCAGGTTTTTCAGGAAAAACTAACAGTAGTCACAATTGTGAGAAACTAAAATTATGCTTATGTTCTTTATTATGCTGTAATTATGACTATTATGTTTAGCACAACAGATACAAAACAGTAATTAGAAGCTAAGTTTGACTTAAAATGCAACACAGAGATTCATCAACGGACAAAAGAATGATAAACCATCTCCTCCAGGGCAACCACCTAAAGATCACTCTAGTATGGTGGAAAACATGACATCCATTTTCATAGATAAAATACAAATGAAAGCAGAAAAAATTATAACTGTGCAATAACAATGACGGTGAGAATGACTGAATATTGGAACAATTTTTGTATTCCACTTTGCAACAAATAGAAAAACACAATGATGTGACCTGAATCCAAATTAAAAGAGAGAGAGATAAGACATCAAGCACGACAAAGCACTGACTTCAGTGCATTGCACCACTTGCTTAAACTGGAAGAATATTCTTTATTTTAAAACCTAACTTTAAATTTCAATGGTATTTCTAAAATAAGAAATACTTCCCTGTAATCCCAAGTTATTAGATGTTTATTAAAACATTCTGACACAGTTGCCTTGTATTTCAGACTGGGAAGTCTGACATACAAATACCTTTTTAGTTCAAGGATCAACTCAGTTATATCATTCCTTAGGAAGTGAAACCTGAGGATTTTTGATCTTGGAGGAACAGGAAGGTATTAAAGTAATGCAGTCTTTGCACAACTAGAGAAGAATTAAGGCTTTTCTTGAAGAAAATTGTCTTTCCATTCCTGATTTGAAGAAAGTCACTGCAAAGACTGGAATTTTAGTCACAAAATACAGAGAAAAAGGACACACAATGGAAATGCCATTCAAAGAAATAGAGTGCATGGTATGTGATTTAAAGAAATTATGTGTAATTCTGTATCACACACTGACTGCATTCTGAACAGCTGCCATCAAGTGTGAACTCTTTCAGGTGACACTCTGCATTTTTGCATGTAACCAAGTAGCAAGTAGAAAGCAACATAAGGTAATTATACCTGTTGCAATCCTTCTGTACCATATGCTGCCCTCATTTCTTCTAGCTCTCTGTTTAGCTCTTCAATCTCTTGTTGTTTCCCAGCCAATTCATCCTCCATCACCTCTAGCTGCGTGTGAGAGTGCTGCATTCCATGCTCAGAACAAATCTCTCCAACTCCAAATTCTTCTTCCTAAATCAATCCAAGTTCCTTAACATGCCATTTTTTTATGCTTTATCACAGTAAGTAAACTCAAATATCAAATGGCACCTTAGAACATTAACATACAATACAGCATCGAAGATCTTATTGCCATGGTAACCTCCTTTGTTAGTATAATTCACACCTCAAAAGCACTGACATAAAGCATTTCTTCAAGTTCTGCTTTATAATCTTAGCCTTAATAGTAGTAAATTGTTTTGCATTTCAAGTTTAATGACACACTATATTAATATATAACACTATATAAAACCCTATATTAATATATAAATGCAGATGCAGAGCACAGCATGCAAAATAAAATATTAGTCAGCAACATAGTTTTTGTTCAAAACAAATTGTTTGAGGTTTTTAGTATTCACCATTAGTATTACGATTCAATTTGCAATACTGTACCCTGATTAAGTCTGCAGGTATAGCTGTTCTTGTCACAAAACTGCAACCATTTACCTGTATAAAGACAATTTCTAAATACATTATTATTTGAAATAAAGCTTGATTTCTATTTTCCATTCATTTGAATCTTATGTGGTGTTTCCTGCAGACCTACGGGAATTTTTATGCTACAAAAACTTATTTCATTTGAAACACAAAATAGCTTTATATATAGTAAATTGCATCACAGTAACCATAGGTAACAGGTAAATCACCCAAAACTGCAAAAAGAGATACTACTGTCTAAAAACAAAAACCATATTATGAATTTAAACATGTACAGAAAACAAAGGAATTCAGATTTAAAGGTCAATGCAAAGCTTTATACTTTAAATGATTAAAATGCAGTACTGCAGTGTTTCATATTATACGTTTAATATTTCTATATAATACTAAACATAGTTTTGCTTTCTAAAAGATATTTATACACCCCAAGATTTACTCTTTCTGAAAGTCACCAATCTCTCGATAGTCAATTAAAGGCAGTATCATAGACTCATCCTCAGTTTGAAGGAATTTCTTAAAATTGAAAAAGAGCAGAAATTTTACATTTAACATAAGACATTTTAAAAAAAATCCTCTTTCACTCACCTAACACCGCAATCCCTTTCAGCTTCTATGAGAATTTTGGTTCTACAGACTGTGCAAACCTGTAACAACGAATCTCCAAAAGGCAAGCACAAGCCAAAGTAGCAGTTACAGGTTTAAAAAAAAAAAAAAAATCCAAATGAAAAGAACATGCTGGGTACTTGTGAGTAACCATAAAACTGACAGGCAGGCTCTTAAAACAGCAGATCAATCTTTTAAAATAAGAAAGCAAGAACAGCTGTGTTTCCCCTCAGAGCTGTTTATTATATCAGAGCCTGAAACAAAAATAATGGTATTAGAGATGGAAGGGCGTCATAGCATTTCAGACCCAAATACTATGTCTACATCAAAAAAAAGGTATACTGCTCAGACATCTGCCATAGTCTATATCAGGGCTTATTTACAAAGGACTGTCATGCTTGAGAAAATCAATAAGAACACTGTTATAAATGGGATCAATAGTCATCGAGTTTGTATTAAGAGAATGAATAAACCTGCATTAGACAAGAATTTGCGGAGCTGACACAGTGCCCTTTCAATTCCTGACTTCCTCAGTAAAAAGGAAGATACCACACTGAGATTACCACCTTATTTTAGGAGAAATAAAGAAAATTGCAGCAAACAGCAGTCCAGGCAACTCATAGAGGCACTGCACATCATTTGTGTATTGCCAGATGTATGTCTGAATGTAGACCGAACAAGTGCCTACACAGTGCCTGGCACCAATTTCTTTATTCAGATTTTGGCACATGTCCCAGATTAATAACACTAGCAGTTTAATAGAAACTCTATTATGGAATACTTCTTTTAACTCCCATTTTATTTAGGCTTAATTGATAAAGATGTCGTGTATGATTCTTGTAATCTACCACAGTGGACATGCTTCTCTTCCTGTGAATCATTTCTGTGTGCAACAATCAAAGACTCTTAGATGCTTTATGGAAAGACATAAAAGCCTTATCTCATTAGACCTTCCAGACTCCTTAGCAGCTGAAATTTCTGCAAAAGACCTTTTACTTATAAAAGGGATTTTGCTACACACATTCAGAACAACTGTCTGGAGCTTCAGAAATCCTGCCTCATTTCACAGGAGCCTAGCTCTTAGACATCACAGAAGTGAACCACAACAACACGGTAGCCCGTGCTGTTTCTCATCTGATACCTCCTCCTTTCAAATGCCTTATGCCTTCTGGTAAAGTGCAAGTTGAAACATGACAAGATAACAAACTGCCCTGTAATCTATGGAAAAAGCAGCCAGGTGCTGCGCTGATGGGAGCCTCACGAGCATCTTGGCAACTTCCCGCATGACAGAAATTCTGCTGAGTCAGAGCAGACAGACAGTTGGGGCTGAGTTATTAGCTTCAAAATATCTTAGTTTAAGATTAATTTCTCACTCATCTGCAATATATGAAGGCTGTAGTCCACATACCAACTTCAGCGTTAACAGGTGTCTATGCAAGGCCTATTGGACTTCTGTGTTTTGTCTCATGGCCCCAGCAGTTTACCTGCATAGAGATCTTCTGCAAGCCCATAAATACTATTGATGTACATCCTTATAATTTCTTCTTTTAAAGCTTTGCAGTTCACCTTTAACACTGACATCTCCTTATGCCTTAATACCTTATGATGTGCTCAGTTACATACCCCAGCAAACAATTAAACATTTAAAGAAATAATCAAACCACAGAGCATTTTAAGATAATGGAAGCAGGGAGTAACAAGAGCTCTGAAGACAATTGCATAAATAAATAACCACAAAGTAAGAAAAAATTAAATTTTACAATACATTAGCTACCCAGGAGCAACTGTTTTGGTGAACAAAATATATGGAACAAGTGACAGTTATGGAAGTCCCTCAAAGGACGTTCTCTCTGATTTTTGTTCCTTGCTTGTATTTTCAAAATAATTCACAGAAATAGTATTTAATAATATAAAGGAAAATATAATTTGTAGTCTATTGGCTAAAAATAAACGTAAAATTTATATTGCATCAGTAAACACATATGCTTAAGACAAATGAAAGGAATCTTCTTCCAGAGAAACACAAGAAAAACCAACTTCCACGACTGAATTAAGGCAGTGATTCCACAACAATAGCCACCAGAGGTCAGGATTAAATTTATGAAATCACTGTATTCCTTTTAATGTTCCTTAGACCTTGGAAGACCTGAAATTGTACCTCCGAAACAGCAGTAATAATATATGATGTGTAACTGCTTATAACGTTAATGCCAGTATCACAGAGATTTCCCTTTATAATTAGCAAATTCATGCTCAGCATAAATCAATACATACTGTTCAATCACTGAAAAACGTAGAAAATACCTTAATGCATGAAAATAATATAACCTTTTACAGAAAGACAAGCAGACTTCTGACTAAAAAAGTGCTTTGATTTGGTAGTAGAAACATGCAGAATTATCTGGAATGGATTCACAATTTTACCTCATGTTTTCATTTTTTTTCTCCCCTTTTCTGTTACATTTTGGACATCTGATTCTTTCACAAAAATTAATACTTGGACCTCCCACACTGCTTGTCTTATGCAAAGTTCTTAGCCTTTCCTCAATTTTCTAGTTATGTCACAACTGACTACATGAAACTTAGCTAAAATTAGCAACTAGGGCAACTTGGGAAAATGAATTTCAGTTGTTTTGTTTTTTTTTTTTTTAATACTCCATAAACAAAAACCGTTTTCAGTTTGTGATGAAATTAATTACAATCATATAATATAACTAAGGTTAATAACTTCTGAAGGATAACAATTGATGGCTTTTTAAAATATCATGGCTTAATATACTTTTCTAATTATTAATAGCACCCAACGTAAGATTTCTTTACATAGTGGTTAAGGTTGAGGTATAGAATTTCATTAACATTTCCAAAAAACCGCCAACTTTGTAGACTTCATATTAACCATCTTTTCAGAAGTACACTTTGTAAATGGGTAAGAGAGTCAATAAGAGGAAAAAAACAAATCAGGTGGAACAGTCTTTCAGTTATACTATAAAATTGACACATATGGAAAATACGTGGGGGCAAATTTACCTTACACAGTTATAAAAAACCAAAAAATTCTAACTGTTGGAAAAAGCCTAACTTCCCTTAGCTCTAAGCGTAGACCATAACCTTAAATAGCTAATCACCATTATCATTTAATTTAAGACTATGCAGGTAGGTGTCATTCTTGCTCAAATTGAGTAATTTGTTACAAAAGGCAAGTTGGTCACACGAAGGATTTATCGGTCTCCAGTTTGGCTACTACCTTGGATAGTGTAGGTATTTAGAGAGGTGACAGAACAAACTGAAAAAAAGACTTATTTACAGCAAAATTCCTTCAAAACAAGAATTCTTATATAAACATTCACTGGTTCCTTCAACTTTGCTTAGACAACTGTATTGGCTTATAATCGTGTGTCTGGTAAGTCTCCTAAAGATGGAAATACTTATCACTGAATATCACCAATTCCTCAAGAGAAGGGGCAGAAGAATTAAAAACATCTGACTTATTTTACCAACTACAACAAAACAAATGATTTATGACCTATTTCACTTTGAAGCATGACAGCCTCGATTTCAACATCATTTCTGACAAAAAAACCACTAAGAAAAGTACAGATGTTCTTCTAATCAATGAGGGAAAAGATGGATCAACAGGCCTATGTTTCTACAAATGTGGGGTTTCTTAGCATTCCAAAAAGGATGTCATGTATCTGAAAAAAAGGTAAGCTCAAGATTTCATACAACTTCATCATTACGCTGTTAGAGACAGAATTTAACTTATTCTCATCTTCTTCAAGTGAAAAGGCTTCAGATCGCTTTATTTACAGGGTGGCCATGAATGCAAGTAGAACTTTTAATAATGAAAGTAACATTACAGCTGACATGAAACATATTGAAAATTCAGTTCCTAAAATGTATGCGTTCCTAAGCATGTTGTTTCCTCATTGCAGATACCAGCCAATTGTAATGAACTGGAATTAAAAAGAGCTTGTTAAGATAGCAACTCTCATCACTTGAGTTTGTTCTTCACCAGATCCAGTATCATGTTACTATACACAAGTTTTGTGTTGCCTACTTATGTCTTGGAAAATAACTCTCAGGGAGGTAAAAAGTCTTTTTGCAAGAATGAATACAAGAAGTGCCTAGAAATGCATCTGTCATTGCATTTTTGAGGAAATCTGCAATTTTGAGGAAATCTGCAGGTTTTTAAAAGGTACATTCAGAAGGCAGTCTGGCTGTAATTCTGTTGTCTTTAGTATCTGAAAAATTGCTCCCTAATGTACTTTGTAGGCATCTACAGAAATCTTTGAAGAATGAAGCAGAGTGAAGTTAAAGGTTTAGATGTGAAAATTCATTTTAAAATGAGAGCTTTGAATTCAACTGATACTAACAACAAAATACTAAAAATCAGAACATATCGACAATTATCATGAGGCGCTATGCCAGATCTTTTCTGTATTCTGTCTGCTTGTGCAAAGATGTGTTTTCTTGAGCTTCTGCAATCAGTTTCCAACACTGCTTCCTACAGTCTCAGAAGTGATCAAAATTTCTTAGTCGTATTTCATTATATATGTAATACCTCTAACTTGTAAAAATACATGAACATCAATGCCACTGTCAACTGTTTTCATGGGTTCATTCTTCACATACTGCATATTCCATTTAATAGTAATCACATACCATGGTGATGCACATTCTAAAAAAGTGCAGTAAGGTCACAGCAGTTGTTCCAAAGTGTATTTGCTACACTCTCAATGGCAAACTGTGTGCACATACTGCCCTATCATCTTACCATACGTAAAGCAAACTCAGATTCTTTTTATTCTTTGCTACTTTAATTCCTTGGACAAAATAAACCACATTTTATCTATGAAAAACACTACATCTTTAAACTGATTTTCTTCCCCAGGTAGCGTTTGCTTCAAGCCCTTGCACCTATCCCTCCACAAAAATATTTTTTCTTTCTTTCATTTACAGCACTCCAACAGCTGCACTGGAATCTTCGATTCCAAAAGCACCAGTCTCAGATACTTTTTTTTAAAATTTGCATCACAAAACCCATGCCACAGAAACGATCATAATTGACCAGACCAAGGGTCCATATGGTTCCGTATTCTGTATTTGAAAGTAGCCAATAATTAATATAAGGGAACATTTTCCCTGTATTCCCAAGTGCCTTCTCCCAACACACCAGAATAAAGTGAGGGTGTTTATAAACAAGGACAAGAGGAAGAAGTGGGAGAGAAAGGTGTCAAACTGGGGAATAGGGGGACAGGAAAAGAATTCAACTAAAAAGCCTGAGACCAACTCTATGGAGGAAACTGTAACTGGGATTTGATGAGAGAAGTTGGAAAGAAAAACTACTGCTTTCATCTAGGACAAGTTGAGCTGAACATTAGGAGGACCCCAACATAAGAAGAGGGAATAAAGGAGAAGAGGTTTTCAAGGGAGAGGGAGAAAAAATATTAAAAGAAGACAGAAGGAGAAACAATGCTTGGATGAAGTTGGAAAGGCTGGGAAAGAAACTGGACTTCAGAATGACTGAAGAAGGAAAAATAGAAACAGGCTGAAAAGCTTGTAAGACTGAGCTAAGAAACCAAGCAAGGGGAAAAAGGGGATGGGCGAGGGAAGGTGAAAAGATTGACAGAAGCTATTACAGAGAAGGGAAGAATTTACAAAAAACTAAGGGATAGAAAACAGACAGAGTTGGTCAGGAGAATAGGCTGGGAGAAGAAGCAAGTGAAGACAGAGCATTTAAGTTGGGAAACAAAACTCTTTCCAGTTGTCAGGGTATGTCTAGACTGCCCACTGTGGTAACGATTTTACTTTTGCACCATGCAATGCAACAGGTCAGGGACACATTGTCTGCTGTGTATATTCCCTTAGGCTTCACAATAAGCAGCTATAATACTAGTATTGAACAAATAGTTATTCTAAGGCATAGTCACCTTCTCTTACAAAAGGCTAAATCAAGAGAGGAACAAAGTATTCTAAACCAAATTTACTTCAGCAATGGAGACTCATTTGATTACTTCATCCCCTCTTACTTATTGCCAAGTTTAAGATTCTGGGGTGTGTTTTGCAGAAGTGTTTAGCACAGAGATTTGCAAAACAAAACCCAGATTGTCACTACAGAAAGTGATTGTTTGAGACATGAAAAATTAATTTTTTTAAACTAGAAACAATATTTACTGTAGATATTCCATGGGTATTTCTTGCAAGCATGTTCTTGACCCACACTTATGCATGAGGTAGTCTACTCCTTACAAACATTAACAAACTGTTTTATTTGGCAAGACCAAAATTCCATGTATGCTACTACCCTTCGACGTGACAGAGATGAGTAGTAGCTGCCAACGTGTGGTGGGTTGACCTTGGCCAGCAGCTAAGCCCCCCCTCCACAGTCAGTCACTCACTCCCCCACCAGCGGGATGGACGAGAGAATCGGCAGGGCAAAAGCAAAAAAAAATTCACGGGTTGAGATAAAGACAGCTTAATAAGTGAAAGAAAACAAAACAAACCCCCCAAACAACAAGCGATGCAAAGGCAATCACTCACCACCTCCCACCAGCAGACTGATGCCTAGCCAGTCGCTGAGCAACAGCTGCTTTGGAACTCATTAAAATGTAATCAACTTATTAAATAGTTTCCCACAGAAAATTAGTAGAAATTATGCACAGCCACAACTCCAATGGCAACAATAAGCATTAATACAACCGTAATGATGACATTGTTACAACAGTTCATATATCTACTACATTATTGATTATAGTAGCCATCCCATTATGTAGTTGACATAATGCCTGCTTTAATGGTACATTACTCATACCAGTAATGACATGCAACAGCTTTGTCTATAATATCACATTTGCTCTTTCTTTCCTTCTCTTTTTGAAAAACAATGCACAGCATTGCATTAAACATGTAAAATAAAGTTGAAAGAAAAGTTAGGAAAAGCATTACTTCAGTCTTACCTCAGAACTGTAATCTTCTACTGTGGTGGAAATTTCACTTTCTGGCTAAAATAAAATATTAAAATATTTACAATGATGGCACTCTAAAAATATTAAACAAGATATTTTCCATCTGTTTCTGAGAATGTAGATAATATTTGAAAATATTAAGGTATCCATGAATTTGATTAGAATACATATAGCGAAGGCCACTTTCACTTCCTTGAAATCTCAGCTTTAAAAAAGAAAAAGTTACTTTGCTCTTCAACTATGATCATGGAAACATTATAATTACATGACAAAGTCTTCTAATGAAAATATAACATACAGGTACAAAATAGTATCTTGGAAATGTAACTTAATTTTTTTTTTTTTTAAAGAAATAAGGAGTACCAAGAAAAGGGCTTTTCTCTGATAGATTAATTTTACCTAATTAGGAATTTTGCTGGCTTAAGAACTTCACCATATACAGAATGCAATTTTCATACATGCAGGACTTTTGACATTGACTAGAATTTTAAAGCAAACACTCATCATCTCCTTCAGCTTCCATGGAAACCAAGGAAAGGTAAAAGTGATCAGGAAGAACAAGGACAAAGACTCAAAACTTGTGATCTAATGAATTAGAGCAATTAAAGGAACAAAGCCTTAACAAACTGAGCATAAACATGCCATGGAAGGTGCTTGAATTAAATATAGAGTATCCTGATGAACTACATACAATGTATCAGGTTTGAGAATCAAGATGTTAGTAGGAGAATATGCAAAATATTTAAATTATCTACATAAGGTGCACTATTGGGGAATAAGCAAGTACCCTTTTGAACTTGAAAAGTGTAATTTTGAGTTAAAACTACTTTAGCAAAAATGAAATGTACATAATAGGGCTTCTTCAAAATTCACTTAACTTTAGTCGGCCTTACATTAAATCAGTCTCCATTTTACACTGAATTCTGTCAGGCTTATTTTCAAAGGAACTTAGTCAGGTTTGCATCAGTAGACATCAGTAAAATTTGGACCTGTCAACTGTGTTTTGTTTTGTATTTATTTAAAAAAAAAATCTGCCACTCAGACCTACCGGAGCTCTGCAGTTTTTATAACCCCAAAATCATCAATTCTACATATTTTGAATCCAATATGTAGCTCCACAATGTAATTAACCTAAAAAAGGGGTATTATTTTATGTACAGAGTACGCAAAGCTAACTTAAAATATAAATGTGGAAGCTAAAATTCATACAGTGCATATGATCTTAAAAATTAAAAAAGTCCACCTTAAAAATAAGCCACAAACTGAAACAGAAATCAAAATTATGTTGTAAAACTATAGGGTGACAAAAATGTTTCTGCCCTGGAATACACAATTAGTACTTAATGACATTTAATTTTTATATAAATATACATTTTTATTCATATTATATATACTTACATACATATTTGTGTATATACATGCATACACACACACAAATTTTACTTATATGTATATTTGTGTATATATATATGCATATACACACACACACTCTCATTTCACATATTGTTTGTAATCTATATCCTTGGTCTAGGACAAAGTCCTCCGGAAGGAATAAAATCAGGGAAAACCACATTCTTACTTATTTTCATAATACAGATAACAAATGTATGGCCATATCCTCCTACAATTTTTCATGGTTTGTTCCAATTCAGAAGGCTTCACAAAGAAAGATTAGAAGTATTTCTACAGAAGCTCAGAAGTATTCCTATAAATTTACATATTTAATTAGATCTAACGGCTCTTGAAGTTCTTTATATAGGGCATGAAATACAGACACTTCTCAACATGCAAAAAACAAGGAAAAGTAGTCTGACTTCCTATATAGTTTTTCCTTGTAATGCTTTTGAATTATATAAACAGCCCCTTTTATAAGAAAGATGATAAATGAATGTTTAGATCCTGGGATAAGCTCAAACCTAATAGATAATCATAGTAAAAGGCCAAGAACTTGTAGATTGATGCTTAGGCTAGAGTGAGAAAACATGAATTCCCTAAGGAAAGTGATTACTGAAAATAATTCTCTGATTTTTTATGGTAATTTGGCCAAATATGAGATTTTTTTTTTAAATGAGTGTATTGCTTCTCCTTTCTGAATACCAATCTAAAGTAAAAAAAAAGAAAATAATTTTTTAAAACTTATCAAAAACCATATAGTGCTCCATCAGTTTAAGTGTGCAGTATCTGTTAGCAGCATAAATAATCCTTCTAAAGTATCTCCTTCAATCCTGCATCTAGATAGTTTTTTGGCTGTTAAGACCAAGTATTTTTGGCAAGGGATTTACTGAAGATAAGCAAAGAAAGATGGCCAAATGAACACAAGTTAAATAAATCCACCTTCTGTGCTAAGGGGTTCATCCAAACCCTGCTAAAAATCAGTTAAAAACACTTAAATCCTATGAGGTCACACATTAGACTCCAACACTCTAAGACTTAATGCTATTCTTTTACTGTCAGAATCAATAACACTACAAGTAGTCAACATTTTATGGGCACTCATATTGTCCTCCAAGCAGCTATGTTCTGTTCCTAAGACCTGACCAACCTTATTTCAAAATCCAGTTCCTTCTATTATTAAGCCATCCATTCCATATGCTTCAATTCTTTTATGGTCAATAGAAGTAATTAGGTTTTACACAACTCATCTGTCTGAACCACAGGGGTCCAGCTTAAAAGGAAATACTTAAAAAAATTCATATATATACACACAATTAGCAACAACACAACATCTTTTGTCAGGATAATGCCAACAAAGCTATTCATCAGTTCGCTCAATATTTTATGGAATCTGAAATAGGTTTCTGTCACACGCTGACTTCGGGTTGTTAGTTTGCATGTATTCTACCACCTATGCCCCACAGCATTTTCTTGCTACAAACAGATGCTCTCTTCTGGCAAGATATTTTAATTTTTTATTTAATATTTTCTTCACTGACAACATAGTTGATAGTTGCCTATAAAGAGTCTTTGAGATGTCTGTTCAGTGTGTTTTAAGTATCTCAATCAACTCTGCAGGTAGTACCTTTAATGATAATGCTTAAGTATTCAGAAAATTAAAAACACTTTCATCTGTATACATTCTTCAGAGGAAATACTGCAAGCTGAACAAAAAAGGGAGTAATCAGCCTGTGAAACACAGGAGGTCCATTTCAGAATAACTTGTTTCTGTATGCAGTTAAGCATTGCTCAGAAGTCACGTTCTTCAGCACTGGACACCCAACATTATCACAGGATTCACAAAAGAACTCATATACGAAATTGGCCACAAGAACTGAAAAGTTATTTTTATGTTTCTTTAGAAAACTTTCATAGGTGACAATAAAACGTTTTGCAAGAATGGACATCCAATACTAAACTACTCAAATTGCAATGGATGACAGTATTAAAGGGTAAGAACCAAGACTGAGCATTCATGGAACAGAATTCCACCTGAAGTAAATTACTGACTTTTTAATGACCTTAGTGTAAACTGTTACAAAAATGTAACTACAAAATTCTGGACTCATTCTTGAGCATGTATTACCCAGCGGTAGAAGCAAAACCAAGTTATTTTATCGTGGCCAGTTTCACATGGGTCACTAGTGATCCAAAGATGATCAAACCTGAGTAAGACTAATTAAGAGGACCGTAACTAGTAAGGGAGGCAAAGAGAATGTAAACTGAAAAACCCAGTCATGAAACCCTCTCTTTAGGTCATCCTGAACTTTATGGGCCTTTAATATTTGTAGAACATTCTGAAGTGCTATTCTTATATATTGCCTCACCATGCCTTTCCTAGTTCCTAATCCAAAACCCATTCAATTCAAAGAAATGTATTCTCTGGTAACTTATGACCCAAACCAATTGACTACAATCAGATTTAAATAGTGGAGATAAACCACTGCCAAATCTGAACATAATGTGCAGCAAAGTACCCCACTCTTCAGTGTATAAATCTCCTGTATCAGAAAACATCATCAACAGAGAGGTAACCTAAGGATTTAATAAGGTTTTTATTCTTTGGTAATAACGACCTTATAAATGTTTAATCTAAATACTCTGTAAATCTGCAAAGACCAGGTAATACAGGTAATTTCTGTGTCAGTAAATCTATTATATATCAGTATTTACAGAGAGAAAGGAAGGCATCATACCACAGGTTGTCTTACATATCAAGGAAAATTGGCAAGATATCTTGGCAATCTTTTGGCCAGACAGTGAACGGAAAGATGACTGGCTTCAGTCAGAACGACATGCTGCTGAGAATCTATTCTCTTCTCTCGAGGCACTGACTTTATTACTGAACAGACCATTTCCAAACATTTGTTTATCTTCATTCTCCAATTTCAAAACATTTTTCAAGGGATGCTAGATTATCTGAAGTGACTGGGCTAATTTTTACTACATTTTATTTAGCCACCCTTTTTTTCAAATCCTCCATCGTACTGTACATCCCAGAATATCTCTTCTCTAGTCAAAGCCTTTGGTTGCTCTTTGCTTTCATGCTTCTATCATAGGAATGCCTCACCCACATTCACCACCTACGCCTTTTCTCACTGAGGCATCCTCTCTGTTTCTCCACACTGCTTATGTTTCCATATTTCTGTCACTTTTCTTCCTTAGTTCTCAAGAATCCTACCCAGTGTCTCCTCCTTACTCTGTTTCTGTTCTTTTCCTGTCAAATCTCAGGCACTAGCACCTGGCATAAGTTATAGAAATGAAACAATGAACACACTTTATCACCTACCTGAGTAAACAGTTAAGCTATTCTAAAACTATTACCAAATGGATTTGTCCTGTGAAAAACAAAAGACGAGTTACTAATCCAACCTTAGTCAATTAGCAGGTATTCTTCATCACAGAACTTTTAACTTTTCTTTTCTAAGAAGCTTTGTATAATAGCTTTTACTACCCAGGTGACTCAAGGACAATTTTACTGTGCCGCAGGTTAATTTCTTTTGCTTTTGTGGCATTAACACATTCTTGCAAAGCAGCAAGCTCCGATGCATTGCTTCAAGACTTCTTAGAGAAGGTGCTCTCAGCAATTATTTACCCTGGAAGTGGCTTTTGCTTTCTTCCATATTTAATTGCAGGAAGTCACAAAAAGAAGCAATCCTAAACCCAAGACTTTCATTGATCCGATTTATTTCCTCAGCTGTGTCTTCTAGATTATTTTTACTTCTATATGGAAAAGGACACTATGGATGTCAAGACCAAAAGATATCAGGGTGCAACAGAATAAAGACAAAAACCAAAGGCAACTAGAAACTCAACATATTATTCTCTTTGTAAGACGAAGACAAAAAGCATTTAGCATGAAACAAGTTAAGACCCAGAGACTTTAACCAAGAAATACCAACTGGCATTTCTCTAATAAATCTTGTAAATACACTGTTCCTCTGATAGAGGATGGAAAACCTTATAGGAATTACAAATAAGTTCAGACAGAAGGTAAAATGGAATAGATAAGGACGGTACAAAACAATGATAGTTATTCCAGAGTTCTTTGAATTAGTTTCTGTAACTCGAGGGATTACACGGGATGGAGGAACCCACCCTTAGGAAGACAGGGAGAAAAAAAAGGGAAAGGGATGACTGCAAAAAATAACTTTGAATTCTCTAAACAGATTTTTGCCTTCTCTGAAAAGGAACTCCTCTAACTTCAGATGGGGAATAAGCTCCCAGAGGCGTACCTCTATTTCACTTTCTGTTATTCATATTGAGAAAAAGAACTCTCTGTTATTTGCATTTGGACATGCTAATTCCACTGGGGACTAAAAAATCATACTAGAAAAACTGCAGGGAGATAAACTTCTACCCACAAAATTACCACAAAAGAGCTCAGTCAGGATTTTTAGATAGATGGGCAGTAAAGTCAGATGTTCTGAGTCTATTTTGTGGTACAGAAAGAACAATTCTAGATATGAATTCCAGTAAAGGATGAAATAAGTAAGTGGAATCAAAATTTAGCTAGAAAATAATCCTGCATGATGCCTCCAGTAACCTTGCCTTACTCTTTTGACACAGCAGCCTATAAAGATTTAATGTTGGGTGAAAAAGCAAACAGCTCAAAGAAGCTGTCTGTAATTCTCCATTGCACAGATTAGCTTGAAACTGCCTATTACATTGGCTGCCATTTCAACTAAGCAAGCTCTAATCCAATTACTGTAATACAGGCTCTCTGACCAAATCATTGCACTTTTAAGACTAAAATCAGTAAGTTATGAGATTCATTGAAACTATTTCAGAATTTTTCCTCTTCTATTAATATTGCACAGATAGAGACTTTAGCAATCATCTTCCAACTCCAAAATACCAATTACTTATTTAACCTGAATAAGCACGCCACAGACAACATTAACAAAGAAAAATGCTCTCCCAATTGGGAGCAGCTTTTTTTTGGTGGAAGTGAATACAGTTTTGGAAGTCAGTAAGACATGAGTAATTCAGGATAGTCAAATTACAAATAAACACTAATCACCATACTTATTTTTTTAAAAGCTACTTTTAAAAAAAACAAACCAAAAACCCCCAACATACCAAAACCCCCTATGCATCTCTATATTTATTTATTTATTTAAACATAAGTTAAGCTGCTTTGGGAATAAGGCAGACCTCATAAAAATCATACTCAATCTTAAGAATATATTTATGTATGCAATCTTTAGCAACTGCAGTGTAGGTATTTTTTCCATTTTTAAAATCATCTGTGTCTTGTATTGTTAGCATTCAGAAGCCAACATAGGCTACTAGGACCAATCTGATCTAATTACACCTGCTTTGAGCACAGGATTGCACTAGATAACCTTGGAGGTCCCTTCCAACCTAAATTATTCTGATTCTGTACTTTACCCTGTTTCTCCAATTGTAGTAGAGATATTTACCCTGACTGAGAGCAAGTACATCAGCAGAGTCCATCTGTAACATGCAATCATGATGTACTTCAATATGTATTTGGTTAAGAAAGTGTCTTCATACAGTTACATATTTATGTAGACTATAATAGTTAAAACAACAGTTTAAGTGATTCCCTTTAAACAGTGCTCTGCCCTAACAGTCCTCTCTCCTTAGTTGTAGATAACCTGCTGCATTTCATAAAGTACACCTTTCTCTTCTCCTAGAAGGCAAAAAAGTCTCACCTTCACCTATGAAAACAGTCATTCAAATACTCTTTAAAAAATTTACTACCTCCTCCAGGAAAAGCTACAAGTTGAACAGACAGTTTTACTGAGTTACTACAAACAGTTCTGAAGCCCTCACACGAGCTTGCTAAGTATAGATACATGCCTTTACTATGATAATGGAGCCAAAATAGCTACAAATGGTCTATCCTAGCACAGGACTGACAAGTCAAAATGCATTGTGCTCATCTGTACTACATCTCAGAAAAGATTGCATTCACATGCACAGAGCTGGGATTCTGCATTGACCTGCTTGTTCAGAATGCCACTCGTCCTTTTAGAGGCACTGCTTTCACAAATGGAATAAGCTATTCTGTAAATAACATCAGCATCTCTTGTCCCTCATATTTGGAACAACATACTACGTTATGTGAATTCATGTCCACTCAGAACTGAACTAGACTGCCAGTGTATATCACACAGGGCCTCTTACAACTTTCTCAGAGCATGTACTTTCAGCCACTAGCAATCAGGATTATATTTCATTAAGTAGTAAAAGTAGAGTATCTGTTTATCAGTCTCGTAAGGCATCCAGTTCTAAGTAGTGTTTTCTAAATTCATTCCTCCTCCTCATTAACCAGAAAGACTTAAATTACATTATGGATACAAGAAAGATGTTTAGTTTTGCATTTTGCTGTAGCCGTAGCTGCAGTGATCAAAAATCCACTGCAATTTGTAAACTTTTAATAAAACAAAATGCATAAAATGAAGAAATAAAACGAAACCAATTTTTGCCCATTTAGGGAGTACAGCAGTACCAACAAACTTTCCATAATCTACAGTACACTGATTACGACAGAAAACATGATGCCAGCAGGCAGGTAGAAAGTGCCTTCTCTGGACATATTAAGGACAGGCAGAGGAGGCAAGGAAATAATATCCAAAATCGCATATAATTCTTTTATTTCCACTCTCAAAATTAATGGACTATTTTTCCCTCCCCAAAAGTAACTGTTTACAGCTGAGACAAACTTACCTCAATGGTGTAAGTCTGGCTGTGTTTGATAATTTCTCCACTATGCAAAGTCCTGATAATAGCAAAGTCAGCAGTAGCAGCTGCTCCCCTTCGGCTGCTGCATGTGGATGTTTCATCACCTTGAGATCGATCAGTATCAATCCCATCTTGTATTGATTCTTCATCTTTGATGTTTGCTGTTTTCTTCCTCTTTTTCTGCTTCTTTGATCCATTTTGACCATTGGTTTGCGCTTTCCGCTGCCTAAATTGGGCAAGCTGTATAGAAGACAAAATCTTGTTAAAGATGAAAGTTTTCCCCTTTATTACTAATGACATCCACTACAAAGGCTTACCAACTGTTCTACATAAAGCTTCAAACTAATCACTGCTGAAAACAAGTTGGAAGTTAATGCTGCATATCTGAGACATATTCAGATTATTTTTCTGTTTACATAGTTTGCCTTAAAAAAATTCTTAAATGTGAAACAACAATCTATTAATTAATTCCTTTTCAGTTTCATACTAGCAAGTTACTGTTCCACAGACTGATACCTAGAAATCAAAACATTCAAAGGTAAAGGTACAAATGTCACTATAAAAGACAAATGCAATGAAATAAACTCTGATCTCATTTTTCAATTTTATAGTAACAAATACCTCAAAAATAATTTACAGAAATTACTTTTAATTTTTATACCAGAGACAGATAAAAGCAAATCTCTCTTCCAGCAAGTATCACAAAGTTTTTTAAAAAGTTTGTTAGAACTCAAAAAGCAGATCAAGTTACTGAAAACATCATAAAGAAATAGCAAAATACATAATGAGGGAATAGTCTAAAAACAAACAATAAGCAAATTAAAAGATACACTACCTTGTAGCAAAACATGCTGATGAGCAAAAAGTCACAGGTGAGCCAGGCACACAGTTGAAAAACCAATTAGTATGTAAGCTATTCAAATACTGTAAGACACTGCCTTTTGAAGAGCTTATCACTTTTAATCACTTTATAGTGGTTTACACAAGAAAATCCATTTAAAATATTTTTTTCTTAACAAGAACAGAATTTCTGTTCAAATAAGAAAAAGCAAGCACAACAGGTTTTACCAATTAAAATTAAAAATTAAACAGATCCTACCAATGAAATCTGGAAACAAAGATCATTCTTTTCAAATTGAAGAGTCCAACATTAATTAAGTGCTACAATATATTTTATAAATGTAGCTCCAACATAAAGCATACAAATCAAGATCCTAAAGCTTTAAATACTTTTTACATCAACTAATACCCAAGTATCATGTATTTTTTATAAATCTGCTGTAATTTTAAGAAAAAGCTATAGAAAAGATAGCATGTTTGCTCCTGATATTCACCAATCGAGAAAGCCAGGCTTCCATCCAACCTCTTCAGCAACATGCAAATCAAGCAGGACACACGGATCCTCTTTCCCAGTCACCGGTTACAGCGCGAGCTGTCACTTGAAGTGTTCTCTAGTTCTCATCTGGCCCCAAGATAGCTGAGAAGCCCCAATCTAAATAAACGCATCACTGACAGATCACTGCTGACTTCTGGCTAGTTTATGCTTACGTCCCTTTATTTGTATTTCTTCATGGGTTTCTTCAGCCTCCTCTCCATTCTTAGATGACTGACAGGGTGGCATATGGCTCCTGCTCTGTTTACAGGTGGAGGACCTGAAGATTTGCTGAGCAAAATATGCTCACCTACGTATTTAATACTTAATTCCTCCCTACTACATCCCTAGTTAGTTCAACTTCATGATTATTTTTTTTTCTATTTTGTAAATAGGCAACTTTCATTGTTTCACCAAAACTCTATTAAAGCTTATAAACACCACAAATTCTGAACAGGAAAAGAAAGGATAGTCTCCTCCTGACTTTGAAGTTTAAGGAAGAAAAAAAAAAAAAGGCATAGATTTAGCTTCTTAAAAATGGGAAGGGTGAAGGTTCCATTTGTCTCCTTAAGACATTACTACATTCTGCTAAAACTGTAAATTTACCTCAACAAAATAGTTTTCAATTTAACCAAAAGACAAGCAGAATTTGTCCAAATGCCACAATGACATAAAGCAGACAACCTGATTTCAAGTGCAACTACTGAGATTTCACTTTTTTTACTTTTTAAATAATGGAAGACATGTAGTGCCACTGGTCAAGAACTCTCTTCCCCAACTTGATTGAAACCTTCTGTAATGGAAAGTTAAGTTGGCTTTTTAAAAGCAGCTTTACAGTCTTTATTTGTCTACAAAATTAGATGTGTAGCTCAAGGACAAGTGAATTACTCTGTGTCTCTCCTCAAGTATTTTGCATATTTTAGCTGAGGCATCTGGGTATGCCAGATTTCTCTCCTTTCAAAATTAAGTTGTCGACTTTCACTTGTTCAGAATTAACAGATTAAACTCTACCATTGCAGTTATAAACAGACCTTATTTTTTTCTGTTTAAACGTTGCTGAAGATGGGCACATATGAAAGCTAAATGCATATGCAAACTAAACTGCTGTATTTTTATATTACACAAGTTCTCAACTGACAATTTCTGTACGAGTATTTAATATTTCAGAAATAAATTACACTACACTATTAGTGCAGATGCACGCACAAATGACAGCACTTTTTACTCCACACATTCATGTATACACAAAACTGTCCAGCTATTAATGCAACATAGCTTCAAATTCACATTTTTAATCAAATTTTAAAAACTAGAAATGAGAGAAGCAGCATAACGAAAAGCTACTGGTGAACAAATACTCTGTGATGCTTACATCAAGACAGGGGAGTCTCAGACACCTAATTCCTTCAGAAAATGGGACTCAGGAACTAGAGTTGAGGATCTATCTACATTTCAATGACAAGCAGGAAAAATTCAACAGCAGTCATGGAAACTAAGGAAAATAAATTTGGTAGAATTAAAACTTTCATTAAAACAGAAAAACACTTTCAGATTTTGTATTTCCCAAAAAATTGTTTTTCCAGTGTGAACAAAATGTAAAACAAATACAAGCTGATACAACTATACATTCCTTTACCCTGTTGTATTGGCTTTGTGTGGCAAGGTTTTGGTAGCTGGGAGGCTACAGGGGTGGCTTCTGTGAGAAGCTGCTGCAAGCTTCCCCTATATCTGATAGAGCCAATGCCAGCTGGCTCCAAGATGGACCTGCCGGTGGCCAAGACCGAGCCCATCAGCAACAGTGGTAGCACCTCTGGGATAACAGATTTAAGAAGGGGAAAGAACTGCTGCGAAACAGCAGCCAGAGGAGAGGAGAATATGTAAGAGAAACAGCCCTGCAGACACCCAGGTCAGTGAAGGAGGGGGAGGAGGTGCTCCAGGCGCTGGAGCAGAGATTCCCCTGCAGCCCGTGGGGAAGACCATGGTGAGGCAGGCTGTCCCCCTGCAGCCCAGGGAGGTCCACGGTGGAGCAGATATCCACCTGCAGCCCGGGGAGGACCCCACACTGGAGCAGGTGGGTGCCCGAAGGAGGCTGTGACACCGTGGGAAGCCCACGCTGGAGCAAGTTCCTGGCAGGACCTGTGGACCCGTGGAAAGAGGAGCCCACGCTGGGGCAGGGGAAGAGTGAGGAGTCCTCCCCCTGAGAAGGAAGGAGCAGCAGAAACAATGACTGCAACCCCCATTCCCTGTCCCCCTGTACTGCTGAGGGGGGAGGAGGTAGAGAAAATCGGGAGTGGAGTTGAGCCGAGGAAGAAGGGAGGGGTGGGGGGAAGGTGTTTTTAAGAATTGGTTCTATTTCTCATTATCCTACTCTGGTTTGATTGGTAATAAATTAAATTTTTTTTTTTCCCCAAGCTGAGTCTGTTTGGCCTGTGATGGTAAGTGGTGAATGATCTCTTCCTGTCCTTATCTCAACCCACGAGCCTTTCCTTATATTTTCTGTCCCCTGTCCAGCTGAGGAAGGGGAGTGATAGAACGGCTTCAGTGGGCACCTGGCATCCAGCCAGGGTCAATCCACCACACCTGTCTTCCAGGCATATCAGCATGATAACACCAAAACTAAGTCTGTGGAGAATTTAACGCTGCTTCTGTCAGTTCTGAATCTGCAGTTTTGAAACAATTCAACATCAAGTGTCTGTCAAGTTACAAAAGTTGCGAGCAAGAGGAAAAGATGTAAACACAGATGTTACTCATGGAGGAGGAAGGATCCAAAAACAGAAGCTGAAGGATGCTCAGAACAGGCTCTCTGCATTGATCCAACTCCAAGGAGCAATACAGAATGAGCACTTTACCCTGGGAAGGCATCAGGAACAGTCAGCTGTGATGCAACTTTACCATAGGTTTTAGCACATCTGAAAACCAATCTAGAGCAAGTCTTCTTTCACTATCCGCCAGCACGTTGCCTCCAGCTTTTCCCATCATGCTGATAAGCCCTTGGATCCTCCAAGCAGTATTGAATCCTGTTAAAAATTCCATCAGTGTTTTCCGGTAGTGAGTGACAGCTGATTTTGCGCCTTATCCTTGACTCTCAGCTTTTCCATCTAAAATAACTAACAACTTGCAATTTTCAGCTCATGGGTTTTTCAAGTCCTGCTTGTAGGCAAAAAAAAGCAATCCTCTTGGAAACAGATGTGTCCACTTTATAGCAATATAAAAAATTGTATTATGGAGTCCATGTTTATTGTCTGAATTATTTCTATTGAATATCCATTGTATAATTAAATTCTTAATTGTAATAAATAAATAGAAGTTTTAAGCTAAACTCTGAGAATGAAACTATGTTTCTTTCCTTTTAATGCATAACAACCTACAATAAAATTGTGCAGGAAGAATTACATGTTTATTTTCAGAAGTGCCATTTACAACAGCTGCTCAGCTTTCCATTAGATTGAAAAATGGGAAGTGATTGGATGTTAGCACTAAATTCTGTGGATGCACAAGACATGATGCCTCTTAGAAAAACACGTATTCAAAATCACAAGACTACAACAGAGCAGCGTGCAGATAAGTAATGGGTATACTTTTCAAAATAATTTCCCACAATAAAAAAAACAATTGCACCAAAGAACTTAGATATTTAGAGCATATATTTATTTATCTGGTTCTAATTATAATTTCTTTCTACTTATGAATCCCCCCCCCAAAATACTAGCACCAATCCCGCATCACAGACTGCAGCAAAATTACAGACACATGGTACAACATTACCTTAGCTTTTAAATGCTGATATCCTCCAACTGGCAGAAAGTCAGAAAAGTGGAGAATCAACCACTATTAGGAATTAAATACTCTTGAGACAGAAAGGAACTAACTTGCAGAGTGGTGGGGATTACTTGTGTAACAGTGTCAATTATGACAGTTAATGCACTGCTCTAATTACAACAGCAGCATTATTTATTTATTTATTCAGCTATCTTCAGCACATTCTGACACTTGGCAATTGTGCCAGCAATCTAGATTGCTGGGATACGCTGTCCACTGATTAATTTCAAATATGGTCCGACTGAACTATTTCTAGAGTAGAAGTGCATGTTAAAATAAAATTTGGCTCCAACAGAATGCAAAACTTAATCTCCTCTTAAGCATTTAAAAAAATATATAAAATATCCAAACAAAAGCTGCAACGGTTAATCACTGCCCATATATCAGCACAAGAAAATACTGCAAAAATCCATGAAAATTTAAAAAGCAACAGTTATAAAGCATAAATAGCTATATTTTTACTTTACATGCATAAAAGACTTTTTAAAACAGAAAAAACTGGATGCTGCCTTATGATTGCTTATTATTCCTTAACATTCTGAGACAATGTATTAGATCTGGATAGTCTCATTTTCAGAGTTAACAGGAATTAAAATTGCTCAGTGCCTCTGAAGAAGGCTGTTATGAAATAAGATAAACAATATTTGCTGTACTTACTGTTTAAAAAACAGCTTCTAATTGCTAAGACAAGAAGTTTATAGGTAGCATATCCTGTACAAGTATAGTCGTACACTTATACTTCATGTATTAGTTTCAAATTTTAACTTACTAACATCGAATGCTTACATCTCAAATTCAGTGCTGCATAGGCACCTCTTACAGAAAGAGCAGGGACTGTTCATCTCTCACAGCTCCTCTTAAGTACAAAACCTCTATTTCTTTTCTTAACTTGTATTTAAAGAAGAAGCATAGAAGGATGAGTTGTGAACTTACAGACTGACAACAAAAAGGAACCTCAGAGAAGCTGCTACAGGCAGTAATTATTCTTTTTCATTTCTACACTGTACAATAAATCATGAATTAAGATCTACATTATGGTCTTGACTTCTCAACTATTATCATTTCAAAAGATGTTCCAGATACTGCTTAAACTTCACCTGAACGTGTCCTGCTCACAGAAGGGGACTTGCTCTTTGTCAGAATTTCTCAAACAGTCTGGTATCCAGTGAGAAATGTTCTGTCCTGGACAGGTCATCTTTAGATCACTCAGTCAATGTAAGAAGACAAGGACTTCTGTCTGAATCTTCTTGTCTGTAGCTTAGAGCAGTGGTTAATGGCTCAAAGTCAAATTGGCAGTCCTATAATATTCAGTATGTTGATACATAATCTGGATGATGAAATCGCACGCACCTTAACCAAGTTCATGGATGACATCAAACTGGAGGAAAGCCAGATACACCAGAAGGAAGAACCACCACACAGAAAGACCTCAACATGCTGGAAGACTAAGCCAACAAGACCTGCATGAGATTTAACAAAGATATACATCAAGTCCTGCACCTGGGATGGAATTACCCATACAACAGTAACAGCTGGGGACTGACTGGCCGGGTAGCTCTGCTAAAAGAGACCTGAGAGTCCTGGTGGATAGCAAGCTAACCATTAGAGAGCAGCATGCCCCGGCAGCAATTAAGAGAAACCATGAGAAACCTCTCTGAAATGACTCTCAATGCCTACCATAGTAAATGACTAAGATATGAAGCCAACGGTCTGTACACCAGTTTTGTGATTTACTACTTATTGCATGACTGAAAAGACCCTATGCAATCCTGTTTTGTAAAACAGAATTTGGTAGCAATAATACCATTTGTTATTTGAGAATCTGGTCTCACAATACAGTAGAAAAAGGTCCAGTGAACCTAACAAACACTCCTAGCTTCAGTGCTTTAATGTAAATGTTGTATTTAACAGCAGGAAGCATATCTTAAACTTTCAATCTAGCAGACGGAAATTCTCCACAGGAGCAGTGTCTGCAACTAAGCACATGGAGGGTAGGCAGATGTGAAATAATATTGTCAGGTGCTGCTTGGGACTTGTCACCAACACAAAAGCCACAAATTTGGCTGAGAAAGGGGTATTTATTTTGCTTATAGAACGAATGCTAAAGAGTCTGCTCTAAGCTGTGTCTGAATGTATAACACGCATTGTAGCAAACTGTATTGTATAAGTTTTAACTACAATATAACCCAGAATCAGACAGACTGTGGCTGCAAGTGCAAGATAACACTCAGGTGCATCATGAAACTCATGGAAGATCATAAACAGTCCTATGATAAAAATGGCTTAGGCTTTTCCAAATATAATGCTCCTAATCCTCATCACTGAATGATAATAAGGTATAATTTCTGAATGATTACTGAGAATGAAAGTGAAACCAAAATATTTAGACTAAGACTGATAACTTGTCTTAAAAGGTGAAGGATTAATTTAAGATTCACCTGCCCTAGTAATGATAGGTCACTACTCCCCTTGAGAACAGGTAAGCAATTATTGCTACAGAGGCTTTCAGTGAAACACAAAGGACAAAAAGCAAGGCCCTGGGGTGGGATTTGTTTTGATCATCTATAAAGCACAGATACGTCCCATGAAGTCTTGACTTGGGTGTCTTGCAAGCCAATAGGGACAAAGCAAAAAGGCCAACCTGAATTTGAAATTTTGACAACATTCAGAAGCTGGAGATCTGCTGTGATCTTAAGTCTCAGGTTATCTATTCCACCTTCCCCCGGATAACTGAAAAAATACCTGCTGTAATCTGTTTCACCTGTGACCTGGGTTTATGATTCCAATATACAGTAACATTTTTATGTTCCATTGCAGCAGATAAGAGGCCCTCTAAAGGAATAAGGAAGAGAGTCTGGGAGACAGCAATACTAAGATTTAAGCAGTAAAGCCTCGCCTAGGCTGTTCAAAACTCATTTGTTGTTATGTCACCAAGTTTTGTAAAGCTTGACCATCCGCCCCCTAAAGAGGTATTGAACAGGCTAACTGGTAACTGCATAAGAGAAGAAAGTGGCACTTTGTCACTTTTTGTCATATTCTCAAAAGGTCTAAGCACTGAGGGTTGCATTGCCAAAGCACTAACTCCTGAAGTATAGGCAAATTTACAGTGCCACCTGCATCTTCTAAGTTCCTGATGCCTAAGAAAAGGATAACAGAGAGTGACATGAATGGAAAATTATCAAATACAGAGGATAGATAGACAACTTTCAAGTGAAGTCTACTGATTCTATTCTATTATTCTATTCTGCTAATCAACAAATAGGAGAGTATCACAACTCTTTCCAAATCCTGAGATAAAAACCTACAGAAAGAAGATAACTGAGCAAGTAACCTGCAAATATATTCAACATATTATGTCACATAGCTGAAAATCCAAACTGTAAGTAAAGAATTAATGTTCTTTGCAAGTTTCAATCTGCTTATCTATTGAGGCAAATGGAGCTTTAGTTTATTTCTTCCATTCAACAGATGCTGAATTTACTAAATGGGAAACATTAGGCTGAATGAACAAGAAAATAATCACCCAGGAATGAGGTATTTCCAATCTACTTTTGGTTTTATGTTGCACTTACAGTCAGATTTTCCCAAATAACGTGAGCAAGACCTTAGAATGTCTCTCCTTACGGAGATTTTAAGTGGCTCATGAGTATTAGAGGATGTCAATAAGGCTATGAAAATTTCCAAAGATGAAATGCTATAGTCTCTACCTAAATACAAGCTTGAGAGTCTTTCAGCTTCAGAGACAGCCATTCCTATGCAGTACTCTGAAGAAAACCAATGGGATCACCACAATTTACAGTTACAGGTGAAGTACCATAGAGGACAACTGAGGACAGTGAGAATAACAGCATGCAGGGCAATTGTCTTCATCTTTTTAGCAGTCTGTATCAAGTTAGAGACTACTGTTGTCAGTGCTAATAACCAAGGGCACTGAACTTGAATGAACTCCTCCAGATGGCACTGTGAGCTGGAAAGCCTCAGAATTAGCGTGGTTCTGATCTGGTCTGCTCTTCCATGTCCCAAGAATTTAAATAGGAACAGACCTAGGAACAGCTAAGTTCATTACAGCTGGGTTATTTTCTGGACAAGGAATGTAAGTTAAGTGTATGAAAATACTCTCAAGTCAGGTTACAATGACAGACACAAGTACACCAAGCACATTTCAATGCTGGATTGCTTCAGGAAAAGCAATGCCTCAAACTAACTACTAAAAAAATTGCTCAACTGGTCTCTTAACTAACCTACTTATACATGCATGATTTACATATTGCTCCTATCTACTTTTTAGCTTTATCCTTCTCATACTGAATGTTGTATAACTGCCTCTGCTGATACAGAGGGTCAAAAAAGCACCTGACCTGCATTGGCACCATTATTTCCCTAAAGTGAAGGGGAAATAAGTAGATTGGGCCAAGCTGTCAGTGACAAAAACAAGAGGGCAAATAGAAAGCTTGCTTCATGCTGCTCTGTAAAAAAAGCACAGATCACCCATGCTTGAAGCCTGAAACATGAGGATGTCTTTGTCACATCAATGCAAAGGCAGCTAACGTAAAACAGAGCTTCTTTTACTCTGCGTTAAGTGAGGAAGATCACCAGTCGGGTGCTGTCTCAAAAGGCATGGTCTATCCTTTGCTTCTGCCCAGAGTTTTAAAAGCTCTGTAATAAGGTAAGGCAAAAGAGTTATGCAATGACAGAAATGCACTCCTGTTATACTAGGCTTATGTGTAACACCAACTTTAATTAAAAACTGGATCCCGAAGCTTTCTTCAGCTAGGCTGAAAAAACCCCCATAGCACAGAGACAAAGTCAGTCTTCAATGTCCTACAACCTCTTGAAACAATTTTTGGAGGGGAGGTGGGGAAGGAGGAGGAATTATCACAATGTTAACAAATGGATTAACAAATGTGTTTAAGAAAATCTTGCAGCCCCCTGGAAGGAAAAATATTTCCCCCTCTCCCTCCCTTAGCCGTTCTAAAATCATCCAGCTTGCCAAAGCCAGGAAATTCCAGGCCAGAGCTAAAATTTGGTCAAACAAATTTTAACAAAGGAGATGCAAATGTTTCCATTACATTTTATCCTTATAAAAGCATGAGGGGAAAAAAAAAAAAGTTTTACTACTAAATTTGCTAAACTGCTAGTTTTTAACAAGCCATATGATTTTCTTCACCAACTTTCTGAACTAGAAAACTTCACCGCTTTGCGATGCTGTTCTTCACATCTCACAAAAGTGTTTTGAAAATTTGCACCCAGCAGATGGGTTTGTATATTAATTCATTCTTGAAAATGAATCCTAATATGAAGATTTAGATACTTTGAAAGCATTAGTTGTTTTCCATACAGTTACAGTACTGTTCATTGGACTGTATGAACTTGTTATCTCCCAGCCCTTTAGAAACAAACATATCAGTCATTATCCTCAGGCACTAACCAACCTTCAGTGTTGTCATAATCTTCAAGAGAGTCCTAAAATTCAGTTACTAGGCTATAACATTGCAAAGATTTTCTACATGCCACCATGTTTATGTCTACACACAAATCCACTAGACTTCAGCAATTTAATAATATGTACTAACCGCTAGTAAGTTACTCCCCAGCTGGACCCAGTTCTCTGGGGTGTTTTGGTATCCACATAAGGCAATGGGTAACTTCAGCTCTGACATCCATGTAAGGACAGTAAGCTCTCTAAAGTGCAGGACCCCAAACAAGATGTAAATGTAGATGAGGTTCTATTAACTAAACCAGTTCCTGTTTTAAAAGTGTACATGAGAGCCTACAATATGATTTTAGTACCACTTTCCTACTGAATGAAAACACAGGATGTGGTATGTTTTGCTGACACAACCAAAAGACAGACTCTAGGAAGTGAACAGACAATTTATCTTTGGTGACTTAAATCAAGTTATAAAATTATTATATCTTAGTAACATTAATTTAAATCAAGTTATAAAATTATTATATCTTAGTAACACTTAGCAGCTGAACAGTGAGTGGTAGACGCTATGACAGACAACAGAATAAATAACATTTTTGAGCTCCAAAAGGTGATACAACCTTACCTATCGTGATTTTAGATGTGTAACAAGATGATACCTCTCATCTTAATGAAAAGTTGTCAAAATTCTAAGTTGTCAGATAGTGTTAGAACTTAAGAATAACTAATAAAACTAAGTCACTGGTGGCATGTAGTACACGAAATTAGGTAGGCTACACATGACACCAACTGAATGGAAACTAGATTGCTGTGTATCCCCTACTGGCCCAGGAGATGCAAAGCAATGAAGACAAAGCTTGTGTTCATTAATTCAATCACATGAAGATAAAAGCAAAACAAACAAACAAAAAAAGGCCTGGGACTTGCAAAAGTTACCACACCTTAAAGCCACTGGGACAGATTAAAGTAATGCCTACAAAATACACTTGGCAGAAAAACCATTAGACTGAAAGCCACAATTAGTGCAGTATTTCATAAAGATGAATTCTCCAGCAAGCTTCAGCAAAGACATTTTTTGTAAGGTTGTACAATTACAAATTTGGCTAGGATTTTACGTACTTTTTTCCCCGCTCAACTCTTGATGAAATCAGCCTTGTGAAATGAGCTGTCTTCTGGAAGTAAAAGGCAGATACAGTCCTACTGAACAGAAGGCAAATGAGAGATAGTCCCCATGCTACTTAATCATTAAAATTATGTACTAGCTTCCAATTTTATACCCACTTTTTCTTTCAATATTGTGTTTAAATTTATAATGCTAGGCTTTGCATTTACTGCAGTTGATTTCTATAAACCCAGTGCAGTCAAGTGAATTACACCAAGGATCAATTTTACTCATTATCACCTACAAAACCATAGTTCATGAATGGTTCACAATGAATTATTTAAACAAAGCATACAGGTGAATACCATACACCATAAGAAAGAGAAATAAAGAAAGAAGTAATGGACATTCACAGATAACAAGCTTCAGCAGGGCTTCAGAAGAAAGCTTGTTTTATGGCATAGTAGCAATTTAGTGGTCAAATATAGGCATTAAATCATTAATCTATTCATAACTTGAATTTTTTGGAAAGCAGCAGAGTCATCAGGCATGTGTCAGTAAGTATGTTGCCTTCTGTATCACTAAAAAAAAATTTACTAACAATCTGAGCATTGTTTAGGTAGTTACTTCACTTTATTTCTTCTTAAAGCAACTGGTTTAACACCTGTTCCTTAACAAGCATATAGTTATATCAGCTATTTAACTATATATAGTTAAATCAGCAGCTGGAGACTCATTTAATTAATCCCTTGGAGTTCTTTCAGGATAACAATTTATTTTCAGAAAACAATTGCAATACAGTAACAGAGTTAAGTGTTAAGCATGTTTATCCCACTATATCTGGGTCTTAAAAAAATATTCAACTCAAAAGAAATGTCTTCCAGAACAGGAATAGTCTAAAAAGCAATGAAACCACGTCATTAAATGCTACATGCACGCAAAAAGTTAATAAATCTCTGTCTTATTCAGTAATTTTCTTTACATGCTGCCCTTCTTCCCCGAAAAATAACCTTAGGAAAACATGCCTAAGACCACAAGATAGCAAAAAAGTGAGTCTATTTTTTCCCTGAGCCCAAAGTAAGGCTAAACTCCAATCTAAATTTCTGTAATAATAGATGAAAAGAGCAAAGTTTCCTTCTGGTAAAAGAAAAATTTATTTTCATGTCTAGTATTTAGTATTTTTTCTCCTCAATTACCACTCAGTTACCATTTTTCTCCTTACTAACCACACATAATTGAATTTATGCCTGAGAGCACTAGTTTCATTTAACAAAGCAGGAGCTATGTTTTTATTTTACGGGACCCCTAAAGTCACAATGAGTTGCATAGTTAACTTCAGACAGAAACAGTACACTATCTTTACATAAATTAGCTAAATATACTACTACAAAAAAGTTCCTATAAAGTATATTCAGATTCTTATTGCCATTCAATTCTCCGAGCCCCTATATAAGCTTCTAGCAGACTACCAAGAATAGATAGCAATAAAAGCTATGAATGTACATCCTAGAAAACTGAGTTTAGTTCTTATTTTTGCTAAAATTCTGAGGGAAAAAAAAAAAAGTTATACAGTACACTGAACTTCCTGGAATGGGCAGAACAAGCCTGATCCTTGAAAGAGCAGTTCACAGGGTTTCTCTAAAACCCTTTTAATCTCTGGGTTAGAGCAGTCCCAAATACTTTATAAAGTACCACTGAAACGACCAATTCTGACTTTGTGGTAGAACATTCTTCATTATCAGAAAGAGAAAGGCCTGATAGTGTCAAATCTGATTAATTTTTTCAGGAAAAAACTTAAAAAGTTGCTACTACCACAAAATAACGTTGATTGCTTAATGAGAAGTTGCTTGAGAACAAATCTTCCAATTATTCAAAAGCTGGGCACAGAAACCTTTCATATTATTAACAAAATGTTAAAATAGTTGGTTCCAAAAATCCTATACTGTAACTTAGCAATTAAAATCAAAACCCATATAGAGTAGTTAACACATGATATTTAGACAATGCAATTTAAAATACTATATAAATGTTTTCTCTAATTCAGAAACATACAAAAATCATAATCTATGGCCATCTGTGCTTGCCAGTTAGAAGCCAACTATAAAAATACAAAAGTATGCAAAAGCAACAGTTGCCAGTATCTCCACACAGTGCTTGTCAATCAAACTACTGGCAACCTGCAAGTTTATATTTGTAACACAGACACTTTCTTCCGCTTATTGTCTTATGTGTTTAAAAGTTAAGGTTGACATTTTACATTTTTATAAAGATTGATATTTTAACATTAACTTTAAATTATAAAAACAGAAAATATAAAGCTTCAAGAAGGAAAGTAATGATTCTCATGTTTCTAATAATAGGATTCTAAATACAAATTACTTGCACAAGATTTGATTTTGAGTATTACCAGACTGACTTATATTCTGATTTAGATGAATTTATGTATGAAATAATTATAAGCAGAACACTATTATGTTTATGTTTTCAACTGGGGAAAAAATCACCAGAATAAATCTACTTTCAACAGTTTTATGGCATTCCATGCACTAATTTGAGTGGGTTCCTAATAAAACACTTGAAATCGGTCTTCCCCACACAGATACAGCTACATGGACATTATAGCCCAAATCAAAAAGGTGTTCTTCCCCACCCTCAGTAGATGAAGACAATACCCAAAAATACAGACTTATTTTTGAGAGCATGAAAAGATTTGACCACATCAGTCCATTATCACCTGGGATAACAGCTATCATGCTACCAGATAATATAATTCTGTACCTCAAGTTATTCTTACCTTGTTTCAAGTAAAATCTAAGAATATTACCTACATAAGCTGACCACAAGAAAAGCACCGTCAGACTTAATTTAAAGAACTCATGAAAACCAAAAATATTCCAAAATTGGGATTGCAGGTAGAAATAAATTTTGCCCTGATGTAGAGTATGCACGCATTAAAGCCCAGTCTTTACATTTTTTCCCCATAGGATTGGCCTTAATCAGTGCTCAGACTGTACTGAGATACTGCCATTTGTAGAATTACCTTCTCATTCACTGTAAATTGGAAGGTGTGTAGAAAACAAGACAGTTCTGCAAGAATATAAATGATGATCTTATGTTGAAGAAAGGAGAACACTGCATACAAAACCTCTGTGCTTTTGCTACTTCTATCAATCTCCCTGCCAGTCATCAAAGAGATCAAACCAAGGTTTCTATGATGTTCCTCAGCTGTCTGTTCTTCAGTTTAGTTGCATATCCTGGAAGAGGAGGAGGACCCCCAAACAACAGTGCTGACCACTACTGTGAAATGTAGGATCCCTTCCTGGCTTCAAGTTCCCTTCCTGGCTTCAAGTTAGATCACACATCATCACTTTTTTTTTTTAAATACCAGAGGATACTGTAGACTACTGTTCCATCCAGTAATGAAATGGAAACTTGAAATTTCTCCTTTCTGCCATTGGGAAAGCATGTGAACTTTCCTCTACCATCTTCTTTCATGCTGCTGTGGTTTCCCAAGTTTTCTGTCAGCTTCTTTCTCCAGACTGTCAAGGTCTCTCTGAAAAGAAGCCCTATGCTTCAATTCATTAACTTGGTATCATCCATGACCTTGCTGAAGGCACACTCCCTCCTATTCTCCAGGTTGTTAATAAAAACATCAAACAGTAGCAGTCACACTTGCAACCTCTGAGGAACACTACAGGCCACGAGCCTGACTTTGTATCAGCACTGAGCATAGCAGTCCAGGTAATTTTCTACCCACCTTGCAGTCCACCTATGCAAACCACCTATCTCCAGTTTGGTTACAAATAGCCTCTAACAGATCCCATCAAACACCTTCCTAAAGTCAAGGTAAACAGCATCCACCGTTCTCTCCCCATCTACTGAGCCACTCGGGTCATCACAGAAGACAATTATTTGCCCTTGATAAATTCCAATCATGTTCTTGCCCTTCATGTGCCTGAACATGGCTTCCAGGAGGATCTGCTCCATAATCTTCCCAGAAACAACAGTCAGGCTGACATTCCTATAGATCCCCAGATCCTCCTTCTTACCCTTCTTGAAGATGGGTCTGATGTTTGGTTTTTTCGCTGCTCATTTGGAATCTCCTAATCACAATGACCTTTCAAAGACAAGCAAGGGAATAGCCTTGTAATGATAGCAGCCAGCTCCTGCAGGATGCTTGGATACATCACATTCAGTCCAATAAATTTGTGTACGTCCAATATGCCTAAGTGGTCCCCAGCTTGACCTTCTGTACTGTGGATAACGCTTCAGTCCCTCCAATTCTGCCATTACACTCAGGGACCTGGGAAGCCCAAGGACTGCCCTTACCATTAAAGGGGCAAAGAAAGCCTTGAGTATTGCTTCCATGTCCTTTTGTACCAGATCATTTGTCAAGATAATTTTGAATTCTAAGCCTCTTCACCATGCTTGCCACCCACTTCAGTTTAGTACTGTCTACATATATTCATGCATTCTTTCCACTGCTAATAATGAAAATACTGAATGACGTGGGCCCCTGAAAGACTAAAAGACCACCTACTTTGAGAGTAAGCCATTAAAACAAAAATAATGCTAAGAACCATTTTTTTATTCAGTTGTAACCACCAAATGATGATTGTACCTAGACCAAGTCTTTAGTTTGCTTATAAGACTATGTCAAACAGTATCAAAAAATCTTAACACCACACTGACTTTCAGCAAGAAGTTCTGTCTGTATCAGCCCTAGTTACCTAAAGGCACTCTCATATTAACAGTTGTGCAGATCCCCAAGGACCTTAATGTTGACGATTCCTTTAGACAAGTCTGTTTCCTTTAAAAAGCAATCTTTGCCAGTCTTTTGGGACTTCCTAATGAGTATAAGCAGAGTCTTACTGATGACTATGGCCTTAGTTACGGTGTATTATCAAGCATCAACATAGCTTCCAGGGGGCCAGGGTTGGGGTAATCAGCTGTTTCTCAAAAATCATGAATACTGATTAGAATCCTACAAGAAAAATCATGACACGTCTAAAGAAAACTGCAGTCAAGCAATTGCTGCTTCCTGTGGGATTCTAATCAATACTCCATTCTAGCTCAAATAGTTTGTTCTTCCACAACACACTGCAAATAGTCAACTGCAAATTCTAATTAATTAACTTAAAAGACTACCATTTCTAGAGTACAGGGCTTTAAAGATGCAGTGACATTGAGACACCTAATGAAATGCATGGAGAGAATCTGTATCTGAAGAGGCTTTGTCCAGACTTCTCTATGTAGCTAGTGCAAGAGAACTTAAATCACAAAAGCATTTGCCATTTCTGTTTGGTGTTGATGCTGCAAGAAAAGGGGCTACAGCCCACTGCATGTTGTTTCTGATCAGCAAGACTCCTACACTTCACAACAATGCATATTTTACTTTCCTCCTGCGCTGTAACATTTAGTTTATACACTATTTATTAGAAGTTCGCTGAAAAGGGCTGAAGAGAGTATTTCACGGATGTTAGAAAAAGCATCAACTATCAATTTACTTTGAGTGTCTACATACTGCTTATATTATCCTGATTCATATAAATTTAACTTTTTTCTCCTAAGAGAAAAAAGAAAGAATTTATATTAGCAAAAAACTTTATTCTGCTGTAAACCACTTTAGTTGTATTTATGTAGAATACATCTAGGCTTTTTCTCCTCCACTTCACACTGTGTCCTCTTTAATAAAAATGTTTCAGAGATATTTAAAGATCAAAAATTGAGGAAAAAAATTTAAAAGGTAGACAGAATATATAAATGAATGGAATAAAGCACAGTAAGATCTGAATAGTTTTGGTCATATTTAATTTCTCATTAACTAAGAAGTCTGAAAGAAAAAGGTACCTTTAGAATGAATAGACTATGTCTAAGTAAGACTTTATTAATAACGAACATGAGATTATCATTTTTTTCAAGTTGACAAGAGCCATGGACTTGATACAGAATTTGAGAGGTTACATCTTTGGCAACAAGACAATCAGCTTTTCAGATACAGATCAACAGTTTAAATTCTGTTCAAGCTTAGCAGGGACTAATAGCTACTCCTTGTTAATAAATATGAGTGATGTGATGACTTCCACCCAGTTGCCAAAGGCAATCTTTTCACAAACGTTAATGCTGAGATTTTCAAAGTAGTCTGGAGAATTGAGATACATTTTTAGGAGATTATTCGTAGGCATTCTGGCCACCTCTGTACACAGGGTTGGTGCAGAAACTGAACAAAACTTTAAATTTTTATTTTAAAAAATGTTTGTGGTTTTGATTATTTTTTTAAAATAAATTGTAAAATACTTTAAAACAAGTCAAAGTCAGTTGCACTTCATCATTTTCCCACCTTGTTTATATTATTTTTACATGAATTCATACCATGTGGCTTGTCTGGCACTGAATGGACAGAGTGAGAATAAAGCCCCCAAACTCAGTAGGTTTGTGAGAGACAGCTCTGTGAGGAGCAGAACAGACATAAGGAAAGAACCAACTGCATGAATTTCATGCTCAGCGTGCAAGACTTGACAGGCTTGTATTATTTTGACAGGCTTCTATTATTTTTTACACACTGCTGAATCATGAGAGAAAAGCGAGCTCACAAAGACACTGATACTGCTCACAAACTTTCAGACTTGTCTGTGGACTTTGTTTTTTTTTTTTTTTTTTTTAAAAAAGCAAAATTGAATTCCTGGAATATATTCCAAATAATGAAGAAAATCTAGGAAACACATCCACCTTTGAGGAGTCTTGTATCAGGATTTCCATTATCTCTTTAAACACAGCAAACTATGCTAGCTAGCACAACATACTACTAAACATACCAAGACAGGGTTTTCTTATCATTGTTATGGAGTGTATCTGTAATAGTAAGATATTTCTCCGATATACTTTAAATTGAAAATATATATTCTCAATATATGGTACTAATATTAAATCAGCTACCTTACTTAGACAATATAAATGGATTTAGGAACATTTAAATATTTTTCCCTTGTTTTGTGGTTGGGCACAGCAGATTTCTTCACAGCGAAGTAAGAGTTTAAGGACAAATAAAAACTTCAGAAAACTAAACCAGGATTAAGAGATAATCGCATCTGTTAAATCACAGCCTACCAGTGAAGTCGGATTTGAGGAAGCTCTTGTGCAACTTACTTTGCTTATTCTCTGTAATACCTATTTTATCAATATTTGCACAGAAACATACTCAGTCCCAGAATCCCATCTACTCCACCTCTTCAACTCCACCAATCTTCTCAGCGCAGGATCATAGTTTTAGAGATACACTGTAATTTTGCCATGGCAGTACAGTTTTCATCAAATCTATGCTCTCCCCTGGAAATATCATCAAAATGGTATACATCCTCTTTCAAATTATTATCTCCAATTGTGGACTCTTAAAATTTCTTCATGTTTTGAGATTCAGAAGCATGGTCCAAGAGACTACCTCTTCTTTGTTTTGTGATGATGCTACAACTTAGGGTTGTTACAACCGTGATCTGATCACTCCCCTGCCTTCCTAAACTCAGGGTGTGGTTTCCAGGGTCTCACATTCTTTTGCCCAGCTGACAGCTACGTAATTTGTTCTATCTGGAAGCTTGTTCAGGTTGCTTTTCAGAAGGGGAGGGAAGCAGGAACACTGACTCCATACTACCAAGAAACTAAGAATTGTAAGAAATCTTAACATATTTATTCATTCTTCTGTCTTTTCTCCACTGGTTGTAGGAAAGGTTGTTTATAAAATAAAATGTTGGCTTCTCAAGAAATCATGCGAAAATGCAGATTAAGGTTTCTTTCAAGAAACAGGAACACCAGAACCATCAACACAATATGGCATGCCAGCACTTTGCAGTCAACATACAAGTGTCTCATCATAAATTTCAAGATCTATTTACTTTATGTTTCAGCATAGCATTCAAAAGACTGCAGTTATCAGATGAGTTTCATTGAACTGTAGTACATTTATCAATGTGGCTCTGTGAATTCAAAGTGTCATGTTAGCTGGTACCAGTAACGAAATTACTTTGAAACAAATATATAGCAATACATTTGAATCTCTAGCTCTAGGGCAGGTATTTAAGACAGAGCTTTCAGCCCCTAAATTAGGATTCCCAACAATTGTGGTGTTAGTATATAATCTCGTATTGCAATATAAGGTAGGACAACACAGTTGGACCTACTTCAGCAGCCTTTTTTCTTTGTCCTCATTTTCATCAGATTTTTCACTATTCCAAACACTAAGATGCTACAGTAACCATATATTATTCTTCAGTTAATGTCTCCATACATCAATATTTAAAAGCACCTACTTGTTTGGTTATTTCCTGTGGGGAAAAAATACAAGATTTTCTGGTAACACCTACATACGCTAAAGGGTCCAATCTATTTTCCTTGGAGTGTCAGATACACTTTACTGCAAGTACTTTAGAAAGAATTTGTGGTGCTGATCCTGCTTATTTTCCAAATCAGTATAAACAAACTTGTCTGGATACTATTATAACTGAGGGAAACAAATGTCCCAGTCACCTCTGTTTTGCTATTGCAACACCCATACTAAGAAAATAAGTAGCTGGAAAGCAGACCATAGAAACGAGGGAGAGACGAGTGCTAAAATGAAGAAAGTCTTGAATGTAGGCAAAGACCAACTTTGTGCATTCTCTTCTGCAATTCCTTCTCTTTACACATGGAGAAGCAAGCAAACATTTTAAATTGTGTATTTACAATGCAATTTCTTGCTTTCATAGTGCTACTAACAATACTGTGTTGTCTTATTTCTCTATTTTTATGAAATTCACTGGGCATCTTGGATTAAAGACCAATTTTCTCTAAACTGGCTAGAGAATAAAGGTTATTTTGAAGTGATATTTGTCTGCATCCTCAGAAGAAAGCAAATATTAGTTTAAGGTCATTCTACCTTGCATCTCTACTGTAAGGGAGACAGCTACTTCATAGCTTTGAACAAAAGGGTATATTTACAATCACACTTAAAACAAATAATCAAGCCCTGTATTGAAAGCAAGAATAGATCTCTGGAATGAGGGAAATGGAGATCAAAACCAGGAAATAGAAGAAAAATGGGGAACACACTTAGAAATAGGAAGAGTTCCAGTAGTGCCAATGGAAAAGAGAGTTGAAATCCCAGATTTCAAGTACTATTTTTTTACAAGGACCCAGTAAAGTCAAGAAAAAACTTGAACACAATGGGTAAAAAACTAGACTTTCTTTTTATTTTTTTTAAAGGAAAAAAGAACACTGAGAAAACTGTAAAGAGCAGGTAGTTCTATTATCCTCAAGAGAGCAATTAAGTTCTACTAAAAAACTCAACATTTAAGCTAGCCATCCCAATTTTTCTGCTATTAGAAATAGAATGTGTCTTGAAAAGAGTTTCACAGACTACCTTTCTGTTTGATCTCTCATCTGAGCTCATGTAACAGCCCAGTAGCAATAAACTGTAGATAAAATATATTTACATCTCAAATGTATGTAAATCTTTCTTCTATGATAAAATGCAGATATATCCACTGTTTTGAACAAAAATAAAAGCATGCACGGTGAGGTGAACACCTCGCTTTTTGTTTTTCTCTCATCTCTACTCAATTTCTGCCCTATCTGCTTCTACTCAAACAGTTTTAAAATGACACGTTTTCTCTCCAGGGTAATGTTCAGTCCTTGTATCTGTGATTTTCTCTGCAAGACAAAAACCAGTTCTTAAGCTTACTCATGTTCATAATCAAAATACACACAGGCAATTCCCTATACCTCCTACTATTTGCATTTAGAATTGACAGAGATGCAAAGGAGAGGGAGTGGATTGAAGCATGTAAAAGAAGAAGAGGAGACAAAAACCCCACAAGTTCAGAAGGACCTGGGAGAAGAAATAGCTTAGTAATACAAGAGAGGAATGCCTAGGAATTAGGTACAGGTTTGTGAGGATCTTCATGTGCAAGAAAAAGGGCTCCCTGAAGTAAATTGTCTTAAGGCCCATTTCTTCATTATAGTATTTTTTTCATAGTTCCACTGCACTGTCCTGCTTCATTATAAACAAAGAGATTAGGCAGTTTCCATTCACATCTGTTGAGCCAAAGCTCACCCGCGCCTTTCCAGGAGCCTCTTGAGAGTTAGCCTAGTCTCCCCTCCAGTTGCTTCCTCTCTTGTACATTAATACACACACAGCATCTTCAGATATAGAGAAAGCCCAGCATCATTCTCATTCTGTGAGCTTTTACCCATAAAGCTGCTCTCCTCCATACTTTATGAAGAGTGACAGCAATGACTAGGGCTTTATGATGAAATTAGCACTTTGTGATATGGCTTCTTATTTTAAGAGAAAAGCAGAGTAAAAAAATGCAGACTGAAAAGGAAATTCTTGCTTCCAGGATTCTGTTTAATTATTTTTGTTCAAGTTATTTGAGGCAGACAGAGGATAAACAAAACGAACAGTCTACACATGAAAGCAAAAGAAGACGTGTTAGTAGGCCAGCTCTTTAATGAAATGTAAGGTTTAAATGTATTTCATTTGTCTTCCATGATGAAAAACTCTTAATAACCACAGAAATACTGGGTTTTTTCCTCTTCAGGTAAATTACAGAGAATTTAAAAGGACTGTGTTCTACAAACACAATCTCTATGTTGAATTCTTCTGGGGGTTTTAAATTAGAGGTTTAATCACTGTGGCACATAATTATTCCATGCTTTGCTTGAGTCATTTTTTAAAAAAAACAAAAACCTGATCAACAGCTTTCCTTGAGAAATACAAAACTTCTCAGTCCAAAGAGGCCAGAGATAAGGAAGTAACACCTTCTTCTCTCCTCAAGAGTAAGATGTAAGAATGCAAACAGCCAACATTCTCAGACTCTTAGACAATGCTTTTTAATAATACACCTCATTTTCATTTTCAGCCATCTGAAATATTCACATCCATGACCAGAAGACAAAATATGCAATTATTTCTTTTTACTATTCAATTTGTGAAGGTAACTTGTCAAATTACTTCTACAACCTGTAGTACTTGTCCACTGAGTGCCATTAGAGCTTCCCAAACCAACTTCACTGTTCTATCTGCTCAGCGATTCTCTGGTACAGATCAAAAGCAGTCACACTGCTTATTCTGTGCTCAAGTGTTTAACTAAACCATTTCCCTAATTTCTTAAGGTTCTTCAACTATTACGTAATTTCTTCTAACACCTCAACAAGAATGTATTACAAATATACATAGAACCTTTGAAAATCAGGACATTAAATTATGTATTTCTAACATTAGACCTGAAATCCTAGACCAACCTGAGAAAATTTACAAAGTAAATTAGCGTCTTTCCCTCACCCACCCCTCCTACACCAAAAAAAAGCATGCAACTAGGGAGCATGCCCTTTCCTCAACACAAATTTAAACAGGAGCAACGCACATATTTCAATACTCTGCAAATAAAATTTCAGTACTGTAAAATGGACCATTCTAAAAAACTTGCTATGGGTAGTTTCGTATCTCTTAATTTTACCAGTTATAATAGCTGTGCATTTTATATGTGTGTGTGTATAAATTAAATCAAAATATTTTTTAAAATTTAAAAAGCTTTACCAAAATATTGTCAGCTATTTTCTTACAAGGGAATCTGAGTCCCCAACATTTTTATTCTGAAGCTAGCACACTACTCTGCATAGTTTTGAAAGCTGACCAAAATAGTCCAACATCCTGATAAGAAAAGCCAGCTACTAAGCTCTTAAATAAATACATAAAATTAACATAGCCATCTACCATAAATAGTATCCACTGTAATGTTAGACGAGATTTCCAAGCAAACTGATGCACAGAGACATGCACACATAGTACGTGTGTATATAAATATCACACCAAGATCTTCAATGACCATCCTCTGTAGTCTTCTGTAAGACCAGGTATATCTACACTATCTCAGGCGATCAGCAATATTCTAGAAACTCTTCAGCAAGGCACATAACATATCTCGTTGTTTTCTAAATTCACGGTGTTCTGGGGCACTGATCAACTTAACATACATCTATATTTCTGTTGCTGGCACACACCTCCTTTCCACCTTCCATCACAGTCAACCCTCAACTAGCTTTTTTGACACTTTTCTTGCTCCACCATAATCAGATTGGGATATAAGACAAAGAAATTGCTTGTTTGGGGAGAAGGTAGTTCTATAAAGGCACAGAGAGACATTTTAATGGGTAAGGGAGACAGACATTTTTAGAGGCTTGGTTAATATCCAGCACATTTACCTTGCGGCAAAGGAAAATGAATGACTATAGGCCTGGAAAAAGGAGCATGTAATTTACTGGCTTAACTTTGTGCCTCCCTTGCCCTCGTGGCTTTGCAACAGACAGAACAGCAACATATGGCACAACTGCTTCATAATAAAGACTTGGTATAGTCTCCAAAAGTCAGCAGGTACACATAAACGTTGGTAAGCTTCTATCAAGAGCTTTTTATTCCATTTTTCAAATGATATATTGGCAAAGGCTGTGTGTTCACACTGAGACCCATTCTGCCAGGTTTGAGTACACCTAGCACCTTTCAATCAAGGTAAGATTCACAACACAGCTTCTCATTTCCAGTAATAATAAAGGATGACTCAAAAGAAACTTCCGTTGCAGAAAATCCATTTGTAATACACTTCTCTGTAAAAGATCGATGTGGGGAGACAGTGTCTTAAGAAGACATCAAGAATAAAGAAAAACAAAGTTCCATTGCAGATAAATTCACACAGAACTAAACTCCACAGCTTGCCTCCTTGATATTATGATCAGAAACCAACCAAATGCTTTACAGAAAGTTCATATTGCTTAAAATGCACATACTGAGATTTGGCAGTAGTTAGCTATCTACTTTTCGAGAAAAAAAAAACAACAAATGCAACAAAACAAACAAGAATCTAAGTCCCAATGTTGAATAACTCCACTGTTAGCAGTGCACCAGCCACCCCTATGGCACCTATTAGACTCTTTTACCAGCCTCCCAATTGCCAACATTCATCCCGCAGTTTATGTAATTATATATTTTAAATATAAATAAGACATTTCAGGCAGATGCATCAAGGTATCTGCAGTATAGCAAACCTGCGCTTTTAGTACAGTAACAACACATACTTTAATACACTTTTCCAGCTATTTTATTTAAACAACATTCAGTGGTTAGGCTCAAAAGTTTTTTGGATGCTTGTTCCTGTGGTTTGCAGAAAATATTCATTGGAGCCAAGCAATTTTAGGAGACATACTGATTATGCTACCATGAATGTGTTTGTATCCTCAAAGAAAAAAAAGAAAAGCAGCTGCAGGAGCAACTCCTGCTTCCATTCTCTGCTAACACAATTTCTTCTTTTCTGTCTTTATCAGTGACACCTGTCACTGGAAGACTGAGACCTAGTCTCTGCAGTAAAACACATGTAAAAAAAGGGGTAAGCGGTACACAGAACACCAGTGAAAAAATCTGACAAACTAACACTGCTTTTACAGTCCCTTCCCATGTAAATCACATATAGCTTTAAAGAATTATAATGACTTAAAACCACACGGGATGTTTAAAAGCATAGCACATGAAAGTCTTCAGGCAAATACTTACTTACAAGAACATCATTAGGTTTTAGTCAGAAAAGACTAGAAGAAGGGTGAGAGTTATGACAGTGCTCCTAAAATGCAAAATAAATTAGTGAAGTGTGTACATGTCTTTTCTCAAAGTAAGCAGGAAGCCACTGAATTCCTGCTAGAGTCCTGGCTTTTGGTTCATTTTTCAGTAACTGTCATTAATTTTCTGTGTTAATCCCAGGCCAACATGGCCAGAAAAATATAAATGCTCTTGATAAATTCTTCATTGTGGTTTATAATACTGGCAAATTTACTTCAACCATTTTCTTTGTGAACTACTTTCTAATTTTCTGCAAAAGAATTAACCAACCTGGGTGTGACAGAACGTACTGCCACCAGTACCCGATCTGTCCCAGTGCCTTTTAATAGTACTGCATAACATTGTGTAAAAACTATTCTTGCTCTAAGCATTTAAGAACAGGTTTTCCTATACAAACGTACAGCTCCATCCAGGAGAGTTTCCCAATGTATGTTTTGAACGCTCTTTCAAAAGAAACAGAAACACGCTAAGTTACAAATTTTTTGTCTAGTACAGCAAAATACTTATTCAATACTTTGCAACTGAACTACATTCTACTCTCCATAGACCACATAAACAAGACAATGGTGATGTTTCATAGTTTCATCTTTAGTGTGTCTTCTCGTTGCCTGTACTATTACCCCCTGCCAAGTTACATGTGTATGTTTAGCATGAATGACTGACTTACAAACTTCTAAAATCTTATCATTTAGCAATGATTGCTGGAAGGAACCAGACTATACCTAATGTCAAAACACTAATTTTATCTTATTTTCCTACAAATGCCATTAATTATCTTATCTCATTGACCACACCAAAGCTTTCTTTGAAGTAAAAAAGAGGTCCTCCTGGAGCGTGGTAACCCTGGTCTGTTGCCCAGAAGGCGAAGTGCTTTGCAGCCGGTGTGTACTGAGCCATGCTTAAAGAGTAAAATGGTAAGCTCCCTGATTAACACATCGGTAAGCCCGCAGGGCACCGTCTGAGCCGCCTGACAGCCCACGAGGCGGTGACGGCTGAAGGCGGGTGTGCAGGCACCGAGGGCTGCCAGCGGCGAGCGCACACGGCGAGGTCCTGCAGGTGACTCCCGTACAACCCGGCGTTTTCAGGCGACGGGTAAACGCACCTCACCGCATCACTGGAGGCACCTTTAATCCTCTGCCTCCTAAGGCTCTCTCACGGTATTAGTACCACACTGAGGAACAGCTGTCGGTTTTAGAGACTGCCTTAAAGGTTTACAGAGAGTTCTGCCAGGCTTAAGAGGCAAACCGGAATTCGTGCCTCGGGTGCGAGGCGGGAAGGAGGTTAGCTCTCCTCCTCCTCGGCTCTTCCTCCACCCGGCGCCGCCAGCGGAGCGGGCCCCGCAGCGGGGGGCCGCCCGGGCCGTCACCGCCCGGCCCTGCGGCAGGCACCTGTGGCGCTCGCCGCGCGGGGCCCGCTGCCGCCGGCCACTCGCACCCACAGCCCGGCCGGGGAACGCCGCTCGGCCCCGCGGCGCCCCGAGGCCAGCGGGGGGAGCCCGGGGCGCGCAGGGAGGACAGCACAAAGCGCCTGCTCCGCCCGCGGCTTTGTTCGCGGCGGGGCCCCGAGCCGAGCCCCCCTGCCGCAGCCCCACGCTCCGCCGCCGCCCGGCCCGGCCCCGCTGACTACCCTCCCTCGGCCTCAGCGCGCCCCCCCCCAGCCTCGCCTCCCCGCCACGCCGCCGCCTCCTCCTCCTCCTCCTACCTTGGCTTTCCCAGCCTCCAGCTTCTTCAGCCGCTCCTCGTCCTCCATGGCCTCTGTGCAGGAGAGCAGAGCGTTACCGGCGGCGGGAGGCGGGGCCCTCCCCGCCCCCTCCCCTCAGCCGGGGCGCACACGCTCGCTGTCCTGTTCGTCCCGTCCCGTCCCGTCCCGTCTCACAGCGACGACAGCTGCCGCGGCGGGGCCACCGGCGCCGCCATCTTCATCTCCACGTAAACACGCGGCCGGGGAAAGTGACGTTGGGGCCGCCCGCTCCTCCTCCTGCCGCGAGCCCCTCCTCCCCACCGAGCCCCGGCCGCTCCGAGCGCCTCTGCCCGCCAGCGCCCCCCGCCCGCCCGGCGGCGAGTCCCGCCGGGGCCGCCCCCGGAGGAGCGGGTTTGCACCCCTCCAGGCCGAGCGGGGAGCACGCACCCGCGGCGGGAGCCGAGTGACAGCCGGCCGCGGGCACGGCCGCAGCCGCCGCGGGGAGGGAGGACGGAGGCACCGGCGGGCACACCCTCCTCCACACCCCTTCTCGCTCCTGCAGACGGAAAGGCGGGGGGCTCGCTCTTCCCACAAAAGAACTGCGTCGGCAAGACGCCTGTAATTTGCCGTTGCTTTGATGCAAAGGTGTGAACAGACAATACCCGAGTCCTGCAGGAGCCCTGCCTTCTGCCCTCTCGCAAATCCAACCTCTCTGGCTACAGTGCTAATTTTGACAGATTTGATTCTCTTAAGTGTTTTCTTGCTCCTACGTGCGGCTCACTAAATTGCAAGCTTCCTATAGCACAGATCTAAAGCTTGGAAATGCTTTTTGAGCCTGTGTCGCAGACTATGTAAGGATGACAACAAAGGATGTGTAGCCCCCCCCCTGTTTAAATTACTTAATATGCACTCATCGTGCCAGAGGAGTTGAAATAGGTATGTTAAAATCACAACTGGGAATACGGCACGTGGCAATTAAATGCTAACACAATTTTTATACCTCAGCATTCGATACAAAACAATATTCTGGGATTATTTAATGTTGTCTACTAAATGTGTGCCTTGTACTGGGAAAGGCGGCAGACCGTCTTACAGCAGCCTTCCGGTACCTAAAGGGGGCCTACAGGAAAGCCAGAGAGGGACATTTTACAAGGGCATGTAGTGGTAGGACAAGGGGTAATGGCTTTAAACTGGAAGAGGGGAGATTTAGATTAGATTTAAGGAAGAAATTCTCCACTGTGAGTGTGCTGAGGCACTGGAACAGGTTGCCCAGAGAGGTTGTGGGTGCCCCCTCCCTGGAAGTGTTCAAGGCCAGGCTGGATGGGGCTTTGAGCAACCTGGTCTAGTGGAAGGTGTCTCTGCCCATGGCAGGGGGGTTGGAACTAGATGATCTTTAAGGTCTCTTCCAACCCAAACCATTCTATGGTTCTATGATTAGATGTTCATGATGTGCTTTTTCTTTCAGTTACCCCGGAAGTCAGTTCCATTTGTGGTGGTGCAATGGATGGCACAGGCTTATACATCCCCGGCAAGCCTTTTTTCATTAGTGTGTAACAGCTGCATGTGAACAGATTCCTTGTTCTGCATTTGGAATCATTCTGCTTTATTAAATGCAAATTCTAAAATGTTTCTGAATTAACTTAGATCTCGGCCTTGCTGATCTTTTTAACACAATTCATTTAGTATACATTCTTTCCTCGCTTGAATTTTCCAGCAATGACCAGATATGCTCAAAACAGAAAAAATGCCAAAAGAAAACATCATTTGCACAGTATTACTGATCAGGACCAAGATGAAAAATATTAGGACTCCTAGCAGCAGAATTCCACAGACATATTACTGCCAAGGTAAACTAAACCTACAATCTGAAATGTTTAAGGATTTTCCACTTCTCCTAAAACACATTACATTTCATGGAAAAGTCTGAAATCATTTGTTGATCAGTACACGTAACGTGCATTCCTGTGTTTACAAGGCAATGTCCTCAACCTTTGGTCAAAAAGGAAATGAATACCATTTAGGTCAAAAGAAGAAAACACCATCCATGGTAGGGAATGACAAACATCTGCATTATACTTTGTTCCATATTTGAAGCAAGCATATGTTTCAGTTAAAGTTCTCAGACTTTGCTATTTCACGAGAGGAAAAGCATGTTATAGAGAAAAACAGCAATTGAAAGTGAAATTACAAATTACTTAAAGAGGAAATATTTTTATAGAAATACAAATTTAGTTGAGTTCATTCCTTAAAAATATGTTCTCAAGTCAGTAAAAGAAAGTACTTTATGCAAAGCCTATACAAATGGAAGTTTTTCCCAGCAATTACAAAGGCCCAGAGGCCCCTGAGGGAAAAATAAATCACCTTTTCTGTATCAATGACATTCCTCTTGGCTGATGGAGGCCACTGTCACAGAACTAGCTGTTAGATGTCAGTAAAATTTCACACACGCATGATACTATCATAGTAATTTCTTAATCAGTAAATATCCTATTTAGAAGATAATTACGAACTTCCCAAATCCCATAATTAAATGGGTTCTTGAGTTAATCCTAAGAATTGATGGGCCTAATTTTCCTCTCGCTTACAGATTAATTTCCATGTCATTCTAATGGATTTTAGTTAAACACCTAATTCATGATGGTGAAACTCATAAAGATCAGACTGACAGACTATAATAGAGTATTGTGGAAATTACTACTGGATAAAATATCCCAGGGAATAATATTTCCATATTCTCTCAACATTAGAAGGAGAACAGGACTTTCTCTCCTAGGAAAAAAAATCCATACAGTACAATTTCCTACTTCAGCTATTTAAATTCCTATTTTATCATTTATGCAGGGTGAGCTGACTGGAATTCACAACTTGGTTAGCCAATTAAACTTCCAGTTACAGAAAAGCATTAATCTTGCTTGCTTAATTCTCAGAATTGATCAATAATGTTCACTTGCCTAAGAATGTAAGATGGTGCCTAAAAGTCAGGCTAATAACCTCTTTAAAAATTGATGAACTTTCTAACACTCATTGAATTCACGTAAGTTAAACATGTGTAAACTGCTTTCAACAGTAGCATATGTGAAGTGAACCAGATTAACAGGGTAAAAAATACAGATCAGACATTCTCCAAAATAGGAATGACTGGTGTTTTGGCCCAGGCTTATTTTTATATATAAATATATTGATTATTGGAAATGTTCATAAAGAACTGCACTGAACCAGCTTTGATTATCAGACCTAATTTTTGGTTGTGTTTGTCTGTAAATAAGGACAAAGGCCTCTTCACCTACTGCATTTTCTCTAACAATGAAACTCCACCTGCTTCCTACCCCTTCTGTTTCCTTTATTCACTGTTCAGTGAAGGTATGCCTGGTGACTCTCACCATGGTGCTTTAGTAGTCTGCGAAGCCAAAAGATGAAGCCTAAAGACCACATGTGATAAAGTCACAAAGTTCTAGTTAGGAAATTCAAATTCTGCCATAGTCCACTGAAGTCAGAATCAGAGGGAATCTTGGTAAAATGCCAGTGTAAATAAGATGCAAAAATTACGAAGTATCACAGGCCTAAACTGATGATATAACCTCTTCCAACAGCTAAGGAGCTCAGATACTGTGTGTTCTCAGGTGTCATAACTGTCAGCAATACCACTTAATAATGAGACTATCTAACTCTATTTTATTTCCTTCAACAAAAAATACATATTAGAATGGAAGTCTCCTACATGAACCACGTAAGATTCCCTGAACCAGCTTGTAAAAACAAAATATTATCTGACATCAGTCAGATGTTTTCCTAGCACCAATACAATGACCAGGCCACTTTATGTGTCTTAAGAGACCTACAAGTTTAATTGTAAATGTCTGTATTTGGTCAACTTAATACAGTAAAGGAGTAGTCCTCCTGCTAATGGATATGCAACCTCTGATGCATGTGCCCAACAGTTCTGCTGTGACACTAGATCTGCTGTAGAAAACCTACCTGGCAGGATAACACCTCCAATTATAGTGAACATTAAGTGGATCAATTGTGAAAATGAGAGACACGTCCATCTGAGGGGTGACGATGCCGAAGGTTTTATTTGACTGGGACATGCACCAGCTTTCACTGAACCTAGTGGGAGTTCTACAGCTGATTGTACTGGTAGTAAGGCAGGGCCTCACTGCTTACCTGTCATAGCGCTTGTAAACCAAAATGATTTGCCTCCACTTCAGTGTCAGCTTGCACAAAGAATACGAGGTTGACATAATGACTAGCTTACCTCTGCCTTTGCCACAGTCTGCCGTGCCAGCTCTGTCCCCTATCATCTGCTCTGCAACTGCACTGAGCATCATTTTGCACTGCAGTTTCCCAGAGTGCTGCTTTGTTGGCATGGTTGCAGCAGGCAGGTGATTTAGGTAAAAAGTGTAAAGTTCATAATTTCAGAGACCCATTGTAGGTACTGCTGAGGGAGGATTACGAAATTATATTAATTGCTGTTAGCAAGTGCAAGTCAACTCAAATTTCAGGTAGAGCTTGGCCTATTGTATTTAGATAGTCTGACTACATGTTATAAAAACATTTTTTTAAGACCTCAGTCACTTTCACCTCAGGGATTTTTGAGGTATATTATTTATGTTAGGACTACCTTGAACTGTATTTTAGAAACAGACAAATGTTGTCTCCTTCAAAGCAGGGCACAACAAATGCCATTACAGAATAAATAGTGAGGCTTGGTGGTTAACAAGTAGGTGAGCTAGAGATGTAAGGAAAACATCTTATGATTTAAAGAGTTTGGTATGTTTTCTTTTTTCCTTTTGAGAATCACTGGAGAAGCATGGTTGTATGAAAAATTATTAGATGGGGTGACTGATGAATATATAGAGAATCAAGATCCCATGTAACAGCTAAAATTTCTATTCTCTTGTATGTATTTTTTAACGAAAAAAGGTACCGAAGCCTATGAAACAGCATGGGCACTGAGGATGAAAATAAAATGTTCCCACATACGGAGAAACAGTTACCCCAAAAATGCAATTTTTAACCCATATCTGCAGCTGTGAAGTTAGAGAAATTTATATTTACAATTGCAACCAGTGTCCCACCAAAGGTCTGGTTTTTGTCACCACTCAGCATGCATTTTTTTTCCCTAAATTAAAGTAAGTTTTATTGAGTTTTGTTATAACAGATGACAGAACAAATCAGACACTAAAACCTTCCACACACATATGTGATCCAGGTATTCACTTAATACATGCGTAGAAGTGGGCTTGCTAACATGCTTCAGTCACACACAGTCAAGTCCAACACACAAAAGTGTTTTTCTTGTTTCCAAACACAAATATTTTTCTTCTGCTGAAAAGAGAATGAAATAACTGATACAAAAGTTGTAAAGCACAGAGGTTCTTGTGATACTACAGTAACATGCCTCCTGGAGATGTGTGTCTTTCTTTTCTGAATCCCGGAGTTTTAGAGCTTATAGTTTGACAAATTGTAAGCTCCACATATCTTTTTTTAGGCATATTTGAGTCTATTCCTTACAATTTAATTAATTAAGACAAATACTATGATATTTTGTTGCTGGTTTGATGTAAATACTGTAGCTAGGACAAGACAAGACTCTTCAGCTGAGAAGTTTTATGAGATGAATAATTTATTCTGGAGGCATAATATATCAAGGAAGGTAATTTAAGTAAGCTTGCAAGTAATACAACTAATGAATTGACCCAGAAACATCAAATTGGCATTTGATATTTGAGGTATGCACAGAAGATTAGTTTCTACCACAATCAGTGAGTTGTATCAGGTATATGCAGAGCTATTATAGTACACATTTCTTTATAACCAAAGTCACAATTGTCCAAGTTTATATAAAGGTTCAGAATATGATTCTCTTATGCCTATTGCATATGAAGGTATAAAAGCTAGTTATTTTCCTACTGCTCTGTTTTTTTATATGGTCAAGTGTTATTCATGAAACTCCATTTAGAACACGGAAGAATTTACAAATTTAACAGAATGTCCATGTGTTTCAGCACATTACTAATTTACCAGTGAGAATATCAGTTTCTTTTCAAATTTATCCAGACTGTTAATCTGAAAGATCTGCATCCCCAGTGTTTTTTTAGAAATTCCAGAATTTCCAGTGGTTTCTGAGAAGTGCTCCAGGCACCAGAACTGGCAGCACTATTACAAAATCTGAATAAGCTATAGCTTCCTAAAACACTAACTATTTTAATATCTTTGGGTGTTAAAATGGAAAATACTTGCATTATTCATATTTTAGCAAGTCTCAAAATGTATTATAAATGGATTTACTTTCATAATGAGAATTACTCCTAAATCATTGTAGCATGCTAGGGGCCACACCTTTTTTTAGCATTATTTATGGGGAAAAAAAGAGGTGGCATGCCCAGTAATCCTGTAAGAACTGGTAAGTACAATGAATTTCCTAGGCTTAACTTCGATACTTACAGGGAAGTCTTCTGCCATCCCAAATAAAGAGTGCCCCAGACACAACAGAGCTGTGAGAAGTGTGTAGGACTTCCAAAGACAGTGTACCTCGCTAACACCCTGGCAAAAGGATTTGTTACTGGACTGCTATGAAAACATGCTGGGAGCACTGCAAATGCAGTCAGACCTAATGCACTGGGCCAGTGCGTCAAGAGGAGGGAATGCTGTATGGCCACCTTCCCACTGAGCCACTCATTCTTCCTGCTTTACCCACAAAAACGCTGTGCATTGGAGCCTGGTTGGGCAGCACAGCTGTGACTGTGGAGGCTTTACAGCAGTTCTAATTGTTTACTTATTGAAAGAGATTTTTTTTTTTCTTGTTTGCACTTTTGTGAAGGCAGGACTGGCTGCTGCCTGGCCAAAGCACCAAGCACTGGCGCTGGCCGGCCTGTGTTCCTGCCTCACACTCCCTCGGTGTGACTGCAGCTTTTGTTGTCACCAAACTTGGACATGGTTTTTAAACAAATTGTTTTCTACCTGCTGCTCTAAACCTAGCAGTTTAAAAACTAAGTTAAGAACACGGGGTTTGTAGCACACCGCTTACTTCTTCTGTAAATCGAGATCTTGCTGTAAAAGGCTTCCCAGGGGCCCGTATCGCTATCCGGGGGACACTGCTGGGTAATAGCTGGGACCAAAATTCAGGGATATTTTATCTTACGGGACCAAAATTCAGGGATATTTTATCTTATGCTGTCATCTCCTGGCAAATGCCTCAATTACAAATAAAATGGTGAGTAAAACGGCTTTGCAGGGTGGCAGCACTGGGAACAAAGCCGGCCTCGCGTAAGGGCGGTTCCCGCCCGTCGCCCTTACAGCTGTCGCCCTGGGCGGCGGCCCGTGGGTGGGTGGGCGGGTTTCCCCCACCGGTTTGCCGCTCTGGCGGTGTCGGGCAGCCGCATTTTATTTTAAATTTAGAGGCCGTAAAGAGCAAGGTGAAAACCCAGCCCCGTGGTTTCTGGTCAGTGCACGCGGCTCGCATTGGTGAGGTGAAAATAGGTTCTCGGTGGATTTTGACACAGGCTGACATAAATGTGTGGGCTATTTCTGCAGGACAGTTCAACCTAGCAACTTGATTACAAATGGGGCCCATCTTCTGTACTGGCACAAGGAAAAAGGAGAAATTAGAGAATCCTTAATTGTTACTTTTGTAACAAGGACGACAGTGAGCCCCAGTGACTTCCCGCTGCCTGCCTGCCCCTGCAGCACGTAGGGGAGGTGTTACGAAAATTCCTTTCCCTAACTATTGTGTCAATCAGTCTTTATAGTGTGAAAGTCTATTAACTTTGTTAATACATACATCAGTTCACATTATGTACTGTAACGTAATGAGGTACTGGATGCTTTAGTATTCTTTATACTTCAGTAAAACAAAGTAAAGGACATCTCATGTACATAAATAAATATTATCCTTGTAATTCTATACTTTGTGTCCTAGCTTGTCTCCTCAGTTGACATGGGCCAGTTGCGAACTTTTGCGACAGAGGTGAGGAGGACCCCTCTGTGGCTGAGGTGCTGGAAATGGCCGATCCATGATTGTCCAGGGTCTATCTGTATCATTTTTCCCCGTGTTTGGCATGTAGCTCAGTGTAAACAAAGTAAAACACTTACCGGACCATTGACACGGGTAAAGTCAAAGGCTGGGAAGCTTGCTTTAGGGTAGGAGAAAGGCAGCTAGTCATTTGGGAAACTGCTTCTTTCACAGGCCCCAGTGAAATGACCCTGGGTGCTTTTCCATTCATTTTACTCAGTGTTTGGAGGCATAATTTGCAACAATCCTGTAGGAGTGTGGCCAATGTTTAGCTGGGTTGTCATGAGCAGGGGTTGTACCTCTGACACTAAGACAGAAAAAAAATTTACTCTTGTAGAGAACTAAGCAATATAGCTTAACTAGTAAACTTGCGTGCAGGACCTTAGGGGTGAAGGGAGAGAACAAAACAGTGCCAGAACCTGATTTATATTTGCTAAAGGAGTAGCCTCAATCATATTGGTCCAGAATATTGCATGACCTTGCGTTTGTTGTATATTTCAGGAAATGGCAACATCTAAGGCCTGAAGTGGTTCCCCACAGGCTCTTCAGTTGCTGTGGAGCTGGAGGTGATGTGTGGTACTTCACGTTCACACAATGCCACAAGTTTAGCTCTGTAAACACTGATGTCATATTGCTGGGGAACTTCACTGAAACATGCTGAGAACTTACGAACATGAGTAGACCTCACTGCACTCATTTCTGATTAAAAAATTGTGGTGACTTTCATCAGCAATCTATGTAATATGATCTGGGTGTAGTGAATTAATTTTTTTATCTTCAGTAGTGGATAGACAACAATTGATATATGTATGGATCTGCTACTAGAAGAAAATTAACAGGTTGTCTCCATGCACTTGAGGGGTTATCACTGGGCTGTAAAGGCTTTTTAGTCTGAATTCACTGACTTGGCTTAACAGTGTGAAGATTCAGTGTCATGAGCATTATTTATAGCTGTTTGAATTGAACCCAGTGTGATACCATTTGGGAAAAAAAGACTTGTAGAAGAATTGAATGAAGTCTTGGTGTGGTTTTCTTTTTTTTACAGATGGCCTCAGGTATTGCTTTGATGGGAGCATAGCTTCTGGCCTCTTCCCATCTCATGCTACAAGAGTTACTTGCAGAACAGTGAACAGAGACTGGAGAGTGAATCAGCTTACCCTAAAGTAAACACCTACTGGATAGTCACCTGGATTGGACCCTAATTTTGATCTTCATTAACTATAATCATATATAGATAGCTACATTTAGATTACTGTACTGGGGTGTGTTGATCTTCAGCTAAATTGTTTCCTAAATTGTTGATGTGACACTTGGAGAAAGAAGTGGCCTCTCAGTGTTCCTATTGGTGTTACTTACTGCAGTGCCTATTTGCTGTTCAGAATCTGTATGTTTGGTGTTAATTATTTCAAAATAAGGGATCAGATTTTAAATAGTGGTGTGGGTTTTTTTTTTAAGTAAGAATAAGTTGCTATTTAAAACACAGGAACATTGCCAGCAGTTAATCCTGAGAGGTCTGAATCCCATTCTGAAACCTATTTTGTTGCTTTTGAGATTTTTATCTTTTGAAGCTTATTTTGTGAGCATATTCAGCAACTAGGTTTTGTAGAGTTCTTAAAAAAGCCTGAAAAATCCCAGTTTCACTAAATAGGACAAAGGTTTCATTCACTTCAGCAAGCTGCTTGCGTCACTAGCTGAGAAAGTGTGCAGAGATTTAGGACTTCCAACCTGATTTTTGGCACTAGGAGAGCGACGTCATTTCCTGAGTTGTGTGACTGTGCTGGAAGACTAAAAAACATGGGATTTTTAAACAACCAACTTTATTTAAAAGCCCAAGAAACGACACATTGTGCTGAAACTCAAATGGTAAATTCTACATTAAAGATTACTTCAAAACAGTGAAGAGGAACTCTGAAAAGGTGTGCTTTTTACAGCTCAGGAAAATTTTAACTTAATGCCATAATAAGATATTGTAAATTAGTTAATCTTTACCAAAAAAGCCCCACCCAAACACATATCTTTGTAACCATGAAACAAAGGTATTGTGAACCAGAATCAGGTGTTGTGATATCCCACTTTTACTGACAAAAACTCCTTTAGAATGAGATTGCTGTGGAAAAACAGCTAGATGCTGTCCTTCCAGAACTCCTTCTTGAACTCTTATTTAGAAAGTATATATAAGGCATAGCTGGGGAGTGTTCAGGGAAAAACATTTATGGGAAATTCTGGGCGGCATTTTAGTTGCCATAATTTATACTGGTTCTCAGGACTGTGTGCATGAAGCTTAGTACTCTGAGACTCTAAGGTCATGCAGAATTGGGAAAGTTTAGCAGAAGATTCAATTCATGTTGGCTATTCCTTCTCCAGGGGCTGGTGATTTTGTTTTACATTTCTTATAAATGGTGCTCTGAAGCTTTAATGTAACTTAATTTGGCTCCATGACAAGATCAAGCATCCATATATTGTACTTTTGAGTTTGAAGTACAATTAAATTCTTAACAGTCTGAGTTACTACTAACTTGTAGGATTATTTTGAACCATTTGTTTTAAATAATTGCTTGCCTTTTCTTATTTTGGTTAGAGTTTTTTTCTCTTTTTAATCTGTAGCTAATGTGAAAAAAAAAAGCCTCAGTACATTCTTTCTTATTCATTCAACTTGGTTGCGTTGTATGTATTTTCTTTTTCCTCACCTCCAGATTAAGAACCATGCAAGAAAAGCAATAGGAGGGTATATACAGCTTCTGATCCCCATGGCAGTCAGATGATTGATACACACGAAGAACACATTGCTTCTCCAGCACGAATGATTTCTAGCTATTAGGTTTTCAGGAGGGGCTGTATTCAGACTGGTGCCTTCTCTGGCTTCAGAAAGAAGAGAATGAGTAGTGGTGGTGCAGAACCACATGGAAGAGCCACCTGGCATGTGTTGGAGTGGATGTCAAAATAGTAAGACAACAGCCATTGAGTGTTCTTAGGAGATTGATCACAAGCAGGGCCTGAAGCAATTCCTGAAGATCAAAGGAGCTAGCAATCTACTCATTACCATCATCATCTAACATTAGCCATGGGTCATCCTATGAGTTTCTTGAAAAACATTGGGGAAAATATTATGGGTGATATGAAAATTGAAAAGATTCTGGAAAGTTACCTAGAGTCCTTTCTTTATTCTCATAGTGTTAAAGGATTTTCAAATGTGGGTTTCTCTAGGTTTGCTTTATTAACAACTCAGAGTTGGGCCACCACTGCAGTGAATGGCAACCTTCCAAAAATTTCTCAGTCTTATATACCTTTTTACCACCTATTATCCCAGTCCAAAGTCTTTGTAATTTTCCAGTTGATCTCGGTTCCCATGTCGTTATCATTCATCATCTTATCTCATCAATTCTCGTGTCCCGGTTCTTCTGAAGTTAGTGGTCGTAGGCAGAAGGTCTCCGGTCACCACAATCACTTATCTTCTTACACATCAAAGATCACCTTTGAATTTCTGAAAATCACTCAGGCTATTCTATTAATTTATCTTGCTCTAAAGTTAATCACTTACTCTTATGTCTTAGATCTAAGATGTATGATCCTTCTTCTGTTGATTCAGCTTGACTGGGTTTTAAGCCAGCCATGGTGAGGGCTACACATGGGACAAATAAGCAGCTTATGCATATTGTTTTATAAGCACCTGCATTCTATTAATCACATCTAAAGCAATCTCTAATCATTAGTTATATGTCTGATATGCATAGTCTTAGTAACAATGAGGCTTAAGGCCTAGTTCCCTTTACACATAGTAATAATGATGTGGAGAAAAAAGAATACTGTTTTTTGCTTTCTTGGGTTGATATATAAAAATCTTTGTGACATGTTGAACAGAGCACCACAAATATTTTCAAGCAGAGCAGAACTAGTAGGTGACATACCTGCTTCATGAGGTCACCTGTGCGCAGTGAAAACCAAATGTTTTTTTAAAGACAACCATTTCTAGAAATGTCTTAGTCCTCCTATGGAGCAGAAAGTAAGTAAGAGCTAGCATTGAGTTTCTCTAGACATCTTTCAAAGAGAACAACTGACAACTGCTATCCCTGGTTGTGTGACTGGTATTTTAAACTTATCTAATGAGCACATTGAAAGAAATTTTACAGGTATCAAGGAGAAACTGCCTTCTATTGATTGTACTGAAAGACATGTGGATAGACTTATTCTTGACTATCCACAAGTTCTTTTTCTTTCATCCAGAAACTTCAATGATAAAATGGTTTGTCTCATACAGCCAGAAATCTACGTTAAACATATAACAATAAATTCTTATATTTTGTGTACAAGTACAGCTGGATCAATGAACTGGAAAAGCTTGATTATAACTGAAATTTATAGAAATGGCAATCTTGCTCTAATTAAAAGGAGATTTGAAGCTAAACTGAAACCATAACATGTTGATTAATCAGATATAGCTATTATTCATGAGTAGACAGCCTATTGTGCAACAATTCCTCGACCAGATTTTGTAATTAAAAAACATTTTAAAGGGGGGGCTTTTCTATATGGCTTTGAAAAAGTTTTAAATTTTTTTTTCCCTAAATAAACAGCTGTAAGCAAATGTTCTGATGTTAGTACTGGAATTCCCTGCAGTGACCATGAGAAAGTTCTGATGCTTGACCTGTCAAATGTGAAGGTAGTGGACCTCTGGAGATGTATTGATGTGCTTCTGCTGAGGATTTGAATAGAATCAGTGATGGCACAGACTGTAATGAGTGACTGAAAGAGGTGTAAGAAAGGCGGGTCTGTTGCCCCAGTGTCTTGGAGGCAGTTTCATTAAAGGCTACAGAAGTCTTTGTGGGAGAACAGACTAGTTTGTTAAATACTTTAAGAAGGTCCCTGTCACAAAAAAAAAAAAGTAACATGATGCCCCTGAAGTATAAAAAAGGAGTGATTTTGTTTTTTCAGATGCATTTTTTTACTACTGCTATATTGCAAGATCTTCAAATACATACATATATGCACTTGTCTTCTGATCACACAACTGATCTTTTTGCTCAGTCCTGGTAAAAGTAAGTTTCTATTGCTTTGTTTCCTCCTCCTTTTTAGGCTACAGTGTGTAGTCTAAGAACACCTATCTTTGGTCAGAAATCTAGGCAAATGTAATCCAGTAACTTGTTGTATGCAGGTTTTTCAATTTACTTCTGTTATTGAATATTCAATCTTTTTAGATGTAATTCTAATTTCTAGTTAACAAGAAAAGCATTGTTCTTTGTTAGCTTTCTTCCACAGTTGTGTTTTTCTTACTATTTCCTCTTGTTAGGAATGCTTGGGCAGGAGAGGGTGCCAGGAAGGCTCAATCCTGACTCCTGTAAAGGAGAAATGTTGAGGCAGGTTGTATTTGTCTTTTAGCAAGAACTTCAGTTTAATTTTTGTCTTAACTTTGGTTCAAAAGCTGTTATGATTAGAAGGTTGGCCCTTCTTTACAGCAGGAAATCAGAGTGCAAAAATAGGGTTTTTTATTGTCTAGCTGTTACTATTTAAAAGGGACAGGTGATATAAGAGAAAATGGATGCACATCCCTCAGGAATGAACAGAATTACCTGCTTTTAAGATCTAAGGTAATCTGTATTTGCAGTTGGTACATAATTAAGTTAAGAAGGTCCTCCAGTAGTTTAAAGAGACCAGTTTTATTTCTCTTAGTGTTGTTTTCCAGTAACTAAAAAAGTGGAGATCCTAGAGACCTATGGTGATGGCATGAAGACTTTTTGTCCATTTCAAAATTTATTTTTATGCAATGCCATTTTTTTTTTCCTTATGGTCAACACATTAAAGTTACAAAGAAAAGTTAGCATAAGGTGCACTTTTAAGACAGTGTGAAATAGTAAGAGCAATAGCTCTAATAATGACTGTAGATCAATGCTTGGAAACAAATACTCCAAAATGTCAAGCTGCATATGTATTCCTTGGCTCTGAGAGAAACTGCAGTAAATGCTGCTTTTATAGAGAGTTTCTCTGACTGCCAACGGAAGAACGGTAACACATTTATAGGGAGTAAAAATTGGAATGAAACATGCCAGAGTAGAATAGCAATTACTTCCTTTTTACCAATGGAAGAGAATTAATATAATAAATCATTAGGACAATAATTGGAGATATGTTTGAAAGATGGCTTAGTTATTAGAAGTTATAATTTAATTAAATTATAAATTACAAATAATGAAATGTTTGTATATAATTCACCCCAACCCAAAATTTTCATTAACGAATATGTATTTTCTTCCTTTTTAAGTAATAAAGAAGATAAACCAAAAATTCCTCACGTCTTTTTTATTAGCGCATATGTGAAAGCAGAAATTTTATGAAGGCAAAGTAAAGCAATTGTAGCTCTTAAATGGAAAAAATGACCGACCACTGGTTACTACAAATGGTAAAGCTCATTGTTTTTTAAGGTTAGCAGTAGATTAAAGTGTGGAATCCTTTGGGAAATAATTACTGTGATATTATATTCCAACTAATTACTGTACATACAAAATTTGAAGTTCACAGTATATTTCAAAGTAGTCATGAACTTTCTTAGTAAGAAAAGATCACCCATTAGATGCTTTTGATTATAAAGTCAAAATACATATCTCTGTAGATGCTTATATAACCTGCCTCATTTTGTCATCTGAATGCTGTTCAGGCCATCCTGGTAATATGACTGTGTTTTGAGACTGTCTGTGAATGAAGTTGAGATGTTGATAAAATGGAGAGTTCATTGTAGGACCACTGAGAGGTTCTGGGAGCTGGAGCACCTGACAAATGAGGAGATGCTAGGGGAACTGCGTTTGTTTAGCCTGGATAAGGAAAGGCAGAATGGTGGGGAACCTAACTAATAGCAGTCTTCTACTCCCTAAACAGGGGTCACAGGAAGATGGAGCCAGACTCTTCCTCTGAGGTGAAAGGACAGAAGCCAACAAGAGAATTTCTGATTAGGTATGAAGAATGAGAATGGCTAAGCACTGCAACAAACTGCTGGTATTATCACCCTTGTAGGTTTTCAGTATCTGAGGAGGCAGGGCCTTATGCAACCCTATCTAACTTTGAAATTAGCATGCTACAAGCAAGAGATTGAATAAAATGACCTCTAAAGATCTTTTCCAAACAAAATTTTTCTTTGATTGTAATGTCTTTTTGTAATTTTTTGTAATTTTGTAAGATACAGAAAAATGTGAGTCTTGTCAGTGTGACCATTGATGTTAGCTTAATAGGGAATGTAAAAAACTTTGTAATTGTATGTGAAATGAACGTAAGAAACATTGGTTGTTTTGTCATTGCGCAGCTTTTTTTTAAAATACTTTCTGGATAAGGTATGTTTCTTAAATTAAAGTATCTTCAGAAAAGCAGAATTATGTTTTCAGTGTTTCCATTCTTGATTCTTATCTTTCCCTGCAAAATTGATAGGATTCTTAATAGTAAAGCTTTTTAGTTCTTCTTTCTAGTAAAGTTTTCTCAGTTTCTATCAGAGGTAGTAAATGGTAGATGCTAACTCCCAGATGGTTTCTCTTCTACTGTATTTTATTATCATAGAACTTTCTTAATGAAAAAACCCCACCTCCCCTGAAGAATAAAAATTATTCTGAAAAGCAAACATCTTTCCTTACTCTCCTCTCTACCCTATGTGACTATAGACAGCACAGATATAAACTCTTCAATATTACTAGGATGACAGCTATTTTAAGGACTGGAACAAAGAATGGCAGTATGTTGCTGGGACACCCGAGGGAAAAATGCTGTGATATGAGAGAAGGAGGTGACAGAGTAGGAATTGTATGGTTTTTAAAGAAGCCACAACATAAATCATGAGAAGGATCTATTTAGACCTAGAATGTTAAGCCCACTTTGTCTCAGAATCATGGAGAAGGATTAAAAACAATAAAAATCCTCTTCTTTTATTGCAGAATACTTTGCCTATATTACAGCCAGGAAGGCCAAAACCAGCCAGCCAGAGCTGGTAAATGGCAGTGTTCCTTTTCTACTGAGAATAAATTTCAACAGAGAAATAATTTTCTATCATGGTTTCTGAAGCAAAGGGATTTGAAGAAAACATCTGTACTTCAAGATAATTCAGAGCAAAAGCCTACACATGATGAGCAAGTGCTATGTTTCATCTATGCATTATACACTTTTAAAAATAATTCCTTTCTTATAGAAAACAGCTTGAGAAGATTTGGGTATAGCACTGACTTTTTCTGGAGTTGTAAAGGAAGTTCATCAGCCAGACTTTTGTCAGCTCCATGTAATATTTGACAGATGTGTTTCTTACTGTGAAAGATAAGTAACCAAATACTCTCTTGGGAGAACTGTGGCATAATTGGCTTGCAAGACAGAAATTCTTACTAGATTATAAGAGTTGCCAAACTACTTGGTATGTTCTAGACCTTTACTAGCAGACATGTTGGAAGTTTGAGGGTCCTTCTATATAAAAATCCATATAGAAGTTGTCAATAAAAATAGAGTTCTTCCCAGCCTGTTGAGCCAAAAGCTAAAAAATACAGGAGATAGTTTTTCACAGCTGTTTGACTGAGGAGGTTCCGTGAACTTTCTTATGTATCTTCATACTCTTTGTGCATATATGCCATTTCTAAACAAAGAAAGCAGCATTGTTAGTTATTGGAAAAAGATGGTGTTGCAGAAAAGGTATCTCCAGGTCTTCGAGAGCAGATGAGGTAAAGCAAATTACCCATGTCACATGGAATATAAGTTCCCAGTGGATGGGTTTTTCAAGAATTATGTACAGGAGTCACCATCCCTGGAGGTGTTCAAAAAATGCATAGATGTGGCACTTCAGGACATGGTTTAGTGGGCACAGTGGTGTTGGTTTGACGGTTGGACTCGATGATCTTAAAGGTCTTTTCCAACCTGAACAATTCTGTGATTCTATATGAATATGTTGAAATATGAACTACATAGTTTCTGGAAAAAGACCTAACGTACAAGGTACCCATTTGGTCTAGATCAGCCATTGTGTCTTTCACTGAAAAAACTTTTGGAGCTGGAATTGAGAGTAAGATAAGAGTTGGCACAGAGCTCCCAAAGTGGTAGGTGCATTAGAATTTGTAGTCTGTATGAACTTCTAGAAGTTCCCTTAGAAAGAAATTTCTCTCAACAGAAATAAGAATCCTGCTTTTTCCTCTGTGGCAGAATATAGACATTATAAACATGTTGATAAATTTAGAGGTGAGGGTGACCTCAATATCCTACCAGAGTTTTATGCATTTTGTGGGAGGCTGCTGAAGACAGAAATACTTGTTATAGTTTGGTTGCTTCTGTTAACCAGATGTCCTAGCTTTCAGTGTACTTCAGACATTGACGTGGGCTCATCTTGGGACTTATTCCTATTTGTAGATGTTTCAGTATTTACTAAGCTTCTTACATTCCTTATGCTCTGGGAGCCCCATAACAGAGGTAATTAAAAAGACAATCTATCTTATGACAATGTCAATGACTTGACTTTGTTACAGTGCATAGTGGGAGGTCATGTCTGAGCTGATCATGAATAGATACTATACAATTGTTTTAAGGCTGCAGAGACTCTCAGTACAGAGCATGTTCTTCATAGTAAGTGGTTTTCTTAATAGATGATGCCAGTAAATTATGCTAGAAGCACTGTCCACAGGTGAATATAATTAGTAAAACTATCAAAGATCAGACAAGCCTGTTAATTGATAGTCTGCTGTTTATGAACATAGAGACAAAGTACTGAACAGGCCCTATTCTAGCTAGTGCTGTACTGACATTTTCGGACTGAATGAAACATGGAAGTTTGATGAGGGATAGAAGGAAACATCCCATCAAACGAGGAAGTTTGATGAGCAGAGTGATTCAATCCCTGTGTCCATTCAGGCCTTCAGTGTTGTATTCATCTATAGGAAGTGTACAGACATGAGCTATAGGAGTACAAATCTCCTCTGCTACCAGAAGATCCTGGATATAGATTTAGCTGTTCAGAAAGATCCAATTTACTGTAGAGAGAGGCATGAGTGGTGCTTAAATGATTCCCTCGGAAGACACATGATAATTTCATTTCATTTTTTCTTCCCTCTCCCCACATTAGAAAGAGTAATAATAAGATAAATAAAAAACTATGTTGTAGTTTGTCAGGAAACAACACATCTCCATCTCACAAATAATAGATTTGCTGAGCACATAGCCAGTGCTGTAAGAAGTTGACAGTAGAATCCTTGTAAAAGCAATGTCCTGGATTTCCAGTCAAATAAATGCACAATCAGCTTCTCCTTGACACAGTCTGAAATCAGAAAAAAGAAAATTTAAGGCGGCACCCAGATACAGTATGACAACTGAAAACTTACTACCTGCAAATAAGTCTTAGAAAGGAGTTGTAGGGAACACCGTTCGGAAGATCTCGCGATGTCACGGAAAGGTAGAAGGCTAGTCGTCGCCTCCCTATGACATATCAGTAATCCCACCTACCGTTGTTAGTATAAAAGGAATTAACTGCGCAATAAAGGACGGAGTTGGCACTCACACCATGTGTGTTATCTGTCTCTTCCCTGGTCCAGGCCGACCAGTGATCTAATCGCGGCACCTTGATATGTAGCACTGCTACATAGTGGTGACCCCGACGTGATCGGCCGCACAGGCGACGATGAGGCTTGCGCAAGCGATTAAGGTATTAAAGGTGTTAGCTTATGAGGTGGGTGCCCGCGGTTCGATTAGGAGGGGCCCCACGGGCGAATGCATCCAATGGATGCTGCGCCGGGGGGACATTGAGTTTCCTAGATAAGTTTTGAGCCCCCCAAATTGGGGAGAGATTCGGGAGTCCTTGCTCCGATCCGAGCGCGGAGCTGCTGAACGATTGCAGAGTTGGGGGAAGGTGGAGCAGGTGGTCGCGGCGGGACGGGAGGCTGAGGCGTGCTGGTTGGCGGCGCGAGCTGCTGCGTCTGCGGGTGCAGCGTCGCCTCGGGAGCAGCGGGGACAGCGCCCTCGGGGACAGCGGGTCGGACTCAGACGGAGCAGGCGGCCGTGGCGCGGGGCTCGCAGAGTGGTCCGTCCTTAATTGCGGACATGGGCACGGAGGGTGCGGCGGAGACGGAGGTTTTTCCTGCAGAGGCGGCACCAGCAGGACCTGATGCGCCCCCCCCCCCCGCCACTATCCATGAGAGGAGTTGCGGCGGGTGGTTCGGCAGCTCATGGGGAGGGACGGTTTGCAACGCCTCAGGCACAGGCACAGGGCATACGCGGGCGTGACTTTACGGCACTTGCAACAACTGCCTTGGCCGCACTTGGGCGTCTCGCGGCCATGGATAGAGCGGACCCCCCTTGCGTGAAAGTTCCGCAGGGGATTGCCGAGAGGTTTACTGCCTTTTTAGATCGGCTTCAGCTTGCCGTGTAGGCGGCAAACCTCCCGGAGGCGGCTAAAGTGGCGATTGTGCTTGAATGTGCTAGGGCTCAAGCTAACCCACAGAGCGCAGCGCTTGTCTCTCATTTGCCAGCGGGTTCGTCCCTAGGTAACATGATACGCCAGGTACTGGAGAGAGACCAACAACGGGAAGCGCGTCCGGTAGTGGCGGCCTTGCAAGAACTTTTGCAGGCGGGTACAGCCTGATACTGCTTTTGAGGAGGCAGTCTGTAAGCAGGCCGCTAATGAGCAGGATTCTGATTCTGATAATAATTCTTTTGTATCAGGCAGGGTGGACTCTGAAAAAGAGCCGGATTTATATCCCTCATTACCTCCACCGCTGCCTCCCGCGGCCGTCCCGCCGCTGCCTCCCGCGGCCTCTGCGCGGCCGGGACCGCTGCCGTGCCGCCGCCGGCCCCCGCCCCCCCACCCCAATCGCCTGGTACTCCCTCTCCAGGGTCTGCAGAACTTACAACGGAACCTGGCTTTGCTGCACTGCCTGTATCTCCTTTTCCTGCTAATCCCTCTAACTCTGTGCCTCTGTCTAATCCATGACGATTCACTTAATACTTTGGGAAAAAATACACATAGTTTGATGCAATGCTGTCGAGGAAAAGCTCTACAGCAAGGAGATACCATGTTTACTTTTCCTGTTGTATGCACACCTGCCTCAAGAAATGCAAGAACCTCAAGAGTTAGAGTTCTTAGGATCAGTCATCATGAATCCCTGTGTGATGTTTAATTACACCCATAACACCACTCAAAAGGGTCAGAATGTAAATGCTATTTTGCCTGTATATAGAAATGCTACAGCTTGGTTTAACTATATCTATTCCAGAATATCACACTCTTTTTTCTATTCCAGCTGCTTTACCTACGCGGATGTTTTTAATCTGTGGGAATAGAGCATGGGAGAGGAATTCCATCGAAACTTAACAGGAGGCCATGTAGCCTCGGACGACTTACGTTACTAACACCCAATATTAATATGATTCACAGTAAAAGGCTCACAATAACTGACACAGGTTTAACTGGATGGCTAACAAGTTTGGGAATTACAGGATGATTAAAAGATTTGCTTATGCATGGCTTAGTTATTTTAATTGTAATATTAGCAGTTGTAATGATTGTACCACGTATCATAAAATAGTTGAACGTATGATTGCAAAAGCATTTCATGTAACTTGGCTTGCATAAAAATAATTAAAAAAAAAAAAGAGAGAGAGAGAGGAAGAGACAGAAAGAAAAAAAAATTTTAATGAAAACAAACAGCTGGAGAGGGGGAAGAGAGATGCGGTTGCAGAACACACAGACATGGCAGCTGAAGAGTGAGAACATCTAAGACAAATAACCCTGCAGACACCAAGGTCAGTGCAGAAGGAGGGGGAGGAGATGCTCCAGGCACCGGAGCAGAGATTCCCCTGCAGCCCGTGGTGAAGACCATGGTGAGACGGGTCGTTCCCCTGCGGTCTGTGGAGGTCCACGCTGGAGCAGTGTGCTCCTGAAGGACTGCACGCTGTGGAGGGGACCCATGCTGAAGATCTTCATGAAGGACTGTCTCCCGTGGGAGAGATCCCACGCTGGAACAGGGGAAGAGTGTGATGAGTGCTGCCACTGAGGAGGATGAAGTGACAGAGATAATGTGTGATGAACTAACCGCAAAACCTCATTTCCCGTTCCCCTGTCCAGCTGTGGAGGAGAGAGTGATAGGATAGCTATGGTAGGTAACTGGTGTTCAGCCAGGATCAACCCATCACATAGACAAAATGCATTATAAAATAGAATGAAATTACATTGCAATTGGGAATTTCAAAAACAAGGACTCTGTGTAACTCCTTTACAAGGGAATGAAAGTGTATATATGAAATTAGCAGAATAAGGTGTTTTTCAAAGAATTGTCTAATACTGTTGAATGCTTAAATCCAAAAATATGATTTGAAGGTTTAAATTTGTGTATCTGAATTTATATTGCTATTGGAGAATTATTAATCATTTGTGTGTTTGCAGCAATCAGAATCACCTGAGGAGCAGTACGAGGATTGCGTCAGTTCGAAGCTAGAGTCCTCGCTGCCTTCCTCGTGAATCTGATGTTCCTAAACAAAAAAGGGGGCGATGTGGGAGCAGCTCGGAACACCTGGCATTTGTTTTCAAGAGTGACTGTTAGAAATTGTTGTGCTGCATGTTTGCCAAGCCTTGAAGAACTAGTTTTACAAGGTCAGGTTGGAGGATGGCCTTGTGCAGGCCTGGGAAGATGTGGCTGAAGACAGTCACGAGTATGTCTATGGAATGTTTTTATCTTTAACTGTTCTGAGGACTGGCAAACATCCCAGCTGGGTCAGATATGCCCTCCTGTGCTAGTAGTATTGGCTGTGAGTCGTTAGTACTTTCTGGATCTTTGTTGAAACATATATAAGTTGGATTCTTTTGTGAAATAAAGGGAATCTTGCATGGAAAAAAAAAAAAAAGGGAAATTGTGGGAGATTTCATAGAAAATGGGGGAACATTTCTTTGAGCCTGATTATTTAGAGTTAGCATAAGTAGCCCGCAGTCAACATGAGTGGACCGGAGTACGCTCCCTTTAAGCCACTACAGTATTTGCATGTTACCGTAGACACCTATAGTAAATATATTCTCGCTACAGCGCACAGGAAGCAGAATAGCTTGGCGGTTGTACAACACTGGCGTGCTTGCATAGCCCAGCTGGGGATTCCACGACAGATCAAGATGGATAATGGTACAGCTTATACTGCGGAAAAGGTGAAACGATTTTGTGCAATCTGGGGTATAGCCCTTGTACATGGCATTCCTTATAACAGCACCGGCCAGACCATTGTAGAACGAGCACATCGAACCTTAAAGACCCTGCTAGATTGTCTTAGGGAGGGGGACCAGGCGGAGCCCTCCTGCTTACGGGATAATTCACCTGTTCTCCGTGCACAGCGTCTCCTGTTAACTGCGTTAACTTCATTAAATCAGACAATTCGGGGGGACCTGGACCAGACGACGGTGCAACGACATTTTACGACTACGGAAGAGAAAGACCCCTACCCGTTGGTCCGTGTGCGTGATCCCCAGACATGCCAATGGGACGGACCGTTTGAGCTGCGTTGCCTCAGGCGGGGGTACGCCTGTGTACAGACACCTGAAGGGCTACTGAAATGGGTCCCTAGTCGCATGGTTCGTCCTGTCCTAACCTCATAGTGTTTTGAGTGTTTTTTCTTTACAGATTGCTGTTATCCTTTCCTGGCTTGTGATGTCTTGGGTATCTGCTACGAATTTCTGACGCTGGAGCAATTAATAAACAAGATAACAGAACTGCAGAAGCAAGAAGGCGCTGCAAGACCTTTATAGCAATTAAGAAAACTGTCATTTCGGCTTAGAACATTTAGCTGCGGGATGGGGACTTAGGAGTTGGTTTGTATCTTTGTTAAAAATCGGGGTTTCTTTTATTCTTGTGTATTTTATTAGGTATAATGTTGCTTTTACTGTGTTTAATTAATTGTGTTCATATATCTTGTAGGTCACCTTAGCCAACATAACAGGTCAAGATTCTCTGTGCACTGCAACCACATCACAAAGCCCGTGAACCAATAGACAGGATGGCTATGACTCGTGCCAGCGACCGCATGTGCCATAGGCTCCCTATGTTTCAACTGAGGCGAATTTTAGCACCCGCTGGCCACGTGTGCTGAAATCTGTTCCTCTGCAAATGTACAAATACCGGGATTTTCCGAAGAGCATCGGGCTGGTGTACGGCAAGGCCATCGTTGCCTCTGTGGGGACGCCCACGTAAAGCTGGCACCTACCGATTGCTGGCCTGAGTTCGCGGATGGTGGTGACTAGATCTGCTAATGCTCTTCTAATAGAAAAAGGGAGGGGGAATTGTTGTGGGAACATATTTAGCTAACGGTCACAAGAGCATTCCAGACGCCTTTAGAAGGCCTTGAACAGAATAAACAAGAAGACAAAAATAAGAAAGATACCAATTAGAAAAACACAGGTGCATATTCCACGATAAAGAGAACTTGGCACAAACAACCTCAATTTGGCAGTTTATCTTGACCAATTAGACTGAGATAAGTCTCGTATGTTTAGTTAGTATGACCAATTATATTTTATGTTTATGCGCGTGTGCAGTGTTGATGCAGCCAATCATTGAGTGCAACTGGACGCGTGGACAGTGCATGAATAGTGTGTGTAACCAATGGGAGCTAGTTGGACATGAGGAGGGGGAGATGTAGGGAACACCGTTCGGAAGATCTCGCGATGTCACGGAAAGGTAGAAGGCTAGTCGTCGCCTCCCTATGACATATCAGTAATCCCACCTACCGTTGTTAGTATAAAAGGAATTAACTGCGCAATAAAGGATGGAGTTGGCACTCACACCATGTGTGTTATCTGTCTCTTCCCTGGTCCAGGCCGACCAGTGATCTAATCGCGGCACCTTGATATGTAGCACTGCTACAGGAGTAAGAACCTGGTTTAAGATAAGCTAGAACTTCCTTATCTAAGAATGGTCCTTGAAAAAGCAGTTGCAACAGCAGGAGAGATCCAGATCTCACTTCTCTTAAGGAGCCTGCCGGCAAATTGCTGTCCAAAGGAATAGGTTAAAAAGGTTCTAGGCTGAGGTACTGACAGCCAGGGCAAAAGAAGCAAAAGGCTCTATTCAGTGGCTCCTGCCACAGATGACTAAATGTCTGAGGGCAAAAGGAATTCCAAATGTTTCATGTTAATAGAGCTGAAACATTGGCATGCAAATCCTATGTTTATGGTATTTTTTAAAAGACTTTTAATTATTAATGCTAGTTTTCTGAGATGAAGGGGGACAGAGAAAATGCTGCTAAAAGCCTCACAATGGTTCTTTTGTGTGCAAAGCCAAAAAGAAATTTTAAAACTTTCTTTGGCAGTCAAAATAAAAATTGCTTTAGGCTTTTGATGCCCTAGACATTTATTTTTGTATATGCCATATGCTCCCTCAAAATTATTTGTTTTAAAAATGTTTCACTTGGAAGAAACCCGGAACAGGAGGAGAATTGCCACCAGCTGGAATTCTATTATAGCTGTACAAGAATGTGCAAACTATTATTTTACCTTCTTGGAGCTCACTGCTGACAAATTTAATCAAGTTGTGTAGGTCTGCATGACTTCCCAGGGAGGGATGGCACCTTTAGCTGAGAGGATTGGGTGTGCGCTTTGTTAAATAGACTCATGCTGATTCTAATTTTTAATATAGCTTCCTAAAACAGGACAGGTATTTCACAAAAATGGGACCACTGTCCCAAAGAATTTACAACCTGAGTTGGCTAGATATGACTCAGTATATTACAGAAAAAAGCAGGAAGGAGAGAATGGGATAAGGAACTAATACAGTTATTAATGATAAAAGATGTGGTTCCTGCTAAGCTCCATTTTTCTGTTAAGCTTCTGAAATCCACATTTAAAAGAGAAAATACAGGGTGCACTATTAATTCATTTAGCACAGGGCTTGTAGAAGAAGGAATTTTCAGGACTGGCTTAAAGCAGAAATCACCAGTATTGAGCAAGTAGGGTCTTGTGAGATTTTCACACACAAGGGGAAATGAGACAGTCACAGACCCCTGCTCACTAGCAAAAGTACAAATTCACTCCTGATACAGGTTGGAGCAACTCAGCTGACTTTCATGGCACAGCATGCATAAGTAAGCCGATGTGGTTCAGTATCACAACTACCATTATTAACAAAGAAACTAATTGCAGATTTTTAAAAAAATTATAATGAATAATAACATTATCAGCTCTTTAATCTCCTTATAGGTGAAACTTTCCCGAAACTATGAGAACAGCAGTGGGTGTTTTATTCACTCTCTAAGCTCTGTGTGGAACTTGTTGCAGGTTGCTGGTTTATAGTCTTAATCTTTTTCCCTGATTTCCTGTTTCTCTGCTCTCCCTCACTTGTGGAGACCACCAGACTACACCCACTATCACATTTAAGGGAATTTCTTGAGATGTGGTTTCTACAGTTTGTTTCTGCTTTTTCTCACTGTCAGCAAGCTCTTTTTCTGCCATGGAGTTTCTGAATGGATTGCCTGAACTCAGCTTCCTTCCTGATGGGTTGTTTTCTTGAAAATACAATGGCATGATAGCTCCTGGTTAACTTCTGGGTCTATCTTAAATTTAGGCCTCTCTTTAATTTACAAGAAAAAGTTTAAAAATTTTTTTCAGTGGTTTCCAATCACAGCAGCCCATTAAGTTACCTCTGTTCTTTCACAAAGGGAAACTTTTAAGTACAAAAAAATACTTTAGTACTATTGATTGTTATTTAATAAATTGTGATTTGAAACTATGTGTTTACAGTTTCTTAACTGAAATCCTCCTGTAGAAACCAGGTCTTTGGAATTTTTGCTGCTAATTTGAATGACACTGATGTGACAAGTTGGTGACACACTAGTTGCTTTACTTTGAGTTGTTTTAGGCTGAGGACTAAACAGTGAGAGACAGACTTCAGAATTGTAGTAATTTAAAAGGTTATTGAAGCAGATTCCTCAGACTTCCCTTGTGGATCCTAAGGAAGCTTTCCACTGTCATGACGCAAGATATCTTGAAAAGATGAAGGAATGAAAAGGCACCTTTTTCCCTTTACTATATTTTAATTTCTGTATCTTGTGATGTGCACAGCTTAGTGAAGCTCTGGGTTCTGGTTCCAATATGTAACTGTGCAATGAAACTTGGATTTCCATAAAGTTTGAGAGTGTAGGTTTTTCTATAATACAACCAGCCTGCATCCTGTCTTTGACAGTTACTAGTACCACGTATGATTGCTTTAGACAGTTATGAAAGAACTTGGTTAAAGTTTGTTGCAAACATTGTAATTTGCTCAATAGATGGTCAAATTGTTATTGATTGTCTTATGCCTTTTATGACTGGCTGAGATAATTTCTGAAATATTAATTCTCTCTAGTGTTACTGGGACATCTTGTGTTCCCCTCACAATTTTGAAATAAACAAGAGACCATCTCTGCTTGAGAAACGTCAACACACTTGTATGAGTCTCTTTTTCCCCCCTAGTAATTTGTTTCATTGTGGATGATTTATTCTTTATACCATCTATAAATGACCAACAATGTGCTACAAAAGCACAGCAAACTATTTATAATCTTTTACTAGGCAGAAGTAAATATATAACCAGTTTGTACAAACACAGTTGTTTTGTGCTCCAGCTTACTGCCAGCATGCCCATTCCTCCTGAGCCCCTTGTATGTGTTAAGACCTATTCCTGCAGGTGTCCTAACCATGCTCATTCTCAAGTCTTCTGTGTGCTCTCTGTTCCTTTCTCCGCTGGTCTGTATTAATTCACTCCCTTTGCATGGCAATAAGAACAAATGGGTGAATGGAAAGGAAAGGGGCAGCTCTGTGTTTTTTCTTAGCAAGAAGCATTTTCTGGAAATAAGTGTCTTACTAAAATGGGCAGAGGAACCTTCCTCCGTGGCAAGGACTATGTGGTCTCAAGGAGACTGAGATAGACAGAGGACATGGGAAGTGCTGCTGTGTAAGCAGATGGGAACTGAGATGAACAGGTTGTTGATCTGTATTTGGTTTGTTTTTCCATAGGGGAAGATAGCATATGATTGTACCGATAAAAGTTTGAAACATTGTGCATGCATACTAAAGGGCTGAATTAAGTTCCCTAAAGAATTTTATTTTCTACATTTCTTAACTTCTCACTGTTTGACTATGCACATTTAAGAATGCTTTTCTGACATAGCTTTTCCTGTAAAGTGCAGAAGTGCCACAACTGTGTTACTGAAATACAACAGAATGTACTCTCAGTGGGTTATTAATCAATACTGAAAGATCACACATCAACATGCCTTCAACTTTATTTTGGTAAAAAATAAAATTCTAGATTTTAGTTAAATCAGATTTGCACTCCTTTTCATAGGGATATTTCTTAGTCTTTGTCTAGCTGGCCTTTCTACTGTTTGCAGCTAGATGGGGTGAGTGCAACACTAAAATTCAGTCTGGACACCAGCACTAAATTACAAAATACAGTGAGTAGCTAATTTAAAAGTCCAACAGTATATTTAATATATGGCTACACAGAAATGTTGTTTAGGTTAAAACATGCTATACTGTAATTTCTGGCAATTCAGTAAACAAGATGCAATTTACATTTTATGACTATTAAATGATTTTATAACTTCACTGCAGTCTTCATATTCATCATGGCTTATACCTAAACTATCAGACTGTGTTTCCTTGGCATTGTCTGTACCTGTGTAATTGACTTGGAGGGTTATATATGGAATTTGAAGGGGATGGGAAGAAGGGAGCATTGTTATTTCATAAAACAAATGAACCAGTTGTGGGAAAAGAGAACATTTTTTTCTTTTTCCTTAAATATTTATCCTTCAAGACCATTTCATGAAAGTAACCACTAGATAATCATCTGTCTTGCTGTTTTTCTGCCCAATTGTTAAGAAGTTTTTAACTGCATTTTTCTTAAACCATGGAGAGCTAAGCCTTCATTTATCTCCTCTGTCACTTAGTTCATAAAAACATGGCAATGAAAGCATGGCAAGGCTTTGAGAATAAAATGTTTTCTAATCACAAAACATTGGCAGCTAAGGGAAAGAAAAAGTTGGATGCTTAAAAAAATGTTAAATAGATCCAGCTGAAATTTTTAACTTTGCAAAATTGAACAGATGCATAGACTTTATATCTGGAAGATAGAGTCATAGATTTTATATCACTTATGCCCTGATAATCATATACAATCTACAATACTTTGTGTAGAATTTTATCCAGTAATTCCTTTGTCAATCCCAGCAACTTTGTTGCTGAACTAGCTACATATGGGGAGCTGAGGAATGGAAAGAGCACTTGACTAGCTGAAGGTCCTATGGGAATCTGTGGTAGAGCTGGCAGCTGAATCCGTATCTCCTGAATCACAGGCCAATTTTGTACAAAACAATCCATTTTCTCTAGTTAGCACAATAAAGCACTGTCTTTTGTCAGTGAACATTTTAGCTGCGTGAAGAATGTTGTCAAACCATGGGAAACATCTATACTACCTCACTAGGGTCCAGTTTAGAAAAGTTGTGGAGTTGCAGAGCGCCACAGAACTGGTTCATTGTGTTGTCTATACTGATCTGGGCTGGGCTTTGGAAGACCGCTATGGTACTGCCTCTGTGGAAGATGCCTGTAGCAGTTTTACTCCATGTTCTTGCTCCTGCTATATAACCAAGCATTAAACCATTAACACTTTTTCTGCTTTCTTACATAGTACCTTACGTTTTCAAAGTGTGCTGTGAATGTTCATATGCCATATCAGCACTCCAGTTACATCAATGTAACAGCTGAAAGAGTATTATAGCATATTGTTTTACTTTTGGGGAGAATGAGGCGTGAAAACATTATCTGATTGTAAGAACTGTGGCCTAGCAACTTATACATGGATCCGGGTGGCAAGAGACCTGTATTTCAGTCAGAGCTCTGTCTGTCTCATTATGTGATATTAATGAGCAATCGCTTGCCCTGTGGTTTTTTATTCCTAGGAGCAAAAGACTTATGTGTGATGGTGCACAGTGCTTTGTCCTGTGATCAGTCCAATACACCACACTTCTAAATACCTTGCAAAGGAGGTTATATTCAAACAAAAGCTACGCTGCTTTCTCAGGAAAGGTAAAAGGGTTGCTATACTGAATGCTACACATACTGTTTTGCCAAGGACACTATGTGTACCAAGAAAATGAACCATTTATAGACCTCTGAATTTCTGAATGACTGTGTCCTGGCTTTGGTGGAGTTTAGAGCAATACTTAAATGCCAGTCTGGGTTTGCTGCAGTGTAGAATATCCTGACCATATATTTCTCTTTTTGTTCTGATGAAACTGCAGAACAGATAATGATAATGATAAAGGGCACAATAGTCTAGGAGAAAATTTATGATAGAAGGGCTAGGAGTGTTGATTTGACCCTAGCTCATACTTTCTTCACAATAATGTGGTTCTCTATTGACTACATTGACCTGCTCTCCAGTTTTGTGCTTCGTAAAAAAGCCAAAGGCCCATGCTTCCAAGGGAATTGGGCCCGTTGTACATATTGTGTTCAAATACAAGGTATATTCTGGTTTGGTGTTTTCAGACATTTGGGTGGGACATCTGGATTCATTAACAAAGCATGGCTCTTTCTCCTCTACATGCTGATGAAGCAGGAAACTAATTTAACTGAAAATTAGTAAAGGCAGCTTTCCTGTTACAAAAATGGGCTGATATTGCCTTAGTCTGTCATATACACAGTGCTGGAAAAAGTGCCAGGCAGAGCTCAATGACTGGCCTCTGCACACCCTCTGTGTTACACAAGCCATGGTATCTTGGTCATAAACAAAGTATAATAAACACTACTTTTATCCCTTTTTGGCATTAAAGGTGTTTTCTCACCTCTCTTGGATCTGAACAGGGAAAAATTAATCAAGCCTCCAATCAACAAGAAGTAGCAAAGATTTAACAACTGCTATTTGAAAAAAGCCTAAATCTGGCACCTACTGTATCTTATGTGCCTCTCAGTAGGCTGGGCAAGTGGCTTCCTACATTTCAGGAGGAGTTCTTGCAGAAAGGGAGGATTGCTCATGCCAGTAGCTCTCTCTTATGAAAAATGGAAAGCAATGATTATCTTCAAAAGTCCATGAAGGTTCAGTTAAGGTAAAATGTGAGACATATGATCAAAGGACTAAAAAGTACACAAATCCCAAGTGAAGGTCTGATTCCATGACAAATACTCTGTTTAGCCTTTACCAAGAGACATAAGGGCACCAGAGAAACCATCCTGGATGATTGAGGATACTCATCCCATAGTTCACTTTAGGAGGATTAAGAGCACATCTGCTTCCTTTTGTCAAGGAACATATTTCCCAGGCTGTTGATGGATTAGGTTAGCATCAGTGAGATGCAGACTGCATGACATGTATCTTTTCATCATCTTTAAGCTTTTTTTTTTCTTTAAGAGTAGGAAGAACCCTGAAATGAAAAAAGTTGAACAAAGTATTTTTCCCCAAAATGTTATTTTTTTCCAGGAAAATTCAAGAAAGGCTTATTATGATTTGGCTTCAAACAATTTTTGCAGTCTATTTTACAGTATTGACAGTGAACTGGAAAGTTGATCATTGCTGAATTTCAGTGATTTTTAGCTCCTAATTTGTAGTCCAAGGACCTATATGCTTACCTGGTAGAGATTCCCATTAGAGCTTTTAGTTCAAATGAAACTCTGAAGTATCTCTATGTCTGGATGAGGAATAAGGGGTTTCAGACAGAACTAGGAACCAAAAAATCTTGAGCTTTTGGTGGTTTTAATTCTGTATATTTTTCATTAAGTCCCATGTGCTTCCATGTAGGAAAAAAATGAGGCTATTTTCTATCATTCTTCTTCCAACCATTTGTTTTAGGACAGCCACAGGGCTGCTCTAAACTTAACTGCTTCCTAATTATCCTTAAAAGTCAATTTCACTTGTGTTGATGAAGATAATGGATGAAACAGAGGGAGATAAAAGAGTAACTAAAGTTCACTGTGCTTTGACCCCCTACCCTGTCTCCCAGCCCCCCATCTTCCCAGGTGTGGCAAAATGGAGGCAGGATCTGACTCTTAACCTTTTTGCAGCCTGGAGCAACACAAATCCTTAATCTCTTTGTCTTTTTTTCTATTTGTAGGAAATAACCTCAAAGTTGCAAGTCTATCTCTGTGAATGAAAATGAAAAGTATGACTGTAACTAGGGACTACTATGATTAGCTAATTTGGTTTAGCAATAAAGCAGTATTTTGTTTAGTAATTTAATCAACAATAGGATATTCACTAATCAGGTAGATATTGCAAAAACTTTTCAGAAAGCAACAATCTTGTTTTATGCATCATTGTAAGAATTCCTGAAAAAGTTGCTGTTTTTGTAACGTATTGGGATTGCCTTCTCGGAACTTTTTGGTTTTCATCTGCCTCTCATTTTTTGGCCTGGGTGCCACTGCTAGCCTAGAAAAAAAAGAATATGCGTTAACCATTTAGCAGTGTTCAGTGTTTAGTTTTCTTTTCTTTTTAGGAGGAAAATACATTTCATAGAGACTATCCACTGAATTTATAGTGCATTGCCATGGTGATCACCATGGAAAACTCAACAGTTATGAACTATCATGTTCCACAAAATGTTAAGAAAATGCAAAATTTCTTACTGTGGAGACACCTTACCTGTCAATCTGTGGGTCTGGTCAGCAAATATTTCATTGTAATGAGAACCATTGATGTAATTTCCTTTGAATATTTTTATCATCGAGGTTAAGAGCTCAGATTTGCTTTTACAGGACTGCTCTTCTTTTAGAGGGAACGTGGGGCTTGGGACCACGTGGGGAAGAGGCAGTGGTGTGAGGCTGCAGCTGGGGAGCTGCTGCCTACCTGCAGGACTCAGAGGGTGGAATCTCCCTCGACAGCAACCGCTCTGGGCTCCAGAGCGTGCTCCATCCTCCCTCCCCATCCAGGACCCCATCTGCCAAACACAATTTGTCGGTAGTCTAAACACATGTATCTGATGTTGGATCCCAGAGCTGGAGGGAAGCTGAGGAGCTGTTGTGTGGTCACCTGAGACTGAAGCACCACACTGAGGAGAGCGAGATGGAGCCAGGTGAAAGTCTTGTGTGTGAAGTATGAGGCTTGACAAGTCTGGCATTATGGACTCTGATACTGCTTTTGACTGAGTTAGCTTTTGATGTGAGTTACACCATGATAAATCTATGTAACTCTACTGAAGTTTGCTTAACAAAATTAAGTATCAGAGTTTATTTTAGTAGAGTTACTCTGCATTTTACTGGATGCAATTAAGATCAAAATCCTGTCTGAGTTATATTGTTGTCTTTAATTTTGAACACTTGAAATGTAAACAATGAATTCAGCAAACTTATGGAATGATGAAAGGACAAATTATCTTCTTACTTATATCTATGGAAAATGAGTGTTTAGGCTTTGACACTGGTTCCATCAAGGCAGAGTGTGGCCCTGGATGTGTATTTTAAACAAGACTCAAACTGTGGTTGGGTGAGGCTCACCTCAAATGAAAGCTTAATAAAACCTTTTCCTCTCTTGTTGTAACTACTTTTCTCCTCCTATTGCTGTCCACTTTTTTCCATATTAATGATTAATTGCTTATGTTCCTGCTTTCTTAATAAAATGCTGAGTCTTCCACCTACTGTTTCCTTCTGCTTTATTCCTTTATAGTTGTTCCAGCTAAGCACCATCTATATGCAAAGCATCTAAGTGTTCATATGAAACATGTGGTTCTTATTTTGCTCTGCTCCAGACATGACGTGTATGTGCATAGGAAGGAAGATGAAGTAGTTAACAGTGCTAACAGAAAGCTAGATGTTTTAGAAGAAAACTGCTTGCTTAAATGAACTAAAAAAAATATAATCTTTCCAATTAAAATATTCTTAAATGAAAAAAAAAAAAGGAGATTCTGGATTAGTAGTCCAAAAGGAAATATCTTTAGCATTGCAAATTGTTGCTTTACAGTCTGAAACTGCAGCAAGGTTTCCAAAGTCTGGTTTAAATAAGCAGGATTCTTAAGGAATGCAAAATTTAAAGCTTAAAAAATGGGATTCCTTTCTTTTTTTTTTTTCTTTTTCCTTTTTTCCTTTTTTCCTGTTTTCTTTTTTCTCCTTTTCATTTTTTCTTTTTTCCTTTTTTTTCTCCTTTTCCTTTTCCTTTTCCTTTTCCTTTTCCTATTCTTTTCCTTTTTTCTTCTTTTTCTACTTTTATTTTTCCTTTTTTCCTCTCAGTTTCTCTTACTTTGTCCGCGTTCATAGGCAACTTTCCAGGTATTTTTTTAAAAACGCCCTTCAAGACATGGAAGGTTTTGTCTCATTTTGCATATATTAATGAGGTAGTAGTACTTTAAATCCTATTTAACAAGGAAGTAACCCATGGAGACTCTACTCCATTTTATAAACTGACTGGGAAATCTTTTTCTGCAATCAATATAGAAAATCAATTATGAGGAATACTGGAGCATCAGGGGACTCTTCTTAGTTTGACTTTACTATGGTTTACAGTGAGGATTTAGGTGCTTGAGGGCTCGATAGTCAAGATCTTACATGGATGTTGTGCACCTAGAAACTGGCTTTTCTGCACATAATTGTGTTTCTGAGCTCCCATGAAAGTCTTTAGACACACAGGTTAAAATTCACCCTACCTGTCATAAGGAACATCATTTGAAGGGAAAGAAGAGCTACGTGTATGTATGAGAGTTCAATGCTTGCACAGAGGTGGAGTAAACTGTTTTTTGGGGAGAATGAAGTGGAGACTGGAGGTTGGGATGTACTACCATAATTCAGAGGTAGGATACAGTTGTCTCAGTCCCTTGGTTGGAGTGGTGCCCCCAGCATCTTTATTTGCAGATCTCTCAGGCGGTAGGACTGTGTGTGAACAGTCTCAGGCCTCTCTGGGTGTGTTTCTATAGCAGGAAGCCTTTGTGTCACAACGCATGTGGTTTAGGACAGGGGTCTGGATTCCACCTATTGTTACAGCAATTGCCATTCTTTTCCAAACAGACTTAAATAGCTTATGGTTTCCATGGTGCACAGAATTGTGTCTTGTTAATGAGAGGCAAGGGGTGCAAATTCAATCTACAGTGCATATCAATTGCAACATCAGGGTTACTTTGCATCTCTCTCAATATGTTGCAGGGAATGGAGAGCAGAAATTAGACAATGCTTGAAATAATAGATTTGCTGATTTCATTCTCTATCTAGTGAACAAATAGCCGCTGACTGGTTTGGTATGTCTGTGCCCCTCTCTTTCTGACAAAGTGTGTCTGTTCCATTTTTTGCCTTACTAAATCCTTTGGGACAGGAACTTTATTCTGTGTTTGTACAGTTGTCTAGCACAGGGATCCTGACCCTTAGCTGAGGCTGTGACGAGTACTATGCAAATGCAAATAACATTAAGAGTATAAAAATGTCTGTACCACATAAAATCAGACCCGGCTAGCACAGACTCCTCCTTTTGATGTCGGACAATTGTGACTATTTAGGGTAAATATGTAGGATACTGGGCAGGAGTAGCAAGATGTTTGTTCTGATTTACCTTCCTGGATTCTGGCACTCAACAGTAAAGGGACTTGTATAGCCAGAGGGTGCATCTAGATCATTGTATGCAACAGACACTAAGGGACCTACTCCCTGCGTCCAATTCTTTCTCTACAACAAACTAAAGTAAAACTAGGTAAATACCACAGATGATATAAATATTAGTATGGGGGAAAGTTAATACTATAGAGAGTGGAATAATGTGGACTAGCTGCTAATGCTGTTAGAGATTTTAGGGAGTGGTACAGCACAGCTCAGAAACCATTAGCTAACTCCTTCCAAACACATTTTTATTCCATGAGCAGGTTGGGGAGCCGCACCTAAATTCTACTGTTAAAAAAAAATATAATGGTTTTATTCTTTTAAGTTTCAGTGGCTTTGAGCACAGCAGCAATCTATAGGTATTATTTCAAAGAAAATCATATTCAAAAGAACTATATAATCTTTCTTTTGCTTTAGCAAGCCCAGCATACATGTCACATCTCATTTTTCCTGTGCATAAGAAATGGAGTTTTAGTCCAGACAGACGATAGAATTAACATCCTTGTGTCACATTCCTCATCGGTCACTCATTTTATATTCTCAGAAGAGTACACAAGCCTGTGTAATTATAAGTCTAATGATTGTACATGCATTGATGCAGTTTCTTATTAATAATGCTAGTGGGGTTTCACATAGATGTGGAAAGTCATCTTCTGACTAGCTGCTGGACCAAGACATTATATACCTTAGAAAATAGTATGGCTTGTAACAGTCTCATTCTTTTCTTTCACAACTTTTCTATCATATTCTACCATATCATATCTATTATAACAAAAATTTATCATTTTCCTCAAAGGGAGCTGCACAGGTGCTACATCTGATATTTTAAAGCCAAATAGTTTCTGCCTAATCTATTCCAAAGGTATCTTAACAGATCTTCAGCTAAATAAATAACCTTACACTATATTAGGTCTTGTATATCTAAAGGAATAGCTGGATGTTCTTCAAACATGAAGAGTATAAAAGATAGGAAATGTCGGTGGGGATAGAAACAAAGGCAAAATATTTCAGGCCAAAGGTAATAGCTGAGGAAGGTGCTGAAAACAGGGGCTTGGAAAGAAAACTCTATCTTTACCGTAGAGTGACTGAAGCAAAGCTATAATACTCTTCAGCACTCTCCACCCAAGAATTGGCAGCCTAAAATAAAGTTCAATTTCCACCTGTATCCTTAGGTGATAAGAAATTAATTCCAGGAATTACATTTACTCCCAAAGTCCTTCCTCAAGGCTTGTTGAGCAAAATTCCCTTTGACTTGAAGTGGCCATTTGCCTGAAAAAGGATGGCAGGGTACAGCTCAATAAGAAGGTCTTGTGTATGGGGTAAGAATAAAAGGGAGATGTGAGTGAAGATTATTTTTCAAATCATATGGAAGATTAGCACCTTCCATGTTGAGAAGAATCAAAAAAATCCACATGGTCAAGAACACTCACACATTCTGTTTTACAAGCAGAAATTCAGTCTCAACATTGTGTGCAGAAAGTTATGTTTTCAAATTTTAAATTGTGGTACTTGTACATCAACTGGCTAGAAATAAATGTTTATTTTCTGTCTGAAAAAATGCACGTTTTCCAGCTTAATTGCCTAACAGCTCTTTATTTATGTTGGATGTAAATTCATAAATGTCTTTTCAGGAATAAACTTGCCTGCAGATGGCTGCTATATGTTCCTGGAAATCTTTAAAAAACCCCTGTCTATTTAAACGAGCTTCAGTGGAAATCTTGTAAATAAACAAAGATTTCAGCTAATTCTTGCAAATACTTTGGAAAGAAAGCCATGTCAGGCCAATAAAATGGAGCTGTGCTATCCTAGATTATGTTCTCACTGAAACTTTTTCGCTGCAAATACTGGATGTGGTGTTTGATTTTGCTTATGAATGGGCAATGGCATATACACTTTTTCATGCACCCTCTACTTCACTATTTCTGGTAACATAAATAGTTCCTGGGTTGGTATTTTTTCAAAGCACTCCTTGAAGAAAATCTTTGAACTTCGGTTGGTTTCACTTGTAAGTGTTACTTTACATCATGTATTAAGCAATTCTCTCCATTACTTCAAAGTTTTCAAATACAGCTGTCCCCACTTTCATAGCTGTAAAATCAGATGTCTAATATACTACGCTGAAGCAAAAAGGGACCTCATTAATTGGTTTTAATTTTCTCAGGGCTAAAGGAGGAACGTAAATCTCTGCAGCCAAATTAAAATTCACCCATAGTGCACACTCCCACAGTTCACAGACACATCTTGATTTTCAGAGCAGATGGATCAGGTCACTTCAGATCCAAAAGCACAAGCATGTTCTATTTGAATTACAAATTACTTCTTAGGTGGTTGATCATGTGTCCTTTATAGAACCTTTCCTACATCCTTCTCAACCCTTTAAATTCACACCTCATTTCTTAGATAATTTCTTCTAAGAAGCCTCTGCCCATCATCATAGCATGTGGACCCTTGGAAAGGAGATGGCTGCATTTGCTGTTTGCAGTTTCTCATGGGTAGAACATACCTTGGGGGTTGAGAAGTACTATTTTAGACAGCACAGTCAATCGTTAAACACAGATGAGAGAGAAGGTTTATTGCAATTCATAATCTTCTCTTAGGCAACTGCAGGAGAGCTGTCTGCTCTGCTGGAACAGCAAAGAATTCACAGTATACAATGTCTGTTAGGCCCATGTAAGGGAGAGAGAGTAGTGACTTAAGGCCAACTTTACTACCCATTGCTCAAGCCCCAGCTTTGAGGCATTTAATCCACCGATAGATGTGGTTAGCTGAGCAGAATATAGTCCACTCGGTGACACCACCCCATCCATATGCAGTTCATTGTTAATATATAGCTAAAACAGGAAACTTCTACAATCAGATAAAGAAAACTCTGCAGTATGTGATTATGGCTTGGTCAGATGTGAGCGTCTGTATGAAAAATAATACCTCAGGTTGAATAACAAAGAACAGCTTGTATTTGAACTTGGCTGTGGTGAATTAAAATGAATTCCCCAAGTCCCTTTGCTCATGGTAGCTTTCAATTTTGTAGCATTTTTCAACCCTTTTGCTCCTTCGGGGTCACGAGTGATTAATTTTATTGACTTAATCTCAACCTGATATTTTTACTGCAAATCCTTCCAATGTTCAGAGTATAATTATAATTTAATGATTTAAATTCATAGATTCTCTTCCCCAGAAATAAAAGACTATATTTCACTTTTACATTTTTAAAGCTATTTTTCTGTTTCTCTTGCAAAATGAGCAAATAACACATAGGGAAATTGGGAAAGTTTGTTTGTTAGTGACATATTAATCACTACAGGTCTCCATCATTGATTTTTTTTTGCCCTCAATTTATAATTTTATAATGAAGTCTGCAAGCAATTTAGTCTTATCCTTGAGGAGGGTGGGTAGCAAAAGAATCAATAAAAGAGCTGAAGTTTAATACAGGAAGCAAAACTGTGTTTCATGAGCTGCAGTATAGATCTGTATTGTGTATTCTACGCACCAAACCGGTATTGATATTAATGAAATTTCACTGTGTGTAATGAGTGGAGAATATTCACTGGAGATTTCCAGTACAGCTGAAGGATCCCCAGCATTGACATTGCCCTGAATGTAGAGCTCTGAAAGATAAAAATATCTGAACTACCAGACACATGTAACATTAAATCTGGCTAGTTACAGTGAAACAATTACAACACTGTTCAGATACCATAAGAAAGAAGTATTGCAAATTTAGTGAAGGACCGACCTAGTATAATCTCCATTCACATATGCCTAAGTCACTTGCATGTGCTCTTTGGTCAGCTACCTTTTGTGTTAACAAATAATAACTTTTAAACCCAGAACTCCTGTGCTCTGGTTGTGCCTGCTTTTTTTTTTTTTTTTTTTTTCTTCCAATATAAGCTGATTGATGTTAATGCCATTTCTATCACTTCTGCTCTCAACTGCTAACATGAAAAAGGGCACATGCAAGAGATATTGCTTCACATAACTAGACACTCAGTTGAGGCACATTTTGAAAATCTGGCCTACAGAGGTGTTATATTCCATAGACAGAATAAAAATTGCTTGACGTAATGACAACTAAGGCTAATCAAAATGACTAAATATTCTTTTAGTGACTGAATTTTTTTCCCCTTCTCTTTGTCTTTGCTTTCACTGTACCTCAGATATCCATAATTAAATATGAAGCTGAGAAAATATGGCAAGAAGCTAAAATAGTTTTTCCCCCCTTCTTTTTACCAGGCTAATTACTTTTAGTACATCTTGCTACCTCCTAAGCAAGTTACTTCAAAGGAGTCTAGGAGGATGAGTATCCAAACTGCTTTTAAATTTTCACTTATGTTCCAGTAACTACCCTTCTGATTGAGTAGTATTGCTACATGAATTTGCTTTGTTCAAAATTGCACTGGAATTTTGTTTCCTTTTGTAGAATACTGCTTCTGCTCCTGAATTTACATTTTGGGGTACATGTGGCTGGGGACATGTTCTGTAGCAGAATGGTCAGTAGAAACTTTGTTAAGAGGCAGCCTAATCTGCCCTTTCTCTGAAGACAGAAAATTGTCCCATTCTTCATTGCAGCATGGTTGGATACTTGACAAATACTCGGCTCATTTTCCTTTCTAGAGGAATCTTTCCTCTGTCTTTCTTCAGGAGCCTAGGAAATGAAAAAGATTTTGCTAGTATAATTTGTGTAATGGAGTCACAGTTAATATTGACAGATGTCTTCTTGTGATAGTATTCCTCAGGCAGATGCCCTGAATGAAAGAAGTAGCACGGGCAGAGGGGTTTTTGATTGTAGAACTACTCCTGCATTGGGACTTTCTGCTGATACAAAAGTGGGGTATAGTCCCACTCCTAAGTGAATACTGTTTCTAATGTGTGAACATATTTCAAATAAAAAATAATGTATTTTTTGTAAACCTCAAAGCATGCACAAGATTTCTTTGTGGAACTTACTTTAAATTCTTTCTGATGGCCAATGCCAGCTCTTCCTAGTCAGCTATGCACAGTCCCTTTGTAAATAGATTTGATGTAACTATTTATACTTAATTCACTATCCTGTCCCCAAATCACTCTAGCAACATTTTTCATCCGTTCTTTTCAAGAGAGTGGTATTCACAATGAAAAAGAAAGCAGGGGGCAACATCTGTGATTCCTGGCTTGCATGGACGGTATACGAAACAGAACATGGACACTGGCTTCTAATGACTGCAAGCAAACTTTGCAAGTTTCATGCATAAGTTAACTTTCCACAAAGTGAGAGTTAGATCAAAATTCTCAACCCACAGAAAATTCTCTGATCCAAAGGGAAGTCCTTCAGTTGGGTAAAATGAATCAAAAGACTTGAGGTTTTGCAGGTCCTATTAAAAGGATTGCCATAGTCCTGTGTTCCACATGGCCATGGTGCATGTTTTGAGGATTAATAGAGAAACAATTATCTTATAAATATCTACCTGTCTATTTGTCTTTAGAAAGAGCTTGTCAGGTTTCAGCAAGCATTGCTGGATGAACTTGTAAGGTCTTGTCCTGAATTCACTGCATTTTTAGCGGGCAGAATTGCAGCTTCCATGAACTGGGGATGCTGAGAGCCCTGGTTAGCAGGGCTATTGGCTTTAAATCTGCATGAGCTGTAACCTGTAGATCATTCATTTGTGGTGGAGGTGATTCATAATAACTGAGGAGGGGGTAAACTTCTCAAGTTAGTTTGTCCTATGGGTCAAGGGGAGAGTAAGAAAACTGACACTGAAAGAAGAAGAAATGGAAATAAAAAAGAATAGTTTCAAGCTCCTGATTAACAGGTGAGCCCTTCTTTCACTTTTGGTTTTTGGAAGGAGGATCAGTCCTGGAATAACAGGCTTGTGCAAATTTTTAGTAGGAAAATTGCAGTAGTTTCTTATAAGTACAAAATGTGTTTGTCCTTCTGAAAATCAAACCCCATATCAAGATTATGATTTTAAATTTAGTAAAACCTAGTATTTGTTTGCAGTGAACACAATTTTCACAGTTTAAATACTCATTATATATGTTTGTGGAATGTTCAACTCAGTGCTTTTCACTTGCTTTATATCACTACAGAGCTGGATAATAGTAATTCTTGGAAATGCTCAGAGGTACTGCATATTCAAAGAAACAAAGTCAGCTACCCATAAAGATACGGAGAAATGCTTATCTATTTTAAGGGCATTTTTAGAACCACTGCCTCCCACAGACACGTATAGGGGTTCTGGTCAGCAAACATTTAACAGATTCTATCTGTGACAGGTACACTTTCAAACCATATTTCAGTCCTTGTATGCCCCCTTAAACACCTTGAATCTGGATAATTTTTTTTTTCCTGAAATTGTGCCCTTATACAAATACTTGGGCTTGATAAGGGTTCTAATTTCTCAGTTTCCACATATAATTGCTGTCTTATGCTTGCAAAATTGAACAGCCAAATACTTGAGAACTAGAGCTGGATGATGAATTAAAAGTGTTTCAACCTTTAACCCTACATTTCTTTAAGTCCTGCCTACTTGCATAAAACTGACAAAACCACATTTTTACGGTTTGTTTTCTGTGCAGCAGATCTAAACCAGCTTTTAGAGGAAAAGTAGATTGTATTCTGCTTCAATCAGTACCAAAGTAATGGGAGAACAATTAAACTGAAGAAAGTGTAAGAAAGCAGAAATGCCTAGCTTCTTTTGCAAACCTGAGCTGAGCAAAGGCGGCTGACAACTTTGGAAAAATAATATTCTCCTTTCCTATAGTTACATGGCCCTGTATGAATTGGTTAGGAGGTCATTCAACATAGGAATTGCCACTCATTACATTCTGCTCTCAGCTTCCCAGCTTCAACTGAGAGATTAATCACATACACAGATGAATCCAGCCATCTCTGACAAAAGTGCAGGGTTTTTAATCTAAGTTTCACATCAGTTCTTTGATAGAAGACCATTTCTGGATGCCTTTTTTTACATGCCACCTTGGCCCTTTATTGTGCTAGCTAGATTGACATTTGAGCTGTGTAAGTAAAGATAGAGTAGCAAGGATGTCCCGATGCATATTAGATAGGGAGATAACTTTTAGCAGGTGTATATACAACTTACAATAACCCACAACTCAGGCTGTCATCTGTGATCTGTTCCTTTTCACATTTGTGAGACGCTGTCTTTTCTATTTCTTGTACTGTCAGCAATTCTGCTCATCTTTGATAAAAATAGCTAACTAAATTTGGAAAAAATCTTAATGCAGGAGAAATACTGCATATACTGAACTAAAGCCACCTTCAAAGAAGGTTGAGATACCTCTTTGAAATTAATGTTGCAGGCAATGTTTTGTAACTATATATTACAAAGAGGTTAAACTGCACTAGGGAGAAAGTGGCAACAGAAGGAAAACTGTAACAGGAAGAAATAATTATTCCTATGAAAATAAAGATGACTAGATGTGTATAAATTACTTTTCGTGCCAGAGCTAAACAGGCCCCTTAGGAAGTTAATAAAGGCCTCTTGAACGTCAAAGGCTTCTTGCTGCTTTCATATGCAGCTTCTTCTATAATACCTGTTTTGTTCAAATTAAAACTCATGCTCCTGTTGCCAATATAGAAATCTTTTCAAGCACATTGAAGGCATAGCTCTTGGGACCAGAAGTGGGGTAAAACATTCTGAAGAAATATATTTTCCAAAGTGAAGTTGTCATTTCTTTAACCTCATCCCACAAACACAAACCATAACAAGAATTTTGATAAACATGTTTATCTTCAGAAGAATGTAAGATCTGAATGAAATGTTTCTTGCTTTATTGCTCAGAATGAATGGACTTGTAGTGTAATTGCAAATGATAGAGAGTATTTGTGCTGAAATACATTAGCTTATTTAATGGTTATGATAAGACTACAATATAAAGCATGTCTATGCTGGAAGATCTGTTTGAATAACGATGAAATTTGTGAAATTAATCATAGCCAGACTGAACAAATGAGTCCAACAATAAATTATGCATCAGTACAGTAGAGTAATGTAAATGGAGACCAACCATTTAAATAGTTGAGTGCCAACTGATGCTTTTGTTACAGGAGTTAGGAATAGATCTCAGATTTCATTAAATTTTTTCCATAGTACTATTAATTTTAAAATCTATATCAGACTGTATAAAAGTAATTGAAAGGTATCTTTTACTGTTTCAAGAGCCTTTATGAAAATGAAGGATGGGATAGTTTCCCTAGGAGAGAGTCATGGTCCCATAAACAGAGAAATGAAAGTCTGAAGAATGTGCCTGAAAACTTTTCAGCACTGCAGGATTATGTCTGGAGGTAGAAAACAAGGTATCAAACTGATGACAAACCTGGTGGTGACATGAGCATTGGAAGTCCTGTGGGATCATACCTTTTGTCCAGACTGAGGTGTTTTCTGGTACCAAATTTATGGTAAAAGACATTGTATATTATAAGTATTTTTGGATTCAGATGTTTTACTATAAATGAGAAATAAGGAAAAAACAACAGTAGAACTGAAAATTATTCTAAACTATGGAGATTGTGATTTAGGGAGAATAAGAAGTATGGCGTTGAAGATGATTCTCATAAGTGGATTGCCAGTAAAAGTGAGGATTTATCTGGAAGTGGTAGGAAGGGTGAAGAACTGAAGAGATGATCCCACATTCCAGAAGCGTGCATAATTCGACCATGGTGCAATTTGACAGTACAAATATGCAGTGGTGAAATACTTTGGGTAAAGATAAAAGGAATAGAAACCAAAAAGAGAAATAAACGACCATCTGTTACACATCAGAAGATGTGGAAAAGAGTGGGGAAAAAGAATTCTTGGAGCTGTTCTTTATGCTGTGGGTCACTGCACTCCTGAGGAATGTTTATAACTCATATATTTGCTGGTTAGCAAATCCAACAAGCCTGCATCACTGAAGAGGTCTGTAAAGTACGCAAAAAAGCAAATTTTGGAAGCAGTGCTTAATTGTGCCTGCAAAGTAAAGGCCTACTGTGAGGCATTGATGAAAAATCATTCCCTTTAGCAAAACCCCACATGTTTTAGATATAGTCACTATTCTGAATTACACCCATTGGATTCCTACTCATTTTTGATGACATGGCACTCAATTTAGCAGGGAAGTGTGGTATGAAGAGATAAACATTTATCAAGTCTTTGTTCTTGCCAAGGCAAGACTTAACTGAACAGTTCTTTGAAAGGCCCAAATCACCTGAGCCTGTGAGACTTTACAAATTGATAAAGTTCAATGCAAGTGTGGGCTTTGTTGTATCACTGTGGACGTTTGACTGCCCTGAAATGGTACATACAAGTCAGGGCACTGCACAGCTGGAAAGGTGAACTGTAAATAGAATGAAAGAGTGCTGATTTTCCAAGTATACCCTTGAAAGTGCTATTTTGCTTGAGTTCCAGAAAACGCTGAAACAGAGGTTTGAATTCTGTTTTTGCAAAATAGAGATTACTATTGGTTGCTTTATATTAATTTCAGTTACCAGAAATCTGAATGCAAGAGGTAAAGTTTTCTCTGTCTACTGCATGACTTCTTGTGTTGATTTATATGATGACAAGCTGGCATCAGGTGAGAAGTGTTCACTGACAGAAAGAGAAACACACTGTTATTTCTAAGAGAAGTTAAGGTCAGAGCACAAATATATTCTTTTTTTGTTTGTTTGTTTTTACAAAACCCCAAGTCAGTCTGGTCAAGTTCTTCAGCCACACCAGGGTCTCCATTTCCTGCCCAGAGAAAACTTAGCCCCACAAGGTATATGCTTCATTCCTGACTTAGATTAGAATCTTCTCTCTGTGGGCTTGGTCAAAAATACAGAAAACTGCATGCTCTGGTAAGGGCAGTAGTAACACATTCGAGATACACTTAGAATTTAGTTCTTATGAATTTTTAAGTCTTGGCTTAACAAAAATTAATAATCAAGTTAGTTACAAAAGAATCCCAGAGAAGAATCTTGTTCAGTCCTTCTTCAGTGCTAACCATATGTGAGTCCTGGTTCAAGAATCTTCTGTGATGCAGGCAATGATTTACAGTAAGAAACAGCTTTGTAAAGAAACATGCTTGACTCTGTGACCAGTTGTTATGGTCATAAAATTCATAATCGAGATGAAACTAACCTCGAACAGTAACGAAAAAATGATGGTATATAAGAAAAATATGAAAGGACATTTTTTTCCTCTTATAGTTCAAGAAACCTGTGAGCAGTGCAACTGTTTCCAGGGTTTTCTGAAATACAAAATTATATAAGTAAAACAAGGGTATTTTTCTAAGCTAAATTAATACAATGTTGAAACTATCATTTTCCCAGTTAATTAATATTTTCTCTCAAAATCAAAGCACAATTTTAAAAGACAGTGGGTTCAAGGAGGAATTAATTCTTAAACGTACTTGGGGGTGTGTTCAAGGTTTTTATGTGGGAAGAAAGCTCTCAGTAACAGAGTTAGGCTGTAACAACAGCTACAATACTTTTCAAGGAAAACAAGAGGACAGGAACTTTGCATATCCAATAATGCACACAACACTCATAAACTTTGTGATAAGGAGCACAGTAAAAGGGGGTTTGTTCCTATTATGATTTGTTTAAAATTTTCCCATAAATTACACTAAGCAGAAATATTGGCTTGGATCACAAACCCCTCTCAGCTACTGCCTTATCACAGATTCCTCAAAGCACTAACCTATGTGACCTCTGTCTGAGTCTCAGATGACTCCAATTATTCTGCTGTGAGCTCTGATTCTTTACACAGCCTGCCCTTAACTTTAAAAAATTGAAGAGGGAGGAGGTCTGAGGGGGAATGAAAGCTGTATCACATGGCCTGACCACACTTTGTACCCTATGGGACAGGCCATCGAAATCTTGGAGAGGTAGAGGGGAGGGAATTTATCTCCCAATCTGTAGATATCAAGAGGAACTGAGTTCCACCACACTGGGGTCAGCTGTGCAAAAGCACCGTATTTTGACAGAGTCAGCTTGAAAAGTGACGGGGGAGCAGAGATAAATGAGAAACAGAAACTAGGTCACGAAAGGGAACAAAAATGTGGACCAGGTTATGCAAGAACAGAGGGGTCAAGGCTTCAAGAACCTTAAAAGTTATTGGTAAAATCCTGAACTCAAATCTCAGTTTCAGAGGGAACCAATATCGTGGCGTGAACAAGGGGGCAGCATGGTAACAGCAGGGGCAGCAGCAGCGTGATGAAGGTGAGACAGGATGCTTTGATAAAAAATATGTCCCTGATGCAGACCCTCAAATCAATGCTACTTCTATGTAGACATCTGAGGCCAAGTTTAGGTCCCACTGAACCTTCTAGCAAAATTTCCATCCAGTTCAACAGGGTCAGCTTTTGGCTCTTAAATTTAAAGTTAGATGCCAGATAGCTGTGAATACACAACAATACACACTTCAGTGTGTATCACTTCAAGATCTAGCTTTAGTATTCTTTTATAAGGCTTTGTGTGTTTTCCACCCCTCAAAATGCCACAAGTACAAAAATGTCCTCTGCTCTGCATCACATGTTAATTTGTGGCCAAAGATACCACAGGGCAATGGACATACCTGAACTAAGGTTTTAGCTGGAGTTGGGAGGAGAATCAGTTTGCCTATTCTGTGAGAATTTCCACTATTTCAAAGAGTCTTCCTGTCTAAAAGCAGAATAGAAAATCAAAATGCATTTTTTTAAACAGAAATAATAATTCAGTGGGTAATCAGAGTGCACTAGCTGAAAGGTTTTCTGTTTTTTTCTTTTTAATACTTTAAGTATAAATGAACTCCAATTTTGAAATTAAAAAATATGTTGAAAAAAATGCCAAAAAATGTTTTGACAGTTTCAAAACATTTTTCTAAGGTTTTCTTTAAAAAGGAAAATTAAGGAAACTTACTATTCTATAGATAGATAGATCAGCATTTCCCTTTGAAAGGTTTTATGCTAAAAATATTTTCACTTGCTCTTGACTTTTAGCCAAAACTCAGACCTTAAAATAAATGACAGAATTTGGGATTGACTTTGACCCACAATGGAAAACACCTTCCTCCACTGTCAAGCTGTTATCCTCTTACAGAAGAGCTACTCATTTGTGTGTGAGTGGTAGGTAAGTTGAACGGCCACGTGGCACATGTTGACAACTACATTTTCCTACAACAGTATATGTTAGTCTTGCTTTTGATAGAAGGTATGATGTCCTAGTTTCAGCTGGAATAGAGTTAACTGTCTTCCTAGTAGCTGGTACGGTGCTATGTTTTGAGTTCAGTATGAGAAGAATGTTGATAACACCGATGTTTTCAGTTGCTGCTAGTAGTGTTTAGACTAATGTCAAGGATTTTTCAGCTTCTCATGCCCAGCCAGCGAGAAAGCTGGAGGGGCACAAGAAGTTGGCACAGGACACAGCCAGGGCACCTGACCCAAACTGGCCAACAGGGTATTCCATACCATGTGACGTCCCGTCCAGTATAGGAACTGGGAAGTGGGGGCGGGGAATTGCCGCTCGGGGACTAGCTGGGTGCCGGTCGGTGGGTGGTGAGCAATTACACTGCGCATCATTTGTACATTCCAATCCTTTCATTATTGCTGTTGTCATTTTATTAGTGTTATCATTATCATTATTCGTTTATTCTTTTCAGTTCTATTAAACTGTTCTTATCTCAACCCGTGGGTTTTGCTTCTTTTCCCGATTTTCTCCCCCATCCCACTGGGTGGGGGGGGAGTGAGTGAGCGGCTGCGTGGTGCTTAGTTGCTGGCTGGGGTTAAACCACGACATATGATTAGTCATTTCTATGGCTAAGCTACATAGAAGCTATAGCTGTCAGACATAATGCCAGTCGGGCCTCTTTCTGTATGGCAAGTGGGCTCTGACTACCTTAGACTCGCTCCCCAAAACGTTTAGATTAGGAAGTGCATCATTCTAGCTCACACAGGTTTCTTTCCTGTGAAAACCTCGAGAAGGAGGCAAACGCCTTTGACTCTGAGTGGTGGGAAGCACTCTTGTCTAAGCAAATATGTGTAGACATCGCGTATTTGAATCTGCTTTTTGTCATTCCTTTTTGCTTTATTTATCAGCCCCTCCTTCAAATAAAGGATTCTGATTTCACTAATGTTTAACTTAAATATGGCAACTTCAAAGTTAGATTCAGCAGTATCTAATCTATATTTTTCCCCCACTTAAAATCATAAACTGATCTTGTTTTAGACAGGGAGTGTTTATACTGATTGGTCATATTTTGTAAATAAAACAAATGGGGCCAGATTGTGGTTCAGAGTTCACAGATGCTTTGCGGAAGGTGAAGAAGATAAAAAGAGGAGTTTTGCCTGACTAGCGAAGACACTCCTTGTCAGTAATGTCCCTAAAGGAGGAAGAGGGGAAGGGTAATGAGGAGAGTGCACTGGGTGAATGCTCCACAGATCCTCCCTGGATATTCCACTGCAGTCTAGCCTGTCTTCATGCTCTCTGTGGCGGCTGTATGTAAATAGCTGTGATGAGATGGAAATAAAAGCTGTGAAGTCAAGATTACCATCATCACAATCATCATTAGACTTTAAGAAATAAATAATTATTTTTGAGTAATATCTTATACATCCCTTTTTTTCCTATGTTATTTTAAGACAGTAATACAGATGGGACAGCACCGTAGCTGATTTGGTTAATGGGGTGACCAACCTTGCACTTTTTGCTAAATAGTTTAAAAAATGTTTTTTCAAACACATGAGACAGTGTGCAGGGAACAATAGATGATCCAGCTATAAAAGCAGAAGAAAGAAATTAATTGTTTAAAGTCATATTCACTGTGGGAGGCTAGGTGCATTCTTGCTCCAGAGTATTTTTGAATGGGGCATCTCAGAAGATCTGTTATAAACTGAAGTGTTGGTAAAAAAGAGGGCTTTGAAGAAAATGGCTAACAATAGTTAGAAATAGTTTGTTGGTTTTTTTTAAACTAGAAATAGTAACAGATCAGTCAGAGCATGTGGTGATCACTTAAAGTTAGCTATGAAATAAGTAAGTGAGCTGTTAATTGTGGCATACAGTCTTCTAAAATTTCCCCTTTGCTTATAAAAAGAAAATGATACAATTTGGGAAAAAAAGGCTTAATGGGGGAGTTGCAGATATATAAATCTTAGTAAATCTGACATCTGCATTTAGCAAATTGGTAGTAGTTCTAATAAAGAATAGAACAAATGAACATATATAAATATGATTGTTATAATAAAGAACAGAACCAATGAGCATACTTACCTGTGATTTGCTGAGTAGGACACAAGCATTGTGTCTACATAGGGAATTATTCTTAAAAATGTGGATTTCTTTGAAGGAATCAATCAGCAATGCATGGGAAGATCCTGTTGATGCGTTCTACTGGGTTTTCCAGAATAATTTTGGGGAGGTTTTCATCAAATGCTTTTAAGGAAATTAAGCACCGTGGCACAAAATGAAGGGTCTTAGCATGTCTAAATAGCACATTTGGAGGTAGAAAACAAACCAAAAGGGGAACTGGTTGACTTTCCTGATTGATGCACCAGTGGAAACCCACAGAGATTTTTGCTGAGCTCTGTGCTTTCAAAGACATACAGGTCTGGTTAAGGGAGTCAACAAAGTGAGGTGACACAGCCTTTTAAACAGAACTAGCAATTCAGGGTAGTTTTGGAGGGATCTTAAGGTGCTGACTGGATGATAAAATGGCAGGTATAATTCAGTGTTGGAAGATGTAAACTGATGCACCTGGGGTTGACTCTGGAATTGACAGCTGGAATTATTAAGAGAGGGATAGAAAACAAAATAGAAACCATCAATATAGCACTTCATAAGTCTGTGAGGTGGACATATCTTGAGGACTGTATGCGGTGCTGTCCCCTACATCTGAAAAAGGATAAAGCCGAACTAGAAAAGGGTGACAGGGTGCTCAAAGTTATGAAATAGCTTCCAGATGAGGACTGACTACATAAACTTGGTATCCTGAGTAGGAAAAGAGATGCCCAAGGGAGGAGGGAATACAAACCTATAAATCATGAGTAGCACAAAGGAGGTAGCACAAATAGGGGCATAGAGTAGCAGGTTTGACAAACAAAAGCAGGGCTTTTTTTCAGAAAGGATAGTTAAATTGTTGGTGGCATTAGCACAGGATTCTGAGGATGCCAGTTTACATGGCTTCAAAAGGGATTAGATAAATCCACAGAAGAAGTATCCATTACAGGCTGTAAAACACAAAGATGCCATTTCTGGCTCAGAAAATCTTGGAGCTCATAGAGTGCTAGAAGCTTTGGGAACACGACTGCATGTTTAACTTCATTTGCATGCTTCCCAGCTCTCTTGGCCACTGCTAGAGGCAGGATGCTGAATCAAATGGTCCTTTGGTCTCACTTATGATCATCCTTATGTGTCTATGCCTGCTTTTCCTCTGCCATATCTTGGAAACTCATGTTTGCTTCTGCTGAGGTGTGGAGCAGTTGCTAGCATTGGGGACAGAGGGAGGCTGTCCATTCCCAGCAGCAGCCTTTGCCCTGTTTTCCCCACTCTACTGGCAGCCATAAGGGCTGACTTCTCATCAGGCTCCCTCTGATAGGTGTAGCCCAGCTCTGAATCCTGAATTTGGGGTGGTAAATTTCCATTTTGCCTGTATTATGTTCATCCAGAGAAGCTCTGTTTGGGGCCTTTCAGAGCTAGTAGACCTGACAGTAGAGTTTTTGTTACAGGGTTAGGAATAGATCTCAGATTCATTAAATTTTTTCCATAGTACTATTAATTTTAAATCTATAAAGACGAGTATAAAGTAATTGAAAGGTATCTTTTACTGTTTTTTCAAGAGCCTTTATGAAAATGAAGGAGGGATTAGTTTCCCTAGGAGAGAGTCATGGTCATAAACAGAGAAATGAAAGTCTGAAGAATGTGCCTGAAAACTTCAGCCATGCAGGATTATGTCTGGAGGTAGAAAAAAAAAAGGTATCAAACTGATGACAAAACTGGTGGTGACATGAGCATTGGAAGTCCTGTGGGATCATACCTTTTGTCCAGACTGAGGTGTTTTCTGGTACCAAATTTATGGTAAAAGACATTGTATATATATAAGTATTTTGGATCAGATGTTTACTATAAATGAGAAATAAGGAAAAAAAACAACAGTAGAAATGAAAAATTATTCTAAATTATGGAGATTGTGATTTAGGGAGAATAAGAAAGTATGGCGTTTTAAGATGATTCTCATAAGTGGATTGCCAGTAAAGTGAGGATTTATCTGGAAGTGGTAGGAAGGGTGAAGAACTGAAGAGATGATCCCACATTCCAGAAGCGTGCATAATTCCACCATGGTGCAATTTGACAGTACAAATATGCAGTGGTGAAATACTTTGGGTAAAGATAAAAGGAATAGAAACCAAAAAGAGAAATAATAACGACCATCTGTTACACATCAGAAGATGTGGAAAAGAGTGGGGAAAAAGAATTCTTGGAGCTGTTCTTTATGCTGTGGGTCACTGCACTCCTGAGGAATGTTTATAACTCATATATTTGCTGGTTAGCAAAACCACAAGCCTGCATCACTGAAGAGTCGTAAAGTACGCAAAAAAGCAAATTTGGAAGCAGTGCTTAATTGTGCCTGCAAAGTAAAGGCCTACTGTGAGGCATTGATGAAAAATCATTCCCTTTAGCAAAACCCCACATGTTTTGATATAGTCACTATTCTGAATTACACCCATTTGGATTCCTACTCATTTTTGATGACATGGCACTCAATTTAGCAGGGAAGTGTGGTATGAAGAGATAAACATTTATCAAGTCTTTGTTCTTGCCAAGGCAAGATTAACTGAACAGTTCTTTGAAAGGACCAAATCACCTGAGCCTGTGAGACTTTACAAATTGATAAAGTTCAATGCAAGTGTGGGCTTGTTGTATCATGTGGACGTTGACTGCCCTGAAATGGTACATACAAGTCAGGGCACGCACAGCTGGAAAGGTGAACTGTAAATAGATGAAAGAGTGCTGATTTCCAAGTATACCTTGAAAGTGCTATTTTGCTTGAGTTCCAGAAAACGCTGAAACAGAGGTTTGAATTCTGTTTTTGCAAAATAGAGATTACTATTGGTTGCTTTATATTAATTTCAGTTACCAGAAATCTGAATGCAAGAGGTAAAGTTTTCTCTGTCTACTGCATGACTTCTTGTGTTGAGTTATATGATGACAAGCTGGCATCAGGTGAGAAGTGTTCACTGACAGAAAGAGAAACACCTGTTATTTCTAAGAGAAGTTAAGGTCAGAGCACAAATATATTCTTTTTTTGTTTGTTTGTTTTTACAAAACCCCAAAGTCAGTCTGGTCAAGTTCTTCAGCCACACCAGGGTCTCCATTTCCTGCCCAGAGAAACTTAGCCCACAAGGTATAGCTTCATTCCTGACTTAGATAGAATTTTCCTCTGTGGGCTTGGTCAAAAAAAATACAGAAAACTGCATGCTCTGGTAAGGGCAGTAGTAACACATTCGAGATACACTTAGAATTTAGTTCTTATGAATTTTTTTTAAGTCTTGGCTAACAAAAATAAAATCAAGTTAGTTACAAAAGAATCCCAGAGAAGAATCTGTTCAGTCCTTCTCAGTGCTAACCATATGGGTCCGGTTCAAGAACTTCTGTGATGCAGGCAATGATTTACAGTAAGAAAACAGCTTTGTAAAGAAACATGGACTCTGTGACCGTTGTTATGGTCATAAAATTCATAATCGAGATGAAACTAACTCGAACAGTAACGAAAAAATGATGGTATATAAGAAAAATATGAAAGGACATTTTTTCCTCTTATAGTTCAAGAAACCTGTGAGCAGTGCAACTGTTTCCAGGGTTTTCTGAATACAAAATTATATAAGTAAAACAAGGGTATTTTTCTAAGCTAAATTAATACAATGTTGAAACTATCATTTTCCAGTTAATTATATTTCTCTCAAAATCAAAGCACAATTTTAAAAGACAGTGGGTTCAAGGAGGAATTAATTCTTAAACGTACTGGGGTGTGTTTCAAGGTTTTTATGTGGGAAGAAAGCTCTCAGTAACAGAGTTAGGCTGTAACAACAGCTACAAATACTTTTCAAGAAAACAAGAGGACAGGAACTTTGCATATCCATAATGCAACCACAACACTCATAAACTTTGTGATAAGGAGCACAGTAAAAGGGGGTTTGTTCCTATTATGATTTTTAAAATTTTCCCATAAATTACATAAGCAGAAATATTGGCTTGGATCACAAACCCCTCTCAGCTACTGCCTTATCACAGATTCCTCAAAAGCACTAACCTATGTGACCTCTGTCTGAGTCTCAGATGACTCCAATTATTCTGCTGTGAGCTCTGATTCTTTTCACCAGCCTGCCCTTAACTTTAAAAAATGAAGAGGGAGGAGGGTCTGAGGGGGAATGAAAGCTGTATCACATGGCCTGACCACACTTTGTACCCTATGGACAGGCCATCGAAATCTTGGAGAGGTTGAGGGAGGGAATTTATCTCCCAAATCTGTAGATATCAAGAGGAACTGAGTTCCACCACACTGGGGTCAGCTGTGCAAAAGCACCGTATTTTGACAGAGTCAGCTTGAAAAGTGAGGGGGAGCAGAGATAATGAGAAACAGAAACTAGGTCACGAAAGGGAACAAAAAGTGGACCAGGTTATGCAAGAACAGAGGGTCAAGGCTTCAAGAACCTTAAAAGTTATTGGTAAAATCCGAACTCAAATCTCAGTTTCAGAGGGAACCAATATCGTGGCGTGAACAAGGGGGCAGCATGGTAACAGCAGGGGCAGCAGCAGTGTGATGAAGGTGTGAGACAGGATGCTTTGATAAAAAAATATCCCTGATGCAGACCCTCAAATCAATGCTACTTCTAAGTAGACATCTGAGGCCAAGTTAGGTCCCACTGAACCTTCTAGCAAAATTTCCATCCAGTTCAACAGGGTCAGCTTTGGCTCTTAAATTAAAGTTAGATGCCAGATAGCTTGAATACACAACAATACACACTTCAGTGTGTATCACTTCAAGATCTAGTCAGTATTCTTTTATAAGGCTTGTGTGTTTTCCACCCTCAAAATGCCAACAAGTACAAAAATGTCCTCTGCTCTGCATCACATGTTAATTGTTGGCCAAAGATACCACAGGGCAATGGACATACCTGAACTAAGATTTTAGCTGGAGTTGGGAGGAGAATCAGTTTGCCTATTCTGTGAGAATTTCCACTATTTAAAGAGTCTTCCTGTCTAAAAGCAGAATAGAAAATCAAAATGCATTTTTTTAAACAGAATAATAATTCAGTGGGTAATCAGAGTGCACAGCTGAAAGGTTTTCTGTTTTTTTCTTTTTAATACTTTAAGTATAAATGAACTCCAATTGAATTAAAAATATGTTGAAAAAAAAAATGCCAAAAATGTTTTGACAGTTTCAAAACATTTTCTAAGGTTTTCTTTAAAAAGGAAAATTAAGGAAACTTCTATTCTATAGATAGATAGATCAGCATTTCCCTTTGAAAGTTTTATGCTAAAATATTTTCACTTGCTCTTGACTTTTAGCCAAAACTCAGACCTTAAAATAAATGACAGAATTTGGGATTGATTGACCCACAATGGAAAACACCTTCCTCCATGTCAAGAGCTGTTATCCTCTTACAGAAGAGCTACTCATTTGTGTGTGAGTGGTAGGTAAGTTGAACGGCACGTGGCACATGTTGACACTACATTTTCCTACAACAGTATATGTTAGTCTTGCTTTTGATAGAAGGTATGATGTCCTAGTTTCAGCTGGAATAGAGTTAACTGTCTTCCTAGTAGCTGGTACGGTGCTATGTTTGAGTTCAGTATGAGAAGAATGTTGATAACACCGATGTTTTCAGTTGCTGCTAGTAGTGTTTAGACTAATGTCAAGGATTTTTCAGCTCTCATGCCCATCCAGCGAGAAAGCTGGAGGGGCACAAGAAGTTGGCACAGGACACAGCCAGGGCACCTGACCCAAAAATGGCCAACAGGGTATTCCATACCATGGGACGTCCCGTCCAGTATAGGAAATGGGAAGTGGGGGCGGGGAATTGCCGCTCGGGGACTAGCTGGGGTGCCGGTCGGTGGGGTGGGTGAGCAATTACACTGCGGCATCATTTGTACATTCCAATCCTTTCATTATTGCTGTTGTCATTTTATTAGTGTATCATTATCATTATTGTTTCTTCTTTTCAGTTCTATTAAACTGTTCTTATCTCAACCGTGGATTTGCTTCTTTTCCCGATTTTCTCCCCATCCCACTGGGTGGGGGGGGAGTGAGTGAGCGGGCTGCGTGGTGCTTAGTGCTGGCTGGGGTAAACCACGACATATGATTAGTCATTTCTATGGCTAGCTACATAGAAGCTAAGCTGTCAGACATAATGCCAGTCGGGCCTCTTTTGTATGGCAAGGGGCTCTGACACCTTAGACTTGCTCCCCAAAACGTTTAGATTAGGAAGTGCATCATTCTAGCTCACACAGGTTTCTTTCCTGTGAAAACCTCGAGAGAGGAGGCAAACGCCTCTTGACTCTGAGTGGTGGGAAGCACTCTTGTCTAAGCAAATATGTGTAGACATCGCGTATTTGAATCGCTTTTTGTCATTCCTTTTTGCTTTATTTATCAGCCCCTCCTTCAAATAAAGGATTCTGATTTCACTAATGTTTAACTTAAATATGGCAACTTCAAAGTTAGATTCAGCAGTATCTAATCTATATTTTTCCCCCACTTAAAATCATAAACTGATCTTTTTTAGACAGGGATTGCAGCTTCCATGAACTGGGGATGCTGAGAGCCCTGGTTAGCAGGGCTATTGGCTTTAAATCTGCATGAGCTGTAACCTGTAGATCATTCATTTGTGGTGGAGGTGATTCATAATAACTGAGGAGGGGGTAAACTTCTCAAGTTAGTTTGTCCTATGGGTCAAGGGGAGAGTAAGAAAACTGACACTGAAAGAAGAAGAAATGGAAATAAAAAAGAATAGTTTCAAGCTCCTGATTAACAGGTGAGCCCTTCTTTCACTTTTGGTTTTTGGAAGGAGGATCAGTCCTGGAATAACAGGCTTGTGCAAATTTTTAGTAGGAAAATTGCAGTAGTTTCTTATAAGTACAAAATGTGTTTGTCCTTCTGAAAATCAAACCCCATATCAAGATTATGATTTTAAATTTAGTAAAACCTAGTATTTGTTTGCAGTGAACACAATTTTCACAGTTTAAATACTCATTATATATGTTTGTGGAATGTTCAACTCAGTGCTTTTCACTTGCTTTATATCACTACAGAGCTGGATAATAGTAATTCTTGGAAATGCTCAGAGGTACTGCATATTCAAAGAAACAAAGTCAGCTACCCATAAAGATACGGAGAAATGCTTATCTATTTTAAGGGCATTTTTAGAACCACTGCCTCCCACAGACACGTATAGGGGTTCTGGTCAGCAAACATTTAACAGATTCTATCTGTGACAGGTACACTTTCAAACCATATTTCAGTCCTTGTATGCCCCCTTAAACACCTTGAATCTGGATAATTTTTTTTTTCCTGAAATTGTGCCCTTATACAAATACTTGGGCTTGATAAGGGTTCTAATTTCTCAGTTTCCACATATAATTGCTGTCTTATGCTTGCAAAATTGAACAGCCAAATACTTGAGAACTAGAGCTGGATGATGAATTAAAAGTGTTTCAACCTTTAACCCTACATTTCTTTAAGTCCTGCCTACTTGCATAAAACTGACAAAACCACATTTTTACGGTTTGTTTTCTGTGCAGCAGATCTAAACCAGCTTTTTAGAGGAAAAGTAGATTGTATTCTGCTTCAATCAGTACCAAAGTAATGGGAGAACAATTAAACTGAAGAAAGTGTAAGAAAGCGGAAATGCCTAGCTTCTTTTTGCAAACCTGAGCTGAGCAAAGGCGGCTGACAACTTTGGAAAAATAATATTCTCCTTTCCTATAGTTACATGGCCCTGTATGAATTGGTTAGGAGGTCATTCAACATAGGAATTGCCACTCATTACATTCTGCTCTCAGCTTCCCAGCTTCAACTGAGAGATTAATCACATACACAGATGAATCCAGCCATCTCTGACAAAAGTGCAGGGTTTTTTAATCTAAGTTTCACATCAGTTCTTTGATAGAAGACCATTTCTGGATGCCTTTTTTTACATGCCACCTTGGCCCTTTATTGTGCTAGCTAGATTGACATTTGAGCTGTGTAAGTAAAGATAGAGTAGCAAGGATGTCCCGATGCATATTAGATAGGGAGATAACTTTTAGCAGGTGTATATACAACTTACAATAACCCACAACTCAGGCTGTCATCTGTGATCTGTTCCTTTTCACATTTGTGAGACGCTGTCTTTTCTATTTCTTGTACTGTCAGCAATTCTGCTCATCTTTGATAAAAATAGCTAACTAAATTTGGAAAAAATCTTAATGCAGGAGAAATACTGCATATACTGAACTAAAGCCACCTTCAAAGAAGGTTGAGATACCTCTTTGAAATTAATGTTGCAGGCAATGTTTTGTAACTATATATTACAAAGAGGTTAAACTGCACTAGGGAGAAAGTGGCAACAGAAGGAAAACTGTAACAGGAAGAAATAATTATTCCTATGAAAATAAAGATGACTAGATGTGTATAAATTACTTTTCGTGCCAGAGCTAAACAGGCCCCTTAGGAAGTTAATAAAGGCCTCTTGAACGTCAAAGGCTTCTTGCTGCTTTCATATGCAGCTTCTTCTATAATACCTGTTTTGTTCAAATTAAAACTCATGCTCCTGTTGCCAATATAGACATCTTTTCAGCACATTGAAGGCAAGCTCTTGGGACTAGAAGTGGGGTAAAACATTCTGACAGAAATAATTTTCCAAAGTGAAGTTGTCATTTCTTTACACCTCATCCCACAAACACAAACCATAACAAGAATTTTGATAAACATGTTATCTTCAGAAGAATGTAAGATCTGAATGAAATGTTCTTGCTTTATTGCTCAGAATGAATGGACTTGGAGTGTAATTGCAAATGATAGAGAGTATTTGTGCTGAAATACATTAGCTTATTTAATGGTTATGATAAGACTACAATATAAAGCATGTCTATGCTGGAAGATCTGTTTGAATAATGATGAAATTTGTGAAATTAATCATAGCCAGACTGAACAAATGAGTCCAACAATAAATTATGCATCAGTACAGTAGAGTAATGTAAATGGAGACCCAACCATTTAAATAGTTGAGTGCCCAACTGATGCTTTTGTTACAGGAGTTAGGAATAGATCTCAGATTTCATTAAATTTTTTCCATAGTACTATTAATTTTAAATCTATATCAGACTGTATAAAAGTAATTGAAAGGTATCTTTTACTGTTTCAAGAGCCTTTATGAAAATGAAGGATGGGATAGTTTCCCTAGGAGAGAGTCATGGTCCCATAAACAGAGAAATGAAAGTCTGAAGAATGTGCCTGAAAACTTTTCAGCACTGCAGGATTATGTCTGGAGGTAGAAAAACAAGGTATCAAACTGATGACAAACCTGGTGGTGACATGAGCATTGGAAGTCCTGTGGGATCATACCTTTTGTCCAGACTGAGGTGTTTTCTGGTACCAAATTTATGGTAAAAGACATTGTATATTATAAGTATTTTTGGATTCAGATGTTTTACTATAAATGAGAAATAAGGAAAAAACAACAGTAGAACTGAAAATTATTCTAAACTATGGAGATTGTGATTTAGGGAGAATAAGAAAGCATGGCGTTTGTAAGATGATTCTCATAAGTGGATTGCCAGTAAAAGTGAGGATTTATCTGGAAGTGGTAGGAAGGGTGAAGAACTGAAGAGATGATCCCACATTCCAGAAGCGTGCATAATTCGACCATGGTGCAATTTGACAGTACAAATATGCAGTGGTGAAATACTTTGGGTAAAGATAAAAGGAATAGAAACCAAAAAGAGAAATAATAACGACCATCTGTTACACATCAGAAGATGTGGAAAAGAGTGGGGAAAAAGAATTCTTGGAGCTGTTCTTTATGCTGTGGGTCACTGCACTCCTGAGGAATGTTTATAACTCATATATTTGCTGGTTAGCAAATCCAACAAGCCTGCATCACTGAAGAGGTCTGTAAAGTACGCAAAAAAGCAAATTTTGGAAGCAGTGCTTAATTGTGCCTGCAAAGTAAAGGCCTACTGTGAGGCATTGATGAAAAATCATTCCCTTTAGCAAAACCCCACATGTTTTAGATATAGTCACTATTCTGAATTACACCCATTTGGATTCCTACTCATTTTTGATGACATGGCACTCAATTTAGCAGGGAAGTGTGGTATGAAGAGATAAACATTTATCAAGTCTTTGTTCTTGCCAAGGCAAGACTTAACTGAACAGTTCTTTGAAAGGCCCAAATCACCTGAGCCTGTGAGACTTTACAAATTGATAAAGTTCAATGCAAGTGTGGGCTTTGTTGTATCACTGTGGACGTTTGACTGCCCTGAAATGGTACATACAAGTCAGGGCACTGCACAGCTGGAAAGGTGAACTGTAAATAGAATGAAAGAGTGCTGATTTCCAAGTATACCCTTGAAAGTGCTATTTTGCTTGAGTTCCAGAAAACGCTGAAACAGAGGTTTGAATTCTGTTTTTGCAAAATAGAGATTACTATTGGTTGCTTTATATTAATTTCAGTTACCAGAAATCTGAATGCAAGAGGTAAAGTTTTCTCTGTCTACTGCATGACTTCTTGTGTTGATTTATATGATGACAAGCTGGCATCAGGTGAGAAGTGTTCACTGACAGAAAGAGAAACACACTGTTATTTCTAAGAGAAGTTAAGGTCAGAGCACAAATATATTCTTTTTTTGTTTGTTTGTTTTTACAAAACCCCAAGTCAGTCTGGTCAAGTTCTTCAGCCACACCAGGGTCTCCATTTCCTGCCCAGAGAAAACTTAGCCCCACAAGGTATATGCTTCATTCCTGACTTAGATTAGAATCTTCTCTCTGTGGGCTTGGTCAAAAATACAGAAAACTGCATGCTCTGGTAAGGGCAGTAGTAACACATTCGAGATACACTTAGAATTTAGTTCTTATGAATTTTTAAGTCTTGGCTTAACAAAAATTAATAATCAAGTTAGTTACAAAAGAATCCCAGAGAAGAATCTTGTTCAGTCCTTCTTCAGTGCTAACCATATGTGAGTCCTGGTTCAAGAATCTTCTGTGATGCAGGCAATGATTTACAGTAAGAAACAGCTTTGTAAAGAAACATGCTTGACTCTGTGACCAGTTGTTATGGTCATAAAATTCATAATCGAGATGAAACTAACCTCGAACAGTAACGAAAAAATGATGGTATATAAGAAAAATATGAAAGGACATTTTTTCCTCTTATAGTTCAAGAAACCTGTGAGCAGTGCAACTGTTTCCAGGGTTTTCTGAAATACAAAATTATATAAGTAAAACAAGGGTATTTTTCTAAGCTAAATTAATACAATGTTGAAACTATCATTTTCCCAGTTAATTAATATTTCTCTCAAAATCAAAGCACAATTTTAAAAGACAGTGGGTTCAAGGAGGAATTAATTCTTAAACGTACTTGGGGTGTGTTCAAGGTTTTTATGTGGGAAGAAAGCTCTCAGTAACAGAGTTAGGCTGTAACAACAGCTACAAATACTTTTCAAGAAAACAAGAGGACAGGAACTTTGCATATCCAATAATGCACACAACACTCATAAACTTTGTGATAAGGAGCACAGTAAAAGGGGGTTTGTTCCTATTATGATTTGTTTAAAATTTTCCCATAAATTACACTAAGCAGAAATATTGGCTTGGATCACAAACCCCTCTCAGCTACTGCCTTATCACAGATTCCTCAAAAGCACTAACCTATGTGACCTCTGTCTGAGTCTCAGATGACTCCAATTATTCTGCTGTGAGCTCTGATTCTTTTACACAGCCTGCCCTTAACTTTAAAAAATTGAAGAGGGAGGAGGTCTGAGGGGGAATGAAAGCTGTATCACATGGCCTGACCACACTTTGTACCCTATGGGACAGGCCATCGAAATCTTGGAGAGGTAGAGGGAGGGAATTTATCTCCCAAATCTGTAGATATCAAGAGGAACTGAGTTCCACCACACTGGGGTCAGCTGTGCAAAAGCACCGTATTTTGACAGAGTCAGCTTGAAAAGTGACGGGGGAGCAGAGATAAATGAGAAACAGAAACTAGGTCACGAAAGGGAACAAAAATGTGGACCAGGTTATGCAAGAACAGAGGGGTCAAGGCTTCAAGAACCTTAAAAGTTATTGGTAAAATCCTGAACTCAAATCTCAGTTTCAGAGGGAACCAATATCGTGGCGTGAACAAGGGGGCAGCATGGTAACAGCAGGGGCAGCAGCAGCGTGATGAAGGTGAGACAGGATGCTTTGATAAAAAATATGTCCCTGATGCAGACCCTCAAATCAATGCTACTTCTATGTAGACATCTGAGGCCAAGTTTAGGTCCCACTGAACCTTCTAGCAAAATTTCCATCCAGTTCAACAGGGTCAGCTTTTGGCTCTTAAATTTAAAGTTAGATGCCAGATAGCTGTGAATACACAACAATACACACTTCAGTGTGTATCACTTCAAGATCTAGCTTCAGTATTCTTTTATAAGGCTTTGTGTGTTTTCCACCCCTCAAAATGCCACAAGTACAAAAATGTCCTCTGCTCTGCATCACATGTTAATTTGTGGCCAAAGATACCACAGGGCAATGGACATACCTGAACTAAGATTTTAGCTGGAGTTGGGAGGAGAATCAGTTTGCCTATTCTGTGAGAATTTCCACTATTTCAAAGAGTCTTCCTGTCTAAAAGCAGAATAGAAAATCAAAATGCATTTTTTTAAACAGAAATAATAATTCAGTGGGTAATCAGAGTGCACTAGCTGAAAGGTTTTCTGTTTTTTTCTTTTTAATACTTTAAGTATAAATGAACTCCAATTTTGAAATTAAAAAATATGTTGAAAAAAATGCCAAAAAATGTTTTGACAGTTTCAAAACATTTTTCTAAGGTTTTCTTTAAAAAGGAAAATTAAGGAAACTTACTATTCTATAGATAGATAGATCAGCATTTCCCTTTGAAAGGTTTTATGCTAAAATATTTTCACTTGCTCTTGACTTTTAGCCAAAACTCAGACCTTAAAATAAATGACAGAATTTGGGATTGACTTTGACCCACAATGGAAAACACCTTCCTCCACTGTCAAGCTGTTATCCTCTTACAGAAGAGCTACTCATTTGTGTGTGAGTGGTAGGTAAGTTGAACGGCCACGTGGCACATGTTGACAACTACATTTTCCTACAACAGTATATGTTAGTCTTGCTTTTGATAGAAGGTATGATGTCCTAGTTTCAGCTGGAATAGAGTTAACTGTCTTCCTAGTAGCTGGTACGGTGCTATGTTTTGAGTTCAGTATGAGAAGAATGTTGATAACACCGATGTTTTCAGTTGCTGCTAGTAGTGTTTAGACTAATGTCAAGGATTTTTCAGCTTCTCATGCCCAGCCAGCGAGAAAGCTGGAGGGGCACAAGAAGTTGGCACAGGACACAGCCAGGGCACCTGACCCAAACTGGCCAACAGGGTATTCCATACCATGGGACGTCCCGTCCAGTATAGGAACTGGGAAGTGGGGGGCGGGGAATTGCCGCTCGGGGACTAGCTGGGTGCCGGTCGGTGGGTGGTGAGCAATTACACTGCGCATCATTTGTACATTCCAATCCTTTCATTATTGCTGTTGTCATTTTATTAGTGTTATCATTATCATTATTCGTTTCTTCTTTTCAGTTCTATTAAACTGTTCTTATCTCAACCCGTGGATTTGCTTCTTTTCCCGATTTTCTCCCCCATCCCACTGGGTGGGGGGGGAGTGAGTGAGCGGCTGCGTGGTGCTTAGTTGCTGGCTGGGGTTAAACCACGACATATGATTAGTCATTTCTATGGCTAAGCTACATAGAAGCTATAGCTGTCAGACATAATGCCAGTCGGGCCTCTTTCTGTATGGCAAGTGGGCTCTGACTACCTTAGACTTGCTCCCCAAAACGTTTAGATTAGGAAGTGCATCATTCTAGCTCACACAGGTTTCTTTCCTGTGAAAACCTCGAGAAGGAGGCAAACGCCTTTGACTCTGAGTGGTGGGAAGCACTCTTGTCTAAGCAAATATGTGTAGACATCGCGTATTTGAATCTGCTTTTTGTCATTCCTTTTTGCTTTATTTATCAGCCCCTCCTTCAAATAAAGGATTCTGATTTCACTAATGTTTAACTTAAATATGGCAACTTCAAAGTTAGATTCAGCAGTATCTAATCTATATTTTTCCCCCACTTAAAATCATAAACTGATCTTGTTTTAGACAGGGAGTGTTTATACTGATTGGTCATATTTTGTAAATAAAACAAATGGGGCCAGATTGTGGTTCAGAGTTCACAGATGCTTTGCGGAAGGTGAAGAAGATAAAAAGAGGAGTTTTGCCTGACTAGCGAAGACACTCCTTGTCAGTAATGTCCCTAAAGGAGGAAGAGGGGAAGGGTAATGAGGAGAGTGCACTGGGTGAATGCTCCACAGATCCTCCCTGGATATTCCACTGCAGTCTAGCCTGTCTTCATGCTCTCTGTGGCGGCTGTATGTAAATAGCTGTGATGAGATGGAAATAAAAGCTGTGAAGTCAAGATTACCATCATCACAATCATCATTAGACTTTAAGAAATAAATAATTATTTTTGAGTAATATCTTATACATCCCTTTTTTTCCTATGTTATTTTAAGACAGTAATACAGATGGGACAGCACCGTAGCTGATTTGGTTAATGGGGTGACCAACCTTGCACTTTTTGCTAAATAGTTTAAAAAATGTTTTTTCAAACACATGAGACAGTGTGCAGGGAACAATAGATGATCCAGCTATAAAAGCAGAAGAAAGAAATTAATTGTTTAAAGTCATATTCACTGTGGGAGGCTAGGTGCATTCTTGCTCCAGAGTATTTTTGAATGGGGCATCTCAGAAGATCTGTTATAAACTGAAGTGTTGGTAAAAAAGAGGGCTTTGAAGAAAATGGGTAACAATAGTTAGAAATAGTTTGTTGGTTTTTTTTTAAACTAGAAATAGTAACAGATCAGTCAGAGCATGTGGTGATCACTTAAAGTTAGCTATGAAATAAGTAAGTGAGCTGTTAATTGTGGCATACAGTCTTCTAAAATTTCCCCTTTGCTTATAAAAAGAAAATGATACAATTTGGGAAAAAAAGGCTTAATGGGGGAGTTGCAGATATATAAATCTTAGTAAATCTGACATCTGCATTTAGCAAATTGGTAGTAGTTCTAATAAAGAATAGAACAAATGAACATATATAAATATGATTGTTATAATAAAGAACAGAACCAATGAGCATACTTACCTGTGATTTGCTGAGTAGGACACAAGCATTGTGTCTACATAGGGAATTATTCTTAAAAATGTGGATTTCTTTGAAGGAATCAATCAGCAATGCATGGGAAGATCCTGTTGATGCGTTCTACTGGGTTTTCCAGAATAATTTTGGGGAGGTTTTCATCAAATGCTTTTAAGGAAATTAAGCACCGTGGCACAAAATGAAGGGTCTTAGCATGTCTAAATAGCACATTTGGAGGTAGAAAACAAACCAAAAGGGGAACTGGTTGACTTTCCTGATTGATGCACCAGTGGAAACCTACAGAGATTTTTGCTGAGCTCTGTGCTTTCAAAGACATACAGGTCTGGTTAAGGGAGTCAACAAAGTGAGGTGACACAGCCTTTTAAACAGAACTAGCAATTCAGGGTAGTTTTTGAGGGATCTTAAGGTGCTGACTGGATGATAAAATGGCAGGTATAATTCAGTGTTGGAAGATGTAAACTGATGCACCTGGGGTTGACTCTGGAATTGACAGCTGGAATTATTAAGAGAGGGATAGAAAACAAATAGAAACCATCAATATAGCACTTCATAAGTCTGTGAGGTGGACATATCTTGAGGACTGTATGCGGTGCTGTCCCCTACATCTGAAAAAGGATAAAGCCGAACTAGAAAAGGGTGACAGGGTGCTCAAAGTTATGAAATAGCTTCCAGATGAGGACTGACTACATAAACTTGGTATCCTGAGTAGGAAAAGAGATGCCCAAGGGAGGAGGGAATACAAACCTATAAATCATGAGTAGCACAAAGGAGGTAGCACAAATAGGGGCATAGAGTAGCAGGTTTGACAAACAAAAGCAGGGCTTTTTTTCAGAAAGGATAGTTAAATTGTTGGTGGCATTAGCACAGGATTCTGAGGATGCCAGTTTACATGGCTTCAAAAGGGATTAGATAAATCCACAGAAGAAGTATCCATTACAGGCTGTAAAACACAAAGATGCCATTTCTGGCTCAGAAAATCTTGGAGCTCATAGAGTGCTAGAAGCTTTGGGAACACGACTGCATGTTTAACTTCATTTGCATGCTTCCCAGCCTCTCTTGGCCACTGCTAGAGGCAGGATGCTGAATCAAATGGTCCTTTGGTCTCACTTATGATCATCCTTATGTGTCTATGCCTGCTTTTCCTCTGCCATATCTTGGAAACTCATGTTTGCTTCTGCTGAGGTGTCTGGAGCAGTTGCTAGCATTGGGGACAGAGGGAGGCTGTCCATTCCCAGCAGCAGCCTTTGCCCTGTTTTCCCCACTCTACTGGCAGCCATAAGGGCTGACTTCTCATCAGGCTCCCTCTGATAGGTGTAGCCCAGCTCTGAATCCTGAAATTTGGGGTGGTAAATTTCCATTTTGCCTGTATTATGTTCATCCAGAGAAGCTCTGTTTGGGGCCTTTCAGAGCTAGTAGACCTGACCAGTAGAGTCGTTCTCACCTGCTGAGAGATTTTAGCACTCAGCATGAAACCCATCGGAAAGGCATTCGGGAGTTTCCAGCCAAACATATAAGTCACTCCAGGTTCTACTGGAACTTGGCCTGGTTTTACTCAACCAAGCAAAGTCAAGCCAAGCCAAGCCAAGCAAATAAGCAGTCATTTTCAAAATATGTCCTAAGTCTTCACGTGCAGAATTGAACTCCAAACAGATAGGAAGTAGCTCCTGGTTTTTACTGAAATTGTGTGAAATGTTTTGAGTTAATAGTACAAACCAGAATTTTTTAGGGGTCTAAAACTGTTTACGAATATGAATCATCTGCAGATAAATTTAGCTTAATAAAACTAAAAGAGATATTATATAAAAAAGAAGCATTTAATTCCTGAATTTTCTGAAGAAAAAAAATTCATTTTAGAAATGCTAGAATGTTTACTTTTGACATTTGCAAAATAAACTTCTTTTTAGTGTTTAATAATGGCCCTCTGTAAAAAGAAAAGTTTTTAAAATGAACGCAAAAATCATTATAGATTAACTTGATCATAAAAAAAAAATTTCTCCTATTTTTCCAAAACCATAAAATGTCTCTTTTGATTCAAACTCAACTGATTACATTTTGTTTTCCTTTTTCTTTATTGACTGAACCAAAAAAATCTACTTGTTTGTCTAGCTCTGTTTTGGGTTATATTATGAAAGTTCTACGAAGTGGTTTACACTAAATTGAATGCATTCATAACGGACTGTAGCTGCTTTTTCCAGCAAGAGTAAATACTGTTTTTTATCTTTGTTTGCAAATAATGGTTACTGCCCCATGAATATCAATGAGGAAGGATAGAAAGGAGAAGTTCAAAAATTTAAATTTGCACAGTTACTGAAGCTTCTTGTTTTAAGTGCTTAATGCCAATTAATGCAGATGCCACATTTTCCCTTTCTTCTTCATGGTCATTTTGACTTCCTCAGCTTAAGGAAAACATTCACAAGAAATCTGTTTCCCTTTTTTTTCCTCCTCTCTTCTTTTTTCTTCTTTTTTTGACTGGCTACGTCTTCCCTAATTCTTCTCTTTCTTTGAGTCCTTTAGTGCTGATAAATTCTTTTAAACTAAAATTCATTTAATGACTTTTTTCATGGAAAATTTGCTTTGTTGATTCCTTTTAAAAAAAGGCAGTTTATTTTAGCAGAATAACTGACTTTTTGTGTAATCATTCACTTCAGTGGGTGCTTGCCAAAAGGACCTCACAAACAAAACGCTGTCTCTAATCTCACTTGGCCATGCAGAGGAGTGAGCTCCCCACATGCTTATTTGCAAGTTGATTTGAGGGAGAGCTGTGAGGGAAGGCAGCTTCCTCATGAGAGCGTGAATCCCCATGAGCCAGAGCTGTCATCCCTTTTCTCCTTGCTAGATACCTGGGAGGTACATGAGGTGGTGTAAGCCTGAGGAACACGTCAGTCCCCTTAGACATTATTAACAAGGACTTTCTCTCCTCCATGCAGTGCATGGTATGTCTGGCTGAGCCGAGTCCCCTTTTCCACCTTCTTTTGGAGCAGGAGATGTCAGTCTCTGCTGGATACTGCGCTGGTTTACTGCTGGTATGTTGCTGCTGCTAATTAGAGATGGTTTTCACTCACAGAAAACCCCACTGGCTAGTACATAAAATAGGCCAAACCCCATCCTTTCACCCCAAGACCAAATGGCATTGCACCCACTCTCCTCCCACTCAAAACCGGGTGGCTTCACTCCTGTTGTCCCATCTCCAGCCCCTAACCCTTGGGTCATGCCCAGGCCAGGAGGGTATTTTGCACCCTCTGTGGGCAGTGCAGTGCTTCATCCCATAGCGCGTGTTTATTGGCACGCATGGATGTGGTTGTCGTGATTCAAGCTACAGAGAGGGCTGGTCCCTTGGCCTCTGCTATGCCATGCATGGGAATGTAGCAACATGTATTTTCCTTGTAGCAAAAGCTGGAGGTATTTGCCTAGATCGCCAATACCTAAACCCTTTACTATTACTAATTGCCATCTTATTGTGCCAAAAGAGTGACGGCTACCTCCCAAAGGAAAGCAGACACAATCTATATCTGTCCTAAGCAATTTATAATTAAAAGGCCCCAATCCTGTGCTGCTTTCTGTGATGTGTGTAGTCTATATTTGCATTAGGTCTTCACCCAGATTTAGCTTTAGAGTTTATCAGCCTTTGTCAGGGTGCTGAGGGTCCCTTTAAAGGCAGCACAGCTTCTAGAGAGAGATTTGGAGAGCTTGGATTCATGTAAAGCTTCTGAACCACCATTATAGTTTACACCAGAAAGTTTACTCTTAGTTTTAGACTCATTCATAACTGCTCCCAAATATATATTTCCATATTTAATCATCATCTACTTCAACACTTCTTGCTCTTTATAGCCTTTGCATTTTTAATTGCTTCAGTGTTGGTCATTGTGATTTCCCTTTCAGCCCTTACCAAAGTTCAGAATTTTCACTTCTCTTTTTTTCCTCTTTTCAATGGTAAGGATTCTCTTCCACCAAAGGCACAAACCCATTTTAGTTTATGATGCTTCCCTGATATCCATTTTTAAAAGTATGGCCTATTGCTGGTGTGGAAAAATCTTGCAGGTTTTATTCCCTTGAGTTGTTTTTACCCAATTATCTGATTGGTATCAGTGGCACTGACTGAACAAGGAAGAGCCATTCACATGAAATGTCTGTGCGATCAAGACTTTAGTTACCATGACTAAGAGACATTAAAGTCTGCAATATGAAAGACATTTTCCTTTCACAATGCATTTCCAAACCCAAAGTGGCAGATAGTAATTTTCTGTTGCTGGGCTATATTAATTTCTGGTGTAATCTCATAAAATGTTGTAGAATTACACCAAGAAGGAATTTAGAGCCCCAACTTGAAATTTCAGGTCTGCTTCACAGAGCTATAAATTGCAGTGGTCTGGCATAAGCATCTATGGAAACACTAATTGCTTAAACTTAAATGTATATTGTGTTCAAGGAGGTCACACAGCTCTACTTACTTTTTTTCTGATTATTTACCTTAAACATCCAAGCAGAAAAAGCAGAACATGCCATATATGTGGAAATACTTAAATGACCACAGCAATGAATGATTTAGTGCAGATTACCTGAAAGATATTCTTGCATTTTGCATTTTAAACACTGACATGTTGTCTGAAAATTCTGGGACGTGTCCATGAACAACGGCAGAGCAGCCCATGTCAGAAGGACAGGAAAGTAATGGCAATCTGGAATAACAAACTCTAATTTTCAGTTTGTGAAGGATGATTTCTCTGCATTATGAGTTATTATGTTATTATGTATAGTATAGTTAAGCTTAGAGGATTCAATGAATTTGGCACCTCATTAAACAAGGCATAGTAGAAGCACATAATGAGAGACAATCTTTTCTGAAAACTTAGAATCTGCAAGACAAGAGTGGAAGAGAAGGACAGAAAAATGTGAAAAGTCTGTGAAGATCATGGTGTAGATCAGTGGCTGAGTCAAGAATATAAACTAAGTTTCCAAACTCTTAATTGATCTTCTTATTTGGACCCCACTGCCATAGTCATGAGGTTAAATCTAACCATTGGGTACCAAAAGCTTAATCTTTCTGTAATCATAACAATCAATAACATGTGGTGGCCATAATTGCAAATAAATTAGTTTAACTTTGGAACTTGCTGTATAAAATTGATGGATTTTGCCACTTTTAATCCAACCATAAGCATTGCTTGTGCATTACGCATTGTGTTGCTGCCAGCTACATGGAGAGCACAGGGAAACTTACACATGGAAAGCTGAAGGAACTTCCACAACTGTTCCACTATGGGGCTGGCATTGTCATTTTTCTCTGCGTTCAGTGGCATACTGGGGGATTCAGCCACATCATAAAGTAATTGAAAACATTCCCAAGATGTCTGAAAAAAAGTGGTCATGCTCTCATCTCGCTAAAATATCATTCCCCTGCAAGGAGTAGTGCAGTAAAAGCAGTGTCACATTACTTTAACAGAAGCATTTAACATTTTTACTGACAGAATCTAAAGCATGTGGTTATGGAGTGTGAAATCCTCATTAAAATTCCTTGAGGAAAATCAGTTGAATAAATATCCAGTAATTGTCACAGTGTCCTCATTGCTGTACTTTTACAATACAACAATTCTCTCCATTGATCAGCTTTATTCTCATATCATATAAAGAGCTCAGATTCTTGTTCAGGAATTTACTACCCATCAGGGGCAATTCTGATATTTGTAAGACTAAAGCTGTAGAAATATGTTGCAATAACTGTGGGCTGGGTTACAGGGGTGCATTCATAGAGCTTCCCTGTGCTACTCCTCTGGAGCAGTGGCAGTTGCTTTTCCCTGCACACCTCTCCCACTTTCCCCTTCACGTGGTGCCTACAGAGAATATGGACAAGGCAAGTGGGATTCCAAAATGAGCTGGTGAATCAGAAGTGGGAAACACCACCAATCCCACTCGTCATGCTCAAGTCCTCTTTGGGCTTCTCCCTTTACTTGTCTCCATAGAGAGGATTTCTGGAGACCAAGGTGTGCTACAGGACCATGCAGCCCGGGAGTGACAGGATGGGACACTGAACTGATACGCAAGGGATGTGCCCTCCTTATAAATGATCCTGGAATAGCGGAAGGTTTTAGGGAAAACTTCAGTATCTTGAAATTAGTCCTAGAGTTTCTTCAAAAGTGGAAGGGAATGGCCAAACTCTGCCCCTGCATTGAAGAGTATTGGAGAAATCTGGTAGGGGGATGTGTCTGTGTCTGTATGTGTGCCCAGGGTCTCTTCCAACTATTAACTTTAATAAGCAGTAGTACTATCTTTACCTTGATCCTGTCACTATTTTAAACCGCTTGGCAGTTCAAACGACCAAAGGAGTGAGGTACTGAATGTATTTTAAAAGAGCTGCTGGCTTCCCTAGGGGTAAATGATTCTTATTTTGGTTAAACTGGAAAATATTTAAATCTCTCTTATCTCCAAGCTGTTATGAAAATGTCTCTGCATGTTGCAGAGTTAAGAGTTTGTAGCTATATGACTCCAATAACACACAAGGCTCTCAAAAGAATATTCACAAAGGCCTAATTTTAAAACATTTTTGCTTCCAAAGTCATTAAATCTTTGAACAAGGAAACATTATTAAAAAATCAGATAGTCTATGAAAAGTGAGTGTGTTAAAATTGGAGGCCAAACCCCATTGCTAACATATGAAATAGAGAGATTCTTTTCTTAAGATGCAAACCTCCACTGAATTTTAACTGTTGAGTAGCAAGACTCTGCCTTTAGTCCAGGCTGAACTGCTCCAGAAAGTTCAGTGGTGGATGTACTGTGATCTGCCAAAGAAACTGGTCCAAGCAATCGACTGTATGGTTATTGTGAAATCATACACAAAATGATCTAGTTAAGCACATGTGAGAATAGATAAAAACATTCAATACAAAGCTGGTATATTTTTCTTTACATTTTAACCAGAAGGTGGCATTGTATCATGTCTTTTGCAGGCAAACCATCTCATTTTTTCTTTATAAGACGACTGGGGCTTTACAAACAACACTAACTCAGGTTTTTATTTTTTGCTGTTTTGGGGGGGATTTATTTGTTTTTATAGATGCGATGAATCATCATTCATACATGTTTCATCCTTACTGAAAAAGTGTTCTTTGCTGGCAGTCTGATACTCATATTATTGTTTTACTATACAGATAAATTTCTGGTCAAAACAATTTGAAGAACTTTGTCTAGAATACTACCTGTATATGCTCTGTTGTGAAATGTTATTTCAGTTCACAGGCATGTTTGAAATAACTTATAATGATGCCAAAAGAAATTATATTGCATTAATTCACAACCGGGACAATTACATACCACTAAATGTACAAATCTCTTATTTATGCTGACTCAATAAAGTTGTTCTCTTAGAACAGAAACAGGGCCTGCTTAAAAGCCAGAAGCCAAAGCAGGGAGTTGAAATGGTCTGAACGAGTGGGAGAAATTTATGTTTTACAAACTGCTTTATCAGAGTCCTCTGAGGTTTGAGCAGGTATCTGAAATCAGGAAGGAAAGTCAGCTGTGTTAAAAATTGTGTTTGTGTATGATTTTTGAAAGGCATGGGATTGGCAGATACTGTCAGTCAGATGTTGTACTCCTATAGTCCATGGACTCGTGCAGATTATGGGAAAAGATTTCTAAAGGGGGTGACAGTCTCAAAGACTGGATCAGTCTCTTCAGCCACCCATCGTGTGGACTCTGCAGTGGCTTCTCCTCTGGGTCTGTGCCAATTCTAGTTGTGTCTTGTGCAGTATGGGCACCTGTCCATTGGAAACCACACAGATACCAGCAACCAGCCGTAAGACGGTGACAGCTGCTTATCATCTGAACTAATCCAGCATCCTAAATACTGAAGATTTATTTCACTTGTCCTTAATCAGGCTCTTAAGCAATTTTGCACAGGAGCTACAAATAGTGAGCCAACGAACACATTCTGCTGAGCTACAAGCCTACCCCATCCAGGAAGAAAGCATCCATCTCAAAGCACTGATTTTCAATAACAACTTTTCTGGTACTTTGCAAGAATATTTTCACATCAAAGTGGAAATAGAGCTGTATCTGAAAGTGAAATATATTTAACTTTTCCATGGTAATCCCACAAGCAACATCTCTGCTTTTCACGTTGGGAAAGGCATGTGTTTCTGTGGTATAATTCCTTATGTATATATGGAGACAGGATCAGTTCACAATGGCATTCATGCAAACCTTCTAAATCCAGCCAAAAGCAAGGAAGTGTAAGTGTCAAAATCAGAAATGCTATTGTACTAACCTTGCAAAGAGCCTATGGTCAATATGGCTACTTAAGGTTTTAGACTTTCAGAAACAGCAGCTTGACTCACCACGAGGGGCTTATATAAATGCTTTTAGAAACAGGCATAATAATCATCTCCTTAACCACTGGTTAGCAAATCATGTTGACTGTTTGACATAGAAATGTCCCAGCAGCAGCAAGTAACAAAGATCGTATCATACAATTGACAGGTTTGATGTGTTCCTGTGCTGTATGTGGTTGCAAACCACATGCATCCTCTACAATGTGTAATCCAATCCAAGATATTACATGAATACAGTTAAGAGACCTACTGATACTATATAGCATCAGCTTGAAAGTGCTGGCATGGTCTGTATTTCCTATTTTGAGGACCAAATACTGGCACTGCTATATCCTAGAATCTGTGGACTGTGTGCCTTCATTGTATCTCAGCACTGAACCAAACCTTCTATCTGTATTCTGGAGGGTACTGCAAGCATGCAGCTAAGACCTTTCCATTTCTAATTATATATGATGGAAAAGGTCATGAGACAGATGAGAAACCATATTCAATCAATACTGGACCGATTTTTTCCCCCTACTGATTTTGGAAAGTGTTTCCATGGTTAGTAACACTCTGGGATACACAGAGAGAGCACAGTTAACTGATGTGCCTGTAAACACATTTATTTGGCTTTTTGCTTCACTGAGCATAGAAGTCATCTGGACAATCTTAATTTTTTTCTAAGGGACCATCACAAAAAGACCCCGTAACACAAAGGAAAAACAATCTGCAAATGCTCCCTTGAAATGTGGCCTTTCCTGCCTAGTTACAGAATGAAATCGATACACAGCTGCAGATTTGTTGACCTGCACATGAGATTGAAACTATAATATGAAAAAAATGAAATTCTTCCCTGATGATAGATTTTTCTCTATTTAGATACCACTAGTGGGAACAATATAATGACTAGAAGGATCTGCAGACCCCTGTATAACGTTAGAGAATGTCATGTTGAGAAAGGGCATATGTTCTCTACATCACTGCTCCTTAATCTTCTCAGATTTTCACAAAGAAATCATATTAATCAAATCTGCTTTCAGCTATATGAAAAGTGCAGTTTGAATGGTTCACAGCTTAGGAAGAAATTGAATGTAGAAGAAAACCTTGGATAGAAATAAGCCCAGAACTTAAAATAACTTGCTGTTGTCAGTATCTCACTTTATGATTCTGAATAGCTGTGACAATTATGCATCAGAAAGCTCTGAAACTGCCCCATACTGTGGCTACGGAGTGGTCCATGAAGGCGACACAGGAGCAGAGGAATTGCCAGATGAAATCAGGCTGGTGAGCCATCTGCTACTGGCTTGAAAAGAAGAAAAGCAAACTCAACAAAAAATCCTACCCAGAAATACATCAGCAAGGGGCAAAATTCTGCCTGGCACTGAACAGATACGCTGGTCCCCCAGAGCATTTGAAAATCTGCTTGGGAGTTTGAGGAAGACTGGGCTGTATGTGTATGTGTGTGTGTATGTGTATGTGTATGTGTTGCTCCCTTCCCCTTGCCCTGTTGGGGAAAAAGTGAGGGAGCAGAGAGCAGGGACATCACCTCGGTTCCATGCAGCAGAGGGTTGGGTATGGAGGGGAAAGCAGTTGGCAATCTGTAATGACTGGGAGAAGCCAGTGTACTCCTTCATATACAGGGGCTGTCATCATGCTTTCTTAAAGCAGGGTAGCCTTCCAGTGCTCCCTCTGACGCGGAGCTGCCTCCTTGTTTTGGGTTGTTTTGGAGACAGTCTTAAATCTGCGGAAAGATATTGTTTTATTAAATATACCAAATAAAAGCCACAACACTTGTATGTGGTTTCCTCACTCGTATTAGCGTTTAGTGTTTACTTGGCATGACTATTGTGTTTGCCACCATTCAGACTACAGAGGAAAGCCTGTTCCCTGTGCCCGAAAGCTGATGTTCTGATGACCCAGTCTTGCTCGCGTTGAAATCATGAGGATCCGTACTGTTGACTTTGGATATGAATAATAGGGGGGGACATGAAGGGGCACTCCTTTCCTCTCTGTTAAATTTGAATATCAGGCATGTAGGCAGATGATCACCATATCACAAAGTAAACTTTGACATATGAATGACAGAATGTTGGTTCTGGCGATAGGATCAAAAGGGCATTTCTGTGTCACTTAAAACAAAGGTAACAGCATTTCTTTTGAAGGTAAAGTGTATTTAAATCTAGGAGAAACACAAATAAAAAAGAGGCACCAATCTAATGAGAATTATATTTTAAATTGATGCCAGAAAAACAGGATATTCCTGAGGTCTTTCTGAATACGTCTACTTCTGTCTGGACTCTGGAGAAAAATCTGCTAATAGCAAAGGCATGACATTAGATTACAACCACAAAACTGCAGTCTTAAGACTGTAATGAAAATGGGTTAAGTCTACACCATTTCTTATTCGTATTATAATCCCTGCCATAAGAATAGCCTTTCCTGGAATTATTGAAAAGGAAATTCTCCCTTGCTTGTAAATGTCATTTCATTTTTCCTCTCACTATATTTGTAAAGATAGCTGAAACTGTTTAGCTTACTATTTTTCAGAATGCTGTCCAAATCTGAGGGTGGTTACTATAAAAGGAATCTAGCATGAGCTAACGATTATTATACTGTGGTATTTGAAATCAGGAGTGTTTAATTATGTACAGACACATGGTAAAGTCAAACTTCTAAGGAGAAATGAGATTTGTAGTCTATGGGGCTTGCACATGCTCAGGATGGACCTGTAAGGCCTCTGTCTGCTCCAGTTGCTGTTGACATGGACTACTATGCATATGCCATGGCATTCCTAGCTCATGACGGAAAGACAACCTTCAGATTTGCAGGTCTTTTTCTAGGTGGGATATGATGGATCTCAATAAAGTGGGGAAAAACATCTGTGCTCAAAAAGCTAATTCTACAAGAACATGGTCTCTTTTTTTTCTGTCAGTAAGTCCCAATTCTCATGCTGGTGAGAGCGGAGATACTTACTGTAGTTAAGGCAAAAGGTGTCCAACACACAGTCTGTAGTTGTGTGTTAAGTCGCATGACTGGGGAGCAGGAGAGGCTGTGGGCCTCAGAAGTGTAGTGATGGGGACCAGCGTGCCAGTGCTATTCATTGGATCCATAGCGATTCCCTGCTCATATGGAGGTGCCTTCACAATGACATCAGTCAGGAGTGAGCCATGGCTAGGTGAAATGCTCCATGCATGGCAGGGAGAAGACTCCTATTATGTGTGGCCAGCTTAGCTGATAGGGGTATGTGCTGTTAATATGACTCTTTTTAGACAGTCGGCCTTTGCGGTGTGTGCTGCATACGTGTGCCTGCAGAAGCATTGAGTTAGGTCCTGTGGCCTGCCTTTGCAGGGAGTCTGGGCACCACTCACTTACAGCACTGTTTGCTTTGAAACAATCACTCAGACATAAATGACTCGCTATGAGGTGTTGGAAGTCATGCTGGTTGGTGTAGCATTCAGTGGTCTAACAGCCTCAAGCTCAGTGCAGGAAAAAAAGACACGTTTTTCACTGGAGTTGTAAAAAAGTAAAGAGACGAGCATGCTGCTTAGATTGCCTTTTTGATGCTATTGGAAATCAGCCTACCTAGAAATTGCAGTAGACAATCCGAGGTGAGCTATGATGTTTTAAAAGCACTGACTGAAGGAGATGATGAAGCTTGCTTGCACAGAGTCAGGCTTGCTGACATGTTAAAATTGATGGCTGAAAGTGTGGAAAAAACCACCCTATTTGGGAGAAGAAATATGGTTTTAGAATTATTTCCATTATTTTTATATTATTCTTTCTATTTTTGCTAGATCATCAGTCATTGACTTTGAATGGCCAGCTAATATGCGAAGGTCTCTCGTGTCCTGCAGCAGACCAGCAGTAGAGGTAACTTAGCAGGAAATGATGATTAACTTGGAGCTTGCGATTCACTTTTACTTGACTCTTCGCTTTGCTTTTCACCCAGACAAAGTGGTTGGGAGTTGAAGCTGACTCTTTTTAGACTTGTACTGAGCACAACATGTGCTCTGCTGGCAGCAGTGGAGGGAGACTGAACTTGGCCAGGTGTTGTGTCTTTCCAAGCACTTTTTTTCTGAGGGTGGTGGTGGAGAGTGAAGGGTTTGGGATGTTCTTATTCCAGGTATACCATAGTGTAGTGTAGTGTGCATATAGAGATTCACCAGTGAAATTGACAGTTCGCCCAGGAAAAGTATAATGATAAGAGATTGTTATCTCTCTGCATGCTCCCATTCTGGACTCACTTTAGCTACTTCTATAGCAGGGTTGACTTGTTAAAGAGATAAAACTAGGTGTTCATTTCCTTCCTTGACACAGCACTTGCCTCTTCATAGCTCAGCACGAGCTTCCAGTCACGTGGCCATTTTATCTGTCACGTAGGGACAGAAGAGGGAGTTGGCTGGTGTGAGTACGCTTCAGAAGATTTTGAGCTCACTTAGGTGGAGAAGTGAGCCAGAACTAAATCCAGAGGAGGAGAAGGTAACATGGCCAGAAGTCCTGTGTCATTAGGCACAGGAAAGGTACCAAACCTGGCCCTTCTTATGGTGGGAGTGCTTTGGAAGTCTCCATCTGAGCTGTGATTTTTGGAAAGTCTGCTCTTTCTGGTAAGATGGACAAAAATGTTGATATTCATGAAGCATAGAGGCTGCTCCCCCTGACATTTTCAGACAGAAGGGTATAAAATTTAAACCAGTGTATATTCTTTTGCAATTCAGAATGAAAATATGAAATCATTATGGATAGCCTATTACAGTCTATTTATCAAGGGAATCAGATACAGATCCATTCATGACTGCTAACTTTCTGTCTCAGGAAGGCCTTTCTCCCAAGCAATTATTCGCAGGAAGTACATAGTAGGTAGAGGTCACTTTGTACCTGTTGTCTTTCTTCTGCTTTTTCTCTGAGGAACTGGTATTAATCACTGTCAGATGCAGGATACTGTGCTGACAGAGTCTTTGCTCTGACTAAGTGGCGTTCTGAAGTTATACTATTATGTATCACAGTTTCCATACCAACTGCTTGACGTTGCAGACTCTTGGGAAATGTTTGCTGCAGACATGGTTTTCTAGCAACTGAAACTTGAGAATCACTTACATAAACTTTATAGATCTCTCATTTTATAAACCTCTGCCTGTCTCCTCATCCTAGTCTTCTTTCCTGCCTACTTTTTTATTCCCTCCATTGCATCCTCTAAAATGCTAGGTGTCTTGCTCCTTCTCCAGATACATTCCTGAATGTTGATGTTTTCTTGCCTCTCCTTTTCCTTCTCAATAAAGAATTCACTTGTATCGCTTGATCCAGCAGGCCACCTACCTTGGTGAATACTACATTAGGTTGTTGTCCCTGGTATTCTTGGACTTCAGCAGAACTAGGATTAGTTCTGGTCCTTTTGTGTAACCACTAAACCACAGTACAGTTAGAACATGTTTTTTTTCTGTATTCAGTAGCTTATAAAAAGGTCAGCACATTAATCTAAATGCTAAAACATACTATATTTTGAATGGCTGGTTACACTTCCTCTTTATCACAGGTGGCCAGGTTTGTAAAAGGAGAGGAAAAAGAATTGTAAGCCTTCTAAAATTATTGAACTTTGAAAAGAAGAGCTAGTATGTAGTATAGTATGTAACAGCTGTCTGTCTGTCACAGAATAGTTGAGCATCTAGAAACATTACAGCATTTATATAATTAATGAAAGTTGAAAATAGAAATCATGCAGTCTAGATGAGGCGTTTGTAACAACAGTCAAAGTATCAAGATGGGACTAGGGCTGACTGGAAAATACCAACAGTTGGGTAAAAGGGGAAAACCAAAAATTTTTACCTTGAACACAAAAATTGTCTGAAAATCAAAACAAATATGCAGTTAGGGACTTGATACAATTTCTAGTTGGGTTTCTTGTTGGTCTGTCATTCTCTATTGCTCAGTTTATTTATTCCATGACATGCCATTTATTGCTGATCCATCAAGTAGGACATGTAGTCCGTCATGAAAACCAGGCTTATGAGGGCTATTGGGGGACAATGATGAAAATCTTAAAGTTTTTGTTGAGAATTAGATATTGAAAAGTAATTAGTTGGAAAACCATAGGAAAAGAAATTTATATGACTTTATATAAGCCCTAATTGAGACCAGTCTTCTACAATCCTAATAGACATTGTGATGTTTGTTTTCTTCAGATGTCCCATAGCATGATAAAGTAAATTACTGGAAAAGTATACATAAGGGGCAAGAAAAATGTTTTGGTTATGATGCCATCTGTCCAATGCTAGCTGACTGCTGAGGCAGTGAAAATGGAAATTATTGTAATACAGTTTCTGTAATCTTCTTAAATCTCAAATTAATTTAGCATGAGGATTGGCACTTTTAGGCTGAGTTGATGGCTGTGATTATGGCTCCTTCTTGCCTTCTCTAGTTTCATTTATTGTTAGTTGCTATTATATGTTCATTAAAAAGTAATTTAATAAATCATGGGATTTCCTGCCTGTAAAACAATTATCAGAATTAAGAGTGACAGCAATGGTTGGGGAATATGCTGAAATTTGGTAACCATTTGTGAAGGCAAAGCAGGACACAAAAACCTTACTATTTAACTAAGAACTATTTAGTATAATAGTGCCTTCCTCTACTCTCCTTAAGTAAGTGAAGCAGGATTTGAGGCATCATCTGGGTTCTGACTCTGTGTCTGCCATGGGTGAGTGTGCAAAAGTCACTTTTGTCAATACTTTTGGGAACCGGTGCTGATTAATCTGTTGGTTATTCAGATAGAAGGATGACTGGGCAATATCATGACACTGGGGACAGGAATTGACAATTCTCTTACGCAGGTGAGTACTGAGGACTGTACTGAAATGATTTTAAGGAATCACTGACTGATTAATTTAAAAATTTCAGAGGCCTCTGGGTATCCAAATAAGACTCTGAACTTCATTATGGCATGGACATATGTGAAGCCATTCAGGACCAGGTGCTTTTTAGTGGCCTTTCTGTACTGTTTGAATACCTCTATTCAACTTGCTTGAAAGGTCTCCAATCACACAGTGAGTGAGGAATGGTGGAGGAAGCAATGAAAGTTTGGTGAGGGGGAATGGGGGAGCCTGAGAGAAAAAGAGAGAGATTGTTCAGACAGGCAGAGAGCATATAAGCAATAACTGGGACTGTGTTTATACTGTCATGTTAGCTTAGGATTCAAGGTCACACTCAATGGTTTTCGCATTGCTTACACATTAACGTTCACCCTGGCCTTACTGGCTGTCAGGCAGAGCTTGGATCTGACCATGAACACAGCTGCATACACATTCTGAAAAAACTAATGATTTTGAGGTCTAGGGAAGAGTCAAAGTTTATGTGGAGAGAGCTGAAAGAGGCAGGCTGATGAGGGATGAAGTGAGATAAATGATGGAGTGCTGGACAAGGAAGGGTTAAGCTCGAAGGGATTCAAGAGAAAGCAGGATGGTAGCCAGGCCGGCCTGCGGGACAGAGGAGGCAGTTGTCTTCTGCAAACAGAAACTGTGTCAAGAGGTTTTCCCGTAACTTCACTGAGATGCAGATTACCAGGAGCCACCCTCCTCATATGGTAAGCTGGTGTGGAGACAGCTACTGACAGCAGTCATCTTCTCTGACAGCTCCTCTGGTCAGCACATAGCCTGGGCCAGTACCTGCCCAAGGAGACTTGTGTTTCCCATCAGCAGTGGAGAGAAATTCTCAGCATAAAGATGCAACAACAGCAACAATTTTCTTTCCTGGAGATCAAAATAAATAATTCCAGTTCATACAATATCTCTTTAAAACAGACAAATATTTCTTAGTAATCGCTGTAGTACAAGGAATTAACATAACTCTGAGCACTCTCTGAGGACAGTGCAGCCTTCAGAGCCAGAGAACACACCTACACTGAGTATGATGTGTGCTTCTATGACTCAAAGATAATATTTACAGCTGTGGTGGTTCGGTTCCTCAGAGCACACCATGAGCCTTCCTTTCACACTATATTATCCTAGACCTCATTGTTCTGTAAGGGAGACACTGAGTCTGGCTCCGTTTGGAGGATGCCGGGAAGTCAGAAAACGTGCATGCAGTACCGACTCCTACAGGATCACTCACGTTCATCTCAGAGGTGGCAGGTTCATTGCAGCTAATAATTCCTCCTGCAAAACCTGGCTCCTCACCATCTTCATAAACCCTGAAGCAAATATAATAGCACCCTCAGGCCCTCAAGAATGCTCATACAGCAGGAATTTGGCATCTTCCAAATGTGATTCATAGCTTTATTCATTACATTGTGCCCCTTAAAAAATCAAGAGGAGAGTCCAGGTACACTGCATACATAAGTTCATTCCCATTTGATGAGGAAATATGTTTGCCTGACCTGGAGGACTTGATATTTCTGATAAACTTGGAATTGAAGGAGCTGGTGAAGAAGCAGTTGAGAGTGCACATGGGGAAGAAGAATTAAGAATAGTCAAAGTTTATATGGAGAGAGGTGGACCAACTGGAGGATAGACTGAGATAAGTGATGGAATAATAATTAGAAATTAGAAGATTTAGAAGGATTAAGTAAGTGAGTGAGGAACAGCAATCAGATGGCAGAAGGAGGGACAAGATCCCTGTTAGAACTGGGTGGCCGCAGTTATGGTATCTAAGCTTTGTGTGTTAGCTGACTTCTCAAATTTACAGTGGCTGAACAAACATCCAGGTCAGAGTATCCAGGCATTTGCCTATCAGGTGCAGAGGGCAAATTCTCAAAAACAGTATAGACTGTTCTCAAGTTGCAATATTTTCCAAATCTAGTACCTATTTTGTTTATTATTATTTTATCAAATGTATTACAGACATTTCTACAAGGCTGAATCATGACTCAGGATGTACTAGATACAGTAAAAATAGATGGTTTTTAACTTCAGGAGAGTCAAAATATATGACAGGAGACTGCAGAAAGAAACAAACGTAAGAGACAGTGAGATACATGATTAACAAGGTAGACACATACAACTTTTAGGTTGTAGGTTTAGTCACTTAGAGATATAGGACATGTCATCTCACAGACCATTGTAGTCTTTCACCGTTCTGTGTCTTTTTCAATGGAAGGTATTAATTGGTTAGAAGATGCATCTTCTTCAAAGAAAAGTCTCAATAAAAAAAGGTATCTTTCGTTCCTGAAAACTGAAAAGGTTTCAACACAAAGACAAGTCATTAGTTAGCATTCAGTGGTTCCTACCTTATTCAAATACTGCTTTTCTGCCTTACCCACCTGAAGGGGGCTGCACAATACACAGGAGGATTTGTTTAAAAAGGCTTCAGATGAGACAAGAGGAAAAAGAAATAATAGGTATAATGGTAAAAGTCCTTAGCAGAACATAGTGCTGGACAAAGGCGTGTGGTGAAAAAAAAAGAAATAGAGCCATAAAAGGAAAGGTTGTCTTGGAAGGGAGACCTTAAAGGTGATACTAAAGAAGATAGGAAGCTTTGGAGGTCATTTGGGGTAAAGAGAAATGACATGATCCTTATAGCAGAGAGAATTTTATATCCAGCAAATACAATTCACAGTCTTTTTAAGGACCTGCATAATAATTTGCTGGTGAGAGAGAAACATTTCTTCTCACTATGTGGTCATTCAAACCATGCTAACATACTGGCACCCTATGCATGTTATGGGATTGCTTCTTGGTGAATACTGAATAATTACTCTTACCACTGGAGAGATTAATAGCATGAAAATTAAGCTTCTCTAAATGCAATCTTGATTATTAGGGCTCTGAGTGTGTTGCTGGGAATGCATCGCTCAAGTGTTCAAAAACAGTGCACAGTATGTACTGTGTTATCAGTATTTTAAAAGTTAAGAGTTTGATGGGAATTTCAGCATTAAACATAATCCCATATGAAACACCCTCCAGGAGCTAATCTATTGCCATTTCCTGTTTATATAACTAGATCAACCATAATGAATTAATGAATTAATAATAATACATGGCAACTCTTGATGCACTTAGTAAAGCATGTACCAGTGGCACATCCTTGAAATGCCTACTGCCTTATACAACATATTTCTTTTGCCCACTGCCTAGGCTTTTTGAAAATACTGTCTTATTTTGGTAATTAGCTCAGGCACAGAGCTGTGTGGAGGAGGATATACCTCTCCCATGCCCACATTAGGTCTTGGGACAGTACTGTTGCTTCTGCACCCAGCACAGACTGTACTTTTCATCCTGGTAGATCTGGGGTGCCTTTGTACAGAATCAAGCATCTGGAAACACCAAGCAGAGACACAGCCATTTGGTACTTTCCCACTCAGTGTCAGACCTTCTGAACCTCATACTGGCCATTGCTGACCTGCTTCCATACCTCCTCACACCCTGAGAAGGAACTGTGGCTTCCTACGCAGTGCTGAGTGAGGACACAGTGCCAGCACAGATCTGGTGGTGTGCCCCAGCCCCTCTTGGAGCAGAGACCACGTCACATATTCAGCAGGACTCTCAGAGTTCCAGTCCTTGGGAGATTTCCATGTTTTACCTTCTCAGCACATGCTTTTCCTACTGGTGGCGTGATGCTTTCTGACAACTATTTCTCCATCCAAACCTACAGATACCTTAAGGACCCACTCACAGCAAGACATGATGCAGGGGCATTTTTGGCATGGGTTTTATGAGCTCTCAACTTGCTCAGGACAAGCTTATGAGCTCTGTGCCAGCACTGGCCAAGTTACACTTATGCTGGATCTGTGGTTAACTAGCACTTATGTTTCCTAGATTTTTCCATTACCTATGGTATCCTGGACCTCCTTCAGTGCAGATAATGGAGTGTTAATAAAGGTCCTTTTGCTGTAATTTGTATTAAAAATGAGACAAACTTTAAGGAGGATGCATATTTTTCCTTCTTGAATTCGTAAAACACAGAAAAGGTAAGACCCACATTTAAAAAATAATTATGAAGAACAGAAAAAGCATAACCATGGAAAAATCAACTCTGAAGTCATTTGGGAGGAAAAGAGAACAGGGCAGAAATATCCTGCTGTAACTGTTCCATGCCACCATACAACTGGAAGAAAGGGTTACTTTAGTTACCATTTATTGTTAATACTCAGTTGCCCAATGTTTAACTAGTTCTTTCAACAAAGTTTTGCAATGACAGTTCATTTTTTTTACTTTAAAGAGCAAACCTCTAAAGAAGTACATGAAGAACAAGGAACTGAACTTACAGGACAAAGTGTGTCACTGGGTGCAGTGCCACTATCACTGTTTTGTGAACTTACTCTGATAGTGAATTTGTCCCAGATAAACACCAGCAAACGCCCATGATTCTCTCACAAGTGGCCTCGTCAAATTTTTTTGATGTAAAAACCAGTTATTAAAATATTTTAAATCCTAATTAATAATGAAAAGGCTGCACTAAAATGGCTTTATTTTCATGTGACAATTACAAAACAGCTGCTTAGCCAGTTAATTGCAAGTGAAAAAAGAAAGGGAAATTTTCAGCCTTGAAAGTTTTGAACAACACTGAGTACAACTTGGTTTTGTTTTTGAGAGATGGGGGGCTGTGATGAGACACAAAGTGCAGGACATAAAGGGACATTGCAAGAACAGTTGACATACCTATGTGAGGGACCTTCTTTTCAGAAAAGTTATTTGTATTTGTCCAGAATGATAGTCATCTGTCAGTTAAATAACAAGAAGTAGAGCTTTACTTCTGGTTTCATTCCAGGAAAAAAGTAAGGATTTTTAAGCTCAGAAACATGCCAGGTTTTCTTTAAAGTAGCCACTGGTACAAAATGAGAAGTTGTAACCAGAAATCCCTACTTGGTCACACAAACTTATTTTCAGTTTAACTAGAAATTTTTGAAACAGCAAGTGTTTATGCACAAATTGGGATGGGTACACACTGAGAAGTCTTTGGAAAGACAGGACGAAGATATTGCTGAGCAAGTATGAAAGCAAGGTACTCACAAAGCTTGTACTTAGGAACATACACATTTTCTTTTACTTTTGAAAAATATATTGGTTTAGTAAGAAATTCACCAACTGATTGTCTTCTGAGACTTCATGGGATTGTTGCAAAATGCAACTCGCTTTCTTTAATTTTTTTAAAAAAATCTGATTAAAGCTAACACTGGGTGAAAGATTTCAGTCATCCCTGAACCTCTTCTTCTTCTTCTTCACCATCTCTTTCTTCTCTTGATATTCCTATCTGCCATTGCAGTTCTTTGGAGCTGAAAGTAAATTAGGGCATCTTTCAGAGCTGTTTCCAAAACCAGCAGAGGCAAAACCTCTAGATCTACGTAGTTCTTCAAATGGCTTTTCAAGTGGCTCACAGTGATGCTGAGCTTTCTGCCTGCAGCTCATTCAAGCTGTAAAACATTTCTACACAATGGGGATTTTTTTCTCTGCCAGCACAACATAGGTCTTTAAGTGTTTCCCGGATTATAGCAATTGTTAGAGTGCTGTGGGAATCAGCAGCCCATCTGTCCTGAAGGAAGGGTAAAATGTGGTCATCGTAATTATAAACACAGTCTTGAACAATTACATGAAATGATACAGGAATGGAAAATGGCAATAAAGTGGTAAAGGGCCACAAACACAGAATGTTCAACTGGTGATGCCATGCATGCTTCCCCTTTCTTTTCTTTTCATCTTATGCAACTTGGTTGAAATTTCCAGGTAAGGTTAAGTTCTGACTCCGGTCTACACTCTCTTCTCAATGTGGGTTATGCACACAGTTCTGCCATGGGCTGTCTATAGCCTACAGCATACTGAATAAGCATGAGAGAGCAATTTTACTTTTTTGATGACTGGTGTTACAATCCTCCAGTTCCTGATCTGGGGCTGCCACACTGGAAATCTCTGCTCCTTAGATCGTCCTTAACCGCCGCATAAACAGAAAGCAGGTAGTGGACAAGGCAGAGATTGGAAGGCTGTAATACTGGTCACACAAAATAAGGAAAAAAATCAGATATAAAACATATAATTTTCCTTGAAAGCAGTGTCTGGCAGTAAGATCATAAAAGGCTGGGGTTTTTTACCCTAACAAAAATTAGCAGTACTTCGTTCTGTTTGTTCTGTTCCTTATCTGTCATGATTCTTGCTTCTTCCTGACTGTTTTTTTGAAATCTTGTGATAGGTTGAATGTCACCCCAGTTCTTATGACTGCATTTATTACCATCAGCCTCAATATTTTTAGATAACATGTTATTACAACTGAGTTATTTCTGCATTTGGTGGCTTTTTCTGTTTCAATAATTTTGTTTTCCTCCTTACAGCAGCTGTTTTCCAGTTCTCTCAACATCCCTACATTTGATGGCACTCCATTTAGGTAACTGCATAATCATTCCACATCTCACTGTGATGGCAAGTCTTTAGAAATTCTGAGTTAGGACTGCCTGTGGGATTAACACGCGAAATTGCTGCTAGGCTCTTTGTGAGAGCCTGGGAACAGGAAAACATCTACCATCCATCTCCTGAATGTTGTCCAGCACCTTGTCCTTTTGGGGGTGTAAGACAATGTGTTAAATCCTGAGTAACATTCTACATTAATTTGCACCAATGCAGCTCTACCAAAGGTAATTAATTTCCATCACTATCGCTGATAATAACCCAGTTAGATATGATGGTCTAGGTTCTTATTTGAGGTAAGGGCTACTACATGGCAGAATCGGGTGAAGTGGCCAGGACATAATTAAGAATAATTCCCCAGCCGCCAAAGAACTGTCTGGAGCCGGTGCTGGGATACAGTGTAACAGTCCCTTACCGTATTTTCCATGCTGTTTCTCGTGCTCCAAAAATCAGACGGTGATTTTTTGTCTTCAGAGAAATGGAAAAAAATTAAAGTTTGCTCAATACTGTATTCATTTTGTGTGTATATATGTAATGTAAATTATCTCTAGTAATTGCTGACAAATCTGAAATGCCTACATCAGTATATTGACCATCAATAAAAAAGAAGTGACAGTAAATGTATGGTTGGCTGCTCCACATATTTCTGAACAAAATTGCTATAGTTAAGACTGGAAAATGCAGGACAAAAGAGCAAGCACTTTTGGTGGGAAAACATCTCTAGAATTTTACTTATTCTTTAAATTGTCTTTTGATTAAATTTGTAGATCACTACGTTCCTAGTGTAGGTTAGTCATTATTTAATTAGAAGATAGAGACAAAGAAGAATCCCGTTTATAACTCTTAATCTACTTAAGTTATTATCTAACCAGCAGTCCTGAGAGAATATTCAACATATTGAACTGATTCGTGCATGCTTCATTAGCTCTTTATATCTTAACTGTACATAATCATTCCCAGCTCTGTCATGGTTATCATGGTGGAATTTCCACTGAAGTCAATGAACTCTCAGTGTAAATTGACTGCAAAACAGTGACTGGGACAAATTCTCTCTTTATCTGAAACCTTTGAAATGCTACTGGCTTGAGTGCAATTGCTGGAGACATGACTGAATTTGGTTTAATTTTCTGGTATTTATTCAAGTTAGTGCCTTGAAGACCTGGAGTTCTCTCATTTAATTTTAATATTTTGAGCTGAACTTGACAAATACTGATAAAAATAATGCCTTTAGGGTTTGGTTGAAAAGCCTTTTTGTGACAACCTGAAAGATTTTTATTAGCATCTGCAAGCCCTTGACTGAGTTTTTAGTGGTCATAGAGGAAAGGTAATTGAAAACATCAGTCACCTAATAGGTGCTTGAAAAATGGTATTTTTTTCATGAATTTTTAAAAATACAGCTAAAAATTTATTGCATTCAGATTTGTGCAAAATACAGCCATTTAAAATATATATGAAATGAAGTAATATAATTTTGTTTCATTCTAGGATCAGGCTACATTTTCTGACCTTTTCTCTCTAGAATAAAGGGAAAATAAGACGAGAAGGGGAAGAAAGAGAGACCTAGAGCAGTCAAGACTTCTATTCACCCTGAAAAGGGGAAATATTTAAAATTAAATTATTCCATCAGACTCTTACTTCCCTTCTTCCTTTCTCTTTCTTCTCTCCCTCTTTTCATCCCTTCTTCTTTCCTATTTAAAGGAATAGGTTTAAGGAAAATAAAGGCATAAAGGGAAATATTTAGCAGCTTTAATGCTATAGGCACAGCGTTTTCAATCAGAGCACTTTCCAGGACAATGTGGCATCCTATACAGTCAATAGAGAAGAACAATTACAATGTCTAGAACAATCACCTGCCATGAGATTTGTTTAATCTAATTTTAGCTACAGAAAGTTTAGATTTCTAGTCAAGGTAATCATTTAGGCTCCCTTTATAAGCAATGTAGGGATTTAAGTGCTTTCAGAGGAAAATTCTTCCAATTTATGTTGATATCTGTCCTACAAAGAATTGAACTGCCCTCGAGATGTTTTTTCTCTCTGTGTACAGAGGGAGTCTAGCTGACCAGGTTAGACCAAATACTTGTCTTTTGAAGATGGTTAATGACAGCCAAGTGAATGGCAGCTAAGCTGAATATGGCCACATGCACTTCCATTTGAGATATCAGAAGACCCATTAATTTCCATCTAAAGCAGGTTCAGCAGGTATGTAAGAGGAACTGCGGATCTTATTGTGGTATGTAGAGTTTTTCAGATGATTCTGGTGAGAAACCAATCCTCTTTTTCTAACGAATACTGTAAAAATATTAAAGACCAATTTTATTAAAGAGGAAGTGTATTTTGCAGCTTTTTTGTGTACATCCTCTTTATACTGTTCCTTAGTTTTCATGCATAGAAGAATCTATGCTTTTTGACTTCCACCGATCTTCGCTGTGGAGTTAATTTGAACTCAGCTTTGATTTTACATCTTATCTACATACAAAGTTTGCTCAGCTGACTTTGGTGATGCTGTAATTTCAGGATTATTGACCCAGCCAGAGACAGTGATAAGAGGATGCCACATTCATTCAGTTCATTGTCTCCCAAGCAGGATGCTGGCTGAGTCACTTGCATACTAATAATTCTGCCATCCTTTTCCACAAATCTCCCTCTTTATGCTCAGAAGACCTGACAAGTCCCATCACAATTCATCATCTGGGGAGAACTGTAGAGGCTTTCTAGAGTGTAAAGTCACCCACCGTGGCCCCAGAATTCCCAGCCATACACAAGCATGAACACAGTACCAGGGAGGACCAACTGCTTAAAAAAGGCTTTGCATGATGTGGGTAGTCAGAGCAAAATGAAGACTTTCCTTCAGCATCAACACATCTTTTTACAGGTTCCTATTGCCATAAGAGGTCCCCAGCTTGTTCTAATTATGTTACTTATTTCTAGTTGCACAGAATGATTGTAGTTAGAGGCCGACAGTTCTCCTGCATCCTTTTTCAGGAGCAATGTTAAAATGTTATTCCTGCTTTCTGAAAGTAATGAACTGTACTGCAACCTTAGCAAAATTTGCAGGGTAAATAGGCTCTAAATCATTAATACTACTTCCTAAAACTCCACTGAGGTTTCTCACCCACAGATTGACTTAGCCCAAACCCAGCTGGACCTGTGGTATGTGATGAGATCACAGCATTCATTTCTGGGACTGTAGGTGCAAGTTAAGAGCCTATCAGCATTGCTGTTGTGAATATCTTTCTGAGGATTTATAATTTAGTTTTTTAATATGCATCAATCTGAAACTTGGCATAGGTGCAACATTTGGTTTTAAAGGGGAGAAAGGACTTTAGGTAATCAGTTATTTTTCGAGTTTTGGGAATTTTTGCTGACATTCATGCTATAGTAATAGAAAAGACAGTCCTTAAATCTGAAATATTGCAAGCTCTTTCTGTGGAAGATGTGGTGTGCTGGCAATTAAGAAAAACTAAAGAACAGAGTCCCTAAATAAAATGTGAAGACACACACCTGGTTTTCATATTTTCATCGTTGTTTGCATGTTATATCACATGAGGTATTTACAACAGCACTTGCTGTACCATATCCAAGCTATATATTCCCATGACACATTTTTGTTGTGCTTGAGGTTGAAGTACTAGTGGTTCTTCTATGCTCTGCTCTACCAAATGACGCGAGGAAGCCTATAATGCTACAATTCTGAGGTTCCCTTCCCTTTACTGCTCTGAATCAAAACTCACAAGAGAAAATCATGCCTCTAGATGAGTTCTCTTTTAGCATGTGCTAGTATTTGAGATTACAAGTAAGCCATGTAGATTTAAAGTATTTAATTTAATTGAAATCATGCAACTAAGCTATTATTGTTGTAATGTACCCACAGGCATAGGATTCGAAACGTGAACTGTATACCCAGGCACACCGAAGAAGAGGAACACAGGATAACACCTGGAGTTGCTGATTCAAGACTGGGCACTGCTGGCATAGCTCACAGCAGAAAGGATCCTTAAACTTACTGTTAAATCCATGGTGTCTGCTGGATGTCAGAGGAGCTGTTTTCCCTTTAAATTTGGTCCAGCCATCAGCCAGTTGTCCTCAGCTGAGGGCAGCTTCTTTTCACCTACTGGGACAGTCTCCTTTATTGATTTAAGGTCACACAGAAATGTGATGTGCCGGACCTAAAATTTCAGACTTAACTCTTTGTCTGCACTGCCAAGCAGGGTTCAAGTTATAAAAGCTAGTATGCATGCTCTAATTAGCTGACACTATTAGCTCAGGTCAGCTCTGGTTCTAGTCTTGGAGGAACAGACACAGCTTTTGTCAACATTAATGCTAACTGCTTCCCTGACCCAGACCTCTCTCTGTCACCCTTTCCCTCCCCTCCTCCTCCTCCTGGGACCTGAGGGTAGCAGGCATCTCACCTGCTCAGGGCAGCCAGGGTACTGGTGCTGTTCTGGTTCATCAGCCCCAGTGAAGTTAAATACTTGTATACCTTTGGAAATTAGATGGGATTAACTGAATGGTGTGAAGTGAGTGTGCAATAGCTGCTTCAGTATAAGTCCATGTGTGCACAAGCCCTGTGGGTTGCTCTAATTTCTTCCAGCTGTCTACGACATCCAAAGGGACATCCCTAGGCAGCTGGAGTAACAAGCTCTCTTGCCACGTCCTCTCTGTGCCACTGCTCTGGAGCAGAATCGCAGGGCTCCCCACTGATAGACTTCGGCCAAGCTGAAATTTTCTGACTCATTCCTCCTGTTTGTTTTCTTTCTCCTAGCCAATTTCTTATCTATAAGCATACTTTGCCTTTTACTGCATGATCTCTTCGTTTCCTCTACAGCCTCTTGGGAGGGACTTTGTCAAAGGCTGTTCAAAAATTAAAATAGTTACATCATCCTGCTCTCTTATCTGCTCTTATTTTGACATACTCAAACTATTCTACTGGCTGGGATAATGAAATAGGATTGGCAGTACCACTGAGTCCCTATAGAGCAATACCTTTAATAGTGCTTATTTAATGCCAGGTTTTGTATTTACTTAATTAGTGATAGAAGAATCGTTTATATCTTTCCCAGCTTTGTGTCCTGGTGGCAATCTTGGTTCGACATTTTCCTTGAATGGGGCAAAAATGAGTTGAACGGGGTGACTGTTAGATTGAAAAAAGGATCGCTTTTTAAAGGTAAACATCAATAGCATTTCTATTTTTCCCCAGCAAAATTTAATGACACCTTTACAGCCAATTATACATTTTTCCACTCCATTCCATTTTCTGTTTTCTGTCTTTCTTTTTTCTTCTTCTGTCTTTTTTGTGTTAAAGCACTGGGGCCCATAAATGGGGAAAAGATAATGGTTTACAATCAATGCTCATGGACCAGACAGCTAATCTGAACTTAACTAAAAAGTCAATATTTAGCTGTACCTTATCAGTGGAGAAATGTCAAGCACAGAGGTAGACATGAACAAATTTCCAACTGATTTCTCTTTCTTATGCCTCAGCGTTCAAAGATTCATGGAAGAGTTTCAACATCAGATAAGACAAAACTGCCTTTGAAAAAAACACATAACAAATGACAAACTTGCGGCTGCAGAGACTAGAGTTTATGAAATGAAAACACACGTCAAAAATTCATTCTAATCTCTCCTCGCACATTCCATTGGTCACCTTCCAGTCTGTGTGATGCTAGCAGTTGATAGTTAAACACTGCAGGCAGTCTTTAAGAGATAGCAGCAGGAAATGTTTTCTTGCTGAGTGAAGTCGTTATTTGTTGCCACCCAAAATAAAATTGACATAAATCATTTTGAATTCTAAAACTGCTAAGGATTTTAATATACGTGTGTGGTACTGACTGGAAATTGTGCTGTTGTGCGAGAGCAACTCTCACAGCAAACAATTTTTCTAATTAAAAATTTGTTTGTTAACTTATTTATCAGCTCACAATGAACATCACTTTTAGGAAGTCTGCAATTCATTTAGCTGTCTTGATTTTTGTAAAGGAACAACTAATGGAGTTACACTACTACAGAATTTAACCCTTGGCTAGAAATCAGAAGTGCTTAGTTTATTCCCATTGCCACTCACTTAATTTTAAGACATGATGAGCCCACATCTCTCAAGCACAGTCAGGGGCTTCCCAAACTAAAGGGTAAACATTGTTTTTAAGAATCGTCATAGCACACGGAATCCACTAGCTTTGTGTTTGTGTAATTTCAACATCTGTCTATACCGCTCCCTTGGGAGGGAGGGGATGGATGAAAGGTGGGCTGTGGTGTGCAAAGCTACAGTTCTGGTGCTTTATGCTCTTTTTCAGTAAAATCCCCTTAGGAAAAATCATGTCAGACTGCAAAATATTACATAAAAATGTTGGTAAGAATAAACCCAACAGGCAGTAAATATGACTGCATGACTAGCACTTACTAAAGCTTAAACATAACAGATGAAAGATTGCCAGGGACTCCTCAAGACTGAAACAATAATAGGAAAAATCAGAAATTAGTAGCTATATTTGGATCCTTAGAACTGGTCTTCATTCATACACCAAACATACGTATTTTGTTTAGGATTGCACCACTGTTCTGAACATTTTTGAAAGAGTAATGATATCACCACTTTCCATTGTCCCCAGGTATTTATAACTTGTTTTAAATATTGGAGGAATCCCTGCCAAAATTAAAACCTTAACTTCTGCATTGCAAATACGTTTATTTTCTTTCTAGCTTCTCTCTTCTTTTATTCAATGAACAATAAATATTCAGGATGAGACTAATATGGGGAAAAAAGACAGCAAAGAATCTGGGTAAAGTTTTCAGCAATGTTTTGGGAAATACTTCACTAATGAGTCCATTTCTTTTGTGAAAATGTTTGAGATTAGCTCTGTGTGTGTGTGTATGTGTGTGCACTTTATCAAAGAAACATCTTGGAAATGCAGACACTTTATATATTGTTACTGCTTTACTGTATCTTCAAAGATATTTAACCTTTGGCACTGATACACAGCAGAGCCAGAAAATAAATTCACTTGTTGGACATATATGGATTAGATCATAATTAAATAATATTATTGTAAATCAACATTGACATTTCCTCAGAATGGAATGTAAGATAAATATGTTCCAACTTACTAAGAACGTTGCATTATTTTCTCAGCCTGGTCACTCACATAACAAAGCTTTATGTGCACTGAATTAACCCACTTTGCTGCTTGGGATCACTGCTTTATTATGTTCAGTTCATAAGGACCCTGCAGAAAAATAGATACACAGTTTGCACTTCAGTGTAGCTGTACTGTTATTCCATTTTTGTTTGCATGTGCTTTCAAGATAAACAAAAAGCCTTTAAGGTTCTGGGGTGTATCTTCTCTTCTACTTAGGAAAAAATTACCTGTAAATGATGCCAATGTTTATTATCACACCTCTGTTCCATTGGACATTTTGGAAAGTTTGGAGTCCTATGGCTAGGGTGTGGATAGCAAGGTGTCACTGTCATGGATGAGTGCAGGATGTTTGGAAAGGGTAGGCAGGGAAGAGGAGGGAAATTTTTGCTCCGTATAAAGGAGCTCTTTTCCTGCACAGAGCTCCAGTGTGAGAGCAGAAAAGTGTCTGCGCACATTCTTTGGGTCAAGATCAGAGGGGAGGATAACACTGCTGATGGTGTGGAGAGGTCTGTTATGGGCTGCCTCACCTTGCCTAGTATTCCCACGCTATTCACTTTGTCAACAACCTACACCGTCCTGTACACTTGGTAGTCAAATGACTGTGAGAAGGTAAACTAAATTCAGGAACTACCAGTTTTTCCCAGCTGCCTGTAGAAATGGTGAAATGCTTACATCTAGTGAGTGAAATGTGTGGCTGAGCTTTTTATGCTGACCCTGGATGTTTCCTAGTGACTTATTGCAGAGAAGGCTGCCATTGCATTCATCATGGTATGACAAGCTATATCAAAGGGAGAAAAAGGTTGCTCAATCAAAAAAGTGAAGAGCCTCCAGCTCTCCATCTGGACTGGCTTGCTCTACATTAGGGGAAACACAGCCAGAGTGGAAAAGATTATCAGATATGTTTGCTTGCTATATCTGTAGAGATTTCTTTTCTACACAGATGTCAATGAAGGGAGTTCAGAATTACAAATTATATATGGGACAACTTGTTATCACTTTTTCCTAAGCTAAAAGGTTGGTCATTTGGTGTGAAACAAAGATATAGGAAATTTGCTTTTGATAACTAGTTGCAATCCTGGTATAGAAACCTGTTTAACGGGCAGATTTAACATATCGTTTCATTCCTTTACTAGCTCTTTCTATCATGTCTTTAAATCTGATCAAGATTCTTTTGCAGTTGAAGTACAAATAAAGGAATTAAAAATATTATTTTTGGACTGCTACCTTTTGAGAAATGCACAAACTAAGGCCAAATAAATTCATATTTTGAAAGAGACTATAATTCAAATGTAGAATTTCACCCATTTAGACCTTCAGTAAGTATCTTTGTCCACCTGGGTTTATTTTATAGAAGGGCTTTCTTTTTTGATTTTCAGACACCAAGAAATGGAGAATCCTTCATTTTTCTTGGCAGCTTTTTCCAAGGAGTAATCAGCCATAGCTCTTAAGATCTGTTGCCTCTTCCTAGTTCTGTTTCAACCATTGGTCTTGCTTCATTTTTCTTTGGTAGGCTAAGGAGCACGTTATTAATATCTGCTAAGTACTTAAGGAATAGTGTCAGGTAACTCCTGCACCTTTCTTTTGACGAGCCAAAGAGATGGACTTCTTTTAAACATTCTCAATAAGGTATTCGTTTAAAGTCTCAAGTTATTTTTGTGGCTTCTCTTTGTAACATCTCCAACTTTCAACATCTCCAAGTTTCAACACACTTTTTCTAATGTAGATACCAGAAATGAACTTGATATTCCAGAACCGATCTTGCCAGAGCTGCCCATAAAGGCAGAACAATTTCCTCACTCCCAGCTCTTCTTTTTTCTTTATCCAGGGCTCAAAAAGCCCTTTGGATGCGGCATTGTACAGAGGTCCCGTGTTTAGCCTGTAATCAATCATAACTTACAAATATTTAGTCGCTGCCTCCCAAAGGTCTCATCCCCTCCAAGTACAATCTCTGTTCTTTGTTCCCAGCTCTGTTACTCCATCACAGCTCAGAAAAAGTCTTTGAGACACAAAATACTTGGAAGCTGAAGAAGTGGTCTGGGGCAGTGCCACCACTGCGTGCTCATGTCAGGGCACTGTGCTGCCCAGGGGCTCCCATGGATGGGGAGCTCAGCGAGGCCCACGGCTGGGCAGGGCAGGGCTGTGGGGAGCTGGAGACCAGCCCTGCTGTGGCATCACTAGGGCAGGGACCGATGGCTATGGAGGGCTAAAATGGGGTCCTGGGCTGAGTGGTGGTGGTGGCCCTGGAAGCTGGGCAGGGAAAATCAGGTTTGTCAGTGCCCTGAGGACACGGACAGTTCGTCCGGCTCTTACATGTCTCTCCAGGTGTCACAGCTGGCTGTGTCTGGAGGTAGGACATGGTGGAGGGTGGGCTTCAGGTCTGGCCAGGCACAACCACTCTTATCTTGTTTACCTGAACTGGGCTGAAACTGATGCTTCTTCTGGACACCTCCAATGAGCGCACTGGCAGCCTTAGTGCTTGTGCTTGCAACTTTTCTCTCCTCTCTCGCCATACTGAAACAGACAATGTTAGCTTTAACACCAGTCACTGAGATGACCTACTCCAACCTGCTGCACTGAGTCAAGATATTTATGGTTTATGCCTGAATAACTTGTGGGGTTTTTTTAATTTTCCCTTAAGGAACCTCCAGAAAGCAGATACCATCACCTTCCTGGTTTTTCTCTTGCAGTGATTGCCTGTTTTTGTCATTTAGGAAGTTTTCCCTCACCTCTGACTTTTATCTTTTTTACAGCACAATAAACGAATTTGTTCTGGTCCTGCCCGTTCTGCACTTGGAGACCAGTTGTCCTCCTGGAAGACTGCTCTCGTGCCTCTTGTAGTCCTCTATTTCTTAGACTAATAAGCCAACATTCTTTTAATCATCCCACAAAAGTCATACTTTTTAAATCTCTTATTTTTATTCTTCTCCTGGCTATGTCTTATTTGTCTAAATTTTTCTTAAAGTACAGTGCCCCAACAGGTTCCTATACTGTAGTTGTGATTTTACCATCTTCAGCTAAAATAATTACCACTTAGACCTTGCATATGACACTTTTATTAATACTTAAACAGCATTTAGGTATCAATTGCCTTAAATATGAGAGTTTTTTTGAGGTAATATATGAATATAATAACTATATAGGTATACACTGGAGTCAAGTGCATTTTATACCATTTGCTCACTTGCAAAGCTCAGTGAAGGACACTTTCTGTTGCATTAATTGGGAAGAACAGTGCAGCAAATTAAGGAATGGGAACTGAGATCTTTCTTACACATTTTTGTCTTTCATTATTTTTGTCTTAGTGTAGCTTTTTCTGTACAATTGCATGTGTAGACTCCATTGTCTGCTTTGCATCATTCAGCTGTCTGACTTGGTATGCTCTAGGTCAGGTCACAAATATATCATTTCTGAGCAAGGAAATTCTTTATTTTGGATCAAGTAAAATAACCTTGACTTATCACTAAAAAGAATAATTGTCTGGAATGTCTGCTTTTAAGTCTACTATTATGTGTTGCAAATAAATTATTGTGTGAGTAGTACAATAAGCAGGGATACTTCTGAGTGACAAAACAAGCAATGCAAGCTCTAAGTAGTGTGAAATTTTGTGTCAACTCATCATGCTTATCATTAGTCACATAGGCAATAACAAACAATCAGTCACTGACATAGGATAACTGAAAATGGTATTCTAAAACATTTCTTGAAAATAGGTCATATTTCATGATGCTAGCTCCCAGCTTTTCTTTGTGCATGTTTTGGATTATTTGTTCAATAAGAGCCAGCTATAAAATATAGTAAAATGCATGATACATTTGACTTTGACAGATGATGTCTTTTCCTCTGTTCAAACATCATCTATCAGGACTAACATGGGGTTTCAGCATTACCACACTGCCCTCGGTGAACTAAAGCATATATAAAGCACACATACTTTGGGGAAAATGCGTGTTTTTTCCTGAAAACTACTATTAATGTTCCAACTAAAAAAAAAGATATTTTTCTCTCATATGGATATTTACACCCAGTAAATGAACTTTCTTATCCTCTTTGGGATTTTTCTGAGAAAACATTTTTCTCCAGTGAGAAGACATTTTGACCATAATATTAATTCTTTTATGTAATGCCAAATATGAGATGAAGTCTAAAGAAGAAATGAAAGTATTTGTCTTGTTGCAAAACCCCTCTGGGTTCTTCTGTTAAGCAGTGAAGCTAAGCAAATGAAGTGAACATTAATTTTTGACCATTTCATGTATTTAAACAGGACTTTGTTTCTTAAGTGATGTATATAAGCCAAGGATTACATAAAAGAGAATGGAAAAAAGTGTTTAAGGAATGCAACTCAAGGTTCATAACTGAAAATGGTTAACAAAATGCTGCTAGTCTGGGATGAAACAAAGTTATCTGAAGCAGAGTTAGAAACTATTTCAATAGTAAGTTAGGCCTTCTGTTAAGGTGCTTGCAATCGGATTTGTTGAACAGTTGAAGTTAGCAAACATGTTCCTGTCTGAGACAATCTAAATAACCCATCTGTGGAGGAAAATGAAAGGGTAATTTTTCCAAACAAATCTATTATGATGAATTGTTTGCTGACAGACATTACTCTAAAAAAAAAAGAAAAAAAACCCATACGCAACTGTTGAATTTGATAAGCCCTCTGTATGAGAAACCCTGCCCCCAAACATACCAGATTATAAATCCTCCATGAACCCACCCCCCAAATTTAGGAGAATTTCCTAATTTTGTGTGTGAATTTTGTAATCTTGGGGTGTCTCCAGCTATTTATAAATGTTATGTTTTTCTATTGCATGAATACAGCTGTATTGTTATACATGTATAGGTTTCAAAGACAGATCCAGTGTCTTTTGCTAGACCAATTGATACAGCTATTCAGATTTGAAAAAGAAGAAATCTTCAAATGACTCAGATTATAATTACACATAATAAAAGGAAGGTAAAAGAAAAAATGATGTAAGTAAAATCTTCACAAGAGGTTTAAGAAATGGATTTATTTATGTCTGTTCTGTAGGTTACCTGAGTCTAAAAGCAGTGGCTGTTTCTGCTGCATGGAGATTAATTTCCTTTCATTTGAAGGTTCAGTCCACAGTAAACATGCTATAATAACTCATACATGTCACATACCCCCCCAACGCTGGGTACCCTGGCAAACACTACAGCCTTGATCTTCCAGGAACTCTGAGAAAGTTATGATAATGATTCAGCTTCCATAATGAAGAAGAATGGAGGGAGACTGGTTTTGCAGACAGATATCATCTAATGCAAGGAGATGATGCAACTGTGTGTTCTCGCTTGTCTCTTTCCAGTGTGCTGGAATTTCCAGTGTCCCTGGCAATGGGTAGCAGAGAGTCATCCCTTTTCTGGGACAAGGGTTTGTTTCCCTTTGCTGTCAGAGACGAAGCAGGAAAATGCAATGTGAGGAACCATTTTGGGCTAGAATGGCGAGGGGAATGATTGCACCAGGGTCAAGGTGACATGGTTACTTCTGACTCTGGACAGCAAATGGATATAAACGGTGGGAATGACTGTCATGGATCACATTGAATAATCAACGTGGTACAAGAGAGAGAGAGGTGAAGAGAAGGTATTTAAGGTACAGGTGTTCAAGGAGAGTGGTTATATTCTTAAAAGCTCAGTCCTAGAGATAGAAGGAGCAGTAATGTCAAAGGAAAAAAAAAAAACAACACCAAAATTGGAATGGAATGTTATGACATTTTGCAGCATTGTACAGGGTATAGGGGCTTGCTCTAGGATATGCATATTCCTGCACAAAACCAAAACAAATTAAAAAAACCCCAAACACGTGCTATGTATGTGTTAGACTGACTTTGAAAAGTAGCATGGGGGAATAAGGGAAAAAGAATAAATTATTAAAAATATTCTACAATGAAAAGTGGGTAAATGCACATTTCCAGAATAGGCTTTAACTGCTCCAAGCAGAATATGTCAAAGTAGCAGAAGACATATCTATCCCTAAACAGAGAAGAAAGTAAGAGGAAAAAAACCTAACCCTTCAGTGATTAAATTGCAGTGCTGGTTATTCAGATGGCTTCAGAAGATGGAACAGCAGTCCATAGAAAGGGGCCTAAGTGGTGAGAGACAATATTATGTTCTAGAAAACAAGAAAGATGTAAACAAGTCTGACAGGAGAAAACAAGTAACAAGAAATTATTTTTTTATCAAAGGCAGGAAGTCTGTGAACTTTTATCAAAGTAGCCAAATCATTCTTGCTGCCTTCCTTATCAGCAAAAAAAATGTGGGAACTCCATCTTCTTAGCCATTTAAGACATGTTGATTCTGTGAAGCAGGATGAGGGGAAAAGGAATTGCTGTAGCTGGAATAGCACTGAAATAAAAAAATTCATTAAAATTAAATTAAAAATTTACTTGGGACTGGAAAATCATGAAATAATCTCAGTTGAAAGGGACTTCTGGTCCAACCTTTCGGTTCAGAGGGCAATTCTGAAATTAGAGCAGGTTACTCAGCACAATGTCCGGCTGGTGCTGGATCTCTTGGATCTCCAAGAAGGGAGATCCCACAGCATCTCCAGACAACTTACTGTTCACAGTAATTTTTTTTCCCCTCATTGTGCCCCCTGCTCTGGACACCTGGTGCAGCATTATTGCCAGCATATGGTGACACCCGTTATGGACCAGGGAAGCATAACAACACATGAGATATTCTGGATGTCAAAACCCGTGATCCACCGGTGGTCAGGGATGCCTCTTGTAACTGTTCACTCAACTTTCGCTCACATTTTGGCTGGCACACGGCTCATGCTAAGGCCTGATGTATGCTGGGAGCATCAGCATTCGGTCAAAGTGAGAGCAACAAGTAGTCAGCAGACAATGGAGAACAAAAGATAAAGATCATTAAGGAGCCATTACCACCTGCAGCTTGCTGTCTCCTGCAGCCCAAATTCTTGCATATTGATTGTCTGGCAGCCTCTTCAGAATCCACTAACTTATTACAATGGTAAAGACCAAACTCACATAGCATAACTACATCAGCTTATCCAAAAAGTTTTTGAAATGGATCCAACAGCAGCTTGACTGATGGAGGAGGAAGGGGGAGCACCCTCACCATCGACTAGAGGACGAAGACATCGCCTGCATCATTCTTCTTCCTCTGAGGGCTCAGTGGTTGACTTGTGTGCTTTTTAAAGTCAGAGTCTAGATTGTGATTATTGTATCATGTGCTGATTATTAAGAATTTGACCCAATCTACAGAGGGTCCAAGTGACTGAAAAGTCTAGGTAACTGAAATTTTAGGTAATAGGAAAGCTGTGATAATTGCTAGAAATTCTGTGTAATGATAAGCTATGCTGATTGCTAAAATCTTTATATAATAATAAAGCTCTAACTATAATATAACTGTGGCCAGTTCCCATTCTACCAAGGATCCTTAAAAGAACCTGCTTGTCCCTGTAGTGTTGGGTAGCGTCAGGTGACACCTCATAGTTAATGAGAATTTCCTTTGCTGCAAATTTTGTCCATTGCACCTTATCCTTTCACTGGGAAAAGCATGACCCTGTCTCGTCTATATACTCTATGCCCTCTATACCCTCCTGCTACATAACTGAGAACAGCAATAAAATCTCCTTTAGCCAGCTCTTTTTAATGAAGAACAAAACCTTGCGCTCTCAGGCTCTCTTCTTGTACCTTGAACTTTAGGCCTCCAGCCATCTGGGTGGCCATCCACTAGACTCAGTCCAGTTTGTCAATGTCTTTCTTGTACTGGGGAGCCCAAAACTGGACGCAGTATTCCAGATGTGGTCTCATCAGTGCTGAACACTGGGCAATAATCACTTCCCTTGACCTGCTAGCTCAAATTCTTCTAATACCGCCCAGTATATGGTTTAGCGTTCTTTGCTGCAAGGGTGCTTGGTGGATTTTGTTCAACCTGATGTCTACCAGGACGTCCAGGTCCTTCTCTGCAAAGGTGCTTTCCAGCCCCCAGTCTATACTGGCACATGGGATTGTCCTTCCCCAGGTACATGCAGGAGTTTGCATTTGTGTTGGTTTCACCAACTATAAAATGGTCGGTGAAATCATCAAATTTATTCAGGAGGCTCATATAATTACCAAAGAAATTGGAAGACATAGTTATAAAACACTGAGAAGATGTAAAAATACAAATTTTCAGCATAAGAGTGGCAAGGTCAATTGTGTTTTCTGTGTGCAATTATGTGCTACTGCTCCTTGAGTAGGATAAAAGAAAACTGGTGAATGTATTTTATGTGGACTTTCACAGTCTTTTGATAAGACCACTCATAAGTTGCTAGGAAAATAAAATTAATCATAAAATGAGAAGCATAGTTCTGTTATATCTTAGGAACTGGCTAAAATGAGAAAGATAAGAAACATGGTCCATTTTCAACAATATGAACAGTTTATGACCTGTGCATTTTGCTTGTAATGAGGTTGTCTTGGTTAAAACCATTTTTCAATCATTTGGAAAAGAGAATGGAAACTTGAGACCATTTTCATATGGCACAACATAGCTTAATTTGGCAAGATTAGGAAAGATTTATGAGAAATTCGCAACATAACTAAATTGGCAGTACTATGGCAGCCAGTTCCATATGGCCAACAGCAAGATCGCACAGACTGAATATTTTTTATTTCTTGTGATATGGCTGTGCTCTAAATTCATTGTAGCCTCATCTCTCAAAAGAAATCTTGGAGTCTGCACTAAGAGATCATTAAAAGTTTCTGTATTCTGAAAAAGGCCTTCCTGTGGCAAGTTGTATTAATTTCTGATTAGAAAAGAAATCAAAAGAGACATAGGTAGACAGAAGATGAAAGGATTTTATATGTAGAGAAAAAGAGTTATTAGAAGCACAGGAGGTCCCACATAAACAAATAACAGCAGTCCTGTAGAAATAGCTAATGAAAAAAATGAAAATTATTTAGTAAGAAACAATTAGACTAACTGAAGCAAATAGAGTAATTATATATAAAGATACTTTAAAACAAATGACAGAATTTATATTGAGTGCTAAAAGTACAAGAGCAGAGATACCGAATAAAGTAGAAATATAGGAAACATAAAAACTTTAAAGCAAATATTTTGCACTAACAAGCAAATGACCTATGGAAATATGTGCTGTTGGGTGTAGCTGATGCTAAGAAAATAACAAAATACTAGAAAGGAAAACATTTACAGGAATAAAAAGAAAATCACAGCTGTAGAGGACTGAAACTATGACTCTTACGAACGTCACATTTAACTGCATTCATCAGCCATTGAACTCAGTTGAGCCTGGGAGGTCGTATGTCTTGTGTCCAAAGATTTTGACCAGCTGTTTTCTATGGACTTTAAATGAGAGATAAGCTGCTTTGCAAATCTCCCATTTTTGAATCTTTATTTAAAGCTTTTGGTATTGGCAGCATCTGGGTTAGGCAGGTCCTACGTCTGTTCCAGTAGCATTTATGTTCTTCTTATGCAATTGCCAAGAGAAGGGGTTGAAAACCTGATGTTAGAGACTGACTAAGTGACTGCTGTGCCCTTGAGGTAGCATCTGAATGGAAGTTTGTTAATTTAAGGCTAGGAATATCTCAGCAAGAAGGAATAAAACCTGCTGATGATGAGTTTATACAAACACCAGATACAAATGTCTCCAGCCTCTGCAAAACATGAATTTATGAAATAATAATCTGGGATTCTCTGATTCACCTTGTCCTAGTGTAAATGACAAAACAAGAACTGGGTGATAGTCCTGCAATGGGAGGACAGACAAGATAACCAAATAGACCTTTTTCATTTTAATTTTGATGATAATGGAAGTGGGTTCACAGAGAAAGCTGAAATATCATCTGTAGCTCGCCTTCTGTGTCTTGGCATTGCTGCAGACTTTTTCTGCTGAGAGACATCTGCAGTACAGAGGCACCAGAGGCTGAGCTAAGCCCATGCTGTCAGCTTTCACTGTAGATTCAGTTTGGACTCCCACATTTTTTCAATGCATTTTTATGGCTCCATCCCCTACAGATTTCTTTCAAATAACCAATTAAAAAAGGAAACATCAAATAAAAATAAGAAACCTTTCACACGTAAAAGCATTTGGAAGTTAATTGACTTTCAGAGCAGGTTAAAAAGCAGTTTATCAGAGCCAATCCATCATCTACACAATTTGCATGTTTTAAAAGGCACCTACTATCTTTCACAAGTCTCATTATGATCTCATGTGCAACCCTGAATTTAACAACAACAGCAGTTTGGTCAGTTAACAGGAACTGCAATGTTTGAAAAATGTGGTATTTCCTATCCAGTAAGAGTTGTTGTGAATGAGGATTATGAGATAGTACAGAAAAGCGGAGGGTTCACTTGATATATAGGAATTCTGGTTGGTCTGATTGGTGGTACACCTATAACCACAAACTTTTTTCAAGAAATGTATATTTTTTGAAGCACAGACACATATACAAATAGATATTAGAAAAAAATTAACCTACAAAATGTTTCAAGACCTTGAAATTCTGTTTAAAAATCATCACACTACTGGGACATGATTTAATAAAACACAGTTGTCAGGATTCCAGGTGAACAATTTGTCGTGAAGATTAATTTCAGATGTTCCATTTCTTACAGATTACCACTATCTCAATTTCTGTTCGTTCATGGTACTTCACTGTGGCCAGATGGGTTCAGAAATGATTCCCAGCAAAAAAAATATTCATTTTGTGTCATTCGGTCTATATTGTAACATGATTTGTCTGCACACCTTTGTGCAAAAAGGCCCAGGATAATTGTTCATCAACATCCATCCACCTTGCAGCAAGAAGAGAAATTCTGATCCATGTGGATTTCATATCAATCCTAGATACATTCCAGAAAACCAGACAAAAAGGACTAGATATGAAGCTTAGTGTTGGGTCCTTGTTGTTTATTAACTGTTCTATTATTCCTAGGTAAAAGATGCCCTGATTAATATTTTCATGCTTATTCATCTTTTAATCTGGTGGAGCGTCACTGAAAAGTTGCTCCAGTATTGCAGCATCAGTGCTGTAATGTAACACTACCCTGAAGCTGGGGCAAGATAGGGTAATAATCTTCTTAAGATAGAGATATGGAGTGACTTGCCCAGAATGGAATGGAAGAGAGGTGATGGCATGTTTTGGATGTAAGGTCTCCTGCTGGATTCCCCCCAGACACAGCTTTTCATGAAGGAAAGGGCCAGATACCTGCAGAATAGGGAACCTTTCATCTTTATCTCTTGCTTCTGAGCCCATCGAGACCTCCCCATGTGAAATTTGTACATCTGGGAGGCTGGAGGTTTTTAGAGGGAAACATGTCTGGCAAACTGTCAGGAGGAAGTTATTTACTAGGAATTGGTGTTGGCATCAGTCCCCTGGCATGGGGAAGTGTTGTGGGAAACTAGGTTCTAGCTGAATTGTGCTTCTGGAAGAAAAGAGGTATCTGAAAAGAAGCATGTATCACAGAAGAAGCAAGAAATAAGTATATGTATTTTCCAGCTTTCTCACACAGGTTGCTGGGGTCCGCAGCACCGGGAGATCCCCTTGCTGCATCTGCAAAAAAAAGGTAGCAAATCCCTTGCTCCCCAAGGGGAGAGTGCTGTAGGAATGAACAGATCCAAGCTGTAGGGTCTAAGGGACATTTTTACCATGTTTGTAGAGCAGTAGGTAAGTTGTCCCCCAGCTAAGGTGGGCAGGAGGGAAGCAAGCCAAGGGATCTTTGTTCCTTTCCTGGTTTAATAAATAACGAAGCTCTGGGATGAGGGCAGGGTGTCTCAGATACAACGTGCTAAACACTAAATGGCTGAGACAAACTGCATTGGGGTTTTTTTTGACTAGCAGTGAAAAATTAAGGCTCCTGGGCTAAGTTCTTTCCTGCTAAGCTACAGCTAAGGTGAATTTTCACAGAACTGTTTAGGTATTTTGAGGACCTCAGTGACAGCCCCACCACTGGGTACCACAGCAGAGCCACTACACTTGCTGCTGAAGACACTGTCTTATGGTTAACATTGGAGGCTCTGCATGAAAATCAGCTTCCATTCTCCACTTGGTCACAAGCAATTTAACAAGATTCATATGTGCAGTTGCAGGGCTACAGCTCTCTTCAGCCATGCAAGAAGAGCTCTCATTCCTGGCACAACATAACAGATCAGAAACCCCAGGTCTGCTTTCTGTTTTCTGATGATGGTTTTGATTCGCAGCTGAATTGTAATTACACAGGAAATCCAAACGTAAAGGTATGTAACAGGGAGAGGTGCTTTTTCTTGTTCAAAAGCATCTCGCGATTCTGTGGGTGGTCGCGTAATTCAGCAAACGCCCACAAATGGCAGAAGGTTGTATCAGCCGGCTCCGCGCAGCCCAGCGCCGGCGTGCAGGGCTGTGGCACACTTCGCCTAAACGCTCCAGGGCACTCCGTCTTTGCTAGAAGGTAAAACTGGCACTGGAAACAACATTTCAAAAAGGATCACGTTTGGAAGAAAAATATTAAAGAGAACAAATAGCATGTAAATCAGGATTATACTGCTCTTACCAGGTGGGGGTTTTAATCCTCACTTCCTCAATGAAGTACAAAAGTAGAGAGTCATGAAAGCCTCTGGTAGAAGATGATGGTTTAGGGTTTTTGTAATTGTATGTAAGTGTCTGGGAAGGAATAGTCAGAAGTTCTCCATAAGCCACTTTAAAAATGTGAGTAAGTCTGCTTGTCAAGATCCTCCGAGTCCCTGTTACCCATTTTCTGGGCCACACAGTTTATTCCTATCTCTTTAAATTGAAAATTCGCATTGAAAATGAAATGTTCTTTACCTAAAACTTTGATTATCCAACAGCTTATATGTTGTCTCCTGAGACATTTAGATAATCAAAATGCAGCAATGCATGGAGAAAATGAACTGTGGCTGCAAATAACTATCTAAAAACTGTACCTTCTTTCTCAGTAATAGAATCCTGTCATGCATCTGAGTCCAATCTGCTTGCTTTGCTGACAAAAACACGGGTTTGGTCTGGAAAGCAAAGCAAAGGCTCCAAAGTTGTAGCACACTAGCTGAATTCTGGCTCCAGTGTTGCCAGTTGGACGGTCAATTAAGTTGTGATTACAGGACGTTTATTATCTAACAGAAAGCTGCCTGAGTTAGGGTTTTGATTTCCCCTAGTCCCTGTCACCAGCACATCTCTGCTTTCACTGCTTGTGATCAGGAATGGATTGAGCCTTAAACCAGTGCCCAGATTTACCAAAATTACCGGGTGCTCCAAAACGCTCCTTTGCTGCCCCTCCCCGCCCAGTCCGCCCAGTGGATCCCTCCTTCCTCCCTCTCCCCGCGGGATGCCATCTCGTCTTCGCCTGCTCCTGAGCGCTTGAAGTCTCAGCCAAGGGAGGCAGCTGAGCCCCCCGGGAGGCCGGCTGGCACCCCTCCCGCTGCCTCTGCCACCCCCCGCGCTCAGCCCTGGCTCCCGCCTGCGCCCCGGCTGCTGCTGACCACAGATCCAGGGCCCCGGGAGGGCCGCTTAATCCCCTCCTGCTGATGCTGGGGATGCAGGAGGCAGAACCACAGCTTGCTTTTCTGATGCAAGGGGGGTTTGCAGCAGGAGAATCTCTGACAATAACATTTGGGCTCGTAAACCAAACCGATTCCATTGAGAAGGTGCGGAAGGGATAGATCGTATCCCCAGGTAATGTCAGGACTACAAAATAATTTATATCTGCACTTCACAGAAAGTGAGGCAAAACTGAGCAATCATTAAAAATCAAGTCTGTGTTATTATTTTGCTGTGGCTTCATAATAGCAGCAGTATAAACTACAGGTGAGAACACACTGGAAGTCTTTATTTTCAAACACTTACGATCATTAAAAAATAAAGTGCTCAAGGCCATGAAAATTGTCAGACCAAAAAGATTTTTGTTCTTCCATTTGAAAGTCTAACAACATTGTAGCTGGCCATTTATAACACTCCCACGTGCTGGGAGCCTACTGCTCCCGGGTCAAAATTATTTCAGCCCTGCTAGCTTTTATGCATAGCCTTTTCTCCTTGCTCTTTCTATACGTAGGGCAGAGAGACTGTCTGAAGATGGGGACGGGAGATTGCACAGGCACTGCCTGAAGTCGTCTGTGTGTTCCCGCTGCCGTCAGGTCCCCTGCTGTCCACGACTCGGGGGACCATGGCGGGTGGAACCGTAGAGCCCCAAAACGATGCCCCTACAGCCCAGTTCCCTTGCTGATTTTAAATAAACTGGACTATTTCTTGAGGCTAAGGAGTATCATAGTCACACAGCAGCTATAGAAATCTATTGCATTCTTTCTCGGTGTCAGCTCACCAACAGTAACCCACGTGTGTGTGCCTGTATGCAGGATGTATTTGTCTGTTTGTACGCACACACATGCGCGCGTGTGCTCATGCACCCTCCCACAACATCGGTGACCATTTCTCTTTTGATCTCAGGGAATGCTCATTCCAGCTGGTTTATGGTTTTATCGATATCAATGCCTAAAACTCCAATAAGCTTGAAAAATCAGAACTTCTATGTTGTCTATCATCATTAGTAATGACTCAGAAAAATTGTTGCCTGTCATCTTTAAGTACAACTGGAGTATGAATTATGGAAACCTCCAGGGAGTAAATAGCAAGTAGTTTGTGAACAAAAGGAGGCAAAACTATGATAGACAAATGTCAAGATTTTAAATCAAGTTGATTATTTAATGATCTGTTAGAAGCTGCTTGATTGATCTTCTTTAGCTTTACAAATACATTCTTTCTTGCATTAGGTCTTTTAAATATTAGACAACCGTTCCATCTGAAATAGCTTAGGGATTGTAGATCCAGTTTTGAAAAAGAGATATGGGCTAGGAAATCTCCTGAGTCTTCTCTGTTGCTCTTTACATGATCCTGTGTCTTTTGGGGCAGATCAGAATACTACACTGACGTTAATCAGAGTGTAAATTACGGTTTTAGTGTCACCTTAACTAAGGAGTGGCAGAACATTTTCTTCAGTAAGGGAAGGAACAATTCTGCATCCGTAATTCTGCCATGTAACCCTACGTTTCGCAGCTCTGTTTTCTCTCGTACATTGATCTGCACATTTTTGGTAATTTTACTGTGTATACAATGTCAGTTCAGCCAGGTAGCTCTAATGCCAACCTCCTACTGTATTTCACAGAGTGAGCTGAAAGGAGATGTTACTCTTGGCATCAGGCTGTGGCACTCATTTTGGGATAAAGAAGCTCAAAGACCAGTCAGGGAGCCAAAATAGAGGCTGAAACAAACAAATGTAGCAGACCACAGTTGGTTTGCTGGCATATTACTTATTTTGTTAATCAATGCTGATAGCAAAATCCTTTCCAAGGAGTCATTCAAGTTTGATATTAGTTCTTTTTGAAGCTGTGGTTCATTAAAGCCTATTTTGTTATTAGCATTAAAGTTCCCCGCATATAAAGGCTCAGGCTCCAGGCTCCAGGTCAGGCACAAGCAGTTTAATAAGATTCAGATGGTATACAAGCTATCAGAGAGGTATAAAATTCTTCAGACTTGCAATAACAGCTCCTGTTCCTGGCAGACCATAATATCAGCAAACTCCAGTTCCGCTTTCTGTTTACTGTAGATGGTTCTGATTCACAGCAAAATTGAAATTACACAGGAAATCAAAATATTCAAACTTAAAGGTATGCGACAGAGAGGCTCTCTTACCCTTCCAAGACTATTTAATAATTCTGCGGAATGAGGGCATTTTGCAGTGTTTAGTACGCTAAAAATCTCACAGGGAGAAAAATATGTGGTAGGAAAAAAGGCAACATAAAAAGATACTGATCCTCACTCAAAATATTGCAGTGTGCATAGTCTAAAGACACATGACTGTAGAGACTTAAATTTCCTATTGTTTAAAACATTGCTCCTGGTGTTTAACATGAAAAAGCATGATGCAGGAAGAGAAGAGCAGTATTGGATAGAAACATCTGCAAATGTATCTAGCTCATCAATACCTCCTTATTTAAGCTCTGATTGGAATTTTTGCATAGAAATGAGGTTAAATCCCTAAGCAGTTGCTAATCCCCCACTTAGAGTTGTAAATTTCCACGCTGAACAGTATTCATTTGGATGAAGAGAGTCAGCCTTTGCACATGTGCTTGCATGTATGTATGTATATATGTATATGATACACCTGTGCCTGTTTTAATTGCAGAATTTTAAAAAGAAAATGGATTCATAGAAATATTCATATCCTTCTCTATTTTGTTGTTTACAGGCAATCTCATACATTTGGCTAGAAGATCTGCCATGCTGACAATGAATTTACAGCCTGGAAATGAGCCAACTTCACCATCTACTTATCTCCTATTTAGTTTGCTAGTGTTATTGGCAAATTGCACCAACATACCACCATCCCTTTCATTCTGAGGGAAATGGAAAAACTTAAAAGATATTCAATATTTTTTGTGTGAAATGTAGATACCAGTGAGGGTGATAAAACCTTCAGCAACAAGGAGAAAATAATGAAAGCTGCAGAAATTATGTGTTCTTTCATGCTCTTTCAACTGTATTTTTGGACCAGTGTGATTACAAGGGAATTATATTCTGATGTGTGTGTGTGTGTGTATATATATATATATATATGTGTATATATGTGTGTGTATATATATATATATATGCATGTGTTGGGACATCCAGATGGGCCACCCTTTTACAAAGCACACTGTCGCTGAATGTGGTAAAAGACCCATGTTCTCATTTTGGAGCTGTTCTCAAACTCACTAATTAATTCTACAACTCATATTCGTAATTACCATTATCATCTTTTTTTTAATAATGAGTTTAAATTCCACAGAAACCTGGCTTCTTTTCCTCCCTCTGTCTCCACGCAGAAAAGCTGTTGAATAAGCACAATCTATTTCTTATCTTTCAGGAACTCAGGCTGGCTCACAGTGTAAGCAGCTAAGCTGAAAGATTTAATTCATCTTGTTCATTAAAATTCAAATAATTATAAAGTCAGAGATGTTAACTTTTCTGTTATTACAATACAGCTGGCAAATAGAGACTGTTGCACCAACTGGGAGACTTAAAACCTCATCTTTGGTGGCCAGGTAATTTGATTTAACAGTTTAGCAGGAATTTAAATCAATACTTCTGAGAAATCTGCTTTATGAAATTATTATTATGAGTAATTGATTTAAATGTGCTTTTCACAATCTCATGATATTTCACATGACATACATGTAGGGATTATTTCAAGTGCCTGTGGGTGTGTTTCTTGCTGTCTTTAAGTACTAGATAAAGTTGTGTAGAGAGGAATAACCCACAACCCCTTTAAGTCCTGATTCTGCAATTTTAATGGGCAATTGCTCGTAATTATACAAGGTGGGTGGGACTGCTCGAAACAATTGTGCTCAGGAGACAGGGTAGAGCTGGGTTTATAACCTTTGCTGAGGCATTTTTGATTCTTTCCTCTAACTTTTTGCTCTCTGAAATCCCCCCTTGAAACATTTTTCTACACTAGCTGCATTTGCCTTCTCAACATAAAACTTAGGATGCTTCCAAGAAAAACCATCAAAAAAGTCAAGTGTATAGTTAGCTACAAGCTTTGGCATTGCCACACTTAAAGATGAAATATTTCCACCAAGGCATTTACTCTGTGGTGTATTTTTCACCTGCTGGTGCTACTGGTTAGAAATGTTCTGAATGGATACGGATTTACCAGTTGTAAAATGAATGTCTGTCCTTTGGGAAATTTCCCCTGAACTTCAGCAGCACTCATGTTCATTTACTGTTTAATTACACTTTTTCCTCGGTTATATGCCAGAAAATGGACTCAGGTCCTACAAGACTTGAAGAATGGTGGGAATGAATGAGGCAAAGGGAAGGTATTCATAGCACAGTGAGCCTGGCCCCATTTATCAGCCAGATTTCAACTTTCAACCTACTTTGAAAGAAAGAAACAAAAAATTTGACTGACCACCACATCACCGTTATGCCATACAGATGTGTCCCATTGCAGCCCAAAAGATTTGGGCAAAGGAATGGAGGTTATCTGGCAATCTGATGCTTTTTTGTGTGATCAGAGATACTAGTAATGCTTCTAGGGCAAAGGGGTATTCTCTGAATCCTGCTTTGAGAGATGTGAAAAACTGCTGTGTTATTTGACAGCCAAAGGGACCTGTTCTCAATGCAAGGGGTTACTCCTAGCAATGTGTGCAAGGACAGTAAGAGAAGAAATTGTGGGCAATAAAATAGGAAATTCCTAGCGCCATCTTCGCACCCCTTCTAAACGAATAGCTCTCTCCAGCCTTTTATATTAAGTGATTAGAAAGAGTTAAATGAGCATGATTGCCATGGAAATTTCTTAGGCATTAATGTTTTCTACTTCTTCTGTATTGAATGCCCTTGTGATAGAAGAGAAAGAACAAACATCAAAAGTACCTTTTAACTTCACAATTCTTTCTAAATTTCTTTAAACTTATAGGCTATACTGCTGGCTTTCAAACTTCAAAGCAAGCAGGAAGATCAGGGTCACACAGAAAATTATTTCTTACAGTTTAATAAAATATGCATGTGAATTGTATGACCTGCCAGAGAAATTATTTATGTGTTAATGTAATGTTGTAACTTTAATTACACACTTTAATTTCTTCCTCAGCAGCTTCTTTACCAGTAAGAACAGTACCGGTTCTAAATTGGGTTTGAAACATCTGTTGTGTCACCAAAGCTTAAATTATTTCCAGACTGAATTGCTTTTTCTCTTCTACAAGATAACAATCGTTTGGGTTTTTCTTAGTATTTGGGAAAAAGGAAGCAACTGAGATCTTTTACCTTTAACTCAGAGGATTCACGATGGATCATTTTCAGCCTCACTCTTCCACAGTGTTGTAGTCTGTACATACTGTATTTATTGATAGTTGCAGAAATGCCTATTGCATGTTTTTTGTGAATGAATCACACAGCTTTTATTTATGGCAACTATTGGAAAGCACTTAATCCCATAGGATTGGTCCCTTTGGGATTTCCTACCTCTTTTTCTATGGTATACATATGACTAAAATCATGTACGTGCTACCACAAGGATGAATACTGAGCCTTATCTTCTGACTTACTATTCATATAAAGTTCTTAATAGATACAGAAAAGTTCCATGTCACTTATTTCAACAATGTCCTGTAGCAGCTCCATAGTTCAATTCTAAATTGCCTGGAGGCAGTGAGAATAAAAGAAAATAGTTTCTCTTCTCAACTACCACACAAGCTTTCTGTATGGTCTTTGCAAATCACCTACTTGTGTTTTAGTCTTCTCAAATGTTAATCTGAGGCCTAACTTCATTAAAGTGGTTTGAAATCATTCAAGGGAAAGTGGTATAGATGTGCAAAATATTTTTATAAAAAGCATTTGTTTTTATCTGTGTTTATTGTTTTACCTTTTAACATTTCCTTGGTTACTTTTTTGTTCTTGTACTATGGCCCAAGGTAAATTAAGAAGAAGAGTAAATAAGAGAGCCCATTTGGCACTGCTGGTATCATTCATTATGTTATATATGTCTGTCTCACTTTTCTTAAGTAAATACTCCTTGTCTTTTTAATCTTCTAAAGTGTCTACCTGCCTAATATTTCAAAGATTTTTTTAGTGACAATGATGTTGGAGTTATAATTTTGCATAAAATTATTGATTTTTTTTGTCTTAGTGTCAAATGGTTCACTGCTGTACTTCTTATACTGTCACAGAATAACGTAAAACCATAGATCACTAATGGCTAATATGTTTTTTCCTAGCTAACATGCCACCTTTCTTGTATTTTATCCTGGCATCAATGCTATCTCATGATCTTCCTATTGCTCCACATTCAGCCAGTCTTCATGCAGTCTTGATGGCACTCGATGACATCATGATGCCATATGAGGCTTTTTTGTCACGAATGTGCAGAACTTGGAGTCCAAACTGATTTCACAAGCCTCCTAATAAACATATGACACTTGCACATAACTAGTTTTTGGGTTGCGCTGGATTTCACTCAGTATCCTCTACGTTCAAAATTATTTACTATCTATTGCTAGACTTTTGAGTCATACAGATTTTTGCAGTTGTTAGGCTTGAGCCATGGATGGGGACCTGATGACCATCAGCAAGTATAAGTCACCACCTACGTACGAAAGGTGGCTTTGTTCGTTAAACATCCTTTTTAGAAAATGAATTGAGCAAACAAAGTGTGTTTATCCAAATAGTGCAAAATACTGATGCCAGAAATACAAAGTGCATTAGGATTGTTACAAAAGTCATGAAGGAGTTGTAAGTAGAGATGAACACACATTCCATGGAAAATACCATTTAACTTGAGCTTTTCCCTGAAGCGCAAATGAGCCAAATATGAAACTTTTTTGAGGTTAGGAATAGTGTTTAATTTTACATTTTCTCACATGTTGGCACTTCTTGGAATCTGTGGGAGCAAAAGTGGAATTACCAAAATACCACAGGTATTTTTTGTGTACTGTTGGTCTAAAGGATGTCAGGAAATACTGGAAACCATAGAAAGACATTTTTTCTTGACATTTCATACCATTAGCATTCTGGGATGCTTTAGATAAATTTCCAGAAGCTTTGGGTGGATGTCCAGGTTTTGCAGTTCTCCTTCAAAACGTACTGAATTGCCAAGCATCTTTGCAATTCACTTGCAGCAGCTAAAATGTTTCCATTCATTATCAATGATACTATGACATCTTTGTTCCTTCACTTAATCATGTCCTGTTCATAGATACAGATTCAGATTCTTTATATTACAGTCTATTGAGTAAGTGATAGAATGTTTTCTTCTGTCTAAAAGATTTTTGATCATTTGGGTTTAGGATTAGCACAGTGGAGTCCTGAGCTCTAAACCTAAACAGCCTAATGCGGAACCCAGAAAGACAGGAGACAAATGTCAGGGATTGAGAGAAGACAAGGAGATCCTGTCTATCTGTTTGTTTATTTTAACTTAACAATTTTTCTAATTAAAAAAATTGCTTATCCTGGAAAGCTCTCTCCAGGAGTCTGCAACACACAATCAGACAGCTCCCCTCCTCTCCCTCCTCTGTGTTTGCTGGCTCCACCATGGTCCCCTCCCCACCCTCCTATTGCTACCCCAGAACTGCATGTTGACCCTGTATCTCCACAGCTCTTCTGCCAAGTGGTTGTCTGCCTCTGCCTTGTGCCAGTCTGACTGCTCTCAAAGGTTCATTTGTTAGCTCGGCTCACGCTGACGTCATGTCTGCGGCACAGATTTCCCAAAAAAGAATGAATTCTGCTCTTCTCACAGGTCAGTGTGCTCCGTTTGCCCTCCTGTCCTCGTATGGCTTTGCTACTTTGCTAGAAGTAGTTAAACTGGAAGAGGACTGCTAAGCGTGGCCTGGTGCTGGGATGGACATGCTGGAAGACATGAGGAGCAGCAACCCATGAGAGGTATGCTGCATCCACGGAGCCCATGAGCATCACCCAAATCCAGGCTTCAGTTTCACCCCTTTTCAAGTTCCTCCACAGATCATGTTCCCTGTTCATGTCCCAGATAATCCCCTTCAGCAAGCACTTGTCTGGGTATATTGCAGATGACTGGTACACCAGTGCAGCCTCAAGCTTTCTGCTAGTTAACTCACAGTTCCTCTCATCAACACCTCTGCTATTCAGGCTGTCTCAAGACTTCAAGTTTTTATGTTGTTTGTTTGTTTGTTCATTTAAGATAGCACTGATGCCCACACATGCCATAAGGTTGCTCTACATTTTCAAGTGTGCTATGGTTATACCTCCACAATCCAGCCTACGGCATATTGAACCCATCCACATGGCCACATATATGTTAACAACAAATTTGTACCTATATGGCCTGAGTAGCGGTATATTTTCTGCATATCTACTCTGTTTTCCACTGGAAATCAAAACCAAATCAGTACTGCTGTTCTGCTCCATCAGCTTTCCTGATCAAATCAGTCCATTCATTGAGAGGACTGTCTGGCTGTATTTACATACAAAGTGTTTCTAACCTATTCCTTATTATACATATGTAATTATTTTTACATTGCATTCCCAGAGGTGAGTGACAGCATACAGATACCAGAGATGCTATTCTGCCTCCAGCAAATGCTCTGAGAAGTGTATGGTATTAGTAAGGACCCTGTTTCCTTGGTTACATTTAGCAAATTTGCATGCCAGCATGGTGCTATTCATCATCAGAGACATCATAGACCCGTGCATGGAGAGAGGGTTTTGGAAGAGAATAACCTTTGCATTCTTAGCTTCTGCTTTGAATATATGGATAAGGAAAAAATAGTTGTCAACATAAGCATAAGTGGGAGATAGGCAGACTGAGAAACTGAGTCCCGGAAGCCTTTGGGAATGAAATCAAGTCCTTTATAAGACTGGGCAAAGTATCTGTGGTTGCAGGAGCAGTTCATTTGTTTGGATCTAGCGCTGCTTATGAATGACCATGAGGCAATTAGGTGACCTTGCTCAGGACTTGTGTCCTGGCCTCTCTCTCTGGTTATGCACTGTGATGGGAGGGGGCAGGACTCTGCTGTTGCATGCTCACCCAGTATTCCCTTGAACATGAGGTGTAAGGGAGACTTTTTTCCAAGGTGTGTAAAAGCAATGGATCAAGAGCAAGTTAACCTGGCCACAGAGACCAAACTAGTAAAGGCAGACCAGTAGAGACTATCCTGGGAACTAAAGCTCACCCTCTCAGATAGCCAATGGTAAAAATATCACCTGCCTTCTTGAAGGCATGTGTGCCTCGGCTGGAAGGTATCAGCCTTGTCCTAGCGGGCACAGCTTCCCCCATATCCCCCAGACATGGTGGATAGATGGTATTTCATTCCTACAGTAATCACTGGAAATGGGATTCTCCCCTGAATGAGCTATCTGTGTCACTGTGAACAAATTCAGCTACAGGTCCAGTCCTAGCTGACAGTTTCAGTGAACAATCCAAAGCCAAGGTAAACCATGAATTTAATTTATCTTTTCAGAACTTTTTTGTTAAAAAAATGTTTATCATGTCCATTTGGTGACTGACAGCCAATGAGCCCGCCACTCACTGAATGAAGCTCTGTTTGTTACTTTTCAAACCGGACAAGGACAAAGAGGGTACGGCAGTGCTTCGGAAATGGATGAGGATTCAGGGGTTCTGCATTGCTCTGCCTGTGATCAGCTGTACACATGTGGATAACTACCTTGTGTTCAGTTTCTCCTTTCCATAACTGTCTCTGATTTGTAAAGTGCTTTGAAATCTACAGAGAAAAAATGCTGAGTGGTAAGCAATATGTACATAGCTGCATTTCCAAACCAGGAAAAATATAAGTGCAGTTTCCAGTAACACATTAGAATTGGATTGAACAGTAAGCCATTGATCCACACACGTAGGCAATTGAAGACAACATAAGCTGCAAGTTTATTAAATTGATGTACCAGCTATTTTCCAAGTTGCTCCAGGACTTGAGTTCACTTGAGTTCCTACCAGTGTGGTGACACAGACAGGACTACGTGCAGGGCCCCTCTCCATCTCCAGATCTCATGGTGGTGCGTTGAACTCCCCAGCATTTGCTATTGTATCTCCTCAGACAGCAACTGCAAGTGTGTTGAGCTAAATGTCTCCGTGAAGTGCTTCCCTCTGTGAAGGTGTGTTACACTTTGAAATCTATTGCCCTAACTGTGCCTTTGTGGCATTAAGAGGAAGATGGGATGAGCTGAGGGTCTATATAGGCCCAGCTGGAAAAATTCCTTCCTGATCCCCCAAAGCAACATCCTCGAGTCAGAGCTATTTGTGAAGGAGGAAAGAGGTAACTCCCAGACACTCCAATGCAAATGCTTAAATTACCAAAGGAAAGGTAAAAGCCAGCCAACTCCCCTCTGCTTCAAACTGGCTAATGGAAGTATGAATTTTTGCCTATCTTCTTTGCAAAGGACTTTCCTGCCCCTTGGTCTCCACCTAACTCACCCTGATTAAATCTTGGCACTTAATGAAACGGGGAGAGGGGTTTTGAGATAAGCTCTTACAGAACAGTAAATGGTTTAAGTCTGGGAAGTGTGAATACATTTTTCTGTTTTACAAAGAAGATTCTTATCAGTGTAGAAATTAATTACCTTTCTTAAAGTTTTGCTATTTTTCTCATATTGCAAATTAAGATGTGGGGACATTTATTGTCAATGCATAAAGTGCCAGTGTTGTCTGGCCAGGGTTTCCTTTTTTTGAGGTGCCCTTCAAAGTGTCACTAAGGACATCAAAAACTAGGCTGATGTTTCCAATTTAAATTGCAAAGAAACTAATTTTAAGGTATAGAAACATTTTCAATCCTGGCATTTGGCTGATCTATGGAGTTGCATTGGCAGGTGGCTTAAATGAGCACAGCTTCAAGCAGCGCTAGCTGCGGGCATCAGGACATCCAGCTGTGAAAACAGATCTGCATGGCACAGTAATGATAACTGGTACTCAGGGAACTCTTTATCTTGAAGTATCCCAAAGTGATTTATGGCTGGTGAGGACCACAGCCAGGTGTACTGGAACCAAGATACTGATACCCTTTCTGTCTCTGCTGGGGGCTTATCCGTCAGACCCAGATTATTCCCTTTGGCTCTGCCTCTCATTGGGTGCTAGATGTCTTGCTTCCCAAGCAGTGCTTTCTTCCCTATTACATGTCTTTTATTTCCTAGATTAGTCAGACCAGGAGCCAAGATCCTAAATCCCAGCTCTGTACAAATTTGCAGGGTCAGAGCCAGTGTCAGAGCTAAGCCTTAACTGCTTGCAATAATCACCAGCCTGAAATCATAAGGGAGGCCTTCAGACTCTGGTGAGACAGACTTCAAAATCAATTTTTAAAAATGGGGTATTTATATTTGCTGCTTTTATTTCGTTCCTAGTTTCAAGATCTTCTTTGTGAGCTTGGGAGCTTTTTTCATTATAAATGAAAGTGGAAATTGTCATGTAATCTCTAGATGCCAGAAGAGAATGTCGTGTCCGCTACGGGGAGATTCTTGATAAAATCATGAGAGTGGGCAGCTGGATACATGGGCCTATGAAATTATTGTAATAATAACAGAGTTTAAAGGCTTCTGCCAGAGACCCCCTGTGTTAGGCCCTGTAATCCCTAAAGAATTTACAGGCATATATATTCTGCTTTAGAGTATCTCTGTTCTTTCCATGTTTGATAAACAAAAATTATTTCTGCACAGATGTAAATTTCATGCCAAGGAAACAAAATAAGCTTGGCCTTGTTTCTCGGGGGTGAGTAATAATAGTAGTTCTTGCTCTTTTAAAAGATCACACCAGAGTTGAATAGCACTCAGCTGCCTTACCCAGGGGTGGGGGCCAGAGCTGCAGGCTGTGAATTCAAGCCCTGTGCTTCCTGGGCCAAAGCAAGAAAAGGAAAAGGAAAACTTGAGGGATTCCAGCGAATGTCCTGAAATGAAACATTTTTTTGTTGTTGGGTTTGTTGTTGTCGTGGTTTAACCCCAGCCAGCAGCAAAGCACCATGCAGTTGCTCATTCATTCCCTCCTACCTGGTGGGATGGGGGAGAGAATCGAAAAAAAGCAAAACTCGTGGGTTGAGATAAAGACAGTTTAATAGGACAGAAAGGAAGAAAATATTAATAATGATAATAATAATGATGATGATAATAACAATAACAATAACAATAATAAAAGAATTGGAATATACAAAACAAGTGATACACAATGCAATTGCTCACCACTCGCTGACCAATGCCCAGTTAGTTCCCGAGCAGCGATCTGCCCCCACCTGGCCAACTCCCCCCAGTTTATATACTGGGCATGATGTCACATTGTATGGAATATCCCTTTGGCTAGTTTGGGTCAGCTGCCCTGGCTGTGTCCCCTCCCAACTTCTTGTGCCCCTCCAGCCTCCTTGCTGGCTGGGCATGAGAAGCTAAAAAATCCTTGACTTTGTCTAAACTTTACTTCGCAACAACTAAAAACACAAGTATGTTATCAGCATTATTCTCATACTGAACCCAAACCAGAACACTATACCAGCTACTAGAAAGAAAATTAACTCTATCCCAGTCAAAACCAGGACAGTTGTTCAAAATTCTACATCAACACATACATCAATGTTGTCAGCATCTGGACTAAAGAGCTATTTAAAGCCCTTGGCTTAGCCTAAATATACAGAATTAAATACAGAAAGCATAGTTCCACATCTTTTAACTATTTTGTTTCTGGTCAAACATGAATCTTTAGTTCCTGACAGCTAGCCCTGGTGTGAAGCCATCTGCTCAGCTGAGTACAGGCTTCTTGAAGCTGCACAAGTGCTCATACGTTATACATTATACTAGTGCTCTGCACTCTCTTGCCTCCGTATGCAACCTCCTTGGTGTCAAGTGTTAATGATGGAATTTGTCCCCTCAGAATTGTGTGGGAGAGAAAGAAAGGAGAGAAAAGAAAGGTATGTATAAAGATGGCAAAGGAGGGTAAACATGTGTGTGGGGTGGTAACACCATAACTCATGTACTTCTGAGAATCTGAACTATATTTGGTATGAACTATATTTGGTAACGAATGTTCTTGACAGCCAATGGGATGTATTGACACTAAAAAGAGAAAAATGATTTGTTTAAAATTACATGTTTGAATGAGGAGCTCTGGAGGCAGAAATCAAAATATTGGGGAGTCTGAAGCCATGCACAAGGCCAGAACACACAAGTCAATTCAAGGAAATTCAATTTAATCTATAAAGCAACCTGTGTCTAATACTTTTGCCAACACAGGCAATCTTAAGAGCTAAACTGGGTTAAAGATAATGATTGTGGAATTTGGTTTTTCACCCTGATCGTTTCAACTTCAAGGCAGTAGGAGCTTAAGAGTGAAAATCTTATGGAAAATATTAGTGGTATTTCTTTCTCACTTGCCTACAACTGCTTGGGTGCATGGTAGTGCAGCTTTGGGCTGCTACGGAGCGACAGAGTGCACACTGGACATGCCTTTAGAGTTTCAGTCTCCCTTTAATAAATACATTCTCATCTACCACTTCATATCCTTTTTAAAATCACAACGGACATCGTAGATACACTGTGGTGAATTTAGTTTCATAAATAAAGTATGCTCAGTTTAGCTTTCCTCTTTCTCTCATAGAGGCAGCAGAGAGCTATTTTTCTTTTTATCCTTGCAAGTCATCCAACTCTGGAATATACAGAGAGTAAAACAAATTTAATGACTGAAAGTCCTCTATGCGTGTATATCTGTATTTCCTAAGTTATGCTGACTTCTCTGAGTCACAGACAATTGGAAACTGAGAGCGTGTAATGGGGAAGTAATGCTCTGTGCTGTCTTTACATTTTATATTAAGCATCTGCTTTTGGCTACAATCACAGAGGATAATGAGCTACTGGACCTTTGATATGACCTTGTATGGCCATTCCTGGGTTATAGTAAGACACATACAAAATGCCTAAAGAAAAGACCCTATACCAAAATAAGGAATCGTAATGTATATAGCTCATCCAGTACACACATAAAACAGACTTGTAACTGGGGAGCCTGTGCCAGCAGTGGTAAGTAGAAGGTGTGTTTGTGAATGCATATCTGTTTTCAAGGAAGTGGTAAGTAACTAATTAAAGCAAAATTTATTTCAGAGCCTGGTAGAACCCAGTTCTTCATGGAGGCCTGAATCTTAAATTCATCAAATTAATAAAAAATTACTACTTTGAGATATCAAGAAGCCGGGTACTATGATGAATCTCCAATGGCTTCATTTTTGCTTCAGTTTACTGAGGACGGACTATGGCCCAGCACACTGAAATGTGACGTATTGGTGGAATCCTGGCAAAAAAATAGGTGCTCTGGGATAAGGGCAGGGCTCTCTGCCCTTACCAACCATCTTGATGTAAACTTTGGATTAAGTAGGAAAAGATGGAGAAAAGTGCCTTTTTGTGTGCAAGGAAGAAAAAAAAACTAGACTCTGTTAATTGCATGGAATCCAGCTGGAGTGATATATATTAACTACAAGTTTCTTTTTCTGGGTAGGAGTCTGAGCACTTAAACCAGGAACACACATTTTTCTTGTTAAATTCTCAAAATTCAACACCTCTATTTTACTCCCAGAAACATAAGTATTTATGTTTCCCATTAAAAAGTAAGCTGTTTGGGCTCCCATGCATTTGAGACAATGCTTTTTCTTTGGTTTCCATTAACTAAGTTGATGTAACAGACTCCTGTTCTCTGCCCCTGTTTTTTGCCAGCTTTCCGGCAGGCAGTGTCTCAGCTTCCAAAAGCAAAAGCAAATCCTGTTTCTAATCAGTTCTCTGAGATAACCCATTTGTTTGCTTGGTTTGTGATTAGGCTGAGGTGCTCACCTAAGAGCCTGACTCATTTTGTTGGATGAGATTTTGCAAGGTGCTTATGTTTCTCCAAGCTTTCAATAAAATCTATGGGAAACAGGAGGCGGTCAAGTTGGGGTGTGATGTTGATGAGAACAAATGTTCTGAATTAATGTGGCAGGTGTCAAATTCAAGACTATTCAGAGTGAATGTGAAGTTAATGCAATTAAAACAAAAAATATTTAGGATTTTTTTTTCTTTTTCTGATAAATTCACTGCATTTTCTTTAGGATATTTTCTTCAGGATATTTTCTTCATGTATGATCAACAGAATTTGAGGGAGAGCTGAGAAGTAGTTATATTATCATGCCAAATAATCTGAAGATTTCCAAATTCAATGGCAGGAAAGTTTTGTAATAGAAACTAGTAACAATGAAAGATGTATCTAACAATATTGCAGAACATCCAAATGGTTGGTTCTAAAAACAGAAAGGAAAATATTGTGGTTTTGCTTCAAGATAAATATTTCTGCTTTATGCATGCTATAAAAATGTATCCCCTTCTGGACAAATTAACCAGTTCTAAAAAACTGGCTTTTTTTGCACTCCCTAAATCTTTCTTTTTTTAATGACCTCTGTGCCACAATTTTTGCCTCCAAGCAGTAATTAACCACTCTGCAAGTCACCACAAGTAACCCAGAAATGAATTACACTTAAAAAAAAAAAAAAATCTGTAGCATTAATATAGTTTAAACCAAAGTAATCAAACTTGTACTGCGACCCTCTTGTGTTTTTCAAGTACAAATGTTATGAAATTTTCAATAGCTTTCAGTGTCCTGCATTACAATTGTGGTTGAAAGAACTGCAAAGCCTGAACCACCAAAGGAAGTATGAAATGAGCAGAACTGTCCTTGAACGCACCTTAAAATAGTTTAAATTTATTATCCAGACAAAGCGATACTTGCTTTATGTAACTTTTTTCCAGCGTCTTGCATAAAATGACGGGAAATATGCAAATAAGATTAAGCATCTTGCATTGCATTTGATCATATCTTGCAACATCTTAGGGGTGGAGAAAATATGAGGAATGCCGTCATCCAATTTTCCCTCAGGTTTTTAGTTAACCAGCAGAATGTCTACATACAGAGCTTGATTCTTTCACTTAGGCTGGTACCAGTTGGGAGTAAATCTATTCAAGTCAACAAAACCTCCCTCAGGCATACAATGCTTAGAGAATTGAAGGCTACACATCCTATCAATTTACAGCTACAAATCTTTCAGTAAGTAAGTTTATAGTAAATCTCTTTGCTTCTGAGATATGACCTGCTTAGTCTAAGGAATGCATAGCAGTACCTTTACTATGTTTGCTTTACATCAGTTTATATAGCAGCAGTTTTTATTTGGAGCTTTCCTCTGACTTCACCTTTGCCAAATGACTTGGGTTTGCATGGCCAACATTGCCAAATTAGAATCAAGTGCACAACTTTACCATTTTTCATCAGTTTTCTGAACAATTTACACCAAAGTGTGACATATCTCATTATTTAGAGCTCTGCTAAGTTTGCTGGGGTTAGATTAATTTGATATGAATGCTGATATGCAACTGTTCCCTTTTTACATCAAGGAAAAAAATATTTTTTAAATAGGAATTTTGAAGCAGTGTGATTAAAATATTTTATATACTTCTAAGTACATATTTTGGAGTCTGAGAATAAAGGCCATCTTTGAGTTTGTTATGCCCAAATCCATTAAACCTGTAGAAAATAGATGAGCAAGAATAAACCTTTTAATTTATTGGAAGTTAATTATGTAATCCATACCGGGAAGAGAACACAAAAACTGAGATATACCAATGACAAATTGACGTTGAAGATCAGAGCAGTGAATTAAAAATTATTTTTCTGGGCATCACAACTTAACATTACAATCAACTTTTTAGACTATATTATGTTCATCTAGGCTGGAAATACTTTTGGGTGAAATCTTCAGGAAAATCCCACCCGCTATCTACTGTCATATTTAGAGTAACTATATGCACCACAGCAAAATTAGCTAGATTTACATCAAAATAACTAAAATCAGACCTTTGACTCCTTAGTCAATCTAATTTGAAACAGGGCACTGAGAAGCATTTGACTATGACATTCAGACAGAGTGATCCAGTATCAGCATTGCATTCTGCACGCATGTGTATGTACTACCTTGTATGGTACCTAGGCGTCGCCAATGTAGGCATACATTTATTTCTTCTGTATTAGACCATTTTCTCTCTATACATATCACAAACCTTGAAGTAGAAAAAAAAAAAAAGATTACGAGTTTTTACAAAAAATTTTGTGGCCAGGAGAAGGGCCATATTACATTCAGTCAGTGCAAAATGACTAAAGACCTGATGTGATACTCCAGGTTTCTGTAAGACAGTCTGGAAGCTTTAGGATTTTCCAAGATTATTGCACCAAAATACCTATCTACCATCCTACTTTTGTCATACCGTTCATATTTTTGGTTGTTTTTTGATGCCAAAAAAATACAGGTCTTGGGCATTATGTCTGAGGGTGTAAAGGAACAAGGGTAGTATATTGGATGTTCTGTGTTGCAGAAACTGTGCAACGTTTGTAAAGACCCAGGCAGGAGACAAAGAAGGCTAAAGTGTAAAGTGGAATGCTCTCTTTTTTCTTCTTCGTCCCCCTTCACACAGCTTTCTCTGCTCTCTCCTTTACTCAACACCCCCCCCCCCCCTTTTTTTCTTTTTGTTTATTTCTTCCTGGATTTCCTTTTCCACTGGTTGTCCTCTCTTTTCTGGTATTTCTGTCTCACTGTTGCAAGCCAGACATTGGACTTGTGGAGAATTGTTGCCATCAGCAGCCATGGGGTCTGCCTCAGTGCACCGGCCTCGTCTCTCTAGCAGGGCTGGCAGTGGGGGCAAATCCAATACCAGGAGTGGCAGGAGAAGCAACAAACAAAATACATCCATTTCATGAGCTGAGCTAGTGATTCCTCTGAGAAACAGTCAGAACCCACGGATGGGGACACAGAGATCTCAAGCTGCCAGTGAACACTTCTGTACCCATTTCACTTGATGTGAAGGCTGGAGCAGGAGCAGGAGCAGAAGCAAGATCAGGAGCTCACCTGATGAATCTGTCAGAGTAGTGAAGCAGTCTGCATTTCACTCAGAGTGACTCTACTTAGTTTGAGCCTTCTCAGGGTGGATTTTGGGGGTAATTTCTGCTTTTTTGTTTGGGTTAGCATGACAACCCCAGTGTTTGATACCTGCATAAAGCATCTCTGAAAAAAACAGTTTATTTCCAACAAAGCGTTACTTCTATGCACAGCAAAGGGTTAACACAATAGCATGTTTCTCTCCCCCTGCTTGCTCCCATTTCTGGTTATGAGAAGCAGCTTTCTCTTTTTTGCTGGGTGCCTCTGTGCATGTGCTGAAAATCTATGTTCCCAGTTCCTGCATATGTCTCTCAGTTTTCCCTTTGCTCTTGGGCCCTGCCTGGGAAAGGTAAATCTTACTTGCTAGATTTCCGTCAGGCAGATGTGCTCCCTAGTTATTGGCTGCTTGTGTTGTTCCCTCCAAAGTTTCCTTTATAACCTTATCTTTGGCATTGTCTCATTTCCTGCTTGTTTTCCACCAGGACTTGCCTTTGATTTAGCAGGTGAACTTAGGGGCAGATCGTATTTAAAATACACATATATGGGTGCCTTATTCCCCACTGAAGCCTCAGGAGGGCTGTTCATGTGCCTCCCTGTACTGCTCAGAGGGGTTTTTGAAACTAATTGCAGCTCCTCCTTGGCTAGCTTGGCTGCCCTCCTGCCTGCAGCTGTCTTCCAGCTCTGAAAGTCAAGGACAACCTGGAGAAAAACAAACAAAAGGAATGTTTTGTTGGCTTGTAGTTTAAAATAATTGCTTTGCTTAGACCTTGTAACAACCTCCATCATTAACTTTTGGGAGGGAGTTATTTCCTTAAACCGAAGCATGTTCTCACACGCTCTCTGGGAAATTTGTGACTTAACCCAGTGAGGTGGCATGACCTTCTGCTGGGATAAATAATTTTTGAACAGAATTCCAGTGGCACTTAGTGAGCTGTGCTGGGAAGGTTGCATAGATAGTGTACTCATGATGATAACAGCATCCAAAACCTTACCATTACATTTTTGTGTTCATAAAATATTTCAGCAACAATTTGTGGCACTTTGCACTCAATTTTTCACATACGCAGAATCAAATATTGCTAGCAACAAACCAGTGAAGCAAAGGGCAGTGAAGCTGCCATTCCCCAACTGGTATACGTATTCCTCGATTTTGTATTCCGTGTACCCCAAGAAATGGGTTGATTTGGCTTATATGTTAATGGCACTGTGAGGTGGGGCTGAAGTGTGGTCTCCCGGAGACAAAGATCTACCACATAGCCACCAGAAACCACTCAAAAATACATTTCACAGCCACTTGTCTATTCTACAGCATAATTATGACCTGCTTACCTCAGAGCAGGACTGATGAGATAGCAGCCAAAAAAATTTCAGAAAGGAGCTTTTCCCTTTCTGCTGGGGAGAAGAGAAAGCAAGAGCAATACACCAAGAGCAAGAGCATGCAAATGTACAAGAACAGTAGGTGAGAAAATGTTATCCTGCCTGAGGTCATCTAGTCACCTTTGTGTGCTAGCTTTACTTTAGTTTGACAACAAAAAGTTTAATCTTTCCTGCTTTTTCCTACCAAGAAAGTTGCTTGCCTAAAAACAAACAAACAAACAAACAAACTAACTAACTAACTAACTAACTGGATGAGATACAAGTGAACCAAGGTAAGAGTGCAGCAACGAGTTTTGGTAGCATATGACCACTTTGTTGCTGCTGTTCTTCTCAGTAGCTACCTGTAACTAGGTTTTACTTTATTACTTAGAGTACTGAAATGGTGACTTTTTGGAGAAGTTTGGTTAAGAATGACTTGTTGGCTTCACGTTTTTTACTGGAAGCTCTCTCTTACCGGGCTGCTGGGCAAATCAGGAATAACTTGGTCTGTACCTTAAATCTGATAGATGTGAATATCTATACCAGTGATTTAACCATTGGAAAAACCCAGTAGATCTTAATGTCTGATGCATGCAATTAAACTAGTCAACAGAGCTCAGCTACCAGTTTGTTGACACATCCAGCAGATTGCTTGTGAACAATCTGCAAACTACTTGCATGAATTGCTTGGTGAACAGTTTTGGACAGTGAAGACACCTAATAAGACTTCACAGAAGAGTCAAAAAAACCCCCCAAACCCTCAAAGCACTGAATGCCCAATTTGCTAGGAAATATTTGCTTTTTTTGTCTTTAAATTTTGCACTTTAAAAAAATTCTGCAGTTGCAGTTTGGTAAGAGCTGTGATAGTGATGCTTCTTGGGTGACTGCTCAAGCACACATTTTGCTCTGTTCAGGGTTTTAATCTTGCTAGATTTCAATGGATTAGCCATTAAGGATCCTGCCTGCTTATTAGCAATAAAAGAATGGATTAAGTAAAAGTGTAATGCTGGCAATATTTCATTTTTATAGCAGTGAAATGAAATGCAGGAAAGAAGTGGTGCAGGGGCTTGAGTCATGATTGTGAGTCCCATAGACTCAGCTGTGGGTCTCAGAATAGGTCTTGAATGACACTATAAAACTCTGTAAAAGACATACTATTTCTTAGAGTTTTCCATATCTACAACCGTGATAGCTGCTTTAATCTCTGATTAAGAAACAGGGTCTACAGAGCATCCTACTCTACCAGTTGCAAAGTAGGCATATCATACGATGACAGAAAAGCATCAGCAGCATTTGGGTCAACTTCACACTATGACTTATTAAGCCTTTTATAAAATAAAGCTCAAAGACCTTATTAATATCAACAAGGTGTGTTATAGTCACTCTTAATGGCAGGGATTAACCTTGTCATGGTTTGCTGCTTTCGTTACAGTGCTAACAGCGAGCTAGGCTTATCATTCTCTTCACTATACTGTATCTTTACTGAGTGCAACGAATAGCTGATTTGGTCTTATTCACAGCAGTGAAATGATATTTCAGGATTTCAACTTTCAGGATATTATGAATTTCTTCTGCAAAGCATGGATCTAAGCCTTGTGATACTGTGGCTAATCAATTCTATTAATTTCTTGTTGAAGCAGTGAAATAAATTTTCTGACCTCTTATGTATTTCTCCAGTTGTGAACCAGCCAGGAGAATTGTGGGGACATGACAGACCTTCTGGTTAAAAAAAGAAAACAAAACTGGAATATTGAGCTGATATTGAGCTTTAAATTTAGGGGTAAATTCTAATCTCAGTTGAGGAAGGTGCTGGAGATTTATTCTAGTATCCCTGAAATCCCTATTAGTGGTATTCAGTATCCCTATTAGTGCCTTGTGCTATATTAAAACTGGGAGGGTTTGGACAAGACTGAAGAAGAGTGTTTTGGAAAAAGGCTACTACTCTGGAGATAACAAAGTAACTCCAGTGGATATCTACAGCTCTTAATCATTGAAGGAACACTCATGTTTATCCCAGACATTAATCAGCCTGTCAGTATGGAGTTGGCCATTAAAACACAATATAACAATTTAAAGCGTAGACAGTAAACTTAAACTGCAGCTTCCCAGAAAAGCAAGCATGTTCACTTAAATCTAAAATATTAAAATATTTATGTATACTGTATCATTTTAGGCTTTTCACCTGTGAATCTTTCTTCATGCCAGGGGAACCTCTTAAGTCTGACTGATTCCTGCTTCCATTATACTAAATGGCAAATCTCCATGGGACAGGTGAAAATACTCAAGACCTCAGAGACTCAAATAATACGTTGTTTTTTAAAGTAGACTGAATAAGTAGAGAGAAAAACCTGCCACAGCAGTGGATCTTAATGACTGTAATGCACATTATGTTGGAAACTAGGACAATTAATGGTTTAACATAATGACAGAACATGCGGAACGGTCTCAAGGATGGCTTAATAGATTCACTTCAAAGTCAGGAAGAATCCACATCTGGGAAGAGGTAATGCCTTTGTCTGCAGCTTCCCTGAAGTGAGTGTTTAAACAATTTTTTTCTTTCCTAACAGCTGGGGAAAAAACTCAAGGGACTCGCTGTGTTTGAACCAAATCTCAAGGTGATCTGTTTCAATGCAGCTAGTAAAGGCTGCTGTAAATACAAGGAGGAGATCAATGTGTCTTTTTATAAAGGGGACAGGAGAGGTAAAAAGGTATTCCCACTGCAGGAGTGCCTTACTGGAGTCTGCCAGGACACCCCGAGGTGCGTGGGGCCTCCAAATGTACACACAAAGCGACCCTCCATCTTGAGGGCATTTTGATTAATTTGACATCATTTTTTTCCTCATGTTTTATATCAATCTATTTCTGCCAGTCATTTATGAATTATTTGGGAACAGTATTTCAAAAGGGAAGTCTGAGTATCAAAGGCGGAGAGTTATGACCCAATATGTCACATACAATCCTATCGTCATGTACATACATGAGGTGTTCGTAGGTACGGATGACCAGTTGGGCATTTACTGAGTTAATACTCTGAATAATGCATAGGTCCACACACACGTCAGAACAGAGGTGGGTGTGCAACTGGACCTTCACAGCAGCTCCAGCTAGGTGTCTTCTGCTAGTTACAGTCTGAAAGCACTCCCGTGACTGGATGAATGAATGGCGGAGGTGAAAGAACTGCACCCCAGTCAATGGAGTCTGTAATGGTTATACCGGTTTGTCAGGAGACTCAGGGCCACTGGTTCCCATTTCTGAGCATGTCCTAATAAACATTTAGAGCTTCCAGTAAATTGATCTGATCCAAAGCTACCCACTACCTGTCAGTGCTTTGCTTTGGTAATCCTGATAACTATTTATCTTTACAGGCGATGGTTCTATGGGATTTTTTGTTTGTTTTGCTTTGCTTTTTTTTTTTTTTTTGCCTACTCCATTCCAATTTCAACCACTTCAGTGGTGTAAGGGGATGAGACTTGGATCTGATTTCTCCAGCTGAGATGGAAAAACATCCAGGGAATATAGGGTGTCTCTTGCAGTTCTTGTGCTTTCGGCTCCAGCTATACCTTGCTAATACCCAAACTGTTTTCATCTATGCTGGGACTAGTGCCAACAGTTAGAGTTGGCCCAAATACAAGGAAACTGCAAATGAACTGCCCCCTCAGCTCTCTTGTGCACAAGCTAAAGGTATCAGCGGACCTGGTCCTATTTTCTCATTTGTGGACATCCTTTTATGCAGATTCATCCTGTTTGGACACCAGAGACTGGAAGAAAGCCTAATGTGCCTTTGAAATATAACACACTGCACTTAAAGAGGGATCTGGAGGAATGACTTATATCCCTTGCAGAAACAAAGATCTTTAAAATCAAGGTTGATACGAAGACAGTGCAAACTGGCATGATTTCCTTTGTTTATGTTTCAGCTCAGCTGTAATTTCAGGGCCATGGTGTTGAGGCAGAGCAGGGCACCAGGGCAGGTAGCTGACAGTAAGCCATAACCATGGCAAGCCCTGTGTCTCCTCTGGAGAAAGGACTGGGCTTACAGGATCATTTACTTCAGAAAGCAATTCAAGTCCCAGGTCTAAATACTCCCCAAAGATTCAGATTTTGAGTTTGAACCCCTTTCCTCTCTGAAGACAAATTAGGAACTGAACTAAAAGTGAGTAATCAGAGATGTCCCCAGTGGAACCGAGTTATTTTAATGTAGTCCAGAAGACTGAAAAAATGAAAGAGAATGAGCTGTGTGATGAGTATGTCAAGAGAAATTTTAGGAGAACTTTCCATTGTGTTGGGATGTAACCGACCCAAGTAAAGGAGGCTAATAGAACAGCAGAGCCACTAGGAAACCTTGAGGGTTTGCAAAATCTTTCTGCACTGTTTTTGCCTTGGCTTTCCCCAGAGATTGCTCCTGTGGGTTACTTTTCTGCAGTATTTCCCTTGAATAGATTTCTACGCATTTTCCTCTAAAGAATCTAGGGAAAGATCTACGGAAGGTACCAGGAAAGCTGTAGCCTCAGTGGCATTGTGGCAAGTGATGACCTTTGTGTCACCAGTAGGGAAAGCAGACACACTTCTGCACCACTTTCTCCTCAGTGCTGCTACCAAGCAGCCCTGAGACCAGAGCCCAGGGTCTGCCTGAAGAAAACCAGAGCACCAAAGTGCATTAGCAGCCGGGACGAACAAGGGTAAAAGGAAGACTTTTTGCTTTCCTTCATGAATAGCGTATACGTTCAGAAAGTATCCTTCACTGCATGTCAGCACCAGGGCTAGCCTCCCTGTGGGGCCGGAGGGAAAGGGACAGACAAGACCGTCTCAGTGAGTAGATGAGTTGGGTTAGCCGGTAGCAGTGTGAGTGCAATCTTGTGTAGAGGGCCCGAAAGCTGGCTCCTCAGCGTGTGCTCACTGGGAGACCCAGGAGGCAGCCGACCTGAGTCATCCCCACTTCCACCTGAAGCACCCGCTATCAGGCAGATCTGCATCTTTCAGTTTTTTGAAGCCAAAAGCTTGGCATCACAGCAAAATTAAGAGACCTGATGCCCTAGTTCATGTTTAGCTTAGTCTACAGATGAGTCTGTCTCCAATTTCAGTTACTTCATTGGCACGCTGAGCTTGCTCAGCGCTGCTGACGGTGATACTGCGCAGCCAGGTGTTGCTTCTGCGACCAGTCTCACACTGTGGTAATATTGTCTGACATCATGCACATTCCCATTTTGTCTGTGTTCCTGCCTCTTTTTAATGAGGTTACTTCATAAAGTGAAGCTATTTCAACATAATAATTACTAAGTTTTCCTGTTTAGGAGGAAACATTTGCCTTATTTAAAGTTCTGAGGAAATATATCCTATGCCACATTTTTACCAGAGAAGCAGTAAATCCTGCTTGGTTTCTTTTTCTTCTGAGTAATTACCATTATGAATTTTCTTCTATGCATATATAGTAAGTCTTATGTACAATCCCACTTCTTCTAGTTGTGGAAAATTACTCTAAATTAAATAAGCGCGTGTCCCCCAACTTTATAATGATTACATCCTCAGCACTCCTCTATGCAGCTGAGGAACACCTCAGTACTGCTTCATAGAAAGAGAAACTGAGGCATAGAGAGGGCAGGTGGTTTGCAAAGTCAGAGCCAGGCATGAATCTCAGATCTACTGGGTCCCAGTTAAGTGCTTTGGCTGCAAAAGAGTCCTTTTATGGACATTACAGCTGTGATTTGCAAAGAGGCTTACAGAACCTGCTTATGCCAACCCATAAGATTTAAGCACCTAACTCCTTTAGTACCTTTGAAAATCCACTTGAAAATATTTTCTCATCCTTTTTTGTAGAAAATACTGTCTTCTCCATTCCCCATCTAGGATTATACCTGTTCATAAAGGTGGATCTAAAGTACAAAAAAATCTGTGTTTTTTTCTGATTTGGGAAAAAAGCATGTAAGACCCAACACTTGACTATTTAGCAGGCTGTGTTCTACTGCTTTTTGCTGCCATCACGTTGTTTAATAACTTTTGTTAAGTCCTGTATCCTGTCTTGGAATGAATACATTCTTGCATAAATAACAGTGTTGGCTCCCCAAACGTTGTGTTCAAAAATCTGTTGTATGAATGTTTAAAGAAAGGAGTTGGGATTGCTGATAAATATTTCTATTATTTACCCAGCCAGTGTTCCAGCAGAGAGATGCTGAAAATAACTGCTGTGCTATGTAGCTAAAGAAAAGCTGAGGGAGCAAATCATCCGGCAAGTCTAGATTTTGCAAAAATCAGATTAGCATCAACTGTTTGGTATTTTCATTTTTTGATTGAGAGCAAATTATTTTCTGGGTTGCAGTAGATGGAAGACAAGTTACTGGGGAAGCACAGAGGACAGCCTGTAAAATGCATGCATTTTAGGGCAAACTGCCAGGCCCCAAATCCTTCTCCCCCTCTATACACAACCTGAGCTAGTTTAGTAGAACTTCAGCAAATGTCACAGCCTTTCCTGTTTGCTTTGCACTGCTAATATATTTGTGCATTGCAAAACCTTGCATCTTCTTGAAAATATCCTTCGGGGAGGGGAGCAGGAAAACCATATTCCTCTGTTTGGCAGAATCTCTTTGACGTCTCCTCTCCTCTCCTGTCATGCTTCTGTCTGTGTGAGGATAAATGCACTGCAACTGGAAAAGTGAGATAAATAGCATAAGGAGAAATCATTATAAACCTCAGTGCTTGAGAGGTGCATTCTCGGAAACGTGCCAGTCATAAAACCTGACCAGGCCTGAAAAATAAAAATCCCTCAAATAATAATATTGGATCCCCATGGACCATTTTCTTATGCCTCTTCCACAAGCATGGAGCATTAAAAGATTGAAAACTCCTTTTCACTTCATTCCATGCAGCCTGAAAAACCATACGACATACTCCACATGCCTTTATAATAATAAACTGCGGAATAAAAGAATTTTCCTTTTTGGGACTGTGCACAAAATGAACCTTGTCCCTGCAAAATTAAATACAAATAAAAGGAATAGGGGACAACCATGCTATAAGCTTAAGTATTCTTCCCACCCCTCTTCTGAAGGATAAGCTGGAAGAATGCTGAAAATGGATGCTTTCTCCTGTCTTCTGTGGGGTGGCGAAGGTGTATATATAGATTTATGTGTGATTGAAATGTGTGTCATATAATTTATACGGGAAGTAAACCTCTTAGAGGCAGGCCCAAAGACTTCCTTTCTTTTCTGAGAAAATTTCAAGTGCACAATGAATGTGAAAACAATGTAAGAAACCTTTGGCCACCCAAGATGTCATGGGTATTGTTCTGCTGTGCTTCTGGCCTCGCTGGAGCTGACATGCAGTATAATGAGTAACAGGACTCCTCCCCGCGGTGCTCTTGTAGGCAAGTTACACGACTTGTTTGTGAATCATTCTTCCTCCGTCTTATTAACAGCAACTGGTATAATGATTTTCTGACCGTGGTTATCTCCTTGAGGAAACCTTGGTGATGCAGTGTTATCCTCATTACACTTTGCAGGTTGACTTCATCAAACTTAACCTTCTGCTTTGATGGGTGATTCTCATGCATGAGAGGGATGGGCTTTTTTTTCCCCAGATTATTCACCGAGTTATTACGGAAACCACATTTTATAAATGGGGATCGCCTTAGTAGAAAAAGCCAATTAGCACAGCGACGGTTCTGCAGCACTCCCTTGCCAGCTGTGTTTAAAATAACACCAAAATGATACACCAGAGGGATCTATTGTGAACAGCCTGCACTGGCGCTCGGCCCCTGACTTACACTCTGTTGCCCGACTGAGATTCCTGGCGTGCAGGACATGAGGTACGCAAGGCAGAAAGCAAGGCTTGCTCCGACCTGCACCCTCCTGAATGGCTCACAGGAAAGAAGAGGCTGGTGATGCCTCTCCTCCGCACCGCCTGCCTCCTGCCTCCCCCGGCAATGTGCCCCGGGACGTGGGGAGCTCTCTGCCAGCTCCCCCTCTCTGCCACCTCCCCAGTCTTTCACCTGGTGGTAATTTTCACCTCGCTGCTTCAGCATTTTTTAACCACTGGTGAAGTAAAAGCTTTACAATTGATATAATAGATTGACATATATCTTCTATGAGAGGAAATAAAAAACAGTGAAGCTTTTTTATTACAATGTTTTTATCTGTCTATCTTATAGGTAGGGTTTAATTACTCTCTAATTATGTTTTCCCAAGTTTGCCCCAATTTCTTCCTTCAAATGAACACTATTCAGATCACATATTTATGGATTTGCTACTCATGACACGACCAGTCTGGCATTTTTATTATCCTTCAACTTTATCTCTCCTCCTGAATCAGGGTTGCTGTCGTTAACAGTATTTTTACTGCCACAGTTAACTTCAGTTCAGGATTACGACTGCATTTTTCTCCACTTGATACAAACACCTAAGAAAACGAAGTCTCTGTACTGGGGAGATTATCCAGTAAAGTGACCTTTCAGGGTCCTCATACATTCTTTTCAAAATGGTTTCAGATGAGCATTAATTTATTATTTTCTGCCCACATTTGAATCTCTGAAGCTGTGTTATTTTTATGTCTTCATCCTCCTGCTTCACTGCTGACTGTGAATTTATTGATATGACTCATCTTGTGCCATCGCCCAAAGAAGTACCTAGCTGTAAAATGACTAGCAATCATTATTCAGCTTTCAGAGAGTTCACCTGCACTAAGCAATGCTCCTACCCCGGCCAGTTTGATTTCAAATTTTAGGTAAGGCTCTGCGAGATATAGTACATCACAGTCAAATACTCAATACCTCTGCTATGTTTTGCCTATATTATTTTCTCTCTTTCCTTAAAACCATAAAGTCATATTGCAGTGGGCATCATTTTACATATGCAAGCACAGAAGCATCTGCCTTCATTGCATGTTTTTGATCTTCTCTCTTAGCTCTTGCCAGCTTCACAGGCCACAGTAGGTGGCTAACAATTTATTTCCATTGTGCTGGAAGCTCCATTTTCTTTCCCCTCTCAGTTACCCATCTCTGCTGATCATACACTATTGGACTTCCTCAAGTTTCCTTTGAGGCACCCAGAGATTTTTTCAAATCAATGATTCACAAGTAAAGTAAGTTTGCTTTTTAACTTGCCAGACAGAGTGCACTGTTGTTTGTTTAAGGACTGCCAGAAGTTCCTCTAAAACTGTTAGTTAAGATGGTCGTATATCGATTTGTTCATTGATTCCTGCTCTGTCATCAAATCTCTTTTGGAGATAAATTATTATTCTGTCTCACTCAACAAGGAATATAAAATTACCTTTTGGCACAGATGCAATCAGTTGGCATTTGATATGTTTCCCCTTAAATGATGCGATAAAGATTATGAAAGTAGCTCATGTTTATCCCTGATTATGAATCAAACCTGAACATGAAATACTTCAAAAGGTCACTCCAAGAGACTTTTTTCCTACCACTCTAAAAAAACCTACTTATCCACCTACCTACGGTGTTCATCCTGGCTATGCAAATACCATAGACTGAAGTTAAAAGAATGCCTGTTTCTAAATTAACTATGAAAAACCTTATACAGCTCTGGAATATAGAGACTGCCACCAAACTCTTATTTTTCCTTTGTCCTAGGGAACTTTTGTGTCCAAGTTCAGTTTTTTAAGATTTATTTTTAAATTGAAAGATTTAGCTAGTTAAAAAAGATTCCCTGCATGAAACTAATTTTAAAAATCACTGAGGCAAAAATCTATGTCAAACCAGCTTAAGTGAAAAAATTCTTCCAAGGTAGAGTTAGGAGTCAATGTTAATTACCTAATGCCATGCAACACAATGTCCTGCAGCGTAGACACAGTCCTTTCGGAAGTTTGCATGGCCATTTTGGGGACCTCAGACCTAAAAGGCCAGAGTAAAATTGTCATCAAAACAGGGAAGAGATGCATATAGTAGTAGAAGGGTTGAGAGGACTAATGCTAAGACTACAAAAGAAAGCAGAGGAAGCTGTGGAGTTAAAGGTCAAGCCAGGGGAAGAAAACAGAGAAAACAGGCTTTTTGCTTGAGCTGGTAAGAGATTCTGATTTTGAAGGAACTTCTTAGGGCATAATGACTTGCATAATGGTTAAATGGTGCATCAGTGCATAATGACTAAATGATGATGGAGAGCTGACTCAGTGCAGCTAATAGCTGACCATGGGGGTACATGTAGGATCCAGTTTCTCTCCAATAACTAGCTTAAGTGAGATGAGACCCACCTTTGCTGTCTCTGAGCCATGTTCCCCACCTTCTTTGGTTCTGTAGGGGCTTTATTTTCTTGGGTACAGCAGTGAACAAACATGCAGCTCAGGCCCTAGAGCAGTACAGTCCTACCTCCTATGGGGCTGAAATCAAAGTAATACACGCTGATAGACCACAGCTTTCTCCAAAAGGAGGCTGCCTGGGTATGTCTTCACCTGTAAAGCAACTTACAAACCAGACAATCTGCCCATGAATAATGGAAAGTTAAGAATACACAGCTATGGCATGCCTGAAGCATACAATGCCTTAGGACAGGATTCAGCTTGCTGACTATGACATCAGCGTTTAATGTCTGTAGATGGGATTTGATATGTACACTGTGTATCTAAACTCTCATGAGAGCTCATGCAGATCAAGTCAAGACAGTCAGTGCAGCCTAAAGAATGATTCAGTTCCTCCTAAAATAGACAGCACCTTAAATATGAGGAATTCACTTAGGCAGAGGTGTTCAGTGTCATAACGGGTGTCCCAAAATAAAGATGGCTGGGCCTCAGCCTCTCATGCAGCAGCATGATGTGGTGTGTAATGTCTGCCTACCCCCACACAGGTGTCCTGGATAGCCCTGGGCATCCCAGCTGGTACCATGTACCTATGCTTTGGTACAGATTCCTGCCACAATGGCTCATCAGCTGAGCCGCTCTTGAGATGTCATTGACTGTCCTGACCAAATCTCTACCAAGTGCAGTGAGAGCTTGGACTCTAGCTGACATGTAGACAGCTACCTGCAAACATTTGATTTTTTTTTGTCTTAAGGTGTGACCTAAGTCCCACCCTTGGTATTTGCATGGTGCTCTGTAAAGCATAGCAGCATTCTCTCCTTCGGCATCCATCCCATCTCACCCTGGGGCAGGGAGAATGATTGGGTTGGCAGCCCCACGACAGTGAACATGACTTTCCCTGATTTTTATTTCTGTTGCAAAGAACAAACCTTTAGGAACTCTCTGGAGGTAACTTTGTCTCTTTCATGCAAGCAAAGCCCATGTTCCTAATCCCACACATCTATGATTACCCCTGTAAACTGATTCATTTTGTCTTGGAAGGTGGCACTCATTTTGACCAGGGGAATGTAAGGTACCATCAATGAATCATTAGCTGTAGGTCTCATAATACAAATCTCAATGACTTTTTACTTATAATTAGACACATTCTGTGGCTTGAAGATGAACACTCAGATCTGATAGTGTGCTGAGGCGATTTATCAATATTTATGCACCTGTAAGGTTGCATCAAGAACATGACTTCGCTAAAACTAACCTTCCTTGTGGGAACAATGTGAAACAGTGGTTGGTGTAAATAAGAAAGACACTAGTAGGCTGCGGATTTAAGCTCATCTTAAGAAAGGATGAACTTACTCTATCTGACACATCCAGCTGTGCAAACAGCAGTATGGAGTGAGCTGTGTTAACTTTACTAATACATGGGGATTAGAACGGATCCTGTGCTACATATAAATTATTCCTCTGCTTATAAAGTACTTGAATACTACAGAGGAAAGAAAGGAAATACAGAGGGAACACAAGTTATTTCTCCTGCTCTCACGAAATAGGATTGAAAACTGTTCATTTCAGAACTTAATTCTTATGTGTGCCAATGGCTTTTGCCTTTCTGGGGCAGAATTTACACAATATGAATATTTCCACAATGTATTAGCTGTTAGGAAAGAAAATTATGACCATGCCAGAACTATTTCTTCACTCCTGTAGCACAGAGTGAAGCACATTCTGATGTAGCACATTCTGATGATGATGGCCTTCTTAAGTGATGGATGACTCCAGCTGGATCCTCAGTAAAAGCAAAGGGAACTGAAGCTGTTATTTCTTCTTTTAAAACTGAGACTATGACAAAAATTGCAGACATACATTGGAGGAGAGGATGTCCCATGCTCACCAATGCTTTAGGCAGAACTGGTATCCTATTTTCCTGGAGTTTTGTCCACCCAGTGACTGTAATTCAGGCCTGTGTATTTGTTTTACTTGCCAGCTGCTATAGTGAGTTTACTGTGTTACAGAGGCGGGGAAAAAAAAAACAAAAAGAAAAAAAAAAAGAAAATCTATATCAGTAGCCATATACAATGCCAGATGTTATCAATGTTACAAAAATACCAGTGTCTCTTAAGGAAACTTTCTAGCTGAGGTTTCAAATGATGGACATGGAGCATGCTGCTTCCACTAGAATTTCCCCTTTCCTACAGAGCTAAACCAGTGTCGACATCTCGTTAATTCACCCAACTGTGACTATGCTGTATCAACATGTATAGCTAACCTTTGTGTTCAAACAGTTCACTTTGTGAAAACATTTTTTTGTGCTCAGTGCCAGGCTCTTCCTTGCTGCTTTTCTTCCATTACATCTTTTTCCCCCCTTCAGCCAGAGATGTGTGAGACCATTTCCCTTTGGAGCATATGCCAGTGTTGAGCTGTTGAAACAGCAGGGGAGGTTATAAATCTGGACAGGGAGCTGCTCTTCAACCTTAGTAGCTGAATGCTTTGTGGCCATCGAAGGCAATGCTTCCTCTAACCTCTGTGACCTTGCCTGGTCTCAGACACAAACCTTTCAGTTGGAGTGGAAACCTGCATTGTGCTAACACACGTCCAAACCTACTGTTACTGAGTCACTTTTTTAGACAAATGTCAAATAGTAATATTAATATGTGACTTTTCAAGTGTGTCCTCATGACCTTTTTGGACTACTTCACCTCTACAAAGATAGAAATAAAAGGAGTAAACCAAAAGCATATGTGAATACAATATCAAAGTTACAAGAGCTTATTCCAAAATTTCTAACACTAAAGCAGCTTGGGCCCTAATTTAAAAATACCCTATCGCATTCCTTACCATTACCAAATATACAATTCCACTGTCCCCCAAAAACATGGCTACTGAAAGTAAAAAAGGTGAGTCACCTTTTCAATGCCTAGAATTGTTACAGATGTAACTTCTGCTTTTTCACAGCAAGAGTTGGCAGAAAATGGCTGTCCTGGTTGCAGCTGGGATAGAGTTAATTGTCTTCCTAGTAGCTGGTACAGCGTTATGTTTTGAGTTCAGTATGAGAAGAATGTTGATAACACTGATGTTTTCAGTTGTTGCTAAGTAGTGTTTATACCAAGTCAAGGATTTTTCAGCTTCTCATGCCCAGCCAGCTAGAAAGCTGGAGGGGCACAAGAAGTTGGCACAGGACACAGCCAGGGCAGCTGACCCAAAGTGGCCAACGGGGTATTCCATACCACGGGATGTCACATCTAGTGTATAAACTGAGGGGGGCGGGGATCGCTGCTCGGGGACCAGCTGTGTGTCGGTTGGCAGGTGGTGAGCAATTGCACTGCGCATCATTTGTACATTCCAATCCTTTCATTTTTGCTGTTGTCATTTTATTAGTGTTATCACTATCATTATTAGTTTCTTCTTTTCTGTTCTATTAAACCGTTCTTATCTCAACCCATGAGTTTTACTTCTTTTCCCAATTTTCTCCCCCATCCCACTGGGTGGGGGGGGTTGGTTGAGCAGCTGCGTGGTGCTTCGTTGCTGGCTGGGGTTAGACCACAACAATGGCTAATTTCTATTTTTAGTACATGATGCAACTTTCGGTTAATTTTGCAAGCACCTGAAATACTGGACGCCAAAGTTCTGACAGTTCAAAAGTTTTGATTAGTTCCTTCTGTACCCTTGATAGTAAATGTTTGATAATGGACAACAGTTCTCATTAACATGTTCAGATTTCCCTGGAATAGGTGAAAACTAAGTGATGTCCCTCTTTTCTGTTGCTATTACAACAGATACAGAATATAAAGTCAAATACCTGATATAGGAGGGGCAAATTATTTTTGTCAAAGTCTTTTTTTTCCTTCGGAAAAAAGATTTAAATTTAAATGTCTCCTCTCTCTCAGTGAAGTTTTCATTTTTCATCAAAAGAACATCATTGACTTCAGTTTCTCATTTGCAACACCCCTGAATCTTGGTACAAAGTAGCTGTCTCATGCTCAAAACTTCACAATCCCTTGTTTGAGATTTTTTTGTGTTTTGATGAGAAGGGTGACACCATCCACCATGTCAGGGTCAGAGTGATGATGGTGGGATACTTTCAAAGATGCATTCTTGGACTTTCCAGGAAAGAACAGAGAATTCATTGAATTCGGGTTTATTTCTGCTGTAGTCTGAAAAGGGAGAACTATAATACTCCATATAGCATATATAGACATACTCCATATAGAGTATTTCTATTCTATATTTTGTAGCTATTTCATGAAAAGAGATTAACTTCACTGTGCTGAGGTCTCAGCAGCATCAGTCAGGGTACATGGTAGCGCCTCTGCTTCTGGTCTTCCAACTATTGCAATCCTGTCTGCCAGTGGCTCTGCCTTAGGAGGTGGTACAGAACATCCAATTTCTCATGGCTTGGCAACTACAGAAATCTTTTGGGACAAAGAAATATGGACTCAGTGAGGCTGAGAGCAGTTTAGCTGACATTTGCTGCGTAAGTGCTCTAACCAGTTAGTAGGTGAAAGGCAAAACCTAACAAAGTAGAGTTTTTTCCTCTTCAGGCCTAATGAAGAAGTGTACTGAAACTCTGTTTCAATAGGTGTGAATGGAGCAGACAGAGGTATTAAAACTTTTGTATTTCCTATATGAAGTAAAATTCTAAATTAATGGGACTGGATCAATGTCTGGAGGGTCCTTGATTCTCATACAGTCGATGGAAAGAGGGAAGTGCCTAACCTAATCTAACATGGTCTTCACCTGCACATCCTCAGAGAAATTTATCATTCCTGTCACCTCTATGGGGAGTGCAAGTAATTAAACTATGCAGAATGACTCAACAGATACCTAAATTTCATTAAGTTAGAGATCTGAATGAGTAAACTGGAAAACTCCAGTTGTGGATCTCTAAGCCTTATAAGTGTTTAAAAGCATTTCTCTTCTCTGCAGACCACCGGCACTTAAGAGATCAAATCCAAACTGAGTCAGTGAAGAGCTGTAGGTACGGGCATGATGATGAAGATGAGAAGCTCAGGAATTACATGGCTGTGTCTTGCAGCACAGTTGTTTCATACTTGGTTTTTGGTTCATCAAATGTCTTCTAGTTTATATACATCTCCTGTGCCATGGGATTGGCTATTGTAGCTACTGTTAACAAACCAGATCTGAGCATAATTTTGATTCAAATGAGCTGAAAGTATTCTTATTCCCTGTCTTCTTTTTGTCTGCTCAGAATTACTTTTTTCCAACTGAGATTGTTTTACCATCAGTGTTACTACTGTTTTTGTTATAATACTTTGATAACTTTGCAATTAAGTTCTTAATCTTCTGATTTTTTCCTTTTTTCCCCTCAGTTCTCAAAGTAGAGTGCTTTTATTTTGCTTTGTTATGTTTTGGGTTTTGTTTTTTTTTTTTCCCAAAAAGACTTTATTGGAGATTTTCAGTAAGTATCACTGTGGGGTCGCTTGTATTATAGGATCTGATGTGTCTCATCTGATGGCTAAGGATGTCAGTTGTAATATTTTGGTACTAGGATGATCCCTGTGGTGTCTCAAAACTTGTGCTGATTGTCTGGGTTGATTTATATCATCCAAAATATCTCCAAGTACATCAAACTTGCTTAATATTATTACAAGATTATTTCATGAAATGTACTGAATTCTCATGGACAAATACCACACCAGACATATCTCTGTGTTGGAAAGATAATTGCTGTTTTTGCAGGAAAATGGCAAAGGTCAGTATAAATAACTATCAGATTGTACTATATAATAATTTCCAATCAACATATGGCCTGTGTCTTCCTATGTATGTATGTCATTGGATATGCAGTTATCTAATGGGTATCTTGATGTTTGAGATAAATGACTGATGATGATGTTATGTACAACAGAAATCATGCCAAATTTTTGCTTGTTGTTCTTGGATGAAAGTGCCATAAAAGTTTTTACAAGGCAGTGTTGCATGGTGTTCATTTCCCTGAGTATGATGAGCTCATCATGCAGTGGGACGGACGATACCCTTGCTTCCAGTTGCAGACTGAAAGAATCTTTTTTGGCATTTGCTGCTTCTTCAGTAGCATGCTGTATGCCTATGCAGAAAACTGAATCAGCTTGCATATAAAACGTTACCAGATACCGAATTTCACATTAAAAGGGATTTCACATGAAGCATGGTCAAAGGATAAGTATTCCATTTATTTCTCAGGATTGCAGCAGTCCCATGTCATCCGTGAGTTACTGAGAATTATTAATGAATCTAGCCCTGATATTTCTGGCAGCTACAATACTGTTCCTTTTCAGTTCTCTGTCTCCAAATGCTCGACAGCAAACCTTGTTACCTGGCAGATTGTTTGAATTTCACAGCCATTCTCAGATCAACGTTGTTCTTAGACTCCTAGGTTTTCAAAGTAGCCAAATCTACAGACTTGAGAGTCCAAGCTGCCTAACCAGACACACTTAAACTTTTGGATTATCCCTGTACACGTGACTATAGGTCTTCAGCCCAATGACAAGTGTCTGGAAGTCTTCTTGGCAGGGAATAAGAAAATTAAATATTTAAATGTTTCTCAAATGTAGGTGTTCAGAAGAAAAGTGTCTGTTAAACCTTGGCCAGGAATGATGCTGCCTTACACAGAGCAGGGAGTGATGGCTCTTTTGCGTTTATGGCTCTCAGGAATAATAATTTAGCTCTGGATGTGTTCAGTCTGAAAGAAGTTAATGTGCAAATAGAATACTTGTATGACATTCAAAATCTGCTGGAAACCTTGTTAGAAATAAAAAATTGGAGCCCCCTTCTAAGCACAGTAGGGCTGTAACATTGCTGGCTGCTAAATCATGGAAAAGAAGAAGAAATGAGAAACTCTTTGGAGGATAAACCTGTTTAAGAAGGATTAAAATATATAAACTGATTCATTCAATTGGGCATATCTACCAGCTCTGCATGTGCTCATTCTATGTCTGTTAACTATTTCTAGCTGTAAGAGATGCAAGTGCTGTGCATAGGCAGTGATAATGGTAGCTCCGCATTTTGTATGACATATTCTCTGCTCCCAGGGACTACATATATAATGAACCTGTGACTCTATAGGCAGTACCTTATGCTGTACCTGGATGGTCCTGAGAATAATCTGGGTCTTAGCGTAATCCCCGAAACCTCACTCCAGTCTGCTCTCATTGCCCTTTTATTTAGCCTACAAGTCGACGCTTGTAAATCCTGCTTTATCAGTGATAGGTGATGCCAGCTTCTAATGGGGGCCCTTGGCTGATGCTGTGAAATAGTGTTGTTTGATGGTGGTTAAGGAGCTGTCCCCATGAGTTCTGTCCATCCATACTGCAGGTTGATGTGCACTTGGTGAATATTCAGCTGGTTTGTCCCGAATCAAAACCCAGAGACATTCCTGAAGATTAACAGCTGAGACTGTGAATTTGCCCTTGCTACTCTGCAGCTACCCTTTAAATGCATGAAATGTGCCTGAAATCCTTTTCATATCATACACTAAAAATCAGCTATGAAGGTTGAAGGTAGAAGGGCACCTGAAACTCTGGAGTACATATCCAAAATCATGGACCAAGCAAACATCACTGTCAAGAGCTACATGACTATGGTCTAGGACTTTAGGTCTTGCCCAGCAAGGTTGGATACCATTTCATGGATGTAGGCTTGATCTACAACACCAGAGGAGTCTGCAGTTTATCAATGGCTGTAGATCATTGATAGAATGGCTGTTATAGGAATTCCAGATTAAATTTAGTGTCTGAGGAAACACTGATAACTCCCAGCTGACCTTGTGTCCCAGAGTGTCATGGAGACCAGGCTGACATCATAATTCCATGAGCAAAAAGAAAGGCCACTTGATCTTTTTTTTTTTTTTTTTTTCCCCCAGAAACTGGGAAAATGCAAATAAATCAGGATATACAAGGAGATTTCTTGTCCCTCATGAAAGCAGATTTAAGAAGCTGCTGGATGACTTCTGCCTGGGTTTTATATATCACATACTTGGGGAAAGGAACTGGATCAAGGCAGGATTTTAGGTATTGTACTCTTGAAGCCCTCCTCATTCTTGAGGGAGAGGAGCACAGTAACCAGAGGGAAGGAGGATAGGGAAGGTGGTCTTCACGTGCCTCCTTTCATATGCACACTGGCCAGCAGTGAGGTCTGACTATCGAGATATCCATGGAGGACACATTACATCCATGTCCTGCTCATGGCACTCATCACTGCCTACAGATCCCACTGCCCCTGCTCAGCCCCCTTCTACCCACCTCATTGCAATGGTCTGGAGACAATTCATGCAGTCAGGCCAAGAGGAGTCCCTTCAGCCTGATCCTGCACTCTAATTTTATGCTGGTGCTCCACCACCAGCTCAGAGTGGCAGCTTCCTTGCACCATGTGTCTTCTATGACTGTGAAAAAAGTGAATGCAAAGTTTATTTAAACTCTGCTGTTCTCCACTGGTAATGTTTGACACCCATTTTTCTAGATGGCTATATAAGGTACGAGGCAAAGAGGAACAAAGCTTTTTAATCTAACTGGAGTCCTCCTGATTTGTATCAAGGAAGTTGAGAGCAGAATCAAATCCTAGATCATTATTTTTTGAACCAATACAGAGACAGAAACCCTAGGCTGTGAGGCCCTGATTCAGGAAAGCGTTAAGCACCTGCTTAACTTTGAGCACTGACTTCAATGTATTTAAAGTTAATCAAGTGCTTAAGCTTTTTCCTCTATAGGGATTCTTTTCTGCATAAGGGCCTAAGAGAAAATAGATAACTATAAAGAGCAACTGTAATGAGCCTGCATATGGGCCAAAGAGAAGGGGATTATTAATGCTTTCAGGTTCAGTGAGGACTAGGGTTTAAATATCAACCTCCTACAGCGAGACATGAAAGACTCTCATAAATGTGTTAAATCGCATCAGGTCCATTTAATATCATTATGTTTAATAAAAGTATCTTTGCACTATAATAATCAGTGAGGACAGTAGGTGGACCAGTTAGGCTGTTCTGGAAGCAGAATATATTCCTTCTGCTAGGGTTATCCTCCTTTCTGCTGCATTCTGTAGTGTAGGTCTCTAATAAACAATAAGCTTCTAAGTGCTTTAATCTCTGGGAAAATCTTGAAATTGCCTTGAGGGTGGTAAAAACACAGCTCCATGACACAACTAAGCTGGGAAATTAAGAACAAGGTTCTCTGAACCAGCATGGTAGAAATGAGTGTGGGAAAAGTTCTCGTGCAACCTCTGTTTTGTTGGCAATGCTTCCAATAATTGGTAAGAAAGACCACAAAACTGCAAATCAGAACAAAATTTATAAAGCTGAGACTAGGGCTTTTATCAGAAAGGCCTTTCAACAGTCTTTATTGTTGCTCCCTCTCCCTTTCTAAACCTCTTGCTGTGGACAGAGAAAAAACACATCTCTTTTTGGTTGTTTATGACCCCAGAGGGTAAGTTCAAGTTGTTGATTTAATTAAGAGCATTTAATTTTAAACTTAGTTTATGATATGTAAGTGCTGCAAAGATCATTTGTCAAAACAAGAACATTGGGGAACCTTGACCCCAAACCTCAACAGCGCTTATTATAATCACTTTATGATGCCTAAACATCTTAGCAGTGAGTCGTTAATACAGTGTGGCTAGATTTTGTGTGAAGTTTGCAGGTAGTCAATGGCAGCTTTTGTGTTTGAAAGTTTATATGGGTAATTTTATTTTAAAGAGGTCAAAGACAAAACCACTCTGTGCAGGAAATATAAAGGCAGAATTTGAAATAGCCATTTTGGATTTTACAAAATCAAAATCTAGTTGATGAACAATTGCAAAACCAATTTGTATTTTCTTGTGTTGCAGAAAGTTTAACATAAACAGAAGCTGGCTATTCAGTGTCAAGACCTCCCGAACTTGATGCTTCAAATGAAATTGCATTTTTTGGAAGAAAGAAAATGAGTTTTATGTAACTTTGCTAAATAGAACTAGAAAGCACAAGTCTTTTTGAGACATTTGCAATTTATATTGTCTTTATAACAGTTTTTTTTGTTACCATCTTTTATATTAGGCAATAAAGGCCTGTGAATAAAATGTAATCAATTACATTAATATATAATATGACACATTGTCAAGCAAAAAATACACCTTTCTTTACCTCTGCTGGAGCCATGGCCTTCAATTCCAGAAATTTTCGTGGCCTGATCACTGTACCCGATCTACAATTAACCCATGGAACCCATTACTGCGGGCTACCAGGGCATTGATGTGTTCAGGAAAGCAAGGAGTCAAATTAATGGAAGGAAAAAATCCATCACCAGGAACATGCGGATATGAACTTTGGCAGAGAAATTCCCTGAACTGCACATTGCCAGAAGCTGGAAGAACACACTTAGAGAAGGATACCTGTAAGCTTGGCCCGTTTTTTCTACTCCTTCCGTAGTATCTGCATCTTTGACTACAGTCTAAGAGAGGTGAAGAGAGGTGGTAGATATGCCCAGACAGGTGGTAGATGCCCCATCCCTGGCAACATTCAAGGTTAGGTTGGACAGGGCTCTGAGCAACCTGATCGACTTGAAGATGTCCCAGTTCAGTGCAGGGGGGTTGGACTAGATGGTCTTTAAAGGTCCCTTCCACCTGTCCTGGTTTTGACTGAGATACAGTTAATTTTCTTTCTAGTAGCTAGTATAGTGTTATGTTTTGGATTTAGTATGAGAAGAATGTTGATAACACACTGATGTTTTCAGTTGTTGCTAAGTAGTGTTTATACCAAGTCAAGGATTTTTCAGCTTCTCATGCCCAGCCAGCAAGAAGGCTGGAGGGGCACAAGAAGTTAGTTGGGAGGGGACACAGCCCAGGCAGCTGACCCAAACTGGCCAAAGGGGTATTCCATACCATGTGACATCATATCCAGTATATAAACTGGGGGGAGTTGGCTGGTGGGGGCAGATTGGTGCTCAGGAACTAACTGGGCATTGGTCAGCGAGTGGTGAGCAATTGCATTGTGCATCACTTGTTTTGTATATTCCAATTCTTTTATTATTATTATTGTCATATTATTATTATTATCACCATCATCATCATCATCATTTTCTTCCTTTCTGTGCTGTTAAACTGTCTTTATCTCAACCCAGGAGTTTTACTTTTTTTCAATCTCTCCCCCATCCCACTAGGTACAGGGAGTGAGTGAGTGGCTGCGTGGTGCTTAGTTGCTGGCTGGGGTTAAACCATGACACAACCCAAACTATTCTATGATTCTATATAGGCCATGGATCTGCCAATAAGGCATAGGATGCATTCAGAGTTCTTTGCCACTGCATTCACCTTTGTTCATATTTCACTTGCAAGTGATGGAATTTAAGTACTTCTCATTTAACTAGCAGGCATTGTAAAGCTTGTTGCAGAGAAAAGATGTGTAGAATATCCTGCCATCCCATCACTGCTCTTCTAGGGTTTAGGTGGTATGTACCTGAGCACTTTCAAACCTTTAGTCTTCTATCCCAAAAAGGTGCAGCAGTGAACCCTGGCCTGGAACAAAAGACAACAGCAAGCTATTCATCTTCAGGATGCAAGTCACCCCTTCTTCATGCAGGGCTCTCAGAGCTGTGGTCTGACCTGGCCATCACTTGTCAGGGAAGCACTTAATCCTTGGTCATCCATCCCTGTCTGTCAGAGCAGCCACAAGCTCTGGAGCTACTGTTATAACCTGGACAGTGATCACATCTGCCCAGGCAAGAAACTCCAATGACTCCAAAAACCCAAATTTACCAGACTTAGTTCTTACCTAAAGGTTCACCTGTCACATATAGGTTAGTTTGGACTCCACAGCTTGTTCCACCTGGGGACAGAGTACGAGGAGAAGAGGCTGTATGACAAAGAAGGTCTGTTTTCTCCCTTTTACTGCATACAAAGTGTTGGTTCACTCCAAGCATAAATCCACCCTATAGAGGAACACCTTGTGCATTTTGCAAAGACTCTGCGAAAGGCAATGAATTTTGTTCTGGAGTGGGAAACATGTCATCCATCAGGCCAAATTCAGTCAAAGCTTTTCCCTTACTATTCCTAGGTTCATGCTGACTTGAATAGTTAATAACAGTTTTTGCAAACAGTGGTAGGGAACAATTGCAAATCCAGTGAGAAGCCTTTGTTCCTTCCTAGGGTAGTGTCTAGGCAGGTGATATAAAAGATGATTAAATTTCATAGGATTTCCATAAAAGTTTTATCAAAGACGAAACAAAGATACAAAGCAGTTGTCTAATGCTGCCTCACTGTTCATTTAATAGTGATGGTTTGTAACAAAGGTAGAAAAGCATAATTCTATTAAGTGAATTAAAAAATTAGACTTAGTGGAAAACTAGTGGCTGCTGAACACTTGAATCCTTCATATAGGTCTGAGAGCACACCTTTACTGATGAATGATATTGGAGAAGAAAAAAGAATGAAGAGCAAACCACAATGCAGACTGCTCTTTTATGCACAGCACAAAGTGCTTGCATGTTTTGCACGCTCATCTCCTTAAATCCTGATAGAATCCTGTTCAACACAAATACGATAAGCACATAAATTAAGTAGTGAGATAGTACCTTGTGACAGATGGGCTGAGTAGGGGCTTCCAGATTCTGTGAAAGGGAAATGCACAAAGGGAATAGGAGAAGAGGTGAGTTCAGATAAGAACAGAACCTTTTCAGAAAGATTGTCTAGGTCAGGAACTGCATTTTTGTCACTTATTTTGTTATTCTTTTATGAAGGTATTCTTTTTTTTTTTTTTTTTTTTTTAACTAACAAAGTGTCTTAGACTGCTTTATGAGCACAGTGTTAAACATGGTAGGGTGCCAATCTACAGTCAGGACCAAGAGGCCTTCCTAACAACTAGGTCAGCCTCAAGGGTTATATCAAGTAACACTCCCTGGCTAAGTTGCCCTTCAGGACTTTTCAGTAAAATATTTTCTATTTTTCCCCATTTTTCTATTTTGTGAATATGACAGCAGTTGGGAACAGATCCCCCCTCCCTGTACCAGCACCACTCTTCCAGTCTGTACTGCATGTGTTCTGGGGAGAGTGGCTTCAGAAACAGAGGAAAACTCAGAGGACAATAGCTGTCTGCTAGGAAACAATACAACGCATCTTATTTTCATTTTTTATTTTTTAGAGTCTGTGCTCCAAATATTCTCTCTTCCTTGCAGTATGAAAAAGCATACAATCTAAACAGCACTGCCTGAATGTGAATTTTTTGTAATACTTTTTCAAAACAAACTAATCCCCATTCATACTTAATGACTCCTTTCCCAACACAGTTATCCAATGAAAATAAATTGGGGAGTTGCTCATCCTAAAGGAATCCAAATAATTTAAAAAGTAATAAATTAGGCATATTCCCCCAGGATCAGGGCATATTATCAGTCAATAAGCAGGATTAATTTAGATTCCAATATGTTATGCTCTCCATAATCTTTGCTTCTGGTGCACGTTAGAGAGTATTTTGCCCCACAAGATTAGTCCAGAATAAGTAGGCTTTATCGGTGTTCATCTAGCCTCTGAGAATGATTTAATTTTCTCAGTACTTTAATAATGAAGTGATTTTTTATCTGTTTATGTATCTAAAAGGTGATCCTCCCATTTTGAGTAGATGATTTTGTTCCCAGTTTTAAGAAAAATTGAATATAGAATAGGATGAATCACTTCAAGATATTTCACCATGCTGGTGTTTCACAGCATGCATATCTGGATAGAGAACAAATATTTCCTTCATTTGATTGTCAAAAGGACTTCAGATCAGGTTTTCCTAAGACTCTGTCGTGGTTTAACCCCAGCCAGCAACGAAGCACCACGCAGCTGCTCAACCACTCCCCCCCCACCCAGTGGGATGGGGGAGAAAATTGGGAAAAGAAGTAAAACTCGTGGGTTGAGATAAGAATGGTTTAATAGAACAGAAAAGAAGAAACTAATAATGATAGTGATAATAAAATGACAGCAGCAAAAATGAAAGGATTGGAATGTACAAATGATGCGCAGTGCAATTGCTCACTACCCGCCAATCGATGCCCAGCTAGTCCCCGAGCAGTGATCCCCCCTCCCACTCTCCCCAGTTTATATACTAGATGTGGTGTCACATGGTATGGAATACCCCTTTGGCCAGTTTGGGTCAGCTGCCTGGGCTGTGTCCCCTCCCAACTAACTTCTTGTGCCCCTCCAGCCTTCTTGCTGGCTGGGCATGAGAAGCTGAAAAATCCTTGACTTGGTATAAACACTACTTAGCAACAACTGAAAACATCAGTGTGTTATCAACATTCTTCTCATACTGAACTCAAAACATGGCACTATACCAGCTACTAGGAAGACAATTAACTCTATCCCAGTTGTTTTACATTTCTGTTTTACAGTTTCAGAAGGACAAAGAAACCTGTCCATGATCTCATGGGAAGCCAAAGTCAGAAAAAGTGCTAGAGCCCAGGCAGAGAGAAAAAATATCTGTAGCCTTTTTCTCAGTATACATGGTGTTTCCACTGCTTGTAACAGGCACAGCTTTGCGTTAGGCTACCAGTACAGTAGGCACAGCTTTGCATTCGGCTACCAGTACAGGTATCATTTCTTAGGGTTTGTCTGGACTTGTCTTGGCCCACCTGGAGATTTGCTTCAGCTTGTAACAGCAATTGCCTATTGGCCCAGGCAGGGAGGTGTCGTTACCTGCTCGGTTTTAGCTTTTGCTTAGCTTGGAACAACTCTGAGGTGTAACACCTGTTATTAGATAAAGTTTTCTCACTAATTGATAGTGAAAACAAGAAATAGACCCTAGAGCCTAGACTAAAATGCAGCAGAGAGGGGAGAAGGCACAGGATGAGGGCAGATGCCTTGGAAGCACAGGCAAAGGCAGATACAGGAGACTCGAGGGCTATAAACTGGGGTCAGCTGCTGGTCAGCAAATAAATGCAACCTTGGGCACTGTGTAAACCAGTCTCAGGGGTAGTGATGAGAACCAAGAAGCATCCAACATATGTAAAACGCACCATATATAGAGTACATGGAGATAAAACATGGACCTGCAGACCGATGACAAAAGAGCAAAGTGCACAGCACGTCAGCAAACATAAAAATGCCCCCTAGCAAATCTCAGCAGAGGAGGAAGAAACCTTCAACACCAACGTCATACTCCTCCTAGCAAAGGGCTTGGGTTACTTAAGACTCATGGTAATCCTACCTGTGCCGTGCACAAATGGACACTGTCAGCCTTAGGATACCAAGGGTCAGTGGGAGGGTGAGTATAAGACCAGAGAAGGTTGTAAGTACTATAAAGTTTGTGTATATATCATTTTAACTGCAATATGCAATTTGAACTGTGTAGTATCACTGTAACCACACTAACAATTACTCCTTGATAAGCCTGTTAAGACTGTAATTAGATCAACAATAAATTACTGGCTTTGTGTATATGGTGTGTTCCTTTTGGCCATAACAACCTGTTTTTCTAACCTCAGAGTGTTGGGATAGTGCTATATGGTTTGCAATTTCTGTATGTATTTAGAAATTAATATTGGTAATAACCAAAAATCCCAGCAAACACCAGCACACATTCTGTCTTACTGGTGGGTATCCATGAGTTTCCCATCCTGAAGTAAAACCTCTCCTCCTTTTCTGAATCCACAAGCTACACTTGTGCTTCAATAACAGGACCTTAATGCCACAAATATCTTTGTGTGGACAAGGGTCCGCACACAGGACAAAATACAATGGTGGCCTTTCCTAGGCACAGCAAGATTATAATATTGGCCATATTAGAAGATAAAATTTAGTCTCAGACTCAGCAATGTGGTTACATGTACACTAGTGTGGGACTTCACATGCAGGGCAATTTTTAACTCACACTTCTTTGTAAACAGATTCAGACGGTGTAGGAAATTCTGGCCTTGCTGTGCTGATCTGCAACTGTCTTCTCTTGCTCTTTATAAATCTCTTCCCCTGTCTGCTTGCAAAATGTTATCTTAACTAGGATTAATAAAGATACACTGGGGAGCTTCTTATCTCTCATAGGAATTATGTTTATAATAATAATAATAAAAAATCTTTAATCTTGGAAGAGCAAAGGAGGGGGAGGGAAGCTGGAAAGAAGAAATGTGTGTGTAGGAGAATAGGCAGGTAAAAGGTGAGACAAGGGCATTGCAGGTCACAGATGGGCCCACACCAAAACCTGAGATCCAAATACCCCTGAACTTTGAGAACATCAGAAGCCAGATCAAAAAGTTTTGATCTGGACCCCTACCTTTCTCTCTGAATTAGGGATGGATAAGCTGGTTCTGATAAAAGAAGATCCATCCTGAGACTTTTTGAAATTCAAAAGAGCTCAGTTTACCTTTTAAATTAAGTTCTGAGCAGCTTTCCTACTTCTTGTGTTCAGCCAGAAGAAGATGTGGAAATATCAAAACACAGCATGAAAGACATGCCTGCCCAGCCTGAATGAGGGCGTACTGAAAATCTCCTCAGGGTGATTGATCCTCTGAGATTTCCAGAGCAAAGAAGCCTCGATGTGCTTCAGAAAAATAGTTGAAGTTTTAGGCAATTGACTGAATGAAACCACAACATCAAACAAATTGAGGTTCACCATGCCTTGCTGCTTAACTGGAATATAATTAAGTTTATTTTAGATATATGGGATTCTCCTGTTTGTAAGCAAAGACCTGCAGAGTTCACTGGCTCCCATGCAAAAGACGTCGATGATTACATCTGTACTAGGAAATAAAGTGCATCCTGGCTCTCCTCTGGCCAACTGAAAGAGCATGGCTCATGCTCATTGGACTGAACTCTCCTGTCCTCCAAACCCCAGTGGCTGCAATCAAACTGCCTATGGGGAACGGTCCTTGGCCTATGTTCACCCATGAGCCATGCTGAGGACTTGCTGGGGAATGAGCTAGCAGGCACAACCAAAACTGTGCCAGATGTTGTGTTCATATTTAATGGTATGGACAATCATGGGATAGCAGTGGGCCAGTGCCCTGCCGCTTTTTATTTCAATAATAAAGACTGAGAGAGCTTGATGCTGGTTATCTGCTGCTGTGACTGAAGTCTTCCTTCCTGGTAAAGTGTAAGGAGATCACCATAGTGGCCAGTTTGGGGTATCATCAGTCTTTCCTGCAACTTCTCTTGCTAAGTTTCGATATGATGTTCTTTGTGAATAAACTTGTCTCTAGTCAGAGATTGGATGTCCTTGTTCAACCCACTTGATTTTGGTCCTGTTCATCATTAAATATTCAGTAACAGATTCACTTTTTGTTGAGGTGTATATATCTACTGTCAAAGCTCTATTGCTGTTCTGAGAAGCTAAGGTGGATTTCCCATACAGCTAGTTCATCTGGCAGTGGTGCATCTCCAAAGCGATATGGACAAGGTAGAGCATGTAAAGACAATTCGTATCATTGCCTTATTAATTCAATGTTGTCCTTTAAAACCTGGGAAGCCAGCCACCACTGGCGAGCTATTATACCCAGCTCTTGAGTCCAGTGTATATCATGGACACAGCTTGAGTCTGTGTTGGAAAGAGACCTGGATGGACAGAACTACGTCTTGTCTCTCACTGCATGCCAATTTTCTCACTGGAAAGAAGCCTAAACCTATAGACCAAAGGTACCTTGCGGACATCTCCGATCTAGATGACTGAGGAAATAGGGCTCTAAAATATGCTATGAAGTCTAACTACAGTGTTGCATTTATTTATGTCTGCAATAGAAGTATTTCAGGTTATAGGCTTGATACAGCATCATGACCATGGGTAGGTTATCACTAGAAAGTTTGCTTTTGGTAAAGGTTTGGGATTGCTTTTGTTAAAGGTTTGGAATTGTTTTAGCATCATTAATTTTGAAGCTCAGTGAAAGATCAGTTTTTCTACATATGCATTCTTCAAGGAGAACAATACAAAGGCATATTATAATACTGAAAAGTGGATAAGCCCTCAGTATTCTTTCCTGTTTTGACATCTCTTCAAAACAGCCTTATTAGAAATATAATTTGGTTTGTCTGGATTTTAAATTGAGATATTAGATAATGTTCAAAGACCTTTGTTAGGTGAAGTTACATACTTAAAATGAAATCTTTGCCTATGTTATTAGTATTATATCAAGCAATTATCTAGTAGATTTTAAATAACTTGTTCCATCTTCAGAAGACTATAAAAGAGGTTGGAAAATCAAACCCACATTTGTGTCAGCTTTCTGTCCACTACTTTATGAAGATCATGCTATTCTAGTGTCTAATTAATGCCCAAATCGTTACCCAGTAACACTCACATGCACACTACTCTCAGTTTGCTGAAGAAATAACTGACTTCATTTGTGTTCTGGCTGGCTGGGGTGTTTGAATGGAAATGGAGGCAAAGGGAGAGTGGTTGCTGGGTGGTCAAGTGGAGAACAAATTGCAGAAGAGATAGATTAAAGAGATGAGTTTTGTTCATAGTTCTGGATGCAATGAGACCTGCAGCAATTAGTTTCTGCTTCAAGGGGGCTGTGCCTGACTGTGGTGTAAGATCTGTGTCCTGCAATCATGCTTCTCATGCTTTCCCCCACACATCAATCACTTACTTAATTTCTTCAGGAAGGTGTTGTAATCCCAGAAGACCCCATATGGGAGACCCCACCAAGGTCCACAAATGGGATCTGGATACCATCTACTTTAACTGAACCCCATGGTAAGTGAGGAACCAAAATGGACTGCCAAGGCACAATAAATATGATGTCTATCTGATGACTGTCTGTGATGTTCTGTGAGAGCTGAATTTTCAGAGCAAGGGATGAAGCTTTGTTATTGGGTATAATGAGCTGAAAGGGTTAAGCTTGAAGGTAATTAATGCAAGGACATCCTTTGATGGAGCTGAGGATGTTTGGATAGAGCATGGCTTCCCAGCTAGGGAATGATTTCCTTTCATACAATATGAATTGTGCTTATGTGCATGTATTTTTTTATGTGGATAGATGTTTGTGTGAGCATCTGTGTCTGTGTTGAGGAGCTGGAGCACCAGAAAAAAAATCCAAGCATGCAAATGAAAAAAACCTGTTCTTTTGTGAAGAAAATGGGTCTGTTCTCTTTTGGTTGCATTGCTTACATAGTTGTTAGTTTAATCTTTATAATAAAGCTTTTTGGGTTTTTTTTGTTTGGTTTTTTTTTGTGGTTTTTTTTTTAAATGTGTGGCAAACTAAGTAACTGGAACATAGGTAGAAATAATATATTTGGGTTACAGGAAAAAAACTGGCATGACTTTAAAGGCACACATTTCATAACACCACATGTGCAAAGCATTATTATAATCACACTGTGCACATCTGTAACAGACAGAGTGAACAATGAGTATTAAAAACACATTCCTAAAGCTGGCCCAGAAGCTTGGCAGCAGTGTTTTATATGGGAGACCTGTACTAGAGTCCAAATGCTGGGTCTTCTGCATCCAGAGCTGGCAGGCTTTGGTGGCGGCTAAAGTGATAGGCTTGGGCGCAGGTGAGAGCGGTGGGGAGGAACATGGCAAGGCTGCTCTGTTTACTGCTGCTTCATTCCCCAGCTTCCTACCCCACAGAAGGTATTTCGCTGAGGAAATCTGGCTGGAGCCCTCAGTGGCTGCTGTTCAGAACTGCTTGTAGTGCCAGGATGAGGAGGAAAAAGGATTAACGTGGAAGCAAAACAGTGACGAGCAAATGGTCTGAAGGCTGTGCTGGGAACACGTGGCCTGTCTTCCCAGCAAGGATACAGAGACGCTCAGATTTCCTGAGATATGCACTCCTGGACAAGATGGGCGAGATAAGTACCCACACTGAAGTTGTGTGGTTCCTGCTAATTGGTGATACACGCCACTTAATTAGTGGGCTATGCAGCATATCAAAGGCATTTTATGGGGAAGAACAGTGGGATATCATTCAATCAAAACATTCCTTGAAGACAGTGGAGAATGCAGTAGCCACCTCTCAAGGAATGGTTCATCTTTCCAGCAAAAAGCCAACTCCAGAAGGGTTTGAACATTCTGATATTGCTTCATGAAGCAAAAAGCAGGATATCATGTTTTTCATTTTATAGCAGCAGGAGACATGCCATGAAAAGCCCTAGAACTCAGATGCCTTCCACAAGCATAGGAGAGTAAACTTCCTGCCAGACCCTAAAAATGGGACAGATGTCAAGATGTCCCAGCTCTGAATCCACTGGCTTTGCTATGAGATTGCAGCTGTGAAAGCAACATCCAAGATTTTATTATGTCCTGTAGAAGGAGAAACATGGAATGCTTTGTCTACAGGCCCAAATGTTAATCATTTAACAGGGAAATGCTCTTCTTTTCCCTTTTCTCTTCTCTCTTTATGTTGAGTTCATTGGTACATCCAAATTATTTAAGTTATTAGGACCATTTTCTCCACTTCCTTTTCCCTCTTTTTGCACCTTAGAACTTTTCTCTTTGGATGCCTACAAAAATTAACAATTGTGATGTTGTTGCTGTGTTATGTCTACCACACTCAGCATCACTATTTCACTGTTGCCTTTTACTTCTGCATTAATCTGTATCATAGATTGAGAGCATAAGGTTTTTAGAGGAAAGACCGTCTTACATTCTGTGCTCATATAATGTCAATCTGACCCATGATTAATGTTCAAAAGTGCTGTGGTAATACTTCTATTATTACCACTATTAATCCATCCATGGTTAGATCTTTAACAAGTACTATTTAAGACAATGACAAATATTGAAAGACTGTTTTGAACTTTGACAAAAATAACATCTTCATTGTCATGAGACAGATTTAAAAATCATACAATTAAAAATAATAAATAATGAAACTTTTCCTGAGGCAATGCGAAATAGATGCTTTCTTTTTTGCCAGAAAGTGGGGATTTGCCAGCAATTCTGTAACATTTAGAGCAGGAGCTTAAATGAAAAATAAACATTAAGAGATTAGCAATAAAGTCATAAGAAATGAAAACATTGGATATTCGTAAGCTAACAGTCACGAAAATCAGAGATGCAATGAATTTCAATAGTAAACATGTCGGTCATCTAAAAAAATAATCATAATCCCATTTTCTTTTCTTTCCTTCTTTGACACACTTCTCTAGTTAAATGAACTTAACTAAACTGTGGATTGCTTAGCCCAAACATGTAATACCTTCAAAGACAATTAACAGCATTCAGAAAAGCCCTTTGATGTGAAATGAGAGAAAATTAATGTATTAAAAAATATGTATTTGGATTTTGATTAAGCAACCCAATAAAGAGCTATTCTGAGTTGGAGAGGTAGAATTTGTATTCCTTAAACGGGACAGTCATGGTTTGTCTAAACCCGAGCAATGGGTCACTGTGTGTTATGGTTAAATTCAAGGAGGTTATACGGAAAAAGTACTTAAATACCATGCCAGCCATCTTCCTTATTAATATGTCATATATGGCCTCTATCAAAAACTCACAGTGACCGAGATATTATTAAATCTAATGAGAAGTATTGAAAATTAATAGTTCTGATGTTACATGATTCAAAAAATACTGTAGCTGTCTTGAATTGTTGCAAAGAGCAAGAAAGCTAGTGGGGCTGGAGGAATGTGCTAATTAAGGAATGCTCTTGGAATGTAAACTCAGGTAGGTTTCCAACAGGCTGTGGGAAGAAGAAATCTGATCCTAGCCAGCAGGGAAGAGGGAGTCATACTTCATGTAAATCTTAAACCTACATTCCCAAGAGCCAGAGATAAAGATAAAGCGAAAGTAAGGCAGGAGAAGTGTGAAGGGATCCATCTTGGACAGAGAATGCAACCTGAAATATCTCACTGATGTTGGCAGCCCTGGACTGGTGGCGGGGTTTTGGATGTCTGCCTTTCTTTCCTTCCCTCCAGTCTTCTATTAATGTTATAAATCGGCTTTGTAAAATGGCATTAAAGAGACAAAGAGCTACTAACTGCTGCCTTGGTTATTGAGGCTGACTACAGCCTCAGAGAGTATAATCTGAAATAAGGCACCCTCAAGGAAAGGCTACCCAGGATCTATTGCCGCCTATCATAGCTAAGTAATATCTCAGAGAAGTCAAGAATGGCAATTTGCAGCAGAGACTAATCCCAGAGGTATTTTAAGCTGTTGGAAGAGTGTTGCTTTTCAAGGATACACCAAGCTCAAGAACAGTCCAACCCAGTGAGCAGGAAATGAAGCAAAGATGTCAGGAGGCCTGCATGGATGAACAAGGAGCTCCTGACAAAATTCAAACAGAAAAAGAAAGTGTACAAGCAATGGAGCCAGTGTTGAACCTCCAAAGGAGGAGTATAGAGACACTGTCTGAGTGTGTTGGTATGGGATTAGGAAAGCGAAAGCCCACCTGGAGTTGAGTCTGGCAAGGAACATGAAGGACAATGAGAAAGGCTTCTACAGATATAGCAGCAGCAAAAGGAAAGCAAAGGAAAATGTTGGCCCATAGCTGAACTGGGCATGGGACCTGGTGGACATGGAAGGTACCTCTCTCACCTCACCTCTTTACTGGAAAGGCTGGCCTTCAGGAATCCCAGATCCATGAGCCTAGTGGGAGAGTCTGCACCAAGGAAGACTTACCCTTGGTGGAGAAGGATCAGCTTAGGAAATGTTTAAACAAATAGGACATGAACAACCCCATGGGGCCTGATGGGATACAGCCACAAGTGCCAAGGGAGCTGGCTAATGTCATTGTGGGACCATTCTTGATAATCTTTGAGAGTTCATGGAGACTGGGGGAGACATCTGAGAACTGGAAGAAAGAAAATGTTACTGCTGTGTCCAAGAAGGGCAAGAAGGAAGAAACAGAACTACAGGCCAGTCAGCCTCAGTCCCTTGGAAGTTGAAGAAGCAAATAATTCTGGAAACCATTTCCAAACTCAGTTAAGACAAGAAGGTGCTTGAGAGTAGACAGCATGGATTTATGAACAGAAAATCATGCTTGGCCAGCCTGATAACCTTCTATGATGAGATGACTTGCTTGGTGGATGGGAAGGATAACAGTGGATGTTTATCTTGACTTATGCAATTTAAGCTTTCAACACTGTCTCCCATAGCATCCTAATAGACTAACCGATGAAGTACAGGGTACGTAAATGGACAGTGAGGTGGATTGAAAACTGTCTGAACTGCTAGGCTCAAAGGGTTCTGAACACCAGCATGAAGACCAGTAGGAGGCCAGTCACTAGCATTGTACCCAAGGGGTTGATACTGGGGCCAATACCTCTTCATTAATGGCCTGGATTATGTGACAGAGGGCACCCTCAGGAGATTTATAAATCATAGAAAACTGGGAGGAGTGGCTGATACATCAAATGGTTATGCTGTCATCCAGAGGGACCTCAACAGGCTGGAGAAATGGTCTGACTTGTGAAGTTCAACAAGAGGAATTGCAAAGTGCTACACCTGGGGAGGAATAACCCCCTGTACCAGTATACACTGGGAGCCAACTGGCTGGAAAGCAGCTTTGCAGAAAAGGACCTAGGGGTCCCAGTAGATGACAAATTGAATATTAAACAACAACCAGCAGGTCAAGGGCGGTGATCCCTCCCCTCTACTCAGCGCTGGTGAGACACACCTGGAGTGCTGGGTCCAGGTCTGGGCTCCCCAGTACAAGAGAGACATGGACATGCTGGAGCAAGTCCAGTGGAAGGCCACAAAGATGATTAAGGGACCACAGCATCTGTCATACGAGGAGAGGCCGAGAAAGGTGGGACTGTTCAGCTTGGAGAACAGAAGGCACAGGGGAATCTTATCAGTGTGTATAAGTACCTGATAGATGGAATAAAGAAGATGGTGCCAGACACTTCTCATCGGTGCCCAGTGACAGGACAAAAGGCAAGGGGCACAAACTGAAACACAGAAAATTCCATTTAAGCATAAGTAAAAACTTTTTTACTGTGAGGGTGATCAAACACTGGCACAGATTGCCCAGAGAGTTTGTGGAGTCTCCATCCTTGAACACCTCCAAAGCCCAACTGGACACAATCCTGTGCAACTTGCTCTAGCTGACCCTGCTCCGAGCAGAGGGATTCAACCAGATGATCTCCAGAGATCCCTTCCAGACTCAATGGTTTTGTGATTCTGTCATTGTGTTTACTTCACTTATTTTCTTTTTAGATTCTGTGATTAATAGTTTAACTGTTTTGCTAATGTACTACTAATTGATTTGACTTTAAACTTGTCTGGTGCCCAGTGAAAATTCAGGTTAATCTAACAGGCAACATATCCACATAAATCCAGGCGTCCATGACTCTAGCCAAGTTTGGATATTGGAATTCTGGTACTATCAGATTCCAAGCGAAATGGAACAGGCTGTGCCGAGCTGACATTTGCAAAGCCTCTCCAACAGACAATGGTGAAGCAAACTTCAGTTACAGCCAACCCTTATGTCCCCATAACATGCAAAATGTTTGTCTTCTGTGCATCTTATGGAGAAGTAGGTGGAGTGGACAACATACAAGGTAGAAAAAGTCCCCTTCTATTTGTCACCACTTTTTCTCATGGATCTGAAGCATCACAGTCCTATTGTTCTGAAAGTCTAGGCGTTGTACATGGGAGGAACATGGAGCTATAAAGCTTCTACCAGAAGCTGGTGCTGCTGCTGCAAGAAGACAGCATCTGGGAGGTAGTACAGTTTGACATGGGGATACGGAAATTTCTCGTAGTACAGGTTTGCAGGAGCCAGTAAAAAATCAGAGAAGCTCTGGACAGAGACTTAAAGAGCAATGGCTAATCATCTTCTTAATCTAGTTATCCCTCATATCCTGTGCACAGTTTTGCAAGGATGACTTCCAGTACAGTATTGTTGTAAACCTGAGGCTGTAAAAGCCCTGGGAAACATATCATCTTGCACTAATAGATAGCTATATTGATGCAGTCATAATGCATTAAAATAATTAATGCATTTAAATGAAGTGTCACAATTCCAAAGATGCTGTATAAAATCTCTTCAGCTGTATCAAATAGTCTTCTTTTAAGGAAAGAAAGCAAACACATTTATGTAGCCTTGGGGAACAGTTTGCCTAATGTTGATGTCACAAGGTTCATACAGCAGGTATTTAGGATTCACCTACCAGTAAATGACAGCTTGCTGACAAGTCTGTCTTCATTTGCATACATAAAGTCAGGAAAAAAATTAAGTGGTACAATTTTTAAGCCATGTTCAGTTTGAAAACAGTCTTAGATGTTGTAACAGCGTAGTTATATGAAAAAAGAGCTTGACAATAGAATTCAAAAAAATGTTGCTATCCTTTTTAACATAGCTGATTTCTTTAGAAGGTCAGATAATGAAATCTAGCTCTCTTCAATTGCTGGATAACCTTGAAACCACATTTATGTTATGAAGGATGCATGCTAACATTAGCTAATCTCTCTGATTATAATTCTACACAAGTTATTTTAGTCTTAAGGTCTGAGCCTTTTCTTTTTCCAAAAGACAGATTTAGAGTTGTTAAATTCTATAGGGAATAGGTGAATAACTCAATATATGAATTATTTACTGGTCTACATTAAAATGTTCCAGTATATGAAATCATGTGAAAATATGTATCATATATATCTTCACCTCTTCACTTTGAGATACAGGGCTAGATTAAGATCTCATTATGGTTTTATTTCGGCTATGAAACTCCATTCATTTCAAGGGAGCTACTCCAGGCTTACCTCCAGAATGAAAACACACGCAAGTTCTAACCATAATGAAGATAAGGATTTATTGATGATATTTATGATTTTAATGGTTTGGCTGCTTGGAACTGTTTTTTTGTGAGAACTTCTCTTAGAGGAATAACAAGAACTAGTTGTAGGATTTCTATCAGTAAATTCATGTCTTACCATCAATAAATGTAATTTGTCTGAAAGATGTGCAGAAAACCCTTGTCATTACACTGGCATATAGAACATGTTCCAACTGCAGTGAATAGAACAGAAAAAAACCCAGAATTGCTCGGAAAGAAGTCACTTATGGCTCAATTCATGGACTTCACTATAGCATCAAGATTCTTGCCCTGGAACATCCGAAAGCAAAGTAAGTGGATTTACCAAAATTACGATATTCCTGGGAATGGAGTAAAGTTAAAATCAGAATGTTTAGACATGTGACAATAACCCTACTTTTATGCAAAAACCAAAGTAAGGACTAGTTTGGGCTACCAAAAATTCTAGATGACAAATAGAATTCCTCACTTTATTCTAATCCTGTGTGACAAGAACTGGTGAAATGAATAACAGGCTGGTACAGCACAGGGCTCAGTTTGACATGGTTATTAAACACACAAGCCTGATGCATGTGCCATAAAATAGCACTAGGAATTGAAGAGATGTGCAAAATAACTAGAAAAGAACTTTAATTTCACAAATAATGTGGCTTCTTGAGATATAAAATTTCCACCTGTAAACTCACAGGTTTTCTCATTTTGCAGGGAATAATAATTCATTCTGTCTCTGTTGTTTTCTGAATAAGGCCACAGCTTTCCTCTCAACAAAATTACTTTTTATAAAATGAAAATTTTGCATCTTTTATGGCTTCACATTACATTATTCACCTGTTAGTGAACCCTATTATATCAGAGAAGCGATGGAGGGCACAGACAAGTATTGAAAAAACCCTTATCCTAGGAATCATTCTTCTCCTTCTTTAATATTTATATTCCAGTAGTGCTCAAAGACTTTGTTGTTGTATGTGAGATACAAACACGGTGATACAAATGGACTCTTTTCAATGTGCTTACAATCAAAGAATCAAAAAAATGAAATAAGCAGGGAGACATCAAAAAAAGAATATTAAAAAAAGGATAATAGCCTGCAGAGCTTCTGAGAAGGCTGCTCTCCACCCTCAATTCTGACTTCGTATTTTAAGGGGTCTCTGCAGCAGATGGAGAAGATGTCTTCAGCATCCTAAGCAAGGTTAAGACTATAGGAATTCAGAGAATTAAGACTGATCTGGAAAGAATTGAGGCCACAAAGCACATAATCTAGATTCCTCATCATGATTATTATTCCAAGTTAACTGTCAATTTAATAAGCAATAAATCTAGTTGATCAACATATGGAATGCTTCCCACATGGAAAAAGATTTTTTCAGATTAGACAACAAGCTGATAGGATAATGCCACACCATAAGCCAGAAAAAAAAAAATCTGAGTGATTACCAAATAATTTACAGCTAGTTTTGTATATCTGTCTGAGAGAAAAATGACTGGGGAGAGGGGGAGGAAGCAAACCAAATATCTGCTGACATATAAATGTGAGAACTAAAAAGCAAAAGAAATTAGGTTAACCTTCAAATGACTGTGCAAGGTAAAATCAAATCTGTACAGCTGCATTCATTTTGGTAAGTAGTGAAACTGGGAGAGGAAGTTTTTAAAGTAAACTACCAGATTTTGCAAAGGGAGGACTAGATGGAGTGCAAAAGAGGCTTTTTTCAGTGATGGTCTCAGTCTGGGGTCTGCAGAGAACTTTGAAATTGTTTGCAAAAGGTGACTGTGGAAACCAAGCTCATAAATATTCTATAGCAATCCACATGTGCTAATTTTCACTGGGGTTTCCACTTCTCCGAGTGAATTAGTAAGGGGTCCACAAATCAAAAAAGTTGAAAACCACTGGGCTGTGGCTAACCTCTATCCTCGGATATGCACCCAATTCTCATCACAGGCCCTGGGAATGGCTCTCGTGGCTGAAGAATTGGCCCTATTCATCCAACAGTCATTAAGAAAGAAAAGTCGTCCCTGACTGAATACTGAGCAGGCGTAGGTATATGTCAGATAATGGACAGCCCCAGTGTACACAGAGGCTGTAATTCACCCGTGGGGTCCCGGCGAGTGCATGTGCTTTAACTGCACAGCAGTTTGAATTCAGCCTTGTGTTTGCACCACAGCCATCTGGTGCTATTTAAAATATATACTTTTCAACTTTGACCTTTTAATCTTTCTGGTTTGAAAACATACACCAGTTCAAAGGTTACCTCTCTTAACCTTGAGCAATTCCCTTTCAGAAACAGCACTGAAGGGTTATTATTATCATCACTTTTACTGGTGTTAATGAAGGGGTACTTCTCTATTGTGGTTTGTACACACATTTTGAAATAAACCAAAACACAATTGTTATACATTTAAAACCACATTTTCCATAAGTGCTGTGATTTTTAGGTGCCTCCATTCTGGGAAATTCAAAATGATCAGCTTTCTCAGGGGCCTAATTATCAGATGGGCTGAGCACTTATAACCTCTCCACTGCCCCCAAAATACCAGAATAGGAGGCGCCTGGGAGTGGAAATAATGATTTAAAACTTTGGCCATACATGGCCATGCAGACGCACACAAATCACTCTGTGAGATTATGTTCTGTTCTATCTGTGATAACAAAAAAAAAATAAAGTCACCCCAAACATGCTTTCCACCCCCAGGACTGTGATGTGCAACATTTCAGTCCTTTTCCTTCCCACAGCCGGCAATGAGGGTTTCCTCACCTTTCCTGTAAGGAAAAGTGCCATAAGGAACCTAAGCACCTTTATCTGGCAAGTATCGAGACAGCCTGTAGGTAAGCGTGGTGCAGTGATATCCATTTTTTTCAGTGCCCAAGAAGTAGTCTTGATAGTTTCATCTCTTCTTTTTAGTCGATTACTTGTATTGAATGTCACCCAGATAGTTTAATGCTGCATGAAGCTCTGCATCAGGCAGACTGAGGCATTCACACTAGGGACCCCTCTCCCTGGAGCCATTCTGTATGGAATTTGAACTTTTATTTTAAAAGAATGCAAATTTGTAATATTACTTGAAGGGAAACTATTTCCTGAACAGTCTAAGAAAAGAGCAAACTCGATGGAGAGGTAACTGACTCTGTAGGTACTATTTGAAAGAGCTCAGACCTAGCCCTCCTATGTTATCCTCAGACTTAGGTTTGTATTTCCACAACTGCAATACCTGTTACTGATTATTTTAACAGGGCTCCAGATCCCCTGGGACTGAGAGTGAAGTTTGAGAAGCATACCTCTCATTTGTCCCCAGTTTTGAGCCTAGGGTTTGAGTTTTTCTATCAAGTTATATTAATTCTTGTTTCTACCCAACTTGATTCACAAACACATAGTCATTTCAACATCAACTTAAAAATTATATTGAATAACCTGGGGCGGGGTCTGTAGTTTTACCATTGCACAGCAGATTTTAAGTATCACACAGAGAATATGAGAGGAACCGATTCTCTCCCTTACATTTAAAAAAAAATATTGGAACTCCTAAAAAGGATTTACACATATTGCTTCAGGCTGCTAGCCACTTGCCTACAGGTGGGTGGTGTTTGTTTAATAGCTGAAATACTTTTTGACTTGACTTTCTGTTTTTCTTGTTTCCCAGGTGATTGGTTCTGGTGTTTTTAGAACTGTCTACTGCATCCTGAACATTTTCCATGCATCAGTGACTGGGAACATTTTAAGCTGGCGTCAAAGATAGAGTCTGTGGGGAAGTCTGCACACAAATAATACTTCTTCATTGTTCTTGCTCAGCAGTGATCATGCCTTTTGCGAGCTGCTTCACCCACTGCAGCAGCAGAGTAAACTAAAAATAATCAATCAGATAATTTTTTTCCTAAGCAATCCATGTTCTCCTTTTCAGAGCCAATGTACCACTGGATGACAGAAAGTGCTCAGCTCCATTAGCACCAGCCATCCAGTAGAACCCGACTTGGCAGGCGTGTGATAACAGCCATGTAAGGAAGCATAAGAGAGGCCACACAGGAAGATTATATAAATGAGAACCACAGTTGTAGACGAATAGTGAAATACAATGAAATGGGCTAGAGGATACTGGATGTCCTTTGGCATAAGGAAACAATCTAATTTCTGTAAGCCTTTATTCAGGAAAAATGCCTTGACATCAGCATATATAGACCACAATCTGCAAGAGTGGCATAAAAAATAACTCCAAATCTTGAAGTAGTCTCCTAAGCAGAGACACTTATGAAACAAGGGTCACCTCTGAAAGTGCAGTGACTGATAGCTCCCATTGGAGTCAAACCTTAAGCAACTTGTTTTACCATATATAGCTGTGAAGTAGGAGGGGAAGGTGAACAGTAGGGTGTTGTACACGGTGTTTGAGCTTACAGATTTGGTCAGGGTCATTAAATTTTGAAGGGTGTCTTCACAGGCCAGAAGGGAAATGAGCAGAGTGTGATAATCTGTCTCTGAAAAGGGACTGGAAGCTGCATTTGCCAGGACTTTATGAGTGACCTAGACCTATATCCATCCCATCAAACTGGAGCTGGAGGCATCACAACAACTGTGGGAACTACCCCGGCTACTCATGCATGCTTTGCTGTGCGGTATCTGCCAGCAGCTGCAGGCATGGCCCCAGGCTACAGAGCTGTGCAAGGCAAGGAACAAAACGATAATTTTTGTCAGTAACTTTCTCCTTCTGCATTTGGTCTGGGTAAGAAATGGTAGGAAAGGAAAGGGGAGAGCAATAGGGAAAGACACTGAGAGTACAGGTTCTCCTGACCTTGCCTATATAGAAGCTAGAAGGAAGACAGTCATCTAGAAGTGGTGCAAAAGAGGGAATTCAGTCATGAAGAAAAGGTAAGGAAATAGGCTAAAAGTCCAGAGGGAACATGAAGTTTAGGGAAAAACCATCTAAGAAGTAGTTCCCTTGGGAAACAGTTAATTGCTGCATTCAGAAGACTTTGGCTATCTCTAGGAGCTCTCATAGCTGCTACCTCTTGCACCACAAATGGGTAAATTCCACTTACTGGCCGTGTAGGAAATCTGAGGTGTCAAAAACAAGAAATTCACATAGCAACCAGGTTTTGAACAGGAAAAGTGTAAGTCCTCACAAAAAGCTCATTGTGGATGTTTTTATGGAGAAGGAAAGAGAGTGCAACATGCAGCCTTCAAGCAAAAGCTGGGGAATTTCAGCAATGTTACACCTGGATCCTGGAGGGAGACCTAAGCTGAAGCCAACAGAAGTGGAGAAAATGCTCTCTATCCCAGTAAGTGTACATAGAATTCTAACTTACGGTTCATAATTTTTGAGAATAGCTTCTTCTCTGATGAAAGGAAGGTTCTGTGTTGAGTGTCCTGTATGTCCTCTGTACATTTTTTTTCTGAGAGTCTCTACTGCCTGTATTTGTACACTTTGGAAACAAGATACTTCTACTTGTCCTCACATTTGAATTCTGAGCTGGAAATCCTGTTTACCAAGTTACCACTTGCCTGGGTAAAGAGTTTCTTTGCTAGCTCTTTACTCCTGGGACACACAGAGCTCTGAGGAAAAAGAATAATTTGCAACACATAATTTATTTGGCAAAGTTAGCCTTTTGCTCTTTTTTCCATGAGCGCAGCAGCAGCATGGTTTCTTGAATGTACTCATTATTCAAATATATTCTCTGAATAAACAGCCGAACGCTCTGTACTGTCAGATTTTGCCATGACATGTTGACTGGTGATGCATCTCTCCGAAGGCTTGGCTGATCACTCTGAGGTTGAGAGCACTTATGCGGAGAAAATATCCCGCTGTGGTTTGTAATTTGCCTCCGAGCCCCTCTCCCCCTGTTCTGAAAGGCTGATCTGTGTGATTATAAAGGGCTAAACTTAGATGCAGGTGGTGGGAGGGGGCATCAAAGAAAAGCCTACTATTCTGCAGTTCTGTAGTGTCTGATAGGACAAGCAGTCTCATATCAAGGGTGTTCTTCTCTATTTCATTATTCAGAAGGAATTTCTGGAGAGAGCTGGAGAGTGAGGAAAAGCAACTGAGTTTTGTCTACCCCAGAGCCTGACTGACTTGCTCTGTTGGTGGTGGTGTTTTCTACCTAGACAAGACTTCCTTGTCTGTCTGCATCTCAAGTCAAGCTGCCGTGGCACCAGTACAGGGTGGGGAGAATCTGCTGAGGTTCTCTTTGAGCAGTGCAGGCAGAGCTGGGAGGGCCGGGGTGTGTGGGAGGAGTTGGCAGGGAGCGAGGGAATGAGGTATCCCCATCCGCACGAGGCACAGGAAGCGCTTGGTGGGGGAGAAGAACCAAGTCGAGGCCGGTTCTTTGTTATAGAAAAGGGTGGAAAAATGCACGTATTTCCTTACCTAGCACCTACACCATGCAAGCATGGGAGAACGTGCGTGAGTCTGCTGTGGTGGAAACTTACAGGCAGCCTCAGTGTCAATCACTTCTCTGCTCAGTCACTTTGACTTAAACCTTGGACAAAGCAAAAATGTCAAATACATGTGGACATTCCACAGTTGGAAGATGTCACCTGTCTGAGCATACAAAGCAAAATCAACAGTAAGGTAGATGCTTGAACACAAGCCAATTTAAGCTGGCAGTTCTTTAACTTCACTATTCTGAAGGCAAATACACATTCTGCATCACAAACTGAATTTGGAAAAAATTGCAGATAGCTTATTTGTGCACAGAAACTATGGTATTTTTTCCTTTTATGAACTTTATAATAATGCATCGCTTTCCTTGCTAGCTAATGCAGTTATAATCAAAGGCAGGTCTTAACTCTGGTGAAAGTGAAAGACGCTACCAGAACTCAAATTGAACTTGGCACATCAATTGTTACCACCTCAAATCATCGTATGATGGTTATCAGTGTTCACACTGGGTCTGGATCTGAAAAGCACCAAGTAGTCGCAACTTAGTGGGGCTTCCCACAGGGTAGTTGCAATTTTTCTTGTCTCTCACAACTGGGTCCCATCACAACAGGAAGCCTTGGAAGGAAGGGAAGGGTGGGTTATACCAGTGCCTGTTTCCATTCTTCAAGTGAAACTCCTGCGTAATATAAACAGCTCTTTATATCAACCGCAAGGATTGCAGAGGGTGCAGATTTAAAAAAAAATAAAACCTCCTCCCGAGACATCTTGATTGCAGATGTTATTAAATGATTCTCTGGTGCTGGAAATACTCATCCTGGCTACATGTTGATCATAGAATACATTCCGTTCTCATGGTTTTCTGACTCAAAGAATGGAAGAAATGCCTCAGAATGTAACAAGGGAGAAAAATACTTCTGTATGTGGTGATAGTTCTCCCTATCTTTTTGTCTGGGAGTCAGGTTCCTGCCTGAGGGGGCCTCTATGAGGGACGTTGAAAGTAATTATCCTGTCAGCTTAAATATGATTTTCTTCTACGTGTCTGTTTCTCGTGATGTCAGTTGATTAACCTGTCAGTCATCTTCACATGGCATGTGGCCACATGATGTCATGTGCTGAGGTACATGGTTTATCATGCTAGTCTAACATAAGATTAAAAAAGTCTCCAATTTAAGCCTTATTTCTTCACCTATGTTTTATATTTTTCTTTTGCTTCAACCTTACATGTTCCTTCTTTTCTTGACTCATTCCCATCTTACCCAACTTCTTTTTTCTCTTCCCTGATTCATTTTTTCCTTTAATTTTCTATCTTGGTTCATCTCACTTTTTCTCTCGCACACTGCAGTTCTGATCCACCCTTCTCAAACCCCTCCAACCCATCTCCTCATTGTTACCACATCAGGGCAGACCACAGAGACCATTTTGCCTTTGCCTCCCTTACTACATGGTGTTCCTCTCAGTCCTCCTGTGCTGGATGTGACCCACTCTGACAAAGGAAAAAAACAAACTGAAAACCACACATCTTCACCTTAACTGCCCTGGTTATCTCTGAAAAACTGGGGGCAATCTAGACAGTGCTGTAGTTTACACGTAAACCTTCCCCGTACTGGTGAGTTTTACTCTTTTCTCAGTGGTATCAGCATTTCAACTTGAAGGACTTCCCTCAAGTATCCCCAAATGGTAGTAAAGTCCACTTTATTTGTTACCTCATTTTTCTCCCTGATTCATTATTAGATACTCAAACAGGCATCATGACTATTTTATCTGGGGAAGAACATCTTAGCTAGAGCCCAGCTGGATGGAAGGCAGATTTAAGATGAAGGCTTAGCATGAGAAAGGTTGAAAATCACTAGGACAGGCATCATATTCCTCTAACTGAAGCCAAAATATGTATCATTCGTATTTTGTTAGCTTGGGATGCAGGGAGTGTAAAAATAACAAATTATTTCACCCACATCTGCTTTGAGGCCCATGCCAAGCACAGGGTGGCCATGTGAGAGACTCGGACATACGGTGTTCCTATGTCAGAAATTAAAAAATCAGGTGCAGCACACATTTACATTAGCAAGCTAGGGATGGGATTGTGGGAATGCATTTCTCACACAGACTAAATCTGTTCTTCAAATTTCACATGGTCTATGTGCTTCCCCATCCAGGTAGAGGACAGTTCTGTATGAATTCTGCTCTCAGTAACCAGGAGTGGAGACATAAAAAGAACTATTCAATGTCTCTGGTTACAGAGATAAGTGAAAGAGTCATTGGCAATAACTCTGTAGTAATAGCAGCAGTAAGTACTGGGCATGATTTGAATCTCTTGATAGTGATACCGGGATGCCAGAATATTTATCAGGCCATTAGGAGAGTCTGTGCCTAGCTGATAAGATGACTACAACTGATGAAGTCCACCTGAATACTCTGATGATGCTGGGACAGATTTGCAGCCAACAACGGAGGATAGCAGGGAGTGCTGCCCTTAAGAGCAGCATGTACCATTTGTCAGCAAAATTATACAATCTCCTGCCTGGGGCAAGCTTGTGGAATCTTTAATAAACAGAGTTAAGAAACATCCTGATGTATACGTTCCTCATGGCTGGGGAGCCAGGAACAGCTTGCCCTGCCGAGAAACTGTTTCACTGAGTTGGTGGCAGAGAGGAGGGAGCTGGGAGAGGTCGGGAGAAAATCAATTCCAAGAGTGATTAATCCAGGGCCTCATTTTAAACTATCCCTATATCAAACTGCCAAACTTGTGATGGTTCTGTCTTTGGAAGATGAAATTGCCCAATTTATATCACTTAATGTCTTTTAGTGTCATCAAATCAAAAGAACATTCCGTCATTTTGACTGGAACTGGACTGGGAACAGATTTTTTGCTATAATCATCTGTAAGCAACATGAATGAGGAATTATTTCTCTCTGCTTTTCTGATGTTTGATCACATGTGCTGTGTCATGGATAAGATCAGGTGCTAACACTTGAATTTAAGTTGAGAAGTGTTTTTCTTTGAGTGGCTTTTGTCAGTCAAGGTTTCAATAACTGTAGAAAGATTTTTTTACCTATTTTGCCTCAATTGCTTATCATCTGCCCAGGTAAAGCACTGAAGTTAATGCTGGCATTTGTTTTTCCTTCTTGCTTTGCTGTGGAACCTCCTCTCTGCTGATGATCAGAGCCCTCTGGAACATGGAAACTGGTATGGCCATCAGGTTGTGCAAGTTCAAAATACATTTGCTGCATTTCTGTGTCTCTCTGTGGTATAGACAGAGAGCTCAATATAAACAGACAAGTTTTTCCTTAAAGAAATTTTAAAGATTATAACCATAAAGGATTTGCAAATGAAAAGGCTTTGTGCTGTTTACTTCCAGTAAACAGAAAACAGTAGAAAGAGAGGAGGAATGGAGAACCAACTTGTTTTGCTGTTCACAATGAATTAAGTGGATAAATCTTTAACAATGAATAAACACTATTGACAGAGAAAAGTAAATACGTCTTAAATTTTTTCTGGCTTTTAAAACAAAGAATATCAATAGCAAAATTGTGTTTTCAAATGTGTTTTGAATTTGACAGTGTGTCTTTGACATTTATAAAGTACAGTGATGAGTATGTAATTAAAGTTCTTTGCTTATTTTTCAATATTGCATTCTCAGTCCTCCAAATTTCCTTTGAGCTAGAGAGTGACTAAACAAAGGAGGAAGGCTTGCCAGTGAGTGGCCCGTTCCCATGCACGCCATGCTGTGCACCAGCAATGTGCTCGCCTTTGAACCCAATGCTGAGCCAGCCCATGTGCATGCACTGAGGAGCATCCCTTCCCAATGTACTTGGGGTTTTGTTTCAATTACCACAAAAGGGCTGAGTGAAGAATAGAATTTTTTTCTAAATTTGTTTGCCTTTCTTTCTGTCTAAATATGAAGTATCAGACATTTCATTGCAAAGAGAGACATTTTCTTGGGAGCTCACATATCTGGTGTGACTGCAGATAAAATACTGAACAGCATGTATAACCCTGGAACATTAGCATTGAATCCACAGGTAATGAATTTTGCTGTAGGCTGTTTTTCAATTGTTGTTTTCACTCCTCGCTCTCAGAGTGTGCTTTTCAGTAGTAAGCATCCTGTTCAGGATTACAGCACCGACGCTCCAGCCTGAGAGATTTGGAGCGGGCTTAGCTGTGTCGGTAACACAAGCCCTCGAGCCAACAAACTCTCTGTCACAAGCACACAAAAAGGCACAGCACCAAAGCTGTCTAGAGTCTTTCACTGTTTCCATATGAAAATCCTTATTTGGTCGGGACCATAGGTTGACATACATGTTTACCTCAAATTACTCATAAAATGCAAATTACTATCATTAAGCTGAACATTGCATTAAAAAACCATTGGTCAAAGTACATAGACAGGCTGGAGGTCAAGGACAGGAATTTAGGTGTCCCCCTTACTGTCTGCTTGGCTCCAGACTGATGTTCACTCTTGTATCCTCTGACTGCCCACTGGTTGTCCTTTTGCTGGAGATGGGACATGTTGGTTTGAACCCTTTCCGATGAAAGAGCGAAGTGGACCTGAGTCTCCTCCGTCTCCAAGAGGTAGTGGTGGCAGTAGACCTGTGGGCAGGAGCTGCTGCTTGGGCGCTGTTTCAAATGAGGGCCGCTGTCCCCATGTTGTCTGGACTCTGATTTTGCAGATGTACACTAGCTGTGCCCTGGGCACAGCTGTGGGCTTGATGCCTCCCAGTTCCTGATGGCAGACTTGGATGTCGTACAGGTGTCAGATTGCATGGTAGTAGCAGGTGAAGGTGGTTCATGGCATGTCTACATACAGCTTGAACAACTGGAATTTTGCTGGTATGTAAGCCTTTACATTAGATATCCCAGTCTTTTTATGTATTAATTCTTCCTAGGTCAGTTGCTAAATTCATATGGAAAATCATCAGCGGGTGATGGGATTGAACACGAGTCTCCAGAGCCCAGTCCAGGAGCCCCTGGATACTCTTTTCTGAAGGCACCAGAGGTTGGATACCTGAAATGGATGCATTCAAAATTATTTAGATCTTCAGACGTTAAAAGATAAAGTAACTATTTCAAACAGAAGGCTAATCCGTGACTGGATACTGAATGACTGCTGCAGGAAAAGGCAGACAAGATTGCTAAGGGCAGTTGCTTTAGGAAAAATAGCAGAAGGTTCCCCTGAGGGACTTGTAGGAACTCCTGGAGAGGCTGGGGTTATGGCAAGAGAGCAGCCAAGTGTGGCACAGCCTGATCAACAGCGGATAGAAGCTGCTTGTGGACGGAAGTACAAGATCTCTGTGTCATGTGAATGTCAAGTTGGTCCTATCTCAGGAGGAAAGTGGCGCACGGGTCCTGTATCCGTTCTCTGTTGTACACAGTTGGTTTACCCTCAGCAAATATTGTTCTAACAGAGCCAGCTGTCAGATTTGCATCTGTTGAACAGATACAAAACACTGATCTCAGTGGGAGGCAGGTACCTACTCTGCATAAGCACTTTTGCAAATCCCAAAAGGCATTTCTCCATCTTCAGGCACTTCAATATCTTTGAAAATCTTGCCCTTTGTGCCTAGCTTTACCTCTCTATAAAACAGAGAGAAATCTGCCTCCCTAGGAAGTGAAGCAGAGTTAAATTTATTCATATTTTCTTTAAGCTTTGGAACCATAGAGAAGATGTATGGCACAAAGGTGTACTTATTTTTTGGCATATTATACAACGAAACACCTGTGTGTTCAGTTATTGTCCATGCTATCATTGGCCTCATTTTGAAAGATGTATCCATGACTCAGAGGAAGACAAGGTGCCACATTAATGAATGATAGCTATTAAAAGATCACAGTATATAAGGTACACTGTTTTGTGATGGCCCAGCAGTTCTTTTATGAAGGACACAAGCAATAGGATCCACTTCAGCTATCCTCCTGTGCTTGAATGTCTTGCAGAAAAGAGGTAGAAAACTACTACAGGTGCTCATTAGTGTCATTGTGCAAGTTGTTTGGTGAGATAAAGACAGCAAAGATGGCTATATGTCCAGATCTTCAATTTTGGTGTCTAAAAGAGATCTCCGTTTTCCAAAAAGAGCCCCATGCTCCATGTGCTGAGGTCCTTCTGCAGTGAAAAATACAGCAGCTTCACTTGGGCTTCCTGGCTGCAGACATCTTCTGGCCCTCACATCAGTATTTGCTCCTCTACATCTTGCCTTGACTGTGAATTTCCCGATGTTTCAGAATCTGTCCCCACACTCTTTTGATAACCTAAACAAAAGCAGAGGTTGCATTTGTGCCCTGAAAAGTCCTTTTGCCCTAGTTTCTCCATGAACTGCTTGGGGTGGAAGTTACCATCTGACTTGCTTGCCCTACCCTCAGATACATGAATTCACTCAGGCTGCCCAGTTACTGCTGATCTCATCTTGGGGTTTTTAGCCACTTTTCTTTTGCTGGGGCAGCAGCTATCCTGCTAGTGGAGCTATCCTGGCCTCCCTAGGACACTCCACCCTCAGCATGACTGTGGCTTCGATCCCTGGCTCATCCCAGCTTCCCAGGTAATGGCCTGTCCTCTCTATCTAGGAAGAGTCCCCCTTTCCCAGGGGAAATTTGGAGGATAGTGTCTCCTGCTTTCTGCTTCCTTTTGTTTGCTAGTCTGCACAGACAATACCATGCTGTATGAGTGTGATGGGTTTTCTTAATTGTCATCTACTTTGGCCATTTAGGGTTTGAGGTTATTTTGGTTTATTTAGCTGGGGAGGTTCTTGACCTTTCCCGGTGGTAAATGCTGTAGAAAGCCATACCAGTATTTTACCCTTTTCTTAAGCAGCCGGGCAACATGTCTTAGCTTTCAATAGTTGAGAGTTTCAATAGCTGAGAGGCAAATGGAAGACAATTAAATGACATGATTTGAATCCAGGGTTCTTTGTTTTAGTGCCTGGCCAGCCCAGGCATTCTGGTGCTCTGCTTGTAACTTTTCCATTTACTGCTATGAAGACAGAAATATGATCAAAGAAAATAAAAAAGGAGGATCTGCAGAAAAGTTGTTTAAGCATTACTGAAACATTCTACGTTAGCAGCGCCAAAGGCTGCGAACTCTCTTAGTGTGTTAAAGCCTTTTAATAATTTGAGATCACATTATAATCCCCTTGTCCAGAATCCTTATAATTTAGACATGGTTTAATGCTTGGAATAAAGTTAGAATCTCAGTCTCTCTTCTTTTTTTTTATTCTTATGCCACAGTCAAGGATAATAATTTTAAATGCTGAAATGTGTTAGAAGCATTAATTGCACTAGTTGAAGTATTTTATTTTGAGTTAAAGTCACTCAAAACTTTAATATGACAGATAAGATATAGAGCAATAATTCTAGCTGTGACTCAGAACAGGAGAAAAAATCCTGACTTTGATCTGAGTAATAACGCTTCTCTCCCTGACCGACAAGGTTGCTTTCGTGCTGTACTGAGCCTTAACATCAGGAGAACCCAAAAAGCTGCTGGCTCCCAGTGCAGGGGAGGTAGCTGGCAGCCAGCAGGTGCTGGAGCTTGCCCCAGGCTCAGCCCTGCATCCCGGCCATGCGGGTCAGAGAGGAAAGGATGTCCCACGTCACCACCAGCACTGGAGCAGATAGGAGCTGCCTGCCCCGGTGCTCTTAATCTGCTTCAAGGCAGTCATGGAAATTAGCTTAGACCACTTCTGGCATTAAACAAAATGCATTATGTCTCAGTATACATAGATGTGTAAAGCTGGAGCATTTTATGCATTTGGTAGAGTGGTTAAACAAGCAAAGCAACAAATGTGAGACAGCAGAAACCTCTGGGGAGAGAAGGGGCAGCTGGAACAAATGTGTAAGGGACAAGCATGGGGGGACAGTGGGTCAGGTCTCCCTCCCAAGGAAGAGAGTATGTTTCCACAGCTCCGCTTCAGCTCCCAGTCCCGGCGGGGAACAGTAGGGTTTGGCTTAGTGCATGCTCCCACAGCGATTCAGGGTATAAAATGTGCATGCTAGCAGGAAAACATCAAATGAGCCTGGGGTTGGGAGTCTAATCACATAGCTATGTTGCTGAACCCTTGTGCTAGTTCACCTCAGGCCTGTTAATCACCTTTGGGGATACAGTGAAGCTATTCAGGGATGGATTTCTAAAAGCAGGAAGGGCAAGCTGCCACATTAGTTCCACTTGAAGACACCTAGGGAGTGATTTGGGTGCCTGAACACATATGTCCAGCACAATTTAGATGCCCGATGGTCTCCCGCCTCATTGCAGAAGGCCATGGCTTTCCAACATACCTGTCAGCCCACCAGAAATCATCTGAAATGGTACTAGTCACCTATGTTTAGGCCCCTTAATATCTCCCCTAAAGCCATGTTGCGCTTGCAGCTATTCCAGCTCGTACCAGAAAGAGGGAAAATCTGTTCAGTTCTTCAAGCTTATTTCAGTAGGTCACTTCCACCTATTTTACAAAACCACAGTGAGCTGGTGGTCTTGCAGTTTGGACAGATTTTCCTAATTTTTTAATGTTTTGATTGGGAAGAATTCAGACTTCAAAATTTTGTGCCTAAAGTTAATCTAGGATTATTGGGTTTCAGAGTTAACTTCCATTTGAAAGAACCTAACTTCTTCACCTCACAGGCCACCATCCCCACTGTGCCAAATATTTTGAAGGAATGTTGGTCTTGGCAGGGTGTTTGGAAAGTTACAGGAATCCAGTTAAACAGCATCACAGAGGAAATTTTTTAGAGTTGTCTGACTTTCACAAAAGATGTCCTAACAGAAGCTCTCTTTTCACTCTGAACTCTTCTGGTGATATGGAGGGATGGATAGACTTGATCAACTTGGTTTCAAAATCTGAAAATATTATGGCTCTGATCAAAAACCTACCAGTGTAAGTACTATAACTCTTCTGAAAAGCAACATTGCTGTGCTACATCCCCCATTACACTAGTAGTATCCACTCCTGAAGCTTTTCCTTGTTGCTTGTATCTGCTGCACATCCGACAACCTGAACACCTTCCCAGGCTTTCCCAGCATGAGCGACCCAAGCTCTATCTGGCTGTGGCTCCATCAATCCAATCTCTCTGCTGGACCCCCGCATCTCAGACTTCTCTGGCTCTGAGTCCAAGAAAACTCCCCTTTTTGACCACTCTGCTGCTTTTCTGCCCGAGCCTGTTAATGCCCAGCTTGGACAAACATTTCTGCCACTTGCCTAGTTTCAGCCTTCCCCAGTGCAAACCTTCCTGTTCAGGGTATTTTATAGCCCCCACCACAAGGAGAGCACCTGCCTATCCAGGAAAATTCTACCAAACTAATTCTGTTGCTTCTTCACTCTTACCATCTCCTCTCTGTATTCATTACATCAGGTGTCACATACAGCACCCATTCAGCTGTCTCAGATTAGAAAAAACAGGAACAGGGTGCCCTTATTTGATTTAAATACTAACCGACTTGCACATTACATAGGTTTTGGACAAGACGATTTCAGTGTGACAATGAACTGTAAGACACAGCCATGGGTCACCTTCTCCATCCCTTGGGTAAAAGCTGCTTAGGGTGACTGGCAAGCCTGCAGCACTCATATATATAAATCATGCAAGGAATTCATTGCTAGATGGTATCATCAGAGGCAAAAGCTCATAAAATGAGCTAGGACCTAATCTGTGAGGATCTCAGATTATGAGTGTGCAACTTGATTTTCCTCAGAAGGCTTTGATTTTCCAAAAAATAGTGGACATCTAATTTCTGAAAGTCAGAATCATTAGCCACTTAGGGAAATCAAGACCTAGAAGCTGGAGCTACATTAATGTATATTCATTATGTGTATACATCCAGAATATATATTATTTTTGAAGGAAGGCATATAAACCCTCAAGTTCCAGTCCATTAAGTTAGAAATTACCAGAGGTCATGAATAAATTTCATCAATTGAGAGGTTTAAATTTCAGTGACTGCTTAAGGAAAAAAATGTATTTTTGCCTTGCTTTAATTGCCACAGGCTACGGTTTCAGAGGAAAGAATGACGGGCTAAGCAGTCAGCAAAAAAATGATACCATTAGCACATGATATATTGTGCTATTTTCTGTGCTGTGGATTCCCTTCCATATTGCTCCATATTACCCAGATCTCACAACAAACTCCAATCTGTCTGTCTGCAGCCTGGCTCTTATTCTTGCTAAGATCAATGCCTCCTGGTTGGTTGTAGATATTTAATTGTCCTCAGACATGTAATGTACAGACTGGAGCCTTACTGTACATATAACACTGAGGATAAAGGGTCTGTGACCAAACCTTTCTCTGAGCAAAAGTCACTTAACACATTTTTGCATTACAAAATATCCCACAGTGAGATCTCACTGGAACCAGATGTTCATAGCAGAAAGCATATGGTAAGAGGATGTAGATCCATTTTTCTTAAATCCTCTTGAAAAGTCATTGTATCATAGCCCAAATTCTGCTGAAATTCATGTTTATAATCCCAAAAGCCTTCTCCCAGTAAAAAAAAGGCACATGTCTCTGTTTTCATTGCTTGTGAATCACTTCCACATCCATTGATTTCCAATGGTTTGCAAAGAAAGCAGCTGAGAAGAGAATTTGACCCACAGCGTACAAGGTGTGCATGAAGCTTGAATGAATGGAACATGTGTGATGAATTACTGAATGAGTGTTTGTCCTGAGGAAACAGAGACAATGGCCAAATAAAAGTCAGCCTTTGTGTGTTCTGTAAGTATTTAATCTCAACCTGAAGAGATAGAAATTTCCAAACAATATGTGTGCTGTTTATCATATCGTGTCATCTCATATTATACAATGCCCGTTGGTACACAATGGCTGCCTAATCTTTTTATGTAGTTGGGCTTAATCAGGTGAGTTTGTTCTTATTGCATGGATTATGGTGTCTGACAACAGACCTCTTTTTAAACTGAAAGTCTCTGCCAATACGAACAAGAGCAGGGCCTTAAAAAACACTGTAATCCAATGCCCCCTGGCTAATGAAGGCTGAACCACTACTTCAGTCATTCATTTAACCCCCTCAAGCCCACTGCACTTGCCAAAGGGGTTAATCGCTATGTCCTGCTGGTACAAACTACACCCAGCAAAAGCCTGGTTGCATGGTCAGGTGTATGTCCTTTATGCCAGCAAGGCAGAGATCCAGCGCCGAGAGGAGCATTTGGAAGCTTGTGGCAGGCAGGCATCCAGGGACAGTAGCAGTGACCAGGACATGGACCGGTGTGTGCTTCCTCTCCTGCTTGCTCTTTCGCCCAGCGGATGAGTACAAGAAGTGTGAGGCTGAGGGGTTGCTTCCTTGGTGGCCCATGGTCAAATCTCCAGTGGTCACTGCAGGTCTGGCACTGCTGCTAGCGCGGTTCTGAGGCATGGCAGAGGGAGTGCAGGAGTTCACAAGTGTCTCAGGAAGTATATGAAGAGTCACGCTTCAGATCTTTCTATATGAGATGGTCAATTGGCCATCCTTAGGCACAATCCAAGCTACTCTCTGTAGAAATGTTACTACTGCTTGACTGTGTTTGACCTTGCCTATAAAAGGAAAACTGACGATCATAGTCAGTAATGTCCCCTATTCTTTGTTCACTTTGCTCTTCACTTGGGATCTTTCAGGCAATTGCTTTTTTTGAAGTCATTGGTGGTTGGCAATACTTTCAACAGCATTTGCAATATGTAGGAAATGGTAAACTGGACAGGACTTTCATGGTTTGGCATTTAATAAAGTCCAAATATATGAACCATGTTACAAAACAAATATGATATGGCAGTCTGTGCTCAGGAAAATACAATATTTATTTGGTTTGTAGGCTTTAAATAAATAAATTGTATTTTTAGTTCTTATCTGTCTCTTTTATTTAGAGAGACATATGTTGTCTTACTGAATTTCCATGTTCATAAAGAGCTAGTACATGCCACACGTAGAAACAATAACAGGAAACTTTGAAATACATGAAGAGCTGGTCCAGTATGACAGAATAAAATCTGTTAAAATCATGATGGCAATTAGGAATGCTCTTTACAATTTTTGAACTGAGAAATATGTGTCTGATAGGTATTACATGAATTTATGTTTGATTTTTAACAAATTAGTAAAGCATCATTTTCAAATACTGTTTTGTTTGCAGACCAGAACCATTTTGTATTCCATGTTTTCATAAAGACATAAACCCTTGAAAGAGATTATATAATATTGATATACAAAGCTTTATGCAATTGGACTTTCTCTGTGATGATATGAAAGCACTTCTCATCCACTGATGACTGAATTCTCACCGTACCCTTTTCTAGAGATGGTTTTTTGCCATTTTGGAGATGAGTGACTGAAAAATACAGGTTGTACCTACACTGGGAATGCTTTACTGGTATAGGAGTTCCTGTACATTGTGGGAATGACGTACACTTAGTCTGTTGGACAAGCAGGATTGCTTTGTACTGGTATAATAAGATCATTTCACCCTTCAAATGAAACAAGCTGTACTAGTAAAAGCACAATTTTCCTAGTGCGTTTGCAAACCTAAATTCTCCTGGACAGGCCTTCTTTATCTAAACAAAAATCCTGTCAGAGCAGATTTTTAGGATTTTCTACCTTTGTCTAGACTTTATGGGTGGATGCCTAGCAGCCCTCAGGGGCCACTGAGCGAGGCAGCAGCTCTGGCCACGCTGCTGCAGAGTCAGACATTCAGGAGATACCAGCGTGAGCAGCAGGTCCCGGCTTAGACTGGGCTAGATGTGCTGCGTGACGCTGGTGCTGCTGCTGTGGATCCGTGCACAAGTGCCAGCACTGCTGGGCTGTCTAAGCTATCAGTGCAAATCAGCAGCAAATCCAGTAGCAGAAGTTTATCCTGTTAAAAGCCCAGCCATGCAAAGAAAAGCAGTTCCCATTGAGTTCCCCCAGTAATAATAACGTAGCCTCTTTTCACTAGGGCAGCTCTGTTGCTATGCAGCATTTCTGGGATAGCAGCATGTTTCTGTGTACCATGTGGTACATACGTTGGGTTTGAAGCTTTCAGGGCAGGGAAGACTCATGGGGGGGTGTGTGTGTGTGTATATATATCTATCTATCTATATCTATATATATCAAATGTAGGCCATGTTCACATAGTTGCTGATACTTCCCATAATGTCAGATAGATATCATTCATGAACAAGTCAGTGATTTCCATACAGCCTGCTTAGTAGTGTCTGACTTGAAAGGTACCTGGTAACTCTAGAAATTCCAAGCAAATACAGAAAAATCCTCAGAATTTCTAGACAGAAAGAAAGGAGATTTCAGAAAATCCAGACATACAGTAGCATTAGTCTTCAGCAACATGAAAATACAATTTCTAGGCTACATCTTATTTTCTCGTTGCATTAGTACTAGTTGAAATGCATCTACCAGTTTTTAACCTTAGTTTCTGTAGCAAATATTTTAGTAATCAGACATATTAATTAGAGTCAGAAAATTCTTTAATCCCACAAGTTTGTAATTCCATGAGGTTGAAGGGAGTCAAACAGAAAGTGCAGCCTTAAATGGAAAACAATTACTTTTAATATGGAAAACTGTGGCAGGTTGACCCTGGCTGGATGCTAGGTGCCCACCAAAGCTGTTCCATCACACACACACCCCGCCCCCTCAGCTGGACAGGGGAGAGAAAATATAACAAAGGGCTTGTGGGTTGAGATAAGGACAGGAGAGAGATCACTCGTCAATTAGCGCCATGGGCAAAACAGACTCAGCTTGGGGAAAATTGACTTAATTTATTGTCAATCAACCAGAGTAGGGTAATGAGAAATAAAACCAAATCTCAAAACACCTTCCCTCCACCCCTCCCTTCTTCCCAGGCACAACTTCACTCCCAAATTCTCTACCTACCCCCCACAGTGGCGCAGAGGGATGGGGAATGGGGGTTATGGTCAGTTCATCACACGTTGTCTCTGCCGCTTTGTCCTCTTCAGGGTCAGGACTCCTCACACTCTTCCCCTGCTCTAGCGTGGGGTCCCTCCCAAGGCAGACAGTCCTCCACGAACTTCTCCAACATGACTCCTTCACACAGGCTACAGTTCTTCACAAACTGCTCCAGCATGGGTCCCTTCCACGGGGTGCAGTCCTTCAGGCACAGACTGCTCCAGCGTGGGTCCCCCATGGAGTCTCAAGTCCTGCCAGAAAACCTGCTCCAGCATGGGCTCCTCTCTCCACAGATCCGCAGGTCCTGCCAGGAGCCTGCTCCAGCGCAGGCTTCCCACGGGGTCACAGCCTCCTTCGGGAAACCTACCTGCTCCGGCGTGGGGTCCTCCACGGGCTGCAGGTGGATATCTGCTCCACCGTGGACCTCCATGGACTGCAGGGGGACAGCCTGCCTCACCATGGTCTTCCCCATGGGCTGCAGGGGAATCTCTGCTCCGGCACCTGGAGCACCTCCTCCCCCTCCTTCTTCACTGACCTTGGGGTCTGCAGGGTTGTTTCTCTTACATGTTCTCACTCCTCTCTCCAGGTGCCATTTTTTTGTGCCCTGCAACTTTTTTTCCTTCTTAAATATGTTATCCCAGAGACGCTACCACTGTCACTGATGGGCTTGGCCTTGGCCTTGGCCAGCAGTGGGTCCATCTTCAAGCCGGCTGGCATTGACTCCATCGGACATAGGGGAAGCTTCCAGCAGCTTCTCACAGAAGCCACCCCTGTAACCCCCCGCTACCAAAACCTTGCCACACAAACCCAATGCATTGACTTCCAGTGAACTTTTAAGTGAGCCTCTTCTTTACCTAGTGCTAGTGAATGACTAGAGATAAATCACATAAAAACTAGTGTAACATCTACAGACTTCAAGATGGGGAGCCAAATGTTATGCAAGCTGTTTAACCGAGCTCATACAGGATTAAATCACTGTAACCATGGAAAAAACCACTATGAGGAATGGGTTTATCATGTTGTTTTCACATTTGCCAGTTTGATTTAGAAGTATGTAAAATCAATGAGACATTTCAGGTCAAGCTGCATGTGAACCCTTATCTGTTATGTTTTATGTCTTTTCTCCCACTTACAAACGCACACAGGGTCAGGAACGCCTGTCCTCCTGAAATGTGATCTTGGGTGCTTTACACAGCAGGTCAAGGGAATGCTCCTGCCAAAAGGATTTCACCAGCCACATGAGCACATACCTTTGGTTGGGAATCACTAGTCCCGTAACCCCTTGTCTGAGGACTGTGTTGCTCAAGACAAAAATCCTGTCTTGCCAAAAAGAGGGAAGGAATGAGCTCCTAGAACAAGCACCAGCACATTCCTCTGAACCTTTAAATAAAATTTCCAAAATATAAGTTTGAAATAGATTATTCTCAAGGTGGATTTACAATTACCAATAAACTCCTCACTGACTTGGAATAACTTTTGTAAGAGGGAAGAAGTATTTTTTGTGGTTATGGCCCAGAAGCTGTATTGCTGAGGTGTTTTCTGGGGCAGCTGTAGCCTTATTGCAGGGATGGGTAAAGGTGTCAGGAAAATGCTTTAAAAAGTGGATGCATAAAGTTACTTTAACTAAAGTTAAAGATATATTGGGGAGCAAGTTTCAAAACAGGACCTTTAATCTCTTTGTACTGCATTTTGCTCAGCTACACACAGGTCTGTTGGGAAGCTTAATTAATGCCTTTTTGGTCCTTTGCCCTGGTTTCAGCTGGGCTAGAGTAAATTTTCTTCTCTTAGTAGCTGGTACAGTGCTGTGTTTTGGTTTTAGTGTGAGAATAATGTTGATAACACACTGATGTTGCAGTTGTTGCTAAGTAGCACTTATCCCAAGTCAAGGATTTTTCAGTTTCCCATGCTGTGCCAGCAAGCAGGTGTACAAGAAGCTGGGAGGGAGCATGGCCAGGACAGCTGACCCGAACTAGCCAAAGGGATACTCCATACCATAGAACTTCATGCTCAGTATATAGACTGAGGGGAGTTGGCTGGGACGGACCCATCGCTGCTTGGGCATCAGTCAGTGGGTGGTGAGCAATTGCATTGTGCATCACTTGTTTTTCTTGGGGTTTATTTCTCTCTTTTTTTGTTATATTCCTTTTCATTACAATTATTGTTATATTTTATTAATATTGTTGTTATTATTGTATTTTATTTTAGTTATTAAACTGTTCTTATCTCAACCCACGAGTCTTGCTTTTTTTTTCCCAATTCTCCTCCCCATCCCACTGGGAATGGGGAGGAGTGAGCGAGCGGCTGCATGGTGCTTAGTCGCTGGCTGGGGTTAAACCACGCCATCCTTCAAGGATGATACTACAGAAATGCAGGATTTTATCACCTCTAATTCTCTTTGTCCCTGAAGAATAATCAGCACACAAGTTCAAGTGATAATGGCTGAACTCATCTTTTGCCAGATGTGTGCTATGCCTTTAGGATCATCTCTGCACAAAATACAGCGTACAGCATGCAAACCTCCATAGGGGATATTCTCGAAGGAGATATTCTCCACATCCCCATGTAACAAGGGGGAAGAATAATAGACATCTTCCTCCCTTCTCGTCTCTATCAGGAGCTACCCAGAGAGCAGGTGTGCTGCAACCTCTGAGGGAGGAGAGCATATTTTGTTTCCTCCATACCCTTTGTCTCCCCGGTATCTGCACCCAGAAACCATACCCTTGCTCCTCTCATCTCTGAGGTCAGTAAGAAAATCAGCTCCTTGTGAGTCAAATGTACCATTTGTATTTTGGTGGTACCCATGGCGTGCAACCCTACACACAAGTGGGGAAGTGGGCCTGAAAAGCTTGGGGAACTCATTCTCTAAGGTTTTACTTTCTCTGAAACAAAAACATGGGAGTTTCTGTTGCTTAATTTGTTTTGGTAACAAGATAACTAACACACAATAATTACCTTATTGCATGTAACTTCTCTGCTTGTGGTCGTCTTCTCCAAATTACCTCTCAGTAAAACAACAGTCCTTCCCTGGGGCCTTTCCCAGATGGAAAGCTCTGGAGTAAGAACCAGAGAAAAAAGCTGGATGCTGAGTGACAGGGCACACTTATCCCCTTAGCAAGGCTGCGTTACAGAGACACAAGACAGTCCTTCCAGCAAATAGCACTGTCTGCAGTGGCTGTATGAGCCTTTCCTAAACAGTTTCTGATGGCAAAGGAGAGATTCAGCCTCAGTATATTAGTGTCTTGTCTCCACCATGGTTTTATAGTAGACAACTAACATTAGCTTCACCTTCCAGAGGTAAAACACCCTCCATTTTTGTCAGTGAAGACATGGTATAAACAAGATCAGGGGCCCTATCCCATGTTTGCCTCTTTTCTCTGCCAGACTTTGCTCCTCTGGGAGATCCTGAAAAGCAACACTTTCCATGATATGGGAACCTGACAAAGTAAGGTACTGAAAGAGAGGGATGCAGCTGAGAGAAATGCTACAAGTAAATAAATACCTCCAGGATAATTTATTTCTCTTTCTTTTGGCTTAAAGGAGTTACTGTTTTGCAATCCAGCCCAGAGAGATTGAACACCCCTTGGTATCCTGCAAAAAGCCTTCTAATGTCACTGGATATGTATTACTCTGCTATTTAGCTGGTGATACCCCCTCTTTATCTTCATATTTTTTAATTAGTTTACATTCTGGAGATGTTAAAATAAACACAGCTTTGTGATTTTTGGACCAGGAAAGCGAAGGCCAAGCGCCATTGTGGAAAATGGTATGTGATTACAAACTCTGTTTTTGCCACATGATCCCTAGCTACATAGGAGTCACAAAAGATGAGGGGAAAAAAGGTATTTTAGGCATAACCCAACATTCCTTCTGTACCCACCACACTCATTGACCTCAGGAGGAGACTTGGGCATTCAGGGAAGTCAGAGTTCAACTCTCAGGATCAGATGAGGGTCTTTGATACATACATACATACATGTTTAAAGACACTAAAGAGGCAAACAGGTGTCCAGGTACCTCAGATAACTTGGGCCCCGTGTACCTCTCAAAATTCCATCAGCTGCTTTAAATACACCCAAAATAATGCCAACATGCAACCACATGCCAGTGTTTTATTTTTATGTATATACACTTGAGTTAGTTACCTGGTGTTCTTTTATAATTAATAGAGGAAAATAGGCACTTTTAGACATAATTAATTTCAGTTGAAAGTAGTTGTCCAGTAAGGAGCAGACATTATAAAAGTGTGTATTTCTCACCACCGGTTGCGCTGGGAACTCAGGGCCATGAGCTCAGGTACAGCTGTCTACACTGCAGACAAGTTGAGCTGGATGAGATGAATCCTCCACTTGAAGACTTGCTTATCATGTCTTGCTGTGGTTTCCTGTGCATACCTGTCACTTGAAGTTTAATTTTGTGGAGTGGGGGATATATGGCATGTAGACATTCTGGTAGAAGACGATGATTTGGCAGAGGCTCTGGACACCACTCTGGTATTACCACTAATGATGGTTGATTGCACAGTTCACAAGAGGAAGACCACACCGCTGTCTTTATTCTGCACCAAGAGAGGCCTCCCTACCCTGCCTGTACAGAAACAAATGTGCCCAGCCATTGTAATCAAAGCATAAATGGAAAGACTGGCTCTTTATTTTGCTCCATCTGTCCCCAGTTTTGAAGAGTGGTGATCTAGACTTCCATATGTTTTCTCACATTCCTTTGACTGACCATTAGCTTCTCCTTTGTGAGCTGGATACTAACTATGACTAGCACCTGATTTGACTTGAACCTGAGAGAGCAAGCACCTTATGTCCAGCTGTGTTTGGAGTTTATTAGAGAGTGGGTTTAGACTGGGAACTTTTCTGAACAGGGAGGTCCAGCCACGTTCTTTCTCAGAAACCTATACTTTAAGATTGTTTATTCTCCCTTAGCTGACTGAATATTTCTGCACTTCAAAGCACCTCTTTATTCACCTGAGCATTTCATATGTCAATGTGCTATCATTAGCACACTTAATTGAATAATTCATTATGATGATATGCCAGTCCATATATACCATACAGACAAATTTGTTAGTGCTTCATTGGCTCACAGTAGTTTTAAAAGCCCTCTAATACATCGGGTTATTTGAAGAACAAATATTCCCCATGTGTGTGAAAGAGAAAAAGGAGAGTATGCAGAAACTCCTACAGGCATACAAGTCAAAACACATGGTTACACATTTTGTCCCCACAGGATAATGGTGAGACATCCACAGTATGTGGCCTACTTTTCTCACAGATGCAAGATTAAAGTCCTGAGAACTGAAAAATGCACTAAATGTTTGCTCCATATTCCCTTATCACGCTCACATGAAGATCCTGATGTGATAGGTACAGACCGTCCCTCCTCCAGCAGCCTACAGCACCACGACCTAGTGTGGGAGTGCTCTGATCTGTTTTTTAAATGAAGTCTAAATAAGACATTTTTGGAAATAATCCAATGGCTATTAGAACTAGGGAAGGAGGAAAAAAAAACATCCCCAAAACTTTCTGTGGGACTTTTGGGACTAGGTCTCAAAATAGTAGTATTTTTTGCAGTAGGAGAAGTTCAGATGGATGTCCTGGTCAAATTCTAGTTTGAATAATTGCATTTTGTTGATTTGCAGTAACCCCCTATTTCTCTGGTATAATGCATCCTATACCAGTATGGGTCTGGAAGATGGCTGGATACATTTTTTCCTGTCCATGCATATTTTAAATCAAATCTGATTACATGTTGCCTGCACCACTGACTTCCAGTGAACTTTTAAGTGAGACTGTCTTTGTCTGCACAAATGTTTGGTGAATATAATTTCTCCACACAATTTCATTAGTCTAAGGCAGCCTATTTTTATGACTCCTGTTATCATGATAGCTGGATGCTGAATGTTGATTTGCCTAGATTTTGATCTCATGTGAGGCTTTGCACACTCTTGCCTTGTATTTGAAAACATAATAAAGTGAAAAATCCCTCAGACCAGTGGTTTCCCAGACACTGTTGCTAGGTGATCCTCCAAAGCTGAATGAATTCTTAAACTCCTTGGGCTCCAGGCACCCAACTAATAACCAGTAACCACATGTTCAAGTGAAAAGGGAGCATCACTGCTTTTCTGGTTGCTTCCTAGTGTTGCATCCTTACACAGACTGAGATGGGCACCAGCTGTCCTGGTTTAAGCTTTTTGTCCCTTGGAAACTGGGCAAGGCATTTACAAATACTATCAAGATTAGATGAATTAGCTGGGTAGAAAATCAACATACTTAAAGCACGTCAACATGTACCTCCTCACTGCTGCTTCTGGCAGCTATGTATGTGACAATGGTTACGTTAAAAACCAAATACATGCATTTATATGAGTAAATGTTCACTCAAAGATACTCATGAATGCTAGAAAAGCTGAAAACCTGTGTTGGTAGAAATGGAACAAAATAATTTATTTTTTAAAACAGCAGTTGTATATAAGGACAGACTCTCCTAAAACTCAGTCAATTTAATCAGAATTTGGATCAGAATTGGTTAATTATGTCCTATAATACATAATATTATCCTAGGATGCCTTCCAGATAAAACTTAAAGTTACCCCTTTTTTGGATTCACTAAATCTGTCTGTCCTTCACAAGGCTTGAGTCAGCAGACTGACCCTGCAGCAAGTGGTCAGATAACATGTGTTAGCCCTTGTGAACAGAACAGTGACTATACATCCAAGAATACTTCGTATGAATGTGATACAGTGGAGCAAAAAGCAGATACAGCCAGTAAATCTACTTTTTTGTGGCTTTGTCTTGACTTCCTCTCTTCTAGGAGGCTACCAAGATATTGTAGACCCATTGCTTCATTTACACTGCCAAAATTCCTCTGGAAAGAAAGAAAGTTCTAGCTTTCCATAATGTCATCAAGCTTCCTTATCTCTTGACAAGCTGAAAATCCTCCTCCTTTCTCCCTTGATACTCCCTACCTTATTTGGAATATTCTCTCACATACAAAATACAGCTCCCTATCTTCCTCTAAGCCAACATCCACACTTCTGCTGTAATGACTATGTCAACTTGCCTGCTGAGCATGGACTGGTCGAGGCATGGCAGTGATGGCAGGTGGTGAGGACAGCCTTCTGAAGGCCCCTCCTTTTCTCCTGCCCCATGGGAGAGGCACGCCAAGACCTCCTGGCTTCGCAAGAAAAACTCCAAACTTCATTTCTGATGTCAGACCAGCAAATTCCCAACAGTGTCACAGAGAGATAGTTACCACGCAGTAATCTGTGATTGTGTAATTAAAGGCTATCATAATGTATACGCACCAAAGAGACTAGATTAAGCTTGCACTGGCAGCTTTAGTATTCACACTGAGTTATTGACATTTCAGTCTTAATAACAGTCCTTTAACTTTGATTCCATGTATGATTTCATAAGCTTAGTAAAAACTAAATTTGGAAAAAATAAGACCAAATCACCCCATTATCTAACATCTTCACTACCCCTATATGAATTATTAGGAGTGCTACTAAAGGTGACAAAGGATTCAAAAGAGACTTGTCAAAATATTTGATGGAGGTGTTTCTTTTTTGCTGCTTTCACATAAAACCTATGCATGTGTCTGTCCAAAGCTCACCCTCTAGATAGGTTGGGAAACTGTTGGGAAACCACTTTAATTAGTCCATTGCCCATCCTGCTTCTGGGAGCCCATTAAATGAGCTAATGCCATGTTGTGACCCTAAATGGGGAGGCATTCTTCTGTAGGCCCAGTGTCCAGTCCTCCTGGTAACGTCTGGCAGAATGAGACTATCCTAAATAAAAGCTTGACAGAATTGTTTTTCGCATGGGTAAGAATAATTGTCCCTCACACTCGTTCTTAAAAATCGGTCAGGAAGAGTGACAAAGATTTTTGGAAACTCTTGAGCCTGAGGCTAATACGTGGCAAGGCAAATTTTGGCCCAACCAGCTCAAGTCTGGCATTTGAAAACGATTCCCTATAACAGTAGGTGTCCGGTGAATGTATTGAATGAAACGGTTCATCATTATCAGGCACCAGTCAAAGGCAATGTCAACAAAAATAAATATTGATAATTTCCCTGGTGACCAGGGAATGAGCATCACTGGTGTGAAAGCTTTTTGCTGGTGAGGCAGACCTTCTCAGACAGTCCCTCTGGAGACAGATGGACGATGCAGGCATCATTGCCACCACCTCCTCACACTTTACAACCACTATGAGGGTCTCAGGCCAACAAAACAAATCAATAAACATGTCTGAGCTGTCAAGTGAGACCCTTGGTGCTCCTGCATGTTTTAACAAGAAAAACTAGTGTGGTAGGCAAGACTGGTCCCTTTCAACAGAAAAAAAGATTACACCCTTAGGGCTTCTCTCTAAATGCCTTCAGAGGGAGAGAAGAAGGGGTGCTGAGTGGGATTTAGGTACGTTTCATGTAGCACACAGGTTTTGGTCCTCAGCATTAGGGCCCTTAGGACTCTCAGTAACAGATTTGGAAAACAGAAGCTGCAGTCAACAATTAGTCCTCAGTGGGTCGTTTATCTGCACTGTGCATTACCCATGGCCTGAAAGAAGAGACACTGAGGTAGTCCTGCAGACTCAGCAGTGCTGCTCAGGGGCACAGCTAAGCTTATTTTGGGGCTAGGTTGAGTCACAATCCTATTCAGTAGACCTCGCCCAAAAGAAAATGGTGCTGTGTTGAGCTAGCCCTGCATTTTCATTAATAGGACCCTCAGAAATTTGGAAGCAGTGGTGCTGAGACACCTCTGCAGGACTCTGGGAGGGCTTGTTTCCTCAGTGCCGTGAACTGACACGGAGCCATTGGAAGTCTGTTGCTGTTATTGATGACAAGTCTTCTTTTCCCAAAGGTACAGGGTCAGGAGCACACCTTAGCAATACTTGGGTTAGTTTGAGTCCAGCTGGGCTTGTGAGCTCCAAGTCAGCACCAGAGCAAGCACTCAGTTGCTTTGCTCTCTTCCTAACAAACCTGGGATGCCCTGTTATGTCACAGTTTCTGCAAAGTCTGTTTGCAAGTTCTGCAGCAGGTCCTGGACAAAGCACAGCAGCTTATGAAGCCCAGGAAGGACCGTGAGTAATCCGAAGCCTTCCTAAGCAGTGTGGCATTCATTTTGTAAGTAACTTGAGAAATATCTTTTGTTCAGCCAGGCACCCAGGGCAAGACCCAACTCCCCTAATTTTAGTTATCTGCAATTTAGGTGTCTAGTGTAAGCAAATTATCTAGTCTCTCTGGATGGAGCCTATATGGAGATACACATCTTTAGAGTGTTATTCATCCCACCTGCTGTAAATACCTATATTGAAATTGGATGATATGTACTGTGAAAGAGTCTGTCTTTCTCCACTGCTTATCAAGGAATTCTGATGAAAATTTACATTAGTCACCTACCCGGTAGATAGCTGAAGTTAATGAATCCCATTCAAGTGTTTTAGGGCAAAATACTCTTATTTCTTATACTGAAGTCTCCTGGGTGGTTATATGCTTACTATCAGATTTCTTCATTTTGCTTATCCAGCACTAAATAATTATTTTTCTCCTGTTCTTTGGGTATAAGTCTACTCGGTGTTTCAGTGCCTGGAGAAGACAGGTGGGGTGTTGTATATAACCGGTTTCAGTTTGGAGGGACATGGTCAGATGATCTTGCTTTGATGCTGCAGACAGAATGTTCTACATAGCCAGCATTAGTACATCTGGGCACAGCCCAAAGGAAGAAAATGGAAACATATGCACTTATTTAAACATTTTCTTTAAAATAAGTTATTAACTTGAGGATGGCACTGAAAGTGAATGGTGTGACATCCTTATCTCTGCAAAGGAGTGCTCTGCAATAGTAGGAAAAGGTTCTTTTTTTTTCTTAAACGGCACTTAACAGAGATGCAATTCAGGAAACGAAATTTGAAATATCTCAGCTATGGAAATTATATTAAGAACACCAAGAGATATTTTGTAAGCATTGACTTAGGGCGTTTGCCCTCAATGGAAGAAGACCAAAGCATTCATGATGTTTTCTTGGACAATATTGCTTGAATTAAGGAAATTTTAAAGTGTACATGGATATATTTTCCTAATCAAGGAGCAAAAATAGTGCCAATACCATCTTACTGCATATTATAGGCCATGCTATGAGCTGCAAAATGTCTATAAACATTAAAAAAACCCCAAACAACCAACCAACTCTATGGAAAAACAACAGAATAAGGGATTACCATAATTTTAAAACAGTTTGTGACAAAGGAAAATTCTATTAAAAACTTATTCACTACGAAAAAGTACATGTGTCTTTTTTTAAGCTGTTTTCTATTGTTATTCCACTTTCTTTTATCCAATTTCCAACTTCTAGATCTCAATTTTTGGAAGTTTGGTATTCATTTCTGACCAAATAATGACAGCTGGCCTGATTTATTGTCAGACTTCTGCTGTTAGATCACGACTTTTTAGAGACATTATTTTCTTCCTAAATATAGAGGCTGAAAGCCAAGCATTATTCAGATGTAGATTCCAGATAAGCCTAAAGGCCGGGACACAGGCATTGGGGATTTCAGTCCAATGTATCAAAACAGGGACCTTTTGAGAAGGGATCTGAATTTGGATTTTGGACAGTGGATGCAGGCAATTGGTTTAGGCTTAAGCCTCTTCTTCAGGATGACTATAAGTAAAATTGCAGTTAATTAATGTATTTAGAATGCTAGTTGATGCTTACAAGTGATGATGAACAGAATTAATATTCAGAAAGAAAACAGAGACCAGTACCAGATTCTTCTAATTATTATAATTGCAGTAGGACTGAAAATGTAAGCTCTGATGACTGGTGGGAAGGTTCGCTGACAGCCCTGACTTTAAAATAATTCTCTTGAAATCAGTTACCTATCACAGATGCTATTCAAGTAATTAAGTGTTACGGGATAAGTTCTCAGGTAACATAATATAACCCTATCTTAAATTAATGAAGACAGAGCAGTGTAGGCCATCTGAAGTCTTAATCTCATACTTATTTTCTTTCTTAAATCAATATGCTTTTGAATAATAATAAAAAAGCTAATTTCCTTTATATATTAGATAGCAGGGAAGTGAATTGCTGTCCCAGTAACTCCATAGTGAAGCACAAATACCAGTAAAACTTCAGGGCCTCCTGGCTATCCTGCCTGTCAACCTGCTATCACTCTGGGAGGGCACAAACCTCCTCTGTGGCCCTGTGTTGTACATACCAGCCCATGCAGCTTTTAGCTAACCTTAGGTGTCCAAATTGACATCAGGTACCTAAGTTTAAGCACTAGGTTATTTTTTAAATAAGCAATACTTTTAAGATCATACTGGGAAGATAATGATAGGCAGCAAAGTCCCATTATCTGATCCACACCTGTATCAAAATCTTTGGCCTTGTTGTGCATCTTTATATGATGCTTTATTTTTATGCTTATTTGTGTCTGATATTTAATCCTAGTAGGTTTAGAACAAGGAGCTACCTTCTATTCTTGGTGCTGGCTTTAGGCACAGGAGCTGGAAACTTAAAAATTTAATCAGCAGCAGTAAAGAAAAGACAAAGACATGATGGAGATGATACAGAATTTTTCTGTATGAGTCTACAACTAAAACTATATATATATATATATATATATATGAAATATACAATCACCAAGAATCAAATTATTGCTTTGCTGTCTAATTAAGAAAATATCCTCTCTTCTCATGGTGCAGAGGGAGGGCAACTAAAGTGAAGCTTAGTGGGAGCCTAAGGCCAGAAGGGTTGTAACAAAAATCTCACCCGAGCCCCCTGCGCAACACAGAAATCCTGCCATCAAGGCTGATTCCGTTTGAATCTGTTTTAGAAAGACATCCCGCCTTATTTGAAAGCCTTCAAATGAAGGAGAATCCACAGCAAGCTGTTTCAATAGTTAATTGCACGCACTGTTAAAAAACTAGTGCTTTATTTCCAGTCTTATTCCTTCCTTTTTTCTTTAAAGGAAGAGATTAGAAAAGAGAACGATTCATCTGTGGATCTCATCAGGCTTGTTCTACATTGTTCACTTGTATTCCCTCCTGTAACTGCTCCTGTTTGCTCACCAGCTCAGAAATGAACTACAGCCTTAGATGAGTCCCCCACACAGAGACAATACTCTTATCTTTCTACTTTAAGCTGTATTAAATGAATGATAATGTCTTTCTACAGGATGAAGGCACAAGCAGAACCACCTCACTGGGAAGAAAGTGATTTCAAACAGAGCTGGCGGCATATTCTGTACTATTCAGGTTCCTCCAATGTGCCCATTGCCGTGTATATGAGCACCTTCAGAGCAAATCCAGCACCAACATATAAAAGTTCCCTTTCCACCTCCTCGGCCATGGGGTGTGCATGCAATAAATGCCGAGGGATTAGGCGCTGCCTCCTGGGATGTGGAGACACAGAAGAAAATATTGAGTGGAGATTTGAAAGTGACAGAATTTGCCAAGAAGCTAAGCTGCTTCAAGAGTAAATTCCTGTGTCTTGGTGTAGCTGCTGAGGACAACCTGTTCCCACATGCACAAGGCTGTTCCTGATGAACAGCAGGTCTGTATGTAGGCAGTGCAGGCACTTAGTCATCATGCTGGCCAAGGGGCAGAAGTTTAAGTGGAAGATGCTTCCTTTGGACCCTTTGCTGCCAGGTGTGATTGCCAGACCAGCTGATGCCACAAAGTCCTCCAAGTGCAGAAGTTACACAGAGCTGCAAGGAGACAAGGAGGTCTGGTTTTGTTTTGGAACTGGTTGTCAACCCCCAGTCTCCCAGGTAGGCTCAAATGATGGAAAACAGTCTGGTGGCTGACCCAGTAAGGAAATTACTCTTCCTTAGGTTCCTACAAGCTCAAAAAGGCTCCTAGGATATCGACAGAAAAGCCTTGCCAAGGGAAGACACCAGGACTCCCACTTCTAAACTAAAGGGAAAACTGAGATACTGATGGATCTGCTATGCTTGCAGTTTGGCATAAGATTCATTCTCTAAATCAGACATCTGTCATGCTCTTGTCCAGCAACTTAAATGCCTATGTTCTATTTTCACTCTTCCAAGAACTTTGTTAATTGACAGTTACAATGAAACTTGCTCACTCACTTTTAGTGCACAGTGAGAGCAATACAGTTGTAGTGGTTGTAAAGCTTTTCCTTAGCTTTTCCATTGCTACCTACAATAGAAAAGTAGCATTTTATACACACTTTGGATGTAAATAACTATGAAGCATGTGGAAGAAGATTAAATCAAGTTTGCAGCAATGCCCTAGCCTATAAAGAGGCAGTTAACAATATGTTTCTTCTGTAATTAAGTCAAATAGAGAGGTTCCCATGGCTTTTTTAATCATTACAGCAATCTGGTTTACAGCATGGATCCACAAAGAGCTGCACTGGCACAAATGAGGGAGCAGCAGCACAGAGGTGAGAGGCAGTAGCCAGAGAGTGGGAAGGCAAGACACTGTTATGCTGGCTTTGTCACCTGTATCCTGAAACTTTTAGAAACTTTAGGACTTTTGGAAAAATACATAGAATCTCCATCCCCAGTATCTGTAAAAATCAAGACTGCATGTCTGTTCAATAGGCTGTGTTCCAGTTCAGCCACGAGTTCTTGAATGGGAATTACTGGAAAAGGTTGTGAATCTGTGTCAGATCAGACTGCCTTTGTGGTTCCTGTCTCTCAAATCTATGAACTCTCATTAGGGCTTCTCAAGTCTGAATTCAGCCAGCCAGTATTTTTCAGTAAGAACAGGAGGAATGACAATGCTTTTGATACTCAAACAAATCGCATTGTTTATCTAACTGTCAGTATTGTATCTCTGTATTCAATGGGAGTCAGGAGCCTACTGCAGAATTGCTATGCAACATCAGTTTTTTGACCAAAGGCCTGTTCAGTCAAGCGTTTCACCGCTCATCTGTCATTGGGGCTGCCAGTAATAACAATTAGCTTGACTTAATTGTGTATTTTAACAGCTGCTTAATATTACCCAGATCTTTCCTTCACTCATAATGTAAGATACCTTTCTGCTGAATGTGGTTTTAATTAAGGCTCTGTTCACAACTTTTCACAAGCTGTTGAAAAATTCATGTCCTGTAAGAAAAGTGATGATGCAGTAAATGCTACTGGGGCAGAGACTGACATTTTCTTAGATGAGCATTGGACCCTTATGAATTTGTGACTCTAGATTAACTGATGTAGGTGCCAAAGGAAAGATGGAATAGATTTAACAACTGCAGTAACATAAAAGGCGTAAAATATGCAAGTGCTGAAACCAGTGAGGTTGTATGTTGGGAGGGAGTGTGTCCTTAAAGTGGTGGCAAGCTGTAATCAATTGCAGAACACTGTACCAGTTGACTAGATTTCCATGTGGTTGAGAATTACCAAGCTGATGAAGAGCACTGTGACTGAGCAGTACTGCAGCACTGCTTCCACTTAAAGCCTGTAGCATTTGTTGCACAAGAAAAAAATAAACAAAGTCACATTTTGCAGGAATGTCACAGGAAACAAATGAAGCCTGGAATATCCACTTCAGCATAAGAAAATCTCTCACATATCTGTGTGTGTGCACCAAATGGATAATTCTTTACAAGATAGTAGTTATTGAGTTATTACCCCTCATTTTCATAAGCAGAATTTGAATTCCATACTCTGTTAGCAAGCCAATACTGTTACACTGACAATCCTCCCCAGATGCCCCAAATAATTCCTTGGTAACTGCAAAAAAAGTTGAGGAAGTTGTTATATATGTGGAATTACATTATGAGAACGAATTACTTTCATCTGGAGCAGATGTCATGTGTCCTTAGCTTGGCTTCTACTCAAACATGGAAGGCATGACATTTATGTATCATTATAAATGGGCTGGGATTTGGGACTGTGCAAACTTTTGGGTTACAGACATTCAGAAGTACAATCATCACCCTCTCCTCCTTTTTATTGTCCAGAAGCAAACATTTTATAAAATTCTCTCCTCATATTCTGCCAATAAACATTTTAGTTATCCTAGCAACAATTTTTAGATGTGCTGTAAATATACTTGGCAAGCTAATGGATGCCCTTAGCCACTTTAAACAGCCACTTTCCACTTAGTTTATGTATTTTGCACATGTGGAGAACAGCAAAGCAGGGTGGAGCAGCATATGCAAGTCCCACAGTATTCATGCCTTTGGTATCTAGGAAGGTGGGAACTCCCTGCCTGAGAACTTTTGGTCAGGGCTCTGGCAGAGTCTTCTTTTATTTTTTTTTTTTTTTTGTAGACAGTTTCCCAATTTAATGGCTCATTAGGAAGTGAATGATCTTTGAGAACTTACACCATTCTGAACTTGGTTGAAATATGTAACATCCTGAACAGTTGTTTTGACAAGGCATGGGTCCGTGGAAACCCAAGTGATCACACAAATAACAGCGATCCCATGGCTGTGTTTCTATAGGAACCTGGGCTACATATCAACAACTGACACAGAGCAACTGATTCAGAAATATGTCGGAGCACAGAAGCCACAGGAGATGGTATCTTCTGCTCATCCCCATTGTGATGGGAGGATATTGTCCAAACAACTGGCCAATCTCCAGAACAGGTCTCCAGCGTCTCCCAGTTCCTAGGGTTTAAAACCTGAATGACTTGCAAATAGCTTTTACCAACATAGCATTAAATATTGCCTAAAGAAGCAGGCTGCTCTGTGAGCAGTGGATCTAGCAACAACCCTGCCTTCTCAAGAGTCAGTGACCCACGTTGAGATTCTCTGACGTTTCATAAAGGGGAAGACACTCAACGATGCTCTTCCCTCAATACGGGCAATAATATTATCTTCCTTATCAAGTGGCTAGCTGTTTTTATACAGCTCGTAGGAACTTTACAGATCTAAGTCAAATCCCAGAAGTCAAAAAGTTAAAATGTATACATACATATACACTTATACAAACAAGAAAGCCATATGAATCTCATTTTCACAGGAAGTCAGGCTAAAATCTAACCCACATTATGCCCTTTCATGCCGGGCATGCAAATATGTCAATTCAACCAAATAAACCCTAACAGTTTGCTCGCACAGCAGAATGGTTTGCTTCCTGTAAGAAGTGAAGGCTCTACACGTAGCAGAGTTTCTGAACCAGTTTGCCTGAATAGTCCCTGAGAAATCTTTTCTCATAATGGTCTTTCTTGATTTAAAGACAATAAAGAGCACAGGTTCACAGTAGAAGAGATTGTTCCTGCTCTGAATCTTCAGAGAATTCAATGGGATTTTTATAGGACTTTTTTACACAGGTGAAGGTGAACCAGTTACTGTGTTAATGACCCTTGCTGAGTTTAATGATGAAAAGAACTGACTGGCAAGCCGATGCAAAAGACTGGGACATCTGAAAGTCTTCCTCAGCTACTTCCAAAGCAGCAGCTTGAGTCCCTTCTTTGGGAATTTAACCGCGCTGGGGAGCTGTCTTTGCTGTGTTTTAATGTCTCTTTGACTATAGCTGTGAATGTTGGATCAGTGGGGTACTGCTGCTCCTACTTATTCAGAAATGAGCCCCAAATGCAAAATGTGGGTCCAGATCTGGGACTAGAATTCAAATGTTGGAAAGCCTCAGGATGTTTGGATCTCTGGGGTTTTAGTCTCAATGCTATGAATAGAGGCACAACTCGAAGGAGCTATCCTCTACTTTGGCCCTGATTTCATGGGTGTAGAAGGGTTTACATTTTTACAAAGAAACATCTAAAGCTTTCATTAGACCAGGCTTCCTGTAGCTGAACTGTGCTGTCCCTCTGTGCTCCAGCTCCTGCATGCCCAGGACAGAGCAGATAGGACAACAGGATAAAGGAGCCAGCATGCAGATGTGCTTTTTTTGGAAAAAGCCCTACAGGAGTTTGCACAACATAACAAGTCCAAGCAGGTAACAGGAGAACTAGTATTTTTCCCAAACACCAAGACAGTCATAATTACAGTCATATAAATCAATATGATGAAAGAAAAATCACATATTTCCAGATGCCCATGGTAAAACTACTTACTGTAAATTAGAGCCAGAGTTAAGTGTGTGGAAAACTCCTATAATTTGGGCCACAGCTGCAGGAAAACCTGTAAGAAAAGGCTCTGAGCTGTGACTTTGTTTTCATCACAGCATTTTGTTATGTCTCTTATTATTGCTTTATCAAAAGAAAGTTGGGTTAGCAACATTCTCTTTTACAACAGGTCTATTATTCATTTGGAAAAAAAATACCAAAAAAAAAAATACACTAAATGAGTTGAATGATTACCTTTAATTACCATTCACTGACTAAGCTATGTCAGATAGAAAGATTCCAATATTAAAATGAATGCTTTTGAAAAATACATCAAGGACATTGCTGTGATTTGTCCTGCCAGCAGATTCCAACATTAATCCTTCCCCAGTGTTGCAACAGAGAACCGAGGTCTCGCCAGAATTTCAATAGCAGTCATTGCACAGAGCTAAATGATTAATCTTTTGTGAAAAAGCATCAGTACCTCATCTGTTGTATTTTGTTTCATAACAATAATTTGTAGCTTATTGATCCTTTGAGACTTACCTTTTCATACCAGATGGCTTGATATTATATTTTTTCATTAATAAGCATTATTAGTGATAGGTGATGATTCATGAATAAAGAAAGTAGTCACGAATCTTATTTTTTATTGTTTACTCTGTTTTACAACCAGGACTCCGCTTTGCCAACAGGTTTCAGTACTACGGCTTTAATAGTGATGGGATCTTTTACACTAATGGCTAGTTTGTGAACATCATGTACCTTCTTTACAGCTTCTAGCTATAGGGAGATACCCGCTAGAAAGATAAAGGACATGGGTTTTCTCCAGTCATACTGATAAATGCTTAGAGATGGTTGTTGGTCATCCCACACACACAGCTTGCAAGTGCCTTCATACAGCTCAGTAGAAGTTCCCAAACTGCTGTACGACAGGCTGCTGTTCTGGCCCTGCTTGTTGCCTGTGCTCTGTGCTGAGCTCTTCCAACCGGGACGGAAGTTTTGCTTTACACAACAAGACCCACAATCTGCTTCCCATTGTTGTGGCAACATCTCCAGCTGGGAAAAATCCATCCCAACTCAAGCCACAAGCCTCCCAGCTCTGCAGTACCTGCAGGCCATTGTAATTAAACTAATTTGCCCACCAAAGATTTTGTTTTGTTTTGCTTTAATAGAATATTCCAGTGATAAATTGGTTTCAGACTAATTTTCTGCTCAATCTAAGTTGTCATCATGGGCTGGCAGACAGTGAACCCCAGAAAGAAGACCTTGCCCAAGCAGATTTCCTGCTAGGATATCATCAGGGAGCTGGGCAAGATCTGCAAGAGCAGGCAAATGACCAGAAAGATCCCACCTGGTCCCCCTTTTCCCACCACCAGTGCCCCAGGGCCAGCGGGGTTCCCCCATCCCGGCAGCGCTGGACCGCTGCCTGCAGCCTGCCAGCCCAGGGGCACCCTCAGGGACTGCAAGGGCTCTCGGTGGTTTGGGGGACGGTCTGCTCTCCTGTCAGAAAGAGGTGGTGCTGGCAGCCCCTGAGGGGTGTTTCAGCTGCTTGCAAGGCGTGAATACTTACAGGAGAACGTTAAAATGGGGCTTTTAGCATGTGCAGCCGAGGACTGCGGGTCAGTATGTTAGCGTCTGAGGCTTTCCATGCTGTGGTTTCTGTCAGAGGCAGTCCTCAGCGCCTTCCATTTTTAAAGACAAATACGCTTTTCTTCTAAGTAAAAATCATCTGAAATTGTTTAAAATCTGAGTCTTCTTTTGCCTGTCTTTCACTAAGAAAATGTACATAGCACATCATTTATACAGAGCAAAAGTGAACACATTTTCACAGCCATAGGTTCAAGGGCACAGCACACACAACTGTATTTAATTCTGCTCACTTACATTATTAAGCACTTATGCCAGATCAGGACCATTAATATTTTTTGATTCAGGCTACAGAAGGCTAAATGGTATGGCCAACATTTTCAGGCTTCAGTGTCTAACTATCACGATCTAAAGTCATCCCTATGGAAAAGCCTGTTCAGAAGGAATGAGAGACAATCAAGACCCTGAATCGTAATTAGGCTCCATAAACAACACCTTAAACCTCCACAGATGTATGGCTTTGTTTCAGGCAGCCTTTGCTTCTACAGCTCATGTGTATTCTGTTTAGCTCTATCAAGTGGTTTTATAAATTTGGGCCTTTTTTTAATTGCAAAGGGGCATTCCATTAGAGTGCATTGAGGGACTTGGAAGAAGAGTGATATTTACTGACGAGGGGCCCAGTCCAACTCCTGTTGCAGATGTTTTATGAACTTCTCCCAGAGAGAACCGAGACATTCGCTTTGGTGTCTAGGTATGGATTGACAGCCTCACTTCAGAGCCACTCCATTCAGAATACTACCTGAATATTTGGCATGCACCAAATCTGGATTTTCAGCAGGGCCTGTTACAAGGGATGGATTTTTGGTAACAAAGTCTGGGAAGTTTCTTTCAAAAACACTTTTTACCCTAGAGCCCTAGTTGAGCATCATATTATATCCAGATACCTACATTTTGCATTAATAGTTTACTAATCTAATTAATCTTAATTAATTAATCTTACTAATTAGTAAACTGTTCTAGGAATTCCAGCCGTTCTAAGAACCTAATCCTGTTCTGTGTACTGAACTAAGTAGATTTTGGTCATACTCATATTGAATGTAAGAAATCTGCTTGTAAGAACAGTGGCGAACGATCAGGCCTAGTACCTAATAACAGATCTACTAATCAGTAATTGCATAATAGCTGACATGAGTAAAACAGGATATTGTAAACTCAGATTTGCTATAGACAGCAATGACTCTGTTAGAGTGTTCTTTTCTGCCTTTTTGCTGGTATAATTATTTACACTGACTACTGAATTTGGGTATTTTTATTTGAATAAATGATTCATGAATACAATTTGAGATTGTTTAATTACCCTGGGAGAATGATAGTCAAGATAATTGAATAACATTCAGCTAGTAATGTCTTGGTTGATTTTTATTCCTGCTCCCAATTTTGTCAATTGGGAATCCATCTTTTTCTTTGATTTGCTTGATCTTTCTTAAAATTAGCACAGAAAAAAGTAGAAAGAAGAAAATTGCCTCAAAAAAGTAAGGAAAATATAACATCACCATTTTTTCTACATATGCCCTGTAAATTTCTTACTGTAGTAGGAAGCATTTAAAATCATACAACCCATACCATAATTAGAGTACAGTTCATGGGAAGGAGCATACTCAGCCTTATGTTTCCGGAACTATACTTAAATCATGCAATAATAGCCAAACCAATGTATTATTTTATCAGATAAAAGTCACTAAGGTAAACTGAAAAGTTTTCTCTGAAATATATAATGTGGTTTTATATATATGTATTTTTACTTATTTTACAGGCAGTAGGAGATTAGAGTGGATTTAAGTAGTTCCACTAAAACAATTCAACTATAAAGCTTGAGGAACAGGCATATGCAAGAGGCATGAAACTATTCTGTGTTTTATTGCACTAGTTACAATGACCATTATATTTACAGCTTTCTTTTGAATGTACATTAAAATGATACTGAACAGAAGCAGGTAAAACAGAAACCTTAGTCTTTAGCTCTCCTGGTTTCCAGGACAGTTTAAATAAAAAAAAGAAAGAAAGAATTATGAGTTAGTTGTAACAAAAGCCTCGAAGCGGATATAGAATCCAAGTTAATGATATCCTGTAATCTGATCCTGAGCGGACACGGACAGCTGTTCTCAGGGCCCTAATGAAGCACGCACATTTACAGATCACCGATTAGCAGTACTTGATACTGGTGGGCACAGACAAGTCCTAACACTATTTGAAATAGCTCTGGTGGTATTAAATAACAGGGATCTGTTATCATGTGATCACCTGTCTGTAAAATTCCTATTTATCTTCATTATGCTGCTGCTTTTCTCAGAGATGAAAGTGGGAAAGGCTTGTCATCTTTGATACTACACCTGTTGCTTTAACTCTTTGTGCTTCTTTGGTAGATGAACAGATTCTTCAGGGTCGGGTTGCAGAGAGAAGCTCTGCAGCAGAGAGCTGCTCCGGGCACAGCCATGGCCCTGCTGCCTCCTGTGATGCTCCACGGGGCAGCAGTGACTCCAGCCAAAACACACAGAAGGATTTCTTCTTGATTTATGACAATAGTCACTGTTTACTGGGGGTGGGGGTGTGGAAATGTGGTCCCATGCAAATAACAGTACAGGCAAAGATGTTCAGTTTCAAGCTACTGGACATACTAAGACGACCAGCAGTAGTAGCGATGCAAATTATGCTATGGGGCAATCCAATATGCTTTATTTATGTATCAAGCTTCTGCACTTCCTTAATGATATTTCAAGTGCTTAGCTCAGTCTGTGCAATCTGAACATTTAATTTCCATTAAAAAAATGAGGTGGCTGCTAGATACATGCATCCATTTGCAGTGCAGTTGGCCTAGCTCTCTCCTTGAAGGCAGTAATAAGGTAAAAGTAATAGCATTGATCCTTTGCATAACAGTAAGAGACTAAAGCATGCATCTGTCTGCGCAATGTTGAGCCGATAGGCATTATTTATGGCCAGTCTTCAGTTGATGAGGACTCAACATGTAAAATACTGCTAAATGCAAAGTGATCTTGCTAGACAAGTGGGACTCCAGTCACGCCAGATATTCAGGGATGAAGGAGATATTAAGGGATGAAGGATGGAAACCTCAGCACTGAAAACCTTCTTATCTCACTTTTTAAAGAGTGACTGAACTAATCTCTGTAAAACATTACTCATTACAACTTTTATTTTAAAAACCCAAGTGTGACTTTAAATTAGTGAGCTTTCCAGATACTTTCCTTCACCTGGGTTTTCTCAAAATGAATTGTTCTGCAACATTTGTTGCCTGTAAGTCATCAGCTTGGTCCTGTGTACATGTACAACCTTTCATGTCCCAGAGAACGTAAAAGTCATGTGTCTAAGCAACACTGAACACTGAAAATGAGCTCACTTGCAGCATCACCAACTGGCCCCTGAATCACCGTTTCCCTCAACTTCGCCACTTCCCAAACTGGCTAAGCAAAATAAGCAATACCTGTACTGACATACATCCCTGGGATAATGGTTAGATTAAAAACAGAAAAACTAGGAATCAAGTAATTATGGCTGAAATCAAACCTGTACAACAACAACACATTCCAAACTTGCGCTTGTTATTCTGTTATTTTTTCACTGTGACAGGTTCAAGATTTTAAATATCCGTGAGTAACACTGACTGCTATAAAAGCACCTTACATACAGAGGTAGAAAATTCTTTTTCTGAGTTTATTTGTCCTCATTTGCATTTTCTTGAGAACTTTTTCTTAAATATTCAGTGTTTCCTTTTATAAATTGCATGTAGAACAAGCTGTTATTTTTTTCTGAGCAGATGGACAGAGGGAACAAAATAAGGTTACTGGGAGAGATTATTCTTCTGTGGCTGAAAAGTCCATTTCTGGAACAATTTTGAAAAGATATCCTTCCACACTTTGGACTTGTACTTCAGCATAAGAAGCAGCAGTTATGCTACTGACCAGCAGCCCCATTTTAAGGGGGATAAATGAGATAAGAAAAGTTTAATAGGAGAGAAATGAAGAAAATAACAATTATAGCAATCATAAAATGACAATAATAATAAAAGGATTGGAATATACAAAACAAGTGATGCACAATGCAATTGCTCACCACTCACCGACCAATGCCCAGTTAGTTCCCGAGCAGCAATCCACCCCCCCCACCTGGCCAACTCCCCCCCCAGTTTATATACTGGGCATGACATCACATGGTGTGGAATATCCCCTTGGCCAGTTTGGGTCAGCTGCCCTGGCTGTGTCCCCTCCCAACTTCTTGTGCCCCTCCAGCCTTCTTGCTGGCTGGGCATGAGAAGCTGAAAAATCCTTGACTTAGTCTAAACACTACTTAGCAACAACTGAAAACATCAGTGTGTTATCAACATTATTCTCATACTAAAACCAAAACATAACACTATACCAGCTACTAGAAAGAAAATTAACCCTGTGCCAGCCAAAACCAAGATAACCATCCAGACATTTCTAGGAAATGAATGCAATCTTATCCAATGAGCCTATCCTGCTGGGTGGAGGATGCCAGATGGCTTCATATGCCTAATAATTTATGCTCTGAAATGAAAGGTTTTATTTCCTTGATTTTTACATTAGTGTTGATTTCATACACAGTTTCAAAATACTACCTTAGTTATCTCTAACATAATCCTACCATGCAAAGTTAAAGGAACCTTGTAACAGTCAGTATGTATAGCTTGGGGTTCCTCCTGCTGGCAGCTACCAGCTTGTATTTAACGTTGTCCCTAGGATATTCCCCCTTTCTTTCTTCTTCTAAGGCACTAAGGAAGCAGCATTTCAATAACATTTTTCTTCAGTCCTTAAAGAAAATAATCTTTTCTGTGATGACACAAAGTTTGGGGATGCTAATATTTGTCTGGAGTCCCTTTCCAGTTAGGGAACGCAGCCTAGGTGAAATGTTCCAGCTGCCTATATATGATGGGATTCATCAGCCTTCATCCTAGACCTCTGAAGTTAGGCGTTTATTCTCTGCCAGTCATTAGGGTCCCTTAATAGTCAATGGGAAGAGACAGGCACTTCCAGAGGGTGATTTATTCCATCCTAAAACAGGTGTTTAAGATAGGGAAGATGAATTGCCCTGTGGAGGTCCTATCTCTCCTCGATGACTAGAGCAGTCTGAAGTCATTTGTTCCTAGGATCTGTACAACAGGACCATGAAGTATGCTCTGTCATTAATTCCAGAATAAAGGAGTCATTGAAAATGATGTGGCTGGGGTGAACAGAAAGTATAGCCGGGCTTTTCAAATCATACACAAGGAAAATTTAAGCTGTAGTCAATGAGGTACTTCAGAAAACGGCAACTGGAATCTAATTCCGAGGGCAGACAATGGTGGGGAGAGCTCAGCGCTGAGCCGACAGAAGTTGAGCCTTTGGCTGTTAGAAGCATAGTTTCTTCTTTCTGATCGCTTTAATTTTACACCTTATATCCTGAAGAGAGGCAGTTAATTTTTGTACTTCCCTCAGCCACAGCTCATTTAGGAAAACCTCCACGGAACTGCAGAACTAGAAAATGCAGAGAATACTCTGACAAATTGAAACCCTCGGCTGTCCTCTTGGCACAGCATAATTGCCACTTTTTAACCACCATTTTGGGAGAACCATCCAGAATGGCATGGAGTAAGGGGTGACCGCAAAGGCACATGCCCCCTTCTGTGCTCTCTTCCCATAACCAATCAGTTCCTCATTTGCTCAGAGACTCTGAGAAAGCAAGAAACTGAAAATAGAGGCCACGAAGAGGACTTTTGATCAATGCTGAGGCACAGTGGGACTGAGCATCACAGTCAAAAGACCTTTTCCCAGACACAGGGAGTAGAAGCCCTACTAGCTGAGCCAGGGGAAACAGGACCTCCTTCAGCAGAGACCTCCCATCTGCGGGTGGCCACCAAGGCTGCGGGTACCCAAGGGACGCTGGAAGTCAGTTCCCAGGCATGGATGAAGCACCCTGTGAGTAGGATAGGGTGAAAGGGTAAACTTAATGTTTGGAAGATGAACAAGTATTATTTGATTCCACTTAGCTAATGCACTCTTCCTTGTTTTTATTAAACCAACCAGCTTTGATTGAATCATATCATTTTAAGATAGTAGAGATCATCCAGAGTGAATGGTGCCATTTCGGGTAGATATCTTTTGTGCTACACAGAAATTACATTACTCATTCACTTGGGGGTGTATCTTTCAACATGGTTGTAATCCAATTATCAGATCTAAACATTGCCAGTGAAGTTGCTTCAGATGAAAGAGATAATTTTCTAGAGGCCATAAAAACATTTAATTTCTGATTCTTGAGGCAGAAGGGACTTTTAAAAATCTTTGGTGTTGGCTTTAGCAAAGTAAAAGGTATTGATGTGTACCAACCATATGATTTCAAACACAGGAATAACAAAAGAGCTGTGAAGTATCTTTAAAGATAAGTGGTACATTCATTATACCTAATCAATAACACAATCTCTCTCACCAGGTCTAAATCAGTCTACAGACTCCAAGAGCAATATCCAACTCTTACTATAGCAGTCATACAGAATCAGAGAGGAAGTGGCATGCAGTAGACCTCCGCTTTACTCTTTTACTGAAGGCAGTGGAAAGCCCAGGATGTGTATAAACCACCTGGAGAAGAATATATTCTTTCTCTAAAATCTTCTGCCATTGCAGCAGATGCGTAAGAGAGCTGGTCCTGTCCTGCTCCATCTTCAGTCTAGCTGCCTCTGCAAAAGAAAGCCAGTGCTACAGAGAAGGCTGAGCTAAAACCAACCTTTTCCAGGGTAACTTGCTGAACCATGCAGGTGACCCTCTTGGGCTCTTGGATGTACTTTGCAAGTGCAAGTGAGGGGTGAAATTCATCTCTCCTAAATACCGGCATTTACAGTATGGATACATTTGCCTAAGCTAGTCTCAATTTACAATCAATGCAGAGAAACAACCATTTTATAGGGACTGTTTTTAAAGCTTTGCAGTGAAATGAAGCATGTATTGGTTCCATTGCTATTAATGGCATTGGTACCACCTCAATGTAAACATCTATATTCAATCAGAGGCCTTTCCTTCCTCATTTGTAGTACCACAAAACCTGTGGGACAAGGATACAACTTTTACCCTGTAGATGTGTCTTAGACCCTTCTCTGGCATCAGTGCAAAGGAGCTAGAAAGCTACCTTAGTAGGATGACTGGTGATAAAATTTATTTGCAAAACCTCCCAGACCTTGAATTAAAAACAGGGCAGCTTCTGGCGTGCTTACATTCTGTTCTAGTGAATTTTGTTGCAACACAGACCTTAAAGTATAAATGTAAGCTAGCATACGCTGTCTTGAGATTGCTTTGTCTTTCACTGGGAGCCAAAGAAGCCATCTGCTCCCTAGAAACTGCTGAATTGCTTTAAAACATTTTAAAGCGGATCTGCAAGCAGTACCTCTACCACCACTGACCTCTGGTGCACTGTAGGAATACTCCAAATCAATAATCAGCTTCTTCCTCTGCAGTCCTCAAGCACCAGGCAGGCAGACTCTGGCATCCTCTGTGTTTTCTTCATTTGAGGGAAGCCTTGGAAGAGTGTCCCTAACTGAGGTCTAAGCGAGAAGCTGCGGTACTTTCCCTAGAACAGTCTCCCATGCTGATGAAAAATCTGCCCTTTTATCAATCCTGTAGAGAAATTAAAGTAATGGATGGAATTTTGAAATACCAGGATCCTGCTTTCAATATTTAGATGCTGTCATTGAAACTCATTGTATTGCTATCCAAGAAAGCTTTGTGATAACTGCTCCAATTCAATTGCTTTGACTGTGAAGATATGCAAAAACAAGGAGCAGAAATGAGTCAAGATGCTGAAAACTCTCATAAAGAGTGTCTTTTTTAAACCACTACCCCTGGGTTTTAACGTATGCTCATTTGTCAATATGAAAATACCATTTGATCTCAACAGGAACAGGAATAGCCCATAAAGCAATCTTTAGATCTGAATGAAAACACAAACCGCTGAATAGTTTCAACTTTAGACCTATTGCAAGGCCATTGCAGAGTATCTGATAATGGCATTTATGTTTATATAGTCCATTGTTTTTCCTGTGCTGCAAACTTTCCACTCTTGACAGCCCTGTTTCCTGTTTCCCATTATGGAAGTCTCCAAAGGGGGTTTCCTTCTGTTTTTCTTATGGTCAAAAGGAATTTCATAAGTACAAGTCAAGTTTCTTTTCAGTGCTACACGTGCAGAATGGAATCTGAAAGCTCCCAGCATAATCATCTCCAGCATGTACATAGTTAGTGTTACACATAATCCACATCTGGGTCACAAAATCTCTGAAACGCTTCCAGGAATATTTAGACAGCCATAATGCAACACGTTGCCGTATAAGGGAGAAATAGACCTAACCTCAATGTCAAGGTTATAGCTTTTGAGAAACACAGCAGCTCCCCTTCAGAACTTTGCAGCTCACCTTCTGGGTCCTGACTGCCGTCAGTTTGAGTACCATTAATATTTTCCTTTCCACTCAAGCCCATAGACACATCTGAAAACAGTTTACATCCCAACATGCCTTATGCTGCTGATATTTGAGTCTAAACTGTGTATAAAACTTGATGCATATGTAACCCATATATTTTAATACAAGAGGCTGTCTTGGCACCTTTTTCTGCTACAATCAGCTCAGAACCCCAGGAGATAAAATATGGTTGAAACCGAACTAGTAGGCAGTCTGCATTACAGTATTCATTTCAGAGTTAAAACACATTTCTAGATTAGATCTGGGCTTGGCACTATGCTGCAGCACTGCCTTGTGTGTAATATAGTATCTATAAACTACTTTTTAACCACTGCTTATGGCATAGAACCCATGGTAATATAAATGCTATATGAAGCCCTTCAAAATTTTCTTTTCAGCATAGTTTACTTTAATAGCAGATTAAAGATGGTGTGTCAAGGAACACAACAGCAGGCATTACCTGTAGTCATCAATCATAATAGCTATTGTAATTTCTTAACAAAATTTTTGGAATAGTGAGGATAAAAAGGTGGTTCATATTTGGTGTATCTTCTCTTCATGCAGCTGTGTCTGCTCCACAAATTATTTGTGCCAAAGAATTCCTTCATTTTGCTGTTTTCAATCCCAAAAAGGGATCTAACCAGAAAAGATTATCCAGATCTATGTTAATCTGCTCTGTCTTGCCACTGCCTTTGAACTTTCTACCTGCAAATTTGCCTTTTGAGTTGCTTTTACTACCAACGACTCTTTCATTTCGTGTCACTGCCCATACAGGTCCACTGGTGAGCAAATGTTCCTGCGTGTCCCTGTATCAGCAAGAGAGGTTTGGGGTTCAGTCCCTGGTCAAGATGGTAGGTACTGTGTCTAAAGAGCAAATGCAATAGTGCTTATCCACTGTCCATCTGTGTGCACCTCTGTTGTTGTCAGGTTTGCACAATAGCCTGAGAAGAGAGAAGAAAGATACAGCCCTTGGAGGGGCCTCTCTCTCCCTACACACTATAAAAGAGCCAAAATAAGTATCCTAGATGAGACACCTACCTTGTAGATTGCTGAAGTTGGCTGAGTTGATGCCCCCCCCCACATAGTTTCTTATACTCATTCTTCTCTTCCTTTCCCTTGCCCTTTTAATGCCAAACGGTGAAAATACTTCGTGGGGGAACAGGAAGAAAACCCTTTGGCGGTTGCTTGCTCTCTCTATTGTAAGAAGATATACCATGATATCAGAGGTAGTGCTCTGCTTCATAGTGTCTTGGACAGGGTAGGGGCGATATCACTGTTTACTTATTTATTTTGCTTCTTGCTAAGCTTTGTGTATTGTTAGTGCCCCTGACACTGACTACTCATCCAGCAGACATACTTTCAGAATCTTTTCTTTTCTGAATCTATTCTTTTTTCCCCCTTTCCTCTGTGTAAAGGATATGTACTGGCTTTGTGGAATCCCTGTAGCAAGTTGTGAATGATGTATGAACTGAAAAATCTTTGCCTGGTACACAGTAGGAATACAGAAAGTGCTGTGCAGTCACTGCTGTGCTGTGCTTTTTTCTATATATACAGACACACAGTAGTCATCTCATATTCATTTTGACAAGCCCTTTATGTCCAGACACCTTGGGATGGGATGGCTTGTGTACCATTGGCCTGCACTGGAATATATATCGGAGAGATTTTTGTGCCTAATTGTTCCCTGTGCTGTGCTGAGAAGAAACTGGTCTCTTCTGCTTTTGCTAATATGCCAGCCTGAGGTTCCTCCTCAGTTCATGTTTCAGGCAGTGAGTATACCTGGGAAGCATTGCTAAGATGTCTGTATTTTGCAAATGTGTGCTCAGACAGGGACTTGAATCCTAGACACTGAGCTATGAACTTCAGGACATGCTCATTTTTTTAATTGGCATGAACCATGGCTACTCCCTGTTTACAGCCTATTGTGGACTCATTCTTTTGTTTCCTTTCGGCATCCAGTCCAGCTTAGCTAGTGGAAAGAATACAGAATACGCAGTAGAAATGCAAGTGCAAATAATCAGAGAGGAGATTTTTCCCTTCTATTTTAATGGCTACAAGAGTCATACTCTTCCTCAGACACTTATTGCTAACTTAGATTTTTGATTTCCCATGCTGCCATACCTGAAAGAGACTGCTTTGCACAAAGATATTTCTGCAAGGTATGGGCCACCAAAAGAAATCTTACTTGGTTTCCCCCGATTATACAAAAGTATCTTCCTAATGTGGGATAGCTGACTCTTTTTCCCTGTGTGGTCACACAGCACATTATTAGTTGCTTGAACCTGTTGTTTGATTCCACCTGACTGAAGAGATTTCATTTTTATGAGCACTGGGCAGTGAGACACAAGTTAATTTTAGACTTCCCCTAAGTGTAGGTTTCTCGTTAATAATAGATACTGAAGACAAAGCAAAGGGTCATTTTATTAAAAGTGGAGAGCTTAAGGACGAAGCAGAGGTGGCTGACTAAAGCACCAGGATCATGGGTTACGTTGACTAAATCACATCCCTGCTCTGAGCCTCAGTTTCCTAATTTGAAAATAGGGATGAAACAGATAGCTCTTCAGTTCTGGAGACTGACAGGTGAACAGCACTGAACAAAAATTATGGACTTGTATAAAGTATGAGTAAAAAGAGAAGCAAACAGATGAGACCACAGAAGGAGAGAAGCAGCAGCTGGGGAGGGGGATACACCGAGGTCACCTGAAAACAAGCTGTCAGAAATCCTTATGCACAGTGAGGCAGGCGGTGAAGGTTTGCAAGGGGAGGTGATGCACAGCCAATCTGGCTGCAGAAGTCCCGGAGAAGATAGGTAAATCTCCATGCATGGAGAATTTCTCTCTTGGGAAGAGAAGACAGGAAGAAAAAAGCCAGAATTAGCTACAGCTGAGCCCACTGCTTTGTCCTATGCATCCCCAAGCCACGGGGAGAGAACAGAAGGGTCCTGAGCGAGGGGCAGGACTGCTGCAGCTGGGACTGTTGGGGTTGCACAGGGAGATGTCAGGAGGCTGTTCTCACTACAACAATTAGTATAAAAATGGTTATCAGCAACTATTGTTTTGTCGTTTTTTTGTCTCTGGTTCCCCCAAGTAAAACAGACATTTACAGTATGCCCAAAATAGTAGACTGTTTACGAGGGGTTTTTCATAACTGCAAACAAAGTTTATCCTTGGCAACTTTTCTTTCTTATTCTTAGCAATCAGTTGTTGAACCCTGTGCCACATCTGATATTCCCCGGTATTCATGTCTGGACAAACGAAGCTGATTCCTGAGCCTGTGAACACATTGAAACTCTTGCCACATTCATTGCAATCTTGGCAGAAGTAAATTGGACCAAGGCGATACTCCTGGCCATGCTTTCAGTATAATTCCTTTCTTTTCACTACAGAACCCTGACGTGGTCCTGCCCTAACCTTTCTTTGAGTCAGTTCTCCTGCTGGGGGAGTTAAACAGCGAAAAAAGGTTTCTGCAGTTGCTTGAATTCAGCGGAGAGTGGCTAATGAGCCCTCCTGATCCTCTGTGCCACCGGGGTGCGCGGGCACGGCAGCAGCATCTCTGCCTGAGCTGTGGGGACCCGAAGCTGCCCTGCACCCAGCGCCCCATCCCAGGCTGCGGGGTGGGACGGGCGGCCAGGGGCTCCCCTGTGTCCAACACAGCCGGCACATTCCTACCTGCACCCTGCAGAGGGGTCAGCTTCCCCCACCCCAGGGATGGGCATCTGGCTGCCTCCCCAGCTAGGCACACATCTGCCTTGGCTTCCAGATGTTGTGGCCACCCTTGGGGACCTCAGACTGCCCATCTGCTGTGGGCAGGATCTGTTGCGCTGCACAGCCGGTGTGCCTTATGCGTATTTTTTGTAACGATATTATGGCATACTGTACATCTTTCAGACTTTTATTTTTGCACTGTCTTATGCTCATAAAATAGTATATGATGCTCCCTACCAACTAGATGATTAATGTTTGGCTCGAGAGTAGCCTATAAATTGTTTTCGGATGCTTGCAGGAAACTGCTGTAAAAATGTTTCTAGATAATTGGAATGTTCTGAAAACTTATGATTTTTGTTATCAAAATATGTTAAAATTGACTATAATAGTATTGTCTGCATTTTGTTAATGCCCCTGAGGTTTTCTGGCCATTCTACTTTTTAAGAGTTTAAAAGTAGTACATCCAAGTCTTTACCACCCAATTTTTATTCATAGATTGAAAGAAAAAACCACTTTCCTGTTTTTTCAGTAACCAGTCAGTTTCTCAGCTTGAATGAATGACTTGAATAAGTCCAAATGCAGTATAAAACCTTCTCTGCACCTGTGGAGAAGCTACAGCTGGCAAAAGCAAACATTTTTCCAGGTGTTCTGTCACTGACTTCCTGCTCCTGAATGGTGGGACTCTCTTAAAATGTCAAGAATAAATATGTTTAACTCAAGTATTATTTTTAATTTAACATGAAATGGCCCTAAGTTATTCCAGTAATCTTAGGCCTTTGTATAGGTTAACCTAATTTCAGAGTTAATTTTAAATTATTTAAATATTTTAATGAGTCAGTATTAGCAACACTTAAATACAGACCCTTTCATTATTATTTCTGCGTACTAATTTTTTCACCCTTTGTCTGTAGAAAAAGTTGATTAGAAGTTTCCAACTGCTAAATCATATTGAGAGAGTAACAGTGATGTTATTTCTAATGTAAGAAGAGCAAAAACTGTGATTACCAAATAAAACAGAAGTCAGAAAGGTTGTACCCGGTAGGCAATTTTTTTTAAGACTTGGCTAGCCTTATTCAAAACGTTTGAGCCCCCTGCTCCAAAGCAAGGCCCCAGCCAGACCACTGCTCCTTGCTGGGCTGGCTCTCTTCTTTCCTCGGTGGTATGGTCTTTTCATCACCAAACAGCTGGAGAATACTGATTCAGGGAGGGAAATTAAAACTACCTATACTGAAATGACTTTCTAAAGTTGACATAGGAATAGATACCAGGCAATTTAGTGTGTCTGCTTTGGAAACTCCGCAGCGTACTATCAATGAGGCTGTCACGAGCAATCCTAATCTCCTCCCCTTTATTGTCTGAACCTATCTGCTATCGGGCATTTTAGGGCTGAGTTTCCATTTGCAGGAAAACAAATCGTTGCGCTCTCTGCGGAGAGGAAGCGATCAGACCGAGTCTGCGATACACCGTGCTACCACAAACAGAGCTTCGGCGAGGGAGAGCAGAGAAAAGGGATGCTCTGAGGCCACGTGTAGGCCTACCGTATGGCATTTCAGGTCCAGTGGCAGCAGGGCGTTTTGGCGTGCCCCGAGCTGATTAGCAGGGTCCTGAGGGTGAGTGATGCCACCCAGTCGGACCCTCCGCTCCCTGGAGTGGCACTGCCGCAGCAGAGCACCATGCTTTGCACGCCCCACGATGCTCGCGTGTGCAGCGCTTCCTTGCACCAGTCCACAGTGATTACTTACGTATATTTACTTTAGCACATGGCATATAGAACATTAAAAGGGTTTTGAAAATCTCTCAGTTTTTCAACTTCTGAAGGATTATTAACTTCAAAGTCTGAAGAAATGTCGGCCTTCTATGTTTGGAAATGCCAGCAGCTTTTGCATATCCCCACCGCACTACCAAGCAACCCCCAGCAGAGAGGAACGATTACTGCCTCCATGGCGTTAGGATGGCTTTTGATCTCCTAACATATTGGAAATTACTTAAAGGTAAGCCATCTGCTAGCTGAGGAACAAAAATAGATTACATCACACCCTGCTAGAAAGATTGTGTTAAATCCTGTGTATCAAGGCTTTTAATAATTCTAAATTAAGTCAGCTAATAGGATTAGGTACACATTTTCCTTAGGCTTCTTTCACCAACTATTCACAAAAAACTTTTTTTGGTGGAGGTCTGTTAAATTCAGGCGTGTTCCACTGTGAATAAAAAGCATTCTTTTAAGAATGAAATATTTCTTCAGATCACAACTGCTCTCCAAAAACACTTACAGTAGAAGAGCAAGTCAGTATGTGGGGAGTGGGAGGAACTCAACCCCTTTATTATATGTTAATATAGTAGTATTAACTGCAAATGTTGGATTGCTTTGCTGGGGTGTTGCAGCTATTTATATATGATGCAACCTATCCTTAAAAGATCATTCAAGAAACTGTTAAAAGGTTTTAATTTTCCTTTTTTTTTTTTTTTTTTAAAGTAGTTGGCCACCTAAGAAAGGTGGTTCAGACCAGTTCTGTTTACACTTAGAAGACACTTTGGCTAGTATTCCTTGTGATTAGGAAAGCATAAACCTCACTATTTTGGCTTTGATGCTGTCCAGGAAAAGACGCTCATAAGACAATCCTCCCACGCTCCTTTCACTGGTACATCCTTCTGGTTCCTGGCAATCTGTGAATCATGGACTATAATAGCTGGAACTTATAGCCAAGTCTTTGGGTTTAATAGCACTTAGTGGACATTTTCTTTCATTAATTTGTGCAATTATTTTGTAAGCTCATTTACAGTTTTGGCTTCTGTAACATACTTTGGCAATGAGTTTCACACCTTAGGTATAAGTTGTGTGGTAACTGCTTCCTTTTGTTAAAAACTTTTGAGCTCACAGTTTTATAAGGGGCGCCATTTACTGACTACTGTTCTTGCCAGAATTAAAGAATTTGGAATCATGTTCATATGCAAGATAATTTGGTCATATCCTATTTGGAACTTGTTTTTTATACTTATTGCCATTAATTCTTGTGAATTTATCAGTGACTAGGTTTTACTGTCTCTTTATAAAAAACACATGAAACAAAAATGATTTGTAATTTTTTTTCTTTCAGGTGGTCTAGGATTTATTACTGAAGATTTTTAATATGACAGAAGAAGGCATGCTCGTTACCATTAAGAAATCCTCCTCAGCCAACAAATATTCATGGCCTTATCATGGATTAATAGCTAACGGACTCAACTGTGGTGAGTGGTATCTTCCTCTATGAATAATTTATTTCATTTCAAAGCAAATTATCCCCCCATAAAATAAGGCTAAAAGAATCTGGAAACATATCAGTTAGTTAGAACCAAACCCAGAACGTATGGTTTCTGAGCAATGCAAGAAATGCAAATATAGAGCAATTGTGGCCTCATGCCGCAAGAACTTGGTGAGTTCCATTATCTCAGACACAGTTATAGTCACTGGGATTACTCTTGTGCTCAAGGTTAAGTATGTATTACTTTTCTACATGTGAACCCCAGAAGTCATTACTTGTGTTAGATCAGAGTGCAGAAAACTAAAGCACCAACTAGTTGGTTATGGTTTACACCTATGTTTAGGACAAAAGAAGTCTTTTCCATTTCTGATGTCAAATATACCATCATGTAGATATTAGGACAAAAGCAAAGGAAAAGGTTGCCAAGTATGGAATTGTATTAAAACAATAACAAGATTTCCCCTTCAACTTCTGTGTCTGGGCAGTTAAGTATTTCCAGAACTTCAGTTCAGTAGAATTGGGGAATTTGGCTGGCCAGGGAAAGCAAAGTGCTTTATACTTCATTAAAATGGAAAGTGAAGCATAACAGAGCAATACAGACATTTGAAGATGAGCATATCACATATTTACTGGAAAAATGTACAGTTATCTTTGCAACAAGCAAAACACAACACTCTGGATTTTTTGGATATTGGACTTGCATGCAGCAGACACGCACAAGCATGCATTGCATAGTTGAATATTCTATTTATATGCAAACTAAGTAATCTAGAGAGAGCTGAGGAACAAGCCTTACTGCAGCTCAGTCAATCTGCTAATCTTGGCCTTCAGACATCCCTTTGTGTCACTGAAGAGCGGTTTCTTTTCCATGTCCTTTCAGTCGTGGCCTTTTCCAATGTGAAACTGCCAACAGTATCCCTGTAAAAGCTGAAAAGGAGAGGAGAATTGACTTTGGAGCTCCTATACAAATGGTGATCCTCACAACTTCCACCCACCAGCTCCCTATCCCATGGAGAGGTTTAGAGTCCTCAAGCACCCTAGTTTACAAACCCCGCAGTTTAGAACACATATAAACACTAAATAATTCAAAAATATAAACATGACCTTACTACTTCAGATCAAATGTCAATGTAGCTCTGTTTTCTGCCTCCAGCAGTGGACACAAACATGTGCCCATGGAGAAATAAGAGCAAGTCAAGTCTGTATGATACTTTGCACTATGCCTCACATCCAGCTTTCAACTATTTTCAGCTCTATTTGGCTGCATTGCATGCCCACTAGTTCTGGCACTGGAACAGTCTGTGAAGAAACGTTCTCTACCTAGCTCTTGATGCCACTGATGACTTCATAGATCTAAAACTCTTTTCCAGACCTCATTGCCTAGAACCTGGTTTAGATTTACTGCATCCATTTTGAGACTACGAGCTCACAACTTTACAGAGTCTTAGGACATCAATAGATCGTGGCTTTATACAGTGGCATAGTGATGCTCCCTGTTCTACTGCTTTCCAAACAATTCTTAACATTTGACTGGCTTTTTTGACTACTACTCAATACTTATATGACATTTTCATAGTTATCTACCTTTGCAGCTAGATGTCATCCCTGAGTGGTGAGATCATCTGAGAATCCACTGTTTTCTAGATTGTTAGAATTTTCCTATGCACATTGCTTTATATTTATTAACAGTGAATTTCCTTCACTATTTTATTGCCCAGTTGCTTAGTGACATACAGTCCTCCACAATCGGCCCTTGTCCTTTGATGTTCTGGGTAACTAAGTATGATTAGCAAACTTGACCCCAGTGCTCATCCCTTTTGCAGGACATTTTAAATATATTGAACAGTCCCTGCAGAATTCTTCTGGTGATTTCACTTCAATGTGAAGCTAAACATTTACTCCTACCCTCTGCTTTCTGTCTTTCATTCAGATATTCATCTAAACAAAAATTCCCCTTTAGGCCACAGATGTTTAGCTTTCTTAAAATCTTTACTGAGGGATTTTGTAAAAAGCTTTTTGGAAATCCAAGTAGACTGTACCTACCAGATCACCCTTATCTACATGTTTTTTTTATTTTTCAAAGAACTCTACATTTATAAAGCCATACTTCCATGGACAAAGACACGGAGTGGTTCCAGATGTGCATTATTTCTATTCTTATTAAACATGCTACTGATGTGCCCAGTATAGATGTCGGTCTTACAGGCCTGCAGTTCCTCAGATCTTCCCTGGAATAATTTCTAAAAACTGACATCCCATTTGGCATTCTTCAGTCCTGCTGCTAAGGCAATTTCAGGCAAGAAATTACACACCCTCACTAATAATTCAACTATTGCATCCTTGCATTGTCCTAGAACTACTGGTTGAATAACATCTGCTCTTGGCAATTTTTATTACTGTTCAATTGTCCATTTGTTCCTTATCCTTTTCTGCAGTCATTTCAATTTCAAAGAGATAATCTACTCATTACCCAACAAAAAAACCCCACTCCTGACTGGGAATGTCCTTAGTTTCTTCCATAGTGAACACTGATGCAAATAATTAATTTTACTTATCTGAAGTGATCTTTTCCTTCTGTATCATGATCATCAAGTAGTCCTGCAGACTCCCTCGAAAGCCTGCTGTTTAAAAAAATATTTTAAATAGTTTTGCTGGCCTTACTGCATTTTTATATTCAAACTTCCAGAATTTATTATTGTATTTTCCTTGTTTGGATACGACTTCAGGTTTTTGAAGGATGCCCTCATGCTGTACAAAGAAGTGTTTTTCCAGCTACGTTAATCGATACACTCAACTGGAATTAGGCACAATCAGAGAATTCTTACAAAAACTGGTTTTGCACAGAAAACAGCTGAAAGAATTATTCAGGCCTGTATCCATGCCCTAATCAACAGGCAGATAAGCTATATTTGGACAATAACCCTTTCATCCCTTCTTGTTGAAGATGTTCCTTTTCTCACAGCATTTGTAAAGTGTTGCCTAGGTGACGGAACATTTATTTTGGAAGGGAAGTCTTGTTAGGTCTCACCACCTGTGACTTTTTCTGTTACACATTATATGACCACTCAATAACCCACCTATACAGCTTTTAGTACAGCAGCAGGACTCAGCTGTCCACCTTATATGGTGAATGCTGTTAAGCTGCAGAGCCATACTGACTGTCCTTATAGCTCAAAGAATCAATGTAAAGTAGAACTTCAGCAAAAATGAATGTGGTTTTGATTTTTTCTCAGTCCAAAAGACCCTGTAACTTGGTCTTTAGGGTACATATTGGCAGGTACGGATTCAAATTCACCGTGATCACGGTAAGAACTCAGCCATAGCCTCCCAGCTTGGAACTAAATTGTGTAGAGTCAGCAGACAGAAAGAGATACTAAAGTAATCTTGTACCGAGACACCCACCTTTAGAGAGATAGAGGCTAAGCCTGAGTCCTCTGAGAGAAAGAGTTTAGATGCTGGTCTTCAGAAGGTTGTCCAGGGTCCAAGGCTCTGCCGCAGGGTCTGGCCAGCTTTGGTGTGCTGCCTCCAGTGTTTTGTCAATCTCCTCTGATGTACTGAGGGGGGAACTGGACCTGTCATTCAAAAGTGCAAATTCTGTTATGTGTGTGTCTTTGAATTTGGGCCAAAGGGCTGAATCAATGATGAGATTTATATGACTAACTGTTACTTAGTCACCTAAACCTAATGTTTATATATTACTGAGACTCTCAAAACTCCCACTGAATTGCTGCCTACCATTTTAACTCATCCTTACTTTCAGGTTTTATATCACCTAACCTTAAACATTTGCAATGTAGATGTTTACATCTGAGTTAGTCATCCTCAGTTCCTCTTGTGCTCAGCAGAGAGAAGAGGGAGTTTCTGAGGAATGATTCATCTGACCCACTTTAGAGGTCTACAGTACATCTTATGGACTATACAGCGAGCCTGCGGTGACAAGCTAAGATGTACCTGCCGGCGCAGTAGGTGATTGCATTTAGAGAGATGAATTGAAACGATGTCAGAGGAGCTATGGATCATTTGTACGCTCTGTACAGCCATAAACCACCTGTGCATAGCAAATGTGAGCTATTTTAAACCTCAAAGAAGAATCACGTTGCACATCGATATAAGCTAAGAGTGAGACCATGAACCATTACGATGGCTGACACGCAGGGAATAAGCAAGTTGCTCTGTGTGGTGTGTATGTAAAATGGCCAAGGGCCTCCTGTGCTAGAGCTACACAGAGCCCTCATCACCTCCTTGCCTCACCGACCTGCTGGCACTAGGCATGACCACATCTCCCCCCAAGGCGCCAGCACACTAGGCAGTCTCCATTTACACAGTGCTCTTCTTGGAGAGCCTGAAAATAAATGGATGCCTGAAGTTGCAGAATGCCTAAAATTTAAGCACTGCTAGCCCTAGATATAGTGAATTTCAGTATAAAAAGCTCCTGTGGCTTTAATCTCTAAATATGAGAATTTAGTGTTGAATTATTCCTAATTTGACTTCATAGCTCATAGCTTATCTATTATTTCTTTCTCATGGGAAAAAAGGATGGTGAATATCCTTTCAACAATAGGTCCTGGAACACTCTGACTTCAATCTGAACTGTGGCAAGGCAAAACAGACTGAGTGTCCTAAAAGCTGGTTAGAATTTGGGCTTGGGGCCTTTACAACACTAAGGTACACAGAGGAGAATTTGCTGAAGCTAAAGGAATAACTTGAGTGGTCAAAGTGATCTGCAGTGCAAAAAAGAGCTGCATGATGAAGCCTGTACCTAAGCAGGTGGGTAGACAGGATGCAATATTTTACTCACATATTATCATTAAAGACTGACAGAAATGCTAATAACCATTAATTATAAAGTTAAGAAGCAGCATTTCTATGACCACTGGAAAACTCTGGAAATGTATATTAATTTTAACTAAAACAAGCTCAAAGCCATTTGTCGAACCATACTTTAATAGATTTTTTGCACTTGAGTAAATGGCCTGGATTTACAACTAAGGTACCAGCACACCCAGAAATGACAGAAGGAAATCTCTGAAAATTTGCCACCTTAACTGGAGGAAACCTGAATGCTGACATTCATGCTGGTCTTAAAATACATGGAAAATTTCTCTATCCTCCCACATCTGGAAGCTAGTTGTGAGAAATATAGATCACTAATGTCTTTTAATAATAAATTTATCTTCCTTTCTGAGCTACTTTTTGAAGTGGCCCTCTCAAACGATTCTTATCCTTGTTACACTTGGCAAGCTCGAACAAGACGATGGCAGGCAGCTAGTGTCATATTCACTGCAGAAGGGAAAGATTCCCAATAGTGGTTTATGAGAGAAAAGGTTGTTATGCTTTATTTGTTATTTGTCCTAATTCTTCACTGAGGGAAGAATTAATGTATTTTTTCACATAAATGTTATTAATTGTATGTATCTACAGCTCTCTCTAGTGACAAAAAGCTCATAAAAACTGTAGCTTAGAACATTTAGTAGCTGTCTGTTATTCTTTAAGTAATGCAAATTACTTGATTTTCTCATTTTAATCCACTTATTTCACAAATCCACATAGCTACGGCCAAAACATGCTGTACTGAGTCATTACATGCTCAGTACTCCCAGTGATGTCAACAGAGATTGTGACAAAACAATCACTGCAAGATTTGGTCTGGATGGATCCCTGCATCCCCAAGTCATGGATATTGCACAGCTTTTACATGGATGTGTCAGTGCTACCCCTATTTAGATTCATTTGCTTTAGGGTGCTTTTCTTTTTTGCCCCGAGACAAAACAGCATGCAAACTGCTGAAGCTCCCATGCCTTTTGACCTTGCCAAGCTTTGTTAGAGCATCTTATCTTTACACAATACCCACAAGCATGCATAGGACACTAGAATCAGTGTACCAGAAACTCAGCACAGTCTTGAGTTACAGCACCATAGGCTAAGAAGATGTGACATATATTTCCATATCAAAACAAGAAAAACCTTTCTTTCCCCTTTCCACCAATGCATAACATCCCAAAAGGCAAGAATGGCCTTCAGCTAACACAGATCAATTTTCTTTCAGCTTCAATCACCATTTAATTACTGTTGACTTCTTTAACCTTTTTTTCTTCCTTTATGGATTAGATTCCTTTATACTCTATTGCCATTTACTTTCTCTGTGACATAATCAAACTTAAAATAGTATGATAAAATTTCACATTTTTCTTCTTCCTTCCTACTCTTTAAGTTTAATTTACTTAAAAAAAAAAACGAATCATTTCTTGATGAGAAAAATATTTTTAATGAATTGACTTTTAACTTTATCTTTCTCTGGTATCTAGACATCATTTGCTTTAAGCAAGTAATTGCTTAGATGACTGGATGGCATGCTGGATAAAAGCACTAGCTTTTTACCTCTTAACATTTCAGGAGAAAAACACCCACATGGCAATATATTTTGGATGCAATGAGTTCTGTTGACTCAGCTTCATCTTCAGCAAATATTTCACATTTCACTAACTCTGAGCCCAGATAAAAATAGTACAGTTAGCACTTTTTATCAGAAGGAAGCCATTGCTCAGTAGATGCAGAAAAAGAATGATTTCTCTACTAATGGCTGTAAAACAAGCAGAACATTGGGCAGAGATCCTCCCAGCCAAATCAGAGTATTCATTCTTTGTCACTTACTCCTTCTGCTGGATCAGATCCACGTAGGCGTGTATCACTGAGCATGAACTGGTATAATTCAGGACAGAACATGGCCCTCTGCATCTTTTAAACCAATCGCTTTACTGGACATGCAATGGACAGTCTGTTTTCTAGCACCCAAAATTTTTCAGGACTCAGAACTACATGTGTAACCACCTCTTGGTGGAGATGCAAATTCCTGATATCACCTCTACACTGCACTGGTAGCACCAAGGAGTTAGGCACTAAGCTGTGGGGCAGAATGATTTTTTATTTGTTAAACTTTAGGGCTCAACGGAAGGACTGGGTCTTTAATTACTACCATCTGCAGTGTAACTGCTTGTGAATCTGTTACCATAGATTTCTTTTGAGATCTTGTTTTTTCAAAACATTTGTCCTTAAACTTCTAATTAACCTGGAGCAATTGAGTTCCAAGAACTACAGAGCATAAGATTTTAGAGAAGTGAGGATGCTCTGACATATGTGGCATTATTGGAAGTAACTTTGATCCTTATGCATCCTTTAGACATCAAAATTAACAGAGAGCTTTATAAAAATAGCTTCATCTCATGGGATCTTAACACTGGTGTCCATTCAAGCTATTTCTTTGTTTTTGCTACATCCCTTGTATGGGATGTGGTAAGTATTTGTGTCTCCTTAGTATACATCCAGCCAGTAAGAATGAGGTCAATCCTTGAGGGCAAAACAAGATATAGAGAAGTACCAGTTCTTATTTATGTTATACTACATACTAGTTATCTCCTTTTTTTGGATAATAATTAAACAATTAATTAAGTTGCTTTTTATGTTAATTATATATTACTGCACAGCAGTAGGTAGTTATTAATTCACCGGAGAAATGCAGTTTAGTTTTTATTCAGTTACAGTAAAGTAAATGAGGAAAATACTTTTAAAAGAATTGTACTAAAGGGAGAGCATGGAGAATAAAAAAAAAAAAAAAACACACATCAAATACAGATGAGATGGGTCACCTAGTCTCTTCTTTCTGCCAGCACAGGCTTGTTTTGTGTTGGTGTGTGTTCCTACACTCTGTATACTGCTATACTGTATGCTTAAATATACACACATATATATTTATAGCAGATGATGTGGCTTTCAGATCCTTTGAAGTGAGGATGAGCTTAGTCTGAAGCACTGTGACCTCACTGGTTTAATAACTGGTAATTGTGATCTGGCTGGTTTTAATGATCTGGAAAACACTATGCATGACCAATGACACCTTATATTAAGACCATCATTTTCAAATATACATGTCTATGGACATTAGACCTTAAGACAAAATGTACATATCTGAGTTTAAGAAGATCAATAAAAAGACCTGCCTGTAATACATCTAGACATGATAGAATGGCCTTTAAAAAAAGCCATCAATTTTAGCTAGAAGAGTTGGAATTTGTTGGATTGGTTTATAAAATTTAGACCTTTCTGCAGTGAGTCATTTATTTATATAACTCGGTCATACTATCCACAACTGTAAAAAGTGTAGTAAATCAGATCTTCTGCCATTCCATTTCATTCCTTCCTCTCATACATATTTCAGCACAAACTGGAAGGGACATCTATTGTTCACATATTTTAGAAATAATTTTAAAGAGCAATTTTTTAGATTAACATTGGGAAATGTTAAATAAATTGCTATCAGTCTTGAAGGATTTTATCCTCAGAGTGTCTGGTTTTAATGTCAGTAAATATGTGGTACTCTTATGTACTACAGCACCTGCTTGGAATCAGTAAGCAATTACCTTAAATTCTAGAATTTTTACAAGTTTTTTAGTACTTTTGCATAAATTATCAGGTTCTCTTGAGATTTCAGCTAAAATGCTTTTACTATGGTTTAAAACAGTTTTAGTCCAAAAAATAGATATGAAATCTTCCAAACTAAAGATTTTAAAAGCAACTACAATTAATCAAAGCTCAAAATTTTGAGAAAAAATCAGGAATGAGCTAAAGCAAATGACTGGATCTTCCTGTGTTTATATAGCTCATAAAATGAGCAAAAGTTCAAAAAACATGACTAATTTCAAAGATTAGTATGAAGTTTAATAGTGCCAATTAAGTCTCTGCATGATGCATTCGGTCCTCTGGTATAGACCATGCAGTTATTGCAGTGTAATTGGGCAGTAAATGTAATTTATATCACAGGTATTAATATTTACAGTGTAAACAACCTGAAAGGATTTTATGTGAGGCATGCAGTATTAATTTCTGATTTTTAATGGTCACTTTATCCAAGTGGCATCTGAAAATCCCATGTGAATCTGAAATCCAACCTTTTATAGGAAGAGAAAATATAAGTATACACTGATAGCTGAAGATTCTGGGGAATAAAATTGTCAATGGGACAAATTCTGAGGCATGACAGTGCATATTTTACCATTCTCTTTATAGAAGAAATCATATCCAGAAAAGATCCCAGAAGGAAGGATGCTGCCGCTAGAAAGTGACAGTGACTATTCCTTGGAAAGGGTCAATTGACTGTGTATTTGTGGCATTCCCAAGCCCAGGGCTGTGCTTTTTTGCCATTGACGTGAGTACACAAGGCTCTACAAATCCCACTCCTTATGCTTTGCACTAGGGTAGGTCAGATGAAAGAGACGGCTTCCTCCATGCAACCTTGAGCCATGTCTTTCTCCATTGCTGGCAAAAAGTGATAACAGCCAGCCGAAGAACACAGCCTGGTGCAACGTGGTGTGGTCCAAGCACAGTCCCTGCCCCCAGGCACTGATCGACATATCACTCCGTTTTACACAGGCTCAGGAGCAATGCTGGTATGGGGAAAATCTGGAGCTGCCTTACTGTTCTAAACCAGGGTAAATTCACAGCAGCTTCACAGTGGACATGTCGTGATTGCAAACAGCGTGTAGACTATGTTTACCTGAACTTTCAAAAGAGCAGTTGAAAACCGTGATGAATCCGGACTTTTGCCACTGCCTGCTGCACTGGTCATGTACCTTTCTGCATATTACCTCTACAATTTTTCATATTAGTCCATTAAAAAAATGCTGGTGTGCTCAGTTCAGTCCAGATAGCTCAGGGAAAACTCAAACCCAGGATATGAAGCAATAGAAGATGAAAAAGGAGAGGTTAGCTTATAACTTCGAGTCAGCCTCTGAAGTTGTCGCCTATTGTTAATTTTTACTTCAAACTTGAAATTTACTTTACTTTTTTCTCCTCTCCACAATTTAAAACTCAATTATTTTGTGATTAGACTGTTTCATTTTCCTAATCACTGATATAATGATTTAAATTGAAAAAGAACTGGTATTAATCACATTAGTTAGACAGTAATTCTCAACTGAAGGAATTAAAAAAATGCCAATTGCTTGATAGAAATCAAAATTAAGGGTGAAAATATGTGTGGAAAAATTCCTTGTAACATTTGATTATCAAGATGGCAGAGATCATTAAGGAAAGATCATATTCTTTATGAATACCATGTATGTCTAAATTATTTTTTACTCTTATTCAAGGTACGAGAAAATATTCTTGTCCTACAGAAACCACTGTATTAAAACCACTAAGTATTAACAAGTGAAAACTAATAAACCTTTGGCCAAAATATAAAGCCAGTAAGTGGCAGCTAGTATTGATTCTTATCACCCAAGTTGTTACCTATCCAGAAGTACTGTTCTTCTGCCTCCCTGCCTCCAAGCTATTTCTTTCTCCTGTTAAACTATTTCTATTCTTAGATAATATTTTTGGATTCTGTGTATATTCTTTACAACCCACTGTCCTAACACAGAACGTTCACTGAAAAAGTCAGATGTTCATATAATGCTCTCTAGCTCTTTTGCATCATCTGTATCAGATAGGATCCCATTTTGCAGATTTCTTCAGCCCATTGTGATGCTAATGCTTTCTAACCACTCCTCAAGCTTTTCGAAAAGCAATCAAATATGCAATCAAAGTATCTTTGTTTTCTGTGTTGTGCTTTATAATAGACATCCATACAGTTCTCTGATATTCCTCTGTTTTAATGAAAAAAGAATGAAATCTAAGCTATCATACTTCCATTAACACATGCTCTTGTCTTCCTTTCTGTGGCCTTGGTGCACAAATGCCTTCGCAAACCTATGTCGCATAGCTGGAAATCACCTTCACATCTCATTTATAAAATATGATACACTCCAGTTTGGGATACTGCATTTATTTTAGCTATTGACTAGGTTACACGATATATAGAAGAAGCGGTATATAAAAGTGTTTTCAGTGAGAGGGGGAGCTTCAGGTAACAACACCTGACAAACCTCTTTTGATGCTACACACTAATTGAGTTGAAAACCAGCACATTATTCATGAACAAAGAAGTAGCAGATCTCCACTAAAAGAAAGGGATTGAGGGGGTGGGAGAACAGGCTGAACAGGAGGAGAAAATACAAAAAGACACCTGTTCTCATTAATTCAATGACTAGTGTCAGCACAGTCCTATTACAAGGAGGAATAAAAACCATAATGAACACTCCTCAAAATACATTCACCAGGGGAAAAAGGGAGGAAATAATGCCATTCTGGCTGGTGTAGCACGAGGTTTGGGAAGTTGGTGCACTCACAAATGAGAACTGATATACTGCACTCAGCATGAAAGTAGAGACATGTAATCGGAAATGTTCACATCACCAAGTTCATGCTTTGCATGGAATCTGTTTTCAGCAGTCGTGAAAGATCAAATGCTTTTAAGTACAGAGTGATACACTGAGCTTCTCTGGTAACAGAAAATTAAACAGTTACTTCCTTTGTCTGTTCACCATGCAGAAAATGCAGAGATCTTCATCAGTTGTGCAGGAAACATACATATCTCCACATCATAAAACAGTACTAGTTAATGGGCAGCGTATTGGATGGAAATCCAGAGCCATTTTATTAATGGATTACTCCTATGAGAGCTTACAAACTGTCATGTTTTTTTTCTGACTTTGAGGCATATGACTCACAAAAGGAGGATATAAACATTTTTGAGGCATGACATGAAGCTAGAGAAGAAAGCAAAATGCTAGAATAATAAGTCTCTTAACTGTATACAGAGTAGGTATTACATGCACCCTTTTGTAAGTGCAGAAAAGATAGCTTTTCCACAGGCTATAATTGTCAATAAAAAACCCATCAAGTTTGTTTAAATGAAGACAGAAACTATTGTCCTGTAAATCCAAATTTAACTTTGGAGACTGCTGGAGTTTCTGCTTGAGCTGAGTAGGAAGGAACAAATTACAAAATCCAAGGAGCTCAGTACTTAAGGATCCACATGAGATTTCAGATGGGTCAGCCAAAAATGTTATATTGAACCTTTCATGGTCTCCACTTGGCACTCCTGATGCTTTCCCATCCTCTGCCTGAACAGAGTCCCTGCATGTCACACAAAAACCACAGTCACAGTGTAAGGTTTTTAATATGACAAAGATATATTACTTCACCCAAATAGAAAGATGGTAGTTTATTTTGTTTGCATGTTATTTAAGGCTAGCTGGGAAAAGGATAATATTTTCAGCTGTACTTCAAAAGCACGTCTGCAAAATATGGCATGAACTGCTTTTTGACAGATTAGTATGGATGAGTGCTTATATGTAATCTGTCATTTATTTGTACGAATCCATTTTTAGCATGCAAATAGATACTTGTCACTGGACTCTATTTCTATAGTTAGTCAAACCAAAACCCTGATGTGCATTGTGCCAACCAGTGGTACCCAAAAATCTGCATTCAACTTCTGTAGTTCAAACCTATTTCTAAATAAAAGTGGCACAGTGTTCCAGGAAGGTCACTCCCAGTAAAGATTGTGGTTGTGTTGGGATCAAGTGGAATACTTACTTTATAATTCAGCATTTCTTTCTTTTTCTCTCTCTGTCAGCATACATATTCTCCTCCTGGTCTGATTTTTCATAATTAGAAAGATTTATTCTTTTTCTAAGAAGATTTAATCAGTACTTCTAACTGAACATTAGCAGGACTAAGCATGATTCAACAGGATGTGCCAAGTTCAATCAACAGGGAGAATTCCTCTACATCGATCCGTTATGCAATCTTAAACTTCAGTTAGAGAAATGACAGGAGAAATCTATGTTTTCCACTCTCAGAAAAATACCTGTGTGAACCATTATTCTGGTGTTGACACAGTGCTTTCTTTGTAAGCATTGCCTATTGCTTTTAAACATCATCTAAATGTGTGGCATATACCAGATGCTATGTTTAGTCATTGGGATGCAGGCGAGTTTCAGGGACATTGAATAGCACAGTCTGTGGGATTTGATCCCTTGGAGTTCCCAGCTGGCCACCATGGGATGCAATTTATCTCACCAGACCTTGGAGGTCTAACAGCCTACCTCTAAAGTCAGTAAAGAGGGCATGAAAGAGAGCAATCATCTTCTCCTCTGAAAAACGTTCAAAGAGTTGGGATGAATGATCTTCTGCGGGTGCACATTATGCTAGGTTGATTCTAGTGATTTTTTTTTTAATGAAGATAACTATTAGACATCTGAAGTCAGATTAGATTAAGCTTATCATCACACAAAAACATTTAAATTTAAAAAATGGAGTTGAATAGTTCAGGGTTACGGCTCTGCGTCTGAACAATTGTAATCACATCACACAAAAAGTAGCTGTGATTTTGAACTGCAATTTTCAAATGACCACATTTGGCACAGGGAAGCTGTATTCTTCACCTGACTGCTTCCTCAATCGTTTTCTCTGACAAATTAAATAATATTAATATGTAAATAAAGCTACTGAAGAGCAAAAATTACCTGGAGGTGCTGATCCCACATCCCGATGTAATCATTAGTCTTGGTACTTCTGCAGTTGAGAGGTAAACAACCAGAGACAGAGTGGGAGCAAGGCAGGAAAGTGAAAGAGATCTTTAGGGTCCCCACTTGCCTTACTTGGGGGCAAAGCATGCAAATGAGCTGTAGGCACACCAGTGCTGATGAATTTCATATCCTGCCTGCCTACCTCTGGAAAGCAGACAGTGCCGGCAACAAGAGCTTGGGGAATTCTCACTGCGGGGAAATAAGATGGCAAGGGAGTAAGAACAAATAAAAAAGGGTGTTGGTTCTGGGTTAGAGAAAGATACTAAATGATCAGGGTATAACAAACTGATTAAATCAGTTTGTCTCCGTGGCAGTTGATGGCTGTGTTCTGTTGTTACCAACAAGCACCAACAGAGGTGGGACTAGGAGAGCTGTGCAGGGAAGTTACAGCTTCAGTTTTCTCAAGCTGCTTTTACTGAAGCTTTTCCAAATGCCAGGGAATGCCAGGGACCCTGTGTAAGACAGTGAAGCTAAGAGGCCTTTTTGATTTTTGCCTATTTTCTTAAGGGGCTTAATTCTGCAGTACTATGTAAAACAGAACTCCAGCTATCTGGACGGAGAGCTGTCTTTATCTGCCTTCAGGAACACTTATAAGCAACTTACTGCCTCATTACCAAACCTGAAGCCAGAAATTTATTTGCACAGGGACAGAATGATCATGCCCAATGTCAGGTGAAGGACATTTGCTTTCATTATTTTTCCCTTGTCTCTTGTATTATTCACATATTTCCTCTTCTTTAATGTCTCTCCTCTTGATTATTAATGTATGAAGAATGCTGGCTGCACAGTTCAGAACATGACAACACCTGAGAAACCCCAAAGAAGCCAGGCATTGCTATGTGTTATTTATAGGATTTCAGGCTTCTCTGTATTTCCCTCAATTTCTGGGATTTTATAATTAAGGAGAGAAAGACTACTAACTCAGATTCAGATGGTGAAGGAAACTCCAGAGCTCTGCATTTGACCTATTTATGCCAGAATGCCTCTTTAATCACTAAAACATTCATGTTGTAGGGGGTCAGAGGCTTCATGTATTAATGCACAAAGTCATGGGATTGAGTTGAATAATTTATTAATTTCTTTTGTGCATCACACCTAGGGCTTTTTTTGGGAGAGGGTAAAATATTTAATGAATTAAAACAGTGTATTTGAGTCATTTAAACTCAGTACAAGTCTTATGAAGAGTGGCTGAGGGAACTGGGGTTGTTTAGTCTGGAGAAAAGGAGGCTCAGGAGAGACCTTATCGCTCTCTACATCTACTTGAAAGGAGGTTGTAGTGAGGTGGGTGTCGGTCTCTTTTCCCACGTAACAAGCAATAGGACGAGAGGAAACCGCCTCAAGTTGTGCCAGGGGAGGTTTAGGTTGGATATTAGGAGAAATTTCTTCACCGAAAGGGTTGTCAAGCATTGGAACAGGCTGCCCAGGGAAGTGGTTGAGTCACCATCCCTGGAGGTATTTAAAAGATGTGTAGATGTGGTGCTTAGGGACATGGTTTAGTGGTGGACTTGGCAGTGTTAGGTTTAAGGTTGGACTTGAAGATCTTAAAGGTCTTTTCCAACCTAAATGATTCTTTGGTTTAACACTGAAAGGGCAAAAAGACAAATGATTCCTTCTATGATTTCAGTGCTTAAGAATTTGAACGGGTGCTTAGCACCAATAGCACAGAATCCCTGTTTTAGTTGTTGTCCAACATTAGCATCATACCTCATGACTCGAGTGGGATTAGCACCAGGAAATAGTCTACAGAGGACTAATACTCAGGAGAATGTGATTGTCTTCACCGCTCAAGCTTGAGTAAGTCAAATTCTGGACCTTCATTTTTTCTGTTTGTTTTGTTTGAGGCTTTTTTTTTGTGCAAAAGTGAAGGAGAGGGGAAGGGAATTATCCATCTAACCACTGGAAAGTGTTTTGAAATCTTTGAATGAATAATGCTACATGGGCAGCATTTAACCTAAGTTTGGACAGCCAGACAACATGCTACACATCTCGGAAGACCTTTCGAGGTCTTCCAGCTGAACAAATGCTCACAGCTCTCCATCCATGGCTCGGAGCAATGACCTTCAGAGGCCTGAGCACTTCGCTTGGAAGGGCTTTTCCACAGGCAATTCCCCACTGTCTGGACCCACCGGCCACCTAAGGCCATTACGGGAATGACTCGTTCCTTGCTAGCTGCTGGAGAAGACCAGAGCAGCTGAGAGAGTGTAATTACTGCTCAGGGTCTGGCTGTTTTCTTGCCTTTAGTGACCGCAAAAGGTATTTTCTTATAGAATACCTGTAATCCCTAAATAATTTCCATTTTGTGTTTACTAAGAAAACAGGAGTTCAACTTTTTACTAGCTCATAGCCCTCTGAAGATACTTGTTTGGAAAATGTACTTATTATCTTTTTATTTTGGTTACCACCATAAAAAATAGACAGAAGAATGTAAAATGTATACACAGGGCTGTGATTGCTGTCCAGTTTGTTTAAATTAGAGAAACTCTATATTTTATAGTTGTACAAATAACTTGGAATTGTTTGGATTATGAAACTAAAGATAACATGGAAGATGTAAGAAGACACGACAAAAGAAAGAGTGGTTAAAAAATACTTCTCAGCAGTCTTCCATTTGCCTTAAAAACAGAACTTGCTACCAGTTGTGTAAAATAGTGTCAGGTTTTATGCCTAGAGAGACTCTGGACTCTTTCTGTTTGTTCATATTCTTAATTTTTCTTGTAATGTTTTAATATTACTTTTTGTTCAAGAGTTTTTTATTAAATACATTCTAACAGCTTTTACTCCTGTGCAGAAATGAGTGCCAGTAAGTGACAATGCTTACTTATTTTTCTATTTGCCTGAATTTTCTATAAAGTAATTACAAACTAATTGCATAATACACAAACTTGCCATTGAGCTGTGTGATAGTTTGCTTCAGCCCTGTGGTCTTGTTGCTTTCCTAATTTGGATGCGACTGTTTCAGAAAAATGTAAAAGACCCTCAAGGATGAGCTCCAGCATGAAGACTGGAGGTGTCTTCTGAGTGGTGTCAAAAGTGACAGCAAACTCCAAAATGAACTTGGAAAGTTGCCACTTCACCAGATAAAGCAGCAGTCCAGCAAATGGTATGTGTCATGAAATATTTAATGGAATGGGGTGTAGGAGGCCCTTGGTACAGCCTTTTGGAAGTTATGTTTCCCTCTCTCTTCTTACCTCCATGTAATAATTTTCCTCCTGGTACTACACGCGCTGCCAGGCCACATTACCCATCATCCCATGCTGTCCAGATGATATCTACTGCAGTTGATCAACTGGACACCAATCAGACAGAAAGGGAAAGAGGTGCCTAAATGCTGCAATACAAAAGGCGCACTGAAATGCAGTCAGTAACTCGAAAAGACTATGCCAGAGAGTGACCCAGCCTTCCTGGCACAGGTAGTGCTAAGCTCAGTAATTCCAGATTTTTCAGTTTCTTTTTGTGTTACAAGGACCTGATTTCCTTGTTCATTTTAGTAGTCTCCCTCTGACCATACATATTTGAATTTGTCTTAGGATGTCTGCGATTGTTGGCAATTTTCTATATGAGGTCCCCGACAGTGGCTTGTACATGGCATTAGTACCCACTTCTGTTGGAAATATGGGAACTGATATGTTCCTATGAGCACATTTTCTTTTTTCCCTATGTCTTGTACTATTGCATGATCAACTAACCTCTCTCTTCCATTGCCAGCCTATAGCAAGAGTCTGTGCTATATCAGACACTATCTTGCAGTTACACAACTGAATTTATTCAGGTCTGTCTCTATGACAGCATTCATTTCCTGTTTCTCAGACCTGAGCTCTTCTCAATCTGTATCGTTCATCACTCCATTCTATTTTGTGTACCAAAATGATTAATGAAAATATGAAGCAAGATCAGTCCTGAGACTAAGCTTTGAGAGGCACATATGGCAGCTATACACTGGTACTTTTCTTTGCAGCAGGATCCTTTGCCGCCACCCTTCGAGCCAGCTCACTGACTATTTCAGAATTCAGCTGCTATCTCCATGATCTTCATCTTAATTGTTTTCTATGTGACATAATGTCAAATGCATTTTGAAAAACAGATAAATGAGCTCTACTACAATTCTTTTGTTAAAAATCTTTTCTTGTTTAAAGCAAACCTACTACCTTGTCAAGGAAAGATCTAATGTTATTTCAGCATGATCCATCTTTAGTAAACCTGTTTTGCACTTCATGCTGCCTTCAATGGGAGCAGCAAATGCAAAGTCAAAAATGGAAACTTGGCTCCTTTGGAAAATACCAGATCTTTATTATTGCTGTCATTATTGTCTACTGCATTTATTATATTCTTTACTCTCAGATTTCATAACTGAGGAATTTCAATTCAATGATCCAGCTGCTTGCTCTCCCATACACTGCTGTTCTTGACATGTAATCCCAGGAAAATGGATTAAGAAAAAGTGCAATGAGATGGGATGCAAATATTAGATGGTTTAGTACTCACGGAGCTTCCAAATCTTGATTTGTAGTGTCAGAAATAGCTAAAGATCAATGATAATTGTATTTCAAATCAGTTTGCATTTGCATTGCCACAATGAGTTATGTGAGGAAGGAAAGGCTATAGCAGACAAGCAACATTGTTTTACCCGTCAGAGTATTTTTACCATGCCTGTTGGACCTTTAAGGTAATTTCCACCCTCCTCAGGCTCACACGCATCCAGATCCTCCTTGCTAGGTGAAGACGACACAAGACAGTTCTGCAGGACCTGCAGGCAGTGTTGGCCTGTGCTCAGGAGAGCTCGCTTTGTCCATGCAGCATCCTTCCAGCCCCGGGTTGCTCCCACATTGCTGGCATGAGCAGGAGACACAGGCTGCCATGATCCAGCCCTGCAGCACCACCAGGTTCCTAATTTGTGTTTCCCATGGGGAAATAATGATGTTTGCAAATGGGAAAAGAAGGGAGCAAACAGATAATCTGTGATGTGTGAGCTGAAATGAAGTAGCATTTCAGACTGGCCTTTTTCAGGAAGATTTCTCTCTCTCTCTCTGCCACTAACCAGAAGATTAATGTGGTGGTATGCGCGACTGCTAACTGCCTGTGTACGCCAGTGCAATAATTAATAAATGTTTTGCAGTTGTTCAGTCACAATGAGAAAATTACAATCAATTGGCATTTTTGAAACAGAAATTAATTGTACACTTCAGTGAGATGACACTGATAAGATAAGTGACTGCTTCAGGCACTCAACTACTCATCTCTATTAATAGCCATATAGCTGAGGACAGAAAAAAAAGGAAGTGGGTGGGAGAGAAAATAAATCCCCAAAGGATCTCTATTAATCGCTTCTCAGTGTACTGACTCACCATATTCTTTACCAGAAGATGGCTTTCAACAATTTTATTTTTTTTAGGATTCATCTCATCTAGCTGTGTAAATCTACACTGCACCTCTGAGCTTGCCTTGGTGGCCAGCCCTGAGAAAGGAGCACTGCTGGAACCTGATGAACTGGTCCGTTCCTGGCGCCTGCTTTAGGGTGAGATGGATTGTGCCCTGGACTAGCAAGGGAGCCCACGGTGATTAGGACAGATTTAGCTCTGACCCATTTTAGATGTTTACATCTAAGCAAGTCACACCCAGTACCTTTTGTTTCCTTAATTTCCCATTTAAAAAGTTACTATCTCACATGATCAAAGTCAATTTTTCTGTCAGTCCTTCCAATGTGAGAGGTGTGGCATAATGACTGACAAGATATAAGAAGTCATGAACGCGAGAGCTAAAAGTGGCTTTGTATAGACAGGTGTTGCAGTGAACATAAAACAGCCTGGGTTGACAAATTCAGTTCAGCTCATTCAAGAATCTGTAAACATTGATATTGGCCCAAACTTCATCTCACTCTTATGGGCAGTGAAGTCTTGGAAAGGTATCAATGTGTTACTGGAAATCCCTTGGGAAGCATTTCAGTACTTCTGATTCAATCCCTAACCAGGAAGTATTGAACACACAGGCCAAAAAAAAAGATATTTTTAAACCCGTTAAAGCCTCTGCAACACCAGCTCTGATGCTGCTGAACAGAAATGAAGCAAGTGTGTCTCTGGAGGGAGCAAGCAGGCTTGCCTTACCTAGGCACACAGACGCGTACGAGAGAGGGAAGAGGGACAGCGTGCATGCTGTGAAAGAGGTTGTATTGCTGTCCCACTTGTAAACGCAGTAGGTTTTTTATGCTGTGACAGAGGATGAGTGAACTGATACAAGAGCACCAGAACATTCTCACCTTGCTTTTCTTTCCCTTTGGCCTGTTGGGGCTCAAAGTCAGAAATCCTCATAATATTCCATGAGCTGACAACTCAAGCTGGCACAGACAGTCCTGAAGCATGGGAGGCCAGGACCACCCTGCAAGGCTGGTACCAGAGCTGTGACCAGAGCTGCATCATGGAAAGCTGCAGCCGCTGCAGCGGCAGGCGAGAGCAGGAGGAGGACACCGAGCTGCTTGTGAAGGGCATCTTGGGGGCTGCTTTGCTCAAGGAAGCACCGTTTCAGGGCTCACAGAATAACTGCCAGGTGGAGCGTAAGGACCGTGCTGCTGAACAAAGTCGATGCGGCTGCAGGAAAAAAGCCTCTTTCTGACAATCAGCACAGAGGTCACCCTTAATAATGGAAAACATTTTATAATAATAACGTGAAACACTGAATTTGCAGGGAATGAATCACAAAGTCTCCAGCAGCAGGGATGACACATACACTTAGCATGCTTTGGGGGATGGAGAGGATGGAAAGGTGACTGGAGTATTTCTTGAATTCACTTCTCACCCTGTGAGTCTATGATTTTAACAAAACCAGTCTTCATTTTTTTTCTACATTCACATAACTATTATCTGCACAAGAATGTAAACAACAGTAAAAAAAGTAGAATCTGGAAGCAGGTCAGCTCTTGAGGAGTGCCTGCTTTCTGAAGACATGCACGTGCACACAGTCCTGCAGCTTACAGCCTACAACTGTAAGGTTACATCAGACATGAAGAATATAACTTTCTATGTCAAAACAAAGGGCAAGCCAGTTATGTCTTCTGATGCTAGAAATATAATACAATGCTTCCCATGCCTTACACTGCAATTTTATCTATATCTATATAAAGCGTTCCATAAAATTAATTGTGTTTTTCCATTATTGTTGGGAATTATGAGTGTTGATAGTGTCCCATTCCTCTTGCCTTGCTGGCAATTCCCTATTTATAACTTTTTTCTTCCATGCTCAGGCTTGTACTGGGAAATGTCCCCCAGAAAGATTTCACTGCTGAAGGTCTGTGTTGTGCCTAATAAAATGCTGAGGTGTGAAATGTCTTTCACAGAATAACACTATGATGAAATAGCATGGAATATATTCTCCCAGCCCTCTTGGACAACAGTAGGTAATGTACTTCCTAACACTTTCTGAAACCTGTAACCTTAGGTAAGTCACTGATTGCACAGGGAGGCAAATGAATGAGGGCTGCACCCAGTTTTCACAGGGTTCTATAACTCTTTTTATTGTTAAGGGCTTCTGTAGTGCTCTAAAGCTGTAATTTTGAAAAAATCAAGCCTATGAGGGAGGGCACTATAGAAGAGGACTGACTGGAAATCACACTTGAATAAAAAAGGAAAAAAGGTGAACGATGGGGTTAGTCTTCCTTCAGGATCCTTGATGACAACTGTGGGTTGGTGGCCTCAAATCTGCATCCAGCTCCTCATACTATGTAAGTAGCTGACAATGCAACATTACCTTTCTCAGCAGTTGCTTTAGCAATGGCTTCGCATACATCTTTATTCCTTCATGAGGCACCTTGGACCCTCCTATTCTCTCACAGGCGGAGGAAATCCAGACATCTGCATGGCTCTAAGCACAAGCTACAGCACAGCATTGCTACTGCTTTGGTCTTGCTCTGTGTCCCCTTGCAGTGGATGGTGATGGAGAGTGGAAGAGGCACCATGCAGTGCTGCTACTCCTGGGGGTGGTGGGGAGTATCCAGAGGGACCCTGAACTCAAAGGGCTGCCACCAGCGAGCAGCTTCCTCAGCTGCTCAGAAAAACCCTTTCCCTAGGCATCAGCAAACATCACTGCACACTCTGGGAAGGAAGGACCGTGAGAGATGCAGCTTAGCCCACTTAAACATGCCTACAGGACAGGCACTGCCTGGCAATGGCTGAGATCAGAACTGTGATTTGTCCAGACTAAGAATGAAACTGCCATACAAAGACGCTGTCCTGGACTGACCACCTACTTCCGAAAATGATTTAATGTGAACAATGCTGTTCTTTACAAGAGAGCAAACGCTCTTTCTTCTCTCTGCTGCACCTGGAGCTCTGTTCCCTACACAGTGAAGGAGAAACAAAGTTGGCTGTTTTTCAGAAGATTTACAATGACCTGACACAAGATGCATTTATTCAAGATGCAGTGCTAAGTGGAATCAGCCTTGCTCCAGAGAGCTCATAAAGCTACATCTTTTTGCAGTAACTTAGGGTCCAGCTCACACTGCCAAACACTTCTGTGTACAGTACAGAATAGTCACTTCTTGCAAGAAACACCACGAAAACTTGCAAAACCATATTCATCAATAGGTGGAAAAAGCACTATTGACAGAATATGCTACATACTTTACAAGGTCAGACAGAATTTTTGGTACCGTTTTAACTTCCACAAAGCTACTACAAGAGTGTGGGATGTGTTATTTGGTGCTGGCCTGTAGAAATCTGACTTTACTGTAAACAACAGAAAAGATCTGGGAAAGAAGAAAGTGAAATCTTTTAATATTAACTACAATTAAGACTTAGAAAATTCCCATTGCATATTATACGTAGCAATGGTACTGGTCAACGTTAGGATCCATTTTTCACTTTTTGAAGACAGCTGTTTTTATTAGCACAGGTGTATGCAGTAATAAATAACTGCGTAAAAGCATTTAATGTAAAATCAGCCCTCATAAACAGCAGCAATACACCTTGAAGTTTGTAGAGTCTACAAATAGGTAGCAGTCTACTGCATTTTTTTTTTAATTTATTTTTTCTTCATCAAGGTAACAGTCTAGTGTGCAAGAATGCAATACAGTGTATGGTTTTGATTATAAAGTAGTCATTTCCCTCATTAACATGTACAAACACTTAAATACCCTAAATTTGTTTTGTCCTGAATACACTTTTCTTATTATTACATACCTCACCCACAGTTTAACTCTAGAAAAAATATTTACTGTAAAAGATATTTGTTGAAAGGTTTTTGTTTCATAGCCTGCTTGGTAGCAGGTGAACAGCCATCAATATCAGCTGGAACAAAGACAGAGGACCTGTAGCTCAGCATCTGCCACATCTGATGACAGCCCAGCCAAGAGAAAGAACACGTCCTTATAGCTCAGAGTTTCCACTCCATGTCAAGCTCCTCATAGTAAAATCCTTAGAATCCACCTGCTAAAGCCTTTGGTCTAAGAAGCATGCTTATAAAAACCTCTGACTTTGAGGTCTGCTTTCTGGGACTAAATTATATTATTTCATCCTCTGAAGGAAAGCTGACATTAGTGGGACTTGGTGGGTGCATTAAAGGACAGAGTTTGACCCACTGGCTTAAGAAAAAATAAAAGAGATAGGACTCAAAGGTTCAAGTCCATATTACTGCTTGACAAACTGAAAGGAATGAAACCATTGCCTAATGAAGAAAAATAAAAATTAGAACATTTTGCCTGCAAGACCTATAAATCCACATACTTTATATTGAGGACTTTGTAATAGTCTGGTAGTCAATCAATCCCTCAGTATCTGGTAGCTTGGACAGGTCAGGAGAGATGTGCCCTCACTCTCTCCAACTTTTTGTTAGAGACGGCAGAAGATCTTATTTGCAGCTGCTTAGCACTTTTACTTTTTAACGATCTTTAAGCACTGAAGAAAATCATGCTGGGTGTCTGGCTCTGGCTGATTTTCTAGGAGAAACTTTCAGCAAAAGTAATTCTGGCTCCAAGAATAAGGTTGGGGGTAAAAAAATTGTTTTGTCCATGTGGGCCAGGAGGGACTAGTTCACATGGGGACTGGGAGGCTCAGCAATGCAAACTGCTCCAACTGCCAGCTCTGCAACTTTAAAGCCCCAGCATGTGAGAGTGTACTGGATAAAGAAGTCCTCCCCACGACTCCAGCTGCCAGCTGTATCACTTCTGACTAATGAGAGGCAGAAGCAGAAGAGGAAGAAGACAAGTGGCAGGAGATGGCAGCAAAGGTGCCATAGATAAATGGGGGGGGGAAGGATGAAAGGGGAGCGCTAGTCTGTAAGACACTTTCACCAGCACAGGACCCGAGACCTGAGCCTCAACAGTCTGCTATCAGCAAATACCTGCGAAACCACTGATAAAACCAGCATGGCAGTCCTTTCAGGTGATGGCTCAAACAGCACGCTATTGCCATTGGTTACTTCAAGTCACCCGCTACCAGAGACCTGGAGTTTTTATCCCTCCTGAGATGGTCAGGACAATGACTTGGACATTTTCAGCTTTGTATTTTTTAAAAAGGGAAGAAATTAAATTAGACTACTATTAAAAGAACATCGAGATTACAAAGTCAAGCACTGAAAAGATAGGAAATGCCAGAGTCAGGTTGTGCGATATAGCTGCCTTTGGTGTCCTGGTACCTAAAAGAAGTGACTACATGCTCTTTTTTCTGTGGGCACACTGACTCATTCAGAGCAGAGGATGGGCATTGCTCAGAGCGTGAAAGCTGGTGAGTGGATGAGGGATTGTGAAGGATTGCTTCATCCAGACATGGAAAATGTGTCCTGGGTCACACAAGCCACTACAGGATGGTTTCAGCCTAGGGTTCTCATTTTCCGTGTCAGGGTTGCCATGAATCACAAATGCTTTCCATTGCAAACAAAGTCACAAAGAGCTGCTTTTTTTTCATAAATAAAATGCTATCATAATGTTAATGATCATATATAATGGTCCCCAAATTTTTGTAGGGAGAAGTGATGTTTTCATGAGATCAAAGCAGAGAGGTGGCAAAAAAAACCCTCTCAGATTTTCAGGAATGCAAATACATGGGGCCTTGAACAGGAGCGGCAGAAAGTAAGTACAGTTGTAGACCTAATGGGAAGAAAATAAACAGAACAATCATACTGTTAAAGACTGTCATGAGGAATATTTTCAAAGAGGCCAGATTAAAGTCAAACCGAGCCAACTCTGGCATCGTTTTGTAGTGTCGAATGTTTGGCCTTATAGGCAAGTAATTTACAGATTGGCACGTTAAAGTTATGTATGTGGAAATACCAGAATAGGATACAGAACCCTATACCCTCCATTCAATCACTTTTTTGAATATGGGTCATGTTATAATGACTGAAAGCCAGTGAAACATCCACGATCTTCATCCAGTTTTGGTAGATGTACAGAAATCAGCTTCAGCTGAAATTAAGTTTTATACCTAAGAGGCAAAGAGCAGTTGGGAACTGCAGACTGCTTTTACCTAGCATTTGAAAGACAGCTCTTTCTGATGAAAATCTAAAAGCTTTGGTAAGGGAATTAAAAAAAAGCATAGCTATTGGCTCTACTGTTTGGTAAAATAAACCATGTTTTCCAATGTTTTTCTTCCAGCACTGTGCTGAAGCTAATTTAATACTTTGTTATTGCAGAAGGAGTTCAAGAATCAGGACAAAATGCCAGTGAAGAGGCAAAATAGGGGAATGGAAATATCTTCCTTGGAAATATCCCCAAAGTCTAGACCCACACAAATTGCCAAATTCAGAGAGTCCAGGCATTTTGCAGCTTCCTTATTGCACAGTTGACAAAGGAGAGAGCTTAAAGGCATGAATGTAACACCCAAAGTAATGAGGAGTCTTCTTCTAGACTCTATTCCCAGCTTTCATACCTGGATCTAGAAAAACAGAGCACAGAAAAAAGAGCAAATGCAGGCAAACCAAACTTAGCAAACAAAGAAACAACAACAACAACCCCCCCCCAACCTACAAACCACATGCTGTTTCTTACTCTCACACACATTCTAACTCTCCATACCTTGCTTCTCTGATACAAATACTGTCAATATCCAGTCCATATGTGTGAGATTCCATTCAAATAAAAGAACATTTCAAGGAAAGCAGCCCTGGGTATTGTAGGTAGTCTCCTTGCTAGTGTTATTCCTACAACTGTAGTAGCTATCATTTTAGCATTAAAGTTTTCTAGGCTTAGAGTAATTTCATCAGCTCTCTAGAACTTGATAAAGAAAAGGAGACATAAAATCAGAGAGCTATCAATCACTTTTTTCTAACACTTTCACTAGAAAACACTAGTAAGGTATGTTATTCCATTTTTAATTGGGATTTTTCTGGAAGAAAACAAAACCAAAAAGAACAAAAAAACCCCCACTAAACCACTTAATATGCTTTTCCAGAAAACATATTAATTTGTATGGCTTGGGTTCTATCTGCAGCTGATATTCTCTTTAATCAAAAATACTGAACAGAATCAAAGAAAAAATGCTGATTTATATTTTATTGCTCATGTTTTATCTTTCTCACTTGCATAAAAGACCTATTTTCTGCACTTTTAACAGATCTTAATTTGAATATGTTAACACAAACATTTGTATGCCTATTCTACATACAAACATTTTGTATAAGTAAATAACAATGCGTGCACATATATGCATATATATAAATATGCAGATATACAAATTTCAATTATTTTTAAAAATACATCAAAGAAAATCACTATTGTTATCCACCAGCTGTGACCAGAACGGTCTCTTTAACATGCTGCATTTAATGAGACATTATGTTAGCATTTCTCGCTCTCTGTGTTTCTCTGAAAAAAAAAAAAAAAATCTATGTTAAAATCAGTAAGGGAATTATGTAAATAAAGTACCAACCCTGATGAAACAGCAATTATATATCTCAGCAGCTGCGTACATCCGTTTATGGTAGATGATTAACTAGCAAATTGTTTGCATATTTGTTTTATGGAGCATTTGGCAATTTAACTATTAGCTATGAAGGTTTAGCCAAAAGTCATTAAAATGCTTAGACTGCTATAGATCACAGCTGGTACTGTTTTAGCAAACTTATAAAACGCCGATATGTAAGAACTACCTTAAAGTAAAGGACAATATCCACAGCAGGGTGTACATGCGATGTGAGTAGTTACCATGCTGGGCACCTAATCCACCCACTCAGTGGTTAGCGGGGACTCAAAAGCCCCAAGTTCTGGGTTCTTCTCCTGTTTGAGGGTGACTTGAACCCTAACACCTATGCCGCCAAAGTCACCTTATCCTTTTGATAATCTACAAGGAGGGATACCTTTGCATCAGGCCAGAATACAGGCACAAATTTGAGAAAGCCTCTAGAGCTTCACAGGTAGATCTTAGCTGTTGGAGACTTGGATTCAGCTCCACTTTGGTGGATATCTAACCTAAACAGCACAGTTACGAGTGGTACAGTGGGACTGGGATCATTATGATATAAAGCTCTTCTGTCTCTTTTACCTAGTGAATGTGCAATTTTTAGAAGGCAGGAAGGCCCCCACCAAAAGGGTGGGAAATCTCTTGCACTATGGGTTTAAACCTGCTTAGAAAGGAACCTGCATCTTGGTTTCCTGCGGTTTGGGTAAGTGCACTGACACCTGAGCTGTGGGAAAGAAGAGCAGACAGACAAGCCCTTCCAGGTGTGGCTGGGGTGGTTGAAGACATCATCACCTTACTACTGGCATCACCCAGAGGTTACTTCTACTATCGTTGAGCCAGTAGAATATAATTGTGAGTCATCCCTTTTTGGGTTCAGTGCCAAATGAAGAGATTCAAGCTGTAAAAGCAGACTTAGCACTAAAATAGCTGAGGGCTTTTGTGTATTTTCATTCACCACGTGCTGTAGCAAGCTCCATCATCCATCAGCTCCAGCTACCTGAAAAGCACGTGGGTTGCTCTGAAGGTAGGTACGGTCAGGTTCTGGAAAACATCTATTAACTGAAGTGAGCACGGGTACTCATTTTGGGGTTTAAGACTTCTCTGAAAGCTTTATATTTTTTTAATTCAGGGGGACAATAAATATTTCAGTTTTGCTATCACTGTACTTCATTATGTACATGAGAACAGGTATAGTATAACAAGGGACAGTTTGGGCCTTTATATTGTGACAGGCAGCACACAACTGTATAGCTAAAGGAACAAGTTGCATCACATAAAACAATTTGCATCACTGCATCCCGGCTTGTCAACCATGTGTCCCCGTACTTCGCTCTGAGAGAGGAGTTGATGCTTCTCCATCAAAGCTGCAGGCCTCTCTCTTTTCTCGCCCCCGAATCCTTCCCACGGGCCCACATCCAGGGAGTCACTTTCTCCAAGCACTGCACTGCAAGCATGGCCCTTCTTTCCAGACACACTTGACTCCGTAGCATGTGTGAGCAGATGTAAGGACCGGAGGTTTCCCCCTGTCCCTCCCCTGCGTGGCTGCCCTGTTTCTGGGCATAGTCAAACCCACAGCAAACATTGATCTGCTCGTGCTGATACCCAGAGATCACACAGCTCTAGCTGTTCATTACAGACAGAAGGCTTATGTGCTGTTTAGTGGAGAAAGAAAAGCATCAGTGTAATCTCGTGTGTAGCTGCAGCTGCACTGTTGTGCATATGTGTGTGTATACATTACAGCTGCACCCTGCCTGCTCCCCCTCGCCGTCCGTGCGTGTGTCTCCTCTGCCCTCCGCCCCGCTCTCGCAGAACATCCCTCATCTCTTCCCACCCGAAATGAGCCATCTGAGCTCAGACTCTGCAAGTATTAATTGTATAAACATTATTTTGGAGGTTTGAGGCAAAACAGAAGTGAGCTCACGCTCCCAAAACCATACTGATTCACCAAGCTAACAGTAGCATGAGCCTGTATCAGCTTAATTTTGCTGTGAAAGTAAGCAGAGGAGTTTAAACTGCAAACTGTAAATTGCACCTGGCCAAAAGTCCACTGGTTTTGTTTCCTTGAAATTCCAAATACAAAACACATTTTTCCTGTGGTCTTGTTAACTTGCTTCATCAGCAGCCTCGCTAGCATCAGAGTTAACCTGGAAGATTCAAGAGGAATTAGAGGAATACCTTGTTTGCTCTATTTGTGAAACATACTTTCCAGGAACAGTATTTCCTTCTCTTCCCTCCTCTCAAATTTCCTCCCAGCCTGTTGCTATGCTGGCGTTGTGTGTATTCACTTAGTTTACACCATAAGCTGCCTATGGCAAGGAGGTATTATTTGTACTACTCTATGGTGCATTTTTGTCACTATGGACATAGCAACCCACACAAATGGTCTTCATTACAGAAGGCTAACAGGGTAGATGCGTAATTCATCAAGACAATCATTGACTCCCCAGTGAGGTGGGGGCTATGCTTTGGAGACCAGATATTATCTATCCCAGCAAAATTGATGATACATGGCTATTGTTGAGGAAAAATGGAGAAAACTTGAGCACAACATGCAGCCTGTGATGGGGTTTTAAATTCTTTTCTATAGGTGAAAAGAATAATTTCCCCCTTTAACCTGCCGTGGGGCTTTCTGTGAGAGTCATCAGGTGAGCTGTCTGTCTTGCAACAGTGCTGGGGGATTGGAAAGCACTGTGGGATACCCTGCCATGACAGATTCATCTAAAATATCAGATGAACCAAGTTCAGCCTTTCCCACTTTCTCATTTTTCCTGATTCAGTGCACAAGATGACGATGATTCCAGCAGGACAAATACAGGAGGAAAATCTGCTTGAAGAGTTGCCTTCCTAAATTAAGCGGGATAAAGAGGTGACCTGAATTTGTTTGCTTGTCTTTAAATAAAGAACTCATGAAATCTTAAAAAGCAGCTTTTGACTGTAAACAGTGACTTTGCCTATTTAATGCATCTTAAAAGACTTACCCTGCCTCCCTCTACCTCTGGATGATGGGGAGGCTTCCCAGACAATACATGCAGGGACATTGCTTTCCTCAGGCTCTGAGCTTGCAGTGGCTTAAATGACCAGTTTCTAGCCAGTCTGGCTGGAAAAAAAAATGAAAATATAAAAGTATAAAAGTGTTGCTGATATATGGAGTTGGTGACAGGAGCTGCTGGTGTTAGGTGTCTCAGAGATCCTTTGCCAGCTCTCTGGCAGGCACTGCTGTCCCCACTGCTCTTTCCATCTCTAATCCATGCGTACAGTGCTGCCTTGACAGATACTACAATCACTGGCACAAAAGATATTGTGAACTGATTGTCTAAATTCAGGAGAGAGCCTTAAAATCTTGTTGTTTCAAAATGGCATATTTTGATGCTTTTTATTTGCCTTCTGGGTCTGAGTTTCCAGAGTCAGACCAGCGATAGCAATCATGAAGCCTACATTTTTTTCCTAAAATGGGACCTCAGGCTGCCGTTAATAGCTTCTTTCCACAGATGAGGCTTTAAGAAAAATATCAAACATTTTAAGACTCATAATAAAATCTCGAGAATTGCCAACATTTTATGTCGTTGGCTCCCTTGCTGTCCTCATCTCCTCCTGCCGCAAAAAAACAATTCATCCATGTCAGATAAGACAGCCAGAACACATGATATCCATCCAAAATTGGAGTGCAGAAAGACATTTTGCAGCTCAGGCCAATTTCATCTCACCATCTTTAATAGCAGCTCCATTTTAGAACATTTGGAGAGTAGAAAATTAAGAGTAAACAGCAATATTTTCTTCTGATTAAAAAAATGCAACCAAGGCTCCAAATGTGTTTTTATTTTGAAAGAGCATCCTTTAATGCACTCTAAAGCTTTAGGAATGACTCCATGGTAGAGTGAACCGTAGTCCTACTGAGTGAGGTGTAAGATACTGAATAAATAATTTTGATTTGACTTGGAAATATGGTTGAGGTCTTTAGTTACTACCATAATAGAAATAACAAATCTTCTTGATTTTGACAAGTTTGTTTTGTTTTTAATGAAAGGCTATTTTTGCAATGAGAGATTAACTTTAACCTGAAATTACAAAAAAAATTATTTGAGAGCAAGTATGTGAATTTTCTTTGAAACATCAAAATTATGAAAACCAAAAATAATTATTTAATTGACTACATTTTTTATGTCAAGAAGTCTTTTAAGTGTTTCTGTTTGTGTGTGTATATATACATTGATTGATCCTGTTTGCCAGTTCATTCTGAAAATAAGAAAAATAAAGTATCCCTTTATTTATTGCTATGATGGGAATGCCACAGGGCTGCGACTGAAAATGAGAGTCCCACTGCAGTAGTCACTGTAAGAGAAAAGTCTGTTCCTGCTCCAGGACACATACAGACCTAGATGTCAGTTAGAGGAGAGAGAAATGAGTCAGGGTGATGAGGTCACATTAAAAAAACAGAGTTTAGCAGAAAAACAGGAGTCTCAGCCTGCCACAAGAGCTCTTTGCAGGATGATGTAATTTCTGTTAAATGGCTTGAAATTACGTTGTTATCTACTGCACATACCCCCAAATATTGACACGTATGATATTATGTAATTCTCCCAAAGAGAAGAAATATTCAAAAATAATTATGATACCTCAAAATACTGTGACTTGTAATAGCAGATACAAGTGCTATGGTTTCCAAGTTTCCAAACATTCGAAAGAACATTTGCAGACCTTTTTTGAAATAGCTGTCCTTGAGTATAGAAGACAGTCCCCTCTTTTTTACAATTAACTGAATATCGTACGTACATCACCATAAAACTTTGAAAGGATTGGGATCAACTTATTGTTTGACAAAGCTAAAGCAAGAATGGTAATCAATCCCTTGGTAATGGAAATTTTAAATTTAAAATAAGCTTTAACAAAGCCTTTGAACCTTCAAACACTTTATCCTTAAGAAATTAATGGGTCCCTGAAGAAGTCTTATTTCCTTTTCTGTTTCAGTTATATATACTTCAATTACATTAATCAACAATGCAACAAAATAACTGATAGAGACCAACCTCCTGGAAAAAAATTCCTCCTGATGCCTCTTTGCCACTTCTGCCCTTTCTCCCCCTTTTTGGATTTAAAACTGCTCAGAGTTCTACAGAAAAATTATACTTTTGGGGTTTTAAGCTCTGTTTATTCCAGTTTTGGTTTGCTGTCGTAGTAACACCTCCCCCACCCCTGACCTATTCCCCTCTCCAGCAATTTGTGTTGACTGCAGCAACACCTACAGATGAAAGTAGCCCTGTGTGAGAGGTTTCCTTCTGCTGAACCTGGAACAGCACCGAAGAGTCCTTCAAATGTTTCTCTCTTTTAAAGGCAGTTGGAACTTTATGGAACATTTTCTTTTTCCTCTTAGGAACAATTACCGTTGTGGTCCCCAAGCTGCCATGCCAGCCTCTGCCTTTGGGCAAAAATGAATATATTTTTCAAGTTTCACTACATCAAAACCTCCTAGAAGTGACCTTCCTTGTTACAGGTATAGATTGTGGCTGCCTTTATTGTGCCTACTCTTAAATCCCATCATAGTTATAGTTTCAGTCTAGCTCGGCTTCTCCCAAACATGAAAAGCAACTCTGCGTGAACTGTTGACACTGTTTTCCCCTCTCCGTTCCTTTGCTCTCCTTAAAACCCAAGAGCCTAAAAATAAATGTCTCCTAGCTTCAGCCTTCTGTCCGGTATCTCCTCGCAGGGCTTTGTAAGGGGCTCATATCCACCATCGAGCATCATTTTGTCGTTCCTGTGATATTTAGCCAATCTTTCTGCTAGCATTACCTGGAAGCACCACTGCATAGAAGCTGCATGTCTGTTAGTATTTGTATTATAAATGGCCTACTTAGGGGGTTTATATAACTCAGAGGTAAGAATTTGCTTTTGGCTGAAAGTCATTAACTGTCAGCCAAAAAGCAGAATTTTGTTTAATTTGACATATATAAAACTGATCTGCTGTGGCAGTTCTATTTATACTGAGGGACGGGCTTTTGTATTTAGATCAGTTTATCCAGATACCACGTGAGGATTGCAGTGCTGGCAGAAATTCTATGGTGTTGGGTCAAAACTCTTGCACCCTCTAGCACAGAGGAGTGAGGTGGTAACTCTAACACACAGTGAGACAGACAGACACTGTATCCCTCCCCTGTGGTCCTCCATAAGATGCAAAAGGACTCAACAGTGATGTGATGTGCCCAAGGCATTAAAGGGAAATTTGGCCTTTTCTTTGCCTGCCATATAGAAATACCTCTTATTTATTTGTAATTACAGATAGCTAGCTGATGAGGAGGACTGATTACTTGACAGTAAGGCATCACATAGCCACTGAACTTTAAATAGGAGATTCAGTCCTGACTTTCCTGGGTACCATTGCCTTGAAGTCATGGGGGGGGCGGGGGGTAGAGAAAGAGAGATACGTTCCGCCTGTATGCTTGTGTACTGTACAGTTTTGACCATTTTGAAGTTGCCCGATTTATCTGAATTTGGTGCTTTCATATTCAGATTTCTTATGTTGCTACCTTTCTGCTTTCCTCTGCAATAATCTTGCATAATTTGCTTTGTAAGTATGTTCCAATGTTGATGTGTCTTTACTAAATTTGCCTTATATAATACACCATGCACATACATTTATTTTTTAAACCATGATGAAGGGAACTGTTAATAAAGACCATTAAGTTAGTTCATTAAAATCATCAAAAAGTAACATTAACAGACTGGTTGTGAAATGAAATATCTGGGTTTTTTTCCAAGGAAATTGCAGAAACAGTTTTGTGGTTGAAAATACTTATGGATATGGGTGTGTTTTATACAACGTGGATATTTAATTGCTGCATTAAAGGCACTGACTCTTTTTTTAAGTGCTATTATTTATAAAAAACTTTTGCATGTCCAAAACTGGCTGCAGCCATCTTAAAAACTGTAGACAAGAGGTGTAAGACAAAGCCACTTCTAAAGTGTCGCCATCCTGAGATAACTGCTGATGACATTTCTCCCAAGTTCTTTTAAATTTCTGCAGCTTTCTAAAAATTAAAGTAAAATTCTTGACCTCATTTTTCTGCCCTAGTATAAAATTTCTGATGTTTTAGTGAGGTGCCCTATTTGATTTCTAAGTAGAAATCAGTGGTTATCTGCTAAGGGTAACCCTTTTCTGGTTTCTGTACCTATTTCTGGCTGTAGAAAATAAGCTATGAAGTAAACATATAGAGGAGAACTGCACAAGCAACATATACCCTAATGGCTGGAAAGTCAAGTGCTGGGAAAACCTAGACTTGCCTGGTGACATTAAGTTACTCCATGTTGTTTTCCAGAAATCTATAGAAAGAGTCAGACAAAGCAGAAAAAAACATTTGGTGAGCAGGACTCGCAGCACTTGTGGCACAGAAACATTCTGAAAAAATGACATCATCACAGACTGTACAAACATCGAGAAACAAGATCCATTTATCTTTCTGGGCATGACAGCGAGCAGAAACCTTCTGAAGGAGATGGCATCAAAGCCAGAACGGTAGTAACGAATCTTCCACCAGTAACGAATCTCCCCACCATAGGACATACAGGGATGCACAGCAGCTGCATGAGACAGGGTTCTTGATCCATTGCAGTCAGACTGCACGGGGAAAGCTTTGGAGTAGCAGATTTGCCAAAACATTCAATAGAAATTAGATGTCTTTGATAGCAAGATCATGAGCGAGAAAATGGGGCCCAAAAACCCTTTGGGAAGAGCCATCAGAAGGGAGAGCAGTGCAGGCTGCTCCTGTGCCTTGCGACAGAGAGAAGACAACACAGGGTGGAAGACAGATCTTTGTGCCTGTGGCCCTGTCTGGGTTTAAAAAAGAAGTAGTATTAACCTGTCCAGGAGGTGAATTATAGGCAATTCAAAAGCCTGTAGAGCATTCACTCATCCCGGGCATTACAGGATAATTTGCTAGACCTCGCCACAGACTTGAGACTAGATTCTGACCACTTCAGCTTTCTGGGACTTTGATGCAATAATTTACATGACAGATTTACAGGGCAACCACAAAAGCAATTTAACATCTTTTCCCTCTGCTGCCTGACTTGCATGGCACACAGCTCTCCTGCTTTTCCAGTTCAGCTGAGGCTCAATCCATCACTGATTTATGTGTATATAAATCAAGAATGAGATCAGAGGCAGACCCTTTGTATAAAAGAAAAATCTGGTTTTACAGCTTGAGCAATAACAGTAATTATTAATAGGTTTAACCCAACATCTGATATACAGAGCACAATAATATTGTGAAATACAGATTTTGGATCTAAATTTCGTGGGCGACATTATCAAACTAGCAGAGAAATAATAGTCTTAAAAGAAAGGACAATGGTGGTTTAAGCTACTTGGACGGTTCCTCTATCCCAGTACAAAGCACTGGAATTGGTCAAAGAATGTGATTTGACCTTCTGCTTTCTTGTCGGTAAAATATTTTTTTTTAGAAAGGAACAAACTCTTTTCTTCCCCCTCACCCTCCAGTCATCTGATTTTTCTGATACTGACAGTTATGCTAGTGTGCTTTTCCACTTTCTCCCTTTTTTTTTCCCTAGACTACCTACCACTCAGCAATTTTTCAACATAGTTTCAGGTATGTGGCAGAGAGAAGTAGTAAGAACTGTAACTGCTTTGGAAAATATGTGGGGTTTTAAGTAGTAAACCTGTGGATCAACCAGCTCTGAACGACATAGCATTAGAAATAAGAGAATATGGAAGCAAAAAGCATGGAGGGAAAAAATCAGGATTGCCTGGAGAAGCCAGGCTATATGATGTTAGGAGGCTACATAACCTACAATCCAGAGTTCACTACCTGTGCGTAGCTTACCCTACCTTCCCTTGGGGTTTCTCACTTCACCTGCTGGCCTTCGTGGCTTTCACCCTGCTCGTGCCCTGCCGTGGGGATGAGGTGTTCAGCTTGCAATGGGGGGGTGACATGTTACCTGCTGTGGAGACGAACGCTGCAGTAATACATTTCCTTCCAGGATTTCACCTGAGAAGTGCATTTAACGTGTCTGCTGCCATAACCCACGGAAATCTCAGTTGCTTCCTCTGCCTTTGGGGTACAGTTCAGCATCCTGACAGATATTGGTTGCCTGCAGGAGTTAGGCCCTGAAAGTGAACCCGCTTTCCTGGGAATTAGGGCAGTCGAAGCGTAGTCAGAAGTTCACAGTTGCCTTGAAACATTGTCCCACAGCAGAAGAGAGGCTGCAAATGTTAAGGACTGCATGGATGCTAGTTAACTAGACATGACAAGAGCCATACTAGAGCTCTGCCATGCCATCCTCTGTACTGGGTAATTACTAGCACCTTTCTTGCCAAATCTCCCTCTCCATAGAATGCTTGGCCACAGTTTAGGGGTGTCAGAGGGGCCAAGGACTATTCCTAGCAGGAGTGACAAAAGAAGCCCTCCTGTTTGAGGGAAAACAGAGTTTGGGCATCTGGACTCAAGCAGCACCAAGTCACCAGGTCTCGGACCCAGCTGCTCGGCCCTCCTCCATTTCATTCACTAATACAGATATAGTCAATATATTAGTAACAGAGGTCTGGTATATGGAGGAAAAATAACCATTTTTTTATCAGTGGGATTACTATAGGAGAGTTCTAGGTCATATAACATAATGCTGTCATTGATAGTGCATCATTTATCTCTTCTTTGCATTTTCTTCTTTTTTGTTTAAACATAGGTGCAAGTTCAAAATTAAGTAATGAGGTACTGCTTATCAGATAACATGCTACAACTAGCCATGTTTACAGTCGTGCTGCAGCCAAGTAACAAAGTGCTTCAGCTCAAACCGCTGAGGCAGCGAGGGCACGCGCATGGTCATCTGCCACCCTTCAGGTCACCAGCGGTTGCTCATGGGATCTCATGGGATCTCGACAGCTTTCAACTCCCTCTTCTGTTCTAAATTTCACCCTAGAGAGAGTATGTAGGTCAGCTGTTTGCAATACATCTGGTACGGCAAAACGACTGAAAAAACTGGGGCTTGTGGCTCTCAGTGGCTCTTGGCTGGTACTGGGACAGCTGTGAACAGGGACACAGGGAGCATGGCACTTGCTCCGAACTGGAGTGACTTTACTCCAGGTTAGGACTCTGATACTGCTGAATCCCACCAACAGTAACCCAAAGAAAGTATAGCCACTATTTAGACACCAAATAACCGTGAAGGTGACTAAAGAAACTCCACGACTTTACTTGATGATCAGCACATGGATTTGGTGGGGGGAGGAAGAGCACAGCTTACATACTTTGCTTTCTGAGCAGAAAATCCACACTATTGCAAAAAAATTTCTACCACTAGTTTAAAAAAGTTACAGCACCGTTCTGGAAGGGCACACGTTATATAATTTTGCACAGCAGAAGTACAGCTAAGTCAGCTTTAAATAGTAACCATTTTAAATAGTGTCTTCACAGACTGTTTTCAGAGTGTGATTTTCACAGCAATAATGGCTGCATTCATAATTACAGTAGAAAGTTCAAGGCTTCTGGAAAATGAGGGTGAAAAGATAGAATAAAAGATTGCATGTGGGGAAATGAGATTGAGAGAGTTACTCAAGCACTGAAGTGATAATACATTCTTATATTAATCTGAATAATTTCCTAGTTCCTATCTTAATATGTAGAATAGGGAATTCTGTGTCCCTAATGTACTGATTTGGTCAAAAAAAATCACCCACGCTGTTTCATACAAAACACTGAAACAGACAGAACCAATTTCCATTAGTGTTCACATTTTTCCCCCAAAGCATCTACTTACCATTAATGTAACTGCTCTACATTGTCCTCTTATTGTCCTGGATATGAATAAATCATTAGTCTTATTTTATTAATGAGGCCTAGCTAACAATATTCCCAAACTGACTTGCTCTCATATCTTGCAGTATTATAGATAGGTGCATGCTGTACTTTTACTCCTGTACCAGGAAAGTCTGGAAGCTGCAGTGAGGTGATTAAGTAGTGTTCGTTGACAAACGAGACCTGTTCCAGGCAAAGCTGGAAGGAAAAAGTCAAGTTCGGTTTCTGATTTATTATTTCTCAAGCACTGGAAACGTTTTGCTGATTTCACAGGTTAGGCTTTGCATTTACAGTAGATAGCACCTTTTATCTTAAGTATTATAATGGAAAGCCTTAAGCATCCTTAGCACTAATAGGTATTCCTGGACCCTGTTACAGAGGACCGGTGCTGGGAGCTGCTGTAACATGACACATGGAGATCAGCAGCTGTAGGAAGAGCTCTACACCAGTGCTGGAGGTGCTTGTCGTTTCACAAGGGTGAAGGAAGCATGTCAGGATCTTCCCATGCCCTCTCTACTCATTCTCCCCTGCCAGGCATCTAAACTCTTTCAGGATGCACAGGGGCAGGCAGATGTGCGTAACCACCTCCTGGCTGCAGAGCTGGGCAAAGGTGAACTTGCTCTGGCCCAGAAACTGCACAAATATACATTTAGCTAGGCACAGTGCTGGACTTATCTAACTTTATGAATCTGGAGCCAATGCTTTTCTTGGGCAGCTGGCAGAGTAGCTTGCATCTGCCCATACTTGCCCACGAAGACAGATCAAGGGTGCCTAATAAAAGGGTCAACTTTATTCTCCTTCAGATCAGTCATAGTAATAAGATGTAAGCAAAGGAATGCCAGGTATCAGTACTATAATGGCACCTGGACTTGTTCTTTCAAATTATATTATTCCCTTCTCATGTTAACTACCATCCATGGCTGACCACCCCATGGACCAACCCTATGGACCAGTCCTGCCAAATGGGATGTTGGTGTGCACAGCTCCTTGGCTAGCCCACTCCCCACTCAGTCCCAGCATCTGTGCACAAAACAAGAGTACAAAAAACGAGTCTGCTGGCAACACACAAAAGAACCAAAACGGCTGCCCTCAGCCGTGCTGCTCTGCAGGGCTAACACGAGCAAAGAGCAGGTAAACATTTCTGTCACTAAGTCACCTATATGGCAACAAGTACACCCAGGGAGCAAATGTGCTGAGCAAAACTGCAGGTTTTGTACAGTCCTATTGCAGGGCAGACATGTGCTTTATGGCATTTTTCTTCATTTTTGTCACTCGTTTGTTTAAGGGTCTCTTATGGTGCAGGCTGTGAGGACAGACTGAAGGGAAGTGTATGAGAAAACAATTAGGAGAAGCAGCTAACGTAAAGCGAGTAGGGAAGGAGAGACACAGAAGAGGAGAGAGTAGAAGATCACAACTGTGGTGGGCAGAAGATTGAAACTGATTCAGCGAATACATTCCTGGGAGAGCTGCTGCATAGACCACAAAACCCAACAAGTAGGCAACATGAAACTAGAATTTGAGTTAGACTTTGGATGAAATGGAAAGCCAGGAGTCATGTATTAATGGCTGTGCTGCTGCACTTTCCTCTGAAGTTTCTCGACTTGAACTCAGTAACAGGCGTATCCTAAGATATTTAGTTCTGGCCTTTGGCCTCCAAACTGATTTACCTTAATATCTGTCCCCCCTGATGGGATAGAGAGATTATCTTATAAACAGGACACATCATCGTAGTTACATGGATTAATTTCTCTCCAACTATTACTCCCAGCTCTTTGCATATTTTTGTGTCACTTGTTGACCTGAGAACAAAGAGCTTTCAGTACATATTTTCTGCCTTTTAACTATGTTTTGGAGAGTTATCATTGCTGCTATTTACTCGAGCTATGGTGATACAGATTCACAGGGGATCTTTCCTGTCTATCTCATGTTATGTACCTTATTCCCATAACAAACAAATGGTCCCTCTTGCATTACTTACTCCATGAATCCAGATACTCTCGAGAATGGTGCTATATAAATACCTAGATAGATAAATCAGCAAGATACTTCTTTTCTCCATACTCTGATAGGGAGGAATCTGGGGAGTGTATATTCCTCAGTAGTCTCTCCTTGTTTTTATAATAAAGTATCTTTTCTACCGCTCCAGCAAGAGAAGACGAGAAGTATCTGGTGCCAATGAACTCTTGTACTTGCTTAGAATACTAGAGTGCTATTGTTTTTAATATTTAAAGCTGCAATGTTGCCATGTAACTGGGGAAATAGCTTTTTGTGTTTAAATATTTCATGGCTTGTTGGAGTCCAAGTACAAGAAGAATTTCTTTAGTATGTTAGACGCCCACCCTGACTGAAAAGTTTTTTGTTAACCCTTTAATGTGTTAAAATTGCTCTGTATTGCAGGAATTTATTAAGCATGATTTGATTCATTCAGAGACCATGAAGGACTGGAAAGTGACTTTTTTCTTTTCACTTCTGTATAGACAGATCTATGTTAATCTTTTTACTGTGACTTTCTATGTTGGAGAAAATATTTTATTTTGTATTGGAACTCTAGTTTAGTATTTTATAAAGATGGCTTTTAAAAATATATATATTTACTTATAAACTATTCCATCATTGCAGACTTCCAGAACTAGTCAATATTAGAAATAAAAGCTTCATTGTGGGTATTGGCTTCTTACTGCTACTTCAGAGTTGCACATATTGCTCTGAATGGTGCTAACAGTCTTGGAGAAGAGCTAAGCCCACCTAGCTCCTGTGAGGTATATTCAGGGTGACTTTAGCTCCAGACACAAAAATGTAGTTAATTGTTTCATTATCATTCCAATTTTTTTGGTGCATGAGTACACATTTTGTTCACTTTCTAGAAGAGGATTGTGTATGCGATTCCCTAGGCAAAATTAACTCTGTAATTCAGTCAGTTTCTTCTGATTTCAGCTGATAATAGTTGAAGTTTGATATCTCCTGGAAGTATCTTTGTACACTGATGGTTATGATGGTGAGACCAGAATAAGACAGAGGTTGGAAAAATCAATTTCTGGTATTGGTGATGAAATAAACCCATGTGAATCAATCCCCAAATTACTGCAATTTTCCGCACGTCCTCTTGGCCCCTCAATGATTTTTATTCCAAACACAATACTGTCCTCATCTGGGAGATGGATTTTTGCCAGCTGATTTGCACAGAGATCCAGTATGGTAGGCTTATTGTGAAACTGGGGGAGAGGGGTGGTGAAGAGTAACACCTTGGGAACGTTTGGGGATGCTGACAATGCATCAGGGCACACATAAACATTTCAGTGTAACAAACACAAAACCTTTGAAAGCTTGGAAAAAAATCAAACTGTCCTCATGAGCTTCTCTAAGTTACAGAAATATTTGCTTATAATCCTAACACTAATGAAGTATGTTAGGGGAAACCATAATGAACATGTTCAGAGATGGAAAAAAGTGCATGGAAGATAGTCATCCTGCTGACAAACACATTTGTTTGCTCTTTACATTAAAAGTTAATGATGTGTGCTGGCGGGCAGAATGAAGTACAGATGATGGTTTGAAAGCACCCATGCCAGATGTTCGCTCAACATTTGGACTAGTTTTATTTCCACGCTCTGTTACTCACATATCACTCCCAAACGCTGTCTGCAAGGTTGGCCTCAGGGCTACTGTTGCAGGACACATGCTTCCCTGGCGCTCAGCTCCTGCCTTGCTGCTGCTGGCGGCAGAGAGCAGCCTGCCACCGGCCACACACCCTCCACTGGCCGCCGGCTTCAAGCTGGAGCTTTGGCTATCTCAGCCCATGATTTTAGGTAGACCACAAAATTTACAGGTGAAAAATAGATTCTGTACTTGCTCACCCAACCCAACTCATGGAGAGCATCATGGAGGGGACATGGATGCTGCAAGACTTTTGAATGTACTGTTAGCACCTCCCTGGCACTGGGACTCGCAGCCCTGAACAGAGTGCAGTCACTGTCCCTATGACATGGGAACACTGATGGGCATCTCACAACGCGATTAATGAAAGGCAATATAACAAGGGGACACCCATGGTCCAAAGCGAAACCAGAGAGGCAAAACCTGTGTACTTTCAGCTTTACCCTCTCCAATTTCTAGGCATGTAATTTATTCTCTCCCTAAACATGATGAGGATACCTGCTTTCAGTTCACAGCCATAAGTTTAGCACACTGACCTAGAATGTGGGAAATCATGTCCAATTTCCTTTTCTGCCTGAAGGGATGTGAATCAAGATCTGCACAGGCAAGTGACTTGGCCACCATCTTAGTCTGGGATAAATGTGTTGAAAATTGCTCTTCCTGCTCTACTGTGCATAGAGAAATTAAAAATTATTTTGACCTAGAAAGGAAGTGACTCTCACGATGAGTCTACATTCCCGTGCTTACAGTGGAGTCAGCCGTGTTCCAACAAATACTTGTAATGGAGTTAAAATACATTTAAATACACATTGGAAGATGAAGAACTGAAAGTCCTGTCTTTTTTTGTCCCAGATGAATGGCCCAGTTGATAGACTTCCAAGTCAGGCTTTGCTCCCTTTAACAGTTAAGTATCACTGGGCTAATACAGCAATGATCCAGATGGATTTACAAATGGCAGCTGTGTCTGTGGAGTCCACAAGGCAAACGCAGGGCCTCATGGAAAACTGGTTTCACCTCGCAGGAAAAGTGGTGTCTAGCCCTGCAAACAGAAATCCCTGCAGCCCCTGTGGGTGGTTGTGCCGGGTATAGAAAAGTCAGCAGGATATTGGGTGTCCAAGCATCTGCCCTGGCATAGGTCCCCTACGGGGCATGGCAGGACCAAGTGGGCTCGCTGGATGCCCCCGACAGACCTTGGTGGGGGGTAAGACACCCCAGTGCCTGGCACCACCAGGATTGTACTGTGGGATTTTATTGATAAAAGTGGAGGTGCAAGATAAAAAGGTGGGATGCGAGAGGGAGTGGAAAGTGCAAGAATGAGTGGGAACTGCTTCTGCAGAAGCTGAGAGGAGGAAGCATGAGGGCTTGTGGATCTGGGGCAGTGCTAAGCAACTAAATACCCAAGAAAGATGGATTTAAGACCCAATCCTCTCTCCTGCCTGCCCCCTGCCTCTTTGGGAGTTGCACACAAGCCCAGTGGCACTGCTCGCACAGGGTTGTGCACTGAGCAAGTATCCACAGGGGCATCGCTCCTAAGTGGAGCAGCAGCTCCTCACTTTCACCAGGTTACAAAGTTCCCAATGCAAAAGGCTGTGCCTCAAATTTCAGATGATCCCAAAAAAGTATGAGCCAAACATATCCATCTGAGAGTAATATTTGGCCTGTTGTGCTTTGATCCTTCAGTGAATATTGAATTTTAACTATTAAAAATACATGAAAAGTATTCAACAGCAATCAAACATCACCTTCACCATGAAAAATAAACCTTCACCAGTTTTGTTGCTTTCTTGAAGTCATAAATATATCAGACTACGTGTTGAATTACTCCCTGTAAAAGAGTTGAAATTTTGCTTTCTGTTAATAATCCTCTTCACTGTAGAGACTACAGAAATCAGTATACTTTGGCCGAGGTTATCTGGAAGTCCAAGTCCAAAGGCATTAGTCATAATATAGAAATGGCAAGCATTATTAGTCTTTAGTTTAATTTTTCAAGTAAAATGACAGTCTGCAAAATAAGGGAGTAATGGCCTGTGCTTTAAAACTGGCGTGGAGTGGCAAGTAGTTACATACAAGCAAAAAATGAAGCCACAAAGACTGAGTAAAAAGTGACAGTGCACAGAGCAGATTTCCATTCCTGATCAGCATATTTTGGTGATGGTACATGTCTGCATCTGCCAACAGTATTTTTGATGAGTCCAGTTGCCACATGGAGTTTTCCCTGTGGAAACTCTGAAGCTGGTTACTGATTCACTTTGCAGGATGCAGTGTGTCCTGGGAAATTTCTGGTTCATATGTCTCCTCCTCCCATTTAACTTGTTTTGAAGGACCCAGCTGTGCTCTTGTCCATCAGAAAAAAAAAAAAAAAAAAAAAATAGTAGGACCACCATGACTGCTTCATGGGAGAAGTTAAGCTGGAAATTTGAAAAGCTCAAGCAGAAAGGATGGGTAGAACATGTAGGGCACAAATTCATAATTATTTAACTTCCATTATTCATAGATAATTCACTGGAGGAATAACCTTTCCTGATTTGAAAGTATGGATTCATTTTAGCAGTCTCTGAGGAGCAGAAACCGACTAAATTAGAAACAAGAAAAAATAGCCTGTGACATTTTTCCAGGGGAGATTTTGTCAAAATCCAAACAATTTCACAGGCAAATGAAAGTCCATTTCTGATATCTTGATGACATAAATGCAAACAAAATTAAACCAATTTGTTCATATTTTTAAATATCCCATTCCAAGATGAAACAAATGTTGAAACTGGAATTGTACTGTGGATAGAAGTTTCATTTAACAGTCTGATTTCATTGAGACAGCCCCCGAGTAATGCAATCCAAATAGACTCAGTGGTAGAGCTGGTCTGGAATTTTCTGATGAAACTTTTTTGATCTGAAAATAATAGCTCCAGCTAAGCCGAGGAGTTTTGTAGAAAGTAGTCAGCTGAGAAGAACTTGCAGTAAAATAAAGTCCAGGGTGCATCAGAAATTCGCTTGGCTTCTTGTTCAAATTGTCTCATGGTTTGCTTGAAGGACAAACTTCAATATGTGGCTCAGCTTCTTCATCATGTGAAATCCCTCATCCCAGGTACTCCTGGGCTTTCAGAGCTTTACTCCTACCACAGTCTGACCATAAGACTGCTTGTGAGATACGAGAAGTCCCCCAAAACTGCAGCTCCTGATTAAGCGCATCGTGGCTCTGCTTTGCATCAATGAGGAGATCCAGGGCAAGTAGGAAAAGTGGGGATGCTTCTCCTCTGAGCCCTCATCTCCATGGGGTGACTGTCAGTTTGTCCTGAGCTGGGGGTCTTTGACTGCTGAAATACCTGCTTCATTGCTCACTCTTTGGCTTACCTCAGCTCCCAAAGGGCTCTGTTAGAGATCTGAGCAGTTGCTTCTCTCTTTTACTTTAGAAAAACAGAGAACTACTCACTTTTCCCCCAAACAACACATTTTTCAGAATTATCTTTATGGCAAGATTTTCTACTTTTCCTGCTATATTGGAGCAAAACCTCATTTGAAATGCAGGATTTACAATGAAATAGAAATCCTGAGTTTAAAACAGCTTTACCTCATGGTCTCAGGGAAGAAATCAAATCCTATGCGAGTAAGCCCCACCCAGAGAATTTGTTGCCTATCCCACACCCTTCTAACCCAAGAGTTTCCATCTTCCAAGAGTCAGAAACCGAGATTTTCTTGTTTGAACTGAGAGCTATAAATATCAGCTATTGCTAGCAGCCTAACAGAGAACGATATTAGATTGCTCTTTCCCTACATATCTATTTGTGTCTTTGTTAATTATCTTGTAGATTTATTAAAGCCTCATGTTGTTATAAGCATAGAGTCAAAGTTCATTATAAAGACTACCAAACACTGTATGAGTTACATCAGCAAACTGACTCATCTCTATTGCAGTCAACTTTTAATTTTTCTCGCCTATAATAGCAGAGATTGCTGGAGAGTGATAATAGAAAGCTCAGGGGCTGTAGGACTCGATGCAGCTCTGTTTGTGATGGCGAACCTGCATGACCTGCAACCCTTTACCTTAACCAGATTATTCAGGTTAGTCTGAACCTGTCTTTTGCATTAGGTTTCCTCTCCCCTTTCTCAGAATTATTGAGTAAGATAAAATGACTGTCGACTTATGAAAAAATATTCCTTAAAGCTGGAATAACCAAGCAGCATTTGTGAGAACAATCATAATAATACAGCACATGCTTTTATTCTCCACTGCAAATAAAATTTACCTCTTCCCTTTCACCCCACACAGACCTCTATGAGTCCATTTGTTATTGACCATTGTTGCAGTTTGTTACCCGTGGAAATAAAGTATTCGCTATAGAGAGCTTTACTTTGGCTTGACCTAGGCTTGGGCAAAATGAGGTTTGCTGCTAAATATATGAAGACATGAAAGAATACACCAGCAAAGAAATTCTGTGACAGACATTTGAGCAAATGCTCATGGATCATATTAGATTTACTTACAATTAAATCTGAAATTAGCATGTGGGTGGTAATTTATCTTGGGGGACAAAGACTGAAGCAGGCCTCTTACCACAACACCTGCCAGGAGTATCTAGCTTAAAAATCACAGTTTTCCATCTGGAGGGAATAAAAAGGGGTGGGAAGCAGGCGGCAGGCCTAGACAGCCCACACAGACAGTTCCTGGGTTCAGAAAGACCCAATCATACCGGCCGAAAATCCTGGAGCTAGGACTCTGTGGACCATGGAGGTCCAAGCCTGCTGCTGGTGATGTTTGGGAGCAGAGGAATGCAGGGAGGAGCTGAGGTCTTTCAGCAGATGTACTGGCACACTCACCATAGCACTGCAGAATCATATCAAGGGAAAATTATATTTCTGGCTCTCTGTCAGGGTTTTCAGAAGCTGAGACTTTCTGCTTGTGAAATATTTCCTTGGTGCACAAATTGCCCTCTTGTACTGCTCTTCTGAGCTTTCACATGCTTCACCCAGTACAATCTGACAGACTCCACAGAAGTCCAGTAAAATCAGATGTGTGATGCCAGACAGTGATTTGCCAAACCTCATTTGTATGAAAACTATGTCAATATTGTTACTGCTGTGGCGATCCAAAGCAGAAAGTAATTTTAAATTCATGAATACACGTATTCAGCTGCTGTACTTGTCTTTGATGGCTAGGTACCAATAATTTAGCAAGTGACATGTTCTGACATTCACTCCAGAAGTTCAGCCTGTCTCAATAGAACAGTAGCACCAGTGATATAAAGTACGCTGACTCTCTCTCTAGAGCAACATTATTTATGCATGACATGGGATAATGCCTAACAGGAGCAATGAAAGGAAGAAAAGTGCAACGAGCTAGTGTGTATATGATATGACCTTGTTAACATTTCACCGCAGCGTAATCTTTTTGTACTTTCTAGCATGAGAAGTTAATGCATGCTGGTGTGAGACACATTGGAACTGACAGATAGACATGCATTTTAAAAACCTGGTTCAGCAACTGTCACTTTACCATTAAGCAAAACATATAATGGACTGAAGAATGAAGAGGAGAAACCCTATAGAAACAATAAAAATCATTCCTTCTCTTCCTTGGAATATGTGCAAATATGAAGCAGCTTCCATCTGCAGAATTTGATGAGAATCATCTAAATCAGAAATGTGTATTGTGACAAACAACTGAAAGTTTAATCTAGGAATCATGAATATTGGCATGAAAGACTGCCAATTACTTGTGAATCTGAGGACATGGTACCCATGTAGAAAACAAGAAGACAGGGCTGCGAAAGCTCGTCTTGGAAAAGGTTATATAGCTCAAGTTGTGTATATCTCTCTTAGGAATAAAACTGAAAAGAATGAATGGCATGTGAATGGGAGACATTTTAAAATGCTATCACTATATAAGCTTGCTTAGATTCAGGATTTTGAAAATGGCAAAGCATTTTCTTCACTGCTTACATGACCCAACAACTTGACTAAGTGGGAAATTGTGAGCTGTCAAGTGGATGTTTCATGACACAACACAAATGACTTGTATCAGTTGCTTGATGCATAATATACCACTGTCAGTTCAGGCTAAAAACCTGGAAAGACACATAAATCTTTCACATCAAATACTATACTGATGGAGAGCAACCCTGTTGCATACATTTGGGGTAATTCTGATGGCTGAGACTCCTCGGCGAAGTTGCTTGACCTTTACATAGCAGAAGCAAGATCTAGATTTTTTTTGTGGGGAAAAAAATACTGTCCCATAGAGCAAGCAGTGCAGTCCTGACTATGTTCTTGCCCTGCAATAAAGTCTTTCACTTTCTCTCTCAAGTAAAAAGTACTGATTCAAAAGGAATGAAGCATTTTTGTAATATTTAAACTATACCTCAATTGTGTAGATTGTGTTTGCCACTTGACTTCTGTGACCATCCTGCTTGGTTGTAAATTTTGAGTAGTTTGAAAATCTGTTCATTGCCTTGCTTCTACTCAACCGCAACTCTATTGCTACAAGCCCCAGTCATTCTGTTAAAGAACTGTATGGTAATTCCTCTGTGTGATGTTTCTTTCAGTCCTTTACTTAAGTTTCTCATGCACTCTGTAACTTTTAAAAAAAATTGTTCTCTCTTTGAAACATTAGAACTGTTCTTGCTTGATCACATAAAACATATTTGGTCTTGGCTGAAGATCTGGTGTAGAAATAGATTTTTTTTCCAAATTTTATGGCAATTGGGTACTGGCGAAAGGAATTGGTAGTGACATGGCATTTGAAGAGAGCTGTAAGACTCCTGAAGTTTAAAAAGATGAACAGCTAACTTTCTAAATAAACTACAGTGGCCCTGAGGGGGACCTGGAGTTATTATGTATGCTAAGGATATGAAATACTCATTTTCAAAAAACAAATTTTCTTCATTCTTTTTTCGAAAATAGAAAATTCGAGGAGTGGTTGAAATATATGTAGTAGTTACTTTTTTGCTTTAATGATGAGGAATATACCAACTACTTCTACATGTGTGTAGAAAATACATAAATATACTTAAAAAAAATAAAATGATAAATAGGACGCTGCTGTAGAGAGAGGTTTGCTACCCATAGAGGGAAAAGTAATTTTCCCTGACAGTTTCTCTATGAAATAGGGAAAAAAAAAAAAAAAAAAGAAAATTGAAATCATCGATAGTGTTGTCTTGTAAACCAAAAGAAAGGTTATCCATACAGGTCTGAAACAGTTGGTATCTAGAGCTCTAATACAGAACAAATCCATATTTCTAGATGAAAAGCTTGAAAATGTACATGACATCCCCATACATACATTCATGGTAATGTAATACATGGCAGTGAAGTATTAAATGCTAACAGTAAATTTGGACCACAATATATTGGAATTATAGTTGCCATAACATTGTAAAGTTTAGTTACAGGATAAATATACTGGAAATACCTAATAATTTCACTGGGAATACTATTCATTGTTGAAAGTGGTTTAAATCACTGAAATGAAACAGTAAATGCAGCATTAAAGTAAATCAGTAATAACATCTTTTTAGACATTATTCTATCCTTTCCTCTATTTCCATTCTAAAGCAAACAATTTCCTGTAATTTTTCTTTCTTTTTTCTCAAGGTTCTAGTTTTTCCATCACAAGCCTTCCAAAAGGAAGGAAGGACTAAGGAGGATGTTTTTCTGAAAGTTTTCAAACTCCTTTCCGTGACCATAAATCATGGAAGAAAATTTGTTAAGAAGTCTGATGGGATAGACTGTTTTCACAGCAAGCATCATATCTCTTTCAAGCCAGTCTTGGGAAAGGAAAAAGAGAGGAAGAAGGCATAGCACTGCCTCCAGATCATCTGGTGAACTGCACTTGTAAGGGTTGTCCCTCTATCAGGAGATCAGAAATAAGGCAAATGTAAACTTTAGAACTGGATCTTCCCCATCCCCTTGGTATTCAGGTCAAGGTTTTTTTGTAGCTGCTTTACAGAGAAAGGAATCTGCTGTGAAATGTAGATCCCAAATGGAAAATTTCAAAAATCTCTGTCCTTCCGGGTTTGGCTTCCAGCTGCAAACCTGAATCCACATCTGACCTTTAAAAGAATTTGAGATGTCTTTTCTTCCCTTTTTTTTTTCTGTCTTTGGAGGGTGTGCCACTCCCCATTGCAACCACAGCTGCAACCAGAGTACTTCATCTGATGGTTTCTCTTACAGTGAGATGCATCTTTCATGCTACTGTGTTGGACATACTTAGTAATAAGAAGGGAAGGTTGCTTCTTTTTCAAATATTCCTCAAGTAATCCCCAATCTTAATATAACCTAAAGATTCTTCTAGCTCATTAATTATATGCATCCCAAGATCATTACCTCAGTCATCTACCCTTTAATAAAGAATTTTCAGAGAGATTATGGCTTCCAAAAATGTCAGAGACACATTAAAGAAGTTAGAAAAAAGAAACAAGTATTTGGGCTCCATAAATCTTTTGAAGTTTCTCATCATTATTGTTGTTGTTGTTGTTGTTGTTGTTGTTGTTATTATTATTATTATTATTATTATTTCAGTGAAATCAGTATACTAGAGGAGAGATAAATATCAATAACTGTTTCCCATTGAGTGTTTTGTTTTAAGACTGTATATCACCAGTGATGGATAAAGCTATAAAGGTTTGGACATGAGGTTGTTTATATAAACAACTTGCAGTTCATATCTCTATCTGTTTTTTCCTGAGATTGAAACCAGGCTAAAAGAGGAAACTTATCTCCTTGGGGACACTGAGGGGTGTCTGTGCTTTTAGAATACAGGGGCTTGGTTAAAAAATGAGACTGATATCTGAATGATCCCTGGGACTCATTTCTGCAAAATTAAAAGCAGGATTCATTTTCCATATTTTTATTTGGAGCAGTTCTGTGCCAAACTTGCCTTAATCATTTAAGCTGAGCTAAGTTTTGATGGCATATGAGAGCCATCATGAGACATAAGTTCCTTCAACTTTATTCATCCCCTCCCAATTCTCTCCAAGTTCGCCTTTGCATCTAGTTCCCCTCAGAACAATCCCTGTCTTCAGCAGCATTTTTTTAACTCCAGCACTCCCCCTCTTGCCATCCTGGAAGTCTATTGCCATTTCATTTCTGCCTCTCCTTGTTGACTTCCCTGCAGTGTGATGCTGAGCTGTCCCTAAAACTCAAGGGAGTTGCACTTAATTTTAGAAAGAGACCAAAGTGGTGAATTTCAGATCCAGAACCAAATCTGAAGTTTCCTGTGTTTTTGGCCTATTTTGATACAGCTTTCCAGCTTTGGCACTCCCATACTTCTTTCATACGTACATTCCCCAGTGTGTGGGAGTGCTGTTGTTTGGGTCAGAGAACAGGAATTCTGGAGTCAGGAACTCACATTCTTCTAAATTACTCCCTTCATGGCCTTTATGACTAGCTGCTAACTTGTTTATTTAAATGGCACTAACATAGGGTGTTTCTCTTTTTTTATGCCAACTTGACACATAGTTGACAAAATTTTTGGAAGCTCTGTTTATCTAATTTGGAAACCAACTTTGAAGCTATGAAAATTGGCACAGAATATCTTAAGTCGGCCTCTGTGAAACTGAAGCATATTAATTCAACAGCAACTTTTGAAAATTAGATGTTAATACATCCAATTTATCCATCATCTACCTAAACAAAAGGCACATTTACTAACCTCACAGGATGGGGTTTCGTTGCTTTTTCTTGCAGACCCAAATGCCTTCCCAACCTTCTTCCTGACGTCCAGATGCTCTATTCTTCTGATCACCAGGAGGGTTGTCAAAGGACACAGCCTGCGGATCACTGAACTAGATTAGCTTTGCAAATTACTATGGTCCTAAATCCTCTCATCTTAGATAGCAGCAAAATGCTACTAACTTGGTTAACAAGTTTTTACCAGTTTATTATTATCTCCAAAAGTGCTGTTGCTTGTCACAGAGCAGTTATCACTCTTTTTAGTGCACTTGCGATGTCCTCCAAATTTTACAAAGCACTGCATGCTATTTTACAGTAGCTCAGGATCTAGCCTGCATTAGATACAGCATGTTCTCCACTTTTACTTGTTTTACTTAAGCAATGAGCTTCGTCACAATGATTTTCCTTGCTTATAGGATGAACTATTGATTCAGACCGTCACTGTAGAGAAATATTAACATTCTCTCAGACAGTGCTGGAATTTGGCTCTCAAAATGTACTGGAAAGGCAAAGATAAAATTTATATTCAAGGCAATTTCTGTGCTGCACATTGAGCCAAGCATCTGAGTTTTCCGTTCAGAAGTGCCCAGAGATGTTATTGCCAAGTCTCACCATTAAACCAGGAGACATGATTTTTGGTCTTTAATTTTGTTTCTCTCATGGGTTTGCATTTTTTTCCAAATCTAATTTACATTTTATTCTACATCTGCCTTCTTAAGAGATCAAAGTGTTCATACACTGTACAAATGTAAGTTTCCACACCCATTCCTATTTTTTCAGTTTTAGAAGGCACATTATAACATGTGAAATCAGTTTTTCACAGAGCCAGTAGTAACAGAGGCACATATTTCTGCAGATTAATAATTCTCTTTACTGTAGATCTCATGAATTCTTCTCCTCCCTTTTCCTTCTTCCCTCATGATTTCAAAGTCCACCCAGTGATTTCAGTGATCAAGTCACATTTATACAATTATCTGCTTCAAAGACATTTTTAAGGAGAAAATTAAAAAACAAAATAAAAGATGAATTGGCAACATGAACAATTTCCTCTTCACTTTAATCATTACCATAACCATTAGAAAGGAAAAAAAAAAAAAAGAAATCCTTCTGATTTGAAGTGGAAAACATCTTTCCTAACTTGGTGGTATGCACCACCACTATTATCACCACCACAAAAAACAAGAGTAGGAACCAGAAGTGGTGCAAGAATCTAGATCAGTCAGCTCCACAAAAGAGGGTTCTTTTGAGAACACAGTTGGTTTGGGTTTCCTGTCCCTAACTTTAGCGTTCTTAAAGTTATGTGTTTGCTCTGAATTAGTCATGTAGGCTTTCTCTGCAGGCGATGGAGAGAGACACGTAGCTCCCATTCTGAATAGATAAGTATAGATCACTGTCCTGATTTCAGCTGGGATAGAGTTAATTTTCTTCCTAGTAGCCAGCAGAGTGCTGTGTTTTGGATTTAGGATGAGAAGAATGTTGATAACACACTGACGTTTTAGCTGTTGCTGAGCAGTGCTTACACTAAGTCAAGGATTTTCAGCTTCTCATACTGCCCTGCCAGTGAGGATGCTGAGGGTCCACAAGACGCTGGGAGGGGACACAGCCAGGACAGCTGACCCAAACGAGCCAAAGGGCTATTCCATACCATGGGACGTCATGCTGAGCAATAAGACTGAGAGGAGTTGGCTGGGGGGTGGCGGCCCACTGCTCAGGGACTGGCTGGGCATCGGTCAGTGGGTGGTGAGCAATTGCATTGTGCATCACTTGTTTTGTATATTCTCCCATCATTATTATTATTTCCCCTTCCTTTTCTGTCCTATTAAACTGTCTTTAACTCATCCCACGAGTTTTACCCTTTTTCCGATTCTCTCCCCCATCCCACTGCGGGCGAGTGAGCGAACGGCTGTGTGGTATTCAGCTGCCTGCCAGATTAAACCACAACAATCACCCTCTGGAACTGGCTGTCTCTCTCCATAGATTTCAGAGGGACCTGCATGACTGGCTTAGAATAAATGTCAACTTTTTGATGGGTAAATACAGGTGAGATGAATCCCAGCTTCCATGTTTTCCTAATGATGGAGCTATATTATTACCGTGTATGTAATGCACATCTATTTGTGCATGTGTATCGCTATACATATACATATATACACATATAAATGCATATAAGTAAATAATATATGTATATTTAGATATATAATAAACAAATTCCACACGCTAGTTATATCAAAGCTGGGTTGATGAAATATAAACACACAGTTCAGAATGTTTTCCTGCAACCGAACTTTAAATTGATCTAAAGTGGTGTGTCTCTTAAATTGAAAACAAACATGCATTTGTTTGCTCCTTGCAATTCAACCCTATTTGGTCCAATCAAAATTATTTACTACCAAAGGTCACCATGCCCATGTAACGATACAAACATGCCCAGACAGCGATTTAACTATAGCACAACAAGGCTAAAGCAGTGCTGTGGCCAGTGAGAAGCAGCAAGCCAATCCAGGAAGCAAGAATCACAAACGCTTGAGCCAGTGATGGTATCTGAGACCTTACATACAATTACTGGAGCAGTTCACAGGCATTATAAGCCTTTTGCTTTATAAATCAAAAAAGCTTGAGTCACAACAATGAAGCACTTCTCTCGCTAGTTCTTTAAAGGAGTGTAAGCAGAAACAAAGAAACCCATAACTATATCACGAATGTACAAATATTTCTAAACCTCCTCTGAATTCCTTTAAAGCTACTGATTTAAAAAAAATTATGGTGGAAATGTTCAATTAAATGTATTAGTAATTTATTGTACTATGAAACATTACCTATATTACGATGCATTATTAAGCACATAGAGCAGCTATGGAGTTGGCAACCATGATCTGATATATGCATATGATACCATATGATAGGATGATTGGTCCATCCAGGTGAGATATGGAGTATACAAAAAATTCTGAGTGCGTACAGCTAAAGCTAAGCAGAGCCGATGGGACAGTGTGGCATGCATTTGTTTTCCTGGAACCTCAACACAGATGGTGGCTCTAATTACAGGCTACCGGCCTCAGCAATTCCTCCTTCATGCTGTTTTTCTTTTGGTTTGTTTTCAAATGATATATTTCTTCTTTGGTACCATAAGGACAATAAAATAACAGTCTGAGGCTGCTGTTATTATAATTTCTAAACAGCAAGCAAAATAATATATATGGGTGAAAAGGCTATTTCATTTTATTTTTTAAACACTTCGAAGCTTCTAAAATATCATCTTTCCTACAAGTCTTTGTGGAAATTGTTGTTAAAGCAGATAATAACCTTCCTTGCCCCCTGTTAGTGGAACAGCCTTTTTATTGCAGTGAGCAGTGTAATTGCACGAAGGTTGAAGCTCCTCTTACGAATGAAACTTATTGATATGTAGAGATGTATATGTATGACAAAGCCATATCCTTGTATTGTTTTCATTTTTATGGAGTTCTAGTAGCGCTTGGTACTAGTAAATGAGTGTGCAGTTACCCTTATGCTTTTCTGGTCCTGCTTTTTCAGACTTCCTGCAGGGTCTCCAGTGAGACGCATGGTGAGCAAGGTAGGCAGTGCTCATCTTCCCATGGTAATGCCTGTCAGTGCACAGCTGGACCAAAAATAGCCAGTACAGTTGTGATGATTTGGAACGCCTTCATTTTAGCAGATTTGCCTTCGAGATTATTGCACTTTGCCTATTTTAAGTTAAAAATATGGTAGAAAAACTGGCTGTATTTTTTGCTCATTTGTACTTCAACACTGTATAGGACATGGATGACCAGGGATGAATGTCATAAAAAAATTCAGCACAGTCATAATAACAATCCAGAAAAATAAACAGCAACCATCCTCTTACAGAGCTGGTCATCCACTTCAGCTAATAAAACACTGACAGAAAATACTATGTTCCAGGGACAGCATCTTTTCTGTATCATTATTGCTATATACTAATTAGAACTTCTTTAAAAGGTGGGTAGCTGGAATGGGAAAGAAATCCTCGCAGAAGCACAAGGATTTCTTAGATGGAGTCCACCCACTAAGGGAAGCTGTGGAAGCAGCTGTGGGCAGAAGAATGATAAAAGTGGGATCTGAAAATGATCCTTAGAATGAGTGAAACAACACAAGCACTCAACTCATTTCCACCTTTACACTGTACCAAAAGGAAAAGAAGTAATGCACTATTTCCAGCTAGAAAGTGCATCGTGAAATCCTCAGTACTCCTCATCAAACTATTTTGGAAGACATTTTTGGTGTTAGAAACATTGATAAAATGATTAGAAAAGGCTTTTTTTTTTTCATCAAGTTCATTTACCTGTTATTGTAGACAACCATATCATCACACTTTATGAATACAGTTATCAAAAATTAGCTTCAAATGGTGGTTATAGACCCCAGTAACTTCCTAGAAGTCCAGCTGAGACTCTCACTGCTTTCATTGCTAGTCCTTTTTGTGTCCAACATGAACGTATTCACATCTGGTTTATATCCTTATGCCACATTGCCCTTCAGAAGAAAGGTCCTTTTCCTCCTGGAGACATGCTTAGAGAAATAAACAGTACTTTCTCTAAGACTTTCCTCTGCTACATAAAACTAGCAAAGTCTTTTTAACTTATGTCATGTGATGGGTTCTCCGTTCTCTAGTAATTGTCCTAGTCTTTGCTTTCACTTACTGCTGTCTGAGTTCACCTTTCAGTGGTGGAGGTAATCGAGACCACTCTAACAGTGCCCTGCGTAATCATGGCAATAGCTCTTTAACCACAAAACATACCATAAATCCGTGGTAACACTTTAAAAAACATTGGCCCAAGAGAAGCATACGGACATGCAATATTCCTTTTTGGTTGAAATCCAGACTCATGGGTCACTAAAGATTTAAACCTTATTCAATGGAAAAGTAACTTGCTCATTTTTCAGCCAAAGGACATGACTGACCTTCTCAGCATGCAGCTAAGCATATCAGTTTCTTAATGATATTAAAGAGAGGAAAATTTGTTAGGGCTGGGACTTGTGGGAGTGATTGTTCCAGGCTGACAAATTGCATATTAGCTTCAATAATAATGTGATAAATCTGTAATAAAAGCACAATTTATTATTTGTATTTTTTGGATCCTGAAGTCTAGTGTCTCCTTCAGACAAAGAAAGAAGTCTGTGTCCCTGCCCATCCTGTCCTCCTCAGACACGGGAGGAGCCTGGGATCCCTGCCAGTCCTGTCCTCCTCTCCCTTTCTGTTTTCATTAAATACTTTATGTACTAAATTTTTGCTTAACCTTTTATATTGCTATGGTTTGGGTTTTTTTATGTAAAAAATACCTACCCTGGAGTTGGAAGAGAAAGTTGTGAGATGGTTTAATATTTATCCCCATTCAAATGTGACTGTCTGTTCTGGAGGATGCCAGGTGCTTCAAACACTGCCAAACATATGGCAGGGCTGCGGTGCGGCCGCCTTCGACGGGGAGCTGAGCTAATAGCCCCACATGCATTTCATTTAAAAATATGGACAACTATTCAATCAAAATGAATTTTGTCATCTTGGTCAGGACTGCATTCAGTCTGCGTCGAAAGACATGAAAGGACACTCTGCTGCCCATATTTTATAACAATGACTCATTCAGCTGCTATAATCCCAGTCAGATACAGTACAATGCTATTCCTTGCCTGTTTCTTTTCTTTCAGCTGGAACTTTTCCTCTGCTATGCACAAAACTCAGTGGTTGTCAAGAAGGTCTTGTTAGCACCTGCTTTAGGGGCTAGCTACTTATATCCAAGGCTTTGCACTTTCATACCATTTTTTCCCTCTAACTCTGACCCTTTTTCTCCAAGTATGAAAATGTATCTCATCTCTCCCTTGCAGCTACAGGATAGGAAAGCAACTACGGTTACAGATCTGTACGATACAACCTTTTTGCCTGATTTGTCTGATGAAAAATGTATAAGCAAGTAGAAAACATTATCCCAAAGCAATTCGTATACAAAAGCATAACAACCCTACTAACCCCAGCAGAGGCAGCAGATAACTCAGCTGTATTATTTTTTGTTTAAAAGGGATTTACCTTCTATCATGGTTTCCTAGACTGGTTCCAATGCTCATTAAAAGAATTGGATCAAAAAAAGCATTAGTGAAATCCTAGAGCGAGTGAACAGTAAACCTCCTCCAAAAAAAATCAGAAATAGTAATAATTGGGAGAAATAAACATATACATTAATCTGTGGGGCTCGTTAGAAAGATATGCTCTGTTTCAGGAACTAAACTAACTTAGATATTAAATGCATGAAGCGATTTTAGAGGTAATGATTAAATTGAATGAAGAGGGGTTTTTGTCAAAAAAAATCATAATTAAATAATCAAACATCCAGTGCCAGGTTGCATTCATATCAGCATATGCAATTTCCCTTAATTCAGCAGGAGAAAAAAAAAAAAAAGAAGGGAGTAACAATTATGTGTAACCCACAGAGAAATTAATAAACTATATTTTTTTAAAAAAACCTGTTACCTCCCTCTATTATTCCCTCTCCTCCCCCCCACTGCTGGGCAGGTGAGCTCCAGACATTAGACACTGGGCTCGAAGCGGGGTCACCCAGCCAAGCAGTGGGCACCCACGTCTCCCCACCCAGCAAAGGGTGGTGACATCATCTCCCCTACCTCCAGCCCCCAGTGGGTCTGAACACGCTGTGACAGCCACCCTTGCCACAGCCAGCCCAACCCTGCAGGGCAAAGCGATGGGGACGCTCTGGCTGGGGGTCATGGAGGGGTCCAGAAGCCGGGTTCGGGTTTCTTTAAATGGCTCCGCAGTTGGTCCTTGTCGGGGCGGAGGGAGCCGAAGGAGGAGCTATGGGTAGATTATTTCGGCTAAATAATCAGCAGACTGCAGTAAGTGGCTAGACCACAGGTATTTGGAGACAGTAACTGTAAACTTGGTGTATGCACTGACTAAACTAGCTTCTCAACAGCTGTAAGTTATTATGTAAACACTGGGCTCTTACATCCTTTATTAACAGTCACTGAGGAAACTGCTCAAATTTAGTTTTGTCTTATGCACAGCATTATGAAAAAATATTAAAAAGATATTCCTCTACAGACTGTTACAGCATTTCTAAAGACGCAGCATGTTATAAAAAATCCAAGCTAATTAAATTGGGCTACAGCTTGTTAAAAATCCATCTTTTTTCTAAATCTATAAACTGTATTAGGGACATCCAAAAGGAGGAAATATTTGTATCTACCTACATATGCATAGCTCTTACTTGCAACCAAGGCAAAACATTTGAATTATTATACTCATGACCAATGAATATGACTATTTCTGAACTTGTATGTGTGTGCAGGGAAGATATTATTCTAATTAGGGACCAAAGGTCACTTGTGCCAAGGTCAGCAAACATTTTGTTCTGGTTCAAAAATGGGGACAGGTGCACTCCTGAGCATCACAACCGACTGTTCATTGTGTGTGCAAATGATAACAGCTGGACCTTGTTTAACATGCATCCTTATGGGCACAGGCTACCTCTTACCAGCTAAGCTGCTTCTGAGGTTCTCCAGTGTGAATATGTCTACATTTATAGAAGCAGATCACTAAATAAAACAGGTGACAGTCTGCTTCCATGCAATTTAACCAGCCAGGTATGTGTTCCTACTTGGGAACTTAACATGTTTTGAAAAAAAACAGAAGGAAGGAAAATTCTGCTAAAGGCATGAAAGTTATACAGTGTCTGTCCTGTATAATGAGTGAAAGGGAGAAAGAATTCCTTCTGCTTAAGATTATAACAAATAAAATGTGAAACAGACTCACAGGCTATGGACCATATTTTCAAACTGATGAGCAGAGACAAGCTGAACTCCCGACCAGCCAGGAGATGCAAAGATCCTCATCAGCTGTAAAACAAAGCCTTTCAGCTTTTTGAATGGGACTGTGTGGTAGGCTAAGGAGGAGATCCTGGTATCAGAAGTTTAAACTTGTGATGAGTTCTTTTGTTCTTTGTCTCCAAAAGAAGGAGGCATTTGTTCATTGTGTTCATTTGCACCACAGCTATATAATCTCAAGCCTCAGATTTTTCTTGGCCTTTATAGAGACCTTTTATTTCCTTTCTTCTGACAAACTTGACTTCTGTGATTTTTTTGGCTCCCCTCTGAAGCATCAGAGATAGGTCTCAACTAGAGACAGACAGGCTACATTGGTGCTTCAATTGAAATATAAACCTCTCAAGTGCCTTTGAGATATACCCAGAAGGTTATACATACCACCTGCCAGATCTGGGGTTGCAAAGGAATTTTCCCCCAAATCAGATTGTTGGGGATGATCGAGTGTTATCTACCTTTCTCTGTAGGACAGTGTGTTATAATTGTTAGGATCATCAGATAACTAACTAACGGAATAACTGCTAATGAAAACTGAAATCAGCAGTGAAGCCCTTGATCCCCCCAGCTGTCTCTGTTACGTATACCAGTGTGTTTGGGCCTTTTGCTATAGATCTGCAAGTTGTCATAGGGAGCTGGCAAGCTTTCTGTGGCTCCTTTGTGGCTGAACATCTATCAAATGGTCAAATGCAGTAATAGGGAGCTGGACTCAGTGATTTAAATGATCCTTTTCAGTCCATGTTCATATAATAATTTTACTTTTCGCATAGGCTGGACAGCTATGCAAAAGAGAGAAAGGTAAGTGATGCCCCACAGTTAGGGCATCATGAAGCGGCAGATTTACACAGCTTCCAGATGAATGGTCTGGTGGTCTTTCACTAGGAGCTGACAGGGTCATGAGTGTGTGTGTAACACTACCAGGACAGATCTGCTGAATTAGCAATAACAATCTTTTCTGAAAAAACATAACTGCAAAATTCAGTGTCTGTTTTTACTCTGATGCTGTAAAACTGCTATGCATTTGTTTCACAAAAGCTTCTATTTCAATATGTCTTAAATATCTTAATAAAAGAATTACTCTGCTATTATCATTTAATCCTGTGTGGTATGAACCTGACATTTGACAGCCTATGCCTGAGAATTCCAGCTGCCTTTCTGGATTACGAGCATAAAATTTTACAGCTGTATGTGGCAAGCCAGTAGGGTCAGCAAAAAAAGGAGCCTGAATTTTCTATGCAGATCAGTAAAGCTGCTGCTGAATTGTTATTCTTCCCCTTAGTGGGAGTCCCAAGAGACCACATGAGCTGAATTATCTTCTCTTCACTAGTGGACCTATCTCTCAGGGGAAAGGTCAAAAATAAGACATGGCAGGGAGTACAGGAAAAGGGTTGAGTGTGCTTTGAAGTCTTCAGCCCGGTGTGGCAGCCTAAAACGCAGGCATGAGGGTCTGGTTGAAGGGCCATCCTGATTCCCACTCCAGAGAAATCCTCACGTGAATCTTCTTTCCCATGAGAAGACATTTTTTTAAGTGGTCAGGCTGAAGCAGGGTGAGGGTTGTGCTCGCCAGCAGGTGATGGCTTCTTTGGAAATCAGTGATGAGAAGGCAGGCAGACAAGTATCAAAGAAGCCACTAGCCACTGCCCAGACATTGCTGCCCTCCATACAAAAAGGATGTGCAGTGGTACGTCTTCTACCATCGAGGTCATGACACAGCAGGGTGCTCACAGCTTATCTGTGATAAGTCAGGAAAAAACGGAGAGTGAGAAAGCCAGAGAAGAAGTAGCTTACCCAGGGGGTAGAGAAGCAGATTGACAACACTAACATTTGCTAGCTATAGCTCTGGGCTTCAAAGTCCCCAGGATACGGTGCACGACCTCATTACGCTGTGTAAACCCCAAACAAAGAAACAATCACCATGCCAAAGTTTTACTGAGTAGTAATTTAATCTGAGTAATTTAACCAAGCAATTTAAGCTTTAATCTCAATAAATCAGACTAGTAAATTGTGACTAATATAGAAGGTACAGAGCTCATTTCATTTATTTATTCTGAAAAGGTGGAAGAGCATCTGTTTAGGAAACAGACTTTGGACATCTGACAATCAGGTGTGGCTGAGAGATATGTCACAAAACTAGGAGCCACTTCAATTTCTGTTGATTTTGCTCTTTATACTGATTTCATGTCATTATACCAGTTGTCCGTGGAATGTATTAAACACCGTCCAAATAGTTAAAATTCTTTAGAATTTTGAGTTGGAAAAATCACAGCTTGTGATGAGGACTGAAAAATAGCAGATCAAGAAAGATAATTCTCCCTCTCAACACTCGAATAGCTTTTTTCTGAAAAACAGCCAGCAAAGCCACCCTAAATGGCTTTAAAATTATATTGAGAAACACAATTGCAATGTATTATAAAGGTCGTCACACAGGAAAAATCATTCTTCTCCAGAAAGGCCAACTTCTGTTCAGTCACGATGAATAGCTCAGCTAAAACACACCAAAAGGCACAGAAGTCCTGCTCTCTTTCCTCGAGTTGTTTCCTGGGGAAGACCAGGTGAAACATGAAAGCTAGGCAAGTAGATAGAGACAATAAAGAAGCAACAGGAAAGGTAGGAAAGAGTGGATTTCAGCCATGAAGAGTATGCTCTCAATAAGCTGGCTTGCCAGACACGGGGATGATGCGGTCCTTCCGACACCGTGCCGTGCAATCAGGTCTGGAGCTCAGGCTGGAGTGAAGGCTGCGGGGAGACACGAGTTCACAGTTTTGAATAGCAAAATAAACCCAATCACTCCAAGTTTGCCATTTTCCTTCTCTTTCAACTTGCACTCTACCTTTGTAAACATTTCTGTGTGGGTAAATTACTCTTCCTTTCTGAGCAGGCCTATGCAGCTGCTTTATTTCTGACCGGGACGGTCCCTGTGCCACCATCGTCCTCCTTGCTAACAAAAGGGGAGAGGGACAGGGGAGGAAAAATATGATTTGCATTAGAGTAGCTCCTGGAGGCCTCCATGAGGCAGGCATCCCACTGTGCTTGGCTCAGGGCAGGGGATGGGCCTTGCCCCGCAGCTCTCCGGCTGCCCCGGGGCACACAAAGGTGTCAGCAGAAACAGGCAGAGATGGGAAGCGCTGGTGGTGAGGAAGGGAAAACGGACTGAATAGGCTCGTCTGATAACTGGAGATTAATATTGCTGCGCAATCCTAGTTTAGAAACAATCTGCATCATTTTAATTTAAATGACAGATGGGCCAAGGCTGAACCCTCCCTTCGGAGCCTCTTTTGTCACCTGGGAGGTCAACAGCACAGCTGGGGACAAAACCCAGAGGTGCGATTTGCACCCCTCCTTCAGTCTTCTGCTGCTGTATAAAAGGGCTGGAGAAATGTAGAAGGGCTTGAAAAACCTTGACTGTAGAAAGGAGGGGCTCCTCGGTTGGGTGGCACAGGGACAGCCGTGCACTGGCCCAGGGGATCTCCCGAGACTCTCCATCGCTGGAACTGTGCCGGGACCTGCTGGTGGGACAGTGTTCGGGTACAAGAGTGCACAGAGAGGCTGAGCAGCCCGCGGGGCAATCTAGCATGGACAAGATAAATCACGCTGACCTGAAGCTGTGTGGGAGCCTCTACAAACCCAGAAGAGGAAAGGGTATTTAAGCCACTTCACCCTACCTGACTTCTGGGCTGAGCCTCTGCCTAAGTTAGCATGACTCAAATATTTCCTAGGTGTGAGTGTGTGGGTGTCAGTACTGAGCATTTGACTTCTGGTACCATTTTCTGCTCAAAGAGCTGTTCCCATCTCTGCTGGGGAAGAGGCAGGTCTGAAGCCGGAATGTGGTGCCCCTGGGCTGCTGAGGCTGCCAAGCGCTGGGCAGTGCCCAAGCCCTAACCTTCATGTTGTCCAGGAGGCTCCCTGAAGCCTTCTCATCTGACATGGAAAAATCCTTACTCACAGCACCTGCAACCAGGAATTTGTTTACAGAATAGTGTTCATTAAATTTTGATAAAAATTCAGTGTTGGCAGGAACCACTTTTCTCACCACTAAGACTGCCTTTTCTAACATACAATATGTCAATGACAGCCAGTTAATTACAGCAGGCATTCTAAGGCTAGGGATGAAGTGAGGAATGCAGAAGTGGCCATGGGAATTTAGGCGAGCAATATTAATTGAATTATCCTAATTGCAAGCAGAGGTGTGATCTCTGGAGTCTCACTACCACAGAACCACAGAAGGGACAGGGACAGGTGATCTGGTCCAGCTCCCAGCTACAAAGCAAGGCTGCTGATGGTAACCCCTTCCTGGCAGGTTTGTCTGCGCGGTCCTTAGGTCCTTGGTTACAGAGATCCTGCAGTTTGTCTCTGCAACCTTGCTCCTGTGCTTGCCTGTCTGATGGTGAGAAACAGTCACTTCAGTGCCTGGCAGCTCGAGAGTGTCCAAATCTGGCTTTGAGATTAGGGGCATCTTTGAAAAATTTACTCCAGAGTTTAAGCTGAAAAAAAATAAACAATCTCCTCCCCAATAAGGTGCGTTTAAAGGAAGATGAGCTTCATGTCCTTTTAACTGTTCGCCCATTTTTTTTTCCTTCTGTCACTCTTTCCTGCCTCTTGTAACGAAGCAGGAGGTGTGATATAAAGAGCAAACCAAAAGCAAACACCAAGCACAGCCCCAGACTGGATGCTCTCTCTAGCCACTGGTCTTAAACCTCTACTTTCCCAGGAAGAGCAATTTTGCCAAGTGCCTTGTAAAACAAAGGAACACGAACCCCTCAGCAGTGAAGTGGTCGACTTACCGGGGAGACGACAGTGGGAATGTAATTTCTATCAGTAAGGCTGATTCAACTTTTTCTATTCATGAAGATTTTGATGGATTATGTGAGATCAAGTTAAGCAAATGTACACACCATTACCTTAATGCAGTAAGATGTTCTTTGGCAGCTTATCCTTAAGTACCTCTGCAGGACTATTAGGGTGCTAGCAGTGTTGTCCAAGACTACAAAACTCATGATGACAGTAAAATGGAGATATCTGAAACCGTTGAAGAAGTGTTGCTTCAGCCGAGTGGAGCACATCACTGTCCAGAGACATGGCTGCTTTATACTTACCCTAATACTTCTACTGACTGGAAATTAGATAGTCAGCATTGTGCTGAAAATTACTGGCTTTGCTGCTTAAGGAAAATGTATCTTCCTTCCAGGAAGGGATGCATGGCTGCATTCACCAATCTCAAATCAGATGCAGAGGTATAAGGAGAGGAGGGAGCTTGTTACGCTCCAAACAAAAAAAATCAAACAAGGGGGTTTTCTACCTTCTGCAGCCAGAAAGACAGAGCCTGCAGAAATTGTAACAAGGCACTGCTGTGACTCTTTGCATCAATAACCATTTCCTCTGGTATCTGAGCTGCCTGCTGGATTTATCTGTTTTCTCTTGTCCTATGTTTAGTCCATGAGAAATCTGGAAGTGAAACCATCTTCTCTGTTTGGACAGGAGGCATCAAGCCCTGAGAATGCTAATTGCTACCTTAACATAAAATAATAGACAATAACAATCACCATATAATGACTGAATGTTGGGAATGATGGCAGGGCCTGCTGTTCCCTCTGGTAGCAACTGATATTGTAGCAAAATTGGGTAGTCATCATCTACTGCTGAACGGAGCAGAAAAGGCTATGTCCTGTATTTATATCGTTTGGGGTGCTCTCCAGTTTATCTGTGAAGTCAGGCTTCAGGCTCTTGAAATGTAATTTGGGAGATAACTGGATCAGTTCTTCCCAGCGGATGTAAAGCAATGAGGGCTCTGATGAGAGACAAAGGGAGAAGGATTTGGTCACTGAAGAACATAAGTTCCAAATTAAACACAAGAAAAAATAAAGCTCAAAGAAGGGCTTTAGGAAGGAAGGGGGTAGAAAAGCAGAGATAATGGAAAATAAAGAGATATTGTAGAAGCAGCATAGCTGTCTGTTGGAGTGCATGTCGTTGGGCATGGAAATGAGAGGAGATGTTGTCATTCTGTTTTCTGTGCACTGAATCTTTAAATGTAGATGAATCTCTTTCCCTGCTGTGGGGGGCAGCTCCAAGGCAGCTGCTGTCTTGTGTTTCAGTGCATATGCAGAATAGTACCAGAGCAAGATGGTTTCTTCCTCTTTGCTGACCAGCAACTTCTTTTAAAATTATTTGATTTTTACTTTTTTTTTTAATGTTCCCTTTCTACAAGAAATGAAAGCAATCTAGTCTAGAAGATACAAGCGATATATTCTGTCAAATAGGAAAATTCAGTCTTGTGGGAATTGCTGATAATATGACAGTGCTGAGTACCTACTGCCAACCAGTTAGAACCATGCCTGCTGCCAGATGGTGCTGGGGTTGTTTCATCCACCAGGAAGACAGGACCACAGGATACATGGACACCCATGCTGCAGTATAAAATACACACCCAACTTTCTCCTGCCCCTATTTAGATTATCTCCATCACTACTCAGCCTCAAAATCCTCAAAATCTAAACACACTATCAGCAGTCAGTTCAGCACATCATGCCCTGAAGTGCAGTCAGGATGACTCAAGAGTGCAGCTTTTCTTGTCCAACTCTGTTTTGAGAGAGCCATAAATTAGTGGGGTCACAGTCTCAGCTTTTGCCTTGGGCTCCCCATAATATTTCTGCCTACACATCATATGCCGTAATGCACTGTACACATACATGCCCCATCTCTCTCTGAATGTGTCTCCCCTGTGCATAATTACATGCAAATGGGATCACTGTACCACAGACCTTTAACTAGCATTAAACCCCTCAGATATCACTTGCAGTAGAAGATCCTAAGGGTTATTCTCATTGCACTGTGAATTTATCCAGAAGCTAAAACTCATGCATATATTTTTTTCTAAATATTCAATAATAGCCGAAGTGCACCCTTTCATCCATTAACCTCATATTGATGGAGACAGCACAAAACTCTCAGGGCTGAATTCTAACCTAAGTTCAACTTGTGCACCTCAGCGCAGTTGAATGCGTAGAGCTGGGCACTAATTTTGACTCATGCACAGGAGATAGAAAGGCTGTGGAAAATGTACTTGTGACTGTGCAGGAATTACACATATGAAAAATTACAGTGGTGCAAGTCTATCCATCAAGAAAATGACAGCCTACAGAAACTGTAACTTGCAGCCCCCTTCTTCCCCATCAGCGACATTAATTGTTTTGAAGATGTTAAGTCTGACCACTCACTACATTGGCTCCCTATAGAGCTTCTCTTCAGATTCATGCTCCCATTAAGTGGCCTAAAAAATTTGTGGAGACAAGGAATGTATTTGACTACTGAATTACTTTGGCACGAAGGATCCCTCTGTAATAAGGAATAATGTCTTTTGTGCAAGACAGAGAGCTTTCCAGGAAGCAGAGCCAATGCTGCAGACATTGTTTGAACTGCCCTGTGCATTTGACAAGGTCCTTAATCCACTTGCATTAGTAAAAAGAAAAAAAGGAAAAAAGGAAAACAAAGAAAAAGTAAAGTGTAGAGTCTCTAACCTTCCAGAAATGTCTATGTACTTGAAAAGAAAGCAAAACTGGGAAGGACAAGTGAGTCATGTTACTTTCTGTCCCCTCAGAAAGCGTTCAAATGAAAGCATTCAGCTACAGTGGTGGGTAGCATATAAAAGCTTGGATAGAATAAAAAAGAATATTTATTAGCAAATAACATACAAAATAAAAGGAAATGTATGGCCTTTCAGCCTCTGGGTCACCAGGTCAAATCCAGCTCACATGAGCAGTGACGGAGGTCATTGCCATTTGAGGGCTTCGTGATCAATATGAAGTTGGCTTATGAGCCATGAGCTACAATATCAGAATTGTTGCTCCTTCCCAAGAAATTAAGGTATGACATTGTTTCTGTAATCCTTTGCTCATTTAAATTCTAATAGCATTAATATTTGATAATTCCTGGTAAATGCAGGTACATCTTGAATGCTGTGCTACTTTGCATCTTATGCAGCATTATTGCTAAACAAGGGTGCAGTAAAAATGCATTTGGTTTTACACCGTTTAACAACTTCTTCTTTTCATTGGTGCAAATAGCCATGCAGGGTACAAACTAGTGGCAAATCAGACCATGCCTGTAATAAAAATTCTCCATCAATTGAAAGAATTCTGCTCCATTTACCTTTAATTAAAAAAACTCTGGAGTGTACTTACAGTGGCACTAAAAATATCCAAAACGTTTAGGGAAGGAAAATCAAATGTAAAACTCAAGTGACTAACAGCCCTCATGATTACAGTTTCAGAGTGGTAGACAGTCAGTCCTTCAGACTTCCTCATTTTAAACATGACATAACATAAGGTGATTTTCTAAGTATCTCCAAAATGTGATTGGTTTCCCACCATGTTTTTAAAAATCAATAATATATTTTCAGCTACAAAAGGGTTTGCACAAATTTACCGGGAACATTGAATAAAGATGGGTATTTCCATTTTTTTGAGATTTTTACAGTGCTGAATTTAAGCCAGGAGTATGCAGGCTGTTGGTGGCAAGTAAAATATTCACAACTATAAAGAGGAAGAAAAGTAACCAAGCTTTTCAGAAGCAAATAAACTTGGATTTGCCTATGTAAAGCCCATCTGTGTCACACATGCAATGATGAACAGTAGGATGAGCTTTTCAGAAAGTGAAAGAAATCCCATTCAATGACATCCCTTGTCAAAAAAATAGACATTTAGCAGGTGAGCTGGAGCTCAGAAAGCGAGAGAGCAATATACTTTAAAAAGAAAGGCTCTGCACCTCACACTCTAAATAAAACATGCTTGTACTGGCAAACGACTCATGTCAGCAGGACAACTCTTGCATGTGTGAACGAGTCAGCAGAGGATCTGCACAATCAGGCCCTAAGTGGTCATGTCACTGAGTTTAAAGAGTTAAATAAAGTAAGTGTGAATTTCACATTGGAAAACACAGTCACCCGTAACTTCTTCACGTGCAGGAGATGTGAGTGGGGCCAGCCGCACGCCTGCTCCAGGTGAGACAACAGGCAGGCAGGCATCTCTGCTGCTCCTCCCAGAGCGGAGCTCCGACCCACCAGCACTGCCATGGGGGGCCGGGGACAGTCCTGCCCATGTGCCGCCAGCAGGATAGGGTCTGCAGTCTTCTTCCTTATTACCACAGTCGTTACTTTTTACCGTGTGTGTTAAATACCTTCATTGCAATAATGCTATGCCACTCGGTACTTCTTCGGCATCTTTCCTCTAGGGTTTGCATTTACATCGTCATTGCCCCATTTTACAGATCTCAGACCCAAAGCAAGGTCATGGCAGGAATCGGTAGCTCTGGCCAGCACAGCAGCAGGATTACCTGCCTGCCCTCTTTCTGCATTACCCAGAAAATTCTTCTCCAAAAGAACTAGAAGGGTACAGGCAGAAACAGACACATTTGAGAGGAACGATCTTAAAACACTTACTCATTTTTGCTTGGTATTCTGTCCTCCCCAAGCAATTTTACAGCATGGAGTATTTTAACAAGAATTCTACATATGGTATGAGGAAGAAAATTCTATTTTTTTTCACGAGTGAGAAACCAAGTGAACAAAGGATATACTGCTGTTTCTAAAACTGAACTGTCCTCAGGTACCTGCAATCAGGAATACTATTGTAATATTAGGACAAATTGATCCATCTTCCTTCTGACAATGATCTTTTCTATACAGTTTTTTACGCTGCAAAATTTTAGCAGCACTTACTTGATAGATACTTAGCCTTACAAGGGTTTCCTTGGCACAGATTTTCATCCTCCTAGCCCTGTATTTTCAAATGTGTTTAGCTATTTATTCTTGCATCCATCTCTATCACTGCTTATTTATGGATTTTAGTTGGGAGTAAAAAGCATTTCAGTCACAGTCAACTTTAAAATTTCCCAGTGCAACTACATGTTATCTACAGGAGGATAGGTGTCAGGGAAAAATGGAGGTTAGCTAGATAAATTTTGCTTGAAGAAATCTTCATTTTGCAAATGACAAATTTCACACAGCCTAAGATAAAGGCTGGAAAGCCGGGTTAGACAGGCTTGAAGACCAAACCCAGCCCCTTTTGCAGAACCCATCAGGTGCATCAGAACACCCGTCGGCTTTACCACCAGGCAGTTTGGAGATTTACAGGCTCCTAACCTACATTGCAGTGATGGCGATCAGAAACTGCAAAGAGAAGTCAGAAGTCAAGCCCCATGAGGAGGTTTGAAGATATGCTGCCTACATTCTGCAGTAGACAAAGCATCAAAGTGCCTCGCAAGAAACTCTGCATCCTTTCAGCCACCCTGGAGGTGATACTATTAAGCTTCAGCAGGATAAATCCAATGAGAAACTGCTCAGCAACATGAGTAAGGGCTCTACAACCCTGCCCTATATTTTTGTTTCTGGAAGCCATTTTTTTAATCTGTCTGTAGATGAGGGAATTAAATGCTAAATTTCATCTCCTCCCCCACTCACATTGTAAGGCTTATCTAATGCACATTTATGTGAAGTCTGATTCCCCTGCTAAGTGTTTCTACTCTCCCACCCAATTTGGCATACAAATATATTGCACAAAATAAATTTAATTGATTTGTACAGGTATGGAAACAGATTATCATCTATGCAGATTTGGAAAGCAGACCCTGTGTGTTAGCCAAGTGGATGATGCAAACTATAATTATTTACAAAGGGTTTCAGAGAGCTCGGTATTAGCAGGGAGTAGATCATGTTAGATGGCAAAAGAATTTCACATTTATCCATCAAATGACAAAGAAGGCCCAAACTTAATCGTGAGATTATTTGTATATCCAGGAATGATTGATTTAAAACATCAGTGTGGATATTAAGAATCAAATTTTCATAGAAAGGCACTTGATTTAGCTATTCCTGCAAACCATACACAGGATGAAATGCACTCATTGCCAGCGCAGACCAGAACTTTCCATCCAGGCGCCAACCGCAAATAAATGCTTCACCCATAATACACAACTGAGCATACGCGTGCAGCGCCAGCTAGATGTTTCTGCTTAAAATCCGTGGCTGCCCACCATCTAGAGGAAAATATTGACATACTGTCATATGGCTGATAAATATGCAATGCAGATATCACTAAACTGCCACCTCCAGCACACAATTAATAAAGTAGAACTCTAGGAGGGCACGTTAACAGTCATCGTCTCTCTTGGAAAGGTTGTTGTCTTGAATATTTGAGAATACTATTACCTGTTCAGCCTGCCCCTCCCCGCTGCCTCTGCCCACGCTCCAGAGTGACACGGGGACGTCAGGACGGCCATCGGCTCATGCCACCACTTTGACCCGACCGCAGCAACGGGCAATGCTGGATGCCCAGGGAAGAGCATAAAACCAGGACAGGCATACAGCAATTTCTCAGTGCAGTATCCACAATGACCGTACTTTTATATTAAATGAAACTGTGGAATGAAAATGAAAAACCTTGCCTGAAGAAAAAGGAAGCAAGCTGTGAAGATGTCGAGTAAAAGACTCCCTTTTGTGTGCGAAAGGGGGAGGTTGTTTTTCCAAGGGCATGGGATGCTTTTACACAATCGGGGCTATAGAAACTGCAAAAGAAATTGTGTAGCAGGTTCTTTAATCAAATGTCTATGACAGCTGAATTAAAACATTATTTAATGGAGTTAGCTCTGAGATTTGAAGTTTGTTTCTCTTTGTTCCACAGCCCAGGAGACCACTCTTTTTTTTTTATGCCTCCCTGATGTATGAAATCACTGTAGTGTCCTTTACACTGCTTCAGGAACAACGAAGGCTGGAAAAATACTTTTCTCGGGTAATAAACTCATAGCTGGCCTGAATTTTTTTCCCTGCTACACTGAATACACAGTCAAACAGACTGCTCACCTTACTCAGCAATGACCAGGGCACAGCTCTGACCAAAACCCTGTTGTTTCATCTGATTTTGAAAGGTGGCTTTTAAGAACAAGGTAAACTCCAAGGAAACTCTCTCCTGTGAGTCTGATGCTATTGCACAATTATAGACATCATAGCTTCTAGGCTTTGATCCAGAAAAATACTTAAGTGTCTGACTTCAAGGGGCCTTTTCATACACTTAATGTTAGCTGCTTACATACTTTGTTGCACAAACCTCTGAGCACAATGTGTTAGCAATAATTACTGTTCTCTGAAAACATGCAAAAAGCATTCAGGAAAGGTTGGGCTTAGTGTTCAAAAGCTGAATAATCTAAAATGTTGATTATTCTATGGTACAATAAAAACAGAAAACAAAAGAGCAAACACTTCCTAGCAAAGCTCTGAAAAGTATTAATCAATTCTAGAAAGGTACCAGAATTTATTTCATAGTTACAGAATTGATTTTATATCTATATAGAATTTTCCATCACTGAAAACCTCAAAGGGCTTTATAAACCAGGACTGAATTTTATCTCCCGGTTATAGGAAACATACAGCTGCTGTTTTCAAAACCCCGGTCCAATTTCTAGTAAGCGTCTCCTTGGAACAAAGGTCAGTCACTGCTTTTGCAATATATCATCTGAAGTATCATGTGCAGGTTCAGTGCGGTCCTCTCCCATCCTCTGGCCTAATCCGCCTACCTGTGTATTACTTTCTATGTTTCCTTCTTAGCTAGTGGAATAAAGGAAACCTGATCAAATTTCAAAGGGTGAAATACTGAATATATGAATAAAAATAATAAAATGAAGATTGATTGTGGTGGACCCAGATTTATCCAGAGATGTTAGTAGTATTAGTTTTAGAAATCAGTGAAATAATAATAAATAAAAAATCTTGTCAAATAAAATCTTAACGTGAAATTAAACTTTTCCACTGAAATTGGGAAATAACATATTATTACGTAGTACCACAATTCTGAAATGATGTCATACAACCTTTAGTTGCTTCGGTTTTAAAGTATTTATTTATGGTACTCACCACTGACCTATTCTTATCCTACCATCATTTTTTAGGCAGCAGTTATTTCCACAATAGCCCTTCATCTGTGGGTAGAGAGGTTTGTACTTTTACTATGGCTAAAGTGCGAGTATAGCTTTGTCAGGACAAAGTAATTCCATCAAACACAGACCTGATCTAGCCTAATGATGACAAAGCCACACAACCGAAATGCATGCTCCCTTCCTCCCGGGAAACCTAAAACCAACAGAGGTGTTGCTGCAGGTAAATATGTCTTAGAGGTTTTTCAGTTTCATTGTTCACTGATCTATTTGCCATTACCAAAAGAGGATGTCATGGGAGAGAATTTAAAGTATTTTTGGAGACCAGGCAACACAGAACTGGCCTGATTTTGTTTTTCTGAAGTTACTTGGCACTGCAGATCTCTAAATAAATATAAAGTCATTCACAATCAAACAGGCAAGCAAGAAATGACAAGTGTTTTGACAGTGCTCAAAATACTTTGAGGTATTTTTAGCATATTTCTGAGTCGTATTAGCTTAACCTGTAATAGAATATAAATGAGCCCATATGGCAGAGATGTAATTATGTTCCATGTGAGAAATCCCTGTGGTAGATTTGGGGAAAAAAACTCACCACATGTGCCTTCTGGAGGGCACGATTTACACATGATTACCTACTCATTTGCATTGAGAAGAATATGAAGTAACACAATGCTAACAACACGGTAATGAAAAGGGCAAGCAAAGACTCCAGATCCCTGGGGGTGCTGATCCCTCTGACTGACATCCAGTTAGGAGCAGGGAATTCGTCCCTTTAGGGAGTACATTTTATGAAGCGATCTTTGATTATGTGGGCACAGTAATCACGAGTCTTAATTATTATTACTGTGAGAGAATGGGCTACAAATCTCCAGGGAACGTCTCTGTCACAGATACTTTGCCGGCGAATGCTGAAATGAGTGTTTTCCCAAGGATCATTTTCATTCCAACCTGATATTTAGCTGAAGTTTCTTTGACTACTAGTCATGAAACATTAAATATAGATTAGAGGCAGAGAGATGTTGAAAGTTAAAATTCACCGGAGGTGCACACCCCTGCACTTGAGAGACAGCCCCAAATGTTGTCCAGATGTTGTAGCAACAAGGCTGAGGGTTCCCAAGCTGCAGCGCAGCCACAACAGAGGAGAAAGTGGATGTTTAGCATTCCACCGGCCTTCTGTTTAGTTTACTTGTAGTGTATTAATTTAGCAGAAAGTCCTAACAGCCTGTTAGTGGTAGATGTTACCAAGTGTACACTACCCTGAAAGAATGAAGAAATTCTTTTATAGCAATAAAGGGAGTAATTCAAAGCATGTAATTGATTTTCCACATTTTCAAACTGTGATAAGACTAAGCTTTAGCAGCAGAAACATGTGTTTGCAGTTTTGTCAATGTTCTTCAATGAATAAAAAAAATAGGAACCTACAACTTATTGGTTAGATCGTTAACATGCATTGGGCATTTCAGTGGCTATTGAAGCACTTGCCAAAAGCATGTCATCTTCTAAACAGACTCGGAGGTGGTACGGATTGGTTTTTGCCACAGGACATGTTTTTATGATTATCTAAAATCATTCTTTTCCAGAAGGAACATGACAGAAGAACATCAAGGCTTTCTTAATGAGCTATTGTCACGTTTATGTGCTGTCCCCCTTTACCTCTTCCATCCTTTTCACTCCAGAGGGGCAGAGTGGTGTCAGGGCAGGGCTCGCATCTTTGCTCACCCTTGCAGCATTTCCATCTACCTGCTGGGCAGCACGGCTTCTGACAGTCATGCTGCTACCCCCAGCCTTCACACCAGTTGTAGGGTGTTCTCCAGGACTCCCCAAGAACCTCCCTGATGATGTCCACCAGAGGAACTCAGAGCAGAACCATCCAACCAATTTCCAAATGCCAGGCAATGTACTCACCACAGGATGGCTGGAGAAGGCTCAGGTGAACTGCTCCAGCTGCCATTGACAGATAGAGTTTAAGTCCAGAAGGAACATTTAGAATTATTTAACCCAGCCTTTTGCATCAAACAAGACACAGCATTCTATCAGTAATAGCTGCATCAAATGTAATAATTCGATAGTGTGTAAGAGCTTATCTTTTGGGAAGATAGCTCTTCTGGATTTAAAGGCTTCAACTAACAGAGCTTCCACCAAAACCTTTGAATGTTTCCCTTATTCAGCCGTTTTACTGTTAAAAGTGTGTGCTTGTTTCCATATTAACCATGTCAAAATTCACCAGCGGATTTCAGAAAGGTGTTTGGGTTCTTCAGAAAGAAGACAGCAGACAGTGCAAGGGCCAAACTAAAGAGCCAAGCACCAGGCACTTGTCATGATGCTTTGAAAAGAGGTCACCTACTAATGCTTTGGAAACAGGTCGCCTACCTGTCCTCTGAAACTTTACAATTGCAGTCTTCTTCCCACCTTGCATTATGAGAAACCTAACATAATTAGTAGTTCCTTTGTGAAAAAAGAGAGGATGCATCCTCAGAATAACCTATTTATCAGGATACACAAGGGAGATATGGAAAATTTGAGTCCTACTCCCACTCTTTTGGCCTTGGAGCAGACATGTGGACCGAGACTTTAAGTCCCACTGGGCATGCTAAGCCCTGAACTGCAGACTTAGACTCCCATTGCATTTCAGTGAATACTTGTGGAGAGCGATACAGGCCGAGATGGTGACACTTATCAGAACTTACCAGAGAAAGGCAAGGTTTCCAGTGGCTGAGGTAGTTATGGTGGAGAAAAAGCAGAGGTTCATGTCCCCACATGTCATTTGCCCCAATTCTTGTGTTAGAAGACTTGCCAAAGTGAGAAGGAAACAGCTTGGAGGGATGCCTGCCCACAGCCAGGAGGGAAGAGGGTGTTTGCAGCATGGGGGTAAGGAAACCATCTTCTGGCATGGTGAGGAGTTGGCAAAGCTGACTGAGAATCAAACAGGGCAACAGTAGGGCAGGGGGGAAAAAAACCCTCAAAGACGAGAAGCGAGCTGGTTCACGTTTACTCCCTCGGGACAGCACAGAGCATCCCCCGCAGTGGATGACTTCATAAGTTTGAAACCAGGTAAGCGAGCTTCAGAGAATAGGAAATGGGGATACAAGACCCTCTAAACTGAAGTCTAAAGGTTTGACTTTGGCAGGCAATGGGAATAACTATCTAAGTTTGTCACCATCTCATTACCACTGGGTGCCAGGTAGCAGTGGACGATGATCCTGTATGGCTTCCTCATGGACAAACATGCAGCAGAGATCAGCATCCAAACTGAGGCAGGTGCTTGTGGTTATGGCCTGGAGATGGGAGGAAAGGGGACACTACAGGTAAGGAGTCCCGCTGGGACGCCTCTTCTGGAACCAGGGGCAGATTTTGCTGGTGCACACCGTGGTGGGTGATGCATTCAGGGTAGCATGCTCTTCCAGCACAAAGAGGGTTTTTAAAACACATGAAGTATGTTGAATGGCTGAGCGACATGCTTGCTGCTCCCTCCCCCATAGAAACCAGTGTATTTGTAGAGTCACAAGGCTTTTCTTCTACAAAACAATAAAACTAAAAAGGCAAAATACGGGTTAATTCATTGTGCTATTTAACCTGACAGCCTGGAAGAAACAGAAAAACAAACATAATCCCCAATGGTTGCTCCATCCTATCCCTCCTCCATACCTGCCACCTCCTTTTCAGAAGCTAGGCACAGGGAAAACAAAAAAGGAACGTGGTTACCTTCCCCAGGGCTTAGTGGAGCCGTTTGCAGTGACCACCATAGGCACTGCTGTTTACATGGATACATTACCAGTGGCTGAACACAACGGCTCAGCTCCCGTTCTTTGCAATAGTTGTGCAAAGTGCAAAGAAATACCATGGACCGTGCAAGGCTCCCATCACAGGGACAATGGGGATTGAGGGTACTCAGCTACAAATATAACCAAACCCTCGATAGTCTTAGCTCTTGCTGGTTTCTACTCTCAATTTGCACTTAAGAACTCCAAACAAACAGAGCTCTCAGGCAACAATGCTGCTCAACAGACAGCAGATTTATTTCAACTGCTTCCTAGCCTTTTTTTGTTTTGCTGTGGTTTGGAATATAATTACCAAAAAAAAGAGAAAGAAAAAAGGGAAAAGATACAGGAACCGTGTGTTCTTCACTGCAAATGCTGCTGATGTAATTCTCTTTGAAGTGAGCAGCAAAACTCCTTTGGAGGTTAATGAGAACAGGATCAGGCCCTCCACAGTGAACTTGTGCTGAGAGCAGATAAGATCTTGAATCATTCAGAGCCAAGCATGTTATTTGCGCAACATGGGCAGGCTGAGTCAATCTCCGAATATTTTTAATGGGTGTCAACGTGAAGCGTTAATTCCACAAGTTATGTTGTTTTGCAGTTTGCCTGTGCCTGCTCTCCAGGCTGCATTCATGGATGGTACACATCCTCTCACTGGCTGCAAAGAAAAGCTGTTTCCACAACTGCTGCAAGAAAACACTTCTGAGAAAGTATAAAATGGGACTTTTACAAAGAATTGGAAAAAACAAACGATAGTAGAAATACCTGCTAGACATTCAGATTGTCAGCACACGTAGAAGTAAAAGTAGCCCCATTTCAAATAGAGATTGCAACTTTTTTTTTTAAAAGAAAGGATCCTAAAATCAAAACAAGTATTCTGTAACTGATCATTTTTGAGAAACTAATCTTGATCTCTTCTTTTTTTTTTTGACAAAACAGAGAGATGAGGTACTGAAGTCACAGATGCTTAGAGAATGTCAGCCCCTGGATAGTACCTATATACTCTTAATAAACAGGATCAGAAAAACACTGAACATAGTTTGAAGCCTGATGAAATGAACTAAGCACTATGAACAGCTTTTGAATAAGAAATCTTTATTTTTTACTTTCTCTTTTTCTGTCCCCAGGACCTCCATGCGCTTCCCAATGCATTTTGAAGCCAAGATGAAATTACAGCCCTCCCAAGGCCAACAGAAGGCTCGCTATTGCCTTCAGCAGAACCCGGATTTTACTCTTACTGTAAAGATATCCTAAGAAACACTGGGCCCAACTGCCCACTTCTACGGAAAAAGTCAGCTGGAAACATAGCAAAGCCTACCACACAATTTCCTTTTTGTTCTCCCCTGAGGGGAGATTTTTAATCTTGGAGTGGAAAACAGGATCCAGGGAAACCTGGTGGAAACCCTGTGGTTGCCATCTAGAGAGAGCTGGCTCTGGCTGGGCTCCTCACCTTGCCCTGCTCCCTGGCCCAACCACCACCTGCAGCCCCAGCTTTGCAGCCCACCCTGCTTGTCCCTCTTCCATGAAGCGACGAAGAGGGTTTTGTCTTGCTGTGATTCAGAAATACCCGGACAAAAGCTGTTTCCGTGACCGTGGGACACGTGCTGGAGGACCTCCCCACAGTTTCTGCACGCTCTGGGAAGCCGTCCCCTTCCCACATCTGAGTTATGGTGGCCTTCAGCTACCCTTGGCAGGAAAGGCACCAGTCCTACATGGCCATAGTTCCCAGTTCATCATCTCAAACCTGGCCCGTGCAGACAACCATCTCCTCGTGCCCCCATTTCCATCTCTCTCCCCCCATGTCCTCAGCACGAGGGGACAGCAGCCCCCGCACAAGGCCAAGGGTGCCAGGTCTAGCAGCCTTCATCACAATGGTCTCCATTTGTTGTCACATGCGGGCTTAGGGCTGGTATGCTCCACCACTCAGGAACTCCAAGTCTTCACCTCCGTGTCAGGAAGTGGAGACTACGCTGAGACACCACGTTGCGGCCATCCCAGCTGCAGCTCCTAACTGGAATTGGTCAGATCCCACTTTCTTACCTTTGGCGCTGAGCACCATTTGCTTCCATTAACTTCAGTAACAGTGAAGTGCACGATCCTACAAAATAATAACACCTTGAGCATGTTGCAAAATTTTCTTTCACTTCCCTCAGAATTAGAATTTTTTTAAATTAAGAATTAAATAAATAAACCACTTGCAGTCTTTTAAGAGGGCCTTATGCTGAGAAGTGACTAATTCCCCTCCCTGTTCACAGAAAATAAGTGAAGCTTTCACCATTATAGACAAAGTACTAACTAGCAGCAAAATCTGACTTTGTGATGAGATGTTTATCCTGCAATTCTTTTCATTTATATAAATATTTTGAGAAGCCCACCTTGAGGTTTTGCATTGGTGCTTTTTTTTTTTATTATTTCCTCTTTGGATGCATTGGTACACAAGTAGGCTATAAATGAAACACTCATTTTCCTGAAGACAATCACGAAGGTGTGATTGCACCCTTTACTTTTCAACTTCATGTAAGAGCCAATTTATCATAATGCACAGTAATATTTGAATTTGAACAAGTGGAAAAATCCTTATTTGCTCACACTACACTCTCAGTATTAAGATCAGCTCCTTGGGGATAGTATTTGTGCTTGTATTTAACAGTAAAGTGTAATGAATAAAGAAGCTGTCAAACAACTTGAGAGTAAGTCACTTCTCTATTTGGACAGCAATGATTTTGTGATGAACACTGCACAGTGAGTTCTCAAGAATAAACTGGGATCTGAATGAGTTATATTCTTGCAATGGTTATAGCAAGGCAACTTCCAGTGAGGTTATCCGAGAGGGCACGGGCAAGCGAGCAGCAGAATATGAGCCACAGAAGGTCAGCCAGGGATGTTTTAATGGCACATACTGCCTGTAACTTCCTCCGTCAAATGCAGGGATTAAGAGCAGCCAGGACAGCCTCCACCCTAGGTAGGTGGGGGAAAAACAAAAGAGCGAGCACATCGCTCGGGCAGCCAGGAAAATGAGCCAATTCAGCACAGTCCGAGTAGTGCTGCTGCTGGTAGGACATCCATGGAGTTCACAGAAGACTGCAAATGTTACCTCTGAGGAAGGGTGATAGTCCAGCACCCAAGATGCAGCAGCAGTCGTTGAACCGGTAGTGGGCAAGCTGCTGGGGGGACTGACATGCTCTTGTCTTGCTCAAACGGACTGCACACTCCTGTGGCTATCAGTCCTGTCCTTAACTTCAGCAGTACTCCGAGCATGGTAGTGGAGGTCAAACAAGTTACCAGTAATAAAGCAACAGTAATTAACATGAACAAGACAACAGGACAAGTCATACAGCATCAGTGAGTCATACTGTTAGTCTCACTTAAAGACAGCAATGAGACTAGCACCGAGTCACAGAATGTAAAACAGTTATAAAATATCTGAATTATACAAATGAGCATGCAAGAAAACAGCATCAAGACATCCCACCTGAGGGATACAGGCCACTTTCATTTTTCTTGTGATCTTTGTCATGAAACTATCCCATCATAAATGACTTTTAAATCTGTGCTGTAGCAAGCGATTAATATTAGCCAAGTTATACCAGAACTACACAAAAAATACTGTTCTCCCTCACCCAAAGGGATTCTGGTGATACTATAATGCGGACAAGTTCCACCTACTGTGCTGCACTACTGACATACAGTAGCCTTATATGTTAGCCTAGGATAACACCTTATTAAACACTGCAGACCATTAATAAGGCAACTATCCAAGAGACAGCTAATTGCAAATAGAAGTCTATCACTTCAGTATTTCTGAAGAAGTTATTTCTAAGATAGTCCATCAAAAATACTTTTCATGGTGGCTGACACAAGGCTCCCAATGCAGTGTGTTTACACCAGAGTTTAAGTGTTATTGCCAAGTTTCTGCCTTAGTGCGGTTCAATCACGTCCAATACTTTCATACACTGCAACAAAGCCTTGGGATACTTGGACAAGGCTTGTGGGGTCTCAACCCAGCAGCATTTCATGTGAGGTCGGTGGCTGAATGTGGGTCTTCATTAAGTGTTGTCTGAGTAGAAGACTAGAGTTTATTTATTCAACCTCAAGATAAGCAATTTAATGCTGCTGATTTGAATGCAAACAAGGGCAAGACCTCATGCCTGGAAGAATCTTTGATGTGGTTACACTGGAAGTTTAGACTAAACACAAATTGAGATCTGAAACACGGTTGTCACAAAATCGGCATGTTTTCTTAAAGCATTTAAATTTTTTAAAAGCATTGTCTACAACTAAACTATCAAAGTAGTACTACTTTTATCTTGCAATTATATATTGCTTATTAAGGCCTATTTTGCCAATTCACTGAAATCTCTCCCATATGACAGAAAGGATACTTGCTTCTCCATTTAGTGACCTCAAATGACTAAGTAAGAGTGCAGAGTGAATTTCAGCTGGCAAGTAAATGTAATTATGGCTTTTTTTTTTTTTAAGAATATAGTATTATCTAGACTGCTCAATACTGTCACTGGGCTACTCTCAAATGAATATGGGGCTCATAATGCTTCCAATGCCTCCAGGACCTAATCCTGGTGTGCTTAGTTTGTCCTTAAGCAGCTATTTCACATCTTAAAATGCTTGGAGACTTCTAAAAACTAAACTGTGAAAAGCAAAGCCTCAGCACTAAGTCACCAAGCCTTGCTTCCTAAACCCGCTAACCCATTTTTAAAATTATGGTACTGCTATTTCAAAACTGATCAGGAGCTTCAGGACAAAGCATTTCTCTGGTGACACCTCCGTGCTGTAAACACATAGGCAGCAAGGGGTTCAGTCCAAAGCAAGAAAAACAAAGTTTCCTTTCTCCATATGAGCATGAATCATTGCCTAAGCCTTCCAGCTCAATTGATGAACAAGAGAGGCAAGAGATTTACAAATATGAGAAAATCCCACAGCTATGGACCTGAGAGCAACCCTCACTTCTAATGGGACCAAGCAGCTAAAGGACTTGCATTTTTAAATCAACATTTGAATTCAGAATCCATATGATCCATTCACTCTAAGTTTGCATAACATGCAAAGCAATGATGGTCTGGGTTCAACAAGTGCAAACAACAACTAATAGAAATCTGAGAATTTAAAAAGGGGGGGGTGATATTCAGAACTGATTTTGCATAGTATTGCCACACAGTTCTGTAGTGCTGTCATTGGAAACATCAAATATAATGCAATTCCAGTGTTTGAGCACTAGAGGGTCAATCCATTATGAAAACAAAGCCTTACCTCAGTTTCCTTATTTTTAGAGGTAAGCATTTAACCTCTTACTTACCACCTCTTCAGCTGTTATGAGTTTTGCTAGCTGAAGCTCCTTCTGAGGCCATGCACCACTCAGATGGAGGAATTATGTCACACAAACATAAACTTTTTGCAAGGGTACCCTCGATTTTAAGCTATGCATGTCACACCAAACCCATGACTGCTTTCTCTGGTCAGCTGCAGGATGCACACCTTTTCGAAAAGAGCACTGTGTTGGTCTGGAAGTTGTCTCTTGTGACTGGGAGTGGTAAAAGACTGATGAGGCACTAGCCCATAGCCCATTCTGAAAAATACTCATCCTGTACATACACAGCAGCCTCTTCTCATGCCTAATTACGATTCCTTTGAATAATAATAAAAATGCAAATACTGTCCATTTAAATGAAAGGGATCCTCAGCACCACCTGCGATTGTACTCCTGCCCAACAAAGAAGCACCCGGATGGCAGCAGACCGGTGGGCATCATCCAGAGGGCACAATTCAAGCCCACTAGATTGCAGCCTTGCCACTCAATTAACAAATCCCAACGCTTCTAAAAGTATATGCATATACCAGAAATTTGGGGCATTACTGTATGAACAAACCAGAAATCCTTCTCCTTCCCAATAGGATTTGTTATGGAAACAGCATATAATTTCATCCCAATACCACAAATTTGCCACTACATTAAAGAGCGTTACTGTTACTGAAGGATGAACGGTAAATCAGCATCCCCAGCTCTCCAGGCTACAGCCCTCATCAGGGGAATGGTGATTCTGAGTGCCCCTTCATTTCAGGCTATAAATATATCCCATGAGAGAAAGCAAAGCTGTAGACTAAGGAATGCCTTAACAAGTACTTCTAGCCCAACAAACTTTGTTATACCACAGTTTTGTTCTTATATTATCCTTCTTGTCAGGGACAAGAGAACTGGGCAACACTGCTTCTTTGCATACAGTGATACCTTCCCTGGTAAACATGGTACATCAATTATACAGACCGTGTTGGAAAAAAACCTGTCTAAATTCCCTGGAGCAATGGATAGATCTGTTTTTAACAGTAAGGTAAAACATCAGTGATGACTGCAATATACCCATGCAAAAGACAGCTTTGTATCATATTAATGAGGAGTCTCAAATACCATTATGTGTTGAGAAATAAAAGTACAAAAAGGCGAGTCATACAGATAGCACCACAGCATTCAGTAATGACTGTGACCTTTGCAAATTACTGCCCTGTGAAAGTTCACAAAAATTGGCAAACAAAAAAGCAGGGGGTTGCTCTTTTAAATTATTTTTAAATTATGATATTGTGCTCTCTAGTATATTTATTAAAATAACCAAGATTGAACATGGAGCTTCAGCTCTGCAATCTATGAAAAAAATCCCAAAAAACTGAAGGGGATCCATACCTGCTGCAAATCATGAACTGCAAATATTAACATTTTACTTCATGTAGAAACAGCAATTCCATTATTCATCTTTGAAAAGTTTTTTTTTAAAAATTGGTCCTCCCATCCCTACCGTAAATACAATGTCACTATTACAAATAAATGTGTTCTCCCATGCATAAATAAATCACACACATTCAGCTGCAAGAAAACAGATCAGTCAAAATGGCTCAAATGTAATTATACACTGACCAAAAAGAATTCCACTGCAACTGAAATTGAATGGGTTGTACTTCAGGTCATTAGCTGAGTGCTGACCAGTACAATTTTAAATGCTAAAACAGCCCCCCAAGGAGGCGGGGGGGGGAGACTTTAGAAAAATGTGCAAAATATCTGAGAAAGCGGGAACTATGTTCATGTAAAACAAATTTAAAAACAAAAAACCCCCTGCCGTGTTGTCTCACCTCCTTATTTTGTTAAGCTTCCCTTACTTCTCTATGGCTGTTTACGCATCACGATCTGAAAGAAGTAAACCAGCCAAAAATCATTTACATCTTCCTCCAGATCTACAGAATGAAATGTTGCACTAGCTTATAACACTGGAAATCAGAAATCGAGTCTCATAATTAGCCAGTCTTTCCTAACAAATCCAGGCTTACAGAATGGCACTTCGAACAATGAATTAGAAAAAAAGGATGTGTTGTGTTGAAAGGTTTAAGAATGCGTGTACTTTCCACAAAGCTGAAATGCTTCCATGAACATACCGTTTAACTCTGGATTAACCAAACATTCCAAATTCAGGAAAACGTAACTATTTCACTCATTAAAATATTCTGACAATATTGCAACACAGTGTGAGTGTCATTTTGAGCAGTGAGAAAATTTTTTTTTTTAATAGGAAAGGGAGAAGAAAGGCTAAGTTGAGAGAACCTTTTTCTTTAACAAAAAAAAAAAAAAAAAGAACTGGTGAGCTTCTTTCTTCTCCTGCCATATAGCAGATCTCTTCTTGGATTTCACACCACCGACCATACCCTGTCAGAGATCTTGAACAGTTTACATTACTTCTTTTGAAGGATTAATCTAGACCGGCCCAGAGATAAAAACCAAAATGCACAATGAATTCCTACACTGAATTCCAGCTTTTTACTGTGAACTCAACATAAGAAAAGAAAAAAGGAATCCCACACATCTTGTAGTATATACACTGCTTTCACACAGTATTTAAGTTAGTCAGAGGAATACGTAATGGGACAAGATAGTTTTGTACAAAACCTCAATTTATTTCAGAGAAATTAAAAATATGGTATTTAATATATATAAATTTCTATTCCTCTATAAATATAGATGATCTTGTGATAATGAACAGAAATAAATGCATACCAAATTCAAATAATTTTGCATTTCAGGGTATGGTAGCCATAGATAATGTTTATGAACCTAAATACAGGCATTTGTAATATAAAAAAAGTTTAAAACAATACAGTCAGGAGAGAAGCATTCTGCTTTTTTTCATACAGAGGACTAAATATTCAAATGCATCTGTCAAAAGTTACAATTTCATGTTTAGCCTTTTTTTTCTTTTTGTGTTAAGAAGCACAATCCCACGCACCCAGGAGCATACAAGGTAGCAGATATACTGCACACATGGTAGCTTGTCTTTGCAGTATGCAATGTTATTACCGTACGGAAAAAAGGAGGGGGAAAAAAAGACAGCAGAGGCCCTTTAAGGTCTCGCATCCCAGCAGAGCGCTTAACCATTCTGGTTTTCTGTTATCCCTTCCTTTGTTTTTACTACTGGCAAAAATCATCACACCCTCATAATGTGTAATGAATTAAATGTCAATGAATTAAAATTCAGGGCAATGGCTCCAGTGTTTCCCAAACGAAGAGCCAGCGTATGGATATAATTAAGTAGTAAAAAAAAAAAGAAAAAAATCTGAACGCTGCGTTTTATTCCGCTGAAGCTCTCGCTCCCGAGCCCGTATTTCCTGACGCTGCTAACCCCGGCCGACAGCAGCCCGGCAGGGAGGGGACCGGGGCAGGCGCCGGTGGCAGCACCCGCGGGGGGACCCCGGGGAGCGCCGGCCCCGCTCCGCCGCCGGCCCCCGCTCCGCCGCCGGCCCCCTCAGAGCTTGCGACTGAAAAGCCGGCTTAAACACAAACAGACCGAGAGGGCAGTTTGGTGTACCTCTGTCCCCACCCACCTCCGCAGCCATCGGACGTGCTACAGGTGCAGACGGCGTTAAACCTCAACTCCTACAACGAAACAGGCCAACTCCTCGTCAACTATGTGGTGCATTTAAATAAATCTTATAAAATTGTTAGAGGGCAGCCGGCAGCCAGCCCCCCTAGCCCCGGGCGCTGTGGAAAGGCTCTCCCTCCCGAGAAAAACCCGGCACAACTCCGGGCAGGGCTGGGTGTTCTTTCTACCCCCCCCCCCCCCCCCCCCCCCCCCAAAAAAAAGGGCCTGCCGGGTCCCGCCTGGGTCAGCGGGGCTCGGCTCCGCTGCGGCCGGCCGAGGCGAGCCGAGGCGCCGTCCCCGCGCCACGGCCGGGCGGCTGCCGGCCCTCCCCTGCACGGGGCCCGGCGGGGGTCCGTCCTCCCCGCCACGGCACCGGGGCCGGGAGCGGCGCTCCTCCCCAACCCCACCTCCACCGCCACATACCTCTGGCAGGCCGGGCGCGGGGCCCGGGGCCCGGGGCCCAGCCCGCGTCAGGAGGCGCCCCCGGCCGCGGCAGCAGCCTCGCTCCGGGCCCCGCTGCTCACGCAACTGAAACTCCCAGCAAAGCCATTACAAAACCTGCGTGGGGGAGAAGAAAGGGGTTTGGTTTGGTTTCTCTTACCGGCAGTTTTTCCCATCCTGCCCTACGAAAAAAAAAACCCAACGCCCTTTTTTTTTTTAAAAAAAAAAAGGGGGGGGGGGCGAGGAAGCAAAATCCGCAAACGGGTTAAAAGTGTCCTAAATAATTAAAAAAAGTGAGATTTCTGTAATTTAAATACAAATATACTTACAAAATCTTACACAGGCTATTTACATCCCTCTCCCCCAACCCGACAGTGCGCTCAGTTCCGACAGGAGACGGCCCGAGAGGAGCGGGGAGGGCACAGCCGGCGGTCCCAGGCGCCGGGGTCCCCACCTGGCTCGTCCTCTGCTCCCCGCCGCCTGCGGAAGCGACTCGCCGTCCCCCAAAGTTTGCCCAGGCTGGATAAGCAGCTGCCTCCCGAGGCAGAGCCCCGGTCCCCCAGCCGGCCGCCATCCCCCCGGCCCGGCGGACAGGGGTCTCAGACGGTGGTCTCGCCCTGCTTGCTGTTGGTGAGCCGGGTGTAAAACTTCCTCCAGGAGTTCAGGGTTTTCCCAGACCAGATCCAGAAGCCCGAGGTGATGCCCACGATTAAGGTCATGAGATACTTGATCATGAAGACGGTGAAGTCGGGGCTCATGGGCGGGTGGTGGCTGCTGTGGTTGTTGGGGCAGGGGATGGCATAGCTCTTACAGCTCTGCGTGACCCAGCTCCTCTCCCACTGTTCCCTAAAAGCTTGCTCGTAAAAATAGCAGGCAATGACGATGGTGGCTGGCACCGTGTAGAGGACGCTGAAGATGCCTATCCTCACCATGAGCTTCTCCAGCTTCTCCGTCTTGGTGCCGTCGTGCTTCATGATGGTCCGGATCCTGAAGAGGGACACGAAGCCGGCCAGCAGGAAGGAGGTGCCGATGAACAGGTAGACGAATAAGGGGGCCAGCACGAAGCCCCGCAGAGCGTCCACGTTGTTGATGCCCACAAAGCAGACGCCGCTAAGGACGTCCCCATCCACCTGCCCCAGGGCCAGGATGGTGATGGTCTTGATGGCCGGCACGGCCCAGGCGGCCAGGTGGAAGTACTGGGAGTTGGCCTCGATGGCCTCGTGGCCCCACTTCATGCCGGCAGCGAGGAACCAGGTGAGCGAGAGGATGACCCACCAGATGGAGCTGGCCATGCCGAAGAAGTAGAGCATCATGAAGAGGATGGTGCAGCCCTCCCGCTTCGTGCCCTGCGCCACGGTGCGGGAGCCGTCCTCGGCGAAGCGCTCGTTGCAGACCACCCTCTCCTCCAGGAGGAAGCCGGCGATGTAGGCCACGGCCACCGCCGTGTAGCAGCCCGACAGGAAGATGATGGGCCGCTCGGGGTAGCTGAACCGCTTCATGTCCACCAGGTAGGTGAGGACGGTGAAGAGGGTGGAGGCGCAGCAGAGCACCGACCAGATGCCGATCCAGGTGCGGGAGAAGCGCAGCTCCTCGGGCCCGAAGTACATGAGCCCGTAGAGGCGGCCGGGCTCGCAGGGGGCCCCGCAGTCCTTCTCCCCCAGGAAGCGGTAGTTCAGGTAGGAGGGCACCTTCAGCGCCCGCGGGCAGGAGAAGCGCCCGCGGGGCTCGCCGGGCCCCGAGCCCCCGGCGCCGCCGCCGCCGCCGCCCCCGCGGTGGGGGTTGCTGGTCCAGCTCTCGGGGCGCAGGGCGGGCGTGGGGGTGCCGCGCTCGGAGGCGTTTTGCCCCACGCAGAGCTCGCCGGCCCCGTGCACCGGGAACTTCTCGCAGCGCAGCGTGTCGGGCCACTGGAAGCCGAACTTGTTCATGAGGGCCTCGCAGCCCTGGCGGGCCCGCTCGCAGAGGGAGCGGCAGGGCGGCAGGGCCTGCTCCAGCACGGTGCACACCGGGGCGTACATGGAGCAGAGGAAGAACTTGAGCTCGGCCGAGCACTGCACCTTCACCAGCGGGTAGAACTGGTGCACCTCCAGCCCCGCGTCCTCCTGGTTGGTGTGGCCCAGCAGGTTGGGCATGATGGTCTGGTTGTAGGCGATGTCGGTACAGAGCGGGATGGAGATGGGCTGGCAGTAGCCGTGGTCCGGGATGGAGATGCCCCGCTCGCCGTTGTACTGCGGCGCCGGCGGCTGGCCCCCGGCCGGCAGCGCCGCCGCCCACAGCAGCAGCAGCAGCGGCAGCGGCGGCGGCGGCCGCGGCGGCAGCCGCAGGCACCGGCCGCCGCCTGCCCGCCGCCCGCCGCCAACTTCCCCGCCGCCGCTCGCCGCCGGCCCGCGCCGCTCGGCCATGCTCAGTCGGTGCCGCCTGCCCAGCCGGGCTCCCGCCGCCCCGCCGCCGCCGCTGCTCCTCCCGGCCCGAACCTGCGACTCATGAAGGGAGCGGCGGGCAGGGACGGGGCAGCCCCGGCCGCCACTCGCGCGGCCGCGGCGCGCAGCTCTGCCCGCACCGGCGGCAGCGCCCGCCGCGCCTCCGACTACCGCCGCCGCCGCCTCCGCCGCCGCCGCCGCCTGACCATTTGTGCCGGCCCCTCGAGCCCGCGCCCCTCGCCTCGCCGCGCCGCGCCGCGCTCCCTCCGACCGGTTTCCAGGCGCCCCGCAGTCTGCCTTTCACCGGGAGGGAGGAGCCTTGAAACCGACGCCGAACTTTCCTGCGTAAGGGACCGTCTCCCAACGCCTCACCCGGGGGCGGGCGCAGGCGGGCGCGGGGCTGCCCCGCGCCGCGCACAAAGGCGGCGGGGGAAGGGGGGGGGGGGGCCGCCGCGGTGGGGCGGCCCCGTGCGGGGCCGGGGGGCGGGGGGGGGACGACGATCGGGGGGGCGGGGGGCCGTGCCTTTTCGGTCGGCAGCGCGGAGGGGCAGGGGGAGGCCGGGCCCGCGGGGGCGGCTGGGCTGGCCGGCGGCGGCTGCGGCGCGGAGCCGCCGGGGTGCCTGTCACGGCCGTCCCGGGGGGTGTTTTTGGATTCCCCGGTGATGACGATAGTTAAGGCCATTGAACTGCGCACCTCGGCGGGGTCCAAGGCCCATCAAACTCGGCGTCACCCCCGGCGGAAAGGCAGCTGTGCTAATTTCGGCTCCATTCACAGCCCGGCGGGGGCCGGGGGGCGGCGGGGGGAATCGGTATTTGCCAAATAGCAACCGCCGGGGGGTGGATGGGGGGGCCGGTGCTGTTGTCAGGAGTCTGGCGGCAGGGAGCCGTGAACCATCGGGCAGCATCGTTGCAGGGCTGCCGTCCAGAAGCTGGGGCTGCTGAGGTAACTTCGGCGCGGGCAGGAGCGGCGGCGGCGTGCGGGCAGGCAGCGCGAGGTGCGCTTCTCACACGCAGCCCGGGATGTGCGAGTGGCCAAAACTCGCCGCCCTCCAGGGACGCTTGCAGTATCTCGCCACCGAGTTACTGCCAGTGTTTTATGTGCGTCTTCCTCCTGTCGTGTCTACGGCAGCAGCCTGAGATATGAAAATAATCCCAACAGGGCTTTCCCATTCCCCTTCCTCCCTCTGCCCAGTGGGCAGCTCTTCCAACTTAATTCAAGATGAATGCTGCGTGACTTGCAAATACCTCCCGTCAGGTTTTTGAAACACTGGCTGTATTCTGGGGAGGGGGTGAATGGGCATACAGTGACCGCCAACAGTGGCCATTTCTGCTCCTCTAAAGCCCCGTTGCTCACACAGAATGGAGGTCCTGTTGGCTCTTCCGAAACGTGTAGTCGGGAAAAATGATGGAGGCTGAAAGGGGGATTTACTGTACTCACTGGAATTCAATAAGAATAATAAACCGTGCTCCTGGAGAGGAGGAGGAGGAGAATCCTGCCACGTTCTCCAAACATTCAGTAACCAAGCTTCTGCGTCGTGTACGTGAATGTCCTCGTATTTGTCCGACGGTTAATGCTGCCATTCAGAGCTGAACCAGGCATGAAACTTCTCCAGCCAGCTGTCTTCCTTCTCTGCAGCATGCTCCCACCCTTTCCACGTTATACACTAATGAGCTGCAAAAAATCCATTAGGAACAAAACAAGCCCAGCATTTATTTCTAGCTGTCACAGGTGGCAAGGGTTAATAAAAGACATCCGTATTTCTTGGATAGCTACAGATAAAATTTGGACCATGCTATTTAGGCCACTTTCTTTCTCCCAGCAGTGCTGTCCCACATTCAAACTAATTAATAGCAAGATCTATGCTGTGTAACGACTGCAGGAGTGGGATCAAGTTTAGAAATTGCACAACCTTAAATATGTCGACTGCTGATGTCCTCGTTTACTGTGGTTCACTGAGTTCTGTCAAGAACTCTTTTCTCAGAGGACCGTAGTTCAAAAATTATATGATAGCTTTTTCCATCTTCTGCTGAAAAAAAGTTTGATTCCTTGCATATCGTATTTACAGTTTAAAGCTACAGATTTTCCTCTTTGGACCTACATCAGTAATTAAAATTACTAATTCCTTTCTAGCACAAAACCTAATTTATATTCAGCCCTAAATGATAGTATTGTTTTCCTATTCATCCTAAAACAATTGAACAATGGATCTTTAGACAGGAACAAGTATTATACATGCTCTTTCTCATGGAAAATGAGTGTGAATTTCTAGTCTCAGGAAGCCTCCATGGCTTTCTGCTTGTGATCTTCAGACCTGGGGACACATCACACAATCCAGGAAAGGTAATTAAGATGCCTAAGTCCATCATCAGTTGGCTGAAATTCTATCTATGGGGGTCTGCATTTGAAATATTTAAGAAATACTTGCTTCTCAAACTGAAAAACACTGAAAAGTCACTGTTATAAGTTGCTGTGTGCCACAAGCCAGAAGATTGTTCTAGGAGAAAGATCAGTGTATACAGGACAAGGTTTGTACATGTAGGTAATAGCTTTTTTCAGACCAGCTGGTATAGAAGGAGAAGTAGACAAATTTCTGGGTTAACAAGCTATTTTTTTGGTTCTGAAGCAGTAACTACCAAAGCTAAAAGCAACTTGGGAACAAGTGCTTAGGGCTTAGAGGGGGATGTATCAGTGAGACCAGCTCAGAAAGAAAAAGTGGAAACAGGAATAGAGGGGCTGTTGTGGGGGGGAAGAATGAGGGTTGAGAGCTGTTAAGTTCAGGAAGGTTCCTAGGACTTGCTGGTTTTAACTGTTTAATGGTTTTTCACATAACAGAAGAAAATCCTGTGTGGAAAGAATCTTCCCAGAAGCACTTGTCCTACATTTCAAGCACCCCAAACCACAAAACTCATCATTAGAAGCATAATTCTCTCTCTGTGGTCTAAAACACCAGATCAGTTTAAACTGTGCCTGAGCAAGAAATGTAAGATGTGTTGATGCCCATCCGCTACTATAGCAATGAACACCCCCTGGCATTAAACCAGTAGCATCCCCCAGTCTTACGTTTGCAGTTCCAGGACTGTAACGTACTTCATCCTGTGCACGGCTGCTTTCCTGATAGTTTTGCTGCTGAAAATGACCACTCAGCAGCAGCATGAGCTCCAAGAGACCGTCTTCATAGACCAAAACACTGTGCTCTTGGCAAGGGGAGTTTCTCACAAAACAGGACATTCTCTCTCTCCTCTTTCAGACCTAATCCTTAAGGGAAACTACATAACTCGTCCCACAGAAGTGAGCACGGGAACTAGGTTTCCTAACTCCGCCCAACACCCAAAAAATGGGGACTCAGCAGAGATGCTGCTCTGATAGTATATTGTAATTTCCTTCTGCTTCCATCGCCCCTGCTTACTTCTCTCCAGATCAACAGACTGCAAGGTAACTGTCTCTCCTTTTTGCTTAGCTAATAAGTGCCACTCTTTCTCCCATCCTTAACATCATTAAGACCATTAACGTCCTCTCTATTCTAAAGCTACTATCTTCTTCCTTTCAGAGCTGGCTTAATTAATAAGTATCTTAGTAAATGTTAAGCAATTGTTCTTAACTGAAAGCTGCAGCTGGTGTTTCTAACCCAAAGTTTGTATAACCGAAAGTTTGTGTCATTTTTCCAGCTATATGTCTTGGTCTAATAAAAGATACTACTTCTTCATGCAACCCCAGTACTGCACATCACATCCACAGGAGACTATCACTGTGTGTCTGCCTTGTTCTTTTAATGATTCCTTAGGTATCCACCACGGGTGACTGTTGGAGAGAGGAGACTGGACTGGATGCCACCTTTGCTTAGGTCAGTACAACAGTAACCATGTTCTTACAAAGACAAACAGTATCTTCCTTAAAGCACGGGCACTCTTCCCCCTTGCCATGGAAATACAATCTTCCGTTCTAAAAGAACCCAAAATTTGGGCATTAAGATCATACCTTAAAAGGAATTTCAGCTTTTATTTCAAAACAATGTGCTGATGTTCTTGCTGCGGTAGCCACGAGGGGAAATTAGGACTCTGGCAGGTGAGATGAGTACCAAGTTTTGTCCTCTTACATTGTTTATAACCCAGTAGTATCCTCACTCTGCTGCTGTCCTCAGGGTGCTGGTTTGTACTGGTTTTACTTGTTATGGGGGATGTGGGACACAAATCTTTGGCCAAAAAAAAAAAAAAAAAAGAAGCTATCTAAATCTTTAATTTTGGAAAGAAACAAAGTAAAAAGTAGTTGCAGTATTTTCTTGTTTTCCTCTGAGTGACTGGCAGAAATGGGATAGAGTGGGTGCTTCCTTTCCACAGCATTTAAGGAAGACTTGTTTCTCTAGAAGAAATTATTCACCTTTATCTCACAGGCCTATGTTACATACAGAGAATGCAAATATAAGCACAAACTATATTTGTAGTAAGGCTAGTGACCACCCAAATGAATAAAATGTAAACACAGTTGGTAACATAAATGTATGTTTGTCCACAAAATTACAGCAAAAGTTATGCTCAGATAATTAGCTTTTTAGTTTATTCAAGACTTCATTATTTAAATGTCAAATAAGGGGTTAAAACTAAGATCATAACACAGTGGGACCAGTTAAAAGTTGATTTTTGTCTCATGTTGAGCATGAATCTTAGCTGATAAGAACAGTTAATATTTTGGGGGGCAGGGGCGTTAGTTCTGGATGGAAAGCAAGGATTTTTGATAGCTCGGTAGAGAGAAGGGTTCAATTATGTAATCTGTGACGGGCAGCAATGTGTATAGTAAATTCATGAAGTCTCTTGGAGTGACCTAGGGGTTTTCAGATGAGACAGTACAGGCCCACAGCTCAGGTGGGTCTCATTTTGGTTCTCGGTGCTCTGCAGTACACATCACATCAAGTCCTCACCATACACAGACTAGAATGCTTGCTGAAGAATCAGTATGAAGACTGTAAATGCAGTGAAATGAAGGAGAGGTGATCACTGTGTCATACATCTCAAATTGTAAGATGAAATAAGTACCCCCTTACGTTGCCATATTAAAGCTACCATATATTTCTGGTGATAAAATCCTTAATCCAGGTAATACACACCCTTAAACTAAGTTGCTTGACCTTAGAAATTGACACACAGGTCGACAGACCGAAATTCTGGAGAGAAAGTACCTGGACAAGACTCCCAAGCAGCTTTTACAGTTGCACGGTAAGATATTTTTCACTTTACAACATGCCAATGACGTAGCCATCTGCCCCAGGGCCATGGGCCATAGCATCTCACGGATTTAGTCTTGCCAGAAGAACAAAATCCTTAAAATTTAAAAGCCTACCTTGGACATTGACTATTTCTTGGACCATCTAGAAGACTCTTGGAAGTATGCCTGTGCTGACAAAAATAACAAACACATGCAGTGATTGGCAAAGAAAATCAGTAGGAGCTGAACATGAACCCTAGGCGATGGTGCAGTCAGCAGCCAGAATACTTACTGCAGTGAAGGGTCTCAAGGCTGTACAGCCAAGTGCTCAGGAAGTCATCTCGGCACAGGGGCAGTTATTAACAGGCATTTGACAAGATACCAAGGAATTATCTTACCATCAGGTGGCCCAGGTCATCTTACCCTCAAATTCATCCCAGATGCCTTTATATGTGCCTTTTATTAATTGGCTGTATTAGTCTGTGATTGTCAATTTAGGTAAAAATTGTACTTTTATTTGTATTTGGGGGTTGTGGGAATAAGAGAAATAGAATGGAAATGCAGCTCTAGCCACTGAAGTCAGTGGTTAATTTACTCCTGCTGTGTGACACCTATTGTAACCCAAACTCCTACCGTGTAGCATGGGCTAGGAATAAAGAGCAATCTTTGACTAGCACTCGTGTAAGTCAGCCCCCCATTACAGTGATTTTATATGCTTTAAAGAGGCATGAGGAGAAACGTATGCGCAGTCAAAGTGGACTACAAAGAGTCTCTTCCTCCCAATACCCGCAGCATTTTTTCCTTAATGCTGTTTATTCAAGATAGATTGAGTATGTGGAGATTTGATTTGGTTTTCTTTTCTGTTCAGAAGAAATGTAGATGATCCCTTGCAAATTAAAGCCGTATGTTGCCTGCCTTTCCTGACATGTTCTGCGCTGGGGTGAGAGGCACAGGGGCTGCAGCCTGGCTGCTGCTGCCAGAAGTTTTCCGGAGAACAAGAAAAAGTCACAACTCTTAAAAGGGCAATTGCAGATCACAGCTCATTTTGTTCAGAGAGAATGCGAACATTTTTACTCTCTTTTTATTTCCCTTTCTTGAGTGAGTTCTTCTACAGTTACATACAGTGCCTGAAAACACAGACTCTCTCTTGTTCTTCAAACACAGAGATGCTGATTTAAGGGCCTAAGATGGCAATCCTTACTCCCGGGAGTAGACCTGCTGATTTCACGGATGCAAGGGAAGCGAGTAGAGCTTCACAATGTGGTGATGCAAGGAGAAATTCCGTGATGAGCTTTTACTTCTGGTCTCACACTGCTTTTGCCATGCTTTAAGTACATACCTTTTAAAGAAATTACTCCCCATTTCCACTGATGTAAATGAGATTCAGATCATATTTTCTGCATTAGTATTTCAAGATACACAAACTGAAAAGGTATGTGTGTGAGGTGGGGGGATAGAGTGGAGGAAAGTTGTTTTTTCTGTGTCTTTTAGGTGTGCATGTATTTTCCATGAATGTTATTGAGAGAGTGAGCAGGATGAGATCAGAGCAGGGAGTAATTCACAGCCTGCATCTGCCTTTTTCCATGGAATGTGGCTCGGTACATGTTAAAGGGCAATCTCAACTTTCACTTTAGAAAAAATCTTTTGGGCTTTTGCTTTACTTTGGAAAGACAGCTTTAAATATTTAACCAGTGTAAACAGAGGCAAACTGCCCAGCAAGACTGAAAGGAATGCACCACTAGGATCTGCTTGTAAGCACTTCTTCTCCCCTAAATACATTCTTCTTCATATAGGAGGGGTCAGTAAGTAAATTCTTTTCAGAAACTTTGGGCTGATTGTGTGAAAGAAATTGCCTTAAGGATAGACAGGATTATTGTTCTAGACCTTCCTCCAATTCTGAAGCTGACTTTTCTAGTTAGCATTTCCCCTACTCTCTGAGCCTGACTGCACAGCAACTGCTCGACACTGTGGCATCTCTAGGAGTATATCAGATACCTCACGTGGGCCCCAGATAAACCATCTCCTTAGCCTGATCCCACAGTCTTCAAGGAGGAGAAGAAGCAGCACTTCAGAAAAATCTTAAAGTTCACAGTAGTGAATATTACCTTAAGGGTGATGAAGTTTCATTCCCTGTTGTCACAGGTGGTCATTCGGTATAGCTCACATACACAATCACAACATATAGCCCAACTGGAAAGTGTTCAAGCCTCTCCTGCCTTAGTATCCCTGTCAGAACATGAAGCTATTGCATATCGGTGCGCATCTGGACTCTTCGCTTCTGGATTTCATGACATCTCTGTTTTCCATAGTGACTAACAGGACTGTGTAATTTTTAGTGGATTTGGACATACCTGTGGAAAGCTACACATTTACCATCTGCAGGGATGGTTATTGTAATTCTGTGTACTTTCATAATGCATTGCTGACATTAAAACTATCGTGGAATTCCCAGCACTGAAGACCAGGAGGACAAGCCACGTCATCTCAGTATCCCAGATCTCCTGTTCCCTTCAGCTGTCCACATGCCCAATACAGGGTCTATCAAGATTTTCTTCCTTATCTCGAAGTCTCACACTGGACTGATCCAAGTCATGTCAGGGATGGCTGGTCTCAGCAGCCACAGCCCTGTTGCAGCAACATACCACTGCAGTAACACCCTCAACCTCCATTCTGCTCAGCAGGAATCAGCCCATATGCAGGAGACACAGCTAGTGCAACAGCTGGCTGTCTAAATCTGTAACATCCAGAAGATTCTGGCATGCTTATGTACTTCTGTATTGCCAGAGCAAAACACCGCTTTTTCCCACTTTGACTCTCAGTGGTAGTCACTCCATTGGAAGCAAGGTCCAGTCACACCCTTGGAAAGCAAGGGAAATTCCATCCTTACGAACTCTACCAGGAAAGTGAGGGAGACGAGGACTTCCTGCTTACTCTTCCATTTTGGAAGCTCTTTAATTCATGAGAAAGGATATACATAAAAATATGAACACTGAGGAGAAAGCAATAGAAAGGGATGGGAAGGGAAAAGAAGGGATGTCTACCTTCTGGCTCTTATGTGTTGATATCAATCAATGTTGAAATCTTTGTTAAAATTCAGGAAGCACTTTGCTGATGTGATTCTTTTGAACATTGTCTGTTGCTCTGCCATTTATTGTAGCTAGACAGATGGACAAAGTTAGTATTTCTGCAAAGCCATTGAGTTTTTATATTTCTATTTATGTACTTTTTCACAACTGTATAGCTTCTTCTTTGAATATATCATGACTTTTGAAAAATGCAGACTCTCATTTAAATATTTGCTTCGAAGTCTGCAATACGGTGTACTGTGCCTACACATACATCCTTCCAAGTATGTATGTGATGGCAATTAAGAGTTGGAGTTCTGGGTCCTCCTTTTGGCAGAGAAGGGCTAGCAGCAGCTCGTCCTAAACTTTGTCTACACAACTGCCACAGCAAGCAAAAGGGTTTACCGAACTGCTTTGGGAGGCACTTTTCCCTCCTCCTTACAAATGATGTATTTGTGGCTTCCAGGTTGCATGATACAAAGACTTCATAGTTGCAGCTGATCTGCAGTAGAAATTAGGCTGCCCTGAAACCACAGCCTTGAACCCACATCTCTGGGATATGCTAGTCAGCATCGTTTGAGCCATTAAAAAACTGTGACAGAACTGCGTTCCAACATAACGTGTTAAATAGCAGCAGACTTAAAGATGCTTCAAATCATAGCAAGCCTAATTCTGAGCCAATGCAGCACTCAGAGCGCCAAGGACAGGGTATATCTTAAACCCAACTGGTTTTGCCATGTCTACTATGCCACTTCTCTTACTTTTTTTTTTTTCTTTTGAAATGCACAGCACTAGGGATATGGGGCTTACAGACTTGTCTTGTTTGGGAAAAAAAAGTGCCAGTATTAAACTAACCCCCTGTGTAGACACTCTTATTTCAGTTTAAAAGTGCCTTTCATGGAATTAGCAAGTTGATTCCTTGCTGACATAAGCTTAATCAATACGAGGCACTCAGCCTGATATAAATTTATCTCTATGATGGGGTTGCACCAATTTTTCTACATGTCTTTGAAAAACCATTTAGTTAAATCAGTTGTTTCTTCAAATTGGCAAGTCCACACTCATTGAAGATTTGCAGTACAACATTGTGGCCAGCTGAAAAATGAATCACTTCAGTAAAATGTAAAGGACTCTTTGCCTTTGTGTAGTGCCACCTATTAGAGCTCTGAAAGCTGCAAATATCAATAAACTTAGAGCAGCTTTGCATCTATGTTCTTAATCCCCATTTTCTAAATGCAGGAACTTAAACGTGGAGAAATGAAGTGTGTTTCCAAGGTCAGAAAAAGAGTATGTGGTAAAGCTGGAGAGAAAATGTAGAGATGTGGTTTCAGAAACAGACCAATGACTTTGAATACCACTGGTCCCAGCATCTTTCAGGGACCTTATATGTAAAAAGTGCTGGTGCCTGTGCTTTCTGGTAATTGTCCCTTTAAAATCAGATTGCCAGGGTTGGACAGACGTATCCCAGAATAACTAGTCTGTAATCTTTCTTGTGAGTTTTGTAAATACAAGACTGACTTTTTCTTCTTGAATGAAGATCTGCCCTTGTAATAATATCACCACCTTAGTAAATATTTATTTCTAGTGGCATCTTCCTTTAGCTATAAATATAGACATTCTTATCTCAAATTCTGAGGCAAGAAGGATATTCTACCACTTGTTATAGCTACACCTAGTATATTTTTTCTAGGGATAAACATTTCAAATATTACTCTGTGAGCAGAGCTTTTTAGACTAGGAAGAGGACCGCAATGACAATATTGATACAGTACTATCATCCGTTTCTGGAAAAATGGTTGTGGTCCAAACAAGCACTCTGTCTGCTCTGTATTAAAGCAAGTTTATTAGTCTGAAGCCCTGTAAGTGATGGGTCTGGTCACAAGCAAAACCATACATTAGCTCTGTTGGAAAAAAGATGGCAATGTCAGGTCTGATGCGCTTGAATTGATCTCCTCAGATCAGGCTGAGGTTTGGATGGAGTGAGTAATGCTATGGTATGACTGACTGAAAGGTAACTGCATATAAAATAGACCACAGCTGGTGTTTTCACCATGGAGTGCTTGCTCACTCTGTTGTTCGGTGACACCACTAAAAGTTACTGAAACTTGAAACACGGTGAAAACATTTTTAAAGCCTGAAAAACCCCTTCCATCCTTTGCCATATATCTCATCTTTATACCTTGAATTCTATTACCTGGAATTCAGTTACACCAATGATTTGCCAAAAGCATGGATACTTACAAAATGTTAAGCTACAAAGAACTTAGCTGTGCGGTACAAATGCTGTCTACAATTAAGGCAATTAAAAAGGGAAGCTTGGGGCAGAAGCACTTTAAAAATATTTGCAGACCTATCAAAAGTCTTTCTGTGCCCCTATTCCCAGAGTACCTGGGCACCTCAGCACCTCAAAATCTCTAATGTGTTTGTTCTGAAAGATAAAAGTACTGCTCTGTCTTCGTTTTGGAGAGGGAAATCTAAGGCAGAAAGAGATTAAAATGACCTGTTCAAAGTCAGGTAGGAAGTCTGTGATAGAAAAGGGAATTTAACCTACAGCTGGCACACACATTTCTTTTTCCTGAGGCCTATTTTTCCTCCCTGGAAAGCTTTGGAGGGTTGTGAATCACAATTGGTTTAAGCCCCCTGAGGAGATGGTCCCACACTTCCACCCGCTCCTGGCTGTTTCTCCCACCCCTGCTGCGTGTGGCAGCACCGGCAGGGCAGCGGGGAGAAGCAGAGCAGTGGGTGCGCTGCCCCAGCCGAAAGCTTACCAAGCAAAAACCACTGCGCGTCCAGTTGCATCAGTTCCCTTCTCCAGCTCTTGGCGTGGCTGGAGGGGTGCTAGTGCCAGCAGAGGGGAAAGGGAAGGCATGAGCTGAAAGGTGGGAGAGGAGGGGATGGCTCCTGGTGGCAACAGCCCCAGCTTTGATGGGCGTCAAGCGATCATGAAGCTGCAGCTTGGACTGCATCTTCACAAAGCACATTTAATCTTTAGTTTTTCTGACTTGAAGTAAAAAAATCTAGATGTAACTGGACCAACAGCTGAGGTGACAAATATGGGGAGAAATCCCTCTTGTTTTTTTCCTTCCAGTACTGCAAAGGGATGCACCAGGTTGAGGGACCTGGGAGTAGAAAAGGCCTTGAGTCACCTTGATGCTGACTCACTCCCCTGAAAAGAGGGGCGAAAGGACTCGAGGCCATCATTTATTGCCTCCCCCCTGCTATGTATGGCAGGACTCTTTAAAATGGATTTATTTAAAGTCACAGTATTAGTCCATGGCCAGGCTATCACCTTGAACTGTATTCTTTCATAGTAGCGTACAAGCTTCTTAATGTTTATTATCTTAAAAGCAATCAAGATGACAGATTAATGTTCTGACTAAGCATGTTTATATTTATTTATTTACCTAACTTGCTTTGTCGCCAGTTTCCTCTCCCTGCCTCCCTTTTATGCTCTAACTAATAAATGTCTCTCTCAGCATGCCATTGTCAATAGCAATTTAAATTACACATCAGACCATGTAAGCAGCACACACATTATCAGTTAATAGGAAGGGAAACCCCAAGGACAGTGGCATATAGCAGTCTTGCCATCTCTACCAATGTGGGTTGCAGACCACTGTTTTTGAAGGGGCCGTACTCTGTTGCTGCAAGCAGATAGTTGCCTGCCACTGAAAAACTCTGGACTGGGTGTATGGACTTCAATTAATAGCCAGATCACCTGTGATACATCTACTGTGAGTGGATCTCCCAGTGCCACTACTCACTCTATAGAGCAGGTCTCTTCATGGGAGAAGCAGCAGCCCTTGGTAAAGATTAAATGGTGCAAGAGGAGACACAAACTATATACCTTTTATATTGTGGATAGGAGGTAAAGAGTCCTAACTGCTTCTCAACAAGACTAACAATGAAGTTGAGAAAATGTCACTGACAGATGGGCATTTGTCATACTGTGCAGCAAATCCTCCAGGAATAAATAAAAAAAGGGCTCAATAAAAGAAATCTCACCAGAGGCAGATGGTCAGTGGTGATGATCACCAACATGAAAACTCAACTGTAGGCTGAGATTGTCATCCTCAGGTTTCAAATCTAAACTACATTGTAAAATATTTGGAGTAACTATTGGACAAGAAACTTAGGTATGGAATTGCTCAATTAAAAACAACGTTGAAAAAACCCAACATTTTAACTTCGTTGATTAGTGTTGGGTGATTATTTATCTCAAGCCAGTCACAGAAGATTTGGCTGGGATTTGAAGTGGAAGTTTCATGGGTATGCAGCCTTTAGTGTGTACCCAAATATTTCACCTCCTCTTCCTTTGGCCTGTATATAGGAAGTGGTACTTTGGCTGCCGCTGATAGCACATGAAAATGAGTTTTCCTTCAGCACGTACTTTGCCTTTAAAAGGATTATCTCCCACTTTTTTCCATTTTTCTTGAGCTCAACAGTCCGAGAGAATCAGATGATCTTTTAGAAATAAGAAGACAAACCATGGGGAGGTTATTCACTACAGAGCTTGTGGTAACAGCCTTTTGGCTGAAGGAATGGACATGACACCTAAAATCAGCAAAAATAGTGTTTTGTAGAAGTACTTACCAGCCTAATCAACAAATTCTCCCTGCATGCACATAGTCATTATTTTAATACTCTTGGTTTTTCTTTAAAAATTCTCTCTCTCTTTTCTTAAAGCAATAATGAACTAAGGAACTCATAATCTCATACTTATGCCAACAGCTTTTGACCCAAGGAACATAATCTGCCTTTATATTTTATCAAGATAAATTCCAGACATAATTAGTTTTCCCAGACCCAAGTCTTGGCCTGTATTTCTCACAAGTGGATAATCACCCAATAAAAATAAATAAAAATGTCACCCTTCCAAATTCATATCTGACATTGTTTATATCTGACATTGTTCAGAGACCACTTTTGCATTCTCAGGAGACAGCCTTGTCTTTCTCACTGCTGCTCCCTGACCAGTTCTATGCAGCCTATGTAGCCTCTGCCTCTGAACTTGTCATGTATAGCTTTCTCATGTTGCTGTAGACTAATGACAAAGAAACTGGGTGTGTATTTTCGGAGATTCCCAGTTTGTAACCAGACATCTATCCTATCTTATAACAAGAGAGTCTTTATAATATAGACTGGCAGTGCTACACGATTACAGTTTATTTCCATGCCATGCTGGAGAAGATAGATCTGAAGCTGAAGGTCAGAGCCTTTAAAGAGTGAAGAAATGTCTCCTGCAGGTGCTTGGTTTATAATTGCCCAGGACAGAGCTTCTTTGTTGAGGTTTGTTGTCATTATAAAGTTCCCAAGAAAAACAGTTATCATTTATTTTTTTGTCCTGGCATCTATCTACTGTCAGTGGATGTCCACAGCCATAGCCAGCAGTATGCCCCTACTTCTGGCCTCTGATCTGAACTGCTTTTGCTCTTGCTTTGGGGAGCTGCTGGGCAGGCAAAGCAGTAGGGAGCAGGCAGCACCCCAGGTGATAAAATGTCCCGTTTCCATTCTGCTCTATGGAAAATTTTAAAAGCTTTGATGTCTGAAGGCATATGCACTCCAGCAGAGAAAACTTCACATCTTATCCTCTCCCTAGCCAAGAGTAGATCTTTTCTTTTATTTCACAAGCTGCCTGACAACACAACACGTATAAAAATTGGAGCTATCACCATATCAGATCATGAACCAGCTTTCCTGAATGGTGTTATTAAGACAAATCTTAAGTGAGATAAAAATTGGTAGTTTAATAACTGTCCTTAGAAGGATGCTTGGTATACCCAAAATAAGGCTCAATGCAATTAATTTGACTAAACAATTCAGAAGAAATTATCATATTAATGTGAAAAGCATAATGGAGGAATTACCACATGAATGCTCTAATTGCCTGGATTCTAAAACACGTAAGGGTATCAGGGAGCTGGCAGACACCAGAATCCATCATTTCCTCTCTCGTATGTTTTTGCAATAGAAAGTAGAATTAAGCAAACACATTCTTTGCTATTTAATTAAAAGAGTGTGCAGTTTTACAGATAATAGTCTTGATAGTGAAACAGAAAGCACAGCTCTGTTCACATGCTCATAGCCAAGAAACTGCAACCATTTCCGCCAGGGAATATACTGTGGTACTTGATCCCCTTGGTACTGAGCAGGTAGAATATGCTCTCTTGCAGGGCCACGCTTCAAATTCATCCAGCAACGGAGGCAGAATATGTCCTCATTTGTGCCTTGCCTCACAGTTCTGCTGTGCTCCTGCACGGGGAATAGGTGGTGTTTGAACTGACCTGGGCAGAAGATGCCGGATTCTGAGCTTGCCGGAGCTTCGCCCCAGTTTGGTTCAGAAAGCCTGGCTGTTTTACTGGCTTTGGACAGTATGGCAGTTAGGAAGAGTGAGTAAAAGAAGTCAAGAAGAATTAGTAGAAATACGGTGATATCTGAAAAGCTGTTGCAGTGAGCATCTGCCTGGAGTTGGATGCCCAGGACTGCAGACAGAGGTGCTTCAGTTTTTGTGTGTGTGACCACAGCACGACTATGGAGTTGCAGCCTATAGGACGCACAAGTTTTTACAGTTTCATGCCCCCGTTTCCTTTGCACTTTCTACAAGCTAAGAATGAGTAGTTACACAGATCAGCAGCTGCACAGTAACCTGTTATGCTCTGGTAGCTGACCTGGGCACACAGTTTCTCCATCCCAATTCAATTGATGTCAGAACCACTGGGGAGAAGAGAGAGCAGATAGTGCTGTGAGCATTTTGCTGGCCGTGTATGTCCAACGCTGTGCTGGCTCGCTTTTTGAAACACCAGCGGCAGGAGAGAAGCAGCAGCTATGGCAGCAGCAACGGCAGGAGAGGCAACGGATGCAGCAAGCTCCCATCCAAACAGTTCCTGCTAAATCATGGAGATCCATGGAGCACACTTGATGGCCTGTCCTGGCCTTCAGGCTTCATACAACTGCCTGCTGCAACCACAAATTTTAAATCTGGCTGCATAACAATGCATGTTAATGCACATGAGATGGTTTTCAGAAGGTGAATCCTTATGACCCATGAAGATGAAAACTTGGTTTGGGGACCATTTTGAAGAAATCAGACCTCAAAAAAATAGTGTAAATATGGATATATTAGCCATGCATACAGATGTGATAGGCTGGGCCTCGGTCCAATAATCCTGACCATGGTTTTTTTAATAAAGTACAAAATATATTGGCATCACTGACGTGAAAGGTCCTGGTAGCTATGTTGTTTGATATATTGGTTCTACTTATGTTTGCAAACAAAGGAAAGCGAGAGGAGCAGTGAAGTAGTCAGAAGTGGGATAGCTGCAGGAACGGTGTAATGGTCGAGCTGGTGAAGGCTGCCAGTGCAAGTGCCAGCAAAGCAGCCAAAAACCAGATACTCAGATGTATAGGGACACAAGGAGATAGCAGGTAAGCAGCTACAGGCAGTACTTGTACCAGCTTTAAAGAAAGGAAGATCCTGCTGATCCAGATAATTACAGAAGTTTGACTTTAGTCACTGGTGGAAAAAATCATCTGAACATAATTACCAACAGATTAAGGCCAGTTTCAGAGGAAGCAGACGGCCAGAAACGGTGTGACTTCACAGCAGACGCAAGCTGTATTGATCAAATGATCACTCTTGACAACATAGGAGGGGAGTAATAAAGGTGGATTAAAGCTTTTGGAGGAAAACAACTGACTTGGTTTGAGTGGATACAATATAGAGGGTGCAGATATCATGTGGAGCTTCAGATAACTGTAATTATAAAAGGTGTGTATTGAGACTCCTGTAGTGCGGTAAGAAATGGTATTAAAATCAAGCAATTGGGTAAGTTGAAGTTTGATTTAAGAATAGGGGACATGGAATCACGCTCAATTTTCATCATTAAGCTGAATGATGCTGTTGGATGGCTTGGAGGGCATAATTCTGAAAGATTTATAGCAAAGCTTTTCAGTAAATGAAAATGATATGGCACCACTGGCAAATATGAAAGCATTATTTGCCACCTTGGAAAACTGGTTTTGTAGACTTGAACTTAAAACTAGTTCCAAGAAGATGAAATGGAGTTCCAAGATGAAATGACTGCAACTCGGAGAAGGAAGAATATGTACTGTGGTGACATGCAACGTAAGGGAAGTTACAGAGAAGTCTAGTCCCACATGTAGTTCTATCCACATCAGCATCAGTCAGCTCAGCAGCAGTGGTTCAGTAAAGATGAATTAAAACAGTCATGTACCTTAGTCACAAATGCTGCACAGTAGATGATAAGATTATGGATTGATAAGGATAATACATCTAATATCCATATGGGTTTTTTTTTCAAATTTATTATTACTTCATGGACTGAAAACAACTCCAGTAAATCATAGAATCATAGAATAAGATAAAATTGAAAAAGACTGGAGGTGGTTGAGGGGAAGCTCTTCAAATGATTGCAGGTAGAAATGGAAAACATTTGAAAAGATCAGAGACTGAGTCAGGAAATCAAGGCAAGGGATTGACTTTAATTAAAAAGATTATAATGATAATGATACACCAGACCACACCAATACATGACACAAAAAAAAGAAAAAAAAGAAATCCATTCAAGGCCTAAAAGCTGATATCAAGTTCATGACTAGACATTGCATTATGTTAAGCTCTCTTTAATAGTAGAATAATCCTTGAATAGGAGTGACCAGCAATGGCATACTGTTCCCCAGATCTGGAAGGACACTCTAGAACAGCCAGAGAAGAAAAGGACCATTTACCTATTTTGGATGATAATTAAAATGCCTAAGTTTCCTACAGCCCTAAAATAGCTGGGTGGCTATAGAAATAGTCAGAAAGAACCACCACCATTAAAAACTTGTAAAAAACCCACAAATTCAGAATTTTTGCCAAACAAAGAAGTCAGTGTAGATTCACTGTCCTACATATTTAGCACACATGCACATACAACACACACATTTGCACAGTAAGAAGAGAGAACAGACAAATTAAATACACAGAAACTGCAGAAATATGATGTGCTTGCCAAGACTCAGACACAAGTCTTCACAGGAGTCTGCTTGTAAGCCAATTCATATTTGAATAATTGAAACGACATCTAATGGAAATTAAATATATACAATAAAGCACATGTGTGTATTCACCTTTATGACAAAAGCATTAATACAAAGGTACAATATTGAGATTGTCTAGGAAAACATCTTGTCCTAGAAAATGTAAGAGCTTTGTGTTCAAAGGATTTAGAAAATAAACTCCCTTTCTGTGGAGCCCTGCCTCTTGGGATTTGGCATAAGAAAGAAAAGAGAATTTCTAAGAAATATCAGGTTTTCTTTGCTGGCATATTTTTCACTTTGTTCTGAATGGAAACAACTTGAGCTCAAAAGGTAAATTTCATTGACTGTAGATTTTACTAAGTGTGAGTTTAGCGGAGAAAGCAAGAGAAAGCAAAGGATGTACTAAATATGACTGCATTTTACAACCCCTTTCTTCTTCTTCGTTTGATAAGCACTTAACAGAAGTCTATTCAGTGAAAGCTGCCAATTCTTATTTTTACCATATGTACAGATTGAGAATGTCAGAGGAAATGTGTATGGCAAATTAGGGTGAACTCTGTGGCCTGAATGTTAAATGAGAGGGCAAATTATGCAGGATTTGTCTACTATTTCACTGCTCTCATTTGTGATTTCTTTGGGCAGGGCACCTTTATAAGACTGTCCTGAAGATATTATCATAATGGAATGTTTTGCATAATGAAAAACAGAGTCACCTCAGATCTTCTTTTGCATGACAAACCCTTGATTAGAAAAATAATAGGATGGAAATGGAATTTGTATTTATACAGACAGGCATCAGAGCCAAGGAGAATGGAAGCTGACCTCAATACACTGGAGAACTGACATAGGCAGATGCAAACCCTCTCTCTTTACAGTAAATTTAGCCTAGAAATAGACTGGGAAACAAGCAGGAGTCATATAAAAGTCTTCCTATGGTGAAAAGTTCCTTATTCATGAGAAAAGTATTTGTGATATACAAAAGATACCACACATTTTCAAATGATTCATAGCTCTTGTTACACTGTAAGACCCACATTACACCCCTGTGAAAACAAGAATGTTTTGATATTGAACAAAATGGTAAATGTTTTAAATTTTCTATTACACATCTGATTCAACTTTGGCAACTTACGGTCTTTAGGTCCATTGACGTACAGTTAGAAAACAGAATAAATATACTAGCCTAAATCAGCATAGCCAACCATTTACATAACTAGGAGCTGGATTATTTTCAGAACTGAATATAGCCATGCTCCAGTACTCATCTGAATTCATGCTCACATCTGCATATGTATTTATAGGATTGTTGCTGATGTGCACGTGTTGTCAGACACGTAAACCCACTGGATTTATTTAATTATTCAGTATTAATAACAAAGTTTATTTTGCAAACAGAAACAAAGAAATAAACTCTCTAAAGCATACAATAATTTGGAAGACTCTGTACCTTCAGGGAAATTGTAAAATCAAAAGGTAGATTTTACTAACTGATGCTTTCTTACTAATCTAAGAACATAATGTGCTCTCACATGACTGGACTTAATGTATGTTCAACTTGGAAGACAACATAATTTCATTACTGTCAATGATCTTGAGAGCACTAAACAGTGTTGTTCTCTGCCAAGATCATATTGTGCACAGGTCTGACATTGATCTTGGTTGATAAGGATTCCAACACAGCTGGTTTACAGGAAAAGACCCTAATACAACTGCTCAAAATGCCTAGCTTAAAATAGGCTACCTGTGATGGGAAGATAATGTTGTGATAGTGGGAGTTACACATGCTGCGAGAGTGGAAGTACTAATTACAGATGTGCTTATGCTTATTTCTGTGGTTGTCCTGAACTAAAGTGCATTGGCCAGTCTTAATACTTGATATAGCCTGGGAAAAGAATTGGTATATTGCTTTGAGCCACCTCATCTCAGTCTGATAACGATAAAATCTTAGTCTGTCTTTGGTTTTCTGATAGCCATTTCCTCCTCTCTGTCTCCCTCACTGTGATTTGTTGAGACGATCTTAGTCTGATCCAAAGGCTCTGAACACCCAGAACTGCTGTTAAAAGCAGCAAGGATGGGTGTATCCAGCATCTCTCAGGATCAACCTTATCATTTTTAGCTGTAAATATCTGTATGACTAGAGTTACATGTGTCGGCTTTGAGATAATGTCATGATTTCATTGTGGTCAAAGATCTTGAAAAAGCAAAGCATGGCTGATCTCTGCAGAGTGTCTGTTCATTTTATTATCTTAACAGTAAACTCACAGCTGATTGCAGTTTGGCCCTTATCAGTGTTTCCTCCTAGTAACGGATAAAATCATTTCAGCTTGCTCAGGAACAGACCCATCTTAAGTAAGACACAGCTTTACAGAGAGCTGACAGGTAATACTAACCTTTATTTTTCAGCAGAAGTGCCTTTTTAATATAGAAAATGACACAAAAGTGGTCACAACATTTAATATACGTATATGAACAATGGCTAATGAAATCCAGGAATTCAGCTTTTCAGTGTCTGAAGAAGCAGATTTAATACCTGGGATTAGCACTGTAAATTGCTTCACCTGGCTTCAAGTGAGCAGTAAATAGGCTGGTTGATTAGAAGCCTAAAAAGATAAGCCAATTTAATGATCATACATAACATGCCTACCAGGATCCCCTACCTGAACAGCAGTATAGATACTTTCTTTGAGGAATACTTTGCAATGTATTAGAGGATGAATCTTCCCTCTTCTTCAATAGCGAAAGCATGCCAGCCAGACAACCCCCTACGAGCAGCCTGGACCCAGAAGCACATCCATCCATGTTCCCAAATGCTGCTTAATTCACCTTCTCTAAAGTGCTAGGAATAAGTCCTGCACTGAGATTGCGTACTTAATGTATACATTTGTTCCCCCACTCTGCTTTCCATTAATCAATTATTGTCTCAAAGCTGCACTTCATTATGACAAGATTTTAATTTGTAAAAAAAAAGGCATCTGTAAAAAAAAAAAAGGGCATCTGTAAAAAAATGTTCTGAAATAAGAATCTGAGTTGTACTACAGTCTGTTCAGTCCATGCTCAGAGGCAGCTATGAGCATGCCCCCGGATTACTCCCATAAACCAAAACAAAGCCAAACTCTGTAATGACACCACTTGCAAATGCAGCAGTTGTTTTTTTCTACTCTCCCCACTTCCAGTAAGCTGATCCTGGATGCCTTTTAGCCAGCTCCAATTTTGGTGTCTCCTCTCTCTGACCCAGTCAGAAACACACAAACAAACAAATCCCGTAAGGAAGGGCAGGAAGTTGTGTGAGCTGTTACATGGTTATTGTTACTAGGGAAACCACTTCCTTAGTATTCATGTGTTCAGCAGATCTGTCTGGCTGTGTCTGCAAGTCCCAGGCAATGTCATGAAATGAATGGCAACTGGGAAAATAAACCCAAACCAGCACAAAATACGCTAAAAGTGTCCGTGACACTTAAAATGAAAATCTCATTTCGGTAAATCAACCCAAAGCAGAAATATCTTCCCATAATATGCTTTGTAACAAGAGTGTGTGTGTTTGGAAGAGGAATCACTCTTTTCACGTGCTATACTCTATTCCTTTTTCCCCTTAACATTAATACAATATCTGTAAAAGCAATCAGTACTGATAGGCTACAATTAAAGTCCTAAGCCCAAACACCTACATTTTTTGGCTGCTGATCCTAGCTCCAATTTCACAAGCAGTATCTTCATCCAAACAAAGCATGGATAGAGCTAGTACTTTGCTTTGAAAACCAGATTGTGGTGTTGGGACTCATCTCTAACAACAGACACTGCATGCTCCTGCTTTATAGGACAGTTTTTTTGGTTGTTTGGGGTTTTTTTTTAAGATGCAGCTTGTTCCTGAGTTCAGTCACAAAACTGTGTGATTTACTTACAAAACAATTGGTAGAAACATCTCAAGCTGCAGCCACGCCTCTTAATGTTCCCCGTACCCTTCCTTGCATAGTTTAAACAAGCGGCTGCTTTCCCAGATTCAATCACAGAAAACAGGGCTGGAAGGGTTTTCAAGAAATCAGCTGTGCTAAGCAGGTTGTAATACATCTAGTTTATACACAGATGCTCACCATCTCCTTAATCTCCCCGATGATGGGGATTCAACACATCTCATCCTCAGTAGGAATTCCACAGCTGATAAATTGATTTTGCCTCTTTTCTATCTTGCTGAAAATCTCAGCTGAGTGGTAAAGCCCGAAGAGGGTTACACACACCGTCCCTGAGCAACTCCAGCCCCGGGCTGTCAGTTCCAGTGCTAGCCTTATTGCAAAAACAGCTCAGTGTTGTTACTGCTCTCCCCGCCAGGCTCCAGGCGCAGTAGGTTTGCTCATTCACCAGAGGTACAGGGCTAGCACTCAAGAAACTTACTGTTCCTGAGGATCTCAATAACCCCAAGTCCAGCCAGAACCAGCCATCTCATCAGGTTTGCTCTCATTTTAGAGCAGAATGAATTGCAGTGGGGAGATACAGTGTGCAGCATAACTCAGTATTTCAAAGTTCACGTGCTGCTAGAGAAGGACTTTCCTAACCTGACTTTTCAGAAAACAACATCCATGCAAGTGTGAGGCAGAGTTACAGGCAATACCACAGGAAGGATAGTGGTTGTTTCAAAAGAAATGAAGGGGGAAGAAAGCAGCAGAGAATGAAGAGAAAATACCTTTTCCTACTGTAGCCCTGTGATAACAAAGCCCAGATCATCAGCAACTATTTGGGCCTTGCTGAAGCAGTAGGCTCACAAACAGGGTAATGCAAAACTCAACCTATAAATTGAGATAAAAGCTAACACAGCAGCTGGATAAAGAGGAAGATTCTTTTGACTCTACAGAAGTCATTATTATGACAGAGATACACGTGAGTATTTAAAAACATAGGGCTTGCTTCCATTTTCCCAGTTTTATTTATATAGCTTGGGGCTAACTACAGCAAACATATTCTTGCTTTACAACGGATAGAGCAAAACAGAGAACCAGGCCTGTGGGATTTAGAAATATTCCTGCCACGAAGACCTGCAACACAGGATGACAGGCTTATCAAGATACAGAATCAGAGTTCAAATACGCAAGGGCAACAGCTCATTTTTCTCTCAGCCTGTTTGTGTCTTTGCATGATCTCCAGCCTGATCACCAGTCTACAGAATGATATAGGTTTGTCCGATCTACAGTGTGACCATATAAAACAGACAATTAAAGACCACTAAGAGAGACTTAGGTAATTAGAAATATCCAGCACAAACCAATAGAAAGAATTTGCTCATTAAGTATATCCACTGATGGCACTAAAGAGGCACATGCGTGCTACAGCCTGGAAAAGCAGGGAACTAGAGTTCATAGACACAGATAGAAGCTGCTGGACAAAGGCAACCGAAGAACACACAGAAACCCTCACTGATGTCCCAAATTAAAGATGATCTAATAAATATTAGGAACAGTTCCAGGTTTCTTTCAAGAGCACAGCCCTACACTGCACAGAAGCAGCTTCTACCCTTCAGACATCTGGATGTAAAGGCCAAGGAGGAGAGAGTGTTCAAGCCAAGCAGTGTCTTTAGCAGGGCTAGGCATGGCTTTGGCACTGACGGACAGGCACGCTCTAGTAAGTTTGCTATGGCTCCTTCTGGCCATTTCGCCCAGGCTGCTATCTCATGGGGCAGTAAAATGGCATTCACCATCCCCTGACAGGCCCCCACCTCCAGCTCAGGACATACTTTAGCTGGAAGCTGTTGAGAGCTAGGAGACTACTTAGAGAAGATACTGCTATGGGCTTTCTTTATTCACATACCCTTCCTCAGGCACTGGCTGCCAGGTTTGGGGTTGGAGGACTGAAGGACTTGGTACTGGGCTGGAGGACTTTTGTGATGAGAATTAAGGCCATTTTGATGAGGCAGGGTACAGCCATGGCACACACTAAGTCCTGGAAGGTGCTGAGTGCTCCCAAGACCCACAGCACAGACATGGGCTCAGTCTCCTGAGAGCCCCGTGCAGTGGCAGCTGAGTTCTCGGAGGCATTCACAGGAGCAGGGCTGCCCCACTGCAGCTCTCCACGTGGCAAAGTTGCCCCACACAACGAAGCTGCCACTTCGCTTTCAGGGGAACCTACAGTCACAGAGGAACAGCTAACAACAGATGATGACAAAAGGAGGGCCCACGTTTGGTGGTTCGGACAAAGAGGCAGCCTCGGGAGTGAGGCAGAAAACCTGTTCATTTGTCAGATGAGGAATGCAGGCAGCAGAGCAGGAAACACCTCCTGTGGTTCCCTGAAGCTGTAGCTGTTGGAGGAGGCCAGGGGCCAAATCACCCGCCTCTCTTGTGCTTTGAGATGTGCGGTCTGTAGCAAGTTGGAAAAGGAGACAGACCCCCCTCCAGGTGAGTTCACACTTTCAGCAGGCACTTTAATAAGAAGCCAGGTTGGCAGAAGAGAAGAGGAAGGAGAGCCACAGGGCAGCCCAGATTTACACGTAAAAATCCTCAAGCAAGATGTGACATCTCAGTGAGGGTGGAGAGTGCTGGGGTGCAAGCGAACAGTACCGTTCCATTGCTTCATGGCTCAAAATGTCCCCAAGGTCTGTACCCACAAGCCCTACATTTTGAAGATGAAGATCTGCCTCTGGCCCATCTCTGCTCTCAGTATGCTGAAGAGCAGTGCACACCAGCTAAGAAGTCCAATAATGGATATCGATAGTTGCGGGCTGCTGTTCGATCACAGGATGGCTTGCCTGTGACAGGCCACAAGGGACATCAATGCTGATGATAGCGTTTTCAGCCAGGAGCTGCCCAGAAATCAAATCTACCAAAAAGACATTTACACTCTCCAAGTGAAAACAAAGCAAAGTGGCTGCAGCTTTTAGCAATACTGCTGAGAGATCGATTCTTAGTTTTCCACAGATTATAGAGCGAATGAAATGTCTGCCAGGGTAGAATATATATAGGCAACAGTTGTTTGATGAGGATTTTGGAAGGGGAGGACTGAAGCCATACTTCTTTACCGCCTCAGGTGTTTATCACGGAAACCAGTTTGCTGGAAAAGTTGATGCAACCACAAAGCTAGCACGTCTGCCCGTCCCTGCGGAGGAGGCTGTGGCTCAGCGACTGAGCAGAGTCTTAGATGCTCCCAAAGCAGAATACAAGGAGGGTGAAATAACAGCAGAGCTCAAGCTACAGCTGAGCACAGAGTGTGTAAGGAATCACTTAGTCACAGAAAAACGCAACCACTTGTAATGTCAAGTCAAATTTAGTCAACAGTTTCACCTGAAATAAAATGTGGAAGGGATTATTTTGGTGTTTTTGCAATAGTTTTTTGCTTTGGCTTTTCAGGCAAGACTTACAAGCTGGCTCGAAAACAATTTCTGAAACAACATAAAATGGGAAAAGCGCATCCTTATGCCATACCAACTAAATTTTGTGAGACTGGAGGCAAATATCCACTCCCTTTTTCTACTTGATTTAAAGCTAGGTCTTAAAACCACAGGCCTCCTACCTCTTTCACAGTGATACTGATTCTGGGTGGGACAACTTCAATTTTTTCCCTTTGAAGACGCTGGAAGCAGAGACTGGAAAATTCAGATTAGTGTCCTAGACACTAGCCCATACCATAATCCTCACCTGTTTTCTTACCCAGTGAATGTTCATGAGCTGTATGAGGTTGGACATGTCAGCATTCAAGACAGAGGCTCCTCTGTATGCTTTATAGCTGCCATAGTGAATTTTCTTCACCCCAAGTACCAATGCCTTCAAGTGGTCAGGAGCATCACATCTCTCAGAAAATCTGGGCTGGTGGCAGAGCAGGGACACGAGGCAGTGCTCACCACCACAGCTTCTGCTGTTTTACCTGTCCCACCTCAAGGCATACAAATTGCCCAGCAGCCTTGAATCCAGCAGAGCTACTTTTTCAGGCAATGTCCATTGCAGGAGTTGCATTTGATCTGCCTTTGAAGCACGGTTTGGGCAGCCAGCCCTGCAGCCTGGCATTTAGGACATTTTTCTGAGAGGAAAACATGGGGATTACTGAGCAGTTGGAGTCTCCCACCTAAAGAGTGAAAGTTTGCACCACTGGGTGCAAAAGGGGATCTTCCCTCCTCACTTTTGTGAATATTGCTCCAGTCATCTGCATGAGTTTATTTTCACATTGCTTTCAGGTCCTTCAGAAATGTCCCAAATCAGTGTGAAATACTTTATTCAGCCTGAAAAAAACCTTCCCCATTTGCCATGCAGTCCAAAAAAATCTGGTTTCATGTCAATCCAAAAATATTTTTTCCTTTGTTTTTTAAACATTGCCAGCACAGCTTTCCTCCAAACAGGACCAGTCATTCTTGCAGCTCTAGTAAGTATTGCTAGTCCTTTGCTGAGAACATGGGCCTGGTTGCTTAGCTTTCTGGTTCCAAAAGTTGTTGCCCAGAGTAAATGGCCTGTATTGGGTCTGGCTGAGATGGAGTTAATTTTCCCTGTAGCAGCCCTCATAGTGCTGTGCTCTGTATTGGTAGCTAGAAAGGTGTTGGTAACACACCAATGTTCTGGGTACTGCTGAGCAGCGCTCGCACAGCATCAGGGCTGTCTCTCCAACATTCCCCCCTCACCAGCAGGCTGGGGGTGGGCAAGATCTTGGGAGGGGACACAGCCAGGACAGCTGACTCAAACTGACCAAAGGGATATTCCATACCGTATGACATCTGCTTAGCAATAAAAGCTAAGAGAAAGGAGGAGGAGGGACAACATTTGTTATTACGACGTTTGTCTTCTGGAGCAACCGCTTCGCATACTGAAGCCCTACTTCCCAGGAAGTGGCTGGACATTGCCAGCTGATGGGAAGTAGAGAATAAATCTTTTGTTTTCCTTTGCTTCTGCACGTGGCCTTTGCTTTCGCTTTATTAAACTGCTTTTATCTTGACCCACGAGTTTTTTCCATCTTATTCTCTGCCACCCATCCTGCTGAGGAGAGGAGTGACGGAACAGCTTGGTGGGCAGCTGGTGTCCAGCCAAGGTCAACCCACCACAGTCCTTTTTGGCACCCAACGTGGGGCACGAGACAACGGCAGTTTTGTATTAAGCGTGCTATAGCTATAGCAGTTATTAAGTGGCAAGCTCCTGTGCGGGTGATGGAGTTCACTGACTGCACTGGCTCCCCATCAGGGAACTGAACCCCATCCTCCTGTGTGACAGGCGGGGATACTCACCACTATACACCTTATATACTTACTGTGTCCAGCAGTAGCCTGCTTTCCCTCTTCTTTAGAAAGTTACCAAAGCAACCCTCTTCGGGTAAACACTGTGCCTTCACTGCCTAAGGGCCAAATTCTGATCCCACTGAATTAAGCTCCCATTTCAGTAGGATCAGAGTCGGCCCAAACCAATGAATTTCGTCTGTGTCAGACTCCCATGGTGTCTGTTTTGGAGATGGAGGGAGACAGCATGTTAGGCCACGCATCATCTTTACACCCAAAAGGAGACTTCAGCAAACCGAGGAGGTCAGTGTGCCAGGTGAGGCCACAGCAGGAGGCACCCTGCAGACCTGCCTGTTTTTCTTCCTTACACCTTTTTCATACAGTCTTCTCCATTTGTCACCAACCAGAATAGTGTTTAGGCCACTGATGCTTTAAACTTTCCCTGAAAGTTTGGAAGCCATGAGATGTGGCGTTTGCAAGATCCCACGTCCCAGATGATTGGAGCTGAGCTCAGGCATGGGTATCTTTGTAGCAGGAGTCTCAAGGATGAACATCACACTGAGGCTGCTGCTGCAAAGGTTTCTTAGGAGGAACAGAAAATAACTCTGGAGCATCTGAAAAAACCCTTCTTTTTCAATATAAAAATACATGAAAATATGTGTGCATAATCATCTCATTCCCCAGAGTGTTATGCACATAATCAAAGGAGAATCACTATGGACTTTGTGGCATGGAGGAGTACAGTGCTCTTCCTTTATGAATGAAGAACATACGATTGAGCAAGCACCATTACCACGGGTAAAGGAAATAGTCTGCTTTTAAAGAGAAAATAAATAGATGGCATCTTCTCTGTAGCAAAATGAGGGTACCCAGATCTTCCTATTTTCACAATCATTGTTCAACATTATACTTAAGAGCAGTATTAGACTAAAAAGCACCTAATTTAACTTCAGCTGATTTAAAATGCATCTTGGTGCATCTGAGCTATTGTCTAATCCTTTTGTTTGAGATGTTCTACATTAGTCAGCCACTTTTGATTCAGGTGTTAACAATCCCCCTTAAGGCAGGTAATTCACAGAGAATGTTCACAATGTGCAAAGTGGCACTCCAGCTCCCACAGACAAAAGTCAGTAAACTTTAAATCCCAGAGCCCCTAAACTTATTTTGCATAAATTGCCCTCACAGGAGGGGAGGTGAGATCTGTTTACATGCATCCCCTCTATCAACTTAGAATTCAAATCAATTTTTCAAAACAGTGGGAATGCTGATTAGAGGCAAATCACAGCAGAAAGCAAAGGTTGCAACCAATTTTGAGTACAAACAAAATAAAATGTGAGTTACCTCACTTTAACCTCTATGTCCTACTTCAACGTCTTTTCAGTCAAAGGTTTCTTAGAGGAACAATTAACAGAATGGAGATATATTTTTATTAAATAATGTCCTTCTGCAGATGGCATTTTTTCCTTGCATACTGAGTCTACAATAGATAGCATTTACTGTTGTAAGGAGAATAGGTTTTAAGCCCTCTAACTTTTGATTTTTCCAAGACTGTAAATGCAACCTTTATGCTATTGGAAATTAAGATTTCAATCTTTCCACTATGATGCAGTTTCTGTCCTCAGAAGATCTTGAGATAGTGTGCTGTTTCAGATGACGTAATACTGAGCAAAGGGAAGAGTTTGGCTTCCCTTTTCTGAACTGCACCAGTTAGACAATCACATTTCTTTTTTCCCAGAAATACATATATCTGTATTCATAGCAGACAAAAAACCTGTCATCACCTAAAGGTAAAAAAGAGAACTCTGAAGCAATGGTACCAGTAACATCTGCAAATATGTTAAAACAGGACAAAATGTAAATTTCTCCACTGGTAAACCACATAGCCATGCAGCGTCTATCTCAGCAAGCCATCCCAGATAGCCCTAATGCTACTGAAACCAATGCAAAACAAATACTCATTTACTTCAGGATTGCTAGGATTCCAACTGATTTCAAACCAGACCTCTCCCGAGTAATGGTAAGATGGTCTATTAAGTCATTATTTCCTTTAGAAAGAATAACTCTTAGTTGTAGGCTGAATTTACCCAGTGTCTCCTCCAGCCAGTGAAGCTTGTTATCCCCTTTTGGTAGGTTTCATTGCTGCTGCTGCTGAGCAATTCATTCTTTCATGGGGAAATGTTTTCTAGAAACCCTTCATTCCAAACTAAAAGCAAAACCATGAACATGCTTGTGGAGTTGAAATACTGTGTCAAAACTGTGAAATACTGAGATGTCTGGGGATAGCAGTTTGGACAGTTTCATGACATAAGCCCGTGGTGTCTGGAACAAAAACAGTCATACCAATTTCTGGCACCAGCACTGCCCCATAGCTGCACACACTGGAAGATCCTGTTGGCTCCCAGCTCTATGGCGAAGAGACAGGAATCCCTGAGGTCTCCAACCCCACAGTCATTCAAATGGAAACCTGTCACTGAGCTGAGAAACCTGAGCTCCTGGCAATCCACAGGTGAAAGAAGTTAATTGAAAGCTAAGTCTTTCTCTCCTGATAAATCAGTGGTTCTCAAACCTGCTGAATAACCTTGCTTTGTTGGGAAAAACTTCGAACCAGCTCTAATTAAACAGTCCCAAATTAAGTTAAGAAAAGCAATTTAATTGAAAGAAGGTGGGGGGAGGTCTGGGAGATTTGGGGAAGTGCTGGGGGACACCTCAAAAGAAAAAAGTGTGTGCACTGCTACAACGCCGATTTCTCTGTTGGGACAATGTAGTACTGGCAGGCATGTCAGAAGAATAACCAGTGTGGATTTCTTCATTTTTTCCCTGCATCGCATCCTGCACCTAGGAGCATTGCAAGCTGATCCTTCATCTGTTAATCACTTGTTTAGGTGACTACTACCAGAGAACAAAGGAGATTGTATGTGGGGAAAATAAACCAGGTAGAGACTGAGGATCACATGAGAAGAGAGATTAAACAGCACCTTTTCTTTCTCTCTTTGTAGTAAATGTCCAAGTTAAAAAAAAAAGAAAAATCCACCTAAGGCCATTTCTCTAACTCGGGCTCCAGAGATATCTTTAAAAGAACTTGGTTGCAATTTTTTTCTTCCCTGTATGGAAGAAATTAATAAAAGATCAGGGTCTGGGGCAAGTGTGAGTTTGATACTGTGTTTTACAGATGGGCATGAAGTCCAATTCCATCTTCAGGTATTCACGCACCAGCACAAACCCATTACTGCACTGGCTGCTGCATGGGTGTATCTGAGGGCACATGAGGGATCTAAGGCAATACAGTCAACAGGACTGAAGGTGTTGCACACGAACTGCTGGGTCGTCGCAAACTGCCTTCAAATGTGTTGAGTTGCTGGAAGCCCTGGCAGGTGACAGTATTTGGATGGATGTGGAAACGAGGAGGAGGGGCTGGGGGTCCCCGTAGCTGTCAGCGGAACGGCGGGATGCCGGCTCGCAGCTGCAGGCGCTGACGGCCAGGCTGTACGCGCAGTTCGGGACGCCTCAACGACCTGCTCTGGGGAGGAGGACGCCGCGAGGGGAGCGAGGGGCCTGGCTTGTCCCCGCCACCGACACCCAGCATCCACTCTGCCGGACAACGCCGTGCCCTCCGATGCCAGTCCGGAGCCATGGCTGAGGGAAAGGGACCCCCCCCCCCATTCAGAGCGGCATTTCGTAAAACGTTTGGAAAAACCCGGTGAAAGGCTCGAACCTTCCAAAATCCCCGAATTTCACAGCAACACACCTCTTCCACCGTGCCAAGCCCAGCGGCAGGCCGCACCCTGACTAACGCCGGACTGAAAGCTCCTCCTCCCGCTCCGCACCGGATACTCCGGTGTCATTTTTCCCTCACGTTGGCGCCAAAGCTCCCCCTCTCACAGCGAGGACGGACCCGGCCCCGGCCCGGCCGCCGGGATGCAGGCGCACCGGTGGGGCCTTGGTGTTAGTGGTAATGCTGTCCTCTGGCACGGCAGAGCTTCCCTCTTCTCTGGGACTGCCCTCGAACGGCCCTTCAGTTTCAGGTCACTCCTTTCCCATCGGCCCTCCTTCACCTGCTGCGTGAACCGTCGCGTCTGTGGCCCCTCCGCAGCCATGTGGCCCCTGCGCCTCTGGGCCCGCGCCAGCGGAGCTGCTGAGAAACGCGTGTTTGCACAAAACGGGGCATCTGAAGTGGTGTTCAGCAAGGCCAGCAAGCGTAAATGCGCTCCTTGTTTGTTCCTGGCACATTCAGCTACCAGACAGATTCCTGCAGTCAAAATATTTTGGTGCAAAGCAAGCTCAGCAGCCCGAGTCGCAGGTGTGGGAATTCACCGGGCTCAGTGTTTGGAAGGGCACCCTGGGTTTCTCACCATAAAGTTACCGCATACCTGGCACGGTCCTGTCAGTCAGAGGGCATGAGAGAATACCAAGTGAGCCACCGATGTTTTGATTTACGCACAGCGACTGACATGTTGCTAATACGGAGCACCCGAGAGTCCTGGTGGCAGGGGGCAAAGCTGCTTTAGCTCCAGTTTGTCAACAGGCCTCCAGTAAGAGCCGGGGTTGTTTCTAGGCCCCGGCTCCTTTCTTTCCCTGGTTAAGGCGGCTTCTCCTCCATCCCACCTGGCACTGCTGCCGAACTGGGGTTTGTCACCAGCCTCCTCTCCCAAAACCTGGTTATTGTTTACTTCAGCGGCGTTGGCATAGGAAATCCCACTGGCTAACGCTGCAGAAACACACTGGGGTGTTCAAAGCTCTGTGTTATTACAGGCAGTGAGTGTATAGCACACTTCCTCGTATTTAGGGACTTGTAAGGGCTCATCCGAAACCCTCTAAGACTCTCCCCTTCCCTTTGATCAATCGTCCTAAATCTAAATTACAATTGCTTGGGGAAGGGATTTAGGAGGATAGCCAAATGTCCCTTTCTCATGTGGGGGTTATAAAAGAAGGGCCCAGCTAGCAGTAGGGTGAATATTCAGAAGATTTCTAAAACAAGGGAACTCGCCTGTGATCATTTCCCAACCACTGCCACGTTCATGGCCTTGCCCCCAGACCGCATACGCGTCTCTGTCTCGTGCCCTCTCTCCCACTTCCTCCACCTCTGGTCCTGCTGCACTGACAGATGTTGTGTTTGAGCAGAGCTCAGAAGAGCAGCTGGAGCTTACGGAGAGATGAAACCTCGCTCTGCCAAACAGAGCTCACTCACTGCTGTCTCTGGACTGGCAGAAGAGCGGGGTACCTCTGACCACTAATGGAGCTGCTCCCAAAATTACAGGTTCCTGCTATTCCAGATTAGTCACTCTGCATGCACAAGTGCAAGCTAAACAGACGGCAGTGAAAACACGGACGTTGCCCAGATACAAACAAGCATTTCTGGAGAGGACCTAGTGGATGTGGGAGACCAGAAGTACAGCTCTTCCATGATTCACATCCCCACCAGAGAGGCAGTTGTGTTCCAAAATACCCTGCGCTGGGCCGCTTTCCGAGTGCTCAGCAGATAGATGAGCACTTGTAGCAGCCGGCAATGTACACAAAAAGGGCATGTTAGGGCTATAGTGGTTTGCATTTATTACATGTAATGGGCCAGAACAGCATGCTGGGAGAGAAGTATCTGTAAAATGTTAACCATCTCTATGAAAGGGGCTATTTCTGTACAGCACTACCTCCCAAGCAGAAAATAATTTCTGCTTTGCTGTCTGCATTGTGTGTTGTGAAAAAAAAAATTGGGATTATAGACGAACACCTGAGATGATAGTCTCTGAAGAGTTTGACAGTTATATCTGTGTCTCCTGATGCAGCCAAGTGGCAGTTCATGTTTGCAGTATTTCCCAGCAAAGCCAACATGATGGTACACGCAGTTTCTCCGGCTCCACGCTGACACGATGCTGGGCATTTGGTCAACGAACAACTCTTTGCAGTCCTATTAGACCACAACACTTTGTCATGTAATATATCGGTATCTTTCCATCTGTCCATACAGTGAAACATGGCTTGTTTTGAACACAGAAGTTAAACTTCTTTGTTGTTGTAATAAAGTATTCTAAAAAAAGTATCTTGAATGCTCAGTCTTCGACAAACAGCAAGTGAAATAATACTCTTTTGGGTGCTTGTACCCATGCAAAGCTTTGAAAATAGAGAACTGAATCTGTGCCTTGGTTTTTGGGGTGGGTTGGTTTTTCTTCCCTTCTACAAAATATGGATCTTTACATCTGTATGGTATATCCCAGGGCTGTGTGTACAGCTCATTTCATTAATGCATGAATACCTCAGAGCTCCTCAGGTGGAAGCTGGGGGCAAACTATTATAATTAGCTGGATTGTAAAATGAACACCTACCCTTTTGAAACCTACGCTGTAGTCCTAATTCCAGTTGAAAGGTGAGGTTGAAATGTTTCTATGTTATCTTAAATCTCCTTAGGCTTCAAGACTTTACTAGGGTATATAGCGCTGCAGTATCTTGTTGTATAGCACTTAGAGCTGTTAACATCTTTTATGTGAATCACCAGATCGGTCCTTGGAAAATTAACTTAAAAATATGTTTGATTTTAGTTTAGCAGTTCTTTCAAGGTAGTACAGCCCCAACAATCACTACCGGGCCTTTTGGGAAACAGGAGAAAAGGAAAAAAAAAAGAACATTTTTGGAATCACTTTCTTTTGCCCAACTCAGTATCAGCCAGCACAGGCAATAACGAAGGGGCTGCAGGACTGCTCTCAGCTATTATTGTGCCTGGCTTGCTCTCAGCATGACTCACTGCAGACAATATATAACACCACTCGCAAGGGGAATGAACAGTAAATACTTGGCCCTGGATTTTTTTTTTTTTTTTTAAATCTCTTCAGGTTTTTTTTTCTCTGATTTGTATCCCTTTATCCTCGCCCATGTGCTATATAAGCTTCTCAAATCTAATGTCCATAACACCACCCCCCACTGGTAGCAGCAAGCCCTTCCGCTGCTGTAGGGTTTACTTTGCAGAGGTTTACAAGGAGGGGCATTATTGAGAAACTGTATGTGTTAACCTAGTGGCCCAAGGTTGCTCCAACACTTTCCCTCTGGTTTTTCTTTTCTCGGGGGAGGGGTGGCTGCTATTCTAGTTAAGTGCATATCTTGCTTTGCTGTAGCAGCCAGGCTAGTTTAGGAAGAAAACCTTGGGGCTAAACAGGCTAGGAGTGCAGCCAAGGGGGTCAGGAGACAGCTTTAAGGATTATACTACATAATTAAAAGCTCACTCTGAATATGCTTCCTGGTACCCAGTGCTCAAACATACAAACCTTTTTAGGTAATAATTCTTGGTCTTCATTTGTATCTGAGAGATTTGTAGGTTAAAGTTGCCACACAGGTAGTGAGTCAGCCAAACAAATCAGATACTCAGCTGAAGGCACAAATTATTCATCTAGACTATGAAAAGGCAACACCTTCCTACATTTGCCCTAGCCACTGAGAACTGAGGGTAAAATAGAAATAGATGAACATGCATGTGTTTTCTTGGCTTGTTTTCGTGCAATGCCCTCTGGGTGCAGCTGATGTCATTTTGTGGCAACTTTCTAGATTTAAAAGTGGGGATTCTTCTCCAGAAGAGTTCTGCCATCAGAACTGGGCCAGAACATTATTCCACCAGATAAAACCTGCGACACTGAAGACCCACAATCAAGCCTATACTGTGCTAGCTCAAAGGAAGACCATTTTATCTTCAATTACTCCTAATGAGCGGGAGCAAAGGCTAGAATTTAGGTCCTCCATTATCCATACTCTAGGCTTGTGGCTTCCCTGTCAGCCTAGAGAGTATAAACACTTGCTCTCCAGCCATCCCCCATCCTAGACCAAAATGATGTTAAAACCAACAGACTCCTATAGACTCCTGCATTTGCTAAAACAGCTTATTCTGACATTTCAGTCAAATATTCTAACCAAGTCTGTGCAAGCTGCATTGATTTAACTTTCATTGTCTAAAAATAGGTCCTAGCAAGATGTCAGTACCAAAAAAGCTAGAAGCAATGGAAAGGAGGAGAAAATACTGAAGGCACATATTGATTATGTTCAGTGTGAGTGAGCGCTTGCCTATCTAATGTTATAATGCACAAATAAATAAACAGGTTGAGAATCCAAGCAGCACATACTCACTGATTGAGATAAATAACCAACTATGAACAGGTGTAAATATCACTCCCATATCAAAATTGTGAAAAATGCATATCATATGCTTTGCCTGATTCTCCACCAGAATTATCAGGTTTTTATTTCAAGAGATGTTGCAATAAGCCAGAGTTTATTCTCCATACAATGATATCTTTAAGTCAGACCTATTTTGTTGGTTTTTTTTTTTTTTTTTGCCAGAAAACTGGCCCTTCTACTACTTCAGTTAAATCCCAGTGTACTGTAAATAGGTCCCTTGTCACACATGTAAAAAAATGGAAAAAGACACCAAATAATTAACTTACTATTACAGACAGAAATGCGAAGAACCTTGCCCTGTAGTCAGCACTGCCTTGTAGTTTTGATTAAGCTCATGTGTTTGACTGAATCAGTGCCTAATCTTTTCAACTAATTACTGTCTAGTGCCTGCCTGCTTCTAAGTACTTTTCATTCCTTAAAAAGCTGTTGTTTACAACCATTCCCTTGTTCATTTTTTTGAAGAACAAAAAGTAAGAAAAAGTAAAAGAAAGGCTTTATTCCCTGGGTTAGGTCTGGATCACATATATGAAGGAGAAGAGGGATTCTGCTACACTTTATTCAATATGATGTTACAAGAAAACAACAGTTACAGCTGACAAACCATTACATCTTTCATAATACAGACAAATTACAAGGTGTAACAAATAATGCGACATTTATTTTACTGTACTGCTTACTATGCTGTTCTTCTGAAGTATATATATATATATATTTAATTACATTAACATTGTTTTCATGTACCAGCCCTCCCCTTTTTATTTCGTTAAAAAAAGGACACCTCTTAGTGCACCATACAAAAATCCACGTGGAAGCTGGCAAGCAGGGATTTTGTATGCAGCACCATTGAAATGCATTTTGGGGGATGGGAATTATTAGTGCATCCTTTACTTTTAGATTTTTTGCTTATGTGAAAAATGCAAGGCAGTAACATACAGTCACTCCACCTAAATGCTGGTAGGGGAGAGTATTGTTATGCTCAGTAATGCAACATAATTCTGTTTATATGGGGTGTCTGCATTTTGCTCCCCAGTCTGTACAGCCTAAACATTTTATATAACAAAGATTACAAACCCAATAATATTCACAGATGAATATTTTGTAGATGAGCATATCAGAGCATTGACTACACATTTGGTTGCGTGCACTGACACAGTCGCCCACAGGGAACATATTATCTTACCTTCTTTCCCCAGGAGTCTGAAGTGCAGAACCCCTGCGCACCAAAGAGAAAGCAAAAACCCCTGTGCCTCTGTCTACCGCAGACTGAATTTTCAGTGTTGCCTGTACCGACGCCTTATCCTAAACCATGGTTCTGATTAAAAACAATAGTGAGAATTAAAAGGATCCAACTGATCCGGGACACCATACAGTAATGTAATGTTGGCACTATTGGAGTGTCCTGACTAGTGTGGTGCCTGCTGGGTGTGGATTAGAGCTGATCTGAACCCAGCAGGAGAGAGGACTAAGCCATCTCCAGCTGGTTGACTTGTAACGTCAGGTTCTGTGAATTTGAACTTGTAAGGAATCTCTGTATCGTACAGACCATCTCTATCACCATCTTCCCTTTCCCCGTTTGCTTAATATTATATCTCATACAGAGTTAGAACATGCCCTCCCACTTTTATCTGCTTACTACACCTGCTGCCCTGTGGCTGCTCTCCCCTCTCGCAGCAAAGCCACATCCTCTCAGTATCATCAGGAAGGATCTACTGGGGCTCAGCCAAGCGGTAGGAAAATGAAAGTTACACTGCTGCCGGCTATCGACTCCGAGCGAGTCCCACAGTTTCTCAAGGACTGTGTCCCAGAGACTGCTGGTCACTTAAGCCAACTTTTGACTGTTGACAGCATGAAACACCATGTTCCCGGCACCCGCAGCACGTCCAGGAAGCCAGGCTACTTCTTTTTGTCCCTTTGAAGATTCTGTGGGGAACTGATTTGGGAAGGATGAGAGAAAAAGAGGGTAATGCTACTGATCTTTGCTGAAGCTGTCTCAAGAGCATCGATGGGGTTTAAACAGTCCATTCTGCAACACTGAGAAGAGCTGTGGTGAAAACCCCACTTCTGCAAGATGCTGGAGAGGTGGGCTAGCTGTCAGGGGGTCCTAACTGATGGGTGTCAATCAGGCTAACCATGCAGGTAAGGGCTCTGCTGGAAGGTGGAAGAGGGAAATAAGGCCGTACCATCAGTTCCCTGGACAAAGGAGCTTCTACTTTCTCAAAAAAACTTGACGTTTCCCAGCAGATTTGATGTTCCAGAAGAATAATTTCCAGTGGTCACGCAAATGGCACCAGCTTGGTGAGCCCAGGTCCCCTCGGTGCCGGGAGAACACCCCCAGGGCCCAGAGCCTCCGCTGGAGAGCAGCAAACCCAAGTCACCGCAGGCAGTCGCGGCACCTGGGAAGTAGGTGCAGAAGTAAGAGATCCTGGTCACTCCTTAATTGATTGGTAGCTGAGATAACCTCACTACTGGTGAATATCAAGTTACTATTTAGGAACTTAGATATTTGTGCACTTTCCTTCGGGCAATTGAGTTTGAAGATTTTTGGACCAACTTTATTTCAGTGGTTGCTTAAAAGTGGGAATGGGGCAGAGACGATAATCTCACACACACGTGTGTGTACACACACATACACACATACATACCTTAAGCAAACACTATACATGAGTCACTATGGATAGTAATGTGCTAGGCTTGTGGGAACAGTTGGGGAACTGCTCTCTATATTAAACCTTCAGATGTTTAGTTGAGCAGCGTAATTGCTTGTCTCCCAATTTAAGCTGCCAAGTAGAAGCATCTATGAAACTACCTTTATATTCCTAATTGAAATCTTTGTTACATTTTCAAAAATTCTTCAGATTTTTGCAGCAAGTTTTTTTTTCTAAAAATAGCTAATTTTAATCATCAAACTGCACACGATTTAAGTAGCAAAGATAATGTATAAAAGACTTTTCTCTTACAAAAAAAAGAAACATGAAACCCAAACAAACCACGTCTAAGGCAGTTTCAGTGTGTGATAAATTCAAAAGTTCAGTGGTCACTTTTTCCCCCTCATAACCACAGGGGAAAAACTGTAGTAAGTTCTAAATAGGTTTGTGACTGAAAGTGGCTTTCAGATGGCTTTTACCAGATCCTGAAACAGAGATGTCATTGGGGAAAATTGTCTTTTAATGGCTGTGCAAATATTGAGAATATTTCCACGGTTCAGCTCTTTGAAAGTGTAGACTCGTATCCTAGTTCACTAAGAGGCCTTTCGTAGCTACTTGCACATTCAAGGATTTGCCTCATTGGGTGCTTTTTTCTTATTAAACACTGCTGGAGTTTAATAAGATGGCAGTAGCACAAATCCTTTCCCCCTCCTTTTAAACACTGAAAGCTAACCAAAGTGTTACCACACTTCTTAAAAATGTAATCCAATGCATCCAGCAAGCAAAGGATGTCAAATTTATGTGTAGAATAATATTGCCTAGCAAGCGTTTCTGTCCAACCAGGACTGTAACTCAACAGTGGTTTTTGCACCATACCCTGCCCTCTCTGAATGCAAAGCATTGTATATGGTCAGGGCAGTTTTATCGCACCCCTGAACACAATGTTCTCCCCAACCAAAATGTAGCAGGGGCTTCCTTTTCTACAATCACACAACTTAGTTTCTTGCAAAGTTTGCATTTGAATGATTCATTCAGAAAAGCTATCTAAAGACACAGTATCTGGTAGTACCTTCCAATCAGCTCAGAATACCCATGGAAAATAACTCGAAAGGTGCTTTGGTGTGGAAAAGCAAACAGTCTGGGATAAGGAAAATTCTCCACTTTGCTTTGTATGTGGCAAAGGAACACAGCTAGATTCAGTGGCTCATTCAACAAAAGTTTTTCTGTACCTTAGTATCTGCCTTGAATTAAACAGAACAGTTTAATCATCTCTGTTTTCAAGAAAACATTCTGAAAGGTAAATAGCGTGAGGAAAAACATAGAGATGTTAGCCAAGACCCATAAAAGAAAGAAATATTCTTGAAGGGAATAAAAATATAAAGAAATCATTGTATAGCTGTCAGCTGCATACATCTCATCATTTTTGCTTTGTCTTTCTCACAGGCCTATTTTGAAAACTGGCATGCTACATAGCCTAAGCAGAGTAACCAAATTCAGAGTACTGAAGTAAACATGCAATTATTGCCATGTTTTTAAAATGGATATGAACGGTCTGAGGAGATAATGAAAAAAGAAATAACCCAACAACACTTCAGGAATAGTGGCAAGGTGCTGTAATTGTCAGCCGATCAGACAAGTTGGGCTTGCTCTGGCAGAAATAGTCTTCCCATTGGTTGCAAAATATGCACAACTCTCAAAGAAAACACACAGTCCTTTATGCCACCATTGGCTTTTTTTTCTACAGTCATTACTGAAGAAGTGTGAACACCAAATGTGTTGTCTTAATGTATTTAAGACATTGCTGGTGAAAGCATAAAAATCCTTACAAAGATGCAGCGCTGCAGTGGAAAATCAAACAAAATCAAACACAAAAGACTGAAAGAGTACATGCCATGTATCAGTAAGCAAAAGCTTAATCTTCACATAGTTCTCTGAAATCACAAGGTATCCAAATGCGTGCAAGGTTTTAAATAAATTGCAGGGAAAAAACAGGGTCTTGCCAGCTTCAATTTTCTTCTGCATGAAATCCACCATAGAGAAAGAAAGGAAACAGGCCGTGGTTTCTTCCTGGTGTCAGCCTCCTCATTAGGTTTTTGTTTCCCTCCTCCAAACTGGTAAATTTAATCCTGTAAGGAAACAATATAAATTATAACAAGCCCCACAAATTGCATTTTTAAATGATTTTTTACTTGGTAAAATATAGGTTAGTCCAAAGCCAGTTATGAAGACACCAGCTCAGAGCGAAGGACAGACTTCCAAAGCACTTTTTGAGCTGGTAGCTCAAGAAAATGAACTTAAACCACCAATGTTTTCAGGGTGGTTGCCTAAGTGAGATATATTAATCCATATTCATGTATCTCTGCCCCAAGTGCTAATCTTCAGAGGTGCCATCAGCACTCACATTCTCCATGGAAATTATAGGCAGCCATAAATAGACAGTTGGCTCTTCTAAAGGTGGTCACACCCCATGCATGAATGCAAAGGAAGGTTGCTAAATGCTGGCACAGCTTCAAGAGTTTACAGGCTCTTTTTGCCCCCCTTTCTCATGGAGTCCCTAGTGATCACCTTCACAGCAATGCTTGCAACTAGTTTATGAAAAGGTGTCCTCAGGTTTGCTTCCCAAGAGTTATTTGAGGTACCTTGGGGCACATCACAAACACTTCTGCAAACACAAGCAGTTTACAGAGCTCCTTGATGTGCTGTGTTAAAACATATTCACGTTTATTTCATTTTTTTTCCATTGATAGGCAGATAACTAAAACCTCTCCTTTCATATACCAGAAATAAACACTGTATCAATAGCTTTGCTTCCATTGTCTTTCACTCTGCTGATGATTCCTGTTTGTATAGGCTCAAAGCAGTGACTGGACTTGCAAGAAGGTACCACAAAGTTTTTGAGATTCATGCAAAACAGGAGGCAGGCTGAGAATGTGGTAAGCATTACTTTAAAACAAAGCATCCAACAACTGCAAGAAGAGCCAGGTGAAGCCTAAATGAAGGCTAGATGCACGAGAGCCATTGGAAGGATTTTATAATTAACATACTTAATTCTTGATAAATGTCCAAGTAGAATTTTGTGCCAAGTAATAAAGTGAGACTTTCTGAGAAATTTTGTAGCTTTCTAAAGTTCAAAATTTATCTGTTTTACAAGATTTTTCAAGACAAAGGATTGTAACTACAGACCTGCTACATTTTAAAAATGTAGTTGCAGGAAGACAGTCAGATATGGAGGAATTTTAGCATTTAAGAATGCTGAAACATTCATTGAGCATAGAACTGGTTTGTATTAGCATGTCCTAAAACTATTTAAATCAAACTGGATGCAGGTGCCAGTGAATCTAGTCTAGCCCTCATTTCAAAAGCAGGAAAAAAACAAGGCATCAGTTTTGAACTGCAGTTTCAAGCATAACATTTTAATTGTGGCTTTCATCAAAACAGCCTAATCTCTACACAACATCTAACTTTCATAATATCCAGGGTTCCTGTCGTGGTTCTTGAGAGCTCTTCTGCCCTTTAAGCGCCAGAATACCTGAACTGGATTAACAAAAGCCTGTTCTTAATGATGCGTGGAAGCATCTTGGGCCCTCTTGGAGCTTGGTCTACCACCTCTTGAGTCCTGCTTGGGTTGTTTCCTAAACGCCTCTGGAGTTTGTGTGGAATGTCTATTCCACATGAAAGTCCCACTTTCCCCAGGGTCTAGGAGCTTGGCTGAAGCGCCAATAAATCTTGTTTCAAGGAATACATCAGAGTTGATCCATTTACTTTACCCTTCATAAGCTTAAAAAGAAAAGCAGTGTTTGCAACATGCAGATTCACAACTGCTCACTGGTGAAACACTGTTGACAATATTCCCCAAATTCCACATTTCCCTTTCTCCAAAAGCACTTCTTAGGGATGACCTTTTTGGAGCCCCTCCTTACAAAGAAGCAACTAAACTCCCCAAAGCTCCTTCCAACACTGAGCTTGCATGTGCCCCCACCGCCACCCACACTACAGCTGTGGAAGGCGGGCTTGCAATTTGGAAGCCACATCTGCCCAGATCCAGAATGGCTGGCCTGATTGCAGGCTAAATCCAAATTGCTGGAGTTCCAGAGACTGGCATAAGCAGCAGGGACATCTAGGACAGGTAACAAAACCATTTGGATAGAAAAGCCTCTGGATGGAAGCTTTTCCAGGAGTCACCATATTGCTCAGATTTGAGAATAACTGCAATTACGTTAATTACATAGAACTCTTCCTTTCTATCAGGACCTCAGGACAATTTCTAAAGGAGGTGAGAATCACACTTCTCCCAGGGTTGTACTACAATTTCCCAGTGACAATACTACATTTTCTGGCTTCAAGTTTGGCTCTGTAGGCAAAGCTGATGACATGTTCTCCGGGACAGGGCCTGAGCCTGTACAATGGGGAATACCTTCATCAGAAGGTTAGCACTTCCAGAATCAAGCCCTAGAATGTTAAAAGCTTCCTTAGAAATGAACAAACTCACAGCTACTACCATTTAACATAGGGGAAAAAAAACCTTTGCATACTGGCAACCACTGCCAGCACCAGTGTAGACCAAGGGCAGAACACAGGGGACTAAGAAAGGGTAGCAGAGGTTACATAAATGTGCATGGGAGATTGCAAAGTTTTTTGCTGAACATCATTTGTTTTTCTGCCCTGGCTCAATATAAGGCAGCTGACAGTTTTATGATCACAACTCCATCAGCTCCAGCTTTGCTGGGTCCTGCTATGCCAGTGCTGCAGCCGGGGTAACCGGTTTCCCGTGAAGCTGAGAGCCTGTGTAACAGTATGGTGGGCAATGCCACGTCCCACCTTCTGCACAGGCTCGAGATTTAAACTAAATCAAACAGTAAACTCACCAGAAAAGAAGATGATTTGATGCCACATTTCCCCAGTGGTTCTGGCTGGGGAACGCTAGAAGACATAGTGCAATTGGAACAAGGGAACAGCTGGTAGTCACAGTCTCTCTGAAGACATGCTGAAATGCACTGCCTGCCCAGGACGGGAAGCCGTCCTGCATGACAGACCCACTACTCGCACCAGCACCCTGATGGCCAGGTTGTTCTGAGGCTGAACCCTCAGTTTTGGCTGCTGAGACAATTCCACCACGTATAAAATCCTTACGTGATCTTTGACACAGCGAACAAGCCTGCTGGTTAGGAATATATATCCACAGAGTGGGAATATGTAACGTTTGCATCTGAATCCCTAATTCACTGAATGTTTATTGTTGATTCAAAGTGGAGGCCACAGGTGAAATCCCTTCCCTTGGCCTTGAAGTGCCCTCGTGGAGTGCCAGCCTTCTCCTGCGCAATGGGGAGCAGGGGCTACCTGTCCTGAGGCAGAGGAAGAAACCAAACACAGATAGGCCACTTCTCAGAGGAGCGCTGTAATTGCTGTGCTGTGGGACAGGAGACCTCCTTCTCTTCACTTTTATTTTGTTTAGGATGAGACTCACATCAAATAGACACCTCCCGTAAACTGGAGGAAGAGGAGGGTGTCTCTGTCCACAGCAGAAAATCCACAAGAAAACAAACACAAAATTTTAGATTGGGGTGAACCAATCTTTTTATTAAAAAAGCATTGTTTCTTCAGTGGGGCTCTTGAACTGAAACATCCGTTGTTCAGACAACCGAGACCTGAGACAGGGTCCTCCACACAGTGCTGCTGTTCAGTTCCCGGATGGCTTAGTATTCCACGTTTGCATTTTTTCAGATATATTTTAGAAATACCCTTGCTTAGAATTTAATACATTTTCCTGATCATACAAATCAAAGTTTTGCCTGGTGACTTGGCAGATTGTGTTTATGGCCTCTGGTCACAGCTTTGCTTATAAAAGCGTAAATTGTTAAATGGAATATTTACAACTTGTGATTTCCCAAGAGCAAAATAGGGTTCTTTCAGTTCTCCTTTAAAAAACCACAACAACAAAACTTGAAATGCAAGAGACTGCCTTAAAAATGAACTTGTATTTTTTCACCACAGGTCCAGGTACTTTTGGTTTTCATGACATCTCTACTAAACCTAATAGAAGACTACAAGCAAGTTAATGATGTGCTTGAAATATCAAGTGACCTAAATCAAGTAACTCAATTGTATGTTTGTTATCTAGAGAAATTATCTGCTGCATACATCCTGTTTGTCCCAGATCCCAAATGGGATAAAATAAGGTGTTAACCCACCTTAAAAATGGCAGACACCAACTTCAGAATGCAGTAGTTGTTGATGTAACAGTGGTTCTAGGAAGGGATACTAAAGCTGGTAATTTAAACGTTAATCATGCTCTCAAGACATGAGGCAGAGGAGGGTGACTAAATCCCAAATGATTTTCTTTATTTTAATTAGTAAAAGAATGTCCTTTCCTGTAAAAAATGCAAATCACCAATCCAATACATGCTCCTTTTGGCAGCATCAGCATCCTTCTTTAGGTGCTTTTAATTTTTGTATAAATTATCACATAGGGCGGAGCTATGCTCCTGCAGAGTCCTTAGCATGCAAAGCACACTCAGAGTGCAGGCCTATTTATGTGGCAGCTGATTTAGCATTATTATAAGAGTATTCATTCTACAACGCCAGATTTAAAATAAAAATATGAGCTGACAACTGGAGATACTGTATTCTCTATGAGCTGAAACGTGGGGGTATTTAAGATCATCAACAATATATTCTTTCTGCTTCTCCCTCTACCACACATGCACACACCGCAGATACTGTTCATCCTCTCTAAAAAAAGTATACTATTAACAGGTGATTTTTCCCCACACCTTTTATTCCTACCTTTGTTAGAGAATTCATTTTAAAAAGCCAACCAAACATTATCAATACTATTTGCACTCAGATAATATCTACATGCAACTCGTTGCTATAAATATTAATTAATTGGATCACCAATACCCATAATGCAACTTTATTTTGACCTACATGCCCTATGAACTAGATATTTTTTGGATTCAATTTTCTTAAAACCAACTGTCAGCATCATGTGATGGAAGAGATGAAAAATGAAAATGAGCGTTCCTGCTGTGCAGGTGAGTGACCTGTGGGAGACAGCTCTGCCTGCTAGGATTTTTACACGTACCATCAGACACAGACCAATTGATTAGATCATCTTATACCCGCCACCAACTAGGCTCAAGAGACTAATTAGAGAGAGTACTGCCTGCGCAGGCACCCCATTGACACCTAATTTGCTCAGCCAAAGCCTTTGGGGAGAATGTATTATCTCTGCAGCTGCACTTCATGCATTTCTGATTTGAGGCATAAGCAAGGAGTACTTCTTCACTCTTTTGAGCAAACTGAGTATATAAGCCCTTAAGTGCTAAATACAAGCAGACAAATTAAATCTGGCTAGCCTTCCATAAATTCTTTTTCCCCTTCAAATATATATATACATATATACACATGTACACATCTAATTTTATATCTGTGTCTATAATATATGTGCACAAATGCAAACATACAAATAACGTGTATGTATGAGTCTGAATGTGTGTGGAAAGCATGGATATATAAAAACAATTCTATAAACATATGCTTTAAAATATGCAGTTGTTACACCGTATAGAGCGCACTCTTTCGCAGGGAATTTTTCCTTCTGTGAGATTTAAAAGATGCAATTGTTCTAATATATGAAAAATAAATGATCTGCAGTATTGTTAGCTCAGGCTCTGAATTACCCCATGGACAAGGCTCAGTAGACTGCTGCCTATAAATTTGGTCTGCGTATCTTCAGAGGTGTTAGTTCAAAGATTATTTCAGTATACAGCCTAGCTTTGTTGAAAGCTTTTTTTTGATGGACTATACCTTGTTTGTGGTTTCCCAAGGAATACTGTTCACTAAGGCTAAATATAAGATTACTAAAATTGCTTTCTGCTGGGCTTTAGTCTTATCTAGTTATCCGTGCCCCAAAATACACAGGAGAGGCAAGACTTAAGGCTGTCATTAAAAATTTATTTGGAAAAAAAAATGGCACTAGAAAAACTATGATTTTTTTACAAACTGAGAAGGGTTTGAAGAAAATATTTTCTGCTATAGGCTGGCATGTGATTCCTGAACTCAAATACCTTGTAACACACAGGAAAATGGTGGATGTGCATCACTTCTAGAATAGCACTGAAACAAAGTATCTTCTTCCCTGTGATGTGTCTACAAAGCAACTTTCAGGAGTTGAATGAAGCTGAATTATTGCAATTTAATTCCAGCTTGTGTCAAAGCCCATGTTGACATGGTCAGTTGATAGTGTAAACGCAGGATCCTGCACCACGGTAACTAAAGAATTAAAGAAGCCTTAACAAAATACGTGCAAGTTACCTGTGTGGCCAAGACATCAGATGTAACCTCCTTTGCCAAGTACACTATGAATGCGACTTCCAATCTTTTTCCTAGGATGGGGCGTAGCTTAATAAAAAAGAGAACATCCTCACCTCCCTCCCCTCACACAGGCCACATCTTGTCCAATTCACTTTACATTTCTTTAGCAATATTTAATCTCATTTAATGTTAAAATGACACCTCTCAATTATCTTGGCGATGGTTGGCTGTTATTCTTTCACAGATGCAGTGCTGTATGGGATACTTACATATTACAATAATAACTACTATCAGTCATTAAAAGTAAACTACATTTGACAAATAAGTAACAAAGGATTTACCGATTAATTTTTTTCTGCTCTTTTCCCTTGTGTCTTAGTTACTGCGTTGGTATTCTTATACACACTGGATTTCCCAGACTCTGCCTTCAGTGATGAAAATTGCTGTATATTCTTCTCTGGAGTTTTAACAGATGAATCATAATACAGATTGCATACGGACACATTCCTGTTTTAAGAATTTGTCTTCCCACAAAGAATTGGACTTTGCCTCTGAGCAAAGCACCGCAACTCCAAATAAGGGGATTTGCATATGGGAGGTGACTGCAGTTTCAGAGTGGGTGTGAGGGGATGACCCTAAAAGAAGGGAGTGCTAGACAAGGACTGTAAAATAGTCAGAAAATAAAAAGTTACATACTTTTATAAACTAAATGATTTTATGAGTATATGTACATTAAATAAGTGACATACATAATCTTTGAAAGGTGAGAGGTCTGTAGCACAGTGGTATGGGGCTGGAAAGCAAAAACCAAGATTTTGGCTTTGCTACTGAATGTGACCGTAGGCAAGTCACTTTATCCCCCTGTAACCTCTGTTTTGTAACAGGGGCTCTGTTTCATATCCCAGCCTCTGGTTTTAGAGTGCCTCCCAAAATGAGTGCCCAATTTTAGCTGGAGCCACCAGTAGTTCAAATCATATAAATACAGTTAAATTTAACAAAAATGCAGTATTAGAACAGCTGCAAGCTTTGGAAGTTGTTGAAATCCTTACTTGGACTGTGAGTTTTCCGAATTGTACCTTTATGTACAATAAGAGTCCAAAATGAAAGTCCTGCATCACCTAGGACTTTGTGAACGTGCATCCAACAGTCCACTGTGGGAAGCTGATTCTGAAGAGCCAAGACTTACCCTTAAATTATACATCAGTTGCTAAGTAGCATATATGCATATAAAAAATTGCAAACCAACTGTGCATACTTTGCACACAGGCCTCTTCAAAATATTATAATGATAATTATAAATATTATTACAAATATTTAATAATAATATATAAATAATAATAATTTAATAATAATATATAAATATTATTATAAATAATATTATAATCCCCTTCATAGTGTGTCTTGTTAGGAAAAAAGGAATACAAGTCCTGATCTTCACTGTAATATATTTTATTCATAATATTCACTTCCAATGATATTTGATAACATGATTGGTTTCACAGTTGATTGGTAGGTACACCTTTAACTTTTGAATGGCTGTGGTAACTTCCAAATTAGTTTTCTCCAAGTCTTTCAGCAAAAATTCCTTCCTATGCTAGCTGCCCACAGCTGAAGTTTTTTCTTTGAGTTGAGAACAAAGTTCACAAAGCCTTTTACAATTACCATTTGAATAAGGCTTCACATGAAAAATGGCGAGGACTGAAACTACTACATGTCTTCTAGTTTTCAAGAATAAAGCACAGCCCTCTGTGAGTGAGTTCTGGGAAAACTAATACTTCAGATGAAGATACTACAAAGATAGCAGTGTTACTGAGCTCAATATAGTTTGCAAGCAAAGCCATAGAAACCTTATTAAAAACAAAAAAGCAAGCCGAGGATTTTGGTACACATCAAGACCAGAAAAATATTAGTGCTACTTGTTTGCAAGAACATACGTCTCAAACCTGACAAACAGCCAAATCCTTACAACTTCTTATACCCTCCTGTTTGTTTTTCCTTTTCCAAAGGCTTCATGATTCACTATGTTATTTATATTTTTAATGGCTTAAAGATTTGTCTCCTCTGAAATTGAATCCCTATAAAGGCATAAATTTTCAGTATTAGATTCAGATTATACCAGTAGAAAAACTGAAGGATGCAACTCGAAAGATTTTCTAGATTCGAATATGCAAGAAACCCAAGCAAGCCCTCTCACTTCCTTTTTTTTTTTTCTGATTAATGTGATGTGTCTAAATTGCTGTTTCTCACCCTGACAACTTGTAAAAAAGCCTGCCAAAGAGGAACTGACTGAGCGTGAACTGGAGAAATGCTGTCTCCCTGGATCTATAATGAGAGAACGTAAACCTACTATTTTTGCCAGTGTTTGACAGAATGGGATACTTATCTCAGCTGTAGCACCAGCTCTCTACTCTGAAACAGATAAGTAAATGCTATGCCTGAACAAAATTTGTAGATAGCTTAATTAAAACATCTGAAAGAAAAAAAAAAAAGAGTATCAGTTATGGTTGCACATAACAGAACTCAGAAAAGGAAATACCTGTTGGAGGATGATATGCAGCCATTAATGCTCTGGTTAACAGGTTTGTTACTGGTTTGAACCCCTCCCTAGAGAAAAGGAGCACCAGGAAAAGCTGGTGAGAGATTTCTTCATTGCACTGTCTTGCTAAACCAAACAGCCAAGAGACTGGAGATTCAACTACAAGCAACCGGGTGCAAGTGAGCTGAGCTGTGGTACCCTTCCACCATGTCTCTCTCATCTTTGTGGCAGAGCCAGCTTAAGCAAATCCCACTGCCCGCAAACCTCACTCCTTATTCCTGCCCTGCAACTTGTGCCCATCACTTGTCTTGATAAAACTGTCTGTGGGACTCCATGCACACTGGATCACTAAAAGTATCAGAAGTGGGATTATTCTGAATGTAGATCTTCTCAGTGATCCAGTTCATATCAAACTTAAAAAGAGTTGCACCAGCACAACTAATGGGATTGGAAACTAGTGAAGGAGCAAGAAGGAACTGCCTGGATAGCGCTAGGCAGAAATTTATCACGCTGTTTTTGCCTGCAAAGACAAAATCACGGAATCATGGAATAACATCAACAGCAGTTCCCCAGTGCATTACTCATAACAAAGCTTCACTTTCTAAAGTCTGAAGTCACCTCCCAAGTCACAAATGGCTAATTATTTTCAGGTATCCAGAAACACAGTGAAATCTGCCTTAGCTGGCCACTTAGGGGAGCAGACAGAAGTTGTCACATAATGACTAATAATTAGAAAGGAAGAAAACCATACTCAAAAGATCTGGGAATATCCGTAAGATTGCCTAATAAGGATAATCTCCTGTACATGTTTCAAGGGAGCAGCAAACAAGAGATGGCTGAAAGCCCATGCCTCTTAAAGTTCCTTGAATTTTTTTTGGTTGGTTTTCATTTTTTTAGCAATAAAAATATGTTGGCCTGCCAACATATCAAGGAGATATTTAACGCTTTGTGAAGCTTCAAGCCATATTTAACCAGAGTTCAGAGACTTCAGAAGGGATAGAAAAGCATCTGATTCTTTATAGGTCAGTACCTAGCTCTGAATGAAGAATACAACCCTAGAGTTCAGGGAGAGCATGTCAACTATACCCTAATCCAAATACCACGAATGAAACTTATTGACTGCCAGTCCCAGGACTGATGGTCACTGTTATTTAAAAGTGCTATTTATCAACTCGAACATAAGCATATTTCTTCTATCTGAAGCACAACAGCTGACCAACTCAAAAGCCAAATGAGATGATGTGCTTTACCATCTCTGTCCTCTCCATCCCATCTAATATAACAATAAGTAAATAACTTCAGAGAGCTTATTTGGAAATTTATTCCTGGTTTCCCTGTCATGACTTTTATCCCCAAAGCAAAGTTGGCTGGAGAAAATGACATATGATAGAGAAAATGACATATGATAAACTAAATGCCTGCCAGATGACTCATTAGCATTCACCTCCTCCCAAAAATTAAGCAGTGCCTCATGCAAAGATTAAAGTATCCACAGGTACTTAAAAATGGGGCATTCTATACACATGTGATTGTTAGCGTTAGCCAAGTTACTTCTTGAAAGATAAGTGCTCTTGGAACAAATGTAATGCTTCTAGTGTAAGCAGTGCAAAGTAGCTATGGGATAGTCTTGAGATGGGTGTGGACCATTTTGCGCTTTGGCTTACAGAAACAAAGATTCCTTGGAATTTAAAGATACCTCTGCAAGGGATCACAACACTATGAACTACCTTAGTCCCCACAGACAAATGCTAATCATTAAGAAAACAAACTGTGAATGTTTATCATTACCAAAATCATTGCAATAGCCTGAAAGTACCTACAGGCAGCTTGGAATTAAGTTATGTTTGTTAGTTCTTCTTTGGAGAAGACACAATGAATGTTCAGATAGAGAAGGAAGAAGAAAGAGGGATGGGTAAACTAAGGAAAAAAAATATTCAATTTCTCACCTGTATTTCTATTTTTGTTATGTTCTTCCTAGAGAGTACTTTTCAAACCAGCAAGGATTTCTTAATTAATCTGGGATGTGGAGTTACAAATGCCTTTGTTATAGCTTGACAGAATAGACATCATTGCAGTCGTGTTCTGGATAGCAAAGATCCTTCTAGCTAAGCACCATCTGGTTATACATTCTATTTGCTGCTGTGGCTTTTCAGAGACTGAGCATCATGCCAAAGTGGTCATGTCAATTAAAATACATTTTTTAGGACAGCACTGCAACCCTTAAGCACACATAAAATTAGACAGAAAGCAGACCTCACATGCTGAATCAGAAGGATCTTTCCCACAATTATAGTATATTAAATTAATGTCAAGTTTAAGTAATAGATGTATTTAAAATTTGGAATATATTTCCAAATACCATTATGTCCAAAGCTCTTAGGCTATGTGTCCACCCACACTGTGGATGCCATACAATGGTATTGACAGAGAGATCAGGAAGTGTTTGGAGTTGACCTTTTCAAGCCTGAATTGTTTCCCAATCCAACAGTTCTTAAGACTAGAATGGGGCAGGGGAGAAAAAATCCCAGTTTAGGAAATGGAGTGGTGTCTATATGGTATATTGCTTGCCTCCGTGCTCATTCTCTATTGGTTCTGCTGGTACTTACTGAATACTGCTGTGCCGTGCTTTCACCTATACAGCTGCCACTTGGGATTCTTGCTGAAAATCTGTGACATTAGAAATAGTTACTGGCAGCTTCAGGCCAGCTGCTTTTTTCCCTGCCAGTTCCATTTTTACATACAAAACCATATGGAGCACTGAAACAGAAGTATTTCCCCAGTGCGGTCTCTGTGGCATTAAATGGAAAAAATGTTCCAGAATTGGCACCTCTACAGAGCATCACTACAGCAATGAGGATATCCTATCTAGCATACAAAGAGATCACAAAGCAGCTCAGTGATTTTATTTCTCAGAGTTCCCACTCTGGCTGCGGTAAGAAACTTTTCCACATGTATAACTAAGATGTTCAAATATATCGCATGGTTTGGGAAATCCAACATGAGGTACTTCTCATAGACACAACTTTTAGAAACCATGCAGCATCCACAGCCTTTGAAAATCAGGCCTCCTTCAGATATTACAGAGGCTTCCCCCCTCCTAATTGTTTTTTGAAAGACTTATATGTTTTTAAAGAACGGTCTCACACACTTGAGAGGCTTCATACATGTGGCAGAAATAGTAGATGTCAAATCAGGTGCAACATACCATGCATTTTGTGGTATGCAAAGACAGGGATCATGGTAAGATGGAGTACTAAAGGCTTTTCTTTCAGTGCCATAAGCATCAGTTTTCTTGTAACTGCAAGAAATACTTAATCTTTTTTCTGAAGCTCCATTATAAATGTAAGGTTTTGCATAGCTCATTTAAATAGTTTAAACGACACAAGGTTAAGAACAGGAAAGTCTTTCACCAAAGGTGGTTAGTCCTTTTCAAAGATTTCATATTATTTGAAGCTTACTTTCACTGCATTCTTTTACCTTGGCTGCTTCCCAAGTGGGTATAAGTTAATTAAATAGGATTTTGACCCTTTAACCTTCCCTGTAAACTGCATCTTTACCTAACTCTATTTAAATAAATCAGATAAAAAAACAATCATGTAGCAGAATATGTATTTTTACAGCTGCGGAAAAAACAAACATGTCTATTAAGCTTATTTGTAAGTACTTAGTAGTCAAAGCAACAGCCAAGACTCATGGATGATTTTAATTAAAATAAATCTGGGTGGGCACATAAATTCATTTACAATGGCTTTTCTCAAACTGAAACTTCTCTAGCATTACTGAACAGCACTGCACTACAGTAAGTCCTCATTTGTTCGTAGCAACTGAAGTTCAATCCACCTGATTAGCTTGTATTCGTTTTATGAGTCATGTAAAGTGTAGCTAGTCTCTATGAAAAATATCAAAGATATGAGGCTGAAAACTGCTACAGGAAAGGAGAGAAAGAAAGAGCAGAACAGATGGGCAGATAATAACAATACAGAACGACACGCAGCATTTCTATAACAGACATGCTCTGGGTCTAATTATCAAAAGAAGGTGAAATAGATACACCAGGAGAACACCGCATTGCTCTCTACAAGCAGGTAGTGTAACTTTCTGTATATCATTAGCCCTTTTCACTTTAAGATACAAGCTTCTGAATATAACCACCACCTATTATCTCAGATTATTAGACCCTTCCAAAAAATGACAGTGCCTTTTAATTTCGTCCAGAAACAAAATATAACCTATGTATGAAGGATGATAACAGTTACATATGAAGAAATGAGTAACTAGCTCGCTTATAAAGAATGAACAAAGAATTAAGCTGCCTCTTTGTGCCTAAGTGATGTGTTCAGGTCTCCGCATAGGCAGTGACAAAGATGCTGCCACTGGAGCCTGAGCACTGATCACATCTCTCACCCCCAGCAGGGACTTCATAAATCGAGTTCATCACAGAATGAAATCCTTCCAAAACGTAGACCTTCGGTTTGATATATTAATAGTGATACTATCTAACCACCTTACTGGTGCATTATGTTCCAATTTTGCAGCCATTTGGTGATAAATACACACATATCATAAAATCATAGAATGGCTTGGGTTGGAAGGGACCTTAAAGATCATCTAGTTCCAACCCCCCTGCCATGGGCAGGGACACCTTCCACTAGACCAGGTTGCTCAAAGCCCCATCCAGCCTGGCCTTGAACACTTCCAGGGAGGGGGCACCCACAACCTCTCTGGGCAACCTGTTCCAGTGCCTTACCACTCGCACAGTGAAGAACTTCTTCCTTACATCTGATCTAAATCTACCCTCTTCCAGTTTAAAGCCATTACCCCTTGTCCTATCACTACATGCCCTTGTAAAAAGTCCCCTCTCCAGCTTTCCTGTAGGCCCCCTTTAGGTACTGGAAGGCTGCTATAAGGTCTCCCTGGATCTTTCTCTTCTCCAGGCTGAACAACCCCAACCCTCTCAGTCTGTCTTCACAGGAGAGGTGCTCCAGCCCTCTGATCATTTTCGTGGCCCTCCTCTGGACCTGCTCCAACAGGTCCATGTCCTTCTTATGTTGGGGGCCCCAGAGCTGAACACAGTACTCCAGGTGAGGTCTCACAAGAGTGGAGTAGAGGGGGAGAATCACCTCCCTCGACCTGCTGGTCACGCTTCTTTTGAAGCAGCCCATTATTTGCCCTTTTCCTGACACTTGTCTCAATGCATCGTCACTGAACTAACATCAGGAAGATGACAACAACAGTCGTGTCACACATAAGAAGTCCCGCACCGCAGTGTAAGCAGAGAGGTACCGGCACAGGCAGGGAGGCAGACCCGTGCACCAACTCCCATCTTCTGAGGTGCAACCGATCACATTACAAGTGCTCGGGGTATTTTAATGGCATCACGCATCATGTTTTGTCCACCTTTGTCAAAGTACATTAGATCAGGGTTGTTACCACACAAAGGCTATGATAACAAAGATTAATAGGAATCAGTTCTTCCATTTTTCACATTGCATGGAAGAGGATCATATACTCTCACCAGTAAGGTTTCTCTGCCCCCCTTCACAATCCCCAAAACAGAGGTTTCTAAAGTAAGGTCTAGCAGTAGAGGATGCCCAAAGTAAAAAAAAAAGTGATTAAGAAAGGCACTGGAAATTCTAGCAATTATAATAAATAGTTTAAAGGCATGTCAACAGCCTGTAACTCTCCCTCCTCAGAACATTTTTATCCCTACAAGTAATAACCGACAATAACGGTACTGTAAATGCAGAGAGATACATACTTTGTGCTTTGAAAGGGCTTTGCATAAAGTTATTTTAATTATTTTCCTTATATAGTAAGTGGAGGATGAAAAAGAGATTTCTGAAATAAGAAATGTTATTGTTAACTCACTAATCACAGCTGAGGGACTTAGGGGCAGTCTGGTTTCCAAAATATCTGAGCTTATTTTACAGAATTGACTAAGTTGGTGGTATCCCTCTCACACGGATTTCAATGCAAAGCACCAAAACTTCCTTTATGAGAAGTACAATAGACAACACTGGACGCTGAAATCATATCCTGGAAAATTTTAGAATGCTAATATTTGAAACAGGGGATTTTTATTAATTTAAAGAAGTTAATTTTTCATTTGTAAACACCTATTTATGAGGTGATTGAGTTTAGAGTTGACGTATAACATAAATGCTACGTTATTTATTTTTCAAACATAAAATACATATCCCTGCTGTTTTGAGAAACTACTGACCCTTACGAGTCAAAGCAAGGGCTTGATTTCTCTCCTTTGATTCTGGGGACCCCACAGATGAGGGGGTTATAAACTTCCCTATTTTGCTTCTTGACAGTCAACATGCTTATGGATTGGGACCAGCGGAGTAGCTGGGGGCAAAGCGAGTATCGAACCGTAGCTAGAGCTGCCACGGGGACCTCAGGAAAAAGCTAAGACAGCCAAGGAGCCCAGCGTGGCAGAGCAGACCAGGAGGGCAGTCTGCAGCCAAAGCCAGGCAACCACACAGCTACAAACCATGAGGTTTCACAGCAGAAGCTGCTGTAATATGGAAATAGATTCTTACCCTCCAGGCCCATATGTCATCACACCAAGCTAAGCTGAAGCTGCCAGCTAAAATGGGCAATTTCACATGAACTTGGCAGGGTGACTGCCAACACAGAGCTTGTTTTCCACTGGTGCCACCCACTCTGCTAATCCAATTCTGCCTCCTGATTTGCTTTTAAATAATAATGAATGCAGCAGATGGGAGGGGAAAATGTTCCCGGCAGTTAAGCCAGCATGCCAGTGAGGCTCTTTGCTTTTCACATATCTTGTGCAAACTAGCTCTAAATGCAATGTCAAGTGATTAATAGTGGTTAAACGAGAAAGCCAGGATTTGCCATGTTCTCAGTCATTCAATCTTTGACCAGGACAGGCAGGCAAACAAAACAGACAGAAGGATAACATGTTGAAAGAGAAAGAACCAACTTTCATAACATTTAACTTTGATAAGGAGAAGGATGGACTCCTCTTCCCATCCTTGCAAATACCACCTTTTTTTTTTTTTTGCAGGGGCAGGGGGATTGGGGGGGGGGGTAAACACCAGAGCAATATTAAAAATACCTTTCAAGTCAAACAGCCAGTAATCAGGTCAGGCACTATTGAGCATAATCCCGTGGCTGACTCCTTTTTCACAAGGAGAGGGGAAACAGGCTGAAGCACCAGGTTAGGGAATAGGGACGTGACTGTCAAGAAAAGGGGCAGAAGGAGACACGGAGAGTCAGAGGGCAGATGGCAAAGAGTACACAGCCAGGAGGCTACATGTCTTTTCAGCAGCGGCAGGAGGACCTATTATTCCTGGGTCACACAACATTATCTGCTGTCCAACAAACAGCAGGTAAGCTTGTTGCACAGTGCACCGTGTTTTCTCTTGTGTCAGCCTGACACAGAGGATAATCACCTCCTACTGCTACCTACTGGCCTCACACTGTGGGTTGAAAGGTATGAATCCCACTGACAACACATCTCAATGAAGGTGAAAGAAGGCATCAGTATGATTCCATACACCAAAACTTCTTTCTTTTACTTCCTCAGTTTCTGAAAACTTGAGAAATTACAACTCTTGAAAGGAGTTAAAAATGCTTGTGCAATATTGCATCTAATCCCTTCTACATCTGTAGTGGTCTTTAACATGTGATCATTTTCTTGCCCCACATGAGACCCTTGCTACATTCACTGCTCAAACTATATGCTGCTTTTGTAAGACAAGGGGTTTTATTGAAAACAAGACCCTTGACTCCTTTATTGTGGAAGTTGGAAGGTCTCAAGTTAAGTTGAGCATGAGACAAGAAAAAGTGAGAAAGTTTCAGTAGCTGAATGCCTAGAAAATTGCATTTGAGTACTGCTTCTGACATAGTTCCTACATGATGCTAGAAAAGTTTTATCAGAGCTCCTACGTGATGCTAGAGAAGTTATATTAACCTATTTTATTTATTTTTTTTCTAACAGAAATACACTTGGCAACTCTCATTTTCCATATAATCCAAGATGGTTCCTGGCTTGGGCTGCTGATACACTGAGCATTCACTGCTCCAGCTGAGGTCAATGCAAAATGAAATCCAATCTGAACATATTAAGCACTAAAAGATGCTAGGAGCTCTGAGAAATCAGGCAAGAAAAATTGATTTATTTTTAAGAATTGCCATTTTAATACCTATGCCTCAGCTCCCGGTGTGTAAAATGGACACCTTCATACCATCTCAGCTCATGGAGGTACTGTGAAGGTGGCTTCCCAATGCTGGCAAAGAACTAAGATACAAGGCATCATGAAAAGCCTCCATGGAAATTAATGATTCCGTACCTGGTGCAGGCTATGGATACTGTAGCCATAAAGCATAGGATCAAGCACTGAATGATGAAAATGAAAAAGAAACATTAACTATCCATATGTATTCACAATCCATTATCCTGTAAAAAAGTGATTTGAGGTCCCAAAGAAATAATAGTATATGATCCTGCAAATGAAGACTGTAGATGAATGCATAAACCACAGGTGGAGGGAATTAAATTTGAAACCTTACTTTTGTATTTCCTACCTACTGCTTGAATTTGCCACTTTATTAAAGTTCCTGAAGCAGACTTTAGGAGAAGACAGTGTTGCTAAGAACTAATAGTACATCTTCCCAGTTAGTCACAAATAAGATGAAGAGATTCATAATATGAAACATAAGCCTGGCTCAAATTTACTATCAGCTTCTACGTCTTTCAACTGAAATATTTTGTCTGGTTTGATGTTGCAAGACCACAGTAACATAATTTGAGACAGCAACCTCTGATAATACAGGATAACAGATATTCCATTGTGTAAATTTTATGATCTCTGTTTTTCCATCTAATGTAGGGAGTTTAGCATATGCCTTCTAAAAACTGAAAGTATTCCATACAGGCATCTGTACTGGCCTGTTCTTTGTACTAATTAAATTAGTTTCCTGTTGAGTAAGTAAAATACTGGCAGCCAGGAACAGTTGGGGAGACAGCTCAGAGGCTTAAGCACTGAACCATGAACTTTTCTGTTTACTACAATATTAAACAAGTAGACACTCTTGCTGACATTACGGGGAATGAAAGAGAATTCTGTTAAGACATTTGTTTCATTACTGTTCGTGAACTACTGATCTTCTTAAAGAAAGATTTTTAAAGATACAAAAGGTATTTCATTTGATACAGTTAACTAAATAAACGTATTATTTGGTTTAAAAATACATGTGTCAAAGTTAAAGCTGAATTTGAACTTCAGATCTAAGGGGTCAAAACTCAGAAGGGAGAAATGAGTCAAACAGCCACCCAATAACCCAGCCTCATCTCAGGCTTCGTACCTCCACTCTAATGATCACAAAAGTGAAAACTTTATACAACGCACAGATCTTCGGCCCAAGCACCTCACAAGTGGTGTTGACACCTTGAAGGATTAGGGCAAGAGATACCATGTCTCTGATCTTCTATTCTAGTGGCTTTCAGCAACTGCTGGAGAGTTTGCCATATGTATAAATAAAGTGTAATGACAAAGAAGCGCACGCAGTATATGAATGGGAGGTCTAAACAGCCATTCTTACTTCAGTTTCATTTTTCCTTGTAATGTAAGAGCTCTTAAAGTATTATAAATTGTTTACATTAAAATATACATGCTTACCACACGACATATACACTGAGACTTTGTGTGCATATATTTAGCTCATAGCTAATCTCTGAATAAAAGCCCTTTCTGAAAATAGAGACTTATAAAAAGAAACACTGATAAATTTTCAGCTATAGGGACTCTAGTGGTCACTGCAAAAACAGCATTGCAACACCAAACCTGTGTGATTTTGCGGATCACCCCATAAATCTTCCTTTGTCCCACGAGTTTAAGTTTTCAGCCAAGAAAAACAACATTCTTCATAAAATTAATGAAAACAAGCTGCTCTTTGCCTACAGAAAAAGATTTTTCTTAATTACATTTTTTGCTTTGAATCATATATCCTGTAGTTTGATTTAATCCCCTTAGAAGTCAACTAAAAATTAGAGCTTTGCAGCGTGAACCTCAAAGGTGGTGTTTACTCGGAGAATATAAACCCACTGTGCCTTTGGAAGCTGATATTTAAAGCAAGAATAAGAGCAATATGCAAGACAGTTTTTATTATTTTCATTATGTCACTGCATAAATTTATTTTCAGGGCTTAGAGTTTGCAGAGAAATATGATCTGGCCAACATATTTATTAGAAATAAATGGGCTGTATAAATGAATGTAGATAAAGCAAGAATACTGGAATTCTGGTTAATCCCTTGAGGCAGTAAATCAGGATTTCTAAAGCACTTAATGCAAAATATCTGCATCAAGGGGTTAAATATATAAAATATGAAAAGTCAAAGACAAGAACTAGATTAAAAGGTTAGACGGAGATGGTGCTAAAAAAATGGAGCCTGCTGCTAAATAGATATCCAACAGACATTTATTTAGGTTCACTGGCTGCAGCAGCCGCTGGCATACACTAAATGAACTCATACAACAAACAAAAATCAAATTCTAGTGACAGTCTTTGATCATTTTTTGATCAGTACCAAAGCAGAAAATTTCCTTGCAAGAACCATGCTACGTGGACATGATTAAGCTAACACAACTAATTGCCCTAACTGAAAAATAAAAATGCCAATTGTCTATACCCTCGCTGCATCCTTATGGCCTCAGTAGTTCAGATGAGCCCCGTATCCTTCCTGGCAGACTGAGTCTAATGCCCAGTGGAGACAGCAGACAGTGAAAAGACATCACTCATTAATTTAAGCACTAATTGAATCAGTTCCTATTCACCTGAAAATCTCCCTCCACTCCAGAGTGAAACTGGTCCAAAGAACTAAATCTTTGCCAGGCCTAAATCGTAATTCAGACTGAAGAACAATTTTCTTTCACTCTGTCTCCTAATGCTTTCATACACAAAAAGTCTTCCAAAATCATGTTTGTATGTACTACTAAAGAAGATCTACTTAAAAAAAAAGCCTCAAACCCCAACCACCAACAAAAAATGAATATATTGCTCATAAAAACAGCATGTTCCCTCAGATTCTCTGTGCAGCAGATGTATTCCTAACACAACTGCAGCCATCACCCATGACCAGCAAGTGTTGGCTCCAAAGCTCAGAGGTCCTCCTTGTTGTAAGTTATGAAGCAACAAGACATACCTTGATATATATATATATATATATATATTTCTGCTTTTATGCACACACATGGATAAAACTGAACTTCATTTTTTTACTAACATATGAAGACTGGAGCCCTGACCCTTTAAGGGACTCCATGCAAAGAGACCGGTACCCACACAGAGCTTGTTTGAAGTCAATGTGGTTTTCCCAGTGGGAGACAGGAAGAGATGGGAATTACTGAGTTAAATTTGTGTATTAGTTTTTTCAACATAAATTAAATACTTGCAGCTAAAGCAATAAATACTGAAATCCTACTACGCATTGATACCTTTTAGATCTTTGGGAAGGCAAGTGACCTCGATCCTGCCTCTGTCATTCTAAGCTTAAAAGTTTTAAATTTTAAAGGAAATTTAGTCCAGATTGAGAGAAGAATTCTTATTCCCCACACTGGCAGCTCCAGAAACTTCATTTGCTTCAGTAGGTCTTAATCACATCCCTAAAGCTAAATATTTGCTCAGCTACATTCCTAAATTGAGGTTTGTATGAATAGGAGATGAAAAGAGACTTTTCTTTGTATGACAAATTACAGTGCTCATCACTTTTATTCAGCAAGGTCATATAAAATACTATTTCACAAATGAAGGAATACCTTCAAATTGCTATGAAGAGATGCAGAGGATTAGCTCTTGTACACTTCTTTTTCTGTTTGGGACAAGGCTGACAGAATCCACTAAAACCCTGAACATGGGTGATATGTACTTGTTAGACCTTTTAACCTAAATTGATAGTATAAAAGTTAGTTCCAAACACCAAAGTTTTCTTCCTTTTCCCACCTCTTTGTTAAAGATCACATCTCTATGACGCTTAACATGAAGTCGCTCAAATGAACATTAAAATGAACTTCTACCTTACCTCATGCACAGAAAGAAACTACCAAAAAATGCCCAGGGAATGGCTAATAGTCTCAAAGCTACTATTTTAAGGAAGAAAATGTGTGAACTGTGAATTATGCTCATTATGCACGCATTTTATTTGTAAGAATTGGCTATTACAATTACCATACAGTTGTCAAAATTCATTATAAAATGGCATTCTTTTGACAAGCCAGTTTTACAGTGACACTTAAAAATATTAAATGAAGACAGCAGACAAGTACTTACTTGGGAGAAGCAAATCTTGGACAAAAAAGCACACTTTAATCACTATTTTTATTCATTTCACAAAGCTGATACCTTTACTCCCATGGGTCTGAATGAGTGCATGAAGGTACAGGGAACATGCTATTACAGCATTACTAATTCATCTGGATTTGACCTCTGAGGAACAGTTTGTGTCATCGTGGAGCAAAAGCGCTGGTAAAACATTTGTCTAGATGAAAGACCTCAAGCAGTTAACCTGCTCAGCAGAGGCAATGCAACCGGGCACCGGGATAATGACCTCTACCCAAATGGGGAAGGTACATCAATGTAATACTATGACAGCAAGACAAAAGATGATGGTAGCTCAGCAGGAAAACATTAGCAATGATATAACTCTTGGTACTGTATGTGAATGAAATGCCTTAAAAAGTACAATGACAACCTCTTTTTACCTAATAATGATTTTAAGTTTTAGCATTTTTTTTTTAAATTCCACACTCAACTTCGTTCTTCAGTTGTATTTTAAACTCTTGCTTCCATTCCACTTTATTTTTTCCTAAATAAAAATCCTGATAGAAGTAAATATATGATGTGGGTTAAAGTTACAATTCAGATGAAATCAGACTTTCCCATTTGATACATGAATTATTGGATAGCTATGTTTTTCTGACTTCAGGTAGTTATGACACTACTCTTAAACATAAACCAGAAGAACCTGATGAACCTTGTTTAGCAAGTCAAACCTGTCCTAACAGACAGATTAACTAATTTCTTATGCAGATTATTTATGCTTAGGATACCTTTCATTGTTTATACTGAACTTTTCTTCTTTCTTTTTTTAAAAGGAGACACTGTGTCACACATCTATTATTTTTACCAGGCAGAATGCCTTGAATATTTAGCTACTGCTCTTTTAGCACCACACAAAAAGTTCTGGGTTTAAACTATTTATTTTTAAAGTAGTAGCATGATCAGACCTGCATGTTTATCTAAAGATCTTTGCTTTATGAGGGAGATTTTAGTCTGTGAGGTTTCCTCTACACATGGTAGGCAGCTGTCAGCAGCAGTGAGCAGGGCGAGGGGTCACTGCAGCTGCTCTGTGAAATCACAGGGTTCCATCAACATCGCAAAAATCCTGCAGAGTGGGAGCTGGGAGACCACGGATTAGAGTACATTGGAGTGTGTATATAAGGTCACATCATGTCTATCAAAGTGATATCAAACTGGTACGCCATACAATACATTTTACTGTGTTCTGTGTTCAAAGAAAATAAAAGGAGAATGGACATGTGTGTAGCAGACCACAGTTTAACACAGAATTTCACATTGTCCTTTCAAACAGATTTACTAAGTTCACAAAGACGTGTTGAATATGTATACACAGTGGAGATGTGTTGACTGAGAGAGAACTACATTTCATGAATTCTTCAGGTCAGACATGAATGAGTTCAAAATAATTCTTATTAATTAAATAGTAGAAGAGAATATTAAGAGAAACCAGATGTTCACATTTCCCAAATCCTACACGCTAATATACATGTCTGTCCTTGTATAGATATGTCAATAGTTTCCCATAAAATGCTTATTAGTATCTCCTCATGAAACTTCACTTTTATGAAATCAGTAGCTTTATCATCTTAAGATAACCCTAAAATTAGGATAGATAGGTAGCAAACACATAGTTCTGAATTGTGGGTAGACACAAATCACCTCGAAACCTGTCTGTTTCAGAGGACAATTACAGGGTATCGAATGCCGTATCTGTCATGTTGTAGATAATCCACAGAATCTGGATATTTGTAATTCTCATTGTTAGGGTGCTTCAACCAGATGAACAAACTATGCTCCCTGACAAAAAGAAAAGATGCAGAGCTGACGTCTTGCACGAGGAAAGAAGGAAATGGGTAGGGCAACACAGAATTTATTTTGGCTGAAATATGGAACAAATGAGATGACTAGACAGTAAACAATGTCTCGTATTTTTGGCAATCTTGTGCAAGCTGAAAGCTGGTAGAGGTATTCAGACAACAAGGTTTTATCAAACCACATCTGCCTGCAAAATTAAAAAGTTGATGACGCTATAGCAATTCTATGCTGTTTCAAAATAGTTTCCACAATTTTACAATTACTGGTAATCACTTTCAGCAATAGAAAATATGAAATGTAGGTGCAAAGAAAAAAAACACTGAGAAAGTATCTTGATTACAAACTGTACAGTTGTGAAGTATGAGCTGCTGAAACAATCCAAATGGTATGATTTAGACTAAAGCCTCCCAAATATCTGAACCAACAGGACTCTGTGAGCTTCACATTTCCTCTGAAAAGTTCTGAAGTTTTACTGTTTAATCCCGTTCTGTGGAGCATCCACCATGGGCATGGGGACCACTTTAAGAATTGCTGACCCTGGCAAAGATTGCAAAGTTGTCCAAAAAAAAAGTTACCACCTTAAGCAGAAGAAAATTACAAACCTCCCTTTCTCCTTACCATAAATACCAACACCCACTTGCACAGTAAGCCCTTTAATCTCTTCCTCACAAAACCCTTCATGCCTGGCATTCACTTATACATGCATTTGCAGTTATTTTTCACAGCAGATTACCATCCTGCCCTCGCCCAGTCGTTACCCAACCTTCCTGGACACACACATCCTCCATTCACTTGCAGGCATCCTCCTCCACTTTGCCTCTTCCCACACTGAAGCCCTCTCTTCTTAACCACTGGCCCAAATACACCTGAGGTGCTGAGAGGTTTCTGAGCCACCAGAGCTCAGCGTGAAGGGGTGTTGTGTCTTTGGGTTTCTCCAGTTTTATTTTAAGCAGAAAGCTTTGATGCTGGACTGTTTCTTCCTGCTTTCCTGGGAAAGGCTTCCCCTTACGCTCGACAAGCAAGAGTTGGCAAGACTGAACTGAAGAATAAATGCAGACAAATACTCCCGGCAGTGCCAAGGTCTCTCCTCAGCTTCACCACCGCTGACCCAGGTACGGCCCCCTGCCTCCGCAGCTTTTTACAGCAATCGTCACTGCCCAAGCACCAATGCTGCCCTTCCACAAGTGGGAATACCAACGCACCCGCTACCTTAAGTAACGTACTTAGGATCAGAAAGGATCACACAAGCGCTGCCTGTCTTAGCCTACCCGTCGCGTAATAGTTCACCTGCTTTACAAATGGTTTCTCAATCTTAAGTGAATTATCTTTGCAGATATCTGAATAAATGAAAAGGATTAAGGACAGCTGGTGGCAGAAATAAGAAAAAGTGGAAAGTTTCCAATGGCTTTCAGCCCTGTGACTGCTCTTCTAAGCCACAGCCTTGAAAAAAAAATTTAAAAAACCTGCAAATGCTACCTTATTTTCATGTAAGAATAGGTTTTCAGGTTTTTTATTTTTTTATAAATTTCAACCCTAAGGACTGATCTTCCTTGGGAAAGAAAAGTTCCAGAGAAAGTGGAAGGGGCAAAGAGTCGTAAGACAAACACACCTGAAAAAAAGTTTTTCACGAGAATTCTGAGAAATTCTGTCACCCATTTCACTTTGAAATCCTCTCTCCCTCATCCTCTATTGCAAAACCATAGTACAGTATGTATTTTCCTCCCATCAGTTTCTTCTTCTCACATTATTCTCAGGTTAGAGATCAGTTTCCTACAGCTTGTAGGGCACAGCGGGAGCTGAGGAGAAGTGACACACGGAGACAGCCCCAAGTCTGCGTACCTGAATTCCCAACTTCCACAATTCCTTCTGCAATGTTACTGGGCACACAACAGATGATTATTTCCCTTATTTTCTGTGGGGCATAGCAATTTTTCCACTGCATAGGTCAGCCAACTAGATAATCAATACATGCAGACCAGCAGGCCCTGAGAGTCATCCCGTAAGCATGATAATTACATCCGAAACACTGTAATTAACAACACGCACCACTACAAGCTCCACTTAACAAGCGACCAAAGCGATGATTCAGAGCACAGCCCTGTGCAAGGCTCCCATTTTAGGCTACAGAGCTGGAAGGTTGAGAACTCTTCAATAATTCTATGTTAAAAATGTCCTGGTTATAATTATTATGTTATGCTCGTAACATAATTTCATATTATAATTATTAACCCATATTAGAGGAGTAGGGCAAACAGTAGCTAGCTTAAAGTAGTTAGCTTGCAATTAGCTCATAATGATTTCATTACTTGGCACATTGTTTTCTTACACAAAGCTCTCATGATTTCTTTTCTAAAATTACAGAGAGAATTGCTGATTAGGAATCTCCACGTGAGCATAGAATTTATGCACTTGTTTCATTTCAAAATAAATAAAACTAAATTGTATACTTATGCACATATAGGCCAGGCCCACTGAGATCTTCAGGACAAACATATTCAGGCTTTCAAAACAGAGATACAGCCATTAACAAAATAATGTCTAGCTGCAAACCAGTCTTTCCTTCCCTTTACAACATATGCCATAATTTAGGTATGTAGCAGAATATTTTCATAGCAATCTTAATAATAGATTTGAAAAGTTCTTTATGCTCCTTACATTTTTAAACAAAATTATTTAGATGTGGATTTGGCAAAAATTCTACATGTATTGGTTACATGAGGAGAAAAGGTAAACATTTTATTTTATATTCTTTCTGAAGATGTTGATATTTGCATGCACATAGAAGTTTTTCGGGAAAATCCTTACACATTACTAAGCGATAACAAAGAACCACGGTCTTCGTGTTTCCTTCTTTTTTTTGTTTCCCTCTGTATTGACATCTCCTGCTTCCCACTGGTTTCCCTATCTGCTCTTCTACTTTGGTAAGAAATACTGCAGCATGTCTGGGAGAGTCAGTAAGGAAAAGAAAGTCTTGCAGTGACAGAGCTGCTCTGCAGGCTGACAGTGTGAGACACAGCTTCTAAATAATTCAGTCTAGGACCAGAAATGGCAATTCTATGTATGCAGAGATACCTCAGATTTGAGGTCAAACACTTCACGTTCTCAAGAACCAGCAACTAGTAAGTGGAATTTCCATATTGTGAAATGGGCTCGTTTGCTTTCAACTATATGGGTAGGAAATATTAGTATGTATAGAACTCAAGTCACCATCCTTAAAACCCCCCACCCTCAACAGTTGCTGCTTTAGATTATTTGGGAGTTATTTCATTTTCTTATACATTTGAGTTCACATTGTCTGGTCAGGATAGTGGCAGGATGAAAGCTAGAGGTGTTATTGACAGGTATAGGGATGGTACTGTAATTCAGAAATGGCAAGGCAACAAAAAAAAGTAGGTTATGCAAAGAAAGCACATGAAATACCAAATATTTAATATTTACACGTCACATACACATATAATTAGCTTCTTTTCTTAAGTACACAAACAAAAGCACATTTCCATTTTCAGCCATACACTTTAGGCAGAATAAATCATATAAATGCAATAGATTATCTGAAGGCTGAATACATCCGAAAGCTCTGTCCACCCCTCTCGGTGCATGCGTGCATCTCTGCACACAAGTTTTACACAAAGGTACTTGCTCTCAGCCCCTGGACTGTTCACTGTGCCCCCCTTAGCACAGTTCACTGTCCATTTTGCACTGTTACAAAACAAATGCTGATGACAGCAATAGGAATAATACTTCCAAAACAAAGGAACTGTTTAATTTAAGTCCACAGAATGCAAGTTCACATTTATAAATATGTGCTATTCAGCGTGCAAGTTCTTTTCAGCCAGATAAAGCTTTTTGTTGGTTTTTTTTGTAATTATTATTATTTTTAAAAAATAAACTAAAAGTCTTAGGTCTGGAAGCAATCAAACTGGATGTGAATGTGAAGTACAACTCCAAAAATGCTTGCAACATAACTCTGGCCTATTGCAGTGTTGTTATTACAGTTCCAGTTTCTGCTGGAGCCGCAGCCACGAAGCTGCACGGGAACCATTGAAGAGCGATCACAAAAATACCGTTTTCCCCATTGTCCCTCAAGCAGCGTGGATCAAATAACTGCTGCTCAGCTGTCTGTCTTTTAAATAAAAATATTTTCTTCATTGTACATGTATCAATGGCAGGTTGGAGTGCATTTCACTTCTGTTTTGTTTTTCACACCCCCAGCAGTGGATCACCAGTCACGACCACAGTGAGAAAGGTTCTGGCATGTTTTACAAACTTCACTCATTTTCTTTCGGTACAGGAGAAAGTGTGCTCAGAGCAACTTCTTTTCTCTTGTTGAACACAGACAAAAAGCATCAGAAAACAGTAATTATACAGATCCTACAGAAAAGCAGTGAAAGCGTGTCACTATTTCACGTGACATTTCAGGTGTTTTCAGGCACATGCCCTATACCTATGGTAGGTATGAACACTCAGTACTGTTGGTTTTGTTCTGTTTTATGCTACTATCCTAAGTATTTTTAGGGGAAAAAAATTATCCACAAATGGGTTTATTCTCAAAAACATGTGTTTCTTCCATACAGAATTGAAAGTACTAGGGAAAAGCTTAGTCCAGTGTTAAGTGGGTCAGAGGAAGACAAGAAATAGAAACAGGTTGGTTTGGAAGAGGATGTGGGAGTGGTTATGTGATCTGCTACAAAACTCCAGATTCAATCTTTGGTAGTTTCTACACCAAAGATTTCTTGGGAGGCAGACTGGGAACATGGTGTTATATATTTGTGTCATCTTCTGCTCTCCTCCCTACTACTTGCCAATGGCAACTGTCAGGGACAAAGTATTAATCTCTGTGGACTTTCAGTCTGCCTCAATATGGATGTTTTCATGTTTGTAGGAGCCTTGAAAACTCTAGCTTGGGAGGCAGTTAACCCTGAGACCATGCAAGTACTCAGGTAATCTACATGCCCATTGAGCTCACTCAGTTACTTTTTGAGAAATGTAGTTCTTAAGCCTAGAACATTATTTTAAAGTTGTAGTGTAGTTATCTGCAGGTATTCTTACATTAAATTCCATGTTTATTTGTATATATTTTGATGCTAATCCTTAACTTCAATGCTTTTTGAGTGGCAGCTCATTAACTCCTTGATAATAATGACTAGGAAATACCTAATCCTGGGTTTTGATTCAATACCAATACATGTCCTACAAATTGCATTTTTGCTGCAGTAAAACACAATGCTTTATGAAAAGAATATGCATTTACCATAGTAGATAAAAATACTCATCTTACAGCACTACACAATGAAAATTGTTCTGATCATCTGTGACAGCCTCTAAGTTCATCAGCAAAGAAAATCCATCAATAGTAATTAAACATTGCCCACTAGTGTGTAACAAATCTCCTTAGATGTCCAACTATTACCTTTCATTATCACAGATCCAATGCAGTCCTTTCAGTATTTATCTAAGTGGCTGATGCTTTCCAATGTAGGTAGGAGACCCAAACCGCACCCAGAGCATCTCCCCAGCTGGGGATGCTGGAAGAGTACCACCACGCAGAGGTGCCTGCACGCCTAGCCACACTCTCAAGAACATTGAAAGCTGAAGATAGAATCAAGACTTAGAAGTAATGTACAAAGCTTAAATCAGTTCTTTTACTTATATGGCAAAGCTGGGAAAGAAGCTTTTTAAACATATTTTCTCCCATTATACCTCCTCTCCTCCCACCCCAACAAATACTCTCACTTACAAGGACAGTAGGAAGAGAATGGTTGAGGCAAATGTTCCTATATATGGAAGAGTCTCTGAGTTAAAGATAGCTCTGGATGACAGATCATGTTAAATTCTCATCATGCCCAGGCTCCTCACAGTTACAGTAGTAGAGATTAAGTGATGAAGGAAAAACCCACTATCTAATTCCAGGGGTATTCCGACAGGAAAAAATACTTGAGAAACAGAAAGAGTCCTAAATTCCCATCTATTTCCTCTTGTGATACCATCCATGATGTTAGTCTACATTTTTCAGTGAACGTGACACCTGAGCAAGTATTTTATGTTTTCATTTAACAGCAATGTAAAGGTGCCAGATATTATTTGTCAAAAAATGTGCTGTTTTTCATTTGAGAGCCATCTCCATAGCCAAATGACTGTAAGATCAGTGTTGCACTGTAATCATAATTCAAACCACAAGCCTATAATATGTTGTTTCTACTGCCAACATATAATGTTTGCTGAATATTAAATAGTGTTCACAGACTTTAACACTATATACAAGCATTTTCCTTAAAGGGATAAGGACACCGATAAGAAATGTGACTGCCATTTTTATTGGCAGTCCTGAGGTATGCATTTAAGTACTTAATCTTTACAATCTGTTTCTACACAGACAGGTTTTATCCATCTACTTTGTCATTTTTAAATTAGATGTGTTTGCTGCAATAAATATTCTACCATGTGCCTTTTTCTGTATTTGGGTTAAAGATTTATCCTCTCTTAAAAATGACAATTTATTAAATCTTTCTTTTTGTCTTGAGTTCCTGTGCCACTTAAAGACATAATGAAGAATACTCCCCCCCGCCGCAATATTTTTTAACATAAAAACATCTAATAACTAAATTATAAGGCAAATGAAAGAGGACTGAGCATGTATAGCCAGAAAAGATACAAGTCTGCTCTCACTCCCTGTGCCAGGCTTACACATAGAAACTGGCACAGCTGAGGACCACACTGTTCTGGAGACGAGAGTCTCCTGCTTTCCACCCTGTGGGAAATGAAGAATGGCTGGTTGGTCCACATAGCTGCAAACCCATTATTTCTCTTCTCCTCCTACCTATCGCCCAATCTGCCTCCAAGGCTCTGCAAAAGATGATCCCACAGAGCACAGCTCCTTGGTATATGGGCAGACGACATTTGGCACGAACTCCTACATTGCGGATTAGACTCGTCCTCTGAGTTCAATAGGAGAAGGACAACTCTCTCTACCATGTGCTTCTTAGCTGGTTGGTAAAGGCTTTTGCTGTAAAGATGCCTGCCTCTGTGCTCTACTCATGACACCAGGTTCAGTAAAGCTGGCCCCGGGAGATGTAAAAATGCACTTTCCTCTTAGTGGAAGAGGGTTGGTCTGCCTGTTGTTACCCTCATGGGTTTCCCTCTGAAAGCGTAGCAGGAGGAGCGCTTTAGGCTCCGTCAGGGGCTTCAGGGCAGCTCAAGCCCCCAGCAACAATGCCGACTGAGGGCTAAATCAGCATACGCAGCCCCCACCCCAGCCCTCTCCCTCGCAGCTAGCTCCTATGGTGGTCTTTCCATAGAGGCATGCAGTGGGGCTGTAAAAACACAGCATGGTAAATTCAGAATGAATATTTAAAGTATGTATACATGGGCATGCATTCAAGATGTACGCTTCACAGCTGGATTTCAAAACTGGCAAAGCCAGAGTGTAAAAAGGATTGAGGATAGTTTTATACAAGACAGTTTTTATCTTGTACAAAGAAACAGTATTTGAAGGGTGAAATAGCACTCAGGGACTCCTTTTGAAATTCCTGCAGCTTCTATCCAGAGTCTTGGTTTCAGCTGTTCTCTCCACCTCTCCATGGGTAATTTTAAGTATCCCATAAACACACATGGTGGGAATGAAAGGCAGAATTAAGGAAAAAAAATGGGACCAACTTCCACTCAAATCCCAGACAAATGGGGAACGAACCAAGCAATCCAAATATCAAAGCAATTTACTGTGTAGTTTAATAGCAGAATAGCAGAAGCTGATAGTCGCCTAAACATTCTGTAAGCAGATAATTATTATTCAATAGGAAGCTGAGTACATTGTACCTAGTTTGGTTACAAGCTGTACAGATTGCTACAAGCTGTACAGATTTCTTAGCCTTTTTAGAGTGGATAAAATAAAAACTTACTATGTGCTAGAAGCTTCTTTCTTTGCTGACAGGAACCAACTACACTTTTGCCCCCTCTTAAACAAACCAGTGTACTTTTCACTCCATAAATCTCATATTACTTCCTTCCTTTTCATTTATTTTGAACCAGAAGGAGTAGTTTTTAACAGAAGTGCTCTATGGCAGCAGGAGGAAAACAGCAAATCAGGGTGGAAGCTGCATAAGGAAAGTAAATCAAAAGTAATAAAATCACGGAGATCCAGCAAGCTTTGTGGGGGGAAATGAAGTCTAAGTTGACTGAATCCAGAGCTGGAGAAACACTACACATGAGAAAACACCATTAAAAATAGGCCCCGCTCTTAAAAGATGAGATGGGAAATGAAGTAATAATTTATAACAAAGATAGGAAAAAACCTGCCAGGTTTGCAAATTTCAAACGAGATGCAAGTTTGAATAACAAGTGATAATGAAATGCAAGCACACAATCTTAAGGGTAGAGCACCACAGAACAATTTAATTAAAAGGAAAACAATCCTGAAACACAGGATCAGAAATAACATACTGCCTGATGTTTCTGTTCAGCTAACTAGATAGTTATTTATCCGATAGGGTAAGCAATACATTCTAGTGCTTGAAAAATTTTGCATAAAGGTTTGAACTTGACCTGCAAAATATCAGTAACGATGCAAATCTTTCCAAGCAAATATTTTTAAAAAAATTTTTCAGCTGACTTTAAGTGACATGAGTATAAAACAAACGGAAATGTCTGTGGTCATACGAACTTCTGCCAGGCATGTATAATTTTCAAAAGTAGCTTTACTTTCAAAAGCAGAATATAGCGAGCATTTACTGTAATAAAATATGGCCATTTTTTCCAGATTTTTAAGAATGGTCTTAAAAATATTCACAGAGTTTTGCAGGCCTTCAAAAGAAAAAAAAAAATCACATCCTGGCAATCTCCTATAGCTGTGATATTAAGCAGTGCAATAAAAGGGTAGCTTAGTTTATGTTAAAAGATATTAACTACGTTATAGCATATTGCAGAAGAAAAAGGCCTGCAGATTTGCAAATGAGTTTCACACATGATTTATAAATGCAAATGTGAATAGTAGGTGATAATGAAATACAAGCAAGTAAGTACACATGATAGATCAGATACCCCGGGGAGGTGGGGGAAGCTGCTGCACTAAATGTACTTTTTCAAATGTCAGAAATGGACCCAAATAGCATGAGAAAGCAGCATCTTGATAGACTGGAATTATAAGAAAATAGCATCTGGGTAACACCAAATGACATCTGGAAGGTAAAGGCAGAGCTAGTGTTAGCAGTTCTGGAAGAAAATACAGTACTAAAGTGTATTAAAAATAAAGACATTAATCTTAAGTCTGAAGGAGAGAATACTGGTTATACTGGTCACTAAATTTAGCCAGGATTACCAAACGTCACAAAGTCCACAAAAGAAGACAATGTATGTGTATGAATATTGGCTTAAGTTAACGGGTATTTTTGTTTGCCGTGATTAGTAATATACAGATACACACAGGAGATGCACAGGGAATGCAGAGTCAGACGACAGTAATTCCTCCTGGGGAGCCAGGGCAAAGCAAACACCAAGAGGAGCTTTTTCACTCAAAACTACCTTTGGACACATAGCCCAGGTGCCTGTAGGTGTCCTTCCATGCAGCAATGATGGACTCAAGGAGAAAATCCATGCTTTCCTATATTCCTACTGGTTCCATAGTTAACAGTTTAGCTGTTACTTAGACTGAAGGATTGTGCACAAAGAAACCTTGCAAGCGTCTTTTGAAGAATTCTGTGGAATTCTTTTTAGGGATGAACTTGGGTCAGGGGAAAAATGCACTCGCTATATACAAGTTTGCCTGACGATAGACAGTAAGTGGCATACCTTGATAAGGTTGTTGTCTTACAGAGATTAAAAAAAAAAAAGAGGATAAAGTCAGAATCCAGCTCCATTAAAACAAAAAAAAAAAAGGAAAAATTTGAACCATTTTATATGGGTCTGCTTATTCCATCTTGGCTTGGCATCATTGCAGTAGCTGTCTGCTGTTTTCCTACTGTTTTTTAAAGCTGCAATGATTTTTGTGGTGGTACGCAGAGGCAGAGTTTGATGGCCTTCCAAATTTGTATTTACAATTTGAGGATTAGTCACACAGGGCTTTATTAAAAAGCAAATTATTAAAACAGAACACTAATAAAAGATGAAGAGGTTAAGTATATAAAACTATCTGCAACTTATAACTTGATGCCTCACGCAAAGCCTATGAGTAGGTAAAATGAAAACTCAGAATTGCTGGGCAACTTTGACAGCTGACTTCTTAGGGCAGGTTTCCATCAATTAAAATCAGAGATCTGCCTAAAACTGAGCAATGTAAGGGCTGGGCATCTGGGCTACTTTCATATATCCCATGACCTCTACCCAAAGCAGCTAAACCAGCTCAGAGAATTTAGTATAATGGTTTAGGTGACACATCAAAAGATATATTATAAACAATTAAGCTCGAAATGTAAGAACAAGGAAAAAGTAATCCTTAGAATGGATATTTGAAATACTTTAAGTATTTACATAGAATATATAACAGACTGCCAGTAGTGCGTGAGTACCTTGATATCCCCAGGATGTTATGAGGGAGGCATTCAGAAAAGGGTTTGCATCTTTCAAACGAGCTGGCTGCACCATGGCCATAACATTCAAAGGGTTAATTACACAGCTGAGTGTCTGCTCCATTTACTGATAAGCAGAGAATGTTGTAATTTTTTGGATTTATGAATTGCTGGGGTCAGTCAGCATCTTGCACACAACAGCATCTGTCTAGCTCTATCCCTTACCTGCTGGGCAGAGACAATCCCTCTCTCGCCTGGAACCCCGGAGCCCTCTAAGCCGCTTGCTCTGTAACCTTGGCAGCTGGGACTAACACGATTCTTCATTTTTTTTTTTTTTGCAACTGGGCCTCTCTAAATAAAAACTACGGAGCCTTGTTAGCCAACAACTGAGCGTGAAATCATGACACTGCAATCCCCTACTCTAAGAGTCAATCAATTTTTTTCATTACAGATTTGTACGCTAGGGTCAACAAGAAGAAAAAAGCACATGGAGCAAAATGGACGTAACAGCAGAGAATTACAGAATCTCTTTCAAGCTGTAAGCTTATTTTCATTATAATGATGTTCAGTTTGTATAAAATATGCTTTTGATATAGTTTTTTAATAAAAATGAAGAAAACCTAGTGGTTATTATTGCCCTTTGAATGCTAGCTTACATTAGACCAGACACAACAAAGTGATCTGTACAGCCTGCACTGATGTATCTTGGTAGTACAATCCATTTGACATTCTAAAGGTTTACTATTCCTTTTTAAAAAATGACATCATTTTACATTAAGCAGAGAGTAAACGTAAGTGACAGGTTTAAACTGCTAAATTTTCTGGATGATATTTTCACTGCATTAATTAGTAGGAAGGAGGATTAGATAAAGGCACGGGGCTAAGCTGGTGTATTTTAGCTTAAGAATCAGGGCCAATCTGCTCCACAACACAGTTGTTACTCTGACCCATTTCCAACAAGTTTTTAGCTTAGTAGTATACACTGGACTACCCATTTTCCTGAACCATGCTGAAAAGCCTGAAGATAGATCCAAACATACCTGAAGTTATTGGTGACGCAAAGGTGGTCACTACAGACCGCTACCAGTTTTACTAGGCAAGCTTTACCCTGTACACTTTTGTTGACAGGATACCAATCCCTAACGTGAAGCCTGATGATAACTCAGGATAATTTGATAATCGCAATAAAGCTCATACCTACATTTTCAAAACCTTATTTTTGCATAATCAAACATTTGTCTGAAATAATATTTTTCTCCTGTATTTGAAGAGAGCCATCACTATGTACTGTTGAAGACTCTTACTCCCAGGAATTACTCTTGCAATAAGCTAAATAGTGTCAGATGTGAACCTATTTCAGAGCAGCTACATTACAATGCAAGTTGAATCTCATATGGCTGTACACTTGGTGGAGAATCACTGTCACTTAATAATACTAATACAAAATAATGGCCTTGATCTGGAGGACAGCCATCACAGAGAAATTTAGAGCAGTGTTGACTATAATCCTACAGACCATTTTACACTATTCAAGTTGTTTTTTAAAAGCCCTAAGGTAAAATTCTCTCCTGATATAAACACCCTTGAAAATAGTGACTTTACTATAGGTCTATATTGTTAAACTATTTCTTCTACTGGAGGAGCATCCACTCACTTGTCCAAAGAAAGTCACCCATCTCACTGCTGGGTGGGAATTTGTCTTTTCATTTGTAACTTCAATTCTCAGTCTATCTTTCTTTCCTAAATCCCAAACAAACCCTCTGTCCTCCACCTCTGTCCTACAGAGTTCAAAAAGCCAAAATACTTTACCTAGACTGAAAAAAAAAAAAAAAAAGTTGCTTATAATCTACAGAGGAATGAAGTGTTTATACATTTAAAATGGCTTTTGCAAACTCAACTGTTCCCCATGTCTGCGGTAAATAGGAGAAGTAGCTATGGACTTGAACTGCAGCAGGAGCAGCTAAGGTTGGAAAGCCTTTCTTGATGTCTAACGGTAAGAATAGGAAAGCTCTGGAACAGGCTGCCTGGAGGAGATGGTGGAATCGCTATTATTGGATGTTTTTAAAAACAGGTTAGTCAAACATCTGTCAGAATGACACAGATACAGCTGATCCTGCCTTGGGGGAGGCAGGATAGACTAGATGACCTCTCGAGGCTCTTCCTGCCCTATTTTCTATGATTCAGTGATTCAGCACATAGCTTTGAAATGCCCTGGGGCTTGATTCTTTTCTCACCTCATGTTATTTTTAAACTGGTGCAACTTCACTGACTTCAGTAGAGCTTTTCCTCCCTGTCCTGCAGTAAGTGTGAGAAGAATCAGAACTTGCATTTCTTACACAAATGGAGACTAGGTCTGCCCTCCCACTGTGCTGCACAGCTGATTTCCTGAGATGCCTTTTTTACCTGTTTAAAGCAGGCAATATCAGTGATTGAATTCAACCTTTGTATTATTTTAGTAAAAATCTGAGTCCCATTATAGGCAGCAAAGGGGAAAAAAACGTTGAGTAGAAACATTCTTTGCAATTTTCAGCAACTGTCAACTTTTTATCCCAGTGCATTTCTCTTTGTGTACAGAGATGGAGCTCAAGACCGAGAAAAAGTCCACCTCACCTACCAGAGGAAGCCACAGTAGTTAGCAAAGAGGAGGAAAGGAAACAGGATAACCAATACTACAGTACTTAGCAGTACCTCAGAAACAAGGACACAATACACTACAGTTGGCTGCAACATTTTGCAGACAGGGCATTGCAAAAATGTTAGAGACTAGGCGCAGGTTTAGCATGAGAGCTAATAAGCATGGGAGCTAATCACATTCCCATCTATCAATCTCCAAGAAGAAAGAAATAGATAAAATATGTCAGAAGCCCCCCGAAGCTACACAGAATCTAGAATACTACTTACTTGAAAATGTCAAAGCTATCCACATACCACATGCAGTCAGCAGATTACACAGCGCTGCAAATAGCCAGAAAATCCGAAGTCCATGCCACAGTAAGTGAAATACTGTTACATTGCACCAGCTCCAAACAACAGAGGAACCACAGAAAATACAGTCCATGCTGCCTAATTTGTTCTTTCGCCATCATCATCCATAGATGTTACATATCGATGTCACCATTTCTCTTGTGGCACTTCTCTCTCTATAAAATATCTCAAATGTCTATTCTGATAATTTGATTTTGTTTTTAATGGATAATAAATTGTCTCCTCATATTCTTTGAGTGTGAATAACATTCAAGACCAAGTCATAAACTATGCTTTTCATGTATTTCATCTAACCCAAAATAATAATAAAAAAATAGAGAAATGGTTCTTTCAAGTTCACTGTCCTCAAAAAAGACTGACTATATACAGCTGTACATGCAGGTGGATTTTTCACATCCAGAAAATTCATAGGAATGAATATTTTAAAAACCATCAGTGTTAGACTTCACCTGAAATGTGCTGCTCAGGACTCCAGCACTTTCTGAGACTTCTAGCAGATCCTTTTTTCTGATTAATTTCAAAGTGGTCACTCCCTTTCTGTGCTCCCACATCCCAGGAACAGCTTATGCAGAACTTCATGAAAAAGATGGTGAAGATACAAATGGAAAAAATCACATAGGCTGATAACTCCAGTGGTAATTGAACCTGGCATATTTCCTCTATTCTGGTCTAACTGGGATTTGAATATTTGTTTCCCTCAAGTAAAGGTTGTGAAATCCCCTGAAACACAAAACTATGATGAAAAGGTCCCTAGTGTGAAAAAGAGATTTCATTTACTTGTGCAGTGCTTTGAGATTTGATTCTTCACTTAGAGTACTCGATTTCCTTGGGATGATGAAAGATTGTATAAAACCCAGAGGAACATGGAAAGATTTAACTCCCACTTCTGGATTCCTTTCATTAAGAAAATGGTATCTGCAGATTTGGTAGTGGAGGGGGTGTGTCAGTTCTTGGCTTGAGGACCAGTGAAAAATTAGTGAAAGGTTTCAAGAAGTGCTCAAGAAGGTAGTTTATCTATACTCAGAGAAACAATCTTTTGAACCCCTTTAATGCCAAATCACTCAGACAAACCTGTACATTAAGTTTCATGTGACAGTAAACTTGCAGTCTTGTCTTTTAAGAAGTCCTCTGTCAAGCATTCTCCACAGTATGTCGGATACATGTCTTCTCTGCTTCTGAATTTTCCCTGTTCCTTTGGTAAGGCCTACTCTGCATCTGAGTTTATCACAAGGTCATTCTCCTTTCTGTGCCTTTTTCGCTCATTAGCTTATCTCTAATAGATTCTGCCCCTTTGTGATGGCTGATGGTAATGAGAGACAGTTGCATGGTATCATGTTAGTTCCCACATGCCAGCTCATTTTGAACTACCCAGCTCTTCCACGAATGAATGCATCTTCACTTGAATGGGATCTTTCTTACTTGTTTTTGGTTTTTTTTTGCTTTTCCAGCAATGCTCTGTGCATAACTGGCAAGGCTACTCCTCAGTCTGAGTACCAAGCATTCTGGGTATTTTCTGGGGGAAAACCCCCAAACTTACCTGAAACATCCTGAATTTGAAAGCTTTTTAGGATTATTTTACTGGTCAGCTGCCCATCAGATATACTCAGAAGTAAAGACTAGAATATCTGCAATAATAAAGACTAGAGGCAATGGAGCGGATATCTTTCTAATTATGACCTTTTGTAATAAGTTAATCAGAGGTATGCTTGTGTATTCTGTTTTTACTCAAGCTTTGTACACATCTTCCTTTGTTACCAGCTTATGGTTCTTGAACCTTTCTAAAATCGCCTCACTCATTCTTTCCTGGTTCAGAGGATCAAGTGCAATATAGTTAAAACAGCAAATACAGCCTGTTTAACATAGCAGTTAAAGCAGTACGGGCTACTTTGTCTTCTATAGATACAAGGATATTTCTGACAGCGTTCTGGAGAAATGGACCAAATTCTTCCCCTTGGCCATCTCTCCTGCTCATCACAGCAGTTCTTCTTTGCATCAGTGTGGAGGCTTGGACCTTGACTCCTTTCATTGAAGGAGATGAGGAAGTGAGTAAAGTCTTTACATTGGGGACCTAGAAGCAATATTTTCTAGCCCAAAAAAGTGCTTAATTTGGTTATATTTTTGTTGCACTGTTCAAATAATTAGAGTTAAGAAAGTTCAATAAATGCTAGTTATTTACTTCTGTCTCAGTTTTTAGTTCTTCATAATAATGTGAATTCTATTAATCATATGCATTCATGGGGTTATCTGCAATTGTGCATTAATTAACATTTCTCCTAAACCAATGTTCTTTTTACCTACATGCTATTTTCCTATCTGTCTGCATAAGGCACCTAGAATTTCTTGTAAGTTATAGCAATTCAATAATTACTCAAGACTCCCATCTACAAATTAATATGATTGGAGCATTTAAGTATCTAGAGCAGGCAAGAATGAATCCTGAATGGAAAGGCTAGCCAGTTACCTGAATAAAAGCAGATTTTATGCAGAGGGGGGTAGCAGTCTGCAAAGCTGAACACATGGCCTGAGATCTTTGCATGAAAGAATATTATTTAATATACAATTGCATGGTACTTAGCATAACTGAACTTAGCCTTGTTCTGAGCTAGGGGAGCCACATCTTAAGATAAATGTAAAATAATGAGATTGCTCTTCCACAATACAGAGAACACATTCCTAAAGAAAGCCCTAAAGTTCTAGAGGCAAAAATGTGGCAAATTTTTAAATACTCCGATGTCAAAACCTTATCCTCCACTTCAGGCAAGTGACCAGCCACATTCTGCAGATCATGAAGAACTTCCTAAGAGCAAATAACAAAGTTGACAGCAAATGCAAGGACTGATCATCATGACACAGTAACTATAAAGAAAAGAAAACATGAGATTGAATTGGATCAAATAGTAGTTGATTGCATAAAGATGACAACTTATTACCATGTCAATGTTGTGGCTGGAGGCAAGTTAATAATAGCCATGTATGTGTAAGTCATTAGGATTTCTTTGTGGTAGCCCTGTAAATTATACATGGGCCTGCTTTTAGGGAAATCACCTTATTGCACTCCTGTAGATTTTATGCCAAATAAAAAAGCAAAGAAGCAAGCAGAATTATTCTTGCTTACATAGCAATTTCAAGAAACATGAAGGAGTCTCATGATTTGAAAAAAATAATAATCACATTATGTCAAAATGAATTAATGCAGTCAAAAGTCATGATAGTCCAGTCTGTCCTCTTGCACCTCAGAAGGCACGCTTGACCTAATGGCTACTGGGGGAAGGCTGGGAAGCTCCTTGATAAACCCATTTACACATATTTTTGTGTATGCCTGGTATTAGCCAAGTGCTTAAGAATCTCACTAAATTAAGAAATCTGTAGGGATGATATGCAAAGCTGTCAGAGTGCAGAATAGCCCATTCAAAAATGCTAATGGGTATTAACCCACACAATAAATAATTAACATGCAACAGTCTCTTCACATTTAAAGAAGACATTTTCAAATCTTTCAATCCACTCAGATTAGATTACGATCTCTTGAGCAAGCAGTTTTTTTCAGCTACCCCAGCTAGATACCCTTTCTTATTTCCAGGACATCAGGTTTCTCCTATCTGATTCAAGATTATTATCACCATTTAAAAATAAATTACCCAGCAAAATTATTTTAATGTAACCAAGTATTAGAAGATAATTTTTCAGTTAAGAGTTCAGGAAAATCTGATTGACAGAAGTATGTGCGACAAGGCTACAAATCCAGCTTTAAAGCTCCTATGACCAAGTGAAAATCATGCTGACTCAGTACAATTTAACTCTGTTGTTTCAAATCTGATTAAAAAAATCTGATGGGTTAACCTTGAACCAGCAGGCTTTATGGTGATTCCCCAGTAACCAGCATGGAGCCACTGTACCCTCCATAAATGAGATTAGGTGTCCATTGTTGATCCAGATCAAATCTGTGCTGCTGGGAAAGCAGGAGTACACAGACCCCACCTCAATGACTGTGGAACCACAGCCTAATTGTAGTAAGTGCTGGAAAATCTGTATGTGCAATAAACATAGAGAACCTCTAACAGAGTGAAACTCATGCAAAAATACATTAAAGCCCTTAAAGTAATTAAGGAATCTATTTCCTGGAATAACAGACTTCCAGTGCTTTGAAAGACAAAATGTAGCAGAAAGGAACTCAGAAAAAATAACAGTTCTGCCGTATCTATTTTCTTTATGGCACATAAAAATAAATTTCACAAAACAGGAAAGGTCTATTTAGAAAAAACTGAAAGGGAATGTCTAGTCTCGGAGATGACCTAATTTAACATATTTTGGAGGGATTTCTAATGACTTTGCTACTCTGTCAGCAAGAAAGTAGAATACAACTTTCACCATTAGAACGGGACTGACCATATGCACGCACTCAAGGCAAGGCTAACATAGTGTTCCCCCTCTTCCAGACAGAGATACATTCCTGTACCTCAAGAAACAGAATAGAGCAAATCTTGCTTCACTGTAAAGCCTAAATAAATGGCTGCACTTACAGAATCTTTACAGAGGTCAGCTGGGACACAAATGCTATCGCTTCATGACAAAGAGCATGGGTAACACATTTCTGCAGATCTGACTACAACTTCCCAGTGGTTGATCCTTTGGCTGGTGACTCCAAACAGCTCTGGATTCACTTGACATGCTCTAAGCATGCTACTGACTACCACTCAAAAGGAGGAAGAGCTACCAGTTAGGTCCAACTCCATGGTTCAAGAAACTCCCTGCTCAGATTATTTTCTCCTTTGGCACAGGAATTGACTCACAGTCTTAAAATTTTTATTACCCAGTGAAATTCACTGTAAGAGAAACAACTAATGAAATAAAAAAAAAACAACCCCGAAGCAAACACTTTTTCCTCCCTTAAATCAAAACCACTGTGCCAGCCTGGAATCCCCTCATGACAACGTGAGCCCAAGACAGAACAATGTCATAGTTGCCTATGATAGATCACAGGAAGTGAAATTAATATTTCAGAAATGGGAAAGCAGAAGTCTGACAGGTAACCAAGGTTCTGCCAGGATGTCATTCCAAAACACAACAGAACGAGCAACCAGCACAAAAATAAAATTGTGCAACTCTTTTGGTGACCTTTTGGTGGCCCATCTAAGTCACCTGCAGAACTGTATGAGAGTGGAAAACTTTTTTTTAAATGAACACTGAGCCATTTCCTACCTGCTGTGTCATTTCTCAATGAATGTATGTGAAGCTGCAAGAGGAGCTGATACTTTAAAGTCGAAGCCCAATTCCACAGCTTACAGCTTTCCAAGTGGAAAGGCAAGTCCATGGCAACACATGTGATACCAGTCGGCTTGCATGCATACCTGGTCACAAGCTCTTCTCATTTTTCTTTAGTTGTACCCCATTGCTCTTGCTCAAAATTTCTCATGATTTCTAAGGATTTGTTTTCTCCATCGTATCACTGGTACTGCAGTTTGCACTTCATACACACGGTTAGGTAGCTCTAGCAACTTTACAAAGTTGCATCTTCTAACATTATGAGCTGGCACCGCTTCTTTCAACAAGTTTTGCCCAGTGAGTAATTAGCCCCTGTACAAGCATGGTGAGTCACCACAACTGCTCTACCGTTACTGTCATAAAAAGAAATGACCATTCCTTTATTAATATTCAACAGTTGGTAAGGATAGCTTTTGATATATGCTTAAATTTTACTTTGTGTATTACTCTAAAAGACTGGAATTTAGATTTGTTTTTAAAAGACTTTTTGCATTCTGGTTATAAAAGAAATCTTTTATTTTTAATTTTATTTTCAACAGCTCACTCCCTGTTTACAAAAATGCCCTGCTTAAAGCACATTAAAATAGTGAATCAGAAAATGGATGCTCTAATTTTCATTCTAAATAAATTAAAGAAAAAAAAGAAAATGTAATAAAAAGATAAAGCCTTCATAGAGAATTGCAGCAATTATATCTCCACAGCTACAATATAACCCAAAACTTTGCAAAGGCTTTGATTATTGAACCATAGCTGAAGTGAATAATTTGGCTTTCACGAAGAAAACAAGCACATTCATTCTCACCACAATGGAGAGAGGCAGTTTTAATTAAACCTTATCAAAAGATGAATAAAGAATAAACTCAATACCCATTCCACAGGACTCTATTTTCATCTGTTTAGTTTAAGCTTGCCATGTTCATGCAATAATTAACCACTGTCCAAGGAATGCTGGAGTTGTGTTAATGTTGGTAAAGATTTAATTAGTTCAATTATCTGGAGAGTATTGAAGGCTCAGCACAGTACCAATTTCTTCAGGCTTTATACATACCTCAGATCAAAATATATTAAACTGAAATATAAGTGAACAAAGAAAACTTACTATTTCACTTCAGCTACTGAATGAGTGTGTGTTTAATAATTTTATTACCCTCATTTTAAAACGAGGTTTCAGAAAGAATATGTAAGCTGTGACTTACCCATTCTTCCAGATCAACTCTTTTTTTTAACTAAGTCAGCTTATAAACATATTTTAAACAAAATTGAGTTTACTTCAGAAAAGCAAACCCAATACTTCTTTACACAGGAAAAAGTATAGTTCCTTTTACATTTTTTTCCCCCCACTGCCTACATATTTCATGTCTTTCATGGAAAGTGAGGCATTTAAAAAGGACTGAAAGCAGTGACACAGACAACTGTTTCAATCTGTCAGACAGCATGGACAGACAGTAGGGATCATTTCAGAAAATAGAGCGGCCCCCCAGCGGCCTGACCTTCCTGGTGGGAAAGTGAACACAGTGCGGTGCTTGACAAGCTCACCAACAAAGGAGTATATTTAGTTCCCCCAAATTCTGACACGCTTCTCACAGGAAAAACGCAAACCGGGACGAGGTGTCGTTGACTACTGCTAACAAAGTGTAATTTCTAACTGGAGATCGCCCTGCTACTGTGAAACAAAAAGGAAGAGATGAAAAGTGAAAACATTACTTCACTACATGCAGACTGCAAGCACTGGAGTGAGGCTGGTTCCTATTTTTTGAAACTGTTCAACTCCATATTAGATGCTATTTGAGATGCGAACCCTCTGGATCTGTACATGCAGCTCCTGCTGCCTTCAGTGGGAACAGAGCCCAGGAATGGGAGCATTAGAAGATCTCCCTCTTTGTGTTACTCAAATATTATCATTAGCTATTCTTTAGAAGGGATGTTTGAATAAACCACATTCATCTTCCTGTAAAGTTTAAATGACATGTTTATTACTACTGCAGTCCGTCCTTTGTTTTCCCAACACTGTGTTTTGGAGTATGAGTTCTTTATAACCAGTGAAGGCTCCACAAAGTTGGCCAGCATGTGAGAAAGTAACAGGAGTTTATTTCCTTGAGGAGGTAAGAACTGTAGGAGGATGTTATCATTTTCTTATGAAGCAATAAAAACTTATGAGTTAATATAAAAGTAACTGTTTTGAAATTGCATACTACATTATACCCAGGTTGAATTCAAGCTGTCTATTTGTCTCTGTAGGCAGTCAAAAACTACTTTACTGATAGCACTGCTATGCATCCCAGCAGTAAATACCATTTGGTAAATAACCCTTGTAACGCACCATACCTTGTTTTCTACTACTCACATCAGCTGGAAAAACGTAAACACTTTAAGGAATAAATTAAACTAATAAGAGAAGGTGTGAACTGCACATCCGAGTGCCAGCTGATGCCTCAATTCATCTCCCGTTTTGGCCAAAATTTGATCTCCCCTTCCAGTTTTCACTAGGGTGGAAGAGAAAAGGAGATGCTGATACTCATTCAGGCTTTTCTTGAGTCCAGATGGCAGATAATGCTCCACAAGCAACTGAATACAGCACATTGACCATCAACCACCTCCCCTTTCTGGCACTTGATTTTTAAGTTGCATCAACACTCTGAAGACCGGAGGTGCCCTGGTGCCCTATAGCCCATCCCTCGCAGACTTGCTTCTGCCTGGTGTTTGTGTGAGGTTTTTTGACAACCATGTGGGAGCAAACAAGGCTAACAGATGATTAAGTATTTAATGATTTACATTTATCACAGCTGAACAAAAACTGAGCTGAAACACCAATGTCTGTCCCTGAGTGAGCATAAGGAAGCATCCAAGGTTAAAAAAAACCCCCAAACAAGTCACAGCATGTATAATTGAGAGCCAAATTTCATCATGTGGGTAGTCATTTATTAATATTAAGAGGATTGTAATTTTTTTCCTTAATTATAACTGTTAAACAACTGCCGAGTGAACATAAATATATTCATACAGATATATCCAACCTCATATTCTTCAGTATCTTAGAAATTGCTTCATCCTCTTTCCCAGAATTTGACCAAGCCTTAAACATAGTACTCACTATTATTATAGAAAATGCGAGCTATATTCAAGCAAGGACTTTGCTGACCCTTACACTCAGAAAGCATGACAGGGAAACATATGTTGCTTTACAATGACTACTAGCTACAAAGCTGATGAGAAAATGAGCTTACTAAGTATGGACAGATATATTTATAGAACAAATTTTATAATATTATATAAACTATTTCCACAAGTAATGAGATCTTTACTGTGATCCACATAAACAATTAAATAATATCTAAAATCATTAGACTATGGCAACCACACAAAAATTACAGCAACAATAAGCAAAAGCCATCTATTTCATGTGCTATACTGTTAGATGGCCTATTTGGTCCCTAAATATTAATCATAACCCTGAGATGATGCACTTTCTCCCATGTGAAAACCTTGGAAGGTGGTAGTATACACTGTAAGTGAATAGTCATTCCAAGGAGGAGTATGTCTGCCAACACTTTTAAATAGGTTTTGTTTTTGAAACACAAATCACTTATTTTATCTGGAAATGTTCTAAGGAATGGACTGGGTCTGCTACAGATTATCTACAAAAGAGGTTTAGTTTGGGGCTTCTGGCTCATCTCTCAGGTGAGAAAAAAAAATCAGAAAGTGCAGAAGAGGTCTTAGTAGAGGCACAATCCTTTACCCCAACTAAATTTTAAAAAACTGTTTTTAGTTGGCAGGAAACTGCCTATTTGCTTAACAAAGAACTGTTTTGGAGGAGGCAGCAAGAATTTGGCTGCGTTAAGCCTGAAGGGTATCTGATTTTTCTGCTCTCTCCACTTTGAGACCGTAATTCTCCTGTTTTTCTCCTAGTCTGAAAACATTTTGTGATATACGAGTTCGACCAAGAAGTATCAGGGAACTCTGTCTACACCAAAAAAGGAACTTTAGGGTATTTTGTGCAGATAATGAAAAGAACTTGTTCAGTTTTGCAGTGTAAGTCATTTTTACCACACAAATTCCCTGCTTTTGTGTTAACAAAGAGGAATACTTTGAGTCTTTCGGTTTAGAAGATCTTCAAACAGACAATAGTGTGTAAACAATCCCAAAGTACATAACTTTACTAGAACAACCTCCAGTCTGTGAGCAAGGGCTTCAGAAAGGCCCCTTCATCAGATTTCCTTCTGCTCTTCACCCTGAACAAAGCCTTGGCTGACAATACCGAAATCTCCTTTCTTTGGATTAAACCCCCTTTGCTGGAGAAGTATGCAAATGCTAGACGTGTTTCCCTTGCTGAGGCTACTCTAACGCAGCTATCTTTTCACTGTCTATTTTACTCCGGCAGACCATCCTACCGGCTGACAGGGAGACCAGCCTTCCAATTCAATCTTTCACAACACTGACAGTTGGATGCTGGGGCCTGCCATGAACTCTAAAAGGAACTCATTTAGTCATAATTAACTATTCCCTGCATATTTCCTAACGTATGGTAATTGTGCTAAAAGCCAACAAGTGAAGCATTCATTCAGGTTTTCTTTTAAACTTTTATTTTTCCCCAGCAGTCTCTTTCTCCCCCTATTCCTTTTTTAAAAAAAAAAAAAGATTTTTTTTTTTTTCTTTCTTTCTTTCTTTTCCTCCTCCCTGGAAACATTTAGAGTAAAGAAAAGGAATGACGGTGGAGATAGGAAGCTGCAGAAAACTGTGATGTAGGCAGTTCAAAAGGCAAAGTCTGCCATATGATACAGGACCCCATGGCAGCACTGAGCTATTCAGCTGGGTAAAACATAAAGAAAAATGAAATGAGTAGAACAAAGCTATGTCATTAATGCAGCATGATGGACATACTATTTGGTTAACAGGGAGTCATGAATATACATTTCTAATTCCTTAGATATGGTGATAAGTGATCTGTTTCCATTAGCACCAGAGTATATGTATTTGACCAACCTAAAATCTTCAGAAGTTATGCAGATGTGATGCACTTTACACACTACTCTTCCCCTCTCCCCACAACACACGCACAGACCACATCCCACCACGCGCAGTGGGGGTTCTCACAGGGATAAGGTATGATGGGTCCAGCCCTATATACAGACCACATTTATTGCTGTTGAGATGGAAAGCCTTGGGAAGCTGACATGGATTATTTACCTTAAAAGGCAAAATGTGACCTCATGTCTGCCCCTATCTGTTTTCTGGTTTAGGTTAAACGAAGGAAGGGCTGACAGCACTCTCTGTTTACTTACTGACTTTGCATCTGCTGGAATTCTGTTGCCTTTCAGAAAGTTTGGGACTTACAGGATACCTATGCATCATAAATGTGCATAGCCCATATACAAAAGCAAGTGACGACAAAGATAAATCTCTTCACATTCCAATCTCCTTTCCACTTGGATGTGCACCAGGAGCAAAGAAATCACAGGCTTTTGCAAAGAATCCATGATGGGGCTGTGTGTGTTTGGGGCGGCGGGGGCAGGCCTGCAAATTCAGCAACTGTGCCAAAAGGGCCAAACACAGCACTGAGGTTCCTTACTATTATACAGCGTATTTCCAGTGCCACAAAATGTAGTAGGACCTTCCAAGAGCAAGGAGAGTAAAACCCGTGATCTACAGAATTTACATTCTAGGTTTCAGGCGTAATGTAAGAAATAAAGTTAATAAACAAAGAGAGAGAGAAGGAAAAGAGATGGCAAAGCTTCAGACAACAAGGTCATGGAACAACTCATTTTACTCATGTTCACATATTAATGATTCTGGTTTCACTTTTTAGTAGCATCTACCTACCTTTAGCACATACCCTTATACTACATTTGCTTTAAACTTGTAGAATATTTTAGAATAAAAAGACTTCGTAAATTTTTTTCTTCAAACACTAGAGTACAACCACCTTTTGAAGAATGAATCTTAATGTTAAAGAGTAAAAAATGTTTCTAAAATCCTTTTCCCCTCCCTTTACTTCTAGACTATACCAAATATGTGGATCAATGTGGTTTGTAATGGCAGGCAAAAACACACTAAGAGCCAAGCTGACAAGCTGTTGCTGGATATCTTAATGAACCATTTTATCATCATGGTCTGGGATTTTTGTTTTCTTAGGGAAGGAGATTTGGGGGAGGTGTGTTTGTTTAACTTCTGTGCATTATTGTGATCACAACACACAGTGGATTAACAACAGGAATTCAGAACATCCAGTAAAAACTTCTCTCAATAGACATGGGCTGAAAATTTTGATGCTTCCACAATGTTAGCAAGAAACTATGCTTGGTTTTGTGGAAATAAAATACATGAGAAACACCAAATAGATAGGAAGCTTTGCAGATTTCACCTGGTGGAGCTCCTGCTTTTTTGCCTGCAGCATTGAGCAGCATTGCTTCCTACAGTCCTGCAGCTGGAGATGTTGTTTTCTACCTCTTATGCTTCTTTGAGGACCCATGCATTCAGACTGAGTTGCATTTACTCTCTGCCTTCCACAGTAACTCACAGAAAGAGACTTAGATTTCTAAATCACTCTGCTCCACTGAGGCACATTTCAAACACCTTTCTGAATCCCCAGGTGTGCTGCAGTTTCTCTACCCTGCATTTAGGAGTCTGGCAGAAGGAGAGATGACTACGTCCTGCCATCTGCTGACATAAGCAATGCTGTGACTTATTAGTAACACTCCTGCTTTCGATATCACACAAGCTGGTACAGTAGTTTCCCAGAAAACTGTGAGGTTTGGAGATGATTCTGGGGAGTGAGGAGTACAGCCTACACAAAGGAGCAAGTCCAGGACTTGAAAATTCAGAAAGTCTCAGCTTTTAGGTTCTCTGAGGAAATATGGCAAGGGTTAATGATCCAAAAGCAATGCTCCATCTGCTAAGAAAATCAAAATCAAGACTTATGCATAAAGTTCCTGGTCAAGGATTTTGACAGGGTCAGGTCAAGAAATCTTCAATGTGACTCAATCTATCTAAACATACCTCCTTAAAAACTTAGTAATATATGTAAAAAGCTTGTGGGATACTTAATGTAGGGGTAGGACTTAGTTAAAAAAAAAAAAAAAAAAAAAAGAAGTGGTGAGGCAAAGTCTTAGAAAAGGATTTTGAGAGAGAGATACCAGTTTACTGCAGCCCACTGTGTTAACAACACAGATGGAAAAGAAGATTAAAAAGTGAATGTTATCAAAGTCAAGGACTACAGACACACACTAAAAAAATGGCATGGCCCAATCCTAAGTTCAACTTATGGATTGTTTTCTACTGCCCTATTTAATTTGAAATATAATACATAAAAGTTGAAATGTTACTGACTGAACCACATTTCATCAACAGCTGCTCACATTACATAGAGTTGTTTAGATGACCTCAGGCCTCACTGGATTTTTCCAACACTTTCTACACATCCACCCCTCAAAAAAGACATAGCAAGTGTTTTTACACACAAGTAATGATAAAAGGAGTCACTGACATGGGATATGGACCATGTGTTAGAGCTTCTTCCTGGCTGACAAGTGATTCACGAAGATGGGTAACTTCGCAGAATGCACACTAGCAAGTTCCAGTGAGTTCTCAGAAATTTGGGGGAGAAAAAAAAGATGTACAAATCAGATGATGAATACGTGATTCTGTCACTCACTGCTCCTGCCCTATCTTCCCTAGAAAGTCAAGGAACACAACAGTACTAATTTAGGATAGAAAAGTCAGGATTTGAGTGAATGACAAACAACTGCAGGAATAATAAGTTTGAGGGAGTGTAAGGCATTTACTAATTCCTTCCTGGCTACTAGTCTTCATTTGGATTATAAAGTTCCTAGAAGCTAAGAAAACACTGAGGCAATTTTGAAAACCAAGAAGTTGTCTGGTTAAAAAAGAAGAAATGACAAGTAATGGTTAAATCCTTTCTTCTGTTGCAGGCTACACTTCTTTTACTTTCCAGAAAATGTAGATCTGTGGGAAATATTAGCTGTTTAACAATTTTTTTTCTAATTCTGAGTGGCAACTTCTTCGGTCACTAACATAGGACATGCACAGGTCACTAAGCTCTGTCACACACAGTCCTAGGAAAGAGCTTACGTGCACTTGCCTGACTTCCTAGCCAAAATATCCTTCTGCTTGTGTCCAAGCAGCTCCTGCCAGATGCAGATAGACACTAGTCCCTCAAATATATCTCAGGGTTAAAATCTAGCAGGTATGTCCAGTGCTTACTGATCCTTGTCTTTATTCCATTGAGCTAATGGACTTGGAGATTTCCCAGACAGCTTGCTCTCTTTTCCCAATAGAAGTCTAATTTTCAAACTCCATTCAAATAACTTAAACATGTATCACTCCCACAAACAAAACACCATGGCAGACACTGAGTAACAAAAACCTTCTGAACTTCTCAAACTAATTTCCATTTTTTTACTTAAAATAGTAGTTGGGCATCTGGAGAGCTTCCCAAGGTGGGAGAAATTCTCCCAAGGAATCTGCATAGAGGATATTTTTATTCTGATATTCTGCTCTCTTTATTGAACTTTGCGAAGGACTGAGCCTGTGCATTCATTAGCGCAGACTATGGCAGCCAATATTCACAGTGCCTATCTGAAAGAACTTTGCACTAAAAAGTTATCTTAAAGGTAAAGAATGCCTGTGTTTACAGTGCTTTAGTAACTCTTCTTTTTGGCAAACTAGCAAACTGTTAATGCTGAGCTTTTTATCTGAAATACAAAACAGAAAACACTCATCTGTAAGTCTCTGTACAAATATTTTGATTAAGAAAGTCCTTTTAAAAAATCTGATTCTGATTCACATTAGGTGGAGAAAGGGAAATTCAACAGCCTGTGGTTAACTCAATAAAGCAAACCCTGGCTACTCCATTACCAACTTTAAAACTTTGATGGATGAAAGAAAATGAAAGCTGAAAAAAAATCAAGGATCTGAACACTAAGCAAACATTCCTTACCATTCAACCAAGAGACTGCTTAAACATGAGCTGCAACCTTCTGAGAGAAGTACATGTTTAATATATAAAAGACAAAATTCCTTAACAAGAAGAGATATAGTTTGCAAAATCGTTCTTCACGAACAGCTTGCAGCCTTTAAATCTCATTTACTCAGCCTGAGATGGTATTGTTGTGTCTACGTTAGTTTTGATAAGGGAGCCAGCCCTACTCCCATTGAAATCTATGGCATTCTCCCATTGTCTTCAGGAGGAGCAGAGCTACACTCAAAGCCTCACAAAGATACCATGATAAAAGACTCCAGAAGGTACCATGATCCCATCTTATTTTCTTAACATTTCTGAAAAATCAATGTGGGGGAAAGAAACCTGTGCAGTTCATTTCTACTGATATGCAATATGCCTTTTATACGAAAATACAGACCAGTGAAGCAAATGAATGGTTAGCAACATTAATAGCCAGGGACTAGCTAAACTGCCTGGGATGAAGAGTTTGCGTGCAATTTTACCACTACAGAATGTCTCAGAGAAGAGTAAGCATTTTGTAATGCTGATATTTTATGTAACCATTCTTTAAGTCTATGACAGGCAGCAGACCCTGTAGTCTTCATTTCAGATTAAATTTTATACACTAAACCTAAATGCTTTATTTGTTTTTAAATCCATACTTTCTAAGGTTATGTAGTTTTTCCTGGAAATGAAATTATATCATGCAACTGAAATTGCATTCTGATTTTATGCAGCCTGACTAAGCATTAAAAATGAGCTCTGTTACAATTCAACTTGCAACAGAAACATGTCTTTTTACAACAGCAGCTTGCAAAAAAAACCCAACCCCATTGCATCCAGAAGACAAAACACTGCCCCGTGTTAATAATGAATGCAGCTCCTATCTACCACGTTCTGTTAAATTGCTAAAATTGCCCAGATAAACCATTTGAGAGTATGTCAGGTTTAATTAATACAACATGACCTGATCATTTCCACAGTTGGGAAGAAAGAAGTTGGCATTCTTTAAATCCAGAACTCAACCTGGAGATTATGCTAAGTTGCTTCATTCATAGTCCACACTCCTCTGCACATGTCAGGAGGACAGCATTTGTCCCCTCTAGTGATAAACAAATTATACATGAAATCAATTCCACTTCACAATAATTTTCCCTATTGGGTATTATCTTTCCTCCTCTGCTCCCTCCAGTTAAGCTTGCATCCTGTAACTTGCTAATGAGCTGGGGGCTTTCTGTTCCAGGTGGCACCCCCTGCCTCGAAGTCATGACATTTCCCATTTTGAATGCTGCTGGCATTTTTCGACAGCTCCTGCTAACTAGCCTTTTTGACCTGCACTAAGAGGAACTCATCTGATCGAATGCTCTAACCTGCCAATCATGCCAGCAAATGATCTTCACAGTCACTCCCAAGGCAGGAGGGGAAAAAAAAGGGAGAGCAAGAGAGGGGGAGCGAGAGAGAAAGCTAGGGAGAGAGTGATGGAGTAGGCAAGCAGGCAGCCTCTGCAGCTACCTAATGAGAGTACTTTAAGTCTCCGAGGCAGCTGAAACATTGAAAAACTGGTGGGAAAATTAGGACAGAACTGAATGCCTAGTGCTGTAATTACTGATTTCTTTCCACCCTGAGATCATTTTGAGAGCAATACCTCCGAGATGTGCCATTTTCTGAAGAACACAAGTTAATTTTACCATATAAATAGAAAAGAGATATATTTTTCCCTGCCACCATCAATATGCAAACCTCATAATTCTGCTCTGCCAAATGGTGTTCTTTACAGAATTAATTAGGAGCTGTAAGCTCGTTAAATGAGTGTCTTCACCTAGGGATGATTATGAATATTTTGTTGTTGTTGATGCAAGCCATAAATAGCATTTTTAACCTAATTTAAATGCTGGCAGCATTTACACCTCTGTATTTACAAGTATCTGCACACAGATACATAAAACAACAAATACGGTATCTACATAGTCTAGATGTGACTTTGTGGGCTGAAACCAAGCAGAGTCATGATAATGACTCAGTTGTTTTGATTTTCTTCGTTTTATGATGTGACAGATTACTTACTGCTGAATCTTTCAAGCACACAAGGACAGATTTAATTGTGTAGATTTTCTTTGCCTTCAGATAACTAGTTTTGGTCTTAATCAAACTCAGCAGGTGGACTGTAAGCTAACTGGATTTTAATACACATGCAATGCACATACTGAACAAGGGAGGTATTAAAAGCAATTGTACAATAAAAATTTCAGGGAGAAAACTTAAATAAAAAGGCTTATACCATGATATTACATGCTGTGACTGTATTGCTACAATATACCTGCCAGAAAATATAATGCACAATCAGTCTTTATATTAACATCAAAAGACGGTTATAGAAATGGCTGTACAGAATTAATAGCTAGGTACTAATGGCAGAGAATGATCACCCATAATTACTAATTCAAAATATATGTATGGTCCAAAACAACATTAATAATTATAACAAGACCACAAAATTATGGAAATACCCAATTCTGTTTCCGCTTCTTAAAATATCTGAAGATACTGTTTCAGTGCTATTCTTCTATATTACAGATTTTTACTGGAGAATTTAGTATTTTTTCCTGAATTTGGGGGGTCTTCCTCCTCAGACTTTTCATAGCAATTAACAATAGGAGCATGTGGGAAACCCATCCACCCACATCCCAGCTTACGGGGCAGAATAAATGACTGTATTTTTATTAACTGAGTTGTAAACTATTGCTGCGTTTTTAGGCAAGAATCTCCCCACAACTAGGAGTATTCAGTGCACATTTACTTTAACGGGTGTTGCCTTCAGAGCCAATTTTGCAGTGGCTGGTTTAGTTTCTTTGTTTCATAGAGAATCAGGCAATGTAAACTACAGGCTCAAAATAGCAACACAAAGCTCGCTCTCTCCACGGAAACAATTCTGGTATATGGCATTACTAAAATTCATTTTTTGTTTACAATTTGGCTGAAAGTAAAATGTTCTGGTAATTCTGAATGCTGCAAATGATGCCTGAGAGGCGATGCCTCTCATTAGCTTTGCTGTCTCTCTGGGTTACGGGCCGTGTGTCAGCACTGGAAGCCTCTGCTTTGTCTGGAAACCTCAGTTTCTCCCCTTCAGTGGTTCCACTTTTCCTCTTAGACAAAGCCTAACCGAGCAGTCACGTGAGGAAATAATCCTAAAGGAGAGGTGACTGTCCATGGGAGAATAGTTTAGACCCGCTTTTGCCTCCCTCCCAGTCATTGTCATTTATACATTGTCCTCTCTGCATTCAAATGTCATCCCAGACTATCAGCCCACTGCAACTCAAACAGCCTTTCATGCCTAGACACTTCTTAAAGCATCAACAGACCACAAAGACCGTCTAGTGGGAATCGCTTGCTATCCTAATATTAATAATACAATACAGTGCACTTATGGCACAGAGGATTCCACCTTCCGTCTCCTAAATTTAAGAACAAACAAACTGGAAAGACAGATAAACAGTGCTACAACTGAGCACATGCATTCATGCAAATATCACTAATATCTTTCCTACAGCATAAGCGACTGTTAAATTAAAAACCTCTACACTAAAAATTATTTGAAAATGAATCTTCACAGTGCTGAAGGCAAGTTATCATGCATTAGAAATGAACTGAAAATAGGCTCCAGACTATGCAATGGTACAAGAAAATAGGATATTGTCCCTTGACAAAAGTTATCCGTGACAGTAGTAATGCTTCTTTTTTTATTCTGCGAGCTCTGCAGCTGATTTGGCCACAAAACATTGCAACTTGAAAAAAAAAAAATCATGCCAATAAGTATGTAGCCACTAATTTCACACAGAATAACATGGAGTATATAATTGCAAGGAAGACATCAATGTTTCCTAGCCGTGGAGATTTGAAATACTTGTCCTACCAAGTACAGTATATAACAATAAATGTGAGTCCTCCCCTCTCTGTCCTGCTTCCTTTCTTTCCTCCCTCTTCCTTCATCCCTAAAGAAACTCCCAAAGTACTTCTCCTCCCAGAATCCTGTCCATGATTTTGGAAATCCTGTTCACGCTTACTTATTTCCATCTACTCACTTCCAGGCATAGATGCTGTCTTGGTCTTTCAGTCTACAGACCGGACAGGCTTTCACCACCAGTGTTCAGCTAGCTTAGCAAGACCACAAGGCGTCCTTCACCGATTCACTTCCCATACCTCTAAGCATTAGCTTACCAACTCTGAATAAGGATTTTTATCATGAAAGCCATGAGACTGTGTATTCTACTACTTATACTGAGTGCAATTCAGTGACAGTGTATTTCACATGACAACAGACAAGGCGAGCTATTACAGTACTGACACAGGAACACCATTAAACATATTTTTATGTCCCATGAACTCCTTGATGGGGTGGTGGGTTCCCTTTACTGTGGCATACTGGGGGGCCTGATGGACTTCTGTATGGACAGTTGCTCCACCCTCAGTCCCAATGTGTCACTTAAGTGAGATGGGCGGTTTAGATGAAGGCAGCCTTGCACTGGCCAGCTATTTGCTCAGTCCATTCCACCCCCCCCACAGTCTACTGAATACAGGGGGCTTTTCTTGATGGTTGAATAGAGGGCAAAAATCAGTCTATAACTCATTTTAGACTAATAGGAACAAGACAATAAATTCTTATATATCAAGAGGAGAATGTAGTCCAATGCCTGGAGTTTTTCCCTTGTGTGTTAAATTTAGGGCATATTCTATCAGTGTGGTGATCTTATTCTTTGATATGAAGTAAAGCACAGCTGGAACAGTCTCATAAAACCATTATGTTGTTAACATAAGAAAATAATGGCCCTAAAAGTATGAGAGCGCCAAAAAATATCTTGGATCCTGCAGTTATCTTTCACAGCTTAATACTAATTTAACATTTTACAAAATTGATGGTACAATTTCAACTCTGTTTAGTACTGTCATTACTAGACTCAAACCCAAATTGCTTTCAGCTGCCCACCACAACTGCATCTTATTAGCCTTTTCACGAAAGCCAATTTATGCAAATCCAGTATTAGTTAAATAATTAAACTGACCCTCAACATTCATGTATAGACATTGTCTGGCACTAAAAGATGCAAGAGAAATTTAAACCCCCCATCTTCAGTGCTTAGGCTTCCATCTTTTCAACTGCAGCAGCACAATGACTGTTTGTACACATCTATTTGAATCCATCTATTAAAAAAAAGAAGTGCATTTAAAAAATGAAACTGTTCACTGCTGTGCGTTTCTAGCTCTGCTCTTCTCTCTCAAGCCGGGTTTACCCTGAATTTCAATCTCACACCTATAAGGCACTACTGGCTACTTTCAGCTTTTGATTAAATCAACAATGACAAAATCTGGCTGACATACAGTAACTCAGTCCAGAATTCTCTTTTATTCAGACCTTTCTCCACTGTAATTACTACAGTTTTATCCCCTGAAGCTGGAGAGATGAAGACTTAGAAGCACAGTATACGGTTTTCCGCAGCGATTCAGCAGCACTGGGATACCCAGTACAGAGTAAATGCAGGGGAGTAGTGAATGAGAATGACTTTTCAATACTGACTGCTGGACACACACACTGCTGGACCACAGCTTCCCTGCAGCTCGACTAGGGCAAAGCAGGCAAAAATCATGTTCCCACATAGCACTGCTGAAGAGGCACTCTTACACAATTCGTAAATGTAAAACTGAAGATGAAAAACAAAAATAAAACTATTTGGATGGGGATGCAACAACAGTCACCTCTCTAGCTAGCAAAGAGAAAAAGGTAATTTTACCTAACAGTTCGGTGCTGCTGAACACCCCTGGTCACAAGCAACCAAATCAGTAACTAGCACTTTCTGCCAGTATAGTGGTAACTGTCACCTCTTCAGCTTTATTCTGTTTTACACAGCTGAGGTGACCTGAATGACGCCATCGTCCCTTTGATTGGCTGGGCTGGTGTCAGTTGCTGGCTTAAACGGACACAGAAGAAAGAGTTCAGCATCCTGCAATTGAAATTCAGGATTGCTCGGATGGATGTGCGTGTGGTGAAGCAATACAAATAAAGACCACTTTTTGTTTTGCTCCAGTGAATTGTCAAAGAGATTTAGAAAGCCAGGGGATCTCATTATGGTAATACAGGTTAAATACTTTAAAAGCATATGGTGTTACCATCCTGAATGAAGCTGTCCCTGCCGGCTCCGGGAAGCAGACAATAGGCCAGAAACACATCTCGTGTCTCTGGTCCACCAATGGGAACCGGGGATTATAAATCACCACGAGAAAACATTGCGTGCTATCTGATATCAGGTAATGCCCTGTCTTTTCAATTACAATTTGACTCATCCTTTTCCAGAGAGGAGCAAGCTCTAGCCATGTATTCCACTGGCCAAAGAAAAACTCAGCTCTAGAGTTTCTTGTGGTCCATTCTTGTCTTGGTAAAGCAGTATCTGTAGAGATGGGTGAATATAGTATACAATATATCTCAACAATATATGTAGAGATGGGGAATGCTTCCACAGAGATGCTTCAAGCCCATGGGGAAAAAAATATCAGTGAAAACCATCAGGCAGAAAATAAAAATGTTCTGCTTTATCACAAAGCTTTAAAGATGCTTGGATATGGCCAAAGGTTTCTTTCCTTACTCCCCCAAAGGCCCCATCTAATTCATTGCTGACAGATTCTTATGTGAAATGGAGCTCATTACCACATATTTGCTAATTTTCTCCAGTAGGGAGCAGTCTCAACATTGACCTTGGTAACTTCAAATGTCAGCTCTTTCCCCATGGGCACTGAAATAATGTGTTGTCTCTCTCTTGGAGCCCAAGACAATGAGACAGGGTAGTCCACAGAGACCCTATTAGTAGTCCAAGCCTGACAGGGATTATCTAGGTTTTCAGAAACATGTCCTAGGTTACTGCCATTTCAAGGAGTTTTTTGGATTTGTAAGCAGCTATGCTGCATACAGGCAGCTGAAGCACTACAATATTTTAAAGATAGTAGAAATTCTCAGAGATGCACCAATTTCTTCAGCTGCTCCTCGCAGCTATTTCTGAGGGCAGCAGATGAGCTCTAACAAATGATGATGGAGCCATTTACAAAGTTACTGCCTTTTGCTCCTTTCCTTCACCAATCTGCCAGAAATTGCTGCTTCCAAAGTTGGCAGATGATGATGTTTGCCCATGTCCCAGCCACTCCTGGGCAAAGGCCAGTCTCTTTGCTTTCCAAACCCTAAAGAAAAGTGGATTTAATTCAGTGGGTGCACTATTAGGGCAGTAACATCTGGCAAGCTTGTGGAGAGAACAGCAGGAGGTGATAATTTCTTAAATTATCACAGCAAGATTTGGCACAGCTTCTTTGTTGGCACTCTCAACTTTATTTCCTATTCTACCCTGAAAAAAGGAAATTAGGAACACTTGGAAGGAAGGACTAGACACAAGACTAGAATTTCCTTCAACACCATCGAGTTTCTGGAGGTGGCTGAAGATGGCTCCGTGTTTGGGTTTTTTGTGTGTGTCTTCTAATAAATTCCTTTACAATGTATAAATGCATAAAAGTACATAAAATATATAAAAAATAGGACCATTTCCCTGCACACACGTCAGAGGATTTAGAGAGCACCTATCTACAAATCTTTCTCTTTCACAGCTTCCTGATGGATATTGGAATACTTCAAAATTCCAGACCTTCCTAACTTCCCTACCATCTCTATATATGCATAAAGTCAATTCAAGAAGATGGGTAAAGCACGTATATACCTGTCTTGTCCAGGAGACGAGCTATAAGTATTTGTTTGCCTCTGTTTTTTTCATAATCTGATCTATTTCCTTGCAATATTGGCACCTTTTAATTTTCCTTTATCCACACTAGCTGTAACGTTATCTGATCATGCTCGTTGACATTTTAACAGCTTGTACTGTTCGCCTCTATCCCTCTAACTCTACTTGTCTCGCTTACCTGTTAACTTCAGGGCCCTGGCGAGCTACTGTCATCTTTTTGCTTTTCATGCATCTTTTTGCTTCACTGAGCCTTGTGAATGGAGGCTTTAACTGAATATCTCGCAATAAATATCCCTTTCTTAATGCTACTATCCTGCTTACTGCAACTCCAGTCTTCTGCTAGAATAACTGACTCAGCTCCTAACTCATCCATTTTACTGATTGAACATCCTACGTGCCAGTCACTGCTCTACTGCTTAAAATCACAGCCACCTGCTATTCAGATTAAGCCTTCACCAGACCTCCTTTTCACAATTATCAAAACTGCAGTCTTTTTTCCCAACTCCTTTCACTCTCCACACTGACTCTTATTTCCTCTTGCTTGGTGGTCTCATCCCTTTAAAGGTTTCAACCCATCCTAACAATTCCTCACCCAGGTCCAGTCTCCATGTCCACATTTCTCCTGTCTCCCCTGCTATTCTAGATTCATCTCATTAATGCACAGCTCTCTACATTTTACAATTAAGAGGACTTCTGTTTGGTACTAACACTCTTCCAGTATTATCTGCTGCCCCCCATCTTATATCACAAGTCAAATACTACAACCAGGAACTGTTATGCTATTGCACTGTAAGCACCTAACACAACAAAGTCCCAAGCCATGATGGAAAACTGTAATCAATAATGTATACATGTCACAACTTAACATTTGTTAAGTGGCTCCAGATCTTACACAATGAAAGGTGCTGTTCTGTATTAAAGCTGTGGTTGAGCAGCCATAACAGTACAGCGATGTATGTCAAACGTACATGTGGCTCTCTCTTTCTACTTACATAGAAAATTTAAAAAAGTCATTTGTATCCGCTTAAATAGATATTCAGTAAGAATGATCAAATGGTTCTTTTTTGTGATAGTTTACATGCTCATTTGCAAATACAAACTTCCTATTGCATATTGTATAAATGAAAAATTACATTTGTTTGGAAGCAACAGAAAGGAGATTCTGTACATGAGAAATGAGATTCTGTATGTAAGCTTCCACACAAAAGGTCTTTAGCACAGATGGGCACATTCTAAATTTACTTTAGATGGATGATATGTCACGTTAGAACAGACAAGGTTGAAGAGATGTCTGCAGGGACACAGCCCCAGGAAAAAGTAGGGATTAACTTGTCAATAAAGATGTAAACAGACTGCTCTGAGGCAGCCTCATTTCTGACATTAGAAAATCTTAAATGGTTTGCTGGTGAAGAGCTTGTGCAAAAATTGGGGCAGGCTGTCAAGACCAAAATCTATTCATTTCAGTTTTTCAGTAGTTGCTGCCTGTCAGGCAAACAGCCTCCATAACATTACAGGGTTAAAAAAAAATTGTACATAAACATAAAACAGTAAACTGAATATAATTCATTAAAGAAAGTTATATCTAATATTGTAACAAGCAGACTTCATTAAAGACAGACTTCATGAGAATATCAAGCACATTTATATGAGACTATACCTTCGAATAGGTACATGAGCAGAATGCGCATTTATCTCAGCTCCTAGAACTTCCATAACAAGCTGTTATGACGTAGCGTGCAAAAGCAACCGTGAATTTAAAAAAAAAAAAAAAAAAAAGGCAGGTCTGGTTTTTTGAATGAAACAAATCTGCACTTTGGGTATTTTGTGAAACACTGTGGTACGAAACTATTTAGAGAAGCATACTAAGCAAAGCAGCTATATAAGGGAATACTGCTAATCTGGAAAAGTCTGTCAAGTTGTGAATCCCACTGAACAAACACTGGGGTGATGCATATGGGCAGAAGAGAGTTAATGCCATGATATAACAACCACCATTCCCCTACTGTAATTTGGTAAGTAGCCTCTCTACTCACCTGCCCTTCCCAGGTTCTGTTCTACTCTTAGGATACCTGAAGTCATATTACACACTATATCACTGCTGAATAACTATGGTTAAAAAGATGGGGTATTGACTGAAAGCCATCCAAGAACAAAACCAGTTCTAGTAGATCCAGTGATATAGATCAAATTCATTAACATGACAGCACCTCTGTCTCCATCAAGAACATCCTTCTGCTATCAGGGCTACCAAACCTACTAAATGAATCATGTCTTGTCCTTGCCCCAAAGTTCAACAACAGAACTGGCAAGAGGTATTTTATCTCTCCGTATCTTACCAGGGGAAAAAAACATCGGTCCAAATTGAAGGCAACCTAACGTTTAATCTGCTGGCACCAACTTCTGCAATATTTTCAACCTGTCAGTGACACTGATCCTGCCCCCAAGGCCAGGAACTTACATTCCTTATATTGACCATTAAACTGCAAAACCAGATTATCTGCCTGAACATGAGCAATTTAAGAAATGTGCAGTTGAATTTTATATTTTGTTTCCTCTAAAGAAAACTAAAGTAAAGAGTATTTTCAAAGATATACTTTCCAATAATCATGCCTTACCTGCATTTTCAGTTGTGAACATAGGTATTCTTCAGTGTTTGCTGTTTGATACACCTTTGCCATAACTATTGTTTTTTCCAAAGACTCTCATGCTTTCTCCAGTCTCTGGCTGTAATCTTACATTCGGTACCGTAAAAATAGAAGACACTGCAAAAAAGAGTGTCAGTTTAGAAACTCTGATTTTTTCCTGCAAAAGCAGTAATTTAAAAATAATTAGTTAATACATATGGCAAACACAACACTGAGTAAATATATACAGCTTTTACATATACCACCTATTTATGCAAGTAAGCACTGTAAAAATTCTGAATGGAAAGAAGCTGCATGCATTATGATGGAAGCTCTATGATGACAACATTCTTAGCGGCATGCATCTTCTAATAAAACCTGTTCCCAGTTGTGTGTGTTTACTTGTCCTGTGTACCGCTATATAATTCATGTTTTCCATTTTAAAATTTCTGCTCTGAGAGCATTTAGAACTAAATAAGAATGTGAAAAAATGCAGCAAGGTTTTTCAATAATTTGACATCACATATTACATCTTCAGATTCTTGATGCCAGTAGAACCGAGCTATTTCGTTTGACTTCATTTTATTAACTGTTAAAGACAAATAGGCTTGTTAAAAATATCCCAACAACTCAAAAAGCTTTTACATAAAGCAATCCCCTTCTGCATGAGCTAGAAAAACCATGTAACACCAGGCAACTAATTACTAGTAGACACGATAATATTAAACACAGGGATCAAATTGCAAATAGTTAAGGATTCACACACTGATCATATGAAAACTTATTTTTACTTAGGATGCCTCAAACTATTGGGGAAAAACCACTGACTTTTAATACCTTCTGAGAACAAGTGTCCATATAAAAATATCCTCGAATATGCCACTGCATGGTTGCATGAGGAAATGTTAATAGACTGTTTAAAGAACTGATTGGGGCCGTAACAGTTTTCTTTGTTTTAGCATAGCTGTAAGTTTTTGGAGCTACTCTTTCATCTTTAAGTCTTTAAAAGACCTGGCTATTGTTTTGTGCACAAGATCTTCCCACTGTATTTTTGACATCTCAACTTGCTTTTGATATTCTGCTATCCTTGGTAACATACATTATGAATGGCATATGTTCTATGCAAATAAATCAATACGAGCTCTCAAATACGAAAGCAGAAAAGGGGGAGGACTGGGTTTTTTTTTCAATAGAAAATAACAAGTACACATATTTAGTAAAAGGGGTTAATCTATAGCTTACTGCTCAGGTGTGAGATGAATGAAGTCTATGTTGCATCATAAATTGTATTGTATTCCCAGACAGTATGTTTTCAGCAGAACTGCACAACTCTTACCTTTTTAATGTACTATTTTTTAAAAATGAAAGTGGTTAGATGTTAGACAGAGCTTATCTGGAAATTGAACTTCCAACCCAATTGAAATGATGCCTTGACTTGAAACCAAACCAAATAAAAAAATCAAAATTTTGCTTCTCACATAAACTCATTTTGCACACATTTTTAAAATAAAACACAAGATTAAAATTTTATCCTGTAAAATATTACATAGAATATAAATACTTAGTACTAAAGTCAAAACAAGAAGAGAAAGTGAAATACTTCTTTTTTACTTTTTCAATGTAGGCAGAGTCACCATACTTTCATGAAATACTGTGATTCCAAAGAAACAGTATTTTCTGATGGAGAGTCATTTGACTGATTTTTTTTCCCCTTCTCTTTTTCTTTCTCCTCACCTGTGAGTCTTTCCTTGGTTTTTAGTGCTAAATCCACAAATTTGCAATTCAGCACTAGGACCAAGGTGGACAAAATATATTGCATGATGAATACTATTCACTACAGAGATTTGCAAAATTGCAGTGGTGTCTTGATTAGGAGGCAGTAGATTTTGTGTGTACAGACACTTCTGTTGTGCATAAAGACTCAATGTGTTTATACCTACATTTAATTAACTATCAACAGCAAGTGTTTCTCAACGTAAAATATTAACCCAGAGAACCAGAATCACGAAAACTGGTAATTTCACTACACAGTAAACATTTTCCCAACTCTCCAAAGTATATGACTTCTTTGTTTTGTAAATATGTTTACAAGTATATCCAAGTCATACTAAATAGAAATGATTGTAGTATTTGATACTGGGATTGTCCTTTCTTGCATCTGGATTTATGCTTCATAATGATTATCTACTAGACACAGAAATAGTCTTTCTGTAACTCAAAATTTTACTGGAGGCATTTAGAAGAACCTTGCTTTAAAATATAATGATTTTTCATCTTTATTCTCCCCCCTTCAAAAGGTTTCACTGCTCCTGATGTTTAACGTTATGCAAAGACGTGTTTCTGCCAATGAATATCGCCTTATGGTTATGCTTCTGCAAATAACCTGCTGTGAGCTGATAAAAGGATTAATGCAGCCAAAATTCTTAATCTGTGAAATTACAAATTAAATTCTCATATTAAAAATACCACCCTGAGGTATTTTTTGTGGTTTTAATTCCCCTCTGGTGTTCTGCATACATTGTGCTTGTTAATGACTAGGACAAGACTGTCTCTGTTGGCAGCCTGCTGCAGAGTGATAATGTGTAGGCATTTACTTCACTGATAGAACTGGATTTAACCACTGACTGATAAACTAAGTGGCAAGTGGGTAATAAGTCCATATTAACAGAAAAGTACTACTGCAGAATTCAGAATTCAAAATCCTGGCTAGACTAAATCACACAGTCAGAAGGATTGAGATGTCACCACTGCAGAGTGATTTTTGTTTTCCATTTAGTGGAAAAAGGATAAATGAACTGGCATTCTTGATGTTTCCTTAGTCCTGAAGAAATGAATCTCTTTGCATCAGTTTCAGCAAAGGCAGACTTTCAACAGCATCCTTAATTTACACTGCATCCTTTGAATTTTCATCTTATAAAGTACCGCAGTCAGCAAACTGAGTGGTGTGTTAGCATGGCAGAGGAGGAAACTGGGAATCTTTTTGCAGAGCAAGGACACGGTCTATGACAGAGCTGGTGATGGACAAAAATTAATGGTGCTGGTTTGATTTTAACGTTCATATTCTACAAACGGGAGAGTGCTCTTCAGAGCAGAGTCAGGAGTAGGGTACTTGGACAGTCAGACCACAGAATGAGCTCAAAATGTGACTACTACAGCTGTTGAGGATAGAAAAGATAAATTTTTGAAAGACAAAAGTTTTCATACTGACACTGATGTAAACAGAATCTGTTGTGGATTAATATTCAGAAAGGGAGCTCGGTTTTTAAAAGCAAACTTTTAAATCAGCCATAGTTACACACACACATGTGCCATTGTTGCATCTCTGAACTTTTTGCCTCGAAGTACTGGATTTAGATCTTTTGCTAATGGATGTATGTTTGAAAGCAGAAAATAACATACACTGTTCTAATGCAAGCATGCTTCTCTTCACCACATTGAGTTAAAGTAAAATGCTGATTGTTATTCCCCTGTGAAACCTATTTTTAATAACAGAACCTTCTCTGAATCAAAAATATGCATGATAATATTTTTCCTCAGAATAAACAGTAGTGTGCTTTTAACACTGGAAAAAGATATGGACATGTATGATATAAATGATTCACAATCATTAAAGAGATAATTGACAGCATACATGATGATAGGAACATTTCTGCCAAGTCAACTGGAATGCATTTTGTTTAATAAAAGAAATAAAAAGATGTATGTAAATGCTGAAAGCATTCTTAGTTAATAACATCATCTGCCATCCTCTTCTTACACAGTCTAATTCAGCAAATTAACTGATTGTCTACTTTGTGTTTTTCAGACCTCCAAATGCCGAGTCCTTTCTTAAAGGTTACTGTTATAACAGATAGAGATTCTGTGAATCAAACACGGCTGGATTTTTATCCTGTATGCTGCAGCTAGTTAAGAAGTACTGTATGTTATAAAGTGAAAAGCACTAAATATGTAAATTGTATTTTTCCTTTTGCTTTATGACAATTCAGATAATTCTCTTGGCTGCACACATAATCAAATACAAAGATAGCTGGCTGCAGACTGCAGAGCAGAGATAGCAAAAAAAAAAAAAAAAAAGAATCCATTTTGTCCTGTGTCAAGCTAACTATGTAATTTCAAGCTACACAATTGCACTCACGCATTTTGTGTGTGGCTGTGTATGTCCATGAAGCTGTCTGCATGTGAGGGTTAGCATACACACATGCATCTGTACGAACTAGCGTCTTTCTTTTTAATCAATTCGGAGGTGGTTATACTCACTATCAGTTAACTCCCATAGCCGTGGGGGCAGATCACTGAAATACTCATGGCTGAGGGCCGCCTGTGCTGACAATCTGTTCTTTGGGAAACACTGGAGTAGTTTGGAGGCTAGATCTTCTGCGTGATTCACATAGCTCAGCCTGTAACACAAACAAGAAGGTTTTTCTGAAAAACAATCTCATTATTCTGTTTACTAATTCCATCTGCAGCCAGCACAGTTGAAACACTGAGTCTTGCTAGCCAGGATAAAGACAAAGTCTGTTTGGGAGCACTACCAGGAGAGATATTCCTCAGGTTAGGGAGTCAATGAATTACTTCTGGATTGATAGCTCAAAATTCATACAAATTTTACAAATATAGAGCATATAATATACCATATCACACGTGCCCTCCCTAGTATGCTAAAAGATCATAAGCAACAGCATCTTGAAAGCAACTGTTTTGATTCTTCCATTTACATTTTATTGAGCATACTGACAGACTGAAAATTTACAGCTCTGGAAACAAATGGTTACTACTATCTAAACCCATGAAATTCAAGCTTAAAATAACAGCAGTATTCATACAACTTTGTGAAGTATCAAATTTTAAAATCCAATGACGCTTAACATGCAACATATGCATCATGTTTCATAAAGACATTTGTCTTTTGGGAAGTACTGACTTCTTATTTTTTCATATATTCACATGGCAGGGGGTTGACTATTCATCAGGTGTTAATGGAATGTAAACATTAAATTGTAAGTGAATTATCTTTTCTAAGGTACCTAGGGAAGTCTGAGAAAACTCATTGTTTTACTGGGAGCTATATGCTTGGGAATATGATAAGAAAATATAAACTAAAAATAATAGATTTGGAGGAGAGAGAGTAAAATGGTAATCAGCAAGACATGGCTTGGGTCTAGTAACCTACAGCTGCCTTCTAAATTTCCAAAGCCACCAAACTTATCCTACTATGTAGTCAGAAAAGAGGTGCTGAATCTTGTCGACATTGTGCTGCTATTGTTAGTAGGTAACTTTGTAAATTCAGCCATGCCTTTGCTCAGTAAAGATCTCATCAGGTAAAAATGCCAAAGTGTATAAAAGGTCTCCTATTTTTCAATGCACTGGTTTCCCAAAACAGGTAAAGTAGACTGCAGTCCAAAATACTGCAGTATTTGAAAAAGATTGTGTTATCCTCTAAAATCAATAATCCCACAGCATGTTTCATGCAAATGTTCATTTTTGTTCAGCTGAAGCTGACTTGCTGGAAAGCCATTCAGGGAAGGTGGATTAAACAGTTACTCTTTTATTGGGCTGACATGGCGTAATTTATACAGATCAGTGTATGCACAGGTGAAAACTATCTCTACAACAAAGAACAGACAACACTGAAAACACTAAATGAAAAAAAAAAAATTGTTATTACAGTGAGAACTTTAAACTCACCAATGTCATAGACACAACTTTTTGTCATGCCCATACTACACTCAGTGCAAAAAAAAAAAATTAGAAGTCGAAAGCATCTCTACTAAATTATGTGCTGACATATGTATGATATGCTGATAATTGTAATGATTCAAAAAATATGCCACTGGCTGTCTTTTTAATTTCTAGCAACTGTATGCTAGATAGGAATTTCTGAATACTGTGCCTATCTGATCTCTTCTTGAGAACTGGCAGGATATTTGTCCAGAAATTACCCAGGGATGAACTGCCCAGAAGTGCTGACCACTTCAGGGCATTATTTCTCATCAACCGTAATCTTACAGAATTCCCTGGATTAGGATTTGGAATTGCCTTTCCAGGTTAAACAGATGCTGAACTCCAGTGTTTCTGATGGGCATAATTTCTTCTGTTTTCGTTTTCAGTTCATGACAAAATAAAGGCATCTTGAATGAAACAGTCATTGCCTACAAATTAGATTATATATTAGATTAATTCCAGACTCCTTAAACTACCAGATTGTAGAAATTGTTTCATTAAACTTTTGTGAAAATTACAGGAAAGTTCATTACAGAACACAGCAAAATACCAGGAGAAAAAGCTATTCTTAACAATGAAAAGGAAAAGGGAGGGGTAAATATTCAGGGAGAATTGGTATTAATTCTTCTACACAACCAAAATTTCCGTGGACCGGTGATTATATTGAGTCTCTGAGGCCTGCCTTGTGTCCTAATCCCACCTGCACCAAGTATTTGTTCAGAGGTCCTGGCAAATCATTTCACCAACATATTTTTTTTTCCCACAGAGGTAGCTGCATCCTTTTTAGGAGCCATAGTAAACTTGCCCTGTCTTGAAGGAAAGCTACTGTTAAGTCAGAAAAATGAGGTTACTTAAGTAAGTAGTGAAATATTACCCTCCAATATAAGAATTGTACCATTCCTTAGCTGACCTATAGGTAAAGTGAAGATGCTAATTAAGTAAGGCAAAGCAAAAGAAAAGAGCATTCAAATATTAACAAATTCTGAACTGCAGGTGAAATTATGGATGATGACACCCTAGTTCCTTGGTGCTCTTGAACAGAGTAGTGCTGACATTTTGACTATATTAATGGTCACCAATGTACCTGGCATACTGCTAAGAATCTTTTTAGCAAGACAATCAGATTAACTAATATAAATTGAAAATATTTTGAGTAGCAACAGTTTAGGAAGCCAAAGTCACCTTCCCAGTTTAGAAACAAAAGAGAGACCTGTTTACTGAGATCAATCAAGAAACCAAAGATAAGTATGAAATAATCAGCAGATTATACATTAATACAATATAAACCGAACAAAAATATCTAGGGCTGCAACATAATCACATCAACTAATGAAACAGTTGTGAATAAATCAGTCAAAATTAGAACCAATTAATAAATAGAAAAAAGACTAAATTCATTGCACAGTCTGCAAAGATAGTTCAGTCTGCTATAATTATTACATTCACCTGCCCTGATAGTACTCTGAGTAGTGCTGGGAGGGGGGATGTTAGTTGTTTCTACAGTGCTTTGAAGATTCCAGTTGCTACATTATTAGTATTATGTTCCCAAGCATTTATAGATTTTAAACTCAGAAGGGACCATAACAATCAAGTCTCACCTCCCGTGTAATACAGGCCGAAGAAGATCATCCAAGTAACTCATGGATCAAATCTTCACTTTTAGCTAGGCTCAGCTGTATCTTTAAAGTTCTACATCAAAGTTCTAGCTTTGTTTACAGAGCTTTGCACAGCAATGAAAAAATTCTTCTCCAAAACCCATGTCTTCTGTGAAGGTCACTTCTGGAAATCAGTGGACATTGCAAAAGGTATATGCATGTGGGCTTCTAATGTTGTCAGTCTTAAAATTGATGCCTTAGTGGAATGCATGACTAATTTTGCTGCTTTTTTTAAAGACAAGCTATTCTTTTACTTATGAAAAATGCACTGTATGATCATGTATTTCAATTACATCTACTGCATCAGAATTTTTTGGAGAAACCCATTTAGTGCATAACCTCAGCGGTCTGGAACGTTGGAACATTTGGTTTTGTTTCTTTCCTTTTTTTTTTTTTGCCAATAGCCTCTTTAAAATATCCTCCTTAAAACATGAACAGTTTGTCTGATGTAAGTTTGAAACATGATTCCTCAATAGGGACAAAGGCTGAATTTTCTGATGGGGTTCAGTAGTTAAATACCTAATACAGAAAAGTTAACAAAAAGAACTAAAGAAAAAAAAGATTTTATTTTTAAATACACCTCCTTCAGTATGTGACAGGATAGAATTTCGTACAATATGGCTTTGTGTCTAAAACATAATAGCATGTTTTGTCTCACAGCAGTTGGGACATATAGGAACTTGGCATGCATGATATGGCAAGTCTCAATATTCACGCTTCACTTACTGTCACACTATTCACTGAGGAATAGTTATTAGCCATGACAGCATACATACCTTCAGAAAATGTGGCATATAGCAGAATACAGAGAAACCTTTGGCAATGAGTATTAAATAATAATATCTAGAATTGTTTTAGAAATATTGGGAGTATTTTTACACACCTACTCTGATGACGTATGTGAAACACACAGATTTTCAACTTAATCCCAAACGCTATATACAGCCTTAGCTCAAGAAAAACAAACACCATATGAACCTGTCTCACTTTAAACATATATGAATCTGACTAGACTTGAGCAGTTGTAAATCTCATTGGATTACAAGAATTTGATTTAATTTCAGAAAACAGGCTTAAATGTCTTTCTACTGCAGAGGAAGGTCAGTATTTGGTCAAGCAGAACATGACTAAGATCACTGAAGTTTGGTTTAAGCTCTTGAGAAAAAGAAAGTTTTGGGCATGTGCAGTGAACTTCTGAACTTGGGGTGATTTGCTTTTAAATGCAACGAAGAAGGCAGCTCAAATTCACATTAATAATTAAGACAAATGGGCATTAAAACAAATGGAGATAATATGCTGTCTATATACTCCTAACAGCATGAGGTAAATACTTCCCAAAGCAAAAATCATTTACTGTGCATATTTTCCATGTGAAGATACGACTCTCGCAGCGTATCATTAATTCATTTCTCGACTGGCGTTTATAGCATGGCCTAGAGGAGTGAGGCACCTAATTCCCTTTGGAAATCTCAGCTCTGCTTCTTTATTCTAAGTAATCTCTTGCAACCTGAAGTGCTGAAAGACAAAACCACAGTTAACCCAAACAATCATACCATTTAGCAGAGTTTAAACTTTAACAGTACAAAGAGAATAAACAAATCAGTGCAAATCAGGCAGGCCATACAGTAACCCTCGCAGCTCATTTCGCAGAAGATGCCGTGGTCCCCTCAACCACAGGGCTCCTGTACAGTGCCTGTGGTATCTCACCTACCATTGCACTGCCACGAGGGCCGTATTCCCCATTTTCACCCAAGTCTGCTTGAGGATGGCAGTCTTTCCCCCTTGTTCCAGGCTTTAGGCCTCTTCTGAGTTCTGACACAAAACTGTGCCAACAATGCATAGTGTAGCTAATGTCGTCTTTGCAAATTCATTATCTTCTCACCAGCTGACACGGACATGCCCTCATGTGCCTTGACAGTTTGCACCTCTGAATATATGTGTGACCCTACTAGCAGCAGCTACGCAGCACACAAATCGGAGCAGGGCCTACCTTAAGTAACATTTCCTTTTTACTAAATATCAACAGCCTTTTCTGTTCTTACAGCCATGCCGAGAACACCTACCGTCTTCAAAGACTTGACGTGCCAGTTCCAGCGTGCAGTAGCTGCTTCCCTAACGCGCCTGGTGTGCCTCCACAGAGCTTTTGTAGAGTTTATTTAGCCATCATGAAACCACTGCAACAAGTGAATGCAAGTTTTGATGCGATGCTTTTAGCTTTTGATGCAGATGAAGGCATAAAGCGGCACCTCAAGACGAGAATCTAACACAGTAAAGACGTTACCATTTTTTCAGTGTTTTACACAGAGGGTACTGAGGACTACAACTAATGAACAAAGTGAGACAAAAGCTTTTGAAGGCTCACTGAAGCACTGTTTTACTTGTTGCTGATCAATCACAAAATACAGAATTTGCTCTACAGTACAGTGTAGAGGTACTTCAAGCCAAACTATACAGTAAACATTACAGTCAAACACAGCCACAGGAACCACATTTCAGTGTTGGGATTGTGCCCCACACCTGCGTGGGGCTGCCAACAGCAGTCCTAACGTTGTGCTGGGTTGTGCACGTTCTTTAGGAGGCATGTCTCCAAACACCTGGGGCCCCTCTTGCTCTTCCCAAATAGAGGTGCTGGCAGCAGTTTAGATTCAGAAACATTGAGCTCTCTACACATGTAAGGTGGGAAAGTATGGTCTCCAGGCTCCCTAGGCCATCGGTTTAATTGTACTCTTCTAGCTCGGTACCTCACTAGATGCAAGATTGCCACAGTTGTGCAACATCCCACTCAGGCTTCTTACATGAGCTAGGCTGGGACAAATCCTGCATCAACGTGGCTATACTGCTCCCAGCATCTGTCCTTGCTCTGTGCTCCTGCACAACACTGCACTCCACAGTCTTCAGACCTTCACAATTTCCGTAAGGGTGTATGAAACGATCTCTTTGGGAATTTAGAAATTAGTTTGATCCCTTTTAATTATATTACCGTATCATAGCATCAGCAGTCTTATCTGTTGAAGTACTGAAAAAGTGGTCAAAATGTTTATTATTAAAATAAAAGCCATGACAACCAATGATAAGTATTCACTGATACAGAACAGAGATAAAAGCATCAGTCTTTGATTCTTTGATATTGCTGTTAATGTCGATGTAAAAGAGGCCAAAGCCCCATTTGGAAAGCTGTGGAGGTAAGTTCATTCAGTGCATTCTAGGAAGGTAATAATAACCCAGACCCATGTGAACTAATTCTCACTTGACAGTTGCACAGATGCCATTAGCTGGAAAGCAGCCAAGATGAATAGCATTTCATGAAAAAAAGTGAATGTAACAAATTAAAGTTCTAACAATATAGACAACTAGGGTTTTTTTCTATTTTAATTAATATAGGTTTACCTCTAGGTATATAATTTTTACACACTTGGTAAATTTTTAAAAGAATCTACTGATCCAGTAGGTAAACTGTAATTATAGTTGCAGCTCCTGAACTTCTCAGAATGGAGAATTAAGATGCTTAAACTGCTCACGAGTCACATGAGGCTTCAGAGACTCAGTTTGGTCACACCTAAGCTAGACAATGAAGTGATCCAACCTCTCATGGCAATTCACATTTGATAATGGCCATTAAGCTCAGTCATGACTAGATCATAAAATCATTTTTATGTATCATCACTGAATGTAACTCAAGACAAAAACTTAGATATTAATCTATTTCTCCCTGACTCAACCTGTACTACATTTGATGGGTTTTAGTGTCCGTTTCAGATGCATTGCTGTATTTCTACAACACAACACTGCTTGCGATGTTCAGCTTGAATGGTTTGCTACACATAGGAAGCAGAACATTAACACCCTTACAGAACACAACACCTTTAAAAATTGAATTTGGTTGATTTGAGCTTTAAATGCTGAGCTTAAAGAGAATCAGTCAATATACAACAGACTTAACAGTATCCTGAGTTTTGTCCTTCTATAGCCTGACATGCACCTGGGCTAGCTCTTGCTCTGATGCCTCAGAATAAATATGCTGGGCTATGAAACCTTCTAAAGAAACCCAGTGCCAACTATTGAGAGCTTAGGGCATGAAGATAGCCAATATTGTTCATTGACAATATTGCAGATATTTCCTCCACTTGCTCTATACCATTTTAATACAGAATAAGGTTTACAGTTGGTACTAGTTATCTTTTTGCCAGGGTAATATATGCTGGAGCATCAAATGAAGGAAGAACTATGGAGTCTGTATGGCAGACATTAAAAAGAAGAAAAATAAGCTTATTTAAACAGCAAATATACAATATATGTCCAGTGATAACATACTATAAGCTATTGAGAACGTGGCTTTCTGTGATACGATCATGTAACTTCCTTAATTTCTGGGAGTTCTGAGGCTGTGATATTCCAGGCAACGTGACTGCTAGGTACAGTGTTCCGCTACTGTTTAAAACCACAACTAATTCTTTAAACCAAAAGAAGAATACCTGAAGTATTTCACATTATTTCACTCAGTTTTCAGCAGTGTCTCTAAGATACATATATTTCCCAGAAAAAGTATTTCCTAAGCAATTTTCATCAGTACCTGCCTTACCATTTTGCCCTAGAAAGAATTTAGCAATTACTTCTTTTTGATTTTACATGTGTTGTGGTTTAACCCCAGCCAGAAACTAAGTACCACCAAGCTGCTCGCTCACTCCCCCTGGTGGGATGGGGGAGAGCATTGGAAGAGTAAAAATGAGAAAACTTGTGGGCTGAGATAAAAACAGTTTAATAGGTAAAGCAAAAGCTGCGCACGCAAGCAAAGCAAAACAAGGAATTCATTCACCACTTCCCATGGGCAGGCAGGTGTTCAGCCATCTCCGGGAAAGCAGGGCTCCATCACACGTGATGGTGACTTGGGAAGAGAAAGGCCATCACTCTGAACATCCCCCCTTCCTCCTTCTTACCCCAGCTTTATAAGCTGAGCATGACGTCGTATGGTCTGGAATACCCCTTGGGTCAGTTGGGGTCAGCTGTCCCGGCTGTGTCCCCTCCCAACTTCTTGTGCACCCCCAGCCCACTCGCTGGTGGGGTGGGGTGAGGAGCAGAAAAGGCCTTGGCTCTGTGTAAGCACTGCTGAGCAACAGCTAAAACATCTCTGTATTATCAACACTGTTTTCAGCACAAATCCAAAACATAGCCGCATGCTAGCTACTATGAAGAAAATTAACTCTATCCCAGCCAAAACCAGCACATCAATCAGCTATTTTAATTCTTTCAGCATCCCAATTAGCCCAGTATTAAAGACACTAGTTATGGAAGACATAGTGTATTACTTACACCACAACAGACTACTACTCAATTTGCTAGATTTATAGTTTACTGGAAGATGTTTGCTTGCTGCAAGTGTAACTGATGAAGAACAACAACATGGTGGCGACACCTAATCAGAAGCTTTTCATTATTTTGAAATTCTTTAAAGGGCATAAGTCTTCTGATCAAGGGGAGTGTTTTTTAAAGGCCTTTTTCGTGCACCTCAGCAAGTTGAACGGAATATCCGTGGAAAATAAATAGAGCTAAAAATAATTACTAACACCCCAATCATTTTATGAGCTATTATTTCACCAGAAAATGGAGGAAATATATCTTTAATCCTGAACAAAAACTCTTCAAGGTTTATGTTCTCTATAAACCTTTCACTGAGAACTGAAAATATAAGTTAGTAATGCAATAAATGCCCTAACAAATATATCAGATTTTTCACTTAATGCTTTTTACAGGCTTAAACCAAACTGAGTGAAAGAAAATCACCTTTTACAGTCTGACTCTTAAAGGAAGAATGCCTTTCTGTTATGCTTTTTAAAAGAAGGCATGGTGAATTTATATCAACTTCACTGAATCTTGGGGCATGATAAAAGGAAGAAAATACGGCAGCAGAGTTAACATTCCATAGCATTCTTTCTTCACATATTTATTTCCTCACTGGCTGGACATAAGCAAAAAAAAAGGAGGGAATAACCGTCCCCCCCCCAACATAGAAATAGCTGAAATAAACCTTTGGCACACAATGCAGTCAAAGCTCTGTGCTTTTCCTCCTCCCACCCTCAACAATCTGGATTGTTTCTCTCCAAAGAAATCCAAGCAAAAAATACTCCAGAGAAAAAACAACCAAACTCTGAATTTCAAATTTGTCAAGTGGGTGCAGCCACTAGGGCAGTAACCAAAGTTTCCCCTATTTTCCCTTATTAAATAACTACAGAAGGAAAAAACAGCTGTCTTTTTGGACCTATTGCCTTTTGAAAACTAAAAAAAAGACAGAACTAAATTCTAGTAAATAAACATTAGCACCGCCTTATAAATCTCTGCCCTCCTGTCCGACATTTTATGATCTTGGGTTTGAGAAGTCTTAATTTCATTCTAATGTAAATAAGAACTGGTCTGTTTGCTCAGTACTTCAACAAGAATTTGCTGCAAGGTTGCAGCATGCAGGCAGTGCCCCAAGAAGGGTGACCTCGCTTTAGTCAGTGAAGCCAAAGATCATTTATCACAGTTAACCTACAAATCTGTCTTGCCAGGGCCTCAGATCCGTCAACCACTTGGAAGCAGCTACTTGTCCTGTCCTCCTACAGCTCCCTAAAACATCGGATGGGTCTGATCTTTCCTATTATTGTATACCTCTCAGCTAATAAAATATATTTTTATGGATATGGAATGAATAGGAGTACTTTGTATTTATTTATACAGCTCATTAAAGGTGGATAGAGATTTGGAGGCAGAGAGAATGCCCCAAGCCTAGAAAGCTTGGGAAGACAGACCCCAGGCATATGCATTTATTTAACTTTATGTATATGAGTTGCCTGGCTCAACCCAATGAGACTAAGCAATTATGTACAAGTAGGCATCCTGGTCTTTTTGCAACTATACTCCTAAGCTAAGACGTGACAGGGAAATGATGCAGAACTAGTAAACATTGAGAGGAGGAGACCAAGATGGTTATAATGAGAGCATATGGGCAATATATTTAAAGCTATGCAGTCAAAAATACTTTATTATGTATTATTATGCCTATATATTTAGACAGACTTCCATCATACAGAACTAGTTGCAGCTCCCTGACCCTCAGATACTTGGTTCAGGTGATGTTAGAAAAGAACACAGGATGAGACACCACATTTACACCAACATTGTAGCGCAGAAGGTGCCATTCCTTCTCCAGATTCACTCTCCTGATTTAGCACACCACTCTTTCTCTTTACATTAATGGAGATAAATACTTTCTAAAGTGATCATTAGGTCATCTTCCAGTAGGGAGAAGCTTGCAGACTGAGAATCCAGTGCCTGATACCAACTGCAGTAACACTTGTTAAGAGACAAACATGCTTGTGCCAATCTGTTAAAAGAAGTCTGAATTTGACTTTGAACTTGAACAGGGGAAAAAATGAGTGTAATTATTCAAGGGTTTCTTAGGCACAGAGACCATTGTAGAAGAAGAAAACAGTGATCTGTCTCTAGTATGCAATTTGGAGAAAATGTAACATGATTTTGCATTGATCTTTTTTAAAAAGTGAAACATTACATATCCACACATACCTGTGTTGAAGTGTCTTTTTTAAAACGTCACTCAGATTTAACACAACAGTTTATGCCTTTTTAACTACAAACAGGTTGGAGGTGAATGACCAAACCACAAATTCCATATATTTTAGCTATGAATTACTGAAATATGTGGATTTTAAGTGCTTGTACTCACATATGTGTGTGAGGATGCAGTGCTATCTGACACTCAGAAACCGGCTTGCGGTAGGGAAGGACTCAATCCTGAACTATTTTTGCAAATCCTAACCTGTCAAAGTAGCACGAAAGAGAGACAGCGAAGCAGGAAGTTACTGCTGTTTAGGCATAAATCAACATAGGTGATTTAAGAACTAAAATCAAAATTGTTATCTATAATAGTGACCACTAAAGGTTAGATTTCCCTAAAATCCCTAAAAATTGACTGCCAGTAGAGCTCAGAAGGTCACTTATAATGACCCAAAATAAGCAGGTGGATTTTCAAAAGATTTTGCACACGTGGAATTGTGGAATCCATGGAGCTCTGCGACACATCTGGTCATGGGTGCTGCCACCAAAATGGGATGGGCAGGTAAATAAACATCTGGGTCCCATTTTAGGGTCCTAAATGGATATGATGCTTCTGTGAAAGCAGGCATTTGAGGCAGACAAGGACTAGTCCTAGCAGCTTCCAAACTGAGAACAAGAAGCCTGGAGAAAGGGACTGCAAACAACTGGTGAAGACACTATCTGGGCACATGCCCATCTTATTCCCAGAAAGGACAACAGCCGTTGTGAGTCTGCTTGAATTATCTAAGGGACAGAAGAAGGCCTAAATATGAGTAAGGTATCACTGACGTAAGAATAGGGAATAGGAACAAATACACAGCTTTGTGAAGGATGAGAGGAAAAGGCATAATTATAGAGGATTTTGAAAAGGGTAAGAAGGAGCTTAAAAAAGATGGAGTGAAACAGCCAGTGTTGGGAGGGGAGCTAAACAATCCACAAAAAATTAAACTGAATTTACTGGTTGCTTTTTATATGATCTGAAGAAGGGTGTTGGCCAGGAGAAGACATAAGAATTATATTACGATAATCAAGATCTGAGTGACAATGTTGGTTGGGGAAGGAAAAAAAGTATCTTGGAAAAGCTGGAAAGAAAAAAAAAATTGTAAAACATATATAGGAGTCTGGATGCATGGGATAGGAAAGATAAAAAACATCCCCAAGGCTTCAGGCCTAGGTGACAAAGGATGCTAGCATTACAGTGAGAGAAGAAACTTCACTGGGAATATGCTCAAGTGTGCACAGGGCAGGGAATAGTAAGAATCTCTCTATTGAAGCCTATATCACCGAATTAAGCAGGGCTAGGGAGAGAGCCTGACCTCTTAACTACTGAGTGTCCACATTGCCCCCTGGATTATTTTGGCCCATGCCAACTGGCGTTCTCCCAAACCACTCCTAGACACAGTTCAGGGAACAACCCATGCCAGGGACATTCCCAAAAGGCAGCATGTACCAGGCTCCTACAAGCAGGGCATGCAATATATTACCTTCAGTCTTATGCTAGAAAACACAATTCCTGTGGTCTGCAACATGGGTCTTATGTTATTTTGGAAATTTTGAATTAAAAAAACAAATACTGAACACCCCCAAACTAATAATTGCATGTGCAGCTGCATGGGGACCACATAAAGCCCAAAGGAGATGCATGCCCAAGTGTTAGTAGAGCTGTAGCTAGGTCTGCCACATGGCCTCAGGGCCAGAAGATAGTCCCTGGCTCTTCTTTAGTTAGCAGTATAGACATAGGCTGTAGCTGACACAAAAATGATATTCACCAAACACTGTCTGTCAACATCTCAGGAAAGATTCATGCCCTCATGGTTGCAGAATAAAGCTTGACTCAAGGGCACTTTAACGATCAAATATGAAAGAAATGAAAGGAATATAACATTATTCTACAAAAGTCATAATGTGGAAGGAAGGCCAATAATAATCTGGAGCATGATTTTTTTATGTCAGGGTGGTGACATTAGTTTGAGGCATGCTAACAGTACACAGCAGTAAACAGAGCTTTAAGATCGCTATAGAATCTAACCAAAGGCAGCAATGCAAAAATGATGGTCCAGTCTTAACTTGCAAAGGTGTCAGAGAGAAAAGCATAAATTTAATCTATTTTTACAAGATTTCCTTGGATTTTGTAAGTTTGGGTCCAAACAATAGCAATATTTAAAAACTATTCTGGATTCCTAAACAATAGGGACAAAAAAGCAAACAATACATTTATGAAAATGTGACAGAAGTAAAAATTTTATTTTTTCCATTTAAATTCTTTGCAGTAAGATTCTGAGTTTATAAATCCAACACAAAAAATTAGAGCTTTTATTCATTTGTATTTCCAGCCTCCTATTGCAGCAGTGATTATAAAACAAACACAGCTGGCATCTTTATTATTTTATTCACTGAAGGATTTAGCTGGACAAACATCACAAAGATGGTGGCTGCTTTCATTGAATTTATGATCAAATATGCTCCAGCATAAGATCAACTCTGTTACATCAATTATTATGAGATGTGAATAATTTAACAGAAAGTTGTCTATTTGTAAATCAGATCTTACAGATATAAATTCAGCTGAGGTAGCAGACTATGGATATACACTGTATTTTACATTACATTATTTAAAAGGATGCAGGTTTTTTATGAATCACATTTAGTGATAAATACTGCCATTTACATTTTGGTATCCAGTGAGCTGCTAATTCAGACAAACAACATTTCAAAATTTTATTTTAAACTTCAATTAAATTTATCAGAGAAGAACTTAACTGTTTTAGTGATGTCTTTCAAAATTACAGAATGTATTTCCTATAAAGGCTTAATTAAAACCAATACACAAACTACCATCGCCATCACTTTGGGTTTTTTTCAATAGATTTTCACCAGAGTCTGTTTTTCAGCACAGTACCAGGAGAGTTATAATAATTTTAACGCAGAACGTGTGCCTTAGGATATGGGATTGACTCAATGCCTGAAAGAAAAAGGTCAGTTCCCTTTGGAACCACTTGCCTCTTTGCCCTCCAGCAATGACAGGTGCACCAGCCCTATGCTGAGACTTGTTATTCACAGTGTGTTCCTGAAGATACATAATCTAATCTCTCCATTTTAATGCATCAGCAAGGGTTATTGACTCTTATCTTCCCATTTTGACACTCAGGTCAAGCAGGCACTGAACATATATACATGATGATCTGCCTGCAGCCAGCATCTTTCACAAATTCTCAAACAATAGCTTCAAACTTTCTGAGCTAGGTTATTTAAAGAAATCACTAAATTTAATTATGAAAACTGTTTGGCTAGCAAATAATGTCAAGTTTTGAAACAAATCACTATTTTCACTAGTATCCTACAATGCCATGTGTTTCTGCATCACTAATTAAAAAAAAAACCAAACTGCGTGAAAAAGCAAAAATTCTTGTTTCTCTGTCCTATATGGCAGGAAAGAAGTTGGAAATCTGAAGGCAAATACATGAAGCACCACAGCCAGAAACTCGGGAAAGGAAGCAATTAAGATCTTCTTGACAAAATTGCAATGAATTTTGGGAGATGGTCACAGGAGATTCTCATGAATGGCAATATCTGAATATCTATGATTACCATCCTACTGCAGAAAAGGTGGTGGTCAAAATTATGCTGAAAAACCCACATCAAATCATCAAAAAAGTCAGTAAAATAAGTATTTGTCTAAGGTAAAGATATTTTGCGATGTTGTACCACTGCAGAAACCTTAACTACTGTCTGGAAGTCTTTGGTTGGCAGCAGAGGCAAACGGCATGGGTTTTGAGATTGGCTTAAACTATCTGCAGAGGTGACAAAACTCAGTAGCATTATTCATATTGTTACACTTATTGCCTGTCTGCACCATCTCCCAAAATTATATACATTTCTGAGACCCTCAGATGAGAATCAAAGGAACTTTTGAGTTAAAGAAAAATTATCCGTAATACATGACAAAAAACCAGTGGATAACATCAAGCTACTTAAACCAACAGCAGTTGTTTAGCACTAAGCACTTTTGAATGCCAGCCCAATTCTTAAGTTGCCTATCATTTTGGCTCTCATTTTGGAAAAATCTTGCTTTTAATGGCTATATACAAGTAATGAGAGACTCGGCAGTAAGGTCTACTTCACTTACATTACTGCCTTCACAGTATGTCTTCAATTCCTCAGACAAATATTTTTAAAACAGATCTCAGAGACTCAGTTTTGTCAGCAATGTCATTATCTGGAGAAGAAAGATTTCAGCAGAGAGGCCAACAGTAGAGAACTCCAGCAAGAGGGCAGAATTAGGAATGTGAGGATATAATGATGCCTGGTGCCTCTGATCAGAAAGTATTAGACTTCAAACCAAGAAATGAACACAGACACTATGGCAACATATGAGTAACAGACTACCAGAAATGTAATTCTGAGAAATTAATAAAACATTGGCATGTAGAAATGCGTAAGGAGAAAGAACAACTGGAAACATCTGAAAAGAGTTGATCAGTAAGTACTCAAAAACGTTAATGAAGAACATACTTTGAAAAAAAAAACAACCCATACCTGGAAACACCAAATAAACATGTCTATCTGATATACGTCTCAATATCTTAGGGAATTCTTAAGGAATTAGTGAGGATAGCAAACAAATGTAAGGTACCTTTTAAAAGTCTTTCCAGGAAATCTACACGGGAAGAGTTAGTTCTCTTTCCTCATTTCTCTTTATAGGCTTATTACTGTAGGTAAGTTACTGTAACATTAGCTAATTTTGCTCTACATTCTAAAGTACTGTACTAGACTTAAATATATATATATATACACATTCTTCCTTTCTGGTTTTCAAATAAGGAAGAGAATCTTGGCAAATATTTGCCAGATATTGACACACAATATAGAAGCAAATTATAGACAACAGAAACAAAACATAGACAATACGGAAACAAAATTAGTTTTAGGAAAAAACTAAGACAAAATGGCAATCAAAAGAAGAGATGACTAATGAACAAGACATCAGATAAATTGATTATTATTAAAAACGGCCTTAAGCATTTGTGGAACAAAGCGACAAGAGATAACGTTTGATGCAATTTCTCTAAAAAATCTTGCTCTGTGGACAAACTCTGAAGAGCTGGGATGTGATACACTATCTCATAGACTGAAAACTGGCTGACAGACCATAAGCAAAGGGTAATGATGAGTGGCAATGTACTGAGTTGGAAGGGAAGTGTCCAGCTGTGTGCCAGAAGGATTAGCGTTAGTTACAGTTTTATTTAACATCTTTATTAATGAACTGGACTAAGGGACACACTGCATAATGAATCAATTCTTAGATGAAACTAAATGTTGAAAACACCATAGAAGACAAAGAAATTAGTACAAAGAAGCTAACAGAAGTGAGATATGTGGGCACAAAAAATCTACAAACAAGATAGAGCATAGAGAACTACCATTCCTTCCAGGGAAAAATAACCCAAAATATGAATAGATTCAGAGATAATAATGCCAACAAACTCTAGTCCAAAGCCAGAAACTGAATTAAATGTTGCAGAAGAAAACAAAGAACATCCATGTCCATTGGGGCTGTATTTTCACAGCTATCATGGATGGGAAAGGTATAGGACGGTAACAATGTAATTTTACTACTGAAAAAACACAGAGTTATTAGTACACCAAAAAAGAGGACAAAGGCTTTTGTGGTCCAGTTTAGGAGGTTTATTAATATTTTTAACTGGGCCAAGAGGATGTAACACAATAACTAAAGCTTAGTAACACAAAAGAGGGGGAATTTAGAATAAAGCACAAATAAATTGAATGTCAGGGTAAACATTCTATTAATGAGGTCTGTTAGGAATAATCTCCCCCAAAGTTTTAAAAGGTATAACATTTGAGCAATTTACAGTTGTTCTCATTTGAAAGAAACATTCAAATATAAATTGTAAAGAATTTTTCAGCTTGGCAAAAGGATAAATAGAGAAACTCTAGAGATCTTTCTCAGTCATTGGCTTCAACTGGCATCATGTAATTCATTACCATAAAGCTGACAAAACCTGCAGCGCATTTCAGCTTAGCACTAACCGGTCCTGAGCTGGGCTGAGAACTTTGCCTTTTGCGCTTTCGCAGCTGAGCCCCTTTATGGTGCCGGCAACGTATCAAACAGTCCTCAGCGGGTGCAGTGTACAGTAGTAGACACAAAAAGGGCACTGAAGTGTAAAGGAGCAGCTTCCACCACCCTGAAATTAATTTCATAAACCCCATTAAGTAGTGAAACGAACAGAAAAGTGGCGTTAGGGAAATACCCGTGGCAAAACCCCTCGGCCCCGGCCCTGGGGAAGCGGCCGGGGCCGCTGTGCCGGCCCGAGCGCTCCCCCTGGCGCAGGCAGGGCGAAGCAAGAAGTTACTTTGTGGTAAAGGGAGTGTAATAAATTTGCTGTCTGGTAAATAAATGACTTCGTGTTTGTATCGCAGGTTAACACAGGTTTTGTCATGATATGATTCCTAAGGTCCCTCGGGCAAAAGATAACGACCGATAAGGGGGTATTTATGGGAAAGAGGAAACGAAATGGGAAATTAAAGATGTGTTTTTCAGTACAGCAGTATCACTGTAAATCATCAGGAGACAGAGGCAGGTTTATATGCCTCTAAATCACAAATCCTTCTACAAAATCTTTTCATTTTGTGTCCGGTTTCCATCCTGGCTCCCCCCCAGCATGACTCCTAATCACCCCTCAAATGCAAGTGAGGGGACAGCCCCAGCGCAACCTCAGCATACTCGAACCGCACACAGTCGTACACGTATAATCCACCTTTTGCACAGGTATAGCTTTCAATTCTTATTGCTTAGTTTTATCCATCAGAAAGGTGTTAGCAATGACAACACTAAAGCTTTTTCTTCCTACTGTGCTTGAGAGCTTGAATATTCTTTCGGTGGCACTACAAGACTACATTACAATGAGCAATGCTGGCGAAGGGACAGGAGGAGAAGGGCGTAAAAGTGACAATTAGAAGAGAGTTTTGTCTTTAGTCAAAACCCCACTAAGGCAAAGATTTTCTTAAAAATAAAAAACAAACAACAGAACCCCAAACCAAAAACCCTTCCTAAGTCTCAGCTCGAGACAATTCCATCGTCTGTGTTATGCTTGAAATGAAATACAGACTCAAAATACATCGACTCATCTCTGTTCACTCACTTTGCTTTCTTCAGGAAGTTTTCACTGAATAACAGTCCCAAAATAGGCCAGTCCATCCTGGAATGCAACTTTTAAACACCCTGGCCTCAGGAAGGGAGGTCTCAAATACAGAGGCCATCTTGTTAAAGGAAGAAATCCCCAGCAGTGGGACTAGCTGTGAGAATAAAGTGTTATTTATATAATAAATACTGCCACATTGGGGAATTATGAAGTAGTAGTCCTATTTATGCAGAGCAGAATTTGTTTTCAACTGCACCTTTTCTTTCCAACCTAATTTCTCACAATGCAACCCATTAGGACAGAAGGATCTGAAAAAGCTTTTTATATCCTACCAAATATACACAAGGATAATTAGTTCTCTTTTGTTATTCTCTGTAAGGGTTTATTATTGTGGAGAAGCTTTTGCAAATTGAAAGAGGTTGCATTGCATTCTGAAGGCAGAGCTGTTCTTGGTTTTTATTGTGCAGAGATAATTGAACAGAAAAGTTCAGGAAAAAAGGTGAAAATATAATTCAGTGTGATCTCTATAGGAAGATCAGATTACCACATCTTAATTGTTTTTAGACCAGTATTTTAAAATTACATTCCACAATCTGTTAGGTCATGCAATGTAGGTGAAACTTTATACTACATAGAAGCAAATGTCAGTGCAAGTTTTGTTTCCTAACATTATAAGCATTTCTACAAAATGTATAAATCGCATCTTATCTAGTAAATATTCTCTTTATAATCTTTAGGTAGTTTGACAACGAGTGAAAAAATTCAGTGTTAAAGTCTCCAAAGAACTTAATTCACAGTAAGTGATATTTACATTATCTCCCTCAAACTCTTCCCAAAAGTAGCCTCTAATATTGACCAATTCTATTTTAAGAATTTTAGGGATCTAACTTCTTACATAATAAGCCTTCTGGGTTTCACTTTGTCATTGCTGTTACATTCCACACTTTCAGCTAATTTCCAGTTAGACTGGGAATTAAAGAGCCACTGGCTTGTGTCCATCACTGTTCCATTATCTGGCTCTGCCTTTAAAATGCACATCTTGTGGAAGCTGCAATAGTTACTCAGGTGCAATTATTTTGCCCCCAATCTAACATCTGTGGCTTTTTGGGGGGTTTGGGGTTGGAGTTTTTTGCTTCTGTTCTTTCTGCCTTATGGACATGAAGCTGGCTCTGTAGATGATAGAAGAGTGTTAGTCTTCCTTCTAGTAACCTCTCCTTACATAAACTGAATTATAGTGTATGTTTTGAGGTAAGCCTCTTTGAAGACTTCTAAACCCGTATTCTCACTCTTCCATGCCAGGACCTCAAAACATATATATGAACAAGATAAAGGGCCAGATGGTGCCTGAAAGACAGAACAGTAGATGGTGAAAGCTTCATTGGGTTTCAAAAATTAAAGGTGTTCTCTTCCAATTTGGGAGCACAAAGTTCGATGTCTGTTCTACAGTGCTCTGTTTTACAGTTTCTGTGGCAGTTTCTGTGTGACATATTCCTTACTTTCTTTGTATCTCAATCACCCCTCTATAAAATGCAGTAACAGGACTTCACCTCAGAGAAGTTTAAGCACACACAGGTAGATCCTTCCAAGATCATAAACACTGTTTTTAAGGTGTATCTTTCAAAGGTACTAAGATGTCAGGAAGTAACTCTGTAACAAAACCAATACATATTTAAAAACAAAAGGCTGTAACGTTTTTCTCCACATCTTAGGTCTCTCGTTTATCCCAACTACCCTTAAAGCAATTCTATTTCAAATGGGACATTTTTGTGTCATCAACGGTCTTCAACAAATTAAATCAGGAAGTTAAAAAGGAATTTTTATTTTTTGTTAAGATTAGAGATTGCTGCTTTTTGAAACATGCTAATAAAGAAAGAAAATTTCTAGAATGAATCAGTCTGTCCATGTGTTAAGTTTTACAGCTGAATTATAAACCCTTGGGAATATGATGTGTATAACAGAAATGTTTATACATCCTTAATGACAGCTGTGCAAGCAACAGTGCTCTAATACAGCACACAGATAAAGATTTACACTAGAAAAAGAGAAAAACCATTACATTTTGAATGTAAGCGATACATAATTTTGAGGCATTGAATATTTCCTATTATAGTAGAACCGCACATATGAAGCGCTAAACTTTATGTATTGTCATTGCTTTTGGTCTTTCAGTCCCTTCATTTATGCTGAAAAATTGCAAATCCTTTATGCACGGAACATTGAAAATGTATAAATATTTTTGAAGAGCTTTCTTAGAAATTAAAAAGCTCTGGTCTTATTTGAGTCAGCCTGTGATGTGATCATAACTTGTGTCAATTATGAAGTCTCAGAGATCGAGGGTTTGTTTTAAGCAAGCTGGGGTTTGTTCTTTTTTTGTATTTCACAAAAACAGAAATTTCATGCAATGTTCTTGAAGGAAATATAAGATAGCAACTTTTAAAATTCAAATCTATTATTATACTTACTCATATATAGGAGACACTGCTGGGTCTAACTGCTGTTAAAATATAGAAAAACACTCAGTCCACGCCTGCAGAATGGATGGGATAGCGTGCCAGTATCTATGCACATTACTTACACATAAATATGCCCCCAAGCAAACACATTCATATCAGTATTACTTTCCTTGTCCCTCTTTCCCAATCCAGATCTAATTGCCTATGTTGTAATATAATTGCTTGTTCCAAGCTTTTGGATTTCATTAACTACTTTCAAAGAAAAATTGAACTTTTAAGCTTATTCATTGTTAAAGGACAGACAATTGTAGTGATTGACTGACTTTTTAAAATGAAAGCTGTGACTTTCAGGGAATTACATTATTCCAAGCAGTAAGACTGAGGTAGAGTCAAACATTGCAAGATGCCTGCAAGGATCACAAGAACTGGCAAAACTGTTTGAGATACTCACAAAAGCCAACTATAAGTGAAGCTAATCTTCCTGTTGCTCCCTCTAGAGTAAACAGGAGATGGACTCTTCCAAGAAAGCCACCAAATTAGGCTCCCAGTCTAAACTGGACAAACCAGAAACTTTTCTATAGACTGTTGAAAGTCAATTAACTCAGATAGGTGACACTTAACCTTTGTGAAGGCCTGCGCTGGCTTCAGTGCCAGCTTTATGTGCCTCATTGCAGGAATTAGAAAGTTACTCGTAACCATGGAGGATCCAGTAGTAATGCAGAGCGAGCTACAGGGTCACGAAAGATGCCTGGCACTGCAGAAATACAGGTTCTGACTCAAAGCATAAACATTGATGGTATCACATCCAACAACTAACACCTCATTTTAACTATGATCCTGTTACATTAAGAGATTTCTCCTCCCTCAGTTAACCAGTTTCAAAAGTTTTTTTTAAATGAAAAATGCCTGTGTGCTTCAGTCCAAAACACTGGATCAAATCGGTTTGAGAAGGAGCAGATGAAGAATAAATAATAGAATAGCAAAGTGAGTATAAACCTCATCACATCTTGGGCAAGTGACCATGCTATGAATTTTAGAGCTGCAGACACACTCCATTGCTAATAAATTATGATACTGAAAAAGGACTTGGACATTTACTCTATCGGTAACTTTTTTTCCTTATGGAAGTTCTTTCACCAAAACTTTTCGTATCTTCAACTTCAGTGGTGAACTTGGAGGAGGACATGCTTCAGTCTCCTGCTGATTTCTCTTTTGAACTCCCTGGTAAACTACCAATAAGACAGCCAGTTGGTACCAACAATAAAATTTGGAAAGAGTATCAGAGAGAAAACAGCAATGCTGGTGCAGCAAAGGCTTAGCCTTGTTGGAAAAAATTTTGATCAAAAGAGAGTGGAGAAAAAATCTAACAATTTTTCTGGCAAGACAATTTGTTGACGTAGCTGTTATCCTGCTCATCCAACTCAAACTGTGTATGCTTTCTTCAAAATGTAAAAGATGTTAATCACTCAATACAGTGCTGCCCAAATATCCTGTCTACAGAGATTCTTCATATCCTGAGAAATCTTCTGGTAAACTTTACACAGATGATTGGGTAGGAATTCCTGGCTTACTAGGCAACCTTTCTGGATTTTGAGCACAATACCTTTATATCAGTGTCCATCTGATGTAAACGTGACGAAATTCAAGAAACATTAAAAGGTAAAAAAAAAGCTGTGAATTCACATTGATTTTTTTCATTCACGATAATTAAAATATACAACAGTATGGTCATCAGCTCACAGCAATGACCAGATGGACCTGGCAACAGGGGATCATTATGTGGAAACAACACTCAAAAGTTGATTAGAAACCTATTATTTAAAAGTCTCTTAATTGTATAGTGGAACAGAGAAAACAAGATGCAACACTGATGGCTCAAAACAATAACACAGCATCTCTCAATGAGTTCAATACACTTGCCAACTGACATCCCCAAGAAGAAAATATGCTTTACAGTTTCTCCCTATTTACATGTAACTGGCAATTCAAAAACATTCAAAACTGGCAGAAGCAGGAAAGAATAATATTTCAGTAATTCCACATTTGTACTGTAATTAAAAAGGATAGAGCCACTTTAAGTTAACTATGATAACTTCAGCTTGGCATGAATTCAAGAGTCAAAAGAGTAATTTAAAAAAAAAAAGACAAGACTTACTTATTCCATGCTTGTCTAAGGTTTTTAGGGCTGTACTGTGTAAACCGTTCTGTAAGAAAAAGAAGAGGCACATTCAATTATTTATGCTAAAACCAAGACTTTTTTTTCAAATATATTTATCTGCTGTCAGTTTTCATCATTTTTATGTAACTACTGCAGCTCACATATCAGGACGGGGAAAGAAAACCAGCATAGGAGCAATTGCCATACAAACACAGAGGAAAAAAAAACCCCAAACCCAAAAAAGACCTCAACTTGTTCAAACAAACCAACCAAAACAAACCATCATGACCTAAAGCTCATTTACTGCAACATCACCAGAAATGGAAATTTTTACAATTATTTCTAAAGTAGTTTTTGACTGCTAGGGAGAAAAAAGAAGCCTGAAATCTAGTATTTTTTCTTTCTTCATCACAAATACAATTCTCTGTGACCTCACTGTCATGTTTTTAAGCTTCTCAGGGGGCACAAGAGTAAGTGTGGGTCTGTGTGACAAGACAGGGATACACAGAACACGATGGCCACATAAGAGTCCATTTTCTAAAGAACACATATAAATGATGAGCAGAAGTAACACGTACAGTGATGGCTTATTTACTCAAACGTTAAGTTCTTAGGTTCAGATATAAGTACTTTCCCTCTCATATCCAAGAAGATGCTTGCTCTGCAGTAGGACTCTAGCTGGCAGAGGAAGATGCTATGAAAGCTGCTGCAGAAGTGAAAAGCCAGTACTGTTAGTGCTTTGAACAGGACCTAAGTGCCTCTCAGGAAGAAAGAAATGCAATCCAGCTGGACAATATAATAACATTTTCCATGAAGCTTCATCACATTGAAATCCTACTGTGTAGACTGGTACTCGCCCTGGCCAACTACCCCAGTGTGATGGCATTAGTTGCTGTGAAGAAGTCCTAAACTTGCAAAATACTCTATAAAACCTCAAAAATTAATTTTGCTTCTCCTCCACCCATGACCATGACATTTAATAGGCACACCGTACAGTTACAACAGTGTTTTATATACATATGTATATATGCACACACATATGCATGCATCTTACTGTGCAAAACAACTGTAAATGTAACTTGGGAGGGGTCGTGCTCAAATTCCTGTATTTGTATACTTTGCTTATGTCAGTTCTAAAGTTTTCATATGTACTTCATACGTAGTCAGTTCTAAAGATGCCAAAACTATGACACATACAAAATCCTAGCATCAATGTGGATGATTTTCTTTTTTCTTTTTTTTTATTTAACTAAAAAGACATATGCAGAAACATCAACTCTCATAGACTTCACTATCAGAAGTTTTTGGTAAGCAGTAGACCTGCAAACTGTGCCTGAGGGCCACTTCACATTTACAAATGTTGTTGCTTTAACCATACTGATGCAGTTAAAGCAATGAAATCTTTTCCTCTTAGATATGTATGACAAGTTTACTGGAAACTGGAAGCTACATGACTATAACTAGTTTTAGCACCAATATAAATTATAAATATCACTTATGTAATACTGTATCTAAATTTACTCAAATAACTTGCTTAGCAAAAAACGCCAAATGCTACTTACATAGTCACACTGTTAAAGGCTTTTAGATGAACATATGAAACAAGTTTGAAAGGTTTTCTCATGGTTTTTTTGTTTGTTCGTTTGTTTGTTTGTATTACCAACAAAAAGTTTCTGCACTTGGAAAATACTTGACTACTGTAGATGACCATTAAAGTAGCACCTAGCTGGCTTCTCTGTCAGAATGAAGATGTTTAGCTAAGAAAAGAGACAACTCTCAGATGTGCTATCCTTACACAGTTCTCAACAAACTGAAATTATTACGTTGAATTTTTATGAACTATGTTATACATTGTTATATGCCTTAATTTGTTGTTAGGATTAGGATATTGTAAGAAATAAATTATAGGTCATATGGTACATTTTACTAATAGAAAATATATTGCTCTGTAAATATATCTCTCCAAATAAAATATTTTTATTGCTAATTTTATGCACATTTCTTAACATATTTGAACTCATTTCTCATTATTGAAAATGGTACCATATTACTTAGTGTGAACTTGAGAAGCATTTAGTTTGAATACCACACTACTGACATTATCCTAAATCTTGTAAAGTTGCTCTACAGTACTTTCCAATTACTGATAAAGTCAGTTATCCCAGGCACTTAGCAGCTTGGATACTACAAAAAGGAAAAGCACTTTAAACCATTGTAGTAGTTTTTTTCTCTATTTTCTGTTAAGGCTTGATACCACAATGAGTGCAGAACGTAAGGGTTAAAGAGGGGAAAAAGAAGTTGCTGGGTACTTTCTTACAGAGAGCAGCAAGTGAAGAGGTTTCCTTACAATTTTCTGTGTGCACACATTACAACAAAATAACTTATCACACCTGAGGCATCCAGATCAAAACTATAGGAAGTGCCAATTTCTTTTTATCTCTATTATACACTGCATACAATGCATCTACTACAGATGTGCTAACGTCCCAAGGTAGGTCTTTAAATCAAGTGGGCAAAGTAGTCAGGACCATTATTAGATGCAGCCATGGTTCAGTACCAGTAACATGGCACTGGAGTCAGTGCTTATGATTATGTTTTAACATCCAATAGCACAAATAAAAACTCAGTGCTGAAGTACATGTTCCATAGTAAGTAGTTCAAGCATTGTATTGGCATTGAGAGTATGACCCAAACTTACAAGGGAGAGGAACATCACAATTCAAATTGTACCTGTTGTTTACTAATTCAGCTTCTGCTCTCCAGAGGAAAAGCCTGAGCTCTAGCAAGGTTAATAGCCAAGCTGCATTGGCCTCAGCAGGACCTGAGCTCACTCTTGAATTTCAGTTTACAATGTGAATTAAAAACTTATATGCAAGCAGATACTTACCCATAAAAACTGGAAGAAAATAAAGACTTTCTATACTTCATAAATAAATAGTCCAACCATAACAGTGTCCATTCATTTATGACAAAGGACTGAAAAATAAGATGCAGCTAGACAGTGATGCGTAACAAGAAGTCTGCGATACACATGGGAGTTCAGCTAATAAAGTGCAGATTTGCACATTAATCTATTTTGGTGCAGAAAAGTGCTGGGTGGAAAGAGAACTCAACTGACTTGAAGCATTGTTGAAAAGCTAACCTAGACCCGAGGAAAGACAGATTTTGATTTTATCTGTCATTCTGCAATGTTTTGGTCAGATACTGAGCTGGTTCAAACTGGCACAGCAACACTGACTTCAACAGACCTACATCCACTTAAAACAGTTGAGAAGTATCATATACAACTTATTTTCTTGACTGGACTGTCAGAGGTTTACTTTAATCAAGTTAAGCTATTTTCAGTGTGGGAGGAAAACATACAGTCAACCACTTGGCCAAATTGCCTTAAGGCCTTAATGTCCAAAGACGTGTTTCAGTTCTGCAATAAACTGAAAAACTAGTGCTATGCCAGATGAGTTTTTACCAAAAAAATGATACACTGGAACCAGTTATGTAAATGCTGTTATAAAGGACATGCATAAGCAAAATAAACAAACTTCTCAAAGAGATCTTCCTTCTTTACTCAGTCTACTGCTCTACTCTAAACCTCTTTTTAAATAAGTACCTTATACACTCTACTTATCAGGCAGGGAGAGGGAAAACTAGGGGGAAAACATGGATAGGGGGAAACCTTGTCTATAGAGAGGCAAATGTTAGTCCCGAGTCCTTAATTCCAAACTCCATTTACGTGCTGTGTGACTGCAGACCATGCTTCTCCTAACTATTGGTATCAACTCTTTCCCTTCTACTTCAAGCAGATTAGAGGCTCCTTGCTCTAAATTCTTTATAAGGAAAGAAACCACATATCGATAAAATACAGCTTACATTTTTCTACACAATTTTGTGGTCATGCCTCCAACCAGAGTCTTGTTAACTTTCATGGACAGTATAACTAGATGGGACTACTGTGGTAATTAAGCCCAGACTTGTATACATGCCAGCTCTTAGTACTTTCCTGAATTAATCCTTCTTTAGAGAATAAAAACCAGAATAACAAAACCAGCCAATTTTGATTTCAGAGTTGCCAGAACAGAGAAGCTACAATAATCTTGTCCTTGAGCTTCTCCACCATGATCCAGTTTTTTAAGTCCTGAACTGTGAAACCACAATATTACATACCTAGAAACACCAATCTTGCAGTGACAACAGAGGTGAAAAAAGAGGTAACTTAACCTCCCAACTTTTATCTGAGGATCTCCTGCTTGTGTCCAATTAATGACAGAACTGGAATTCAGTCTCACATTTTCATCCCCAAGTTTGCTTCTGATTTACTTTTCAGAGTGAACAAGACTCACACACCTGTATGAATGCCTCTGTCCTTTATTGCTAGGTGGATTTAATACAACCAAATCTAAAGCCATATGTATCTGACTGTGACCAACTGCATGAAATTACTTTTTGTGATAATTTCAAGCATATAGCTTTGGTATTTGTTTTTCAGATGCTCCCATTGATTTGATCATAAAAAAAAGTAATATCAGTCAGTAGATCTTGACTGTGTGTGAGATCCTGGGAATACTGCAGAATTACCATGAATGCTTCCCCAAAAAAGAAATCTTTGCCTGACATACATTACGAAAGGCAGCAGCATAGGCGACCCAAATCTCGGTCCAACCTTGTGGAAGAAACCCAATGTAGCGAAAACTTACTAGCCCTCCCTCAGAACTGAAAGGCAAACAGGCACATGTGAGAATTTCATGCAGACGCTCACATCATCACGCACCCACCCATCCATCCTCTAGTGCATGCAAGCCACTGTCAAGAACGTGAGGCACACCGTCTTGCTGAGGCAGCTGGTCACTCTCTTCAATGCTGGATTAAAGAAACCTGAAAAACTGTACATTTACAGATCAAGATTTGATCTCAGATGTATTTTGAATTTTTATGGTTCAAATTGTGAGTATATATACTAGAGTTCAAACCTTTTCAGATTATTATTATTAAATGTACTTATTTTGAATAAAAACACTGGAAGATCAACACAGTAAGCTCACGTGAATTTTAAAGTAAGAAGTGTGATTTTGATTTCCTTTATGCAAACACTTAAATATTTGCAAATCTTTTGGGAACAAATTTGGGAAACAAAATTTGATCCTCTGCATTTTTATCTCAACTATACAGTCATCATCCTCACTGGCAACCACGTCTCACTGTTAAAGAGCTGGCTTTTCACATGGGTGCTGTATTTCACTAGTCAAAGGTGATTTTTGCTTATGTCAAACAAAAGAAGGAAGAGATTTTTGGTTTTGTTTAAGTCCTACAGCACCTAAAAGTGTTTACCATTTGCTTCTTAGAAGGCCAAGGTAGCCAAATCTTGATTAAGTGGCATGTTCATAATCAAATGCTGTGTAAAGACATCCCTACATAGAACTGCATAAATAACAGCAAACATACAGTACTCATATTCCTTACTGGAAAGAAGTACCAATTGCAAGATCTTCCTGTAGCATACCATTTACTCTTAAGATTTTAAAAAAGTATAAAAAAGGAGTAGGCTAATGCATTACATCCACACCTTCAGAAGCCCAGCCTCAGAGTCAGGATTCACTGTTCTGCTGGGCATTACGTGCGACCCACTTAGAGATGCTGGGTGGTGCAGTTACACAAACGTTCTTCCAGCAGTAAATAGGTTTGAGTTGCTCTTTGCTTCAGACCTTGCAGTACAGCTTACTAAATGCCTCGTGTGCCAAGGAAGTTTTTAGGACTGTGCCCCACAAACAGTAGCATCAACGAAGCTATTGGAATAACAACTGCAAAATGGAAGCAGAAGTGAGCAACCACAGGGAAGAGAGGGAGGAAATTTCTTGAGCTGGTTGATTTGACAAACCCGATGCATCAAAAAAATTATGTTCTTAAAACAGCTGCTCCCAAATTGTACTCAGCTTGAAGACTTAAGGGGGGAAAAAGCAGCCTGTGCCAGAAAGCTCATCCATTACACCCAATTGTATTAAGCGGTCTTAGAAACAACAGTATTTCTATTTCTTATAGAGATAGACAGTATTTCTGTTTCTTATTTCCTTTAGACAACCGCTCTACAGCAACAATGTTACATATGCATACTCACTTGTGTGCCCACATATATACCTACATGCTCTCCACTGCAAACATCATTATCTGCCTGATAAACATGCTCCATCTGACAGCCCTGCATCAAGGGCAGGTTCAAACAGAAGCAAATTTCAGCAGAACTCACTAGTGAGCTTATTAGCAGACCACTGAAGGAACTACTGGTCTGCTGTGAGAATTGAAAAAATAAGCACTTGCATTTTAAGTAACATAAAACAAGGTGAGGGTTTTTTCTCTTTTATCAGTCAGAAAAACACATGAACTATTATACCTTTGCCATGTTTGCCTTGAAAGAACCTAGAATAGGCAAGAAAAGCTACCTAAGGAATTAGAAGCAGACTACATTTTGATTTTTTAGCTCCTTTTTAGCACTATTGATAATCAGCTTCTAGTCTAAACCAAAGAACTTAAAATGCAGTTTGACTTCAAGGCATTTTTTATGTTGTTAATCAAAACATGCCAGCTAATATGCATTCCTTGATTAATGTTCTTCTCTATTTAAAACCAAATGTGATTAGCTTAAATGCAAATATTTAAACATCACCATAATTAATATTTTGAAAAGTCTAATGCATGATTTCTTTAAATGGGTTTTCTTTACTTTTAAATTATAATTCTAAAGTGACTAACACTGTATTGTGATTTGTAAGACTCACATGCTATTTTTGTTAAAGATTCAATCCTAAAAATATTTGAATTATGTTAGCTAAAGATATAAAGGCAAGCGTCCATGCTGACAAGCAAATTTTCAAGCACTATTTGCAGCACTAATGTGCAATTAGAGTTTTTACTGAAGTTCAATCACAACTGGAGTTTTATCATAATCATGAGTTAAACTTTGCTTTTTTGTATGCCAAATATCTCGAGAAAAATTACTTCAACTCCCCACCCTCCATCCCCATCCTCTCTCTTCTCCTCCCCTCCCTTCCCTTCCAAAAGCACCTGCTTTAGCAGAGCACAGGTTATGTAAAAAGGAAGGCTAGATGCTGTTTTCTAAACTCCCTACTGAGCATGAGTAGAAAATGTAATTTTAACAGCCAGCGTTGTCTAAAGCACTGAACTTTTATATTAAATGGTTCCACCTTTTAGCAGTGCTCACCCTGGCTCCCTTGCACATATCAGTTACTTTAACTTTGCAGTTTCATGCAATTTTATTTAAAGAATGGTGAAAACACTGACAACTCCACTTCCCTTTGCCTGTGGATACCAGAGACTTGAAGAAGCACTAAATATTACAATTTTGCCAAAACTAAAGAAAAGGGGGAGAAATTTGAAATTAATTCTCTTTTACAGATCCCTCTCTCTTCTTTCTTCAAGTACTCAAATTCTTGAAGGCTATATCTAGACCAGTAATTTAAATGTGCTTGGGACTGTTGTCTGGCTAAGACACCATCACTGTCCTGTGTCCGTCCTACTGCAGCACCCTTCCACCTCTGTCCTCCAATACAGGAGGTGGGAACTTCCTCCTTCTTACAGGGGACAGTCCCTAGCCCACACTAACTCCCAAACCATGCCCAGGAATTAATTATTTGGAAGTGCTAGTTGTCATGAGCTAAAGGCATGCCAGAGGCTGCTCTAAGAGTATAACAGCAGAGACTCCCACATTGCCTGGGAACATTCGCTGGCATCAGTGTAGATGTAAACAAACAAGATACTGATTCAGTGTGTAACGAATTGTTGACAGACTTTGGTGAAACTCTATAGGAAAAACCGTTACGAAAGTTTGAAAAGCCGTATGTCCTCATATACGGTATTTCCACGGGTTTGTCCCAACAGAGTTTAGTTTCTCAGCCCAGCCTTACTCTAAATAACAACTTAATCCTTTGAAAAAACTTGGCTATCAATCAGCTGTTAAGATGCAGGTAGGCAGACCATATTTCTAAACCAAATCTATATTTATTGATCACCTGGGAAGCAAAGCAGAATTCCTGAGTCAGAACACCAGCTCTGTAGTGGTTTTGTTAGTCATAGACTCGGGATTTTTTCATAAATCCATGAAGTATCTGTCAATCTCTGGCAGACTCCGTGTTATGCAGTATTTCCTATGAATGCTGTTTTCTCTCTCTAGTTTCGTTTTGTCTTCCACTTTCTCCCTAAGGAGAGTCTCTTTCTCTTAACACTTTTCATCCTGACTTCAGGGATTCTCTTTTAAAAATCAGTGCTCAGTAGATGTTTCCATTGTCTCATAAAGGCACCTTTTCAGGTGTATTACTTTATATTATATCTGATCATCTGCTGAACATAGTGAGGTTCAGGCTCCCACACCATCATCCCAAGATTAAATATTTAACTTTCTTTCACCTAGAAACAGTATTGTAAGGAAACTGATACACAGTGAACATTACAAAGCATTCTCACATTTTCTCCAACTTCCTAATAAGTTACTTCTCCTTGACCATTACCATCTCTTCATGGCCACCGTCACTTCATTTATCTTCCATTGTGACCATATCTTACCTTCTCCCACTTTGCTCACTGACAGTACCTTCTGATAAATCTCTATTTAACTTCCCAGGATGAAGGTTATGCAGCATCAGTCCCAAACACTAATTGAGAATGTAGGAAAAGCGAAAATTTGAATCAAGTGTAGATGTTGATCCAAAGGCTTATCTTGCTCAATTATTTGGGCAGGACTCTGAATCCAGGAGTAATGGCTGGAGAAGAAAAGAAGATGAGACTCTAGACTAAGAAAGATGGGAGATTTAATGACAATGGAGAGAATAATAAACAAAAATCAGGAAGACTCAGACACAAGACTGGTAAGGAAGAACCTTGTTTTGCAATACTGCTTCCTCTCCACTCATGCAGATGAGACATAGCAGATGACTACTTTAATTTCATTCTTGGAGATATTGGTTCAGTGACACAATTGGTTGTTGGATCTGGTTTAGTGCAGCAAATCTACATAATTCTTAAAATGTTGTAACAAAAGTGAAAACATGTTCTCCAAGTCATGTGTCAGAGAGTCATGTTCATAATTTACAGTGTCTCTGTCCAATAACTTGCAACACTGGGCTTCTAAGCTGGATGAAACCTCAAGATTTTATTGAAACAGCAACTTTTTCACACTTTCTCATAATTTACTCAAACTGCCTTCTTATCTGAGGGCAGATAATTTACTTTCACAGTGATCCAGAATGGCTGGGTTTCTTTGGTGATATATGAGTACAAGAAAACCCACTCAAGATTACAGCAGTCATAATGGCTTCAAAGTGAATCACAGAGGTAACCTGAAGTTACTGAAATACTTCTGAGGTATTTCAGGATTTTCAAATGCATTATTTAGATTATCCTTAAGTAATGTACTAAGCAGGACATGTGTGCATGTCTGTCTGTGTGCACAGGTGCAAACAAACTGAGAGGACTGAGGATGAGGCACAGAGAAAGCTCAAAGACCAGGCCAACTTTTAGCTTTAAGTATCTCCCACATTACCTAGAGTATTTGCAAGATAGAAAGTAATCAAAGATCTCAAAGCCAGCAGATAAAATACAAGCTGTTTCCTGACTCTTTAAATGGCAAAACTAATCATGGCCATTCTATTTTCACAATTACAGGCTGTTAAAATCACTGAGGTTAGGGGTTTAGATGATGTAGAGCCACCCACAGCTAGCCTTAGGAACTCATTTCTTCTTCAGCCTCAGAAATGTTCCCGCATATTAAGATGTCAGAGATCATCGTTGTTTATGCACTGGCTGCTTTCCATAATAATCAGACCCTTGGCCACTCTAGTAGAGAAGAGACTAATGCCATGTTTTTCAGACATGTTTCTCCCAGTAAACTGTGATTAGCTCTCTGCAGAACAGGACTGTGCTGTACCAAATCACAGCATTCAAATTAGTTATTTAAGTCTGTACGCAAACAAGAAATACCATGAAATTTTTTTTCCATTCTCAATAGTCTTCCAAACTCCACAGGCATTTAATGTGCCCAGCATTTTTTAAACTATAGTAACTATTTATCACTGATAACTTTCTGTTCAAATCCTATTGTTTTATGCTTACACAACTCAGTTTATAGCATCAAAGCCTTGCCTGAGTGGATGTTGATATCCTTATCACCAGTGCTCTCTGCACTTCTCAATTTATCACACTTACTGTTTACAGCTATCAGTCTTCAAACTCACAAAGACACACAAAGCACAGGAGTTACTTAACCCCATATAATCTCTATCTAAATGCAGTAATTTCACAAATCTTAAAGAATAATGGAATTGGTTCAGATTTGGCAAGACATTTCAGGTTCCCTCCTGCATTCTTCTGCTAAGGAAAGGAAAAGATTACGTCATCTTAAATGTATTATTAAAGCATTAACCTCCATTTTTGCTCTCAAGAAGTCAGTCGGGAAAGAAGAGTCTTTCAGTCCCATACACTTCTCTAGGGTGTAACAATAATTTCAGACCAACAAGGAGGGGAGCATGACTGGCTGAGTATCTGTGGAAGGGGACAATGCAGTCTTGCTATAGCCAGAAAACTTTTGTGCACAGAAGGGCATGAAGGAAAGCATTTTTTTAAGAAGCAACAGAGAACCTGGTATCCATGACCAAACAGCTCCAGCGACCCTAACAGCATGAGCAAATAGTGTAATTCCAGCCCAGCCCATAGGTCGGAGCACTTTGTGCAGAGCATGCTTCAGATGATGGTACCCCAGTACTATCCCAGAGGTGATGTCTTTTGCTGCTCTAACCATTCCACACTTCACCAGCATAAAGTCCAATTACTCAGTTTTGGGGTATGTAAGCCAAGTTTTGGCTGTCCAGTTTGATTATGCTTTCTATTGCTGTAATTTCTAAAATCAGCAAATAAGGAACTGTAAGAAAAAAAAAAAAAATTAAAAAAAAATCCTTTTCCCAAGGCCATGAAGGATATAGGGTGGTACAAAGGCAGTGCAGAACATAGTATATGTACAGAAGAGGGCTTTTTCCTTTGGAGTGCTCTCAGACCTCCACAGTTTATGGGAATTAAGGAGCTCAGCGCTTTGCATTAACAGGCCCTAGAATGAGTAAATAATTGCCAGCAAGAATAGTAATTATTCTGACTTGCAAATCTACATACTTCACAGTTGTGGAAAGGATCCAAGAGAACAAAGACCACACTATGCAGAAATGGTGAAAATACCGAGTGACCATCTCCTGTCTTGGAGGCATTCTTCCTCCTGTCCCCATTCTCATTTGTATAAATATTATGTATTCATAGCTCACAAAATCCATAGTCTGGGACAGAGAAAATAAAAGCAAGTCTAGCACAACGCCTGTATAAAAATTAGATTTCATGAAGTGCCTACTGTGGATTTATTTCCTGATGTTCTTCTGTGGTAATAAACCCACATCCCTTAACACACTTGGAAGCCAAACAGGAAAATGAAACCAGGAAATTTCTTGGCTGCCATCTACTGTTCAAAACTTTCCTATATCACACAGAAGAATAAAAACAAGAACAAACCCAAAGAGCACTCACTGACATCTCCAGGTTTTCTCCTCCTCTTTACTATTCTTGGATAAAAACTATGTCTTTGGACCACTGTTAAAAACCACTATATTTCTGTAAGGATTCTGTGTATATGCTCACCTTTTAATCAGAAAAGAATGAGAAACACAAAGAATGAGAATGAGAAACACAAAAGGTTGTAAACTTAATGACACACTGATTTAGGGAAGAACATTAGTATTTTTAGTATTTCAGTGAAAAACTGTACTTGTTAAAGAAGTTCTAATTCACTACAGAGCACTAAAGAGCGATTTCATTATACAGCAACAAGACAGCACTAGGATAGAGACTGAAAAGCAATGTGCAAGAAAGCTGTCTGTTTTCCCTTTTCTAGAGGCTTTGTGTTACCATCAGGGTAAGCCCTACAATATATTTGTTTCTCTCTCTCTCTTATTTGAGAGCTGCCTAGATCTCTTTGTTCTTTTCAACTCCTCTGCCCCATGTCCTGCCTCTTTGCTGTCCCAAAGAAGCCACTATGATCCTGCAGATCTGAAAAATAAGACAGGCTGGAATGAAAAGGGAATCTTCTTTATGTCCGACCAGTAAGATGACTTGGAAATCAGGTTTAAATGACATAGGACGCCAGGTTGTCACAGTTTATGACAAAAGCTGAAGGGACTATCATCTGCAGTAAAGGAGAACCGGGAATTTACTGAGAGACCTTAGGCCTGCAAGGACAAAAACATCTGAAATTGGATTCCTGGGTCAATTCTGTCACTCACGTCCAGACTTTAGTCATATGGTTATAAACTGAAGGCTCATCCTAGTAAAATATACTGGGAGCCAATTAAGTGCTTCATCTGAAAGCATCTAGTAACCTTCTCTTTACCATCTAGTCCAAACCCACTCAGAGCAGGTCCAACAACTTCGGGCTTCTCAGGCCCTGTCCGGTCAGGTTTTGAACAGGATGGAGATGTCAAACCTCTCTGGACAACCAGCTCCAGTACTTCAGCCACCCCCACCAGCCAACAGTCTTCTACTCATTCACCTGCTTGGCATGTTTGAAAAACAGTATTTCTAAGATCCCCACTCGGAAATTCACAAGACTGCATGCATTACATATATATGCATACATACATATACAGCATAATGAAGCTGACCATGTACTTCCAGTCTCTAGGGAACAAACCGCTCCCTCTCACACAAAGGTATCAGATGGTGAAACAGGTTTTCAAGAATGGTTGTAGAATATGACAGCTTTAAGTACAATGCACCCTGAAAAATTGCACCTTTGTAGAAAGTTACTAACAGATGATCTAGTAGTAACTTCAGCTTCCATAAAGTCTTTTCTCTACTCTTTAGTTTCCTTTAGTATTCCTCAAAGTTCAGGGTGGTCTGCAGAAAAGTAATACTGATTGGGAATCTGCCTACAAGCAATCTGAAAGGTACGATACCCAGTGGCAGAGGAATACAAGCAGGTTAGGGCTCATACTATAATAAACAGGAGAAAATGCAAAAGAAAAGCAAAGAAATTAAACAAAAGAAAAAACCCACCCTGAGCACAATAACAAGTAAGCAGCAACAAAAAGTGCATTATGGTGCACTGCATACCAGGTCATTTTGAAGCTTGTGGGCAGGGATGTAATCATCTGTGTCCTGTATCTCCAGGAAAAGAATTTGGATGAACTTGGTACTTCAACCTACCTGGTTTGAAATGGGGTAAAGAGTGGACTCCAGGCCACGTATCTTCATTTGGTGTTCCAAGTACCTGCACACAAAAGAGAAAAAAAGAAAAAAAAAAGAAAAAAACCACACATTGCTTTAATGGAAAAAGACTTACCAAGTCATAGCATTGCATAAAGCCACTCCTCATTGTAAGCTCAATGTACCTTACAATCTAAACTTTAAATAGGCTTAATTATTGGGGGAAAAGGGGGAGGAAGACGGTACAAAAAGTTAAATGATTACCACGGTTTCAAGGTACCAATGGAGTCAGTAAAGCACGTAATGGTGCTGTGCTCCTGTCACGTTGCCTGTTTAACCAATACATGTTAAAGCTACTTGCCATTGACACATGTCAAGCTACCTGCATATCTCAGAGCACTGATGTTACAGAGGCTAGATATTTTAGCTCAGAAATAGTTTCAATCCCTGTAAACTTAAATAAGATGAACAGATACCTAATACATGCTAGGATAGAAGATTTGTACAGATGGTGAAGCAGATCACCAAGAGCATGGCATGAACAAGAATGCACTGTGAATAGTTGTCATTTTAAGTGGATGTAGTATACATAAAAATAGTAAATTTTTAGGAAATACAGACTTTACCAACTCATGCATTACACTTTGTTTCTATTCACTTCAACTGTCCTCCTTCTTGTAGTGTAAGTCAGACCAACTTTCAGCAGCAAAGTATTTAACACTTTTCATGTGCTTCTTACATCCTCTGCTCACATGAAAAGTTCACCCCCTGTGTCTTTGGCACAAATAATAAGTAAATTGAGAACTGCTATAATTAGTTCTCCCAAACCTGGTTTTGCTTTATAAAATGTAACTGTCAACTCTTGCTTTAAATAGAGCCAAGAGGAACACCTAAATTAGCAGCTCTGGAAATGCATTTCTGAATGACTTACGGAATTTGATATTTCACTACTGGGATCTTTCTTGTTACAAATTTACACCCAATTTTTAACATGAATGAAAATGCTAGGGACTGTTTTCAATATTTGCTATAATCTCAGGCCCTGGAATAAAAAGGCTGATATGCTAACGTGAAAGCATTTAACACTAGTCTGGTGCTTGTTGTGCATTGTCATAAATGTCCAAAACCCCCTGCCAGCCCTGCCCCTACCTGCACTGCAAATCTTCTGAATAAATATTTGGACCTGCATATCTTAAGTCACTGTGATATTCTGTGGTCACTTACATCAGCATGAAACAAGCACAAAGTCAGTGTGAAAACCTTTGGTCCAAGTATGTGAAGGTTTGTGACACTTCAGGGCAAGCTACAAGACATCTACTCCTAACCATTGGGAGACGAAGAGATTTTTTTTTTTTTTTTAATTGTGTCTGCTGCAATATACATATGCATTAAGAGCGGTAAAGGAAGGACCACTAGAATATTTGTTGCACTTCTTGAGCTATGTAAACATTTGTTCATGTCAATAAATTCAATCTTAAAAAAATTCTTAGAAGCAAGACTGGGAAGCTAAAACACAAAAAATTTCCCTTCAACACTTCCAGAAATTTATTTCATAAAATTTAGAAATGGGCTTAAAAACTTGAGGCAAACGTAAGCGACCTCTTAAATAGATACAATTCTTACCTACAAGGTGTGCTGTATGACCCTAGTGCCTCAAATTTGTCAAGAAATTTACAATACTAATGTGTTTCTAATCTAAGAATATTAATGCAAAGATCATTTTTTTCCACTATCAAATACAATGAGCAAATAGTCCCATTTAGATGTATTATGACCAGTAGGAGGTGAAAGCAGAGCACCAAGGTGTCAGAGAAACAAAGATGACAGTATCAGTGCAATTAGACAGTATATGTTCACGTGGTTATTTGGATATCCAATTAACTGATGTTATTTGTAAATATTGTTTGTAGGACATTGCTCTCAGTCCTTGTGAAATATGTCTTAATTGGCATTGAGTAAGATAAACCTGGCCCTGCAACCCTGATTCATCGCAACACCTGTATTCATTTCATTATTGCTGTTAGGGAGAGCACAATTCTCCCATTAAACACAGAAGAATTTAGGAGACACAGTTGACACTGTCACTAAATCAATTTGCAAATAACTTTTAGCTTCTGCGTTAATCAAGCTCCTGGTGCCAAGCACATTCCGGACCAGGAGAGGGAGCCCGTGGATTAAAAACAGAGATTCTTGCATCCTCAGTTTAAGTAATATGGTCCTCAATTTTGCAACCCCTCTTAGCAAATCAAAGGAATATTCTCTCATGAAACGTTGTAAGAAAATTAGCCACATCCTTCTAAATGTGTGTTCTTAATCGTCTCTTATTTTAGATGAGAGATAGGCAGCTAAGGCACTGTACAGTTGAATATTAAAACCAGCTAACAAAATCTGAAACTTCCAGTGCAAGGTAGAATATTTATCAGACCAATTTAATGTAGAACTTCAAGCTAAGAAATGTATTATTCTGATTGTCAAAGTAACATCAGGTCCAGTAACAGAGGGCTTGATGGGAGATCACTTTTGTAATGAATCTTATGTGACTCACAATTTTTGGTTTCACTAGTTTTCCAATCAATTTCTTTAATAATATTGCAGCACATCTGCTGCTACAATGTTTAAGAGCCAGCTACAAACAAGTTCTGTGCATTGGAGTACTCAAACCACCAATATTTATAGCTTCTGTCAAGGGTAGCAGCCAGGCTAAAAACAACTAGGGTTTTCTATCATCTAAATGCCTACCATTTTTAAGGTAGGGGCACTTCATAGTTCAGACAAGGATCCAGACACTATATTTTAATGCATTGTACAAACACTATAAAGATCATCCTTCTTCCACACAATTTTTAACATACACAGTACAGAAATTCACGTTACGTGACTATCAACAAACAAGGAACAGTGAAACAGCTGTGGTTTTGGATAAGATGAAACAGTCACTGCCCACAGGTATGTCAAAGTAAAGAGATTTGTAAGCATCACCTTGCAAGGGATGCTTCTAAGCAGCAATCAATCCCGTTCTGATGAGGTGGGATTAGGCAACCCAAAGCAATGAGTTTTGACAGATGCTATAAACAAAGCAAAGTGGAGTTCACATGTAACACCACAGTGGAGAAGGATCTGCCTTGTTCTGGGGCTTACAAAAGACAATTAAGGGACTAACATGGAAAAGGAAAGTGGAGGAGGAAGGGAGAACCCAGCAGTCTTCTGGTTTTACTCCAAAACACTGTCCCTTAGCAGTTAAGACCAATTATCCAGACCAAACCACTGGCAACATCTTAGCATCTAACCGATTATATGAGGGAGCTGGCTGTAGCAAACCACTGGTTACCCACTAGTGCTGGAGAGCAAGTCTAACCTTAAAGCAGCCAGTGGAGGTGGAAGATACAGAAGACACAGCATCCTGGGACAACAACTGAACACCAGGGGCTGTTATTTTACAGTTAACCTCCTAGCCCCGACTATCCTTTCATGGTCCACCACTTCTCATCCCAAGCATACCACCAGGAGTTCTGTCTCTTCTACATTTTAACATTTTTTCTTCCAATTTCGTGTTCCAAAACCATGAAAATAACCACCACTGTCATGGAAATCAAGCTCCAACTTAATATTGGAAATGAGCTTTTATTTACCATTAAGAATTATTTGAAAAAAAAAAACCCAACCTAATTTGTTTGCTTTGTCTACTGATAATTTGCTTCTCAGTGCAGTAAACATTGAACTAGCATGATTTGATATCCTGTTTTTTAAATTGAATTATTATCACAAGAATAATCTACAATTCTCAGATTTGGAATGGATTTAATGTTTTCCAGGGACCAGGATGGTTATGGTTCCTGTAATGAAAACTCCAAAACCTACTGGGGTTTTGCTGTTCCACACTACATACAACACTCTGGGCTCTTTCATTCCCTAACAAACAAGAAAAAATGACCTTCTCACTTGAAACTTGCTGTTCAAAATCAGGATCAGATTCTAATCTTATTTGTAGGGTGAGAAATCTATTTATATGAAAATAACAGAATTATAATACATCAGGGTACTGAGGGCCAAACACCCTTACTGGCAGTTGACATTGTTACAGTTTGGCAGATTGTTACGAAAACAGAATCTGCTGTTCAAATCTCCATATACAAGCATGATGTAGAAAGATTTCCCAGGAAACACAACACAAATACATTAAGGTCTATTGCATTGCCCTAATTTTTTAATATAAGAAAAAAGTTGTTGCTTTTTGCATCTGGTTTTACAAAGACTCATCATTCCCTTAATTAACCTGCTCTTTGGTGTGCAAGGTAATCATTATTTTACAGTGAGCATTATGCCACCCTACCAACACAATTAGTCATGTTGTCCTGTATTATGCTTCGAATGTAAAACCATTCCCTATTACTGCCATGTAATAAGGTCATTCTGGGTAACAATTTGTCCAGAGAAGTCATCTGAATCTCTTGTGAGATGAGCAGCAGTGCAAATCTTTCCCACCAGCTCTTTCCCAAGTGCTGGCATAATTAATAAAGAACAAGCATCTCCATTTGCACTACAACTTTTGAATATACAAAGCTGTATATTACTGAAATAATGCTTTAACCCTTGTTAGATCTGATGATCCTCAAGAAAGGCGATGGTTTGGACTTCAACAAGACAAAGAACATGCAGCCTGTGGTATTATTCAGGGTTTTGTAGCAACAGAGCAGAATGAAAAACAAGATCAGCATGCAAATGAGCTGCCTTTCCTTAGACAACATTTATGGAAATCAGGCTAAGCAATTTGCTGAATTTTCCAGTTTTTTCACATTAGGTCAACTTGATGAACAAACGAAGTTCAGTCAAAAAAATGTCAGGAGAGTGAATTTTTTTTTCCCCCCTTTAATAAAAAGAGGGTTTTGTTGAAAAACGCCCTAGAATTTTAACTAGGAAAATTTACAAGCTGGATGTAAAAATGTTTTATTATTTTATTTTTCCTTTTAAGTATCATCAAGATTTCTGTTCCAGTCTTCCTGTTTGCTGGGTAAAACATACCGCATTTAGTGAGTCCTTGGCTGTGATGTACTGTGGGAGACCATAGCTGTCTGAGCAACCAAACTTAATAAAAAGAGGAAGAGGATAGGTATTGCAGAGCCATTTCCAATTCAGCAATCTCTTTCTATTGAGTGAGATATGGAGGTTTCAGATGTTCTGTTTTTCAACAAAAATCTGCTATATTCTTCCAAAACATACATATCTAATGAAGCTTTCAACTTAGTCAAAACCCTAGGAGTTCTTTTCCTTCTCATCAGAGGAAAGTAAGTTACTGGTTTAGATTTGGCTCTTGAGAAGCAGTGCAATTTCCAGGGTTTCACTACGGCAGCTCCATCACTCCCAGAGCCACCTCTGAACATGGAATTTCCCATCTGGTCTGGAAGAGGAGAAGCTTATGTAATCTTTCTCTCTTGCAGTCTGTCCTGGTGCTAAGCCATTTGTCCAGATGATCCACCTACTGCTGCATTCCCCTCCCGAGGAGTCACTGTTAGGTAGATCTTAACCACATCTTCCACAATCAGGGAAAGTGTTGTATTACCACCTGATAATGTCAGTGAGCACAAAGTACATATGGTAGTGAAGACCAAAGGAGGAACTTTGTCCTTCAGCTTAGTGTTTGGTCTTAGTATAATGGGTTAAAAAAAAATTCAGCAACTATTTGTGTATTATGCATGCTGACTCAGAGCCTGCTAACTGACAACTGCAGTGAGGCTTCCTTCAACTCTCTGCTGGGCACGATGGATGACAGCTGAGTGTCAAGTTTAATATCCAAAAGATAGAGACAGAAATGGAATTGCCTCAATAGCAGTCGTTTCTTCACATCAGGACCTTAGCAGTTCAGCTTCCGTAAGGGACAATAAATCTATCAGTTTGTGTAATGCACTTACGCGTTTGTTAGATTGAGGCCGAACACATTTTAACTTTTGGAAGGTTGTGAATGTTCCAGGGTTCCCAGCTGCAGTGAAAAAGTCACCTCATATTTCACTACAGAAACAATGTCTATCAGCTAAGATGGCAACAATGTATTTATTTGGATTCATGAAAAATAAAGACCATATGCCTATTCATTGTCCTTGAGATTTTAAATATTGAAGCTTTACTTCATTAAATGAATGACAAAAATTACATATATATAGTTCCTAAACCAGGAAACCACATAAATTCAAAGTTAAAAAACTGGAGTGAGGCTGTGTGATCAAGGCAGTCTCCTCCCATGTGGAAAACACTGAAGGCCTTGTTCAGAGCTTGAAAACTGTATTTTAGTAAAAATTATTTTTCTTACATAGGAAACTCTTTCTGTATTTTTTTCAGTCTACTGTCATCAAAACATCCCTTCGTTATTCCCACACAGGTAAGAAAGAAAATACCAGCGAAACAGAGACACAATATATTAAGCATACAGAACATGTAATGTAACTTCTATGATTCCTCTTAAGTGTTAAACAAGAGCCCATAAATCTTTGTAGACAAAACCAGACTTTCAAATTCTTATATGTAATTTTATGTATAAAACAGGTTGCATTTTTTGCTTCCTTATGTCCCTGTAAATGCCATCAAAGTAATAAAAACTTGCAGTGATGATACATGGTAAAAGGAAAAAGAAATTCAACAACCACCATTTTATATGCACAATGGTAATGTGCAGCAGAATATGTTTAATGTGATCTGCATTCATTCAGGACATTAAATCAGAATTAAGGATTTAAGAGAAAACAAGGCTGGTTAGAAAACAAGCTGACTGGAGTATTTCTTTTGAAAGTTAATTTGTGAATGATCTAATCATTGTCTTAAAAAAACCCCAAGGTATTAAACTCTTTCAAGAGCTCTAAGAAGCACCTGCTACACAGACAAAGAGTACAGGACACAACAGCAACAAAAAAGAGAGAAGGCACCTCTTCACCAGCCCCATAAGCTTGTTTCTGCTCTATGTAAAGGGATGCTGTTTTGTGAAAAAATAGAAGTTACTGAGGCTTATTCTCTAAGGTGAAAAAAGAAACAGTAAGAACAGAATGAGGTTCACCTACAACAAAAGGCTGACTCTTTCAGGCATCAAGTGGAATATCATCATTCCATTATACATGGGTAATAAAACCACTTGCTTTGAGCATAAAGAGTGATTTGTGATGAAGCTGGCTTCAAAAACATTTAGGTAATCTGCCAGTATGGATGAGGGAAGCAAAACATGAAATTACCATCAACATTCCCACAAAATTTTAACAACAAACATTAATTAAAAAAAATCAAGTTCAACTAATATTTGTGCTTTAGCTCTGCCAAGGATGAAAAACGAGGTATGTGAAACAATAAAGGACCCAACCGTTCTTAACATCCTTTCCCCATAGAGGCAATATACAAAGAAGTCTCACCAGGAAGCCTTTTTAACATGTGATTTTTCCAACCTTACTGTGTGTATATAAATGATATTTCAGCAGCTGCCTGCATCAAAAAGCTAAATTTATCCCAACACTTTTCCACACTGTTTGCGGCACAAGTTAAACAAACTCATCGTTCTCTTCATACCCATGGTAACCACTGCTATGCTTTTAAGGGACCCTGGCAGAGACACCACTGCAACATGAGGAAGACAACAGGGACTGGAGACTTCATAAACACATTTGTCTGCCTTCACAGAGCCAGGTTCTACCTACTCTCTCTGCACGAGCTGGGCGCGACAGCTGGGAGGAGGAGGAGAAGGAGGAACTTCACAGGCATCACCACAAACCCAGCACTGCAGAGCATCAGGACAGGATGAAATGAAACCCCCAGTCTTACAACAAAGCACTACTGAGATCTGATATGCCAGTTTCCTTAACTGCTCAGCCAGGGGAGAGTTTTGTTTATTCTGAAAAGGACATACTAAATGCATACTACACTTTGAATCACAGAAACAGCTCTGTCAATGAGATGACTTTTAGAAACTAATTCTGTCCATAATCCAATCTAAATTGGAGAGAGAGCAAAACCAGAGTCATTTAATCTAAATGTCACAATGAGAAAAAAGCAAGTGTGAAATGACTTGTACTGGACTGTAGCATCCTCTTCCTACAGGTGTCACAACCCAGACTGGACAGACCAGGAAGTCGTGTTTAATTAGAAATTCCTGCGGGCTAAATTAAGGTGAAATGACACCAAACGATCAGTTAAGGATTTTATTCATGACAGAAGCAAGCTGAACTGAGGAGGCATGGTAGTAGGTGGCAGGGTTTCTCACAACAGGAATTGGCATAAAACTACTTCTGTAAACCGTGTAACCCAGGGTAACCACATACATCAATTCAGGGAATAAGGAGATCCCTCCCGTCGAGTCACGAGGTTCAGAGCAGACCCCCTTGCTTTCTAGACTCCTCCTCAGAGAAGGGCCCAGGGGCAGCTGGATCCACTCTTAGTCCCAGACTTGGTCAACGGTTTTATGCCTTAAAGGGATGAGGTGTAGGGATTGTGGAAAAGGAAAAGGAAAGAGAGAAGAAGACAGAGAGAGAAAAAGGAAGAGAGAAAGATTTCACCACTCCTGGGTCCAGCGTTGGTCCAGTCAGCTGACGGTCCAGTTCCACTGTGCTTGTGCAACTGGGGCTTCAGTTTGTGTCCTTTCATCCTCCTTGCCCCTCCTTCAGGCGGGCACTTGAACTTATTAGGCTAATGAGCAGTTTGTGAGCCTTTGGGCTTGGGGGTCCTTTGGGGAGTAACTTCTCCTTCCTTGCAGACACGGCCACTGTTTGATCTTTGTATCAGAACAGCTTATCAGAACAGGGAGCTGCGCACCCTCCAGCACGCCCTCCCCCTCCTGTTGCTGATGTCTGAGCTGATGGGCTTTTCACCTTGGTTCCTTGCTGTGCAGGGTTTGTCTTTAAGCAGAACTTGCCCCACCACAATGTTTGAGACATTAACTCTTTCCGTCTCTCGCAACAGGTAGTCAGCCCATCTCATTGTAACACCCTATTTCAGTAACTTACAACTTTCATAAACGATCACATGGTGGAAGAAACTGGGATTTTATTTAGTGATTCTTACTAAAACATTTCTGTGAATGAGACAAATGCTAAAAATACTAAGAAAACAGGATTTGGCAAACTTATTTTGAAAACAGAGCGGCCTATGCTGGAGAGAGAGAATCTGAAATTGACAGCAAAAGGAAAAAAGGCAAACTCCTGACAGAGACTGCACTTTCCCTCAAACCAGTGCAACCATGCATCAATTTAGCCAAATTACAAGTTAATTAAAAAGCATAGTACATGCTAAAAGGAGACACTGTTCAGCTCCAAAGTGAAAAGAGGGCTCCTCTGTGAGGGATGGTCCATACTGAAGCAGCTAAAGCAGCAGAACTGAGAACCTGTCCCTCTAGCTTTCCCAGCCACCTGTGCTGAGAAGTCTCCTTCCATCAGCAAACCACCTCATCATCAGAATAAAAAAATCCTGACATTAAACTAGACTTAAGTGTCTCTGATAGCTGCTTTGGACCTGCAAAAACTATGAAACACCTCAACAGGATGAAACTGATCCTTAGTAAGAATAGAATAGAATTTGAAAGCTTTTGTAGACCTCAAAGCTGTGAATCAGGGAAAGACTGGGAAGAAAATTCATGCAGAAGACTACAGCTGACCTCAACAGATTTCTCTCTCCTTCCTTCAAGGAGGCAAGTTTGCTCTTCTGGCATTGCCAGAGCTTGTGAGCTCTCAAATAAGGTCACAGAGAGGGAATGATTTCACCAAGGAAGATCTTGGTGTTAATATATGTGACGAAGCAGCTGCTGATGATTTCTGTGCTGGAAGGTCTCTTCCTTACCATTTGGGAACAGACAGAATGGTTTTCTTCACTGCGAAGGAGAAGGAAGTCAGCAATTTTCTGTCAGAAGGACCCCCTGGCTCACAAGTCATGCTTGTTTATATATACTTTAAAATCTGCTCTGATTTACTCTGTAGAGAAAGGTATATACTCTGCATTTCAGATTTCCTATCCTGTTTGTTTGTAAAGCCTTTGGAATAACCCACCCAAACAGACAGTCTTCTCCTAAATATGCTCTTTAAAGATTTATTTCAAGTTTTTTTACTGACTTTTTTCTTTAAACCGAAAAAGGGAGGGGAAAAAAAAAAAAAGCCAAAAGCCTGTAGGAGGCTTTTATGAAATGTACTTCCACAAGCCCTGCTGTGCTGGCTCAGCAGCTGGCTCATTTGAATTCCAGGTATGCACTACACAGGGTTTTTTTGGAAACACTGGCTTATCGGAAAAGCAATGCTGCTTTTTGGATCATAAAGCTGGCTTTATGGTCTTTTTGAAGACCATAAAACTGGCTCAGTTAACACGCACGAATTCCTACCGAGTGTTGCAGTGTCCAATCTCGTTGGCACAGGCAAAGCTACACCATTGCATCAGGATACTTATGGGCTTAAAGCAGCCATTCAGCTGGAGAGCTTATTTAAATAATTAACAGACCAAATTTATGCATATTCTTATGAATCATCATAAAAACAGCAAGGAAGACATTTTAATTTAAAATAAAATTATGTTTCTTCACTATACCATTGTTTAACTACAACTATCAGAACAAACTAGCACATTTGGGATCACTTCCATTGCTGATAAGAATCATGACCGCACTGGGACCTGACCTAATATTTTTCATAGAAACCAATTCATGTTTTCCCAGAGCAAAACCCCACTCCAAAGCAGTGAAGCACACTGTACTTCTCAGATACTGGAAACCCTTTGTCTCTGGCCTGCCGCCCAGTCACAACACATCGGAGGAACAAGTGTGCCTCGTTATGACACCACACCAGGACTCACCATTCCTTATGCACAAAGAACAGCATACGCACAGCACAACAGAAGCTCATGATGTGCTGCTTGCTTACGTGACAGAAACACATTTGCAGTGGAGAGGAAAGCTTTTGTACTAAGGCAGGTAGAATATTATAGCTGGGCTAACTGAGCTGCTGAATTCACCATCTGGGGGGGAGAAAGAAAAAAAAAGAAGTACTAACATGAAAATTCTTTTTCCCACCTAAAAATCCTGGGGAGGTAACATATACCCAGACCTATATATTAAGCCTGGTGCTCAGCATCACAGAACAGCATGATCCTAGAATCCGATCAGATCATCCAGAAGTTTGCCAACTCCTTACTTTGCCAAGTAAGGTCTTGATCTTGTAATAATCTCAATTTTGAATAGATTCATGCAGCTACATGGAGCCTAGGGAAGCAGTGGGTACTTTGTCAAGTTTTTTTAAGCAACCATTTGTTCAATCTGCAGTAAATGAAGGCAGCCAGTCATGCTGCCATTTGAAGAATGTGCGGGTCCAGGTGTTACAATATTTCTGAAACAGCATGGGCATTAATAATGAGCTCCAGTTGTGTTGGGTATATGTGGTGGATGTAAGAGCACTCTTCCTGGATGTCTAAATATCCTGCTGATTCCTACACCGAACCTTATCAGAATCCCCAAATGAAATCACTTTTTAAAATGTCTAACCTTATCACTAAAAATCCACTTCAAGTGATTCATTTTCAAGTGTGCCTCCTACAACAAACCACAGCATGATGCTTGATGTATTCATTCCAAACCGCAGTATTTTGCTGCTAAAAAACAAAGAGTTTTATACTTGTAACTATCCTTCTGAATCATAGGAACAGAACAAGCAAGCAGAACAAAAAATGGAAGTCTCTAAGTACTATAGAAATTTTTTTTTTCCTAAAAATGGGGGAAATGTCAACCTACTTCTGATGGAGAGACACTGGCTGTTAAAGCAGCCAAAACATTTTAAGTGGGGTCAGGGCAGAATCCCAGGGAGATACTCATTCTCATCCAGAAGACAGTAAGATCAATGGGGAGGCTGTGGCGGAACAGAACCCGTATCCTCCACTGCAGCGTAGTGAGCTAGCCCACCTCACTGCAGAGCACTTTGGAAGTTTCCATTGAACTCCTCACTAGAGCATCGACCCATTTTCCTGACACCTTCTTTACCCATTTCCTTGCAAGTCCAGGGATGGGTTCATTTCCCTGACACCACAAGGTACATGCCCAAACGTAGAGATCAGAAGTGGGTTTTGAAAGAGTGCGGAATGTTGAGACGCTCAAATTTTGTGAAAACTGGAAACTGTGCGATTTAACCATTTATTGCTCATTTAGCAGCTGTGGCTTCAACAATCAGCTGGCAGGTGGCCTAAGACTTTTCATTTTGCTTATTTAAATGAAGGTGGAAGCAGGTGTCACTCAACTGGAAGAGGCAGCTGCACTCCCAGCTTCAGTAAACCCATTTGTTTGCTCTGACATTAGTGCACTCAGTAACTTTGCCCGAGACTTCTGAGCTCTCAAAAACACCAGGCAGGAGGCATTAGGATGTAGTCATCTCCTGCCACCATTTAAACTTGCTTGAAACCACATGCAGGGCAGCTGCAGTGGCAGTCCTTGCTCTTTGCAGCCTCACTTTTGGGCAAAAGGGAACTACTTCCCTGGAGCTGCTGGAACCATTCCTCTCTACTCACTGGAGAAGGCAGCTGCGAGGACTGGGCAGGATTTGGAGAATATACCACCTACAGCTCCAAAAGGAATTACGGGGGCTTGCACTAAACCAGTCAATGATGAAGTGTGAATGAATGAAGGCAAATCCTCAAAAGTTTGGAGCTGCTTATGACCTGCATATCACGGTCCACTCTTTTTCAGAAAAACAAAACAAAACAAAAAACCAAACCAGAGGGGGAAATGGATAAATAAATAAATAGGATATGCAAATACAGAAAAGAAAATTTGCACAGACACATGACAAAGAGCTTCAGTACCACTAGTAGTCAATAATGATGGAGAGGAAGAGAAAGACTGGAGTTACAGTTTCTTATCCCCCCACCTCCAATACATTAAGGTCCACAGAAATGCATAGCCTGAAATACTGACAACACAAAGGCTGAAAAATGATGGGGGATCAGGTACAAGAAGAGTAAAATGACTATATTAATTCTTTAACATGAGCAATGCTGCTATTACAAGGCAAATCATAACATTTCAGAGGTAAATTTTAAAGATCTCACTGAATTAGCAGAAAGGGAGATGTTATACCAATGAAACAAGGGTAACTGACTATGCAAGTTACCAGAGAGAAAAATCAACCTCTCAATAGTGTAGGCACAGCAGATCTCTTGGACTATGTGAGGAACACAGATGAGCAGCACGATGTTATCATCAAGCTAGTTAAAAGGCTGCAAAAGCAACAAAACCATGAAAGCATTAACAAGAATAAGATAATATAAAGCAAAAGTGGTAGGAAGCTGCACTGAAAGTACATTTTACTGAAAGTAAATGAAGCCCAAAGAAGAGATAACTCTAGTAAGAATCAGGTGTTTCACTATCCTTAGTTTTCAGCTATATTCACTGGTCTGATAAATTATTTTTTTTACGGAATAGGGTACTGCAGGGATTTAATGAAAAGCCCCATAAAACAAACAAAAGAGGATTTGCCCTGGCTACAGTTATTACCCTGCTTTGAACTGCTGAGCAGTTGATAAAGTGATATGATGCAGTGAGGTCAGCAGGACCCTTCCCTTTCCAAGAGAAAGAGCAATACTAGCACACTCTAATGAGCCACTCCAGCAGCACAGCAATGTTATTAACCAAACATCTCGGTCATCAGACCAAAGCAGACTATACCAAAATGCCTGGGATCTCCATCATCCAAATTATTAAGGCCTCTTTTTAAATAACTAGGGCAATGTGTTGTATGGATGCACAGCAAGATGAGACAGGAAGGATAACTAATGGATTGACAAAATCCTTGGCTGTATTCCCTCTGATTTTACTGAAGGGCCAGTTCAGCGATACAAAGTTTACACAACTTCTCTTTCTCTTATGAGAAAAGCGCAATTACCAGCTATTGTAAAACAATTACATTCAGGATACACAGGGAAAAAACCCACAAATAGAATATGTTCTAAGATGAAAATAAGTTACAATGCAAATAATTCCCTTTTGAAGAAGGGAAGTAACTGCAGAATATTTGTAAATAACTTTAAAAGGAATTAAGCAAGAGTTCTTCTAAAAACATAGATCCCTCTTTACGGCACAGCAAAGTTTAATCAAATTGGAAGTTTACAAGGTCAACTGATTTCTCACCCACCAAAAGATACAGAAATCCAACCGTAAACTTTCAGCACAATAAGCAGATGCCTAAAAATTTCTCCTTTGGATGTAATCATCATCAGGGCAATCATATTTATGTGAGAAGATACCTATTGCACCATACTACACTTTCTATTAAAAATTTACTTTATGCTGTTCTGCTCCATCACTGAGAGGTTTGAGAGTTTACACCACAGCCATTTGGATCATGTTGTACCCCAAAAAAGCACCATGAAGAATGCTTATTATGTTCTCACAAAACATATTATTAGCACTCTCGGATGTACTCGGAAACAGACCTCCATTGCCAGAAATACTGCTACACAGTGATATACACGCGCACTCTAAAGACAAATAGTGAACACAGGACATTTTTCTTCCTGTAACTGACAGCTAGAGAATCCAGTTTTGCTATGGCCTCCAAGTTATTTTAAATGGAGCACTCAGAAGACTGGCGAAGGAAGAACCAAAGCAACAAGAATGAAACATAGTATTGTATACTTCAAAACCTGCTCTATTTATTTCATACTCAAACAGTTGAGACTACCTACTACATTAAGATCCTAGACAGGTAATTCTCCCACTCGCAATTCCTGTATGAGACCTCTTTTTTTGACACCTTCTTATGAAGTAGAATATATTCCATTTCTGTAGCCTTTTTCCTTTCCTTTTCCTACTTATTAATACTGATTTTGCCAGTGTTTTTCAAGGCAGTTTCAAACTAATGCAGCTTTTTTCCTGTTGGTTACTTTTCTCTTAAAATAAAAAGACAGTAATAATAAAAAAAAACCTATTAGAATAAAAAAATTCAGGGGAGATGCATTCCTTCTGATTGTCTTTCCTCTGTGCAAGTCACATAAGCAACGGCAACACACAAATAGTGGATGTACAGAAACTGTGTGACAGCATTTTTATATGAATAGTTAAAACTCAGACGAGATTATACAAAATTTTCAACATGTCAAATTAAATGCCTAAATTATTTAACCATAGCCATTTAATGAACTAGAAAAGCAGCTGTCCTAATCAAGGTGGATTAATGTTAGCCTTTGAAAACTTGAAACCTCTTGAAATCACTAAGCTTATCTGAAAATTTACATTTAGGTTATAAAAAGATACTAAGGATCAGTAGCTTGTGTAAATGGCAGTGATAGTTGAAGAAAATCTTATGGCAAGTGCTCAGCATCTTGCTAAATTAATACCTTGTCTAGGGCACTGATTCAGGAAACACTAAAACATGTATTAAAGTCTACCTTTATTCAAATTAGGCCTATTGCAAATGGTACCTCAGGTATATGCATGGGCTGAAGGGGATGTTTCCCCCAGATACCATGACAGAAAAAGCTATATACTTTTACCAGTTCTTAGGAGGGCAGAAGAAATCAGCTATTATTCTTGAAGTCTTTTAAGAAACATGTACAGACAGGTAAGGGATATCAATCTTAGATTGTCATAACCTGTCTCTAAGATCATAATCTAAAACTGCCTCACATTGATTTTTAGACATTTTCAACTTTAAGGATGTTTGAACTTGAGCTACTGATTATAAACAACAATTTTGGCAATCAAGATGCTCTTCAGAAAACCCACTTTTGGCATGTGATGAGCAATTCAGACACAAGTAAAAGAGGAAAGGGAAAAGAGAAGATTCAAGTATATTAAACATTGTTCCTTTATTTACGAAACAGAAAGAGAAAGCAATATGACTATTTGATGTTTGATCATTTATTATCTCCCCTAGTAAATAAAGCCAGCATATCAGAGGAGGTTTGTGAATGGGCCTGTGCTTTTATGTGGCACAATATTATCTTGCAGCATAAGTTTTTGGATAACAGACCAGTGTTTTTGTTCAGAATGGGCTTCAGCTCCATTTGTAATATGCACAAATTGCTTGCAACTGCATTTCTGTTCAGTGTCACCTGCTGCCAAAATGTTTGCAATTACAGCTCCATAACACATGTGGAGACATGTACAGAGAGAGATTTTACATGGGAAAAAAATCTATTTCTATCGTGTATGGGGCCAAGAAGGAAGGTGCCTGCAAAGATGTACACTAGTATAAGTAAACAGAGCTGCACTGATTTACACCAGCTGAGTCTCAGCACCATTTTTTTCATTGCATTGCCTGTAACCAGCCTCTTGAAGGCCAGAGGCGAGCCTGGAAAAGAAACAATGCTTCTTTATAATTATAGCCCATTTCTCATTCAGCAACTAAACATGGCAGATACTGAAGAAACATTCTGATTCCAAAGAAAGCCACAAAGCCGTTGTTTTCCACTGAACCATGTCTGAATTTGTTTTCTTTTTCTGATAGCCAATTACTATTCACGTTTTGCCCTACCAAGCTGATAATAAGCCAAGCTCTTGCAATCCCAGCCACGCTGAGGGTTTTGCTCAGAATTAGCCAGCTGGATCGGAACAGCTTCTTGCAAGCAGAAGATGACACCTACGTGCATCAGATTGTGTGACAGGCTGGCCTGACATCCCCCAAGCCCTTGAAAGTCAAGGATGGGGTTACACATTCATTTATTGTTTCCTCTCCTCCTCTTCCCTTCTGCTACCACCTGGTAGTTCCCCTGGCAAGTGTCCATGATATATTGCTGGGTATTTTTATGACTTTAATACACGGATAAATGGGAGGTTACGTGTCCCCTTTTCTAAAAGAAATGTTAACAGAGTACAAGATATAACTTTAATATTTTTTAAAGCCTCCTTTCCTGACACACATACGCAATATTCCTCAAGAAAATTTCCTACATTTTTACAAGATCTCTATTTTTAAATCCTAGGCCTAGTTTGTTCGCCCAACACCATATGGGTTTAATGATACAAGGCAAAAACCAACACAGACTATGGCTACTCAGACAGGGTGAGGACAGGAGTTCTTTGTAAGAGGTAAACGTGAATTAGCATCAGATACCTTGTGCTCTGTTATAAGGGAAAAAGACTACACGTGAAGTGATACAGAAGACAATATAGTGCAGAGAGCTAAAATTGAGCTGAAACTCCTTAAAAAGAACTCTTAAAAAATCCAAAATCCTTTACAAAGCATGAATACCTAAAAGATTTACTTTGTTTTTTAAAGACCATTTTAAAGGTTAATTCACCTCATACTTGCCTAGTTTAGAATTACTTTCATTTGAAGTTTAGCATAAGACACAAAGCCCAGAAAGGAACCTCCTAAAAGTGGTATCAGTGCAAAACCTGCAGGCAGCTGCAGTAAAATACTGAATAAGTGCTAACAACTTCAAAGAGAAGACCCACAGGTAGAGAAGGCTGCAATTTATTTAATTAATTTCAGTGGTGCTGAAGAGAAGTGAAGTATTTTGCGTATTGTTATATTAAAGCAAAGCAGAGGTAAATTCATTAGCAGGACATAATACATTGCACTTCTCTTATTCTACTTACATGCTGTGTTATCGAAGATAGAACTCAGCAGTCAGGTTTCCACTTAATTAGAGTTTCAAAAAATCCCCTCATTTTCCTCATGAAGTCATTGGTGGGAGGAAAATGGAGAGAGATGAGGGAAAAACACAAGCTGTTTATAGAAAATTTTCCCCCTCTAAGCAAGAACTATGTATTTTACAAAGATGAAGACTTTTTCTCCAACCAGATTCATCAGCTGCAACATATAAGGAACCATAGATACCATGCCTATACAAAGTAAAATTTCAGCTCAGGTTCAGCCTCACAAATGTATCTATTCCATCAGAGATGAACAAGCTGTATTTCAGGGCCAAAGTATTTACCAAGTGACAGAAAAACATGTATTGAATAATGAAACAGGAATAAAAGACCAATAAAGTTGACTAAACACCTCATTATACAGGTGCACTTCAAAACCCAATAGTTAAAAAAGTACTCCTCCCTTGGGTTTAGCATTGCTAGCTTCCCAAAAGACGTTATTAACACAATATACCAGAAAGCAAGGTTCCTTTGGGTCCGTCATAAGCTTAAATGAAAGCGAGGCCTATTAAAATGTATTATTTTGGGCGTTAGAGGTCATCAGTGACATAAAGCAAACCTTCAGATACAGAACCACAGCGAGAAAGCTCCACAGCTTCACAAACGCCTGTTAACATTAGAGTCGCAGAGAAAACACTACTAGCCTGCATTACATGATACAAGATGCTTCAAGTGTGTAGTCATATATTTATGTGTATATATATATATAAAAGAAAAAATATTACTAACCATTTAAATGTTCAATAACAGAGGTAACACTTCCATTCCCATTTAAAAGGAAAATGCCATTTTTCATAGCTATCTGAAAACACTCTTGCGAGTCTTTGCTGTACAGCTCCATGCAGAAAGCTAGCATTTCTGGCGTTGCCCTTTGGCATACCAGGCTGCTGGGCTCAACAAATGGATATTGTTCTCTTTTAATTGCTTTTTAATACTGTGCCTTATGGCACCCAACAGAGCAATAGCATCCAATACCAGAGAGGAGTCTTTAGGTTTTTGCGATACACGTGTCAGGAAAGACAGAAGCTTCTGGCTGTAAACTCCCACTCCCGCTGTGCCACGTTACCTGCAGCGTGAAGCTCCTGTGGTGCCCACACACCCCACAACCATGTTTGCAGAGTGAATGCCCATTTACAGATAAAACAGCACTTAAATGCCATTGTCCTGCCTGTGCAGAGATCTACAAAGTACCAGGAGAACTCTTTGCACATTATTCTTGCAGTGAAATGTAATTTTCAGTGTAGTTAGCACCAAGACTAAAGTTCAGCCAACGCACAGATTATTCCCTTATCAGGAAGGCTTTGGAGCCTGGGAGGAAAATTCACTTTGATCTACAGTGTCTCTCAGAAACTTCATGTAAAGTGGAAAAGACAGAAATACCTTCCCACCTAAAAAATTCTCTCCAGAAGAAAAATTAAGCTAGAACAAGAAATTCAGCTCTGATCTAGTCTGAATCTGTTAGGAACAGCAAGTATAAAAGCACAACCCTGAATCAAAATCAGAGCTGTAACCAAGTTGGTACCTCCATTGTGGCTCAGGGTAAGGCACGCACAGGCAAACTGCAGGCTTCTCGCTGTAATCGGCTTTAACGCTCAACTAATTCATGCTGATCATCACCAGATCCAAGGAGCTGTCAATTGTCCCCGGTACAGGGCTAGCTTGAAGGCATTTGGTGCAGCTTCTACTTCTAGACATAACTGAAGCTTATTTACAATGGCAGGTTCTCCTTGATACAGAAAACCTCAAAGTTTGCATCTAGAGAAATGTATGCTAACAAATGATCAATAGGAATAAACTACTGATAAAGATCTTGGCTACTGCATAATGGAAGACAAACAATATTTCCCAATTTTGTGTAGTTTTATTTTGATTCAACAGATTGCATCACATATTTTTCCTGTTCCCATGGTTTGTTTTTGTCCTGGGTTCGGCTGGGATAGGGTTAATTTTCACAAGAAGCTGGGAGGGGGCACAGCCAGGATTGCTGACCCAAGCTAGCCCAGGGGATATTCGATACCACACTGACATAATGTGTAGCATATAAACTGGGGGAGCTGGCCAGGGAGGGGGGATGGCGGCTCGGGAACAGGCTGAGCATCGGGTTCCAGGTGGTGAGCAATTGCGTTGTGCATCACTCACTTTATATATTCTTTTATCACTATTATTGTTATAATTATTTCTTCTCTCTTTGTGTTGTCCTATTAAACTGTCCTTATCTCAGCCCATGAGGTTTTCTTTTTCTTCCTATTCTCCTCCCCATCCCACCAGGGCGGTGGGGAGGAGTGAGCGAGCGGCCGTGTGATGCTTAGTTGCCGGCTGGGCTTAAACCACGACTGTTGAATGTGTACTTGATTGAAGCTTCATCCTGCCTTGTGCACGTGTTACAAGACTAAATAGAAATGCTGAGATCACTGTATCAGATTATTGGTCCATCAGACCTAGCACCTTGCAACAAAGCCTCAAGCTGCTTTTCTTGGAGAACGGCAGAACAGTTTGCTGGATCTTCTCAGTTGTGCTGGAAATGATGATGACACATCACTAGTTTGATACTTCAAGGCAAAAGACTTGTTAGCTCTTACAGGCTGCAATTACACTTTTCTCTCTTATTTTCTATGATGCAGTTCTATCTAGAAAGCAGCCTCAGTTCCAATACATAGGAAAAAAGTAGGAGTAAAGATGTAATAGTATACCGATTAAACCAAATCACCTCTGCATTAAGACATTTTATTCACTGTTAAACCTCTTTGAAAAAGCAACCTACTTATATGTGTGATTTCCATTTTCCTTGGTAAGTACAGGTTTTTTAAAAGAGCTTATTCACACTTTTAAGTATAGTTGGGAAAAAGAATTCATATTATCAGATCCAAAGTGTGACAATAACAACTTGCAGCTTGCTCACTGATCAACATCTCTAAGTGCTGGTCCAATTCTGAGAACAGATTCTGATTTATAAACCCTTGCTGTTTTATTGAGGCCTATCAGACTAATGGAACCTGAGAATGCTTATTATAAACAGCTGCTGAAATAGAAATAAAGAATCAGTGTATATCACCATTTAAAAACCCACAAATGTTTAAAACAATAGAAGTCAGGAAACACAAGCTTAAAGGGAAAAGGTCCTAAAGAAACCTGAAAGATCAATCTCTGTTCTTAATCTGTTATATACAATCACTTAATTAAGCCATTATTAAACATAAATAAACATCAATCATAATGAGGAGGAAACATATGTGGTGTGGTGGGTTGCATTGACGCTTGCTATGTAGATATGTGAAGAATGCCAATGGTAGAGATATGATAAAGCATTTAGAGAATCTCTCTGCCTTCCACTTGATAATCACTGAACCAGCATACATACAATGTATTTTAATTTCATTTACATAATAATGGAAAATTATACAACAGGAGATCAAACAGCCATTTATGAATTTTAAACTGTTATTCACATTGAATTTTCTTCACTTTCCCTGACTATTATTTCTTAGCATTTTGTGACTTTCCTACTACAATGTAACTGATACCCTAAAAGCCTCAAGCTGCAACCTGGACTCTTACGTGCTATGGACATGTAGCTATGACTAATAACAACGGCAACAGATATGACACAGATTAATATACCTTTTGTTGGAAGTTGTGTATTTTAGAAGAGGACTACAGAACAAAAGGATTAGTGTGAAGGTGGACTGTATCTTACACCATTTTCAGAAGACTACCCTTTGTTACAAGAAACCCATCATTGTTGGATGTTGAAAATGTGAACTATGGGAAGACTTTGTGGAAAAGTCTTTTATTGGTTGATCTGTTTCTTTCACAGCTGCGTAAATGCTCACTGTGTGGGAGTTAATTGTATTAGTTATCTGGTGTAACAACCTGATTAATTTTGTAATTCAGCTCTATTAACTGCCACACTATACATGATTCACTGGAGAATGAATGAATTTAATCCTTCTGTTCAAACACAAAACCAAACAAGAATAATCCTTTGTTTTATAACTTTTAAATAGATAACTTAAATTCTTAATGATGCTTAGAGTACATTAGGAAGGCACTCACTGAAACTATTTAGCTAAGGGTAACTAGACACTTCCATTAGCAAGCCTAATTAATTGGGATTTAAAAATTAACTCTGATTTACAAAGGACCATAAAACTACCCAGTGCAAAATTTTATCTTTTTATTTGAAGGTTTGTAAAAGATCAAATTAAAGAAACAGTATCAATAAATTATCCCTTGTTATTTCAACACTGTTCTCAGTATTTGCAGCTGCAGTTTTAAAACAGAATTTAAAAAATTGGCAGGCCTCAAAACTCATCCTTGGGTATATTTATCTTGGCATTTTAACACATAAATAATTGTGAGGATAGGGAAGAGAAAAGAAAAAGGGAATATACAAAAGGTTTAAAAAAGGCATATAGAAGTAGGTTTATATGATATACCTATCACTATCACTTTTTGTGCTATATCATACGATCTCATATGACATAGTGCAAAAAAGGCCCTGTTAAAGGAAGCACTGATTTCTGCTGTTAGAAGTCTACTTAATTTGCATAGCAAAAACACTTACTAAGATTTTACCACAATAAAATGAGATGAAGCCCCAAAGAGGAACTTATTGTTTTCAAAATTTCATGTTCTATAAATAAGGAGGAAATTTCATCCCAATAAATAAGAAGCATAATAATTTAAGAGAGCAGAAAACTGGCCCAGAAGTTGCTAGCTTAAAATACACAAGTTGGCAAACAAACAAAGCAATTAGACATGTCACAGGAACTGCTCAGAACTGCTGCTCCTTGTGTAGGTTGCGGCACAGCTATTTTTCGACAGCACAGAATTTTCACGGTTATTAGCCAAACGGGCAGAATAACAAAATATTTTACACAAAATGAGATATTTTTATTTCACAATCAAATGAGGTCTTGGTTTAGAGAAAGATTTTTTTCTGAGTCATTCCTAAAAGCAGTTGCTAAATTCCCTAATTTCCCAACAAAAGAGATATAGTACAAGCAAGTCTGAGTAAAACGAAGAATGTAAATTTTATGAACACTTCATGAAAGACTTACTTTCCCTCCCCATGGGCCAAAAAAGAATCCCAAATAAATCCTCTGCATTTGAAATAAATGGCTACTAATAAAATAACCTTTAAAAGCAAAGGTATGCTCATGCTTCCCTTCTAAATTTGTGGCCAGAAGCAAAACAGAGATTGCCAGGTTGAGGGAAGAAGCTGCTCTTGTGATACTTTCCCCGATGGCCACCCCACAGTACCAGGAGCCACTTTGGCTAGTATCTGGGTGAGCAGTGGCTTCCCTGAATAAACCCATTCCACAAAAGCACAGTTCCCAGCAGACATCGGAGTAAATTAAACCCCTTATCAGGGAGTCAAGAAAAGTTGTTCCTGAGCCTTTTGAAAGGGAACTGCCAAACCCAGAGCACAATGAGAGAAAGAGCAAGTAAAAAAAACCAAAGCAAAACAAAACAACCCCCCCCAAACCAATCCACAAACCCACAAAAAAAACCCACAAACACCACAAACCTGGGAAAAAAAACCTGTAAATGGTGGTTTATGCTCAATACAAATTACCTCTTCTTTCACTCCTAATGTGGGTGTCAGTGCCTATGAGCTACCCATATACATTGTGAAGGGCCCAACCAGGCCGCAGAAGCAGTAGTAAAGGACTCCTGTTGATCTTGAGTATAAGCATGATTACTGATTTCCCATTCTGTTTCTCACCTTATTTCCTATCTTACTTTTCCTTTATATGTGTCTCTCACAAAAAATACTTGCCATTGATGTTACAATATTAGCGTAATATTAATAAAGCACCAACCAGAGTCATTGTTTTTGATCACTTGCGAAGTGAGGATTACAAAGTGGCTGGATTTCCATTGCCTTACATTTGGAAAGCTTTCTTCCACAATTGTATAAAAACCTTTCTGTAGATTATTTGAAAAATATTAATTGAAAAAGTTAGGATCTGAACTTATTACACAATCTTCAAGAATATATTAAGTAAACTGTATCTAGCTTGTACACTAGGCTTCTGATCCTTGGCTCTATCAGTAATTTAATTCCTGACACAAGAAATATGGGAACATTTATCAATCAATCCTTTGTTGTCGTAGGCACATCACTTCAGCAATAAAGAACTCACCAGAAATATCCTTTCAAGTTGATCTTGAATGTCTTTCATTCCTGGAAAAGCAGCGACTCCTTGAATCATTTCTACAAAGATACAACCCACGCCCCTACAGAAGAAAAAAAAAAAAAGAAAGTATGCAACGTTAGAAAGATTTCTTACAGATCAAATGGCCAGCAACAATGCTTTTGTATCCATTACCAGTATTTAAATAATACTTACTTATTTATTTTTTAAAATCAACGCCAGGCTGAAGGACAAGCATGTGCATTTACTAAAACCAATGTATACATATGAATACTTCTCAGGTATTGTTTGAAGGCAAGTGTAGAGGTAGCAGGAATATAGGTGGTAGCTGTTGAGACCAATAAAGGCAGAGCAGCTGCTCTCTGTATGACTGCTTCCCGAGCAGCATACTCATGCTCCCAAATAAATTCTGGGGATGTGGGAATGGCAGTGAGAGAGCACCCTTGGGAGAAGCTGAACGGGGACAGGACTACAGCATGGAGGCACACTGGGAGGGCTTGGCATGGGAGGAGAATCAGGAAAAAGATGAGTAAAAAGGAAAAGGACATGTGGCTGCTCACAACCACTGAACTAAGCTACTGCCCAAACACAGATAACTTCTGGGATGGGCTTGCTTGGGCTTTCTTCTCCCCTCCTCCAGCATAAAAGAAGGAAGCTCAAAGCCCATAGCTCTGGGGCGATGCTGGCCCCATCCCCCAGAAGCTCTGGCTGAGAGGTGCTGCAATGGGCTGAGCAGCCATGGGCTCCCTCCTCTCCCTGCTGCAACAGCCACCTCATTAGAGCTCCTGTCCCTGGTCTCACAAAAGGTACTTCACATAAGTCCCCCTCATCCCACTCAACTCAGTTAAGCCACTGGCAGAAGTACTGGGAAATCAGAGGGAAAAGGTAGCACAAAGAATGGATACTCAAAGTTGAGAAAAGTTTCTGTGACTCTTTAACTTGAATTTCACATAACCTGTGTACTTATTACCTCCGAAAAGCAAAACAAATTACAAACTTGCATTTGCATCTTTTCTGGATGAAGAGAGCTCAAGAGTTGCTTGTTCCCTCAGCAAAAATAATTTTAAGATAAAACATCCCCCTTGGCTACCAATAGGATGCAGAATTTGATTATGTATTTCAGCTTGTTCAATTATACTTTTCTACATAAATTTTTCTACAACTTCCGTATGCAAACACCTACGTAGGCTGTATAACCATGTCTGTGTATGTAACCACACAAGAAAAAACCTTCACCCAAAACAAATGCCAACTCAATAACACAAAACATATATCAAAATGAACCAAGAATTTGCAAAACTAACTACGGTACCACCTCTCCCTGAAACTGTGAGTTGTGTTTCTGTGTCAGAAAATCCTAGCAATAACCTCTAATTTAACTTTGTTTTTAGAAATAAATTATTTGGAACATAGTAATTACATACCTTTTCATTGCTTATGCATCATGATGATGCATTCAGAAAGCAGCATTTAATTTTAGGGATATGTGTGCATATATCGGTGAGGAAGTGGTTCTAGAATAAAATAACTTAACGCAAATTGATTGCGTATTTTCATTAAGGCTGGGGCTGGGTACTTAAAGATACCACTTAACTAAGATTATCGGCAGACAACCCATGCTTTACTCATGTCTGAAAGCTTTGATCACTACTGAATAATGAAATAATTTTATGTTCCAGGACAATGAGAGTTGATAGTCAAATTTCTTGAAGAAGAAAATTAAACATATATCACTATTTTCTAATTCTATGTCCCAAAGCATATATATATATGTTAAGCAAAGTTTTCCTTTGGCATTGAAAAGTGGAGGAAAACTTTCAAAAGCACCGTTCTGGTCAAATTTTAGAATAATTCAGGTGTTTATAAAAGAGAGGTTAAAATTTATGTTCCATATGCTTCTGCTGGTTACCAAATGAACTGAATTGATTAAAGTGCCATTCATCATTTACTCTGGTTAGTGCTTCATTAGGCACAGATAGGCACAATATATCTTAGTCAAATACTTATAAAAAGTATCAGGATCTCAGGCAAGCAAAAATTCAAGATTTCAGTCAGAAGACATATTCAAGATGAGAAATAAAACAATTGAATTTAGAATAAAGAAGAGAGAATTAGAGTTCTATTCTTGCAACCTGAAAACATGCAATTGATTAAACCAGTGTATAATTTGAGGGCATGTACTGCTATCTGCAGAGAAACTTCAGCTAGCTGTTTGAACAGAAATGCTCTAAAGGCGACGGGAAGATTTTGCCATATTTTATATTGTTTCACATAATCTATTTAAAAAATTTTCCACTTTTAGCAGGTCTGACACAAATATAAGCCAAAAATCAAGTAAGAACTAAAGACAACGCTACTGAAGAAAAATTTCCTCCTTGGAAAGAAGAATCCTATTACGTGTCTTGGACTCTTGTGTAACCTAGTACTCCATTTGGTCACAAGCTGAAATGAGAGTGAAAGAGTACTGGAGTTAAATAAAAAACTAATACAAAAATAAAAAGGTTATTAAAATAATTGAGGAAAGAAACATAAACAACCTTCAAGGTTTGAGCTGGAGGACTGCTGTTCTCTTTGGCCCACTTGAAAATTAAGCTTATGCTTGGTTTCAAAGGGTATGGTGTTCAGCACATTGAAGAATAAGTCCAGAGAAAGAGAAGATTAAATGATACTTAAAAAAAAAAAGAAAATAATTATTAAAAAAAAAGTATGACATTGAACTGATAGGAAATACCAGAAAGCCATAATAGCACATAAAGGCTTCAAGACGGCTGGATGGTATTTTAGATGTCTTACTGGTATTAGTGAATTTTAGGCTCACAGCAAGTAGAAACTGAGTATATAATAGGATCCCTGAATCACAAACCAGAAGTGCACACACATTGAACATGAAAAGAAATTAAGCCTCTGCAAGGCCTTGAAATTTATAGTCTTGTTTTTGTAGACCTCACAAACTATTAAACAGGTTAGAGAGATTTTTGAGCAAATCAAAAGTTATTTTTGTGCCAGAAGAACTGGTTTGTAAGGAAAAACTAAGAGAACAATGTCATTCTTGGCTACAAGAAAACACAAGGGACAGGGAGACTGTGATGACTCTGTATTTAAAATTATGCAAAATGAAGAACAGGGAAAAACTGATTAGGATTTTAATGGTTCCCAGAACTGTAGGTAGATCCAAAATAGTGTAACTAGAAATAGCAGAATGCCTTTAGGAAATAAAAATTTTAGGGTGAGTGTTAGAGAAATACACTTAACGATTGTGCTATACCCCAGCCTCCCAATGGACTTGAAAATATGAAATACAACAAATTAACTTGGCTCTAATGTGCGTGCATCTTCAATGGTATGTTATTTATGTATAATTTGCGCACACTCAGCATACAATGACATCTTCAGGCAGCACTTGAGAAATAATTTGTGACAGAAAAACATTAGCCTAACATATTTCAGTGTATTCAATTCCGATTTTCCTACTCTCTTTATAGGACTTCTGATTTTGAATAAATAAGCCAAATGCTGTATCTTCGTTCAGAGTTCTTTCCAATGGAATGGCATAGGATAACCTTGCAAAGTAAAAGTGACAGCCATTTAATGTTGAAATGGGTGGCTTACCCTCTGATGACAAAAAGCGTGACTAAACCTATTGATGTATTGATGAGACCATATGTGGCCATACCAACTCATATTGCTCTTCTATTGTTCAGCTTAATTTCCTGGGACTCTGGCTGTCACCATACTGCCTTATATGGAGTAAGAGTTAATAGCACAGCTAAATGAGTTACTTTTGCATTTGAACTGACATAGTAAATGAGCATGTAAAAATGAAGTCGGATGTCTCAGGAAACTGCTTTTCTTTTCCTGCACAGCTTTTATAATTCAAGAGGGTATTCCCTTAAAATTAACTTGCTTACTGGTGGGTTGGCTTTATATTTTTTATTCAAGAATTCACATCCCTGCCTCCATGTAACAAAGATCCTTATTGTGACAAGAAGAATCTCCAGCCTGTCTGTCCTTGAATACTGTAAAAAAAAAAAAAAAAAACCCAAATAAAAACATAAAAGCTTTGGTGAGCCATAATCTCTAAAAGATTATTAGGGTTGTTTCCTTCAGTTAATATTCCAATTTTTCTTGATGGTTCCCTAAGAGACTACAGAGACACACTGTAATGAGGAGTTGTTTCCAAACCAAGTTCTAGTTTATACTTAAATCATGACTATAGAAAGCCTATATGCTTACTATATATGTTTTAAACTGTTGAACTTTCTGCCCTGAACAGATCTGCTTTCTAGCAGGCTCAGTGCAGGTGATAACATTCAGAATGTTGTTCTTCATAGTGAAGACCTGTGCTGGGTCTTCACATAAGGTTTCTGTCTGGTCATGAAGCCTGTTTTCAGCGTGCAGGATTTGGCTTCAGAGGGGGAAGGCATTTTATGAAAACAAAGTAAGTGCTTCCAGCAATCTTCCTGGTGAGACTTCTGAAATTCAAAGGAACAGTAGAGTTTTCATTCAAGTTTCCCAAACTACGTGCTGTTTGTACTGTTAAATATATCAGAATTTAAAAACAAAACAAAACAAAACAAAACCCCACATATACACCCCTCAAAACCCAACTACTTGTTTTTTTATGGATTTGTCACCAAGAGGTAATACTGGAACCTCCACCATAAAATCCACTAGTAATATGCAACAAGCTGGAAGGGCACAAAGATTTTTATCTTGTCTGATTTATTCAGAAGAAAAGTCACGTTCCTATATGATCCTGCTTATGAACAGAAATATGAAAACAAATTTTGGGGGAAAGGAATGAAAAGCAGGAGACTTTTGTCTCCTTAATTGACCAAAATCTGATTCAATTCTACAGTGGCACACTGCCAGAATACCCACAGATGCTGAACTTGGTTGGAATTTGTCTTTCATAACCACTCCACTTTTGTATGTTGTCCTGGTTTCAGCTGGGATAGAGTTTTCTTCTTCGTAGCTGGTACAGCGTGTTTTGGATTTAGTGTGAGAATAAAGTTGATAACACACTGATGTTTTAGTTGTTGCTACGCAGCGCTGAGGATAAGTCAAGGATTTTTCAGTTTCCCATGCTGTGCCAGCAAGCAGGTGTACAAGAAGCTGGGAGGGAGCATGGCCAGGACAGCTGACCCGAACTAGCCAAAGGGATACTCCATACCATAGAACTTCATGCTCAGTATATAGACTGGGGGGAGTTGGCTGGGACGGACCCATCGCTGCTTGGGCATCAGTCAGTGGGTGGTGAGCAATTGCATTGTGCATCACTTGTCTTTTCTTGGGGGTTTTTTTGGTGGTTTTGTTTTGGGTTTTTTTTGTTGGGTTTATTTATTTAATTTATTTTCTTATGTAGCCTTATACTATGAAGAAAATTAACTCTATCCCAGCCAAAACCAGCACTTATGTGAAAAGTAACATAAGATGGGAGATACAGTCTGATCAAAGAATAGGGGCAATAAGGCAAACAGATCACAGTTCTCACATGAGAAGTAAATGAGTGAAGGAAGAATTCCCTTCCATAATGACAAAGAACAACATTAAAACTTCTGCGGAAAGTAGATGCAATGAATGAAAAATAAGTTACTTGAAATTATGATAGTTCAAAATATTTCTTTACAGGCAGTCTTGAAGCAACTGTAATTACAACTGAATAGAGTGCTCAAGTTCTTGCCTGCACCACTGAACTACCTAGAAATAAAAGCTCCAGAAATTTGTTTTGTGACCCAACTCTCTGTAGCAATGCTCAGTTTCTATATTAATATTATATTTGTGAAGGTTTAAAATGTACATGTTCCCTTTTTGCAAGATCTTTCTATTACTCACTTGTTCTGTAAAACCAGAATGCAAAAAATCTCAAGAAAATAATCTTCAAATTTGAGCAACATTTTGCCATGAGATATTTTCCTGTTGAACATATTATTCCTGGTTTTCTTTTCTGGATCCAGATACCTTTATAAGGTACTTTCCTGACACATATGAAATGTATTTCTAGCAGTGGAAAAGTGATAGTAAATCTGATGTTCCAAATGGATAAAAGTAGTTTTTAGACAGGAACTGAAATGCCCTTCCAGTAACTACAGACCAAGACGGTCTCCTCACACATGGTGTTTCTATGAATTTGATGCTATGAGAATTTTCCAATAAAAGCTAATTCAGCTGATAAAACTTTTGAAGAACTCACTGACAACGAGAGAAGTTTTATTAACAATACCTTGATAGTTATTGCAATATCCTCACCTTAGTATCCTAATCCTACAGATTAGCATTTCTTTGGAGTGGAAGTCATAATGATAAAGAACATCAAGGGCAAAAGAACTAATTTACCCTGCACTGTTTTCTCTCTCAAGCCCCAAGCAGTATTTTTTCAGGGCATACTGGGACTCATGCTCTTGGATTTCTCTCTCTGCAAACTGTTTACAGCAGATACAGGATAAAGATGCCTTTCTAATGCCCCTGTGTAAAAACGTAATTTGGTGCACCTGTGTCTAACACAAGATCCATTTTTGTTTAATAAATATCTTAATTACTGTTGTAGGTCTTCATTGGTCAAATATTCATGAAAGCATGCGTGGAATTACAGTAAGCACTCAAATCTGCACTTGGAGCAGGCTATGTGCGGAAAGTGGTGTATTCCTGAAAAATAGCATTTATTTTTCTAATAATAGGATAGAAAAACTCTGTATGAAGAGCTTTCCCTAAATTAAGATCAGATTTGAAATCATGTATATCAATCCAGATGTTACAAAGTTAAATAACAGTGATTTAATGAGCAATTTTGTAACATTTGACCGGCCTAGTTTTAAGTGATTTCTTCCGCACCACTAAACATAGCTGCTGTTAGTTAATAAAAGTGAATTTAAAATATATCACAGCCCATAACTTCTTAGGTTACCTGAACTGTCACTAAGAGTGTATTTTTTAAAAGCAAACCAACAGGATATGAAAAAAATTGCCAGCTGTTAGCAAACACAGTTTAAAGCCAGCTGCAGTTCAAAATAAAATATCCCTAGTGACTTCTTGATGTAAGCAACCCAGATGTAGCAGTACATGCATTACCAGAATCAAAAAGAATTTAATAACCTGTTTAAATTGCTTCATTTACTAATACTGTATTCTCCCTGTAAGGGAGAAATAGAATAGGTTCATTTGGGGATTTTTTCCCTATGTTTCTGTATTACTTATATATGGGTTTTAGTAATACATAAACCCTTTATGTATTGAAGCTTATTTTCCTTGCATTGACTTTCAAAGAACTGTAAAATTCAAGGATTAGGACAAGTTACACCAGAGGCAATGCAAAGTCATTTTCCTAGCTACTAGTAAGTCCTCATCAAGAGGGGGAAAAAAAAAAGGTATATCAAAGGTTATCACAACTCTTTGATGCAGTCATGGGTAGTATAATATATTCACACAATGCCGCTGTATCAAATGCTGTCAGCAGTAAATCACAAAGCCCACCACATTGATTTCCATCACCAGCCTGACACCACTAATGCATTTACGTCTTCATTAATATTATTTTATTGCCAGTGGCTATTTAAAAAAGAATGCAGGAGAATGTAACATTGCATGTGGATCATTAGCTTTTAGTTACTATCCTAATGCCCTACACTGGCAAATGAAGTGTAAAAATAGCCCGCAGCCTCTGCCACCTGCTTCCCAGCCACTGTCCAGTGGTTAATATTTGGACTCTTTTTTCATGCAGCTGGTCTTCTACTCAGTAGGAGCTCCACTTTTCATGGTGGTTTCCAAGGAACGGAATGTCATTTATCATGGCTATAGCAAAGCACCTGTGTCTTTTTTTTTTTTTTTCCCTAAATGCAAGAGACAGCTGTGCTTTCTACCTCAACATTATTTAAATATTTAGTGAAGTGGCTGCCTAGTTTTGTCATCATGTAGATCATCAGTAAGGACACAGGAGTGCACACTCTATCTGCCATAATGACATAATGCCAGTATTTGCATAAAAATGCTAATGCTGCAACCACACTTTTGATAATAAATTACCAAATTATCTTGGAATCTGATGGTAGGTGGGTTTCTCCCCATCTCCCTTCCTCCCACTCTGGGAAGCCACTAAGTGGTTTTAATGTAATTACGGCCCAGCTATGTACAATCGTTGTATAAATAAAGCCCCAAGCCTGCCTGTGCTCCAGCAGAGCTCACTGTTAGATGTGCCAAATAAGTGTAAGTGACCTTAACTTGCAACTATATCTCTCGCAATCAAACTGGAAGCACTGTCTCAGATAACCCAGCAAAGCATAAAAGTAAAAACTTAAAGCTCTTTTGTCACACACAATATACATTTGTTCTAATCTGATTCCTGATGTGGCAGTAGCTAAGCCTCTACATAAATTCCTGCCATGTGAAAGAAACTGTATTACTAGGGCTTTTCTCTAAGCTTTTTGTAGCTCTCCAGTTTGTACAGGGCAGCAAAAATTTTGTAAAGGCTACAAATCTAGCACGAGACCAGTATGATGTCTTTTTTCATTTGAAACAGAACTCGCCACCTCTATCCCCAAGCACCTGGGTCTTTTTTAGACCTATATGAAATGCTCTGTGCAAAAAGACATCATTTACTGATATCACTGAAGATGTAATTATTGTGTTCTTCCCCAATACTCTTGCGTCATTTTTGTCAAGACACAAAATAATGACCTGGATTGCTGAAGTGACATTTTGAGTCATTCCTTGATCTTCCCTGTTGTCCATGTAATTTTAATATAAACATATAATTATGAAATAAATGCTCAGTCTGTATTTATAGTATGTTTAAAGTGCTTCTATTAGCTGCATGGCTTAATTTGATCTCTATCACAGTAACACCACATAGTTTGCCTGGACTTTTTAATAGCTCTTTTACTAAAATCATTATTGGGAGGAATGTTAAAAGATCTACTTTTGACAAGCTATCGAACTTTTGAGTGAAGCATTTTTCTTTGTGGAAAAAGTTTCAGTGAGAATCAAAAATGTTTTTAAATCTTTTGTTCAGTGTAAAAAAAAAAAAAAAAAGACCCCACCTTAATTTCAAAGTCCAATAACTTTTTTAATTGGTAAATGTTAAAAAAAAAAAATCTAATGTCTCTTTTGACTAATAAAACATTTTAGAGGACTTTTTGAGCAGTTTGCTCTATTGAAGCATTTAAAAATTTTCTTCAGCCATTTCCCTGTATTCTTTCATTCTCTTTGTACTTCACAAATTGAGACACGCATGTACACACGTACACAAAGATGTGGGACTCTCAAGAACTGAACACATGTAGGCTGAACTGTAAGATGAGCAGAAAGAACTATTAATGTCTCCCAGCTATTTCCATCCTCTGATGCAGTTGTCCTGCCTCACCCCAAGCAAGATGAGCTTCTTGCTGAGAGTGTCAGAGGTGTATCTTGGAAAAGAGGTGATTGCAAAACATCAGGAGCAGATGGGATGCAGAGATTGCATACAGATTGTGAAGACCCCACGTTGAACCTGATCTTTGGGAACAGAGGACAGTTTTAGGATAGATGAGAAGCTGAGATGCAGGGGGAAATTATTTTACATCTGTAAGGTGAAGAATGGTTTGAAGAAAACCAGACAGCTGATATAGAAGGTACTGCCTTTGGCTCTCTGGTGCAGTTGCACTATCACAACGTTCACATTTGGAGAAGTTTGCTCACCCTCCCTTTCCTGCCTCTTGGTTTACCTACCCTTACAGGTCAAGGAACTAGAGCAGCCAGAGGCCCAGTTATATTAAACACTCTCTTCAGTATTAGACATTCCAGTATTTATACTCTGTAACACCTTCAAATGACAGAATCCTGCAGCTTCTAACTCCTGGCCCCAGGAGTCAAGACCTACCAGTGCCACAGGGAAAAATTAGATGAGATTTTCAGGAAAACACAGCTTTTCATCCCACATTCTCTGATTTCGGCTACAGGACTAAATACAACCTAGTCATGCTTAGTTTCCTTCCTCAGCAAAAAGATATTCCTGCTAGATCATCAGTTTCAGCACTACGCTGCAAGATTACCTTGGCAAATATTATTCACCCACCGTATGAAAACATAAGGTCCTTTTAACCTTATCTTACAGTTACCTCTAGATTTTAACGTAATTCTAAATTTAGGTTGTCTGTGTTAAAGAAAGATATTTCAGCAAACTACAAAAAAATCATTCTATTTTTCTGAAACTTGTTCAGTGTATTTTTTTCCTCAAATGAAATGAGTTGTATAGATTTAAAAAGTCAAATAGACATTAAAAAAAAATTAACATCTTCCAGAGCATGAGACTTTCTACGTAAGGGAAAATTATTTTTTTTCACATTTCTGTTTCTTGAATCAGTATGCATTGCTTCTGCTAACACAGTTGAAGCTCTTACCAATTACAGAATTTGTACAGATTACAGAGATCCTGTGACCTCAAAACCTACAGGATAAACGAAGAACCTCCACCTTGGTTTCTAACAGTCAAAAAACCAACCATCATCTTTGTTCGACACAGGACTAAATGACGTTATCAAAAAGGAGCAAGCAAGGTGCCATATATTGTACGCATCAAACTGCCCTTTCAAACCTGCAGGTCTAAATAAAATCTGCAGGTTTGAAAGAAAACTATTCAGTGATGTGTCACACACTGATCTACTGCTAACAAGTACAGCAGATTAAGAACTGAGGCTGTATTCTCACATCCAGAGAATCCCAGTTTTGTCCCTGCTACAGCTGGGCATGGTGAAAGTCTATCTTCTGCAAAACAAGTATCATATCATATCAAAGTACCACATTAAGACTACAAAAGTCAAGCAACAACTCAGTCTCTTGCAAAGCACCAATGGCTCTTCTAGTGGTGTGTCAACAGCAGGTACCAGCTGCCAACTAGTGGGGTGGCAGAAGGGGATACCTTTAGGGAGATACTGAGTGAACCACACAGATTACTACACACAAGTTTTTTAACCTGTACCATTGATCTCACTACATATTTGTTTTACACATCTAAAAAAAAATATCAAAGCTAAAGCACCTACATAGAATCTTGTGTAAGGATTCTATACTTACCACATGTCAAGGCATGTGGAATATTCTGTTGATCCCAGAAGGACATCTGGAGGCCTGTACCATAGGGTTACGACTTCATTGGAATATGTATGGCTGGGAACTGATTTAGCTCTTGCAAGACCTGTGGGGTAAATACAAACAAATTAATGCAAACAAACCAAAGAAATAGTTTGCTGTATAGTTATGATCCTGAAAGGATATATGAGCACACATCACATAACATGACGCCATGTTGCAAGTGTTTTTTCTTCTAGTATTGGAATAAGTTTCTTAATGAAAGAACATGGTAGCATGTATCATTTAATACCTGGCTGAACAGAGCTGTGAATATTATGAAGGAATAATAAAATATGTTTTTCATAATGACAACCACAGGCCCAGGAGAAATGCAAAGATACATTGTGATATACCTAAGTGAAAGACAAATAAACAAAGATTTTCGTTTCCATTAACTGCTCATCCTTAGGCATCGATAGTCTTTCATATCAATGTTATTCAGAAAAAGGAAATGAAAAGGAAACTCCCAGACAAATAGTGCCACAGATGAAATTTGGGTTTTTTTGGGGAGCCTAAGGAAACGTTCCACAGTTTACACTGCAAACCCCAGCCCGCTTATTCAAGTTTATATTTGAAAGTAGTAGACACTCTTACACATTGCCATTCAAATAAATATTAATATTGCAGTAATACATCAGAAAACGGTATGTCCAAAATTCTTCTCTCTCAACAAATGTATATTGGCAGTGCACCAATCTCAGAAGCAGAAATAATTTCAATTAAATTTGTGGCTTACTAAAGATATACTATTTACAATAATTGTCTTTTAAGCTTGTCAGTCATTTAAAATGATTCACATTACTACATAACCATACTCTATCACATAAAATTGGAAAGATTTTAGGAGAGACCCTCATGCTAAAAAACAGCAGAAGAGTGTACTTTTCTAACAGTTCTCCTACAGAAGCCTCTCTCCTCCAGGAAATGGAAAAAGATTTTCAGGCCCATGGTGACTTCCCATCACGGGCCTGCAAACACCTTTTTCAAATAATCTGCTCCTAGTTACTGCCTTGAGACCATCCACTCCCTTGCCGAGAACACTGGACATGCATAAGTAACGGAAATCAGAAGAACGTGCTACTGGGTTTTTTGTGTCTTCCTAAACAAAGAATTACTGATTTCCCTTTCACAAAACAAATGAAATTACTAGAACAGAAGGTCATGTCTTATACCTTACAAAAACCAAAAAGCAAAGTCATACACTCAGAAAGAAATATGCAACATGAGAATTCACAGAAGAGGGCAGACGAGAGTCCTCTGCACCTTTATTCTTAATACACTGGAGAAGCTATTTAAGAACAGTTAATCTCGGTGAATATATCTCCATAGTAATGATGGCAAATCTTGCCAGTAGATTGCATTATAAGCTGATTACAGCAATTAGACCACTGTAGGGGAATAATTTGACTTGTATGCCAGAACTTCTTCTAAAAAAAATTACATTTCAAATATGAATAACCAATTTTTTTTAAGTTTTCAGACCTCCATCTCTTTTACGTTTGTGCACCTGGCCACCAGCTTGATGAATAACTTGGCTTACAGGGACAACACAGGGTTGGTCACATACAGCCCCGAAGAGGCCAGAGGAGAGGTCACATCACACACTGTGCAGTGCCTTCGCCTCCAGAGTAATGTTTTTGCTTCTACGATATCAGAAACCACCCAATGCTCTAACTGGTGAACAGTTCTTATTTCTAGTCTGAGCACCTACATCCCACGTGACTAAACTGAAACAGTAGTCCCTGAACTTGTGGATATGGACCTACTATTATTAAGCTAAATAAAAATTATGAAAGTGTTTGAGAAGCCTGGATGGTGAATGCCTCCATCCTTCTTTGTGTGTCTGAGCCACCCTTTAGACTTACCTGAGGAAGACTGAATTTGCCTGCAACCAACTTCCTCTCTAATCTTCTAGCTAGCTTTGCTAAGACAAAAGGCATAGGCAGACAAGGAAAAGGCATTTTTAAGAAGCCAGCAACATCATGTGATTTGGGGAAAACTGTCAAAAAACTTTAGAGCCTGTGGGGTGAAGAATAAACTCAGGTTTCCACGACACAAAGTCTTTGATCCATACATTCAAGAAATCTCCCATGCAGGGAGGAATGAGTATTCAACTTGCCCTACCAGAAATCATACTGCAAATAATACAATATCCATGCTTGCCTGCCGGTTTCTGCCTCTTTACTGGCCAGGATGGAACTTTGCTAGTGCTATAGTCAGCCCAAGCACACCTTTCCTCCTCTTGTGTGACCATTCAGCATGGAACCAGTCCTTCCAACCTGCTGGGACTGCCACCCATCCTGTTTCCTCAGCCCACTGCTTCGAGATCTCCTCCACCTCTAATTTGTTCCAGGGTAACTAAAATCCATTCGATTTTCAAAGGATGGCCCTTTTGGGCTAATCCCAGCCTGTTGGACAACTAAATGTTTTTCTTTAATCTGCTCTTCACTCCCAAAACACCATGAAAGCCTCATTTAAGGTTAACTGCTACATCTGGTTTCTCAGTTATAAGAGGATCATTACTGAAATGGAGAAAGTTATAAACAAAACCTTAATTTGTACAAGCAAGTTGAGGCCATACATTGGCATCAGACAGCATCGCCAGGTTTACGAGGTGTATAGGTACAGGCCATATGTTTTAAGTTGTGGCCAGTTGGTTTCCTAGTTGGGCACATACACTACTTTGGAAACTAAATGGCCCAATGGAAAGCAGGAGGGAACAACCGAGAGAAATACTCACAAAGGCTAAAATTTGGCAGAGGAAAATTTGGCACAGTCCTGCTGTTCAGTCAATCACTCCCCCTGTGCAGAACTGAAATGACCTGAATTAGGCTAATGCCTCGCAGGACCTGCTTTCTCTCAGGGAGGGAGCAAAGTTTGCTTTTTCTGAATAACACTCTGCACAAAGAAGGCATTTGCAATTATGAACACTTTCACTTGAAGACTCAAAATTAATGCAAACGTCTCTTATCACACTTACAGCATGAAAAAATATCCTCATCTTTCAGATATATTTACAGTTTAAAAAGAATGCTATCAAAATATATATGTGGAACACTAACGAGATACTGCATTTCTTGTCTTGATGCTCCAGATGCAAATAGATGACAGTTACCAGGTTGGGTTGGGGGTTTTTTTTCAGATATCCTTGTGCAAGAAAATTTGCTACATATTTTATATCCTTTTGCACATCCAAATATGCTTACTCATGCAAAATTTATTTAACCACATCCTTCAACTGAAAGAAAACTGAAGGGTAGGATTAATTAGCACAGCGTGTTCGATCACTTTCTTTAAGGGTTCCCTGTCTGTTTCCATGGTTACACTACAGGAAGAGCGACAATCTCATTTTAAAAAGACAGAGCTTATGGGGGATCATCAAAACTTCAAACCTTAATGGGCAGTGTGCATAAAGCCAAAAGGTAAATCAAGAGATCACCAGGTGAGTACCCAATATTTACATATTGCTGCTTGAGCACTTTTTTGCCTGGGAAGGTAGAGGGAGGACCTCCTGACAAGCAGTGAACTCCCCTCCAGTTCCTGTGTCTTCTGAAAGATAAAAGGTCAACATGTGTCCTGCTGTTGCAGCCTTCTTTTGAGAGAAGGAAGCCAAGCATAAGGCCCAGTTATTAAAAGTCAAGTCACATCAGACCCACTGGGGAACTTGTGTGTAATTATGGGAAGAACAGACACTGTTTAATGTTCTCCAGACACTTACTTCTACGGCCATTATTTATCCAAACTGAAAGAAGAAACTGTTCTGATGCATACATACTGCAAGGCTTGCACAACAGCATCTACCTGTACTTGATGCAAACCACAACTTTCTTTTAACTCATTCATTAAACAACAGCTCAGGATACCCTGCAATGCCCTGTATTTAAAATACAGAGTGAATGATCTATGCCTTATGTATGTATATGTCTTTAACACACAAAACCTGCTGCCTCCTACTCTGAATTTAAAAAAACAACAACAAAAAAAGTAAGAGGATATTTCCTTCCTTGGTAGATATATTTTTCTCTGCTTTGTCTGACTTATCTTTTATCTCAGACTCAGAGGTTGTATCTGATTTTACCTAGCACCAGTTATTGACAAAACACATTGCACTGATGTATCACTGTAATTTCTAAATTGTATTTGGCTTTTACAAGAGGCCGCAGCTATATCCAGACTCAAGACCTATTCAGTACACATACCTTTGGCTACATGAGCACAAATATTAATATTTGATATCTCTTTAGCTGCAGGATAGCTTTCTAGTGAAGTTCACACAACAATCAGGAAGCCTTTGTTCACAGCAAATATGATTCTGCAAACGAGGAAACCAGTCACGTCTGCAAAAACAAGGGCTTGCCAACCATGTGCATGGTTTCCTTTTCCCTTATACCTTAAATCTTGAGCTCTTTACTATTTTGATTTACATATATCAAAAAGGGCTCTAGCAAGGCATATTGCAAAAAAAGAAAGGTTTTTTTGCTGTTTTTCCTTGATTCAGATTATTTTTGTACTTCCTTTTTTAGCCTCCTGTTTTGTTTATTTTAACAATTACCTAGAGTTTGAGATAAAAGGCTTATAAAACCATAACTATGATGCAGTAACAATATTAAAATATTGTTAATGTATTCTATTGTAGATAATTAACTGTCAACTTCACTTAACCTATTTACTCAGCTACTTGTTTTCCAACAGAAGCATATTTATTCAGTGAATACCTGAATGACAACAAAACAGAAGTAAAATGGGTGGAAACACCGACACTGCTTCAATGAAGCAGTCAGGTCTCTAACCCAAAAGTCAGTTCTCGGCAATCAAAAGCATCCTGCAGGCTTTAGTTCCCTCTGCTGCTTACCTGAACGGGTCTGTCTCTAAGATGCAGCTTTACCAGTGCATCCGAGTTAAATTCCTTTCAAATAAGATGAATTACCTACAATGTCCTATGCCTGAGTCCTAATACAGACACTAGATTACTGTAGTGCTGTTCATTTATAAAAGTTACCCACTATCAGGGAGAGCCTAATTAGGTTCCCCGATTAATATTCCCAAAATGCACTTGAGCAATGACTGGTCTTCCAAACTGGAGTGCAGGAGTCAGTCTTCAAGAGACAGAGCGATAAGTAAGGCAAAAGGCATGTGTGCCTCTCAGCCTGTCTGTTTTTTCCAGCTGTATCAGTTGTTCTAACAAAAGATTATTTTTCCCTGCAAATCTTTTCTCATGTATGTCTTCAGACAATCACTTACAGTAACACAGACAATAATTATTCTGGTCTGTGAATGGGACTCAACTGTCAATTTGACAAACACAAGTAACAGAACGGGGAGACGCAGAACTATTTTTTCTGCTACCAGACAGAATGACTCTAGCCCTCGCGAAAAATATTTTTCTTTTTTCAACAACTCCAGCATCATCTCTTTCGTCATCACCTCTTTTCTCTGCCTCCTGAGCCACCCAAAGGATCATAAGGCAGTGGAAAAGTGGGATATGAGAATGAGCTCAGCTGTTGGTTGTATATTAAAAGACTCCTTTGATTAATTTGACTGAAAGCCATCCTAGTTATAAAGCTGTTTATTTCCCTGCTTTAAAATCCTTATAAAAAATTTCTGACACATTTTGAAAAAGCCCACTGATGCTGAACATGTACAATGACTGCCAAATTCATTCATTGTCTATTAGCAGAAAGAAACACACTAAAAATTTGGTTCCAATCAAAAAGTGGTATGGAAATGCAAAAGAAATATACACTCCATTTTTGACTCTGGGAAAATATATCTATTCCCATGGCCTTCTGGGTCAGCATGAATATGTTCAAACTGCCTCTGCTACCCTGGAAGCAGAAAAAGAACAGTGTGGGCAGGAAAAAAAAAGAAACAATCTGCACCAACACTGGAAACACACACAGATGCAAAAGCTAATGGAACTCAAGGACAGATAGCAATTTCACATCAAAGATAACTTCTGCATTACTGAAAAGACCTGGATTCATTATGGATATGGTATACATGCCCACAATACCCTAACAGTTGACTGATTTAAATCTTGCTTTCCAGATTCTGGATTTTTACTTAATGATCCTCAGTTTATTGTCTCACAAAAAACCTGTATGAAGATGTTGCCCTCTACTCTTAACAACGTCCCAGAATGAACACGCCACTTTGCTAATAAGGCTGTAAGTGAAAATGTCAGAATTACTCATTCCACAGTGAAGTTATTAGGTTTGAAGCAAAGAGTTAACAATGGCTAACAGATGGTTTTAAATTGCGAAGATCTGCAGAGCGCAGGGAGGACATTCTAGAAAGGACAAACAGGCAGAAAATAATCTTTCACTGAAAATGAGAGGTAATGCATGTGAGGATATTTTAATATTCCCTGAGAAAAAGAGAGAAAACTGGGAAGCAGCTATGAATTAATAAGCCCAATAGTGGACAATGATTTGAGTTTAGAAGAGAATAATAAAAAAATTATATGTGGACTTTTAAGACATATGAGCCATGAACTTGCTCAAGACAAGAAAGGTAACAGACCACTTTCCTACAATTTTGAGGTATAAATGTTTCACTGTCATTAGGATTTTCCCCTAACAATATCAAAGGAATTCAAAAAAGAAAATATAAAGTGATCCAGGGGAAAAGTGTTGTATGGAGACAAACGGAGAGCTATGGATGTCCAATTTGGTGAAGTGTAATAGTCCATCAAGCACCAACCACAGAAGTTAACAACTTACTGCAGGCTATTGTGTATGAAGTCAACAATTCACTGTGATGCTTATCTGAACAACTAAAAGCAGGACTGCAAGAGCCATTTTTGGATGACTCCATCTGGGGTTCAAGTAAAAATGAACCAACCCTTATCGACTGGTACCTTAGTAACTTAGCGCTTGATAAAAGTGCAGTAGGTACTTGACATATTGCATGAGACAGGATAAATACAACATACCGGCAAAGAAATAAATATGCTTGCTCTGTGTTGTGGAAGACTTATCTTTTTTAGAAAACCATCATGTAGACAAACTGCCTCCCGCTTCGTTCGGGTGCTAAGAGGACTGAATACATACCAGATGCAAGCCCCTCATATACAGGGCAGCAGTACCCTTTAAATCCTTCTAATTTAATGTTCTATTAAATATGACAGCTGAAGAACTGTTAAATAAGCACAATTTGGTGCTACTGTAGTAATTCACAGTCATGCAAACAGAAACACAAAAGCTAAGTTTCACCAAGAGTTTTATATTCAAACATCTAATCCCAGTTGTTTACACTCAGGTAATTTTGTTTCTTAACTGACCATACAACACTGGCAGTGACAAGGTGATGCCACAGCAAACAAATACTGCTCTCTCCATCTATTAATGGGGTCCACAACTCAGTGCAGTTAATCTGTGGAGTGCTGAACACTGATGAAAGGCAATGATAGCTGCATGACCACTTGGATGTTACTCTATGGAGTGATTCATTCCAGTGGGATACTACAATTTTGCTGTAGTATTGATACTACAATTTGAAATGAAATCCATCATTTCCCATCTAGAGGTAAAATATCTGGAGAACTTTGATGAAGAGAATACTTCAACTCATGGTCAACTACTAAAAGCCTAATCAAGTACCTGCAAATTTATTTGCAAACAGATCAGATCCCAGGCACTGGTCTAGGATAGTTAAATTAACAAGAACAGGGCTACATGGAGAAACAAGGATTTGAACAACATTAACATCTACAAACAAACAGTACTTTTGAAAAGCAGATCTAACAACTATTTTATTTATAAATCAAACAACACTGCCATTTGACATTACCCTGCAGAAGTGGAATTTGTGAATTTGAAAACTGTCACCACGTGTATTGAAACCATCAATTCTTACAGTACAAAGTCTGAGTTATGTATAAACGGCACAATTCTGCAACTACCAGCCACCGACTCCTGGCCCCTGATACTGCACAGCCAATGCAATTACGTTTGATGTACCTGCTTTTCCAGCTAAGGTGCCACCCAAGCATACATTTCTATGCTGCAGGATGCAGCTGCATTTGTTCCATTATCCTGCCTCATCTTTTGAACCATGGCTGCCCTGTCTGGTACAAATGGTTCTCTAGTGATCATGGAGTTTAATCCAAGCTGCTTCCAGTACTTGAGCCAGACTATTTATAGATAGGACAAATACTCAGCTGATTTTTCTCATTGCTACAATATGTTATACTCTCCAGCTCATGTATCTTTATAGCAGGTAAAACACTGTCTTGGCTGTTCTGCCAAAGAACTCCAGCACGTTTTGCATGTGCTATCACATTAGTACATACGTTCACATACTAGATAACACCCACAGCATCTAAAAACACACCTGCCTGCTCTGGCTTAAGTCAGAGAAAAATGATCTGAAAACATCAGTACAGTATGGTACAGGCATTGGTGCAAAACTAACAAAACTAAAAAACCGAAAATCCTCAGTTATTTCAAAGCTTTTTGAAATACAACAAAGAACAAAGTAACTATAGGAGACTGAAAGATTTCACTAAATTTTAAAATTATTTTCACTTTTCTTTCAAGTGTGAAACCGTTAAGAAGACCTGTGTAAATATTGTTGCTTCTGTAAAGCAATATTATGAAGCAATGTCTTACAACAGGAATCTCTGGAGTCTCAGATTCACCTGTTCAATTGAATTGCTCCTCAAAACTCATTTATTGTATATGTCATCTTAAATTAGCTGAATCACAAATCTTAGAAGAAAAGTTTTATGTGAGAGACATTCCAATATGCTTAGGTCTAAATGATTATTTGACTTTGCATCAGTAATTAGGCATCTGTATTCCTGCAGAGCCAGCTAATCAGTTCTTAATACAATTCTGTCACAGAAAAAGAAGAAATGAAAACAGACAATTTCATTTTAAAAAAAGTTACATTAGAAGAGCATTAAGACTGTGCCTTAACAGTATGATTCTGGAAATATGTAGTTAAAAAGCAAATGTTCCTCATGCAGCATCTTTTTCTACAGTGACATTGAAACACTGAAATGCCACTGCCAGGACAGCAAAATTGGAGCTACACAACCAAATCTAGTCTATTATGTACAGATGTAAGCCTACCAAGTCAGCAGAATTGCTGAATCCTGTATCGTAACTGAATAAAACAAGTGAAACTTCGTTAGCACTGAAACCAAGCCATTCTTTTATCTATTCTTTCATTTAACTTAAGGACTATAGATGTACTTCTCCATGCAATGATTGATAAAAGCTACTTGTAGATTGCAAGCAAAGGATCCCTGATAGTATTTTGACCACAGACAAAATACTACTTTCATATTATTAGTACCTTTGAAACATTTCATGTTTTATTTAAACTATTTCAACTTTGCATGTATGAGCAAATTGTAAGTACAGGTGAGCACATCTCATTTAGCATCACATCCTGAGCACTGTAAGATAGACTGGACTAAGAACTGCCAAAGTTTCAAGAAGCTAACATTAGGCATTTGTGTTTATAAAGTACATTTCAGTGAGCCACTGCCTTTTTTCCTTATTCCTTTTTTTTTTTAATTTAGTTTTTTTCCTAAGATCTACAGGACAGTTCAAAGCTGAATCAAATTTCCAGCCTGCTTGAAGAGTCCATAACTTAACATCAGTAATGACAGTACTGACATAAAAAGTTTTTCCCTTCTAGTGCCTAGTACTCAGTATCTGCTTTTACAATCAAATCAACACACTGCAGTTAATATCTAACTTAAAGGCTGCTGCAACGCAATATCCTTAAAAGCAAATAATAGCCACAAGAGCAAATATAACTGAAAAATTCGATGTCTGAGTGACTTAAAAATTGCTGCAATAAGAAGAATATGAGTATGTTCATGGCTGTGGGTGGCAATAAAAGAACTGACATCTGAAAATCTCTTTCTCCCTTATTTCCAATGACCACAGAAAAAAAATGCTATAATATCTGACATATTATAAGCCATAAAAGCTAAAGGTGTAAAAAGCTGAAATGACCTTGGAGGAGAGCTTGGGCACCTTTACCAAGGTGAAGATCTAACCAGCCACTCTCCCTACCATGTAACACGAAATTCATGCAGCAGCATCTCCTCCCTATGCAAAATGGTTGTTAATGTTCCCACATCACCCAGATAAAAAGCTGCTGATTCCTGATCTGCCACTTTAATATTGGTACCTTTGTGTCTTTCAACATTTTGCTTGACCTCTCATAGTTTGATTATTTGTAACATATATAAGGGTAGCTATGTGGAGTTAACATTTGTACAGCTCTTTGGAAATGTAAACCACTGGAGAAGTGTTAAGTATTACTGAGACAAGCACTGCCTGACCTCTTCTGGCTATCATGAAGGCCAATTGCTGCAGGGGAAATTCTCATCTTAATGCAAGTAGACCTGCAAGTGTGATTTTCATTTACATCAGTATGAATTGTGCATCTATAAATATATTAATATATCCAGCCTTGTGTCCTTCAGAAGGAATGAAAAAACCCTGCATAAATTATTTAAAATTACCTAGATAAAAAGTGACTGTACTGCAGTAAGGTAAGGTTTTAAACTGTCTGGGGCAAAACAAATGATGTTGTAAGTTACAGAACCATCACCTCTTTAAAATGCTATCTCAATTATTTCATATCACGTTAAATGGCACATTTCTCTTAATGAACTGACAGTCCCTGTTCATGTTAGTCTTTTTCTTTGCATATCAGTATTTTTGTTCTGACTTATGATGAATTCTTTCTTCTTTATCCCACGCTGTTTTCCAGTTATCCTTTCATTTCCACACAGCTGATTATTTCGGGTGTAAAATAAATCTGCATAACTATTAACACATTAATGAAATTAAAAGGATTTTAAAATTTGGCATAATTTTCTCAATATAAAATATAGTATGTTCTCTTAATTAAGGAAACATTAAACAAAACCATAATCAGACCACAAAAGCAAAGATGGATGGTACTATGGCATCAACCAGGATGGCTATATTTGAAAACTTCACCATGACCATAGTCATTGTTTTCCCCCGTAACTGCTGTATCAGAAACAAGCAAAGAAGCTTCAGAACAATAAAGTTTTAAAGAAAGTTCAATATTTTAAATACAGGGGCTTGTAGCCACAGTAGTCAAAAGGCTAGGGCTATAAAAGAAGCAAGATGTGTAGGAAGAGAAAATGTTCTCAATAGAAAACTGATAGGAGAACGTGGTCACATGACTATGGCTTTTTTTTCAATTAAAAAAACCTTTGTCATTGCTGCCCAGATTTTAAATACATTTACAGATTCATTTGGATGGATGGATCTCTCTTGTACAGACAGCAGATCACAGTTCTCCATGGTTTTTGTGCAATAATCACATAACAGCCTGGTTGACATTTAGGTGGGGATTACAAGACAATGAAAAAAATTATGACTGTGGTAATAATGCAAGACCACAGTCAGCATTGAGCTAGCTGCAGTACAGATGACATCTAAATCCCATGATGTTCTTAAGTACAAAACACTGAAACAGATTTTTCATTACAGTTGTTTTAATAGTGTCATAACCAACTTCCTTTATTGCCCTTAATGGATAATTAAGATGCTTTCTCCCTTTTTAAAGGCTCAATGTAACTATCTTGTAACAATGGGAAACTGGATTGAACCTTAAGTAATCTGAGATGTGTTTAACAGGGGACCCATCTAGTGAGTCACACCAATCTCCAGCTCCTTAATGGTTTAAAAAACAAAAATATTTTTAAAAATTTTCCTGATCAGTCAATAATCCTGCACAGTGCTTCTTGGTGGGAAGGGCTTAAGTTACAGCACCTACTTTAGTAATAGCTGAAAAGGCTGGTATATTTAAGAAATTTTAATTTCAACTGTTAAAAAGCAATCAGTGAAGACTGACATGGCCAAAAATTCAGTGTGTGGCTCTACTTTGTATTTACTATTAGTAGAGGGAAGTTAAAGTCTTAGCTGAACAAAACTGAACGTCACAGCTTTTGCAAAGTGCTGTCTCCAGATAGCAAACCTGTATCAAATATATCAAACCCAATTTCTGTCCATAAGGTATTTTTTCTGCATCAACTCTCACAATGGCAATTATTTGTTTAGATTCACCTGATACCTCAATAAAACCATCAGATCTATGAAGCAAATTAGACTGAGGTACACAATGGAAACCAAACAGATATGAGAAGCAAGAAGCATCTGCAACGGCACTAGACCACAGTCTCTCCTACATGTTCTTCTCTGAAACAATGCACAGAGGAGTTCTTTAGCCCAAGTGCCAGAAATCAAACCTACCCCTCTGCACTGCTGTCACTTGAGATTTCCTGCCACCTACACATCTCTTCTCCCTCTCCACCACAGATCTCTTCTGGGCAAGATGAGAGAAGGTCACGAGCACAGCACATGAAGCCCTGGCTCCTGGGAGGGGAGGGGAAGGAGGCAGCTTTGGCTACTCCCTGACAGCGGCCAGTTATACTGTCAGAAAATGAGAAGGAACATCTCGGGGTGGAGGGAAAGCCCGTCATCTTGGGAAAGCAAATAACTAACACAGCAACCTGCCGTGGGTCTCTGGGTCCACAGTACCCACAGCATTCGCAGCCTACGGCTTTAATCCTTCCTCCAAGAGAAAAGATTTGAAGGTTCCCTAGCTACCTATCAGCTCCGCTCCTGAGCTTTGGCCTCCCTTTCCCTGGATCTAGAAAGCAACGGGGACGGCAAGGGCTTTCTTCACTGACTTGGTAGTGTGCATTCGAGGTTATGCTAGGACAAATGCACAGTCTGCTCTGCTGCTCCAGACCTCCAGCCCAGCTGCCACCGTGAACCGCACTACCAGCTTCTGCTCTCAACAGAAAATGCTGTATTTACAGTTAATTACAGAAATAACTGTCTTTTATAAAGACCTGCAAGCTAACTCAAGTTTGAGCAGTTCAGGTTTCACTTTTCAGGTTCCCACTTCCTCTTTTCCAACTTACTCACAACATCCGCACCGAAGTCATCTTCATTTCTTGATATTTAATACAAACAGAGCCCTGAAAGAAACCCATTACTGACCTTCCTCCGGGGTACAAGAACAAATTCTTCACATTTCAAAGGCCTGTTCAGAGGGGAACAGGCTGCACCTGGGGTAACAGCAACCTCCCACAGGAATATGGGAAAGAAATCCCTTTTTTCTTTCTCTGGTCAATTCAGACAGGGTATTAGAGGGGTCTGTGGACCTACATTTGGGGTAAGCCGGTTCTCTTTATCAGCAGCAGCCTCTGATAACAAAAATCCAGACAGCTTCCACCACTTCTACGGCCCCGACAAGGCCTGCTGTGGAGGCAGCAGGAGCCCGCTGTGGGTCAGCTGCCTCGGAAGTGACCCAGCCGCTCCTGCAGCTCACCCCCACTGCGGGCGGCTGCAGCGCCACGGCCCGCTGGTCCTCAAGCTCGCTTGAAGCCAGGAGGATCAGAGGCAGCCAGCCTACATAACTAGAGAAGCTCGCGGAGGAGTTTTGCAAACTATTTCATCAAGCATCACCGACAATATAAAATACCAGCTCTTCAGGTGCTGTGACAACTCCTTATACCAGCATCTCCGAGAACTGATACTTTGTGGAGCATTTACACATAAAAACATAGCAGTTATCCATGCAAGCAATCTTTCATGCTATCCACCCTTTCATACAAATCTTATATGGTACATTATAAAGAAATTCCTTACGGGATCCTTACTGTGAAAAAAGAACTAATTTTTTTTCCAAGTTGTCAACATAGCTTTAATCATTTTAACAGGAAACTATACAGCAATAGTCTTGTCCCTCATGACATATCTCCGACATGCTCCCCACAGAAAAATCTATATGGAAATTCATGGAAACATCCTCTTTAATACTCAGCTAGCAGTACTAGTTTTAAACCACAATTCCATTGAGTATAATTCTCTTTATTACAAACCTCAAGCCTCTTTGCTCCTGCTATCTATTATTAATCACCTTATGTATCTAGAAGGATGCATGGTTCAATCACACTTACTTGATTCTTTCTTTTACTACATCACAGGGCTTTACATTAAGAAAACTTCAAAAGCTTAAGGCAGGACTTCCACCATAATGCAGACCTCCTGCAGCTCCTTACTCATCCAAGGAGATCCCAAAGGTGACAAAAAGCTGACAGAAATCAGTGTTATTTGGGAAAGAAAAGCAAAGATATTTCCATGAAGATTCTCACGCTCTTTATCTTTCCAAAGCCCACTCCTACAGATGAGAAAGAGCAACTCTCTGCAGGAACAAGCACTAAAGCATTAAAGCACTAAGTTCCTGATGCTCTTCTTCACTCACGTTGCAACACTATAATTCATTGTGGTGTTACTGCAGTGTGAAGATTTTTTTTTAAAGGACCAAAACTAACAAAAATTGGGGCAGGGAATGGGGGGAGGGGGAAATTTCTATTCAAGTCTTTAAAAAAAAAAAAAATTATCAATCAGGAAGTTTTCCTGTCCTTGCAAATTATAGTCAAGCTAACAGTAACTTCTAGACCTGCTGTTTCATACTTCGAAATCATATTGTGCACTTCTGCTTCTCAGGTGCCTGCATAGTCATACACTGTGTCTTGGAGCCATGACATAGAGAAAAAGTCAGTGTACATACTAAAAAGAATGGCATCCCAACTAAAAGATGTGACTACACAGAAGGTCCTTGCACTTACAATAACTGCAAAATCCAAAATAGAGAGACCAAACAGGTCTTCAAACTTCGCATCAACTCACTTTGTGCAGTTCATTTCTATTGCAGGCCTAGCAGAAAAGACAAATGGGAAGGGCAGCTGCAGGGAAGTTTCACAAACAAGCAATCCCCTGACATATAATCCCCAGCATCAGGTTGATCAGCTCACAGATAAAGCAGGACAAGGGCCCTACTAGTAATTTGGCCAGTTTCTCTTACAGCCTCAGAAGCACTACCACTGCCTCACATGCTAGTCAAGTTTAAATGTTTTGTTCTCTACACCCGTGCCCTGAGGATTTTCTCAGTGCATCGAAAGGTGATGTCAGTGTGCCTACCCTCAAAAGCTATGTAAATGTTTTATCCAAAAATTTCTAATAACAAGTATAACTATGTATTTTTCAACCCAGAAAGCACAAAATTATTCTAACTAAAGGATATGTAACAGTAACCATACCATGATCAGATTAAAGGTCCACATTGTCCCCGGAAAAGTCACAATATTAGGCTGCTAGTGGATGTTTTGGGACAGAGAATAAGAAACAAGGCACAAAAAGAGTAAATCTTTCCAGGAAACTCCCACATGGAAGGTGGGACCCACCTCCTACCTGATTGTTATCAGCTATTTAGGGACTTTGTGCTGGAGTTTATTAAGTGTGATAATCTGGATGCAGACATAACTGATTAGCCAATCTTGATTTATATCAGTATACACAATAGCTAAATGCCAATACTCAATCACTAAAAACAAAACAAAACAAAAAAGGCATAGGATACACTGAGTCACAGAACCATACAAGAAGGAGAATTTGCCTCATCCAACCTACCAGATTGCTCAAGGCTTTGTCCAGTCAGTGAAGCAAATGGAGATTTCACCGCCTCTCTGGGCTGCTCCAAGGCTCATCATGAACATTTCCACCCTTATACCTAGTTCTGTTTCAACCATTGGTTGAATGGTTATGACCATTATCCCTCATTCTCCCACTGTGCACCTCAGTAAAGAGCACCTTCCTGCTAGGCACCACCATTACTCTTGGTAACCCTCTCTTAGGTACTGGGAGACTGCAGAGCTAGTAATTTCATTACAGAAGGCAATCCCATGGATCAAACATGATTTACCTTGATTAAAACTGGCAAACACTTTCTTCACATGTACAGGAATTACTTCCAAGCAGACTCACTCCGTCATTTTTCCAGGGATAGTGGTTGACCAAACTGTAGTATCCCAGACCTTCCTTCTTGCCCTTCTTGAAAATGGGTACAACACTAACCTTTCTCCAGTTATTGGGGACCTCCCCCAGTCTACACAGCCTTTCAAAGATGATAGGGAGCAGCCTGACAATGACATCAGTCAGCTTGCCCAGTACCCTCAGGAGGCCTCCTGCCTGGACCCATGAACTTGCATGGGTCAAGATTTCTCAGAAGATCCCTGACTCAATTCTCTTCCACTCACCCCTTTCCTCCCTGAACTGCATCTCTGAGAACAAAGTCCTGTGAGATCTTATTCATGAAGACCAAGACAAGGAAGTAATGGAGCACCTCAGCCTTATCAGTCTGCTGTGACTAAATCACATGTACCACTTAGCAATGAGCCTACATATTCCACAACCACTTACTGCTTTTCTCCCTCACGCTCTTCTAGCATCTTACCTTTGCCTCCTCAACACCCTGTTGTTGCCAACCTCCTCCTACACCTCAACACATTTTCCTCCCATATGCCTTAATCTCCTCATAAAGCTTCTGTTGCTACCATCTAAACCTTTCCAAAACCTTGGACCCTTCTGCCTGTGGCCACGCAGAAGCACCTTCATGCAGAGACAAAGATAATATGTCTGGCAGAGCTCGTCTGTTCCTCTGATGTTTTCATCTATGTTTGCTCCTATAGTCTTTGGCATGTATTTCTTAGAGGTTCAAAGTGACATTTTGAAAATAAGGGATCACTGAAATGACATATAGCACTGATTATAATATGTTCAATGTGAATACAAATCACATATTTGCTTAGATAACTACTTTGCTTACATTACTAATCACCTGATCACAACTAACACTTGAAAAAAATATATTCTTAGTGTTTGATCTTTGAGTTCATACTGCCATCCACTGCCATACAGCCATTTGACACTGTTTATAGTTAAGATAAATGCACTTATTCTAGAAACATACCTTCCTTTTAAAACTGCTTAATGACTTTTCTAAACAAAGGCTCAAAGATTTTCTTTAAGTCAATACACATCCAAAGGCCAAACAAATGCATCTCTATACAGCGCAAAGAAAAGTTACAGTGAAGAAACTACTAACCAAAGACTAAGGAACAGCTATGCAGCCCAGTCTGTGTGGTAACTAGCACCAAGCACAAGGCTCTATTCATTTAAGTTTGTAATTGCTTATGGTGTTACTCATTAAAGGTTTATAATACTTTATTTCTACTCAAGACAGACATACATGCAGGGGAAAATAAACAAACCTGTAGACAGTTAGCCAAATTCACAACACAGGATCAAAAATAATTTTTGCACTTCATTTCATAAGGAGAATTCCTAATATACTTTAATTTCCTCTGGAATTTTAATTGTATTAAAAAAACAATGCAGGAATGGAGTTCAAGGACTGTTTTTCATAGCAACAATTATTCAAGATGTAGTCTCCCCTATTATATCTTCTCAAGAAAGCCATTTTTTATAGCTCATCCATTTTTAATTTGATAAAGCCTCTATGTTCTGTTCTCTCTTTTCATTTGACTGCTGAGTCTTCTCATAAATGTTCATTTCCTAGCAGCTACAGCACAATTAATAGAAAAGCAAACCACCGTTTGACTGAACAAAGACACTCCCACACAGTGGAGTATCTATGTCTGGGAGCCCTGCTGTAGAAAAACACATGCCTACAGTTATTCAAAGATTCCACTTCAGCCACAGTGCAATGCACTGGCAGGCATGAATAGCCTTTCTTTACCTTGTTTATTCAAGAACTATGATCCACTACAGCCTGCTTTTAAGTATTTGATATCCTACAATGAGGAGATTAAATAAGCCCAACGCCAGATGAAAAGCTTTGGCCATGCTGTTGATTTTTTGTAAACATATGAAACCAAAATCTGAAGGTCTTGTCCTTAGAGACTAAAAGGCCTTTGCTCTAGCATTTTTTATTTATTGTGCTAGCAAAGTCAATCCTATCTCTGACAGAAACTAATTTCTTGATAGGTTCCCTCCTGCCTTGAGTGCATTTGAAAGCAAAACACCCATCTCTCTAATTTCCATACTCCTTCTCATGTAATTAATCAGATATATAATCTAAATCAACTTCCTTTCCAAGCACATTATTGCGAATTAGTCATTTGTGGAAGAAAAACATAAAAAGAAACAGGACTGTATTTTACGTCTTGTTTAAGAAGAGTCTTTCATACTGGGAAGGTGGAAGATGGGCTATAATAGTACAGTGTTTAAATAAGTAAATATGCACAGGGGTGCATGCAGAGAGCATGTGGGTGCGCTCTCATTTCTCATGCCTCTAGTGAAAGAGGTCATGACCCTTCAGACTTCAACCTCATCACTTCTAATTTTTCATCTTGGTTCTCCGAAGAGAAATTTAACCCATCTGGTTTTCAATTTTATGAGGTCATGAGCCATGAAACAAAATCTAGCTGCAAAAAAAAAAAAAAAAAAAGAGAGAGAGAGAGAGAGAGAGATAATCTTCTCTCAGTGTCTAAGAGTAGATCATGCAGACACTTCTGTTAGGTCAGGACAAACTTACAAGAGAAAAAAAATCTCCACAATATTACACATTCATATGTCTACTACTGGGTATTTCTTTTTTGGTTGTACTTACACATCTCTAGTCTCTCTCTCAAAATAATATAGAATGGTCAACCTTAAATTCTGACCAACACAAAGCTGGGAAAATCCTGCCTTCGATGTCATCACTGGGATATTTAGCCTAGTGCCACAAAGAGGCAGTAATTTCATCAGAAGTCATAGTTACATTTCCCATTACAGCAGGGCAAACACGAATGTTCCACCCTTTTCTCTGCTCTATGGCAATACCAGGCAATACAACCAGAAAGAGGTCAACCTACATCTGAGCCGGACATTTCATTGATCAGTTCACACCTCCAGCAAGGCATTTAACAGTGCTGGTGAAAGGTGGGGCTTTTTGTTTTCTTAGAAACACATCTGAAAAGTATGCAGCCTCCCTCTCCCCAGCCACAAAAGCCATACAGCTTCAGCAACAACCCCCTGCCAAAGACCCCCCCACCCTATGAAACATTTTACATACAAGAGTTTGTAAGAACATCTACAGAGTTTTCAGTATCCACCAAAGCCAGAGCACCATTACCACAATCTCTTGAAGGACTTACATGGGGACACTTGGAAGTCAGACAAGTTCATAGTGTTTTATACATATATATATAAATGATACAACAAAACTAGTCATCTCAAACAGCAAAGCACCTTCAACAGAGGACTAACTCATATTTCACTACAAAAACACTTAATGATTCACCTGTTTTATGTACTTAAGAGATGAAATCTCACAGTAAAATGCAACACGCAGGAATGCTTTTTTTAAGCGTATCTTTAAAACACCTCTGGCACCTTCCATGTTTTGAAAAACAGCCACAGAAAATGGTATGTAAAACCAGATAATAATTTTATAATACTATTTCTCTAACTGCCTTACAATCCAAAGGCCAATCAAGTTCTTGGGGACTGCATCCACCTGAAGTCCTGTTCCCTCCTCCAGTATAGCAAATACACACTGAGCTGTTAATTGCAGTAATGCTAATTAAAAGACAAAAAACCATGACTACATTAACAGTGAAATTGCCAATTAGCACATAAGGCTCCCTCATTACTGCTACTGCATGAAATGTGAAGCCCGATGTGAATAGCAGTCATAAAAATAAAAGACATTTTTAAAAAGCTGATAGGTCACATTTTCAGCTTACTTCAGAAGTTCTGCTGGAATCAGTAGCTGAGAAGTTGACCTACAGGAGAGAAAGAAATTCCTACAACATTTTGTAAAAACCACTGAAGAAAAATATTGCCATTTTCCACATCTGCATTCACAATAGTTTTCAGAGGAAAGAGTACTTGCCCCGGTGTAGCCACTAGAAAGTGGCTTTAAAAAATTAAAATTAAAAAAAGGCATAAAAGCTAACATTTCAGTGGACAATTTCCCATGGCTTTATACTCCGCATAAGGCTTCCCCATAAGGGACTAAGGGATACTGAAAGCAGTCCATGTGATCCTAGTGTCCTTTACTCTTTAGAAGGCTTATTTATTGTTGTGTCCTTCAGTCTCTTTCAATGACCATTTAATGAAAGTTAATCCAGATCCCCACAACCCTAGAGCTGCTTCCATAAAGTGACTGTGCTCTTCATATAGTCTGTATTTCCTCAGGTCTCTCTCTTTCTGTTTTTTTTCTTTTCTTTTTTAAAGGTTTTGAGTTCTAGTTCAGAGGTCTCACAGTAAATAAAACTGAAATATTTTCAGCATTATCTTCCTTGTGAGAACTGGAGTATATATTTGTTTTTCACTTGCTCCCTTTTAATCAAGCATTTTGTTGACCATAATCAATTTCTTCGCTCAGGAGAAAAATGTGCAATTATCTACAATGAAGAAGGTGTGTCTAAGGAATAGGGTGGGGGGAAGAGAAATCAATGGAACCATCTGTCTGACATTCCTACAACATTATAAGAGACTTGTAATTAACTGCTTGCCTACCAAAGTCTGCCAGCTTTAACTCCCCCGTGTCACTGATCAGAAGATTCTGTGGTTTCAGGTCCCTGTGCAAAATGTAACGCTGGTGGATGTAAGACAGTCCTCGCAGCAACTGAAATAAAAATAACTGAAAAAGAGGGGGACAAAAAATGACCTCTGTTAATATTTTGCATATAACCACAGGTGATTTCTTTACAATATGCAGGGTGCTTGCATATTGTGGTAACATTGTGTCAGAATTCCTCCCAAACTGGCATAATTCCCACCCAAATTTAACACAACAAGATTTCCATCTAAAAAATATGTACTTTGCAAGGACTAACCCCAGCCTCCAAGCCCTACTATATCAGAGATTTAGTTTGCCTGCTTTAAAAAGAACAAGAGCAATACAACCATGTGCAGAAGGCTCAATTTCTACCAAATTATAATTATATTCCATTTACCCATATGGCCTTAGAGATTAGGTGGTAGCCTGAAGACAGATGTGTATCTTCACTAATTATAGGAAACAACAGTACAGGGTGGATAGGGATGGGGAGATAAGGCTGGGGGATGGGACACTGGAGCTAAAACAAAGAAGAAATTAATAGTATAAAAATAATGCCTGTGTACCCATGGAAATCTGCAAGTATGATAGGTTTTCTCCTTCAAAGTTTTTTTTATTGGGAGTTGCTTATGTATTTTTAATTAGGAAATAATAATTCTCACGTAACCTAAAGGTGACTTTTGAAACCTACTTATAATAGTCTTTAACATAAATTTAGACAGGAGCCTAACTCATCCCACATATTTCTTTCAACCCTTCACTGGAATCTACAAATGCTTTCCCTAGAGCTAAGCATTGATATTGTGTATTTTTGTAATTTACAGTTATGAACAAAGAGCTGGATGATGGAGATCTTTTGTCCTCCCCTTTTCATCTCCTCTCCCATCATTCTCCTGCATTCTTATTGGCACCTGCTGTGAAAGGCTGTGTTACCCTCATGGATTTTGTCAACACAAAGGGTGAACTATCGTTTCCCAGGAGTTTTCTTTGGAGTTTTGAAAAAACTCTCCTAATGTACAGACCCTTCCTATTGCCTGAAATATTTTAAAAAATACTACAGTTTCCAAATGGGAACACAACAAGCCTTTGCAAAACCAAACATGGAGGATTCAAGAGTGGATATGGACCTCACGCCTCACAGCTCAGCAGCTGGTGAAGTGTGCTCTCTCGGAAGATGTGGAAACCGCACCAAAGATTTGGAAAAAGTCAACCCAGGCACATGAGAATTTCTAATTAACTTGCAACACAAGTATCCTATTTAGTGACTGCTGAAGTGAGGAGACATTATAAAAAGGGTTACAAAATCTGATTATAGAAAAGAATAAAGGCTGACATGAAAGAAACAGAAATGTCATGTTACTGAAGTTGAAATGAATTTAATTGCATTTCATTTTTTCCCCGAGTGGAGACACAATACACTGTATGTTTAGCTATTTAGCCAGGGCACAAAGAACCATATCAATCACCTTCTTGCCAGGGTTGTGTCTAACAATGTGCTGAGGAAACCTAAGAGCAAAATACAGAAATAAAAGAAAGAATAGCAGGAAAGCCATAAGTAACATGCACATTCCTTTTTGAATTGTGGTTAAATAAGGGCAGGAAGCAGAAATGGCTTTTATTACAGCCTTAAAATAAAAATTAAATTCTATTAAATGACTTCAAAATAGTATTTTTTTTTTTTAATAAAAAGATAGGGAAAATATCCAGTTTGCTAGGCTAAACCAATGGTATTTAACTTCAAACATTATTTTTATAAATATGCAAAGAAATGTCAATTATCATGTTACCTTACAGTACTGTAATCTTTATAACTCGAAATATATTTATTAATGTGGGCTTTCATTTGGCTTTAATGCAAAGAGTCAAGTGATTTGACACGATGTGCTAAGAAAAACCCCCAACAATTTCACCGCTAAACAGAATAAACATCTACACTTGGGGACAGCTTTGGAACGTAGTTTTATTCCAAACTTGTAGACATGCTGGACTCATCAAGTACTTCCACAACAGTCAATTAATTCACGCACATACACTGTGTCAATTGCTTCTTCCTTGGAGGAAGATCATGAAAGAGAAGGGGAAAAAAATCTCCCTGAATTTGTTACAGGATAAACTCAGCCATTGTTTTGTTGCTTTCTCTTTTCCTCTTCACCTTTGTTTTTATTTGGTAATATTAAGATTTAAGTGAAAACATGAGCCTAACACCCAGCAGTAGAACATTCTGCAAACCACAGGGCCTTTGGGATCTCTTGGGAAGAGAGAACAGTAAAAGAGGCTCTCCATTCCCAATGGTTCCCCACTCCATAAAAAGAAAAGATGAATTGGAAAGAACCATTTCTGACACCTCAGGAAACACTTCTGCCTTCTCACAGTCAAGTTCCCTCCCCTGTCTTTGAGGAAAGCCCTCTCCAAGAAACCCGTTCCCCTTCAAGACTATCTGCATCACCTTCACAAGGATGGAAATGAATACTAGATGAGGTACCATCACCTCTTACCCATATACCCAATCTGATATCGGCATACTACTTATCATGGTTGTACTCTGACCTTACTTGCTCCTTCCTCCGCCTTGCTCAATTCTGATCCCTATGAAACCTCAGCCTGGGGCTTCTAGGGGGGGTTTGAACAAGCAACTGAACTGCCATTTCCCCAAGGCCACAGGATGGCAGCTCTGCAGACCAGAGAACAACTCTAAAAGGAGTCAATGGCAAATTCCATATGCATTTCAACAGGTTAGTTGTGAGGGTAGAAACCATACAGATTTGTGGTTCTTGAGCTTTTATGTTAGTAATTTTAATAGTTGCATGGTCATACACAAGGCTGTATAAATGTCAAATAACCTGAGAGACTTGCCAGCTGCCTAGATGAACAGCCCTGCTTTCATGGTATTTTTCATGAGCTTGGGTGAGTGTACAACCTAGACCGTTACATGCACACATCTAACAGCTGCAAGATGGCTCATGTGCAGCAGAATACTTCACTATCATCTTGTTGGCCTCTGGATGTCACATAGGACCTTGAGCTCTTCTCCAAATGAGCTTATAAGCTAAACACTGACACAGGCCATCCAAAACACATCTATCTGGTGGGACTGATGGGAGTTAACACTTTCTGACTTGGGTTCAGAAAGCTCTGACGAGTCTAACGGTAAGGGGGGATGCTCATGTACAGGTGATCTGTGTAGAAGTGCTCAGATGACTCCACATAGTTGCCCGCCATTCCCAGAGATGGTAGAGAGTTTCTGGCAAAGGATACTGGGGTAAGTGAAAAGCAGAAAGAAATGCACAACATGCCCAGAGAGATTCTCCAGAAAATGTACCATTTCCACACAGTGTCTGCTGAGGCATCAAGGACCCCAATGACAAGAAGGATGCTGCCCAAGAGGACAGACTAATGAGGCCCTGGGGGGCTTTTTAAAGTCTTTCCCTGATGGCACAGAGGGATTTCTGAATGATTTCCTGCATTTGAGCTCCCTTACCACATGTTGTATTGTGGGAATAAAGGACCTGGCCCTAGATAGAGAAGTAGAAAGCTACATGGAACCTTTTTGTCTATAGAAGATGTACAGAACTCTTGGCTCTGCTCTCTCTGCAGCAAGAGGCTGCAAATGGAGCTGAGCTAACCTGGACCAGGAGTTCACATCAGTTCAGAAGAAAGCTGAAAGCAAGATTGGATTAATGTGCCAGTCCTATAGCAAGCTCATATTGCTGTATTAGGATAGTTACTTTCGAAAAGTAATACACAATACTGCACAAGCTTTATTATCACTCATCACTGATAACACAAATGCTCCTGCTTGCTGTATGTATTAAAGCACACCAGCTGGGTATTACGTAATCATCTGAATTCCCTTGCGTGTATTCAGCATGAATCAATATCATATTCAGTCTTAATAGGCCATCAAATCTAAAAATACCAGTAAAAGAAACCCAACATAGGACATCTCACCTCATGCTTGCAACCAGTGTACTTCTCCCTATCATCCAGAGGATATTACAGGCTTCTGTGAATTATGGGCTATTTACAAAGACAAAAGGTGGCAATAAATCCCCACAGTACTATCTCACAGCCTTGGAAATAAACAGAACCAAACACAATGCTCAGTTAACATTTAGGTTTACTAGATTGTTTGGGAGTTTTTTGGTTTAAGCCATTAACATAAGAAAAACTGCCTGGTAATATGTAGTATCATATAAGCAATGAGAAATGTCTCTCTGTGACTTCTGCTAGCATGTCAAAAGCTCATCAAGCACAATCTTTTTTATCCCTGTTGGTTTGCTATTCTTTTACCTCCTCCCAACCAGGATAATACCAATGAGATAAAATCCAACTTTTCACTTCTAATAATGTTCTGGGGAAATACTGAACTTTTTAGGTCAAAGCTTTGTAGACTTTATTGCTTAAATTGTCAGAAGAAATTCCAGGAACAAAGTGTTGACTTGAGATGAATTTGCATCCCTAGGAATAAAGGATCCTATCTGAATAAAAAATTGTTAGCCATTTGAATCAGCATGATTTTCATGATCATAATAAACTTTATCTTAATAAAACATTCTCCTATCTCACCTCCCTGGAACCAACTGAGTTCTCTCCAAAAGATTTTTAAAATAATTCACTCCAAAATGCATTTATAAAAGCTTCTAACTTGCTCCTGCATTCCTTACACAAGAGTCTTACCAAAGACAATGTCACACAGAAATGCATACAATACAGGCACTAGGAATGTCCATCGTATCATTACTTTAAAAAAAAAAGATACAGAGTTTTCCACTTCTTTGCAGCAGAACTGCAAAGGAAAGAGATTGGAAAGTGTTAATTTGCGAACTTCTACTCTCTTTGATATTCTTTTAATCATTTTCTGGTCCCTCTGGGTACTACTACAGTCATTTGCAATGAGGAAGGTGTGCTTAATTAACTGAGTATAAAGACACTCCCTTATGATCAGTTACAGTCATCTGCTAATGTTCAGTAAGTGGAAGACTTTCAGATTTTTCTCCTGAATGGCAAAAGTAAAAATAAATTCAATTCAGTTAAATCTTTTTCTACCCCTCACCAATTCACTTCCATGCTGAACTAGGTCAGGGTGGCAATTGGTGCCTCACCAATTTTAAAGACACTGGGAAGAGTGTTTTCTTCATCCCTACAACATTATCATGTTTTTTTGCCATATGTCAACCATGCGGATCATACAGACAATAAATTACACACGCACACACTAGGTATGAAAGTGACATTCTACTAGCATGAATTTTAACACACTGATAAAGATTCTGCGTTTACTGTTCACAGTTGTGCATATTATCAAATCATTCCTTTAAGTGACAAGACTGACATAGAGTGAAATGCTGATGCCATATTTAATGTCTGATAACTAAAAAGTCTAATTTAAATAATCAATTCTCAATGCCATGTGTAAAAGACGACCTTAATCTGGTATAACATTATTCTGTCTGCTGTACACCTGCTTGTTCACTGAATGAGGAATGAAAAATAGCAGCTTCCCAACCACATTAAACAGCATTGCTTCCTACTTAGCATATCTGTTGAAATATATTTTTAATTCAACTCTACATCAGCAGCATCACTAATTTCAGTGAGTAGGAGAGAGATTTCAAAAGCATGACGTTAGTTAGATTTGCTTCCAGTAACAACTAATAAAATTAAAAGGACCACGATAGTAGGTATTCACCTTAGAGTAAAAGAGTGTTTTCTCCAAACTCCAGTGAGTCAATATGATAGGTGAAACAAGACATGAAAATTCATCATAGCTGGTGGATGCATTATCATGGTTTAATTGTCCGATTCCTGTGTACCTAAGTCTATGGCAGTCAACCTTTTGGTCAGACACCTCTCGTTACACACAGGCACTTACATGCCACAGCTTCCCCTGCACCATGTAATCACACATTTGTCACATATGGATACAGGACTGGCCATGTGATTCAATGCACATGTCCCACAAAAAAGGGGAACACAAACCTCTTGTCTGCCCCACAGACATTTGTACAATCCCACGATGGAAAGAGAACAGAAGCATACCAGGGAGGCCTACATCGATAACGCAACTGTAACCTAAAAACCAAAGCATTTTTATCATACTTTTCAGATACTATGCTTTACTAACAAGCATATGGTTTTACATCTTAGCAATCATGAATGGAGCTACTGCTTAGCAAGAGCCAGTACACAATGCTCTGCTACTGCCAAAGTTCAAGCAGCTGTACTTCAAGTGCAGCAAGCCTCACGTGGATGGGATACAGGAGTTGCTTAATCCTTCCATGTTCTGAATGCTTCCCTACCCTTTGTGCTTCAGATTATTCTAAAACTGTAATCAGTTCAATGATAAATATTTATGTTTACAAAAGACAGCGGATGACAACTACCCTATGGCTTTGACTCAGATTATTAATTTTCACATTATTCATTAAATGCCAAAATTATTCACCTGACAAAAACAGGTTCAACTTTAAAAACTGCAACCATTAGTTAGAGGACAATATTCACAGTACTGCAGCATGGAGAAGAATAAATGAATACCGCAAGTGATTAAGTGCCAGAGATTTCTGATTATATCAAATAACATTCACTGTATTTTAACATTTTCAATTCAACGTGCACTTCGTCCTGTTTAGGAGGCCAGTATTAAAACCTTGGTTTAATAAATCCAATACTTTTATCATATCTGATTTGGGATTTTTGTTTGTTTTTTTTTTTTTTAACCTTAGAGTGCTATAAAGTTGACTGATCTCTTCTTGAGCATTTAGCACAGAAAAATACTGCAGCATCCCATTATGTTTCAATAATTCCTATTAATTATGTTTCTTTTAAACTATTTTTGTCGAAGTTTTAAGACTGAAACTAGTTACAGGTTTTTTGCTGAAACTTAAGCATATTTTTACAGAGATTATTGGGCTGTTCTAGGAAACTTAATACCCAAATTCCACTCCACACTTTGTCACATGCCTTACATGTGACCTTGACAGTCAACTATCTTCTCTGACTCAGCATTACAGTGTCAAAACACATTTTTAAAGGTTGTGGTGGGGGTAGGGCTTAGTTGGTTGAGGTTTTGCTTCAAAAATATCCATCAATTATGCATAGAAGACTGCTGTGCCCTGCTTCCTAGGAGCAAGGAAGGCTCAGAATTGAGATGGGTAAGAGCTGAAGGCTTGAAGGCTCCTGGGAGAAGGCTGAATATTCCTGTTCCCTGCATGCGAAGTTCAGCAAAAGGGTCTGCCTATTTCTTCTTATCATTTTTTGGCCCTGGGAAGAAAAAAGGTGCCCAGGGAGAAGAACAAATCAGAGCAGCAATATTAGATGGAATAAGAACAAACTGGAAGTTCCTTCTCCCTCTGGTCACAGTAGACAATAGGAGCCTTCCAAGTTGCCTGAAGTAAAAGATTTGGAGAGTGATTAAGAGACAGAGACAGTTCTTGTCTGGTTGACAACCCTGTTGTCATTCAGGCTGATGTTGCATGGATTGAGGAACAGTGGGTCAGAGGCAACTGTCTTTCTACTTTGTCAAAAATGGTTTTTTGAATCAAATGCTCACACAAATCAATATTATCACTAACACTGCAAGTAGAGGAAAAAAGGCAGAGAGGAAAAAAAAGAGGATACGTTTCCCAAAAGACTAAAGCTATTTCAATGCAGCACCACTAATTAAAAAGCAAATCAGCTTTCATTAATAGATCTATTTTTAAGGCAGGAATGCAAACAAGCAATGAAGGCATGACAGATGCAAGCCTGTGCTCCACTTGTTCCACCAGTAATACGAGTTACAGAAAACAGACTCAGCTATAAAATAAATGCATCAAAACATAAAGATGAATTTACTTGCATTACTGGGCATGTAATAATATGGAGTAAAAGATGCAGTTAAAATAAAGATGATATTTCAAAGGTTAAAAGAAGTTAAGAATAGTTATATTTTCACAGGTCATGCTGAAATGCACAAAAAAAGATACTTAAAAATTAAATTATGAATTACAAAACAAGACCCATTTATGGACAGCTGCAGACAAAGGCTCAGGAGAACCAAGAAGGTAAGTCAAAAGGCTGGTGGTGATGGCCCTGTACCAGTCCAGAAGGGAACACAAATCAGAATGATGATCATCATAAAAAATCACTGGCAGGGTCAGTTAGCTGCTGTGACCCATTAGAGTTCCTGCGGTAGGAAGCAATCCAGATGTTTCAACTGAGAGTCCAAGAAATATGAACTATCTCTAAAGGCAGCAACAGCTGTAGGAAAGAAAGCCAGGAGTACAGATTTCAGTAGTCTGGGCCAGGAGGAACAGTGTAGGGAGAGTCAAGAGCAAGTCTTGTACCTCAGTTTGCCACAGAGCGTTTTGCAGCCTGGCAAGCGCCACATAGTATACACCTATAAATCAACTCTTAGCTCCAAGCATGTACAAGGCTGCAGCAGTAGATTCCAACAGAAACATAATTATATGTGGGGCAATGTATTTAAGATTTATTGCTTGCCTTCAGTTGTGGAAAAACTGAGAAAGGTGTCTCCAAAACCAGAGAAGATGAGGCTCTGCCTACTGAACAGGGACTTACTAACTGATTACCTTTTCTCTCCTCATCTCTAATATCATACACAGTATATTAATACATAGTTATAAATAAATGGTAGATATGCAGGCTTGTTAGTTACCAAAGATGTATACAATTGTGTGTTTGGAGCTAACAGTTTGGAGAATCTATGGATTGAAACAACTGCTTTCTGCCCATTTCCCTCCTAGCTGATAAAGATGTTGTAGGTACCTAACCACATTTATGTCACCAGGATACTTCGTTTAACATTCTCAGGGATAGGTATTTTAAAAACAACATCTCAGCCTCACACACAAATTCTCTGAAGGGCTTAAAACCTGATGTTATTTGTAAGACTTGCGCCTCCACACATGAATTACAAAATTCTAAAATCATTATGTGTGAATACATATGCACCACTAAAAAGGCTAACCCTAATACTCTAGGGAGCAATATTTTTTGTTTGCTTAAACTTACTGTCCCAAGACTCCTACAACTGCCAATTGAGACATTCGTCTTTATAATTCCACATACTTATAATATTCTGCTTACTCTTTATTTACAATATTTAAGTGACAGCAAATAGCCTATCTGAAACCACAAAGAAAGGCAATGTCAAACATAACACCCAAGGGGACAGCAATATGTGCGTCCATGAAAGTAATTTGGATTTTATTCTATTTACAATTCTTCATCTAAAAGCAAGCCTGAAGGAACAAGCATTGTCTTTAGCTTGTAAATATGGAGAAAATTCAGAAATATAATTAGGCTGAAGATGTCCTATAGAAGCCAAAACATAAGTTAATAATGGTTTTGCTTCTGCATTCCTATAAAGTACTGTTTTACAGGAACTACCGTGTAATATTCTTTGGAAAAAGAAGGATGTGTGATTATGTGGTTTTGTATTTATAATAACTGGCAACAAGCCAGAAAGGAATATCCATCAGAAGGCAATACTTTCCTCAAGAACAAAATTAAAAGGCAGGGGGCCTTTTGTCATACTGGGAGAGCATCAATGGCTTAATCCCACAGGTTAGCCCCAGAGAGCCGAGACTAATTTATTGCTACTGGAATACAATTGCTCAACTGGAAGTTTTTTGAAATGGATTTAGGGATCACATAACCAGTGATTCTGAACAAACACTGTCTAAAAGTCTGGCTAAAAGTGAAATTACTGAAGGACCTCTAGCAAGAAGGGGCTGGCAGGGAAAGAAGGCTAATTAACACGTCTCAGCTCAACCCTTAAAAATCAGCTGTAGCTCCAGTTAGACAGCTCTGTCCAGAAGCTAAACCCAAAATAGGTGGCAAAGTCTCAGAACCACAATTACATAAGTTGACAAACTGAGTATAGTACAACAAAGCATTAAGATATTATGTAGTAACCATCTTATCTCCTCTGTAAGAAGAGGCAGCGCAAGCTTTTAGTTTTGCATACTGGTGAACGTCTGGGAGTTGTTAGCATATATGACTGGGTTCCCTTCTCTCTGCAATTCCTGTCCTCCCAGCTAAAGAAATCACTCTGTTAGGCTAAGCAGCTATTTTTCATTCATAGCTTTAAGAGCAGGTATTTTACTGAATACCCTAGGCAGGCTGATTTGGTTTTAAAATGGTAGGACCTCAAATCATCATGCTAGGTTTTAATAATTACTGCATGAATTAATGCTAGCCTTTGCTGCTGGCCTGGCAAGAGAGTCTACTAAATACATGTAATCAATTTTCATTAACATTATTTAACAGAAGAAGAAGGGTAGTTTCATCTGCTCCAACTTCCCAACATTTTTTTCCCTTTTTTTCCAGTTTGCTTTTCATTAATAGTCTATCTGGACTTTAAAAAGCTTGAACGAGCAGTACATCAGGACTCTACATTTGCCTATTCAAATACTTCTAATGTGTCCATAAGCCTCAGAAGTGTTGCTGAACACTGTTGTTAGATGGTAAAGACAGCCACAGGAATACATGCAACAAAATTTGAAGGGGAAATGCTGCTGCTGCAGTTCCCTCCACAGCTCCTGTTTTAAAAGACAGGTATCTCAGGATTTAGAGGAGTGACACATTTGCAAGCCCAATTATCAGTGCATGCCTATCCTCCTCAAAGACAAGCTCACTGGGCCCTGATACAACGAAGAAAAAGTACAGTTATGTGAATTATAATGTCTTCTCAGTGGGGAACAATTACAGCTACAATGACTACTGTGTATTAGATCCTGAGCTATACAGCACTGCAGCTTTTGAGTAGGTCTCACAAGTCTGAAGCAGCATGAAGAACTTTCAAAGCCAGTCTTAGCTTATCCCAAACCTCAGAGAGCCGAATGTGAAAGTATCTACACAGGGAAATGAAACACAAACCCACTGTTTTAACACGTACATTCAGCACATGAAACTCTGCTTAGGAAACTGAGTAATGAAGGAAGCTTAAAAGTTTTAGTAGTCAAAAAGCAGGTCCCACCTCACCCACCTTTGGCTGTTTCTAAATGCCGCACTCACACAGGCACTGTGAAGCTGGCAGTGGGAGGACACCCATGGGCTTTCCCTGTCCACGCTAGCAAAATGTCTGAGTGACAGTCGTACATTACAAGGATGCTATCTTGCAGCATACATATCATGTATTTTCAAAAAGAATTTTTTTTTTTTTTTTAGTTTGGCCAAATATATGCGGTAAGGAAGACTTTTTTTTTTTTTTTTTTTTTTTAATGGTAGCCATTCTCATGTAACTTGATGTGTTGCACATGCCACTTTTCAGTGAAAGAACACAGAAAATTAATCAATCTACATTATAAAACTAGTTGATGTACAACAATGATCAGCGATTGCAAAAAAAAAAAAATGCTTTCAACTTTTAAAAATATTTTCTTTTCTTAAACCAGACAGGCCTTCTGAGTTTTCCAGGAAAGAGTCTTTTTTTATTTTCCCCACAAACTTCTCAATTTCGAGAAACTAAATACTGGAATAAAGCTCTCAGTATGACAAGTGAAGATTTAAACACTTCCAAAGTAGAACAACAATGGGACTGATGTCAAAGTGCAAGACAAGTGTAACAAATATCATCTGGGTGATCTATACACACACAACACATTCTGCATATCTGATTGGCTTCCATTTGATGCTAAAATAATTTGGCTGACTTCCCGGAAAGTAACTGGATCAAGTCTCTACCAATCTATCTTTCCATTAAATCCTGCTAATAAACTCCCTCCTTCCTGCATGATGATTCTCAGTATCTAACTTAGAAGGAAAAAATTTTTTTAAAGTGAGATGAGCTATTAAAGCGCTTCATCAAAATAAGTGAGCAAAAAGATTAGGGAAGATTTTATATGCTCATATAAAAAGCAGTACCTTCAGCTAATATAATCCATTACAGTTCCCTCAAACTTGGTAAACTTACAATGACTTGCCTCACTGAAGATCTAGCACTGACAGCCTAAAGCAAGTTTACTCAGGGGCTTTAGGGCAGTATTGTCTTGTCTTAAGAGCAAATGTTTGAATGGAGGGGACGGGTTACCAACACTGTAACAGTATTTATTCATATATTCTGGCTCTAAATGAATTTTACAGACCTCAAGTTCTTTTGTAGGAATGTTCAAATACTTGCATTTTTAATTATTTTTAAAGAAAAAATATTTTAAAATATAGTTCATATGCCAATAATTTTCCCTTTAGCTAATAATCAGTTTCTATGAAACAACTGACAGGACATTTAACACAAAGTTACTGCATTTGCCTTGAATGTGTGCTCTTTTTGACTCTTACCTTCACATTTTCTGGATGAAGCCCTCCAGGGTGTTTGTCCATGTACTGACATAAATCAGTGTGCTAAAAGAAAGTCAGATGGAAAAAAGTGTATTAATATCTGTATGACTGCAGCAATAAATATCCTTCTACTTAGGAGTGGACAGAACAAATGGAAAATAAGGAGATTTTTCAGCCACGTATGTGCACACACACACTTGTACCTTTACACTCCATTTTATTTAACAACCTTGGTAACTTGACTGATATAAATATTCACCAAATGTAAATGATTTTTTTTCCTAACATCCTGTATATGGTAAATTAATTACTTTTAGTATCATTTTATACCTTGTGAAGACAATATCACCATTAACACGATAAAGATAGTATCTGGAGGGAAGAGGAAGAACCTAAAGGGAGAACCTCAAATGCTACTCTCATTATTCACATTAAAACATTGCCTTTTAAATATAATTTCATGGTGATTCTAGATTAAGATGGCTTAACAGTTTAGAAAATAAATATGAAAGGCATTGCATATCAGAATACTGAATGACACTTTCCAGCTCAAAAAGAAGCACATATTATGCACATGTACAGCTATTAATTACAGCTACTTTACCAAACAGCTTCACTGAAGACTCAAAACTTTAAGTTTTCACTTCACAGTTATCTATATTCCCTGCAAATATACCATAAAATCTCTTCAGAAAATAAGCAGGTTTGCAATGCATAGATTAATGTTATTTTTAATTAATAAGTATTTATTGCTTTTACTATTGAAACACTATTTTCTCTGAATTTTTCTCTTGCATTTCTTCACCTTCCTACTAGTCAGCAGCATTCTTTCAGTGAAGTAGCATGTTGCTTCTCTGATTTGCTTGCACAACGCAGCTTCTGGAATTATGTTCAGAATAAACAAAGCAAAAATATGCACTAGATTAACCACCAAAAACTTGGAGACTGACTCTGCCTTCCACATCTGGTTTCTGAACACATCTGGTAAAAATCATCCAGCGTTCCTTGAAAAGCTACTTGGCAATACCTGCCTCACTTACAGAACAGTCCAACTAAATATAGGCAGTTTTCAAGGTGAGAGTTTTGGACAAAAGCTGCCTTCGACGCAGCAGAATGGTTTCTCTGTGCAACAATTCCCAGTTCAGGAGCCATTCTCCAGCGCTCTTTTGCAGAGTTATATGGATACATGGGAAAGTTCACATCTTCTAAGACACAAAATTCATGCTAGCCACAACTGTTCTGTATCATCTTCTCTTCTGAAGTCATGAACTATGAAAACACATTGTGCATGTAGAATTAACATTACAATGATGTAAGATGCACTGGTTGATTAGGTTGTGCACTAGCACAACTTTTTTCAGGAATTCTTACATGGTTTCAAGAGAGCGAGTGTCCTGACTGCAGGAAATAGCTTGAGTATCACGAGGGCAGAGGGCATTCTCAAACAGGCAAACCACACTAAATACAAAACAACAGAGTTTCTTCCAAAACACAAGCTACAGCAAGCAATACTTAAATTTATAGTTAACAAACTAGTGAATGAAATGAAAAAATACACCACCTCTACCAGTGAATAGCTACTGTCAGTGAAGTGCATTTTGCATAAAGTCTATGTTTAGCTTAATGACTTATTCCTAGTTTCTGTAAAATCTTTAGCCACTCTAGGTACATATTCCTCTTCTATTCTGCCAGTTAGTTTTCTGGGACTGTATCAATAAACCATGCCAAAACCAGACCAGTCATCCTTCAGTATGCATCACCGCATTACCCAGTTGTGTCTTGTTTTACTGTATCAACACCAAGGAAACATACTTGAACAAAGTTATCTGCTAACCTTGTCATTTGTTTGGAAAAACTAACAGGTTTTGAGTACTAATCCCAGCACAAGACCCTGCCTCCGGCAAAATATCAGCTGAAAAACCATTACTACAGGTGATGGTTGGTGTCAAATAAGAAGTTTGGAGGATTCCCCCCATTTTAATGGTTATCTGTTATTGAAGAGAAGTGCCAGTCTTGTGGAATAACACATTCTCTTCTTTAACTTAAATACAAATCTTTTGAGTAGTGATAGCACCTGCAGTGCTTGGGAGAAGTTTAAAGAAAAGCCGGAAATTTTGCTTTAGAAAGCCCGGCAGGGTGAACAGGGCAGTGGTGTCCCAGCCTCGGATGCACCCGTCATGGCCCCCGAGCATGGCACGCTCCCTCGTGTGGGCTGGCTGAAGGAGGAGAATTATCATTTCCCCACAGTTGTCTTCCAGCCTTTGTGGGTGACAGATAACCCAGTAGGTGGGAAACATACTGCCTCCTTCACCTTCTACTGATTTCTATGATTTGCAACTAGTGAACCAAAAGAAAACAGACCAGAGGAAGACAAACCCAATGCTACTTCTGAAAGTCCCATCCCTGATGCCCTGCCACCCCAGCCACCCACTAGCTGCACTTTTCTATTCACCAAAAGCTTTCTGAGAACATCCACTTCAGAGTCATATCACTAGTAACAGCAGTAAGTTGTCTTTTTATTTCCAATATACTTGTAATGAATTGTGAGGATAACCCCATTTTCTTCCACTTATATTTCAGTTATTATTTGAATGCATTTCCTCCACACATGAACATTAACTATGATCACGTTTGCGTTATGCATCATTTGCCTCCACTTCCTAACCTAAGGACCGGGACAGTTGGCAGCCTGGTATAACCTTCTGCATCAGTAGTTCTCTCCTTCAAAAACTGATTGCTTATATCTACCTAAAATTCAATGTGAGCAGCAATTTGTACAGAATCCTGGAAACCTAACAGAATCAACTGTGCAGCAGACTTTTTGCATCTATTTTTTTCCACACGCATGCTACAGACACAGAGAAACTTCTACCAAATTTTCATTCAGACAGTAAACAGAAATGCAAAGTCTTTTCTGTTCAAATCTTTCAAGAACTTGCCCTCATAAAACTAAGTTAGAGTCCTTCTCACAAAAGCAACTAAATACTATGGTACCAACTGGGAAAGCAACTTATAAAGGTACAGTACATTGCTCCTCACTATAAAAAAAAAACCAAAAGAAGGTAGAGGCGAAGCAAAGGCAGCATCAGCTGCTCTTCTTTTCCCAAGGCAGGTACTCAATGCACATTGAATTAAATATTAATATAGCCAGGAAAGCTGACAGTGCTGCAGGGACAGCTATTTCTAAACCTGTTTTCCCTTTTGGCAGGCAAGTGTCTGCTCCAGTGCTTGCGTGCTCAACTGACATTGAAGACAACTTGAAGGCAAGTTTCAGGAAAGCATTAAAAAAGAAAACAGAGAGCAAACTGGATGAAGGCAGTTTTCTAACGGTATTCCATGGAATTGGTACCACATATATGAATGGAGTCTTTTTCTTCACACTATATTTTGAGGTAGAAGGCAACATGCTTCCCAAAGTGGAACAGTGGCTGCAGATACAGCATACCATACTCTGACACTAGGGTCTTTGCTGTGGTTACCACCTTGATCCAATAAAATATATACCCTAAAAGGAAAATTCAAGATACAATTACATATTGGCAATAACATAAAACTATGTTGAAACAAGGTAGTGAGACAAGAAACAAATCTACCAACAGACCTTTTACAGTCCTTCTCTCCTGTCTCAGAGGGTGAGGACACCTCACAGGGAAGGAAGATATACTGGGAATGCAGTAAGTAACTGCAAATATCCATCACACACATCCTGATCCCAGGTGGACCTGGCTAGACCAAGACTGTATCAGCCATGCTGTTAATCCCCAACACACATAAATCACCACAAGTAAACCCATGCTGACAGAATATATGATATTTTGGCTTAAGTTCAAAATCCCATTCATTCCTGCTCTTAACACTCCACCAGTTTACACACAACTATCTGTATAAATAATCTATTAGCACTCATCTGTTCATAACAGCCACAGAAAAAACATTAGAGATAAATCAAGTTTCCATAGTGAAGAACTCAAAAGCTAGGAAAGTCCAGAATTAACAGGGTTTATCCAACCTTTTATTTGTTTGCCCAATAAATGTACATTATGATAACTTGTTAAATGCATAACCTGATCATATACTTTGTTCCCTTCACAGGATTAGACATACTCACTGAACAGAATAGGACAGACTTGACTACAGAACAGCTGTGCTGGTTTTGTGGTTGTTTTTTTTCCATTCTCACACAGCTTGCAGTCTCTGGCTTATTTACTACTTTGAAGGCAGAAATATTAATCTCACAGGCTTTCCTGCCCTGCTTATTGCTATGCTATTCACATGCTTCACAAACATAAAATAATTTCATAGCAATCCAGGGGAGATGTGGCATTATTCCCTTTTATCAGGTAGGGAATAGAAGCAAAGAGAAAAAATTCTTAAGTATCATTGATTTGGGGAACTCAGTTTAAAGCACTTTGCTTTTGACTTTTCAGAATATTTGGCACTATTTCACCTTCTGTGTTTTCACTGATTTGAGTTACAGCTGTGAGTGTATACTGCTTTTGCAAGGAAGACTGAGAATCTCATGCTGAATAGCAGAAGTCAGTCATATCTGAATTGCGATGACAGCAATTTGCAATAACATCATAAAATTGCGGTGATGACGATGATTCCCAATGTAGAAGGGATGGAACCCAGTTCTCTACAGCAGTATTACCTGCCTTACCTTGAAACAATACTTTGAATGAGGCAGGAACTCCAGAAGACACCCTAGTTCCAACATCCACAAAAAACGAGAGAAGTTCAACAATCGCCACAAGCCTTCACCACACAGTCCTCTGCAGAGCTGCACAACAGGCTCTTCCACAAGGACAGCAAAAGGGGAGTGCATAGGCTATCTTTATCTCGGCATCCTCCAATTTTAAGAACTTGACTTTGCTACCTCACTAATACAATAATGTTTTGTGTAAAATCTCTTATGCTTTAAGTGAACAATTTGACCTTTCCTCCCATTACTGCCTCCCCCTAGAAGCAATTTCACTTGTTCCAGGGATGCAATCTACAGTATTTGAAGTTGTGAAAGGCTAAAGCCAAGTGTTTGAGAGGAGAGGGGGAATCTTCAAAGGCATAGTTCTTAAGTAAAAATGACAATTTTTCTGAAGCTTATCACTTGAAAAAATTTGGGGCAATTTGTAAAATGATAGCTCAATGCGACCCACACCAAAAAGGCTACCCGTTCTCCAAATTCCAAGCTCATGCTATGAAGCTTAAATATTTACAGTAAGAGTCCTCCAGCTACAGATTTAAGACATCTTGCCCATTTTGGCTGAAAAGAAAAATAAATATAGGCAACCTGACGCAGACTTTGGTATCTTATTTCTTCAAATAGTTGTAGTTTACTAAATCGTGCCAGAACATTGTTGCTCCAGGGCTGTGACTTGACTTCAAGGTTCTGGCAAACACAGCTCCACATCCTTGAGAAGGCTCTGTCAAGCCTTTGTGCTACCTTCTCTCAGCAAGTTAAAACACAAATCCTTTCCTCAGTGCAAATCTCAAGTAACTAGACCTCCACTAGGAAACCTGTGACCCTTCCTGGGGTGGATGGCATGAGTTCTGGTTAGACCAGAGACCACACAAAGCGTCTTAGGACAGGGAAGAGAAAATTAATGCTCAGCTATGCTAGTTCCGTCATTCTCCTGTTTCCAAACTGTATGTAGAAGCATATCACAGAATGCCCAGCTTTGATCCAAACTTCAAGGAATTTTGAGTATTTTCCTCCCTATGATGGAGACAAGTATCACAACTCCTACAGGTACATGAAAATGAGGCAGAGATTAAGTTACTTATCCAATATAACTGCTCAGAGTCTAAGTAAAAATCAACAAAGTTGTACAAGAATTAAGCAAAATCAAGCTTGGGTCAAGGAACAAGGAAAAAACCCCCATAGTACGAGGAAAAAAAAAAAAAAGGAAAACGCACGCTTGCTCAGACTCTCTCTGTGATGTTTTTTACTCACTTCTCCCCCACACCATCAACTACGCTGACAATACTACAAAAAGTTTCATTTACCTTATGAAGTATTGTCTCCAGGCTCACATGAAGAAATGAATTGGGGTTTTGCTTTAAACTTGTGGCAGTGTATAAGTGTATGAAGGTCATTTCTATTCAGCAAGACTCTGGTTTATGTTAGTAGACACATGCATGTTTATGTTTGTAAGCATACTGTGTATAAGCATCTGCTGAAGGGAGAAGAATCCAGGCTGATATGTATACAGCAGAAGCAAGGTTTATATACATTGCATCTTACTTCTGGAAGACAGAGAGTACGCAAACAGAAAAAAAAATGAGACAAATGTTGATGGTTCAGACTCCTCCCTTCTCCCCTTGAAGAAAGAATTCTAATTATGAATAGATGAGTAAACCACAAGCTACGAATGTCCTCAATATGCTCCATGCTTTGCTTTAACATCAACTATTTTGCTCAACTATCTTTTGCAGAAATCAGAGACTCTGCTACCAAACACAAATGTGTTCAGACAAAGGGCAGGACGTCTCCTTTCAAAGGCACAGCCAGTGACATGCAATGAGCTCCACTTCACCGGCCCTTTTCCATAATAATAAAGTGACTGTCGCTCTCCTCTAATTAAATTAGTCATTTCTACTTCCTATGCAATCCATTCTCTTTCCCTCTTCTTCCTCGGTCATGATAAATCTCCATGTGACTTAGCTGTCCCATAATTCTGCTTAATTGGTTTCAGCTGTCATTTTTGAAGCTGAAATGAACGGAGAGCCTGGGGCTTGTGAATGGAACAGGAAGCATTTCCAACCGCATTCCCATCATGTAAAACCAGCAATGTGAAAGAACCCTTCCATTAAAACAAAAATGGGAGTATTTGGCTGCCGGCGATACCATCATGCCGCAGACAGATTGTGCTGCTCCAATGAGGCAGCGAGGCTGTTGCAAGCCATTCTTCTCTGTTCAAAGGAGAGCACACATTATTTATGCCCTAGCAGTTTTACCGACTAAAATACTTTCCCTTTTGTCACCAACAAATTCTTAAACCGATAATATAATTTACCAATAAAAGCACAGGCAGTAGGAATATTTGAAGTGACAGGAGAACAAAGGAAAGTTAATTTTATTTAAATGGCATGTATCCTCCAACCCAAGCACTCTGCAGATTACTGTACCGTCACGGTTTAAATGAATTTCATGTTGCTTGTATTTTCAGAAGTGTCATAGACCCTCATTTTCAAGTATTTCTCTGGCTTTCCATAATTCAATCTTTTCCCCCTATGAGATGACCCAGTGTTAGCCATGCTAACAAAAAATACCCTACAAGCTATCTCCGGGTGATACCTAAGCAACTTCCAGAAAAAACGCAGAAGGCAACAGCAGCAGCTGGGCTGAGCAGCAGGGGAAAGATATATATTAGGGATTCAAGAAAGAAAAAAAACCACCCCACAAGACACCTTTAATGAAAACAATTTTGCTAACAGATGTTTCTAGTGCCTTGGATTTCTCTCACACTGTCAGCAAAGATAAATATACTTCAAAACACATGAACAATACTATACAGAAAAGGAGGTTGGGAGGTGGGGGAGTACATGATACATATACAAACCTACTTGAAAATCCCAGAGAGAAAAGGAAATGTACAGTTGTCTGATTTTTTGTTGCTATTATAAAATATTTATTTAATTATTTATTTATTGATACAAAGTCTCTGTTTGTTGCACAGAGAACAATCTGGTCTGTGACTCTGACTGGTGAGACACACTGCCATGGAAAGAATTGCTGAATAAACTAAAAGTTCTTCAACAAAATCCAGTTTTTCTAAAGATGACAAGATGACAGTTTATCCTCTTCCTTATTCTCTAGCCACCTTAATAATTGTATCAGCCTTGTTTTCTTAGTAAATCAGGTTAAAGAGACAGTAAACACTTAATTTAGTAAGATTATTTTAACAAAAGAATACCTCAAAAATCAGTAGGAATTTCTGTTTGGTATGCTCAAAACCTAGCAGCAGATCATCAGCTTGTGTAAACTGTGATGGACTTCTAGTCCCCAAAGTCAACAGGGTTGGGACAATTTTTACAAGCTAAGCAAGTTGTAATACCTGTGTCCACACAGATGTGCATGTGCACTTTTTCTTTAATTTGTTAAGTCATTAGGTTTCCACAGCACTGACCATTATCTCCACTACATCCACATATACCAAAAAAAAAAAAAAAAAAAAAAAAAAAAAAAAAATTGAAGATACAAAAAGTTTCTCATTAGAGCATGGCAGATACCCCTAAGCTCATGGTGAGAGTACCCACTCCAGGGCCATGTAGGCAGAACACATACACGGCAGGGAGGCTGACAATCCACATACAGCCACACTACATTGAGTATCCACACTAATACTGGCACAGTACTGGCCGTGGATGGTATAGACATGTCTACACAAGCTGAGCTAGCACAAGAGCCTTCACTACGGTGGTGTGCTGGGATACAAAAAAAAAATGCCATCTTCAGGGCAGGAAAAAAGCAGCGCAAACACTTTCTCTAAAAGCTTCAGCATCCTATGGTAGACCTCTCTTCATACTGGCTGAGTGACTGTTTTCTGCCATGCCTCCTAATCTTAACTGTCCGTACATGATCATAAGATTAATAAAAATTTTAGAGGGAAAATTCCAGTTCAGACTGCAAGGCGCACAGAAGAAAAATGATGCTTCCATGGATTATATCCTCTTTACTCAAAGTAGTAAAACAAGGAAAAATTAATAGGCCTTTTTAACTTTCAAGTGTTGGCTCTGTTTATTACACAAGCTTGATTCTTGATTCCTCTTATTCACCATTCCTTAGTTATTTTTTATACGATAAAACTATAAACCTATTATAAAGATATCTGCAATTACTGATCTCTTCATTCTGACTCCAGGATTTTTATTATTATTATTTTGCCAGAATTGTTCACCCCAAGTTTCTGTTTTTAAAGATTTCATAGAATTATGTTTATTAATATGATTCAACTAGTACAAAGCTGCATACTGCTAGTTCAGGAAAGAAAAATCTATTTTTAAGATTTAGAATTATGGCAATCGTCACTCTCCAAACAGCCAGTTTGGGGTTGGTGTTTGTTTGTTTTTTCAGTCTGCACTGAATAAATCAGAGCTTCTCATTTTAAGAAGAATTAAACAGCAGTTACAACCCACATTCTTAAAGAGCCTGAGAAAAAGTTTAATTAGATTGAATGGTCTCTAGTGCAAGTTGAGATACGGTCAGGTTTCACCTCAGAGGGACTTAGACAATGCCAGTTTATTACTGAAATTAAAAGATAAGGAATGTGTGGGATGCCACCAGAATATTACTCATGGTAGAGCTGTCCAGAAATCTATAACATAGAAATAATCAATTAATAAAAAAAAAATAAATACTAAAGCTAGAAGGATTTTTTTTTTAAATTTTGTTTAAAGTAGTAAAATAAACTGACATATTTTTTCTTCAATTCCTGATACAGGAAAGTAAGAGTGTATTAACTTCACTGAAACACTACAAGTATTCATATTTAACTGATAAAAATTAAGATGCAGAATGATACACATAGAAAGGATCTCAAAAAGAAAAATAATCAAATTACCTATAAATACCATCAATGACGTCATCCTGCTGATTGTCTAAAGTGTTCTTAAAGACTGCCAGTATTAGAGAAACGATCACCCCATAATAGCTTCTTCAGTGCTTTACTGTCATTACAATTAAAGAGGCATTCCTATAGTTTAATCTTTCTCTTCCTTACTGCCATTTCAGATTTTCTTTTTTATCCTCTTTATCATTGACATGGAAACAGGTCACCGTCTTTCTCTACGATATATTTAAAGGTTTGTAACCATCTCATCCTTTTTTCCCCCCAACTCTAAACAGCCCTATTTACTTTGACTTTTCCTCAGAAGCCTTTATTCTAGATGTTTGCTCATTCTTGGCTTTTTTCCCCCTCAGGTCTCCAGTTGATGCATGTTTTCCTTGTGTGTACAAATTTACCATTTTGGGTGGTGGCCTTACCTGTATTGAATAGAGTGTTATCGCTGGCATATGCATCCTACTACATGTATGTGTTTTTGATGGACTACAATGACGTTTGAAATTTTTATCTGTAATTTAGGAAAAAAACTAATTGAGACCTGACAGTAGATAGAATATCTCATGTGATTTCCCATGTTCCATCTGTCAGCTCAACTCTGGATGTTTTTTATGCTTTGATTTTGTTGTGTTTTTTTTTAAATACTTACACTGAATACACTTATTAATACTTAATAAAAAGAAGAATAAATAATAGATGCTAATTATTAAATGGTGCAAAGCACACTGCAAACCTAACCAATATTTGGTAAGGTTATAAAAAACACTGGTAAATTGTGCAAAGAATAGACATTCAGATACACACAGCCTCCCAATCTGTTGGATTGTAAATCTTGATTAATCTTATTAACATATCTATTCATCAGTATGCACCCTCTGTATGAAGTCTACACAACCCTTGTGAGATCCTGCAAAGTCAGGATGATGAGGCAAACTGAGGAACATCTTTCCTCCTCCCCCTAGACCTGTGTAAATTTCTTAGCCTAGCAGGAGTATTTTTATTTAAATTTAAATACAATTTTTCATTCCTTCTTTCCTGCTGATTCCCATGTCTGGCACAGTCTTTACCTCTCGGCAAAGCACCAAGCAATTTCCTTCTGAAATCCCTTCTGAATCCCTGCCTCCTGAAGCTGTCTTTGTTTGCATTTCCAACATATACTTGGACATCAGCAGCTCCTGTCTCTGATCTGCTCATTAAAACTTGAAAAACAAGGCTCTCCCAAGAGCAGTATTCCCTCACTGCCTCTTCTCAATAGTAGGGGATTTCCTTTCTCTCTGCCTCACAGCCTTGTTCTGTCGTCTTTTTGACTGCAATTTAAGTAGTGCAACTTGGGGCAAGCCTGGGGCACGAGGCAGCAGTTAAACCAACCGGGGAATGGCTCCTCCTCCAGTCAAGGCAAATGGAAACTACCATATTCATCTGCTCCCATGCTGGGAGCCCCCAACGCCTCTGCTCCTTCCCGGGGCGCACAAAGCACACTCATGGCAAGTAGGGGTGTCAGTCACAAGGGTGGCATGAGGCATCTGGCTTGTTGCAGATCTTCACTAGCTTTCAGTCCTTGCTTACCATGGCTAGACAAGCACCTTGACCTCAAATGGGAAGAACATGGCCCATTGTTTCACTCTCACACCAAAATAAGGTAATGCAGCCTCCAAGTAAGTTTCACTCTCGATCAAGGATTAGAAGGCCCCTCTTTTCTTGTTGTGCCCAGTTTCCCTAATTTCCTCTAGGTATTAAGCACTGTTGAATGATTCTAGTGATCAGAGCTTGAAACAGCTCTGGGACTCTACTGATTGTCCCTGCTCTCTCATCCACTACAATAATGTGCCTTTTTCTGTTTGTTTTCACAAACAAGCAATGCCATCCTACCTTTAGTTTCAATACAGGTTTCCTAACAAAATAAATAAAACCAGAAAACCAATAATAGTGTTCGAGCCAAATTATCAAAAGTTATAAGAAAATCAAAATTTTTAATGCAAAAATTTTTTATCCTTTTAGGTAATGAGTGTGGACTATTTGCTTGCATAATACTTTTCTAAGATGTCCCATGAGAAACTCAAACTCTCAGGTTTTTAAACTCTTAATTCCGATAAACAGTATATATCTCAATTTCCAATCAGCATTAAAATGAGAAACTCACACCTATTTTTTTCTTACAGGAAATGGGAGGAAAATGTAACTAATTAACTTTATTAAGCCAACTCATTGTATAACAACCTATTTTAGCTGCTGTAATGAAGCAATGAGAATTAAACTTTCTTCTTTAATAGAAAGTAATTTTTAAGAAGGAAAAACATACACAAAGATTAAAACAGGCAAGGTAATTGAAAATGCTTGGTTTTAAATTACACTATTAGATTAGTCTGGAGCTTTTTCACTGTTGAGGCAGAAATAATATTACTCATTACTCAAACTTCCATTCATAAACGTATCTGTTCTTGTTTCAAATCTAGTTCATAAATATTGAAAGCGTAAAGTATTGCTATACAAGCTCACTTCTATACGCCAGGAATAGGACATGCTGCTGGTTCATTTATTGATGATAATAATATACTTACATAATTATGCATAATACTAAAAACCTCATTATCATTCTACCAAGCCTGTAGCAGTATGTATTGGTTAGGATTGCCTTTCAGCAATTAAGTGTTTCTAAATACAGTCATCTTCCTTTTAAATAAACAAGTGCAGAAACAAATGGTAGCAGCTAATCATCAATTTAGAATGAACAGATGTGAACCCATCTTCAAAGATCTCTCATTATGTCTGAGAAGTCACCTGTAAAATTCATCATTTCCTTGGGCAAAGTTGGCTATATCAGTGAAACTTGCACTACAGCTGGCATACCCACAAGGTTGCATGAACTAACACCTAAACAGAGCCTGGAGAGGATGGGAACAAAACTTGTGTGAACAGTCATACTCCTCTGTTGAACTGTAAAGCTGAACTGACTTCTTTCTTTTCGAAGTCATTGCAGTCTCAGATACCATATGCAAAATGTGTCAAAATTTCACATTTTGTTTCCCGGTCTTGTTTAGCACTTCCCAGTTAACTATACAGAAACTATTTTCTCTACCATTCATACATGAAAGACTCTCAGCCCTTCAGGTATTGTAGAGGTGATTCCAAGCAGCTCATCCTCAAAAATCCTCAGGTAACGAGCAACAGCTTTCAGTCATCCGGTAATAAAATTGAGCTCTCAGCTCCCTTTTCGGTACACTTGAATGACCAACAATAATCATAGCTGATGTAAGAGTTACCAAAGCATACCAAGAAATTATGTTCTATTAACAAGGTACTGTATATACTAAACTATTTTCAATTAAGCCCTTTCATTCAAAAGGAGCAAGCCCCCCTTCTCTTCTTCCACAGAAACATCCAGCTTCACATTCACCACCAAAATGTTTTTATGGAGAATGAACTTCTCCTGATCTTCAACTGTCAGATAGAATTTTTTAAGATTGACTTTTCTTGCTTCTGGGGACCACCAAGGTTAAAGTTAAAAAGCTCTGTCATGTTTTCCTCTGACAGACTTCCACATAAAAAAAAATTCTAATTTGAGGTACACAGAGAATTTAGTCACTGCCATGTTTCCTTTCAGATGCTATTCTGCTTTCAGCTTTTAACTTATTACTGCAATGCACTTTGCAACGAAAGGTGCTACATGAAATTAAATTTCGTTCTACTCTTTCAGGGTCAATGCTGAAATCGAACACCTCTGACAACCTCAGACATTTCATCAGTATTAATTTCCTGATGGAATCGTCACTGACCTAGCAACCTAAAGTTTCCATTTTCTGAGAATTCTTGGATCACTAACTGTTCATCCCTAGTTTAACCATGACATCTCACTCAAATGGTTTTTACTATGTTTGAAATGGCCAATAGTGATTAATGGCAAAAGTGTATCAGTTCCATGATGTCACTTTATGAAGTAAATGAAATTCAACCCCTTTTAGGTTTGTTAGGCCTCAGTCATTCAAAAATGTATGCCACTGTGTAATTTTAATTGCACTAATATTTCTACTGATTTCAGTACAAATCACTCATATTATTGAGCTAAACCATGTACAGGTGTTAAAAAAGAAACAAATGAAAACAGACATTACAGGTATAAAGCTCAGTAACACCAATTACACAGCTAGGTTGCATAGTCAACCAGCCAAAATTTTTAGATTCGAATGGAAAACTGTAATTTTTGCCTCTGCACATTCATATTATGCACTGAATGAGAGCTCTTTGACAAAAGGAACAAAAAAGGTCATTGCGATCGTGCAATTAACACCTGTATCATGAACACCCACAAGAATTCAATTCAGGTTATATGGGCATTCTTCAGCAGTAAGCTTTATCAGATAGCATTAGCTATTTGATCAGCCTATAAGTTTACATTAGCTAAAAATGAAAACAGACTTTTGTTAGGCAATTCTGTCATCTCAAGGCACAGGAGCAAGTTACAACATCATTAGAATACAGGCCTTAGGCTGGTTGGAGAGAACAAAGCATCCTTCCCCTTCATCCTGAACACCACCTTGAGAGACAATGCCCACCTGCCAAAATACTGAAATACTACTTGGATCAGTTGCTAGAAACCATTACTAAATGAGATCCTGAAACAGTTTCAATAGCTACCAAACACCATGTGGCAGTACATCCCACCCCCCCATCCTGCCAGCAGGAAACAAAACTTCTCCAGGAAGGGAGAAGGGAAGGAAACCCTGGAGGCTGCAGGTTGAAATTTGAACTGGCCAGTTGAGATGCGCCAGGTACACCGAGGTGACCCTCCTGGCCAACAGAATTAAATGACCACAGGTCAGATTCGACAGGGGTATAAACAGGGTCCCGCCGGAGGACACGCTGGCAGTCCTCCTCGGAGCAGAGGGTCTGCAGTCGGGGACTCCCCCTCGGGCCGGGGCACCGCCCGAGGTAACTCCTCGAGGGAGAGAGCCCTCAGCTTTTAGGTGAGTGATACGCGCATTTTGAGCCATCACTTTAAATCTTGGGGATTCTTAAGGCGATTGTGTAGTATTAATTCTCTTTACATCATTGAGCCTGTGGTTTTATAAAATGTTACCAGACTTCTAACTAACTTTTGCTGAAGAATAAATCTGAGTTTTAACACCTGTTGGATTTGGTTAGTCGTGCATCCGTAACACACCATGGGAATAAAAATGTGCAACCACCAGCAGGGGTGATCCCAACAGCACCCTGTTGAAAGACAAACAGCTAAGTGAATTCAGAAGAACCAGCCATTGCATGAAGCTTAGTCTGTGTCCATGCTTATCACAGACAGCAACATGATATAACGCATGGCTGGGAGCCAGAGTCTGTAAACACTACTACTGGATGTAAAATCCAGAAATCTGACATTAGTATAACAGGCAAAACCACCTATTTTAGGGAGAAACATAGTTCTATATATCTCATTTCTCAACCTGTGCTGATGAATATACCTAATTGCAGCTGTTGATAAAAGGGACTGCAAAATGTATTCATGTAAAGTTATGCAAATAAGTCTACACTGACCTTTACATAAAATTAAATATCAAGGCTTTTCCTATGCTAATTCAGTGTATAAGTCAGGACCAGAAGAATAACCAATTTTAAGAAAAGGAATTAAATTTTCATTAATGTTCCTATACCTGCAGTAAAAAAATATGTACTGCATGCAACTGCTCTGCAGGCTCCTGTAGCTGAATACCCACATTATTACACTGTAGCATTTCTATGTAAATAGACAAGGTGAATGGCTTCTCCAGACAAGATGCTGTGTGCACTATCATGTAAAAATTAAGGCATACTCCCAAGAAACACATAAAACAATTCCATCTGTCTTAAGTAGGGATATACTAAGACTAAAACTAGTAATCACTGTACTTTATAAACACAGTGTCTTACTGACTACAACACAGTAACAGGTATTATACTGAAAATCTAACCTTCTCTAAACTCATTTGTTTCTTTTAAATTACATGTTCTTGGACCCACCTGTGAAAACTGGGAGGTTAATTATGATAGTACATTGCATAACTCCACAGCTAAATGCTGAAGTAGTTCTACATAAACGCCGTATGTTTTGTCTTGGAAAAACTAAAAAGATTAATTAGGAGGCCAAGCCCAAGACATTGGAAAGTAATACTCTGAACATAATTAGATCATTACACTGTGTACTATGTAAATTGAAGTTTTAATTAGTAGGTAAAACACTAGTCATGGCAAAAAAATAACAATCCAAAATTCTAAATTGTGTGCACCAAACTTATTTTTTACTGACATTGCTTATAAAAAGACACTATGCACATGCCAGTCACAACAAAAGCCATTTAAACTTGTTACATGTTTTTGATAAAGGAACTACCTGTTAAGCATTTCAGTCCTGTTCTTCTTTTACCTACATTATCCTCACCTATTTAAAACTGCCCGATCACATCCGTAAAGAAAAAACTCTAATAAGCAAACTATAACTAGGAAGCAGAGTAAGGAACCAGCTTGAAGTCAACTGAACAGTGTAGGGTCCTTCCAGAGCCTGAGTTGCCACTTCTCCATCTCTGAATCTGGTCTAGTCCAGCCTTCCACTTTTAGCTCACTCCACTACAAAGCATCATCTCTTATAGCCTCCATTCTCCTGAAGAATGTAAAGGGTTATTTTGGCCTGATCCATAGATCATCAATGGTAAAGAGAGTTTTTCCATCAAATTCAATACACTCTGGACCATATCCAGAACATTAGTTACTTTACTCACCACATATTCAAACACAAGTGTCAAGGTCTCCTTGGTGTGAATGATGTCATGAAGCAGCACAATGTTAGCGTGTTTCAATCCTTTCAGAAGAGAAGCTGAAAAGCAAAACATACATGATCTCTTAAAAAGGACCCAAATATTTTACATTGACTGGCTTTTTTTTTTAGTAACTCAGATGATTTTTTCGACATCTGAGTATCATAAACTGACGACCAATAGTTGTACTTTGTTATCTTCTATGTCCATGAGTTCCACACAGTGTGTTTGAAGATCATGCCTTCTCATCCAGTGCCATTTTCTCCACCTTGTTGGTCAAACTCAACCTCACTTTGAGGCAAAAACGAGCTGCGGCTAGAGATGCTTTCCTTATGCAGCCTCCTCTAAGTGAATCAGTCACTCACATCCAATCAACCAGACACCAAGTTCGCTTCTACACTCAAAGATAATTTTTCATCTCAGATAAAAGTCAAGTGTGTCTTTTCAAAACATCACCTTTTCTATCCAACACAACAGAGCTGCTTTCTAAACAAAGTGCAACATCTATCCTAAAAACAGTGTTTTAAGCAATAATTCTCCTTTCCCTCAAACATAAGACAGGTTTGATGGAATCATTTGTATTAGCTCATGAGAATAAATACATGGTGTTTTCTCACCATATTTTTTTTTTTAATGGCACTAGCTCATGTTTTCAGACTACTGACAAATAAAGACTTACCTAGTGAACTTCCAGGTGATCCCCTTCACTAAATTTCTTTTACACCGTAATACATATTTAATGTTCATACCATATTACATATTTAATGGGCCACAAGACATGGCATATTTTAGCAATATATGCTGACAAGCCATGTGTTGTTACCCATGTCATTCTGTTGGTGGTGCCTTGTCATTTCATGCATACATCAGAGCAGGATGATCAGACACCACAGCAAAGTTAACAATAATACAAAGACATGCAAATGAGTGGCATATTTCTGTACTGAATAATGTGGAACTTTCTTTTGTCACCCTTCTTCTTTTGTCAAAGAAAATAATGAAACACCAAACAGTTGTCTCACTCCACTATTGTGCAAAATGGAAGCTAGGGAGCTTCCAGGGCACTGTTACCCCCTGCTGTCCTATAGAGCTCCATCAGGCTGAGGTAACTTCAGAGGTCATCTGGCTTTGAATTAGGGTAAGTACATATCACCTCTCATACTGGTCTTTAAGAGATCGATCTGACAAGCTGATCACTCTAGGAAGCAACACAATAGTAACGTGTAATCTGGCTGAATCGGTGTTCCTCTACAAGCATCCTCAGCAGCAAAACTTTGGAGTTCACACGAGGCAGAAGGTACATTGCAAAGGGGAAAATACCGTAAGGTAGATTGCAAAGGGGAAAATACCGTATAGCAGCTTCAAAGCGAGTATATCACAGATATCCTGATGGCAGGATTGCAAACCTGCGAGCAAGCTCCATGACCGCGAATAAGGCAAACCTTCCACCTGGCTGAAGAGGTGAGAAGAAATCTTTCAAAAGAGATTGCTTTGGCCTGCACTCCACAACTCATGCTATTCAGAGAGTCAGCAGAGGGGAATCTTTCCTGTGCTCTGAATACGTTGCCACTGAGCTGTAAATCAGCTATTGCAATTACAATTATTCTTTTTAAACTTTTGCTCAGTGCATCTCTAGTAACTTTTAACATTCCACAAATCAAGTAGAAGCTTTTTTCTCAAAGGAAGAGCCATGCACAATTTTCATAGGATCCTCATCTTAAGAATTTGGAGAATTTCTTGGAGTAAAAGCTCAGAGAGATTTGGCTATGTTAGTTTTTTTTAAAGGACAAGAATGAAAAATTGCTACTGAAGAAGGTATGGATACGAACAACAGATAAGCAGAACAACTGTTCCAAAAGGTATCCTCTACCAGAAATGAGACCTTTTAAACTGGTAAAACCCCGAGAAGAGTTCACCTGCAGTAACTGAGCTTTTACCAGCTCTTCCCTCCAACCCTGTCAAATGACCACACATACAGAGAGACTGGGAACATAACAACTGCCTCCTAGCAGAGCTTGTGTTGAACTGTAATACTATTTACGACCTCTGTCAGCTTTTGCTGTTCAGATCATCACCTGAGGCCTTTAATTCCTCCAGCTGGCCATTACTTTGTTGCTAAAATCTGTATATGGGTCATTAAAGCTTAAATAGTACATTGAAAGCAGCTTACCCTGAGGTCTTTGCAAACACTGTCTTTCCTCTTCACTCCCCTCCCTCACTCTTCTTTATCTTCTCTTAATATCCAACTCTCCCCTTTTACAGCCTCAATATTCAACATCTGCCATATATTACAAGAACTACAAAACATCATCTGCAGGGTAAGATTTCTGTCTTCACCATTAGTCCAAGTGAAACACAGTAAATAATATAGCACAGAGAGCAAAATCTTAATTGCACTAATTTTACACTGTGGAAATAAGAAGCAATTCCACTATCAATTTACATTGTGAGAAACCAAGCATAACTGGTAAAAGTAAGAGAAATACCCTGTGTGCTCTTCTATCAGGACTGTTACCGGTAAGATTGCCTGTCTCTGTGAAACCACTGCTTTGTTCCTTAAAAAAAGGGGGGAAAAAGGAAATAAAAAAGAAAAAAAGTTATCTGAAATAGGAAAGCTGTTTCTTCCTCCACAGAGTACTTTAAAAACAAAATGAAATACAAACCGATGGTGCTCGGTGTGTTTTCTTCCAGAAACATCCCCTTTCAGAACAAACAACCAATATACCTCTTCTTTTTGCTCGAAGGGGATACAACTTTGGACGAAATCCACTAATTCAAAGACAAAACCCAGAAATTCACATCCAAGAGAATGAAAAAGAGTCCAGGGAATCTATCAGCATCAGCCTGAGACAAGCTTGACTTCACCTTTGAAGATGCCAACACATCTGCTACTGGAGCTCAGCGAGAAGTCAGGTGCTGCTGTGCCTGGTGTTACTTCTAGAACAAAATAATTCTCCCAGAGAATGCCATCTCCGTCCAGTGATTATCACCCACAGATTTCACACACAGTTGTTTTCTTTTAAGATAAAAAGACTAAAATATTGTTGGAAAAGCATTGCAACAACTCACAAAAGTGAGACCAATGTAGTAGTACTCACCGTATCTTTAGCATGTGTTTTTAAAAACAAAATTATATAATGATGCTTCAAAACTGCTGGCACTCTGTTTTTTTTACCCTCGGTATTAACTGTAAGATAAACAGAAGGCAGCACTTTTAATTCATTTTCCCAAAGAGTTTTGAGGAGACAGAGCAGCAAATAATGCTAAAATGCTTTTTTAAAACACTTTGGACAAAATATTATACGCGTTTGAATGGGCAGGCGCTTGTTCTGTCACCTGTGTTTGCACATTCCCTTATACCAAATTCTAGCAGTCAAAAACTGGGCAGAGGAATTGGTGACATACTTCAAGAATTAACAACAACCAAGATGATAAATTTCTGTGACTTGTACATAAGTTCATGACCTGAGCCACTAAAAGTACCAACACTCAGCACTTCTCCATCAAGGGCTAATAGCCGTATTTGCATACCTAAAGGAAACACATTGTATTTGCTTGAATAACCATCACAGACTTCTTCTCCAACAAGGGGATGCTCTCATCTATTATGAGCTCCTGGCAAGATGCCTTATGGCTTGTGTTGGTCAAGGAGCTTTTTGCTGTTCCCAGATGAGCTGGGTTCTAAAGTATGCTCACTCCATGAGCAAGCCAAGCCAGCTGGACTGCAGCCAACTCTCACCCAAAACCTGAGTAGCATCAGTAAATCAGTGCTTTGCTCCCTGCAGGGTTTACAGCATCAGCTCAAGACTGACACTCCATTAACAAAGCCGTGTGACTTTTAGATCAGCCTTGACGTACCTCTAGAAGTCTTGGAGTGTTTTGAAAAAGGCTATTCCAGCATGCCCATAAAGAAACATTTCACAGCTGTATGTCAAAATCAACAAAAGTAACTATTACTGTTGACTCCCAGGCCACATGCAGGAAGAATAACTTTTCACCAGCAGCACTAGCAAAGATGGTACTTTCGGACATGGCAAGTACATTAAGCTTGAACATTAATTATGGTCCTCGGATCATCCTACCACAATTAATTCAGTCTTGCAATTCCTGACTACCACCTTGTTCTTACTTTGTGAAAAATCACAAATCTCCACTGTGGCCTCAGAAGAATCACCTATGATTTCCAAATTGTCTGATATTTCAGTGACCTGGAAGCTTTTCTGAGCAGTAGCAGAACTCAACCTCATACCGCTCATACTCACCGTAATATACAACTGCTGTTGATACTCTCTCGGATTTCCTACTATATGCAAAGGCTGTGATATTCCCATCATTTTTCTAAAAAGTATAGCTATGAAAATGCCTGCTTTCCTCAGTTGAGGTGTTCTCTGGGGCTACCATGCACCAGTGCTCACCATTTCCCATGCCGTTCCTCACACACAGCATTCACCCTTTCTCCCTGTCACTCCAGGAGGACATCCCTCATTAGGAGAGTTTTACTCTTGAAGACAGCACATCATGGCAGTTTGCACCTACCTAATATTTTTAATGTGACTGCGTACCTTTGCTGCCCTGTTTAATTTCTGAGACACCAAAGCACTCACATTCTAGTCAGTAACACAAATTTGTGAAAGCAAGTAATTTGTTGTGCTTCACAGCCAAACAATGTATCTGTAAAATTCAGTGCTTGTCACACTCTGCAGACACAACGGTGCTCTCTGACAGAGTGCCAACTTCCTCACATAAACAGTTGGGTTCAGTCTCCTCTCCTGGAAAGGCATTTTTAGTGAGAAAACATTCATGGGTTTTTTCCCCTCATCATGTCTTCTGAACAAACACGCAATTTTTAAAATTTGGCCTCGGAGCACAATGTCCCTTATGCTTCTCATCCACTTCCCACACAGCAGGACTTTCTGTGTGCAAAACGCTACTTACAATCCTAGCACAGAGACAGGAATTCAGCACTCTGTTGGTTTTGCAGTAATAAATGTTAGAAATTTCCTCCTCAGAAATGCAGTCCCCAAATCTACACTTTACTATTTTCCAGTTTACTCATCTGAAATAATTTACTACAAGCAAATAGCTTTGCCTTCCTACAACAATACCCTAATAAAACAAAATTCAATTCAGGGAAAACTATACTTCCTAGGTAACACCACACTGACCACAGACTTCCCATCTTCTCACCACAGGATATATTCTGCAGATTGATCATTATTTGTAATCCCAAGTAGTTGATTTTAAAGCTGCATGCATATAAATGCACAGAATGGGTCAACTTCCACTCTGATCTTAGTGGACACAATGCAATAAAGATATACAGGTCACTGTTCAGCTTTGAAAAATTTCTAGGAGGAAGTTTCTTAACAGATTTCAAAAGAATCCGTGAGCTACAGGAAGAACAGAAAAAGCACCAAATTGTTCCAGTGGGTTATGATGTAGGCTTAGCTGAATTACCTTCTTTACAGCCAATTCCAACCTCACAACAGTCTCTGCAAGATTTAACAAATGGTCCTTACTCTAGTTTTCATTAAGTCAAAAAAAAATGACAGTCTGGCATTAAGGAAGCGCACAGTGCCTCACACCCTTGCAAGAAAGGATATGCTAGCCCTTCAACTGCAGGCTGCTTTGCTGGAGGGACTACATGGATCACATTAACTGCATCTACCTCCTCAGGCTGAAATTCAGGCTGACATGAGTGGGTTGAACTTTTAACCAAGTACTTTTCTTATTTGTGAAATTTCTACTTGCTACTCCTTCTTGGAAGTGTAGTATGTTATTAAAGAAGAAATACAGAAAGAGTGTGTGTAACAACACATAGGCACCTTCAGAGGTTCTTCTCGCTATGGCTTTAGTCCCCTAAGCAAAAGGCAAGTCACAAACCTGCTGAAACCTCTTTGCCTATTGAACTGGAACAAAGCATTGGAAGGACTGATCAAATAAGCTCCAAAAAGCACTACAGTATATTATTCTAACAGATATACAGAAGATTGCTGCCATATGAAATGAATGTCTCTTTCATTATGTTCTAGTTAGAAATTTATGTATTGTGTATTGTTCCCAATGCTCTTCAGACACAAGTACAGATGGAGGTTAAAAATAATGAGACATCGTCCTATCAAAGCCAGACTCTCATGGAAAAAGACTGTAAAGTGCTGCTCCTATCTTGTAGCAGCCAGTCATGTCTTGCCTTCACTGTCAATTCTAGTATTCAAGAGGAGGAAACTGTTTAAACCAAAAATATGTCAGCCTGTACAGAAAACAACCCTACAATGCAAGTAGCATGTGAAAGCAGGAGTCTTTCTATTACTTTTTTATGCACGCATAGCATGACTGGGACTTGTAGCACAATCTACTAATAAAACTGTCACTGGTTGTTACTAGCCTTGTTATCTTGCTGAATTTCAGACACAGTTTTCATATAAATATCTATCTACCTTAGGATGTCTTCTTTGGAAGTTTTCAGTCTAAACAGTTCCTCCCATCTCCCCAAAACCAGGCTTTAGTAACAACTTCTGTAATCCACTGAGTAACTTTCCCCTTGAAAAAAAACAACCTCTGAACCCCATGTTTTGGAGTAGACACTCAAAATCTGGAAATACAGAGACTTCTAAAATAGGAATACACATTTTTCCATCTCCTTGAAAATCCTCTAAATTTGGTCAAGTTACAAGCTTTTGAAATTGCCTCTTTGGGTCAAACTGACTATCAGCAGTGTGAAAGGAAGGAGGAATACAGAAAAGGCGAGACGGTACGAGGGGCTGTGATTCACGGTGGAAGCTAGGATGGCTGGGTAAGGAGAAAGAAAAGCCAAAGCACAACCGAACAGCCTTCACAGGTGGCAAAACACAGGATGTGGAAAGTAAGAGCGTGTAGACAAGACGGAAAAGAGATAGTATGCAGAGCATGGGGTGGGCAAGCACTCACACTTAGGGGGATGTAGACAAGAGCCTACAGACACTAGCACGTTCTCCACTGACACCCACAACAGAACCCAAGATTCCCACAGATTACCAGTCCAATGCTTTGAGCAGGAATCAATGAAAATGCTTGGCAGTTTTCCTCATTTTCCTCCAATTTCAGTCTACAGACAGAAGCAACCTATGACAGCTACCAGCTAGCATTTCAGTTCAAGCAGGACATGTCCATGTGAAAGCTTGCAAACATGATGAAACATTGGAGTGCAGATACAACACCAGAAAATGGAATAGAGATTTCCACCTACTTTTTCAAACACTGAGAAAATTACATAAACAAAAATCCTAATTAAAATCAAGAATGCCATGCCAAGCGCTCAAAGCAAGGATGGACTACAACTATAGGGGCTTCTGCAACATTAACTCAGCTTCTCCAAGATACACATTCCTGTAGTCACTACTGTGAGATAAGCCAGGGTACAAGCTTTCAGCACACAGCTGCTTCGTATCTATCTTGCATTTATCTCGCACTTTAACAACATGTAAGTTCACCGCCTAACTTATCGTGCAGTGACCAACTCGTGTGCTTGTACCCATTAACTGTTCCCAGCTCTTTCATATTTTTTTTCACAGATGGAAGAAGTAGTTGCTTAAATTTTATTTTTATACAGGCTCAGGTATGAACTTGATCCAGCTTTATTGTCCAGCTTCGGTGGACCTTGCTGGGACCTTGCCCATCCATCAGAGAAGCTGAAAAGTCCACCAGGATCAAGTCAGCAGAAAATTAACCTGATCTTTACCCTTACCTCTACCAGTAGCTGAGCATCACGTTAAGTTACTTAAGCTGATATCATCACCAGGTTCCTCATTTTCTGGGCATTTCAACTTCTGATCTTCATTCACGCTTATCAGAACCACAGAGCACACACAATTATTTACAGAACCCCAAGCAACACTGTATGCTGATATTACCCAATGCTATGCAAGTACTTTGAAAGTCATATCAAAATCATCATTTAAAAGGACTCTCAGCAAGTGTGGTGCTGAGAAGATGAACAAATATTTAAGTAGTCAGAGTACAGTGACGAGCGTTCTAGAAAATCTCAAAACCATCTATGTTTTAATAATGCACAGCAGGTGTATACACCTAAAGCCACCCATCAAGAACACAGAATTAAATTAAACATTCATCATCCAACACAGGCAGAGATCCCACAGCAGGAGTGAACATGGTGCTGTTGTGTAATTAAGGGATGAAGAGTACAAGTAGAGGGATCAAATTAAGTTTTCACAGGTAAACTTAATTCTGACAACTTCTGAATGATCGACTTTGCAACCATAATAAAGATACTCTGCTGTAAATGGTATACCTGCAGTAGTAGTACTACACTGTCTAAATGATGGACTAAATAACTGAGTACCAGTACTGAAACTTGTTTCCTGCTGAAGTCGGTGTGAGTTTTGTTACTCATTTTTCCTAATGCATCAATACGACAAGAAATCACTTAACCGTATGTACCTGCAATGAATAATTTTTTTGTACATAGAAGACCAAAAGGCATCCCAGGAAAGAATTTAAATGCATTAACTTGAAACCCAGTTGCCTGCCAGCATACTTTAACCACTACTTACAAACGAGGTGTTCTACAGAAAAGCTGTTTTTTAAAAAAATTACTTTTGCTACATTTCTCAGTGGGCCATTTCCTTCAGCAAAAATGCTGCACGAAAAGCAGACAGATTTGTCAGCATACACTTTCAGTGGCAAAAAAAAAGGCTTGTGGCATATGTCTTGCTATTTTTCAAAGAGGGAGTGAGACAGGAGCCTTTAAAGGATCATGTCAATTTTCTTCTTCTGGGTGGGTAAGGCTCAACATGCCTCTTCGCCCACAGCTGGAAAATAACACTGGAATGAACATGGCACCTCGTTGTCTCTTGTGGAATGATTTAGAGGTTAAAGAAAGGCAGTCTCGGTAGAGACCTGGCAAATATTTATTTTTACAAATATTTTAGTAAACAAAATCAATCACAGTGAAAATAAGGCATACTGTTCTGTAACTGAAAAAAGAGCAATGTGGAGTGAGTATGGGAAAAGAACAAGGATTTCATAATAAAGTGAATTAAATCCAGTCATAGTGTAACTTACACTGAAAAGCAACTCAAAATAACGAACAACTAGATTTTTAAGCATAATTAGAATATGAATAATATCTAGAACATTAAAAAAAAATTTTAAGGACAGGAAATAACCTTAATTCTGGCTAGATCTCTTTGATGCCTATGATAAGATTCGTATTAAATTTTTCTTTCCCATCCAAAAACATGCTAAGCACGCAAACTACAAAATGGCAAGATTCCCTCAAGTAACTTGTAAACTAATTTCCAACATGAAAAAAAAAGCAATAAAGAGATGAAGCAAGCTGGCAGACACTACAGCAGCAAAACCCAGTGTTAATTCAAGTGAAGGTTAAATTTTTTTCCAGACTAAATCAGGTGAAAGAGTTTGTATCAGAAACTGCTAGCAAAGCTGTACCAGCAACAACAAAGCCCTTTGGTGCCAACACTACTGGTCATCCACTTTGCAATCACATCATCTGAAAATATGGTTTAAGCATTCTGTTCACATATAAAGGCCCTATCCGCTCACTAGGAACAGATACACTGTCCTCCTTCTGGCTTTGCCCTGTGGTCTCTGGGTATTGCCTTGGTTCTCACCCTGTCATTTAATTGTCATTTACTCTTGCAGTTCATAGCGCCCATCAACAATGTTAATTGAATTTAAGGTGCAAGCAATCAGAAGGAAACAGAAAACCAGGACCCCCAGGATTTTTGCTTTATTCATCCTGGAATGTACCTGAATCTAAATCAGGATGACTGCAAACTTCACAAATTTACATTTAAATGACAGTGAAGATCTGTATTACCATGTCACTGTCTAGAGCAGCATGTGCTTATTTAAAACTTGTGGACATTGTTCAATTTTGAAATTTGCATTTTAAAGGACAAAAATTTTCCTTTAAGCAAAAGATGGTAAGACCTGTATGTTTCTTTAAAAAGCAGTTGGCCCTCAGAGAGCAGGAGAGGTGCTAGAACAGAAAAGATGGGCTGAAGGAATGTCTCAGCTTCACAGAGTTGACAGCCACAGCTGATAGTGACAGGGTGATGCAGAAGTTAAGTGATGCTTAGAAGAGACCTAGCTGAGGTAAGCTAGTCATTTCTATCCTCCTAGTTTTGCTAAAAACACCCCCATAATTTTCAAGTACAGATTCACAATTACCTGTGTAGATGCATGATGCCAACCAAACTATGGGTCTAAATCCATATTGGAAGGCATTCTGAGCAACAACATAATTAAAACACACCCAAGAAATGTGAGAAAATACATTAAAGGGATCTGCCAGCATAACCCATTAACACCACAGGTGGCAAGAATTTTTTTTTTTTTTAAAAGGCCAACTCAACAGCCAACAGCTTGTCTGTCTACTACATACAGATATAAAACATCGCTTCCCAGCCCCCTTGAAAATATACTCAGTTCTTCCATCCTGTTGTGTCATGCATCAATTACAATTACAGCAATTTACTGTTTGCTTTTCCAGATAAAATTCTTTTTACAGAATCATAGTAATTAACAATGACAGTAGCAAAATTGATAGCACTGCCTCTTAAAGTACCAGTTCCTGTAAGATGACACTATCCTATTGCCTTGCCAAACTTTAAACAAATGTCCTCATCTTTTACAGTTTGTGCCTAACAGTGTTTGTTCCAGTCAAAACAGGTCAGCCTTTCCCAAGAGAGGACTAGAGAACAAATACACCCTTTAATGTTGGTGACCTTTTCTTCAAACAGTTCTCAGATCTCATGCATTGAAAGGCGGCCTTCAAAAGTTACACGTCAGGTCAAGGACACACTTTTTCTCGTTTCTGTGAAAATCTGCCCAATTTGTCAAAGTTTACATCTAGTCAGTGGAAAACTGTACTTGAAAGCTGCACTTTAGCTGCTAAAATCGCCCAGAGAATCCATCCTCCCTGAGCACACTTAAATATTCAGATATTTCTGGCTGAAGCAGAGGAAGTTTGAGCCAAGAAGTCTGGACTCCAACATCGGTTATAGATGTGACAGTGTCAGTGGCAAAACTCTTCCAACAGTCTCCCCCAAATCACAATCCTAAACCTGTTGTTGGCTGAACACATCTCCAAGCCCCTTGCTCCATTTCTGCTCCCCCCTCTCTTCAACCCTGCTAATGACAAAAAGTGTGGGAAACGCTAGCCCTCTCCAAGCAGACTCCCCATCTCCATCCCATAGGCTCCTGGCTGAGGCCAAAGTTACCAACCCTTGCCATCTTCCTGTTACTGCTTTCTACATCTTGTGCTGCTTTGAAAGGCCTCTGTAATTCGCATTCTTCCAGACCCACTGTTGTAGTTGTAATCCTCTTCCTGGGATCCTCACACCAACATCTATTCTTAACTGCCATTTATCCTAGTTCTCTCTACCACTGCCCAGGCATGGACAGTGCCAAGCATTTCAGTGGGGCAGACATCTTCCAGGCTGCCAGAGCACAATAGAAAGGGGAGCAAGAAGGCTAGAGCGAAAGCAGGAGGGGAAAGAGGACAAAAACACATGGATAATGCATGCAGAACTCTTAACTCTGCCAATATGAGAAAAAAAACCACAACTAAATACAAAGGGGGGTGGGGTTTGCAATGAAAATTGCCATTTAAAAAGCCAGTTTCACAAGGGGACTTGAATGCCATTCATAAGCTCAGGACAAGCCAACAAACCAAAAACCCAGAGCTTACATCTTGATTCATCATCCCACATAGTACATGAGCCCTAAGATAAAGACAATTCTTTAGTGGGTCTCTACATCCATCTTGTTTATTATTATAGCTGAACACAAAAGTGACTTGCTAACCAAATACGTGAGGCATGAAGGTTTTTGTCCCTGAGGAGAAAGGGAACAGAAAACAAGTAGGGCACCTTAGCAAGCAGCAGGATCTATAAGGAGAACTACAACATGCCTAGACCACTGTATTTCTCTAAAACTTCCATTTTCAATTAGAAAGACTAAAGCAAATAAAATACTAACAGGTTGTGTGGCTGAATCAGTAAGCAGCAACTCCAGCTGATGAGCTCCTTTGTATTTGCAAAAATTAAGTGAGGAGGAAAATCAAACTTTAGCTGTTAATTCGATTTGACCAAGCACAGATTGGACTAGAACACTCAGTGTATCAGTAGGTTGCCAATACGGGACCTGAACATCACAGAGCTACTGGATATCATCTCCTTATAAATATATCAGTATCGCATGGTTAAAGACGAGACTATCATCTCACCAACTGAATGCAGACAAACCTGCCCAACACAGACACAAGACTCCTCCGTGATATGCAACTGCACAGAAGTTCAGTGCAACATAATAATAATAGAAGTACAGTGTAAGCAACAATATTATGCACGTAACACCAAGGTTCAGGAATATAACAAAACCATCGCTGCTTTGAAGTAGTTTCTGAACCTCTGAAAGTCTTTGGAATGCGTGTTCCTCTAAATAAGCCTTTTCCAAGCAACTCTTGAAGCAAGCTCATCTGCAACAGTATTTTCAGATACCGCAAAAGGTCAAACACATTTTTAGTTTCTGCAACTAAAAGTGAGAACATCTTAATATGCAGGAAAATACAGCTCAAGCACTATGAAGTCCTTGGAGCTCTTTACTTGTGATTTGCTGCTTATCATCACCTCATCCCAAGTAAATTAAAGAATGACTTCAACAAAGCCACCAAATTTTGTGGGCTGAGTTTTTCTGCCAAGAGAACACAGTCTGACCTGAAAAGGTCACAGGAGTTAGGACAGAAGCAAGTACCCATTGACACTAATGAATTTCTTTCCTCCATCAGCATGGCTAGTTAGCTTGTATGCTACATCAGACACTTTGCAATAGTAAACTGAACCTCTGAAGGAACTTATTAAATGAGGAATATTAAATCCCTGTTCCAACACATGCCAGAAAGCTTTGGCTACAAATCAAGAACTGATTACATCCAAAAGTCTAAGAGCACATACCAGTTCAGATATGCACGTTAAAATAGTGGCAGCCAAAGTGCTAACACTCACAGGGCTACACATCCTCCTTAAATTCCCACCTCAGTTCAATATTTCAAATAGCACCAGCCCTGTGAAAGCAGAACAGAAATGAAATGTTCCCAAACAGAAAAAGAAAAGATCAGTCCATGAAACAGGCACAGGAACACCACTCACTTATTTCTAATTAGGGCTCAGCATCCCAGCGATGACAGATCACAGACTTCAACAGGCCCATCGAAATGCCTCTCCCCCACCTGATTAGGATGCCTGCATTTGACAACCTGATAACGTTTGAAAGAAACAGACAAGATCTCCACAGAAAAACAAACCTGGTCTGAGGCAGTAAAACACATTCCTCTCCCAAAGCTCTCTGTGACCACAATAAGCTACATGTAAAATATTAAGAACCATTTATTTGAGAAGAAACTATGGTTGGGTATCCATATCTTGAAGGTATCTTTAACCTAAACTATAAAATGACTCCTACACATCATAGGAACTGCAGTGGTGTCACTGCCATGAAGGACTGTATAATTACCTGCAGATATTCTTCCAACATTTTGTTGGGCCTTAACAAGTGCTGTTAATAAAACCTAGTCCTTTTGTACAGTTTGGCTTTCATTTCAGTTAAGGAACTTTTATAAACTTGTTTACATAATTGTCAAAGATGTGGATTTATAATTCTGTCAATGATTTTACAAGGTTAATGGCCTCTGTAATTAAAACAAATGAATGAGAAACTGAACTACTTGAAATTTATGCACTTCAGTCAAGCATAAAAACAGCAAACTCTGCAAAGAACTTGAATGTACGAACCACAGTAAAACCCACCCTTTTGCTGACAGCTCCAAAACAACGTACAGAAAGGGACATACTCCTTTTAATGGTATGCTTAGACTCTGAAGTATTTTGAAACCTTAAATCCTAAGAATAGAGATTAACACAATTTCTATTCTAGCTTCCAGACCTGGGTGCATCTGAGAAATACTTTTATTCCAGAGGTATAATTTAAAGTAAACAAACAAACACACACCAGAATAAAACTCATACTGTGATACTGAAGGCTCAAAAACATAGATTCTGTCTTCAGGAGCATATCTATTATCCAAGATGGTTTTAATTTAATTTAACTATCACTTTCTTTTATTTTTTTATTTAAACCTCAAGCTTTTAATTAGTATATTTTTAAATAAATGAATTTAATTAGAACTAAATGGCACTGATATTAAAAGCTCCAAGTCCCTTACTCAAAAAAAACCCCAAAACTGAATCCATCTAAGAGGAAGTCAACCAAGACTTGAAAATGTCACAAAATTTGTTTAAGAATTTCATAACATGCCTTGATAATTTTTTTATTTAATTAGTTGACATACATTAGCAAGTAAAAGGCTAGATCACATCATGCTCTTTTTTTAAGGTCAAATAACCTGAAGTTGTAATAATTATAAGCTAAATTTCTTCATGGAACTAAAACTTCCGTCATCCAAACTTCACTAAAGAACTTGATTTAGCAGCAATAACACATCAGAAGTTCACTCCAGAAAAAAAGAAAGGAATAAAATCCCCTGATACTTCAGGGTTTTTTTAAGGTCTAGAGGTTTCCTATTGCCTCATAAAGGTTAGAAGTTGCTTCATGCTCTTGAACTCTCATCGGGAGTTATTCACGTGCAAAGAAACAAATTCTTTGAATGTGACATTCTACCTTCTTGTCCACAGCCACAAAAATGGATGAAAAACATGAATGCATGGGCTGATGGTGAGATGGTAAGTTTATTAATGCAATTCATAAGCCTCTTGGACTACTGGCAGAAATCCGACAGAAAGGTGTTAAGAAAGTCTTGAACCCATTATCCACAGATATATACTCTTATAGGTTATTTAGTTTGACCTCCTCAATAGAAGGAGCAATTTTCAAGCTCATAAATTTTTACTGAGCATATTTTTAGGAAGACATCCATCCTCTTGCAACAGCTCAGCTGTCAAAGTGCCCCCAACCCTCATGCGCATTTGGTAGAGTGGGAAGTCCATCTAATCCTTACGCTGATAACTTAAGCAAAGCCTGTTTAATCAGGCTTTGAATGGAGACTATACATTGCTCCCAAACCTTTTCTTTTGCCTTTACATAGATTTGTACTTATTTGTGCAAGCAAGGCTGAGAGACAGCAGCATACAGACACACATCAATACCAATCACTTAAATTCTGTTTGAGCCACAGCTACAATCCTTAGCTTCTCCACTGGCATGCAAAATAAAGCATTTTTGATTATGCAAATACTCCTCTGCTTTGTGAATAGGGCCTCAAGTGATTCAAATGTTAATTCTGTTAGAAATCTTGATGCAAACCAGTATTTCAACCATGTCAGCTTTATAACCAAGACTTCCTGAGAAACACATAATTGCAAATTGCAAAATATCTTTTAGGACCACAAATACATTGAGATAAAGTAACCTGGAAAAGTGTGAAAGTTCTTTACAGCTTTTTGTCAATGGGCCTACAACCTGTGGGGCTTTGCTTTGAGTTAGATGCCCCTTCAGGAACCGGCAGTTTCCTACTGGCAGCAATGTAGGCACTGCTACATTAAGAACACCAGAAATGAAACAACAAAAGCAGATTTTTACCTTGTCCAGAGTTTAATGTGCTAAATGTTTGGGGGTTGTGTCTTTTCCCTCACACAATTCAGTGAATGTTTGTATGAAAATGTTCTTGCCAGTATCAGACACATTTTTCAAGCCCTCACAGCACACAAAAGAGCAAGCATGCGTCCTGGATTTCAAAGAAATAGGGGAAAGGGAAGTGAGTGCGTGTGTGTGTGTGTTATCCTGCCATTTGAGGGTAAAATGTGTAAAAAATAAATTATATTTTTTTCCAGCTATAAAATTTTGGAAATATTTGGACCACATAAAAGTAGGTCAATTTTGACTGCTTCCAAACTAGAACTTCAAAATATATTGACTTAACATCTTTCTTTTTACTTTGCAAGTCCAGTTTTGATTTTTTTTTCCAGTCAGTTGTATTTAACCTGTCACAGCAACTTGGGTTACTTTGTCCTCTCAGGTTTTAGGAGATATGAGGGAAGGGAGGATGTTTTCAGATGGAAGCCAGCCACATTGGCACTGCTATCACCCAGTCTGCGAAGCTAGCATGGTGGTACACCAAGATTCCTACCACCCTCTTGACTTTCTTGATTGCTTCTGCTTAGGGAAAACCAGGTGATAATTAAGACTAAATAAAACCCAAGGATATTCGTTATATAATTACCTGAGCTGTACAATTAAGATGGGCTTCAGAGAACTAACTCTCAGCTTAAGTTGCCTATAGACAAAAAAAGGGTGTTAGGAAGTTTCCACAGGAGATCCACAGCAAAATGTTAAATGCTTAAAATTAGCTGTCATTGACAGTGCAAGTTTTGAGCACCTTCTCAAGACAAAATCCACAGCATCCTTATTCACATTAACCCCTTCCTAACATCCGAAAGTAACAGTCAAAGAAAACTGGTCGGTACCACTTCTGCACTGATTAAGGGAACTCTGAATCAAGCTTCATAAAACAAGGACAGCAAACAAGCTGTATCAGTTCAGAACGGATACACATCACCAAGTTTAGCACAGCTAATATATCCTTATTTGGAAGGCTTCCTCCATTCATTTTGTTCTTAGTTCACTTTTCAATTGGCTCCAGCTAAATCTGCTTCTAGCTAAGAAGCTGTGGAAGTTTGTGACAAGTGGCCCAGACCTTAAAAATTCAGAAATACACAGTTCCAGATTCTACAGCTGTATACCCCATAGTGATGGCTTTTAGACTCCACTGTCATGGCTTGTATTTTAATAAATGGGTCAGAGGTGGAAGGTCACGATATCCTATTACCAGTCTCTGAACCATCCAGTTCCCCTTCATCTTAGCAGAAAAATGCAATACATTATCAGCTTCTTTTTTTATATTGCTTACTCGAGAGGAACATTCCAAAGTAAAATAATGTGGATATTCATTTTCATTGCTTTGAAGAAGACAGTAAAGGTCAATTTCTAATTTTGAAATGCTACTCTCTTCATATTGATTATAAAGCCTGAAAGCAGTAACTCCACCCATGCTGCAAGAAGAGATCCCATTATGAAGCACACATTTCAGCTCCATATAATTCCTGAATAATAAATCTCCCACCTCTCCCAGCAAAAACTGAAAAATTTAACTAAAATGTTTGCAACACAATCTTCAGCCTATGGAAAAATACAAGAGTGGGAAAGGAGCAGTGCTGTCTCCCGAAGGAACGGCCTGACCCAGACAACTATGCCTACAGCATCCAGCAGCAGATAGACCAAAGAAAAAAAGCAGCCTGTGAAGAAACAGAAAACAAACACAAGGGAGGAAAAGAAAGAATGTATTTTTTTCCTCACATATATAACTTCAGAGTAAGATGTATTTGCTAACGCATTTTCCACTGTTTTGATTATAACATGTTTTTCTTCCTATGAGAAAGGTATTAGTGCATGCTTCTTAGCAACTACAGTGGCTGCTGCCATATTTCATGCCAATACAAAGACGCAGGCTACTGAAAATATTTCCCAAGTATTTCAAAGTTTAGAAACAACTCATGCCTAGAATCTTCAGCAAAGTACTGTGATCTAAACATAGCATTTTACCATACCGGGATTTTTTACTTCCCTGACCACATGACATATTTAAGGAAGAACTGAATCATTATCACAAAAGATGGGAATAAAAGGCAGCAAAGCAAAATACTGCAGTAGTCTCGTCCTTTCAGGCTGCCTGTCTTCTCAACTAGCAAGCCTCTTCTGAGTGCATGGCCCCATCATTTGCAAATAAGGATCATTCGCCCTTTGATATAGAAGTGATTTATACAGATACTAAAATAGAATAGTATCTTGTGTCTGGAAAGAGACTGATGGTGCTTAATTTTAGGACCCATTTATAAAGAAGTTACAAATTTGCAATAAACTAGTTGTGGTTTTTTTCAAAGGAAAAAAAAAAGTAGTTATTGTGCTCTAGACAAAAGCATTGAAAACAAAGGCAGTGTTGTGGATCCAGCAGTAGCACGTGCACATCTTCATTGTTATACTCGTGTCTAAAGAACCAGGACTGTTTCATACCATATTTCTAAATAAATTACATAAATCAGGCGAATTAGGATAATTTGTTCATGAATTTTCTGTGTAAAAAACACACAAAGCTGTTCTGATGATGTGTTTATGAATGATGACTGAAGTTAGTAGCAAGAAGATGGTCATGTCTCAGACACAACTTCTGATGAAAACAGACATCTTTTGTGGGAAGCATTTTATCTTTATCTAGATGTGGGTACACGTCCAACTCACATTAAACATTCTCTGGGTTGACCAAAGCCAGTACATGGCTCTTCACAAAGAATTTGGTTGTTTGGGGGACAGGGTTAATCAGCTCTGTGTCAAGTCTTAAAGACATACAGGAGACACATGCACACACAGTATATATACACACCCACACACTCCTTTCCATACATACAGTGATGCATCTCCTTCAAGGGGGACAGATTTAACACCAGGAAACCACACAACCTTCTCATGTCCTTATTTTGTATTCACCCAAATGTCAAACTAGTTCTGCTGAGATACAAGTCACCTACGAGTTTGACATGTGCAAAAAAGTATGGAGAAAACTCCAACTGACTGAACCGGTTCAAACACTGAGTTACCACCTTGCTCTGGTGCTTTCAAAATCCAGGACACAGCAGTGGAAAAACACACACAAAACACTCGGAGGTCTTGACAAAGACAAATGTCTTTGTGCAGACTTGAAGTCACCACTTTAATCACAAGGCTAAATGGTACTGTTGCTAAGATTATTCCTTTCACAAAAGGCAGATATAACAAAGAAAAAGCAATTTGAAGAATTGGCTAGGTTGAGGAGACATTTCTTTGCCTCATCACCAGATGATATCAAAGTTTATTTCACCAGGTGGCCATGGAAGGTATTGGCACTTGGAAGAGTGCCTTAGGGCCTCTAAGCAATTCAAGCTGAGATGCCATCACTTGCTAGTAACTCTATTCATATTAACAACCAGCTAGTATCTGTATCACCAATTCAATCCACTCCAACTGGAATATGGCCACAGGGTAAAAACTAATGCTACTTGGAGCAGGATTAACTTAGCTCTACATTTTATGGTGGTAGCACATGCTATAAGAGGAAGTTAAATTTGCATACAGCATAAAAAGACTGACCGTCACCAACTTCCACTCAAACAAGAAAGCCATAACAGCTGCATAAGGGTTCTGTATGACGTATAGTTACGTATTGCAGTTATATATGAAGAAAGGATTGCCACCCTCCTTTTATCCTCCATATTCTGTAATTGCCATCTTTCTTCTACCCTTCCCATCATACTATGAGGAACAGCAAGAGCAGCAAACCAGATAAATCTGTAAGGCAACACTTCTGACTTCTGCATTAAACAGGGAAGAGAAGAAACGTTTATTGAGCAGAAGAAAACTGCTCAGAGCTGAAGGCCCCACCAGGGCCAAAAGCCAAGTCAGAGAGCCCTGAAACTCAGGTCAGAGGAAACTGTAGGCAAATGCCTTACTGAGAAGGATTCAATAGTGCCCCTGGACTAATGGATTTGTAACCTTCTAGTGCTGGAACTAGCACAAGATCCCTTATCCAACACCTTCCGTATGAATACTGAAGATGCACAGACAACTTCTTCAGTGGAAGTAGGGCAGAGTCTGAGAGGTCTACCATTAAGCTAACTGATAACAAGGATGAGAAAAGGATTCCTGATGGCAAAATGATATTTAAAAAAAAAAAAAAAAATCCTCAGTATGTCACCCCATTCTCTTCTTGCTTGAACTGTGCCCAAGAACAAAAGCCAGAAGAAGGTCACATCTTGCACATCAAAGGTACTGAATGAAGATTCAATTGGTACAGCCGTGTTGCATCTCAGCAGGCTACAGATAAAACATTGGAGGGGGAATGGGAGGAGGACAGAGGGGACAGAATATTCTGTGGAACAGACTTAGCTCTATGAAGCTGGGTAATTTGGAATTTTCATTTGTACTTTTCAGAAAAGCATGACACTTTTCCCACATGATGGCAGTTCATTATAGAGTTTAAAATTTATATCACAATTCTCAAAGGGAAATACCATCATTTATGTTGCATTTATGTAATCCCAGCTTTCCTGAAGATTTTATAATTGTGAGAACCACTAATTTGTTAGAGGGTTAAAAAAAAAAAAAAAAAAAGGAAACACTAGACTCAGTCTATGAATAGCAAGGAACAAAGAAACAAGCAAGACAGACTTTATCAATCTCAACCATTTCTGAGCGCCCTACGTGGACAGAAGCCTTTGTTTGGTCCATCAAAAAGAAGTGAGGAAGGAGCAGAGCACAATTTGGACACACTGAAAAGCAGGACACAACATCACAGTAATCACTTGCACTGTATCTGAGATTGGAAAACCTATCAGCTCCCCATGTTCATCGGTGATGACCAGAAATTCAGTTCACCTGTTTCAGCCAGTCAGTCCAATGGCCTTCAAAGGGAAATGAATACTGTCAGTAGAAAAAATTAGCAACCAGTCGGGGCTGGGGAGAACAGCAGGAGGGAAAGCAGAATAATGACGTAAGGTCCTGCTGCTTTGAAGCTCCACATTGCCGAGGATCTAACATGCTTCTCTCAGACATACACAAATGCACACACACACACATGCAGGAGAAACCACAACTGAAATATGATTGAAAATCTTAGCTATCAAAAAAATGTTCAGTCATAAAAATGCCAGAAATTAAAGGAGATTTTTCTATTATTAATGTTCAGTAAGAATGAATATACATTTCTCTACAACTTGACAGCATATTTAATAATAAGTAACATCCAAACTTCTCGTAAATTTTAAAAGCTGACTTCATTTCGTAAGAAAGGTCCCAGGAACATCCTATTCAAAATGTACTGTAGTTTTTGAAGCCCAACTTGTCTTAATTTGGCAATCTTGTATTCCCCTTTTATCTTGAGGAAGCATACAGTTTCGGTAAGGCTGCAGGATGCCCATAACAGAAAGAGACCAGACAGAGAAATTAAAATTGCTGGACTTTCTTTACTTTTGAATACTTCTTGACCTTAAATATCCAGCGACAAAGTGTCCCAGAGGTTCTTGGCTCATGTGTTTTATTTTTAACAAGACTGAAAAACAAAGCTGTTATGACTACAAGCTGCACTGGCTTTGCAGGGACTTTACAGTTAATTAAGCTGTAGCTATTTAGCCTGCATTAGGCACCAGCTTTGCCAACTCTGTAGGCAATGAAATTGTTCCCCAAGCTACAGCGAAGCTACTGTCCTTTTCTTTTTTTTACTTAAATGCTCCAAAGCAATGTGGCTTTTGGGGAGAGTGAGCTTATCCTCAGACTCTAAAAACATAAAGACACAAACCCCCTATAGTTACTCATGTGACATGCATGCTCAGAATAGTTACATCTTCATAATCTTAAATGTAATCCCTTGAAGTTCCCTGAGGCTTGTTGAGCCAGACACATATGAAGCTTTTAGGCATTTCAGTTATGGAAATTTAAATTTCTTGACTGGACTTCATGAAGGAAATGTGAAAGTCCTCTAAAGTCCTATCACTCAGAAGAAAGCAGCTGTCAATCTTCCTTAATTAAAAACAAAACAAAATAAACAAACAAACAAACAAAAAAACCAACCCTGCATAAAAGGAAGAATAGGATTATTTTTTGTAAGAGGATGATTTAACTTTCAAAAAAAAGAATAATTTACTCTTTACTGGCAGATGAAGATGGGATTCCCATTGCAATTTTCATGTTTACCTTCTCCCAGTAGATCAACCAACAATGACTCTTAAAAAAATAGACAGATATTGTTTCACTGTGCCCTTGACCTACAGCATACAACCTTCCAGATCTACTCTAATACAATAAATAGGAGGCTTATCACTGTGAGTCATCTAACTAGTGCCATGAGGTCATTTGTTGACTTAAAGTTATGCTATATATCAGTCAAAAATCACTGAGCTGGGAAGTGCGTGCAATAACTCAGGTAATAATTTAATATGAGATCACAAGAATTATATCTACTGAGTAAAAATATAATTTTCTGTAGCCCTTCCTTAGATGGTACAGGTACAGACTGTGCTATTTCTCTTGGATAATACAGAAGCACAGCTGCTTTACATCACTTTCAGTATTGTTACTACAAAGCAGAATTTTCCATTGTGCACCCATTAGGAACACTGTGCAATAAATTACATGTTCACTTAGGTAAGGGCTCTCTCTTGGCAAACTGCTGATCTTCCCTGTACTTTTTTCTTAGCAGTTACTCCACTTCAATTTTCCGAAGATAAAAGTTTTGTGAAGATTTATCCCCTCCAGCCTGACAACTTCAGAAGGGGAGGCCTCAGAAAACCTCCCAACCTCAGAAAGTCTGTTCAGCCTGGGGCATAAAGGCAGACTCACATTTCTTTCTGAAAGACCCCTTAAGGTTTTCATTTTTTGTTTCTCTTGTTCCCTCCTACCACATAGTGAGATATGGATGGAACAGGCCTGAAACTCTGAAGACTTTTGAAAATGTTTTGTGGCCAAGAGTTAAGAATCTCTCCTCCCTGCTCTATGCTGGCACTCAAATGCATTAAGTTTTCTCCCACAAGTCACAAAACAACCTTATTCAGTATGCATGCTGAACTGCTTTTTAAAAATTTAAGTTAAAGAAAATTCATCAAACAAATCATGTGTTCTTTGTAATTTTATAATGCAAGACAGCTGGCTGTTTCCAAAGCATTTATGTGCTATTTTTGCACACTGCTATCCATATGCAGCATTAAGGTAACAGTTTTCAATGCTGGAGTAGATGAAAAAATTATTATTTGGGCAACTGTCAAACTGAAGATGTAGAGACAGTCTCTGACCTGAACACTTTTAAATGTGAAACACAAATAGGTACAAATACATATTAATTACAAGATGTAAATACAAAAATTAATAAAAAGAAATAAACTAAAAGTTGCCTAATCATGGCATTTAAATTGCAAAGTACAAAAATACCTACAAAACATGTCTGGTTTGGATGATGCTTTGAAACATCATCTAGACCTATGGGAAATGAGACATTACCATATACTAGAACACTAGAATAGAGTTTTATTACTAATAGTAAATCAAATTAAGCAGAGCAAAGGAGCAGCGACATTTCCAAGGGTGGAAAATGAAAACCAAATACAAAACAGTTTCCACAATTAGGATGGGGGAGAAATAATTTTACTACCCACGAAAGGAACACAGTAAGCAAGTTAACCTCACAAGCAAGGTAGCGATAAAACCAAGGGATGTTTGTCTACATACATACCCAAAAAGCAAAATCTTTGTCATGCTGGATATAAGGAATATTATCACTCAGAAATCAAACAAGATAACTACAGAATTGTAAACCAAGCCATTTCCAGAATTAGAATCTACTGCACAGTTCAGTGTTTAGCCTAGATGAACATATGAAGTTACAGGAAATTAGGGGAATGAAATATCTGAGATAAAAGTTAAGGTCAGTGAACTTTTCTGCTGGCTGCAGTGGATTTAGTAACACTTCAAATCTGGTGCTTAAACATCTCTGAACAGCTGATAATGAGAGGTACAGTAAAAGAATAAATCACAACTACACAAACACAGAAAACATATCATTTGCTGATCTGTATTCTACCAAATTTAGTTTAATGAGAAAATAGTGTGTAAATGATGGTCAGGCTCCATACTGTCTCAGATACCACAGTTGCAGGCACATTTAAAATACAACGGTAATATGGTGGCCTGCACCACTCATATATTTGTGATCAGAAAATTACATAGGTTTAACCCACTCAGGTATACGCATCCAATCAGTTACTCTTTTTTCTCTTTTTTTCCTTTTTTTTTTTTTTTCTTTTTCTCAGGCTCTTCAAAGGTAAATTAGATTATCCCAGACTAAGAGAGTTAAATTCAGAGTGAAACATCCTGTAAACTGCATGTCACTAAATGAAAGCATCAATAAATTGGTACAACTGACTCAGACCAAGTTGAAAGAACATTTAGCACAGGCTACTTCTAAATTTTGTTCTAGAAATTCAACAGGCAGCTGAGCAGCACTGATAAATAAGCTACATTTACCTACTTTCATTCCAACCTATGTAACTTTGATAAATGGTAGAAGACACAAACCCACATCTGCTGTAAAAGCAGAATTACTTTATAAGCTTTATTTGAAGTTTCGGCTAAACCTCCCCCAGTCATTAACTATGATTCTTCTTATGCAGCTTTACTGGGGGATTTTTTTTTTTACTTTTCTTTCCATTTTTTGTTTCAACCAAGTTACTGCTTGTTTCCACAGTCACACATGCCATATTTATAGCCTGCATTTTCCTACTTAGTCTTTTTTCTTTGTAGCTTTGTTTGTCTTTGAGCTTCATTCTGCTGCTGTCACAACAGTAACAATATGCTTCCCTGTACACAGACAGCTACAAAATTCCCTCAGCATGACCACTGCTTAAGATTTCAGCCTGTAACTTCCCCCTAATGAACATCACACAGCATCCCCATTAGGAGCACAGCGCAGGAATGGCATTTTCTCTCACTGCTTTACCCAAAGAGCCAGGAGAAACGTTGAACAATTTACTTACATTAGTTTTAATTTATAAATAACTAGCATTCTGCCTGAATTTGCCTTGCATTGATGGAAAATTAGAAAATAAGGAATATTCAAACCTGCCTGGCTCCTCCATTGTGAAGGACTTTGGAGAAATGCCCTCCAACAGAACCCTGGCTCATGATACCATACAAGCATTTTTTGATTAGGGCAACACTACTCCTCAGATAACTGAAATTAGAAGTTGATATCATCTTCAGCGGTATTTGTCCTTGTTCTAATAGTCCCAGTCTAAATTATAGGGCTGGAGCTCTCAGTCAGCCAACGGAGATCAAGAAAAATCTGCTTAACACAGTGTCCAATTCTTACTGGTTTTCCATATCAAACTTAGCAGATAACTTCAAAAGCTTATACAAGCATTTCTTTTTGCTTTTTTTTTTTCCCACCCATGTAGCTGAGATCAGCCACAGCTGCATTACAGAACTCAGCATGTCCAAGACGGATTAGATGCTGCTAAGAGGAAAGCAACAGCTTCCTCAGATCCTGGTAGTGAAGTCCACAGCTGTGGCGTCACCATCAAATAATACAGGTCTGGCACAACATCACTGAGATTATCTTCTGAAAGTTATATTTGTAATACAGCCTTCCTTACTTTCCTCACCCTAATATTTGTTTCTGACAAAATCAAAACAAACAACAGAAAAGTCAAAGCCTAACTAAACACAGATTTTTCCCCTCGCCACCTTACACATCATGTATGTCTGACTTCTACATGATATAAAACATACAAGACTATTTCTAACAGTTCCTACAGATCTGAATGAAGTTCCACTACCCAGGAAACCTGATTACTTTTACCAAAAAAAACCCCAACCACAACCAACCAACCTATAAGCTGAGTTTGACCCCACCTAACCAGGAGTCTACAGAAGTCAAGAAAAAACCCTCTCATTAGCCTAATACTCTTTGGATCTAGTCCCAGCCTAGATGAGTACTTAGAAATGCAATGGATGCATATAGGCCCATCAAAATCAGTGAGACACTGCATACTTAAGAAAATATATATTAATTAATAACTTTAAGAGCTTTTCTAGACAAGAGCTTTGTTCTACTAATATTAAAGTACCAGAACTTTAACTGGCTTCAACCACAGTGCTGTAGTCACAGCTAAAAGGAAAACTTCTCCAATGACACTGTGAAAAGTATTTTCATGTGCCTTTATAATTTAAAAAAATAATCAAGTGGAAAAATCTCTGTTCTTGCTCCTAACAAATACTTATTTATACTGAGCTCACACAACAAACTATTTATGAAGGAAAACACATTATACTGTATTTGACAGTTATAACGCTATAAACTTTCACCTAGAGCAAGCTCACATTAAAAAACCTTTTAAATGTCACTAAAAAGGTGCAAGAAAGCCTTATCTACTATTTTCTTATTCAGTCAGTACCATATCAACTAAAAACCTGGAGAACAATAAACATTTGAAACACAGGCTGTTATGCCTTGAACTTGGCATTACAAATATTGAAAGCTGTGCTCGTAACCCTCTGCACACCTCGTTATCGCAGCACAGCTGCGCGGACAGACAGCTCACAGATAAAATATATATAATTATGAATAAATGTGTCAGATCATTCAATAATTATGACTCAAACAAAGCAGTACAGAAGAAGTGCTGAAATTCCTTCATAAATTGGCCACCTACGGTTTCCCTCCTTTGTGAGAGAGCCCCCTTTAAAATGCACAACCTTGGGATGGAAATCCACAGTACTTTAAAGGCTTCTAACTTCAGGGTGTCAATCACATGAAACATCAATTTTTTTTGCCCAGTCCAGCCCAAAATGGGCTCATGGTATAGACACACATACGGCATATGGATGGCTGCAGGAATGTAGGCAGGAGCGAGGGACAAGGGAGCTGCAGCTGCTAGGACTGCGGCCGCAATGGCCATGAAGCTGCACACCTCCCACGCAGGGCCATGCTGTGGATCTGTGAGGGCTGATGTTCTGGTACCTCCCTGGCTCATCCCACCTTGAGAATTATACCAAGATAGTCAGCACAGTCTTAAGAGGTCCTTCAAAACCCACAACAGTCTTGTCTTTTTAGTTCAGTACCAACTTCAGCTGAGTCTGAATCAGTGGTGTGATGCTAAATTGTTTATTATTCCTCTACCAAGGCTCATTTTCAGTACCTTCTAACAGAGGAAGCCCACGCAGAGAAGGCACATCCAGCAATTTCTGCAAAGGAGCTTGACACAGGCAGGCTCAGATAAAGCAGCCGTCACTAGGGACCACGAGAGGCTGACCAGAAAGGATAAAGGAGCAGAGCAAAAAGCGTAACAGGCATCTCCAAGCATGCTAGATAAGAGTCATTCCCAAGCCACACAAGTTAAGAGTCCATGGGGAACGAAAAACAAACAAAAGCTAGTCCCAAACTACACGCAGCTTCTCAGACACCTGTATTTTTTCTCCCTGATCTTCTGATTGCCTTCATCAAGAAACGCTTTTCTTCACTTCATGCTGCGGGTATATGAAAATTACATCTACCTTCATCTTAGGTGCTGTCTGCACGCAAGAAGCGCGACTTACACAGTTCCCTTACCTTCCAGAGTGACTTCTCACACCCACCTTAAACATGCTCTTAAGTACTCATTTGTATAGTAAATCTAACAGGAGCCAAAGCAGAGGCAGAGCTGCATTCTTTAACAAGAACTCCCACACCAGAGGCTTTGTTTTTGAAGCACCAAAGTTTCTTCCTACTGAGAACATAACCATATAATTTGAATTCTCAAGCTATTCACTATAGCATGGCACAGAAATAAGAAATGCAATGTAATTACAAAAAAACCCCATGCATAATCATTAAATGTGAGTGCATACCTTCCCTGATAGCGGTAAATGGGGTTCCTTCTTCTTCTTGTAATCTAATCACCTTCAATGCCACCAGCTTCCCATTTACCCTGAGAGGGAAAGAGAGGGGAGGGGAAGGAGAAATAAAAAACAAAATTAAAGCAGAAACAGTATTTCTCACAACAGAACTTATCTCTGATCATGTACTTATTCAATTTCTTCCTGTCAATGCCAGTGATTCATTTATAGCACTGCAAGAAACAGTTCATAGCTTCCATAATGTCAACTTTATATTTTCACACTCAGATGCAATCCAAGAAATGATCTCAGTTTTCTGTGAGTCAGTCTGTTTCCCTTCTATCACAGCACTAAACTGAAGCTTTGTTAAGAAGTATTACATTGTAAAATACAGTTTTAAAGTATCTGTCCTTTATTTGATCAAATAGTTCAAAGAAAAAGGCATATGATTTTCATCACCCCACTTGCAGTATATCCATACTTACACTGATTGCCTCCTTCCCACTGCATTACACCCATAATTATCGCCCTCAAAAAGCTGTGGAGGTTTGAGATGGGAAATATTTTTTAGGTCATTCTGGCCATTCCCCGTTAGGGCAGGATTGTTCCTAAGGTACATTCTTGACTACATGGCCCAGGCTAGTTTTAGATTATAATGACTTGCATTTATAAGATCAAAAATATTTTGTGCTCCAAGGGACAAAACTTCACAACAGCTCACTCTAGTTTAAAATCTATTTGGCTGGTTTCATTTCTAGCATTAAAAATTTCATCACATATGAATCGTATTCAAGGCCTTGCAAAAAAATCCAGCTGGTTCAGTTTATCCAAATTGAATCTCACAAAAACTGAATGAAAGATAAAAGCTGATATCAATTACCCTCCTCAAGAACAAACTCATACTCTGAAACTTTAACAGACTCCCCAGGTATGACAAGCAATGGCAAGGATAGATTACCAAAAAGGCATAATACAGTTGCACACACACACACACAAAAAATTGTTATTATTATTATTATTGCAATTTCTTTCTGTAAAAGCAAAATTAGCTTTTACAGCCACAAAGCCCAAGGAAGCATTGAAGTTTTCGTACTCCTGTAGTCACGGAGGCAATTCACTATTGTACTGGGCCCTAGAAGATGTATTCATTTTTCTAAGCAACATGATACGGACATCTACCAAGTCTGAATTCATCTTCTCACTCAGGCTTTTAATTTATGCAGTTAGACGACTTCAGAGACAGGATGGCTACCATCTTGTTTCTTCTGGTTATTCTTTTTTTACAATCGCCAGAATCTCATTAGCCCTGTACACAGCATTGTGTAATGACTCTGAACAATTTCAGAAACCCTGGTTATCAAAAGATGGTTTACTCATCACCTTCCAACTATTCAAAGTACTTCAGACTGGCACCAGTTCAAGTCTCCGGCCACTAGTCACTGTTGAAAGATAATTATCAGCTTAATTCTACTGGATTATCTGGACTTCTCCTTATAACTGCCTTACATATATTTTTGTTTAGATTTAAACAGGACTTCTGGCATCAGAAAAAGATAAGCCTTGCCCCAAGTAACTTCATGTGTCATGCACAGACAGGAGAATAAACCATAATAAAAGCAGAAGTAGAAAGACTGATGACAGACATGCAGTTCATATACATGTGTAGTTTTCAATTCCTCTGTCAATACACCACCCTACCTGTCACATACATATAAATAAGTTAGATACCTGGATAACTTGATTATTTTAAAATAGATGAAATAACTGCGCAGGAGGAATCTAAATAAGAAAAGCAAGATCATTTTGCGGATCAAGAACAGGACAGATGCTATGTTCAGAGAAGGCAATACAGAACACAATGGAAAAAAGCAGACCAAGGAGGTACTAAGGAAACAGGGATATGGAGTCTCTTGCCAGGGAGACAGGCAAATAGCATGCAGCATTGTGTAGATTATGTTCTTTTTAATCAGAAATTCTACATTCCATTGATTCATTAAGAGTAAGAAATAACACAAACAGCAATAGTATGGAACTCATTTCGAAGAATTCACAATCAAACACAGTAGGTGGGCTGTGCTATTTAGTTATCACTGCCACTTTGTCATTGGTACCTGTCATCATCTTGATAGACATCATGGCAACTCTTAATACTATCAAAATGATCAAACTAATCTAAAGTAGCGTTCCTCTGGGATTTCATTCTCCCCTTTAGTATTATTTATCTCCAACATATCAATCTGTAACTTCCAGAATAAAACAGCCTTCTTATTCTCATTTACTACCCAGTCATTAAAACCCTTTTTTTCCAGCTCATTTTCTATAAACAGGAGCGTATAAAACTGGAGATGTGAGAAATGATGAAGTATCATTAATTAAAAGACATAGGTGTGTATATTCACATCCTTTAACTACTCTCCCACTCATGCAATCTCAGGATGCAGTCAGATGGTGCTGCAGAGATGAGCTAAGGGCTACCTTAGGGTATAGCCTTGCTCCTGCTAAATCCCTGCCACACACTCCTGCCACTGTCTTGTATTTGTTCTCATTCCTGCTAGACCCTACAGTGAGACTGCTTAGGGAGATTAAATAGGAGAAGACTGGCCCTTCCAAAAGAACTAAATAATATTTTAAAAAATGATAAAGGCATTTTTCACATTTTAAAAGCAAAACCCACTAGAAAATATATGAGAAGAACTGGGACCACCTCCTGAGAAGCAACAAGCCATGAGATCAAGCCAGCTATGTCATGAAATTCTGCCCTGAATCTTGTGATGATGTGCCAAAATGATGTGGCAATTTCCTTAGAAACAACACTGGAAGAACAGAGACCTGGAGAAAATTACCTCTGCAACCTATCAGAACTTGTCTTTGCAGTCTTCACTAGTGATCAGATAAGGTTAGCAGAATTCCTCCCAGATATTACTTCACATTTGTCTCCCACAACTTTCAAAGCATGCTCAGTATTTTCATTATTTTCAAATACAAGTAGGAAAACTGACAGGCAGACAGCCTTTTAGACAGTGAAAAGGCAACCCTGCTGCCCCTTTTAACATCTAGGATTCATTAAACCACCTCTCTTGCTCACTGTCCAAAGTAAACAATTTCACACCTTCTCAAAACAACACACTTAACTGGGTCAAGGATTTCACTTATCTTACCATCTTACATCCATTCTGTCAACTGCCTCATTAGTTTCTATTAAGGACAAAACTGACTATAAAATTCCTATTTTCTAACTTACAAGCCATCCTCCTTCCTAAACTAATGCGCTCTCTCTTTCTCTCTCTCATCCAAAAATCTTCAGAGAAAGGACAGAAGTCCTGAAGCCTCTCTAATTATCACACAAAGCTACTTTACTCTAGGCAAATCACCAGCAGCTGATGGACAGTTTTCCAGTTTATGGAAATTCAGCATTTTAATGTTACATAATGTCTTCTAATAAATTTCGGATTTTATATGTAAGGTAGGCAAAAGAGAAATGAGTCCAAATTGTTTTTTAAAAGTCTGTATATTATAAAAAATACAAATGAGCCAAATATTACAAAAAATGCTAATATAATGTATCATTCTGCCTTTTCTAAAACAGCACACATCATCATTACCAAAATAAATACATTTATAAAAATGACCACTTATGAGAAATAGAGAAGGTTAGAAATTATTTAATGCTTTAATGCATCATTAAGAACACATAATACTGATGAATATAAAGTAACTGATGACTTAATTGGCTTCACTGGGCATAATGCTGATGATGCCACATAGAGAACAACAGAGTACAATAACATTATTTTCTCAAGTTCTTCAGTTATATTTAGATGCAATAAATGTTCTAAATATAACACATTTTAAAGAGTCAATTAACATAAAATCTGCCACTCTGATTTCAGTCCATTTATTTAATACAGAGTTTTATCCCTGGCTGGAGTTCAGGCTGAGTTCATAACTCAAGCAAATGCTAAGCTTGGGAACATTTCTGCAAAGAAAGATCAGTAGATGGTATTGGGATGATGCTCTTATTTGAGATACACATTTCAAGAAACTAATTCTTACGAGGAAAAGTAACTCTCAATTGTCAAATAGTCACTTACACGAAAAGCTCAAAGTTTGATGATCAAACCCCAAGAATATCTAATTAGATCTACTCTGTAGTGATATTGATGTCACAAACAGATGACTAAAACCCTAAACAGACAATGGTGGCCTAATGAAACCAGGCTCTCCCAGAATTTTCCTTTGAAGAAACCTGACAGAGGCAAATTCATTGCAGGTTTAGTCACCTTTGATTATTCTACCAATGAGTAACTAATTCCACATTGAGGGAAACACTTCTTTTAATCACTATCATAAAAGACAGTTCAGTGTAAACACGGTTTATATTATATCTCTCTTATTGAAAAGGACTTACATTTGTGGTTTACAAAAACCACTTACAGTCCCACTAAAGCCCTATGGTGCAAACACTTAAGGGACTACTACCACAGCCCCTCAATTTCTCTTTTTGACTCCCACCATCTTTTAACCTCCATGCTAAACAAAAGTTACCTTGTTATAGAGAAGCTAGTGGATTAAAGTTACTTCATAATGCTGACGTTTATTGGTGCTGAAAAGTAGAAGATCAAAGAGTTCGGAGAGAGATGAAGGATTTAAATTATTAATTAGTGTTGTCACTGGAACTCAGGGATCCTGTTCTTCACAGGACTCAAGGCAGTCTCATACAAACAATGTGGCAGCCCTCGCTTGAACAGAAGCAGATGAGCAGCATCAGAGCATTTACCTCCAGGTCCCTCGTCCCTACCTCCCAGCCTACGTCATTTAGTTCAAACTCCACAGCTGCTCATTTAAGCACAGGGGCTGCACTTGACCTACACCTGCTGGAACCAAATCACCTGGGACTGGCAGCAGGGAGAGCGATGCGCAGCACCGGTCCTCCTCCGTATACCTCACACCTCTTTGGGCCCTACTGACGTTCACATCAGGAAATGATTTTCATCTCAAGAGAACTTGAAGACAAACATAGTGGTATTGCTTATAAGTAAAGTCGCCTCTTGCAACTCTGCACACCAACAGTCACAGGAGATCTTCCAAGAGATGCCATTCCACGGCTAAAAACCGTGGGAAAAAACATTGGTGCATAATAGCATTAAGTTAGCAAATGACTTCAGCATTTGCTCTACCATTCCAATCATGCATATATGTGTCAGTGCCATTAAATTACTATCCAATAACTTTTAGCACTTGTATCCAATATAACTATGTTCTAGCCCAGTTTTCTACCACATTTTCCTGTGCAGTCCTGGGTAAGTAATGTAAGAGATTTTCTTTCCTCAGTTTCATCCCCTGCTACGAGAGATAATAATGCCAAGTCACCCCTGTACGCTGCTTTGCAGGTTGAAGCACAGCATATACAGTATAATGTTCTTTTTATATATACAGCTATAGAGGAAAAATCTCCCAATATTTCTTTTAAACACTGAGAAATTCACTCCATAAGTGATTCAATATAGTCAATGATTCATCTTCTAGTTAGAATCTTAGTAACTTACCTTAGTACTTACGCTACCTTAATAATTTTTTCCACCATTTGGCATTTTAGTTCAACATCTAGTTATTAGGTTTGCATCTAGTTCAACTTGAAGTTATTGTTTCTATTAATGATTTACAATGCTAGAGATTTTTTTAAAAGCATCTGTGTACACACTATAAACTCATGTTATGACTTTAGAATGTATAGTAAAAAGCAGCCTACAAAAATCAGTTAAGCACATCAGTTAAAAAAAAAAGGGGGGGGGGTAGAGAAGAAAAAATTGGGAAGCTCTAGTAGGTAACTATGAATTGCCTTTTCATAATCCATGAATATATACTCCTTTTCCAGCCATGTGGTATCCTCAGATGAAGAGAGTTTCATTTCTAGATGAACACTGATTTCACACAATTTGCAAGAAATAAAAGAAAAGGTTCAGAATGTTTAGGTCACTAAGACAACATGAATTAGAGCAATTTTGAAATATTCAGTCTAATAAACTGGCCAAAACATGGAGAAAATATTATCTGTGAACTGGACTGTTGCACATGAAACGTATCAGGAAGCATGTGAACACACCTCACATGGGCATGGGGTAAAGCTAGGGGAATGACTAAAAAGTGACAGCATGGCAGACAAAACCATGGCAAGTTCTTCGGGCCATCCGAAGCCTATGGCACTTCCAACAGATTGCACATAAAACAAAAGACAAGACAATGAAAGAGTCATGAAGGTTTCATGACAAGTAAAAGAAATCCTGCAAGTTAAAAAAAAAAGTCAGAACAGCAATTAGTCCTGTCAGTCATCCTCAGTGAAGGTTTCAGCATCATAAATATAAAAATAAAAATACTTCAGTCGTCCTTTTTCTTGTGAGCAGCCATCCACAAACATACATATGAAATATGATGGTCAGCTATATATTCATAACGCATACTACAATACATCATGCCAACAACAAATACACGTAGTTCCCACTGATCATTCAAATATTCCCTGCTGCCCCAAGAATAACACAGCATGGAAACCGCAGCCAGTGCAGAGCATGGTGGCTGTCCTCCTGAGCACAATTTCTCTCTAAGATCCGCACTTTATACCATGAACTCCCTATTGATTTTCAGGTGAAAAAGGTACTGCCTTTGATGTAGATAAATGTAAAATGCCCTGGCTACCTGAAAAAATACCTTTTATCTTTGGGTACATGCTGGAATCACCCTGAACACAAAAAAATGCAGATTTCAAACAGAAATGGGAGCAGTACCTTAACTGAAGGGCTGCCCTACCCCTGCAGCCTTTGAGCTCTCGTTGACAGCATCAGCTTCTACTGTGCTCTGCTCCATGCTCTACCCTTTTCTCATATTAATAGTTAAAAGGGATAGGGACCGGAATTTATTAGGACAAGCATTTTATTAGAAATAAATCAAAATTATGTCATTTTGTGGTAGGCAAAAATGTGTTGATTGAGCTCTCTGTTACAAATTCTACATATTTTTGCAATACTTTGAGCACATGCAACTTAGTGAAGGTGCTAAAAAAAGTAAAGGTACACTAAAAATCACATGGACAAGCAAGAAGCAGATTGAGATCACAGCAGTGCAGAAGCAGTGGAGATACCATTGGCTTGCCTCTCAAAATCCAGACGCATACTGTGCAAGCAGCAGTCACAGATCACATTGCTTTAACCGAGGTAATCTTTTTTAATTCTTTGCCTTGAAGGGCAATTGAACACAGTGGGAGGAGAGGACAGAAACCATGCCAACTCATAATATTGCCAAAAGCACAGGTTTTTCCCTTAAGTGCAATATGCAGAGTTCCCAGTGAGGGGATGCAAGGCCTCCACACTGCTTTGTAAGGGGTTCTGGTTGGCAGCAGCTCCCTTCTGCTGTCACCAGCTTCATCTCCAGACTCTCGTAACTCACATCAACATTTATGTGCCACAGATCAAGCCAGATCGCGTTGCTGTACATTCAGGTAAATTTATAATCAACCCCAAGAGGGAAGGTCAATGGCAGCAGGAAGATATACATGTCAATACACAGACACACAGCACTTCTTCAGCTCAACTACAAAATGAAATGATACAGGAATTCAAAAGGCACCTATTGCTTTGCACCTATTGTATGGCAAATGTTCAAGGTGTTAGCCAAACACAGAGGCAATGGAACTTGCATCATTTTTTAGTGTTATCAGTAAATTACTAGGCCTACTTCTCCAAAATCTTACATTAAAAAAAAAAAAAAAAAAAGCAGAAATCACTTCAAAGTGATCTGAATTTCATGCAGTAAGCAGCCTCTTGGGATTTTATACCACACAGTAACATGTGATAATCTAACCTGAATGAAAGTAGAAAATGAACATGCCAAGATCAGTTTCATTACACTCGCCTGATGTGCAACACGTGAAATCAAATAGATTTCCCTATTGATGCAACCATCAGCCAGACACAAATGGCTGCTTGACTATTTCTCCAATAAACAAAAAAGCCCAGCCTAACAGAATACTGCTTCACTTTCCTCAATAACACAGTCCTGTTCACTCTGCTGCTTTCTCACCCCAGGAAATAATTTTTATCTGACTACAAAAAGAGAAATCCATCATCCAGTAAGAGGAATTAGCCTACTTCATTTCACTTTCCTGAAATACTACCACAAATACTCAAATAGATGGAAAAGTAATGGCTTTGATAGGAAGGCAAGGGCTTGGTACCACTGATCCTGCTCAAAGTTGTAAAAAGCCAGGCTTGCCCTGAAAGCAAGTTACTGCACGCATTACTTCAAATTTTAAGAAAGGAATGGCTGAATTTGTGTCTTTGGAGGTTAGTATTCATCTTTTAGTCTTTCCAGGTAGTAAGCTAAGATCAAGAATTTTTTATTCTATCATCATGATCAGCAGGAGAGATAATTTTAAAAGCTGAAATATATCTCAGTAAATGCATTAAAAAAAAACCCAAACGCCGCTACTTGCCACATGCAGCTGGTGATAAACATTAAGCACAATAATTCTGATTACAAAGCGTGATTCAAAACAGCTCAATCTGATCTTAAATTCTCCACTTTCAACTACAGTTAAGGACACATGTCAGAAATATTTTGGCAAAATGAGAAAGCCAAGCATTAGAGTTGATTGAGAATTAGGGATTCTCAAACATTTTGACCAAAACACACTCATTGTGCAAGTATTACCAGCTTTTCCAATATACGTCATGTCTGCGTTCTGCTGTGTGCCATGAGGGCTTAATCCTTCAGCAGTCAAACTGGGAACATGCCAAAACAGCCCTCTTCTGATCTGTGTTGCTAATTTTTCTTCCCACTGAGCCTGTAGCCAGGGGAACACAGTGATGCATATCACAGTCTCACCCTACGTACCTACATCAGGTGCTAGAAAAAAAATTCTGTATCTATTCCTGTATCATTTTAGATAAAGGTATAAACAGTCAGAGCCAATCTGCCAGAAAAGCAACAGTGCAGTTAGGCTCTCATGGAATGGCCTGAGTCAATGTTGGCCCATCCATTTGCCCCCCATCCTCCATCTATCTTCCCCAAGAGTACATTGTAGCAGTGATGCTCTTTCTTCTTTGGGAATACCACCTAGGCCAGAGATTCCTCAGTTTCTCGTGGGGACAGAAGAGGTAACAGGGCTACATTACTCAACCAACAACTCCTTTTGAAATAGCAGATGGCCCCTGTAGTGCTTCCCCTGTTCTTAAAGTACAACCTCCTCCTGCTGTGAAGTAATTCAACTGTTTTTTTAGATTGGATATTAGGAAAAATTTCTTTACTGAAAGGGTTGTCAGGCATTGGAACAGGCTGCCCAGGGAAGTGGTTGAGTCACCATCCCTGGATGTATTCAAAAAGCACGTAGACAAGGCACTTCAGGACATGGTTTAATGGGCATGGTTGATGGTTGCACTCGATGATCTTAAAGGTCTTTTCCAACCTAAATGATTCTGTGATTCTATAAGTCTGGACTGGAGGTCCTGAATCTGGATGGTGCTGTGTAATATGGGAATTATTCAATTCTCAGTGGGAACAAAAAGTAAACCAAACAAAATTAAGCAGGTGAAGGAATATTGTTATAACATTAGGAATATTCTCTGCATATGCATTCTTATCCACACTCCAGTTACACACACTTTTTTTAAAATACATTTTAAAGACCTTCCAAAAGATGTTATGAAGCAGCAGAATAAAGTTATATATAATTGTTATAATTCACACAAGTTATCCAGAGCTTGCTATTTATAATGGAGAATGCAGAGAGCCCAGTAATTTCAATTTATTAATCAACTACCATTAAAATCATTGAAATATTTCTTAAAGCTCTGTAGTCAGCTCTACTAAAACAAACGAGTATTTCTAACCAATCTATGTTTCATAACACATTCACAAATCACCACTGAATGAAATAGCTTCAGGGAAGCGCTTTGCTTTGTTTTTAACTTTCACTCTGTTCCACTGATTGATGGGACATCTAGCAACCCCGTTGCCTTAGCTCAATCTTATTGAAAGCCAAGGCATATGGGATAACTCTCACCAGATATGTGCTATGATTTTACTAAAGGGTTTTAGTAATACGGAGCAAGCTGAAATCTATACCGTTTTCTAATATTACACAGACCCCGATAAAAAGCTTACATGTGTATAATGTCTGGAACTTACGCTGATGCGTAACTGAACCACTAACAATACAATGTAACTGCATTTTCTTGAAGAAAGCTGCCAGTGAAAGACAATACATGCACTGGCATAGCAGAAGTATAAATATTTCTTCTACATTTAGAACATGTTTTTATTCATATCAGCTGTCATTATGCTCATCAATCTCAAAGCTACTGAGAGATGACGTCACCCCTCTGATTTATTACAAATATTCAGTGAAAAAAATAATTTTCAGTACCTACGTAACTTAATAACCCTGGAAAATGTTAACACACAATTCCTTGTTTCAGTAGTTATTCTGTCCCATGACTGTCATGATATTCTCTCTGCTGAGAATGATAAGTTGCCTCATCTATCATTCACTAGACAAAGTTTTTAAATAAAGATACTGCACATACCAAATCCCCCTCTCAGAACTGCTTTATTATTATTGAAAATTTGATTATGAAAACTTGATTAAACATATGAACTTGCACAAGACACTCTGCTTGACAAAAGATAACTCTCAACTGAAGCACAAGCTCAAGAAGTATATTTTAAGTGTGTTTACTGAGTTATTTTATACAATACAGAAGCACTTAGGGCATTGAGGATAAAAAAGTTGCAACAAAACATTAAAGTGGCCAAAAAAAAATATTTGATATGTATATAGTAGATTATTTTGAGGTGGAATAGTTGCAATGATTGTAAATAATCTCTTGTAAAGAAACTAAACTAACAGTAGTCCAAAATTCCATTAATTCCCTTCATGTTATTTTATTCAAGCTTTTTAATAATTACAAACAAAAGGCTAACAATTTATTGCGTATATTCAGCATTGCTCTCAGAACATCAGAAAAATCTACTTGACAGTATATTGTGCTTTTACCCCTAAAATTAATTTGATATGGATATTGAGAAAGTAGTACAACATTAAAGTACAAACAAAACATGAGATTAACAAGATGGGATCTCATCTTGTGAAGGTAGTATGTTACCCATGCAATATGGTCTCAGCCTCTTTCACTAGAGCACATGGCAGTAGCACTTTGCATTCATTCACAGAGATCTATGTACAAGTGCAGCAACATCAGTTAATACTTTCTGCTTATCTTCATTTACACACAAAATTAAATGAAAAAACCACCACTTACTTGCTTTTCCCTTTGTATACTGTAGCATAGGACCCTTCCCCTAGTTTTTCCAGTTTTTCATATGAGTCTGCTTTTCCAAACTTGGGGCTTGTAGGCTAAACAAAACAAAAGAAGATGACCTTTCAGCATGTATTGCACCCGCAACATTAACTGCTTTGATTCAACCTTCAGAGATCAAACATCATTACCAAAACTCATAGACCTGCATGTTTTCAGCTGCCAACAATAAAAAAAAAATTAATACCAGAGCTAATGAAACAATCTAATAGGCTACTCAAACAAAACATCATTCAGCACCCCAGATGGTGGTTGCTGATATCAACAGTACACTTACATCATTCAAACTATCAAAAGGATTGTGTTCTTAATCAAAGAGGTGTTTCTGTTTTATTTTTCACATATACCACTTTATACAGGGAAAAATATCATTAACAACTTTGTTAAGAGATCTAAACAACAATCTTAATCTGCCCTACAAAATCAGATTAAAAGAGCTGTTTAACTTTCTAATTTTTTTTTACTTTTAGACTAAAGCCAACCCCAAAACATTGCTCTAAGTAGTCAATGTCCCAGTACATCAACCATTGCTCAGATAGTAGTCAAAATACTACAGGAAAGCATCTTTAATGAGAGTATCTTGATTCTGAATTATGTTTAGTCTTCAGATTGTGGATAAATCACACCATACTTTTAATGGCATGTATATGCAGCATAGTTGAATAGCCTTAATATTTGCAGCCTAAGTGAGGAGTCTAAAACTGAACCAAGCCAAGCAATGATTCTTGCTCAAAGGGCCAGACAGCTCAGCTGGCCTTTGCAACAGACTGGTACTTGCCCCACTTCTACACAGTCCTAACGGAGAACACCACAACGCAGCAAAAACAGAAATTCACCTGACATTAAAAGTTTCCAATGAAGTTCTTGGAAAATGTTTGAGTTTTTCTGAAGTGCATCCTGTTTACCCAAATTTCCCCATTTTCCAGTTGTCTGGAAGGAAAGGGCTTTTTATTTTTCCCCCAAGACCAGAAGGACACTGCAAAAAACTGACCTGCAGCTGCCCTCAGCATTCTCTACATATATTTTTGACTGCAGTGCCAAGATGTCCTGTACCTAAACCAACCAAAAGAATATAGAGCAGAAACTTTGGAGGGTCAGCACTGATGCTGAAATCACATACAGGGACTGATTTGTTGGTACTCTGGTTATAACACTACAAAGAAAAGTAGCCAAGCAAATCCAGCGTGTTTAGTGTTGAATTCAACTGGGACACTCTAAGCCATGCACAGCTGCACAGTGTACACTCACATTTAGGATCTTCCACCTGATTTACAAAAAGTACTCAAGTTTCAGTTTTTTGAAAGGAAACAAATGCTACACTACAGGACACATCTGTGTGTAAATTCCTTTAAAACCATGGCTGAAATTTTTAAATCAACTGAGCCTAAAAATTACTTCTATTTAAACAGACAAGAGTATCCCAGGTAAGATGACTTGGTAATTCATACCTCTCCACTACACCCAATTAACCATTAGCCAGAAAATGCAAAAATTCTCTTTACCCAACTATTCTACATTTGTCCTAAGCCAAAATTCTGGCACTTTGGCATGTACACTCTTTTTTTTGAGACTAACATCCCAGCTTTCTATTGAATGGTATCAGGATATACACATGTATTTCACCTCCCTCCAGAACACAGAGCAACCTATTACTTTGCTATCCAATTCCTAAATATTAATAGACTGATGAAAATTTGTCATATGGGAACTCTCAGATCTTTTTCCTGTTACATTATTTGGAACACTTCATTATAGATAAGGCAGTAATATTCTCAGTTCCCAATCTCTGTTTAAAAATGCATTCTGCCTGGTTAGAGATGAATTTTGGGGGTTTTTTAATCACAGTTTGATTACAGATGTCAGCAACAGAGGCGACTAAAATATTTATTCAAGTAGCCTTCTCATTTAAGTATCCAATTATGGACTAACGCAACATTATAAGACTATAGGAAAAAAAGTGTTTAGACAAGTTTAAGTGACTCCCACATAATGAAGAGGAATAGCAAAGTATTTCCCAAACTGCAGGCTGCAGTGAACACACAGTGAGTAGCTTTGTTTGGAGTGGAAATGCTGCCCTAGTTAACAGTGAATGGTTCACTGTTGGTTTCCTCATAGCAAGGAAGAAAGAGGACAGGGTTTATACATGTGTTTCACATCCATTCTTATTTTCACACTGAGATTTACTTTTATTTTATGCCGCTGGAAACCATAACATAAAGGTCACAACAACTTGTAATGCCTTAAGATCTTGATAGGAAACAGGATGCCTTTAATCCATTATCACACAGTAAATCATCAACAGTAATTATTCCTACAACCTGAAGCTCATTACTCCATACCCCAGCTGCCAGAAGCACAGATTTAAGGTCATGACTTTTGACACATTCTCCTCCTGGAAGCTGCTGCATCCTCACCAAGAACAGGAAAATCGCTAAAAGCTTGCATTGGCGGGACCAGGAGGAGAGCTCGCTCCTGATCGTACAAAAGAGGTGCTGGTTTCGACTGCCTTGTCCTCAGGGGCAACCCTACACAGTGCCCCAGGGCTCAGCTCTGCAGCAGCAAGGCTGACCTGCCACCCTCCCCAAGCAGCCCGAATCACTTGTCCAGTGCCTGCTCACGTTGGGTAAGAGCAGACCAGAAACAACCAGAAAACAACTAGAAACCCAACCCGTTAGCCACCACCTGTCCTATATGCAGTAAAACCACGTGGCTGATATCCTTCTCTTTCCAGATTACAGCACCTCCGCAGTGGAGCTCAGCTCTATTCCAACTAGAGCACTAGATGGGATTGCTCGTGTTCTCTACACTATTAGATCTCCCTTTGTGAAAATGGACATTATTTTTCCTTGCATTTGTAATCTTAAAAGACTTACGATTTTTGAAGGTATCTGGTGTAGAAAAGCACTTCAGAGGATTTTACCAAAAAAAATTTAAATAAATTCTGAGGCAGCAGAAGACTTTGCAAACTAATTTGCATGATATTTCTTAACGGAACACCAAGAGATCTCATTCACCATATGAATTACTTTAGAAAACGAAGGAACATTACCATTTCCACAACATTTTCTCCATTTTTTAAAAAAAATGAAGCCTCACACATTAATTCAAACTTACAATTACAAATTGCTTATAAAGGAAGTTCAGACACTTCTTACCTTTCCTTTTATTTCTGCATTATAAAGGAGGTGAAGACTGAGATAATGCAAAAATATGAAACTTTCCAAAACTTAAGTTTTAAGCTTAAAGGGATCTAAATAAAGGGCTATGGAAGGGATCTAAATAACTTCAAGTTACATGTGACTGCTGAAAATTATAACCACTCCAGCCTACTTTATTTTATTATTGCACTCCCCCTTTCATATAGTTATTTTTCCAGTTTCATGGCCATGAATTTTGTTATTCAGATTTCTCCACATTAGTTCATCTTTTTCAACCATTTCTGTTAAAAAAATATGCCTTCTTACAACAAGATTATGGTACCAATTTTTTTTTTTTTTTTTTTTTAGCAAATGCTAATATTAAAATCAAATATAGAAAATTCACTTTTAAGTATAATTACTTCTTTTAAAGTATTTTATTCCTTCTAGTAAAATATACAGGAATACATATACACAGAGATTTGTGTTTGTTGAGTCACAAGAGTTCCATATTCTGCTTAGGGCATGGTTGACTGAAATACACGTAGCGAGTGAGACATACCCAGAGCACGTCAGACGTACAGTGCTTGCATCAGCCACTGACATATCTCACAAGCAGCAGACTTGCAAGAAGTTCCCCTATGTTTTAGAAAGCTGGTGCAATCCTCCAATTTGACCCAGACAAGTTTTCTCAATAGAAGAGAGTACTAATTTTAGCTGGTTTTCAGCTAATTTTAGCTGAATGCACATATTTTGATAGATGTTTGTTCAGAGCTACTTTGTGAAGATCTAACATTACCATACTTCTACCACTATTAATTTTCCTTTCTTCTTACTCCTCCTTACACAGACATAGAATCATAGAAAACACTGACATAAAATAATTTAGGTTGGAGAAGACCTTTAAGATCTTCAAGTCCAACCATAAACCTAGCACTGCCAAGTCCACCACTAAACCATATCCCTAAGCACCACGTCTGTCTTTTAAATACCTCCAGGGATGGTGACTCAGCCACTTCCCTGGGCAGCCTGTTCCAATGTCTGACAACCCTTTCGGTAAAGAAATTTTTCCTAATATCCAACCTAAATCTCCCTTGCCTCAACTTGAGGCCATTTCCTCTCGTCCTATCTCCAGCCACCTGACAGAAGAGACCAGCACCCACCTCGCTACAACCTCCTTTCAGGTAGTTGTAGAGGGAGATAAGGTCTCCCCTCAGCCTCCTTTTCTCCAGGCTAAACAACCCCAGCTCCCTCAGCTGCTCCTCATAAGACTTGTGCTCCAGGCCCCTCACCAGCTTCGTTGCCCTTCTCTGGACACGCTCCAGCACCTCAATGACTTTCCTGTAGTGAGGGGCCCAAAACTGAACACAGTACTCGAGGTGCGGCCTCACCAGTGCCGAGTACAGGGGAACAATCACCTCCCTGCTCCTGCTGGCCACACTATTTCTGATACAGGCCAGGATGCCGTTGGCCTTCTTGGCCACCTGGGCACACTGCTGGCTCATATTCAGCTGGCTGTCAACCAAAATAGGTCACGCCATAACATGACTGTGATAAAAGGACAATCTTTGCCATGTCTGAAAACTAGTTATTTACTGAATGTGTAATTTTTTTGTTTAGTTAATTAAAGCCTTCAAATCTTTCCTATTAAAATTTTATCATGATTTGTTGGATATAAGCCAAAGTGAAATCTCCTCCCTATGGCCACACAGACTTGTATATACTGAACATCAGTGGGACTACTTAGGCGCAAAGAAGCCCATTGCTCAGTGTTTAAAGCTTTGTATTTGCTACAAAAAAAGAACTTTCAGAGCTAAAAAAAAAAAAAAAAACCACCACAGGTGCGCATGTGACCAAGATTGAACTATTTAATGGGCAAAAAGTTAAACAGGCAGTAAACAACCAGTCAGCAAGAAATTGATAACCCTGGAAAATCACTGAAAAGTGTATTTTCATGCTAGGGAGAAATCTTCCAGGGAACCCAAATGGGAAAGATAGATAAATTACTAAGACAGAAGGGAGTAAAGGTCCTCATGCCTCTGAAGAATTGAACATAGTCCTAAGTCACTGTGAAAGTTAGCACAGGTTGTGCTGGATCATGTTACCCCCAAGAGGACACTGGCAACTGGAGCACAGAACTGTGCACATCTTTCCCTTCAGGAAACCCACTGGGAGTTTTACTTGTTTGCCTTTATGCTTCACTTTCCTTGAAAACAGTTTCCATTAAGGTAGTTTTCTTATTATTAGTCTACATTTTTCCCAGTGCAAGATTAGTCTAAGAGCACCACTGAGCATGGAGACTGAGCATCTTTAGCAGCACAGCTTACAGTAACGAAGATTAGATATATTTTTCCTTCTGGTTAAGGAAATACAGATCATAGTAACAAGGATAGAAAGAGTATGCCAGAAAGCTGAGTGCAGAAATAGAAGAAGCTAGTATTTCAAAATGACATGAGAGTATTAAAAATAACAGAGAGAAAAAGAAATGAGAGCACACTGTCTTTTCTGACCAGGTCATTTCAAATAGCCATTTCATTGATATAGACTGTAGGAGGGGTAACAGGTTAAATCCAAGATCTTGCAGTATGAGTCCTTGTACTACATTGCCATGTGAACACCTCTCTTTCTCAGAAATTTTCAAAATCTATGTAGTAAAGAAAGCTCTAATGGAAAATTACACTACAAATCACCTGACTATTCTTACAGAAGCTGTGTGGGTTATGTTCTCATGCATTTTTCATAACTGCAAAACAGCTTGTGAATGTCCCACTTAACTGTCACGCTCCCGAGCCTAAGTTTTAAATAGACCCTTTTTTTAAAAAAAAACAACCTGCAGGATATTAAACTTCAATATAAACCTATCTTCAAGGGAAAAAATATTATGTTCACAGTACCACTGTAAATTATTGAAAATCACAAGTAAAGATCTATTTTGTTACATCCCTCAAAAGAAATCAATTCATTGCTAGAAAAACTTGATTAAAAAATAAGAGATTACTTGATTAAAACTTGATTAAAAAACTTGAGATTAAAAAATAAGAACGGAAGATTCTTTTTTTTTAACCATTTTATATTCTGTCTTCTTCAACACAACAGTAAAGCTTCTTTCACAAAACCATATGCAAATTTCACAGTAATTTCAGGTTCTATCCAACCTACAATAACAGGTCAATTTGATCACACTTTTTTCTTTTTTTTTAAACTTTGCAAGTTGGACTGTTTTCTAGGGCAATGTTCAAGGGATACAAAGATGTTCAAGAATCCAAACTGAGCCTTAATCTCAGCTCTCCCCCTATAAGATCCCATCCTGTTGCTTGCATCTTTCTAACCCTTTAACACATAGCCATAAATTAAGAGCAACCTGAGCAGACGTGACCATAGAGCTCTCTGTGAAAGGGCTGGATGCAGTTTTTAAAGCTGTTTACTTGTTCTCCAGGCTATTAAAGCACAGGAGCTGGACCAACTGCCACATTTTATCTGCCTTATCATCTAGAGAGTATCCCTCAGGTTAACGATTATTAAAGCTTCCCTTGTGCCAGAAAAGAAAAATCTGCTCTCTACACTGAACTCTGAAATTATCTTTCCTCAATAAAAAGTATCGACCAGGAAGGATGCAGTTACCCTAGTAATTAAGAGGTTCCTAAAACTGGAGAAGATTGCATACACCTGAAGAGGAAGACAGGTGAGAACAGCACAAGTGTTTAGGCAGACAGAAATGATGCCTAACTTTTAGACAAAATTCTGACTTTAGTGTCTGCTTTAAAGTTAGATTTCTTACGCAATTGATTTACAATGTGTTAATAGGATCAGTTCATGCTTTTTGCTTGCACTTTTTTGGAGGAAAGTTGCATATAACAGGACTGAAAATGAATAGAAATTACAGAAACAGAAGAGAGGCTGCTCTCCCAAAAAGAGTGCCCAGTCAATGCAGTAAAGCATTGCTTATCCAATTATTTTTATCTGAATAAATTTTTTACATTTATGTGAGCTGGTAGAAGATTAGTGTTTTGCTGCATTTAGTTTTTAAAAAGTAACTGAAAGGTAGTACGTATACCTTAGCATGACATTTGAATTCATTGCTATGGATCTTAAGCCATTCAAGGAGAAAGAACTATCACTATGTAATTAAATCTTGACCAGATGGGTAGCTTATAAAACTTGCAATATTCTATTTACATACTGTGCGAAAGTACTATTTTAATGTATAAAATGTGTACACTGAATACAATAAAACTTCACCTTGCACTGGAGAAAAATAAATAAGGCCACATGCCTAAAGACCATGGAGCTCAAATAAAACTTTCGTGTTTGTTTTTGAGTTGCGCTTTTTTTTATTTTGTCCAGTTTATTTTGTAGTTTTACCATTTCTTCAGTTAGGGAGAAAAGCAAGTTTCTTACCTTGGTAGGCAAAAGATTTTTAGAAAGATACATATAGACAGATAGATAAGTACACACAACTATAGCTACATGTATATAACATACATATATATGTATATATACACACATATATTGTGTTGGGCTGGATCAGAGCAAACGTTTGTCAAGCCAAGTTCCCTCCTTCCAACAGTGGCTGACAGGTGATGCACAAGTAGGCAAACACCTAGTTCATTACCTCCAAGGTGAATATTATCCATTATTCTGATGTGATAAAAAGAGTAAGTCTGTTCTGCTGGAAATTTCATTCCATAATAACATCCAATTTAAATCGGGTTAAACAGTTTGAAAATCACCCTCATAAATGGTTTCTTATGTTTAAAAGAAGGTGGGAAGAAAATGCAATGCAATGTGGCTGTTTTACATAATGAGTATTTAAATGTCAGGTGGAAAGACTCTAAGTGTAAAAACTAAGTTGGTCTTACAAGAACAAAAAAAACCATGCTAACTTCTGTCTGTATGCTACTGCACATATTAACAACACAGGATTTCTACTAGGTTGCAACAAAGTGTGACATTACCTGCAGAAAATTACTTCATGTTCAAGAGCAAATTATTTATTTTCCAAGTGACAATCTGTGGGCAGGAACATGGAGATCCAGCTTTCCCAAACCTGTGTGTGTATGTCCGTGTGCAGAGCATTTCAAAGGTACAGAAAACACAAAATGGGTACATGCCACCTGCGGAATATTAGTTGGTGATCTTCAAACACTGAAGCCAATACCTGCTAGAGAGCTGATAAAGCTTGTGAAACTAACCAAAACAGAAGCTAATGCCCCAGGGCATTATAAAGAAGGTCTTTCAGGTCACGTCTTGGAAAATGTTAGTTCTGAGACAAATAAAAGACTTTCACCTGAGCAGAAGCAGTGATATGGAGACTGCAAGCCTCAGCCATGTACCTTCCGTAAGACATCACTTCCCCACCTGATGGCTACAGAGGACTTTAAATGATGAAAAGGAAGAGACTAAACGGAAGCCTATCTCTAATTCAGTTCCTCTACTAATCAAGCGCAGAAAGTGCAAATTGAAGGTAGCACACATCTATTAGAATATCTTAAAATAAAGCTTACAGAGAACAGAGCCAAAACTGAAAAACAACTACACAACTGTAGCCAGTACGACCCAGAGGGCATAGCATGCCCAAGAACATTACAGAAACTGAAATGCCCATTCAGACTGGTATAATCTGTACAGCAGAAGAATTTCCAGAGAATCAAGTATTAACCCAATAAGGGAGAATATGTAGCAGTCCTCTGACAAGGAAGAAAAAGAAGTAGTGATGAGAAGAGGAAGTAGCAAGGGCATCTGCTATACAACATCAGGACTAGAAAAAAAATGAAACCCAAAACCCTTCGTCAAAATTCAAGTGTAATTCAAAACCAGAGAATGACAAATTCCTGCAACTAACCACACAGACATATGCTCAATGAAATGTGCATCAGAACATCTCCTGCCTGAGGCAATGTATTCAGGCTCTGGGGAAGGGAAGCAACTTGATCATATCTCTGCCTTGGACATCTGAACGTAGGTCTCCCAGACAGGACCAGGTGTGACCTGCAATCAGCAGAGGACTAACACCACCTTTTCCTGTGAAGTTCTGCTCTTTCCTCTTCATCGGCATGAACACTGACATTATTCCACAAGTTAATCCTTGCCAGGTGCTCTTCAGATCACTCCTTGTGAGGAAGAGTCAAAAATGACGAACAATGCCTCCAAGCAGAAGGAAGAAATGAGTTCATCAAACAGAGCTATAAAAATCAGGGAGAATTATGGGAAGTTGAGAAATAAGAATTGTATTTCAGGAAATTCCTATGCACCTACTTTAACATATGAGATGTCCCCAGCAACTCTGTGTGAGTCAGCATAGGAGAAGATTACCAAAAGCGTATGTTTAGCTAGGCCTCTAACCAGGCACATACTAGTAGAGGAAGCATTAACATCATTTACATAAGAAAATACTAGGATCATAGGAGATTGCCTGGACACAGTAGAGTAGCAGCCCTCTGGAAAAGAACAAGATGCCAATAACACAGTTTCAAAAAAAGTCTGCTTTAAAATTCTGGAAGTGTTTTGGGTTTGTGTGGTGGGGTTTTGATAGCGGGAAAGGGGCTGCAGGGGTGGCTCCTGTGAGAAGCTGCTGGAAGCTTCCCGGGCTCCACGTCAGACCGGCCTCTGGCCAAGGCCAACCCCATCAGTGACAGTAGTAGTGCCTCTGGGATAACAGATTTAAGAAGGGAAACCTGCAGTGGAGAAGGAGATTGGAATGTGAGAGAAACCCCTCTGCAGGCACTGACGTCAGTGAGGAAGGAGGGGGAGGAGGTGCGCCGGAGGAGGGGATGCCCCTGCAGCCCGAGGTGAGATGGCAGGCTGTCCCCCCCAGCCCATGGAGGGGAGCGGGGGAGCAGATGCCCACCTGCAGTCCGGGGAGGACCCCATGCCGGAGCAGGGGGATGCCCCCCAAAGATGGCTGTGACTCCATGGGAAAGCCCATGCTGGAGCAGTCTGTGACTGAAGGACTGCAGCCCATGGAAAGGACCCATGCTGGAGCAGTTTGTGAAGAACTGCAGCCCGTGGGAAGGACCCACAGGGGAGAAGTTCATGGAGGACTGTCTGCCTTGGGAGGGACCCCACGCTGGAGCAGGGGAAGAGTGAGGAGTCCTGCCCCTGAGGAGGAAGGAGCACCAGAGACGACGTGTGATGAACTGACCGCAACCTTCATTCCCCATCCCCCTGTGCCACTGAGGGGGAGGAGGTAGAAAAATAGGGAGTGAAGTTGAGCCAGGAAGGAGGGAGGGGTGGGGGAAGGTGTTTTAAGATTTGGTTTTACTTCCCATTATCCTTGTTTTGATTTGATTGGTAGTAAATTAAATTGATTTTGTTTTTTCCCCAAGTTGAGTCTGTCTTTTGCCCGTGACCATAACTGGTGAGTGATCCCTCCCTGTCCTTGTCTTGACCCACGAGCATTTCTTTATATTTTCTCCTCCTCATCCCACCAGGGCCGGAGGGGAAGGGGTGAGTGAGCAGCTGCATGGTGCTTTGTTGCCGGCTGGGCTTAAACCACGACAGGAAGCAAAGCAAATAAAACCCTTCAGTTTTAATAGAAAAGTAGTACATAAATCATTAACAGAAATCAGTAATAGATTCTAAGAGGAACAAGATAAGAACAGCAGAGATGGGGAGCGAGTTAATACCACAAAAGAACTTATGGAAACACTTTCAAAAAAAGTCATTTAAATTGACAGTTGTGGTGCCAAACAACAATCAGGCATCATGCTCAAGTAAACACGGTGCAAACCATTCCATCTATCCTTAATGATTGTAAAAGTTCTATGGTAAGAACTCCTTGTTATGGACTCATCTGGAACACACCAGAGACATCTTTGGCAGCAGCTATATAATGCCAGTCAATGATGAAAAAGCAAATTTGTTTTTGCTACAGATGGTTACATTTTAAAATGTAACCTTTTCTAAAAAGGACAGTCCCCTAGAGACATGACATCTTATCTGTTAAATTCACATGGGTTAAACAAAGCTCATCTACAGAAAATGGATCTCTGTCATTTCTTCTTAGAAGTCTGACAGTATTCAGTCAAACTTCTGTAGGGAGGAGAGAAGATGTCCAGAAGATAGAGCAAAACAAAAAAGAAAGAAAAGAAAAAAGAAGAGGCAATCAACCTTTTAAATTATTTCACGCCAACTAAGATTTGAAGTGTTACATCCATTCTGCTTAGATCTGTAGTCTTCAACTCAAAGGTCACATTATTATGGATTTTGCTTGCCAAAGCATAACAGAAATAGTTTTTCAATAATTTTGAAGGTCTTTGGGGGGCAATGTGTTCTCGGCATTATTCATGAAAGATATGACATTTTATTTATCTAGTTTCTTTTAAAATAGTTGAGAATAAAACAACAATGATGATGTGTTGCCAAACCCTTCTCAGTTGTTTCTCTCTCTTCTCTCTCTCTCACACACACACAAAGTTTCTAACATGGAAATAAGTGTTATTTTTACTACTTGATTTTAAAACGAGAATTTTAAAACATAAGCAAAATCTGTCAAATCTGATCTGTTTCTCTAAAACCTAAATCTAAAAATCAAAAAGGCAATTCATATGGTTTCCTAAACTTCATGGGAAAGAATTCCTCTTCAGAAATAAGCAACCCTTTGCAAAATTTGCAACATAAACATTATAGCAGCTGTAATGCCATGCCAGGATCAGGAGAGGAAAGTGCTTAGAAATCCCATAAGACACCCCAGCTAATATCTGAGAGGAATTTCAAAATATATTCCTTTTCAAGTTCCATTTGCTTATACTGTTTTATACATAACACTACAAATATATATGGGAAACATCTTTAATAGCAGCCAAGTAATCCAAGTAATCAATTCCTTCTTAAGCAAGAAAACATTTATCTGGTGTTATTAATTTCACCATTTGGTACACACACAGGTGTCAGGACTGTGCACTTACAGAGCTGGGGCTGGAGTGCCGCCTGACTTTAGGTGATTCCTTCCCTGCAGATGAAGTTTTGAAGTTAATGCAAGCGTTGTTCTCTGAATGAACTCTCTTCACTTGATTAGTTGGTTTCTCAAATGGATCAAAACTACTCTGTGTCCTCTGAACCCGTACTTTTTTATCCTCAGGAATTGTATCCAGAGGTTTGATCACTGAATCCATTCCCTGGCAGTTCCGTGTAGACATCTTTGTGACACATATCTGAAAGGAAAAAACAGCATTCATTGACTCTAACAGGCTTAAAGTCCGTGTCAATCCATACATCAGCCAGCATCAAAAAAGGCATTGGACTTCATAAGCATTCATCTTCTATTTCTACATTAAAATAGGAAACAACACATGCATTTTACATAGGGATGCATTTTACATAGGGGACACAGAGCACAGTCATAACAATAAAAAGCCTATCTTTGTACAGTGTACTAAAAGATCCTGAAAAAGAAAGACGGAGAGGAACACATAAAATTCATATGTTTGTGTTTTCTTGTACAACGTGTTCTTAGCAACAATGTCACTTCACTTCTTTCTCCAATCTAGCCACCGATATCCGCAAGCAGTATTGATTTCCATTTGTTTAAAAGTGGATGAGACAAAACTTAAATAAATGATGGTAGTTTGTGTGTGCACTTCAGTGCTGGCCTGCCAAAGATCCAATACCAGTATATTATTGTATTTTTAAATAATGCTTATACAGTGTTATTATTATCATCACCATATGTCTCAGAGAAATCAAATCAGCAAATCAATTCCCAGGCAGTGAAACGTGAGACTGCAGCTTAATGGCACACTAAAGTGCAGAAGTTCAGTTCTTTGTTACTGTGAAGTATGACTCTGCCAAGCCCCGAAGACTGCAACTTGCTGCTTGAGCTACCAAAATACGCTATTGCTAGTTCAAAAGAACTAAATAAGCAGAACAGCTAGTTTAGATACTCCAGTCATGTACGTTTATGGTTTTAATTTTAATACATTACAACGTATAAGACATTTTTTTAAATCACGCAGTTGGTAGAGGGTTGTATTTGAGGCCTCAGCTTCTGTTTTCACTCATAAGAGACTCAACTTTTATTTGGGAAGAAAAGAAATAATTTTAGCTTTCAGGCTACAGGGAAAAGCTATGAAATGTGATGCAAGCAGATCTAAGGTGCTCCTTAAATCATAAGGCAAATCAAAAGAATCTACAATGTACTTTTTCTGTGATATTTGCAAGTATTTAAGGATAGACAGTGTTAATTTGCTGTCAACCACGTTGTTCACATACATACAATTAAAGAAGCATAATGTTTCATTCAAGCACCTCCAATCTAAGCATTTTTGAAACTTGCTGTCATAAAATAGTTAATATGAAAAAAAATTTTAAAAAAGTATTCACCATTACCATTTAATCAGGACTCTTCCCCCATAACCCAAAGCATCTCCAATATACTCCAATACACTCCAATTCTCCAAGAAATTATTCTTTGCCATTTCCCTGGAGGAATTCTGTGCCTTGAGATCCAACTTACTTCAGCTGTTTATAGAAATACTGGGTGAATATACCTTGGGTTTTTTAATGTTTTGTGGTTTTGATGATCCAATGTAACAGTAGATCAAAGACTTCTTTTGTACATTAAAAATTTAAAGTACATTTCCTGCACAGTGCCATCTGGGTGAACAATCATACACCAGGTCAACTCTAATGAAGGACATTACTAGCATTACAAACGAGGCTTTACAAGGGTTCACATTTCTTCTCATTAAAGCAGTTTCTCCAAGACTAAAACTTAACCAAGTTTTAACTGAGAAAAGGAACAGCCCCCCTTCATTCCAAATGATAATTCCCTCTCAGGCCAAAATTAAGGCAATTATGTAATTTTGGTCTATTACTTCAGAGAGAAAAGATATATTACTTCAGAGAGAAAAGATAAAGAGCTGCTGCACAAAGAATTTTTAATTAGCCTTCTTGTAAAATTAATTGGCTTCTTTTCCCTAAAACAACTTAAATGCACAGACATGCACCCACATACTTCCCACTGTCCTCTCCAGATCCATGGGATTCCACAGCTATAAACATATTATAGGTAATAATGCCATGAGTGCTGCTTCTAGTTTCTTTTTCCACTGGAAAATCTCCATGTCTAGCTCTAACGTGGGCCAAGTAAGCACTGCATTAAAAAAAAAAAAAAATGCAAGACATCTGTTACTATTGATCGTCTCTACTGGAAGCAATAATAGTTTGGAATTAGATATTGAAGGGAGACACTTTAACCTTCAGGTCACTTGACTGAATCTGGAGTAGGATAAAAATCCCCACAATCATCTTCTAATAGCCAACTTCAAACTTGCAAATGACTAAACCCAAGATGTACACCAACCAGCCCCCCGCTCAGAAGTCAAAGACCTCAGTGGATGCACAGGCTGAACACCAGCATCACCAGTGGGAAAGACTGAAGACCGCAGAGAAGTGCAAAAGCAGGGGCTGCTCCCTGCGCTCCTCTGCCTGCTCTGCAACTGCAGCGCTTCTCCTGCCAGCGCTGGCAAGGGCGTTCATTCATCACTTCTCCCTCACCTATATCAAGAGTTCCCTAGCAGAAATAAAACATTCTCTCCAAGTGACCACTGACCACAGCGCACTGTGAAGCCAACAGAGCTGAGCTTATGCTGTTGTTGAAGGTACACATTTCCAATCCGTCTACGCTGCCTATAAAACTCTGAAGAGAAACAGCATTTAAGTGGTTGCTTTACATTCTGTCATTGATAGGCCAAGTCCAACTTCATGCTGAAACTCTGCTCTGTGAAATCTGAAAGGAGCAGGTCTAAAACATCAGTACTGACCACTGGCTGTAACTTCAAAATTACACAGCTTAAGGTTGCAGTAAACTCATTGGTAATTTCAGGATTCCCTCCATCAGCAAGAGCTACGCTACCGCAATAGCCTTGCTTCTGCCCCTGGGCAGCGGGCACGCTGACCTGCCAGTCTTGTGTCCAGCTAATGGTAGAACTTATTCTGTAGTGACTTACCATGCAAAAAAGCAACAGTGTACTGAGCAAGACTGATGCATAACGTATTCTGGAGATGTTCTGTGCATACAAGTGATCTTAGATTTCACTGGCACGACCAGATCGCTTTTAGGAACAGTACAGATTTGAATTTTTCTATTACACTAATTCAGCTTTTCAAGTATCATTTTCCCCTTGTAGTCCATAACAAAAGTTATTCTTATAAATTTCAGCCTCTCAAATGATACATACAAATACTTAGCATCAGCAGCTCTTAGACCTGTGAACCACTGTCTACCACCTGGTAGTTCCTTGCTGGTAGTCAGGAGATGCCTAACCCACCCTCTTATTTCCAGCTTTCTTTTTGCGTAGGAGAGTAAGGACCATTTTCCAGTTAAAGCATAGTATTTGTCACAAAGGACACACGTTCATTTTCAGGCTCTTTTGGATGCTTCTGTGTGATCCTCTGGGCAAGTCAGAATTTCCCTCTGAGTCCATTTTGCCATCTGTAAGACAGGTCCTTTCTTTTTACACTATTCTATTTCATCTATTTTATCTACATAAGCCATAGGTTCTTCAGAGTGTGGACTATTTTTTTACTACTGCTACATGCAGAACAACCCTTGTGCATGCCAATGAAGATGACAATCCAGAAAGTAGTGGAAACTATCTCTTGCCAGTGCAGTCTCTGAATATCTGCTTTAGCTAAAATTACCAGAATAAAACACAAATTTAAACAAGTGTAAGAGCTCATGACATATAGGAAGTCAATCTACATGATTCATCGTCCCTTCTTGCCCTTCCTCTATAAATCTAAATAATGCTGTACTTAAAACAGTGGGGCTCAGACAGTCATTGAGATGCTGCAAATGCCACCACAAACCAAAATGGGTGCTACATGAAGATGTGATCAATGGCATCTTAACTATTACAAGTATTTACCTCAAATGTACATAGAGACAACATAGGTGATATCTTCGTTTGTCATACACAAGATGACAATTATGCTTTTGTCATGGTTTAACCCCAGCCGGTAACTAAGCACCTCACTCACTCACCCCAGCTACTCACTCACTCCCCCCCAACCCAGTGGGATGAGGGAGAGAATCAGGAAAGAAAAGTAAAACTCGTGGGTTGAGATAAGAACAGTTTAATACAACAGCAAAGAAGAAACCAATAATTATAATAATAACAATAATAAAAGGATTGGAATATACAAAACAAGTGATGCACAGTGCAGTTGCTCACCACTCACCGACTGACGCCCAGTTAGTTCCCAAGCAGCAATCCCCCAGGCCAACTCCCCCTCAGTTTACATACTGGGCATGATGTCACATGGTATGGAATACCCCTTTGGGCAGTTTGGGTCAGCTGCCCTGGCTGTGTCCCCTCCCAACTTCTTGTGCCCCTCCAGCCTTCTTGCTGCTTGGCCATGAGAAGCTGAAAAATACTTGACTTAGGCTAAATACTACTTAGCAACAAATGCAATCAAGAGAAAAAGGAGGCAAGAACTTTGCAGTATGAATGTGATATCCATTTAAAAAAACTTCTGTCTAGCAAACAGCGTAAGCCATTAAGCAGTTTTAATTACTGTTTCTTTAACAAAAGTCATCATACAAGTAAACATTAAGGTACGTCAACACTTTAAGTGATTCTTGCCCCTTCGGGAGTTACTGCCATGATTTGGTACTTCTCCAACCAAAAACTACATTCAAAGCATAACTTTCAGAAGTATAAACTATTTCAGAAACTATTTGGCTTTTAAAAGTCGTGCAATAAAGTCATGGTTATCACTTTCAGAAGAGGTATTTCTGCCAGCAGACCTCATAACTATGGGGACCAGAGGAATGGGATCTTTGTTTATGCTTTATCTCTTCTTTATAGGAAACAGGATTTAAAAATAGGCCAATTAACTTAATACATTTAACAACATAGATTATTGCAAGTGGAACAGGCAATACTTCAAAAAACTGTCCTGTAAGGACTGTTCAGCAGACATTACTGTCCTTCCAAACCTTATGTCAGATAGTAAAGGCTCAAGGAAGTCACTGGCCTATTCACCTCCTCTGAGCTTGGGCATGTTAGGTGGCCCTAGACATCAAACGTAAGAGAGAGTACAGCTGCTTTCTGCCACCTAAGTTCCCACCTGGCAGGAATCCCAACAGCAGTACCTCAGAGAAGCATGCTGAAAAACAGATGTTGGCAAAAACGGTGACAGAGGAGCAGGGACAAGGGGCAGATGATAAAAAAAAAAAAAAATTTCCACCATGTAAAAAAGGTAAAACAAAACAATGGCAATGGTATGTATGGTATTCACACCAGAGAACTTTACATGTAGGACATTCATCCCCCAAGTCTCTGCTTCAGTTCCAAGATGAAAGTCCTGGAAAACCTAAACTAGACTCCAACACCCAATCTCCCTTTGGAAGGAGTCTTGCTCTTCTTCACAGAGAACAGAGTGGTCCTACAGAAACTCATTTTTTGTGTTTCAAGTTACTGTTTGGAAAAACACTTCCAAAGCAGCACTCAGAAACTTCCAGGGACTCGGTGTCTTTCTGGGAAAGGATTTAATCTGAAAATAGCAATGACTGTTTCTACCCAGCGAGGTAACAGTATTAGTAGTTGAGAGTCCCTGACCCCAGCCTTGGAGAAAATATGCCTGTCAGCCCAGGTATGGTCCAACAGAAGCACCTCTCCATGAACATCCTGCCCGTTACATTTCTCACATAAGGATCATTAATATTAAATACACAACTGTATTTCCCCAAGTTGTTACACACACTCCTGCCAAACAGTATGCCAATACACCAAGTAGTCACCAGAGCAGCCACTGGTATCTCATATATTCTCCACACCCTGATGACTGAAATAAACCCACTTTTTAAATTTGTCCACAATTATTTACTCAGTCTCAACTAAAAAGGTAAGACAAAAAGACAGATGATGAGACAGAAGTAATTTTGCCACTTAAAAGCTACAGCACGAACAGCCACTTTGCAGTTGGCTGAAGAGCTCTTCTCTACTTTTGAAAGAAATAGCAAAGGGAAGATTTACCTAGAAAATCAGAATATTCATGTCAATTCCAATATTACTTGACCTATCACAGATTCTGGCAACGTAAAGCAAAATAAAAAGCAGCCCCACTAAAGTTAGTGCAGTTTGGTATTAAAAGTTTTTTTAGTGTTTCTCTGTGTGTTTTTATTTATTTAAAGTAAAAAAAGCCATTACCACACACCTAGAGCGTTAAAGAAAGGGCACTTCAAAATTCCTATCTTAGAACCACAAAAAAGCATAACATAGTTTATACTTTGCAACTTTCTTAGCTGCTGATCAGAATCAGAAGGCAATGCATGACAGACAACAGAACAGCTTGGACAGTCTTTTTTCCCAGCTCATCCTATTTAGTCTCACAATCAATTTGAGAAGATCCCAAGGCTGCTGCTCTAGGGTAAACAGGCTTAGTCATCATTACATCAGTAAGGATCACTGGGCTACAGTTTCCTACAGCCCCACCCTAACATCAGACTATCGTATCTCAAGACGTAATGTCTGCAAATAGCCACATTTTTCCCATAAAGACTACTGCTGAAGTTAGGAGACTGAAATCACAAGAAGTATATTTTTGCTCCATGCATAACGTCCATAATAAGCCCCATCAGATAAATAAAAATCAGTATAACGATTCATGGAATAATTTCTAAATAAAGAAGTCTCTTTGAATCACCTTATATCATTTCAAGCAATACTCCTTAATCTGCATTTGGGATTAATGTAAAAAAAAAAAAAAAAAAAAAAAAGGTTTATCAGATTTAGTTATCGTGATACAGTTTAAATGCAAGATTTTTTTCACTTCATCACTGTCAGCAAAATTAAGAGGTCCCAGAAAAACAGGATTCTTAGAATTAAAGGTTGCTGGATTAATTTATTTACTGTTTAAAGTAATATAGCATTTAAAGAGTGAGAGTGATCAGTTAAAACATGTAAGTAATTTATAGTCCTTATGGTTCATGAATTTTAAAACCAGTCATGAATGCCCCCTGAATTAATCACCTGTTAGGGTACTTAGTAAAAGATAGGCTGTCCCATATCAGTGGAATTTATTCATATGAATAAAGATATCCTCAATAACAAAGAACAATCAACTTTGGCATGACAGACCAGACATCCTACCACACAGAAGGAAAAAACCTAAGAATGTTTGTATAGTGTAAAGACATACTACTCTGAAGCGCATCATGTCTTTTAAGAAGATGCATTATCTGTTTTTTAACTTCTACATTTAACATCCTACAAATGTTTACATTGGTCATCCAGTACCTATGGACTTATGTAAAATATTAAAAAATTGCCATCCATCTGCTATCCTCTATCGGTCATTGCCACTATGTACATCCTAGGAAAAAGTAGTCAGCTGGGTAAATACCAGAGCAAACATCCAAAATTCTTACTGAAAAATCAGAAGAAATCATCTGAATTCCCCCTATTTGTACCATTCCAAGAGAAGTAGTACGAAAGGACTTGATATAGGGAAATGCAAGACCTAGCACCCACCCAGCAAAAATAAATAAATTACTGAGTGACTCAAGGCAAGGAAGTCACTTAACCTCTCCACAATTCCATTTTTCTGTTTGTAATAACGATCCTGCCCCTAACACAAGCAGAAACTGGGAGCACTAATTAATTTTGTAAAGCACTTGGGCTTTTTTAAGTGAAATGTTATGAAGATATAGATTATAATTTGTAGAGCCAAACCGCTCTGGAAGGTAGCACAACAATCTCATTATTACAGAGAATAAGACTTAGCACTTGCATTTAGCTGACAGATGAATAAAGAAAAAATCAAAAATAGCCAAGTGACTACTAACCTAACAGCTGAATTGCTGAGAGCATAAGGCCAGCATTAATTTTCACTGAAAAAATCCTATCTGGATACAAGTTTTCATTATCTTTTATAAGCATGTTATTTTCTATCGTGCCTTGGGAACTACATAAGTCATCTGCGGATTCTGGCAGCACTGGAATGTGACATTTGCTACTTATAAAACACAATTTGGGAATGTTCTGGAGTATTATAAGCAGCTTTGTTCAAAATAAAAACGCAGCTATCTGGAGAATCATTCTCTTTGAAAAACAAAGCAGCAGGGCGGCTCCTTCTTGTTATAACCACAGGTCTTGTCCGCTACTTCTTGTCCCAGCTGGTAGCACTCTCCATCTCCCCCGAGAAGAGAGGGTCAGCAAAAGGCTGCTGCACCCACAAGCAGAAACACGAATGGATCGAGAAGAGAGTTCAGTTAGTGAGAAAGCTACAATACGGGAAAAGATCAAGGAAGAGCAAGTGATGAGATAAGGGAGCAAATAAAATTGTGAAAGGGGAAGTAGAGCAGGTAATGCTGCACGACATCACCAGCAAGTTCATACTGGAACTATCAGTGCAATCAGGCCCAAATTTGAAAGAGCTCCTTCCACACTCACTCTTCCCTGTAATCCCCAGCACCAGCTCTGTGGTTTGAACATTTGATGTGCACAGCTAAAAACAGCAGTGAGAGAACTTGAGTAAGGTAGAAGAATAAAGGGGGAAAAAACAAAGGACAAGAAATAGAGTAATGGTCACACAAGGAAGGAAGGAATATGTGAGGAAAAAAAGATTATAAAATAGGCATTTCTTTTCCTCCCCTGTTGGCCTGTTGTTTCTCCCTGGTAACCTCTGGGGGTAACAGGCTCAACTGTGTCCCAGAACTATAATTCATGTCTTGGGTATTATTTGTTCAGCTTTATTTGGATGCAGAGATTGCTAGCAATGCTAGCTATGAATAAGCAAATGCAACTGAAAAGAAAGCTTGGAGACTGAAAATGGTATCTGGGGATATGGTACGCTCCTTGCTGTACCTAGCACAAACTTACTCATACACGTCCCACAGCTCATCTCAAAGGCACTCTCCAAAAATGGCTGGTTTATTTCTGAAGTTGAAGCTGATGTTAAACCAACTGTCTTTGTCATATGGAAGAAGGCAAATATAAAAAGGTCACTGAAGTGCCAGATGGAAGAATTTTTGAACTGGAAGTTCTGACATTAATTCTCTGTGTTTGTCTGAAACACTGAACTCAATGAGCAGATTAAATGTCTGTGCTGAATTGCCAAGTGAGAAACAAGTCACTCTCACAGAAAGGCCAAGTGATCAGACCTGGAGTAGGAATCCCAAGATCATTCAAATCTGAGAAGTTCAAGCACCTGAATCAAGGAAAAAATAAAGTTTTATACTGGAAGTTATTATGGGCAGTGCTTACACAACTCTTTCTTCCCCCCGCCTCCCACCTGCCCCAGACCTGCAATATAGCACATATTTATTCTGCTAAATTAATAGCTGAATATTAGCGTAATTACTGAATCAAGTGCAATCCTGGAGTCAGGAATTACTGCACATGACTGTATGTCCCTTGGACATGGCAAGGTGTAGCTAAGCATTTCTAAATTTAGTATTTTTTTCTGTTCGTACCACAGCGTAACTTCAGAAAAGTGAGTTTTCAGTCCATTAAAGTTGATGTTCCTCTCCCCACAGGGAAAAAAGGTCTGATTTTGAAGAGAACCCGGATTAGATTTTAGGTCTATAAAAGCCTACATACGTCCTCAAAGCAAAACCCTGTTCTGTGACAACAGTCGTCAGGAGGAGTCACCTAAGGACAGGGTCTCAGATAAAGGTCATGCAGAAGTCCTGACAGCCTGTAACGTACATGAAAAGAGACAGAAACTCAACAGAGCTGATCTAAAGGGGTGGTTTGCTCTATTTCTGTACTTATGTCCCAAAATACAATAACTGTGTTAGTAATAAAGCCTGGCAAATAAATTCTTCCTTTTACTTGCACGATGCTCAGGTTTGCCTCAAAGAAAGTGGCATGTAATATAGCATTCAAGCTTTTTCTACAATTACAACCAGGCTGCTGCTTCCATTAACCTGGTTCAGGACTGACAGCATCCAAAAGCTGTTGGGTCATTCTTCCACTAAACCAAGCAGGAGGACAGAAGAGCGGATCAACAGAGGTGTCAGCCCAGAAGAGGCAGCTTCCAGCTCCAGGCATGAGCCAGCAACTCTTTGGTAACCAGCAGAGTGGTGGAGAAAGTGTCTGAACATAAACACTCTCCCATGAAATTGTGACAGGTGGTTTCTATACTCTTTTACTTAGTTACTCATTTGTATCTGTTGTCTATCCTCCTCTGTAACCATATGAACAGCATTTAAAAATAAAGATTAAAAAAATATTTTCAATCCCTTTCCCATATCAGCCTCCTGCTCCAACAGATGGCTACATGTGCCAGTGCAAGTTTATACAGTTTTCCTTCCATAAGTGCATTATTAGTAGTTTTGTACGAACATTATATTAAGTCTTTCTGAGTTTACAGGTTTATAATTTTAGTCTATCCTCCAACACTCCCCCCGATCATGAAGTTATCAAAGGCGCATCCATAAATGCGGTAAGTCTTCCCACTGCCACATTCAAGTGTGAGAAATCTTGAGAGACTTGACAGCAAAATGCCTATTCTTGCTAAATTCTGAAGCTGTTGGCAAGGTTTTTAATAAAATAAATGGTAACCAACTCCATGCCTTGAAAATAGGTTTTACCTAGTTCCTTTAGGCTCCTTTGCCTATCCCTAGCAAGTCCTTTGATTCTTTCACAGGTCATATCAAGTACTTCTCATGCAAAATAAAAACAAGAATTGTTCTCCTACAAGCAGGGACTGCAACAAAAATACCGTTATTGGTCAGATATGGTCATGCAATTGACAGTATAAGACGTAAACCCAACTACACAACTAAGAAGTCAACTAAATTCTTCTATCTAGTGAGCCTGAAGTCAGATGAAAGCAATGAGACATGATGAGATGAAAACTTAATTTATAATTACAATGAACCAGAGAGTTTGTTTCAGACTGAAACGTCAGACAAAGGTAGTTTAAGAACTCAAGACCGACCTTCACATATATGCTGCAGAGCACTTATAAAAAGAAAAGAGGAAGGGGACAGGTTTCACAGTCATCTTTGCAAAATATCTGCATTTCCAGGAGGAAAGGTTTTACAACCATTTTGTGTCAGGTATGACAACCTTCTTTGCACTGAAGCAGCAGGCTGTACTGTCCTTTACAAACCAATGGGAGTCTTCAGCAGATGCTTAAAAAGTGCTTCCCAAGAAATAATTCAAGACTAGAATGGTAAATTAGTTTGGCTCTCCTTCCTTCATTCAAACCAATTCCTTCATTTAAAAAACGACAAAAATTTACTTGCTTCATTCCCTTCTCTCTTTTCTGCATTTTTTTCTTCTTTCCTTTCCTTCCTTCTCTTCCAAAGTTCCTTTTTTTACTATCTCTAGCAAAAGCTAGAGCAAAAACTAGGTAATGAGAGTTCTCTATTTCATTCTGCTAATGCATTTTAAAGTTTCATTCTAGTACCAAGAAAGAAATCTCTCCTGCTCTTAGGTGCTTCATCCCTGAGGTCAACAACCCTACAGCTTGACAAACGCAGCTTCTAAGGCAGATCAATGTCACAAGGAAAAACAAGCTCTCTGAGCGATTCTAGATCTGCTTTCTTCCGTATTATCTTCCAAACCACTGAATTTGACAAGGTATCCTCTATCAAATCAGCACAGGATAAAGGTATAGACAGAAAAAGAGCCTCAACTTTGTCATTATTCTCTTGTGCGAGTACTGTTCAGAGATTTGAATAACCTATATTCCAACTCAGTCTCCCAGAAATCTTCATAACAACCATCCACAACCTTTCTGCCATTGTTTTCTTTCATGGAAGTCAGAGTTCAGATGAGGATGACAAGTCCAGCTTCACAAACAATGATATCAAGAGAGTCCTTGTCTGTGTTTGGATCTCATATACACCTGACTTCTTTTTTTTAACTTGTTCTTTTTTCTTTTTTTTTTCCTCAGGTAAATGACCTGGTTACAGGATTCTGTAAAACTTGAATGAAAAGTCTTAAAGGAATTTTCTAGCAGCTACTGCAGGTTTGTCAGACTTGCAGTAGCACAATAACTTTTAAAGCAAAAAGGTGTAAGGAAGCATAATGAAACTTGCTTCTCAGTACATAACGTGCTATGCTGGAAAAAAATAGCAGAACCCCTGCAAACATACCATGTCCCACCACTCAGAATTTTGTTGGGGGCATAATGAAAATTATAGCATCTAAAGTTATTCAGAGTATGAAGAACACTCCAGTATATCTTTTCTTGCAAAGACGCATAAAACTTAAAAAGGAGAGATTTCAAACTGATAGTGAGAAGAGCTTATCATAAGGACAACTGCAATTTTATAAGAATTCTCTGAACAGCATAGAGATAATGCTTAATTTTCAAAAAACTAGGTATTTCAACAGAGAAATGAAAATCACTGCTGCTGCTTTGATGTGTTCAAGCAAAAACATATGCTGCAGTAGACTTATGACTGCGCTCAAATCAATTCTAAAGAAAAAGGTATAACAGTACAAAACAGTCAAGCCTTCTGCAGTTGGTGGCAATTTGCACCTCCGAAGCTGTAAGATCCTCTTGAATCACTTTCAACAAACAACAAATCCCAAGAATCAAACTGGTCAAAAATCACATAGTTAAAACATCAGTGAGAAGTCCTCCACCCTTACAGTACACTAAGTTTCTCATGAAAATACTTCATAAAACTGAGACTGACTGCAGATATTTTGCATGGCTTTTCCTGCATGGCTGCCTACCAGCAGTATAATCACATTTTATAATAATATAATTTTACATAATCTGGACTATTTTGCCAAATACAGGGAATTCCTTGTCGACTTGAAAGTTAAGGGTGGTGGTTCCACCACTTTCCCAGGCTGCAGCAAAACCAACCACCCCCATCATTAAACTGTATAACTTTCCAAGACAACTCTTCTGCACGATATTAAAATAACATTTCTATAGCCAATATTTATTAATGGAACCTATTTGTTCATTAAAAAACCCACTATTTACAGGGAAGTCTGGGCAAGCATATTTTACACATATTCTCTACAGGTTTAAATACATTTTCTTTGCACTTACACAAAGATTTGATAAACTGGGAGAGGACATACTCAAACGTACTAAACCTGTAGACTGAAAAGCATCAGAACTTAATTAAACGAAGCTGAACTTTCACAATACATAAACAGGCATTACGCTTTTTTCTATTGGTTTTATTTCCTCACTGCTCACTTGGCAATATTTGGTATTTTCCTCTTCAGGTAAGTTGTATACAATTTAACATTAAATAATAAAACATCCTACACAGCAAAATTGAAATACAACTAACATGAATTCTATACAATTTCGAGGATAGAATGATACAGACTGGGTCAAAAGCTTATGATATGGTGTTTGCTACTACCTTAGATTCCTTCACATTTATGTAACATCTAGCTGAATTTTATCACAAATCTTTTTCAATCAGAAGCTGCAACAGATCTCCTTGTCAGCAGGATGAGATAGCAAGTTCTACTGTAGCATTAACTTACCGAAATTCTAATAATAAATTCTAAAAATTTTTGCAAAACAAAACAAAAATCTCCACCCACACTTTTCACACAGTTTCTGACTAGCACACCATCATAGAGTAAGACAATTAACAGATAAAACTGTCTGCTTCTGCGTCCTCTGTGGGCCAGTCCAGAACTGATATAGGAACTTCAGAGAAAGCCCATCCACCCAGGAATATGATAAACAAAAGAGCAAGATCACAATACTGCTTCAGCAATAGAAGGAAAAGCCCAAAATTTACTTTTACAGAGGCAAAATGACCTGTTTATGCTATTGATTCAAAAATCCTATAACACAAAATCACCCCCCTGAATTCAACACCCAGCACTATGCTAAATTGCTATTTCACTACTTGCTTTTTGCTCAATTGCTAAATCCAGAATTATACGTAGGCTTATATTAGGGAGTGGAATGAAAGATATCAGTGAAATATATGCCACATGTGAAAGAGATGCATATAATCAATAATTCTGACAAGATACAATACACTTATCTCAAAAGCAAAAAGTAGTCACAGAAAGGTATTTACCAAACTATACCAAAACCCAGAAGTCATCACGTACGTGGAAGAAGCACTTCTTGACTGATGGAGCTGCTGCTGGGAGAAGTTGTCCTGACATTAATATTGTGATAGCAGGATTAAAAAAAGTAAAGTCCTTAAGGAGTCTGTTCCTTATCTAACCAACTTTCCATTCATGTACCTTCCTGCCATGGTACCAAAAGAAAAATCTAATCAAAGATGTTGGAAGCCAGTATGGACCTACCCAAGGGAACTCAAGCTCAGAAAACACATTATTTAACCTGTTCTTCCTGAATTAAGAACACCAGCTACATTTTTCTTTAGTTCAGAAACAGGCTCTGGAGCACTGGTATCTCACAGTCTCTCTGTTGTTTCAATTAATATTTGCTAGGATATTCTCCTTCATTTCAACATGGTTTGTAAGCTGTAATTATCATTGTATCAGTACCTGAAACATTTAGGAAAATTTTAACACTAGTATTATCAAACTCAATTTGCTGTGTATAGCACCACCTGACAGCCGAATATTTTGCCAGGACTTCAAAGGGAAATAACCCCAACAAAGCTGTCTGGATCTGCTTGGCAGCTCCTGTGAGCTTTAAGGGGAATATCTACTCTCGCATTTATAGAGAAGTCACCAAATACGACAGCCTGAAGTCTCACCTGACCAGGTCATTCGCACAAGCTCTCGCCCCAGCAAATTCCTACTGGCCACGTAGGTCAGGCCAGGACACCGTTCCGAAACCTGCACGAGGCAGTCAGCTCAGTGGTAGGTGGCACCGTGCAAGGATTTCCCTTAAAGGACAAAATAATCTCTTACCTCTGGCAGCGGCAGCCCAGCAGAGCTGGGTGACTCATTCTCGCACTGCCCATGCCAGCTACCGCTTGGGATCGACTAGGCGTATTTGTACTGAAGCCTAAGCACAGGCCCTTTTAACGGGATCATCCGTTTTCTTGTCTGTGGGGTCTCTGCGAGAAACAAGAACTGCCTGCCCGAGGCAGAGTACCTGCTCAGAGGTCAACTTTTTAAATAGCCCACCCGAGCTTACAGTGCGAGGGCAAAAAATGTTAAAAACTCTGTGTGTGTGTGTGTGTGTGTGTGTGTTTGGTTTTAGGGATTTTGTTTGTTTGGTTTTGTTTAAGAGTTACACAGCAAAACAGCTGAAAAGAGATAGTTAGGTGACCTTTTTTGCTATAGGACTTCAAAGGCTGGCTCACCTCCTTGCACTAAGACGCGATATTGATGATTTTTAGCCTGCTCAACTCCAACTTTTTGAAGTTCTTTCTATCTGGAGTCAGAGACATGAAGGAGACTATGGCAAACATTCACTCCTCAGGTAAGCTCTTATCTCCTGCTATGACAGACCTCAGCGTCACTACAAAACCGATCCACACAGAGAAGATCGTAATCTTGGCAGAGCACTCAGCACTAACCACCTATTAAACTATGTATTTCTTATGTTCCCCATCTGCATTCTTAACTTTTGGCCACATTTTCCACATTGTACGTTATTTTCCCCCCCTAGTTAATTTGGGATCTTCATTTCACTAAATATTACCATAGGGAATATTATTTATCAATAAAAAACATCCAAAACGTTATTGATTTCTTAAGCTCAGAAAACTAAAATGGGAGAACTCCAGAGACAGTAGTAACACAGCAAACAGAGCTGATGGTTTTACATTTGGGGAGAAAAAAACACTTGGAGGTAGAAAGCTGGCAGAAGCAACAACTTTCACATATATACATAGATGAAAAAATATCACTAAGAAAAAAAAGTAATTTAAAATTTGCTTTAAAAAATCCCACATGCCTAAGAATTTCTGGACTTTCATTCTTTGTACAACATGAGAGCAAACACAAATGGTTGGATTACTTCAGTGCATTAAACAATAGCAAATGCACTGAAGGTTTGCAATTTATTAGTAGGTATGACAGGATAAGCAAAGGAAAACTTCCATTAAAAAATGCTTGCAGCTAAAATCATTATTGTAATAGAAACATTCAAGGTTATTCTTGACCAAAAAAGAAAAAAAAGCACCTCTACTTTCTGAGGCAAAACTATGCAAATTAAGTTTGCATACAGTGTGAAACAGCCTGCCCCACATCACTTACATTGTGGTACATATAGTATCACACATTTAGAAAGTTGTGGGGTTTTTTTAAATAAGGAGCTCCAGCAAAATAATAATGAAACCTTCAGAAAATAATTGAGATCCGACTGATTTTCCCCCCTTTAATCATATTCAGTGACAAAGAAGAAAAACCCCTTAATTGGCAAGTACAGAAAAAGCAAACATGAATCCCTGTCAAACTAGTTATTTGATCCCACATTGATATACAACTGATCTCTTCTTGGAGTATAATTCACATACTGCATAAAGTATAAACACGCTTCTCTAGAAATAAAACTTCTGCTTTTACTGCTAACGAGTAATAGCAAAAAACATATTTCATCACTCTACCATTACTACCACAGTTGGTTTCCTTTAAATGCTTGAACATATGGTGAAATATTTTTTTTGTTCAGTTCCACTGGATTTCTGTTGAGATTAATCTATGCCTTGATCTACAACTGAAACACACTAGCTGTCAGTTAAGTCATCAAAAATAATTCAAATTATTCCATACAATGGTCACATTTTAGTCAGTCGTGTACTAATGATAACTGCTTTTTTCCTCCTCTCTTTCCCTGAACATGCTGCTGCTCTAAGCTTTCATACGTTGAAATATTCCACTAAGATCCAAACCGCTGCCAACACACTCCTACATAAGCATTCAAGAATGACTACTTAAAATGACTACCTCACTTTTTGTTTTATTAAATAAAGAGAGCATGTAAGAGAAATAAAATAATCACAGAGGTTAACAAGGCAAAAAGATATTCTGACTTCCATGATATAGCATGTATTTATAAAGGATCATTTTAATCTTATCTTCCACCACTAAGCAAATCCGTAACTGATAAAGACATTTATTCAGATCTAGCAAGATGCACAGACTTGTTAGCAGAGATGAAAAAGTGGCTGATCACGTCCTTCACTCACTTGTCCCAGAGGGCGTTCAGCCAAGCATATATCGGAAAAAATTGCCCATACTATCCTCTTAATACAATAATAAATAAGGCTGCCAGAGAGAGAAATACAAAGCTGTACCAAGAAAAGCATCGCTTTTAAGCCTTCCCCTACCTTTTCCCTGATATTTACAAACCGCAGGCAGTGCTGCCGGGGAGTCTCACCAGGGTGTCTGCCAAGAGGTCTCATGTGGCATTCCCAGCTTCCCACCGCCTCCCTCTGCCTGGATTTTAAGCATTCCCGAGAAAACCCACCCTGACATGCACAGAATGAATCCTGCTCAAGTTGGAAGCATGTGATAAGCAGGCTTCAGGTTGAAACGGGAAACCCCAGCACCTAATTAATCCTAGAGATTTAAAAAAGCCCCATCTTACCGTTTTGCTGTTGTCCAGGTCAGGCTAGATTCACCTGCAACTCTTTGGCATCTCTCTAGCAATGTTAGTGTTTGCAGTCAGGCCAGGCTCATTCAGCAACTGAATTCACAACATCTTTCTGCACTAGCAAGCTGAAATGGTATGGCTGTACTACAGCTAAGAAAGGGGGAAATCTAAAGCAGAAAACAAAGAAATCCCTCAAGACAGGGTAATCCCAGCGGAGTAAAATATAAAAGGTACAGATGAGCACCGAGAGTACAATATTTCTCTGTCTAAATTTCATGAGCAATACCATGCTCTTTCTAAAAAGATTTTTTTTTTTTTGAATATATGATGGACTTGCCTGTGGAGTTCCCAGAAAGGCAGAGTATCCAGGCTCTGCAGCAGCATTGCAGCCAAAGTAACCATGCATATGCTATCTAGGCAATTTACAGCAGTCTTTTTGAAAAGGTATTGATTTACAATGTAGCGCTGCCTCAACCCAACACAGAACTGTAGCCAAAATAGCTAATAGTGATTTCACAGGAATTAAGGGAAAAAAACCCTCAACATTCAATCAAAAGGATGCAACTAATCATTCCCAATTCAATTACATCCCAGTCCTGAAGGAGATCAGCAAGTTCTTGAGTGACAAATGATATTAAAGCAATAATCTATGGGCATCTGGAAATAAGCACTATGAATGCCACTGTCCACTTTTACAGAAACAATATGAAAAAGCATCTAAAATGTATTGAGCCAAAATATGAACTCTGAAGTTAATTCTAGCATTGTAAGGACGAAACATAGTATTTAATTTATGAACATACAAAATATGCAATGCTGTGAGTAAGCAACAGCCACCTACTCCGTGCTGGGAAGCCACTGCTGACCCCAAGCGAAATTGGGTGCGGTTCAAGGAAAAAAGAGGGCAGCAGGAGCAAACCCTCAGTGAGGGCTTCTCCAAAAGGGAGGCAGCGAATCATCTCCATCTCCTACTCCTACAGCAACCCCTGCTGGCCTGTGCTTCAGATGGCTCCTGGCTCCCCAGAAACCTCCCAGGGTTGGGGAGCGCTGGACAGACTATGGTGGGATGGGGAGCAGTAACACATGCGTAAGTGAAACCTTCAGGAGAGAAGGAACGCAGTTCAGCTGCTTTTCATTTTTACTTAACGAGGAGATGCAATGAACTAGCAGGTGAAACACAGCCTGGCTCACATCCCAGGCACCTCCAGTGACGCATGTCACAAAACCATCAGAAACAGGCTCTCCCATAGAGTTCCACTTTGAAGAAAGCACAGCCTGCTTAAACTCCACATATTTGATCGAGTCTCACCACAGTCACCAACACTTAAACACATGCTTAAATTCTTCTCGACTCAAGGCTCACAGCTGAATCTAGCACCAGTGGCTTCAATGATGATAAAATTTGAATGGCATGAGGAAATTCCCTAAGATGCACCCAAAATTAAGTAGCACTTGTTATTTTTATCCCTCATCTATCTCCCAACCTTAGTCACAGTGGCATATTCCTGAAGACTACTCAGTTTCTTAGCTTGGTTTTTAAGCAGATAGAAGGTTTCACTTCTGAAAAAAAGACAACTTCTACTCTCTAGGCCAAAATTTTCTTCTCAGAAAGAGAGAAGGGTGTCTCAAGTGTGGGGGTCCAAAGAAAACATGAAAAAAAACTTCCAGTTGAAATGATGAGAAAATACATTAAAAACATTTACATTTCTTGCCCTTACTCTGGCAACATCAAATTTGTCTGAGGATGAGGGAGACCAGGACAGAAGGATCCTCAGGAAAAAAAAAAAAAAAAAAAAAAGCTAGCAAGTAAGCACCTGCAGAGACCAGTATGTGCCAAAAGACAGGCACCACGTTAAGGGAAAAGTGGTGGACAGCCACAAGGAAAGGAAACACAGAAGGCAAAGAAACAGGGAACTGCATTCCAGAAGCAGGCAAGGTGTTGGGCCAAGCCACACAGAGACAGCAAGCAAACCAAACAGTCCACAAACTAATGGGATCTAACTGAAACAAGCCAAATCATCCCATATTTTAATTATTTTTACTGATTTAAAAAAATCTGTACTTATTGCATTAAAGTCCTTCTTTTTGCCTTTGACACCCCTCAACAGATGCAATTCCAGTTGGGCTTTGGCTTTCTACCTCCATCACTGCATGCTCAGATGATGTCTCTGTATTCCTTCATGGTTACTTGTCCCCACTTCCACCTTCTGTTTACTTCCTTTTTATGTTTGAGTTTTGTTAGGAACTCGTTCATCCATGCAGACCTCCCAGCATTTTTGCCTGACTCCCTACTATTCTTAGCCCCCTCCTTCTCCTGTACTAGCCCCATCCCTTCCCCTACTCCCAACCCCATTTGCAGACTGTGGTTGAACACAACTTGGCTGGAACACAAATACCTGTTCTGTTGCTGCCCATGGTACCACAAACAGGACTGGGAAACCTGGCTGGCAAGCAAAGGCCATCTGGAACTACAACTGGAATTGATGGACCACACAAAGCCCCTGTACCATGGGACTCGGTTTTTTTTCCAAAGGAGTGGGAGAGTAACTGACCTAAAAAAAAGTTTTAATACAATTAAAAAAAAAAAAAAAAAAAAAAAAAAAAGGCAAATACCTGTGGGTTTAGGTTTAAAAACTCTGCATGGAAACCAGCTGCAAATACAAGCTTTGCGTCATCAGTACTGTAAGTCATGCCACCGCTTTCATCCCAGGACAGACTCCAAAACTCTCTGTGGCACCTAAGAACAATTTCTCACATAGGCATCTTTGGAGCTTTTCAAGATAATAGATATACAGTCATCTGGAGTTGCTACACATAAAACACAAAGATTACACAATGTCACAGCTCTGATGGTCAATTAACTAAACATGCAAACCATCATTTATTAATATGGCACAGTGAAAAGAATGCCAGTAGTTACCTTGTGTTCTTTGTAGTCATACTACATACTGTTCAAATGGAACTTGTAAGTAATGTCCTATTTCCATAAGCCTACATTAAATCATCCGAGAGAGAAAGGGAGAGAAGCAAGAGAGAAAGGCAGCCAACTGTTCCCTCCTCTCCAAGAATAACCACACCCAGTAATTTGTACAACTATCATATGTCTGTATGAGCCCATTTTCTCCTCATAGAAGAAACTACATGACTAAGGAGAGCCTCTGCTCCTCAACACATTTCCTTTCCATTTTGACAACTGAAAATTGAATATACAAGGCAAAAGTAAACACACTTTACAGTTTTGAAAATTTACTCACTTCTGAAAGTAATTTGGACATCTAGCCAGCCATTTCATAAGCCACCGGTAACATTTCACAAAAACTTATTTAAAAAGATGCTTAACAAGTTGCATTCAGAAACAGAGGACTGGATGGGACAACACCTGTCCAAGTCCAGTTCAGTTCCTTGCTATCACAGGCGATCACAAAATATGACCCCTTCCCTTAACTGGTATGGGTTTAGTTTGAAGCTAGAATACATAGAGTACACAAGACATGACCTTAATAAAACAACACAGCAGTGACAAAAATGTGCTGAATGCAAAGAAAATAATTTTTATCTTAAGATGGCAAGTGAAGCAGTGGATAATATTGCACAATGGAATGCATGACAAATTATTCCATGTACAACATGTTGTTAAACTTGCTTCACAATACCAAGATTTTAACTATACCACCTGCACTATCTGGTATGGTGGGACTTCACTTAAAAAGTCACTGTCTGAAATAAAATGCAATGTTACACAGTGCCAATCATTTTTGCAACTTTTAAGACCAGAAAAGAGACTTTACGGTTTTAGGGACTGATTCCAAATATACTTTGCATTATAAAGAATGTTTAAAATGCAAGTTCAAAGGGAACAACATGGAGAACACTGTGTAATGATTTTACACATCTGAAAAATACTTCAAATCAGTCCAGACATTTTCAACTCAGTGAAAGCGGTCTTTGCCTATAAAAAGTTAATCCAATGATTTTGGACAACTATACTCTATGTGTGCAACAGGAAAACCTAACTCCAACATTCCTAGCAAAGCCAAATCTTCCTGTGAACACTAATACAGTTACACTGAGATTGTTTTATTTGTTATTGATACTTCTATGTTCCTTGCTATGCTGGCAAAGACCTCATATAAATAAAATAATCCAGACTAAAACACATTGATGCAATGTATCTAGGGTAAGAACTTGAATCTGGTCTTTTAACTTGCTCTAGGATTTTGTCTTAGGGAAGCTGAATACTATTTACCAAGACTCACTTTTGTTCTCTTTTTTTTTTTTTTTAAGCTCTTAGTTAAAGGTATTGTCTAAGTACTATTCTAAAGAATTCTGTTAGCCTCTAATTATTAGCCAAAAGTACTTAAAGAGAAGAAATGCAAAGGCCTGAGGCAGTCAGATCTGCAGCATGATCAGCAGTTGATATACACAGACACCAGATGCAGAACTTAGTCAAGGTATGGAATTTCGTAATTACTCTACTTTTAAGAAGAGAGCAGACCTGTAGGCTTTTCCACTGGGGGTGGGCATCTAGTTAGATGCAAAATGGGACTCCAATGAACCTTAACCTGCAACAATAAAGCATGCCTTGCTATATAAAAACAAATAAATATTCTTCTCCCAGCCATGTCTCACTCATACTTGCAAAAACAAACCCAACTATTACACACAGACAGAATTCTATCTCAACTAGTACTGTTCATGCCTTTATAATATATTAAAATCACACAGTAAAAAAATGCCTATCTGGAAAGAGTATGAAGTCTATACCAAGTGTCAGATAAAATAATCTGCATCTTGTTTGTCTAAATTCCTCATCCCCAACTGAAAGTGAGTAAGCGATAGCAGAGTCATTCATCTTCAGCATCATAGTTATGTGTGCTGTCAACAGTAGCAACATTTGACTACAGAAATGGAGGTATCTTCACAATACATGAATAAAATTCTAGACGAAAAATGCACCACAGTTCCTAAGACTTATGATGTAGCTGTATATACACATAACCTCATGTTCAGGTGCTAAGTCTTAATGTTCCTAATATATTGCGTACAACCTAGACAGCTCAGAAGAAAAAAGACATTTAAATCAACATCTCAGTCAATCATTTTTCAAAAACACCACAGAGAACTCAAGCAGTATAAAATTCAAATGTATGTACTCTGTCTGGAAGATGATAACCATCAGTAAGATGGCTTAGTGGAAGAGGTTTAATTAGACTAACCCATCTACTATAACATACAATTCCTAAAAACACATAGCTGACAATTGTCATATTTGCAATACAAAAAAAATAAAACCTAGCTAATCAGGAAAGGGTAGAAATATTTCTATGAAATAATTTTAATGATGAATACTAGAGACACAGTTTATAAAGTTTTTCTTTAGGGAGAGTTATAAAGAATTAACAATAGCTTTTTAATATCTACCAGTATAAGCCCCAGGGAAGAATCCCTGAAAATGTTTCATTTTCAAGTTACACATATTGCTAGAGCTGATCTCTTACAGGGACAAAGCTCAATGATATCCCATTTCAAAGTCATCCATAGCATTATAGCTAGGAGAAGAAAGCTTTCTATAAATGAATTAAAACTTAACACAAAAAGATGAGTTCACCTTCATGTCTTTCTCAAGTTTAAATATGTCATGCACTGAAATTCTCGTCGCATTTGAAAGCACTGGATTTTAGCTTCCCTTCATTTTCACTTTGAGATACTCACATGAAAGGCCTTGTTGGTTGGTTTTTTTTTTTTTTATTTCACCTGATGTCTTTCTACATTGCAACAGAAAAAACATCTCAGGTTTTCTAACTAAAAAAAGATTTGTGCAGAAAATATAGGCTATTGTGGTTAAAAAAAAATTAAGCCAAATCAACCTCCACATTCCTATGATGTAGGTAAGCAGCTAGAATAAGTTGCATGTGTACAGTATCCACTTTGAAAAATATCTATCTATTCTACTCTTCTTCACTAAGCATTGTTCCTTTGAGCCACAGTTTCACTCCTTAAGGCTTTTGCTACATGCTGAGCTTGCCACACAATGCAAATCGTGAATTCATGTTACAAGAACAGTAAAGAAAGCACCTTCATGACATGGGAATAACTGCTGACAACTCTTGCACTGGAACTGAACTACCAATATACAAGGGAAAGACTTCAGCTCACCAGCAGTCTTCAGCTGCCTCTATCCCTCCCTTACATGCTTTATTAACAAGGATAATCAAAATTTCTGGTGAAAAATCCACTGAGGTTCACAGCAAAAGATCATGTGATCTATGAATTAAGTTCCACAGGCCAAGACCCTGGTGTCCTCTGTGGAAAGGGTCTTGGATTGACTTGAAGCCCCAAATTTAAACTACTTCAAAATTTAATTTATCCTGTATTTTCTCAGTGAAAGACAATGATGAGTGATGAGGTGAATATAACTGCTCCATTAAGTAGGGATGACACTTTTGGCATTGAAGGAGGTTGATGGACTATCTGCAGAAAAGTGAGGACTGTGCTTTAAAAAAGGTAGTAAGGTACCAACCTAGAAATCAAGTGAAAAGTCAGGGATCTTCTTTCACTAGCATTCACAGTAAGATGGAACCAAGGGAATGTCACAATTACTCGTCTTCATTTTCTCATGTGGGACGTTGAAGTACCCCAAATTAATGAACTCAAGAGGTTTACACGACTGTGCATTTACATGAGGTTTACCTGCATATATCTCCAGTGGAATCCTGGTAGAACAATTTCCCTACATTCTGGCCGTCCTGAAATTTGGTATCCAAATACCAAACCTGAAGGGGCAGAGGAAATCTCACAAGACATCTTCTCCAGGCAGTTGCTACAAGGAACCCTCTGATTGGTTCTGTTTTCAGAGATAACTGCAACTGTTAATTAGAGAACCTCACAACAATGACATTTAATCCTAAATATGGTGTTTTGTGGCGTGAGATAATTTCAGCAATTATTCCAGGCTCCTCACAAGCTTATTCCCTTTCAACTGGTCAACAACCTGTTTATATTTTTACTCTTCACAATTTTCGTCTTTTAGTTGTGACAAGTGACAGAAGAACCACCAGCCCAGGAGCCATGGCATGCTCTGTGGGAAGTACCACTGGCAGGTATCCTTTGTCACAGGAAGTTACCGTGAAATACGAGACGCTATAAAAGCATGCTTATTACACCAACCTATAGAAAATGAACCCACAAACTCATCATGTGGAGGAACAAATAACTGATTCACTACCATCTCAGACGCCTTAATGGATTCAACATATATGATATTAACCAGTCTCTACAGCTGTCATCTTATTATTATGGGGACAGTAACAGACAACTAATGTGTATATGTCAGGGAAAGAGCTATGCTGAACTAATATAGATTACAAGTTCATATATAAAGTACTATAGTGAGGTGTACAAATCAACCTCCTTTCTTTTGGTTCTTCTAAATGGAGGTTCAGTTCTCAGCCTTCCCTCTAGAGATGCTCCACTCTTTCAGTTATCTGAACAGGTCATCACCGTAGAGCAGGTATAAAGACTTGATTTAAAAAAAGTCTTTTTTAATATTAACATAATTGAAAGCTGTCAGAGGAACATACATAGTGATAATCACACAGAATCAGAATAAAAGTTAATCTAGCCTGTTTCTGAAAGCAACCAAATTTGTTAGAGGATAAGGATAGACAAATGTGATCCTTCCTCCTGTATATCCTTCTAACCACGAGCAGTTTACTTTGTAATTCAAAGATTAAATCCAGACCTATCCTTCACAACTTTGTGAAGGAACTTCACTTTTGAAGTCTTTTATACCTTTGGCCTCCAGGTGGTAGAGAGTTATACAACACCATGCAGCTAGAAAACATTCCTTCTCTTGAAATCCAAGACAAAAAATCTCTGATTATTTCTCACTACATAGGAACTACAAAGCAGCTAAAGAAACATTGCACAATTATTCCCTCTTCACCAGCATAAATTCAGCTTGTGATCTTACAGGTTACTGTCTCATCCTCCCTCAATCCTCCATTTTACACTCTAACGGGTCTTAGTCTATTACCTTCAACTCAATGGAAGCTATATTGTACTTCTAACTGATGATTCTTATCTTTTCCCTCTGTGTCATCTTCTGTGTCATTTTTGTTTTATGTTGGCTAATATTTGATATGATATTTACACAAAGTGGATTTCTGCAATAACATGATGACAGCTTTGGTTTTGTTCTCCTTTCTTTTCCTATTGTTTTCTGAATGTTTACTTATTTTTTAGACTACTGCTGAACACTGAGTCACTATCTTCAAGCTATTATCCAATGACCCTATAATTCTTATCCAGAATAATGTAATTTGTTTAGACTCACCATTACACATGCATAGATGCAGTAAAGTTCTTCATATGCATCAGTTTGTACATATCAGCATGAAATGCCATTATTGTTTTATCCTCCAAATAGTATATACTGCAAAATCCTTGGGCAACTTTTGGCAGTTCAACTAAACAATAGCTTTTTTCAATGTGCCAATTTTTCATCCCTCTTCCATGTCTTTGTCTTCTACCTGGAAGGTTAGTTGTCATTCCCCGCTAAGTGTCAAAAATGGATATTTTACCTGTTCTGTATGGCATACACGACAGATGTGATGTAGGTAGAAGCATCATGCAAATCATAATGACTGGAAAATCTGATGATAGCAAAACACTAGGTTAGATGGTAGTGTGCTATGAGATTAAAGAAGATGCTGACAAAAAAATTAAATAGAAACACTCAAGTAATACCTGATTTAGGAGTACTGTTGGTTCTCATGATCAAATATGAGAAGCAGCTGTGAGAATCATCTCCCCTCCTTCCAGATATATTTGTCTAGAGGGCTGCACTACCTAATGGACAAGAGTTTCACTGCAGTCACCCATACCTTTGTTCTTTACTAATTAAATTGGCACAGAATGACGTACATCAAAAAGACATGTCAAAGCTTAATCTGATGCAATGCTGAGTCAAATGCTCACAGGAAACAAGCACCAGAACTACAGGTATTGCACTAATATTTATGTGCTCTTCAGTTAAATACAGTGTTGGTTTTGACCTATAAAGTCCTTTACCATTTGGGTCACTAACCCCTTGCAGACTGCTTTTCTTGTCCCATTTTATCTCAGTAATGCAGACAAGAGGGTTGCATTCACCTGGGCATTCTCACTGAAGAGCACATCAGTCCAGAAGTTGATAAAGCTTTAATGCATGTTGAGCAGCTTATCTATTTTCCCAGGACATCTTAGGCGAGAAATAGAAAGCATCTCAGGAGGAGTGAGTTGCTGAAGACATTAAACTTCAGAAAGGAGAAGAGAAAAAAGCCTCTTCCTTGTACTATAAAAACTACCTCTACAAAACAGAGCTAGTGGTAGCACAGCTACTACAGCTTACATGTTCACAGAGCACCCATTCTCACAGAAAGTTCCACCTAAACGTTTTTTTCTTCCTCGGACCACCTCTTTCAGCATCTCTGGAGCTAGACCCCATTAGAGTATGTTCTTAAATAGACTCCCTGGAGATATTCCGCCCTACCACCTTCTTGTGAAGCAGAACAACATGGATTTTCATGTGATGGAACACACAGTGGCTATATAGGGCTGGAACGGATTTATACATCAACAGATTTGTTCTATTCAGCTCATGAGCAAATATGTGGCCTATCAAAAAAAATTCAAGAAGCCTCAAAGGTTTTAGTAATTAAAAAGGAACAAAATACTAATTTCAGAGGGGGGAAAGAATTTCTATTACCTTGTTTCAGATACTCAGTAATTACTTGAATTTTGATAAGAAATTTTAAAGGAAACATGCTGTTTCAGTCTAACAAATTCAAATGCAAACGAAACTTCTCTTGGTTAAATGACATAGAAAAAATACACTGATTGATCTATCTAGCTTGTATCTGTCTCTTTTATCAAGTCAAAGACTCCCTACCACATGAGGAAAGAGAAGAAACTAAGGCCTATGACAAAACAGGTGAAAGATTCCATAGAACTGACAGGTTGAAGGTTGAGAATGGATATCTTCTTCCACTTAAATCACTGCTACAGAATTTACAGTGCAATGTTTCACGCCAGAAAGTCTACAAAATACTGAATATTTACAGTTTTGCATGAGAGCTCTTTGCAGTGTTGCCTCCAAACACCAAGAAAAAAACCCCACTTGTACACTTCACTATTTTTGTTTTGGCCATTCCAGAAGGTATCTATAAGTCTGCACATATCAAGCTATTTTGCAGGAAAAGAATGATGCAGCCATGCATCTCCTGAGGCATGGTTGCCTTGGTGCTCGGACACTTACTTCCTTCTTCAGAACTCTCACAGGACTAAACCCACTTGCAAAATCTTCTGTGGGAAAAAACCAAACCTGGTACTATATTTCATTTCTGACTGTTTTAGCAGAAGATTACTATGGAAAGAATTCTTACTGTACCATAAAACAAAGCTAAAACCCCTTAAATCAGTCATCCTCATAATCTAAGAGGTCCCATGACTATCTATGCATAGTTAAAATTATAATAATGTATTGTTTCAGATATTTTCTTAAGAGAAATCTTACATTCTTTTCTAGAAAGGAACAATAAACTCTCAAAAAAAAGAGGCAGCGTGAGCTCTGTGGTTCATGGACAAAATTATGCAGCAGTGAACACATTTCTTCACAATCTGGATGTTAAGAAACTTCCCTTATGAAGTAGAATCACTGATACTTGATTGTTCTGTTGTTCTTCCAATTAGTAAGATGTCTTCTTAATTAAAACTTAAAAATAATATTAGTATTACCCTAGCAGCCTAGTCATTAAAATAGGACTCCGCTCTACTAGACTCTTTATAGACAGAGAAGTGAGATGAGCGTCCATGGCCAAGCTGGCCACCTATTCAATTAAGAGAGGGAGGGAACCCCACCCTTCCTTGCCTTCTGTTTCAGTGGGGAGATTCGAAAGCAGAACAGTTGAGAGGCAAGAGGAGAACTGAGTAAGAAAACTGTAGCGATACTAACTATTAAAAAGAAAAAGCCAAGAAGGAAACTTGTAGCAAGACACGTACTTGTCATTTTAGTTATGGGCTCTCAGCCATAACATATCTTTTCTTTCTGTAAAACATAGTTTTAGTTTGCCATCTGAACAATGTAATTGTACATAATTGTTTCTCTCATGCTACCTAGTGTCTGATATTCAAACAAAGCATTCCATCTTCAGCCAGGTTGTGCTTGCCTCGCATAATGCCAATGAGTAACAATACGCCTCCCACATAACATTAGACAATCTTCACTCAGCTTTTGAGGTGTCACCCAAACTAAAGATAACCCAGCCTACAAGTAGATGTACATGACCAGAGACAGGACACGAGAAAATGGAAGGAAGCTGCGTCAGGGGAAGTTCAGACTGGACATTAGGAAAAGGTTCTTCACTGAGAGGGTGGTCAGTCACTGGAACAGGCCAGGGAAGTGGTCACGGCACCAAACCTGTCAGAGTTCAAGGAGTGTCTGGACAACGCTTGTAGTCATATAGTTTAGTTTTAGGGAGTCCTGCAAGGAGCAGGGAGTTGGACTCAATGATCCTTATGGGTCCCTTCCAATTTGAGATATTCTATGATTCTATGTGTAGATCCCCATTTTATTGGATAAAACCTTTTGTTTACAAAACCTTTTACAGGATCAGGAGCAAAACAAAAGTTTTACCGTAAAAACCAATACCACATTTAATTAAGAATGGTAAGTGGAAAAAGAGATCTAGAACAGGAGAAGCATCAAAACATATAGATTATGTTTCCCCTAAAGCATTTCAAGGACAAACTGCTACTTAAAGTTTTGCCGAGGAAAGGTTTGAAGGCCTCAGAAATGTAAATGCTGCAGAACAACTCTTTTGAGGTATGATTCCCAACAGTACTGGATGACTTTGAGAGAATGTACATGCATGAGGTACTCCAGCATAACATTATTGCTGCTGCCTGACACAATTTTGACAAAAATGACTGACAAAAATCCTGCAATGCTTTTAGAGCTTATAATATTGAGGGCTCATATGTCTAATAGGACATCTGTCTGTCCTCAGAAAAGGTTGTGGAAATAATTTAAAATGTAAAAAGACTGAGTACTAACAGATACAATTACTAAGGCAATAAAAATTCAGACAAGAAGAATTCCATCTAAGATTCCACTGAAGCCACACTGGCACAAAAAAACAAGCATAAGATCACTTTAAAATGTCTTATGGCTGCTTTTGAATTTCATATGCCAACCACAGATTTGACACTTACCAAATAAACAGTTTCTATTCGAAATGTTACAATAAAAATACACAGCTCATACTCTACACTTATATCTGAGGTTTTTATATTCCTGAGGAGTCTCATTAACCTCAGTGCAACCAGCATATTGAGAGATAAACACACAAAAGGCTGGTTGTTCTTTAACTGCCCATGACAGCACGAACTACCAATTACAATACATGCACAGATGGCTAATTGGTTTTATCACAGTTTTCACAGCTCTGGGAAGGGGGACACCACCTTTCTCAATTTCTCTGAAGGCCAGTACCAGCAGCACAAGAAGAATTCATGTGTTGAGCCCCCTCGGGTGTTGTTGCCCTACTTGGTCAAAAGAAAAAAGAAAAAAAGTTTTATAGTAGTTTACAAGACACACTCAACATCCCCAATGCAATTTTAAGTAGGTCTTCAGTATACACATTGATTTAATCTTCTCAGTTACTTTTGAAATGCTAAGAAGATTGTCACATAAATGCCAAATTCTAAACATTTCATAACAACAACAAAGGTTATGAGACTGGCAATTAAGTTGTCAGGACTGGCAACACTAAAAAAATGAGTAAACTAAGTGCAAGAAACAGTCTTCAGAGCTAAAGCTAAATTTTAACAGGATATTTTGGTTCTAATTCATTGTATATAATATCACTCCTTCCTCTAAAATACCTGATAATACAGTTCTCTCTCATACAGATTCACCTGTAGCTATATTGTTAACAGGAACACTAGATCACAGACTTCTGTAATTAAGTTTAAACAGTGACAACAGTAATAGCTTCCACCCCAAAATGGATCAGCTGTGCATAGGGCATGCGTATCAGTGAGCTTCACACCTGTTTGCTGAAAAAGAACAGGGAGGCTGAGGACTCCACAGAAAGATTTGAATTCCCAAAAGGACCTTGCGTTCCAAATATTAGAAATATCTTCCCCGACACTCCTAAACTCTTGCCCATTCTCCCTAAAACTGCTCCTGATTCCGTCTTTGCTCCTAGCCCTCCATACCCACTCTTACGCCCTTACCCTCCATACATGCCCATACACACCCTTGTCCTTTTCTAACACCTTCCTGAACCCTCCAAACTCCTTGTTAGGCTCCTTTTTCTGCATATATTAGAAGCACTGAATATACTTAGGGGAAAAATAGCATCCTTGCTCTCACGTTCTCCAGGTGCCTCAGATCATCACCTGAAACCTGAGGGCATACGTCACAGCAGCAGTCTGACTTTGTCCCTTTTCAGATGAAGTCCCTCCTCATGCTTCAGCATATGCACAGGCAAGTTAGCACATCATATAAGGAGTTGCAGTATACTTCTACAGTATGAGATCCTTGAAAGTTTTAGCTATGCTTTAACAAACCTCTAATATGCATTCATTAAGAGTTTTCTCAGGATACCAAGTTTGGGAGAACCTGGATAAAATGACGACAGCAGAAGAAAAATCCTTTTTGGAATGAAGACTGCCCTTTGCTGAACTTTAAGTGAGGTAATTCATTGAGGTGGTAAGGATGTGTAATTCGTAAAATTACTGATCATTCTTACACCTGCTGAAGTTTCCTGAAAACTGGCATCCACAGCGACGCAGCAAAGAGCCCGACTCTGCAGATCGCACATGCTGTCAAGTGAGGAGAAGACTAGCTCTTCCTGCTTCGCCATGGAATCACGGTGACTCTGGGCTGCGCTTGTACTACTTCATGAACGTGGAGCAAGACCAAGCAGGATAATTTGGATTTTTATCCAGAATAAAGGATGCTCTCCATCTCCTCCATCAAAGTCCACACTCTTTTCTAGGCTGGTGTATTTCTGCTTCAAACAAGCACTGAAACTAAAATGACTTACACAATTATTTTTTTATAGGCCTACTTACTGACTGTGTATTTTAAAAAAACAGCTGGCAATTGGCAGTCAAACAATTCAAACCAATCTTTGAAAAGCGTCACTTAAAATGTTGGCTCACTGAGAACTGTTTAATACAATGATTACCAGCAAAGGCTGACAGTAGTATTTACAGAGATCTCAAATAAATTCTTGTCCCATACCTGAATAGTCAGATTATCATTATCTTATCCTTACTCTTTCCTGTTAATAGCAGGTGTCTATCATAAGACAAATGAAACAGCCTTTGCAGCCACCTAATTCCAAGGATTGCAAGGCCTGAGCACTGCCATTTCCCAAGCCATTTCAAAGCAAATGAAAAAGTTAACAGAGGCTCTTTCACAAGACACAGAGTACAAGAGGTTACTAGGTGAGAGCGTGTACCAGTCTTTGTGCAACTCTGGAAAAGACAATACAGGTTTCAAAGTTGGTGCATTGTTTGATGTGATCTCAGATTTCAAGGGTTTGGGATTTGTTTGTCATAAATTAACACTTCAGTCTCTATTCTTACTCTGCCAACTGTATTCCCCTAAAGCTCAACTTTTGAGAAGGCAGGGGACAAAATATCATTGAATATTAAACTGTGTAATATGCCTCCATCACATCAACTGTAGCAAACAACATACATCAAGGGCATCCCTGGGGTCACTTTCCAGAAATATTCATTTACATTTTTTAATTGCTGCTTTTCATTTCAAACCCAGGTATATAAACAACATTAAGTCTGCCCTTATCAAACAGCTGTTCTTTAACCAAAATCCCAAGTAATAAAAATGAATACCAGTTAAAGCCATGAACCCATTTCCATATGTTGCATTGTGAAACCTGTATATTAGTACTAGAACAAAAAACCTAGCAGCAGGTTTTTAAAAATACGTGAAAGAAAAGAAAGCCACAAAATAAAAAAAAACACTTTATTATGCAAGCATAAAGTTAAAACCCCACAAACCTGGGTCTTCCTTTAGCAAAGGCCAGAGCACGAATAAAAAAGATACACTTAACAGAACCATTAATACACATACACAGGGTAAAAAAAAAAAAAAACCAAACCCAAACAAAACCCAAAACCAAACAAAAAACCCACACACATGAAAATTTAAATCTGAAGTGCACAAGCATTCCTTGAATCACGTTACATACAACTGGCATGGTTTAATGCATGTAAATCCAAACCAATATGTTAACATAAGCTTGGCATCAGTCCAACTAACATATTAATATGAAAATATTATGACTACGCTCCTTGTTCTTAAAGTAAACAATTAAAACAGATTCCTCATTTCTTTTATCATAGAAGATAGGGAAATGGTAGGATGTTACACAGTTACCTGTTAATTTACACTGCAAAATATGGTTTTACCATGTTAAAATATCTTAATAGCAGAATTAAGTTAGCTATTTCCTAGAAGAAACAGAGATTTTCCTTAGACTGTCACATGAAGGCCCTTACACTTAAAACATCAGAAATAAAGTGCTCTTTCACAAGGAGGTGCCAAACTTCAGTCTAAGCAGAGGTTCATTTCATTGTTTTTGACCAAAAGGCTAAAAAATCCATACCAATCCAAAAACCACATTAGACAGAATAAAACTTCTTTGTGTTATGGGGGCAAAGGGAAGCAATACTGCATAACTTTTGTCTGACTTCATCTTTGTATTTCCAAGGCCATCCTCCCTCCCTAGTACTGCAATATCTGAATATCTTCAAGATGTATTAAGAAATGTATCATCTTCAATATCCACTGAGAAAGATAATAATTTTCTTCTCCCTCAGATGGAAAATTAAGGCTCAGATGTTTAATAACTTGCCAAAAGCATCACAGCACTTTCTCTGCCAGAAGAAACGATATTTGAATGCAGCTTGCTTCTGAGGTTAGAAGTACTGCGAAATCTGATGTATTAATTTAGTCCTGGCCTTTTATACAAATTTTAATGTGCTATCAGGTTGGCAAACTCCAATGACAGCATTTCCTTTGATGTCGCTTTAATGTCTTCCACTCAATAGAGCGACCTTAGGGTTTTAAAGTTTGCTATTAAACTATTACCTTAGCTTAAAATTAGCATCAGCAATTAGTATTAAAGACATGAAATAAAATTAGATTTAAGGCATTATGCACAATACCATAAACGATCTTTACTCCCTCTATTCACCTCTTCCTTCCAAAAACATCATTTCATTCACTCACTGTAATCTATTAAGATATGTCTCTACCACAACATTCCCTTTAAAAAAGAAATTATGTTTCTTAATAAGTGCTGAACTGCAACTGATTGCAAAGCAGCCATGACTACCGAACACTTGCAATACTTTAAAAGCCCTAGAATTCACTCATGCCACAACTACAGCACACCCTTTGGAGAAAATATGCTGTAATTCACTCAGCTTAATGTGAAAAGTAATCACATTATGGAAATGCTTGGTCATTGTGCTGTAGGTAGTGCAGGGTCAGCATTGCTTCATCTCCATCATCTCTTGACTCCTTGTAGGCATTTTTAAAATACATTTTATATAAACTGTATTTTTTTCATTTGTATTTGTTTTCATACTTATGATTTTGAACAAAAATATAAAAGGCAGCTTCTCAAATTTAAATCAGTCTGTGAGCTTTATTGGATCACTACCCACGTGCATGCATAACTGTACATACCTACAAACACATACATACTTACGTTTGCAAACCACCACGCACCCAGTCAACTCGGAGGCACACATTACTCCGGTTCCACATGACCTTACACTCCATGTCACCTGGGCTCGCTGACCCAACCACGGATTGCTCAAAGATATTTGAGCACATTTTGCACTGACACTGTGTTACCTAAACACTTCTGAAGCAGTTTTAGGGTTGGCAGTGCTAAAGTATGGCCTACTATTCTTAAACATTACAAACCTACACCAAACAATAATTCAAATTTAAAACATTCAAGCTTAATTCCTAGCATCTATGATATTTCATGTTAAAAATATTATTAAAAAAAAGCTTTTCTCTATCTGCTCTCAGAGGAGCTAACACTGCCTTTTCTCCCAAAATTTTCACTAGAACATCAACATTGCTTGGATTTAAGTCACCTTAAATTTAGCTTAGCCTTGATGAGTAGCAACAGCAAACAAAGGCCCCAAACAATGCATTGACAAATATGGATATAAGTAATATCTTCATGGTTACTGATGTCGGTCAGAAAACAGCAGAAATATATTGCATTTAGCTCCCAAGAATTACCCTTAGTGGATCAGCATTAATACAGGCAATAGATTTGCAAAGTGTAATGAGGTTTCAGAAGACAAACAGGAAAGTCATTGCACATGACTCCAGGCTTTGTTTCACCTCCCTCACAACTGTAAAAGTCATGACTTTACTTATCAATACATTTTATATAACCTGCACAGCAGACTCGGTTCTTAGGGGGTTTTGGGGGTTGTTTTGGGTTTTTTTTTTTAATTGCTTTGATTCATGTAAAGTTTCTTTTTTTTTTCCACACAAGCAGAAACATAGATTAGACATGGTTACATAAGAAGCAAAAAAGGTCATCATGGGAAAACGTTTTGCAGTAAGTACATGATTTTGTTGAGAAATGGCAGCATTGAATGAATATAACTAAAAATGTTTTCTTTACTGTGCGCTATAAAAAGAAAATTACCCCCCAAATGAAAATCCAGTGATCTGTTCTCAGACACATCAGCTGCTGGCTCCTTAGAGGAGCTGTAGGTCCTCAACTATACCTTTATTTACAGCACATTGTTAGATTTAAGATTTAACCCCATGTTCTCTACATCTGGATCTTTTATGGGCTGCTAATGACAGGGGGGTTTGCCTTCAAAAATAAAAGCCACTGACAGATAAAGAAGTTTGTCCTACTTATTATTTCCATTGAAAATAAACTTTAATCATCCATTTTAATCAAGTTGAAAAACTTATTTTAGAACTTGTTATAAGTTTGCCTAGAACTACTTTCCTTAAAGGGTTACATATTATCAGTTGGTAATCATTAAAAGATCTGTTTTTGACTAACTTTAATTGTTACATTAAATTTGCAATTTCCTCCAAGCAAGAAATATACAATGATGAGCTTCAGAAATTACATATGTATTCAAATTCTCAATTTATTTTAGTATCAATTTTAGTATTAAGGAACATGTAACTTAGGTCTAGTAAACAGAAAATAAAAATTATTTCCATATAATTTGTCTTAAGCAGCATTTAAAAGGAAACTGGAACTAAAATACATTAATACCATGATTTAAAATTTTTCAGTAAATAAAACCATTTTAAATGGTAGACAAGAAAAAACACAAAAATAAGTTTTATCTTTTAACAAGTACATTATTGTCTGCAGTTACTATAAATCAGGAAGGTTTCTCATTGCTATTCTTTTTGCGATTGGAGAACTGGTAAGTGTCATCACTTCAGGCTCATTTTTACAGATACACTGAAGATGAGAACAAAGCATCCTGATTTTCAGCTTCCAACTAACTTCCAGTCTCTGAAGAAACTACTTATTGAATTAAGAAAACATTTGTTGAAAATTTTATTTCTGCAGAAATAAATATTACTGTCAAAAGCTGATTCAGCATTCAAGAGGTTAGCAGTTTGACTTGAAACTTCAGCAGAAAGGTATTTCTTCCCCCTGCCCAGTTAAACTTCACAAATTTTTTTCCAGTTAAAACTATTTTAAATCATACTGCTTTAAAGGTTATCATAACATTATAAAAAAAGTAAAATTTTTTTTTTTTTGCTCACTTGTCTTTAGAATGCTTTTCCACCACCCTACCTATCTGCATAATGCCTAAGTTTAGTTTAGTTGTGTAAGAACATACACAAAATACTTCTCGATGGCATGTTTCAGTGACATTCCCACCCCCCTCCACCAAACATACAGAAAAAATCTGCCTCCACTCTACTGATCTCACTGCAGTCCCAAATACACTACGTTCTTCATGAGTCCATTTGTCATATCAGAGCTTACGGTTAAAACATTAGCTCCATTTTTCATAATCAGTTAATAATGGAGGTATAGAAATACTTCCTCTAAGCATTTCAGCTAGACAAGTGTTTATATTCCTATCCGACTCCGAAGCCCCTCTGTCACTGCTCAGCGCTGCCAACTGCTCTCCGGCAGCACTCCAGCTGCTTCCCTGTCACACAGCTGGCGCAGTCGAAACCCTCTGCTTACATTTTACCCACTCAAATGGCTGGCATCCCAGTGGATTAAGCTGTTCCTGTGCGCAGAGCAGATATCAATTTTACAAAGACCTGGCACTCAACTCACCTTCCAAATCACTGATTCGAGTAGCTAATCTAGTCTCCTGCTCCGAAACACATTATCGAGACCCACCATTTGATACAGCGTGCCATAGGAAAACCATATCAAACTGGGAACATTTATTTACTTAAATGGACTAGCATGTGACAAGTGGTCTGCATTACTCTGTAACATGCGAAGTCAAACACACAGGGAGAGGGATGGCAGTAAAACTTGCAAAAAAAGTGGGATAGTTTAAAAAGGGTTGAAGCAATTTTAGCAGATGTCTACTGGGGGAAAGCTCAAGGGACACAAGCAGAGAAGGTAAAAATGCCAAAAATTTAAAAAAAAAAAAAAAAAAAAAGGAAGGCAACACTTTCGGCAAGGAGAACAGAGATCGACAGATGAGATCAGGTTCTGGCAACCTCTGAAGCTAAGACTTTGGGGTTTAAAGTAAAGCAGGGATAAAAACACTTTATCCTAAAACAAACCCAACACCAATTTCCTTGTTTCATTTGGAGAATGATTTCGCTGATACAATACTCCAGCACCTAAGCTCAGCACCGTAGGTATGAACCCTCTTTATCCGCAAGACTTAAGACTTCAAAACAGCCTCTCACATACAGGTGACATTAACAGCCATTAGACAAAAGCCAGCCTGGGTTTAAGGCAGGCAGGCTGGTAGAAAAAACTGTCTGCTGGCACAGAAAACTACCTTGTAAAGGAAATTTCACCTTTAGATTAGAAATTGTGGACATCTGGTTTTCCACAATTTTTCTGGGAAAGAGAGGTGAAAAACCAGGAACATTAAACTTCCTTCCTTCACGTATATATTTAAGGGTCATTCTTCAATGAACAATTTGTTCTACTACGTTCTGTAGCTTTTGAGAATTTGATTTAAGTGGATTCAGCAAGCACAAGGGCTTTGCTTTGGATGCCATAAAGGTTTTAACCCCAGGAATTGCATGAAAACAACACAGAAAGTGACTGTGGCCACAAAATACAAGCAGCAAAGAAACTTCTCATATAAAAGGCCTGGAGATTTTCCACATTCATACATCAAAATTAACACATTAAACCACTCCCTGGTAGCTAAGAAAAAGCTGAGTATAACACACTGCAAACCCTTAAACAAAAGGCATTCTAAACACTTTAAGTTTCTATCACATAACTGAGAATTGAAGAAAAAAATGCTTTTACTGACTTATAACCTTTAAAGAAATTAGCCTTTTTCTAAATAAATTTTAGCAAATAAAATACTAGTTGCAAGGCAAAATATTTGACTGATTAGGATTAATTCAATCTAAAAGTTTTTACGCTATAGAAAAAAGGTACTTTCCTTCAAAATGTCTCCAATTTTCTCCACAGACCTTTCTTGAAATAGTTTTTATAGGATATACTCTTATGAAACAACTTTCATTTTTGCATCAACCACATTGCAGGCAGTATTTTAAGAAGACTGTCCAATAAAAAGCCTAGTTAATGACCTAATTTCCAGTTGCACTTCTATAATACATCATTTATCCCAGTGCAAATTAGTACCATTGCATACTCTATAATAATTTACTTATTCTCTAAGCACAGGAAAACAAGTTATTAATCCAATGTATTATTAGCTGAATGTCTGTATATAAAGCCCTACTACACATTTACAGCACGCTACCCACCGCTACAGGTATCAGTGTTTACATCTGTATTGCACATTAATCACATCATTTCTTTGGTTGCAATACAATACTAGTTGGTAGATGTAAGCACACAGTATGTGTGCATACCACAAAATAGGGATACATAAAAATAAGGCTACATATTTAATAGACTGCACATGCAAGTATGATTTATGGTTAAATGTCTGCTTCTCAGAATAGTGAAAACACTATTGTTGAAGTCCCACCACATCATTTCACAAGCTAATAAATCTGGAATAGTACAGTGTATTTCTAGCCATTTATAACAAACAAGACATTCTAGATTTCATATTTTTCTTTTATTCCACATGTACACAACTGTTAGTGGTACGTACCAGAGGCACGAAAAGGTGATTCTGAGCACAAAGCACCCAAGTGTGGATTGGGGTGAGCAGGTGTGCACAGAGGCAGCCCACATCTCCAGCAGCACTGCTTCTTCGTACCGCCACCATGAGGCTCACCTGCATCGTCAGTGCAACTGATCATCAGATCAATCATCAGATCAGACCAGCCATGGGCAAATGGTGACAGATGCACCCTTCCCAAGCAAAGCAGAGATGTGAAGGATTTGTGTAATGACAAATCCATGTGTCTTGCATACTCCTTAACCTAAAATGCCAACAGTTCAGGTTTTGTACAATACTCAAAGAGCCTTTTCTGGGATACCTGAAGGCCACTGCTCATATTAGTCAAAACATAGATTAAGATCTCCACAGTATTTGCTCAGGTATTCCAGGATCCTGCCCAGAGTCTGCTAAGAGCAAAAGGGTCTGTGAAGCACGCATTCAGCCACATGAGTAATGCTCAGACTCAGGAAAACAGCTGGGCAGAAGTAGATCCTATCTAGGTTGCTCATTCAGACAAACAAAACTTCAAGAGCTTTGATTCATGCTTCGCAATAAGCTCTGTCATAACACTAGCTACTGGTGCTTGAGATCCAGGTGATGCTAGAGAGAGAGATCAGACAGCGATGAAAAAATCCAGCACACACAATTATTTTCAAACCTATATACACCTTTGATATTGGTACTTACGTAACAGCATCTCTCCACCAAAAATAAAGCTACCACCAGAATTTTCACAGAATCTTAGCCAACCTCCCCTCCAAGGATGAGAACAGGGAGTGCTGTCAAACACCAAACCCCACAATTTTCCTTGGCACTGTGACCCTGCATTAGCACTTGGCATCCTCATCTAAACAGGTCATGGCAACCACAGCGCCTCTGACAAATTCTGTCTACAGAAAAAAGACTGAGGTGTGCTGCACAACAATTTCTGAAGTTTCCAGGTAATGAAGTGATTAGATGCATAAGCAGACCATCAACCACATTACAAACTTCAGTGAAATGCCTTCACTGTATTTGAAACCACGCATAATAACTGTAAACTTCATTTTCTATAGGGAACAGAGTATCAGGGAAAAAAACCACACCTGAAAGAAATTAAAAATATTTTAAATTCTAGAACAAAGAATGAAAGGACATTTTTTCTCTTTCAAGTATTTTCAGACAGCCTGAAGTAAGAATTCAGGCTTGCAAAGTAGACAACTAAATACTGAAATCTGCCTGAAGTAGACTTCGGGCCACATAACAATCCCTTAGGAATGGAGATTGCGAAAGGTCCCTGACGACCAGAGAAAGGCAAATACTGTACCTGTCTTTAGAAAAGGACCAAAATGACAATCAGGGAACTACAGACTAGTCACCCTCACTTAATCCTTGGGAAAATTGTGGAGCAAATCCTCTTGGAGTACATTTCCAGGCACAAGAAAGTGGTGGTCACTGGGAACAGTCTGCACGGCTATAGTGGGGGTAAATCTTGCCTGACCAACCGAATTGCCTTCTCTGATACAACAACTGAATTTCTGGACAACATGAGAGTGATGAACATCACTGACTTTAACAAGGCTTTTGACAGTCTCCCATAGCATTCCTGTATTCAAGTTAAGATGTTACACTCTGGATGGGTGGACGAGTTGGGCTAAAAAAAAAAGTTTAGCTAATTATGCCAGAGGGTAGTGGTTAATGGGTTGTACTCTACCTGGAGGCTGGTAACAAATGGAGCACTGCAGGGGTCCATTTGGGGACATGTCCTGTTTAATATCCCTATCAACAACCTGAAGGAGACGATGGAGTGCACTCTTACCAAGTTTGCAGTTGACAGAGTGGGGATGTTGGTGTCAGGGCTGCCATCCAGAAACACCTGAACAGGCTGGAGAAATGGCTTGATGGAAACTTCATGCAGTTCAGCAAGGACATACAAAAAGTCCAGCATCTGGGAATAAAGTCCCTTCCCTGCAATACTACATGCTGGGGATGACTGCCCTGGGGCAGCTCTGCAGACACAGCCCTGGGGAAGGCAGCAGAGAGCAGCTGCCCAAGACCCCCCATGACCCCAGCAGCAGCGGGGGCCAAAAACTGAACAGGAGCACAGGTACTGCATCCAGGGAAGTGATCAGCCCCCTCTGCTCAGCACTCGTTAGACCACACCTGGATTACTGAACGCAGTTTGGGGCCCTTCAGTACCAGACAGGCACCAACAAACCCGGGAGTTCAACAGAGGGCACCCAAAACGGCTGGGGGGCTGGAGTACTTGTCCTGTGAAGAGGGGCTAAAGGTCCAAGATTTGCTCAGCCTGGGGAAGGGACATTTTCAGGGGAAGCTAGTAGCAGCTCCCCAGTATCTACAAGGAGGTTATGAGAAGACAGACAAGCTCTTTATGATAGCGTATAGTGTGAGGAAAAGAAACAAGCATAAGTTGAAAGAGGAGATTCAGACCGGACATAAGGGGAAACTTTTTCACCCTGCTGACAGTCAAGGAGTGGAACAGGTTATCCAGAGAGTTTGTACAGTCTCCATCCTTGGAAGCTTTCAAGTTACGACTGGATAAATCTCTGAGTAGCCTGGCCTAATTTCATAGCTGATCCTGCTTTGAGCAGGTGGTTAGACAAGAGACTTCCTCAGGTTCCTTTTGACCTGAATTATCCTACAGTTCCATAGGATTCTTTCTACTGCTGAAAAGACCACCTCTGCAGTAAAGTGCTTCCTGGTAACTCACTGATTGAGAAGCTGAAAGGACACAGTATTGAGTAATGCCATGACATTAACTGGACTACTCAGTCCAATTTGTCTACTCATACTTGAAAGATTTCTAAATGAGATTTGGAGTCTAGCAGGAAAACAAAAAAAACAAACGTTATTTCTTAGTCGCTTGAAGGAATACATTTGTCTTGCTTAGAAAATCACAAAGCAACTCAAGTAATCCCTGTTTAGTTAAAATGTGATGTACAACTTATTCTTGAATTTGCAAAATGTTTTCGTATCCACAAATGAAAGCATTTGTGAGTCTGCCTTCTTTCCTAGGTAATGAACAAAAACTGGCCAGTTCCCAAACAGCCTTACTGCAGAGGCCAGTCAGGGTAAATGAATGCAGGAGAAAGGGAAGGTCCCTTCCCACATGTGGAAGTATCGATTCAGAGATACTCAGCATTCAGCATTTCAAAAGAAGGAATGTAATACTTGCCTGTTCAAGCTGGAAAAAATATCTTCTAAAAGAAGTACCTTTAATTTTGGGAGGAAACTTCCCAGACTATTCATCCCACCATGACAAAATGGATGTTACACTACTGGCAGGCTCATGAGAAAGTTTTCATTTTATGGCATACAAATTAGCCAGCTACTACACTTCATAGAAGAGAAAGAAACATATAACTTTTGGCCTATGCTCTTAATGCTAGGCAATTTTCATTCCCAGAGTAGGGTGATGTTTTATTAAAATTTTCCCCAAGGAAAAGTCAAGGTGCTGTTGTGTCAGCTTTTTATGCAGCAATTCAGCAGCTGAGCATTTGCTTTAATTGAGTATGATACCGGTGATGATTCTCTTCTGCAATCGTTGGATATGCGCCGTTTCTCCTCCAGATGGTCTTCTCCCAAGTCTGCAAAATTGGCTGGGAAGCTGATGCCCTTTTATAAATTGACAGCTATCCTAACAGTAACCATGCATTCCTGACATTTTCAGAATATCTAACAAAATACTAGGGTCCAGTTGTTTTCATTGGGTGTTTTGGCATTTTGCTTTGTTTGGAGTTTTTTTTAGGTTTGTTTTATTTTTTTTAGTTACATCACCAAAATTAGGCTAGTGAAATTACCACTAATTTGGGGGTGGGGGAAGAAAACCAGGGGAATCATGTCCCAGGTCTGTATCTGGGCCCACCATGTTCAGATGCCTTGCCTTTCGGAGAGTGAGGAATGAAATTTCACACTACCTAAACATGCTGAGCATCGCTGTACTCCAGATGTAGGGAATCAAATCCCAACACTGCAGCATAGCAGACATCCATCAGCTGGAGTAAACAACCCACTGCGACATGGGAGGTCAACAATCTGTTAAGAGTTAACATTAACCCCAAAATTACCATTGAGAAATCTGAACAGAACCAAGGATAAGATTCCAGAAATCTCAAAAGCTCATCTGCATTTAGCCACCCTTCCCTCTCTGTGAAGTCTGAATACCTTATCAATTTGTTGTTATTTTTTCCCCTCACCTATGTAACATAGGAAACAACAGTTGACTAAAAAGCAATACCTGGTCCCACTGAGGGTTATGTTTTCAATCCTGGTCAAAATCTAGTATTAGCTTTATAAACAGTGTGTAATTGACCTGTGAGGTTCAATAGCTCAGAACATATTGAACAAAGAGCTTAGCAATATTCAAGAACGGATTGAACATAATGATTAATAGCCTCTGTAACTAGACTAAAAATTGCAAGAACCTCAATCTTCATGCTCCAAGGCACAGACTTATAACCAGCTGAGATCAGGAATAAATTTCTGCCCGCTACATTACTGTGAAGTTACGTGCACTGGGAATAGTTTACAGCTTTGGAGACTTGCGGGACCTTCAGTTTCTTCCATTGGTTGGAAAGCATTAAGCATTGGCCCTTAAACAGCTTAGAAAGCAGGACATTGCCAGGGAAGAACTGCCTAAATTGAAACCATTTCTGACAACTGTTCATCTCAACCAGTTTTTAACCTTTTTAAAAATGGTGAATGTTCTACAATATTAGAAAACTAACTCCAGAACTTCACTACTCTTCCTTGGTGATTGGGAAAAGAAGCCATACTATAGACAACCTCAGCCAACATCCCTCCACTCCCAAACACACACAAAAAATAAAACAATTGAGTCAAATCCTTTTTTAATCAAAACTGGTTGCAGAGAGTTTTTCTAAATTGTTCTATTCTTATGAAAAAGAGGCTGATTTTTCAGTAGAAAAAAAATCAAGAACATTTAAGCCTTTCTAGTTTTCACTCAAAAAATATTTCTATTTAGATAGGACAACACTGTGTTCCACTTGCTCTACTTTTTCTTTCCCCCACCCATCCTTCCATGGGCTGGATTTCTTAAATGAATTATGCTTTCTTCCACAACTGTATATGGCATTCCCACAATGTATTTTCCTATTGTAAGGCATCATGTTGGAGTTAGAGACAGTCTTGGCAGCCCAGGAAAGAGATGCACAGGGCACCTAAGATCTAATAATTGCCCATTAACTTGGGGTTAACACTGCACTGGTAGTTTCAAAACCAATAATTGGGGAAAACATTGTTTTTCATTCAGATTGTCTAAACAGGTAAGAATTCTCTCTAGTTGTACCATTTACATTGACTTTATGGTTCTTTCCATCTTAAACTTCAAACATGTAAATATTTATTACGATTTTGAATAGTTATCCTTCCATATCCAACCCAATGTAGTCAGATTTGCCATAGCTTTGTGAGAGACTGAAAGAGTTAGTGTCTCAAACTTTGTGGTAGTGCAAGTTCTGCTTAAAGACAAACCCTGCACAGCAAGGAACCAAGGTGAAAAGCCCATCAGCTCAGACATCAGCAACAGGAGGGGGAGGGCGTGCTGGAGGCTGCGCAGCTCCCTGTTCTGATAAGCTGTTCTGATACAAAGATCAAACAGTGGCCCTGTCTGCAGGGAAGGAGAAGTTACTCCCCAAAGGACGCCCAAGCCCAAAGGCTCACAAACTGCTCATTAGCCTAATAAGTTCAAGTGTCCGCCTAAAGGAGGGGCAAGGAGGATGAAAGGACACAAACTGAAGCCCCAGTTGCACAAGCACAGTGGAACTGGACTGTCGGCTGACTGGACCAACGCTGGACCCAGGAGCGGTGAAATCTTTCTCTCTTCCTTTTTCTCTCTCTGTCTTCTTCTCTCTTTCCTTTTCCTTTTCCACAATCCCTACACCTCATCCCTTTAAGACATAAAACCGTTGACCAAGTCTGGGACTAAGAGTGGATCCAGCCGCCCCTGGGCCCTTCTCTGAGGAGGAGTCTAGAAAGCAAGGAGGTCTGCTCTGAACCTCGTGACTCGACGGGAGGAATCTCCTTATTCCCTGAATTGATGTATATGGTTACCCTGGGTTACACAGTTTAGAGAAGTAGTCTTATGCCAATTCCTGTTGTGAGAAACCCTGCCACCTACTACCACACCTCCCCAGTTCAGCTTGCTTCTGTCATGAATAAAATCCTTAACTGATCGTTTGGTGTCATTTCACGTTAATTTAGCCCGCGGGAATTTCTAATTAAACTCGACTCCCTGGTCTGTCCAGTCTGGGTTGTGACAAGCTTGCCCTAGGTTTCTGCAGTCCCAGTAATATTTCACTATTTACTACTGGTCTCTGAAATCCTTCTTGCATACCAAAATATTCCATGTGCTAAAGGTCACTGCAACAGAATGACCAATTCTAGCCATCTTATTACTAGCATAAATAATCAGGGTATGGGTTTCTTGATTTTATGATTTGAATGAAGATCATGTTCTCAAACAAGAAATGTTCTCCTATTGTGTAATAAATAAAAATATATACACAAAACACAATAAATATATGAAAACCATGAGGTAAAAACTAGAACTAAGTGAATCACAAAAGACAAGTGGGCAGAAAAAGTGTCCATTGTCATTACTATCTGAAAAAATGAAGTGCCACCATAGAACAAACTTAAGAAATTATTCTTATGGCAATAAAGAAGAAACAAGAAAAACAGAGTGAAAATGGGGTTTTTTCATGCCGTCAGAGACCAGGGCAAGCTATCTGTCACTCTCAGTTGGGAAATCGGGACAAGAACCTTCCTGATGCAAGCCAAAACCATATTAAAGTGACAAGATATTTTAATACTCCATTATGAAGGAGAAGCTGCAAAGCCTGAAGCCTAGGATATAGCATCTAAAAATGTAAAGGGAGAATAAAGTAGAATTACTGAATTCCTATACATATTCAGAACAGGTGAGCCAAAACATGACAGAAATCAAACCCGCTTCTGTTACCATGTGGCAGAGTACTAAAAGGAAAGGAGAATATGAGAAGAGTTACCAGAGGTTGAAGGACAAATATTTAACAATTTGATTTTCAGTAACTTACAGTAATAAGGAGTCATGCAGTCTCCTAAGATGTCTGGTACACTCTCCTTTATACAGGTGAGGATAATAAAGTATCCTCACTTAAGTGTGGTGAAAAACAGTCCTAAGGGGTAAACAGGAACTATTATGATGAAAACCAAGAGCTGCAGCAAGACCCTCACAAGGTTTAAGTACACTTAATTGGAAGACAGATTGATACACAGGGCTCTGCAGCTTTATTGTGCAGGAGAACCCACAAAACCAGCTGAATGCATCTTGTTCCATCTCTACTTCTAAAAAAATTTCAGTCAAAACCCATAGTATCCATTCTCTTGATGGTGCTGTGGGCATAGTTAAACCTTTGGGGGGAAAAAAATAAATTAAAATTTAAAAAAAAACCCTGATTCAGAAAGGTCTAGCTCAATTTGGATGCAAATGTGGAAGCAAGATACTTCCTAAAGCAGCAGTGACAGAACCTAGACAGAAGAAACACCATAAAATGTAGAGAAAAATGTTTTTTCCTCCTTGTTTGCTACATTTTAACATTTTAAGGAGAACAGGATAAAAGAAATACCCCAAGTTCTTTTTTTTGCTGTAACTGAAAAGATGACTCAATGAGTTTTCATCATTTATTCATTTATCTTTATGAGGGAATTTCTCCCAAGAGACCAAGACAACCCTCTCAAAACTGCTCTAGTATAATACAGGATGAATAAATTAACAAATTCACTTCAACAGTTTTCAAAGCAGATCCACGTTCTGCCCACATATATTCATGTTCAATTCTCAGTAACATCAGCAGGCACTGCCCACATATGCCAATCACTATCCTCTACAAACCCAAAAAGTGAATGAAGCCCAGCTCATGAGGAACAAGAAAAAGCACATCAAGTGCGAGCACACACACCTTAAAGCACACAAGCTGCAGCCCCCAGACATTGGTACAAAAGAATTACCTTCCCTACAAGAAAGAATGCAAAAGAAATCAGTATAACATAGGGAATTCCGGAAGGTCAAAATCACTACTTGAAGCAAGGTGGCCAATAGGAGGAATATGGAGTTAACAGGACTATGTTTGTTTTAAATACAAAATTAGAACAAGGCTGTCTTTTCCAGTGGCCAGAAAAAAGGCATAAAAGCAAAGTGGGCCCAGTTCCTATTCTGGCCTAGGATCATTACTAAGAAGAAGCTGGCATGTTTTATCTGGAATTTATTCTGAACAGCACGACTGCCCACAAGAATTTTGGTCCTACTATGGTTCTGATGCTCTGGTATCATAACTTGTTTTAAAAACCCCCACTGATTACAAACTAATTTGTCAAACAAAAAAAGCTGTTCAGCATTAAAACTAGTGGCCAGAGCTTTGTTGATCTTATATACATTAATTTCATATATGATGTAAAAGTCATATATACGTAGACATGCTGCACAGCATCCGTGTAATTCAACTACATTTAGTGCTGAGTATTTGCCTGCCACTTCATATATAAGCAGAAAGAAGGTACCCCCAAGAAAACAGCTAAGATCACCTATATGTTTTCATGTCTTACCAGACTCACAAATGTACAGAAGAGGAAGCAATTTGTCATGCCATAAATCAGTGATTTCTTGAGTAACTTCTCTGTATTTCTTGAACCACTCAAGACCAATGCTAGGACAGTTTTTTGGAAGCTAGTAACCAGCTGAGGGGAATGAAATCCTGAGAAAGCAGACAAAATGTTCTGTAGTTTATTAGCTGCCACGAATTGCATCTCTGGTCCTTACCGTTTTGTACTATCACAGGCTGTGACAGCAATGTATTATTATGCCCTCCCACAGACACAGAGGATAAAGTTAAACTACATGTTTAGTTCTCAATGACATTTACATACAGAAGCCTTGTTGCTTCAAATATATGTAGGCATGTTCTGTAGCTTCACTTCAGCTCAGGATTGTATTTGAAATGCAAAGCAGAACAAGTCTGTGAAACTAGAGATAGGATTGGGATTAATTCAGAATTTTTCTTTTAAAAGTTTCTAGTCTGACCCAACCCAACTGCACAAAAGTCACTACAGCTTTTATTTCTCCATTTTGGAGTGCATAAATTACTAAAATACCATTAAATTTACAGAAAAATAAAGAGCAGTTCCTGTTTTGCAGCAGTGGAGCTGGTGGTTCTGTGTACACGGTTACTTCTCCCAGCTCTTAACACTGTGACTGCTACCAACTTGCTCTTTTCCTAGGAGAGAGAGTTTTTATTTGCCCTCTTTTCTCCTCCTCAGAGATGCAGTTTCACTGTGTGCCACTTGGACTAACAGGCAGTAGAGACTTCACGCTTGCAGGCCTTTGCCAACCACTCATTAGTATTTTCTCTGCTCATTTTCAAGTGGAAATGGCCGTTACAATTACTAGCTCCCGGACAGATGTTACAGTCACTTTGGTTAACTACAGAATGACACTATTAACACCTACTTCTCAGCAGAAAAATGTCACTTGCACTGCAATAGCCCTTCCTTCAAAAGAAGCCATCTATCTCCGTACTACCTCCATAGAGTAGTTAATAGGGTTTTGGCTGGCAAGCCCCTCCGGTCACAACAGGGCAGCAATAGAGATCTGACCAGATCTAACACGCAAGAGCTGCAGCAGTAACACTGCCCCAGTGCAAAGCAAAGCTCGCTGGCTGAGAAGCATCCATTTGGTACATGGGCTTGGCCATCACTTCCCAATGAAAATTCCACCCCACGGATGAGCTTTCTCCTAAATGAATTGCAAATTATATACCCATGGAGTGCCAGCTGGTATTGTTTCTCTGTAGTTCTCCCTTTGGCTTCCCTCTCTCTCCCCCCTCAATTAATACAACAATATTCATGCCCTGTCGTGTCGTACTGCTTAATTATGTACTTTGCGGAACAAAGCTTTAAAAATGAGACTATCAAGCTGGAGGGGGGAAGGGGGAAGAGCAGGACAACCAGATGTGCAGAGAGAGAGGGGGAAACAAAGGGCATTTTGAAAGGGGAGTGAGAAAACTAGGATTTGTGTGGGGATGAAAGGACAGAGAGACAGAAACAGAACGAGATTATGTGCATAAGACATATTGGTTCAGTCACTTTAATATATATAAAATTATATGTGGTATTAGATAACACATCCTGCAGTTATCTAACGTGATTTAATAAATACTTGGGGCTGTTTATTATGAGATCTCAACCTGCTCCCATTTCATGAAGCAACAGACATACACTTCCTGCTGGCAGAGAAAGAATGCTGCATTGTTTTACAAAACTGGAAAAAAAACAAGGCAGCTGAAAATATATTGGCAAATCTTGTGTTAGAAGGTATATTTTACTTGTGTTAATTAATTTAGACTAAAAGATATTATGAAGAACTGCTGCACCAGTATTTAATTCAGTCACAGTAAGCAAGACAGTTTTTCACACATCCATTTTACCTAAACTTTCTTTATCCAGTTTACTGCTAAAATTTATTTTGCGTACATAATCAAAGGAAGATACTTAATGAATGAAACAGTAGATATTTTATCTTCTCTTACAAATTGAGCCACATCTTCACGTAGTAGGGACTCCCAGAGCACAGTTCTGGAATCAGTTTCGGGTGGGACATGACTATTGGAAACTAAGAGATTCTCCAAAAGCATTTGGGCTCACTGTACTCCTAAAATATCCTTGCAAAAATAAATACTGGCAGTACCATGTATATTATATTTTGCAACATCAAAATATTTTGTACCAAAAATATAAAAATGTGAAAGAAGTAGAAAGATTTTTTTTCCACTAGAGTAGGAAAGGACCAGCAAGCCCTTCACATCCCACTAATGACAATTTTATAGCATCACTCTCATATCCAGAGTGACCATCGGGGGAAATAAAGCTTTTCTAGGTTTCCAATTTGTACAAAAACATTTAGAATCCAGCTGTTGCTTCCTACCAGTGCCAAGTGAGGCTGGGGGCGAGGGGAGGTTTGTTGATCATGACAAGTTACTGCCTCTGTGTTATTTGCTAACTCTCAAATGGCAGCGTAACAGTTCGGAATAGGACATCTTTATACCTCCCAATGTATGATGGAGAAAAATATTTTTTGAGAGTCTCCGTTTCCTTTACAATTTTGGAAATCTTTTATCCAGCTGCAGTAACTTCAGGTTTTAAGGATGAGCTGGTAGATAAGCTACCCACGTGTGTGTGTGTGTGTGTATATATATATACACACACATATATATATATGTAACATGAATATGATGATGATGATGATCTTGATACCACTGGTTCTCAGAATTACTGTGCAGGTAGCAATTCTCCCTACTTCTGTATGGGAGTGGAGAATGATGTATTCCACATCCACTTGGATTATATTTGTAAAAATATTTTGTAGGAAATAGCTTGCTCAGTATTGATCTACCTCTTCTGGCTTCACGCACCATATACAATGGTCTTCAAATATTATTTGCTGAACCTGATTCTCCTGTATTGAATGCAGACAGAGGTGTATTTTCCTTCAGCCTCTTGCTGGTAACTAAACACAGAAGGAACACCTTTGCAAATGAAAATGAAAATTTGTGACACCCATTTACAAGAAGGGTCAGAGGGAGGATCCGGGGAACTACAGGCCTGTCAGCCTGACCTCGGTACCGGGGAAGATTATGGAACAGTTCATCTTGAGTGCGCTCACATAGCATGGGGAGGACAACCAGGGGATCAGGCCCAGCCAGCCTGGGTTCATGAAAGGCAGGTCCTGCTTGACCAACCTGATCTCCTATGACCAGGTGACCTGCCTAGTGGATGAGGGAAAGGCTGTGGATGTTGTCTGCCTGGACTTCAGCAAAGCCTTTGACACTGTCTCTCATGGCATACTCCTTGAGAAGCTGGTGTCTCACGGCTTAGACAAGTGTACTCTTCACTGGGTGAAAAACTGTCTGGATGGATGAGCCCAGAGGGTTGTGGTGAATGGAGTGAAATCCAGCTGGTGGCGAGTCACAAGTGGTGCTCCCCAGGGCTCAGTATTGGGGCTGGTTCTCTTTAATATCTTTAACAATGACCTGGATGAGAGGATCGAGTGCACCCTCAGTAAGTTTACAGATGACACCAAGTTGGGAGGGAGGGTTGATCTGCTTGAGGGTAGAGAGGCTCTACAGAGGGATCTGGTCAGGCTGGATCGATGGGCCGAGGCCAATTGTATGAGGTTCAACAATGCCAAGTGCCGGGTCCTGCACTTGGGTCACAGCAACCCCATGCAGCGCTACAGGCTGGGGGAAGAGTGGCTGGAAAGCTGCCCAGTGGAAAAGGACCTGGGGGTGTTGGTCGACAGCCGGCTGAATATGAGCCAGCAGTGTGCCCAGGTGGCCAAGAAGGCCAACGGCATCCTGGCCTGTATCAGAAATAGTGTGGCCAGCAGGAGCAGGGAGGTGAGTGTCCCCCTGTACTCGGCACTGGTGAGGCCACACCTCGAGTACTGTGCTCAGTTTTGGGCCCCTCACTACAGGAAAGTCATTGAGGTGCTGGAGCGTGTCCAGAGAAGGGCAACCAAGTTGGTGAGGGGCCTGGAGCACAAGTCTTATGAGGAGCGGCTGAGGGAACGGGGGTTGTTTAGCCTGGAGAAAAGGAGGCTGAGGGGAGACCTTGTCGCTCTCTACAACTACCTGAAGAGGGGTTGTAGTGAGGTGGGTGCTGGTCTCTTCTGTCAGGTGGCTGGAGATAGGACGAGAGGAAATGACCTCAAGTTGCGGCAGAGGAGGTTTAGGTTAGATATTAGGAAAAATTTCTTCACCAAAAGGGTTGTCAGGCATTGGAACAGGCTGCCCAGGGAAGTGGTTGAGTCACCATCCCTGGAGGCAATCAAAAAGTGTGTAGACAAGGTACTCCAGAACATGGTCTAGTGGGCATGGATGATGGTTGGACTTAATGATCTTGAAGGTCTTTTCCAACCTAAATGATTCTATGATTCTATGAAGACTTCAAGGCAATTTGTAAAACAGAAGATAAGTGTTCTCTTTGGACAACAGAGTTAACAGAAGCATTGACTTTAAGCAGCAATCCCCTTAGAAGTAAAGCAATGAAGGCCTCTATATTTTGTAGCAGTAGCCTTCAATATCAAAAACAAAACCCAAAGAGAATTCATTTGCTTGCCCACATTTTAATTTAATATCCTCCAGCTTGAAGTTACTTAACTTCTCACACATGATAGTTTATTTCACTGCTCTAAAGAAGCCTAGTACAAATGAAAGTTGATTCAAAGGAACTGTTTCAGTTTGTTTTAAATCAGATTAAGAGTTAAACAGCCTTTTAAATTTTCTTCTGACTTATTTACTCTATTTTTATTACGTAGCTGTCTTTGTGAAGCTTAATACTTTAGAACACCTAATGTAACAAAACATGAAGGAGGTTGTGACCATGAAATTTAATGCAAAGGAGCCCTTTCAAAAAATGATACTCAACATTAAAGTTTCCAGTACCAAAACTGTGTAAGCTTGGCTAAATCTTCAGTGCAAAATTCAGGGTATGTCCATAACCCCAGAGAGCCTGACCACTAGGAAGTTTGCAGAGTCCAAAGCCATACAATGTTGATGTCCTTCTCAAACAAGCTTTGCTGAAACATGACTACTAATCAAAAGTCTGGTCATCAAATGCCATATGACTAATCCTGCCAAAACCAACTTAATCAAATAGGTTGTCAAATGCTTTAACCTATGCTGTGTCTCACATTCTCCATGAATTAGTCGTCTTTTTTTTTTTTTTTTGAGACTTGCACAATCAAGAACAGAATGTACAAAAAAATACCCTACAGAAACAAAAGGGCCTTTTTGCCTACAAATTACTGCCATGACAACATTTTAAATCCAAAGGGGACGTAAGCAGGAAGAAAGAACTGCCCCAGAGACTACAACTATTTTATAAAGCAGAAACGAAAGTATTCATTTTCAACAAGAGATTTCTATGGCTAATTCTTTTGTTTTTAAAGGCAGTTCCCACAGTATAATATACCCCACTGCATATCAGACTTTCAAACGTCAAAAGGCCATACTTAACTGACTAAAACAATGTACACGGGACACAACTAAGAATTTTCCAGCTTTCTCAGTCACAGTGTAATTTTTAATTCAAATTAAACTCACACCCAGTCAGCCAAATTCATGCATGACACCTATTTTCAGGGCTCCATTATGTCATTAAGAAAAATAATTTTATAATAAAGAAAATCTCACTCTCCTACAAAATCTATCTTACAACCCCATAGTAATGCATCGAATGACAAATCACTGACTCCTGGCAATAGCTGGTATACATCAAATACCATCCCAGTTCATTTGAAGAGCCTTTACTGACAACAAATACAGACAACTTAATATCTGTTTTCCATACTAAAGCTTTTTAAATATACTAATTCATTGAATTGTGGACTTGATATATTTTTAAAATTCATTCATCCTTCCCAATAGAGTAATTGCCAGAAAAGAGACCTCCCTTGCATAATTTTCTTTAAAGGGATTTATATACTAAAAAAACTGCTGCAGTAAACCAGAAAGCAAATCAAACATTCTCGCCCAGACAAAGAAAAAATATCAGTTACTGAAATTGGATGTAACAGCTCAAAACCTGACTTCTAGAGCTAGAAATCTTTAACCGCTTGGGCTAAAAAACTTCCTCAAAGAATGTGTGACACAACCACCATTAGACATACTGTTGTCATTTAGCTTTTACACTTCAGTTCCAATCTAACCGACTTCAGCCTCATCTATCTGTACAGAAAAGAAAAGAGAAAAAAATACAGATGTATGCAGACTGGAGGGGTTGTGGCTCTACCTCCTTGTGGCATTAAATATGTGCTTGTAGTTAATACATTTCACACTCTCTGAAGTCATTACCCAAATGCGGAACCAGATGTATTCAAGCAGTTTGATGCCCAAGATATTCAAGCCAGTCCTAAACTCCTCAGACTAGGAGACTTCCCGCAAGACTGACAAACCCACTTTCAAGAAGTTGTAAACATCGAGAGAAATTGCGTCAAAAACTTCCAGACACTGTTGTGGAGTTTGGTTCCTTCCCTCGGACAGCAGCATCCCAAGCTCTCAGCTCCTGGGCTTCACCTGCTTCATGCTCTGGAGTGAGCTTTGCACTGGGGTGATGGTGGTGTTGATCTGTGGTGTTGTAGTTATTTTCAAGTCTGATTTCAAAGCATGTATTAGAGGGCATAAAATTACACAAAATTAAGCTTAGAAAAAAAGGAGTATGAACTTACACGAACAGGAACCTGTTCAGCGCATAAACAATTATTTCCACAAATTGGCCTTACATCAAAAACTTTGCAGGCCTCTTCATTCCTTTGCCTTTTATTCTTTTCCTGCTGATGAGGTAGTTTCCTCTACTTGCAAACATAAAGCAAATTAAAGTGTCCTCATATTCATACCCATTTCCACTCCTTTTATTTGCATTCTCACATACCCTTTAACCCTATTTAAAAAAAAAATAAAGCATTTCACTATGAAAAACAAAATACAATGCTTTTTAAGTATCAGGTACTGCTTATTAAAATTAAGAAGCAGAATAATTTCTTCGAAACATGTTTTCTCCTCAGAGGCTACGTAGCCTGCTCTCCAAAATTAATGCATTCATTTGTACAGAGCACAGGGACTTAAACAATGAGAACCTGATTTCTACACTAATGTATGCTAACTCTTTTTTCAAAAAAGTTTTCTGTGCCAGAGGCGGTAGCTTAGGTTTTCAATGGTATGGTATGTCTATAATGTAATGAGCTTTACTGCATGTATGTATATAGACTTATTTACTTATTCTTACCTAGATCTCCTATCTAAATAGTCAAAATGTATAACACACTTAAGAATAAAAACAAAGATACATCTATTATACCTGCTAGGCACAAATTTGGCAGAAATAAGTCTGGGACAAGTAAAAATGAGAAACAAATGTTGATTGTACCATTTGATGAGAAATCATAACCTCAAATTTAACAGCAGCATAAGAAAAATAACCCACTGAACCATGTCCAAGAATAATCAATATCTCTTTAGTATCATGTAGTTACAGTACCTGAGACCAATCTTAACAAATAAAGTTAAAAGACGCACATGAAATACTCATCAGCTGTAAATACATTTTGAACTTCCACACCATTATAGGATAGACTTTGCAGTAAGAAATATTGTACCTCAAGCTACTGTTGTGCAGAGACGCTCTAAGGTAATCAAATTATTTTGTAAAAAATATTAAGAATTTAAGAGTCAGCTTAAAAATACTGAAGTGTTGAAACAGGCAGGTAACATTAGTTTCTTTCAATCCTCTTCCCCAATCATCTCATAAAAGCAGCTGGTATGAAATTTTATCAATTCATTCAAACACTATATTAGAAGTATTTTATTAAGTATAAAAGTACCGAAAAGTTCTAATAAATACTGCCAAATCCAAACACCATATTTTTGGGGAATTCTCTGAACAGATTACACCTGGCACCAAAAGAAACTCCAAGTATACATAAAACCCATTTTTTTTCTCATTTCTATGAAGACTTAAAGAACACAACCGGCTGCTTTGACCTCCCGCCCCTGCTGCAGAAGAGGTACTCACCTACTGCAGCCCCGGCAGGATGGTCTGCTCCAACCAGCAGGCAAAAGGCACTCGGACATCCTAAGGACTAATTTTTATCCTAAGTGCCAGCACAAACAAACAAACCAAATAAATCAAACTAAATACATAGTAGACGAGCACAGAGGGATACAAACTGCAGAAATGGAAGATACTTCTAACAGTGCTGCACCATCACCCCAGGTTGTAATGCAGTAATCAGCAAAAAATAACAGCGTTTGTAATCGTATTTTTGTGTTTCCCAGTGCCTCTTCTTGCTTTCAGTATTAGAATGAGAGGAGGGCCCTCAGCCAAATTTTTTTTTTATCATCTGGATCTTAATGAAGTTTATGTCCCTACTTGCTGTTAAATTACACAGATTAGTAACACATGAGTAAAATAAATACAATCCTTCACATGATTAAATTTTAAATTATCACATCTGAGAAGGAAAGCACAGACAACATGCATTTGGCACGTATGGAGCATTTATTGCCCAGGTTTCAAGGCAGGACTTCTGTTCAAAAGCCTTTACCTCTTCAGCCAAAGTAGTAATTTATTTAGCTGGCTGCTATTACAGACTTCTCAATGGGAGAAAGTATATTCTAACATTGTATGAATACTGTGGCAGTGAAATACAAGAACAAAGAATTATCTGGACTTACAATTAGCCAAATGCTTCTGAAGCTGTGGCAACAGCTGACACTGCATAGATGCACATAAACTAAGGATGCAAAGGTATGCACGTGCATGGAATGTAGCCCATCACATTCCCACACTGACATTTAGATTCCGCCAGTTATCTTAGAGGGTCTTAGATCTTGCAGCTCTAACCACAAGTTTACCAAATACCTATGAATATGACTCATCTGTGCAGTTATCAGAAAAGGGATGCTTCACTTAATCTCATTTGGAGTATATCCCATTCATCTCAACCCCACTTAGATCAGACACTAGTTTGCAGCTGCGTACATTTTTTATGTGTTCCTATGAGGTGCTCAATACACATCCCAATACTACTGCTAACACCATTTTAACAGTTAATCAATCAAGTCTAAATGTTCCTGAGTTCAAAATCAGCAGCTGCTATGGGCTGACGCAGATCCAGCAACGAGCGGCTTGTTTAGGATTACGTACTGGATTCACCTCCACTTCGAAAGATGGTCACAGTGCTATGCAGCAAGGGCCTCGGCACCATTTTTCTGCACTAATTAGTTAGTTTATCAGCTGAAGACAGCTCAGGGAGCATGGGATTGGAAACATAGCATCAACATAAACTACTCTTCCTAGCAATGACTGGTAGAGACAATAAGTGGCCTTGCCAAAACACAGTGTGCCTCTCAATGCTGTCTGAATGCATTATACTCTGGATCAGAACAAGAGGCAGATCATTCGATTATCTTGATTGGCGGGGGGACGGCGGGGGACACGCTGCACACAACCCTGCAACCTACAACCCACACCACAGATTTGGACACCCTTCAGAACAACTTGTATGTATCATGAATATGACACAACAACTATTGTTTTATTAGGAAAAATACCTGTTTGATTCTACTTCCCTTAATAACATAGTCTCAATATTTTTCTTTAGTCTTCAAAAGAAGACACTGATTTGATATGCCATTTGCTTGCAAGACTCACAACAACAGAACCACAAGAACACCTTTTTCAGAGCAACTTCTTTTCGTAAAGCAATACCAGCTCCATTTTGCTCAATCCTTGCAAGCAATTCAGAGGCAATTGCTTTGGACAGCAGAACAGCAACCTCTGGCATCACTCCCACCAGCTGCCTCCATTCACATGTAAACCACAAAAGGTTGGAGGATATTTTTCCTCACAGACTTCTCCGTGAATGATATGACACAATTCAGAAAGGAAAAACCCAGAGACCTGCTATTAAAAGCCTCTCCACACATTCCCTCAGCTTCCAAGTTTTCCCCAACATTCTCCATCATTCCCCACTGATTCTCTTACTCTGGCAACGCTGCCAGGCTACACACTTTTTTTTTTTTTTTAATTCCTCTCACTCTACTTTCTGCCTTCTGTGCTGGAAAGGCGGCTTTTTCCTATTTGTTTTCCAACATGCTGAGCGCAACCAGAAGAGAATCTGCTTAATGGCTCCAAGTATTGCTCACTGATGGGAGAAATAAAAATGCTGGTGTCTTGCTCCTTCTCCTTCCCATTCCTTAGTAACGCAAAACAGTCTTTACATCGAAAAATAAAGCATTCATACATCTTAGAGGGGTCTTGGTAATGCTAGAAAACTGAAAGCAGTGACAGTAAACATCCCCAATCATAGATTTTCTCTGGCACCCTTCTGCCATGTAGAGTTTATTTGTACAGTCTGCAGAACTACTTCAGCAAATGTTTTACTTTCTGAGCATGCAGAGTTCACTTCAGATGGCTGACATTCCCCAGAAGAAGAGCTGGGGGAAGAAAGAAAAAGAAACATCTTGGGACTCCCACTTCCACTCAGCAAGGCTCTGTCCCTACTGCCCTCAAAAAATACATAACCACTATATTCTGTGTACTTTCCAGTGACAGAAAAGTGCTCCAATCTGCCTCCCCAGTTTAAAAAACCTATCTGGGTATTTGTGCTTAAAGGGGAAGAAAGAGTGAGAGCAAGCAGACTATCCATCCATTTCACTGGCATATCCTCCACAAAACCTTAGCAAGCTTTGGTTTCATCTTGTATTTTTAAAGTATGACAATTCACAAAATCACTTATATCCTTCGATTAAAGGACAACAACAAGCCAAAAAAAGAAGAGGCAGCCATTAGTACATGAAAAGGGTTGGACAAGAAAATTCATGCTTTTTGATGAATGATGAGAGCTTGAAAAGGGTAATCAACCTTAAAACACAACCAGAAAAAAACTGGTAACACATTATCAAAAACATTAAAGCAGCAGTGTTTATCTGTAAGACTGCTACCTAAAATCTATGAGAAAAGACACAGTAAAATATTTCAAGAAGAATTTTAAGTATCACTTTAAAAATCTCCCTTTTGTAACTATTTAGTTCTTTTCCTTCCCATTTCTTGCTTTCTGCATACAAAAGCTACTGGTGGGAGTAAAACAGAAAATTTCATCCCTCTGCATAAAGCACTTTAAGCTAGAAAAGAGTTCAGAACCCAAATTCACCTCCTTCCCTCACCAGATCTACCAGAGACAAGCTCTCAGGACCACAACTAGTAGGGAATGAGACTGGTGAAGTGACATATTGTCACTTTCTTTTGCCTGAATCTCACCACCAAAAGACTAATGAAAGCACTTTCTATTTATATTGACAAAATGATCTGCTAAGAAAACATAGACAGCACTGATAATCAGTCGAATTTCTGATGTCATTTATAGCCTACCTTCATATACTAACTTAACTGCAATAAGTTATTTAACTCCTTCTTTACATCACATTTTGAAAACTGATAAACTTTTCCAGCCCTTTGTCTATGAAGACATTTTTCTATAATACTGGACACTGAAGCTGCCTGGAAACCACTAACATATGTGCCCTTCTCAACTTTTGTTTTGATCTTGAAAGGGAAGTCAGCATTTCCTGCCCTACTAGAAAGCTCCATATTGATTCAGATTTAATTTCTAAGAGCCAAGGTGTCTTTTTTCCCTCAGTAGCCTTATGCACCCTGACATTAACTCATTCGGATGCCTACTCACACCTGTACTATCTATACATTACTGAATACAGATGCCAATGAACCTACAAAAACAGCCCTGCTACAATGGCTTACATGCAGGTTTAACACATGGATTTCTGATTATTCATGCATGTTTTAAAATTTGTTTAAATTCCCTTCTGGGCAAAGGTCCTTCAAATACAGTCAATGGTTCTTTCTCATTAATTAATGGGAGCTATTTTTTACTTCACTATTATTTGAATAGTAAATGTTGAAATGCATATGAAGTGAGATGCTATATAAAGACACAAGAATTCCTGCTCTTCTTCCTAGTGCACTGAACAGAAATTTGTCTCTTGTTGTTTGGGACCTTGCAGTTGACAAGACTCCCAAAGTTAAAACAATTCAAGGAGTCATTCATCTTAGCAGCTGGAATGTTGTTGTGCCACATTCAGAGCTTCACATCAAAAACCCCATTCCTAGATCAAATGACATTTCTGAAGTACTTAATCACTTTTCAAGATATTTTTTTCTTATGTGCACTCACAGAACCATTCCTGACTTCCTCTCCTTTTCCCACTTTTTACCTTGGGGTTAATAAAATTCTGGTTCACTTCATCTGAAAGACTTATTTTCAAGAAACATGATATTTCAGTAGACTAGATCTAGGTTCCGTTTAAATGACTTTATCTCCTTGTATTCCAGTTCATTGTCTGAAGCGGAAGCAGTCCATCTCTCTACATGACTCTTCAAGTTTCTGTTTGCCAATTTGACCATCACTAACCCCTCTAACCCAGCTTGTAAGGATCCTGATCCTTCAACAGGTATCTGAAGACATCTGTGGCCTTCCCATTCTCTCCCCAACACTTACATTGATAAAAGATGGGGTGTACTCACTTCCAGTCACCCTTCTTTCTTCTATGCCTCTGACAGATGTTTCTACACAATATACTTTCTTTTCCCCTTTACCACAGTCTCCGTATCAATGGCTGTGTGCAAGACTCCATGTTCTCTAATTATTCTCTCTTGAATGCAAGTCATTCAGCACATTAGAATCTACTGGGAAAACAGGCAGACACGAGAGTACAGACATGAGATACCATTATGCCAGAAGGCATGAACGGGTCAACTGTTCCTCTTTTGATCTGTAAACAACTACAGAGGTCCTGGACAACGTGGCTTTGCTAGACAAAGGAGAGGGAACTAAGATGCTGTTTCCCGATGTTTTCAGTGTCCTGAGACCTTTCCTCCAGAGCTCCAGACTGCCCTCTCCCAGCAAGGAAATCCCACAAAGATTTAGAGTAAATTACCACATAGCACTCATGCCAACAAAGAAAGGTACACAAAGATAATATCCAACAAACTTCTAAGTCACACCATGAAACTCACTACAGAAGTGTGATCAGGATATAAAAATTCATACACACATCTGTCATGACATCACTAAAGTTATACCCTTTTCCTTTTAAATTTAATATAAAATATATTAAGAAACAGCAGTTATTAGCAGAAGTTTTCAGGTGCCACCAGACAGTTAACACCATTTGATATCATTATTCCCTTGACATTAACAGCAGAAAACATTTCCTTCATAAAACCCAGCTGTTCTGGGAAACATGGTGCCCTTAAAGCTGTCAGAGCAGGAGCTCCAGCCTCCAGAGACCTGCCTAATCAAGGTTAACGTCCTTCCAAAGCATTTAAGTGATGCTGTTCGTAGCAACGTAAACTGGAAAACAAGGTAAGGTGTGCTGCCTCTGGCTGGATGGAGTTAATTTTCTTCAGAGCAGCCCACTGTTGTTTGCGTTTGTGACCACAACAGTGTTGGTAACACACCAATGTTTCAGCTGCTGCTGAGCAGTGCTTGCACGGCCTCAAGATCTTCTCTGCTTCTCATGCTGCCCCCACGATGAGTAGGCTACGGGTGCGCAAGGGGTTGGGAGGGGACACAGCCAGTACAGCTGACCTCAACTGACCAAAGGGATATTCTGGGAGACATAACATCATACTCAGCCATAAAAACTGGGGGTTTGATCCTTCCAAGGTAGCTGTTGCTTGGAGACTGGCTGAGCATCGCTCTACCTGTGGGGGAAGGTGATGAGTGATTGTCTTTGCATTGCTTCGGGTTTTTTTTTCCTTCCCTTCACTTACTAAACTGTCTTTATCTCAACCCACGAGTTTTTCTCACTTTTGCTCTTCCAATTCTCTCCCTCATCACACTGCAAGGGGGAGGGAGCGAGCGGTTGGTGGGTGCTTAGTTGCTGACTGGGGTAAACCCACCACGTAAGGTCTCCTCTAAAAAGCTATAATGTGCAATGTGAAGTTATTACACTGCTGAAAATACATGTCTGTTACAGACAACAGTTCATATTCTCCACTAGTTTAAACACTCATAATTTGCTGAAATGAAATAGTAGAAGTACTACATTCTCAAAATCCAAATATGAAAATAAAGTGTTTAACACATAACTGCAAGGTACTATGGGAATATTTAAGAAGAAAAAGTGATTCTGTATTGTAAAGTACCTTCAGGATCCACATCTTCTAGGGTTCAGATCCCCTGTTTACCAAGAAGCATATCTCTGTAAATGAAAGAGGTTGTGCACAGCACCTTTAGGAAGTGCTGCAAGTACTTAAAATAAATTTTAGTAATTAAACAACCAGAGACAAAACAGAGCAAGTCTAGTACTTCCTCCCAATAATATTGTAACTATAGTTCTGCTCCAGTGTTATGTAAATATGGGTAACTACTGTAGATTATAAGGTTTTTGTGGAAAGAGGCTGCCTGCCAAAAGAAATGCACATCCTATTCTTCCCTCCCCCTCCACCCCATTTTTGGTGGAAGAAGGAAGGGGAAAAAAAAAAAAAAAAAAAAAAAAAAAAAAAAAAAAAAAAAAAGAGCACTTATGAAGTGAATCTTTGCCTGTATTTTGGGCTTCTGTATTTAAATTCAGAGCAGAACTACAACCCCTCCAGCCTCCCTTGTTTTCTAAGTATTTTCTACAGGATTTTTTCTAAATTACTCAATTGGGAGACTAGGTAATATGACCTACTGTAGGTTGGAAGGAACCTAATTATTTTATTATTTCCTTTCAGATGAAATTTTTGTATGCCACTTTCCTACACAGAGCCATTTTATTGCCTACATATGAACTCACGCAAGTGCTGAAATTAATGGCAGGGCTGCCAGACCCCTAACAATAGCAGTGCAAACAGCATCAACCCTGCAAAAACTCTAACACTACACAGTGAAAATAAAAACTAATATTCCCATTTGAAAAAAAATAAATGCTAATTTGAGACAAGCAGTACTCTGAAGCATAAGAACCAACATAAAGTGAAGAGGAAATGAAAGTGATTCCACAAAATTAGACATACATAGTACAAAAACCAAACTGATATACACAATAGCCTGTGGTATATTACTATGACAGCTACACGCAAGGTAACTGAACTCTTGTACACAAAAGATTCTGAAATAGAGATAAGCACAACAGTAAGAAAGAGGTCAAAACTTATACATAAACTTTATTAAATATAAACCACTATTATAGCTCAAGTCAAGAAACAGAAAAATACAGAAAATCAGGCTAGATGAAAATTTTCCACTTTTTTGCAGAAGCATAATGGTTTCAGGAAAGTTGCCATTAAGAAAGGATATTTCAGAACCAAAACAGGAGCTAGACCTGCCTCCTCATCTCCATAAAACAGAATATCATCTGGTGATCACAAAACTGAATTGGGCTATAAGATATGTATGCTGAAACACTATCAGCTTTTCTACAGTGAGCTGGATCTTCTTTAAGAAAAGGATAGAGGTTTTTGATCCTGTTGCAGACAAAAAAAGCACATGAAATCTCAGTACTCTGAAGGATAGATAAAAATGTTTATTTCCCAGCTCAAGGAGTAAGGCTTATTACACTTTGACAGCAAAGAAGCCTTTACTCACAACTTTTCCCTGGTGTTAAACAAAAAGCACATGCACACATACACAAGAAAAATACTCACAGAGCATTTTCCTTCAAGCTTGAAGGAAGCAGAATACAAACAAATTAAAGCAAAAAGTCCCTGTGGTCCCATTGAAAAATACCCCACAGGAAAGCCAAGTTGTAAGGTGAAACTATTCTGACTAGGAATGGAAATAGAAACTAAATGTTAACAGGAGCTGAAGGAAAACAGCTTAGTTGTAAGTTATTTTAAAGTATTTAAGAACTATTAAGTGGGTAGAAAGAAGACAGCTTCATAATAAACCACTTGCTTTTCATTAGTGTTTTTGTGAAGTTTGTAAAATCTCTAGAGAATGAAGTCGCATTTTGAATCCTATGTAAGTAACAAGACATCTTCCCCTCCCTTGAAAACAGCCAGATGCCTTCACTATACTCCAGTTTTTCTTCACTGTTCTTCATTCTCCTTTCTTGGCTCCAGGCTATTCTATAATGGATTTGCCAGCAGCTCTAGAGACTAGGTGGACTTCTAAGAGACAACTCATTTCAGCAAAAAGAATTGTTTCTTCTTTTCATTCATGCCAGGCATCTGAGTAAGATAAATCTTGAACTGCAAAAGATGAACCAATACAAAGCTATGACTACGCCTGGAGTTTTGTCAGCATAAGTAGTATTGTTTAACAAAATTATCCCTAAGAAACATTACAATGACACTGCAATTTTTACGTGTCCCTAGCTCAGAGCAACAAACCCCAAACATAAGAATGCCAATATTGGATAAACCCACTCAGCCTGGTATGCCTTCTCTGACACTCAATTGATAAGTTCTGTGCTTTTTGTCGAGAGAGTGCACATACCCTTCCAGTGTGAGTCACCTCCAGATGTTTTTCATTTGTCCCCTCCTCCAACATCTGCTCAGTTGCCCAGACATGCTTCGCTCTCCCAAATCTTGGGAGAAAAATCGCTCCCATCCCAAGCCCTGCAAAAGCTTTTACCTTCAGAACCAGCCCTGGAGCACCTTTACTGCAGGATGACAGAGACAGCAACATGAGGCAATGAGATCAATCCAATCAAGCTCTCCACAGGAAACTTCCCCCCATCTGATTAATTTTTTTTTTTTACTCATCTCATCCACATCATTCATAATTTTGCATCTGTCATATTCCCCCTTCGGTGGTCTGTCCAGGCTTAACAACCCTAGTCTACTGGATTTCTCCTTACGACACAGCTGCTCCACATCCCCGTAACTCCAGTTCTAGGAAAGCCTTTCCAAGAGGGACTCCAGAAGGCACCTTGACAGATTACCCAAAGAGAGAGCAAAGAAGAAAATGGTAACCCCTTCTGTAAAGGCATGCAAAGGAAGAAACATCCTTGACTCTCTCTGCTGTCACTTCCCTATTCCCTTCAAAGCCTCAAGTTAAAAATCACGAGAAGGAGCAGGGCAGAATGTCAACTATTTATAAAAGCTGAGAATATGCTAGCAACACAGCTGCTAGCTTCCCCTCCCAAATCCCTCTGGTTAACATGAGGGAAACCATTTATATCAAGTAAAGATGGTAAAGTTTATATACAATACATATAACAGATAAAGACAGGATTAAATGAGCAAGTAAAGGCCCAACCTGCCTAACATGGATATCAATAGTTTGAATATATCATTTTAGAGACAGCAATTAATTTATTCTGTACTTGCATTCATTTGTAGATAAAACTGGTTTGAATAGGCTTAGAATCAATACCAAATTTTCACTTATATTTGAAAACAGATTTATAAGTGTTTCTAACTTATTACCTTTAAAGATTGAAAGTCATGCTATGAATACTTCTGATGTCCTTAGCTACTTTTTAAACGTACACTTACTTAAAACCAGCCTTTTTTTTTAATATTATATATAGTCAAAGACTTAGGCAGAGTGAGTTAGAAAACTCATTTTCTGAGAAGCAGCCTAAAGAAGAGTTCATCTGTTCATATTAAAGCATAACATAACAGTATTTAGGAACAGGGAGGAAAGTGATGGGGGGAGGTACCTATGCATGCATCAAAGCTTCACTTAAATAGTATAAAAGAAATAGATATCAGTTAGGCTGAAGCAGCATTACACAGAGACTTCATAAGGAAAACTTAAGTATGGAAGAATTTTAATTTTCTCTCCCAAGTTTTCTGTAACACACTTTTTTACTTCCAAAAAAACTATAAACCTGAAATTGCAGTTTATATGCCTGCTGCAGTTGCAGGGGACAAAAAAATTTAAGACATGATTTGCACATTGTCATGTTAATCACTTCCACACCTCTTGTCAGCAATCAATCAATGCTGCTAACATTTACCTGAGGAATAACCATTGTTTTCAACAAGAAAATTACTAGCTTGTGCCTGTTTTTCTTATTAAGTATCATTTTACAAATCAAGACTTTGATTCTGCAAGTACTCAAATTTTTGACATGTTCATGTATTTCCCTGGAAGCCAGTGAGGCTCTCGGAGCACAAAGCAGAGTGTATTTCATGCTTTGCAAAAACTTTACTAAGAATTTAGGAACCAAATACTAAAATCTACTTCAGTTACCAATAATATGAATCCAACTGAGAAATACATGGTGACCTGTTTATTAAAAGATACTTAAACTGCTGACCCATCTAGGTTACCAGAACAGTAGGTTTCCAAAATGTATTTTTGTGACCAAATCCAAGAGGTCTAGAAGTCTATCTGAAAAGGAAAAAAAATAACTGTATTGGTTTTGTGTGGCAAGGTTTTGGTAGCGGGGGGGGTTACAGGGGTGGCTTCTGTAAGAAGCTGCTGGAAGCTTCCCCTGTGTTCGAGAGCCAATACCAGCCGGCTCTAAGACGGACCCGCCGCCGGCCAAGGCCGAGCCAATCAGCTATAGTGGTAACGCCTCTGTGATAACATTTTTAAGAAGGAAAGAGTTGGGACAGGTGGGATTTGGCAGCCGGAGAGAGGAGTGAGAACATGTAAGAGAAACAACCTTGGGACACCAAGGTCAGTGAAGAAGGAGGGGGAGGAGATGCTCCAGGCGCCGGAGCAGAGATTTCCCTGCGGCCCGTGGGGAAGACCATGGTGAGGCAGGCTGTCCCTCTGCAGCCCATGGAGGTCCACGGTGGAGCAGATATCCAACCTGTAGCCCGGGGACGACCCCATGCCAGAGCAGGTGGGTTTCCCGAAGGAGGCTGTGACCCCGTGGGAACCCTGCGCTGGAGCAGGCTCCTGGCAGGACCTGCGGATCTGTGGAGAGAGGAGCCCATGGAGCAGGTTTTCTGGCAGGACTTGTGACCCCGTGGGGGACCCACGCTGGAGCAGTGTGCTCCTGAAGGACTGCACCCTGTGGAAAGGACCCATGCTGGAGCAGTTCGTGAAGAACTGCAGCCCGTGGGAAGGGCCCACGTTGGAGAAGTTCGTGCAGGACTGTCTCCCGTGGGTGGGACCCCACGCTGGAGCAGGGGAAGAGTGTGATGAGTCCTGCCCCTGAGGAGGATGAAGCGGCAGAAAACAACGTGTGATGAACTGACCGTAAACCCCATTCCCTGTCCCCTTGTGCCGCTGGGGGGGTTGGTAGAGAAGCCGGGAGTGAAGTTGTGCCCGGGAAGAAGGGAGGGGTGGAGGGAAGGTGTTCTGAGATTTGGTTTTATTTCTCATTACCCTACTCTGGTTGATTTGTAATAAAGTGAGTTAATTTTCCCCAAGTTGAGTCTGTTTTGCCCGTGACAGTAAGTGGTGAGTGATCTCTCCTGTCCTTATCTCGACCCACAAGCTCTTTGTTATATTTTCTCTCCCCTGTCCAGTTGAGGAGGGGGAGTGATAGAACGGCTTTGGTGGGCACCTGGCAACCAGCCAGGGTCAACCCATCACAATAACAGACATAGCAGAAGCTTGAAGCGGGATAACAGAAAAGGTAGGGAATGATGAATTTGAGGACTCTAATATTTAGGCCATCCCTAGATCTTCCTAAGTAATAAAAAAAACCCAAAATAGTAATCAATACTCTTTTTCAAATCAATCCAGAGTAAACAATAGGTTTATAGCTCACACTAATTCTAGTGAGAGCTTTATGATATTTTTAGTGGCACAGCACAGAGCTCATTAATTAGAAATGCCTAAGTGCACCTCAACACTAGAGTTTTGTTTTGCATTTTATCATTTGTCTCAGTTGTTAACTTTAGCCATTAAGACCAAAAAAAAAATTAAAAAAAAAATAAAAAATCTGTTTCAATCACCACAATTCACTGACCCATAGCTGATTTTTTCATGATGTGTTTTGGGATTAATTTTTTAGTATTTTACACAATAATTAGCTAGTTTGGGAGCAAACCCTCTCCAGGGGATCATTAATTAATTACAGACATGTTGTTTATTAATGCATATTTTTCTTTTCCAAAACTGTACAGCGAGAGTGAACATAATTTAGTCCCTTCTCTTAAAAACATAAATTAATAGTAATTCTGTTTTACTGCACAATTAATTATGGCCTAGTTTTAAAGCATCCCCAAGTTTGATCAAGCAGGAGCCTAAGGGTACCATTTTTTAGCATAATGAGCAAAATCTTTTGAACTCTTCTACTGAAGAAGTTTGGTGCTCAGGACAGAGCTTCATGAACAAGTTTGCAAGACGCATGCCATCCTGCTATTACAAAATGGCAGCTGCTCCATAGTAAGAGCACATAAGGGGCAATTCCACACAAATACAAGCTAATATAAGGCAGTTTACTCCTTAAAGTAAAGGGTAAACATTGTGTAAAAAAAGGGGTAAAATATGTGATCATGTAAGGGGTAAAATATGTGATTATGTGCCAATCTTGGGCAGAAAACTGAAATAAAGGCCACACTTTCAAAAACAGAGGTTACTCAGCTGTGCTTCATTGATGTTGATGGCAGCTTTATGCACAAGCAAAAAAAGTTGTAGGTACAACACAGCTTTTCAAATTAAGAATACAGCCCTATTATTATCATCAACTCAGACTCTTTCCTAGAAATCAAGGGTTAGACCCTGAAGTGTTAAAGCTAGAATTACAACCAGGAGTCCTGTTGACAGCTGGTAAGATGAAATGAGTAATTCTGGTTAGACTCTGGTTCCCCAGCTGTTTTTTCCACATGATATTTCTTAATGCCAATTCCAGAACTGGAAACACTTCAGGAACAAGCCCATAAGCAGAGCAATTCACCATAAGAAGCACTTAAAGGCCACACTTTAGATGAAGAATTGAGAGGTTTCAACTAGCCTGGACTTGCTCCACACAACTTCATGTGATGTGTATTTAAGAAGAGGTTGAAACATATCTAAAGAATAACTAAATGAGAAAACCAAGGAAAACACACACACACAACAGGTAGAGTGATGGGATATTCCCCCTTCCCCTAGGTTTACAGAGAAGAACCACATGTTAAAATCAGTATCTCAACTCCCACCCTACTGCCTAAAAACACTACTAATCAGGACACAAAAAAGAAGAAAGTTCTTCACTTTTCTCTAATGCTGTCTTTCCCCCAACTTTACTAATGTCCTTTAAAAAGTGAAAGCTCAAGACATGGCACAGAATTTCTTTCATTTGACAAAGCTTACTTTTGCTCTCATGCTTTCGGCAGCAAATGTTTCCTCTTTCTGGATGAATCAATCAGGAGCCCCAAAATGTCTGCACAGGTTTGCTACGAAGGAACAATTCCAGGCAAAAGAAGCTTTATTTCCATTGGAAGGATGTAGTTCTTTTAGAGGTTCATAAACACAGGTGGTTTCCATGTATAGGTTACTGCCTCAGAGCCTCTTGCTTTTAAAACTAACTTCTAGGAAAAGCAGGGAGGGGAGAAGCTTAAACACACATATTATGCGTATTAATAAAAACAAACAGCAGGAGAGCCCCTTTTTTTAATTCCTCATGGAAACAGCAGGTAAGAGGCAAAGTTACTGATTTCTGTAAGAGGAAAAAATTCAAACCCCAGCAATAAGCTCTGTGTTGCTTGCTCTGGAGTACCAAGTCTTGGGGTTTGGGGAGAGAAAGAAACAGGACGACTTCTCCAGAGGTGTCTTTGGCAGGTGAGCGGTGGATAGGAACAAGCTTCTAAAGATAAGCTTTTTATTACAGATGTTTCTAGAAATCTATTTGGATTTCTTCTAAGCTTTTATAAACAAGTGGTTTGAAACAATACCTCTTACAGTCTTTATAGAACTTGGACCACAATTATTTGCAAGGTACTGTATGGAATTACATATGAAGCAAATCACCTCTCCTTACGGAAACACTTAAAATATTATTGGTGTTCATATACGACAAAACTAACAACAAGCCAATTGCTTGTGACACAAGCAATGCAGAAATCTTCAAACATATTGCAAAAAGAAAGCAGCCTGCAATAAAGCTCATGAATCACAGAACAGTGGAGGTTGGAAGGCACCTCTGGAGGCCATCTCACCCAACTCACCTGCTCAAGCCGGGCCACCTAAATCACGCTGCACAGGATGGGTAGGTTCTCCAGATGGCTTCCAAGTATCTCCACAGATGGTAACTCCACAACCTTACCAGGCAACTTGTGCCAGTGCTTGGTCACCCTCACAGTAAAAACGTGTTTCCTGATGTTCAGAGGGAACCTCCCATGTTTCAGTTTGTGCCCACTGTCTCTGGTACTGTCACTGGGCACCACTGAAAACAGCCTGACTGTCTTCTGTATATCCTCCCTTCAGGCATTTATAGACATCGATGAGATGCCCCCTGAGCCTTCTCTTCTCCAGGCTAAACAGTCCCAGTTATCTCAGTCTTTCCTCATAGAAGAGATGCTCCAGTCCCTTCATCACCTCAGTGGCTCTTCCCTGGACTCTCTCCAGTATGTCCATGTCTCTTTTGTACTGAGGGGCCCAGAACTGAACACAGTACTGCAGGTGTGGCCTCACCAGTGCCGACTGGAGGGCAAGGATCACCTCCCTTGACCTGCTGGCAACACTTCTCCTAACGCAGCCCAGGATACCATGAGCCGCCTTTGTAGCAAGAGCACGTTGCTGGCTCATGTTCAACTTGGCATCCACCAGGACCCTCAGGTCCTTTTCTGGAAAGCTGGTCGGCCCCCAGCATAGTAAGTTTTAGGAAACGGTGTTGCCTGGACTTAGAGACTGAGCCTCCTTTTTTCCCCCCAGGCAGAATTACATCTTGTACCCAGTTAAAGGCTGTGGTGGATGACATGGGATTTATTCTGGATGATGTTGTCACTCAGAGTGGCTCATACCATTACTGACAGACCATGAGTGCAAATTATATGGTCCTGTGGTAGACCAGTGAGGTTGCAACTCATGAAAGTTCAGTCTAACTTCTGCCTGATGTAGTATCTACATTTGAAATTCTGAAGAAGGCTGAGAAGCAAATTCAGAGTATAATTAATATATTCCCACTGAATATCTCCAATTCCATCTATGTTCTTTGGCAAAAGAAAAAAGAATTATATTTTCCATGTTTTGTCTTCGTCTCCAAGAGGCCTTCTGTCTACATTTTTTACAAGTGAGAGAAACTGAGCAAGGAAGATAGCTATGGCTTTTTTCCAAATTTTAACAATAAAATAAACCCAATTCACACAGGTTTGCAAGATGAGAATCCACTCACAGTAGAACATCTGTCCTACAGGCATAGATTCACATAGGTGTCCTCTCTGAAGCTTAACTGGTGACACGAAAATGAAACATCACTTCAACTGTAAAAATCTACATCATTTCTACCCCACTTCTGGAAGAATGAAATAAATAGTGCTGGCAATAAACCTACCAGAGCATCTGAGTTAGAACTTTGCTGAAATTAATGCAGAAGACAGAACTTCCAGAAAAAGAGTCCCAGGTTCCTTGACAGTATTTGTTCAAATATACTAAAACTTTTTTTCATAACAGTAACTTAATTTTTTTAGTTTTGAAGTAGCATTTTGTTGAATATCATCACTTTGTTAAAGCTCATAGTTTGAACCCGTTGACTTATTGTCCATATGAAATGCATGACTAAGCATTCTCTCCACACCACTGAAAAGACCTGTTCTTGAGATATAAAAAAATATACGCACTTAGTCTAACTCAAACAGCTTAGTTAATGCAAACTTACTGTCAAAGATAAAAATACCATTTTCTTACTGATTTGAACAAAGAAAGTCTTGAAGAGCTACAGCATGCCTTTTTGAAGTACAAGCAAATTAGGCATACCCCTTCATCTTCTCTGAGCTTCTGTCATGATTTGATGATGGCCAGGCACATCACATTTAACTGAGCCACACCACACTAATAGCTAACTAAATAAATAAAAAACCTCAAGTATTTCTCCAGATGCCGTCCTCTAGTTTCTGGAATTCTGTGCATCTCCAAGGTCAGCAGGAGATGCCTGTAACAAACATCCTGTTTCTATCTGGTTCTTCTCTGTGCATGAGGAGCCAAGATGAATCATAGATTATTTTTCTTTCTTTCTTTCTTTCTTTTTTGGCATGCCCCCCCCCCTCCTTTTTTTTTTTTTTTTTTAAAAAAAACAAAAACCTTTTTTTCCCTCCAAACCGAGCAAACCTGCAGTCATGACAGACTTCCTACATCTAAACAAGCCAAGGCATGGTAAGAATGATCATGAATTTGACAAATGGAACCAGCATCATTCTTTGTGTGGATAAGCTAAAAACCTAACTTTTTCTGAGCAAGTGTAGATTGCTATTTTAACTGTAAAACTGCATGAGTAATTGGCATCAGCAAAGCAGAGCAGGTTGGAGATCATTTAATAAGGTTGGTTGTTTAGAAAGCCAATAAATAAATGAAAGCTACCAAACCACACTTTCCATCGCTTCTGCCAGTGTCTGGCAGCCCCGGCAGCCCCAGCCAGCCCTTGGGTGCTCCCTTCTCTCCCTGCCCACTCCACTCAGGACCTGAGCTCCCACCCCAGCGGCACTCCCCAGCCCCCTGCAGCTGCCTCAACACCTGGCAAGGACTTCAGTAACATCCTTGTCACCACGGAGAAGGAAACAATACCAGCTTAAGAGCAAGGCAAGATAAGAAAGATAAATGGTGAATATAGATAATTACACTGAGACTAAGCTATGAATGAAAACAGGCACAAAACAGGAAAAAAAAAAAAGAAGAAAGCAAAGAACTGTATCTGTGCCTAAGAGTTAACTGACAGCTACTGACACCGTATTTGGACTATGATGCAGTTTTTGTCACCGTACTGGATAAAAGGAAATAACTAAAATGAAACCAGAAACTGTTATAATAAGAGGATGACTAATTCCAAAAGATGGAGAAGAGGCTAGACAAACCAGTCCCGTGGGGGGCGGGGGGGATGTGTGTGTGGCTGGTTTCCAAACAAAAAACAAAAAACAAACAAACAAACAACCAAAAAAAAACCACAAAAAAACAACCAAACTTAATAAAAAAAGGACTTCCAAAAAATAACATGTGAAAATCTTGTTTCTCTGTCAGAAAGCAACAATCACCGTATGTTAATGGAGAGACGGATATAAAAATGAGGGGACACTGATTAAGCTCTATAGGAATTTCAATATGTTCTCCTCCTAACTGCTTTCTGTAACTGCCTAACAATACAGTGAGGAAAAATGCTTCAGCTGAGAGGATATTAACTTAAGAAAAATAATATGAACCAAAATATGCATTCTAGCCTCTGCACTACTTCTTGCAACATACCTGGGATAACAGAAAGTCTTCCAGATTTCAAAGCTGAAGGGCATATGTGACCTAACTAATCACAGCAAGTGACCTCAAACAAATTCCTTCAGAGTGTTGAATTTTCAAGACAGAAGTCAGAAAACAAGTTCCAGAACAGCATGAAGCCAGCCTCAGGTACATTTTCAGGATCACTGTGGCCACAACCCATGCCCAAGTCTGAATATGCAGTTTCGGTGGAGGAAAAGGAAGACAAAGATCCATTAAAACAAAATAGTGCTCAGTGCGATCACGTACAAATAAGAATCCACTGGTAACAGGAAATTCATTTTACTCTCACTAAAAGAAACAGGAAGACTGAGCTCAAACATTTACAAAAAGATGCTCTTCCATACGTACATGTGAGCTATCAGACTAAGATGAAGTTCACATACAAAGAAAAGCCCTGCTGAGCATGTGGCAGCAGGAAAAATATTGTAAGCCACTGGTTTTCCTGGGCTAGCACAGCAGTGAATAGCTTCTGAAGCTAGTAACATTGCTTTTATTTCTGAACACTGAAAAAGGTGAACACCTGGATCCTACCAAGAAACATAATTCAGGTTAAGTAACTATCTCAGGAGAGCTCAAACACAAACAATTCCAGTTGTTACTTGGAGCTGCTGATAATGCACTATGTGCTCTGGCAGCAGCCTTGCCTCCATCATTTATCATTAAGTTTTCAGCAGCATTCACTCTTATTTTTAGTTATTAAATTACTGCCAATATTTCACATTTAAATAACCTGTAATATTCAAGTTTGAATTTTCAAACTTGATAAGGAGAATTGCCGTAGCCGAGAAGAACAAAAGAAGTACTAGCAGGACAGTGACTCAACTGGCATTGAAGTAGAAAGCTTTGGTGGAAGGGAAAAGGGATAAACAAATTCCAGAATATATAGAGAAAGAGGTGTATGGCAATGACAATTTCTTTAGGCCTTAATATCATCAAAATGACATTGTTTTGTGCACATAAAATCCATTTTGTTTAAATAAACTAGTCATAACCTACTATCTCCTTTTCTTATCCCTTCCAAATAAATAGCAAGAGATGTCAGTTGACTGAGAACCTTGATTACTGCGGATGGGATCCTGCAAATACATGGTTGTCAGTGATATTGTGACACACAGCACATGAGGCATCACACATGCAGAATTTCTCAGGAAAGCTAAAAAGTAGAAATAATTTTCATTTAGATCCTTTCATGATAAGAAGATTAAAATATAGTCATATGTCTGTTAATACTGTGGCTTGGAAGAATTAGGGAAAAAAAAAGCAATAAAGTCTAAGTACAAAGAAGATGGAAGAGACAGACCTATCAAGGAAGTCACATAATTATTTCTTGCCTCACAACTGGGAAATTGCCCAGCAAGGCCAAGAACAAGCAGCTGCTGATCCCATACGTAATGTACTGTGTTTTGTTACTATACTTTATTTAATCTACCAATAAATTGCTATATCTCATATATCCTAAGAAAATAAACAGCAGGATTTACACATAAGCATACTTCACCAAAATAATAATAGCTTGTATTCAGACTCCACATCTCTGGAATGCATATATCCTCTCCTCTGATCAACAGAAACATCCAACACAAAAATAGGCATGCACAAGTGAGAGAAGTAGGCCTGGAAATTCATCTTCATTTTGCAATGCTTTTCTGATAGCTGAAACTCTTGCCTGCAGATCAGAACAGAGCTTTATATGTCAGTGTTTTGGCCAGATCCTCACAAGTCACTGCTGCGGACATGGATTCAGACCAAGTTCTGCTCCTTTGCTCCATCCATTTTCAAAGAAAAATTAAGCAAAGTGCACATACATATTAACTAGTAACATGAACCCTTCTTCCAGTGTCTATAGCAGAAGAGAATGCAGAGAAGGGGAGTAAGCAGTTTCACAGTTGACTGACTTAACCATTTTTTCTTACCCCATGAAAATAATATACACTTTCTGAAAGGTAAATGGGAGCACTGTCACCAAACATGCCAGGTAGAAGAAGAACATAGGACTGAACACATCAATGGTTGAGGCAAAAAGCCAAACCACTGTCACTCAACAGATTTAAAGGATGCTCTGAGATTCAAACTCTTCCCCAACCACAACAGAAAGGTTCTCAAATTTTGGTCTCCTAAAGCCCAGGTTTATCCCCCAACATTACGAACAATTCCTGTTCTGAATGAGTAAAAAGTCATTGCCAAGTAAATCGCAAAACCTTCTACATGGTCTCAGATTTTGCTTCAAAGCCTTGAAACTGGACACAACAGAGCAGCCATTCCACAGTCAGTTTTTCCTGGTGGCTTTCCTGCCACTTCTCAATTACTTACTAGCTTGCATTGTGGTCACCTAGACCTGGTTCTGAAGTGTCTCACATCTTCCAGAACCCAACTTTCTTCCACGTGCAACACAGCACAGGAATTGGCAGGAATCCCTAGTCACCTAGGGATTAGGTCACCTAGATATCACCTAGATATTGGTAATTCCCTGAGAAATTAAGCAAGGCTATCCAAGGGTTGGGTTTTTTTAAGACACCAGAAGTTTCACAAACCAGCATTTTTACAGACCAATGAAATGCACAGTTGATCCAATAAGAAGCTGCCACACTCCAGCAGAATGGCAGTATTGGCTCTCTTCCATCCATGCTTTTCATTCTCAGACTCACCTGAAGGACATTTGCTAAAATATTATCGGTCTTCATCTAGAGGAAACAATTACTCCCTTTAAGCAGCTGAGAACAGCTTTGTAAGACCTGAAGTGCTGGCACTATTCTGCTACAAATGCACACACACTAGCATCACACACCAGTCCTAAGAACTAGCAACACAATTCAGATTCATAGTCTGTTGGAATGGCCTCAAAGACATGGCACATGGCAGCAGAGACCAGTAAATCTGTTGGGTGAGCTGACGTCTAAGCCCTCTGCTGCTAGGGAACCACTGGACCGACACCAGATCCTCAATAGTCTAAGTGAACAGTACTGGAGGGATGGGGAAGTAGAGTTAGGAGAGGTAGGAACACAAACTCACTAAACCACCTCCTGGGAAATCTCCTCTGTTATGGAAAGGCTCATGAGACAACATCATCCCCATCCACCTTCTCCCCCAAAGGTGGCAGACTGGAAAAATCATCCAACACGCAAAGACCTTGTAAATCTGAGAATTGCATAAATGAAGATGGGCTTCCCGCAGGAGGCATCAGATTACATTATTGAGCTTTTACTTCCTTCTTCCCTCCCCAAAAAATTTGCCTGTGTCATGTCTCAAGTAACACTTCACAAGCAGCAACTTCCAACACCGAGTTGTTATCTTCTTCCAGGAATTATGCTTCCTCTCATTTGCTTTGTGACATACGTCTGAACGGACCCATTTCTCAAGACACTTGAACCACCTTTGTACACATTTGGCAAAGTAACTTAAACTACCAGATGAAGATTTTCTGTCCCAGTTCCCTGGTATTATTTAGAAACTGCTTTGACACCTATACTTCTATGTTTGTTTTCCAAATTCAGTTTCAGGGGTTTTTATTTTTCTAGCATTACTTCCTACACCTCTTTCCCATCAGCCTTCAGACACGTCACAACCAATAACCACACACAACCTGCTTGTCCCAGCTTTAAGCAGATGAGAACTGCATCAAAGTCATCATACACCCTAAGTCAAACCCAAGTTCTCAGCACTGATAACACCCCCACCCCAAAGGTATTCAGACCATTTATAAATATTACCTATACAACACTTACTCTAACCACTTCTCTGGAAATTCTCCATCACAACATACCACACATCACAATGTAAAGCAGTTCAGTAGTCACCATTCTCCTGCTTTCTAAATATAAATAAAGTAATCAAGAAGCAGACAGCTCAGTCATGGCTTGTAACAATTTTACTGTATCGAGACCAATAAAGAATTACTGCACCCAAGAAAGAGGGACAAGCAGGCTTCCAAAATCCTTTATATCACAGGCTCTTCCCTAAGTCTGTCACACACCAACCCCACCCTTTTAAGTCTCCCAGGAGTGAAATAATCAATGTTTATTCCAAGATCCTACAAAAAGTAACACTGAGTCTCAAGAGGGCTAGATTTCTCTCTCCTCCATCTGCCATAATCCAGATCCTCTGCTGCAGGAGGAGGAGGTAAAGATATAGTTCCATATCTATACTTCCTACATGCACTTCTCTTGCAAGCTACTTACTATAAATAAAACTTTTTAAAAAATGAACAAACATTATTTAGTGTATTATGTGCCTCCTGCATTATGGCATTCAAATTCCTTTTGCTCGTTCTTTACAGGGCTCTACTTTTTTCCAATTACACCCTTCCCTTTAACTCTTCAAATTCAAAATATTCTCTACACAAGAGTTCTGGTTCAGAGACAGGTGTCGTTTAAACCATGACATTTTTGATGGCAACATCTCAGAGAGGGAGTAGCCTTTTTGGGTTGGGTTGGGTTGGGTTGGGGGGGGGGGCACGGGGAGAGGCTGTGAGAGCAAGCACATTACAAAATCAAGAAGTAACTTGGCAAATCTCCCTCCCCTTTCACACACTTCCACTTCAAACACAGAAGTTGTTCCATGAGTGAAATAAATGAAATTTGGCTTCCTCAGAGTTGGAGACTCTAAACGTAGTAAGGAGTAGATGAGTATTAAGGATTTTGCTGAGGTCGGAGAATTCATAACACCTCCAACCAGATTCTCCTATATTCAGAAGAACTTGCATTCCTGCTTTTCCATCAGAGGAGATTCTTATCTCTATCCCTCAGCCAGCTCACATGCTTTTTCACCAAGCATCTAGGCATCTAGTATCGGCCAGCTTCAAAGTTACTGGGTGGAGTCAGAAAGTATTACATATGCAGGAGGCACAATCACAGTATCCTAATTTCCTAAGGAAGGTGGCCTTAAAAAAAAAAAAGGTACTCTTGATATTGGGATATTGGGCAAAATTAAGACTAAAATATCGCTATACAACTCACCACATAAGAAGCAATAATCACAGCAATTCATATTGATCTTGAGTCTTAAGACTATTTTGGTTTTATTTCATTATGACATTGATGTTAATTTATCTAGTGCATATACATATGACAGAAAGTCTTAAACTACGATTTCAGTGCTTAGAGAAACCACTAACAACAGAAGGACAAGAACCAACGGCTTGAGACTGACTAACAATAATTTAGAAATAAATCATAAGAGCAAGCAGCTAACCAAAGGAACAGGTTACCAGCCTTCCAATGAGGTTAGTCACAACATCAACACAGGCTGTCATTCCAACAAATACACTAAAGTTCAGCCTCGTGTTACTGGCCTTGATCACACTCATTTGAGTGCAAAAGAGAATAGTTCCACCATTATAAGACAGAGTGGACAAGTTCTATATTTCGTGTTACACTAAGGGTCCAAAGACATCAAAGCAATCCTGCATAGTTGGAAGTTATTACTCTAAACTTTGACAAAGTACTGGAACACAAATATGTTCACTCAAGGGCCAAACATTTGTTTATGGACTGTTCTTTGCACCTAGCACTACTCCTCTGAGGTGTTTATCTTCTGCCTCGGTATCCAGAGTAGATAATCAGTGCTTTGCCTGAAACAATGGAACAGATGCTTTCTGTGACAGAACCTACACTCAGAGAAATTTAAAGTTGCTTTGAAAATGAGGGCAACTCCTTTTTTGTTCTTGTTTTTTTTTTACAGTTTGCGCTCTTCAGAGAACAGGTAACAACATTTCAGGATACAAGGAGAAGATGCCTTACTCTCTCCCACTCAAATAAACTAACTTTGAAAACAGGCAAGAAACCAATCCACAACTGAAAACACTAAGAATCTTCCCGCTGATTTCAGTAGGTACTGGAGCAGGTCTGTGTTCCAGTTCCCACAATGTGACCAGTAAACATTGGTATGACAAAAAGGAAAAGGCTAAAGTTAAAAAAAAAAAAAAAAAAAAAAAGCACACTATTACTTTGCTGCTTTAAATGAAAGACTACAAAAAAAGTGGTCTGTATCCTACTCATTCATTCACCTGAGCCTCTGGAAGATGTCGTAAGATCTTACAAAGGTAAATAGGCTATCAATGGTTTTAAATGGATTAACTGAAATGTTTTCATGGACTGAAGTAAAGGCCAGCAGCATCTACAGAAAAGAATTTTTTCATTCAAAATTTAATCAAAGCAACACAACAGCAGGTACCAAAAAAGTGACTAATCCTACACTACTCCTTTACGCTGTTGTGCTCTGAGCTCATGGGCAGGACTAAGTGCACCACAAAGATCCCTAAAACATGTCTGGAACAATTAAAAGTATTTTCTGACATGCAACTTATTCACAGGCTTTGCTGTTCATGATTCTTTTGGTCCTAATTTACTAGAGGGGCTAACTTCGTAACCCACAGAAAGCAATTATGTGATACACTTGCCTGTCAGGTTTGATATCTTAATTTTTAGTTGTTTCTCTTCAAAGACAGACAACTTCCTGCAGTGCTGTACATTTTTGAGCTACTGCATGCAAGTGTAAAGTATGTAGAGTAACATCCACTAAGTAGCTCATTTCTCCCCCCTCGATTCCTGAAGGACAAACAAGTAAGCTCCGGATGTAGGGCCTACAATGTGCAGAATAACCTGACAACTAACTATGCTGCAAACCCAAACCTTGCAGCTATAAAAAGGTTGTCGTCTTCTCCACCCCACTTTCTCTCTGCCCTTGAAGATTTCAGGTCCCTGATGGCCAGCTTCTGCTACTGGTGCTCTGGTGACAACCTGAAAGGCTAAAACAAGAGTCCTCCTCCTCCTCCTCTACCGAAGTGTCAAGAGTGTAGAGTCCTCTCCTGCAAGTTCATTGCTACTTGTTCAAGCTCCGCTTCCCAGGCCATCCCCCCTCCAGAAAAGGGGAAACACATGTTGGGAAGAGATACACAGCATCTTTCAACACCGTGAAAGGAGAAAAGAGTATCTTTTCACTAACTGTACAGGGAGTACATGCTCTTTGTTAAATGTAATCTATATTTCAATAGTTGATGACATCATTTTTCATAGTAGGAGACCTACAAAGTTGAAGTAAAACGGTGCTTGGACAACTACCTCCTCTCTCTCCTTCTCATCTGATATTCCCACTTATTGTCATCATAACTCTCCTCATAACTGCATCCCTGGTATATCACTACTATGTATATTAACCATAAGACAAGATTGCTTTCCTTTTATATCATGGTATGGTCTTAGTTGTGTTTTTCAAGATAGCCTTCTGAGACCAACAAATGTGTCCACCCCTCTGCCCGCAGATATTGTCTCCCTTAGAAGTATGCATCACTACAATCAGGTACACTATTGTTATTAAAGACTTTTATCTTCTGATTTGAAGGCTGTTTGAAAAGAAAGGAATTAAGTAACAAGTGGTATAGCCCATTCTCTGATTCACACTTTAGGCTAGATAATTGCCAAGAACTCAGCACACTTTCGTCTAAGAAACATTACCTAAAACTATGGAACCAATTGATGCTCATGTCATATCAAGCTCTTCCCTATTTACAGGAGATGGAAGAAAATTCTTTTGTGTACCCTTCCCACTAGCCTTCTCTTACTGCTTCTGCAGTAGCTCACATCAATAATCTGTCATATTCCATCAAAAACACATTAGAAAGATTATTTTTCCCCCAATTTAAACAAAATTTGCTCCAGTTGTCTCCTGTTCAGACAGAAAGCCAGGTTTAAAGAAAACACATGCAACCTGTAGATAAACAATCCTGGGGAAAGGGAGGGGACAGAAAAATTGCCATCTTCATAAGACAGCATTTTTCAATAGATCCACTTCAGCCTTCAGAAGAAAGTACTGGGCAAAAATAGACCAGATTTGTAAAAAAATTGTTCAGACTCTACCAACCACAGATCTGCATGGGTGTAACTGTTAGGGAGGAATCAAGTTCTACCAGCATTATAAGAGAAATAAAATAGTCAGGACCACTGCGTGATGCAACAAGAGCTCCTGAAAACAGAGTCTGGCCCCAGGACCTTCAGTCCAGACCTGAGGGAGGTCAAGCCGAGTTACAGCTCTCCACATGTCAGAAAAGCACAAAACATTTGTATCGCTATTGCTGAATTTGAGCAGAGGGGTGTAAAACTCAGTGTGATCTGTTTAGAGAGAGATGAAGTCTGATTTGATCCAGAATCAAGGACATTACATCATCATTTATTTGTTCTAGAATCTGGCATTACACAGCAGCTATCTCACTGTAATCAGCCAAGAATTTAAGCTTACAGCATGCAACAAAGAAGAAAACACAGAAATGCCAGAAGCCTAACATCAACGCATGAAAATACTACCATTTGCTTCCAGCTATGGTGGCAGAGGGAAGGACAAGGCAAGCATTGACTACAATATGACAAGTCATCGCACCAAGACCTACACCTCGTCCTGCATAAACTTGCTCTGCAGGACAACTCGCACTGACCTGGACCTCTCAAAGCCTATCGTAAGTAAAAGCAAGCACAAATCGTGAGCAGCATATTTTACAAATTAACACACATATCACAGATAGGTCAGGACCCCAAACTGATTACACTGAATAATCAAGTATCAGTTTTACCAATACAGCTAGCTGCTGGTTTTGTGGTGGTAGGTTTTTTTGGGTTTGGTTTTTTTTTTGTTTTTTTTTTTCCCAACAGAAGCATCTCTCTCAGTTGACATACTCAGCAAGAAGCCACTGCAGCAACACTTTACACAAGGTGTTCTCTCAAGAGTGACGTTTTTTTCACTGTCTGTTACAATACAGGCCTACAGCTATGAGAATTACCATGGGTAAAGTTGTACAAAGTATCTAATCCACATGCAGTGTTTCTCTGCATGGAACGTTTTTAAATGACCACTTTTCATACAATATGCAGTTTTATTATATTCCAAAAAATCAAGCATTCCATTCAGAGCATTTGACCAACAAATTCATCTGGTAGTTATTTGGAAAGTGAAAATATATTTGAGCAATATTCATGTATTAACATATATGCACGTCATAACACTACTATCTATGGATTGCTTTTAGCACGAGTGAGAAATACTAAGGCATACCTAGACTATGTAAGGTACAAAGATATTTAACCTACCTCATCAAAGCTGCTATCTTCTTTCTTCAAGGCTTTAAAATAAAAGGAAAAAAAGAAATAGTTATCAGTACTGTATTTCAATGAGCACAAAGTAACTAACACCAGAAAAGAAAAAAAACAGAGCAGCATTTTCCTGTTATAATAGGAAAGAACAGGCTGCCATGAATAACAATTTTATACTCAAAATCTGAATCTGTAAATGGAATGTAGGACTGCACAGCGTGTTTCCAAGAAAATAAATTTACATATTTATGAAAAATATTATCCTCTCAGGTTAAAGAAAATAAGAGTTTGCAAGTTTTTTTATTATTATTTTAATTCCTAGTGAGCGTGAAAACACTTTATGGAGAGCCTGACTGAACTTCAAAAAGGAAAAGTATAATAAACACCTAACCATGTATTCAGCTTGTCAAGTACTAAACCTTTATGAAGTAGTATGCATTGCTTTTTTCTTTTTTTTTTCTTTTTTTTTTTTTTTTAATAGTATGACACTAAAGAAGAAGAGATTTCTGTCTTTCTTACACTGTTAACTAGCAATTAATCAACAAACAAGGAAGAGGAAAACTGCAGAAATCATGTAAACTGGTAAAGAAAGACAATAAGGACATGAACAGTTCTGAAGTTGCAGCAAAAATTAAGCTGATGAAAATCTTTCCTTTTGCATACTGGATATCTTTATTGAAATGTAAAGAAAATTACTTTCTCTAAATCTTCATTGAACTGTGTCTGTCTGAAGGTACAAGACTGGTTCCTTTTCTCTGTAAGCCACAGCTAGACCAACCAGGGACTGTGTACTGCACACTGTGACCTGAAAGTGCTCTTTGTTTACTTTTCTTGAAAAGCTAAAATAAGACGAACCATTGCATTGATGATTGCGCTATTTCTTTTCAGTTTAAATCATGAAGGTTTGCAATTTGAGGGAGGTCATCTGAATGACCGTATAGTTCATGCAATGCTGCCCCTGAAGGCTCCCTCTTCATCACTGAAGCAGAATAACATTTCTTACACTTAAAACGCATTTATTTCTGCAGGAGATAAATAGTTAAGCACCTAGCACAGTTCAGGATCTAGACTCCAGTAGTTTCTTTGCTCTTTTAAATGCTCCTTCTGCCTTCAAATCACTACTAGTTTCTAAACCAGCACCTCTTCCAAACCCTGTCTTCAGAAGCAACAGCATTATCAGCTTCAAAAAAAACCACCCCGAAACCGTAGAAGCTGTATCAGAGAGATAACAGAGGCAGGACACCTCTGCAAAAAGTGCTGCAGCTCCACAACCTCTGCCATGGGCAGCAAGGCACAAATCCCAGTTCTCCTTGTACAGAAAAGCAGGGATGGTCCAGCCTGCCTTTGCTTTCAAATTCCCATTTCGTTGGGACATGAAACATGTCTTCCCTCAAATCTTCGAAGATACTCTTTTACAATTGCTCATCTAGATTTCATGCTCAGTAACAAAACAAAAAAAACAAACCCTGGGAATTTGCTGAGGAGACTTGAGGCAAGCATTGTACATTTTTATCATTAAATGCATTTTTATGGTTTTGAAGGCCAGACAAAATGTTTTCAGACTGCCAATCCCAAGTACCCAGAACTATGAGTCAGGACATTAAAAAAAAAAAAAAAAAAAAAAAAAAAAAAAAAGAAAGAAAGAAAAAAACCCCAGCCTGTGGAACATTTTTTAAGAATGCACTTTTAATCTTTTCATTTAACTTTCAGGTCACAATGACATAAAAGCTATAAATTAGTATATGACACACCTAGGTCATGCTGACAAGTTTTTCTCCCTTACCAAAACACAAGATTTTCGCATGACCAAAACATTCCAGGAAGAGCTGAATAGCACATAACCCAACAAAATTCACAACGTAACAGAACAAGAAGAAACGGGAATCTGTGATCCACTGTGTGTTTTTGGCTTATCTTTAATTTAACTTCTACCTTTGACTAAAAGAGAATCTCCAAAAATAAGAATATGAGGGTTCTGGACACTCTTTTAATCAGATTCTGTTTAATAATAATTTCACTCTCAACCAATTCACTACCTACCACCTTCAAAAGAAATCATCATACCAGCATATTTTATACAACAAAATATATTAGAAACGGGGGGGGGGGGTTCTCATCAGTGCAATCCTTTTCTTTTTAAACCAGTAAAAAAAAGCTTTGCTGAACTTAAAAAAAAAAAAAACTGTTTACAAATGAACTTCTCATTATCTCAGGTATGTGAGCTATGTGAGTGTACATTAGAGGAGATTAGTGGAGATAACCTTTGTATTAGTGAGGAGCTAGTAACAAAGCCCAGGGATGCTCAGAAGGGCCACAGACTGCTTTCAGTGCACTGTGAGCAATCTCAGCAATGTTTTCTCTCTTTCTTTCTTTCTTCCTTCCTTCCATTCTACCCTAGTGTTAGTTTTTGACTAAAGAGATTGCATAAGAAAACAGAAGTTAAATGGCATGAGCTGAAGAGATCTCTAATACGATTTTGGTACTATGTGAACTTAAATGCATAGCCAAGAACTCTTTACATAACTAAAAGATAATTTTATAAAATTACTCATTATTAATTTTAATTACATAATTATCAAAGCATAAAACTAAGAACCAAACCTAATAAAGGTTTAAATACTAAACCAGAGTCAACTGAATCTCCAAAAGTTGGTTAACATACAGTATGATGTGTTCATTTATATAGACAACACAGTATGCAAGCAAGAAAAATCAGAATTTTTAAACTGATTTGGATGTTTCTATAAAAATGGATAGGCTGCCAGAAACCCATCAATAAAAAGAATTCTGTAAATTTTTCAGATTCTTAGTAACATAAGTTCTTTACGATGAGCTAAATTTTAAGAGGGACACTCCATGAAACACCAGAAAACTTCTGCCAGGAGAAAGGGTGCCTTAGCTGCAAAGATAGTTCATTTTTCTAGAACTGAACTGTAATTTCTGCAGTAAAAAGCCACCCTATTTCAGAATATAAACTTAAGTTTAGCACCATAGGCCATATGCATTTCCTCCAACACACCACAGTGCCATATCGTGCTTTACTAGACTTGCACATAGCACAAAGTGAATGCTCCGGATGAAGGCTCAGAGACGGATGAGATGCATCTGCGGGTCCTGAGGGAACTGGCAGATGAAGTGGCTAAGCCACTATCCATCATATTTGAGAAGTCGTGGCAGCCCAGGGAAGTTCCCACAGACTGGAAAAGGGGAAACATAACCCCCATTTTTAAAAAGGGAAAAAAGGAAGACCCAGGGAACTACAGGCCAGTCAGTGTCACCTCTGTGCTTGGCAAGATCATGGAGCAGATCCTCCTGGAAACTATGCTAAGGCACATGGAAAATAAGGACGTGATTGGTGACAGCCAACATGGCTTCACTAAGGGCATATTGTGCTTGACAAATTTGGTGGCCTTCTACAATGGGGTTACAGCGTTGGTGGATAAGGGAAGAGCAACGGACGTCATCTACCTGGACTTGTGCAAAGCATTTGACACTGTCCCACACAACATCCTTGTCTCTACATTGGAGAGACATGCATTTGACGGATGGACCACTCAGTGGATAAGGAACTGGCTGGATGGCCACACTCAAAGAGTTGCGGTCAACGGCTCGATGTCTGAGTGGAGACCAGTGATGAGTGGCGTTCCTCAGGGGTCAGTATTGGGACCGGTGCTGTTCAACATCTTTGTTTGCAACATGGACAGTGGGATTGAGTGTACCCTCAGCAAGTTTGCCGACAACACCGATCTCTGTGGTGCAGTCAACACACTGGAGGGAAGGGATGCCATCCAGAGGGACCTTGACAGGCTTGAGAGGTGGGCCCGTGCAAACCTCGTGAAGTTCAACAAGGCCAAGTGCAAGGTCCTGCACACGGGTCGGGGCAATCCCAAGCACAAATACAGGCTGGGCAATGAGTGGATTGAGAGCAGCCCTGCAGAGAAGGACTTGGGGGTGTTGGTTGATGAGAAGCTCAACATGACCCTGCAATGTGAGTTTGCAGCCCAGAAAGCCAACTGTATCCTGGGCTGCATCAAAAGAAGCATGACCAGCAGGTTGAGGGAGGTGATTCTCCCCCTCTGCTCTGCTTTCATGAGACCCCACCTGGAGTACTGTGTTCAGCTCTGGGGCCCCCAGCATAAGAAAGACATGGACCTACTCAAGTGGGTCCAGAGGAGGGCCATGAAGATGATCAGGGGCCTGGAACACCTCCCCTATGAAGACAGGCTGAGAGAGTTGGGGTTGTTCAGCCTGGAGAAGAGAAGGCTCCAGGGAGACCTTATAGCACCCTTGCAGTACCTAAAGGGGGCCTACAAGAAAGATGGGGAGGGATTCTTTATGTGGGAGTATAGTGATAGGATGAGGGCTAACAGTTTTAAACTGAAATAGGGTAGATTTAGATTAGATATTAGGAAAGAATTCCTTACTGTGAAGGGGGTGAGGCACTGGAACAGGTTGCCCAGAGAGGTTGTGGGTGCCCCATCCCTGGAAGTGTTCAACGCCAGGCTGGATGGGGCTTTGAGCAACCTGGTCTAGTGGAAGGTGTCCCTGCCCATGGCAGGGGGTTGGAACTAGAGGATCTTTAAGGTCCCTTCCAACCCAAACCATTCTACGATTCTGCCATTCTATGACAATTTCACACATCACATTTTTCAGCTCAGCACAATAAACCTTCTCAGTACTAGGTACTCTTAACAGTTACAGGACAGAACACAATTTTGCAGGATGAGCCAGACCTTCATCACCCTCTACCAGTCACTGGAAAGCCAGTGGCTGGAAAGCAGCAGTTCACAGTTAAGAAAATGGGCCAAGTCTACTTGAAGCTGCTGTTGGTACCCTTTGGCCCTTTGCTGTGCCCCAGGGTTAACTAAGCTGGTTTTAATCTAAAGATGCTAGGGGATAGCTTCAAACTTTACTTAATATACTGTGGCACACTGTAAAAAAATTAAATCACCTTATAAATTCATTGCTGATATAGCCTCTCAAATAGAGAGGATTACTTTGTGGGGAGAAGGTGGTCTTGAAGGTATTTTATTGAGTATTAACCTGCAAGACCTAGCAAAAAAAAGCAAAAACCAAAAACCACTGCCAATGACAATTAGGATACATTTCCACCACTGTTATCCAACAGGCTAATATAAACTTTAGTATCAAAATGAAGGGGTCTTGTAGTACTGGAAGAATTGTACGTGGCAGCTGGGATACTGCCAGTGCAGGGGGGAGGCCTAGCAGTGCCTTACCATTTCAAGAATGACCGTCAGATGTTCCCTACTGCGGCATGTGAAGGTTTGACTAATTATTTGACTCAAACACCATGTTACTCTTGTATCATTTATATGATTATGCTCATGATGCTGTATTGTGTACTTTAACCTATGAAAACACGTAAATTGCAGCAGAACAGAAAAAGTTTAAAAGATCATCATTATTTATAATAAATCACAACTGAACAGATGACTGACAAAATTCCAGATTAGATACATATTAAATTAGTAATTTGCTAATCTCACCAAGGAACCAGCTCTTCCAAAAAGAGCTGTAAAACCAGAGTGACAAACACCCAGAAAGACTTCTTCTAATGAGGTTTTGGTTTTCTCTCCTTCATTTCGATCTAAGAGTTAAGTATAGCACGTGTCTTAACTGAGGACTTCCTGGTATGCAAGTTAAGAGTTTCTTGCTTTGCTGGGCCTTATCTGTGGCTCTGGTATCAGGGAATGGACTATGTTCAAACCTTATACTGATAAATTAGAAGGTTTTTTGCTCAAAATGCAGCTACCAGAATGATGGTCAAAATAGCAGAGCATCTGAAGACTGAACAGTCTTGCTGGCAGCAGCTGAGTTTTAATCACAAAACAACCACCACAAACAAACAAACCAGGCACCCGACCACACTCCTACACTTCCGCGCACATGCACAAAGAACTGGAGGAGCTGGAAGATGTTAACAATCTGCATACCTAAAATCAGGCCACAGCTCTCAAGGAAACTAAAAGATTGTTTAATTTGTGAAAAATGACAAAAAAAGATGATCACCCAACAGAGCCAACTAAAACATGCAGAAATTACCAGCCAGAGCGGCCTTGCTCCCTAAAAGGCATTAATGGGACTGCCACTGCTACAACAAAGCAGCATCCTCATTCAAAATATTTTCTTTGTTAATGACTTCCACCATTAGTAAAACCTTTCCACAGTTCTGTATGAGTGTCTCTCTGTGTCTATACACACACAGACACACGTGACAGACCAAACACCTGACTGCTTTTTTCTTTCTAATCAAATAAAGTTAATGCATTTTACAAGTTTAAGACTGATGATAGGTGAAAGCTATTTTCATATAGGGACAGAGAGATTTATAACTGTGACTTGATGTTTGCTTCACAACTGAAACTTGGCATCTACCCTTGAAACTCTCTGGTTTACAAACATGAATGAGCTTTTCTCAGTCTTTTTCATCTTGCAGTAGGACAATAAAAGATACCAGATTTCCAACGCTATCCTACACTTAAAGTTTGCAGTCCTTAAAAGCTAAAGGTAATACATTGAATGCATACACAACACACAAAAAATTATAATGCCCACATACTTTAGCGCACCTCCTTGGTAGGGCTATGGAGGGAGAACCAAATGCCACAGCTCATGGCTGCAGTGCAGGCACTTCACATCCTCTCACCGGGACAAAGCGGCTCTGAAAGTTGACCCACATCTGCCAGCCAGACCGACTGTAAGGAAGAATGTCCCAGCGGGACAACCGATGGGTGAGGGCTGCAGGGAAGGGCCCTCACAGAGGGTCTGCAAGGACAGAGGCTGCTGTGTCCGCTCGCTCATCCCGGCCGCCGCCCGGCCTCCCGGCACTACCTCCAGCTGCTCTGCCCAGCCAGCTCGGGGACACCTCACACCTCCTCCAAGGTACCTACCCTCCCTGCTCAGCTGCGTGTTGACGCTGTCAGTGGGAATTAATGCTTTAAAGAGTGAATTAAGCAACATAGTGTGCCAAAGACCAAGAGAAACCCCCAGTCCAAGCAGACCAGAACTCTTTGGCATTGTTCTCGGCAACAAATTCAACTGCAAAATAAACTGGTGTCAAAACCAAACGCGATGCGGCGATACCGGGAGATAACACGCTCGGCAGCAGCGTTCAAATAACGCTACCTCGGGATGCTTTATGTCAGTGAAAGAACGACAAGACTTCGCAGCAGATGACAGACAAGACTTCTTTTGTCTGGCCTCATAAATCACTGGGCCGCCGTTATCTGCTTCAGCATCTCGTGCCTCAACTTAAAACGCGCAGCCCGAACAAAAAATAAATCGCCAGACTTGCAACAAAACGAAAATAACCATTTGCTTTTTGCCAAGGTTTCTCTTTGGCCATGGAGGCACGCTAACCAACTCTCGTTTACAGTTTGTTTTCTCTAGCCTATTTTGGGCTAACTCCATCGCAGACCCGCACAGCGCTGCCAGGGCTGCACACGCGCTGCCGGGAAGGAGCTCTTTATTTTCCCGAGCTTTCTTCCTAAGAAACGTTTTTCGGGGACGGCGTCGGCGCGGGTGTTGCCAGCCCGGCAGCGCTCAGCCCACCGCCCCGCCGCCGCCCCCCGCCGCCGGGACCCCCCCCGGGGCGCCAGGCAGCGCCGCCGGGCTGCGGGTGCGGGCGCAGGACTCACCTATTCGGCCGAAGCTCTCCGATAAAGTTCGCCGCAACTTTTTCATCCTGCTGATCTTCTCGGCGGACTGCGAGTCGATCATGTCACACATGGGGGGGGGCGATGCCCCCCCGCTCGCCAGCCACCGCCGCCGCTCCCCTGGCTCCGGGGGAGACACACACACACACACACACACACCCCGCCTCCTCCGGCTCCGGGGCTCCCCCCTTGCCCCGGGGAACCGCCGGGCGCAGCGGGACACCCCCGGTCCCGCCCGGGAAAAGAGCCCTACGCCGCGGCGGCGGCGGCTGCTGCTGCTGCTCGGCTCCCCGCCGCCACCGCCCGGCTCGTAGCCCCGGCCCGTCCCCCCTTCCCCGGGCTGCCCCGGCAGAGCCAGACGCGGCGGGGAGGGCGGGGGGAAGAGCAGCGCCGAGGAGAGATGGAGGAGTGAACGGAAAGTCCGGCGAGGGGCTGCGGGCACCGGCGGAGGCAGGCGAGGAGGGAGGGAGGGAGGGTGCGCTGAGAGAAAGGAGGAGGAGGAGCCTGGGAGGGCAGGGGAGCCCCGCGCCGCGGCCGGGGGGAGGCGGCCGGCCCTGCCCGCGCTGGCAGGCGGCGGAGCCGGGCGCCGGGCCCCCGCCACCCCGCGGCACCAGCGGCGCCCCCGCCCGCGGCCGCCCCGCCCTTCCCCGGTCTGCGGGACGGGCGGTTGCCGGGGTGAGGCGGGAGGGCGGGAGAGGAAGCGGCGGCGGCGTGGGCGTGAGAGGGGAGGGCGGGGAGAGCTGGGGCCGGGCCGGGCCGGGCCGGGCCGGGCGGAGGGTCGCGGGCTCTCTCCGGGCGCGTCCCGAGCGGAGGGAGCGGTGTGGCAGTCCCCGCCGGGAGCCGTGCGGGCGGGGGCGGCACGGAGGACCTCGGGGGTAGCGTGTGGCGGGGGAACGAATACGCCGTGCCTGCCCAGGGATGTCGACGCCCGAAGCTGTCGCGTCGCGGTCTCCTGGGGACGCGCTTCGTTGTCCCCCGGGGCCGGCGGCAGTCAGGGTGTCCGCCGGCGTGGGGCAGCCCGAGGGCCGGCGGAGGTCTGCTGCTGGCCGAGGGAGCCCTCCGGCCGCCCTTGAGACCGCGGCTTTTAAAGGCCGGTGCAAGTTGTGTGTTGGTTTGGCGACGGAAGGCGGCAGCCTCCCGGCCTAATTCCTGGACGGGTGTTGGGTGGGATGCTACCCCAGCAGCTGTGGTAAGGCCGGTGGGAAAAGGGGCCCTTGCCCTGAGTGTGCACCCAGCCCTTCAAGTTGAGACCTGGGCTCCTCTCAGAGCACAGCCAGATAATAATACGCCTTCAAGTGCGTTAGCCTGCAACTTAATGAGTGTTGGGAGCTTTTGATCTTGTTAACTCAATTGAACCAACATTATTGAAAAATAAATCAGTTTAACCCATCAAGATGGATGGCCATGTCTAGTCTAAAATATAAAGTAGTTGCTTTTTGAGAACAATACATGTTATGTAACGCATTTTAAAACCCAGGTTCAAATTGTATTTTAATGCACGTTATCTGGTTAAAATGAACTTGGGGTTTAATGAGGCTAGCTAACGCAGTTTACTGGGATTATACGGTGTCCAAGCTAAGAGTTGTTAACTCAATTTTAGAAGCACATTTGTCTAGACAAGTGTTTAGGTGAGTTGGGTTCAAGCCATCTGCAACTCTAAGCTCTGGGATCGGACCTTTATATATTACGATGCAGCAAGGCTGGCAAGTATGCGGCATCTCGAGGTGGAAATCTATTGATTATCTACTATAATCTACTATATGTGCGTATGCATGTGCCTCTTGTGGCACACAAGGTAATGGGGAATTGTCCTGCTCTATAGCAGTACAATAACGCTGGTAAAATGTCTTAAGCACAACCCCTGAATCTACAGACAGTTTGATAAAAAGGCTTTCAGAAGTGTGAATCCTGTTGACCCTGTTAGCATCTTTGAAATAGGAGCTAAAGTGGCACTTTTAATGTTGGCTGTGTCATATTATGGAAGGAAATTGAGAAAGGGTGGAAACTGAAATGTTGCAGAGAGCAATGCAGGGAAAAAGAGGAGAAATAAAAATCAGGAAGAAACAGACAAGGGGGCTAGAAGGAGAAAGGGAGTGAGGACGCAAGCACTTAAGGTTATTTTATTCAGTCAGTGCAAAAAATGACATTTAAGTCCTTAATAATAGTTGATAGTTTCATCTTTGTTTAAATCAGATGTTAATTTTGGTGAATAGTCCTGCTGTGCATGGAGAGGAAAATGCCATCATCGTAAATAAAATATTCTGGTCCAGGAACTGAAACTGAGTTCAGCATTTGAGCCCTTTGCACTTTCCATGCATGCCATTCACGCCAGGCAGCAGGGCTGAGACTCGTACCACCACCGCTATAATTCAGTCTGCTGCTTGTTTTCAGCAGTTAGGGATACCATTTCTGAGAGCTTCTGAGGAACCTGCCATTAACTATGCCTAACTGAATGATGCTGTCATGCCTAGTGAATTAGCCTAGATACTACCATCTAGTGAATTTGGAACAACATTCCCATTTTTCCCCCTATTTCTAGGTAAACTATGACTTTATTACTTGGGGAGGACAAGCCTCTGCCAGGCTACTGCAGTCGGTTCAGCTTTCTTTGATAGAAGCACAGGCAACTTAGAATTTCTGACAAGCATCTGGCTTTGCAGTTGCTTGGGAGTGACCTATAGGAATATGTCAGGGTCTTTTAAATCAATGCAAGTTTTGCCTAAATTAGACATCAGTGTGGTGCCAGTGAGAGAAACCTAGGCCTTGTCTTCTGAAAATTGTACAAACTCAGTCCACAGTGTTGTTACACAGACTTTCTCCACCAAAGGAAGGATGAGCTTGAAGCTGTGCACAGATCCTCAAACTGCACACTGCAATTTGTGTTATTCTTCTCCTGGTGGTCTTTAGTTGGCAGAAATATTTCTGTTAAAGTCCTCCTTTTTTCCCTCCCCCACCCAAACCTCTTCTGTTTCCAAGGGCAGTAGTGTTGAAAATTCATTGAATTCAGGAATGTGGAATCACTTTTGTAGCTTTGATCAAGCTCATAAGCTGGTGGTTCTTATTTTTCTTTTCTGTATTTCCATCACCCATCTCAGGAAACCAGTAAAGCAGAAATACATAATGAACAAACCACAGAGATAGCAGCTATTCTAATGATGACATTTTGCTTCCTTGTAGGGGCAGGCCTTCAGCTCTGTTTTTATGTTTAAGTCTTGCAATTTGTGGCATAAGAAAATTAACATGAAAAAAATGGTAAATAATATTGCTGTTTGCTGCCTTCTTCCACAAGCCTCTGCCAAGTTAAAGCATGTTTGCATTTAATGAGGCATCTGGATTATAAAAAGCCAGGCATTTTATTTACAGCATCCTTTCCCACGTCAGCTCCCCAAAGATACACCCTAAATAAAAACCTGCTTGCAGTTACTTTAGGACCCCAGCATCTCCTTGCCTGGCTTTGGTAAGAATTCACTACAAATCCTGACCTCTGCTGCTGCCACTGAGTCATGCTGAATCACTCTGCAAATGTAAGGATTATCAAGTGCAGAAAAACTATTTGCCAAGATAACGCTTGCAAGTTGGACAACAGGAAACATTTGCCTCGGTGCATCGTGCGAGCCAGCAAGCCTCATCATTTAAATGTTTCGTACTGAGGTATGGTTTGGGTTTGTTATTTCTGAAGAGGGGGACAGCAGGGCTGGCAGTTTGTTCATTATTGTGTAAAATAACATATTGTTTGAGGCTGTAAGCAGTGCGGTCATGGGCCTGGAGCACGGGGTGTGCCAGCAGTCTCCTTGCTGCAGATGGAGCAGCCACGGTTGCCCTATTCATTACTTGCAGGGTAAGATGAGACGACGAAAAATAAATCCGCGCTGCATGGTACAGATGGTGGCTCAGGGTGTAATGCGGAGCTGTGCACTTTCCAGATCTCAGGGCGTTTGCTATGGATTTTACAGAGTGATTTTATGTGGTCTGAGCTCTCTCTAAACCCCAGTGTTTGTGTGTCATTCCCCCCCCCCCCCCCCCCACCTCCCCAACATTTCTCCTTAGGGGCTCTTGAAAGGCAGTGTACTTAAGTTACATTCCTGGGCCAAGTGTTTGAATTTCAGAAACCTTAGGAGCACATAAACAAGCAGTGTGTGTTTGTGGAAGAGGTAGTTAATGCCGTTGATTTGGAGTGTTATGTGGGCAGAGTAAGCCCTCGCCTCAAGTGGCTTGCCCAAGGAGAGCAGCAAGGCTGTCTGAGGGGATGAAATAGTCAGCATAACTCCTGCGGGGAGAGCACAGTCTTGCCAGGCCTTCTGCTGCCAGTATAAAGTAGATCTTCATAAATCTCCCTGGCTGGAGACGTTCTCTGTTAGGCCACTCCGCTCACCTTGAAAAGGATCTCTCTCTGCTGCAGCGTCTGGGACCTGAGCTAGGAGCCGTGCTGCTTGTTAACACAGCAATCCTTTCATGACCCTCTGGTGATGAAGATGGATCTAAAGCCACATAACACCCCCTTCCTCTCCCTCCCTCTGCAATCTCACTTTCACTTGTCCTCTAGTAATGCTCAATCCAAGATGACTGTTATCTGAAGAGAAGGCCAGGCTCTGCTAACACAAACGGTGCCGTATCCTTAGGGACATGACCTTTAAGCTTTACTAGCAAAATGCATTAGTGACAAAAATTCAACTTTGGCAATAACAGAATAGTACCTGTGTAATCTACATCCACATCATAACTTGTTCCTCTGAAAAGCTCTCGGAGCTGATGTATCGTGTATTGCCTTATTGGTGATTGTTATTAAATCCCAGTTTTTATTAACCTGTGGAAATCTCCCCTGTTGATATTCCATGCATCCCTGCTGAGGAATGGAGAGCAAACAGGCTCAGATGTTGCCTCTCCAGCCTGGCTACCGTTGCCAGACCCTGCTCCATGGGGTAGAAAGGGATGAGTTAGGGCTCACACACGTTGTTCCAAAGGCACAATGGGAAGAGCGAGGTTTTCCTGGTGCCTTAGGGCCGGCTGCTGGTTAGAGGTGACCTGATGGTGGTTACCCGTGGTTTTACATCTCCAGTACCCTCTTGTGGTCACTTTGTTTCATGTACTGACACGTGCGGTCACTTGTTTTCTGTTTTGTTCTTACTTTATACCATCACATCGGGGGTGAAATGGCTGCAGGTGGAACACAGAATCTTTAACTTTGATGCTTGCAGTTCCTCTCCCTGTTAGGCAGCTTCCTCATAGCATACACAAACACACTTCCATTTCTAGGGAAGTACGAGCTCTTTCTGGTTTGGCCATGACACAGAGTTGTGGGTTAACCCGGGTAGGCAGCCAAGCACCACACAGCTGCTCACTCATGTCCTCCGCCCCCAGAAGAGAAAAGGGAGAGCAAACACAAGAAAACTCGTGGGTTGATAATTTTATAAGCAAAGGAGAAGTGGAAGGAGAAAGAAAACAATAAACAAGTGATGCAAAGGCAATCACTCACTGCCTCCCACAGGTAGAGTGATGCCCAACCTGTTCCTGAGCAAAAGATGGCTAACCTGCCTAAACCCTGCTCCTCTCCATTGTATTGTTGAGCATGCCGTTACACGGCATGGAATATCTCTTCGGACAGTTTGGGTCACCTCTCTGGTTGTGTCCCCTCCCAATCTCTTGTACACCCCCAATCTATCCACTGGTTGGGCAGGGTAAGAAACAGAGGCAGCCTTGATGCTGTACAAAGGCTGTCCAGCAATAGCTAAAACATTAGCATGTTATCAGCATTGTTTTGGTCACAAATCTAAAACACAGCACCATACAAGATGCCGTGAAGAGAACTAACTCCATCCCAGCCAGACCTAGTACACACAGATAGAGGGAAATCAACTGAGCATACAGAGCAGAGAGAAAAAAAATCATGAATGACAATGTACCAGAAAACTGCATACTTCAAACTAACAAAGTAACATAAGTATCAACTATAAACCTAAAGCTTTTACAAAATATGCTGCTGTATAAATCATGTAATCTCGGAGATTCTACTGGGCAAGCATATGTACGTGAGATTTGCAGGAATCTAAGAGCTAAGATGCTTTCCAGTTTAAGATCACCTGGCTACCTAGCAACATAGCATTGGTGCTGAATGTTGTTCCTGTGAAATAAGTGGAAAAACCTTTTAACGAGCTCATTTTCTTGGGCCATCTTGATAAAAGTCTAGTAAAAGGGAAAATGGGATTTAAAATGTAATGGCCTCAACCATTGTGATATCAGATCCCAATGTTTTGAAGTCACTGAAATGTTCAACAAATACTCTCATGATGAAAATGATGCAAAATGAATCAGCAGGAGGGCTGAGGCTGATCCATTTAGATGCACTCAAAAAGCATGTGTGAATCATGTCATTTTATCATAAATATTGAATGAAGGGTGTTTACTGTAACATCACAACTTTTCTTTGCACCAAAATCCTTGGACAGCATCAGAACTGTGGCACTATTTGTACAACTCGAAGGTCTGTGCCTATATGCATACAATGCCCGACTGACTCGGGCTGGGAAAATATGATACTGAACATACATACACACCAAAGGAAATTTCTCATGGGCAAGCGTCCTCTCGTAGGTAACCCATGATTTTGAAAACACATGAGCACACAAACCCAGCTGACTCTGGGTGTGCATATTCAAGTGCTACATGTAAAATTATAAATCCATATACTGATACCTCATGAAAACAAGGTTGAAAGATTAACCCTACTTTATTTCTAAGTTCTCTCCAACTTTTTGTTGGTTTGGTTTTAGATTTTTTCCCCATTTCTCATCTACTTTAATAATTTCCAATGACTATCCTTTAGACCAGACATATTAGAAAAGCATGCTAGAGAAGCAGCATATTGGATGGGGTCTGTTTATTCAGCTCACTCTTTTCCTTTTTGGACTGCTCTAATCTGTAGGACAGAGCATAATGGGAATGTTATGTCCCTATGGAGAGAGAAAGTCTTCCCCCAAAATAATACAAAACATTTGCAAGGGCTATACATGAAAGGCTGCTTTGTCAAAATGGAGATCTGCCCTCTTAACATTAAAATCTAGACGGACTTAAGGCATGTATTCAAAAATCACTTGTTCTTTCCATGCAGTTCTATCCCAAAATCAGCACCTAAGCCAGTTAAAAACAGTTCAGCCCACATGCAACTCTCCACTGAGGGAAGGTTTCGGAAACCGTATCACAGTTTTATTTAGTTACTATCACCGTGGTAACAAAGCTCTGCACAAAATTAAGTGCCACAAAATCACAACTGAGTAGTCTCCTTCACTACTAGCTTGCAATATAGTTGGTCTTCATAGAGTCAGCACAAACCAGTGCTCCAGATCTCTTAATCCAGGTCCTTCTCACACTGCAGTAGCACAATATAGGCTCTGGTTGGTGTTTAGGGGCCTTACATAAGTGTTACCCATGCAGGTAATGCAGATACAGTCTCAGGTGCAAAAGTGTTGCAGTCAAAATTTACAATGGAGGACTGTCACAGCAGGTGTGATAGTTGGAGAATGGTAGCACCCATCTTCTGCAAAATGAGTCAGAAGCACAAGGCACAGCAAACTGGCCACTATGGAATATATTTCCAGGAAAGATGAGGTTTTGAGGAAGATTAAGGAGAGGCTTTGTGTTTGTTTAAAGCCCTGCTTTCAGGAGTTAGGGAGAAAGTATAAAGACATTCTAAGGAAAATTCAGCTGCAGAGGAGCTGGCAACACTAATTAGAGGCAGGGGTTGGTGCCACAGCAGAACTTAAGAAGTGCGTGGATTTATGTAATTAAGAGTTTTAAAAGGAAAGAAAAGGCAGGGGTGTTTAATGCAGCAGAAGATGGAGATGCAGCAGAAAGAAACAAGGTGGGAAAGAAATACTTAGGATGATAAGCTGGAAAGATGACCTATAAAACAGGTTTTGGAAGCAGGATAAAGAACCTTTGTGAAAACTGAAGGCTAGGAGCTTGTGGCAGCCAACCTGTGAGATTAAGAGGGTTTTAGCTGCATGGAGGAAGAGGAAAAGCCACACTGGACAAGAAGGAGCTGCCAGATTTAAAGAGCCTGGACGTTTGTGAAAAATAAGATGTGACAATTCCCTTGGTATTTTTTTAAATAATGCGTGGAGTAAATGCTAAAAGGTGAGACCTCCTGCAAAATTAGGAGGAGAAAAGCCCAGGTTACTGTATTAAATTTGTGACCAACTCCAGGCATACCAACTAATTATGGCACTTGTGACAGTCTTGTCAGGACAGTGCTGTAAAAACTCGAGGTGGCTGACCTATAAGCCAGGTGAGAACACAGGTTTTTTTAATGAAGTGTCTTTCATACAAACTAGCAAGAAACGAGTCACAGCAGAGAACATGTGCATTAGATTTAATGGCAGTTTTGTTCATTTCACTCCTAGTAGCCTGTGCTACCTGGAGTCCATTTCATCCATTGCCTGAGGACTGGCTGACTAGTACTGCGCAGCAACAGTCCCCACTGAGATCCCGCTGCCTCTTGGAAGAACCTCTTAAAACATACAGCTCTGCATAGGCAGTGAAAGGATAGGATCGTGAATGAATGCTGCGGAGCCGTGCTGGGTGGAGGGAGTGCTCTCAAAGTGAGGTACCAGAGCTGGAGGCAAGTCAGCGAGAGGTGGGTGAGAAGACGAGATGAAGAGGAAGGCAGCGGGCTGGGATGATTAGGCTAGACACACAAGAGGAGTTCACAGAGAAGCAGGTGAAGATCTGAGCAGAAGGAAGTCAGTCTGGCACAGAGAGGAAGACCTATGAGTCATCCCTGCAAAGCTGCTAGCCAAAATTGCATGGCAGCTTCAGAATTTAATGATACCAAGAGGTCCTGGTACCTTGCTGACCTATCAAATTCATTATTTTTGTTGGTCTATATGTAAATGTGGATTATTACAAGATATGTCTGCTTACATTAGTAATGAATTGTTCCCAAAACACGTGCAATATTGCAACTAACTTTATTCAAAGTTTATAACTTTTGATTATTTATCTTACTAAGAATTTAAAGATCAAATTTAAAAACCACAGAGCTCAAGCCTAGTATACATTCATGTCAGCTAACCTGGAGTTTGAAATTAAGTACCTAAACTTTTTATCTAATTGATGAAAATAAGTAGGTGATTCAGGACTAATTCCCATTTTTATTTCTGAATTTATAAAAGAAAAATTCACCAGTCACAAGGTACTCTAGCAGGACTTGATTTACTTCTATGGAACTTTCCAGAATTTGTATTTTATGTTTCTCCTTTATAAGGAGTCACCTATAAAATGTGATAAAATGGACAGGACTTTCAGTGTGATTCAGTTTCATATAGTAAGAGTTTAGAAAGTAAGTAAACCCACATTACTGGCTAAAGTATATACAATATTTCTGAAATTCCTCTTGCAGTTATGATCATCCAGAATGGACGTATCTCTAAGATTTATAAAAAGTGATACATAATACAAATAAGTGCGTATACCCAGGGGAAAAGGTCCCTGACGAGCGATTCACAAGACAAATTCCCTGCAAGGTAATTTTTTCTGGTGAAAGCTTCACTTGACAGAGTCCCTGCTAAGAAAAATGTCTTTCAGAAAAGAAGTTTGTGGGTTATAGAGTCCTTAGGAAAGCCCCTGATAATTCCAGCTTCCTGAGTTCACAAAACAAGGCTCTTATAATTGCATGTTGTGCTCCAAGCATCCCAAAGGAGGTGACACTAAGCCCTCACTCCTCCACCCCAATTAAATGAAAGAAAATCTCTATTGCCTTAGACCCACCTTTTCACCTAGTTCCTTTGGTTCATAGATAGCTACTTTGCCATAGAAGAACCTTATATTGTGTGAAAAATTAACACTCCATTTCTCAATTGCTAGTGAGAACAAGAGGAGGAAACATGGAAAGCCAGTACATCAGAATAACCCATGTCCTCATGAAAAACTCCTTGGTACTACAGCAACAGCAGAGAAAAAAGACTATCAAGCAGAAGGGAAGGGAGTATATTCTGGATATTCTTCAGGATAAAAGAGATTATGAGGTGAAAGTCATGGTCCTTCAAGGAACAGGAAGATATCCTCACCTGCAAACAGTCAGCTGCATCAGAGTGAAGAAAAGAACTCCTCAGCAGTGATATATACCTCTCGGGTAACTTCTCGCTATTTATTTACTGCATGACAGAGATACTCCTGGTGCTGGCTCTCTCTAGATTGTTAATCATTTCAGACTCTCAAACCAGCAGCATTGTAGTGCCCAACCATCACTACAAGCCAGACCCTTCTCCAGTGTGCTCCAAGGCACAGCAACCACACAGACCTCCTGCTGCTCTCAGAAGATTCATTGGATTCTGCAGCTCCAGATATTGTACAGAGATGCACATTTTCTCTCATTTAATCAAGTTCAGTTTCAGGTGGTGATGTCTAAATGTGCTTTTTTGATTGCTTACTAGAAACAGGATGATTCCACAGCATCGCGCTCTTTTTTTTCACCTTTTGCACCGAGGATTAGAAGTTGGCCTTGGAAGGTGATAGCCAGTGACCTAGCCGGGCTTTCTGTGGTGCAGTGTTGCCAAAAGATCATCTATCTTTTCAAACACAGAATTCAGCTGTTATGATTCATGATCTGTGTTTGATGTCAACAAGAAGATTGGTCCCAGTAATGACAAACCGCTCAGGCTGCATCTAGCCTTCTGTCCAGCTGAGCAGCTTTCATGTTAAGTAAATGAGCACAGTTCTGTATCTTAGAACTTCTGAAAATAACTTGAAGACTTGCTCTACTGTGTTCAAAATGAATTAAAAAGATACCCAATACTTTGTTTCTTGCTGCAGATCCCAATTCCCGAGTTATGCTCCTTGATGCTTCAGTATGCTCCTTCATTAAGTATATATTTGTATGTCTTTTAATTTGGCTGAAGTCATGTATCTGTATTTTAGAATAAGAATTCATCAGGTGATGCAACTAGGAGACAAAAGGAAAAAAATTAAAATCTTTTTAATCTATTTGGTGTACTGAAAAGAATGTCAGGAAGGACATTTGGAATAAAAGACATAGGTTTATGGCTCCTTTTTTTGCTTCACATCCTAATCTAATTATGTACTCCTTCAGATGACAGTTCCCTTGTGATACTCATTCAAGAAAAGTAATAACCAATGCAATGATTAGAACCAACATTGTAGAACAATTCCATCATATCCAAGATCCAAGTCCATCATAGGACTGTCTGATCACCAGATTTAGTGGTGTCTAGCCTGGGGGCATTAAATAGCTTCTCTGACTGATATATTTATGTATATTTGCAGAGTTTATATATTCATGTTTTCCAAAGTTAAAAAATCTTTTCTTTTGAAAGAAAAATATTGCTCCGTGAATTAAAATTAAACCGGCACCGTGCTTTTCTTCAAATGGCCTACGCCCCCAGGTAGTGAAGCCAAGCGACGTGCAGGGAGCTGCAGCTCCACCTTGCACAGCTGCACGCTCTGGTCCTCCCCCCGCCAACTGGCACTGCGGCTGGTGTGCCTGCTCAATGAGCCGCTCCAGGGAACTGATTCCACTGGAAATTAACACCCACCCCCCCCAAAGTGATTAATTTCCAGCCAGATGAAGGCTCTGCACTAAGGTACCACATGGCCTTCCCCTCTTCTGCTGCTGGCACAGGGCAGAAGGAGGAGGGCCCAGCCAGGGCACGCTTGTTACTAATAGGCATGCTAATAAACTTGGAATAGTTTAAGACAAAACAATATAGAAAGTGGCAAAAGCAGAACACCGTCTCAAGGTTAACATGTGGTAACACTTACCTGGAAGTGTAGGCAAGTGAAAGGAGTCAAAGGGTTTCATTTATTTACCTTCCCCCCTCAAATAGCTTCTAAACTCTTGATTTATTCTCTGAGGGAGAGGAATATAGCACGTAAGTTGCCAAATCCAGCAATATAGGTCTAAAAACATTACTGAATTCGTGTATTCTTCCAGATGAAAGCAAAGAGATTTCTATCTTCTATTATCTAAATCTGATTTATAACACACTTTAACAAAGGATCTAGAAGTATTTTAAATGCCATGTGAATGTGAAAATAAGTGAGAGCCTAAATTCTTGCAATTCTTTGTGTTCTTTTTAATTCCAGTCCTAGAACTAGACTGATAACATACTGTATAGATAACATTTTTAATTTATTCATTATATTCTGATAATTTTTCATATAAGTAATTACATTAATAAACTGGGCATAGTCCTTTGAAGTTCAATTTAGAAAGTACCATCTTATCTGCATGTAATAAACCTCATGTATCTATCCTCCCTCTTCTACTATCATGTCTAGTGACTACTATTAAAAGCTTTTTTAAATATTCCTTTGCTCAGTTTAATAGGGATTTTTACAATATCATTACACATTCTAATTGGGTGATTAGGATTTTCATGCCACTTGTAGAAATACAGGGTGGGTAACTGCAACTATTGCAAGTTATGTAAAAAGAAACGAGCTAAAAGGAGAGTAACATTTTTACACACACACAGTGATGAAATCCAGAGTTAAGAATTCGGCATGGCTGGCACAGTGTGTCGCAGCCCAGAGCAAAGCCCCTGAAAAAAGTGCAGCTGGTCTCAGGAAATCAACCCACTGAAAAAGGAGTTCTCCAAAGCCCCACAAAGAACAGAGGTTTATACTATATCTTACTCTTCTCTTTTCAATTTTGAGAGGCAAAATACCCCTTGTGCTAGAGGATTTTCTGCATCCAACCATTTTATTGCCAGTTTGGGAATATCATCAGCCTGGGTAGCTTTGGCTAGCCATCGTATTTTACATTTGTTGAGGGGACTAGCTCAGTACCAAGATAGCCTTGAATACTCTCCTTTGTCAGTTTTGTGGCCCCATGTTTGAGCCTTAAACACCATCTTAATATGACATAGATGTCCATATGTATGTGTGATAAGCTGTAGGGGACAATTTATTAACATATTTTGGCAACATCAAGCACGTTACAGTGTTGAAGCTGGTGCTTCCAATATTCCTAGAACATGAATGTTTAATAAAGACAACAGTGATCATGGCTGAGGAGTTCTGCCTTATGCAGATATTCCTATGTTGATCCATTTGTCTTCCTTACAGATGGGAGTGGCAGTAACAAACCAGTTCTAGTAACAGGCACATCAGAAATCAGCTTGGATCCTAACCACCTTCATAATTTGGGTATGGGAGGTATTTGTCCCTTAGAAGTTGTAGTCCAGCTGATCCCACCGACTCAAATTCACCATATCAACCTACACCCAGTTTTGGTCTCCTGTGAATCAGCTTAATTTCCAGGACCAAGCTGAGCACTAAAATGAAGTGCGTGTTTCAGCAGAAGCAGGAGCTAATCAGAGCATACAGCTAGTCATGGCTTTAGTACCCCAGTATAAATGCTTAGTCTCTTTTTAAAAAAAATATTTTCCCAAATGTTTTTATTCTGTGTTATTCAGGTATAAAGGTCCCATTACTATATGTGTAACAGCACATTAAGAAGTAAGAAATTAGTCCTGATAGGGGTTTTCTGAAAGTGCCTCTAATACTATTAATGAATAAAGAGAAAAGTGCAAAGGGAAACCGAAATCTCTGAAAATAGTGAGGTACTTGATTTTGGTTACCATGTCTGCTAGACTCCTTTGCTGCTGTCCCAGGAGAGCTCCTCGCACACGTTAGTTCTTCTGGCCCCGTCTCCATGGGCTCAAGTCCTGTGAGCTCAGTGGTTTCCAGCATAGTCTCTGCTGTTGGCCTCACTGCTGAGCAATTTGGTTTTTAACCCTCCACAGAAACAGGACCTCAAATGTAGGACCGGTGCTAACTCCCAGTAATTTAAAAGCAGTGCCTCAGCTTCACTACGTGCTTTAGAGATGCATACTAGAAGCAGAGTTTACTGGACATCAAACCTAGTCACTACACAGTCCTCTGCCTCTTTTCTCACCAGGAAAAAGTAAGCTACGTATCATGGGGCAAGCTGCATGCCATGTTATATATGACAAGAGTGCAGAAATATGCATGACACCATGTAAACATGGCTCAGTCTTAAAAGATGTCTCTCATCTCTGAGATAGCTGTGAAACACCATGGAAGAACAGCAGAGATGGAAGACCACAACTTGTAGAAATTAATGGCATAATATAAACAGAGATGAAATTCTTGAACACACATGGCAGAAAATTCAAGCTCGGCACAACTGAAAGGATTACTTATGTCTTAAAAAGTAAAAGCTGTGAAGATATCAGAGTACATAGTGATGGGAGATTTCTCAAGATCTGAAGCAAACTTGCAGCATAAATGGGAGGTAAGAGGTCCTTGCAGCAGCAGGAAGGACTTCAAGGCTCTGATTATTAGATAAGCAAGCAAGCAAGCAAACAGATGAAATAAGCGACAAACAGGGAACGGGAAGATGATGCAGGAAAAAAGGTAGGTGTTACAGCAGATTATGAAGTCTTCTATGTTTTGCAGAATGCTCCCTGATCTCAGCCACTGACTTCTGCTCTCTGAAGAGTTTCTCACCAGTTGGTGTTATTCTGACGAGCGTAGGCTAAGATTAGCTCTGGTCGTCTGCATGGTGGAAGGGATCATCTGCAACTCTTACACAAATGGCTTCAAACAAGAGGAGTGGGAAGCAGCCTTGAAAATACAAGAAATTCTCTCCTGGGTCAGATCAATGGTCCCTTTGGCCAGTATTCCTCTTGCCCAGAGACATTCAGGAGGCTGACACTGCTGGGCTGACAGTTGGATCGTTGCAAAAACTCCATCAGACAAACAATCACCCTTGAGGAAAGCTGAGTGACATAACTGAGACAATGAAGTCTGAAACTCAGAAAGTTGTCCCTCCGAATCCACAGTACCTGATCTCCGCTGGTGAGTACTAAAGGATGGAAATACTTTTCCAGACCACAAGCTCCAGCAGGAGCCCACTCTGCACGTGGTATCGCATCTGTGTGGAGGCATGAGCGAGCCTTCTCTTCACCAGTTTGCCCAGAAATACAACCAGGACAAAATGGTGCCGTGCAGATGCCCATGGGCTTCCTCTTGCTTTGTAACTTCAATGAAAGAAGCATAGCTGTACCAGCAACCTGCGTCCCAAAAATGAGCTGAGGCAGAGGGCAGCCTTTGTCCTGCTGGCTCTGGCCATGTGCTGTTCAAATAAAGCATCAAAGCACTCCACTGATCGGTTGCATCAGTTTCAGCTCTGCCACAAAACATGCTTTTTAAAGCAAGAGCTTTACAAGCTCAGTGTTTGTAAAGAAAATTCATTACAAGTCAGGGGCAAAAGGAATTGCTTTTCAGAGAGAAAATGCAAACTCTGCAGTCCATTCCTCTCAAACTGTCCCTCATCCACAGTTTTATTAATGATGTCATACAGCCCACAAAGTCCTTTTAGTAGCTCTTTCACTAAAGACGACTAGCTGTCCATGAGTTTGTATAATTCATTTTTGAACCTTCAGACAATGTTTGTCCCCACAGCCCTGCGGCAGTTAGCTCCAGAAGGACTTTACCTGTTTTAAACCGATCTCCTACTAGTTTCATTGAGTGTATCCTAGTTCTGGTAGCGTGGGATTACAGTTCTGCGCTCACTTTATCTACCACCTTGATTTCGGTAAACCTTACTCATCTGTCTCTCCTCAGTCTCTCTGGAGAGCTAGAGCCCTTTAGGGTCTCCTCACAAAGCAAAGTTTCATGTAGCAACAAACTGACACCCCTTCATGCCCTTCCTGACAGTATTCTGTTAGGGGTTTTTTGGCCACCATATGATTTCAGAGACTTGTCAGCGATAACTCTCAGAGGTTTCTCCTGAGTTGCAGGTGCCATTTCCAAGTTCAGCATCACATAAACATAGTATTTTTCCTCAGTAGCATTACTTCGCATTTGTCTACAACTGAGGCTCATCTGCCCACCTACTCTGCTTTGTGAGGTCTTGCCAGACTTTGTCACACAACTGGTCCTGCATTATCATCAGCAGACTTGGAGATCTCACTGCACACCCCCTTCTCTAGGTCACCACCATGCTGACTAAGATAAGTCCTAGCACCTATCCCTGGAGCACCCTACGGCTCATCTTTTCCATTCTGAAAAATGATTTGCTTTCTATCATTTAACAAGCTTTCAGACAAATTTGGTTCTTCAGTAACCCCTGGTGTGCAATACTGTCAAAGACTTCTTTCTTCCAGCTGTATCATACTCACTAAATGGATTTTACCTTCCTAGAACCCAGGAGGTCAGGCAGGCAGGATTTCCCTTTGCAGATGCCATGCTGACCCTCTTCCATACCAATCTCCTTTGTCTAGTGCTTAACTGATCTTAAATCACTCTGTAGTGATCCGGATTAGTGGAACTTCAAGAACATAGAGGAAGACGACTGCAGCATTAAAGAAAACTTTGGTATATCTGCAATACAATAGGCAAAATTGTCACCTTGGGGATTACCACCTTGAAAAGTTGCAAACCCTGTTTTGCCAGGGCTAAGGAGTTTAGAGGTATCTGGTTATAAGAAGTGCCAAGTTCATACAAAGGAAAAAAGTAATGAAAAGAAGTAATGGGAGCTTGAAGGACATTCTCCATGAGGGCAAGGGGGGGGGGTGGGGGGGTGGGGTGTGATTCCTGAATTGATGCGTGGGAAATAAGTAACTAGGGCTGGTCTGAGAACACCAAGTGCCTGATTCTATTTCAAGCCAGGTGACAAGTAGGGGTATAAGAAAGGTTGCCCTTGAGATGCAGGTCAGAGATTAGTTAGCTCAGGAACTGTGACAGAAACAGTGCTACCAAAATCCACCTCAACTTGGGGTAATTAAACATTTCCTAATCCTTTTTGCTGTGCTGCTACTTGACAGCTCCCTGCACAGATTGGACTGAAGGTCAAAGTTAAAAAAACACACCCAGATCTCTGGACCGACTGCAAATAACTTTATCTTCATCCTGCATCTTACTTCATCATGTTAATACACAAACAGATTCAAGCTTACATGGTTCTCAAAGTGACTTTGCTTACTCTATTACCCATTTATCTGCCATGCAAGCACTTGACTCAAAGTGACAGCTCAGAAACTCTGCCCTCTATTACTTTTTCTTGTTTAGAAGCAATTGCTATATCAGCAAGAGAAAAGTCACTCCATTTGATTAATAATACATACTGATGGTCAAGACATTCAGTCAGAAGATTGATAAACTTGTTAAGCTGCTGAAATCCATCGGCAGTTTTCTCTAGGTATAGACTTACCTTCTGCCCTTCCTGCTTTCCGGAAGCTGACATTAAGACACCACTAAATAGTTTCTTTGTAAACCATGTAAGATACATCAGGAAAGTTCGTGATTTTCAGCCAGTCTTCCTATAAACAGCAAGTCTGGTTATTGATACAGCAAGTGAATCAACCTGGGAATGTTTGATATGCAATATAATGTAGCTGTGTATTTTGATTTCTATTTAAGATGACAGGATATAACAAAATACAAAAGCAAATCTCAAAGATGTGGAAAAGAGAACACCTTTTTTTGGTCACTGCTCTATTGTTTCCCCACTAACTATTCCCTTTCGTCTCCCTTCACAACTCCTCCCATTCATGGATGGTTTGTGATTCATTCACTGCTTGCACATTGCCGAGCCTTCACCACTTCACTGTGGCTTAAAGAAGCAACAAAGTGTCAGAGTGGAACAAAGAATTTTGTTCTCACCTCTGACATTTAATATCTGTTGTAGGAACTCGGCATCAGAAAAGAAAGCAGAGATTGTTTTTTTGGTAACTAAAGTATGTTGTTGAGGACAAAAGCACTTGAACTCACACATAACCAGAGATACGTGACAAGAAGACCTAGACATGAAGATGCCATGGAGTTGACAACATAGAACTCTGGGCTTGAGAGCCAACACACACTTCTAAACATTTAAACAGTTGATCCTCTCACGCCAAGTCCAAAACCTTAATGATGCCACAACAAAGACTAAATGTGTTTGCTCAGCCAGAGACTGAGTATAAACCATGTGAAGCCATTAAAATAAATGAAGGATCTATACGTTTTGGATTTTGTTTGAAGGTATCAGAATCATGACCCCTTCTTTTAAGTTTTGGATGAGGCAGCATTTGGGGAACTGCCTCGGGGGATTCTGTCAAGTGACACCAAGCAAAAACCCGGCTTTAGGAATATTCCGGAGATAATGATACTTCAATCACGAAATGCCACTCTCTACCTACTTTGACAAGCGTTCCCTCCTCTCTGTCCTCCAAGCGGCTGTTCTAGGACCAGGCCAACAGAATGGATAAATCAGTCAGTCGACAGCAAGCTTGGCCCTGCTGTCTTAGGAAAGATGAGAGCACATGTGAGCCTTGAAAAGCCTCCAACCACATAACCTCCCCAATTCACGCTCTGAAGCACAAGGCAGTCAGAGATGCTGGCCAATTGGAGCCCCGAAACCAAAGGTGATCAAGCTCAGAGACAGGCAGGAATTGGGGGCCCAGCCATATGCAGTTCCTGCCAACGTCACCGTCTCCCCAGACTACTGACTTCACCACTCCCGCCCTGATTGTTTCCCCATCGTTTCCTCTCAAAATGTCTTTTTTCCTTTTCAGTCTGTTCATGTTTGGCCCCTGACACTCAGAAGAAAGACAGGAAGAAGAGCATGCTAGCCAATTCTCTCCCACTTCTTTCTGGACCAACTAAAAATCTAGAGAACTGCATGTTCAGCAGTTCAGTTAGGGGCATCCTAGGGTTGCAAGATACTGGCATGCAGTTCAGAGCCACTCCTAAGGCACGTACTTGGTACAATAAGAAACTGCAGTTTGCCACACTGATTTTTTTAAGGATAGGTGATGAAAACTACATATGGGAGTCTGAAACAAAGATACTGTAAGAAAAAAAAACAACAGAAAATTGACTGGTTTTCAAAATTATTTCCATATGCCTACTTAATAATGAAATAACAATTAAACAAGACCCGGTACAGACAACTTAATGGACTCATCATCAACTCCAAGATTTCAGAAGTGGCAAAAAGTAGGTTCCTGCATTAAGGTAAGTTAAAACAGCATGCTTCAATCTACTAAAATCTCTTTACATAAATAAGTTACACCCAGCAACATTACCCTTAAAGCTGACCCACTTGAGTTTTCAGTACTGAAAGTTCTGTTCTGTGGAAAGATAAACACACATTTTAACTTTTTCCATTTCCAGAATTGCTCTTCTTTTCAGATAGTAATGACTTCACTACTAAAATTAACAAGCAAAACCCACTAAAATAGAAAGTGTAAAGACAGAGAATAGAGCGTGAAGGAAAGGGAAGTCTGAGAAAAACAGATGATTAGCAGAGATATTGCAGCTCTCGGGCTTAGGTTATGCTGTTTCCCTACTTTGATTTTGTTTGTATGTTGCATCCCTTCTATCTCTTTTGTTGAAAAAGTGTGGAGGAGGGGAAGCCCATATTGAAAATGATAAATGCCTTTGTTCACACACCTGAGAACCAAAGATACAACCTTACCTCTTTCTACAGCTGTCTTCCCAATTACTTGTGGCTACACTGAAATACCAAGACTAGCAACCTTTGTATTGATAAGCCAAATCCAATGCTTCTGTAAAAGAAATACTGACATACAGGAAAGCAAAGGTGGCTGCAATTAATATACTGAAATAAGGATATTTTCCATCCAATTAATTGCTCCAATGAACACAGCAAAAAAACGGTTAAATAATCTCAAAAGTCTGGTGATTGTTTGGGGATTTTTGCTTTTTCTATTAAGCTTTAAGGCTGCTGTCTGCAATAGTCTCATTAAATTAAGTCTTGTCTTTAACTGTGTAAGCAAAATTATACAGTATTACATGTCCAGCTTGACATTTTGTATAAATTACAGCCTACACTGTAAAGTTAAGGCTTAGTATATGGTAAGTCTGGTTAAGATAAATTTGACTTTTGATGCCTGCAACCATGGCTTAGGAATGACAAGCTAACACAGTGTAGAAGTTTGCAGATTTCACTCAACCTTCTCTTTAAATGTAACACAGCTATACTCCAGCAATGCAGCACCCATTCCATATTCTCAAAATATTTTGGTTCTCTAAGTACTTTACCATCTTTGAAATTGTAAGAAAGGTTGTCCCTCCTCCCCCTTTTGTTAGAATACATGACAGCCCTTTCATATACTGTAGCAGGTGCTGAAGAAAAATGCTTTTCTATTAAGTCAGGAATGTCACTACTTGGGTCGTGAGACAGCAGGCAGACCTTCATCATTTTTGCAAAAGTTATCTCCAGGGAAAACCATCAGCATGTTTTATTTCCACACTATCAACTCACTCTTATCACAGGCCATCATTCTTCGAAAGACAGCCATTTGAATAATACTTGAGACTTCACAACAGCTGACATTTTTATATGAATTCCTGAGAAACTGTATACAAAGAAACTGTTTAGAGGTAAGAACACAGAAGGAATGGAAGTGAACACTGTACCAAAATCAGTGATAGTTACTAAAGCCTAAGTAAAAGCAGGTTCTTTCGCACTGGAAGGAATGGCAATTCACCTCATCACCCACAGGCAGGATTTAATTCCCACCACATCTATGTGCTGTTAAGATTTTATTCTTCTGTCAGAAAAACAGCAAAAGTGAAAACGCATCCTTTCCCTTCTCCCAAACTCATGCTCGATCACTTCTTTTAAACCAAGTTAATTTGAAATTGTATGGAAAAACAGAACTAAGTAGAACCATATTAAAGATGTTAAAGTTTTTATTTTAGGAACATTGATAAAAATAACATGAACATCTTCAATATTGTACATTTGTTTAATGGATAATATACAGCAAGGGAGGTTATTTAAACTGTACAGAATAAATGGGAACCTGCATTAGGCTCAGGGAGAAGAGCTCTTTGCCTGTTACTGGTACGCTAGTAAAAATGCTCAGTGAAATACCTCTACAAAAAGAAAAACAGAAAATAAATCACATTATGGAAATATCAAAAGAACAATAAAAGGTTAAGAAAATACTGTTACCTTACTGTACTGGGTCTGGCTGGGATGGAAGTAACTTTCTTCATAGCAGCCCATATGGTGCTTTGCTTTGGATTTGTGGCTAGAACCGTGCTGATAACACACCAGTACTTTGGCTTTTGCTGAGCATTGCTTGCACAGCATCAAGGTTTCATTTCTCCCCACTCTGCCCGCTCCAGCAAGTAGGCCAGGGGTGGCAAGAAGCTGGGAGAGGACGCAGTTAGGACAGCAGGCCAGAATTGACCAAAGGGATATTCAGGCCATACAACATCATGCTCAGCAACAAAAACTGAGGGGGAGGGTGGGCAGAGGTCTACTTCTGGGAGGTGGTGATTGCCTTTGCATGACTTGTTCCTCCTACCCTCCTTTTCTTCACTTATTAAACTGCCTTTATCTCAACCCAAAAGTTTTCTCGCTTTTGCTGTTCTCATTCTCTCCCTCATCCCACTGGAGGGAGGGAGGGAGCAAACAGCTGGGTGGGGCTTAGCTGCTGACCAGGGTCAACCCTGATAAACTGCAGAATTTTGGCTTTTTGTTTTCTTTTTTTTTTTTAATTATACATTAAGCTTACAGCAGAAAGTGTTCACACAGACTGATGTTTCTTCTTAAATTCAGGCACACATAACTATATTTCAAGAATGACTTTCTTCCCATTTTGCCAACTGAAGTAGTTTCTTTTTCACATCAGTGATATATCCAAAGTACATATTAACATCTCCACAACTAAGTTGAATTATTCAAATATGCTCCCCTCTCTCAGCCCTTAGACATTACACTCTTGAAGATCTTTTTCCAGAGGGAAAAAAAAAATCCACCCAGTTCTCACTTGATGGTAGTACATAAGAACGTGCCTGGTGTATTTTCTCATCAATACCAACATCAGCTATTTCTGCTGTGTGAAGCTGTGCTTCCATGTTGCCTTTTATTTTTATAAAAAAGATACAGTAGAGAATTTTTTTTTTTTTTTTTAGGAATATGGGAACAACTGTTTTAAGTGGCAGTTAAGACTGAATTCAAACACGTGACTGTGACTATTAGCCTTCTAGATCATGTAATAAAACACAGTTTTAAGAGGAGGAAAGATAGTATTTCACACTTAAATGTTATCATAAAAAAAAAAAAAAAAAAATCAGCAAACATTTCAACAACCAAAAGTATTTATAAAAAAATTAGTTCTTTATAGGTAGAAGACAGAAACAGGTATTTCATGAAGTCTTTATCCACTCCTAGTTTTACAACTGGGAGGGGGGGGGGGGGGGGGGGAAACACTTTCAGGAAAAAAAGAACCCAAAGAGCAAATGAAAACAAAAAGTATCTTCCTGTGTTCTGGAGTTACAGCTCTAGTGGAAGGTGCTCAGCTTTATTCGTTCTCAAATCTGCTGTATGGATTATCACAATCCTGGAGAAGACCTGTAAAACAAAACAGGACTGCGTTTATAATTTTCTTACCAGTATTACATAAAAACCTTGAGTTACTGACCTCACTGTAATAGGTACTCCATTTAACAAAACCAAAAGGCAATTCTTGTAATAGTTCCTCTATTACCCAAACACTCAAGAATAATAAATTGAAAAAGTGTTAAGCACTCTTATTTCTCAGACTATAATCATGAATAGGTATTTCATCATTTAGCAGGGAAAGAACATTTCTCTGTGAAAAATTCTTATGGAAAAAAGCATTTCTGATTCGTGAGGTATACTCTACAAAAATGCATTTTTGAGAGAGTCAAGTCTACAAAAATCTAAGCATAGAGATAGCTCAGGAAGAACAGATTCAGACTGGCCAGTTTATAAATTCAAGATTATAAGATCATCATCCTTTTAAGATGTAAAGTGCTGCTACTTTGACTTAGTTCTACTTCGATTATACACAGCCATCTGTCACATTCAGCCACTTACAGCATTTCTGCAACAGGACAATAATCTCTAAGAACAAATGAAGATCACTTCTACATGCACTAAAACCTCCAGGGACCAGACCAAGAGCATCACTGAATCCAGGTTGCAGTACATTTCCATCATGAAGATTCTTAATGACTTTACCAGAATACTGTCACAGAAGGCATTGCAAAGCCATCCAATTATGCTGAGTGTCTGGATATGCATTACCATCTTCTGTTAAGGGTTAGTTGAGCAATTGCTGTTCCGCACAGCAATTATTTCAAAGAGACTTTAAACCACACACTAGATTTGGGCTAGGCAGAAGTGCATACCGAAAATAAAGGAGTCTCGTAAGAGTCCAAAGGTTGACCTTTTGTTGTGAAAGAACAGAAACACTACTGCTATCTGTTCTACCCAAGATTTTTATACTGATGTTTCGCAAGTCTGGACTTTTCTCTAGCTCATTTGTTTAGGGCATGGAAACAGAACACAGTTAAGCCAAACACCACCAATTTGCTAATGTTCAGTTTCCCAATAGTAGAAGAGAAAGATCATGCTAGTCACTGCCAAATCTTGTAAGAAACTCCCCTCAGACCTTTTCATACCATACCTCTTTTCCACATGCAACTGCACACAGATATTGAACGTTCACTGTTCTATCTAAAAGCCAAAAACTAATAGCACTGAAGGAAGACTATACTTTTGTCTACCTTGTTGCAGTTGTTGTACTTCTTTTGAACTGCCGGGTTATAATAAGATGTCAATCAAGAAGCACAACCGCTTAGTGCTGATTATTGTATCAGTAACTGCAACTACCTACCTGATAGGGAACAGCAAATATTAAGGAATAAGTATGAAAAATTCTGTAACTACTCAAATTTACAAGATTACAAGCAGTCAATTTGTAAAGTTAAAATCAAAACCAGCCCTCATATGTAATGACCCTTACTCACCAAAGAAGGGGTAAGTCAGTCACAGTTATAAAGCTTCAGCCAGGTAACATAAAATACGGTCTATTTACCTGGTATAGCACCTTGCGTCTTACGTTTCTGTAATTGCTTTAAAAAATAATCTTTTAAGTATTTGTGCAATAAGAATATGGTTACATGACAGCATTGTCAAGAGTTATCTACAATATTTTGAGATCTTGAAATGTTTATATTTTTAAACTTTCAGAAAGCAGTTACTTAAATTTTAATCTTACCTTTTGTGCACTTAAACAAAGAGTTGTAGGGTCCATTAAGTCTACTCTAGCTGAGGAGTAAGCTAACACACAATAAAAAAAAAGCTCTTATCCTTGGCCTACCATTCAACCTTGAGTGCCTTCAGGTAACATTCCTGCATTAATATAACCCCAACCCAAATACAGAGAAAAAACATTTACTTTATTTCCAGACCACCACCCCCTCCTTCCTCCAGACATGTTAATACTTTGGCAGCTAGTATCTATGGATTTCAGGATTTAGTTACCTGAAAGGCAACCAAGTAGTCCAATTATTAAAAATTTTGGCAGTACTTCTGTATTTCACCCCTTCCAAATCCAAAACACATCTCTACACAACATTTACAGAAAGTTAGCAACAGTACTAGAAATTAACATAATTTTATTACAATTGGCATTGCATAAACTCCCTGCACTCATTAAGTTCCACTTGGAAATGAGGGCACCAAACTTCAAAAATTTTCCACAAAGTGGCAAGAGGTCATACTAGATTCCCCAACAAAATTAACTGAAGTTGCATACTTCTCTCTAGGTAGTCTGGCAAGTGCTTATTATGTCTTTCTTATATTTCATTCAAGATACATACTTGACCCTTCATAGGTCTGAAAGTAGCACAGTAAAACACTAGACACTGTTCTCTTGCAGCTTGAACAGCTGAAATCCAATGGAAACAGTGTTCTACCTCCAGAAGTGCCAAATTTAAATTAATCCGAGCATGGTCTAAGACTCCTGATAAAACTTTTCCAATACCATTCTGAGGAGCAAATATACTTTTATCTGCCCATGCCCCAAAATGCTCAACCAAAAGCCATTTCAGACAACTAGTCCTCATATTTGAAGTGAATGTGTCATTTTTACTCGTTATTGCAAATGCCATTCCCAGTAGTACTTGCTTTAATTTTACTGAATTATGTTTACATATGAACAGATATAATCACCACTAATCAGGCATTCGTATGTTTAAGGTAAAGTTCTCTGATCTATCTTATTGTACAATACTGGAACTAAACAGGCTTTAAGAACTACAGGTCAGTCCAGTGTGAGTATTATTGGTCATGACTTCAGAAATTCATCTCCCAGGCAAGAAGGTACTCCAGGAGAAATGGCAAGCCCTCCTTCCAAATGAGGATAACCACAGAGGTTACAACATCTGATAGACCTTGCTCTCAGTCTTGCTCTCAAATCTGCATTCAGCATTTAAATTTCTTTTATCCTCAGCATTCTATGTCATAAGATTACATTAAGTGAGAGGAGGGAGATGGCAGCTCATCACTTGCACCAGTTCTTACTGAAGAAGTTGTATCAGGCTCAAGTAAGTGGACAAAACCAATCTAGAGACACATACAAAAAAAAAAAAAAAAGAGCATGACAAAAAGCTCCTGTCAACTGCCACAGCTGCTCTTAGCCATGACACTCAGAGGAGTTGCAAGCTTATGCGAATTGAATAGCATATCTGGTTCAACTAAAGCTCACGTGCTGCCTTGAACCAGACACGAGTTGTCTCTCTCAACCGTTTCCCATTTGACATGAGAGCGACTACCCAATTTTAATTTACGCTTACAGGTTCAGAGAAGCTAGATGTTGTAGCTTCAGGAGACTTGTTTGCAATGAAGTCCATTACATGTTACTGCTGAGCTTGAATATTGAACACAGGACACTTACAAGAACTTCTAACATCCTGCTTCTATTTACCTTCATTTTGAGGTTAATATTTGACCTGCTTAGCAGTATTCAAGAAACACTCAAAAATTTGAAAGGTATAGTGGTTAAGTATCCTTCATTAGATTGTATGAAATAATGAGGCCTCCTAATACATAGGAAATAACAAAGCAATTGTAAGAAATTAATACCTCTTTCCAGCATATTCATTTATGTTATATACTATGCTAATTATACAGCTTCTCAGTCATTGAGATCTGACTCTCATCACATCAGCACTGCCCAAAAATAGAATTAGCAAGGGAAATACTTACAAGAGACTGTATACGCTGAAAAAAGAAAAAACCACCAACTACTTTGCTGCATGCCTTCACCCCTTATTACACTTTTCCTCTTTATTTTTAACCCCCAGATTAACAACTCTATTCTTATAGCAATACAAGGTTTCCCTGCTTTGCATTCAGAACACTAAAGAAGGTCAAGACAAAGTACCTATCTAGAACAGAAGGAACATTTACTGTGATAAACTACTGAATATAAAAATCAACATCTCACATAAAATAAAGGAGATAGGATTACGTATCATTAAATTAGCTGATCAAAACCTTTGCAGAACTGAAGCAAGTGGTGTGGAAGCCCAAAATCATGAAAGGCAATAATTTTGTAAAAATGAAGAGAAAGAATCCTTCCACTAATACCAGGCAAAATCCTGAAATAATAATAAAGCAGCTTCTCACTAACGCTATACTGAACATACAATAGCAGCAAATGCAGCAGCAATTAAATTGTAGTTCCTTTGTATACTACACAAGCCCCAAAGTACTCTGAATTCTACTTTAAAATTTTCTAACAGTCAACATATAATTTGTGTAATCATATTGCATTCATACGTGAGCAAATGAAAAATACTATCAAATTATGCAACAAAAACACTTCAAAGCATGTATTCCTGGTTGCTAAAGCTCTCTATTGCTTCCAATGCTCCCAAAGGACCGTGGCTAGAGTGACACCTGCAATGCATTATAAATGTGTAATTACCATTTAAATGGGGTAAGGAAAGCTAGTGGATGAAATGGGAAAAGGCATTCCCTTAAAGCCAACCAAATACTGAAATTTCAGGCATGATCATTTTAATCTACAGAGTCGGATTAACAAAGTCATTGTCATTCTGCCACTCATCCATGCATACTTAACTGAGAATCCTCTCTGCAGTGCGTAAGAGTAAAATAATCTAGTGTCTCCATAATTATTTGCAGCAATTTTTATTAGATTATGTTTAATATGCTAGCATATGTATTTACTAGACAGTGAAAAATGAAGACAGAAGACCCAAGGTTATAGCAAGACAATAATTTGTCTACATGTTATCAGAATATAAACTATATACATCAGCAATAATATTTAGGGATTTCAGAATTTATACATATTTTCTCTTTCATTTTTCCTCTATTACATACATACTTTCAGGATGTACCAACTATTCATGTAAGAGATTTTTCTTCAGGAAAAAAATGAGTTATGAGAATCCAGGCCTCAGATCAGTATATCCGATAATATAAATTCATCTTTGTATATGCAATAAAGCAAGCCTGTCAATAAATAAACGTTACATAGAAGCTTGCTATTGAAATTTGAGTTTTATAGTTGAATTACAATCTTTTTCATGTAAACTGCATTGCAAAAAAATGCACGAAGAAATGAATATGCCTGACTCCTTATAAGAGGGTATGCCTTCCATTAACACAATGAATGTATGAACTTGTTTCTAATTAGAGTCATTCATAGACTAACATGCTTCAAGTGGAGGCAAAATGGCACCTGCTCTCATACGACTGTGTGCATAGTATAGCTATAAGCAAGATTTGTTGAATTTGGTATATGCTTTCCAGAGGCATAGAATTATACATTTATATTCCTCAGGAAACTCAACAAGATCCAACAAAACATCCTGCAAAGGTCTGAAAGTTAAGTACTGAAGAGAGAGGATTGTCTTCACCAAAATGTAGGACCATCTAGGAGACAAGTGAACTAGTTTCACAAGCAAAATATGACTGAACGCAGCCTTTTGAAACATCACTTAACCCTAATGCAGTGCTTTGATCCATTAACTGCTATACTGAATTCAGGACCGTGTTCACTCCTTTTAGCCGCACTGCTGAGGAGATGCAAAGCTATATGTGTATCTGTACAGAGTGCTGCATGTTATGGACACACAGCCATTGCCTTAAGTTCTTCACCAGATCTATCCATCCCTATGATTCAAACTTGTGAGACTGACTCTAAGGTCTCTTCTAAGGAGAAACAAACACAAAAAGTGTGTGTTGCTTTATGTTGTTGTTTGGATTTTGTTTGTTTTTTTTTTTAAATCTGAACTATTGTTGTCAACCACTCAAACAAACCTCTTGAAACTTGGGATACAGGGTCAGTTATCCTATAAAATACCACAGGACTGAAGCTCATGACTGATTGTTAAACAAAAATGACTTGTGGTTTCTACAACATTCTTCCTCCTGCAGCTCAAGCTTCACAATGAATTTTTGCTCCATTCCAGCAAAGAAGCATACTTTTGCAAATGTTCTCCAAACAGAGAATTCCCTATAGAGATTGTCTGTATCACTCCCGCATCAGCCAAAGGGCAGGCTACAGATTCATGAAAGCATTCCCAGACTCTGCCAATCAGTTTAACAAGAGGATGAAAATTAACAGTTTTGAGTGACTGTTCAGACCCCTAGAATCAACCTCCTCTGACATTAGTGCAATTTGCATAATAAAAAGTGCAGTATAGTTTTAGCATATCTGCCTCTGAATACACAGTACTATTAACCCTATGAACAAATCAAATGTAAAGTGCAAGCACTGACAAGCCTAGATAACAAAAGCTTCCTATACAACACAGCAGGTCCTACAGTCTTGCAGTATTCTCCTACTGGACCACAGCTCCACTTAAAAACAAAGGAAAAAACAACAATTTTAATCCCTGCATTAGGCTGCATCCTCCATCCTTCTTTGTTAAGCTTGATTTTAAAAGTTCGCTATCTGCTAGTCAGTCTATCCTCTTCAATAACCATGAGTCTACTAGACAATTTCAACTAGATTGGTTTAGCACATTCAAGAGCAAACAAAAAAACTCCAAAATCAGTACTCTTACTTAGGAAGAGACCAGAAGAATGGCTTACTTTAATACATGTATTTAAATGCCCACCCCAAGCAAACACCCCAGCCAGCACATTTTCTCTTGTCAAGTGGAAAGTCAGTGCTGGAAGAGAACAGGACCATACTAGTGATGAGATCAGGTGTTCAGGTGACAGAAGACATGCATCAGTAGGAAACTGGGCTTGATTACTTCTGCTGCTCATAAAGCAGCTTGTTTCTGCTGTGAATTTTAATAATAATTAGGAAAAAGGAATCAATTTAGATACTGAGTATCAAAACAAGATTACCACTTACCATACTTCTTACGTATTTCATCATGCTTCAGTTTTCTTTCATGTTTCCTGCAACAAATAAAGGCATCAGAAGAACATTCAGACTGTTTTGAGCTGTAAGCAGAATATGATAATTACATCTGAAAGAGACAACATTTTTTAAAGTAGTATGCAATTACAAATATAAAAAAACCCCACATTTATCAGTTATAGATCTTATCTTTCTATATACACTTTATGTATCTATAATATTTCCTATAACTTCTCACTAATCAATAAAGTCAAAGTAAGATATATTTGCAAGCATAAAGAAAATACTGTTTTTTCTATATAGAAGTAATGCATCCACATATATGTACACACACTAAGGTATTTGCCTATACATAAGAAGCAAGGTGTAATATTGGAAGATTCCCTAATGCTTTCCAGCAGGGTGCATAATAATAAAATTTAGCTGTGAATACAGCATGCTTCAGAATCCTAATTCAATATTCAATATAATAATTACAAAAAGATAAAAGGTGTATTACTGTTTAAGCAATACAGCAAGTATAAGTGAAAACTGCTAGTTTCTAAAATCCGGCATGGCATCCATGCAGAGCATAAACAAAAATATTGTGTTATATAAAAACTGGATCCCTCTAGTTATATTGTCTTATCATACAACAGTTTTCAGGACTGTATCTAATACTGCCAAACTTTAAATTATTGACATAAACCAACTGTCTGATGAGTCAATTTCTTCTTCCCCTTCCTCCTCTCCCCTTTGCAAAGGTGAAGGGGGAAAAAAATGAAGTAAGTTTAAATGGAAATTGTTCCATCATTCCTCAGAAAGTTTTCCTGTATTTCAAAGGCAGCATCTATTTTGCTTAGTTTGAGAGCAAACAAAAAAGCTCCTACACAACTGTTTCACTAGGATGATCCAGGATCTATGTATTTTGATGAAAGGACATAGAATTTGGCAAAACAATGCTCCTCTAACAAAAAAATACAGTTTGTTGCCCCTATCAAAATTTAACCCAGCTAGACAAGTTGTGACTTTCGCCTGATTCTAATTTGCACATATTCAGCAGAAAGCTGTTAAGCACTGACAGCTTAATTCACCAAAGATCCCATCTACCCTATACGCATATTCCACCTCCAAATAATTCCTACTGCTAATCAGATCCTGTGTGTCCTCAGAAGCAATTAACCTGCTTCCCACTGAGCTGAAGGGCTCAACCAGCCTTTCCCTGCAACTGCACTTCTGGAAAGCATGCAGATAAAGCATGATGAGAAAACCAAACAAGACAGTCTGACTCAAAACCTTCCACTACTATTTCCCTGAGATACCTATCTCCCCTTCCACTATTAAGCCCCCACAGCATAGGACCAAAGCAGCCTGGCTGAACTGCAGGAGGAAAAGGAACTGAGTAATCAGGGTGATGAAATGAAATTCATGTAGAGGAAGAAAGTCAGGACTGAGAGGTTGAAGAAAATAGGAAGAAGAGAAGTCAAGTTTACCTACTGAGGGTAAACTGATCACAGGATTCCTGCTTCCTGTGTTGCCTAAGAGGAAGACATGATACGAGGCAAGGGATCTCAGGAAGAGAACAGAGATTCTGCTTAAAGCAGCCTTCTGTATAAAGCCAGACGTTATTTCTGTATAGTTTCCATGTGATATCACCTGACCTCAAACCAGGTTTTTTTACTGGTGGTACTAATGGCATGTTCTTCACTGCTTTGCATACCCTGTCTGAAATAATGGAGTCTCACTGCTCCAGTTTCAACTGAAATCTCAGTACTTCAGCAGTCAGTCTGAATCTGCCCTGAACACAGAAAGCACTAAGTATTTGCGTAAGGAAGGTAAGGCAGTAGAGTTGCAGGGAAAAAAAAAAAAAATAAAAAAAAAAAAAAAAATCAGGCCGTGTAGGCTTTTAAACCTCAGAAACACTTTAGGATATGTCCCTAGGCTATTCAAAACAAACCACCAAACATCTAAAATCTTTACACTGTTCAAGTTTGAAGGGTAAAACCATTAATATTTGTGAAACATTCAAACTTTGACAGGCAGCCGCGACTATACCATATCACCCATGACTAAATACTTATACAGTAAATAAGGCTTAGGTATACATCAACTGAGAAGAATCAGATGCAAATCTGAATAGGCAGTCACTGAATCAGCCACCAAGAGGTGGCTTACTGCACTGTTCACATCTTAACATTATGATCAACTGAAGTCACTTTACAGTCTTCTGAGTTGGTTCTGTTTCTTAATACTACTGCTAATACCCCATTTTCTGTATACTAAATTCTTGGCTCTTCATGCAAGTCGTCCCCACTGCTGTAAGCTGAGAAACTATTTTTCCTAATACTAACAATTCACATCATAATTTTCCATACTTGGTTCTTCACAAATGAACTGCAATCCTTTCTTTCCCTGCCCCCCCTCCTTGTTCTCCCTTACCAGTACACTACCAAATTATACTTGGCAGTTTATCTCATACAATATCTCATTGCTTTTCATTGGTTTATAAACTTCAACATGTAAATCAAGGTTTATAGATTAATAAATCTAACATATAAATGTACCATGTATTTGCAGCTGTAAATAATTAAATGAGTGTACAGAAAAAGACTAACTACTTGATACTACGTTTAAAAATGTTTTTTCACATTAGAGATGACATGAAGTCCAATAAAGGACTAAAAGCTACACGATACCCATTTCCCTTCAGTATTAGTCAAAAACTGAACTCCAGGTTTTCTTCCCCTCCTGCCCCTCCCCATAATTGCAAACTCCACATATCACAAGTAATTTTCAACCTTCTCAGTGAAACAACAGCTAGTTTTGTCCTCAAGAAGACAAGCAGAGGGCCAATGTCATTACCCTTACTCTTCATGCTAACAGCCATCTAGGTATTCCAAAAACACACTTCCTAAAATTCAGTTTATTACAGATACTTAACACAAACAAATTTTTAAGTTCAAAAGAGACTTTTACGGTGTACCTGAAAAGCCAGAAAATAGTAGGTGCTGCAGTTATCTTGAAGCTTGCAGGAAAAAAAAAAAAATTAAAAAAAAATAAAAATCACACACTATGCAACTTGGGCCTCCTTACTTTGTTTTTACCATTCACTAATGGAATCATGAAATGAAGCTCAGACTAGTCCTGTTCTCCATCCACTGCCAACTGATCTGAACAGCTGTATATGAAATAGCTGCATCCCACAGAAAAAACATAAGATTACAGGAAAAACAAACAGACCAACATAAGGTCAATGCTGCACCTATTTTCCACCCATACTATTTATCCGAATATCTATCCAGCTGTTTTCAGAAACTATGTGAAAACTTCACAGGTTGTACTAAAGAAAGACCACACAGTACAGCACAGTGTTTTCCTCTGTAGTCTGCTGGTCAGAAATGGCTTGTTGATACTATTAATCTGTTCTACAGCCTGCTACTACCAATTCATCCACCCGAGGCCTTACAGGAAGCAAGCAGTGGGTAGGGTGAGGTGTTCTGGTTGCTGGAAGCTGCCTACTCCTCATGTTTTCCCATGACCCCCCAGCCACACACAATGGGTATGCATGTTCAGAACACAGGAAATACCCCAGGGCTGCTGCTAAGCTCTCGCCTGCAATTAGAACAGTTTGTTTCACAGACACACTCCTGAGACAAGCTAGGAAAGAGGGCTGCTGCTGTAAGGCTGCAACAATCATTCTGGCAGAGCAGTCTGCTCCCAGCAATCCTTGTTCCTAGGCTTAATTCAGGAATGGAGCTGGTCTTAGCTATGCATTGCTAATTTCCTGGTGCAATACCACTTGCTCTGTGTGTGCACAGCAAACCCTGAAACTCCAGAAGTATCAGACTTCTTACATATTAACTGTACCAAGAATTTAAAGCTGATACACAAATCACAGTGGAAAGGTTATGGTACACAATCACCCCCCTATGCACCTGGTCATGAGCCTTTGCTTTATAATAAACACAGGTAAGTGTTGATTTAACTAAAGAACATAGCATAATATTAAGGATGTACATTTCACCACAAGGCACATGGTTTTGGCATACAATAAAATGTTGATATTCCTCATGGGTTCCCTTCTCTTTAGAGGGCAACAAAAGCATTACAAGAAAAACATCACCTTCACACTAGTGCTCTGCCTACTGTGCAGTGACTACTTAGACATGGATTAAAAGGTAGAAAATTTCCCTTTTTTCTGATCCATTGCAAGTCTTCAACAGCACTTCTCTGACAAACTGTGTGGTACGACTATGCATGAGCATACTTCCTAAACTGGCCACCTACTTCTTACCCTTCTGCACACATTCAAGTATGACACTTTCAGCTCACAAATTAAATGTTTATGAAAACATACTTGCATCCATTCTCTTCTTGGATAAAGTTTGACACTATGTTGCAATGGTGAAAGGGGAAGTACTGCTTTCTACTGTCCCCAAATAAATGCTTTCTTTGCTTTTTTCCCCATGCCTGGATTCATGCTGTCCTTGCATTCTGTGGATCCCAGCAATCTTACGGATACATGCTGAGACTGTTCACTGAACTCACCCAACAGAGTAAAACAACCTCAAAAACCCCACAGGAATGTGAGTAGCTTTCTGCAAAACAAATCGGCATAGCATAGAGCTAAGGAATGTTGTGCCTTGGGCATGAAAGAAAAGTAAGAATATTCTTTGCATCAGCAGTATGCTTTTACACACAATCTAAAGGGTTAAATTAGTGGCACCATTACATATAAAAGCATACATTTTCAAAACAGTAATTTTAGCTCAGCTACACTAGGAGACATCTAATTCTCATCTTCCCTCTGCAGAAAGTTACTTTTAAGCTTGTGCTTTCCTAAACAAGTACAAATGCAGAATACACATTACTGCAACAGTAAGTCTGTGCTGTTAAAAATAAAGTTTGTGCAGAACAAAAACAATGTGGTAAGTTTAAATTTGGTGAGTTTAAAAGCTACTAAACTGTATTATACACCTAGTGGAAAACTGAAATAGATAAACTGCCAGTATGTAATAGCTCAAAAAAATCAAAATCGCAAAACCAGAACTAATCATTCAAGCTTTGCACCAAGTCAAGCTCTGAAAAAAATCTTTGTTAAACATCCCCATTGTATCCTATTCTAATTCCTTCTATTGCCAACAAGTTTAGGAATTTTGTACAAGGCTAAAGGATGCATCAATTTAACCCATTAAAACAGAATCTATTCTGCTTCCTAACATCACAATGCCTACTTCAGAGCCATAACCATTGTTGGATTCAGGGCAAACAGTTGCTGTATTTGCTCATGTAATCTGGCAGTTCAGAACCAGAAAACAGATTTGCATGGAGTTAAGATGAGCAATTCTCCCAGCTCCTGCCAGAGACACGAGTGTAGGTACATCTGTAAGAGAACCTTATTGGCTCCCACTTTTACGCCCAGTCAGAAACGTAACACATTTGAGCAAACTAAGCATGTTTTATGTCTTATGCACATTTGTAATAGAGAAACAAAGTCTTCATGCAAAAGCTCTGCAAAGGGTCTCGTCTGGAGGTATGCCTTGCTCCCCGCAGTCCCTGCTCATATTAACAATCAATCTGAGTTCAAGAGAAAACAGCAGGTATCAGCAAAGCAGGGAAGGTACCCACCTGTTACTTGGCAGCCAAGTATTTACAGAACATAACCAGGAAGTGGCAAACCTAAGATCAATTTCCTTGTCAGTCTTTGGGGATTCAAACCCACACCTGACAGCTCCAAGCCTAGCATTAACTTGGTTAGGATTCTCCTCTTGTCTTTACTAAAGCTAATCCACTGTGAATCTCCAAAATAAAGACCACGAAAGGAAGTATGATTCAAAACGTATATCAGGCTTGTACTGAGTATCATGGCTCTACCTATAAAAACTGTTTATGTAAAGAATAATGTATAAACCATGAAGACTCAGTGGAGCACTAAGCTACAAAAACCTACACCTGAAAGAATGCCATTCTCACCAAGAAGCACTGTATCACTGCTGACTCTTGCACTACTTTCTACACTGTGCTACAGCTTTAGCATAAAGGATGGAAACATGGAATTAAGTCTAAGATTTGAGCCAAAGTTTTCCATATCCTGAGCAAAATTTCTAATAGGTATCTCACTATCAACTTCTCTACTTTTCCCAGCCAGATTTAAAAAAAAAAAAAAAAAAAAAACAAAAAACCACAAACAAAACAAAAAAAACCTGATTACCAAATTAATCCAAAAAGTGTTTTTTGCCTGTGAATCCCAGCTTCACTTAGGCATTAACTCATGCCACAGACAGGCATCAGTCCAGGAGAGACTAGGCAAGACTTCAGACATCCCTCCTGTTTGCTCTCGGCTGGCACAGAGCACTCATGGTACCTGCCACAGAGAGCATCAACCTGTTTGCTCTCTGTTCACTTACAGAAATACAGGCCCCTAATCAGGTTCACAAATCTCACAATAAGCCCCATTTTGTAAAAACCTGACATTGTCATGCTTAACTCCACAATGCCTCCTTGTTTAGTACGCCATTTATTCCTTAGAAGGTCAGAATACTCCTATATCACCAGGAAGTGTATAGCTATATATCAAGCTGTCAAGACTTACCTCTGAAGAGACTGTAGTCTTCTTTCCTCTCTCTTTCTAGCTAGCCGTTCTTCTTCTTCATCTGGTCTACTAGAAAAATAAGCAGGGAAGGAAAGCATAAGAGGAGGAAAAAGCAGTTTCACTGCTAGGCAATCACCGTTTAGTCATTTGACTTATTTTCAAAAAGGATTTATAGCCTGACCTGAGATACTTCTTCACAGCCATGTAACATTTCATTGCTGAATAAGCATAATTGACAAATTTGTAGAATTACCCTTTCACATCTTATAATACCCAAATGCTTCACTCACTGTAGTAATGTGCCCTTCAGACTCCACAGGGCAATTTAAAGCCTCTTAGGAACAGGTTGCAAACTGTTCCAGAAGCAGAACGCGTACTTGCCATTTTCCCCGTGTGCCACACCCCATTTTAGAGTAAGCGTAAAGTTAAGTCCATTGTTGCCCCCTGGAAGACTGGTGGTTCATAAGCCTTTGATGCCAGAACAATTTACCTTTCCAACAACCACCACTATCCAATCCCAAGCTTCCCCCAGGAAAGCAGTCTGCACGAACTGTCTTGACAGCTGCCTTCCCTGTTCTGGAATAAGCAAGGATTTACCTGAGTGCATCAGCTGTGCGACTCTGGAAAATGCTGAGCCTACACAGTGCATCTGAGCTGTACATGTGCAGATATGCTCTATTGAATGCAGGCACTTAAGCTTTGTGACCTGCCTTGGAGAAAGCTCAGCTTCACTTAACCATTAGATAGACCATATAAGAATTGTAGAACTCTGAAGCAAATGCCTAACAATATTTATTTGTCCGGGGTTTTTTTCTGACAGAATTAATGACAATTATTCAGGATTAGTGAATGGGCACCTGCCATGCTTCCCCAGGTGCTAATCATTTTTCAAAACCGAATGCACTATCTGAAGATGTTTGATACGAATTATTTACAATACACCTGCTAATAGAGACATGAACAGTTGTAGTAGCACGCATCTGCAGCAACCAACATATAAGTTAAGCAAGAGTGACATCCAGTGGTTAATTATAGCATGTCAAATGTTTTAACATATAAAAATCAGACACCAGAACTGGAAATCTGAACTCAATTTTTCCATCTGCTTAATCAGTCCATACATCTCGAACATCTTAGTAATTTAAATACAACCCAGTAATTTAGTATCCATGTAATGTTTTCACATACAAATTTTCTAGTTCCTCCTTTTTTGTTTCCACATAACAAATTAGAAAAATCTTGAGGGAGTTTAGCAGCACAAAACAGATGCAACAGGTCACCTTTACTGGAAAACAAGGTTAGATCCTTTTGTAAAACTAATCAATTCCCCACATTAGCATGCCCAGGAAGACCAGAACCTCCCATTCTTGGGTACTCTTCCGTAAAACTACTTTAGTGGAGACCCTAGCTTCTTATGCAATAGTCTCACTTCACATTGGTGTTGCAAAATATAAAACCATCAAACAAATAAAATGCTGGTATAGAATTCAGAAAATATATTTCTTCCCTAGAATTTAAAAAAAAGCATTAAATATCTTCTGATTTCTAGACACTTTGAAGGAATTGAGTTTTTCTTCAAAATTCAGGAAGTCTGAAATTATACTAATAAAAAAAGTGGTTGTTAAACTGACAAAGTTCAAGAGAGTCTATTTAATATAGTTTCATGAACAGTTGTAGCTCAAGTACATGGAACCAGACTCTTAAGTCCAAACACAGGATAAAAACAATGAACTGAAACAATGCACCAATGGTGCTGGGATTCCTGGGGTAGGCAGCCAGCTATGTTACTGATGTGGGGATTAATGCACCTAAGTATTCTCTGTGTTCGAGGAAAAGATAAGTGCTGGCTTCTTGAACATTGAAGCCCCGCAGCTTAAAAACTCCCAGAAAGACTACTGACACTTCTGCAAAACAAGGTTACACCTGAGATCTGAGACAATACATCTAAGTAGTCAGTAAAACAGATCTAATACTATATTTCTACAAATTTTCCTTCTTCCAATTCGTTAAAAAAAGTTTTTGTGGAAAAGGAATCCCCAAAACTGAGGGAGCAGAGAGCAAAAGAATTCCTGCTGAGAATCAGTGGGTTTAAAGCCAGTAATGTAATCAGGCTTCACTGTAATAATACATTCTGAATCCTCCTGAAATAAGCTGGACCCCACTCTGACAAGACCTTTAAATCCTCTAAGTGTCACAAGATTAAGCTTGACACTTTTGGAGTACTGGCATAAGATGACTCTCAACTAACCCTCTATTTTTAGAATTAGATGTTACAGTACTGATTGACGACTTAGCTACTAAAACTGAAGTCTGGCACAAATCTTTCTCTTCACAGGAATCAAGCTTTATTTGTTGGCATGTCAACATGTAGGGGCCTACATGGTTCTTCTGCAGAGGACATTGGCAGATCTTACATAAAATCTAAAACAGTTCTATACATCTTCAGGGCTTATCAGCACAGGGCTAAAGAGTTATCAATTTTTGCACTAGGACAGATTTGGTAGACCAATCTACCAGCAGAACAGGTGCATGCATCTTCCTCAGGGAAAAGAGAAGGGAATGACATGTTATTTACAATTATTTTCTCCTTTCTTTAAAGGCATAGATGTACCATATTTCTCTGGCTTGAAGGTCAGCACTAAACACTGTACAGCTGCAGAAGTTCTTTAAAAAAAACAACCCTCAAACAAGAGCAATGAATTACAGGTACTTGAAATAGTATAGAAGGTATTTCAAATCAAGAAATAAGGTCCACATTTTATTCATGTGAGAAGTACTGAAGGAAAAAAGGAACAGAGCTAACTGAAACTACACTGCCCAGAAACCTGAGCTCTAAAACTTCAGTGATAGAAGGAAGCATATTGTGCTATCCCAATAAACAAGGCTTTCCAGGTGTTTCATTAGGGAATAAGCACTTATCACTTCACATGGCAGCACTGACTATTTTAGCTACCCATCAACTATTTCCCTCCCTTTGAAGGGTATTAGCCAATTAGAGAAGGAAGCCAGTAAAAAAAAAAATAATTTACAAGCCCTCCAAGAGCTAAAGAACATTTAATTTTTGCAGTATTATTTTAAGTAAGTCACTCTTGGTATCTTCGAGCAAAAAAGTATTATCTTACACACAGAATAATTTGTTGAATTGGCTTGTTGAAGACAGGTAATCACTTAGATACTGACTGTCTGCTGACACATTCTAAAGCAAATTCTGAAGCATGGATACCAAGTGCTGTAGGACATTGCTTCTCAGTTACTTGTTACCCACCTGGTCCCTTTTTGCTGTACCATGAGCTTGCCTTGATAGAAATTATTCTGTCATCACAAGAAGCAAGTATTTATTTAGCATTGAAATATTTCATGTCCAACCTTAATAAGGAAGTATAAAATGTAGAAATGTAAAGTAATAGCTTACTTAAAGAACACATCTGTGATCCTACCACTAATAACATCACTTCAGTGTCATTTCAGCATCATTTCTAGTGCCATACTGCCTGACACTAAACACCTCTTTCTGTTGTCTCTCAAATATAGCAAAGTGACCAAAATTGCTTCCAAATTAAAAGATCCTTAGTATATTGGAGAGTAAAAATTGTAGGTAGGGAGGGAAGACCAGCACCCAAAGTTAGTAAAGGAAACAAATATATGTATTTACCTCCTGGAACGCCTTCTGCAGTAACAGCAGTAACAGCAACAGACTGCTATGGACACCAGAATGAGTCCAGCTACTACAGCTATGGCAATAATTAAAGCCTCAAAGTTTACTGAAAAATATGAATATATTAAACTTGTTAGACTCCAGCATTAACATTTGTCTTTCTGATAATTTCCCTCCTTCCCAAGTATTTTTTCATCTCTGTATGCAAAAAAAAAATATCAAACACACAAATCTGTGCAACTAGCCCAGTTAAAACTCAGCATATTGCATTAGAATTTTGCTACTATGCATAATCTACACTGAACAGACATTAAGTAAAATTGCTCTTTACACATACCAAACTATTACAAGTCATCCTGTAATACTTTATATATCTACTGGCGTGATTCCACAGTTCTGTCCTCCCAATCACGACCTTAGCCAATGTACAGCATGAACAAAAAAAAGTGATGCAGCAGCAGTGTACACACATTACATGCAGCAGCTGGAGAACAAGCAAAATGAAGTAAGATGACAATGTCAGAGGATTTGAAGGAGCCAATATAAAACTCTCCATAAACCTTCCTGAGTCATCTTCTATGTCCAAAGAGTGATTAAGAAATGGGGGGGAGTGTGTGGGGGGTGTGTGTATTATTTTAACAGCATACACTGTAACAACTGTAGCTAGTCTAAACCAGGATAGGACTGCATTCATAAAAAAGAATCAGAAATCTGATGTCCCAGAAAAGAGTGAGGCCCCGGAAGAAAGCAAACAGGGATGATATAAGCAAAGCTACAGACATAACTTTGATGAGTTATTTAAAGGACCTAACAAAGGACAAAATTAAATCATTCAGGGAAGTTGTAACACAGAAAAACTAAACACCTCTTCCCACCCCACACTATTTTAAAGCATGATGGGGGGAAGGAGCAGGGAAGCTGTCTCTTCTCCCTTCTCCCACATAAATCCCTCTGAACTCTGTCAGATTCAGCAGCTTCATGCTGCTGTAGTAATACAGAGTAGCTGCACATGCACTTTTTACTGCTTCAGGGTACTAGTGATAAGACAGCCAAATTTAGCAAGCAAATTTCAGAGGGTCTGTCCTCTCTGATTACATGCACAAGCCAAAGAGTCTGTTACTTCTCTACAGATCTCACCAACTCATGCGTAGTCAAGGCATATCCTTCACAGATCTTGCCAAAGATTAGACCACAGCAAATATTTTTGCTTCTGTGTTATAATTTACTGGGTACAGTTTATAATACAGATTAATACATAGTTTCTAGTTACAATACACAAGTAAACTCTGAACTTGTGAATTCTGAAAGTAACACGTTTCACCACACCACATTTCTCATTGTTACTTCCCTACAAGCTACAAGCAATTAAATATACTTCATTCAGTGAAGTAAAAACAAAAATGGTTTTAATCTCCATTTAATTTTTAAAAAAGTATACTATTTAATTGCAGAAAAAAAATATTTTGAACCCATTAACAAAGCACAGAAAAAGACTGTCAGTTTTCAGTCTGCATTCCTGTCTCCACTATCTATTTCATTTGCTTATTATTCATGAAAAACAATACAATTAAGCTACTTTGTATTATGTTGCTTCTATACCATTCGCTTCTTCACTGCTGGTTAATAATTTGTCAACATGTCTTCCATATAAAATTGTAACTGGAAGCCAGTCATTTGTTTTTGACTTTGAGAGCTGCAATATTCACCTTCATTTTCAGCAAGACTGAGCCAACACTATTTTATTTGCAAAAAGAAAAAACACCACCACCACGCTCACAAGGTAATTAATTTTCCTGCTGTGTCTGAAGGGGACAGTCTCAATAAGACTATATAACCCCATGGCATGCTGCTGCGTATAATTTGTAAAAAGTCTGTTAAGGAAATACGTGCCTGGGTTTGGTTTTTTTTATTGTTGTTGTTTTGGGGTTGGGTTTTTTCTTCTTTTCCCATTTTTACTTTTTTGCTGAGAACGTGCTCCATTACAAAGTTTTGATTCTGTGTTGAAGCTACATTCAATCTAGAAACACAAATGGCACCCAAGTTAGAAGCCATTTCTATAGCAGGAGTAAACTGTCACGAACACCCTTAGTATCAGTAGATACCAGTAATCACTGCTTTGCAAAAGGACATGCTTTTCTGTACTGGGTGTGGCCAAGAGAGTTAACTTTCTTCACAGCAGCTGGTATGGTGCCATGTTTCAGCTTTCTGGCTAAAACAGTGCTGCTAACACACCAACATTTTGGCTGTTGCTGAACAGGCTTGAAGAACATCAAGATTTTGCCTTTTTCCCCACCTCCACTCTGTTCCCTCCAGTGAGTAGGGGTGGAGATAGGCAAGATTGGAGAGGTTAGGAGGGGACACTGCCAGAACAGCTTACCCAAACTGGCCAAAGGGTATTCCACACCATGTAATGCTGTGATCAGCAATAAAACCTGAGGTAAAGGAAGAAGAAATGGAGGGGGTATCTGGCTTCCAGGGTGACTATTGTTTCGGGACTGGCTGGGCATCAGTCTGCCTGTGGGAAGTAGTAAGCAAATTTCCTTTGCTTTTTTTTTTTTCCTCTCCCCCTTTTTCCTTCACCTATTAAACTGTCTTTATCTCAATCCATGAGTTTTCTTGCTTTTGTTCTTTCTATTTTCTTCCCCCATCCCACTGGGGCCAGGGGAGGGAGGGAGGGAGCAGCTGTGTGGGTACTTAGCTATTGGCAAGAGTCAACCCACCACTCTGCTAGAAAAAAGTCTGCTAAACATTTCATAGTAACGGCATTTACTAGAATATTGAAAGCTCAATTTCCTTAAAAGCATGCCTTATCAGTGAAATGATAGCTTTTGTAGCTCTAAAAATTCCAAAAGTCTAAGCATAAATGCTTTCTCTCACAAAACAAACTACAGAGCCCTTCTGCCAAGAACAAAGAACATAAAGTTCTCCTCTACTGTCCAAATCTACTCCCTGTTTGCAGGGATTCTATAAAGTGGTAGCATTCAGAAACCTGCACGCTCCATTTTAATAGCGATCTTCTACCTCTGCTACTCTAATTTACACTACTGCATAACGTCACTGCTCTAAGTGTGGTAACTTTCTTCTAATTTACAGTTAACGTAGTCCCTGATAGTTCACTCCCACTTGTTTTTGCCCTTTGGCCTCCTGGTGCTCATGAGCAAATACACAGAAAGCAGCAAGCCTTTGCTTTGCTGGACTGCACCTGTAGTCTTAGTTCATAAGGCAAGCTTCCCAATGTCCTATTTGTTCTCTGTTACAGTCTAGTCTGAATTTAGATCTGTATGCACAGTATTGCAAAAATAGCTCCAAAGATTTCACCCCAATGACACCATATGCACTGTACTGTATTTTGTAACACAACATGCAAAGCAAAAGGAAATCTAAGAACAATTAAAATACGCAGCACTACAATCTACAGTGGCACTCTGCAGGTTCCTTTTTAACCTTAACTGCATTGCCTTCAGCACCCACAGACCACATAGTTTTTTCAGTTGTTTAAGCAAAAACATTTTTCAGGAATTTTGGGGTGGCTCCATGTCGTGATTTAACCCCAGCCAGCAACTAAGCACCACGCAGCCGCTCACTCACTCCCCCCCCACCCAGTGGGATGGGGGAGAAAATCGGGAAAAGAAGCAACACCCGCGGGTTGAGATAAGAATGGTTTAATAGAACAAAAGAAGAAACTAATAACGATAACACTAATAAAATTACAACAGCAATAATAAAAGGATTGGAATGTACAAATGACGCGCAGTGCAATTGCTCACCACGCGCCGACTGACACCCCAGCTAGTCCCTGAGCGGCGATTCCCTGCCCCCCACTCCCCAGTTCCTATACTGGATGGGACGTCACATGGTATGGAATACCCTGTTGGCCAGTTTGGGTCAGGTGCCCTGGCTGTGTCCTGTGCCAACTTCTTGTGCCCCTCCAGCTTTCTCGCTGGCTGGGCATGAGAAGCTGAAAAATCCTTGACATTAGTCTAAAGACTACTTAGCAACAACTGAAAACATCAGTGTTATCAACATTCTTCACATACTGAACTCAAAACATAGCACTGTACCAGCTATTAGGAAGACAATTAACTCTATCCCAGCTGAAACTAGGACACTCCATTCCTGTGGTATTGGTTCACTGCTGCCACTGGAATATACTACAAAAATTGTGGATCCAGGCATATCATCCAACATTTTAAGAAATTTTAAAAAAGGTAAGAATGGTCACCTTTTGTCAACAGGGAATGACCTTATTTCTTTGTACCTCAGAAGTATGGTTTAAGAAACAGGTGAATCCTGATTGCATACATAAAATACTCAGCACATTCCAACATCACTGGTTCCCAGTCTAGACTTTACCATCAACAGAACTTCCCTACATACTAAGTGTTTTAAAGCCATTGGATCAGCATAACTATACTGGCTGTTCACAAAGAACCCTTAACAATGACTAAGTCCAGAAGATTAGAGATCATGGCTCCAAATCATAACCACTGCCTCCTCCCCCCACCTCTCCAAATAAATTATCAGGAAACAACTCCAGCAAGCTGTAGTCTTACTTTAATCACTCATAAATAGTTCTCTACAGCAAAAGTAAAGTTAGTACCTACTCCAGCAAACTCCCCATCGAGCATTTGAGAAGGAACATAATGAAGATGGAAGAATGCTTCTTACAGGGTAATCAATACAAGTGTTGTTGGTGTAACACCAAAGGCACTGTGCAAAAGAAAAACAAACAAACAAATTATTGATCTTCAAAAACAGTTTACAATTTATTGCTCCTCTCCACAGACAGAATCCTCAAGCCAGTAAAATACTGTATGGATATATGGAAAGTGTTTTGTAGTATAAAACCCACAGAAGTCCTGGTACAATTCCTAAGCCTAAACTGAATTGTGAGTAAGTACATTTTGTACTTATAGATAATAAATATTTACATTATCCTGAAAAATTTGGGAACATATTGAGGTACTACGTATACCTGAGGATAAAATGGCTTTGTGTTTAGAATTTCTGAAATTAACAAGTAATACAAAACCAGAAAGCCAACTGTTCAGAATTTTAAAAACACCTGGTATCTTTAAGGAATACAAATACACTTATAATCTTACTTCACCCCTATATTCGACTATCAACAGAAAGAAAACAATAAAGAACTCTTACAATTCTTCAGGTTTTGCTGCAAGGTAAAAAAGATACAGCCTTATCCAATCTATGCTGCAAAGTACACTGGGTACCTTAATTGTGCACACTTACATATCTGGATATTTTTAAAATTTAAAATTTCTTACATGTATTATAGCTACAATACAAGCACAACATTTCTGCTTTTTATGCCACCACTAAGCATCAAGCTTAAGTTTTGTTTTTCATCTGTTAAAATAAATACTCATTCAAAATTCCTTTACCACACAACTCAACCAGTGAAGAAGTTTTGGATGACAGTAAAAGGAATCCTTGACAGAACAGGGTTTTTTTAGGATTCATTATACAAAAAGCTCATCCAGGTACCATGCTTTATCTAACAGTACTATCAAGAACATCTCTGTCATACATCCTCAATTGCACAAAGTCTGTTATCTTGCTCTAAAGGGTTAGAAAACGTTAAATACAAAGGAAACCATTCGCAGTAGATTCTGCTCTCTTGAAAAATAGTGAAGAAAGACAAGAAAAATGTATTCATATTTTGTAGTTGGTAGGGTGTACAAGTCAAACATACCCATAAAGACACATCAACAAAAATAATTACGAATGTATAATAAGGATTGCAAAAAACCTGCCCTCCTAAGTTTTAATTTTAATCAAGGATGTTAGATGAGAACACGCTTATTTTTGTTGGATTGATTATTTAATAAGAATTAACAGTTCAAAAATAATGAATAATAGAGGGCAGACTAAAAGTCATTGCTGAGCTTTGTTTGAATGTAACACTGACTCTGTTTTGAGTGGGAGGCTGGACTAGATGACTCATGAGGTCTCTTCTAACCTCAATGACTCTATACTGTTGGTCACAACTAGGAGCACAGAATGGCCAGCTGTATCACTCTGATGGAGACTACTGCATGCAACTTAAAAACATGTAGCCCAAAAGGTGATACCTGATACAGCTAGTGACTGGTGCAGAGGCTAAAGTAAAAGAAAATATTTCAACTGACTCATTCCCAATGCTAAAAATTGAGCTGTCAAAATCAAGTCAGAAAAAAGCCTAAACTGAGGGTGAAACATTTCCTTAACTTTGATCCTCATCTACACAACCTAAAAGTAAAGACAGAAAAGATTTTATTTTATTTTATTTAGGGGTAAATCATATCCTTTGGAGAGTATGCTAGGAACCACATTCCCCCTCTGATAGATATCACTGACTTTATTTTAGTAGAGTCTCACATGGATAATTAAGTGCAACATCATTACTTCAGTACACACTCATTTTAAGAACATATTCTTAGTATTAAAAGAGATAAGATAGTAACTATGAACACAAAATGAATGCTTCTTCCTCTATAATCAAATAGATGTACGCAAGGTACTATTATCCCCACTTTTCCTTCAAAAAAAATTGGCTATATTTATTGATCATATAATTTCCTATAACTGTTGTTAGATCCTTTTTTTTAATGCCTAGCTTGCCTAACATCCATTTTCCACAAGAATTTAGATTCCATACATTTGTTATTAGGACAAAAATGAGAATGACAAAAATAAACAGCTGAGGGGAAAAGCGTGTTGGTAGACCACTCAGAAGTTAAAAATGAGACTTTTGAAAATTATCCAGAATGCTGAGGCTCTACACGTGCACACAGATTTTAAAATGCAGTCCTATCTTTAACTAGTGCTTGCATTACATATTTTGTCTTACACACTGTCATATGGAGTTAGAAACATGAAAACAAAACTCTCAAGATGTTAATCAATAGATATTTACACATTATGTGTTAACAGATAAATTTCTCCAAATTTAATACACCTGGTAATCTACTAGTCATAGCAGTAGATATTCTTTGAAGTAAATAAATTGAGTTTCAAGATTGAACAGCTCTAATCAAAATCCTTGTGTTATTTTTTAACGTACCACTTGTAAGGAATAAGATTAAATGCAACAGCGTATCTATAAAATTACCACTCAGAACTTATTGATAAAAACCACAAGAAAATAGGTATTCATCAACTCTAAAGACCAACCCAAAAGATGAACCCAATTATAATTATGATAAAATCTGAGCATTTGGAATTATAATTCTATTTAACTGAATTAAATTACTACATTTTAGGGTTTGTTTGGAATTGTTTATCTATTCACCAAATGTTTAATCTTCATTTTTATGTGCTGCTATCTATATTATCACCAATATGAAAACCTGATTTTTTTTTCCACTGAAGCAATTAATTTCAGCAATCCCTTGCTTTTGTATTGCTCACACAAATGCTAATGGCTTTGTTCTGTAGCCTTTCTTTTCTTTTTTTAATGTATGTGTGAATTGTCTGCATCAAGCCTAAACTGCTTTCTTCAAGGTTAACACTGATGCTATTGAAGCAGTTGCCCTGAATCATCCATCATTCTGTCACCAAAACAAGCCTGGACACTGTCATTGGTTTGACAGATTTTGAAAATAATGTATCTATAACTCTGTTAATGTCTTCAGTACACAAGCACAGCTAAAGGATTTATTTCTCTCACAAGGTGAACACATAGCTTTCTGGTTAATAAAAGTTGTATTCATGTATCTACCACAGCAGCAGAGCTTACTTGAAGTGACAGTCACACCAGTGGTAGTGCTGAACATTAAAGATTAAGTGACCTATATTTTCCATTTCCTACTTCATACTTTTGAAGATGAAGAGTTCTTTACACAATGCCATGCTTATGACAACAAATACACAGGTCTGACAACACACAATAACCACATCAATACCAGGCAATTAATATTTTTCCATTAAAAAAAGCCAAAAGATGCAAAAGACAAGCATAAAACAGGTAAGTTTAGCTCTTTCTCAATTTCCCCTACTGAAAAGGTTGTGCAGTAACTTATGTAACTTAAAGACTCCTGAAATATCTATTTTCAGTGACTTCTGAAGTTAGAATTCAAGACAATCTCTCACTTTAAATCAAGGAGTTTTTTCTACTTTGCAGGGACAGACACCTTTTGCATACTTATCACGACTCTTACTGTGGAGCTAAATGGTTTTGAGCAAAGGACAGAGAAACAAATTCTACTGTGGTTCTTTTGTTGCCTTATTGCAATCTCACTGGAAATCTAAACACTTTGCTGCCAGAATGGAGATCTAGCCTGGCAGTCTTAAGCAGTTACAGTCTGATGTACTCAGGGGAGAGGCCAACATATCTGAACATCTACAAAGCATCGATCCAGTCTGCCTCAGTTAAATGCTTGGGGCATCTCCAGAGAAAAGCATTTCTAGTTTATTTACATTAACTTCCCAGTTCTATTCAGCATACAAGAAATGTAAGCCATTTTACACAGGTAAGATTCAGTTTATCTAGCCCTTGTATAAGATGCAAACTCAACTGCTCGCAAAACGAGCACAGCAGCAATATCAACTCTCTCAGCTGCACTATGAAAGCACTGAGCACACGCTGAGACTGGAAGCCCACCTTCTACTCTGTCCATCCTCTCCAGACAAAGCAGAGAAATAGCCTGAGCGACCAAATCACAGAGCAACCCTGGCAAAGTGAAAGCACACTGGCATCAAGTGACAGAGGGGAAGCAGCACATCAGTTGACTCGACCATTTAAATAAAACAGAGGCTTCCTTTTATTAAGGGTTGTTTGACTAGATTCACCGTTAAAAACAAAACCCCCACCAGACAGCCAAACCAACCGCAACAATCTGACTTCATATTAAATGAAAAAAACAAACAAACAAAAAAACAAAAAAAACCACACACCACCAAATTCTCAGTCAAAAAGGATGTTAAAAATCTTACCGAAACATTTTTTAGACATTCTTCACAGGACCTCTGGGAAAACTCTGAACATGCTAGAAGAAAAACCAACACAAAACAGACAGATGATATATTTATTTTTACTCAATAATGTCAAGCATTTAATACAATAATTAGCCTTTTCTTTTTTCTACTTCTAGATAAAGCAATGATTTTGATTGAAGCAATGAAAGCTCATTATTCCCATTTCAGGAGAACTGCAGCAAACATACAAAACAGTTAAGCTTGACCTCTGACATAGGAAAATGATTTAAGCTTACCTGTAACTTCAATTTGCCTTCTTTAAGGACAACATGGGAGATATAACCCAAGAGCCTCCCTGTGTCTCTGCTGAAGTTCTAAGACATTTACACTTCAATTTAGAGAACATTCCAAGTTTTCCATCTTTGGAAGCCTATCAAAGGCTGACCCTTGCCTAAGGTTGGTCCCCCCTCCATAGACATTAACCTTTTTCTGGGGAAAAGAAGTTTTTGAAAAATAAAGCTCTCCAAATAACATGATTTTAAATTACAATAAGAAAATATTTCCACACATAGGACACAAAGTAATTTTGTAAGATGACAACAAGAAGTCTGACAGAAGTTTGAAAGTCCAAGTGATGCAGAAGGAAGTTAATTCATATTTTCTTTGGACTTTAAAAACATCTTCTATCCTAAAAAAAAGGAAGTATTTACTGGTGTTCACATTCCCAGAAGATTCCAGCTAAAGGCTATGACTTTTTTTAGAAGTACTGCATGCTTATCATAAGACTGGTCTTTTTGATCCATAACGTAGGCATAATTTGTCACCCACAGGACCACGTACATGCCATAGTCTTGACCCAGATGAACTACTTGACAGATGAGGGGGAGTTTCCTCTCCTGGTCCGAACCTGGATTTTCTTCCAGTAATTGAAATTCCTACAGCAGTTTTTAATACTATTTAATGAAACTAACTTCTGATTATTTCCACATATATCATATAAATATGAGGGGAAAAAATATCTCCAAATCAGGAATCCAATTCTACTTTTAATGAATAACAGCATGTTAGTCATAAGCACTTACCCATCTGAGCTAAATTCTTGGCATGTTTTGGGATAACTACATATTTCAATGTTTTCTTTTCATAATTTAATATTATACCTTTCTGGTCCTAATTCTTAACACTAAATGCACTTTATGTAACAGTATATTTAATTTAATAATAATTTAATTTAATAAATCTGTTTAGAAAAAACACTTACTAGTTTATCTGGTACCAATTAATATTGGTACTGGTACCAATTAACTGAGAAACAGCCTAAGCATTAAGGCCCATATACCAATTCATGGAAAAAACCTGAAAAGATGACTCGGAAATAGTTCCCAGTTTAAACTAAAAAATTTTCAAGTGCGATTATTCCACACAGAGTACCACCATGCTTATTATAAAAATACTTCATTACATTTTCAATTTAAGATTTAACACACCTAAACAAACCAGCTTTCTGAACATGAATTAGCAAAGTAGTGTCAGAAGCGTGCAAGTACACGAAGGACTTCTAAAAACGTGATTTAGGTTACATTTTCAGTAACTGAATCATCTACAGAAAAATCAAGAAATGTAATATTTTTAGGTTCTTATCAAAGGAAGTAATCTTACAAGCTTTTCATGCTGTTTATCTTCTTTAACTGCCTTTCTACTGACATATTATAGCTCAAACCTATATGGGCATACATAACCAAAAGACTGGGGCTTAAATTATTAAAAAAATTAGACTTCTATTATTTGTTTATTCTAAAGAAAAGCATAGAAGAGTCTTAATGAAAAATACTTCAAATATATCATCACAACATACATCTCAAATCAAAACATCTTTATGTACTGCTGTTACAAAATGTAACATTACCAGGAGTTAAAAAAAAAATTTCCATTCTGCTTTATGTATTTCTCTGCATCACATAACTTAAAGACATATAAATTTCCCACCAGTTACAGTATTCTCCACAAGAGCAGAGGATAAAACAAAACACCTCTCAAACTGAAAAGAAGAAAAACCCAACAAACAACCTCTCCAATATGCCATGCTAAAGCATTACATATACCAGCACATTAAACAAAAACAACTTTGAATTTTTTTTTATTCAGATAGATATCTAAGTTGACAGTCTCCCTCTAATATTTCAAGGGACTACTGTATTATCTTTATCAGGGGAAAAAAAAAAAAAAAAAAAAAAGCAAGCCATCACACCACTACCAACAATAATTCATATTGTATTTTAAACAGTATTTATCTAGCACAACCATTCCTCCTATATTGGCATATAACATCAGCATTAATCGCCTAACATGTAATAAAATGAGAAATCACTTTTACATATCAAGCCTGGTTTACCAAGCAGTGGAAGCATTACTTTGATAAGTGGTGTCATTTTTACCAAAATAGTTTGGGGTAACACCTTGTACAGAGTGAACTGTAACTATATGAAGATTATATTCTCACAAGGTAAGAAAAAGCTATCACTGTTCATGTGCTGGTTTTTTACAACTACAATTCTGCCCACACATACAGGAATTGTACTATGTTATACACAAATTACCTGTATGACCTTACTTTCAAGGAGACATACTCATGGACAAATGCAGAGATACAGAACAAAGGCTGTTCCTCCACAAAATACAGGTAAAACAGAATAGTGCTGACAATAAAACTCTGTTTTGTTTAAAAACAGCTTTCCCCTCCTCCCCTTTCCAAGAGGTATTTGTGCATGAAGGTAGCATATACGGATTTTTTTATTTTTTTAAGGAAGACGGGGCTCTACACCAGCATACATTAGGGACTGAGGGCTGCCATACAACCTTAAGATCAGTGACTTTTGGGACCGGGGGGGGGGGGGGGGGGGGGGGGACACGACGGTACAGGCACCTCTTACTATTCCACTGAAAACAACAGTGTGACTGCTCAGTCAGAAACCATTCAACACCTACACTTATTCATAGCTAGTTTATTTTAATGTGTTCTCTGCCCCTATTCTCAGGACAACACTGCTCTTCAACTTAAACAGTTGTTCCCTCCTACTGGCATAAGAGTACTTTCCCCAAGTACTCTTATTCCCCTTCAACCTTCCTCCTGCTCCAGCAAGTAAAGCCCTACTCTTCTAGGTATTTTCTCAAACAGGGAACAATACAACCTTTGTAGCCCTGCTTTGTTCCAGTCCAACTCTGTTGAACACAGGTGCTGAACTTGTGGAATATTTAACAGGATGACATACAAGGTCCCGCAATCTGGCAGAACTACAATAAAACTGCCTTCTCACTCTTCATGAGCACATCACTTCAGTATCTGATTCACGCATCTGATAGTCAACAAGTCTACCTCCCTACTTTTTTTCCCCCAACTAATTCGATTTAAGATTAAAACTGTAATACTTGTCATATGACATAACAATCCATCTTTTATTTTTCACTTTCATCTTATTTCTAATATTTACTCCTTAAAGGTCACCCACACCCTTCTGTATAATATCATGATCCTTCTCCATATCAACAACCAACTTTGCATCATGAGCAAATTCCTAAACTGACATAACAGTGACAATATGTGAAAGGTTCTTCCTAGGGAATCCATAAGCAACTCCACTACCAACTCAGCCTGGTTTTTGGCTCCAACCAAACCCTTTGGTTTCACTTATGTTTCTCAAACTACTAGAAAGACACTGATCAACTTGCAGTTATTAGCAGGTCTACCTTTTGTTCTTTTCTCTGAGAAACACTGACAGTTCCCTTTCTCTTCTGCCTCAAGTTAGTTGTCTCACAAAGCTGGATACTTCCCTGTCGAGTATAAACCCTTCCATAAAAGAAACGAAACACCTCAAAATGGACTCTAGAAACATGTGTGAACGCCCACTTGAAATACCCTAATTTAATGCAAACTAACCCGACATGTACCCTTCTGGTCACATCCACTAACGGCAACCAAATTTGAGGACGAGCTTCACCAACTGCTTTCCAAAAGCAGCTATGAGATGAACGATTCCAAAAGAACAAACAGGACGGCAAGAGCATCTCCGCCGGCTTCTCCTTCCAAGCCAAATTCCTCACCATCAGTCAGGACAGAGAAAACACAGGCGACTGCCGTCTCCTTGCAGCAAAACTCCGGAGAACCCCACGGCTCCGCAGGCCGGCCAGCAGTACAAACCCTAGTGCCATCGCCCCTTCCTTTGGTGGGAAGCCTGGAGCCAGCCTCTCGGGAGCGGGCCGCCGGTCCCGTCCCGTCCCAGCGGTGGCGAGGGAGGGCAGCCGAGGGGGCAGCCGAGGCGGAAGCCGGACGGGCGGCCGCCCTCCCGCCACACGGAACCAGCCCGCGCCGAGGCAGGGGACGCGGACCCGGGCAAAGCCCCGCGCTCCGCCAACTCTCCAAAAGGCGCTCCCGGGCGGCGCTCGGCGCCTGCGGGCCTCGGGGTGAGTGGGGGCCTCTGCCCGTCCCTCCCGCCGTGCCCCCCGCAGCCCTGCCCAGGGGCGAGCGCGGCCCTCCAGAAACGTCCCGGAAAGGCCGCGCAGCCCGCACCCACGGGCGAGCCCCTCACGCGGGGAAGAAGGGAACGGCTACGCGCTACCCCGCGGCTCCCCCCGCCCCTCCTTACCCTGCGCCGGTGCTGGCGGAGCCGTGGCGGCGAGGTGCGCCAGCCCCGTCCCGGCGCGGCCCCACACCAGCGCCAAGCCCTGCAGCCACAGCGGCCACAGCCGCAGCGCCGCCATCACGAACCGACTCCGCGCAGGCGCCAACAGCTCCCAGCGGCGGGCGCAGGCAGCGCGCCTCACAGCGGGCCGGCTGCCCGGGAGCGGGCTTTATGGGACGGGGTCTCGCCCCCGCCGGCCCCCGGAGCGGCTGTTTCACCTTCCGTAAGCTCCCGGTGCGTGTGGCCTGGCGCTGGCCGTGCCTGCCGTGCCAGCGTCCCTCTGGCGCACCTGTGTGAGCGGCCGCGCTGTGGCCGCGAGTCCCTCGCGGTCACCTGTAGGCTCAGTTCTGTGATATACCGGGCCTTTTTCCCCCCCTCCCTGAAGGCTTATTGTTCTTTTGATTTGACCCGCTTTTTTCCTGCCTTTGCTGTGTGGGCTCTTCCCGTCGCTGCGAGGGCAGGGAGGTGCCCAGGATCCCTTGCCCTGTCTCCTGCTTCCTGGTGTCTTTTTTTTTTTTCAGTAAGGATGGCCAGTGGGCGGCCAAAGCCAACAGAGCCAACAAAGGTATCCCCAAGTTAGGGCTGGCCAGGGAAGGGAATAAAGAGATGGAGACAAATGCGAACATTTGCCATGACCTTCCCATTTTAAAAGACTAATGAGCTTGTGAGAAATGCACTCACGCTGACTTTCATGAATTTTACAAGTTTATTATAGATCAAAGGCAAACAGCGCTGGGCGCATGGTCAAAACCAGAGGCGCACCGGTTATACCCGAACTCGCCTTTTTATACACTGTGTTTGTGGTGTTTCAAAGGGGTTATTTTAATATTTCAGGTATCTATTAACATAACTCCACCCCAGACCACCCCCCACTTGCGCGCGTCTCTTGTGGTTCGGAGGGGCCTTCGGGGATCTGCAAGGGATGAAGTCAGTAGTCTTCCTCTGGCTGCACTTTTCACCCTGCTGTTTTCCTCCAGTCACACTTTTCAATATTTTCACATTAAACTTCTGTTTTTCCTTTGTTCTTCTCGTATCTTTCATGTCAAATAATCTTTGACCCCCAAAATGCTGTTCTCATGCTAACAAATCACTCCTTATCTTCTTACTTGTGTTCTCAGTTTTACTCGTCCTTGAGTCCATATGTCTGTTTTTCTGTGTTTTCACAAATCCATCTACACATCCTTTAATTACTTGAGTTACAGGATGTCTTATCTCATCAGAAGAAACTACATATTCTGCTTGTGCCCATTTATTGCCTACAAACTATAAAATACAATTGATGTCTGGAATATATTAACTACATATTTCCCGTGTTAAGGCCTAATTTAGTGGCAGTGAGGCAAACATCCTTTCAGGACATAGCTTATGCAGTAGTTAGGCAAATTTCAGTGTTCTTGTTTTGCAAAAGCCAATATACATTTCACAAGCTGTTGGTTTTCCACAGTGACCCCCACCTCTCGGGGCCTTCCAGAAGTGTGTAGCGCCCTTTGAAGTGCCCAGGGGTGTACAGAACACCCAGACAGGGCTGCCAAGATATGACACAGGAGTGAAAGAAACAGACCCCAAACTCTGAGGTGGTTAAGGGTAAGGACTCATAGGAAACTTTGGGCATCTCAACAGCCCTAGACAACTGTGCTTAGGCACCGAATCAAGTCCTTAATGGCCAGTGAAGTAAGATATCTCGCCATGCTTTGACAGCCAGCTTTACTTTAATTAAATGATCCTATAGCTGAACTTTGTCAGTTTCTCTGTGATTGTGTTCAGGAATGGGAAGTTTGATATTGGGCAATCAATAGCCAAAGTGCCGGTGTAGGTTTTTTTAGTGCTGAATGACTCTGCTTCAAGTAGGGAGTGAGCACTCCCTCCAAGTACGGCACTGTTTCAGTCAGCAGTGACTCCAGGTGCTTGTGACCTTCATTCTCAAACACGGCAGCTTTCAGACCACTTTTATTAGTTTTGTGTAATGATACCACTGTTATCATTGAAAGTATTGCAATTGGTTTGTGGGCATAGGGAGAGTAGATCTCAGCTGTTTGAGATGCTTTTGCAAATGCACGTGAGCCTTAATGAGGAATAAGATGAATGTTCTTCACAGTGCTTGACCTTGCCATCCCGTCTAACTTTAGACACCTGATTCACCTTGCTGCAGAAATTAATATCCCTAAAATCCCACACAGTAAGAGATGAGTAGCTCCAGGAAACAGTTCAAAGGGAATTAGGATAACTGCTAGTAATTCTGGTGACTTAGGCCACTGCGTAAAAATAAAGGGAGCAAACCTGAGTCTTCTTGCTTGGTTCTAAGGCTGTTGGCCTTCAAAGCTGGCAGAGTGCTATACTGTACCAGGATGGCTTTGTGGGAGATTTGGCAGTTTAGAAGGGGCTGATTGGAAGGTGCCCTTACCTTAAATTCAGTTTCAACCTGTGCATTAAAAAGTTATTTACATTTCATTCTGCCTATATAATCTTTGGATTTTTGCCAACAGCACTAGAGTCCCTGCCCCTTGGTCTTCAGGGAGTGTTAGAAAAATAGAGCCAAAGTGTGGGTATATGGGCCATATGGAAACAAAGATGTTTTTACCTGAGCTTAATGTAGGAAAATGCTGACTCATGACTTCAGCCTTCTTCAGCTGGCTGAATCATAGAATCATAGAATGATGTGGGTTGGAAGGGACCTTCAAATGTCATCTAGTCCATCCCCCTGCAATGAGCAGGGACATCTGAAGACTAGGTTTTGCTACGTGTTCAAGTCTATAAATCTCTATGCTCTGAAACACTTCTTTTTTTCTTGTTTCCATATTCTTGAGTCACTTGGAGCATGCTCTTGGAATAGTAGAGACACACAGATGAGTGACAAACACTACCAAAGATAAGGAACTGTTTACATAGATAGTAATATTTCAATAGACTATAGCTAAGGAGACATACGACAGAGATGTATAAAGTCATGAGTGGCACAGAAAAAGTGAACATAGAATGACTGTCTTTTCTAATACAAGACCTAGAGGGCATTGAACACAATTATCAAGTAGAAGATTGAAAACAAAAGTACTTAGAAGAAAATAAAGAGGTCGAAGTATAGCTAAGTTGTGAAACTCTGTATGTTAAGGACTCTAAAAGTTTAGATTAGTCCAAAAAGATTGGATTTTTTTCCATTAATATGTCTGTTAACAGTTATTAAGTACCAAGATATCACCTCTGGTTCAGAAAGTCCCTGACCCACACTGCCAGAATCTGTGTGCAATTCCAAGGAAGATGCATTATATGATTGCTTTATTCTGACATTCTTCCTTAGGCATCTGTTGTTGACTGCCTTTTTAGGTGAGATGCTGAGCTAGAAGTGCCCTTGAAATGACTTTATATAGCTGTTCTTATTAATTTCCTGAAAAACTTATATTATATTCCACATGATTTTGATTAAATGTACTAAATTATGTTTGAGGCAGAGGGGAAGTCCTCTAGCTAATTTTTTATATCTTAGATTTGGATGGGTTTATGTATTCAGTGAAGAATGACTTCTCATAAACCCGCTCTAAATTCCAAGCCAGAGCTTGTGATTTTTCCTTGAGTTGCTTCTAGCATCGTTATTCTACAGAAAGTATCTTTAACCTGGAGGAAAGAGTTACAGGAGAGGGGGAAAAAAAAGAATTTGCTGAGAGGTCTTCAGAAGTATGGTTACATCCATCTTCTCTGATCTAGCTTTGTTATTCCCTTGGGGGACAAAAACATTAATATAATTTATGAACAGCTACGGTAATTCTCTCACAATAGCTATACCTACAGTAATGAATCACTTTTTTTTCTTGATTAGGTGACCACTCCCTCAGCAGACATAAATTCCCAGGAAATGGAGTGTAGAAGACTTGAAAAAATGATCTACCAAGAAACTGGGTTTGGAACAAGTGGTATGTATTAAGATTACAAACAAAAAGAAAATCTCAGAACTTAAACAGATTTTGCTTTTTTCTATCATAATTCTATATTCATTTCAAATGATAACAAGGATTTTTCTGCCAGCTCTGTAGATTCTGCCTGGGCTTTTGAACAGCGTTTCTACTCATGCATTTTCAGCAGCAGCTCTGGCCCCTTTTCCTCATCTCTGCTCCAGCTCCTCCCTTGTGATAGAACAGCTGAATGAGCCATTCACTGCATAGCTGAACAAAGAACAGATTGGGCTGACAGAGTCTTGTCTTCTTTTTTTAGCTGGTTTATTTTTCATTATTACCAGTGCCAACAATCTCAAAGGTGACATATGAGTTACAAAGTCTGTGTGTGTTCAGTTGATTCCCTTAATGACAGTATTGCTTCATCACTGTGAATGAGTTTACCCTGCTTGCCTGATTACAATATGCATAAATAATTCAACTGATAAGTCATGTAAGTGATTAGGATGTCACTTTCTTCTTTGCTGTGTTAGGCTTATGGACATAGGCCCTGGTAAAAGGCATTTTACTCCAGCAATACATTGTTCAAAAAGGTTGTTTTAGTTTGTGGCTGGCTGAAGCATGAAAGTATCTTCAGGTTGCAATTTGATGTGCACTTAGATCAGTGTTCCCACAAAAAGCAGTCTGTGGTTGTCTCTCCCTGAATGCTGGTTCTCGTATTCAACAAACACTGTGGTGTATGAACAAAAACATTCCTGCAGTCCTATAGTGAACTGGTGCAGCTGAAAGTTTGTTTTTCAGCTAGATCAGTGATACCCTATCCGGGTCACTGAGCGGGGGACCAAATTCTTGTGCTGGCACAGCTAAGGAGGAATTGTGAGGACACGACTAATATCCCAGGGAAGAAAGAGGACCTTTTTTTCGACCCCTCTCAGTTGCAGGACCAGCTTAAATGCCTGTTGGCTTCATATTAAGGCTTTGTTGAAGTCGTGCAAGAGGCTACATATGAGGTCTAGTACTTTGTTAAAGTGGGGTACTAACTGTCATTAAATACCTACAGGGAGCAGATCTGCTGAATAAGAACATGCACCTTCCTATCATCATCCTTAAGAGTGTATTCAGATTTTAATAAAATGGCTCTTACAACTATAATCTTAAAATTCAATTAATAATACCATTTTATAGAGGAAAAGGTGCAGCTACAAGTTCAGGCTATTTCTCAAGGTCAAATAAAGAAAATTAAATCTTTCAGGTCAATATCCACCTTCTATCTTATAATAACCACCCTTCCATAAATAATCTTCACTGAAACAGATCTCCTAGAGATCCTAATAACTAGAAGTGGTAACGTATCATAAACAGATCAGCTCCAGTCCTGCAAATACACAGATAGCGGATATTTGCAGGGGTTAGAACAATGCAGTATAGAGGGGAAGTGATATACTTTATTCAAGGTTTTGCAATTTTACTATAAATACAATGGCCCAATTTTATCTTTCAGGCAAACCCTGAGATTAAACCAGAGATTAAATTGGCTGTTAAATGGTCTTAATAAATTCAGACATGATCAGCTGAATACTACTGGGACAGTTAAAGTAAGTCAGTCTTCTCAATTGATGTGAGAGCCCTTGCTGTCATGGAAATAAGATTTGCACCCACGGCGATTTTTGGCTTGCAAAAAGGGAGCCTAAGAGAATACAAAGGACCAGTTCAGTATCTCTGCTAAGGGTGGTGTTAAGTAGCAGCTGATTTTCTTTGGTTTTCATTGTACAATACTCAGGTGACCACGCACTTAATATTTAGGGAGTAAACGTACTGTTCAAAGAGTATCTACATAATTACTCAATTATCTTGTGGCTATACTGAGAGATAAAAATTCTAATCTCATCAAAGAAAGGCATATAGTGAGAATTTTTGCCTTCTGACTTGCACAGCTCATGTTACATGTGAGGTTTTTTTTCTAAAAGGAATAGTTGCAAACAGAACTGCTACGTGCTCTGTTCTGCAGAATGGTTAATAGTACTGAATCACAGTCAAATTGAATTGTTTTCTATTGTTAGATTTATTGTAATACTACTGCGACTAAAATGACAAGCCAAGTGCTTCAAAAATTCTATTTTGGTAAGATCTGGCAATGCATAAACAGCTGTTAACATTTAGTCCTCTCTAATATTTCAAACAAGGGAGAGCAGTGAATTTTCTAATATAACATGTACTGAACTGACCAATTCTAGCAGGGTTAACTAATTTATTTTGAAAACCATTGAACTTATCTAGACAAAGACTAATTGTTAAATGCAGCATTTCTTGGATGGAAGGGCTGATTTGTTTTTTGGCTGAGCACTGGTGCACAAAAAAGGATTGGGACCTTGGCATAGGGTATTGTTCAAATCTCCCAAACAGGCCCGTTGGTTGCAGTCTGGGTAGCGACAGGAGTCACTGGATCAGATGAGACTTCCCTAACCACTTCTCTGCTCAGTTCTCGCATCCCAACTGGCCCCTGATTCTGTGCGACTACTTCAGCATATGCATTATCCATTGCTATAAATTATTTTAAAGTAAAACATCTTACTGTATTATGTACAAAAAGACTGTTCTCTGTGACCATTTCTGCATCTACAGGAAGAGTTTCTATGGACTGTTTACAAGTGTCTTATCTGTGTGCTATCTGGTCAGTTCTGCAGCAGGAGCCACCAGGAGTCTCCAGAAGGGCCAGATTCTCCACCCAGGATGTTAAATGACACATTTAGGTGTAGAAATTTGTCTTGGCACAGCAGGAGCTGCCTGGGGACTGTCTGAAATCTCCACCTGAAGATCTACTGCAAGAGTCAGTCAGATCCCTTGTTCTGGAGGTGGTGAGGAGCTGGGTCTGTCACCTTGTCTTTGCTCAGTTGAGTGTCTTTTCTGTGCAGGGACTAGCTGAGGAGTTCCTGGACCACTCAGGGAGTTAATGAGTTTAGCGCACTGAGTGTGCACACAGGGACATCGCTAAGACCCAGCTACACCACAATTATAACTAAAGGACGACTTGACTTTCATCCAGCTCTTGCCACAGCACCTCTGTAATTGAAAACCATGCTGAACAGCATTCATCCAGCTGTGAAATAAGATAGGCAACTTGTGATTTCCTGTGGGTTGTCTTCTGTCTTGTGGTTCAACCAGGCACAGGCTTTCCCTGGGAACATGGCTATAATGCCACGCGGATCATGCTGTTTTGCTTTCTCCTGTTTAAAATTGCTGTTGCTCTCTAGAGAAACCTGTTTCTAAGATTCTGCTTTTTTCCCCCAGAATGAATTAATGTAATGAGACTTAATTGCATGTTTTGTATTTATCATTGGCTTTGCCTTATTAAATCTCCTCAGTCATAGCTGGGCCAAAAGAGACGTTGTAGAGCTACGGTCAGCTGGGGTAGGGTAAATAGGAGAGTCGCAAAATGGAACAGCCCAACAAAAGAAGGGTCCTGTTGCGTTCCAGCAATGAATAACTCCACTTGATTTAAGCTATTGGCTTAACGAACAGACAGAAAATATCCCTTGGCTGCTATTTCCCAGGCCTTGTCTAACTTCTGAAAGATTTCTTTTGTTAAAACTGATAAAGATCAGCTAACAACTTAATGCCAAAGTATGGGAGAAGTATTTACCCACACAGCTGCTCTTATTTGGTCCATTTTCTAAACTGTGAGGGGACCAGATTTTCTCTTGGCATTTCATAATCATATGAGTTACCATACTGTTTCATTTGGACACTGGATCTTTTTCTTAATACTGTTTATTTCCTGGCTTGTCAGCACTTCAGCTTTTCTGCTCCCTGCTGCAGACTCGCATTTGCTTCAGAATGCTATACAGCTGTGAAAAGACTGTAGTACTGATATCTCATATATCTCTGTTCTGATTATTTTCAATATAAAGTGCTAACATAATTTGCTCCTTGATTCAACAGAAGTAATTCAAGAATCCTAATGCCAAAACATCTCGCTGTAGCTTTGATCTGTCTTCCTCTCTCCATAGCCTTAATTCAGGCTAATTAAGAAATTGTATCTGTATCTGGTTACTTTCCAGGAGTTTTGTGCAATACCAGCTCTACACCATCCCAGAAAAGGAATCCCTTCTATTCTTCTTTCATAGGCAATATAAAATCCCCATATTTAAAAATAGTAATGTATCATTCCAGCACACATCCCAGAATACTTAACCTGGAATCTTGACTGCAGCAATGACTTATATCTTGCTCCTTTGAAGAAGTTAAGATACGGAGAAGTTAGTGTTGGTTACCATGTTACTTAGTTTCACAATATAGACTCCCCTGTATTACCCAAAGCAGAGAGCTACTGTTTCAGAAAGCAGTAGCATTACAATTGTTCCAGTGGACACAGCATCCTGCCCAAATCTCCTTGCATGTGGTATGTATCTGGGATGTCGACAATTCAGGAGTTTACAAATGTCTGCCTTTACACACCAGACATTTTCAAAACAACTCTAATTAAATCCTTGTTAAGATTCACAATAATTTCTTTCTAGACGATGGGTGACATTTGTTTACAGCTGGATCATATACCGAATGGGGATTTTCAGTTTAAACCTGATGTTGAAATTTCTGGTGTTTTCCTCCACGCCTGTGCCAATGGAAAAGGTAGTCCTGCCTTCTGCTACGTTCTCCCTTCTTATGTTCAGTCACAGTTGTGCACTTATCCAGCAAAAGTCACAATACACGTGGTTAGACACAGACAATATTTTCAGGAAATACAATAATCACTTCAAGCCATATAGGAAAATTTAAGAGCTCAAGAAAACAAATTAGTAGCTTTCAGCTATTAGGAACTTGTGTTTACTCCTGCTAGGAGAAAGATGTGACAGCTGGGAACAGAAATAAACCAAAGGAAATGTGTTAAATTTCTATAGTAGGGGATTATCAATAACAAAATGAAATCCAAAACATAGTAAAAATAGCTGTGAGAAAAAGATAATCTCCAGAACCAACCCAGGAAGCATGATCAATTTGAGTTTTCTAATTTACAACAGTATTCAAGCAAATCCAGTTGTAGGCTGCGTTACCTATGATAGACCATACAGAAGCTTCTACAGACCCTCATGCCATCTCTGGTGCCCTGCAAAAATAAGGAGGTGTCACCTGAGACATTGTCTTGCAAAAGATGCCTACTGGAGGGCTGCTGTGGAAATCTGGACCCAGAGAACTGACTTGCCCACGTGAGGAAAGCAGGGAGAACAGCCTGGAATTCTTTTGGGAATGGGGCTGTCCATGAAACAAAGACAGCTATGATGCATAGAAAGAGCCTTAGAAGAAAAGGACAATTTTCTAGGGACAGAAATTGTCAAAGGCAACCTTTCGTCTCAAGAAACAGTAATTTACTTTGCGGACTTGAGAGTCAAAATCAAAAGCTGCAGGGTTTTTTGTACTTCAGTAGGCATACACAAGCAGCTCAGAGGCATATTTCATCAAATTATGTTGTTTTCATGTTATCTAATAAGACCTTTTTGAGTTCTTTTCCTGTGTTTTAAACTAAAAAGTCTCTGTGATGCGTTTGAATTTTACCATGAATAGTGAAATGTAGTCCAAGCAAATTCTGTTCTGCCCAGTGTTCAAGATCTCCTACAGGAGCTCTAAGCAGATTAGTGCTGAGAGCCTGAGAGAATTATAGCTCTCAGATGACTTCTCAAGTGAGGCAGACAGGCATCAGCTGCTCAGATTATTGGTTCTCAAGGTTCTCATAACTCCTTGGCTAATTAAGGTGCAGCCACATGGCGTTTGAAAGTGTACATGCAAACTAACAGGAGCCGATGTACCATAATGAATGATGAACTCTGTAACCCAGCGGCAGCTGACAAAAGAACTGCTGAAAACCCCACCAGCACCTCGGTATTTGCTAAGCTGCAATGCCAGAAACCTCATGTGTTGTGGCTGCCTGTGTGCCACCAACCTTACAGAGCCAGCTCTTTCCATTTGTTAGACTGACTCTCCAAATTATTTGCAAGGGAAACATCCTCGCCTCTGCAGTTGCGGAGGTCAACAGCATTTGGTCAGAGTTGCAGATGGCAAGTCAGATCTGAAGGTGTCTGCACCACAAGCCTAAGAAAGGACAGAAAGGTGAATATTTCTTTTGATGACTGGGCTTGTATTCCCAAGGCCTTCTCTGGGAGGTGTATAATTGAATCAAGTAGAATAGCGGCCATAGAAGGCAGCCAAATTTGTGCAGTCTGATTTATCTGCAGCTGTACTGTAAAAAAAAATGCCCTCCCACTGAGCCTATTTTGTGAGAATGAAATTCTGTGTCAGCTGCTTCCTGAGGTGATACTTTTGCCAGGAAATTCAACCTGTCTATAGAACACCTTAGCACAGCAGTAGAAAGAACCTGATCATTTTATTGTTGCTGACTTGATTAAAGAGTCAGAACAGTGCAATAATAGTCATCCATGAAGCTGAGTGTTCAAACGGAGATAACACTAAACCATTCGGATCTAACCTATAAGCTAATGCAAATATCTTAATATCTGGCATTATTCATCTATTAAAAAATTAGCTCTTTTCCTTACTAATATCATTATCAGTTGAGATTTCTTAATACATAGTTTAAAGCAGTGTAATCTTCAAGTTCAATAAAAAAAAAAGTCAACGCTTTTTTCCACTTCATTACCTTTTTTTCCTTGTCATACCTTCTTTTTCTAAGTGAATTAGGATGAAATGAAAGAAAAGGGAACAACCTTTGAAATGCTTTGAAACATGTTTTTTTGCCTTGCTAATAAATGTTCAATGTTTTTCTCGAAATGCAGCATTTTTCAACAACTTCTACAATTAATAAACACAACCTACATTAAAAAAATGTTCATATTAACACAGTCTTTCCTATGTAAACTGCTCATTGAGTGAGAAAACAAGGTCTCGAAGTAAGGCTTCATGAAGAATCAACGTAAGGCTGCCATCTTGCCCTTCTACTTCCACTCCCATATTCCTGCTGCCTCCTTTGTGTTGGCAGTAGAGCTCGCGACCAGGAGGCAGACCAGATTAGCTGCCTGGGAGGCTGAAAACTGAATAAGCAGAGAAGAAGATAAATAGCAAAAGGAGCAACAAGATGGGATTTCATCTTCTGGTAGCAGACAATACTTACATCTGCTTAAGCCCATCAAAAAATCACATGCTGAAGCTTTTTGAATAGTACATCAGAAAGTGTCTGCAGTAAGTTAAGATACATCCAAGACCTTTTTTAGGAAACAACTTATTTTTGACATAACTGCTAGTATTTATTTAAACTCCAATGTGAATTTGTAAATGAATGTTTATGAATATGTTGTGGCTTTGGGAAGAAAACTAGCGCAGTATCAATGGTTACAGACCCTCTAACTGATGGAAGTGCTGCGATACAGGGTAGTGAGGCTACAGAGAGACTGGAGAGTGCCAAGCTTTGGTGTTAAAATGCCACACTTGGCAGTGGTGGCTACACAGCAGCTTCTGGCATGGCACGGCACTAGGAAGTGGTGCTCAGCACTTGGGTCAACATCTGTGGTTCCCAAGGACAGATACTGCTTGGGCAGTACTCATACACTGTGTTTTCAAAGTTTGCTTATCATATTCTGGCAGTCTTTTGTGCCAAGTGAAGCTTATTCAAATACTTAGAGCTTTAATTACATTTTTCTCTTTGTTAGAACAGAAACTAGGACAACAACCCTGCTCTCGAAGTCCACCTTTCTGGTTTCTCTCCTCAAAACAGCCCTAAACACTCATACCTTCCAGCTCACCACAATTTCTGCTCCAAACTGACTGTTGGGACACAGATAAAAAGCAGTTTTGAAATCAGAAACTACCCTCTTAACCTTCGATGAGGCCTCTGTGTGTGCAGCTTCATGAATGCTGATGCAGCAGTGGAACAAAAAATGTACAAAAAAGCTTATGCTGCTTCTAAGGTGTGTTCCCTGCCTGCTCAGTAGATACACAAAGGGATAAGTAACATTACATACCTGCTGAACCATGTATGCGAACTCAAATCCTGTAAAATAAAACAGGGGAAAATCTGCCAAGAGATTTGTTTTCAATGAGCACAAATATGTGAGGTAGTTTTTTAGGAATTTTAGTATGAAAAAAATGAGGGACTCCCATGTTTTGGGAGAAATTGAGTTCTCTGCAAACCAGTATTTATGTTGACACCCAACTATCCCCTAGGTTTATACCAGCTCTCGGAGATACAAGGCCTGTCTGAAAGTGACAGCAAAAGAGGAAATGAACCCACAGAAGCAGAGAATATAAAATCATTTTTCCACCCCCTCAAGCAAGTTGTAGTACTGGCAACAACTGCTTTAAACTGTGCATACTCCATGAGAATTATTCTCATATAAACATTACTTCCCCTCCCCAATCAGATAAAAAAACAACTTACTAGAATGCCAGTTTAGAATTCTAGAAACCTACAGAGGAATTACCAAGAAGTCTTATTATATTCTGCATAAATAATCCAGGTTGTTTTGTGAACTTGCACTATGGCATCAGCATTTCTAACGCTCAAAGGGTTTGCGTTTTGCCCCATAACAATGGGGAAATGCTTGTTACTGAGTCACCATAATGCTGCTGAGCTGTCGTTGCCAGGAGCAGCACACAACAGAAACGATGCATCACTAACCATTACTGTCATCCTGGAATGTCACAAGTCCCTGGGATGCCTGCACGACTTTCACACGTAAGGCAGTAACATATTCTCCAGCTGACAGCACAGCTAGCACAGCCGAGGGGAGGACAGGATGGCTAATGCCACCACTGTCTTTCTTGTGTGACACTAACACAATGCAAATCTCACCAGTCTAGGAAAAGACTAATCCAGCACAGAACTTTTCGGCTGGGTTAGCAAGTTGCAGTGGTTAAGCGATGGCTGAGCGAGCAGCAGAACTGACACAGGGAAGAGACAGGGCTTGGGTGCAGAGTTAGGACTGCGCTCTTTTCCCTGTCACACTGACACTTTGACTCTGCTGTGGGGCTGAACCAGATCCTGGCCCCCAGCCTGCATCCTGGCCACAGGCAGGAAAAGGAAATCCTCTAGGTTAAAGGAAATCACTCTCCTTCTTTTAAAGGCAAAAGGAACCCTAGAACTTCTTAGGACTAGCTTACAATAAAAATAAAGGGAAATTATAAATAACAGTCAAGCTTTCAGAAGGTGGTAAAAGGATTGGTTTGGGTTTTTAGGGATTGGTTTGTTTGTCTTGTTTGTTTGTTTGTGGGTTTTTGGTTTGTTTAAAGCAGGAGTCCTATAAAATTAGGGAGTTAAAATGCAGTATACACAACATTTTAAGCCTGTTAAGGCATCTGAAACAGTCTGGCAATCGATATCAAAACAGGTAAAGTCTTAAATATTCCAGCATTTACTGTTTTCCACAAAATTAATCAAAATAAACTGCATCTGTATGAGAATGTTTTATTAAAAATACATATCTTCTGTTTCACATAAAAAGAACCAACACTGTAAACAAACACAACTTAAGAAGTTGGACAAGAATTACTTCAAAAAAATACAGGTTCCTGTAATCCCAGAGCACCCAACCTTTGACTGCATGAGCCACAAGTTAAAATCTTCCTTTGTTCAAGACCCAGAGTGCCTGTCCTGTACACAGCAAAGTGCCCAGGAAGGAGCAACTGGTCAGAGGCAGGGGTGCTAATCGCTCCACAGTGGCTGTTCCCTGGCAGAGGTACATGCAGGATACACGCGTTCTTCTCCTCAAATCCAGGGAGGCCTGTCAATCCCCAGCCCTGCTGCTGGGCACAATGGTAACCTTAGCAAGAGAAATGCTGGAGTGGCACTCGGCTCAAGTGTCACAGGTTGGCCACCTCTTTGTGTAAAGAAGGAGAAATACAGCACAGCACTTTCAGGTAATTTCACTTAGGATCCAGCAGAAACTCACATTAACAGCACTGTTGAAAGAAACCCAGCCGTGCTTCAGTGATACAACACGATGCAACAGTCTTTTTCATAAAGATGACCTTAACTGAAACCTATGCTGGAATCCACTAACTTTTGGATCCCCACTTTTTGTAACTCAGATCCATCTCAGACTTTTGGAAAGACACAATTTTCAAAGCAACCAGTTATCAGTTTAGGCAGCAGCAAATACTGATTGAAAGTTTAGTGCATAAAAATCAAAGTCAGAATACAAAAGAGCTGTCAGAGACATCTGCTATTTGAAGTGTACAGAACAAAACACTGGCTGCATTTACTCTTGTAGAAAACATCAGTTTGCCAGGCTGCCTTTCTTGCTCTGGAGATGCTGAAGATTCCACTCCTTTTAAAGTCACCAAGAGATGTATTCATCATCCCTCCAAAATGATCAACATGCTTTGTAAATTCAGGCTCAAAAAGCATGCCAGACACTGACTGTAAACTAACATTTACTGGCCAACTCATAACTTGCGCAAGGCACGAAGAAGAAAAGACACTGGAATGATGAGGAAGCAAGCTGATGTGAAATCACAAACCAGTGGTCCCTGTGCTTTGACCTGACAAAGCATCTAAGGATATGGGCAGCTGAAACAGCAACAGTATCTAAGGTTGGGCAAGGTTGGGCAAGCAGAATAACTGTAAAGCGAAGTTCGGTTTTGAAGAAAAAAAAAGTTGGCTTGCATGTCATTATACATGTTCTAATCCCATACAAGTCATGATCTGATTAAAAGGAAAAAAAAAAAACCCAAAACTTCATCCAACATCATACCTTGCAGACCTAAGAGGGTGTTAAATTCATGTAACTTTAGAGGCCTATCTCCTTAAGTATTCTTCATCATCTACAGTGTTAATTCCTTAGACTGCAATTTAATCAAGCACTCTGTCTGCAAGGCCTGTCAGTTTACTGACTATGCTGGGAATTTATGACAAAGATCAGCTTCCTCACTCAGTGCACTTAATTCCGAGGTCTACCAGTTAAAACACAATGATTCCTCTTAATATACTGTTACTGCACAGATTGTAACAGAACAAGATTTGCCCAGCACAGCATTTGTTCCTATTTCTAATGCATAGAAAAAGAAACAAACTGACTTTCAGGACCTCGGATGAGTTTGCAGAACTGGAATTAAAGAACTCTATTTGATTTTTTAGCAAAGCAAACTTGTTCTGGGATTAATGAAATACAAATATCCACTAAGCTCCAGAATGCCACCAATCAAAATAACTTTCCTTACTGGAATGACATCTTAAACACAAGATCTCAGTTTGCCAAAATCTGAGCAAATCAAATTCTTGCCTTAATTGTAACACTCTTCAACTCACTGTCATCAAATTTCCAAGTACTTTCAAAGCCCATATTTGATCCTTAGGGCTGACCTGCTCTGCATTTTAGAAGGAAAAAAATGATTTAAAGACATCCCAGGTTGGGAATTTATAATCCCTCCTCATCCTTGTAGAGCTACAAGGTGAAGCTCACAAATTACTTAAAACTTCATCTTACAGAAAATAGGAATGGTAAACTTTCTCCAGTTGTGAGGTGGCAGCATAGGAAATAACTGGATTTTAAAATAGCTCAACTTGAAAGGTGTTGAAGAGCAAGGCTGAAAAGGTTAAGTCTTAATCAGTAATTAAATAAGCTACAGCATGAAAAGTCCAACAACCATAAAGGTCAACTCTGAGAAATACACAAGCTCATTGTTACTTGTATATACATTAAAAAAAAAAAAAGACAATCTAGATTTAAAAATCTCTCCCCAGGGTTACAATCCCCTTCCTAGAGAGATGTTGTTATAGCCTGTGTACAGTGTTCCAAAAGAATGTTTTATAGCCTTCAGAATTCTTCATGGTTTTCCTAATCCATTTTGCAGTGACATTTCTCTCCAGAACTGAGTAACACTTTAAAGGCTACTTGAAAAATCCATCTTTAAGATGGCCTTCAAATAAAATATTCAAGCTCCTAAACAGAATTTTTACATACAAGTGGTTTTTGTTTTAATCACAAAATAGATCTAGTGAATTTGGTAACTTATTAAAAAACAGACTAGAAATAAAATTCACAAAGAAGTTTCTAGCCTCCAGTAATTCACAAAATGCTATTACAGTACAGAAGAACATTATTAGTTAAGCCAGTTTTATTTCTTCTGATAGCTACTTTGAAAATAAAGGGTAATTTGACACTAATTCTATTACAGAAGTTCATAAGCAGGTAGCTTTTTGTGCGTGCAGTAGAAAATAAAGAACAGTGCTACAGAACTGAATTAGTCTGCGAAATACCCTTTTCAGACATCACATCTTGAAATATGTGTGTCTAGATGAACAAGAAACTCAGTGAACCCCCTACACCCCATTCCACTGCCTGCATTTGGATAATGCATGGGTGCAAGGGTCCACCTATGTAGCTCTTACAATGGGATCAGAATCTAATAATAGCTTATCAAATAGCAAAGAGGTTCAAACCTATTTTGATCTCAGTAAGCAGAAGGATGAACGGATACTATTGTTAGTGTACTGTCCCAACATTAGCAGCAATTTTGTCTGTAGTGAGCTCAGAGTTAAAAAAGAAAAAAATTTGGTCAGGAAGTAACACACGAGAACAGCAACAGACTTGCTGAACTCAGGTCTCCATTGCTTTGCACCTTGGGAAAGTTGACCTTACAAAGGATTATGCTCAGTGCAAGGCAGCAGAGAGAATCAAGCCTGTAATTTTCCTGGTTTGAACGAGCACAAGAACTTGGCTTCCAAGACTTTGTCTTCCAAGACTTTGTCTTCTTAAGATGCATGTGTCACAACAGGAATGTCAATTTCTATGGCAGAGAGGCGAGAGCGTGCAGAATACGGCTGAGAGGCATAGCTGTGCATGCTAGGGGCATGGGAATAGAGGGGCTGCCAGAAAGGAGAAGGTAGGCTTTTACATGCGCAGTACCACAGAAACAGCAGAACGGAAGTGAAAAACAGACCGCCAGCGCTGGCAATGGCAATAAACACAGAGATGTCAAAGCTAAAGACAGGCTCGTATTTTCTGTTCAGGTAATTGTTATAAAAAATGACCCAGACGGATGGAGTAAGACAAATGGCACACGCAAGGAGGAACAAGAGGCCAGCCACGAGATGGCAGCCCGCACTGTTTACAAGGCATTTGGCCAACTTGATGTTTGGCACACTGGATACAAAGGCTGTGTTACACATGCCAATCAAGCAGAGAAACAGAGCTGAGACAGCAGTAAACATACTCAGTGGAAGGGCAAACTGAAGAACACGCAAATCCAGTTGATCAACAGCGGTGTACCACTGTGGGTCATATATCACACAGTCTCTGCTCCCATCAAAGCGAGCGCACTTAATCCAGAGTCCAGTGTAAACGGTCACATTCCTCTCATTCTTGTTGAATGTGTACAGTCTCATTTGCCTCCAGTTTGGAAGCAGAACTGCTGCAAGGAGTCCAGCTACTGAGGCTGTTCCACTGAGGAAGGCCAGTACGGTTGCTGCATGAACATCCCGGCAGCCCATGCTTACCCACAGAAGTTGTTTCCTGCAATTAAAAAGAAAAAATAAAAATTTAAAAATCGATAGGTGCAAGTTTATGGACACAGGACTGACTACAGTTGACTTCTGCCAGGTTAATAAACTCGTGTGGCAGGCAGTAACTCTCTGGCACCATCTTTGCCTTAGATGCTTACGTGGAGGTAACACCACCAAGTTCACACTTTAATGAAACCTCAGATTATTTCACAGACTGTTATGATTGCTTAGCTGACAGACTACTAAATTCACTGTGTTCAAAATCAAAAAGGAGCACTTTAACATTGGATTCTACACAGCCTTTCAGCTTGTGTCACTGCATGGACTTTTAGAGTCCGGGTGGAGAAGGTGAATCATCGAGTAAGTGTGATTTAAGAAGTTCACCTCTCCCTCAACTGGCAGCTCCCCCTATGTAGCCCAGATGTAACATCAGAGTGCGCGGTCAGTCCTACCACACTGCCGTGTGAGTAAAAGGGAATTGCTTAAAACCATCATCACTAGATGGGACAAGGAATGCATATGTAGGCAGTTATACACACTTCATATAGGCCAAATTATTGCTGAGAGCCGCAAGCTAGTAGAGAAGGCTCTGTTGAGTAATTTACTATGATTTTTTTCAAAAGCAATTAACAGTTCTTCCACACTACTTCTGCCTTTCAAAACCAGCTGTCCAAGCACATGAACAATTCTAGAAAGCAGACGGCTTTTCAGCTTTCACATTTTCCTCTTCAGATGAAGTGTTAAAGAATACTGCTCCCTTTTCAATATAACCACTGTCTTTGTACCTAGTAGAGCCTCTTGCCTGCAGCGATCCTGGGAAACACTCTCAATGATGGGTCTTTTATAAAGAAATTGTTTAAAAAAAAAAAAGACAGACTCAATTTGAGTAATCCTGTCTCTGGGTGCTTGAGATACTTTAAAGAGGCTTAGTACATAATAGGCACTAAGCATCTACCCCAGAGCATACTTGAAGCAGGACACTAAAAATTATAGTACCTAAAAATGAGCAGAAACTGTGAAAAATCTGAGAGCTACTAAGTCATAAACTCCTACTGAAATTTCTTCCAAATCATTATACTGCATTGCGCTGATTTGTCTAAAGTCACAAAACAATTCTTTAGGTACCAGAAGTTCTACCTAATGCATAGACAAATAACTGAGTATCTACATCTCAGTAACGTTACAGACATGGTTGCAACCAAAGAGGAAATGGGATTTGATCCCTTACTATTCTTCCACACCTGCAAACACCATATGCCCAGGGAACTTTTCAGATAAGCAATTTCCATGTATACTGGAAGCAGACTACAAGCATTATCAGGCTATACAGCTAGTCAGCATTTTATTGATTTATAGACAAATAAAGAAAGCCCAATTTGTTTCGTAAGAAAGCATTAGGCATTTTTTTACTTTTTACGCCATCTAACCCTGAAGGATTGCAATGGTATGCGGGAAACAATTAACTGTTGATCATACTCTTTTAAAGAAGCACTGCTGAGAAGAAATAATGACAACCACATTTAAGCTAAAAATGCACCTCCTTCATCAAAAAGATGGCATTATATTTTTGCTAAGAATAGCTGAGCGTGGGCAAGCTACTGTTCTCATGGCAGTAACCTTTTCAGAGAGTGGATCATTGATAGGATACCTCCCAGGTAGGGGGACCCGAGACTTATTTCCATCATAATTGATTTAATATTATGCTTAACCTCAGCATCAGTAAGGTCAATGCAACCAACCTGCAAGGAAATGGAACTATAACAAATGAGCTTGAGAGGTAAATCTAATATAGCATCAAATTTTGTTCTCCTCGAGCTTGATACTTCTGCTCTTCCATAAAGAGCTTGCCTTTGCCTGGATAAAACTTCCATGCAGGCAGAGCATACTCTGAGACAGAGCTCTACCAGGAGCAGCTGGAATACACACAAGACGGATGGTTTTCAGAAACCCACTGCCTCTGCAAATTCATGGGGAGGTATTTTCTTTCCTTCTACATTATCAAAATATAGTTATGGCAAGGACTACGCAGCCAGGACTTAAGACAGCATGGGGAAATTTGTATTTTTCTATTACCTCTGCTGTATCAGTTACATAGAAGACTTTAGTCTCTAGTTCATCCTAGTTGCCAGGTGTGTTTAGGCCACCCTGCATAGCTTGGTTTTGCTAGCCATTCCTGGCAGAAGCACCAAGGGTGGGGGTTTTTTGTTATTTTTTGGAGGGTTGTTTGTTCGGTTTGGGGTTGTTTGGGGTTTTTTTCTATTGTTGTTGGTATTTGAGTTTTGGATGTTTTTTGTGAAACAGAGGGAAGAGGGAAGAGGGAAGAGGGAAGAGGGAAGAGGGAAGAGGGAAGAGGGAAGAGGGAAGAGGGAAGAGGGAAGAGGGAAGAGGGAAGAGGGAAGAGGGAAGAGGGAAGAGGGAAGAGGGAAGAGGGAAGGGAAGAGGGAAGAGGGAAGAGGGAAGAGGGAAGAGGGAAGAGGGAAGAGGGAAGAGGGAAGAGGGAAGAGGGTCCTTAGTTGTTCTCTTGGGGTAGGAAGGGAAAGACAAAGAAAATAGTTTATTTTGTCATTAGAGGGTGTCAAGGAAAAGTGAATTTATAGGCAAGATGTCCATGATCCCCCCTATCAGGGGAAACTTGTCCCATCTTGCAAATACTGCTAGCTTTATAGCTGTAATTACAGCTTCAGTTACAAATCCCTGATTAAGACAGCAACAAAATAGATGTTGTCTTAATTAAGATGGATCCATTGTACTCACCAGCGGTGTGTTCAAATCAAGAGAAACTGTAGCAGCTTTTAGAGTAGGAAAAAAGGTGTTACTGGATCTAGGAAACAGAACAAGGAAAGAGTCAACATCACATTTGTTTCATGCAATTCCAGGAACAGTGTTTACATTATAATTCAGAAATAAGGAATCTCAGATATGTTTATATCAGGCCAACTCCATCACCTTTCTACAATTTCCTCTTATTTAAAAAACAAAACTCAAACTGCTTTTTTTCTTCCCCCAGTATTTTTCCCTCTATCTACTCATCTCTGTATTCTTGCAACAGACAAAAAACTCCCTTTCTTATAGGTGTTCCAAGACATGGAGATGTTCACATCCTGAATTTTGTGTTTCTAGCAAAAAAATCCATATAAAGCTATATAAAATTATTACTTCAGATGTTAGGTTCCAGGCTGCGCTTATACAGCTGGGATGAAAGGGTGCAATGATTTTTTTTTGATGTCAGAGAACAAAACACAGACTCTAAACTGTTTATATACTTGTTCTCTATTCCTTCCTGGCTTCTACACAAAGGTTTGAAGGAAAAGGGAGAAAGGCAGGAAGTACTGGTGATGCATTTTCAATGGCTGTCCAGCTTTTCCAGAGGAAGAGAAAGGATCCTCTTGTGGATTCTCTTTACACCCATATCTGGGAACCACACCACTGGGTCCCAAGAGCAACTCTGCAGGTCATAATAGGAAAATTGCTTTTCTACTGGACAGTCAGACCTACAAGCATGTCATTATGTGATTGTAAGAACTACAACCTAAAGGTGAGTTTGCTGTACTAACACATACAAGGACATAGAGTTTATTCTGAGTGACCTATATCAAAACCTGAAATATTGTAACATTTATATATGCGTAGTCTCCTGGGGTGCAACATCAAAGAAATTCTTCTATCAAACCATCTAGGCAAGAGAGAGACCTTACAGCACGCACTCACGCAACCCAAGTTTTTCACTAAATGAGAAAATGAATTTCCAAGTCTGGAGTCCTCCAATATGAATGCTATTGCATACAAGACACGGAATTGCAGACACAATGAAATCAAGCATCCCACTGGCTTTCCACTGCCAGGTTAATCAACCAAGGCCGCTATGAGTAAATGCGATAATTTGGGCAAACTAACTATGCAGGGCTGCAGAGGTCAGCATCAATACGTTCAATTGCATTTGGAGAAGTAGCAGCTTCTTTTTTTTTTTTTTTTTTGTTTAGTTTGGATCTCAAAAAAAAAAGTATTATTGCACAGCTTGGAGCAGCTGTTCTTATTCACTAATATTTCTGAGCAATTTTCAAGCTTTTTGTGCATTTAGCAGCAACTGAAGCCAAGATAAACATACAGATCTCCCTCTGCAGGTTCACACCCCAAAATACCCGCCAGTATTCAGTAACAACCATCCTTAAGTAGACAATTAGTACTGGCAAACAAACCTGTCATAAAGGGACCTGTGCCCAGCCCAGGAGTCCCTCCCATTAAGTGATGAAAACCTGTGGCCACCAGCTGTCATAATAAACAGATACAGAGCAGGTATGGAATATTCTACAATATCCAACTCAGAAAGCCCTCCATTTCTGCAGATATGGAGTTTCTTTACTCTTCTTCTATCCATTTAGTCCATCTGATTTTATTCTCTATCACTGGTGGTGTTGAACAACTAGGGATCTCAGCCACTTCTGAACTAGCTGTCCAAGGGAAAAAAAGCACACTTTGGCCAGGATAGGTGAAACCCTGTCTTGCCTTAGATTCTAGACCCAAGCTTCTTACATCCCAAGGATTTTACAGCTGTCATACTCAAGGGTCTTGTATCTAACCCACAGAAGTTACCAGTCCTAATACCACTTCAGGCACAGAATTTACCACGGCTCCTATGCTAAGATCCACGTTGCTGTAACAAGAGAAGCTGGCTGAAGCTGGTTAAAAACTGGTAAACCATTAACTGCCCACAAGCTAAAAAAATGAAGGAAAGAAAAAAGAAAAAGAGATGTTTACTAGAGACGTAATTCAGCGATGAGTAAAGCCAGCTCTGTTCCCTCGCATGGCCTTGAGAAGACCGCGGTCTGGGAACCACCGCTGTTCTGTAAAGCCCTGCAGGAGGGAGGTCACAGTAAGTACAGTTTATAAACAAATGCACTCCCTAACGATCCACAACAGTATTGCCACTTAAAAAATCACGAGTTTTGGATAACTGACCACCAGAAACTGGAGATCAACAGCTATCCTGTTTCAAAATAAGTGGAAGTAACTGATACAGAATCAGTCCCACCAGTCATTTTTTTTCTTCTAGAAATCAATCACTCAGTTCCAAGTTCTACAGAACTCCCTATTAAAATCAAACCCAGACGTACAGGATTAGAAGCAACATTCCTAGCTAATGCATTAGGACTCTCAAGGAAGACCTGCGGCGCGGGTCACCGTTTTACCGACCGACGTGGAAAAACCAGGAGACGCACAGCGGCGGCAGAGGCGGAGAACACGCGCTCCCCCGCGGAGCCGGGCAGCCGCCGGGCGGGCCCCGCCACACGCCGAGCACCGCCCGCACCCGCTCACCGCGAGTGCGCTCTAAACCGAACCGCAAGAAACCCGCCGTACCGCGAAGCCAGGCTTGCAGGGGAGCAGGGCTAAACCGGCAAGGGCCGCAGAAATCATCCGCCCGGCCGTGCAGCCCCCGCTCGGAGCCGCCTCGGCGGCAGCGCGGCGGGCCGGCAGCCCCTCACGGCCAGGCGGCCGCGGGCGGCTCCCCTCGGGCGCCGCCGGGACGGAGCCGGAGCCGGAGCCGGAGCCGGGCCCGGGCCCGGGCCCGGGACCGCGTCCACCCCCACAGCCGCTCTCGCCGCCCACCTTCCCGTCAGGGCGCGGGGGCACGCAGGAGAGGCACCATCGCCGCCGCGCTCCCCGACCTCCGTCCGCCGGAGCCGCTTCTCCCCTCTCCGGCGCTGGGGAGGCCGCGGGACGCCCGCCCGGAGGGTTGTGGGGCTGTAGTCCAGCGCCGCCGCAGTGTCGGCGCCGAGCCCCGGCGCGCACTACAACTCCCAGCGGCCCCCGCGGCGGGCCCCCGCAGGGCGGCGCGGGGCCGGGCGGCCGCTGCCGGGGCGCGGCCTCGGCGCCCTCGCTGCGGGGGCGAGGCGGGCGCTCGGTCTCGTCCGTGTTTAGGGAGGACTGCGATTCGCGCGCAGCCCCCCGGCCGCAAAACCCGACGCTTTAAAAGACGGTCCTCCAACACGTCAGCGCAGTCAGAGGAGCCGGCGCCGTTACTCTCACCAGCGCTTCGTGAGGCCGCGAACAAAACTCGCCCGTTATACCCCTCGGTGGGTCTGGGGAGCAGCGTAGCTACGGGCCCTGAAGGAACCACGCGGCCCCTTGCTCTGACCGGCCTCGGCAGGGCCCGTTTCCCCGCGCTCTGCACTGCTGCGTGCAGCTACCCTTGGCGCAGGCCCTGCGGCACCGGCCTCGGCCGCTGCCCGGGGACAGCTGGCCGAATCCGTCAGGGCCGAGACGGCCCCAGACCCCATCAGGTCAGCAGTAAAAACCGGTCAGCAACCGGTCACTGGGAGAGCAGTTGGGTATTGGTCTGGTTGGTGGCGAGTGATTGCTTTTGCATCTGTCTGTTTGTTTTTCCTCCTTCTTTCCTTCACCTATTAAACCTTAACCTGCAAGTTACCTTGCGTTTTCTCCTTGGGTTCTCCCCTGTCCTGGTGAGCGAGCAGCTGTCCTGGTGCTTAGCTGCTGGCCTGGGTCAACCCCACAAGAAGTGCAAAGGCCAGTGCTAGTCCTGCAAGTTACAGCTCTTAAGACTGGCTCAGTGTTGCACTTAACTCATTATCCGTTCATCGCTGAAGTTTCTGTAACTCTCCATACACAGCTGAAATAAAGGCAAGCTGGGTCTTGTTTCAAACTTCCCCCCCCCCCCCCCCCGTATACATGTGAAATTAAGACCAGTGTTCAAGAAGTCTAACAACAACAAAAAATGTTATTTTCAACAATGAAATAAATGGAGTATCAAAAACTGTTGACAGCCCATACTTAACTTTGGTGAAAACATTTTATGGTGTTTGGGGCTAACAAGAAGAAAATCAGAATGAGAACCAATACTAATGATAAAAGAATTGCATTATGAGAAATCATACCTTTCTTCCCAGTGACTGCTTTAACAAAATTTAGAGAAGCATGGTTTGGTAAGTATACTTACAAAACAAAACAAGATCAAGTTGAGAAGCCTTTGATGTATTCAGTCTTATTTTGCTTTGCAATCAATTTCACAGAATCATAGAATCATTTAGGTTGGAAAAGACCTTCAAGATCATTGAGTCCAACCATCACCCATGCCCACTAGACCATGTCCTGAAGTACCCTGTCCACTTGCTTTTTGAATGCCTCCAGGGATTGTGACTCAACCACTTACCTGGGCAGCCTGTTCCAATGCCTGACAAGCCTCTCAGTAAAAAAATTTTTCCTAATATCTAACCTAAATCTCCCTTGCCTCAACTTGAGGCCATTTCCTCTCGTCCTATCTCCAGCCACTTGACAGAAGAGACCAGCACCCACCTCACTACAACCTCCTTTCAGGTAGTTGTAGAGAGCGACAAGGTCTCCCCTCAGCCTCCTTTTCTCCAGGCTAAACAACCCCAGTTCCCTCAGCTGCTCCTCATAAGACTTGTGCTCCAGGCCCCTCACCAGCTTTGTTGCCCTTCTCTGGACACGCTCCAGCACCTCAATGTCTTAATTGTAGTGAGGGGCCCAAAACTGGACACAGTACTCGAGGTGCGGCCTCACCAGTGCCGAGTACAGGGGAACAATCACCTCCCTGCTCCTGCTGGCCACACTATTTCTGATACAAGCCAGGATGCCGTTGGCCTTCTTGGCCACCTGGGCACACTGCTGGCTCATATTCAGCCGGCTGTCAACCAACACCCCCAGGTCCTTTTCCACTGGGCAGCTTTCCAGCCACTCTTCCCCAAGCCTGTAGCGCTGCATGGGGTTGCTGTGACCCAAGTGCAGGACCCGGCACTTGGCCTTGTTGAACTTCATACGATTGGCCTCAGCCCATCGATCCAGCCTGTCCAGATCTCTCTGTAGAGCCTCCCTACCCTCAAGCAGATCGACCCTGCGTGCCAACTTGGTGTCATCTGCAAACTTACTGAGGGTGCACTCAATCCCCTCATCCAAATCATTGATAAAGATATTAAACAGAACAGGGCCCAACACCGAGCCCTGGGGAGCACCACTTGTGACTCGCTGCCAGCTGGATTTCACCCCATTCACCACAACCATCTGGGCTCGTCCATCCAGACAGTTTTTCACCCAGTGAAGAGTACACTTGTCTAAGCCGTGAGACACCAGCTTCTCAAGGAGTATGCCATGAGAGACAGTGTCAAAGGCCTTGCTGAAGTCAAGGAAGATAACATCCACAGCCTTTCCCTCATCCACTAGGCAGGTCACCTGGTCATAGAAGATCAGGTTGGTCAAGCAGGACCTGCCTTTTGTAAACCCATGCTGACTGGGCCTGATCCCCTTCTTATCGTGGACTTGCCATGTGAGTGCTCTCAAGACAAACCGTTCCATAATCTTACCCGGTACCGAGGTCAGGCTGACAGGCCTGTAGTTCCCCAGATCCTCCCTCCGACCCTTCTTGTAAATGGGAGTCACATTGGCAAGCCTCCAGTCCTCTGGGACCTCCCCTATTGACGAGGATCACTGATAGATGATAGAGAGTGGCTTGGCAAGGACCTCTGCCAGTTTAATTGTTTTGAAGTAGAAAACACCCTGTACAATAAAGGAATTCTAGTTTTTTTTAAAAAGTAAAATATCTAAGTATGCCTGCTTGTAATACAAAAACTGGAACACTAACTATTCTGAAAAATGCATAGCTCTGTTGAAAAGCAATCATCATTTTCTTCACCAAGAAGTTACATATACCCACAACTCCATAAAAGGAGGGAATCCCAAATTAAGTTGGGGAATTTGGAATCAGGATTTATATGATCAAGAGGACTACAGTAGGCAACAGCAGGTGTGGAAAAAAAAAAACAAAACCCAACATTACACATCAGCCTTGCTTTTTTGTGCTCCTACAAGTCACTTCCTTGCTGCCATTTATTTGTGTTTTCCTTTAAATCTTTAAAAACAACAAAACCCCCACAATCCGATGCCTCTCGAAGTAGCACAACTGGTTCACCTTAGAAGTGCTAGACCCTGGAAAATGGCTCCATCAGAAATTTCCCTTGGTGTTTTTGATGCTCATGGCAGAAGCTGTAGAGTGGTTGAACTTGCTCCTTTGCTATCTGTGCAGGTTATATTCCTTCCATTCATCTCATTTGGCAAAAAATATTCCAGGGATCATCAGTTGTTAAGCAGTGCTCTGAGTTGCACACGCTGTGGTCTTCACTCTGTTGAGTCGGTAGCCAACGTCAATCAGAAAAACCCGTTCTTTTCCCCACTGTGCTCTACCCAAGTGCCAAAAGAAATTGAGACAATGGTGGGACAAGCAAAGAACTGGGCAGTGGTGGTAGAGGGAACAAAAATTAAATGGAAGGTCTGCATAGCAATGGGTTCATGTACATACTAAAAATATTAAAATGCGTTGGATCCAGCCAAGAACGCTAGCTTCTATTCACTTGTCCTTCTTCTGAAGTTTGTAAAAGTAGTAGTTTCTTTTTCCGATATTCTTCATTCTCCTGCTCTGCTTCCTCATCTATAGATTTTCTTATACGTGCTTTTAGTTCCTCGATTCCTTCTCCAGTATATGTAGATATAGGAATTATATCTTTGAATTCAAGTGTGTTTGCAGGAATCATTTCTTCCTGTAGTAAGTGTAAGAAGTCTGAAAAATCATATTGGAAGAGTTAGTTCACTCCCCAAATATTGTATCACTACAAAGCCCATAAAATCCCATTAAATTTAGAAAACAAACTTTAATAAATTACAGTAATAAACATAACTGCAATTAATATCTAAGTATTATTTGCCTAATTACTCTTTATAGCTAAAGTCTCAGAAGACAAGCACTAACATAGCAGTTATACCATGCCTGCACTCTTATGAGAAGATTCTATACTCTTCCTTTAAGATGAGTACAAAGAAATCCCAAGCTACAGAATATGGGAGATAGATATTTTTAAGCCTTCCTGGTTCTTATACTCTCCAGGAAACACGAAGAAATCCACCCCAATGTAATAGCAAAATTGAAGTAAACCTACATAGGCCTGTCCAGAATTTTCATGTGTTTTGGCCCAAGTCACATGATAAATTGTATATACATCAGTGTCTGTAAGGGGACTTTCAATGGAGGTTACCGTTATCCGAGATACCTAGACTGGAAATTTACTCTCCCTTATCATAGTTGGGAAAGATCTAGGATCTCTGTATTTTATTAAAATACTTCCCCAGCAGTGAAGCCAGCACTACATATGCATATTAACAGAGCTCTAAATGCAGGAAGTGGTTTTAAAACATATGTTCAAATAATAAATTTAATAGCTGACTTCAGTTTCAAACAACTCCTTGCCAATGCAGTTACCCCCGATGAAATCTTATTACTACTTTTGTCAAAGCTAATTGTTGAAAGTTAATTTACCTTGAGGATTCTGTAGCTGTTTCATAAGTTCACTCAAGTTATCCTTTGCACAAGGTAAATCCATTTTATTAACAGCAAGAACTGCAGGCTTTGTTAGAAGTTCCTCTTTGTACAGCTCCAGTTCCTTAAAAGACAAGTAAATTTGCCTTAGTAAGTATTTGTAGTTTAACAAGTGCTACTTCAGTATTACATCTCCTCTCTCATTTGTTTAATTGCTTGAATAGTCTTTAATACCTAGGCAGCTGTGAGATTTACTCAGGTGCTCAAGGTTGATGTATTAAAGCCATCTGACAGAAGAAAATAATGTTGAGTGATTTTTTACTCAAACACAGACATTTCAGGTAAACAGACCGGCCAATTCTGAAACAGCCTCCTATAAAAAGAATGACAGTTTTGGTTTTGTTTTTCTGATATCCACAAACACAAAATCAGTTTCAGAAAAAGTTCAGATCTATAAGACATACAAGAAAATTCTCTGGAGAGTTTTCTGATTCTTAAGCATTGACTATGGTCAATATCAGAAATAAAATCACAACCATGAATCAGCTAAAAATAAACAGCAATAGCTGAAATTCAGAAGATTCATCATCTTCAGTTGTATAGCTAGAGAAAGAACAGCTGCTAAACTTGAAATTACATAAAATGTATTATTTTAATCAGAAGCAATGGTAAGAGATGGAAACACTGAGTGTCTGCATAGCTGGGCCCTGATGTCTCATCTCCTTTAGGCTATGCAGTAAGGGCATCAAGGCAAGGGTTTAACTATACCCATTTCTACTTCCTAAAAGACTACAAGACTGGGGAACTGAAAATGATGTGTCTTTTCACCTTTGCCTGACTGTAAGAAATATCCCATATGCTGCACAGATTACTGAAGGAACAGTTGTGCCCAACATAAAATAGAGCAGTTTCTCCTGGACAGTTAAAAATAAAGATTTAATCATTTCCAGGAATCCTAAGCTTGTTAACCGGCCTTATAAATCCAGAAGACACAATAACATTTGAAAGTTCTTGATCAAAACTGAGCCTCTTTCTTGGCTCAACGTGTAACTACAACTGTCAATTATGAAGGCGAGAAGTTACCTTTGTTAGAAGCAATATAGTTTCAAAGGCTGTTCTGAACCGAGTCTTAATAGACAGCTGAAACCCAGAAATATCAACCTGAAAAAGTTACACAAAAACAAGCTTTATGGCATTAAATTATGTTACAGTATCAAGGTATTCTCCATCAACTACTTTGCAGTAAAATGTCCATGTACGTGCCTTCATTCCTGGCCAAGTAACAGAGGGCAACTATACACCAAAGTAACACCATAGACACTGGAAGCACAAACTGGTTGGTTCTGACACAGTGTTTCTCAAAGGTCTGATTTTTAAACCTCTTTTTTAAGGGGATCTCACAGAAAAAAAGAAAGAAAAAAAAAAAATCACCCCATGCTTTAATTATGCTTGGAACACTTCACTGCTCTAAGTTAATTGGCAAATTTTAATGATAAATTCTATTTAAGGATTTAATTTATCATCAGTCATTTGAGCGTTCCGTTCTGAAAACAGTATTACAGCTATATTTATCATAAATCATACAAATTACAAACGATTTCCTAAATTCCAACTACCCTGCAATTAAGAGGCATTTTATTTACTGCACTGCCATTGATTTCAATAAGCTATAAATTTTATTTAACTTACAACTAAGAGAAGCTGTTTGGTTCTTTCTACATGTTTGAGAAATTTGTGGCCCATCCCTTTGTTTGCATGTGCACCTTCAATCAGTCCTGGGAGATCAGCTACTGAAATCTAGCAAAACAAAAGTTTCAAACAAAAGATTTCCAATAAGCAAAAATGGTCATTTTAAACACCTATTATCATTTTATATAAACAAAAGAACCCAGTGTCATGGTTTAACTCCAGCCAACAACTAAGCACCACGCAGCCGCTTGCTCACTCCTCCCCACTCCCAGTGGGATGGGGGAGAGAATCGGGGAAAAAAAAAAAAAAAGTAAAACTCATGGGTTGAGATAAGAACAGTTTAATAACTACAGCAAAATAAAATATAATAATAATAATAATAATAGTAATAGTAATGAAAAGGAATATAACAAAAAAAAAAAAAAAGAAAAAGAGAAATAAACCCCAAGAAAAGACAGGTGATGTACAATGCTATGGCTCACCATCCACTGATCGATGCCCGAGCAGTGATCCGCCCCTCCCAGCCAACTCCCCCCTTTCATATACTGAGCATGAAGTTCTATGGTATGGAGTATCCCTTTGGCTAGTTCGGGTCAGCTGTCCTGGCCATGCTCCCTCCCAGCTTCTTGTACACCTGCTTGCTGGCACAGCATGGGAAACTGAAAAACCCTTAACTTAGGATAAGTGCTACTTAGCAACAACTAAAACGTCAATGTGTTATCAACAGTATTCTCACACTAAATTCAAAACACAGCACTGTACCAGCTAATAAGAAGAAAATTAACTCCATCCCAGCCAAAATCAGGACACCCAAAGGAATGTCAGGAATTTCTGTTTTGAGAGACTTTTACAACTATGTGTATTCCTTGGAATTGTGCGTGGGATCAGTTCTCCAGCAGTATGCATTGGCTGTTTCTATACATTTAGAATCTATTATCAGAACCAGATTTAAACAAAATGCTACTATTATACAGACATTGCGCTCCTCATGTTCCCCCATCTGTTTATTTATAGCTGTCTGCAAAGTAAAAAATAGAGGGTAATAATACCTCGGCAGAGATCTTGCAAAATTTACCTATTACCTGAGAATAAAACAGACTCTGAAAGGCAAGAAGATTAGGCTATCATGTTTGCACAGAATTCAAACTGTCACTGGAAAAGAAAATAAAGTCTGTTCCTTGTGGCTACAGAGGATCACCATTCCAAATGCAAACTCATTTAACATTGTTCCCCTGAGTGTGAGAAGCTCCAAGAATTTCTCTTCCGCTCTTCAACTGAAATGAGATTTTGATTAGTATATGAGCTTCCAACCAGAGCCCAGCAAAGACTGCCACAATGGAGAGGAACCTTGTCATTTCCTCTGCTGGTTGAGAGGGCCGTACACTGTTGTAAAGGAGAGCTGAGGCAGACCGAAAAAAAGCAGAATACTACAACCTGCAAATATCTACTCAGTAGCTCACAGAAACCCAAGACAGATAGTGAAGCAAAGAAGAGCAAAAGTAGGGTCTTCAAATCTATCTAATACCCATTTAGACAGCAACCAGATTCAATTAAATCATGCTGAAAGCCAGCACACAATAAAATTTCCAGTGTGCTACCTGTTGCAGAAAGGGGCTTTCTGCTATGAGTTACACTCCCACACGCGTGTCACCCTTTAAACTATTATGCATTTCCTAAATATTAGAAGCCTTGACTTCAGAATTGTCTATCTATAGAAGACATGAGATACAGATGGATAAACCATAGACTTGTAACTAGAAACAGGGAGAGAGGAACTGAAACAGGGAGAGAGGAACTGAAACAGGGAGAGAGGAACTAGAATTAGAACAGAAACATGCACTTCCTGGTGTGATGTGTTTGGGTGCTGTAGTACCATCATCACCACCTTTTCCCCCAACTTTAGTTCTCTTTCAAAGAATATTTTTTAAGGAGCTCAAAGAAACTCATACTCTCTGAAAACAGCACTTGGTTCAGATATTCTGGTAGAAAATGTAAATGGTTCTGCCAGTTTCCATGATCTGGTACTAAGACCTGATGCCAGATTCGTACTCAGATCCTCTAGTTTCATGTCTTGTCTTTTCCAGGTAGTAATGACAGATGGCACCAGGTAACTTGTATGTATTTTCTTCTTTATAATGTACTAAGATAAAATAAGCAAATTGTTATGTATTTCCTTAAAAACGTTAATGTTCTGTAAGAAAAAAAAAGATAATGAGCCAGTCTCCCTTGAATGATACAGGACAGTCACCTCAATTACTGCTCTTAATTGCTTTCGTTGTTTTGTTTTTAGCAGTTGCAATACTGAGAGGTGAAGTACTTCCTCTTACTCACACATGCTCACTGTGATCACAATCACTAGTTCCCTTGGTTTTAGAGAAGAGATATTTTGTCCATATAGTTCCTATAGAGCACCCAACGCTGTAGTGTAAAAACTATGCACTGCGGAAACAGCGAACAATAAGGGTCATTGGCTATGACATGAAACGGACTGCAGAAAAGTAAGCCAGGAGTGCAGGTAGTTCTCCTGCTGGAGAAAGATATGCCAGTAAGAGCAAGAGGTCCTGATTTATGGCAGGCAGGTAGTTTTTTTAAAAGGCTTTAAACAATCCTTTTATTTGCAGCAGAGTTTTCTAGGATAAGTTACCCTAAACTAGCAGATAAAATGAATATACAAAAAATTTCCCTTAGATGTGTGCATCTCTACAGGGAACCTGACAAACTAAACTTACTTCCTTTAATACACAGTTTTGTTAAAGGTTGTTAAATGAAGGTTTCAAGCATCGGCTACTGAATCCCCCTAAGATTATTGCTTCTGAAAGTGAGAAGAGGAGTTTTCTGTCTTCTCACATCTGAGAGGTATGCTTTTCTGGTTAACTCATCTGAAACCCTTTTATGCATTTGCCTTTTATCTTGGAAGTGATGAGTCTAGTACTGCATGTATCATACACTTAAAAACCAAATAAAAGCACATCAAAGAAGATTCAAGCTTGAGGAATCAAAATGTTTGCTCTATCCTTACATGAACTTGGGGTCCAAAATCTATTAGTAAGAGCCTCATTTAGCATTGGTTTTCCCCCCAGTGGATACTGTAGAAAGGATTCCAGGCATCACGCAATCATCTGACAACTTTACCTGAAGAAGCTGGGTGGAATTGGGTTCACAAAAATTAAGGTGGTAGGGGAGTAGCTCTACCAGTTCTCCACAGCTACAGCCTACCACAAAAGGAACTGGACCCAGGTACCCCACCTCTCAGTTAGTGCACTATCCTGGCTGTCACTATCCAGGCAATCACTATCGCTTCATACTATGCAAGTTTTTTATTAAAAAAAAAACCCAAAAACAAACACCACAAAAAACAAACCACAAAAGGAAGTCAGAGCAGCCAACCTAGAAAGCCAAAACAGTAAGTTATGGTAACTGGGTTATATTCACTAAATTCCCTGTCATTTGCTACTGCAGATCTGCAGCTATTGGACAAATTTGCCCCTGTTTAAAATCCATTCTGACAATGACTCATTCATTCCGAAGCTCTCTGTATAGCCGACTTGCAGAAAATTTGCTTCTTCTAAATAAAAATAACAGGTTAGTCTCTGAAATAATGATTTTTTTTAAAGTTCTAAACTTAACAAGAGTATACTAGGACACAGCAATCTCAATTCCACACAGGAGCTCACAACTCCAAGATTATAAAGCAGGATTAGAACCACAGAAAGGAGACAAGGAAAATGAGAAGCCATTTATTAAAGTGATTTGCTATCAGCTCAATGTCATGTTACTGCATTTGGCTATAAAGCTCTCTTATGACTTTATAAAAATAGTACTTTTCCCACAACTTTCATTAAGTCCATGTAACTGCATTTTATATGTATACATTATAGATACACGTATGAAAAAACCTACAAATTTCCTTTTTCTTTCTGAAATTATGTTAAGCAATGTAACTATCCATTATATACAACTTTAACGAGCAAGCAGAATGAACTTTCATACCCACCTGCTTATAATCTGCATACATGACCTTTCCTAGTTCAGGCTGTACTGTCGTAACTATGACAAGGGAAAAAAAGAGGAGGGGAAGAAAACAAAACTGTTCTTAACATTTTAAAAAAATATTAATGTTACAAAACATTTAAATGTTGCAGGACTTTCTCACTTCATATTTAAATGAAACAAATGTTCAGTAGCAGAAAAAAATAAGGCAAATGGGATGTTAAGAATTACTGGAAAAGGAATAAAGAAAAAGCAAAACAAGAGAGAACAAAATTAGACTACTCAAAAAAATAATGGTTCACCAAATCTTGGCACTGTGTGCAGTTCTGCTCCTGTCATCCCAAAAAGGGAACAGAGGAGCTAGAGAAGTGTCAGACACAAAAAGGATTATCCAGACTATGGAAAAAGGCTGTAGAGAATCAGGAGTGGTGCAAGAAGGTCAGTAGGAATTATCAGTAGCTGTGCTCTTGCTTTTTAATTAAAGCATGATCAAATGGCTAATCCTAATTTACTGACAGAAAACTAATAAAAATGGCATTTTTCAATGGACAGATTCAAACCCAAAATCTTACCCTGTTGCAAGAACAGGTGGTAGCTATTTCCAAAGCATAAAGATGTTTAAGCAAAGGAACTTGATGGTGCATATTCAGTAGACCGCACCATGGAGCGTCTCAGATGCAATAAAATGGGCTGAGACTGAAATAAATGTTAAATAGACCTGCATCAACAGGCTGAAGCACTATGAGGGTATACACATGAAAAACTGAGGTGGTTAAAGGAACTGCACACTGAAAGAGCAAGTTCTCTCTTTGAAGTATTTCTTACAATTAAAAATCTGTGTAACGTATTTACCAGGCAACATGGTTATCACCTATTCTTTATTATAAACCAGTAAAGCAAGTCAGAGAAAAGACTTCTTGCTCTCATGAAATATTACTGATCTAAAAATAAGAGTATGAACTTACATGCATAATTTGCAATCTCAGGTTTGGCATGAGAAATCTTGCTTAACAAGGATGATTTTCCTGCATTTGGAAACCTAGAAGGAAAGTCAGGATTTATACAGTGAATAAACACATACGTGATTCCTGTATATTTTATTACTGAATACACTAATTACCTTAATCAAACTCAATGCTATCAACTAATTTCTGCAGACTCATTTACTCAGACTTTTTTAAAAAAAAAGCAAAAAACCACACCAAAACCCATTATGATTTTTTTTTTAATCAAATCGGAATAATTTTTCTAAATCCAACAATGCTTCCCAAGGATGCAGGCAGGAGAGGTATGTAAATACATGCGTAACAGATTTAAGAGAAATCTTTCAAAGTCACTTGGATAGAAATACAGCATAAGCATACATGTCTACTTGAATTCAGTCTTCACATGCTATAGCTGATTTTGTAAATTATATGTACATTCTAAACACCTGTCATGCAAATACATCTTATCAGTGGGATTTACAGTCTTTTGGTATACAAATCACGGTTAATGAAACATTCTACAATTTAAATATCAATGATATCAATGCTACGGTTTAGCTAATGTAGCAAAGCATATGTAAACTGTACGTACATATATATATGTGAGGGGAAGAGCGAAAGAGACTTTGCGTATATAGACACACGCATGCACAGTTTGTGTATGTTTTTAAGGCAACAAAGTTGTATGAGGGATCCTGAAATTAGGACTAACCTGCTTTGTTACCAAGTAAACCAAAAAGAATACCAGTGAAGCCCTAGGAGCTGGCCTGTGCAGACCTGACTGTTGTAACGTTTTCCCTTTAGAAGGGATAGCTAAACCTGCACACTACAACAAAAATGTTCCTTAAGGGATATGGTAGCTTTTACAAAAGCTTCCTCACATTTCCATTGAAATGGAAACCTAAATTAAAACTGAAATTATAACACATGCTTATTTTAAAGACTAATCTGAGCCATAAAAGACACAATAGCCTTGATTCATGTGAAACTTGAAGCTAACGCTGACATCAGATGATAGACTATAGTCCTTATTCATTGCACCTGCTCCATATGGGAGACCACACCAGACTTGTGTTCCAGTCAAATTCACAAACAGTTATTCAGCATGTTACAGTGCGACAGTGATTGAAGAAAACTGAATATTGGTCACAAGATACAAAGGCATGTGTCACACAGAAAACCATATACTCTCCACTTGAATACATGGAGAAACATGACCTGTTAACAGGGACAACTCAAAAGAACATGAGCTAATGAAAACCAAGACTAGTATTACATTAAGGGGCTTTATAAAGGAGCTGTATACAGGGCTTTCTTAAAAAAAAGAAAGAGACATAATGACTCTTGTTATAACAGGAAAACTATTGAGGGTAGTTTTAATGCTCTCTGATGTTGAAAGGTGCCTTAAAGACATTCTGGAAAGTTACTCTGGTCATCTCCTCAAGTAAGTATTTTGTTTCCACTGAGGTACATTATGCTCTTTGAAGTTTAAATTGCAACCTACACTACACATCACAACCTGTACCCAAACCTGATGGGCCTTTCTCAAGTCTGTATGTTTTTTACCCGACCTAATAGCAAACCACTTGCAAATCTACCAAAGTAAAAATAACAAGAGATCAAAGTACAACCACAAACTATCAGAGGCTGATTCATACTCTCAACAAGAAAATAATATGCTCCTCTAATTAACTGATGATTCTTTTTATCCATTTTAAAGGGAAACAGTCAGCTAAAATACAAGCCAAAATGCAAGATTAAAGCAGGACTTGTGTCATAAAACTCCTATAGTTTCACACACTTTAAGAAAAAAATTCTCTACTATGTAATTACTGAAGACCACTTGAAAATTATATAACTTTAGATAAATCTGATATTAACAAAACTATTTCTAATAAGTAAAGAAAGAAAAATGCAGGTAGAAAACCATGCTGTCTTCAAGTTTCTATTTTTTAATGGTATATGCCAATTAGACTATTTCCACCTCAAACCCCTTGTCATTTTATGTTTCCTATGGTGTTTATTAGTAAGGACCATGGGGGGGTAGTAAATGCTGAGTAGACCAATACTTTCACAATTGTAGTTTGTTGAAAGCTTTCTCCAAATAAAAATAGATTTATCTGCATTGTTATAAAGCAGCGCCATTGAAAAGCACCAGAGCAAAAGAAATGCAAGTCCTACTGTTCCAGTTTGTAATTACTTCCTTCCAACACTCCAAGCTGTTTATGTGGGAGAGTAGGCTACGTAGCCTTTGAAACTCTCTTTAAAACTACTACTGAAAGGATCCACTTGTGCCAGTACCATGAAGTCGAAGATGCAATATGGATAGAGTTCTTGGCTGTTTTGCACCTCCTACTCACTTCATAAGTATTAGCTAATAGTATTTTGATAATCACTGCAATTGCTAAATTCAATTATATCAATATTTATATATTACCCCAATTCATGAAACTCTTCACACACAAAAGCATAACCAATACTTTCCAAATTTTAAAATTAATTTTAATAGGTTTAAACTCTATCTGATTTGCAAACCACAAGTCATTTAAGTGGCAATGCAAATGTACAGGAACGTTCATCCTCCAAACTCTCAAATTTCTTTGAAATCCCATTTGAAATTTACTACTTTGTTTTCTAATGTCAGTTCTCAAACTACAGTACTTACCCAACTAAGCCAACATCTGCTATAAGTTTCAAATCAAGATGAACAATCCGCCTCTGACCTTTGCAAGGCATGAAGTTTGTGGCCAAAGAGCCTCCAAGACCTCCGCGAGCTACTAGGAGTCTCTCTCCTGCTGCATTAAGCTCTCCTGAAAGTAAATTCACTAGTGAAAAGGCACAATCCCCTGCAGTAGTTCAGTTGTGATTTTCCACTTAAATCTATCTTCAATGAAAAGAGAATTTTCTGTATGCTTTCTTACAAGAGCTGTGCACTCAGGGTCATGGTATTTTTCCTTCTTCAGAAACAAATGAGCACAATCACACCTCAGTATTCCCCTCTGTCATACAGTTAGTTACTTCAAGAAAAGTGCTAAATACAGGCAGGCGAAGTGTGGCCAAAATAGTAGTTCTGAAGCCTCCAATACTTGAATTCAAGAATGCAAGGAAAAATTTGCATTGATAGAGATGGGACTACAGCAAACTCTTCAGATGTTCCGTATTTTTTCATTAAGATGCAGGCTATAATATCTCCCTTAGGGTTACAATGTTAGAATAATTAAAAAAAAAAAAAGGGTGCAACATTTCAATATATAATTCAAGGATACCTTTAGACACTGACATGCCTACCTCATTAACAGTCCTTGCCATACATACAATTTTGTTAGACATCCAAATCAGAGTCATTTGTGAATTTAGTTTGAACTCTGAACAGTGTGAGAAGAAAAACTCTGAGAAACTGCAAAGGAACCATTGAGAGCTATTCCAAGAGCACTGTATCAAAAGCGATCTTCCTGGTTTACTACCAAGTACCACTCTTTAAAAAAAGAGTAAAAAACAGATAAGTATTTTAGATAACCTGAAATGTTGACACTCAGCAAGGATCTTCATCTTTTAAGCAGTGTCATAATTCAGTAGAGTTATAGGGACACTTACCTGAGTTTATGGACACGTCATTTATGTAAAGTTCATAATGATTCTGTGGAGGATCGGTATGGCTTCCACCCTTTAGTACTTGTTCGCAAGAGCAGTTTTCTTTCTGCTGCGTATAGTGATACAAACTGACTACTGCTCAATTCTGGAAGGGGTCCCTGCTTTTCCAACAATTTCTGCAGTGTATTTTTTGTCAACTCTTTGTCCCAGCAAAGGAAAACACACACATATTTTGGGAGACATGTAACCTCAAAACATCCTAGTGTTAGAAGTCTGCTAGATGCTATCAAGAAATACGACAGTATCTACTATATACATTAAACCAAAGCAAAAGGTCTTACCAATCTGCTTGCCATCATCACAAAGAACTGAAATTCCCACAGGCACATGCACTTCACAATCTTTTCCTTTTTCACCTTTTAGTGCTTTAACACTGGGAGAAATTAAACCAGGCTTAGTAACTTAACCTGACATTTAGCTTTCTGGAAAAGATGTATATAACAACTTTCATCGAACAGATTCATACCTGCTGTTGGCTCCTGTTCCAGCTAGAAATCGCTTCTGCGGATATCTGTCCTTTATGGTCTTTAAGGTAGTTCTTTCTTGGGCGACGAACCAGACATCACCACCTCGCCCTCCTTCCCCACCTAGACGAGGATAACCCATTCCACCAGTTCCTCCTCTCACATAGAGCCGTAAATCATCTATGAAGTTGCCGTACTAATAGAACAACAAGTTTCACATCAGTATTACATTCTGTTTGTATGTCATTTTGTAGTCGTTAGAAACAACGTGGCTAAAACTGCTTGAACTTTTACCTGATGGCAACAACGAGCGTTCAGAAAACAGACATGTAACCCTCCGAGATACTTTTCTAACAAGAGAAACGTTTGACGTCTCCTCCCCGGCACGCCCGCCCGGCCTGCAGAACCCCGGGCAGAGGGACGGGACGGGGCGAGGCTCAGGCTCTGCCCCTGCCCCTGCGCCGGGCCCCGGCGCCCACGGAGACAGGCCTGCCACGGCCGCGGTGCCTCGCCGCGCACCCCGCCCGGCACTGCGCCTCTGTCCCGGCACGTACAGGCCTCCTGCCAGGAGGCCGCTTCGCTGAGACGGTGCCTGGGGAGTGCAGGCAGCAAAGCGCGGGGGCCCCGGCGGGCCGCGGGTCAGCCCGGGGGAAGGCTGCGCCGCGCCGGCCCGCCCCGGGGCCGGGAGCGGGGCCGCGGCTCTTCGCCAGCCCTTCCCGCCGCCCGAGCCCTGCCTGCCGCGGGGCTGCCCGCACGCAGGGCCCCCCCACCGCTCCCCGGACCGGGCGTACTGACCTTCCGCAGCACCGCCCCGCCGCACCGCACCATGGTGGTGGCAGCAGCCGCCGCCACTGCCGCCCGGGCCCGGCCTGCGGCGGCGGCGGTGGAAGGGGCGGGAGCAGCGGGCCCTGAAGCGCAGGGTGGGGCGGACTCGGGCCCCAGGGGGCTGTGTGGAGAGGAGAGGGCAAGAGGGCGGGCGGGGCCACCGCCCAGGCTCCGGGCGTCTGGCTGGCGGCCGGGGGGGCGCGGAGGGAAGCGAGCAAGCCCCGCAACTCCCCCCCTTGCCGGCGGCCGCTATGGCAGGCGAGGCGGGCCGGTGCCCCGCGCAGGTGCGCAGGCGCCCGCCTTCCCGCCCTCGGCCGCGCGGGGCAGCGGCGGCCCCTCGCCGTCCTCCCGCCGCGGCCCCTCGCCGTCCTCCCGCCGCGGCCCCTCGCCGTCCTCCCGCCGCGGCCCCTCGCCGTCCTCCCGCCGCGGCCCCTCGCCGTCCTCCCGCCGCGGCCTGGCGAGGCCGTTCCCGCCGGGCCGGTCCCCGCGGAGCCGCCGTCACTGCAGGGGACAGGCCTTGTTTGCTGCAACGTGTCAGCTCCTCGCTCCAGTCCGCCCTGGCCCCCGAAGCATCTCACGCCGAGGTGCGGGCAGGGACGCCTGAGGGGAGAGCCGGGCCCCAGCTGCCGCCATCTCCAGCAGCGTGTTCTCCCTGGAAGCTGCGTGCTGATTAGATACGGCATCTACTGCTGGCTTTGCCCATGCAGTTGGACCCTCTGAAGCCTGTTGGTCGTATTGCTAACGCGCTCTCCCTCAAGAAATTGGAACCTGACCTTTCAACGATACTGATTTTCAGGGCAAGGATGCCCCTGTTGAAAGTACCTGGCTTTAATAAGGCTTATAGTGCTTTGTATTTCTTAAATGGTCACAAAGGAGAAATTATTTTGTAAATCATTACATTAGTGAGGTCAGAAGGGTAAAAGTGGTGAAAAAATGTCCCCGAGTGAGTTCTTTCACAAGTCTATTTTGTAGATAAGTATTTTTCAGACAGCATGAGCATATTTTCAGTGGGTTTGTTTTTTTTTTTAAAGCACAAATCCTCATGAAAAAGTAAATGCTCTTCTGTTCTTTCTTACAGCGTTTCCATAAGGTCATACATTCTCAGTTGCAGTTGTTAGCTACCTGAGGAGACTCGTTACAGTAATTTAATACTAAAAATAGTTCAACAACAGATTTTTATCTGTTACATACTAATACACGCCCCCCCCCCCCCCCCCGCCAAAAACAGTGGTGTGCCATATACATCCTAAATGGCCCAACAGAACATTTAAGCAGTACCCAGGATGTATCACAACATGTCAGTGCTGTCCAATGCTATTTTAAGAATGTTAATTTGGTTTCATTAGTTGTTTGTTAGTTTTGTTTCTTAGTTGCTTCATGGCCTAAGACACCAGATTTGGGAACTGGATTTACAAAATACATGCAAAATAGTAGTTACATAGTTAGATTCGTCTGCGAATTATCGTTTGGGCTTTATGTTTGCTGTAATTTTGCTTTATTTTGTACACTATAAAAGTTAGGCCAATACCTACATTTAAAAAACTTACCTGTACGTAGTCCTACATAGTCATCAGTTAATTAGGGTAAAGGAATCTTCAATTTGCTAAAATTTTAGACATAAATCAGGAAAAAAATATTTTTAAAAGAAATCGGGGAAGAATGAATAAAAAATCCAAACTCCTAATCCTGTGCTTTTCAGCTGACCCACACTTCGCTGACTTAAAAAAGCAAACCGTTTTTTTTGCAACTGCATTATTCAGAAGAAGGTACAGAAGCAGTGTGGCTGTCATTCAGAATGATTATTCCTGATGGATTTTGATGATCTTGATGAATGAATAAAATAATAACACACTTCAATTGAATACAATTTTACAAGATACTGCAGTACAAAATGTTTTTTTTTTTTTTCTTTTGTCTTGAAGCATCATGTTCCATGGGAGTTTTTAGTAGTATTTTTAGAAGGTCTTAGTCCCCTTTATGAACCCTTTGTTTCCACCTACATGTACGGAAAAAAATACATTCAAAAGCTTTTCACTCTGTTGACTATTACTGACCTGCTTTTTCTGCTGTTCTGTGTTATTTTTACCAATCAACTACGTATTCTCTTTCAGCTAAAAATACTTCTAATTTCTACCAACTGGACATGCTTGTATCATACTGTTACAGAATTTTTAGAGCAGAAGATTTTTCAGTGATACAAATGGGAGAGCAGGAGAAGATGTGACTGTTGTCTAGTGAGCCTAAGTTAAATCCCCCAAATTCAAAGTCTGCCTTTCCTTAGTGCCAAAGTAATTTCACCACGTGGAGAAAGGCAAGATGGATCATGCAGAACAGAAATTATTACAACAGCAAAAAATGCAAAACTCCATGTCATGCTTTCACGTCATGGGGACTACATCTGCAGTTCTGAAACAGGTGATACGTAAAATCTAGCAGCAATTGTTTTGAACAGATCTGTTGAGAATGTTATAAGATGACTGGAAAATAGCAAACATGGGTCTGGCCTTGTTTGTACTTGAGGCATTTAACACAGGGGTCCTAGATGAGAGGCTTGTTGGCTGAGACTCCCTCTATACTCGGTGGTGAGAGGTGTCTCCAGAGGACAAGCCACATCATGAATGGCTCCCTGTGGATCTCCATCTCTCTCTGTTAAGTCTTTGAAGTTAGGTGGGCTGAACCTGGGCTGTAATTGCTTGTCTTTGAAAAGAATAAAAGTGACCTGGCCAGCCACAGACCCCGAAGCCTGGTCTCAATCTCATGCAAAGCTTTGGAAAAACTCAAATTTGCCATGTTAATACCCTATTGATAGAACATTTGATATGGTATCACCTGGGAAGGAATGAGAATATGAGGGTTAGGAGAGAAATTGTGAAGTGAGATAACCACAAATAAGGTTGAAAAGGAAGATGTCAGCCTTAAAGGGTTGGTTTTAGCATGGTCTTGATATTTTTTGTAGTAGCCCTGATAAAATCAGTAAGAGCATACTGATGAAATCTGGTAATGATATATACTTAGGAATCATCAAAAGTACAGAGAGTATCTCAGGAGATAGAAGGGAGGTATTAATGACATTTAAGGCCCTAGTGAAATCTCATTGGGGTACTATGAAAACTTCTAATTAATTGTTCTATAGCTCAGCTAAGGTTGAACTGAAAGAGGGGTAGAGGAAGGTTAGGCACATCACCAGACAACTTGAGAACCTTTTGTACAAACAGATTTTAGGATGGCTCAGCTTGTTTACATCAATAAAACAAAACCAGAGAGGAGATATGAGTGCTGTCTATAAATATATCAGGAAAGTAAACATGAAAGATGAAAACCATGTAATTTGCAGGGCAATGTTGATGAACAAACAGATATGTACTATTATTAATAAATATATCAGGAAATGAGAAGGATGTTTCTAGTCATTACAGCAATCAAATTCTGAAACAGTTTTTCTGTGGAATTAGTGGGACCAAAAATATACCTGTTTTTAATATGGCACTTGATAAATTTATGAGGTGATTGTACAACAGAGCTTTCTGTAGTGGCAGGGAACTAGGCCCTATCATTCAGGAGGACTTTTCTGTTCTGTGCTACCATGCCAATTCATAGTACAAATAGCAGAACATTTTGTCCAGATTTATGGTTCATAGTATGGGAAGGAGTTGTAAGTCCAATCTGAATAGAAGGCAAGGTTCAGTAGTTCTTACGTATGCAAAAGTTAGATTGTGCTACTGTGACTTCAGTAAAGTATACAATGTCGGCATTATATAGAAAATAATAGAAAGCAGTAGATAAGGAAAAGAACTTTTTAGTGAGATGAAGAAAGCACAGGGAATTTGCAGATAGCAAGAAGATTATCAGCAAAGTTCTTCAAGGATCAAGTCATAGGCTCTGAGCTCTCCTTGGATACCAGTGCAAGCATATATCAAATTACCCTGTGTTTTCATGCTTTTTTCTGCTTTTGTGGTGCACACTGTTTGAATTTAGTACTGTTGAATTGTTACGACTGTTGAGAGCAGCAGGGTCTGTAGCCTGTTGACTTAGCAGAGCCTTATATTCAGTGTGCTGAACTTCCTTAACACACAGCAGGAGGTCAAATCCAACAACAGGTTAATGTGTAGACTGGTCCAGAGATGCCAGCAGAGCCACTAACTAATGTTAATTCAACTCATGTAATCAACCACAACTCAACCTCAAAAAAGAGAAATAAAGAAAAACTAGTCTCCTCTGTATGTTGTGCACTGAAAATGTTATATCCATTGACACAACACTAGATTTATTTCAGCACTGAGCAAGCTCATGCCAACAAGCTCATACCAACAGGGAATTAAGTGACATTTCATTTGAAATATGCCATTGTGCATTTTCTGGAACCTTTTATACCAGTAAGCACATGATCATGCATACACGATGCTAAAAATTACTGAAACTGAATCATTTAAAACTGTAAAGTTTGAGGATATTTTAGATGGTTTATTTTCTAAATACTTTGCTTCAAAAATGTATCTGATCACCCGAAGAGACTCTGTTTTGCCAGGGCAGCACTGATTCTATCATCTTGTTCTTCTGGTTTGTGTTGGCTGTTTAATCAGTAGTGGGTGTGCTGTACTGGAACTTAAGGAACAGGGCTGTGAGCACGTCACTGTCAAGCCTGATCGTAGAACATCACTCTGTTATTTCTTTACCTCAGACGCTGCTAATCAGCGATGCAGAGGCTGACTCAATTCTTTCAGTAAACCCTGTTTACGTAAGAGTGTGCAGATGTGTAGTCACAGAGATACCTATAATTCAGTCATACAAAAGGCTGATAGCATTTTAAAGCTCTCCAAACTGATTTATATGTAGCCAATGCATATTCTGAGTTTCATGCTAAATGATGCTTCAGTTCCTGCTCTTTCTGTTCTCATCGTGTACTTCAAATACTTGTATATGATTGCTTGAAAATCACAAGGGTACTGCTACATCAAATCACGGTTTTACCACTCCGTTTCTTTTCTCTCATGATACAAATCACTAGGTAGTGTGCTGTCATCAGCTCGAACAAGAAGAAGCCGTAAAATCTCTTTCCACAACAATTTTAAAGCTTCCAGCGGCAGTTTTTTGAAATTTGTACTTGAGGTACTGTTTTTCTCAGTCTAGAGAAGAACTAACTTCGATGGAAATATTTAAAAATTAAGCTGAAATATTTTAGCAACATAGCTTTATTTTAAAATAGAGTTGAAATAATTAAAAAAATGGAAGTGAATTTTTTTTTCCTTGCCTTTCTGAACATGCACACAACAGTTCATTGCAATGCTGGGAAGCTGGCAAAAAGGTCTTTGTAGTTGAAAGAAATAACTACACCAACATATCCAAGGTCCAGATGTTCTAAAAAGTTGATGGTGTACTATTACAGTTTTATTTTGGGGAAAAAAAAAAAAAAAAGTTTTAACCATTGCCAAGGATACACTCTTCAGTACAATAAAGTGCCACTAGATGGAGAAACCTCAACAGCAATAATAAGAATAAGTAAGCTGAAGCACAACAGTTCGAAACTCATGCTATAGAAAAACTATCGATGTTGGAAGAATTTGGAGGGAACCATTTTATTTTGCCTAAGTTCGGTTATCAATTAAAAAACCTCAAAATCGCAGAAATAGCCACTTTTGTCTTTAATCTGATCTCATAAAACTTTCTGTGTGAAATGGCTGTGCTGGAGTCTCTGGGTTTACACATGGCGTATGCTGCGTCTTTGGAATTCTTCCTGAACCCCTGCAGAACAGAGAACACAACACGATTTTTCTCTAAATCCCATTTATATTTAGTCACCAGCTGAAAAAAAAATCTGCTTTCCCAAGTACATGGACAGAGTCTCCGTTTTTAAGGGCTTTCACCTACAACCCAAGATTTTATGTCGTTTTCGGGTATGTTAGATTTCATGAAGATGGTCACAGATTGACTTCCCTTGACCTTACCTGTTCTGAAATAGAAATTGTAATAAGAATACTTACCTAATAAACATGATCAGTGTCTTCATGGTGCTCCATCCTACAAACTTCATGTAACATCCTGCAGGATTATTAGTCGCCAATAATTTTGATCTCTGCCAATTTAAATTCATGGGTTCATCATTGTTCCAGGTGTCATTCTCCCATAGGTGATGATCCCTCAGTGCTTGACTGACAAAGATGCATAATACCATAAAAGAAATATGAAAATCAGCCTTCAGAACCATTTTCACTTGGGGAGGTAAATTTTTAGATATTAGCAAAGAATTTTCTCATAAATAGATTCTTAAGAGAATGTTGTTGATGAGGTGGTACTTTAAAAAGAGATTTTTTTTATTAGAAAGGATTTTCCTAAGAAAAATCTGTTTCTCAGCATTTTGATTTCTATAGTTGTATTCTGGGAATACCTCATTTTAAGATTAAAAATGGTGAATTTATTAACTAGATTAGGAAAAGCAAGAGGAGCATGATAAAAATAAATCTGTATGATGAAGAAAATGGATTGAGGGCTGCTGTCAGTGGCTGTTGGAGTACAATGAAATCACTGTGTTTGCACCAGTATCCTAGATGTTTTAAGTGGGAATGAAATGAGAAGAAGGAATTGACGCAGTGGCTGAACAGGTGTGCAACTACCCGCTTCTTTATATGCCTTTAAATGCCTTCGAATTTTTGGCTGTTACACTGTGAGATTGATCACGCTAATAAATTTGATAGTGCATAAAGCAAACAAAAAGAGGAGAAGGGAAAAGCTTTTCTTAACTTGAAAACTTACAGAAAGCTATTTTGATTAATGATATGAAGGAGCTTTCTTAAAGGTAGGTTCCTTGTGCAGCCTTCCTAACGCTTTGATCTCCTTGGTTATGAATGCTGCTTTAGAATTTCAAGGAGTAATTTCACCTAATACAGCTTTAGCTTCTTTCAATGATACAAAGAGTTCAGAGCTAAGGTAACTATATTCCAGTCTTTGAGATGTTTACTTCTACATAGCTGTGTAGGTTCAAACAGGGCTTATTTTTTTGAAACAGAAGTTTGAAACAGTGTTTACATTGCTTAGCTGGAAAGGCTTTCAGAAGATAGCTCGTTATTCTGAATGTTGTCATTTCAGAGCAGGTTTGTATTTACCTTTAAGTACTGTATATATTGTTTTCATGACAGAGATTGTTACATTTCCACTTGAAAGAACAGGATGTTCCTGTCATGTTGTGTTCCACCAAAGCATGTTGTGAAACCCTAATAGACCCAATTTTACTACGTATTTGTCCTATGTTCTCATCAGCCATGCCTTCCTTTAGAGAGAGGAGGTTCTCTGGGTCTGGAACTGTTAAGAGTTTTACATGCTTAAGTGCTTCAGACATCACAATTCTGGGTACGTTATTTTTCATATGGGGTAATGTACTGCACAGACAAAGTTTAAATTACAGTCCTGAGCTGTTGGGTGACACTCAAATTCAAGAAAAGAGCAGCTGCAATTTAGTTACATGATCCCTCTCCTGGTATAGAGCGGACCGCGTTCCTTCAGGCAACATCTCACGCAGGACAGTTTCCGATGTCGAACTGTACACACAGCCTTGAAGAGAGCTGTTGGTTTTGTGCATAGGTTCAGCGGGGTTTGATACATGGACCCAGCATTACAGAGTGAAGTGATTTTCTGCTGTGTGCCAGACGCAGCATTTTCATCGTACTTTGAACAGTGGCCTTTTGAAATTTCATGCCTTTAAAGAGAAGTGTGAGGGAGCCAAGTCTTGCCAGTGCCTCAGATACCTGACATTTTCTGTGAACCTTTGAACAGCCTTTAGGAAGATGTAATTTCTGTGAGGCAGGCACCAGACGGATGACATTTGGAGCACTTGTTTTTAAGGTGCCTGAACACTACTTACAGACAAAGTATTTGCCCCCACATTGTGCTAGAATGATTGTATATGAAAAAGAAACTTGTCTTTTACTTGAGCGTTCCATGCAAGTGTTTTCCTTTGACTTTCAAATTTGGTTCTATAGAGTAACCCCGTTTACCACTCCTCATGCCATAGGTCTTCAAAACATGCATAGATCCTTACACCACGCAGGGCAGACTCTGATCTCTTAAGTTAATAGATGAGGAAATCACACTGGTAAAAGCCCCAGATCTGCAAGTTATTCTTTGTAAGTGGGTGTCTAAACTCGGAGACAAAGTGAAGTAACTCAGGAGACCCACTCCAGAGCATGTAGCATTGGGCCACAGGAACTCCCAGCTGCCTTCTCTTGGCAAGAGCCGTTTCCAGCCCTAAGTTGGTGAGGAGGGAGTAAAATTACTTCCTTCCATTATATATGCAATAGGAAAAGGGCTAGGACATCCCTTATGCAGTAGTTCTCAGGTTATGAACTGTTCTTCTATACAGTGATGAGCTGCACTGAGACACCAGTAAAGTGGGGGACTTCAGTGCTTCAAGATCCAGTCCTTTAGTGCAGAAGTGGGCACAGGAATCCTGGAACATTTCTGAGGCATGATTGATAGCATTGCCATTTTTCATAACTGATTTTGTTGCATATCCCCAGCTGCAGGAATTTGTGACATGAAGAGAGGCAGCTACATTCAGAGTTATAATCTGACATCGAACTGCAGCAGGTTAGAAAGAAACACAGAATTTCAGCATATTTGCAAAAATGCTTCAAGTTTAATGATGTTGGCTGCCAATGGTTTTACTTTGACAAACTTTCTAGTGCCTTTGAAGGTAAAAGACTGATGATCTTCCTTGAAAGCAACAGTCTCCTTGGAGAGTTTAGAAAGCATGTATGCAATGTATGAAGAGTTCCCTAAAAAATCATCTGCATTTCAGAATATGACACAATCCATTTTCCTTGGTGATCTAAGAGGTGATTTGAATATACATGTTGAGAATTTTGTCAGAAAAATCTGTGTAAAGAAATTTAAGCTTTAATTATGTAAAACAAGATAGCTGTAATAATCCTAATCCTCATCCTTGTAGAATTCAATTTTGGGCGACCTGTCCTGAATTGGGCACAATAGATACCTAGAACAGGCTCCAGAAATCCAGCTTGCTGAGTGTGGAGTTGACTGAGCTATCCAAGGAGGAGTGCCAGGACTGAGGGAGGAACAGAACTGCAAATTTATGGACAGGAATTTGTCCATTATAGGAAGTCAAGGCCTTTTACACATTTTAATGCTCTTGGTTCCCTGACACTCTTTAGTTAAAATGGTATTTTTAACCTCATTTTACTAGCAGGATATAGAAGTTATTTTATATAGTGTACTGGGTCTGGCTGGGTTGACTTACAACATGTAGACCCATGGAAAATCCACAGCAGCTGGAACAAGAATCTGTCTCTTTTTATTTTTGGCCTTACGCTTCTGATGAGACATCATAACCGGTGTACCATAAGAACATGTATGGAAGAAATAATTAGAAATCTAAGCAATCTTCTTCATAAGCTGCTGTCCCTCAAAGGAAATGGAGCTCTTCTAAACATGTGCATGAGCCTAGCTCCTTAGCAGAGAAAATAACTGGCCAGAAACAAAACAACAGATGAGTGTTTAACCACTGGCACAGCTGGCCCGCTGCTGGCTGGACGATGTGGGACGTGAACACCAGTGCGCAGCAGCCGGCGCCGGCGCCAGCTCCTGCAGGGGATATTGTCAAGTACAGATAAAACGGCATCGAAATCCTCTCTGGCAAACAAGTTATGGGAGATTTTAAAAAATAGCGTCAAATTGATCCCAAGTCAGGGAGTTTCTACAAAAAGGGAACTGGAGTAGTGGATGCACACTGTGCCTAGAAATTCTGGGCTGTACACTCATTTTCCATTATTTTGAAACGCTGTCTTTGATGGGTGCACGTTCTGGTAGGCAGACAGGATTGCGGATGGAAACCTGGCTTTATAAAACGAGGAGAGCATTCACGTTACCGATTTGGAGAAAGATTTGCTATCCATTGTATTTTCCTCCCTCTGACAGCCCTCTGCCTCTCCCCTTCCCTCACCAAACACCCCCGCTACCCCCCCCAAATGCAGTCCCCCCAGGTGAGACCCCAGCCCGGACTGGGCTGACAGGGTTCCTGCTGCAGCAAGAGGTGGGGCTGCCACAGCCACCGCTCCCTCCCGCCTTTCCCCCTCACCCGAGTTCGTGCTGCTGCTGCTGCTGCTGCTGCTGCTGCTGCTTTGCCGGTGGCAGAGTCGTCCCCGTGCAGTGGGATCCCGGCATCCTTGGAGCATCCAGCAGCTGCCGGGCACTTGCAGCCCTCTCAGGAATTTCTTGCTTTTTCTTCAAGTAGCTGACTACTGTTGTTTCAAGGCTACTGTTCTCCATCTCATCACAGAAACTCTGTAAGTATGACTTCTACTGCGGCTCTTTATTTATTGCCTTTCTGAAACTCATCTGTCTTGTACTGAATAGTAGGAGTTACTAGTTCAAAGTCGCTGTGAGGCTTGGTGTGGTCTCTGCTCCTGTCTGAGGTGTTCAAATGGACCCTTAGCATTTTAGTTTTTAGCTGGATTAAAACATGAAATCAAAACAACTCAAAATGTTGGTGGCTTCCTGGCTGCCGTCTTCCTACTTTGTAGCTAAATTGCTAGTGTGTCTTTCCTCGAAATACTGGTGCCTAGAGAAGTGGAAGTGAGAAGAGAAGCATTTCTATCCCTGCTTGTTTTGAAAACTGGAGCCAGTTTTCTAACAACCCAAGGAAGAGAAACTTTAATGCATATTCCTAGGCTATCGGGATGCTGAGGCAGGTAATCCTGCTGCCTGCTGAAATGTAGCTAGCAAGTGAAGTTTTAGAAAGGAGTTAGGTTGGGGGTATCTGTCTGTCTCATTCCCTTGAGTCCTGAAGGTGAGGTAAAGGAATACTTGAGTTTAGGGACCTCAGATGGCTGCAGCAGTGTTAATGGCACATCATTAAAACTAAAAATCATCCCAGAACCCTGAGACCACAGGTCCTGTTTCCTGACCCAGCTCGGTATGACTGTGAACTCCATGGTGTCACCTCAACTCTTATATCTTCTTATAGACAGTTCACGAACATATTGTATTATCTGTGGGTTATCTTCTCTTTAATTGCATCCCTAGGAGTTGCAGAGAGGATGTGAGTATGTTAACACTTTGAAGACATCATAGACTAACTATTCATATTGCCAGTGCCCGAAGATATTCTGAATGGGAGAGCACACTTGCAATTCTGGCCAAGTTCCCAATTAAATTTGCACAGTTGCCCAAAAAGTTGCCTTGTATCTGCACAAAACCTCACATAATTTTGGAATTTTATTTTACATTCTGAATTGGAAACTGTGGGAATGAGCATGGCACCAACTCTTTGACACAAAATTGTTTTAGGACACCAAAATAAGGGGCACTATCTGAGAGTCTTGCCTGTCATCTTTTTCTTCAGACTTCTTCCTGTGCTCACTTGTTTGGTTTTTTTTGGTTTGTTTTCCTCTTTATGTTTACTCTTCTCTTCCACTGTACTTTATCTTGATAGGAAGGACTGATAAAAAAATTATCAGGTGTTTCAGTGATGTTCTGTCTAAACCTGCTTTGACCATATGTAATATGTATCATAGGAAAACTGCACTTTTCCCAGAGGGAATCTGTGTACGACTACATATTCTGCAGCATTCGAAGTTCTCATTATGCCTCCTGTGTTATTACTCCTTCCATCTCCAGTTCTCCAGATAGATAGTTTCTGTGTTTTGCATATATGCTAGAAATAACTGTGCCAAAAGTTTGCTTAATTTTCTAACGTAAGCCAGAAAGGAATTTGCCTTTTTCCAGTCTTGCAACAGCTACTGAATGAGTTCATAACCTGCCTATGCTCACCCAATACAGCGTAATGGTCTGGTTTACTATTCCTTCACTACCACCTTTCTGGATTGGACTGTTCCATGAAAGACTGGCTACTTATAACTGTTACTTGTTTGCAATCATTTAAAATAGCATACCACTAGGATTCTTTAAGCATCTGCTAGTAATCTGATTTTACTGATGATCTAAGCACAGGAGTTTAAGGGAAGAAGTCTTGAGCTCAAGGAGCAGTTCTGACATAGGCTTCAATCACATCAAACTTCCTGCTTCAGGTTTTCATGTTCTAAACAGTGTTAACAATTTCTAGGTGCAAACCTAGCTCCAGTGCTAGGGATCATTGACTGGTATTTATTCCATGGCTTGAAAAGAAATATTTTTCTGTATATATGCCTAAATCATCTCTTGGGGTATCCTTGAAAGTTATGTGAGAATGAACTACATAATAGCAGAATCACTGATTTGATACACTTTCTTTCAGGTATCTTCTTGGAGTATGGAATTTGTATGGAAACGAAGGTGGTATCTTCAGCTGGGCTGTATATTGATACTGAATTTGGTTTATGCCAATCTAGACTATCAAAAAGAAACTCCTGCAAGCCTGGGTCAGATTGACCATCAGTGCTGGGAGGTGTCATCCCATGGCCTGGTGGAAATGAAGAAACTCAAGGTAGCAGATACGGTCATTGATCTCTGGGACTTCATGATGTTCCTAAAGGAATCCCCTAAGCCCAAGCACAATGAACTCTTCAATGATTTAGCCCAGAACTTCTGGGATATGTATGTAGACTGTGTACTCTCAAGATCCCATGGAATGGGCAGAAGACAACTAATGTCTCCCAAATATTCTTCCACATACTCACATAGAACTTTAGAAGGTAACTACAGGATATGGTGTTAGTCTGTTATGTACTAATATTAAACTGAACCACTGTTTCATCCTTGTCCTTGATTGTTTAGACAATTCAATATAGTAATTTCCAGTTTTCTGTCTCTACTTGTCAAAAGTATTTGCATCTTCCAATGGTAGCTACTTTCACAATATGTGAGTCAAAAGTAGTTAGGGTACTACATTTCTGTATTTAACAAAGTGTAAAAAATGTTGGGTATGCATGTGGGAGTGTGTGGAAATGGATGCTGCATTCTCTGTTTATCACTGTGTGCATATACATGACATTGCAATACTAAAGGTTTCCTGGTATTTGGACTTCAGTCTCAACTTTAGGGAATCATCCCTCCATGAAAAGGGAAGATCAAATCCCTGACTGCTTGAACCCTGTTCTTCCCATTAAAAGTATTGACACATAATGTGATCTCATGGTCACCGTGAATCATCAAACAGTGACAAATTCTGGTCATCATGGTCTGGGATGAGTCTGAACTGAGATCATATAGGTGATTGGCTTTACATCTTACTAACCAATCCAAGATCTGTTGACTTCCTTCCTTCTTGGGAGTAGACTTTTTTCTCATGTACCCAGTCAGATGTTTTAGGTTTCCAGACTGAACATGGAGATCATTTCACACTAGTATTCCTAACCATATTGCTTGGAAAATAACTACCTTTCTTTCATAACCTTGCAGGGTCTGCTTTCACCAACCCATTTTAGGCCAAAAGGGGAGAAAATGAAGATACCTCAGCAAGGCAACATCAAAATGAAGGAGCACAAAAGCACAGCGTATACTGTAGATGCTTAGACAAATCCATTGGCATGGTGCAACCTTTTTTTTTCTTTTCTTTGTATAAAGTACTTAATCACTGATAAGTATGTGAGCTCCCACATTGTCACTTTTGCTTTCCTGTCTTGCAATCCACCAAGGTTGCCTTTTCCCCACTGCACATGTGAATGATTTTGTGTTTTGAGTCAACACCTTTGTTCTCTCAGGTAAGCTTTTAAGTCTGAACTAGTGTTGTATTTTTGTAGAGGCTCATCTTTTCCAATAATTCTCTTTTTTAAAAGTTGATTTTGATGGAAACCCAATATATTTTTATACATTAAGCAATGGAGAAAATGTCAACAAACACATTTTATACAGTGTCTTGCACATACAATCAACTTTACTTTTAAAAAATTGCAAAAAAGTGTGACGTCGAGCTAAAGGGAAGGATTATGCTCATTGTAATGTCCTGTGCAGTCTAAACTTTGTATTTTGTCACTGCTTAGTCTAGGCTACAGGTTAATTAAAGTATTTTTCTATGCAGCAAGGTCTGAATAGTAGTCGTCTTCTTGTCTATTAAAATGTTATTTGCAAAACCACTACTACATCACCTTAAGAACAGTACTTTACACAAGATTGCTCTTTACACATTCATACAGGTAAATAAGGTGATACAGTCCATCCCTGTCATAGCAGGCAACATCACAGTTGAGAAGAGATCCATGCATCAAGTGGTTTGAAAGAGAGACTGGCTTGACTTACTGCTCCCATAATAAGAAACCATCCAGCATGGATGAGCTAGTTCAGGGAGATTAACCATCTAGTTAATCCATTTCTCCTGGGCACAGAAAGCCTGAGAACAAATGGGAACACTCAGAGATGCTGACTGTTCTCTGCTTTACTCCTTGGGCAATGCAGCTTGTTCAGTCCCTGTTGTGTTCTAGCCTTTTATGAGATCCCAACTGGGTTTAATTATTGTAGGAAACAGTACTTAGCCAGTAACAGCATATAAACCTTCCTCAGTAACAAGAAATCTATCCCACATAATGCCTAGCTCATGTAGTTCATAAAATACCCAACAATTCTCATAGATTTGTGAATGTTCATTTAGGTAAACACAATATTGAACTGCATCTTGTAAAATATGTCTCCTACAGTAGCCTGTAGGAGTGAGAAATTTCTCTTACCCATAAATATCACTGTAAGTTCCTTATACAAAAAATATTTTAAGTACACCTTTTCTTTTGAGCAGAGGGAGTCATGACACACCCAAACCAGCAGTTTCAGGAATTGATACATTATGATGAGCAGCTATTTGAGAGCCGTCGTCTAATCTGTTCCAGCAATATCCAGTTTATAAAGCTGTGTACTGTACTGCATTTGCAACAAATAGTGTTTTAACTGTCAGAAACCAGATAAATAAATTCCCCTTGTTCACACCTACAAATAATTTTATTCATCACCTACAGAAGTGTAAAACTATAATAACATTTTAAAGGTAATGTTTCCTGTATTAGTGATCTTTTAATTGAATGCCAGAGCAAGGTATCCTATGCAGTTTTAAAAGGTCCATCATTCCTCAGACGGCAAGTCTTTGTTTTGATTAATTTTCTATAGGAGACAAAGGTGCTTAGCATCTACATAACTGGCTCCAAAATGCTTGAACAATCTATTGCTACGGTCACCCTGCAGTGTCTGCCAAAGTGGCAGGTGATTGTTAACAACAGGAACACAGCACCCTAAGCAGCAGCATCAAAACAAATTCCAGGTGGACATACCTGTTTTGTCCATGACAGAGCCCTGGAAAGCCAGCTGGCTATTCCTGGGGTGTCTACAAGAAGGATTAACAGTGAATGGGATGATCTTTTCCTCCACCAGTACTCAGCACTCCCTCTCTTTCCATCCCTGCGTTACAGCAGGAACAGCAAGCCCAGTTTTCCTGGGTTCCCCCCCGACAGCCAGACCATAGTCCATGGCTGGCTGGCAAAATCAAATGCTGTCTATGCTGCTGTGAAGTCTTGTGTTAGTATTCATTTATGAAGTATAAATGTAAGCATTTTGGGAAATTCTGTCCCCTTCCTTCTTTATTACAATTAACAAGAGCACTACTTGCCTGCAACATCAGGGTGTCTAGCAGAAGCATGACGCAGCTGGGGGAGGAATGCTGTGGGGCTCACTTTGTGCCTGCTTTAAAGTTTTTACATGAGCATAAATATAAACTGATTTCCAGTTAAAAGATCTTTTATATCCATACCTTGGCTACACTGTACTGTAGTAGCTTTTGCTCAGAAATTGGAAGGACTTACATGAGTCCTGTATGTCTTTTTGGACAAAATGGGCCAGTGCCTTGCTGCCAGTAGTCATGATGAGTCATGCCATGACATGAGTCACCCACACATTCACATGTATGCAAGCATATAAAAAACCTTTAAATGTCACAGTCTTTGTTCTCCTAGTCAAATATTTATTGTTTGGTTTTAATTGTGAAAAGACAATGGAGTAAACTTTTTGTGGCCCCAGTGTGTAGATATATTTTCACATTCTGTAAAACAGTAATAAAGCAGCATAGGGGCTGAAGAGCTGCTGGAGAAATATAAACAACTCAGCAAGACTTTACCTGACACAGAGGACTTTAGTTAGATAATTTCTATATACCTTAGCTTACCTTTCTGTCCTAGTTTCAGCTGGAATAGAGTTAACTGTCTTCCTAGTAGCTGGTACGGTGCTATGTTTTGAGTTCAGTATGAGAAGAATGTTGATAACACTGATGTTTTCAGTTGCTGCTAGTAGTGTTTAGACTAATGTCAAGGATTTTTCAGCTTCTCATGCCCAGCCAGCGAGAAAGCTGGAGGGGCACAAGAAGTTGGCACAGGACACAGCCAGGGCACCTGACCCAAACTGGCCAACAGGGTATTCCATACCATGGGACGTCCCATCTAGTATAGGAACTGGGAAGTGGGGGGCAGGGAATTGCCGCTCAGGGACTAGCTGGGTGCCGGTCGGCGGGTGGTGAGCAATTGCCCTGCGCATCATTTGTACATTCCAATGCTTTCATTATTGCTGTTGTCATTTTATTAGTGTCATCATTATCATTATTCGTTTCTTCTTTTCTGTTCTATTAAACTGTTTTTATCTCAACCCTTGGGTTTTGCTTCTTTTTCCCGATTTTCTCCCCCATCCCACTGGGTGGGGGGGGAGTGAGTGAGCGGCTGCGTGGTGCTTAGCTGCTGGCTGGGGTTAAACCACGACACTTTCTTGCAGGCAGGCAACAAATACACATACAGGCTTGTTTAATAAAACATACTTAAACTTTATGCAGATAATTTTTAGGAAAAAATGTCATAATGAAACCAGCACAGCTTGATTTAATTTCTCTATCTTTAAGTACTAGATGACTGTCTTACCCTACAATGTAATGTTTAACAGACCTGCCCATAAGAAAATGCTTCTGATCTTTGGAAACTACACCTGTGGAGATCTCTCAAAAGTTTAAGTACCATTTCATATGGCTGTTTTGTTTTATTTCATTAATTTCTTAGGGTTCTTTTTTTTATAGAATTTAAGTAGACAATTTTGAAACAAAAATCTCTGCCTTTATTTTTAATGCCAGCACTGCTATGTCTTGTTACAGGGACAAACAGATTTTTAAGAAATGCTTATACACCACCCCCGCCCCATCCCTCTTTCAGGAAGTAAAAAAGGGAGTTGGAAACCAAGTTCTACCTGTTGAGCTCGAATATTTTTCAGCTTGGCATTTAACAAAGTGAAAGCTTGTTCTTTTCCCAAAATGTTGCTTACAGGCAAAAATGACAGACTGTGTGCCAGAGCTTGTATGTCACAGAACCCCTTGCAATGTCACAGAAATTTATGCCATAGCACTGGATAGCAACTGGTTTTAAAATGAAGTAATGGCTTCAGGGAATCTTGCTCTATTGTAATACAGCAAATTCTGGCTTTGCCCAAGTTAGGAAAGGAGGCAATAGCTTAGAAACTGAGTCATCTACAAGAAGGTCTGCTGCTCACAAGTTTGTGTTGGTATTCTAGAGGTGCTAGGGTGGAAGAGGGTGAGTTCTTGTTGGAGACAATATGGGCAATAATCCAAGAAATAATCAGAATAGTAAGATGAGTTAAACAGCTACGAGAAACCCATGAGGAGCAGGACATTTCAGCATGTCTCTCCAACAGGCTTGGAGAAACTGTTGGCACAGACAAGCTTCTTAGTGAGTCGTTAGATGAAAACTGAGAGAATAGAAGTCAGAAGTCCTGATGCTAAAGGTAGCAATTCAAGAAACAAAATGGACTTGGACAAAACCCATGTGGCTAAAGTATCCAGAAAATGAAGAACTGAATGTGTTTCTGTGAAGGTTCATCACCCTGCTCAACAAAAGAGGTACTTAAACTGCAGTGTATGGAATGTGTCAACAACAAGAGATGGAAATCTAAATAGTGGGCCTACTGATAGTGGATCAGGGTAACCTGACACTAGCACACAAAATTATTAGACTTAACATACGTTTGTACCATACTGTATGGGGTACTTTATTAATAAATCATCCCCACGTTTATATTAGTTAAGACAAAATATAGTTTTACTCTCAAGATGTTCTGTGCAATTCATCAAAGCATTACAAATAGATTTTATCTTGTATCTAAAATATACATACAGTTAACGATAATATTAAAAGCACTGTTCAGAACACTATTCTATAGGTACTGAATCTTTCTTGACTGAGTCCAACGTTTTAACTCTTTTGATCTTTTTTAAGGCTCCTTTAGAAACAGAGGGCTTTCTAAGAGCAAGGTCTGTAACAGCCAGTGGTCCTCCAATTAATTGAGGAGGTGTACTTTCGACAGTTACTAAGCGACCAGATCCAATCTGAAAAACAAAATAAACACATTGCTTGACATTCATGTTAGCATTTAAAATGAGATGAGAGTTAAATCATGAACTGTCTTTCAAAAATATTATTCAGCTGGTGGAGATGCATGCTGAGGTTTCTGAGGTCCACTCAGACTATCCTTTATACTAAAGTCACAAATTGTTCCCATCAATACAAAGGAAAGGACAGAGTGTTTTTTCAGCATGTACCTTTATATACTCTGCTTTTCTGCCTTCATGTCTGATCTTATGAATAGAAGGAAAGAAAATCAAGCCTTTATTACAATAGAAGTTTGTTGTGCAATGTTATTTGGATTCATGTGTAATATCAGCCACAGTTTTTGTCCTCAGAATTTCACTATACGTTAATACTTCAAAGAAAAAAAAGGGAACAGACCCTGTTTCTCTCAAAATGCAATTGCCTGTAACTACTGCTCCAGCAAAACTCCAAGACTGAAAGAGACATACACTTTCCAGTCTTATTACTACTCTTTATACTGAATAGATTCAGGTCTTTGAATAAAAATCCCTGAGTGACACCTCTATCTTGTAACCATGACCTGCTAAAACAAACCACGCAACTCTTTGAGTGCATGTGGCTCACATGTTTGATTACTTGACCTTGACTAGTTTGCAACAACCATCTTAGCTTAATTTTTATCTCTCCCTACTAAGGCCGTTTGACAGAGAGGAGGGAACAAGATTGTTCCATGAAAAAAATTGCCAGCCATATCTGTCATTTGTAATTCTTCTAAGCAATGTACCCAAGGAATTTTATCTGATGTTGCTCATGTGTTCATTTTCTTAATACGCTTATTCTGCAAAATGGACTAACCTTTTCCTTGTTTTTGTCTACAGCTGTTGAAATACTGATTATAGAACCATGAAGACATTTTCTTGTTACATCCTTTCCCTCCAAATAAACGGATAATCTTGGCTTGAAGTCCAAGTCTTTAAAATAAAATCTAACAATGTATTCCTCTCTACTAACAATTTCCACCTAAATTTTTCAGATACTTTCTGCAAAATATTGCTGATTAACAGTCTCACTGATATATGCACATAACTAAATAATTTTTACAACCCACTTCAACTTGCATTCATAGATGTGTCCCTCTGTATCTTTCAGAAGTTTAGGGCAAAGATAATTTGATAAAAATCCTAGTCCAGCACTCTGAGACCATTCCCTTGCTTCCTATTAAGCTCCTCCTTTCTTCGTCACAACAAACATGAACTGCCTCTTTTATTTTTCAGGATGCAGCCACCTTAGTTGTCATTACTCATTCATGCCAGAGAGCCCATGATAATAGAATCTCTTGCCTTTGTGCAAGTTTGAAAACAGCACCTCATGTTTTTAATTCCTTGTTTCTCCTTACATGTAAGAGTAACTTAGAAGCAAGCAAGAAGCTATCCCTCCCCCTAAAATCCTACTTAGCTGTGATGCTCACAGAGAAATCATCCAGCTAGCTCAAAACCAGTTACTGACTGGAATGCAGATTCTCCCACGTCTTACCCCAGTTTGTCAAAACTCAACATCTAAATATGCTGTTACGCCCGAATAAGATCTTAACAATGGCTTTTATTTTCTCACACTTCAATTAACTGATAGAAATGAGAAAAAAAAAATCTTTTCTGCAGATGCAACGAGTGGCTTATCTGCAGACAGTCAGGAACACGTTTACTGACAAAGGACAGCTTTGCTGATGTATTAGAGATCGCACAGATTTACCTAACAATAAATGAAGAAGGTCTTGACCTCAGCAGGGTTTTCAAGGAAGGCTGTCCCACAAGAGGTGCATGTCAAGTAGTATAGGGGTCATCTTGCCCACACTTTTTATGAGTAATTTGTAGATCTGAATCTCATTCTGAGCAACTACCTGTTGCCTGAGGATGTCAGAAGGGGGAGAGGTGCTTTGCAGGAGATAGAGATTCTTTCTTACATACTTGGAGCTTGTCAACATAAACGTTATTTAAAGAAAGAATAAGCAGCAGCACATATACAGCCAGAATAAACCCCAAACCACTTACACATTGACGAAAATAAAATAGTGTCATTGGGGATTACTTACTGTTGTACTGAGGCCTTTAATATCAGTAGAATGGACTGTTCCGTTTTGAGTCTTCAGTTTAGATCTGGAAGCCTCTATTGATTTTTCCTGAATCCTTTTTGCCTTCTAAGGATAGTTAGAAAAAAGGCAAAATTGTTTTAATCCAAATTAATTGTGTGAGTTGCACTTGTTAGAAAATATACAAACAAAACGACAAAATAAATGAGGTGATAATTCTATTGGCCTTTAATTGTAAGTCCCCTCCCTCTGGTTTATGACTCTCTCTTGTACTGGAGACCTGAAAATGGAATAAATGGACATGGCTTTGCAAGGGTGAGAACAGAGTAATCACTTGCTATGACCTGCAGGCTATATTCTTTCTAATGTAGCCATACATGCCATTAGCCTTCATCACCACAAGAGCACACTGTTGCCTCATCTTCAGCTTGTTACCCTATACATAGTACACAACTACATAGCCAGTCAGTCCCCTGGCTGTACTGATGCATGCAACCTCAATACGTCCCAGATGCATGACTTCACATTTTGTTTTCCTGAACTTCATGAGCTGTTGGTCAGCCCATGCCTCCAGCTTGTCAAGGTCCTTCTGAATAGCAACCCTACCTCCCAGCGTATGCATTGCTTCCTCCAGCTCAGTGTCATCCATGAATGTGATGAGGATGCATACTGATCCAATATCCAAGTCATTAATGAAAATGTTAAATAGTATCAACCCTATAATTAACTCTGAGGAATATCACTCGAAACTGACTGCTAGTTAAACTTTAATCACTGACCACTGTCCTTTGAGCCCATCAGTCCAGCCAGTTTTTCATCCAACTTGTAGTTCACCTGTATGTAGCCCAGTCCATATCTCCCCATTTTGGCTACAAGGAGGCTACACAAGTCTGTGCTGAAAACCTTGCTAAAGCCAAGGGAAATAACATCCATCTTCCTCATTCTCCAGAGCAAATAATTTTATCACAAAAGGCAGCCATGGTGGCAAGGCATGATTTGTCCTTGGTAAATTCATGACAGCCATCACCAATCACCTTCCTGTCCCTCATGTGCCTAAAAGCTTCCCAGGGACTCAGCTAAAACTAATCAGCCTGTAGTTCTCCAAATCCTTTTTCTGGCCCTTTTTCATTTCTAATTCTAGCATAGATCTTTACCACAGGCCAGGGAGGTGACTGCACGTGAAAAAGATTTTTCTCTTTTGCACCTACTTTGGGAAATGAAGAAAAATTAAATTTAGGTGCCAAAGCATTTTATTTAAGTCTGATTTAACTCATTCTCCAACTTAGTCTGATTGCCTAACCAGACTAGTTTTTATGTTCTTTTGGAAAAGCGCAAATATTGCTAAAAGAATCTCCTTTCATCATAAAATATTTCCCATCTTGAGAGATGTTTGCTGTACTAAAAATAGCGAATGAAGTATTAGAAAAAATAAAGAAAAGTAAGAATGACCAGACTTTTAGTTTCAACAGGTTGAGAACAAATATACATATGTATATATATATATACACCCCCCCCCCCCAATTGCAAGTGTGTAAACAATGTTGATCCTCAATTTGTGATAGTAATCAGAAGAGCAGAAGAATCAAAGACTTCGTGTAGCTTTGCCAATACATCTTATGGTTCATTCTTCTATATCTGTGAGAATATAAAATTTACTGTAACTTCTAATTGAATATCCTCATAACTCATTAAGAAATGTGTTTGGAACTTCATAATTATTATAACTACACTGTGAATGTAAATTTTGCTCCATCACTCAGATTTCTTACCTTCAATGCTTCATACTTTGATGTCCGAGTCAAGAAATTTTTCCAGGATTTATTCACCATTTCTCTCTGCTTATGGATAGCTTGTATCTGTAATATAAATGAGATTTACAAGATGCATCTGAATTCTTTACTTGTACTGTTTGGATGGCATGTTCAGCTATGCCCCTTTGGCTACCTTAGCTCAGCCCTCTCACCTGAGATTGGATGAAAATGTTGTAGTAATGTACTTGTCCTTTAAAAACTTCCCTTATGCACCACCTTTTAAAAAAAAAGGTTAACCTTCTTTGCGCAAACTAATTTTCTCCTCCTCCAACACAGATGTTGGAAGAGCCCCAGCTCTTTCAGGAATACTTTCTGTATATTCTCACTCTCAAATGCTGAATAACAGAGATGGAATCAGTTCTGGTGACAAAAGTGCAAGCATCATAACCTATGACAATCCCTCAAAAACATCAGCATGAGATTTCAGACAACTAGACCAACTGATCTTACTTCTCAGAAAGCAGGAGAGGATGAGACAGTAGATGAGCAAAAATGCCAAACGCTTGCCTTATAACCAAAGCTGGAAAATGTCTATACCTGCTCACTCTCAGCATGCTGGAAATCACACAGCCCTACTTTCTGAAGTAATGAAGCTCTGTGAATATTTAGCCAAGGGAGCTTATAACAGAGGATTATGTTTCATTTTAAGGAGCAGATCTAGTTGTAATTGGTACGTTAAATTGTTATCTACTACAGATGAACACAGGTGCAACTCTACAGTAACATAATGATCATTACTCATCACACCATTGCTGATGCATCAGTGATGATACTGCTTCATTTTTTCATGTTACTCTCTAAATACTAGCAAAATTATACAAATTGGGAGAACTGAGGTTAACCTAATTTAATTTAAAATTAAAATTTTACTGCTGAGACAGATTAAAATACCTTCAAGAAGTGTACACATAAGGGACTCAACACTATATAAGAAAAGCTTCATATAAATTGACAAAAATGCTTACATGGGCTTTACTTGTTTAAATACTCCTTGTCTTACTTTTGTATATGTTTCTTCCTCTTCTTGGATTTCTTGGTGATGTTGACTTTCAAGCACTTCAGTCTGCAGAGCAGCAACCATTCTTCCAGTGTCTTCTGATACCTCTGAAATAACTTTCAAGGCTTCCTCATCCGACGTAACAGGCCTGAATTCTTCTTTTAGTTCTGCACACAGTTCACTCCAAACTTCTCCAACCTGTATGTGAAACACACACCACACTATTTATCTCTTTTCTCAGTACCAACTATTCAAAATATAATAGAGCAACCATCCCTCTTCTTATTGTTGTTTCACTTCCCAGAATTTTTATGCAAGATTAGACTTCAGTAATGCTATACCAAATTCATTCATGATAATCCTCCCTAAGCCTTCCCAAGCCCAAGCTTGACTCCACAGAGGAGTAACAGGAATGCTGGTAACTACAGAAACTCAGAAGAAATACAGATAGCTATATGATACCAGATTACAAGAGTGAAGTGTTATGTCCTACTGGCTGCTGCTTAAAATCCCAAATTGCACACATTATCTGACCAAACTGCAACATGAGACATAAACAGAAGCTAGATTTATCAGCTAATGATCGAGTCTTGCTAGTTCCTGAACATTTCAAGCTCTCATAGACTTTGTTCCCAAGCAGAAAATTGGCATAAACAGAAGCATCTTTTGAGCAGGATGGCTCCCACAAAGCTTGTTATCCCGTTCTTGTCTCCTATAAGCACATCATTCTTAACTTTTGACAGTATGGATAGAACTGCATGTGGGGACAAAGATGGGAAAGCACATAAAAACCTTTATCAGAATGTGTATTTAATGTCATTTTGAATAGCAAACTGCCCCCCCCCCCCCCAACTGACCTTACTGCACAAAGAAGCAGTCCTACTCTTCAGCCCTTCCCCAATTTCTTACTTCTGTCCTGGTGCATTCCTGTTTCTTGAGCTGGTGAACAGTTAAAACTAATTTTTTCTGAGTTATTTTTAACTAGCGTTGGTTTCTAGTCATATTTTCTATGCAGTCGCAAATATTTGTAGCAGTACAAAGGAAGAGTCTGGGGAGTGCTGCAATGATGGAAGTGGGATTGTTGCTTTTGATGGTAAATACTGGCTTACACTCTCTGTGAAACTACAGGTGACTTGTGACATAGATGACAGCTTTTGAAGGGTTATTTGTTTGTTGTATCCTGAGATATACTTGCTATTTTTGCAAATGCAGATACAGTAATAATATTTTCTCCCACAATACTCACTTTAAAGTCAATATAACGCCGTATGATAGCAAGTGTGACAAAATCCTTAGCAGATAAGCCAGGTAAATTTTCGAAACCTAAAAGAATATTAATCGTGTCACTACTAACAGCATGATGAATTTATCTTAAAATATAACATTCTAAAAAAAGACACCATTTTATTTGTCATATAATCACATGCAAAATCTTCATCACACATACACCATTCATTCACTTTTCTAATCCTGAGCAGGCTTATGGTGACAAAAAACCTGTTTTCTCCATAATAAATTCACTCTATACTAACTCTTTACTTATGAGTGGCTCCAGTGACCTTTGTCCTGGTTTTGGCTGGCATAGAGTTAATTGTCTTCCTAGTAGCTTGTATAGCGCTATGTTTTGTGTTCAGTATGAGAAGAATGTTGATAACACACTGATGTTTTCAGTTGTTGCTAAGTAATGTTTAGACTAAATCAAGGATTTTTCAGCTTCTCATGCCCAACCAGCAAGAAGGCTGGAGGGGCACAAGAAGTTGGGAGGGGACACAGCCAGGGCAGCTGACCCAAACTGGCCAAAAGGGTATTCCATACCATGTGATGTCATGTCCAGTACATAAACTGGGGGGAGTGGGGGGATTGCTGCTCGGGGACTAACTGGGCATCAGTCGGTGGGTGGTGAGCAATTGCATTGTGCATCTTGTATATTCCAATCCTTTTATTATTCTTATTGTAAATTTATTATTGCTATTATTATCATTATTAGTTTCTTCCTTCCTGTTCTATTAAACTGTTCTTATCTCAACCCACGAGTTTTACTTTTTTTCCGACTCTCTCCCCCATCCCACTGGGTGGGGGGCAGTGACTGAGCAGCTGCATGGTGCTTAGTTGCTGGCTGGGGTTAAACCACGACACCTTCCAATCACTTGGAAAGCCAGGATAGTACTGCATTTGCTATGCTTTTGTGGTAAGGGTTTGATCTTCTGTTAAAGCAGACAACCAGCTGAGTCCACAGGTCACAGTTTCTAAAGAAGCAATTCAGCACAAATAGAGTTCGCTTTAGCTGTGAAGTAGTCAACAGGAGAATCACATTACAGGGTGTCCAGTACTTTGGTTCAAAGCTGTGTAATGAGGGTGTCCTCCATCTCATAGACTTGAGTCTTGAGCATAATGCCTTGAGCATCATGACTCCATCTTTTAAAAAATGTTTACAATATGTGTAAAAGAATAAGGTAGAGGAGTATGGTTGCTGAGACTATGCCTCATTTTTTGCACACTGAATGTTAATTATACTTGATTTTTTTTAAAAAACCTAAATATAGTCTATCAAATCTCATTCTAGACTTCATCACAACATCTGTGTGGTAACTGGAAATGTAGCATCTATCAGTATAATTACATCATGTTTTGAAGTTAAGAAATACCATGAATAAAGACCAATTAACACTGGTTTTCTAGATCACCATGTTACAGGCTGTTATGGAGATGGCTACAGTAAGAGGAAGATGCTGAGAAAAGACTATAAAAATCTTTCCATTTTTTTATTATCCACTTTCATGTCATTTCAGTACAGGAGACATTACAATGTATATAAGTAAGAGGTATGTGTGAATATATCAGAAAGCTGGAACAAAATCTCAAGCTTTTTTGCTTTAATAAAGAATTTAGCTGTGATCCAACTTTTAACATAATTAACGCTAATAAAAATTAGTAAGAACCTGGGTTACAACAGGGGAAGAACTAGCTATAGTTTATTAGAGAAACTAAGGATGTTTTCAAACCAGTTGGTTCTCTAGGTTACCCAGGAAACCGGTTGAAGCAGTCTCAGAACAATTACTGATCATCTTTGAACCTGTGGAGGATGGACATGAAAAAAACAAACATAATGCCTATTTTTAAAGTGGAAAAGGACAAGCCAGAGAATATTGGTTCAGTTCCTGAAAAAAGACTGAACCAAATAATTAAATAATGTTTATGCAGCTAAATGGTAACAGTGAAAACATTTATATCCAACATGAATTAGAAAAAACTAAGACCTAGCTTTTGTCTACAGCCAGATAAGAAATCTTATGGATATGGAAGAGTTTATCATGTATCATGACTTCAGTTTAGGTTTTTAGACAAGTTGTAATGTGTGCAAACAATATTCAGTGTGCAAACAATATAGAATTAGGACGGACTACAGCATCTTGAAGGAAAAGATTAGAATGCAAATTAACCTTGCCAATCTGAAAAATTATCTAAACCTACAGAATTTAATTCAATAAAGACAAATAAAAAATTCTAAATGTAGGAATAGTCATCTGTACAAATCCAGGATGGTAGATGACTGTACAAGAGCCTAAGTCAAATGAGCAAACAATATCATGCCGCTATGAATATAGTAATTGTTATATTAATGTCAGAATGTTTATTTACAAGATGAGTAGAGTAATGTAGCTTTATTTGGCTGTGAGGGTTCTGCTGGAGTACTGTGTTCAGTTCTGGTACACTATAAATCAAGAATAATGTGAATCAAGTGGAAAGACTCAAGAAAAAAAATGAGAATAATTAGAGGTTATGTTAGAAAATGAGATCGGTGAGTAATGTCTTTCTTAATCTAGGGAAATAAAATTAAATGTAAAAGTGTTAAAATATGCGAAAGATTTTGTGTGGGAGAAAACAAATTACAGAAAATTGCAAGCATATTTTAGGTTTAATTTTAGGAAAACTCTTCCTAATGGTAGGGGCAGCAAAGTACTGGGGAAGTCTTGAAATCCCCATCAATAGGGACTTTAAAGAACAGGATGAGCAAGCATCTACTAATAACAATGTTGATGCATCTCAAAGTTCCCTTTGACCTTTTTTTTTTTATAGTTACTTTATTGATTGCCAGTGAACAACTTCAGCTTAATGAAAAATATGACACTGACAAGGCAATTCACTTGTCTTACCTAGCTTGCACAATAATGAATAAAGTTTTGCTCGTATGTTTTCTGAAATTTCCATGATGGCAAAGCTGGGACAGTTGGCAGGCATAGGAATGACCTCTTGCTGTTTCTGGAAGCTGCTAGCAATAGGTCTCTTCACATCTAATAATTTCAAAACACAAAACCAGAGCAGAAGAATGAACAGGTAGTATGTTCCCAAAGCTCTTAAACTTGGAGGAAATGCTATCTATCTAATGAAGTATGAGGAAATTCAGCAAGCAGCTATGGACATATTCTTTTCTGTGATGCCTCCTCTAAAAGAAGACAGTTCCATTTTAACTTTGTGGACACTATGTAAATAATTTTGATAGTTTGGCCAGGAATTTGAACATAAGTTGGGCCAGGAAATATCAATTTGCATGACTAAAGATTTCCGAGAACATAGCACTCTCCTTACTTCTTTTTACAACATATAGCAAAACACAATGCCTTTTGTGGAAGAAATTAAGTAGTTTAACTGTCCAGCATTAAAAAAGCTGTTCAGGATACTAGTCATGGTTCTGTTCATTACCTGGTTCATTCCCAGCTGATGTAGAAAATGCCATCTAGTGGCCAGACTCTAAACGAAATACATAAGAGGTATTTTGGGTTTGGTAAGAACTACAGCATAAAGCTATAAATATTGTAATTTACTTTTCATCAGGATTCAGACTACAGAAGGAAATACTGTCTTTGTTTTGCTTTATTCAGTGGAACTGCTCACAGTTTCACATGCATCATAAAACTTACCAGCAATCCTTCCATATCGATCACGTTTGACTCCTAGCTCCAACTCCTCCTGTCTCCACAACTCTATTAGAAGGTTAGCTGCTGTTTGATCTTTTTCCCCTCGCCAGGTACTGATGTGTGAAGTGGTTTGAGGGTTGTCACAAAATTCAACCAAGATTCCAAGAATTATATTGCACAGGTTCTTTTGCTTTAACTTGGTGAAGGGAAAAGGAAAAAATGTTTTAAACTGTTCAAAACACAGTGATATCTACCTCCAAAAAAATAGAGAAATTGTGCAATATCTAATCAAGTAACCACAAGCTTTTCATCACAACTATTTGCATTTTTGTATAAACTATTTGCACTGGTGTATAAACTTGTAAATCTTTCAAGTTTCTGGAATCCTGCCATGCAAAGTTCCATAAATCAAGGAACATGAGGGGAACGAATGTAGGATCATATAAGATGTACATACCTGTGTGTAGAATTACATAATAGGTTTTGTATACATGCCTCCAGGCTCACATGCTGAATATACTACCACCAAGATTTATTTTTGTAAGCAATGGACTCTGAAGGCAGTGGCTGAGTGGTAACCACACAGCACCTGTTCTATTTTGTGGCCAGATCTTTCAGCAGCAGCTGAGAGTAAGGAAGGGTCTGCAGCCTTGCACTATAAGGGCATCAGAGGCTGGCAATAAGACGAGAACGAGGAGGGAATGAAACAAGGAAGGTGCATGCTTATTTTGTGAGAGATGAAACGCCTGTGCCAGCTCTATATCCAAGACCCACTGAAGTAGCTATACATATAAAATATGTGCACAAAGTAACTTTAAACAACAAAAGTTTCAAAGCCTTGAAGCCTATACTAACTCTGCTCTTAGTAACTTCAATATGAAGTAAGAACTGAGATGCTTTTCTAAACAGAGATGTCATCCAACATAAGAGCATAGTTTGAGTTTTCTTTTAAAAGCATGTATTTTTGGTAAATTTAAAACTCCCTCTGTCAAATACTTATTTTTAAAAAAGATACATGGAAAATCATTTCTGAGCAGATATCCTGGTGTGTGATTACCTTCCTATCTCAAGCAATTACATACACTGGTCTTTTTGTTAGTATTGTAATAGTCTTAGGCGATACTATAACAAAAATAATGCAATTTTCCATGATGTTTTACTACTCTTTCATTCTGTAACAACAATAATATAAATACTTACTGCCAACAAATCCAGAAGGAGAAAAATGCCCTGTTTTTCAAGAAAATAATCCTCTGCAATGTAACATCCAATGACACAGGACCTTAAACAGAAATAATTTCACTGTGTAGAAACGTTTGTATGCTTTAGAACATTCTACAAGCATCTCATTTATTTTACTGAATTGCATAAATATATTTGGTATGCAATACGCTTCATACCTTCAGGGAGCAGAAAAATCATGTTTCACATGCCTTTTCATTTACACTGTACAACTAAATATACACTACTTGACTGCTCTCTCTTCTCTTGCAGGTGGCACACCTTCCTTGTAGCAGCCCAAGAAATTTGGCAGGTTCACAATTAATTGAATTAGAATTTGGACTTGAACTAAAACTAACTCAGTAAAAGAGGCTAAAATTTCGCTAGATCATGTCCCTGATCTGGCTTATTGCAGGGCTGTGTGAATATTTCTGCCAGCAGAATCAAGGGGGTGAGACAAGCAAGACTTTTTTTGGCAACAGTGTTTGCTTCTCCCGGCTTAAAATGATCATAACACGAGCATTCATGTTGCTATTGCTTCCTTATTTCCTCACTTATGGTCATTAACACAGAAACTGAAGGGATCTCCTGCATCAGTCTTCTCTCCCAGACAAACATATCATTTGGCTTTCAATGCATTTATTTATCAACCTCTGCCTTAAAACAAATTAACTTTTGGTTATCCTTCTATGTATTGGCATTCTCTGATAGCAATCTTTAAAATATTTCTAGCCTAACATAGCCAGTTTACAAATGCTTCTTCTTATGCTTACACAGCTTTTAGCTAATATTGGTCTATTCTTGCCTTCTGCTTAGTTCTCTGAAGTCATTTACAGACTCTAATCATACATGTCTCTTTCTTAGAAAGTCGTAGGTAACTCTGCATGTCAGGAGGTCACTCTGTGTGGGGAGCTAAGACTGCTGTGTAGGGAGTTAGGTTGTCATACTGAACCCCTGTTGAGAAGAGAATACATGCAGAACAGGCCATTTATTTTGTATCATTTTTAATTAGTCAAATTGTATGCAGGATTTTCATACATGAAAGGCCTATGTGTGCAGAGAAAGGGCATAGTATTGCAGACCTGAAAAATACAAGACTTGACATTTTAAGAGTTCCTGCTGCTAAAATACTTTACTAACCACAAGCAATCAAGTGCACTGAAGAGGAGACAATTGTGGCCTAATCCACTGTATAACCTCTTTGGATCCATCTGAATGAATGGGATAAGTATATCCACTCCTTCATAGCTGAAGAGTTCCTGTTGAAATGACAATTAAAGCAATATGTTTCTTAAACAATATTTACTAAATAGCTACATATAAGAAAATAAAAAGGAAACTGAAAAATGTAAATATTTATATTGTAATAAATTTGGCCCATTTGTTAAAGCAGGATATATTCCTTATGATGTAGATAAGAAAAAGAGATTTTCAGTTTTTCCAAACTGCTAATCTCATTCACTAACACACTTTCATATATTCATTTAAAAATCATGTAAATTAGCAATTAAATAGGTGAGACACTTCCTAGTGGATTTCTGAGTGATTTTGCATTTTGCCACTGTCACAGAAACCAGTTACCAGACCTGACTTGTTAGTGATGAACTACAGTTGACATCTGCTTTTGAATAAAAAAAAAGCAGCATCCTTTAAATGAAAATATACTATGTTTTGATGTTTTCTGCACAGTATGACATAGAATGATACATACCTTTCTGTGGAGATCATTTTCACAGAGAGCAGACAAAATAAATAATATATCAGCTTGGACTTCCAGTACAATGGCATCTTCTTTCTCTTTGGATTTGTTTGCTGCATACTTTAGGATGTCTATAAAGGAATATATTTTATACATGTGAATGTCCTATATACAAGTCAGAATTCTATTAGAGCTGCTGATTTTAAAAAAAAAATCAAATTTACACCAAGGGATTTTTAAAGGAATCTACTTATGCTGTTCAGTTTTATCTTCTGTGTTTCGTAATAGCTTACAGAAGTGCAGCACTCTGATGCTATAGTTTCACAGACTTTACTCTTGGTGACAGAGTTAATGATAGCTACTTGCACTGACTTCTTCCTTGTTCAGTCTCTGTGCTGACCCTTGTATTGTGCCAGTGCAATGAATTCAGGGAACTGATCTGAATTAAGGAACTCTTAGAAAAAGGCAATGAACTTACTGATTTGCTCTACTGTACAGCCTTGCAAACATTTGTACTGACAGTTGAAATGTGGGAGAGACAGAAAATACCACCACTGCTGAGAAAATCAGCCTTGGAACCACTATGTGCAAGAGGACATTCAGACACACAACTTCCCCAAAGTAAGAAAAGTTACTTGAATCTGATATGTAAGGTATAGTGTTAATTTTGCTTTCACTAAAATCTGTAAGTAAGTTTCCACAGAGTTTTCACTGGAGTTCAACTTTCAACTGAGGATATAAAGTCCTTTATTTCTAGGCTTTCTATTAGAACATAGTCATTGAATTCCAAAGGATCTTACCTATTTTGTTTCTTCCACTGTGACTCTTTCAGAGTACTGGAAACTTTTTATTATTGCAAGAAAAGAACTTACACCAGGGTGTATTGGAACTTAAGACCTAATTTAACAGTAGGTATGTGTTACTGAACAAGAAAATGCTCTAAAATTGCAGAAGCAGTGGTTAAGCAGTTTTATTCTGCTTTTACTCTTCATAATGTTATTCATATAAAAGTACATTGTTATTAATTTTCTTCTACTCTGAAGAGGAGTTGTGGAAAGCAACACCATAATAGACTTAGGTAGAATAAGACTCATGGCTGGAGTTCCTAGGGGCTACCACAATGAAAATAAGATGTAACAAATGCAGTATAATAAAGGGAGAAGGGGCAGCTTTCACTCTGAAATGAAACACCTAGGTTTTTACAGCTGTTTTGCTTAATTCATTCAATTCTGTGTGTTAAAGTGTAACAAAATTCAAAATCAAATCAATTACATCTTGGATTAATTGTTTGAGGCTTTTTAGTTTTTCAGCAGTCAGAGGAGTAACACACTAAAACCACAGCACACAAAAAAAGCATGAACATTCTTAGTGTCAACAGAAATGTACTAATTTAAGTACAGCAATACAAATTGTGCTTTACCCAGTAGCTGGCTAATTGCTCCCTGGTCACACAAATTAAGGTTCACAGCATCATCATAAAGGGACACAACAGATCTCAGCACCCTCAGGCTGCAGCGCATTTGTGCAAGTTTGTTGCCACGACCACCTGTTCCATGGAAACTGTTACCTTGACCAAAGAAAGGATCTGTGGAGCAATCGCAATGAGTATTTTTTTTTGACAGACAGTGTATGTTCAGAACAGTAACATGCTCAGGAAAAAAGAAAAAAAAGGCTTACGGTGTAAGCTAAAAACAAAAACCCAAAATCCCTTAATGTTAGAAAGGCTTTCAGTTTAAAACCATCTAGTAATAAGCTTTTCTGTGTAGGGCTATACTTTTTACTTTCATAAGAAAGGCATGATTTTAGTGAACATTTAAAATTATTACAACAATTTTTTTAACCTTAGTAGGTTAATGAGCAGTCTCCATAACTCAAAATATCTTCTCTAGCATGACATATAATATCAACCTTTTGATCTCCATTAGACCCAAATGAAAAATTATTCCTAGGAAAACTTATCGACTTTATGATGAACACTATCCATTACCAGAAAACCAGTCCATGAAACTGGGTGCAGTTAGTTATCTCTTTGCTTAGCCTATACTCTTAGCTGATGGCCACAAGCCAGCTTTAGTCTGGAAGCTGTCTTACTGTGTAAGACAGCTCTATGTTTGAGTTAAGGTGTCCTGCCTCATGGTAGGAATTACTCATTGGACTTGTTGCCACAATAAGTGTATCTGACTAGCTTAAAACATGGTCAGTAGAGTTGTGCGGCTGCCCACACAACTGAAGGAATATCAATATAGTGGTACACAGGGAATGGGGCACCAGCTTATCCTTCAGTAGATATTATGGTCGTTTATTCAGAAAGATTAGTTTCCTAAGTGACCTATTGAAGAAGAATCATTCTGACTTCACAAGTTTTACATTTTTCCTTCCTGTCAAAAAAAGTAAGTGCAGTTGAGTTGTGTTTCGAGGTTACTGTGTGTGAAAGCCATAAGCATCTACTGACCTTGGCCTATACACCATTCTAGAAACACAAGGAGAAGAGTATTCGCTTGGCAGGACAAATATTTATCTACTAACAAGGGAGCCACTGAAGCTAAAATAGCAATTGCATGAAGCTGTAATTCTTCATATTGGGCAGCAGACCAGTCATGAAATCCAGGCTTCTGACTTGGTTTTACATAGCAAAGCAAAGCTGGCATCACATAATTTTCACTGAGAAGCTGCAGAGTCAAGACAAAGAGAGAGACACCTTACAGGTTTCACATGCAAATAAGAAAAATCTAAAGCAATGAGTCAACTTTATCTGTCCTACGCTAGGAAAATTATTTTTTATTGAGAAAGTATGTCATGAACGCTACAAGTACAGACAAACTCTATTTATATTCTGTAGCATTCCCACAGACTGTGGTTTGTTAAACTTTATTACATTCTTCACATGTATTTCAGTAATGCTTTGCAGTCACGTGTCAGCTGATTTTCCTACCATGGTCTAGGTTTGTAACTTTTCTGAAATAGAAACTGTACGCTGCTTTCAAACAGCAGGACTTAATCTGAAGCTATGTAGGAACTCTTGATTTGGAGAACAGCTGATTTCAGTCTACTGGACTATGCCAGATGGACAGCTAAATAATATTCCTGTGATTCTTTTGACTCCCCCTTTTTTTTTCTTACTGTACCTTCTGTTCTGTTACAACTTACCCGTACAGCACATGGGTCTTTAGATAAGACTGCTATTACATTAAATAGTAACTTCTTCAGCTCGAAGTCCTCATAAGAGTAGGTAAGTTTAAGACCTTTTATCAAGGGATTGGGAATTTTAACTATGAAGGAAATTGTAGATAAGTTACAAAAAAATCATCATTAAAAGTAAAAATAGTGTAATTATACAGTATGAAATCCCTTACCTTCAGTAAATGTTGCAAGTACTATTAACAGCTTTGTAAATCCACTTTCCTAATAGGCATTCAAAAAACATACATTAATTAAATTAAATTGCAGTGAAATTAAGACTTATGATTTAGTTTTAGTTTTGCTTTTTTCTTCAGAACACAGAGTTTAATGTATCCTATGGCAGAATAAACAGAATTTTATCAAAGAAGAGATCAACCATTTGGAGACCGTACAATACTAACTACAGTCCTAAGGGTACAATTAGTTAAACCCATGTCTCATTCAGTACAAGTTTGAACTTGCATGGGGAAGTCCCAAACACATGTATTCACTCCTATAATCTACCACACAAGAAAACTGTATTCCCAGTACTGTTAAGAGTTGTGGTTTTAAAAAAGCATTTGTGCAGATGTAAGTTTATACATCAGGGTCATCAGTACATACAATTTTGTGCCTTCAGTTGTGTGTACCAATACACTTACATTCAACTTCAGTGCATTTACAAGTAAGCACATGAAAAATGCATGTATAAGCAACATGCATTTACAAATATTACACATTAAAAATTCAGAAAATAAAATCTTGTCATTCACAGGTCCTAAAGAGCTAACAGAAGGACAATTACAGCTAATATAACTATGGATAGGACCAAGGCCAGGTGGTGCCTATGCAGCACACTAGAGGCAAAATGGCTTTACTTCTGAGGTGATTAGAAGCCATGGTTACCAGGATGTTGCTCTTCTTGAGCAACAAAATACATTAGCTTGGCCTCAGTACGCCGGCAAAGCCACCACAGAGCTTTCCGCCAGCTCCCAACAGGAGCAGAGCTCTCAGAACGCTACACAGACATCCCCACAGAATCAAGCAGTTCTGTTGGTTTTGCAGCAGCTTTTTAGATGCATCCTCAAAAAGTTGGGCTTAGATTTTTTCGGCCTAGCTCTGGAAGTTAGCATACACTCAAATGATTTTAACAATCAGAAAAATATTGCAAAAGTAATTTTAAAGAAAATATTGAAGTACACAACTATATTGCCTACCAGCTGTTGTCTCTACGGTATCTATATTCTCTGTAGAAAGCCATTGCAAAGTGGTTAAATAAAAAAAACAACATTAACACTTATTAATCTTTTCTCCTTGCTGATTAATGCAGTACTAAATTCTGATGGAAACTAGTAAGCATTACCAAATGGACAGTTTTGTTCTAACACAGAGGTAATCATAATTAATACCATTATAAGCTTTACTTTACATATATTTTCCAGTTTCCTTGTGGTGAGAAAATGATTTTCCTTTTCAAAGGCTGATTCCTGTGCTGATTTCTGAATTATGCTAAATACAAGACTGAGTTTTCTGAAGTTGCTTGGATAGTATATTAAGAAAAAAAGACAACATTCTGAAGAAAATTTCTCTAGTATTATCTACAAGGCAGGAGTGAATGGTAATGTTAATGTTTTTGTCTACCTGATATTTATACCTTGTACTTTATCTCCACAAGTGAAGTACAATCTCTAGGGAGATACAGAATCTAAATTAAAACATTTTCATTTTTTCTTTGCATTGAAATGATTTTTCTTCCTTGTAGTATAAGGAATTAAAATAAAGTGTCCTGGTTATTTATCTTGCAGGAGAAACTGCCCTGTTTCTACAGCCAGATAAACAATTTGAATGTTTTAGACATCAAATATGTTGCTGCAATAGTGTAACAGACATTTCATAATGGCTAGTGATAAAATGGAAAGCTTGAATGAAAAATCTGTAATCTTCATTAAAGACTATAAAATCTATTTAGTAATACAGCCAATTCAGAAACTTCTACTCAAGTTGAGAAATGAATTCCCTGAAAGTAATCCATTCCTGAATAGCCAATAGATCTACAGGAATTTGATTTCTTAATTATTCAGTAAGTATGTCACAACTTCATATAAAGTTCTAAATCTCAGCTGTAAAACAGGAGAGTAAAAGAATATTAACATCTATAAAAAGTTAACTTCTCTGCAGTTTCCTCATAAAAATTCTGGAATACTACAGAAGAATGAGCCATCTACTTTTTAGGCAAGTCATGATAGTGCATTCTGGACTACACTCATGTGACCTAATCTTAGAAAGAATTTATGTGCCTCTTATTAACTGGATCCAAGTAATTATTTTCTCAGCATCTTATTTAGAGCTTCTGAGCTGATTTTTGGAGGAGCCTTCTTGTTCCTGGTTATGAGGCACAGGTACTTCAGTTGAATTCGGGCCATCTGAATACAGCCTGTACTTCTACATCTTCAAACAACAAAAGAGATTTAGTGCAAAACTCATTGTAACAGAATGGCACATCTGAGAATCTCTACAAGAACACAGGCGTTAACATTAACTTTTGCAAATGAATAGCGTTAGTGTAATTTTCTAAGTATTAAATAAGGTTGATGCTAGTACTCCAGGCTAATGACCTACAGATTTGAAGTCTCTTTGAGGTAAAGGGAACTGCAGAAAGAAAAATGGTTTCTTGCTTAGCAAATCTAAGGAAGAAGAAAGCACTGGAGACAGAGCAGAACAAATATTAGAACCCTAATGGGGAAAAATACTGAGTATATAATAGCAAAGGAGAAGTTATTAGCCTCTGGAATATAAGTATAAATACTTACAATCATAGGTGCTGCAGGGTTTTCAGCTAGTAATGTGGCAATCACCAAGAGGTCATTCCGTAGCTGACGATCATAATGCCGGAAACCATGCATGAGAAGGTCTACAAATACTTCTTTCAAAGCACTTAAAAGAAAGTGAAATGCATTTTACCTTTTCTTTTCATATTCTAACTTTAGACAGCTCTATGTATATGAATCCTCATTCAGCATCATACTTTTCAAAGCCTTAGGGTTTAACTGCAAGAGAAATAACTTAAAACTTTATTGTGAAATGGATTCTTATGTGTACCACTAGACATCCAATTTAAGCATATACGCAAGGTGCATGTATTACAAATTGCACCTTCCACTGTATGGGTTATAATTAATAGAAGACATAATATTTACTCAAGCATGGAACTGGATGTTGTTGAATGATTATTGAGAAGAAATGGTCTAGTCCTAAATAGTTAAAACAGTGTAACTCACTAATGAAGAACCTGTTATTTACTCCAGCAGAGGATCTAGAACCAAGCCTTCTGTATCACAGCATAGAATTTCCTACTAATCCTATAACATAAGCACTTCAACAGTGCAGTAATACTGGCCTACCGAGCCTAACATCAGCTTGAAAATGGTGCCATTAACTTTTTCATCATACAAAGCAATAGATAGGGATATACCTCCTGCACTATGCAGCAGAGCACCTTGATGTAACAGAAACAACCGGTGGTGGAATGCTGTGTTCATGAAATAAAGAGAGGCTTGACAATGAAATAATTTTGAAGTTGATTGGATGTGCTTTTAGCTGGACCCTGGCCATTGAGTTTGTAAGCTACCTGGCAGGCACCTCTTGTATCATATATCATTTCCTGGCATCTTACTGGCCACAGTGCTATCTAACTTGCTGAAACAGAAACAGATGCCTGAGGGGTCTAAATCATGGGCTGCTTGGCTGTGAGGCCTGATCCAGTAGTGCTTCCATTTTGGAGAATCGGATGTGTTAATACTGAAAACTTAATGAGGACTTAATGAGAGACCTCCATTCCCCTTTCGTATTTTCTCTCGATTCACTTCAAACAAAATGCTACACGATAGCAATGCTTTAGATGTCTCCAAAATTAGAATAGTAATTCATAAAATGTTTCCCTGTACTTACTGTACACATTCCAAGCTACTGAGCTGATTAACAACTTCTTCTTTTGAGGTGTTTTCTAATAGGTTCCATAGGATTTCTGAGGAGCGGAACACCAGCTGTCCTGAAGGATCAACACCATTTAGATACAAACAGAGTCTGCTGGCTGCTTGGGCCTTCATCATAAGTCTGCAATTTACTCCTGAAATTATGAAAATCTGAATAATTAATTCCCTGTAGGTCAGTAATTGTTTTAGGCATATTCAGAGAACAAATGATCTAAGATCAGAAGTATGAGATTGTTGAAAGAACAGTTTGTACTAACCAGAGCTGGAGAGATGCTGGAGAGCTTTAAGTACCCACAACTTCTCAGTAAGTTGATTTTCAACTAATGTTAGTGACAAAATGAGAGTTTCTGCTAATCCTCCTAATTCAGCCATCTGAATTTTATAGTTTGCACTTGTTGGTTGGTAACCTGCATATACAATAGCTTTAGTTATAATGCAGTAAATATTCAGAATTTTGGTTACTTCATAAAATATTCATCCTTTCTCAAGAAAGGATTGAGAACTGAGTATTGTATTTTCTTATTCTTAAAATCAATTGAAAAAAAAAACTAATAAACAAGAGCTGCTTTTCTTATATATGAGTATTAATAGTGTCTAAAGCATATCCAACAGACTTAACCTCAAGAAGACTAAAATGATATATAAACAAATTAATTGCTTCCTTGAACTTACAGAATGAAAGAACAAGCAGGGTTATAGAGAGGTGAAAAACCTTCTTCAGGTCCTGCAACAAGTTGTTGGTGCAGGACCTAGCTCTCTTCTGTAGCCTATTCACTAGAGAATTAATACCTTTTATTATCATGTTACTTAAAATATGAATCCAATCTTTGATTTATAAACTTGACTTTCTAATGTGTCCCTGTTTTTAGTCTTGCCCATGCATATGCAAATCATATTTCATTACTGAATTATGGGGGAATGGGATGCATTGAGAAAAGAAATTTATATTTATATATGCTAACTCATGAAAGTAAAGTTTTTCTTAAATAGCTTAAAAAATATATATCAAATGATGTGAAATGCAGGATTGATAAATGCAGATAATGCACATGGTGAAATGAGTGTTAAATAAGCATAAACTCTGATATGCTGTAAGTTGGTATTACTTCAGAGGTAAGAGAACTCTGCAGGTTCAAACTTTGGCAAGATTTACATATAAGCTTAGAGATGAAGAATTTGACTTAAAAAAACCAGACTGAAATACATTCTTCATTTTTGAGATAACATATCTTATTTTCTAAATCTGGAGATTTGAGTCTTCTTTGTAAGGTAAAAACAGATTTATACGCTTTCATTTTTCTAGAATCTTGTGAGGGCTGTTGCAGCTGCAGCTTCTTTAGGCCTCCTAAAATAAATGAAAACCAACAAGAGGGCACAGGAACTAGTGCCACGCTGTAGGAACACAGCAAGGGAACACACTGACATCCAGCATACTCCCTCACATGCGCTCTGGATCCGCACTGTGTCAATGACACATGATCCTGTGCCCCTCTAGGAGGGGATCCATGACTGACTTTGCCTGGTAACAGCCTCCGGCACCATCATAAGGGTCAAAGGAATAAATAGTAGTGGATTCTGATGACAGTTTGCATGCCTACCCATAATACCAGAGGATCATGCTTGAGCTCATATACCGGCATCATCAACCTCTTTCTGCAGAGACAAGTCACACAATTTATTCAAAGCCTATGCTCAAATGTGTCCATATAATATGAACTCAATCAAATTTAGATGGGCTCAGAGCTATCCCTCACAAACAACACAAGTGAAACCAGAGCTGCTTCTCTCCAGGCTACATAGATGAAGTTGAAAATTACATTTCCCTTCTTATAATTCTGATCCTAACTACTCTTTCTTCCTCCATTATCCATGTTTCAGAGAACTTGTGACCACTTCACATTTTCTGGATACTACTTAATCCTAATCTCATAAGTGTAATAATTAATTCCTTGTACACTGATGAACTAATTTCAGATTTTGAGTATGCATTTCTATAAAAACATGTTAATTGCACATTTGCCAATGCTATATGTTTAATATATGAGATACAGTAACTATAGTTATAAAGAAAAATTAATCCACAGCTAATTAAAAGAGCCATTTCAAAGTAGCTGGGATCATAAACACTTGATTTCTTGTGACACTTGAAAATACTGTGCTTTACCTGAAAGTAGTTTTCTCGGCAGCTCCGTATTATAAAAGCTAACAACACACTTACAGATTTGTATTCTAACTTGAGAGCTTGGCACCCTCATCAAATAACCTGTCAGGAACAGAAAAAAAGAAGTAATTTACAAAATTTATAATTTTTTTTACAAAGTAATCTTAACACTTCTATTTACAGTACTTAGTGTTTCCTTTGGTCATGCCCCCTACCAATCTGTCATTTCATGCAAAGTTTGATTATAAAATACTCAAGGGACAGGGACTCCCACACTGAATAGGACAAAGGGGTCTTGGAGGAGTAGCATAGGGTTAATCAAAAAGTGACCTCCTCTGCTTTATGGCTAAAGACCCTTATAAGAGACTGGATGTTATTCCAGAAGTTGTGGAATTCAGAGGAAAGCCACTACACTAGGCTGTTGTCATCATTAACATGTCAGAAACTCTTCTAGGAGACATGATATGACATAAAGGGAGCACAGAAAAAGATCCTTTTCCACAAGATAAAGAGAATTCCATTAAGAGCTACCAGTACCTAACATGGATAATATAAAAAATCTTTTAAGATTTTAGGGTCTTTTTGGACATGCTACTTTAAAGAGAATCTGCAACTATCTGAAACCAGGAGGCCATTCTGCCATCTACTTGGACCTGTGAAAATAAAGACTTCTAAAAATATTTTTTTTCTCACCCATTTCAAGGGTAATCTTTTTTCATGTGTGACAGGCTGATTGTGCTACTTCTTTACCATTAAAATCTTACCATTAAGTGAGCTGATATATCACCCCTGCTCTATTCTGAATCCTTTTTGACCTACAGTGCTTGCAGTATTTTCTTTGAAAATCACAAATATAACATGCAAGGTCATAAAAAGGTATTTTGGTACTAAGCAGTTCACTGACATTAAGACACGACTTTGACACCTTTTCCTCAACAGCTCTCTTAAAACAGATTTCTGAAAGATAGAAGCTCATGGCTCAGATGCAGGAGGAAGCTGAAGTCAGAAACTGCTACCCCTAGTAAGGCATGGCACTAAACTGACTTGTATTTTGCCTTTGTAGGTGGCAGGTCTCAGGCTTTTGGGTTTTGAAGGTTTGAGCTGGGAGTCAGGAGTTACTGTTTCTCACTTGTTTCTTCCATTTGGTTTCAAAGAAGCAGGAGGGATACATGTTCCCCTTATCCCAGGCTTCAGTGTTTATACAGCAATTTCTCAGAGCAAAATGAAATGAAACAGGCTATAGACAGGTTTAGTTCTTCAGCTGTACTGATAAAGTTATCTTGCGTAGCTTCTGACATTGGCAAATGGGTAATTCTGCTAGCTAATCTGCAGGCTAGCTGCACAGCAAAGTAGGAGTGGTTTCTAATACTGAAAAGCAGAGGACTGAATGAATAATTGGAAGAAATTACTTACATTTACTAATGAGGTAACAAGAAATTAAAATCATGCTAATAATATAGTTAATTTTATTATGGCATAATAATAATTTTATTGTGGCATATCAGTTTACACTCACCCAGTTGTGCAATGCAATTTGAAACTGCCACAGAATAGCTTACTTCATCAGATAATTTCTTTTTTTGAAACGGTAATCTGCAAAATGAAATTTAAAAATATTACAACTATGCTTAAAACTGCAGAAGAACACTTCAATCAAGTCACCAGAAAAGCTCAATAGCTTTTCTCTTCTTCCTTGACGTTTTCTGCAAATAAGGACACTTTTCCCAGGACAAATACATTCTTTGCAATGCTGATTCTACACTGAAAGTTCCAGTTCCATAATCTGGCAATTACATTTTGGCAATTAGTGGTACGTGTTCATAGGTAATATTTTCATAATTCATATTTGATGCAATAAGAAATACTGAATAAACAAATGTCATTTAAATGTGGGAGATTAAATCCTGGAACCTAGGCACTATCAGGCTATTGCAGAGCTAGACTATGCATAGACACGTGCAGAGGTGGGAAAAAAGGATCATATCCCTGGGCGAGACCTCTTGAAATGGATAAAAATAAAACCAATAAACTCACTCCAAATAGCCCAACAACAAATCTATTTTTAAAAACAGGATATTAAAAATATTCAACAAGATTTGCAAAATACTCAGATATGACATAAACATGTAAGTGCTAAAAATTCTCTAACAGTAAACATTACAATTTTATGCTAAGATCTCTGCAGCTCATAGTGTAGAAGTAGCTTTCTGGTAGGTTTACCTCTGCAAACATAGCCAGAGAAAAAGAAAGGAGAGAGCAAATAATGGAATAAATGGGCGGAAAAAAAAAGAAACAGACACTGAAAAAAACCTGGGAAGACAGGTAAACAGAAGCAGTTACGAAAGAGTGGAAAATTTTACTGTAAGACTTCTAGTATCTCAAAGGAAATTTTAAATAACAGCTCCTCCCTCTAGTTATAGGCTTCTCTTTGTCATATGAAGTAGTAGTGAATTGTGGGGGAATTTCCACAGTACAGAAATTAAAGCAAAACCCAAGGGTGCAATCTTCCAAAATATATTCATTGCAGAAACCACAATTATTGCTGACTGCTGTAGGAGATGAAAAGTCTTACTCACAACTACATTTTATCGACTTTATACACTCATTCTCAGTTTTGTCACGATTCTGCCAAAGACTGAAGAAAACAAAACTTTGTGAGGTGCTTTCTCATTCTCCACTGTGTGGCAGCAAAGGAAAGCAGTACAACTGAAAGATTCAGCTGAGAAGTTCTATGTTTATTAGACCTAACAGCTGAGAGGAAGCTATGTAAAAACCTATTTGAATATCTGGTATACTAACTATGCGACTCATTTTCTGTCTGGCATAATTTTTCTCTTCCTTATTTTCTCCAATTTTAATTAAATACAGGAGTAACTGTAGTTACAAGCATTCCATCAGTAACTTTATTAAATTATTGAGGAGGAGAAGACTACTGACAAGTGTGGATAACACCTAAATTCTATTGTACAAATAATTTAAAGTACAGTATGACAATGAAGATGCCCAAAAGTTCATGCAGTATGTTTTTAAAGTAATTATAAATCCCAAATCCTCCAACTGTTGTGGTTCTTTCTCTTCTGCAACATGGCTTGTCATTTCATAAAGCTTACCTTCAAGTATTAAAGTGTCTTTGTGTCACCTCAGGTTTTTAAACTCAAAGAGCTCGTCTGAAACAGCGAAACATACCTCAGCAGGACTTAGCTGCTGAATCTTTTGAGGCCAGCAGTCCCAGCTTACTCAGGCAATAAGACACCGTGGGGAATCTTGCTTCCAAGCAAGCTGGGGCCAATGACAACACAGTTTTGGATGATGTAATAGGTAGCTCCACAGATACTGAAATGCTAAAATGGGTCCCTCCTTCATGCCAACAGAAATTGGACTCAAGGAAAACACAGTTCATGAAAAGGAAGGGTGATACAATAGATGCCTTGCAGATATAGATGCCTTGTAGATAGATGCTGTATGGCTATGTCAGATGCCTTAGAAAATGTATGAACATGTTAATAAGCAGTGTTTAAATCTGTAAAAGAAGGGTTGATGTACTTACCCACATAATTTAATAAGTTCACATAAAGGCTCAGTGAAAGCTTCTTGTTCGTTCATTTTTTCTGCACACAGGTTAAGAATTTCAATTATTTGTGATAAATCCTTAAGGGGCTTTTACTTTAAAGTTAAGGAAATCATATTGTTTTTACTGCTATGAATCAGAAGAAAAAGTTGAAAACCGTATTCATCATACTTCAAAGACACAACCAAGAAAAAACAAGGCCAATGCTTTCAGAGTTAGATGTCTAAAATAAAGCATATGAGCCTATACTTAGGCTTTACTTTTACAGAAGTACAACTTTTGCAAATCTGATTTAGTTTTCTTATCAGTTTAACTCACTGGAAGTTCAGCACTGAGTATCTAAAAATACAGGATGAAAAGTCTTTACATCAGTGTCAGATTTACCTATCTAAATTCTGAGACAGCCTTGAGGTATTTAAATTTTTTTCCTACTCTACTCCAAAGTGACTAACTGAAGTTTGGAAATCTGGACCCAGACATGTATTATCTAATTTAGGGTAGAGGCACAAGATCAAAACTGAACAGATCACTGAGACTGAGAAGTTACTACCAATCCACTGACTCATGGAAACTGCCTGTAAGTACTTAGCCACAACTCAATTGTGAAGTAATGTGATAGCTTAAATCACTGTGGCAATTAGCTGAACTGTATGAAATTAATCACATTTTTCCATATGCCCACACCCTCCCTACTACTTCTGATTATTTGAAGCCTTTCAATTTGTACTGTAAATACAAAAAAAGTTTCAGATTAATTAGTCTGACTTTATTTTTCTTTAAAATGTCTCCTCACTGGAAGTCATTGCTATTTTATCTTCTGCTTCTTAAGTAGTGACAGTTATTATGCTTGTCTATTCTGAGTTGAAAGTACACTAATTACATTTTGAACACTTTCAACCACTGTACAGGTGAGATTCCTCTACTGAATTTTGTAGCAAAAGAATCTAGCATCCAAGAATCTTGCTAACCTACTGACCTTGGCTATGTGTGCACAAGAAGGCCAATGATGAGAACGTATGTGGACCATCACTGCTCTCCATATGGAAGTACAGCACATCATAAAATGCTTTGCTGAAAAGTCAGAGTATTATCATACGTAAAACACCATGACTTCAGAATTCTACAGTGGCAAAAAGGATACAAGCCCGTTTTCAAAATGCTTGACTACCTTCTTGAGAGCTTTCAGCTGCTCTTTTTCCAAATCTTTCTTAAGCAAAAGAATGACAAGGTTTTAATTGCAGTTTGCCTTAGAACATTAAGTGATTATGTTTATCCCCTTTTAAGTTTAAATTAAAGTGGAAACCAGATTAAAAAACATCACAAGACACAATGAAATTCTGAAAGTGCTTTGCAGCAGGATTAGCTCCTTGATCAAGCTTCATTTCTAAGTATGGAGTCTGTGCTCTTGTAACTGAAGAGGCTTTTTAAAACTCTATCTTTTGTTCAAATGTGTGGGCTCTTTCTTTTAAATTCTTTGGGATTCTGTGAAAGACAACTGAGAAAACCAAACCTATGTCACACATGACATAAATGTATAAAAGCGTAGATCTAAGTGGCTTAGAGTGGAGCTCTGCCACCACTAGGAAACAGTCTGCAAATTCAAAGTTAAAAACAACTGAAGTGAGGATATGTCAGGGTGTGTCAGTGATATGCAGCATTCATTCCAGCTCTTCTGAGCACCTCCACGCTGGGCAAGAGTACTGCAACTTGAGGCAGGCCAGAAAGCTGTTTCAGGAATCTACAAGCCCAGAATCCTAAGGGCATTTTATCATATATCTTACACTCTCTAGAGAAGCAGTAAACACTATAATCCAGCACATTTTTCTTCAGTCAGTAAGTTTATTCTATCAGCTCTGTATCAAAAGGGGAAAAAAAAAGGACATGAACTACTTCTCTGTGGGGCATTAATTTAAAATGTGGTATGTTTAATCGAGTTCTTGTTTTAAGAATATAAAATATTAGTTTTTTTAGAACAAAAATAACTGATGGTTTAGTGAATTTAGTCTGCCAAATCTTGTGGAGATGAAAAACAGTTTGTGGAAATCCATGAGATTATGCTCTCCTGTGCCTATGCCTAGGTAGTCATATTTGTTCCTCAACATTGAACTTTGTGTATTTCTCCTTCCTTTAAAATCACCTCCCTGGAGAAATGTTAGCAGTTAACTTAGGCAATTACATAAATTCCTGACATACTTTCAGTAATTCTGTATGTATTTCTGTTTCTCAGCTGTAGGTTTCAGCACTCAAGAAATCCCAGACAAGCTAGAAATTTTGCATGTGTAGTTTTTAAATACACGTGCTTTTGTCTTTTTTTTTTTTTTTTGGCAAAGTGCCTGTGTGAGGATGTACTGGGTTATATATGCTTTTTTTTTTAATATATAAAACCATCACTGATACCATTCTCTATTACAATGACCATCTTTAGAAGTGTTCAAATAGCAGAACAAATACTTCAGGTTTGTGCTCTGTAGCCCCAGCCACCAGCACCATCTGGTTTATTTAGGGCAGGTACTAAAGTAGTTGTATAATACACTTTTCTAAGCCCCATTACTACCTGTGTAACTGAAATAATGAGGTATCAGGCTTACTTACTGAGTCTGAATCTTCAAGTAGTTTGATGACGCGACTCAGATCCACTGATCTTAACTGTGTATCCTGGAAAAGCCACACTTTTAACTTGGTTTTTTTTTAGACTGTGCTTTAAAAGTGCTTAAACCTTAAACCGTCAAGGTGCCGCATTAAACCAACACGCATCTACCCACGGACGGGTAAAACCAGGCTGTGTGTGGAGCACAAACCGGGGCTTGTTCGCAGCCCGACCTAGCGGCCAAGCCAAGCCAAGCAAGCCAGGCCAAGCCAAGCCAGGCCAGGGCAGGCTAGGCCAGGGCAGGGCGGGGCAGGGCAGGCCAGGCCAGGCCAGGGCAGCGAGCGCCGGCCAGGGCAGGCCAGGCCAGGCCAGGCCAGGGCAGCGCCTCGCGGCCCGCGGCGGCTGCAGGCGGCGGGGCTGGCGGGTGACTCCTTGCCGCGGGGGAGCTCACCTGGACGGCGCCGAGGTCCGCGCCGGCGTCCGAGGCGTTCCTGCGCCGCTCCCCGCCGCAGCGAGAGGGGCCGGGGGCCGGCGACAGCGCCGGGGAGCGGGCCGGGGAGCGAGAGGGCGCCCGTGAGGCGGGGGGCTCGGACACGGCCAAGGAGGACATGGTGCCGATCCGCCGCCGCCGCAGCAGCGCGGCCTCGCGCCGTTGCCATGGGAGCGGGGCGGCGCCACCTCCCGCGGCCGGGGCCCAGGCCCGCGGCGGCCTCGCGTGGGTCCCCCCGCCCGCCGGCACCCCCGGCGGGGGCAGCGGGCAGCGCGGGTCCCGCCGGCCGGTGGGGACCGCCGGGGTGCCGCCGTGCGCCCCGTGTCCCCCCCGCGGCCTGCGGGCCCCAGTCCTGCCCCTCTGCCTCATTCCGGTGCTACACCTCTACGCTTCTGCCGCCGCGGCACCCCTGTTTGACACCCTCCTCCGTCCTGCCACGAATGCCACTTCGTGCCCTGTGACAGAACACATTTCCCCACCCCTGCGCAGGGCAGAGAGTGGGCTTTTCCCACTTGCCGGGGAGCTGGAGGGGAAGAGGCCGGTCAATCTGTAACTTCTGATCATGAAAAATTCCACCCTGAGAGACCACCATGACAAACGCTTGGGTAGGTGGGACAGCCCTGCCTGGGGTAGCCTGGCTGCGGGGAGGAAGGGGAAAAGAGTCTTCTCTGCATAGACCTAAAAAAGACAGATGACTCATGCCTGGAAGGTGGGGACAGAAGCGTGAGGGGATTTGGGTATTTTCTACTTGCTCACAGTTTTCACCCCTAGGTTTGCTACGGCATCTCTCAGCTGCGAACACGGGATGCTTCTAAGGGGACGCATATCTAATGTCTGCGCGGTTGTATTCTGAAACGGTGTCTCCAGGATGGGAGCGTGGCTGAGCCCGCCAGCGCCAAACTGTCCGGGAACACCAGGCCCTCCGCTGGGTTTACTGTGATGGGTGGACATGCCTGGAGGAAGAGAGCTGGGTGTCCAGAAGTGGCCGCAGCAAAAGGTGACACCTCATGGTGTGGTCACAGGCACTCTGCTGCGCTGCTCGCTCCAGCTGCCCTTCGTTGGATTTGGGTATACTTTGGACAAGTGGCACATATGCAACTTTGGAGACACACATATCCCAAGTTTGGCTGCAGGCGGAGTTGGTATCAACCTCAGTTCTCATTAACAAGTAATTTTTAACTCCTGTGGTTCCAAAAAAACATTTTAATACATGAATAAATTTATTAAATGCTAGGATAGCTGTCTGAATCTCCAGACAGCTTTTATAGGAAAAGAAGCGATTGATAACAGAAACAAGAAAGAAACCTTCATTGTTCCATCTATAACCAATATGGTTCTTATTATCACTCTTCCCAGCTTGTATGCTATACCCCTCGCATTTTGTATCTGCCTTCTTCAGAAATAAGTAAGACGCATATCATGTTTAGTACTCACACATGCTATACAGTTCTCCTTCCATCAAAGGGGAAATACACAATATGACATGTACCCAGCCACACTCTGCATTTTGTAGAAGTCCATCCTGTATACAACTCCAAAATGACAGCAAATATATAGCCTAGCATAGAACAGAACTCTAACTTGGAAAATACAATGACCACTTTGACATCCTTAACCTCCCAAGTTGCATTCATAGGAATACAGGTCATACAATGGCAGGACCTGTAGAACATTATAGTGCATTCACCTAATGTGACAGTGCAGCTGCCAGTCTTGGAGCTGGTGTTTGACACTTTTCATCCATCCACGTACACACCCCTCTCCATTGCTCTAACCATTTTACTAGCCCTTCCATGTTCTACTTAAACATTTGTTTCTGTGAACATATTCTCAGCGGCGGTATTGTATCTGGGCCTGCACTGGATGGAACAAGATTTTTTATTAAGCATTTGAGATGAATTGTAACGACAATGCTTAAAGGTCTGGAAGCAGTTAGCGTTGAACAAACTGGATTATATAATTTTTTACTTGGTGCCGAGATACTTACTGAAGTTGTATGTATTCAAAGTTTTTAAGCTTATGAAAAAAAAAGGGCTAAAATGGTTTTAAGTTCTGTTGCTTGTGTTTTGAATGACAAATGTATAAAGAACGTACCTAAATTGGGCAACTTGGTCTGTAAATTATAAGCTTAGGTCACATGCCATTTGTTGGCTGACTGTTCCAAAGATCATATTGCAAAGCTCCATTTGCTCACTGTGCACCTTCTTCATAAAAGAAGCTTTTAAAAAATTGGGATGAAAGCTACACTGTGCAAGTCTGACTACAGCGATTCTGCTACCCTTGGCAAATGCCAAATGTCCATCCTCAAAAACCTGCAATCAACAGTGAAAATATTTACTTAACAGTTTTCTACCCCTGGACAGGCTTACATTGTATTTTTATCACATCTACCTCTTCCGTTGGTAATAAATAACATTCAAGACATTAAGGCTATAGTACCTTACTTCTGAGAGTATTAATTCACAAGTATTAAATGTGAAGTCTTACAAATGCTAAGAAATACGTTTAAAAAGTAGACTTGATGTAGAGAGGATTTCTGTTTTGACTGAGGACAAACTCTTTTGGTGTGAAGAGACATTTCAGCAAACTCTGTTCTTGAGGTAAAGTTAAATTTCATAAAACTACAGGACTGTGTAGTCGAATGTAACAGCTGCGCATTAGAAGACCAAGGTTCCATATCTAGGTCTGCCATTAATCTCCTGTTGACTTTGCTAAGTGAATTATTTCCTCTACCTCTCTATCTGCTGTCTTACAAATGAGGTTGCAAGCTCCTGAAGGACTATTATTCAGTACAGATGCACCTTTCATGTGCTGCAGTGGGGGTCTTCAGCCCTAGCCAAGTGATGTCCTTTCCTTGGCTGTATTGAACCTGTAGACTTTTTCCAAAGCCATCTGCACTGTTTATCAAATAGGACACTGAGCAGTTTATAGTATAGAAATCAGAGTCTTTCTAAGAATCAGTCTGTTAACAACTTGTCTTCCTTTTCATTCTCATTTCTTCTTTTGGTCAGGAGGAAGGGTAAAAAGGAGGGGCATAGGAACAGGAAAGTGCGGAACTGTCCTGCCAGACCTGTGTTTGATATCCACAGAAAAAAGAAAAGAACAGTGAAGTGGCTGGCAGTAGACTCAACCTTAAACCTGTAAAGTCAATAGAGCTTCTAACATCTGGATTTACCTGCCTATACTATTAAAATACAGTGTTCAAGTCATTGCGTGGTATGGATTTGCGGGGGACTTTCACGCTGATCTTTTATTATTGTAAGGAAATGCAATAAGTCACAGTAGACAGAACTTACACTTTTGTACAGTACAAGGTACAGCTGGACAAAGGTGGAAGTTCGGGGCCCTAGCTGCCAGCATAGTATCAACACTCAGTAAAACAAGCACTGTGATATAGAGAAACAGGGTGAGATTTTTAAAAAAGCTAAGAAAAGACAGACTTTAAGGACCAAAACGTTACTGTTAAATCAGGCATGGCACAAATAGATATTAAATATTTTGAATTTTAAAAATACCTAAATTCCATTTGGTAATCCGGGAAGGCTATGTAACTTAATGTGAAAGCAATGCGATTCCTGCCAGCTTCACTGACTCATATAGTGCTGACCTCTAGTCAAGCAGGACTTCTCCTCTCATGTATTCTTTTCCTCTTTTCTCTTATGTTCGCATAAGCCTCTATGGAAAAAAGTTATGTATTTCCCAATGAAGGATCACAAAGTGGTTCACCTGTTTTTCTCATTTAAACAGTAATGCTTTCTTACACACACAACCAAACAGGAAGAGTGTCTCCACCTGGCAAACTTACTCATGCCTAGCAGTCTAACTTTTGGCAAACTTTTTGTTTGTTCAATGAGAAGTGGACTGAATATATGCTGACAGTACTGTGGTGCTCCCTGTGTTCTGAAAACATGGAGAGTACTTTACAGTAGGATATGGGATATAGTTTTCCAGTGTGTCTGTGTGAAATATGTGTTATCCAGCCATTGCAAAAGAAACAAATTGCCCTTTGGAATTTTTTTTATCAACTCACATTCAAGTTCTACCTCTCAGAGAAAATGTTGAACAGAGCACACATGTATTATAAAGAAAAGCAAGCTAAAATTTATTATACATAAGCACAGAAGAAAAAGCCAAATACGTGACATTGACTTTTTATTGATTTTTGTGTAAAACACAGTCTATGGAAAAATAGATAAAAGCATTACTAATAATTTATAATAGCCCTGTTCAGAGAGAGAGCACAAACTGACAAACACAACTACAAAGAGAATATTGCACATGGGAGACATACTATGCTTACTGCAAGACACTGCCAGCAAGGCATGAGAAACAATATATAATGACAGAGATCATTGTTCAAGTCAGTTCAATGTGTCACTGATTTTAAAGGGTGTAATCTAATTAATTCAATCAGTATCATATAATGATACAATATCAGTACTGCAACATTACTCATTACATTGATAGAAAATACTACAGGATGAACAGCCAAGAAATCAAAAACTCGTGTATTAGGAGATGCACTGTCTGAAAGGAACTATGCGTATGCATCTATTACCACTGCATATATGAAAATATTATACTGAAAAATTCAATCTATCTAATTTTTATGCACCTGATATATCTAACTTTCAGAGGAAATCTTCACATTCAGAGAAAACTAACTATATTCATACCTGTGAAATTTATAGCCTCTTGGAAACTCATTGCCTTACATTAATTAATAATTTCCCTTAGTGCTAGTTGGGCAGCAAGTATAGCTAATAACATATAGACACACACACAGAGACACACTATTTTATAGGCAATTAATGCCAAATAAAAATACAAACGTATTTTCTCATGTTGGCACATCATGTAATGCACAATGTTGGAACAAAAATTTAAACGTGGCACCAATTCACAGTAACCATTACCACAAGCTAGATATGCAAAGAACTTGCAAAACAATTACAAAATAATTAATCTCTAAATAATTCAAGAACATGGCTACTTAATTAACTTGTACATAGTTGCCACAGTTAATAGAATTGTAAGATAAAATTAGACACATATGGAACCTGTAATAGAACTGTATTTTAGACAATGTTAAGAAAGAATACCTTAATATCCATAGAAAACAAATAACCTGTTGCTAAATACAGAGGTCTCAATTTTCTAATATGATGTGTACAGTTCTGTGTTACATATTAAGCACTATTTTTTTTTTTACTGAACAGTAACAAAGAGAAATGAAGTTTACTTCATTATTCATTTTTCATTAGGCAGTAAGCAATTTATATAAAGCCACACAAAAATATTTTTATAGCAGGCTATCCTTCATATTATGTATTTATTCTCCTAAGTAACTAAGACGTCTAAATGAATTTAGTTGTTTATAATTAGGCAATCAAAACTAAACTTTTAGCCTCAGGTCTGTTTCCAATGAGAAGTCCTAATGTGAGTTCTTCTATAGAAATCAATGTGTTTGATTACACGAATAAAGATTCCTTATGTGACTAAACATATACATGATCTGATATATAATGTGTAGTAAATGCATGAGTGCCATTTTACTTTCAGACTTACAGTGTCTTGTTTGTTAGAGTGAATTGGTCTTTAATGAACACTACAAACTACTAAATCACAAGTCAACTTGCCATTCCAGTTAGGAGTAAATACATGGCCTAATGGGAAACCATATGTCTTTTTGTAGCACAAATATTTAACAAAGTGTCTTCATATATTTGATCTAAAAATATCATCTATTTATTAATACTTTAATATTTCAACATTTCAATTAACTTATAAAATCAAAACATATTTTTAATTTTCTATACACAGAGTTTGGAAAAGGAACAACACATCATTATTCTCTCCAGACACCTTTGGCAGTTCAAAATTTAACAGTTTAACGTTCTTGAAGAAATTTAATGATGAAACGACTTTTTGCATAGGAAAGAGGGCCAATATATTTCTATATATACTGTGAGTGGTTGCATTACAGTACAAAATATATGGACTTTGACAGTAATATTCAATTAGTACAGTATCTTAGTTCTGCAACATCATCGCTATTGCATCAAATGAATTAGATAGTTGTAGGGAACATGTATGTTAATTACCTATTCTACAGAAGTGTAGAATTACTATAAAATAATAGCAGCATATTTAATTTTGAAATGTAATCAGATTGTCAACAGTAATGGTTTCTGCCCTAAATTTGTTCAGAGGTATGAAATTCTGCTCTCAGTTATACCATCCCATTCTAGTGATTTCAATCAGGTTTCATGCACAGGACTGGGGTAGAATGTAGTGTGGTATTTATCCCATTAAAATTCTCCAAGACATTGTTTATTCTAAGATTTTTAAAATTAATTTTATTTAAAGGATTGAAGCACAAATGCCTAAGCTTTGTGTGGTTTCCCTTTGCAATAATGGAATAGGAAACAGGCCAGGAAATTCAGTTACTGAATTACTTCAGTAATTCTGCAAGCCTTTCAAGAAATATACAGCTTTCTGTATTGGAATGAATTTACAGACAGGCAAAGTAAGTTAGAAGTTTTAATTGTCACTTGTTCTTCTTTTTTATGTGCAAATCTCATGCGTACTAGTCTAGGCTCCTGTCTATCTCCAACAATGACAGGTTTTTCACTTAATGTCTAGAATGTTTGATAAAATAGTATTGTGCTTGTGTATCACCACGAGTATCACTGAAATAGCTGCATATTGGAGGAGGGACAATAAAAGTAGTACCTTGAAACTAAGTGATTTATTTCTGGAAAAAAGAAAGAATGCAAACTTTTGAAATGAATTTGATAGATTTATTAAACTTTTTTTTTCTCTTCTGTCTTTTTCTTTCTTTTCCTGTAAAAAACTGGGAAAGTTTCAAATTTCTAAGACAGTTAGATAAATTTTTGAAAGAAGTAGTTATTAAATACAATAGTCCAGAGGCAGCACCTCTCTCAAATAAGTCCTAAATTATTGATTTCCAAGAGGCTGAGAGGTTATGTCAGAAGAAGGATCACTGGACACATGCCCTCTTTTTGGAAGCATCTGCCAGTTGTCAGCTATTGGGAGACAACTCTCAAAGACCTTAGTCTGACCAATTATAGCTGTTATTATCATTTACTTTTCAAAAAATAGTGAAATAAAATTAATTTTCTCTTTCCAATTGCTTCCCCCCAAGCTTAAAAAGGAGGATAAGCATGCATTTTCCAACTATTTGAAATTGAAAATTTGTGAACTGAAAAAAACTTCTCAAATTTCTGTTGACATGCATGAAATACAGTTGAATTTTTTTTCCAAAAAAATGTTTTCACAAACCTCCATTTTCAAAAAGAATTCACTGACCTCTCATTCGATACAAAACATTTTTAAAGACATATAAAAAATGCTTTAATTTTGGAAAAAATCATGCAAATATTTTTTTTTTCATCTCTAGATTTGAACATGCTTAAAATGAAAGATAGTTCAACTGTCTCTTGATTTGCAACAAACCCAGAATATACACCCCAAATATAAGTTTTGGGAATATGGATACTACAATGAAAATTAAATCGTTGTAATTTTTTGAATTTGAAATAAAATTATGAATAACTACCATGAACTCTTTAGATTTAGGTTGGTGTAACAGGGGGCAGTTTGATTCTAGATTCTTCTTGTTCTGTGGAGCTGTTGGTTTCACTACAAACAGATAATGAGATTTACAGGACTAATGATGTTTAAGGATAAATTCAAGCTTAAGTACTGTATATTTCTGATGTATCATATGAATGACAAATTCTTGCAAAGTAATAAATTACAAGTGAAGGTTCAGCTAAGAAAGTCAGAGATCCTGAACAGTGCAAATATAGATAAGAAAATGTAATTTCATACAAGTAAAGAAAATCAGGATCAAATACACATTCTGATTCACTGAAATAAAGGTTTTGCTAATTAAGCAGGAGTAGCCTGAAGGTATGAGTTGAGTTCAGCTATTTTGTTAGAGAAGAGTAGAACCTGACAAAGCAGTAGTAATAAATAATTGTGGATGTTCTTTTGAATCCCACAGGAAATGCAAACATCTAGTTTTGGAGATGAATTCATTTTTAAGTATAAGAATAATAATTTTGTTTCTCAAAAATTCAGGCATATCCCAGAGACACTTGTTGTAAAAGTAAGACTTTTATATAAAAATAGAAGATTGGATTTGCACAAAAAGATACTAAGAATTTAAGACAGACTCTGGGAAATTCACATATAATAACTGAAACTCCAGTGTAGAAACTTACAGAAATACATGAGTATTGTGATGCTTCCCTGTTGTATCAACATATTGGAAGTTTCACCATGAAAATGGATTTTTATTGTTGCAGATTTCTCAGCTTTTTTTTTTGTTTTAAAATATTTCCTGATATTTCAAAATCATTCTAGAATCAAAAACTAATTGCTTGCACACATACCTGCAAGTCTTTCTATACATGTACAACACTATTTTGTATTTTCATTGTATGATGTATGGAAATAAAGAGATGCCAAATGTCTAAAATCCTATGTGAGACTTTGAAAAAAATGACCCTGCTAGTACAATACCATTTGCTTACATGATCTACAATTACACCATAATTGAAACTGGTTTTTGCATATTAAAATCATGGAATAGTGTAAAACCACACGAAAATACATATACTGTACATGTGCAACACATTATTACAAATTAATTTAAGTTGTTTCAAAACCTGATTATTTCCTAAATTATTAACTCTATTAGTATATATTCTGAACTCACCAACCCAGAAATGTGGTTAAAAATAAAAGAAACACTGCCCAGAAAATGTGGTATTAATAAATAGCACTCTGACACATATGTTCTAAGTCAAAGAAATATCTGGAAAGCATGGTTATAATAAAATACTGTTGTGATATAACTGTGCAAAGGAGCATTAAAAAATTCTGATTTCATAATTATCTGCCCTCTGTAATTCAAAACAAAAATATTTTTGTAGTTATCTGAAGTAGTAGTCTTCAGTAATGAATCTCTCTTAGTTTGGTTGAGAGCTTGTACTATATGCCAAGCAAGTCCATAGTGACTTTACTCATACTTAACTAAACTCCTAAAAATACAAATTTATGACAAAAAAAACCTCCCAAAACCAAACATTTACTACAGTGCTAACAAATATTAGTCTATCATCACATCACAGTTATCCTTTCTGGGGAGAGATGTGGAACAGACCCACTTGCTTCTTCTATAACATGGCTTTTCTCCCATCCTCTTCGAATTCTCCTCAGTTTCCTACTTACACATGGCAAAAGTAAAATAATCTTACCTAGAATTACAATGGAAGGCAGAACAAGGGCAAGAACAAAATTTGGTGGTGTATAAAATCTGTAATACTCTTCTTCAAAAGCTCTTTTCCATCCATAAATCAGTACATGGAAAGTACTTATGAGCAGAGCAACGTATCCAAGTGTAGACTTTGAAAAAAGAGAAAACGGGGAAAAAAGAAGAGATAATAGTACTTGGTCCTTCATCCAACAGCTCTAATCCATTACTTTAACATTTCTATTAGACATCCTGTTAAAATCTCTTACCTATACACTATTTAAAATTAGCAATACGTGGTTTTAAGTTCACATGTTCTGAAAACTACAGACTGAACTGAACACTTATTTACAACATGTCTCTGCTAGCATCTACCGGCCTTAGTCAAAGCTGAAATGAAGATTATGTTTGCCCAAATTCTAAGTACTGGAAGTCAACTTCAGGATATGTATATGAATAGGGAACAATCCCAGTGAAGTTACTGGAACATCAGTTGTGATTGGAAATTAAGTTCCCTGTTTCTTAACTATGAGGCTAGATCACTTCCACGATTCATGATTATGGAACAATGCAGTTCTGCTGGAAGAGATCTGGGCCTAGCACTCCAGATTTTTATCACTCTGAGAGGTGCAGTTTGCTTCTTCCTCACAGTGGCCTACATCCACTTGTCTGAAGGTAGCATAAACCATCCCTTACCTTCCTCCATCAGCTGTTGCCTACTGGTTAATAGGAATGTCTGGACTGCAGGACTTGGGCATAACGGCACAAGGCAATGATGCAGTTTGTCATGAACAGGTAGTGCCAGATGAAATGTGAAGTAGAAGGTTCCCACAGCACCCTGCCCAGGACCTCTCATCATGTAATCTAGAGCATGCCACAGAAGGTAGTGCTAATAGGGGCCATTCACTGTTTCTGCGAATCTGCCATTTTAAGAACTCTATAGTTGTATTGCTCTGCAGACTTGAGTTAAATGTATTAATGTTGACTTTCCCAAACCATGGTAAAAAAACCTACTATGCTTTGAATTCTGGTGGTGATCAAATGAAGAAAAACTCTTTTTTGGCCAAAACTAATGTAATGACTAACTTGGTTGGGAAACTTCTGTAGAAAATCATTGAAACAGAGAATGAATATTAAGAAAAGTAACTGGCTACCAAGGTTTGGTTTAATTCCAGCAAACAGAGAGGCAAAGAAAAGTGCGGCTTAAGGGTCTATAAGTCTATAATAGTGAAAGAATTCATTCTTTCTACTTCAAGATTAACCAGTTTCTAGGGAAAGGAGAATGTCTGAGCTAATACCATTTGCAAGGATGTAGAGATATAATGGTATAAAAAGGAAAATACTTTTGTTAATTTCTAGAGATTGGTACCATGTGTTTTAACTTGCCAATATTTATGCATTTTTTTGCCAATGGTTTCAGAGCCACGTTGGTACGTTTTAGATATGCTGCACCCTCTTTTTAAAAAGAACAATTTGCTCTCAAAATATTCTGTAAGAAACAGAACAATCAGACAACCACCTGTGGATATGAAAATGTCATATGCAGTATCTGAACAGAAGTTCTGCTAAGAAATTTGGACAGCAAAAATACTATCAAACCTGATGTTTGAATATGTTATTGCAGTTTTTTGCTAGTATGACTGTCCTGAATTCATTGCTGTTGTATCGCTGCCAGCAGGCAAAAGGGCACAAGTGAATCATATCCCTCATTTCTTCATCAGGCTTACTGATGAGTACTATAACAATTCTTGAAAAAGAAACAGGAGGGAAATATTATACAGACTCTTCCTAAATTAAAAAAAAAAAATTAATGCTTATTTAAATTCCATCTGCAAACTACAGTTTTGAGACATCTCTATATGTCTTTCTATCTAATGGTCAAAATGGAAACTAACAAGTACGTCATTTATCAGTACATTTTACTAACAGCACAAGAACAAGAAAAACTTATGATGTACCTCTGTTAAGTTCTTTTTTTTGCCCTGTTGAAAGTTGCCATATGATTCTTTGAAGTGTTGGTAGGGCATGTGCTAGTATGTACTGGACCGTTTCAACCACTCATCTAAAAATCTAACAAAGACAGTCCTATAGGAGCTTCTGTCAGCTACTGATGGTATTTCTTTCTACCAGGCCCTTACGTGATGTATTTCTGTGCTGTACTTTTAACAGTAATAACACTGCTTAGCTAGAAAGAGGATGTCCTCCACACAACTTAGCATTCTGCAGTCTTTGGCTTGTTTAGTCAAGGCATATCTGCACTAGAAAGTTCCATTAAGAGCATTTATCCTAGCTCACACAGGTACTGACAATGACTTTTCCAGAAGTACAAGCAAGACTGGCTGCCTTTGCTACTTAAATAAAACCCCACTGCAGGAGGCTGTGTCAGTACAAAACTTCTGTGTTTGTTATAAAGACATGATTTTTCAGTATCTGCAAATGTTCAAAGACTGCAGCAGTGGCTGTACAGTAGTAAAATGAGGAAACTCAAAACCGACTGAAACAGGCTTGGACAAAAAGACATAAGCTAGTGCAGGAAAAGGCACTGCTGAACAGTAAAAATAAAATCAGTTGGTAGCACTGGATCATACTACAAATCTTGGCCAGCGGTAGTGTCAGAAAGCCATATTCCAAAGTTGACCACCCCTATGGATTTACTTGAGAAATAAATGATGATTGTGCTGTGGGAGTTATTAATTGCTAGAAAGCAATCTGTTTAATACTGGAAAGGTGAGAGAGCTGCTATCATTCAGGTATGCAAGGTTATTTTCTTCTGCACAAGTTTATGACTGGACAATGTGGAGGAGGGAATACAGGGATTAGAGACAATGGATTTTCTGAAATGTAATTACGCTTCAGATGGAATATACATGTTCTGTTTCTGTCATCCTTTCCTGGCTTCTTAAGACACAAAAAGAAAGGGATGAATGTGTTTACAAGAGCTGGAAGACCACTTACACTGATGTTACCACAGGGAGGCCAGGAGAGGCACAGGATGCTAACTTCTTTAAGAGCACTTTAAGAGGACTTTTGCAAACAGCAAGAAGGGATTCTTTTTCTTCACTGGTAAATTCACATTGGTGAGTGGTAGCAATATCAGTTTTAAGTCTTGGGAACCCTCTGCCTGGGCTCTAGGATGGCTGCTGGAAAAAGGGGAGGAACAACTTTGGTTGCTTTGCTTCCTTATCTTCCATAATACTGTGTTTCCTGGAAGTTGAGTTAATAGATAAGCACATTTCCTATGGACTCCCCAATCTTTTAGCTTTTTTCTAAGTCTTCCCTATTTTGTTTCTTTTCCTTCCTGATCAAGTCGGTTTTTTAGCCAATGTGGGAGATTCCCAGCCAAGGCCACTGATAAACTGGACAAACTGGCATTGTTTGGGGCAAACAAAAAAATGGTAAAGGAGTGGAAAAATGCAGGAGAAAAATCCCTGAAATATTACCAGGAAGATGTATGTATATAGAGACACAGATCTGCTGTGGGACAAATCTGCTTCAGGTATTTCTACCTTCACAATGGTCGAGTAATTCCAAGCAATTTACATATACAAAAGGTATTTTCCAAGGCCTACATTTATGCAATGTATACTTCAGACTGCCCCAGTAACAGGATATTGCTAAACTTATAAACAGGCTGTAGCAATTCTGACTGGAAACTTAGCTATAAACTTGCTAAATGCTCAGGCCTCATTCTTCTTTACTCTGGGGGAAAAGTATCCTATTCTTGTGGGAGAATCAAGGCAGGGCAGACCTTCCTCAAAGTGTGTGTGCAAGAAAAGTTTAGCAATACTGTCTCCAAAAAACTTTAGGATTGTGCTAGCAGACAAAAGGAATGTCTACAAAAGATCAGCTTCCTACTACACAAATGGCAGATTTGCACTGATTGTTGCTAACAAACATAAAGCTCAGCTTTCAAAGCCAGTCTGCTCTGTCCATTGCCACTTTGCGTGATGTGCTTTGGACTTGAACTTTTAGACTGGAAAACAAAAGCAGCAGCCATTTAGATATATATTTACAGTTTAACTTCCTTCAGAAGACTGAAGGACACAGTGCAGCACTACTTGCAGACAACATTCTCCATTTCCATGTATTTTACATGAACACTCAAGGACTGGTTTCAATGTCTTTTTCTGTTTGCAGTGTGTTGGTTTAGGTTAGTTATTATGCCTGCTCTGACAAAATACAAATTCTTTTATATTTCTTGCCCATGTCTGCTGTTGTTCCTTATCCAAATATGTTCAGAAGAGAAAAAGAAGATTAATGAAGTGGTGTTTAAGAAAACTGATGCATTAGTTTATCAGCCCCAGCTTCTTCCCTGCTTCTTTCCTCAGTAAGCTCCAACTCTGGGTCATGTTAAGATGTCTGCAAAGTTTCATGTTAAATTTCCATCATCTAGGATCTCCTACTGAGCAAACTCTTCATCACTGTCTCATTCTGTGGCTCCTCCATCTGGATGTTATGAGTGTTTCTCTCTGAATCATGGTGAAGTAATCAGATATTTTTGTACAGTGGTCAGCTCTGTACTGCAGCAACTCCCAAGTTTTCTGCTGGTCTCTTAGCTCCTGGTAGGGCTGACCACATTCATACCGTGAGGGAGTGAGCAGAGCCTGCACCGCTTCTCCTCTCAAAGTCCTTTTCCCTTGATCAAGCAGCCTGGAATTTTTGGGGCTGCTGACACCTGTGTTGTGAAACCAGGCTAGGTAAGGAGGAGGCATCTCCAAAATAATTGGGGATATCAAAGACAGCAATGATTTCTGAGCAAAAACATTCACAACCGGCATTTCTTTACAGTATTAGGAAGACTGTGGTGGAAGTCTGTTTGAACCACTGTAGGTAGGGGAGATGCTGCTCAGGGCTTGTACTACTGGAACAGGGCTAAAAAATAGTCTATACTGTATATGTTAAAAATTTGTTAATCCTAAACTCAGAGTTTCCTAGTAGGACTCAAGACTGAGTATGTTTTAGCAGTAAAACTCTTTAGAAGAGGCCAGACTCTAATTTTGATGAAACTATTTACTAAGATGAGCAAGTAATACTATGTTGTTCTCAGTGGAAAGTGCTGAGGTAAGAAACTGTCTGAGTGTGCTGACTGACTGATTCTTCACCTGTCAGATGCAAAACAAGTTCAGCAATTGTTGTGGCAAATCAGCTGAGATTCAGGACTAAAGCTAGAGACATACTGCTTTTCCCAGACAAAAAAAAAGCAGCACTGAGATGTTGGGCTAATAGGTCCACTTTGTCCCCCTGACTTAGAGAAGGTTGAGAAAATTAAGTTCAAATTCACTTCAACATATTGTACTTCAGTAGAAGAAAAATATAAAAGACAGTAAGTATTATGATGTTTTATCAGTTCTACTTGCATACTGGGTACAGTGAAGCTTGTGGAGAAATGCAGACTCCTTTTACTTTAGTGAGAGATCACTGGAAGTCTGTTTTCTGATTAAATAAAGCAAGAGGACTTTTTTGAAGGACAAGTAACTAAATAAAGAACAACTTACATCCTGAGAAGTAATAAATGACAAAGTACCTTTAATCATCATTAACTTAAAGGAAATTTTTAGTAGTTCAATATTTTTTGTGACTAAAAATTACAAATTATCATAATTACCAGTTCTCTTCAGCATGTAATGCAGTATCAACTGTAACATAACTCCAGAACAAAGAACTTGTTCCCAATCAAATTCCTCAAAATACTGACAGATTATTCATTAAAGTTCATAATTATTTAGATTTGGAACTATTTTACTTTATTTACAGTGGAAATAACTGCAGTAAATATGACACAATAAAAAATGACCTTATAGACACATCAGTTTGTCCAAATTTATCTAATTTGAATTTAGCAAGAAATTCTAACAATGGAAAAGGAATAGATTAGTGCTCATTTGGTCTTAGCTATGTTGGTTATTTAAGACCAAGAAGTGTAAAATGTAAATTCCTGTTCTAACACTCATGAAATGCTTAATGTGCCTTCATGGTAATATGTCTGCTGAGTAAGGCTATGTTTTTTCATTAACTTACCAGAGAGAGGGAAAAAAAAAAAAGTTCTCATCATATTGCAAAGTGCTTTTGTTCATCATCATCATCATCATCACCACCATAATCATCATCAAGAATTCTTATAAACAGCAAAACCTGCTTATTTAAAAAGTAACACACCTGAATAAAACTGAACTCCCTCCAGTTTAAGGCATTGTTTACTGAAGGGATGGAAGTTACTGCCAGTAAAGAAAGCAATCCAAGGCTCATTATTCCAAAGGAGATATACATTTCAATTCGCCACACTTCTTCCTCATTCCAAGAATTTTCAATGTTGGTGTGAACCTGATGAAAGAGCAGAAAGGAAGCACTTTATTCTACAGAATATTAAAAATACCAACAGAAGTTATTTTGCTGAGTAAAAATCTACAGTCACAGGACAACTATAAAATGGGGTCAAATATTTCAGATGTTTCCTCATGTCTTGGAGAAAACCAACTATTTCCTTACTGCTGGTATTGGCTCTGGTTAGATTAAAAATATGTTAAACATGGAAACTTAGATGAGTTGTTAAAAGAAAATGTAACATTATATACTATTCATAACAATTACGTTACAAAAACAGATAAATCTGCGCATTCCTGTACACTGTAGAAAAGTAGCCATGTTCTTCAGACCCTGGAAACTTAAATTCTATAACATAAACTGGGTAAACCTGCAACTTGGTTTTAGTTTGTCACATTTAGAAATAGTTTAGCATCATTTCCTGTTTTTTGCTTCAGCTCCCTATGCTGAGTCCAAGTTATTTTGCCTCTTTCACTGCTGACATTAGATACATCCAAAATTGTTCTCTTTGGAGAGCTTTACCAGAAAAAAAAACCCTCGGGTCCTTAACAATTAAGAGGCTTGGATATTCAATTATTTTCCCACTTTCAGGTGAACTATTGTGATATGACATGTCTTGAAAGAGGTTCACTAGGAATATTAGCAAGTGAGAGTTTTACAATATTATTAAAACCAAGATAATTTCTTAGTAAAAGTATCAGTGGGTCCTTTACTAAGTGTGAACAATTACAGTTTCTTCCTGCCTTTTACAGTTTTGCTCTTCCTGCCTTTCTCTTAAGTTCAATTTTTCATGCTAACCTTTTTAGAATTTGTGGACCCAATGCCTGTTACTTTGTTCCATTTGATTTGATTCCTTAGTTTGCTTTTCCTTCTGTTCCATCACATATCTCTTTCCTGCAGATTTTATGTGCTGCATGACAATGCCCCTTTTCTGGCAATGCTGCTTTTCTGCCACTTTAAAGGTGACAATAAGCTACCTCACTGACAGACAGAAGCATCAGACCCTCTTCTAAAGGATGACAGATTTGTCGGAGATTGTTTCAGGGTTATGCAAGATCAATTGCTCCTGGGAACTGAGTCAATCTCTATTGTCTGTAATAGATGATGTTCACAGAATTTTTAATGAATAAAATATTTTTACCACTGGTCCAAAATGTTACAAAGTAACAGCATTTTCATTTTGTAAAAATAGATTCATCTGCAAGCATTATTACAGTATCTACCCTTATACTTTTCACACTTTTAAACACACGACATACATACATACTTCACCCATATGTTGTCTCTCTATGTATAGAGGAACATACCTCAGAAGTTTCCTGCTGTTGCTCCTGTCCTGTCTATCCTGCATTCTCCTTGTGTATATTACTATCAATCATGGATTCAAGTAGGACACATCCTTGATTCCCCCTACCACACAAACTTGACTGCAGCTTGACCCACGAGGTGAGCACAACGCACAGATGTTTCTTTTAGTCTCCCTTCTTATTCAGCACTAGCTAAGCATAAGATAACCCATAACATTCTCTGCTGAAAACAGTGGAACAGATTAAGAAAACATATATATTGTATTCATGAGCCATACACATACAGCCAAGGCATTTTTAACTCACTGAACTAAAGATTGACTTACCTGTTGATATGCCATATTGAGGAACAAGTATCGCTCCGATCTCCTCATAGGTAAGCAGAGGCTATATGCCACATGCACTGTTGCAAAGAAAAAACTGAGCAGTCCAAGCTGCTTTCGACACTGGAGCCAGTTGTCCAGCCAAGGTGGAAATCGCCTATACTTAGTACCATAGTAAAGCTGGTAAGCAGCTGCAATAAGTCCTGATAAATACACTAGAGAAAGTAAAGTGATAGCAACAATTGGTAGAGTCTTGTTCACGATCTCAATGGGGATCTTGTAAAAGTCACTCTGCTGATTTCTCACATATGGATGGATTACATCTCTGATGAAGGAATAAATGAAGAAAAATGTTGCCAGGCTAATGGCAATCACTACAGGCCCTTTCCACAGTGTGAACAGTCGCAGAGGTAAGTTTTCAATCTCCCTTGAAGATGACAATGCCCCCAAATCAATAGGAATAAAACTGAGCTGACGGGCAAGCTCAATAACTTGATGGCGAGCCTGAACATTGTTACTGCATATATAGACCTGTTGGGAAAGTCAAGTGAATTGTCTGCAGTCAGAGAAAGAGACTCAATGGTTAAAAAAAAACCAACACCACCACAAAAAGCCCTTAATGGCCTCCAGGTCAAAACCACTACTGCTAAAATTGTACAGTGTTATCCCAGCTTATATCACCAAGATGAGAATGAAACCACACACAAATGCAGCCAAAGTGACAATATGCACACTGATTTAGCAACAGAGTAACCAAAACAAAATTGGCTTTTTCTTGGGAGTTAATAATGAGTTGACTGTGGGATGCCCTGGTAATCTGCATACTGAAACCTCCCACAGTGAAATGTCTGCAGGACTGGATTGAACTTTAAACAATGGCTAAAAGCATTTCAGAAAATCACGAGTCTCTCAAAAATACAGGAATCTTGAATGATGACTGTAGTATAAACAGAATGAAAAGCAGAGAACTGTGTAATCTCTCCATGTATAACAATTTTAGCTTAATTTCACAATCCAGACTTGTGCAAAAATTGAATGTTTAACAGAAAAGACAAAAACTAGCAGATAAATAAGAACTCCTTTGAAAGACCAGTTATTCCATAGTAGAGGAAATGCACTGCTACAAAGTACTTTAAAGTTCCTTTAAAATTTACAGTGGGCCATAGTTTGCCAAACACTGTTTGCTGATCATCTGCATTAGAGTAAACATGATCTGTTTTGACAGAGTTAATTACTTATAGTGCAGTGGTATTCTGAAACGGGGTAAAAATAATACGGTAAGGTTATTTTTAAAATCCTGCTAATTCTGTATCAATTGCATTCCATTTAAAATCTACCTGAAGCATCAAAAAACTCAATTTAGTCTCCAGTGTTCATGTTACACAAGTCATTTCTCATGTATTTCTCAGAGCTCATAAAGCCATGAAGGACTCGGTTCTTGCATAGGCTTAAATCCTTTGTATCACTTCAGCAAAGCGTGAAAAACATAAAGCTGCCTTTTCTATATGCAGGATGGATTTGGGGAACATACTGGAAAGGAATTTGAACATGATGTTCCCAAGCAGTCCTGGATAAAATGAATGATCACTTAGAAACATATGTGCCTCCTTCTGTTTCTTCATATTTATGATCTTAGGGCATTCTAAAAGCTAGATAATTTCTTTCATTCTTTCATTCACTGTTACGTTGAATGCAAACATTTTTAGAACAGCTGACTCCTGAGCCCTGGGATCAGGACCTCGGATTTCTGTGCATCTCTTTCAATAGTTCACCCCATCTAAACCAATACTAAACCTAAAATATACTGGGAAAGACTGCCTCTATCCTTGTATAGAGCATAAGGATAAAAATTAACATATTTCCTACAGAAGACATTAATACCCAACTCTTCTCCTCTGTCTGTAGTCATTTAAAGGTCAGCTGTCTAGTCTAAGCTAGTATCCACATGTCCTCTACAATCTTTAAAGATAAACAGGCACCCCAGGGGACAATTTGGATGCAATGGGATCCCATACAGTGGGACAAACTAGACTCCGGAAGTTTTTTAACTTAAACTAAAGGCCCAACATTTTAGGTACGTTAAGTCAGGCAGGATGAATCCCACGAGTTCTGGCTGCTTACATTCAGTTCCTGTCATTTTCATCTTACAAAAAAGTTAAATTAATACAAATATAACATTTACCTGTCTGCTGGCATCCTTTGGTCCTAACTGCAGTGACCAAGCTGAAACAACATTGAATCCTTTGACAATCAGGGAATCTGGGAAAAGCGATGCCAAATACTCTGCATTGGAGTCCGGATATTGGTCTACTCTTGTATTATTGCTGACATCAATCAGAATTTTACCAGTGAGTAAATGTTTGAGGTCCCACAAAGAGGCGTAATGTTCTCTGTGTATGGCTACAAAAATTATGTTTGTTTTTGTTACTGCATCTTCATGGTGAGTGACATCAACCACATGGGGAAAGAACTCAGCAGCAAGTTTAGGGTTTCTGCTTCCTACAACCACGTGGTACCCGCATCTGATAAGTCTAATTGTCAATGACTTAGCAAAGTCTCCACTTCCAATGATGCCTATTGTGATCTTACTGGCATCCTTGATGCCATTGGCAACATTTGGTAGAAAAGTTTCATTGAGGTTCTTAGGACTTCCCATCATAGAGATTGATTCCATACTTCGAAGACACCAAACCTACAATGATTTCTTCGGGGGGGGGGGAAAAAAAGAGAAAAAAGAGAAAGCAACAGAAGGAAAAAGGCAGCATCATACAATTTTACGAGACATCAGAATCCATAAACACCTCTGGGAACAAAATCTGTGGTTCTAAGTTTCATGTTATATTTTCTCCTTAATAAAGTATGTGCTAATCAATGTTGTCTTGCAATGAGTCACTAATACAAGGAGAAACATAAAATACTTCAAGAACTTCAATAATACAGTTACAGAATTAAATGCTAATTTTTTCCATCTTCTCCTATTCCCTATCTTCCACTGCCCTGGAATATTGGACCACAAGATAAGCTTGTGCTCCTGAAACTAATGGTCAATGGAATAATGAGAAGAAACATGTAAGAAAAACTGGGTAATTATGGAAAATATTAGAAGGTAGAGATAGCTGGCCTGTGGCTGGCATAAGGACAGTGAGTTCATGGAAGCTGAATGCCATTAAACGCTTAGGCAGGTTATTACAGTGGTATCCTATACTGGCCAGGAAGGAAGGGATGCAAAAGTCTCAAAGCTGCAAATGTCATGGCTACCACCATGACAGACATCCGACACACTCACCTGTCAGTGTGGGAAATGGATTCATGCCCACATGGATCCAATGGCAAAGACAACAAGGGAAATTTGTCAAGGCCTATTCATGAGATCACTAATGACACTGCTAGGTCAGACTGCTAGGTCTGGCCATGGATGTATAAGGATTAACTGGGTGCAAGGGTAAAAGATTCAAGGCCATGGGTCACAAATATGTTTTACATAATTTTCTGACCAGGCAGAGAAGATAAATCCTGGAGACAAATACATGGGACAGCATTCCACAACAGGAAGAGATAGATTTCATGCAATAATAAAAGGGAAGAGAGTTTTAGGACCCAAATTCAGTGCAGTGAGGGAGGCTTTGAAGAAGAACAGGGGCTAAGGCTCACAGAAAATTAAAAGAAATATTGCTATAGCCTTGGAGAGAAGAGGTCACAGAACTGCAGTAAAACTGTAACAAAGACAAAAAGACATAAAAAACCAACAAAACAAGCCCCAGGAGGGAAGTCTTCACATGAAACCACAGTTATAACCTAAGTGGTTCTGCACTGTAGAACAGCAATGAGTTCTGAAAATGAAGGAAGCAATGAGGAAAGGCAGGCTAAGAAGGAGCAAAGAGAAACAATGAGGTTGCCGTCTTGGGAGCAATCAACAACAGACCACACAGAAAGGAGATGAACCTCTTCCTGAGCCACCATCCAAGAGCTGATATGATGGTAACTAATCACCAGTGGGGGACCTTACCCAGCCATCAGCTAGGAACACAGGATGTGTGGTGAACAACCTCCCACAATTAAAAGTAGCATTGTGTTTCAGAAATTGGAGGAAGCTAGGTACAAGAATGGACACTTTTCATTTCAGCTTTGACTAGAACGGAAGAACTCACTGAAACTGGACTGAGACTCTAACGATGGACAATATGTGAAAGTGACCATAAAATCAGTATTCTAAGAAAGATTCTAACAGTGATCTTTCTGGCAGAGGCAGCCCATATAGATTTTTATGCATGCCCTGAAAAAACATTTCTTTCTTACCACATGACCTGAAACGTATCTAACACATGACCAAAATACCAGTATTTCCTGTACCATGTTGGGCACACATCCAGGAACATAATGAAAATAGCTGTATTTTGATCAGATGAGAGATATACATCAACTGGATATGACAGAACATGTATGCTTTCACCATGTGATTACAGAGGCCCATTTCAGTTCATGCCATGTGATGTGAAGGTGTTGCAAAACTTTGGGATAGAAAGGGAACTGCCATGAGGAAATGGGCTACCAGTACCATTTAACCATACTGCAGCCTACTTTCAGTTTTTGTCCAAAGCATCCTTAGGAGAGTGGACATCAAGGATTTGGACATGATGAATTATTCTGGTGAGCTGAATTTGGGCCACTGGCCAAAGTTTCTCACTGCCTGTTCTAATGAAAGTAGAGTGTGAGGAACAGAATAAAACTAACAGACTTCATAAAAAACTATCAGGGAATAGGCAGACATGACTCTTGGGCAAATAATCTAAGAGATGGAAGAGATGACAGACTTGGCAGTTACTGAAAGGGACTATATTAAATGCACAATAGCAATTCAGAGGAAAGAGGGTGTGTAAGACTCTTATAACTGCATCAGGAGAGCTTTAATGACCTGAAAAATCACACAAAAACTAAAAAAAAAAAAAAAAGGGGAGGGTGTGCATAGCTAAGGACAGTATAAAGAGACATATCAGAACAGCAATGGTGAAGGACATAAAGGATAACAAGTAAAGGTTCCATAAATACAATAAAAGACAGAAGGCAAGGTTTATAACTTAGGAGGAAAAGGAAAAAATTATAGGTGACACAAAGTAGGTCAAAGTGTTAAGTGTCTTCTTTATTCCAGCCCTCAGCAGAAAGGTTAATTGTGAAGAGATATTTAATGAAATTCCTTTTACGGGGAGACAGAAGGTGAGGTCAAAGTGGAAAAAAGTAAGTTAAGCGTAAAGGATAAAGTTAAAGATAAGATAAAGATTTTCAAGTCAGCAGACACTTATGAAATCCACCCTTGATGCTTAAAATGCTGATCGAAGTGACATCTTGAGAACTCAGAGAGGACAAGAGAAGCAGACTAGCACATACCGCTAAAAGAAGGGAGGAGGAGGACTGAGGAAAGCAAAGACTTGTTAGCCTATCTTCAGCCTCTGGACAGATTTTACATCAAGTTACTGAGCAATCAATCTGTAAACAGATGGGAAGCAGATGATAAGAAGTAGCTAAGGCGGGTTGTTCAGGAACAGACTGCAACAAAACCAACCTCCTTTTACAAAATACCTGGCTTCACAGATATAGAAAATAGTAGAAGTGACATAAACTTGACATTTGCCCTTAGATAAGCTAAGAAAACACTACAGAGCTACGTCAGCCAGAAGGTGACACAGATGTGAAAAGCTGCTCTTGGAAAAATAACTACTGGAGAAGAAAAACAGAGAGCCGGGCAGTCACTGAATTTGTGACCACCCGCTCGGGCGGGAACTTACGGGGCGAGGGCTGAGGCGAGGGGCTGGCTGGACGCGGGGTGCAGGCCGGTGCCCCCTCGGCAGGCTAGCGGGCGGCTGCGCGATGCGGCTGTCCACCCCAGAGGAGCTCGGCGGGGCCCAGGTCCTGGCCGGCATCTCCAGCTGCAACGACAACATCGCCCGTGACGAGAGCGGCGACCCTACCGCCTGGCCGGTCGCCGCCCCGGCCGCCTCCGCCCCCCCCCAGGCAGAGCCGGGGCAGCGCTGCCAGGCCCGGCCGCCGCGGGGCGGAGGCGCCCCGGCTCCGCGCCGCCGCCAGGCACCGGGGAGCCCCTCGCGGCTGCCGGGGGCCGGGCCGCACTCAGCCCCGCTGCCCGACCCGCTCCGGGGGGCCCTCGACACCGCCAGGCCCGCCAGAGCCTGCCCGGAGACGGGGGCAGCCGCGGCGGGAGTCCGCCGCCACAGCGATGGGCAGCGGGGAAACCCCCGCGGGGCGACGGCGGGCACGGCTGGCCTGAGGAGGCGCCCGGAGGGGATGGAGCCACCTCCCGCCCCGGCCCCGGTGCCGCTCACCTCCTCCCGCCCGCCAGGAGGACCAGCGTCGCCGCTTCTCGTCCTCAGACTCCGGCCCCGCAGAGGCGGGCGGGCAGGCGGGAAGGCGGCGCCTGTCTTGCCGCTGCGACCCGCCCCCTGCGGCCGCTCCACCACCGGCACCACCGCGGCCGGGAGGGCGGCGGCGCGCTCCCGCCGGGACTGAGGCGGCGGCGGCGGGGTGACAGCGCCGGGGGTCGGCGGCGTGTGGGGAAAGAGAGGGGCGCGGCCGGCCCCGGGGTGCCCTCGGCCCCGGCCCCCGGTCACTGCCCTCCGGCCGCAAACCCCTCAGGCCTCCGCAACGCCCCAAGCACACGGAGACGCGGACGCAGGGTCCCCTAACACGGCGCGGGGACCTCGCCGGTGCCCAGGCGAGCTCACCGGCCCTGAGGGCAAAACGTGCCCCTCCTCCCGGGCCCTGCCCTGTCTCGGCTGCTCCGGCCCTGGTTTGTTCTCCAGCGGCAACCCTCCTCCGGCCGCTTTTCCTTATTCTCTCCTGGCAGAAAGGTGCTGCTGGCCCTCAGCCGGTGCCGGCTGCAGGTGAGGAATCACAGAGTCATAGAATCATAGAATGGTTTGGGTTGGAAGGGACCTTTAAAGACCATCTAGTCCAACCCTCCTGCAATGAGCAGGGACATCTTCAACTAGAGCAGGTTGCTCAGAGCCCCGTCCAACCTGACCGTGAATGTTTTCAGGGATGGGGCATCTACCGCCTCGCTGGGCAACCTGTGCCAGTGTTTCACCACCCTCATCGTGAAAGATTTATTCCGAGGCAGTGTTGGATGTCCCTGTGGCCCAGGCCAGCTTCTCTGGGTGTGGGTAGTGGGGAGGTTTCTCCACACGTTTGCTGTGCACCCGGTGTACTCTGCGCAGGTGGGAGTTGTGCTCTGATTTCAGTGTTAAACAAAATGAGAGGGCATACAGGGTTCAACCGCATAAAAGCAAAGCTAAACCTCAAGATCTGAACTCTACATTGCTTGGCCAAGGAAATTACCAGCTGAAAATAAATGGAGCTTTTTTTGTGAAAAGGTGTAGCTTCTGATTTTAGTATTTTCTGATTTACCAAATAAATTCCATCTTTCATTAAGCTGTGCTGTATATATGACAATGTGTAACCCTCAAGCCTTTGTGTTTAACACATTTAAAACTGACCAACACATATAATGATGTATGTCTCTCATGTTGCTGCAAAAAACTAACACATGCACAGATGATTGAAAAGGAGCCATATGATTGCAGTGAAACACTGAACGTACCTGTTTTCATCCTTTGTGTGTGCATACTGCCTTGTTTCTGTATTGCACTAATTGAGGACTTAAGCAGAATGAACCATTTAATCAATTCAAACATTTGTTTCAATATATAATCACGAACAACCATGCAGTAGAACTTGAAAAGAGGGCTGAGAAACTTTTCTGTTGTAGTTCAGAAGCCATTTCCCCCCCAATTATTAAATAAGTCATTTTCCTGACATTGAAAACGTGTATTTTTAAAGTATTTTTTAATTTGGTAAACAGGTGCACAGAAAACCTATTGCCTGTTTTTCCAAATCGCATTTTCAGCTCCCAGAGAGTGAGGACAGGGTTGATATTCCATGGAAGTCAATGGAAAGGTGAGTCCATTCACAGACTACTCAGAAATGAATTGGCCCTTTCTGTGTCTAGAACTAGCATTTCAGCCCTTCAGTTTCATGTTCTAATATTGTCCTTTTCTCTACTATTGATTCAAAAGTCATTATCCTAGGCTTGTTTTTCTGCGGCCAGTACAACTACAGTAGTATGAGCTCAAAAATTTTAGTCCAACTAAAAAATGTGTCAAAAGAAAAAAGCAGAATGTTCGTATTATCTGTGGCTGATTGTCCTTATATGCTACTTTATGTGACTCTTGTAGCCATAAAAGTATTGACATTAAAATAAGCATTCTTAATTTATTTGAATTATAGCCTTAATAGGAAGGCTGTAAGTCTGACTGTTTGTGACTGCTTTCCTGTGGGATTTTTTTGTATTATTACTGCACCATAAATTCTTGAACAGAAGACTGAGACCTTTAGGAGATGATGCATTAGAAGATCTGTGTTGATTTTGTAACAAGGAGAGGGCTTTTTTCTTACACAGATAGTAAGTGGTTAATGATCCTTGAATTCTGTTACCTGTTTCTTGTGCAGCTGTTGCGCCTGTGATTGCTCACTAGGTACATTTTCCATGTGAAAACGTCACAGGTTCTGTCTTCCAGCCTGCGCTATGTAGGGTGTGCCAGCTCCGACCCTGGTCATTCATGGCTAACCCACCTGGGTTCCCACGGATGTTGTTCAGTGTCATTTCTCACCTACATTGTTCAATTCTTCTCCAGTTGTTTCTCCTGTCACTCTATGCAAACCTACCTAGCTTTAGCCTTTGTGCATAGGGGTAAATGAGGAAACTTTTGAGTCGTGGTCATTTACCAGCCTTTTGCACAGACACCACTAACTTGATATCTAGTACATTTAACAATTAAAATCAAGGCAGTTTGAGGGATTTAGCTTGATCCTATGTTTTCCTTGCACCTTTCTGAGGTTTTGCAGTTTGAATACCCTCATTTGAAATTGGGACTAAAACAGCTGCAGCCTCCCTTCCATTGCTGTGTAACTGATCCATTCAAGCAGGAGAACCATAAAGAGGTCCCCATTTTGCATGCAGTTTAGCATGAGAGCAAGGGTATATATGTACATTTGTATAATTAAACTCTCTGAAAAATTGGACCATGTCTCTTTAGTGAGAGGATGAAATTGGATAGTTACCGTTCTCTCAAATTATATACAAAGATCTATGGGCAACATAATTCTCAGATATCCTGTTAAAGGGCTATCTTAAACAATCTGTCAAAAAAAATATTATTTGCTCTTAGCAGGTGTTTTTCTTTCTTTAGCAAAGTCCAGGGCAGCATTATTATTTCTTCCTTTAAGGGATGGAACATAACAAAGGAGTTTCCAATTGGCAAATGGAAACAGATATTCTGCTTCTTCCTCTTGGCAAGGGGAAAGCAAAGCCCCGGGGATTTCCCTGTGGAAAGAGAGTGAAAACAAACACACAAAAATTTGCTTCCTATAAGGGTAACAAACCCAAATACAATCGTTTCTGGCATACCACCCTCAACACAGCTAATTTCGTAACTTAGCAGAAAAATACAGTATTTCCCAGCCAGGAACATTCAGGCCAACTAATTTTTTCTTATGGCAGCCTGCAATTACTCTAAAAATAAAACTCACACCTCTTACCCATTCTTTATAAGGACAAAATCGATCTGAGAGATTTATTTTTACTTTCTTTTGTAGAAACAAATGGTAGTTTTGTTCTTTGCTTCTTTCTGATTTTTTAATTAATCTGATGTCATTGTTTGCTTGAAAAGATGTTGGTTTTTAATACAGATACTGTTTTTTTTTAAAAAACCTAACCACTAACTAAACAAAGAACAAAAATGAATGGTAAATACCTCAACTAAAACCTCTTCCCTTCCTTCACTCTGGATTTCATCAATTTGTGATGTCCCCTTTTCACTAACTGTCCAGGTATCACTACTTCTTTCAGACCCTGTAGGATCTGAATTTTAGTAGTCAAAATCTAGGAAAGAAGGACAAACTGAAATACATAAATAAAAACATTTAGATATTCTTTTGAGGGGGAGAAGAGAGGTGAGGTGAGGAGAGGCAGGGGGGGAAGGGCAAGGGAAGGGAAGAGAAGAGAAGAGAGAAGAGAAAAAAGAAAAAATAGAGAAAAAAGAGAAAGACAGAATGAAGGAAAGGAAAGACTTTATTGAGCACATTTAATAAGCCATAGTTGAGAAATCATAGGAAGTAATGCAAAACAAGACAAGGTATCTCCTTCTTCCCAAGAGGAACTACAAATTAAGGCTGATTTGTGCAAAACAGAGAACCCCCACGAAAAAAAACCAAACCCAAAGCAACCAGAAGTACAGGAGATCCAGGCTTACAGTTCTATTTCTAAGGCAATCTGAGTAGAAAAACAGTGAGGATTGTTTCTTCTTTTATGATCTAGCAGATTAATTTTATTCACCAGAAAGAAGCTGAAGGAAGGAAACCTCTCCTAGCTTTCTCGGAATATGGTTTTCCATAGCTATTGTTGAAGCCCAGTTAAAGGGTTTCAAGACCTTTGTTCTTGGCTTTGTATGAGCACAAGGTCATGTATGACCTTTCCACTTCTCCCTGTAACTCTGAAACAACATTTGCTTTGTGGTCTAAGTTACAGAAGGTCAGAATTTTTCTTCTTGGTTTGTGGCTGCTCATCTTAGAAGGCATCTACAGAGTGAGACAGTAGGTTCTAGAAGTGTGATCTTGTGCCTGCAATAATTGTTGGACCCAAAGCCAGGGGAAAAATAGATTACTTTTGTAATGCAAACAATTAAATCCAGAGCAAAACTTTCTGTCATTTGACTTGTTAACCAAGAACAGACATACATTCTTCCTAGGGAAGCATGACTACTGCAAAACTGAAAAACTCATTTAAAAGATGATAATACTTGCCTGAATACTAAAGTAGCTGAGGGAAACATAGGCTAGATTATGGCTTGACCACCATTTGACAGCCTAAGACTAGCGTGTTTGTTTTACTGACAGGATTTTAGCTCTTTGAATTCAATTTTCCTTCACAAAGCTGCAGACCACAAGTTTTTCTTGAGAGCAGAAGCAAAATGAAAATTAATCAAGATGACACTGTGCAATATGTAGCATCATGGTTGTGAAAACGTAGAGATATATCACTTAACGTGTAAAATATTTGTAACCTTCTTATTATATGTACCTTATCATAGGTTAAGTCTTCAGTTACTTTATTCTGAACACTTTGTTTCACTGAATGGGACCATGCCAGCTGTGTAAAATACTCCCTGACAAATAAAAATGAAACCGTGATAATTCAGCAGCAACTTAGCACTGTGAGATGAAAATATGTATCTTTATAGAACAATGAAATACTGATTCTGTTCTCAGTCCTGTGAAGATTTATGTAGTTAATTCCACAGAAATGAACTGAGGGCAGTGAGTTGCTACAGAGCCTGAGAGTTAAACAGTTCTTTTCAGGATCAAGGCAATAGCTTTTTCTTCAGGATTTAAGTTGTCATTCCCAACACATTTGTTTTCCAGCCATAAAACTTAGAGGAGTGTATCAGTCTGAGAGAGATCCTATCCAAGTATAGGAACATAAGAAACACCCTACTTGGTTAGACCAATAGCCTATCTAACCCATTAGTACATGTTCAAGAGCAGCAAAACAAAATGCTGTTTAAAGAGAGCGTGCAAGCCTGGCTGCTGTATTTTATACTCTCCTCCCAAATCCATATTTGTCTTAGTGATATCATAGGGTACATGCCTGCAAAGTCCTTTTAGTGTTGCTTTAGGGGCTGTTGTTTCTGAATTTGTCTAACACCCTTTTGAACCTGCTGAGGCTGTTTGCCTCCACAGCCCTCCGTGGCAGCAAGCTCCAAAGGTTCTCTGCCCACTGCATAAAGAGGTACTTTCTTAATCAGTTGTAAATTGATCTGCTAGTTTCATTGAATCATCTCTGGTCCTGGTAATGTGGATTTGGTGAAAAAGTTCTATGTTTATCTTGGCCACTGTCTTCAACATTTCATAAACCTTGGTTTTATCCCCTTCCACCTTCTCTCTCATTTGAAGAGCTTCCATCTTTTTAGTCTCTTCCTGTAAAGCAGCTGCTCCACACCTTGATCACCTGAGATTCTCTTCTCTGTGCTGGTAGGTTAAATGATAAAAGGCTAATCATGGTGAACACAAAGACCCAGTGAGGGTCAGAGGGGCAGTAACAGGCAAAGGTACCTCTGCAAATGAAGCCAAACTGCCTACTGCCAACACCATCCAAGGAGAATGACCAGATCATTGTCCCTGGGGTGAAACCCACCAAGTTGATCAAGGGAAGAAACTTTTTCCCCAAAAATGTAATGTGAACTAAAGAGCTGTTTTCTTAAAGGAATGTGGGACTTGTTATGGTATGAAAGGGGAAGAGAATTATCTGAAAATTATTATGGGCTATTTTAAGGGGATTGTGAGAATGTGCAAGACTTCCTGTGGGTTGTTTAGGGAAAGGACCAAAGGTGGGGAAAGTAAGGGATCAAGGTGGATCAGGGAGGAATAAGAATGAGAAAACACAGGGAAAAGGGCATTAAAAGGGCCAGTCAGTACATGATAGCCCCCTTCCATCTCTGAAACTATTTATAGGCTCTCAGTTTCACCCTGCTTCATTCACCCACCCTCACCTCATTCTAGTAGCTAAGTGTATCCCATTCCTGCTTACCCTGTGTACTTCATTTTCCTCTTCCTCACCACTGGCATTCCCCACCACCAATTTTCCCTTATTCTTTTAGCACCTCAGTGTCAGAAAGGTGTAAGAACCCAATTATGTGAAAGAGTTTTCACGGAGGAACTTAGAAATAACTAAACAAGCATAGGATGTTAAAAGAGGGCCGAATGAAGCTGGGCGGTTGGTGAGGAGGAGATTTTGTGGTTCAGCTGCTGTGTTGTGATATGGAGTGCTCCAGGCCACGTTCTGGTAATGGAGAAACGGTAATAAATTTTAGTGCAGTTCCCTTGATAAAGCTGTCTTGATGGAGGGTAAACAGCAGAATAGAGTCCATCCCAAACACTGGAGAAGGTGAACAATTTATTGGTAATTGTGTCAAGGAGAATGCAGACCTGAAGTATTTATGTGACTGCAGGGGACAAACCTGACTCTGAATAGCTAAGTAAAAGTCCCATTGATTTCACTGGGAATTTTGCCTCTGCGAGAACTAAATAGTGAGGATCAAATATTTGCAATAGAAAAGTGATATCAGAACAAGGATAAAACTGAAGTTATTACGAATTACTTTTCTGAATATAGTCTAATGCACCATCTAATTCTGGTTTCAGTTGGTTCCTTATTTTGCATAAGGAATGTTTAAGAATGGCTTAGCTTCATTGTGTCTTACATAAATGTTTTCCTTCATTTAGCACAACATACTGTACACTTTACCAGGAAGTAAAGCAGCCATGTCTGCTCCACTATAAGCACAATCTGTTTGAAGATAACTCAGTTTATATTTAGATTGTTATGAAGAGTGGAGCAATATCTATGACTCATATCTCCCCAGCTTCAGAAACAGTGTTCTTCATCCCTAATAAAATCATAGGGCTACATCTCCTCCAAGTCACAGAGCCACTTACAACCTTGCTGGTGTTCATACCTATCAGTGGAATTTGAACAGATTTCCCCAGAAATGCCTCAAATGGTATTTCAAGGATGGAGAAGTGGTTGCAACTTAACAGGTTCTGCAGGCCAAACTCTGCACACACCTGGCCTCTTTGTATTTGTTCACGCCATTCCCCAGCTCCATGTGGATAACCAACCCTCATATCCCCTCTGTTTCAAGGATTCACTTCAATTTTTTCAGACTCTCTCCCATCTGTCATTCACTTGTCCTCCATTTTACTCATCTCCCTGACTAAGGATTTCTGTTCCCTACTATCTTGATGATGTTGCATTCATCTTATTCAGTATCCTCCACCTACTTATTTTTCCCCTTCAATATCCATTGGGCTTCTTTACTCTTTCCTCTCATAAGAAAATCCGAGCACTTGCAAAGTCTCCTCTCCTCATTGTCCCAGATCTCCAATTGTCCTGTTCCTTCCCATTCCATGTTAATGCCTGTTTGCATAGCTTCATAGTCCCAGGCTTCCTCTGCCCCAGAATACCCTTTTGTCTGTCATTAATTATCTGGGAATAAATAATTTAGGATGTTCATATCTTTGTGAATGTACTAAGTCTATTGAAAATTAGAAGGCAGAAGAGAAAGCCATCATTATTTTAATTATGGGTGCCATTAAACAATTGTTAGACTGCTAAACTCTTGCAGAGGTGCTTGAGGTGCCCTGCAAGTGGCTTGTTTTTCTACCATTCTGGCTTCTTTGGTTTTTTCTTGTTAAAGATTTTCTGTTAGAACACTTAGAATATTTTTGAATGAATGAGATGCACTGTTCAAAAGTTATTCTGGTATATGTACCGGTACCGGTGGACAGGCAAGAGAGAAATGCCATTCAGTTGTATATATGTCACAGAACTGGAAAAAAAGGCAGAGAAAAAATTAGAGATGGGTTATGTGGACATTCCTTAAGTCCAGCAATTAGATACTTCTCAGCATTTCAAGTAATGGACACATTCACATGGAAAATTCTTTTTCAGTAGAATACATCCAACAAAACAGTGTAAGAATGTATATAAAGACTGCACATGACTGCAAAATACAAGATTGACTGTCCAGTGCAAAAAAGCCCACACTTGCCTCACTTCTTTTTTAATAGTGAGCTCAAAAGATGAAATTTAAGGACCAAATACTTCCATCAGTAGCAATGGTGGTATTCTACCAGTCCCACAGGGACTACACATCTTTAATCAAGTCAAGGATATAGCATATTTATCTCAGTAATATACTTTCGTGCTACAAAGATGAAATATACATTAAAATAAACAAACAAAAAAAGACAAAACAACTGTATCTTCTGTTGCATCATCTTTATTGGAAGTAGCTGAGGTCTTTTTTATAAATTTATAGAGTTTTGTTCACTGACTGGTTTTATATATTTTCATTTGAAAATCTCTGAAAACTTACTATGCATACGTAATAAATTAGCCTCATTACCCCCATTCAAATGTGACATTCAATCTACGGAAAAGTTCAAACTATGGTGCAGAAGTTGAACTCTGATGCAACTGAATTCAATAAGATTTTTTTAAAGAGTCCAAGGTCTCACCAAAAGAAATTATTTTGCCATTGGCAACAGAGCATGCTGATGGGATGAAGAAATCCTGCCACTACTGAAAAAAATCAGTGGCAATGATCAGCCTTTGCCAGACACTTACAGTGACTACAGCAGACTATATTCTCCAGGGGTGGATTCCGCATGTTTTAAAAAATCTGTCTTTTTGTTTTGTTTTGTTCTTTTAAATGATTCTCTTAATGCCATTTTAACAAAATCAGCTTAACAGAAATTAGTCTGAATTTCAAAAATGGTTAACATAACATTTCATGTTATCAAGGGACAGTACCAGAAACCATGGATGTAGCAGAAAAGAAGGGAAGACGTGAGATCATCATCTCTGCAAATGAAGCCACGCAGTCCACAGTCATGTAGAGGTCAGTCAGTTTTGTATGTTTTTGGTGACAATTTCTAGAACACATTTTTGCCTAGTGATTCATGGAAAACTAAGAACATGACAAATAAGTGAAGCAATGAAATATTCTTGCTACTGAAATAGGATGAAATAACTTAAGTTTTGAATTTTAGAAGCACTTGCAACTGTGCAGTTTAAGCTGGTTTAAGTTAAGCTGCCCCTTTACGCCATTCCTCTTCCTGTCCTTCCTGCTGGCATATGTGCGTGGCTGTCAGGTGAATGAGACCAGTGTATGGATCTGGCTGAAATCATTCTTTCCCCTGCAGTACTTTTCAACTGGATCCAATTGCCTGGTCTGATTAACTTTGTAGCTTTAAACACTTGCAGAACTGAGAGAACAGAGAAGGGTGGCCAAAGGGAGGGACTGCTTACCGTAAATGCTGCTGTCAACAGGAATTTACGTTAAACTATAGCCAGCACAGCCCTGGCTCTAGCTTTCTGGGCACTGATTGTTCGTACCACTTCTAGGGAATAGTATTCTGGGATCTGGCTACCCCAGGTAAACTTGGCATAAAATTCCTCAAGTCCCTTCAACAATTTATGAGTATCTCTCCAGTTTCAATTTTCTCTGACTTAAATACATCAGGGACATACAACAACTGAAGGAAGTACTTTGCAGCCTTCGTAGAGGCATTGCAAAACCACTTACACGAGAGTGATGGATTCTTACTCAAAAATATGCCTGTATTCCTTTCCTCTACTCTATGCCCTCACCATTCTTGAGCTTTTCCTGGTCTTTGATCAGTGTTTTCAGGGATCATAGGTCTCCCTCCAGAGCATACCACAACTAGCTCAGCTTTCTCTTCCTTCTCACAAAATCTCCTCTGAATGCTAGAATATGCAGTCTGTCAGTTAAAAAATCTGTCAGGAAAAATGTGCTTTCATTACATCTCCCTATGAAAGTGTCCATTTTGCTTTTCACATCTTTGTCTTCTCTCCTTTGGAGACTCCAGGCTCTGCACCAGCATGGGGAGAATGGTTTCCCTTGACTGAAGCCATTTTTATGGTTCATGGCAGCAGCTCTTCTAGAGTCTACTGTGCCTCTTTACTCTTATACCCTGGATGTATATGACACAATGGCAGCTACAGCATACACTGAAGCATTTAATAATGCACAGTTTTATAAAAGTAATCAATGGTATACAAATAAGTGCCTAAAATTTGCACGCATGTTGATTTTATGTATTACAGTACTATATAGGCATATTAATACACTGAATTTTGAAATAGGTACATAAACATAAACTAAAAGGAACATATGCAGTTATTTTGTGTTGAACTAAATCATGTCTATTACAAAGGGAGAAATAAAATACTGTCAATAGCATTTTCTTCCATAGCCCTTTATAGACCTTACATGACCCTCCTCCCTCACTATTGTATCTGAATGCCTTAAAAGCTTGAAAATACTGTTGCAATGTCCTGCAAAGTGTTACTGCTCCAGTTCTGCAGATTGGGAAGTGAGTTACTTAGAAGTAGTTTACTAAAGACTTAAAAAGCAGGGAAGAGACTTGATATGAGGTCTCAAATTCTGCCTGTAAGCATCCAGTGGTGGTTTCTAGAGAAATGGCTAGCTGTGACACAGAAAACCTGGCTCCTACTTGAGACAATCAGTAGGGAAAAACCTGCTTGAATGTTTGGATGTCATGTGTGATTTTATGAATAGCTTTGATAGACTGTATGAAAATTTCAGCTGGTAGAAGACATTTCTGGGTATGCCCCTGGGCAATGCTAGAGAGAAAAATCTGAAGTGTGCTTAATGTCCCCAGCTGAATGATGAGCGTAAAAGGTCAGTTTGGATAGTATGTGATGATCTTGAAATTGGTTTTCACCTGTAATTTATGTTAGGATTTCAACCCATATTAACAGATTTAAATTAATGAAGTTATGCTAATTTGCACTACCTTGTGTAACAAGTGCATAGAGCAGGGTATTACAGTAGAACGCTTCATTAGGACATGATTTCTCAGCCACTTGAAGTGGGATGAATCTAAATTTATCACTGCTGCACCATGAATAGAAGACAAATAAAGATGTACATTACATACATTTTCTCTAGTACTTCCTGAAAGGAGTTCTGTGCTTGTGACGTGCCCTGTTCTGACTTTATGCACTAAATACAATGGTACAGACAACAGTTCCTTCCTGCTGCTTGGATAAAGTAGTAGAACAGATAGCTCAAAAACTTTTTATGAAATGTTGAATATAGATAGTATATTTACATGTTCATGGAGTTCTTGGTCTGTTTTCTAGCAGTGGTACCTATAGTGATTTTTGCAATAAGGATCTGTCAGTCTCCAAATTAGACAATATCTTACAGATTCAGAGAGAGAATGTTTTAAGAACTTGGGCAAAAATTTCAGAAGGGCCAAACCAACTTTGGAATTAAAGTCCCATTTTCAAAAATGACTTAGTGGCCTAAATCCTACTGCTGTGCAGTAAGCTGCAGACTCCAAAGGCACAGAATCTTAACTTCCAGCTTCTATTAACTTCATAACCATATTGACCAGACTCCTCTACTCAATGCTTACTGATCTAGCTGATCTATAACACAGCCCTTGTGCAAAAGATTTCAGTTGGTAATGGTGATAATAAAGTGAAGTCTTGAAGCCCATTATCATTCCCCTGAACTACTTTGCTCTCTAAATGCATATACATATTAATTTGCCCTGATTTTGTTTCATACATGCCATATGAATAGCTTTGAATGGCTTCTTCCAAGAAGTGTCTTCATTCACCACTTTTCAGTTACGAAGGATCAGGTTCTGCTCTCTATGCCGCATGCTTTGATACCCCTGAAGCTGTTTATATTCCTCTGTGTCAAAAGGTTGGCTTCTCTGATCAGCTGTAAACAATTAGGCCAAGTATTTGACCAGAATTTAACAAAGCTGGAGATTGAATTAAATTCTCCAGACTTTCTAAGGGAGCAACAGGTCTGATTCTGGAGAGCACAATTTAACACATATTTCGATAAAACCAAATATCACTCTTTTCAATGGATGCATACAGGGGTTGCTTGGAGTACTTACAGTCTCAGCTTTGTCCTAGGTAGTAAGTTTGAGCACACTTTATGAGTAGGTAGTGGATAATACAGAAGATAAAGGGATTTCTTTATCATTGCACTTGCCTCAACCTGTTCCATTAGAAAAATGATTTCATTAATTTTTTCATGACTCCCGACAACAAAGTGCAGGTAATATTCTGAATAAGCCTTTGGCAAATATTATTCTTCATCCCTAACATGACTTCTAAAAGATTTTATTTATTTAATTTATAGAAATGTAAATGCTAATGCGTTGACAACCACACTTTTCCCGTTCTGTTTTAGAAATTTCTTAAGATTCACATTGCAGACTAGCTTTCTGTGTTTTAGAGAGTGTTTGCCTCTGTCATGCATTACTGATTTCATACATAATGCCACTCACTTCTCTTCAGTCTATACTATACAGGCCACCATGTCCCCAGTTATTTTCACAGTACTACATTAAGTGCAAATAACAAGGCCAACTTTTAAGTTGCAATAACTGAATGGAGTTATAACCAGGAAAATACAAAATGTAGTATCCCTGTAGCTATTTAATTTGTCTGTTATTTATGCTCAGTGTACCAAGTCCACAAATGTACAAAAGAATCATTAGCTGCAGAATCATTAACACCATGTATTACATATTTTTTTATACCTACATTGTTTTCCTGTTTGTTTTAATACCAGAGCCATTACCAATTACAATTCTCATTCAGATGATCCCAGCAATAGGTAGCATCATCAGTCCATGTCTTAGTCAACTCATGCAGGGAGAATGGCAGAAATGTTCCTGATGCTGGGTGAAAATATTAACTACTGCATATTTAAAAATAGATACTAACAAATGAATTAATCATTTAAAACATTCAGCCAGACCTATGCATCCTAAGGAAAATGAGGTTTAATTAGCATATATGAAAATTTTTGTAAAAGCAAATACATTCATAAGCCATTTTACATGAAAATGTCACCAAATCAATGTCAAGATTCAAATGTCTATTTTTAATGTTTTTCTTCCAGTCACACAATTGTGCTGGCCCTAGAGTAAACAGTAAAACACATTTACCTGACATGAGTTATCCCACTGGAATAATTTGTGCGAAGAAAGTTTAGCACATGTCAAGGGCTGCAGGCTTAGGTCAAAAGCATGGAAAATTTCCAGCATCAGAAACAAAAGAATGTGTTCATGGAATAAAAAATGGGAAATGTTTTATCGTTTTAAGTAAACAGAGACACACCTAGTCCTGTATAAAATGGAGATCTGAGTCTAAAAACTCTTTTTTTAGACTGTGCCCAAGCCTCAGGAGAGATTTACCTTGTAAAGTTCCCTGCAATTCTGCTTGCTCAATTGTCTAAGTTCAAGACCTGGTGGGAATACAGTTTCTGTCTGGCTCATGTGCCAAGGTCCCCATTCTGCAGAGTGAAACATAGGATGCAGGCGATAAGGGGGAATGGGATGATAAATACTTTAGTTGTTGTCCCATTATAATACTGAGATTTAACAAAGGAACAAACATGGCTGTGGGAAGCAGAAAGCATTCCTGGGTTCTGTGGTGTAATCATTTATTTATTTTCTGTGGTCATCTGGAGCAATGATTTATGATTGCTTTTGCCTACAAAAGAATTACAATTGAGGCAATGAAGCCCTTGGATTTTAAAAGCAGTGAGTCAGAAGAAAGAAATGATCAAATACCAGAACACTGCATAGATTAAAGTGTAAAATGAATGTTTCCACCTTCTGTCTTAGAAAAGGTCCAAATTGCATCATATATCCCATACTCCTGAAGTCAAAATGAAAAGTGAAAAAGACACATCTATGAAAAATATGAAAACAGAGCTCGCAAGTGAACATTTCATGGCCTTGAGCATATTTACATACATAGACAGGAAATGTCCATATTTGATCTACAGTCTGGAAGTCATGCTGGTTTGATTGGTTTGTGTGTTAGCTTCCCAACCACATCTGATCCTTTTTATCCTCTTCCTAAAACATGGGAGGAGCAGTATGCATTTACAAAACAGAACAACAATAGGAAGAAAAACTGCTACCATAAATGAAGGTGGTGTATACCAGATAAACTGGTTAACATCGACCCACTTATTCCAAGCAAACACCAGTGCATGAACAGTGCACAGCAGCAGAGCTAAATATCCCATCTTGCTCTGAAAAAAGAAAGAAAATAGTAGGCTATTTATTTTTTCCAACTTGGCAAAAAGAGTACTGTTAAGCAAATATGGAAATCAGGAAGGGCCTTAACCAACACACTTAGTCAAAGAAGAGACCTTTGGCTTTGAACTAAAATTTAAGAACTATAATTCAAGAATATAACTGTACCCCTCTATGCCACCGCAAGAGAAAACAGATGAGGTACATTTTTCAACTATTGCTATGATACTTAGCTAATATACAGAAGAGATCACGGATTACAGGCTATTCTGGAAAAACAGTCAGTTCTCAATATCTCAATTTATAGATGTCATCTGTATCCTAAAATACTTTATTTCTGTGATAAATTATTATGAGTTCAAAAGCAGATTTATAAATGGCTTAATTGACTGCAAAGAAAAATTTTAAGGTCAATTAAAATCAGAAACTCTAGTAAGTCTAGTACTATGACAAAAGCAATTGCACAACTACAGGAAACTGAAGTCTTTTGTTCCACTTACAGTGATAAATTTGGCTTAGGATGTCTACGAAATTCAGGAGTAAAGAAAATCTTATGCTAGAGTTACTAGTAATTTTGAGTTTCTTGTTGCATAACAATCTTGATATTGTTAGAAAAATGGAATTAGTCATCAGTGAAGTCAAACACTGCCTTTCCAAGTGGTAAGTCTACAGAATCTGATTTTCAAGTATAAAGGTTATTTGTTTATAAAACTAATCCAATATATTAGTATTACTCTTCTGGGTTTCTTCACCATACTAATTTAATACTGAAAGCAATCATGGACTAGACTTGTTCATATAGATTCTCTGTAGAGCTGAAAACTTTTCTTACAAATGATGCACTTCATAGAGTGGGCAGAATTTCATATCACTAATTGTAGGAAGAGATACATTTCAGATCTACTTTTCAAATTCAGATCAAATTTTCCAATGCCAAATACTTAGTAGGTCACTGAATTTTCAGATTTTGGTGTTCAGGGACCTAATTCAACACTTGCGTAACTCTAGTGTGATCATATTGATGTCAGCAAACCCATCACTGATTATTACTGCGTATAATACAGGAGAACTAAGAGCAAACCAGATACTCAGGTGAACAAAACAAGCACATCTGTAGCAAACTCAGGACTGGCTGGATTTGATTATGCATCTGCTCTAAGATGTCTCCTTTTCAGAATACACCTTTTTGGAGGGGATTATGAAGCTAACAATGCTGCAGATGGAAAGCCTTTGCACATATTACTGGGCAGAAGCCTTCTCCTGGACTTTCCAGCCACCTGGTACTGCTCAGGCAGTAAAGAATTGCCAAAACAGCTCCAAGGGAGCAACAAGCAATTCTCCTTGTGTAGTGGAATCCCATGCTGTATGGGAACAGCATTGGCTGGTTCAATACCACCTACTCCCAATTCAGCAGGACACAGGGCATTCCTGAAACATAAGATGACCAGAAGATGACTGAAATGCCTTCAGCACCAGAGGTCTTTGACCTAAGAATAGGTCCTGAAGGGACAACTGCTGCTGGTCACCAGGTCAGAGGAGCAAAAAAGTGGTTTGGAGTTGTCTTTCTTCCCACTTCATACGCTGAACCTGACAGCCTTTTCTCCTGACAAAATAACAAATGAAACGAACATTTCTTGCAAAGCATTTAACAAAGAGTACAGAACAAACTTTTAGATTCATTTCACTAACTCCTCTGTGTTTGATATTTCTAACTCCTAATGGTCTTTGTTGATAACATAGAGTCCTACAATGAGGACTAATGACATGCAATAATGACATTTATGCATACCTGAATGTAGTGGAACTCTCTCCAGGTCAAAGAGTGACTGACAGATGGGATTGATGTTATTGCCAACAAGGCCAGCAAAGCAAGTCCCAGAATTCCTAGACACACATAAATCTCCATTCTCCAAACATCATGTTCAATCCAGGCGTTTTCTTTTTTTTGTTTGACCTGCCAAAAGAACACCATATTTAAAATGACAGACTGGCACACTTAGCCGTTTATGTGAAATACAACTATGTTCACCATAATATTCAGGAAATAAGCCAAGAAACACAGTATTTTTGCTTGTTTGAATGTCTCTGAATGTAACTGCTATTTACTTCTGACGACAAAGTCTCCACTAGTACCTGTAGAGCAAAGGTGGGCTTTACATGAGAAGAATTTAGACTTCATCAGCATCTTGGCCCAGGAGAGACTGTTTCTGAGGCCTGTTAGCCTGCCTTCACAGCAGGAGAAATCTTATTCTTTGACAAAAAAATTCCATCTGTGGCTAAATACCATATCTGGGAGATTATACCAACAGGAAATATATTAACAGCACTATTTTAGGGAGCTAATTCAGCAGGCATTCTTAATGATGGTATCCTGCCAGGATAGTTGTTTGGCTCTATTTTTTTAAAAACAACAACTTGGTACATTCAGCTGTACTGAATACGATGGTTGGTATGGATGAAATGGTTGTGATTTTAATAAACTGATGTCAAAGGTTCTCCTATTTATGAGAACTTACAACAGCCCTTTGATGCTGCTTGTGATCACCATGGCATAATATGCCCCAAATATGATCATTTCTTCATCTTGAGGACTGGAATCACAAGGAAATTTCTGGTAATCCATTCAAATCAGATTACCGGTAAGGCTGATTTCAGAGTTTTCAACAGGTAGTTTGACTGTTTAGAGAATTCTTAAGAAGCTGCTAACATCATACTATGCTTTTAATAAAACTCTAGATTAGACTTTGAGGGTAACAAAAATGTACATTTGTAGTCTATACCTTATATTGGAATATTCCTTATACTGCAGTACTCATGGCACTCAAGGCGATATGCAAGTATTAGGAACGCTGTAGTCACAGAGGGTCTTAGAGAGCTTTGCCAGCCCGTGACTCAGAAGCATGATTGAAATTCTATCTTTTAACAAGTTAGTGTGCATCAGCCCGATAGTGGAGCCATCAGTGTTCACAAATTTAGTTTCTGGCAAATGCAGATTATTGTGATTTAGCTCAGCCCTCCTTCATTGCTGGCTAATTCACTTTACAAAGAATATGTCCAAAAATGGTGTGTGCTTGGTTTTTGTAGATAGTTAGATTCCACTGGTGCAGAGATTAATCCATGCTAAACTAATAGTGTGCCAAAGACTTAAATGTTCCTGTGAGGCAGGTATAATTACGTGCATTTTACAGAGAGATAAAAAATCCCAAATGAAGAAAATGACTTATTTAATACACACTGACACAGCTGTGATGACTCTTGACTCTATTACATGCTTTAACAAGTAGGTCCTGCTCCATCCCTTAACAGTGCTCTGTGGGGATCCGCTTCAAAATCAAACGAAGGCAATGAAAATGGCTTTCCCTCCCATCCAAATTTGCTTGAATGACCAAAACAAGGATTTTCTGAATACAGAAGGGTTGGCATTTGCATGCCCATCATACCTGCTGGAATGCCCAGTTCAGCAGCTTGTATCTGTATGATCTTCTCATTGGGTAGCATAAGCTGTAGCAGGCGTGCATTGCAGCAAAGAAGAAACTGAGAAGTCCAAATTGCTTTCTTGATAACATCCATCTATCCAACCACTGGGGAAACCTTTTATACTTGGTGCCAAAGTACAGCTGGAAACTAGCAGCTAATATTCCTGGTAAATATACTAGTGCTAAAAGGGTAATTGAAACCACTGGTAAAACTTTGTTTATGACAAGGATTGGAATTTTATAGAAAACATTTTCCTTTCTGATTATAAAAGGATATATGACATCTCTCATAGAAGTGTATATAAATGTTAATAATGAGATCACAGATGCTATCTTCATTGGCAGGTGCCACTTGGGGAACAGGTCCTGCTTGCAGTGTTGTTCTGAAGAGTCTTCAAACTCACCAAAATGGTGTGCTTGATGTAAATTAAAAAGTGCAGCTGCTTCTGGTGGATTGGTGACTTGGACATCCACATTCTGGGAAGGACAGAAAGGAAGTATCAAGTGAGTTCAAGAGAAGATTAAAAACTTCAGTAATGACAGTACTTGCCATCATGGCACTGAAACCATATAGAAAACATACAAGCTATTAAAGACAAGGTAGCTTGAAAACATAATGTTTTGAACAGCATAGTCAGTAGTTGAACAAGGCACTTTTAGCATAGATTTCTCATTTGTCATTCATTATCTGTGGTGATTTCAAAAGAGATTTGAATTCCAGGCAGTTAACTACACTGCAAGGGAAGATGGATTACATTATGTGAAGCATCATTGCAGCTTCTTATGATATGAGCCACAGATTTCAAATGTCAAATTTCAGCTACAGTCTTGATGCAGCCCAAATAATATGCACAATAACAGAATCCAGAGTCGAGACAATAAAATATTTCATTCAGTCACTGCTATTTTAATGACATTGAATTGGGGGAATAAGGATGTAAGTAGAAATGTTTGGGATCCAGCATATTAGACCAGCTGTGCATCCGTCAACTCCAGCATCAAGTCCCATGGTCTTCTTCCTCTCCTTCACAAATGTAATAGTCTCCTCAACTTTTACGAGAACTTGTGAGACTGAGTCACTTCAGTTTAAAAAGCTGAATTTTCTGCTGCCAAGTAGGCATGGCTTGATTCTAGTTTCACAGAAGATCTTGGCAGAATTATCACAGACTTTAGAAGGAGCTAAGCTAGTACAAAATTTTAGTGTAATATTATAAACTGTTTTACACTGAGATAATATATTTAAAGATTGTCCCGTAATTATAGTTCATGGAAGAGGTACATGATCAGTACACATACAAAATGAAAATACATGTACCAACAGCAGGTCATTGCAATTGATGCCGCAGACAGCTGTCCAGGGGTGGAGAACTGCTAACATTAGGTAATAAACATATAAGTCCTTTAATATTCCAGTGAAATATAAAGTAAAACTGAACTAATGCTGCAATGCCTCAGCTTTAGAATGCCTGATGTGGCAGACGTCCAGACCTCCAGAAAGCGAAATGGCACCGTCCGTTTTGAGGAAGGCAAATACTAGTAGTTTGAAAGTTGTAAGTTAGTGTTCTGCTAGGATACAGGAGATCTTCCTATCTCAGCAATATATCTGCCTTTATTCTTAAGAATCAAATATTACATTGAAGCTGATTAAGCAGTCAATTCAAACAAGGTACTACTTGTAAATAATGCAAGGGTAAGCGGGTGTAAGTCTTGTGTTCTTCAATGATACGTAGGTGTTTTGTTTTAACAGAGAGATAAAAAATGTACACTGCTTTCTTGCTGTAAAATCCTAATTGGAGACAAGGTAGCCCGTTTCCCACATGTCTAACTGATTTGCCTACAGTGCCTCACAGTAAAATTAAAGGGCATGGTCTTCATTAGGATTTTTTAGCTGAATAGCTACTATGTGCTTATCTGATGATAAAAGCATATCTTTGTAACAGTGAAGCTGTAGCCTAAGTAACTTTTATTCTCTAGTCTGTGCAGAAAAGTAGAGTGTAGTGTATGCATTGCAGACTCAGAAGTTGGTATAAATTACACAAACTGAGATTCACACCTGAACCAAGTTTCACCTAGAGATACTTGTTTCTTGAAGAGATAGTCTATAAAGCCTAATTCAGTATTTCACAGCCTGTGAGACAATTCACATTAGAATAGAAAGTTGTAGCTTGAACTACTTCTGTGCATAAGCAGTTGCAGAGGCAAATGCTGCTGGAGTGGATTTTTTTCCTGGACTTTTTTGTGTGATGTGGAAAACTTACTGAATGCGATGTGGCAATTATGAAGACTCCTCCAAAGATAAATTTTATATTCCTGTATAAAAATCCCAAATTATTTCTACAGAGCTTTGCTCATCTGGTAAAATGCAACTAGCAACTAACCTCATGTAGTTTTTAGCTGGCCCAAACTGTGTATTTTTTAGCATGGACTGTGATTAAATTGAATGAGATGCTCTTTATCTTTTTATCTCTTCATGTCAATATTGTGAGAAGACTTTAGAAGTATTGATGATATGCCAGTGTGATGGGAACACACTGTTTCTGGACAAAAGCAAATAAAGACTGCAATATTCTGTGTGACATATGAGCTGCTTTTTTACAGAAACATTACCAAGTTGCTAAGGTTTCCTGTATTTCTTCTGGGCAAGATGCTCTGACCTGCATTCTGATCAATGGTGTGATTATCACCTTCCCTCTTCTCCATTGTGGAAACTCCCTGCAAAACAAACACAGGATGTAAAACAGGTTTTGAAATGCCCTGCTGGAACTTTGAAGCCTATTTTCCCTCAAAATGTTTTGTTCCCTCTCCTCTGCACATCTGCTGGAGAAAGTACAATAACCTAGGGAAAGGAAAGTCTTCCCTCTGAGAACAGAAAAGCTCAGCTTGTTTTTTAAGTAAAGCGGAGACTAAGAAAGCATATGAATCAACAGAACAAAATCACTGATGAAAAATAATAATTAAGTTAAATGCTTATGTCACCAGTGGAATGAATTAATTAATTCACGCTGAAAGTTTTTAAATTGCAACAATGAAGTTTGAAACAGCTTACGGAAATAACATGTAAAACGTTATGAAGATGGATTTTGTTCATGACACTTGCTGAGGCAAGAAATGTGTGTTTCCTAATATTTTTTAGGTTTTAGGATTTAGGTTTTAGGATTGGTCTACCTGACAGTCACTCTGTGGCTTTAGAGGTATATTCTCCCTTTGATACCGTCAGGAAACTCATGCTGTTCCAAGGTACACTGGCAATACTCATCACCCACAAGTACCAGCAGAAATGGTTCTAAGCTACTAAGGACTATAAGAAATCAGAAGCCAGGGGGAAAAAAAAAAAAAAAAAAAAAGGAAGAGAATGGATAAACTGAAAGAAACGTTTCTGAAAATCGTAGGATAGCAGGGAATACAGTATCCTGAAGACTGTAAAATAAAGACAAGGACTACAAGGACCCTCCTGTAACAAGGACTTCCCATGTGTGCCTCACACTGTCGCACGCTGCAGGAGAGGCACTAGCACCACACCACTGGAAGCTCAGGGTGCCACACCACAGCGTGACTTTCTGTGGCTACCTTTAAGACAGTGACTAGGTAGCTCCTCCATGTACCTTCCTACTGAGCAGCTGAATTACTAGATACGAAACTGTTTTGCTAACTACTGATTCTTTTATATCCATAAACCTTTTGGGAAATTGTATGGACAAATCAGACTTTAACAGTTGTCTTTTTTTTACTGTGTCTGGTTCCTTCAGTGGATGAGTCCTACAGTCTTGTACTGTCTGCTATGAGGGTTTGCTTTCTGCCAGGCCACCAGACTCTGAAGCTGAAGTATTCTCTTCCTAAGTATTTCTCTTTGGATTTTTCCCTCCTGCTAGCAAGCTCTCCCTTTGGGCATAACCTTTCAGCCAAGTGTTGCAGAGTAGGGTCAACAAGAGCTTCTGTCTGAAGGTCAGGCTGTTAACCCTTTCCTGCACCAGCTAATGGATAGTTTGTCTATACTGCACACAAGAAAGCATAGGCTGATGAAGGCACATTTCTATCTTTTCCCCCTATTCCTAAGGCTAGTGTCAGTGATTTTATCACAAGTTTTGGGGTATCAGATAAAATCATAAAACCTCAGCTCCTGCAGTCCCATGATTAGTTAAGAATTTCTACTTCTATATATTTTAATATTCTGTATTTCCAGCTGTTACAATGGCAAAGAATAGTTTACAAACAGAACTCAGTATAATGTACTTACCTGGAAAAAAATGCTAACAAATACAGTGAGCTCCAGATCTATTTTTAAAAGAACTCAGAATATGAAGGGCAGTCACACTGTTTTTGAGGCCCACTCTCTGATTTTTAAAGTTTGATGTGGAAAAAAAAAAGCATGTAAACTTATTGACCAACTTTTTACTCTTTTAGGTAGAGACTGACGTCTTAAAATTGTTTAAACAGCTTGTGGCTCAGACCCTTTAAATTTTTTTTCTGTACTGATCTCTGTTGAGCTTTCAAGCGTTAATATCACCAGTCTACATGATCCCAGCCACTTCATAACTCTCCTCTTCCGACTACCACACTATCTTGGGGGTCCAAGAGCATATTTTAGATTAGGAAGCTCTTTGTGGAAGAATTTGACTCACCTGATTCTCATGCTGCTATCACTCTTCATTTAGAAAATTTAGAAATGAAGAGTCCAGTAATAGCTTCTAGCTAAAGGTTTGTATTGATGAGGATGTAGTAAATGACATCATGACGTGAAAGAAAAAAATCCATGAACTAGAATGCCAGCTGCTGATCCTAAAAGCTGATTTATTGGTTCTTCTGGGAAACAATGTTAAATACAGTGTTAATGGTTTATGCAGGAGAAGACAAAATGGAAAGAAAAAAGAAAGTGTGTGTGAATGAATGCATGTGCTCATCCCTGGAAATATGGGTTACAGCCATGCGACTGCATGCAAGGAAACATAGGTGCTGAACTATAATAGTCCACTTGGCTTCTGATACCAGAGTTAACACAAAATTGTTTCTTGGGTACGCCCAATAACAAAGCACTATAATAGTCTTGGAAAACCCTAAAGAGAAGGCACTTATGATTCCACTATTCAGTGCCTTATGAATTGCCAGAAAGGAGTCATCTACAGCATGTATCTTTTTGGAATACATCTGAAGAAAAAAATTTAGGAGTCCTGTGAGAGACAGAAACTAATCAGTTACAGCCCTGTCTAAGTCACAACTGTTATGAAGGAAAACAGTTGTATTAATATCCATTCTCAGTGCACACCCCATCTGCTCTGGGAGGCAGCTGTGAATGAGCATGAAGAACGTCCAGCTGCAGAAAGCCAAGTTTCCAACGCTGCGAGTACGCTACTGCATTTTGTACTGAGCAAACAGGCTCATTGTAACGCTGAACCAACAGGGATCCGCGCTGTGCAGACATTACCCCGAGAAAACATCATCCAAAGTCAATGAGAGGTTTTCCTGAGTAAGGGGTTTCAGGGCTGGCTCCGCGAAAAAAGAAAAATGGGTAAAATAAACAGGCTATGATAATAATGACGAGGTGACGGAAGAGGCGCGGGACAGCGACTACATCTCTCTCCTTCGGCACCATCGGAAAATGACAGCGTGGAAGCGTTAGGGATAACTGTCTGGCTTTTGAAGTGCCTGCTGCATCGTGCGGGACGGTGTAAAGCACTCGGGACACGGGTAAACAACTTTCTTCGAAAATTTTGCTGAGCTCAGTGGAAAACCTAATAAAAACCCGGGGGCTTGGAGCGGGAGAGCGTCGCCCGGCGCTTCTCTCCGGTCAGAGTGCGCGCCCGGGGCGGACAGCGCCGGCCGGGGCAGGGCCGGGTGGGCTGCCGGCCCGACGGCCGGCCGCTTCGCGCCGCTGCCCGGGGGGGAGGCCGGGCCCGGCGGGGAGCCGGAGCCCGATCCCGGTCCCGATCCCGGTCCCGATCCCGATCCCGCCGCGGGGACCCGGCCCGGCGGCGGCCGCGGGGCGGGCGGGGCCCCGCGCCGGAACCCGGCCGCAGCCCGGCCACGCGGGCGCGCGCGGACGCCTCCCCGGCGGCTCCGCCAACGGCCGCCGCCTCCCCGCCGCCCCGGGGCTCACCCACCTCGGCCCGCCGTCAGCGCAGCCTCTTCCTCCCGCCGGAGGCCGGAGCCCCCGCCGCGGGGGCCGGCGGCAGCGGCGGGCCCCGGCTCGGCTCCGTCAGCAGGGGGGGGCAGCCCCCCGCGGTGCGGGCGCCGGTGCCCGGGCCGCGGCGCGGCTCTGTCGGGGAAGGCGGACTCGGGTGAGCCGCGGAGCGCCCGCCGGACTCTGAGGAGGGGAGCGGCGGGGCGGGGGGGTGAGCTGGCCGCAGCCTCCACCTCCACTCCCGGCCCCGCCTTCCGCGCCCATCCCGCTCCCCTCCGCGCCGGCGGGGCGCAAGCCGGAGTCCCGTCCCCCGTCCCGAGCCGCGGCGGCGGCGGGGCAGCGGAGGGCGGCGGGGCGGCGTGGCCTCGGGGTCTCCCCTCCGGCACCCCCGGGCCGGCCGCCCCGAGAAGCGCCCGGCCGTGGGTCTGCTGCGGCCTCGGCTGGGCAAAGGGCGCATTCACCTGCGCCCTCCCCGCCCGGCCGGAGGGAGGAGGAGGAGGAGGAGGAAGAGGCGCCGAGGTGCGCTGCCTTCCCGGGCGCCCCGCGCCTCCGCGACCGTGCCTCCTGCCAGCAGCTCCGCTCCCTCCGCCGGGGCGCACGCGTGGGTTTGCCGGAGGGTGCTGCAGTACTTTGGGGGACCGGGGGGGCTGCCCCCGCCCCACCAGCTGCGCGCAAAACGCATCTCTAGCCGGGAAAATTTCTCGTCTTTCAGTCCGTTCTCCCTTCCCTACCGCTTCTTCCGGAGCCGTCACTCTTCCAGCCTGACAAAATACTTTATTAAATCCTGCTTCTAATACGAGTAGTCCCCAGTTTAATTTTTTTTTTTTCCCCCCCCCCCCCCCGAATACCATGATCTTGTACCTTTTTTCTGGGCTGGAGATCCTGAAAAAGCAGTTGTCTCCTGAAAGTTTCGTCACACAATAGTGTGAACTATCATTATCTTGTGAAAGCTCTCTTTTAGTGGATATTTTGACATTTAGTGGCATACTGACATTGCAGAAAACACGGCCCGTCTGTCTCAGAAATGTTAGAGCTCACTGTGTATTTCTCAGGACATCTTCACAAAAATGATGCCAAGTTCCATCTCTTTATATCTTGGGAATACATTTTTTTCTCCTTCTCAGTAGGTGTTAAGTGGACATAGGCTCCAGCTGAATGCTACGCCTGGCAGAAAAGAAGAGATTGTCGTAGAAGGAATAAAAGGTAGAATAATTATCTCTCCTGTGTTAAAACAAAACATTAACTTTTATTTTTTCTTTATAGTTGCCTTCATTAGCATATTTGTCTGGGCTTTGCATGAAGGCTATTTTCCACGTGCTTCCCATTAGTCACTTTTTTGCAAGGGATGCTAACTTTTGTATGCTCTCACTTTGTGAAAGTGCCGTTTCATTTTCTTTTCTACTCCTTTTTTTGCACCGTCGGTTTGTTGTTTTTTTTTCCCCAGTTCCCAGTACCTAGCATCAGCAGGGTGACGCCTGGCGGTGGGAGCGCAGGGGAGGAGGAGGAGGCTGGCTGTGGCAAGGTGTACCGGGCCGCTCTTACGTTCCGGCTAAATGAAAATTTGTAGTCCAAAGGACTAAAAGCATTGTTGTATTCCAAGTGAACTCCATGGTAAGGCTCTCCTCAGAAGTCCTGGTGTAAGTTAGTGTTATGGGGACTGCTTTCATAGACCAAAAGGTAGCTCAAGATGCTGAGAGATTTCAGCATCTGGATATCTGATCTTAAGGTTAGAATATCCTTACGATATCCTTAGCCTTTTCATAAAACACACAAGAGCTAAGCTCCTGCATAAGCATTCTCAGAAGATGAGCAAAAAGCCAGCCAAAGTGAACCTGGCTATTAAATAAGTACCTAGTAAACTGCTCTGCAGAGATGCTCCTAGCTGTATCTCTGCACAAGCAATCCCCTCTCTAGTCTCTGCATCCTGAGTACTATTAGGTGCCTGTCTGTGAATAAAAATGGAAAGCTCATTTTATGTCGGCGCTGACAAAGTGGAAATAGATTCAAATGCTAGGGAAAAGTTTCCTTTCATGGCCATCCTAAGGCATGACTTCCAAGTCATTCAAAGTACCACTTGTATTAGAGCAGTTACTGGAAAGCAAACTGCATGGCAGTCCTGCAGACTATTACATCTAGGTGATACCACTGCATGCTGACAGCTTTGAACTGGTATTTATCCAAAGTGCTATGCAAGAAGTGCGAGACTTAAGGTAGGAAACACCACAGGAATCAGGAGTTGATTCAAAATGAGATAACTTCTCTTGGCACATGCAGAATGGGGATGATCTTGCTGACAAAAATTTAAAGCTGTGCAGATTTGCCTAGCTCCAAATATTTAGAAGAGTGTCAATATTCTTTAACTATTGCAGGAGCTGGGTGAGAAAGAGTAATACTTCTGTGGTAGCTGAAGTGTGACAGGGTATTTTCCAGAGGTGAAATACACTCTGGTGACTCTATCTTAGCCTGTCTGTGTTTTAGTCCTTCTCCATTCTGGGCAGAGTCTGTGTGTGGTTGTTGACAAAGGACATGAAGGAATGGTAGATTGCATTTTCTGGAGGAAAAAATTTATTGCATCATTGACAAGATTGCCTGACAGTGCTTTAATCTTGAGAACATTTTCACCACCGTTTATACAGGGAGAAGTCTGTGGTCAGGGCAGTTTGTCTGCTTCTGCAACTGCTCTTTAGAAGAGGAGCTCTGAGAACAACTTGCCAAATGGTTGGAAAAGTGGTGCAGTCTTCCAGTAACACACAGGCCTACATGTAATCATACTAACACTTAGTCTCACTCTGAACTTGTTGAGTAAGCTAAGTGTAACTATTACTGTCAGCAAGATCACTCTAGCATGCCCTTGGGTGACTCAGAAATGATGCTGCATGGGGGAAGTGGTGTAGAAGGGTGGAAACCATTCCCTGTAATTTAAACGAGTGCAAATGGTCTTGGTTCAGCTGGGTTGAAACATTGAGACAGTGGCTGGGTTTCCGGGATGGCACTGGAGGGGGTTCAGCAGAGGGTTACCAAGGTCCTGCAGGGCTTACAGCACATGCTTCCTGAGGAGAGACAGGGAGGAACTGGGCTTGTTTAGTTTGGTGAAGAGCAGACTAAAGGGTGATGTGGTAGCAACCCTCAAACATTTGAAGGTACAAAGGTGGGGAAGCCCAACTCTTATTGGTAGTGCCAGGGAGTGTAAGAACAGTCAGGGGTCACAGATTGCAGCTTGAAGGTTTATACTGGATATTAGGAAAAAAATTCTTCACTGTGAGGATAGTGAAAATCCAGAGAGATTGTGGAATCATGGAAATTTTCAAAATTTTGCTATACAGAGTGGTGGCTGACTTCACAGAATCACTGAATAGTTGAGGTTGGAGGGTGACTCTGGAGATCTAGTCCACCTCCTCCATTCCCCTGGCCCGAAGCAGTGTTAACAGAACAGGTTTCTCATGGCATTGTCCTGTTGGGTTTTGAATATCTCTGACGACTGAGACTCCACAACCTCTCTAGGCAACTTATTCCAGTATTTGATCACTGTCACAGTAAACAATTTTTTTTTTCTTTTTCCTTTTTTCTTATGTTTAAATGGAATTTCCTGTATTTCAGTTTGTGCCCATTGTTTGTTGTCCTTTCTTTGGGCTCCACAGCTGAGAGTCTGGCTCCATCTTCTCTACTCCCCTTCTCCCTCAGGTATTTATATGCATTGTTAAGAGCCTCCCTGAGCCTTCTCATCTCCAGGCTGAATAGTCTCAGCTCTCTCGGCCTCTCCTTGTAGGAGAAATGCTCCAGTCCCTTAATCATCTTCGTGGTGACCTGCACTGAAGTAACTTCAGTACATCCATGTCTTGCTTGTACTGAACCCAGAACTGAACACAGCACTGCAGATGGGTCTCAAAGGGGCTGAGAAAAGGGAAAGGATCACCAGTCTCAACCAGCTGGCCATCTTCTGCCTAATGCAGCCTAGGACTTGATCTGGTATTGGTAGGGGTCTTGCTTTGGGTGGGACAGTGGACACAGAATTTAACTGCATTAACGTTTTTGGCCATGGAGATGTGTGAGATGCCAACAAGAAGACTCTTGCTCAAAATTCCAAACCCCAACCATCTGTGAAAGGGAATATTAAAAAACGCGCACTACAAAGAACCATGTATGAACTTGGAAAATTATGAAATAATTTGAAAATTCATTTTGAAATGCAATCAAATCTAGCCTGATTTTGAAAATTGTAGCATAAGAAACTGCAGTGTTGGCTCCTAAATAGGACAGAGCTGATTTGGGAACGGAAGTGATAAGTGCCCTCTGTTCACACGGTGAGCGGGAGTTGCAGATGCACCTGGCAGGGAATGCTTGTTCCTTGTGGGCTAAGGCCATCTGAGAACAGGGACATCAGACAACATATTTGGTTTACTGGCATTTAATAAGCTCCTTTATCCAAGGGAATATGATAGAAAGAGATTAGATAAGCAGACAACTGCTGTATTCCCTGCTGAATGAATGTAAAGTAAAGGACCAGCTGTTCTTAGCGAGTAACATTGTTGAAGTCAAACAAATTTCTTACTTGGCCTGGATTTATCACACAAGTTCTGATTCAAAGAAGTAGCTTTCCTACTACTTGAAATACTTGAATTCCTCTGGAGGATTAAGTCATCAGTGCCAAGTTACGGGAAGCTGAGGAAAAGGAATACAGTGAAAAAACCCAGAGGCTCAAGATTGTTTGAGAGGACTGTTCAATCCAGTCCAACACATGTAAGAAACAAAATTATGTACTACTTCTCTTGAATTATGAGAAATCAATAGAGCCACATGACTTCCAAATAATTTTTTAACAGTGATACTTTTAGACACTGTTGAAAGTACAAATAAAGACCACATGACTGCTTCAGTTAAAGTTCAATTAAATGAGTTGAAAACCAACTCAAAATAGAGAAGAATAGCAGTATTTTATTTTCTCATTCCTTGTAAAAGAAATTACATTCTGGATTTCAAGTGTATAATTTATAGACAAGTACATAAAGCACTTCCACTCCTAGTTTGTCGAACTAACACCTTTCACAAAATTCCTTTCTGATAATGCATGTCGTTTCTTGGAAGCAACATAGAAGAATTTGCTTGATATCTAAGAACAAAATTTGATTGAATCAGGCATAGTGATATTCTTTGTGTATAGTCACATACTCTTAAAGTAATGCTTGCCTTTCTCATTATGTTTGTCACTTTTACTTATATAACATTTAAATTGTACCGTTATCCCTTGAAGCAGTTATGATACTTCTCTGATTGTGGTGTTTTGATGATTTCATGATTTTACTGCACACATGTCACTGGAGTATAGAGCTTACTGCCTTAAAATACTTATAATAATGAAACCAGTGATAATAAAAATAACAGTAATTTATATACAGATTAACAAAAAAGCTGCAGCACTTCACGACTGTAAAATGCAAAGGATACAGGGGAAGGAATGGACTCACCAGGGAAGGGTTACTGAGCAAAGACAGAATATTGGGCATGCAGTTAGGCATTTGTCCTGCCCCAGTTCAAGAGGTTTTTTACATTTTTGCCTCTTTTTTTTTTTTTTTTCCTACCGGAAACCATTTTGCTTAAGTCTGATTATATAATAGCAAATAGCGGTGGTATATTTTCTGCTGCAGTGTATATGGGTATTCATTACCTTTAATTGTTAAAAAAGATAATTTTTTACAATATTTCTACAAGAGTCATTTGAAATTAAGATGCTTTGGAACATACCTTGGGAAAAACATTTAGTGTGGTTTATTGCCTGTAGCTATGGCTCTTTGACATATTTTGTGGTTTAGGAATGGCATTCTAATGTCATTATATTTTCCACTGAGGACTTATGAAGGCATGTGGCGAGACCACAGAATTGTCAAAGTGTTGCAGGATCCCTCCCACAACCATGTCCTTTCCCAGGCCTTCTACCTCAGGAATTTCTCAGAAAACCTTTCTGCTTCTGATACCATATTTTAAAATCCTTACAATTCGTAAGGACAATATACCTTGCATTTACTTTGTCATTTTTTTGCCTATTACCATAGTGCCTACAAACCATAGCCCATAGTGTTAGGCGCTATGCAAACACAAACCACAAATACTGACACTTTCTCTGCAGGCTGTAATGTAGGTTTCACATTTGAAACAATAGGAGAGGTGTGATGCAAGAACATAGGGAAGAAGCAGAGCTGAACACTGTTTTAGGAACGTAATGAGACGGTGATGGTTAGGATGTCAGGCTGTGGTGATAACTCTCCGGCGTGGTGATAACAGTTCCAACTGCTGGATGCCATTGTAATAACAACAGCTTCCTAATTTTAAAGAGGGATTTGAAGGAAGGCAAGGAATTAGCTTTGTCAGAACTTACAAGTCATTTCTTGGTTACCGAGATGTCTTTGAGAAGTAAGCAGATGTGAGAAATTCTTAAAACGCTGTGTTAAGGGTACTGAGGTACTTACTTAAAAACCCCTGAGTTGATCAGACAGTTGTTATAAATTTGATACAATCTAAATAAATGTGGCGCAGAACCTGCCAATACATTTGGAATTACTTAAATATTTTAATTATTATTAACAATTTAAATAATACCATAATTTAAATAAAGAAATAAATGCTTCAAAGTTGTCTACCATCAGATTTAGGGCAAATTTTTTTACATGGAACTACTACATTAATACATTTATTACGGTTGACTGGTAAGGGAATTTTGTTGCTTACATGCAAAGACTGACAACACAATTACACATATGTCTTCAATATGGAAATAATTGTGCTAATTAGAGCTTGTTAAGTTGGATATTTTGCCAGATTTGGAATTATTTTTCAACAATTTAAGTGCTCATAGTAGTATTTTATAACAAGTTCTTAGAGCAAGAGTATTTTTAAATCTGGACAGTTTTATTACTTACAAAAGAAAAGATCTTTAGTCCAAAACTACATACTGGAATTCTAGCTTAAGATTCTGACTTGCTATCCATGCTATCCATGGTTGAAATTAAAATTTTCCTGTCACCCAGAAGCGCAAGTTATACTGTGTGACTAACTACACACTACAAACAACAGTAGGTAGCTGAAGCTAATTGTCAGGAATAATCCAAGAGCTGAGATCTTTGTTCAGACTCTTTTCTGCTGCCTGGGACACTGGTCTACTCTAGAAGCAGAGCAGGGACTCAAGGAAGAACTGGAGCAGGAAATGGGGCAGGACTGGAACAGAGACAGGGAGCTCAGGCAGAGCAAGAACAGCAGGCTCTAGCATGCTGCAGGCTCCGGAGAAAAACTGTAAGCTTCCATCTAACAGCCATCCAGTCAGAAATGAGCTTTGCAGGAGACACAAAACCTGGGGTGAGCGGTTGATACAGCAGATAGTTGTGCTACCATTCAGAGTCACTTCAGCAGGCTGGAGAAACAGACCAACAGGAACCTCATGAAGTTCAACAAAGTCCTGCACCTGGGAAGAAATAAACCCATACACCAGTGCAGGCTGGTAGCCAACCAGCTGGAAAGAAGCTTGGCAGAAAGGGCCTTGGAGGTCCTGGTGGACACCAACTGAACATGAGGACCCTTGCAACAAAGGCAGCCAACAATCTCCTGGGCTGCAGTAAGCAGAGCATTGCCAGCGGGTCGAGGGAGGTTACCCTTCTCCTCTACTTGGCACTCCACATCTAGAGTGCTGTGTGTTCTGGGCTCCCTGGTATGAGCGAGACATGGACATACTTGAATGAGTCCAGCAAACAGTAACAAAGATGATTAAAGGATTGGAGCATTTGACATAACAGAAGATGGACTGTTTAGCCAGAAGTGGAGACATGGGGACATCTTATCTATGTGTATAAATACCTGATGGAAGGGAGTAAAGAAGAGCCAGACTTTTCTCAGTGACAGGACAAGAGGCAATGGGCACAAATTGAAATACAGGAAATTCCATTTCAACATAAGAAAAATAATCCTGATTGGCTGCGATTGAGAAGGTGCATTGATTGTGAAAAGACTGAAATCAAACTCCACAGCGATATGTGACCCTAATGACTATGGATGGTTTCAGGAATTGGACTCAAGAGTGCACTAGCTTGAATATGGACGTTGGACGATGGGCACAAGAGTTTGATAAGAACTTTAAATCCATATCATAGCAAGTGTACTCAGAAATCTCCTTTCAGGTCATTTGTTGTTTGGTTATTGCCCTTACTTGAAGTCTAGAGTAGAAGTCTGGTTTTCTGCTATTTTGCTACTCTCTTTGGCACACTTGTTTTACTAGCGTTGTTGACCTAAGGTGACTTACCATTAATGGCCCTCTGAGAACTCTGCCTCTGCCAATTCTACTTTAGATCTCAGTGAAAATGCAGGCAGGGAGAGTGCACTGAAAGCAAAGACAGACATTGACATGGATTTAATCATTGCAGGCTACCAAATGAAAGCTTGGCAATACCTTTACAAAGAGATGAGAGTCAAGCCAGAAGACCTTTAAACTACTTAGATGATAGTAGAAAAAATTGCGTATGTCTTGTCTCATATCTATTTTCAGAAACAATATCAGAAGATGAAGCAGTGTAGAGAAACTCATTCTGAGCATTCATAAAGAGCAGCAAAGCTAAGGAAACAAGTGTTTCTTAAAATGTTTTATTATTATAGTTCCCTGATTGTCAATATGGATCTGTAACAATCCTGGCTTTGGCATAAACTACAATGTGATTTTTTTTCCCCCCTTCCTAATCTGCATCTGCTGACAACATTGCCTTGACTTCCTTAGTCAACAGTTCATGAAAAAAATAGACTTCAAAGACAGGATATATGCTCCTGAATGTTATTAGGAGATCTCCAAGAGGTTGAGTGTTGTTATTTATCCTTTGCTCTCACTTGAGAGATCCCTTAGGTTTACAAGCACTTTCTTCTTATTGCCTAAAACAACTGTCTGGAGCTTTGTGAATTCCATTCTGCAGGGCATCTATCTAACTTTTAGTTGTTGTGGTGCTTTGCATGCCTAAGACACCTAAGTGGGCTGATATGCTTAAGGATGCCTTAGCATCTTTGAGGAACTTGCCTAAATGACTGCTACAGAAGTATTTAATGAATATTCTTTAATAAACTGGTTTGGTAAACCATAAACCTCTTTGTCCGTAAGAAGATACTTGTTTTGATTGACTCATGACTAAATGGTTCCCAGTTCTACCGACTGTCTCCTCCTGTAAATTTAGAGCTTTCAGCAAAACAGAAATCCTAGCAATCCGTCCTAATGTACACTCCCAAAACACAACTTAGAAGGGAAAGTTAGAACAAAGTACTTTCAAAAACTGTAATTTAGAATTCTTTATGTTTTATAGTCTAGAGTGTTACTTAACTTTTTGGACTCACAAGGACTATTTTATGTTGACAGAAATTGGAAATCTTGATTTTCTTCACTTATCCTACTATCTTGTTTAAAAATAACTCAAAATATGTATTCCTATGTTATCTAGAAGTCACTGGTATAAAAATAGTTGAAGGGATTGATTATAGTTCAGTAAAGGTGCTGGCAAAGTCATAAAAATAAATTATAGAATATTGTCCAATTTTGGTTTTATTCATACTGAGCTCTGCCCTACTATGACTGCTTTGGTGCTGAAGAGAAAAACCCAAATGATGCCTTTGTATGTTTTTACACTGTTAATTTGCATAAAACATACATAGCTATTTGTAATTCTAGAAAAAATGACAGGTCAGTCTTTTTTATAATGCTTTTGAATGGAAGAGAGGTGCAACACATTTAACAGATCAGTAGAGCAAAGTAAAATGGTGAAGAAATAAATTCTTTTGGTAATACATTAATTTCAAGTACAAGTTTACACAGAATGTTCAGATATTGCAAGGTTTTTCATAAATGAATCAAATACTGTAGCAGTACTAAATATATATACATACAATTATAATGAAGGAAAAGGATAGAAATTATATAAGAGAAAAAGAAATACTGTTTCCTTATACAAGTCTTTCTTCCTGCTCTAAATTTAGTTATATTATAGAGTCAGAAATATTAAATGAAACTCTGAAGCTGTTTGGTATAGAGTAGTGCATGTGATTTAGAATAAATGAGACTCCATTGGAGCAGAGAAAGAAGTTGGCTTGTGTTTAAAATTAAATCAGTAATTTGAAAATGATTGGTAAGGATGGCTAATTCTACTGTTGTGGACTTGACATCTGCTTGACACTAGTGTTGTGTTATGTTACTTTTGCTGGAATTGTTCCTTATTTAGCATCACAACAGAACATGGATTAGCCCTACAGAGTATCCTCTGTGGAAATTCTTCAGTAAATTATGGGACAATTTCATTCATGTGCAAGATACTGGAATATTCCATACTGAAAGAGCTTGCTGCTGTGATCCTTTAAATTTTGTATAAAAATGCTCTTAGTTTTACTTTTACCCTTGAATAGCAGCACTTTATAGCAGCACTTTATAGTGTAATCCACAGGAGGAATGTTAATCCATACGCTACCAAGCCCTTTCTTCTGCTAGAAAGGCTTTAGAGATTTGATGGTATGGGCAAATGGCAAAGCTCTCCCATGAAATAACATCTCCCTTTAATGTCATGTTGGCCACCTCTATTTTCATTCAAAAATCCTGAACATTTTAGTGGCCGTTGCTGCCACAACAGTATTGAAACAGTGTATGTGTGCTTGTATCTGTATTTACATATGCAGCCACACACATGCACTCCTCCTCCCCCCAGTCTATCCAGCTATCTGTCTGAAACACATAAAGTTATATTTTGACCCAGTGAAAAGCACAACAACTGCTTCCTGTATATTTTCTCTCCTCATCCCATCTGTTGCCTTTTCCACATGTGACAACCTTTTCTCTTCAGAAGAACATACTTTGGAAACTGAATTACTCTATTTCTGGAAAAGAGCTTCTACTACACTCCCCTCCCCCACCCCCTTCTTGGCCACCTTCTGTGGCCAAAAGAGTAAAACTTCAGTAGAAGATGTTGTGTTTTTTTCTTTTTTGTTAAGACTGAAAATAAACTGAAGAAGCCATTTCCATTGTCCTAATTCATCTGTTTTGTTTTATCTGGAGAAACTGAAACTTGGATGTGAGTGACTTCATTTTGGGGTTCTATAGCAAGTTGTTTTTTCTGCACCCCCTGTACTATTACTAAATTAGCTACAGTGCCAGAACATGCTCACATCCCGATATAGCCCTAAGACTCTTCAGTTTGCAGCAGCCAAGCTTTCAGTTAGAGTGATTTAAAAAGCCAGTGGTCCCTCCTTCCCAGAGGTTGACTGTGATGGGACATGATCCTTTTCTTGAGAGGGCCTTCTTCTGATGGAACAGAAGGGCTGTGTCACTATTTCACCAACCCGTTCCACAATGAAATAGCTCATAGTTTTTGTAGGGTGAAAGCTTGATCAAAAGATCATTGAGGTCAAGGGCAGATATTTTTCCACTGACTTCAGCAGACTTTGCATCTGGTCCTTTGTAAGAAGCTCTTACACCAAAAGCTCCAAAGTGAAGGTCAGTGTCCGACTTGATGCTTGCTTTTCTCTGAAGCTGAACACTAGAGAAGAATGTAGCTGTGATGTCTGTGCCTAGCTGACGCTCCACGGAGGCACCTGAGATACAAGGCTGGGGTTTTTTGGCTCCCTGTGTAGTTTGTGGTTTATGTTAAGCTGCAGTATCTCACATCTGCTGCGCACTAAGACCGGGCACATGTAAAGTTACCATAACTCAGTTGATGTTCAATAAGTTGTTAAGCTGCTGTCAAATTTTAACAAGACTCTAAGTCTAAGCATTAATACAACTACCACTCCTAGCAACAAATGGGAATTAAAATGTTGTATCAATTATGGTTTTTATAGCAGGAGTAAATCTTTTTTAATTACAGAAATGGGTTAATTCATGTCCAACAAGAATAAAAACACAGTGAAAACATCTATTTCCTTATAAACCAAGAGGGTGATGTGAAATGGTATTAAACACTTATTTGAAATGCATTCCTGAAGTAATAATCAATTAGAATTAAGGAATGAAATCTCTGTAATTAAATACTTCATAATGGAGGCCTAAACTTACCATGAAGGAGGCAGCAAGGTGAAATAAGCAGTAAAGCAAACTAATATTTTCACTGGGGTTATTTAATTTATTTTCTATTCATTGATTATTTCTACAATAGCTGTCTACTTCAAAAATCTACTATAAAGAGAAGTCCACCAAGTTATCATGGGGGCTGAAAAGAAAGGTGCCAGTGTCTGAGTTAGCATATTCTGCTCATCAGAACTTTTCACAAATCCTGGAGTATTAAAGTGATTATTAACACAGGGGAGAAATTTCAGAATGATATCTTCCATGATGCTCACTTTGTTTATCCAGACAAGATGTACAGCAGCATAAACCCTAACACAACAATGCTTCCCAACTACTTCAGAATACCAGTTCTCTCAGCTGAAAAGTGTCCCCTAAGCCAGCACACTGCCTGCGGTGGTTAGTGTCCTGAGGGAGCATTCTCAGAGGAGCCACTGCATGGTTGGTGGGAGAGGCAAGGTGGACTGGAGGAAAGCATCCTGATGTAGAACTCTGATGACTTCCTTCTCATCTGCTTTTGACAGGTTGTTGAGTGACTTTGGAAAAGTTTCTTCAGTGCTCTGTGTCTCTGTTTCCCCCTGCTTAATATAAGGATGCTCGTCCTGATGTCTGTGAAAATATTTTGAGATCGTTAGGGACAAATAGTAGAGCAGAGCAAGGGTAGCAGCAATTGCTATACTTACTAGGCTTGGGATGTGCTGAACTGTAAGCCTGAGACTTTATTAAGTGTGTAGCACCAAAGTACAAATGCCTCTGTTACTTGTATATACTCTTTCTATGGGTCTACAGGTTGGCACACTTCTCTACCACATATTCCTTCATCTTACCCAGTCTTACAGAGAAGCAGTATCCCTGCCCAGGGTGTTCTGGGTTCTTAACTGATTTCAATTCATTCGAACACTTTGTGGCAGCCAGAGAGTAGTGATGCTGCTTCCTGTCTGTGTAACATTTTGTTTAATGAATGAAGAGTTAAGCCCTTAATAAATGAGCAGGCACATTCTAGGTCCTGATCCCAGTTGGTCTCAGCATGTGATATATACTTGTAAATGACTCTCTTTTGTGGCGGTACAAATTAAAGTAATGTTCAGGTCTCTTGCACGTACTTTTTTTCTGATTTATTAGAATGCAAAATAGCTTCACTTGGAAGCAGATTTTCTGTTATGTCTCCTGAGGATAGTGGATGACTTGGGTGGTGGCTGTGAGAAAAGACTGTTAGGGCTTAGTAGTTTCTGATGCTTTTTCACTATGCAGCATATGTTAGAACAGCCTGAAAATTATTTTAACTAATACCAGTCAGAGCTGCTCTCTTAAGTACCATTCTTTGGGTGGAAATAACAGGGTGGATGGTGATAGCCATTCCTCCTCTTGGCCTTTCCCTGTGTCCCTCTGCTGAGACTAGAGGAAGCAAGGGGAGAGAGGTGACTGCCAGCTCCATGCCTTTTTGAGACTCCTCAATGCTGAAGACCATTAAAGGTTACTTGAGGAATCAACAAATGTAATAATTTTGCTCATTTTCTTTGCAATAGTAAATACTTTGGTCATGAATAAACACTTTACTATATGTCTGTATATGGTGAAGTCTTCTCCAGTTGCATTTTAAGTGCTGTTGCTGTATAAACTTTACATTAATATAGTAGTAATTATAGTTTATTAAAATATTATGTGTGCTTTTCAGTGACACCAAGCAGCCTTCATCATGAAATAGGATTCTGTTTTGCATTAACATAGAACAAATGTGAATTCTAATAATACTGAAAGAGCAGCTAACTATCAGAAGAAAACAAGTGTTTAGTGGGAGGCATTGATCTATGGAGAGAAAACAAGTAAACCCTAGCTCTGAAGTCAGCATATCCAGAGACAGCTTTATAAATTTGTATTCAATCACAGTACCTCAGGAGGGCTGTGAATCAACAGCAGTGAACCTTTCTGTAACTGAATTTAGAATAGAATGAGTTTGGGTATTTTCTTGTCTGACCTTTTTCTTGTTAATTTTTTTTTTGTTGTTGTTCTTGTTTTAGGCTTTGGAAATGTTGATATTGAAAAGTTGTATTTGTATCATCTTGCACATTCTCTTGCTCTGGATATACTTTCAGTTTTTTGGTTTTGGGTTTTGTTTGTTTGTTACATCGCTCTTTATGTATTGATTTAGAAAGAAATAATATAAAAAATAAATAAATAAAAGCAATAAGGAAAAAGTTTGACCAAAAGGTGGCAGTGAAGACACGTAAAACACACCATCCTACATTTGAATACTAAACAGTTTAAAAGAAGAATCTAATTCACCTAAGCTTTAAGAGCATTATTGTTAAAAAAGTTACCTGTTAGGCTGCATGTTAATGTAAAAACTCCAAAAGGAGTTTGACTTACTGAAGTAATGTATTGCTTGATAAAAGCCTGCTATTGACTCTTGTGCGAGCTGTGTGTAAGACAGAAAAAGAATGGCTTTGCCTTGATCTAGTCTCCTGCTGCTCAGAGAAGAGATCACAGAAGGTTCGGATGGCTCTTCCTATTGAGATAGGAACACCCAAGGCACTGCTCATCCATCATTCCCAGTGCACGCTCTACATGTCTAAGCAGCCTTTCTCTTGTTTGTCCAATTCTAGTTCTGTTTGAGAGTCACTGGTGAAGCAAAGGGGTAAGCCAACATTTGAGCTCTTTGGACCATGGTGAAATCTTTGTCTGCTGTGCTCTGTGTGATGGGTTGACCCTGGCTGGTTGCCAGGTGCCCACCAAAGCCGTTCTATCACTCCCCCTCCTCAGCTGGACAGGGGAGAGAAAATATAACAAAGAGCTTGTGGGTCGAGATAAGGACAGGAGAGATATCACTCATCACTTACCGTCACGGACAAAACAGACTCAACTTGGGGAAATTAACTCACTTTATTACAAATCAACCAGAGTAGGGTAATGAGAAAAAAACCAAATCTCAGAACACCTTCCCTCCACCCCTCCCTTCTTCCCGGACACAACTTCACTCCCAGATTCTCTACCAACCCCCCCAGCGGCACAGGGGGACGGGGATGGGGTTTACGGTCAGTTCATCACACGTTGTTTTCTGCCGCTTCATCCTCCTCAGGGGGAGGACTCATCACACTCTTCCCTGCTCCAACGTGGGGTCCCACCCACGGGAGACAGTCCTCCACGAACTTCTCCAACGTGGGCCCTTCCCACGGGCTGCAGTTCTTCACGAACTGCTCCAGCATGGGTCCTTTCCACGGTGTGCAGTCCTTCAGGAGCACATTGCTCCAGCGTGGGTCCCCCACGGGGTCACAAGTCCTGCCAGAAAACCTGCTCCGTGGGCTCCTCTCTCCACAGATCCGCAGGTCCTGCCAGGAACCTGCTCCAGCGCAGGGTTCCCACCGGGTCACAGCCTTCTTCGGGCACCCACCTGCTCCGGCGTGGGGTCCTCCACGGGCTACAGGTGGATATCTGCTCCACCGTGGACCTCCATGGACTGCAGGGGGACAGCCTGCTTCACCATGGTCTTCACCACGGGCCGCAGGGGGATCTCTGCTCCGGCGCCTGGAGCATCTCCTCCCCCTCCTTCTTCACTGACCTTGGTGTCCGCAGAGTTGTTTCTCTTACATGTTCTCACTCCTCTCTCCGGCTGCCGAATCTGCCTGTCCCAACTTTTTTTTCTTCTTAAAAATGTTATCATAGAGGCGTTACCACTATCGCTGATTGTCTCGGCCTTGGCCAGCGGCGGGTCCGTCTTAGAGCCGGCTGGTATTGGCTCTCTCTCGAACACAGGGGAAGCTTCCAGCAACTTCTTACAGAAGCCACCCCTGTAACCCCCCCCGCTACCAAAACCTTGCCAACAAAACCAATACACTCTGTCAGCTGTAGTTTGTAAGGATGTTTGGTTCACTGTTATGGGTGTGGGCACATGATCTATGGCCTTTTGTCAGCTGTGCCTGCTAAATGTTTATCCAGTTAAGTAACACATATGACAATGCACTCTTTCCCCAGCAACTGATTTTGTCTTAAAAATGTACTTTCCTTTATTATCCTTATTAATTATGACTATAGCTAAATACTCTAGTTGTGCTTTATAGAAAATACTAATTAAAAAGATAGCTTCTTCCTCAAGTAGTTATACCCCAGGGCTTAGTTTCCTTTTCCATTCTTAAATTGTTCCTCACTTGCACAGAAGCATAAAATTTGAAGTAGTCACACATACACATATTTTTCAACGTCATTGCTGAAACACTCAGATTTAGTTTCTGGGTTGAGCCCATTGGTAAGGTCAAATTCCTGTAAATGTCTTCTGATGGCTCTGTGTATTTTCCAATGCATTTTCTCCTGAATGTTAGTAAAATACATTATGGAAACTATGGGGAATATATTTCATGAAACTTAGCTTCATTTATTTGTATGGCTGCTTTTTACAACTTGTAATCCATGGATCACTGTTGATCTATAAGACATCAAAAACTTGTCCTGGAAAAAATTAGTAAAAAAAACCAGCTACAATGTCCTTGGAATATAAACAAGGAAGTAAGCAAATAAAATAGTGGGCAATAAGAGTAAAAAAATGAATATTCAAGATTTAGCCTGATTTTTATTTGGTTGGAAATGACAAGGTATTGTAAGACTCCTGTACAAGACAGTCTTTAAGTTTGTTTTTTTTAAAGCTGTAAATGGTCCTCCATATGAAAAGAGGTTAAATAACACTGTTAGCCAGTATCCTACTGAATGTGTGAACCAGCCAGTTTAAAAAACTGACAGCCTGTCCTCTGCAAAGTTGCTCCACTGTGTGATAGATTTCTTTGCAAGGAAACTTTCATGCCATGCAGCCCAGATTTCCTTGGCATCACATGATGCTCATCAGGTCCCAATTCAAAAACAAAGATGCAAAACTCTCAAAAGATATTTAATATAGTTTATGCTAACCACTACTTTGTAAGCCTGTAATAAGCTGGAAGTTAAACCTACAAATGCTGCAGTGTTGTAAGATGCTGTATTCTTAGAAGCCTTTACTGGCCAATGGATGATTTGTGTAGGTTAATCCCATTAAATTTCAAAACAAATTAGCTTGACATTGAGGATGGGAAAATCAATCCCTACTCTACTGAGAGCAATCCTTTAATTTCACACTGGGAATTGGAGAATGCTTTTCCTGTTTTCCCAGCTTTCAGTACATTTGTTTAAGAATTTTTTTTTTTTCTCACTATGATTTGAGTCAACCAGGGGAAGCCATTGACAGGAGATACACTAAATGTGTTTACTTGAACCACATCTTTTTCTGAATGCATACAATTTCTGATTTTATTAAATGAAGATGCTGTAGAGCTTCTGTGGTTTGGGTTTCTTGTTCTTCTGAGGACTCACAAATATAGATTTCTTAGATTAGCTCAGTTTGGAATGACTGTACAGTTTTGATAGCAATTACAAATACTTAGTTAACGTGTCCTAATTAAATTCTTTGCAAACTATTGATGAACCCTGAGCAGATGAAATGAAATCAAGAAGATGAAGAACTCAGAAACTTATAGTTAAATACTTGCAGAGACCCACACATGGAAATTGCTATTTCTGTTAAGTTCATGTTGAGCGAGGCACCTTTTGAACAATATACTTTTAACTCTTTTCTTTTGTGTTAATCAGTCAGAGTAAAGGTGCCAGATAAAAGCTTTAACTAGTTACCTGGGATTGTTGGGGTGGCTATGGGAGAAACTCCCAGCTGGTTCATAGTCAGTAGAGCTGCTTCCCCATTGGAATGGGTGCTGGAAATGCCTGGAGGTGGACTTACCTGTGAGATGGCTGTAGCCTCTTTCATTAGCTCTGCTTGTGTCAATGCGGTGCTCCCTCTGTGCTGTGTGGCAGGGCAAAAATTGCAGCACTCTTGATCTGGCTCCCTGAGATGGGACTTTTTATTGTGGTTCTCCTGCAACTGCAGAGTTCTATAGCCAGATGTGGGTCTAAGGAAACCTATGCCCCTCTCAACAGCATTAATTTCACTCTTTCCCATGTACTGCTATCACCACTGCTGGATGTATAAAGCTCTTGAGGTGGAGGAAGTATGTGCCGGGAGCATGTCGAGTTGAGGCTTGGAAGGAGACAAAGTGGTTGGTTTTCCCCACCATGAGGAAACGCAGTGCTGAAATGAGCTCAGATTCCTCTGTGGAATTAAGGAAATGCCACATGTACCTGACAGCATCCTTGCAGCAAATGGGACTCATGCCTAGAGGAGAATAAATCCCTTTTTGTTTGTTTGCTGATTGGGTAGAATCTTCCTGTGTTACCCGATCAAGACAGTGGGACATACTTTGACTTCTGGTTCCTTTTCTGCCTTCTAAAAATGTAACCTACTTAAAGCATATATAGGCGCCTTTGGTAAGCATTGGAAAATATATCTGTGTGCTGGGAACTAACAAAAAAAAGAAAGACAAAATACTGTGTTTTGGATAATACACAAAATATCATGTTCTGAAATTTATCCAAAGTTCAAGAAGTGTTTTTAAAAAGTTTTTCCTTTTCTGTGTTACAATTAGTGGTGTGGGGACCTGCTGCCTGCTGGAAGATAGGCTCCAGATGATAAGCAGTATTTCTAAAAAATATCCTTTATAGTTATAACAGTAAGATGATTATTTGTAAACAATAAAACCACCATCGTATTTCCCAGCTGCCAAAGAATAGTGGGATGTAGCATCTGGGGATTTTTTTCCAGAAATCTTAAGCAGTCCTTCAATTAGAAAAAAAGAAGGAGGATTTGGCTGCATTGCTATTATTCCACATAAACTTGAAGTAATTCCTTCATTTAAAGTTTTTGGATGAGGTCACTGGTGATCTGAAATTCTTCTCTTGGTGTATATAGTGGATAAAGAAGTCCAGTCAATTGGAAAGAAATTTATGTGGATGAAAACAGATACATTTTTCACATTTGAATAGAGAGAGAAGGACTTTGTTGTAGTGAAAAAAATAAATTAAACCAGGAAAATTCATATAGACAGTTTCAGGAAAAGGAGAGCAATCTTAGATATTTTTAGAGCTACTTCAAAGACAATTTACATATGTAAGTTTAAATGTCAAAAAGACACTGGTCCTCAAATTTTAGTGAATTTCTTTGGGAACTGGGTACCCAACTACATATTGCACTTAATTTTACTTGTGAGGCACACCCCTTTTAGTTCCAAACATGTCAAAATTACTAATCTAAATATGGTTCTTTAAATCCTATGTGGGTGTCCTGATTTTCAAAATGTTATGGAATATAGAAGGTTCCATTAACACTAGAGTAATACCACACTTTATGCTAAGAGTTTGGTTGTCATTTCAGATATGGCTTTCCTTAGAATACATAAAACTTGTGCTGAGGACAAAATTTTCCCTACTGCCATATACACAGTATCAGCATCAGTAACACCAAGAATCAGCACTGGCTGCTGCTGTTCTTAGCTGATGAAGTCCACTTGGCCAGCATGCCTGGATTTCCCCTCCGTGAAAGCTGCAGTGCTGAGGGTTGGCTAGATGCATGCCTGGATATAGCTGTAATAAGGAGCTTGACTATGCTGTAAATTGTGCCTAGGACTGGGAACTTGAAAGGGCAGAGAATCTGCAAACTAAATGTAGCTTTTATGAATTAGCTGGAGCCCAGTCAGGGGGTGGTAATGCTATCAGTGTCTGTTAAAACTTCAAACTGGGACATAGAGAATCTCTGGGTAATGGTTGATTTGAATAAATCTTTGGATAATATATTTTGTCTCTGTCCACAACTCCTGTTATGCAAAGGACTGATAACTTAGCTTGTCCTGTTGTGTACAAAACACATCTCTTTTCAGGTCATCCTCCTTAGTTCATGCTGTTTATTTCCCTCTCAAGGTATACAGCGAATGTTTTCTACTTTCCCCTGCAGACAGAAAAATATCTTCAATTAGATATTTATCTAAAGCTGTTATCAGCTTTAGCTGTGTTTGTTACATAATAAAACATACCCATGCAGTAAACCCAAGCAGGCCTGCCCTGCAGCCCTATCTAGTAACAGCAAGAGACGCACATTAAACTCACAGTATGTTCACATTAGTTTCACAGTGACTTTTATACATTATCACAGGACAAAAATAAAATTAGCAGCCAATAATGTTGTAACCAAGAAAACAGCATACAGGGGGGATAAAGAAAGAACAATTTATAGCTGCCAATTACAAACATTTAATGATATGAAGGTACTTTTATGCAGAGCTTATCTTAGCTGGATCCCTCCTTGCCAACAGGAGCATCTAATTTTTTTTTGAAAATGTTCCAATTTTATTAAAATTTAATGCTGATTTAAACAATTACAAAGCACTTTTGTCCAATTTTTTGTGTTCCTTCCTATACCCTTGATATAAGACTTCATGTTGAGAGCCTAAAGCAGGCTTCACCTTTCTTCCTATTGAAAACTTTCTGCTTCTTACACCATGGGAGGTGATGGTAAAGAACAAAATAAAAACAACATACAACTTCTAAATGGGAAGTGATGTGTTCTTTTCAAATGCATATTGCTCAAAATATAAACCAAGCTCTTGTTAGTTGTTAGACTAATATAAACCAAGCTCTTTTTAGTTTTCAGATGGTGTCATTGATTTGTATATCTGAAATCTGCAAGACTGTTGACATCTGCTGTTTGAGACTGAAACACACTGAATACTACTAATTGTTCATTGCACTAAGGAGCCTTTTATGCAATTAGGCCACATTTTTTGATGAGGAAATCAATTTTAAATTAAAGGACTGCACTAGGGAAAGGTGTAGTTAAAAGGTTCTACCTAAAAGGAAATTGGAAAACTGTGAGTATTGTAATGCTTTATCATGCAGCAGTCCTGTAGAGCTTTTATTTCTGCAATGAGCTTCGGTACCTCAGGAAGACCTTTCTGCAGAAAATGGTAATTCACTTTTAGAAGTTTAGTTACATTATTTTCGAATTGGAACATTGATGTTCTGGTGATAAGACAGCATTTGGAGACCATACAGTATGCATGAATGACAGCAAGAAGTAGACACAGGACATCTGAGCAGTGATACTTGAAGAATCTCATTTGACGCACTCACATATTATTTAATGGCAGAAATTTTTTTTTTCTAGTGAAGAACAAGTGTATTTTTTGCCAGGAGAGTAAATGCAATTGGTACAAAGAACACCCTTTATGACATCCTGAGGCCACAGTGACTCTTTGCATCTTTTATTTCCCTCTTTATTCTTATGCTGCCCAAGCAGGCAAACCAACTCAGACAAGACAGAGCCACCACTGGGCTTCTCCACTTTGTACAAACTAGAACAACCTGAACTTCAATTCTTCTACACCTCTTCTACCCAATGCTGAGTCTCCTTTTCACCCATATTCAGTGTTACCTTGGTTCTAGGTGGACCTGAGATGCCTCTGCTTCTTTGTCAGGTGAAGGTGTGAAACCGGGCTAAGTATTTAGTTTGTAAGCTCATTAGTCAATCCTCCATAGCTACCTTCTGTTTGAAGATCTCCAATGATCTTTTCAATTACTATCATTACTTAATCTGGCTTTGTTTGACTATGTTAACTGATGAGTTCACACTGATACAGTAAGACTCTTATATTTAGGCCGAACTGCTGGAATCCTCCCTTGTGGTCATGGACGGATGGACTGCTGATGCACAGACATATCAGTGCCCAATACTCATAAGACAATCCCCTCACAAGGTCAGAGATACTGACCTTTCCAGGAATAGAAAATCTCAGTCACGTGTTATCTACTTGATCTTCTTCTGAGTGAAGAAAATATATTGATGATGTGAAAAGGTAGGAATGCATCCTTTCAGGACATGTTTTTCAAAGTGTTGGTGGATTTGGGTCAGAACTAGTTATGTATATATAAGAAACTTGGGTACTACATAAATGCAGGTATATCTGTGCATATGCAAGCATGAGGCATTTAAGTTTCATGTGTCCTTTAAATTTCCCAAGCATGGCAACCAGTAAGTATTAATGAAAGCTTTTTGCTCCACCTAAACTAAATAGAAAAAACACTCATCTCCTAGGCAAAGAAGAGGCCTTATTTTAGTGTTTCTCATTGATGGTATTTTCAATCAATTATGGACATTTCCTGAGATAAAATGAAAATACAGACACTATAAAAACACCTCAGTATCTCAGTTCAGTATCTTCTTCTTTAACTGGTCCGTCAAGAGACCTTTTATTAGAAATTATTATAGTACTGATTTCAGTGAAGCATTCATATGGTATTATCTTCATATTTAACATGCCTTTTATATCTAAACCTAGTTTAAATGTAATTTCATACACTAAGTCTCATAAGAAGAGTTGCAAAGGGATGCTAAAGGTATTATCGTGTGAACTTGGTATGGTCTTTTCAGGCTACTAGATGCTTTTCTTGCAGACAGATTATTTCTGCACAATTTTGCTTGGGGAACTACACAGAATGCTGAGTCTTACAGTAAGAATTCAGCAAGTTGCTGATATGTGCCTGAAATGTAATAGATTGGTTATAGTAAATAAAAGAAATACCACTACTGAATAGGTGCTATCCTTATTAGAGTGTAGAAGGCAATGTACCAAATTCCTATATAAATGCCATCATTGGACCTGCCCTGTGTCTTTTCTGTCTTAATTTCCCCACATTCCTTTTCCCACAATAAGTTTCTTCTATCCTTTCTTTGGTGCATGGAAATGTAGGAATGTGTTTTCCTGAACAAGGGTGCTCTCTTGCCCATTGGTCCTGCCAGGAACTTTCATCTGCTTGAGTCCTTGAGCTGTACAAACTCAAGCTTGTGCTAAAAGACGTACATTACATTTTGTTGTGTTACTCTAGCTGTGTGCTAAGGGGATTCATTTCAAGGCAATATATATGATACTGTCTCACTCTTCTCTGTGGCTTGCAAAATGGGAGGGCAGTTTTAATTTGCTCTGGGTGGGTTGGTAGGGAGGGATATTGTCGTGGTTTAACCCCAGCCAGCAACTAAGCACCACGCAGCCGCTCACTCACTCCCCCCCCACCCAGTGGGATGGGGGAGAAAGTCGGGAAAAGAAGCAAATCCACGGGTTGAGATAAGAACAGTTTAATAGAACAGAAAAGAAGAAACGAATAATGATAATGATAACACTAATAAAATGACAACAGCAATAATGAAAGGATTGGAATGTACAAATGATGCGCAGTGTAATTGCTCACCACCCACCGACCGGCACCCAGCTAGTCCCCGAGCGGCGATTCCCCGCCCCCACTTCCCAGTTCCTATACTGGATGGGACGTCACATGGTATGGAATACCCTGTTGGCCAGTTTGGGTCAGGTGCCCTGGCTGTGTCCTGTGCCAACTTCTTGTGCCCCTCCAGCTTTCTCGCTGGCTGGGCATGAGAAGCTGAAAAATCCTTGACATTAGTCTAAACACTACTAGCAGCAACTGAAAACATCGGTGTTATCAACATTCTTCTCATACTGAACTCAAAACATAGCACTGTACCAGCTACTAGGAAGACAGTTAACTCTATTCCAGCTGAAACTAGGACAGATATTGATTCAGTTTCTTATATGTGCTCTGCATTTCTTTCTTCCCTGAACAAATGTGATCCACAGCTTGGCTTGCACAGGTCTCTTTGTAGAGAAACATTGACTGAGACCTTCCATATGTGAGTGTTGGTCTCAACCTCATAATGACATTAACTGATGAAAATGTTTGTGAACTTCAGGGCTAGGCCTTATCTGTGTGCTGGATCACCTGTCTCTGTGGTGTTTTGAACCTGGTCCCTCTGATGAAACCGATAGAAAGATATGGTGACTCCTATCTAGGGCCATCTTTAGTACAGCCATAGCAAGCATGGCCTAAAATGGGAGCCTTTTCAACACTTGAATGCAAAACCAGCACAGAAAGGTCAGGAGATGCCTGATAACTTGCTTAGTTGAACTGAGACTAAGCATGATAGGATGCCTTATTCTACAATTGCTGACTGGTAAGTGTGGCGGGGGGTTAAGGACTAAACACTAAAGTAGTTTGTGTAAATCATTTAATATCAGAGAAACCTAGGCATTCTATAAGACAGTTTCAAGCCCAAGTGCATTTAATTTAAAGCTCTGTTATTTTATTAGTGAAGCAGATAACTTTCAGCAGCTTGCTTATGTGTCTACACTTAGCAGTTGTCTTTCCTGATCAATTAGAACTTCCAGAATGGAAATTCTGGTTGTTAGCTTGCCTAATCCTGATTCAAGACTGCAAATATTTTTGCTCATTGCATTTTACTTTTCCAGTAGAATACACACTGACCTGCAAGAATTGAAATTCCAGGAAAAGATATTGGAGACCACAAAAGCCTTGATCTTAGAGCTACATCCCCTCAAAGCCTTCACATAAACTAGGATATGTGTAGATTGTGATTATATATTTAATGTAGGAAATTACAGTTTCCAGTTTTCACAATTGATTCTTTAGAGGTATATTTTTATTTACTCATGCACTAGCTCAACAAAATAAATTCTAAATAAAACAGAAGTACAATCAGGTTAAATACAGACATATTGATGTGCCATAATAGACGGTCCCAATGCAAAAAATTTCGCAATGTGTTTGCTGAGTCTGTGCTGAAGGGTAGCTTTTGTTAAACAAGGTAAGTGTATCTCCAAACACACATTTATTCGTAGGCCAGTGTTCACATTTCTGGCAGTCTACTCATGGTTTATTGTGCACAGAAGCCAGAAAAGAGAGTAGAAAAAAGACCAAGAGCTTGCTTGCCTGCAATGTACTTGGAATGCAAGCAGAGTAAGTTTTGTTCCTAACAAGAGAGCAAATCTGTGTCTGTATGATTGGTTTGCTGTCTGTGTTTTGGGACTATATGTCATGACTGAGAAAGTGGTTTAGTAGCTGAGGTTGTGAGGCAGACTTCCTACTTTCAGGTTCTGCTGGTACATGGATGATTACGAAAGATAAAGGGGGATCAGAATTACCCTATGCAAAAGGCTTAATAGACAATCTTGCAGCAATAAACCCAGCAACCAGAACGTGGCCCAGCTGAAGGGGACTTTGGGGGTAGGATTGCTCCCTTCTTTGAATACATGGGCTAGGAAGAATGATGACGATGCTTCACAGGCAAGAATTGAAGGGAAGAGATAATAAAGATAAGTGGATGCAGATTCCACAGGCTAAAAATAATCCCTAAATGGCAGCCTTGAAGGAGACATTTGGATATGAAATGTCATCTCTGAGAGCTAACTTCAATACCTGAGGAACAGGGATGCAGATGGGTGGCAGTGCTGATATTCAGAAAAGGATCTGAAAAACATGACGGAGAGAAGGCTGTACAGAAAAATTTGTACTTGTGGACAAATCATGAAAAGAGGGTGTATGAGGCAGCCCTCAGTGAATACTGGAAGAGCATGACTGAATACAAGATACAGGGAGACACCGACTTATGAAGAAGTAGAGTTGCTACAGTATCTTGTTTAGGACAGCTGAGCTTAGGGTCCAGGGAAGACTATTCAGTAGGAGGGTTAGGATGTACGAAGGGTGGGAGGCAGCCACAAAGTCTGAGTACTCTGTTACAGAGTAGGACATCTATATTTCCTATGTGTCATTAGTCTCCATAGAACAACAGCAACACACCAGAAATCATAAGCTTAGCCAAACTGTTGTATAATTTATACTTTTTATGAGGTGCAACATAGGAAGGCTAGTAAAGTTAAGAAAGTGTTAAAGCGTTTGTCTTGTGCCTTCTGTGGATGAAAGAATATGTTAAAATTGCAATATAAAAGTCTCCTTAAACTGGAAATGGAGAGAGAAAAGAGGGAGTCATGATTCCAGGAAGTGCTCTGAATATCAAAGGCAAACCCTGAATATTTCATTTGCTTTGAAAGGACACTGATCAAGCTTTGAATGTTTCATTTGCATTAAAAAAGGACAGGAATACACAGTCTAAGAGAAATCATCCAGGATTGGAGGGAATCACCCAGCACATGGAGTAATTTGATGAATTCTGCACCCTTAGCTTTTGCAACAAGATTTTTTGGGTGATTATTATTTCTTGAGCACCTAAGGAGAAACCACTTAGCTGTTAAAATTCAGGTATGCATTTTTAAATGTATTTACTATTTGCAATCCAGTTTACAAGTTTGTAATTAAATGTGTGAACTTTATCTTCATAAACTAGCTTTTATTGTGCTTTAACCTTTAATACTCACATAGTATTACAGGGGGAGTCTGGGTGAAGCTGAGAATTTGGAGATTTATAATCTCTTTGAAAGTAAAAAGAATCTGTATGAAGCAGCTTTCTTGGGACAATCTGCACACAAAGTCATGGTTTTAAGAAACATGGGTGCTTTTCTGGTAAGCTGCAAGAGCTAGTATGCAGGCTATTAAATATGGAAGTCAGTCCAGTGAACAGCTGTCCTAAAGTCAGCAGGCCATGGAGATACCTCACCACTAAATGTGTGGTGCAAGTGGAGCAAGTTCCTTCAAGACTTTTTAATCTGGTCTATTTGACCTTAGGATCAATTGGATTGGAGTCAAGTCAAGCTACTAACTTGTCTCTTATCCTCAAATAAGACTGAGTGTTTGGCCTGTCACCATGCCTAAGTCAGGGAGTTCAGTTTGACAGTAGCTTTCAACTTTTATTTTGTAACTCCCCCCACCAAACCAAAAGCCTTTAATTCAGTCTCTTTGCAACCATAGAACACAAACTTTGTGCAGTCTTTCAATTATTTGTGGAGGTCCCCATGGATTCAAAACATTTATCATTACTTTGTAGATAGGCACAGATTTTGTGAATCTCCTGTTGTGAACCTGGCATTTTTAAAGAAGAAAAATGTTAAAATTAAATTAAGGAAGGATGATATTGGTGAAAACACCAATGTTGAGTGAGTGCTAATACAAGAAATCAACGCGTTGGCTAGACTTAACCATTGCACATGCCTGTCCTCCACAGACAAAGACATTTTGGTAAGCAAAACCCAGAATTTATTACAGAGTTGGAACAATTAAGAAAGTTGAAGAACCTTCATTACAGAAGTTTGGAAGGCACCTGTGAATGGCACAAATTACTGCTCAATTTACTTGATCTATTGTGACACAAAGGTTCTTGCCAGAGCCCTTGGCTTGTGAGATGAAAAAAATTCAAACCTCTTATTACTCTAATTAGACACGTAAATCAGGTCAGATTTATTCAGTCTTGGCAAGAGGCAGACAACTCATAAATATAATTGTAATTGTGCTTGAAGGAATGCTTGGTAGTGTTGCTGGTGGACACTGAAAAAAGATAGGGTTGCTTGGGATTTTTTTTTCCTAACCCTTGAAGGAAGGGGATTCAATGCCCCCTTTAAGAATCAGATTAAATTGTTATATACTAACCCCTCATTAAGGCAAATAATAGGTAATTAGATTTCAGAATCTTTCTCATTAAAGAGGGACAATCCTTGCTACTCTTCCAGATCCTGCTGGCAGTGCTAGTAAGGACAACCCAGGGCAATATGGCTGCTGTGTTCTATAAGCTATAACACGCATGCAACAAATGAGCAAAAAGTTTTATACAGAGGATGTGCTGGTTCTAAAACCCATGAAGACTTGTTTCCAAATTATGAGAATGCATTGAGAATTGTGTACATAATATTTGTGCAAATGTTGCAGAAAATTCTTTGCTATGGGATAGATTAAATACAAATTCAAGGTTTAGCAAATGACATTGAAATATCTAGGCTATTAATGCCAGGAAATGTAAATAGCTAAATCAATGCCATTGTTACACCAAGCACTAACTGAGAATTGGTTAAATGAAAGTCCTTCCTCTCAGACTAACTGAGAAAAGAAAGATGGAAATTATTATTTCTACTGAGATTAAGTAGGGGCTCCGGGAGATTCCTACCTCAACGCTATTTGCAGAAAATCAGGGATACCCTTGAAAATGGGAACTGCCTTCTTACCCTTATCTGCTTGTCTGACAGTATTTGGCTTCTAAGGCTGTAGTAGTATCATATTTATAACAAAGCAGGCCATACAATGTCTAATTTCTATCACAAATGCAATGCCTATATGCTTGAGTCCAATTATTTGTACTGTGGTTCTGGACTTTGAACGTTAGTTAATCTGCAGTATTCATTGGATCTGTCAGATAAAGGCCAGATTAGTGTATCAACATCAGTTTAGCCTTCATCCCATGTGGAGAAAGTTTCAAGTTAAAAATTGAAGGGAAAGGTTGAGAAAAGACTGGCTGCCACACATGTATATGTACACCTCTAGAAATATCTCTTGGTTAGTAACTGAGGCCTGGATTCCACCTGTTTTGAGCTGCCAAGAAATCTAGCATGTACTGAAAGAAGGCAATATATTTAGATATATCACTTACATCAGAATAAAGCCCCAAAATATTTATGCCATTGAAATACCCAAATCCTCTCCTTACTGAAAGTGATACTATATATACAGAGACTGCCAACTACACAGTGATAGTTTCCACTGACATGCCAAAGTTCACACAGACAGGTATTATAAAAATATATAAATATATTTATATCTAAATAATTTTATGTATTATAAAATTATATATATATCCACATAGGTTATTTATACACACACACGTACACATGCACGTGTATACAGAGACACACATAAAGTTAAAAAATGTAATCAGAATTGGGAAGAAACATCTTGCTCACTTTGAAAAAGAGCAACATATGAGATTAAAGGAGTAATCTTTGACCATCGTATATATCTCATTCAGTTTTAATAGAAATAATCTTTTAATGCCTTGGCCACTTCAGAGGCTTTATGAAATAAAAGCTGAACCAACTGACTGATGTTGAAGGGGAAGAAATATCATGTATGTTTTTGCTCATGCCCTGTCTTCCAAAGTTCTGGTGTGATACTGGTGTAATTATAATACACCTTGTTGACCTTAATGAATGGTGTCTCTGTATGGCATAGAGCAGGCAGTTACTAAGTTTTTGGTGGTTGTGGGATGTGACTAAGAAGAATACTGAATGAACAGCAATTGCTAAGGAGTCTTAGTCCCTTTGAATCAATTAAATGGATTTCATAGTTGGAGACTTATTAAAAACAGCTGGAGTTAAATCCACATGTCTCCTTCCCTTTTTTTTATTTTCTTCCCCTCTTCTTCACTCTGCATGTTTTTCTCTCTGACTGTAATTGCTGTATGGTTTTGTTTGGTTTAGTGTGTGTCATATTAATCAGTGCAGAGGGACTACTGTGTTTAATGTATGGACATCCAATCACTGAGAGAAAATTTTTGTCTGTTCTCATGTTTAATACATTTTTCTTCTGTTGACACAATTTGTTTGGTTTGATTAAAAAACAAAGATAAAAACAGAGGAAGGCTGAAAATGTTTAATAAATAATAAATGGGTATGTTGACAACCTTTTGACACTGAAAGAAAGAAATATATAAAGAATTTTTAATGAAAATACAACCCCAGCAGGACGTGAACACAATATTTTTGAAATATATGACAGACACTTTATCCATTAGGTTAAAAAAATTGCTTTGCTTAACACCCAAGGGATGCTAAAGGTATTTTTTGGCCAGCAGGTCCACAAAGTACTCTTTAAATGGAATAGAAATTGGATCTTAATCCCACAAAGTTTGCAAATAATTTTCCTGGCATAGCACAGTAGTATCTTGTAGGTGGAAATACTAAGAAAGCAGAGGACTTGCTGGTGAGTTCTAAATGGGTCTAAGAATTACAGGAGCCTGAAGTAAGTGCCATAATTTTTAAAACATAAGTTTCTTGAAACCCCATGTGTGTAAGTCTTACTCTGTGTCAAATGTAAATACTGCCTTTCTGTATCTTAAGGGCTTAACCAGTTGTCCTTATGGAGACAAAAATTCCTATTTGTGGACATAGTGACCATTAGATAACATGGGTGCAGTATGTTCCCCAAGATTACATGAAGTAGGCAGCAGCAATCCAAAGATAAGTCATTGTATCCTCATATCTTTGGCCAGAAATTGATTTGAAAGATATGTTTTGAATTCTGAATTTAACCATCACTCCTCTGTAGGCAAGAACCTGTCCTAATTAAATTTATTTATAACCACTTTTTATCCATTTATTCCAGTGCATTTGTTGCGTTTTGTCCACATTAATTATTCTTTTCTCTGGTATTTATCCTTCTGATGTAGAGACCCATCTTATTCACTCTTCACTTTCATTTTGCTAAGCTAAACAGGCCAAATCCTTATCATGCTCCCCAGTAATACTGGTTTCTCTAGCCTCCTAATCATCTCAGCATCATTCCAGTTTCAATACATATTTTTTGAAAAGAAAAATGTCCACCTAGATAAGTTCTCAGTGACACCTTGTAAAATAGCAGTAATTTTCCATATTCCCACAGGAATGCTGACTCCATCTGATATAACCTAGGATCATATCTCTGCTTTCCATGGAGGCATTGCACCAGGAGGCAAATCCTCAGTCTAAAACTGACCAACAGTTTAAGACACCCTCGTTCTTTTCCTTCCGCGTTAGTATTTCCGTACCGATGAGCTCCCAGATTTTAGCAGAAATACTTGTTATATCCTAACCTTGGGTCCTTGCACTTTGTTCTGTATAAATTCTATTTGTTTCCTAGTACATAATTTCTTCCTGTGTAAGTTTCCAGACATCCAACAACACCATGTTTTCAATTATTGTACCATCAGAAAATGTCACTGTGTTATGGTCATTAATGGTGACTGTTTATTGAAGAACACCACTACACTGACAACTGTTCTTTTCAGAACAACTCATTATTTTATTTTCAGTCAGTTTCTTACCTATCTTCAGTTCTTCTAGTTAATTCCCTGTCTTCATTTTAATTCAATTTCTCATAGAGTGAACACACAAAAATTTGTTGGAGTCAACTTTGGTCATATGTTCTTAGTTTTAAAAATCAGTTATCTTATTGGGATAAGGGATCTGGCATGATTTATTTTTAGTAAATCCATGCAGGATTTTTATATAACTTTTCATTTAGCTTCAAGTCTTAATTTTTTAAGGTTACCAGGCCATTAATATTATTGAGTTGTTGCACAATCATTTTTCTTCTCTGTAGCTAGAAACTTTATATTTGCTATTGTGCAGCTGTATGGAACAGCCCTATTTTGATTTATTAAACAACCTCTTCGATGTTTGCCTTGGATTTCACAATATGCTTTTAATTATACACATCGTGCAATTGTCATTGTCCCACCCTACTGGGAATCCAGGAATGCCTTTTTTTTTCTGTAGTTGAAAGTCAAAATGAATGTTAGATTCCTCCTTTCAGATCTTATCCTCTGGCTACAGATTGTTCCATCTGCTGCAGTCCTATATTCCTATTTCTTTTTCAGTCCATCCACTGGTTATCTCCACCATAGCTCCACCATTTCAAATGGGGAGGTTTTTGTGGGTTCTTCCTATGCCATTTTTTATTTTGGAGAAGGAATATAGTAAATATGGATGGGATCTCTCTGATTTGGACCCATAAAACACCTTGATTTCTGAATGATTGGCATTACTGCTTATCTAGAGGATTATCTGGTCTTCATCCCAGTGTGGTCCACGGAGATCATACAGCTTGAATCCTGTGCCAGTGCAACTTGCTCTCAGGATTTCATTCAAAATCAAGGTCATGCTAGCCTGCCTGAGGCTTCACTACAAAACTAATTTCTTTTTCACATTAAATTTATGACTGATGTTTTATTGTTGTAGATGTTAGAGTTCTTTTCTCCCAAGGAGTTAAATGGGACCAGATGAGAAAGGATTCTGAAGCTCTCTTCACTAGCTAGCTACTAGTTTTTTGAGTGCTACTGTCCAAACATTTAGGTGTCCAGATTTACTTAATGGATGTGGAAATGCTAGAGAAACCATGATAATGACTGAAAGCTTTCTGGATTCTGCTTGAACAGACTTTCAACTAAATGTTGTTTTGAAAATATTTCCTCCTCATTTGTCGGTTAGCAACTTTCAGTCTCTTTCATGCCATCTGCTGTCTTCTGAGATCTTTAGTTCCCAGGCCATTTCAGGTTGCTCTTCTCAATATATTGTCTTTTCAGCTTCTTTCCCTACTTCAAGACGAAATACTGCTCCAGCAGCCCTAATTCATTGTGTTATAGTAACTGCTACGTGCTCTTTCACATGCTCTCAAGGTTCTATGCATAACATTACTCACTTTTTTGTCTCACTGGACAGCTAGACAAACAGAAATTCATCCTCTCTAGAAACATGCAGAATTTGTTCCATTATATATAATCTGTTCTTGTAAATGGGTGTTACAACAGACACTGTGCATTGAAAGCCTGAAAATCAGATAACATGGCTCTTGTGGATACACTTCAGCTATGCGTATCCACAACCATCTACTGCATATCTTTTTGCTATCTTTGTACAGTACTGGGAAGAAGACTGTAATAAAATCTTGCTTTTAAGGGCAATGAGGCCTTCTCTTATTCAGATATGTGGAGCCCTGTGGGCACAGTAATATTATAGACCCTTAACATAACAGAATTAGGCCCACAGCATTCAACTCTCCTGTGTGCCATGCTTCTGTCTGAGGAGTTAATTTAATAATAGTAGGACACTAACAGACAATTAGTGTAGTGGAACAACTGACAACAGTGTGGAAACTGATGCAGTGGCCTTCTTTCGTCCCACAGTTAAAAATCTACTTTCTGTTTTATTTTTCCTCCTGCAATATAGCTCCACCTGACAGCCTGTCTTCGACATGTTCATAGATCAAAGGTATTTGCTCTTCTGACTGGAGACATGATTTGCTCATGTACTGTTTCAAAACTCACTGAGCCCAGTTGCACCATGGTAGTCATCTTTGTGCACTAAATCTGGGCTGTCGTCCACTACATTTGACTTCCAAGTCCTTAGCTAGTTTCTGTGTTCGACTGCATATTTGAAGGTCCCCATTGTGCTGGGAAAATAAAGAAATCTATCTGCCATGGCAAGAAAAGGTGTTGTTAAGCAGGATTGTGTGGTGGCCGTCTAAGGTCTGTAGCCTTTAGAAATCAAGAGCAAAAACGTTCAAGATCTCAGCCTTAATGCTCTTAGAAATCTCACCTCAACTTCATAGTATCTTCATATACCTTGTAACTCTTTGGTAGCAAGACTTTTAAAAGCTTCTAGTTAAACAGGAATCAAACTTTTAATTTAATTCATGGATAAATAAAAGATATGTTATATCAAATAATAAACTTCATGACTTTAACAAGGCTTTCAATTTTCATATGAGAGATAGGGAGTGATAGATGAGATTGAATCTTGGACAAGGTTCCAAAACTAAATGATGAATATACTTCTAATGAGAATAAGTGATTATACAGACATCAACAAATGGTGAACAGGGAGAATGGAATGGGGGAAATACTAAGGAAAGACAGTTAAAAAAGAGAAAAACTCATGAAGAGAAGGTAGCTAATTATAAGTAGGTTGCCAAAGGATGTCTGAAAAGAGGATGAGAGTTTAATTATGGTTGCATAAAGCTAGGCTGTTCCTAAGAGTTACATTAGAGAAAGTAGAGGTCATAAAGGGAATGTGTCAGCCCAGAATTAAGGATGTGATCAGGTCCTAGAGATATATGTAGATTTGAATCTTGTTGGTCAGATAACAGTGTAAAATGGTTTCTTTACATCAGGAAAATTTGGCATTATCCAGGAAAATTTTCCATTATCTTGTACTAAGCAGTCTGCAGGAAGTATGCACTGTAAGTAAGAAGAAAGTTGTAGAGAAGCTGTAGGCCTAATGAAATCACAGCAAATTATAGTATAAAATTGTTACAGCATTTTATATCCTTCGATTGTCATTCATGAAGTTTATGCTAGAAAACAAGTAATAGGCTTTTTAAAAGACAAAGGATGATTATATTGGGATTGGATAAGAAAATTTAAATTGAAATGAAAAAGAATATTCACAAATATGGTCAGTTATGGCAGAAACAGAAGTTGTTATGAAACCTGGTGAGTGGTAATTTACAGTGCACTGTGATCTTATCATGGATGTATCATAACAACACAGCTTTCGTAGGAAATCAAGCTTTTTCAGTCTATAAGACTTAGAAATGGACACTAGTGAGCACCCTTAGAATATTGAGCAAGGTGATACCTGTATAAGCACATGAATAACACACACACAATAACACTTTTTTCAGATTCTGCCTTATATAAAATAATCCTTTTTGGTCTGTACGACAAATAGGTTGATTCTTGTACAGGTATACTGTTGTCTTCGCTTATGCTGTTTTGGGTGTGGTGCATGGCGGCACTCGTGAAAAGCTTCAGGGGGAAAGCTAAGTTGAATACATGAATTTTGTGCTAGGTTCAGAAGATCGCTAGGTTCTGTTCACTCATTAAATAGCTTAAAAGAAATGGCATTGGATTGAAGTACGCTCTTGCAAGACCAAAACTACTGTTTTTTATCTTATCTTTTAAAATGAAATCCTCTTATAACTCAAGTGGATTGAGATAGACACATCTTGTGCTAATCTGTTGCTAAAAACGTATATGTAAGTGGAGATAATTCTAATGTTGGTCCTGTGGGATGCCTACCTCTCTTCAGTTTTCAGTTTCAAGCCTGCTCCCATTAGTATTCAATAAGCAAATCCACAGGAAGGGACATGTGAGTTGTGATACCCAGTGCTCCCAAGCTGCAAAGTCAGATGCTGGAATGGAATTCAAGAGCCTCTTAAGGTTCTTAAGTTGCTTCCATAGGAAATGAAGGCTGTCACATCCCTTGGGTTTATAATGCAGCATGTGTGGGAGTTGTTGAAGACAGCTGGTAGAAAACACTAGAGAAAGAACTACAGCTGAGATTTTCTCCCATGTTCAGTGTCTCTGTGAAACAGCTGTTCAGAAACAGAAGTTGTTTCCAGTGCTCACACACCTGAGCTGTGCGGGTGGGTGCAGAAAACTGGATCACTATTTTCTTTAAAACAGACACTGGATGTGCTTCCATATTGACCTCTTCCATAAAATGTTCTTGATTTGTTCAGAACATTTCAAAGTATCTCTGTGTCGTGGTTTAACCCCAGCCAGCAACTAAGCACCACGCAGCCGCTCACTCACTCCCCCCCCACCCAGTGGGATGGGGGAGAAAATCGGGAAAAAGAAGCAAAACCCACGGGTTGAGATAAGAATGGTTTAATAGAACAGAAAAGAAGAAACTAATAATGATAATGATAACACTAATAAAATGACAACAGCAATAATGAAAGGTTTGGAATGTACAAATGATGCGCAGTGCAGTTGCTCACCACCTGCCGACCGGCACCAAGTGGGGATTCCCCGCCCCCACTCCCCAGTTCTTATACTAGATGGGACATCCCATGGTATGGAATACCCTGTTGGCCACTTTGGGTCAGGTGCCCTGGCTGTGTCCTGTGCCAACTTCTTGTGCCCCTCCAGCTATCTCGCTGGCTGGGCATGAGAAGCTGAAAAATCCTTGACATTAGTCTAAACACTACTTAGCAACAACTGAAAACATCGGTGTTATCAACATTCTTTTCATACTGAACTCAAAACATAGCACCGTACCAGCTACTAGGAAGACAGTTAACTCTATCCCAGCTGAAACTAGGACACTCTGTAAGACATAGCCATATTCATATTGTATCCCAATTTCCTAGTTATGCTATTGGCATAACTTTTATTTTAGATGAGAAGAGCAAAGCAAATAAATCTTCAGAGAGAGATATGCCATGTACAAGCATTTCCAGCTGTCCACAGTGTAACTGAACAAAGTATAAAAATAGTCACCAAAGGATCTAGAATCAAGAATATAGTCATAATTGCATATACAACAGGTGTAAATTAAATAAGTAGGTAAATTAAGCCTGAAATAAAGAATGCTTCAGACAAAGGTAGGGAGCACAATTAATATAACAGATGATAGACATGGAGAAGAGTTGTTCACAGCACAAGCAAAGAAGAAAGCCTTCTGCAGTAAAAATGTGTTTTATAGCTCTCTCGTAAGGTATGCAAAAAGGTTTGGGTGTTGCCACCTCTCCAGGTTCAAAGGAAGGCTTTGAAGTGCTGCTTGTTAAGTTGAAAGGAAATTGAAAAGCTATCTATCAAGGAATGCTGAGCTTCATTAAATATTGTATATGGCAGTAGAAAATGAAAGGAGGAATCAGCATGTTAACAGTTGGTTAAATGAGCTGGTAGTCTGCACTAGCAAATGGTGACTGGTCATTGAAAATGATTAATCAAAGCAGTAACACAAGAAAGCAATCAGAAATCAAAGAAAGGTTATGAGAAGAAAGGCAAGTTTTTCAGTGGTGCAGTGTTGTAAAGGACATTGGAATAAAAGACCCAATGGCAAAGCAGGCAGAAGTGGGCACACATGGATCTCCAAAGACTGTATTCAGTAGAGATTTGTTTTTCATGTAGGCATAGCTCAGAAGAATGATTGGGAGGTAAATGCCTTTCATAGTGAAGACTGTTCTCATAGCTGTACTCACAGAGTGCAATAACCAGGGCTTTTGTGACCTCCTTCAATTTGTTTCCATACTTCCTTCATAATTTCCATTTCTTTGGTGGCTCCATTTCTTCTTGTTCATGTATTCACAGTTGTTCTTTACTTCCATTTTCCTTCCATTATAGTGCATATATTCTAATGAAATAGAGGTGTTGAAGTGTAAAACTGTACGTCATACCTCTCCCAAGGAACTCTGTATATCCCAACTAGGCTTAACATGACCATTGAATATTTTTTGCAACATATATTATCATCCCACTTCCCTTTTATCCAGTTTATAGCCATTTTGCTTCCAGTAAAAAGGGCCAAAATTTGAGAAGGTGTGCAGTGTAAAATTTCTGTCACTGAGTACTGCTATTTTAGCAATTGTTTCTGCACAGCTAAATTGTAAGATTCAAACCACAGCTTCACTGGACTTGGCATATTTAGGAATAAGGTAATACCTTCTGAATTCAGACTTCTTTCTTGTGTATTGAAAGCAGAAACTCATTTAGAGGCACACACTGATAATCTTGAGATAATATAATCCTGTATACCATTTGTGAATCCTGCTGGTAGTACTGGAAGGTAATTGTGGGGAGGTCTCCATTTTACAGACATTGAGCAGGTTCTCAGTCAATATTTCATTCAAAGTGATAAAATAAGCAGGATAAAGAAGGGTGTTTCACAACTTGAAAATAATTTTGCCCAGTTCCTAAACCAATCCTGTATTTTGCTTAAACTTCCATAGTGGAAAGGGGGACACAATCCATATGATTAGTACAGTCTTTAGATGATATTATTAGAATAGCTGTTCATTTTACCTGGCTGCTTCAAATAAATTGTTACGTCTTTAAATATATTTCCTCTAAATACTGTTATTAACAAAGTATATTAATTCAGAGACATGCTCATTCTACCATAAAAGGCTAAGAAATAGTATCCAAAATATCTGTGTTAATATAATATATTGCTTAATTAATTCATACTTTTCACATTTGGGATTAAATTGAATTCAATGTTCTGTAGAACAGCTAAGGATATATGCAAAATCAAAATCATGTATTGTCTTAATGGGGCTTCCACACAGAGCACTTATCTGTATTTTAACATTATGTTCTGTGAGAAGATACAATCTTTTTGAAAACCTTTTAAGGTTGCATTTTTACTCACATGATTAAGCCTATAGACTAAATTATAGAGTGAACAATCTACCATGAAAGGCCAACTGATCTCAGTACTTCATAGTTTCCTTTAGACAGAAGCAGAGAAAAGATTTGATTTTATCAATCAATAGGGAGCTCTGTGAGATCAGGGCAGGTAGACATTACTCTTAACTCACTCAGTAGTTCATATATGACACATAGGCTGTGTTACCTTACCTCACCTTACTAGGAAGATCATCTCTAAACCTTCGGGAACAACTAAATAGTGGGAAGTGGTATTGCTCATTATAACAACTTGAAAAAAGTACCTTGCAAGTGTTTGCCTGTTTTCAGTAGATTTAGTTGTATAACCAGAGAATAAGAAGACATTTGTTGTGCTCTGTTCTCTCAGGTACATTTCAGGCAGAGTTTTTCTTGTTATTTATTTTCACCTGCAAGCTTAACTCTGCTTTTTCAAAGTTCTTGCTTTCTTTTTATTAGTAAATTTTGTTACACAGTATTCAAAGTAACGCCTTGAAGGACCTTGAAGATGGCAAGAGGGCATACAGCACCATTCCAAAGACACAAACTACTGGCCACATGGAAAACTCCTTTAAGTTCCTACCTATGGGGCAAGATGTTATATAGATCAACTTTTACTGCCTTTTTACGTAGACCTTTTTCCTCTAGGAAAAGCCCACCCCCATGAACAGAGTTAAGAGTCTGGGAGAAAAGCTAAAGAAAGTCTATAGAAAAGGTATTCCTTGACTCATCCCCTGTTTATGCTGAGATGATTTAAACTGGCAGGAGGACCTGTTCTAAAGGGTCGTCTCCCAGGGCTAACCTTTTCTCAAAATCTGTATCTACCATGTCACCTATATAAAATAATTCTTTTAATGTACTTCAACAGGTTCTTCCACAGAATATGCATAATCTTCAAACAGCTGAAAATTCAGCTTGACATCCTTCTTCCCCTTTGTTTGAAATCTGGGGCATCATGTCTATATTTCTCTGCACTGTATGATATTGTGGCAAACTTTTCAATGCTCTAAAATAATAAAGATAAAGATAATTTGTCTGGACTTTTGCCTGTCTAAGATCCCGGTTCTGAGATCAATCTTGTTCTATTTTTGGAAGTTGAAGCAGGATAACAGCCTCTTATCATTTATTCAATGAAGGAGAAAGGGCAATCAAATAATTTTTACACTGTAGTTTTTTTCTGGGTTTTGCAGAACAGCAATATAACCAATTCTGTAGATTTTTCTTCTCACTCAGCTGTAAGTAGTATGTACCAAAATCAGTAAATCATTATGTCTCCAGAAAACAAATAGGAAAGGCTCAGAACTGATGGAATCGGAGTATCTCTGAAGGCATTCTTTCCAAGAAGTGAAGCAAGTAAGAGTTTGCACAGCCACTGCTTATATTGTACTTGTTTTCTAAGGCATATGATTTTAAAACCCACTAAGGTGATCTTTTTTCATTGAGCTTTTAATCCCCATGCACTGTGTTAGCCTTTTGCTATGCTGTGTGCTGTTAGATGCAGAGGTGACCCAGTACTCAAATTCATTTTGATGAGCAAAACCTTAGAACTCTTCAGCAAAACATACTGGGAGAAAATACATAAAGGTTCAGAATGCTGTGAAAGAACTGTAACCCACAAAACAAAATGAAGAGATTGTTTTATTGGCTGTGATCCACATCTCAGAAGTGTTTGTATGATCACAGTATTTTTAAAAATCTATGATTTATTGATATTCAGATGATTTCCTTTAAAAAGATCTGTTGAAGGATGAAAGGTATTCTTTTAAAAGCAAAATAATTAGCAGGGTTTTATTTCTCAGCCAACATTTGGAACCTTGCAAACACTTGTTCTAGGATTAAAATATCAGCATCATTAAAAAAAGAACCATGTGGCATTTCTGTTAAATTCATTACATCCCCCTTTTTTCCTTTGTAACTTTCCAGTTTTTCACAGCTCATCAGATATGAATCATTTATCTCTAAAATAGTTTTAAAAGTTAGCTTTATTTTTGCAACATTTTACTTCATGAACAAAATGTAGCTTTGGAGTTTTGTGAAATTGAGCCAATGAACTGAACTTTCTAAAACAATTTCTTATGACAAAGCTAAGAGGGCACCATCAGATCTAAAAAATTTTTTAATTGAAGGACCAGACATTTATAAATTCTGCAAAATTTAAGTCTTGCTGTTCTGTTTTACCTTTGAGTGATTAGGTAATAATCTTATACACCATCTTTTATTTTCTCAGCAAATAGAGTGAAGTGCAACACTGAATTGACAAATGTTTACGTAGAGATGGAACTGAAAATTCCTAGTGGGTGCTGTCTACCCTGACAGATACTGTTTTTGCAATGCCATACATTTTAAACTGTTCATACTAATAAGAGATACTCTTGGAGCCAAGTTTGCAGTTGCCTTTGCATTTTGTAATAGAAAGGCCTAACTCAATTACCACTGTTAAGGGGAAGCTGTGAATAGCATGGTGTATCAAATCACCAGGAATTTCTAGCAAGAAGTGGGTTCGCTAGTAAAGCATTTTTTGCCTGCATACATTTTTCTTTTACAGCAAAAATGGTAATAAAAGGGATTTTAGTGAACTTGCCACATGATAAACTTAAGATTTTCTCCACAGGAGTTAGGTGTCCAGTTTCCAATAAAATCTGACAGGTTTTTGACATCCCTTCTTTAGAAAATCCCTTCTTTCTAACACCATGTTTACACCGGAGAAATTACTATGGTGAATAAAGTACATCCATCCAACTGAATGAAATGCCCATTGCCCAAAATAACCATTGCAAGTTAGTTTTGGAATTTGTGAAGGAAACCACTGATTACTGTGCCAGTCCATCCCAGATAGACCAAAGCAGTCTGGCTGTATCCCTGGGTGCAAGTGTTGTAACAGAGTAGGAGTGGATCTGCAGGGTGAAACAGCTGGTGCAGAAGACCTGACGTGTGGACTGTGCAGAGCTTAAGGGTTTTGCTGCCGCCTTGCTTGGTCCTGTGCACTAGACCTCATTAACAGCTCAAGTGCCCTAGTTGATGTGGTCCAAAACCACTCTCAGATGTGACAGAGAGAGCAGTAAGTGGGAATAGTTGGGACATTCAGTTCAAAAGTACTTTCCTGATCTGAACTGAAACAGTAATGTAGATGTATCCTACAAATCATCTGTGGGATATCCACCCTGCACAGATGGCATCTTTGAAATGCTTTCTGCCTCTGCTATGGTCCTCTCCATGCATCACCAGCAGTGGATCTGCTTCAGGTTCTTTGTGCGATACAGCATGAAAAAATGTAAGCAAACAATGCATTATGCTTTCAATATCTCAGAAACATTCCTGATCTCTGTGGAATGCTGCAATTCCCCCAGTTTGTCTCAGAACCCTTAGATAAAGTTACATTGCATGACAGCACTATGCTGAGTGTGGTTCCCACAAGTGAGTTGATTAAAGAAATGGAGGTCCTGTTTGCAGGAATTAATAATGCTTTGAAATTTGTCTCCACATCCTTGGCTATGTCAGTAGTATTTCATGTATGTTATGTGCTGGTTGGATGCTGCCAGTGAGTTGAGCAGAAATCTTATTTCTGTGGTAAAGTAGCAAGATGCTTGCAGTACTTTAAATTGTTTCAGATGAAAGAGGGGATTTACACCTTGAGCATCATCAAAGATGATTTGGGCATGTTTTATTTCTTGTCTCTACCGGCATAACTATTTCTGCTATTCGAATGAAAATAAGCACTAAATTAACAAAGTGCTGGAATTTTTAACCTCCAAATTGGTTTTGCCTGGCTTCCTTTTAACTAACAGAAGAAGTGTCAGATCAGGCCAGCAGAATTCATTCACAATTTATAAGTTTTCTTACCCTACCAATGTAAATGTAAAATGTTTGATACAAATCTCTTATTTATTTTACTAGTTTCACATTCATTTTAACTGAGGTGAAAAACCTGCATATTTTAGTTTGTGGCTGGGTGTCTCCTTGATTCAGAAAAGGTTATTTGGTGGGCATGTTGGTTTTTTTTTAAGATAAGTAACAAGGTCTAAAAGGTCTGCTGCTCTCACATTTGAATGGAATGCAGTCTTTCTGGTTTTAGCATCAAAAAATGTTCTCTTTCCTAAAAGTGGAAGATTAAGATTTTGATCAAAGATTGCTGGAAATTTGGATATAATGAATATTATGCAAATTCTGAAATGTCATTTCATGGAGAAATTGGGAAATAATTAACTCTCCTCCATAGATATTAATGTGTCAATATATAAGCTTGGAATTCTGAACTACTGAGTTTTCCAGTATAAATAGAAGATTGTCTCAAAAAACTTTCAGATACAGATTTTTTCTCTTTGTATTTGCAGAAGTCTGAAATTTAAGTACTATGAATATAAGGTCTCTACAGATTAACATAACTTTACTAGGTACAGGATCATCTCAGTGACTTCAGCAAAGGATTTATTTTAATTTAGAATATAAATTTCCTTTTTATGAATTTCCTTTGTAAACCATAAGGATTAAGTCTTATGTCAGTGGAAGACATGAACTATTTTACCACACCAGCTTACCTGAATTTCTGCTGATTAAGGGCAGAATTTATCCTCTTACATATGAGTATATAATAAATACATGGGGAAGAAAAACATTTAATTAGATGTAGGTAGAAACAAAAAGACTGATTTAGAGAAGTGTTTTGTGGTAGAAGTAACTTCAACTCTGAAATAAAATGCTGATGGCATTGTTGCAAATACAGTATTGTGAAAATGAAAAAATAATCTAAACCCCAGCCAAACAAAATATTAGCATATGCTGTGCGGCAGAGCTTCAATGTCAGTATCCCATCTTGGGCAATTCTTGCAAAATACAGGAAAATGTATTTGAAAGCATTTGATTTTTTTGTCTTTCTGTGAACTGGAAAAAGCTGAAAGAGTAAATTAATCTCTTTTTTTATTAGAGCAATAGCAATATTACTTCATGAGACAGCTTTTAAAGAAAGAATTACAATACAGGAGAAGGAAGAGTGGTAGTTAAGAGAAGTTTAACGTCATCATAAATGTGCTAAACTATTGACTGGCTGCTCTTATATGTGGTGTTTTTGTTTTCCAGAGACAGTTGTTTTAAATCATTTATTACCTGTTTGAAGAAGTTAATGAACAGCATGAAAAGGGGACACTTTTGTTCTTTCCTTTTTTACCTTCCATAATGATGTTTACTTCTGGCACAATGATTATTCAATTTTCAGAGATGTTCACCACCTTCTGCTGCTGATTAAATTCCTGTTTGGTTTCCCTGCCAAATCTGCTGGATTAAATTAACAAGCTCTGTCTGCTTTAGTGGGAATGACCTGCACTGACCTTCAGCTTGTACAAAATAATAATCTTTTCAGTGATTTATTGATTCAGTGCTCTTTATCTTCTTTTAAAGAAATGTGCAATAGAAATGTTTGCCTTTACCTTGCCTGAATTTGCAGACATGCTCTGCTTATTTCATTACACTAGCAACTTTGGCCCTTGATATATAATAGCTTTGCACTCTCTGCTATTATTAACACTTTGTTTTCTTCAGAAGATTCAGTGGAGCTTGTTTACTCTAAGGACAAAACTTCACATGATCCTTCAATCTATAACAGGTCCCGGTCTTGAAAATTATCCATAACACAGGACCAATTTAAGAAGACTAAAACCTTTCTCTTTTTTTCTAAAGTAAATTCAGTTTTTATTGAATTACTTCCTTAATTCATTAGTTTTGTTGTTGCCCATCAGGTAGTGAGGAAACTGTAGACAAATGATGTTAGGAGCAAATATGAAAATTATATAAACTATAGTGAGTGTAAGAATCTTGAGTATTTAATTCTACTTCCACTGCTATTCAAGTTGATTTAATAACTACTGAGTGAAGAAACTACTTCTGAAGTACAGAGAAATATAAGTACAAACTCTCCTTTTGTATTTGCAAGATAGGTTTAGACTGGGTTGTTTTACAGTCCTTGCATTTTATGTGTGGGCTCTGAATGGTACCTCGACCAATGAAATCTGATGACCCATGCTAAGGCATAGTACTTGTGATCTGCCGTGGAAAAGAGTGCTCTAAGAGCACAGGTAGTCTCATCTAACATCTGTCGAATAAAGAAAAAGAAAAGTTGTTGAAAACACAGAATCTGTCTAAGTTGAAATAGAAACAGTGCTAGATCTTTAGCTACAGTTTGGACAGCTTTCCCCTTAGAGATTATTGCTTAATACTGCCTATTGTAGTGTTTTAAATGGCACCATATTTCTAGAAATGACTGGCCGATATGGGCAGGTGTGAAAGACTGCCCATCAGCAAAGGAATCTACATTCCTCTCCTGAGATGTTAAAGAGATTTTTCTAGCTGCTACCATACCAGTTTCATAGTTTATATTGAACCCAATGGAGCTCACGTAGTATAACCCACACCTTTTAAGCTGCCCCAATACAGATCATTTTGTCATTCATGAAAATAGAATCCATGTCCATATTTTACAACCTTTGCAGACATCATGGTTACAGACAGTTTGACAGTCAAAGATATGGAATCCTAGTAAGAGCTGTTCTGTATCAGACCGAGTAATTGGTGAGCTCTTGAGATCAGGACTGAAGAACTATGTATAGACATGCTTATGGGGTAGACAGATCCCCAGACCTGCATTCACATTTTCCATGGTGCAGAAGACTTCTGTGAAATATGATCAAGATGAATGGATTATCATTACTGTGATCATATTACATTGCAGAGCTAAATGTTATCTGGGCTCTCTCACATTATGTGCATGTGGGAAATCTTATGTAATGACAGTACCATTAAAAGAGTGCATTTCCCTTATATAAAGGGCTAAATACCTGCCGCCTTCTGAAAACTTCTTTGCAAGCCATTATTTTTATGGTTTTGATATCATAGTTCATCCTTTTGGGTATGCTTGAGTTTAATATGAGCACTCCAGTTCTGCTTTTGCAAGATGTGACATTTCATCCTCTGACAATGCCTGGTTTTGTTGTCTTCAAGTAGACCTACTGTGTTATGGCTTGCGCTTCATGGTCTCCAGTACTGGACCAAAACTGTTATGCAATGGTGATAAGGTTTCTGTGGGCAATCCTGCACAGATATATGACAATTAGGTGTTTTACTATTTGACTATGCTTCTTTTAGTAACATGTGTCTGAACTTATTTTCTAACATTCTTACTCGACAACACTTACAGTTGCGAGACAAGCTTAAGCTTTCAGTTACAGCGAGTAAAATGGTACGAAGGGGAAAAGCTGCCCTTAAAGGGAAAAGTGCCCTTGTCAAACAATGTGTGAGAAGACAAAGATTTAAAGACAGCCTGCTATTAAATTATCTAGTTATTAACTGTAGACTGGGAAGTGTGCATGTGGAAGGCAGAGGGTGTTAGCTTACTTCTTCAAGCCCATAAGCCAGTGCTGGAAGTGCAAGAAAGACAGTATGTTGGAGTCTTGCTGTCCAGGTGAGTTGGGGGCTATCAGCTGAGTAGCAGTGTGGTAGCCTGACACTTTAGCTGAATGCTTCAGTGGTGCCTGCTGAGGACTTTCAGACTTTGTGATCCATTGCTCTAGTCCTTTGAGGTATAGCTGGTAGATATCCAGAAACCACTCTCATGAATATCGGCTTTCCATCACGTATGCAGTGAGTCTTACCCATGACACTCTGGAATTAACAGCTTTGAAGCCAATACTCCAGGCCTTTCAGATAGGGTCATAAATTTTCAGTGGTAGGAAATTTTGCTTAAGGACTCAAAAGGACTATGGATCCAGGAAAACTGAGACTCTGTGGAAGCACTAAGCATTGCTTCATTATTTTTCTATTTATTTTCATCTTTCTCTTCTGTCAGGTTTGCTAAGGTGAAGATATTTTTATTTTATAGCATTGGTTGTCACTTCACTTTTAAAAATGCAGTTAATAGTGCTGTCTTCATTTGTAGATCTCAAAGCCCTTCAGGTGAATGTTGTTTTCCCCTTTAGACATGTGGGAAAACCTTAAAAAAAAGATTCCCTTTATGTGTGGCTTTGGAGTGGATATTTTTCCTTTGTTGTCAGGAGGAAATTTTTAAAAATCTGCTTTGTTGACACCACTGCAATATTAAACCATTTCTAAGCTATTTCAGTAAATCGGTTCTTTGGTTTATCCCAGTTGCACAGCTTCAGCAAATCCTTTTTATGTGAAACTTAACGGAAAAATGGTTGCAATACATTTCAAGCAAGAGACAAGATGAGCACTTACAGACATCTTCTTAAGTGACCAATTGATTTGTTGGTGACACTGATGAAGGGCAGTGTCCCCTAGTAAAGAGAGATGAGGTAACCACATAATACTCTGATATCAGTTGTCTGTGCACACCGATAAGAACCAGAATGGCCGTCTAAACCATACTTTAGTGCCTGTATTGATTGCTGGTTCTCAAACCAGCCCTGTTATGAATTGGCCATTTATTACTTCAGAGGGAATGAACATCCCCAGACTCGGTGCTATGACTAGGCTGTAACGAGGGTCTTTTCAGATAAAAAAACCAACATGTAAGATGAAAACAAAAATAAGAGCTACATTTTTCTAGCCTTATGTATGTGAGAGAATCAGGATAGTATATACAGGTCATGGTGTTTACTACATACACGTTGTCTGTGGTGATACACTGGCTGCACTTGAACAAGTCCCCCTGCAAAGCCATTTGGTTGTCTTACTCTGATACACCGAGGAGGATAATAGCTGTCAGTGCACACTCTAGGACACATTCCTGTGTATTAGATCAGTAATAAAAGTCACCACTGTGCTCAAATAAAAATTCAGTCAGGCCCAAAGGCTGTAGCTCTGGGTCTGAGCTTTAAGTCTCATTTAAAAATTGTTGAGTTTGCCTGTGTTCTGTAGCATTCCACACTGGGCTTTGCTTGTTTTCTCTTCAGTTTTATATAAAATGGTTAGGTTTGTTTTGAGAGCACATAAAGTACACGACCATATTTTACTGACGATAACTGTTACTTTCAAGAGGGTGTCACTTTCCCTCAGCGCATTTTGTAGCTGAAACAGGTTAGTTTTATTTGCTTTATACAAGAAAATAAATGGACAAAGATTTTCTGAATTGATTGTCTGAGACTTGGTGCCTTAAATACATATTGAGTTTTCTAGTTAAATGCCCTGTTTTCAACAGCTATGCTCTAGCAGTTGCTTTGGAGTATGGAGAGGAAGCCTGAGTAAGTGGTGCTTTTGAAAACCAGTCCTGCTTGACTTCTAAATTCATTCTTGACATCTTACTAAGTGGTCTGATTTTTGGGTGCCTTACTGTTGTAAATATTTCTGCTAACTTTAGTGGAAATAGCTAGCCCTTTGGCACTATCACTTTAAACTCCATTCTTAATGTAATTTGGCATTTCCCTGTATGTCTTTCCCATAACTATTTCCATATTTTGATCTCAATTATCCACTTGCTGGTTTACTATCCTTTTGCAGTCTCTACAGACAAGAGATTTCCCATGATTATTTGGGATTATGTACCGTGTATCCCCATATCCAACTGGCCATGCAGAGATGTTATTCCATAGGAAAGCTTCTGAAATTACTGCGGAACTTCTTTAAAATGTAAAAATACTTTCAAATTGTAAAATAGATTTAGGTCTATAAAGGTATCTGATCCTTGTGCCATTAAACAGTCAAAACCCTAACTTACCATATTTACATATCTCATTGATCACCTGTATAGCCTATGGGGAAAAATAGGTTCCTCCACAGAGAGCATCAGATCTTGGGTGAAGTGTTGTGAGGTGTCTTAGTGAGGTGGGATGGATTGGGCCAATGCATCTGTATGCAGACTGTGTGAGTCTTGTGACCTTGGTCTGGAAGGAATCCTGCTGCATTATATATAAAGAAATAAGTAACAGAAAAAGGTTCTTAATAATTGTTATTATCTTGAGTGGGTTCTTCCTTGTTAATTTTTTATTAGAGGCAGAAATCAATTATTTCCTTATGTCATGGTTTAACCCCAATCAGCAACTAAGCACCATGGAGCTGCTCGCTCACTCCCCCTTGCCCCTGGTGGGATAGGGAGAAGAATTGGGAAAAAAAGTAAAACTCGTGGGTTCGGATAAGAACAGTTTAATAATTAAAATAACAACAACAACACTACAATAATAATAATAATAATGACAAGGAAGATAACAAAAAGAGAGAGAAATAAATCCCAAGACAAGACAAGTGATGCACAATGCAGTTGCTCACCACCTGCTGACCAATGCCCAAGAAGCAATCTGCCCCTCCCGGCCAACTCACCCCAGTTTATATACTGAGCATGACGTTCTATGGTATGGAATATGCCTTTGGCTAGTTTGGGTCAGCTGTCCTGGCCATGCTCCCTTCCAGCTTCTTTTACACCTGCTTGCTGGCAGAGCACAGGAAACTGAAAAATCCTTGACTTGGGATAAGTGCTACTTAGCAGCAACTGCAACATCAGTGTGTTATCAACATTATTCTCATACTAAATCCAAAATCAGCACTGTACCAGCTACTAGGAAAAAAATTAACTCTATCCCAGCTGAAATCAGGACACCTTATTTTAAAATATCATTGCTGTCTCTAAAAAAATAAATATCATGACACAATGATGAAATAGGCATCCTTTCACCTGAGAGAAAATTGCACTTTCAGTGAGTAGGGGTTGTTCCGCATTATGTTAGTGAGTGATGAATTGCAGTTTCCTGTACGAAAGATTCATTAACTTCAACTTTGTGTCTCCCTATCAGCAGGCGGAAGATAGGCTATCTCTGTCAGAAGTGTGTGATATAAGTGACAGGATGCTAAATACATGGTCTTGGGAAGAATTTTCCTTCTCGTGCAGTGAATCATGGAGGCCTGAATAGCATTTTTTTTTCTACAAACTGTAAGTGACTGTAAGGACATTCACACTGCTTAGAGGTAGGCATGCAAAACAGGTAGTTAAACAAGGAGCCAGACTTCTCAGGCTCCCTGTGTAGTCAGTGGAAAGAGAATTGCAGCCAAGGGGGCATTAAGTGGTTTGAGGAACACTTGGCCAGAACCTGCCCCCTCTAATGATTGCCAAGGGGAACCAGCTTCCAAAATACAGCACCTCAGTCGAGTGCTCACACTTAGGTGAAGGGTGTAATGCACCTGATGCTATGTAGCACAAAAGCTGATCGGGAATCAGATAATGTCTCAGTGAGTGACCATGTAGCTCTAGGTGATGACCAGTTTCTCGCTGGGAGGAAGTTAATGTTTCCTTCAGAGCTCTAGCATGGGATCTTGCCCTCTGTGCACTGACTCCTTTGACTTGGAGAGCCTGCTAAAGAGGGAGCTGAAGCCCTGCTCTGCTTGCTTCTGGCCTTGGCTGGTACACCTTCTACCCCCCTCATGTGAAGGGGTAACTCGTGGAGGAGGAGTAACTTTTGGGGAAGTCACTCCATATGACTGTGCTTTCTTGTTTCTCTGTGGGGACACCCAGCAGGGGGTGCCACCTGTACAGTACTGCTTATTATATTGGGTGAATAACAAAAAAAAAGGGTGTTAGATTTTAAAAATTAAAATTAATCATGAGGTTTAAAGCTATTCTTGATTTGCCTCCTGGTTTTGAGTCTTTGGAGGTCTCAAGCTTTTTTTTGCCACTGAGTGAGCTGGATAGGAGTGATTTTTAAATGAATCCCAAGATTCTCATATCATCGCATGACCCTGGGAGAAGCTGCCTCTTGAGACTCTCTCTGAGTCAATAGGACTTCAGGCTTGCTCTCCCTACCAGAGAATGGTGATCAAACCAGAAATCAGTCAAGATATGCTTACCTAGTATGTCGAGAAAAGTCACTAAGGGTAAAGTTGACTTTTGCAGCTGCAAGTAGGTGGGAAAAGGCTCTTTTCTAATGTGTGTTTCACTGTTAAGGTACAGAAAGGGTTGATGTGGAACTGCAATGTCTAAAGATGCAACAGCATCTTTAAAAGCATTGATGAATCAGATTTTTTCATCTGAAGTACTTGTTGCCCTTAGCATTGGTGACAAACAATACTGCTACTTCCACAAGCATACTGTTTCAAACTTAGCTTTCCCTTTTCCTCTCTACAAACTGCTTACTTCAAACCAGATTATACATTTGCAAAGCCTGTTGAATCCTGAGATTCAGCTTTGTTTGAAATGTAGCTTCATTAACCAACTGCAGAAAAATTTCTCACATCTTTTACAACCATATGTTAAATAACAACTGGATAATAATCACATGGAATAAATAAAATGGTCTGTATATCACAGAAGAAAGTTGAATGCAACTATGTACTTTTATGATGACTGGTTTTTTTTACCAATGTTATAGCTCCTGGCTTCTTAATATGTTAACTTTGCTTTGCTCTGGTCTCAGAGCATTAAACAACAATAAAATCCAGATGAACAGGCTAGCAAAGGATACCCATATGTATTTCTCAATGATATGGCAATGTTAATGTCTGATATTAGATCTTTTAGGACAGGAATGTGTAGTTACTGAAAAAGGTGCATGCTCAAAACATCTTGAGTATCTGTAGGTTATGAATATCATTTAGAACAGCCCTGAAACTGCTGTAAATAACTCTAAGGAGCTGACTGATGAGATGTGGGACAGAGCACATGATTATGGAACTGCAAATGGGCCTAAAAGCCCTATTTAGCTTTTCCTAACCCACATCCTGATCTGAAAGCAGCTTGACCATTGAGTTACTAATTGTTTATAATTTTTTCTTTGATTCCTGAAGCAAAGCAAAGGCACATTTCAATGGTGCAGTGACTAGTGCAGATGGCAAGCTAACTAGTACCTCAGATGAACACAGTGAATGGGAGGCAGCTAAGAGAATGTGAAAAAAAACCCCAGCATATAAAGCTAATATGAAACAAGACACAAATGCTCCAATTAAAAAAGAACTTCAGATTATGACCAGCAGCTACCCAAACAAATGCTTCCTTTAAATCAGACAGAAATAATGCTGACCTGCATCTCTGAGGAGCTTACAACTTGTTAGCAAAATGTCATCTTTGTTGAAACTTGGCATAAATATTTTACACTGTTAACACATTTCTTCTTCTAAGCACCTAAACCCAATTTGCTCTGCTATATGATATAATTAATGGTCTATCTGGAAGTCAGAGGAAAATAATGTTTTTATATTTGTATCTTGACTGATATAAGACCTCATTTTGACAATGCAACATCACTAACACATGCTTTAAAGCAAAGGAAGAAACATATTCTTGAGTTCACACAGGAGTGATCAGAAATAACTGCATTTTTATAGTTTGTCTTGCATGGAAGATGCTCTTGTGAGAAAACTGAAGATAAAATTTATCTCTAGAGGTGAAATGAAGGGGGAAAAAAGAGGATCTCAGTTTTTCATTCTTTATTCTTAGTCATCAGGATTAACTGTTGCCTGTTTATCACTAGAGCTCCTATTCCTCCTCTAACTCTGGTGCTCTCAGGGAGAAGGCAATGTGAGCTATATATGAGGCATGTTGCACGGACACCAGCTGCTCAATGATACTTGAGGCAATAGGAAAACAGACAAAACAGAACTGTGGTATTTTCTAAACACTTTCTAGAGGTAAGCTTTGAACAGGATGGATTATAGAAATGTGACAAGGTTATGTAGATTAGAACATACAATTCCAGTTGCTTGTATGACAGTGATAATGTCTCAACTCTCATAGTCAAGGTAGACTTGAAGATTATTCTGAAGCCCAGCTCCAGCTGCTGTCCATCTCATAGTTAAACTCTCGCTACCTGTTCATCTTGATTAAACTGATCTTACTGCTACTTTTCTACAAGCTTGACACTTTCTGCAATGTTTCAAATTCACTTTGTTTTGATGGCCTTAAGTGTAGCAGTTCTGTCAGCAGCGATCCCTCAGTGCTCTGCTTCTGATTTGCAATCCTTCTCTCTCTCTTTGTGAGGGACTAGCCTAAAAGGTATTCTACACATTAAATTGGACAGAAGCTCTACTTTGGGTATTAAAGAAGCCAATGTTGATGGCTTTAAGTTGGCTGTGTTGTAGCAGGAAGGCTTATGTAGCTCAGAACAGTCAAGAACTTCCCTTAAGCTTGACCCTAAATATCAGCATGGGCAGATCCTGTGTCTCCTTTTGAGAGGTTTCTTTTTGCGTCTTCCAGCACAATGCAAGTCCTTGTTCTTTTTCTGTTGAAGATCTGTGCTAGATGCATCTTCTGTCTGACTTGCATAGTCAATCTTATGTATGTTGAATGCTGTGAGAAGAAGCACTGAAGTCAAAAGATTGGGCCAATGGGAAGGGCAAGAGTTTAAGTTGAAGGTTGAGTGGAGATGCAAATGTAAAACTGCTTTTCTGCTAGTAGTGTCTGAACTTTCTTGGCTTCTATTATAGGAGAGCATTGATCACCTTGGAGAAATGAAACTTGGTTTTGCACCTTTGTGCTGGCTGCATTAAAGGTCTTCTGTCTAATTTTGGACACATGCTTTTATGTGACTGCTTGAGGTCTCCAATCAGATAATCCTCATATTTTGTTTTTGAACTACCTTGCCTAGAGTAAATTGCTATCACAGTGAAGAATCTTCTCATGAGTGGATAATTACCTAGTATCTACTTGACATCCCTGGTTTGTAGATGTGTGCTATGTTACAAGACGAACCTTTCTCTTAAACATTTCTTAACTTTTAAGAACTTCCTACTTTACAGCAAAATGCTATGGGCCAAATCCTCAGGTAGAGTAAATCAATGTCTTTCTATTATGCCAGTGGAAACTGTGTTGATTTACAGCTACTGAACATCTCACCCTAGATATTGATTGAATTTCTTGTTTTCTAGTGGGAACAGGGCCTGAATAGCTTCTGCATTCTGTTTGCTTTCTCTTCTCCTTCTGCATATAAAAAAAATTTGATTCTTTTAATAATAAATCCTGTAGCAGTTTTTTTCCACTATATAATAAAATCCCTTAAGAGCATTTATGGAAGTACACTCATTTATTTATGCAAAATTGCTGCCTTCTTCACTTTTGTCTCATTTTTCATGGTGTTCAAATTAAATATTTTATTCATTGGTTGCAGTTGTGCCCACCATGCATATTACTTCATCATGATGGAATGAGATTGATGTGCTGCTTTGTAATCACCTATCTATACATGCCATCTTTGTCAATAGTGGTTCATATTTCTTTTTCTTTGCCAAGAGGCAAGTGCAGGAAATCAAATAAACTTGTATAATACTGTTTCAAAATTAAGTTTATTACATGAAATTTGAAAAGTGCTAGCAAAATAATGGGAGACAGCTGGACCAAGTCCAGGCCATTCTTGGAAGGTTCCACACTATTATCAGTTGGGTTTTTTGTCAGTGTTCCCTGTAGGATTTGATGGGTAAATATTACCAACATTAAAACATATTCAGCTTGAAGAAGAGTCTGCAAGTGTGTTGTTGCACTGGGATATTAACATTGTAAAACTGCCTCTCTTTCTATTTTAGTGCAGACAGCTTTGTTTTAATCTTTCTTTTTAGCCATTAAAAGACTGTTTCTTAATAGATCCTACCATAAATACATATAATATCTCACTTTTATAGTACATGATCATACTGTATCACATTTTCTCTAACTTAGAGTCTACTAAAAGTATACTTCTTGATTTTTTTGTTAGCTTTTTGGAGCAATGACTTTTTTCATTTTGTACATTGGTTAGCATAGGACCTAGGGCTGGCTCATGAATAAAGCCAGAATTAAGCTTGCTGCTGTATGGTTTTGTTACAATGCAGTCGTGTCATACTACTTTTAATATGTTCAGTGTATAAAGGCCCTCCTCTCTTCTGAGAAAGTGTCAATATTAAAGGCTTTCCCAACAGAGCCATAGGCCTTCTTTTCTGACTGTTCAACAATTATCTGAAGGACAGTGTAAGACATATAGAATTATTTCTTATTAAACTTCTTTAAGATCACATATATACATATATGTGTATATGTAGGCTTGAAAGAAATGCTGGAAGTCACAGACTGCTATGTAACTTCAGAACTTAAACACAGCACAGATCCGTTATAGCTTTTCTTGGATGTCAAGTTATTGTGTGAGTATCATGATTCAAAATATGACTGTACTGGTGACTATTAATCTTAGCAGAGTAATTTGCAAAATACTTAGTCTGAAAAGTTCTTTTAATATGAGTCTTTGTATGCTTAGAAGGGAACACATGCTAAAATAACTGGCTGAATCTGGCCTAAATGTAAGCATCAACCTGCCTTGTTGCAACACCTCCTAAGAACTTCGAACTAGAATTCAATTGTTAACAAAAAGATTAAAGAGTTTTGCAAGACCAGAAAGTGTTTGTTTTTTTTTTAAAAGATTTTAATGATTCTAGAATGCCTGCAAAAAAGGGAAGAAAGATACAAAGATAATAAATAACTGAACATGTACACTGACTTAGTGGTTGTCACTCTGCTTCATAACATGGCCATTTATAACCCAGTCATATCGGCACTTCAAAGCGTGATGAGATAATTACATTTAGCTACTCAGCAAAGCAGAAGAACACGTCATGTTTTTGGTAAGATATGACTGAATTCTATACAGGCAGTGGTGACCATATGTTCTGTTTGTTTGTTACATACTACCTGTAAAGCACATTCGTCTCCTGTTAAACTATGTGAGCAGTCACATTTGGATTTTTTTTTTTTATTTATTAAATTTTTAGTTTTCTCCATTGTTTGCTTCAGGCAGGACAGAACCAAATTCCATTGAAATTAATAGAAATACTGCCACACACTTCTATGGCTTTAGGTTCAGAAAATTTACATCAACTGGCTAAGAGTGCCAATCTTTTATTTAAAACATTTCTTTCCCAGCTTTCCACTGGTTTTGTTTCAAAATATAACAATGATGTTCATTATAACCTGGCTGCTGGCCCTCAGATACAGTATGGGGAGCAAACTACATCCCTTGTACGTGTACAAAATCACAAGGAAATTATTTGGTTTTTACCATCGAGCTGTTCCACCGCTCCAAATTGCACCTTCCGTTTAATAGGTCCTGGTATCCTACTTCAAACTTGTGGTGCTTGAACATGGGTGCTGTTGGAGAGTTATTACATTCTCAGTTCTTGAAAGAGATGCAGAATTAAATTTCAGATATTTTAAGTAGTTCTCTGGACACAAAAATTTGATTGTCCACAAAATGAAATTTTTATTGACTACTTAATTTTCACTGTGTCAGAAATTATTTCTACTATTTTGTCTAATAAAATTTACCTCTCATAATGCTCAACTTCTGCCACCTTCCTTCATATTTATACTTAGAAACTCTATTTTGCAAGATATTGGAAATCAATCTAAAAGAAGCAAATGCCTCTTGTACCACTGGAGTAGCTACAGTTAGGGCATAATCACCTCAACCATAATTTCACTCTTTTAAGTGACATTTTTGAGTTAAATTAATTCACAAGGCTTGTGCTAATAAATAAAACTTATATTTGTATGCTATGAAAAATTAGGGAATGTTAGTATTCATATGCTCAGCAAAACACAGAGTATATTTAATACCTGCCAAATGCAATTTATATTCCAAGCTGAGAAAGAATTCCATCATTCAGCATTTTTCAAGCATTTGAGTGACTGGAATTACACCAACAGCCATGCATATCTATGGTTATTCCTAACCTCTGAAATCCATATTGTGTTATGCATGCCTGTGCTCACTGATTTCTTATTCCTGGTGGTATCTGAGGACTAAGATTCTACTCAATGTGATTAAAAATATTAAAATTTGCCCTACGGAAAGTTTTCATTGCATGCTGAAGCTGGGCTTGCATTCCTGATTTTGGTGTGGTATCCACAGTCAGCAGCTCAAACGTAGATTTACAAAAGTGCACCCTAAGCTCTTAGTGCAGATAACAAAAATTCCAGGAGGGAGTTAATTTTTAAGGACCTAATTTAGTAAGGCAGTAACAATAGGCTTGTATGGCTAAGCATGAACTTTGCCAATACTGACTGGAGGTCTCAATCAAAGGACTGTAGATCTAGGTAAGATCAGCACATTTTATAATGTTGGACATCAGCAGTGTCAGGCATCCTGAAACAGATAAAAGGGAGAAGGTGCCTTGGGCCATAAAATTTACATTCCAAGCAGCTGAAGGTAAAAATGATTAAGCCAAAACATTCTTTTCTTTTTCTTTTTTTTTTTTTTCCCTGAAATAGTGTCTAGTGATACAGATTATTATAGTGAGGTAGTTACCCTAAAATGTTAAAAATCTGAAGCGGGTCCTTGTACAAATACTAGAAACATTATGTGATGTACAGTAAAGTGGAGGATATTAACAACCTGAGCTGTCTCAAAACTCATGCTTGTTTTCCAGACTTTTTATGTTTGAAGTGGATGGGTGGTGATGGTTATATTGCAGTGTTCAATGCAGGACAGCAACTGCAAACCTGATAACTGTGTGTGGTATTCAGTGGTCCATGAACATTCATTGCATGTTAAACATGTTCTAAGTACTTGCTTGCTAACTGATTGAATAAGTCATAAGTGCTTCAGTTCTACCACTTTCAGTGCAAGTTTTAGAGCACAAAGAAAGAAGGAAGGTTATAAAGAATGTAAAATTAACTTCAATAAAGACCTCTTAGGCTCAAGTCTGAGCCTGGCTGGGTAAAAGCACATTTTCTTGAATATGAGACTACAGCTGGACTTTTGAATAAGACAATAATAAAAAGAAAGAATGTCAGCAATGAAAATGTAAATGCATATTCAAGCTAAGTTATTTTTTTACACTTTTATTGCTTGTATCACTGAAAATATTGCTTTTATATTATTTTTTTACAGTGAAATATATTTTATTAAATAAGTTCTTTCCTTTACTTTCATAGAATTACCTCAATTGTCTTTTAAGTAAGTGAAAAAATGCTTTTCATTCTTCTTCATTATGTTTTCACTGATTCACCACAAATACAGAAAAATAGAAAGACAAGCGTTACTCTGGCATCCAGGCTATGGCATCTGCTATTCCATGTGTTTTATGTCATTGACAAATGGTAAAGATTCTGTGTGCTAGTCTGAATAGCAGCTCTTCAAAGGAATAACCTGTCACAAGCTAGTGAAGTCACTAGTGTTGGCAATACTATTATTATCTAGAGACAACGTGAGATGCATGCAATGGAAACTTCCTGGAGTAGAGAAAATATTAGTGGAACTTTTGCATCTATGAATGTAATATATGCAGTCCTGAGATGGTAATGAGTGGATAAACTGGTAAATATAACTAGCGGGGACATATTTAAGCATTGCAATATCAGTAAGTTGGATGGCTTTTTTTCTTTTTTCCACTGTTGATGTAACACATGGATACACTAAAATAAGCTGGGTTAGTTTTTAGGAAAGGGAGATGTGTGGCAAAAGAAAGTCCTTCAGAGTCTTCTAACTCTACTGAATTGAAGCTACTAGGCTAATCTTTTGCTTTGTGTTTTAAAGGAGGATATAAAGGAAAATGAACCAACACTAGGTGAAGAATCACTTGCTTGTATCACTGGTGCCTTCAGTTTATTTAACCTTTCGAAGACTGATGCACATTGCCTCAATGCTAGAGCACAAGCTCTTTCTGATGTAGGCCAGTCCATAGGTGAGCCATCATGGTCAACACTCTGCTGTCTTCCACCGCTGCTGCAGACAGTGGAGCCCTATGCCAGAGAAAGAGCGTGAAGGAAGATGACAAGTTGAAAAGAGGGAGAAGCAATGAGAAAAACAAACAGAAGGAGGGTAAGTCTTGGTTCCTCACCAGGAAGTTGGCAGAGGAGTGAAGAAGAACATCACCAAGTCTTTAATACATCTGATTGCAGGAATAGAATTTCTGTTTGTGATAGCTTCAGGCTTTCACATATATATTTGTCCTTTCACACACTTTTGGATAATAACATTTTGCAAAGGCACTAAAACTCTGGTTAAAAAGATATATTTTCTATCCTCATTTTCATTCTTTTCGTTCTGCCCTCTTTTTAAATGACTAGGCAATGTATTCAAAAACTCAGATATCTTTTAGAAAATGACGCAGAAATCAGAAAGCTCTTGCAAACCATTCAAGTGAGTGGCAAACACCTGTTGTCAGAAAAAAAGGTATCCAGTGTGTTGTGATCAGATGTAATTTTTCTATTGTTTATCTGCAATTTTTGTAAGGTTTCTACAAAAATGAAACCTTCTATAACAGTCTAGATGGTATGCAGACAAATAGATATGTATTTCATGTCTCCAGTTGTAGCAGTTCCAATTTTTTTTACAGTAACATTGGGATCCTAGTGGAAAACTACAGGAAAGAGTTCTCTGAAGAAATAATTCAACAAAAAATTCTGAATACTGAAAGCCTTTTGTAAAATGTGGTGAATGTTTATAAATAGAAGAAACAAAGATGTCAAAATATTAATTGCAAATGCTGCTTCACAGCTCTATTTTAAGGACAACAACAAAAAAGTGCCAACCCCCCCAAACCCCCAAACTGGAAAGAGATTCAAGCGGCTGCTATATGAATTGAATGAGCAATGGAGATTGACCCACATGAATGCAGAGGTTTATAAAGGGAACCAGGCTGCCTGAATGGTAGGTTATCACTATTATTTCAGGAGTTAGATAATCAATGCATTCAATTTAGTTTTCTAATAATTTAATTCCTAACATTTTAAAGTAAGTCTCAGAAATATTAAATAACTAAGAATATTTACCTTTGACTATATTGTATACTGCAAACAGCTGCTGATGCTGAAATAGGTCATATTTTTAGGTCACGTGCTCTTCTGTTTGGCTGACTACTTTCTGGATTCTCCCTCATTCAATATTTCTCCCTCTGCATCAGAAAACCAGAGACATTGTGCATGCAGAGTAGTTTGGTGAATATGCTAAATTGCTGTATTGACATGCTGTTAGTTCCACTCACTATATCTTGCTTTTGCTCATTAAGAATGCCATCAGTTTGAGAAATGCTTGCAAGGTCTAACAAAACACTTAGGACGCCCTACACACTGGGGACTGGTTGTGCTGCATGACAGTGTACAGGGAAAATTTAGTCTTCTGGGAACACAGGAGTGGCTCTCCATGCCAACCTTTACTCTTTGTCACCTACACAAAAAGATCACAGTGAAAGATACTACAGCCTTACTGTAAAGCTCTGCCTCCTAGGAAAGATAAGGGACAATACAGACTTTCTACAAAATAAGTCAGGCCCCAGCTTTCTTCTGGAAGTAACATCTATAGAATTGAATGGAAATTCACCTTTCATGAGCACCAAACCTGGCTTAGGGTCAGTCTCAAACCTGATGGTTAGGGAAGCTTCTGGAAGAAGGAAACAGGAGCTTGCTCAAGGACAGACTTGGTAAGTATCAAAAGCATTGGACTATGGTACAAAGCATAGGATGTCTGGTTGCCTTTTTTTTTTTTTCCCCCATGAAATTTCTTCATTGTGCTTTTGGTTTGTGGTGAAGTCTGCACCTTCTGGATTTTTAGGCATTGTTCTGCATCCCATAGGGACTTAAAAGGGACTTACATGCCTTGCAGCTCTGGCTGGGCAGTTCTGAACAATCATAAAAGCACAAATGTCTGTATATATATAATTTTCAGACCAAATAGGGAGCTCCAAATGAGCTCAAGGGTAGGTAACTGCTGAACAAGGAGCTTCTTTCTCATAAATTTTGGGCATAAAGATTGGTCGTCTCTAAGTCCTGTGGTAGGTGCATAATTCTCAAGTTTTGGCAGGCTTTTGGTTGACCCAAGAAGCAAACATTGCTTGAAGGCAACAGGATTACTTTGAAATATTGCTATCATCACTTATTCAAAATAAATAAAGGAAAACTTTTTCTCTGAACAGAAGTATTACAAGCCCAAAGGAAGCAGGCAGTCCATTATGGTGTTTTAGCTATTCTTAAAATGAAAAATTTTCATTCCAATATCAAGCCCCAATCTCCTATGTTGCAATTCAAGCTTTTTTGTCTCACCTTTCATATATATGCCCTCATATATATATATATATATATATATATTTATATGCCCATATATATAAAGTAACAATTTTTGATGTGCTAGAAACTGTTATGGTATATTCACCCAGTTCTTTCTTAGGCAAAACTGATCTGGTTTTCCTTAATCTTCCCTCATAGGTCATGTTCTCTACAGTTGTTTTCAGCCCACCTGAACATGATTTCATCTAGATGTTAATTTTCTGGTTTGTATACTAGAACATCAGAATTTATTCTAGATATTTGAAAAGCCTTACTAAAGTCCAAATATATCACAGCTGTGAATTTTCCATTATCCAGCTAGACCAGTAATCAAAGAAAGAAATTAGATTGGCTTGACATGATTTGTTCCTGATAAATCCATGTTTTCTGTTTTTTATCACCAACTTATTCTCTTGTGCCTTATAAATGGATTTTTAGTAAATTGTCCCAGAATTTTTCAAGGAACAACAGTCCAGGACTGGTTTGTACCCTCCCAAGTAGACAGATTTTCCCCATTTGAAGTGTGACATTGTGATTGCCCTCTTTTTATCTTCGGGGAATTCTACTATCCTTCATCAACTCTTCAAGGTAAGGGCTATGATTCAGAGATTACTGTGGTCACTTTGTTAAGTATACTTAATTGAAATTAATTGGACTAAGCTAAATTGAAAATCTCTATCTTTTTTCATTGTCCTTTCCTATATTCAGGAAGACATGCCTATCTCCTTTAAAAATGTAATTCAATTAAGTATTGGATCATAGTTAACATTTATTTGAAGATTGAAAGAAGGCTTTAGATACTTCAGCCTTCCTTGGGTCATTCATTATTTCATCTCCTTCTTAATACTTCCTTTTACTTCTTTAATGTGTAGTGTATTTGTAGAATCTTTTCTTGTTGCTTGTTATGTCCCATCTTAATTATAACTCATTTTAGTGTTAGCCTTGCTGACTTTAACGTACATATCTGAGAAATTCTTTTATATCCTTAAGAATGTGCCCTTGTTTTCATTCTGTGTGCAGTTCCTTTTTCCATTTTCACATCATTAAATTGCTACTAATGAAGTCAAAATGTCTTCTACTAGACTTTCTATCTTTGAGATAGTTTCAATTGTGTAGTTGGCATAATGTTTCCAGTAACCACCAGGACTCTCACACTTCTTTAAAAATCCAAATTATCCATGCAAAAGACCCTGTCAATAAATTCCTTCCATTGATGTCTGCTTTCTCAAAGTGCTGTTCTTATTTTGTTACCCTCTTTTTTTCTCTTTCCAACAACATCTTTTCAACCGAATTATTTTGCACCTTCGTCAGAATCAAATTTAAAATAGCTATTGTCCTAATAATCCCTCTTCCAAAGAAAAGATTGTCTCCAGCACTTGCAGCAAACATTTTAGGCCCCACAGTGTAATTGTTCCAAAATACAGGAAGGAAAGTCATGACCCCAGTCACCAACAGGCTACTTCTCTTGGGTTGTCCTTAGATTTGTCGTAAATGATATCCAACAGCGTCTCATTGATTTAGCAGTGGAGACACTGCCACAACACTGTCTTTTCTTTCTTTTTTGTCTCAGCTAGAGCCATTAAAACTGTCTTTCATCGGATGTATTTTTTCTGAAGTTCAGAAAGTGCTCCTGATAAATAACCCCTCTACCACTGCATCTCAGGTATTTCTCACCCCTCCCAAGGTGCTTCCTTGTATACTTACTATATTCCACTAGGAGTTTGTGATACCAATTATACCAATTAGTTAAGCCTTTGAGTTGTTCTTGTTTATTCCTCATATCCTGGCCATGTATCTAGAAGGTATTTCAGATACTCAGCTGCTTGTGATGTTATTCTTTCACTTGCCTCATAGTTTCTCGTTTTTTCATCTCACTTTCCAGATCAAGGCTGGTTTCCTACTGCTCCTCTAAGAAGAAAAAATGACTAAAGACAGCTCTTCTCTTTCACTCCTCGGATTTTGGAAGCTAAGCATGTACTTTCACTGAGATGCTGTCTTATTTGCACTGTAGACTGCATCTCCATTCCCACTCCTGTCCTTAGTGCCACAAACAGACTGCATCTCCATTCCCACTCCTGTCTTTAGTGCGACAAACAGACTGCCTTTTGCAGATTATCTGCGATTGCTCCAGATGACAGTGACATTGCCCCTGGATTAGTGGTAGAAAAGTAGGGACTGTGCCAATGGATTTAAGTCTATTTGCCAGCTTGCAGTCTGATGAAACACAAAAGCATCTATCTGTTATGTTTGATATTCCTCCTTTGGAGTAAAGCAAGGAGAGTTACCAACTAGCCCGAGTCCCGGAGCTGGAGTGATCACATCTAAAAGAAAAAATGACAGCCTACTCTGAGCCATGCTTTTATTTCTTATTTAAAATCACAGGAGAAAAATCAGTTTTCTCCACGTGCCTGCTTTTGAGAAAGCTTTGGGGTGGACCTTTTTCTGATATAAAGGAAAAGGATAACATCAAGAGAAGTATTTGCAGTGATCTGGGTGAAGATCACATTTCTGTCTTTAAAAGTAGAGATTGTGTGGGTAAGCCAGAGTAGTGTCACTTTGCTGTTAAAATGAAGTTCGTTCAGTGACTGTCTAGAGAAATTGTATCTTTAGGTATTTCAGTAGCCTGAGTTACAGCATCTCTTGGGAAGCATGATACTGAAATATAGAGACCTTCATCCCAAGGTCACTGACTCAGATCTGCCCCTAGGTGAAAGAGCAAAAAAAATACCCCTACCTGATGGCTTTTTGATGATAGATGTGAGGAGAGCCAACGGACTATGATCAAACAGAGAAGTGCCCACATTGCAAAACTACTGTCAGAGTCACTGATGCCTCAGCAAAATGGCCAAGGACAAAATAGGCATGGAGATTCCACTTACTGCAAATTCCTGCTGGCAGCTGCTGAAAGTCAGCGATGATGGACATATATGTGCCCTACCACTGTACTGAGCTTTCAGGGGAAGCAGTGGCGGGGAGTGAAGGACTTCAACCTGTAACTTCTCTAAGACAAAGGAAGCCATACCAGGAGGCCATGTGAGCTCGAGGTCTTACCTAGGATTAGTAATTTTTATCATAAGACATCTGAAGCCCACCCACCCATTCTGAAGTGAAACGTGAAAGTATCTGACAGGCTAAAAGCAGTTCTATGATCTGTTTTGGGAGAAACATAATCCTGATTGGCTTTGCCACAGTAACTTTTTTTCATGTAGTGCCACCTGATGTGATAAGAAGAAAAGTAGAATCCAGTGTAGTCTATTGTGGCTGAGGACCAGGCCTCAGAAATACGTGTAGAGCAGCACTCCAGGAGGTTCTAGCTTTGAGGGAGGCATCAAGACTTACAGGGTATCTACAGATCATCCACTGAATTCAGTGAACCTTTCAGTTGTACTCCTGTACTGTGCTTTGCTTTGCACTGTGGAGTGGTCTCAGAGCACATGAACTGGATTCCCTTTGTGTGGAACTTAACTGGAAGATGCACTCCAGGAGTTCATCAGTGGCAACTTGGCATTCAGCCTGTGTAGGCAGAACACAGCTAGTTTGATGTAGAAAAAAACCATGCAATATGAGCAGGAAGGATGTCAGGTCTTCACCAGCTATTTCATTTTACAGAGCCACTTCTGCTCGTCTGCATTGCTTGCTAACATAGATGTAGTTTACCTGGACTAAGGGATTTTGGTATCCTATAAACATGGGATTTATATTTTGCACCTAGGCTTAAAAACTGTATGCAGTATATGCTTAAAAATTATATGGAAAAATAATTTGCTTGCACTTAGTTCAGTGGTTTTGATGCTTCTGTCATCTATATCAAAGGAAAAGAAAGAATCCTAGTGGACTGAATACTTTGCACTTGTCAACAGTATGTCAGGTTAAAATGTATCTTTAAACATAAAGTATAGCCAGTCTAGTTTTTGAGCTGATATAGGGAGCTCTTGAAATGACCTTGGAGGCTGAGAATGAAGAATGGACACGGTCAAAAATTCTTGTTGTCTCCTGAAGTCAGTGGGCTGGATTCGACCATCAATGTATCACAGAACATCACAAGCCTTCACACTGAATACAGTCATTTTAGTGGCTGTGGAAAGCATTTCTACAAATTAGTGAGATTGAAATGTTAGTGGCTTTTTTTTTTTTAACTTGGCAAACATAGCTTTTTACATTTCTGCACCAGAGATATTTGCAAATCTGCTTAATTGTAGGTAACCTGTTAATTACAAAAATAATTCAAGGGTAAGATAAAACACAAAAGACAAGACATAATGAACTTCAGATTTTTTCCTCTTCTGTAATCCTGTGACAGTCATTTTTTATTCCATGTGAAGAAAATAATGTCAGGAGGATACTAATCATCAGTTTGCTACAGCTGAAACCAGCACAGCTGGCAGATGAGTATTTTAATGTATTTCTAGATTAAGCAAGGCAGTTTAAAGAAAACATCATGCAAAAATTCAATCTGCTATAGGTTTAAAATAAAGTCCTCATCTGTGCCATGGTAGAGTGAATAGCTACCTTATGTTTTATCATATTGCAGTGGATTATCTTTCTAATGAAGCTTGTATCCCCCTAAAGCATTCTTGAGATATTTTGTGTTCACATTGGTCTATAATAATGCAATGAGTGAGTGCAAGAGTGGATTTTCCTTTAGTAAAGCTCTAGCAGGACTCTTTTCCTAACAAATTAAACTGTAAATGAAAGCAATTCATACATGGAAGGCAAAACAAAATGCTGTATATTAATTTCAGTGAGCTATTTTATTCTCATCAAATTGGATTCTTTGCAAAATTAGTAAGGGTTTTGGAAAGGGAAGGAATTAGAAGTTTGTTTTTTATTTATATTTGTTTTAATACCTCTTTTTCTCTGCCAGTCCTTAAATAATACCCCCATATAGTACAACTTTAGCTGGACTAATACAGTTGGAGCCTAAGAGACTACAAATCAATATCCGACTCTTCTTTAATGGACGTAGTTTTCCATCTTCAATTTCTTAACTCATCTATGGTCAAAGATTCCTCTACCTTCAAGAAGCCTAGAACTGAGGGAGAGCTAGAGCTTAATTACTCCTGAGAATTAGCCAGACTATAGTGGCATTAAACATCTGTAAGAAAGGGCTTCTAAACTGTAGAACTTGTAAAGATCATGTAAAGAAGATGCAGAGAGCATCTAACTTTAGTCATTTGTGCCTGTTGTCAGAGGTTTGGAATGGATAAAATATTTGTTCACACCTTGTTTTACAGAGGAGCGCTCAGAGTCTAAGCTTGGAGTTTGGAGCAGGAGGAGGGGTTTCAGACCACTTTGCACTTCTCTGGGTATTCAGTATTGACTGACTACATACTCTTCCATAAATTGGACTGGTTATCCATGTACCTCTGGGCAAGTATGGTTGCTCTTGGGAGTTTATCCCACAGGCTAATACATCACACAAACAGGAAGCTAATTACCCCTCTTCTGTGCTCAGCAAGGGTTTCAATCTCTTAATTGCGGTCCATCATGACTCATTTTATTGTACTAAATAGCGTCTGTATCTGAGGTACTTCAAATAAGCTAAATATAACAGCAGAAAGACATCACCATGGCTCTGCCTAACCTTTTCACATGAATTTTCCTTGCATGCCTCTCTGGGAGAGAGGAAAGGGCAGAGGGCATTCACCTTTCCCTTGGCAGCAATAAACATCTATAGCCTAAACAGCTGGTCATCTTTTGTGCTCTCTCGCACCAGCTGATGTATTTAAACCCTGCTACCTATTTGCCTGCTTTTTTTTTCCCTTTCCTGATAAGGAGATGGCATAGTCTTTCTCCCTTGGTGGTGGCTGCTTTTTCCCCCATCCTTAGAGCCTTTTCTTGGCCTTCTTTTAGTTGTGGCCCTGCTAAATCATTTATGTGGAGCTTTGCTCCTGCATCAGTCTCAGTGCCATCCCTTTCTTTGGTGAGGGCAGTCTGGCATTCTCTCTCCTCACTCCAAAAGGAATATTATCAATCTTAGTCAAGGACATTATTCAGGTCTAATCCCACAAACCATATAGTAAAAATCTCCTTCTGAGAACCTTATCCTACATTTGAATATGTGTTTTTTAACCAAGGACATCAGGTTGTCAAGACTGGGTATGGCTTGTGATATCATGGGTTTGAATGGGTGCTTTTTGGGGATAAAATACAAATTAAGACTGAATGTAATTCAGGTCCCATTAAAGCCCAGTGGAAAATCCCCAGCTAAATCAGGTCATCCTGATCAGCCACTGTCTGTTTTTATCTCATTTCAAGCCTTCTCCCATTAAAGATAATCTTTCAAAGGCAAGAAACCTAATAGTCATCAAAGTGTTACCATCAGAATAACTAAAACTGTGCATGGTTAGATACTTCAGAGTGATCTGATGATACTCTTTTTTATCTCAGCCTCTCACCTTTTGTCCACTTCTATCATGACACAAGGTTAGCAGCTGGGTGCCCCAAAGCTCTCCATTTGTTTAAGTTCTCTATATAAGGAATATATAGAAAGGGGAAGAGATTTGGTCATCAGTCAAGTCTGCAGATGGCAGGCAGTTATTTAGAATAGTCAAATTCAGAGTTATAGAACGTGTAGTGAAGTGAGTGCAAGGTCAATGAATGCTAAATAATATACACTGAAGGGAAAAAGGACAACAGCATAGTGGACTGCAGTAAGGGGTCAGAGACCGTCTGGATCTGATCAGCCCAGCCACACTGACCCCTTCCTTTTCGTGGACAGGTCTGTATCGTCTTTGGCACAGCTGCAGAGAAGCGCTTCTGAAATCACAGTCAGACACCTTAAGCTCCCTCTCACTGTACCTGACCACTGTTCTTGTGAACCCAGAGAGGTGCATAACTTTGTGGACAGCCTAATGAGGATTGGTGCTTGCAGTGTCTCTGGTGATAAAAGCAAACAAGAGAGTAAGGTGGGTAAAGAAGAAAAAAGAAATTAATATATGCTATTATTCCCACCTGAACTACTGTACAGGGGCCTGTTATCCTATGTTAGGAAGGATATTGTTAAATTAAAGGGCAATCAGAAAAAGGTCATAGCATGATTAGGTGTTTGAAAATCTCTAATGACAATGATGAAAGGATGGGGAGTGTCTATTTTAGGAAGACCTCTGCAAGGGGCAAGGAGAGAAAACAAAAAAAGTAACAGTTTAAGGATGACAGATAAAGAAATTCTGCTCTCACTACCTCATAAAAAAAGAACAAAGAGATATTTTTCTGAAATATGGCAAATTTAAAACTTGCAAAGGAAATACTTTTTTAGAGTTAGTGGAGTTAAACTATGGGACTTACAAAAGTATTCCCATAAGTTTTACAAGAATGAGGAGCCTTACTTCTGGCTTTTCCCATCTATATGTCATTTTTCTGCCTTCAGAGTGCCCCTTGGGTAGATTTTTGTTACTTGAAAGAGCACGCACTTGCAAAGGAGGGTGAAGGGAGGGAATGGTCTGCGCCAGACTGTACGTGGTAGTCAATAAGAAGATTTCAGAAGTTTCAGTAACTGGGAGAAGCACAGTGAGGGTTTTGCTCCGAAGCTCCGGTGGCAGTCCTGGCAGCTGGACAGAGCCCTGACCATCTCCTGTGCTCTGAAATGGGAAGCCAAAGCAGCAAGCCCCTTAGGGTATGGGGGTGGGCAGGGGGGGATTTGGATCATGGGTGGGGGAGAAATCAAGGCCATTGGGAATACTGAAATGTTCTTGCATTAGTTGGGAGGGGGGCGTAGAGGGGGGGAGTGGAGCTCTGGCTTTAGGGGCTGGGAGTCCTGAGGAAGGAAGCACTGGGAGCTATTATGGGTAGCTCCTACCCCCCCATTTCTGCTTTTTACTCCTGTTTGCCAGTGGATATAGTGCACAGACTCTTCCCTCCCAGAACTGCTATAATCTCCTCCCTATCTCCAGTACCCTGAATTTCCTTCTGGATTTAAAAAAGCAATTTAACAGATACAGATACAAAGAATAGTCAGGATTATGAGAGTAAACGTGAAGAGGAAGTGCTAGAAGGAAGAGAGAACCTCGTGAGATAGGTTCTGAGATACCCTTTAACAATCTGGAGTTGGAAAACCTCTCCTTTGCTACTGAGGAGTTGGTCTCCTCTTCTGTAGTGCCAGTCACCACCCGCAGATAAGGCAATGGTTTATATGACAGGTCTGGGTCAGTATAAACATTCTTAACAGTATCACAGCACTAATTGAAAACTGAAAGTGGGTTTAAATGCCTCTGAAGAATGGCTGTGAAATATATTATTCAAATCAGGAGGGAGTAAACTCCGTTTACCTATATTTCATTTCAGCTGCAACATCTGTTCCCAGCAAGGTGTGACTGAATTCCCCTTGATTGTATCTCTCAGTAAGATTAGCAAAACTTTTCTGAGCGATACTGCAGAGCTGGAGACAGGAGGAGATGGTTATGGGCCTGATTTTTGGAGGTATTGAACAGTCATGTATCACACTGACTTCAGCTGATGCTGTGGGTATTCAAGGCTTTTCTGGTATTAACAGCAAGGCCCTGACTGCAGTGGCATTTTCCAAGAGAAGGCTCATTCTCGAGAGCTATTACTTTCAGGTGGAATATTTCCCAAAATTTTAATCAATCCTTATGGAATTACATTTTTATTAGTCATGAAATGTATTTTTTTACATTGATTATTTTTCTCTGAAAAGCAATTAAGTGGTGCATGAAAGGCAGAGAAGTAACAAAATTAAATTCAAAAGGTTTAAGGAATAATCATTTGAATTATAAAGATCAATCACATTGTAAATGAAATCCAGCTGACTTAGAAATCCCTTACTACAGATTTTACAAACTTTTACTGTCTTCCTACTCGTCACATAGGAATGGGACTACTCTGCATCTCAAAGTAACACCCATTTGGTCTATCTTAGAAGTAGTTAATTTCCATTATAGTCTACTGAGAATTCAGTATTTACTGAAGATTGCTTAAAGTGAAGAAAAACATAGCATGATAAACATATCAATAATCTGTAAGTGGGATTGCTAGGAAAGATTTGAGGTAAATGTTGGAAAAAGAAGACTTCCCATGGTGAAAAAAATAGGCATCTTCCCCTGAGGGCTTTTTTTTTTTTTTTAGGAATTTGTATTCTCTGTTAAGAATTTTGATTTTCAATGAAAAAGTAACCTGTTGATACTTTAAAGAAAACAAAATGTAGTAAAAAATATTTTTTGGACAAAGCCAACTATTTATACCTGTGTCCTTTAAAATATATCTTGGTGTCTACAACAGGCCTGAATTCAAAGGCTGCATGCAGGTTTTTTCTCTGCTAGGAGTGAATGTAATTATCAGTAGTTTTCAAATTACTGTCTATAGACACTAAGGACTTTGCTAAGCCTGTCCTGGTTGTCTGCATAAAAAAAAGTTAATTAACAAGTTAGCCAGGGATGGGACCAGTGGTGGAGGAAGCGGCTCATGAGAAAGGCAATTATGCAAAGTGCACTCTGAGAAGGACTTTCTCGAATCAGCTAAGCCTCTGGGAAATTAAATGGTGATGGCACTTCATGAAGTGCCCCTGGTTTGGCTGTTCTTTTCACATTTGTAGCACCTGGGAGCCCTTCTCCTAGACCCCAGGACGCTGATGTGCTAGGTGCTGTACAAGCCCAGAAGAGAGATGGCCTCGCTCCCAGGGAGCTTGTTGGGGGATAAAGCAGGCTGGTGCAGCAGGGCATATTAGCTCAGGTTCAGCCCCAAGTACAGTTGTGATAGGCCAGATTTCTGGCCTAAAGCATCAGAGAAGCAGACTCAGGATTGCTTAAACGTGACATGCGCAAAGTCTGAGAAAACAGATGGACAGAAGACAGCCAAGAGAATAGAAGGAAGCAATGAGACAACTCTGGTCACCTTGAGAGACAGTTACCTCAGCACACAGACAGCCTAAATACTTTCAGATTTTATTATTTGTGCTGTGAGTACAGGTTTTACATAGATTAAGCCCAATTCCGAAATAGCAATAGCAAAACATCAAAACACAGGCTTTTTCCTAATGGTCTTCCTATATGAAGTTTTGGCAATGTTTATTTCTCTTGCACATAATGTGCTTAGATTTACTGACTAGTAAATAAATAAGTCAAAGTTCTTATAAAATACAAGAAGTAAATGTATTATTTCACTGATTCATAGTTTGGTTGTTTTCATTTTTCCTTTAGCAGATTATAAAACAAATGCAACATGAATGAAGGTAGATAAAAGAATAAGCATTACTAAAGAGTAGAAGGCAACTTAGTGGAGATGTCTTACAGCTTATATATCTTTGCTATCAGTAGCAGTGCATGAACAAAAGCTAGGAGCCAGTAGGGGTAGAAATATTCTTACTGTTTAGGTAAAAAATTTTTAAAATACCTGTTGGCAGTCTTCTTGCCCAGCTAAAGATTAGTTGCTAATGTATTTAGTTTAACAGCCACCTTCACACTAACAGCATCTTCTCCTCCTATGCTAACTGCAGTGCTCTGAATGCCATAGATATGCAGGCAAAATTCTGTAAAAATATAGAACAGACTGAAATTTAATACAGCTCTGCATGGCATGATATCTTATTAAAAAGAGGATATTTATTTAACATCCTGCCAAGCAAACTAATAGGTTTATTCTTTTCTGTATGCATACTGCTTCTTTGGCCATTGGAGTTATACATGAAGATAACGCCTGAAACTATCATTTCAGTCAATGGAAATTTCTTTATTGACTTAAGAAAGTACAATATGTTCATAAGGACTATAGCAGAATAGTCTTGTAATTTTATCTGGGCTAGCTACTTGCAGCCAATTTTGCTGTCAGTCCTGCTACATCTGTTTCTGAAAAATCTGAATTCATATTTACTGATGTTTTCTGTAGTTCTCGGTTCATGAGTTAAAAACCCAGCACTTTTGTTAGCCTTTTGAGGTACAGAAAAGGCTGGATTCTTTTCTTTAACTATGCTTATTTGTTTTCTCAGACATTTCTGTCTTCTGTTGCCTGTTGGTATACTACCTAACTAAGTTGCTGGCTGGTTACACCAATTGAAGTGAATGGTATGCCTCCCTGTAACTTCTATGATTCTGGTAAGAGAAAAGAAGCAGCAACTGGAGAACTGAAGTGGGGCAGAATTTTATGCAGTATAATCTTATACGCTGTAAATTTATGTCTCAGTTATCTAACTCAAGTGCCTAAAACACTTAGGAGAAAAGCTGTCTTTGTTAGAAGCTTGCCTCTGCACTCTTAGCTGATCAGGGCACTGCTGCCTGATCTTGCTGCAAAAGGAATAGGTTGTTTTTAGTTCTCAAAAAATGTCATTCAGCTGAGTCTGAACAAAGCTGATTCTCAGACACAATGCCAGTGAACAATGCTGATTCCCAGATATTCTGGTTATTTTGAAGTTAAAACCAGGTTTCTGTGGGGGATTTTTTTTTTTTTAAAGTGAGTTTCTCAAGCTTATTCGGCAAAAACATTAAAAAGTAGGGCACAGTTCTTCACTTCATAGGTCATGTTAAATCACAGATTACTCACAATTCCAATGTATTTTAAAAATGAAGATTAAAAACAACTTCTGGAAAAGTGAAGGGTGGAATGTCTTATAAATGTTTTAATAATAATCCCTTTCCCGAAGTGCAAAAACATTTCAGCATGGAGCAGATACATGACAACACTATAAGTCCCCCCGATTAGCATAGAGATTTAATGTTAGTGTATTAACCTACATTCTAGGAAGTCCAAGAATTCAAAACATGCCTAAAAAGTCATAAATATATTTCCTTATTCTTTATTGTAAAGAGCTTCAGGGGTGGCTACGCATGTTTGGCCATATTTCTTTTAACTATCCAAAGTTATCTTGAAAGTACTTGTTTGTTCTTCCTTCCAGTCTAAAAATAAAGTTGCTGAATCGGCAGCAATTAGAGAAAAGATATGAGAACAGAGGGGGAAAAAAGATCAAACCCAGAAAAAATATGTAATTAAGAAAGACTGAAAAGCTTAGTAAATGGTACGTGAACTGGATTAATGAAAATATTCAAAATTTGTAATCACGTGGCATTGAGAAGATCTCAGGCTTATTAGTAGCTAAGAAATATACATATAAGAGTCAAATTAATGATTAATTTTTTTTTTACTGGCAGTTCATTAAAGACACCGGATGGGCAGTGAGTTTTGGTAAGAGAACTGTAGTTTTCAAACCAGTTTTGAGTTTGTTTATTTGTTTGTTTGCTTGTTTGCTTGTTTTTAATGAGTTAGTAGGTGCACGCATACCATGAAGGGTAACCTTTTAACATACTCTCCTTCCATTGTTTAAAAACATCTAGCTCAATATGGTAAGCAGACAGGTGTGCTTGTGTTTGGGTGCTGGATATCGCATGCAAGAATATAGTATTTTTAAACTCTTCCCTGAATCCCATCTGTATTTCCGTCGTGGAATTCCTCCTAAGTGACTCAAGGTTGTGGCTTGACTAAGCAATGTTGCATATTTTAAATGACCACATACAAATTCTAGCCAAGTAATATTCTGATTCTGTAAGTGATATGTTGCGTAATCATACTCCTGGAAAGGGCATCAAGAGGCTCATTTAGTGCATCTGCCAGCCCTGAGGCATTCCTGACAGGGGTTTGTTTCACCTGTTCTGAGAAACCTTGGTCAGAGGGTAAACCATAACCTTCCCCGGTGATCTCTTTCAGTGCTCTGTCTATGCAAAGTATTTTCTTATTTGTAATCCAAATCTTCTCTGTCGCGCTTCACACCCCTTACTACTTCTCCTGTTCACGGCCCATACAGAGAAGAGAGTGTTCTGCTCCTCCTAACAGCTGCCTGTTATGTATTGGAAGGCTAATATGTCTGCCTCAGCCTTCTTTTCCTTAGCCATTACATCTTTCCTCATGTTTTTTAGACCTGTGATTACTCTCAGTGGTCTCTTCTGAACTCTACCACAGTTTGCCCTCCTTTTTTGAAGAGTGAGGTTATCAAAACTGGACACAGTATTACAACTGAGGCCTGGGTAGTGACAAGACTTGTTCCACGTGCCTTTTACAACAGCATGACACGGATGATTAATGTTCATTTTGCAATCCATAGTGACTCCACATCCTCCTCTGCAGAAGTGCTACCACCCACTATTTATTTAGGTAACTGTCATGGTTTAACCCCAGCCAGCAATTAAGCACCACACAGCTCACTCGAACACAGAGAGAATTGAACACAAAAAAGTAAAACTCATGGGTTGAGATAAAGACAATTTAATAGGACAGAAAAGGAAGGGGAAATAATAATAATGATAACAACAATAACAATAACAACAATAGAATATACAAAGCAAGTGATGCACAATACAATCGCTTACCACCCGCTGACAAATGCCCAGCCAATCCATGAGCTGCGGTGTCCCCCAGCCAACTCCCCCCAGTTTATATACTGGGCATGACATCATATGGTATGGAATACCCTGTTGGCCAGTTGAGGTCAGCTGTCCTGGCTGTGTCCCCTCCCAGCTTCTTGTGGACCCCTAGCCTCTGCTGGCAGGGCAGTATGAGAAGTTGAAAATCCTTGACTTAGTGTAAGCACTGCTCAGCAACAGCTAAAACATCAGTGCGTTATCAACATTCTTACACTGAATCCAGAACACAGCACTGTACCAGCTACTAGGAGGAAAATTAACTCTGTCCCACCTGAAACCAGGACAGTAACTATACCTACTGAGGAGCAATACTGAACTCCTGTCCGTATTAAGCATGATCAAGTTTTGCAAATCATATCTCCTATTGGTACAAGACCATTTTTTATTCTAAGCCTGTCCTCCAGTGTGTGGGCTGTTCTAACCAGCTTGGAGGTAGCAGCGAATTTCCATCCTTTTCCTTTTTTAATCTGTTCTCTCCTACAATTTCTGTAAGGAACTATTGAAAATTAGCCTCCAAGAGCAATTTTTCCAACCAGTTTTCACAAACTCCATTGTTTTTTCATCTAGACCTTATTTGTTTTACAATGGCATATGAAATAATGACAACATCCTTATTCAAGCTGGGATATCGAATGTGTCCTCTGTCCCCCTTGCCTGTGTCCCCAGAAGCTGTGCACTCAGTCCCGGTTACTCTACTGGAGAAGGTTTGATGTGATTTTGTTTTAGAAAGACAAGCCCTGGCTCTGCAACCCCTGTTTTCTTCTAAGTACCTTTAAAAATGAATCAGTTCAAGTAGTTTTCTGAGACCTGAAGCCCTATGGGTCTTGTGGTTTTGGGCTTCCCTTTGAAAGATAAGCATTACATTTGTCTTTTCCCTGCCTTTTACTCTGATCTTCCAAGTTCATAGAGATAACTATTATTGCCTGTGAGCTCAAATGGCCAAGTTGCATACCTCTAAAGTGAACGATTAAAACATTTGAATGCATGAATGCAGCTATAAAGTTAATTAACATTTGGTTTTACTCTTAGAGAAAAAGAGGTCTTAAAAGTAAAACAAAGCTTACTAGATTTGTATGAGAACACTTGAACTAACTGAAAATTCTGTGGAAATGCTTTGCTGAAAACATTATAAAACTTATAATAAAAATTTCTTACTGCAAATATTAATCCCAAATCTATATTTCCATATGAATATTTAGATGCAAACAAACATTTCCATTTTCTATCAGCTTTTAAAACACCCCCCCCTAAAATTATAAGCAAAAGTAACAACTGAATTAAATAATATTTTGAATATTTATTTTGTATTCATTTAAATTGTCCTAAGTTGGGAGTTTCAAAATGCTTTAGCCAAAACATTATTGATTATAGAAAGGTGTTTTTTTTTTTCCCCTAAAACAAGCTAACAGCAATTGTTTCACCATATAGACCTGGATAATCCAGCTGCAAATGCCTACTGATGTGTCAGTGTGTTGATTTACAGCTGACGCTAATATAAATGCATAACTGGATGGCCCGTAAAAACTAAGTGACCTAAAATGTAAATGAAACACAATGTGAAGAATGGATAAAATAAGGTTTTCTGATGAAAAACAAAAATCTGACAGCAAAGAGCTGGGAAGGAATTTCACAGCACTGGATGAGCACGTGATGAAGTGACACTAGAAATTCAATGCTGATAGACACAAGGTGATGTATATGAGAGACAAACAATCCTCATTTTACAGGCACAGTGATGGTCTCTGAACTAGCCATCACCACTTCAGAAAGAGGTCTTGGAGATCTAATGTATCTGCAAAAACTTCAGCTTAATGTTTGGTAGCAGGTGAAGCAAACAAAGTGTCCAGAATTTTTACAAAAGGAACTGAAGGAAAGTAAAAGGAAATATGACCGTGTTAGTGGCCAAATCTGTATTCCAAACTGCAAATCCTGTGTGTAGCAGTAGTTTGTCTAATACAAGAAGTATACAGGAGAACCAGAAAAGGTACTGAAGAGGCAAGAAAGCTGATCAATGTTATGAAATAGCTTTCAAATGAGAAAATGACTGACTAGACCTGCCCCAACTAGGACTGGTGGGGACATGACAGGTAAAGCAGAAAAGATAAATAAGCTAGGAGCATTCATGGTCCTTTCTTCTTGTAAAAGAGTTGGAGGTTATTGAAGAGAATGATCAGGTCTCAGTTTCAGAAGAGACAGAAGATGGTAACTTCTCACACTGTGCATAGGTCAGCCAGGAGGTGGTTGGCCACAGTAAAAAGTAGATGTCCGAAGCTTTCAGAACTCTAAAGGGCGAACAAACAAACTCATGGGAAATGTCAGTCCAGGAATATTATTTTGTAGAAAGTATCACTTCTGGCTCAGGAAATCCTTCATCTATAGGTCATTGTGAACTTCCAAAAAGTACAGAGGAGTTACCATTGTCTATTTACACCATTTCTATACCCTCTCCTGGGTAGCGTTGTTGACTTCTGAAAGGATACTGGGGGTCAGACATGATTGCATGAAGTTTTTCTGTGGGTGATGTTTGTCAGTGTTGAGCTACTGCGCTTTGCAAGGCCAAAGTGAAAAAGATTATTAAGTTTGAAACATAAACATAAGCCACGGGCTAAAATTGATCTTGCTCTGCTGCTGTTTTATTCTTTGATGGTAGACAAGTACCTTGGTTTTAGTAGTGGAAGAATTGTATCTTGTGCTTGATCTGTGCTGGAATACATCTGTGACTTCTGTGATAATTTTAGATGGGCTGTGCAAAAATGAAATCTGCAAAATAGCAAGTGTTGAACTGAGCCTAGCTATTCTGGTGGTCATTCTTAGAGATTGCCTGTAAGAAATGCTTTGTACTTCCTAAAGCTGGCTTCAAAACAAAAAATGCAGCTACCTTTTCTCTTTTTCTTTGCTAGGACATAATGCTGGGACTGTCCTTTTATTCTCAGTTCTGTTCCAGTATATGAGGTAACCAATAGTACACTCTGAGTAATTTCATAACCATTTCTGACTGTGTCTACAATAATGATTTTTTTCAGTGCTCTTTCATCATTTTGATCTCTGCTTCAACATTTTGAAAATAACACACTATCTGTTTGGCTTTACAAATGATACTTTTAAATCATTGCTATCTTAAGCAATGACTGTCTGTAAAGAATTGTGGATGCCTCTTAAAGAACGGTACAGTGGTACAGGGATACCACATACTCCAGTCTCCAACATTGTACTCAGTCTATAATCAGAAAATATTTCTTTCTAGCAAATTTATCAGTAAAATTTCAGTAAAAATATGATAAGGGTGGTCTGTCTAGGAAGGGCCTGACAATGTCCATGTCTATTTAACATAATTCTTTCTTTCCCTCCTTCCCTGACATTGATTAAAATACCTATGAAGAAATGAAATCTTCAGCTTGGTATTAATTTGGTTTTGGAACAACCTCTGGTGTGGAGAAACCCCCTCTTAATATTCATTCTCTGCACAGGATGTATACTACTGAAAATATACACCCCTAACCATCTTAGCTGGTGTATTGTATACTACTCACTCCCAGTTAATAATCCAGAACGGATCAGAGTGCTTCCTTCAGTATGTTTTTCAATATTATGGTGATTATTTCTTCATATTGTAAGACAACCCAGTGGTGATGTTCGTGAAGCATTCTCCCTAATCCACTCTTTACCTGGGAGCGGCAAACTGGGCCAAGAAAAACTCAACACTACAAAGCTCAGAGGTTATATATATGTTTGTCAATTGATGAACTGTTACTACAAGGTGTCAGGATTAAATCTATACTTGTGCACTTAGGTTCTTATAAGTCACCAAGCTGTCTTCAGTTACCAGTTTTTGTAGTTTCCTTGGTTTCAGAATGGAATCTGACTCAGGGGGAATTCATAATTTCATCCTGGATGTTCTGCAGTCTCTTGAAGGCAGTTAATATCTGTGATCCTAAATGTCGTTTTTCAAATCACTTGCAAACTGGGACATGAATGTAATCACTTCTTGTGTGTGCTTATTCATAGGAAAACCTGCAGAATCCCCATGCCTTTCAAGTAATCAGTAACAACTTTTACTTTAGGAAATGGATTTTAGATATGAGCACTTGCTAAAAAAGTGATAGAGGAACAAAGTGTAACAGGAAAAGTCTTTCTCTAGGTGGTTATTTTTGAAATAGATTACTGAAAAAACACAGGGAGGGAACTTCATTGTCTTAGACATTCAGATTAAGTGTCTCAGTGGGGTTTGAGATGTAGAAGTTCTCAAAGAGATCAGTTTTCAGTTTTGTAAAAATGGGAAGTTTTGGAGCTAGCTTGTGTTTATTAGATACATTAAAGTTAATATAATCTGTGTTCAGTTCTTGAAAATGCTGCAAAGTAACAGTGGAGCATCAGTATGGATTTTTATATTAAATCTTAAAAGATGTTTGTCTAAGGTGTTATTTTGCAAACTGTTCTTGCATTTCTAGAGGTATTAAACTGATTTAGATACTAGAATGGAAATCATTAATTCTTTTAAATTCATGTAAATCTAGTTCTGGTATTATTTGTTTGAGCAATAGGAAAACTGCTATTTCTACAGCAAATGTCAATCCTTCCACACAATTTCTAGTTAAAGTCAGGTAGGGTGAAAATGATAAGCTCACATGTGCTTTTTACACATGTGCTGGTCCAGACACTCACCAAACCATACTCTCTTGGTAGGATCAATTTAGGCTAAAAATTCTTGATAGGACTTAGGCAGATCCTAAGACAGATCTCCCACTTTGGTAAGCACCTTAAGTGATTTTCCCTTAAGGGAGAAAGTACTGCTTATCTCTCATGACTAGTCTTGAAGGGTGTTTGGATTTGCTTTGGTGTTCAGTGATGGAAAACTCGTGAACTTTTTAATGGGCTGGGAAAACATTTTCTAGACTGTCTGCCAGTATCTACATGTACAACTAGATGTGACAAGCACAAAGGCAAAGACCCTGATCACTCTGTAAATTGAGAAAGTCTGGAGCTGAATCTGGATATGAATGTTGTAACTTGTGAAAATAATAGACAGTATTAGGAAGAGGACTATTAATGCAGAAATGTGGGTGTCTTTAGGATTCACATTTTGTCACTGTTATTTTGTATAAATCAGAACACCGAGACTGAGTTAGACTAACAGCAAAAACTGCAGATCATCAAAATTCAGTAAGCTGAGACGATTGCAGAAATCCTGCTCCTCTTTCAGTTGTATGTGATTAGGGTAAAGAACTATGAGCTGAAAATCCATGGGACAGACATTTCTGTAAAGTAGCTCAAAAGTAAAACAAAGTAAATCCAATAACAGCACAGTGTCTGTTGTCTAGTAAATGGATCAAAAACTTAAAAGAAATATTTCTAACATATCTAAGTATTTCTTTTAGAAATGTTGACTATTCACTTAGGAAATTAAAGTCTTTTTGACACCTTGCAGCTGTTACAGGATTTTTCTATTGTTGAGTACAGATTCATTGATTAAAGATAATGTGGGAATTATGGAGAATTTAAAAGATGCCAGCAATTTCTATTTTATGTAAGTAAAATATATATATTCAAAGCATGATCAGTTCAATATTGCCTTTTCAGCAAATACCAATATTGTTTTTAGGGAAAAAAAATTAGGACTGGGATAATGCTCAGTTAACTTCAGTTAACTTCCTGTAATTGTCATGATTTTTCATAAACAATAAACAGTCAGTTTGCAATCACATCATACATCTATTAGTACACTTGAGTGTGTCTCATATGGCACTCTGGCTTTGAACACATCCATCTTATATAAGCATTCTCTAACCTGTTGCTCTCCCATTGTTGACTGTCTCTGTCCTAAAACGATGCTGGTACATGCAGAGGTCTGGGAGCAGGGTTTGACTAAGACTGGAAAAGTACTGAGTACTTTGGTCTTTCCCGTCCATCTGTCATCAGGTTGTGTCTCCCATTCACGATGCCCACGTGGGGAGTAGTCAGAGGGGTGGGTGCACCAAACCTCTTTGGCTGGAAAATAGGAGCATCTTCCCCACAAATGCTGTAGTTGACAACCACTGACTGTGGCTGTCCTCTTCATAGCGCTAGTCCCAGTCTGATGACCTTGGCCATGCTGCCTGATGTCTCGCCTCTCTTCCCCCTCGTTTAGCAAAGCCCTGAATCTCTTTTCTAGGCAACGGCTGCAGGAAGAGCTGGAGTGACAAACTTCCATCCTCCTAGCAGTCTGTGTCCTCTTTCTTCCTGCTTTTGGCTGCACCATCCTCCTCTCCCTTGCCTTGCCAATATGTACATTTTTTCAGTATAATAGTTCAAGATTTTTTCACTTCATGCTCAGCATGCAGCTTTCTCATGTAAGGTCAAAAGGAATAGCAGAAAAGGCCTGATTTAAAAGGGATGAAAGGGAATGGAGCTATGGTATAATCCAGTGAGGTCCCTGCACCAGACTGTAGTTACAGAAAATTCCAGTGTCTGGAACTGCTATGTAGCCGATATCTCTGCAACCCCAAATATACACTCAAGATACAGTAATTTCTAGCCCTGCCATCCCAAGGCAACTTTGTGCCTTCTCTCCTCTGAATATCAGTTTCTTCCACTTCAAACTTCACTAGATCCCAAGTTTCTGACCTGACTAAAACCATGCTGAGAACTGATCTTCCCAAACCTCAAACCATTGCTGAGGTTTGATGTTTTCTCGGAAGGATGTCTGGATGTCCTTCTCGGGGACTGTGAAGAGGACGGATGTGTCAGTTCCGTAATGAAGACAATAAAGGTTAAAAAGTAGATGACCTTGTTAATATTTAACATGTATGCCACTGGACCTGACTTTTTTTTGAAATTAATATGTGTTTCTGGTATCATGTGAATATTGAGGTGTGTGCAAGGAGGCGTAAGTCCTGCCTTGAGAATTCATACACTAAAAATTACAAACCACAAAGAAGAGAAATTCTTATAATGATTTTCCAATTATTTTTCCAGTTTATGCAACTGGATAGTAGCTCAAAGTATTTAAATTCCAAAAATTTAAAATAATAATTACGTGCTTATCACTAACAATTAGTATTTGAACCATATAAAGCTATGAGGGTATTTTAGCATGGTTTCAAGTTACTCCGAAAATGTCTCATTGGTTGAGATTTTTGCAGGATCTTTAGTATGACGATCTGTTTTAAATGAAGAGAAAATAGTGAAAGATTAGTCTATACTTCAGGTATTCCATCATTTTCTGAAGATATGCACTAAGAAATCATTTAACCTGTACAGAAATGCTTTAGTAAAAATATGCTACTACTATATCATTTGTCAGATCCTAAATCCTGTGCAGGTTGAGAGGCTGGTATAAAAACTATTTCAAATTGTCTTCAGATGAGAATGTTATCTGAGAACATTCACATGTTAAGGTGTAAGATAAGCTTTGCTATTTGCTTGTCTTTCACAGTTTCTGTGGGATAAGATGTATTGATTGCTTTGATTTTTTTTACTAGTAATCTGAGAATTTTTATATTAACCTTCAGTATTTGCTGTTTTTTCCGAACAGGGATAACAGTTTTAGGTCCCTTTTTTGGCATATTTTTCAAAAAGTTGTAGGATTATATCCAGAAGAGCTGCACAGTTTCTCATGCCCACTCAGAGTCCAATTTTCCTGATATGCATAATCTTTCTTGTCCTTTCCTATTCAGGTTTTACCTCCTTTATTTTTGGCTGGGGCTGCAATGCAGCTTCCCACTCCATTTTGCCTTTCCCCTCTGAGACAACCTCAGGTCTAGCCTTAGCATTACAACATTACAACCTGTTGGCTTTGTGCTATAACTGAGTTGCATGAAAATCTGAGAAAGGAAGAGCTGTTCATTCCTTCTTTATGATACAATTGCCAAAGAAGCATCAAATGAAATTAGCAAGTCGATATGGAAGAACAAAAGGAAGGGCTTTTTCAACGAACTGTTTCATTAATCCCTTTTTTCCTATACGTGGATGAGGAAAGCTCAGGCAGGTTAAGAGGCAAAGAGACCAAGTCATGCAAAACATAATTTATCAGATGCTATTAAAAACAGAGATACCTGTTTTGATTCCCTCAGTCACAGAGCACTGGAAGCTTGGGGGGCACCATGGCGGTGTCACTATGTCTCATATTCTTGGCCTCTGATATCAGACATTGTGGGAGATAGGATACTGAAACAGGTATTCCTAGGCTCTTATGCTACAGAACTGTCTTGGTTTTGTTCTTACAGGAAGGGTCATTGCTGCCATCTCCAGAGAAAAAAGAGGAAACAAGTAAGACTTGGATGGGTTGAGGAATTAAGGATGCAATGTCAGACATTTCAAATATTTTGGCATTTGAGATTTTTTTCTTTGAAATTACAAAACAGAGGAAGAAATGAGGCAGTGCTTAGTATTGCTTACTTCTTCAGATGCCCATGGCCCTGAAAGTGTACCAGAGTCAGAGAATGATATTAATAGGAATTAGAGTACTTGCTCTTTTCAAGACTGGCACGTAGATCACTGGTTTGAGACAAGGAAAAAAAAGAAATACCAAACTACCCATGAATTGATATTAAACTGGAAAAATGTGAATGGTGTCATAACCGTTCCTAATCACATCATTTCTTCTACCTTTGCAGATGGAGTCTAGCAAGGACTATAGAGTCCAGCTGTTCTGCAACTGTTAGTCTCCCAGAATTCAACTCCTGTGGTAGAAACCTATGGTCCAAAATTGACTAATGCCATTCATACGCGACTGTTGGTCCTGACATGTGCCTGACCATGTGAAGACTTGAGTCATTTCATTACAATGAAATATATAACTAGTAGAAATGGCAACAAAATAAAAAAAAAATACTGAAATACTTGGCAACTTTTTTAGGTTTCTGACTTAGGTTTCTGTGTTTAGATGCTATTGACATTTTAGGAAGTGAACTATAAGCCATTAAGAAGTAATATATATCAGTTTTTGCTAGAGTGTTTGCCGTTACCTCTGGTCCTGGGGCTTATTGTAGTTCTGTGAAACTATGAGGAGAATAATTCCACATATTGTTGTATATGAACTTGTGATATAGATGGCTTTGATTTGTTATAAATCATTAGAATTTTATTTGATTGACACTGTTTTGGCTCTTTGAGAAACAATTAAATGATGAACTTGGCAGGTAAAAGCAAGGTCCTTGCATAACTGTAACCAAAAAAATCACAATAATGTTTCTAGCTAATAAGTTTGTAGAAGTGAGAGGGGACAAGAAGGTTCCTTGGTTGATGTCTTTAGCCCAGGTGATTCTCTCTGCACAGGGAACAACCACTACTGATACGTGTGAGATGCTGTAATACCAAATGATAACCAGATATAGTTTCAAAAGTTTTAAACTTGAAAACATAGAGCTCAGAATCTATTAAGAAAATTATCACAAGACAACCAAACCCAGCTGAACTGTACTTCATTTAATATAAAGGTATAAATCATTCTCTAGGGCAGATAATATCTGTTTATTATTATACTGTGATACTGTGATATGAACTGGCATCACAGTTCTCTAAGATTTTCTGTTTGTGACAAGCACATTGTGTTTTGCTTCTTGTTTTTGGTCTGTGCTGTAGCCAATCACTGTTCTTTCCAGATTCATGATTTTCATAGGCATTCTTTTTCTTATTTATCCATGTGTGAAAATACCAGTCTATGGCTGTTTTCTCCCAGAACAATTACTGACAGTATTCTTACCTTAATGATTAAATATCATCCTATTTTTGTGTTCTTGCAACTTCTGCTTCCTACAAGAACTCAGTTTTGAAGTTGATGGGATGGAGCTTAATTAAGAGCTTCTAATATTCATTGTGAATATATGGGGCTGAACAGGCAGTCTTCCACAACTTTTAATTTTTTATGTGTGAAACTCCTATTAACAATGAAGCATCTGTTCTCTTAAAGGAAACCATTTTTCACACATGTTGGCATTGGGAGCTCTTGTGATCAGTTTATAGTGCAGGTGTAAATGTTCTGTTTGGTTCAGGTGCCTTAATGACACTTTGCAAATCTGCTGTTTTTCTTTATGTAAATTACTTCATCTATACAAATCTGTTGGTTTAGATGTGGAATAATCAGTGTCTCTAAACCAAAGCAAGCACCTCTGATTTTGGCACAAAACGCTAGTCATATATTCCACTTATTCCCTGCTACAGTTATAAATGGTAAACGGCAGGCCTTTTAAGAAATTCCCCTGTGGTGCAGCTGGCAGGAGATTGCTCGATTGTATAATAATCAGATCTGACCAGATGGTGATGAGGCTGGGTACTAAATGCTTTTTAAGCTCTCCTGCTAGGTTTTCTCATTTAAAAGTGGAGAAATCCCACTTTAAGACCTACATGATTTCAAAGACACCTTGCTATGAGGCATAGAGAAGTGCCTATTCTGTCATATGCAACAGCACTTCACATTTTCAGGCAATGTAGAGAAGGATCATGACTTATTTAGAAAGTCTGTGTGTTGCTCATGGAGAGTACCAGCCTGATAGCTCTGGAGAATAAAAGTTAATTAGTTAGGGAACACATAAAGATTAGATATGGGAAGTAGATGGTAAGTACTCTATTTATCAGTGCTTCATCTTTATCCAGCTGCAAAATGTCACAACTTCGGAGCAAAATATCATAGCTGAAGGAAGGACACTTGAGGTGAGGTTCAGCTCACAAATGGAAGACTTACACTGAGGTGTTCTGTGGAGGTATCTACAGGTGAGCCAGGTGTCTCTGCTCCTGCTGTGGTCACTGGAGGTGAAATCAGTACAGTCAATGAGGATAAGAGAGCTCTTAATCTCACGAGCTATGTGGGCAGGCACATCCACTGACTGTGTTGACTAGGTCTCCATCAGCAGTGATGGGAGCTTAAATACCTGGCACACATTGCAGATAGCTTCTTCTGGACACCTAAATGTGGGTTGTTAATCACTGAACTGCCTCTCACTCCTCATTCCTGCTCAGTCCATGCAGGAACCGTTCTGATAGTTTTGGGAACTGTGCAGATCTTGTACAAAAACTTCTTCCAAGCCGGGGCTGGCTCTGAACTGAGGTCATCTGCAGCTCCTCAGATGGCTGGTTCTGTCTACCGTACTCAGATTCTTTTGGGTTAGGCTCACAGGATTTTTTTTTTTTCAGTATCAGAAGCTAATCAGCTAGTCGAAAAGCTACTGTTTATAGAAAGCTTTAGAATATCTCCTAATGAGCATGAGTTACATTCAGTAATAGAATCCTCGTGAGCCTTTTTCAATCTATCTATAGAATTGAAGGCTTTTCAAATCAATAAAAAATCTACTTGCCTTAAGTTAGCACTAGTTTACCTTTACCTAGAACACAAGGTTACCTCTGAAGCACTTTTAAATTGTTTCACTACTTCAGGTATTTTCATTGAAGCAATCTAATCTGTACAGAAGAAACAAAGGTAACAGAAAACAAGTAAGCAATTAGCTTGTGTGGAAATCTATTGTGTTTTGGCAGGGAGCTGGGTAGAATGGGATTCCTCACGATGAAATAACTAGCAAATCATAGGATATCTATTTTAATCCATGAATAAGAGTAAAAGAAAGTGTGAGTTTTGGGTGGTATTTTACTTCATGCATCATACATGTAATGTACTTAATCACAGAGATTTTATAGCACAGATTATTTTCATTTACTGGTTGGTTTGTTTGTTCTCTTCAGTGTCTAATACTTAAGGTCTAAATTATTAAGAACTGGAGTGTGAGATCTGGCACTGGTGTCTTGACTTTGAGGTTTGAGTCTCCTTTAAGTTGATGGACATATTGGTACTCACATTTCTGAAAAACAAGCCTTTCCAGAAAGATGAGTTTCTGTGCTCACCTAGAACACAAAATTTTGCCCACAGTCTTTACAAACCTCACCCTGTTAATTTTTTTTTTTTTTAATAACTATAGCATTTTCACATCTGGCCTTGCTATTTCAGGTTATTTTGTAACCTGACACTGGGTAAGATGCTTTTAAACTTGTACATTATATGGGCAGCAACTAATATCCCAAAGGAGATTTTGCTTCTTCATTTAGCAACTCAGTTTTGACACTAGATTTTTCATCTTATTTTTTAAAGGGAAGAAGCTCATAACCTGTGCTTGCAAGGAATACTATTCCTTGTGATTGAAATATATTGTGTTTAGTGCAAAAGGTCTTTCTCTCCCTCTGTCTAGTGATGGCTGGCTGAAGCCTGAAGTCCCATGAACTTACTTAGTGCTAGTTCTGTGTCTCCTGCTGGTACCATTGCTGTGATATGCTGTCTCCAGATACCTTGTCTGCTGTCACTGCAACTCTTCCATGGGATGTTCCTTCTTTCCTTTCTTAGATTTTATTCAATACTGTTGACTTATCTGTATATCACATATTTTGCTGCCTCCATGCATTCCTGCAGCGTTTCAGCTAAACATTTTCTCTTAAGCCAAGAATAAAACCTCTCTAATTCTCTGAGCTCCTTTTAAAAAATTTGTTCTACTATTCACCAGATCAAGCCAAAGGTTAATGATTAACTAGAGGAATAACCCAATTTTGAACATTCTTGTTACTTAAGTTGCTTTCATGTGAAAGCTCTAGTACCTGTTGCTCAGGGTCTATTCAGCACAATATGTAGTAAGAGATGCTGCTAGCAGAGGCTAGCTGTTGATCTAACATTAGCTTTTTTAAAAAAATTGGCTTTCTGTATTAGTGAGATCTGAGGAAACAACAAAGGAAGTGTTCAAAAAAAAGCTAAAAATAACTTGAAGTAGCAAAGCTTCATCTAAGACTGCAACTCTCCTATACAGTAACTCTGTACTTCCTACAGTAACCCCTGGCCCAACACCCTAATTATTAAATGGATTACCTGTATTTTCAAAGGTGGTGGAAGACTTTCTTCAGTCATGTGAGAAACTTCCCTCACTGTGATGCTAACAAGGCCCCTAGCCCTTTTGTTCTGTGCTCCTCTTGAGAGCACTTGCAGAGGAGAGGAGCTGTAGGTGCCGGACAGCACAGCTGAGTTATTGGCTTTGGCAGGCGAATCATTAATTTCCCAATCAGCACGTTTTGTCTGACAGCTGCCACCCTGCCCCAGAGGAAGCGAAGAAGGGCTGGCTGGGCAGCGTGTGCTGCCCAAGCTCCTGGCATCCCTCTGGAGCTGGGCACGGGGTGGGTGGTGGGGCTGGGCTGCCCATGGGTGCGTGAGCCTGGAGCTGTGCCTTGGTTTGCACGTGTGTGTAGCCTCCTGCGGCTGGTAGGAAAGTCAGCAAAACGTGAAAGGATGCGACAGCCTCACAAGCTGCCCCAGGGTGGTTTGCAGCTGCAGCATGCCATGAGCAGGTCAGAGGACAGGGCAGGGCTTAGGAGCAGCTTTGCCTGTGCTGGGGAGGGAGGAAGAGCTGTGCTATTCTTTCCTTTTTTCATCCAGAGAAGTGACTGACTGCTGCAAGTGGAAGGGAAGGAAAGCAGTGCTGTGCTTGTGTCCTCCTTGCAGGGGCGTGTATGGGAAAAGCAGATCTTAAACTTTGCAGGCTATGGTGTGCTAAGTGTATGCAGGGCTCTGTGACCTGTTGAAGGCTCATCCCGCACACCCTTTTTTCCCCTCGGGGGTTAGATACACAACAGGACACGCACAAACTCTGTTTTCCTGTCTCCCTATCTTGTTGTGACTCTGGAAGTTCTGATGTAATTTTTGTGAGACTAGAGATTTTTTTCTCGTGGCATGAATTTGGTTTGTTATTTGCCGTAGCTGTGGCAGTCAGGCCCTGGCCTTTGTTAAGAGCAGGACCTTCAATATCCCCACAACTTACTCATCGCAGACGTTTCACTTAAAAAGAATTGCTTTCCCTTCAGAGTTGTCATTCCCATGTATTACTTACATTCAGAGCCGACCCTACCACGGACACTATTTCCTAATGCCAAAACTCTACTCTGGCAGTCTTTTTTTCATCCTTTTTTTCAGTGCTGAGTACATGGAAACAAGGCCTATGACCCTTCAGTTGCTTTTATTGTGTGTGTTTGTTGTTTTGTTTTGGTGGTGGGTTTTGTGTTTTTTTTTTGTGGCACAGTATTGTTTCAAAAGCTTAATGTCTGCTCTCTTTTTTTTGCCATAATCTCATTTACGCGCTTTTATATTTCATGTGTTGCAAAAATTGCACCAGCTGGTACATCTTCTGAAGTGATATGAACTGACTAGAGGGCTTGCTGACCTACCAGCCACTGAATAATTATATCCTCAGGTGGGGAAATTGCACCATACTAAAATGCTCTTCAAAGTGATATTCAGACAACTTGCTGAATACTTTTATATTTGTTTGTATATATATATGGTGTGAAATATTGGTGACTAAGGCTTTAAGTTAAAGCAAAACCAGCTCTTAAGTATTCCAGGGAAGAAAGGAGTTACCAAAATGAGAAATGCCTTTTCTTCTGGAGACAAGTAACAAATAAAATGGAGCTGTGCATAGTCCGGAAACTGTTCCTGATGAAAAGAAGTAGTTGTCCTAACCTGTACATCATCCAGCTCTGCAATACAAAAAGAGCACTCTGAAAAATGAAAAACTATTTGGAGGGTTTGCATGAGTACATTTAATTAAGCTGTTGGAGTACGGAAAGCTACTTAAGGGCTTATTGTCAGCTAAGAAACAGAAAGACCTGTTAATGGGTTGCAGTTAAGTGAGGATACTGTGGTAGTATTCAATGTTACATGCAGTTTTGCTAAAAACTAAAATGAGCAAAGCTGAAGAGATTAACCAGAGCGTTTAGCAGCAAATAATGCCTAGTGGAAGTTATTAGTTCAGCTGAAAGAAGCCTGGTGAACCAGGCAGGGCAAGACAGCTTAGGTTTGCTACTCCAGAGTGCGGAAGCCATTTCTGCAGGAAAGGAAAGCAGCCAACTGGCCTTAGCAATTGCCTCCCCAAGATAGGACTGTAAAATTGTTATGTTTTTGGTATGAGATAATGTGCTTTTCTATGCACAGCTGATGAATGGCCTGCTTATCTACCTTGATGTTTTTCTTTTCTCTTTTTAATATAATATGGTTGGTTAAGCCAGCTGATTCATGTTAGATTAGCTTCTTGAGCATCAGAAAGTTTAGCTGAGTTTTTCCAGCATCATGGATGGGGTTTTTAATCAATGTCTCATTAGCAACTCTTCCAAATTTGAACCTTGTTCCTGCCATTCAGTTCCCAGCAGAAAAGTTGTAGGTATATTAATCCATTTTTTTTTTTTTTTTTACTTTAAATTTTGGGATACACCCAGCTCTAGGTACACAAATTATTATTTTATGTAAGCGCATGCCAAGGATTCTTTGGCAGTACCATAAGAAATCTACTTCTAAAACTGTGAAAAGAAACAGAAGAAAATCCTGTTCCACTATCCAAACCCTCAGATAGTTGTCAGGACTCTATCAAGGTGGTTCACAACTGCATGCAACACTACAGGCTTGGGGGAGAGTGGCTGGAAATCTGCCTGAGGGAAAAGGACCTGGGGGTGTTGGTCAACACCTGGCTGAATATGAGCCAGCAGTGTGCCCAGGTGGCCAAGGCGGCCAATGGCATCCTGGCCTGCATCAGAAATAGTGTGGCCAGCAGGAGCAGTGAGTGATCGTGCCCCTGTACTTGGCACCAGTGAGGCCACACCTCAAGTACTGTGTTCAGTTTTGGGCCCCTCACTACAAGAAAGACATTGAGGTGCTGGAGCGTGTCCAGAGAAGGGCAACTGAGTTGGTGAAGGGTCTAGAGAACAAGTCCTCTGAGGAGCGGCTGAGGGAACTGGGGTTGTTTAGTCTGGAGAAAAGGAGGCTGAGGGGAGACCTTATCGCTCTCTACAACTACCTGAAAGGAGGTTGTAGAGAGGTGGAGGTCATTCTCTTCTCCCAAGTAACAAGCGGTAGGACAAGAGGGAATGGCCTCAAGTTGCAGCAGGGGAGGTTTAGGTTGGATATTAGAAAAAATTTCTTCACTGGAAGGGTTGTCAGGTATTGGAACAGGCTGCCCAGGGAAGTGGTTGAGTCACCATCCCTGGAGGTATTTAAAAGACATGTAGATGTGTCACTTACGGATGTGGTTTAATGGTGGACTTGGCAGTGCTAGATTAATGGTCGGACTTGATGGTCTTAAAGGTCTTTTCCAACCTGACTGATTCTATAATTTTATAATGCATCTTAAGGTCATGGGATGCAGCATAGTGTTCCTCAGTAGCACAAATAAAGGGACTGTTTTGCAGGTGGTCAGATGCTTGGAAAGGCACTTATGTTCCTAGTCCTACAAGTAAACTTCCAGTGATTTCCAAACCTTTGAATGAGATTAATTTAGCTCAGAGTGAGGAGCTGTGATAAAATTCAACCACAAAGCCAACGGGTGCACCATAGAGATCTCGAATGGTGAGGACCATGGTTCCAGGTGAGAAATATTGTTTTGCAGCTGTTGGCTGTTAAACTCATCATTGTGAAGATGAAAAAAATGTAGTATTTGGGTTATAGAAGAGGCTGGAAGGTGGAATGCCAGGTGTCACCAGCAGCTGATGAACACAGGGTGGAGGGAGGGGAGAGAGGCTTAGCCAAGCTTGGAGAAAATACATGTGACTAGTAATTCTATGTTTTATTCTATTGCCAGAAGTGAGAGGCCAAGGGGCCTTGCCTGAAGGACCTCTCTGGAAAACAGTACCTTTCAAAGGTGAGGCTGCTGCAGGAACGGGGTGGAGGCTGCGGGTATAAATGCAAGGTTGACATCCTGCTTTGAGCACCAGTGTGTCACGTGAAGGTCACTGCTTAAGTCCACTTCATGGAGACTGAGATTTCAAACAGCGATGCTACTTCAGTTTGAAAAGAAAAGTAGAAGTGTAAAGAGTCCTTGTCTGAAGCAAGTGAAGCTGGGAATCTTGGCTACCCATAAGCCATTGCAGACTTTTAACACCTGACATGACGCTAAGCAATCTGTCAGTGGAAAACCACCCAATTTTCTAAGATTTTTGGCAGATTTCAATAAAACTAAGCACGGTGCCGGGAAGTGTTTGGATTTCAGCTAACTTTCAAATTCTGATGAAGGTATGTTTTGACGATAAATTTATCCCAAGAGCTCCTGTTGTGGCTTCAGTTTCTGTATAGATTTAAGATGCAGCCTGATAAACTGTTCATGGCAGTAATCTTATATGTGCTTCTTGGAAAAGTTCCAGAGACAGCACTCAAGCAGTCTTATTTTAGCAAAGTTCACTAAAATAGGAACAGATCATTAAACATTGAGAAAACTTTCTGAGATCAGTGTGGCAGGCCCAACTTCACACTTACTGGGGTTCTTCATGCAGGAAACTGTATTTAGTGCAGTTTAGTTAACAGTCTGATTTAAATCCCTCTTATTTATTTAATGGTATCATTTGGAACTAGCTTGGACTTAGTATATTTTTCTTAAGGAAACATTTTTTTTGAGCAACAGTTTATTTTTAATCAGTGAAGGCTCAGAGGGCAAGTAATTATCAGTTGAGTGTTTTTATTCATCTTTGGAAAGAGGAAAAGACTTTTCTTTGGCATCTATTACTTGCATTGCTGCTGAGGAGGCCGGAGATGGGAAGGAAGATTTTTTTCTTTAGTTATTTTTGAGAGAGGGAAAGCTGAGGAGTTAAGGGCTCGTAGGGGAAGGCAATGGGGAATTGAAATGCAAGTTTCAGGAGATGTGTCTGTCGTAGCACATGCAGCGACACTTTCAAAAAAAGAAAAGCAGAAACTATTCTAAGGCAGAGGTTGCACGTTTGGTATCCAGTATTGAGGAAAAAGAGGTAAATATCGCTTCTATTGAACAATTTAAATTGAGGATATCTAGAAAAAAAGTACTTGCTGCGGTAGACAGAGGAGCCTCTAATACCATCAGTTAACAATGACCAGTTGCAAAAGTCCTGGTGTGTCTTTTGATGTTGCATATAGGTGTTTCAGCCAGAATAATAATTATTTTTGTGGCTTGATAATGTTCTGAAGACTTTGTAGTTTGTAGAAAGTATACTGAAGAGACAAAAAGCCACCTATTGAAAGCAAAACACAGATATTGCAGCTGCTCACAAGGAGTTATGCTGCCCTCACTTGTTTTTGTAGTTCATTGGGAGATTTATCTCTCTCTGCTCAAATCCAAATTATGTTAATGTCAGTGCTCTCTGGATTTTCAGTGTATATGAAAACAGAGCTAAAACACAAGTTAATCCCCAGAACTGTGAGGCCAATAAGCATCCTACTATAATATGAAATGTGGGAGGTTTTTGTGACTGCTAGAATCCAGTTTATATGGCATTAGACTGTACATTTTCCTTGAGTTCAGAAATGAAAAAGACAAAACTCTAAGGTCAGTGCCTGGAATAATATTTAGAAGCGACGAAGCCCTGAGTTGGAAGTTAGCTTAAGAGCATTGCAAACCGGTGCCCTTGCTTTTTATGTGATTTAATATAAATGTCCAATGGAAAAAAGATTGCTATGGATGAAGAAAATAGACTTTGTTTTTGAATTAAGGTAGTGGATATACTTGGAAGTTTTAAGGTATATCTGTGTGTGTTTGCCTTGGCTAGCAGAGGTAGAACATGTATTGAAGATGTTAGATGTTCACAATATGGAGAAACATCAGCTGATCCCAGACTGATGTAACAAAATTGCATATTTCAAAGAAGGTTGCATAATAAAAAATGTTCTGTTCAGGGGTTGGGAGCATTTGTGTGAAGGACTGGAACAGTGATGTTTCTGAACAACTACCTGCAGCCACAGGAATATGTTGGTTGACTAGAGACTTTGAATTATCTCTGAAAAAGTCTACAGGGATCAAAAGCTAAGATGCAGCATCTGATAGACTGCTTCAAAGGTTTTGACCTGTACAGATATGCAGAGACGGCATAGAACAGTTGGCTTGAAAGTGTGTACCACCAAGGGCTTCATCAGGGCTGCATCTTGAGCATTACATGACTGTGATCTTGGGGAAAGACATTTAATAAGGGCAAAAGGACACTAGAAGATCTGTGTTTTTACACTAAGGTGCTCATTGTCATAATGCCCTGATAGTATCTAAAAGCCTCAGTGTCTGTGCCCTGGTCCATTTTTACATTGTTTCCTTTGTCTTCAGTACCCTATAATAAGAACATATATTATCATGTAATTATGTATTATAGGTGAAACAAAAACATAATGATGTTTAAATAACATTTTCTATGCCTGTGCCTGAAAATAAGTGTAGGAATTTCATCACCCACTATGTCTTTCAGAAGCATGTAAATAGTGTTCTCCATTGTTTTAGGTCAGCAAACTTTTATGAGTTCAGCGTGGAGCCATTCTGAGGGGAAATTTTGACTCTTCCAATGTTGAAGACATAGTTAAAATTATTTAGTAAACTTTGTGAAGCTACACTTCATGCATTTAAACAAACTAATCTCTTTACACCTATAAGAAAAAGCAATATGAATTTGGAGACACATTAATCATTGCAGTTTGTCATGAATAATGCATTTGTTTGTTTCTGCATGTTATCTGATAATATACGGTAAAGCTTGTTTTACCTCTTTGGCATACACATTGCAGCTTTTATGTAATGTATTAGGTATGGAACTTAGTTGGATTTTTTTGTTTGTTTTGCCTTTTTTTTTTTTTTAAAGTGCACTTTTCACGTGTATGAGTGTAGCTAGTACCTTCCCCTTTTCTCTAGCTTTCCCACCCAGCAACAGCTGTCCCCTCATATTAGTTATATGAAATATTTCAGCCAAATTTTGCAAACAGGTAGAAGCCTGAAATGTAATTAAGCTTTCAAAGCTTTGTGAAAATGGGTAGCCAGGATGGGAGGAAGTCTCTGGAAGTGGCTCAGCTGAGGGATGGGTTATAGTATGAGCACTCAGGTTACAGGATTCCAGGAAATCCTGGCTCGAAAGATCTGATGAGGGGCATACAGCAGGAATGTGCGCTGCTTTAGATACTAAGAACAGTGAAGCATAACTGTACCTACAATGCCCGGTGTATCCAAGCAATGCTATGAGCTGATGTCACATCCTAACATGAAACTAAGGTGTAGCCAATGTATGCACTAAAGGACCAAGTTTTCAGTGCAGACTTGGAGCTTACTTGTCCTCCAGCATAGATAGCCTCTGAGATATAAAATTATGCGAGATCTAAATCCACAGGAAACTGGACTCTTTCAGTGGCAGTACTTGTGGAAATACATGCTTTTCTTTTTTCTTCTTTTTCTTTTGTTGCATATAAAAAAGGAAGGGAATAACATTGATCTGGAATTGAAAACTCATCTTCTAGGTGGACACAGCCATCTGCAGAGCTCCGGTCTTCCACTAACTAAAATTAAAGTAAAATTTTCTTATGCTACATTTTCTTATATTTCACCTATACTCCTGCAGTAAATCAAAATATTCCTGTTAAAAGAGGAAAAAGGATCACATTTATGCTGCTATTTTGCTGCTTTAATAAAACAGAGGTGTATCAAGAGGGGATGGGGAGAGAAAGCGTTAGAGAAACATACTGTCACGCCCTTCAGGTTTCTTGCTAGGCATGATCCTCTGCTCTAAGCCATGCTGGTTTATAACAGCTGAGAAGTAGGCTGTTTGTGCTGTGTCAGGTAGGTCTCTGAGTAATTTCCATCAAGGGGCTGATTTATAAGATGGACTTGAAAAGTCCAAGCTGATGAAGGTGGACTTTTTGTAAGCTATGTAATTAAAATACCAACAAAACCAGATTTGTCTTGTGCTTGTCAAATTCTCTATTTTCATTGTATGGTGAGTATTTTTTGTGTTGACAGTATGCCTGCAGTAGAAAGCAATATTTCCTATAACTACAGGAAGAGATAAATCATAGCATGCTATTTGTCACATTAAATAAAAACTAATAACCTAATTAGCTTTTCTAGTAAGTGATATTGTTAATACTTGGTAAATTAAAGCACCAACAAGGAAATATTTGTCCTTCAAATATAAAAACAAATTATAAAATTCCAGTAGACTGAATGGTACAACTCTATGACAAATAAATTTTTCTCACAAATAAGTGCATGTTTTCTGAAAAATACCTGTATTTAAGTATTCAATTACCTGTAAGGATTCTGATTTTTTTTTTTTCCCCTCCCACTGAATCAGGAGGAAAACAGGTCTGCCAGATCAACCCGTGGGGACTTTATTCCATAGATAGATGGGTAGTATATTAAAGCAGACAAACAGTAGCTCAGTTCAGTTTGACAACTGAAATATTCAGATTTAAGTAAACCTAAAAGAAATGTATTTGCTTTTCTCCTCCTGACTGAAAGACAGGAGAAAAGAAAAATCAAAAACCTTCCTGTGGAAAAAATTAATTTTTTTTTTTTAAACAAAATTACATTTTTCATATTCTTGACCAACTGAACTTTTCAGATTACAGAGATTCTTTTAGGATGGTGTGGTGTATTGGCTCCTTTTTTATGAAACAGTGCGACATATTGCTTTCTGGTAACAGTTCCACAGAGGGAGAAAATAACTTATAATCGGCTCAGTTAACTGAGTTTCTCTTGAAGTGAAGTAGCAGTAGTCAGTGTTTTTGCCACAAAAGCACTGGACTCCAGCTCCTCAATGAATATTGGGTGGGTGACATTTTTCAGTATCAAGTCTGTTTGCAACACGTTTCAATAGGCCTCAGATTACTGACTCATATTTTCAGAAAGTCAGCCATTTCCCTAAACTCATTTCTACCAGTCCCTACGACAAATAGTTAAAATGAGACTAATGTCCTTGAATTAATTTTGACATTTGCAGAGTAATGATTTAAAGTAGAATTTTAACATTCTGAGCTTCTTTGTAGTCTTCCTGACTTGAATTACTTCCCTTGAAAGCTCCAAAATCCATGCTTATGTTTTCTTGTTGTTATTGAAACAATAAAACTACTTCTTCATGGACTTCTTCAGAAATAACAGAGGTTTTTGTGGCCTGGTGTTGGGGTTTTCTTTTTTTTTGTTTTCTTTTTTCCTTCTCCAGGGCATTTAGCATTTAAAAACGTATTTTATATTCCAAAACCTTAGTTATGATTAATTTCAGTTGCAATAGTGAATATTCAGCACTTCCACAAGCCAGATCTTAAGCGTCTGAAAAATGCACCTTGAAATCTAAGGAAGACAGTGGTCAACCAAACATCTTTATGATAAACAATTTACTTGGCATCTGTAGTAGGCATCTGAGTAGAATGGAGTTATCTAGGACACCATTTTACTCCCTTAACCTGTTTTTCCTTTTCGTGCAATACATCTTCTGTCTCCTGTGATACATGACAAGTTTCCTAGAAACAAGAGTATTATACAATATGAATTAATCTTGCCCACAGGGAATCCTTTGGAAAAATAGTACAGGAGCGTACATTGTGGTGACTGGGGGCAAATGAGAGAGTCTTGCCTTGACTCTGGAACTTCTTAATGGACAGTTTTTATTAGATTTCCTCAGCTGTACATCTTGCAGTCTTTGTGAAGTAAAACTCCGGTATTCTCTGGCAAAATGCATGGCAGAGAAAGAGGTGTGTTAATAAGGTGGAACCTACAGAAGAAAGAGCTGCTGCAGTTTACCTAGCTAGTCTTAGTATGACTGTGCAAACATTATTTTTTTTGGGGGGGGGGGGCGGTGGTGGGGAGGTGGTGGTGGGGGGGGTGGTGTGCCTAGAATATGAAAATTTGGATGAATTTTTGCATTAGAAGAAAATGCATGTCCTTGATGCAAAGGACAGATTTCCCTTCACTTTATTTCAAGTGCCTTCTCCACAGCAGGAAGGCTCTAATGATTCTCAGTACAATGACTGGAAAATATTACTAACATGAAGTGTTTTGTTCTGTGGAAAAGCTGAGAGATTTTAAACTGAAATAAAAATAATAGAAGGGCTGGGAGACTCTGAAATGAATGGTTACCATTAGTGAAATTATAAGTAACCAAAATGTGGGTCTCGTCCACTGTCAATCAACTTTAAATGGAGGCAGCATTATCACTGAAATCTATTATATGAATGGGAAGAGTGTTAAAGCAGTTGATGTAAATAATTTCCAAATAAGACCTCATGCTTATCAGAAATTAATAGATTTTTTTCACAACAGCTATAGAAGTCCTAGATATTTAGAAGGAAAACTACTCCTAGAGAGCCTCTGATATTTGCTGCATCTGTGTTAGAAAGGGAAAGTCCAAATCAAACAACTGTGGAAGAAAAGTTTGGACTAACACTGATAAGGATGAAAGTGAAACTTCATTCCTGCAAATATGTGGGCACAGTTACCTTTAAACTCACGTGCAGTTCCATTTATTTATCTGAGCAAAGCTGTATTTGTTTGCAGAATCAAGGCCTAAATCTGCAAAATACATTTTGTTTCTGTGCGACCAACTTCCATATGAAGTCATGGCTGTTGGTTATGTTATGAAAGAGTCAGGAGAGGGTGAAGAGTTTTCCCCTCATGTGAATTCCCATTTTTTTAAAAATCAGATCTACTCAGCTTATTAGTTTTAGGTGTCTGTGCAGAGATAAGGAAATAAGGTACACAGATAAATAAATAGAGGATCTAAACCCAGAAGAGTTTTCTTATGCTTCTGCCATTGCCATTTTTTCCCAAGTCTAAAATATCTTCTGGAAGAATATGCAATCATCTGAGCAGCAAAGATTTTGAAGACCTATATATTGTCTTGGTGCACAGTGGTATGGTCAAACCTTTGAATGGTCCATTCTCCTAAGCAAAATGCTTATTGACTCCTCACATATAGCTCCAGTTAGCCATTACCCTCACCTTGAAAACTTAGGTAGTCCAGTGAAAACGGATATAACAAAACTAAGGGGGTGGAACTGTATAAGTACATATGTATACATAGCTGCACACATGAGTACAAATGTAAAGCTAAGAAATGGCTGCTTCTTTTTTTAAATTATAGCAGAGTTATTTGGAAGGGTATGTCAAACTTTTTAGAGGACCAGGAAAAAAAATTGTATTGCAAAGTCTGCAGTGAGAAGAGAATAATTCTCTTCCTGATATGTCCTCCTCAGATGATACAAAGGATTTGTCTTTACCTGTTTTTTTTCTAGTCTCACTGTTTTTTCTTTATTTTATTTTTTTAATGGAATATAACTACCAGGCTTTACCCGTGGGATTGTGTTTCTGAGTGTTTTCCATCCTGTCACTGAATGCCTGTCTTTCAGCACAGTTTGGTTTTGAATTTTCTTGTCTGTATGGTAGCAGTTAATCTGCTCCTTAAGAATTTCATCTTGAAGGGTGACTTACTGTCTGTCTCCATTTAATTTGATTTAGAAGAAGGAATTCAAAACATGTATGTGTTCCTCTTTACCTCTCAAACAACCTGGTCTGACACAATAAGTGGTGATCATCTGGGTCTTCTCATAGAAATGGATTAAAAAAAAAATCAATTAATGGGAATTTTCAAAATGCTGATCAGTTAACTCATGATTATAATAGAAGTTTGAATCTTTTAAGCATTTAGGCTGCAGGTACTTTACCATTGTAATTTTCTCTCACCGCCCAAATACAGGAGCTAAGGAGCTCTTCCTATTCAGCTGGGTGTGGGGGAGGCTTCTGGGGCCCAAAACCTTTTGGGGTGGTTGTACAACATTTCTTGGATATTCTACCTCAGGCAGAATTTTTCTGGAAGGATCAACCAGATTGCTGGTAGCTGACACTACCAACCACAGAGGGTATGAGGCAGGAAGACAGATGGGACTGGGCGGCTGCTTGGTAGGCATATATTTCTGCTACAGACAGGGCAGTCAGTGGTAGAAGTCTGGGTTAATGGTGCAAGAGGAATGACAAATTGAATTGTTTCTCAACAAGAATGTCATTCAGAGCTTTTCTTTACAATGTTGACATAAAGATTCTTCTTAGTTATTAAGACACTGGTAACGTTCTCCATTCCTACCTCAAAAGCATAGTTTCCATCTGCAGTTAAATATTCATCAGTTGGATTTTCTGTGAATGCAGAGCTTCCATCTACAGTGAAATATTCATCAGTCTGATTTTCTGTGAACTTGCAGCTTCTCTGCAGGCACCTCAGGACTGTAACTCAACTGATTCCTCCAGTCTCAGTGTTCTTCCACTCACTTTAGAAATGGAAATACTTTCTCTACATGCTTCTTCCCTTAAACAGTGATGAAGAGGCAGGTCCTAAAGGGACTCTTTCCTGGTGATCCTAACCATTTTAGCCTTTTTGGGACCTGCAGCTTGTTATGAGGCTTTATACACATTGTTCACATAGGTGCCTAGTATAGCATGCCAGGGTCACCTCCAAAGGGGATTGACAGCTGTGATACAGCTGTATGGGGTGTCCACAGCCATGGAGACCACTTGGAATACACTAAAGACTCTCACTCAAATGGTCTCTCAAGTGGGTATGTGTGGGCAACTGAAGATCTGTAATCCTCATAAACCTGCCAGGACTGGACATGCCTTTGGGATCTCTCTCATGTGGTGTTCCTTAGCTGACAGTCTACATTTCTTAGCAGTTTCTTGGATGTTTCGGTGTTGGCTGTTGCAGCGTGACATGACACCTTTTAGCTATGCAGCTCTGAATATGTGTGACTTGAACAGAATGCAGCACTACTGTGATTACTGTAATTTATTTTACTTTTGAGCTGCATTATATCTCCCTGCCCCTTATGATGTACTGAAGGACTTTGCTTTTGTTACTTTTTTTACTTCTTGCCTACACCAATTTCAAAATTAGATTTTTTTAAATGCAGTATGAAGTTAAGCACATTTTTACAATACACTTTATATATAATTGGTAACAGCCCACCTGTAATGGCTGAGACTGGCATGATCATTTGTTACATGGCAGCTAGTCATCTCCCATTGTCTGGTCTGACTGTCTGGTTTATTGTCAAGAAGTTGTCCTCCCTTTTCCTTGATCATTTTGTATGGATCAGAATACTCTCAAATTTTCTGAATAATTTTTGCCTAGCAGTTTGCAATATCCTGCAGTCAACCACTGGTATGGATTATAGCTTTTCAGGCTCTTGTGTTACCTTCCCTAATTGTCCATCAGCATCACTTGCCTTCAGGAATCTTTCAAATACTGCATCCACCTTCTCTTTACCAGTCTTAAGTGGGGTAGAGTAGGTGTTGTGTTGGTCCTCTTACTGCAGGTGCTCTTTCTGCTACAACGAAGCACAAACCTGCTCAGCAAGGGCTTATTCTAGGAGTTGGTGTTAAGAATATATTTATAAGAAAAATGATCAGAGTAAGGATGAATACTCCTTATGCAGATTGTAATCCTTTGGCCATAGCCTTAGAAGTACTCAAAGTTAAGTTAGTAGTACTTTCCAGAGAAGGAACAACTTAGAGATATTCTCTACCTGAGGAGTCTTTCAAATATGTTCCTGGAAACACTTTGCTGTGATGAACTGGTCTTTCCCAAGGAAAAGACTCCGAAGAGTATTTTCATCAAGGAATTCCCAACTGGCCTAGTACTCAGAGCAATGCAACACTTGTGCTCAGATATAACAAACATATAGGGAAGAGATATGTTCTCATTAGATTTCACTAGCACTGTGTGATATCACCAGATTTCAGTATCTGAGCTAACAGAGATGATTTAGAATGCAAATAAACTATTAACGTAATTAGATTAGATATACCATGGTGCAATTAGAATCACCTCCGTCAGACCATTCTTCATTAACAGAACTTGTTCAGAACATACTGTGTGCTTCCTGCTTCTCCTAGACTAATTAGTTATGTGTATGGATGCTTGGATTGCTTAATTATTTTCATTGTTCACGATTAACGTCTTGCTGAACTGGGACATACTGTCACTCAGAAAGAGGCTGTGGAATTGACCTGGGTCCAGGAGAGATGTAGTCCAGACATCCACCAAGCTGCAATGACAGTCAGGGTAGAGAAGAGCTTGGAATAGAGCAAACATAAATGGAAGGAGTTAATGGATTTGCTGTGAGAGGAGGAAGATATCAACTAAACTGCTGCTTGGAGACAGATCTCACTGCTTACAAACAGAACTGAGAAATGGATCTGAAATAAAGGAGGAAAGTTTCTGGGGTTGGAGGGAAGGAAAAGATGAGGGACAGGACAGGAGTCCTTTTATGAATTTTTTTCTTTTTAATAGCAAAATGGCATGCTCTTGTACTAATCTTCTGATGTCACAATCAAAGATCTCCACAGGCTTTGGCTTTCTAAGCTTTTAAATTAAAGCTGATCATGTAATAGACTTTTTGCTTTGGTTGAAAAAAAAAAATCAAGTAAATTTGAAGGCTGTTTGGGGAAAGAACCTCAAACAAATGCATCTTTGGAGATGTCAGTTGAAATGTTTGTTAACCTTCCCTTTAGAAAAAGGCAATTTTGGAATGAAAAATGCCATTTCAAAATAAAAATAAAAGTTGACATTAAATGAAATGTCAAAACAGAATGAGTCAACATTTCTAAAATATCCCCTTTTCTCAACAGTCTTCAACTGAAGCTATTTTCCAAATGTGGAATGAAGGCAATTTCCAGCTTCTTCCATCCAGACTGACATCATGCTACATTTATTTTATGACCTACTATTTGCCAACAATTTTGGCCAGTACTAGTCTTCTTTTCTGTGAGGGATGCTTACAAAATCACTTCTCCCAGTGCTTAGATGTAGTTCTACCTCCAGGAGAAACTGCTTGCTCATGCATGCTGACAACAGAAACTCAGCACATGGTGAAACACAGTGCCCTCAATTGACAATGCAGCTGTTTGGTTAAGATGAGCACACTGGAAAGGGATTGTGTTGCAATATCACCAGAACTTATACATTTTAGTCTTACAAAAAAAAAAAAAAAAAAAAGGGCATTTTTTTTTTTCTGTTTAGCTGTGGTGAAAATGCTATCATCACCTTTCATCTTGATGACTAAGTGTTCAGCTATGCACTGTTATCCCTTCTAATCTCCTCTCTGACCTTTCCAGTAAAGAAAACAGTTGGTAGTTTGTTATGGAATTAGAAGAAAAAGAACAGTCTGGCAATATACTTCTGGTAGCACCATGCATGGATAAAAAAACAAACAAAAAGCTACGTTACCTTGCAACTTCTAATATACACCCTTAAAAGCAGAATCATTAGTTCCTTCAGTTTGTTTAATCATTATTCGGTTGTATCAGACTTTTTCTCATAAATAAACTTGTATGAACTCTGGATAATCTGGTCTGGTAAAAATTCTTAACTTCTTGGTAACTACTGGACAAACCAGAAGTCCTATGCAGATTATTTTGCCAGTCAGAATTTCAGTAGTTTAAGAACCTCTTCTTGGACTTAACGTGTCATTCAGAGAAATTTGGTCGTCTTTCACTAATTTTGACAGCTGCATTGATATAAAGGAAATAATAATGATTTTCAGTGAATTTAAAAATTGAAGTAATTTTCCCATGGTATGCTGAGTAAGGGGATAGTCTGTTCTGTTGTATGCTACATTCAATATATCTCTCCATTCTGTGTAATAAATTGATAAAATTGATGTATTTTTGTAATACAAAAGGATGGATTCATAAGTACTTAAAGGTGGTGCAAAGAGGCAGACTTAAAAATTCACTAACCAGATTTATTCAATATATGATTTCTCAAGGACTTTGGGCATGGATATATTCGTTTAACATACCATCATAATTACATTTAGTGCTAAATCAGGAATGACAGTTTGAGATATTGTTCATATAGCTTTTCTGTTCTTCTGTCAATCCACCAGCTGCGGGAGATATTCTTACTTTCTAAATCTGGCATTTCAGCCATAATTAGGAGTGCTTGTGATGTTAGTTTGTTCAGAGCCCTTCTACGGGCAAGTTGCATGAAGCTTTTTGAGTCCTCTGCTTCGAATAATTTAATGGGTTGGTAGTTTAATTGCAAGATTTTGACTGTGAACTGGGGAGTTAAAGTGTTAAGCTCATTCACTGTAGTGCTTTCCTCTGTACTTTTTCCACAGTCTCTTCATTTTATTGGACTTGAATATTGGATGTGCCACACTTGAATATGCTATTATTAGAGCTACACTATCCAGATGATAAGCAGATATTTTTCATGCAACTTTTAAAATGAGATCAGTAAATCAATATCAAAGCGAGTATTACAAAGCTTAGATTTGTTTGCAGCAGTCACCTCAAACAAGAAAACATGCCTTTTATAATATATAGCGCATTTAATCCTATATATAATTTATGGGTGTACCAGTTAGTTCATTAGAATTCTGACTAGAAAGCAAAGGAATGAGAGGCTGACTACACAGAAATCCACCTTATTGAAATGTTATCTCTTCATAGTCACGGTTTAACTATCCATGACTAAATTTTTTTTTTTTTTTTTTTTTAAATGCCAGCATACCCTTAAAGAAAAAAAGATATATGTCACTTTTCTAATTTTCTTTATCTTAGAGCAGGGATTGTATTATCCCACAAGTAGTAGAGCACTCTATACAATGTTTTCCTCATTGCAATAGAAATAAATAAGTAGAAATTTTGGAGGGTCCTTGAGCTGATTGTCACTGACATAATCTTAAAACCCAAACTGACTGTAAATAAGGTTTTGGGTAGTTCTCTATAAAATACTAGCATTCAAATGTGAAATTGAACACAGTGAGAGATTTTGAACTGATTCAAGATTTTCTCTGAGAATTGTGTTTGTAACGTGCTACTTCTGCCCTAATCCTGTAGTCAGTTAGAATGATGAAGCTTTATGGAAGAATTTGTTTTCTTTGAGGAACTTGATACTTGAATACCTTTCTGTATTTATAGTGCACATATCTGAACTGTTCCTCAGAAAGATGTTGTCTACTTCTAACTTTTTGATGATTTCCTTCTAGAAAGAAACAATTTTTCTGGACAGTGTCTTGCAAGAAGCTACATCTTTTTTTTTCTGACAAATCTTTTTTTAATTACTTCATCTTCTTTGACCATGGTCATTAAATTCCTCTGTTAACCTCCTAATTACACAAAAACCCCCAAGAAACTTTGATTCCTCACTTTAAAATTTTGAAAGAGAACTTTTATAGCACAAGAAAAAGTGCTTTGTGTTTGCATATTTGTGAGGTTTTTTGCTGTCATTATTAGTCTTGCCTGACTACATTTCTGTCCTGAAAATTAATTACCCTAAATGCTTTTCTGAAATCAAGCTTACAATATTACGTTTAACAGATTTAGGCTTTACAAAGTCAACTTTAAAAGTTCATGCTTAGTAGCACTATGTTCCAAATACTCTGTTTTATTTTCAGTATTGGAAGTATGAACACGTAAGAATCATATTATGAAGCCATTCTGAGACATGCAGGATATATATATACTTCTAGAAGCATTGCACCCATTATTCTTTGGATGGAGACTCAGCTATTTGTCTAGTGAACTTATTGCCTCTTGCTGACTTCCAGCAGAGGATCTCCATACAGAATGCATGCAGTGTGCAGGGTTCTGTGCTTGGAAGTGGCAGGAAACAGTCCAGAAAGAGTTTCATTCTTACTCTGTTTCAGGGCTAAGGATTTACAGTAGAGGCCCTCTGCAATTCATTTTCTCCCCTTTGGAAATAGATGACACTTGTTATCTAGTCACTAGCAAATTGGTTTTTTGCTGATTTTTATATCTCAGTGAGTTTCACTGAGTATAGGTTTCAAATGCAGGATGGAGAAAACCTCTTTTGAAATCTGGAGAACAGAGCTGTAACTACAGATCTTCACCTGTTACAACATATCCTTCTTAAAGAAATAGCCTTCATCAGCACGTAACTGAAAAGAGCAAGTTAGGTTTGCAGAACAGTACGTGGGAAGTGTCTCATATGCTCTTTTCACGTTAAAGATCCTGAGGTTCACATTTTAGATACTGCTGCCTTTCGAACTGTTAACACTCTGGGACTTTTCAATGCCCGGGAATTGTGTCACTCGAGTTTCATGTAGCAAGGCTAGGGAACTGAAGAGTAAAACTTCAGATACAAAGAAACAGTGGTAGAGACATACTAACACTTTCTGATGAATGTGCGACTTCCAAATGTTTATGCTGTGAAGCAAGAAAAAGCATCAGAAAGAAAATGTTGCATCAGGACCATCATTCTGAACTTAAAAACCGATGAGTGTATATTGATATTGAAGAAGTGAAGAAGAATATTGAAGAAATGAAGAACACCAATACTGAAGAAATCCTCTTAATTTGGAGTGTGAATGAAATTGCAGAATGGTAAATTAGTATAGTACCAAATTGGGTGGTGCAGGGTAAGTGAAGGACAGACTCATGAAAGACACAGATCAGTCTTAGCTTAAAGTCAAGAATGCTACACCAGTTTGATTGGTGTTGCAAGTCAAACTAGTTCTTAGTGCTGCCACAGGAAAATCTTATCAATAATGCTTTCATATATATCCCCCTCAACAAGTCTTGAAAAAACAATGTTGTTTTTTCAGGCAAATTCTCAAGGCCTCTGAGGAATTTAGGACTACTTAACTTTGCCAAATCATCTTTTGTGTAAGTAAGCTTGTTCACAATGTGTAAAATTAACTTTCTACTGGAATAAGAGTGAAGCAAGCATACAGATTTTGTTTTCAGAAACACTGATGGTGGTATCTCATGTTTTGTCCCTATTTTGTTTGCTCTCTAGAGCCTTTTGCAACCTCTCTGGCAGGCACGTTGCACTGATAAGCCATACAGATGTGGTTAAGCAATGGAACTGAGAGCCATGGAAAGACAAGATGTTTCTTAGTAACCCCACTGACCAGCTTGGTCACTATCATTAAGCATCCACAGACTTGTCAGTGGTCCTTGCTTGTGCTAGCTATGGAGCAACAAGAGATTGTCTCATTTTCTGACCCCATGTCTAATCATAGAATCATAGAATCATTTAAGTTGGAAAAGACCTTCAAGATCATCGAGTCCAACCATTAACCAAGCCCACCAAACCATGTCCTGAAGTACCCTTTCCACTCGCTTTTTTAATATCTCCAGGGATGGTGACTCAACCACTTCCCTGGGCAGCCCATTCCAATGTTTGACAACCCTCTCAGTAAAAAAATTTTTCCTAATATCTAACCTAAATCTCCCTTGCCTCAAGTTGAGGCCTTTTCCTCTTGTCCTATCCTCTTGTCTAAGCAGTATGTCTAACCATTAGTGTGTCAGGAAGGACCATGAATAGACCTTACAGTGTATAGGAGCAGAGTTGGTGATGCTCTAAAACTAATATATAATAAAGAGTTAAATGCTGAGAGTCTGAGGCAGCAATTTGCTAATTAGTAGTATTGCTGAAGTTCTGTTTAATTGCTTCAGCATTCAGGGGAGGAAAATGTACCTGAATTACCAAGGTATAGTGCAGTGAGTGCACTCATTACCACTGTGCTTTGATATATAGATCAAAGACTTCTTACATCTAGAGAAGCAAGCTGCCATTGAAGTCCATACTAAACACCTGCTTGATCATGTGCAACTGATTGTACTACGTGTTTCATGTCTTTGAGGAGTGCATTTAAGGACCAAGCTTGCCCAATGTTTATTGGTATGATGGTATGAATAATTGCTATAGTATTGAAGTCAGCAACATTAGGACTTCTTAGCAGCATCAAAGAAAAAACTGTATTATAAGAACAGAGAATATCTATGGCTTTACACTTTATCCATCCACACAGTAAAATCAAATATATGTAGTAATATTACACACATTATTCCCTTAAAAGAACTTGAACTGAGTAGTTTCTTGTATGTATTTACCATATATTATCCTGTTTGTGGGGAAAGATGCCCTAGGCACCTTCCAAATTAAAGAAAAGTTAATGAGCATAAAATGTGTCAACAATTTGTACACCAGTGTGTTACAGCTTCAGCAGCAGTAATTGGGCTAAATTCAATTACAGGTCTTTTAGAAAATAAAGATGGTATTTTATTTAAGACTTCACTTAATATCTTACTTAGGCCCATGTTTTAGGAAAGAAACAGAGTTAGGTAATCTGCGTACTCCCCAGGCTTTTCTTTGTTACCATAGACCCCCATGAAAGCCCTCTGGAACATTAAACAGAGAAACTGTTGTTTTTTTTTTTAAAAAAAAAAAAAAAAAAAATTTAAACAGAACTGATTGAAAATGGTGTGTGTAAAAGCATGCCTTGTTCTGTTATTTTAAACGCCCTGTCCTAGAGTCTGCATATGTGTATGTGAGAATGAAGTTACAGCTATTCCTAAATCCATGAATTAGTGTTGGTAGCCAAAGGACCAGTCAAGTGAAGGTTTCTTGTCAATGTTAACTGTTTAAGCAGCTTCTCTCCTCTCTTTCCTGATCCATACCTCTCCTTCTTTAGCATTTCAAAACTGGGTTTACTCCTGTCTAGCTTGCCCATATTCTCAGACTATGCCCAGAGCACACTCTGTGCCAGACACGGTTGCCATCTTGCCCGGAATGTTCCCTTGCATAGGTCATGAAGCCCCACCACTGTCTGAGGAAGCTTGACCTGTCTCTTGCCTCAGAAAGTTTTCACATCTATGGTTTAGATAACATTTTAGGAGTTAGGATTGATATATTCTGCTAAAACCGAGGAACTGTTTAAATGCTCAAAGAAATTGAGATGTACATGGATGATTATCATCTTTCTTGCCTTTTGGAGAAAGGTATACCTGTTTGTAAGAGGAGCTCCCATTTCTGTGATTTCAACTGAAGGAAGGGCTCACTTTGCAAGACCACAAACTCCTCACTCCTTTTGTAGAACTGCTGCCTAAATATGACCCCTGACCTCAGCCTTTCAGCAGCCTTAGGGCTGAGTCCCTCACCTGGCACCGGGCATACGCTCCTCGTTCAGCCAGAGACGCTCCTCGTTCAGCCTCATTTCTTTCTAAGCTGCGTTGACCCCTTTCACTAGGTTTTACCTTTTTCAGTTGCAAACACATCTCGGTATTTCCTGCCTGGCCAGAAGTGAGGCAGCCCAGAGCTGCGGCTCATTCGGTGATGCTCCCGACCAGATACAGGCTGCTGAGGGCCATGCATTTTGGTTCAGGCCCAATGTCCTGCTGGCATTCATAGAGACTGCAGGCACGGAGAGGGCAGAGTGGCTGATAGCCTGGGGTGGCACATATGTGTCAGTCCCCAAGTGCCCTCTGTAGCGTCTCAGAGTCATCCCTGCATTTCTGCAACTTGTATAAATGATACCTTCTGGACTGAACTGCTTTCCTCTTACAGAGGTAACAGAGAGCTCCATTTTCTTTCAGCCTTATGGCTCTGGGACTATCATGTGTGAATACTTACACATGGAGCAAAATGTGGATACCCTCTGCCCTGGCCCAGGGCAGGACTCTTAGGCACCCCTAGTAACATGAAGTTGCAAGCACGTAGTTTGCATCACCAGTGGAAATCCTGTTACAGAACTGATTTAAGAAGGGGTTGGTAAATGACTCTGAGATGCTCAGTGGATCATGACATATGCTTACGCAGTGACAGGAGAAATAGAAAGCTGATGAGCTGTGCTTAGGCTGAATCTGCTCAGCTTACGCAGTAACAAAAAAGAAATCTCAACCCTGTCAGAAAAGGATTCTGCCAAGTATCTAAGGCTTCTATTTTATATTTTATTTTTTGCATATAATCCTGTGAAAACCTCCTACCCTAGCAAGAAATGTCACTTATTAGAATCAGTTATGCCTTTATTTCTACCTATGAATAGCATAAGAAAACTGCAACCACACAGTGAGTTCTAGCATGTACTGCAAGAAAGCAGTGTGGTGTTTACAGCTTGTGCTTTGAAGTCACAAATACCAATCATTTATTTGTTGTTCCTTGCTAGACAAGCTCTTCATTATGAATGCATCAGTCAGCATCTGAAAGCTGCCTTGAGGTGGCCACTTGCAGCAGGTGTAATTCCCATTAGGTTACCTGCTTCGATGCTGGAAGAGTGAGAGCATGGCTTACGCTCCATATAGGGCACGGTGCAGAGCTTTGCTGTAGGTCTTGTCAGCAGGCAGGGGTTATTTCTTCTGTCATGCACCATGTTCCTGGGTTGCAAATGCATGACTTGCACATAGGAGAGCGCTTTACCTCCATGTCCAGGAAACCTGGTCCCTCTGGTGAGCAGGTGTGCCCAACCTTCGCTCTCAGTGTGAGCAGAGAGAAGGCTGTAGGGTAAGATGCATGTATGTGACAGGGGAGAAGAGCAACTGGGGAATGCTTTCTCTGATCATAGTCTGCGCCTAAGTATGGTGTAATATAATCAGCACAGGGTAAGTACATTTTCTGTACTATTGAAAACTTGCAGTTAAAGTATTTTCCTAGTGCTTGAAGAAAGAACAGGTAAAATGCCCATATGAAGGTGGTGCTACCCAGGCAAGGTATTTTTCTTCCTCTTTTTCTTCTGGCCTGACTTTCTGTCTTCATCCAGAATCTCCTCTTCCCCTACTGCTCTCACAGTTGCTGCATAACATCTGCTTTCTCACTCTTCTTTCTGCATGCCATCGAGTGCTTTAAAAGGCTTCTTATCACCTCCCAGGAAAGAGCATATCGATGCCATCTCCTACTGCCATTCTAATGACTCCAGGTTCTGTTCCTCTTCTTTGAAGGCCTCCAATGCCTCACCAACATAAAATATATCAATACATCTACCATCTCCTACTTTCTTCTGTCTCTTAATTTTTGTTTAATGTGGAGCCTTAATATTAATAACACAGTTATTTGAAGTTTAGCAACCAATTACAAACTTTATTACTGGACATGTATACAGAAGAAAGTTCTTGAGTAGATTTTCTGGCATAAAGTGAATAGAAGTCTGGAGGTTTTCCACTCACTTCAAGTTTTTCCTTATACTTAAAACATCCTCCTGGGACTGAAGTGTAAAAGCAATGCACTTAAATCCCCCAAACCATTTCTCACCTGAGCATTATTCTGTGGGACAACAGGCCAGTGACAGATAATCACACAGTGCTTCTTCAAATTAAAAGCCTTTCCCTTTCTCCCTAATAAATATTCAGTGACAAACCAAAGATTAAGAAAATTGATACACAAAGATTGAGCCGACCTGAAGTGTTGGGTAAAAATCATTTTACCATTAGAAGGGAAAAGTATCGCCTTTACAATTTTTAGTTGTATCCAGAAGGGATTGCATGGTTTCTATAATGCCAGGATTGAGACTTCTGGAGAATTATTAATTCACTCACAGAGAGTAGCTTTCTATTTAGCATATTTTCCCCATCCCTATTATAGCCATTTTACTGCCAGTAAGTATGACTTTCTGTATTTATACAAAAGATTAATATATCAAGAGACATATTCATGTCAATCATGCATTTCTCAAAGCAGTATAAAATGGATTATTTACTAAAAGTACATGCACTTATGCAACTAATTTTCTGTGAATATTCTGTATAAATAACTTGTAGATTGGCTGTGCATTGACCTTTAAAAAGCTGACTTTAGTCTCAGCTCCAGCATCCCTGAAGACTGAACTAATTGATATAGAACTAAACCTGAATAAACATCATAATAAATAGACATTGATGTAAGCTACTGTTATGGTCAAAGCCAGACTAAAATTTCAGTCTGTGGAAAACAGAGTTAAGATAAAGCAGTTCAAAGCTGATGCTTGAAATGAAAGGAGAAAAGTAAAACAATGAAGACTAGTCTTAGGTACCAGTTTCAGTTTAGCTAGGGTCAGTTGTGATTGAAAATTATGGTTTTAACAAGCAATACTAAATGATTTGATAATTTATTTCTATTCGTGGTGGACAGCTCTCTGCTGACTGACACTTTTACTGGCTTTCCCAGATAAGACCAAGGATTGAGTGAACTGTGGAGGCTGAACTACCTCATTATTAGTGATCCCTGTAGTCAGAATTAAGATAAATTTCAGGGTCAGAAGTAAGATAAATTTCAGTTTTCCCATTTAAAAGTGAGAAGATATTTTTCCAAATGACAGTGACTGATCTGATACTGGCTATGGCCAGGATGTCTGACAAATCCAACTTTCATCAGAAAGCGTAAGTGTCAATAGCCTGAAATATTTCTCTGGAAGCATCATGGATTCAGTGAGCCCTCAAGAAACCCAGGACAAGGTCTGGTGATCCATGCTATGACTATTCTGTAAATTAAACAGACCCAGGATCCTTTTATGGCATTAAGGCAAACTGCTCAGATTATTTACTACCCCATCCTGTAGAAAGTGTAATTGTTCCCTTAACTGCTAGCACTGAGCCTTTTAGGAATGGTACTTGCCTTGTACTGGCTGTTGCATTTTCCTGGGAAAACTATTTGGGGAAGTGCCAGTTAGAGTTAAAAGCATGCCATGAGTGACTCTAACTATTTATCAGTATAAACATTTGGGTTCCCGCAGTTCTCACTGACACAACTTCATTTACTGGTATGGACACAGTCTGTGCCTACAAGAAGCATCATGTTGCGGCTCCAGTCCACAGGTGGATTTTGGGGCAAAACAGCTTCAAGTTAGGCTCTTGTGATGGGTTCAGACAGGCCAAAGGCTCGAGCCGTGGTGCCATGCAGCCCAGGTCTGGCCAGGTTACGAGCTGACCATGTTTGCAGAGTAGATGTTGACTTCTGAGTCACTTGTCCTGGGCTCCCTTTACAGCCAGTGGAGGTCTTAGGGCATGAGTCACCCAACCCCAAAATACATGAACTGTGCCTTATAGGACCTGTTTCTCACCACTGGCTGTAAAGAGAGAGTGCGTGACCTACCAGCACTTAAAGTGGGATGCTATGATTGCCACTCCAGGTCATGTGCTTTCTGAGCGTGACTCAGCAGCTGAGATCTGGGAGGGCTTTCAGTTCACAGGAAGTTTGGGAAGGTTTCTATTTCATGTGGATGTCAGAGTTAAACTGGCTTTTGAGAAAAAGGAAGTTTTATGTGAACTAGAACACCAGCGTTTTGGACAGAACTATATTACATCTTCTTTGTGGAGATAATAACTAATCATAGCACAAGACTCTGGAGGTTAAGTCTTGTTTATTTTTCATCAAACAGTCTTTGAAACAGCCAGTACTCCAGAAATAAAAATGAAGCAGTGATTTTAATGAGGCTCTGCTCTTTTGTCTTGTGTCTCTTGCCCTACTGTTCCAATGTTTACATTTTAATGTAGTTTCATGCTCAATGTTGACCTCCTATAAAGGATTTTGGACTGTTCTTGAAATAGTACAGCATTGACCACATGCATTTAGCAGCGATGTACTTTATAGGTGAATTTAGGCATGTCGCACTGGTTTGTTCAAGGCACCAAAGGAGCTGTACGAGACATTCAGAAGCCAGGAATGTCACTATATTCACTATTTTGAACCATAACTGCAGAGTTCAGAAGTCAGTCTGAGTCTCCTATACCAATAAGTTACAGCAGCATACTGACACCAAATTCTTTCAAGTTTCATTGCTAGTTCTCAAGGACCTTCACTGATGACTGCTGCTAATCCACCTTCTGGAATACTGAAGAAGTCAGAGAAAAGTATTCTGGATATTTCTTGGGCTCATGGAGCCAGTCCCAACAAGTATATCTTTGAAAAATGCTTTGCTATGAAGTAGGAGGGCAAGTGAGGCTTGTACAGGGTCAAACAGTCAAACACAATCACAAAATGAACATTTGAGGTTATCTTCTGATCAGTTAAAATTAAGCTTTGAATATTTTTAATGACTTTGATGTTATGATCAGTTCAAATTTTATATTGCAGTGTTTTAGGTTAGGAGTTTCTGCGACATATTTTAATAAAAGGTAGTCCTTAAGACACACACACAGACAATCAAAGTATTTACTTCTACTGTGTATTACAGAAGTTCAAAATGGCAATAATGTAAATTACAATGCTTGGAAGAAAATAAAATACTTTATTCTAACATAAAAGCTTTCTTATAAATAGTTAATGATGCCAAAATTGGACTAATTTCTAGGAAAGCTCCAATTCTAATTTTTATTTCCTTATTTTGAGAGTATTGTAAATATATTTTTATCTGCTACCTACAAAAAACCAAAATCCATTACATGGCATACCATAAGCAATCCTACAGCAACCTGTAAAACTTAAGGCTAGTATTTGGAAATACTTTCTTGCATAGTGTGAACAAAACCAGCTGTGGAACTCATTGGTACAGGACACTCTTACAGTCAAGAATTTAAAAACTTTCCTAGTGAGATTAGATATTTACTATTAGTAAGAGTAGTACCCGCAGTTATATAAGCACTGCTGCAAAAGGAACTGTAAAACTGTTTTTATCTCATGTCTGAGAGCTAAACTTTGTCAGGAATAAAGGATAACAGGTGAAGGACAAATTATTTCACATTTTTCTCCCAGGGGATTCTTGCATTTTCAGTTCAGACTTCTAGTGCAGTTGGAGATAGGACACCAAAGATGAATTATGCCCCTGTACACATTCACATTTGCCTTCATACTGAATATTGTGTGCACCCTACTCCCCTCATCTCAGAAAGGATGCGTTAGAACCAGTGCAGGCTCAGAGAAGGTCAACAGGCACAATGAAATGTGTGGCCTGTCTCTCATATGAGGAATGACTGAATGGGTTAGGGCTCCTCAATCTGGAAGAGATGACTTAGGTACGTAAAACAGATGACTGCAAAATTGTGACGGGTGTGAAATGGGCAGAGAAAGATTAATTCCTCTGATACAAAACACAGGAAAAAAACCTAGTAGGAGCTGGGTTCAAACCAAGCAAAACCAAGTGATTCTCCAGTCAACAGATAGCAGCCTTGTGTGAATCCTTGCAAAAGATATTATGAACACAAGAAGCTTGAGTGGATGTAATGGATGTAAAGAATGACAGGAAAAGTACTTAGATGAAAGATCCATTGAGATTTACCAAACAGACACACTATGTCAAGCTTAGGAAATACCTTGGATGAGAATAGTTTGAACCTGAGAATACTAGTGTTGTGGTTTAACCCCAGCCAGCAACTAAGCACCACGCAGCTGCTCACTCACTTCCCCCCCAACCCAGTGGGATGGGGGAGGGAATCAGGAAAATATAAAGTAAAACTCGTGGGTTGAGATAGGAACAGTTTAATAGAACAGAAAAGAAGAAACTAATAATGATAATGGTAGCAGTAATAAAATGACAATAGTAAAAGGATTAGAATATGCAAGTGATGCAAAATGCAATTGCTCACCACCCGCTGACCAATGCCCAGTTAGTCCCGGAGTGGTGGTCCCCCCACCCCTGCTCCCCCTAGTTTATAGACTAGACATGACATCACATGGTATGGAATACCCCTTTGGCCAGTTTGGGTCAGCTGTCCTGGCTGTGTCCCCTCCCAACTTCTTGTGCCCCTCCAGCCTTCTTGCTGGCTGGGCGTGAGAAGCTGAAAAATCCTTGACTTTAGACTAAACACTACTTAGCAACAACTGAAAACGTCAGTGTGTTATCAACATTCTTCTCACACCTAGCTCAAAAACATAGCACTATACCAGCTACTAGGAGGACAATTAACTCTAACCCAGCTGAAACCAGGACAATTAGGAAAGAATGTTATATGCTTTCCCTGTTTTTACACCTGCCTAGCTATGTCCTTCAGCTAGATGGATTCTTGCTCTGAACCAGAGGAATTCTTATTTTATTATTCTGGGTCTGATCCCAAGGGTCAATTGATACCTTTCTCTACACAAACGTGTGGGTTCAAAACAACAAACGGTATATACATTGATTTTTACTACAAAAAAGTTGACATAAACAGACTAAAATAAACTCCTTAGTGATGCTTCTGGTTTCTTGTAGTCCCTACTACTTCCCGACTTGCCACACAGCAGATGGGGGTTGCAGCCACTGTTTAGCAGATGACCCTGGTTACATTTACTGTGAATCTTACACACAAAAATATTTTATTCTGTTACAGAGAATTAAAGAAGTCAATCCAAGAGTTGCGGCACCACCTCAAAGTGAAATCTGACACTGCCTACTTTATATAGCTCCATAAGCTACTGAAGACAATAGTCGTGGACCCATCGCATCAAATGAGACAACATTGGCTTCAAAATACAGCAGTGTGTCTCTACTTGTTAAAAGAAACATCAGCCAAATAAGACTGATTTTTTTGCTTTGGCAAAATATCAGGTCTCCTATCTATGGCCGATGAACACTGTTAAATAAAACATATCATGGACCATGCAAAAAAAAAAGAGATAAAGGGAGAAAGGGGAAGTCTGTAACTGGTGCAGGTGATTCACTTCCAAATATGTGTAGATAATAAACTCATGGAACTTTTTTAGACTATTCCAGTGTATATCTTTGAATCCTTAGAAATTATCTGAACAGACAGCTTAAGTGTCACTAATACCATTAGGGTTTTAATAGTTATTAATTCAGCCATTTTAACTTCCAAGTAGAGAGATGCAGTTTTACTTACCAGTTTTATTCTTGAAATGTTTCAAGAGGTTGCTGGTGCTAGCATATTTGAGTTTTACATGTGCCTCAGCATTTCTGCAGGTTAATAATGTCCTGAAGGCTACAGGATTTCCTTTTGGTTTCCAAAATTACATATGCATTATTGCAAATGAGTTCTGCCACAAAGGAATTCATAATGAAAACATCAGAGGGAATTAAAGTGCTCCTTATAATACTTGAGCTTGCTCCATTAATCTGAGGGCAAAATGAATTGAGTCATTATGTTCCCAGATGGTATTAGGGACCAAATGGGCAGCCCTGTCCCAGCTTGATATTTTTTTTTTCACTGTAAGTATTTTTTGCTGGGGGAGTGGGTCAAGTCCAGGGGCAGCAAATCCATAGTGGGTAATTGAAGTCCCTGAGTAATATTTTAATTCAAGTTTTAATCTTTATGCACAGAGACAGCAGGTCATTGTTAACTAGCAAGAGAAGCAGAAAGATTAAGAATGTACACAGTGCATTACCTTGAGAGGAGAGTGAAGGAGCGTAAGTATCTTTTACTGTAGAATCATTTGGCTTTAAAGAGCTGTCTTCTCATATCTCTATGCATGACTTCATTGCAAATTCATTGATGTCTGAAAAGTGTCTGAAAACCATCAGGCAGCATAATATTTATAACAACAGTATTATGTTAATTGTGATTGTCAAGGATATGAACAAAGCAGTATCTTTAATTAAGCCAGCTGATCCACCTGCAAAGAACAGACAAGATTTCAAATCTGAAATAGGAGCCACAAACTTGGAGCTAGTATTTATTAAAGCAGTTAAAAGGTACAGTTCTGCCACTGCAGTGTACATGTTTTACGGGGACATTTGAGTGCATTTTTATTTATTTGTAATGAAGAAACATCTAGATGTCTTGAGTGTATGTTTCTGCAAAAGCAAGTTCTCAATTAGCCTCTTCAAATAACATATTCAGTTTTGAGCAGACTGCTCTCATAACACCTCTTACGTATTCATGATGACTGGTGTGTATTTACAATGGATGTTGTAAGCAGATACAATTCTGGTCTTGCTGTCCTCCAGGTGGATGTGAATTCACTTTATCCCTGCTAGAAGATGGAAAATCTGTGTAACTATGGTAGATGACACTGAATCTGGATATATACCATACTGCAAAGCTGGATTTGTTTATCTGTAGTGGGGTCTGCACTAGTGTGGATACACAACATTATCTCAGTCTGGAACTCAGTCCGGAGCTCAATGAGCTTGCATGTGACCACAAGAAGCCACAAATATGTATCCAAATTATTTCCTTGCATATGAAAATGACAGTTCTGAGAAGTGTTGGAATCGGGCTGGTGGAAGTCTATGTGCACTGCATGACAAAGCTGAATCCATGTTTGTGTTCAACAACAGGGCTCTGCCTGTGCTGCTGAGCTAGGAACTGTGTGATATTTCAAAATGGGAACCAGTAGAGGATGGGTGAGGTTGTAGCTTCTTTTCCTGCCTGGAAACTTCTAGCTTATTTTTGTAGAAAACACTTTGCTCAAAAATGGCATAGGCAGAGGTACAGTTAAAGCAGTCAGGCATATCTTTCATATAAAAGCATTTTTTAGTGGGAACACCCTATTTGTTTGTCAGCATATTCCTTGGAAACGGCTTGTTTTTTAAAGACTTCCATAGAAACAAGGACAGAAGCCTTTCTGGTCTGTAACTTCTGAGTCTAGAACATTCACAGAGCAACATGCCACCTGTCTCATCAGAGATGCCAGGGCTTGCAGGTCCCAAAGCAGGGAGGTCCAGTTCCAGCAGAAATCCACTTTCTTAAGGAGTTTTTTGGCTCTCCTCATTTCTGCATGGGCATCCTCAGATCTGAAGAAATGATTCATTTCATTTTGAAATGAAAGGGTGGATCTTCTCCATGAAAAAAACCTTTAATAGGTTTTCCTTTCATCTGCAGTATTTTTTAATTAAAATTTAATTTCATTGAAGTTAAATTTCATTTTTTAATCAGTCATTATATATCACTTTTCAAAGAGTTATAATTTCCTGAAATTGTTATGCCAGGTCTGTTTGTAGATTCTAGTTACTGACATAGTGAATATAAAATCTTCAGAAAAGGTAAGTTAACTCCTTACTCATGGCAATAAATTAAAAATATGGTATTTAAAGGAAGAAATAAAACTACCTACTCTTTTAAATAATGTTCAGATTGCAAGACTTTCAATTATTTAATGTAACTATGAAATTAGACAATTTACCATTTTCATTCTGACTTAGTGCTGAGATTCTCTTCAAATCACAAATTCCAGCAATTTGGACTTTAAGGAAAACAATAAATATCATGATAAACACTGCCAGCAAAAATCATGACAATTGATTTTAAAAATCAGTCGTTCTTATGGAGGCAATACTTTTTTAAATGTAACTATTCAACAGAAAAATCTTTAAGAAAGTGAAATCTAACTTCATGGGAAGATTTGTAATTTCAAATAAGAAAACAGAATAAAGACACTTTGGAAGTTTCCTTCACAATGAAATGTTAGAAACTCAGTTTTAGGCCATTTTTTCCTAATAGTTTATGTAAATTTTGAATTTTTTTTTTGCTTTATAATGCATACATTTCTTGTAGCCAATTATTTAAAAGTGAAAATGTTCTAGTGTAAAAATGTAAAGCATATACCCTCTCTCAGTCTGCCCTTAAACTTCTTTTTAATTGTAAAAGCGGGCATATAGCCACAGAAAACAACTGATATTGCTGCTGCAGCATTTTGACAGAAAAAATAATTCAATCTAAAAATATTAATATTTTTAAATTGAAATGCAAGAAAGAAGTGAAAAAACAAGGCTTTTTTTAGCCAATGAGTTACGAGAAATCTTTGTGTGTACAACTTCCTTCCTCCTTGTAACAAAATTGGGGTCAGGTTCATCTTTGCTCTCTAACTGATGCCCAGATGGAGGATAAACTTAGTCGTGAAACAGAACTTGAAAAGCCTGGCACATGCACCACCTGGGCTCTGCTGCTTTCCTCTTCAGCAGGGCAAGATCCTGGGCAGTGAGACAGTAAAAAAGCTGTGGCTCTGTCTTTCCAGCCTGCATGCCCCGTAGGGGCTGGGACAAATTGCATCCCCAAAGGCTGGGATTGCAGCAGGGCGTGAACTCTGCAAACCTGCTAATGTGGAGGTGCAGTTTGCCACTCCTCTGAGATGATGTATCTCCACAAGAGCACTTTTATGGGTGAGATGTAAATAAGACAGCTGAGCTCCTGCAATGCAGTGCTTCCTTGAGAAAGGAACTTATTGAACATCCTGACAGTCTTGTGTGGTGATGATTCAGGAAACTAAGAAAATTTTGGACTTCTTTATTTGGGATAATAATTTTTTTTTTTTTTGTCTGACTAGTTTAAGCTAAAGAATAACTCAGACTGCAAACGTAATCAAGACAACCTTGAGAGTAAACCAAGAAAAGCTTAGTCTTCCCCTTTCAGATCCCCTTTCAGATCTCTTCTTTGTGCTTTGTACATGTTACTTCTAGTATTAACAGAGTTTATTTCTGAGTGACACAGAATGCTGATGAGAATGATGAGCTACCCTGTGACATTTTTAATATAGTCATGTAATAAATGAAAACAGAAATGCTAGAAGAAAATTATTTTTCTGCTTGAAAAAAAACCCCACTGGTATCTCAGAACTAATTATAAATCATACAGTTTGGATCAGAGAGCAAAATCAGAGTGACTAGATCACTCTCATCAGTTTCTAGTTTGGGTCTTCTTAAGGGAAAATAGGACAGGTTCCTACCATTGCCAGCAATATATATCCCCATCTTGGTTACTGCATCTCACTTGGTACTTTTATCCAGATCCACAACCTCTTCTCTTTCTTAATCTTTTTTGCCTTCTGTTTTCTTCTTGCATTCTTCTCCTGCTGGTTTTGTTTCCATCTGTTCATTTATCTTTCTCTGCTGTTCCCTTTCTTCCACTTTTATTTTTCTTTCCGCACATCTCACTCTTATTGTACCTCCTTTCTTTTTTCTTTTTCCTCTGACTTACCACTAAAATCCCCAAATCAACCTCTGCTGCTGCTACTCAGTTGCTCCTCCTTGCAGCCACTAGCACTAGTTCTGCACAGTTTGCTGGACTTGATGGCTCCACAGTCAAGGCAAGCAGAAAACAAGGCTTTGAAAACCCCGTAGTAGTAAACAGTGTGATCCCAGGGGTTGCATTTGGATTGTTTGCTATAAAATCAGCACTGGAGGATACAAGCTTCTACCAGCCAGACCTTGGCTTCCTCCCTAGACAGGAGAAGGACAGGGGAGCTGGCTCAGACCTGCAATATACCCTCCAGCCTAAGTATTATGTTATCATTTTTACTGACTGTATAGGGAGACAAAGATTGGGAGAGTTTGTCATCCGAAGCACTAGGTGATCTTAGACATCAGAGGTGGTACCTAGGTCCATCTCAGACATCAAAAGGGATGGAATGAATGCAGCCCTGGGACTGGGAGGGGGCACCAGCAGTGCTTCTGAGTTTCTCCAGGATTTTCTTACAAAGCTGTGACATTCCCAGACACTTCGTTGAGAGTGTATGGCAGGCGAATGAGGAAAGTAGCCTTCTAGCATAAAATAATTAACTATGATTCTAATTCGCATCTGTTGCTTAAAACCAGTGAACAGAGTGTTCATTCCAGGATTTCTGGTTTCAGAAGGAATCCTTTTCCTTCCCTCCACAGAGAGAAGATATTTAATTGCCCTATGAAATACTGAGAAGGTTTTCTGGAATTCTGATGCTGTGAATTGCCAGGCACTTTCAGCTGCCTTTGAACTCCCACAGAAGTGACCTTTACCGGCAGTGCTCAGGAAGGTGCAGACAGGCTAGATGAGAACATACCACAAGTTCTTTCACAGCTAGCTTTCAGTTGCTGATGGCTTTTGTCCTTCCCCTCCCCCATTCCTATGCCTCTAACAAGTCTGTGCCATTTCATTTGCTCTTTTTAACTGAAAATGCCTCATTAAACATATTTCTATTTTTTCATGACTTTCATACGCTTTTCAGTCATACACAAAAGCCTCAGTTTGGGACTTTTGCTTTTCACCTGTTATCTCTTTATGTCAGTCATGCACAAACTTTGAAGATGCAGTTACAAATCTGTGGCCAAGCACCTGGACAGCTGTCAAGAACAGAACAGGTCATGTCTGACAGCTTGGGCTTTGCCAGCTGTACTGCTGAACATCCACAAAACCCAACCCAAACCAAACAAAGCCAACATCCCCCGAGCAGTCACTTCCTCTTTTGAGTCCTCCAGTGCTTGGATGAGGAAGGAATCAAGACTTCTGTTTAAATTCTCAGAGGAAAAATAAAAATATTCCAGGCCACACTAAGCATGGACAGTTACTCCACAAAATAGTCACTGAACTGTTGGGAGGTCTAAAAGTGTAGCTGAGAACTAGAAGTGGAGCTGACAAGAGGCAATGACAAGGTAGCCAGCTGCAATAGAACAAAAGGAATTGAGGCTTAATCTTACTATAACTCTGTGCTAGTGAGGTGAAAATTCTAGGAAGTCTTCAAAGTTTTTTTTTTTCCAAAAATTGTAAATGAAATAATAGTTATCCTGAAACAACCCTGGAAAAATAAAATGAATCTTGCTTATTTTCCCTTTAGGCTAGTGCCATTCTTGCTAAGCCGTCCATTGGTGCCAGAGTATGTAACATCTCAGTCATCAGCAATCTGGCAGGTATTTTGTCCCTATATTGATCCAACAACTATATGCCAGGCTGTTTGCACCATCTGTCACACCAGAGTCAGCAGGGGGGACAAAAGGTGGACAGCTGGTACTATCATTCTGCAATACCATTTTAAGGGAGAAATACCAGAACCTGTGTCAAAAGGCATAGAAAACAAAGAGCCTCAGTGGTGAAAACACTAAAGCGAATATGTTTCGGATGCAGCAGCTCATCTTTCCTATCACACTCTCTACGGTTATTAGAAACCCACTTCTAAGAATGAAAAAGGTCATGGGGTGCCTAAACTGAACATAATCAGTCTTCATTATGCATACTTTCAGTTTTCTGAGGAAAGCAAAGTTGCCTAAAATGACTGGTGATAAAAAGCCAATCTGTAATGAATCCCTCAGCTGCAGAGAACTGGAATAAAACTGCAGTAGAGAGAGTTTCTGGATTGATTTTTGCTGTAGAATCATAGTTACCAGGGAAGCGTTCGTCAAATGCTGGCCAGAAGCTGACCTCCATTACTCTGCTCCTCCTTGCAGGTTTGTCTTTGGTAAAAAGCTATTTCAGAGTCTTACAAATATGTTGGCAAGAGAGTAACGCATAACCCAAAGCAGGATGCTTGGAGAGATTTTTCATATGTTCAAAGGCAAGTCAAGCAATATTCAACTACATAGTGTGTCAGCCAGGACATCAGGCAGTGTTTCAACCAGTCAAATCTGCAAATCAACCAAGAGAGACATTAGGAAATGCATAGAAGTAGACATTAAAGGTTTTGGTAAAGAGCATACTGCAGGAAATGTGATTCAGGAGTTACTGCACCATTTTGAAATTTACGGCCAGTCTATACCTTCTGGATTAAAAGTGGTGCCAACATAACATATGCAGCTGAGGATTGTGCTTATATCCCTGTACTTGTTTTGCAAAGTGTTGCAATTTGGTTTTGACAGACTTGAATGATAACTGCAGCACTGAAAATAGAATCATGGCTCATCAGAAGATAGTCACTTTGCATATTTCACTGAGGCCAGTGTAATGCCGAGTGAAGACCAGAAAGAAAACAACTTGTTAAAGATCAGCTGAAGCAAAACGGTTTGCTTCTGGAGTTTAAAGATGAAGGCTTTGCTGTTATACATAAGAATCCTGAAAGCCAGGGATTTCTGCTCTGTGGAAAATGTTGAAATTTCAAATTTTATTCCATGTTATAAGAAAAGCAAAATTGACCAAAATATATTTTAAATAGTCGTTTGACTAAAAACTTGATTTTGGAGATTTTTCCAATCTAATGACTTTATGTATAATCACATAATCCATCATCTTTAGAAGAATGATATGACTAGAATATGAAATATTTTTAATGACAATTGGTAAAAATAGCATTAAGGCATTCTGTTAAAAATACAACTTTCTTTCCAGAAAAATCAATGCATTCTGAAGGAAGGTGTGATTTTGATCAAAATAGTATTTTCTGATAAAGGAACAGCTACTGAAGTAGTTTTGACCAGCTGTAAGAATAATCCATAAGATTTCCAAAGTCACATATGACATGGGAGATAGGGATTTTATATTATATAATTGACATTCGGAGTGACACAGAGCTGCTCTACAGGTTCTAAAATGTTGGCAAGCTTCTAAAACCTTCACAAAATAGCAATGACAAAGTAAGTGGGGATATCATAATGAAATTTAGCCTCAACTGTCATAACTAAAGTAGGAAAAAACGCAATTCAAACTTTTTATTGCTATTGCATATAGCAATATTGGAGTCATAGAAGTTGAGCTGTGATTAATCAGATAGCTGACATGTCTGTTATCTCTCTGCAGTAGCTATGGCCAGAGTTAGATTCAGCTCAAGCCTTCTTTTGCCTAAGTTAAAGGACAATAGACAACAGTCTTCCAAAAATATTCTCATTATGATCAGCCTTCTGTCAAAACTACTCAATGACAACTGCTCTCAAGAAAAGTTCTCATACCATATAGAGATATTATCCAAATCTAAATAATTGTTAAAAATAAGAAGAGAGAGAATGAGATCCTGTGAAGCAGAAACTGATACTTGGAAGTATCCTCAATCTTCACATATCTTCTCATTAAACAGGACATGCTAAATAGTGCATGGTTGAGCCTGTGTTAATTTTCTTTGTAAAAGAAATGAAAGGAAGAATGAAAAGTACTGCAATCCCCTTCTGTTTTAAGTTGAGCAAATTCATCATCCCTATTCTAGATATTACTGTTTTAGAGTGGCTCCCCATTACTCTCACCTTCACTGATGTCTGCAGTCTTATGGAGATGCTCTAGGTCTGCTAACCACACCAGAAGCAAGTGATGAGACGGGGGCTTATGCAGCCATATGCTGTAAAACAACATCGATGCTGTACATTATTTCATTAATTGTGTATTTAATTCTCAGGGTTAAATGCAAATACTAGCCTTGACCTTCTATTTCAGGTTTGGCCTTGGAAAAAAGGGTTATGGCATTCAAGAATTTAGCTGTGAAGCAGAAAGTGAACACTTAAGACTATTTTCCACTGTTTGCAACAAGATCTTTCAGAGTATCCATGAACTCAGAAAAATCTGAGTTCTGAAGTCAAAGCACATCTTCTTTTCTGCCTATTTTTCTACTCACCAGAGGATCAATTCGTTCTTGTCAAGTGGTGCTTTTGTTGAAGGACCAATTGTCCCTTAACAAAATTTGAGATTTCTCTTTGCATTTTAAGGGGTAAGGATCTGCCTCCTACATGATAGTGGGTTGGAAAGGAATAAGTTTCTTGTGAGGTGAAGTTCATTTCATGCTGTTGCAGGAACCTGAAGCAGCTTTCTTTTGGGACAGTCTCTGGAAAGCAGCACTTCCAGTTCTGCTTTTCCTTTTGCCTTTGGGCATTGTTGCAGTAAGACTGGTGTATCATGAATGGGGATGCTGTGCAAAAGAATAGATAAATTCTATCTCAAATTTTGTGCATTAGATTACAATGAAAATATTATTACCAAGTTTTGTTGTTACACTTTCATGAGTGTACTTTGCCTAATAATCTTATTCCATGTTATATCAACATTCAGATGAATACATCATCTGAAGTAATACCTGCTTTCTTCAGTCTGAGTCTGAGAATAGATGAACATTTTTTATCATTGTCAATAAGAAAATTACTTATGTCACCCCTGATATTGAAATGAAGCTCAATTATGTTGACCTTGATATCCAAATGAACTGTCTAATACAAAGATTGCACATATTCCAGTCTTTTAAAATCACCAGAAGTGATCTACTATTTTATATGATAGATGAGTTATTAAAAGAAGTCAGGTGGAGAACTGAGAAAACTTTTGGTTAAATTAAATAGAGGGTTTCATTAATAATTTAATATAGAAAGAAAATCATAACTAAGAACTGTCAGGAAATGGAGAATGACTTAGGTCAAACTCTTCACAAATTATCATTCTTCCCCGATAGAAATGAATGTGAAACTAAGCAAGTGCATAGACTGTAGTTTCAGGGGAGAGTTTAAATCAGAATGCCAAAAGCAGAAATTACTACAAACTAGAAAGCTAAATATAATAAATTAAAAAGAAGTAGAAGTATTATTCAGTATCCTAGAGATCTGGTAAAAGGATACCGCTTGCTGGTGCGTTTGGCGAGTGCCAGAAGTGCTGTGAGTGGGGTCTGTAAGATCAGGTTCTGCTCTACAGAGCAGAGCATCTACCAGTCGTGAAGGTGCAATAGCCTAGGGAGTAGGCAAGCTCCTTACAGTACTGTGTGGGCACAGCACTCCATGGGTGGGATACTTTACAGGGTATGAGAGCCTATTTCTTCAAATTTGCACAAGCCGCCCCATGCAAAAATCTGTGTTAAGCAGGATTAAAAGTGGTTTTCTTTGCTTCAGGAAAAATCCTATTAAAGACAAAGAAGCTTGGAGTTTTCATAGGAGAAAGCAGCTGTTGATTAGAAGAGACCTAGAATATCTTTCCAAAATTGCTTGATGAGAAGCATGTGTCAGTATTTTTCTTCCTGTGTTCATTTGCCTTTTTGTAGAACAGAGATGTTATTTATTTTGTTAAAAGAAAGAAAATGTGAAACCTTTAAGCTCTTGGCCTTTCAGCAGGTAAGCTCACCAGGGTATAGAGGAGGTCAGTGAGCTGAACTTTGGTAGGGATATTAATATTTTATAATGCTTTGAATCAGCATAATTTACCTCATCAGTTAGGTCATGTCACAGTCCTGTGCCTTTTAAGCCCTGAAACAACACTGGCAGTTACAAGCCCTGCTCTCGTTGAAGGCAGGAGGTCTCTGAAGGAAATTTCAACTCAAAGCAAGCTCAGATCCCTGGATGCTTTAAAATGAAAATAGAACTCATTTTTAATCCTTTTTGCTGAAGAAAGAAGGAATGCAAGTAGATAAGTGGGAGGTGATATTAATAAATAGAAACAATTGAATTATCTCTCTGAACCAAGGAGGAAAATTGGGCAGAGCTATCTCTATATGTTCTTGGTATGGAGGCTTTTTTTAGTGGGATCTTGGACTACAGCAAGGGTTCTCAGGCTTTCTGATGACAGGAAATACTAACTGGCAGCAAAACATTTAGCAGGAGTAAAGGACTCCACAAGGAGTAAGCTAGTTTATCTCAGCAAAACTGGAATCCTAATGATACTGTTTGCAACAACAGAACAGCAAGTGCCACTTACCAGTGACTAGTTATTATATTTCAAAGTACTTTTAATGTATTTCAGGACTAAGTGAGAGGAAGCACAAGCAAAGCTCTGAAAGACATGCTCACTTAACTTCAGAGTGTGGTATGTGCCCTATTGACTTGCTGTTAGTAGGATTTCTTGTTGTGCTTATTTCCCAATCTTATTTGCCATGTGTCCCTCATTTAAGGTTCCTTGAAGAGTCCCACCAGTGCTCTTGGGTAACTGCTTCTGAGAGGTATGGAAGCAACACCCACTTAATTGCTGGAGTTAGCATGTATCTGGCTGTGATGGGAGGCAGGAAAGCCCAGCTTTCTAGCTTCTTGCAGTGTCTTGCAGTAACCTGGGATGTGTCACAGGGTGGGCTCTCACCTCTCCTTTCCCAAGATAAACCTTACAATTCCCTTCTGTCTTCCTAAAGTTGGGAAGTGCTGATTGATGTTCTTGCCCAAAAGCACGAGTAGGAATTATCTCTAGCAGCTCATGTGAACAGTCTTATCTGCCATGGCACCTCAGTTCAGACGTGCTTTAACCCTGCTGTGTTAGTCTTCCTTCAGTGTACCTGTTCAGCGTTGCAAAGCCTAGTCATAATTTGGGGATGTAAAGAAGCAGATCAAATATATTTTCCCCTGTGCTTTATGCCATGGTCTAAGCATGTGTTTTCAGCAGTGATATGATAGTCATATGAGCCACCTTGCCTCATCTGTTATACCAGTCTATAAATCTCAAAATAATATTTTCCTTCAAGTCTTCCTATTTTACACCATAAATGTGCCTGCACACTGTAGGCACTTATTGGAATACCATCAGTTATGGTAGCAGTAGAAAAACATTGAAGGTGTAAGAACATGCTGCTCAGACCTTTTCAGTACTAAATTCACATGTATTGCCTCACCTCTTCTATTTAGAAATCATAAATTCTGTTGCACGAAATTTCATATTCATGGGCCATTAACTTTGTTTGTCACTTAGGGTAATTAGTATAGAATCACAGATTCATTTAGGTTGGAAAAGACCTTTAAGATCATGGAGTCCAACCATAAACCTAACACTCCCTCCCTCCTTCAATGGCTTGGACAAATAGAGGTTTTTCATTTCTCACTAGGTTGTATTACAGCATCTAGCAGTGCTCCACTTTCTTTTCTGAAGTAACAGAATAATTTGAATGTGACTGTAAATACTCAGATTCATACACACATTGCCAGGTACTTGCTGCCAGAATTCCACAATACACAGTCTACACATTGAAGAAGCAGACTCAATAAGTCACCTTCCCTTAAAAAAGCTGTGCTAGTGTTCTCCCTGATACTTTGGGCACAACAATTGTCCTGTTCACATTGATATAAGAAACAAGATCTTGAGTTATTTTTTTGGCTTCTATGTTCAATGATTATGACTGAATTCATAGTAATGTCCCTTTGCTACTGTCCTAGTAGGAGTGGAAAGGTGCAGGGAAGCTTGTTTATAAGCTGTTCTGTTTTTTCTGTCCCAATATTAAAGTGGGCAAGCCAGCGCAGGAGAGTACGTTCTCAAGAAAGCAGGAGTTAACATCAAAACTTAAAGTAATGCAGCTTGTTTCAGGCAAACTCAGTAAACATTTATATTGTGCCAGTTCTGCAGTCAGGAATCATTTTTAAAATCTGACAATGGCTAAATTAGACAGTTCTCCATTACTGCCTAGAAAAGTAAAAGCGTAATTGCCACTTGTGTCTGGTAAAATGGATTCTGCATTGTGATATTTAACACATACTGAATGAGCAAGCTAAAATCAATAAAAAGTCGACTGAAACTTTGTACTTTCCCTCCCTTTTCTTATTGTTACCTAGGAGCACTAGGTAATTGATGCAAGTATTTATTGTAGAGGTTTGGATACTGTACTGTTCTGGCATAATATTTCTCTATAAATCTGGATATTCCAGTCAGAGTTGACAACAAACGTATTGAATGAAGTGCAGCAGGTCTGTTATAGGTAGTAAGTAAGGGGGGCTGTACCTTTTCAGCGGCAGAAGCTGGATGCCACTTTTAGGACTTCCGTAGACCAATATGAAAATATAATTCTGGAATATCAGGACCATGGCAACCCCCTCCCAGGGGGGCACGTCGCTGTCTTGTGGGCTCAGACAACAGAGGTTTTGGGTAGCTGTTGGGTAATTCAGCTTGTGCATTGCTGGTAAGGGGATTCCCCCTCACCTGAGGTCCCAGACTTGTGGGTGGTAGAAATGCCGCTAAACAAGAGAGAATTGTCCCATGGGCTAGCTCTAACCTGCAGGCCATCGGCTGGACACCTCTGTGTAAGCCAGTCACTGGGTGTCGGTGTACAAAGAGGACACCCTCTGAAAATGCATCATCACTAGTTTTGTTTTTAACAACCTCTAAAAAGAAGGCAAAGTAAAATCCCCATGAACTCTTCCTTCTCAAATTAACATTTTGGGCAGTTTTCACACACTGGTGTCATTGATACCACAGAGTTTCTCTTTGCTCAAACATGGAATAGCTATGGTGACATTGTGTATATATATTACAGCTGAAAGAATAATCTGAAGGGAAAAATTTATCTGACATATTGATCTGCCCTCTCACCTTTTTATCTGCCCTGTCCATTTAGACAGAAAGGTCTTTGGCCACATCCTGACCCCAGTAAAGTCAATAGTAAAGTGCTGATAGACTGCACTGAAGCCTGGATCTTACCCTGGGGGTTTTCACTTAGCAGCTCTATGAAGCCTTGATATTTACAAAGCAAAATGGACCAATTATTTAAACAAGGATACAAGGAATGAACAAATAATGTTGTGAACACCAAAGAAGAGCTGCTTGATCTGGGCTTTGGTCAATTCTCCAGTGTCTAATAAGAGGTGAGTGCATACCTCAGGCTTTCCCTCAAGCTTCTTTTTGATAGACTGTTTTCATGAGGCCATTGGGAAGATAATACTTCAGAGACCTTTGCCCCTTTGTCAAATCTGGTTTTAGTTAAGCAATAGGAATGAAAATTACTGAATGGGAGGGAAGGGAGGAGACACAGACACACAGAGTGATTGCATAAGCCACATATTCTAGGAAAACAGTTTAAAATTAATCTTTCCAGAAGAATTTTAATTGGTTGCCGTTTATTTCTGTTTTATTTTAGAGCTTTTTAGCATTAGTCTCAAAAGGGAAGTTTAATAGATGCTTCATTTTCACTAGATGCAGTTTTCTAAAATGTGCCTTCATGAAATCTAATGAGCATACATGTTTCTTCACTCTTAGCATTCCTTTAAAATAAATTAGGGTGGAAGTTTGTCATAGACTATCAGAAACCAAAGGGAAGGAGTGAGGGAGAAAAGCGCCTCCCCCTGATTCCTGTTGGTTGTCCTCTACATGCACCAAGTGATAAAACAGCGAGATCATAACTGTGTTTTACATAAATCTCCATATGGCTAAGCATGTATCAAAGGAGCTTGCTAAGTATGCAGAAAGATACGACCTTTTTAGATTTTAGGAGAAAATATTTTGGAGAACTACAACTTGAGTAAATGAAGGGTATACTCAATGCCTTTCCAAAGAATCCTAATAGAAAGCAGGAAAAAGAAGGAACCAATTAAAGATTCTTTGAAAAAGAACAGCCATGACATGCATGGATAATGAAGACTCATAATGATTGCTTGAAAGACTCAGGTTTAAAGAAATGTAGAAATGGGGAGAGCAACTAAGAGAATAAAACCAACTTCTATCTATTATGGAAATTACACCTATTTTGTCCAAGAATGACTAAACTGTTAAGCTTCTTGTAAATCTGTAATGTGTCTTCAACAAAAAGATGAGTTTGCGAAATTTTAACACTGATCACTTGTGTAGGTTTTTGAGCACCCTCAATTCCTAATAATATCAGTAAGTGTATTCAGCAGGGTAGGGTACTGGGAAATCTGAAAAAGCTGCCACACATCTTGGAATGTCCAGGAAGTTTCAGTACTATTGATATTGATAATTTTCTGAAAAGTATTATGCTTCCTGCGTATGAGTTTTTATTTTACAGCTTGACAGCAAAAACGTGAATGTAATTTCAAACTGTTACATACAGTGACATGGTATTGAAGAGCTCTGAGGTATTGATCAGAACATGCAGGAGAATAAATGACAGACTCAGGAATGGATTTAAGTGATGGACTTCAGCTTTATGGCTTTAACAAAGCAGCTGGGCAATAAATGTCTAAATCACACTTACGTAGTTGGCAGTTAGAAGTTGGTGCATGGTTACAAGAGTCCAGCCATAAAATCAGTGATTTGTGGTGGAACTCCCTCTTCAGCCTGTACAGAGACATAGCCTTTTTCCCATGTAAGCAGGTGTAGAGGTTATCAAGAGAGGATTCTCCTAAAGTCTCACCTTCCGCTGCTGCTAGATGGGTCTGGATTCAACCAGCCTAACTGTAGATATCTCACTGAGTTGCCCAAATTGGACGAAAATGTAAGAAATCAATGATGGAATGGAAATACCTTCAAGAGGTTCCTGTTCTCAACTGACTATATAGGAATTTGGAGCAAATGGTAGCCTAAGCTAGGCACTTCAATTAAATGTCTAAAATTAGAGTGGATGAATCTAGCTGTAGGTCCACCAGCTAAGTCTATCTCGTTTACCCTGAGAAAAGAATGAGAGTCTAGATAAATTTGTCTTACCATTCTGAATATGGAAATTTCATATCCCACTCTGCTTTTATTATAGGGAAGGGGAAAAGAAATGAAAGTCAGAGGGTGACAGAAATACCTTTTAGATCCCCAAAGATGCTCAAAGTGCCTTCCACTGCTATTGATTGAAAGAGTGTCTAAGAGTAAAGACTAGAATTTAGCTTGTCTCAGACCTAATTTTCTCCAGCCAACGAGCCAACCTGGGTTTTGGTGAAAGATTGAAACAGAAGTGTCTATCCCATGTCATCTGGTACAGTCATTCGCCCCCTCCCATTGATGAGGATAGGAGCATTGACAATAGGAGGCAAGTGAAAAGAGATAGGTGTATCATAATTGTAAGCAAGTAGAAAGGTGTATGAGTACTTTTTGACACTTTGCTTCCATATATCATAAATTTGTGCTGTATAGCCTCATAAATTCCTTCCACTATGCATCATTGTGCAACCCTTCCCGTGTTTTTAAATCCAAGGAGCAATTACTCACAGAGGGCCATTTCTTGGTGGCTTCAGAAGCAATTAATCCTTGGTGTGCTCTCTCCTGCATCAGAAGCAGTCTGCCCGGATCATCCAGTTCAGTATAATTCAGCTGGGCCAGCTGCAGATCCAGAGTGCCTGCATATTAAAAAATGAATTATTCTCTTCATATTTACAGCAATCCCAAGGGATGTGCTTGGCTTGGACCGTGATCCACTGGTAAGACAAGCTTAGATCCTAGTGGAATCTGACTGCCAGCACCCAAGAATACAAACTCAAGACCTTCTAGGGGCCAAGCATCTCAGCTGCCTCTGAAGCAGTCCTACAAGAATCCATAGCAAAATGCAGGAGGGTCAGCTCAGATAGCTAAAGTCATCATGCCCTTGTCAAACTGATTCCAACCTTATGTGTGATTAGCAATCCTGGCATCCAGGATCACGTACCTAAAAAGGCCTTGTCAGCTTTCAGAGGACAAACGTGTTCACGGCTATATTCCTTCAGTGTGACCCTGACCCTCTTTCTCTGCTGGTTCGTTTGTGAGCACATTAATTTCAGTGACACTGCTTCTTGCATAAATTGCCCATTCAGTCATTCCAATGCACGCCTGGAGCTGCTTCTCTGCTGCCTGAAGAATGAGATTGCTAATCCTGCAAGCCAGCAAAAAGGCTTCAGCAAATGCTGCTTTAATCAGTTGACTCCCATTCCGTTATAGGATATTTCTGAGTAAATATCCTATAACCTGAAAGCAATATTTGTTTGGAATACACATTGCCTTTCTTGTCTTGACGCCAACAGCAGCTTTAGTAAGAATACCTCTTTTTAGTGTATTGCAAGACTGTGTCAGATCAAATCTCCGTGATCTGATCACAGCCCAAGATCATGGATGAAGGGGATTCAGTGTGAACTACTTATTGCTCTTCTTGTCTCAAGCTTATAGATGAACCAAACATGCTGGAATAAGACTTGCACTCTCCTACATTTGATGAATTCCACCAAATGTTTTTGGAAGCCTTAATTATCCAGGGTTTTCTGCAGTCCTAAAGTTTGAGACTGGCCCCACAACTGATAAAGCTCAAATACTAGGTGACTGTGAAAGGGCTCCCCAAATTTGTCCTTCCTACAAAACACAGTTGTGGTCCTGTGGATGTCAAGAGTGACAGACTGTGGAAGAAACCTCCTTATGCTACCTGTCATTTTTGCCGGTACTCACTTAACATCTGTTGTCACGTAAAGCTGGAAGCCAGGTTGCTGACCAGTACTACAGTTTAGGGATGCCTTTGGACCTCAGTATTTATTGGTCACATTTTCAAACCTGAGTTCAGGAGTTTTGGACAGTGCACTGACTTTTGCATTAGGAGACTGTTAGTATTCAAGTAGAGAGTTCATAGCTAACATTACCTGAAGCCCGTTGAAAAGATAATTCTTCAGTTACCCTAAAAATGTCTCTCTCAGAGGCAATAATTTTTTTGAATAAACTGTTTTTCTATGACTTTGTGGAAAGAAACCAGAACTGAATTTTCTTTGAGGTTTCAGAAGCATTATCTTTTTTCTCCCCAGTAGATTTGATTTCTTCATTTTCAGTTTGTTCCCATTATTTCTGGGCATCAAGATGAGGATAGAAACATAATACTTTTAGGAAAATTATTATGCAGCCATATTCCCAGGACAACCTGATACACAAAATAACAAAGCTTTCAAAATCGGAGAAGGTCCCAATGCAAAGTCTAAATTTGGATCCCTGCTAAGGGTAGCTGTCTGGGACAGTTATGTGTACACCATAATTCCAGCTCCACTCTTGTTTCATTGCCCGAGTTGCGGCCTAAATTGTTAGGAAAAGTTTGGATATGATCAGGATAATCATACAGATTTGTAGGGGCTTGTTTGGACTGAAACTTTAAGCTTTTAAACACTTTTCCATGGTAGCTCTAAATCTGGTGGTCAGTAACTGTGTAATGTACTGTATACCAGTAATGTCAAATATTTCACACTAAGTTCTGATGGTATTTCAGAATAGGGGACAGTAGTACCTTTGCAATTTAGGCACAAAAGACAGGAAATGTTAAAGAAAATGACTGAAATAAAAACTATGCACAAATTTATTTGCCTAATGAAATAACCCAAAGTATGTGTCCCAATCCAATGTCGGGGAAGGTTTCAATATGGTCCCAAGAACAAGATTAAGACACAAACGAGGTCAAATATCATATACCCAAAAGAGCTTTTATTATCAAAAGTATCAAAAGTAGCGATAGGATAGAATGGAAGAAAAGGCAGAAATCAAGCAAGCAGTCGGGATCGAGTTGCAAGGATAGTCACCACCATGGATCCAGCGGCGTCCTGTTGGTCCTCAGTCTTCAATTCTTCGGTGGTGGGTACACACCACGGCTTGTCTCCACAGTTTTTTATAGGGCATAGTCCAACGCATGCACATACGTACTGTTTATGTACTGTTTGTGCGCTGCAGGTTTCGTCTATCACACAGCTTTTGCGTGATCAACACCAGAAACCAGTACCTTATCTCAAAGACTACAGTTTCCATGACAATGGTAGTCTCCACATTCCTGCATGCTTCGCCGGTTCCGGCATGTCTCCTCCCCTGGAAGCCTCAGTGGCCTGGTAATCGTCCTTATGGACAGAGGAGTGCCCTGCTTAAACAAGCCTTTTCTGGGATAAATGGCTCATCACAGCAAACAATCTTTGAGACAAATAGCTCGAGATAACAATTCAGTCTCTCACAGTATGTCTTGAACAAGTAAAGAAAAAATGATAAAATCTCCTCATCCAATTAAAAGTAGAACCGTTTTTTGCTAAAGGAATTACAGAGAAACAATTCAGAGAACAGATACTCACCCCACAGTATCTTAACCTTCATACACAATCAGTGAACTAGTCCTGGCAGTTTTTCATATCAGTATTCGAACTGCAGGAAATACAAATATAAAGTAGTTGACAAAGTTTCGCTTTTCTGTTCACAGAGATTTATGAACAATAAGTAGCAAAACTATTCAAAATCACTCAGAATTATTTATGAATTAGAAATATCCATTCCATGCTTACAAAGCACTGGTTGCATAAATTGAAATTGTATGGTCCTTCCAGGTGGCGGGCTATGTGCCATATTTTGGTTTATCATCATGATAGCTGTAATACATCTAGTGATAGGGTGGATTTGCATATGTAACAATGTAAATTCAGAGCTTGGATTATGCACTTTTTTTCAGAACAACCTCTCTGAGCTTCATCATGAAGATTTCTGTTAAAGAGCTTAGGTGGCCAGAATTCATGGCAAAGCAGCTGAGTGGATGGTGTATACTCCTGCACTCTCCTTGCTTTCCAAAGCCAAGAGTTGCCATGTTCTCAATGCCTTTAGGAAAGTTACTGAAAATATAGTTTTGTACTTGTGAGATGAGTTGAAATAAAAGTCTCCAAAAACCTCCACAATATTTTAGAAGGCAATTTTAATCCTAATGGAGCCAGTCAGTAGATGTACCAGTCTCACTAGATTTGGTTCGATTCCCATTTGAGTCAATGGAGAGAATCCCATTGGCTTTAAGTAGGAATTAGATTAGCAGGATTTATGAAGCAATTGTGTTTGGTCTCTGTTAGGAATAGGAAACTCTTGAAATGATCCCCTTTTTGAGGAAATCAAATCTCAGTATCTTGGCTTCAGATTCATATTGACAAAGAGGCAGAAAAAGCCAAACTTCCACTTAACTCAGATAGTCTGTGTATATTGCAATGTGTGGAGAGACAGAAAAATGCCTTCCACAACAGCAGGCTGATAAAATCAATAGTCCCATCCTTTACTTTAGAAAGTTGTAAATTGAAATATTTGGGGAGCAGGAATTAAACATGCACAGTGCTTTCAAATTATGGGTATTTTAACCTTTTTTTTCTTATAGTTTTTATTCATATACATCAGGCCTTGAAGCCAAATTCAGTAGAAGGTAGCTTGTGATCCTAAGACAAGTAGCTCTGGCTGGTTTCTTTTTAAAAGAAAGAAGCCACAAAAATGTGTGTATAGACAGGCTTTGCAAAATATATCTTTCCATGGTAAAAAATCATCTACTGTAATAACTGCAGCAAAAATAGCACCTTTTCTTCTCACCTCTGTTTCACAAAGCCTATGTGTGAGCTTCTTTTCTCTCTTGCCTCTAACACAGCCTCCTAATTTAACCAACCTTTCATTTATGAATGGGGTCTGAGCACAAAGTTCAGCCTATTTCCAAGCTCCTTGAGGGCTCAGAGGCAGTCAAATCCATCTTTAAATGAAAATGATGAACATAAGTCCAATAAGTCCTATATATATTTTTTTCTAATGACATCAACTTCTGTTTTGCCTGCCTTACCTAGAAGCCTGCATGCTCCTTGTCTATGAAGGAGCTCATACTTCATTCAGCAACCTCAGAGAGTTTGATTTAGGATGTGGATTTTACTGCTGCCTATTTTTATAGCAGAGGTTTATATATATGTGTCTCTACAGTTCAGTGAGGTTAGAGGTGTGTCATCCTGTAGAAGCATCAGTGCTTTCTATCCTCTCTAGTTTTACCAGAAAGGCCTTACTACTTGATTTGAAATTTTCCCATTATTTAGAGGACGTTAGATGCTTTAATAAATACATCTGTATTTCACAAACACCTCAGCATCTGAGCTGTCATTATACAGGTGTAATACAACACGGAGAGAACACAGAAGGCTGTAGTCCCTTTCCCCAAATTACCCAGGGAACTAGAGAGCAGCTGCACGGTATTGTTGCCTACCTTCTACATCTCAGTCGGATCCATCTTTGTTACCAGGTCTTCTATTGAGAAGTCACAATTCTTGCAGTGAATGATAAAGTAGGAACCAGTTCCTTTTACAGTAGGACTTTAAAAAGTCTTTAGTATTATACTCAGCTGTACGCAAATGAGCTCACATGGAGATTACAATGCTAGCAAGGAGAGATAATGTGGACAGCATTGTAGGTCTTTGTGGGCTTTGAAAATTGTGACTTGACTGTAATATTATGCAGTCCTTAAAATGCATTAAAAATGAATAGTCTAAGGGCAGTCAGTTACATACTCAGAAAGATTCAGTGTCTTCAAAATTATAGTGTTAGGCATGTTTATCCAAACCAGTGATCTGATGGGATAACTGGATGAAAATTCCTTAAGTGCTTTATAATGGTTGTGGCTTGCAGAGTAAATCATACACATTTTACAGTTAAAAATAAATCGAGCTTATGTTGCTACAGAAACTACTGCTGCTGTAGTTTTGGGGGAGGTGTGTGCCCCATTATCATGCTTAAATCCAGGCATCAACTACAACCTATAAAATACAGAAATGCCCCAATGTAACTGAGTATTTTGAAACTGCTGCATTTGATAACTGATTTAAATATTGTAACCCTTAATTATTTTATTTATATTGTATTTTTTTACAAAATACATAAAGCAATAGTTAAGTCTGATAGTGATGCAGCTGGAAAATTGTGAAGATTAGAACTTTGACTCTGGAATTTTCTTGTGCATCTGCAGCAGGCTATAGTGTTGTGATGCTCGGTTGCATAGTGTGATTTTGGAACATGTAGCTGCAGGTGAGGTACCTCTGCTCCCTGCAAGGCATCGGGACAATTAAGACAGTCTCAGAATTGAGGGTGTGATTGAGCAGCTATAGGAGCAGGTTTGAAATCCTCTTGGGGACTCAATCACATGAGTGTGGAGTGGTTGTATGGAGTCAAATGAAGATTCATGCCTGGAACTATTTTCTGAACCTGCCTCTTCAAAAAGCGGAAGAGGAGGCCTCACTTTTGTTTGGAAAATTGGCAGCTGGAGAAGCTTTGTTTTGAAATAAAGCCTATATTTCCAGACTCCATTGCCAGGACTGTTTATGCATTATAGCTTACGACTGTTTAGGCACAGTGTGTAGGGAAGGCTAGGAACAGAAAGCAGAACCCGATATCTCTTTCTTATAAACTGAGGGTCTAGTCACCTGGGCTAGGTGATTTCCTGCACTTTCTTTCTTTCATGCAATGACCCTTGTCTGTCTTTCCACAGCACAGCTCTGTGCTGCAGGGAAGTGCATTGCTGCTGCCTTACCGATTCAGCTTTGTTTAAACAGGAGGGTATGCACCTTTATCTTAATGAAGATCAGATCTGTCATATTCTAAAGTCATCCCATAAACCACTGAGCTGCTCAATAAAACTGAGCCAGCATCCTTCCTTGCATTTCTTAAGAAGCTCTATTTTGCATACAGTATTAAGTGTCATCAGCAGCTCTTAAGCCTGCTCTGAGAAAACCTACTGAATAGCATTTAGAAATCTATCATCATCTCATAGAAGTGATGACCTTGAGGATCCTTCTTAGGCTCATACCACAGAATCACAGAAAGGTTGAGGTTGGAAGGGACCTTTTGTCCAACCCTCCTGCTCAAGCAAGGTCACTGAGAGCAAGTTGCTCAGGCACTGTTTGTGACGTGAGCAGAGGTTTATTAAGGTGATAACAGTTCTGTCTTCATGTAGAAACAGGACTTTATAAATTTCACTGGAAAAAAATATCAATTGTCTGAGGATCCATTCAGGGCTTTTGAGGATTAAATTTTCAGCCTTAGATCTGTACTCAGGCACTGTCTGGGCATAGCCTCACTTTTGGTGGATTGCTCTAGTGTATGTAATTTTTCAGATCAGATATAATGGATAACCAGAAGGTTAATGTCTATGGACCCCAAGGGGTATTCTGTGGGCTGAAAACAATTCAGCTTAATAGGGAGGGGTCCTAATGGTATCAGTTCATCAGATATTACAGGCCATTGCAGCCTATAGGGAAGGATTTTGTCCCTTGATTCAGCCATACAGACATTCTGCTGTGGAAGACTACACTGGTGAGGACTGAAACAACTAATGAAGATGCTCTTTTGGAATATTCCTACATTAAATGTCTGCCAGGAGAAAGGGGAGATGTGACTTATTATGGATGTTACCCTGAAGCACAGTGGAGGATTTAATGGATGCTTTTCTTTCACCCTGGGAAAAGTCCAACCCTGCTCATTTATTTTTTCCTGCTGTACAGATTCCTATAATCTTAGTTCTTTGGATGCTAGCCCACTCAGCACTTCTTCTACTTTAAAGATGGCCTGTCTGGTGTTTATTCTGCCTTTTGACAGCACAAGTTTAAAATTTAGAAAAGATTGGGTAGCAGGAGTAACAAATACAGTGATTACATAAAACGCAAAAGCTGAAGTTCCCTGCACCTTGTAATTTGGCCATTTCCAAGGCAGTTAGATAAGAATCCCTGTAATGCAGTGCTGGACTTTTGAGTACAATATTATTTTTGTTAGCTGTGGTTTCAACCCATGGCACTAGTGGCAATCATTTTAGCATACTCATTTCCTGAACACGTACTCCCTGTAATACAGTCAATAGGAGAAGCAGGTTAGTGAAACAGCTGTTAATTTTCAACCATGAATGAATACTCCATCCTACTTGGTAGATTTTTCTTCCCCCACAAGTTCAATAAATATTTATGTCAGCCCTGCTGTCAAGTAGCACTCTCAGTAACAGACAGTTGCTAAATTAAGATACTTTCCTTGGCAGTAATGGAAAGCTAATAATGCAATTGCCATATGCAAGCCTTGGAGACAATTTGCCTTATAATTATCATAAGAGGTTGAACTGCAACTCTAAGAGTAATAAAACACAGGGGCAGACTGTGGTACCACCAGGAGTATCGAGGTAGCACTGAGATGACATAAAGAAATCAGGTTCCCTTCCTCAGTAGTGCTGTTTCACAGCGGCAGCTGCAAGTGAACTTCAAGCAAAGGCGGCAGAAAGGTTGGGAGATGGTGCTGCAGACTATGACCTGCTCACAGAGATGTTTCTCCAGCAACATGTCCCCACCGATCTGTGCAACTGTAGTTGTGCTTACCCCTCAGAAGGTCCCAGCACAGACAGATGTGTGCTAGTAGACAGAAAGTGCAAGGAAAACTGCTACACATTCAACCAGACCTGTTTTTTCCCTTCCATTCATCCCTCAACTTCTCTTAGGCTTTATGTTGTATCCTCAGTAAAATGGGCAGATGGAGAATTAATGCTCCTTTTTGCAGCTACATTTCAGGAAAGAGATCTTGGAATCATCATTCACAGATCTCTGAAATTATTGTTTCTATGTGCAGCAGCAGCTAAAAAAGCCAACAAAATATTGGACATCAGCAGAAAGGGTATTGAGAACAAGACAGACATCAACATTTTGCCATGGTATAAAACCCTAGTGAAGCTCGGCTTCAGTGCTGTGTGCAGTTCTAGTCTCTGCATCTCAAGAAAGTTGTGGTGGAGTTAAAGAAGCTACAGAGAGTGGCAAATACAATTATCAAGGTGGTGGGGCAATGCTTTATGCAGAGAGACTGAAAAGACTGGGAATTTCCGTGAAAGGAATGGATATAGGGAATACAGAACCATTATTCACCAAATCCCACATGACCAGAATTAGGCTGGGCACAATGAAACTAGTAGGTCGGTTTAAGACAAATAAAGAAAGTACTTCTCCACACTCGGTTGTGGACTTTGTGAACTTCACGGAATGACATCTCACCACATTGTTGAGGTTGGAAGGGGCCTCTGGAGATCATCCAGTCCAACCCCCCAGCTCAGAGCAGGTGCAACCAGAGCTGGATGCTCAGGGCTGTGTCCATTTGAGTTGAATATCTCCATGGACTGAGACTCCACACTCTGGGCAATGTGTGCCAGTGCTTGATCACCCTCATACTAAAAAAGTTTTTCTTATGCTTAAATCGAATTTCCTGTGTTACAGTTTGTTTCCATTGCCTCTTGTCCCGTCACTGGTTACCACTGAGAAGAGTCTGGCTCCATCTTCTTTGCTTACCACCATCAGGTATTTATACAGATGACTAAGATCCCCCCTGAGCCTTCTCTTCAACAGGCTGAATAGGCCCAGTGCTCTCAGCCTCACCTTGTATGAGAAATGCTCCAGTCTCTTAATTGTCTTCAAGGCCCTTTGCTGCTGGACTTGTTCCAGTATGTCCATGTTCCTCTTGCACTGGGGAGCCAAGAACTGGGCATAGTAATCCAGGTGTGTCTCACCAGTGCTGAGTAGAGGGGAAGGACCGCCACCCTCAACCTGCTGGCAATGTTGTTATTAATGCAGCCCAGGAAGCTGTTGCTGCAAGGGCACATTGCTGGCTTGTGTTCAACTTGGTGTCACTATGATCCCCAGGTCTTTTTCTGCCAAGCTGTTTTCCAGCTGGGTGACCCCCAACAGATACTGGTTCATGGGGCTATTCCTCTCCAGGTGCAGGACTTTGCATTTCCTGCCTGTCTAGGTGCCTTTAAATGGCAGCATGACCATCTGGTGTATCAACCACTCCTCCCAGCTTTATCATCTGCAAAATTGTTGAGAGTGCACTTTTATCCACTATCCAGGTCACTAATGAAGATATTAAACAGTATTGGCCCTAGTATCGATCCCTGGGGTATGTAGCTGGTGTCTGGCCTCCAACTGGACATTGTGCTGTTCAGAGGAGACTGTGGAGGTAGACAAGTATCAGCAGATCCCTAAGGTTCCTATCAAAAAGGAATTAGACAAATTCACAGACAACAGGTCCCTAAACAGATATTAAAAGAACACATCAGGGATGTGCCCTCTAACATCCCTAGTCAAGCAACTACACATGCTGGGAAGAGGATTGGACTGCAGAGGCTGTCCAGCCTTTGGGGGAAACTCTGACAGCGTAAGAGGGAATACTGGTCTGGATAGATCATTAGGCTGGCCTAATATGATATTTCTCTTTCTATTCCTGCTATCACTCCAGGCCAAGGTCTGTATCTTAACAGTTCAGAAAGAGCAAGCTCATTGTTGCATTAATTGTGGGACCAAGTGCTTTCTTCTCTTTCTCTCTCCAATCATCTTTCTTCAGCTTCACGGATTTCAGCTTTCATTGATTTCTTCACATCTGTCTGGCACCGGTAGCCCAGCCACATATAACCTTCTGGATGAAGTAAGCTCTCTTCTCACACAGCTGACTAATTGAGAAATCCTGGCGTACTCACTGTCCTCTCTATACTCTGCCCATACAGAGAGGTGGCTAAGATTTTCTCCTAGGACAAGCTATCCCAGAATTTTCCTGGATTCTTGGCAAGGAACATAGTACTGGAAAAGTATATCTTACCTATTCTGTGAAAATTTTGAATAAGGAGGCTGTGCATGAATGTAGTAGCACTTGACAATGTTGGCAAGGGTCATACCATGTGGTGGTGTGGAGAGTACATTGTCAGATGTGGGGGGTAGTACACAGAAGAACAGCCACCCCTATATGAGGGCATCCTAGAGAGTCCCAGAAAAGCCACTTTAAGGTCTGTCAACTGGGGTGCTCATCAGATAACTCAGAAGGTGCTGCATGCCCCAGGCAGAATAGCTAGTGAAGCAATTTGGCCTTGAAAGCTCTGAAATAAATGCATACATGTTACCAATTACAACTTTGTTGCCTTAGTTGGGCTAGGGATTAGTCATCTTGAGAAAGGAAAAGTTACACAGTTAAAAAGTTAGTGATATATATATACACACACATGCATATATACACACACACACACACACGCGTGCACTTACTCTCAGTCACACAGACGCACATACATCTGTGCATACACATCAGCGCCTCCTAAGAAATAACATATGGTTTGCTGCATTTCCAAGGTTGGAGGAGTGAAGCTCAGACCATGCTAGAGGTTGTTCCATTGGTTGCTATTAAAAAGTCAGCACTTAACAGACAAATGTGGCAGATGAAAGACCACTTTCCCTTACACCCACACACATGCTGGAAAGAGGAGATAATTTACAATATACTGCAAAATGTTGATTTTTAAATGTTACATACTGTGGATAAAAATAAGTGATTATTTATTACTTCTGTATTGCTGTGGGTGCTTAGCTCTTGAGTCTTTTAAGCTCTTTCTACTCAAAGCAAGAAAGAAATACCGTCCAGTTATTTACACTGCTAGGCTAATCCCCAGAATAAGTCATAGTTTTGAAAAGGTGTTTGTTGCCCCTTGAAGGAGAAGAATCCTATCTTAGATGTATGATTTGTATAGAAATATTATTTCATTTTGAGGAAGCCGGGCATTTGAACCCTCAGAATAGATTTTCTTTAGATGCAAGTTCCCTGGACTTAACAGGGGGGCTGAGTCCTGTTAGTCCCTCTGACCACTGGGGATATAATGACTTTTTAAAGTGAAAATAATTGAACAAGCTGTGCATTAGCACTATTTCAAGCTGCTGTGAACACCGTACAGTGTTCAATACAGTACACTGAACCCTGCTGAAAACTATGTGTTCCAAGTCATGTTTTGTTGCAGTGTTACAGAAACAGCAAAGGTACAAGGGTGCTAGGAGCCAAAATCCAGTAGGCCTTTGAAAAGGTTGTTCACAATAAGAAATACTTTCACAACAGTCTGTGTAGGTTACTGTACCAGACGTAACATGTTCCTCAAGGCTGTGAAAGGATCACTCACCATCTGGTGCAACTCCCCTGTGGATGAACAGGACAACACAGACATCTGGCAAGACACAGCCAGACACATTGCTGCCTTTAATTGCTTGAGACCCTCACTTCCCAGGGCTGGCAGAGCCTGCAGGGTTGCAGGGCGCTGCAAATGAGGCCCCAGCAAAACCTGCTCCCCCCTACACAGCTTCTCAGTACTCCCTGGCTGTGCTGTACTTCAGTTGTCTCCTTTCATTGTCCTGAGGTCTGCAGCTTCTTTCTATAGCCTTCTAGTGTCATTCCACTCATCTGGAAACCAGGACCACAATAACCTCCCAGGAGCAGATGTGATCAGCACTGTTTTGCCTTCCTGATGAGTTCAGTAGGAGCAGAAACTCTTGCTTTTGTACACGGGGCAAGGATTCAACTTGTCCTAGTCTAAGACAGCTGCTCCACAGCTGGGCTGGTCGCAGTGTTCACAGGAGTTCAGCCAACCCAAATGGTGCCTTTCCCCAAAAAAGAAAAAAATGTGGTGATGTGGTATAGCCCAAGCTCTGCTTTTCTTTGTCCTTGAGAAGGAGAAAACAGCTTCTTTATCTATTGAAGTCTCCCAAAAACACATTGGTGAGGTAACTTGAAGGGCTCTATTCTAGAAATTATTTTCTTTCAGTTCATAGTCTCAAAGGTTGTATGTGAAATAGTTTGTGCTGTATTGAAATAGATAAAAACAAATTGTTCCCTCTTCTGTATTTATTATGGATCCACTATTTATTTAAAAATATGTTAAGGGACTCTTGCTGTATAACCAATGGTTACATTGGGGTATGAAGCAGAATGTGATTCCCCATTCACAAAGAGAGTTTTCTGCTCCCCTAGCTATTTTTATTTGATTTCTAAACTGTGCTAAGGCATCTGTGAATATGATATCTCAGCCCAGACAGAAGAATGCTTAATCTGAAGAGAATGGAAATTACCAAATATTCCAGTTTAGCATGCATTTACTAAATAACTTGTGTGTGCGTATGTGTGTGTGTGGTAGGAGATAGGGTTCATTTTGTAGCTCTGAATTTCTATTTCAAGTGAAAGGAAAACATTTAACCAAATGTCTCATTAATGAGAGCCTAAAGAACCGCTTGAACTTCTAAACGTTTCTTATTCACAGCAATAAGAGAGTCCAAAGACTTCGGTTAAGCTTTTCATATGCAGAATGACATTCCTCCCACATGTCCTCCTACCAGCACCCTAAATTTACAGGCAACTTCAAATACCTTTAAATATGAATGTTGAAGGACCTTTTTACAGACTACATCCTCTTTGCAAGTTGCAGGCAAATCTGTCAGAATTTTGTCTTCTGCCAACAATGAGGATAAAATATATATACCTATCACTCAAAAGTTCAAAAGCTGCAGTTCCCAGGCTTTCATTCACAATATACACATTCAAGAATAACAAGTTGCATGTATATGTCTAGTGAATGCCCCGTAGAACTATTAGCCAGAGAACAAAACTAAATTGATCTAGCTGTTATCAGACTTTCAAAATTTGATCCATCAAACACATTCCAGCTAAGATTAAAAAAAAAAACCCAAAGAATTCCAAAGCCACATGTTCTTTTAGACACAGAGCAGCTTTCCTCCTGCATTTTTATATTTTAATCAGCTTCATGCAGTATGTTCAATCCTCCATGAAGGCAATTCAATTCCCAGAGCCAACAGCTTTATCATATTTTTTTCACTGACTTAAAAAAGAAATCACTTCCAAGTGGTGGAAGAAAGGGATTGAAAAACCAGAACTTATTTACTTAAGATGTCCCACCATACACAAGACCTTCCAATTATTTTAAAAGCAGCATTGGGAGCTCTAACTGGGATAGTCTGCAGAGACAACTTCCCAATACAGAAGGTAAGCCATTTATGAGACTGCTTGTTTCTGCTAGCTAATGGCTATACACTACCACAGTTTAAATCCATTACTTGGGTTTCCAAAACAACAGAGCCAAATGTCTCTCAGTTACAAAGGTGTGAATCCTTGATTTTAGAAGATTATTCCAAACACATCATAATGTAATAAGCTTAGTCACTGAGCATCTGTATCCTCCATGTTATTATGTCCAAGTCTGTAGAAACTAAAATCCAGATACATACTATCCACCCCACAGAGGGGTGCTAGGTACCAGATGACCCCTGTCCTAGTGGACAAGCACCCCTGCCCCAATCTGGCCCCATAGCTCCTCCTTCTGTTTTCTGACATGTTGTCCAGATACCATCTCATCACCTGGCTCAACATAGCAGTTATTTCATGTGCGAGGGAAGAAGTGTCTTGGCATGACGGCCACACGCCAGCTGACAAGGTGGCAGTTTGTCCAAGAAGGAATAGTTAACTCCCTGATTTATTCTGCCGTTGAACATTTGTGATGTATAGAATCATAGAATATCTCACACTGGAAGGGACCCATGAGGATCATTGAGTCCAACTCCTTGCTCCTGGCAGGACTCCCTAAAACTAAACCATATGACTACAAGTGTCGTCCAGCCGCTCCTTGAACTCTGACAGGCTTGGTGCCATGACCACTTCCCTGGGGAGCTTGTTCCAGTGACTGACCACCCTCTCAGTGAAGAACCTTTTCCTAATGTCCAATCTGAACTTCCCCTGATACAGCTTCATTCCATTTCCTCGTGTCCTATTGCTGGTCACCAGAGAGAGGAGATCAGCACCTCCGCCACCCCTGCTCTCCTCAGGGTAGTTGTAGACTGTGATGAGGTCACCCCTCAGCCTTCTCTTCTCCAAGCTGAACAAACCAAGTGACCTCAGCTGCTCCTCATAAGTTTTGCCCTTGGTCGCCCTCCGTTGGAAATATTCCAATAGTTTGATGTCCTCCTTATATTGAGGCGCTCAAAACTGCACACAGTACTGGAGGTGGGGCCACACCAGTGCAGTGTTGAGTGAGACAATCACCTCCCTTGACTGACTAGCTATGATGTGCTTGATGCACCCCACGACACGGGGTATGGCAATAAAAGAAAGAAACCCGATAAGAATCTCAGAGCAGCACAGCTAAAGATATTAAACAGCAAGAAAGAGAAAATGGACAAGGTATGGCACTACATGAAAGCTCATGCAACAGCAGTGTTTGATTTACTCTATAGCTTGGTAGCACAACTTCCAGTTAGTCTTTACTACCTTTACCCATTAGACTGATTGCTGGTGCTTCCTGCCAGTCATTACAGTCTAAAAATATTAGCGTGTATTAAAGTGGTTTTGCATGAGGAAGAAACCTCCATAATCTCTGAATTGGTCCCCAGATCACACAGAATCACAGAAGGGTTGAGGTTGGAAGTGACCTCTGGAAGTCATTTGGTCCAGTACCACTGCTCAGGAGCATGTCCAGATGGCTTTTGAATATCTTCAAGGATGGAGACTCCACGGCGTCTCTGGGCAAACTGTGCCAGTGCTTGGTCACCCTCACAGTAAAAAAGTGTTTTCTGATGTTCAGAGGGAACCTCCTGTGTTTCAGTTTGTGCCTATTGTCTCTGGTCCTGTCACTGGGCACCACTGAAAAGAGCCTGGCTGCATCCTCTTTGCACCCTCCCTTCAGGCATTTATACACATTGATGAGATACCCCCCGAGACTTTTCTCTAGGCTAAACAGTCCCAGCTCTCGGAGCCTTTCCTCATTTCATAAATGCTCCAGTCCCTTTTCTGGACTCTCTCCAGTATGTTAATGCCTCTCTTGTACTGGGCAGACCAGAAATGGACACAGAACTGCTGGCGACATGCCTCCTAATGAAGCCCAGGATACCATTCACCTTCTTTACTGCAAGGCCACAATTCTGGCTCATGTTCAACTTGGTGTCCACCAGGATCAGCAGCTCCTTTTCTGCCAAGCTGCTTTCCAGCTAGCTAGCCCCCAGCATATATTGGTGCCTGGCATGCTCTTCCTCCACAGGTGCAGGACTTTGCACTTACAGTTGTTGAACTTTATGAAGTTCCTGCTGGCCCATTTCTCAAGCTTTTTGAGGTCCCTCTGGAAGGCAGCGCAACGCCCTGGTGTATCAGCCGCTCCTCCAGTTTTGTGTCATCTGCAAACTTACTGAGGGCACACTCCATCCAATCACCCAGGTCATTAAATGTTTGTTTTTTTCCTGGCCCTTATAGGGACTCTTCTGTTAATTCTGAATGCTGACTAGGCAGTTGGGCAGCAGATGAAAAAGTTAGGAATAGCTAGCTTTATGAAAGCTTGCCCAAATTTACTAGTAACATTTTACAGAAAGGTGAAGTCTGTGAGTCAGATAGGCCAGAGCAATTCTAGCAAAAATTTTATTCTCCAGTAGAACATACTGCTCTGGTAGTGGAATGTTGTTGGAATCTCTTGTTTGAGACCCTTTTCTCTCATATAGTCTCACTTCAGGGAGGTCTGTGGTCCTTGAGGTTTCAGCTGTTGTCAACTATGCATTTACTACTCCAATCCAATGACTCACTATATTCCCCATGGTTTTTCAAAATCCTAGCAAACACCAGCTTGAAAAGAGCTCACATCTGCCCATCAGTTCAGGCTAAGATATTACCTTTTTGTTTTCTCCTAAAACCAGCATATTTCTACTCTGTTGTCCATAGGACATGTATTAACATGTCTGCCCCAGAAAAGACACATGCTTAAGACACAGCTAGGGCCTAAATCACTCATTAAGATTAATTGGATTAGGCTGCAGTGTATACTATCTGATAGGGTATATTCTCCTCCATGTAACAGACTGGGCGTTTCTTAATGGTTAGTGGCTAGTCTGTAGAGGTATGTAGATCTCTAGCCTTAGGGGACCCACACTTTTAAAAATAGGTTTCTAGATCTACTTTTTACAGAGCCAGCCTGTTAAAACAATTCTATATAATCTGATTTATTGAAATGTCCCTTTTAAATTATTTTTATTCCTTTAGTTATATCCATCTGTACAAGATCATATGAGAGTCTTTCTCAGGCTACTGTTGTAATCACTGGATGAAAAGATAAATCCTGGGTCATTAAATCCAATACCTGTTGGCACAAGCAACAATGTAAAATAATTATTTTTATATATTATGACAGTAGATGTGCTTAACACCACCATTCTATAAGGAACAAAAAATCTTTATATCTGGTGCAGTCCATAGATGTTGAAGCAAAACCCCCACCTAAGAAAGATCAAAATTAATATTGTTATGGGAGAGCCTCTAAGAGTGAAGCCTTATAGAGGCTGATTACAGAAAGCCTAATTACAGTTCTCAAGTAAATGCAGAGTTTTGCCAGAGAAGCTGAGCGTTGTAGTTATAGTCAAGATCTGGCTTAGAAACATTTCATGAGGCCAAATGTACTCTGCATAGCATTTTGTAATGTTAGTAATATTGCCTGTGTGCATATATATATATTTAGAATCAGTTCCATTTGGAGTCAATGGCAATTTAGTCCCATTGACTCCAAAGGGAAGGTGGGAAGAAACGTTAGGATTTGCCTTAATAATAAAGACTATTTGAATGATCAAGGCTTGTGACAATGCAGAGGTCAAAATTTAAGCGGTAAATTGATTAGTTGTTATGAAAACCTTAAAAAAACCCCTTTAAGTGAATGTTATGGGTGCTACCATGTGAAACTGTTATTACAGATACAGCTGAAATAGCTTGTATTTTTGAGGTATGGTAGGAGTAAATCTAAAAGCCATATAATATTTTGAAAGGAAAAAAACTTAGCTAAAAGTACAACTTCAAAGTAGTTTAACTCTTTATTTGTCTTTGTGTCATCTGTTAAATAATTTATCAAAGCTTTCTAATGGAAAGTTTCTTACCATAATTGGTTTAAAAGCTTGATGAAAAATATTCTTCCTTTCTGGATGTCTAAAAGTTTGCTGTTACAGAAATAGGCTTCTTATGGATATCAAATCCGCTAAATACTCATTGCTGCAACAAAATGACTAAGAATGATATTTTTAGTACTAGGAAGCTGTCAGGAGGATTCAGTGCTGAGAATGGTCACTGGGGGTGGGATGGCTGAAAAGGGCTGAGCTGATCTAACAGCTGCTTGCAATGGAGAGCTGTGATCCTGCTCATCCCCACCTCATCATCGCTTCCCCCCTTTGGTCCATCCTTGCTCAGGCAGGTATTCCTCTTGCTTGCACTCCTGCAGGCATGAACCTGGTACTCGATGAGCTAATTTGGTTCGTTAAGCTGGTCCTTGTTTTACTGAGGTGGTGAGTTGAAACCCACCCAAGGGAGTCAAAGTAAGGCCAGGGCTGACACAGGGTGGGGGAGCAAGGTGCTGTGGTGGGGAGTGGGGATAGGAGAGAGCAGGGAGGGAAGCAGAAGGGCGTTGGGAGATGTTGCATCTGGGTTTACCCTGGCTCATTGCTGGGGGGTCAGTCACCTTTCTGTGTGAGAAGGCTGGAGCAGAAAAGACAGGCAGGCACATGTTGTTCTTTACAGTGCCAATTTACTTGATCCAACTGTATTGGAAAAGAAAGCACTTTACACACAATTGCTGCAGCAGAAAAAACGTGGGGGATAGCAAATGAAGAAGGGGAAGGGGGATTTGTTCTGGGAAGGCAGAGGTGCAGATAAGGCTTGGCATCCATAATGGGGAGAGCCGTGGTGTGAATGATTCCTCTCTCTGTTCCTCCATCACCCCTGGGCTTGTTGGGGCTGTGACTGCCCCTTCCTGTTCTCCTTTCTCTGTTCTCGCCATGTATGGGAGGTTTCACACGTCTTGGATATGGTTACATACTGCACCTGGCTCTGCCCAGCTCTCCAGGTTGCATTCCCATAGTGACCGTCAAGTGACAACTGTGCGTTGTGTTTACAGCTCCAGGTTATCCAGAATCGTCCTGTGCCTGTATTGTCAAGGCTTCTTTTGTCATCGGATGCTTGTACTCTCAAGGGCCCTGGCTACAAATGACGGGACATGTTGATCTTCACTGTGTTGTATTTGCTAATCAATGTTTTTGCTATTGTAAATGAATGTGACGGTAGGGTCTTTTTGGTGAGACCTAACAAAGTAGATCAGTATCTGATCCAATACACAACTGAAGGAAGTGGGAATCTTTCCTTTGAATTTAATGGGTTTTGAATCAAGTCTGTATTGACTTTTTTTAATAAATAATATGTTGTTGTATACTTCTAAGTGAATATATAACAAGTTGATGAACAATGTGAAGTTATAAATAAATAAATATTAAAGTTCAGAGATCTAAAATTATCTTTGGTAGGAGGCTACTATAGTCTGAAAGGATATTTAGGCATCTGATTCCCATAAAATGATCTTTAACCACCAGGACAAAAATTATGAACTTTAGGATCATTTTTGGACAACACTTCTTTAAATAAAGATGATAAAAGGCATGAAAGTGGCTTTGGTCAGCACAGTTGTGGAACAAGATGTAGTAACTGTAGAGCTCCAAGTTTGGTTTTAGTCATTGATTTGTGGAATTTGTTCAGAGACGTCCAAGAGAAAGTGTATGGAAAAAACAGAATTTGAAGTTAACTGTACATATGAAAATAGTGTATGAAAATTGGGCAGCTACGAGTCATAAGACCTTCACAGCTTCACCTCTGGGAAATCACCTTCACCCACTTAACCATCTCTTCTTTTCACTGCAGAGAAAGCTTAAAGTCTGAATGCCATCTGCTTTGTCTGACAAAATGCATCTTACAATCAAATTATACCTTATATTGGTTTAGATCCAGCTCTTCTGAAGTCTACTGTCAATGATGTATAAATGTTCAACTCCACTTCCCTAGTCTTTCTCTACAAGCTGCAAATAAGAATTAATGAAAAATTATTTGGCTTCTTCACCAGGCTTTCACCTGAAGGCTTTCCCTAGCGTGAAATAATGTTTACATATTTTCTTCTTTTTTGTGTTTTTCAAATCTGCTAGAGAGCTTGGAGAGAAAGACAATTTTTTTAGGGAAAGTACCTGTTGTTCAATGCCTTGTCACTTTGTCTATGAAGAAAACAATCACAGACCTGTCATCATTGCCTAATTATGCTACTTTATGACTTGTCAAACAACAATATAAAACACTATACATGCAAAGGTAAAATAGAAAGTAGAAGTCTTATATGGCAAATCTTACTTCTTTTGTTTGTCACTTCTCAACAAGCTGTCCCAAGAACTGCAGTATCCCTAAAACAATGTAACTTGAGAAGATAGATGTTATCTTTTCTTCCTCAGGATCTCAGTTCATAGCTGGGAACTTTTTCTACAGTGGGAGCAGAGAAGGAAGTAATTTGTGGATTATTTTTTTTAATGATCCTAACAAGAAACTCTGAACTCTCTTGGCCTGGTTTTCTAGCTTGATCAACCAATATCTCCTAAAACCCATTCTGGGGAGTGCTCATACTCAAACAGTTAACCAACAGCTTCAATGTGTTGTTGAATTGTGCCTTGTTGACTTCAGCAAGGTTTCTGGGTAACCATCATGTTCTGAAGAGACTAACTTCAGGCTGTCAGTGTAAGGGAATGTGTCACTGCCTTTGAAGAGTGGAGCAGGCTGGGGTGGTGTGTGTCAGGGTAGCTCAAACAGCTAAAATCAGTAGCCTGTGGCAGACAGTTCTATATAGCTTTTTACACTGTATGTCAAGCTAAAGTCTCCTTCTTAAAAACCATAAGTACCGCATAGTACCAGAGGTGATACTTGGGAAAGAGTAAGTATCCAAAGTGAAGACCAGAAGTGAGAGAAAGCAAACTAACAGAGGTGTGGAAGCATTAAAAAAAAAAAAACAAACCCCTTCAGCTGAAATAATGTAGCAGAGTCCTGGAATAGAGTAAGGTAAGGATTTGACATCTAGATGCGGGCAGATGGACTCTTTGAGAAAAGGGGGTTTAGAAAAGTTAGCATTTCTTCTGCTATTACTGGACCTGGAGCTACAGGTGTCTTTAGCAGCCTGCATCTAAGCCAGGATGAATTAGAGTGAAGAATACTGTATTCTCAAGAAAAGCAAAGCAATTGAAACATACAGGTTCCAAAAGAAACTGCAAAAGGAAGGAAAGTCCTTTGGAAGGTTTCTGACTGACATTAACTTAGCAAATCAGGCATGAAATCATGCTACTTAGGCAGATTTCATTATTAGAGATTGGATTTTGATTGGAATCAAAGATCTAAACCAGCAGGTAGAACCCAGGAAAATGAAAATATTAAAAAACACTTTAAAATGCTGGAAAGCAAGAGGGAGATACATTAGACATGGATTAAGGGAACATGAAACTGGAAAGTGGGAAGATGTGAGGAAGCTAAATATATCAGAGAAACACCATAGAGCAAATGCCTATAAAGTTGTAAGGTTTTAACAAGAGCATGAAATGGGAAGGGTGCATGGATCCAAACATAGGTCCACAACTGGAAAACATTAAAACAATTGGAAGGTATATTAGTGTTTTGCAGGAGTATGCAATCAGAACCAGCAAAATGAAAATGGAACCACCAGCAAGCACATTGACAGTGACTGATGTATATTTATCAAGACAGCGATGCAAACACGAATGAAGAACAATTCTATATAGAGGTAAAGTGCAGAAGTTGATAGAGGAAAATGTACTCCTTTAGTGGAGACTGGTGGAACTGTTGTGAATTATTAACTGGGAGCTAATGCTTGGGTAAATGTTATATCTGAAAATATTGTAGAATATTGGAATAAGAAACATAAATACATAGAACAAAAACCACTACAACTGAGGACTCACAGAGAAGACATAATTACATGAACTTGTACAGAAACCTGTAAGAAAAAGTGGGTCTGTTTATTTACTGTGAACAATGAGCCAATGAGTCTAAAAACCAGCAAATCCTCAGTTTGCTTAAGAGAGTACCTAAAGGTCAGTCGAGCATGAAAAAATGTAAAAGAAATGTTGAATAAATTAGGATGTCAGAGGAGGTAGGGAGACAAGTATACATGCTTGCGAGGAGTGCATTTAAATGTTGACTTATTCACTTTTCTCTGAGATTGCACATCCTATTTTAAACACAATGTGGAGTGTATTAAATTTGTATTTGCTGAATTTAGAATCCCATAAATTTTATCTGATATTGTTCAAAGGATTTGTATGAGATTCTAGATTTCAACACGTAGCAAGTCCCAAATCTGAACGGAGTGTCTGGTAGAAAATGCTAACATCACTACAAAGACTGCTAAATGCAGGTTAAGAAGTCTGAAACAAATCCAGTAGTGCTGGACTTGACAGCAGATTTTTTTTTACAAAGTGAACTGGTACTGACTGAACACTGACTGAGCAGAAAGATAAGAAAAAGACTTTTCATTCTAGCCAAAAGTGCAACAGAAAATACAGCTTAGGAGGATAAAGTAGAAGAGATCAGAATATCCCACATACAGAAGATATATCTCACTCATGCTCTGGATACAGTGGTTTGTAGATGCAGTTTGTATACACAAGGGCATTGCATGGGCCTACAAGGCTGCAGCTGGCAGGAAGATTGCTCCTTGTTCTTATGTGAGCTCCTGTCTTTTGAGCAATTTGCTATAGGACAAGAGGGAACAGCTGCAATTTATTCCTTTGGAAAGAGGAAAATGAAGGAGGAAGAGAAAAAGTCAAAGCACCTGAAAGTAAATTGGAAATGAAGGATTTTGCTGAGCCACTAATGGACAGGATTGAAGCTGCAGGTAGATAGAAATGGCGATAGTTCTCTGCATGGCAATCCGAACACCTAGAGCTCCTGAAAACCCCTCTAAATACATGTGATACAGATAAAGCTGTTATTCATAAGGATTATGCAGGAACGTAAATTGCCTCATTGCACAATCTTCTGTTTCAGGAAAAGGGAAGCGTGTGAGTATCCCACTGCCCCTCTGAGATCTAAGCAGTCAGATGTGGTCTGAGGCAGCCTAAGCCCAGGGGACGCGGGTTGTCCACAGGCAGCTGCAGCACAGGGGAGCCACACACACGGGACAGCTGCTTATGCCTCAAAACCCCTTGCTAGCCAGCAGCTGAACATGATCACTTTGCTGAGAGACACAAAACGCAACACCCAGGCTTCAAAATATTGTCTGTGTTCTTCAATAAGGCATAACTTTCGCTAGCTTGAAAGGAAGTTTCTGTTGACAGTAAAGCAACACTGGAAATTGTACAAACTGCAGTAAAGCTTCAGCGTAAATCCATTGTAATTATTATTGCTGCTGTTACTATTAGTAGCATGGTACAAACAAACAAGTATATGTATTTGTATGTGTGTGTTTGCCTGTATATGTTTATCTATGTTTATACATCTTACTTTTTTATCCCCACAAAAGTATGCTAATAAAAGTTTAAATACACCCGGAGAAAGAAAATCTCCCCATAGATCCATTTTGCTTTGTGACATAACTTTAACAAGATCTTTTCCAGAACCCTTAAGAACTCTACAAAATCTCCGTGGAACTGTTGCTTGCAGAGGATGCTGAGGGGTTGTTAACTAGCACATGCATAGCCACTAAGCCAATAACTTTGGGGTTTTATGATTTTCCTTGGCTGTGCAGCAAAAGGCATGTTTCAGCAATTTTTTCTTGCCACAGTCTTTCCTACTGGGAAATTTTGTGCAGCGTTTGTATGCACATGTTTGTATGGGCATGGCTTTTTTGTGTGTCTCTGTGGAACAATGCTAGTTTATGGCCAAAACTGAGAGGAATGGCCTCGAGTGGAAGACTGCAGCATCAGTAATCAGGGATTTAAATTAAATAGCAGGAAATATTTCTGGTGTATTTGATTCAAGCCAAGGTTGCGGGTCTGATCCCTATATGGGCCATCGTTGTAAGCACACAAAGGGCAAGGGGAGGAGTTCATTGCAATGTTAAACCCTATGGTCTGGTCCAAAGGGAGATTGTAATGGAAATACCTTTAAATTTTTGTAACCCGGGATTTGAGTTGCATGTTATGGGAATTACTATAGCAGGAACCCCTTGTTGCTAGCCAGGCTAGGAGCAAGGAGAGGAGTTCATTGCAATGTTAAACCCTATGACTTGGCCCAAAGGGACCAGGGGTGGAGATTGTAATGGAAATACCTTTAAATTGTAACACATGATTTGAGTTGCATGTTATAGGAATTACTATGGCAGGAACCACCTGAACCAGTAGAGGACAAGCCTTACAAGAAGCAGTGCAAGCGTAGCAGTGACCTGACCCGAGCTGGCTTTGGTGGCCAGTAACTCCACGCAACACACCACCTCTCTTGTCCTGAGTGACCACCATAACAGATGGAGCCCAAGGTCGTAGACTAGATGAACTCAGTGGACAATTTGTGGATATTTTACAGACATTTTACAGGGGTGGTCCATAGACTAGGGGAATGATATCTGTGCATTGTATCAAAGGATGGGAAGGGGGGTGGTGGTTAATGAGGTAGATTGGATAGTGTGAGTCCTGAGCATGACGTAAATGGTATGGAATAAGGGGTGGAGAATGTGCTGGTTTTGGATGGGATAGAGTTAATTTTCTTCACAGTAGCTAGTATGGGGCTATGTTTTGGATTTATGCTGAAAACAGTGTTGATAACACAGAGATGTTTTAGCTATTGCTGAGCAGTGCTTACACAGAGCCAAGGCCTTTTCTGCTCCTCACCCCACCCCACCAGTGAGTGGGCTGGGGGGGCACAAGAAGTTGGGAGGGGACACAGCCGGGACAGCTGACCCCAACTGACCCAAGGGGTATTCCAGACCATATGACATCATGCTCTGCATGGGGGGGAGAAGAAAGAAGGGGAGGAAGTTTGGAGTTATGGTGTTTTGTCTTCCCAAGTCATCGTTAGGCATGATGGAGCCCTGCTTTCCTGGAGATGGCTGAACACCTACTTGCCGATGGGAAGCAGTGAATGAATTCCTCGTTTTGCTTTTCTTGTGCACATGGCTTTTGCTTTACCTATTAAACTGCTTTTATCTCAGCCCACAAGTTTTCTCACTTCTATGCTTCCGATTCTCTCCTCCATCCTGACGTGGAAGTGAGGGAGTGGCTGGGTAGTGCTTAGTTGCCAGCTGGGATTAAACCATGACACAGCCCCAACTGTTATTAAGTACTTAAAAAAGCTCTGCCAGTCAGTCTGATTGTTAAGTGTAGGTATTTGAGTGTGGGTATTTGAAGAGTATTTGAGATTATGGATCTGACTGCTCTGAAAATGTTCTGCCTCAAGTATTGTATTTATTCACTTTTAATGATTACTTTTTGGTTTATTACCCCTCAACAATTCACCTGACACACTTACTTAATATTCTTTTTAGACATACAGCACGGATCAAACATTAAGGCCTTGAGATATTTTTAAATAGCATCCAGTATTGGAATCCTATATGTTCAAATTCAGAAAGAAGGTGTAATCCACAATAAATAGTGCTCATGATAGAATGCTTAAAGCTGATGTATGTATTTAAAACAGTCTATTCAGCATAAAAAATATTTCTTAAATGTTACAAGTTCAAGTCATATTTTCACCTTTAAGTGCAGAGAATAGCTCTGAAAACTTTACCATCTCTAAAATTGGGCTTTTTTTTTTTTTTTAAAGCAGTTACACATGAAATTGTGAAACAGCAGTATTAGAAGCTTACATGATAGCCACGCAAAAACTCTAACACTGATGTTTGAATTGTCATTCAGTGTGTAGAGCTGAAGAGCAAACATTTGCATGTGGAATACCTTGCCATGAAGATGTGGCAAAGCATTTCATGTGGATGAATATTGCTGGGAAGAGTTTTCAGTGTCAATTTTACCTATGATACACCCCAAACTTCAAGATTGTTTGTTTCCACAGAAGCCTAAAGAGGTCTCGGGTCATCTTCTCTTTTGATGCATTTCTTCTCTTGTGACAATGTTGGCAGATATCTGCTGATGAACTTTTTCATGCAGCAAAGTTGACCGAGAACAATGTATGAATGTTTTGCTAGGATACCTCCCTCTGAACCTGCTTTCTGTGAGGCCAGATGAACATCAGTGCTAGTGCAATAGCTAGGACAGGAATACATGTCTGGGGAGAAGGAAGCGTGGTGGAGTTGCTCCACACTTTAGAGTTGTGGAGCTGTGGCCTCAGAAGTGGGTTTTCTACCTGAGACTTATTGCTGCAGCTGTGAGCATCACAGGATCTTTGTGAAAGAAAAAGAACAACCACTTCTTAAGGTCTTTCAATTTTGAAATATGTTACTTCTTTCTAATTTCTCTGCTTTAACCATTTCTCATGAGCCCCAAATGGTCTAAAGTTGTTGACTTAAGTCTCATGCTTTGAAGTTCTTCCTTTTAAACCTCTACTTGGGGAGACATTGGTCTACTTGGGAAGAAGTTGGGTTGGTTGGGGAAAACAATAAATGCGTGTTTTGTTTTTTTTTTTTTTTCTTTTCCACAGGTAGGTAAGTACTGGGGAAAATGATTGTTTGGCAGGATTGTTTAGATGTATATACCAGCTCAAGAAAATATTAATACATGTACTTAAATTCATCTCTACTTTAGAATCTGATCTTGAATCCTTACATGGAATTGCATCCTTAAGTACAGAATAAGCAAGTACTTAGCTATTCTCCTAAATAGAGATATTTTCCTAAATTGGAATCAATGATTTTCTTTTCAGTTGACAAAGAATTTAGAGAAATGCTTTTTACAATTTTTAAAGAAAGTCAATGTATTTTAATACCTCCAGAAGGCTAGAAATGTCATCAAGCATGGAAAATAGAATTCCAGACAGAAATAGTAAGAAATGTTAGAATTATGTGAAAGTTATATATGGACTGAGAGACTTTTCATGTCGCATTTCATCCAACGCAAATTAAAATGAATGAGATATGCAGCACCTCTGCAGCATAATTTTTGTGAAGTAAATGCAGACAGATTCTTAACTGGAGTGGCACAGCCATAATGTGACTGTGGTGTTACTGAATATGCCACTAACATGTGGTAGAGGTTTGGTACATCTTTAAACAAGTCAGGAAAAAGAAAGCCTCTCATTTTTCTCTGTTCTAATTATCTTCGTTCCAGTGGATTAGAAAATGGAAAATGTAGAAGTCAAGCTGAAGATGGTTCAGAGCTCAATCGCCTGCCAAGTTAAGTCTGACAAATGGCAAGTGTGTGTAATTAATACTGTCATCTTTCCCTAGACCAAAGGGCGACTGCAGTAACTATAGATTGTAATTGTCATCGTTGTCACACAAAATGTGCTATTATTAAGTTCAGGCTGAATTTTATTGCTGAGAATGCTCATAAATTGAATGGTCAGTCATTTAAATTACCAAGTAGAGAGCTCTGCGGTTTGCTCTAAAGCTACTTTCTAAGGCAATGTATTTGACTTTAGACCTCTGAAAACTAGCTACATTCCTTAAAGAGATGTTAGACAGTTTGTTACCTATAAAAGAGGATGCTCTGACAGATGCGCTGCATTCCATTTATGTTTTAATCATCTCTACACTCTAATTTGTAAATTTTTTTTGTTGAAAGGCAAGTACTGCATATGCCATGTTGGCAACTTAAAAATTAGGAGTTATTATCTTGTTAGTGCAGCAGAGAGAATGAGTGAGGATGGTTTTGAAATATGGATGAATAAAGTGTAGTTGTTTAAGAAGAAAAGATGAAAGGGGATGAAAAGGAAGTGATGCATTCAAAAGAGAGAATCTTGAGATCAAGGAGTTCCCCAGCAGGATCTGAAGTCTTTCATTCTAGAGGTAAGAAGAGAAGTATAATTTCAGCCTCTTTTCAAGGAAATCTGCGTAGAGTTCCAACCACGCCTGTGGTATCAGAATACCAACAGAAAAGGACCTGCAATGTGCTGCCATCACCATCAAAAAGATGTCTTTATCTTGCTGCTTTCATTCCCCATGTCAGTGCGAAGCTGCTGGAACATGAGATGTGGTTGTCACATCTGTACTTGCTGCAGCTTTATGAGAGAAAGGCTACTATGCCAGGTCACAAGGGAATGCACAGGAGCTAGCGATGGTTTAGGGTTTTCACATATTGTAAAGCTGCTCAGGTTACCACACTACACTACAGACTTTCTCAGCCAAGAGGATATTTCCCTAGAACATGGGGTTAATCTTGGGCGAGTTGTGCCATAGGGTGGTCTGGCAATGGCTGTGTTGCCAGCACACGTAGCCAAATGCAACGTAATGTTACAGGGCTGCAATACCATGGCTTCTGTGGGCACTGGAACGGTCTCTTCCTCCAGATCTGTGAACACACTGCTCGCTGTCAGATTGGGCTGACATTGAGTCTGCCCTGCTTAATCCTACTTAATCCTTGTTGCTGTTTCTAGTTTCATTTCCTAAATTGAAAAAAATACTATATATATATCTATACACACACACACATATATACATATGTACATATACTCTCACAATATATTTGGGCTATCTTACTCTATTGATAAAATTCTGAAGTACTGTTTCTGTATTAACAAAATGGCTAGGGTCACCGTGACCTATCAGAATACTGGCTATCTGAACAGTTTGCTCTTATCCTGCCCAACCATCATCAGCAATCTCAGATCATCATTGTACAACAAGTTTGTGTGCTGCTAGACACTGTTGTCTTCCTACCCAAATATCAAGACCCCTAATGCCTTTTTTCAAAAGCAGTCCATTAGTGATACTACTAATAATGTAGTACGGGTAGTAACACCAGTTTGGCCTTGGGCCATAGTAACTTTCTACTTTTGCTGTTACAGTCACTGATGCTTCTATCTGTTAACAGTGTTAATTGGGCTGTGATTTCATTTGCTATTTTGGGAGGTTAATACTGTTTCCTTGGCTTCTGAAGCTTTCTGTTGCATTTTTGGAGAGAAAGGGAGCTATTTAGGTGTTTGTAGACTGCTCAATGACTGCATGTCTGAAGGCCTGAAGAGTAGGTGCTGATATGTTTTGAAAAGCCTGGGTGTTTCTGTTATCATCTCTATATGTAGGAACTGGCAAAACAGTTGTTAGTGTAGAGAGAGATCCTGGATGGGTGGGAAATTAAGATGTGGAGGGAAACAGCATCACTGCATCCATCCTTTGAAGTGGGAAGGTGGGAGGGGGAAGGCTGTTAGCTGTGGATAATGAATAGACCATATCCAGATAAATGTATTCTAGTTTATTTTGCAGAAATAGTAGAATGATGTTGTGTATCTATTTAAGGGCTGAATGGTATTTATTGAATACATTCATCCAAGCTGTACAAAAATGATTCAAAAATCATAATATGTTGCTCCCTGAATAAAATAGAAGATAAATGAGTACGTGGCATTAGCTTGACTGTGCTGTGGAACTAAGGCATAGCTAAATAAAAGAGGGCTGAGAAATATCTTTAAGGGATCCCCTTGACAGGTGTTTTTTCTCCATCACTTTGTGGTTGAATATCGTGGGATAATCTTGTATTTAGATTAATTGAAATGGTGGACCTAGCAATGATTTGTTCTTTATCTTTTAAAAATTATAATATTAAATACTATATCTCTTGAGAATATTAAGTATAACTGATCTGCTTCCTGGATGAGTGGACTAACAACTAGGACTCTCTCTGTTGCTTATGCAAAGCATGGTAATTATTCTGTGTAAGATGAAGCACCATCCAGGGGAAGGAGTGTGAGAGCCTCACTACAGAACAAAACCACTTAACTGGGTGTTAACAGATTTTTTCTTTTTCTTTGGCTAAAGGAGAGATTTGAACCCAGATCACCCCCAGTTAGGGAAATAACCAGTAATGAGCGAGCTTCATCAGCAATGGCAGATTCAAGTCAGTCTTGTTTAAAATGAAAAATTTTGCTTCATGCTCTCACTTTGGTTTTTTTCCAAATACAAGGGAAGACAGAAAACAATATCAAGCAGCTAACTCAGCTCATCTTTCTGATCAGGCACTGCCCCCAGTTTATCTTCATGTTCCTTTACTCACGTAACGTTCCAGCACTAATCCGCTTTCCCCAGGACATCTTGCACATGAATGTAAACCATTCCATTGTTCTGGAAAGTCCTGGCAAGAGCTTCCCATGAAGAGATTGCTGTGCCCCAGAGGGGACCGAGAGGATGGGAACACTTTCTGGACATGTGTAAAAATGGGAAGCGGGAGGCAGTGGGCTGGAGGGGCCAAAGGCTTGCAGCTGAGCCGGCAACAGTATTGCAGCTATTGCTCATTGCGGAGAGACATCCCAACTGTAGAGCTTAATTGTTTTGTTTTGCTGGGTTTGTCATGCCAGTTGTCAGAATAATTCCTTTGTGCATGGCTGAATTGGACATATGTACACAGTACCAGCTTAGCCTTCTGATATCCTGAGGGGGCCTTTCCCACCGCAAATTATTTTCCATTGAACAGAGAGTGACTTGAAGATTTGTCCTTATTTGTCCATATGGTAGCTGTTGTTCTCTTCCAGTGTGAAAGTCTGATGAGGATATTAGACACAGTTGCTCTATACACGCCTAAAAGTATTTCATTCCCTGTGGTTTTCCTATCACTGACTGTTGGAGTCTTATATTCATTGAGAATAATGAACTCTGGTAGAAGAAAATATTTTAAATATATAAAGCAGACTGTACGCTGCTCACATGTAGTACAGCGGGTACGGGGTGACATTTCAGACTGTTGCTGGGTATCTTTATTGAAATAAGACTGGAATATAGGGGTCCTGAATCGTCTGTCATGAGGTGCAAAAAAGTCTTAATTATGTTCCAGAAAAACTGGGCCTCAGGATACAAGGGGTTTTTTTAGTTTTGGTTTTGTTTTGTTTGGTATTTTTTTTTCCCCTTCTGTTTGGAATCCTTATGGAACATTACTTTTTGGGAAGGATTTTTTTTTCCCTCTAGAGCCTTTCTTAAATGAGCTGGCAAGAGCAGATTTACATTTCTCTGCATGACTGTAGGATACTAGAGTTTAAACAATGAATGAACAAGTGTCACATTTATTTAAGAGCAGTGAAAAGTTGCTGCCTTAATATACACTGTCAGCAGATTTTAAAAGGGTGAAGAGAGAGAACTGCATGATCGCTAGATTGTTTGTCTAAACTGGAGACTTTAAGCATGAGGGAAATGCTTCAGGATTTGTACTGGGTAGCCAGCTGATGTTGCTTTGACAAAACAAGGGCAAGTGAAAACTACAGATATGAAAAAACAATTTTTTGAGAGACTTTATTTCTTTTTTTTTTGCTGATTCCAGGATTCTTTCCAGTCCTTAAGCAGTTGACCATTTTTCAGCTTTTTGAATCCCACTCAATTCCCACAGGTGAACAAGTAGTTCTCTCTCTAACACATCCTACCACAGGCTTTGTTTCCTCCCCTTTCTGTCCCTTTTCTCTATTCTTTCATGGTTTCACTTCACTTCTTTCCTGCATTCTCAGTGTGGCTGTTCTTTTTGTCTCCTCTTATGAATTTTGCATTTTTAAATCAGTTCGTTTGACTCCCACAGTGGACCTGATACTAGATGTCTCTTCAAAGTAATTCCTGTTCTATGTTATTTTAGCCAGATGCTAAAGCTACCCATTAGTGGAAAACATTTTGTTCACTGTATGAGACAAAGAAACTATAGGTTTGTGGGTATGTGTGAGTATGCAATTAAAAGCCATTTCCTATGATTTATTTGGGGACATTCAATTAAGGAAGTATAAACAATCAGAATTTTGGCATCTCGTAATTTTGCTTGATTTTATAGTCTTTGCAACCTTACTGTTTCCTTAAATTGAAGTTTGCTTTTTGTGGGGATGTTATAATCTTACATACAATGCATATAGGCAGAAATGCAGAAATGTGCAGTGTATAATTATTATCAAAGAAACTCAAGTGTCGAATCTTCAGGTTCTTTAAAAAGAAAAAAAGCTTTGCAAAGAAAAACAAGATCATGTAAAGATTTAATACATCTCAAAGCCAACACAATTTGGTTTGATACATGACCCTTTTATTTTGTTGCCTTAAAATGTCTCCCTCCTGCCAAAACCATTTGTTACCTTCTTCCTTGGGGAAATATGCAAAGACATGCAGTTATGCTCAGGCCTCCCCACTGGAAGGTTTTTATTTCAATCCTATCAGCCTCTATTCTCGCCAATCATTTTTCTTTTGTTCTCAGTACCCATTCTTTCCAGTAATTCACTTGAGCTACAAGATCTGAGAAAGACTGTGCACCACTGTAATTTAGAGGAAAAGATGTTTTCAAGCTGATTTGTTTTCCAGCAGCTTTTTGTGAGAGAGATTGGTTTGCAACCTCCAGACAATTAAATACACTGACTGAAGATGGTTTATCACCAATTAATCCATACAGAGACTACTTTTATTTTTGGCAAAAGACATAAAAAACTAACAACTAACATTGAATATAGCTTCTTGGTGAGTGACAATATAAAGCCCAGTTAGGCAAGCACATAGCAGTTGCTTGCAGCAGCTGTGACAAGAAGGTGGCACGCTGTAATGGGAGTGACAGAAACCTGGGGTGAAACACTCACTGGACTGAAATCCTTAGAGTCAGTGCCATCAGTAGGGCCAACATTTCTGCCCAGATGAGGATTCAGCTGACTGCATAGAAGTAGCTGGCACACTCAGTGTTTTGGCCATAGAGCGGAGGAAACACCACATCTACAATAGAATTGACAAAAGCTTGGCAGGTGGGACTGGCAAGAATTTTTTGCTAGATAAGCAGCCTGGACTGCAGCAGGTCCAAACACCTTCAATTGCGATGAATTTTCCAGCAGCCTTATAAACAAACTTTGTTATTTTGGAAAATCACATGAATGTGTCAGTGGAAGAGGATTAGAAAAGATGGAAGTGATGGGTTTTGTTTTCGTGATTAAGTTTAGACTAGTCATGATGAAATTTTCTAGTGCAAGAGCAATCTGCATTTTAGCTATGGCTGCTGTGGTCTACCTAAGAAGGCAATACTCATTTCCAACTGCAAAAGTCTCTTCTGTGCCTCCCTAATATCACTCCAATATTGTATATTGCTCTAATATATGCCTACCATGAAATCAAGAGTGGTCTGGTTTGATGTCATTTCAGCAGACTAGTATCTGGATGAAATCTGGTGTTCTCATAAGGAGATGCTGCACAAGATCTTATGCTACAGATCTCAGAAGGCAAAGACAGAGGTTTTTTTGGCTGGTCTAAGCCAATGGGTTATGGGGAGAGTCAGTAGCATGTTTATTGGGACAGATATTAAACTATAATTAACATCTTTTATGGAATATATAAGATGTCATCCCACAGCAGAAGAATGACTTTCACTTGTCACCACAATGAGTGTGTCCTTGTGATGAGAGATTTCAGCTCTAGACAGGAGCAAGAAAGAGTAATGATCCTGAATGTTTTTTTAATGTCAAAAGCTTATTAAAGAGTGGTGATTAAACTGTGAGAGGAAAATAAGAGTCCACAGGGCAGTCAAGGCAAAACCTTCTTCTCTGAGAAAAGGGTGGGAAAAATAGCTCCTTGTTTCCTTTCCTTTCTAACTCTCCCCCACAGAAAGGAAGATTTCTTCAGGAATATTTCAATGTTGTCCTGTGGGTCTGACCTCCCAGGCAGGCAGACATGGAAAATCTCGAAGGTGACAGGAGATCTTTTGAATTCTCTCCTACACAACCCTCAAGATTTCTGAAACATGATGTTTCCACTGCACTACTTTTGTCATTCAAATTAGTACAGAAGTTGTATAAAACTGTAGCTCTGGCACTGCCTTGTGTAAATAATGGATAGGGTAGAAGTAAGTGGGAAGTAGGTTGGCAGCAAACTGCCTCTACCAAATTTTGCCACCTGGGCAACTCCCCTCAGACCCAGCTTGGTTCAAATTGCAGACAAGATCACCAAGGTTGTGTCCATCCTATACGTATGGACAGAACCACAGCATGCTCTAGGCTGCATTTCCTGACAAGGGAACTGTTCAACTGACTCTGGAGAGAAACCTGGATATGAACCATCATGTACGCCATGCGGCTGAGAGGGGACTGAGGCTCCAGCTGTGCAACAGGCTGAAACAAACCTCATGTTGGATCAGGTACAGTGTGCTCCTGTCTGTCATCTGTGCAAAATGTTTTGAGATCCCGAGGTAAGAAGTCCTGCACTCACAGAATGTATTACAAAACCAAAGCTGCCTAAAGAATGATAATTCACCTTTGCCTAATTGCAGATTTGGTTTGCTGTAGAAAGCAAATCTCCCTCATTGACTTGTAGGTAGAACTAGACAAAAAATTTTCAATGGAAAAATTTTTATCCAAAACAGCAGTTTCTTTGAAATATGAAGATTTTTCATTTTAACAATTTTCAGTGAAAAAGCCTTCAAGTGTTTTGTTTTGATAATGTTTAAATCTCTTTTATATTTCTCTTTTATATCATAAACTCTAAGCATACATATATATCACTTCAGAATGTTCTGACGGTTTGGAAGATAATTCTCTGATTCTTTTTTGAAATGATTCTTTAAGGGGACATAAGGAATTTACATCTCCCACAAATCTCTAAATTTAAACTTCTGCATTCAGATCTGGGGCAAAAACAAACACTGAAATGTCAGAATTTTATACATAATAGGAATTCTTTTTTTCCCCTGGTACATTCTGTTTAGATTACCCTGCACAGTATGTGCCTGCCTTCCCTAGTCTGCTTGTGTGTTCAAGAAAATCAATTTGAACAGTCTGAACAGAGATCTGCTGCTGGCCCCAGCCTGAAGGGGTTCAGAGAACCCATCACTCAGCCCACAGGGCTTGAGTTACAAATTGATACCTGAGTTCAGCAATGGGAAAGAGTTGGAAAATCACAGCAGAAAAAAGACAATGGACATTGATGTCTCCCTCTTTTAAAAAAAAAAAAAAGGCTTTGCAATTTCAAAACTGACTTTTCTTTCCTTTCTTCATTTTCTTTTGTGCTTGTAAAATAAGACAGATGGGATACCACCCTTTCCCAACAGCTGCTCTTTGACAATGTTGGCCACTGATGTTTTTCTTCATGTTGCAAAACCCCTCAGCTGTGTCGACCAAGGGACTGATGTCTTATGCTTGATCTTAAAGAGGACTTAAAGGCAGGTTCATGCTGCCTGAACTTCAGCCAGCTCCCAAATTGAGGTGATTTTAGGTGTCTGTCTTAAAGAATGATTCAGATTCTCTAGTCCCTGGCATTACTTACCCTTTGGAAGTGTTGTGGATGAGTGATTTAGATCACTTAAAGAATCACCTTCAAAGATATTAGCAAAAGTGATTTTTTTTAATGTGAATTTGTACAAGTGTGACTTTTCAATGGCAAGGTTCACTCAGGGGGTCTGCACCACCACAGGAAGTCAATTAAAGCATCCCCAATTTGGGCTCCAGAGTTCTCTAAGCCTCTATCAAGGGACTCCTGTGCGTATGAAAGCATCCCTTCCTGGAAATATTTATGGAGCTTTTAGGCTTCCATTGCACTTCAAAGAAACATTCTTGGTTATGCCAGGTCTCTCAACCCTTTTTATTTTAAATTTTAATTTTGCTATCTCATTGCTAATAAGGAAAGAAGATAATCACATGCTAAGGAGGAAGTCATTTAGCATTTGCCCCTCCTTGGGATGCAGAAATAAGAAACATTTCTCTACCTCTCACTATATATCTAACCTTCCTTGTACTATGTTGGTAAATTACTCATTGTAAACAACTCAGGATTTTGAACTAGTGTCTACCAATGCTTCAGCACTGAACTTTGGAAGAAGTTTGCCAGAAGAGGAACAATTAGCTATAGTTGGGCTTGGAACTGGCGGTTCACATTTGGATGGAACCAAATAGTGACAAGAAGAACGCTACATCAATGCCTCCTACCTCAACGTAGGCGATCTCTTGAACTTACCTTTAAAATTTAGCTTCTTGGATCTGACTTTTTTTCTGTCATCTAAAAAGAAATCAAGTCTCACTATGTGGCTAGAGGTGCCTACAGGCTAATTACAGCTGACAGCTAATGTGCTCATAGAAAGGAGGGAGGTTAATTTTAGCAGGTGGGATACATTGATTTTGGGAGATCAGAGCTGGAAAGAGTTGAATAAAGCAAGGCTGGTATTCATGAGTTTGAACAGTAACTATTCTTTTGTTAGTACCACCAGTCCCAAGTTCAGCAAGGAAATAGCTTTCTAGCATTCACAGAGAGGTTTTGCCTTCCTGGACAACTGAACCTGCTTTCAGTTCAGGTTTTTTTACTCCAATGATGTACAAGTCAGTCCTGAAAGCCATACTTACCTAAACAGACTAAAAATCAACCTCTTGCCTTCCTCCCCAGCTTTGTAAATGAGCCAGACTACCAACTTTGCCTCCAGAGAGTTTCTGTAGTTCAGCTGATTCTTTCTGTCTTTGCACAGCTATTGCCAGCTTGTTCTCATCGCTTGCTTGCAGCAGAACCTAAAATTACAGAAGTTATCTGCTTTTAAGACATTTTTATCAAGAATGGATCTTGAGGTCTCTGATGCTGAGCGGCAGATTGCTGTTTGTTCTCAGTACATTGGGCTGTAAATTCACTGAGAGTGACGCGGAAAATGTGTTCTCATACTGCACTCCCAGAGTGTCTGTGTGAGGTGTTGTGTATTCCCCACTGTCAGCATGTTGTCAGTAACTTCTGGGAAAGCAGTATAAAAATAATCAAACATACATAGTGAGGCAGAGGAGGGAATGGTACAGTTTCTGCACCTGTGAGTCAAAAAAGTGATTAGGAAATGCAGAGAATCTCATAGCAATGGAGATTTTTTTTTTTGTTTTCTCTTCCTGCCCCCACTTCCCCCTGACACCCCCCCCCCGCCCCCCGCCGGTAGACCCAGGGTTGATAGCTTTGGTTAGTATAGCGTTGTGCATATTGACAGCAGAAAACTGTTGTTAGCCCTAAAAAATTGCCTGCTGCATGGATGAGCTTAATGTGCAATAAACTCAGTGGTGCAGATGCAAATTTAGGATGCCTGAAAACTGAAATTTAGCTGGAGAGCTGTTTGATGGGAGCATCTGTGTAGACACAGCCGGAACATTTCTCTTGATCTTACCTGACTTTAAAGATAACACACTGTAGAGTGCATGTAGCTCCCATGTAGAGATAGGTGGAGCTCCAGGTGCTTCCAATATTCTTTTGCACATAGAAACTGAGGAAGTGAGAATAAAAGTCAACTCTCCCTAGGAACTGGCTTTATTTTACAGCTTTCACAGCATTTAAACTTAGACAGTAATAATATACCTAGCTGATGAGATAACCGTTTTCTCTTTCTTCCTTTTAACTACATAAATAACTGACTCTTCTCAATGTGAATTGTGTTACAAAGCTGGAACAACTTTCTAGGCCTTTCTCCATCATTACACAACAGAAAAATGCAATACCCCAGGCTGACAGAATCTGAGGGAGAATGGTTGCACAAAACCTCCCAGCTGTACCAAAGGGAAAGGAGAAAGGGGAGAGGAAAGTGTTCCTCAGCCACTCTAGATAGGTTTGTAAAGATTTATTGGCCTCAGAGCAATCTGTAGCCTAGTAAATTGGTGTTTGAGGGTGTCACGAACAATAATGTACTACATCTTGCACTACAACATACAGGTGTCCAAAAGCTATTACAGTCCAGCCACTGCACTAAAATTGTATGAAAGTGATAGTATGGCCTGTGTGTGTGCCTGTGAGTGGTACCAGAAAACTTTTCTTTTATTTTTCTGTCTTTTTGATAGAACTATAAAAGAGGTCCCCACTCTGATAAAATGCTACCAAGAGGCCAAATTAAATTTTCTGCACCCAGATTCAACAATTACTCTTGTCAGTAATAACTCAGAGGGAAAGTAACTGTATATTGAAAGTATGTCCTAAAAATTTTTGATAGTTGTGATATCACAGGCTCCTGCAACAGATGGATGATACTGTAAAATTTTGTATTGCTCTATGGTATTACAAACTTCTAGCCCTTTAAAGAATATAAATGTTCTCTTTCTCTACCCTAGTTTTGTCAAAATTAGCTTGTTCTTTCCCAAATCTTTGTCAGAACTTCCTTGCCTGCTTCACTCTGGCTACTATGATAGTACAGCACTGCTGTAGGCTGAATAAACTGGCTTTCTAAGGCTGCTTTAATGAAAGATTTGTTTTATTCCCATTGAATATTATGGTACCTGTTAGTATGTTCTCTTTAGAACAGCTTACTTAATGAAATCCAGTGATACAATCATGTTAAATCATACATGCTTCTTAAAGTGGATCAGTTTCTTACAATAATTTTCCTTTTGGCCTGGGATGAAACTTTAAAACATATAAATAGTAATATGTAGATTTGTTTACTTCCTGAGAAGATAACTTACACTTAGGGATGAACAAGTATGTTGCCTATGTTCAAAAAGTGTATAAATCTATCTTGTGTGCACATTCTATATATCTAGATACAGGTATGAAATATTTGCAGGAAAACCCCCTTGGTTCCCTCTTTGTTAGTTTCCTAATATATTCAGACAGTTTTTCATTATGTTAGTCAAAAACTCTTCTCTCCATTGGACAAAAAATTATTTATTACATTAAATCATTTAGGATCATACAGAAAAGGTAATAAAGAGTGCCAGAAGTTCTGCATCTTCTCTGCGTGGAAGAGAAATTGCTCTAGGATTTAACAGCTGAACCTGAATATTTCAAAGCAGCTAAAAGTCAAATGGAACTTATTTCAACAAAATCTTATCACAGCTTTTGTGCTTGAGAAGCGTCCATACGTTGGTGCTTAAGATTTTACATGGGCAAACAGATAAACAACATTTGTAATACTAGTGTGAGCTTGTTTCCGTGGTCCAGAGACTACTCACTGATCTGAAAATTGGAAGAAATGTCTTTCTTTGCAGATTAGCAGCTGCAGCTTTATATGACAAAAATTTAGCAACAGATTAGCTAGTTTATAGTGTGCACAACATAATTACCAATTCCTAGCCAAGTTAGAAAAAAAATCAGTGAGGATTTTGTCCCTTACCATAGTATAAAGTGACAATATTTCCGCAGGGTTTGAAAGCTCATCTATGAAAACATGTAGATGAGGATATCAGGAGTTGGAATTCTTGCATAACAGCACAAAAGCCTTTATTTATTGGTAGTTAAGACAAGAAAGACATCATCCATGAAAAATGATAGAGAATAATTTAAAGCTGAAAGGGCAGGACTTGCTTGATCTTTACCCTGATGCTTTTTACAACATTCCCAAGGACTGACCGTATCAGTCAGTTATTTTTTCCCTCTCCCAAAAGAGGCCTTAATGAATTATGTGTCTTGTTTTCACTGAAGTTAATTTGTAACACAAAAAATAACTAGCAATTATCATGAAACATTAACAATGATCTTGTTAAACAAAAATTAAAGCTTCTATTGAAATTGAGTTCCTACAGAGGTTTGGGGAGGAAAAGCAAAAGGTAGGAATAGAAAGAAAAAATACCAGCCACTAGAGTTGAAAAGACACTAGTAGATGGCAACAGTGCTAAATACCTTGACTGTGGGGGGAAGTAATTCTTGAGGCTTAAGGTTTGAACAAGACCTTTAAACGTCATCTTCAAAAGGATAATTTTCTCTCCTAATGGATCCAAATACACTTTGATCAAATCAGTGAAAAAAAAAAAAAGAAAGAGCTGATACTTTTGTATTTATTGCTCAAGTGTCAGCCCTTGTTTTGTTACTTGTCAGAAGTAGGGTTTCTGCCTGCTCTGTTCCCTGCCCTGCTTGAGCCAATTTCTGTTCCACTATCCCATTTGTCTGTGTGGCAATGTTTTCATCTACCACACCTTGTCTAGGTTACACTAAAGCTAGTGTTGCACAGACACCCATGGGCAGAGTGTTTGTTAAAAACTGTAATTTATTGGGAACTTGGCATAAAATAATACTTGCATAGGAAATCAAATCTCTTGAACAGGATGGTCATTGCTGTCTGGGTGGCAATCGGAGTCTGTTGTGAGAGTCGCAGATGAGACTACCCAAAGTGCTGTTCTGCTCAGTTCTTATAACCTAGCTAGACTGTGGTCCTACATGACCACTCCAGGACATGTATTGTTAGACATGTTAGACATTGTTAGACAGAACAGAATTATCACAGAATCATAGAACTGAATTATCTCCAACTCCCATTTACAAAACTGTTTCTGCATTTGCAGGAACTGTTTCTACTGACTATTTACAAGTATCTTATCTATGTCAGTTCTGCAGCAGGAACTGCCTGGAAGGGTCAGATTCTGCACCCAGGTTGTTTTAAATACAAAATTGGTCTCGGCACAGCAGGAACTGCCTGGGGGGAATCTTTAGGACTGTCTGAAATTGCCACCTGAAGATCTCCCGCAAGAGTTAGTCAAATGCTTTGTGGTGAAGGTGGTGATGAGCTGGGTCTGTGACATTGTCTGAGCCCAGTCCGTTGTCTCAAGCCAGTTGAGTGTTTTGTCTATGCATGGACATGCTGAGGAGGTCTTGGACCACTCCACCCAGGGAGTCAGTGACTTCAGTGCACTGAGTGTGCACACAGAGACAGTCCTGATATCCAGCTACACCACAATGATAACTAAGGGATAAACTTGAGTTCTGTCCCTCTGCCTCACTTGTAATATCAGGTCCATTGCTGCTGCCACATGAGTAGCTTTCTGTGTTTTTCCTTTGGTCAATTTTGTTCAGATTCTAACACAGCCTGTGTTAATGGTCAGCACAGATGACTTGTCTGTCATTCTCACAGTGATTTACTATTCTGAAACTGAAAAGAAACTGTGATTTTCTTTGGGCAAGTGACACCAGCCTCTCAGCCGACATCTTAGAAATAAACTTTTCAGTAATCTTTTAGTTAATGGTCAGCAGTTCCTTCACAGTTTTGAGGAGGGGGGAAAAAAGCTCCATTGTGAATGCTTATGGATTATTTTGATCTCTATGTTGCACACAGGAGTAGTGAAAGTGATCCCCAGCTTGCCAGCATGGCCAACATTGCCATCAATCACAGTCTCAACCTTAGGATGTAATTAAGTATCTTCAGACTTAGAAGAAAAAATATTTGTAGACTTCATTTTATGGAAGAAGAATTTATTCTGGCTTATGAGAAATGTCAGCTATAATGTTTGTGCTTTGACACTCTCTGGTAACTGATGCACATACTTGCTTCAGGAACAGATCTAGAGTGGGGATGGCTGAGAAGATTGTAAACATCCTGTGGTTGCCCGATGTTGAGAAAGCCCACCACCAAATTGTTCTTAGCATTTGCTAACATTTCAGATGTTGACACACACCAGCTGCCCTCCAAAGAGCTGGTTCTCAAAAGCTCCATCCTCAATGATGCCTAGCCAGCCCAGAGTGTGGCTGGAGGACAAAAGGAGTGTTTATCTAAATTATGCTTCAATGGAAGAAAGTGTTCTTTTGGATACTTTATAAGACAACAGTGACATGGAGCCTGAGAATCCTCTTTTCCTCAGCCAGACCCCTCTGCTGATCATTATTTCAGCCCTATTTCCCCAGGAAATTCTCCTATTTTTCTTCTGGTGTTCTTTGGTTTGGTGTCAGACTCTTTGTTGTGTCAGAGTGATACAAAGCAGACTTGGCAAGGCGAAGAATCTGCTTCTTACTCTGCGTGTGTGTATCTGTGCATTACTGGAAAAAAAATGTTCGTTTATTACCCTGCCACTGGCATAAAGAGGATCTATCCTCGGGTATTGAATTTATTGTTTCCTAAGCTTTCTGGAGAGAACAAATGTTTACATCTGGTAACATGAACCAGCATCAGCATAAGTCTCTAATTTGGGCAAAAATCTGCTATTGTTTATATGCTATTTGTGCCAAATTTTAAAATAATTCTTTTAACAGGATTTGCTTTTCAACTAGGAACTGAGAAGAGAGTTGAGGAAGATTTTGATTAGAAAACATCTTAAATATTTTCAAACTGGGAGCCAGTGTGTGATATCCATGGCCACCTGCTCAGTATTTGTAGCAATTAGAAATTTAACATAATTAGGACTCATTATTACTTATGCCCAAATTGTCAGGCAAAGCCACCTCTACTTCTGTGAATATTTATTGCTTTGGATGTATCTAAAACTATTTCATAGATAAGAACTTTATGAAGGTTGCTCATTTTATGTGTTGTAGGATTGCATATCTGTATCTTACATTGGCCTTGCTTCTTGTTTGGAAGAATGAGACCTTCAAAGAGAGCATAAATGATCATGTGACAAATAGTGAAATATCTTGTTCTCACACCTCTCCTCATTTCCCCAGTTCCTTCTCAGGGACCTCATGTCCCCTTTCTCATTCATCAGTACAGGCATTATGTGAAAAGTGTATGTGAGACATGAGAGTATGTGAGAGTTTACAGACATTGATGGAAACTCATAAATATCAGGGGGTCAAAAATACTAAATTTCAATAGTCATTTGGAGTCTGAGCGAATACTTCTTTTGCAACATTTATCCAGCTTAGAGAGGGCTGTCTTACAGATTAAAAAAAACCCAAACAAAACAAAACTCCCAAGAAAAATAGCTTATATGGCATTAAACCCTGGTAAAATTTCAGTAATGTAGGTTTGGCAGTGCCTTGCTTATTTTCCCCAAGGAGGCTTTATATTAAATAATCAGCTTGTTAAAAGAATGCCATTTCCATACTTCTTGGCTCTACTTCCCTATTGTATACTTTAAAAAGCAGCAGGGTCATTTTCTGTATGCAAACTTGAGCTATTCTTCTAATTTTAATTGGATTCAGAAAGTGCTCCTGAGGGTGGATTTGAACCCATAGTCACTTGTGGAATGAACTCTGGAGTTGTTTTCTTTTGCTTTCAAAGGAGTTACTGTTCTGAGTGTAGGGTTTAATGCAAAAATCTTGTGGCAAGACTCTTAACTCATAATCTGATTTTCTTGTTGATTTCTCTGATATACTTACTGAAATCCTATGTGAGAACATGACTAGTAAAGAGACAATTGCATAAAGTTCAAATTTTTGAAAAAACATCTCATCTAAAGGAAAATTTTTTAAAGGCAGAATGTCAGCAGTGCTGGAGAATGATTCTTATTTACAGAAACATGGGAAATGATGGTTTAAGTTGCATTACATGGCCCCAACATACCACCACCATCCCTGAGTAATAGGACTATGGGACAGGAGAAATGAAGACCAGTTTGAGACTTGGGGGCTGGCCAACCCTTGAATTCTGTACTGAGACTACTTATCATGTTGCCAGTGAATAGAAAAAGGTGTTTTGTTTGTGGTTTGTTTGTGGTGGGTTTTTTGTGGGTTTTTTTTTGTTTGTTTTTTTTTTTTTTTTTTAAGACATTGTCGTGGTTTAACACCAGTCAGCAACTAAGCACCACGCAGTCGTTCACTCACTTCCCCCCCACCCAGTGGGATGGGGGAGAAAATTGGGAAAAAATGAAGTAAAACTCGTGGGTTGAGATAAGAACAGTTTAATAGAACAGAAAAGAAGAAAATAATAATGATAATGGTAACAGTAATAAAATGACAATAGTAATAGTAGAAGGATTGGAATATGCAAGTGATGCAAAATGCAATTGCTCACCCCTCGCCGACCGATGCCCAGTTAGTCCCAGAGCGGCCATCCACCCACCCCAGCCAAGTGCCCCCAGTTTATATACTGGACATGACATCACATGGTATGGAATACCCCATTGACCAGTTTGGGTCAGCTGCCCTGGCTGTGTCCCCTCCCAACTTCTTGTGCCCCTCCAGCTTTCTCACAGCCTGGGCATCAGAGGCTGAAAAATCCTTGACGTTAGACTAAACATTACTTAGCAACAACTGAAAACATCAGCCTTATCAACATTCTTCTCATACCTAACTCAAAAACATAGCGCTGTACCAGCTACTAGGAAGACAATTAACTCTATCCCAGCTGAAACCAGGACAGAGGGCATCCATCAAAATATAACTTTCAGACACTTCCAGCCTGAGCCCTGCTTTTTAGTGATCTAAGATTAACTTTGCTATTTGAATATCCTTCCTATCACTAAATGTGTTAGAGGGAGGGAACAGAGAAAAGGATGGATCATACTTTTAATGAAGCTGAATATCTTGAAAATCTCAGTTTTTTAATATATGTTTTGTTATATCAAAAATTAATGACTGCTACCAAACATTCTACGTAGCTTTCACTTTAATAATGCAGACCATTACCTTTTGATGGATGTTTATTAGGAGCTGTTCCTGTTTCAGTGCAGCTGGTGCTTTAGCCAATGGTACCCCTATTCCCTTGAAGGAAGTACTGCCATTATTGGCTGAACAAAACCCAAACCAAACTTACTCTTTTTCCTACAAAGTTACAGTGCTTTCTGTATATAATGTAGACCAGAGTTATGCTGAACTAACTTTGCTCTAGTCCCCTCTAGACTAGGACAGGGGAGAAAATTTCTTTATTCCTGGCATTATAACTAATAATTTTCTTTCTGCTTAGTTTCTGGGAGTTGGAGCTCTCATTGCTCCTTTGACTGTCCAGCGAAGGAAAAGCAGCAGGCAAATCCAGCACAGTGAATGTTTTGATGTTCATTGCTTTGGTGTGTCTAACATAGGCCAAAGATTGTGATTAATGGAGAACTATGTCAGTGTCTAGGATCCTACCTATGAGTAATACCGTGGCCATGAGGAAAGAAGGTGCCTTACCTTGTTGTCTTAAAGGAGGGAGCGGACAGAGTCCTCTTGCATAGGAGGCAGCGATTCCCACACCTGCAGAAATTCACTGGACGCCTGTGCCGCACACAGCATGAGGCCAGTCAGCAGCAACCCGCTTCTGCTCAGTTCCTGCAGCTGCTGTGAAGCAAGTTTTCTCACTGCTCTGGGAAGCGGCTTTGCTCTTGGGAAGGCAGTGGCTCAGGACCCAGCTTGTTCCACAGCTTCTGCAAGATGTCAGTGGGAAGAACTTCACTGATCAGCTCTACCTTATCTGTTCCCAACACGGCAGCTGCTCCTTGTGTTCTGACTGTATTTGTTTTGCCCATGAAGCACTAAGTGCTGGCTGATGTAAACAGTGTTGAGATAGAGGAGCCATTGCATACTACCAGACTTCAAGCACTAATTTGAGAAAGAAAGTAAAAAATTAAAATCACATCTGTTTGCTAAATGATGTTCCCAAGGTTTACATAGTCTGTATCTAAACATTTAGCTTAAACAATCTGGTATTTAGAAGTGCTGTGAACCTGTGCATTTCATTAAACCTGGCTAGGGTGAAGAGCCTAACATGATGGTATCAGGGGGCAAGGTCTCGTACCTTATACCTAATGATGGAGTTAGGAGCACAGACTTAGACATCTCAATCTGTAGAGCTCAGCCCATTTGTACAGCTTCAAACAGTGACATAGTGACTGAGTCTACACTATGAAGTTCTAGGAATATGGAGAAGAAAACATGTCCTGTAAATAACTGATTTTACTTGTAAAATGGAAAAACCTTTTCTTAAAAAGAATGCAGTTTATGGACAGGTTGTAACTATTGTAACAAAAAGCTTTGCTAGCATGTGTGACATCTCCAATAATGGTCCCTGCTGCTGTGGCAGTGGTGACCACAGATAGATAAGATACTCTAGTATAGCCAAGCAAAGGGTTACTTGTGGGTACTGGTTTGTTCATAGGTCTAAAATACTGTAAGAACCTGGACTAAAGAATTTGAAGCACTCTTTATATTTGATAATACCTTTTCTGAAGAAAAGCCTTTTTAATATTATCTGAGACTTCAGTGATGTCTGCAAAGATAGCTATAACAGAATTACAGAGTGGCTCCTGGAGAAGAGCACATGGAAAAGCTCCTCAGAAGTAGTTAGGTCTACTTAGAATTTGAGGTTAGAATTTTTTTTGTGAAGAGATTTATTTTCATTTTTTCTGTTACATACACTTACATAAACACCTCCATGTTATCTTGTAGTAATGTTATACCTATCCTGCATTGCTCAAGAGGTTTTTCTATCAACCAGTTATAACTCTAGGTGTACCATATATGTGACTGATACTTCTGACAATGTAAAGGTTGTTTTATCAGTATCCTGAGGACAATACACAGTCCACTTCTCATGCATACTTTAGTTCCTTTAATATACTCCATTATTTATGTCCAACATACTAATGAAACAGGGTCTTACCATTTAATAAGTTGTGATTTAGTGAGATTTATCCTTCTGAAGAGGTTTCACTATGAAGCTAATGTGAAGTTGAGGGTCCAAGTCATAGACACACCCCTTTTAATAAATAAACTAATTAAAAACTTCTTCTGCCAGTCAGAGCACGAGAGCACACTTCTGATCAGAAAGAGGTGAAAGATACATGCAAGCAACAAACCATGCAATTAACCTGTGTCTGCATTACTGCACAGTCTACCCTGGGGAGAATCAAGCAGGCAATAAATGGTAGCACTTTTTACGTACTGTCTTGAGGGTTTCTTCTGAGTTACAATCACTGTCACTGTTTCTTTTACACTCATTTCCCTTGTTTAGCAACATGACAAATTCATATTGTTGTCACTTTCCTTTCCCACGTGTAATGCAGATCTTATGATGTCTATTATCACTAGATTCATCCATATCATTACATCATTAGGATTTGTGTTCATATGATTTCAGTATTATATGTGATCATTTGTTGAGCTTTTATTCCTGTAATTTTCATGCCTTGATGCTGTTAGACATCTAATGTTTTTTATCCTTGGAGTTTACTAGACATTGTCCAAGCAAAGTTTGGCCAATTTTATTGCAGTTGGATGATGATAGCCAACTATAGACCTATAGTCCTACACTTCTTTTATCCTCTCTCCCTTTTGTTCTTTCTGTAAACTTGTGAGTTAGTCAACCTTTATCATCGGTTTTCTCTATTTGTTATTTGACTAGTGGTTAAAATATTCTTTAAGCTATTTTCTATTTTGTTAAGCATTGCTTCTTAATACTGATATGGCCTAGATATTGCATCCCTACTTGTTGCTATGTTAATGTCTGGAAGAATAGTTTACTGATCTATAACTCTTTGTCTGTAGCAGGCTTAGAAAGGAAAAAGGGGTAGAAAAGAAAAAAAGAGAACAACTTAGCTTTATCAGTTCACATTTTGAAAGAGCGCATTCTGCCCCATCAGTTTTCAACAAAACTTTCCTTTAGTGTTTTTTTGGAAAGAGAGGTGGCAACAAAAAATATTTGTAACTGTTTCTTGATGTATTCCATGCTCTGGGACTTCAGAAGGCTGCCCTGGAGCCTATTTCTTGAAAGTCTTGGGCCACAACCAACAAATATCCCAAAGTTACTGCTGTCTTTCAGGGAAATGAGCCATCTTCACTACCTAGAAATGATGATATGTGTAGGGAAGGAAAGCGTTTAAGATATTTTACTTAAATTTTGCATTTTATCTTCTGGTTTCTCTTTTGCTTTTCATTGCTCACAAGAGGAGATCAAAACAATCAAGTGCTGTTTCCCCATGGGGAAAGAGAAAATATCAAGGAGCAAAGGCCAAATTTTAAGTATTTATATGTCAATTTCACATCTGCCTCCACCTCCTGACAGAGTTCTAGGCTGGCACAAAAGAAGTTACACAAAAGAACCGTGATTATGTTCTCTCTGGTTTTGGGGCATGCATGATATTCTTATGAGTATTTTTAAGGCTACTTTTCATTACCTCAAAATTTCAAGCAAAAAAGCAAGCAGTACTTTTTATTAGGATAATGCTAGAACACATATGGAATTGCTACTGAGGGTGTGACGGTCTGACAAACTATAGTCAATGTTTCAAACATTCATTAAAGAACTTTGGAGGAGAAAACAGCCTCTGTAAAAACGCTGGAGTTTTGTGAACAGGACAATGTGGCCAGAGGAGAGGGCCCCATGGAGGGTGGGACCGCACTTCTCCAAAGCTGCAATTTCTTATCTTAAGTGACCAGGAGAAGGAGCACAGCATATGCTCCTGGAGGAGGAGTCCCCACGGAAGATGGGACTGTACTTCTATCTTAAGCAGTCATGCCAGCAGGAAAAGAGAGGTAGCTCTGCAATGAACCCCTCCCCAGGCTCACTGACCGATTCCAGAGAACCCTGGGAATGGGAACTGCGCATGTCAAGACCATCAATTAACACACTATAAAAGAAGGGAGAACAAGTTCTCAGCACGCACCCTCTGGAACTGGATCTCTAGGCTGGCTGGACCAACGCTGGACCCAGGACTGGTGAAACCCTTTTCTTCTCTCTTTCTTTCCTTCTCTCTCTCTTTCTCTCTCTCCCTCTTTTCCTTCTCTCTTTTCCACAGTGCCTACACCTCATCCTTTTAAACATAAACCGTTGACCAAGTCTGAGACTAGGAGTGGATCTAGCTGCCCCTGGGCTCCTCTTTGAGAAGGATTCCAGAAAGCAAGGGGGTCTGCTCTGAACCTTGTGACTCAACAGGAGGGCTCTCCTTCTGATACATTTCATGTTCCTTTTTCCATTTCTTTTTCTACACCTCCCTTCTCTTTTCAAACAGCGGCTTAATGACATGATGCAAGGTTCATATTGATAAGTTCACTTGTACTTGGGCAAGGTTAGCTAGGTTGAATAAATGTTGATTGTTGTTTGAACTCCCCTGGTGTCGTTTCACCTTAATTCTGACAAAGGAAATCCACGAACCTGAGTCGCTCAGAATTTGGGACGTGACAGAGGGTTACAGATTGTGACATGGGAATTACCTTAAGAAAAATTTAAAGCAAATCATTTTACAAATCAAAAGTAGCCCTTGTGGTTACTCACCATGGCAAGAGCAATGACATGGTGTGGTGGCTTGGCCCCATCTGGCTGCCAGCATCCCACCCAACCTCTCATCGCCATTCCCAAGCAGGACTAGGGGAGAAAATAGGAAGAATGAGCGAGGAGGAAGACTTGTGGGATGAAATAAAAACAAGGATGTCATGTACAGGCTGCAAGTTACACTCAGTAACTTCAGTGAGGCAATGAGTGGTGCAGGGTGGGCTGCAGTCGAGACTTAGTGGTTTAACTCTGCCATTCCTTCCTTCTTTTTTCCTCTGCTGTGGCATGGGTCCTCCATAGGCTGCAGTTCCTCTGGGAACATTTGCTCCACCACGGAGCACCTCCTTCTAGTCCTTCTCTCACCTTGGTGTTCCCTCTGCTGCTTCTCACTCATTTTGTTCACTCCTCCTTTCTTTGACTGGCATTTTCTGCCCTGTCTTAAATACGTTTTCAAAGAGGCACTGCCAGCTTGGCTGATGGTTTCAGCTGTAACCTGTAGTGGGTCTGCTGGAGCTGGCTGGAACTGGCTGTGTCTGGCATGGGGCAGCCCCATGCCTCTTCTCATGGATGACAACTCTGCAGGCCCCCTGCTACCAAAACGTGGCCAACTTCACCCAATACACGTGTACACAGATAGTAAGATGAACTTCATTAAAACAACAAGCACCAGTGATGGTGACCTGTTTGACAGCTATTGTTATGGACTGACTGGGAGCAGTGGATGCTGGCAAGTCAAGTGAAGGCCACAGGGAAATTTCCTGCTTCTCCCAGAGTTAAACAAAAGCACAGAAAACCAAATTCTAGTTTTCCTCACACTTACAGTTATGGGCCAAGTAGAGTTGGAACAGTCCAGGAACTGGACATGCGGACTATTACATGGAGGCTGCCATTCTTCTGTGATTATTGTATTTTCTATTTCATGCCTTCCTTGTTATGTTTGGATTCATTAAACATGAAGCCTACACAGCTAAGCCTGAAATGACTGTGTGTTGGAAGTGATGTTGCTAATTAATTGCTATTACTGTTGCTAATGGTTAAAGAAAGTCTGGTAGGTTCACAGGAAGAAAAAAGGAAATTGGATATTTTAACCAGACTAATGCAGATTAAAACAGAGCTAATAAGCCTCATGTGAAAAGCTTGTATTTAAATTACAAATGTCATTTTCTTGTGGAAATTAGCATTCCATTTAAAGGCCTGTTTGTTTGTGACTTTCTATAACTACAGATGGACTATATTTTAGGCTATTCATGATAATAGGTAGAAGAGAAAAATATCTCATGAAAGGTTTTCTCTTTGTAAAGAACCTTCACATTTATATCTATTAGATTAGTGGAATTTATATCATTAAAATGTTTCTACAAAATGGAAAATTAAAATGTTTCCCTTGGGTTTTGTGATTTTGTCTAATTTCACATGCTATGGGTGACTTTGTAGATTTCTTTTCCCTGTGCATGTGGAAATAAATAATTTGACTTATGATCTTACACATTTTTAGTTTATTTTTGTAATTTTATTAGTTTACTGCAGAATTTTGGATTCTGGTAAATAGCAAGAACTTCATTACTTCACATCTATGATTTGCTGCTTATGTAGCAGCATGGGAATTACTTGTAAACCTGGTATTATTTACAGGATTTCAGAAGCAAATCCACAGGGAAACAAAACACAGGATGGAGGGAGGGATACTGTAGAGCAGTAAGAGAGCAGCTGTTTAGAAAACATTCCTGAGAACAAGCTTCAATTGTCAAAAAAGTTGTTTCATACATTACCAAACACCAGTGCTTAGAACAGCCAGAGAGAGAACTTTTCTTGTGGAAGAAATACAGAAGAGCAATCCCTGAGGACTGACTCCCTGGGAACTGGAGACTCACACAGAGCAAACCCTCATGGAAATGAACTTTCACAACAGTAGTCTGTTTAAAACCTCAAAATGCATTCTGCAGAGTTTCTCTAACACACTGCTGGTGGCTTAAGATCTTTCAGAATAGTGTAGTAAGTTGGTGGGAGAAGAGAAGAGAGAAGACAGTCATATTTTGAGGAGGACTTGCATTGCTGATTAACACTTAGTCCTTTTTTCTCTGCCTTACTTTCAGAGTACATGTGAACACCTCTACACATTTTTATTTTTCTGACATGCATGCATGTACAAAATGAATATATACCTTTAAATACTTGTATGTATTTGCACAGTTTGCATCAGTCAATTGAAAAGAAAAGGTGCATTCTCTTTTCTGTTCTTTTATGGTGTTCTCTATGACTACTAGCTGGTCATTTCTCCAGTGTAGGTCACACTAAGCTGACAGACTTGCCTTGCTTCTGAAAGTGCTCTGGCTATTCTCCCCTGGCAGGTGGCCAATTGGCCAAACAGAGAGCAGTTTCACAGCTGAAGATCTCGGAGTCTGCAAAGCTGTAACAAGTTCCTCTGCACTATTCCACCCCTGTAGATGAGATGAATCGGGATCAGAAGTCACACAGAGCATTTAACACCACTAATGTTGGTACAAGAAACAGAAAGAGCACAGAGACTTCAAAAACGTTCTGCTTATTCAGTTACTGGTTGCGGCAGATGATAAAAGGACATCAATCAATGCAAAGAAATGAAAAACATTTTTTTTTCCTCTGTGAATACATATTACTTAGAGACTCCCAAGGGAAATCCCTGAAACAAATCAGTACAATTATATGTTTTGTAGAAAACTAAAACTAGCTTGTAACGAGATCAGAATATCAACAGAATAAATAGGTGATGGTAGAAGGCATGTCTCTGATATTCAGTACTCTGCGTGACAGTGGTTAACATCTAAACAGAATGGTTTGATGGGTCTGAAGAACCTGATGTAATGGAAAAGACTGAGGGATCATTTCCTGGTTTGGGGGAAAAAGTTTCTGAGATGGCCAAAAAGCCTCAAAAGGCTAAGGAACACATTCTGTGGTTATATTGAGTGTGGGATGTCATTTTAAACATTAGAAATAAACATACGAAAAGTAAGAGGGGAATCTATTGAAGCAAAAATGAAGATTTCTGTGGCAGTTTTCAGAAAAAGATGAAAGATATAGGCAAACAGCAAGTTATAGGGAAACTGCAATAGTGGAATTACAGTAAACAAAAGGAGGCAATGGCTAGATCAGGGAAAAAGGAATTGTAGCCTTTTACTCTTAGTGAACTTGGGCTCATACCTTTGTGGCTAGAAGGTGCTACATCCTTAGATGACCAGTGTGAAATGTGTCATTTTTCTACATATGTGTATGTGGCCAGAGACCCAGACACAAGCTTGCTCTGCTGTACTCCCAGAAAAGCAAAATTTGCAGAACTGTGGTTGTATTCAGGCTGAGATAATAAATTCTGCTGAGGGACAAAATACATTAGCTCTGACCTGATGATCTGATAACATGGTCATGTGGTTTTTGGATCAACATAGGGTTATGTCTCACCAGGTGAGAGTATAGCTGGGGATCTATGGCTGCCTGCACCATGCACTCGTCTGTCTGTTCAGGGGAGGGTTAACAGGGCAGGGAACAGCCTCCAGGCTTGCCGGTTCTTCCTTGAAGATTAAAGGGAGTCCAGCTTGTGAAGCTGGGCTGATCTCACTGAACTTACTGCATAACTGGAAGTGAACATCACAGTATCCCATTTAGAAAGCTATCATTGTAGAAAATGTCTGTTCCATTTAAAAGAATAATAAAGAAGGGCATCTCACAATTTTTCAGACTCTTGAGACTATATGTATGTCTCCTCTGTGATTTATACTGGTACATTCATGATTAGTTTTACTCTTGTAATGAGGGCTGCTCCAGGCAATCCACATTTTTAAGTATAGATAATTCACCATGCACAGTACACATCAGGTAATAAGACACAATTACCATAATTCTGCATTTTAAAAAATCTTTCTATTCTCACTGGATACATCCTGAACTCTAACATGTCTTCCAAAAGTAATTATTCTATTTTCTTGTTGCTTTCTTACACATTTTTGATGTTAAGATAAATCATGAGTTTACTGTCATTAGAAATGAAAATAAACAAAACTATAAAAGCTACATCACTGCTGCTTGAATCTTCAAGGGTAGTTCAAAAAGCTTCAGTAACAGCATCATTCTGTCTTCCAAATTGCTGACATGATACATATCTGATACCAACTGAAGTTAGATTTGTTAGTGGCATTCTTGCAGAAGTGTTTTATATGAAGAGAATTCCCTCTTTCATTTATGCGTGAACTCAGATCATTTGCCCTGTGAAGTTGTCTTTGAAGAGTTTGTCCTCTCCACCAGCAGATAACCACAGAAAAATAAAATGAACTAGGTTAGCTCTTTTAGCCAAATTTATTCCATGGATGTGACTGCTGAGAGCATCAGGACTTTCTAAATCTTTTATCATTGCTTTGGTTCAGGAAAAGTAATTTTTTCTACTTCAAGGCAATAACAGAGTCCTCATTCTTGAGAAACTGTTCTTTTCTAAAGAACATGCAGTGTGATGCAACTGTCAGTGCTCAGGAATTGAGCTAAAAATTTTGTCATAGCTTGTTTCTATATGGAAAGCAAGACAAAGTTTGGTTACCTTTTGTCCTGGTTTTGGCTGGGATAGAGTTAATTTTCTTTCTAGCAGCTGGTATAGTGTTATGTTTTGGATTAAATATGAGAAGAATGTTGATAACACACTGATGTTTTTAGTTGTTGCTAAGTAGCGTTAGTATACTAAGTCAAGGATTTTTCAGCTTCCCATGCCCAGCCAGCAAGAAGGCTGGAGGGGCACAAGAAGTTGGGAGGGGACACAGCCAGGACAGGTGACCCAAACTGGCCAAAGGGATATTCCATACCATGGGATGTCATGACTAGTATATAAACTGGGGGGAGTTGGCTGGGGCGGTGGGGCAGACCGCTGCTAAGGAACTAACTGGGCATCAGTTGGCAAGTGGTGAGCAATTGCATTGTGCATCACTTGTTTTGTATATTCCAATTATTTATTATTATAATTGTCATTTTATTATTGTTATTATTATCATTATTATTTTCTTCCTTTCTGTTCTATTAAACTGTTCTTATCTCAGCCCACAAGTTTTACCTTTTTTTTGCTGATTCTCTCCCCCCTCCCACTGGGTGGCGGGGAAGTGAGCAAGTGGTTGCATAGTGCTTAGCTGCTGGCTGGGGTTAAACCACGATACCTTTTCAGCAGCAGGTCTGTATCAGAACTGCAGCAGGGTAAGGCCAAGTAGATGTGAAGTTAACTGTGATATTTGATGATCTTGAAACTACCTACCCATTTTGACTGAAATTGAATAGCTGAAGATGTCATTTTTTTAGTGCTTAGTTAATGAACGACATAGCAGAATATTTACAGGACTCACCAGACTTATAGGTTCCATGTCTCACCTCTGTGTGGGGAGAACATGCTCAAAAGTTTACCTTTCTTTGGAAGTTCTCATGTCATTAGAACATTTGGTATTCCAGAATGGGATGCTCTTATCTTATGGATTATATAAATTGTAAAGGTGTTACTGAGTCTAACATTGAAATCCAAGTGCTCTGTTTTGGGGTATCTGAACTATGAAGCCTGAGCATCATTCCTCCTTTCATGTGAAGAACTGTGCAAGTATTTTATACATACTCTGTTGACTCTACTAGATGTTTCAGCTTTCCAAAAGGTACAAAGGAATGTAAAAGAAGCCCTCAGTGAATTGCATTGTTGATATGTTACTATAAAGAAGCTGGCCTATTATGCAGAATAGGAACATTAATCTGGTTTGTTGTTTAGAAAAGAAAACAGAGAGTTGATATTTTATTATTTTAGAATGGATAGGTTGTTACCTAGAATTGCTTTGGTTAGTGAGGAAATACAAGATGAATCTGCAGTAACAATTGCATTGTAAGTACTAGAGTAAAGTCCACAAGAAAGATTTATGAAGCTGATAAGCATGCGTCACATTATGTAATATATTAAGTTCTAGGAAATGAAGTTAAGACATACTTTTTAATGAGTTCTATATCTGATTTTCCATTTGGATATTGTTTCCATTTGTAATCAGGTCTCTCTCCATCTTTCCTTTATCCTTTATCCAGGCTCAACCCAGTCTCTTCCCATGCTATGCCCATCCACACAGCTCTCAGGGCTGACCCTGTTAAGCCTCATGTCTTTTTCTTGGCCCTAACTATCCTATCCTAACAGCTGTTCCTTGTCTGAAATGTCTTCCCTCCCTCTTTCTGTTGCTCTTTCTTTGCACTGAAGAGCCAAAACGAGTGTATAGCAGCAGACACTTTCAATGGTTAAATCTAATTCTTACTTCAGAAGCTTCATTTCCAAGCTGCCAGGAGTGGATTCCCCCAAGAACAAAGCTCCTGTGATGGCTGATGAGGCAAAATTGAAACTCTGGAGAATTAGGAAACTGCACCAAGACACGACAGGGTTGTTCATGCATTAGATGCCTCAGTTATCAGTGACAATTATGCTGCATATCTATGAGAAAGTCACTTAGGCAGCACAGGGGTTTTAAATGTCTGAAGATATCTTACCTAATAGTTGATGAAGTTAGTGGAAATGAATCAGCTTCTTAGAAGACCTGGACAGCATGGTCACTGCAATCTTAATGTGAAGCAAGAGTTGAAGCAGGCGTAAAACCAAAGTGTTTGCAGTTTAGTGAAGGTGCACTGTCTGGCTGAGAAGCTGGAGAAGGTAAAGCAGGTGCTGTATGCTCCCAGATGTGGAGGCCTCTGTCTGATTTTGTAAAGAAGCCTGCAGGAGGAGGGTTTTATGCATGCTCAGCTGTTCCTGGATAGAAACAGCAGTCAAGAATACATTCTTTCATGCTGGAGAGGATTTTGCCCTTTTCCTCCTCATGCACTGTAGAATTGTCCTGGGGATTTTGTTCAAAATTAGAGTGGTTTCTGAGCAAACATTGATCCATTTTTATTACGTTAAAAAAAAATATCTTTTAATCTAAAAGCTAGTAACATTTCTGTGATTTGTAAGTGAAACTAGGTTGTTATCTTATGTTCAAAATGAAATAGAGAAACATTTCAAATTTTATGTTTTTCACTCAAACGTGGCATAATCCTATTTTCACTGATTTTAGGCACAACGCAGCATCATATCCAATCTGACAGCTGGCTATTTTGGACAAGTTTTCTGTTGTGATTTTTCTTTTGAAACAGAGGGTACAATTGTTCTGTTACAAGATAGAAAGGATAAGTGAAGAAGTCCATGTTACCTTCAGAGTTTATTGATGCATATCACAAAGTCAAATGCTTAACTGTTTTGCTAGAATTTGCAGTGCTCTTCCTGCAAACAATGAAATGCATGTACCAAGAGAATAAGGCAAGCAAGATTTGGCCCATTATGAAATGAAGCTCAGCACTGAGGCATGAAAATAGCTCCCAAACAGACTGATGATGTAATCCTGTAGTACTGTGCAAGAATGCTTCAATCTATAAGCTAGTATTGTCCTGGGACACCAGAAATTCAAATGTTCTAATGTATATCACTGTAAATTTAACAGATGTGTGCAAGTGACTAATGATTATCCCTAACCCAACAGCTATTAAACAGGATTTGTTGAAATGCACTGTAAAATAAATAGCAGTGCCTTGGGTATCTAAATAGTAACTGAGAGTGCTACCAAAAGTTGGAACTTTTCTGTGGGAGGCAGGTTCCTGGGTGGGAGGAGAGACCTGGGGAGGTGGGGAAAATCCTGTGATAAGGGAAAAAAGATAAAGAAACAACTGATGAAAAGATTTGCTGAAGAATGAGTGGAAAGGAAGAAGGGAAGAACACTTAGGTAAAAAAGAAAAAGAGAAATCCCCCACCAAAAAAACCCTCCAAAACCAAAACACAAGGCAGAGTAGAGAGGAGTCTGAGGAGAAATGAGGTCAGTGTGCAGAAGACTGTGTGAGAGGATGGGAACAGAAGGGATAAAGATCTGCAGACAGAAGGCAGAACAGAAGGGAAAGGACTGACGATACACACCACTATCAGAAAGAGGCAGAACTGTGTGACTGGGGACTCATTGTTAATAAAAACTCACAAACCTGTCATCAGACTGGCCCCGGAAAATGGAGTGGCATGCTGTCTGTCAGAGTCACAGCCACAGCAGCTGGGGTTGAAATGCATCTGGAGGGAAGAATGCATGTATCACATATTGCCATGTTTTTGCTAGGATGAGTCCATGATGACATGCAAGAATGGGGAAGGCAAAAGACTTTTTTTATAAAAAAAAGATGGATATGTGATCCTCAGAACAGTCACAGTATCTAGGTAAGATCTGGAATGATGAAGGATTGGTGCCATAAAGAAGATCTGTGGGTTGTCTGTTGCTGGGATTCACTGAAAACTTCTTGAAGGGTGACTATTCTGGAAAAGCAGGTTCCTAAAATAAGACTGCTGATGAAAATTGCCATTGAATCATGACCTTGGATCCATAGAAGTTGTTTTAGGTAGAATGTCATCAAATGAACAGGTTGTAGGTGAAAGAACATATTTGAGGTTTGGAAATTTTTTTTCTATTTTGCCAGATGAAGGTGATAATTTGAAGTTTCTGCTGCTTCTACAGCATTTAAGCAGGACAGAGTGGTATCTCCAGTAGTGCAGTGTGACTTCCCCAGCTGGGAAACCCTGGCTAAACAAAGAAACACAGACAGCAAGCAGCCTGACCATGGCAATGGATGCTTGGTAGAGCTCTAAGGGCAATGGTATTGAAAACGTGTCTTGTCTCCTGAGATATCTCTCCCTATGAGTTATAATGCTAGTAAGTGCAGGTGCTACAATTTGAATGTGCTATGTGCTTGTCATGAGATGCCCCATTTCTTTCCCAGGAAGAAGTTCCACTTAAACATAATGAAAATTATTTGGCAGTGACCTTGAGTCCAAATGGTTTAGACTGACATTTTGCTTCCTGGATAAAAGAGGAAGATGACGGAAGCTGAAAGATGATGCAGGAAGGAAATGCTAAGACAAGAACACACAACAAATTTTAAAGCAATTTGCGATGGAGTTTGGCTGCTGAATTTGAGTGCAGAGTTGTTTTTGCTGGAGCTCATAAAAGCAGTGCTCTCTCCATGTGTGCTTTTGTCTAAATATCTTGCAGCAGAAGGGCTGTTTTCAGCCTAACATTTGCTGACTGTCTCGAAGAGCTACTACAGTACTTCAGTATGTCATTTTCCCTACGGGTCAGAGGCTTCCTGGGTGGCAAGTCTGGCTCCTACAATGTTTGTCTGCTGGTCAGTTAGTTGAGCTATCATCTGAACCACTTTTGATGATTCCTGATTCACAGTCTGGACTCCTTGTTTTTAAAAAAATTGGGTTTTTTCCATCATTATTTTGTTTGTGCCGGGCTGTTTTTGGCCTTAACCCCATCTATGCCAAGGTGAGAAGTAGCAGCTTTGAACATCCCATGTGCAAACCCCCTGACAGACAACAGGCCTGTGTCAGGAACCACAGGAAGCATAAGATCTGTTGACCTCAGATAAATCTAAGAGATAGCACTGACTGCATCTATATTGGTGTTTTACTTCAGATCTCCTGCTGTGTCTTGGCTTGGTTCACAGTGAGGTTTTGCTGTGCATGAACTAGAATCCTTTCTGGGGAAAACTAAACTAGAGCTCCACTGCTGGTGATGGCCCAAATGTCCTCCAGCCTTTCCTCAATATATGTGGGTACCTACGTCCCTTGGATGTCTATAAACTACAGAAAGTATAGTACAATATTTGGGATCAAACTAAATGTAGTTTGAAGAAAAATTTCTGAACTACTTGCAGTGTAAATGTAGGAGCTTGTGCAAAATATTTGCTAATGTAGGCATTGCTGTATGGTGGACAGTAGAATGGACTACATATGCTACTGAGGATTAAGTTACATGGGCCATGTACAGCATATGATTATTTCCAAAGCACAGGGAATTAAGGACTGTATTTCTGCTTCTCAGAACACTTTAGTGGTCGCCTTCCAGGCTTTGCCTTCAGTTCCCTGAGGAATAAAATCCGGGGGTGGGGTGGGGGGAGTGGGGGCACAGTAGCCAAATGTGACCATGCCACAGCTACCAGGTGACTGCAATGCCAGGTGGTTCTCATTTGGAGTTCTCAATATAAATTTCTCCTTGGTCTTCAATAAACCTGTATCTATGTACAGTGAAGTATAAGGCTGTCCAGGATGGGATGGTTTTATCTATCAATGTCTCTAAGGTTCTTTTTATCCTATCCCAGAACTGTTCCTGCTTCATAATCTACAGCATTTGACCCAGATGTGGATGACCTGAATACTAAGCATGTGGAGGATCAGATACTAGCTGCTCTTGTGCCTAGTTAAGGGATTTGGTCCTAAATCTGTCTCAGTTAAGTGTGCAAACCAGTAGGTTAATCTGGAAAGGTTCCTTCTTGCTCTCATTTACCACAAAATAATCCTGAACCTTAGCAGTGTTTTCAATAAGACACGTTCCCATGCAACTTTAGACTCTGACAAGCTAGTTATTTCCCAAGAGACAGTTCCCACTCACTGCTGCTCAGGGCAAACACCTTACACCATTCAAACACTGCTCCCATCTCCACTGACTTCAGTGCTCAGCTAAAACCTGCTAGACTAGCATTTGCCAGTTACAGTGTAGTATTTTTAAAAGAACATATTATATCCCTTTTCCAATGTTTTATGTGTTCTCCTGTAGCTATTAAATGTACCTTTGTAGCTTTTTTTTTTCTTCCTGTTTAATATAATGGTGTCACCATTATAGCCCTTTCCTGGATTTGGGATAATTTTACCTTCAAGAGCCTCCAAAGATTTTTCATGGTTTTCAATACTGCCTTTTATAAAGTATTCAATTTGTGCTCACTTTCTTAATTAACAAAACTATAGGGCTGGATATGTGTTTTTTCTGTGTCTCTTTTCTGTACTATCCAAACCAGAACACTTGCAGCAGCAATTTTATCTTTTTCTGTGCTTATAATTGTCATTAAATCTTTACCTTTTGGCCAATATATAGGACCATGGTAAATTACTTCTGCTGAAAGAGAAACTGCTGATCTGGGTCAGGTAACTCTCTGCCACAATCTGTTTATTTTAAAAGACTATGCATGGATTTCTGAATGCAATGGAAGCTGTTTACTCTTTTCTTGTGCACATTTTCAAAGGCTGTCGGTTGTCTATTCTGCCTCTGCTCCTTGCAGGATTGCAGCTATCAGGGAGCTAAACAGGTGCTAGCCCCCTCATTTTTCAGACTGCTGCAGTGGGAGTGTTTCCATCCTGTGACACTGTAGTGATTGCCCTGTTCCCACATTCCCAGTATGGCTGTATCTGCCCTTGCCTTGTCAGGGGCAGCCTCATGACTGTTCTTTCACCCTCTACTGCTTTTTTTCTGCGAAGCACAGCAGCACACAGCTGTTACCAAGCAATTTCTTAATCCCAGTGTTGGTAGCCACTTTCAGGTCAGGGTTGTTGATATCAAATCAGTGGACTGCTGAATCACCTGGCATGGAGATTAGAAACAGCTCAGGAACTGGTGTGTTGCTATCTTTCACATGGGCTTCACGTTAAGCCAAATTCCCAACTCACTCAGTTAGTGTGGTTAGCGTGGCTTAGACTTGAATGGAATTTGCTGACTTGAGTGGCTTCTTCCCACTGCATTTACTTATTGCTATATAAAGGGACTGCCCCTCCCAGTGCGTGTAGATATTGTACATAGACACCTGTCAAGTTGAAGAAAACTTGTGCTCATTCGAGATCAATGGCTCACTTGCTGATAGCTATTAATGCCTTTCAGAAAAAATTCCTCCAGCTCATTTTTGTCCATCACCTACATGGAATTCTAAATGTTGACAGCCTATAAAATCCATTTGTAGAACCAAAGTGTTATAATAATAGTAGTATTACTCATAAAAAAGCCTAAAATTGATACAAATCAGCCTACTGACAAGGAATCAATTAGAAAAGCTAGAAAGTACTGACAGAAATAAGGCATACCCTTACAGTGTTTAGCCGCACCCAATTTAAGAGTGCCTGCATCTCAGCTGAGTTGAACATTATTTATTTTACTCAAAGTGCCCCCTTGAAAGCTTCTCTTGAGCCTTATTCCTTGGTTATATCTTTATTTCTGGGCAAAATTCTGCTCCCTGGCATTTCTTAGATACCACATTTGTTAACAGTGGCCCCAAATTCAAAGCTTGTTGTACCTGTCCTGATTTGACAGTCTATGCTGGACCTGCTTGAGATTGCCTGACATCCTGTTGCCTTGTGCCATCTGCTACAGAAGGTCTGGAAACAAACTCTGAGTTCTCAGATTTTTCCAAGATTTCTGGGTGGAAGAAAAAGACATGTCCAGGGACAGCCAAACTCAGGAGTCCTATACTCTTTGTGGTATTTCTTCCTTATCCATGGGGTGTGAATTTCCTGTTTGGAAGAATGCTATCTGGTATGGGAAGTATGACTGTTCCTGTGTTTGTGGTGATGTCCCATGAGCACTTCTGGGTCTAATTTTGAACACATCACACTAACTTAAAACTTGGTCTTCTGGGACCAAAGGCATGTTTCTTTCCTGATCTGTATGTGTCTGCACTCTGCCCAAATTAGGCAAAGAACTGACTGAAAACCAATCATCTGCAGAACTGGGCAGATGAGAAGTTTTTATGATCTTGCATTTTGATGTTGCACTGTGGTTTACTGCATTTGCCTTTGGGTGCCTATTAGCCAAATCTCAGGGGCAGGGGTTAGTCAGAAGCTTATGTGGATGATAAAGGGGATATTGATCTCTGGTAGCTATCTTATTCCACAACAGAGCCAAGAAGGCACATGTAAATCAGAAGGGTGAACAGGAGAGCTCATACAAGTATGAGCTAATGTTATATTTAGCAGGGTTCTGAATTCAAGCAAAGTGTGCAGTGTCTTTGAGCATTGACTGGATTCAAGTTACAATGAAGTGTACTTAAAGAGCTATACCCATACTATTTGTATCCATTTTGTAAAGTTTGCCCATAATCTGGTGCTGAAAAGACCTTCCAGAGCTAAGTAGCATTGTCTCAGGAGGACAGTAAAAGGTGCATCATTTTGATGGGGCGATTTGTTATCTGCTTGTTAATGCCTCTCGTCGTACTATTTACAAATATAAAGTTATACAAATCTACTATGCAAGTCTAACCTACTACTGTCATCATTTAGAGGTATTCTGTTCCAGCTAGAAGGCAGAGAGATGCACTCATTTTGTGTGTGTGTGTGAGATTAGAAATAAGTTTTTTGGTGTCTAAGTCTGCAGGTTTCCACAGGAGCCGTGTGAATGCAACAGCAGGTTCTGATCCCTTAAACTTATTCTGAGGCCCATGTTAGCCTATAAAATATAGGCTAAAATTGAAAATAAAGTTTTAATTAACAGCTGTAATTTCTGAGACTGCTGCTGACAATGCCTGGCTTGTTAAAATGGCTCATTGTTTGTGAAACTGTGATTAAAGTAATTCTGTGTCAGAAAGATTGGATGTGTTCCTGCTTGTCCATTTCCCAATACAATCCACTGTTGTCTTCCCAGTCCATGCAGTTTTCTCCTTGCACACCCGCATGTGGTCATCATTGCTTTTTGTTATATCCTACATGACAGCTACAGACTCATGTCACCTCACTCCCAATCTTTTCAGTAGAGTAAGTTCGATTGTTTTTTTTTTTTTCCTTAGGAATGGGGAGAGCTAGGCAAGTATTTGGTGATGTGGTACTTTGAAAGCCCTTTGTCTCACTTTACACAGTCAGGAGACTGTGCCAACCAAATGTTAAATGGGTTGGACAAACTGAGTACAGGACACTACTGTAGTTTTGCCGTAGAATCAGAGGACTTGGGAGTGCAGTCACAGTATATAGGTTCCACTAATCTCCAAACAAAAATATTATGCTGAAGACTGGATTGTACTAGGTTATAGTGCTACAGACCTCTATAGTCCACAAAAGAATACAGATGGCATTTATCTCAGCCGGAAAAAGGTTTTGGTCAGTTTAAATAGTTACCCAGGTAAACTAATTTTGGGCATACTTTGGCAACTGATTAAGAACATCCTGATGAACATTCTACTGCCAGGAAACTGGCTACTGTGAGCGGTGTCTCTTTTGGTTTGTTAGTCTATAGCACCTTGTCAAACTTCAGTGAATATCCAGTTCGGACAGATGCTGAATGGCATCATGCATATCAGCTGGGCTGGCAGATGAGTACCAGCACCTTCTAGTATTGCACAGTCTGGCTCATTTTGCATATTGCAAATACCTCACTGGCCATTTCTGTGTCTTACCAAAGGGTCCTGCTGGAAAGAGACCTTTCTTCTTCAGTCAATAACACTTCAGTATGTTGCAATAATTGTGTCTCTAAATTAGACACAACTAACCTAGCTTCCCTTCATTTTCTTTCTGTAAACTACATTACGCATGACAAATTACTTGACCTTGGTTATAAAAATACAAAGGGCATGCAGTAGTTAAATAAAAATAAAATGATAAAAAGCTAAATTTCTTCCTCATGTCGTAGCTGAATCGCACAAATGAATTGGTGCTAGGCCACTGTATCTGTGCAGTATAAGGAATGGGCTCAATCTAATGCCCCATGAAATGAATAGAAAGATTCTGGCCCCAATGGGCCTTCAATAAATCTTATCCTGCAGACAGCCAAATGGTAAAAAGAACTTGGTGATTCCTGATGACTTACTCTTCTGTAATAAATGAATATTATTTTATTTGGGGGAAAATAGAAGGCAAGAAAGGGAGGAGGCAGAGGACAATCTGATTTTACTGCTGGAGAAAGAAAATAGAGGAAGGAGATTATAAATAATGTGCTGGCAAAAATAAAGTTTCTCCTTATACAAATCATGCTGTTTGAATAACTACTATACATTTCAGTGAATTAAGCTACTTTAATTAATTACAGCCAGTTTTATACATATTTTCAGTGTCTTTCAGAATATTTCATACAGTGTTTTGCTGATCAGTAATAAAGATTGTTAAAAAAATATTTGCTAAGTGTGTTATATTATATCCTGACACTTGTGTGCTGTTTTAAAAAATCATCCTGTCACAGAAGGATGCTAATGACTTAACAACATAAAGCTTGCCTGTTTGTGAAAACTTGATGTTTAATCTAGACAAATTTGCTTGTTTATATAGCTGTGTAATCAATGTGTGCAGGAGAGTTATGGTCCTATGCAACTATTAGCTCTACTTTACATAAATATTACGTTTTATCAATGGACAAATGCATCACTTTATACAGCAAGGTATCACAGAAGGAAATTCAGAATTTTAATGAGAACTTTCTGCTGTATTTTTATGGCATATTGGATATTTTTAGGATATAGTATAATTTTTCATAAAGCTTCATGAGTCATTGTAGCGGATCATTGATTTCATACAAATCAAAAATTACCTGACTCGGGAAATTTGAACTTTCTCAGCTATTACTAGTTTGTGTACTTTGAGGAAAACTCTTTCTGACTGGATATATCTCAAAATAGTAGAAGTTCTTTTCTATATATCTCACTTGTGAACATAGGCAATAAACATGTTTTTAGAAGAGCTGTTGATATGTGTGTTCAAAGTATATGTTTCTATGAACTTGATCATAGGAATAGAAAATCACAAACAAGACCATAAGTGAAAGATATGACAGGGGAGGGGTTGTGCCTTAAAGTGTAAATTGTTAGTTGCCATTGAGATCTGCATCAGGACTTTTTCAGTTTTAATTTAGAATATAAAAAATTGATCAACTAGTCTTCACTACTGTATAATATACCTCTAGACATATCTAGATACTTGAAGACATAGAAGACAACATTTTTATTTGTGAGAAAAGAGAAAAATTGCTAGGGGTGGATGAATTGCTTTTGCAGACAGTAAATTTTTTAAAAGTGCAGCTTAGTGAAGGAACAAAACTACCTATGCATTTGGGCAAAGTTGATGAATAGATGACCTTAAAATGAATGAACTAGATAGGAAGGTTGAAAAAAAAAAAGTGAAAAATGTTTTGCTTGCATGTTTTCTAATTTAAACAATTTAACTATTCATTTTGAAACAGTTTCAATTTAAGAATGACTTTATCTTCTATGAAATAGAATTTTTAAAAGAAAATTAACCAAAACTATAAAACATAAGGTCTTTGAGGATGATGCAAAGTAGAAACTCTTTTTATTTTGTGAAGGAGACAAGACTGGGAGGATTGGTGAGGTGCAGATAGGAAACATTCATGACTCTCACAACTTCTATGATGTTCTCTGTTATGCATGCATCCTTAGTAAAATATCTGGTGGTTGAAATTTTAGTTGTGTTACATTTGTGGGAGTTCTGTCATGAATTTGAAAGGATCCATGATTTCACTCTCAATCTTTGTGTCCTTAAGAAGCATTTCTGCACTTATTAACTGTAGAGAGAAAAACTGGGAGATAGGAAGGCAGAGATGTGAGACTAAGAGTCTTTTTGAGATGGATGGATGAGGAGGATGTTATTCAAAAACAATTAGACCTAGACATAAACCCTTTCCATTTCTCCTGTGTCCCTCCATAGTACTGCTCTCTCTTGATTCATTCTTTCTCCTTAGTATTTGCCTGCAAGAGAGAACATTCAGTAAGTGCTGCAGTGAAAAGTGCCAAAAATATTCATGACGTGCTGTATTTCTGCTGCTGCATCAAACACAATATGAGGAAGTGGCCCACAAAAGGTTCTCTCTTTTTAATTACTCCACGCACTACAATTCTTGACCAGGTATTGAAAGGTAGCAATGGCCAATGGACTAGGCAAACTTTTCTAATACATTCTAGAAATAGGATGTTCCTTGGACATCATAAATTAAACTGTGCTTTTAGGAATCTCTTCAAATCTCTACTTGGGATTAATTTATTATTTTGTTCTCAGAGAAAAGCAGGTTTTGAGTGGGTCCAAAATACACATTCAGTGACGAATCCAGCAAAACTTCTGAAAACTTCTGTACCTGGTAGTTATTATTACAAATACTGTAAAAGTTAAACTTTAAATGTTCACTAGCTTTGTGCCATTTTGTTTATAGTTCTTCCTGGGCAGATATTTCCACACTTATGACTTGGCACTGTGTGTGCAAATGGGAGACCAGGCCATCTGCACAGATTTCACACAGAAATCCATGTTTCTTCATGCAAAAATGTTTAGCCAAAAATTCAACAATAGATTTGAAATCCTTTAAAAAGTCTGTATTCAGTATCAAACTTGTATTATTTCTTCATCTCTATAAAGCCTTTTTTTTCCTGCAGCTTTATCCAACTGTGAGTAGAATGCAGATTCAACACTGATTGTTTCTAAGTGGTTTAAAATACTTTAAACACAAATTATTTGCATTCAAAGCCTTGATCTTTGTTCTCAAGACCTTAAAAATGCCAAGAAAAGCAGAACTTCTTGTCATTTGTTTTCACCCACATGCATTACTAACATTCCATTTCGAGAAAGTAATTCTGATTCAGCCTCTTTTAATTGAAGAAACAGGCAATTTCTTCTGTAATTTTCATCATTCGTTATTTGTGAATTAAGAGACTTGACAACCCACTATAATGGCTGGACAATCCTGGACATTTTAAAAAATGACCTGTCCTTGAAATGTCTTATTTTTGCATTTTTATAGTTTCAAGGGTGATGATGAGGGTGATATAAAAGGAATTAATAATATGCCATACATATTATGCAGCTTTAAAGTGAACCATAGCATGACCTACTCCATGAAGCCGAGGTAGGCAGAGACTTTTCAGTTGTTAAAGAAAAACATGCATCAGAAAAGAATATCTAGGCAAGAAAAAAAGCCTTGGAAAAAATCCTGTTTGTTCCTATGGCCCATTGAGTTGCAACCAGCTTCCTCTGGAACTAATCATGATCCAATGCTGGCATTCCTAGCATTTTTTTCCACAGTGTAATGTGAAAACAAAAAAACCTTATTGCATTGCAGGTGAAGGTTTTGAAGTGTAGAGAGATTCAAGTGATTTTCAGCTCTTTTGGAAAGGGATTAAAATTTTAAAATAAAATATGGCTTTATTCAGAAATTGCAAGGACCTTATGCTCTTATTCTGGTGAATCTAGCCAGGTGCAAAGAGTTTGACATTGCTGAGCACCTCTTTTGCCCAACAATTTATTTAAGAATTGGGTGCACAAAGTGAAGGATCAGGCCTTATGCTTGATTAATGTTGTCTATTAACAACAAAACTCCATTTACTGCCTTCTGAGCAAAAGCCATCCAGATCTCTGAATTTCCTCAACCAGTTCCTTGGTGATGCTCTCTTTCCTCCTTGTTCTCACCAAGACCATGCAGACTGCTGCATGCAGTTGTGTGACATAGTTACTGCTCTGTTACCTGCAGCCTTCCACTGATTTCTTTTGCATCATCTTCTGTCCACCTTCCAGTGTCCTAAAAGGTCATGGCACCGTCAGCCTGAGCCCAGGAAAATAATAATAAAACATTCTTTTCTATGGCCACGATGTCCAGTAAAAGGCTTCAGAATATAAAGAAGTAGTGTTTTCCATTGATGGAGCCTGAGGTGTGGTACATGAGGTTAGCTGGGGGTAGGGGGTGAGGGGAACTTGGGATCTGTTTGCCAATAATCTCAAAGCCCAGAGCTGCCAATAACCTCCAGGTTATTATTAAAGTTTATAGCACTGTCCTTTTTTGTGACCTCTGTCAGTTCACCCTTACTGGTTTTATTGAGTGAAGGTGGCCAGGTTTTGGCAGGGGGGGAGCTGCAGTGATGGCCTCTGTGAGAAGAAGCCAGGGCCTGGCCCCAGGTTGGACACAGCCCATTCCAGACGGATCCAGCTGGCTCTGCAACAAACCCAACACAGGATACAGCTGAGCCCAGTCGTGTCTCTGTGAAAGCATATTTAAGAAAGGGAAGAAAATGCTGGAGGGGGTGATGAGGAGGGGAAGATGAGGAGGGAATAAAAAGGAGTGAGAAACAGCAGAAGGAACACCAAGGTGAGAGGTGGAGAAGGACGAGGTGCTCCATGGCAGAGCAGATATTCTTGAAGGGACTGCCGCCCATGGAGGACCGGCAATGGAGCAGAGGAAAAGAGAAGGAAAGAGTAATGGCGATAAACCACTATGGCCTGACCACAGTCCCCCTGCACCCCTTGTTGCCTCACTGAAGGGACTGCGTGTAATGTGCAGTGATAACAAGCAGGAGGAGAGGAGTCTGAAGTCAAGCTAGGCCTGGGAAAGGAGGAGGGGTGTGTTTTCCCCAAGTGTTTTAATGTTTGTTTCTTTTTTGCACTTTTTTTTTCCCCAGTACCTAAATAAGTACTCCAATATTTACATAAATTAGCAATATATTAGGTTAAATTCCCAAGTTGAGTCTGTTTTGCCCATGACAGTAATTGGGACATGATTTCCTTGTTTTTATTTCATCCCACAAGTCTTCTTGCTCTCTTATTAATCCTATTTTCAGCCTCCTTGTCCTACTGGGGGGAGTGAGTGAGCAGCTGGGTGGGTGTATGGCTGCCAGCTGAGGCTAACACACCACACCAGTTCATCTGTCTCCATAGGCAATCTATCAGTACCAAAGTGCCAACAGCAGTTGGTAGTCACACACTTTCAAATGAGCATGGCCACATGTTTATGAATAAATAAGGGATCTCTCATACTGACATATCAGCATCCCTGATGCTGAACTGAAGATCTTCCAGTGGTCAAGCTTTGTCATACAGAAATTCTGCAGAGACGGCTCGTTTATCTGACTAGACTTGGTACCCTCATATGAAGATTGGCCTAAGCCAAATTAAGTTCTTCCTGAAGCAACTTATCTGTCTCCTGGTCCTCTTGCTCTTGGTCCATATCTTCTGCTCCTCAGAGTGTGTTATTTAGTTTCTCTTTTAGTAGCTATCGATGGCTGTCATCTGTTTTTCTTTTGTCTTAAAACTGTTCCTAAATTAGCTTGTCGTGTCTTCCTTAAAGGCACATGTAACAATTATTCTCATTCCTTCCACAATCAATGAGAAGCCATGGCTGTTGCATAAAACTCTTATCAGAGCTGATGCCATCAAAATCATTCTGGTTAAGATTTCTTGTTGTCTTAGCTGTTGTCTTAGATGTGAAAACCTGACTCTTATTTTCAGACAATCTCATTTACTTAAGATTTGTATGATATTTGCTTTCAGGTTTTGGATTCCTTTAACAGATAAAACAGTAGAATAAGAAAAAAATGCCACATTTTCTTCTGCGAATAAAGGTATGTCAAATATTGCATTATGCGCCTTTGTTGTCATGCCTGTGGGAGGCCCTACAGAACGTATGTTATGACTTCCAGTGTCTCCTAGTAGAGGGTGTTAGCTCTTTAATATTTTTTAAAAAAAGCTGTCATTGAAGATTATTAGTTGCTGATAAAGTCAAGACAAAACAAGAAATGTAACCGTTCAGCTGAGGAAGGTCTAATTTCTCTTTCTCTCATTTCTTGTGATCTCATTTTCCCAGTTCTCTAGCCTTTAAAGTTCCAGACCTGAATTTCTAAAGTAAAATAAGGGGAAATTACTTCAGAAGTTCATACTAACTTTATAAACAAGTAAAAAAAAAAAAAAAAAGCCTGAGTAAAGCTCATTTATTTTTCTTTAGTTGGTCATCCTTTTAATCTGCTTTTGTGATTGACACTTGCATGTATACAAAAGGGATGAGAAGGAAACAAAATTATTTCCACTCCCTCGTACACTTCCTGGACAACTTTCATCCCAGCATAAAGTACACTGCAACAAATCTGTGTGAACAAAGTTCTGGTTAGATCTGGACTTAGCTTCCAAACCAATTCTGAAGTATACTCCCTACCTAGTTTACTTTTGGAGGTCACAAGAGAAAGGCACAGGTCTCTAGTCTCTAATGGAGGAAAATAAAAAGGAAGTGACATCTGATTATGTGCAGTACATAGGAATCAGTTATTTTGCAGTGGCTGTCCAATGACTATCACAGTCTTTCTTTACTGTTACTTATGGATAGTCTTTCTCTGCTTCCCTTTATAGTGTTCACAGTGACAATGCAGTTCCACCTTATAAAGAACCACACTGAGATGGGATGATCTAATTTGCTATTTTCATTAAATCAGATTCTGGAAATTGAACAAAATTATTTTTCTTCACTTCACCCACATTCTTTTCTCACTTAATCCTTTTCGTCTTTCTTTTTTTGAAAATAGGCAGCATCACACCAAATAGAACATGGTTTTGAAAAGATTGTTCTGGAAGTACTGAAATTGCTCTATCTTGCCATTTTTAATCAATTTCAAACTTTGGGTATAAAAGGCTTCACAGTACAAGATAGAATTATGTCTGAAGATGCCTCCTCTCCTAAAGAACGTCCAATTGCTGAACAATATATGCTATTCACAACTGATCTCTTGCAATTGCCATAGATAGCTCTTATGTTCTGTTCATCTATTATCACTCAATACTGAATTAATAAAGTTTGAAACTTCTCAAGGAACTATATTTTGAATATTTTCCTGAAATGATAGATCCATAAATCTTAGATAATCTTGAGCTTCATTATGCATCCTTGAAGTAGAATCTATTACTCGGAAAGTTTATTCTTTCTTTCTTTTCTTTCACTGAGATGAAATATCCAAGACATTTAATTATTTTAAATATGGTAGGAATAGATAACAGAGACAGAGCCTGTGAATTTCACACATATACTAGTATTTTACATTGTCTAATGCCCAGGAATTTTGGTGTGAGTGGAGATGTCATCTTACATACAAACATACCCTAAAATAACTGTATTTTTTACTAGTGGAGTTACCTCTAAGACCTTATGATGCTTGTAAATCTTGATAATGATGACCTGAGAGACATTATTAGTAGATCCCAGATCATTAATTTTACAAAGCCACCCATCAAGTAGCTGCTTTGCTGTATAGCTTCAGGATTTGAGAGAGGAGGAATGAAATGCATGATGTAACTAAAGACAGCTGTCTCAAAGATCATCAAACTCTTTAAAACACGTAAAAAAAACATTAAAAGCAAGGAGGTTGAAGGAAGTTTTAATTTCTCATAAATTTTCTTTACACAATATAGGGGGCAACAATCATCTGGTCTAGGGAAAGAAAAAGGAAAAAAAAAGAAAGGTTTTTAAAAAAAATAGATTGTAATGGTGCTTGAAGCCTTCAATTTAATACTGCTGGGAATCAACTTTACTGGACTTGTAGATTCCTGCATCTAGCTTATCTGGTGATTGCAGATGATGAAAAGATTTCATGACTCATGCATGATTGATAGCCAGCTGTCAGGAGAAAATATAACATTTTTGGAGTCACACAACAAAGAAAAAATTGGTTTTGTCTCATTGTCATTAATTTCAGTCAGCAATGCTGTTTATTTCCCATTTAGAAAGACAGAAACATACTTGTGAAATCTGAAAGCCCAATCTAAATGATACCCAGGCAAAGCCCCTGATTTCCTGGATGGGCTTTCTTATTTGCAATTGTAAGATTGACAGTTCATAACAAACTAGAATGAAGATTGGAGGAACAAGCAAGCAAGAAAAAGCTCAAGCTGCTAAACATTAAAATCATGTGGGTAACAGCCCAGCGTTTGTGCTTAATAGGGTATAGATATGTATGTCAGCCTGAATCAACAGTGACTGAAAACTGATACCACCTGTGACTCCAATACCAAGTCTCAGCTGTGTTTCTACTCTACAGCCTGGCGGGGGGAAGAGCAAAAAAGCAGATGTCCTTCACTGACCATCAGGATTGGGGTGCCTTTGGATGTGTGTGTTCACTGCAGAACCCAACAAAGAATTCCTAGTGACTCTTCAATTAAAAATGTTGTCATACTTTGCTATTCTCCTTTTCAACTCTACTAGCTCCATGGGTAGAGGAGTGTCAGTACATTTAACAGCTTTAATGATCAGTAAAGGTAAAGAAAGACTGGGGGGGTGGTTGGGGATGGAGAAAAACTAGTCCTTAATGTTTGACACTTTTCTTATTTCACTTGATTAATTTTGTGCCAATGTGAATGAGATTTTTAATGAAAGTTAGCAGGATGTTTTTCTCTTTTCTGGGCTTATTTTCTCTTGCTGAATAATTTGGAATGCCTGCTTTGAGTTTCATGCGAAAGTCACAGAACTACACGTTAATCAGGCACCTATATTAAATAGGGCTTGTGTTATAGTGCATTAATCTGTTCTGGATAAATGTTGAATGGTGTGATTGAGAAATTCAAATAAAAAAAGATTTATCCAGTTTGGGTAATATGTCTTGATCCCCATGAAGTCACAGAACTCATGAGAATGGAAGGAATCTGTACCAGGAATCTGCTCTGGAAAACACGTACAGATGGGTGGTTAAATGGATGTCTGTTCTTCTGCATTAATGGAGTGTCACAGCATTCAGGTCTCTCACCTTGACTTGAAAAGAAGAGTAGATATTAGTATGTGCTTTTGGATTACACCTAAGTGGTTTCAGACATTAATTATCATCTTTATGTTCCTGTGTCACTCTTTTAAGGAATATCTTATATACAAGCACAGTAAGTAATTAAACCCTCTTGTATTTCTACATATGAACTCATAAATGCACTGAAAAACTCTGGCTATGATTCCTGTTTGCCCTCCTCTCTGCATGCTCATTTATCTCAGTGCAAAAATGAGCACCACATGGATGCAAAGCAGGATAGTCTTTTGCACCCATATAAATGACTACACAGGTGATGAAGACAGACATACCTGAACTGAAAGGTCCTTAACTTCAATCTTACTCCTTCTTTCAGGGTGTGGTGTGGGTTTTTTCTTTTTTTTGGGTGGGGTTTCGGGGGGGAAGGATGTTAGAGGATGTAATCAGAGTCAGAGATGAACATTGTCTCTGTGGCACTTACTCACTCAATTCACTTTCAGAGTCACTGACTAGTTTCCTCCTTTCAGCTGGGAACGGTCAACTTGTATTTCAAATAAATCTTCCATCTTTTTGACTCCAGTCCACTGTGTCTTGATAATCTTGCATCCTTTATTTATAGGTATAGGGAGCAGTAAATAAAGAAAACATACTGTGATTTTGTACTATCAACAAGAAAAGAAAAATAAAGGAGAAAACCACAGGGTGGGTAGGTCTATGCTTTTTGGAGGAAAACTTACTTTGGATTTCATTTGTAAGGGGAAAAATATCCAGAGAAAAACAAGTTTTATGGAAGTGATGTGTTCACAGATAACAGAATTTATGCAAAGGAAGCTCAGAAATGCATAATAAATAGTTTCTTCTGAGTTTTCAGCCCTCTTCCTTCATATAGAAAAGACCTGGATACTTCTTATTTATAGACTTTAAACAAGAACATAAATCTCTAAAAAATGGAGTTGTGAAAGAAGGGGGTAGAAAAACAGTCCCAAAAATGTATTCATGAACACAAAAAAAGGTAAAAATGAGTTTGTAATTTACTGCAGCTCAGAGGCAGCAATAACTAATACACTGGAAATTTACCCATTTTATGCATCTATTTTGCTTGCTTTACTACTCTGCTGTTCATAAAAAGAGCATTTATTTCAGCAACTGTCATGTCACTTGGCATTTATGTGATATCTGAGCTATGTGTGAAAATGCACTTTTTTTCCAGTTCCAATTTTTATTGAAAAGTTATTTATTTTACAAATTGGTATCGAGGTGATTTGTCCTCCTATCTAACTAGTTTTACTATTCTACTTTTATTATGTTCATTCTTATCACTTGGGAATCAGAGTCATAAATCATTTGGTTTTGTTTTTCACATCCTGGTCCCTACTATTCTACTTGCATTTCATCCTCTGTGTGCTGCTGTCTTAATTCCACCTAGTTATTACCTGAGAGATTAAAAAACATACTTTTCTATTCTTACACTTTTTCTTACTGTTATGCTGCACTTTTGAGGCACTTTGGATTGTCCACTACATTTTGTGCTCAGCTGTGACTTTTGACAATTTACTCCGTTGTTTCTCTTTGCCATTGTTATTATCTCTCACCCATGTACTGCAGACTTCCACCTGGGGGTCAGAGCTGCTCTGTAACTGGCACTGCTTACATCTGCAGTAGGGACCTCACCTGTCCTGTACAACTTCCAGCATCAAGTGTGGGATGAGAGGCGTCAGATACATAAAAGAACTAGACAGGGGAAATGCAATGTAATCACTGCCTGATTAAGCACTCTCCGAGCTAAGGTCCCTGATGGCTGCAGAGATGTGCTATGGTGCCATATCTCTCCTCTGAAATATCACAGTTTTTGAGATTCTCCAGTAATCACCTAGAGGGAGTGAAGATTATTAGATAATCTCTTGAGAGGGTCACTGTAGTTTCCAGGAGTTGTTTTGTTCCTAGCTCCACCTCCAAAGATGCCAACCAAAAGGGAACTAGAAGATTAATTAACTGCACCAAGCATTTAAAATTTAAAAGGAGAAACAATTTAAAGGCAGATGAAGAGACATGCTGAATTTGCTCAGCTGCAGTCTTCTTTTAACAAACCTGGCTTTCTAGCAAAAAAACCCCATACGTTTACTCAACTATTAAACAAACCTCCAGGTCAAATTGTTTATCTGCTCTTTTGTTGTTGCTGTCAGCATAAATGGCCTTGCTTCTCTAAGAAGATTGGCATAAAATGGAGTCTGTTTATTTCTAATCGCAAACTTTACCTGTGACAAGGCCATATTACTACTTCTTGATCTAAAACTGATCACAGAGTAAGTGTCTGCTCAATGGCTATTGATGGGAAAATCTCATCTGTTGCCTTGGCAGTTTCAGTATATTTAGAAGCCGAGAACCCAGATGTGAGTTCGCATTGTGCTTGTTTATGACTAACACAATACGCAGGGCCACTCAGTCCTGTAAAATATTCAAGGTTTTCCCCTTGCTTGAGATAATTTAGCTGCAGTGTCTTTCCTGGGCTCCACATTTTGTCCTGACACTGTAGAATTTATAGGGAAGGGGTAATGGTGGAATGAAACCTAATTTTGTGAAAATAAGTTGGAATTGCTATCATCTGAGCATCAGTTGTGAGACAAAGAGAGCTGGCTGCCTCAGTGAGGGGAGCCTACCTGTGCCACAGGTATTTTCACAGCTGCATTCCTATTCCCATGAAAAAGCCTTTTGCATTCACTGGCAGTACTGTGTCAGATGTCTGCAAACCAAACAGCAACTGCATTACTTTTTGTGCTGAAAGGACAGCCTGGTCGCTGGCCCATAAAATAATAACTGGAGAGCTATAGCAAGTCCTCTGAGAGATTGCTCATTTGAGAAACATTCATAAAACATTCATAAAAGCTGTGTTTCTATTTATATGCAGCAAACCCTCTGATCCCAAAGGGGATCCCAAGCATAGGTATGATCCCCAGATAATCAGTCGTGTTTGCTTTACAGGTAATGCCATTTTTGGTGTATCTGCTTTCAGACATACCATTGCAAACAGTGCTGCCAATTAATAGTTCTCCCTTGCCTCAGAACTTAGAGGAAAAAACAGAGTACTGCTGACAAAAACATAAAAACACAGCCTCTGCTAGCTCCGAACATTGCTTTATTAAGCCTGGTATTCTGGCTTAATATCCAGCAGTAGCTAATGCCTCATGCTTCAGAGGAAAGGCAAACCCCACAATTTGTGCAAAGCCATAAAATAGGGGAAGTATTCCTTGCAGAGCCTGCAGCCATCAGCTTATTCCCTGAAGCATGAGATTTGATTATATGTTTGTTTCTTGGGGAGAAGAGCTATGAGTATTTAAGCTTTTCAGGCTGGAGATCATGCATTAGATTAACCTGGAGGAATCTGAGGCCCGTGTAGAACAGATTGTGGAATTCCCTTGGCAGAAATGAGCAAAGCAGCCATTACTAACATGCTGTCATATTGCTAACTGGAGCCGAATGACAAATTCATAGGAAATTTTGCTTCTATTTCTGCTCTTGAGCTACCAGTGAGAAGCTTGTGATTTCTTCTGGGTGTAAGTAGCAACCTTATTTCCCACATAGTTTCTAAGTTTGTGTTGTGTTTGCAAACAGTGTAATCTGGTATGAGTAGGAGCTGGGACTAAAGAGCTGGGTCATGTAGCACTGTTCACGTGTCTACCTGCGGACTGCTTGCGAGGGCTGGAAAGCAACTGTTTTGGCTCTGCTCACTCTTTTCTACCTACCTCTAACTGAAATTCCTTTCTTCCATTCTAGGCAGTACAAAGGAGTACTTTCATTTTTTAGTAGGCTGCTTTTTTTTTTTTTTTTTTTTTTAAATTGCTTTTGTCTGTTTGTTTGCTCTGGATCTATGTAATATTTGCCAAGGAAACCAAAGCAGACAGTACCTATGGCTCCAGTCACACACAGTCTGGGGCTGGTCCAAGCTTTGTGAGGAAGATTCATCTAGAGAAGGCAGATGGAAAAAAAGAAAAAAGTCATGATTTGAACCATTATCCTGTGGCTTGTGAGCAACCTCACAAAGGTCAAAGAAACTTCAGGAAGATTTGGGTTTGCACTGAAGATGAATTCAGGTATTGCCAGGCCCAGGAGCAGAAAGAACATAGAGGCCTTTTAAAATACTCCCTCCACCACCCTTCCCTCTTGGTCTGTGGCACTAATAGGCTACTGCACAGTGCACATTCTTCAGTCACCCTTCAGTATCCAGCTGGGCTTATTTATGGACTCTCGGTAACTAGTTACACTTATATTCAGCCCAGACAGACAACCTGCTACTCTGGTCACCTATCAAATCCCCGGTGGTTCAGCAGAGAGAAGCTGAGTGCCCTTGTAGCAGCATTATCCTGGTTAATTAATTCTTCAGTGCTTCAGAGACTCAGAAAATCAAAGTCCAACTTAAAACTTCCTATGAGCAAAAGCTTCTTTCCACCCCCCTTCAGTTTTGGACAGAAAATGCATTTTTGCCTTCCTATAGTTCTTTGTGCTGTGAAAGACAGGAGGTCCTGCAGTATCTTCTTCAAAAGTGGTAAGGGTCTTTTAGCTTCCACTGGGAGCTAAGGGCAGTAAACAGTTCCTGATACCTCCCAGGATCAGATTTCATGACAACTCTTACATTGCTCCCCCTGTTTTGGCAATAGCAGCTTTGTGACTGAATAATAAAGAAATGGCAGCAGCAACTAGCACTTGCGTGTGAGTTAAGTCTCAGAGCTCTGCTAGTACAGAGTAGCTGTGTTGTCTTATGGATGTAGTTTAGGCTCCATTTTGACCTACAGCAAGAACCTTCATACCAGGAGTGCCATCCCTTCTTCAGCTTGGAAGCAGGTCCAGGCACGGTCTCCAAACCACCTCCACCCACCACCAAAGGTCCTGCTGTTTTCTCTTAGCTGCACAGCAAGGGTTGCTGGCTGCATGGGACCGAGGTGGTGGGATAGGATTGAGGAACATCTAGTTCTAGAGATGTGGTCTTAGGGCCCTGCTTATAGCAATGGTAGGTGGTCCTGGCTTGTTGCCTGGTATTGATGATCCTTCACCTGCCATCTCACGTTTCTCTGATGGCCATTGGATTGTTGGTGGAGTCTGTCACCACCACCTGACCCACTCTGCTCACCTCGCTCAGGTACAGTGCCCTGGTCAGAGAGGTCGTATCCTTCTAGGATGTCCATTATGGATTTTAATCCTGTAGTCTGGACCCATAATAACCCTCAACAACATAGAAACGCACGCATCTTTCAGTCTCACTTGCAAAATGCAATCAATATTTCTTATTTCAGGGGTATTGCACATTGAGAGAGAAAATAATAAGTGAAAATGTATTATTTCCAAGTCATAAATCATCATATTTCCTGTCTTCCATTTACTCCAATTTTTTGGCATCACATGACTGACTTGTTCATCAGCCAGTTGTTTATGTTCTTGCAAACATGAAAGAGCTTATGGATGTATTGATTTGGATCAGAGTTCATATACAAAACAGTGTAAGAAAATTGAGTTAATAAAACTATTCTGCAAAAAGTAATTTTTTGCTCTCTGGAACAGTGAAATTTACTATCAAAGATATCCATACAAAGTCAAATTGTGGCACAAAGCCAAGTTGTTTACAGGTGATTCCTGCTTTCCAAAAACATGTCATCTTCCATTTCTTAAAAGCTAAACCCTGTATTCCGGTGCTAAGTATGAACTTAAGTTGTAAGATACAGAATAGACTCTTGAAGTGCATTTTCAGCCACTGAGTCCCTGGTGAAGACTGTCCTCTGTATTGTTTAGTTTCTTGGTTTCAGATATCTTACCCTCCAAATTTATGTTCTTTTAGGAGAAAAGATAAAAACTGATTGCCGTAGAAACATTTTGAGGTTAACATAAAACATAATTCAGTCCAAAAAAGCCTGCTGTCCCACTGCAGCACTAGCAGCCCAAATACCATAGAAGGCAGAAGCCAAAAGGGCAGAGTAACCTTACTGAGAGGTGATGCTGTTCTTGTTGCTACTCTGAAGTTCTTAAAAATTGCCCAATCTTTAACATTTTAGGGGGCTTTTAGCAATAGCATTAACAGAACTGTTACAAAACGTTTTCAGGCCACCAGCATAGTTGAATTCAGTTTCTGGATGTGAAAGACTTTCGTTTCCTTGGAGTTGGGATGGGAGCCGGGTGGTGGTCTCCTTACAGGCTGGCATTTTCCTACTGCCTTTCTGCGGTAAGATTGCTTGCCAGCCTGCAGTGTAAAATTGCAAAAATTGGGTAATATTTCCCAGTGCAGCTGGACCTCCTAAATGTTATTTAAATTTCTATGAATCACTGAGGAGTATCAGATCACAAATGCCATCTTCTAGATCCCTGTTTTTGCCTCCTTCTCTCCCGCTTCTCCAGCCACTCAGCAAAATGCACCTGAGACATTCAACTGGGATCACATTTTCAAGGTGTCTTTTAAAACATCTTTTTTTTCAACTTAAAGCTTTTAAGCCTTAATTCCTCTTGTGCTTGTTTGTTGCCAGAGCTGTTCTCTCTTTACTCACGCTGTGATCTGTCCTAAATTCAAACCAAAAAATCAAGTCAGCAATTTGACAGAAGTGACATTGATGGATTTTTCACATGCAGTATTCTTGGAATTCAGGTGTGTCTTTCACATGACATTGTTTGGTACCGCATTCCCTGAAATTATAAAGAATAGGTGTATTGTTTCAATCTGAAATAACAAAGAATCACTGCAGTGCCTTGATGCCTGTTTAGATAGAAGGATTTACCATTTCTGCCTCGAAATCCTATATATTATGACAATACTGACTTTGCCATAACTTATTCTTCTCAGGGTTTCTGTGTTATAAAGCATTTCTGATGAAATGCATATTGAATATATAAAGAATTAAAATAAAAGATAATACAACTTTAACACAGGCTTCCTGTACTGCCAGAAAATAATTCCTAATAAGTAGTGCAAATTCTTATTCTCATGATGTTTTTGTCTCATGGGATATCAGGCAGATACAGAGTAACACTGACCTTTGCGGTCAGTATGCCTCTTAACTGCTTAGTAATACAATACATTGAGGTATTTCATGCATTAGTTTCTTCATTGATCAAAATAACATATGGGATACAGGATCTCTGCTCACAGGAAACTGTTTGGATTTGTATGAGATTGGAGAGGGCTGAGAGAGGATCAAGCTCAGGCATTCTGAGTGCATCTACGCTAGCAGTTTAGAGTGTAGCACAGGTCATTTTTTTGGTGTGAATTACTACAACTTGCACTTGATGTACTGTAGATGACAATTTTGTGCACCTTTGGTGTACAGAAACTGGATTCTTTCTCTGAGCTGGACTGAGGAACAGAAAATTTCTGGCATGAATGTTCTCAGGCAAGAGATTACTTTTTTTCTATTTAGTTTTAGCCATATCACTTCTCAGATCAAGCTCATAGTGCCAATATAGCTGAAAGGGAGGTACTGATGGCAGGAACACTTTAAGCCAGTATTGCCACCAAAAAGTTTCATCTTGGAAAACTATAGCCTCTCAAGTACTCATTCCCCTCTCCTCAACTTATTGTGTTTTCCATCATAAATGCTAAGTATTAGATGGAGAATATGCTTCTTACTATCAAAGCTGATTTCTTTCTCGAAGGAGCCAGCTTTTCTGTGTGCATTACTGTACTTTAGCAGGTAAACATGAATCATCAAAATCTCACTTTAATTTGTTGAATTGTAACTTGGAAACTGAAGAAGCAGAGCCCAGTAAGCATTTTCAAAAGATATAATATTAGTGTACTGATGTCTCTGACCTGAGTAGCTAGTCACTAGCTGGGTTCTTGCCTGCTTGTTCTTCTTGTGAAGAGAAAGTGATAATACAGGCCACAGATTTTTCTCGGTGCTGATTACTTACAAAAAGTGTACACAAGAGGCCCGGCTTCTCCTAAGGCAGGAGGAAAAACAGTAGGTGGCTTCCCTGCTCACAATTTCCAAGCCTATTTCCAGCTATCTTACTCCACAAAGGAGCCTAATTGCTTCATCCATTTAGCCTGAATGAAAGGTGCCGAACATTTTCCAAAGCTTTAACAAGATCTGTGATTGCCTGAAGATGAGAGCCAAGTTTGAAGGCAGCCTTCAGCACCTTCCCACCCAGAAACCCACCAGGGGCTGTCCAGGCTGGGTAGGAAGAGGGTCTGCCCAGACATACACAAAGAGGAGAGTACCCTCCTCACCCTGAGGCTTTAAAAAGTATTCTCACCTGGTCCCCAGGTGTCTCTAGCAAAAAAAACCAAAACAACCCTGTATAGAAGGGTGCTGATGACTAAAGCTACATTAGAGAAGGATTAGGTATTTAATGTCTTGGTTTAAGATGAGCAAAAGTTAATTTCCATAACTCCTGTATTTGGACTAATGGGCCTTAAGAAGAAATTAAATATCACATGATTTTGAACACTTCATAGAAGGTGGATAATAATATAAACTTTTTTTTCCTAACAAGGCATTTAAAAAATAAAAATTATACTTGCAGGGGACCTTCACTTCTCCAATCATTACTTGTCAACGTTGACATTTTTTTAGATAGCCATTTATGAACCAGATGCTTATTTATCTTGAGTAATATGTTATAGGGTCAAATTTGGAAATTCAACCCTTTTCAGGAAAGCATGTGGCATATATTCACTTCCTACTGATATGGGGGATTGTACTGCATATTTATGGCTAACCATATGCTCAAGAATTTTCCTGAATGGGCATGTATATAGAACCACACTTACACAGTCTGCTGATTTAGATTGCATGTAAAAAATGAATTGTGTCATATTAATGTCATATTATTAGCTGAATGAACATTGTGCTACCTTATAAATGTATTTTGATTTATTATAGTGAAAAGGATTTTAGGCAGAGCTTACAAAAAACACCACATTGCAAACTATTCTAAAGAAATATGTAAATAGAAATCTTGATCCTCTTCTGTGTCTGCGTTAAATATTAAATTTTAAATAGCATCAAACTGCCAGGATGACCCACTGCAGAATCAGTGATTGGAACACATGATTCACATTGACCACCACGTCTCCTTTCAAAAATCTGATTTCAGTCTCCAGACAATCTTGACCTTTCCTTGTACTATCCATGGTGTCCTTGTACCACTCGGCAACACTGACTCATGGAAACCCTCCTACCTCTATCAATACCAATTCCATTTGCCTCTCTGAGTTTCTAGTCAAGAAACAAAATTGATGGTGCCCTTAGTACCAAGTGAATGCAAGTGTCGTGGTTTAACCCCAGCCGGCAACTAAGCACCATGCAGCCACTTGCTCACTCCTCCCACGTTGGGATGGGGGAGAGAATCGGAAGAGTGAAAGTGAGAAAACTCGTGGGTTGAGATAAAGGCAGTTTAATAAGAAAAGCAAAAGCTGCTCACACAAGCAAAGCGAAACAAGGAATTAATTCACCATGTCCCATTGGCAGGCAGGTGTTCAGCCATCTCAAGGAAAGCAGGGCTCCATCATGCCTAACGGTGACTTGGGAAGACAAACACCATCACTCAGAAAATCCCCCTCTTCCTTCTTCTTCCCCCAGCTTTATATGCTAAGCATGACGTCGTATGGTCTGGAATACCCCTTGGGTCAGTTGGGGTCAGCTGTCCCGGCTGTGTCCCCTCCCAACTTTGTGTGCACCCCCAGCCCACTCACTGGTGGGGTGGGGTGAGAAGCACCAAAGGCTTTGACTCTGTGTAAGCACTGCTCAGCAGTAACGAAAACATCTCTGTGTTATCAACACTGTTTTCTACACAAATCCAAAACATAACCCCATACTAGCTACTCTGAAGAAAATTAGCTCTATTCCAGCCAAAACCAGAACAGCAAGGTAGAGTTAATTCTGACTTAGGAACATTTTACACTTATTTTGCAGTTGTTCAAAATGTCTAGGGAAAATTTAGGACAATGACTAAGCAGGATTGTGTTTTTCCTGGGAGGAATAAATTACAGAAACATTTTTCTTAATGCACATTGAGGTATTAAAATATTTTGTAAAACAGATCACCTGCAAAAATGAGGGGATGAATATTATTAACACCTATATGAGTCATATACAAGCAATAGAACAGAATTAAATTTTGCCCAAGTAAATATTGCTACCACCTTCCTTTACAGTGATGAGTAGTTAAGTCTATTAGGCCAACCTCCAAAAACCTCCCCAGTAATGTAGGGTGTTAAGATGAGAGTTCATGTGACTCATGCTATTTATTATTCACTACAACAATCTAGGCAATTTCCTGCTCTCTCTACCTCATATATATAGGGTCTAATTCAAAGCCCTGTAAAGTCAGAGGAAAGGGGAAGTGGCATAGGGAATCAGTAGCATAGCTGGGAATCAAACACTGGAAAGACCAAAGTAAGAACCAATTTTCAAGTACTACCATCTTCTGACATTTCATTTTTTCCCTGTTGTACAGAGAGGTGCTATTGCACATAAGACACTTACGTGAGTTACAGGACACCAGAGTGTATGACTTGGTTCTAAAGTAGGTATAGTGAAATTTATTAGATACAGCAAGGCTTAGCATAGCCAGTTTTATGTGTTTTATGTGATCGTTGTGAACTAGCATTTTACTTTTTTCACCTAGATCTAGTCAGAAGGTTAGAAATTGAGAACTTTCTTTCAATAAACCGGTCATTAAACATGCTAGTAAACTAATTCAGTGTCAAAAAAATTGCAGTTTACACCAGAAATCATACTTTAAAATTCCAGATCAGCTCTAATCCTGACCTCTATCCATTGCAATTCCTTATTATATCTGACTGGTTGTTTTAAACCTTTTGATCAAATGATAAAGTAAATCACATTGATGACAGAGACATGTTATGCCTTAGAGAAAACAAAGCTGAGTAACATAATGAGAATTACAGAATCCTATCAGACTAAACTGCCAGGATTGAATTCCCAGACACAAGGAGAATGAATATGGTATTAGCTTATGGTATTATTTGGGATAACCCAGACATAATAGGGACGATACTTATGGTACGCTAAAGGAAATCTGTGTGCTTATGAGAGGAAAAAAACCGCTAAGAGCAGGAAATTTCGTTTATGCCATGTGTAGGTGGTATACTGATCACAATGGAGTGTGCCATAGAGAATAATTTTAGGCACCATAAACAACTATTTCTTGGAACAATTATTTCAAAAAGCTACAAAAAAAATGCTACTCTTGATTAAATCCTGAACAACAGGTAGAGCAACATCCAAGGCATAATCACAAAAAAGTTTCTTTAACATTAGTATAAAAATATACTCAAATTCAACAGCCTTACAGGAAGAGAAAAAAAGGTTATTTGGTTAAAGGGACTTAATAAGAGTGTAGAAAAGGATTAAATTCTTGTAGGTGGTATGAAGACTTTTTCAGACATCACAGTGGAAGTGTTGAGTAAATCTGTATTGCTTATCAAAAGAAAAGATTATGAAAGAACCACCTAAAATCAAAATGATAAACAAAATTCTAACATCATTAACCACAGAGACTGTTAGAAGTAAAAGGCATGCTTAAGGAAAAAAAGGAAGACTTGACCAAATAAGAAAATTGTGAAGGAGCATAAATACTCTCTAGTTAAACATAAGGCCATAATAGGGGAGGCCAAAAATGATTTTGAGGTAGAACTTGCTAAAAACATTAACAAATACTAAAAAGCTTCTCAAAAACAAAAAATACAGGAATTTTGTCAGCTTATACTGCTGATTTCTAGTTGAGGTATAAAGAAACACAAAAATAAGACCATAGCAAAAAAGCTAAATGAATCCCTTGTGCCAGCATTTGCTACAAAAGAGCTCAAGGGAGGTTCCTACACTGAAACTCATCTTCACAGAGGTTGAATTTAAGGAATTATTTCAAATTGAAGTTTCAGTAGAAAAGTTTTAAGTGCAAACTGATAAAATGGATGATAAACTTCAGGGCCAGATGGTTTTTCTTGAAGAGCTCTAAGGAAATTGAAATAAGAATTTTCCAAAGTTATCATTATGGTCTAACTTGATATAAAGGGAGAGAATTGGCAAATGTAAGTTGTGGTTTTTTGTTGTTGTTTTTTTTTTTTTTTTTTTTAAAAGACACTTCTGATTCTGTATAAGATCTGTTTCCACACTGGAAAATTTTTGAAGCTATAAAACATATTATAGCAGAAAATAGAGAAAATAGAAAACACAGAGAAATTATATAATTGAGAACATGCTTTTTTTTTCCTAAAGAGAGGTCACTTATTCATGAACCTTAGCATTGTTTGAGGTAAGGAATTAGTTAAAGGGGAGGAATTCAGCAGATCTGAATTTAAAAAATCTCTTCACTCACCAAAGACTTAAGGAAATTAAGCTGTAAGGAGACAAGAGAGACTGTCCCCTTCTGGGTTAAAAATTGGATAACGAATAAGGAAAAACAATATAAGTGGTGATATTCATAGTGCAGGTAGATTGCAAGTGCTCTCAGAATCCATTGTTGGAGCCTTCACTGTTTGCTGTATTCACAAATTATCTGGAAAAGGGATTTAATAGTGAGATGGGAAAGAATGGGAGAAGGAACCCAGAAAACTTTACTAAACAACTTCTAGCTTACTGCATGGTATACCCACATTGTGGTCTATGTAGTTCTAATCATAGCATCTAAACATGGATACTGTTGATCCAGAAAAGATTAAAAAAAAAGGTTGGAAAATGTGATCAGAAATATGTAACAAGGAAAAACAGTATTGACTAAAATTTTTTGGCTTTGAAAACTCTAAAAAGTTACTAATAGCATGGAGAAGGTGAAGGTATTCAGAAGATGGCACTGGATGAAATTATCAAGTAGTAGGCTTTTCAGGAACAGGCCGAAAAGGAGTGTTTTTCTGCATAAAACATCATTAAGCAGATGAACTTGAAGTTTTGGATACTGAAAATATACATGAGCTCAGAAAGGACTGAAACAAATTCACAATGAGCAATCCATCAAGGTGCATTAAAAATAGATGTTTACATCACATCCAGATTGAACCTTTGGATCAGGGACATCTGAAACCATACATTGCTAGATGGTGGGATAATGTACCCAGGAATTTCCAGCATATGGTTGTCTAGTGCTTCCACTTTTTGGTAAACCTATGTCTCTGGTCAGTGAATGTTGTATCTGGCCACGTATGGCTATTTTTATATTTTTAGCCTACTGTTTCCCAGTGGATATTTTTTGCCTAGTCAGGTTGTACAATGGTAATACATTTTGTCTTGATAAAAGTTGGAACATATTTTAAGAAATCACTTTCATGATATTATGAATAATTATAATATTCCTATCTATAACAATTACCCATGATGAATATCTATTATAGGTGCCTTTTAAGTTATGATCCAGTTTGTATAAATTTTTATGTGAAGTTCTATCTGTCCTCAAGTCAAGGTCTTTCTTAATTATTTACATTTAATGTGGGGACTCTTCATCAATGTCATTTTTTTCTCCTGGTCACTGCCAACTCAATTTGATCTCACAAAATGAATTTGTGGCATTTAGATTATATCAAATGGTAGTAGAGTGTGAAATCTAGGCAAGTATATCTTGTGACATTTCTTTCATTCTTTTACCTTCTATTGTTTTAATGAACCACTTTAGAAAGTCCAGATGCTTGTTTTATCTTTTTTTCAATCTTTCTGAATTGCAATTGACCTTCTAACACTGCTTTCTCCTTTACAAGCATTCTCAGCTGAGCATTCATGCTAGGTGAGGGGTATGTATTTTTTATTTTTGCATTTTCAAATTGTATAATCTGATATGAATTTAGAAGCAATTCAAAGGAGGTGACGTGGACTTTGCAGCATTCTTATCTGCAGATCTACTTTAGGTACAAAATATTCTATTCAAATCCCAGTTTTTGCATAGACCTACTGTATCAGGTAGATTTATGTGGCTCAGGTTACCAAGTACTTTGTAGGAAATGGAACCTAAATGTCATGCTAAAATTCCTGGTATGCAGGACTTTGGTAATAGGATCATTTAACTACTAGCTTGGATAGAAAATAATAAAAATTACAAAATAGCAAACAGCTAAATACAGAATAAAATATTTAAAAAACAACTTGAAATATAACAACATACATTTGAGCAATTTGTGGTAATGAACATATTTTAGGAAGAATAAGAATATGTTAACAAATACCTTAGAAAATAGGTAAATCCCTCACATGCAGCAGTTCAGCTCTTACCTGTGGAAAAGTTGCTCGACTCTAATACATACATTAGTGTATTCTGTCTAAAAACATTGTTGATTCCAATCATATTCAGGGTGATTATTTTAACCATCAATCCTGAGCATGAGAAGTTTGTAAGTTATAAATAAAGGTAAATTAGTACAGAGAAGATGTACAGGAAACTCTGCCTGGGGAGACATGGAGAAGATGATACAATTACTATTATGGAAGATGGGAGGTGGCTGTATCCATAATATTTCTGTCACCTTAATGAGACTACAAAAGCAAATTAAGCAGCTACTCAGTCCTGGTAAATATAAAACCTAACAATCCTGTAAGGGAAAGCAGCAGCAAAACCTTGTAGTAAGCATATTTGGGAAATTTGGGTTCCTTCAGGAATGGTTGAAAAATAATGGGCTTATGACAAATTAGAGCCTAAAATTTGAGGACTGTGAGTAACAGAAAGGAATGGGTTTGTCTTGGATGTGCTGGTCTCACCCACTTGCAGGGAAACTCTTAAATTTCTGCAATATGTAGCCTACCATATTAAAATAAATAAGTGCTCTGATGAGGGTTTCTCTTAATGCAACAAGCTTTAAACTGTGATAGCACAACTGCTGGTACATGAACACCCTCTCCACTGAGGCTGGAAACCCCTGAGAGAAGGGATGAGCCAGACCATTACCTGATGCTAAATCAACCCCTGATCACTCATTGCAAGTGTTCTGAATTGCATTTGAGCTTCATACCATAGCAAATGGGGTTTGCATTTCTAGCACGAAAAGGTACATCTGTAAACTCTGAAATACATCAGACTTGAGCAAGGGCTACAAAGAAGCTGTTGCTTCGCAGGTGAGAGCAAGGAAAGATCTTTGTGAGATTAATTGGTGGGATCTGTGAATCTGGATTTTGCAAAGGTGTTTACCTGCAGTGCAGATCAAGGAAAGAACCACAAAGATTGTTTGGCACCTCAGCCACAGCTTTCTTCCTAATAATTAATTTACATGTCTCAGTTCATATATGTGCTTTTATGCATCCTGTTTTAAGTCCTATATAAGCTTAGTGGCCTAGTTTGGAGCTATGGATTTTATGAGATATAGTGACAGCGAAAGCTCAAATTTGAAATATGTAAGTCTTCCTATAAATCTAGGTTTTGATTGGAGTGACCTAATGGAGGAAATACAGGAAAGTATGGATGCGGAAGATGTACATAGGATCTCATCTAACAGGAGAAACTGCCTGTTTCTACCTGGAGATGTGTCTGCTGAGAGTCACCCTGAAAGCTGAAAAACATCAGAGAAAAGCCTGTTCTGTAATTCAAAGTCTTTTAAATCAGACTGACACCTTTAGAAAAGTGTTGCAGGCAGTGAACACATTTGATGAGCCAGACCATTGTTATCCTTTTGTTTAATGCTGGTAAACACAGGAGCGTGCTTCCACATGTGAACATAACTTATTTATCTGCAAATATGTTGACTTCATCTTTTCCAGTTAAAGTATCTTGTCTATGATGATGTGTTCAAGTTTTACTATAACTACCTCCAGTTGTAAAAGGTTTTCCATCCTTTTATGAGTAAAAGTCACAGTTGAAACTGACTTTTCTGTTTAACAAATGCCATCTTGCTGAGTGGTGAGCAGTGGCCTTCAGGGAATGTAAGCAAAAGATTCAAAAAAAGAAGGAGCTATAATCTGTCTGCTTTCTCATAATGTGAATTAGAAATACAATGTTGGAGCAACATAGGAAATTATAAAGCCTGCAATTCAGCATTGTAATTTACTCATGTAAGTGAATTAATACATTTATGAAATACATGAATTAATCTATTCTGAAGTGTTGACATGGAGGGAACTCAACTGGACACTAAAAAAGGAAATGTTTGAGACCTGTCTATAGACTAAAAAAGGATACTTTTGCTACATTTTCTGTGATGCAAATTTAAGTCTCAGAATAACACAGCTGAATTTCAGTGTTAAGTTTTTGAATGTGTTTCCTAAATCTTTGACAATGATCAGTCCCATGGAAGTGTGCAGTACTTAACCTGACTGATTATCTTGTCAATGAAATTGGTACACTATACATTTAAAAGAAAACCGGACCTGAGGCTGCCTCACTTTAGAAACAGAGGTGTGAATAAAAAGTTTGTAAATACACATAACAGTCTGAGAGAGAAGAAACTGTGGGAGTTGGACACCAAACCATGTAACACCAGATTTCCTAGACCAAGATGTTAGAATAGATATTTGCATATTAAATTCTCAATTTTCAGCTCTAATGTAGTGTGCTTTTCAACAACAGTCAGTGCTTGAATGATAGCCATTATGATTATATAGAATTAGCAGAAATTAAATGAAGTTTAACAATAAAAAAACACAGCAGTGCATCATTTGATATAAAATGTTGCCAATCAAAAAAATAAAGAAAAGCCATCATCAGGGTAAAGATATGAGATAGGATTCAGAATTGTGCTTTATAAAGTCCCAAACTTAGAAGGAATAGAGATAGCACTGGTAAATACTTTTTCATTTATCTTAGCCTGCAGCTGAGAAGCCACTCTATATACTGTGCGCTGTTTACACAGATTTACTGTGCCTTCTGTACTATGTGACACATTTACTCAGTGGCCGCTACTAAAGGTTAACGGCTTGGTCACAATCTTCATATTAAATATGGTGCAAACTCTAACTTGTTATTCATGGGTCATGAGAGAGTTGCAGGGCCACTTTTTTACAGGCTTCTGAATATTGTCCTTAAATTTATGCCTGTTAGATTGCAGGTACCCAGCTCCAGCTTCACCAAAGAGTAGAGACCATGAATAAAAAGGGAATTCCACACCTTTTAAAAAAATTGGCCCTCCAAACAAAGATCAAAAGACATAAATAAATTGTCCTATTGAAAATAACCTGGAGGTACCAGAGTTTAGGGAATGCCTCTTGACCTTCCTGCCATCTTTCTTCTTTATTATTACAAGGCAATTGCCTGAAGACAAGATCGTAGCTGTCTACTCCGATTTTTCTTCTTGTGTAATTATTAACACTAGCTAATACAAGCCATTCTCCAAGCTCGCACAGTAGTCTGTGGCTCAAAATGCAAGCTGAAAGTCAGAAACAACTACAAAACACATGTCTGGTCATAAATGATTTATCAGATTGTAAAATACCAGCTTCACAATCTTTTTTTGCCACAGGCAGGGCCAAAGAAGCCTTTCTGGGCCAGCCGTACTGCTTGGGACATATATGTGCCTGTGTGGCTGCACAGAGCAGCCACCAGCAGTCAGGAGAAACATCCCATGATGAAAATCTGCAGCTTCTGCCCACATAGCCAGCAAATTCTCCTGGGTTTTTGCTGCAAGACCTCTGATTCATTTCCATTGCCTTTCTTCCAGTTCTCCTAGATCCTTCCATGTGCTCTGCATGTTTAATCCTGCGAACAGGAGCCCATGCCAGACGGCTGCTGCTTCTTGAAAGAGAGATTCACAACTGCCTGCCCCTCATTGTGACACTCACACAGGTCTTCAGTTCCACTGCCAGCTTTCACAAAATAGCAAAGTTCAGTACGTTTGCAATCTCTACCCTAATTTAATTTTGACCAAAACTGTTTGGGAGGTTCAGAAGTTATGAAGAGCACTTGGCAAAGAGGAAGCTGTTGTTTCTTGCCTCATGGAGATCCCGCTTTCCAAGCCCAGTCATTCTGCCAGAGCTTTTTTTACAGCTCCACTCTCTAATGAGTGGATTCAGGCAAGAATTAATACAAGAGGGTAAGGAGAGCTTAATTTGAGAGGTAAAGAGGATTCAGGGTAGCATGAAGAATGCAGCTGCTTTGATAAAACCAAGAGGTCTTTGTAGCCATGACTCCCTAATATGTAACTTCAGGTTTCTAAGGAGAAATTTAATCTTTTATTAGATCAATACATACAACTGGCAAAAAGCAAGCTGTTTGGGGCATACTTTTATAGGTCTGAAATATAAGCAGCAGATTTCATAACTAAATACAGGCTGACAATGATTACTTGTAGTTTACTTGATGCTACCCAATTTTGATCAATGGGAATTTTGCTTCCTCAGTGAAGTGGGGAAGAGGGAACTGTTTGATTTTCCTGCATAGTAAGATATTCCAGATACTGTCAGAATTTACTGGAGCAGAAGACAACAGTCTTGTCTGCTCCAAAGCTTTTCATTTTTACAACTGTATCAATTAGTCTAAGAGAAGCTGTACATCCTAGTCCAATGTAGGAATTACAATACAATGAAGGGAATAACCAAAACAAGTTCACAGTTTAACAAGGACATTTCTCCAATCTGTCTCACCCCTTGAAATTAGTGTTAATGACAGCACTTGCATCTCACTTCTTATCTCCCGAATTATTTAATTAGATACTGTTTGTGACAATAGTTGGTGAAGCATTTGAACTCAAGAGGAAAAAGTGGTGGTATTAAGTGGAATATGAAATTAAAAAGCCACTGTAGCTTTGTAGAGGAACAGTTGAAACCATAGTCTGTGGATATGCTCTGGATATTCCAGCCACAACGTTTGAGCATAATTAGCTACCTGAGACAACATAGGTCAGCTATGTCTGCCAAGGCAGTAGTTTCAGGATCCTGTTTCAAGGCTAAAATAGACTGCAGAACAAAAGTGATGATATAGACCTACAGTTAATTTTAATCATGATATAGTGTTTGGCCCAGGCAGAAGCAGCAGATGCCTTACTGAGTCTTAGCTGGCAGCAATTACAGTTTCCTGCCCACTCAAACAATATCTCTATATTCCTCCTGGGTGATCTGACCCTACTTTCATGTCTTGTATGCTTGCTTTTAATATTTCACTTTAGTCAGGAGCTCCTTGTTCATCCACGTAGGCCTTGTGCCCTTGTTGCTTGATTTCCTGCTCATTGGGATAGACTGTTCCTGAGCCTGGAACAGGCATCTTTGAAAATCAACAAGGTCTCCTGAACCCCTCTTTTTTCTGAGGCTGTATGTCATGGTGTTCTTCTAAGAAGATCCATGAAGTCCGCTCTCCTGAAGTCCAGAGTTGTGATTCTGCTTTTTGCCCTGTTCTCCACTCTTAGGATCCTGGACTCCTTCATCTCATCGCCACTGCAGCCAAGGCCACCCCCAGCCTCCACATCTCTGACTAGTTCTTCCTTGTTTGCAAGTATGAGGTTTAGTAGAGCATCTCCCCTCATCAGTTTCTTAATCACCTGTGTCAAGAAGTTAACATCAGCGCAATCCAGAGACCTCCTGGATTGCCAGTGCCCTGCTGTGCTGCTCTTCCAGCTGATATTGGAGTGGTTAAAGTTCTTCACGAGAACCAGGGCCTGTGAGCAAGAGGCTTCCTCCAGCTGTCTGAAGAAGGGCCTTGTGTACTTATTCCTGATCGGGAGGTCTGTAATAGATGCCCACAACAATGGGATCACTCTCATCTGGCTTATCACCAGTCCCAAGGCAGAGCTCCATGCATCCCCCTGCTCTATCACATAAAGGGTGACTAACCCTGTTCACCATACCGTCCTGTCCTTCCTAAAGAGCCTATATACACCCACGGCAGCACTCCGGTCGTGTGAGCTATCCCCCCATGTCTCTGTGATCCCAATGAGATCGCAGCCCTGTAACTGCACACAGACCTCTAAATTCTCCTGTTCATGCCCCATGCATCCTCTAGTGCTAGAAGTCACACGCTCCCAGCCTTCCCCATCAGAGAAGTCTCCACTTCCCAACCTGATAAGCACAGGCTCTGCCTGCCCCTCCTTCAGTACACCCTGGGGTTTGGGCTGGTGAAGCTGCAGGGTCTCAGAGAAGATCCAATCTCCTTTTTGCCATCCCTGATGCTGTGCAACCTGCTGACCTCCTGCAGCTCCTTTGTGCAGCTGGTACACAGACCCTCCCCCAGCACACTCCTCCTGCAGGCAAGCAGGCAAGGAGCCCATCTCGCTGGCCCCAGTCCCGGTGAGAGGCTGCAGGCGTCCCGGCAGCCTCAGACCTGCAGGGCTGCATCCTCCCTCTGCAGCTCCGTCTGAGTTCGGGCCTCTGCTGCGCCAGGGTAGTTGCTCCTGTGGGTGTTGGGGAGCCATCGCTGAGCATGGGTACACACCATCCTCAGTTTCTGGCCCCTTTCTGTGTGGCATCCCACATAAGCTGTTGCACCTCCTGGCTTGTAGAAACCATGACTAGGAGATACAGCCATGAGCGGGCAGAAGAAGAGGGAAATCTGTGCTCCAGCCCTCTGCAGCCTGAGAGGAGCAGAGCCTGCATCCCAAGAGCAAGCATATTGTCAGCATCAAGCTGGAAGTGAAAAAAAGAAGGAAAGAAACATTGCTGCCTCTCTTATTATAGGATAGTGATTAGAACCTAATCACAGGAAGACTCAGATTTTAATTTTTACATTTTACATGTGACAGAAAACCAGCAACGAAACCTGACAAAAAATACACTCAGATTAAAAGCCAGGGTTGAGCCTGACCCTGGGAAGGGAGTTAGGTTTAAAATAGATCTAATGTACCATATGTACCGTTTCCTGTCTCTTCATGAATTTAAAGGTCTGTAGTTGAAACCGGAGAAACTGGAGATTGCAAGTACATTATCTGACCCAGAACTAAAATACTACCAAAGAAAAACAATTAGTTCAACCTAGTGAACTGACCCAACTCCACTCTGACAGAGCTGCAGAGACTTATGAGAAAGCTAGCGAGAGTGGCTTTGAATCTGTTTAGAGTGCTGCCTTAGTACCTAGTGCAAGATGCAGTCTCTTTCAACTAGAAGAAAGAATGCTTCTGAGAGCAGCTAAAATAGATGCTAGCCTAGTGACTTTTTGCATAATAAAATCAAACAAAAAAAATCCTCCAGGGACAGCTGGTAATTAGAAAAGTCTCCAAAACTGGTTCATTAAGCCATTTGCTGGCCAAGTACAAATTCTGAACAGAGAAAAAGAAATTACAGTCTGTGTTTTAAATGTTATTACATGTTTTAACTGTCATTACAACTAGCTAAAGGAGCTAATGGTGTTAGAATTAGTGCCTACATCTCTGTGGGAAAAGCAGGCTCAGACGGGGCTCATTATACCATAAGTGGAATGGCCATTTGTTAGCTATCGATTGCGATTCCAGCTATCTGGAGACTGCTGTGCTGTCAGATGCAGCATGGATTTTGTGCCCTCTCTAACAGCTCTTGACAGTTACTGGATGTGGAATCCCCACCACAAAAGCCGTGTGGGATGTGGGGGACTGGCCTGTTCCATCGCACCATACAAAATATATGTACATCTCAGAGAATGAAGCCCACAGCTCAATAGTTTTTTTCTGAAGGACGTGGCCAGGCAAAAATAGATCCATCCTTAACAGGCTCACTCTAAACACACATATAATTATGTGTGTATATACAGAAATATAAAATACATATTTATAAACATACATATATAATAACGTGCATATACATACACACATACAAATAAATCAACCTGTGTATTTTTCTGTCTGTGTGTGCGTGTGCACATGTGTATGCATGCATAACTATGTTGGTATATTGTGGACAAAATTGATACTGGGAATTTAATTTTCCTAATTTGAGTTGAGAAAGTCATTTAAAGAAATTGTTCTTCTGTTGCCTCATAATGCTGGCAAAACTTCCTGTTATGGATGCTTTTTCCAGTGTTATAATTAAAATGTTACAAGCTTGAAGAACCTGCTCAGAAGTTCCTGACAAATCATGTGGCTTCTTCTGCAGCATTCAACATTTTGGAGTAAGTGGACAGAAAATTGGAGTCCCATGCATTGAATCTGATTTACAAGGAAATGCTAAAAGGAAGAAACCTAAATGCTGCCTTTAGAAGTTAGGTCTGTGAATAAAAAGGAAGGACTGAACCAGAGTTAAACGCTCTGGTTCCCAGCTCAAAGCCCAAGCCGGTTACAGAGGCAGTGGTATAGAAGAGCAGCCGTGTCTGTTTTAGAGAGGTCTGTACCTTCTGTGTTGGCTCATTCTGGTAGGGCCTTTTATAACGAACTGCACGTGGTTTTGTTCTAGCTTGAAAAGTGGTGTTCACTCTGCTGAACTGTGGATTTGGCTGCTCAGGGTGGGGCTGGATGGACAGGTGGGAGCTGCAATGTTAAGAACCATCCCGACCTACTGTTTTCCACAAAATGTTGAGATTTCATCATCAGTTTCTGTTCCAGTGTGGCACAAAACCACAAACTTTTCATTAATCTGTGGATAACAGAAGCTTGCTGAATAATATAATGAGTGGACAATATCAGCTTACTTATAGATAATACAGCCTTCCTAGGAATGATCAATGCTCTGATACTTAAGGAGCTGCTGAGATGTAGGTGAGACAAGTTTGAGCTTTTTCTTGGTCTGCTCTAGACGAGCATGAGGCTTCTGCATCCTACATGAGTGTCCTTGCTTCTAGATAATCATCTGTTCTGGGAGGGAAAAATCTGCTTCATAGTCTACCCAAGGCAAAATATACAAAAAGCCTGCAAAAAAAAAGTCCATGAAAGGCAACAGTTCAGTGAGATCAATGTATTTTCCAGCCATCCAGTGTCCTGAGGTGTTCCAGGAGCTTTTCTGAATGGTTCCTGCCTTCTGAGGAAGCAGGACATGACAATGCCCTCAGTTCTACTAGCAAATATATGCCTAAATGGCATGACCTAATGTAAAATTTAAAACTTTAAACCTTTCGCAAGCAGGGTGCATTGACTGGTAGGAAACTGCTCTGTGTGTGTGAAGTAAGACCTGAGCGTTTTTTCATAGCTCAATAGTACATATCAGGAAGAAGTGAAATGTGAAAGCTTTGGGAAAAAGAGAGTTCTCACTTACGAAAGTGCCAGTCTAGAGACTGGTTGGTCAAATGCCTTCTACCAAAATTGTTTCTGATAGAAAATAGTGGGAGGAGGAGTCAAAGAAAAAGGCCAATCCCAATAAACCAATGTTTATTATTAAAATAGAAAATATTTTTATTTTGAAATTATGTTTTAGTGCTTGATGGGAGCTTTTGCTGATTGCCACAGATTCCCTCTCATTTTTGGATAGACACTTTCAGATACACCCAGTGAAATCTCTAAGACAGGGAACAGCACAGCTCTATAATCATGCCCTGTATATATCCCATGCCCTTTATCCATTCATCTGTTTATCACCAGGTTAGATTAAGCAGTGCTAGAAGGCTAAACAGATGTAATGGGGGATGCATCACACAGGTTCAAAGCCTTGCAATGACAGGATTCATAGCAGTTTCTTGACAACCTGTGCTGTAGGGAGGGGTGAACAATCCTCAATAAACATGTCAGTCTGCACCAGGAGAAAATCTCTTCTTGACCCTAAACCTGAGAGATCAGTTAACCTGCTTTAGTTTAATGTTACTTTGATTAGTTCACATCTGTGATTCGTTTTGTCAATCTTTAATTATAGGGGCTGAAGTTTTCCTAGGCAGGCAAAGAGTGAAACAGACATTGCACAGATAACCCTAATTTGGGGTGGTGGTGGTTATATTTTACATTACCTGCTTTTGTAATCTAAAGAGGAATTTATATTTTGGGGGTTGCAAATACATGTGTATGGTGAATTAATTTTTTTTTTCTTGGTAGTTCTCAATTCATTTGAATAAAGAGAGGCAGAGTTGTCACCATTCTGACCAAGATCCATTAGCTCTCAGAGGTTTTTTTTTTCTCATTCTGCTTTTCTGGTCACTAATCTTTACTTTCAAGACGAAGAGAATGACAGCTGTTTGATGCTGCCCCCACTTTCAGTCCCCCTGCCCCAAATGCCAAATGGTATCTATTTCATTTGAGTGCTCCTGGCTGCATCTTTTTTTCAGATGAATACTCATAAGACCCATGGTATTTCTCTCCTGTCCCTTTTGGGAACAGGAAATAGACCATTCTCACAACAGGGATTTAAAGGGATGCTTCCTTATGTAGTTAGGAAAACAACTGCAAAACACTAGATCACCAAGAGACTGGTTACTTAATTTTCACTGGTATTAGCCATCAGTAAAGTGCTCTTAAAATTTGCTCATATCTGAAGACCCAAGTACACTTTCATTAGGACGTGATAGAATTTTTGCCATTAAAAGTAATAACAGTTCTGGTTACTCACAGGGAGCACAGCTGCTCACCAGGCAGGCAAGCAAGCAGGTGAGGATAAACTGTGACAAAGGGAATCTAGGGAATGTATGTGAAGTTGTTTAACACTTTGTGCCCTGCAGCTGCCCACCCCATCCCCCTGCCCAAACTAGTGTTACTCCAGCAAACTCAGCAGGAGCAACTTTCTCTGTCTTTGCATCTTCCTTAGTCTAGCCTGGCATCCTTTGTAGCCTCTTTAGTTCATCATTCCCCATATTGGCACAAAAGCCCTATAGAGGTAATGTAGGTGAATACACGAACACAGATAGACGTAGATCTCATCTGCCGCCTGTCCTGGGGTCAGGAACCAGCTTCTGACAGAGGTGAGGCAGATGTCTAAGGACAGGAGTATCTGAAAGCACAGCAGCCTGTTTGCAAGAGGATGTCTGTATCTCTCCAACACAGGTTTGCCTTGAGGCCACAGTCTTTTTTTTCAAGCTTACATAGGTATCCCTAGTCTCACCTGCATTGTTTTACCAGTATATCAAATGTAGTAACATGCATTTGTCATTAAAATCACCTAATTCATGCTAGAATCATTCTTTCTTGGGCTGAGTAGTGACTTGCTTACCCACCAGTTATTAAAGAAAATGTCTTATAGGATAGCATGCTACTCAAAAAACACACCTCACTCTCCCTGGAACTCATTCAGATTCTTCTGAGAGCTAGAAAGAAATATTTTTTTTCCCTGCTCTTTCTTTTTTTCCTTCAGAGCTTCCAGTGTTGTATTTGGGGCATAAGTGTTATAATTCCACAAGGCTCAACAGAATCTCTTCAATGATGTCTCTTAATAGAGACTTTTCAGTATCAAAATATCTGCTTCATTTAGTATAAATGGCAGTGACAACAGATGAAATCCCTATCAACTCTATTTAAAAATTAATATTTAGCATGTAGTGGTTTTGGTTTGGCAATTTGGTGTTAGGAAATGCTTTATTAGTCTACCATCACTCTCTTACCTTTTTCTGTTTGCACCTCCTTGTACTCTGCAACTAAATGTAACATGTCTATACTTATATAATCTTCTCCTTTCCTCCTCCCCTGAGAAGACAACAAAATGATATTTTTTTTACACAGGCTGAGGATTTTAAATGGCTGCTGGCAGATGGTATCTGAGGATCTCTGCTAGTGCACTGAAACCTAAGGGGAGCTCTGCAGACAGGAATTTTCTCATGTTTCAGCCTCTTCTGTGGTTCCCAGGGAAGAAATTCTGAAGATGACAAGATGCAAAGTAAATTGTCTTCAGGCCATACTGCCATTTTTGGAAGAGTGTAAAAAAAGATGTGCTCAGCTGCAGACCTTGGGCCCAAAATCTTCAATGCTTGAAGGGAAAGGTATTCCCGGAGAGAGCTGTCCCTTCTGTGACAAGCCCAACCCTGGATTTTTTTCTGAGAAGGGCCTGACTTCTGGGAGGAAAAATCCCAGTCCAGCAGGTAAAATTTGTATCAAAGGTCTGGCCATTTGGTTAACATCTTGCAGGATTTGGCCATAGGACAGCAAACAGATTGTATCATGAGGATCTGAAAATTGTTTCCATATGATTTAATGTCTTGCAAAAATATTTGATTAACCATAGAAAAAGGCATAGGCTATTGCTCTGAATTATCTGTTTGGTTTATGCTGGCATTAGAATAACATGGGAGATAGCTGTAAAAGATACCTTTTCCAGACCCTCGCCTAAGTATTTGTTTTTCTGTGGTCCTTCTCTGTGTGAAACTGTTGATAGAGAAACAGAATCAAACTCTGGGGAAGGCTGTCTGTTACATAGAAACTGGATGAGTAATTTATAAGGCTTTGGTTTCTGTTCTTATGAGATCTATATTAGAATTAATTGCTTTAATTGTTAAACCAACATACCGCTAGCTCCTCTTATGACCATAAAGGCAGTTTTCTAGTCCTACAGCTGATCACTTTGCGACCTATCCGTTGAGATAAGTGAAGAATGTGAGGCGCTTCAAAAACATTTGTTGGCTATATTATATTACAACTCCTGACACATGTGCATGTGCTCATCCACACAAACCCCTCTCAAACTCTAGCAGTAAAACATCCTAAGACTAGTTTCTTTATGCCACTACTTTCCCACTTTCATGTATCAAGTAAACGTTAACCACCCTTTCTGCTGCTAATGAATAAAGTGTAGAGTTTTCAAGATGTCACTGGGGAATGGAGGGCATGGATTCTTTTCTTCCTTTGGCGAAGAAAGCTATAGATGCTGACTTTAATAAATAAATAAATAAATAAATAAGTAAATAAAAAGTAGCCTCAGCAGGATCCTAAATGGTTCTGCACAAGTAATCTGACCTGACATTTTGTAGCTTGTGCGGCCTCTTTTAGCTCAGTGACCTTTGCTGGAAAAGTGTAGTACTGTAGGTGGGGCCTGATCCATACCCACTGAGGGCAAATTAGAGCTTTCCTCTTACTTCACATGCATTTTGATTTGGGTCACATCTAGAGATGTAAATGGGAATGCAGAACATCATGTCAGCCTGACTTTATGAAGTGCATGACAGCCTAGAGAGATTAGCCTGACTCCAAAAAAGTATGACTATAAAAAAATCTACCGCAGCTAATGTCAGAGAGGGAAACATTTTTGAGAAAACACACATAGAGGAGGAACCAGAATGTCCTCTGTGGATGTGCACTGAGATTCAACAAAGTCAGTAAGAAAAGAGTTTGGCCTGAGTTAGCAAACTGAAGTTAAAATTCTCTTGTCTAGCAAGGAAGGTCTTTGCAACTCTGAAGATACAGACACATAAATCACTCCCTTGTGAGGGCTGATTTCTTCTCAAATGAATAAAAAAAAAAAGGGTGTATTAGTATGCTGATGCACAGTATGTCAGTGTCCACAGATTAGTATTACCCACTATGTCCAGTAAAGTAACGATAAGGTGTAAATGGAAGTCAGTGTTCTCTCTTTGAGTTGTATAATTCGGTAAAGTGAGACACAGCTGATCTAGCTACCGTGCATTGACAAATAATCGTTCTCATGAGAGAGGTGAACTGGGCATGCTGTACTTTTCATAAAAATTAAAGAGCCCATGTCAGGCATGATGGACAGCTGGAAATGCTTTGTTTTCCACACCTTGGGTATACAGTTCTGTCTACTGCTATTACTTGCTGTTTTGTGGAGAGGACCCCTGGGAATTCTCTGCTGTCTCTTACAATGCAGCAAGCCAGTGCTTCGGCATGTACTTGTCTAACTGTACATAAGTCCCGCAAATGAAACAAAAAAAGTGCAGGGTCTGCAATGCAGTGCAAAAGATTTTAAATTGCTTTCTCTGACATATTTAACCACCAAAAGATGCAGGCACCATTGCTCCAAAGCAGATCCAGTGATTGTAATGGCCTTTGATGACTGGGTTCTGGTGATTCAGTCCTGCCTGGTGCTGATGACTTGTGTGCTTTTCTAAATACTCTCAATTTCCACAGAAACTAAAGAGAATCAAGGTATTAACACCTATATAATTTATATTTCCATGTATTCACTAAGGAAAGACATTATTTAAAATTAAACTGAAAGCACTTATTCAGTACAATAAGTTTTTAGCTTGTATTATAGACATCAATAGTACGTCCTCATGCAAATCCTGAATACAAACCTCATAGTAACATCGTATGTCTTGTTTAAACACTCTGGAAAGGCAACGTTTGTCTAAGTTGTGTTTGCAGCTGCTTTTCCCACCTCCGAGGTAGCTAATGAAATATTTGAACTGCAACTGGTCTGAGTAGAGAAAATTTTTCTCTGTCCACATACCACTGTCCTTGGCTCTCACCAGAGATAGTATTTCCCTTTATCATCTGGTTTATCATCTGGTTTAACCAGTCACGTTACTGGTCTCTCACCTCCTCCTGTAAAATGGCCTGAATCATTTTACAACCAACCTTTCTTAGTGTTATTTTTTTCCTTAAAAAAACCCCCAAACAGTCCAACTTGAAACTGTTTTGGAGAAAATATAGAGAGTAACCATATGGAAAATTATACTAGGACATCTGAGGCTTGGAAAATGCAGTTGGGACAGTAGGGATAGTAGCAAACAGTTGGCAGGTGGAGGGACGATTAGGGTCTTCAAGTGGTACCCTGTATAACCTGGATCTTCTGCAGTCAGCATAGTTTATTATCTGTGTCCTCAGGAAACTTGTCCCTCAGCAATGCCCCTAGAGGAATTAGCATAAATTAACATGTTCCTTTAGATATATTCCTATCTCAAAAGTGAATTTAACACTTGCAAAAGGACATGGATCGATAGCTCTTGGACCCAAACCTATTCATTTCTGAAAGAAATACAAGATCCATGAATCAGAGGTGCCAGCTTCTGGCTCTCCTCTGTGGAAGAGGAGTCAGCCCCAGGGGTGGGAGGGAATGTCACTTCTTGCCCACCGAGACCAGGCCTTATACTGACACCCTCATTAATAAAAATGAAGCACTGCCCACTGCACCATATCTGCAGCTGTCAATTATCACCAGAGATATTTTTCCTGCTGATGAATAGAGAAAGAAGAGTTTGATAGTTGACCCAGGGTTACCATTCCTTCCTTATATACCAGTAGTAGCATAATTTTGTGGGTTACTAGCTAGAGAATCAGTTTAATCCATTTTAGCAAAGCCTAAAATATTACCAATAACTGCTGTAAATGTTCAGAGGAGACAAAGGATGAAGAATTCTTCCTTTCAACTTTTCTTTCAGTGTCCTCAATTCCTGGCCTTGTTGTGGTAGAAATCTGTAAAATTAAAACTTGTTCCTTAGCTCTAGCTTGCCTACGGAGAAGATTGCCTTGTCCATAGTATGTATGCTTTGCTGTTCAAATGGTAGTTACCAGCAGATTATTCTTCCCGCCCCCCCCCCCCACCTCTTATAAGTGATTTTTTTAAATTTTTATGTAACCACTTGTACCAGAGCTTTATAGCCACATCAAAAGCTTTGGGGAAAACTCCTTTTTTTAAGCTTGCAGCAGCGTATAGCTTTATACCCAATTACATGGCAAATCACATGTTTTACATGCAAACCTTATATATACGTTCACAGTTTCCTTACATGGTCAGGTTTGAAGCTTGTTCTTCAGTAGGCTTTTTACTACTTGGCTTTGGGATTGTCTCATCACCTGTTATTAAAAACGTGTGGAAAATTGCACAGAGAAATGTCTGCCTTGGGTAATTATCTGGTTGCTGTATTACCTGAGCATCTGAGCACTTTACAGGCTTCAAAGTATTTATCTTTACAACAACCCTGTGAGAGAGGGAAGTGTTGTAATGCCATTTGTGAGGCAGGGGGCTGAGGAAAAGGCATGCTGCATCTCTGCTGAGGGGGAACATTGCTCCACAGCATGGCCCCTGAGTGCCCAGCAGCCTGGCTGGAGCGCAGTACACCTCCCGCCCAGCCAGTGCAATGGGGTTTTCTTCCCACAAAAGGGAAGGAACCGATGTGTTTAATTCTTACCTTGGTATATGCCTGGCATGTGGTGAGCATGAATGTCTGGGAGATCTGCATGGATCCCATGTCTACCAGTTTACATGTAGCTTAAGTGACTTGCTGAAGACGGTACAGGAAATCTGAAGCAGAGTAAGTAGAACATGGGCTATGGGCATGTGATTCAGACTGAGATGCACAACAGTATCCCAGATGCCTGTGTGCAGCTGACCGGTACCACACAGAGTCTGCAAGAAACCTGCTCTTTTCTGGTGCAGCAGTTGGAGTCAAGTGTCAAAAATGAGAGTAGATATTTAGCAAATGCATCCTAGCCTAGGGTTCAGTTAGGTCCAGTTGGAAAGCTTTGAGAGGTTTTGGTTTCATCTACCCTACACCACCAAATAACCAAGGAAGAAATATGAATATTTTTATAACATGATAATATTGAAACCCTACTTGAGATGTTCCTGCTTGTCCTGTTACTTTAAAACGATGTTCCAGCAGAGCATTTAATGAAGAGTAAAAACACAATTGTGGAATTTAAAAATATTAATAGCACCTGCTTTATCACTGCAAACACTTTGGAGGGAGGTATGAACCTTGACTGACATCTTGAACTGTCTGGCATATTACTGTGTTTTGCATATTGCGCAATAAACTTCATAGAATCATAGAACAGCCCAGGCTGGAAAGGACCTCGAAAGATCATCTGGTCCAACTGTTTGTGGGAAAGGAACCTAGATGAGATTATCTAGCACCCTGTCCAATTGCATCTTCAAAACCTCAAGTGATAGGGACTCTACCACATCCCTGCGGAGGTTCTTCCAGTGAATGATTGTTGTTACTGTAAAAAATTTCTTCCTTACATTGAGATGAAATCTCTCCTGCTGCAGCTTGGAGCCTTGTCTTCTCCATGTGGCTCCTTGTGAAGAGAAAGCTTCTGTCCTCTTTGCAGCCACCCTTTAAGTACTGGAATACTGTGAAGAGTTCCCCTCTGAGCCTTTTCTTCTGCAGGCGAAAAACACTTGCTGCCTTCAGTGTTTCCTTATAGGGCAGGTTCTCCATGCCTTTGATCATCTTTAAGGCCCTCCTTTGGACCCTCTCCAGTCTGTCCACATCTTTCTTGAATTGTGGGGACCAGAACTGGACACAATACTTCAGGTGCAGCCTGACAAGGGCTGGGTAGAGTGGGCTGATCACATCTCTATCCCTATCCCTGCTAGTATTGCCTCTGTGGATGCAACCCAGTTGCTGGAGCCCTGCACTGCTGACTCATGTTCAGCTTGTTGTCCACCAGGACCCTCAGGTCCCTTTCAGCAAGACTGCTCCCCAGCCACAGATCCTAGCCACTACTGGGCTCTTTGGTTGTTTCATCCCAGGTGCAGGACTTTGCACGTGTCTTTGTTAAACTTCATACTGTTCTTGCTAGCCCACTCTTCCACCCTGTCCAGGTCAATTCATTCAGCAATAAACTTCTTATTTGCCCGGTTGCTGGTGAGTTGCTTCTACAAAAGCATCCGCATATTTTGTGAAGGCAGAAAAATGCACCCATTATCTACTGCTTGAATCCTGCCATTTGTCTTTGCAATAAACTCAGAGCTCCAGGGCATGGTTTTGATAAATAATTAAGGGCTAATCCTGGTAATGCTTTGTGTGTGGAGCTGCCATTGAAATCGATGGGTGTTCTGAGCATGGAGAACTTGCCCTAGTGGGCCTTTAATCTTGCAGTAAACCAGAGAGACATTTGTTTTGCAACTGAGTGTTTGGTGGAATAATGAGAGCATGTGTACAGAGATTTTATTTTTCATCATTCTTTGCAATGAGGAAAGACACTGTAGTGTTTATATAGAACACCAATGCAATGTAGGGAAACAATAGTGGATTTCTGGAGATATTATCTTCCTTAGTTTATAAACAGATCACTGTTGACTATCAATCACTATCAATTTTTCCTCAATTAGTACATGAAAAACACATCTTAGCAGCCATTAAAATGTTTATAATCATCATTACATTAGCCTATGATTCTATGAGTCTGCTTACATGTATAAAAGTAATCAGAGTAACTTTGATTTTCTCTCTCAGTAAAAATGCCAGAGATAAAACTGCAAGCAATTCAAGGCTAGTTCTTAAGTATAAATGGCTAAGGTAACTAATGAAAAACAAACATGATGGATGGCATAATAATGTATAAGAAAGCTTATTGAGAAACGCTGGTGTTCTGAAAATTCTCTATGAAAGAAGTGTTTTGCATTGCCAATGTCTGAATAATTTCTTTGAAATTGCTAGCTATTTTATCATCATTATTTTAAGATTTTTTAAAACAAAATAGTAGCTGAGCTTAAAGGTCAAGAACTGTAAATACATGAGACCTTCCTTTCCATATACTGTCTGCATTTGAAACAAAGTTTTTTAGTTCTTTTTGAAATGGAAGTTTGAGTTAATCTCTTCTTTTTTTATGCTGCTTATTTACAAAGCAAAAGCTTCTATGTGTCTCAGTGGGCTGAAAAGCAGATTATTGAAAAGCCGGATATATACTATCCTAAATTGAAGTGCTGCCTATACTTACTATTTTTTAAAATGTGCTGTGGAAAGTTCCCCATATTTTATTTTTCTCATCAGGTAAAAGCTGCAATAATCGTGCACAGCCAGCCCCAGCAGTGAGAACCTGCTGCGCCGTGCCGAGCCCAGCAGCCCACCACAGCAGCCCCGTGTGGCCATGGTCACGTAAGGCACACTTGGATCTGGCAAAGGCTGCCAAATGAATTGGTGTCTGTTTCTGAGCTGTGTGAAGTGATGGGCCAGAGGTTGATACTTGGGTTTTTTGTTTGAGACCCACATTGTGGCCCACTTTCAAGATTGTTATTCCCTGTGCTGGGTCTAGCCTGCCACAGAAGAGCAAACTGATCCCGGGGATGTGTACTGGACCTTGTGTCCCACACCTGGACAGGGCAGCAGCAAAGTTACCCCAGCTCCTCGAGGGGAAACATGGCATAGCTGCATGAGCATTTGAACTCTGGAGTGTAAACTGTCTGGTTACTAGTCTTTAAAACTCAGTTTACCTATTTTATCTTCCTTTCCCCCCTATCTTTTCAATTAGTGCTGGGAAAAGCTTGTCAGGGTAGGAAATGTTGTAGAATTAAATACTATGACATATACATGAATTCTTGTATGAATTCCCTCTTTTTAAATCACTGAACCACACTGCTATAAAAACATTTTCAGTTTGTAAATATTGATAAAACTGTATTTCTAATATGTGAATAGAATTTTTGTTGGACAAATTAAATAAAATGCCCTTGTGTGAATAAAATTTCTTTTCACAGAACATAGCATTTGAGGTTAACTTTCATGTAACAGCCTTTTGAAAATCTTCTTTAACTTCAAAGGAGAGACAGAGAGCAGCAGATATCAAATCCAGAATTCATTTCTCCTTTAAACTGTAAGGATGCTGTCCAGATTGCACTCATCAAAGATTTGCATGACTGTACAGCTTAATTTTCTCACTCACTTCCAGATCTGTGCATGGTTGTGATGGGAGCTTTGCAAACTTAGGGACATCACACTTCCAGTCATTCAGCTAAGAGGAATGGGCTTAGCAGAGAACTTGCCAAAGCTCCTCACAGTGGAGAGGAGAGGTATGGAGATGGTTACTGTGTGACTTCAGTCCTCTGATCCCATTGCTTTCCTGCACAGGGCAAGAACCTGAAGGTTGCTTTAAACTGGGACAAATGGGATGTAGGGAAGGATTTTCTGTAAGAACTTTTTCTCCAGACTGAAGGTAAGACAGAAACAACAGAGGTATGACCGGGTCTTTGCTGTGGAAACAACCTTTCTCACCTGAAGACATCTGACATTGGCCAGATGTACCAGATGTAAAATTAGGATAGCTGGGTAGGTTGGCATGACACAGAGTACAATTCTGGAGCTAGTGCCAGGGAACATGGGTATGCCAGTATGCTTTTAAGACAAGATGACTGGTCTTAATTTATCTTTTTCCCTTCCCTGTGGTTTTTATAACAAAGGGACGTGATGCTTTCCCTTGAAAATGTGTGGAAAGGATTTGGAGATGCTGGCACTTAGAAGGCTGTAGGGCTCCTTTTCCCCAGCCAGCTTTCTTTCCCCTCTCCTACCCCCTCAAGGATTTTAGCCTGGATGTTTGTGATTCAGGATGGGACATGTGTTAGAAAATAGGCCAAGCAAAACACAACTGGGCAAACCTTACAACAGGAGAATAAGAAGGTTTGAGAAAATGATAAAGCTCATGAAAATCATGCAAATATTGAAACTTTAAATAAAACCTAACAAATTTTTTTTTAGCAAATACTGAATGGTAATAACACTACTGCTGCCTAAGCTGAAATAATAGAATCATAGAAGCATAGAATGGTTTGGGTTGGAAGGGACCTTAAAGATCACTTAGTTCCACCCCCCCCCTGCCACAGGCAGGGACACGTTCCACTAGACCAGGTTGCTCAAAGCCCCATCCAGCCTGGCCTTGAACACTTCCAGGGATGGGGCACCCACAACATCTTTGGGCAACATGTTTCAGTGCCTCACCACCCTCATAGAGAAGAACTTCTTCCTTACATCTAATCTAAATCTATCCTCTTCCAGTTTAAAGCCATTACCCCTTGTCCTATCACTACATGCCCTTGTAAAAAGTCCCCTCTCCAGCTTTCCTGTGGGCCTCCTTTAGGTACTGAAAGGCTGCTATAAGGTCCCCCCGGATCCTTCTCTACTCCAGGCTGAACAACCCCAACTCTCTCAGTCTGTCTTCATAGGAGAGGTGCTCCAGCCCTCTGATCATCTTTGCGGCCCTCCTCTGGACTCGCTCCAACAGGTCCATGTCCTTCTTATGTTGGGGGCCCCAGAGCTGAACACAGTACTCCAGGTGGGGTCTCATGAGAGAGGAGCAGAGGGGGAGAATCACCTCTCTTGACCTGCTGGTCATGCTTCTTTTGATGCAGCTCAGGATACAGTTGACTTTCTTGGACTGTAAACATACATTGCCGGGTCATGTTGAGCTTCTCATCACCCAACACCCCTAAATCCTTTTCCGCAGGGCTGCTCTCAATGCGTTCATCGCCCAGCCTGTATTTGTGCTTGGGATTGCCCTGAACCATGTGCAGGACCTTGCACTTGACTTTGTTGGACTTCGTGATGTTTGCATAGGCCCACCTCTTGAGCCTGTCAGGGTGCCTCTGGATGGCATCCCTTCCCTCCAGCATGTTGACCACACCACACAGCTTGGTGTCCTCAGCAAACTTGATGAGGGTGCATTCAACCCTACTGTCCATGGCGCTGACAAAGATGTTAAACAGCGCCGGTCCCCATACCGACCCTGAGGAACACCACTAGTCACTGGTCTCCACTCAGATATCGAGGCGTTGACCGCAATTCTTTGAGTGTGACCATCCAGCCAATTCCTTATCCACCTAGCGGTCTACCCATCAAATCCATGTCTCTCCAAATTAGAGACAAGGATGTCATGTGGGGCAGTGTCAAATGCTTTGCACAAGTCCAGGTAGATGATGTCAGTTGCTCTCCCCATATCCACCAACACTGTAACCCCACTGTAGAAGGCCACCAAATTTGTCAGGCGCAATTTGCCCTTAGTGAAGCCATGTTGGCTGTCACCAATCACCTCCTTATTTTCCATGTGCCTTGGCATAGGTTCCAGGAGGATCTGCTCCATGATCTTGCCAGGCACACAGGTGAGACTGACTGGCCTGTAGATCCCCTGGTCTTCCTTTCTTCCCTTTTTAAAAATGGGGGTTATGTTTCCCCTTTTCCAGTCTGTGGGAACTTCCCTGGACTGCCACAACTTCTCAAACATGTTAGATAGTGGCTTAGCCACATCATCTGCCAGTTCCCTCAGGGCCCACAGATGCATCTCATCAGGTCCCATGGGCTTGTGCAACTTCAGGTTCCTTAGATGATCTCGAACCTGATCTTCTCCTATGGTGGGCAGGTTCTTCATCCTCCCAGTCCTTGCCTTTGCCTCCTGTGTCTTGGGTGGTGTGGCTGGAGCACTTGCCAGTGAAGACTGAGGCAAAAAAGTCATTGAATACCTCAGTCTTCTCCATGTCCTGGGTAACCAGGTCTCCTGTTTCCTTCTGGAGAGGGCCCACATTTTCCCTAGCCTTTCTTTTATCACTGATGTACCTATAGAAGCTTTTCTTGTTGCCCTTGATGTCCCTGCCAGATTTAATTCTAGCAGGGCTTTAGCTTTCCTAACCTGATCCCTGGCTGCTCGGACAATTTCTCTGTATTCCTCCCAGGCTACCTGTCCTTGCTTCCACCCTCTGTAGGCTTCATTTTTGTGTTTGGGTTTGTCCAGGAGCTCCTTGTTCATTCATGCAGACCTCCTGGCATTTTTGCCTGACTTCCTCTTTGTTGGGTTGCATTCATTGCTCCTGAGTTTGGAGGAGGTTATACTTGAATATTAACCAGCTTTCTTGGGTCTCTCTTCCCTTCTGGGCTTTATCCCATGGTACTCTACCAAGCAGATCCCTGAAGAGGCCAAAGTCTGCTCTCCTGAAGTCCAGGGTAGCAAGCTCGTTCTGCGTCCTCCTCGCTGCCCTGAGGATCTTGAACTCCACCATTTCATGGTCACTGCAGCCAAGGCTGCCCTTGAGCTTTACATTCCCCACCAGCCCCTACTTGTTGGGGAGAACAAGGTCCAGCACAACATGTCTGAAATAGGAGAAGCAACTTTACTTTGTTGATTATATGTTGATTTTGTATTGGCAGGAAGCTGAAGGTCTGATTTTTACCCTGAAATGGGCTGTTAATAGAGTGGGAAAATATCAGTTGCAGCCCTGCCTGATGTTAGTGGAATAACTTCTGTGCTGTACACAGTAAACTACTGGAGAGAAGCAATCTGTGCAGAGTAAGCATCAGTGCTTCTGGTTTTACCTTGATGAAGACTGCTAATCTATCTGTGGAATGGAAAACCTTCTGACTTTAAAAGCCCTGAACAATTCTTGTGTTTTGGAGTTGTGGAAAACTTACTTTAAAAATGCAAGTTTTGATAGATTCTGCTGAGATGAGAATCCTAAAAAATGAAATAGAAGTTACACTACCCCTTTCCAGATGAACACAGGAGAATTTGTTTCTTTTTTAAGCGAAGCAGGTGCTAGAGGGCTACAGTCTTGTTGATATGATACCAGTGTTATTTGGTTTATTGGAGAACATGTTTTTTAAAATGAAAATTATGATGCTATGTTAGCAAAAATAAATTCATTAATGGGATTATCAGTTTAGATCATTAAGTCTGGTGATGAAGGAGTTCTAGTTTTGATCAGACAGTCCTATCTCAAGGATGTCTGGGAACAAACTGACAATGCCATCAATTGTTTTAACCGTAGCATCCTCATCTGATGCATCCAAGCATGTGCTCAGGATGCCCTTTGATGGCATAAGGAGAACTGAAATACTGTGTACATGCAAATAACTCGACAGCTTCACGCTTGGCATCAGGTGTATAGTGTCTGTTCTATATGGGGGATTCTGCTTGCATACTGGTGATGTGTGTTACAACGTGCCATATAACTAAATGTTATATAACAACTTGGGTGCATTCAGAAGTGTTGCCTGTATGGTTTTACACAACAGTAGGCTTGTGGTTTCTGTATGTCGGTTTGTGTCAGAGAAGTGGGTGGTGTATGCTCTTCTTCTTGGGAATACACAAATAGTCAGACACTGTCCAGATATTAAAAGAAGGAATGAAAAAAGAGAGAAATCTGGGCACTGCTGAGTTAGTCTTGCTGTAGACATAAACTATTGCTACATTTAAGCAGTAGTAGAAAGATCATGCAGTTGGCAGTGCTTTAATCCAAATAATATTGTCGATCAATTACACCACATGGCTAAACTTTACCTTAATGAACAGCTACAGCATTTCTTTCCAGTAAGTTTGGACACCTTGGAGTACCTGCTTCCGCTTCAATTTAATCCTTTTGGGGAGTGGGAGTGGAACATACTGAGAAAAAAACAAAGGCAATGATTACATGCACTCATTATTTTGGCTATTCTCACTATTTTTGTTTGTTCTTCTGGAATAGCATGGAATGGCAAGTGCTTGGATAAGTCTATTGTGACCTCTCTGGCTGTTGTCTCCAATTAAACAAATTATTGTCAAGCTAAAGGTACAATTTTTTATTTTTGTGGGCTAGCAATATTGCAGGTTTGCTTGTACACACATTGCTGTATTATTGACACACCCTGACACTGCTTTTGTTACTTGTGTTCTTACAAAATTCCCAGGCAATCATTAGCTGTGCTTCAGTACCCACTTCAAATGCTCTCTTGGGTCCTTTTATACCCTACTCTTCAAACACCCTCTTTGGTGTGTAAGTGTTAACAGGTGTGACCATGTGTATAGAAGTGCATGACACTAGTGTGGTATCGCTGTCACAGAGACTGGACCCTCTTTACACTTTTTATTCACTTTTAAAGAGTGAATTTAATAACCATAAAATACACTGAGAGTTCTGAAATCTGAGGTCTACTGTTTTTCTGTTGGAATAGGTATAGGGCAAATATCACAAGACATGCAAACAGCAAAGAGCACATTAATTTCTGTGCACAATATCTACCATATGCTTCAGCCTTGACTTTTTGCAAGGTCTCTGGAGACAGAATGGTAATTCAATCTTTGTGTCCATTGACTCTGTGTTTTTCCTGCATCAGTTGTCCAAAGAAGTGCTGCTTCATCCCAGCTGTAATGAATATTCCATGTAAAGGGCAGGGCATGCAGTTTGTTGTCTGTCACTTTAAACTATATTTGGTTGGAATCAGCCATAAACAGAAATCAGCACTTTCATTTAGAAGGAAATATCTGGTATTTGTCTTGTTTTGTTGAGAGAAAATAAAAAAACCGCAACCCCCAAACATTTAGAATTGGATCAAAAAATTCTAAAAATTTTGATAGTACATTGCGCTTACAATGTTGCCATTAAAATTCAGCATTTCAAAATTCCAGAAGAGAAGTTTCACATTTAGCTGAAGAACAGTCTAGTTCTCAGCCAGCTGAACATCAAACTTGACCACCGCCATTCCTGAACATGGCTTCCTGAGACTTGAAGTTGGATGTCTGTATGCTTTTTCTTTCTCTAATCAAATAATGTAGGTCAACAATAATGTGAATACTGGACTGTGTCACGCTCTTGGATCAAAGTGGGGGGAAAACTGCATCAGTGAATATAGTATCAAACCAGAAAGATTAGCTTGCAGTATCAGCCCTGTAAACCCCCATGATGCAATATGGCATTTAATTCTGAAGTGATCCGTGCCTCTATACCCAACTTGAATAAGACCATAACTACAACTTGTACCAGCACTATAGAAAGATACAGAAATACTGGAGAACACCGAGTAAATAGTCAGGTAAAGGGGGGATCCAAGACCAGGAAAACAAGCCTTGTGATGGCTAGTGAAGTTTACAGAGTTCAGTTCATTCAGTTTGCTGAAAAGATACTGGAAACAGACTGCATATGGCTGGTGGTTACATATAGTTGCTGCATAGAGAAAAGAAATGTGAAGTAAAACAGAGAATTTTCAGCTCTGCACAGGAAAGTGTGACTGATTGCAGTGGCTGAAAATTTAGATTTGTTTAATCACATTTTGAAATATGATATGATTTGCCATTAAAAATTAAGCATTGCAGCATTTTAGCCAAAACAGTGGGTGAGTTTAAACATTAAAAGAAGGGAAGACATTTTGTGCTTTGTTGATTTGCCTTTGTTTTCTTCCACTGCTTTCTAAAGGATATGTTTTAATCCAGATTCTTGAAAAAAATTCTACAGCCTGTACACACAGAAAATGGTGCTCTCCTTTGGCCTTAGCTGGGCTCATGAATACAGCCTGGAGCACTACTCCAGATTATTAGGATCCATCAGTATGTGGTTTGTTTCAGAAATATGAATAATAGCTTTCCTATTGGGAAATACAGTTTCTTGATTAACAGAGGCCATCTGGATCAAGACTGCAAAAAAGGAAGCAGGTGAATAGCCTTCAATTTGCCTGACCTTGTCTTCTAAAGATGCCTTAAGCTGTGGGTATCTGTATTGAGATTTCTTTCCAGCAGGCCAATTCAACTTCCATTTTACTTTAATTGATCTTTTGAAACGTTAGTGCAATAGAGCACCCTAATAGCAAAGAGTAAGATTAATACAGATATTTTGTACCTGGTCTATGAGAAATAATCTAACTACTTACTGAAAAGAAACTGAGTTGAATAAAAGTTGCTACCTAAACTGTGGGAAAGCAATAAATATCAGCCAGGAACTGCAGATAATGATATAATATTTGCATCCATTGCCTTCATTAATAATTTCTAGAATCTTATAAAAGAATATCTTTTTGCAGAACATAATTTATCAACTTTCTTCAGTGTTTATTTCTGCCTGAAATACGAATACACTGCATTAGATACGATATTACACAGAACAAGGAACAAATTACAGAAGGTTAAAAGAACCAGTATTTTATAATTAATGGTATGCTGTCTTGACATTTCAAACTCAATGCAATCCTCTGTGACCCTCTTTATTTTATTTCTTTGTAGTGAAAGTTTTCGTAAGCAACATTAGTTGCCTGTAATGTGGGGTGAGTGGGAGGTGGAAGAAACTCTTCCATTAAAATCATGTTGTGTTTTGAGTCTTGCTTTCAGAATTGAAACTACTCAGCAACTTTACATGACAATTGAAATCCATTAATGAAGAAATTTCCCGAGACAGCTTCTATTTGCTGGCTGTGAGGGGAGGGCATGAACACCTGTGAATGAATCTGAGGTCTGGATTTAATGGCCTGAGCTCATATTATGAAACCATTGTCTTGACTTCTGCTTTTACCATTCACCTATTCTCTTTTTTTCTGATAATATCTTTGGGCTAGCCCTATGCCCAGAGCTCCTGGGAGTGCCAGTTCCCAGGAGCAAGTTCAGGGAATGCATTAGAGAAAAGGAAAGCCTCAGGAGTTATTTATCATTAGCCTCACCTTATTACTGTGCTTTATTGATAAGAAACTTTATCCAAAGCTTTGGATTAAAACTCATACTCCCTAGACATAAATAAATTTTGTTGTATCTTTTTTTGGCAAAGAGCAGTGTAAGGGACCAAAACAGTGTGCTCTGATTTGACCTGCTGCCTGACCTTTAGCTTGTCTTAGCACTGATGTAATTGCAATTGCTCCTGCACTGGCCCTGCTCCCCCTGCCTTTGAAGGAGGACCAGCAGGACAATGGTTCAGTTCCTGCTGTTTCTTGCTGGTTTTGGCGATACCTAGCCCCTGCTTATGAATCTCTACTACTTAAGTGTCAGATGTGCACTAAACCACTACTCAGACTGTGATTGTGCTCTTTCAAAGGCTGGTACAAAGAGGGAAGGAAGTTCTTTGTATCAGTCTCTTTCAAACCTTCTGTGTAGGGCAAGCTACCACCAAACCTTAAGAGCTTGCTGGTGGTCACTTAACAGCTACAGACAAACCCAGAAACACCAGCAGCCCAGAGCTCTAGTGTTCCTCTCACTTCATACCATGACTTGTGTTCCAGCTCCCTGCATCTATTGTCTCCTATGCCTCAGGTCAGCCTCCACAAAAACACTGTAGTGCAGTTTTGAACTGGACTTTTAGCATCCTCCTCAAAAAGTAGAGTGCTTTTCTGTACCCTCCAAGCTCTCTGCACCTTTCATCTCAAGCCTTGCTGAAGTAATCCACCGTCTATAGAAAGTAATTCTGCATAGCAGCCTCTCATTCCTTAGGTACCTCTGAGACAATGGCAGAGGCTTCCTTCCTCCTGGTACATATATGATGTGTCTTCCATAATAATTTCAGCCTCTGACTCCCAGTCTCCCTTACTGTCCTCCTCACAGCCATCTGGTCTGTGCTCTGTTGATGCTGCCCTTCCCATGCTGCTCTGTAAGTTCATGTGGATGGGGATACAAGTGACAATTACACAGCAAAGACAGTGCTCACATTCAACCCTGCATTAAAAAAAAAAAAGAAAGTGTTGTCTTATGCTACTGAAGACAGGCCATTTGTCTCTTTGCTCTGCGATGGTCGGCAGCTTATAAATGTGTACCGGATCAGTGCAGGCAGTTGTGCTCCAGGAGCACTTTATTTATCCTAGTCACTGACCAGCTGTGTTATATGCATCTTCTTTTGCTAATATGCTGCTGCCCAGCGTGACAATCAAGCTTGTTCTTCTAGAAACTGGCAAGAAAAAGAGAAGCCAGCTGGCACGGAGGGAGGAGGGGAAACCCATTGAATGCCATCTTAGCCTGTGGGATGACAGTAGGAGATGAAGGGAACTAAATAAAATGCTGGAAAGACAATGGGAAAGGTTGGCAGAAGGCAGGAGACTAGCAAGAGTCGGAAAAAGGTGGAATGGGGACAGTGTTTGGAGAAGAGAGGAAGGCAGGACAAAAATATAGGATGTATTAGGACTGAGTGTATAATTAGAGAATAGAGAAATGACAAATAAGAAAAGTTACAGATTAAAGAAAAGTTTTAGAAAAAAGAAAAAGACAAAATGGGGAAATAGGGAAAATGACTAAGTGAAACTAGAATGACTCAGTTCACTTTGTTCATGGTTCAGTGTATTGTTTTTCTGTTGTCCTGTTGATGTTGCAATTTCTTCTTGGACTTAGTGTCTCTTACTGCAGTAAAATGGTTAGGTTTGGAAAGTATTATCCAGGCAAGAATAGAAGAAGCTGTTAACTAACTGCATCAGACAGGATTGAAGAAGAACAGCTTTCTCCAGAGCAATAGAGTTCTGTTGAAGTCTAATGTTTCATGGGACTGCTGTGATGAGAGAATGAGAATGTCTAATGTTTCACTTTGACAGTGTTGAAACATTTATATCAATTTGATTTGACTTACTTAGTAAAGACAATATATTCTCTTTAACATTTTAATATAAGAGTTATGCAAAATGAACCAGAACACTGAAGTCTGAGATACTTTTATAATATTGAAAGGAAAGGTTTTGTTAATTAATTTAATTCTGCTGAGATGTTTATTTGTCTTCAATTTTTTACTGAAAGATATGAAATTTCAGAATTCCTTGTGGAATGAAAGAACTGATTTCAAATCGTGTGCAGAAATAACTTTTAATACCTGCTTAGCTAGCTGATTTAAAAATTAATAAGAGCTCAGTTTCTTAAACACTGGAGTAATAGATTATAAATCGGAAAGAGTTCGGTACAATCCTCTAGCTGAGTCCTTTATATAATAAAATGTCACTCAGGCAATTCCTGTTTTAGCAAAAGCCTAGTGCTTAGAATATGATTTAATATGGCAAAACCACTATAAATTGTGCTATATTGCCCTAAAGGTTAATTACTTTCAGTGTTGCAAATTTGTGCCTCATTGCCTATCCAAATCTAGTTTCCCTCAATCTCCAGCCACTGTGTTTTTTTCTGGTTTTGTCTGTTAGATTGAAAAAAATTCTGTTCTCCATGTCAGTGTTATGGACTGGTATTATGTCACCATTTAACTTTCCCTTTGTTAAACTAAATAGACTAAGAACCTTGGCTCTTTTGTTATCAATAATTTCAGCTTTCTCCTAAAAGCTGTTCTTGGAATTCTTTCATTGAACCTTTTCTGAATTACAGACACCAGAAGTCAGCAGAGCACTTGCTATCTTGGTAGCAAATATAGAGTTTGTAATAATCAATATTCTTCTGTCTACACTTGTGAGGCCAAGATTAGCCTGTCTGGTTAATCTTGCACTGAGAGCACTTACAGCTCAGGTTCATCTGTTGCCTCCACATCAGCTTCAGATCCTGTCTAGATTCCTGCCTTTTGTTAATTAATCAAATTCTTCTCAGATGTTTATCCGTTTTCAATTTTTTTTCTGTGCAAGATGCAATATCAGAATTTGTTGTGGAGCAAAAGGACGGACTCCAAATCATCTGCAAAAACAGTTTTCAATACCTGCTTAGCTAGGTAATTTAAAAATTAAGGAGAGCTTGGTTTCTTAAACACTGGGGTAAGAGATTATAAATATGAAAGCACTGGCTACAATCCTTTGCTGAATATTCTATATAGTAAATTGTTTTTATTATATACCAGCACATAATTGTATTTATGAGCACAAAATCTCCCATTCGATGTCTGTTCCTCCAGTGTCACTTCATACCTAATGATATAAAACCCCACTTGATTCTTCTTCCACCCAGACAGATGTATTTAAATAGATCCAAGTAAGCTGGTCCCCTCATTCCTTACATGCCTTCAATTTCTGCTTAATCATCCAATCTTTATCAGTAGCAGTATTTCTGACTTCATCGCTGACAGTGCTCTGAGCGGAAGATTGGAGTACATGACCTACTGTGGTCCTTTCCAACCTGTATGATCCTGTGATGCTATGATTTTCTTCCTAGTATACGGAAGAAAAGAAGAAATTACTGAGGTTGTCTCCTACAGCCTTCAGGCCTGATAATAATTCACAACTATACTTTGAGACCAATTAACCAGTTTTTAATCCATTTAATGTTTGGCCTGTTGATTTTGTGTTCCCCTAATTTCTTGATCAAAATATTTGCGTGGTACCAAACCATATGCCCTAGAGAAGCCTTACATATCATTACTCTTCATTCTACCAGCCAAATTTATAGTCTCATCAAAACCTCTCAAGATGCACTAGCCTTTCTAACAGTGAGCTTTTAAACAGAGAGTCATAGATGGCTAAAATTAATGTTTTAGCAGCGCCTATAGTGAACTCAAGAGACTTGTCTAGTCTTTATTGAGTGGGTAATACTTCTTTCTCATTCCACTCTGTAACATCCCAAAATTATGGTTTAAGTCTTTGTTGTGAGAACAGCAATTTGAAGGATGATACCAAAATGACCAAGCTTATTTTTCAAAAGTCTCTTTCTCTCTCTTGCTGCCAACTAGTTTTCAGATTCATAAGCAGCAGAAAAACTGTTGTTCCTTATATTCATTTTTTAAAAACATTTTTTTTGTCTTCTACTTAAATAGTGGCTGCTTGGAATAAAGGAATTCCTCTCACCTTCTAAAAAAGGGCAGGGTCTGAGACAGTTTTTATTTCAATACTTTGACTTGTGTATGAAATACTTCTGTAAATGACAGTTATACAATGATTTTACACATTACAGTGCTATTTTTATTAATATATAACATATAATTTTATGTTAAATAAATCAGTTATCTTTATTACTTAGGCAGACTCACCAATTGTGTTTTATGCAGAATATTCAGTCTGCTAAATTGCACTGATAGGAGATACAGTTACAGTTCTCTAAGAACATCATGAAAAGATCACAAGGAAAACAAGAAAGAAATGTGGGAGTAGAGCTGAAAAAGGATAGCACAATTTGCGTCAGGGTGAGGGAAAATGGTTATAAAATGATAGCTAACTCTTACTCAAGTACTGGATAAATGAAGATGAGTTTCAAAGGCATTTTCTACTGCGGAGGCAGCAGTCCAGGTGAATGTTCCATCTTATCAGCTAGCAATGCAGCAGGGGACTACAAGGAAAAGCTGTTGGATTTACATGTAGCAGCAGGAAGAGAGATGTCAGAACTAAATTACTGATCTTCACATGCCATATTCCTGACAAATACCTGTCTGTTAATAAGTCTCCATGCATGGAGTCCATCACCCTACCATCAGCTGCCTTAAAGACTGCTGTCTGCTAGTGCTTTCCCTCTGCAATCAGAAGGCAGATGCACAGGCACCTGTGCAACTTAATTTCCACCCATCCACCCATTTTAGACAGTACTGGAGGTGTCAGTCACCCTTTGCTGTCAAGGGAGTCTCGGCTTAGACTAGGTGCTTGACACCTCTGACTTCAGGTAACCTATGTGAGTGTATCTATGGTGAGATTGGCTGTGCTGGCAAATGAGAGTTAGACCCAGGTAGGAAATTGTTGTTGGCAGTCTAAAGTGACAATTATATTCATGTTTCTCTAATACTGACTGATACTTTAGCCATGACATGTTAAACAGTGCAGAAGAAATAGCATACCTATGCAGGAGGATGCATGGGTTTTGGAAGTAAAGTAACTGCGAGTGATTTGTTTTTTTAATGTGGTTTCCTCAAAGTTTCTGGTTGTAGAAGGATCTGCACCATAGAACATCAAACACGCTCCTATTCTTTGTGTGGTTGTTCAGATGAAATGCAAGCCAAAGAGCAAGCTAAATGGGTCTGATACAAAATAACACAGCACTGCACATTAAGTGATTATGGTAAGTTTGTCTGCCTGACTGCCTAAGGAAAATAACTCAGCATGGGTCAGATCCTCAGCTGACACAGTGGTGCAGATTCACTGAAACAGAAAGGAGGCTGTAACTATAAATATTTTGCCAGTTCAGAGTAACTCTGAGATGAAAAATAATATAACAGAGGCTCTCCTGTACTAAGTCATTCTTCTTCCTGCACATATCACCTCTGGTGAACTCCAGGCATATTTAATTATGTTACCATATGCTGCCCTCCCCAATAGACATGTTTTTAATAACTTAACTCGAGACTGTTCATGAATAATTTAGGACTGGTGGGGTGGGGGGTGGGGGGAGGGAAGCAGAGAAGGTTGTTTATCTTTGAGCCAGTCTTCACCAGCGATGCTTTTTCTTCCTTTCCAGCCCTGCTCCTACCCCCTCCCTCAGCATACCTCTCAGTTTTAAAGTCGCTACTCAAAACAGATTGAAGCAGGTTGCAAACAGCAGGTAGGGTGTATCGTGCATCCTTTAACAAATTAAAATGTGGATCGCAATCTAAGCTAGCTCTGTGCTTTTTCTCTGGTCAACAGTCAAAAAGTTTAGGTCAAAGGTAAAATGGTTTAGGAGGACAGTTTATCCCACCTTCCCTCAGGTGTCTAAGACTAGTATGATAGGTTAGGGTGAGTCGATGTCCAGTCATGAAAAGTCAAGGTGATCAACTTGGACTAGGCAAGTTTTGGATTTTAGGTTCAATAAAAAGGAAGTAAAGTAGAAGGGAAAAAGTTGGTCTAATTAAAAAAAAAAAAAAAAAAAAAGTTTACAAGCCTTGATTTGTTACAATCCTGGCCCAATACAACTGCTACAATGACACTTAAACTAGAACCCTAGTCTGGAGGTGTGGATGAGCAGAATCCCAAAACAACTGACTTAAAACAAGCAGCTCAATTGGTACTACCTGCTGTGGCCTACCTCTGCAGAAGTATACATGCTTTGATAGGCTGTGTTTTAGAAACAAAATTTCTTAGTCAGCTCACCAATTTTTCAGCTCAGGTCTCACTGGTTGAAGAGTCCAAGAGAAGAAAAGTTTTATTTCTGATTCAATAAATAACTAGATGAATGGAGGTACATACATCTATAGACAAAGGTGGTGATATTTCTATTTAATTGCTGGTGTTTGGGGTAATGTGGAGGATGTGTAACTGGCAGGTGTAGCAGAAAATAGCCCTCTTTTCCAAAGAGGATAACTGCTGTGCCTGATGATTCTTGCTGCAGTAAGGATGAGAGAGTTTTGATATAAAATTTCCTATTGGAGATTGAGGAAACATTCTTCTGCTTTGAATCGAACAGAACATAAAGAGTTACCTCTAGCTAGAAAAAGAATACAGTTCTCTTATCAATAAGGATGTAGATTTATTTTGGAAGGAGCAGCAAATGAGATTTTTCTCTCAGTTCTTTGAGGTCTGAGAGATTTTGTTTATTTGTATTTTTAAATAGTTCCTCATGTTGCAATGTCAGTGGGGAGTGTGTTTTGTTCTTTCACTTTTGCTAAGTTCACATGACGCCACTCCTTTTACTAATGCCATAATGGCAGCTCGACTGCATTAACAGCCATTGTGCATTAAACCACTTTGCTGCCTGGCACCTTTCTTTCACAGCATCCATTGCTTGCAACAAAGCAGTCAGCTAATTTTTCTCTGTGGCTGGCACAGCAGAAGATTGGGTAGGAGCTGGTCTGACAGACCAATGATTGATGACCATAACCGTCCCTGTCTGGATAGAAAGTGTGTCACCTACCAATTTGTTCTGTTCCTGCCAGCTACAAAAGGAAACTAACAAAATAGCTGAATGTCTCTGGCATGGCAGCGAACCTCTGCACCAACTATTAGAATTGGTTGACACCTATTTGCTATGTGAATAAAGAAACCTAAGCTTCTTCACCATCTAGCTACAAACTAGCCAGGCTGTAGGTTAATTCTGCTCTGCAGAGCGGCTGAGCAGGCAGGAAATTTAAACAGACCAAAGGAGTTAATTCTGCAGCACTGGAACGGCATGTGCCTCACATCTCCAAATCTCACGTCATGTCCAAAGCCTGGGGAAGACACAGCTTTAAAACATTCTCAACACATATAGTTTGCCTTGAGACAAATGGTTATAAGGTGACCAAATATTTGAACCTGGAAACAAGAAAAATTTCTCTGTGTTGTCCCTCTAAAGTTGGAGTATGAGGGCAGCAAGGTGATGTAGGTAGACAGGAAAAGCAACCTCACAAGGGAGTTAGGAAACTTATTACTGCAGTCCTGTTCAAATAAAAACATACTGGAGTCACTGCAAGGCTCCTCAGCAGCTAATGTGTCTCTAACTTGCAAGGGCCAAAGCTGATAATTTCTTTCCCACAGAGAGAGAGGCTTGAGACATCTCACTTAGCCTGTTATCAAAGAGCAGCCCAACATTCAAGGGGCTGCAGGTTCACTGTCAATATTGCAAACTCTTATGATTTTATCAAGAGTTTTCTCATATTTAGCACTCTTCTAAAAGCTTCTGGAACCAAGTGATAACATGCCAGTCTTGGATTTCATTTTCAGCATCACAACGTTTTTATTCCTTCTGACCCAGAAAAGAGCTTGAAATTGGGAATTCTGAAGGACTGATGGTAAGATCTCCCAGTAGCTGTTTTAACTGTTGGTGTTTTTAAGAACGTCTCGTAATACCTTCGAAGCTCACTTGCAGTTTTGTTTAGTTCCTAGCTTTAAATGCTTCCTTTTGACAGTTCCAGGTGAGGTGCACAGTGTGTGTCAGGTGAACAGTGATATAAGCACTTTGCACAGGGAAGAAATACTTTTGTGGAAAGAGCGGCTGAACATGATGGTTAAAAATCAGTGTTCCTTTTGAAATCTAAACATGGCTGCATTTAGTTTGGAATGGCTTTTAAAGGTCAAATCTGTTCATGAGCACTGAGGAAAACTAAAACATAAAAAAATCATCTTATCATTTTTATATAATATAACTTACAGTGACTGTTTCAGCAAATTAAAGGGTAGCAATAGGTCTGGAAGTGTACTGTGTTCATGTACTGTCTTCAGTGAAAATTTAGTTGCATAGGCTCTTGCTTTCCTTTTTATATTTGGGGGTGACCTATTTCAAATTAAAGTCTTCCATAGATGCTGCATAATATATTGCAAATCCCCCATGCTGTGCCAGTCTGGACAGTTCCCAACCACAGGTTTTCCTGTCAAAGCAACAAGATTTTATGGTCTTTCCCAGTGAAGGTTCTTGAAGCCATGGAATACAGATACATTCTCTGTCCAGGAAATCTACTACAGTATAACCTATTTTCTCTGAAGCAGAGAGGCATTTTCAAAATCTGTATTTCTTTATCCAACAGATTCATTTTAAATCTACACTTTTTGGAGAAATTTCTTCCTGTCACTGGACTGATTTGGGTTATTCAGGCTGTTAAACATGGGGTTTGTACTACAGTTTAGACTTCCTGCTTACATTTTTATTGATGATTTTGTGAAGTTGGAAGTACTTCACTACTTAGACGTATTTCCCACAATCCCTGCTGATTCTTGCTCAAGACCAGGAGTAACTATTAATTCTCCTGCTGCTTTTTATCTGATGGAGGAGCCATCACATTAATGCACAGATTCTAGCCAGGTGTGTCAGTCCAGCAGAAAATTCTTGCAGGACAAAGTGCAAAGTTGGATGGAAATTGTTTTTCTCACCCTTATTCTCTGTGTTTGCTTGCCTGTTTTTATATCTTTTTTTCCAGTCTGCCTTTTGGCCATGGTCTTGAGGGCCTCTTTTTTCTTATTTTTATTGGAGGATGCTGCTTCACCTTTGGCTTTTTTTCCAGAATCCTTTCCTGATTTCTTTTTCTAAAACCAATTTATTCAAAGAATGTCATTATGAAATCTGCTCTTGTTGAATGCCCTCCTGTTTCAGGTGGTGATTGCATTGCTTCAGGAATGGAGCCAGAGCTCAATGTAAAAGTAGATTTCAGCTATATAGAAATTTCCCTTGAAAATTTGATTTTGCAAGGAATTCACAGTCTGATAACAGACCTGAGCCCAAACTGCAAAGGAAATTAAACAAATAGAAACTTAGGGCACATAATAATGCCTGTAGCTGCTCCTACGTGGCTGTTAGCAACCAATGCTCAGGATTATGAAGCCTCTGCTTAGGCTACCAGCCCTATAGGAGGGTTTCTGTGGCAACCCAGCTCACTGTGCTGTTTGAAGTGGCTGCCTTGTGGACTGTGACTGTCTGAGCCATTTGGAGATGTTTGGAAGAAGTGCAACAAGGAAGAGTATACTGACTAATACTGAGTGAATTCTAGGTTCTAAAATCAGACAAAAGAAGGGCTTGATCCCTGCCCAAACCCACGGATGAGTGCCTTTTTGTCCCAACGGCATGAAGATTTTTCTCTGCTTTTGGAAATAGGCAATACAGTTGTCTTTTGTTTTGAAACCAATTAACCAACCAGCCTGAGGCAATGTAGTATTGGTCACTTCAAATACTTAGCACTTCATAAAATGGCAGGCAGCTGAGACAGGCTTTGCAATGGGAAATGTCTGACCATGTGGAGAGAATGATTCTCTTTCCTCCTACATAGCCTGGTAGGTGAACAAGGCTCTTGTAACTGGTACCTCTGATAGTAGCATCCCAGTGAGGTCGCCACGAAGGAGAGAAGCTTGTGGCTTTCTCATCTGACTTGGTTTGCCTAAATAAAATGTAGATGTCTGTCCTAAGTTATGTAAGCTCCCTCTGCAGTCACCAGTGAGAAACAGGCACTCCATGCCAGGTTAAGCTTTTGAGAGACAGATGAATTGCAGTCAGATATGTAGCTGTCTTTCTCTGATAACTCTATGGGGAGCAGAGATAACTAGATTGACTGTCCAGCTTAGAGTAGGCAATTAGCTTTTAGCCAGCTATAATGTTGTGCAATTAATCCTGTGTAGAATGTTTAGAGTCTTCCAGTGCAGCTTTCTAGCACAGGAGACATGAGAAAGAGCACTAATATATTCAAAATGGAATTTACTTCTTTACATTTGTGTTCTGCTTACATTATGTAAAAAGAAGTGAAAAGGAATTGCCATTTTTTTTTTTTTTGGTAAGGAATAACTTCAGCACTGATCATAGTCAAAGAACAGATAAGACTGCAATTTTTTTTTGCTGATTGCATGTTTTTCTCTTTGCAAACTCACACCTCTAGTAAACTCAAATCAGCAGCACCCTTTGTCTTCATAAGACTAAATATTTGCTTCAATGTTAGAAAAATAACTAAGTAAATTGGACCTACAGTGCTATTCGGGGACATCTGTCATGATATAATACACATTTATACTTGTTTCAAGTAAGTAAAAAAGTAATGGATTTGCTTAAGTTGCTCTACGTGCAATTTGCAGCTGACACAAAGCTTACTTGCATCATTTATTGATTGTTAACAAAATAATGTTAAAGAGTAACACTTTGCAGTAGTTACTTTATGTTCAAGACTGCTGTACATGGTATGTCACTGACTATGTATATAACTCAACATGGCACATGACAAGTTATGAGGAAACTGGAAAAAAATAATGTCTATTTCTGCAAAAATACTTTAACAAAAGAATAGCTTTTATTGTGTTGAAAAAAGCTGAAACTGTAAATGAGTTTTATGCTTTATCTTCATCAAAAAGAACAACCATTGTCCAAGGAATTGGCACATAGGGAAATAAGCCTGCCCTGAGCTGCATGTTACTGCACAGAGGCAGCTTCAAGGTTGCCAGCTAAACTGTTTGACAAGTCTGCCAGTGAGTCAGATCCTGCTGCTAGAGAAATATCTTTCAAAGCCCAGCATCTGGGTCCTTTATTGCAATCTGAGAAGAATGGGAATGATGTTTTAGTTCAACTGTAGCTGGCACAGGCTTAGACAGAGCTGTCAGAGTTACCATTGCCTTTATCTCCTTTCAGATAGCTTGTTTCCTCCCAGTTGCTTATTTAATAGGTCTGGGACATTTATTTGACTGTTTTGCTTTATCCCCCCTCCCCAGTATTGCTTTCTATTTTATTCTAAATGTCATTGGTTGAAAGAGGCAGGTTCTGCTCTACAGTGGGTTAGATGCAGAACTTGCCTTTTTTAACACGCGTGTGTATGTAAGCAAGCCACTGAGCAGAAACTCATATTTTGCATCTGAAGGCTCTTGACAGGGGTAGTCATATGATTATATATGTTGGATGTAGCTTTTCAGCTGAAAGGGCAAATAAATCCACCTCAGGCTGTGTTAAGTGGATAGGAGTAGGTTTGTTTTTTCCAGTTGAATTCCAGTCAGAATAGGGTCATATTCTGGTTTACTGATGCTGAATCCTTTTAATCGAATAACATATTTTTAGCATGACTAAGGGGATCCACAACTTGCAAAACATAGCAGTTTACCTCCATATTCCTAAATTATGTCTTAAACGATAGTAGGTAGAAATAATTGACACTGGGTGAAGCACACAGGCTGTCTCCAGGAGGCGAAAGGACTTATGAAGCCCAGTGTAAAGGTCTTGCAACACATGGCTTGCCAGATGCTTTCCCAGAAATATGCTCAGCTAGCTCACATGGGTTGGGGGATATAGCACCTTCTCTAGCTCTTTCGTGCCTTCGCTAGTGATACTGTGCTTGACCTCCAGTAGGGCACAACCTTCGCCTACAAGCCCCACAGGTGACTCGTTCTTTCTTGACAAGACTACCAGCGTGCTATGTTGTACCTTGGGAGAGGATGCAATAAAACCTAAATATTTGCAATCCTGTGCAAATTCCTTCAAACAAATGAGATTTTTAAGTTAAAGGCATAGCTTTTTCAGTATTGTGGTTTGAAATTAAACAACAGTATTTGGAAGACCAAGGTATTATAAATTCGTGTTTGGAGTCTTTGCAATGATTCAAATTTTCCGTAAGAAAATAACAAATTCGACGAATGATTTGGTTAGAAATAATTTTTAGTCCAGGAAATAAGATAATTCCAAAACCATCCTCAATCTTCCACAGGAAAGTGGATTTTTCTCTGAAATGTTGAGGAAATGCACAGATATGTATATGTGTGTGTATATGTTTGCATTTCCTCCATAAGCTCTGTTCTGCTCTGTAGTCATTCATAGGCACAGATTCATTATTTGGGCTAAGGGTGAGTTCATCTTCCAATAATTGGCCTAGCATATACTCTTCCTTACCGGTCTCATTTGGCGAAGTGACTGCAGGTCCCCTACATTCAGATCACAATGCTGTCTGTCACCATCTTCAGGCTGTGGGACTGCAGCTCACCAAGTGATAGATTTTAATGGGGACAGGTTATTTCATCAATTCTTTTTTCATAAAACAGCTGGACAAGGACAAGTCTGGCAATACCTTTTTTTTTTTTTGCCAGTTCTTAGAAATCCCATTCTGGGAGGATCTGTGGAGTTCCCAGAAGGCTGCCTGTGTTCATGTCATACTGATCTAGTTAAATTAAGACAAAAACTTGTCACTTTATAAGTGTAAGGAGTCTTTCATGACTGCCTTATAGTAATTTCATGTATTTCTCCCTTTGTACCTATTTTGCTTTTTTTCCCTTTGTTTTTAATTTCCTTGATATGTCCAGATGAATATAGTATCAAAACCTCTCTTCATACCTTGATGTTTTCTGAAGTGTCTCTCCGACACTCCGAGCTTTGCCTAATACCACACACCTGCAGGACTGGCTTCTTGGTTTTGGATAAACAGTTGGCTGCTTCTTATCACCCCTTTTGAACTAGAGCTAATGAAATTTAGTTGAGCCTGCCTGTAGATGTGAAAGTCCATTATTCTCACCTGCAGATGCACTTTTTCCTCTCCTATATGCTCAGATCATTGTTTTCCTCAGACTATGGAAAGGAAAGGATGATAAGGAGTTATGATATCCCAGGGCAGGGACATCTTCATGTAGCAGGAATCAAAATTGAGTGCCATAGAATTTAGATTAGAAGCTGTTACAGAGGTGAGGAAATTCTCTTTTCTTAGCACTGGGGATAAATTTATTTAAAAGAAAGATTCTAATGATGTTTTAGTACTTTTAATGTCTAGGACAGTTTTATTATGCCAGAGGATAATCTATTTTGATTTCTACTCAGACAGTTACAGGTGTTGAATATAGTACTAAAACACCCATCCTTGCCTAAATATAGGTAAATCTGATCCTTCCTGAACTGATATAGCCCATCTCTTAAAGACTGTCTTGCTCAAGGTGTACCAGTAGTTTGTAAGGTTTCTGCTATTTTTTAGCATTTAAACTGTATCACCAAAAAAATAAGCAATGTCTGCGCAAATAGTGATTTCTTAAGATATTCTAGCTACTGTCTCTCTTGATTAAGTGAAGAATTGCTCTTCTGCTTTTCACATTATTGCACTCTTCATTTGACTAGTAGTGGGTGGATATTTCAAACAGAATCTTTTTGATTATGAGATTGTAGGTGATATATTATTTTCTCATTTCCAAATAATCTCCCCATTAGAGAAAGTGTGAGTGGTAAACGAGGAGTTTCTCCTTTGGGTGTCCGCTGTGTACATACAGCAAATTTCCCAGGCAATGCTTATTGGTATTTGTAAATGATCTGTTCTCCATCTGAGAGCTTTAAGTACTGGATGCAGCTGCCTATGCTTTGCCCCATTTGTAAATAGTTTTAAATATGCATGATCATCTCTGGCAGATTGCTTTACTTGTAGGATTTATGAGTTTTTTGACTTCTCTCTTATAAAATAATTCACCATAGCATCTCCTGCACCTTCCTTTCCAAGTACACAGAGAAGCAGCACATTCTGAGAGCCAGGATTTTAGAATGAACAGTCAGAAAATGTAAAATCACAGAATGTCAGTAATTCTCATGTTTAGACTGCTAATCACTTACCCCCCAGGAGTACTTTTATCTCCCCTCCTTATTCAATATGCCATATGTCAGCAATTAACAGTGAGTCAAATTACAGCTCAACACAGTTTTGCTCATGCAGTTAGTGGAGTAGGCAAGAACCAAACTTAATCCAACAACTATTTGTAAGTGCAATGCAAAGGGCAAATGGAAATTGGCTACAAAATTATGGATGGTGAAATGTCAATGTTATAAATTATTTTAGCTTCAGGGTTCTGGGAGGCAAGAAAGAGCTTAGTAAATAATAAAGTTTTCTAGAATTCTTTGTGTTTTGATGAAAACCTGTAAATATATTTGAGACCCAAAAAGCACTGACTGGAATTGGACCCCATAGTGCTGATGGCAGTTGTGTGAAGTCATACAGATAGATGACCAGGAAAACATAATTCATTTTGACCTGCATAGTACCAAGTTCGAGGCATGGTACGCTGAGTGTGTCATACAGAATAGAAGCAGGGGATAACAACTGAAGTTATATATGCTTGTTTCTAAAGTAAAGGACAGGTGCAGATTGCTGTAGCCACATGAGAGCGGCTCAGACCAAAAGACAACTCTGCTGGACTCCATCCAAGGAGTGGGTCCCACCTCACTCCAGTTCAGGATATCCTGGTGGTTTCTCAGAGTTCTCTGCAGATTTTTTGAATGTGTGTGTGTGTCCCTGTGTGCATTAAATCATTTCTCTTGGACTGTTCAAAAGTTGAGAGATGAAGTGCCACAGTACTAATAATACTGGAAGGATTTAGAGAAGTAGTGATGAGCACTAGTGATAGGCATAGGAGTTCCCAGTAGAAGCTTACTGAGTATGATTACTCAGTTTTACACAAAGTTCAGAATTAAAAGAATATTAGACATAATTATTATTCTCCCTATCCTAATTTCTCAAAGCTCAATTTTTACCTAATCCATATTTATTACCCAAATCATCAAAGCAAAATATGACTCATGAACCTTGCAGAGTAGATTTCGATTTTTTATGTCTCTCAAAAGTTCTCTTCAGATTGAGACTTTCCACAATTCTTTGAGATATTGTATAATTGACATTCATAAGAAAAAATCTGACAAGCCAAGAAATACTGTAAATGCCTTTCAAACTTATCTGTGCCTGGCCCATCTATAATCTTTTACAGAAGATTATATTTCAACCTCTCCTGTTATTTTGCTTTCAGGAACCAGAACCAGTATTATATTTTCTAATATGAACTTATTTCCAGGTCATCAGCTTAGTTTCTTAGATAGGAATCTAAGAACCATCACATGGATAGCATTATGTCCATCAAGTGTTATCTCAATTTTTTTCAGTTTCTTTATAAGCCACTTACAATCTTAAGTGAGAGATTTCAAACATTTCATCCATTGTATTCTGAATTATATCTAACCTTGTACTTCTATCTCCCAAATTTTCAGCAAGTATATTTCCTATGCCTGAATCCATTAAAAAAAAAAAATGAAGAAACCAGATTAGAAAAAAAAAAAATAGTATATAGCTGTGCATGATTAAGAAGCTCTCCATAGATGATTTTTCAAATGTGACGAGATGTAATATTCTGGATACAGTAGCATTTGCAGGACTATTCTCTGACACAACTGGATCTCCTGAAGATATATGACACTCTGTTAAAATCTGGGTTTATATCCCAGTTGTGATCAGAGCCAGTGTGTTAGCTTGCTGTATTTGTTTGATATAAGATTCATATCAATTCAGAAGATTCATATGGATGAGACTCAGATTTCAGACAAGTCTGTATGACTGAAGAATTTCATATCACCTTAACTTATTTTGTTATTTTTCACATCAAGAAAGAACTTCTAAGAGGTTAGTGTCTAGGTATCTTCATCTTGTGACAGAATTATAGTGTGGCCTTAGATAAATGATTTCCCGCCCCCTGTGTCTCAGAGCACTGGCTCCCTGATTGTCACCTTCATGGGGCTTTTTTCCACCAGGGAGGTGAGCATTTGTACCAATGAAGCTATAACTTAATTAATTCACTTTTTTTTTCATAATATTGGAAATATTACACTTTCCAGAATGCTTTTATTATGTAAAGGAATAAAATGGGAACAAAGCTTAGCTGTCTCATGATAAAACTTGTTGGAAGCTTTTGGAATTTATTCTTTTCACCAGCAGACATTATGATCCACGGTTTGACATAAAACACTCTGTACCCAGGTCCTGCCAGGTTTTCACAAGATTGTTCGTGGAACATGTCTATTATACTTCTATATGCAGTGATATCCTGCGTACTGTATGTCCTCTGATAGTGTCTAGAAGTTTCTGTTTTACAAAGATCACTATCTGTTAGATGCTGCATTAACCAAAAGCCAAAAGACAAGATTCTTTCCCAAAGCCATTCCTTTCTGGTTTAAGGCACTGGCTGAATGTAAAGGGGAGCTGAGAGGTGCAAGGAGCCAATAATATAGAAAGGATGGTAGGCAGCACTCTCTGTTTACCAGACATCTAACTGTTGCCAAGTGTATTTCTTGTAAGCATCATTGCAAAGGACAGTTTCAGGGAAAGATTTGAGGCAACAACAAGGTCGTTTTGTGGATGTTTGTGGGGAGCTCAAAGGTGTTTGCCTAAAAAACTTACAAGTGTAGGATGGAGCTAGCTGACTGGCAATGGAGGTTGATGTTGCAGTTGTTGGGGAATGGAGCTGAGAAGTAGGAGTAAGATAAAACTAAGTAAAGGTGAGTTATTTTTAGTGCAGAACATGTAGAAGGGAGGTCATTAGAGGGTTGCTGCAAGATGGGGACCGTAACTAAAACAGTGGGTAAAAATGAGCTCTTTTGCTACATTATTTTATATTACTCTGTAACTGTATTTCAGATACAGGTATTTTAAAAGAGTGAGCCGTTAAGATTCAGAAAAAGGTTTGGTGTAAAGTTGTAAGGAGAGGGCCAAGAGAAAAAGATGACCAGGTTATCTGTCAATAGCAAGATGAAAGTGCTGTCAAAAGTGATCAAGAAAGAAGAAAGGCCAGAATGCCAGTGGAGAGAAAGTTAAACATTTGGATTGCTTGTCAGCAGATAGCTGGATGGTTTGGAGAGATAGCTCATGTGGATACAGGGGTCAGGTCTGAAGCAAAGAGTCAGACCTATAATAGACCCTTCTCCCTTCACTTCACCCCACAGAACTGGATGGTGAAAATGGCAGTCGTGGGAGTAACACATTGAGGAAATGATTAGAGGAGCTGCAGGAACACAAGGACATGTACAGCTGGAGGGAACTGTGAGAGGATCAAATACTTTGGGGAAGTTTATAGTCATCACCACCTACAGTCAGACAGACAAACAGAGAGAAAGAAATAGAACAACAGAACATTAATAACTCCTTCCTAGCCAAAACCAGTCTTAGATTCTTTAAAACAAAACAAAACAAAAAGCATTGTAGCAAAGAACCTGGATTGGAGATATCTTGGAGATGGAATGTCCATTCCCAAGACATCACGTAAAGGGGCAGAGAAGCATGGACAAGTGCTACTATAGGTTGCAATCAATGAGGGTGAAAAAGCAGAGGAAGGAAAACTATTAGAGGTGATGGAAATCACAGAATTCATTCTGCAGCTCGGAGAGGAAAATGGAGCTAGCAGAGAAAAGCAGTGGAAGAAGAAATAGTGAATGAGGAATGAATGAGTAGCAGGCAGATGTGATTTGAAAAAACAAAATGAAACATCCAGAAATAGATGAATAAAGCAGAACTTGGTAAGAAATTAATCATGTGAGATGTATAGTTAGATCAAAAAGGGTGAACATCCAGGAAGAAGAATAATTTCTGTGTTCTGTATTTTAGAAGGGAAATCGAACAAGATTGTGTTGACTTTACCCTTCCTTCTTCCCTCCCTTCCTCTCTCCCTCCTCTCTCATCTACCATTTTTCCTTACCTTGTTCCACTTTCTTTTGAAATTCCATTTTCTGGCCAGCCTTATCATGTGATTCCATGAAAATACAGTCCCTACATCATATAATCTCAGACTGGAAGAGGTAGAAGCTTAGTGGTGAGTGAGTTACTGACTTTTACAGACAACTGAATAACTCAGTCCTACAGAATAAGTTTTAACTGAAAGTTATAACTTTATACATCAAACAGATTTAAGGTAAAAAGCTGTATTAATATGAGAACTGTCAACAGTAATTTGATTCTTTCTGCCAATTAGGAACAAATATGAAAACATTCTAAAATACAAAATGAGCTCTTTGTTGGTGAGAGAATAGCAATTACATCTCATCAAGGCACCTTAACAGAAAATCTTTCCTGCATTTCCTTCTCCCTCTGAGACTGAAAACTGGGATATGTCTTTCCACATTGGTATTTTTGATGCAGATAATTTGTCTCCTTGGGCACTTTGAGCACCACCTGTTTAGGCTTATAAAAAAAAAAAAAAAGAAAAGATTTTGAGAATGATTAGTATTCTGTTGTGCTTTCTTTTAGAACAGGGAAGTTGAAAAGTTTAACTGACAAGGTATTTGATCATTACATATTCATAGATATCTTTCAAGCTTTACAACTGCCATAATAAAAAAATTATAATTCAAGACCCATCAAAGGAACTTATTTTCAATCTATGATGCTTCACATTTTCCTTTTTTTGTCCTCCCAGCACCCCCAATCTTGATGATCTCAAGTAAAAGTAATCAGAAAATTGCTCTTAAATTTGCTATCAACTTGTTAAGCACAAGGATATACAACAGAAGATAAACAAATACATATTTTCTGTGCATGATAAATAGCCATTTTGCTAAACTGCCTCTGCTCCATGTGAGCTTCATGAGCATCATGAAATTCAACAAAGGGAAATGCCAAGTCCTGCACGTGGGGAGGAATAACCCCACACACCAGTACAGACTGCAGCCAGGCAGCTGAAAAGCAGCTTTGCAGAAGAGGCCCTGGGGGTCCTGGTGGATACCAAGTTGAACACAAGCAAGGAATGTGCCTTTGCAGCAAAGAAAGCTGTCCCAGTTTCAGCTGGGATAGAGTTAACTGTCTTCCTAGTAGCTGGTACGGTGCTATGTTTTGAGTTCAGTATGAGAAGAATGTTGATAACACCGATGTTTTCAGTTGCTGCTAGTAGTGTTTAGACTAATGTCAAGGATTTTTCAGCTTCTCATGCCCATCCAGCGAGAAAGCTGGAGGGGCACAAGAAGTTGGCACAGGACACAGCCAGGGCACCTGACCCAAACTGGCCAACAGGGTATTCCATACCATGGGACGTCCCATCTAGTATAGGAACTGGGAAGTGGGGGCGGGGAATCGCCGCTCAGGGACTAGCTGGGTGCCGGTCGGCGGGTGGTGAGCAATTGCACTGCGCATCATTTGTACATTCCAATCCTTTCATTATTGCTGTTGTCATTTTATTAGTGTTATCATTATCATTATCCGTTTCTTCTTTTCTGTTCTATTAAACTGTTCTTATCTCAACCCGTGGGTTTTGCTTCTTTTTCCCGATTTTCTCCCCCATCCCACTGGGTGGGGGGGGAGTGAGTGAGCGGCTGCGTGGTGCTTAGTTGCTGGCTGGGGTTAAACCACGACAGTCCAAAAGCCAACAGCCTCCTGGGCTGCATTAGGAAGAGCATCACTAGCAGTCAAGGAAGGTGATCCTTCCCATCTACTCAGCCCTGGTGAAACACACCTGGAGTGCTGGCTCCAGTTCTGGGCTCCTCGGTACCAGAAAGACATGGATACACCGGAACAAGTTCAGCAAAGGGCCTCAAAGATGATCAAGGAACTGGAGCATGTGACGTATGAGGAGAGGGTGAGAAAGCAGAGACTGTTCAGCGTAGAGAAGAGAAGGCTCGGGTGGGTCTTAACCAGCTGGATAAATACCTGATGGAGGAGATTAAAGAAGACAAAGACAGAGTCTTCTCAGTGGTGCCCAGTGACAGGACAAGAGGCAATGGGCACAAACTGAAACACAGGAGAATGATTAAACATAAGACAAACCTTTTTCTCCTGTGAGGGTGATCAAGCACTGGCACATGTTGCCCAGAGAAGCAGTAGAGTCTCCATCCTTGGAGATATTCAAAACCTGTCTGGACACAGTCCTGGGCAACCAGCTCTAGATGAACCTACTTGAACAGAGAGTTGTACTAGCCAGTCTCCAGAGATGTCTTCCAACCTCAACCATTCTGTGATTCTCTGATTCTGCGTTGTCTTTTCTTTTAATAAAATGCACAAAGGTTTCTTCCAATAAACAGTTGGTTTTCTGGATGAGCATGTGTTTAAATTATATTTCAGGATGCTGTATCATGTATCTGGAAAAGGGGTCCTTCCACTCTGTAAAAATAAATACCAGCTTCAGCTGAAAACCTGGTATATGAACCTTTATTGGTGAGATGCTTTATTGTTTTTCTGTGGGAAGATTTTAAAGACTGGATTTCATTCAGATAAAGAGGGAAAACATCCAGCAATGAGGAAGCTTACAGTTTTTCATAAGGAATAAATTTTTGTAACAAGTTCATTACAGGGGTGGGATCAGTGGAAAGTGGAGCAAAGAAAACCCTTATAAAACTGGCATTAATGGCTGTTGCTGTACTTAACATTCTGGTAAAGAAACTGTGCAAAAAAAAGTAAAACTATGTATATGGTTAGCTTATTCCACAGAAATATCTAAAATTGTGACCTTTTCCTCTGTGCTCTTTGGAGTGAGCTGTTTGTTTGTTTTTTTTTTCTCATGGAGAGTTTACAGATTTCTTTTAAACTAAAATCTGTTCCCTCAAGCTCACTATTAAAAGGACCTGTGATACCTAATGTATGACTAGGGCATGTAAAATGAGTGTATGAGGAGGATTAGTAAATAAAATACTGTTTAATTGAGGAACTGTCTCCATTTTTCATATTAAAGTTCTTCAGGTACCTGTGTATGCTCAGAAGTAACTCAGTCTTGTCATGACTTGGTGATTAATGCGTATCTTGGAAATGTTAAGATCAATAAAACAAGCACTTTTAGAGCACATGTATCAGATCAAACCACTCTAATAATAATGAGGTGACCTTTACATGTTTTAAAAATGTATTTGTAGCAATCAGCCGTTAAAGGCCTGCTTGAGCTTGAGTTAGCATTTAGAACATTGTTTTCAAAAGCTAATGACCTTAACTTCTGTGAATTTGTTTTATGTATTTTGAAACCATTTATCCTACTAGCATCTGTGAAATTCTGTGGCAATTCTATGGCATGAGTTTCCAATTTAAATAGATTCATATGAAAAATATAGTTCTTATTGTAAATGTGTTACCTGATGATTTTGCAAGGGCTAATTTCCATTTCTTCCATGTACTCTGAGAAGCAATAAATGTCCTTCTCCCTGGAATTTCTAATTTTATTAAGCGACATCATAGCCTCTTCACTGGTTTTCTTTTTTAAGCCATAAAGTCCTCTTCTTTATCATCTCATCTAATTGGAATGTATTTCACATATATGATAGTATTTGTTGCCTTCTCTGTCCTTTTCTAACTCCACTATAAAGTTTTTGGAAGAGGTTTGTCAAGAACTTCATGCAACATTTAAGATGTGGGAACATTGTGGATTTATGCAGTAACACAATGATGCTTTCTGTTTCATTCTCTATGCATTTCTTAATCATTCCTACTCTTTTATTTACCAGCCACTAAGCAGGTAGCTAATGGGGGTAGATTTAAGAAAACAATAATTTTAAGATTTCTTTCCTGCCTAGTAATTTAGTAATAGTAATTTAATAATAAGTAATTTAGAGGCCAGCCTTGTGCAAATAGGGTTCTTTTACACTGGTGATACCAGTTAATAAATCTGCTGATAAACTCAGTCAGCTCTTTATAGACTCTGCTTGAAGATCAATTCATACAGCCCAGGTTTCAGACTAGATTTATGTTCTAATTTCTCTTAATTTACACTTATTTTCTCTTGTTAAAAATAATCTATGATAGGACCTTCCCAGTTTATCCCTGGAAATCTAGTTTCTTTACACTTTCCTGTAGGATTCAGAATATAACAAATGACCACTTTCCTCTTTGCCAGAGGAAGGTCAAACCTAGATTCCCCATTCCCAAGAGAAAGTACATTAAAGTACAAGACTGGTCCTAATCAATCCTTTTAAATCAGTCTCATTTTGCATGAAATTGCTAAAGGTTTTTCAGGTCCGATGACAGTGCCTGAGCAAGAACCAGAGTGACCATGAGTCCAAGGCACTGTGGCAAGAGACGGCAGTTGCATAAGTGAGATATACAAATTAGCATTTGCATTTCTATGTTAAACAGTCACTTTGTAAAATTTATCTTTCATAAAAGAAGATTGACTGGAGAAGAAAGTTTTGTCTGACATTTTATCGATTCCTCCTTTCTTCTTTGACTTGCTACCTTGGCCTCTTGAACTGAGTATCTCCTCTTTATCTGATATGTGGAACTCTTATTTTTCCTTCCTTCAGTGTTTCTTTGAATAAGACTCATATTTTTGTCCTTAATTGGCTCAGTCTTACTAGTCTTAGGCTTTCTTAAAAAAAAAAAAAAAAAAAAATCACATTTTTTAAAACAGATGGTAATATTGTAGGAATAAAGTGTCATTAGAAGCATCCATTGTACACAATCTCATCAGCCTTCCAGCTTTTATTTTGTTATTTAATTTTCATGAAGACCATGGTCATGATTACATGTGGGGCAAACCTGGAAGACAGAGTGCTGCTTCTAAGCTGTCTTCCTTACCCCTGCTTGTTCTGCTAGCTTTGGTGGTACTTGCGGTCACACTGGCACAGAGCTGGGTGTGCTGTTCTTGCCATCACCACTTCCAGGGTACCATTCAGTTTCTGCTAGAATGATATCAAAAGGTCATGAAAGAATTTGGCTGGGAATGGATAGGATGCTTTTACCTGTTATTACACTCAGGTTTTAGATGAGGTATCTAATGGAGGTAGAAGGAGCTAAACCTGCTTTTTAAGAATTAACTTGATATTTTTTTGAGATAGGGAACATGAAATGGGTCTTGTGAAATTAGGGTACTGAATTCACTGAGTTTGGATGCAGATCATAGGCACCTTTGAGTCAATCATCTCGCTCTGAGAATCAAGTACCAAGGAGCAGACCATATGGATGATTGTAGCACACAGAGGAAAACATCTCTCTTCATTACTGAAATACCTTCTGTCAGCACTGAGGTCAAAATCTTATGAACCTTTTCTTGTGAAGGATGTATTTTGCTTCTCTTTCCTTATGAGAATTTATGCTCCAGTCACTTAGGAGACTTTACATACTAGAGACAGCTGCAGTACCTGATGACATTACTCCAGCTGTACTGTTTTATTCCCAGTGGTATGGGCAATGTATCATCTGCTAAGATTTCAGATTGAGATGTAGTGACGTGTTACTTCTATGGTTGCAGTCACCAAGTGAGCAGTAACAAAAGGATTTTCCAGTTACAAGAGTTTTAATATATTCCAATCTGCAGAACTAATTTAGAGGAATGCAGTAGCCAGTTAATTGAGCTATCCTAGTTTGTTACTGAGATGACGAACTAATTTTTATTAATAAGCTTTTTTTGCAATACGAGATTAAAATATGTATAATGTGTTGATTCATTCAATGCATCACATGAAGTCATCCTGACATAGTAGGAAACATTTCTCACTTTTCATCCTATATTACCAAGTAGCTTGTCAAAAAGCTTTATTAATAAAAATTGCTGTAAAGTTTTAATGTCCCCATAGAAAAAAGTCACGAAATATTTGAATGTAGGTAAGAATTGAAGTACAGATGAGAATGTAGACCATCTAGGCTGGCATTCTGTCTCCAATAATGACCAACACCAGATGCTTCAGAGCAGATGAATGAACATATTGGATAATCAAAGAAGAGAAATGTTTTTGCTGAGTAGATTTCTCCCTAACCTTATACAGTTTTTATTGGCTTTGTCTCACAGTGGGGAATTTATATATCCATTCAGTTCTTTTGTTTCTTTTTTTTTTTTTTTTTTTTTTTTGGTCAGTATAACTGGATTTTCTTTCCACCTGTGGAAACATTCCAGTCTTTGGGAGATCTTGGTAACCCTAAAGTCTTAATGCTATATATGGCAAGAAGTCAGACAGGTCAATTGTTTGTATAGGTCAGTTGTGTTCTGTGGGGAGAAAAAAAGTATTCTGCCTAGTAGCATTTCCAATTTGATTGGCTCCATCCCTTTTAACTTTAGATTGTATGGATATATTTTTAAAAAACTCCTGGGAAAACTAGCTTTGAAATTAGTATTTTGGTACAAATACGCTCATTTTTTTCAGGAAAGTGAATGATTCTGTATATTTCCAGTGTTTTCCAGTGTAGTAAATTAAGTGTTTTAGTGTTTTGTGAGCCTCTAGTATAATTACTCAGGTCCATTGCTTCAGTGGGTTAGGATAAAATTAAGTATTTTCCCCTGAAGTCTTGCCTGAGAGTTTCTGCTGGTGTTAACTGCATTGAAGAAACCTTTATGTGGGAGATTTCTTCGACCTACATTATGGTGACCCTTGAGTTATAGATATGACCTGTGGTGGGTTAACACTGGCTGGACCCCAGGTGCCCACCAAAGCTGTTCTATCACTCCCCTTCCTCAGCTGGACAGGGGAGAGAAAATATAACAAAGGGCTTGTGGGTCGAGATAAGTACAGGGAGAGATCGTTCACCAATGACTGTCATGGGCAAAACAAGCTCAACTTGGGGAAAATCAACTTAATTTATTGCCAATCAACCAGAGTAGGGTAATAAGAAATATAACCAAATCTCAAAACACCTTACCTCTGCCCCTCCCTTCTTCCCGGGCACAGCTTCACTTCCAAATTCTCTTCCTACCCCCCACCCAGTGGCAGAGGGGGATGGGGAATGGGGGTTGCGGTCAGTTCATCACACGTTGTCTCTGCCGCTCCTTCCCCTTCAGGGGCAGGACTCCTCACGCTCTTCCCCTGCTGCAGTGTGGGGTCCCTTCCACAGGAGACAGTCCTCCACAAACATCGCCAACGTGGGTCCTTCCCATGGGCTGCAGTTCTTCACGAACTGCTCCAGCATGGGTCCCTTCCACGCCGTGCAGTCCTTCAGGAGCACACTGCTCCAACATCGGTCCCCCCCAGGGTCACAAGTCCTGCCAGAAAACCTGTTCCAGCGTGGGCTTCCCACGGGGTCACAGCCTCCTTCAGGCACATCCACCTGCTCCAGTGTGGGGTCCTCCCCGGGCTGCAGGTGGATATCTGCTCCACCGTGGACCTCCCTGGGCTGCAGGGGGACAGCCTGCCTCACCATGGTCTTCACCACGGGCTGCAGGGGAATCTCTGCTCCGGCACCTGGAGCACCTCCCCCCCCCTCCTTCTTCACTGACCTGGGTGTCTGCAGGGTTGTTTCCTTCACATGTTCTCACTCCTCTCTCCAGCTGCTGTTTCTGTGTGCCCTGCAACTTTTTTCCCTTCTTAAATATGTTATCCCAGAGGCACTACCACTATCACTGATGGACATGGCCTTGGCCAGCGGCGGGTCTGTCTTGCAGCCAGCTGGTATTGGCTCTGTTGGACATAGGGGAAGCTTCTAGCAGCTTCTTACAGAAGCCACCCCTGTAACTCCCCCGCTACCAAAACCTTGCCACACAAACCCAATACATCACCCAATTCAATTTAGCTATCTTTGGAGCCTGACAGATCACCAGAATCATCCTGGCTTCAAGTAATTTAAATTATGCAAACGGTCTTTGTTCTATTCTGTAGAAAAATACTAAGAGGAGGGTCTGGCAGATGCATGCTTTTCAATTCATGATCATCCTAATATATGTGCTCCCTTGCCCAGTTTTATATGGGCATGTGGCTTGAAATGTCCATCATACAGAGAGAGGGGACCAGTCAAGAAAGGAATTAGTACAGCTCTGCTTTGATAATTGTTGATAGAATGGCTTGAAGGACACACATAGATTTGGCTACACAAACTCACCTGTTTTTCCAATGTACAGACGGAATCTCCTCATAAAAATGGTAAATTTCACAGGATTTTACACCGTAGAAGCCTAGGAGCTTTTCCTGTCCTGGGTAATTCAGAAACTAATATATTTTCTGTCCTACTGCCTGCTAATGCAATTAAATAAGTTCTGCCTTTGTTCTTAGTTTGATTCCACATTTCATCCTTCATATGATCTTTGATTACTCTTTCAATAGATTTTCTTTGCCAAAGTACAATGATGTTATGGAAAGAGAAAATAGTGAAAAGCATCTGCAACATATGCATGGCACTAGTCAGTTGAGCAGAGAAAAGGCCCGGGATCCTGGGAAAAATTTGCCCTGCAGATGATCTCTTTCTGTTGTAAAGGGCACCGTATTGGTGACACCCAGAGAGGACAGGAAGAGTAACTATTTTGGGATTGGTTTACATCAGATTTTAAAAAGTCTGTAGGGTTTCTGGGCATGATGAGATGAGTATTTTGGCAAATGAAGGACTCAGCAGGTGTAAATCAGCATACAGCTCACTCCAGCTGAAGATGTAATATAACTACTCTAACACTATATGGCTAATTTCCCTTGAAGTAATGATTGTGTTTCCATGCATAAAAACCACAACTCAGATAGATAATCCAAAACCTTTAAAAGTATCACTCCTTGAGGCTAAGTCCTCAGATAACCTGCCCTGTCAGACAACAATATCAGAGGAAGAGGCAGAAGGAGGGAGTTTCTACTTGAATGGAGTTCCAGTTTATGGTGAAATCAAAGCAGAAGACCTGCTGGATGAAAGTCAGCTTTCTGTTACATTTACTCTTGTATCACCTGCACACTTCTGCTGAATCATAGGGGCTTTTACCCATACCCCAGGAGTCACTCATGCAGTAATTTGGAAAAATTCTTTTCACGAGCAAGGGAATGTTTGGAAATACTATACTGTCATAAAGTAGAAGCTGAATTTCCACAGGGGCTTCAACTACACACTTATTACCCTAGGTACAGTTTAAAGCATAATATTGTTACATAACTTTTCCTGAAAGCTACTATTTGATTTTTTTTTTCCTCATTTATCATTCTACTACTGCTTGGGCTGACAAAGTCTATTAATTCCTTCAAAGCCATTCAAATTCATGATTTTACGACATGCTCTGTTTCATAAGACCTCTTTTCTTTTTTACTGTTTCCTAATACAATCCTGCTAGAATCAGTCTGATGAAAAACTTCTTGGATATAATTTTCCAAGAAGTAGTTTTCTGGTTTATCAAATTGAAACAAAAGTACAAGTCTCTGTGAAATAATAATACCAAGTAGAAGCTTACACAACAAACTTTGAAAAAAAAATAATCCCCAAGGCAGTATCAGAGAAGCCTAAGTGGAAGAATTTAATCACAGTTACTTTGCTTGTATTTTTATTAGATCTACCCAGATTCTTACAAGCAATATAGTGGCAAGCTTAGCAGCGTTTGGATGGAGGAAAGCTCAGCTGAGGGATCCAGCGAGACTCTGCGTGGAGCGGCTTAGAGATATCAATTTCCCAAGAGTGTTTGGGACAAAACCTCCTTACGGAAATGAGCTCAGAGCCCACTGTCTCAGCAGCACTGTCACTTTTCTCCCTTCCCCCTCTCAGCATCCCTTAACCAAAGCTTAGGGTCATAACATTCAGGTATGATAAAGTCATAACCATCACTCTCTGAGCACTTGTGAAATTTGTTCTCTGCAATCAAACCATGTTTGCCCAGCAATTGTATGCACGTAAATCAGGTATGACCCTCTGGCCATTCAAGTACACCACTAGAATTTTCTCCACATAATCATCCCAGAAGGAGGTCAGAGACCCTTGCAGCAGTTTCCATCCTTTCTTGTCCCCTTTACATTTTTTATGACTCCTCTGCTATTGTTCATGTGGTTTGGGTTCAATGTGGCTGATCTCTGAAAGAGAACTCCTGTAGGAGGGATTCCTGAGGCAAATGCAGCAAAATTTTGTACTGCTTTCATGAAACCTGTAGGAACATAAGGACTAGTGGCACTGAGAGGCCATTAGAAGTGGAGACTGAGACTTCATCTGTTAGCTTCACCAAGAGCTCTATAAGTCCATCTCACATCTCCAAACTGGGCGAGGCCACCGGGAGTGCTGGCTGGTGTCATTGCAAAGCTCCTCTCAATCATGATTGAGAAGGGTGGGGAGACACTGAAAACTGGGCAAATATTATTCCTGTCCTCAGAAGAGGCCAAAACCACAAGCCAATGACCAACCCAAATTTGTCACCATCCTTTTGATTCTTGGGAAAATCATGGAGTATGTCCTCTTGGAGCATATTTCTGAGTGCATGAAGGCAGTTTTTCTTGGGAACAGACAGCATAGATGTGTCAAGTGTAGACCTTGCCTGATCAGCCCGACTGCCTTCTATGATAAAATGACTGGATATGTGGACAAGGGGAGAACAGTGAATGTCATTTATCTTGATTTTAGTAAGGCTTTCAACAGTCTTTCACAGTATTTTTTGTATCCAAGCTAAGACTTCATGGTCTGAATGGGTGGAAAACTAGCTTGGTAAAAAACCTGTTTGAGTAATTGGACTAAGTAGTTAAAGGGTCAGTTAGAAATGAAGTACCACAGGGCTGTATCCTGGGACCTGTCCTGTTCAACTTCTTTATCAACAACCTGGAGTGGGGGTGAAGAGGGGCACTTGAAAGAATGGCCTGTTGGAAACTTCATGCAATTCAGTATGGACAAACATAAAGTCCAGCAGATGGGATTAAGCCTCCTACCCCCACCACAATGCTACATGCTGGGGATGACTGTCCAGGGGCAGCTCTGCAGGCACAGCCTTGGAGGATGTGGCTGAGAGCAGCTGCCCAGGAGCCCCCATGAACGTGGCAGCAGCGAGGGTCAACAGCGCACTGGGCTGCACGAACAGGAGCACAGGTACTACATGCAGGGAAGTTGTCACCCACCTCTGCTCAGCACTCATTAGACCACATCTCAATTACTGTTGTGGTTTAACCCCAGCCAGCAACTAAGCACCACGCAGCCACTCACTCACTCCCCCCCCACCCAGTGGGATGGGGGAGAAAATCGGGAAAAGAAGTAAAACTCGTGGGTTGAGATAAGAACGGTTTAATAGAACAGAAAAGAAGAAACTAATAATGATAATGATAACACTAACAAAATGACAACACCAATAATAAAAGGATTGGAATGTACAAGTGATGCACAGTGCAATTGCTCACCACCCGCCAATCGACACCCAGCTAGTCCCCGAGCGGCGATTCCCCACCCCCCCAATCCCCAGTTCCTATACTAGATGTGACGTCCCATGGTATGGAATACCCTGTTGGCCACTTTGGGTCAGCTGCCCTGGCTGTGTCCTGTGCCAACTTCTTGTGCCCCTCCAGCTTTCTTGCTGGCTGGGCATGAGAAGATGAAAAATCCTTGACTTTAGTCTAAAGGCTACTTAGCAACAACTGAAACCATCAGTGTTATCAACATTCTTCACATACTGAACTCAAAACATAGCAACTTACCAGCTACTAGGAAGACAGTTAACTCTATCCCAGCTGAAACCAGGACAATTACTAAGGCCAGTTTGGGGCCCTTCAGTACCAGGCAGGCACTGACAAACCCGGGAGTTCAACAAAGAGCACCCAAGATGGCCGGGTGGCTGGAGCACTTGGCCTGTCAGGAGCAGCTGAGAGTCCAAGGTTTGCTCAGCCCGGGGAAGGGACATATTCAGGGGAGCTTAGCAGCAGCTACCCAGAACCTACAAAGAGGTTACTCTGAGGATGGAAAGAAGTTCTTCATAGTGTTGCATGGTAGGAGCATGACAGACAATGGCATTACACTCAAAATGTTGTTTACAGGCAAAGAGAAAGCACCCCACACATATAAAGCCAAGAATTTATTATTAGTATAATTGAAATCTTAATGGGCTAATCATTACTAGTCTAGATTTCCTATTACAGAAAAATAAAAAATACTCTAAGCAGGTTTCAATAATCATAATAATTCAGTTAAAATTGTTGTACACACACTACGTAGTTTCTACCTCTTTTTCTCATGTCATGCTACCTCTCCCCAGCTCCTCAGTGTCTTGAGGCTGCTAGTTTCACTTTGGTGATGGTCATGGAGTGGTATTACTGCAAGTCATCAGCATGTGGAGTCCTTCCCTGGGAGGAATATGATTTACATGTTGATAGTTTCTTCTTCTTCACTCTAAGATCAACTTGGGGTCTTTCTTATATTTTTGCTAACACGCTTTCACACCTTTACCCATTATTCATTTGTCTGTAGCTTCATGTTAGATTCAAATTTGTTATATATGGTGCTTTTTATGTATGCTAGATAGTATTTCTTTATTCTTTGTTTCCCCTGAAACCATTTTTTTGCACAGCTCCAGGTCTGCATTTCTTTAACTGACCATGGGTGTGCTGTCTATAGCCATGGGGTCTCCAGAGCCAGCCCATGCCCCAGTTGTTGTAATGTCATGCCTGTGCTCCTCTACACCACATTCAGTCTCTCCATGTCTTAAGGCCACCACTATCACACCAAGTCTGTATTTTCCTATACTAAACAATTCTGTTAAAGTCATAAACCATAGTGGTACTGTAAAAAGACAAACAAAAGTAAAACAAATTAACCACAGACTCCTGATCAATGAGAAAAACTGCTGTAACAGCTAAACCAAGTAAAAGAAAGCTGCAAGCATGTCAACAAAAGTTCAGACAGAGCAAGCATGACAGCCTCAGTCCTCAGGCCTTGCAAACTCAGTACAAAGCTTATGGCTTGCTTCTGGCAATGGCTTGTTACAGTATTACAGCTTACACAGTTACACAGTTACAATTGACATACACTTTAACAAGTGATGTTCGGAATGGATATATGGAGAAACTTGTTCCGCATGACGACAGTTGGGGCAAGGAAGAGGTTGCCCAGAGAGGTTGTGCTATCTCTGTCTACGGAGGTTTTCAAGACTTGACTGGATAAAGCCTAGAGCAGCCTGGTCTGATCTCATACCTGACCCTGCTTTGAGCAGGAGGTTGGACTAGAGGCCTCCTTCCAGCCCCTTCCAGCCTGAATTATCCTATGATCCTGTGAAACCGCCCCAACCACAGCTAGCTCAAGGATTCCTTTAAGTGCTAACATGACAGCCACAGATGTTGCCTTGGCAGTGCTCCCACTGGCCTGTGAATGTGATGGGGAGCCCAGCTGTGCAGTTTGTAGTTGTGAGGAAGAGTCTGAGAGGACAACGCCATCACTGGGGCAGGAGGAACCACAGCAGCTCTGCGCAGTACCTGGAAAGCAGACTCTCAGGAGCACATATGGACAAGTGCCTTTGCTTTGTTCTCGTCGATTTGCTTAGCACACCATTCCTCTTTACTTATTTGAGAACCTTTCACCTGTATTGTCTGCATTATTTGACAGACTATAATAAAACCCCAAAAGGTTTTATTGATCTCTTGAGAGCACTTGAGGCCCGAAATGGAGGGCAGAAGGCTATTAAACTTAATTCATGTTTACTGTAACAACAACTTTTTGAGCTGTTTTTTTAATGATATTTCTCTGAGCCACCAGCCCCAGGGCACCCCTAAGAGAACGTCTTTAAAAATATTTCTATTCTGAGTGGACTTTGAAGGTTTTGTACCATTCCTTGTAAGCTTTCTCTCACTGCCCTGTGCGGTACCAAGCTTATCCTGGAAAACATGGGTTGCCTCTTTGAAGATAATGCCTGATTATAGACTCTGCATATTTTGTCTTCATCCCAAGAAGAAGACTGGTTTCTTGCATATTTCAGTTATACTGTTTAGGGGTGCATAGAAAGAGGCTATCCCATTGCTTTGGCCAGATGGGAGGAAAAAAAAAAAAAAAAAAAAAAGCAGCCCAAAACACAAGAAGGTTTTCTTTGTTTTTCCTGAATAATTAATGTTTATGTTTATAACAAAAGGTGAAAGGACAATCTGGCATTTGGTAGTGGTTAGCAAAGTAAGATGGCTATAAGGCTGGAGGACAAAATGTAGGAGATGATTGCTTGAAGTGGAAAAGAAATACAACTTTGGAAAGGGGGTAAAGACTTAAGTGTCTCAGGAGAGCCAAAAGCAGAGATTTAAATAATCAAAGTTCTTGGGTACCAGGCAATCTTGCCAAGGTAGATGCAGATGGCCTCATTCATAGCCTTCTTTCCCTGCTATCTCTAGCCATGGGCCAGGCAAGGGCCATGGCAGTGTCCAGCCTGGCTGGAGCAGTTGGACTGGCAGGATAACCTTCCCCTTTGCATGGACTGGTAAATGGACAGCCATGATGAGCCTGGCAACATTTTCTAAGCTGGTATCAACCTCATCTTCTTGATGAGAAGCTAAGAAAGCAAAGCTACTAAAGATGTCTGGTGGTAATAAAGGACCCAGGCAGACCCTTATGGACAGGAGTTCATGTGATTACATATGAATCATATGGCCAACAGCTCTATTTACCATGGCAGCAACCATGGCATTAGAAGTGATTATGCAGCATAATATCTTCATATTATGAATGTTGATGACATGGGTCATGTGAATAAGTGCCAGCAGTGTATTGGTTTCCCTGAATGGAGAGCTCCTGCCATGCCCCTCAGGTAGTTAAACCTTTTGATCAAAAGCATGGGAGACATGGAAGGGGAGGCCCAGCTCGGGAAGAGGACAAGCAGATGAAACACATGATCCAGGAAACCTGATAAACCAGAGGCAAAACTAGAAATATTTTGGATGTTTGACTTTTCTAGAGAAAACACCAATTTTATTTAGAAAGAAAAGGAAAAAGTGTTTCCCTTGAATATCATTTTGTCAAAACACTTTTCAGTCAGCCCATCATAGGTGTGAGATCTCAATTTGCTATTATGGTCTCTTATTACAGACAATGGTGGAAAACCAGCTTCTCTTCTGCAAGAATATCCAAGCATCCAAGATACTGTTTCATTTCAAAACGGAGTAATTGCTGTTTTTCACAAAAGGGAATAACATAGTTCAGGAACATACAGCATCTTCTCTTTCTGCCAGGTCTTCAGTCTGCTGGGGTTGCTCCTAGTCAAGGCCCACCCCTAGGAGACAAATTCCCAGTAAAAGCCCAGACTCCCAGGCTGGCTGAATGAGTGGTGGGAAGCCCCATCTGCTCCCTCTCTCAGAAGGGGAAACCCCGTGTCCGGGAGTGCCCAGGAGTCCTGATGACAGGTGGGCTGCTGTGGGGCTGTGGGCCTGGGACCACTTGGCTATGGCGCAGCTGAAGAGTACCTGGCAGCTCTGAGCTTCTCAGCCTGGTTTCTGGAATGGGCTTCGGTACCTGCCTGCCTCAGAGGCCACCCAGCAAGCAGGGGAAGTGGCAGGAAGAAGCCCACTGGAGAAGCAAGACAGGACTCCACAGATGCTGCCAGACCAGCACCTTCATCTTCACCTACAGCAGATCAGTGTGTACAGGATGAGCGGTCAGGCTGGAACTGGCATTTCTGAGCTGAGAAATTTTGACAGAATATGGTTTGCTTTCCCCACTGACATTATTAGGAGAGGGATGTGAAATGCTGTATTGGCTTTGTGTGGCAGGGTTTTGGTAGCGGGGGGGGGGGGGGGGGGGGGGAGTTACAGGGGTGGCTTCTGTAAGAAGCTGCTGGAAGTTTCCCCTGTGTTTGAGAGAGAGCCAATACCAGCCGGCTCTAAGATGGACCTGCCGCCGGCCAAGGCCGAGCCAATCAGCGATAGTGGTAACACCTCTGTGATAACATTTTTTAAGAAGGAAAAAAAGTTGGGACAGACAGAAAACAGCAGCCAGAGAGAGGAGTGAGAACATGTAAGAGAAACAACTCTGCGGACACCAAGGTCAGTGAAGAAGGAGGGGGAGGAGATGCTCCAGGCACCAGAGCAGAGATTCCCTTGCGGCCCGTGGTGAAGACCATGGTGAGGCAGGCTGTCCCCCTGCAGTCCATGGAGGTCCACGGTGGAGCAGATATCCACCTGCAGCCCGTGGAGGACCCCACGCCGGAGCAGGTGGGTTCCCGAAGGAGGCTGTGACCCCGTGGGAAGCCCGCGCTGGAGCAGGCTCCTGGCAGGACCTGCAGATCTGTGGAGAGAGGAGCCCACGGAGCAGGTTTTCTGGCAGGACTTGTGACCCCGTGGGGGACCCATGCTGGAGCAGTGTGCTCCTGAAGGACTGCACACCGCGGAAAGGACCCATGCTGGAGCAGTTCGTGAAGAACTGCAGCCCGTGGGAAGGGCCCACATTGGAGAAGTTCGTGGAGGACTGTCTCCCATGGGTGGGACCCCACGCTGGAGCAGGGAAGAGTGTGATGAGTCCTCCCCCTGAGGAGGATGAAGCGGCAGAAAATAACGTGTGATGAACTGACCGTAAACCCCATTCCCCGTCCCCCTCTGCCGCTGGGGGGGGGGTTGGTAGAGAATCCAGGAGTGAAGTTGTGCCTGGGAAGAAGGGAGGGGTGGAGGGAAGGTGTTCTGAGATTTGGTTTTATTTCTCATTACCCTACTCTGGTTGATTTGTAATAAAGTGAGTTAATTTTCCCCAAGTTGAGTCTGTTTTGCCCGTGACGGTAATTGGTGAGTGATCTCTCTCCTGTCCTTATCTCGACCCACAAGCTCTTTGTTATATTTTCTCTCCCCTGTCCAGTTGAGGAGGGGGAGTGATAGAACGGCTTTGGTGGGCACCTGGCAACCAGCCAGGGTCAACCTATCACAAATGCTTACCATGGAGCCTTGTCAAAGCATTTTTAAATGATTTCACGTTTTCAAGGAAAATAATTCCCGTATGGATGCGCTCCTTTTTATCACATAATAATCATTCACCAGCACTGGGAGTATATCTATATGGCAGAATGCAGTACTGTGTGGAAGCTGTTACTGAAACCGGTATAGTCCCATTAGGGGGGCAGTCCACATGTTTAATTGTCAGAGCTTACTTATGTACACATGGGCAAGACTGAATGCTTCATGCACACTGTGTATAGAGAGCTCCTGTGTGACTCTGGCTGAGAACAATTTCTAAGATATTAGCTGAGGGAAGAGAGCGAGTGAGGCTGAACAAACAATTTAACCACAGGGCATCACAGATTGGCCAAGGACACATTTTTTTCTCAACGAAGTGAAAGGAATTTCAATGGCTCCCCAAGACAAGAGTGGAAAATAGCCCTGTGGACCTTATACCACATCTTGTCAGGCTGGAGGAAGCAGGAACTGGGAAAAATAGTGGTTTTGTCATCTTCTTCATCACTTTCAGCTTGTCATCCTGCAGCTGTGAAGATCTCATTTCTCTGACCTTTTGCCCAAGGAGTTTTAATCAACTGACATAGCTGCTGTGGCTTAAGCAGGTATGACTGTGCCTTTAATAATGCAGGGTAAGTTTGTATTGGCATGGGGAAGAGGAGAGACCTGGAAACTGTGAAGGACTGCTGTGTCTAATTCCTTATCCCAAAGGTTTTTGAAGACAATGAGGTTCAGTGAATTAGGCTAAATTATCACTGTGAAGTTTGCAATAAAGCTATGGAAAATCCTGACATTTGAGAATGGTTCCAAGAATAAAACTGCAGCAATTTATAGTGTGCATAACAGCAGTGTACTACAGAGTGCTTCACAGGGATACCTGTGTGAGAAGATGCTGATAGTAAATGTGCCAGCATCTTCCAGGGAGACGTTCTTGTTAATAATAGGTGCTGTTGCTAGCAAATTTCATACCATTTTTCCCCATCAAAGACAAAACAGAAAACATGTAAACTCCAGCAGTGACTTCTATTAGCAGAATACTCTGGTTAGCTAACTCCCACACCTGAAATTGTTATGGAAGGCTTACATTTCTGATAATGTTTGTGACTCTTAATGGATTCAGTTCCTGGAATTGAAATAAAGGTGAGGCAAGTTTGTTTATCATAATCAGTAGTACATGATAAAAATAAAGGTCAGCAAAACATGAAGGCTGAAACTGCATATACTGAAATCAGCAAAAGCCTTCACCCATCTCACTTCTGCAGGCCCTCCCACAAACATTTGCATCTGTCAAAATATTACATTTCTTGCAGAAAATATTACTTACAAACTAAGCAAGCACAAATAAATCTGGAAGCATATAATTAAAGTTGTGGCCTGTTTCTTTACTGATGTAATTTTAATTTCTCATTCCTAACTACCAAGTAACCATGCAGTTTTAATCTCTTTTACTTTGCTCTTTTTACTCCAAAATGGAAATAGTTCCGTAGCTGTATGCAGCTGGTATACATGTTGTCAGATGTGTATTAACTCTCTTCAGATAGATATACATCAAAATACCCGAGAGCTCTATATTTTTTCACATAATGCAAAATATTGTGGGCAGGAAAAAAAGTGATATAGAGAGAATCCATGTTGAATTCCCAACAGGGTGTTGTAACTTTCATACAAGTCTATATAATTCACTGGAAATTTGTATTCTTCTGTGCTGGAAAGCAGCCAGAACTTGTATGCTTTGTTGAATAATGTGCTCTGATTCTATACTTATAATCTATGATGAACTGCTTTCTGGTGAAAAAATGGGGTTTTGCCATTGGTGTGCCAAAAATAGAAAACCCATGTTCATGGGTGGGGAAGAGAATGGAGGAGGACTCAGAGAAGACACCTGAGACTTTGGGGAACAGAAGTGGAGTCAGGGAGGAAGCTCGTGGCAGGGAAGGAGAGGCTGGATGGTGAGTGGTGGCAGGAGGAGGGGGCAAAGGGAAGTGCTAGGGCAGGGGTGGCTCAGCAGGGGCCAGGGTAGAGCTTGGAGCCAGGACCCGGAGAGGAAGGGGCAGGGCAACAGGGGCGAGACTTGGTGGGGAGATATGCAATGGGCTGTGCCCACCTGCATGGCATGCGAATGTGCCATTAGAGACCTCAGCATAACACATTTGGTGTCCTGACATTTCTTTCCCTCTGAGGGCTAGCTGTTCTCACCTTCACACTGATTCAGCTGGGCAGGAATAGTATTTGGTTGTCTATGGCATACCAACACTGGTATTATTTCACCGGTTATGACATAGCAAATCTCCCTAAGTAAAAGGTCTTAATAAGGGAAAACCTTTAATCCAGAGCAGCACTGTTTTTTAAAGGGATAAAAAGATGCTCTGCCTATGCAAGATATGTATTTGTATGTATTTCTGTCTGCCTGACATTAGAAACAGTGAATTTACATGCAGGCACAAACATTCATGGCCATTCTTTCCTGATGTTAATAGGGGACTGGAAGTCTTTGGTCTGTGGGGAAACTAGTTAGCGGAAGAAGGGCTCTGGTAAGAAGGCTTTGACAGCAAACTGACATGAATAATTTCTGCTGCAATCTTCCCACAGGGTGCAAAGGACTTTTTTCCATCCAAAATACATATTCTTTAACAAAAGTCCTTAATAGGAAGATGGGAAATAAGGGAGCTGGAAAGCAAACTCAGTCACCTTTCTCTGCATGCAGTTTCAGTCCTGCTCATGTTTTTGTGGTTATTTCATTTGTGTTTGCTGTCCTGCAAAGAGAATATATACCTTCCCAGCGACAACTAATGGAGATTCTCCATTTAGCCCAGTTGGGAAGATTCAGTGCTTCTGGAGCTAATGATTACAGGTTAGCTCTACTGTGTGTAGCTTAGCAGGTTATTTTTTCTTTGTCTACTGAGAGCCTGGATCATTACAGAAGCATGAATTGCTGTATAATGCTAGCTAATAATTGATTTTTCTGTTCATTTGAGGGGAGAAAATAGACTCAAAGAGACTATAAAACTTTCTGATTTTCCTTCTTCTGAAACAACTCCTCCCACCAAGCATTTAATCTGACATGAAATTTTTAACTGATTATGAAGAGAGAAGAAAAGAGCATTCAGAAATAGCCAAAAAGGAATAACAAGATTCAAAAGGTAGGGTGGCGGGTGACAAAGAAAAAGAAATCCTTAAAGTGCCTACTAATGGTAGTCAAGAAGACTTGAGCTGCAAAAATGGCAGCAAGGGTAGAAGGGTGTATATTTATTCAGTGACTCAGTGATAAAACCACAGCGTACAGAAGTAGAAGATCACAATTCACTGGCCTCTCAGGAAAGCTGAATCCACATCAGCTGCCTGCAGCAGCATGGAGAAGGACTCTGCTCAGTGTGTATAGGGCAGATCACAGCATTGTACTGGAAGCTGGGAACCTGGATTCAAAGTTACTCTGCCTGGCTCAAAGCAAGGGTTTAAGCAAAACATTAATTAATTTTTAATACTTTTAAAAGGAACTGGTTAAATTAAGAAAAAAAGTGGAAAGTCAGAGGTATAATGGGTCCTGTCTTAGACAGTGAGGGTTTGGGAATCTGTTGAGACCTCTCTAAGCCCAGAGCTCTGAGTGATTTAGAGACTTATGATGGAGGCAGTTATTGGCTATCACTGAAAGATTGAACTGTTTCAGTGTCATGGAAAGATATTCTGGCAAATTTTAATTCAGAAATGGGATAGAATACAAGTTATTGAAGTCTTTGTTGTGAGGAAACAAAGTATCATGAGCAGTGCATGACTTCTTTTGTGTTTAAATTAGAAAATAACAAGCAAAGTTTGAAAAAAGTTGGAACAAATAGCATTTTGCATTATTTTGATTTAAACATTTTGTAACATTTGATGCTATATTGTAAAATGTTTCAGTTTTGAGAAAATCTTATTTTCCAATAAAAAAAAAATCTATCAAACATGATTGCAGGATGTTTATTTAATAAGGCTTAAATGAAGAGAATAAGCTTTTATGCCTCTTTTGTTATGAGAGGAAAACAGAACATGAAAAAATGCGATCACCAGTATCTGTTTATCATATGTAACCAAGAAATAGTGTTTACACCAGAGAACTGTAGGAATAATTAGTCTTCATAATAACAATAAATATTGGCCAAAGCAATTCAAAAGTTTTTTAGTCAGTAAATCATTTCGCACAACTTCACCTGAGAAGAACTGAATCAAGGGGTAGTTCAGAACTGGCGGCTCATTGCTAATTTGTTTGACAGAGTAGATCTAGATTTGTTCTTTAGTTTCTATTCTCACATGACAAAACCTTGTTTCTGAGTTTTTAACTCCATTTATGTAAAATGTTTCGGTTGTGTACTGCCTGTTTATCTCAATAAAGCAATGAAGGTTACTGATCAGGGTGGGTTACGAAGAGTCTCTGCCGACAGAGAGTAATTTTTCATATTGAACAGCCATTTGGGGAAAAAAACGGAAAGAGAAAAAACAACTTTAATGGTTTGCAATGTAACTAGAATTCCCTGTTCCTTTGCTAGTTTATAGTTGGTAAATAGCTTCCAGAAACTCATTCCCTTTGGTCTAATTCCACCGCTTCTCTAGCTAATAAAAATGTTTGCAGAAACACCAGGGGTTGTAATACCTGTTCTGTTAGTTCTTCACTTGATGCAGTCTCTTATAGTTCCTAATATTTGTAATTATAGCAGAACTGTTTGTGTTTTAATAGTTAAAGATTTTTTATTGTTGTTTTCGATAGCATAATCATATTTTCCAAGGTTTACAACCTGGCTATCAACCTTTCCACCTGTTGGAATCTTGGCCCAATAATTTTTAAATGGTGAATGAATAGGTTGCTTTTCATTTTATATGGCTGATTAGAACTATCCGATCATGTGCTATCAGTACAAACTCATTTACAGTTTTATTTTTGTCTGTAAAGCTTTGGGTATGGAATACACTTTACTCCAAGGACTGATTTCTTGGTTAGTCTGGAGAGGTGGAGAAGGCTCAAAGCTGTGCCATGTTGCACTCCCACCCGGAGGCACTCCTCTGGCAGTTCAGATTTGGGCAGAACGTGATTTCCTCCAACCCATGTCAGTTACTCTTTACAGAGAGAGCAGATGAAAAATCTACTTGAGCTAATGATACCTAGGTTAAATATTTCCCCATGGTAGTAGGAATCCCTTCTGTTCACTTGGATACCTTCCTGCCAGTGAACTCCAGACCTATGCCTAGATGTATCTTTTCTGACATAAAACTGGATTTGCATATGTGCACTTTTTTTAATCCCATGTCCACTCCCACTTTAAGAACCTTATAACAGTGGTCATTTCTCCTAAACAGACTTTTCTGTCTTGCCTGATTAATTTCTCAAAATTGTTTCTCTCAGTGTCTTTCACCTGTAAGACATTTTGCTCTTCCCAGTTAGAAAAGATTTCAAGTCCGTGATTTTCCTTTCCTACATAGCACAAGTAATTGCTCATTTTCACAGAGGCTCAGCTGATATTTGCTGCTGTGGGATTTCCCTTCCCCCCCCCCCCCTTGTTACTTTTCATGTTGTTGTGCAATTAAAATATTATTTCTAGTCTCACAGCTAAACTTTTCAGCCATTCTTTTATACCATTTTCACAGCAGTGCTCTTGAATTCCTGACTGACCCACCATTCTTTTTTCATATCTACTGTCATTTCTCCCTTTGTTAGCACATCAAAGGCAGAGTCCTTTTTAAATAACTCTTCTGACATATGGTAGGCTGGTATTTGAAGAGATTATAAAGGTTCTTAAAATGCCGTTTGATCTATAGGACTGCTTGACAATACTTATGTTCTTTAGGATTTATTAGCATTTTCATTTTGTATTTGATTGCCTTCATCGTTGGATACTCCAACTGACCATGTTACACTGCATTCTTAACAAGTCAAAGAAAGCAAGCAAAATTAGGTTGCTGCCTGCCCACTGCAACAGGAGAGGAGTTAAGAATGATATGAGACCTATCCTAGACTTAAGTCTGTAAGTAATGGCCTATTGGATTAGACCTTGATCCACCCTTAAGAGCGCTCTACTTCTGACAGCAACACTGGGAGATTTATTCTGGGGATGGCATGAGAGTCTGGCCACTATGTGGTCCATTCCCTTGCACTCCACCAATACCCAATTTAAAGGGAAAAAAGAAAAAAAAAAAGGTAAAGAATAAAAAGCAGAACTTTTCACTTTTCAGACTGCTGCGAGTGTAAAATTTTACATCACTGGAGTTATAACCAGCAAACCCCACCATTATTCCTGTAGCTCTACTCCAGAGCATGTCTTTTATGTGAAACTACAAAGCTAAAATAGAGAAAGCACTGAAAGCAAAAGAAAATGCTTTTGAATACTTAGCATTTTTCTACATAATCTTCAATATTACTTAACATTTCAAAACTTCCCTTTGTGACATTCCATCTAATCATGAGCATCATTGACCAGAAAATTATTATTTTCAGATACAGTGACAGCATCACCAATGCCTGAACTTTGCCTTCTTTAATATGTAACAAAAACAATTGGAGGGGCTTTGTGAGTCTTGGTAAATATACTCTATTCTCTCCCAGCATACATTAGCTGCTTCAGAAAAGTTATTATGTGTCTGTGCTTTCACTGACAGCACCTACTGGCCTTATTCTGGTCAGGCTCTGCTGCAGTAGGTGATTTTGGCTTCACTCTGTACCTGCTGCTCTCAGTGAGATGTCTGCACCGGCTTTTCAGTGGTGCAAAATTTCTCTGCACACCTCTGTGTAGCACTGAAGCACCTTAAAGCGTGCCCTTTCAGACATTCTCTGTACAAATAACCAGTGAGAAACCTGAGAAGCCATGGGTTGGAGAACTTGCTTCATAAAAGGTGGGTGATATAGAGAGGCAGGAGTAGGAAGTTTATTGGACACCAATCAGGTGGATGTGCTGTGGTTGAAAACCCTTATTTTAAGCATGTTCTGTATTGGGATTTTGCATGGACAACTTGAACAAAATGTTTGTCTTTCTCAGCCTTTCCAGAGTTTCAGGCCTCCTGCAGATTTCCTTGTCTGCTGGCAGGAGAGTGAAAGGTGCCTGATGTTGACTCAATTTGTGAATTTCAAATAGCTGGTGATTCAAAAAGCAGGCTATTCAAATCCCCATACCAAAACTTCTACCCCTTTCAATGATAATATCTGTAAACTGAAGTGAGATAGCATATTTATGCTGTCCCAGAAAAATGTTTGATATCTTCTGTTACCCAGTTGTCTTTGGAAGAAGCATTATTTGGCTAACATTAGCCTTATCTTAGAAGAGCTTATTTTTCAAATATTTTGTCTAATGAGTTTCAAAGGCTGCCTCATAAATTATCTGATGATTTTCCTTGATCATATCAGAGCTTGGTGGATTCTGTGTTTCATAAAGAAGTGATGTATGGAGAACCAAAGGCTCACTTAGAAAGTATAAATCCTTTCCCCAAGTTTCTAGCCAGAGGAAGAACAAATATCTCTGATCATCACCTATATGAAATGAAGAACTTGGCCTGTGGAGGAGAAGAGAAAGACGAGACAATCACAGCTCCATTTTGAATCAAAAGACTTGCTTTTTTAAGCTTTACTCTTCTAATGTTTTCATATTTCCCTAAAAACTTAAGTTTTCTGCAACAAATTAGTGGTTTTCTCACTAGTTCTAAACCCCAAATGAATACCTTTATATGACTAAATAATGTGGTCATGAAATCACTGCTTGTACATTCCTAGGTATCTACCTCTATGTAAATAAAACAAAATATTGTGGGAAGAGATTATAAACCAGATTAGTTGTTAATTTAGAAACATTTGTTAACAACTTGTAAATCTGATTTTGCATTCCATCATTACATGCAACACATACTATTAATTAAATGGATGTTTCTCATGGGTGACTTTGACCCACATATTTTGAGCTGCAATTTAGATAGCTGTGCCATTCATCCCACTGTTTGCAAGTGGAAATGAGATTTCCTTTTCTCTCCTGATCTCTGATCAGGGTATTATGCTGGGACTCATTAGACCTTTTACAGAGAAATGGGATTTTTTAATGGGAAGACTGAGATCTAAAAAAAAGGAAAGCATTTCCATGAAATTATTTCTTTTGGCAAATCTAACGGGAACAATTGTACTTCACAACTTGTGAGCTAGGCAGGTTTTCAGTTCTGACTAGGCTGGTGCAACATGTGTGTGTCTGCCTCTGCAGTTACACAGCTATGAGGTCAACCTCTGAATCACTTTGTTTCTGAGGTCTAGGACAACCACTCCAAAGAACAGTCCTAGCTGGGGAAGCCCAGACCATCTGATTTCCCCATCTGTTCAGCTTCCACAGCCTGAGACATGGTACGCAAAGTACCAGCCCCAAAAGTTTAAGTCTGAGGTCAGGTTTTCAGCATTAAGCTTCTGGATCTGTGGCATCTTCTCCATCTGAAGCACTTGTCTCAAGCACAGCCAGGGGAAATTGTTCCTGAACCTGAGGAACCAAACGGGTCTTGAAGCTCTGGGGTCTTCACTTCTGGAGCATTTCAGCATGTTCATACTGCCAGCATGTCATTTCCTATCACAAAAAAGCAGACTCAGATTAATAGGTTTTGTTAGTGCCATTCCTTATTGCTCACTAGTGAAAAACAAGGACTAAGATAAGCATCATGTTTTGCTTACCTAGATTTTAGGGAGTTTGAGCAAGGCCATGTTTCATGTGAAGACACTTAAATGCAGGCACCTATGTGAGCTAGGCAGCCACACTCACCTTATGGTCTGTGGAGTGCTAGAGGAGGATTCAATTATCAAAACTTAAGTGCCTTGTTATAGCTGAGATGTTCTTGGTATCCAAGACACCTGCAGAGCCCTGCCAGATACAATGCAGTACTTACAGCAGCTATGTGTTCTTGGGGCAGTAGCTGGAGATCAGAAGGATTTCTCCTGAACATCTGAAATGGCACCAGACACCTGAATTGTGTCTCTGGTGAGGACTGACTGCATGGCCTGGGGAGCAGCTCACCTCAAGGTGGACAACGATGGCTCAGCTTCATTCCAGAGACCTGGTCATCCAGTGGCAGTGTTAACATTACACCAGGCACCTATGTTTCAGCATCTCAGCCGAGTGCCCAGCAGCTCATCAGCTGAATCACGCTCTGCCTCACCTGTGGTGGAAGATTAGACACCTATCTCACAGAGAAACACCTGCTTTGAGAGTCCTAAATTTAGGTGGTGTAGCCTCATTAACAGTCCAGGATTTGAATCCTGTTCCCCACACTCGCTCACTGTATTTCAGTGTTTCCTAATGGAAATATTATAGGCTTTTGGTTCTGTGAGCTTCCTTCAGTTTTGTCTTTCACCCCCTGAGTCATGACTGAAACATTTCAGCTGGAAGGCCTAATGACTATGTCCGGGCGAGCCATATGCTTGTTGACTTCATGTTACCCGTGTCCCTCTCTTGCTTTCCCAGCTGCTCCTGACCTCTCTGGGGCCTCTTCCAGTGGGCCCAGACAGTCTTCAGGAGACTCTGCTGAAAAGAGAGGAATGAAGTCCTAGCCTTTGTGTTTGCTGCGCAAGTCCTTCCCCTACATTGGGGTAACAGTGGGTGCACCAAAACATGCCTTTAAAAAGTATATGTACATGAACACCTGTCTGAATCATTGTTGCTCTCCTCCCTGGCTGGGCCACATTTCATATTTCTTATGAAGAGCTGATGTTGGGCAGTAGTGGCAACTTCCGGCTGTAATTATAAAAGAATATAATGACAAGGAAATGAGAAACAAGGAAAGTACGTCAAGGGTCACATGGCAGTAATGTGTTCTGTGAACTAGTTTTAAAGTGATGTGTAATGGGGAGGAGGGATAATTAAACTTGTGTCTCTATTTCTCTGCAACATAAACCCAGGGGCTAGTTTAGGTTAAAGCATGCCCCATTCACACTGTCATGCAACAGACGATTTTGCTCCATACTGGATTAGACCTCAGAAGAGAATGAGGCAAGGAAGTCCTCTAAAGTGGAGGACAACCATGTTAGATCCACGAGCAACCACCTGTTCTTCATCTCAACCTTACACGATGGAGATCCATAGCCTCAAAATTTTGGAGGCAGCTAGGTAAGAAAGAAGACAGAATAGTAGAGCACAGGGCAAGTAATAAATATGTGCTTTCCTGGTTGTGTTAAAGTAATGTAATTGCTACCTAGTTAAACCACATTTCTAGTGTTGTATCTGTCTTTTTGCAATGTCTAGGATGTTGAGAAATGCCATTTAAATTTAATAAATTCATAATTTTATTGTACTCTGCAGCAAATCTGAACTGACTCTTTGAGGTTCCTCTTGAGTTCCCTAGAAATGATTATTTGGCTGGCTGTCTTCTAATCTCAATCCATACTGAATTTTAAAACAATAAAAATCATTCAAGTTGGCAAGTCTTTTATCAGCAAAACATTTCTATAATTAGGGTTAACTCAAAATACATATTGCCTGTCCTTACTAATTCTCATGCTTATTTAGAGGCATGATTCAGCATCATGCTATAGGAGGCAACTACATGAATTTAAACAGCACTCCATCAATCTGTAGAAGAAAGTGGCATAAGCCAATATAGCTGTGTGTACAGTAGATAAAACTAACCATCTCTGGAGATTTCTATTCTAGGGAAACAATTATGTACACTGAATAACCCTCTACTTCCGCAAGGCTTTTAGAGAAAACTTGCTGTTCGTTTGGAGGACAGGCTCTGTGAAGGCTATTGCCGTTGAATTTAGCTTGTCACTGTATTGATTAAGGTGAGATTATTTTTGCCCTTGATGTTGGTCCAATTTTTTATATTACAAAATCCTTCAGTACAGCACATAGTGTCTGTAGAAGAAAGTAATTTTTTTTTTTCCTGCATCATTTCCATCTGGTTTATAAAAGGTAATGGTCTGTATTTTTGTTATGCTTGAAAATAAAGTGAACACAATCAGAAATAAGAGCATGTTTAAATGTCTATCTTAGCTGAGAAGGCAGACTGGGAAGCTGACAACTGCTAACCTGAGGATAATAGGTTTGCCTAGTCTGCAATTTCCTTTGTGGGTTTAGTGTCTTACATAATCATTGCAGATAATATCAAATACTAATGAGCATTTGAGCAGATTTGGGGTTAATTTTCATCTTGCATATATTGATATAGCTCTACTGACCATAATAATACATTCATTTATATCAGTTGACTATCTGGCAGTTTCTCTTCTCTGTATTTGCTGTCACTGCCAACAATGTATTTTGAAGTGGGAGAAGGTGAGGGAGGAACTGAGACTAAAGCAGTAGGTAAAGAGGAAAAAATACTTAAAAGCATGATGGCAACATGTCCCCTCAACCTCAATCAAAGATCTGGCAGTTGCAGGAACCTGATTAGCAGTGCTATGAAGAAAATACAGCTGTCCATTCCTGGTCTGCAGGTGTTGCAGTAGGTATTCTATTGTCAGACAGCCAGTGTTTTGAATCAAAGTAATTATTTCTTGTAGAAAAAAAAGTGCCATCCATGTTGTTATAATAGCAATTACCCATCTGTAACAAGCTGGGCACTTGGCGAATACCATTATATCACTGAGTTTCTGATTCTGTGGTCATTAGATTTTCCTTTTTTTGCTTCCACTTGATGTCAGGTGTCTTCCATGCTATCTAGTTAGCTCCAGCTTCAGATGCTGTGTGCTTTGAGTGCCTCAGCTCTTGAGAGCACTAAATGAGACAGCTGGCCTTTGAGCAGACTGTTTTAGTGGAGAACTGAGAGAACCTGCTCTGTTACCCTGGTGGCAGTGAGCATTGAAATGACAGGGCCCAATTGTCATAGCCCAGAGGACTATGCCATCAGTGCGATCGGAAAGAGGAAGTTTTCACAGAAACCAAACTGATCTAAAACTGAATGAATGAGGGTTAGTCATACATGAAATGTGTTCTACCTGGCATCTTCAGAAACAACAGCTTGGAAATGTAGAAGGCAACAGCATGTAGCAAATATGGCACTTATGCTCATTTCCAGGTAGAGGACTGTATATGCAATTTATTTAGTCTCAAGCTTGCAGGCAGCCAGCCTCTAGCCATTTAGTGCAGAAAGGCTCACTGGACGTTTACTCTTTGTACTCCTACCCGCTCTCACAGCTCTCAGTGTAATTAACTGGAGGTGTGAGCAGCCACTGTCCCTAGAAGATCATGTGTCTCTAATATTTGTCATAGCCATAAAAGAACCACATACTGAACCAGACTGCATGCAAACAGGGCGCTTACTTTCTTACCAAAATGCAGTGGGATTGGGTTCTCAAGGAGCCCCCATACACGGTTTGGAGTCCAGAGCAGGTTGACAAAGGGGATTGTAGCAGGGGACTGCATGGGAAGACGCCTGAGTTCCCAGCCTCCGCGGGGATTGCCAAGACACAGAAATGGTCTCAGAAGCAAATGACTTCAGCATGACAACACGTGCTGCTTTGATTTACCTGTGTTGTTTGGCTGCCTGCCTCCCAGTTGTGTGTCAAGGGTCAATGCCTCTTCTGATGTTCAGACCCTGAAACAATGGTAGTGTTCAGGGGCAGGTGGGGAACTATACACTACAGGGACATATATTCTTTTCTTTCTGCATTCTGGAATTTCTCTCACATTTTTTTCTAAGCCAAATCCTGGTCCCATTCTGTTTGCCACTGAATTTCCTGTGTTGGATAAGTTTATGCAACAATTACAGGGATGTAGTACAGATTTTGGTTTGTGTGTTAGGGGTATGAAATAATTCTTTTTGTGTTGCTTCATTTCTTAAATTTGATTGCTGCAGGAGACAGCTGATCATATATTTAACAAATGTAAAACAGTAATAATTCATTGACAAATAAATTGATTGGCAAAACAGGTTCAGTGTATGCATCCACTCTTTAATGAGTGATAATTAAAAAAAAAACCCATTAGCTAAGGAAAGGAACTATGATTTGATCAATCAAGATTGGGCAGACAAGCTGACCTAGGGGTGAACAGAAGGGTACTCATTTGAGTAATTATGACATCACTTACCCACATCCCTCACATATTCTGTTAAATTAACTCTTGCCATCAGAGACAGGCTGCTGCCTCGTCTCTTCCAGTTCAAACAATCATATCTAAACTTACTAGGACTAGTAACATGGGCTGGCCCAGAGGAGTTAGATGACCCAGCTAACCTAAGGCACAGGGGTTCAACCAAGCACCCTGGCTTCTACAGATTTATTTAAAAATGTTTGTTATAAAGCAAGCCTTATTTCCCTCCTGCCATGCCTCTCCTGTTAGATGTAGTACATTTAGCGTAAATGCAGTGAGCAATGAGATCTGGTCTCTTCTGAATCCAAGGTGGTGTCTCTGCCTTGTCGTATGCTGCAGCATGGAGATGCCCTGCTTGGCGGCTGCTTCAGGATCTCTGCAAGGTGCATCAGGGTGATTCCTTTAGGTTGCAAACAGAGCTCATATTCTCATTGCTTGTTTATTCTTGTATGTGAACCTGTGAATGATTTATGCATTTTTCATATCAGAAAAATGTTTGCTGTCAGAAGACAAATGTGACTAGATGTATTAGCACTCTCCAGAAAGCTGCAGAACATCCTGGATGATTCACGTCAGGAAGGCCAGATGGGAGACTCTAACCCTGGCTTCCTAGGGTGAAAGTTCAAGGACTGACATAAGGGATTTTGAATGGAAAATTTATGACCTCAGTTTATAATGTTTAACATTTTAATATAACAAATGTTGTGGCTTTGGATGGGGAATTTAGATCTGAAAATAAAGAAATATTTGCTGCCATGTATATAATGGAAATCCAGCTCTTTCAACTGGTGGCTCTGGACTGCTGAGTAGCAGTGGGCTTATTGTGCTGTACTGAAATACACCCCACATCAAAACATACCTAAATCTGGAGCAGTGTTCAAATGGCAGTGGTTTGCTTAGCTGCTGCTTTCTGCCCTGCTTACACTTCTCTTTTTACTAACTTAAAGATACATGACCTTGCTGTCAGGAAGAGCTAGAAAATAAAATTGGTGATTCCACCTGATGCACTCAACTCCCCGATGGACTTCCCTAGGACTTTCTTATTGACTTTTCAAAGTCTCCATGTTTGGTGGAATCACTGTAGGAGGTTCATAAATGATAGATGAAGTAAATAGCTCCATCCCATGCCTGCATGGAGAACGAGAGAGAGAAAAATGTCAGTGTGTTTGACAATCACTTGTATGTTGAGTGGTGAGCAGTAACAAGTAGAACCTTTTTGATAAAACCAAGAAAATCCACAGACTGTTACTTACTTCCTAAGTCATTAGCTCTTCTGAGAAGACACTTCCAGCATTTTGAAGTCTACCCTTGAGCACACAGGCAGCCAGCCCCTGGCAATTTAGTGCAGAAAGGCTCACTGGACATTTTCTTTTTGGGCACCCATCTACTCTTGCACCTGAATAAAATTAACTGGAGGTGTGAGTAGTCACTGTGCTTAGAAGACCTCATGCCTCTTGTTCTTGTCACAGCCATAAAAAGTAATGAAGGATTCAATGAAAAGTAATGCAATGATAGTAAAAGTCAAGAGGCAGTCTACAGATCATGGAATCACACCTTTCTGTCTACCTTTATTTTACTCAGCTATTAATGCTATAGCTGAACGGTGACCATCAAAATACCATGAACATTTTCAATGGTGAATAAAGAGTTAAAAAATAGGAAGTTAATTAGTATTATGAAGATTTGCAAAGTCCATTCTCTTTTAATATATCCAAAGCTTTGCCTTATGTTACACTGATTTGTACTATTCAGATATGTTCATCAGTTCATGGATTGTCATTGCTTCTTTGTGGTATATTCACACAGCTTTCACCATATCTGTGTTCCCTATTGAGAGCAAAGCTCCATCGGTGAGAAATACATACATAACACAGTAAAGGATAGATATTTTTGATACTTGTAAGTTGCAGTTGATTTTATTGATCCCAGTCTTGACCTCCATCTTGCTGTGTCCTTTGTCTCAAGAGCATAATTCCGGCTTTATTTCTAGAAGTCTTGTTCCAAAGCGATTTTTTTTCCCCACTTGACTTAATTACTTAAAAAGTAATCTGGGGTTGTCCTTAAAGTCTTTGCCAGGTACCCTTGTAACCCCCACAGATCCTTCTGCAAAAAAAATTGTCCTAAAAATACATCCTGCATCATTCTGGCTATGTCTAAATATCTATTTGTATTCCTTAGTATTGGAAAATTGTAAATGTTTAGTAATTACAAATACTTGCTTCATTAGGAATGAGACTGCACCTCTCTACAGCTGAATGGCAAATTAGTAATGATTCTTCTAATAATTCCTAGTAGTTCCATGTGACATAGACAATTTTATTGGTATAAAAGTACATTTTGTAGTTTTACCTCTATAATACTTACACATTGGCAAAAATGCTAGTAATTATATAGCTTATTTAATTGAGGCAAATAAACCATGTTACACCAAAAGAACAACAATCTGTGTGGTTTTTTTTTAATACAAGGCTATCCATATGATAGAAAAAAACTTTTTCTTTCTTGACATGTAATATGATAGTTTTTATATTGCTCCAGATATGTTTGATCTTTTATAAGACAAGAAGTTGGAAAAAATAATAAATGCTAAGGAAAAAAATCGTGCCAAGAAAGCTTGATTTTCCTTTAGAAAATAATGTGAGCTAGCACCAGCTTAGGTAATCCTTGTTCGCTTATGTGGCAATAACACGCAGTTTTTGATGTGATTATTTGTGGATCAAACCCTGGTCTCAGGCCTGTTCTGTGATTTTTACACAAGTTTTTTTTTTGTTACACTCTCAACAGCCTCAGTCTATGTTTCAGGCTCTGAACAGCCACTACAGAAGTGTCCAGAAGCTTGATAGTTGCTCCACTTCTGATTCCTTTATATTTCTTGGACAGAAAACAACAGAACCACACGCGCCTTGATGCTTCACTCCACCAAGACCTCCAGATATGCCCCTGCTGTCATTTAAGATTAGACTTGTGTACTTTCCTATTCTACCAATATCGTAATGTACTTCATAACCTTCACCAAGGTCATCCACGTTGTTCTTTGGGAGACACCTTCTGGGAATCAGTCAGGGGACTGCTATGGGTCTTCTAGGTTTCTCTCCAGTTATGGGTGGAAGGATCACAGAGTGGTCTAGAAGATATGAACAGGGAATTATAGAATTGTCAGTAGAGGATTCCTGGGACAAACCTACTTTTCTGGGCAAACTGCAAGCACTGAGGTATAAACTGAGAAATTAGCAGGTTTAAGTTCATATCCAGTGACTTGGTACAGCTTTCATGCTTGCATAGAATGGTTATTTAGGAGTGTCTACTGTAAACGTCCAGTTCTTTAGAGCAGTTTTAAAGTCAATTCTTAAACTACCTGTCCAAAATGGAGAAATAACTGATTTGAAAATCAGGAGATAACATTTCCATTTTCCTTCAGTATGACCAGAGGGATTGTAGGAACTGTGTTGCCTTGTCCACTCAAGTAGAAGAGCCACAGCTCTGGCCTGTGTATCATGGCAATATCCCAGAAAGTCTTGCAACTTTGGCCAGACTCCTGTGGATTCGGTCTGTGGCATCTTGTTCTGTAATAAGTTGTTTTCTAGGTGTGGTGGGTTGACCCTGGCTGGGCGCTAGGTGCCCACCAAAGCCGCTCTATCACTCCCCCTCCTCAGCTGGACAGGGGGGAGAAAATATAACAAAAGGCTCGTGGGTCAAGATAAAGACAGTTTAATAAAGTGAAAGCAAAGGTCGCGCGCGAAAGCAAAGAAAAACAAATGATGTTATTCTCTACTTCCCATCAGCAGGCGATGTCTAGCCACTTCCTGGGAAGCAGGGCTTCAGTACGCGTGGTGGTTGCTCCGGAAGACAAAAATGCCCCCCTTCCGTCTCCCTTTACTTAGCTTTTATATCTGAGCTGACGTCATATGGTATGGAATATCTGTTTGGTTAGTTTAGGTCAGCTGTCCTGGTTATGTCCCCTCCCAAGATCTTGCCCTGCCCCAGCCTGCCATTGAGGGGGGGCAAAAATGTTGGAGAGACAGCCTTGATGCTGTGCCAGCGCTGCTCAGCAGTAGCCAAAACACTGGTGTGTTATCAACACCTTTCTAGCTACTGATGCAGAGCACAGCGCTATGAGGGCTGCTATGGGGAGAATTAACTCCATCTCAGCCAGAGCCAATACACTAGGAGACCGGAAAACTGTATGAACACCAATGTATAGAAAGCTGTCAAAGTGACCATTCAAATTCAAAGAAGACAGATGTTGGTAGTGTCTTAAAGAGATATTTTGTCACTGCTTTTCTCACTACTCTCTTCCTCATTACTTTCAAGGCTGCACTACAAATGCATAAAGCTTAAATATTCTGTGATTACAGCATACTTGTCTGAAACACTAACAGTGAGCCTAGATAAAAATGCCACCTTGAATCATATTATGCGGTACCATCCTACAGGTACACCAGACTCCAGTGTGACACAGAACAGCTCAATGCACTCCTGTACTAGCTAAATAAGGAAACAGAAATAACCTGTAATTTCATACAATGTGCCACTGGTGGGAAAGAAATTGCAGCAGAAAAAATATTTTTATTACTCTTCTTTTTCAAGAAATAAGTTCTTTCATTTTGTCTCTTTTCTCATACTTTTGTTTTAAGGGACATACCCCACCCAGTGTTTTTTTTTTTCCTAGGAGATGGTAGAATGGATCAGAACAAACTGAATGCAGAAAGATTATCCTCTCTTCTATGAAGTCAAGAGTCTAGGTACGAGAAAAGCAGAAGCCCCAAACTAGGGCAGTGTGGCTGCTGATGCAAGAAACAAAATGGGACTCCTGAGTGTGCAAACACCAGTGCTTGACATGGGTACCTATGACCTTTGTACTACCATGCCAGGATCTGCTTACTTATATACACCACTGCTTTTGCAATACTTGCTACAGCCATGAAGACCTCTCTAGAGAAGATAGATAGCTTAATCCTTGAGAGGCCTTGTGTCTCATGTCATACTATTTTGATGGAAAAGTAAAGAGAATGAAAAGATATAGCAAAATGTAATAGAGTCAGAAATAACAAGGGAGAGAATGTTCAGAGTTTAGAATCGAAGAGAAGGACACTGGGATCAGGAAAATGGAATAAAATCAGGTTTCAGAGCTGAAATGATGGAATGGAAGAGGCAGTATCTCTTTGGGTGAGGAACCTTTTCTATAAGAGAAACTTTTCACTGTTATGGGGTCTCAGTGCTGTTTCTGATCTGCAGCATACTTTCCTAGGCTCCTCCTTGTTTTGGGGTCATTAATTTTCATGTTTCAGGAACCCATGCTTCAGTCAGTTGCATTCATTGCAACTGTGTATTGTTGTGTATTGTTCATCACGTCTTGGTCACCTGAGCAGGAAGGTTCCTACTGAAGCAGGATGTCTGCTGGAAATTAGAAAAAACTCAAGGTTTAGCCATCACCTTGAAAGAGATGATGAAGATTTTTCAGATGGTCATGGGCACTCAAAGAAGATGAGTGGGATCTTTTGGGCAGCTCTTGAAGTAACTTTTTGGCCTTCCCTTGAACTGAGTTGCTTACTTAAAAAAACATGGATTGTTAATTTTAACTTTCAGTGCATTTGTATGTGTTAGGTTTAAAAAAAATGGTAAAAGTGCCTTGGGTGAAACTTCAGTTCACATGTGACATCTGAAACTATCAATGAAAGTCAGAAGTACCATCAAGACATTACCTTTGTGAAGTGTTTACATTTCTATCTTCCTCTGCCTCTTGGGAGTCATACTCAATAGTTTACAGCACATAACAAACTCTTTCTTTGCTGACTAGTTGTGAAAGGTAGGGAGTATTCATAAGCACTGAAATAATGAGATACCTTTACAAAATAAGACCTTTGAATTATTCCATCTTCCCATAAGATATAAGAATTCATAAAGCATTTCAGTAAAACAGAAAATAATTTTAGTGCTCTTTTTTATTCCTTCTGCTGTGCTGTTTTAATCCCATGAACAAAAAGACTGAAAAGCTTAATATGTTTGGACCATCAGTAATCAGTATGCCAGTGAAACCCAGATGCTTGTCAGCAGACTTTGCATAAGGTGATAAAATCTATCATTTCCCTTAAATTCATCACAGTTTTGCTTATCATACCAGAAATGTGTCACTTCTTCATTCTTTTGCAGAATCTAAGGAAGATCCTTTGCTCTGCTTTAACTAGTAGGTTCAGAGCTCACTTGAAGTGTCTGTGCATAGGCAACCCCCTCAAATGATTACATAAAGGTAGGAGGAAAATCAGTAAGACTCTTCTGAAAACAAGTTAAGCTTGCTTTCCTGCTTTCCTGCTTTCCTTCTTAATTCTAGTATTTCTTGTACATATTGTTTAATGTCAATGAACCGCAAAGGTTCCTTATAATGCATGAGTACTAAGTCAGCGAGTTTTTCCTGCCAATCTGTACTGTTCTCTTTAGTACAAATACTCTCAAACACATAGGATAAAACAATATGATTGCTAAGACACTTCTAATCCCTGACATAATACAGATGAACTTGATTAATCTATGTCTAATTGAAATTAAAAATGAAATAAAAAAAGCAATGGAAAACATTCTGTTCATCTGGCAACTTATATAAACCAGCGTTATTTTAGCTATTACACATCAGCTGATTTATTGTTGATGTCATAGAAAAGTGTATATTTGTACATACCCACAGATATATATGATGTATACATCACTCTGATCCAGGATGTGAACTGATGCAGAAGTTCACTAAGATATGTGGAGCTCAGCAGAAGGAAAGGAGCTTATCAGAACCTGCATGTGATCAGTTACCCTCATACAAATTTTATATTAGCTGTATGCATATATTAGATGTCACCAAATGTACATGTACACATGCCTGACTTGGAAGCCTGGTATAGTGCAGAATACAAAAACATAAAACTGTAAATGATTCACAGAATCACATATTCAATTGCAGCATCCTATTTCTGGCAGCGGTAGCTTGATCTTAAAAAAGCCTTGGGGCCTCCATGTAAGAGAAGCTGGCATTATATATTTTAAACACAGATCTAAAATATTGTATACTTTTACATTATGACAACTTACACTGGGAAGTGAAACAGGGCACCAGAGGATGACTGTGTTGAAAGGTTGTTCAGGTGGAAAGCATGATCTCCTGTGGACTCAGCAAGGAGGGCAGAGACCTCAGCTGGTTAAGATGAATCAAGACAGTAAGAATAGAACTGAACTAGAGCTGCAAAATTTGGATCTGGTCTTAGATTTCAAGCATTGCTAGATTCTGAGCAAGTCTGTTCTGCACACCTATAGTGGCAGCAAAATCAGACCCAGCTGCCACCATGCAAGTGACACAGTGTAGGAGGCTGGACCTCTCCAAGAGCTACAGAGTGCTTATATACTGGAGTATATGTCTTCCACATCACATTTGGACATTAGCTAAAATGTCAATTCCTCCTCAATGTGTGGCAAGTGTAGATTTATTCAGAGGACTGGGGATGCACTTTGGTGATCGAGTCATTCAAAATATGAGATCAGGGTGAGGACAGAAATCTGCCTCAGCTGATGAACAGATATATATATACTGTGAACAGAGAAATTTGTGAGTGCTTACATTTTCTGGAGTCACAAGTGTAATTTCATGGAAATTTCATGGACTCTGTTGCACACCTATTGCTTGAACCTTATTTTAGAAATCATCATCATCATGATTACATGTCTTTGTATTAGCAGCCTGGAAATTATCCTGCTTACCCATCTCAAAACATAGGACTTCAGGTTATTTTCTTCAAAATATCACTACTCTCAGATCTTTGGAAGACCAAGACAGGTAATATAATCCCGAGGTTTATTGCGTGGAATTGGGAAGCTACAAGCTACGACAAATGGCACAGGACTGTCGAATAATTGTTTTAAGGACTACAATGGGAAAGAGCAATTTTGCGTACAATGAATGCCCTGCATTTCCTCTGTCACATCTCCAGCAGTTTATGTCCTTATCTGGAGAGATATAGCCAGCTCCTGTGGTGTAATATATGCTCTGAGCACATTGCAATGAATTGTTGGGTCCTAATGGGAGCTACCTGAGAAATTTTAATCGTCAGGCACTAACTGTAATGGCTTGGCAGCTTATGCTTTGAATATATCTATAGCTAACTGCCATATCCAACCACTGTTTCTGTTCTTCCAAGACAGGCATAATGAGTCCCCTGTACAGTATATGAAGGTCCTCTCCACCTTGGCATCAGTGCCATCTACTACAGCTGTACTCAGTTTATAAGCAGCTCTGTAGGTTGCTTAAATGACTTTTTATATACACCAATGTCACAATTAAAAGGTAAAACCTCTAGTTATTTAGCTTTCAAAGTAACATTTTCAAGTCAGAAAGTGGGGTTGAATGGGTCCGTGCAGTAGAAAGTCTGTATAGAAGGAACAGCATCTCCTATAAAGCACAGACTTTATGGCAACAGGCCTGATGATTGCATGCATCCTCCACCATGGGAATTTATGTGGATGTGAGAGCTGTCCTTCCCTTAGATTGTGTCTTCATGCTCATTTAAGCACAGCAGCTCACATTAACTAAAGAGGATTAAAATGAGCCATCTTTCTTTTGAAGGGCAATTTGCTTTCATAGACTGCTTGGTTATCTCCATGCTTGGTTAGCTCCATGTTTTTCTCAGCTGGGCCAGGCTCAGACTCTAAAGCCTTTTCCCATGCAAGCGGAGCAGTGCAGCTGCCCGTCTTAACACATCCCACTTGTTGGCCACAGCCTGGGAGCTTTCCCCAGCTTCTCCTGCCGCAGGGCAGGCTTGCTTCCAGGACTTCTGCTCCCCTGGGGCCTGCCTGTGCCTACACATTTTCTAAAACCATCCATTCCCCAGTGAAGGTTATGAGACATCATGACAGGTCTTTATTTCCCTTCATTCCCTGGGGTCTGAAATACATCAGGAAGAGTACAGAGTTGACCAACTTGGGTTGAGAAATGTCCTTTGCAGTGTTGTTTGGGCCACAGATTTCTTACGCATTGATGATTCATGGAAGAAGACCATTATGTGTCATGTTAGGTCTATTTATGACTATCATGCTCTGGCATGTCCTTTGCTCAGGGTTTGTAGCACATGCTTTAATGGTTTGTCAGAGAGTAAAGACCATGATCTGAATAATATAATTTTCTGTAGTAATTGAATCTTATCAAAAGAAAAATCTTTGAAGGGTCTCTTTTTTGGCCTGTGTTTTTCTTTCTGTGGTTATCATTTTGTCAACACTTGTTACTACAGATCTTTTTGGACTCGCATCAAGGATAGTCCCACACATTTCTTTGACAAAACCTTTTAAAATGTTCCATTGCTGCATCTTTCATTCATTTCTAGCAGCTAAAGTTAATGAAAAACAGATACTGTACTGAATGTTTATGTGACATACAGAATACTAATGACTGACTGTTTAATACCAGCTAATAGCAAACTAGCACTGAGAGTCAGCCAGTCTGATGATGAGGAAAGTACCTCTATCTGCATGGGGAGAAAGAAGAAAAATGCAAAAATTAAAAGCAAGAAATGAATCTGGTACTGTGTGCAAACATATGTAAGAACTTAATTGAATTATCATTTGAGCTGAGCAAATAATATGAAGAAAATAACCTATTTAAACCTAACCTTTTTCATTTCATAAATTGGTCATGAGCCGCTTAAAAATATACTTGTGTCATGGTTTTACCCCAGTCAGCAACTAGGCACCACGCTGCTGCTCTCTCACTCATCCCTGGTCCCAGTGGGCTGGGGAGGAGTATTGGGAAAAAAAGTAAAACTCATGGGTTGAGATAAGAACAGTTTAATAACTAAAATAAAAATTAAAATAAAATATAATGACAATACTACTACTACTACAAATATAATAATAATAATTGTAATGAAAAGGAATATAACAAAAAGAGAGAGAAATAAAACCCAAGGAAAGACAAGTGATGCACAATGCAATTGTTCACCACCCACTGACCGATGCCTGAGCAGCAATCAGCCCCTCTCAGCCAACTCCCCCTTTTATATACTGAGCATGATGTTCTATGGTATGGAATATCCCTTTGGCTAGTTTGGGTCAGCTCCCTCCCAGCTTCTTGTACACCTGCTTGCTGGCAGAGCAAAATGTAGCTTGGGCTGCCATGTAGGCACCGCCTAAGCTCCGTGGGGAGAGATAAGCACCTAGCAAGGGTGACTCTAGTGATCCTGAGGAAAGTGGGATGAGCCTACGGTAAGGGCTCTTCAGTATATAGGGAACACAGGGAGGAGTAGACATCTACATTTTATGCAGTCCATTTAGACAGGAGGATTCTTGCATGCTGTATGTAATGAGTTGATCTTGTGTCATTTCCATAACACAGAGAGCTTTCCTTCACAGATCTGTTAATGTAATGTGTCATGTGAGCACTGGGGTGTAGCTATCTGTAAGAGCCTGAAAGAGTTAATGTATCACACGTACAGGAGGCGAGAGTGTGCCTTGGCTTCTGGTCTGGAAAACTCTAAGCACTGGGTTATGAAGACAGAGGGAAGCAGACACAAATACTAGGGCAGTTCGGTGGCCCCTGTGCATTTCAGTCGTTGCACAGTGGCACAGGTGTCCTGTAATGCATCACTGAGATTCTGGAGCCCATCGGTCTTGTTGACCAAGCTTGTGAGAAGTCACTAGCACATAGTTATAGAGCATAAGGTCAAGCCAGCATTTGAATCAATGTTAAGTTCCTCCATAAGTACTGAGTATGAGTCACTTACATGCTTAGACCTGAAAACTGTTCAGTGGGAACGTTACATGATGAATTTAGTCTTGGATTTGTGAAGGCCAAAGAAATTCTAAGGAAAAGTTAAAAAGTTTTTCTAACAGGAGCTGACAGACAGGACTGTGATATGATTTTCATGCAATGCTTTTAATTTTCCAAGTTGCCGAGGAGACTTTCTCGGTCTGAACCTGTCTGATCATGCTGATCATGTCTCTACACACTATGAGATTCTAAAGCCAGTTTCCTGAGAAATCCTTGAGAAATCTTTAGAAGAAAATGAAGTTACACATTAACCAATGTATTCTAACCTATAAGGTCACAAAGCCTTTCAAACGTATTGCCTACAATGGGAATTAAGTGGCTAAATCTCTCTGCTGTACTTTGAAAATATACCCTTAGCAATAGCCTAACTCTCTACTTCCAACTGCAGATGAGTGACCTTAGGAAGAAAGGATGAGAACATTTTTAATCCAAGTATTTATTGAATTAGCAACAGGGGAAAATACTATATGGTTCTCAGCATTCATTTTACAAGGTTTGCCATCATCATGATGGTCCAATCGTGCAGAAAGAAAGGATTTGTGTTGCACGGGCAATAGGAATTTTACAGCATGATTAAAGTGTTTATGTATTTTACAGTTCTAGAAGGATTTTAAGGTTAGCATTAATATATATTTGTGGTACTGAGACATGCTGAGAATTTTTAGTTCATTTTTTACTAAGAAGACAGTTTCAAATTTAAATTCATTGTAGCTTGGTTTGGTCTGTGTTTCCCCCCTCCCCCCATAAATATATATGCTGATTCTGAGTCATGAGCAGATTATAGTGCCTTGAAATGCCATACCACCAGGCATATCTGTGTGTCTAGAGATTTCAACAGTGGTCTTTCCAGTAATTATATGGAGAACATATCTTGGCTTGTAGCTAGGAGATCATTTACTGATGCTCTGCAGTGTATTCTCCATATCATCTTCTATGGACATCTGGTCCACCAAAGTAGAAGAACTGCTGCTTGGCCTGTGAAACTGCTGCCTCAGCTACCCCGAATATTCTTCCATGGGGAATTTGGTAATTCATTCCTCATAACTATACTCGGATGTCAGTGCTCTGTCAAAGACATTCTTCTGCCTCAGGTTAACTTTGTCAGGAAGAACCAGGTAAAGGTCCCTTTTGAAAGACACCACAGTTTCTTGGGACACTGATCCATCAAACAGATTATCAAATATAACGAATACTATTTTCCTAAATTATTATTTGCAGTTTTTCATTCCCTGCTTCTTTCCTAGAAAAAATGTTTCTGTTAACTCTCTAGAAAAAATGCTAATGTTAGGCATTAACATATTTTCCACTTAACAGATTTTTAATTCATCATTTGGATTACATTTCACCAAGCATACTAGTTTCTTGAGATTCAAACGGAGCTGTGACTCATTTCCCCTGTTTGTAAATCCAAACAAACCAAGTTCACCAGGCTGAAGTGTTTCATGCTGTTTGCTTATACTTGCCCAAAACTAGCCCATAACCTGCTGTTTCAAATGTCCCCGATGTAGGAATGAGCAGACCACATCAAGCAGATTAAGAACTGACCAAACATTTACTCTGCAGCTAAACACATCTTTGTGTACTTTTTGAAACACTTGCACAGTTATTCATTATTTTTCACCATTATCTGAACTGTTTGTCTTAGGACTTGACTGGGAGCAGATATGGAAAAAAAGATACTGTTTTTGCAAAAGTTACAGCCTACTATGAGTAAAAAACCCACCAGGAATTTTTTGTCTTAATTTTATTGACATCAGTAATTACAGCTGCTCATCTGAGGTTTTATTCAAGCTTGCAAACCGCTCTAGCTTTATCCATCATGAGTCTAATCTTTCTTTGGCGTTCTCTGCACCCTCTGGAATTAACATACCCTTTTTTCCTGGTGTCACAAATCTGACATTGCTCTTCAGATTTTGCACATGCCCTCTCTTTTACCTTTATCATTCACAGGCAATCCTTGTGTTCATTTGCTTCCTTCTGCTGTCCCATTTTGGCACCCTCACCAGCCTTCAGCATCTGAGAATCTCTCTTGTGAAAAGCTAGTGGGGGCTGGTGACATTGAGATGAAAGACAAAATTATTTTCAACTCATCAGCTCTGATAATAACCAATACTAAGTTTCATTATTATACTTCACCCTGACCCATATAATTTCTCATAAAAATAATGTAAGAACTGTTTATCTAATACATTATTTAAGAAAAATAAACCCAGGGAATTTAGCATTTGAAAAAATACAGTCACAGAAGAGTCACACATGAGAGGGAGACTCATGGGGGGAAAGCTCATTGCTAAGGATTAAACCCATAATATGTCAGCAGTAGATACCAGTACTGTAATTACAGATGATATTAATAAAAGCATTAAGTATTTTAAGTCACAGAGACCTTTCAAGAAATTACTAGTAAACTAAAAAGTAGACCAAGGATCACCTCATTTAATCGCCAGGGTTTTTTTCACAGCCAGTTTCTCAAGTGTCTCAGGGAGAGAGAAAGAAATATAATAAAGTCCTGAAAACTCTGCAGTGTACCTCAGGTATTGGTTGCATGCTATGGATAAGACAGAAAAAAATCCAGTCCTGTGTGAGCAGGAAACTTGTCCCAGTTGACAACTAGCAACTTAAATAACATGTAGTGTTAACTTTTCTCTTAATATGTTTAAGTTCTTCAAATTTGGATAACTATCCCTGGATCTGGATGTCTTTATTTGGAACCTAAATTTAAGCAGGAGAGACTAGCTGTATCTCCACTTTCAAACCTGTAGGTACTTCATCCCTCTGGAGAAGGCAAACTCACTTGAAAATGGAGTGCACTCTCAAGAAGACTGGAATCTTTTCGGAGAAATCCTGGCATAAGCAAGGAGCAAACATTTCTAGTGTTTTCACCTTCTCTGATGAAGGTAGGACTTTCCACTTCATAACAATGTGGATGGCTGACAGATAAGCATTTCCTCAGCAATTTAAACCTTCTAAGCATGAGAGGCAGGGGAAAAAAGACTTTCTGTTTTGGGAACTCTGCATTATTTCACCTGTGAAGTCATGCAACAATTGATTAAAGATATTTCCTACCTGTACATCTTTCCTTTGATTTACATGAAGAATTCTATGTCAGGGGTATAAGTTTCTATTAGATGCAATTGTACATCCTTAAGACAACATACACCCCCCCCCCCCCCCCCCCAACATGCACACACATAACTATTTCTATTAAATTCTGTAGGATTTCTCACTGGGGCTGGCACAAAACAGTTAGCCCATAAATTACTTGCAAAAAAGAAGAAAGCAAATTATAATTCAACCATTTTTGTATAGAACATATTGCTTTATATAGGAATAGTCGGTTTATAGCTGTCTGAGAGTAATTGGTTCATTCCATTCACAATGATTTATTTATTAATGTTGCTGATTTGCACACATACACAGCTTGGAGTACACAGAACAGTTTTATATATAAAATTGATAAATACATTTAATTTATTGATTTGCAAATGACAAATTTATTAGGTCTGAAAACTTTATTGGTTCATAAGAAAGAAATATTGATTTTTGTGTGTAATATAAGTTTTAGATGTGCACTTAAGTAGAGGCAGCAGAACTGCTTACACTGCTTGGTGGAAGTCTATCAAGCTTTTCAACCTTATCTTTATTTTGAGGGGTTTATAGCTAGGTCATAAAAAATGAGTTTGGGCTGAGTCTTCTTTTAAGACAGTCGTGTATCTACTGCTCGACATCTCAGTCAAGAGCACTTTTAAGCACATTCACGAAACAGATTGGTCACTGTTAAGCAGTAGATGTTTAGAATAAATACCCATTAACTGTAACTATAGATTTATTTCTGTCTATAATTTCTGCAATTGGCTATTTGGCTTATTCTGTATTTTCTGTTAAAGAAAATAATGTGTTTATTGAAGAATAATAAAAAGTATTTTAAAAGTGCTGCGTGCTTTATAGACAAGTAAGGTGTTGACTTAAGGCTCAGCCTGATGCTTCTGAAGACAGTGAGAGTATTTCCATGACTTGAAATGTTAATGAGTAAATTTCCCTTAGCCGTGGGGCAGAGAAACGTTCAAGCACATCGCAACAGTGTGTCCCAATCTCAGCAAGGCAGCAGTACAATTCACTGACTTGCAGATTCCTGTTATCCCCCAACACATTGTGATCATTGTGCCTTGTGTCTAGGAAGAGCTGGGTAATGAGCTGCATTCCCAGTGATTCTTTGTCTTTCTGTATAAAGTTTATATTAAGATGCTTACTTTGCATAATAAGGTTATGCACTCAAGTGAAAGACTTCCTACCAGAGTGTAGGAAAGGTGTTGCTGGAGTTGCATGGGGACACAAGTACTCAAACGTCATCTGAAGAAAATTGGCCTAATATGTTTCCGGTCTGCCTTCCTGTGCTGTTCTGTCTCTCTGTTTTCCTGTTCTGGCTCAGTGTCATTCCCCTCTTTGGCTCTGCTGCTGTGATTGACTGTGGGACTAAACAGAAACGAAACAAAACAAAATGAAAAGAAATGAAACAAAAAGAAAAGAAAAGAAAAGAAAAGAAAAGAAAAGAAAAGAAAAGAAAAGAGAAGAAAAGAAAAGAAAAAGAAAAGAAAACAAAAGAAAAAAGAAAAGAAAAGAAAGCAAAAGAAAACTAAAGAAAAGAAAAAGAAAAGAGGAAAGCAAACAAAAGAAAAGAGAAAAGAAAAGAGAAAAGAGAAAAGAGAAAAGGGAAGAGAAGAGAAGGGAAGAGAAGAGAAGAGAAGAGAAGAGAAGAGAAGAGAAGAGAAGAGAAGAGAAGAGAAGAGAAAGCAAGGCAAAAAACACTGCAACATGGGCGTTGAAACCTGTGCCTCGTGGCTGAGGAGGGGATGGAACACCTTTAAATCAGCTCTGTGTGCCTGGATCCTGAGTGGGTTGATAAGCTATTAGATTATTTCTGGATGCAGGAGTTGAATGCACCATTAACAAGTTTGCTGATGATACCAAACTGGGAGGTACTGTTGACTCTCTTGAGGGACAAGGGGCCTTGAGAGGGATCTAGATAGATTGGAGCATTGGGCTATGATTAATGGGATGAAATTTAACAAGTTGAAATGCTGGATTCTGCACCTAGGACTGAGTAACGCTGGGCACAAGTCTAAATTGGGAGAGGAGTGGCTGGAGATCAGCCCTGCAGAAAGGGATCTGGGGGTGCTGGTTGACATCAGGCTCAGTGTGAGTCAGCAGTGTGCCCTGGCAGCCAAGAGGGCAGACTGCATCCTGGGGTGCATCAAACACAGCACAACCAGCTGGTCAAAAGAGGGGATTATCCTGCTGTATTCAGCGTTGGTGCAGCCTCGCCTTGAGTACTGTGTGCAGTTCTGGCCCTACAATTTAAGAAGGATGTAAAGGTCCTTGAATGAGTCCAGAGGAGGGCAACAAAGCTGGTAAAAGGGTGGGAAAGAATGTCCTATGAGGAGTGGATAAGGATTTGGGGCTTGTCTAGTTTGGAGAAAAGGAGGCTGAGGAGCGACCTCATTGCTCTGTACAGCTTCCTGAGGAGGGGAAGTGGAGAGGGAGGTGCTGAGCTCTTGTCCCTGGGAGCCAGTGGTAGGAAGTGTGGGAATGGTTCAAAGCTGCGCCAGGGGAGGTTTAGACTGGACATTAGGAAGCATTTCTTTACTGAGAGGGAGGTCAAACACTGGAACAGGCTTCCTAGAGAGGTGGTCGATGCCCCAAGCCTGTCAGTGTTTAAGAGGCATCTGGACAATGCCCTTAACAACATGCTTTAACTTGGTCAGCTCTGAATTGGTCAGGCAGTTGGACTAGATGATCACTGTAGGTCCCTTCCAACTGAAATATTCTATCTATAACTAGTCTGTTTTGCAATTGTATTCTTTTTCTATTCTGCCTGGCTGGTGACAACACTGGCTAGCCTGTACCCAAGGACCGCATGCATTTTAGCTGCAGCTCAGCGTTGCGATGGAAGAAGCCTTGAGAGCTCATCTCAGACTTACAGGAAGCCTTCAGAGGGCAGGGACGTTTCCCATCCATGCAGACACCAGGGGAAACAGGATCTCTAAGAACACCGTCCCCCAGCTGAGATCCTGTGGACTGGAGGCAATGTCTGGGTCTTCCTAAGGCTGGACATTGCATTGAGACAGTATTTTAACTGAGGGAAGCAAAAAGAGTGTCTTGAAGCTAAACTTAGACATAAGTTTATTACAGATATGTTTTTCTTTTCTTTTATACTGTCTCTAAATATCTGCTTTATTGGGCTTTCCATTTTTAACTTAAATAAAACATATATTTGTTTCTTCTAAAAAGTCTCTCCATCTGGTGATAAGAGACATTTCAAGTCTGGCAAAACATTTGTTTTTCATTCTCAAGGAAGTAACAGTCCTAAATGTAGGTTTGGCCTGAACAGATAAATTGTGGTATAGAAAAAACAAAAAGAAAAAAGAAAAAAAAAAAAAGCTTAGGTCAACTGTTAAACAGATCTGGGATTCAAGCTTTAAGAAAGGGAAATTAGTACCTAGTTTTACCCGGAATATGAGGGTGTGGACAACTTCATTTCTTCACATATTACATCCTAGTCAAAACAGTATGACTGTTCAGCAACAAACAGGTGAGATCTGATCTCAAATGGAAGCCTACTATAGTTAACAGTTAATAGTATAAGTATTAATTCACAGGATATTTCCTTCAGACACGCCACACTTCTTATTTGTTTGTCCAATTCTGAATTTTGTTATTATTATGAAACAACTTGATGAAGAAACACAATTGAATGGAATTAGATACACTGTGTTGATTATGTCTTTGTTATGCTGTGATTTCAAGATTTTATAGAATGCCTGAGTCATGAGATGTCACTGCATGGTAGATTAATTTGGTCCCAGAGACTGGCCAAGGTATTTCCAGCTGTGCAGATAGACTTAACAGAATATGACCTCTGTCACACCACACCTCAAAAGACAGTTTTATCTGTTACATGTACCTATGCAGACACTTGTTTATACATTACTTCGGTCTTTGTACTCACCTGTAGACATGTAGACACGTCTGCTGATGGCTATAACTAGCCTTACAAGTACTATTAGTATAGCAGTAGTGCCTGGGACCTCTAAAGCTGAGTACCTATATGACAAAGCCCAAAACCTTGTGTCAGAAAGCTTACAATATAAATGGAAGATAGATGGAAAAGGGTACAATAAACAAACTGGAAAAATACAAGTTAAAAGGGAAAACACAGGATACAGAGATACTTATCATGACTAAGGTAAGTTTTAAAGAATGGTTAAAAAGTGAATAAATAATACATTTGTGGTTCCTACTGTTAGCTTCTTTACCAAAGCACCTTCTACACAAGCATTACGAATCATAGCTTGGAGACATTATTTGGGGAACCTGACAAGTGAGTAATAGGTGTAATTCTAAATAAACTGATTAGTGCATAAAAATATCCAGGAGGATGTTGATCCATTAAAAGTACTTGCAAAAACCACATAGATAGAATAATTTTTTTAAGGAATATTTATTTTCAGTTCCATTTAAACAACCCACTTTTGTAACACATACTAAAATCTTTAGGAAACATTCTAAGAAATTTCAGGATTATAGCCACAGGGATGAATTAAATGCATTTCAGTTCTGCAGACTAAAATACAGAATATGTTTGCATCATTCTGCATTTTATTATGTTGCTGCCTTTTGGTATGCTTTACATTAAAAATACATGACTGACACTCTTTATACCAGTAAGCCTTTTTATTGAAAAAAAATGTTATTGCATTAAACTACATTCCCAGGAATTCCTTGAATAACCTAAAAAAAAAGCCGCGTTGCATGTACAATAGTGCAATTCACTTAGCTACTGTATAATATAAAACACTTTATACAGAGAATACAAAACAAAATTACTAGTTTACATATTATACTAGCCAGAGTATCATCCAGTTTTAAATATAAACTTAACACTTTTAAAATTAATCTGGTCAAATGGCATTTTTATGCAAATCTGCACAACAAATATACGTATTAAATGTATTCCAGAAATGCCTCAGTTACCAAAAAAATCCCCCCCCCCCCCAAAACCCCCCAATTTTTATCATTGTGTAACTCAGGAAACTTTTATTATTGGAATTTTACGGTATGGGTGACCTGTTTCCTTGGATTATGTATCAAGAATATACAATCAAACTAAAATAGATTACCAACTTGGAGTGTATATATTGCTGCCACCAGGATACTGTAAGTCTTTTAAAAATCAGTCTAAATAAAATCAAAATTGTAGCATGGCTCCATACATCAGGCTCAATTATGCTTTTAATCATAATAATGAGACATATTTAAAGTACCTTCCTGATGAAAAACAAATATGGCAGCAAGTAGAGCAAATATATCACCTCAGCTGTGCTGATAATTTTATTACATTTCTCCAAGAAAATCCCTTCTGTGTACTAAGAACAATATTGGACATTCTCTTTGTTGGTAGCCAATGATTGCTGTTTTGCTATTGTGCTGTTTCTTTTCCTTCTTAATCCCTCTTTTTTCCATAAATACCTCTCAAAATCCTAATTGCCATTGTTCCAAGAATTAAATTTAATCTTTATTGTCTATTCATTTGCCTTACCAAATCATCCTTGTTGGTATATACAATGATGCATGGACATCCTATGATTTGGTTCCTTCCTAGAATCCCATTGTATTGTGCACACATTAAGGGAAACTTATATAACTATTTTCCATAAAGGATCTAAGTAGTAGGAAATTGTTAAGTTTCAATTGGTCAAGTTTCTTGCCATTGGAATTTCTACGATATTAACATGGACTGTAAGAAGCAGGGATAGAAAATGTGTGTGTACACATTAAAGATGAGATTAACCTGTCATTTCTTCTGTTCCACTTTTTTCTCTTGGTGTTACCTACTTAGGATTCAAATTAACTCTTATATACAATGAGAACAGCTGTTTTTTCTTGAATAGGAATGGAACTATGCCCATAAATTTAAAAGTTTGTAGGGCTGGAAATACATCTTTTAGGCTGGTATTAGCCCTGAACTGGTGGTGATGTCTGTGCCGCTCAGTGAGCCTCTTCCAGGGCACAGGTTGACCCGCTCCTTTAAAACGTCCAATTCAGAGTGTTTCTACAGAATTATGACTAATGTTTCCAAGTGGTCCACTGAGTGAGGGATCTTCATCCAAGCAAGCAAGTACTAATTTTCAAAAGTGTTGAGTCACATTCAGTGAAATATGTTTGATTCTTAGAAAATATAGTTTCAGAAGTATAGAAATTATAGGGAAATTCAGATGTAATTTTGGAAAGATTTTCAGCCAAAAATGAAAGGAAGAATTTTAAAACTGGGGAATTATTTATTTTCAACATATTTCCCAAAGAAAATTTCTCACTTCCTTAATTCTGAAGCAATAATTTCAATTAAAGACGTTCCCTACAATTAAAATGAGAAAATTAAACCATAAAGATAAGTAACTCCAAAAAGGCATTTTGTTAATGAAATTAATAAATCAGCTGGGAATCCAACCAAAAGATATTTGAGGGTGCTGATTTCACCAACCTTTTTGAATAAAAAATGTTTTACTTCTGCTCAGTCTCCAGATCTTTTCCTGACAGCTTTTATTTGATGGCTAAAATGTTAAGTATCCAAAGAAACTTTAACTTTGAAAATACAAAACAAGCAGTTATAACTTCTAAAGCCATTTGAAAAGTTTGGCATAATACCAGTTTATGTTGAAGCAGCTGCTTTTAGAAATTAAAACAATTCCATTTTATTGCAGTGTATCAATCTACTTTGATGAAAACTAAGTTAGAAAATTGGTCCTAAGTTTTATTTTAAATACTCAACTTAATTGCAATTAGATTTCTCAGTTTCTTCAGATAGCCAAATATAATGGAATAAAATCCTCCAAAAGTTTTTTAATATGTTTTATATGGATTCTGAAAGATACATTATTAATTGTGCACGACATTATTGTGAATGAATTAAAATTATTTCAAATGTTTCTAATCCAAACAAAGAGGTACTGTCAGACACTTCACTGTCCAATTATATTGGGAAGCATGCCTGCAGTCTAACCACAATTATGAATTTAATTTCATGCTAAATATCCCATGTTGAGTTAGAAACATTATAAAAATAGTCAGATTGTGCCATTCAAAGAGATGCTGAAGCCCTCACCTATTTCCAGATACACAGTTTTTACTAGCAATTTCAACCACACATTACCCTGAAGGTTGGATACATGCATTCAAACATTGCAGATTCAGAACTTCAGTTTGTATGTTGAGAGTTTGGGAAGCCATGCGAGAATCTTGACATATTTCTTTAGATTCAATATACCTTGAAATGCTGAGAACTGTGGCATGGTTTTCTATGAGACTTGACCTGGAGAGCCAGTTTCTGCTCAGAATTTTACTTCTGCATTTTTATGAATATCAGCACAATTTTATAGGACCAGCCAATTGTTTATGTTGTTTGTGAAAGGGATGAAACATATTTACACATTCTTTGTGCAAGACTCTCCTGCTCATTAGAGCTCTGGTAGGAAAGAATTGTTGCAGTCTTGGCCAAGGACCTCTGAGGTTCAAAGGCAGCACTAGCTGCTGGGCAATTCTGGGCAATTCTGGGCTGCTGCTGCCCACCCCTGACATACCCTATGCTACAGCCACAGGCAGGCTATGCCAAAGAACTTGGCTTCACCCCCTTCTTTCCCTTGCCTTCTTGGATGCTTGGCTCAGGGAGAAAAGTAGCAGTCTGCTTGTGCCAGCACAGAGCCGCCTACACTAAGGGAATTTTTTGTTATGTACCTGTGGCCAGACTGGAGTCTCTTTACACTGTCCAAGCAACGTATCCCAGGGACAAAATCACTAAAGTATCCTTGAGATGTTGTTGTGACCCTCTTCTTCCAGTGTTAACTCATCACCCCTCACTCTGGGGTTCCCCAATTTATTTTGGCCAGGAGTCAAAACCAGGGACTTGTGGTCCCAGATACCTTCTTTTTTGCTCAGTCTGAAATACCTTAACCAGACCAAGTACTATGCTGTTGCATATAGACACTCAGAAAAGCACACCTTTGAGGTGTGTCAAGATTGCTCTACCTTATATTGCACTACTTTAAACTACTCATCAGTGTTGATGTTCTTGGTCCTGTGGTGTCTGGGTGCTGTGGTGCCATTCCTACTGACAGTCACAGACTTCACTTCAGCCTGTTCTTTCCAACCCTTCTGTAGAATAGAAGCTGGACCCTGTCCTCCTTGTGATAGTATCATAAAAGACTTTAAACCAGCTTTTACCCAGTGATATGAGAACTAAATCAACGTTCGTATGCTGTCAGTCAGAATGTGGACTTTAAAATATTTGCCGTTGTGCTCTCAGCAAAACAGTAAATTTCCCCTCAGACGTGACTGAACACTGAATAATTTATATTATTCAAATTTGGGTTTGGAGCCATGGTGTAATTGTTTGGGCTAGTTTAAATAGCTAGAAACACTGAAAACTTCTTTTATTGTAGGTAACTGTTGGGTCTGGCTAGAGCAAGAATGGTGATGGGGCTCTTGCCCTTGGAATAATGGATGAACAAAGGGATTTGGATGTATAGCAGAAGGTGTGGCTGCATTCAGGTGTGGTGTAAATAAGGCTGGGATATATGCAGTGTGTGGCAGTGTGGGAAAGGTCAGTGGGGAAGGGTGGAGAGGGGTGGTGGAGACCAAGTGCAATGGGTGTCCTGTCAGCAAAGCAGGGTGGGTGGGAATGAGGGCTGGTGCTAATGGGGAAAATGGTATGGGGGCAAAATGTGCCTGAGAGAGGGGGTGGAGGTGGGCCAGGGAGAGATGGCTGCCGTGGGGATGTACAGATGCCGAGACAGCAAAGCGTTGCAGCAGTGTGTGGTGGATGGTGGTGACAGTAGCGTGCTGCTGAACAGGGAGGGCAGGAACTGCTGGTGTTGCAGAGAAGGCAGCTGGTCCTGGGGCAGGCAAAACTTTCAGGTGTTTTGCCAGAAGTTGTTTCTGCATATGCTGCTGGGCTTGCAGCTGCAGCAACCTGTATTTTTCTACTTCCTCTGGTGAAAATGTGATAGGCTGCTGCGTTAAAGGAGGGGAGGTGGATTTGCTGTACACTTCTAGGTCATTTACTGTGTCCTCATACTTCTGCATAGCATTGTCACAAAGAGAGTCTGAACTGCCTTCTGCCCGGTTTGAGTCCATGTTTACATCATGTAGTTCTTCTTTGGTCTCTGTTGAATTAGCAACAACAGAATATCTATTAGAGGGAAAAGCACCAGGGAAATCATTTGGTACTGGGTCACAGCTTTGTATAAAGGGTTGCACTTCACTAATGAAGAGATTGGATTGTTCCTTTATTGCCGTGTTCCTTTTTATGCTCGGGCTCTGATAGCCTGTTCCTATTTGAATGATGTCTTTAAAAAGGCAATGATCATAATCAGTGCCAGTTGAAAGAGCAACATTAGTTATCTCTGACGCTTCAAAGTTGTTTTTCTTCACACTGGTTTCCAGTGAACTAATTTCATTATGCCCTGTGTCATTTTTACCTACACTTAGCAGTTTCTCTGGTAAAGGTAACATTGCAATGTCATCTACCGATGATGAAAACTGAAGAGCAAAGTGACTTCGCGAGTGATCCCTTAATTCTATCCCACAAGTGTTTGAAAATCTCTCTGAATCGTGCATTTGTTCCTGGGTTTTCTTGGACTGCACTCTTTCTAAAAGTAACTTGGCGGTCAGCGACTTTCTTTTTCCACATATGTCTTTTGCCAGGGTTTCAGAAGAGCAGGTGGCAAAGTTTTTTGGCTGACCATTCACATTCAGAGAGTCGTAATGTGCAGTTTCAGCTTTTCCCATTTCAGTTTTAGAACCTCTTTCTGCGTCGTCTTTTGTTTTGTCATCACAGTTGTCAGTCTCTTTTGAGAAGGATCCTGAACTGCTACCTCTTGATATTCTGCTACTAGACGATCTTTCACTGCTTCCTGAGTCTCTGGTGGAACAACTTTTGGAGCTATGGTAGCTTCTACTTCCACTGTGCACTTTGCCAAAATGCCGGTGTCTACATCTGCTGTGTTTAGATCTGTCTCTGTGTTGTAAAACTCTATGTCTTGAACATCTTCGATATTTAAGTGTGCCCCTCTGTGTACAGTTTCTAGTTCTGTGAGTTCTGCTACAACAAAGGTAATCCTCATCTGTATCATTAGAAGTGAAAATACACTTGTGCTTTCTGTGTTTACATTTGTGCCTTTCAGCTGTCTTGCTTTTTCTTTTACAACAAAAAAGCAAATGGTTTCTGCTGTGATTGTTCGATGTGGGACTCATGTAGCTCATGTAGCTACTCGTACCACTAACTGAAGTGTCAGAATAGCTGGAATGTCTGTCAGAGGAGGACTTTTGAGGACATGGGAATCTCCAGCATCCCATGTAACTTCCACATCTTTCATTTTCTGAATACCTGCTGTTTGAACTGGATTTATAACTAAGGAAACTTCCACTAGAGTCTTTTCCACTGTCACTTATGTCACTGCTGCAGCTGGCCACATCTTGAATGGATCTGCAGTCATTTTGGTTTTCACGTTTTTCCTCAGAATAAATAAAATGACATTTTGCAGCTTTAGACTTTTTAATCCTAGACATAAAAGCAGAAAAGGAAATGCTTTCATTTCTAATGTTCTGGTTTTTTCTTTCACAGCTATGAAAATGATGCTTTAAAGGTCTTCTCAGTGTTGTTGTATGAAGACTTTTTTCTGTCACGTAATCCTTTTGTGAGACATCAAGGTAAGCAGGCACTTTGGGTATATTTTCATTTAAATAATCTGCAATGCATTTTTGACCATTTTCATTCATTTCTTTCCCTATGTCTGACTCAGCTTTTTGCTTGGCCTTTCTTGGATTTAGGGAACCTTTCATCTTCTTTGGTTTCAACAACTGATTATCTTGTTCATTTGACATTTGCTTGTGTTTTATTAAACCTGAGGCTTCATTTTCATCTGCAGTCTTATTTATAGAGTAGTCTTTACAGCTTGCTTTGTTTGTTTCATGCTGTTTACCATCTCTGTGATTTAAAGAGAGTCTGAAGTCAAAATACAGTGGATTACAGCCATATGAAATACAGGGCTCAGTTTTTGTAAACAAAAGTAATTCTGTGGGCCACTGTAGAGCAGTGGTGCCATCTTTGCTCACTACATGGAGGAAAGGCAATGCCTGGGGCTTAACATCTTTAACCGTGGTCTCCCTTGGAAGTGTTTCCATATTCCCATTTGTGTTTTCTGAACTCTCCAATGATCTTTCTCTTTTTACCACCCCAGGACTGTCATTAATGTTGCTTGCGCCTGTCAGCTGAGGTTCTGGCTGTTGTGGGAGCTCAGGTAACTGGTCAGGCAGGTAGGCATTGCTGTTCTTGCAGGTGTTCAGCTGTGTACAAAAGTTGCTAGCGTGGCATGAAGGTGAAATGAGAGTTTCTAACAATTGCTCAGACTCATTCAATTTGCTCTCTTGCTCTGTTTCTCTAAGTGAACCAGAAAAATCCAAATTTGAAAGCTGTATTTTGGCTTTGGAAAATGAAGGATGAGCACTGACCTTTTCTTCTAATTCTCTATCACTACTTTTATCATTTTCCTTTAGCATTTTAGGTTTTGCAGCTACATGACTTGATGCACTGTTATCCAAATCCTTTTGGGCTTGTGTAATAGGTAGCCCTTTATCCAAGCTTGCTTTCATGTCCTCCTCCAAAAGTGTGCCAGAACAACAGCCCTCAAGAGCTTGCTTTGTTTTATAGTTGGGGGATTCACTACAATCATTTCCTTCTTCAGAGTTCTCACTGAAGACTGATGCTGAGGACTCAAGCTTCAAAGGGACTTTTTTAGAGAATGAGAAAGACACTCCTGCCCTTTGAGAAGTATTGGTACTATCTGGGAGCGCTTGTGAGAGTTGATTTCCAAGCGCATGGGGTCTTTCGGTAGGGGACTGGTGCCTGCTTATGATAAGCTGTTGTTTCTCTAGTACGCTGCTGGAGAAACCTTGTCCTTCACTTGTGGTGGTTCTTGGAGAACTGGCTGTGAACTTGCCGCCCTTGTACAGGAAAATGCCATCTGGTGATTGCTGCTTTTCCATGACTAATCTGGGGGCTTTAAGCAATGGTCCACTCCCAGTGATGCTGTAAGGTAATAAATTAAAAAAAAAACCAACAAGCTGTATTAAGTAACCAAGTTAAGGCAGAACTCACATTTGACAATGTCTATCTGGTGAAGAAGGGTGTCACTCATGCTGTTACAAGGGAAAACTAAGTTTCTAAAGTTTCTAAAGGGTAAATGTGCAGTCTAGCCCTGAGCTTGGGCTTCTACATGGGCAAGACAGTCCTTACATACAGGAAATTATATGATTTGAAGTCAACACATGAATGCTCTTTTTCAGTTATGCCTGTGTATGTCCAGAATAAAAAATATTGTCTTTACTCTGCATTTACACCAAGGAGAATCTGGTCTGTGGTAAGTCTTGGTTTTCTGAGAGGCCACTGCAAAGGAAATTGTGCCTTGCTCAAAATGAGACACTTCCACCTGGAACATCTGCAGAATCAAACTCTATAAGAGAAAAGGCAGCATTCTGCTTGCCTGGTGGGGGGAAGAGGGGGGTATGCATGATTTTTTTAAAAGTAGATTTTTATTTTATCTTTATATTACTCCACAATAGATGACTTTGTGAAATATTCAAAGATATATTAATGCTAAAACTATCACCAAACATTGGTGGGGAAAAGGACACAAGGTGGATTTCCATCAATATTAATGGCAACTTCACTGCTCTCATTATCAGTCACCATTTGACTTACTTCTCCATATTTTTCCTTTCTGTATTGTACTTTCATTAATTAAATTTTTCCTCTTTCCGAAACCTCTCAGATTTTAAATCTGTAGTTTAGTTTTCTTGTACTTTAAAAAAAATTAAAAAAATCAACCTATTTTAAGAAGGTCTTAACAAACATGGTAAATCACTGATTTTTTTGCAATAGATAATTAACTGAGATTGGAATGACTGTTGCCATTTTCCATTAGAGATGAGACATATATATAGCCACCATACAAACGTTATTCCAAGTAACATTTTAAACATACATTTCATTAGACCAATTATCTACATTTGCTATCAATGCAGTATTACAGTACACTTACATGAAAAAAATTTGAAACCAGCATCAGTTAAGAGTTTGATTAAAAATTAGAAAATATTTTAATTAAATGTAAGTATATTATGACTGCCAGATCTGCATAGCAGCTATCTATGAATAGCCTAGCATGTTTTATAAATGCTATAAAAATGCATTGATCTTCAGCAGTGGAAATGACATAAAGGCTCCCTGGAGTAGGGTCTCCAAGTATGAGAATATGTAGGCATTTCTGAGAATATATTTGCATTTGCCACAAATTTGGCATCAGGAGATACAAATTCACCCCTATTTGTACATCAGGAAGGAATTCTCTCTTGGAGAAGGCATGTAAAGAGATCATTTTCAAAGTCTCCTTGCAACAGCAAAATAAAGCTGCATTTTCAGGTTTTCAGTGCAAGACATTAACAGTAATTTTGTTGTCAAAGTGTATTAGCTTCTTGTAAAGAACTCTGTTGGGACCTAAGGCACAGTACTCAGGGACAATAATAATTGTGCATGTGTATAGACTTTCGCTTAGACAGGCTGACTTTCTGTCTTGCCTGAGCAACTGGGAATGCTACCCCTCTGCCAAGATCTCAGCCACCCCTGAACCTGTTAGTCATTACAAACAGGAACAGCAAGCACTGTCTTTCGAGGCTCTTTGTAAAGGATTATGGACTCCTGGCTCCTTCTGAAAGCAAACCTGCTTTTTCCCTCCCAGACTCATTCTGGCTTTCCTATTATCACCGACCTTATCGGACTATCTGAGACTACATCTTCAAGTGCATGTGCATAAACGCATCTCCCCACAGGCAGATACATTTCTTTCACTAGATTTGTATGAAAATGGAGTTGTAACCATAAAAGTGATACATTACCACTAAACTGTTATATTTCAGCAGATTACTCAAAAGCAATTACATAGGCCAAAATTAGTGTATAATAAACTCTGAATGTTATTATTTCCAGGGTACAGTAAGCTTGATATGAATTTTAAAGGATGCCACTTTAATTATCTACTTAACTCATTACGGTCATAGATTAATATAAACAATTGGTCTGGTGGCAATCTATTCTACTGATGCATTCAGTGTCATTAAACAAAGGAGATTTCTCAAATGTAAAGGTTTATTACTGCAAACTTTGTACTGTATCTCGATATTCATCAATAGAGCTAACAGTATTGGGCAAACTTAACTCAGTTAATTACTTGATTTTCATTCACATGATGATACTCCCATTACTCTATAGAGAAACTGTGAGAATAATCTCAGTATACTAAAGGTAGTGAAAATGATTCACAGACTAAATACAGATGGTCTAAAAGGTGGGTTTCCTCTCCCATTCACTTAGTATCAATTGATAAGACAGTTATACTAATCTATTCAGGTCAGTTTGAATAAGGTAAAATGGTGATATTATAAAAATATCTTCAAACCACTCAGTTCAGAAGAGATAAGATTAACTAGCTACAGGAGAGAAAAACAGAAACCTTCAAATAGCCTGTAATTAATTCAGGGGCTTTCAATTTTATGGTTTGCAGAACAGGAACATTTGGAGTTGGGGACAGCTGAAAACAGGTTACAGTATACACAATCTCTACATTACAGAGCGTAGGAGTAAAAATATGGAGATTTCTTCTGGGACTGAGGAAAGAGGGCATTAAAACATAATAGAAATTTTAAATACTTGCCATTCTGACTGCTTCCGTAACTCTGCGAGCTGGTGGAGCCGCTTGAGTGCTTTTTCCTGTTTCTTCTCATCTTTCCATGACTTTGAAGCCACATTTCGAGCAAATTCCCTTTGTTTTAAATCTTTCAATCTCTGTGTGAAAAGAAGGAAAAAAGAAGGGATTAAAGATGTACACAGCAGATACATTTCCTCTTACTCCATTTATTTGGTTTTGGTGAAGTTAATGTATAAATGGAGAGTACAAATATACTCAAAATGCTATCATCCTAAGAAGAGATTGAAAATGCTATTTTTGCCTAACAAAACAACGTGATTGGGCCATTGCTATTCAGCTGATCTATACCTACAGATGAATGATAGTTTTTAGTTTATTATGAATACACAAATCTTCTGTTGTGTACAAATACATACACAAAACTGGACTCCATTTAATGTAGTTGAAATTTTCAGCTGGAATTTAATCCATAGGCATACACTGGAATAAAGCCGAGCTCATGTGTGTAATATATTTTATAGATCCCTGTACTTGCACATGTATGCATGTATGTATGTGTGCTTGTGTGTTGGTTTTGTAGATTTTAAGACTGCATTTGTTTTTCAAAGGAGAGAACTACTGTGTGAAATATCTGATCAGGAAACTCTTTTATGGTTATTTTCACAATTTTTTTGATCTCTTCGAACATCTATAAATCAGGTAATTCCTGCTGGAGAGAGCAAAATTCTTTGCCTTTATTACATTTTTTTATTACCTGGTTTTGCACTGCTGATAGTATAAGGAAAAGTGAAGGAGAAGAAGACCAAACCAAAAAGTGCAGGTCATGTCCAACCTTACAACTTCCCAGTTCAGGTCCATGCTTCCCTGCTCCATGGCAGAAATGCCTTCCTCCCTTCACCACCTCTCCACTGGTATGGTGTTTGGGCAAGGCAGGTATACAAGCCAGAAGGGAGCTCCGGTGCATTCAGCCAGATGCCCAAACTGGAAACCTTGAGAACCAGGACTGAGAACTAAACCACTACGTCCACTTGCTAGAAACAGGCCATACAGGGTCCGTAATTGTGTTCTGTGAAGAGTGCTGGAAAGCTGTAATGGGTATCGCATCAGCTGTCCTTCAAGTATGGGATTTTTTAAAAAGCCAGATAACATATGTGAGAGAAAAATAAATAAATGTTGGGAGACTAAGAACAGAAGTTTCTTACTTGCTCTCAGCCTTCGGGACCCCAAGATGTGCACCTCTGAGCACTGATCTGGAGGTAGGGACAGCTGGGCTGCCCACGAATCAGTTGCTCAGGAAGCTTAAGAGCTGGCTCTCAACCACCCTGATGTCTCTGCATATGTAAACTCCCTTGGATGAGGATGAGAAGGCCAGAAAGGCAGTTGCTTAGGGAACTGCTGCAACCAGCAAGAACAGTCCTGCTGCCTGGTGCCTGTTGAAAGTTTAACCGTATTTATCAGAAATATTTATAGTCTGTCAAATCTCTATGTTTCTCCGCAAAGTTTCTATCAGCTCCAACATCTAGTACTTCAGTGAACTAGACTCTGAAACAGGACAGCTGCAAAGTCCTCTTTAAAGCTCTTAGGCTTCAGTTCCTTGGAAATAAATGGTTGCTCCACCACATTTTTAGCTTTTTCCTGTCCCCTTACATGCTCTCCCTTGCTGTTCACTTGCCCCTTGCCAGGCCAGTCATATAGCGCTCCATTCCCTCAACCTCATTCCCTGCAATTTAGAGTAAAATGGATGAATATGTAAGACAACATTACTTTCGGTCCAAGAAAGAAGCTTTTTAAATAATATGGTAAAGCCAAAGTTGTAAAAGAAATCAGAGAATCTTCCCAGAATGAATCCACAGTTTCTGTCACCTAAGTAATGTTTACAAGAATGTAGATATATTTAAGCAGTAAAGATCCTATCCTCCATAGAAAAAACATAGGTAGTCTTGAGTCTTATTAACATCTTCAATGTGAAGAAAGGGCAAAGAAACACATTTGAGAAACGTCCTTTAGTGCCACTTGCTGTGTTTTAGCTGTCACTGTGAGCTGTTCGGTATCACACATAAAGCATTCATGAGGAAAAATAGAAACAGTTTCTACCTGTCAAGGAAACAAAGAACAATGTGAAAGCTAGTACTATGGAGCGCAGGTACTGCAAAGCAATGCCATTTCATTTCTTTGACAGTTAGGATGATAATCAACAAAGCAAATGGACCAATACTAAGAATAGAAGTTCTAGCAGTATTTTTTGCTCTCTAATGGCATACAGCATGTGTCAAGGAAGTAGAGAAAAGAATAAAAAAAAATGTAGGTAAGCATAGTGGAGGACTTATCAACTGGAGATGAAATCCAAGAAATCAAAAGCATCTACAGTCTAAGCAGAGACTGCCTATACATCCCCTCATCAAAACAAAAAAAGCTGCATTGCCAGAGCTCCAGTTAGGAATCGTAATGAAATTTGTCAGCTATGTTGGATAGACCATGGGACTGCCTGCTGAACCTGCAACACTGTGGTTTTCTTCACTAATAACCTGTGCCAGACTTCTGACAGGCACACAAATATTTTCCACAGGTGGTGCACACAAGAGCATGCAACTGAGCAGGTACCTGAATGACAACCCTAAGCTCAGCAGGTGTGCTTGAAAATTAACATCACTTTACATGGCAATTGCATTTTTCATGTAATTAGGTACTTAACTGGGCATCCAAATACAGGCACGTATAATAAATTATGATTCATTTAATAGAAATCTTGTGTTCTGTCCTTCACCTGCTACAAATATCATTGCCATGGAGTTATATTTCATTTTTAGACTCATGTTCTATTCTTTCTCTGTTTTTTTGTGCAGATGTGCATGCGGACCTTACCGTATCTAAAAGTAACCCATCCCTTTTTTAAAAACACCCACACGGAATATTAAAAGACTACAAAATAATATTCATTGTTATGGAAAGATTTACTTATACAACCAGGTCTGAGTCATGTTGGCTCCTCTGTCTAAGACCCACTCAAAACCTGCTGAATCTATTCTTTTCCTCCTGAACTCTGGTATGAATCACCAGGAGATCCAAATGAGTTAGTGGAGCTGCATCTTCACTACGTACTTTTGCTAGACATGAAATATCAGTGGCCAAATACCTGTACTTTAGCAATTTCTGCCCATTCTTAATGTTGGGTTGTTTTTTTTAAAATTGTCATTTTATCGTGGCCAGTACTTGCTTTTCACTGACCCACGAGCACCTGTAGCATACTCACCGCTGGCTGCATTTGCACTACTGAGATTACTTTCTTTCCAGAGTTATGATACTGATTTGTGCAGGTGAATGTTTCTCTGGATTGTTATTTATCTGACCAAATTTAGGTGCCTATACTAGTTGCTTAGATTTTCTTTACAACGACTGGAAAGAAACAAGTACTTTTAGGGATCTAATCACCTCTTCTTAAAGCAGCTGTCTAAAACAAGAGGGATAAAGTGAGATGAAAAAGTACCTATTTCTTTTAATTGCATACAGAGGGTATTAAGGCTGGCTATCTTACTTATTAAGGGGTTTTTCTCTAAGAAGGTGACATGGACGACAGCCCAGCTGAAGTGCCTCTACACCAATGCATGTAGCATGGGCAACAAACGGGAGGAGTTGGAAGCCACCATACTGTTAGAAAGCTACAACCAAGTTGCCATTACTGAAATTTAGTGGGATGAATCCCATGACTGGAGTGTGGCTATTTATGGCTAGAGGCTGTTCAGAAGGGACAAATGAGGGAAGAGAGGTGGAGGGGTTGCCCTTTACATCAAGAAATGGATGGAGTGTGAAGAGCTCTCTCTGAAGAATAGCTACGAGCGGGTTGAAAGCTTATGGGTAAGAATTAGAGACCAAGGCAACAAAGGGAACCTTGTGGTTGGTGTCTACTACAAGCTGCCCAATCAAGGGGTGCCTATTGATGAAGTCTTCTTACTTCAGCTATAGGAGGTACTGTATTTGCAAGCTCTCGTCCTGCTGGGGGACTTCAACCACCCTGACATCTGCTGGAAAAGTAGCACAACGAGCTGTAAGCAATCCAGGAAGCTCTTGGAATGCATTGAGAATAACTTCTTAAGCCATGTAATAGACAGCCCTACCAGAGGAGATGCAATACTGGACCTGCTGGTCATCAACACAAGTGAGCTAATCAGTGAGGTCAAGATTGGAGGCAGCCTGGGCTGCAGTAATCATGCGCTGGTGGAGTTCACAGTCCTGAGGGGTATGGGTCAGGTGAAGAGTAAAGTCAGGACCCTGAATTTTAGGAAAGCAAAATTCCAGCTGTTCAAGGAGTTAGTCATTTGGACCCCCTGGGAAACTGCCCTCAGGGACAAGGGAGCAGAACCGAGCTGGCAGATCTTTAAGGATGCTTTCCATAGAGCGCAAGAGCTCTTGATCCCCAGGTGTAAGAAATCAGGAAAGGAAGGCAAGAGACTGGCATGGCTGAGTTGAGACCTGCTGGTCAAACTAAAGGGTAAGAAGGAAATGCACAAGCAGTGGAAGCAGGGACAGGTATCCTGGGAGGAGTATAGGGACGCTGCCCGGTTGTGTAGGGATGGGGTCAGGAAGGCCAGAGCACGACTGGAGCTGAAATTAGCAAGAGATGGAAAGAATAATAACAAGGGCTTCTACAGGTATGTCAGCCACAAAAGAAAGGTCAAAGAAAGCATACCCCTCTGCAATGAACAAGACTGGCAAACTGGTAGCAGAGGACAAGGAGAAGGTTGAGGTACTCAACAATTTTTTTGCCTCAGTCTTCACTGGCAACTTCTCTTCCCACATCTCTTGAGTGGATGGGCCACAAGACAGAGACTGGGGGAGCAAAATCCCTCCCACTGTAAGAGAAGATCAGGTTTGTGACCGCTTGAGGAACCTGAACGTACGTAAGTCTATGGGACATGACAAGATGCATCCCAGAGTCCTGAGGGAGTTGGCTGATGTAGTTGCCAAGCCACTCTCCATGAAATTTGAAAAGTCATGGCAGTCAGGTGAAGTCCCTGGTGACTGGAAAAAAGGAAACATTGTACCCATTTTTAAAAAGGGTAGAAAGGAAGACCCTGGGAACTACCGACCTGTCAGACTCCCCTCTGTGCCTGGGAATATCATGGAACAGATCCTCCCAGAAGCTATGTGAAGGCACATGGAGGACAGGGACGTGATTCAAGATAGCCAGCATGGCTGCACCAAGGGCAAGTCCTGCCTGACCAACGTAGTGGCCTTCTATGATAGAGTGACTACATCGGTGCACAAGGGAAGAGTTATGGATGTCATCTATCTGGACATATTGGGTTTGAGTGGCAAGGTTTTGGTAGCAGGGGTGCCTACAGGGGCAGCTTCTGTGAGAAGCTGTTAGAAGCTTCCCCTATGTCCAATAGAGTCAAAGCCAGCCAGCTCCAAGATGGACCCACTGCTGGCCGAGGCTGAGCTCATCAGTGACAGTAGTAGAGTCTCTGGGATAACATATTTAAGAAGGGAAAAAAAGTTGCTGTGGCACAGAAACTGCAGCCAGAGAGGGCAGTGAGAACATGTAAGAGAACCAACCCTGCAGACCCCAAGGTCAGTGAAGAAGGAGGGGGAGGAGGTGCTCCAGGTGCCGGAGCAGAGATTCCCCTGCAGCCCATGGTGGTGAAGATCATGGTGAGGCAGGCTGTCCCCCTGCAGCCCAGGGAGGTCCACGGTACAGCAGATGTCCACCTGCAGCCCGGGGAGGACCCCATGCCAGAGCAGGTGGGTGCCCGAAGGAGGCTGTGACCCCATGGGAAGCCCGCGCTGGAGCAGGTTGGCCGGCAGTACCTGTGACCCTGCGAGGGACCTGTGCTGGAGCAGTCTGCTCCTGAAGGACTACACCCCATGGAAAGAACCCACGCTGGAGCAGTTCATGAAGAACTGTAGCCCACGGGAAGGACTCACATTGGAGGAGTTCCTGGAGAGCTGTCTCCTGTGGGAGGGACCCCATGCTGGAGCAGGGGAAGAGTGTGAGGAGTCCTGCCCCTGAGGAGGATGAAGCGGCAGAAAACAACATGTGATGAACTGACTGCAACCCCCATTCCCTGTCCCCCTGCACCACTGGAGGGGAGGAGGTAGAGAAAATCAGGAGTAAAGTTGTGCCCAAGCAGGAGGGAGGGGTAGGGGGAAGATGTTCTAAGATTTGGTTTTATTTCTCATTATCCTACTCTGATTTGATTGGTAATAAATTAAGCTAATTTCCCCAAGCTGAGTCTGTTTTGCCTGTGATGGTAATTGCTGGGTGATCTCCTTGTACTTATCTCTACCCATGAGTCTTTCCTTATATTTTCTCTCTTTGTCCATTTGAGGAGGGGGGGTGATAGAGCAGCTCTGGTGGGCACCTGGGCTCCAGCCAGGGTCAACATACCACACTGGACTTCTGTAAGGCCTTTGACACAGTCCCCCACAACATCCTTCTCTCTAAATTGGAGAGATATGGATTTGATGGGTGGACTGTTAGCTGGATGAGGAATTGGTTGGATGGTCGTTTCCAAAGGGTAGCGGTCAATGGTTTTGATGTCCAGATGAAGATTGATGGCAAGCGGTGTCCCTCAGGGGTCCATACTGGGACTAGTACTGTTTAGTATCTTCATTAATGACATAGTGGGATTGAGTGCACCCTCAGCAAGTTTGCAGATGATACCAAGCTGAGTGGTATATTTGACACGCTTGAGGGGTGGGATGTCATCCAGAGGGACCTGGACAGGCTTCAGAAGTGGGCCCATGTGAACATCATGAAGTTCAACGAAGTCAATTGCAAGGTGCTGCACCTGCAACTGGGGCAACCTCCAGTATCAATACAGGCTGGGGGATGAAGGGATTGAGAGCAGCCCTGCCAAGAAGGACTTGGGGGTACTGGTGGATGAAAAGCTGGACATGAGCCAGCAATGTGCACACACAGCCCAGAAAGCCAACAGTACCCTGGGCTGCATCAAAAGAAGTATGACCAGCAAGTCGAGAGGGGTGATTCTGCCCTTCTACTCTGCTCTGGTGAGACCCCACCTGGAGTACTGCCTCCAGCTCTGGAGCCGTCAGTACAAAAAAGACATGGATCTGTTGGAGTGGTTCCAGAGGAGGGCCACAAAAATGATCGGAGGGATGGAACACATCTCCTATGAAGAAAGGTTGAGAGAGTTGGGGTTGTTCAGTCTGGAGAAGAGAAGGCTCTTGGGACACCTTATTGAGGCCTTTCAGTACTTAAAGGGCCTTACAAGAAAGATGGGGACAAACATTTTAGCTGGGCCTGTTGTGATAGGACAAGGGGTAATGGTTTTAAACTAAAAGAGGGTAGATTTAGACTAGATATAAGGAAGAAATTTTTTACGGTCAGGGTAGTGAAACACTGGGAAAGGTTGCCCAGAGAGGTGGTAGATGCCCCATCCCTGGAAACATTCAAGGTCAGGTTGGACGGGGCTCTGAGCAACCTGATCTAGTTGAAGATGTCCCTGCTTGTTGCAGAGGGAGTTGGACTGGATGACCTTTAAAGAACCCAAACTATTCTATGATTCTATCATCTCAGACATAGACTTTTGATAGACAGAAGAAATTAATGCTATTGGTACATTTTCATTGCTACAGATAATATTCATGTCTACAGGTTGCATAAAAGAGTACTTTGAATTAGTGTACTTTTGGCACATGTAATAGAAAGACAGTTGAGGAAGACATATGGGGTTTTTGTATATATCATTGACAAGAATACAGTGATGGTTTTCATAATCTGTGTTTCCCTGCCAGATTTGCTACCCCTTGTTCTCCAGGGGGTCTCTGGCTTCAGGAACCATTTTTTCTATATTGCTTTCTCATTCACTCTCTCTCAATTTGAGGACCATAGGAACACAGTACTGGGGGACAGCATTACTTCTCCTTTTGAGCATTCTGCCAGATGCCATGCTCATCCCATTACATTGAACTAACAGGGGTTCTCAGTGTAACTACTTCAGATGCTGGGACAAATAACTGTTGCTGCAAGTATACTGAGAAGCAAATCGTCTTCTTATTCACAGTAGTGTAACTGCATTGATGTAAATAGAAGGCAGCTCTGGGAAAAAAAAAGAAAAAATTTCCATGTATTAAGTTAGAAAATAACAGGTTACTATGAATTAAATGATTTTTTCCACCTACATTTAGAGTTTTTTTCCAGAATATCATTCACAATGCATTCTCCAAAATGTTCATCATTCCGTAATGCATTGCAGCCCCAAGTAAAAATGTGGTATACACCACTGCTTTCTTCAGTCAGCATTACGTATATGTCTCCTGTCATATTTAGAGAGCCTTCTCTGAATCTAAGTTCATGAACTAACATGAGTGTTTGAGTGCCTGTCTGGCTTTAAAGATTGATTTCTGCTTTGCTGAAGAGCTCCTTAATTAAGTTCTAAACAGATTCACCATAGAAGGGTTAAATGAGGAAAAAAAGGACCGTGAATTTCAATAATTATTCACTTGGCTGTAACCCCAACATTGGAACCAATTACATTGTTTGCAAAATGAATTCACACTGCAAACCATCAAATGAGAATGATAGTTACTACAGAACATAACTAGACTTCATGTCTGAAGCTTACGGTATTAGCTCTCTAAGTGAAAGGGAGGAAACAGCAATGAAGGAAATTGCTTTTACTCTGGTAAATAGAATCCTAAAAATAAATTGGAAAGTCTATTACATACAGAAATTAGCCATTAAATATGAAGCTCAAAAATAGCTGATAAATTTTCATTTGTTTTACCCATAAATAACTATAGATCACTTTGAAATGTGTGATAATTTTTTGGAGTAGCTTATATTATAGTCAATCTTAACAGATTCAATATCATTAGTGGGAGTGAATGGGAAGACAGAAAGAAAATACCCTGGTATGATTGGGTTAGGGAATGAGATGATAGCAGGAGAGGGGAAAAGTCAGTCCTCAGACATGCCCTAGAGAATCCATCTACAAGTGAATGAGATGTTCACAGATCCAACCAGAAGAATAAATTACAGGTGGCTGTTCAGAGGGCTTGTTTTCGCATGTCTTCATAGAAACTCCTGTTAAGTCTGTATGGAAAGATGGTCTGATGTAGTGCAATGGGTCTTCATGATAGAAAGCATCAAGACCTACCAGTCTTTACCCGTGTCTTTTCTGTGGGAGCTTCTTACTGTTCAACCTGATCAGCAAATATTCCTGCTAATTAAACTGATTTCATCCATCGCTGGATGAAAGTACCTCCATTTGTACTGCTCATGAGAATCCCCCAAGTAAAGTTAAAACAGATGGGTTTCATGGGGGCTATTTCCATAGGGGAGAGGACAGAACAGGCTCTTTGTGGCAGCAACACACTTGTTTGAAGTCCTGAGCTATTTGTGGATCCAGCATATGCTCCACTTGGCCACCCATGTTTATAAAAGTTCCAATGAACTTATTGTCATATGCTCCAACAAGCTGGCTGCACACTGTATAATTTGATTAGACATATTTGGTGCCACTTCAGAATACAGAGTAATTTACCTAGTAAAAGCAACACATTTGAATGATAAGAAACTTGGGGCAGGGACTGTGTCTTCACTGCATGTCCGTATATTACCTCGCTTGTCAGGGTGTCAGGGTCTCTTTCTTAGCCATATATTTTATTTCTTTTCCCTTCACATTTAAGCAGCTTAAAGGGAAGAAACTGGTATTACAGACCCTGTGCAAGACTAGCTCCTTTCAAAAGTTTCAGTACTTCTTGTAATCTTATTTCAAAAATATTTAAGCGTTTTCCTCATCTTTTTGAAGCCTGCCTCAACACTGTTTTTGTTTGTTCTAACTGTAGCAGGTGGAATACAAAATCACCTACATTTTAAGGAAAAGAGCGAGAGTCCGAATTATCCAAGAATTCAACAGGGAAGTCCAAAGCCTGGCCTCAAACTTTCTTCAGTGTGGTCATCAGACTTTCAGAGTAACAAAAGTGATAGTAGAAATGACTGTACATAGATATTACATAGCACTTTCCATCGACAGACTTCTTTTGAAACAGGTATGTTTACCATGATATCATTTTACAAACAAAGAAATGAAGGCAAAGAGAGATGGAGTGACTTCTGAAAAGAGCAAGGAGGGGGCTGAATCAGCACTTACAGATATATGTTTAATTACCACATCTAACATTTTGTAAGCCCATTGAAACAAGAGGAAAGATTCCAGACATCTGAATTAAGCCTAAATTTTATTTACGTGTATAATCAGTTGATTCTTGATAACTATGGTAGTGCTGAGGGAACAACAATAAAGCATAAAGGATAAACCTCTTACAAACTATTGTGCTGCGTCTATAGGTTTACATAAAGGAAAGTTTAATCAGCAGACCACTACACAGTGACTTTGAAGTGCTGTACCAGAGAACAAGTTGATCACTAAAAAGAGTCATTTTAATATGTACTTGAGATAAATGTAGTGTTGTTTATAGGTACCACTCACTGCGCTTTAGATGAAAAGGTATGGTCAGGGCAAATAGTGAACGATATGTGCATGAAGGATATTAATGGCAGCTGTAATGAGAAGCCTCATCTGATATGTCAAGGAAGTAAAATATTGCTTTTTCTAATAGGATGTAATAGCTATCCATAAAAAGTATTTTACATTGTTGTTGTTTTTTTTTTTTTTTTTAATTCAGTCAAAACTAAAGTATTCTTTCTCTTGTATTTGCCTAAAGTAGACTGATGTCTTCTGGAGTATGAGAGTTAAAGGTAACCAGGAATCTAGCAGCAATATTATGCCTGTTCAAAGTAAAGGAGGTCTGATAAATGACATTACCTTGCAGTTTTTGTCAATAAGAAAAGGCCACAAAGGATTTTTGTAATCAGCTGATCAAAACTTTTCAATAACATAAGACAGAAGACATCCTGATTTGCTATGTTTTAACAGATAAAATGAGAAAATCAAGTTACTTTGACAAGATCTATTTTACATAAACCACATTAAATGAAATTAATTACATTATCATTCTTTAATACTTTATGGAGTCCTGCATCAGTCATGCCAGTAGTTTCCCTGGCACTAAAGTCAGGGTGACAGATTTTCTTGTTTATTCTTTCTAAATCCTAGCATGGCATTATCTAGCTTCTAGCTCGATGCATCTTTCTTTAGTGCTCTGAGACATATTAAAAATCAACATTAATGATTAGGAGAGTTTATGGCCATCTTTTTCCTAATACTTAAATGTTGGTCACCTGAACCTGCTGATACAAAAATATTTAGCTCTAGATTACGTTGTTTAATATCCTTCTTAGTTACTGGTAGAGTGGTACGTCACATCATAAGTATCATAGATGTGACTAAATCATATGGCTTTGCCCCAAGTATAGAACAGAAATCTGTGTTGAATAGTCCTTTTTACATGACTGTTAACAAGTAATTCATTTCTATTGGAGCAGAATATTCTTTATGTCCTCAATATACTTTCAGAAACCTTCTTGCCCTCACCTTTGATGACTACAGGTTTTCCTTTTGCCCTTTTTACTTCCTCCATCACTTTTTTCCAATTTCTTCACTTCTGATTTATGATCTTTACCATCCATTTTTTCCTTTCTCTCCTTTATTATACATTTAAGCCACAGAGAATTGACTTTCCTTCTAAATGAGATTAGCTGTTTATAGCCTATTTGGTTTTTTTCAGTTGTGGGATTTGGGTTCTTAAACCATCTGCCAAGTGCTCTTTAAAATTTCCTAGGACTCTCTCACATGTTTCCATTTGAATTCCACCTCCAAGTCCATTTGGCAGGCTCATTCACCTTTATGAAACTAGATTCTTTCAAGAAGTGTATGTTACAGTTTGTTATTTATATAAATATAGGCAAATATTTTATTTGCATTTACTAAATACAATTGCTTGGCTTTTTTAATTTCCTGTATGCCTGTGTCGATCATCATAATGCTAATAACATATAGATTAAAGATCAGCTTTTAGAGACCCATAATGTAGATGAAGTATTTTTGTGCTGTTCTTGACAGAAGGGAGGCCCACGGAGGCAGCAAATTCAGATGGATAATCTGTTAATTTTAATTTCTTCATGCATGGGATTGGAGTAGCAGTTTATGTTCCAGTCTTTGGTTTATTTACAGGAGGAGATGAACAGATGTCCCATTTTTTTTCCAGGGTAATTCACTCCTGCAATAGCCTGGTTTAGCCTTTGATTATCTGAGACAATCTTCTGAGAACACATCGCAGTAAATTATACTGATTAAAATAAGTTATTTTGATTATATGTATTTGCTTGTATTTAATTCTTTTCCAAATTTCTCTTTCATTATTAATATGTGTTGTCTCGTTTGACTTTAGTGTTCTTTCTTTCCTCTACTTGGCTTATCCATCCCTCTTCCCAGTTCAGCAGCATTTCCCTCTGAAATAACAAAAGCAATAAGGTGCTTCCTAGGCAAATTCAGTGTGTCATGGAAAAAGATGACCAAACTGTGCAGAGTGAATGATGTCCTAATTTTCCAGTTTATAAAGGCAAAGGTATTTTGGCCTATCTAGAACCCTTTTTATTGCCACGTGCTTAAAATATTATTTATTTGCAATTTGTTATTTGTCTTTGGTCCCCTTGAATGTACTGCTGTAGCAACCTGCAGCGCCTGAGGCTTTTACTAAGAGAGGGAGCTAAAAGCAAGCACATGGTCAACATATGCAGTTCAGCCCATTGGTGCGTAACAGATCGCTGAGCTGCAATTTGACACCCTTCAGTTGTGATTCCAAAATTTACAATTTTTAATACTGTTCTAGAAACTGCTCCCTGGAAAGGGGGTGGAAATGAGCATGATGCACTTCTACAAGAGCAATCCCAAACTGCTTCTTTTATCCCCTTGTATGTTGTGGAGCTATGGGAGGTAACATTTAATGTCCCCCGCTCCCCTCTTACCCATGTTCCAGACTGTGTCTGTTTGTATTCACTCTTACATCGAATGATACTATAAACACATCTAGTTTTTCATGTAGAAATAGACATTTTTAATATATAAAGCTAATCTACCACTCACTGCTTCTGAAACACTTTATGTCACTTCTCAAATTCTTTCCTGTCAGTTGACACAAACAACTAAGCAAGCTTTACTCTGCTACTCCCTCCCAGGAAACTTTTATTCCTCTAAAATTTGAAGCTGATCTTTTATTTATACTGTGGCTTCTTGTTCTAGTAATCTATACTTTTCTACACCCCTGAATTCTAATTATTTCTTGCAAAAAAGAAAGATTGTGAGTTTATGTACTCAAATGGAACAACAATCCCCTTAAAGTATGCACCAACACAGATACAATATGGTGATAGCTATATTCTTTGAACTAGGTGAGTTAAAACAATACTGTAAATTATTCTGGAGACAAGGAGAAGTAGGGCAACTGGATCATATATTATCACTTTAACTTCTGAAAAAATATTGCATTGTTTTTACAGGTATTATTGCTTTAGCTTTTATAAAAAACCTTGTGCAAAAATAAATGAGGATTTACATAAAAAATTGTGTTCATTTCCCAGAAATAACAGAAAATCATTATAACAGTTATTGTAGACTTCTCACGTGCTGCATGTTCAGATTTATTAGGCTATGACTTGTTGTTTTGCATGTGTACAGGTCCAATTTATTATTATTTTCAAATTGCAGGTCAGAATCTTCATTTTCTTTTCTAACCAAGCAAAGGGACATTATGCTGTGCTAAATTTCAAAATGGGAAGGAAATCAGAACATCACATGGGCTATTGAGAGCCATAATTCTATCAATGAATTGAATGTTTGGTGTAACCCAGGCTCAAATGATATAAAAGTAATGCAGAACTCAGAACAGATGGTAATTAGAAGCTGATGAGAAGACTGAATTTTGCTTTGAAATAAAGAACAGGATGATGTTAATCTGAATATTCTGGGTTCCTTTTAAAAGTTAAAAATTACATTGTACCTTTTAGGCAATATTTTTGTATACAGGTATTAGTAATTATGTGATTTAATAAATTGTATTGTTTTACCCCTAAACATATTACTTTACCCAATAATTTCTGAAATAATTATGATTTGATATTCACACAATCAGATCCTTATCTGAGACTGGAGATCCAGGGCAGGTTCAGAATACAAGCAATAGGTTTTATCACTTCTGCTGGTTATGATATACTACCTTGCCAAATCCCACAGATCCTAAATGGAAAGTGTAAATACAGAGCAATGGAATGTGACTGCACTTGCACTTTTAGACATCAGTATTTAAGTGTCTGGTTTGAAGGAAGCAGTGCTAAGAATCCATCAACATGCTAAGGGCTGAAAACAAGCAGAGAAATGCTAACTACAAGCATAAAGTATCCTAAAGGGTTCCAGGGGGGGTCTGTCAATTCCTCTATACTTACACATTTGTTTAAAGAATTTCTGCTCTGCAGGAAATTTTGATATTTGGGATTTCTTTACTTTTTATTCTCACTGGGAGAGGTAAGATTTTGAAAACTTATTAAAAAAATGAAAATTTCAAGCGCTTCCAGGTGACTTGATGTCAATGCATGTAAATAGCAATGAAACATAATGCCTTAAAGTTATAATTTCATCATTTCGTTATCTCAAGAATAGTAAATATGTGTGCATGTTGCAATTAATATTTTTAAAGTATTTGCAAATACTTTACAAGAAATTTTTTAAAATACTTTTTAAAGTAACACTTTTGAAGCAAAGTATTTTAAACTTTATGAACCATAGTAACACTGTTGAAGCAAAGTATTTTAAACTTCATGAACCATTTCAACCTGATTAAAACTAAACGATGTAAACCTTTCGAATGAAGAATGGTTTCAATCTTCTCATGTTCCTGCAAAGCCATTCTACTCTAAAAATAGCATTTCCTGATAAACAAGTATTTAGTTGTCAACTTTTTTGGTTCAGGAAATATTTAGTTTTTACTGTCCCATCACCTGTGATAATATATTTGTTTGGTACTCACATGAACGTTATCTACATTTCTCTAGATATTCCCTTGCAATTTAATCTGAAAAGGTGCTTAAAGACCCCTCATCTTTTTAATGGCTCCTGGTGGAGCCTAATTATTATGAAATTGCAAAAGCTGTGAAGTGATAATTAGTCTGGGTTACCTCCTTTATTTTTCCCTTAGAGACATGTTAAAAGATGTTAATTAATGTTTTTTACTAAGTAAGGGTAATAAATGACTAATCTCACCATTTTTATTGCTGTCTTGGTGATGCACATATATGTTTCTGTTTGCTTTTAAATATTTGTTTCTGCTATGAATGCCCCTTAAAGATGTACAAGGCACATTGTACAGTTCCTCGAACACAAACATAGTTGATTAGCTTGACTTTAAAGCTCCACAGGAATCAATTGCTCAGCTACATTCTTGCACATTAATTACTGCATGGAAGGTGCAGACAGTCAAAAATGAACAGAATTATAATAGATGCAGATTCTAGACAGATGTTCATAGCACCAGATATACTTTGTGGATGCCAATGGGATTAGAAGAGTTATTATTTTTCCAGATGAGGGAATGATATCAGCAAGAGAGCACTGTTTAAAAGTTATGCAGAAGCTGACAGAAACATAATTTTTCTGTGAACATTTGAGGGTAAAACATTTTGCTAGCAAAGCTAATTGCCCAGTATTTCCAAAAAGCTGACTATAGCACAGAATTGCCCCAGGTAAGATATGTACAGAAGTGCTGTAACCTGCACAACAGGTCCCTTAAACTGGCTGAACAGTACCTTATTCTACAAGTCATTCCACGAATATGAATTAAAGTAGTTGTGTACAGACAGCAATCAAAGACAACGACAGCATCTGGCAGTGCTTTGTCCTTATCACCTCACTATTTGAAGCAAGACTTTTAGAGCCTGACCTTAAGATAACACCGGTTATTCCAGATCTACTGATTTGACAACAACAACAACAACAAATAATTTACAAAGTATGTACGTGGCCTATAAGCAACATTACCTAATGTTTGCCAGTCTTTCAAAGCTGGCACATGAAATATAATGTATGTCTGTGTTCAGTCTTGCCCAATCCTTATTAGTTCATGGTGAATAGACATTTTTGCATGAATGGTAACAATTTACATAGAAGTAGGTACAAAACTTGCTGTATATTCTGCTGCTTCTGTCCTTACTACTGTCATTTAAAAAGTGGAAAAGACATCTGAATACAGACTTTTGAAAAAAAAGGACAGCAACACCCAATATAATTTATCTGGTTCATTAAACAATACAGGCACAACTCCAGCCTGACTGCCCTAAAGGTTAACTGAAAATGGGAATAATAATTTAAACATAAATATTTAGGTTCTCCATATCTATCCCATTTTCTTGAGTAATATCCTATGTACTGCATATATTAGCATTTCAGAACTGAGAACCAAAATGGAATATGTTGATTTTAATCAATCCTTTTTACACAGCATGAAAAAGTGGTATGACTGGCTCAAAACCACTTTTTATTTGAACGGAATGTTTCAGAAGTCTTTTGTTTCAGAATTTATTGAATTTACATTGTAATTACCATGTTAAATCAGTCATAACAGAATGTTTTAATTATTTTCTTTTGAGAATTTTTTCCTTATCCATATTTGAAATGGAAGCAAAGTTTGAAACAATGGAAAATTATTTGAACCAGAAATGCTGAGTTTCAACCAGATTTACCGCAGCTTTTGTCTATACATAATTAAATAAGAAAATGTTTCTTCATGTTATGTCTGGGGAATTATTGGACAAATTAAACCCTAAACTGATATTTTGGGGCAGATTTTCTTATTTGTCTGTGGTGTGGCATCATGGCTTTCTTACAAATCTAATCTTTCAGATTCCTTGCTTATTTGAATAAGCCACCCATTACACTGCATCAACTATTCCTTCAACTTGAAAAATTAGTTGTAAAACTTTAGTAATTAAAAAGTGTACCTCTGAGAAGAATAGAAAGGACAATAACACAGGCATTAATGAAGAGCACTTCCTCGAACTGACATTCTGGTTATTGCTATGTCTTAAATGCCAAAATCTGATAATACACTTCTGTAATACCTTATATAATGAAATGCTTAAGAAATATCTTACAGTCATTGGACCATCATTAACAACTATGAAATTAGGTGTCCCATGGGTTTTTTTCCAATTTAAAGAGGGTTAAATTGCTAATTTACATGTTAATTAGTATTCATTCTAAAGAACACCAAATGTAATTCCATAGCATCTAGCATTTAACAATTTAGCTTATCAAGACATTAAATTTAAAAGCAGCTCTGCATTATTTGCAAGAAGTTTTTTTGAGGGCTAACGATGAAAGGAATCTAATTATTCTAAGCAACATGCAATTTAAAAAGGATGAATACTGCCAATTTATTTACTTTATCATTGAGTAATAAGAAAGCAGCAAAGCATTGGCAGGGCAGCAGGTTCAGCAGTTCTTAATAAGGCCCACTGATCTGCACAAACTGGTAAGTTTAAAATAAAGGATTGTTTCTGGTGACATTTCTTTGGAATCTGTTGCCTTGAGTCACGCCCAATCACTAGAGTGTGCTCAGTGGTATTTGATAATGTTGTTTCTGCAGCTCTGGAGCTACTCTGGTACATGCATTTGCTGTAGTGTGCAATTGAAGCATCTCTGTGTAGCATAGCTATAAATACAAGCCTCCCCTCACAACATTTAAGAAAATATTGCATGATATTATAAACTAAGCATTCGCTTTAAGATAATTTCAAACTGGCAAAATAAATATTCTTAGTACAGTGATGCCACAGAATTATCATATTGTTTATATTCTGCTTTTGCTCATATGCTGTCCACTACTCCTTTCCTTAAATGCTGATGTCATCCCATATTGCTTTATGTTACCTTTATTTACATTAGTTTCTGTGATGTGACACAGATTGTCTGTTTAACTGCACTGCTACTTCAGCATTTCAAAGATGCTGGATTGCAGATACTTTGAAGCACAGCAGCTGTGATGCAAACATGCTTTTAGAAAGGCGGGATTTCTCTATTTCTAAATAACACAAAGAAGCATTCAGGCCAAGAAAATTTTGGTCTTATCTATCAGTGGTAAAAGATGGAATTTTACATGAGCAACAGCATTATACATTTCATTCTTTGCTTTTTTTCAGACCCCAGCCGTTTTTTATGTTGTGTAAGTCCTTTGTATTATTTTCAGTACAATATTTTGTACCAATATAATATCTGTGGTATTCATGTTAACAAAATTAGAGTTGTGAAATGTGGTTTTCATACAGCCTATCTATCTGGTTGATTCACTCAGTTCCTCAGTGCTAAGTGGAATGGCTTAGACATTGGTGGCTTTAAGTGGCTGAATACTGACAGCCTCCTCCTGTGCTTTATCCTGGTATTTTCCCTTGTTTATGGATCATTTCTCCAGGTCCTTCCCCTCTTGTAACTCCTTTTTCTCCCTTTCTTGTACACACCTTTCACTGTCTTCTAATTTCAGAGTGATACTTCCATGCCTTTCTGTTCTTGCAATTTCTGTCTCTATTACACCTATTCCCATAATTACTTCCTAACCCCACTTCTCCTTCTGTTTTCCCCTCATTTCACATCATCAGTTCCTTTCTAGCCAACAGCTTTATCCCCTGCACAAGACGGATTCATTCCTCAAGTATGGTCCATCTTCAGTACTGAGTCAGGGAGTTTTCCTTAAGGAAAATGACATGCAACCTGAGATTAAAGATTTTATTACAGAGCACATACATAAAAATATCAGATTAAGTTGTCCAAACAGTATTGATTCTCGTACCTTACAACTTCCTTATTCTTGACTTTGCAAATACTATCTATTTTATTGTAGTTTACTAAAGCTTGTGATCCAGAAAGAAAATTTCAGCCCAATCTCTGAGAGCAATAGAAACCTGGGTCTTAAAATGCAAAGTGTTTGGAACCCTTAATTATAAGCATCACATCCAGTTCTGTATCTAACAATCCAGTAGAAACCAGGGGGTAATCTAGCGTATAATCAAAACTAATTTAGGAACAAAAGGGATGACTATAAGGAGTTACTTCAGAAGAATAAATTCTGAAAGAATGAGAAGAACTTTTTAAGTTAATTATGGGAAAGGCAGTGTGAGAAAATGAAAACTATTCAGCAAGAAATTATCAAAAACCTGCTCTTTGGGAACAGTTACAGTCAGAGTGGAAGTAATTTTTGGGAGTATGAACAAGAACACACACTGCAAAATCAATGTATGATGAAAAGCTAAGAAAGTGTGAAGCTATAACAGAAATTAGAAAATGTAATAAATGCCATAGGCATAAGCAACAATAAGAAAATAACTGGTTTCAGGATGAGCAAGAGAACAGTGGGTCTTTTAGGCAAAAAGATACTGAAATGATACGATAGACTATAGAAATGAATTCTTTGCTTTTAGCTTTGGTTTTCACATGAAAGTAAACAAGACTTATGCCAGAAATGTAAAGAGTATACTATTTTCAAGGGAAGAGAAAGATGAGTTTAAAAGGAAGGAGCAGGGAAAATTGAATCGGTATGTGTATTGTAGAATAATGAATAAAATAACAGTTAAGAATTCCTCAGCATCAAAGCCCTCAAATTCAAGAGAAATTAAATATTGTGATGAAGCAGAAGAGCCTGATAAGGGGTATACAGGCACAGATGATCACTCTAAATAATTGTGTAATGGTGATAGTTAAAACATAAACCGGTAATACATTTGCCTAAAGCTAAAAATAAATGGCATTTCACTGAGATTAAAGAATAATTTGTGGAAAAATCTGAGAAACTGTTGACCGTATTGAATGATACTTTCAGTGTTTTGATTCATCTGTCAGAAGCATCCAATCTGACCAGAGATACTTCTGGTAAACGTTCTGAAGATGGAAAAAATAAATAATGAGTAATAACCTTCATCTCTAAAACCCCTCTCGTAAAACATCTGAACACCCTTCATTTTATGCAGAATATTTTAATTTCTTTTTGTGGGCATGCTTATAGGCATACATCTTGGAAAGTTCACAGCTGTTTTCAGGACTGGGCCTAAATTTACACCCTCCAAATTGCACACACATAACAGTTTCTGTATGTGACTGTTGCTTTTGAGCATGGCAATCTATTGGTACCTAAAAACAGGAGGACAATAACTACTCCACATACAAAATTCCTTTATCACTTCAAGTCCACTTATAAACCAGCTGTTTGAGCGAATCTAACATCATACTACTGTTTCTCTTGCTTGACTCCTTTTCTTTTATCTTTAATACAATTCTGGATGTGGCTTTCCTACTAGGGATGTGACAAATGTGAAAATTTTATTAAAAGTATGCATGTATTTCTTAACAAACATCAAACCAAGGTGTTTTTTGTGAGGTTACAGGAGCAGAATGCTGATGGCTGTGGACAGCACCTCTCACTAACTGAGAGCAAGAAATGCTGAGGCCTTTTGCCATTCCGGTTATTTTCTGAGGAGGCCACAGAGAGTGCAGACCTCATGTGCAAAACCTGGCCCTAAAAAAGCAGGCCCTTCTTAACGGCCAGTGTCCTGATGCAGAGAAACAGAAGTGGGGCTGCAGGGAAGGACATTAGCCTTGTCCGCCTGGGCGTACGAGAGGGACAGTGGGTCCACCTATATATCAAGGTAAAAAAAGCAGAGGCTACACAAGCACACATAGTACTGGACTTTCATGCTGGGGCAGCCCTTTCTATTTGGTTAGTGTGTTCTTGCAGGTAAATATATGATGCTTTGTCCAGAAGAAGGTTTCTTGGTGTTGCTGTCTTTGCCTGATTTCCCGGATCCCAAGGTGAAGTCTCTCATATATTGCCAAACCAGCTTCCTTTCCTCCAAATGAAAATTGTTTGGGTAATGAGAGGTGTACCTTAGAGCCAAAATACGGGACTTACTTTTCCTCTGATAAACATACAGATGCTGGAAAAAACACCCTGAAGGTGAATGAACAGGATCTCAGCATTACACTCATTCCTGGAGCTTTCTCTGTGTTCACTTATCTGTGCATTTTCTAGGTGGTAGAGGCAACACTAGCTAAAATGTAAGTATATTTGCTAGCTTTGATGTTTAACAGGAGCTAAATCTCTGCCTGAATTAGAGTTTAAATCCACAAGCACCATAAAGGCTTAAAGGCAAGTGCCCACAGCTGTACACACTAAATCAGACTTTCATGCAAAAAATATACCCAAGTGCTAGTATGCATGGATTTAAATACTAAGATACAGGTATGTGCGTGTGAACTAGTGTAGACTGAAGGTTCTGCTCAGCACTACTTATACAGTGCTGCCTGCTTCAAGAACACTAAAATTTAGATTTTTTTTCATATGAGAGAATGTGATGTACTTAACTGTATGGCTAAATTTTGACAACAAAACTAAAAGACCTGTTTTGTCATTAGAAACCCCAAGATGGCAATACAGTCTTGTTTTTTTCTTTGCTGCTTATTTCTATTATTATTATTATCATCACAATTATTACATTGCAGTACATGGAACAGGTTTGTGATTTTCTCCTTTCTGACATTGAAAAGCCTTGCTGATTGCTAAGGATTATTTATACAAAAATTGAAAGCTCCAACTACTTCAACATTAACTGAATAGATGAATGCTATGCATGACCTGGAGGTATTAAAAGATTCCATTTAATAACGATAGCCAAATAGACACCTCTGCTCAAGTTTGGCTTCCTTTTATAGATATGCATGACTTACTTAACAACCCTGTTAAAAATTCTATACTTCCATATTATTCTCATCTTAGCATGTAACATACATCCACATATATAACATTTTCAGGCAGCAGCCTATATTGATTACCTATATACTAATCGCTTTTGAACGAATTCACACCAGGACCCTTATCCTTTTCCATGTTCAGATAGTTTCGACAGAGCCAAGGTAATCAGTTCTGATGCAGTTAAATGTTGTTGCAGAGAACACAGCAAGCAAGTGATAGCAAGCATCGTTCACCTTGATGCTTCATGACAGATACCAGAGATTTATCAAATGTGCTACTGCCCATGACTGCTGCCCAGGAATTTATAAAGTCATAGATCCCATAGCAAAGGAAAAACACAAAGGAAAAAAGCTGTTGATTTCAAGTGGGTTAGCTGGTATGTGCTAAGCCAATGAGACATGTATGCACAGGGCTGTATGGTGATGAAAGTTTAGGTGCTCCCAGGAAAGTCAGCCGCACTCCCACACCAGCCTTGTTAAATATCAGGCTTAACAACAGAGGGCTCAGGTAAAGCTGGGTGGGAGGGAGCACAGCCTTCCACTCAAACAGATTTTCTGAGTTCACTTTATCCAGCCTCGCTTTGGAAGAAATTAATTTCCAATAACAGGTAATATCAGTGAAAAAATATTATAGAGTAGTGCATCAGGAAAGATGTTGGCAACATTAATTAAGACTAATGCTGTCAAGACAACCAAAGACATAAGAGCTGCTTAATACTCAGGCAATATTACTCAAAAATATATAAATCTTATTAGACCCCTCCAGGGCTATTACACTGTTAGAAGATAATGAAAATATGGGCAGGGAAGATCTTTGATGTTCTGTCAAAGTTTTCTTTCTATGCATATGTGTGTGTATATGTACACATACATATGTAGTATTTTTATATAAGAAGTATGAATGTATGTGGCATGCAGAGAGAGAGAGAAAGTCTCTCTGAGTATACTGCTTTAGAATAACCTAACACAGCAGAAAGACCAGTTATGCAAACAAGGTCAGACTGTCATCAAAACATTTTGCAGGCCTCTGAGGACAGGGAAGGCAATGGCTGGTATGCCAACTGCTAGGTCCAAGACTCAGTACCTTCTGCTTTAACAACTGGTTGAAATCATAGATAAGAAAATGGATCATAAAATTTATTTTATAAAACCATAATATTGGGAGAGTAGAGTCATAGTTATTTGAAAGAAATCTGTTTCCTCTGGAAGAGAAACAGAAGTACTCAGTGCAATATCCTTTTTTCTGCCTTTATATCTTCTCTAAACAGCATTGCCACTTTAATACAAATTTCGAAGTAGTAGAATTTAAATGGGAAATCACATGGGAGGACTACACTGTATTGTTACTGAGATGTAAAGAGTCCCTCATTTTAATTTACTCTCCATTAGAAGAATGATGCTTAGAACATATCCTTGAGGATGACTAAAAGTACCCTCAAATTTCTGCTGGGAAACAGAAAACATACCTTAGGAGAAAGAAGCTTTTCTGGTGGCTACAATCCCTCCCAGAACAAACATTTTGAAACCAAGTTAACTAAAACCACAGGAAACCATAAATTAACTTGTTTTCTTTGAAGATTACTCTGATAAAAGTAAGAAGAATAAAGGCTCTTCTGTGACCGACTATAAAAGTCAGAGAAAAGGGCGCATCCACACTATTCCTAGAGGCAAACTGATGCTGTTCCCAGACTTGGCAGAGCAGTCAGAAATTGAGAGGGGAGAAGAAACTGAATTACCCTGTCACATCAGGAGGGTAGCTAGCTAATCCTGTGCTAACTGAGCTTCTGAACTACATCTGAAAGGGCAGGATGGAGTGAGCTTGCACTGCCAGTTGATATTCTGTATGTGTCGTGCATTTCCATGCAGACTCAGCTCCCAGTACTATGTCTGGCAGCTTTTAAAGCACTAAATTTACCTAAAAATTAAGAAGAGTTTTATTGTTTAAACATTCCCTTTTATAACAGAAAGCTGCCAAAACCTCCCCTGCTCAACAACCCGATCATAGATGGTGCGTCAAGCAGGTTGTTTTGTTTCGCATAAGATGCTTTTTGCAGGGTGTGTGTGTGAAGAGAGAAGGGCACAAATGGATCCATTTGAGTTCAGATGCATTTCTGGTGAGTTAAAAAAGCAGCTGAAGGGTATAAAAAATTCTTTGTGCAGCAAATGGGGATTTATAGGGATTAGAGTCACATGTTTAGGGTCTGGAAAAGCATTTGTTTTGCATTATTATAACCATTTTTTATGGATTAATTAATGGAATGGTGATATGAGGAATTGCTTTTGATTTAATACATAAGTACATTAGATGAATCTAGCTCTGGTTTGGGAGTGATGGGCCAAAACAGTCCCATTAATATGCATGGATAGCTAACTCTGGGTTGGTCGAATTCAGCGGGCTGGTTCAGCATGATGGGTTGCAGATGCTAGGCAGTTTCCTAATGCAGTGCTGTGATAGATGCACATAGAAAATTCCAGGCTGATTTACATCCTCTATAATACTGCAAAAGACAATAAGATTGCTTGCAGTGAGAGTGAGGAGTTTTGCCTTTAGTGCTGTTTGTTTTACTCAGCATTTATTATTTCTAGTCTTCTGTCAGAAATACCAGCAGCTTCTAAATGATTCGTATATTTGCAAGGTAGATGCTGACCCCTGTGCACCCAGAAGTGTGATCACCCAGAAGACACTGATATCCTGGCAACTTGAATACACACAATACACAAGAACTTGAACTGTGTAATGCATGTAAGCGCTAGTAGAAAACAGGAGAAAAATGTACATCTATGGAATCCTGTTACGTGTTCTAACTTCTTACATCTTAGATTATCAGATATGATCTGTTCATCAGAGGTTCAGAAATGCTCATTCCTGAACATTGCAAACAATTTCTTCTAATTCTGGAGTGTTTATGTGAATTAATTGCACTTTCTGTCTGTAATGCCAACTGAAATATGGATTTTGCTAAAATTGGAGGAAAACTAGGATGCAGGAAGCAGACACAGAAGGATAATAGGTGTGTATGGGTAGGATACACCTACCACATACAGATCTGATAAAGTTGATACAAAAGCAATGACAAACAATTAGCATCTATTAACTTTTCCGAAGAATCCAGTATCTTGTTGTTCAAAAGTAGCTGTTATTTTACATTATGTTCTGCATGCAAGGCAGAATATATTCCACCCTGAGAAACATTATGAGACATAGATTTCAACTTCAGAAACATATGCATTTAATAAAAAAATAAACTGCTTTTCTGTCCTTGAATCAGCATGACCAGCTTGAAACAGTGTGGTCATATGCCTTCTGCATCCAAAAGAGGAACCTGGATATTTGAGGAAGTGATCCCTCCCCCTCCCTCTAGTTTATAAGCAATTCCACATTTAAATACAACAAACTCAGTGTGAATATTGGTACTGAGCACCTACGTAAAACTATAGAGAGTGATCTTTCAGTCGAAGGGGCTTAAAATAAATTGCAGTGAAGATTAAAACAATGAGTATTTTACATTTTATTTTAATGAAAAAATAGCACGTTGAAGTAAAAAGCATCAAATGTGAAATTGTCTTTTACTTGAGTGAATTTAGAAACCTCCCACAATCAATGAAGAAGGAAGATGGACTGCAGTAATACGCACGGACATTTGTCAGGTTTACCTGCTTGTGAGCATGGTCGTAAGAATTGATGTGGTTGTCAAATTCCTGGTGTTTGTGGTACTGCTTGTCACATAGTTCACAGTAGAAGTTAGCCTTCACATCCTCCAGAGCCTTGGCTGCAGCTTTCTCCTTCTCAGCATAGTCCTGCAAAGGCAGAAGCAAAGGAAGACACTTTGCTACAGATTGTGACCTCATGCTTCAGCAGCTATTTTTGTCATCCACATTAAAAACACTGGACTGACTAGGACTGCTAGATCACCGGGCTCCATCCTAGTATCAAAGTACACAGTAAGGAGGTTTTGGTCTTAAGCTGGGTTTAATAAAATAGTTGTATTTCTTGCATAATTATTCTCTACTACTTTTTGTAGGTACTGTAGTGAGAACAGTAGAGAGGAATGGGGGCGTAAAATGATACCGGCAGGACACTGCCTAGCTCTGGGGGAGGAAAGCTGAGCAATGAAGAAGACGTAAGTCACCAGGTGGATGTACGCAGGTTAGTCTGTTAACTGTTACAGCGCTGTCCCAGTTTGCACCAATATGTGTCTGCTCTTTCAGGTATTATTGCTCAGAAGAAAGAAACTAGTTTTAGTCTGATACTAAGGCAGATTATCTTTTGTCTTCTGCTTTCTACCTTCTATGAAATATTCAGCAGGGCCAGGCAGCAGCTGGCTATGGATGGCTGAGATTTCCCTGGAGCACAGCCACCTCAGCAGGAGCCTTTTCCGTGCCACCCTGTCCCTTCCCCATGTCTGTGTGAAGGGACACACCATCCAGACCACCTAAACTGAATGTAACTGTCACCCACCCAACACAGACCACAACCACCGACAAGAGCACTAGCTCAACTAGCTCATGTCCAGGCTCCGGCAAACACAGCTGAAAACAGGGGAAACACAATTAGCTCCTATGTAGTCCCCCTCCATGTCTCCCTAATGACTCAGATGGGTGCTCTGGAGAGTCAAGTACTTTGATTTCAATGTATAATATTAGGTAAAAGAGAAAACTTAAAACATAGGAGCCAAAAGTTACTGAGCTCCAAATAATTTACTTAAACAAGGGGCCTGATATTCAAAATTGGCAGAAGCCTTTGTGAACCTTATTTCTTTTACAAGATCTTCATTATATTGTTGTTATTACGACACTTTCTTAATTTTACCTTAGAGTTTAAAGAGCAAACTTGTGATATGGAAAACATGAACAAAAAAGTTGGTAAAGGCAATTCATTCTATATTGGTATTGACAAGCTGATATTACTTGAGTGTACGTAATATATTGCCAGGGATTGCAGTAATTCATCATTTGCTCTAACATTTTACTCACCTAAAGAAATGGGTACTTTCTGACACCAGGCTTTCTATGCTACGCAGTCAGGGCTGTCTGCTGCCTACATGCTTTCACCACCCTTTGCGTGACAGACTCAGAATACACCAAACCCAGGACACACTGCACATCTGTGACACCCTGCTCCCAGCACATCACGCTGCCCAGCGTTGCTCCAGGAACCATGCCAGGGTGGAGGCAAGCCTTTGGGCACACCAGATCAACACAAACGCACATTCTGAGCCTTTCAGAGGTGGAAGGACTTTCTTAATGAGTGTCATGTATTTTGAACCTGAGGCTTGGCCAAGCAGCAGGGGTGCTGGTTGTCAATGTGACACGCTGAGCTTCGGACAGCTCTGCGCTGTGAGTCCTTATGCTCTGCCCTGGTCTTTATGCCATCAGGTTGGTGACAGTAGGTCTTTCTCACACGGTAGTTTAGAGGCTGCCGTTGCTAGTGAAATTAACTTTCCCTAAACTAGACTGTCTAGAAGTTAGCTGTACAGTCTAAGGCAGTAACCTAAGCTTCCCCTGGAAGAAATAGAAGAATGATAGCCACAGCCAAATGGTGATTAATCCCATCTATTTCAAAAACCTATTTTAGTATGAGATGAAACTCTCCAGAGGTGCTATCTCTCTCTGTTGACCACTGCAAGGCTCTAAATTACTAACCTGGCCTACATCCTTAATTCTTAAATTGCTGAACTCAGGGATAATGAATTCTATATTGTATTTCTTTACATTCAATTCTAAATCTCCCCATGAAACTTGCATGAACTGACCTGCTTGAAGACAGGAGGTCAAAGAGGAATTTTGTGCCTGGAATTTTGATTTTACATCTTACAGAGGATACCAATGACATGTCAGTCCCTCCCACAGGGCAAAATCCAAATAAATCTCTTTCCTGCATGCATATGGCTCAGGTGGGTTACTGTACAGTGGTATACTTGGATTGGCCAATTGTGAAAACAGGTAGCCTGAGCTAACATTTCTCCACTTCAGAGGCTGTTCAATAATGGTGGTTAATACTTGATTGTATCAGGGGGAAATATACTTGCAATCAAACAGTTAAATAGCTTTCATTAGTTATTTAAATCTACAAAGCCCATTAAAAAGTGATACTTTTCAGCTTACATTTCAGACCCATTGTTTTGCTAGCATTAATTATTCACTGGGCCGTTGGTATAATTAAAAAGCATAAATTAGAATGTGGATGCAATAGCATTAATTATGCAGAAATGTGTTCCCCGGAAGTCAAGTGTTGGGGGCAACATATTTTTATTTTAAACTGGTAAAAATGTAAGTTTTGCACTCACTGGAAGCCAGCCAAAGCGTAATTGTTTTTTGGGGTTCTCATATTTTTTTTTTCCAGGTCTGAACTGTCAATTAAATGTTCACAGCCTGCTCCATCTTTGCTTCTGCTGAAGGAGAAGCCTAATTGTTTGGGGTGAACACACTACATTACTCTCTGTGAAGCACAACCAAAACTGCTGCTTGTGAGCATTCCAAACTGCCAACTTTATCTTTCTCAGCAGAAATTAATACAGTTCCCTTAGCATAAAGATGTTTTAAAATAGCAACAAGGCAGCTCCCAGGTGCATCCTGAGATAATCACAACTACCTCCATTGCCTTATTGCTTAATTATGCTTGTCTACCATGGCAAAAGATATAATTTCCTGCTTGCTTATCGATCAGATGCAGGGAAATTGAATGCTGCATCACATACTTTAGAAAGGTCATGGATTTTTCTTTCTCTACAAAGGCATAAGAACTTCTAGCACTACACTAAATTGTGCGTAGTCAAATGAATTTTCACATCCAGACTGCTAATATAATTTCCCTAGGACTACAGAGACCCATGGTCAATTCTGGCATAATAAATGTGATCACGTGAAAGAAAATCTGTAGAATTACATCTGTAGAAAACATATGTGATCATGAACACCTGACTACACCAATGCAGACACAAGAAAGCAGGAAAGATGCACCAATGTATTTGAACTGGGGACCACCGATGGTAATGAATATGTGTGTCACAGTCTCATAAACTTTATTTCGGATCGTACGCTACTTACTACTGACATATAACCTGGGTTAACATGTATACTTATAACATTAGTTAGCAGTTGTGTCTTTGAACCGTGGACAACAGTGAATGCAAGCTGATGTCAGAGATGATGCAGTCATTGTAGGTAAGAACTCCTAGAAACCATGGGTTAACCACTGTATTGGGTCTGGCTGAGATGGAGTTAATACTCCCCATAGCAGCCCTCATAGCGCTGTGCTCTGCATCAGTAGCTAGAAAGGTGTTGATAACACACCAGTGTTTTGGCTACTGCTGAGCAGCGCTGGCACAGCATCAAGGCTGTCTCTCCAACATTTTTGCCCCCCCTCAATGGCAGGCTGGGGCAGGGCAAGATCTTGGGAGGGGACATAACCAGGACAGCTGACCTAAACTAACCAAACAGATATTCCATACCATATGACGTCAGCTCAGATATAAAAGCTAAGTAAAGGGAGACGGAAGGGGGGCATTTTTGTCTTCCGGAGCAACCACCACGCGTACTGAAGCCCTGCTTCCCAGGAAGTGGCTAGACATCGCCTGCTGATGGGAAGTAGAGAATAACATCATTTGTTTTTCTTTGCTTTCGCGCGCGACCTTTGCTTTCACTTTATTAAACTGTCTTTATCTTGACCCACGAGCCTTTTGTTATATTTTCTCCCCCCTGTCCAGCTGAGAAGGGGGAGTGATAGAGCGGCTTTGGTGGGCACCTGGCATCCAGCCAGGGTCAACCCACCACAACCATCTTCTATGTTGCTGGATGCAAATAGTATACTGTGTAAGGATAAATGAGTGCAGAATACACCTGAATGCATTTTTTTCCTAGAAGCCTGCAAAATGGTTCCATATTATAGATTGTAATTACTTTCACATCAATTTAGCCCACAGAGGCACATAACTGTAATAAATGTTTATATATTGGATTAATTTAAAAAGAATACTTCTATTGTGCATTAGGCGGGAAGTGCTTTCACTTAGCAGCTACTTTTGCAGTGTGTTTTTTATTGTGAAAATGCAATTAATGGTATCTGACATTTCATTTTCTAATATAGGGAAAATCAATGAAAAATCCCATGTAACTGAGTTTTCTAGAATGTTGCCACTGACACCTAGTCAATTAGAAATCATTTATTAAATCCAGAGTCTGTAAGAGATATTTAATAGACTGCATGTGCATTAAAGTATGCTGATCTAGACAAAACAATACCACATTGCCTGCCTCAGTAACTGATAGTAAATATACCTCCTATGTTCAAATGGACTAAGGTGAAAAGTAGGTCACTTGATACAGTAAAACATTCAGAGGCAGTTTTCTATAAACCCATGGATTTCTACAAATATAGTGGAATAAATGCATAGTGCTTGTAAATAGAACATAAGAGAAATATAACATCATTAGCCCACTTTTGGTCACCTATTTCTAAATTGGAATGCAAAATTAGTGACAGAACAGCTAACTCACACTAATGCAGAGCTCAGGAAGTGACAGACTGCTCCCTCCTCGGGAACATAAGCAATCAGAGTTGTCAGAGTTTGATAACTTAAATACAATTCTGTGAACCAGTTTAGATACGAGTACAAGTATTAAATATTGATGCAACTACTGAGGTGCCTCTTGGGGATTCTCAGACTAGAGGTTAAAGGAGAAGTAGGACAAATATAAGGACATGAATAAGCTACAGAATTATATTCAACATGTAAGAATTTTAAGCACATTTTCATTAGTGACTTAGATGACAAAATGAACTCTGATTATGTATGAAATCTATGAATGATACTAATTAACAGTACAGGGCATACAAATGCTTTAGGGACCAGGATCAGGATTCAAAATTACTGTAATAATCTTGAGATATGGTCTGAAATCAGCAAGATAAAATTCAGTAAGATGTTTGTCAAGTGCTGCACTTCGGAGAGGGAAATCACATTCACCAATACTAGATTGTAAATAGCTGAGTAAACACAAATGCAAGGGAAAATGTCCAGGACGTTAGAGTGGAAAAGAAATTAAATGAAAGTCAACAATGAAAGTCAAGGCAAATCACATTCTGACATGTTAATAGTAGTGTTATATGTAAGATGCTGAGGGTAATGATTCCACTTGATTCAGTATTGGTGAAATGTCAGCTGTAAAATACTACTGGGTACATCTACACCAGCAAATAACTTGGCTCCTGGAACCTGGCCCTCCATCATCCCCTCTCCACATGTGATAGTTCATTCTCAGGCTTTCATTTTGGAGTAAACTTGCTAGTTCCCTTTGAATAACATTCAGTTCAGGGATCACACTCTACAGGCACCAAGGGTGAGACTTCATCAAGCTCTCCATGCCCTGTGTAGTTTTCCAACAACCATCAAACTGCATTCCTCCAGGCATCCCAATCTCATGGCCTTCCCCAAGGCAAGCAACACTTGCATGCCATAAAAACCCATGCAGCATCATGCCACGAAAGAACTACCCAGGCAGTGTTTTAACATAGCCCACAGACTTTTTCAGGCAGACTGAAATAAAAATAAATATAACAACTATACCTAAGGGTGCCACACAGACCTGAGGAGACTTAGGCCAAGTATGCCCTGGGATGCAGGGTGGCTGACAGTTTTTTCTACATTGCTGGGCCTGAGAGACTAAGCCTGCTTGTTGGGGCAGACCAAAGTATAGATGAAGCCTTTGAGGCAGTTTTGGTCCCCACAATTTGAGAAAGATATAGCTGTACATGCGAGATCCTTGAGCAGAACAGTAGGGATAAGAGGTTTAAAAGAGTGTTACATGCTTAAATTAGGCAAACTAGATTTCAATCTATAATTCATATTTTCATTGGATCATTCATGTGAGCACTTGTAAATAACTTTTTTTGAAGGAAATCTGTAGAACTGCCTGGATTGGTGCAGAACATCTCTGGGTGGTCAGGATCTGCACATGGGTGGGTAGAGACAGCAATTGTAGTAATTTCATTTTGAATGCTCATTCACCACTTCCTCCTCATTCACCAATTCTTGGGATAACTGCATGTAATTTTTATGACCTTATATCTTTTACTCTGCAGCTACAGCAAAATAGATTTTCAAAGATCTCTAAAACTCAGTAGGTAGCTGATAGAATGCAGGAAGTAATCAAAGTACTTGTGTGCAGTGTGAAACTTGAGAACCACGCAAATGTCCTGATATTAGGATAGGCAACTGAATGTCAGGATGGTTGAATTAATGAACTTTTCCCTGAATACTCTCTTTTTTCCCCTGGAGAAGACTATGCTGTCTTACCTAAAGAATTTCCTAGGGAAGTTTAGCTGTGGAGATAGAATAAAAAGCAAGTCATTTTGTTCAGCTGCAATAGCCAGCAATACAGAACATTTTCATTTACCTCACACATGTTCTGCCATTCTCCACCTTGAAAACTCTTTGCATAGTTTCTGCCAATGTGGGATCTACAGTGAGGAGTTACAGAGTTATCTATCACAAAGGAATTTTTTCTTCTTCTTCAAAAGCAGTAAATACTGTCATTCTCAACTGACTTAGAGAGGGCAGCTCCTAACTTCTGCAAATAAATACATCTTCATATTTTTCACACTCAGGCAATTAATTACTGCAGCATTTTCAATTATATGCACTTCCATTTGCTACTAGAATGCTGAGACCTGAGAAGTGCAATGCTTTTAGCAGTCCTACATGCCTTTCAGAGTGCAAACCTGCTGGAACTAATAGGACAGACGGTAAAGAGCTGTAACTTTAAGGAGTCATAAACTTATTTCTAACTTATTTACTATCAAAAATCATCAGTGCTGATTGGAATCAGCCTTATAGAACATATGAATTCAAAGAAAAACAGCAGCAGAGCGATTCTGATCTTCAGCAAATCTTTTGTATTCTAAGACAAATTGCTGCTTCTGGTAACTTTATAAGGGACTTGTACTTTGAGATTTTCTAAACACTTTATAAATGGAGCATATAACCACTAAAAATCTTTGCTGTGAATATAGAGGGCATTTTTCAAACATCTCAATATGATTCAATATTTTTCCCCTCATTTTCAGAAATTGATGGAACTTAAGCAGCTGCACCTATGAGATTTTCTGAAAATGTGATCAGGAGTTGACTTGAAAAGGGAATTAGGTACCTAACTGAAAGTTATGTACAAAATTGCATGTGTTCAGTTTAATTTTAAAAGAAATATATAATAAAGTGAATTTGAGAGCTTAGATCATTTTTCATTGCAAAGGGATATATTTAAAGAGCTTAAAGGAAATAATTAGCAAAATGTAATTTCTTTAAGTGAACAAAACTGCCTGGAATGCCATACAGTACAGAAACAAGAGTTCTAGGATAAATAACCAGCTCAAAGGATATTAGGGGATATTAGAACTAGAATGGAAATAGCATAAATAGGAAAGAAAACTATATCACCCATTTCAGAAAATGAAGGGATAAAGTGGAGATCAGGGACAAGTGGTGTCCCTCAGGGGTCCGTAATATCTTCATCAATGACATAGGCAGTGGTATTGAGTGTACCCTCAGTAAATTTGCAGATAACACAAGTTGAGTGGTGTGGCTGACACGTCCGAGGGACAGGATGCCATTCAGAGTGACCTGGACAAGCTCTAGAAGTGGGCCCATGTGAATCTCATGAGGTTCAACAAGGCCAAGTGCAAAGTCCTGCACCTGGGTCGGGGCCACCCTCAGTTGAAATAGAAGATGATGAAGGATCTGCTCCCATGTATTAGCCAACTAGTGAGATGCAGGTGTAAAAAAAAAATATATAATATTTGATACAGCAAATGTGGTATTTCCGAAAAAGATAGGGAAATACACTCAAGTGTAAAGACTAAATGAATGGTACATAAAGACTTCACTATATTTAGGCTGGAATCCAGAAGGTTTCTCATCAGCAGAACAGACTTAAGAACAGCCTTCACATTGAGGTAGGGGGTGTCATTTTAAGATGGAGCATGATACATTGAAGACGAATATACAATGTGGTTCGGTTGACTATGCTAAAAAAAACTAAATTTGATTTGAATATTTAGGAAAATCTACAGTTATACTAAATCTGTTTAATGATATGTAATGCTGCCTGATTTTTATCTCTGAGCTTCATTGTTAATCTATGTCCTATATTAGTGCTATGATTAACATTTGACTTATTATTTTGAAAGTATTTTCTAGGTATGAAGTAAATAAATAACAATTTCCAAATACTAATTCTGCCATTAAAATAAATAAAATTGTTGTCATTCTCTAACTAGAGCAACAGCCCCAAAAAGATGAAGGCATATGACTCAAGGACAACCTGACAACTCAAAGGGTGTCAGAACTCTCCGGGTTGCGACACGGTTGTAGAGGCTGAAACGATTTCTGGGATAATGGTGGAAATAAATGTGATTTTACTACTGTTAGGATTATATTCTAGGCATTTAAAAGCAAATTCTAAGAGACTCATGGGTAAGACTCAAAAGACAGAAAATTATAGAGGATCTCAGAATGTTTCCAGCTACTCTGCAGATATGGTGACTGGTGTGACTGCTGCAAATCTAGACTCCCTACTAAGGCTTCAGCAAAATTATATTTCAATATGACTATCTTAAAATGTAGATAGAATAGAAATGTTTTTTCTAAGTTGGACAGAAGAACTGTTCCTGTTACACAGAAGAAGAAAAAAAATACATCACTCACTTTTTCCTTATAGTCCTGCTTCTCTGCACAAGTGAGTCCTTCAGTGAATCTGATTGTGACATTATTGTCTGCCTTCCATTTGAAGTCAATTCCTTCAATTTGTTCACTATTTCATACTCCTTTCTCCTTCTCTCAAGTCATTATTTCTTTTACCTCTTTTCTGATGAGTGAGGTATTATCAATTAATCTGAAGAGTTAGTCCTCCATTTATCTCTTACCATTCTCGTTTTTCCAATTGCAATTTTTAGAGTACAATGCCCGTTCCAGCACTGCATTTAATAGATTGTGATGTTGTATTTCTTTGTCTGACATCTCTTTTCAGATGAAACTTACTTGACATAATTTAAGATCTTTGTATGTTTTGACCTAAAACCTTCTTCTATAGAACACAACAGAATTTAACTTACATGCAGTGTCTTTCATATTTGAGTTAGCTAAAAGCACTTTAAAATAATGATATTGATCATGCAGTAACTGTGTAGGAAAATACAGTATTTGTTATGAGCACAGGAATAGTTATCACACAACTCATCCGAGGCTGTTAGAACCCTTTTTTATTAAGTGCCTTTTTCATAAAATACAGGCTAATGATATCAGATAGCTTTTTATAGTCTTTAATACCAATAACATTAAACATTTACATCGTCTCTCTTTTAATATTGTTTGACTCCTTCTTTGCAGATACCATAATATTAAAGCCAGTTCATGTAGACTAATTCAATATCATAAATGATGCAATATGTCTATATATCAGTGAGTTTCTATTGTTCATAGCAACAGAGAATAATTGTTAATTTTATGATAAAATATTAATAGACTTTTAGTAAATCCAGATTGATCAATTTATTTTCTTATGTATATTTGCAATCTACTTCAGAAAAATGTCTTACAGGGTAAGCGTTAATCATACATTTGAATTATATCTATACTGTCCACCTTCTCCTAAAACTTCCCCATGAAATACTGCCTCATCGTTGCATTGTGTAGCATTTGATGACATGTTTTTAACCAGAAAGCAAGGTATTTCTGCACATTAGCTTTTCATGCATCCCTTTTTGTATTTTTTTCCCAAAGAAGACAAAAACATTGATTTATCAAAGCTTTGGCTTTCCACAGCACTTGAGGTTATCCAAGTGAAAAAGAAAGAATTCCAAACTGCTCTATAATGTCCAAATGGAAAAAGGAAGGTTACTTACACACACATATACATCTCTTCCTCTGCCCCTCCCCAAATGCATTCATGCAAGTTGGAAAATTCTATATACTTTTTTTATTAACTCTGCAGTTTTATATATGCTACAATTCCGCTGATCTGAGCCAAAGCAAAAAAATTCCTTTCATTCATCTGCCAAACGAAAGTATAATATTTGCATTCTGATTGAAAAAATTGCATGGGAAGGGAGAGAGAAGGAAGATAGGAAGGAATGGAGGGTAAAAGGAAGGGTGGAACAGAGATTGGAAGGAAGGAATACTTTTTCTAGCTCTTTTTTAGCCAAATGCTTATGGCTTGAAACCCACGCTACAGCATACCTAGCAATTAAAAGTCATTTAATTTCTAAATACAACTGGGCACTCAACTTGCAGATTAATGGCACCATTATGCTAATTTCCAAAGTAAAACTCTATGCCATCCCATGCTTAAAAGCCATCACTCAGTAATAATTGCCGGGTACTATCCCCTGCACCCGAAGGGAAACAACTACTTTCCAAAATTACTTCTGCGTGATGACTTAGGAATATGTCCACAAGCAAAAGAAAGTATTTACTGACATATCTAAAGAATTGACATGAATACTTGATTGTTGACTGTAGAAAACAATTCTTGACGGAAGACATTAATTCAGGCTCTGTCCAGCATCTCCAGACTTAAAAATGAATTAATGTTAACTAATCCAAAACCTCTGTGCAATGTCTATATTCTTGCATCACATCTTCAGTTCCAACCATCCTCTAGGAGAGACTTTTCAAGATAAAGTGCTGGTTTTTATTCTCAGCATGAGGAGGTCTTCTCAGCAGGGAGGAGGGGATGCATTAGTGAAATGAGTGGAGACACACAAGAAGTGATGGCTCAGCAGCAATGCTGAGCACTGCTGTAGACGGGTGTGACTCAAGTGCCAAGTGGTTTTCTTCACAGTTTCCATGCTCAGTGTACATCAACTCCAGGGGCATGCAGCAGAATCCTTTCAGCCCATGGTATCTTGCTCGACTTAGAGCTGATCCTGCATGACTTTGTGGCTTTGTTCACTTTCCTCCTATTTTATTTTTTTTTGGTCCCCCCTTTCCTTCAACTTATAGCCCATGGCAGAGACAGAACCGTGGTCCTACCTGGCAGTTTTTGTGTTTACTAGGCAGTATAGTCAGTAGTGATGTTAATTAATCAGCTGTGAGTCTGCAGTGTGTTTGATTACTTATTCATAGAAAAGAAAGAAATTTTAGTCAGAATATATGATTGGTGCAAATTCCTGGCCCTCGTGAGAGTGTGGAGAAACTCTCATGCTCATGATCGGTTAGGACACCTTGGTGCCACTTACCAAATCCTCTTCCTCTTCTCTGACCCAGGGTAAGGACATATTGCAAAATAGCATGAACGGCTATCTAAAAATGTTTGCCTCAAATGCTCCACCCAATCCTCACCTCTTGGTGAGGTCCCTCCCCAGAAAGTGGGTAACAAGAAACCAGAGGTGCAGCCACCTCCACCTCCAACCCAGGGTCTAGCACAGTCCAGTGCGGCTGGAGTCAATGGAAGTTTTGTTACTGATTCTAATGGGAGCATAAGATCCAGCTATAACAAGCATAATAAGTGGAAAAACAAAACAAACAAAAGAGAAGGTAAAATTTAGATCCAGGGGCATTTCCTGAGATTATTAAAATTATTAAAAGGGAGGGTGAGTATATTCTTGCAGAGGCACATTTGAAAAGAAATGAAGATGTGGAAAAGGAAAAGAATAACTCTTTACAATCAAAGACTACATTTTTTCTTCTGGGATATTTTTGACTAACAGACTAATATGGTACCAAATTGATAGCAAACTTCTATTGTGCTCTTGAATTCACTATACACAACTGTTGGTATTAGGAATAGCATTGTAGAATACAACATGCAATTTAAAATAAATATGTCAGTGTCTGGGGCACAAAAGATCTTAAACAGATACTTCGTTGAACAAATAAAAGATGATCCATCTTCATCTCCCCTCAGATGAATAAACTGTATAACATAGAGCTAATTCTGTCACAAGTACTTGGTTGAGAATACATTACCCAGACTTAACGAGCGCTTCTAGTGCTGCCACGGAGACCTGAGGCTTCCTGAGACAACAACTCAAGCAGCTGATTACAGCTTGATGCTGTTTCACGAGGCCTCCTGGGGTGTCAATTAATGCCATGAATTTACTGAACAAAGTGCAACATTAGAGGTTCTTGATTTCAGAAAAATGAGCTAGGGTGGTGTGTCTCAACTTGAAAGAATATTTCTGGCTTCACCATCACCTATTATAAATACAGGTGGGGAGTTCTCAACTCCAGGAGTACCATCATTAAATTTCCTGCCGTACTGTGTCACATTTCTTAAGAGTGAGTCTTCTTTAAAAAAGGCTGAATTTATATCCATTACGGACTCTCTGGATTCTTCCTTATTTTTGAACCATGATTCTGCATTGAATGTTTAATGATTTTAATGCTACATAAGTGAACAGAAGTACTTTGTAACTTTGATTTTAGATCACCTGCTAGCACAACCACCTGTGTTATAAAACAGTGCACAATCTTATTAGATAACAGATTTGATGGTGTATTTCCTTAATGAATATGAATACAAGTGTGTGAGCTCTCTAACTCTTGATCTAATTAAAATAGACAACTCAATGAATTAATGATGACACATTTCTTCCCAGTATTTAAAACCTACATAGTAAACTGCCTGTTCTTGTACAAAATACAACAAACAAAAAACCTGCTTATAATCTCTTTGGCTTGCTGCTGGCTTCACTAGAATAATATTTGGTTATGTAGCTGTATGTATGAAAGCAGAAGCAAACAAACAGTAATTTTTGTCTGGATGACGCTTTTAGTCACATGGTTTAGTTTTAGGTAGTCCTGCAAGAGGCAGGGAGTTGGACTTGATGATCCTTATGGGTCCCTTCCAACTCAAGATATTCTATGATTCTAGCAGCAACATAGTCCTCTAGTACATTGAGACTTCACTGAATGGCTACAGCATGAGAGAGTCCAGGGGCCACACTCAGTGTTTTGCGTGATGTCATGTATATGCCTGTGATCAACATGAAAGTAATTTCTAAACTATTGGGTAACTCGGACTGAGTTGGTATTTACAATATGAATGAAAAGTTTAACAAAGAGTTAATGTGGATGGACAGAAAAAAGAAGCTGTGCATAGCAAATATATTAATAAGTTTAGGGGAGGTATTTTATATGGTCTGCTTCTGTTAATTACTTCCCTTCTGCACAAACTTCCATGCCTCAGTCTCTAAACCTCATTAATTGTATACATCCCATTGACACTTCATTGCTTACATTTTGTTTTAAAGCAACTTATTCTGATACATTTCCATCACTGGTGATTTTGGTCTAACTTTCATCCCTGAGCAGCTTTCTGTTATGCTGTCAATATACTGTCAGGAAAACCAAACAGAAGATTGGCCAGTACGAGATTTGATGTGTTAATACGAAGCTGGATTCTTCTGAGCTGGCTCACACTAATATCCATAGCTGTCTGACAGGATGTGCACGCTCAGTAGTGCAAGCGTTCACAACCTTCCCCCACATATGTGGGGAATAACACAAGTGCGCTGTAGAAATGTCCAGGGAATAATATTTTTGTCAGTTCTCATTGCCTGTATTTAGAGATATTCTCCTTCCTTTCTAAAACAAGTACTATGCTGTATGAAATTACTAAAGCAGAAGTTCTGACTTGATTCATTAGAGCTATGACTAGACCATTTGGGAAGCAAGTCTACAGTGATTTAAAAACAATCAGGCCTTCATTTGCATCATGACCAGGGTGACGAGGTGAGAGTCAAACTTCATATTAGCAGCTATTGCTGTCCTGCAAATTTTATTTTTCCCCATTTGAGAGGAACACAGCTTTTAAATGCTGGACACTCAACCATATTCAGTGACCTCTATAGAGTAAAATCCAGTTATGAATTCAGTACAAGATATTTTTGTATATTCAAAATAATCTATTTTGTTCTAGTAGAATAACTGTGACAAGCTTTGCTGGCATTACTGTATAAGTTTTATATAGGGAAATAAAAAGCAGCTATGTCCATATGTGATTTATATGGTCATCTCTGTCTTCATCTCTAACTCCATTTGTCATATGGTTGCATAAGCTTATATTGAATATTCAAAACATTCTGAAGCCTGACTGACTCCCTCACTGACTGCAGTGCTAGGACTTTGGCCTCACCATACTCAACTTTGCAGCACTGAACTTGTATGTGCCTTGCTGCATACTGGAACCTGTAGAGCTGAATTAGGCATCACAGCTTCCTGTTATGAGCCCAGCATAAATCCAGCATGTTTAATGAGACAGTATTAGGAAATACCAAGAGAAAAATGGAGCTTTATGTATCCTTCCTTCAGGTATTTGGATGCTTTTCTGAAATTAAATAGCTAAGCAATTCCTCACAAAGGTTTTGGCCCCTCTTTCATGTCTTGCCCACGTAAGGTGAATTTTCTGATCGAGTTGGGAACATGGCACTGCATTTATTCACATCCCTTTTCTAATCACTAGGAGGACAGAGGAGCTCAGTACAACACTATATGCTTCTAGCACTATGGAAAAAGTGAAACCAAGCAGTGAGATGACATGAGTAAAATTTGCCTGCAGGTTTGTGGTTGTGCCAGAAATAGCACCCCATGTTTCAGCCTTAGCCCACTGAACTGCATGACTACATCTTCAATAATTTTAGTGAGAGAAGTTATCTAGAAAGCATGGAAAAATATGACAAAGAAGATACAGTTGGTTGGAAAATTAAGGAACAAATGACAAGGCACTGGAGAAAAGGAAGGAGAAAATATAACCATGGAAGATGAAAGAAAGAAAATCATCATACTAATTATCTAGGTGAAAAAAATCCTCAGTGTGTTGATATACATGCATCAACCTTTCTGTCTGTTTAGTTTATATAGTATGAATAGTTTATCTAGTATAGTATATATAGTATAACTATGAAACTATACTATAGTTCCATCTAATATACATATTACATGCATTATATTATTATACTATTACATCATTAGTACAATAATCTAATAAATTTATAATGCTATATATATCTCAATTTAATGCTAATATTAATATAATATCAATAAATATACTATTACCAGTATTGGTTTTACTGTATTGTTAATATTTTAAATTAATATATTACCTTATTATATATAACATAACTGCTATATAATATAGAAATATATTGTGTGAAATGGCTACTGATATTTCAAGTCACAATATTCCATTACATATCCAAGTTTCTGTATTAAAAGTTTTATGATTAATTTCTACGTTAGTATCATTCATATAGCATTGTGTCACTGAGGATAGGCCACCTGCATTATGAACTAAAACCAGAGCTTAGATACATAAGTGTGACTTTACAAGAAACAGAAGTTGGCATCACTAAATCTAAATAATGTTACAACATTACACTATGCCACAAGGAGAAATAGTGTTACCACTATCTCTGCTGTGAACTTGGCTCTGCTAATGAGCTGCATTTTCACAAATCACTTCAAGTAAGCCTATGGTACCATCACTTCATGCATAGTATTAGTATCTTGGAATTTACAGCAAAGTGCAGATTTTATGGGAACAAATATTTTAGATTAGTTTGAACGTACAAAATTCTTGTTTGCAAGATTTTTGCTTTTACAGTTAGTGCTGAAAAACATCTTTTTGCAGTTTTCTTCATTTTTACTTAAGGTGTCGTAGAAGAGGAGGCTACTTACAATAATGAGAGTTTATGACAAGTTACATGTTTTAATAATACCCACATTTGTCCCTTGTTTCTCTGTTTCAGATTTTAACTCGGTCTGATAATGAGTATCACAATTTGTGGTGCTACTCAAGATAAAACATGCAGAGGTCAATGAACTGAAGTAATTTCTATAGGAGTTACTTTTTAAAAATTTCTATTCATAAAACTCATACTTAAATCCTGGCAATCCTTATCACAACTGTTCAAGATGTACTGTTCTAAAACAAGCACTTGCTTGGTTATGCATGCATAATAAACCCTCTTACTGAATTTGCTTCTCTTACCACTTCTTCATTTGCAAATGTAATACACGCTTGCATGCAGAATAGGATAATGAAATTAATGTCATGCTTATATTTCCCATAAACAAAAAAGGAGTCAGGATACAATAAAATAACAGAAAACTAAAGTGGCAAAGCAAACAAGATATTCATACAACAGGCACAAACCCTGCCCATTTCATATATTACTTTATTCAGAAATTATACTCCTGCCCACAAATTTATCATATATCAAAGAAAAAAATCTTTTTTTATATACTAATTGCTCACCAAGATGTTTTCTGAAGCTACCTCATTTCTCCTCTGATCCTGCATTTGTTAATTAGTTGTATTGCCCTGAAATGTAATGATGTGACACTGGCATCTAATTTTGGATGAAATTCAACCCTGCATAGAAAACCTGCTTATAATTCTCTGCACTCCCTTGGGCAAAAATTAGGATCTTGACTAGCGCGCTGCACTGGGATGAATTCCATTTGCAATGAGTGTCAGTGTGTAGATTATGAAGAAGCTTTTCAAAGTTACTAGAAGAACAGCAAGGGCTACGTATTGTCTGTTTGTGCCACAGTTTTAAGTGGTATTTAAGCTTATTTTTCCCTTTGTTTGCAACCTCTAGCAAAATAAGCAGATGGGAATTCTGAGTTAGTATTGTCATGCACAGCAGCGGACCCGCATGTTTGCGTTCATCTTGTTTTCATTGAAATAAGACTTGTGTCTTCTAGTCTCTTGAGTTGTCAAGGGCTCCTGGGCTTGGTTGGACTCTAGGACCCCACAAGCTGCTGACATGCTCTTATCGGATTCTGGAACCTTGTATTTAAGTACACTGTAATCATTGCTCTGGTATAGCAGTGTGTGTAGTCAAAGCATTTCAGCCAGGGCATCTCATACAAGAGACTCGAGAATCTTAAGGCAAAAGGAAATTAATGGCAGCACAGAGATGAGAAACTTAAAATAGCTAAGTTTGAGGTGATGTGTTTTATTTATTTTTTTGTCTATTTATACTAGAAATAAAAATCAGGCCTTAAGCAGGGGTTCTTCAGAGAGTGTGGCTGTCTCTGCATTAGCATTTTGGATCAAAGCAGTAGCGAGCTTTTGAAGCAAACCTAAAAGCATTCTCCACTTCCTACACGTCAGTTTGGTTCATGCAGCTGACTTTCTTTCAAGGGAAAATACAGGAGAAGACCTGCCATGGGTGCATGACTGTGGTGGGTTGACCCTGGCTGGAGCCCAGGTACCCACCAAGGCCTCTCTATTGTTCCCTCTCCTAAGCTGGACAGGGGAGGTAAAATATAACAAAAGGCTCATGGGTCGAGATAAGGACAGGGACATCACTCAGCAATTACCATCACAGGCAAAACAGACTCGACTTGGGAAAATTAGTTTAATTTATTACCAATCAAATCAGAGCAGGATAATGAGAAATAAAACCAAATCCTAGAACACCTTGCCACCACCTCTCCCTTCTTCTCAGGCACAACTTTACTTCTGCTTTTCTCTACCTCCTCTCCCCCAGCAGCGCAGGGGGACAGGGAATGGGGGTTGCGGTCAGTTCATCACACGTTGTCTCTGCCACTCCTTCCTCCTCAGGGGCAGGACTCCTCACACTCTGACCCTGCTCCAGCATGGGGTCCCTCCCACAGGAGACAGCTCTCCAGGAACTCCTCCAATGTGAGTCCTTCCCATGGGCTACAGTTCTTCATGAACTGCTCCAGCGTGGGTTCTTTCCATGGGGTGCAGTCCTTCAGGAACAGACTGCTCCAGCACAGGTCCCTCGCAGGGTCACAGGTACTGCCAGCCAACCTGCTCCAGCGCGGGCTTCCCATAGGGTCACAGCCTCCTTCGGACACCCACCTGCTCCAGCATGGGGTCCTCCATGGGCTGCAGGTGAATATGTACTCCACCGTGGACCTCCCTGGGCTGCAGGGGGACAGCCTGCCTCACCATGGTCTTCCCCACAGGCTGCAGGGGAATCTCTGCTCCGGCGCCTGGAGCACCTCCTCCCCCTCCTTCTTCACTGACCTTGGTGTCTGCAGAGTTGTTGCTTTCACATATTCTCACTCCTCTCTCCGGCTGCAGTTGTGCAGGTTTTTTTCCCCTTCTTAAATACGTTATCCCAGAGACTCTACCACTGTCACTGATGGGCTCGGCCTTGGCCAGCGGTGGGTCCTTCTTGGAGCCAGCTGGCATGGAATCCATCAGACAAAGGGGAACCTTCTAGGAGCTTCTCACAGAAGCCACCCCTGTAGCCTCCCAGCTACCAAAACCTTGCCATGCAAACCCAATACAATGCCAAATGTGCTCCAGCCACTAATGGAAACATAAAGGTCTAAACTAATGACTTATTCTGCAAACACCTGTGAGCCACATGTGTGGTGAGGACAACTTCTCCAAGTGTGCTGCCTAAATCTTGTCCAAAGCAAAGTCTCTGAACTACAAGGTCGATGTAGGTGTTGCAAAACCAACCGTTTCAATTCACAGATCCACTCCTACTCTACAGAATTATTATTTAACATAGACAAGGCCTGGCTACATGCTAGCCAGAGCAGAATAGGATCCCCTTCTTGCAACTTCCCCTATCAGGTGCTCTACCAAATTTGGCCTTGATTCACCTGAACTCAGTAAAGCACAAAGGTTTTGCTACACATCAGTAGGCCATTTGTCAGCATACTGTATTATACAGCACTTCCTTGGTCGACAGCTGGGTTGTTAGGCTTCTTTATATATTTGGGGGTTTGAGGGTTTTATGTTAAAAATGGGAACAGTAGCTTTCTGAGTCATGTTAATACAAACTCACTCCGTAGCCCACCCATTAGCCTGCATCCAGCCTGTCACCAAGGAGATGGGGTCAAACACAAGGGTTGCTCTGTGCAGAAGTGAAGGACAGTCCATTAGCAACCTGTAGCTTTAAAATAGTGAAAAGAAAGTGACCCCCCAAAGTGAATTTGCTCCCTCTTGCATTCAAGAAAAGTGTCATCTATAACTTATGTGTTAAGGTCATTATGTTTAGGGACTGATTTTTCTTTTCCATCAGAGACACCAAGTATGGCTTAGGTTCTATAAACTGAACATTTTGATAACACTGCAGTCAGGTCAATTGAAGCAGAACGGGTACAGAAACATTATCAAGCATCATTTCAATAGTGTGTGGCTGTCTTCCAGGGGTGCAAATATCATTACAATATAGCAAAGTAGTCTATGAACTGGATTAGCTGAACAGCCGTTATCAGCACTCAGGAAAATAATATCGGTGACAGTGACTTCACCTGCATGAGTGGTTTAAATGTCCTGCCTTTCCATACTGATAACACTTGGCACCACTTGCAGGCTGAAGAAAGCATGACTTTGTTTGATCTAATTATAGCACCATAAAAATTTTTGATAGAGAAGAAAAGACATATACTCTAGGTCATCTTGTCCATCTTCCTGTAACTGCATGACTGTAAGTCGCATGCTCATGTACCTGAAGTGTATTAGAATAATACCCTCTTTTTTGCTCTTCTGTGCTTTTTTATTGGATTTATTGCGTGGATTTTTGGTCTCAGAGCAGCTGAGTTCCCGATAGCAATGCTATTGGAGTCTTTACATAGGGCAAATATTAGTAATTTGTTTTGGCAGAGAAGAATAAGAAGAGAGATGGTATTTTTAGAACTGTTCAAACCATTTTCCTCTGGGGTTTAATCTCCCCAGCATGGGATGTCTGTATGGAGGAGTAAATTTTGGCTTCATATGGGCAGGTACTTGCCTGCAGTCCAACGCTGGCAATCTGACTTGGAGGCAGTCAGGAAATTTATACTGCCAGGTGGATTTTGAAGTGATTCAAGACAAAGAATGGTTTAGAGACAGAATCCTCATTAACCAGGTTATGCTTTCTGTCCTCTTAGTTTGCTTTGCAGTATGCCCAGTTAGTATATGTTAAACATGCTCTGTACACTATATATAGTATTAACCTATAGTAACAGAGAATTTGTTGGGTTTTTTTAAGTTTCCTATCCATCCCTGCAATGTTTTCTTACTTGGGGCAGTGCTGTAGTAGTCATTTGATTGCTAGTATAGCACTAATTTTACCCTAGTTATAGGAACGGACTTTCACCAGCTATAGTTTTGCACAGGGTGAATTCTAATGTAAATAATGATGTACCATACATACCATGGGTAGATGATATGGCTTAGAATTGATATAGCTATAACAACATGTATCTATTTATAAAAAAAATATACCAATAAAATGCCATCATCAGCTTTGAATTGTATCCTCAAATTTATCTAAGGCTACTGAGAAACATCCTACAGTACATTATCAGGCTGTAGAGTCACCTGCTACGTGTGCACGGTAGTAAGCTTGCACAGTTCCATTAGCTTGCTCAGTTTCGGCACAAAAAGATCCAACTACAGATTCAATACAAGGGTAAGAAAAGCTGGAAAACAGGTGCTGACCTTTGGCAGCCACAGAACATTTCCACACTCCACTTTCCATTGTCCTGGAGAGCATTCTCATTATCAGCTCCAAGAAAAGTTTTCCTAAGAGCAGTGAGGCAGAACTCACCATAAGGATGCTAGCTCCCAGGGGCTGCCAAAGCATTACATGCAGCTACATGACAAGGTAGTCATACTGAGCACAAACCCGTGTAGTCATTAGTGCAGGCATTCAGAAAGGTATTCATTTCATGACTGTCGTGGTTTAACCCAAGCCAGCAACTAAGCACCACGCAGCCGCTCACTCACTCCCCCCCCACCCAGTGGAATGGGGGAGAAAATCGGGAAAAAGAAGCAAAACCCACAGGTTGAGATAAGAACAGTTTAATAGAACAGAAAAGAAGAAACTAATAATGATAATGATAACACTAATAAAATGAAAACAGCAATAATGAAAGGATTGGAATGTACAAATGATGCGCAGTGCAATTGCTCACCACCCGCCGACCGGCACCCAGCTAGTCCCCGAGCGGCGATTCCCCGCCCCCACTTCCCAGTTCCTATACTAGATGGGACGTCACATGGTATGGAATACCCTGTTGGCCAGTTTGGGTCAGGTGCCCTGGCTGTGTCCTGTGCCAACTTCTTGTGCCCCTCCAGCTTTCTCGCTGGCTGGGCATGAGAAGCTGAAAAATCCTTGACATTAGTCTAAACACTACTAGCAGCAACTGAAAACATCGGTGTTATCAACATTCTTCACATACTGAACTCAAAACATAGCACCGTACCAGCTACTAGGAAGACAGTTAACTCTATCCCAGCTGAAACTAGGACAATGACTAAAACACCTAAGGATGGGTGTCTAAATGTGCACTGTCTAAGCTCTCCTATTACAGTCCGTTGAGTGCTGGGGTTTGGTTCTGTTGCCTATACACATCCAGTGCTACCTGATATGTCCTTAGTACTGCTCTGTAAGAGCATCAATCGGCTTTAGATCCTATCTATCTCCCACCCGTGCTGTAGCTTTTACCCTAGATGCTGACAAGGGCAACTGCATCTAACGCCTTGTCAGCTGAGCAAGTGGGCTGGGAGAGAAGGTTCAGCCAAATCTGCACTCGGGATCTACTTCAGAGCAACATGAGCTGTTCTCTAGACAAAATGGCCTGTGCTGGTCAGAGGCTCAGTGTGGGATTTTGAGTGCCTTTTGAGATGCCTGTGGTTATCAAGACATCCACGTAGGGTTGTCTGAGGCACTGGACCCTACTTGAGACTCACACCTTTCCAGAAGAGGCATGTGGGAAGCAGGTGAAATATCCTTGGGCATTGGAAATGTCACTAGGTGAGGAAGCTCAGGCAACAGAATCCTGTCAATAGCCCATGTCTAGACCCCTAAACTTAGGTGTTTCAGTCTGGAGACGAGTCTCATCTTGGAATGCGGATTAAGTGCTTACAGCTAAGGGAAAAACTGAAACCTTTTCAAATCTTTTCTGCTGACACCTACAGCTGACAAGGGAAAGAAGTCAGCCTTGTCAGATTAGGACATGAATTTGGAGACTTTATTTTTTGACTCCCAAGCTTTAATAACTTCAAAACCTGTTCTGCGTTAGGTTGGGGGAGCTTGTATTCCTAGTAAAGCATGTTAGTAAAAACTTGTTCTTGCACTGTCCTGTTAACTTCACTGACTATCCACTGAACAGAGGAAAACTGTTTTTTTAAAATCCTAATTTTCAGGTCATTTATTACTTTGAATTTTCCAGCATCAGTAGAGACCAAGTGTCTCTTCACAGGTGGGATGTCCCTTGACAGCCCTTCTCCTTGGGGACAATGGAACTGTCAACTGAACAATGAGTGAGGGACAACACTTGTTCTGCAGCTGGTCCACCACATGTAATTCTCTTTTATATTAGATTAAAAGGAGACTGACCAGTGTGACCCCTATCAGTGTTCAAATAATGTGAAAACCTGCTTCTGCAAGTTATTTTTCACCATAAAGTAAAAAAATCGAGAACTCCTCCTGTTAATACAGGGGGAGTAAGGGTTTGTAATGTGCTATCACAGTAAAGTAAATGGTATGAGAAAGAGACTTTTCAGAATATTTTGTCTGTGAGGATAAATTTGTTTGCATAGCTACACTCTAGCCACAGGGTATTTTGGTTAAAAGAAGAGGATGGACTTTTACCAAATTATAGTTTTGGTGATATTTCGTAAAGGTCTGTTGGACTGTTTGGGGGATGCCAGAGTTCAATGTGTGTTATATAATCACACGGCATACCTGTAATTTTTTCCTATGAATACTGGCAAGCATTGCAGAAATGAAAATAGTGATTGCACTTTAGGTAGGCAATTTTAAGTTACTACATACAATAGCCTAGATAAAATCATTTTCATATGCATGACTTCTTAAGAAGTCAACACAGACCACTGAAGTCTTAGCCACCTTGACTGTGAGACTGCTCAAAATGACATTATCAAATTTTCTTTTATAATAATAAGAATAAAAGTGGTTGTTTTTTTTTTTTAGTTCTATTGTCACTCAGGTAGTGTTAAATATTTTGTTCAAATAAATTCCAAAAGCATTTCTCTTTTTTCATACAGACTGATGGACAACACAAAAAGAGTCTACTTTTGAAAATGGAAAATGCTAAGAAAATAGAGTTCGCTCCAATACTGTAGAGATCAATACTACACATGCTATCTCTAGTGCTCTCTATCTTTATATGGCTGCAATCTGAATAAAAGTAACCTCTCCTTCCTAGAACCTCTGACCGAAAGTAAGAATTCTGTTCCATGGAGTCAAAAATAGTGAGAGAAACTGAAGATGTCTTCGTCCTGTGGCTTCAATAGGGCCACACATTAAGAATTCAGGCTGACAAGCTGTGAGGTAAGACTGGCTTCAGCATTTGCAAATTTAGTTCCCCAAAAGGCACTAAACACTGACAAACCTTTTGTCTGAACCTTTCTGTGGTCTATGGCAAATACAGTTCTAGCTAGTTTTTACAATTATTCATTAGCTGTGCTAATTTGCTGGGCCTAAGACTCCTTTCTAGTAGCTATAGAAATACTACATATACGCATTTGTAGAACATTAGAAAGATTATGTAAAACACCACAAATGAATACCAAGAGGCGAGAACAAAATTTCAATGTAAAAAGCTCTATTGGGGACAAAAAAGGGTAAATGCCACATCCTGGGGAAAAAAGGTACAGTTAGGAAACATAATGTAATTCAATGATAAAATAGCTAGAGAATTACTGAATCCGGAGAGAATACAAATAATCTAATTTTAAAAAGGGAGTGAATGAAATGTGCTGGCAGGATCAAAGAAATGCACTGTTACTGACTCAGTCTTTTTATTAAACTTCTGAATGTTTTCATGCTTTTTAATTTAATCCTTTGTAATCCTGGCACTTTCAAGCAGGAGTTTTTCTACCTTTCTCATGAGGTTTCATTTTTCCCTCAGGATGATGCCAAGACAGGAATATTCTGCCACTACATTGTGACTGGGGCAGTTCTTCTTCAGAGGCTTCTCTAGAGCACTTCCTTACTGTTATGCCCTAATTTTTATACTTTCTTAATACTTCACAGCTCGCTCTAGTTGAACTGGGCTAACTTTGTGTAAATGCAAGCATATTTTCAACAGCAGACTGCAAAATCGGCACGCAGCTTGGGAGAGCTCTGTGAAGAACCTTTTCCACTTTCTGGTTCACAAATCCAGTAAAGTAGACTTAATTGTAAAAACATATGTGAAAGACAAAAGGAGAATTCATCCAGACTGCTGAGAGTGTGTTCCCTATCTCCCCTACATCACTGGATTGAGCATTACATTGACAGGTTAAAGGGAAGGAAAGACTTACTGGTCTTGCTGGTAGGAGATTCTTACAGTTGTAGGACTGTATTTGCTATTGCATAATTACATGAAGATCAGCTTGATCCAAAGATTGCAATTAAAGGTGCTTTTATTTCAGAAGAAAAACAAAAAATATGACTGGCAATAGCTGTTCTGTTGGGTGGGATTTGGTCTTAGAGTTACTATCAATATTTCCAGCACCATGTCTTTATCTGCTTCACTGCTTATGATGCTGAGAAAGAAGACAGATGAGACAGGAACTAACGAAGAGACAGGATCAATAAACTGAATGCTTCTGTGTTGTTATATTTTTCAAAATAGGAGTGCCTGTGCTGTACACCAGACCATCTCTGCTGGTTTTAGCATAAAATACATTATGATACATAGTGATTGCTCTTGTTTGTTCCTGTTCAACCGTAGAAAATACTGAAAATGCTTGAATCGGAGCACATACAGAGGCATTGAAGTACTTGTCTGCTGACATGCAGATTAGATTGTTTGGTTTTGAACCAATAAATTTTGCAAAACTTCCAGCATTTCCTAACTGTATCATTTTTTCTGAGCCACAATATTTGCCTTCAAAAAAATACAATGCCAAATCGTGTTTTATCCTGTCTGTTTCACAATGCTTACCAAATTCACAAGGCACATGTCTAAACCTAGATGAATGACCAAGCATGAGAGTGTTAAGAAGAAGAAAATAATTTCCAAATCCAAAATGTGACCCAAACACCAGTGCTCCATGTAGCTGTTTCTGGCGTACCAGAGGAACCAGCTCTGAATATGTCCCTGAGAAAAACTAAGGTTGGGAGCACACACACACTCAGAGTGCTCCTATCATGCTTCTAACACATCTGTCCCCCCTACATTTTGTGGGCTGCAGAAAATGGGCCCCATTTTAGTGTTCTTCTCTAGCATCCAAGAAAATGTCAAGCCTTACTGTAATGCTCCACTGCTATTATACATGTATGAAATACAATTATAGTTTGTCAGAAGTTTTTTGAGATTTAAGGAACCTCAGGTCTGAGCCAACACTAGGGAAAATGCTCATTGATAAACATCACTTCACAGTCTGATTCAGAGGCATTCCTAGTCTGCTTCTACGTGCACCTTGAACACATCGATACAATCAAAATGGCACAGTGGAAGTTCCTACATGCTAAAACACTGGACAACACTGTGTGATGCTACTGCTGTGTAAGTGCAAAGTCAAACCAGTAGAAGTTAAAAGCCTGCTTTCCAGTGAAGTAAAAGATATGAGGCACATAGCTGCGGTCGGAAATGGCTGAAGCTGCAGACCTAGTGATAATATGGTCACACTGCCTCTTTGATTCTTTTTGTTTTCACCCTTTCAATACTTCCCCATTCAGGTGCCTCTGCTGTGTCCAATATGGAAATTGAAATAGGTCTAGTAAGTCTTATACCTGCTATTACTTCAAAGCCAAATCTTGTCCAAGTATTTACCAGCAGGGGAAAAACGCTGCCATAGAAACCATTTTTTTTCTGCTGCTTTAGCAATCTCCCACCCAGCAATTTTCTATAATACAGATTACAAAGAATATGCAGAATTGTATAGTTTTTCCACAGTGTGTGTTTATTTATAACTAGATGAACGTTAAGAACTGCCTGTGAAGGCAAAGGTGTCAAATCAATAAGTGATACTAAATGGCAAGTAGGCATTGATCTATATGACTATATTATCAAATTGATTATACCAGCATTTGTTGTTTGTGTAGTTCAATATTTTTAATGAAGTAAAATGTGAGATTTTTAGTCTAGTGTATTCTTCTGTTATTTAGCCTGTATTTCATAACTTTCTTGGAGTTTTTTCTTGGAGATTTAACACCAAACCTATAAATACAAGGTAAAAAAACAAGTAAATTTTGAATAATTAGTTGATTTTCCATGCCATTGTGCATGTCCTCTTCTTGTCTCCTCAATAGCTACAGAAGAAAGTCACCTCACAGTGTATCCCCAAGCCCTACAGCACCATGACAGCCAAGTGATGGCAAGGCACCAAGGAGGGCTCCCTGTGCAGCTCTTCTGGACTCCAGAGTCTCTACCAAGGGCTAAGGAGGGAGAATCTGAATACACTGCTAAGAACAGTGTCCTCATCTTGAAACGCATCCAGTCTTGAATATGACCTTTGTACGCAGCCGTTCCCTCAGCATCCGCTGTTCAGTAATATTGGCTCTACTGACAGCTGTAAACCACAGTGACAGCAATCTTCAGGGTGGAGATCACGGGCATAAACTTCTGCCCATCCTTGTCCTGAAACCTAATTATTTCTTTACTACTTGGATGGACTGGAATATGTCCATTGCTGCATCTGTGTCGGCAGATGGAAACGCCTTAAGATGAGTAATTCAATTGCTTGCAATTTTGCAATTGTGTGAGTGTACACCAAATTACACCAGGTCTTCAAAAGGTACATTTTATTCTTCTCTCTGATCAACAGCAAGCCCATAGACCTCATCTGCTTCTTCCCAGAAACTCAGATACAGCAAAACTAGGTAAAGTTACATAGTCTGTTCACACCAGAGCCAAGTATGTCTTCACTGCCTTTGTTAGTCTTCATTGCCTTTGTTAAATTCCTTATTTCACCTTCCTTCCTTGCTCAGCTGTGAAAGATAACTGCATTACCCAACACAATATTAATTTAATTTAATTTTCAGCTTAAAATGAGGACAAGTACTACCTAAAACAAATTCCAGTGCTTTCACTGTTTGAACTACTGTTGATAATGCCAGTGAAAGGTAAGTCATGTATTAACCTTAAATAACTTGACATTTCAGTTTATTAATCAAACTCTTGTCAATTAAATCACATTTCATCATACTTTACAGATTTCAGCAGCATACAGTATCTTAAAATAGCTGTGGAAGTTCAGATTGAGAGAATGGCAATCCACAAAATGGACATTGCTATTTCAGCCACTGTTGCTTTATTTACATGTTTGTTCACAGTTTTAACAATCAGTGAAGAATTTTAACAAACAAATAAACAAATTTCACTCTGTTTTAACATTTTAAAGACATCTAATCTTATACCTCTGACTATTTCTCTTCTGCCCCCATTAATAAAGGCTAAAGAAAATACAAGGGAGAAAAACAATGGAAATATTTTTTGTTTACAGTTTTATTAGAGATTAAAGGTCTATCTCAGTTGTACTAAAGCCATTGATAATGAAGCAGGTAATTCCTTATATTTGATATTACATATTCTATGTTAATCTACTGCTTTACTTACAGAGCTAAGATTAGAAGCTCACCCTTCCAGAGCAATGCTTCATGTTTTCTGAAGGGTCTCTAGTGTATTCCTTTTTTTTGGATGTGCATAGCTGTGTGTGTCAAAATTGTGTCAAGCACATAGGAGAGGCATGTTTTAAAGATTCAGCCCCAAGCTTTTAATGCCTCGGATCCCCTTATTTAACAGCTTTGAATTACCTTGTGTCACTTGTGTTGCAGGATGTTCTTGAGGATATGACTGATTAAATGGCACAAAATCTAGCAGTGATGGAGCAACTTCAAATTCAAGGTCATTAAATGGATTCTCAGACTGTCAGACTTTCTAAAAAAAACCCCAAAGGCCAGAACAGATATTCAGTAAGTTTTGAAGCAGCTTTGATGTTTTCATTCTTGTTTTATAATAAAGCTATTGGAATGGGCCCAGTTAATTATCCTTCAATTATGTAACTATTTCTCCAAAACAAGTTTCAGAGTGTGATAACTGGTTATTGTACAAGTCATGAACAACCTGAATTGCTTTAAAGGTTTTGGGTTTTTATAAATCCATTCCTGTTGCATATTAGCAATTACAACAAAAAGATATTGAAATTTCCTCTTTTTGTAATTGAAAGGCAAGAAATAATTGTAATTATAGGAAATAATTGTAATTAAAATTATGTGGTAAGAAACACATTTGGTTGAAGGTTGGCTAACATAGTCTCTGTTGAGTTGAATGAACCTCGTGGAATATTTGTTGTTACTGTCAAAGCTCAACACGGCTTACGCTGATGTTACCTATTGTCTCCCAGGAGATCTCATTCTTCCTTGCTTTAAACCCACAATCTGACCTCATCAATGTGTATCTCTTAGTGGCTTGGATTTTAAAATACCTTCACACTTACTTTCAGGATCTCCCATATGTTGGGGGACAGCTACCTATGAACATCCAGCAAGTCATGAGGTCACTCTGCTTCACTTTGCTTGGTAAGTCTCTCCTTTGCTGTAACACAAAACTAGAAGGTGTTTTTGCTACTGATGCTATATTATCTCACTGTTCCCTCCCTCCCCCACCGCCTTTTTTTTCTTCTTTCTGTCTATATCTATCTGCTGTCCTTTGTATTTTAATTTAAATTATAACAAATCCAGGGCAGATACCTTCTGGCTGTTTGCAAGTTACTTGCCACAGAAGGCTCCAGCTCCAAGCCTGGCAGTCCCAGATGGTACTGTAATACAAACAATAAAGATAATCTCATAATTCCCCATGACATCAGCCCTGAACCCCACATGCAGGGTGCACTCCTTTTCCTCAAAACTGATCAGGCTTTTCTGCCAAGAGAAATGCTCTGAGGCAACAAGGACTCTACAACATTTTTATGCCCTTTCCTGAATCTACACTTTGCCTAATGAATGACAGACAAGGGTGGTTATCTGCAAGTTTACATATACATACACACACAGAGATACACATGCACATATTTTCTGAGGCTCAGGTGTTATGGTAATTTATTACTCCAGCCCAGATATTCAGCTTCTGCACCACTGGAGACATTTCTCTATTATAGTATAATATGAATCCCTGCAAAGGTATACCTGTTACATGCATATCTGAATGGAAACTGCTGAGTCCTGAAACTAGCCCTCAATGGTACATCTCTACATCCATGGTGAAAATTAATTCAACATACTGCTTTATTACCAGTGAATTGTGATTAATCTTACATGGATAGATTTACTCACCCTGATTCAACCATCCAAAAATTAGATTTGGTCTTAGACAGGACTACTCACTTTAGACTTGCTTTACAGCCAAAGGAGAAATAATTGTCACCTGAACAATGGCCATTTTAAAATAGGGATCCTAAAATAGATGAGATAAAATGTTCTGAAAGCTGAGAGCCTGGGATGAAAAAATTAGACACCTGATTTTAGATGACTAAAGTTAAATGAGATTGACCACTTCTGGGATTATTGTTTGCCTTGTTTTGTCTCTCCACTAAAGATGTATAAGATTCTGGGCCACTATTTCAGTGCTGTTCCTGAATGTCATGTTGTGAGGGTGGCCTGTGGGGAGATTATGACTTTTTGTTTACTACACTCTGTAGGGAAATTATGACTTTTTGTTTACCACTCCATGGTTAGGCTTTATTGATGGTTATCAAACCTGCCTTCTCAGTCAGTTTATTTTATTTTTTAATCCTGGCAGAGTCTTTCAATTATCTTATCCCTAGAGCTCAGTAAACCTTCATAACCCTAATACTCTTACAACTAGTTCCACAATCTAAAAGTATTTAATTTTCATCCTCTGTAAGGGATTATATCACCTTTTTTCTATGTGAAAACAACTGTAAAGATTTTTTTCCAAAAGTTTTCTCCTGATATTTCTGAATGGTTATATTATAGAACATAGGTCACCTCAACATTTCTGCCCACACTTTGATGTCCATAAATGCTGAATATCAGGACTGTAAAAATGCTCATAATGGATAGGAATTTAATACTTCTTTGCTCACTGATAACAAATTTAAACACATCATTTGGAAACTTAATGGTCTTTGTAGGTAGGGTCTGAGACAAAGCACACCAAACGTCCCCGTTTATTCTGGTATATTGCCAGTGTCTTCATAGATGAGTTTACAGGTTGCAGTACTAAGCAAGGAGGAAGAAACCATTCAGGAGAGTATAGCTTTGGAGATGGATATCAAGCAAGGTGTATATGTACCATCCTACATTATTTAACTTATCTGTGAATTAATTTATTGTAAAATTAATCAGAAAGAATGAGTCATTTTTTGGAAGGCAGGTCTATGAGCACTGTTTCTTTGATTAAATGGTAAATAAAACATTGATAAATACTATGAAGTTGCAGTTGTATAGCAAAGATATTCCTTAAAACAGTCTGCATGTTAGGAAGAAGATTATTAATAACTGGAGAGTTATATAGCTTATTGTTTGTTTTTCTTGAAGTTGTTCATAACTGGCTGTTTGATCATCCCTTATCGTGCAGGAGCAAATGGAAGAAAATTGCAGTGGCAAACTAATTTGCAACCTCTAAAATTCCAGGATTGTTTATTTCTACTAATAATGACCTGGAATGAGCTTGTCATCAGGGTATGCTGCACCAATTACATGTAAATGCCCATATTCCACTGAAAATTCTAATCAATATTTGCATATTTAAGAACAAGGTGCGTGGATGCTTAGAAACTAATGAGCAGGTTGGCCAAAACCATAGCTCCAATATGTTAGCAAAGCAATAAATTCTTTAGCAGAATGAATAGCTTCTCTGAAACCAGCTAGAACCCACTGTAACAATTTTTTAATAGCTCACTGTACCCAATGGTTTTAGGAAAATTTAAAAAGAGACTGATTCCAAGACTCTGTTTTAAATAAATACTTAATCCATGTCAATAACTGCAGGTATTTTTTCTCTGTAGGAATTCTCAACAGGGAAAAATTCTACATTGATTCTCTTATTTATTACCATGTGTAGTTTGTCTATTGCCATAGCCCAAAGTTTCAATTTTGTAGTTTTGGTTTTAGTGGTTTTGTGTTTCTGACATTATTATTTTATTAAGGTTTTGAAACTTCTCATGAAAAGTGTTTACTAAACTGGGAACACTCTAACTTTCTATTTCTTTATATGATCTGTACTGTATGCAACTGCCAAATGAAATTAGATGAATAAATATTTTGGTTGTAAGTAATAAATGACACATTGAAGAGCAAGTCAAATAGTAAATAAAAATAGACAGTTTTTACCAGTTTGTGGTGCCAGGCTTTAATGACATCATAAAGCCATTGCTCATGTTGCATGAAGCTGCTATATCAGAAAAAATGTGCCTTATAAGGGATAAGTATTCTGAGAGGTTTTTTCCAATTGAGAGCAGGAATAATGAAAAATTATAAAATGTTTTGCCAAAAGAATGACATTGATTTTAGTTATCATTGTACCGTTGTTTCCAGAAAGCATGATTGTTAATCAGATCAACAGTAAATTGAATACTGATGTTTCCTTCCCTGTGCATTCAAACCTCTTACTATTAGCATAATTCTAATTATTAATTATTTATATTGCAGTCATACCCAAGAGTCCTAATCAAAATCTGGCATAAACACAGATGAACGGCGTGTTCTTCCACAGGAAAGCTTAGGTAAATTTTGTGAAGAAAGAACAATGGCTACAGAAACTTGTTCCTAATCAGGAGAATTTGAGAAATACAAAGACTTTGTAGGTCTTTCTCTAGTCATAAATTTGTGCCCAAATGCAGTTGCTTAAAGTTCAGTCCAGCCTGTCATTCTTCCATATTTGTTTTGCAAAGACTACCTTTGGCATGTCTAGGATTAAAATTATAACAGCAAATGTCAAAGTTAAACTGAAAAGCCTTTAAAAATTTGGATTCCGTGGCAGATGAAAAAACTCTATCTCATGCTCATGCAGGCAAAGAACATTTTCAAGGATAACTAAGTGAAGATAAATTCAGTCCATGCAAAGAGTAAATTTCTGTGAAATTTGCCATAACAGACATGTGATATGATAATTATTACTATCTTTACTGAATTATTCTAAAAGAAAAATAATAGATTTCTTTGACTTTTCCAATGCTAATTATATAATGCCATTTTTTAAAGGCATTATGAAAAAAATAGTTAAAATGTTAGCCAAGAAGTTAAGAAGATCCCTTAGAAAAGAGAGCTTCCTATTAATTTTATGCAGTCCTTCCAGTGGAGGCAAACATATTGTTGCAACTTCATAGCAACAGACTAAGATAACATCTGACAGTCAGTCTGAACTCCATTTTTTGGCAGAGACCATATAAGCATTTCACAAACCACAGCTCCCTATTGCTCACAAAACACGTGCAAAACTGCAATTGTAGGTGTATACCTGCATAAAGAAGAAAGAATCAAAACAGCAGTTAAGAACACAGTATGAAGTATTTCTGAAATAGAAAAAAAAAAAAAAAAAAAGACATTCTCCATTTAGAAGACTCTTTGGCTCTGTTTCACACTTTATAGCACATGTCACATTTGGGACATGTTCATTATTGTGCTTCTTTAACATCAGAGGGGAGTATTACTTCTGTTAAATATACACACCGTGGTGTTGAGTGACTCTGTTTATATCTCTCATATGATATTGCCCATCACTCTGTGTCATGGTTTAACCCCAGCCAGCAACTAAGCACCATGCAGCCGCTCACTCACTCCCCCCCCACCCAGTGGGATGGGGGAGAAAATCAGGAAAAGAAGTAAAACTCGTGGGTTGAGATAAGAACGGTTTAATAAAACAGAAAAGAAGAAACTAATAATGTTAATGATAACACTAATAAAATGACAACAGTAATAATAAAAGGATTGGAATGTACAAATGATGCACAGTGCAATTGCTCACCACCTGCCAATTGACACCCAGTTAGTCCCTGAGCAGCGATCCCTCCGCCCCCACTCCCCCAGTTTATATACTAGATGTGACGTCCCATGGTATGGAATACCCTGTTGGCCAATTTGGGTCAGCTGCCCTGGCTGTGTCCTGTGCCAACTTCTTGTGCCCCTCCAGCTTTCTTGCTGGCTGGGCATGAGAAGCTGAAAAATCCTTGACTTTAGTCTAAACACTACTTAGCAACAACTGAAACCATCAGTGTTATCAACATTCTTCGCATACTGAACTCAAAACATAGCACTGTACCAGCTACTAGGAAGACAATTAACTCTATTCCAGCTGAAACCAGGACACTCTGTGATTGAATTCAAGTGCATTTTTTTCTGAGTTGAAGTGAAAAGGATGATCTTATCTCATCTAACTAAGAAACTGATTGTACTGTTAGACCACAACCATGATCTTAACTGATTATCATTTTAGTATAAGGTTCAAGCTTAACACATATAGCAAAGGTTTATTTTTCACTGAGAATAAATTTTTTGAGTGGATCCAATACTAAGTTTATAACTGGTTTTGCAACTACTGTGACAAATAAACCCACATGCATAGTGCATATCAAAAAAGAAGTAAAAGGTCTCCCTCCCTCAGAATTATATGAGGAGTGACAAAAATATATTAGTGAAAGATCAAAGTATGCAGGGCAAGAAAAGAAATATATAAATGGATTCAATAATTTCCTGTCATATTGCTCACTTCCTGTGAAGCCTTAATTGATGACACTATTAGAAAAAATATGTTTAGGTTACATTACCTGTAAAAGTTAAACTTATTAATTTGCATACTGGGGAATTAATAATGACCAAAAATATAGTATGACTGTAATTATTTAAAAATGTAATTACTTATTGATTGAATATATACCAAAATATTAAATAGCTGTTTATATGTACAAATACAAAGAATTTACCAAAAAAAAAAGTAAACTGTAGCAAAACAGTAAACACTTCTTATCTAGGGCTTTTTTTGGTATAAAAATTCCTGTATTAAATATGTCACTAGCATATGAAGATGGATTAGTAGACAGAGTACACTAAGCAACCCAGTATTATTTATACATTGCACTTGTCATAAAAATCTACTATTTGATACACATGTAACCATCACATTTTTTCATGTCTCTACATAATTCATAAGACCTCTAATGATTTCTTTACTCCAAAATGTGAACTAAAAATGTCTTCATTTCTTTTCCAGTCATTGCTGAAACCAGTCCAACTTTTATTTTTGTGTGGAATCTCAGTTTTTGAAAGTGAAAAATAAGATTACAGGTAGAACCATCACCCAGTGGATAGGGACTAGAAGTCAAGGAAAGGGAGAACTGCTAATTTTCTGGGAATGTCCTTTTGTAATTAAGCTGAAGCACCTTAACATGGTGGCACCAGGAACCTGTTGCACTACCTGGGCAATTCAAGAGATTTGCACTACCTATTTACAAGAGATTTCCTTGTCTGATGAGGGCCTCCGGGATGGTCAAGATGGAGCTCTTGCCCTGTAAGGAGAGGCTGAAAGACCACGGCTTGGTCACCCTGGGAAAGGGATAGCTTTGGAGGGACCTCACAGCAGTACTTACAAGAGGTTAACAAGAACATAGAGACAGGCTCTTCACAGAGGTGCTAGATGGGAGGATGAGAGGCAGTGGGTGTAAGCTGAAAGAAGTGAAGTTCAGACTGAATATAGGGAAAAACTTTTTCTCAATGAGGACAATCAAGCAGCGGCACAGGCTGCCCGGGGAGGTTGCATGTTCTATATCTTTGAGGTTTTCAATACCAGATTGGACAAAGCCCTGAACAACCTGGTCTGAGCTCACAGCTGACCCTGCCTGAGCTGGGGGCTGGACTAGAGACCTCCCGAGGTCTTTTCCATCCTGAATTATACTGTGGTCCTATGATTCTGTGATGTCAGCCTTCATACACACAAATTAGAAACAATACGAAATTTATCAAATATAAAACTCCTGAAAACAGATATGAATATTTGGATCCTACATATCATGTACAGACTTCCTTAACTGCCACTTCAGGGCATCTTGGGCTTTGTTTCTTTGCCTAACAGAGCTGTGGCTTTAAGCAGATGTATTATGTAGACTTAATTATTATCTGACATTTTTATACATTCAGTGAGACATTATTCTAAATACAAAAGACAATTAAACTTCAAAGAAAATTATTTACAAGAGAGGACAAATGTAGTTAGATAGATATATGGATAAGTAAAAGAAAGTTTGTATCACTTAGAAGCATGGGCTGTATATAATATGGATCTTTGTCTTCTTTATGGCCTACAAAAAGTTAAGTTTGTTTGGGTGTCTTAGCTATGTATTTGCATATACTGACATTTTAGATTTTTTTAACTGATGGTTTTATATAATAATTTGTTTGTATGTATTTTAAACTACATTGCTATACCATTTTTTCTTCTAGATTTAAAATATGGATTTGAGCTCTTCCGTTTAAATTATTCTAAAAGCTAAGCAAGAAATTATTGTAGTAGGTATTGTTTTAAGCATTTGCTTGCTAACAAAAGGCTGTAAGAGGTCAACATGCATTTGGTACAATTGTGAAATGCTTATACAGTGCATGTGTCTCAACTGTTAACCATATGAGATTGGTATAGCAGAGGCTGCTGAAAAGGAGCATATTGACTGCTTAGCTCTGCTGTCAAAGGAGTACAATGCATCGTATTATAATGAATGCAGATTACAGTGATTGTGGTTGAACAAGAAGCTTTTGAGAGATTTTATTTATTTCAAATGCTTTAACAAGAGCAGTTTGAATGAGACAAAACACAGATATTTTCCCCTAAATTGCTTTCCATGTTCCTGTTTTCAATAGATTTTATTTTAGAAAGTCCTGACAAGTGGGGTGGTGATGACTTCTGTACAGAATGGCAACTATGCTTTTGTGTGATAAAGCCACAAACAATTAATTCAATTTATCTCAATTGACAATAAAATTCAGTATTCTGTCACTAACTCCTCCTTCATCATCCCACTTTTCAACAAAAGTATTTTGACAGTGGCTTTAAAAATATGTATTTAATGTAAAACTAAACATGTTTATGTAATGTAATGTAATGTAATGTAAGTGTAAATGTTAATGTAAAACTAATCATAACAGGTCCAACTTCTTAGGAAACAGAGGAAAAGGGACAGTTCTAAATACATTTAACATTTGTTTCTGTATTTCAAATCCTTCTAACTTGTTTGTTAAAATATAATATGAAACATGACTTAATGTATCTCAGCTGCATTACACTGAGGTTTCAGAACTGACAAATAGCTCTACATGACTTTCCATGCCTACGTAGTAAAGAAAAAAATGCATTTTTTTTAGGATTAAAATGAGGAAACTATCAAGAAAGAACAGATAATTTTTTTCCTTTGTATGTTTTCCATGTCCACACATATAAAAAATTGCCTTTAGCTAAGAAATATTTGATTGACAGTATATGCTTGCCTAAAAATCTTGATAAAAAAAATTAAGCAAGCCACTATATTAAATTTATTGGTTTTTTCTAACCAGAGCTGTAGCGAGGGAAGCAAGATGGGTTCCTACCACAAACATGCTATTGATAGGAGCACCAAGAGAAAAATATGTCCCACCAGTCCTCCTTCCTTTGCACTTGCAACCACAAAGAAAGGTTGCTGATCTGTAGTGATAAGCAGGACAAGGTAACATTTGCTCCTGGAAAGAGGCCAAGGAAGAAGAGAAGAACATCTGTGGAAGCAGATGTTTTAGGTATTGTCATGCCTTGATACTGCTCTTCACACAGAGGCTTTTATATTATTTTGCCTAGAAGTGGAGTTGGATTATGGTTTCGTGGAACAACCTACCAGCCTTGTTGAATACTGACATAGTATCAGTGCTCCTTCAGCTTTCTGCAATTATCTCTTATTACTCAACGTTTATTTAAATATTTCATAGGTCCAGCTAAGACCAAAAACTTTTAACAGTAAGTGGACTAGGCCTGGTGGTTTAAAAAAGACACATTTTTTTTTTAGATTACAGTTTAGTGTTTAGATTAATGATCGGTAAAGGAACAAATAGCACTTTATTATCTCACTTCCATTAGCTTCATGCTCATCATATTTGTTTTATGCAAATATGTGTTGATTATATTTGGCTTCTCTGCATCATTTTATATATATATAAATTTCAAATGTATTCAAAACATGATTTTTGAAACTTATAGGATATATAACTTTGGCAAAATTTATTTCATTCATAATGTATTTTTTGAAGCTCATAAGCCTTAGATCAACAGACTGCTTTTTACCCTGGGTTTTTTATCTTCCTTTAAATACTCTGTATTTTATAGTCCCATGTTTATTGGTTAATTTTTATGTACCTTTTCTTCCACTTTCTCCCCATTGCTTTTCATTGGCAATTGCTGTCCTTTGTAAAATTCTCTTAATTTTATTTGGGTTTTGGAAATTAGCTTTTCTGAAGCACTAAATATACATCTAGCTGGTTGGAACTATCTTTATTTTCCTCTTCTGATCATAATCATACCATTATCACTGATGTCTAAGCCACCACTAAGTTCCAGTGAAGGGATTAGTTCATTGTTACTTAGTAGAATACTACACTGAAATGAACTTTAAAATTGTAACACTGAAATGCACTCATGTATCCTATCTTGTGAGGCTAGAAAGAACAGCAGTATTTCTTGCTTGCCTCCCCTAAAAAGAAAATAAATCTATCTACTAGTTATGATAAAATGTGGGCCAAGGACCAGCTCTGAGTGTGCACAGAATACTGTGTATATTGTACCTATTTTTAGTTGAATATTATTCATTGAATACATTATTTAGAAAATGTTGCCAGTTTTCAATGAATAATTTATTCAATTTTGTTGCTATCTTAGAACAGCTTTAATTATAACCCATAGTGCAGTGCTGAAGCAAAGTGAGATGAAAAAGATAAGCCCAACTATTGCTAGGATATCTAGAGACTTAGGGCATTAAATACCATCAGTCTAAGCTGAAGTTAAAATCCTGCTGTTTTCAACTTGCACATATTCTCTCTTATTACTTCTTCTAAGTTCTTTTTTTTAGTCTTTTTTCCCCACCCTCCCTGCTTTCTGTCAATTTTTGCCTCCACTTCTCTATGCAGTATCTTCTAAATGCCCATTCTGTCTTTTCTGTGTCTTTTGTATTTCGCCACTCATCTACCTCTGTCAACGAGCCCTCATTTATTGATATAGAATAAGGGTAGTCCAGCAGACCACTTGAGAGCAAATGGATCCTTCATAAAACACTTCTAAATTTATGAATTTTACTCTAATGATTCACCTCAGTGGAATAAACCCACACTAAAACATTTCTGGAAGCCATTTTATTTCCTTGTAGTTTTCTGGTAAATGTTTACGGTTCTATGACCACTGTATTTTAACAGGTCCCACATGAAACCATCATCTGCTCTTGCCTATCCTTTAACTCAGGTTAGAAAAATACCATAATAAATTTGCTGAGTTTGTTTAGCAACATCCACAAATGCAAATTCATAGAGGAGAGAAAGAAATATGAATCAATACGGATCTATGCACCAACCTTTAAGCAAGCTATAAAGACAATTATGCTGAACTAAGTAAGTATAGAAAACAGGAGAGGCTGCTTCTATCCAAGTCAAGCAGTAATCTATATAACTCCTGACATTTTGGAATTGGAAAACAGCTTAGACAGTAGGTACAATATTAGAAATCATTAAAAATTACAAGAGAATAGGAATGCCTGTGAACCAGTATAATCTCTGCATTCCTCAGTGTCATTATTTGGACTTCTGTGCAATATACTAATGCTGATGTTAGTTATTTTGCTGTAGCTACCCAAAAAGTGAAAGCAGATGACAAGAGCCTGGGTACTAAGAATAGTGTTTTGAAAATATTCATATTTGAAAGGTTTTCAAAAAGTGCACTTGTTGGTACTATCAAAATCTGTGCATATTTTGTACTCACACTCAATGATTTGCATGGGACAGAATTTGTAAAGTGAACTTTGTCTGTACTGTAAAGATTTCATACTGGATTGTCCTTATGCAGAAATAGTATAAGAGGACTTGCATGGAGTTCCTTCCCACCTGGGGTTCCTGGGCACTATAGGAATGCAAATAATAATAATAGTAATTATATAAAAGCTAGACAGCCCAAATTATGTTCTCTGGTTGTTCCAGGAGAAAATCATAGAGCTTATTGTTCTGGAGCCTCTATCTCTCATTAGAACATTTAAATATATTTGTATCTGGAACTTCAGTGAAATACCATTCTCTTGCAGCAGCAGCAGCACATCATTCACCAAGCTCTAACATCTGCAGTTTAATACAGTGGAACTAGAAAGAACAAAGGTCACAGTCAGGTATCTGTAACATGCTTAAGGGCTGCTAATAATGTAGCATATGAAAGTGTGTCTCAAAGAAAAGTTTCATTCAGTAAAATAAAACAAGTATTTAAGTCCCCCTGTCCAATTAAACAGTTAATTACAAGAACAGTGAGCACAAGCAAACATATGTATATGTATGAATATATATGTATCAACAAACACAGCATTTTTCCTCTCAACTACTTAACATAGTAATAGATTTAAGTAACACAAGTATATAAGTAGCCCTCTTCAAGAAAATGCTTTTTAACACTACCAACTCAGATTACCCCAAATATAACAGATATATTTTCTTTGTAGAAGGCAGTTTAAAAAAATCATCTGTATTTCTATTTAGTCCTGAAAACCTTACCTATTGATATAATACTTTATCAGCATATCTCTGCTGCTTCATCAACAATTTTTAGACAATAAATATGTGTTAATGTTCTTTGAAAACTGCACCCCACTTTAGCAAATCTCCACAGAAAAGGGAGAAATAAAATTGTTACACTGAAATTATTTTAAAAATAAAAATATATTAATTTAGGTAGCTATTTTCCACATATCTTCATTTCCTAGCTTGTAGGTGAGGTTAACTCATTGTTATAAACATATAAGTCATGCTCTAGGAAACTTTCCAAACCCCATCATAAAATGTTGCCTATTATAATTATGACATCTGTTCTGCAGCGGACTATTATACAGTTCAATAACAACAGCATGGCTCAGTGTCACAGCTAGACTTGTATCATAGATATAATCATCAATACTGTATGAATGGATTCTCTATAGTAATTTATTGTATAGCATATTGCTTCTCTCAACCTAAAAAGACAAATATTATTGTCCACCCAAGCATTATTCTATATGCAACCAGCATAATTTTTAAAGAATATAATTGAAAAAGTAATCATGAGCTGCCTGACACATGTTCCACAATTATTTAACAAGGTTCTCTTCCATTAAATGGTATTATCTTTAAAATTATTAGCAATTTATCAGACTCCTCAATGACATGTGGAAAAAATACAGTACCTTGAACACTAGTTTTTCCAAAGATAAGTAAATGAAGCATAAAGGCCTAAATATCATGTATCCTTCAGCTGTACAGCTGTAGTTGAGAACACAAGATAGTAACAAATCCACTTTAAGAGCTGCATTATGAGACTTCAGTTAAGTTTTTTAATAATATTCAAGTACCTGTATCATCTGCTAGGAAAACTGCAGTGCAGGCATGTAGCTTTTAAACAGAAAGTCAAAATCGCAGCTGAAGAGCCAGACAGAAAATTATAACAGACCTTTTCTAGCTCTCTCACCAACTGGCTGTTGAATTTTCTAGGTAGATTAAGTCATGGAAGATTAAGACAGAAGCTTTGCTCAGGGTACCTACCAGGCAAGAGAAAGCAAAATACAGCACTCCATTTACAATAATGTACTATGTAAAACCAGAAAAGCTGATTGGCAAAGCAATCATCTTAAAAATGTCCCTGAAGACTATAAATATAACACTATTATATTTTACACTGGAGTTTTGTGGTATGACGCCAACCCATTAACTAAATCAGAATAACGACAGGAGGGCCATCAGAATGATAAAGCCGTTCTAATGAAATGCAGACAAAGATTAAAAAGAATTAAAAGTGACAAGTAAAATCCATTAAAGGACAGCCTTTAGCTACTGTAATCAAAGGATTATTACTTACCTTGTCAATTAACAGCTGTGTGTCTCTTTTTTCACGCAACACAAAAGACTGTACCAAGTGTCAAAAAATCATTATTAATAAGAGGCCTTTATTTTTAATTTATTTAGCTTGCGCATGCACATTGCAAGACCTCCAAATGAATCGTGTACACAATTTTAGAAGCCGTAACACACACAATTAACCACAGTGTTCTGTGCTATTATTGCCCTTAAAACTGAATCTTACTGGAGAAGGAAAGTAGTTACAAATGGAATCAATTGCGAAGTGTATTAATCAATGCCTTTAACTTGTGTCTAACGTTAGAAGCTCACACATGCAGAAATGCTCTATGTGTTTTTCACTCATTGCCACTATTTTACCTATACTTTGCCACAATATTTCACATAACAGGAGATTCCACCAACGTTAGTTTCTGGGAATTGCAAAAGCAAACTAATTTCCAGTTCATTAACCTTGAAAATAATTGACAGTAGAAAATAAAACTTAAAAAAGAGAAGGAAAATGAAACTTCTTAAACACAACAGGCAAACTTGTGCCATTGTTTGGAAAAGGAAAAAGCATCCCCCATAGTTAACAAGTCAGCACAGCCTACTTTGCACGAACATAGAAAATTTCGTTACAAAGTCTTTTACAATTAATATTAGACAATTAATACAATTAATAATACCAATAATGCTACTAGATGAGAGTGGAAGAGGTCACAGAAAAAGTGCTTTCCTTCTTTTTTAGGTGTTTATAATATGCGACAATCATCTGTATTGTTTCCATTATCTTTAGCAAATTGTTTCTACTTTGTGCTGTTTCCAAGCAGCTCTAAGTGCTTTCAGCATGGGAAAAATTATGTTATAAGTCCATGCTTACACACCCATGTCCTTTTCTCAGACAAATTACTCCTACAGGTCAAGTTTCAGTTTTCAGTCGTACATCCAGATTTGTTCAGCAACAACTATAACTAGATGAATGGCTGAGCTGCTTAAATTTCTATTAATGCTGCATTTCTGAAACAAGGAATATTGTTTGCACTATTCTGTAGAGACTAAGAGAGAAAATTAAGGCACAATAGCATGTCAAGTGCATCCATTTCAATCTACCCAGATAAAACAAGAGTAATCATGAACAAAACATCACGCAAACCCACATCTGCACTATCTAAATAAATGTCAGGATACTTTGTTCTCCCAGTACTTATCATTTTCATACCTTTGCCATTCCAGGTTATATTGAGACAAATCTAAAAGATGTCTCAGAAATCCTGGCTAGAACACCAATGACATGCTTCTGATGTTTGGTTCCACTCTCCAGTTCTTGAAATTTCAGATGTTGGTAGAGAATATATGCATTTGTGAGATATTTGAAAGTGTGGAAGAGATGGATGGGCCATCAAAGGCATAAATACAGAATGAAATTAATGAAAGACTGGAGTATTCCATTAGTGAGAGTGTGTGCTTCCAGTTTCTTTGACAAAGATATTCAACTTTCAGTTGTTAAATATTTCACAGATCACAACAAAGCCGCTTCATTAACAAGTATTGTCGTCTTTCTGCTTAACACTCAGGAATGGAACCTTCCACCCAACAGGGTCATAACCAAATGAGAAGTCTCCAGAAGTACCTAGAAACCTCCTCAAGTCCTTTCTGTTGAGTGTGAAAACACATCAGGCAGTCCTACATGTGGATGTCCTTAGCCAGACTCTAGGTTAGAAAAAATAATTCTGTCATAAAGTGTTATACAAAGTCTTTTTCAGGATCTTTTCAGAGAGCCAACAAGTCTAGCAGGAAAATACTGGAATGTGAAAGATTTCTGTATTCTAATGTGAGATATGTGAATAACATTTTGAAGGCACTAATACCTCTTATCTTCAAGAAACTCATCTATGGAAACAAGCTCATCCCTCTAAAATCAATAAATATATGCTTTTATCAAAATCCGTAACAAAAACATAAACTAACCAACTAAATCGTGATGTCAGGTGATACAACTTATGCATCTCTGTGCCAATATAAAAACTTCAGTATTATTGTGTGATGACTGTCATAGTCAAGAGGATTCACATTTGTTAAGTTTAGCGACCTAAAATTTTGGGTAACAAGTCTCAGACAGTATTTAATCAGTGAAGAGCCATAGCTACAACCAGAAAACAAATTTTCTTACTGTTCCTTAATCTTTGTTTTGGGCTGGACAACGATGAAGTCATGCCACCACAAGCCCAAGAGATACAGAGCTTTGTAAAATCAAAGTCTAGTCCTTAAGGCTATGAAGCAAGATGTCTAGAAACCTTTACAAACAAAACTCAAATGTTACAGCCCAACAGCTCTTTAGCTACCAGACGTCATGAAAACAAAACCCAAGAACAAGTCTATTAAAACTTGTCAAACTGTCAAATTTCTATATTTAGTGCAGGAGGTGAACAAAGGTCTTGAGCAGATCAAATAACAAGAGATTTCTGGATTTGAAGATATCTTTCCAAAATTTCTAAGAATGTCGAGAAAGATTCTAACTATCAAATATTAGTAGAAATCAAGAACATACCTAATGTATATAACACTAAAAGTATTATAGATTTTTTAAACTTGAGACAAAGGTAACAAAAATTAAGCCAGTCCTTCATCAGGATTTGTAAGAAGTTAGCTGAATGGTTACTTGGGTGACTTATAATGATCTCCCGCAAAGTTGTCTGGATACTTAAAGTATTGTTTATCTCTTTCTACAGTTGCTGTGGATGTGTTTTTTGTTAACCACCTATGTAAAAGTAAACTATAAGGTACATAAATAGCTATCCAAGGAATACTATCCCATAAAACCATCTGTTAAAAAATTACTAAGGATTTTTCAAGCATGATATTTTTTAAATAAATGAGAAATATTCATTCTTCTTGAACAAATATTATTGAAAAACACCTTAGAATGTAGGGTGGTCATTACACCATGCTTGCAAATTAAATAATGCAAAAATTTGCATTTGTCAGTAAAATAATAGTTAGAAATATTTTCATTTGGAAAGGATTTACTAATTTGGAATTACCTCTGGAAAAGACAAAGAGCACAAGTTTCTCAAGGGCTGATAGACTACATCCAGAATTATGCATAATCACATCAGTTGCAAGATTGATAGTTGCTACTGTGAGAGACATCTGAAACAGCAAATATTTTCATTTGGTGCAAACTGGCTTACTAAAGGGAAGATAGCAATGCCATTTACACCATCCATGGTTTTTTTGTCAAACACCACTATCTAAGTAATACTGTATTTTCCTTGTGCAAAACTATGTTTCTGAGACCCAGTATAGGCAAGAATCCTTATGTTTTCTTACTAAATCCTATGAATATGTTGCAGTCTGTCAGTGAGTCACAACATTAAATTTTAGGTAAATCAATACTTCAAATGCTCCACCTGCCCTGTATATTTGTAATTTAAAGAACTGTTAAAAGGAGCTGTTCATTGCATTGAAACAGGTGATGGAATCCTGCTTCTTTTTACATAGTATTTAAATGCAGGATGGGGATTTGTCAGTTGAGAATTTTAGAAAAAGAATCTGCATGATACTAGAAATAATAAATTTAGTTTTGCTAAAACACTTAAAATGCTTTCTTTAACATCATAAGGATAAAAAAGCTTTTTTAATCCTTACCATCTCCCAGCAAGCAAGCAAAAAAAAATCTACCATTTCTATGAATTATTAGTTTCTCCCACTTCACCTAAGAAGCAAAGGGAATGAAGGAATGCTATATCTTCGAGAAAGATTCCTGAGGGAGTTCTGTCTTTTATTCTCACTTTAATCACATCATCTGCGTCTAATACTATCAGTAGGCAATGTCATATTTTTTCCTGTTTTCCTATACGGTATCTCCGAAATTCTCCATTCCCAGAGTTGTTCAAAGTGTTCTGCTTGCTCTGTTCTTGGATAGGAGTTATTTTCTGTGGCTCACTGATTCCACCATATAATGCCATGACCTTTGGAAAGTTTTTTTTTTTCCCTTTGAGTCTATTCTCACAGCCGCTTTACAGAGGTCTGTTCACAGTCTTTTCAGACTGCCTAGAGGAGGTTGTTCATCAGCATTCAGATCTCTGGAGACAAACCCAGTCAGCACCGTTCTAGTAAGAAATAAGTCCCTTAGCTGAAGGACATAAAGTTTCACAGACAAATATTACAGAGAGTTTTCCATACACTACATAGAGCGAGTAGATAGGACAGTACCAAAGATGTGTGTTCCAATAGCTTCTGGAGATACTTTTGAATAATGAAAAATCTTTGTAGCTTCTCCCTCTCATATTTACATATGTCAACTTTCCCTAGCATCTCCCAGTTTCTTTCAAAACAATGGCAAGGATAAGCTGTTCTCTATCAGTGATAAAATAATGTGTAATTGTACTAAACTGTGGGATATAATGTGGGAATGGGAATAATGTGGATGTGAGTAAAATTTAGCTATGCATACTTGCTGCAAAATGTTTATATATAAAATTTATTATTATTTTCCATTTTTTAGCCATGGCCTTGCTGCCAGTTACAAAGTTATTCATATCAGAACATTTTACACTACTCCATCTGCAATTTCTCATTCCTAATCCTAAAAGACAGCCTATAAAATATCCTTGTAAGACATTCTTGGGAATTAAAGTACACAATTCCTCTGAATATTAAATGTCATGGAATCAGTAAGTGACATTGGTCTTCTGGCATACTGCAATTACCTTGTATTCCACCACTTAGTACCATAACCGATAACTACTTCTCTCTGCCCCCAAAAAGAGATACTGACCCTCCCTCTACTTACTCAAATCCCTGTGGTGGGTTGACCCTGGCTGGATGCCAGGTGCCCACCAAAGCTACTCCATCACTCCCCTTCCTAAGATGGACAGGGGAGATAAAATATAACAAAAGACTCATGGGTCGAGATAAGGACAGGGAGAGATCACTCAACCAATTACTGTCACAGGCAAAACATACTCGACTTAGGGAAAATTAATTTATTGCCAATCAACCAGAGTAGGGTAATAAGAAATATAACCAAATCTCAAAACACCTTCCCCCACCCCTCCCTTCTTCCTGGGCACCACTTCACTCCTGAATTCTCTACCCACCCACTCCGAGCAGCACAGGGGGACAGGGAATGGGGGTTACAATCAGTTCATCACATGTTGTCTCTGCCGCTCCTTCCTCCTCAGGGGCAGGACTCCTCACACTCTTCCCCTGCTCCAGCATGGGGTCCCTCCCACGGGAGACAGTCCTCCACAAACTCCTCCAACATGGGTCCTTCCCACAGGCTGCAGTTCTTCACAAACCGCTCCAGCATGGGTCCTTTCCACGGTGTGCAGTCCTTCAGGCACAGACTGCTCCAGCGTGGGTCCCCCACAGGGTCACAAGTCCTGCCAGAAAACCTGCTCTAGCGTGGGCTTCCCACTGTGTCACAGCCTCCTTCAGGGGCATCCACCTGCTCTGGTGTGGCGTCCTCCCCGGGCTGCAGGTGGATATCTGCTCCACCGTGGACCTCCCTGGGCTGCAGGGGGACAGCCTGCCTCACCATGGTCTTCCCCACCACGGGCTGCAGGGGAATCTCTGCTCTGGTGCCTGGAGCATCTCCTCCCCCTCCTTCACTGACCTGGGTGTCTGCAGGGTTGTTTCTCTCACATGTTCTTACTCCTCTCTCCGACTGCAGTTTCTGTGTGCCCTGCAACTTTTTTTCCCTTCTTAAATCTGTTATCCCAGAGGAGGCACTACCACTGTCACTGATAGGCTTGGCCTTGGCCAGTGGTGGGTCCGTCTTGGAGCTGGCTGGCATTGGCTGTGTTGGACACAGGGGAAGCTTCCAGCAGGTTCTCACAGAAGCCACCCCTGTAGGCCCTCCCCGCTACCAAAACCTTGCCACACAAACCCAATAGAATCCCTCATTGCTCCACATGCTATAACATCTTTTTCTCAAACTAATGAATTAAGGTAATTTACTTGAACTGCAAGTAACACTTCTAAGGCTGTTTTTAGCCTGAAATTATGAACAAGTATTATATATGTGAAAGTAATCTAACTTCCTACTCACACGTTAAAATTTAGGCACATGACAGGGTTCCTTCATAAATGAGAGTATATGAAGACTTAATTCCAATAAGAAATGGACAGAATTTTTCCTCTTGTCAATGGCAGAAGTAGTTTAATTTAAAAAGATAGATGATTTAATAAGAGATGCAGAGAATAGAAAACTAAAGAAATATAAAAGTCGATTAGTATCATCAAATATTGTAACAGTTTTAAAAAATGTTTAAATATACCATTCTATGTTAGCAACACCAACAGTAAAATTATGTTACATGTTATGTTATGTTATGTTATGTTATGTTATGTTATGTTATGTTATGTTATGTTATAAAAGAGCTGCTGCTTCTTTTTTTCTAATAATGTTATTTTTTTGTGGTCTTTAAATAAAGAAAAAGCTGCAAGGGGATAAAACTGATAAAATAATTATGAACAGGAAGTGAAGTTATTAACTAATACTATGCCTCAGAAGTTAATATTAAAATGTATCTCAAGTCTTTAAGCTGTTTGCAAATTACATTTGATCATATGTATGACTTTAATAGTGATATTTCCAATAGAAATTATAAGAAACTCATTGAATAACATCTGGACAAGAGGAATATCTAAGAGCTGAGACCAAAGAGGATTTATAGTTCCAATCTACCAGTGATGGAAGTTATTGGGTCTTTTGCCACAATGTCAATGACAGTAAGATCAGGCCACAGTTGTGAATTATTTTTTATGATTATGTTGACAGTAAGATAAGGCTATATTTTCACATTATTTTCTGTGGTCATGGTGATTTTGATTTCTATGCCAAACCATGGGCCTCATTATACTGTTATTGTTTCATGTGTTTTAATGGCATTATCAGTATCACTGAACCTCTCCTGATGAGCACCAGCTGAACAAGTCCTAATGACTTGCATTGCTAGCTGAAGCAGCTGGCTATAAATAAAACAGTTCAGGACACGCTTACCTGTAAGAAAATAAATTGTCATGCTGCTTTACTTTGCCATGTAGGGTAACATTCACATAATCAAATTTTAGCTGCACAAAATCTTTTGAGTTTTCACTACAGTCTGTAGAGAGAGGGGCATTCCAGAAGGTGATATTCCTCACCTGTTTTAGACTGGAGTGCAGGGTAAACATAAGAAAACAGTACCAGAATTAAAGTTATTACACATATTAGCATATTCTGCTCCTCAAAGACAAGCCAACCATTGTATTAGTGATAGAGACATAGTAAGCATCGTAGTTATTGTTGATACACTGGACTTTGCTGAACTGATTGATGAACAATCTTGCTTCCAAAGCCTGAAGAATTGGGAATAACTTCAAATGGCACTGGTAAGGGTTCAGTGTCACAAGGACCACAAATTGATTTGGAAAGGCCCTGGGTGTTTTTAGTTTTTTGCATTGTCATTTTTTTTTTTTTTTTTTTTTTTGAAGGCTGTTAATAACCATCACCCAATATGGATGGATTTGTTGAGCTTCCATCACATCAGTTTTCATGTACCAAAATGTACTCTGTTGTTTTGACACAGAGTTGCACAGCACTTTTTCCCCTACGGAGATTTGACTAGTGTCAGCAAGCGATCTTTTTAGATTTATTGTGCCAGCTGTTTTTTGACAGACAATTTGCTCCCTGTCTTTGTTTTACCTCAGAAGGATTAAATGTTCTATTTATACAGGGGCTTTTTTAGATTGTGTTTTTTCTTACTGATTAAGTCTGTGTGCTATCTAATAGGTCAGATGCCTACTCAGTCCTGACTGAACTCTTTGAGAAACCTGGGCTCTTAAGGACATATTTGGGCAAATGCAACACAAAATGTCTGCACGCACTATCACATTATATTTATTAGGTGGCCTTTCTTGGTGTATTTCAACACATTTTCCCTTTCTATAACAGGAAAAACTGAGGGCATACAATAACAGAGAAGAAAGCTCAACATTTGCCTGATTGTTTGTAAACCTAAACAAAGGTTTAAATTTAGACTGAAAATCTGGATCAATACTTAGTTCTCCATTCATGATTCTCCATTCCTTATAGATTTTAAAACTAAAATGAAGAGACTCAAATTGTCCTGCTTTGGCAATTCCAACATATTTCAGATATAAAGATGAACCTTCTTATTCTACTCAGCAAGGCAATCTACAGAACAATCTGCATGTAAAAGCATTTAATTGGGTTAAGCTCAAACAACAAAGAATCAGATTGTACCTGGTCTACATGTATACACATGCAAGAAACATTTTGCATTATAAAGAAGGACTTCTGTGAACAGGGACTTCTCTCTTACCCACTTTCAGTTACCTGTCATTCAGAAAGGAGCTGGGGACATCATTGAAGCTCACAGGTAGAAGTCAGGCTATTATGTGATTTCAGCATACTAGACAAGTTTACTGGATGCTGCAGAATCTGTTCCCTTCCAAGCAACGAAGACCCTGCAGGCAGCAGTCCCTCACACAGATGAAGCTGTTGGTGGACGACTGGACTGCATGGATGTCAGAATGAGATCCTTTACCTGGAGCATTCCTGTCTTCTGCCAAATAATCTGACACAATGCTAATTGTCATCCACAGCTCAGACTCTTTTCTACTGAAGTGTGATATTTTTGCACAGAATAAGAGAAAGCAAACCTATACCTGTCTTCCACAAATTCTAGAAGTGTCCAATTTTGCTTGAGAAGAGATTTTTTTCCCAGTGTTTTGCTGCAATTCCAAGTGAAACAGATTAGACTAAACATTTTAAAAACATTCATCAGTAAAATAACAGTCACTTGTGAATCTAAAGTCTTTTTGGAGAGGACAAGATGTGTTTGGTGTCTTTGAAATAACTTCTGTACCTGTCTGTTAGCTATCTAGGATGGGAAATATCTGTAAAATGGAATTTAACTGGCTGCATTGTCAGAATAATGAGCAAGGCAATTTTCTTAGCAGTAGGCAGCTATGTAAACCTGAGAGGAATACCAGTGGAGTTTTATTGTTTATATTACAGAGAGACATTGGAGCTAGCTCCATATATGTTTGATCTGTGAGATCATGCACTATTCAGGTGCAGCATTGCAAAAACTTGGCTATCTGCTTCCAGATCCAGCTTCAGCCCAGAAAGAGTAAGTCTGCTTTTCTGCAGCATAGAGTCTGCACTGAGGTGGTTCTATGTAGATTTAGTGAAAGGAAATAATAGGAAGCCCATTTACAGAGACATCAAAGTAATCAGGTATGTATTGCACTGAAGTCAAGCAAAGCTTACCAACTCTGGTTTAGTGCTGCCCTTCTATGCCTGATTTGATTCCTGTGGAGCCATTTCAATTTCTCTGCATTGTGCTCTCTGTCCTCCAGTGGTCAGGCTGCCTGCATAACTCAGCTAAAGAGTTCAGCTCATACAACCAGTATTACCTGGCTTTCCCACTGACCAGTGTATCTAACTCAGCTCCCTGTCAACCTGGACAATAGAAAGTCAACCAAACATTTAATGTAATGCAGTCAAGCAGTAGGAACGATGTATTTTTTTTTCTTCAAAATGAAACTTTTCAATGAATTTTTCAGGAGAAAATTGTGGGAGTGTTGGGCATAGGAAAAAAGACAAACTCAAACAGAACTCAGGCTGATGTATTCTGCCCGAGTTAGCCATGCAGCATGCACTTTCCTTTATTGTTAATGAATTAGATCTCCTAAAGCAAGTGTCTAAGGTCCACACATAGCTGACAGAGAAGCAAATGTCTTTAAAGGCTTCAGAACCATCCCATATCTAGCTAGGTGGCTGAAGTATGCCCATAATGTTTATAAATGTTTTAACCTTCACATCAAACAGGAAAAACCTGTGAGTGAGGATGGTCCCAATTCTTCTTGGAGAAACTGACGTGTGATCTGCACTTCCTTGCTTTTTTATTCTTTAATTTTAATCTTCCTACAGTGCTTATGACTTCCCATAATGTACTAAGAACACACTGCAAGGTAATGTTGAAATGCAGCCCCCATATCCCAAACACAAGACAGGAACTAACACACAGTCACAGACAAAAAGAGCTATTTTAGCTTGTCCTGAGAGTCAAAAATATTGTCGGCCTAAAAGCCTCAATTCAACACATATCAAAACATATGTTTGATTTTACCACATAACTGTACAGAGAAAAAAGCTTCAGTTCATTCAAGTTCCTTGCTGAACCATGGCCCTAGTACTGCAACAGCCTGTTGAGGTTGAGGTAACTGAAGTCCCAAACACAGTAACTTGTTCATCATATATACGGTCCATAACATTCTATGATAGCTAAAGCTTTGCAACATATTGTTTGGGGTTGTGATTTTTCTCTCTTACGATGTAATTTTTTGGAAAGATGAGTCATTCTCAAGAAAATGAAATGCTTTGCACCCCATTTCAGTTTTGTCATGCATTACTAAAGGTCTGCATATCTTCATTTATACATTTTGTGTAATTCAGCCATTCTTTATGTTCCTTTCCATAAAACAGACTTATGCTACTGTCACCATCATAGTCTCAGATAAACTGTGATAGTGATGAAAGGGTCAGCACAGAACAGGCAACAAGGAACATCTTCATATTCAGCAAGATGCATGATTATTCTAACATAATGTTACCCCACAAAGGTGTAGATACTCAGGCTATTATTTATTTGGACTCCCTTTACAGTTATCAAGAGAAATCCACTTGAGTGGTAAGACTGATTTTTAATAAGATTGGGAAGAAGACTCCCTTGAGTACTGTCTCACCATTAAATGTAGGTGCGGTAGATGACACACTTAAAGAAAACTTTTAGATGGCTAAAGCCAGATTAAATAAATCCTCCCATAAATAAGTGCATGAACATCTCAAGAAATGGACCTTGTACTGGAAGCACCTTCACCTCACATTTGAATGTTATCAATAAAATTATGCTGCCTAACACTTTCTGATGGCCCATGAATTACTTTAGGCATACTGATAAGAGGACACATTGGAAAGAGTAATTTTTAAACTGGTAGAAAGCATGTTCATATTATTCCAACTCCAATTTGCTGGCCTTTCACAGGTCATTTTTCTACTTAGCTTGACAGTGCTTATTGAACTGTGTGTCTCTGAACTTTCTGATAACGATTTTATCAACTTTTAAAACAGTGAATATTTTTTGGCTGGAATAGCCACTATTACGTGTGAATACTCCAACACTGAGTTTTACGTCTCTTCTTGCATTTTTTCAGTTGTGCACATAGAATTGCTGCCAAGTCCCTGGAAAGCACAAACCCTGAATATTCTTGCTGGATATCTCATATCAAATGTTTCATAGTAAGGAGCTTAGTTCTCTTAGCTCCCAGCAGGCTCAGTAGTACAATCCAGAAGAGAAGGCTGACAAGAAATAACAAAAGGTTCAGAAATGGCCTGTCAAACGCCAATCACATCTGCAATTTTGAACCACACTTCCAAAGAGACTCAGGAGTTAAATGCATCAAAAGCATATTTTTGACTAACATAATGTTGCCTTATTATTTTGTTGACAGGAAGAGGTTCTGGGTTCTGGCAGCTCTTTGGCATAAAAAGCTTTAATCGTGATGTCTTCCTGAAAGTTCATTTGCACCAGCTTCTTCTCTGTGGTTAATAGCTAGCCACGATAAAACTGGTGGCTAGGATTTATTCTCTGAGGAGATAAAAGTGGAACGCCATTTTGTACCAAAGTAAACTTCAAAGCAAAGTGCATTATAAAACTCATACCTTTGTAGATGCTTATAGAAATGATTAAACCAGAGATGAGTGCGTAGGAAACTGGCCATTATGGTTGTACTGAAAGCAATTACGTGGCTAGAGAGAGGGTATTAGGGAAGTGGCAAGGTACCACACGGTCTGGGGGCTGCCAGCGGCTGGCGGCCATGGGGGGTTCCCCAAGGGGGCAGAGCAGGGCCTCACAGCCTGGGCCCATTCCCACCACCCCAGACAGGAGCAAGGCAGCTGGGGGGGCAGCTGGAGCAGCCCCAGCCCCAGGCATTGGGCACTGAGCTGTGGTTGGGCCCAAGCTGGGCCTAGGCCGGGATGTGGGCCCACAGGTGGGCCCAGCTTGAAGGCCCAGGGCTGGGCAGGGCAGGGCTGTGGGGAGCTGGAGACCAGCCCTGCTGCAGTGTTGCTAGGGCAGGGACTGGTGGCCCCGGGGGGCTGAAATGGGGTCCAGGGACATGGGCAGGGTGTGGGGAGACCCCAGGGCAGCCCGGGCAGGGACGTCAGGCCTGTTAGTGTCCTCGGGGCCTGGACAGGAAGGACCAGTTGAATACCCAATCTTATCACTCACTAAAGACTTTGGCACAAAAGGTAAACGTGTGCTAAGGAAGTTTGGAAGCTTATCGTTCATGTGTAACAGGTACAAACATGCATGCATATCATATGCAATATATAACTGAATGGTATGGTTGGACCATCCTGAGGATGGGAGGACTGGCAAACGGATGAAAACCAAAAGCTGCTGTGCTACAAAGCAGCTTGGTTGGGATCAATGGAGAAAGACAAAGGCCTGAGTTTAATAATAGTCACAAATTATGTCTGAGTCACCACTTTGGGTATGATAACATAAAAAAAATGGAACAGGCAAAAATTTTCAGCTGACCTAGTCAGTATTTATATCACTGTACATTGGTGAGCCCACCTGGACTCGAAGCCAGGCTCTGCCTGCCTCAAGGCATCTCGGTGGAATGATAGAATTAAAGTTTGCCATTTCAGTTGCCACCAGGAAGAAAATGAGGTAGGTAGCACTGCATTGCAAAGTGATAGCTGAAAGTCATTATGACTTCTATTTTATATCGCCAGGGAAGGTAAGAACTATTTGAACTAAAGGCCAATGCTAGAAGACTACTAAATGGGTATAAACTGGTTGTGGAAAAAAAAAAAAAAAAGTTAGATATTGATGCTAAGAAGCCTTATTTTAGAATAGAAAATTATGGAGCAATCAACTAACAGCAGTGAGAGAACAAAACTCAACTCTTTTTTAAGTTGGAATGGTTCATAAGCTTGGCTACACAATATTGACACAGGCTCTGGGAGAACACAGTGTTTCAGTGAGAAGACAGTGTTTCAGAAGGTCCCTCTAGTTCCATGCCATCCTATGACACAGGGCTGCTGTGCATGATCACCTCTTTGGGAGTTGCCAGAGCAATGTTAACATGAAAAGATTTTGTACAGCTCTCAGATATATTCAACAGGGCGATAAGAAGAAGGAATAAGAAAGTTATGAGCTCTTCTTCCACACCACTGTTAAGGTCCCCAAGCACAGTTCTGTGTCCAAAGTTCAGAGAGTGTGAAGATACTGAATATGGTTCAATGATTTACCAAGAGAAGTCCAGGGGCCAGAAAACAAGCCAAGTACTGTGAAGCACTTCAATATTGCTGATTAAAGGAAGGATGCATCTCACCTTCGAACATCTAAAACTAGGTGTCTAGTTTAAGCCACTCATTTAGACTCCTTCTTTATTCCATGGGGGGAAACAGGCTTTCCAAACATTGATTCATCCTGCCCATCTTAGGTACATATCTTCGGGTGGGATGAATTGGTCCCTAAGTTTCTCTTTCTCTACCATTGACTGTAGAGGGAAACCAGACAAACCATAAACACCGAACACGTATCTTTTAGGGGGGCTGAAGTTAGGAGAGATTAACCCCACCCCAAACACAATGAGGTCCAACAACTGGAATTTAAAGTGTGGAAATTCAAACTGTATCTTTCTTTAAGAAACACTTAAAAGTATTAAGTTGGTCTGTTAAGTTGGGCAGGAGAACATTCACGTGCCAATTTTTAGATGAGACGAAACACCTATGTGCATTTGCCAGGAAGAAATATATTGCCTTAAAAAAAAGAATAGCAGACTGGTAGATAGTTCATTCAGCTCTCATAATCTATGAACCTCTAAGTAATATGATGATATATGGTATCTATGCAACTGAATGCCAGCACAATAACATTTTCATATCTTTAAGTTTTTGTCTATATTTTTAAAACAAACATTTGAAGCTGTTTGGAATGTTATAAAAGTCCTCCTCCTTGCCCACAGATTTTAAGTGGTCTAACCTAAAAATTGACATAATAGAAAGCAATACCAGAACACAATCTTTTTACATGCAGGCCTTCTTAGAAGTTTTAGGCGTTCTCAAATCTCAAATCACTTTGGCATCAGTGTTAGCAGAAATACACTTTCAGACATGACTTGAAAAATAAAAACTGAGTAACATTGTTGAAGAAATGATGCCTTTCATGAAAGGGGTCACTAGTATACTTAAATTACACTGGAACTTTGTAATACATTAGATGTCCCATCAAGAAGCCATAGGACATGGACCAGAACAGAATAAAGAATTTGTCTTGTCCACTTCTGGTTTTCAAAGACAAGGCCAGCTATGCCTGAAATATGTTTCTTAATGCAGTTAAAAAAGCTTCAGTATTGCTGATTGCACCTCTTTCAATGAGATTATTCCAATGCTTACTCATTTTAGAATGCTTTTCCTTTGTATTTCATTTGTGACAACTTAAGCTCATGAACAAGCAACAGTTTGTTACTTTCCTCTCTAAAGCAACCTTTTAAAGGTTTTTTGAAGTATTTGAAATATTTAAGGAATTATATCAGTCTTCTCTTCTACAGACAAAAAGAAACAAAAAAAAGTTTTCAGTTTTTCCACTGTGTAGACCTCCCACAACACTTATTCTTACGTGTGTACTACCATTTAATTCCAAATGGTCCATCAACTTACTATAGACTGAAGGCAACTTACTTGGTTTTCATTTAAAGAGCACAAGAATTTTCAACTGAAGAGCCTGATCAACAGCATTGATCAGAATAACCTGAAAAAATATTTCCTTGCCTGTGGGATCCAATATCATTTTGACAGATCCTAGTACAAAACTCTACACTACTGAGCTCTACCATATCATCAGAAATAGTGTGGCCAGCAGGACTAGGGAAATGATCATCACCCTGTACTCAGCACTGGTGAGGCCGCACCTCGAATACTGTGTTCACTTTTGGGCCCCTCACTACAAGAAAGACATTGAGGTGCTGGAGCGCGTCCAAAGAAGGGCAACGAAGCTGGTGAAGGGCCTGGAGCACAAGTCTTATGAGGAGCAACTGAGGGAACTGGGGTTGTTTAGTCTGGAGAAAAGGAGGCTGAGGGGAGACCTTATCTCGCTCTACAACTACCTGAAAGGAGGTTGTACTGAGGTGGGTGTTGGTCTTTTCTCCCAAGTAACAAGTGATAGGACAAGAGGAAATGGCCTCAGGTTGCACCACGGTGGGGGGTTTAGATTGGATATCAGGAAAAATTTCTTCAACTGAAAGGGTTGTCAAACATTGGAACAGGCTGCCCAGGGAAGTGGTTGAGTCACCATCCCTGGAGGTACTTAAAAGACATGTAGACATGGTGCTTAGGGACATTGTTTAGTGGTGCACTTTGCAGTGTTAAGTTAATGGTTGGACTCGATGATCTTAAAGGTCTTTTCCAACCTAAATGATTCTGTGACTGTATGATTCTATATTTGAACATTACCAACATGAGATTTCCTCTTTCAGGAAACCTTTAAGCAATCTTACTTATTATTTGTTTCAGAGTTGCTATATTGACTTACTGAGGCACACATTTTTACTTTGTGTGGTCTCTGGTTCTGTGTAGTGTCCTCTGCACATCATTTTATTACTGAACTTAAAATGAAAAGCTGAGGTAATTTAAAAGTTGTTCATTTATTGTCCTACGAAATGTAAATGATAATGGATATTTTTTTTTTTGGAAGTTAACGTTTCCCGATAAAAATAGATTTACTTTAAGATCTTCAGATCAACTGGAAAAATATTTATGAATATTTCCATTTACAATAGATAATTCTCTCCATCATTTTGATATACACTCATCTTAGGAACTTTATAATTCTGGAGTAGAGTAAAAGATTTTCATCAGTATAAAGAGAAATGGCTTTTAATACTGGAGACCTTCAAAGGTGAAAGTACTCCTAAAAACGCAGTCTTAAAAACTCAAGTGCCTTTATCTTGATCTATTATCTTGACATGAGCTGGGCACAAAAGAATGGATGGTATGATCTGACCAGGGTCAGGGTTTGATCTGACCAGGGTCAGGCAGTTGTACTTTTCTTTCTCTCTGCAACTTCTCCAAGACTAAATGACCTTTTATTTTGTTAAAAATAGCCCCATCCTTCAGATTTTAGATGTCCGACAATTTCTACTTCTCCTGCCTCATGCTATTGTGGTGTTACTGGTTCTTTTTACTGTTTGGATTTTAGGAACTATTTCAGTACATTCAACTTTTTCAAGACTGGATTGCTTACAACAGTGTAACGTATATTTCAGTTCCACATTTAACAAAGAATGTAACCCCCAGATTTTCATTTGTCTCAGCCCTCTTTATCTATCTATGTATCTGTCTACCTATCTCTTCTTCCATGATTCCCCTGCCCACAGAAGAGCTTAACTGAACTAATGCCCTGCCTTCTATACTTTCCCCAGTAATTTGCCCTATTAAGGCTCACTTCTTTGGTGCCGACTAAAAGAAACTATCGAAAAATAACAAAAAATTCTGGCATTCTTAGTGTTTAAGTTTTAATGCATGAATTAATTATATGTCTTGTGATCACAATCACCTCTTTCTGCTTCTTTTTTTTTCTTATATTAGAGCAGAGAATAAATATTGCTTTCACCAGAAAACTTGAGAAAAATTCAAGCATGGTAATAGCAAGATTTTGAGATTTGAAGACTCAGGAGTATTCCTGACCAAATCAAAATTATGTAACAATTTATACAAAACCAATTCTATAGTCCCAAGTCAATATTTTCTAGAAATTTGACATTTTGCTTGTTATTTTCAATTTGGAATGGAATTTTTTTTTTTTATGCTCATCTTTTAAACACATTCACTAGGTTTATTTTGAGCCAAGCAGTTTTGTAATACTGATAAAATATACTGTTGCAGCTTCCTTCTGCTTAAGTTGATGAGTTTTAGCAAATCAGGATGAGGTTCCTTTCTTGTTTTTATTGAACAATGGCTCATCAATTGGTCAAACATTATTCATTCTTTTAATTGGTTAAAACCCACAGGAAATTCACACTTGATTAAGTAAATATTTGTAAATGTAACAGCAGAATGAAAATATCTCTACCTCATTAATTACCTGTTAATTCTAAAAAAAGAATACTAATAATTTGCTATAATAAAAAAAAAAAAAAAAGGAAAACATATTTTCCCCAGGAATAACTGAGCCACCACCACTTCACAGGACAACATGGCCAATAAAGTGGTTTGATGGAGTAAGCTGCTGAGTGAGCTGCATTCATTCCTCCTGACCCATTCTCCAGGATATCTTCTTGACAACTGTGATGGTGGCTGTCCTGTGTACCACCTTCAAATGGTGACCTGGGTGCTTACAGTGCCCCACACTCCCACTGCCTTGCAGGACTCATGCCTTGTTTAAATTTCTCTGTTGGGTTCATAGCAAACTGCAGAGCAGTTTGAGAAAGAACAGTACATGACTTTTTGTGGCAATTTTAGAAAAGAGGAAAAGTAGCCAGAGATTTTCATGCAGAAGAAGGATTTAACTTCTGCAGATTCTTTCACAGACATATGGCGCTTCATCTTCGTATCAACCTTGGGTTACACAGGCTGCATTTATTAGTGGCGAAGACTCCTCTATGCATATCTTTAAAATGACCCTCGTTTTACTTCAAGAAATTCAATTGTTCCTTGTTTTCCCTATTAGTATGCCACAGTGAACACCAGCATTCATCAGTAGAAATGTCATACATAACTGAGAATTTCTTCAAAAGCCATTATTACCCACACATGAAAAGAAAAAGAAAAAAAAAAGAATTTTTAAATAGCTTCAGTTTTCTTCAATCTGTCCTTGATTTATGGTACAGTTGTCCTTGATACCTTTGTTTGAGTTTTAAATGAATACCTGCTATGTGAAGAGTGCACTATATTATGTCCATGTAGACATGTACAGTTTGTCCCACATGCTACTTAAAAGAGAATTAAAAAACAATGAAAAAATACACTGTCCTTTCACATTGAATATCTCACTGTATAATCAAACCTGACTTACTTCATGTATACAGTGTGCATTTTGTTAATTAGTTTCCTTCTGGCGCCTCTGAAGCAAAAAACGATTTTTCACTGGATCATTTTTCCCTCCTTGTAATAAGTAACATTTAATATTTGCTGGTACTGTGATAAAATTTATTTCGAGGTATTTTTATGGAGTACCAAATTAAATGTTTCAATTAGAGCTTCAGTGAGCTGTTCAGCAAAGATTTGAATGAACCCCTATAGGCCAACCTTAAAAAAAAATCTCCAGGCCTATATTTTCATGCACTCTATAAAGATGTGTCAGAGTCGCAATTAAAATAATTCGTTTTTCTAAATGAGCCGAGAGAGATCACATCTCTTTTGCTCAATTACTCCCATTTCTACTGCTTTTTCTCCTATGTTCTTGTGCCTATGTGACTCTGGAGCAAAAAGTAATGTGAGACTTTGGAGAATGTAAGACCGGGAGTTCGGATCTGTGAGTTCCAACTTTGGAATATGAAACAGAAAAGTTCATTTTGGTTGTTTTTCTGAGTTCTCCCAACAGGCAAACCCCTTCAACATCCATCAGCTGAATGTCTTTCTAGACCTTCTCTATTACCAAGCATCCTCAGGGTCCTGCCATAAGGTTCTTACCCCAAGACTATTGTTTCTTGCCCTGTCTCTTTCCTCTGGTCTTTAGGCTTGTCATCACCCCCTTGAAACTGTTTTTATCTGCTGTCATTAGGAATCTTCCACATCTGTCAAACTAGAGCCTTGAACACTGCAAGTCTTGTGAGAGAGTATTCGTTATTCTGTTCAGCAGAACAGGCAGGGAATATTCTTGACATCTTACTTAATCTCTTTATTCTTTTTTTTTTTTTTCTTCTTGGAGGCTGAGGATTGTGCTAAACCAGATGGTTCCTGTGAAAGTACTAGTCAATTTGATAGGACCACAGCCACAAAAAGTTTGGGTTGTTTTTTTTTTTTTATAAAAGGTGTTCAACATACTCAGGAAAAAAAGGAAAGAAGCTCAAAACACTTTTGCTTGTCCCAATCATGTCTTTCATGACTCAGTCTCATAAGCCTTCAGAAACACACAGCAGAATCATTTTTTCAAGCAACTTTTCCTTTGGAAAAATTATCCCCAAATAACAAACAGTAGCAATGGAAAAAGGAGAAAAATATTGTCAGCATTTTTTTAAATGTAAAATTACGTAATTTTATTTAGCTTTATTAGCACTTGGGCAAAACAGAGCCTCCAAATGTGAGATATGTTTCTGAGATGACTCAGTGCCACAAGTTCAGTTCTGCTAGCCAGCTATGAGCATCAAGCCCATCATTCTGTTGGTAGGATGTTTATTTAAAAGGCTGCAAACGTTGTCATTTTTAGGGGTATTTATTGGTAAGGTCAGCTTTGGGTGGTTTTTTTTTTTAACCTGGCTTACATTAATTGTGCTTTAGACAAGCACTCAGACACATACACAACTCATGGATTCCACAGGACCCTGGCATATATTCATGCTTAAATATGTGCTTCATTGCTGTCCTGAAGGGTCCAAATGGAAGAACAAATAAAGGAGGCAAGAGGCAGAGGGAGAGAATTTACTGTTAATTTCCTCTCCACTGAAAAGGGCACTTTCTAAAGCAACTATGAAAAAGTCAAACGTATACACAACTCAGATAGTCATAAGGTCAATAAAAAATTCAGCAGCTTTTAGAAGACATTCAAGTGACACTGTAGAATAAGAAATTCTTATGAATGAAATGGTATTGAACTAAATTGGTAGCTTTTGTAATGGTCTTCGAAAGATTCTTACCTGAACAGATTATAAAGCAAAACAGTCATGAGGACAGAAAATGGTAATAAACACAAAACATAAGCTAAATACAAGCAACACACCCATAATAAACAGCAACATAGTTGTTAGACAAATAACACTCTACCATGTAATATTTTCTGACACTGACTAATGTTTTCTTTTTGCATGGGCAACTCATAGGCACTCTCTAAGAAATTATTCTGTTTAGAGAGACTCAAGCAGCAAATAAACTTCAATTGAGTGCACTTAGCTCTCAAGAAGAACTGTACTAGAAATAAAAACAAACACTATGCAAATATCTAATCAGATAGATATCTAGTATATGTGTACTGCACTGTTAAATTCACTACATCATACATATATCCTGTTTACCTTGTATGCAAATGTTAATGTGCTATTTTAGTACACTCATTTAATCTACACAGTAGAAAATATACAGAAGAAACAATTTTCCACTTTGATGAAATGTTGGGTTCAATTCCATTATTTTGTGGTCCAGGCAATTACACCAATCTTGAGAATGTCTTAGTCATTCTCTCTCTCAACCTTAGCATTTAATTGACAAAAATAAATACATTAATATTATATGAGTATTATTATATGTTGATAGAAGGGTTGTTATATTTTCCAGGAAAGTACTATTCTCATCTCATTGGATACTTTCTAAATAAAATGCTGCTAGAAATATGGCTGAAATCTTAAGTTAATTATACATGTAACTAAAAGGGTGTCACAAGGTTAGGAATACCAATAAACTATGTGTCACAGCAGACATCATATTGGACATGCTTTCAGGATTTAATTCTGAAGATTTATATGTCACTTGACTTATCTCTTCCATTTCAATGTCTGCACGTATCTTCCAAGAAATAATCATTATAAAAACTGAATATTGCTGCTAAAAACAATAGAAGATTTTGTTTTGCTAATAGCACAATTGGTTTCCCAAACAGGAAATTAGAAACAGCACCCTTAGGAGTATTTTTGAACTACAGTGAAATGAAATAAAACTCTCTTCATAGCTATTGGCAGAACCTAATAAAATGTTTCATACTAAATTACCTTTGATGCATCTGTACATAAAATTAATTATGCAAATAATATAATATCTTATCTCTATGGATAATTACAACAGTAATCATACTTATCCTGGGTTTTTTTCTTCACACAGGTGAGTATTTTCCAAAAGTGGTGTCAAATAAAACTCTGATTTTACCTACATGAAAATGAAAAAGCTACTGAAATCCAGGTTGTGAACTTCTTGATGCAAGAGTAACCCAAGGCAGCTGCCAGGCTTCTTCTTGTAATGGCTTGGTCTATCACAGAATGGCTGATGCCAGGAGGCTCTGCTGGAGACCATCCAGTTTAATCCTCTGCTCTGGGCAGGGTCAGCTGGAGCAGGATGCTCAGGGCCGTGTTCAGTCAGGTTCCCAATATGTCCAGGGGTGGAGAGACCACAACATCGCTGAGCAACCTGTGCCAGTACTTAGTTACCCTCACAGTAAAAAAAGTGTTTCTTAAAGTTCAGACAGAACCTCCTGTGTTTCAGTTTGTCCTGTCACTGGGCACCACTGACAAAAGCCTGGCTCCATCCTCTTTGCACCCTGCCTTCAGGTAGTTATATACATTGACAAGATCCCCCCTGAGCCATCTCTTCTCCAGGCTGAACTGTCCCAGCTGTCTCAGCCTTTCCTCATGGGAGAGATGCTTCGGTCCCTTAATCATCTTCATGTCCCTTTGCTGTACTCTGTCCAGCATATCCATGTCTCTTTTGTAGTGAGGAACCCAGAACTGGACACAGTACTCCAAGTGTGGCTTCACCAGTGCTGAGTAGAGGGAAGGAACCCCTCTCTTGACTTGCTGGCAATACTTTGTCTAATGCAGCCCAGGATACCATTAGCTGCTTTTGCTGCAAGGGCACATTGCTGGCTTGTGTTCAGCTTGGTGTCCACAAGGACCCCTGGGTCCTTTTATGCCAAGCTGCTTTCCAGCTGGGTGGCCCCCAGCATACATTGGTGCTTGGGGTTGTTCCTCCCAAGGTGCAGGACTTTGCACTTTCCTTTGTTGAACTTAATGAGGTTGATGACTTCTGCATGTCCAGTTTGTTTTAACGTTCTCTAGTCTGGTCCTCCCCCTCCTCCTCCAAGTCTTCCTTGCTCCAGACTTTTCCTTTGCTCTCAGGGGCCTGGGATTCCTGAAGGCTGGTCTTACCAGTAAAGACTGATGTGAAGGAAGCATTGAGGACCTCAGCCTTTTCCATGGCCTTTGTCACAAGGACCCCATTACCATTCAGCAAAAGGCCCGTATTTTTCCTAGCCTTCCTTTTGCTTACAATATAACTGAAGAAGCTCTTCTTGTTGCCTGAGACATCCCTTGCCAAGATTGAGCTCCAGGTGGGCTTTGCCTTTCCTAACCCCATTCCTGCATGCTTGGACAGTGTCTCTATCTTCCTTCTGACTGATCTGATCCCACTGCCACCTTTGTATGATCCCTTTTCATGTTTCAGTTTAGTCAGGAGCTCCTTATTCAAACCTGCAGGCTCCCTGCAACTTTGCTGGACTTCCTGCTTGATTGTTCTTGAGCTTGGATGGTCTATCCCTGTCCCTCGGAATCAGAGCAACTCCGCTCTTAACTTAAGCATATGATAAGAAACCTTGTGTAGATGGTGTTACAAGCACACAATCTAATGCAAAACACAACTCTCCACTGAACAGCTTAGGTCATCCAGGACAGAAATTATCTGCCCTTTTTTACTGGGAAGACCATCTCGTATCTCTTCCTCCAATTCCTCCAACTCAAACACAAATGGCTTCAATATGTTGCCATTCCAGACACTGTCCATGCGTTTTCCTGTGTCTCATACACTCATTTTAAATGACGGCAAAGAAAAAAAGGAACAAACAGGATATGTATCTAATGAAATGCATCTCTCTCAATCATGGAAGTTATGCCTTCTGCATTCCCCCACCTGCTGTGTTGGTTTATTGTCATCCCTCGCTGTGTTATGTGCAATTTGGATTGCATGCTCCTTGAGGTAAGGAGCTGTCAGTTTTTATTTGTCTGTACAATGCCATACACACCTATGGCACTATAGAAATAATTAATAATAACAATTTATGACAGAGTACATCATTGTTACCAATCATTACATATTGTGTGCACTTGTGTGAGACAAGAAAAGCTTTTCTAATACAAGTGGAATAATATGCCCTGTTTCTTGAAAGTTGACTTCTTAATATATTCTCTGTATAAACATGAAGGATATCTGAAGAAGGTTTCATGCTTCCAAAAGCTTATCTGTTTTTTCCAACTTTATATTTTAAAAAGATTAACATTTCCCACAATACTTGCCTTTTTCTTTATGTCCTGACACTATCACAGCTAAACAAATTCTGCTACTACAAAGTTACTACTGTTATCATTGTGGCACATCACATGGATTTTCCACACAAAACCCTTTACGTAACAGGACAGGAGGAATGTGGTAATCATTTGATGTATGCAGACAGAAACAAAAAAACAGGAGTCCTAAGTGTCTCTTCTGCTGTATATTAAATTAATTCCCCACAAAAATTAACAAAGTTTTTCATGTACTTCAGCAAAAGAACAAAGTTACCTCATCCTCTGAGGAGTTTAAAGAAGTTACTGTCTTTTTTCTATATAAACAGAAGATACCGAGTTACGCTTGTAGCTAGGAAATTTTACATCCATGCTTTAAAATTTTGGGGAATCTGAAGTCACTACTCTGAAAATGGCTGTATTCTTAAATGTCTCTGTATCTCTTTTTGCAGTCAATAATTACATTTACCCAGTAGTCTAGAAAAAAGAACAGCATTTGAGAATTTCACTTTGAATAACTACAAATATCTTAAAGAAATTTCTAGGCCAAGGAAGGCCTAGTTTGCCACTTCTCGGGGGGGGGAGTTGTGGAATGAGTATTTCCCCAGCACAACAAAAGCTGAGATGTGACAAAAACTTCCTTTCAGAAACACTATGCAAATATATAGACAGGAAGACCTCTGAACTAAAAGAGCTCCAAAATTTTCTAGGTGTGCAATAAACTGTCTATATGGAGACTGCATTTTCCCAGAGAACCCGATCAAAAATTCAAAATACAAAGAATGGCCTGCAAGTACATGTGGAGTTTATTTTCTGTAGACCTACATATTTCTTGTGCTTTTGGATAAAAAAAAAAAAAAAAGGTGTTTTCAGAATCACTGCACAAAATTTGGTATCATCTACCTATACAACTTAAAACTACCATGCATCCCTGAAGAGTTAAAGATGTAAAAATGGATCACATATTTATAATACTGCAAAGGAAACTCTCTGACAAATCCAGGCAAAGTATCAATTTTAAACATTTTTAGAAAAATTTTTGTGCATTATTTGTTAACAGTCAACAGGTTTGCTTTTATAAATATTTCCGTTATGTGAAGTTCTATAGGTCAGTTTGTACAAACATTTTCTGAGCTGCAGGTTCACTGTTTACTGTCAGAGCTTGCTACTGATGGCACCTGGTATTGTTTCCTTGGTTGGATCTCTTAGATCTGGCACAACAATGCCTTCATATATTTCAATGCTCTTTGTAACCTCTTTGTAACACCAATAAAAATTAATAATATTGACCTTTATGAAGTACTTTTTGACTTCTGCAAAGGCATGAAGGTTGCTCTCTACGGGAGTCCCATGTAGTGCTTGTACACCGCTAAAGGGAGATTTATTTTTGCTCCTTCACATGGGCTGAATTTCACACCAAATTGATTTTATTAACTCATAACATTAATTTTATTTCTTGTTCAAATGAAATTTAATGTCTCTCCTTTCTGTGGCATAGACTGTAAAAACTTCAGTCACACAAGCTGTACTCTACTGTGTTTTGGTTTGGGCATCAACATATTCGCATTTCAAATACCAGCAACTGCTTGCAAACCTCTGAACAACAACATACGTAATATATTGCATGTTGATCTTTGATTGAGAAAAACCTTATCAAAAAACTGAAGTGAAACAGTCTCATCTTCACCAGCACAGTTTTACGTTTTTTGTGCAGCTTCTGTTACTTAATTTTTTTCTTGTCAAGTTGATCACTATACATGTCTCCAGCTTGAAGTGTGGAAGAGAAACAGCAAGAGACCTGTGTGCAAGTTGCAGTCTTCAAGGAGAACCTTAAGAGAAACAGCTATCCTGTTATGCAGAGCAAATAACTCTCTTCCTCTTCCCTCTCTTTCCCTCTCCTCTCTGCTCCACTCTGCTCACACTCCCACTCCTGCTCCCTCTCCTCTATCTGTGTGACCTTTCAGGAACCACAATTTCTTGTATTGCAGGAATCTTTCAAATTTACATTTTTCTAAGAGCCCAGGTCTGACACTTCCATCTTTACAGTCTTGATTGTCACAATTTGATATGCCATTTTCAAATTGAAAGCTTTATTAAACATATTTTTAAAAATGATTTAGCCTTTCTTATTAAATATAGCAACTTGTTCAAATAGGGATTGTATTATGTATTGGGGACACAAGTTGGTGTTTTATTGATGTTTCACAAAGGAAATAACAGTTCAGAAGTGAGAGGTAATATGCTGGTGGCTTTAAGACCAGAGCACAAATTGCAGGTATACTGAAGATACATAAACATGTAAGCACTGTAAAAATGTCTGCTTATCAATTGAGATTTGTTTATGACTTACTCCTGAAAGAACGGTAAAAAAAGAGTGTCCTTGGAACAAAAAACTGAACTAAAGTAGCCTGTACCATATAAATATCAGATTTGACCCACACATAAGGAAAACCAAAGTAAGCAAGACCTTTTTGCTGAGGGGGATAGAAACTGAAAAATATCAATGATATTTACATCTCTTTCCCAACTGTAATCTCAGCTGCTGTTTGGACGGAGCTACCTCTGGGCAAAAACAAGGTAAGTGTTCAATCATACATACAAACAGTCATAAACAAGTTAGGATGGGCACTGGATACTTTACTCAAACTGGAGTAAAGTAAGATATCAGCACAAGGACTACCGATGTATATCACATTCGATGTGGTAGGAACATTCTCTGACACTGAAACTAACTGGTTTGAAACAGCCCATACCCACACTGTTGACTATCTTATTCTCCAAAACAGAGACAACCTAGTGTCCTCCTCCTTCCAATAACTCTCCAAACATGCTCAAGAACTGTATAGGAAAATGCAAGCTGGCCTGGGCCCAAATGTGTGCCAGGAATCATTCTAAAATTTAATAGCAGAGATGATTGTGATCCAGTGCCTGTGGGTGTTTCCTGACACTATTTTCTGTACTGATACAAACACAGACAAAATGTCTGTTTTACATTTCTCGGGGCTTCTGTGCAAATGGATATAAGGTCTTTTAGATTTGATGATACACATAGCTTAAGTGACCGGACACTGGCCTTCAAAAATTTTTTGATATACAATTCCAAGAATATTACAATAAAGAAATAGACTGTTGAGTAGAGAGTGTAAACCTAATAATAATAGGTCTGTTTCTTTTTTATGTCTTCCACGGAATCTTTAGAAATAGTCCTTAGACCTAGTAGTCTGCATGTCAGAAGCTGAAAAGCGCTGCTTCAGAATAATCTGACATTAGTATACAGACTGATGAGAAGGAAATTATGTATTCCTTTTATGATAGAGGATTAACTGCAAAACTACTGTACATGTTCAGTCTTTGAGCTTTGGTTGCCTGAACTAGGAATTGATATCGAGGTCATAACTTGTTGCTGCTTTGCATGCTTTGCCATACTTCAGAAAATGGCTAGTGGTCAAAAAAAATGGCAAGGAGAAACTGTCTTTGCTTTCACATGCAAAATGAACATAAGTGCTAGACAGCAAAAGTTTCTTATTTAAAAACATAGGAGGACATAATTTCCTTGTTGTAACTATAGCTATTATCTCCTAAATGGAATAAATTTGCATGCAGTGGTAGTTAGATTTTATTTATTTATTTCTCAATCAGGTTTCAGATCTTTAGCAGGAGCTAAGTTCAGCGTTTTTCAACATCTGCTCACAAAATGGACTGTTTCAGAACTATTTGTATGAAAGTCACAAAAAAAGCAAGGAGAGCTTAATCCAAATTATTGTGAAGGCAGAAGCAGAAGATCCAGATCCAGCCACAGGCAGGGTTCCTTTATTGACTTTTGTGTAGTTAGACCAAAATCAGTGTTGTTTAATTGTATGTTTCTTGCTAATATGAGGCCTGAACTTAACACCTTTGCACCCTGAGCCTGTTAGAGTCAAAGATTTACAAGGGAACTTAATTTCAAAATTCAGTACTCTGATGTAGTGTAATTAACAGCCCTAAAAGACGTTGCTCCCTCTTTACACCCTAAGCAGGACATCCATGGAGCTGGGAAACATTTACCCAAGCCAGTAAGAGATACATAGGCCAGTTAGGCCTGGACAGTGTGCAAATATTTCCAACATGTTTTAACTTCTCATTTACACTGTAGAACAGGTAAGACCTGTCCTCAAATAATGGAGGAGAAGGCAACAGAGGGGGAGTGTAATCAATAGGAAATGAGACACCTGGGGTCAAAACCGTTCTCTAAATCAGACTGAGGACCTGATCCTACATATACTGCTTAAGGAAAGGTACTAATCGCCATGTTATATGGGAAAAAAATCCTCTGCTTCCTTAGGTTTCTCTTAAAAAGAAATGACTTAGGCACCTAACTCAAGGAAATAGACAGAATAGTGGATCCTAGATAGAGGAAGGCGACATTATACCCCCATAATATCACGCAGGTACAGCCCTGCCTCCCTAAAGAGGATAGGACACAACACACATCCCTGTCAACAGTATTTTCTGTTGGTGAGCTAACCTCACTTCTAAGAATCCCCTCTCCAGTCATCCAGCTCTTTCCAGGTATTGCAAGGAGAGCTTAGGCTCTAATGGGAGATGGCAAATTGTACTTGACAGGTGAGTATCAAAATTATTTGGTGTGTTTAGCCCTTTGAGATGATGTGGCTCAAAAAATATTTGCTTATTCCTATTCTATAGCCATTTCTGAAATTTCAGCAATGTATTAGCACTCATCTTCATGCAAATTATGCTGTTCCTTAGGACAAGCAAGACTGAGCTCTTGACCAGCAGCAGGCTGTTTTATATGCCAAAATGCTTGGCTTTGAAGGACTTGTGCATTTTTTTCCAGGCAGATCTGTAGGGATGACAGAGTGAAAGGGCTGGTATCTCTCTGGGCATTGCTTAGACAAAAATGCTGTATATAAGCTTTTCTACCTGCTACAGCTGCTCCTATCAGAAAGGAGACATGCTAGTGTGTGGTACTGCCAGGGACAGAAGTATCTTGAAGGAAATATCTCCTTATCACTGCCACATACACCAAATACATTATACTTTTTTGTGTGTACACAGACATAGCACTCATAGCGCTTGTTTACACATTTGTTCATTCTAAATCTATTAAAACACAGCATTTGGTTGTGATACCCCAAGATTTGGTTCATTCTTCCACAACAGGCAGAAAGCCCCCACATGGCAGGGACCAGTAGTGCAGATGTCCTACCAACCACCTTCTTGTGCCCCCCCAGCCCACTCGCTGGTTGGGTGGGGTGAGAAGCAGAAGAAGCCGTGACTCTGTGTAAGCACTGCTCAGCCATAATGAAAACATCCCTGTGTTATCAATACTGTTTTCATCACAAATCCAAGACATAGCCCCATGCTAGCTACTATGAAGAACTATAACTGTATCCTAGCAAAAAACAGTGTACTGATAAACAATTCAACCTCAAAATATCTGGCTGTTTGTTAAATGAACGTATGTCTATGCCTTAAGAAAGGTAAATCACTCTATTCCAAACCAGCTGAGTGAATAAACACATGTAAAGTAATTTCCTCTCCACATGAGAGGAGTGGGTGGTCAATGCTACATACATATTCCAGCAGTAGCCTTCAGATGTGGAAAGGGTTTGTTTTCCTGTAATTTCTGTGATGTTGAAAAGCAGCAATAGTACACAATACCCCACTTCCAACAATATGAGTCAGACCCTGAATTTCTTTAGAAGATGTTGTTAGTCCCTTTTTGAAACACTATTAACCAAAACCCCTAAGAAATAAAACAAATTATAGAAACACTAACTTGAAAAATGTATGTATTTCTAAATATTACTTTTTCCCTGCATAATTAGGGTTTTCTTCAAGGAGAGCAATTACTAAAACTTACTTGCCAAAATTCAGAAGAATTCAGTAGGATTTAGTGAAGATACTACAGATTTTTACCTGTGCAGCAGAGCATAAATTGCCACTTTATACATAAAGTTAAAGATATATTCGTTAGGGTTTCATACAGAGATCCTTTCCTATCAAATCTTCCATAAAGTCAGTAGGAATTAAACTGAATTTAAGAGTTACGAAAACAATTCCACAGTTTGTACAAATATGGTGGGAATAGCAGACTAAGACTTGTGACCTGCCACTGCCATTAAAGCTTAGGGCCTGACCCTTCCTCTTAGTTTACCAAAGGAAATTACTACCTCCTGAAAATTTTCTGTACATCAACAGGAACATGTCTGAGGTAGAGGGGCAGCTTGACCTGAATAAATATCCCCTCTCTTTGAAACAGCTGGTAACCTGGACAGAACCAGTACTTAGCCTGGCAGCTTAGGAAATCACTTATTTGCTGTGCCTGGGAAGAAGGGTGGCAGGGGAAGAGACTGGGAAGCGGATATGCTCTTAAATCACATGGACACAGATTTATTTATGCAGCTGGCACATATCTAAATCCACCAGGACTCTAAATGAGTTACGCTTTTCACCAAAGCTTTTGCACAGACCTGTAGATTAGTCATGCTCTAAATGAATCGCCCATTCAACACTACAAGACCTACCTGACTACTTTCTAGTTAGAAACTGTGTGTGTGGTAGCAGGGATGGAGGGAAAGTCAGACACTGAGTTATTAGGTCCATGGCAAGGAAGCACTTGGCACAAGCTCAAGATCAGCAGGGCTACATTGGTTAGCTAGGATCATCCATAACTGTTTCTACACTGTATCAGCAAGCACAGAGTCACATTCAAAAGGATGGTTGTACTTTCAAATGGTGGGCTGATCTTACACCTAACTAAACTCCCCAACTTTTCTACCTTACTCTCCCTGCATCATCATAAATGGTAATTTGTCATGCCATGAACTAACTTTGGTGGTTAGAGCTTCAAGCATGGTTTCTCTCAACAATTTTTCCATATTCGTGGGCAGAAACATTTTGCACTTGCACTGAAGGAAACCGCACAGTTTGGTGCCTATTCACAAATGTGTTTTCTTTCCTGTCCACTCAGACTGGGCTTGGAAGACACATCTTTCTCAAAATTTATATTACAATCCACCTTCTGAAATCATAACGTTTAATATGCTTTCTTTGGATCATGAAGTCTAGCCAGCCTCAAATGGGGAGAATGCTTTGGGAGAAAAACATCAGACATTGTCTCTTTAGTGAAAGATAAAGTTGAAAGAAAACTTTGGTGGTGGTAAAAATACTGAGAAATACCCTGGGAAGGGGGAAGGCTTGAGTACCTGAAAGTCAAGAATCTGTTCTGAGAAGGAAGGAGAGAAATATGTTTGAGAAAAAAAATGTGGAACCTGAGAAGAGTCAAGGATGGGATACTCTAAATGACAGACAGGAAAGGGAATTATGGTTGAAAGGCACAACAATTGGGAATTAATTTGAACTGAAAGTGGGACCAGAACAAGATGGCCCGAAAGCATGCATTAAAAAATCAGATGAAATAGCAGCTTGAGTAGTGCACCATTCTGGGACTGAAATTAGGCATAAAGTGAAGGATTGTTTTGGCTGTGAGAGGTGAGAGGCACAGACCTATAGATCAGATTACTTGGCTATATCCACACCACTGCTAAAGAGCAGTGTGGAGATGACGGAAGGGCACAGTGTGCTCTTTCACCTCCGTCCCCACAGCTGCTTCACAGACTGCCTTCGACAGCCTCGGGGGATGTGGTGTGGTGAGGTACAGGGAGACCAAGTGTCTGTGAGCACACGGGGGCATTGCCCATTGGGGCCAGGCAGCTGGGCGGCTGCCTGAGGTGTCTGTACAGTTGGGGAATCAGGTCTCAGAGCAGGCCTCAAGAGACAGCAGAAGCAAATTCACCATAGCTCCAGGGTCTGGATGTTTGAGTGTTAGCTTTAGTTAACCAGCAGTTTCCTCCACACTTCTTTGGAGCATTGATTAAAATACTAATGAGGGTAGCATGAACTGTGAGAAAACAGACTGTGTGAAAAGCAAATGTGACTTGAGAAGAGTGCATCAAAGCAAAAAGCTGTACTCATAGCCAATCACTCAGACAGCAATACTGTCTCCACAGAGTGTGAGCAGAATAGAAAATTCTATATGTAAAGTTAATTCTGGCTTCATGTCATATCACAAACACGCCTGTTGTCAGTAGTCATAAGTAGTGATAGGGAGAGCTTAGATGGTTCTAGCATATTTAATGTCTCATTTTTGTATTTACCCGAACAGTGAAGTTTTACGCCAGTTACTAATCACTTCTTAGCCAGCAGCAGCAGACTCCTTATTCCCTGAAGTCTGTTCTCAGTTAATTGCACTCATGAGTATAGCAAATTTAGAATTATTATTCTTCAACAAATCCTTGCAACTCCCTGGCCAGGAAACTGGTATAACAGCTAGGCAATATAAGCTACATTATCACCTCGCATACCAGTCTAGTATTTTAATGTTTTTTTTTAAGCTATCAGCAACTAATCTCTCTCCTGTGAAAAGGAAGGACCAATAAAATATACATATGTATATATAAATTAAAAAGTAATCCCCTCCAAAAGCAGGACAAAAACTGGTGCTACAGTCTACTTAGCACTCTAGTCTACAGGATACACTATATGAATCCAAATAGACAGCACATTCCAGCAGAAGCTGTGCCCAAACAGGGCAGCTAGCAGTAATAACTGATTAACTCCATTTCTTTTGAAGGTAATGCATTAGCTCTACATTTTGGAACTGGCTGTTTCCATTAGCCATTGTTGTCATGGATTGTTCTTAATAGCCAGCTTGAAAAAAATTAGTTATCGCTTTGTTTCAAAGTGTGCCTTTGGGGCCAGATTCGCAGTCAGAAGAGCTCTACTGATTTTTGTAGGCTTATACTGCTTTGCTCTGCTGTTTACATGCAGTCTCATTCTGATTTAAATGATCTGAAGGAAACAGTGGCAGTCATCATACCAGCAGAATTTTCTTTAGTGCTTTCAGTATTTTTCTGTAAGAGGTTAGATAGCTTTGCTGCTTGGCTGACTTGCAAAAACTGTTTTTGATTAAATTCCTCATTTTTTTTTTTGTGAAGATAGGTGACAGTGTCTTTTACATCTAAGGCAGAAAAACAGGTTTTAAGAGACCAATTCTGCTGCTCGGGTAGGGTTTCCCAAGTGACATCGCCTCTGAATACACCGACAGACCTCACAGCACTGCACTGTTCCCCCATACTTCTGCATTACCACAGCTCAGATCCTCCTGCTTGCTGCTTAGCAGTGGAAAAGATTCACTTTACTGTAGGGCCCAAACAATAACACTGAAGTAAATGAAAGGATTCAACTGATGTCAGCAGACTTTGGCTCAGGACCTGCTCCCACTGCACACTGTGATGAAAGGTGTGCAGTTTGCTTTGCTGGGCTTTACCTCAAGGAAAGATGCTTTCCCTGAAGGGTGTCACGAACATCAGCTCTCACTGTCAATAGTAAATGTGAGCTTGCAGACTTGCCTAGAAGTGATCAGCTTTTAACAGGTTCAGTTAAACTGTAAAGTCTAAGTTCAATGATTTCACTCTAACCTTTTTCACAAAGTTGGGAAGACTGGACACGGTAGACAACTCTATATCAGAGAAGACTTTTAATTCAAAAGCTCCTGTTCAAAAATGAAACCCAAATAACGTAACCCCTAAAGTATGACTGCAGCTATGTACAAGGAAAGATGGTCTGAAAAATGGTTACATGGTTACACACACCCCATCACAATACAGCGATCCTGTAATCCTGCAATGAAAAGCTCAGTTATAGCCCCACATAATGCAAGTCTGAAGCAAAACCAAGAAAAGGCAAATCACTGCAACTCTTCAGATCAACAAGGCACCCAGTGCCTCTTGGAAACTTGTCCTCTCCACAGAAGGAGATCAAGTGTTCTGCAGGGACACCCTCAATTTTACAAACACATCCTGAGAAACAAAATGAGTAAATTGGTTGCTTAAGCAAAAAGTTTGCAAACTATCACAGGAACGGTAAAAAAGCAAGCAAACTGAGGAAGGAACCCCACAATTGCCTTTTTCATACCAGATGATTCCACTAATAAGGAGTGCTAAATAATTCTCTTTTGTTCCACTAATTCACATGGAACTTCTCAAGTACTGCATAGTTTATACGATAACCATGGTGAGCCAGTGTCCTCAGTCTTTCTTTAATGGACTATATAATACCTACAAGCTTTGACTCACAGCTGATATTACTGGCTCCTTACAGCTTTACATAATGAATCAGGGCATTTACAGAGTATCTGTTTTATAGGACATCTTTCAGAAATGCACACTGCAGCAACTCACAGAGCTTGTAACTGTACAAGCAAGTGTGCTGAGCACTTTTTAACAATAATTTAAAAAAAAAAAATGCAGTCCCTAGACTTTCAGTGAACACACATGGGCATATTGTTACCTTCCAAAGCACAAGGCTTGCCCAAGTCCCAAATCCTCCACAGCCTGCTGGGTGGTTGGGAAATCCCAGGTAGGCATACTGCTGACCCAAGAGCAAGCAGTCAAGGCCTTTCTCTGTCTGTATTTTGTCCCTGAGGGCCATGACACAGCTGCAGTCTGGTAGCCAGGCAATCAGCCAGTTACGAGGCACATCCTCCTCTCAGCTGGGCCCTGCTGATGACACACAGCTACTTGAATGCAGCTGTATGGCTTTGGGACCCCATCTGGCTCAGGGCTGGGTTTGGAGCAAGGTGGTTTTATATTTGCTTTCACTGTATATAGAAGTTTTAGCTTTTCCATGTTTCAGTTCACATTGGTGAAAATACAGATTTAAAAAGTTTCCTGCTTTCTCTGGGTGTTCTGAGGCAAAATACGTGAAATCTTGGATGTACTCTGCTTATGAAGCATAGACTGCTGATGGCACGGCTCACTCAAGGAGAATATTTTAGTGGTGTCCTGAAGTAAGCGTTCAAACTTCTGTGAGGTATGGGGCTGTGCGGTTTTGCTCATGTGAAAAAGGCAGGAGGGACTGTTCTCCATGGACTGAGTCACCGGCACCAGCAGGAATCTTTTATTTAATTCAGCAGAGCTCAGATCACTCAAGAGTCTTAATAGGGAAAGAAAATAATTGGTAAAAAAACCAAGTTTTGCTGTCTTATTCTGACCATAGCCCTGCATAATGTAGTCTGTGTGCAGAACAGTACAAATCACAAGTTTGCTTCTTGCTGTAATTCTTTGGAGTATAACATGGCATTAGGGGTCCCAATTATACTCTGAGAGAGCAGTTTTCTGAATGGAATCAGAGAGGAAACCACAGAACATGGCTGAGGGTATTTAGTTTTTACAGCTCAAGAAAAATGATATCTATCACATGTGGCTTCTAGCAAGAGAATAACTGATCAGAAAGAGTGTTTTTCTAAAGCTTAGTCTTCCCATGACTTTGTTTACTTTTTAAAACATAACCCACTCTTAGAGAGCGTCCTGAAGAAGGAAAGCTAACATCCTCACCAGCTAATCAGGATTCTTTACTCTGTGTTTTCTGCAGGTCAGGCAATTGATTGAATTCAAGTAATTAGTTGACTTGTGTGGCTAAAGACATCAGGCCAAATTCAGAAGCGATGCAAACATGGATTCAGGGGAGCCAGTGTTTTTAGATTTTAAGCTTAAAAGAGGAAGGCAATAGAAGGAATATAGCAAGGGAATAAACAAAAGAAACTTTACCAGGAAATTGTAAGATAGTGTAAATTAGAATAACCCTCCCTCCCTTCCCACCATTTACTCAAACATAGACTTATCTCATGGGTAGTTCATTAATTATAACTACATAGAGTCCCTTACTTGCAGTGGTAACAGGTAACTTACCTCTGAATATGGGTCTGTTTTGCATGGGACTCCTGTCCCACTTCAGACATCTAAGTTTTTTGCCAAAGTCTAAACTAGTTGCCTAAACATATTTCCCAATCAGTGCAGGGGAATGGACACCTTTAGTGGATGATTTATTGCAACTCTCTGAAACACCTGTTTTAGAACTGGATGAATCACCTTCTGGAGGTGCCTGCTTCTCCTAAATAATGGCTAGCTACCTCCCCATAGTATGAGTCACAACAGGGTCCAATCCGTAAATGGAGTTTCCTTTCGATGAAAATTTCTTACAAATAAAAATGTGTTTTTATTCTAAATCAGAGAGAAATGTCAAAATGTCATCAATTTTCACAGAATGGAAGCTCCAAGAAATGTAGAATCAGAAATATTGAATTGTTTGGTTTGATAATGTCAAATTGTCACACTTTGCTAATGTCAAAATATGTTGTCTTAGCAAGTTAAAATCATTTCAATAGCACTGGAAAAATACAAAATATTACAATAATATAAATTATAATAGAGATTAACAATACAGTCTGACAACATGAAAAACGCTCCACATAAGTAAGTAGCATTCCTGATGTAGCAACATGACTACACATTCCTAAGAACAGAGCATTAGTTCGACACTTGTTTGAAAATTTTATCAAAATCAAAAAGACTCAACCCCCCCCTGTATTTTTAAGTGCAAAATTTTCCCATTTCTCTTCTAAAGGTTTTGGTTATAGCTCATAGTAAGCCTCTTTGTTATGCGGATTGCAGCCGCTGTGCCATTTTCCCACCCAGTCTTCAGTGAATGACACTGTCTCAGTAAAACTCTATTTGGTGCATGTTTCAGCTCTAACTGCTTCCACAAGCTGTTGCAATACTTTTGCATCTGCCATCCCTGTAAGCAGGAAATCACAGTCTGCATATGAAACATCATTATTTTGAGAAGTGAGTAGTACAAGATTTCCAATGGTCTAAAAGTGTTTCCAACTTTAGAAAATGCTAAGTGCAGATTTAAAAGTTCCTCCTTTACAGCTGTCCTGTAGCAGCAGTAAGAGGGCTCTGAGCAAAATTTTGACCTTGTTAATGACACTGCAATGCAAAGAAGAAATGCGTTCTTTGCTTCTTTGGACTTTGTATAAACATATCTTACCTGACCTTTTGACCAATCCATGGGGTTTTTCTGCCGATTTTAATACTTACCATTAATGACAAATGCTTGTGTAATAAACATTATTGCACAAATAAGAAGAAAATTGAGACCTCCAAGGCTGACTCTTCTTCAAATTAGATATAAGCCTTGATGTGATTGAATTTTATGATTTCTATGCTTTCTATTAAAGGTCTACAATATGGAATTTCCAGCCAAAGACTCCCTATATGACCTCATTGTTCAACTGAACTTTTGTACCTGATTAAGCAAAGAATCTGAATTAGCATTTTTACTTTTTATCCTAATCCTTTGTCCTATTTTATTCCCCCCACCCCACGTCTTCCCTATAGTATAGATGTTTCTATTTATGACAGGCAAAAGAGGACAGGTCAGGAAGGAAGGGTATGATTCAAATATAACTCAAATCCTCAAGTTAAAAGCGAGGCTGAAATATAAAACAATCCTAGAGAAAAATAAAAAAAATATAAAATTAATTAGCTCTCTGTTTTTATGCACTACCCTAATATTTGAGAGCTACAGCTACCAGTACTCAATTCTGCAAGATAAATGAGAAGAAAATGTTAATTTTTTTAGCAATGTTGACAAGATTGTTAACAGTAAATGAGGGATTGGTGGTCTGGAAAATAGTACAGCTGTACTCTTGGACCTCTGGGATGTTATCTTGGCTGGTGGACATTGTTTAACTGGCATTCTGTATGTAATTGTGAAAAACAATAAAAATGCATTCTCCAAGCTACAGCTAACACCTCCTGACTTATTCTCTCATAGAAAACACATATAGCCTCTGACTTTACAGAAGAGCTTGTATAATGTTCCTGTGAAAATTAATAATGGAGGAAAAACATAAGATGAAGGTAAGAGCTGTCACTTTGAGCTGAAGTCAGACCAGCCAAGATGGGAGACAGTGCCATGAGCACCACTCATTGTCCTTGCAGGCACATTGATGGTCCCCATGCTCACCCAGCCCGCACATTTCCCTGTGCACAGCCCTGCAGGTGTCCACCATGGAGGGGAGTATCTGGAAAGGCAGATCCCAAAGCACCCAGCCCAGAATGAAAAACTGTTTTCAAGCAGCTCTGATGAAAAACAAGCGTTCTCTGCAGGAAGCAGACACTTGGTGTGAGAAATTTCATGAAAAAGACAGTGTTCCACATAAAATGAAGGTGGGATGGTCTGAAATAACTCACTGAACACATGTGCAAAACCTGAGATATTGCCTTTGATGAGGACATCTTTCTCAAGCCACCAGGACATAAAGCTGTGTGCACTGACAAGTATGAACAGTATTTAAAGATTGTGCTAGGAAAAAATAGAATAGTTCACAACTTCCAGCTGCATGTCCTGTTTTATCCATTTTTACATGGTGAATGGATAAAACAACAATGGAGCTAGAGCCATCTAACTTACCTACCTAAATGTCATGTCCTCATCGCATGAATAAGTAATGTATATTAAGTACTCATCGGAGTAGGGATGAAGTCCTCATTCCCAAGTGTCATAATAATTCTCTCTTTGGTCCTACAACTTTTACATTAAATGTATTATTGTGAAATTAAATTTCTACTGTAGATCTGGGGAATGTCTTAGATGACCCTGAGCTTGTCCTTTTCTTTCAGCTACATCAGATGTTCTTATAGGAGACATTACCTTTTCCCACCAAGCTTTTCTTCTCTTATTATTCTTAGACCATTACAGCTACAAGAGCACTACCACTAGTTTCAATTATTTCAGACAGCATGAAACAGCTTTCATGGGACTGAGAAAGCCTTTACTCAGAATAGCCTATAGTCTGGCCATTATGAAGCTCTTCTGGGACATGGGGGGGCGGGTTGAATCCCATTAAGTAGAGGAGACAATTGAATCTGCCTTTCCTGCAACCTGGGCGAGTACTTTAATCATGAGTTACTGGATAAAAGGTTAGGGAAGGATCACCATTGGCTTCTCCAGATGCATTTTGTGAGAAATGAATAATAGCACCTTATACAGTAGAGCTTCAGTGTTGCGAGTCCCACTGGGGCTAAAGTTGTAAGTACTGTAAGACCACCTCTGTTCATAACAGTTCCTACTGGCTAGCTTAAGTAGCTCAGCACAGTTTGCAAATCTCATTATTAGGCAGTTGTATCTCCTGAAGCACTGTGCTGAAACTAGGCACCAAACTCTGGGCAAGCGATCTAAAAATTTAGTCACTGAACAACTAACTAGAAAGCCTGAGACTCAAGTCTCCAGAAAATTTGAATTATGCATAATTGTCTGATAAGCTGGCAACTTCACTATCCTACTTCAGTAGCATAACTGATGTTCTGAAATAAAATATGTACCACATGCTCTTTGGGATCTAATACTGTTTTGCATTCTGCACATTTTCCTGAGTGCTGCTAGTGGATGTGATTCAGACAATTGAAAACAAAGAGAGATTTTCCATCACCATTACAAAAAAAGATGATATTTTTGTTCTCAACACTTTTTAGATATCAGTTTTGAGGTAAACCAAAATCATCTTTACCCAGATTTTTACTTCAGGTATTCTGGGAGACTAACTGAAAACACAATTTATTTTACCTGATCATTATAACCTAAAGAAGTTCAGATGGACTTATGGGCCATTTGTACTTATGGGCCATTTGTACACATTCTATTGTTATGTATTGCATGAAATGTAACAGGGGAAATAAGCACTCAAAAAAGTGCAAAACTAATAACACCAGCCATATACATGTTTTTTTTTTCTATCCAGCCGTATTTTTCACCATGCTCATAATCACAGAAATAGACAGAGGTTGCATTCAAAGTCAGTCACAGACGTTAAAGATTCTGTATGTTCCAGTAACAAGACCAAACCCTTACAATAGTCCAATTATGGAGAAATGCTTTAAAATGTTCTGCTCCCAGTTTTGCTCAGAATTGCAGAGAAAACTCTGCAGATGCCGGAGTGTAACCATGGAATTCAGCCTTCTGTTTCTTAAAAGGTATCAAAGACACATTTCCAATGCTGGTCTTGCTGGATGTTTGAATTGCAATGGAATACATTGAGACAAACATTCTTTAAAAATCTCATGTTTTCATGCAGCACTAAAACATATCTGACATGCACTGAAATGTCAGTAACATTATATGAGATGACTTGATATCACAAGCCATGGTGCCATAATAGTAAACAACCTTGGAAATGGGAACGGGAGCAGCATACATATCTGAAACTGCGGAATGTCCTTTAGCCACTTGCAGGTAGTTATTTTCACTGCTGTCATAAAGATGTTCAGCCCAGATACAACCTCAATTTTTGAATTTAATGATTCTTTTATCTCTCCTACAGTTTTCTATATCAAATTCCTTTACAATTTTTGGTTGCATGCAGCTATACCTTTTCCGCTGGTAGAAAAGACAAAGGAGCTTGCAGACCATTAGCCTGAAGGTGGGTAGACTTGAGTGCCTGACACCACTCTGTCACAGACCTTTCTGATGAGTCTGGACAAGCCACTCAGGGGTCCGCATTTCCTACTTATGTATAAGTGAAGCTACTGTAAGGCTTGTGAGGTGCTCAGATAGTACAGTAAAAGGCCTTTCTAAATATCACAAATAGATTTTTATTTCTAGATAGAATAAGGATTTCATTTAGTTACCAATTTCTTTGATGGATTATATGGCCCAAAGCCCTTTATACTGGAAACTAAGAAAGCAAGTGTTTTATAATAGCCCCACTGGAAACATTGCACTGCCACTTTACATCCGTTTCAAAACCTATTGGCCAATTACTCATTGCCATGCTGAAACAGCTCAACCAGCAATGGTAAATTAGTGTACCTCTCTTTTCATAATATCATAGCCATATTGAAAGACTGAAAAATATGTCTTGCATTTAGATAATTTTATTCTATGTGTGTGCACTTTTTTGATGAAAAGCATTTGAATATACCCAGCTAGGTGTGACTCCTGAAAATATTCTTTTTCAACATTGAAAAAAATGGTTTTGTTTTCCTATAAGAACTGCAGGAATACTCTGGTTTTCATGCTCTATTTTCTCTGAAACTCTGTTAGAATGCTACATCATTCACATCTGTGGTTAGCAGACTTCAGATTTCATCTTCTACAGAAAAGACAAAGCAAGATATTTGTTATACATAGAATTCTATGAAAAATGGAACTGCTATTCTCAAGAAATTCCCAGATTTCAAAGAAAAAAAGAAAAAAGGAAAATCAATAACTAAAATTTCTTGCAGAATTGTAATTAATCTGTATGTATCCCTATATATGTTTATATATACATATATATGTATACATATACACAACTATAACTGTAACTGTAAACATCTATATGAGTTTACATGTAATTTTGGGAAGGATTCTTCTGTCCCAGCTTTCCTGTCTAAAAGTTTTACAATGAAATCTAATTTAGGTTTTCTGAACAATGGAAGGTAGCAAGCATTCCCAAAGAATAATCCCTTTCCAATGAAGTAAAGTACCTTAAAAAAGCACAGATGAAACCATTCTCAGGTTTACCCATTTTCTGCAATGACTACAAAGAGTGCTACACATAACCCAGATGTAGTCATCTTTCTTTAGACAGCAAAGATAGTTTAAGATCAAACCTATTCTTTGACTTTCTCTAATAACCCCTGAGGTTCTCTTTGTCAATGTTTCAGAGCATTGGGTGCTCAAAGGTAGGATTCTGGGCAGCACCAGCATGGTAGAGGCCAGGATAGGTACCCAGTTGGAGAACAAGCTGGGCTTCCCCCAGGTGCCACATACCATGGGTACATTTCTCCCTGACAGATCAGGATCTTCAGACAGCAAAGCATTCAGTCAGAAATCTTCTGATCAGTTCTAGTCTTCAGTAAAACTGATTCCTTTTTTTCATTAATGTGACTAGCATGCAATGCATCCTAGATTGAGTAGATGTTTTGATTGAGCCTTATAGATCCCCTAAAGATTGCAAACCAGCTGATGACTTGCTCCTGGCACACCACAATCCTGACATCTTCTCTGGCATCACAGTTAATCGAATTGCAGTATAAGTTGAAAGCCCGGCTGACCAGTGCTCCCAACCAAAGCAATTACCCAGTTTAAAATGCCTGTGTTTAAAAAGCTTTGACTGTTCATTGGCTTTTCTAGCTGTGTTCAGACAGCGAAGGAAACATCTCACAGCAGCATTGGTGGCATTGAGTGAAGATACTAAAAAAGGCAAAACTAAATGCAAAGTTAAAGGGGTAGCAAACAACACCTTAATAAGCAAAAAGGGGAAGAAACAAGTGTTACAGTTAGATATTATGAGCAAAGGAAGAAAGAAGTGATGCTGAATCAACACAGAAATTAATCTAGATAATTTGTCCAAAAGAGCCATCAATATGTTTGTTTTAAGGAAAAGGAAAAAACTGAGTCTCTAAAGAAAGACTGTAAAGGACAGAACTTTCTTCTGAATCAACAGTTCTTTGCATTCTGATAACACCTGCATCTATTGTTAATCACTATTGGTGATTAACTGCCCTCTGGTTCCCTTTATTACTGTGCAAAATATATAACTAGCATTCCCGGATGATGCAAAAGAAAAAAAAGAGTGAACTGAAATATTGATTTTTCAGTTTCCTTTTCCTCTAGTAAAAGATAATGAGCCAAATTAATCACAGGAATAATTAGTAGAAATTATTCCTATTGCATTGTCAAACCAAGTGACATTTCATTGTTTATCTGGAGGCTTAATGATGACTTCTGGTGATAATTACTGAACTTTCAAACTTATTGTAAATATGCACCAGATTTCTCTGTTTATCCAAACCCAGAAAATATGTGAATATATAAACATATTTTAAATAGTTCTCAACTGTTGAGTTGTGTGGAATGGAAAAAGCAGTTTTAATTGCTGTAATATTTTTTATGTTTCCGTTGCTTAAATCCATCTTTTGAAAACCTGATGTAACAATTAAAGCTGAGAGTTTACAAATGGGCCTTGATGATGTACATCATGAATACTGATAATAAACAAACACAAGAACAGCAACAGCTGAAAGAAAAAAATAGGAAGTACCTATATTCTTACTCACTTCTAAACTTTTTCTGATTCAGTCACACATACCTGCAGGGTCAAATCAGTGACAGGTAAATCTTATATCATGAGTACCTGTGGTAGAGATGGTGCAGAAATCTTTGAGACAGAACTGACAAAGCCAACTCTAAAACTCTTGCAGCACGTTAAGTTCAGGTGCAATGCAACTTCCATATGAATCTAACTGCTTTTAGGGCAGTGCTGCACTGTGTCCTGTAGATGTACCAGGTTATAGACCACTACATGTTTTAGGCACTTGTAAGGTTAAGTGGTGAGAATTTTAATTATGTAAATGTTGGATTCATGCTCCTAGAGGGACAGTTATGTAGGTGAAATAGAGACCGTTAAAAATTAAATTGAAGAAATATGTGTGGAACTGGATAGCAATCACTAAAACTGTGTAGTAATACCGTTGCACACGTATTTCTTCCATTTTATTTTTTTAACTACATTTTCTTGACCTTTTGCAGATTTTAAGGCCAGAAAGGTGTTATGTTCATCATCCACTGTGATCTGCTGCTTAACCTTTGCCAGAGAAACTGGCCAAAGAAATTTCTTAAAGTGGTACCTGATGCTATCCTTTTCCTATGGGAACTGTAAATAACGCTTTCCTGCTGCAGGAAATACTTATCAACAACAAGAGAGACACTATTATGCTTGCCACCAGAATATTGTCAGTTCCGGGTCAGCTTTGATCTGTCTTGTATTATTCTCATTTTCATTTTGATTCTTCTACTTGGTATGCTATTTCTCTCTGTGCTTTTCAAGATCAATAATTACTCTCCTTTTTTTTTTCATTTATATCCCTCCAGCTTTTTCTAGGGTCTTAATTAGTAACTCTGTTGTCTGGACTTAGGCGGTAAGGCTATTCTGATGGCAAATCAGGTTATGATACTAAGAATGAAATGCTTTGCAAAATCTCCCAAAGAATGTCAGCAGTTGATCATATCAGTTATGGAACTCTTCAAGTCAAAAAATGTGCCATGACGTTGTCCAGAAGTAATAGATTTCAATACTTGGTATATGTCAAGTTAAATTTATTGCTAGAACATCACATTCTTCTTTGGTGCCAGAAAATGCATATGTTCTAGGAACAGTCCTGTATGGACTATTCATCCAAATATTGGGATTCAAGGAAAGTTCTAATCTGCTGTTACACGCTCTTTTGAAATCCGCACCAAGTGGACGTATTTGCTGCCTACCCAGAGTATGGCAAGTGATATGATACAGCACACAAGTAGTCAATAAACTGAGGCTAGGCTTTTGAATTTTTGAATAAAATATTTGAATTCTTTTAGTTCGAATTGAAGAATTTACAACAGCACGAGGACATTTTGATGTGCCTAGCTTCACAGACACAGCTAGATGCTTATCATTTGAGTGAAGGCATGCCAGTTTGGGGATCCTGAAATAGCTCTGTGTATGTTTCTGTTTATGCATTATTCAGCTTCCAAAACGCATTTTAGAAGAAAACTAACGCTAAGTTGGAAAGCCATTAAAGTGAGGACACCTAGCACTAGGACCTGGGACTTTCACCTGACTTGATCTCAAGAGACACAGGTCTCAGAGTAAAATCAATACCTCTTACACACTCATCCTGTTCATTTCTGAATTAATTCAGCTTCTCTGCATCCATGGACTGCAGCCTGCCAGGTGACCACGCTCATCAGGAGGAAGCATCAACTACTAGCAAGTTTCTTGATGGAGCCAGAAGTGTGATATCATTGTATCTGGCTTTTGACAATCTCCTTGCTTTGAGTCTCCAGCTAGGAACACACGAGCTGGCAGCTATGGCTTTAGTAAAAAACATTAGAACAAGTACAAAGAAACTCACTCACACAGACATCCAACAACATCCTTGCTTTAAACAATCACATGAATTCCCATAAGCTGTAATTACAAAATACAATGCAAAGAGGTCAGGTCCTAGCCCTTGCATTTCATTGACCTCTCAAGCTATGCAAGTAAAATGAACTTAACTCACATACTCAGGAGTTTAATGTTAACTATAACATTTCATCTTCTTTGCTTCTTCTAATTTTCATTTGATGTGTCTTAAAATGGGAGATAAAGACAAGAACCACTTTAAAGCCAGTAATTGTTTTTTTGATGTTAGGTCCACTGTCAAATTAGCCTCAGAAAACTTTGATGAGATTTGCCCAACTATTAAAGCTATTAGTTGAAACTTGAAATTGATTTATTTTGCCTATTACATTAACCTTCTCCTGCACATTCACTGGTTTATTACATAGGGCAAAGTAAAGGTAACTTGATATTTAAACATGTTAAAAATGAATATAAAAGACATCTTGTTATAAGCCACATGTTACTGTAATAACAAGTTGATAAAGACTTCATAAGAATGTTCAGTGCTAGCAAAAAAATAGAGTATTTGTAATAGTGTCATAGTGGAAAATGAATTTGATGGCACTGCAAAGAGCAAATGTAATTAGTAATAAGCAGGCTTTATTTTGAAAGTTTATGAGATATATGACCTGCAATGCAAAGATATGTGAATGGAAAAGAAATGTTCTTGTGACTGTGAGGAAGGGCAGAATGAAATCCATTTGTTTTGCCCATTTATCTAAGGCTGTTATAATTAGATTGATGTATTAATACCAATGAGGAAAGCTCCTAGCTTGAATGTAACTAGAGAAGAGAGCTGGCAACCCTGCCATTATTAACAGAGAATTATTTCATTAAAAGAGAGTGCTAATTTAAATACATACTGTTTTTGCACAAGAACCCAAGAGCAGAATATGAGCAATAATTCTATACATACTAAAGCTGTAGGTGTTTTGCCAGGAAAAAGCACCTGCTCTTCACCAGCAGAAAGTGTATCTTGAATTTCAGCATAGTATCCATATAGCTGCAGTCCTTGTATTTCAATCAGAAAGATATCTCAGTACAAACATACAAATTCATGAATCCAAAATGTATTTATACTCGATTTCTTCTGTGTACAAAAGACATCCTTGAAATGTCAGCTTCTCCACCTTCTACTTCTGTTTCCACAAACAACCTCTCAGAAAACTCACTCATCCAATAACATAGGTCAAAAAATAAAACACCAGCTTACTGGTTTTTTTTTTTTTCTCCTTACAAAAAGTCTCTATGGGAAAGTATTTCTTATGTGCTCTAATGTTGGTATCTAGAGGGACTGGACTCCAATTTGGGGAGCCAAGCAGGCCAGACACATGCGGGGAAAGCAGTTCCCCTTGTGGTGGCAGGTGGACATGGTGAATATGTGTGCCTCAAGCTCCTCCGTCCTGTGTACCACACACACATACACAGCCACAGAGACACCAGTTCAGGCTCTAAGCACAGTCTGTTTGCAGATAAGGACACAAGCGGCCAGGGCAGTTGTTCAAGCAGCTGAAGTGCCGGTCCCTGGGTGCACTGATGAAAAGGGACCCTTGCAGAAAGAGTCCTGCACATGAGATTCAGCCCATGAGCTGCCAGCTGGACCATGCTGCTTCATGATATCAACAATGCAGGAGCTAAAATACAATCACAAAAGGCATCTTCTACTCCGTCATCAGCCTATTCATGCAGAAGCTGAGTACCAAGAGGGAAAAGAACTCTCTTTGACAAGAAGAGTTTTTTCTTGTTTTCTCAAGCATCACTCACAGGCAGTGTTTCTAAGGTTTCTGAGTATGATGAAGGTTATTGGTACTCACCGTACCATTTGCAATTACAAAATGTCACTACTCAGTATTTTTCCCATGTTCCCCTTTCCTTGCTGCAGTCTGTGATTAACACTTGACGTTTCAAGAGAATAGCCAGCCTGCACTTAACTGTTTTGCTTTCGTATTTTTCTCCTTGTTTATCTTGCTGTATTCCTGAAATTGCTTTGCTATTTGGGGACTTAGAAAAACCTGGTTCTATGGTGGCATTTTAAAAACAGCTTAGCTGGGCTTCCTGGCGCTGTGACAGACAGAGTGAACTCAGACATAATGTGCTTTCCAGTGACTCAGTGCAGGTATTCGAGTGGTTATCTTAAAAAATGAATAAAGTTGTAGGGTTGTGTCCTCCCAGCTGACCTGCCAGCAGGCTCGTGTTGGGAGCATGCATGCCAGCAAGGCTGCCATCAGGCACTTCATGCAGCTCCATAAAATAAGCTCCTAAGGATCTAAACTAATGCTGTAGTGTTCTGGGTGTCCTTAGCACACACCTTACACTATCGGTGCTAATAGGTGGAGTCTCCCATTTGTAAACCCATGTCAGGATTCACATATAAGACACATAAATTAGGGTGAGGAAAGAAGAAAAGGATCCTGTTGACAACTGCATGGCTTAGAATTGTGTCAGAGTTCTGAAACCAGGAAAAAAAACAGCATGAATGTTCAGTCACATTTTCAAACAGCCTGCCTTCAACCTTGTTTAACTTTCCATGAACATTTGGAAAACTCGTAACACTGTATTTTACTATTATCAATATTCATGTAAAGCAAGTACTGAGTTTTTGTGCTCAAATATTTATAGAAAGTGAATTTTATGTTTGTTTTCCATAAACATTAGTATCAGAGTCCTGGTTGTTAGCATTAGCACCACACTGTCGGGAAACAGAAACACCACCGTGTGCCTTACACAACCAGTCACAGTTAAACGATACAGACAATACTCCAAAAGAGATCTGTAGAGCGCATGAATCATAGAATAACAGAACAAATCTGCAGAAAGAGTCAACTGTATATAGGCTTTCTGTCAATGGAGAAAAGGAGCAAAATTTATCAGATTCAATTTAAGTATGAATTATTCAGCCAGCTCTTTTTGCAGACTTGCCTTTTAGCATTATTATTTCTCATTTTAGACTATACTAACTCACTTTATGCAAGTTAGGAAGCATCTGATCTATTATTTTTATAAATTATGGTGATAGTGCTGAGGGCTTCTATTCTTCTGGTACTGGTAATTAGTTAAGAAACATACTTCTCCTGCAGAGGCAGTAAAGCAAGCCAACTAAGAATGAGAGGACAGGAACATTATAGTCTCCATTTTACTGAAGGTAAAAGAAAACCTTTTAAAAATCAACCATTACCAGGTTCTTGGATAACATGGTGATAGATCTAAAGCCTTAACCTAGATCTTCTAATCACTAATAAGGTGCACGTGTCAGATTCCATTTTCCCATATAAATATGTTTTACAGTAATTTTTTAAGATCCATTTTATCTTTTCCACAGAAGCTGGAGTTCATCAACAAATAAAATAGCTTCTTGAAATCACAGGTGGTGAATAAAATTCCTCAAAATGCTACTGCATCCCCTGGAGGTCACACTTCTTAAAACTGCCTCCGTTTCATTCCAGTACCTAAGAGGAATATTTGCCCTCACCTTCGTACCAAGCCAGTTGCTGTACACCCTGGAGCTCATTTCCAAAGTCAGCTAGATGTGGGGGCAGGTCCCTTTCCAGACTGCGGCCACACAGCTTTGCGAGCCCTGCTTATTAGACTTCCACAGTCAGAAACACCCCTGTAACCAGATACAGCCAGCACAGCTGAAGCACCGCGCTCACGTGGTGTGCCGGCTGACTCAGAGAGGCTTCAGAGGGGTGATGCAGAACAGCAAAACCAGTGCTGAATGGGGAAGGAGGAGCTGGAATTTGAGTGGTCAGGTCTGTACCCTCATTCAAACTTGGCCTTCAAAAGCAACTTCTGCAGTAATTTCCATGTCACCTTTTCAGCAGCTTCATTGCGATTCTGTTAAAAATTTCCCTTTGCAAAAATTCCATTACAAGTCAAAAACCATCATTGCATGATAGTCTTGGCACATTCACCTTTTCTCAGCTAGATGTTTATGATTTTGGACAGTATTTCCCACAAGACGTTTCTTGCTCCACATTTTTACTGTCCCCAAATCATGTTCAATTTCGATTCTTCAAAAAAAAGGGATATTTTTAAATGTTAACTCTGCACTGATGGACATACATATTCAATGCAAGATCTTAAAAACTTACAATACAGCCTTGTAGACCTTTTATTGCTAAGACCAGTTTTGTTAAGATTCAGGAAGAGGCAGTGACTGGCCCCCCGGATCTATTTGACTTTTACATTATGGGACAGCACTTCTAACCGCAGAGGAGAGTTATTTTGGTAGCAGACCAGATTCCCAATTTACAAAAACCATGCTGCAGTCAAAAGCCTTCTCACACCAGTGAACTCCATTGTGTTTGCATAGTGCTTATTTTTAGCTGCTGTCATTGAAGTTATTACTAGAGACAACATCGGTTCAAAATGTCCCTTGGACTTAAGCAAAAAATAAAGGTTCCCTGGGATTCCCTGCATTATGTTTTTTGCATATTTTTTTTTCTCCAGGCATAAGTGCCTTCCCAATCAGTCATCTGAAATTAGCCCTGCTGATATCACATGTTTGTAAAAGTCACGCTTCTCATTCCAAACTTTTACAGTCCCTACATCTTTGTTAATTCTGACTTTTTAAGAAAGGGATTTTTAAATGTAGCCCAAATCTCATTCGGGAGTTCATTTTATTTTAATGCACTTCACATTTCTCAAATAAGCTTCTTAATTTCTACCTGTAATGAGTATATTATCCAAGTAACAGATCACTCTACTTAAAACTGTTATTATGCAGTCTGCTGAAATGAAGAAAGATTGCTAGCTATTGCTGAAAGCTGTCTGACAAGGACAGAAGTTGGGACTATTAAATAATATGTAGATTCAATCAAATATAAAGCATTAAATATTCATTGAGCAAACTGGCCACTATTCAACAAATACTTTATTTATTTGCAATTAAATAAAGTGAGAATTAATAATTTTTCCATTGTGTCTGCAAACACATTTGGAGTACTATAATTGGAAGGGACCTAAAGAGGCCGTATGGCCTGTCCTCCATCTGAAAGCAGGATCAGCCACACTTAGATCAGTCCAGTCCAGCCTGATAACGTTGCTAAAGTCTGCCAGTGAGGGAGATCCCCACAACTTCCCCATCTTCCAAAACCACTATATCTTTACCATTATAAGGATTTTCCTAGTATTTAATCCCTGTCAAAGTGCAATTTTAGAGCATTAGTCCTTGTCTATCCACCATTAACATAGGCACCAGATTATTCCTTGCCCTGATTATGACAGCTTTTTCTGTAGCTGTTTTTATGGACTTTTAACATGTCCCTTTTCCTTTTTTAGGCTAAAGCCCCGTTCTTTCCATTTTTCTTCCCCAGTCATGTTTTCAAGTTCTCTGGGATGGAAAGAGTCTGTCATATGTCTAGCAGACTACATTTCTGTCTCACGGAATGATAACTTCCTATAACATGATAAACTCTAGGATTGTATGAAACAAACAGAAGGGTTTTTTTTTCCAGTATTTTGCTTAATTGGCAGTTTCCTGAATGATCCCTGTGTCTGTGCCCATGAAGGTGTTGGACTCAGCACTTTCTCTGTATGCTCTAGAAAATATTGTCCATTCATTAAAAAATGAGAAGCTCAGCTTACCATGACACTTTTACAAAACAGAAGCGGTGGCTGGGGCAGGGCCGGTGTGGTGGCTGCACCAGCTGCCCAGCTTGCAGGGTGGAAAGATGAAACGGAGCTGCTGGGCATGGCTGGAGGCAGCACTGCCTGACACGTGGGGCTGTGCTCTCCCGCAAGTGTGCTGTACGGGGCTAAATATGTGCCATTTCCACCCAGGCTGACCAGGACGACGCTAACCAAACCTCTCAGCACCCCCTTCCCTCTCCTCCCTGGGCATCATCTTGCTCCTCCCGCGCACGGCCCTGAGGAGCTGTGGCTGCTGTGGCTGAATGTGACCATCAGGGCACAGAGGTACCTGGCCCTTGCACTGCAGCCTTCCACACAGCTGCTGCCAGCCCTGCCAGCTCAGGGGAAAGTTCACCCTCCACTCCCAATCCCTTCCCTGTGTCTGCCTGTGGACACATGGTGCGATGTTTTTCCTGTTTGTTTTTCCTCTGCAATCTTTTTAGGATTCCAGTGCTAAGCAGTGGTTGTTTTTAGTCACAAAATGCATTAGTGGCTCTGTACGGATCATAGTGGAAATGATTTTGTAGCAAATGACAGTCATGAGGGAGGCATAAGGAATTATTTTGGGGAAAAAAAACTGTCATAAGGGAGTCACTTGTGCTATCGCTCAAGTGTTTTTAGTACCCAAGAGCAGGCAATGTGAGGTAAAAGCTTTTTGTGCATTGGAAGCGGTGCTATAAGGAACATAAACAGCTACTGAATATATTAAGGCAGGTCATCTATCCTTCTCTCACTATGTACTAACTACTCTGTTATAAATGCCAATTAACGTAATCAGTTCTCATGAAGACTGATCTGCTCCATCACTGAAGTCTTTGAGAGGAACATATATAACCTGTGAGTTTACTGCTACCTACGACAGATGCTATAAGACACGTGTTGCCAGCTCTGCCAAAAGATGCAGAAAGCCTTGTGAGGCGGTGATTGTTAGGCAGAAGCGCTGCCTGCTGCCAAACAATGCTGCTGCTGAAATGCTCCAAATGCAAGATCGGTACTGCAAATACCACGTGCACTGGGATTTCCCACCCCTGCTATGCTCCCAAAGCTTTAGAAGTACCCAAACCTGCTCCCCAGTTGTTTTAAAGAAAGGTTTAAATGTGCTGCGGTGCTTGCATTAAGTAACTGATTTTACAGAGCACACAGAGCTGCAGAGCTCTTTACAAAGCCAGAGCCACCCGTGTACTGAGGGTCATGGAGTGCTGCGGTCTGCACTCGCAGCTGGGCTGTGAGATGGTGAGGGGCATTTCTACCTTGCTGGCGTGGGACCAGACTTGAGACAGCCCTCCGCTGCGGCACTCGAGCACGGTGGGGAGAGTTCAACCTTTTATCAAAGGGGACAGGTGTTGTTTCGAAGATAAATGGCTTTGAGAAGAAGGACTCTTCTTTGCAGTCAGTAAACATTTAGTGCTACTCTATAAGCTGAAATGCTACTTCCTTCCATGGGGTACATTTTGAAGTAAAATATAAAAACAGTTTCCTCCTGAAAAAGGTACCTGTTTGGTATTCCCTAAGCGACTGTGAAGTCCCTTTCACAGGAGATATTGCTCAGAAAAGATTTATGAAATGTGGCAGGGCAACATCAAGGCCTTAGAACCATTAATTTAAAATGCCTTTCCCCTTCATCCTCCTGTGTAAATTGCTGAGCAATCATGATTTCTTCTTACCTTCTGCTCTCAGTGATACAGCTCGTGTCATGCTAGGATCACAGTTCCATGACATTAATTATACACAGCCAAGATACACTTTTTATTTTGTGCCCAAAATGGAAAATAGTGCAAAGGAGCACAGGAGACACTGGCTGTGCTTCGGGAGTTTCATTTCAGCTCTGTACTTTTTTTTTTTAAAAAAACCTTATGGCTTGAGAGATCTTTCATTTTGAAAGCAGTAAAGGAGTCACTGCTACATTCAGAGCTGCTTACAGTGGAATGCCTTAAAATATAGAATAATAATATCAGGAGAAAATTTCTTGGGCCTGCTTACTTTTGTGTAACTGAAGGTAGATGACATGGCCAAGATAACAATCTGACCCTAACCTAACCCCCTAGATGCAATAAAACAGAACCATATAACTCAGATATAAGAGACCCAGAGCATCGGCTCAGCGAGTCTGTCTCTTCCTAGGGCAGGACTGTGGCATCTGGTACATCCTGCAGAGGGAACAACTTGCATCATTTTACCTACAAATTTACATTATCAGACTTTACCCATGCATCAATAGCTGCAAAAATTATCATAATGCATTAATCTAAATTAAATATGTGTTATAGAAAGAGACCTTTACAGGGCCAAATTCAGATGCTCACCCATAGCAGGATGGAAGTGGCAAGGAGAGCAGATGACCAGGCACCACAGGCACAGGGCCATATTTGTGGTTGCTCTTTCCAGTAATGCCCTCTCCAGCCTGAGAGCAGCAGCTGCTCCTGAGCGCTCTTCATTGGATCAGCATGGGAACAGTTTTCAAGATCTAATGTGGCCCGTGAGACAGCTTTGCCTAGGATACAGCTTACAAGGAGGTGTTGGTACTCATCGAAATGCCTTGAGGATACTAGGTGGGTGAAAGCCCCCAGCAAAGCTGAAAAAAGCAGCTTAAACATCTGGTACCACAAAGCAGCTACACCTCATCTGCAGCCCCACAAGCTCACACAGAGACCAACATCAGTGAGGTCCCGCCGCACCCACAGGTGCAACAGGAACTGGCAAAAAGAAAACAGTAACCTGGGATGTTCCCAGAAGACAGGCTACAGCTCACGCAGGTTGGCAGATCCTCAAGCACATACGTGTCTCTGATCATGATTCTCCATGTCTCAGTGCTGGGGAGCTACATATAGCTCTGTAGCATCCTTTGCTCTGCAGGTGGTATGAACGGAGAATGAAATATTTTTACTTCAGCAGCCATGGCCATCTAGATAACACCACACTACTTTCTTCCTGGACTCCTCTTTCAGTTCTGCCAACAAGTATGTCAGGCTACTCTATCTGGCAAGGGAAGAGAGCTGCTTGCAAACAGAACTAGATGCTTTCTAGACAAGGTTTAAAAAATTAAAAAGAAATTATGGACTTCTCAGCTTTCTACAAATGTGTTTGGACTGTTGTGAAGGAATACTGGTGACTTTTAATCTCTTTTCATACAAATATTTTCCAATTAGTTTTACATTATTTATGGATCCTCTAAAGCTTTTGCCTTCCTTTAACACTGTGAGCGTAATGAAACTCCTTTGTGACTGATTTATGAATTCAGATTTAGCATGGCATTTTATGAATCTGACATTTCCACACACATGAAATCCCAGGCACCGACGATACAGTGATCTATTGGTGATCTATATTCTATAAAAGAATGTGAGGAAGGACTGTAATGGCATAAAAAGGAATCACACATAGCCAAGACCTGATCTATTGAAGTATCTATTGAAATTTCTTAAAACATGTAAGTAGCCCTTGTGAAAAAATAGAGAATGAATAGACCTTTCTAACAGACCATTCATTAGAACTGGTCACAAATTTTGGGTTTTTAAGGTTTTTTCCCACCTGGTTGTTACATGTCCCTTTAAAGTTTTCTGCTAGAAGATAAAAGTTCTTTTCCCCCCCCAAAAAAACTGAGATATTTTTCCTCAGAAAAATTGCTGTGAGACTCCTAGGTGTGTGCCTAAAAGTCCCACACATGCTTTTGCCAGACAGCTCATCTACCACCAACTCCGGCTGTGACCAGTGTGTCCATGCCTCCATAACAGTGGGAGCTCAGGGGAGGGACGAGAGGGCAGCCGGCACAGGAGCACAGGACGAGGAGGAGGACGAGGAGGAGGAGGAGCAGGAGAAATCCTGTGGGTAGTGCGGGCGCACCCAGCCTGGGACCAGGACAAACTGAGCAGTGCAACCTTTCCCCATCCTCAGCAGAGGCAGCAGATCCCAGGCGTAATTCAGGCCTGGAGACAGCAACTGTCCTAGGGAAAGGCAATTATTTATGGTAGAGAAAAGATCCAACTGTAGAGCATTCAACCTTAACTTTTGTACCTGTACCTGTGTACTTTATCTCTCAACGAGGCAATATTTAAGAATCCTTCAACTTTTCAAGAGCAACCAGTTATTCTCTGCAATCACACATAACTAACCAAATTCAATATCTAATGAAAACAACAAACACTACAGTCGTGTTATGCCAGTTTACCTATGTGAAGCTATTACTGCATCCTTTGGTCTTTTGCTTATATTTAGGGGTTATTTATTAGTGACTCATATTCTTTCTTGTTATAAGGCACCTGATAAAATTGTCCATTTCTGGGGAAAAAAAATCAAAAGAGCATACATACCATTTACATCTCACATACACCATTAGTCACTAAGATATTTAATGAACTGAAGGATGTCAAACCAGGCATTAAATTTCCCAGTTGCTCAACTAGCATTTGTTTCTTCTGCTCTGTATTTATTTTCCAATCTCAAAGTAGCCACCACCAGCTCTCTTGCCTTGCTGCTCATTCTTGGGCATTCCTAATGCAACAAGTCAGGGACATTCAGACTGCCGCTGATCACACTGGAGAATGGCATTTACACTGCTGTGAAGAAAAACAGCTAGCTGTTCTTCAACTTTGAGTAGACCTATTCCTTTGGAATATAACACAGGAGCATTAAGCAGTAAACCAAAGAGAAGACCCAGTGACTACTAAAGAACAGCTGCCTTATAATATTCCTCAGGCTGACTACTGCTCTGCTGGGGATGCTATGTAGTCCACTGCATCCTGGAAATTTCAAAAAGCCCACGTAACAACTTTAGAGAGCTCAAACAAAGGAAGAATGCAGAGCAGAACCAAAGAACACCAGGATTTTATGGTGTTTCGAGTACTCAGAATAAATTAATAGATTTGAATGCAAAAGAAGTAGCCACGGTAATTTGTCACCTGCTCTCTTTGCATAACTGTAGGCATAACGCTGTAATAATAGAGAATCTCTCCAGTTCCTCCATAATTCCTACATGAAGCCCAACACTTGTAATTACATTTCTTTGTATTGGGAGCATATCTTCAGTGGAAAATCTAGCACTTCTCTGAGGAAACTGCACCAGTACTTACTTATGTTCTTTAAAAGTGCTAAAAATACTTATTTAAAGTTTGAATTTCACAAGCCACAGCTTCCAGGCATTGGCTTATTTTGTGCTGTTTGCTAGATTAAAAAGCCTTCAATTAGCCATTGAAAAGGTGAATCTACCTGTGTGCATATGTTTGTGTGGCAGAAAAAGAGAGTTTTCTCTTCAAACCAAGATAATTGTGTTATTTAACAAAATATAGGTAGTATAGAAAAGCTGAAAAGTATTATATTCAGAGCATTTCTCCAAGATTCCCTTCATAAATAATTGGTAACAGATCACAACTGTTTTTCATGGTCTTAGTAAGGTATTATTATGAAACCCTTTTTTGTGTATGTGTTATCAAAGAGAGAAAAAAATAACGTCATTTCTCTCATGACAATGCAGAAGAAAGAAATACACTCCTAGCTGTGGTAGGCCTCATGAAAATGCTCTCCTCTCTCATCCTATCATGAAACACTGGTTTATTGTAACTAAAAAGCATATTCTCATAAGTAAACCTATTGCAGTAATGTTAACACACAGATTTCTTTCATACAAATACGTGAAACGTTTATTAATGCATAACACTGACAAATTTTACTTTGGTGTCAAGGTGCGGTATCAAATACAAACTTCAAAAAAGCAGCATGCAAATCACAGTCATTAGTGTTTTAATCTTTTGCAGCCAAGTTTTGCAAAAAATAAATCTCATTAATATGTTGAGGCAATAGGAAGCCACGTTATACACGCTGTCTCCAAAACAGATTAGTTGCTGAACAAAGTAAGAAAATAGACACATGTGCATGATACCTAGTGCCTGCTAAAAATACTCTATAGAAACTCACTGGTCATTTTTTGTACACCTGTTGTATTTTTTGTACATTGATCTCTCACAAAATCTAACTTAGTGTACTGGATTTTTAACCTCCTCAGAGATTAAATGCAAGCTTGTGATTTCTAATTATCTTTGCCATGTCTAAGTAAGTAAAGCAAATGCTGCCTTTTTCATGAAACATGTCACTGTTTTCAAAACCAGCCTTGCAGCAGTGGTGGCAGCTCACACCACAGGGGACAGCAGATGAAAAGTGTGCATGACCTGACTGCTCCCCATCCCCACGTGGCCAGAGAGTGGCTGAGGGCAGGTGCCACAGGGGAGCTTTGGTGGCCGGGATCCCCAGGGCCAGCACTCCATTCAGAAAAGGCCCATCAGGTTTCTTTCGCCAGTGACCGTGAGGAAGGGGCAGTTTTCCCTACGCCCTGGCCCCAAGAGCACCTGCATATTTTAGCAGGTTCAATTTTCTCAATATCACGAAGGCAGATGTCGCTCCCCATTTCTGAGACTCCTCACAGGTCTAGGAAGGGAGTAACTTCAGCTGCAAATGAGGGAAATCTTCAAGGAAAACACGACTTCAAGGCGATGTTTTTTACCTTGATCTGGCACATCCTGTCCCCAGACTCTGGATAAAACAATTGAATTTGCTTTTTATCCCGCAGCGAGCGGGTGAGTGCTTGGGAGTTGGGGAGTTCTCCCAGGCGCATGCACGGAAGGGGCTGCTCGCTGGCACCCGCGAGCGGCACCCGGCTCTGCACCATGCCACCGGAGCCCCCCCGGCTGAGTGTTAACAGCAACACAGCACATGCTGGTGACAACCCAAAGCCGTCCCTGGGGCTACCTGCCATCAAACAGCTACCAAGCAAGGGAGTCGAACCATCTCTGTCTGCTGCTGCAGCCTCCTTCTGCAATATCAATCTGCATTCACTTCTGTAACGCACTTAGGTTGTAATTAAAACCAGATCTCTAAATTGATAAATTCAACTATATGTTCTGATGTTTTTGAAGTTAATAAGCTGAAAACCATTTCTACAGCATATACTGTGTACAGACTCAGTTGTCTGAGTGACCACAGTCCTCAAAAGACAAGAACAAATAAACCCCCCCTTTTAGGAATATCTGCTGCTTTTCCTTCTTCCAGCTGAAACTAGAGGCTCAGTTTCATGCCACATTTGATAGCATGGATGGAGTGATTGCTGCAGGGTGTGCCGCAAAATACTGCCAACTTGTCTGCTTTAGTGCGTGCGGTAATATGAATGAGCCACGGCAACTGTCAGCAGTTAACAGAAAATAAGGTGCCTACCTGCTTGCTCTGTACTATGAGCTCATTAGATGCTGGCTGTTGTACAGGCTGAGTTTGATCTCTTAATTTTAGCATGTAGATTTTAAATAGACATGATTACAGCGGAGACGGGAGATACTCGTGACTGATGCTTTACTTCAGCCTTCAGATTTGGAGAGAACAAGTTTTTAAGCAGAGGATTTTCCAGCTGAGAAGAATAGTTTCATGCTCAAACATGTAAGCAGGCCTTAAAAACTTAGAAATGAAACTTGGCTGTGAAAATGCACCTATATGGGTGTGATGGGTTGACCCTGGCTGGTTGCCAGGTGCCCACCAAAGCCGTTCTATCACTCCCCCTCCTCAGCTGGACAGGGGAGAGAAAATATAACAAAGAGCTTGTGGGTCGAGATAAGGACAGGAGAGAGATCACTCACCAATTACCGTCACGGGCAAAACAGACTCAACTTGGGGAAAATTAACTCACTTTATTACAAATCAACCAGAGCAGAGTAATGAGAAATAAAACCAAATCTCAGAACACCTTCCCTCCACCCCTCCCTTCTTCCCGGACACAACTTCACTCCCAGATTCTCTACCAACCCCCCCAGCGGCACAAGGGGACAGGGAATGGGGTTTACGGTCAGTTCATCACACGTTGTTTTCTGCCACTTCATCCTCCTCAGGGGGAGGACTCATCACACTCTTCCCTGCTCCAGCGTGGGGTCCCACCCACGGGAGACAGTCCTCCACGAACTTCTCCAACGTGGGCCCTTCCCACGGGCTGCAGTTCTTCACGAACTGCTCCAGCATGGGTCCTTTCCACGGTGTGCAGTCCTTCAGGAGCACACTGCTCCAGTGTGGGTCCCCCACGGGGTCACAAGTCCTGCCAGAAAACCTGCTCCAGCGTGGGCTCCTCTCTCCACAGATCCGCAGGTCCTGCCAGGAGCCTGCTCCAGCGCAGGGTTCCCACGGGGTCACAGCCTCCTTCGGGAACCCACCTGCTCCGGCGTGGGGTCCTCCACAGGCTGCAGGTGGATATCTGCTCCACTGTGGACCTCCATGGACTGCAGGGGGACAGCCTGCCTCACCATGGTCTTCACCACGGGCTGCAGGGGAATCTCTGCTCCGGCGCCTGGAGCATCTTCTCCCCCTCCTTCTTCACTGACCTTGGTGTCCGCAGGGTTGTTTCTTTCACATGTTCTCACTCCTCTCTCCGGCTGCCGAATACCGCCTGTCCCAACCTTTTCCTTCTTAAAAATGTTATCACAGAGGCGTTACCACTATCACTGATTGGCTCGGCCTTGGCCAGCGGCGGGTCTGTCTTAGAGCCGGCTGGTATTGGCTCTCTCTCGAACATAGGGGAAGCTTCCAGCAACTTCTTACAGAAGCCACCCCTGTAACACCCCCCCCGCTACCAAAACCTTGCCACACAAAACCAATACAATGGGCTAAGCAAATTAATTCAATACACTCACTTTTCTAGTAATCTCAATTACCTGTCCCTTCTCTGTATCTGAGACAAAGCCATATACTCAGAGCTTCCAGGTTACACAGAAAATGTCTTTGAGAGCACAGAAGACAATATCCAGATTTCTTATTTGGTTTTTTTCCCAAATTACCTGCTTGACCAAAGTGGCAACGTACATAGCAGCAGCCATGCTGCTGCAGAGACAGACTGCTCTCAGCTTGCTTTGTAAGCGTGTGCCTTTGGTGGACAGTAGCTCTGATTTGGGACAGCACCTGCTGATAGGAACAGGAAGCACTGAACTATGTAGACACTTCTATTACACCCAGTATGGATATTTTTCCAAGGGAGTTTGCAGCAGCCCAAACCCAGATATCCTGCATCATTCTCCAGCTGCTGGACCAGCAGTGCTCTCTGTAGGCAAAAGCACTGGGAGAAGGCTGTGAGTGAAGTTATTGCAAAGAGGTAGCCAGAAAGACTATCGCCTCCTACCAGAAAGATCAGCTCTGGAGCAGCACATTCATTCTCCTCCCAACACCAGTCGTGTATTTGCAGAAGGCATGTTGCATCCCAGGAGACAGCAAAGAGGGACAAGTTGGGGAACATCTGCCAATACCTTCCACCTGTGAGATTTCCACACTTGGCAGCTGCTGTTACTCCTTCACAACCACCTCTTCTTCCCAACATAGTTGCAAAGGCTTCTGAACCATAACCTGGAGGACAGCCAGGTTGTTGAAGGAAAGTGCCTCTGTGCAAGCAACAAGCTACTTTATTTTAGATTGAAAAGTAGTTTTAATGAAGTTCCATCTGACTTTTGGGGGGTTATTGTTCAGGCAGGTATTAAAGAGCTAACAAATTGCAAACTTTTGCATTAATTGGCATTTATATTACAGTTAAATGCAGATGGCGAGTGTCTGCAGACTGGTTTCCTTATCTGCACTTGCCATTCCACTATGGCTGTGTAAATCATTGCTTTCAAACAGTTGGAGAAACAAAACATTGAAAAAGTGCCTTCTGAATATGGTGTAGCTACTTTCCCGAACAAGTTGATTTTGACAAGGGCAATAGCAATACATTTTTTAAAAATCCTGCACAATTTTACCCAAGAGCAGTCAGAGAGAGGAGGCCACATTCAGTGAAAGCAAAGTCTGTAAAGTGAATAAGGTGTACCTGCGCAGCTTCCGCAGGCAGCTACCCACACAGTAGAAACCCCATTACCCCAGCTGGCACAAACTGGGGGCAGCAGCATTCCCCAAGTGAGCAGCGCAAGGGGAACCAGGTAATTCTGGGTGAGCCTGGAGTCTGGATCTGGAGCGATGCTCCAGCCCTGTGGGAAGTTGTGAGCTTGCTGAAAGAATGACCATGTGAAACTAAGAAGCCTGGAGTAGGCAGAAAGTCAGAGGAGATGATCAAAATCACAGCTCTTCCTTGTCTTGTGGCAGAGTGTCTGGGCAGCCCTGTGCTGCACCTGCAGCTGAACTGCAGCAACAGCCACAAGTTCCCACTGCATCAATCCCCAGCTTTTCACCCCTTTTTCTGTTTCAAATATGTGACAATACTATTTTCAGCTAGATGAAAGCTTACCTTCACTAGCAGAATAGATATTTTATGCTCATGAATTTGAAGAACTAGGTATCTAAAGAAGAAATGTGGTCATCCATGGTATCCAAAAGCAGCCGAGTTATTTACCATATTGCTAGGTGAAACGTTGCTATCCTCCACATCTCTTTATCACCTTTGCAACAGCTCCCAATAAAGTAGTTGCGGTACAATGGCAGAACATAAATATTTCAGGTAGGAATGCTTAAACTGCAAAAAACCTGGCTGTAAATTCCCCCATATGTGGTAGCCACTCCCTCAAAATTTGCTGTTAAAGCCATGTAGATAACACAGGTCATATAACAAGCTGGGTGCAAGTATTCCCAAGAGCTGGATCATTGCTGATGACTGCCAAGCGCTCCTGATGCTTTTAATCCCCTCCGCCACTCACAGGGGGGCTACCTCTGTGATCCTCCAATTCCTTCCAGCCTCCCCCAAAGCTCACTTCTGCTGCTGGCTCATATGAAGGAGAAGTTGGGAAAACAGGCCGGTTTGAGGAGATAGATAAGACACAACAGCCATCAAAACCTGTCTGCTCCTCACTGAGGATCTGCAGGATCTTTATTGTCCCCCATACTTCTGGCCTTCCCCAGTGATTTATTACCCTGAAATCCTCTGCCAGGTTTGATTCAAAGTCCACAGTCCTCCAAAGCTTCTTTTGTAATATATTTATGACATTTCTGGAATGGTAAAAGTTATACAGCAAAAAGTTGTATAATTCAGAGTTAGTTTGGGGCGGGGGGGGGGGTGTTAGAAATTAAAAGACGTTAAAAGCTTCTTTCAACAAGACTGAGACAGTATTTTGATTTCCCTTTTTCATTTCTAAGCTCATACTCACCTACTATTTTGGAATTACTGTTATTAGAAGAGTGCCTGGCACCCCTCACTGAGCTCAGAGCCTCATTTATTGCTATTAGGCCAGCAAAGGTGTATTGAAAAGTGTTGCACCTGTGGCATTCATCAAATGCAATTTGCCCATCTTAGAGCTTTATTCTTTCCCTACTAATGCTCTGAGTAACTCTGATTTTTCCCACAATTTTCTCTGAATCACTAATTATTACATTTGATTTCCATTAATATGAACAGCTAATATTATTTGAAACAGTCTGTCAAGAGGGCAGACAATCTAATTTTGTATGGCTCATATTTGTATATGTTTCCCAAATATAGGTGTATGTAATTGTAGTTAATTAGTGTTTAATGCCACATACAAGCCAGACTAAGCTTTCAGCTCTAAACATACATATATAAAATCCATATATATATATATGGGTTTCCTTGCAAGGACTCGCTTCTGCAAAGCATTTAAGCACCTGCCTTGGAGCTTGGTGCTTTCCTAGCTAAAGCCTAATTCTGTGTATTTTTCCAGGCATGGTTTCTAGATGCTAATGCAATGTGAATAGTGCCAAAGTGGGATGTGGAGAAATTGGTGGCAAAACTGCTCTCTCTGACTGAAAATGTAATCTGAGTTCAGTGGAAACCCTCCTGCAAGAAGGTTTCCTCTGTTCTCACAGCCTAAGACCCCACTGCACCAACACTGCACTGAAGCTCTCTTTTCCCACTCTCAGGAAAAATCCATCAGTAACTTGACTAGCGAACAAAGAAGCTATTTCCATCACTAACTCTAGTAGCAAGACAAGATCTAAATGACATTAAAAATAACAAAACGTCCAAAAGTTCTTGTGCTTTTATGAGCAGGCAGGGATGCAAACAGTGTCCTTGGGAGCAGCAGCTTCACAAGAATGGGTTCTGTAGATCAATGCAATGCAGATAAGACTACAGAGGTGGTGCAGCTGAAAAGCAGCTTGGTGTTTCTCAGGACAGTCATTTCTAAACTGAGGAATTTCACATGATAGTTTACAGTTCGGGGATGAAAAGGTTGGGATTTTTTTTCCTTTTTTCCACCCGAAAGTAATCATCCCCTGAAGAAAATTAATTCCAGTGACTGGGGGGGACAGACATTAGCCTGGAGGTGGTGCTTTCTGCAAGAAATATCCTGATAATCAAATAATCACATTTCCTATCCCTTCTGTATGCCTTTAAAAGCTGTATGAAAATGGAAGTAAAAAATGCCCTCACATTTTGCTAATTCTCTGTTCTTGGATAATCTTACACTATGGAAACAATGACGGTGTTGTACTGTGGAAGGAGAGGGAGACATCAGGGCAAAAGCATTACTTTTCCCATCAATCATATTACAACACTGGGAATTAAAGAATTTCCTTTTTGTCATTATATTTCCATTACTAAATACTGATACAAATTATTTCCTTTAGTCTCCTTGGGCAGGTGAGAGATACCACATTGTTTTTTAAATTAAAATAAGTTCCCCGTTATGGACTATGTGTAAAATGATACATTAAAAAACCCCTTACTAGAAGTGTAAAGTGTGATAAGAAAGTGCGCTATTAGAGAAAAAAAAGAATGTGATTTATCTGGTGACCTGTTTCTCAAATGAATTCTTCTTTTTTAAGAAACTAACACGCTATCAGCGACTAAATTCAGGTTAATAAAAGCATTGTTTACTCATTCTTTGCTGATGAGGTTTGATTGATGTTCTGAGAGATGCAATTCACCATTTGAATTTTCTGCCCAGGATTATATTGCCAATAGGTCCCTCTAGCAGGAGGCATAGTTTTTTGTTTGTTTTCCCCCAAGCTGTTTAAAATTATAAACATATGGTGCAAACATATAACAATATTATGTCAACCCAAACTGGAATATGAGTTTGTAACAGAATCTTCTCTAAAACAAACTAAACCACCTCTGCGACTTCGGTCTGTCTGCTGGTCTGACATTTTAAAGAAGCTTTTGGACTTGTCTTTTCCTTTTATAAATGAGATCCAGTGAATAAAAAGGTAGTATATGCCAATTTCCCCACACAGACATTGACACACTGCCAAATGCAGCCCAATGCAAAGTAAGCTGACTTCCATGGAAATTCACCCACACAAAATAGAATTATGTTTGTTCTACTCTTCTTTAAATGGCCATACAATCCTTCTGTTTAATTTGAGAAGACAGGAATAACTTTGTAGCATAACCCATGTAATAAAGGAAACAGCTCCGGTTGGGAGTTCTTCATATTGTAGATGTAGCTTACAGAATAAAAGAAGCCGACTTACTGAAAAAAAAAAAAAAAAAAAAAAAAAAATGGCAGGTTAAATCTGGCTGATGTAGTGGCTCAGCAGTAAGGAGCATAGACTTTACTGAATTATAAATGTCACGGTTGACTTCCCAAGCCACCGACTAGATTTGGGAAGGAAAGCAGTGGCTAGCACTGGCAGAGCTGCATTATCTATTGATGCATCCTGCCCTACAGTAAAAATATCTGTTCATTAACCCACCCTGCATTCTTCCTTCAGGTACCCCTGTGGTTTGAGAGTTGTGAAAATATGACTAAAGGAAGAATAAGAGTGCAAAACAAAATATGTTTTAACTTGTAATAATGACAACACATTACAATTATAATAGTGGGAAATCTGCTGGCAGTTGGGATGTTGTGTATCATCACAACCAGTCTGAACTTTAGGGTTGCTGCACAGGCTGAATTCTTGTTCAGAGGGTGAAGGCTATGGCATGCAGCACAGTTGCAGTGGGGATGCTCTTTGCTGTGGTCATATGCTTCTTCATGTTCACTTCACTTAGCACCTACGATTCTACTCTGGGGAGAGTGCTGAGACACCAGTCAGTATTTCTCTGCATATTTCTCACCAGCTCCTTAACCCCTTTTGGAGCGAAGCCAATGGGATAGCTTTAGGTATTTACCAGGGTGTAGGGATACAAAGATGGGCTGACAGCAGATCTGCTTTACATCCGCTGGTGGCTTCTCACGTTTTAGTTAATGACAGAAACAAGGCTCCTTCTTATTTGAAAAATAACTAACAATGACTTAAGCCAAAATATTGCTGCTTTAAAGCTCATTAGACTTTTTCTAATGACAATGAAGAATGCACCCACGTTTCCTGGACTTTTAATAAAATGCCCCAAACTTAAATGAATTGTCTCGGGAAGAAAATATGTAACATATTTTGCTGAACCCACAATAATGTCTTTCTTCCGAGCAGTTTGGAAGACTCTAATGAAGTATCATGCAGATGGCTGTTGGACCGGGAAGGCGTTTCTGCAGCTGCATCTGCCATGCCCAAGTTTGCCCCACAGCACAGCAGAGCCGGGGACTCAGCACCAGCCACTGCCACCAGCACCTCTGGAGAATAATGACTTCCACATACACCCTAGCTGTTTCCCCCAGAATGGTAATATTAGGCTTTTCATTTTTAGATTGACAACAGGCTCTTAGGCGCATTAAAAAAAAATCCTAGTGGAAAAATAAAGTACAAATTTGTAATGCAAAAGCAGACTGGGAGCAGACAAATGCTGTCATGGCCAGGTTGGCCGGCATCACCTTGCTCATGAGAGTGGCCACCGAGAAAGGCAGCCACTGAGCACCGCAGAGCTGGGACCAGGACGAGCCCCAGCTCCCAGGCCCCGCTGGGTTTTCTGCCTGTTGGAAAAGACTGCCCGCAAGGCTCACCTTCATGTGGGCTCCTGTAGCACTGGGAAGAAGCTGGGGAAGGAGGGTGGAGGAGTGTTGCTTCTGGCAAGGTGAAAGCTCCATTTTGAGCAACTGCTGCCATATAACCCCACCGTGATACAGATAAGTTCCTCCAAGGTGTCTCCTGACTTCACTCTCTGCTCCAGCTTGTCCTGAAATGCTGCTCTGGACCCTGGGACAGAGGAGAGGACGAAGGGGGAAAGCATCTATGGCCATGGTGTGTGATGCAGGAGTGTGCACACAATATGTACATGCAAAAGGAGAAAAAGGCAGAGGAACCTCCTCTGTTCTCCTTCCTCCAGTTAATCCACAGACGGGTGAAAAACAAAGGAGTTTTTCTAAGATTTGGTTCTTCCTATGGAAGTTTTGCAAAATGAAATGCAGAGATTCTTTTGCTGTCTTTGCAAGTGAACAGCAAGGCCTCTAGAGTTTTGCTGGTGGGTTTTTTCCTTAATTTTCTTCAGTTGTACCTGAGCACACAGTAACATTAGAGGAGATGCTGTTGGTCTAAAAGCAGAAATTTTGCTGCTTAACCTTTGCCTGCCCCACCTCCACACAGGGAGGCATGCGGAAGAGACTGATAACTAAAGCTGCCTGCCTCTTGGCCTTCCCATCCTACAGCACCATGGAGACCAGGTGCATGGAGGTTACTGAACAGTAGGAAAGATATTTTTGTCATCAACATGAAGCACTTTGTCACCTTCCTCCTCACACAGAAATAGCAGCAGGTGGAAGAAGCACATTTGTCAAAATGAGGGTAGCTTGTTAAGGACTTGAGTGCCTTTTATGCAGAGGGTTCCAAACCTGATACCCTGTGACAGATGTCAAACACTACAGATTAGCATTTTGAATCTAGGAATCACTTTCTACACAATTGAAAAAACTTAGCTACACCATACAGTATCTTGCAAGCTCTTTGCTATTTCATTAGGTGTTCTGTGGCAACCTGATATGTTAAAAATGTGGCTCAGAAGGGCCACGTTCTGCAGAAGGACTCTGATATTACAGTTTAATAATCTGCAAATTAGGCTCAATCTGTGAAAGAAAATCTTCAAGATACACCCTCTATTAATTCAACAAGAAGAAATTCCCTCTTTTCTGCACCATTTTCTTAAATGATAGTCTGTCCAGTTTTATTTAGCATGCAGAATTTAACCTATAAACCAAAGTTATTTTTTATTATTTTATTACCATATTTTTCAAAGATCATCTGGTATGCACCAAAGCTGCCATTCATCCGAGATTACTGGAACAAAAGTTCTTCTGTTTTATTGCACAGATCCGAGACAATATTCTTCAAACCTAGTTGCCTAAAATTAGGGTTCTCTTTTTATGTACCTCTGCTTTCCGGGTGTTCACAAACCCTACAATGAATAGCTTTGCAATGCCTCAGAAAAGTCAACCCAGTTTAGTTTAACTTTCTTAATAGTTACTTCTGAGTCTAACCTTAGGTATAAGCTGTGGACATGCTGCCTCCCAGAACATGTCTGAGTTTCTCAAACAGGTTCGGATTTAGCCTAAGTCTACACCCACTATTTACTGAAAACATTAAATGTTTATTGATTTCAATAGTTATGGAGAAACCAATACCAAGCACTTGTGAGAATCCCATCTTCATTGGTTATCGATTGTAACTCTGACATTACCCTGGATTTACAATATTGAAATGGAGAATAAAGCTTCTTCCAGAAATCTTAAGGTTGGACATGCACAACTCCATTTCAAACCAACAGGTTAAATGACTGAATGGGAAACATACAGAGCAGCACATGTGGCAGCATGTGTGGTGCATGCAGATGCAGGGTGAGGGCAAGGAGACTGCAGAAGACTCCCCCGTGGAGCCGGGGAGGGGGGTATGAGCCATAGGAAGGGCAGGAGCTTGGGGACCATGGGAACCCCTTTGGTTCAGAGCACGAAGCCACCCCCTCTTCTGCTGCTGCTCTGCTGACTGCCGAGCTGCACCCGCCTTTCTGGGGTGAAGCTTATAAATTCCAGCTTGTGGAGCCTGTTTCGAATTGTGCCCCATCGATCATTATTTCCATGATTTATAAGTGGCTGTCAGTGGCACGAGTAGTGCGCTATGAAAAGCTCTGTTCCATGGACGGGACCTCGTCAGCGAGAGCAATGGTTTCCTCCTGACGGTTCTGCTTGGAAAAGCTTTCATTTAGCTAGATTTCCACCACCATCTACATCCAAAATTAGACACGTTTCCCAAGACTGTTCATTACACCACACCATAGCTCCTAGTGGCTAGAGTATTTTATTAGTGCAGCTGAAAATAGGCTTCAAATATGAAAAATGAAACCTGACCAATTTTATCATTTCCAGTCATTTGATGCCAAACTTTCACAGGGTAGAATAAGACTCAACAACAACAACAAAAAATCAGTGTGAAATAAGATACTAATTGAAATGATACAGATTAGTCTGTGTATGTTCCTTTTAGTTCATACCTCATTTTTCTATCAGAACATAATGATTATGGGAAACCAACACACAATGTAATTATATTACATCAAATGATTCAATACAATAAGGTAAATATTTTCTGGATTTGGTATTATTGGGTTTGGTTTTATATTTCAGCTGTAGCGATAAGAAATTTTCTTAATGTTTCTAACATAACTGGTTTAGGCAAATACTTTGTAAAAACAATTCTTGATGACATGAATGGAATTAGGGATCTCCCATGACAGTCACAAGTCATGTTACAGAGCCACACTGAAATTTATCTTAATGGATGCTTTTTGTATGAAAGAGAACAATTACTGAATTCTTCATTCACAGTGAGGGAGAAAACCAAAAGCACCTAATCATAGTATAACTGAGTTAAATTGGAAGAAAAAACAGCTTTTGAAGCACAGAAAGAACTCAATTATTTTGTACTTCTCCCTCAGCACTATTACACTTTCTCTCCTAACCTATCCTGTGTTTTTTCGGACTGGAAATGTTTGTAAGACAGTATCTGGCATACCTGTAGGTGGAAAATATTTATTCTGAAAAGACAAAAATCCAGCCTTGACCCAATTGAACCTAGCAGCAAAAGTTGATTTAATTCACAGTGAAGACAAAGGGAGCAGCCCCAATACAACCCTGGGCTCATTTGGGTCCTTTGGGCTCCACTCCTCACCATTTCTAGCAGCACACGCAGCCCGGCAGCTCCGGCCTCTCCCAGGGACCGGCACCGACTTCTGCGCACAGCCAGTAATTGTGGAGGATTTGCTGACAGAGAAATCTTCTTCTAACCAGTGTGTGGGCCAGTGTAACACGTAAGAGGTTATCTAAACTACATAAGCTTATCTACTACAATTTTATGTGTATTTTTACACATCAAAATATCATTGCTCTCTTGACCTCTGTGGCATATTATAAATGTAAGTTTTGCACTTTAAGTGACCTTTTACTTTTTTTCTTCTCTTTCCTTTCTGTACTCCCTTGTCAGTTTAGCAGGGACTTCTTGATTTACCTTCTCTTTTGCGTTCAATATTTGTTTTTCTACACACTTCACAAGCACCACAGCATCTACAGTTCATTGTATTTGATCAAGTTAGATCACATATACATAGTGAAGTCCCTGAAACACACAGGCATTGCAAGATGAATTAAGGAGGTCGTGCAAGCTCTTAAAATCACGTTTTCTGAAAACAGCAGAAAAGCCAGCAGGTAATAAAAGGCAGTCAAGCCACAGATCATGCAGAAAGTGAGTGATACGAGGCAGCAGGCTGACCACTGTTTATTGCCAGATAAATTAAATGGATGCAACTTATTACTTGCTGGCTTTTCTGCAGTTTGATAAGATGTAATTCACATTTTGGACAGTGAGGCTGTGATCTCCTTTGACTGTAATGTTCCCTTTGCTCTCACTGAATCTGTCCCTCTCTGCCTCATTCAAAACGTGCTAATGGGAAACTGTTGAGGGCCAGTTCCCGTACTGGTATGTAGAGGCTTCTTACTGATGGCGAGAATAACACCGTTTCAGCAAATTACTAGCTCCTTCCCCTACCCCAGGCAAAATCCGAAGAATATTTTCCCATCTCTGACTTGTTCTAGTTTATGCCAGAAAATGAAACCTTTGTTTGTTTTCTGAGTTAGGAGAACAGAGAACCAGCAACTGCCCAAGCTTACAACTGTGTCAAACCCAAACACACATTTCTAGGCAGAAAGAGCTGCTCTGGGGGAGGAGGTTGCTTCCCACAGAGACTACAGCATCTGCTACGTCTGGAGTATGCGAACACTAAATGTGAACATTTCCTGAGATGTAGTTCAAGCTCCAGACATCACAAAGTGAATCCAAGTAACTGCACTTTGTGCAAGAAAGAAGGCTAGGAGGATTACATACAGCAGATTTTTAAGAGCAATTTGTCTCTGGTACAATTATTCCTTATGCAGCAACTGGAAACAGTGGTGGTGTCTGGTTGTGTGTACATGCATTGGTGTTTGTGTTTGCAAAGTGGGACAAGTGCAGAAAGCTAGACTTGCCTCTCCTCAGACCCAACAGGGCAAAGGGTCGGATACCCAAAATCTGCAAGTCCTCAAAGTGCCAAGGGACCTCAGAGGACACAGGACCTCTGAGGCTGGAGAGCCTTGCTCTGTCTCCCTGTCCCCACAACACCACAGCTCTTCTACAGGAGATGGAGTGGGGCCAGGCTGTGGCCAGGTGAGACATGGCACTTACTGATGAATTAGCAGTAAGACAGAGTCATCACAACCAAAAAATGTGGTGTTTTGAGCCCAAAAGACCAAAATCTCTTTGAGGAAAAAATGCATACTCAGCGACAACAAACACTGCACTTACACTTAATGGGAAGTTTACCCTACATTCAAAGATCGAACTGTATACCAGAAATCCATACGCTCAGAAATGCTTGACAAAACATAGCTGTTCTCCCAAATCATGCATCAGAGCTCCCAAATGTAACAAAATGAGCCAAGATGGAATTAACAGCTACTCATGCCGAATGCAATCCTGCTCACAAAATTCAACATGGAGAGGAAATTTAGCTCCTAGGAATAGATGCAATTTATCATTTGTTTGCCATTCCCCAGCTGATCAACTCCCAGCTGTACACCAACTAAACATCAGGGGATTAACTCAGTTTTGATACAGAGTAATCAGTCTATTTTGTCTTTGAGCTGTCTCTCACATCGTCACATTTCCTTAGAAACATGTGATATTATTTCACTACTGCACCAATGAACTCTAAAAATGGTAGTTAAGCCAAATAGTGCATGGACTGTGAAAGAAACCTCTTGAATAACAAAGGCATAAGCAGCACCTTCTCTACTTTGTAATTAACTGACTGAAAGCTGTTTAATAGCATCCTAGTAGAGACTACAAGGGTCACTAGCATCACTACTTATATACTATATCTTAATGTGCTGCTCACAACACAAAGAATTTTCTTATACTGAATTGTAATAGGCTGCAGTAGTTGACATTGCCAGGAACTGCTTGCATGATGAGGAAACAGCCTAGCTGATGGGAAAATATCCTAGCTGACTATTTCTTGGTGTTACTCTGCTTTCACTGATATACAAATATTTTGGCTGTTTTTTCAGAAAGTCAAATGTTTCAGGCAGAGTTTTATTTTATATACATTTCCTAATGTGATAATGTAATGTATTCACAGTGATTTAGAGAGACTGCAAACACAGAACTCCAGTTCTCCTCCGCTTACAGGTGATACCAACTTGTCCAGGATGAAAATAATAGCTACATATCAGCAGTCAGTGCAGATTTACCAGACTTTGAGCCACTGCATGTAGGTTAACTCTGGTTGTACACACATACATGCACGCACACAGAGATCCCGATCAGGCATCATACAGCTCCATCCTTTGACACATCACAGACACTTCAGGTTTTTTCCTGACACGGCACAGTAAACCCATGCCCATCTCAATCATAGTCCACTTAAATGCTAGTGAAAATGAAAACAGAAAACAGAAAGCCACACAAGCAGGGGCCAAAGGAGGAAAATTCTGCTTGGATTTCTTCCATGTGTATGTACCAGCCACTGCAGCACGGAGGCATCAGGATTCTTCTGCAGAAAAATTGCTGCTAAAATGTCTCTTGTTTCCCATTCTGGAACTGTACTTGTAAATACAGGTTGGGGGGTTTTTTGTTTGTTTGCTTTTCTTACACGTGCTGCTACTGTGTCATGCACTGACAGTCTAGCCCCAAAAGTTAATTAAATGTTCAATATATATTACAGCTTCCTTCCATTAGTATTCATCTGCAGAAGCTTGTGACACCTCACCCATTAAGTTCAGATACATGTAATTTGTTCTTAATGTATGCTCATTATTTGCTATGAAAATGTGAAAGAGATTTCTACACAAGCCTTTTATTCAATATCATTTCATGCATAGCCAAATAGGTGGTATAAATAGCACTGGTTCTATTTTTGAATCTTTGCATTACGAGGGTTAGGGTTCCAGGCACTCACGTTGTTACAATGCAATCTGAGAATCCATGTCAGCAGCAGATCATTCGAAAGCATACATTTAATGGTAAACTGTCAAATACGTGCCAAGCATTGCTTTAAAAATAATTCTTCCGGCAAGATGCAAATCTATCGAACTCTCATCTTTGAACTTCTCACTTCCAACCCCAAATTTCAGTAATACTTTGTTAAACAACAATAAATTCTTTATTAAATATGGTAATAAATATTATTGCTATAAAATTGTGGCCAGTTATTTAAAGTTTACAATAACTTAGCAATTATAATAATTTAACAATGGAACACATATATAATTCCTATTTTGAGAATCAGACAGAAATATTATTCCATGGAAGAAAAATATTTCTTCTGTTTTCCTATGCTCTATCTGAATTCAATAATTCCCTAGCAGCAAACATTGGTTAACAGTCCTTTGCTAAGAGAAAAATCAATGAATCTCCTTAATTAACCAGTAATGCCCATTGTAAGTTAAGGTTTCTCCATCTGCATATTTTACAGAGCAACAGCCAAAAAACTAGTGTTCTTGTCCTTACCAGCAGCCTCATTTAGAAAAGGAGCAAACTGCTAAACTGAATTTCTTTATATCTTAATTCACTTCATTATCACTAGGTGGTCAAGGCAGTCCTGCCCTAACTTTCCAGACCAGTGCTGCACAGTTCATGAGCCTTCCACTTTTATAGAATGAAGATCAACCACATAATATGAATGATGGACGCAGAATCAGTTTTCTTGTTATATGAATCCCAAGTTTCCATCCTTGCCAAGCAAGTTCAGGACTATCAATACACAAAGCTTAGTCTAATTTTAGTTATTACTTTCGGCAGCAGAGATACAAGAATGAAGAGTACATTAGTCAGCATATTTTTCTCCAACTTTTTTTTTTTCTTTACAAAGGGAAGGGACTGTTGATTTTTAATTTATGATAAGAACATTTTTATGGTCTGAATATACCAACACTTTCATTCACACCTGTCTGAAGTGTTATTTTCAAAGGAAAATCACTTTGGTAGGTGCAGAAAAAACAAAAGTTCCAAACTGTCAATTAAAAGGGTCATAAAAATCTAGAAGTAGTTAAGCAGATAGCTACAAGTACTTCTTGGAACTTCTTTTCACCTACAAGTTTCCAATAAGTTCAGTGGTCATAGAGGTACCACAATGACAGTATTGACTTTTAGACCCTTCTGTGTCTGAAGCCATGCAATGCATACATGACATGCAATGCAGAAATGCTATACAGAAATAGGGGAAATTATCACCATGAGGAGAATATGCCACCCTTAGGATGAGACAGCTATAGTCTGCTGACAGTTCAAAACGTTAATTGTAGGATGGTTTTTGAGACACAGACAGCTGAAGTATTTGGAAGAGTGAGAAGCTACCAATTTTTTTTTTAAAGGAATGAGCAGTAGTAAGGCTACTCATAATGTAAGATGGTACTTTAAAATGTTAAGATATTATGAGAGCGACAAGTATGGACCACACTGCATTTCTCCAGAAATCCCTTTTTGAAACCTAGAAATACTTTCCTGCCAGCACGACTCAAATAGCCCTATCCAGTATGGCCAAGGTGAATTTTCTGACCAGAAGAAAACCCAACCAGCTTTTCTAACAGTTGTTTCTGAACCTTTGTGAATCCTTTATGCAAAATTTTTTTACTCCTGATTGTATAAAATTTCACTAGGTAGGAAAAATGAATTCAGAATAAGAGCATAGCTTTCTATTTTTAGCATTAAGAAGGCATCAGACCCACTAATGTCTTCTTAAAGAGTGATGTTCCTGGGTTTTCATCTAGGGTACGGGTGTAGAACAGGACCCACAAAGATGAATGAACTCCCTGTAGCTCTCCCAGAGATACTTCAGTCTAAAATGGCTAAATTTGGACATAGTCACATATTGACCAGGTTACTGGGAGATCATGACGTGTTTCAAGCTATACCTGGCATACCACATAGGGTAGGATGTGGAGGGGTATTTGCAAGAGAAACGAGAGTTGGCTGGAGAGGAGCAGGATGCTGCATGGTCTCCTCCGGCTGCACTGTAACAACCTCGCTTCCTTCAGCAGGAAGTTTTTTCCAGCTGCTTTGTTTGCTCTGTGATTACATGTGTGAGCAACTAGAATTTATGAGTTCACACAGGTCAAACTAAAGGCTAAAATTTTTCATACCAAGAAAATGACAGGAGAGGGAGTCAAGTGAAAGGTCAAGTCAAAGGCTGTGAGAAGTTAAATACAGATGAGTCAACAGCCCACATGTGGACACGTCCCAACAACAAAATGCTTCTGCACTGTAATATCCTCACTAAATTTTTCAGTTCCCTGACTGAAACATTTTAGGCCCATTAACATGATTCCTCTAATAGTGCAGACATGCTTTTTATGCAGGGATGCCTCTGGAGATACGATAACTGGAGGAATATTCCTCTCTTTCAGGAGAACTGTCGGAGGGAATTACTCTAATATGTGAGCACAGAGCTCCTCCAGAAAAGGAAGGCTGCTCCCTTATGGGCAGATGAATGGAAGCTCAAGGATGATGTAGGCTTTGGTTATTCCCTTTTGTTTCTTGCTTGAAGCACTTTTAGATTATGTTAGGAGATCTTAAGCACTAGAAGTAAATGAGAGATTCCATTTACTTTTCTGGTAATTTAATGTTTGTCAAACTGGAAAATATACAGATTAATAGATCTGCCAAGCTCAGAAACATCTGGTTTAGCAAATTAATGAGTCTGCATGAAAAAGAGGGAAAACTGTAATGCCATGACAAGCTTTTCTTCCCTGACAGGCTACACACACATTAGCTGAGTGTCCTGTCCCTCCTCTCCAGTAGGGGTTTAGGGGCTAAGCAAAGGAATTAGGAGGTTTTCTGGTGACATCAGTGATTTCTGTGGTCTTTGAATAGATGCTAAGGACTGTACCCTGCTCTAGTAAACTGCTGGGGGAACTTTCCATTGATTTTAATGACAGTTCAGCTGGTCTGCAGCTTAAAAAAATTGTTAAAAAAATATATGGGAAGCAGAAATTCTCCGAAACAAGGTGTGATACATAACTTCGGATGAATAAATTGTCCTGAAGCTGTCCCAAGGAGGTCAAAACAACTTTTAGAAAATTCCGTTTCTTTTGAAGCCAAGACAGAAACAGTCCACCAATGCCTTTTATATTGTCAATTTGCAACACACGCCTGGAAAAGGGGAGACCAAGACCCAGAAAGGCTGCAATGAGTTGTTTTCCTGCTGAATATTCACAGGTGGACTGATAGGCGGTGGTACAGGGGAGGCTGGGAGGACCCTGGACAATATAGTCAGCATTGTGATGAACTGCCGACCTGCCGCATCTCTTACACAAATGCATTTTCTTCATGTTGATGGGGTGCCCATTTTCCTCCCATCTCAGGCTCAGTAGCTCCTCTGTCTCATATGTTTTCAGGGTAGCTACCTCTCAGTCTGAGACACGAGATGCAGCAGGCCTGGGACTGGCTCTATCAGGCATGCAGGACAGAAGCTGCTTGCTGCACTGAAACAGGAGCTCCAAGGAGTGCTCAGCCCAGACATGCGTTCCCACCACGGCCCCCGCCACAGCCCATCTGTAGAGGTGTGTCTGCTGTCACTTAATCCACTGCACACAGTTGCACACTGAAGAGAAGAAAGGTGAAAAGTCTGAGACTGAACCCAGGACCTTCCCTTTCAAAGCCCCAGGGTGACAGAAGTGAGCATCCCTGGGAAGGCTGGGTCTGTAATGGCAGAGGAGGTGCAGGAGGAGCATTACACAGGCCTCAGACAGGCAGAGGGGACGATTTGCAACCCATTTTCCTATTCTAAAACACTTAATACGATGCTTTGGTGCATGATACGGATGTTTTTTGCATCGTGGTAGTACATTTCTCTGACCTATTCTTTGGAGCTGTTGGCACGTTTAAATATTTATTATAAACTAATATGACATTTCAGTGAGATAAACACAGCATTTATCTCATCTAACAGACAGGAAGACAGTTACTCAAGTGTCTCCCAGAACTATTAAAAGTACAAGGTCTGGAAAGGGATCCTCCTCACCTGCTCGTAAGCTTGCAAGCCATGGAGAGGCAGTGATTCGCCGCTGGGTGAGCAGGAACAGGTCTGGTCTGCTCGTTTCATCACACCACCTCAAGTTAAAGTCCCAGACTACCAGAAATATTGGGAAAGATTACTCTGCTTATCACTGGTGACCAAAAATTACTTTTAGAAACAGAGAATGTCTTTAGTGACCTCGTTAAAAAAAAAAAAAAAGAAGGGAAAAAAAGGAGATAAAGCTGATGTGTGGGTTAAGTCTGCACTGCTCAGAGATAGCCTAAGGCAGTGTCTGCACTTTATCAGCTTTCACTGACTCAGTATGTTTATTCTTTTTATCTGTTTGTTTTATAGTAGCCAAGGTATTTGTTTATAACAGCAGCATTTTTATATCAAAATGTTAATTTCTGTATATAGGAACTGAGCTTTAAATTATATAAATACAAAGAAGGGAAAAGTTTCCTGAGAAAGGCAAACCCAAGGGATACATGGAGGACAGCAGATTGCATTTGTATAATGATTAACCATCTCCGCAGTGCCTGGGAAAGCAAAGCAAGACTTCCATGACTACACAGCCAAGTGACTACAGGGGCAAGGTGAAGGCATGCTGTCCACATATTATGCTCCAAATGGCAATCAACCAGACTGAATTTTGGAGATATAAAGGGAGATGAAACAACATAATTTAAAACCCAAGAAAAATATACTTTACCGGGTCACATAAGTATCAAAGTAGATTGATTGCTAGGGAACTAGAATATTAACAAGCCAAGCAAGCAAGTTCACTGTCTGCTCTAAACAGACATAACTGCAGGTCAGCATGCAAATGTCTTCCATTATTTATACAGTCCAAGACAGTTATAGGATATTGCATACTGCATAGAATATTAGCTAAGTCATGGTCGTGCAGAAGAAATGAGCAAAAAATACCCTCTAGATTTTAACTGTAGTTGAAACCTTCAGAGTATGCCTGAGAAATGACAATAGACCGTTGTTAATTTGACATAATGAGACCACACATGCTCCAGATCACCACCCAAGTTAGTTTGTGTCCAAAGTCTTTACACTGGCTAATTATCCCATTAGGAGTCAATAGAGGAGTGAATGACTGAGTAATGACTCCAAGATTTGGGCCATGTAGAGGGAGAACTGGTAAATGAAAAACAGCAATCAAAACCTCCAACAAATGAACAGAACCATAAGGGGTTTGTGGTTTGGTTTTTTTTTTTTTTTCTTCTGTTACTGGTTATTTCTGGTACCTTGCAATTTTCCCAAAATAGTGGGAAGGAGAAAATTGTAGCAACATTCCTAGAAAGTTCAAAGAAAAATCAGTGTTAGCAGTAATTTCATGTGAGAACCTGTTTCAGCCTTGGACTGAATCAATGAATTGATAACAATCCCATGTCTTTTTTTCTTGTCTCTTATTAAGAGAACTCCTTATATCGTAATAGTCTGACGCTTTCCAGTGACTAAAAATCATTAATAAAGGAAGAGTAACATAGATTTTTTTGTGCTTATCAAAGCTTCTACCAGCATTTCCATTCTGCCAGGTGAGAAAATGTTGAAAGATAAATAATTAAATTAATTCATTAATTTATGTATTTTGTACAGAAGGTAGCATTGTAATGGCATTCACATTTCCCAGTGGGACATTAGCTTCACAGTTTACATTGCAAGTACACATTTTATCCTTGCAGTCATAATTCATCTCAAGACTGCAATTAGACTCAAAAAGTCAATTCTGCCTTCTGACTAATGGGGACAGGATTCTTATTACCTTTCCTGCTGTCACCACTCAAGCTTGGAAGGATTGGAAGTGCTCTGCAATCCTCAATGCCCAATTAATCCAGCTGTTACCCAGACCTCATGTCCTTATAGTACACATGGGAAAGCCCCTCACATGAGACTCAAAGTGCTTGCACAGTGTTACTGTAGCTCAAGCCAGATCATGGTAACTTTGAAGCAAAACCAAAAGCAAATTCAACAAAAGCTTGAAAACAAGAAAAAAAAAATCCTATCCTTTTAAAATTATTCAGGAAATAAATCTCAAATTAATTTTTTCCACTCATTCATGGAAAGCCGGATCCTTTTTCACATCTCTTTGCTAATGAGTGACCTAAAAGGATGGACAATGTGCTTATAGGATGATTTCACCATCATTCCTTCATTTTCCTTTCACTATAGTGTAGCTGATGGCACATGATGCCCTGTAGCCCCTTCTGGACTAGACTCCTCTTGCACAGTTACCTATGATTGACAGGGAATGGACCCAGCTAATTCCGTCACTTGCTGTGTTAGTAACTTCTAAGAATTCCTCAATTTTGAGAACTTGAGGAATAATACAAAGTAAAATATGTTGAAATACTTGTGTTCTTTCCAGTAGGAAAGAAAGCCTGAGAATGATCAAGTTAAAAAAGGGGTGATTATGAAAATGAAACCTCCACCTCAAATATATGAATTCTGTTTTATTCCATGAAAGTGGGGAAAAACAAGGCAGGGGGAACAGGAGAACTTTAAAGCTAATAATGTTACTTCCAATGGAAAAATCTAAATGGAGGGAGGATGAAAGTTTTTGCAGAAGTTTTCAGTAAAAAAAAATAAAAATCTATTTTACATCAACAGAATATTTTTCAGAATAGGCTTCCAGGTCTAATTAGGAAGGCTCTCCTGCCCTTCCTGCAGAGAAGGGCAGTCAATATCGTGCTGATAGAGAGCTCCTGAAGTCACAAGGGCAGCAATAACAGCACTAGCATTAGGGTCCCACAAAGCAGTAGGGGCCCGCATTCATTGATTTGGGGAGCAATAAGGCTCATTGATTTTACTGTTTGACACAACTAAAAGCAAAAGAAAAATACACTTCAAGGAAGATGTGTCATGTGCATTCCCTGGATACATAAACAAAAAAGGCCCTTTGGAAGTATATCAATATTCTACAATAGCCAGAGAAAATCTGACATTTTTTGAGCATGATGCTGAAGTATCTGAGACATAACCAAGGATGAGTGGCAGCCTCTCTGGACACTTCTCACCACGATCACAACTTCCATCTACTTTCTTTCTCAGACAGTTTCAGTGCCTCTACCTGGTAATGGGAAAGGAAGGGCAGAAGAGATGGCAGTGTAGTTATGCAAAAAGACAAACAGTAAACATCACCACACAGTCTTCTGGCTTATCTGTATCTTATCAGCCTTCTCTAATAAAAATAATTAACATAAGAACAATATCAAGTCCAGTATATCAGTCTGCAAAATCTTTTTCTCTTAGAGTCAATGTAATCCTACTGAAAACCAAATAAGCAAATATGTTTTCATTGTTTTCTTTACCCCACTTGAATAGCACAGACTGTGGTTTGCAGAGTAAAGCATTTCTTTGGGTATTATGTACTACTGCTCAATTTAATAGCTAAGAATCTCAAAATATTAACAGAATTAACAGATTACTGTGTTCAATATTCTTGGCAGTTAGGGATTCTTGGCATTTTCCCTCTTGAAAATGGAAGAAAGAAGTGATGAAAAGAAATTATATATCTTGTTCAACAGCACTCAGGTCTGTTCTTTAACCAGGAATTGAACAATACCCTTTTGAGCAAGGAGGGGAAATAACAAAAACAATTTGTTTCTAGTTGACCAATGAATATTATTTTAATTAGCTGACAATTTTAAAACACAATCAAGTCAAAGGAAACATTTCGCTTTACCCAAAACACTGCATTTTCAATGTCCACACTTTCTAGTCCATGTCAATATTATTTAACAGTTACTTTTAATGTATAAGTTATTTCTTAACAGTAAAATTCAAGCATTTCTTTTAGAAAATACTTTAGCAAAATATTTGGGCTGTTTAAATCAAAACAATTTGCCAAAGCATACATTTCCAAAACATTTCACCTGACCTAAATCATAATACCTGGAAAAAAAAGGTCTAGCTATGTTCACTCTACACAGTCCCATTCACTATGTTGTCTTTCTGATTTTCTTCAGGATGGAATCTTAAAAGACTGCAAATCAAATGAACTAGAATAGGGTGTTTTTCTGTTTTTACAAGCTCCATTGCGGAATGAAGGAACCACAATTAGAGACCATCAATTACCACTATTATTTCTCCAAAACAGATTGCAAAGGGTCTTGCCTTTTCATTGGATAATGTGGCCATAAAAGAGCAAATTCTGAGATAATTTTCTTAAGAGCTTTTCAACATTTTTTGTTACCTTAGAAGCTGAAAATCATCTTTGGCAATAACATGCTGCAAAAGAACCTGGCACTATCTCAGCAGTCACTTTTATAACCAAAACGGGTTACTCTGTCTTACAGGCAAAAGGCTTTACCCTAAGAATGTAGAAGCCTGTGATATCTTTACATACATCTTACCAAGCCTTAATTTGCTTGACACAGGTATGCAACATAAAAATTAGTAAACACTATCCATAGAGTACCAAGCTACAAAACAAAAGTCATTTTAGTGAAGGCATGTAGGAATCCGAACTGTTGAGTCCAGTTTCAATTGTTCTGTTTCTGAAGTGGCTGGAAAAGCTTAATATTGGTCAAGATATGTGAAATCAGCCAATTAAATACAGGCAACTAAGACACAAATTGGAAAATAAGACATTAAAGCTACATAAGACACTATGACAGTTCACATACAAAGCTGGAAAAACTTATCAAACTACTGTACTGTATCTACTGTAACAGAGCAGCACTGGAAATAAACAGTCACACTGGTCAATGTCAACAAAACTTAAGAATAGTAGCACGGCATGAAAAACTTGAAAATTAACCCTTTCCAGAAAACCTTCTCCTAACAGCAACAAAGTATTCTCAACATCGTTTTGAGCCTCAGGGTCATGATTGGAAAGAAAAACACAACTTCGGAGGTTCAAGGACATAAATATCTAAAGCAATCAAGTTCTCATTCCAGTGCTCAAATGCCATTATGTCTAAGTTTGAGGTTACTGTGTGGAACTGTGCAGCAGTAATGTATTTGACAGAAAAACTCACATTATTATTTTTAGCTATAAATGCCAAAAAAAGCAGAATCCATACAGCAGCACTGGGTAGAAGTGTGAGGAAAGACAGGAATCCTAAGTATAAGGCAGAATGCATTTTCATCAAAGACAACAAGGCTTAAATATTAAGGACCATAGGTCACACTGCACCCCAAGTGCCAATGCCCATAATTGAATATGAAACATGGAATAAGGTACAAGAAACCGCCCCCCTCTTATCCTTCTCATAGGAGGCATTAAAGTGTTCTGGACTGAAAGAAGAGAAAATATGTGATAATGCTACCAACTCACTGAAGAGTAGAGGGAAACATTTCCTAAACTCATCCAACACTGGAACCAGCCAGAAGAGAAAACCGACATGGGCTGAAAGACTTTGCATTAGCAGACAAGTCTCATGCATCTACCATGAAACTAACACGTCCACTGAAAGGATGTTTCATGTCCCTTATCTTAGCCCTCTTCACCATCAATACATGCAGTGCAGAACCAAAAGGGCACCCACCCAGACTCAGTCTTACCAGCTTCCCAGAATAAAAAAAAACATCACGTGACTCATCACAAACATCTAAGGTGAAACAGTCTTGGGTGAAAACTGTTCTCAATACCTGACAAACATGCCCCCCAGCATTTCTTCCAGGACCTACACACCTTGTATCTGGCACTGGGATTCAAGCTGGCATCTGTGTCTGCTAGTGCTGAGCAGGGGGCCACAGGAGGAAGCAATTGCTGTGGCTCCTAAGTGCATGATCCAACACGTCCCCTCCATGTGCCTTACAGCTCTGAAAAGTCCTATGCCCTCCAGGCCTTGCTCCTGACTTTAAATTGTGAAATTCACAGACCTTAGCATAACCGAGCTTGATGACTGACCTCCCACAGTCCCCACCCCATGAACAGGAATAAAAGAAAATCCAAACACTGGCTGTGAGAGTGGCTGAAGTGCAAGGGATGAGAGATAGTTGCCTGCCAGTTGGCTTACAGAGGGCTTTGGAAATAAAGGCTACTTGGTGTAAACTGCTGGTGAAAGATCACCTGTAAATATAACACATTTGCGCTCTAAACAAGAAAATACTAGAGCCGTGACGCTGTTAGTTCCTGCGTTAGAGGAATGAGCTGTATGCCTTCACCTACCAGGGAGGAGGGAGTGGGCACACTTCTGATGTGAAAATACACACAAATAAGCAGCTTTTCAGATGGCCCTCAGCATTGTGCTTCCTTCTTTCTTCAGCTTAAAAATGCTATATGCACCCAGTGCAAATTACAAACAAAATGTACCATTAGGAGTCACAGATTTCCAAACCACTTTGGCAAAGAAAAGAGTTTTCCAAATTATAGAGATAAGCAGTGATCTGTATTTGCATAAAAACATGAAAAATGTCTACTGTGTGATACAAATACTACTAGCACTTTAGCATAATTATCCTGCCTGCTTAAAAATCGCCCATGGAGAAATGGATGAGGCCTTAAAATATAGCACAATGCGAAATACATCTTATGGACTGTATAGCTTTTAAAGTGCTCTTGAAACCCAAGAGGTGGCATGATTTAAGATATATTCTCAATTTCTTCTATATTATAGACTACACCTTTAACCCCAAATCCTGGGATGTCATTAGCCCTCAAACTTTATGAGGCTCATGACCTGGTACAAGATTTCATACTGTGCATCTGCATTAGCATTCTCATTCAGATCAGGAGTGCACTTTTGAAACAAATCTCCTCGTCACTTAATGAGTTTTGTTCCTGTTATAGTCTTAAAGCACATGGACCTGGAGACACTCTCCAGGAGTGCCTGCATTGTACTCCAACCCATAGTGGGTGAACACCAGTCTACTGGACCAGACGGGGTTTTGTTGTAAAATTCCTGAAATATGTGTAGTGTGGACTTTGTGTCCTTTGTACCAATGGTTTTACTGTACTAATCCACTCCCATTGGTTTCACTACTTGCTAACACAGACACAGTGTATAGCTGTGCAAAGATTAGGTTAGACCCTTAAACCCTAAAGGAAACTAATGATCTGTTGGAAAACAGGATTCATCTTCACAGACAGACCTGAAGGTAGCCTTAAAAGCAAGATCTGGCCTTGTGCGGTTTGACTTGGCTCTCAAACCTCCATGACATAATGTTCCCATTTTCTGTGCTTTTTCTCCCACGGTGGCTGCATTCTACCAAGAGAATAAATGGCCAAGGTGTTTTTGGCCAAGGACTAGATGCACTTGGAGAATTAGGGTCTCAGAGTGGGATGTAAAAAGATTACGTATTTCCAACTTCGTTCCCAATTTATGTAAACTAGACCACACATTGTGGTTCTCATAAATAGATAAAAAAATGACTTTTACCCCCAAATCCTCATTTTCATAGTTTTGACTGTAGTCGTAATTTTAACCTTCTTCCCTTCTCTGTGCTGCAAGGTGTAGTGCAGAACCCAGAAGCAGCAAGCTAGGGTCTCATTTCTGCACAGCTTTAGGGAAAACTATATGAAATTGATTTATTCCAGGCTAAAATAATGTACAGTTAGAAGAGAGATTAAATGAAAATGGGTCCATTTCTGGGTGTGATCATAATACATGCATCTGGAAAGGAATTACTGAGCTGAAATAAAAAATTACAATTGCAAAGGCACCAGATTTTTTCTAACTGTACGTACAGACAGCAAATATGTTATCAAACAAATAGGTCTGCATTCAGCAACTTAGTTCTTCAAATAAAGGGGAGCAAGCTACTTGCTGATTGAACAGACACCGCAGTGTTCTGACTTCATATCGAAACAAAATCATCCACATACATCATTCTGAGACAAAACCAATAGGTGGTTAAAATAAATGACAGTACAGATACTGGGACTAAGACAGAGAAACACCAGTCACCAGCCAGAATTGAATGCTGCGAAAAGGATGCTACAGAGTGTAGTTTATAACCACAGGAAGAGGACAACTTGCCTCCTCAGTACAGGTCAGGCAGTGTAGTTAAGCATTAATAAGATTGAACTGAATAAGACTAAAATATAAAATTAATGTCTTCGTATGTGAAAAGGAAAAAATCTAAATGCTCCTCAGAACGTTTCTCCTATTGCTCTCCTACCGAGACAGAAGAACAGGCTGAACCATTGCCAGTGATGGCTACAAGGAGTAATTTTAAGGCCTTTGGAGATCAGGATCCAATCCCATCTTGTCTTTTTCAGCCTATAATCCCAGCCACCTTCTAGCTTTTATAAGCCTTCTTAGTCTTATTTGCCAAGCACCCATAATTCCTGAAATCTCACTGTACTCTTTAGGCTAGAGTAGGGAAATGTAATACAATAGAAATAAAATTGTGCTTCCCAAGTGGTCGCACAATCCTTACCCTGCCTTGCCTACAGTGGAGGAGGGAGCAAGGGAGGGAAGGTGCCAGGCGGGAGGGAAGGTGCCAGGCAGGAGGGAAGGCTCGGGAGAAGGGGTAGAGGAGATGTTCTGGTAGGGAGGAGGCACTGAAGGTGTTTCAGCTGCTGGTTCTTGTCCCACAAGCTGAGATCTGTGGCCAGCAAACACAGGGCTCTCTTGAGCGAGTCCCTCTGCTGCCTGCTCCACCACCTCCATCTTCTCTCTGGCTGGGACCTGGCATGACATTGTGGGCAGCCTGGCCTAGTCCCTGGCCAGGGTTCCCCTTCAGCATCCTCAAATTTCCTTCTCCTTGTCATCTGTTTTTGTGTGTGGCCCAGGAGGGTAAGGCTGCAATCCATTTTTGAAGTTGCAGGTGGCCGACTTCTTCCTGCTTCAGTCAGTGCCACTTGCAGGAGGGCAGGATGGGTCAGAGGGAACTTCAGTCAGCTTCAACTCTGGCTCTTCTCTAAGCTCCCCTAGATATGGTACCTAGATTAGAAGTTCTGCTCCTAATCCACTTCCCATTTTGAACAGAGAAAGAGAACTAGCTCACAGGGATGTGGGTTGACAATATTGTAACCTGGGCAAATGGATTTCAGAAAAAGATCAGCTATTTGACCATCTGTCCCTTCTCTGAGATCAAGCACGTATTACTTTCTTGCTGTATCTCTTTCAGGATGTTTTAGTTGTTACATGTAAAAACAATATATAAGACTAACTGTTTAAAATCAATTATAACAATTCAAATTAAAATTTTCTGAACTTTCCTGATGGAAACGGTCTTCTATGGCCTATTTTGCAAGGAACCTTAACTGTTAAGCCTTACTCACCAGAGTTTACCAAGCAGATGTTATCAAATTGATTGTATTAATCTAAGTAATAACCTCATTTATCTAAGTTTCCATGTCTGTATTTATCTTGTTGCAATGGATTTTGTTACTTTTATCTTGTATGCTTGAAATTACATATTATAACTTAATAAATATTTCAATATTTAATTAATTGTTAATATTTTTTTGCCTTGATAATACTGAAATTATGGTTTTCTCACAAAATAATGTTGTTCATGGCAGTGGCTACTTCTTTGTGGGCAGAAAATGTGAAGCTGCACTGAAACTACCACATGAATGACAGTTCAATCTATTTACAAGGTCTGAGCATTCCCAGAGTTTCCAATAAATGCATTTGAGTTAAGGTGAATTGAACTCTCAAGAAACATTTAAAATGCAGTTTTTACTACATTAAAATTCCTATATTTCATTTGCTACTAGACAGTCAGTGAGAAATTGAACATAAATCAATAATATGATCCCAAGCACAAAGTGAAAACATAAATTGCTACTTTGGTATATGACAGTTGGATATGTGAGCATTATGCAACTTCGGACATAGGGTGTTTAAGTGCTGTTCAAATATTTGGTCTGTCAATCAAGTTACTTTGAAAAGTGACAAATTCTCAAAGTGGTAATCAACCAATATCCCAGGAAGCAATTGTTTACTTTAGCACTTCATCTAGCGAGCTGAATTTAGTTCAGGCAACAAAAGCCTTTCTTGAACAATGCCAGCACAGTTGGTGGAATATTAAGAATTTACCCTTAAAAAGGTTTCCTTATTTGGGAAAAACTTCATCAGCAAAGGACAAAAAATGATAAGAGCTGTATGAGCTGTTCTATCAAATGTTTGTTTAAAGATACCACCATACAAAATGATACAGTAAATGTCTCTTACTTAAGACAGACCAGAAAGAAAGCGCATGCTTCAGGCAAGAGAATACAGGCCTGTAAATTCTGGAAAAATGGGTAAAAAGAGAATCAAGATAATACTATGTGAAATTCTAGTCTCTTTTCAATCTTGAAATTCAGTTTAAAATAGCTTAAACTAGTTAACACACAGACCAAATTCTATAATTTCATGTAATTTCATAAAGCCTTTTCAGAGGGCTAAATCTCAAGGGTATTGCAGGCAGAAGGATCAACATTCAACAATGAGCAGTTTCTTCATAAAATGTAATTAAATAATGTTAATCAATGAAAATACATTGAAAACTTGCACAGAGTACTGGGAATACTTACAAATAATCTTTAAATAAAAACCATTAAATAATTCCTTATATAAATTTCTTCCTGCTGTTGATGAAAGGGCAACATTTTAACAGAACATTGGCAGGCTTTTATTTTTTTAATAAATTTGAAAACATATTCTTCTCAAATCTGATCCAAGAGCCAAGTATCTCTTCAACTTTCAGTGATACCATGAATACAGAGTCCATATTTGAAGTATTAGCAGAATAAAAGTAACTTTTGCTCCTGTACCACAGAGCTGTTGGGCCTACAGGATTGTTTTAAAGGCACGGATTAAGATTTTCTCTTAATCTCTGATGGGTTCAGTTCACAGACATGCAGAAACTATTTGCCCCCTTCATGGCTGCAGAACAGCTATTTAGTGTATCTGCTGAGTGTCACATCATTCCTGCACATATCTCTGCTATCTGGATATGTGTAAAGGTACAGAGGCTTTAATTAAAGTTGTCTTCTTCAATGTCTCTCTCCAACTCTTAGGCTTTTAGCTATCTTGGAATACATGTGAATCAATCATTTCAATCAAAATCAAATGCTGTAACATAAGCGTGTAAATTGGATCTTCAAGAGGGCAATGGCATGAAAGAGACTCCTTAGTGGGAGAAAATACAAAATTATATCACTGTATATCCAGTAATTTTAATGAATTTACAGCTGAGATGCAGTAAATAACAAGAGATGAAGGAGAATACAAAAAGTAAACCAATATTGTAGTGCTGTGTTATTGAGGAAAAATACTTAACTATAATACATTGCATAAAAATGAACAATAGAGAGGCTTATGACAAGAATCTTTGATATTTGACCGTCTTATGTGTTTGTCCAGGGAAAAGTATCTGTTGATGAGGATTAAAACTTCCCACCCTTTAATTGACTGAGATGTTTTATGAGGGACAGTGGACAAGTTATAACAGTGAGAAAAAAATGACAGATTGACTTAAGGCAAAAAATAGATGGGATACCAGAGGAACAGTTGTTCTGGTGCTGAAGCCTTATGAGGAGTAAGAGTGGGGATCATAATCTAAAGTGGTTACACGGACAGGTAAGAGAAACACGACTGGAAGGTGTGATGCACTGACCCATGCCTCAGTCACGCAGGAAGCAGGTCTGTATCCCTTGACATCCTCAGAAATACACCACCTTTTTTTTTTTCTATATTTGCTTCAGTTGGCCAAAGCATTTTCCAAGCCATGGACCAGCCTGAGATGAGAGATACTACAGGTGAACAAGCAGAATAGCACATCTGAGAGTCTGCTCCTCTAACCCAAAGCATTGCAGTGTTTGGTGGTAACGTTGACTTCTGAGGCTTCCTGCATCTTCGTGGGGACTGGGCCCCCTGAGGGAGGGTCAGGAGTGCCAGAGATGATGAAGTGAAAGGGAGCTGGAAAGGGATGAGCATAAGGCCATGCTGGAGCAGCAAGGAGGCCCACATCCCACCAACGGCATGAATTCATGGGACAGAAGAATTTGGGGGGCACCAAGTGCAAAGACAGGACAGAAGACTATGGTAGGTTGGTGAAAGATTAGGAAAGAACATACAATATATGCTGACACAGCAAAGAAAGGAAGGAACTCATGGTGGGTCTGAGATGACAGTTAAGGCAGAAGAGCTTAGTGACTAAAGTGAGTTTACAGGCAAACCAGAAGCCTGGTTTAGGACTGCTGCCAAGGGAACCTATAGTGATTTGTACCATAGTCTCCTGCAACTTAGGAAAGATTATTTAGTAATTATGTTAGTAATTAATTAGTTCTTTCTCACTAACCTGCCCTCCACTGCCTCTGCTATATTCAGCCATGCTGAGCAGTGTGCTGCTGTACAGACTGGACTGGACATACAGCATGAAATCTCTGACCAGTACTAGCACATTCTACAGCTGTTTTTGTGGGGATATGGTGAATATCCGTATCTGTTTAATGCTAGATAAAGCACCAGTCCTTCTATGATGTGAGTGCACTTTGCAGTTTGCCTGAGCTGCATTAATAATTACTCTTCAATTGTGGTTAGTCAGCCATCTGTCTAACAATTTCAAAAGCATTAACCACACCACTTTTTTTTCTGATGTGGAGTAACGTCAAATGCTTTGCTGAAGTCAAGACATATGTCCCCTTTATTCCTCTTTTCTATGAAGCTTATTATCTCATCAAAGGCAGAAACCAAGTTAGCTTGACATGATTTATTTTTATGAATCCATACCACCTTTCTGCATTAATCTCTTTTAAAAACTTGCAGACTCTCCACCTCACTGTTTGTTCTGGTACTTTAACTACTTCTTTTGGCCTGTGCCTTACAAGATTTAATTTTTTATTCCTCTGTTCTAAAGATAAATAATTTTAATTGATGTTTTGTTTCACTTTATCTCTAGATAACCAGTTAAACTTCAAATTGAGTGCTGGCCATTTCTCCTACTACACAGGTAAAACAAATGGTTCAAGGCCAGGCTTGAGGGGTCCCTGTCCATGCCTCAACTATGTCATCATAACAGAAACCTCTGGCATTAGTTTGTTCACCACTGCTACAGATAGGTCTGTTCTCTGCTGATTCTTGTACTATGCTGATAGGGAGGGTATCTTGCCATCTGACCAGTGATTTCTGACTGTTAGAGGACATATTTTTCTCAGTGCTCTCATCCTGACACCATTTAACATTGTTGAGTGAAATTCACTATAAAAAGAGAAATATAATCCAGACAAGGATGGACAGCGAAGCTCTGTTCACCCTGAACAAAGCCTGGAAGCTGCAGGGCAGCTGTAGCCACACCTCAGCATTTCTTTCAATGAAAGCAGTACTGCCCTACTCCAATTTTCATGCACTAAGTGGCTATCCCACCCAGAGGAGCTCAGGTTTTCACTTTCTATGTCTTGGGTAAAGCCAGATGCAATTTTTCTATGAACTTTAGGATTTAGCTTAAGTTGCCAGTAATTCTTGACTCTCCTCTTGGACTTCAGGGACTGAAGCCAGGCAGCTGTGGATATTGAGGAGATAGTAAAACCTGATTTGAATACAGCATAAAATTACTCAAGAAAGTCCAAAGATAAGATGCAACTACAACATCAAAATCTGACGGGAACCCACATTATCCGTCATCTCTGTCATATCTGACATCTCTGTCAACATGGACAAGAGCATGGAAGGTATTTCTGGCAAGATTTATTTTTACTTGAATGACAGCTAATTTGTCATATAAACTGATCTCTAGAGCTATATGATGTCCAGTGTATAAAAGAAAAGTCAGTGACTCTTTTTATTCAGCTGAAAGGGATGACACGTTTAGTGAGGCTAGTATATTAATACCAATATTTTTATTATTCAAGGGACATAAGACAGAAGAAAAACACATCTAACTGACAGTTCAGCATTACAGACACACAAACATGGAATTTTGACTGTCTGAGAGGCAAGTCATAACAAATAATGGCAGGATGCTGCATATTATATTCTATTCTCAGTGGTGGTGGACTCAGGACTTCAAAAATGAAATAGTCTAAGCTAAAGTCAGATAAAATTCTGCCATTGTTTTGAGGCTGGTTTAATTGTGGGACTCACTGTATCATTCTCTAGTCCCCAGCATTAAAGAAAGTAAATGAGATCAAATGAATGAAAGCAATCATAATTAATTTTCTTCATTTTTTTTTTACCATTATGCTACTGCATTTATTTAATAAATAAATTAGCACCAATTACTAGTACAATTAGAGCAACAGCTTTATAACATTTATTACCCAAACCCATTCATTCTATTAATCTCGTATGCCAATGTTAAATATGGCAAAATTGGGTGGCAACTTCCAGAGAGGAATTATCTGTCATTCGGAGAATTGCGATGCTTTTCCTTATGACCTGGTCAAAACTTTGACCTAAACCACGTCTGATCCTGATTTCCTAAAAGGTGAGCTTTATAATACGCAGTGTCTAATGCAAGCGTGTGTCTAATAAATTATATTCACATGTTAGAGAGACATAATAATCATCATTACAATGTACCCAATACAGTAAGTTGTCAAGAAGTGAGGATTTTCAAAAGTCTAGTTCTCTACGTTTGTGTGAGCCATATCTGCAAATACATAAAAAGGGCCACATCAGGTTTCACCTTCTCTTCTTACAACCAAGTATTCAGGCAGCACTACTCAGTCAGCAGAGCGGCGTGAAGGCAGCGAGGGCTTTTGTGTCACACCTCAGCCCGGTGGTTGGCTCCCTCCCGCAGGATGGTGTCCAACACCCCCTGCATGCCGTAGGTACCTCTCCTGTGCCCGCGAAGCCAGTGCTCAGTGCTGGAACAGCACAGTCCCAGGGCTTAAGCAGAGGCTTGCTTAATTTCACCCCCCCACACCCCCAGCTCCTCTCTCACTGCTACCTGTAGGGACATCTAACACCCTAGAAAAGGGGAGGTTACATTTAGGATCATGTGCTGTTATGATTTTGTATGTTCACCATATTAAGTTCATTTTAGCATTACAATCATGTAAACTCAGCATTCAAGCGTGCCAGCAATGAAATGTGATTCTGTTTTCCTGCAGCACGTGTTATTATTTCAGAGATTTTAAACGTTTCTTGATGCATATGCATACCACCAAGGTAGAACATCTGATGTCATTGTCCACTAAGGGGGTCACTACCTTACCTGAATTTGTCGTGAGCCAAAAAAAGCCCATGCAACCACTGTAGCGCAACTCCAAACTCAAGCTAATAAACTGAGATAAACTCTCCTAGCAGTAATTATTAGATTAATCTTGGCAATTGCACAACTTCAGGTCATCTCAAAGAGAGCTTGCATTTGCCCAGAGTACAGAGTACATTTGCCCTTTATAAACATACTATAAAAAGGCACAATAATTAACAGCTACTTTCCTGGGAAAGAAAAGTGCTTTTTCCCTCACTACTCCTTGATGAAAATTGTGTGATGTTTCATTTTTCTAAACTAGCACAATTTAACAAAAAAGCAACCTGATAAATGTTGTCTCTCTCTGTTGAATTTAGCTCACAGCTTATTTAAGTGTACGTTACACTGTTAATTTTGGTGCCACAATTTTGTTTGTTTCTTAATCCACTAAGTATTTCACTTCAAAAATATTCAAGCAGCATCTGTGTTCCCTCATACTACTGAGTCTCAGATACTTAGCACAGATCAAAGGGAAAGCTACAGCTCTAAACCTAAAGCAAATTTTCAGGGTAATCTTGTTGCTCTGAAATGGATTTTTTTTAAACCTATATCTTGTTGATCTGAAGAGCCATCAGAAATCTCAAACTACTGCAATGTTAGATGAAGCTTTAGAAAAGAACTTGTCTGGTTCCTATATAGAGCTCAAAACATAGGAATTTAAGGTACAGCTCTTCTTTCAAGGAATATATCTTCCAAATCTTCTACACAGTTGGTAGAGGATCTCTCACACTCAACTAAAAGCTTCAGTATGGACTACATGAATATTTTGTGAGGAGATTCAAAAGCTCAAACAAGAAAACCAAATTATTAGGTATGCAAAATCAACATTCATTTATAGATTTGGGTTTACAGTCCCAAAACTGTACATTTCAGTTGAACAGAACATGTGGTTTCGTGAACAAAATAGGCAGATTTTCATATAATTTACAATCTGTAATTAGGAATGATGAACAATTACAGGTCTGAAACAGAAAATGTACCCTTAGAAAATGCAAATCTCCAATCATGCTTTTTTTCGCCCCAATTTGAAACATTTGTAAATAGAGAACCATAACATGATTATAGGTTTCAGATACAAAATTAAATTTCTAGGTGTCACAGGGAAAAAAAAAGCTGGAATTTCCTGCAGCATTTGTAAAGGACAATGGGTAAGTGACTGGATAATATCCCACTGGCTGCCAAGATATTGTTATGCAAGAATATCAGTCATATTTTTATATGTGTGGCAACATGCACACTTTCTCATATCTGGACTGTAAAGGAAACATTTATCTTTGAAAGATATATAAAAGCTCTTTCATCTAGCCATCTAAATCTGCAAGGTCCTAATGAAATTTTGGGTATGTCTTTTTTTTTTTTTTTTTTTTTTACATAAGTTTTACAGCTTATCTGTTTTCATGGTCTTCTAGCAGCAAAATATTATGGTGAAAAAAAAAAATAGTTGCCTGTAACAGAGCTGTATCTTATTTGCATCAAGTATCCTTCAGAAACATTTTGCTCGATGAAAACTCAGTAGTTCAGTTTTCCCTTTGTATGCATTTTGCACTTCATTTGAGATTTTCTCCCCATGTGCATGATTGTGAGCAACAGCAATGTTGGAGAAGGATGTCAACTATGTGTAAGAAAATACAACTTTTTTTCCCCAAGTGTCAGTCTGTACAAAGAAACATCACATAACCAAAAACTGTCCAGCCTGCGTTTTCACGTGCCTGAGAGGTTCATCTGTGATAGTTCACTTTCACATAGGTGCAGCAATGGTATTGAGCAGACTTGGTCTACTTTTCCTCTTTTTGAGCTACCTCTTGGCCCACCTCTGCTTCCACACAGCATTGTGTTGGAGGTGACAGCAATGCAATGCTGTTAACATACACAGCTGGCTCTGCAGACTCTAGCTGTGCTAGCGGAGGCAAAAGGGCCACCTGACTGCTGTGCTCGGCACAGCCTCACCGGCTGCACGGAGCAGCGAGCTCCTTCCAGCACTCAGCCTCCTTCGCTGACAGCTGCTTCCCCATACCTCACAGGGCATGATATTGTACTATGGACACATATCACAGGCCCTTAATACCAGCCAAATCATTTGAGAAAAAAACTGGCAATCATTTATTTAGTATGGTGTCGTATCAAAGTTCTTAAGAATCTGAATAATGCTACATGGAAGGAAGAAAGGAGGTGCTTGTTTTTCTGGCTCTACTTCATGTATTCACTGTGAAATTAAGTGCATTAAGTTGATTTCTTAGCAGACAATTCACAGAGCCAGCTTTCTGTGAGACAGGTCTGTATCTGTCCAAGGCAGACCCTCCCTGATATCTCCTTCTTGACTGCCTCACTGACAACTAAAACTCACAAGACTGGAGTTGGTTTCTTAGTGTTCCCTCCCATCCTCCTGTAGCTCTTTTCTCCATTATCATGGACAAATTTAAGACCTCTGTATGGCTCCATAACCTCTCTCTACCACAAGAAACACGTGCTACTTGGTCATCTGTCACTTGGTATGGAGAGGCCAATTGCCACAGTGCAGCAGCCGGACAACCTGCCTTGTCCTGTATGAGGCTGATGGACGTGCGTGCTTCCTCAAAGCAGCACAGCAACCACTCTCCTTTGATAGGATGCCACCAAATGTCAACAGTGACCGGCCCATTGTCATACCAAGGCTGCTGTTTCTCATGCTGCTCAGCGTCATCTCTTGCCTCCTGGTACTTCTCATCTGTCCTCATTACTGTTGTCTTCACGTGCCAGCCATCCTGGCAGGGCTTGCTCTGGGTTTGTGCTGTGCCTCATGCTATGGAATTCTGATCTATTCACAATGTTCCAACTGAGTGAAATATGTTGTAGAAAATTTGATCCAATTGAGCAAAAGTGGTTTAGAAGCTCATACCAACATCCTACAACACTTGACAGATTGCATTTTTAATGAGAAATCTTAAAATATTTAGATGATCTTGCAGGATACTGAACATACGCCCAGATGTCCCAAGAACCATAGTTCCTGGTACCTCCAGTATAGCCTAGAAATGCTCAGCTCTTTTGCAGAATTAGGCCCCTTGTAAGAGACTTACTGTCTTAATGAGTTGGTTTGGCTGCTTAACATACAAGGAACTCTTTGGGATTCAAAAATTTGCAGTGAAAACACACTAAGGATTCAACAGGGAAAAACAGGTGAATTTGACATTTGTGTCCAATGAAAAGATCTGGCAGTAGCATATCTAAAGGACAAGAGAGCACCTTAACGAACTACAAACTGAGAGTGGATGACACATTGCCTGACACACTATACGCTAGTCTAGCTTTCCACATGCAAATTAAAAGCAGCAGATTAAATATAGGACTGCAATTTACTGGAATTTCAGTATCTAAGTGCAAGGTGTGTGATAAATGAGAAAATATATATGGGATACAAAGAGGGAAGCCTTGAGTGCCTTGTGGTTGACTAACAGAAATTGGGATTCAGGAGAAAGACTTCTAGAGATGAGAAGCCAAATAGGACAGCAGAAACAGTGGTAGTACTGAAAGAAACAAATTCTATTTTCAAGAGTAGAGATTTGAAAAAGCTAAAGACTTCATGAAGAAAATGAAAAAGGGCAGGTACAGGGGACAGTGACAATGGATAGGCAACCATGCAATACACAGATCAAACGATATCCAATCAATTCAAATTTAAATCTGAAATATGATGTTAACCCACAAAGAGCTATTAAGGCAGGGAAGATGAAACCAGAAGGCTAGGAATGAATACGCCCTTCCAAGAAAGTTGTTGATAAAATGCACTCAGAAGACGTTACAGAGCTAGCAGGATTAATCTATGAAGAAAGACAGGACTTGCTAGCCTCACAAAGGCTAAGTGACAGCAACAGTGGGAGGTTGAGGGCGAGACATCTCTACATATTTAAGAGAGTGTAAATGCCACAGGGTAAATCCTGTGCAACCCAACATGAAGCTTGAACTGATGAAAGTGTAAAGAGACATTTTTATTAGCGGGAAATATTTTTTGACTGACCCAACATTTTCATGGGAGAAAACAAAATGTTTTTTCACTTCATCTAATATTTTATTTTTCTTGAAAATTCTACTACTACTATAGAAGAACAGGAATTTCCCACAGATTCTGTGTTATATGCAAATTTTACAAGCCAGCATGCCTCAAGCAGGCCACAGGGGTGAGCATTTCTCTCTACAGCATTACTCGGTTCTGATCTCATGGCACGTTTCAGAGGACAAGGCTAGCCTTCAGTGCACTGGATCTTTAGAGGTGAAGCATTTTTAGAAGCTTTGCTACTGGGAGAGTGAAAAGAAAAACTGTTGGAAATAAAAGACTGTACAATAAATCACTTTCTGAAAGCAGCTCAGGAAGACAGATCAGAACTAATGTGAATAGTCTAAATAAAATAAACCAGCTAGGAAGATGTATTTTGACACTTCCCTACTCATACCTTTGTTTTCCTTGTTCAGTCTCCTCTTCTGCATCTTTCATCTGTTTCTATTTCCCAGTTTTTCGTATCTCACTTTCTTTTATTTTCCTCATTTTCTCTCTTCTTTTGCCTGTTTTATGATCTTGTCCTCCTTGTCTCTCCCATACCACTTCTCTATTCCTACCCACCTAACTCATTAGCCATCTTCCTATAGGCCCTAGGCTCTGTCATTTAATTTCTCCTCATAGCAATTTTTTATGAACAAGATACTATGAACTTTTTTTTTCATCAGTACATTTCAAAGATGGTCATTTACCAAGGTGGTCACTAAGTATTTCCTATTTACAAATTGGCAAACAGAAGCACAAGGAGACTTGGTTTGCACAAAGCTGCTGGTAGCAAGTAAAACTCTGGTCTTCTGAGTAAAATTTATATGGTTTTAAGTACTAACCAATACTGCCTCTTTACCTTCATTCTCTGTTTCAAATTCCTCCATCTCATCAGTTGCTCTCTGTTTACTCTCCATTGTTTTCTTTCTTTTCAAAGATTTTTTCCCTTTCAGCCATCAGAAACAGTTACACATGTACATATATAAATACATATAAATACATTTATATGTGACATTGCTATATTCCCACAAGTAGCTTAACAGCCAGAGAACTGTGGTGAAAAGCAGATATGCACTGAGGCATCAGTCACATGGAATAATGATGGCTGGGACACCTGGAAATCACCAGATGTAAATATCTGGGGACTTGGAACAATTTTTGTCATTACTTTGTACAGTGTTCAGCACTAACTCAGGACTTGAGCATTTAGCAATACCATGACAAATAATAAATAACTCTTCTATGTGGTGGCTTCTTTTTATGAATCCATTTGGTCCTGGCATACTTTTTTTTCCTAGTTGTCATTTAACCAATTATTTTATTCCTATGTGCTACTGTATTGGCTTCTTAATTGAAATGTAAAATGTATGACATCTAATGCCTTCTTTTTAATTTCTCATTAGTAGTTATGCTGAAAAAAGCTGTGATACTTGTTTCATTTGACCTAATTTTCATGTTTTTTTCTTCCTATTATTAGAAATTGTTTGCCTGAAATACTGGGTCTCTGCTTTGTATCACAATTTATAACAATTTCTTTGTACACCTTATGAATTTTAGTTGTTCTCACAAAGAAATTGTGTCACTTAGTGCCTCATTGCACATTTCAGTCACAGGCCATCCAGTGTCATATATCTTAAAGGGCTGGGATAAGGGAAGTCTGTTAAATATTAATGATCATCCATTCAAATGGGAATAACTTAAGACAATAACATGATCATGTAACTGAGACTAGATTTGTCCGACTTTGATCCAAGTGATTGAAGCCTGCAAGGTTTAAAATCCCCCTCAAAAGCAGCTAGGTGTTTGAGCCTGGACTTGGAAAAGCAGAGCCCCTTATATCTGGGGAACTTGTGCAGAAGGAAAGCACATGCAAGCAAGAACAGATGGTGCACTCCTTCATTCCTACAGTCCTTTTTAAGACCAGCCAGAAGAAGAAAACAAAACAGTAAAAAAGCTGTGACAAGGGGAAACAGTTTTGAAATCTACCCTGAAAAAGGGTAGATTTTGATTGGACATAAGTAAGAAATCCTTTACGATGAGGATGGTGAGACACTGGAACAGGTTGCCCAGAGAAGCTGTAGATGCCCCATCCCTGGAAGTGTTCAAGGTCAGGCTGGATGGGGCTTTGAGCAACCTGATCTAGTGAAAGATGTCCCTGCCCATGGCAGGGGGGTTGGACCAGATGATCTTTAAAGGTCTAATCATGCCAATCATTCCCTAGAAGCTGCACTCCAGGACAGTTTTTGATTCTGCACAGGAAAATCTACAAACTTACCTTTAAGTACATTTATGTGCTCTGCTAAATAACAATGAAATTAAACACCTATTAAAGATAAATGTGGGCCTACATGGTTTTCTTAACTAGATCCTGAGTTTGGTTAATCGCATGTATTTGCTTATACATACCCTTGTAATTGGGAGCTTTTTCACTCTTCTTGCATATGCAAGTTTGAAGGGTTGATTATATTATAAATTACCATGTACACCACCACTTATTTTCTTTTTGATACTTCATGAATAGCTTATGCCTTTCAGTGTTGGAAAATTTAACCTTAAACTTGAAGAATTTCTGGCTATAACAGGAATAAATGGCATTTTAAATATCTTGGTTAATCAAGTCAACCTATTCTAAGATGATCTATGGCTTAAAGGTCATTCTTTTCAAACAGAAATATTTAATTCAGGAAGGAAAAAGTTTATTTAGCAATCATTTTAATTTCATTAGCTCTACCTCAAAATCTTTTAATCATTAAGGTACATATGCCTTATTTTTCAAAGTTTGGACCATTTAGTCATTTGCTGTGGACCACAGCTGCATGCCTGTCAAATCACTGTGTTAAAATAGCTAAGATTTCACACCAAAATCCTGATATATCAGACAAAGCCCACCTAGAAACAAATAGACAAAGCCCACCTAGAAACAAATATGTTACTGCTGACTTTTTAAAGAGCATTTCTAACCATGGTTTCATTTTAAAATGCAAACATTTATAGCTTCACAGGGGATCTCCTATGCACCCAAGCAATCTTGTCAAATAAGAAATCCCATTGCAAACTGACATAACTTGCTTTTTGTTGTGGCTGACTTACTTCAGCTGTCACTAGTACGATCAACAATTTCTTACGCTCTAAAAGGAGATTTCCACTAACGTTTCAGACAGATCCTAGACCATGGGAACCATAATATGAATGGAAGTAGTCCACTGTCAAATGCACTGTTATAAAGTCTTATGTTGCAAGAGGACCTGTACATGCTCAGAATTTCAAGGCATAATAAAAATCCAAGTTATAAACAGATACTGTTGATAAAAACACAGAGTTAACTGAAAGCTATATGCAATAATTCAGCTTAAGAACTACTGCACTGTGACTGAATAGCAAAAGCTCCAAAAAAAGTTTTTATATTGACTGTGGTTTGTTTCCATTTCTATTCTACAGTTGCACAGACAATTAGAAGTGAAAGGATTTTCATAACAAATTAGAAAAATGTTTAATATTTGTTTTAGTTTTTCAGGGATAAATAATTGAAAACCTATTATTTAAAATACATTCCATATTACCTGCTGTTGGAGACAATAATCAGGAATCAATAACACCAATTTCTTGACAGTGTAAGTTGTAATGAAAAATTATTTATTACAATGAAAGCAGTGAATCCTCAAGTATTCATTTCCATTCCAGGAAAATGCAAATAGACATTAAAATAAAAACTAATTTGATCCTTTCTCCTGGGTATTTTTCTACACCAATGAGTCATACTGGCGCATACCAAGTGCTGTAGAGCACTCCACTGCTGGATGCACAGTTAAATCCCACAGTCAGAAAATTCCTAAACTAAAGCTGAATATAATCTTAATTCTGTTCTGACATATGGAAGCATTACAATATCAATCATTTTGTGACCACCTGTTTTATCATGTTGGTAATGTTGATGGCCCTCCATATTATTTTTAACTTAAATGGTGTTTTGAGACATAACACATCATACCTTTTAGGCTGCTGTAGACACTTAGGTGATATTCAGAGCCTTCAGAGGTGGGCAGTGTGAATTCCCTCACTTGAGTTTATATGACAAAGTTCTGTGAGAAATCCTGTGAAAGGGCAGAAAAGCATTTCCCTTCCTACATGGAATGTGAGATGTGCTTGAGGTTTACATGAGAGGGAGGGCACAAGGTCTGCAACATCCCTACAAGGGGTATGGCACCAACTCGTCTCCTTGGGTTTTCCCACCTTATAAGCCCTTCTTTTTTGTGCTGGCACAAGCATTTGTGAAGCTGTGCTGTGATCAAGGAGTGCATCTTAGTTGAATTGAACCTGGCCAAGAAAGAAAAAAAAGTTAATTTTAACCTGAACCATCTTCCTGATTTCTTGGACACAAACATCAACATCCTCACAAAGAAAGGGATAGAGACATGAGCTGGAGGAAGGACAGGGCAGGTGGATTCTCCAGGTGGCAATGTCCATGCTACGATGCCCTGACAAGTTCCTAGAACTACTTATAGTGCAGCCATAAGACATTCAACAGTATCCCATGAATGTAGTATGACCTCTGCATAAGGGTCTACTCATTAGAAAAACAGGTAATCTTGAGTTATGCCTCCATCCAAAACACACTAGGACAATATAGGTAGCCAGTAGAAGTGTTACCAATGAAATCAGATAACAAGCTCCCTTGCTATTTGAGGTCTTTAAGCTACTGAACTGGAGAGTCATTGTTTCTATAAAAAGAATCCCTCATAGCAAGATTCAAACATTTCAACTTGCCAGCCAAGCCACAACTTAAGAGGATTTTGGACATTTAAAGAAACTTTGTCATTTAACAAATGTTCCATATACATGTATGTACACTTGGCAGATTGTTATTCATCACTGTGGGACTATTAGCATTACTCTCCACTCCTTCATTCAACAGTGGTGCTCTGCTCTACAGAACGCTTTCCCTCTAAATGGATTGTAGTCCTACCGTAAGCCTATAGCCTTAAGATTTGACTTTTATTAGGCAAAGGACTGCTGAAATTCAAAGGAACATGTCTAAATGAACTGTCATCAACAACCTTGACTGTAGCTGTTGGGTAGGAAACTGGGCTTACAGTCTTCTGTCTGCTTCAAATGGCTATCTTCTCTAGCTATGTTAGACTTCTCTGCAATCCCAGTTCTCTACAGCTTCCAACCATGAAAGCTGGACACAACTTTGAGCAGACACTGATCTTTTCTCTTGCCTATCCATTTCTTGGTTGCACCGATATTCTGGGTACTTATTCAAAGCATTGTCCAGTCTTCCTGATTTGCAAGCCAAATATGAAAACTCTTTTTCCCTCTTCTGGTTTCATACTTGACAGTCTATTCATACCTTTAAGGTCGCCTAAGGCTGAGCATGTTTTCTAAAAGGCTACAATTGTTGTCTTCATTAAATTAGTGGAAAGAAAAACTGCATTAGTCAAAGTGCCAGAATTTCTTATTAAATCCTCCGCCCTGTTGACATAAAACAAGCACTACTGCAAGAGGTTAGCTTAAAAATCTAACAGGAATTGTTTGACTTCTGGCATACCAATGTAACACATGCAGCATTAATACATTAGATGTGACAGAGACCATACACAGAGGGTGGAGACTGAATTACAATCGAGTTATAAAGCAATGAATGGAAGGTCAAATTTTGCTCTCATTCAGACTGCACCAGTGTCTTCCACTCCAGTGGCATTGCAGAAGTATGGACCGAAACAGAATGGTTTAAGATGTGTCCAGAAAAAAAAGTTTTTACATTTCTATAGGACTAGAGGTTACTCGATTCTTTCATTTTAAATGCAGAACGAATTCTTAGATAATCTAGCTTGACATTCTGATTAATAAAGGCGACTGAATGATCCTCTGGCTGCTATCTTCCATACCATAAGTCACAGAATCCAGCCCTGAAATTGTTTCTAAATATACCCAAGGGACAGAGTCCAAAATTAGTCCCATCATCCACCCAGTAAGACATTCCCCACCATGACTTAGTGATAAATTTCAGTCTTTCCAAAAGTATATGGACTCAAAAACCAATTAAAGAAGAATATAAATAAAGTATGATCAAAGGCTACACATCATTGCAGCAGCTGGCATGCTGGCTGTCGGGGTTGCTGGAGACCTTCAGGTTAACTGCCATCTTTGGTTGCTACAGAACCTCTACCCTCTGATATTTTCTCTTCTCCAGAGGGAAAAAGCAGGAGATCCCTGAACGTCTTGCCTCCAACAGAGGCAGGGAGCAATTCTGTGACCAGATGATCAAAACTGGTTGCTCTTGGAGGAAAGGGAGAAACTGTCTGTAAAAAGGGACAAGAGAAAAAAAAAAAAATCAAGTCCAAAGTCACTAGAGGGATTTGGGAATGCTACAAAAGCGTGAAGGGCATGTTGGAGAGATCAAAGAAATCTTCAAAGCCTGGCTAGTGCATCAAACTTTCTGGCTGCTTATCCATCTGAGACTTCCACAATTTTGAGGTTTGTTCACAAGGGCACTAGACTCAAAAGATTAGTACCAGACAAGCAGTTCAAGCACAAATCCAGGTCCTTTTGGACTCGCAAGTGAGACTAAAAACAGGCTTAAGTGAGGAATCCTATGCAGAGGCAGAAGAAAGGCAGAGCACAGATTTGGATGAAAGAAGCCATGCTGCTTTCACCAAATGTGCAAGCTGGAGCTGGATTTCCACACACACATACACACAAGGCTGATAGCAATTCAAATGCAAGCAAAGTGTTCTGTGGTCCAGCCTGGCATTAGCAATGTAAAGCAAAGTGAACAGTCAGTCTGTTATTTCTTCTGAATGTTGCAGATGCACAATGGTAACTGAAAGAAATTGGACTACACTTTGAAGCTTGTATTAAAGGCAGCAGATGCACAATGGTAACTGAAAGAAATTGGGCTACGCTTTGAAGCTTGTATTAAATGCAGCTCAATATAGGGATGTTTTCAGTTTCTTCCACAACACTAAATTCAGAACTGGAACTCATGTAAATGTTATTGCTGATACCACCTATTGTAAACCATAAAATCCACAAGTGGGTAGGACACTTCACAGCTGCTGATGAAATTATCCATCAATTCAACTGAGTAGTAAACGGACCCTGGAACACAGGCAAGCAACCTCTCTAGGTTGTCAAAACAACTTTCTGTGGTTAGTCATATTAAAAACACAAGGAACCAAACTACCAAAATGATTCATTAAACCCAATCAAAAGCAATATAAAATCATTTGTGACCCTGAAAGGAGCAGAATCCAAAGGAAGGCCTAGTTTTGAAAATCTAGAACACCCTGAGGCACCTAGACTTAAAGGCAGGTAAGAGGATAAGTGACTCAAGTCAGCCAAAAAGCATTTAACTCATCAGAACGCTTTTGAGAAAACAGCTTTGACTTACTCTTATTGTTAAGCAAAATAATGGTAAATTTTAAACTGTATTCTCTGACAATGAAGCCTTTTATGATTTCAAGTAACAAGCTGATTAAAAAAAAAAAAAGGGAGGAAAAAGAAACCTCAGGGAAATCCAAACCCTGCAGGCACCACCACAAAAACTGGTATCACAACTCCTTCCAGCCCAACTGAGAGGGGAATTACTGGAGACATTGCAATTCTCACATTTAAGAAATTCCATGAGGCCACCTGAGACTCTCCATGTTCTCTCTGAAGAATTCAGCAGACAGCCCACAACAGTTATCTGAAGGAACAAACGCAGGTAAAAAAAAAAGCAAGGAGGGTCATGGCAAATTAAGTGACAAGAAAGATCCATGTTTTGTGACAACCAAAAAAATTATCTTTGTTGGCCTCTCAATATGTTGCAAGAGGCAGAGGTCCCTATTGCAGCTGGTGATGGCTTCATTTAAATGAGCAATACCAGGCCAAAAAGGAAATGTATTTTGTAATTCAGAACCACAGAATTCAGTAGTTTTCAACTTTCAAAGGTAACAAATAGAAAGACAAGCTAACGGTAGAGTTTAGAGTGTGAATTAGTGGCTTCTGTGCTGAAATGCTTAGACTGGCTGAATTCATCATATCAACAACGTAAGTGTTTTAAACATCACTAATGTGAATGTCACCCTAGTTTCAATAAAAGGCTAATAATAATGGAAAACTCCCTGTGGTGTCTTGACCCTGGCTGGATGCCAGGTGCCCACCAAAGCTGTTCTACCACTCCCCCTCCTCAGCTGGACAGGGGAGAGAAAATATAACAAAGAGCTTGTGGGTCGAGATAAGGACAGGAGAGATCACTCGCCAATTACCGTCATGGGCAAAACAGACTCAACTTGGGGAAAATTAACTCAATTTATTACAAATCAACCAGAGGAGGGTAATTAGAAATAAAACCAAATCTCAGAACACCTTCCCTCCACCCCTCCCTTCTTCCCGGGCACAACTTCACTCCCGGCTTCTCTACCAACCCCCCCCCAGCGGCACAGGGGGACGGGGAATGGGGCTTACGGTCAGTTCATCACACGTTGTTTTCTGCCGCTTCATCCTCCTCAGGGGGAGGACTCATCACACTCTTCCCTGCTCCAACGTGGGGTCCCACCCACGGGAGACAGTCCTCCACGAACTTCTCCAACGTGGGCCCTTCCCACGGGCTGCAGTTCTTCATGAACTGCTCCAGCATGGGTCCTTTCCACGGTGTGCAGTCCTTCAGGAGCACACTGCTCCAGCGTGGGTCCCCCACGGGGTCACAAGTCCTGCCAGAAAACCTGCTCCATGGGCCTCTCTCTCCACAGATCCACAGGTCCTGCCAGGAGCCTGCTCCAGCGCGGGCTTCCCACGGTGTCACAGCCTCCTTCGGGCATCCACCTGTTCGGGCGTGGGGTCCTCCACGGGCTGCAGGTGGATATCTGCTCCACCGTGGACCTCCCTGGGCTGCAGGGGGACAGCCTGCCTCACCGTGGTCTTCCCCACGGTCTGCAGGGGAATCTCTGCTCTGGCACCTGGAGCACCTCCTCCCCCTCCTTTTTCACTGACCTTGGTGTCTGCAGGGTTGTTTCTTTCACATGTTCTCACTCCTCTCTCCAGCTGCCGTTTCTGTCTTTCCCAGCAACTTTTTTCCTTCTTAAAAATGTTATCACAGAGGCGTTACCACTATCGCTGATGGGCTTGGCCTTGGCCGGCGGTGGGTCCGTCTTGGAGCTGGCTGGCATTGGCTCTGTCAGACGCAGGGGAAGCTTCCAGCAGCTTCTTACAGAAGCCACCCCTGTAACTCCCCCGCTACCAAAACCTTGCCACATAAAGCCAATACACCTTACCTTTGGAGAGAAGTTAAAATTGCTGAATTCCTTGGAGATATACTCAAAGACTTTCCAAAATGACACCATATCTCCAGCAATGAGAATGTAATGCAATCCTTTAGGACTGAACAAAACACCTTTCCTGGAAGATGGCTATGAGTTGTCTCCAGATAATCTGAGGATCTCTATTTCTACCAAACCATAAATCTTGGTCTTTTCTTACCAGGGTGGGATAGTTAAGCATACTCATTTCCACAGCTGACCATTAAGATGAAACATGTCTCTTCTAGTCATGTATTAATAGGATACAGTCAGAAGTATCAAGGCTAGTGTCAGTATATCAGAAAAATTTAGGATGCAGAGCACAAATAAGGTAGGCAAAGCTGTCACGTTATCACCATGTGTGTGTCTTTGGGCAAGGGCAGAAATCTGCTCCATACATGAACCTGTATGTGGCCCAAACTCAGCAATATTCCACAGGCTCATCTTGGAGCAGCGAACATTTTGGAGAATAGGTCACTCCAAAGGAAGTAACAAAATACTACAAGATTTATTTGTATTCCTGAAATTTCTAACAATAAAGCAAAGCCATTAATATAAGATGGTGCAGAAGGATCACTGAAAATCCAGGTTCCACACATACAATTTCAATATTGTCAAGGTATCAGTGTTTCTACTTGCTCATATTCACCCAAACTAACTATAAGTACATAGAAACACCGTCCATTTATCTAGCCTGTACTTCATCAGCTTGCATATGAGGATGATAAAAGTCTAGCTGAAGTCAAGATAAAAAACATCCACTATTCTTCCCTCATCCATCAAGCCAGTCACCTCATCATAGAAGGCTATCAGGTTGGTTAAGCATGATTTGTCCTTCATAAATCCATGCTTACTACTCCCAATCACCTTCCTGTCTTTCATATGCTTGGAAATGGTTCTCAGGATTATTTGCTCCAGCAGTTTCCCAGAGGTCAAGTAAGGCTGACTGGTTTGTAGGTCCCAGATGCTCCTTGTTGCCTGTCTTGAATGTGTGACATTTACTTTCTTTGAGTCCCCAGAAACCTCCCCCAATCACCATGACCTAAGATTATCAGTCTTGCCTCTTCCTAGCAGTCCTTGATCCTCAAAGATGGTCCCATGGTCATAAACTCCAAATATCTGTTGTCAACAGCAGCTGTGCAGCCAGTTGTTAGCTTTCAAGAGCTCCTGAAGCCCTTGCCCCTCAGCAACAGGATCAAGGAGAGACAACCTGAGACCCCATGCCCTTGAAAATCACCCCAGAGCCATGTAATCATGCTTATACACTCCAGGTCTCTTCTGGCAGCATCACTGGTGCCCACGTGGAAGATCAGCAGGGGGTAAAAATGCAAAGGCCAGACAAGCCTCTGCAGTCTCTCCACAAGATCCTGGATCTGAGTCCCAGGCAAGCAGCAAAATTCCCTAGACAGCAGACCAAGTCAGCCAATGCAGGCCTCCATCCTGCACAGCAAGGAATCACCCACAACTATCCCTTGCCACTTTCTCCTGATGCCATACAGCTTCCAGCCCCTCATCAGCAACCAGGTCACAGCTCCACAGGCAGACAGGAACTGTTCTCCATTGCCAGAAGTCACAAGGTCCCAGCCTTCACCATCAGGGGAGCCTCCATTTCTCAATATAAGCACAGGCTTTGCCTATCCCTCCTTCAGTACATCTGGAGGGGGTCAAGCATTTGAACCTGCAGGATCTCATAGAAGATCCAGTCAACCTCCTTTTCAGCATCCCCGCTGTCACACAGGCTGCTGACCTCTGGCAGCTCCATACTTGGCAACACAGCCTCCCCCCACACACCTCCTGCACGCAAACAGCCCATCTCCCCAGCCCAGCCCATCAGGCACCCCCACAGCCCCAGACCTGCAGGGCTGCACCCCCCCTCCAGAGCTCATCTGGGTCAAGGCCTCTGCTGTGACAGGGCAGTCACTCCTGCGGGTACTGGGGACCCTACCCTGTGGTGTATCACCAGCACTGAGCACAGGAACAGTTTCCAGCATCTTCCCATACACACTCCTGCATCTATTAGCTGGGTGCTGGGAGCTGTGCTGAAGTCCTGGCTCTTGTACTGGCTGCTCTTCACCACCAGCTGCAAGCGCGCTCCACCATCCCTAATCAGGAGGCAGCTGGAACAAAAGCTGCAAACCTGCCCTGGTCAGGGAGAGCTGACAGAGATTTTGCTAGAAGTCAAAGCCTCCTGTAGGTCCCTTTTGATATAGAAGCCACTAGAAAGTGCTCCACAGTGTCCCCAGAGGTCCTCCAACAATCCTAGAAGTTCTGAAAGAACATACCATCCCTTTTCTTGGCCACAGGCTTAATTTCCTTTAAAATTTCCTCCAGGAAACTTTAACGTCCAAGGGCAGTAAAGAAACTTGTAACAAAAGCTAAATACAATGTGCATAACTTCATACTGCAGCTGCAAAGTTTAATCCCAACACCTTTTTTCTCTGCTTCGTATTTTGCAGTCTTTGAACTCACTGTAACATTAATCAAAAGCAAAACAAAATGCAGGAGTATTTTAGAATTAGACTATTTTCAAAAGATCATTTAGACCCAAAAGTGCAAACAATTATACATGTGCTTAAGTTTATGCATACAGGTGGTCTCAGAGACATGGTACTAATTAACGTATGTGAAATCAAATATGGGCAAAGTGTTTGTGGTGTTGGGGATCCAGTCTAATGCTGGGAGAAATGCTCTGTCAAAATAAAACAAATTTCAATGTGACTTAGACTTTTACAGTGGAACAGAAAAATCCATTCTGCAGCTAACAGGTTAATTTGCAGTTAAAGTCTTTCCTAAAACCGTTATAAATACAATTTATTTTTTTTTACACCATATGTAAAAGACAGAAGGCTGCAGCTAATAAATAGCATTTATCATGCTATTCTCTGAGTCTCCCTGAGGAAGATTTGGTCTCTTCAAAGGGGGTGAAATCCATACAAGGCAAAAAGTGAAAAGCAAGCAGTATTTTTCATTTTATTCTTCCCCATTTTCACTTAAGATTTAGCAAAAATAGAACAATCTATTGAATACAGGTGATTAAATACATGGTCTCTCACTATGCAGTTGATGTTTTGGGCTTTGCTAAAATGCACATGGAAATTAACCACCAACGAATAAAATAAATTACCACAAACACATATATTGTCAAATATATATATTTGCTTCCCCAAATATGGGATTTTTTACTAAAATACTGATATTAGAGAGACAATGATTGCAGGAAAATATAATCATATTTCAGAATCTTTCTACACATTTAAGAATGTTAGTTATGGAAAGGTATCAACAGAAATTATACAGAACTGTATTTGAAAAGGCTTTTCTTATAACATTATCCCTTTGAAAGACTAGCTTTTGGTGAGACATCCACTTTCCTTCATTCTATTATTACATTAAGAGAAGATCAGATTTGAATGACTGAAGAAAACATCCAGATCTTTCTGTGGATTCCCCAACAACCTTCCAATGGTGTCCTTGCTCTGAGCACCTCCTTCTACAACCTGAATGTATTTTCAATGTAGGTTTTTAGTTTGGCTTCCTACAGGAGGCAAACTTACACTGTCATATGTAATATCACTTTTTGTCTGTTAGCAACAAATTTGAACTCAGAGATCAAGTTCAGCAAAATCTGACACAGTGGTAAAGGTGCCAAAGCTATTAACTTCCTGCAAGCGTCATAGAAAGAGACGTGGAAGTAAAAAAGATCAAAACAATGTAGCAATAACATATTGAAATGTATACGATTAAAACCAGCACGTCATCAGAGTCCTAATTATTGTAACAATGCAGTTGTAACTGTATATTTGTATTAACTGAAACCTTAGAGACTGTATTTGAAGAAATTAGACCCCAAGTAAATGAAGTTATTAAAAATGACTGTATCAAGACCAGATACACTACACCAGTTCAAGTCAATAGTTCAGGCAGTTTAAGTAGAGCCACGCGGCGTCAAAGACCACCTCATTCATGCCTCTCCCACAGAAACGTTCTTCCACCCACTCTCTCTGTTGCGGTACATGAAGGGTTTGAAGAAGGGTTGTGTCATGCTGCGGGGGTGAGGAGGAGAGCAGGGACAGGGCTCTGCAGGGCACTGCTCCCCCAGCTCCAGCCTGGCTGGCATGGCACCACCGCACAAAGTGCAAGAACAGCCCTTGGAGGACTGAGGTACCGGGACTTGGTGACTGCGTTTCCTCTGTCAGCTCCCTTTTGACAAAGTGATGATGCTCAGAGACAGTAAAACAACCATAAATTAAAAAAAAAGTTGGTCACCATACACTTGTATTATTTTGCGGTCCTCTGGCGGTGCAAAGCATCTCCTAACACAGTGCAATGGGCTGCTGTAGTGTAGTGTTTTCTCTTGCTGAGGTGCAGATGGGCTTCAAAATTAACATTTCATAAAACCCTCATTGAGGTTAGATCCCTCACATTTTCAAATCATTACATGTATCACACAATATCATTCTGCTTGCAGTTTTAGCATATTATATATGTAAGGCAAACATTCCTAACTCCATGTTAATGCAGTTTTCTGTCAGGAAATTTTCTGCCCTTCAAGAGTGGCAGTAGGACAATCAAATCATCTCAGGCTCAGGTAATATACACTTGGGAAAAATCTAATATATACACAAAACCAACACTAAGAAAAAAATAAATCAAATATTTAAAATGAAAAAAAAAACCCCATAGTTCAGATACACAAACAATTATAATTCAATCTAACATTGATGTAATGAGTAGAAAGTATATGAAAAAGCTGTCTTTAACAGTTTTCTTAATTTAATCTGGAATTAAAATATCTTAATTGAAACTATGTGATTAGTGCATAATTTTCCAATACTGTCGCTGATTTTCTGGGGCTTGTTAAGGCTGGCTTTCGTATAAATCTTAAATGCTAAACCTCAAATTACTGAAACATTTTCTTATCTTCAGGATTCAGGTGAACTGATCATCCCTTGAATGGGATGTCTTTTTAAGAACCAGGAACAGACTAGCTTATTTTGGAGGCACTGACATTTTGAGCTAGTTTGATTCGGAGGAATGGAAACACAAGGTGAAAGGGTTGCTCTGTCCCTTTATAGCTGGCTTTCAGACCCAAGGACTGAGAGCATAATTTTTTCACATGGCAGTAAAACTTGAAAGCAAAGAGGGTAGACTGAGCCCTGACATTTGATAGCTTTTCTTTTTCATTCACACTGAAGAAAGAACACTTAGCATTTCACAGCTTATGAACTGATAAATCCTTTTCCTTAACTCTGAAAGGATAATTCTCTAACGTTTGTACTATTACCTCACGAAAATTAACCAGCTCTTTCATACATTCTACAATAATAACATATTTTGACAAAATTTTCATTATAATATCATAATATTAGCTCTTCTTTACTGGACTTGTTCAGAATGGTTTAATTGTGACTACTGCTTTTTATATGTCTTTTCAATTAACTGCAAGATTTGGTAGGTAACTTAAAAATTGACATAGGAAAAATATATATATTCAGTGATGTGCAGATAGAGAGAAAATACACTTGAATATTTATGTCTGCAACCAGTCAACCTACAGAGTACCAAGCAGGTGAGAAACATAGCTTAAAAGATCCAGAAACAGTAACGAAGAATGGGTGACTATATTGCATTTATTTATGCATTTAATAAACATAATATAAGTAAACAAGGACTGGATGAATGAAAAGCAAGAGGAACTATGCCTTAGAGATAAAGATGCTCATGAAAACTGATTTGAAAAAAGAATCAAGGTGCTGACAGGGGACAATGTTAAAAGCTTCGAAAGCAAACAAAGCAGAAGTATATCTGAACAGAGGAGTAAGCAAAAAATTAAAGAGGAGGAAGCATCCTGGGAAAACACATCTAGATTAGAGTATGTAATTACAGGATTTGCAGCTTGATAAAGCAATTGATTATAGCAGTGGATTAATTTTCAGTCATGAGTGAACACCAAGATCTGAAAAAGAGCCAGCTACTCTTTTTGGCAACCTTATTCTACTCAAAAGTTGTAAATTACAGTTTCATCTACCTGATGTACAATGCAAAACTAAAAAGGTATTTGACATACGTATTTAGTTACTTTCAATGGATATCATATAAGGGCATTCCCAAATACATCAGACAATGAAGACAATATTTATTATTGTGTTATTATTTTTCAGATCCAATGAACAATTATAACGCCTTAAATTTAAAATTTTAAACATAAATTTAACAGCCAAATAGCTAATATTCTTTTCAGAAAGAATACCGAAAATTTGAAAATAGCACAAGACAAAATCTAAGAAGCTATAAAGAAAAGGAAGCTGAAGTTTTAGGCCAACTTTATTCATGGTGTCTAATTATATATATGAAATATACTCAGTGAGTCAGGTACAGCATATGAGTTTGATCATCAATGCATCCAAATGCTGATTTCTCCACCACCTGTTTCATTTAACAGAAGTGTTCAACCATTTTGTGAATGCTAATGCATAGGAAATGGCATCTGAGGACTGATCACACAGTACTTCCTGAAGATCCAGTTTTCTCTCAACAAGACCATCTGTGAGGACCAGATCAGTGGGATTTATTGTTCAGAGTGGATCAAGACAGATGCATACACAAGTACCTTTACTATAGAGGAACAATCATAATTTTATTGACCAAAACTGCAGATACAGATAGCTCAGAGAAACTTGACTTAAATGATACAAACCTTTCCATCATCTGTTATACAAATCTGAGGACTTCATTGTCTTCACCAGCTTGCTCAGGTTAAACTCCTAAGCATACTTCACAAGCTTGAAGAGACTAGATTGTATTCAGACGCTTATTATTTCTTCACTTCATATGGCAAGACTCTGTGCTTCATGTGGTCTGGTCAACCTCCTCAGTGCTGCTCACCATCTGTTCCTATCTCTTGATTTTTCAAAGAAGCTTCAATTGTTCATAGCTCCGCAAACGAAAATGATGAAAATTAAGAGGAAAGTGAAACTGCCAAATCATATCTAAATATGCAAAAGCTTTTTATTAGTTTGATGAGGATCAAATGAAACCTATGCTGTTGAGCACAAGTAGGCAAGTATATCTATCAAATATCAGATATGTCAACCAGAGAAAAGATAATGCAGATTTCCCATAAGGTGTTATATCAAATTTAGTAAACAAATTAATATACAAAGTCATATTTGCCAATAAAATAAAATGGATAGTAGGTAGACTGATGAAATTCAGTAAATCAAGAGGTGTAAAGTTAACTGTCTCTACTTCCTTTTTTGCCTTAGAATTAATTCATAGTTTGCAAAAACAGCTTAGTGTTAGGTAGTCCTGTGAGGAGCAGGGAGTTGGACTCGATGATCCTTAATGGATCCCTTGCAACTCAAGATATTCTATGATTCTGTGATATAAATCATATTCAATTTAAATTCTACATCTGAATACACACCATTATATAACATTTTTTGGATGGGCAAGCAAAAAAAAGTTATGATTCATGTGATATTTCTGTAATAAAAAATCCAAATTTTTATGCTGTGGGCCATTGCTGGTTTTCATACATTTGACTCTTACATGTTTGTTGGCTCAGATTAGGTCTGATCACTTTTGCTGTGTAAAAATTAAGAAAGCTAGCAAGGGTGCATTCAAGTATGTAGAGTGGCACATCCTGGCAAGGCAAAAAAGTGAAAAAATACACTCCAGATTATAAAATCTGGTTAAGCAGTTTTTGAGGGCTTTCTAGTCTGGTTTATCTGCAATAACCAGAAGAGGATCATGTTAGAGCTTGGCAAACAATGTTCTTCTCATTCACTTGTGAAAGAAAAAAAATCAGGGAAAAAAAATTAGTTTGTGATGAATCAAAACATATATTTCTCAAGGTTTTTAAATAAAATACTCTATACCCTGCAAAAATTATTTAGGGGTAAACCTGTAAAACTGCATTTGACATGAATTTCAATTGACATTTCATTGCTTCGTGTTTAGACCAATCTAGGTCATTATGTAATTTTTGCTTCTTTAAATTTCCTAGTCACTGAAAAAAATTCTCCAGTTCTAATCAGACTTTTTAAAAAAATGCAGAAATAGGAAAAAAAATTAAGGACTTTATCCCCTTTGCTTCTTACCAACTTCAGTTTACACAGCTGTGCTGTATGAAAAATCATGCCAGATAGAATGATCCAATGTGCCTTGACAGTATGCAAATATATTTAAATATAAGTACTATATAAATAATTCCTATAGATCAAGAAGTCTAGACATATTCCTACAGGAAGACTAACTACTGGAAACAATATTTGAACAAATATGAAAATCCGATTCATTCTCCAAAAGATACAGTAGAACATACACAATGTCTAGAGCTCATTCTATATCATTCCAAAAATTCTTCTATGATCTATATCTGATGTACATGATAACCAACAGGTAAAGAGATATGGAATGGGAAAAATAAGAAATACTTGTAGTCTAACAGAAATGCCATTGCTGAGATCAACTTTACCTGACCCTGATTTTTAAATAAAAATAATCCTATTACAACCTACAGAATATTAAACTTTGCTCATCTCTTAGAGCTTGCTTTTATTCACTTACCTGCATTCCTACAAAGGAAGAAAGCTATTTCGGTGAAACCTATACACCAATCTGCAGTCAGATCTTAACTTCTCAAAAGTAAAAATAAGTAAGATTCAAAACCTCTTTTCCACTGTTTAAAGACGCATAACAATCTTTGTCCATTTCTAACAGATAATACGAGTAATGCTGTTAATGGTGAAGTAGAACACATAAGAAAATAACTTTTTCAATCAATTGTTCTAATTCTATTTCATGCTATTCTAATAGTTTTTTTATGCTTTTAAAAATTTTATAACCTCCTTTATAAGTGTCTTGGATTGCAAGGGAGAAACTGCTTCAAGACCAGAAATAGAAATCTGAATATGAGAGAAATAAAATTGTCTGGTTTCCATAAGGTTTGGCAGAAAATGCATGGACAGAAAATGTACACATATTTACACATTTATTTTGCATACACAATGACCATGATTGCAGTCAACCAACCATTAATTTATCAAATCGATCATTTGTGCAGCAGATCCTTAGCGAAATATCATTAAGTTACAAAAGCAAATTCACATACAACTTTGCATGCGCACTTGCATGTCTGACCTTTTAAATATCAGGCCCTATTTTTACTGTGATCTACATATCATGTAGATGATCATTAGGTACTGGGGTAGAATCTTAATGACTGAAGCTTGTTCAAGGCTAGTTTATACACATTCAGTGCTCACCTGGGCGAGATTTGGCCTACACAGGTGCATGTTTTTGCTGGTTCACAAAAGGATCAGGGACAAAGGGATTCAAGAAGGTACAGAAGTGCACACATACTATATACATTCAAATAACCAGTAGAGCAGATGATAAAAATAAGCTTGGTAACTTGCATGAGTTAAAATCTACCTGGGCAGGAAAATTAATACGCTGACATCTGGCAGTGCTACTCAGAGCCAGGTCCAATACAAACTTCATTCAGCTCCTGTTCTCTAGAAAGGTGTGCAACCTTGAAAAATCAATATTTTAGGGATTGTACAACCTTGCCCAGGAAGCAGCAGCACAGAAATTGGGCAGAGTTCATGGAAGCTAGTCACTGGTTTTGTAGGAATACAAATATGACTTCAGCGGCAGCAGCAGCAGAGTGAAAAGGGATTAGGGAGGTATATTAGTCTTTACAATAGGTCCATAGCACAGAGTGAGCAGAACAACCTAATCATAAGAACGCCTGTGTCACCACAATGGCTACTGTTTAGGATACAAACAGCGCTGTGAAGGGAGAACGAGTTTCTCTGCCTCTCCCAAGACCTAACCATGATGCTGGTATAAATGCCTCACAAGAGCTGTGGAGGGTTAAGGGGCTGAGGAAAGAAAAATGAAGTGCAGAAAAAATTTTAGCCCACAAATATAAAGCTGGCAGTGTGGACTGAGTTTAGGATGGACAGGCAGTTTAAACCTACAGAGGATGGGGGGGAAAAGGGGTGATTGTGGAAAATGCTCTTAAAGACCCCAGATGAAACTCCACAGCTCTTCCAGGAAAATTTTATTTGGGGAAAATAACATAGGAAGTCCAAATAAAGTCATCAGAATACATCCAGGAATTCTTATTTAGTGAGTCTACAGAAAGCGGGATATTGAAGTACAACATTATACCAAGAGCTAAGCAGTACACCACCACTGACTATCTGTGTACAGGTTGTAAAGAGATACATATTTCGTTATAACACAAACATGTCAAATTCAGCCTTAAAAAGCTGCTAGGGCACACAGCAGACTTTTTGGTGAGACTAATGTATAATGTTAGCATTATGCTGGTTAAAGACTCTATTATTTTAAGTTGAAACATTTTGTTCTAGTAGGAGCTTCCACTCCACAGCCTCTTTCCTCCCACCCTGTTCCCAACCCCTCCTTCTTTGGGTAATCAAAGTATATTTAAGATTTGTTAGTGTGGCTAACACATTAGCAATCATACACAGTTGCTAGCTAATTTACACCTAATTTGCCCCTAACATTATCACCAGTACTGGCAATTTCATCACAAAACATAATGCTGCTCAGAGTTTCATGTCTTTCTAAAGTACAAGTAAGTGGACTTGAACAGCTATTTTTATCTTAGACTGTAAAGACTTGAAGGGTACATTTCACAATCAGTGTCCAACTATTGCACACAGCAAAGTAGGCTCTTCTGTGACATCTGAACTGTTAAAACTAGTCAGACCATTTATTCCAGTGCATTACCCCTTTAGTAGAAAGTAGTTTTTCTTTTACCAATACAGCCAGAAAACAATACAATTGCAAGTAGTAAAAAGGAAGAACACTAAACTTTCTTATTCTATTTAACCGATGGAACAATAATCTCAGTGAAAAATCTCATTATTAAACCCACAAGTGACAAAAGACTAGCTTTCTTGAAAAATCTTGTTATTTTAGAAAGTACTGTTACTAATTTATGCTGTATTATTAGTAGGTGATTAATAAAAACATCCAAATAACATATAATGCCAAATACTCTTACACCTACTGCATACAAATTCATTTATGCCATTTGAAGTAACTATATTTTGTACTATATTTTAGATGGGGGTAAAGTGGGCTTCACAGAATAGCTACCAATAAATCTTGTACAACAGCACAACACTATATATCACTAAACCTCAAACATCAACATGGATTATGACACAGAGCTTAAAAACCCATACAAATTCTGCAGAAGTAATACAACATTATCTCTCTACAGACCTCAAGAGATCCTCAAGAATCAAGGGACTGCAACGTTGCCAGCCCCCTGTGTTCAAAAATATTATCAAGTCCCCCTCTCAGCCCCTAAAAGATAGGCCTAAAAAATCATGAGATTTAAAGGTAATAATCAACTCTATCCTTTATCTTCTCAAGAAAGAGCTTACAATTCTTCCAAGCTTTTTCCACAGTTGCAATGGTTATTTATTTTCTAGGGAAGTTTGGCTTCTCAGAAAATAACCTGATTTCATGGCTGGAGCTGTGGGAGAAACACTGAATATTGATATATAATATTGTGAGAGCAAGTAACACAGAATGTGGTATACATCTAGATTTTTTACCCATCAGCCACCTACCACACATCCTCAGAGATGTAACCAGAGGGGTTCTTTCAAGGAAAAACACTGCATCTTCCCCAAGAACAAATATCTCCCCTGCGTTACTTCAGCATGATATATGACTCAATTATACACATCCTTACTGGAAAGACCCTTGTGGCAGCATGGCCATTAGGAAATGCCTCTGTATGCACTTAGTATGCAGTACTAGCAGGTGTAACGGCTATTAGTTTAGAGTGGTCTATCCTCTGTAGGGCAAGAAGGTCAATGCCACATCTGTAGAACTAGCCCCTTTCCTCGGGGCATTAGTCCTGGGAGTTCAATGTGGACCTTACCTGGGAGGAGAGAGAGCAAGCAGAAATATTACTCCTGGAGTCATGCCTTTTGCAGAGTCTGTGCGTTTCCACACTTCATAGCCAGGACAAATATAGTTTAGAGTTGTACATCTGTATCGTCAACTGTGATGCTGGGGATGGAAGAATGGGGGGAGACAGGAAGAAGGACAGGAATGGAGGGAAGGAGAAGGAGGGGAATGGAGGAAGGGAATTCTGCCTGTTGGGAAAGAGATGTCAAGAAAAGGCACCCAGTCATCACTTCTCTTATACTGTCTCAAATTGGGAGTGGAGTTGCAATTCTTACACGGATCTGTTGTCTGTCATTTTGTAGGCTTAGGTTTTCAAGTGGACACTTGCAATATGTCATTTACATGTAAAAGATGGTCTGGGATGTTAGATAAACTATTTTAGACACAAATATTGTAAGATATTAAACCAAATTTGTAACAATTACTACTTAAAGAATAATTTTCAAATCATATATTTTACTGGTCTTTGAATACAAAGTTACAAATGTTAGATATTCAATTTTCATAATTATCTTCCAAACATACTTTTAAAATTCAGGATTAATTTCCCCTATCTAGATTGATCTAGAATGTGCTTATCACAAACTAACTCTTCCAGACACATTTTTTGAACCACTAAGCCAAGGGGATCTGTACAATTTACCACCCAAGGAACAATAAGCCCAGTTTAACAAGTGACCAGCTCAGCTAGCAATATGCAACAGGACTCAGTTAGATAGATTAGGTGTCATTTAGTCGGTGACCTTTTTTTTTTTCTTTTCTTGATTTGTTAGTAATTAATTGTGTGTGCATCTTCTAGCCACAACTAATAAGCATGCATATGCCTTTCCATTACAATCTCACATTTCAGCATATTATAACTTGACTATAAAATCTTGCCTTTGGCAGAAACCTGGTGTTCAAGGACTCAAAAGATGTATATACTACACTTTTTAAACAGGGAAACTAGCAAGCTTTTTAAAGATTTTTTAAAAGTATATTTAATGAATTTTACACATATGTGTGCAGACCCCCAAACATAAGCACACTAAAATGACAACACTAAAGCCTTTTACATAAAATTGTGACACACTAAATGAAACCATATTGTTTCCCCAAATTTAGTACAGGAAATGGTTAGGATATCTATAATGCCACTGTGCAATCACAGATACAAACTAATGTCTACCTTTTAATACTAATCTCAGCACTGTACTATAAAACACAGAGAAAAAACCACAGAGGATGCCATTTATACTGCCCTTATTCACAGCACTGGGTACTGTCCCTGTAGAAGTCTCAATGTACCTGTGCAACAAGCCAGGGGCTGGGCTTTACTAAACTCCAGAGGACACGTGTTGGGGGAGAAATGGGAAGTTTCGGTGTGACAGTATTAATGACAAGCAAATAGCCCTAGTGAAAACTTTCAGGCTTTATCACTGACCGTGTGAACTGGGGACCACATGAGGTACTTCTTAATGTATGCAAGTTTGGTTTTGCTGGCTTTTCCAGGAAATGTAGGATCAGGAACCTACACCCCTATTCACAAACACTAGGACTCAAAATCAGAATATTTCATTGAATGATGCATGGAGCCTCTGCCTCTGTATTTCACTTTTACATGCCTGTGTCTCTTTAGACTTGAACAGCAACTTTTTAGTTACAGATGTGAGGTAAATCAGGTTGACTGAAATCTGTTTTACCTCTATCATAGTGTGCAATTTATATTAAACATCAGTATTTTAAAATGTATTCTGATTCTACAAGCAAAAGAAAATTACTGTCTGGAATTTCATGGAAATGTAAATTTTTTAAAGTTTATCAGCATGCCAAAGCAGACTGTTTCTCTGATAAATAGAAAAACACCTGCAAATTATAATTGTTAATTCAAAAGCAAGACAATTTTCCAGGGAAAACATTAAAAAATCACTATATGAAGTGCTTTTATGTTGCATGGGAATTGTCATATATGAAAAAACAGACCTCCAAGAAAAATTTAAAACAAGACTTTTGGGGTTGCTTGCTCCGATTATCTGGACAGAAGAACTCCGGCATGCTGGACACCCACCAGCTGGCAACAATCGGACTGCAAACCGTACCCTGAGGGCTAGGTTGATTACATATGCCCTTTAATAACTTTTTATAAGCACTGAGAGTCAGGTAGTACACTGCTATTTTCTCAGGGTAATCTGCCATGTATAAAGCATCTGCCATAGCTTATTTATTGTTCCATTAAGCTCAGGCCCGTTTACAGACTCTGTGCACTCAAGAGAGCTCCTTCCTCCTCTGTTTCCTGCTGGGGGGAGTGTACTGCCACAAGAGCCTAATCCTAGGCTCTGCAAAGGACTGCCAGCACCCACCTTCCATCGCTGTCAGCAACAGTCCTCCCTGGTCATCGTACCCAACACTCAGGCTGTCTCTGACCTGCCTGTCCTCCAAAGCCTGCCCTAAGGTTCACGCCTTCAGCCTGTTACTCACCTTCATGCACAGCACTGCTCTGCCATAGCCTGAAGCGCTCTGGTGTCCTTTCTTTTCCTCTCATGGCTCACCGGGGACATGGCAGATCTGTGCCAGCCAGGAGCCCTCAGCATCTGCTGGATCGCCGGGATGTGGCACAAAATGAGCTCCCTTCTCCAGTTACAGAGCGGAGCAGGGGAGCCGCTTGCTAACACAGTAAGCACTGCACTGCCATATGACTTTTGTTCTCTCCGCAGTCCCCAGTGCATAGTCTCCCTCTTTTCAAAGAGTCAATACAAAGAATAGGTGTATTGGATTTGCGTGGCAAGGTTTTGGTAGCGGGGGAGTTACAGGGGTGGCTTCTGTGAGAAGCTGCTGGAAGCTTCCCCTGTGTTTGACAGAGTCACTGCCAGCTGGCTCCAAGACAGACCCACCACTGGCCAAGGCCCTGTCCATCAGTGATGGTGGTAGTGCCTCCTCTGGGATAATGTATTTCAGAAGGGAAAAAAGTTGCTGCACAACAGGAGCTGTAGCCAGAGAGAGGAGTGAGAACATGTAAAAGAAACAGCCCTGCAGACACCAAGGTCAGTGAAAAAGGAGGGGGAGGAGGTGCTCCAGGTGCAGGAGCAGAGATTCCCCTGCAGCCCATGGGGAAGACCACGGTGAGGCAGGCTGTCCCCCTGCAGCCCATGGAGGTCCACGGTGGAGCAGATCTCCACCTGCAACCCACGGAGGACCCCACGCCGGAGCAGGTGGATGCCCAAAGGAGGCTGTGACCCCGTGGGAAGCCCGCACTGGAGCAGGCTCCTGGCAGGACCTGCGGCCCTGTGGAGAGAGGAACCCACGCTGGAGCAGGTTTTCTGGCAGGACTTGTGACCCTGCAGGGACCCACACTGGAGCAGTCTGTTCCTGAAGCACTGCAGCCTGTGGAAGGGACCCACGCTGGAGCAGTTCGTGGAGGACTGTCTCCTGTGGGAGGGACCCCACGCTGCAGCAGGGGAAGAGTGTGATGAGTCCTGCCCCTGAGGAGGAACGAGCAGCAGAGACAACGTGTGATGAACTGACCGTAAACCCCATTCCCTGTCCCCCTGAGCAGCTGGGGGTGTGTAGGTAGAGAATCCGGGAGTGAAGCTGTGCCCAGGAAGAAGGGAGGGGCGGAGGGAAGGTGTTTTGAGATTTGGTTTTATTTCTCATTACCCTACTCTGAGTTGATTGGTAATAAATTAAATTAATTTTTTCCCCAAGTTGAGACTGTTTTGCCCATGAAGTAATTGGTGAATGATCTCTCCCTGTCCTTATCTCAACCCACACGTCTTTCATTATATTTTCTCTCCCCTGTCCAGTTGAGGAGGGGGAGTGGTAGAGCAGCCTTGGTGGACACCTGGCATCCAGCCAGGGCCAATCCACCACAGCAGGTAAAAATAAACCCAACACAATGCCCTATGACACTCAGCTGGACACTTCCTTCAATTCGTTAACAACCAACAATGTATTCCCACACTCCTAAGTTTAAATGCAGGAGGCAGCCTGAAATGAGCTCTTTTAAAATAACATTTTAAGAAAGACACCATCAAATGTTCTATTAAAATGTAAATATATTGCCTCTATTATACTCCTTTCCTCCATTAATTTTATGATTTGAGCATGGTTTGTTTGTTCTGGTTTCTTTCTTTCTTAAAAATCTATGCCAGTACTGGCTCAGCTATCCTCTAAGTAAATGTAAATGACAGTGCCCTTAAAGATATTAATAGCTGTTTTGCTAGTTTATTAGGGACTGAATTAATCATTCACTGAAAATAACACAGAAAACTGTGTGTTGTAATCATGTAGTTTGCACTTAAAAACTGACAACGAATTCAACTGAAGAGTTGATACAAATTATTTTGCATACCTCTGAAAGCTTTAGCTTTGAAAACGCTTAGATTTAAGGCAAATGGATTCAAAAGGATAAAAAAAAAAGCAGCTTATTAAACATTTTTGCTAGCACAACAGACTCTGAAACTTTTAAAATCAATAGGCCTTTCCAACCCTGACAATGCTGTGAAAAGTTTTACAACCAACATTAGTGATGCACAGTTATAGTGGTGATATACTAAAGTTACTTTATAGAAAAACAAGAAATAAAGAGAAAAAAAATCCCTCCAGCAATAAAAAAGAGCCCCTTATGATTAAATTTGGATAGGCTTACATTTCATAAATAGATTAAAACAGTGAAACATTACAGCATACTGGTAGTTTTACCTTTAAAAAAATCTTTTGCATTGTATTATTGAAAAATAATAAAAATACATAGTGTAAAATACATCCAACAGTTGTCACCATGAAGCTGCAAATGTTTTTCTACATAAGGGAGAAAAAAAAGCAAGTTTTATGACAGAATTTCCACTCTTCAGACCTTGCTGTCCCTTGGAAAAACCACGGAAACAGGAAAGCAGAAAAATGTTCAGCTGTACTTTCCAAGTCATACTTCTTTTTTAGAGCTGTAATACAAAATCTGCCTACTGGGCAGCTGAGTATAGACCAGATCTTAGCCAGAATAACTGATCAGAGCCTTGTTCATTGCTAGTTATCCGTAAATCCTTCCAACAGGACTTTGTCTTAAGACATGCTTCAGATTTCACAGACAGAAGAATAGGAGAACAAAAGGTCATCTCTGTGGGTTAGTAAATCTATGGGTTTTTAAAAAATATAAAATAGTGCATTAACAAAGTACTCCTAGACACAGCTTTACAAAAGCTCATAAAGCAAACAGGCAAACCCAGGGCCTGACTTGCATTACCATGAGTTAGAAATCTGTTCATATCTAATTATAGTATCAATATTTGCTGAGCTCTGACAGTCATAAAGTTTCAACTTCTTTCTTCAATTTGTGGTTCTAATCTGATCAATAATTTATTAACAACTGAAAACAAAACACACCTTATTAATACTAGATAAACAACATTCTGCCTTAATAGTGTCAAAGTTAAGCAAAATGTCTGGCAATCAGGAAATCCTGATTTTCTCTAAACATCCTATTCTAGGATGGAATTAAATCTTTAGACCAAGGAGGCCAGCATATTAACTATTCTATAGAAAATATCTTCAGTAAACTTTAGTCGCATCAAAATTAAAAATATTATATTACTGAAACAGAAATACATTCAGATCCAAAGCAAGCTACAAGGCACTTACAACACAGAGCTTAATGAAGGAAGGTAGAACGCAAAGCCTAAGCCAAAGAAATGAAACACCGAAAACATACCGTAGGAAATTATATGTCTTAAGTCCTAGAAGATACCCATAAACATAGCTAGAAGAAAATGTTAGGACCTTTAGATGAGCACACAAAATCAAAAAATAAGTAATGGAGAATTGGATTCTACAAGTAGAAGGAGTGAATCAGAAGATATGGTAGTGTTACTGCATAAAATAACAACATAGTATGTCAAATATACTCCATTCCTTTGATTACCTAATCATAGTGAGATTATTGCAACATTAGAAATAATGTTGCACAGACCAGGCAGAACAGTATTAGGACTCAAGTTTAAGACTCAGAAATTACAGATAAGTTCTCCTTTTACTCTTTAGGTAGCAGTAAGCTAGATGAAGTCTATGCCAGAAGAAAAACTACAAAAAAAAAGCAGCAGCAAAATCAAGATTGTTTAACAAAAGCAGAAATTGAAATGAATAAACTGAATTTTGTTAACCATGTTTTTCTAAACGATATGTTTTATAATCAGTGCACGACCTTGTGAGCACTCTCCACCTTTTTTCAGAGCTTTAATAAGTTATCATACTAAATTTAATCGTCCTAAGACTATTTGAAATAGTATACTGGTTCACTACTGTATAAAGAATTCTTCCAATATTCTGATCATCTGGGTAGGATTTAAGACACAAGGAAGAAGTGGCATTATGTGTTTTTGAAAAGGAGAACAGAACTGCTGTCACCCTTTCAACAGGCTGAAGGAGTCGGGTGGAGAGGCTGGACAGGGACTGAACAGAAGTGGAGACACAGAGGCACAATTTACTGTGATAACCACCTGGCCAAGGAGCAAGAGTGGCTGGAAGGAAAAGTTGCTGAACACACAAACAACAAGAGGATGGCTGTGAACATGGCTTGAGAGCAAGCCGATTGCTGAGGCCCAAGGGCCAGGAGGGAGGCAGGCTGCTCCACCGCCTGCTGAATGAAGCTCACGGTGGTGGAGCTCTTCCCAGGGTGGATGCAGCCCTTGTTTTCTAAGGTGGAGTGGCCCAACCTGAGTTTAAACCTGGTACTTTGGAAGTTTCCAGTGTTTACAGAAGTCATATCGCTATCATATTTTCATTTGCATTAAAATCATCCTTTGATTAAGCAGCAGTTTGGATTGTGTGCATGTATCATTAATACAAGGGGGAATTTCCCCAGAACATTGTTATCCCCCTCCCAAGCCCCTCGCTTCATGCTGCCATTGCCTTCCCTCTGTATCATCAGTCCTCTTACATTCAAATTCTCTTTATGTCTGCTCCTGGTTTTCTTCCATGTTATCTGGAGATGAGAATTATCTGGGGATTTATTTTCAATTGTCAGTATCTTCAAAGCAAGGCAAGTTGTCAGAGGTGCATGAAAACACAGTAATACCAAACAGACTCAGGATATAAGCTTATTTATTCATTTTCTCAAACCTAGTGGAAATAAACAGAAGTTGTCCCTCCTCATACTTCTTCATAGAATTGTAGAATCATTTTGGTTGGAAAAGATCATTAGGTCCAACCATTAACCTAACACTACCATAACTCTGAACATTTCAGTTCTTCCTAAGGTAGGGCTTTTGTAAATGATTACCTTTCAGTAAGTGGTAGCTCACGCCGACATTTAAACATTACTAACTTACATGTACTAGACACCTGCATATAACAAGAAAAAAAGAAAAAAGAAGAAGGGATGACTGTTTTTCACAGTGCTTGTAAGTGCAAAACTGACATGCTTACAAAAATAAAACTGACAACAAATTAGAACAACACATAAACTATAAATTTTATCAAGAAAATACACTGATACAAAATTATGAAAACATACTGTTCTAGTTCCCAAGATAAGGTTCACTTAGGAAGTGTTTATCCAGATGGAGAGAACCCATCAAAAGGCCTTATCACAAAAGTACTTAGGCTACTCAGAAGACTGAACATATCAGAAAATCATACGAATTACAGATAAAAGTCCCCTTAGTCCATCTTGAAGGACCCAAGTATTACAGCAATACTTGTGGGTGCTTTAGAAAAGAAAGTGAGAGAAAGAGACATCTCCTGTCAAAACAGATTTTTTCCCTGATGTTTCCTACTCTAATTTTAAATGTCTTAAAGGATGGAGCTTTTAAAATTTCTTTAAGAAAGCTCTTCCACAATTGTATAGATCTCAATGTCAGGTAGTTGTCTTGTTATTGATCTAAACTGTCTCTTTACTAAATTATATACCATTACATTGAGTCGCATTCTCTTTGGCACATTTTACATGCAGTACCAAGACAGTCTTACCCTAATCAGTGCAAAGAATTTAACCACATTTTTGCTGCCTCCGAGGTACTCACATCATTCCTGTTTCTCTAGGTGGCTGTCATATTGCAGGTACTCATTAATTAGCCAAACTATACATTTGCATTTTTTGCTTTTTCACTTTCAGTTCTGTCTGTCCGCGCTCTTAATGATATCTATTGGTGGATAAGGAACTGCAGACACATATTCCAGCAGTTTTCTAAGCAGCATGTTACAGAAGATCCCAACTTCGTGAACTGGTACCTTCTCTAAGCAGATGGTAATCACCTCTTATGGGGTGAGAACAAATGTCTTGCCAATCCTTAGATTTGTTGATTTGCTGATCATGTGGAGAAGGTAAATAATATAAGTAAATGACAAAATAATTGAGTCTCTACTGTGTGTTTGCTTGACATTCAGGTAAAAAAACCTCATCTATATGTATACATAATGACATTTCTTTGGCTCCTTCTTCTTGAAATGCTTATGTTAAGCTGAATTTACCCTCAGCTCAGGGTCCTAACACATTTGCAGTAATATCTTCACACCAAAAGTCATTTCAAAGTGGAAAACACAGCGCTGTCACACTCCAGAGCAGATATGGGTGTTTAGGGGCAGTCACTAAGTTAAGCACCAAGTCTGAGATTCATCTCCCCGAAGTGTAGCTGTTTAGGAGCTTAAGCATTATTGAAGGGAGACAGTCACATCGACAGAGGCAGTCATTCCCTCCATCCTGAATGACATCCCTCTCCACAGACTACAGATGGAGTCTGGATAAGAACAGGACCATAAACAAGGACAAGAAACAGTCCCTATGTGACTCTCTCTCCCAAAGGATACAAATAAAAAACTTAGTCCTTACTCTGCTAATGAAGCAGGTATAACTTTCCACTTGTACAGCTTTACTCTCATCCATTGAAAATTGGAATTTTGCACTTTCTGCCTAGCCATCCAGATAAAAATGAAGAAAAAATTACACTTCAGAAGAACAAGCCCAAAGCAATATTCCAAGCATGAAATGGCAGAAATTCTCTGTACCTTAAAGGAATAAACTTTTCCTGACAATTGGGAATCAGGGGGCACTATTCCTGCAGTTTAGTTCACTTAACTTGGCCAGCCACTTTGAAATTTTCCTCTACAATCTCTTCATCACACTCATTAGTGTGTCGTTCCCCCTCTAAATCAACACCTCAAATGGGTCATCAAATGCTAGATTTTCTTGAGATGTGAAGTTTGGAAAATCTTCAGCCACCAACATAATGAATAATGTCATATACTGCACATGCTACATGGCATCTTCTGGGTCTTGAAATTGTTAGGTGCTGTAGCTACCAGTTCTATGCAAACACATGTAACAATTAAGTTAAAAGAATGGGAAAAAATGCAAGAGCAGTGACCCTTTTCTGTCAAAACTGAAAAAACACAAGCAACTGAACAATTTTTATGTAATCGTACACTTAAACACCATCTGTAATAAAAAGCATCAGATTGGAAATTTCACCTTCCAAAATTTCACTGACATCAATGCTGGAGTATAAATACTAATCTCACTTTGCATTTTTCCACTGTCTGCCTCACCACAAGAAATATTCTGTTTAAAAATTTTTGGCTTCTTTGGCTTTGTATCAAGTTTAAAATTACTTCACACAATGATCTCAGTTTTCCTATGGGTGTGTTTATACCAAAATGTTAAGATCTATAAGCACAACTCCCACTAAACTTAGTATGATTTGTATGTTTTGTAAATGCCAAAAGATAGGTCTTGGCCCTCTGCAGTCTGTCATACTGGAGAATTAGCTACAGAAGAAGGCATGTTTACTGTTTTTTCAACTATTGGAAGAAACAAAAATAAAAATAAATAAAATAAAATAAATTATAAAATCAAAATAAAAAATAAAATAAGAAGGTCTGTAAATGGAAAAATATTTATTTAACTTCAAATAAGGTCATCTTAATCAAGCAACTGCTACTGCAGTTGCAGTGGGCGTACAAAGCTTTTCATAAAGCTGATAAAGATGTGGATTTTACATCTTTTTTTAACTCTTCAGTTATTCTTTTGCAAAACAACTCATTCGCTACAAAAGGTTTCTGTGGCTCCTAATGAAGACTATGGCAGAAATATGGCATGGTGTTCAGGAGCATATTGGGTCTATAGAATGAATGTGATTCATAAAATTGCCTCTGTCATGAATGAAATCATCCCTTTCCTTTTCTTCTCTTAAGAACAACTAAAAATATTTAATTGCTAAGATTTACCAGACAGACAATTTTTTAACATGTTCCTGCCCGAAGCCCTGCCTTGGAAATAGAACTGGAAAGGACAAGGCGCGTGTGGGGAAACAAGAATGAGCCCCTGAGTTTTAGGAAGTTAGGAAGAATGATACTATGAAAAGATGAGGAGGTTGGTTAAAAAAAATGAGGTAAAAGAATCAGTTTTCTGGTCTGCCTAATTTAGTTTGCCTTGTCCTTACAAGGAGGAATAAGTGGGTCTGTCATTATAACACATCTAGAAGAAAGAAGGATGTGTTGTCTGACAAAAACAAGGCCATGAGAGAAGGATGGGAGACTGAAAAACACCCTCATGAGAGTCAGGAAGAACCCACTGACCATCCGTCATATCAGCAAAGCTGACAACATAACACTTACATGAAAGAGACTATGGATGATGCCTCTGAAGACCTCAGAGAAAAGGAATCTTGGGCAATTTTCATTGCAATTCTTGTCATTTTTCTCAAAGGAAGGAAAAAGCACAGCAAAATAATTAAGACCAAGAATTAGTGCTGTGGGAAAACTGTAGCATTGGATAGAAAAACATTAGAATGACTGCTAGTGATCAAATGGGTATCTGCTCTATGGATGGGCCCCAAAGAAGCGTGAATCAAGCTGAGACGAATGCTAACATGGTTGATGAGACGAGTTTTAAATTAAGAAATACAGGGCAAAATTAGAAGGAGATTTGTCTCATTTTCATTTGCATTAGCTCAGTTATTTGGGGGGGGGAGGGGGAGAAAAACAGATGAAGCTCTGTGCATGGCTGTAGTTTACAGGAAGAGGAAAATGAGTAGGTAAGAATACAACAGTAGAAGAATGATCATCAGAGAAAATTTGAAAGTACAATAAGGGGAATTAAAATATTAATGTTGATGAGAACGGTAAATATGCAATCAATGCAAATAATGAAAGGAACATGCCAGTCTAGCCTGCATAGTCTGAAAGAAGGCTAGATCCACTGGTTCCTAAAGGAAGTAACTGAACTGCTGAAAGGCAAAGGCAACAAAATGGAGGTGTTAAATTTACTGATACAGACCGGAAGGCAACTAGAATAAGCATAATAGAAATATTAGGGCAATCCTGGCCAGAACAAAAAGCATTGTGAAAACGTGCTGTTAATGAAAGACAAATTTCTTCCACGAAAGAGAGAAATATCATACTGTAAGATAGCATTGTAATTTATTGACATGACAGTACATGAGAAGGCATAACACGAATAAAGGATAATCCCAGATCTGAATGAATACATCCATTGAGTTTCAGTATCAGCAATGCTAATGAGCTCAGTGCCCAAGGATGAGGGCTAATTGTGGAGAAGGAACAGGAAGGTTTTATCCCACCTGAACTGAAAATAAATCTAAAGCAGTTTAATGCTTTCAAATACTTCAAGTGATTGCCAGCCTTGCTTACCGTGTCAGTGTGAACTTCAGAATGCAATGGGACAAAAGTAAGCCAGGAACAATGTCTAACAAACAGGGAGTAAGGAGCAGGAAATGTGTCATCCAGAATTTGAACAACAATTTTTAATTGTGTGAAGAAGACTGAAAAAGCCAAGAAGGTGCTATTTCAACAGCTTTGAAGAGAACCCTACTTTTCTGTCTGTGCTGAAATTTGAACTGAAAGCACAAATGGCCTCAGCGGCTTAATAATAAGCTTGAAGAGGAAAAACCTTTATTATTATGTTTTCTCCATATTTTAAAGACCTTGCATTAATGCAAGTTTCAAGTGTATGATGCAATGCTATCAGCAAGGTAACAAACTACACAAGATGACTCCCTGCTATGTGCTTCTTGGGAATAGCAAACAACATATGACTACGAAGTTCTGCTGAGTGAAGTTAGCAGCAGATCAAATTTTATGCTGGTATTTTTTCTAAAAAGAATAATTGTTAGTATCTACACGTCATGAGCCTAGTGGATAAGAGTAGATATAAAAAAAAACCCCCACCATTAATACCTAATCATTTGAAGGAAAAGATCCTGACAGACACTTCTTTCAGCACAAACAGACAGTATATGATCCCTGTCATAAACAAAAGACAGCTGTAACGGAGTCAGTATGACAGTACAAAATTATCTGTTAATTTCATTATAGGGGAAATTCAGTTCCCCTCATTTTGGCAAAATATGTACCACAATATGAACACGCCCCTTGATGGAAGGACAATGCAAGAGGTAGAAAATGTACCCAACCAATACATAGTGTTAGACATGAAGCTTGAATGTTTATCAGAACTATTAAAATAGCTAAACGTTATCAAATATCGTTGTAGAGTTCAGGGGAAATTTTTGTCATTTTGTAGCAGTGATTTCCAAACTTGTGAAAGATGCTTTTCTTTCTGCATGTTTAAAAATTGTAAAAAAAAAAAAAAAATTGACAGAAAATGCTGGGCAAATTAAATAAATAAATTTTAAATAGATATTTTTGAATGTAATAAATACAACAAATAAAAAATAAATACATAAATTTTAAATATAGTTCAACATAGATATGAGTAACAGGATCTGCTACAGCCACTGAGTTTAATAAACAAATTGAACAGACATTTGACAGTGAACATATAACATTTGATAGAATCATAGAATCATAGAATCATTTAGGTTGGAAAAGACCTTCAAGATCATCGAGTCCAACCATCATCCATGCCCCACTAAACCATGTTCTGGAGTACCCCGTCTACTCGCTTTTTGAATACCTCCAGGGATCGTGACTCAACCACTTCCCTGGGCAGCCTATTCTGATGTCTGACAACCCTCTCAGTAAAGAAATTTTTCCTAATATCCAACCTAAATCTCCCTTGCTGCAACTTGAGGCCATATATCAAATGCATCCCTAAAGTAACCTGGAACAATAACTATTTGAGATTATACTGAAAGCACTTAATATTGACAAAATTGTCCTAGCACAACAGTTTATTTAAAAGCTATTTCACTATTTTAGGATGCTTAGGAAAAAAAAATCAGTTTTTGATATAGCTTGAACTTGCACGTTTTTTGTTCGGGTTCAAAGATTTTGGCTAGTAGGATGATTCTGACTCACTAGTAAGGATTTAAGATTTTGCCTATTTTGGCAACACCAAAAATTACAGCCTTTGGTATATTTCCTATGCAACATAGTACACTAAATAATTCCAGCTTATTTTTTATGTATGTATGTCATTCATTTGACCCTTTAACATTGGGCCTCTTATATCAATTCTTCCCTAAGAGCTCTGGTAAAAGCATAACATAAGCTCATGTTATTAAACCAGGAAAATCACTTAGTGATCTGATGTTGAATTTACATAATATCAAGTACAGCCATGCTGACAGAGCTAAGTCAAAAGAGTAACCTTCCATTTACTCACTTATATTACTAGAAAAAGTTGTAATTGGTACCTATGCATAACAGGCACAAAAGGACAAAGCACGTGTATTTTTACTCTTGCCTCTTAAAGGAAAAAAAAATAAAGTATGTACGCAAAAATCCATTCATGTTTAATTTCCTCAATCTGATAAGAAATGTATGATATTCTTATCTTTCATCCAATTCCTACTTTCTATAGGTACACTTCCATGAACATTAGCAATGGTATCAAACTAGTGGTTAAATCATGGCAGTGTCTGTATGATTTCCAGTACAGACAGAACCCATTATGAGAACACATAGGTACTGCCATAACAGAACTCGTAATACTTACAGAATTAGTACAGGATCACTGTGCACGCTGCCCCACACATGTAGATACTGTGGAAAAGCAGCCTAGAAGCTACAAATGGAATTTAAATGCCACCAGTGATGTGATGTTCAAAAGCATAAGAAAGAGTCAAAATTAAAAGGTGGATCTCCCTTGAAGTGCTCTTCTGCATAACGCACTAAGAAGCACTGTCCTGAGGGGGACATTAATTTTATTACTTATTTTGGCAATAAAAGCCACATTGAGAACTACACAGACAAGGCAGGTGTCCCTACGGCCATAAAAAGTAAAAGCAGTAAATCAAATTACACTAGTCCCTCTATCACACTACCAGAATTGTTCCTCAGACCTCTGTATGACCACAAAGTCATACTAACTTTGTGGTGCGATACATGTATAGTATAGCAATAAATACGTTACACGTATGAACATAGGGCTTTTTCTATATAAACAAATTCTCACTTGCTTCTTTGCTAAATATTCATGTCATTATACTTTCATCACATTACAGTTGCATCAGACAAGTAAAATCGTAAACATGACACTTTTCACAGTTTGAATATTTCAACAAGAAATCAGTTGTATGTATCCAGACAGATTGCAAGTACTTTTTACGTGAACTATAGCTTTGGCTTTATTTACATTTATTCATGATTTTTAAAATCAAGGGGTTTTTAAGCTTATTGAGGTTTCTGTTTAAGCTTTACATCCTAAAAGTTTAAATGGGTCCTTTATTTCTTCTCGTATTAAGAAAAAAATACAACTCTCAGACAAAATACTTAATTCTAAACACTTGAGTTCATTTCCTTTTCACCCTTATTGTTCTCACTAGAAACGGATTTCATTACTTTTATATTAAAGATCCCTATCTAAAGTAGCTATGTAATATTTAAAGATATCTGTGTGAAGAGTGATGGAAAGCACTGAGGAGCAAGCCATTCTCTTATTACTCTTAGACTGTGGGCCTACCAACCAAAAAGGCAACAAAGTTGGTAGGCGCCAGTGAAGATGTGGTTTCAAGCTCACAGTGAGCCTGACGGGGCTGAGCCCCAGCCATATTTCTCTGTATCGAGAGTGCCTTGGCTTTCCTGCCTTCCCACTCATCACCGGTCGAGCAATGGTTACAAAATGAGCAGGACGTACGTAAGCAGACAGATGTCTTAGAGGGATTCTGAGGTCTGTGCAGGCAAATCAGGCATTTCTTTTGCATGCACACCTCTCTGCTTTTACTTGTTGAGTGGCATCATTAATGTCTGGCCAAGTTCCTCTGAACTCTGCTCTGCTCATTATTTTTCATTTCATTTCTTCACCATCCAGGACTGAGTCCTGCGAGATACCAGGTGAACACTGGTTGGAATGCTCTTTAAGGAGCTAAGTGCTTTTTAGAGATATCTTTGCATATAATTTGGCACACAGAGGTATACTGCTTCTCAAGAATACAGTTCCTTTTTAAATACAGGTTTGAGGTTTTGCATTTCTTAGTCACAGCTATATTGTATTGCTTTCTAATAGCAAAATTATATTTTATATGTTGTTTTACAGTGCTACTGTAGAACTGTTTTCATGTAGTTAATTCCACTGTATACTGCCACTGGAGAAATATTTCAAAAGTTTCAGAAGGAGGAGCCAAATTGAGCATTAAAAGTGCTCATTTGCTTGAATAACCTTTAAATAATGAATTACAGGACTGATAAAATAAATGCATTTGAAAAATCAGACAACTTTGAGAAGCATTGTCTTCATAATTTTCCCCAGAATTACTTAAGTCCTGTCTTGCTTGCCTTTGAATGAGATATTAATCTCTGGCACTACTTGATAACTATGGTAATGTGAAAAAAAAGAAAAAAAAACAAAACTCACTGTGTGCACTGGAAGAGATTTTTTTTTTAAATGTTAATATTTGGTGTACCTTCCTCCCCATTTTAAATAGGATTTATATGCTGACATGGTACACTTACTTCTTTTATATTGTTATGGGCTTTTTAAACAAAAAAAAAAACCCTATGCCAATCACTTCTACAGCTACTATTAAGCACTGGTGTATTTAGACTTAAGCACCTACTTTGCTAACACTTCAGAAATATTCTGAGGCTGGAATTCTGATTTTTTTTCTCCCTCATTCAGAGGTAGGAACACTGAGAAAGTTACAATTTTAATATTCCACCCATCCCAAGTTGATCTGATTTATAACTCTCTTCAGTTCAAAGACCATGCTGATCCCTTTGCTCCATGGCTCCCTTTTGCAGTGAACTAATGCAGAAGATTTATCAGAACTCTCTCTGGCTTCTGATGCCTTGACCACAGCTTTTTCCTCACATATTTTCAGATCTCAGCAGGACAGACAGAGTAGCACTTCAGTAGCTTTTTTTTCTGAACAAGTCTAGATGGCAGTTGAGGTAGTTTTAGACAATTACTCCCATAGCCTGGGCTTCTGGTTTAACACATGTGAGAAGCCTTTCCAAGGGACAGTAAGACAAGAACAGCTTTGCTGTCTTCAGCTGGCACATCTCTCTAACTCTGGCACCATCCAATATGTGCTGAGGTTGACATTATAAAAAGTACAGGACTTGGTTAGGATGGCTGTGGGGGAAGGTCAACAGCCTAGAGAAAGTACAAATCATACCCTATATTTAAATGAAAAGCCTGTATGCGTTCTTACTAAAAATTCAGAACATTTTAGAAAAAAAAGAAAAACGAAGACCCCTCCATGACCAGCTTGTTCTTGAACATATAATCTAGCATTTAAAACTTTAAATGGACTATTTTACTTCTGACTATCAAAACGTAGGGTTGGGACCTCTCATCCAGTCAGCCAAAACTTGGGGAGGAGGGGAGAACCCCTAAAAAACAAAACCAAAAAGTGATATGTGTTTCATCAGAACATGGTGAGGATCAACTATATTAAGACACATTTGGGCATTGCATTTCAATACTTCCTCAACCCAAACTCAATTTAATCTCTGTCACCCAGCAGTTACTTAAGTTTTGAGATTACTGCAATATTTTTTTTCTAGCCTCTATTGAACCAAACCACCTAAACATATTGTGCGGTGCTTGCTAGTCAACAGAGTACCACAGAACATCAGCACTGTTCTAAAGTGGATTCAACTTCATAGTCTTTGAAAACAAGATATAAATAAGGGAAATTATGTCACATACAGTAATTTGCTAAGTAAAGCTGATGGACAGTTAGTGTAAAGTTCACAAAAATAATCCCTTTTCAAAGGGGTTGACACAACAGTTAACATCATAGGAAAAATGTTAAAGTAGTAATTCTGAAAAATTAATATTTGGCATAATCTTACTTTTTTATTCTAAGACTAATTACAACATGGGAAAACCTATGAAGTGGAAAGTAACTTTAAAAAGTGGATAAAAAGTGAACTTAAATGAAATAAAACTTTTGTTATTAGAAAAAAAAATTTTTTAATATCCTTTCTGAGCTGCAGAGCAACATAAAGGTTTTCTGGAGACCTTTGTAAATCATATCAAAGAAAGGAGAAAGGAGATATCCTTGTTTATTTTTTAAGGTATCATTAACAGTCAATAGGTTTTGAAATGATCCTGTGCTTTCTCTTTCAGAGATATTTCAGCTTTACAGCCTCTAATCCTAAATTTAAAGATTTCTTGACCAACAATAGAAAGAAGTAGTCAAAATTAAGTATCAGGGGTTTTCAAGGGAAAAATTATTCTGAAGTGGAAAATGGGGCTCCAGGTCTTTTCAAGACCGGAACAACTCCGTGGTCATGTAATACAATTCTTTGCCAGAGGGAAAAGGAATGGGACAGATTATTATATCAGTGCTGATGCTATTCTATTTTTGAACATTTCATCTTTTGTAATAGTTCAGATCAAACCTGAAGACAAGATGGATTCAGAATAGACCTTTAGACCTTTGAGCTACCCTCCTCTGCCAAATAATACCATCAGCAAATGAGACACATTCAGAAAGATATTTTGTTTAAATACTTTACAGAAAAAAAAAAAATCCATTTTTTTTTTAACGTCAGCCCAGAAAGGTAGGTGCTAAAAAGCACTCTAGAAGCAGAAAAGGAACAAGCAAGACTACACTTGTCATGCAAAAAGCCTTCCTGACAAAATACATCTGGCAATGACCAAGTAGTCAGTTTAAATTTTCTGAAAAAAATTAATGGTTTCAACTTCAGTCTGTACTTCCAGTGATTGAAAAGCCTTTGTGTGTGAGTAATTTGTCATAGTTACGGCTGAATAGGTGTCAGACAAAGAAGTTAGGCTGGAAGGTGCATAAGTTATTAATGACTCCTATGCAAACTACAAAGCTATCACAAGAGTTAGCTCCTTTAATTTTTAAAAACGTGAAGCAAATGGAACAAATCCATTGAAAACTTTGTGGGACATTACAAAAAAAAGAAAGTATTTTTTCCTGTGTTGTGCCATGTTGAGTCTAACAGCGGATTTCAGGATTTCAAGTTCTAAAACAGATGTTCACCCACATCTTGTAAAAGATCTGCATTCACCTTTCAGAAGACTTCCTGAGCTATTGATCCTCAAAGCTTACCCATATGAACAGAAAAAACTTTCCTTTGCTCTCGAAAACTCAGTACAAAAATTCTTGCTTTTAACACCATGCTCAGCAAGCCATTCAAATTAGAAAAAGCTGTGCATACATATATGAGGTGAATGTCTTCATCGCAGCACTTGCTACAGCAGCTTTGCTCCTTCCAGAGTCTCTGCTCTTTTCTTCTGCTATTTTTACATTTCTATGTATTCCTAAGATCTTTTTTCCTGTTTCTTCCTTATGTTGTGATTTTAATGCGTCTTTCCCTGTATTTTTTCTTTTACTTGAAAATGCTTTTTTTCCTGCAAATGATCTGTCTTTTCAATCCAATCTTTTCTGAGAGCTCACCAGGTCTGTGAAGTGGTTTTTAACCCCTTGTACATCTATCAAATGTGTCAAAGCTGAATCATTTGTATTTGATTTACACAGTAGGCTCTACGAGCCTATTTATTCTTCTGTGTATTTGCAACAGCAGTCATTGTGATCAGAAAACCTGGGACTGAATCAGTGACATCCAATAAAGAACAAAAGTCACAAGTCTCTAAGCTGAGTTAACTGCACAGCTATGCCTGTGACAAATTCACATTGCTGGTCCTCAGGCTGGATTCAGTCAGGCATCTGGAAGACATGCTGCATGCCACTCATGTCTGGAAGACATACCTCTTCAACACTTATTAAAACATCAAGTGTATTGCTTATCATGCTCCATGAGGTATAACAGAAATACATATCTACTGAGTAGTTCATTAGGCCAAGCATGAAGTAGGAAAACAGCATTAATAATCATACAGAGAATCTATGCTAAGGACTCAAATTGGGAAAAAGATAATGCTCTCAGAAAGGAGTGTATTTTGCTGGCTGGTTGGACAATTCAAACATACACAGCACAGCAGTGAGTTAACTCCAAGCTGTCTCCGTTGCTGTGACTTTTTCATTGTGCCAATGTTATAATAAACATTCAAATTAAAGGTATTTTGAATGCTAATACTCTATTTAGTGCATCATGGTAGATTTCAACAATCAAAGTTTTATTCATTAAGTACATCCTTGGCAGGTGTGCCCGTTTCTGAAGTATTTGGATATTCCCATGATCTGCCAACAACTTTATGACAAAAATCCACCAAAACACCACTATTAAGGAGGTACATGTGAGCTACCACCTAACAATGACCTCTTCTAAAAGTGGGAGCTTCTTCACAGTAGAAAAGTTTCACATCAGCTGCACTCTGTACTTTCAGTTATCAAAGTAAGATTACTTAGCTTTCAAGATTTCACTAGCACTGAGTTGGTGAAGATTGAGGCAAAGAAGGCACTGAGCACCTCAGCAACATCTCTGCTGTTATTAACTCACTCACCCCATTTAGCAACAGGCCCACATTGTCCTCACTTAGTCCTTTATTACTAATATAGTGGTAGAAGCTCTGCTCACTGCCCTTGACAAATCTCAATTCCAGTTGAGTGTTGCCTTTCCTAAAATCCTCCTATATGCCTGGACAATCTTTCTATAGTCCTCTTTTGAATCCTGTCCCTTTTTCCACCTCCCATACGTTACCATTTTGTAGCGTATATTTCAATTCCATACACAGTACCTGGAAAAAAAAATAAAAATCCAGGGAATGTTTTTGACCATCTGGGCAGAGGAATATCATTGGTACATCCAAGTACAGGCCCATTTTATGGGACCAAATCTTTCTGTGTAGCCATTCATCCTGAAGACATCACATTGTATACTATCAATAATCATTATTGATTAATAATCATTATGCCTCATGAGACTTGACAGACGGGTATCTCAATTATATTTCTCTATCCCCTAAATTAATCTTTTTGCCTCATATGGGTCTCTTAGATAATTCAAGCAATTATAACTTAAAATCATATTTTCAAAAGGTGGGATAAATCTAGACACTTTTTTCTTCTCTATAATTCAGTATTACAACAGATAATTTAAACGGAGGCAACCTAACCAGAGTCCGCAATCCATTACTGCTAGCAGTGCAGAACACAGGCTGCACCTAGAAAAATAGCTGCATCCACCTTGTTTAATCTGCCATCTTAGACTTTGCATGAACAAATAAATGTTCTTTTATGTATATCTAGAGTCACAGACACTCCTAAAGGACTCAATGACATACACATATTCACCTAGACAAGCACATGTTACAAGAAAAAGGCACTTACTATTTGTTGGAGAGCTTACCTCAGAAGTAAATCTCTGGTGAGTTCACTTGACTGGGCAGATGATGAAAGTTTTGGTTTTTCTAGTTGCCCCATTGGCTAAATCTACTGTATACCTTAGTTTTGTCAGAAGAATACATTCCAGACAGACGTCCCCCCAAGACCCTAACCGGCAACATTATCTACTTTTTCCCACCTCATAAACTGATTAGTACTATCTTTACCACATTTCTTTAATTCTCTTAACTTGATGTGAACTGTGATCATGTTTTTGATATTGCTTAGGGTGAACCTTATTCCTGTTTGACAAAAGAAATCATAGTCTGGTATTTACCGTGCCAGAGAAGCTCACAAAGAGTGTGAGCTTTCTTCCTCTCTCCCTAACCCTGCTTATTTTGCCCTTGCACAGGCACTGATTTACCAGAGAATATTTTTTTCTGGCTGTTATATTCAGTTGTAAGTATAGTGGCTTCTTACTGTTGTACAGGACTTGTACCATTGTACTGTTGTACAGTTTTTCCTTCGTACAGTATTTGCATTATATTCGTTACATATTCTCCGCCACAAGCAGAGTAACATAGCCTCATAACTTGGAGTGCATTATGCTCAGTCATATAAACGACAGCTGCATTTTCATCTCCACTCTACTGCTCTACTGCTTTTCCCTCTCTACCCTTACCAAATACGCAGTCCATGTCTATATATATGACAATACACGTATACACATACAAAAACATAGGCATATATTTCTGGATTCAAGCCTGACAATAAGTATATTATAAACTGAATGTTGCAAATCACAAGAGTTTTGCTACAGTGCTTGACGTATGGTGACTATATCGCACATGGAAAGGAATAAATGAACAGAGAAACTTAAGAGAAGAAAGTGACTGTTACCACTGCAATGATAATTTGTACAACATCAAAGTGTCCCTAATTCTTTGCAGACCACTTAAGTGTGATACCCTGAATACCCCGAAACTCTTTGAAAAATTTAGTGCAGTGCAGAAGCAGTATCAGACGCAATGGCAGTACTACTGGTGCTGACACCAGCACTAGAAGTATTCTCAAAAGGGGCTATGAAGAGGAGTGTGCAGAAGAAGAGGGAACCTGGTGAATGGGAAGTGGAAGACTTTCAACAGAAAAGGGTACCATGACAGAAAGTGCTCATTTGAAAGAGAGAGAATGGAAACAGCTATTACACTGATCATTTAATGGAAGAAGTTGTTTTCTGGATAACAGTCAGACAATAGCAGACTGACTGTAATCTACACAATACAACCTTCCAGTGTGAGACCATCCCAGGATAGGGGCACGTTTGCATCATGAGATTCAAGTTTTTGTACTGAAGGCTCTGACATACTTGGGATGAAAACCATACTTAGAGTAACCACCACTAAGCCATTATTTCCCATATGGTTTCAAGTAAAGCTGAGCCACCAGACAAGGAAATGTAAATGCCACCCTAGAAGAGCTTTTCTGTGCAGTAAAGTCACTGCCAAAGCAAGCTCAAATAAGTAAACTGGTAAATCCTAATATTTCCGAAAAAGATACTTTACATGGATTTTGGGACTTCTGCTACTTTTCTTTCCCCTTTAACAGAAGGCAGAGGGTTTATATAAGTAAATACTTCCATCACTGCATGGGTGGCACTGACTTGAGCAGGATGCAGAAGTCAGAACTTCTCATCCTTTCTTCAGGGAATCACAGCCTTAGTACAGCTGGAGATCCTGACAACTCCTGAAGCGTTTTACACTGTTTGACAAAACAGTTTGATCTCCTGAAAAAACCCAGACTAGGAAGAAATTACAGGAACAATTATTCATAAAGAATCCCTTTACTCCTTTCTCAAAACAAATAAACAGACAAGCAAACAACAACAACAAAAACCACCATGGCGTATCAGAGGGATCAAATGGTGAGAAGGAGAAACAGAAATTGTGAAAATTAGGAAAATGTTCCACTCAAGCATCACAAAGATTTAGCGAAGGAAGCTCCATCTACTCTTTCCTGTCCACAGGTGGTGAGAGAGGAAAACATGCATACATATTATGAAATGCTGTTTTGCACATCAAGGTGAAAGGGAGAACAGCTCTCACCTACACGCCTAACCTCTCCATGCCTTTTCTGTAGCTCAGAGAAAGGCTGAGCTGGCTTCATGTATTTTCTTCTGAAACTTTGGCAGCTCTCTGCTTGGTTTAGGATTTTATTAAGCTGTAGAGTACTTCCTCTAATCAGAGCGAGGAATACTGTTGACAGTGGACTTAGTTTTATGAGGAAACATTTAAAAAGCCATCCTGACATTCAAAAGACATAAATGTTAGTACAAATTGAACTGCAGCACTCTGAATTTCTCATTTATTTTGTCAGGTACTGTGAGACAATTTGCCTGGGGAAATGAAGCAGTAATGTCTGAAGGCCTGGTTTTTCAGAGGTGTTAAGACATACAGCTCCAGATGTTATCACAGGAATGTACAGTGCTCACTGGTTCTGAAAATTGGGCTGTGGATGTATAAAGCCTTACCTTGTGCTTGTCTAAAAGGTACATAGTAGAGGACAAAAAGTAAATATGGGGCTTTCAAAATAAACCTTGTCTTGCGTCCCCTTTGGGTGTAAAATTACAAATGAGTGTTACAAGCTGAAATGAACACTTGAGGAAGTAAATTTCTGCAAGCTTTCTTTTCATTTCCATCTGTTGATAGAACAGGCCTTCACTTATACTTCAGTGACTTACAAGTAAAAAGCCTTCAATTAATATATGACTTCTGCTCTAAGTTCATAAGCAGTTGCCCTGGAAATATAAGACTTGCCTGTGGCCATGCAGTTACTCTAACTTGAGCTATCCAAGCTCCCTAGTCTTGCAGAACCTTGTCTTGCTTTGACATATTGCAGTCTTCTATGTACATTAGGTCCTGTATGCACCAAAGAGCATGTAGGTGTAAATCTTTCATTATATACAGTACAAATACACACACAGGCAAGGGTATTCTTACTAGTAGAAAGTACTTCTAAACATTTACCTTTGCTTTTTAAGTGCCAGCAGTAGGCAAGACACATTCAATCTGTGTTATCATCACAAAAACAAAATTTGCTTCTAGGGACATGAAAAACTAAGTGATTTTCATTCTACCAATGGATAAGGAATTTCCTTGAGATGGGAAATAAAAGTTTGTTCTTTGGATCACTGTTAGTAATAACCCTTTGCAGACTTCTGAAACACATTATGTCTTAGTAGGTCCATCGAAGACTGCTATAATTTTGTCAGCATTTCCATTTAAGTCTCCCTTTTCAAAAGTCTCAAGTTTGGTAAAAGGGTTTTCATTATTGGTCTCTTTTGAGCAAGTAGATCTTTATAAATCAGACCTCTTGTATCTTAATCTCTCTATTAGTGTACTTGGCCATTGCAATAATAATTTAAGCACATCTACATTTTCTGCTCTGCCTCAATCAACTATATGGAGTCTTCATATAGACAGCAGAACCAGAGCAGACCAGCCCAATGATGGGTGCAGTTTACTACCTTTTCTGGCAGTGGCCTCCAACATAAGCACAGTACCACAATGAGCAGTTACAGAATGACAGGCTTAAAGTGGCCTTGTGCTTTCAGTCCTACTTGTCCTGCCTGTTATCTGGATGGTACAATTCCAGTGTGGACTTGTCCTCTTCCAAAGGGTGGCTTCCTTGGCACCTGCTCCCAACAAATGGGAATTTTTACTCCTTTTGTCCATATTCAGTTCCTTCAACAACATCCTCTTGATGTAAAACCAGCAGTCAAAATAAAGGCACCCATCCATTGGCTTAATTAGGTTTTTCATCAAACTCTAAACAACCTATTTTTTCAAATACTTTGACGATAGACTAGTTCCACTTACAGCTCTACTTAACACAATAGAATGGAACGGAATGGAATGGAATGGAATGGAATGGAATAGAATAGAATAGAATAGAATAGAATAGAATAGAATAGAATAAAATATTCTTCAGTTGGGAGGGACCTACAATGGTCATCTCGTCCAACTGCTTGACCACTTCAGGGCTGACCAAAAGTTAAAGCATGTTGTTAAGGGCATTGTTCAAATGCCTCTTAAACACTGACAAGCTTGGGGCATCAACCACCTCTCTAGGAAGCCTGTTCCAGTGTTTGACCACCCTCTTGGTAAAGAAATGCTTCCTAATGTCCAGTCTAAACCTCCCCTGGAAGGTTAAAAATCAGGTCATTAAATTAAAAGTGACTCTTGATTTAAGAAGGTAACCAGGCAGATTTTTTTAAATGTTGACCACTACAATGATTAATTTGAAATAATGGGTTTTTTTCTCTGTTTAGGATTGTTCTTGCTGCTGTTTGTCTAGCTGCCAGTTCACCGTATACAAAGGAAACAACTAAGCATTTGTACTTTATAACTTGAGTTCTGAAAAGAGACAGAACTACCTCAGCGTTGCAGGAGGAGGGCTTCTCTGCAGGCAGGAAACCTCAGGTAGCTCAGAGCAGCCACTGACCCCACAGCAGTCCTTGGCATTGCTAGCACAGGGTTTGTGCCTGGGGTGAGTGACAGCAAGCCTCTTCTCGTGTATACCAGAGGCCAGACTGGCACCCCAAACATCTGAAAGTGAGTCCAAGTGATTTTTTTGCTATTTCCATTAAGCAGAGAGTAATTCCCCCTGGTTCTGTACTGGCATCTAGCATTTGTCCTGGGGAAACATTAGGGTCAAACTATCTGCTTCAGAAATACTGATTTAAGATGTGACTGCCCACCACTTGCATGTTGTCACCCCTCAAATTTAAGCTACGGTTACAGATACGGAATGCACTCTTACCCACACTTAATACACATGTTGTCGATTTAGTTTAAACCACCACATCTCAGCAAACAAGAAGTCACTTCATAGCCCAGCTTAGGGGTGGGGGTAGCAAGTCCTTCAGAACTGCTTCAGTGTGGTGTGTCTGAAAAGCGGTCAGCATGTGAAGAGAGTGAATAATCTGTAAGAGTTTACAGAGTCCAAATGCAAACTTTGCTGTAAAGCTAGCATTTGTCTGTATACATACTGCATGTCACTACAGATAAAAAAAAAAGGCTGCTGAAAACATTAAAAGCTAAAACAACATTTAAAAGTTGCCATTTAGGATTTCTAAATCCTACTACCTTTTTATTATTTTTAAAGTGGCTTTGATTTAAAACCAGAAACAATGAATACTTGGAGGAGGAAGAATAAAAAAAAACCCTTTGATAATATGAGAATCAAGAAAAATAAATAAGTGTATTGGTTTTGCTGGCAAGGTTTTGGTAGCGGGGGGGGTTACAGGGGTGGCTTCTGTAAGAAGCTGCTGGAAGCTTCCCCTGTGTTCGAGAGAGAGCCAATACCAGCCGGCTCTAAGACGGACCCACCGCCGGCCAAGGCCAAGCCCATCAGCGATAGTGGTAACGCCTCTGTGATAACATTTTTAAGAAGGAAAAAAAGTTGGGATAGGCAGATTCGGCAGCCGGAGAGAGGAGTGAGAACATGTAAGAGAAACAACTCTGCGGACACCAAGGTCAGTGAAGAAGGAGGGGGAGGAGATGCTCCAGGCGCCGGAGCAGAGATTCCCCTGCGGCCCGTGGTGAAGACCATGGTGAGGCAGGCTGTCCCCCTGCAGTCCATGGAGGTCCACGGTGGAGCAGATATCCACCTGTAGCCCGTGGAGGACCCCACGCCGGAGCAGGTGGGTTTCCCGAAGGAGGCTGTGACCCCGTGGGAACCCTGCACTGGAGCAGGCTCCTGGCAGGACCTGCGGATCTGTGGAGAGAGGAGCCCACGCTGGAGCAGGTTTTCTGGCAGAGAGGAGCCCACGCTGGAGCAGGTTTTCTGGCAGGACTTGTGACCCCGTGGGGGACCCACGCTGGAGCAGTGTGCTCCTGAAGGACTGCACACCGTGGAAAGGACCCATGCTGGAGCAGTTTGTGAAGAACTGCAGCCCGTGGGAAGGGCCCACGTTGGAGAAGTTCGTGGAGGACTGTCTCCCGTGGGTGGGACCCCACGTTGGAGCAGGGAAGAGTGTGATGAGTCCTCCCCCTGAGGAGGATGAAGCGGCAGAAAACAACGTGTGATGAACTGACCGTAAGCCCCATTCCCCGTCCCCCTGTGCCGCTGGGGGGGGTTGGTAGAGAAGCCGGGAGTGAAGTTGTGCCCGGGAAGAAGGGAGGGGTGGAGGGAAGGTGTTCTGAGATTTGGTTTTATTTCTTATTACCCTACTCTGGTTGATTTGTAATAAATTGAGTTAATTTCCCCAAGTTGAGTCTGTTTTGCCCGTGAGGGTAAGTGATGAGTGATATCTCTCCTGTCCTTATCTCGACCCACAAGCTCTTTGTTATATTTTCTCTCCCCTGTCCAGCTGAGGAGGGGGAGTGATAGAACGGCTTTGGTGGGCACCTGGCAACCAGCCAGGGTCAACCCATCTCAATAAGATAAGATTCCAGTTGCAGTACTTTGGTTGGCAGGCAATTACTGTCAGATATCATCAATACTTGGGAGAAAAAAAGGATGGCTTTAAGAGAAAATTTGTCCTGCTTCATTTGCTGCTTTTTGCATAATGACTGACTCTCCTCTTCCCTTATTTTCTTCTAATTACTACATATGCAGTAGGAAACAGTAAATTATCTTTTTATTTCATTTGCTCTTATGACATTTGGGGTCAAGTCCAACAAAACCTCAGGCTCTGTCCTAGAATGAAATGAAATACTTGAATGCCTTGGAGAATCTGTGTCTCAAAGGCAAGTCTCTCTTTAGCGTTGTTATTGCCTGAATTCTTCTGTTCTTGAATTAAACTGTATGTATCCAAACTGAAATGCAAAAAATAATAAATTTCCTCCTGTTGTTCAATCCAGAATGTGAGATTCAGACCTGACCTATCCAATGCCCTGTAAATTCAAAAGGAACTAGAAACAACTCTCAGATTTTTGTTGTCTCCATATTGGAGAAAATCAGAAATAAAACTCATTTAATTAAAAACCTCAGATAAACTAAAAAATATTCTAGCTTGAAATCTACCTGTAGCTTCTTTTTCTTCTCCTGTATTTAAAGATCTTAAAACCAATTTTTATGCTTGTGAAAACTGTAAGAATTTCATAAGTATCTCTATTTCCGAGTGTCTAATAATTGTAAGTATTAAAAGAAAAATTATTAATACAGTTTAATTGTCAACTGAACATACAGGAAAGAGTTAGTGTATTTTTAAACATTTACAATCTGTGTGCTGCAATATATTTCAGCTCCTACAATAACAGTTCCTTGGTTTAATGTGTGCTGCATGAATGTAAAAAAGATGGCACACAGCACTAGGATATCAACTGCCTACTTGGAGAATGATTCATTTAAGATAAATAGATGCTGGCTTCAGCTGCACTGATTGTATTTCCTATCCCGAGCTGCAGAATCAGTGTTTCCACTCAGATGTTGTAAAACATATGCAGGAATCATTCTTTTCCACTCACAAACCACAGTGCATCACAGATTTAATCTTGCTCTTCAGTACTCTGTGGGTGAATTTAATTTTACTTCTGCCATCAGCCTAATAGACAAAAAATGTTTCCTGTTTATTTTAATACATAAACTTTAAACTCATGTTATTCTGATTTCATCCCACTTCAATTTCTTGGTTTGATAGCACATAACAAAGAGCTTAACTCTGTCTACAAGTACATAATGGGATCACTTGGAAGAATTTTAAAAAAACATAAAGAAATTACAACATACCTAACTGAAAACATATGTGATTTCATAACGATCATGGGACTTACCAACATGAAAAATACATAAAGACACAGAAAGAAGAATCTTGCATATTTTTTTTCAGTGCTACAAAACAAGACTATGAATTTGTTCCATGGTAAAATATATTTTTTAAAAAGACACCTTCTAGAAAAGCTAATGGCTCAGTCTTATGAGGCTGCACATCTTTTAAAACCCTACCCTGCCATGTTTAGAGCAAACAGCATCTCCCACTCCAAACTAGGTATTCCAGGTGAAGTCTGTACCTGTATTCCTCTGTCTGTAGGAACTATCCCACTCACCATAAACAATTAATTCACTCAGCAAGTCAGGGTGGATGTGGAAGAGAAGAGAGGAAAGGATGATAGGATCAGGCAAAGCTAGAACTTCATTCACCACACAAATACATCTGAGATCTAGCAAAAAAAGGCGGGAAGGTTCTTAAAAAAACAAACAAACAAACAAACAAAAAAACAAAAACCAACCACAAAAAACAGTGTGCTTTTGGAAAACATGGTTAAAATGAATTTACCAACCAAGGAAATTAATGAAAAATTCTCAAATCTGCTTTATTTTATTCCATGGAAAAAAGCAATTTATAGCCCCCAAACAGACTCTAAGTACCCCAGCCTCAACAAGACGTATTTGCCAACCAAGCACCTTACAACAGTCCAGGTGCAGGTTTCTGTTTTACTTTGAACTGTGCCACCAGACACTGCCATAGCCGTGCCTTCTGCAAGAGAAGGGATGGGAAGTCCAATACAGACTTAACAATACAGTTTATTTCTTAAAGTTACTTATTTAAGAAGGAATTTTATGTATGTCACTGTAGTGGGCATAAACGGCAGGGTTTAATTAGCAGGGTGCTGCAGTGGTGACGTGTGAGAGAAGGCCATGAACTGCCATGCGTCAATAAAAACCAACTGCAGACACATAATTCCCCTCACAAGAGGCACTCTTGGAAGGAGACGCTCCATGACAAAGGAGCAGAGGCACCCCTGAGGGACCCTGATGCAGCCCGTGGGCAACTCACACAGAGGCAGGGACACCCTCAAAGGCCTGTGGCCTGCAGGTGACTCACAGCGGGGCAGAGGACCACCAGTAAGAAGGGAAAATCAGCTGGCAGAGGCCTTTACACACATGACCACAACCATTCTCGTGCACCATCCATTGCCTGTCTGGAGGAGTTGGGATGGACAGAGTGTAGTAACCCACCGTGAACAGAAGGGGAGACTAGGAAGGGGCAGGTTGCATGTTTGGCTTACGGTGAGCACAGGGGAGAGGAAGGACAAGTGTTCGCTTAAGCGTTTGATTGCTAATGACCCTAAGCATGTCTTGGAGTAGGTTCTTCTAAAGCATGGTTAGTAACCTTGTTCTGAAGCATGTAACTAGAGATAGATTTTGAACAATTAGAGATGAGTCACAGGAGGAAAAAAAATCAGACTGACCTTAACTTGGAGCAACTTCTACAGCTTTTCATATCAGTCAATATGCAGTAAGTCAGATAAGCATCCCTTGAGTTGGATGAAAAGAAAAAAAGAAAAAGGAAAAAAGATCTATGTGCATTTTAATATTAGATTGCTTTGTGTTAGGCATATGGATTCTTATAACTAACTTCCACATTTTTATTTCCTCTATGTAAGCATTTAAAGCAGATGATGTAAATGATTCCAGTGAACAGCCTGGAAATTTGCCTACCCCATCACAGAAAAGACAGCAATAAAGATGTGAATATTAGGAACCACCTATAGAGATGAGAGATGATTCTACTCCTCGTTCCCATTTATTTTCTTCCCAACAGTATTCCAGCCAGGGGACCAATTAGTGCTGCACAGTGATCTAGAGTTTTAAGCATTTGTCCACAAGAATCAACCTACAATTACTATACCATTTTATGTAAACTACCCAGCATCTGGCAGATGATGACAAACTTAGCTGAAACTGCTTTTTCTAATGGAACAAGATATTTAATACACACAGCAATTTTTAATTACGTGCATGACTTTATTGCTTCTAGTGCTTTTTTTAAAATAGTGGAAGCTGCATCTTGAAAACACCAATAGGTTATGTTGTATCTGTTGTAAATCCTTGACAATAAATAGTGTGAGAAGCAGCTCTTACCTCTACCAGGCAAAATTCTCTGGCTGAATCACTTGAAAAGATTCCTGGTATGTTACCCTGTCTTAAAAGGTTGGATATTCTTCCTTTATCTCTTGCCTTACAAAGAATCAATAAAAGGACATTGTACAGTTCTCAAATTATGTCCACAGGCAGAAGCAGGCTCCTTTTGGAGCTCCAGAGCAATTTAAATCCTTTAGAGTACCTCCTTATTGCTCTTCTCCTGCCTGGTACTTGCTAACAGTTACAGATAGCGTACAGGAGATTTACACACATCCAGAGGAAATGTATCTACAGTCATGAGTGCTTTGTGTATATGGATGTAACTAGTTGATATAAACCCATTATGTGATACATAAGTCCTGGGGAGCTCTGTGACCATTGCCACATTTTCAGGGTTCTAGGTATTCTTTGCCATGGGTGAAAAAAATTAAGCATCTCGATGGAATTCCTGGTTGTCATTACAAGCACAGCCACAGCTGTAGGATGGACAAAGCTACATTAAAACAGAAACAGCACATGGGCTACCCTTCAGGCAAGCCAAATGTAGACCCCAGAAATCACCTAGTTTACGTAGTTATGCACACTAGAATTCTTTAAAGATTATATTTTAAATATCAATTGCCTTACACAAAGATGTAACATCTCCAAAAAACCTCATTCATGGATTACAATATTTCAAATTTCAGGTGCTGAAATTAAAGCTACATGAAAATGGAAAAAAGTCCACTATAATGGTACAGCAACATCGCCCCATATTCTTTCACATGCTACACAGGCATAAGTACACCAGATTAAAAGACAAGTAACAATACCCTGATGTAAGTTATATCAATACGGTGCAAGGCATACTCTCCAAACTGAAGAGGTAGTCATAATATTATTGAAAAACAGCAGTGACATCAACAGGGCTACATGGGTATAAACCTGGAAGAGCTGAGGTGCAATTCTGGACATGTATTTTTTATCTAGACATCTGTTCATTTCTAAGAACCCAATAACCCCCAAATAGCCTTCTGTAAGTGTCTAGGCTATTTGGCACAAAGAACTTTCCTTCTTCATAATATTCAGTATTTTACATATTCAGCAGTTATTTTTTTAAGTGATGAGTGAGTCCCTGTTTTGAGTCTTGCTGGAAAGGAAAAGGGTACAAAACATCACAGTCACATTTTTTTCTCCTAGGAAGCACTCAGACTCCATCAATATAAGGCAAATGCACTGTTGATTAAGCTAGAGAAAGATGATGAGCTAAGTTAGGACTGTATTACAAGCACAATCCAAATTATCTTTATTATATAGTAAATTAAAAGCTTCCCCAAAATCTTACATAAATTAAAACCAAAAATAAAAAATTCAACATTCAGATGACTACCAACACATATGTTAAATTCTTGCGTGCATGAGGTTCCCTTCAAGGCGTACATTTTAAAAATAATTACCTTGAAATTTGTGCCTTAATTTAACTTCCTTAGATAACATGGAGGAGAGGTCATGTTAAAAAATAAATAAATAAAACCCACCATATAATTTAGCCATAGAAATATGCCCTGGTGCATCTACGTTTCACCTAACTCCATAAAATGGGATCTTCCAATGCACCAAACTGTCCTCAAAAATTTAAATCTGAAAAAAAAGGTTAAGATAATTAAGTTTTAAAACCTCTTGTTTCCTCAGGAAAATATTAAACACAATTTTCTGTAGTTTAATGACACACCTTGACACTGTATGTCCATATATATAGGAAATTTTAAAATCTCTTATTGTACAAGCTTGAAAGTGAAATTTCATTTGCTAGAATATTTGCATGCTATTTTATAACTCAGATAATTTTATCTATATGCAAAAAAGATGTTTTAAAGTTTGTTTAAAAAACATTTTTGCATATAGCTGATTTAAAGACAGGGGATAATCTGTCCAAAAAAGAAATTATGGTGAATGTTAAAAGTAGCAATGGGGATTATATCAAAACTAATGATTTCTTGCTTTGACCTTGTGCTTCTAAGTAATGCTTTAACTTTTATTCGTGCAGGTAATCCTATTGATTCAGTTAATGCTTGTGAGACTGAATCTTATTTTCAAAAGGTGCAATAAGATACTGAGATACTATCCCTAAAACTAGGGATAGACAGTATATGAAAATCACCTGTTACAGAAATACCCTTTTCTGAAGCTGAAAGTCAATTCCTGCGGCAGTACAAGTGGATGGAGCTGTTCCACTGGTGAGCTAAAGTAAGGAAGCAGGAAGATGCAGAGCACGTATGGGCCACAAGACAGGCTTGCTGTTTATGCCTATATTATGATTTCTATGGATAATACTTCATTAATTCTTGGAGCCTTCCTTCTGCTGAGGGAAGCAGCGGGACCCTGTAACTGCCAGTCTGCAGAAAGCAAAAAGACTGTCTCAATACAGAACCCAAGCCTGCCTGTTGCACATTTAACCAGCTCTGTGATTAGTCATTTTCCAGTTTTTCACCATCATGAGCAACGCAGAGGTCTCTAGACGGCTCACCTCTCAGGCAAGCCTGAAGCATGTGCCTGCACTGAATTTCAAATTCAATCTGTTTTTACCCATTACTGTTTTCATGAAAAACATTCTTGCCATTTAAGCTGACTTCAGCAGCCTGCTGCTATTGATAACCATTAATGTCTAGGACACAAAGAAGAAACATTTACTTACAGATTTCCAAGGCTCTCATTAGTGATGGCCTGGGAATGCAACACTTAACAAAATGAGATGTCTCTGGGTATCTGCTTTTTGTCACAAAATGCTGAGTCACATTTTGCTCTCATTTACATATGTGCTACATAAATGATTCATTGAGATTGTCTGCATATAAAAAATTACTAAACTTCTGTTTTCAAAGCAAAGTCTTCCCCACTCCCCAAACCACACATATCCCAAATACGCGATTCTGAGCTGTAACTGGTCTCCTGGGTCGCAGTGGCCAATAAGAAGTTTTCTTGACAAATCTGATTTCAGCTTTTGATTGCACAACCCCACCCCCCCCAAAAGCTGTTTACAATGAAAACTATTTACAGCTCATTCTGTTGCAAGTACAAGTCCACTGGAAGGTGTCTGTAGCAGGGAAAGTTCAGTGCAGTCCTCAGAGGCAAACCATGGGATAAGGCTTAAGCTGTAGCCAGTGATCACACTGCAGGTCTCATCCTGTGAAGCCTCAGGAAAAGGCTTCCGAACAGCAGATCACATGTCCTAATTCTTTGCTTAAAGGGGGTCTCTGCACAGACCAGAATACCTTAGCACCCTGTACAGTGTGTTAGTATAATCATGCTATATCCACATAAGCTGAGCCGAGTTTATGTCTGATTATGGTTATATCTTAAGTGCATTAGAATTGTGGCTTGCTGCTTGAGTCCACACCATGCATTCATATCATCTCTGCCTATGTGAGCAACAACAGATACATCTCAGTTCCAGAAAGTGATGTTTAGACACCTGCTGAACTTGGGAAGAATGCCTGAGCTTTGGAGCCCATTGCTGCTGCGAATCAGAGACATTTTGCCATCTTGAAAATTAGCTGCTTTTGAAGAGAGCACCTCCAGATGCGATGACATCTGTAGCTGTTGAGCCCACACCAAAGGCAGCAATGGAACTATGGGTAAATATTTATTTCTTAGTGTGGAGTTTGATCTGAAAAAGATGGGTGAGCAATTTAGAGTTCCAGTTTTCCAAGATAGCATGGATTAAAGAAATGTGTGCAGTTAGACAGGAAAAAAAGACAAATCTAAAATCTCAGATTATTATTAAAAGAGAGATTTAGTGAAGTTAAAACAAAACAAAAAATCCAACCCCTACACAAACTCTTAAGCACCTAAATAGAATTTAGGAGATTTTTAAGCCTTTTCAACCAAAACATGATCCGAAACCACCTGATCAATCTAAGCCTGGAGATACCAAAACTGTGTTTGAAATGAAAGATGGTCTAAGAGCAGCGCCAAGAGTTCTGAACATGCCCAGGACTCCCTGTTAGCCAGCACCGACCTCTTGGCCGAGCTCCCCACTTTTGCCAAAGCCAGGCACAATTGCTTGGAAGTGCCTGGAACACCAGGCTTGGTCAGAGCATGATAAACACACAGCAACATCGTTAGGCTTTTGCATTCAGAAACACAGCTAGAGAAGGAAGGCTTTTACAGAGTTCAGTGGTAAAAAAACTTGTCCAGAAATTGTGAGCACTGTGTTCTGTGTTCTTCTAACCGTGACCAGACTCCAAACCTAATCTACAACCTTCCACAAGCACTGTAATCATCCACAGATGTTTGTACTTTAGGATTTTTTTCACCTTTTTTTTTTCCAAATTTACCATCACCATGAAAATGGAAAAGCTAGATGATTGTTGAATTTCTTCACCTGTAAAAGTACATAGGTACCTACTTCACAGAGGCACTGCAGGAATGCATTACTTTAATGTTAAAGCATTGTAAACAGGCAAGAGCAGTATAAATGCCAAGTACTGTTACTACTGGTAGTAGCAATAATAATACTTGACACTTGTGTAGTGCCTTCCATCTGAGAATTACAAAGCACTTCACAAAAATCAATTATTAAGATGCTGTGAGGTGGGTAAGTATTATGTACCTTTTATAGATGCTGAAACACGGGCTCATATCGGTTAATTGAATTGCTAAAGTTATCCAGGAGGCAGGCATAGAGCCACAATAGATAGCGCACATAAGACCTCCTCTGTCATCTCTAACCACCAGGAATTCTTCTTCCCAATGTGTCACCTATTTGCTCTCACTTATCATTTTTGTGAGCTGTCTTCAACAAGTAGTTTTCATTACCTTTCCTATCATTATAAATGACAGAATTAAGGACACCACGCTAGCAAATATACCCCTGTCCCCTCATTTCCAGGATAGGTGTCATGTAGCATTACATGAATAATCCATATACATGTAGTAATACCCATTAATATTTACTCACTTTATTCTTTTTTACTGTTTTGGTGAAGAAATATAGTATAGCCTACCACAACAAAAAAAATTATTCTGGTAGATTTTACAAAACTGGAAACTGTAAATAAAACTATCTGTATTCTTTGTGGTCCTAGAAACCAACACCCAGACTTTGTTATTCTTACTTATGCTTATTAACATCGTTTCTTGAAAGAAGTACTTCTGATTAGAGGGAGTTTACTTAATGCAATTTACTCATCTGTTCTCATGCAAACACTGCACAATCTGATTACTTTCTCTTTTGCCCATTGATTAAGAGACAGTGGATTTTTTTTTTTTTAAATAACATAAAATTATGCCTATATGGTCAGGAAAATCACATGCCACCCTTCTGTACGATCTCAGCCAGCAAGCTGCTCAAAGATGCTCGCTGTTAAATGCACCTGCACCTGCACCTGCGACTCTGAGTTCAAGCACAGACCCATGCTCAGGGAGGTTTTATAGCCCCAGCCTGGGACTGTGCCTCGTCTTGTAAACTCATAGCAGCTGATGTGAGACTGACTGCTCTCACTAATTATTTTGAATAATACATAAAGATATCAGTGGCCTGCCATTTTTAGACTATCCTGAGCTTGATACAGATGACTACCACCTAACTTCTACTAGAATTTTCTCCTTCATTAACAAGGTCAACATATTATTATTTTTTTCTCAAAAGTCAGGTACCAGATGATAGACATTTAAGTGCACAGAGAGCTTCACAGACCGGAAAAGGAAGAAATCACATTAAAACATTCAGAGCCAGGATGTGTCAAATGAAGTATATAGGTATGCTGCCACTGGACCCAGGCAAAAATTACTGACACTGTTCTCATATATTAATGTGAAAAAGTGTTAGTCTTGTTAATATTAGCATAAAATGAATTTATAGAAATGTAATATACATTTTTAACTTACACATTCATTTCCCCACACAGATTCCTTCCCTCTCCAATAACAGTATCACATTTTATCAGGAGAATACTACATCCCATCTTCTCCAGCTTTAGTGAAAATGTACTTTCCCTATTTATATATCTTGTATATAAATCTCATATTTATATATTATGAATTATATATATTACAAACATATATATTTGTATATATATCATTGTATTGGTTTTGTTGGCAACGTTTTGGTAGCGGGGGGGGTGTTACAGGGGTGGCTTCTGTAAGAAGCTGCTGGAAGCTTCCCCTGTGTTCGAGAGAGAGCCAATACCAGCCGGCTCTAAGATGGACCTGCCGCTGGCCAAGGCTGAGCCAATCAGTGATAGTGGTAACGCCTCTGTGATAACATTTTTAAGAAGGAAAAAGTTGGGACAGGTGGGATTCGGCAGCCGGAGAGAGGAGTGAGAACATGTAAGAGAAACAACCCTGCGGACACCAAGGTCAGTGAAGAAGGAGGGGGAGGAGATGCTCCAGGCGCCGGAGCAGAGATTCCCCTGCGGCCCGTGGTGAAGACCATGGTGAGGCAGGCTGTCCCCCTGCAGCCCATGGAGGTCCACGGTGGAGCAGATATCCACCTGTAGCCCGTGGAGGACCCCACGCCGGAGCAGGTGGGTTCCTGAAGGAGGCTGTGACCCCGTGGGAACCCTGCGCTGGAGCAGGCTCCTTGGCAGGACCTGCGGATCTGTGGAGAGAGGAGCCCACGCTGGAGCAGGTTTTCTGGCAGGACTTGTGACCCCGTGGGGGACCCACGCTGGAGCAGTGTGCTCCTGAAGGACTGCACACCGTGGAAAGGACCCATGCTGGAGCAGTTTGTGAAGAACTGCAGCCCGTGGGAAGGGACCCACGCTGGAGAAGTTCGTGGAGGACTGTCTCCCATGGGTGGGACCCCACGTTGGAGCAGGGAAGAGTGTGATGAGTCCTCCCCCTGAGGAGGATGAAGCGGCAGAAAACAACGTGTGATGAACTGACCGTAAACCCCATTCCCCGTCCCCCTGTGCCGCTGGGGGGGGGGTTGGTAGAGAAGCCGGGAGTGAAGTTGTGCCCAGGAAGAAGGGAGGGGTGGAGGGAAGGTGTTCTGAGATTTGGTTTTATTTCTCATTACTCTGCTCTGGTTGATTTGTAATAAAGTGAGTTAATTTTCCCCAAGTTGAGTCTGTTTTGCCCGTGACGGTAAGTGGTGAGTGATATCTCTCCTGTCCTTATCTCGACCCACAAACTCTTTGTTATATTTTCTCTCCCCTGTCCAGCTGAGGAGGGGGAGTGATAGAACGGCTTTGGTGGGCACCTGGCAACCAGCCAGGGTCAACCCATCACAATCATATTTCTTGATGGCAGCAATATTTACATACTGTAGCTTAGAAACTGGGTCATGTAAAGAGTCTACATGCACATCTACATGCATCAATCTCCCCTGACTTCAAGGAGCGTCCTTTTCATTTCTGCAACCAGTTCATGACGAGGAAGTAAACTACCCCCTCAGTTTGCCTCTTACTTGCACCACTTCCCCTCAAGATTAATGGAGGACCTTCACAACTCCTGCTGCGTAGGGTGCTTCTTGGAGGAAGGGGCCACAGTCGCCTTTGCCTCCTTGTACCTCCCTTTCCTCACCTTCTGCTCTTTGCCCTTCTCCCTTTAGCTGGCTCACCATGTGTGTACACTCTGCACTGAGCCATCGTACAGTAGTAAGAGCAAAGCACATCACAGCTTTCTAGGAACAACCAGGGAGACATAATGGAAGCAAGGAAAGCATTCCTTCATACAACTTTCATTATTACCTTCCTTTTCTTCTGTCCTTCCCTACCGTAGGCTTGCTGAATTTATTTTTACCAAATTAATGCATAAAACAAAGGGAAAGGGAGGCGGTCGGATGTCCACAAGATTTCCGGTATTCTGTGAAAACACTACACATTTCTCCTCCTGTCCTCAGGCTGCAGCAAGGAAGGCTAAAATCAAATTTAGGGTCAAAGCTCTTTCTGCCATAGAACATTCAGCGACTTTAATTCAAGCTGACTTAGCATGGGAGGTCACTGTGCATGTGAAAAAGACATTGTTTTCCCTTCAAGAGACAACACGGCAACACTGTATTTCCAAAACAGCCAAAAGATGTTGGCCTAAATTTTGAGCTAACACTGCCATGACTTTGATCCTTTCCTCTTTTGAGAGAACAGAAAAAAGCCTAGTTGCAAAAATCTCTTTGTTAAGGAGAAAGAGAAACAGTCAATTATGTGTCACAAAAACTCTAAATAAATTAATTAACCAGCCTCTGCAGTGTGTTAAGCTTGCTTAGTTTTGAAAAATGACAAAATATTAACAAAGGTATGACAGTCTTTAAAAGCACTATAATGGATAGTGTTGGGTATCCTAAGTCTTACATACAGTCCTTCACCCTAATAAATTTCTCTACATATTTATTTTTAATATATAACAACACCAACTGCTCAAATCCACATTCTTTAACAGCCCCACCACCCAGAGTATGAACTCACATCACTTACAATATCCTGCATAGTCCAAAATTTACACTGATTAAAATCCGGTATCTTCCACACCCACACCATTACATGGATATAAATCTTTAAAATCAGCTTATATTAAGTTTTATAAATTTCTAAACTTTAAAAAGACACATTTCTGCTGTTGATTCTGAACATTGGATTACAACTTCTAACCTTTCAATAGGAGAAACAGAATTATACATCAGATCACATTCCAAACACAAGCAGCATTTAGCTTACTTTAACGGCATTTCAACCTTAACATCTCAGCCTCAAAGATCATTTAAAATTAACTCAGCTATATGACCACTTATGTTAACCTTATTTGCTGCCAAGCCAAACCTGATAGAAACTCTCTGTAATTCCCAATTACCACTTTCTAACACAGATGATATAATGATCTAGAAAGTAATCTGACTGACTTTCTGCTTTAGAAAATAATTATAGGACTGCAAATGTATTTGTTCTTCATGAAAAAAAAAAAGGTTGGTAGAAATTTGGTATTATATTCCTTATAGAAGAACCTAATGTATTCTTTTTTGCCATTGTTTTTTGTTAATATGCTTTGCGTGTATTTATTTAATAACATGGGGTTTTATACAACTAGAAAGAAATCAAGACCTTTATGTGCCAATCATAAACCAAAAGAACACCAAGAAATCTTGTCAACTTCAGCATATGCAGGCTCAAGCCCTGAATTGACATTATCCATCACTCTGTATGTACAACACAAAATTAATTTGATATGTTAATTTTGTACTCTGTGGTAGTTTTTATTCTTAAATTCCCCTGCGAGCATAAAATGTTCAAAGAATGAGTAAGATGTGCCACTGCATATGGCAGAGTAATTGCATAGGAGACAGGATTTTCTATAAACATTTTTACAAGAGATTTTGCTGAAAATCATGAAAGCCGAGCTCCGTAAAACTCCTTGAAACTACTATGAGAAGCACAGATTAATTCCTGTACTAGTTACAGGGGAAAATAGTGTACCTTTCTGACTTCTTGCTGCGTACAAATGCCAGCCCTTGGTGCGGGGATGAAGCAGTAGCCTGCTGCTGCATTCTTCTCCCCAGTCTGCCATAACCACTCAGAGTACCTGTGACGCTTTGCCAATATTAACAAATGGCTCAGACATAAATTATTGCACATGCCTACCTAAAAACTATGCTTCCTAGGGACATACCTACCATGAAAAGTTGTGCTCCTGCAACTGAAAAAGCTATTGATTCATTCCCTCCTTTACGCAAAATCATTCTCAGCACCATACCTGAAGAAGGGAACTCTTCATTTTTTCCTGACAAAAGCTGCATTTTCTCAGACTCTTAGTTTGTGATAAATGCACTCAGTGCACTAACAGAGCAACAGTTTATAGTTTACACAGACTAATAAAAACACTGAAATTAAAGCCATGCAAGGGAGGCAGTTCACTTACCTGCATACTAAAAGCAACCCTTCTTCTTTTACATTGCCTGTAACACATACATGCATCCAGACTAACTACACATAAATTAACTAAAATCCTATGTAACCTGTATCTGTGTTTTAATTCTTTTGGGGGTGGGATTAAACCAGTGCCAGTAGGCTAAATATCACAGTGAGGGAGCTGAGTCTATTTGCAGCTGCAGTTGCAGACTAGTTCATTAACCAGCTACAGAGAGAGCAAAAATATCCTCACACACAATTGCCAAAATTCTGTTTTCCAAAGCTTTTATTTCTTTGTGTCAATTATTTTAGATCTACTGTCATGTTGCAGACCTTTGGCCATGGATGAATACCTTTTCTCCAGCATGCTATCAGTATGAAAACAAAACCAAGGGAAAAAAACATGTATTTTCCCATATTTAGCTTCCCCTTTTGTTCTGTCCCTTTCACCTTCCCGAGGCAGTTCTCCACATCACCCCCAGCCTGCTGAACCATGATGAACTCCAAGTGCATCTCAGACAGGCGGGATGAACAGCCCAGCCCTTCACAGCTCCATCTTCCTTGTTTTCTCCTCAACTTTTGGACAGATACAGAGTGAGCAGTGATTAGTAGGTACCATGGTGCATGTAGCATAGCACTGCTAGAGGACATACCAAAAGGAGGGCCAGCAGAAAGTTATCATATATATCCTCCCCATTTAGAGAAACTGAAGCAGCCTCACAAAAGCTCTGGCATCCCCATAGATGTCATTTTTCCAGACTTAATTTTCTAGTAGTAATTTTCCAGACTCATCAGATCATCACTTAGTATCACAATGGAAATATTTACTAGCTCTATATAATAAAGCAAGATACCTCCATCTCTCACTTGCCTGATGGTGACATCAACAACATGAAGGAATAAGACTACCCAAAAATGAATCCATTTTGACCAGCAAAGCACCACACTCAAGAGTTTCCCAACACTTGGTGACCTGCAGTCACCCAGATCCCCACAGTATCCCTGGTGCGCAGTCATCTGCAGAACTGAAACAGCAGAGTGACTCTCTGCTCTTGTGAAGAGGGAATATCTTATGTGGAAATAAATGCCAGCCCTATTTCATCCAAGGGCAGGGTCCCACTGAAGTCATTAAAGAGCAGGATTCCTCCTCAAGCAGCCTTACAGATAATGACTGTTGGCAAATTCATGTTAGGGGAAATTACCAGCATGGCAACACTGTAATTAAGAGGAAAAGAAACAAACAGAAATCCCTAACAGGACAGCTAAACATACAAACCCAGGAAATTGATCTTATATTGTTAATAAAATACTGTGCACTAGATATGAAAGAAACCTGAAAATGACACTTGTCCTCCATAGGAAACAAATCATTTCACTACGTCGACAGCTGGTGTTAACTGGCCTAGTCACTCACTTATGCCCCAAAATTGTAACAGCAGAGAACAGGATACTAGCTTAATATTCAGGTATTAAGATAATACTAGGTTAGTGATTCATATTAATTGATATTGGGAAATTAAGTCTGATTACTAATTCACATTTCAAAAACCCACTGCTCTGCATTTCTAATCCAGCAAAAGTTGTGACTGACTTCTGTGGAGCTTTTTCTCTGCTGGAAAGATAAGAAGCGCTTTATATGTGTCTTTTACTTAGAACTGGTTTATTCCAACCAGAACTCCGGATCCTGAAAGCAAGAGGCACTGATGTTACTATGTTGAGCACCTAAAATGTATAGTATAACACCATCCCGCAGTGAATAACCCCAGAATTGTCCTTCTCAATGAACATCTATCTGCTATGAGGATAGGGAATGTGGGAGCAAGTTCTGAGTCAAACAGTGTGCTCTCAGGGAAGTGTGCAAATCAAAGAGGTGCTCCATTAGCAAGGAAGCGTATCAATATATACGCTATAGCAGCATGGTTTGTAATCAACCAGCATTGTTTGCATTTCAGTAGTACAGAAAAGGCAGTCACTGTATAGAGTCCAGCAAAAATATACAAGGATTCATTTTTGGACCTCAGGGTCCAACCAGGGTTTTGGACCATATGCCTCAACCCCGCGGGTCCTAGCAACTGGTAGTCACTAACTTTAGCCAGATTACTTACTAAATAAAATCTGATGACCAGATCCATGTTGGCATAAATCAACCTCGGAAAATGCAATCAATTAAATACATTGATTTACACAAGCTAAAATCCTGCCCTGAACAGACAGTCACTGGGCATTTCTGGTCTCTGTGAATTTTAAGGATACTTGAAGAAACTACAGAGAGCACTCCAAGAGGCTCATTATGATTCACCAATATCCTCTCACCTGCTCTTTATCTTTGAAGTTCATTGCCAAGTGGTGAAGCTGAGCTTTCTCTCCTTCAGTCAGCATATGCATATCACATTTACTGGGACTCCTCCTGTCAGGAGCACGAGACAGATTTGTAGTGGTATTTGTGAGGAAATCTAGCTGCACCATCTGATCCACCCACCAGATTGCTGTCAGGACATCCAGCCACTACCCTTCAATCTTCAGATCTCCCAACACACTCCAAGGTACAGTCCTATCTTCTGCATACCCTTAATGGAACTGGAGCCCAGGCTACCCTCAGCCTAGTAACTAAACAGAGCCAGGACATGGGCTCAAGCACTAGTACACGACTGTCAACATCAGTTTTTTTACAGTGCTCCCCAGCACAGTTTTGACTTATGCACCCACCATTCTCTCAATGCCTGCCCAGTTATAGTTTGGGGAACAACAGTGGACGGGCAATGTTCCCAGTAGGTGAAGTTCCATATAGGGAAGGGATTTCAAAGCCTGACAAAAAAAGAAGGGAGGCTTTTATCTGCCTTTACTGAGCAGCCCATGTCAGTGCCATTAAACTCTCTTGGAATGGAAACCGCATGCTGGTAATGGTCCCTGCCCTATCCTAGTTCCCAAACCCTCTCAAAGAAATGTTTTGGACAGTGGTACTTGGTTGATACCACAAGCATACTAGAAACAATGCTCACAATTTCATACTTTAGCTGATTAAGCTTCAGTGCCTGGCACATTCCCTGGTGTTGTTTACTAATACACACATAGCCTTTGAGGATCTGAGCCTCAGCGTTTTCTGTGGCAAACTCATTTACTTTGCAATTAACCTCCCCGTTCACATTTACTATCCCACTTTCTTTCCTCTTTCCAGTCATTTCTGAAAAGCAAGTCGTCTCCATGCCTGGCAGCTGTAATGCCTACATGTCTTTGTTCACTGTCCTTCAGAGCAGAGGCAAGGATTCACATTTTTATCGTTTGTTCTACTCACTGTGAAGTACAGTGTACAATTGCAGTACTAAATCACTGAACTTGAGGGCTCATTCTTAATATGCAGATCTTATCAAAATATATTAGTACCATCAAACAGAAAATTGACACCTCTATGTTTCTTCAGATACCACATATCCTTAACTCTGTAAGAGATTTGAACCCTACAATTTATCCTATAGTATGCTGTAATCAAAAGCATCAATCTTTTTAAGGCTGTCTAATGCCTACATTCGCCATCCTTATTAGTCAGAGATTAGAAGTATAAACATAGCTAAGTAAGTACATAACAATGATAGAAAAGAACAGAGTTTCTTTTATAACATATAACACGAGCAGCCATACCTTTTTTCGTAAGGAGACAGCTCAGAATGCTTTATGTATTTAAAACTCTTCTGTGTAAAGTGCTACAATTCCTCTAATCAGTTATTATTCTTAACAGGCAATCAGGAAGCCAATTAGGATTTCTATAATGGCTCCCAGGCAAGTGGAAGGTCAAGATCTGAACTTTACCTGAGCTGACATAGGAAGAAAGGCTGCCAGTGATTCATCACATTCATGGTGATCTCACCTGCTAACTCTATTTTGTTATGTTTTGGGGGCATGGTTTTGGGTGGTTTGGGGTGTTGGTGGGTTTGGGATTCTTTTGGAATTACACAAGGTTACAGTATTGCTTGGTACAATGATTAATCACAGTAGTTAAAATAGTTTCTAAAAATACACTTTTCAAATACTTTTTTTGAATCATAATTTTATTCTTCAGACAGCGTTTGGCAAAAGCTTGGGATAAGCAACCATATTTGGGTAGAGGGAAAAGGCATTCAAGGTCTTTATTACTTAAGTTTACAGATGAACTCCAAATTTAAAAAGAAAAGCATTGAAAACTGTTTTTCTACTGTAATATTTCTAAGTGTACATGCCTAATAAGCCTCATTTGCTATAGCTTAAAGGGTGAGTCTTCAAGAACAGACAGTGGAAACAAAACATTTTTGCTGTGGATTTTAAGCACGTTTCTCTGTCTTTGGTTTTATTGCCTGTGAAGATTACACAGGCTCTGTTAAGTCATTCTGTAAACTTGTTTAAACCCCTTTCAAGGAAACAAATTTTTTAACGTCTTCCAATTTGCTGTTTATACTGATCCCTACTGATGAAAGTTGTCATGTAGGCAAATCAACATAAACATTTAAAGGCTGATCCCATAACCCACAGATATCAATTCAATCACCTACAAAGTCAGTGATTCATTAAGGTGAAAAAATAATATTATGAATAGATACCCAGACTAGTAAACAGCTGTCAAAAAAGAAACTAAAAAAAACCCCTAAACAACCCAGATTTATTTGCTCTCTTTTCCTTTCTCCATTTCTCCATGGCATATGGATATAACCCTCTATTTCAGCCATCACATCTGCTTTATATAATAAAAAGCCCAATACTGTCAATACTATTTTTTTTTTAAACTTCACAGAATGAAAACTCGCTCCCCAATAATAGGAAGAAAGCTCTAAAACTGTGCTGCACAGATTTATTAACCTAGCCAAAATGAAAGGCGTATCTTTCTCCACCAAGTGTTATCATTTTCAAATAAGACATGTCCTCTAGGGAATAAATTTGAAGACCATTTTTTGCTTATGTTGAGGGGAGGGTTAACTTCTAAGATAAATAACCACAATGTTGCATCTGTATTTTTTGAAGTTTAACTTCTAAAATACGCTTATTATAATTCTAAGCAATAAAACACATATATTGTACAGTATATACCTAATAAAAACTCCTGTTCCACATGGCATACAATACACTATGGTGATAAACAGGTCTTCAGCAGCAAGAAATGAACAAAATATAAAACCAGCAAGTTTACATATTCAACACTTATTTCAATGTCATTTTTTTTATAGGATACGAACACGTCTGCATCAAAGAGCACACATCTGTGATTTTTCTATTGATTATTAGTAACCACAAAAATTTATCACTCGCTCCCAGAAACAGAACTTTTTAAAAGTGCTGTTTATTTTGTGAGTAAATCACTGTCTCCAACATTGCTCAGCCTTCCTTACATTGCCTCTTTGCCACACTGAATAGCCAAGGATATATTTATCATTCTAATGAAAATTTGAAATCTTTGTATATAGTACCAACCTAATCTTTCTTCATTTGGCTCACTAAACTATTTTCTCTCATAGTGCTTTCTTTAAAGTGAAGTAAGCATATACTGAAACACTGAAGAAGGGAAATGCTAGTGTCCATTCATGTAGATGCATACAACATAATAACCCTGGACTTCTATCAAGGAAGAGCGGTAGTACAGCTTTATAAGGACTGCAGTCAAGCATTCAGACAGCTAGGAGAAGCTGCATATGTATACAGTGACATTTATGGGATGTGTATTTATTATTTGGTACTCACAAACTACTTGCATACACATCACATTGTGAGCTTTTGTCTTTTGCTCTACGGGCACCTACACAACTGTGCTTCTTAATTTAGTTTTCTAAACAAGTTCTCAGTAGTTATGTGGCAATTTCTAATCTGGTGCTCATCAGACCAGGCAGCCACTCCCTGTGTTGAGGTGATGGGTATGCCTCTCGGCTGCTGTTTGGCACAGACCTGTGGCCATGCAGGTTGTGGCCGTCCTGGATATTCTGTTCCTACACCATAATGCCTTCCAGCACAGTGGAGGAGGCAGAGCAGCATCTGGAAGTAAGCAGTGCCTTTCCCACAGAGAAATCCTTATTATTATCCAGTCCACTGATCGCTTGCCTTAGCCAGCATTTGGACCGCAATATTCACCAAGAAACCCGATGCAAGGATCACTGCAGATTCTTTCCCTGTCAACCTGTAATGTAACACCAGAAGCTTCTTGTAATCACAGACAATGGCACAAGAACAGGTTCAAAATACCAAGATTTGAACTTGGTTTTCCAGTGTCTGACATAGGGTGGCATGAATATACAGCTTTTGTTTCTTCTTAGATTCCCCCCCTCTCCCCTCCAAAAAAAATCAGTGGTCAGAGCTTTTCACACCTCACAGAAAGTCATACTTACACTGAAGATGTAATGATTAGTTTGAAAAAATGAAGATTAGTATAGACAAATAATTTGTACTGATCACTTCTGAAACCCACAAAAAACTACTAAAATTAGAATTTTAAAAATCTGAATATGAAAACTTTTCTTTGAAAATGAAAAATACATAAAACAGCTTAATAACTATAAGATATTACATTTCTAGCAGAAATCTGATCATAGTACTTGTACAGATTTCATTTGTAATTTTAACCCAAAAATCCCATTTACCGAATATTTTGCTATCAGAGGATGTATTTTAGGAAGTTCTGTCCTTACACTTTCCGATCTGGTTTCACAAGCCTTCCTAACATGTTACAATCTAAGTTGGAAATGGAGGCTGCAGATTTACAGCCGATTACAACTGCGAATTTTCTCAACAACATCAAATACATCTCTCCAGTTCAGTCTGAGCAGAATATAGATAGAATATTTCTGTTGACACAAATGCACTAAATCTGTTTTAGAATGTGTTCCAGGGAAAACATCAATTGAAAAATTGATATCAACTACAGTTGATTAATGTATGAATTGTTTCAGAGCTGCATGCAATCTCCCAGCAATAGTTCTATTTCTTTGCCTGAACCAGCTTGCCAATTATCATTATGCATAACTATGAAACTGGGACAAAATTTTGATGATGATGTTTACATCTTATCCAGTATGCACATAAATTTAGTCTAATATAAAAAAAAACAAAAAGCTGTCATTAAAGTGTCTTACGACTGGGTACAGAACAATACGTTCTGAGCAGTGAAGTGCATTTTCAGGCATGTGTACATACTCCATGACAAATCTTGTTACTCATGCGCAGTAGTTGATTGTACAAGACAAGCAGTGATATGTGCCCACATAAAATACAGAAATGCAGGAGTGAACTCTGTATATCTAGCTCTAATATTACAGTAGCTGCCTCTGGTATCACCTATGCAGATTATCATCATAAATCAAGTAATTTTAATACTGTTCATTCAGAGTTTTGAAGGTTCAAAGGCTAATAGCAGAGCTGGTTGAATCTTGAAAAAACAGTGTTTGCAACTGCTGAAGTGAATGCTAAAAAGCTCTTTTAAAGTATCTTCTTATTGCTATTAGGAAATGTTTGCATGCATGGACTTCTGCATGCACGTATGTTTGCAAAATGACTGTTTTTCCCCAGTGAAGACCGCTTAATTCCTTGGAGGGACAAACTGGATTTTAGTGGTACTGCACATTAGGTTGGGAATTCTGGTTCCTGCAGGCCCATGTATGCATCTGTACTTCTCTTTGACATTGACTTGACCCTGTAATAAACTTAATTTGACCTTTTAAATAAATTATCCCTGATCCATGATTATTATTTTTTTTAGTGTCGTAAGTGTAAAAAACTTTCACAGTAAGATCCTTTCTCTTGAGCTCTAAAAGAAGGATTACAGCTCCTGCTGTGTGTTGTAACAAATGTGATGCACTGTCTTCCAGAGTGAAGACCTTGAGGGCATCATGGAAGATATGTCCATATAAGAAGCCATGCATATACAGGTGAATAGACACATAAAGCAGTAAAACTAAATCTCTTGCAGTGTACCACAGTGGCATTTTAAAATAACAGTATCTCAGCAGGCAGATAAAAATATTTTGAATTTCTGTTTTTCATACAGAAAAGTCAACATTTTCCTCAGGGGAGTATTTTTCCACACTCTTTTTAATACACCTCACAGATTTCCTAATACAAGTGAGAAAAATGACATTTTCAGGTGATGATGACTTAAGTCTTCAAAAATAATCAGTTGAGAGGTAATAAAAAGACTTAACAAAGGTTCTTGGTGTTAAATGCCAAAAAAAAACCCAGCCCCAAACCAAAAAAGCCTCAAGCCTTGTAGCCAAAGGCTATACAGTCCATCAGGGAAACCCAAGTAGGAAAAAAATGCCTACACTCTAGCCAGTCTTTAAAAGCTTTCTTTTCCTTCTCCATTTAGCAACCTTTTGCAGGGAGCTCTTGCAAATCCTTTTTGGCAGGGAATAAGTAGCTTCAGATTATGAGATTTTTTTGACCACAGTTTTTATGTAAGGAATCTAATCTCGAATGAAAGTATTTGCATAAACAAAGCCACTCACTTTATTTAGTCGTTAAGTGGTCAAAACAAAACGTTCATTTAGCAGGAGGAACGAGCTGGAGCATCCTCCCCAGCACAGGCAGGTGAGCACTTACCATGGACAGCACGTGTGGGCAGGAGTCCAGTAAGCAGGGCAGGAACAGGCAGAGGAACAGCCTTTAATGCTTAGAGCCTGGTTAACAGCTCAACCCACTATCCGAGGGAGCACCTGTTTCAAAAACACTAGGTCTCTACATCCATTTTCAAACTTGTACACAGTGCAGAATAAAAAAAAAACCTAAACTGCTATGCTCTGGGTGAGTAAAATGCGTATGAAATGAAAGAGAGAATGCAAACGGATGTAACAGCAATAACTCTGGAAGTAATGGACAAACAAGCATCGCCACATGTAAAATAAGAGAGAAATGGATCTGGTTTTAAGAACTCAATTGAGGGAGCAATAAAAATATTAGGATGCTGGAAAGGCACTGTCAAACATAAAGCACCTGTTTAACATCACTGCTAATTGTGGGTGAAGGAAATGGCCCCAGCAGAAATTGGTTGAAGATGATTAAATTTAATTGTAATGCTATATACAAAGTGCTACCCACTGACTGAAACAAAGTATGCTCAAAAGTGGTACATACCACAAAACCAGGTTTAATACAAGGCATGAGCAGCAAGGCTACATGTGGCTAAAACCACATTCATATTTTCTGAAAGTTCTTTCCGTCTCTCGCGTGTTGCAGAAATGCACAGACAGCACAATAATAGGAACCACAAAATCAGGAAATAAGTCGCCGTAAGGTTGAGTGTGGGCTGCAGGAATGCTCAGATCCTCCAGCATGGTGGATGCATTAGGGCTGGTAGGAAACACACTGAGCCCACTCTGAGACACGAAGTGCCAGGAATCAATGAGATTAGAAATAGTTAAGCAGGAGTGCCTTCCCTTAATTTGAGAAAGGCAGGTACCTCGGTAAGCCAGCTCCACGCTTTCAGCAGAGTGCGCAGGATCCCCCCTGGCAGGTGGCCACTTCTGCTGGAGGCAGCTGCCAGAGACTTTTGGCACAGAAGAGTGAAAGTACCACTTTCCATTTTCTTTCCTATTTCTCCCTCTTTTTCTTTCCACATTGTTTTGTTAGTACAGTTGAGGTTTTTTCCCCCTTTTCTTTCATAGAAACTACCCAAACTAGATTATTTATTTGAGCTGCTGGTTCATTATTGGTCCCTTTATACTACATTTCTTAACTGAAATATTATTTCCCATGCATTTTCTCTGGTACTGCCTAGAGCATACCCTTCCTCTCCACTTTCAGTGCTGCTGAGGGTGAAGCCAGAGTGCTGAGGGATGACTTGGTTATGATCAGAAACTCATGAGTTATCCGGTCTTCCAGCTAATCACCCAGATACACAGTGGATACTCCTTTTAACCTGCTGCCACCTAGACCGCATTTCACATGACACACATTCACCATGTCCATTCACCATGTCTAGCTTTAAATTGCTTTCTCACAACTGTGCTTGGCACACATCTGTCCTTACTGGTGGCAAACACAGAAATGTGGCAGACGGCTGTGCTAGCATTTCCCCATTAGCCTCAGGCAGATGGAGAGAGCTGCTGGTGCCATGGCCCTCCTGTTCTCTATGCATGGTCCCTCTGTCCTCAAACATGCTTAAATTTTCTAAGAAGTTTTCAAGTGCCCAGTGTTGTTATCTGCTACAGATAGTAACAAGGTGCTACTCCATCCTGGTTACAGTTATTTTAGTGCTGAACAGCATGCTTGTGGCTCAGTATCAACTGAACAGTCATTATTTCCAAGTACCTGCAATGTACTTATTTAGAACTACTGGAGCCTCTGGACATGGGGTGAGAGCTGTGCTTTTGAAAAGGTAGCTCTGTATAAGAGAGAAGGATTTCCCACTCCCCACCCCCCAAAGAAATTAGGCAAGCACCAAGTGCAAGGGAGCAGCTGCTTGACAGCCTTATTAGAAAACAGCTTAGAGAAGTACGTGAAAAATAGTGTATTCAGCTGAAGCTGCAGAGAACAACCAAAGAAAAATAATTAGCCAAGTCAGAAATTGGCTAAGGCACTGGGTCTTCTGAATCTTCTATTTCCTTCAAAATACAAAGGGATCTTTAAATAACAAGTGGTAAACGAGACTTTGTTTATGTCTCACCTTAAAAAGCCACAAGCAGAACAGTGTACCCTAATAACATCCTTGGCTCAGAAATGATTCAGAAGCAAGGGGGCCATCTGCTGAATTCCCAGTACCATTTTCTGCTGTATCCTGGAAGATTCTCTTCGAAAGTTTCACAGCTGAGTCCTTTTCAGTGCCAGCTTTGCTAGGCCTGTGAGGTGTGGCAGTAAACCTTTGAGCAGGTTTGGCTGCAGGTGAATATTACAGCGTATCTATCATGACTGCAAAACCTACAACCAGTACACTGATCAATGTAATCTATTCAGGACTCAGAAATCCTGTAGACAGTATCATCATTCTGAAGTATATGTAATATCTCTGTATCATAATGCATTTCATTAAATAGAAATTTTCAGAGGCAGAAAACTTGCTCGTAATACATTTATGAACATAACTTTCCAGATAAAATAAAAAAGCTTAAAGCACAGAGTCAGGTCTCTAAAATAAGCAGCTTCCTTTTTCGGCTAACTGTCCTTTATCCTCAGTAATGTCACTGCGCTTAAACTCAGCGTTCCCTTCCTCGTCCACATCTATCATACCACCATTGATACCTGATTCACTGGTGACTGCTTCTAATTCCACTCTTTCTGAATTCATTACCACTAACTTCAGATCCCAGCTTCAGAGCATTCATAGCCAGTCCCTTTTTCAACATGTGAAAGTGGGCAAAGGAAAGGCAGAATTTTAAAAAGGTATTATGACAATGTCACCACACATCCACATGCACAAATGAAGTGCATTATCTTTGTAGTCCTCCATCTCTTGTTCCTCTTAGTACTGCTACAGCTAAAGGTCTTTCTGCACACCAGGAGGAAGGACCAGAATTGTTTCTGACACAATAATAGCAAAGTATGCTAAATAAATACTACAGAAACATCCAGACTGAAAAATCCTTGTTCATATAGCCATGAAACTTGATAAAGGTATTTAAAATATTCACCACTGTTCTCATTTCTTAAAGCATAGCCTTAAGTCTACTGACATTTCATGGTCTGTTAATACAGAACACTTTAAATATAGAAAGGTACATGTTATCTATTAAAGACTATGTAGACTCGTGCGTACGATAGCTCATGGTATACAAATATAAGATTGTTTAAAGGTGCAAACTATAAAATCAAATCTTCAAGGCTGCTCCCAGGTTCAGCATTTTAAAAATGACTGCAAGACATAACCTGTATCTTTCAAAGTTAGAATCAGGAAGTATTAAATACAAGCACAGCACAGGGAATACAAATAAATCACACTTGCTTAAGACTTCCTTCTTAAGTATAAGAAGTAATCCCAAGTTTAACTCATACTCATAGCTTACTGAAAAACAAATAGTTGGAGGGTTTGTTTGTACTGGGGGCAGGAGGGGGGGTGTTCATGCTTAAAACAGTTTTACTACCTCAGTCAATACTAAATCTCAGCATGCAGGACTCCTGCTTCCATAATGCAAAATCATATCTAGCTGTTGTTTGCTGTTCACTGTTCCCAAATTCATACACACTGATGAGCAAGAAAGATATGGTCTGGAAAGTTGTAGGTTTGTAGGCACATGCAGATTACTCTAGAGAATCACTGCTTTCATTATTTAATAGCAAACTATTATCTACTTTGCTTACTAAGCATCCCTTATTTTTCTCCTAAAATCTGGACTCTCATAAGAAAATATAAAAACAGCATATATAAGCAGCAGTAAATGCTAAATATCAAACACATAGAAGAGTTCTAGAGCTACAATTACCCAGCATTAATAAAACATTAATTTATCATGTACCTTTTTTTCCCATGAGCTGCCCACCACTCCCTCGCCACAGGACTTAGCTTATCACCTCAAAAGACTGACTAGCTTCAAAGAGTGGCCACTAAAAAAAGCAAAAGAAAATAAAGAAAAATAAAGAAATGTGTGTGGAGAAGTGAAAGCTTTCCCTCAAGAATTCAGAATGAAAGCTAAGGATTGCTAAAATTCAGTCCTTTCTATAGAAATAGTCCCAAACCATGTAAAGCATCCCAACTCCTGGTCTTGTCAACCTCAGAAGCAGGAGGTTCTATCTTAGAGAAAAGCAGTACAAAGTGCTCTTGCTACTTGTTTCAAACTCTGGAAAGCTCACGTGAAAGAATATTTCTATGTAGTAAAAGCAACCTGAGGTTATTTTCAACTTTGTAATTTTTTTTTTACCTTGTCCACTAAACCCTAGATAGTTGGCTTCAGACTAAGATGCTTCAATTTAAAGCAAAATCCTTTTTTCTTTTTTTAAAAAAGAATACAACTTTAAGCAATAAGAAACATCAATACAATTACTTGTCGGTCTTTTTCTCTGATATTTGCATTTAAACAGAAATTACTCCCAGCTGGTAGCAGAGCTATGTTAAAAATTATGATTTGTTAATGGAGACAGACAATTACATTTATTTCATGAGGTATTTAGACTGAGTGGAGTGGTGTGCATACTCACTAGGTAGCTAGAAAGAAAGGGAAAGAAGTTGGAAAGCGAAGGATTTGGAGCATAACATTATTTGGAGGGTAATATCTTCCGATACCTCTGATACTCCTCAACTTGAAGATCAGTTGTTAAACTTCTACTAAATACAAAGTATTTACAGTGAAGCTTCTTCCCACTTTAGATCTCTGAGGTCTTCTCCTTTTTATCTCTATAATTTTGTACGGGAATCTCAGTTAAAGTCGCCTGCATTTCGGGAGGTTCCACACACAAGGCTGGATCAGCTCCACGGGTCAGAGAACACAAACACAGCTCAGCCAACGTCTGACTGATGATTCCTACAGCGCAGTTGTGTTACACTGCGCACGAGAGATACAGCAGTACAAGGGAAGAACCTGTAGGTGCTGTATCAGAGTGCCGGCGTACGACACAGGAGGGATTTGGGAAGTAGAATGAAATACTTGTCCCCTTCCGTCATGGAAAGTCAAGCAACAGAAAGCGGAGACTCTGGCGTCGCAAGCAGTTTCCCAGAGGCGTTTGGGGTGCAGGTGCGTTACAGGGCACACCCCGGCACTGCCGAAGCCGGAGGGAGTCCCACCGCTGGGATCAAGGTGCCTCTGGTACCTGCGCAAGTCCAGCACGGAGGGTGGCGGGTCCCTACCCCTCAGCATTTCACGTACGGAGGCCCGGCACACTGACAGGGAAACTTCAGCCGCGACCACGGAGGCGTTTGCGATACTGCTACCACCATCGATAGCCGGGGGAGAGGCTGCGACGCTCCGCCGCCGCCTGGGCGCCCTTCGCGGGGCGGCCCCCCCCCGGGCACCCCGCTTCCCTCCGCTCCGGCGGCCGCAGGGGCCCGGCGGCGGCCCGCCCGCAGCCTGACACCCGCTCGCCCCTGCCAAACGCCTTTAGCGTCTCACGGAGACCGTCTGCGGGAGCTCGACGGGTCTCTGGTCGCCGCAGGACCTCCCCAAACTTCACGCGTGTTCTGCCCCCATGTCGGTCTGGACAGGTAGCTCGCACCACGCCGCAGCCCAAACGCGCGAGTTCCTTTTTTTTGCAGCCGAAAACCGGCGGTCGGTCGCTCCCGCTCCTCCGCAGCGTCAGGACCTTGGACAAGGTACTAAACCGCGACACCTGGAGCCGACGCCGCGCCTTCCCCTCTAGCAGCCACCAACTTGCCCGCGGAGCGCCAGAAATTAGCCTTGCCGCCGGCGTGAGCCCGCGACGCGGTCCGCGGAGAACCGCAGCCCAACGGCAGCCCTCCTGCCCCGCGGCGGAGAGCAGGCACCGCCTCCCCAGCCCCGTCCCCTCGGACCCACGCAGGCGGCCGCCGGCAGACAAACTTTTCCGAGCCTCCCGGCGAGGCAGCACCCACGCCGAGCGGGACCGAGCCGGCGCCCACGCGCCGCGCGCCCGGCGGGCCAACGCCGCCCCCCCGCCGGCCGGGCCGCGCCGCGCCGAGCCGCGCCGCGCCGGCCGCCCCGCTGCGTGGGCACCCACGGCCCCGCGCGCACCCGTCCGCCCGCACCGCTCCTACCGTGCGGGGGGCAAGTGAGGGAGGGAGCGAGGAGGTGGCAGTTACCGGCGAGCGAGCGCCCTTCTTGCAGAGCGGTCCCCTGAAGACGCCTTTGATGCCGCGGTAGTGCCCGTTGCTGAGGTGCCGGGAGCTGATGACCAGGTAGCACGCCATGCGGGCCCCCCGGGCGGGCGAGCGGGGGGAGCGCCCCAGCCCCGCGGGCGGCGGGGGGGAAGGCAGGCCGGCTCCTCCTCGGCGGCGGCGGCGGCGGCGGCGGCGGCGGCGGCGGCGGTGCTACCCCCGCCGGAGCAGAAGCCCGCATGAAGGAGCGGGCGGAACCGCAGCAGGGATGTCCCCCCTCCCGTCTCATCCAGCGCCCGGGTTAGCGCTGCCAGCAGCAGGATGCACTGAAGGCGGCAGCAGCGGCGGCAGCCAGAGCACATCTGAGGGAGCGCGGAGGCCAGTCCGCATGCTGCTCCGCGGGTAGGAGACGGGCCCGGGAAGAAGAAGGGCAGAGCGCAACTTGCACAGTCCGCCGCTGCTACGGCCCCGTCCCTCCCTCCCTCCTCCTCCTCCTCCTCCTTCTCCTCCTCCTCCTCAGACCAGGCCACCGGCAGCAGACATCCGGAGGGGAGTTTCTCGGCGGCAGCTCGAACGGCGGCTGCTCCTCATGGCTCTTCCCTCCGCCGGGCTGGTTGGTGGATGCAGCCGGCCTCCGCGGAGAGCCCTCGCCGACCCAGTCCTCCCGTGCCGCCGCTGCAGTCGGCGCCCCGCCTCGCCTCACCTCCGCCAGCGGGGGGGGGGGGGGAGAGGCGGTGCGTGGTGCGAGGGGGGGCGGAGGAGGGGTAGGGCCGGAGCGGGGGCGGCAGCCGGCCGGGGGCGGGAGGGGGGGCGAGTGGGAGGACGTTGCCCCCTCGCCGCTCTGGGGAGGGGAGCGGGCCGCGACCGGCAGCCCCGGGCGGAGCGGGCCGGAGAAGCGGGGAAGGCGGTGTGGCGCGCTGGCCGCCCTCCTCCTCCTCTTCGCCCAACTTTCCCGCCCTCGATGGCGGGGAGGGAACGTCCCTTCTCCGCCTGCCTCTGGCTCTTGTCTCCCACCTCTCCCCCGCATGCCCCCCCACTCCGCCGTCCCGCAGGCTGTCCCCCGGCGGGGGCTGCGGCCGTTCCCCGCCCTCAGGGGTGCGGAGCGGGGCGGGGAACAGCCTCCCGCGGCCGTGCCGGGGGTGTGAGCGGGCACCGTCCCCCCCCGCAGGCAGCCGCCGTGCCGGGTTAACGGGAAACATCGCCGCTCCGTTTCCCGCTGCGGGCTGGAAGCGCAAATTCGCCCAGGACGGCGGCGAGGGAGGCGAGGGCTGCGCGCAGCTGCCCAGGCTGCCTGCACACCCCCCAGCTTGTGACTGTGCTTGTCTCGATCGTCCCCCCCCGAAAGCTCGTGAATTTAGGTGTGTGGTGTCACTCACGACCTAAATGATTGACATAGAGTGGCGGGTGTGAAATTCTTCCACCACTAAATAGCAGAAACAGGTTGTTCTTGCCCCCTTCTGCAAGAGACAGGCGGGATGTACCTCGGACCCGGCTGTGCACACTCAGCTTCTTTTCATCAGGTCACAAGTATTGTCTCTGCTCCGCCACTTACAAAGTCGATACAAATAAACGAATAAATCACACAGCCTTAGTAGTCATCTGCAGATCATTCATTTCTTCAAAGCAGATCACTTCAAACTGTAGATGAGAATTATTTCAGATTTTTCATTTAATCCTGTAAAAGCCTGTGTTTTCAGATATTTAGTGAGTGAAACTGATAAACCACACTCATTCTGATTTTAGCCTCTCCAGAACTATCTTTCTATGAACGTAATGTAAATAAAAAGAAAATCTCACACAAGCCACTGAACTGTATAGCTAAATAGGTCACGACAAATCAAATGTCATTTTTTCGGCTGTATATGTAAAATAGTGTTGTACAGTCTTAGCATATAATGTTTCACATGCAATACAAAATTTGATTATATGTGTGTTCATGTATATATATACGAATGGTCAAACCTATTATTATGTGTTTTATTAATAAATACATAATGTTATAAAGAAAACAAAATGCATCTCAACTGGGAATAACCTAAGCTGGAAGTAACATATTAAGAACATCCTTATGTTAACCATAATGCAGCATTTTGCAACGTAAAAAACTGTGGGGTGGGGGTCAAATTCTCTCTGGCAATGCAATGAACTTTTCAAGACTTTGCTTCTCTGTGATTGCAGCTGTTGTTTCTCAGAAAGAGAATTTACATCTCATCTCAATGCCTTGCATAGAGGTCTCAGTTCCTTTTCTGTTGTGAAGAGACATGGAAAGTCCTTTGCTCCACAGAGCTGATGATGTTCTATTACAGCCCAAGGGAGGGGGTACAGAAGACCTACACCACATGCATACAATGGAGATGAGCGGTCGTGTGCTGCAGCTACATGGACAGACTGGCCAGTCTGTGTCACCTGCAGAGGAGCTTCAGCACAAGCTGAAACTGTGCAAGAGCTTCACTGTAGACTAAGGGACAGTACTTTCCTCCTTAAACTTATAGAGTCTTCCACAGATCATTTACTAGGATTGTATGAAAGGGAAATTATTTGCCCCAGAGTAGACTGCACAGTACTCATTTTATCCTGCTGAGAAGGATGATGTGCTCAATTGACCCTGCTGTGAAAAGTAGAAGTCATTTTAGGCTCACTTCACTTTGCAAACTCAGGGGAATAGTTACTATGACCACCAATCTAATTTATAAACAATCTGTAGGACGCAAGCCTGAGAAAATGAGATTAAGAGTTGTCAAATGGAACGATTAGATATTAATTATAGCACTCCCTGAACATTCCCCCAAGTCTCTGGAGATACGGCACCTTCTTCTCTTTCATCACAGGTCATGTAGAAATATGAGCCTTAACTATTAGCAGTTTCATCTGGGTCCAATCCTTCACTACCTTAGAACTCATAAAGTAATTTTCAGCTGAGCACAGTGGATGTAAAATACTACCTTTCAGAACATTCTGCTTTCTTTGCAGAAGTGTTAGTGACTTTTCAAGATGCAAGGCAGTGGAGAAGCAGGTCAGCTGTCACTAAGAGATGATGATTAGAATAATGAAATGTTCTCCAGTTCATCTATCCTCTCAGTTTACACAGTTTTTTATCATTAACAAAGATTACTTAACATTTATTGCCCCCCCCCCCCCCAAAAAAAGTCTGTAAGCATTTTGTAATTATTCATTGTAGGGATTGTCCTCATTGCGCAATGTAGTGTCAAATTGAAATACCCAGCCTAGCTCTAAAGCTGACCTAAATATACTCTGAAAATCAGGCAGCAGAGAACCATATTAATGCAGTCATATTACTTTTAATGGTTGAGCTAATTCCTATGCTGCTTTGTGGCATTAGACAATACAGTATAGACATACCCTTAAAACCTTGTCTACACGGTGAATTTTATTTGAATTGTAATTCAAGTATTGCTCCTAATATGAGTGCCACCTGCACACAAAGTGCATTATACTGATATTCTCCGCCGTAGAGGTAAAAACTACAGTTAGCATCATTCACCGGCTGCTAACATAACTGTTCCTGTGTGGGTACAGGTTAGATAGGTTCAAGGGCCCCAGTCCTAAAATGTTTTCCACAATCCCCTCAGTGGGCTCAGAAAGAACAAAGGCATCCTTCCCCATGTCTCCAGACATGAGAAATTCAAAGAGTGCAAAGAATCTGCCGGTACTACACCTCTAGAAATTTTACTTTAGCAATCAAACAAGAACAGAGGGTGTGTAGACACACAGCTTGATACTGTTTCACAGCCTGGTTATTCTCACTTGAGCTAGTTTAACATGAGGTGTTTTCCAACGCAGAAGAACCCAAGTGAACAAACACTACAGTAAAAACATACTCTAATACTGACGTGATTTTTACAAGCGGTCTTCGTCACGGTACTGAGTGAGTGAGTGTCATCAACATCCTGGCAAGACAATTCAGGTATAAAAACACATAATGAGGTTCCTGACTTATAGCAGAAATGTCTTAGTGTAGCTTTACAGTATATGTTATCTTTGGACATAAGGGAGATTTTAAAGCTGTAAATCAAGTCTTGGCAATATATGTAGATCTTTGGATTACAACTGCTTAAACTACATATTCATCCATCCTCAGTTCCTCTAACCCATCCAGCTAACCTCTAAGTCCTCTCCTTTCTAGTGATCCATAACTACAGCTGATTCCTCAGGGTTCACACGAAAAGTGAACTCCTGCCCCACTGAAACCAATGACAGTTTTTGAGGTCAACGGAATCAGAGTTTCTCTAGAAACTTTCATGTTCATGTATGGTAACAAACTCTTACAGAAGCCTGGAACATGCTACTACATACTATTACATTAGTTGTCTTATTGGTCTACCTACAGACATTATCTAATATCCCCAAAAGATACCTAATTCTTTGTGAATTAGAACAATATATTAGAAACAGTCAACATTTCAGTAGACCACGTGAATAAATTTTAGCCTGAATGTTTGATTTGTTTTTCTCAGTGCAGTATATATTTGGGGGAACATTTTGTAAAGTTTGATTCTTATTTAGAGTTCCTGGTGAATGTAAAAATACAAGGTGAGCTGGTCTGCATAAAGCTTCTTTGTTTTGCTTTCAGTAAAATAGCAACTTCAAATCTCTGCTCTTTGTTTCCTGAATCTTAAAAGACACCAATTACATTTTTTTCCTGAAGTAAGTATTAGTAAAAGCTTCATTATATCTGTCTTTATTTCATTAATTAATTTAGAATATTTCAGTCCTTCCCTATTTTATTCCATTTGAAGTAAACATAATACTGCTTATCCAAACATTTTTAATCCCAGGCTGACTCTTTATCTAAATAGTAGTTACATTCCTCTTGTGAATCACTTATGTAAGCAGCTTTCTATTACCCAAAACTTGAATCTGTCAAGGTTTATACACTTGAAGCATTGATGGCTAAGTTATTCTAATCTCTAGTCCATGCAGAATCAATGACACCATTTTACTTTGGATGGAGCTTTTTGGAATGTCTAAGTGCTGAACAATCACTTTACAGTCTACAGCTTGCTATTAATTGTATAGCCAGCAAATACAGCAGTCTTTATGATGATCAAACCGAAATCTGTGTGTGTATACATCAGTGAAGAGTGGTAAATCATGCCCTACTTATAGGCTCATGCTCCACTGGTTTTAAGAAAGTCATACAGTTGAACAAGAATCTCATTCAAATAATTCATCCTTACACTAACTTTTCTTTGATATATCTCTTGTGTGACATTCAGCAACCTCTCTGCATTACTTTATCACTAAAAAAAAAAGACAATATAATATTTCCTTCAGAGCTATTGTGAGAATTTCTCAATAGTGTAACCACAGTCATAAAGGAGAATGCTAAGTATTACTAGGTGATATCAGGGAAGACTGCTGATTTCACAATCAGTTCAAAATATGCAAGAAATCTATTTTTTTGAGAAGACTGCTGGGCATGCCATTCATTTAAATTAATAGGTCAGTAATACAAATAGGACCTTAATCCTGTATTAACAAGAGCTCAATATTTCCAGAGTATGTGTCTAATGTTGTAAAGATATCTTCCATTTTCTATTCAGAAATAATATTCATTGGTTTCTTCTTATTGTTAGCTGTATTCTTTACCTAAATTAGGATGGGCATAGAAAGAATAATGGCAAGTAGCCACTGATATGAACATTATATAGCAGAACTCCAATTCTGGTTTAGTAGCAAATCTTTTTTTTCAGGAAGATGATATATGAAAGAGATGAAGACATAGCAGTGTTTTCATACACTTGCCAATTTATTATGTTTGCATAAATATTTAATACATCAATCTCTTTCTAAAGGAAGAATATGGTTTGCATTTCAAGTCTTGTAGTTTTCTTACTGCTAAGTCCCACCAAAACTTTAATTACTTGCTGGACATCCACAGGAGAGGTGATTCACATTTTTCATTGCTCATCGGTGGTCATCAGGCTGATCTCCTGGGGTTGGCACTGCATGTGCTGGTGGCCTTAATATCTAAAAGGTGAGTAAAGTTATTGCATTTTATTATTAGGGACCAGAATTGAATATTAACTGGAGAACAGCTATTTTTAAATTACTTTAAAAGAATGTAAAGAGATGGAAAATATTTCTTAAGCTCTCCATAGATAGCCATGATATCCACAGATAGCCAGAGAGGCTGTCAGTGTATGTTTCAGCCAGAGATGCATCAGTTTGAATGACCAACATAACCACAGATGTCAATCCCTTTTCCCACTCATACTCATTTGTTTCAAGGAGTGATCCAAGGACAACCACAATGAAGCAGCCTAGGAACAGGAGAGGACTCCCATTGCAAAGGAATGATGAAGGCAACTTCTGTCATGTAGATTTTTCCATTGGCAGAGTAAGGTGTCTTCCTCTCTCTTGTATTATCTGCAGTGATAGTTTATCTTATGCTGTCTCAAGGAACATACTTACATGCTTGCACCAGCTGTGTGCTAATACAGACAACACCTTCCATAGACAATCATAGACATCAACAATGACTTCCATAGACAATTTCATCTTGGCAAGTTAGTATCACCCTTTTTGTCTTGCACTAGCATTGCCATAAGGCACCCGTAGACTGTCAGGACTTATATGTTATTCTTCAATCTGGCTACATCTTCAGCCTTTGAAGCTTATTAATTGGCATCAGATCATGTACAGTTTACAAAGGACTCTCAAGTCATGTTTGTCAGAGAAGGAGTCACGTTACTTTTTACAAAGTAAATAGAATTCAGCTTGGGAAAAGAGAGGGTTGAGGGGGAATGCTTGAGATGTCACACAAGTTGGATAAAGATCACTGACCTGGGAACTCTATACATTGTGGTCATAAGAAGGAAGTGACAAATAACTACAGATAGTTTCTATATGGAGAGAGCCACTTAGTATGGTAGTTCCCTAAGCCCCTCCACATAAAAAATGACAAGGAGAAAGCAACTCTTTTGTATAACTTGAGAAGAAATAAACAAATGTAAAGCCTGCTGAAGTGCCAGCAGTAAAATGCATTTTTAATATATGTATATAGACTTTATATAAAAATATATACATATTACATATATATTATTATATATATGTATAAATGTGTCTGGTGTCCATATGTTAATGGAATACTATAGAAATACATATTTAAATGCTTAAAATATCAACACCTATACCAACTTATTTCCTGTGCTGTTTTTCTCTTTCCCCACTTCAGCGAAGTGACAATTTATTTTTTTGGTTTTTAGGAAACTCAATGACAGGGAGGTGATTTAGCAGTCTTCATCAAAGCAGTACAGAACTTGAGTCTGAGATGTTCACACCCACTAAACCACTGTACTACCTCAGCTATCTCAGATCTTCATGTTTCCATGGAAGTATTTATTATGCACTACCACAAGATTACCCTGTTAGTTCTGTATGTATCCTGTTGCCAGCATTTCATCATCTGTCCACGTTAATACTTCCACAGACAACCTTTAAAAAGACTTTACAAAGAAAGATATGAAAGGCACAGGAGAAATTTCAAACTGGCAGTAACATTTGTCAGCTGGTGTCCTCTGGAATTCAGATGTTTACTGAACATGGAGTCCTTCACATTATTAGGTGTCTGTGAAACAACAGTTCTTTTTAAGACTGACACCTACATACTTTCTCTAAAACAGACAAGTATACGAAGAGTTTTTGGAGTATATTATGGCCTAGTTTTGTTCCTTAATAGGTTAAAACATTTCAGGTATTCTGTAAATTCCATTCAAGTCATTGAAAAATTTCCTTGTACCTTGAAAATTGATAATACTGCTGTAACCACTTAAATTTCAGTGATAATTAATAATAGAGGAAGGAAATATGCGGTAAAATCAAAAAGTGAAATTCACTCCCAAATAAAAAGCTGGCACAAGAATTGCACATCTCCTGCCTCCCCTGTAGTATCTCATAAAGAGTGTTTAAGTGGTTCATGGGCTTGCTGGCATCTGCACAGCTCTGGATTTCATCTGATTTCATCCAAAGTATGGTATTCTAGTGACTTGCTTATGGCCAAAAATGTCACAGTTTTCTGTGCAGAAGTAAAATAGATGTTTGTTTCAAATATAAATTCAGTCTCTATTTTTGCAGTCATTTTCTGTTCTAATTATAACAATCTAATTTGTAAACAACACATGCTGAGGTTTTGACAGTGAATTTCTGATGAAACACAGAGTACAAATTTTAATTACATACAGTTCTAATACAGTGAGCACTGCAGCATTTCTGTCATCTTTGAAATGGTAACAAAATGTAAAAAAAAGTTTTTGAAATATGAGCATGAAGGTAATGAGATCAATAAATGTCAGCTAGAAAAAGTAATCACAACTCCAGAGACTCACTAACCTTTCTAAAAATTCCAGAAATAATAGACTAGCTTGGATGAGGAATCTTTAACAATGAGAAACAGATACAATTATAAGGGGGAAGTGAGCCAAAGACTGCTGAATAATACTAAAAGCATTGCCTTTTTAGGTAAATGAGAGAAAACAATCAATATTTTTGCTTTTCCTCCTGTGATCCTTGGCAACACACTTCCCTTTGCACCTTCTGATTTTGAGAACAAAGTATAATGTAAACACATATGTAAACCTAGAGTTAAAATATGAAATATGACATAAAGCGCAGTAAGAGATAATGGTTTTCCAGACTGATGGCCTGATCCTTCTCTCAGGCAAACAGAAATGTTAGAACATTCATTGACCTCCATATAAATTCCAGATACTTAACACTCCCAAGATTTGGTGGTGTATGGTTTCTATATATAATTTATGCAAACCCAGAGCTTAAGCATGAATTAATTCAAGACGAGAAACTGTGTGCTATGTTTTAATGCCCCATGGTAGAATCTAACTTCTGTAAGAGAAAACATATTTCATATGCAGTGTGTTAGATTAAGTAATATTTGAAATGGTAATGTTGTGTTGTTTTGGGGTTTTTTTTAATTAAAAGTGCAAGAGGCATTGAACCTGAGGTGAAAATGGAAGGGAATAAAATATTTTGTCAAACCTATGCAGATGGGCAATAATTTTTTTTGAATGAGGCATACAATTTTCCTGAAAACATATTAGCATTTTATGAAGGATATGCAAAATGCACTAAGGATTTATGCATATAACACTGATTTTAGGGAAATTGACTTTAAAAAAAGGGGTAGAGATAACATAGAAGTTAATTCTTATTTTCTCATCAAAGTTTTTTGGTTTGAGGGGTTTTTTTTTTCCCAGCATTGACTGAACTTTTTGGATATAGATAACAAAAATGGATGGTCAGGGATTGAGATCCAGTCATTAGAGTCCACTCAGTGTTTGCAGGCAAAGGTGTGCAATTTTTTAAATTATGATTTGCAAATGGTAATACAGGCATAAAACCAGCTAGCGATATTAACAGTTTACATTTCATCGTTCAAGTGCTAATCTGAAGTAATAAATGCAAAAGGGCTCCATATAGAACAGTATCACCATTAACTTTTATGGTCAATAGTTTCTACTTTCTGTCATTCTGTATGTCCTGTTGGAATGAAAGGAATTGAAGTACTAGGGTGCTATCTTTGAAATTACCTAAGTTTCTAATTCCACACAGATACATTTTCCCCTTTGCTTTGCTTCAAACTGCTCCTTTGAGCATGATTGTTCATACATGTACATGTATGTATAACATTTTTTATACATAATATTTTACATATATACTTGTATATAACATTTTGCAGGACTGGAGTTCCTGGAGGGAAGTAGCTCTGCAGCTAGTGTGCAACCCAATATTAAGTAGCAGATTCCTGTGATGACACCCTTCTGTTTTTGGCATAGAGCTGAAGAAATGAGTATTATGAAAGCTGGTTGTTGAGGGACACTCCAGGAGCACAAACTGGATTTTAAGTCAGTTCAGTTGACCAGGACTTAGCATAAACGTGCTGCAGCACCAGCAATGTAGAACGACTGCAGGAAGGGATGTGGACAGGGGCTTCTCTGCTCCAGCCACCTGTGGCTGTGGGAGCAGCTGTGGATATGCAGGTGTACATTAGACGACTCACAAGTCTATGTAGCTTTGGAAGTTGCTGCTATGTTAAGAAAGCACATATGTGTGTGGATGACACAGGAGCAGCCCGAAGCCAGCGGCAGTTGCTGAAAACATGCTGAATCCAGGCAAGGAAGAAGCTTTCAGCTTTCAAAAATACAGACAGGGTACGTGCCAGTTAAAATGTTGTGATTTGCGTTCCATCACCCCGTGACCCCAAAACTCAAACAGGAGCTGTGTACATGGGGACCATGGTATGCAGCTATGGGTAGGAAGCCGTGTTTAAGGATAAAAATTTTTTTAGCCTATGATTTTGAATGAAGTGAGTTTCAGTCAAATCCAGTTTTACCTATAGAGGCATTGCTGTGGCACACCGTTCCTCATACAGGATTGCTCAGCGTAGTCTAAAGTAAAGCTGACTGCAGAGAGCTGTGGAAACACCTTGCAGGTGACAGGGCAGTAAAATGGCAGATGAAACTCAATATCAATAAACACAAAATAGCATGTATGGGAAAAATAATTCAAACTACACATCCAAGATGTTGGTTAATTACCTATTGCCACTCAAGGAAGAAATGTTAAAGTTCCTGGACAGGGTTATCCAAAAATGCCAGCTCATTGCACAGCAACAGTCAAAAATGCCAGTCAAATGTTAGAAACTGCTAGGAAACCATTGAAGAACAAAACAGAAAACATTTCAACACACTCTGCTCTAAAAGCAAAGGTGAAATAGACTGGGACTAGAGAAGTAAGAATGGTGCATGAGCTGAGCTGCAAATTATTCTTTCCAATTTCTCAATATGCAAGAAGTATAACAAAAACATTATGAGGAAGCAAGCTTAAAACAAAGAAAGAGTTTCTTTGCATAATCCATCATCAGATTATGAATTAATTGCTACAGGAAGTTTGTCAGCAAAAAATATAAATGGACTCAGTTCGTTTCCTGCTATTGAAGAGAAAGGTCAAAATGCACATACCAAATCAAGAAGTCCCTAAACTGATTTGCTAGAGTCAGTAGTTCATGGGAAACCAAGGACAAGTTTAAATTTTCTTGGTTTATGGTACTTTCTCTGCTGACGATTGTCAGAGAGACGATATTGGACATCTCAGCACAGAAATTTTCATGTTCTTAAATTACAATGCAGTTATAATTTCTGGTCCAGATGATGTACTACTCTTTATTTAAATATTGGGTAGAACTGCCATTCAAAGTGGCTTTGACAGCTGGAAAAATGAGCTAACAGAAACCCCATGAAGTTCAGCAGTGACAAAAACAACCTCCCACGGCCAATACACAGTAACCCCATGCAACAGCACAGACTGGAGACCAACAGGCTGAAAAGGAGCTCTCCAGAAAATGACCTGGTGGTCCTAGAGAAGAAATTGAGTCAGCAGTGTGTCCCTTGGTGATGAAGGCTAACAGCATGCTTCTCTCCTAGCAAGACTGTAGGCAACAGGTCAATGGATGTGATTAATGTCTTCTACACTGCACTTGTGAGACCACACCTGAGTACTGTTCCCAGTTTTGTGCTCTCCACAATAAGCAAGAATTTAATATACTGGAGTAAATCCAAGACAGTTAGGAGACTGTAGCACACTGGACACAAGGAGAGAGTGAGGGAGCTGGGTATGTTGATGTTAATTATCTAAAGCTGTCCTGTAAAACAGAGCACTGCTGCAATATCAGGGTAGAAAGTGGGAGGAGCTTCATGTTTGGCATCTAGCTGACTTGCCTGCTAAATATCTCACTTTCTGCATTCACAGCACACAGTATCTCAGAGATAGAAAACCAGAAAGACCAATGGAAAGAAAGAAGAAAAAGTAATGCACTTTGAAATTAGACTATCATCTGATAGCCCAGTGTAGGTGTCTGAGCTGTGCTTGGTGGCCACCAAGAGTGCAGACAGGAACCAGCCATTGGCTAAGTTTTGGACAATACCAGTTGTGAAGGATCTTTTCTTGGGCTTGAAAAACATTTCTCTTTTCAGATTAAATTTGTCCAAATTATAAAATTTAACTTTAAACCCAAAATACAGGCACATACACACACACACACACACACACACACACACACACACACACACATGAACATTCATGCTCCTAGTCAACAGTGGGAGTGGAAAACTTCTGCTTTGATGTTTTAGCTTCAAGAAAAAGCCTTTACAATTGCAATGGAATGATACTAATTGAAAGCTTCGTCTGTGACAGGTATTTATAAACCTTTAAAATTCTCAGTGCCTAAATACTGCTATTCACTGATAGCATTAGTTCTCACTTAATAGAAGCACAGTACCTCCCTGACTCCTTAGGGGAAGACAAGTTCCTCCTGCTGTCAGCCTGTAAGAAACAGCGTTTCTGCATGGACAAAGAGGACTGTCCCAGTTGACAAGTGCAAAATAGAGGCAGCGAGAAACCACACTAAAACAAACTCCCTGAAGGTCCTGGAGCCAAGTTCAAATCTGGATAGGTCTATATTATCCTAATTTTTTTCAGAGGTATTTTTTGGCAGATAGCATTAAGGAAGATCTATTTCTCAAGTTTACCACAAGATGGAGGTGCTGTAACTCAGGATCATTCATTAAGCAATCAGGAAAATGGTGGGTGTTGTACAACAGGCACTGTAAAATTTTATGGACTTATTTAAGAAAGTAATCAAAAATAATTGTATGCATCTGTGCCATATTATTTTATTATTTTAAGCAAACTGTGTAATGACATAGCCAACCGTCTCTGAACCAGCACTATTTCAAAATGCAGCAGCTTCAAATTTGCATTCGAATTACTGAATGCTGCAGATACTATTCTGAATTGCATATCCACTGGAGGTGGAGATGGCTGATAATGGAAGTTCTCCAAAAGCATACAGAGTGATGGTTGTCAGAGTCAGATGGGTGCCACCTTCTTGGACATATTATCCTGAAATGATCTTTCCCTAAATTGATCATTGATCCTTCTGGAACTTGGTACCAACCAAAAGAGATGATAGTGTTTTTGTCTGTAACAAATATAGGCCTGATTGTTCTCACAGGCATGCACTCTGACTTCCATCAGAAGATCCATGGTGATGTTTGCCATCAAAAGGCTTTGAAACCGCTTATTAAGTCACAATTATAGTATAGTTCACTTGCTTGTAATAAATGTTGCTGAAGCAGAGACAAATAAGGGAGCCTTCATTTGGGCCTTCTGCACAAGCCCAGCAGATCATGGAGATGAGCTGTTCTTCTCCTCCACAAGCTTTGTCTTATGCGTCTGCATGGATAGGTTCTTGTCCTGTGCTTTCTTCTTCTTTCATTTGAAACTTCAAAGGGAAATATTAAACATTTTTTTCCCTCACATCTTCTTTGCTACTGGTTATTTTGCTGTTTTAAGGAGAATTTGAAACATAAGTGATATTGGTTAGCCCAGGTTACTTTACAATAACACAGAAATGGAAACAATCAGAAAGGAGAGCTTTATGAAGACCTAAATTTTGATAGTTTTGTACCATCTGGATACTTTTGATGTTCAGTGAAGCTATGTTTGCATTGAATGAGTACGACAATACAGAGAAATTAATCTCCTGAGATGTGCTCCTAAGCCATGGACAAACAGTCCCTCTAGGTCCCACTATGCAAATACTGCCTTCATCTGCGCATCATCCCTTTGCTGCTTGGAGCAACCACACCCTATGATCTACTGGCTGCACAGTTCATGTGATCACAGTTTACCTGGTTTTAGTCAGATTAATTTAAACAGATTAAGATTCAAGATCTGAAAACATGTAGATAACCCCCCTTAATGTAAAATAAATTATATTTCCATAGCAAGAAAAGCCAAAGGAACAATAAGAGTATGAGGAGGAACTGTGTAATAGTTGTAGACAGCATCTGAAGGCAGAACAATTACTGTATGTCTTCACAAGTGAGGATGAATTAAATTTTAAGTTCTTAAAATAGTTCTCATTTTACATGAGAAAATAGTGAATGTTGAAGGTTTTTAGAAAACAAGTATACGTAATAGGTTGAAATCATATTTGATATATCATTATAGAGTTGCTATAGAATCCACATTATCTTTCATTTTCAATTCATTCTTAAAAACGTGAGGTAAATTGCAAGAGATGTATAGCAGGCAAAACTCACTTGCTTAGGGAATAAAAAAGTAAAAATCTATCAGAGATTTCAGTTGTAATACATCTAGTATTCATAATGACAGATTGTTGCTGAGCAAGCTTGTGACTTACCTCATACTATAAATAATGTGGTTTAATTTCTCCTAATTCCAAAAAATTCCAGAAAAGACACAGATTCAGAAAAGATTTATATTCAATGAGTTTCTAAATGAAAGTCTGCAGACTTCATTGCTATCACAACAAAACATTTCACATCAAAATATGTTCTGACATGCTGAATAATTTTGCAATCTACAAATATTTATAAAATAACTTAGTGAGGCTGAAGCTGCATTTATTCATTTAAAAAATGTTTCCAAAGAATAACCAGACAAAGTTAGCCAGTAAAGTTTACATCCAAGTGCTTCCAGTCTCTCTTTAAAATTACAAACCACAGTTAACAGCAAAAATAATATATATTAAAAATAAATTAACATCAAAAGCCATTTAATTGTCTAATTACAAAAGGGCATTCTTCATCGTAGTGTGATTTTTACACACTACATTTTCAACATTGCTGCTTGTTTTTCAGAAAATATTTGGCAGAGATCTTTTTATGTTGTTTAGAAGAAAGCGCAAAACATAACACTGATTTTTGATGTGCGGATGTTTGCTATGGTTCCTCATCTGAAACTAATGGCATATAAATGGATTTATAGTAGTGAAGTGGGACATGTTTTGTGTCAGAAATCTGTAGCAAAGACAAGGATGCCAGTTGATCAGGTGCTGAATACAACTGCTATGTCTCCCCAAAACTCTTCTTGGTTTATACGGATGGCCCTCACCATTGAACTGTCGAACAGGCTCAAGAAATCCACTCCTGTGCCAGCTGCATAGCTCAGAAGGAACATGCTTTGTGATAAAGCAACAGCTCCTTCAACTAATATTAGGGTCTTCATAAAAAGACCCAGCTGATTTGCAGGTAAATCTTGGGTTTTTGTGACTGTGACTCTGTCAGTATCATGACCTGAAGTAACTTAATACTTTTGTGTTCTGCAATTGGGTGGTCTACAAAAATACATGTGGTCAGTTACAGACATGGCAAGTAGTTTGTTAATCTAGTCACTTGAGAATTATAAATTGTTTGATCATATGCATAAGCACAGGTATATAGTTGAGAAGGAGACTACTAAGGGTTTGATTATTCCCATGAAATAGATACTGTGTATTTTTTACATCGAGATTTTCATGCATTCTAAATTGAGGGTTATATTACTTAAATTCTACTGATAAAGTTAAAATGCTATACAATTAGGGGAAGACAAGCCCTTCAGATTTATTTATATCCTACCTAATGCAAATGTGAATGTTCTTCTATTCCACATAAATATGCAATCACTTCCTTGAAACTTGCTAAGCTGTCTGCATCAGCAGTTTCTCATGAGTTACACAAGTTGCTCATCTCAGAAAAAAAAATGCACAGCCTCTCCTTCACCACCAAAAAAATCCCCACACTAATGTAAATTGCAGCTCCTGGCAACCACAGGTGAGCATCAAACAACACAAGTTACATAATTACCGTTTTGATGATTGAAGAAGTGAGCTAAATCCTAACGTTCTTTCCCATTTTTATGCAGTATTCAGTAGAAGTTCCCACAAACTTCATCCTAAAAGGACTGGAGGAAGGATGAAGCAGAAGGCATCAACGTCGGTCCACTTTCAAGAAAGTGAAAAATATTAGGTAGCAAATTGGAGCAGCAGCCTATCTATAAATTGATTTTTGATGTGATACTTAAATTTTAATTGTGAAATGAACAAAATGTTTCATTTCTTTGGGGATGTTATATCTTTTTAAAATGAACTTTGTCCAAAGCAAAACAAAATATTTTGTTTGGGAACAGTCAAAATTAAATAATATATATTATATTATACTTTTTTTTTTTAATATATATCCCCCTTTTTGCTGAAAATATTTGTGATGTTCAACACAAATGTTTGTACTGTGTTGGCCAACTCAAGTTATTTCACCAGCTGTAATTCAAAATGGAATTATAGATCCTGTAGATTTCTTTTATTGCTTTCTTTTTTATTATTGGTACACATTTGTACTAACTTAAGACACAGTTTAAAATATCATGTCACTGAAGTTTTTATCAGTTTTTAAAGGTCAAGAGATTTATGTCTTCATCTGTAGACAGTTTTTAAAAGTCTTTTCTTTACCACAGCTCTGAAAGAATAGGATTCAGGTATCATCCCTTTATTCTGATGCACCACTAAAAAAGATATGGCATCACTCTTACTTTTTACTTAAGTGGACTAATAAAGATTTGGTACTTTTGTCTAAATTCTATTTCAGTTAGAGTGGAGAAATATCACTTAGAATTAACATGGGAATAGATTCAACATGAGACCAGCATTTGGCACAGGTTTCCACATAATTCTGTTAATTTCTATGAAATAAATAAAAGTATCGGTGATAAGTCAAACTGGGAGATAATTCAGTAAGGATTTTGATTCAGTAAACTCTTTGAAAGTTTGTTACTTAGAATTCTGGGTCTGAAATCCAAAGACCGATATTAAAATCACTTACTGGAGAAGCAAGATGAGACCCAAAGAGCATGAGGTTACAAAGGGAAAATGCAGAACATATTTAGAGACCTTTGTGTCCCAGAGCTACAGCTGATAACAGCTAGAAAAGCAGTGTGCAGACGTCCCATCGCTGCCCCCACGGAAACACAATACATCTGAATGACTGCTTTGATGAGCTGCACATACGCTCCAAGGGAAGGTGCCAAGGGCCTCCCGAGCTCACCTACTGCAAATGAACGAATCCCAAGACACTCTTTGAAGACCGATTGTTGCAACCCTTAATATAATAAGTGTTAGTGCAACTTCTTTGACAAAAATATACTAAATACCATTTTAAGAACACAAGGCATGATTGTTTATAAGGCTTATATAACTTTAGTGTTAGTTAAAGAAATATTTTAGCACAAAAGCAACTGCGTATTACTACAGTTTTGCTTTGGCACATATGCTAAGCCTTAATGCTATTATTACTACCAAGTTGACCAAAGCCCTTGCCAAGAACAGGATACCACTGTGTTAGGCAGCTCAACAACTGTTTGATTGTGAAGATTAGATTTCTGCTTTACTCAAATTGACAGTAAAGTATCATTATGCAGTGGATATGGATTTATTTACACTTTATATTGCGCTTTTAAAATTAAGTGGTTGTTCACAGTATGCAGGAGTGTTTTGAGGATTTAAAAGGCAGTGTACTAATAAAGATGAGAGCTGTAGAGGGTGGTGGGGATTTTTTTTGTGAAATTGAAGCAGTTCTGTTGCAGAAATAGTTCTGCCTTATTGAATTACGAGACACCATCCTGGTTTAAATTAGGGAACCACGTCAGGAAGCCTTCTGCCTGAAAAAGTAGTGTGCAATATTAGTAGTACCACAGGAGGGTTTTTTACCCTGTAACTGTGGTAGGACTTCAGATATTGGTTTTTTTCCCACTGTACACCATTGAGTTTCTACACATACTCAACCAGTCATTAGAAAGGATACATTTTTATAAACTGAAGAAGTAGAAATCTCAAAGGTAACCAAATAACTCTTTAGTCTGTTTTCTTCAATTCTGTCAGGTACAAAATATGAATATGAATATTAATGGGATTAAGGTGGCTTTTGTATGCGCTATGCAAAACTGGAAAATCAAGGGCAGAAGTATTATGTGTGATTCCTCCTGCACAGAAAAGGAATGACATTAAAGAAAGAAGCTTCAGAATAAAGAAATAAATTTAGCAAGGGAATAGCCTGCACTGAAAAAGGACCGAATTTCCTACTGAAAACTAGGTTCAATTTAACCAAAGCCCCTGTTGAATTGTCCTGAAATGCTGTGTTGGGTAATTGTTGGCACTTTTTGTTAGCAACATGCAGCTTACTAGATGATGCTTTATAGTAAATATAGTCAACTATAATTTTCTATTCATAGTACAGTGTCATATACACACCCTGGTCAAGGCTCAGAGCCTGATGGTGCCATGCCATACACAAGCAATGGAGGCCCTCCCAGAGGGACAACTTGCGAGGCATCTCTTGCTTATATGTGGCCCCTTCCAGCTCCAAGCAGAAAACATATAGCTCAGTGAGAAAGCAAGGAGAGAAAGTAAAGCAGCAAAATGAAATTAAAAAGTGATTGAGTAAAAATAATATGTTCAAGATCCAGGCATCCTCATCTGCATCGTACATGCAGGTGTTACGGATCTCCAAGGCTATTTGAGAGCTATTATCCACTGCTAAGAGCAGTGGACACATAATGGAACCTGCACGTGTATGAAGGCAGAGCTGGTGGAGTACGTACTTATTTACTCTATATGTCAGTATGAAGAACAGACTCGCTCAAATCAAGAAAGCTTCATGGCAGAGACCAAGAAGAACACCGGCTCTGAAAATCTTACAGTAAAAGCATGAGAGCTAGCAAATTGGAAGGTAAAGGGACACAGGAGTGAACCATAGTCTTTTTAGTTGCTTTACTGTTTAAGAGGGCAATCTTGACTGAAACTGGGGAAATGCTCTTTCAGCTGGAGAGCAAACAGTGTACCCAACCTGTACTTTGAAAACAGAAGAACCCTGAAAATTTGAGCTTAGTGGACTGGGCAGTTCAACCTTCTCTAACCATGGTTAGAGATAGTATGAATTTGTAAATATCTTACAGAATCAGCTGTGCTTTAGGAATGATTTTTCTCCTTTCTCACTCCAAAACCGTCTTTATATGCCTACTCATTTGCATAAACAGAAATAAGGTAGAGCTCATAGACAGTAACTACTGTCTACCCTCACATCTGGCAATTTGCAGAGACACCCATTAGGCATGATCTTGAGGGAATATATTTATATAATTTTTAAGGAGTTATTGTTTTTTTCTTTTTCTCTTTTGAGCCTAAAAGAATGAGGATCAGGAAAAAGAATATGGTATGTAATTACATTTAATAAAATAAAGGCAACTGTTTGCTAACAGCTTGTTAACAGTTTGCTAACTGCATTAGGCTTCTTTCTTCAGCCCAGACAGAAGCAAATCTAGGTTAGCTATTGTCTCCAGCCAAAGCGTATGGACAGATACAGATGGACCCTATAGGACACTGATGGTATGCACCTGTTCCAGAAGGCTCTTCCAGATGCTCTGGGGCGAGTGGGATAAATTGGGAAGTGGAGCCATACCTGCAGCAAGGGCTGGGGGACGTGCCTGGTGTGCACTCCCAGCAGCCAGGGCGTGAAACATAAGTGGCTCATGGAGAGTCTGGTCCTGCCAGCTTGTAAGCAAAACAGTGCACGTCCCCAGGATTGGTTCACTCACAGATTTCTTGGTGCATGCATAGCAGTACATACTATTGACACTTGCAACAGGTATATTTTGGATGGTGAAAAATATTTCATTTCATGTATTAATTTGTGCAGTTAGTCCTGGGGATAATAAGGATATCTATGTGAAAAAGCAAAATCAGTTGTGTAAATCGCAATTCTACCCTGAAAAATATATCTCCACAAAAGCCTGGGACTGGAAATAGCATTTTGTTGAGACTATGGGTTCAAAAACTGTTGACTTGTGAAGAATTTGGGGCAAGATTCATTTCTAGGCATTCAAATTAGGCAAGAGATTTCTTGCTTTTACCTCAGAAGGATTTCTTCTGCATCCTAGTAAATATATATTTAGCAACAGCATCTGCCACATCAAGATGCATTTTTACATGTTTACAGTATTTTTACTGTTGGAATTTGAATGTGTTGCTGTCTGATTGCATAGTACTGTACCATACTAAAAAAAAAAAAAACCAAACCAAAACAAAAAAGCCTAAATTTTCATCCTTAACCAATATCATTTATGTCAACAAAAACATTACCAGCCCCTTAATGATTCATCCTATGTCCCCCTTTTGTGACTAGCAGTCTATGGGAAGGGATCAGTCTGTAATAAATGTCAAAAAGCATGTTTTATCTAAATAGCTAAACATACTCTACTGACAAAATTTAGTTAGGGATAATTTATACTCTTCAGTAGCCGAAGTAATCTATGGGTTCCTTTAAATTGCTTTTGTCTCCAAAATAAACTCAGATGGCTGTGCAGCATGAAGCAGAATTTAAAGCAATATTTCATAAATCTGTCACTGAAGATTAAAGTAATCTTTAATTTACAAATGCTGTTACCAGCTCTCTATGTTTATTTTGCAGAGCTTTGAAAATTCAAGCATCTTTCATGCCTTTAACCAAAGCCACTCACAACCTCACAGAAAAAGAACAACTAGGGCCAGAAACTGTCAGTGCAGCTTCTGTAAATCTCCACTCACCGGTATTTTCCTGTACAGCTGAACTAAGTAGCATGCAAGAGCAACCTATGAACACAGGAAAGGGAAAACAGACCCCTTCTCTTTCCCATGCGTAACTGGGACCTTGAAACTTTCCCATGTTCCTTATGCATTGACTGAAGGTAAATCTGGACCACTCCTGCTATGTATAATCACTAAGCCCAGCCTTTCTTGTTCACCCATTAAAATCTCATGTCACCCAGATTCTCTTTCCTTTTGTCTCGCTTGTGTCCTTTGGAAACACTGGTATTAAGGACATTTTTTCTTGCTGAGCTTTAGCTCTTGGTTTCCTTCCACTGCTCGCCCTCCATGCTCCCCCCAGGATTTAACATAAGTTAAATCCTCCTTTCTCATGTCCTCATGGATTATCACTACCTTGTTTATGTCTCATATGGATGAGAAACATCATACCGATGTTGACTTCTAAGAAGAGCTGGTTGTTCTGTTCAGTGAGGGAAACAAATAGAAGGCAACTAATTTCAGTTTAGGGTCGATGCAAAGCAATTTAAAGAAAACAAAACATAACCAACACATTTAAATGGAAGGAAATAATTTTGAATTGAAGAAAGCATGCTCCCAACTAGACATTTTAATAAAGCAAAAGTCTAAGTTGAGAAGGTGATTTAAACAGTATTTACAAACCCAGCAGTGAAAGCAGGCTCTGCAGTTCAGCGGCTGTGAATCTTCTCCAGCGTATAGGTGTCTACCATATACAGAAAATCAGTTTCACCCTTCCATATCACATTGCTGGAACAAGCCTTAGCCATTAGTCTATTTGATATTCTGGGTATGATGTCTTTCAGCTTCTCAGTTGCATTTTGACAAAAGAGTTAAATACTGTTTTAGACAAAGGGATAAAAAAAAAAATGATAATAATTCCTTGAGCATTTACCTACTGGGTGAATAGAAGAAAGACTTGGTCTGCACAAGGATCGTATGTGTTGTAATTACTGGGCACAAAGATTTCTATTTCCTGAATGTCTCTTACACTTTCTTCGGAATCTAACCTAAAAAGTCCAAATGAACCTTTTCAATATTTCTTTAATCCTTCTCTCTTTTTCTTCTCTTTCCACAATATCTACTGAAGTTTCATGCTTACCTTTATAGATCAATAAACTTTGCATCCAAAGAAAAAACACTGTGCCCACCTGCATTTCCAAAAAAGACTTGTGTTTTTATTTATGTTACCACTCATGCCACCATAACAATTCCCTATAATTTCCAGGGAACTACTTCACTGAATACATCTCAGTCTTTTGTCTAAACTTGGTCAGAGTGCATAGGAAAATAACTTTATTTAGATTAAGTTGCTGGTATGCCAAGATCATTGCCATTCAGCATGATCTCATTGTTTCCTTGCAGTTTCTCCTGTGTGGCTGTGTTACACAGAAATGGACGGAACTTCACAGTGAGGAGTTTTCTTTATTCTGTGCTTGCACATCATCTCACATAACGTGACATGCTCAGGAATAGGCAATAATGGAATAAAAAATTATACTGACTTTGACAGATGATATTAAGTCATCATGCACTGCACTTAATTACTAAAAGTCATGGAATACATGCAACAGTTCTGTGGACTAGATTATAGCTTTATTAAAGTTCAAACGTAATTGCTAATATTTGTTCACAAGACTAATCCAATTTTTGCATAGTTTTCACTTAAAGTGAGGCTGAAGCAGTTTGTGCATCTCATTCCCATAGATTGCACTACTTAGTTGGTGCATGAACAACTTTACAGATGCAGTTACTGGTGCATGCATGCTGCTAGTTGTGTATTCATAGAAACATAGAATCATGGAGTTGTTTAAGTTGGAAAAGACCTTTAAGATCATCGAGTCCAACCGTTAACCTAGCACTGCCAAGGCCATTACTAAACCATGTCCCTCACATCTACATGTCTTTTAAATACCTCCAGGGATGGTGACTCAACCACTTCCCTGGGCAGCCTGTTCCAATGCTTGACAACCCTTTCAGTGAAGAAATTTTTCCTAATACCCAACCCAAACCTTCCCTGGCACAACTTGAAGCCATTTCCTCTTGTCCTATCACTTGTTACTTGGGAAAAAGAGACTGACACCCACCTCGCTACAACCTCCTTTCAGGTAGTTGTAGAGAGCGACAAGGTCTCCCCTCAGCCTCCTTTTCTCCAGGCTAAACAACCCCAGTTCCCTCAGCCACTCCTCAGAGGACTTGTTCTCTAGACCCTTCACCAACTTGGTTGCCCTTCTTTGGACACACTCCAGCACCTCAATGCCTTTCCTGTAGTGAGGGGTCCAAAACTGAACACAGTACTCGAGGTGCGGCCTCACCAGTGCTGAGTACAGGGGAACGATCGCTTCCCTAGTCCTGCTGGCCACACTATTTCTGATACAAGCCAGGATACTATTGGCCTTCTTGGCCACCTGGGCACACTGCTGGCGCATATTCAGCCAGCTGTTGACCAACACCCCCAGGTACTTTTCCACCGGGCAGCTTTCCAGCCACTCTTCCCCCAGCCTGCAGCGTTGCATGGGATTGTTGTGACCCAAGTGCAGGACCTGGCACTTGGCCTTGTTGAACCTCATACAATTGGCCTTGGCCCATCTATCCAGCCTGTCCAGATCCCTCTGTAGAGCCTTCCTACTCTCAAGCAGATCAACGCTCCTGCCCAACTTGGTGTCATCTGCAAACTTACTGAGGGTGCACTTGATCCCCTCGTCCAGATCATTGATAAAGATTAAACAGAACTGGCCCCGAAACTGAGCCCTGGGGAACACCACTTGTGACCGGCTGCCAACTGGATTTAACTCCATTCACCACAACTCTTTGGGCTTGGCCATCCAGCCAGTTTTTTACCCAGCCAAGAGTATGCCCGTCCAAGCCATGAACAGCCAGTTTTTCCAGGAGAATGCTGTGGGAAACCATGTCAAAGGCTTCACTAAAGTCCAGGTAGATAACATCCACAGCCTTTCCCTCATCCACTAAGCAGATAACCTTGTCATAGAAGGAGATCAGGTTGGTCAAGCAGGACCTGCCTTTCATAAACCCAGGCTGACTGGGCCTGATCACCTGGTTGTCCTGTATGTGCTGTGTGATGGCACTCAGGATGATCTGCTCCATAACCTTCCCCAGCACCAAGGTCAGACTGGCAGGCCTGTAGTTCCCCAGATCCTCCTTCCTGCCCTTCTTGTAGATGGGTGTCACATTTGCTAACTTCCAGTCAACCGGGACCTCCCTGGTTAGCCAGGACTGCTGATAAATGATTAAAAGTGTCTTGTTAAGCACTTCCGCCAGCTCCCTCAGTACCGTTGGGTGGACCCCATCCTGCCCCATAGATTTGTTTGTGTCTAAGTGGTGTAGCTGGTCACTAACCATTTCCATTTAGATTATGGGGGGTTTATTCTGCTTCCTGTCCCTGTCTTCCAGCTCAGTGGGCTGGATACCCTGAGAATAACTGGTCTTACTATTAAAGACTGAGGCAAAGGCATTAAGTACCTCAGCCTTTTCCTCATCCTTTGTCACTATGTTTCCCCCCACATCCCATAAAGGATGGAGATTCTCCTTAGCCTTCCTTCTATGGCTGATGTATTTATAGAAACATTTTTTATCGTCTTTTATGACAGTAGCCAGATTAAGTTCTAGTTGGGCTTTGGCCCTTCTAATTTTCTCCCTGCATGACCTCATGACATCCTTGTAGTCCTCCTGAGTTGCATGCCCTTTCTTCTAAAGGTCACAAACTCTTCTTTTTTCTCCTGAGTTCCAGCCAAAGCTCTCTGTTCAGCCAGGCCAGTCTTCTTCCCTACCGGCTTGTCTTTTGGCACATGGGGAAGGCCTGCTCCTGCGCCTTTAAGATTTCCTTCTTCAGGAATGTCCAGCCTTCCTGGACCCCTCTGCCCTTCAGGACTGCCTCCCAAGGGACTCTGTCAACCAGGCCCCCAAACAGGCCAAAGTCTGCCCTCCGGAAGTCCAAGGTAGCAGTTCTTCTGACCCCCTCCTTACTTCTCCAAGAATCAAAAACTCTATCATTTCATGATCGTTGTGCCCAAGATGGCCTCCATCACATCACCTACAAGTTGTTCTCTGTTTGCAACAACAGGTCCAGCTGGGCACCCTCCCTAGCTGGCTCACTCACCAGCTGTGTCAGGAAGTTATCTTCCACACACTCCAGGAACTTCCTAGACTGTTTCCTCTCTGCTGTATTGTATTTCCAACAGACATGCGGTAAGTTGAAGTCCCCTGCAAGAACAAGAGCTAGAGATTGCAAGACTTCTGCTGGCTACTTATAGAATATTTTGTCTGCCTCTTCATTCTGGTTGGGTAGACGGCATTACTTGCATAAACACAGATTAGTGATAATAACTGTGTGGTAGTGATTTAATGGGCAGGATTGTGCATGTGGAAGTGGAGGCTGGGTTTCTAAAAATATGGCCTACCACTAGTCCCATAAAGCTTTCTTGTTTAAGGCTCTATGGACATTAATTTCCAATGTCCACATCTTTCAAGGTAGTCAATGAATTAATCATTGCAGGTGCTAATAAGACAGTGAAATCCTCTCTCCAATACCAAACTTTGATGATGTCGAAGAATTCTCATCTTCTGTCTTCAACTCACACAAGTAGTGTCTATGACATGGGAAAGCTGATTCTGTCTGGATTATCCTGCCTTCAGCTTGCAGTCTTCATAATTAGACAGTAGCTAAAAAAATAAAAATGTAGATTGGGTGGACAAAATCCCAGGTGAGCCAGACTCTATGAAGGACTAACTTGTGATACTGCCTGTTAAATGGCATGTGAAAGAACATATAGATGATAGCAACTATAACTCAGTTACAGCTTTCTTTTGATCCTTGTTCAATGCAAAAGCCTCCTGGAATGAAGGAGCTCAGAGAAGGTAGTTGTAATGATCTTTGTCCAGAGGGAAGAAGAAATCAACTATCACCACAACAACCAATGAAGTAACTGTCTTCCAAAAAGTGCTGAAGGATGATGTCACATAACAGAGTTACATGGCAAAACTCAGTCTGAAGGCAGAACCCAACAGCATCTGAAGATGATTTCAGTAATTATACCTATGTAAAACAAAATATATTAATTATGAGTGTTATATTTTGCATTCTCACATTCAAAGATATAGGAAACTTAATTTACAACTTTCTGAGAATACCCTGTTATAGTAGAATTGCTAGTACAACCTTCACTTGGCTAAGCATTTATTGTAATACAAATAAGCACCTTTAAGTAGGGAGTTTTCATAATGTGAAAGTTATGTAGCCAGCCTTTAAAGTGCCAAATCAAAATTTACATGACAGAAATTCACAGAGGTGGCTTGTTTATTTTTAATTTCAATTCAGACAGAGGTCTATTTTTTAAAAAGTGATAAATTCTAGGGCCTTTTCCTTTGGTATAGGAGCTAGAAAGTAGCAATTTAATCTTTTACAAGTGAAAAAAACTCATTCTGCTAGTTTTAGGTAGAATAATGGTCCTGTCAGAGAAAGGATATTCAAGCATGGACAATGCATGGTATATTAAAAATACACCTCATCATTATTATAAGTATCAGAAAACAGATTGTTTTAAAAATGAGCATAAGTTAAACATTTTCTACTTCATTGCATTAAGCATTTTAGTCAGTACCTTCCCAGATTAAATTCTATGAGATAATTACAGGGCACAAAAAGACCTTTTCACAAATTCACTTTTTTTTTAAAGTAATTTATTAATGGAAACTGCTGCAGATGAAAAAAACGAATGTCTCAAAGGCAATGCTGTTATAAAAGACAGCATTGTGACTCAGCATACTGTGAAGCAAGCTGTAAGTCCTGGTCACATATTCTCTTTCCCTTTCAAAGCAGGTTGCACCATTACAAATGACAAGACCAAGCAAAAAAATTTAAACACAAGAGGAGTTCAGAAAATTGCCTTATAACCAGTGGCAGATTTTAGTGAATCACTGATTAACCCAATTATAACCCATTTTCCATTGTTTTTTTCTAAAATAACAAATGTTTGGGGTTTTTTTTAATACTGAAGTATTAGGGAAAAAAACAGATGTCAGCTGTATTAAAACCAGATCTGTGCCCTAAGCCACTGTCTTCACTTTCTTCATGGTGTTTGAATCTGAAAGCAATGACAGCTAAAAGAAAGGTGATTGCCTTATAGTTTATAATGTAGGACAGTGTGAGGGAAAAATTTGGTCCACGTCTTTACAAGTACGAGTCAGTTCATATCTTATGCCTTTTTGACATTTGCTATTGTCCTGGTTTCAGCTGGGATAGAGTTAACTGTCTTCCTAGTAGCTGGTACAGTGCTATGTTTTGAGTTCAGTATGCGAAGAATGTTGATAACACTGATGGTTTCAGTTGTTGCTAAGTAGTGTTTAGACTAAAAAGTCAAGGATTTTTCAGCTTCTCGTGCCCAGCCAGTGAGAAAGCTGGAGGGGCACAAGAAGTTGGCACAGGACACAGCCAGGGCAGCTGACCCAAACTGGCCAACAGGGTATTCCATACCGTGGGACGTCACATCTAGTATAGGAACTGGGGGGAGTGGGGGCGGAGGGATCACCGCTCAGGGACTAACTGGGTGTCGATTGGCGGGTGGTGAGCAACTGCACTGTGCATCATTTGCACCTTCCAATCCTTTTATTATTACTGTTGTCATTTTATTAGTGTTATCATTATCATTATTAGTTTCTTCTTTTCTGTTCTATTAACCCGTTCTTATCTCAACCCATGGGTTTTGTTTCTTTTCCCGATTTTCTCCCCCATCCCACTGGGTGGGGGGGAGTCAGTGAGCAGCTGCATGGTGCTTAGTTGCTGGCTGGGGTTAAACCATGACAGCTATCTCTAGAGGTCTTCATTAATCCCTTGCAAAGTTACAAGATCCTATATACTGTGCCAATGTGATGCTAAGAGTTAGTAGCTTCTAGGCACTGGATCCCAGGAATCATTTGTGGTCACAGGTGTGTTTCTGAGGCCCAATATCTATTTAGAAATCCTGGAGTTTATAGTTACTTCCTTGACAATGAACAAATGCCTGTTATGTACTAAGTGGGCAGATGAATGGATTAAAGCACAAAAACTAAATAAAATAAAAATACTCTGAATGAATAAAAATAAAATACTCTGAATTAATAGATAAATTGCAAAATGCAAAGAACATTCAAACTATTATTTCATAAATCACCTTTAAAGACTGCTAAAAGTTGACTATTATTCGGTGAAATGGTTCAGGCTGCAGTAAATGGTGCAGCGCAATTATTAAAAAATCTAAAATGATCTTTTATGTGTCAAAAGGATGACTAGAAAAGGGAAAGGCAATTTCACAAGTAAAAGATTGTTGCATGCTGATGCTTTACAGACTTATGCAAAGCAATCTTTTTGCAAAAAAAAATCTGTGAGTGCACAAATGTACACAGACTATTTTAGGAGCATTATGCAGTGTTTGTAATAAAGATGACCTTGGCACATTACAGTATGCATTGAAAGAATGCATGCACTAAAAATACCGTTCTTACCTGGAAGAGTCACAGCCTTATAGAGAAGAAGAAAAAGATATACCCAGTGAAATGATGAGCCCAACTATGTATTCAAGCAATGCATACAAATTGTGATAAAAGGTTAAGTTTACAACAATATACAGAATGACAGAACAAGGTTACCAGACTAAAATCTACTCAGTTTCATCAGTGTACACTGGTATTAGAGCAACAGACAGCATCTGCTTACACAATGCAATTGAACAAAAATGGCAATATTTGGTCAGATCAAAGCTTCATCTCATCCCATCCTGTCTCTGACAATGGCTCATAATGAATGACCAGAGAATAAAAAGAGAGGAAGGATATAACAATATTTCCCCCTGTAATCTTCCAGCGCCACATATCTGTGGTTTAGGGATTTCTTAAGGCAGTAGTAGTATCTTTGGACTTCACAGCTCCTGAGGTTTCACAGTCTCACAGTATTATTTCTTCACCCCTGTTGGCTTGCCTACACACTTGGAAGAGTGAATAACAACCAGATAAGGAGCTGTTTCTCCCTTGAGTTTTCTGTAGGAACATGATCTTGTAAAAATGTATTACAAACTGGGATTCACAAGCTTAGTGTTAACATAGATTGCCACACCGACGGCTCCAGGTATGGCAGGATGCGGGTCCAGGCTGGTACTCACATCTGCAGAGCTCTGATCTGCACTGCTCCAAACGTCCCTCAGTCCATCGCCACTCAAGTGGAGGGGAACCAGCCTCTTAGAGCATTTATGGCATTTCAGGTTAACTCTAGCAAGTTAATATAATGAGCTTTAAAAAAAAATAAAATTATAATTAACATTGTTAGACCAAGAATGTGTAGCGTTCTATTAAATTCAAAGTGATGTGAGATCTGGGCCAAGGACAACCTATGAGAACAGATAATACAATACAGAGAAAAACTGCAGGACATTAATTAAAACCAGAAAAAATATTACCCAAGCGTTTCCATATTAATAGGTATTAGCCGTACATGTGAGGAGCAAGTTCTCTGCTGTTTTAATAAGCCTAAAATATTGATTTCAGTCTTAATTTTTCTTATTTTAATGTGGTACCAAGTGTTTTCTTTCATCTGAATTGAAAACAGTGTCTTGAGTGTCTTAGCTTGAGATTTTAAGTTTTCCTATTTCCTCAACAGTTTAGTAAACAACAAAGTTCTTTGTGTTCTTTTATTCAAAGTTTAAAGTTTGCAAAACAACTAGGTTTTCTGAGGCATGTCAAAAAGAAAACTGAATTAATCCTGTAATTTCATCTATTTAGGATGAAAATAACATTAAAGTAATAGATGATACACAGATGGTACAGTATTTATCTTCACTCAGGTTCAGCTAAACACTCAAGATAATCCCATGCACTTTACTTTAAAAACAAAAAAACCAAAACAAACCCACCAAAAAAGCAGAAGATGCCTATCTCAGATCTGAGGTGCTCTAACACAATTAACAATGAAATTGAATCTCAGCAGAATTAAGTGATCGATTCAGCAGGAATCCAGCCAGCCACATCCAGAAAGGTCTGTCCAATGCCTTCACCCTTAACATCCCCTGAAAGCCCTGTCAAACAGATGTCCTTTGTAATGTGTCCAGAAGGTCACCAAATTCAGTGTCCTTTGGAGCAAGCTGTGGAAGAGCTTGTTCCAGAGTCTGAAGCCATCTCAGATGGTGCCTTGACAGTCACCTTTAAAAAAATAACTAGAGGGATCCAGCTACAGTGGCCCCGCTGACTGCAGCTGCTACTGTCTGGCCTGCAGAAAGAGACGGTTCCTTATTCGTTCCTGCTGATTTCTGAAAACCACAGGGTCACGTAGCTCTATTCAGTGAAACTCATGTTTCTAAACATAAATTAAAAGTGCTGACAAACATCAGCTGAACTGCTGTAGACAGTCAGTAAAATTATTTTTAACAGTTTAAAAGAGACCTCCCTTTTTGATGACTGTTTTCATCAATATCATTCAATCTACCTGCATGCATTACAGCAGGCAACTTCATTCTGCTCATGCAGAAGTGTGATTAGGCAACCTAAAATGTCTTTTGTCTATTTATAAATATAAAGGCTCTGATAGCTTAATTACATGAAAAGTGTGTTTTGTTATGTTTTTCTCAAGATTTGTGTTTAAGTATCAAGGTGTTCTCCAAGCTAAAATAACAACTTGCAACTACAAATGTCTTCAAATTTAATTATGAATGCAAGCCTTGGCTCAGAAAAGCACTTGAGCACTTGCCCAAGTCCCATTGACATTGAGATAAACAATCTATTAAAGAAGAGCAAACTTCCACCTTTTAGTATGTAGAAGCAGCTTTCACACAGCTTGAGCAGTCCTTATCTGTTTGTTTTAAGCTTTGACCTTTGCACGTGGCAATGGAAAAGGGAAACTGTAATTGTGCTGGTAGCAGGGAGATTGACATGCAGAAAGAAAGAGGAGTCTGGAGAGCTGTGGAGGGCTGAAGGGAGAATGATGGGGGGGTTGTTGTTGGCCAGCATCTAGGCACCACCCAGCCACTTGCTCACTTCCCCCTCCTGCAGGACAGGGAGAAAATAGAAGGAAGGTGAGAAGACTCATGGATTGACATGAAGGCAAACTAATGGTGAACCAAAAGCAGCATGTGCAAGCAGTGCAAATAAGGAATTTACTCATTACTTCCCATAGACAGGCAGCTGTCCAGCCACTTCCTGAAAGCAAGAGCCTGAGTTCTTGTAAGGGTTACATGGGAAGACGAACACCAAACCACAAATGTGCCCACCTTCCTCTTCCTTTCCTCGAGCTTTTATTGCTGAGCATGACATCATGTCATGTGGTCAGTTCAGGTCCCTTTGGTCAGCTGGGGTCAGCTGTCCTGGCTGTGTCCCCTCCCAACTGCTTGTGCACCCTCAGCCTACTTGCTGGTGGGGAAGAGTGGGAAAAAGAGAGGGCCTTGATGCTGGGCAAGCAGTGTTCACCAAAACACTGGTGTGTTGTCAACAGGTTTTTAGTCACAAATCCAAAACACAGCACCATACAGGCTGCAACTGAGAAAATTAACTCCAACCCAACCAGACCCAGTACAGGGGTGAAAAGCCAAAGGGAAAGACCCATATGGAGAAAAAGGTGATATGATGTAGAATAGAAATACAAGGCAGAAGTATGATATGCTGCCAGCGTAAAATAATGAAAAGTTCCCCTGAACTACTAAATAGTATGTATAAGTAGTGGAAGCAAGACCGGTTGTGATCCATTACATCATAAATTACTACATTGCTCAAACTGAAGATAAGATTAACCATGTTGGCCTTCTTCATTGCTCTGCACAATCCCCTTATCTCTTCTTGCCAGTGGAAAATAAAGGCTGAAGTACGGCACTTATACCTTTAATTACAACATTTCTCTTGATGAGCAATAAAAACATACATTTTCCAAAAGCAGCATTAGAATGAAGGATCTGTACATGTCTCTCCAACAGGACTTCAGTAGCAACCAATGTAACCGGTAACATCTCGCTATGTTTTCACATAATCTTAGCCAAAAGTTAATTATTTTCTGGGGAAAAAGGACAAGTGAAAAGAGATGTGAAGCAGCTAGTTGTAGATGTTTCCATCCCTACCGATTGCAAAAGTTGTGTGTGCCTGCAGTGCCCGTGGCCATGTGAAGAATTTCGAGAGCAGCGTTGCAGTTTCCCACTGCGAATGCTGCTAACCAAATATCAACCTAAATATTATTTTAGCCATCAGCAAAGCTATTTCTAGGACGAGGAGGAGGGGGGGAGGAGTCCAGGGGACAAAAAGCTGGTTATTTGTAGGAAAGTGAGACCTTTTAATCAGTTCTTCTGACTGTATCCTCTCAGAGATTTATTTTTTTCTAACTGTCCTAGTTTCAGCTGGGATAGAGTTAACTGTCTTCCTAGTAGCTGGTACAGTGCTATGTTTTGAGTTCAGTATGCGAAGAATGTTGATAACACTGATGGTTTCAGTTGTTGCTAAGTAGTGTTTAGACTAAAGTCAAGGATTTTTCAGCTTCTCGTGCCCAGCCAGTGAGAAAGCTGGAGGGGCACAAGAAGTTGGCACAGGACACAGCCAGGGCAGCTGACCCAAACTGGCCAACAGGGTATTCCATACCGTGGGACGTCACATCTAGTATAGGAACTGGGGGGAGTGGGGGCGGAGGGATCACCGCTCAGGGACTAACTGGGTGTCGATTGGCGGGTGGTGAGCAACTGCACTACGCATCATTTGCACATTCCAATCCTTTTATTATTACTGTTGTCATTTTATTAGTGTTATCATTATCATTATTCGTTTCTTCTTTTCTGTTCTATTAAACCGTTCTTATCTCAACCCACGAGTTTTACTTCTTTTCCCAATTTTCTCCCCCACCCCACTGGGTGGGGGGGAGTCAGTGAGCAGCTGCATGGTGCTTAGCTGCTGGCTGGGGTTAAACCAAAACACTAACATATTACGTGTACCATTGTCTTGGGTTTACCCGGCAAGATTTCGGTAGCAGGGGGGCTGCAGGAGAGGCTTCTGTGAAAGGACACCAGGAGCTGCCCCCATGTCAGATGGAGCCTGTTCCAGCTGGCTTTAAGATGGACCCACTGCTGGCCAAAACTGAGCCCATCAGCAATGTTGGTAGTGTCTCTGTGATCACATATTTAAGAAAAGGTAAAAAATGCTTCACAACAGCAACTGGGAGAGAGAAGTGAGAATATGTGAGAGAAACAACCCTGCAGACACCCAGGTCAGTGAAGAAGGAGGGGGAGGAGATGCTCCAGGTGCCGGAGCAGAGATTCCCCTGCAGCCAGTGGTGAAGACCATGGTGAGGCAGGCTGTCCCCCTGCAGCCCAGGGAGGTCCACAGTGGAGCAGATATCCACCTGCAGCCCGTGCAGGACCCCACACCACAGCAGGTTGATGTGCCCCAAAAGAAGCCGTGACCCCATGGAGAGCCCACGCTGAAGCAGGATTTCTGGCAGGACCTGTGGCCTCATGGGGACCTACGCTGGAGCAGTCTGTTCCTGAAGGACTGCACCTCATGGAAAGGACCCACACTGGAGAAATTCTTGAAGAACTGCAGCCCATGGGAAGGACCCACACTGGAGAAGTTCGTGGAGGACTCTATTCCATGGGCGGGACCCCATGCTGCAGCAGAGGAAGAATGTGAGGAGGAAAGAGCGGCAGAGACCACAGCTCCCATTTCCCATCCCCCTGCGCTGCTCAGGAGGAGGAGGTAGAAGAGTTGGGAGTGAAGTTGAGCCTGGGAAGAAGGGAGTGGTGTGGGGAAGGTGTTTTTAGATTTGTTCTTATTTCTCATTATCCCACTCTGTTTAACTGGCAATAAACTAAATTAATCTTCTCCAAGTCGAGCCTGTCTTGCCTGTGGCAGTAACTGCTGAGTGATCTCTTGAGCTTTTTTTGTATTTTCTCCCCCATCCTGTTGATGGAGGGGGAGTGAGAAAGTGGCTTGGTGGGCACCTGGCAGCCAGCCAAGGTCAACCCACCACAACCATTGTGAAAACAAGAGAAGAGGGTTGAAATTAACATTGGTTTATTCATCAAATGAAAGTAAAAAATGTGGCTTTGTGAACATAAAATGAAATATAACCCAGAAAACTTGTCTAAATCTTTTAAGGGATTCATATTTCTAGAATGTTAGCTTTAAGATCCGTAGCAGCCTTTTTACTATTATTAAGAATTTTAATTACATACGTGAACACTCAGAGAAACACAGGCCACATGCTAATGCGACCAACCTAAAGCACTTGTTAAGCAGCACTTACTGACTAAATCAATGGGACTAGTTGTTGTCTCTTAACCTAAGGCAGCATCCTACTTCTGTACTTCAGTAAGAAATAATGTGAGTGATCAGATGAGCCATTTATTATATGCAGTAGAAGGAATTATTAAGCTAAAGGAACATGTCATGTGCTAGGCAAATACTGGTCAACTAATTGCTTCAGAAAGAAAATACCCCAAATGCAGAAACTCCCAAACATATTCTTAATTTAAATGCACTGGTAGCATTGTTAATTGTTTCCAGTTCCCTCCTGTTCTGTTGCTTTGCCTTTTAGTTTTCCACAGTCCTTTAGACTGTGGAAAACCAGACCATACATCAAAACCTTCCTTTTCTTTCTCAAACTGATGGAGAAAAAGTCAGCTGGGAAGGAAACTCATTATGCAAGCAAAAAACAGACATCAGCATATCCTGATCTCATTTGTGCCATTCCCTGTCAAGCTATAATTTGTCTCTTCCTATCTTCATTGTCAGCAGGGACTAATTTCTATGCTGGAGGGTTTCTCTTCCTTGTGGAGCTTGATGCTTTCTTTTTCCAGCTTTTGGCATAAATATATTTGGAAGCTGCAAGGGCGACATCCAAGTCAGTTTTAAAATTCTGTCTCACTGGGAATCCCTGAAAACGTGCGTCCTATTTGCCATACAAAAGAGTTCAGATACATCCACTACAGGGACCACAAAGCAGTAGGGAAATATTTGGATGTACTGGCTAGCTAAGTTACTAGCAGCAACCCAACAGCATCTGTAGAGGTGATCCCGCAAGCTCCCATACACTTCTCATGCTTCCCAGGTGGCTTTTAGGGTCCTGTGGTAGATCAGCCTCTTGGTTAACATGATCATCATGTTACATAAGTGAAGGTTTTAAATGGCAAGGACAGTCCTACTAAAAAGAACATTTTCTGCTTATTTCTTGATTCAAAATTATTTGCTCTCCTGCTGATCTTTAACATGAAGGAGCATTAGCAGGCATATGTTTAACACCTCTCATCTGTTATGACAAAAATCTGCATGCCCTGTAAAACGTTTTTCTGCATTGGATTTGCTGTTTAACAGAATGTCCTGGTTTCAGCTGGGATAGAGTTAACTGTCTTCCTAGTAGCTGGTACAGTGCTATGTTTTGAGTTCAGTATGCGAAGAATGTTGATAACACTGATGGTTTCAGTTGTTGCTAAGTAGTGTTTAGACTAAAGTCAAGGATTTTTCAGCTTCTCGTGCCCAGCCAGTGAGAAAGCTGGAGGGGCACAAGAAGTTGGCACAGGACACAGCCAGGGCAGCTGACCCAAACTGGCCAACAGGGTATTCCATACCGTGGGACGTCACATCTAGTATAGGAACTGGGGGGAGTGGGGGCGGAGGGATCACCGCTCAGGGACTAACTGGGTGTCGATTGGCGGGTGGTGAGCAACTGCACTGCGCATCATTTGCACATTCCAATCCTTTTATTATTACTGTTGTCATTTTATTAGTGTTATCATTATCATTATTAGTTTCTTCTTTTCTGTTCTATTAAACTGTTCTTATCTCAACCCACGAGTTTTACTTCTTTTCCCAATTTTCTCCCCCATCCCACTGGGTGGGGGGGAGTGAGTGAGTGGCTGCAGGGTGCTTAGTTGCTGGCTGGGGTTAAACCATGACACAGAACATAGTTCACAAAACACAAGGCCAACTGCAAGTACAATGTCTTGAACAACAGCATGTACTTCTACTCTTTCCCAAAAGCAGTCCCTCAAAATATGATATTAACAATTTATAATATTATTTTGTCAAAGGGTGTTGAAACAGGAAAAAACTCCTTTTCACATACAGTACATGCAGAAATGTGATGTAAGGGCAACCAATTTGGTGAGGGGCCTGGAGCACAAGTCTTATGAGGAACAGCTGAGGGAGCTGGGGCTGTTTAGTCTAGAGAAGAGGAGGCTGAGAGGAGACCTTGTCGCTCTCTACAACTACCTGAAGGGGGGTTGTAGTGAGGTGGGTGCTGGTCTCTTCTGTCGGGTGGCTGGAGATAGGACAAGAGGAAATGACCTCAAGTTGAGGCAAGGGAGATTTAGGTTAGATATTAGGAAAAATTTTTTTACTGAGAGGCTTGTCAGACATTGGAATAGGCTGCCCAGGGAAGTGGTTGAGTCACCATCCCTGGAGGTATTCAAAAAGCAAGTAGACGGGGTACTCCAGAACATGGTTTAGTGGGCATGGATGATGGTTGGACTCGATGATCTTGAAGGTCTTTTCCAACCTAAATGATTCTATGATTCTATGATTCTATATGCATGTATATACTTGTCTGAACACACATACACATATATATATAAAGAATGACATGCTTCATTAGATTGTCTATTATTGTCTCTTTTTCCCTTTTAATTCACATCAGTTTATTTTTAGAGACTGAGCTCTGCAGTACTAGTCTGGGGTCTGAGTCAAGCAACATTGAGAGATTAAAATGGGAATGAGACAAAAAGGGTGTTAAAGTGACGTCTTCATTGTATCTACACTTCAGTTAACAATTGACATCAACATACTACCATACTTCAGTTGAACAATCATTCAGTTAACAGTGTTGTTAGAAGATGGGTACTTTTTTTTCCTTTTATAAACATAGAAAATATAAATTTACAACTTGCAAGTATGGTGAGAGTGTTTTGCTGACCTGGGGAATATGTGACCAACCAAAGTCAAAGAACAGAAAGCCGCGCCAAGGCTGTGAATGGCAATGGTTTTCAATGGACCATCACTCAGCCAACTTCATACACTATCAGATAAAAGCAACCAGCAGGATTATACTTTGTCACGTCTAAGATTAAACCTACTTAATACTCTTCCTTCTGAAAGCAGATATTACAGCTAAAACCTTTAAGAAAGTAGACTGCTTAAATAATTAATCTGTTATGTGTTTTGCATATAACAAAAGATGTAATTTCTTGAAGTTCCAGTGAGAACTTTGTCGCTTTAATTTTAAAAAAAAATTTGTACTAAGCATGTTTGCTTTAATCACACTTTCAGCTCTTTGGGGGAAGTCAGCTGAAGCATGAAAAAGACATTTTATTTTTGATAGGGATCAAAGGGGAAAAAATCAGTGACACAACCCGGTTGTATTTTAAGGCACTATTTATTGCTTATTATCTATAACAAGTTACAAATTGTCACTTTCATCATGAGATTTTTACAAAGACAAATATTTATTTGACATTTTTTAATAAAGACAGGAATAACTGCTTCTAATCATAACTGCTTCTGTAAATAATAAAAAAGCAAACACAATGTTTTATATTTTATTAAAAAGAAAATAGTATGATAAAATTTATTCTGATTAACCTAAGGGTGAGAAAGTTTGACTTTATGCATATGTGGTTGTGTATATTATATACATATATTTAAATACAAGCACACATATATGTGTATATATATGGGTAGAACTGCAGAGTTTGAAATGGAAGAGATTTGTTTACTTGCTCAGTCCAGCCCCTCCAAAAAGCAATTACACTATAGAATCTCTTTCAAATTTCTTATAATGTATCTGGGATGTGATAAAAAGGAAAAAAATAGCAGGGGGGAGGATCAAAATGGTTCTGAGAACCTAACGACTGCTGCTTTAATAGCCCAGTTGGCAAGTTTCAGGATACTACACAAGGGAGGGGGTGTATTCTGAAAACATTTGATAAAGGTGACTTTCAAAAAACACCCAGAACTGTTCTGTTTTAACTTGGAATCTTTCACTATTAGCAATGCTTCACAACATAATGTTGAAATCTGTATCCAGAGCCAAATTAAACTTCTTAGAAGCTTGGTGTATTTGTAGTTTCACAAAGAAATTAGACACTCACCAGGCACTTCAGTTCCAGCTTGTGATACAGTCACCAGGAGACATTAATGGTAGGTAGTTATCATCCAGAATGAAATAAATTAATTCAAAATAAAAATTAAAAAAATTATTTCTTTTTACACTGAGTGCTTTTGAAACAAATCATTACTTCTTTGTCAAAGCCCTAGTAAAGATGGAAAAATCCATCAGGAACTACAGTAATCTTTATTATAAATGATAGTAGATAATATAAGCAATATAATTTTTGTATGCAAAAGTTTCTTTCAAAATGTCTTCAGAAGAGTTCGACTCCATGTGTTCTTTTGGAAAAATAATAAGATTTCTGGATGTATACTGTTGATTTTTTTATCTAAGACAGAAAAGACTGGGGGAAAAAAATCATTCCAGGGCCCACCCAAGGTTCATACAGTCTCATAGAGACTGTGTTCAATGCAAGAAGAATAGTTCTAAGAGTACAATCAAAATGATTGAGCAACTTGGAATTAACAATAGGGATGATTAGCTTGCACTATAGATTTATAGAGATTTTGTTGCTTTCTATTATTTTAATAAGAATTTGTGGGGATTTTCTGATGATGAATAAAGCCTCACTCCTGTAAACACACTGTAAGCAACAGTAAGCCTTTATGAAAGCTCATGGAGCAAAGCTTTAAACCTGAATTTCACATACCTGTTTGAAAGAAATGTATTGTGTATACATGTGTTCAGAACTCCTTTTTAATCTTCTTTATCCCTTTTTCCCTCCATAATTCTTCAAATGCCCATCTGCTCTCTCCCAGCCCTTTTTAAAAATTGAAGTCTTTTTTCCCCTTAGACTGAAGCTGTAACTTTTCCTGAAGTTTCTCTCTAAGTGCTGCTGGGAGTCTTGATGAGTTAAATTAATATTTGAATGTAATATTTAGCCATACTATTTTTATTTACAATTAATTATTCATTCATGATATGCAAGGAATACAAGCAGCTATCTTTCTTTCATGCTAGTGTTCCTGAAACAAAGGAGATTGGAAATGAACAACAGAAAAGGCTTAAATCACAAAGTTGGAGATATACATGTGTGTCAGCAAGAATCAATTATTTATATTCCACTTAAGAAACACTTAACCATTCAGTCAACCTGAGACTACAGGCTAGTGCTTAAAGCACTTAACTACATTACAGTAGGGGATAGTTTGGATCCCCTCAGCCAGAGAGAACAGAACTACTCGGGGTTCTCCCATCACCAAAAGTGCTCAGGGCTTTCCCACGGGGGAGACTATCAAGCCTGCTGGAGGAGAGTTGAATCACGCTAGTTCTTTACTTCCACAGCTTTGGCATTTTAGAGAAAAATTCATTCCAAAGTTAATTTGGGATTCAGCTGTTTGATTCAACCCAAAATAGTTCTGACTTTCTATTTGTTTGGGAAGTGTTAAATTTGATCCGTTCACAGATTTTGAATACAGATCCATCCAAGCCAGCCAATAGTGGGAGGGCAGTGTTTGTGAGTTTTGCTTTTAATAAATAATAATAATAAACCCATAATGTCTTTGTAATGACCATCTATACTAAAAAGTTATCAGACTTCATTTGCAAGGACAGCTCTGCAAAGACAGTTGCAGCTTCTTGTGGCTATTGCGTGCACAAACCTGCAAACTGAACATGGCTTTAACTCCACCATGTGGCCTCACACTGACACGTACGTATCATCAGCAGATTAAACTCTGAGAACCACTGTACAAGATTCCCTCATTTAAGCCAAGGGAAACATAGTAATTCACTGCAATATCTGTTTTACAGTTTGTATGTGAACTAGAACTACAGGGGATGAGAAATATTTTATTAATAGCAAAGATAGCAAAATTTTTTGCTGAAGATGAGGGAATAGTAGACACATTTCTGCTTCTGTTCCAGTCTCTGCAGAAAAATTTGTGCTGTGATACAATTATTTTGCCATCTTCTGATCAGGTCTTCCCAATTTTTTTAACTTCTTCAGATTATATTATAGCTTTGTTCCCCCAGCTTTTATTTCAATGCTTCAAAATAATGTCCTGGTCCCCCATGTAAAATTACCTGACAGTTCAAATATGACCAACAAGAAATCAACTGGACCAATTCTGCCCTAATCAACAACTTCTTCTGGCTTCATTGGGAGATGGAGATTAATTAAAGCCTACAGATAACAGAGCAAGTGGTGATGGTGTGGAAGAGCACATGGGTTGAGATAGTGGGATGTACAATCACAAGGAGAAAGCAGGGTGATCAGGGCCCCATCTCATATACCTGTGTACAAATGCACACAGTGCAGAAAACAAACATCTGTATGCAGATACAGAGCAGTCATATAAATGGAAATTCAGAGATACATTGTGAGACAGCACAAACCAGAGTGTTGTGATGGATGGATAGAAGCTCTTCAGGAAGGCCAGTCAAGGAAGATGGGTGGGGAAGATATACACTGTGCAAAAGAGTGACTGAAATGCTGAACTCTACTATGGGATGGGTGACATGACTGTCAGTAGTCAATAAGTAAGATCATCTGATCCAGGATGTCAACAAACAAAACATCTTGGTGGGCATCTGCTACAGATCATCAAATCAAGAACAAACAATGGACAAGGCCTTTTTTTTTTTTTTTTTTTTTTTTTTTTTTTTTTAAATAGAAGTGTTCCAAATGCAAGTTTTAGTGTTCAGGGGAGCATCTAACCACACTGATATTTTGTTGGATACAAGCAATCCTGGATATTTCTGGTGTGTGCTGGGGACAGTTGTTCAATATAGGTACAGAACAGACTAATAAAAGGAGGCAGATAAAGAACTTTTGCACATAAAGAACTAGTCAAGGATGTGATAATCAGTGGCAATGTTGGCTGCAAAGACTATTTATGAGATGGTAGAGTAGTCCTGGGTGGAGGATCCTGAGAGTAGCAAGGAAGACAAGTATTAGAATAAACACCTTGGAGTTCAGGCAAGGAGATTTTTGCTTGTTCAGGGGACAAATAGGCAGGATCCTCTCAATGATAGTCCCAAAGTGCCAATAGTCTTAGGAGAGATAGTTGATGTTGAAGGACAATCTCGTCAAAGCATGAAAAAAAAATCCATCTCAATATGCAGGAAGTCAAGCAGACAAGGCAGGAGATGGGGTTGCCTCAGCTGGAAACTCCTGACAGAGCTCAAACACAAAAGAAGCACATGGACTGCAGAAGCAGGGACAGGTACCCAAGATGAATGTACTGACATTGCCTCAGCATGCAGGCATGGAGTTAAAGCCAAAGCTCAGCTGGAATTGAAAATGACAAGGAATGTGAAGGGCATCAAGAAGGACTTCGATAGCTATGTCAGCAACAAAAGGAAGACCAAGGAAAATTTTGACCACTGCTGAATGGAGGGAACAGTGATGAAGGAGACATAAAACGCTGACATAGTAAAAATTCCCTCTGCCACAGTCTTTTCTGGCAAGGTCTGTTCTTCTAGGGATGGTCATCTAACTACCAGCAGGATTTCTTCAACACCCCTCCCAAGCTAGTCAGTATATCCCTAAGGTATGCCCTCCTGCCCTAGTAAAGCAGATTCTTTCGGCTTTGAAGAATGCCTCCTCAAAACTTTCATTAAGTAAGTCCGTGAGTGATCTGCAGACTTTTCTCTCTCAAGTGAAATGTTAACTGTATCTGCAGTCATATAGCAAAAGGCTGTGAAATTCTAAGCTAACTATGAAAACTAAACAAGGAAGAATATCCTCAGTTTGCCATTTGCTTTGTTAAAGTTCATGGAACTTACACAATGCCACCTTGAAGTTTTTATGAAAGTAAAAGACCTGGGTCCATATAAAGAGTTGTATAACAAATTAAGCTTCTATAAGCAGCTGCTTTTTTGGTGGGGTGGGGTGGGTTGTTTTTTAGGGTAAAACCCCAATCCTAACTTTAAAAGCCAGCACAAAAAGTATTATTACTATGGGCCCAAATAAACAGTTTTAGCAGCAGGCATGATGCTTTCTCTCCCTTTGCATATGTAGGAAGACAGTGATAATGATGAAAACCCAACTGACTTGAGTTTAATAAAGTCAAGGGTGTTCTACTTATTTGAGCTTTAACACCATCAATACTACATTTCCCTTTGGGAAGATTTAGCCATTCTAAAGCAAACCAATTTCAACCTTATTATGCCTCAGTAAAAGAGATTTTTGTTTTCACATTTTAACAATATCAAGAATACTTTGTTTCTTTAATTATGTGGGAAGATGCATTCACTCTAGTCCTTTTTTTCCCCTCCATGTGTACCATATTTGTACTATGAACATATATCCAATCATATGGAGTACATGCCTCAAACCAGACATTTTAAATTTTGAAAAGATTACTTTTAGGAATATCCTAAACCTCTTAGAATAGCAAAAGTGAAGGTTATAACTAGGAAGTTCTTTCCACTTTGCTCAAATATTTACTTTTTGAGAAAATAGTACATGCATTTACAAATGAGAGTATCAAACAGCATTGGAGCTTTTTTCTTTTTCCTTTCTTGCAGCACGTATTTAATTTTCTTGTCTTCACCTGTGGTTGTAATTTTAACATGGGCAGCTAGATTAACTATTAAAACCACGTTATAACAAGACCAACTGAACACACCAGTGGAAAAAAAGTGAAAGCAAATAAGTAATTTAACCACAGACACTGACAAGGAGAGCAACATTTTGGTTCCTTATTTCAACTGTTCACAGAAAACACATCATCATTTCTTCTAGCAAAGACCACATGGTATCAGAGATCCCAAACTGTAAGAATATTGTCCCTCTGCTTTAGTTTTAATTTAGCCACTTATAATAAAATTATCTCAACATTTGGGTCTTGGGATGTTTTCCAGACTGGTGCTCAGAGCTCTTTTTTTGTCTGGTTAATTAGAGCTTAGTCCAGAGCAGGGGGAAGGAGAGGAGGAAACCGGCATCGCCCTCCAGGACAACTAGCAGCACCAGCTGTCACACAAGCTGCTGGCTTTTGGCTCTCCAATTGCTCACGCAGAAGGAGAGTGCTTTGTTTCCTCCACTGCACTTCTCAATAGGGTAGTGAGATCAATTAGTTTTCTTCCCTACCATGATGAACCTTCAGCCTGTGCTGCCACCTGCTCCAGGCCTTCAACACTTACCCTGCTCACAGCACATTAGGCACATTCTGCTGTCACTCCATGTTGGACTGAGGGTCCGGATTTTGGGCAATTCTTCACAGAAAAGCAAGGCTTGCTCTGGAAACCCCAGATGAATTGCTTCTGCATTCCTGAAGTCGAGTTCCCTGAATTCAGCTTAATGTCCCATTTCAAGTCGCTTCCAAAGCAGCACTGTAATGTGCTCAGGAGCCTGAGGCTCTGTGGGTTGGGCGCCATCACCATGGCCAATCCTGGAGCTTAAGCAGAGGGAAGCCTGTAGAGCTTGTGGGAAATTTAATCATCTGAGGAACTTGGCCGATAACAGAAAACAGGATCCTATGAGGCAGCTTTTGGAAAGCAGTGCAATGGTACATTTAAATTAACACCGCAGGCCAGTTCATCCGTGCATTCACATTTCAGCCTAGTCCACCACAAATCAAATGTTTTATTTCAGTGTTCTCCATTAAAAATAGTCAGGCTGTCTTTTGGTGTCAACATTTTCCCTAAAGAAGATTTTGAATGTGCTTCAATCACATTTGCCATTAGAAAACCATTGCACTAGAGAATTCACTGGCTAGAAAGCCATTGCAAAGGGAGAAAGCCACCTGCGTTGTAGTTGTGACTCCTTATATGCTGCAGTGGTTGTTCGTACTGCCTTTTCCACTTTGCATATGATGGTGAATGTTATTTTATGCAGCTGGTTTTCTTGAGGGCTTGGAGGAAACCACTGCTGGCCCAAGTCTTGCCTGACTTAAAAGGTACATGCTGGCACAATGGTCAAGCCCGTTGCATTGAGGCTGTAACATACAGTCTTTTTGACTTTTTTATTCTTTCTTGCTCTTGCTCTTTACCCCTTCCCACCCACCCCCCCACACACACAGGCAGAGTACAATTCAAAAATGTCACACAGAGAACTTTCAACAACTTTTTCCTTTACAGCAGTTAAAGATCTGGGCAAAGTACAACATAAAGAACTGTCCTTTACCCCCAGAGACTGAGGAACAAACAAAATTGCAAAGACCTTTTAGAGCAGTAGTGGCCACCTTTCCTGAGCCAAGGGCACTAAAATTCTCCTACAGCAAAGAGCCTGAGGACACAAACTCTGAATCACAGAGAGCCCTGCCGGCGCGAGCTCAGGGGCATGTTTCTCAGTGAGGAGGTTATAACAGCAATGGCCTCGCGACTCTGCTGTGACATGAGTCTAGGCTGGCAGTTCCACTGAATCCCAGACTCCTCCAGCAGTCCTGGCTTCTCTGGAGCCTCTTGCTACCCAAGAGCTCCCAAAGCAATGTGGCTCCACAGCTGCTCCTTCAGCAGCCCCAGCACAGGGGATACAACTGAATTTTCACAAGTGTGCTGGCAGCTCAAGGGGAAGAGGTTAGCCACTTCTGTCTTAAGGGAATGGGCTAGGATCAAAAGACAGCTTTCCAATCTCCTGTCCTTTTCCTCGAGCTGGTAGGGGTATTCTTGGGGCTTCTTACAATCAGAGGGGCATGGTTTTCTTCTCCTTCCCGAGGATAACAAAATTGGATTTAGATGACTGACATCTGCAGGACTATGTTCTCTAGGTATTGTAACTTGGAGTGATTAAGTGCAATGTGTAGCTTATTCAAAACAGACCAAAATACGAGACCAGTGTTTTCGCGCTCTGCTGATTAGTGTTCTTCAGTGTTGGTCACTGGATACACTGAACTTTCCATGGGGCACTGATTATTCTTTAACACTAATCAGTTATTAAGATGTTTGGCACTACTGTAGGTAAATATTTTGCCTTTGCAATATCATATAAAAAATAAAGAAGTTATCAATTTTATTTTAAGGGCCTTTATTTTTGAGCTGCAAAAGAACACAGATCAGTAGAGACCATTGTTGGCCAGAGACAAGAATTTAGAAGCCAACATGCAATACATTAATACAGAGGAATACAAAAGCAGATAACCATTTTGACATCTCTCTCTTTTTTTTTTTTTTTTTCCCCAGATCAAAAGCTAACATAGAAATAAGACGTGATGGGCCCAATCCTAGTCTTCCACTGACTTATAAAGAGCAGGACTAGTGCCTCATTTCATGATAATAATGCACACCCTGTTTTACAGAACCTCAAAATGTCTAAACAGCATCTCAAACTGGTAGTCAAACTCACAGCTTCCTCCCCACAGCAGTTACTTCAGTGGGGGTGGTAAGAACAGAGTCAGCCCAACTTCTTGCAGAATAGTATGGAAAATACTTTACATGATCAAAGTTAATTCCTTCAATTCAGAGGTATAAATTCTTCTCTTCAATCCTTTTGTGACTCCTATTCAGTGCAGGAGGAGACCCATCAGGTTAGTCAAGGGCAGCATTTCAATCAGCAGAAGATATGCATGTTTTTCCACAGAAATGAAATTGTCATCCTCATATGGCTAACAACAGAGCCAACTGCAGCCACTGACTGATTCCTGGGGACTGTGGTCCATGGTAGAATACATCATTAAGTTCGCGATTGCTTTCCCTTGAAAAAGGACTGCAGAGTCTACTCCCTGATTTCTCATCTGAAGCTTGCATGCTTCTCTCAACTCTAAGAGAAAGAGACCAGCATTCAGGAATATCATGAAGAACTTTTAAAGTTTTTTCCAAATATAAGTTACTTTCTTTTTATGGGTCACAGTAAATCAAGACAAATTTGTACAGAAAAAACAGCGTCTGCACTTTCTTATTGCATCAGTTGTAATTTAGCAACTATTGTTGCAAATCTGACCATGAATGCTAAGGAAATATTAATAGCTTATTTGACTCAGAATCCCTATCTATGAAAAGCAGAAATTTTTCTGCCCTTCTGCTTTGCAGTGGGAAGACCATGTGGCAGCAATGGTCTGGGAAAACATTCTTTCACTCCTTAGTAGGAGCAGAGAAGGGTAAAAACCTGGTATAGAAGAGCTCGTCTAGGTTTGTGATGTTCAGCAACACATGGAGAACAACAGAAGATCCAACACTGATTCTGAGGTTGCTCTCCCTAAGGTAACAAAAAGAGTAGTAAGAGTGCAGCTGCTGTTGGTAGGGAGAGTTAGTTACTGCGGTTAGCACCGACTAGCTGGTTGTCTGACAGCCTGAAAAAGATCCCAACTTATCTTAGCAGCCCTTTCCTCCAAGATTCACTAACTGACATGATTTACCATGAAAGATTCCTGGTGGTGACAAGCTTGAATCAATTGCCTCACAAGCCAGCATGGCTAAAGGGAAGGATCCTGTAGCGCTAAAGACAGCCAGCACTATTGAAGAAAATGGAGCCGACTTTTCAAACAATGAAATGAAATGAATCAAAAAAAATGCTTACAAGAAGACTAGTTTTATCACTTTCCATTAGAGTTTCCCAAAGAAAGGCAGAGTAATACTTTGAAATTTTTTGCTAATCGTTTCATATCAGGATGGGAGGTAGGAAGAAAGCTTTTGTTTCCAGTGCTCTTACTCAGGTACTTTGCATGAACACTTCACCTCCTCCACACTGCTTCTAGGCAAGGACTGCAGGTAGGTAAATACGTGTTCTCTTTGCAAAACAACTAAACAAAATACAAGTGCTACCAACCAGGTCTAAGCAGGGAAAAATAGGTTAGATTAGAAAAAAAACCCAGAGCAACCTGACTAATCATTTTAACCATGCTGTTAATGGAATGGTAGTGCAAGCTTATGTTTGCTGTTTGTGACAAAAAAGAATAACTTAACAGGGAATTGCTCTTCCTGTTACTGATTTGTCATTGATTTGTTGTTAGTTAGAATTAATCATATTTAGTTTTAACATTTTAGCAAAATCATATGTATGTTGTATTTTATACATTTAACCACCAACCAGTGTCTGCTGTGAAATCACCTGTATAGCCCCGTACCAAGACCGGAGAAATTGGCTAAAATTATCTAATAAAAACATTTAGAACTTGGATAACAAGATAAAGAAATTAAAATCTGATTATAAAAGAGTTTGGTTTGACTAAAAAGTAGAAAATTGTGAAGCATAAGTATGAGAGTGTTAAGTTTGAAATGTAGCCTTAGGAACTTAGGAGCTTAGAAAATGTATAATGTGTAACCGTAAGTATTGTTCAAAATCATTTAACCACAGAAGTTTTGACAAAGATTGGTAGTCTTGTAGTGTTTGTTTTGAAAACTAAGGAAACCGTTATGGACACCAGTTTGCTGCTTGGAGACACCTGAGAGGTCAAGAAACGGACGAGTGAGAAAGACTATGAAAGACCACCAGAGGACTCCTGAGGACCACCAGAGACCTTCACTGCGCCTGCGTAAAGGACATTTACATATGCTAATGATTTCCCGGAAGTCTAATGAATATGTATAACTTTTCTTGGAAATCTAATGAATATGCATCAATAAGTCCTAATATAAGGTGTATTGTTTTGGTGACAGGTGTGCGTCGTTCGTGAGAGGACTCGCCCGCGCACCCGGCCGTCAATAAAGAAGTGTCTGCTTATCTACACTAAATTGGTGTTGATAAGTTCTTCATTCCGAGCTTTTCGGTAACATTCCTTTATAACTTTGAAAAAACAGCTAAGTAGAAATATATTTCCCAGCAGAGCTGTATCAAACATTTATGCTTTTACAGCTTTGCTCATGTCAAAAAATACAGAACAGCATTCCCAAGTTCCGCTTGATGGAGAAAAGTATGCTGTACAGACTGGTCTCAACACAAAAAATTAATGATATTATTGTAATTAATAAAACATTCAATAAAAGCAAAAGGGGAAATGGCTGCAATTTAATATAACCATGCTAATATCTCTGCATTTATTAAATTCCTTTGCTATGGGACTCTGTGAGAATTTTAATGATGTAGACCATGCTAATCAAATAGATAAATGCAGAAAAATGACACATCTTTATAAGCAGTCACTTTCCCATTCTAAGATGACTTTCTGTCTGTAGCAGAGTCAGGTCTGCAGATTGAAAATCTATTGAAAGCAGTCTTTTTAGAGTTTCTAATTCCCGTTTGAGTGAATGTTAGTGTTTATCACAGCAGAAGAATTTTACTGATACAGTTTAACTGGGAAGATAAAATATTTCAGTGCAGTAATGCATACGTAAGAGACTTCATAAATAAAAGTACATGTTTTCCTCTTTTACCCTCAGAACCATTGACAATACCACTTAGAGACTTGGGAAGTTATCTGGCTTACGAAAAGCTAAAATCTCCCTCTGGTGCGTTCAAGAAGAGCATTTCTTTCTAACAGGGTAATCTTGAGTTTCTGCAAAGCATACTTTTCTGTGTTCCTTTCAGGTATGAAGTCGCTAATGCTATTTCAATGCTCATCATGTTGCAGATGAGCCCAGCAATAGATGCCTGATTGTTTCTGGTGCCTAATGCTCACCCCAGACTGTATCACGGCATTGGAAATGATGCCAAGCAGACTCATCAGAAGAAGTCAGGTCTGGGACAGGGCGAGGCAGCAGCAAGCCCCAGAACACAAGCTGAAGTAAACACACAGTGAGCAGCCAAGACAAGGAAGACCCCACCCAGCAGTGAGTTAGGTTTATCTCACCCTTAGTTCTTCAGGAGGCCAAGTGAGTGACTCCAGACCAGATTACTGGCTGTAAACCTGGATTACCCCAGGCAGCTGACAAGCACTAGTTCAAAGGAGAAACTCCAACCTCTCTTTACTACTGCACACATCCCTTTGGCGTGCCGAGGCCTGGCTAGAGCACTCCTTCTTTACCCTGGCCCTGGATGTGCACATACTGGTGAATGTTGTCCCTTATGTTACATTTTTCCACAAAGAAATAAGACTTGGAAGCCTGGATTCAAATTTGCTCTTCTGTATGCTTGTAGCCAAGAAGAGAAAGTAACCAGGAAGCTGCACATGAGAAGAATATTACTGTCATGGCCAGATAAAATGGGCAAGACCAGTTCTTGCCTGCACAGAAACAAATAAAAGTGGGCCAGAGCCTCTTCTTGGGCTGCTTCTGTGTTTCTGAGATACAGCCAAGAATCTGAGCCAGAGTTTAAGATACAGTGAATTCCCATTATGTTTAGCTAATAAAGCTTTGTTCTTTTTTGCAACTATTACACAGAAGGATGTGCCAATGATATAGCTCATGAAGAATAAGAGGCACCGCCAATTCCCTAGAAGTGCTGCAGACAGAGGATCACTTTATACAAAGACCTCATTTGGCTACAACTGTACTTAAATTATCACAAAAAGGGAAGTATGCGATCAGAAGGCTTAGTCCTTAAACTCTGCTGAAGAAAATCGAGTTGTCAGTATGACCAGCAGCAATTAGCTTGGCTTTAGATCAATACACAACCTAGGTACTTATCTGATGACCAGCAATGTTTTGTGAAGCAAACCAAATTCAGACACAAAGAGCCGGTATCCAGGGATTAAATCATGTTCCCACTAGACCAGTGGAGTTTGCTACCAAATTCAGTGGAAGCAGGAAGAAATTTGCCAGGTCCCATGGTTACGCTTTTTGCCTTCTGCGTCTCTGCAGCCAAAAGTGGCTTAAAAATATATTACCCTGCCTTGGATTTTATTTTTCCCCTGCAGTTTTTCAATAATTTAGTATCAGTACTACTAGTATATTTTTCCTGACAAAATCCTATTTGGTTTCCATTACAGAATAAGCTTGTGACCATTGAGAGCAGTATTTTGGTAGGTTTACTTACCATAGACACATTTAATGTGCTCTAACCTTTCTCCAACCCAACTATATATTCACCCTTTCCTGTATCATTTAGAGGCTATGAGCTCGCTGGGGCAGAGACTTTAGGAAGTACCTTCAGACAAGACCTCCAGAGTCTGTTATCACAACAAAGATAAATCACTACCAATAAGATATTTGCTTAAATACACTTTAGCTTGAAGGCTAAAAACCATAAAAATGTTGGAATAATACTGACAGCTTTCTAAAGGGTTCTGCATCTGATTGACTTTAAAAAAAAAGAAAAGTTTGTAAAACAAGGTAGTATCATGTAGAGACCTAAGGATGAAAAGCTTTAAACCTCAGACTTTCTACTAAAAAAACCCAAACATTTGCAGGCAACATGATCTATCATGTCTGCACAAGTGCAGGAATTACTTTAATGTGTCTAACAGAAGGGCAATTTAAGGGGAATTGGTTTTGAGTACTCCTCCTCCATTACAGCCCAGCATGAAGTTTAACTTTTATCCAATGCCTGATTTGTTTTAATGCTGCATGATTCATGATGCAGTATAATTTGATGTCAGCAAAGCAGGATCCTTTTTTATTACTGTGACTAGATACCTTAGCCAAAAGATAATTTGAGTGGGTTTGTTGTTTGTTTTTTAGCCCTGGTGTCCTAAATGAAAATCTGATATCAGTAATTTGAATCTAGGAATTATTTAATTTTAAATACCGAGAATTAATGCATAGTTTTTAAACTAGTTACCTTTGTGCATTACAAGGCATCCGTGCAGTGTTTTCCTTCTTTGAGATCATGGATATTTAAAGCTGCCTTTGCAAGTTTGATCAGAAAACAGACTGTTTTGCATATTTTTACATATTAAAATAAATCTGTAGATTACCCCTGGTTTCACAGTTTTCCCCAGGGCCTAATAGTGCAGAGCAAGAGGTATCTTTGTAGGAAAACAAGGTGGTTTTTTATTTGGTAGCTCTCACATCCTAGATCCTTGGCTTTAGAGTGATGTCAACCACATGCTATATACTGGTTTGGGAGAAACTGTTTTCCATGGGCCTATTTTCCTATTTAATTGCAGTAGTTACTTAAATAGCAAAAGTGACTTAACACAACAGGCATAAGACAACTGCTTTCCAGCAGCATTCACATTCTCAAGATATATTCAGCAGTAGCAATAAATTGTAGCAAGTAGTTTTAGGCTAGCTTTCATTATTTCAAGGACCTCATCTTGTGCATGCAGCAATACCTTTTTGATAACCTCTAGGTCAAGAGGTTAATTATGTGAGACAGTGATCTCTAAAAATGTTATAGTAAAATGTTACTCAATAGTTGGAAAAAACACCTAAACTTGCCAATCTTTCCAGTCCAAGGGGCTAGAGATTACAGAATGAGATTTGTATTGTCTACATTAGCTGTCTAAATGAAATCACATAGGCTTCTTAAAATGGAGACGGACAAGTACCCTCAGAAGGTGATTCTTTCTATTTGCATTTTTAGTGGCAACCTAGACTTTAGGGAGCTAAAACTGGATCGGAGTCATCTCATTAACAAGTAGATAGACAGGATTGGAATTATTTAGTCATAACTTCAATTTACCTAAAACTTAGCTCTATCTACAAAAAATACCTGTTTACATAATTGGTAATTTTGTAATAGAATTTCCCTGGTAAATTGATGATATGCTTTTCTCATTAGCATCTAGAATATTACAGAAACTGCTTTTCTTCCTTAAACAGGACAAGTAAGTCTATAAACACTTTATTTTGGCTGCAGACAGGTTCGTATTCTGAGGCGTGTGAAGTGTGAAGCAGAACCATTTCTGCTTCAAGTAACTTTTGTTGTCATACAGAGGCTTTTTTGAAAATATAGGCAAAGCCATAGGGGGTTGGGACAGGGGGAGGGAGGTGTGGAACAGATGCTGAACACAAGAGGAGACAGTCACTACGTTTACATGGAGATGAAGACATGGCCAGGAGGCCAAATTTCCTGACTGCTCATTGTTCAGCCAGTAGAAGCCACTGGAAGCAACCAGCTGCGAGGCAGCTTTTCCCAGGGACACCAAGTGTGACCTGCTCACCAAGATGAGCCCAAAGGCTTGCTCTCCCGTTGCCCAAGCTACTCCTGCCCACCCACCTCCACATGCTTCATCTGCCCTTGTAGACAACCTCTGCAGATGAAGATCACCCCGGCACCTTGCTGAGGAAAACCCTACTGATGCCTGTAAATGCACCAGCATTGCCAAGGCTGATGCATTTACAGGCTGATCTTGAGACTCCTCAAACTGCTCCCAGGATCAGCCAGCTCAGTAAAAAGCCACATGAAGAGATTAATTTACAGGCAGCATTCTTTCATTTCTCATTGCTGACTGAGGAGTAGTTAATATGTAACTGTTGCTGGAAGAGATAGAGGAAAACTCCTGGGCAATATTTTCTCTGAACACCTTGAGTAAACAGGTCAGTCTCCAAGACTGTTTGAATTTATTGGTAAAGCAAAGTAGCATCATTACTTGCTTACTCACATCACAACCGACATTTTAATCTAGCATTCTGCAATACTTGCAGGATGCACATAGTCTATGTGTTGGTTCAAAGCCATCACCAGATAGTTATTTTGCATATACACAGGGGTTTTTGCTGGACATGGAAGCTGTTTGTTCACCTGCTAAGAGATGAAGAAAAATAACTGAGGGTCATTTCCTTTTGCAAATCATTGACAAGCATTTTTAATCACATTTTTTTCCCAGCAAATAAAACTTCTCCAACTTCATCTAGTATAAATTCTAGTATAAAAACCACTACTGATATTTGTTCCCTCTTCTGCTTAATGTGCTTCTGTGCCTGCTGCAGTTAACCCAAAGATGAATAAACACCATCCAACTCCTTAAAAAAGGCAAGTTTATTTCTGTTCTAAACTGATTCCATTTCTATGCAGAAATGGTGTTTAGTGGTATTGCATAGCAAAAGCACAGAACTACATGGTGTTCACTATGGTTAGGTCAATTATTATAGGCTGGAAATTCTCTCAGGGGACATTGCTGGGGACAGAGGCCTTCATGCTGGTCTTGAAGTCACCTGTTGTCTCGCTGGGACTGCTGTTGGCCAAATACCAGTTAGAATAGTTTGTGTGAACTGCGGCAGGGGGAATTTGGAAATTGAACTAGCAGGAAAATAGATGCTTAGGGACTATTTCTAAAGCTATTTTATTACTAATAAAGAAATTGCACTAAGGCCTGTCCATCCTCTGGTCTTGACAATAAGTGACATGGGATAGCCTTTGCTGACTCTAAGTCCAATTCATTCACATTTTCCTATTGGAAATGATCCCCAGACTGTATTAATGCACTTGAACTGAGGTTCAAGGTTCAATGGCTGGATGACTGCTGATTGGCCTAGATCAGAATTGTGGTGAAGAATGTGCCAATAATTGATTGTATAGGCAATTGCATCACTAGTTTGTCCTTTGGCTTGCTGGTTCACCAGTATTGATGTAGCCCGGGACAACGGCGTAGAACCGTGGCCTGTTGAAACCAAACAAATTCTGAGAAGTCTGGCAAGCTTCTGTTACTTGCTCAACATACCGGGTTTCACACTTAGCAGGGCTTGCAAAGTAAATGAAGTTTCTTTGCTAAAAGTCAAAACCATCATTTAGTTCCAGCATAGTATTTGTCATTCTCCTAGTCTGAAATGTATTTGTCTCCTTGGAAATTGTCAAAGATATTCTACCTCACTTTTGATCCAAAGGCAACACAATTATCAGAGATGTTACTTTCTTAGAGGAGAACCAAAACACACAACATTCCCTTTTGATCAAGGCATCTCCTAAAGTGACACAATTACCATTCCATTGCCTCAGTGCCAACTCCACAGTTGCAGTGCAAGTGCACAGAAGCAGACACAAGTCAGCCTTCTACTAGATAAAAAACCTGTAGATTTCGCAGTCAGAACTCTCTTTAACTTTTTCCGGTTCCTGGAGCTGGGTAGCCACTGCTGATGACTTCAGATGGGAGTGTGACTTTTCTACCAGCATGTGGCAGAAGAAGGGAATAGGAGTGCCCAAGTTGTTCAAGGTCAGAAGTCTACAGTGCTTTATACACTTCTCAAAGACAGACTACTCTGTCCTCACAACATAGCCTGAAATACCTTCCATGTTTGCTGAGAAATTCTCTGAGCAAGAAATCTCTTACGGCAGCTTCCCCTTTGCTCAGTGTTTGCTAACACTCATTTGAATGCCAAGTGACTATTCAGTTCAGCCACATTTACAACTCTTACTATTTTTTTATTTATGAGCATTCATACAAACAGATTTTTTGTTCACACAAATGCTTGCTGAAGGGCTATTTTTCATATGAATACCTGCACTCAGAAGGAAACAAGGGTATTCACTCAGAGCAAGAATAATTGCTACTTCTTGCTATTTGCTGATTCTTATTCTCATGTTCTAAAAGTTGCCATCATGCATTTTACAAAACAATGCCTGGAAATTAGATGGCCAGTCACATACCAAAACCAAAATGTCAGTAGATTCTGGCACTCCTGCTTAGGATGAGTAATATCTCATGAACAGCTCTGTTGACCTCAGTGGGACACTTCAAAATAAAGCATTACTCCACCAGTTAAAGCCACAGAATCTAGCCCGAACCAGAAAAACCTGTGGAGTGGATGCAAAAAGCAGCCACTCAAGCTCTATGGTAAATACCTAAGGACATTTTTTTTTGCAGAACGTCAGTCTCACTTTGTAAGCAGTCTCTATGCAGCAGCAAAGCTTTGTACATTCACAGAACTTTCGTCTGCCATAAATAACATCACAAGATCTGTTATTCTTCCTTTTTTTCCCCCAAGGGACAACAATCCTTAAAGCACCAATGTCACTTTCTGCCATACTTAAAGTTTATATGAAACTAAAAACATAAAACAAAGGATGCAAGTGAGGAAGTGACAGAATTTGAGATGTAACCTGTTGAAAAATCTCATTTTATGGTGAAAGAAATCCAGGGTCTGATGCTGAAAAGGAGTAGGGCTTCTGCAACCTTTTACTTACTTCAGCATTCGTTCCCTACCCAACATCCTCATTGCAAAGACTGCAGTCTTCTTCTTCCTAGGGACAAAATAGTTTGCATATAAAAAGGTACTATTAATGAAAAGTCAGTTTTGCACTTTGGGAATATTTTTCACTTTATAATTTGGAGCCAAGTAAATCAAATTCTGAGTGTTTGCTGATATCTCCAATCTTGTTTTTCTCTTTCTGGAATTGGAGAAGCAGATTATAAACCCCTTTTCTCAGTATCTGCTTCCCTGTCCCATACCCTTTAAGTCCTCCTGCAGCCTCACTTTCCAGTCCTCTTCACCTCCAGCTGGCCCTGCTTACCTCTCTAGTGGGCAGAGAGCGACCACACACGAAAAGCCTACATCTATGCATTATTACAGTTTTGAGAATCTGTTTTGTCTTCTCTCCCAGTACAAATTTCCTCTCTTTCCTCTGTAGAGTCTTTTTCAATACTCAGTGGAGTGAGTCATTTCACGAGACTCTCCCTGCTCTTCCTCCCACCTGAGCATGCCTGTGCTCCCCAGCCTGCAGCTCTCCTACACCCTGCCTGTGCCTGGGGGCACCCAGGCCCCTCTGCTGAGGGTACCTTACAATAAGCAAGATGTGCATAAAATTATGAGATAATTTCAACACTGTTAGTCACAAAAGTATGGAGAAGTAGAAGCAGTTTGAGTTTTGCTGATTCCTTTAAAAATTGTAAAATATTATGAGTTTCAAAAGCTATGCTTTACCACATTCCCTACATAACCATAATTAAATGGATGGACATGCCTGTGTTTGATACAGAAGATTAAGTTTAATTTCTGCTTTGTGCTATGAAAAACATTCGGGGAGGGGGGGCAATATATGCAAGTATGGTGCTAAAATTCAGCCTTCTGAAAGCATAACTTTAGCCCCCTGCAGTTGCCAGATAACATTTCTGAAGTTGTTGAGATGTTAAAAGGGTGGCAGTTTATTATGAAACCATTTATATTTTGTCAGACTGTTAACAAGATTTGTGTTATCTGCACCATGCAACAGGAAGGCTGCTGCAGAATCCATAATAACTTCTTACTATGCATGCCAAATTGTTGGTGCAATTGGCAAAGAGAGGAAAGGAATCAGAAGATGATATTAGTAACAGCCTACATGAGTTGAGAGCCAAGTTACCCAACCCTCTTTATACCATTGCTTCATTAAATTCATACTACATCATCAGCCCATCAAACATTCAAATTATCACAGACTTCAATATTATACTAAATTCTTGGAGTTGAACAGAATACAAGGTACATGCGTTGTTGATTCCAAAACATGAAATTATAATTTTTTACGTGTTTAACACACTTTGATCTATATTTAACCAATGATTCCTTGCATAGCAATATAAATATATTAAAAAGTATATAACATGTGTGTGCATCTATCCGTTTATACCTACACATGCCCTGGTATATATAGCGCCATCCCAAGAATAACTGTTTCAAGTCATTCTTCTCTTGTTGCTTTCTCTCCGATATTGATCCTGAAAGATGTCATTTGTCACCAACTTCCACTGTCTTCAGTCATCATTTGAAGTGTTAAGTGCATCACAGTGAGACCCTTCATAAAGTAATAATATATCAACAGGGAGGTAATATATTGATAGAGAAATTGAAACTCTTAAGGCTAAATAGAGCTGACAAGCCATTGCAAAAATTATTTAACTCTTTTGGAAACAGGGACCTTGTGAAGTCAAAATGCTGACACTGAACACTATCACCAGAAAGGCGCTTACAGAAATGTTGTGTTTCTTGTACACTTTATGCTTTCAAAATGCCATCATTTAGGGTTAAAAAGCCATGCTAATTATGGTTTAGGATGCTCAGCACTTTGCAAAATTTATCTCAAAGAATGGAAGTTAAAATCTTCCCACGTTAACTTTCCCAATTTAATGGTGCAAAACTGGCCAAGCAAGAAAGAATGGCAGGCACAGAACAGAACATAGGTACAAGGAAATTTTCCAGACTGAAACATAACAATAATCAGTCAACTCATGCATGGGGATTTCATTTACAATTCCCAAGACAAAAACCAAGGTGATCTGAGCTGAAGGATGAAACTTACTAATGTAGAGGTAAGACTACATTTATGAATCTGAAGGCTATACGTGTCTTCTGGACATCCAGTCCTGGACAAAGGAGACAATGCTGAGCTACAGCTAGTCATAGATATTCACCTCCAAACCACCAGCTGGTGTGACACCTCCAAAAGGAGTGAAAGCATTGCCATATACACAGCACTCCTGTCCAGGCTCACCTCATTTAATAGGTCGATACTGGTTCCAGATAGATTATGTCATTAACATAAATATGAATTGTCGCCAAGAGAGGGAGACAAAGAGGCAGTATGTCACAGCTGCATGCAGACACAGGCTAGAAGAACCTCTTAGCCACAGCAACATGATCTTTTCAGCACCCTTTGTTGTAGAAGAGGCGATAATCAAATGATATAACCTGAAGAAGAGCATCCTGACCACACTGGGTCCTCCTCCTGTGCTCTTCAGGATGTCAGTCATTGCTATCTACTGGTTTGTAGCTAGACAATTCTTGTTTGTAAATCTAGGTTTTACACATAGACTAAGAGTTTAGCAAAATCACTGCTCTAGAACCAACTACTTTATTGCTAACCTGATCACCAGTCCCTTCAGGCCCTCAATGTTCCTAAGCGTCTGATTTTTACAGATTCAGCGTGCACAGAATTGTCCAAGAATCATCATTTCTCTTCCCTGTAGCTGCCATGCTTGATTTCTGCTAGCTTACATTCCCCTTCTGAATTTCCACCAACCACTCCAAAGGAAGCATTTTAAAATTTTGGAAGTTTGCAACATACTCACTGGAACAAAACAATCCCTCTGGACACTTGATTATAGCTGGGTTGTTTGTTAATTCCCAATTTCATGTAAAAGACTTTCAGAACAAACTTTACAATAAGTTTGTTTTAAAACATAGTACTGACATTCGTAGTGCTAAAGAAAATGGAAATGTTAGTTTATTAAAAAAAAAAAAAAAAGAAGCTATTTCCTAACATTTAAAAAATGTGTTATATATTCCCAAGTCCAGCAACCATGCTCTCATATATACCTGTAGAAAGAAGGATTTGCCTACTAAAAAACAAAAATCTTGCCTCAGAATTTAACTACAGATAGCAATTAAGTAGCTGCCTATATCACGACCTGATATGATATTGCCACGGTGATTTTTGAAGATTTAGTAGAAGCAATTGAGTTCTATAATTATTGTTGACTTTCTGAATACTCTGACTTGATCAAAATCTTGATTTGAATTATTCATTGAACACCATGAATAGCACAATGTCAAAGCTAAATGAAGATTCTGTTTCTAGACTGTGGCCAAATCTTTTTTTTCCAACTCAGATTAGAGCTATAAATTCCTATAGACAAACATAGCATGCTTGACCCAGAGGTCCTATTCTCTTTTAAAGCTGTAAGTATGTCTACGCTCTTGTCTCAGCAACTTGGATTGATGTAGTTGTATTGGAGTCTCCTAGACATTTTTACATGCTGTGAAATACCTGTGGTAGGTTCTTCTTCTTTCCCCAGCAAAAAGTTAGAGAAAGTTTCAAAGAAAAACATTCTTCCAACCCATCTTTAAGCATTCACACTCAAAAATTTAGTACCCAAATCACCAAGTTTTTTTCTTCTTGTCTTCCTTTGTATAAGAAGCTTAGACAACTTTTTTCAAACATTGGAACTGCTTGAGAAAAATGTATTTTAAATTTTAATTTAAAGCCACTAAGAAGTCTTTCGTAGTTTCACTTTTCTGGTACAGTTGTAGAAATAGAACCTAGTTCTTCACACCAGTTAGTTACATTAGTGTAAGGTATATATTAGTATATTGGTAGGCCTGGTTTTAGATGTAAAGGTAAAAGGTGCCTAAACCAATTAATCATGAATGTTGCTGGTTAGTTGTGCTAGTAGAAAGTCATACATAAACCCAACTGAATACTAGCATGCTGTTGAAAGTCTCAACTCTCAGTGAGGACCAGGACAAAAACCCTGGAAAGATTGTGTTACTGAATAGTTTCCTGCACAGCAGCTACAGACTTTGAGTAACATTATCACAGTAACTTGTAAACACTGATCACAGGCTCACCAGTTTTTCTGGCATGTGCTGAGCTCACAGAATACCCTAGCCAGGGTGGAAAGTGAAAGTAGTTCCAATAATTTCTAGCTTATCTCAATTAGCAAAACTGAGACTATTCCTTACCTGACATTACTACATGGAAATACTTCCCCCATCCAGTAGCCTGCAGATCTTTAGACACACCTGCTCAAGGTATACTGATTGGCTTCATCTCAGCAATCTCCCAAAGAACTAATTTCCATGTATAACAGCTATACATGGAAGTGTTGGGTTTTCTAGGTGGTATCTCCAGGAATCTGTTGCTTCAAATGCTACAGCTGTTGAGAATATCTGAGTATTTACACACTGAGAGATAAACTGGAAAATAATCATGGAAAAGAAGAATGAAGAGGTGCAAAGGTGGAAAAACAGTACTAGTGAGAGCTATAGGAAGGTATTAAAGACTATCAACAGCTGTGTTCTATTACATAGTTTATAACCAATACCTCCTGCAGAGTAGGTGTGTTGCTGCCGTGCTTAAAGCAGGAGCAAGAGTATACCTGTGATTTTATATCAGGAATCCTGGTTTCAAAGTTAGGTCAGATGCTTTTATATATATATCCATGAATACAAAGCTGACCAAGCTCTGAGTTGGTTTTGTGTAGGCCACCTCTAAGCCAGAAGCCAGGTCAATATGTTATCAGTGGGTTTATTAGCTCTAAGCCCAAGTAGCTAAACTGCCTTTGGAAGAGGAGCTCAGGATGCAGGTCTGTCTGCAGAAGTCATGTAGAAATACTGTAAATCAGGAGGTCTTTGTTGTCTTCAGTGAAGGCTTTGCATCAAGTTCATAAGATAGCTTACTGTGTATTCGGTGAGGTTTGGGGTTTTTTTGTTTGTTTGTTTTGTTGTTGTGTTTGTAGTTTTTGTTTTGTGAAGGATGTCATTGTCTAAGAAAACCTGATATAAAACCTAGATTTCTAACTTTTTGACTGAGTATCCAATATGCCAGAAGTTTTCCTCTTTAACTAAAGGAGGCTTCCGCTTGGTACTTAACTGGAAAGTGATTTCAAAAACTAATGATTTCAAAAAGAAAGGAAAGAAACGAGGCTGTACTTTAATTCTTCTCTTAGAAATGTGAACGGTAGTTACCAGTCTTGAATGAAGTCTCCAGAATAAATAGCACCAAGTAATTATCCTACATATTTTTCTTTAAATACTACTGGCAGCTTTCCTGTAGCTGAAAGTGTACAATAACATTTAAATTCTTCATTCCATATCCATATAAGCAGATGACGCCTTCCCATGAAGGCTAAGAAATCCTGATTTGATTAGTGGGAATCCTATATCATCTCAACTGGCTTTTAATGGTGTGCTTTCCAAAGGCACCTTTCAAGGCCACTATTCAAATCCACAGATTCTTCAGGACTGCTGACAATGGCCTGTAAAGAAAATATTCTTAGGGATTCAGATTATATACACTACTTATCATGAAAAGAAGTAGAGGAGGAAAGCTATCACAAATCCCTGCAGGCCCATCTATTCACATGCCTTCAGCAGTCATTTGTAGCATGTTCTGTGCCTTATCAGGTGCACTTTTCTAAATGATACCGTATTTTGAATACAATACTGTGTACATCTTGTATGTATATTTTGTTGCTCATTCATTAAAGAGTAAGATGGATGAGAGCAATTCCATAGGCCGTGCTTCTATCTACTCTTAGCATTCTCATTTTTACAGATGAATGAGGTGTAAAGGCTGTGAAACGGAAGGGGGACTCTTTAATAATCCATTAACAAGCAAGGATTATGCCTTCCCCCAGCAAGTGAAGTGACAAGTGTGTACTTATTTTACTCCCTGACAAGTGATAGGACTGACATCGGACCTTTTGCCTTCTTCATGCTTTTCCTACACTAATAAATATTGAGTGGACTGTTATATTAACTAAAAATCAGGTTCAATTGCTTTAGGTACCTAAAGTGTATGTAATATTCATGTTTATCCACATCAACAACCTGACATCTGTGATCATTCTTGATCACTGGAATACCAGCTTGAATTACATTCACTGCTAAATTCACAGGAAGAAAATGATACTTTGTTGTCTGAAAAAAAACCAACCAACCAACCAAACAAACAAACAAAAAAAAAACAAAAAAAAAAAGAAACAAGTAGAAAGTGTTGAGTGTGCCAGTGCTAAGTTTTCTCTATTGTGGAAATCTAGCACATAGACTAACCCTGCTTTGCAACTTCTCTGTAAATGTGTCATTTTAAAAAGTAGGTGGGAAATGAAAGTGGGAAATCTTTGGATATGTATTGAAGTAGAAAACATAATTTCATCTCAGTTTTGGCATTATTACCCAAGTTACAGCTTGAGTATTTCCCAATACCATGTTAACTAAGGGATCAAATAGAAATACTTACATCATAATCATGCCTGAAGTTCATGAAAACAAGGAAAGGGGCTGGTCAAGGGGCTAGGAAGGCAAAATGGTGCCTTATTTCCTCTTAAGTGTAACTAAAGAGTCAAAGTCTGTGCTCAAACTCAAATGAGCAGTCTGTGTTCAGAGGAAGAAAGCAGTCTTTTGACAAATAAGTTGCTCTGGCAAGAGAGGTTTGGGGGAAAATGAAGATGAAGCTGGAGTTAAACTTCCTCCATTGCCCTCCCAGGTTTGATCAAGCAACTTTTGCCACATGCAAAGAGACTCCACAGTTATTTGTTTCCTAATAGACGTAATAAATAGCTGGGACTGATAAAGACTACTAGGCTAGGCATTAATAGGCTCACCACACCCAGTGAGTCTTTGCTGGACAAGCAGTCAGCAGCTAGGTGGGGAAGGGTTGGTCTCCATTGCTCATTGGAATGGGCTGACCCTTGATATTGCTGAGCTGGCAGCTTCCTGTTCTTTGTTTTCTCTCTTAGGATTTTATACCTTTTCATGTCAACATTTTTTCTCTTGAATCTTTGAAGTGCTGCCTATCACCGCCTCAACAGTCTTACCTCTCTCTGCAGTTTTACCGTTCTTATCTTGCATGGCTCCAGGCTACATGCTTTCCCTCAACTCTCTCACAGCCTAGCAGTCTACTTAGGAATATAAACCAAGGTTATGCAGCTGTGCTGAATCAGAGTTGGCCTTGGATCATAGGCATCTCAACCCCAGGAGGAGAGTGACAAGGGCCAGAGAACTACAGGGATTTGTCGCCACTTAGTCAGGAATAGGAACTTTTCAGTTTGAGGCAAATAGGACATTGGGAAAAGTTGAGGGAAGTGGAAGAGAAATTCCCAGTGGATCTCAGCACAAGGGCAGGACTTTCAGACATCTCCCCCCTGTTCCCTCCCAGTAGTGAAGTGGGAATGTGAAGAAATCATAAGGAAAAGAAGACCTGTCTAGCCCTGAAACTGAGCTCTGCTACATGGAGATAACCTTAGTTAATGGTCCAGTAATCACATAGTTCCCAGAGTATGTTTAATTAAACTAGACCAACACATCTCCCATGTAGCCATATATTGGAGTTGTGAGGCCAAAAGAAGGGTCACTTTCCAGAGCCCCCTTCTCTACCAACCCCAGAATGACCACTGATCTCTCTCTAGTGTTTGCAAGAGATATACTGAGCAAAGGATTTGGTCCTGACCCTTTGAAGAGTAGTACTCACCAGATTTCTTTGTTCACTCAAAAACTGGCATTACACATTAGCATCCAGATATGACCCAAAGGGCATTGGTCATGCTTCAGCTAGGGAACCTATAGAGAGAAGTTTGTTTCTGTCTTTTACATTTTACTGCTTTTCTTCTATGTTTGCATTTTCAAAATAATGTGCAAAAGATCACTACTCTGAAACCAGACTAGTGATGTAAAACATAAATAAGAATAGTAACCATGGGATCATGGGAGTGTGTATGATGACGGAGACAGTATCTTTAAGGCATCCCAGAAGAAGAGTCTTTTTTTTACCCTGAAGCCCTTGTGACTGCTATTCACTCCCAGATGGAACCAGATGAAAAAGACAGCCCTCTGCCTTGGATGCTGAGGCCCAGCCAAAGACTTAGCTGTCTCACTGCCAAATATGGTGCTTTTAGTCAAAAAGCAGATTCTTAAAAAACTGATTCTGCTGATTCCTGTCCCTGTTGTGTAACTGTCAGAAGTTAGCTGTATTTTCACCAGCATTTCCTGACCATCTTGAGCCATGATCCTCACGGAACATGATGGCTTCGGCTGAAATGGCAGAATTAAGGAAATAATAGGTATCAAATTTGTGACTCATGAACTGAGCTTTAAACACTTTGTCATGATACCAGGTGTCCCCCCATCACCTGTTCAGCCCACGGAGCCAGACCCAGGCCTCCACTGAACACCTGAGAGAGACAGGGCTTAAGCCAACCCTGAGAACCCCTCACTCTTAGCAATTCAAGCTCCACCCTATCGTGATGGCAGCTAAAATCATGTGAAACCCTAGAACTGAGCTGGAAAGAAAGGATCCTTAACGTTCTTTAGAAGAACTATCTTTTGCTCTGCAAAATTTTCACTGACAGTCAAAGACAACCAAATGTCTTCTTTGGGAGAAACATGCTATCCGAGACTGATCTCCATAGTTTTGTATCAGTTTTGCAATAATACAATATGCATAATTTTGTGTTGAATATGAAACACTACTACACCTGGAGTTTAGCAGATTTTAACTCAGTATGTTTTAAACTTTACATTCTCTATACAGATTAATTTGGATAAAAAACTTAATACAAAGACAGCTTATCAAGCCTATCTGAGATATGGTACTAGGTTGTTATTCACTCAGCCAGTGCAGAAAACAAAGTGAGGCAAGTCTAATTCACCATGTGCTTACCAAGGAAAGAGCCAGGGTAATGGGGTTTTTTAGGTTTTTGAGGTCAGAGAAATACAATAGTCATGTGTGGAAAGACAGAGTCTGAGACCTAAAGATCTCCCAGTCAAACAATATTTGCATTAATCACTTTGCTGCCTTTTAATTTTTCTTGCTCTGAAAATACACGCAGGTATAAAAATGTAAATGTGGAGATTCCTGACAAACACAATACTACACAATGCCAATTAAAAAGGAAATTAAATTGTACATGAAGCAGAAGAAAATTCCTTGTGACATTATACTGGAGGGAATGATAAGAGAGCTATAATTACATTATAGAAAGAGATGTAAGTTTTCTGTTTTAAATGTGATGAGAATAAGACATTAAAACCTCACAGATGGATGACAGACAACAGAAAATAAAATTAGGTGTACTCTAATCTAACATAATGTTAGTTTGCTGTTATTGTACTATGACTAGAGTATTGCAAACAAAAAAGCTGAAGTGACCAAAATGGAAATGGCAGTAAATTATGATTTACACGATTCACTGATTCATTCTGTGTCCTTGGGCAAATTGTTTAAGGACTAGTTTTCGAAAGGTCAGACATGCAACTAGGCATGTGAACATGTACTCCTGTTTGCACGTGTAATACATGATGGAGGGCAAATGGACATAAGAAAATGGTGAGTTATTCACCCAAGTTCAGTATGAGGTCACTTGAACCAAAACTGAGTAAAAACCTCAGGGATTGGACACCCTACATAGATTACAGAAAAATCCAATCACGTGGACAGACTGTGACATTAAATACCTATTGTCAACTTCCATTTGAAAAGTTTCTATTTTTTCATGGAGCATCCCTGCTTAGGTACTCTGCAGTTCCTCCTTCTATTAAAAATAGCTGAGTATCTGATTATTCTCTTACTAGTTTTTCATGTGATCCAAGTTTGTTTTCTATTTATATAGAGAAAGAAACCCCTAGATACCTGGAATAACACCCATGTGCAGCAGAACTTGGTACCAAAACAAATTAATTTGATGACATCATCTCTACAGAACGTAATAAATAAATAAATAAATAAATTGATGATACAGGAGGGCTTTCCCTGTCTTTTAAAAGTCTAAATATAAGGTATTTTATGCAATATATGGGTCTGCAGCTTCAGTTGTAGCAGGCTATACTCTTAAAAAGGCCTTTAGCTCTACTACAAGACTTTGAATCACAGTAATAACAGAAATATCTTATTATGCAAGGAACAAGTGAAGCTGACTGTATGCAAACTACTGTAAAATTGTTGCAGCTAAGAATATGGAAACAATAGAAGAAAGTTTTCTTTTCTTTGTTTTTAAGCTAATGGTGTCCACAAATCACACCAGATGAACTGACCTGTACTGTCTTTCCAATAGTTATAAATTTATTACTGATTCAAATTGTAACTGAGTAGGGTGAGTGTAACCCCCATGGTGTCCAGTTACTTGAAAATTATCTTCCCCAGTAAGATTTTGGAGTTCACACTTAGAAACTATCTACTTTTGCAGAATGTATGTGCATATTTTATTTTCCATACTGTTAATTTTATGCTTAAATGCTGTAGTCCATTTTCTTTAACAAGCTCTACCTCTGGGAGCAAGTTGTCATTAACTGTTAATTCCAAAGCCATGAGCTTCTTTCACTTGAATGTCTACTGGAGATTTCAGTTTTAAATGCTTTCAAAGTCATGCTATGGTATAGCCCAGCAGTGCTAATTTTGGGCTGTATATTTGGCAAGGTATATCAGCACCTGGTTTTGATGTATCAAAATGTAATTTTGAGTGCTGGAACTGTTCTGGGCACACTGGAATTCAGTCTCGGGTACTAATTCTGGTATGGGGGTACGTGAACCTGATTTTGGCCACATATTTAGTGTGTTAATACATTCTTCTGCCCAAGGTTCATTTCTTCTGTGATTAAAACACTGAACTGAGAAACAGGGAATCCAGATTAAGGTCCAGCTGTGACAGATAGCTTTTGAAAAAAAATGAATTGAAAGGTGAAAGGCAAAAGCTTCTTAAAGATTCGTTGTTAAACTGAACCCAGGGGTAATCATTAGGGGTCCTTCCTCTTTGCTAAACCTGCTTGAACCACTGTTTCCCAAACACAAATTAGGTATAAGGAAGAAAGTTCAGTGGCAACAGAGGTAGAAAACATGAGCAAAGTCATGCATTTAAAAGTTTACTTTTGATGTAAGGAGCAATAGAGTCCACTGAAGGCTTACTCTTATATATGAACATGCACAGTTCCTCCTACCCTCTTTGCTGAGGTGAGTGCTATGTTTTTGGATTGGTGAGTAGAAAATAATTTGTTGCAATGATTAATACAATTGTGATATCTTGATGGGGTTGATGGGTAGAATTTATGTCAAGGCTGGGAACATCTCACCCTTTTTACGTAGACGCATAAAAGTTGATGGCATTTTATATGTGGTACCATCTGCTTTTTATAGGTTTTGTCTTCTCTGGATGTTTTTGTTTTAATTTATTCTCCCTGGGGAATTCATTTCTTTAATGTTGAGCTTGTTAATAGGAAGAAAAAAAATATTGCTGTATATATAATACAGATAAATTATACAGTCAATTGTGCAATATGACTGTTTGAGTGGATTTCATTTCTGTTGAGAAGGTAAATAAAAATAAGATTTTAAAAAAACAGCTGAAATGGCCTGATTTTCAGAAGCACCGTACACTCCAAATCCCACTGTCTACTGAAGAAACTTTGGGCAGCTCCAAGAATCAGTTCCCTCGTTACTTTATGGGGAGATTATTGACCTTATTGACATGGTTCACCTTCTCTTTCAGCTCAGAGTACGCTGCCCACCTCACAATCAATTTCTCTCTCATATTTCTGCCCACAGCAGCAGGCATTATTGCCTGATGGGAACATTGCAATCAAACTACACCAATGTCCTCCAAACCTTGAACCTGTGCCCAGGCTGTGAGTCTGGTGCCTCCGCTAATTAACTATTCTAAATTTAGCTGTCAACATTAATTAGGAAAGCCATTGTCTCCAAATATGTGACCTGATAAAAGGAGACAGGAAAAGTATCTAGGACCAGGAAGGCGTGAAGCACCAGCTTTGGGTTTTTCATGAGCTTCAGCTTCATATCAGTGGAAGTTAAGGATGCCCAGTCCCTGGTGGGATGAGGTGGAGCAGTGCCTTCCCAATTCTGCAGTGCTTAAATCCTGACCTGTCAAGTCCCTTTCTATTGCCTCATTCTGTAAGCAAATGGAGGGGTAATAGAGAGGAAGAATGTGTACAGTCATCTCTGCATTTTCTACTAACTGACCAGAGAAGTTGGCTGCAGAAAATGTGTGCTCACACTGGGATCCAAGAGAACCACCATGCTCAATAAATCTAAACTAACTTGGGCACCATACCATGGGCAGCATACAGGCCACAGCAGGATGCAGACAACGTCTAAGATCCTAGAGTCTGCCTTGAGCTCTCTCCTGCCCCAGCTGCACCATCATCAGTTCATGAACAAGCCAGCAGAAAGCTAACTCAGGCTGTGCTGTCATCAGATGCTGCTCTCTGGTTTGCTCTAGGACAATGTATCTTTACTACATTCATTCAAAAAGGGTGGAAACATTATATATTAATCTTGAAAACAGAATTTTCAATAGGAAGCTGTTGTTGTTCAGGATATTTAAAATATAATATAGCAAGATTTTGTGCGTGGCTACTGCTGGTGAGATACACTGAAATGGTTACTCTGAAACACAACGGTTACACCGAAATTTGTAAGAGATATGAGGTAATTCTGCAGTGTCTCAAAATTAAAAAATGATTGATTGTAAAGATCTTGCTTACACTGAAACATTTCTCAACTGATTAAATCGTCATTTATCTGTCTAAATGTGTGCTTTCTAGATAGAATCATTAGGTGTTTTCTATACAGCAGGAAGAAAAAAAAACTGCCAAATTCTGTTTCTCAACTGTGTAAGACAACTTTGCCATGGAGCTGTGTCATAATTAGGCTTATACTACTAGGTGACATATAATCTTTACTAAATTATTTGTGGCAGTCAAAACAATGGAAGACAGTGAGGAACTTAAAGAGAGTCTAAAAATTGTGAAAAGAGAATTGAAATAATATGGAATTAATTTTAACATAAATAAGCATAAAATCATATATATACAGAGAAATGAAATGTCTTTGATATGTCAGTATACATCAGGATAAAATGTGATCTCTCCCCCTCCAAGAGGAAGCTCCAAGCAAGAGCTCATTGTGAATGATCTTTAACACGCATATAAGACAGATACAGATGTAACAAATTCACAGCCTAAGCAGCTATTATGCTCACAAACAAAGCTTTGTCGAGGCAACCTCTCTTTGAACTCCATCCCCTCCTTATTCACTCGCTGAAGCTCCTTCCATTCATTTCTGTTGCATCCTACTCATCAAGGACTTTCAGCAGCAGAAGCCAGTAAAGCTTGGGCACATTTTTCTCTGTCGTAAGATGCTCCTCTTGGCCTGCTCTTACTACGGAGGAGCTTACAAACGTTTGAGACAAAGGAGCACAGTAGAAAGTCATTTGTGTATTTACTGGTTCAGTGTGCAAGGTCAGCTGTCTGGTATGATCTTCTTCAAATTACCTTGCATTTACCATGTGGTGAGAGTTTGTTGGTAATCGGTAGTTTTCATCAGCTACTTCATAGTAATTGCCCATATATATGTTCTTACCTTGGGTAACTGCAAGGTCATTTGAGCTGACCCATACACTCATATCTACTTATGTATAAAGCAGAGAGGTTTTAGAGTATTTTGCTAACTGCCACAACTCAGATTCAGGCTGTGTTGGAGTCCAATAAATGCAATGTATTTTTTCATGCATATGCGTTTCTTTTCTTCGACACATTCACAGAATGGATTCTCATGGAAACTGATCTTTCCAGTGTATTTACAAAGGCTCTTCTCTATTCCTCATCTCTTTATGAAGTGGGTAAATATTACCTCTTTCTTCTTAAAAAAAAAAAAAAAAGAAAAAAAAAGAAGCATAGCTTTGACAGAAATCTGTTTTTCTCATGCTTTTGCAGGGAATTTCCCTTCTTGTTCATCACCAAAGTCCCTCCACTCAAGTACACCAGAAATGCAGTTGTCGATCCATGAGTTCACAGGTGAAAAGAAGAACAATTAAATTGTAATTGTTTGCTCACCCTGTTGGAGACTGATTCTCCTTATGTGGGGCAATGGCTATTAAGACAATAGTTCCTTGTGTTCAGACAGTCTCTGAGAGTTTTGCCTGGGTGGAAGTAAGAGTGAAAGGAAAAAATAATAATACAGCAACCAATGTCACACCTTAACAACTTCCCCCTCACCTAGAATTTACACAAGTATTCCTGTAATTTATCTTCATTACTCTAACCTACTTATAACACGCTTCATATATTTTGACTTTTAGTGCAGATGATATTATTTTATGATCTGCTCATCAAGCCTGCATTGAGGTTTAACAGCTGAGCACTCAAAAAAAGTCTAAAATGTATATTGTGTACAAACCACAAGGACAAGAGAAAGGAACTATTGAAACTGCCTCTGTGTGTGCCGGCATATAGGTGCTGCTTACAGTAAAAAGATCTTGCAACATATGGGAAAAACTACCAAGCTGATATGTTATTTGTGGTGGATTTTTGGTTTCACACAAGGCTGGGAACTGAATTTTATTGTTTCGTTGAAGGGCACTTTAACAGCCAAAATGATATTTAACTTCCAGAATGAGACTTGAATGTGGTACGTATTTTATTTTTAGTCTCTGCAGACCAAACATCAATCATTCTGTCCATGTTTGAGAGAAGATGAAAGAGCAAACAATAGAGCAGAAGGATACTGAGGCTAAAACCTCTCAGATGTTTGTGAATATACAAGTCTGTAAATATTGATGATTCTTGGCAATAAAAAACATTCCTATCAATTTGACTCTAGGGAGCAGGGAAATTAAACCAGATTTCACAAGCCTTCCAGCATTAATTGAATAATGAGATCAATTAGCAATTCCACTAAATTATTAAGTGAGTCTCATACATACAACTACATTATCTCATACCTTCCTCCTTTTAGGCAATGAGGCTTGCCAAGGTAATCAAGCCCACAGTACCAGCAGAGACAGAAGTGACCATTCTTAACATGTAAGAAACCACAGAAATTGGATCTCAAGGGTAGGAAATTCATGAAACACAAATGAGTTTCTTCCGGTAAATGTTCATGGTTTGCCTTACAAGTCCTAGAGTTACTAAAGAATAGAGCAGAATCTTTGATGTGCTCTCTGCATGACTGGCTATATTAGTCCAAATAATAACAGCTTTACTCATTCAAAGTTGCTGTTAGCAAGACTGGAGATTTTGCCTGGGTATGTTTTATGGATACAGATTTCGAATCTGGACTTATAATACCTTTGTGGTGCACCATCGCTAAGGAAAAGCATCTGCTACCCTGAGACATGTATGTCTTTCAAAGGATGTCAGTTCACCCCTCAGTTACCTGAGTGCATTTTACTGGGAGATGGGTGGGAGGTACAGGGCTGCCACCACTGTTGGACTCTCACTTTGGCTGGAGGCTTTCAGGTCTCTCTACAAGGAAAATGCTCCAATCTGTGTTGATTGCCTGTCTTTTTCTTTTTCCTGCGAAGGACAATCAGCCAGAATTTTTTCATACAAAAGTACCTCTTTTCTCACTGCCTGGCATGGACCAAGCTTTCCCTGCAGCCTTTCCTTTTCCTCAGGTAATGAGTTCTTCTGCCCTGCACTTGGACTTGCAGCTTTTATGCTTTCTTTTTGCTGGTAAAGGAGAAAGGAGAAAATGAGAATAATATTTTGCTTGCTTGGACTCAGGAATCCAGTTGGTAGCACACAGAGGGAGGGAAAAGGAGCTGAGGTCTATGTTTAAAGAAGGGAAAAAAAGTTAGGCAGATGGGAATAGCACCAGAAAAATCTTTGTGATGGTTTCAGATCATGACATCCTAACTCATGCTAAAACATGGCAGGAGATTTTAAACAGTGAGGGAGATTTCAGGGAGTACAGACCAAAGAGCATGTTATACAGGGGCAAGCGGCCTTTGAGGGAAGTTGGGGTTAAATCACAAGGAAGAATTTCTAGGCATATGCAGAAGCTTTAGTCTGGTCAACAGATACCTACTAAGTAGAGTAAGACTAAGGTCTCGTCTAGGCTGGGGTTTGCCCTGGCTGCAGCTTGTAACCAACATAAATTCTCCTGTGCAAATAGTGGTCTCTGGAGTTTGTGCTCTGGGTTGCCCCGTGTTACTGTGAAATCAGAGCCAATTTCCAACCTAGGAAAGGATCAGATTTGTGCAAATTAGAAAGTATATGCTTTTGTCCAAAGATGTTGCTAGATGGGCAATCGTAACTAAGTGCTGAGAGCAGAATTAGCCTCCAGGAACAGAATTAATCAAATGCCTCTGCAAATAAATTTGCTGGACTTGTACAATTAGGAAATATAGCAAAAGCTCTTTGAATTTACATTAAAACTACACTAATTCTTTAAACTAGTCAAATTTAATTGCATATTGTACTTTATCATGCAAATAACTGTGTTTTCTTAATATGTACTAGGGGAGAGAGGGAGCAAATTACTTCAGAACTTCCAATTAAGCATAACAGATGAGAATCAATGACATCTTGGAAATAATTTCAGTGCAGATAAGACTGGGAACTTAATGTGTTCAGTAACTCCTAACTTTCCAAAATAAGCCTTTAGAAGTTCAAGCCACATTATGCATCCCAGGAATCTGTACGAAATCTATTGACAGAAAAATATTCTCACTGAAGTTCTTGTTATTGATTTCCATGTTTCATTAAATGCATTAAAATTCTGCTGGCGGTGAGTGCTTCACTATAGCAGTAATGGGCACTCTACAAATGTGATAGAAAACCACAACTTTGGAGTCACTCCACATCTGCACTTGTGTAACATGATGAACCTGGTCCTGCACCTCATCTGCACTGAGTGAAATCTGGTAGCAGTGGAATAGCTAAGACCTAGTAGTAGCAGCTCAATACATGCATTCAGTCTACCCATGTACCAGCATGCAGCTCTGCTTTTTAATTTTTATCTCCCACACGTGCTGGACAGAAAGAATTTGTCATTGATGTATTCATTGGAGAGGAAAAATACTGGAATTATGACCTCTTTTGATTCAATTCACTAGCAGTATTGATTTTCTAATGGAATCTGAAGTGAGTTTCAGTTGATTGACATCAAGGGGGAACAAAAATTGTCACAGTGCTGAAGAAGGAAACAAAGAAAATCGTAACCTTATTCTGAAAGAGGTAGTGATATATTATAGCAGAGGTGAGAGCTCTGGTGTACACATTCCAGAAGTGTTATTTATTCAGATTTCTGAAGAAATCACCATACTTCACATTTTTTTTCTAAATGTATGGAACACCCTTTCTCACTTGGTGCTTGTTATCTTGAGGAGGGCAGCAGAGCTCCAATTATCTAGAAGGTGCTCTGCTAGCAGCAGCAGAATGAATTTCCCTCCATTTCCTTAGCTGGAAATGGAAATATTTACCTTTTTGTGTAGCCAATACATGAATTACTTTATGTGATAATGATCATAATAGGTAAAATTTACTATTTTTTATACATCACTGGAAAGGACTTGTGGAAAGGGGGGATATTTTATGATATTTTAGTAGCCTTAATGTGAAAATATCATCTCACAATCAATTTTTCTGTTCTTTTTGTTAATTGTAGATCTTAAAACTGGCTTAAATAGAAATCTTCCCCCATTTTTCACAGCAGTTCACCAAAAAATGAGGTTTCATTATTCTTTGTGTTCCTATTTCTTGGAAACATTTTCTGAATTCAAAAGATATTGTGTTTACAAAACCATCTTCAGTTAAAAGAAATCAAGAAATACAGGAAGCTATGTGTCAAATAAAAATAATCTTAAAAGTCAAAAGAAAATATTTTCTCCTCCAAATTTTAAAGAATCTACTCAAAAGCAGTAAATTGAGGACCACTACACAAATGCCCATCAGAAAGCAGTTTTTATGACAAATTAACTGGTCTAATGCGGTGCTTTCAGTGAGAATGGTTTCAGTGACGATGTTATATTAGCACTGGTCAGGGCAGCACTACTGAGGGAGCCACAGGCCTGTGACTATGCATAGCAGAAAGAGAAGTTATATATGCTAACAACCTGCACACTGAGCAGGCAAACACATTAAGTGTTGGCTTTAGCTTCTGAATAACACCTTTCAGGACTTTCATTTTGGGCAACAGCATACCATTTTAATTAAAATGCATATTGCAAATGTTGGCCATGGTCTGTACCCCGAAGGTCTCTTCCCTGCTCACAAGAGCCTCCAGGACCCGTCCTCCTGGCTCAGAACGGGAGTATGCTCTGGAAAGGGCTCTGGGGAGTTGGATGTGCTGCATGCATATTTGTGCAGTGCAGATATAGCTGTAATTACAGGCATCCATCATTAATGAGTTTCACTGCTTTGATTTAAAGAATTTGTGCTGAAAAGTGACACAATGAAATTATTGTATGACAAAAAGAAGACAAAGGGAAAGTGTGAAGAGTAGGATTTATCTTTCCTAACTTCCACCATTTATAAGTTAGTCTAAGCTATTTGTTCAACATTTACATCTTAGTCTAAGCTATTTGTCTAGCCTCCCTCTACAGTCAATGAAGAGATGGAGACATCTCCAGGGGATATTCATCCTATCTCTTTTCCTATCAAGTGTCTTGGGATGGGATGACTCATATGCTGGATGTGCCTTTCTCTCTGCTGCATGAAGAGGAGTCTTGATAACCAGCTTCTACTAGGGATGTAATGTCTTACAGCTAACGTTAAGTGAAATGAACCCCTTGTTAGGTTTATCACAATAATTGTTACTAAAATATTGTATTCTACTCTGGCTTACATCTAAATTATTAACAGACGTAGGGCTAGATCCTTGAGGAAAATACAGCAGAAGTCTCAGACTAAGCAAACCAAACTTTTTCCTAGGCTTACAGATTTGTGAATCTAAACATCTGTCTGTCTATCTTCTCTATTTTGCGTAGCCAAAAAGCCCTCAAGTAGCAGTGCCTGGGTGTATTACCTTCATGTACCTCACTGTCTTTGCACACTAAAACAATGTAAATGGGTCATCAGAATCTGTGATTTTGGCTACTCACCTACCAATTTTTTGCAATGTCTTGAAAACAGCATGGCAATTTGTAAAGGGCTCTGAGACAAAGCAAGCTTGGCTGCACTTGATTGCTTCAGGGAATAGTTCAAAAATATGTTTTATTTAGTGGCAAAACCAGTCTAAGGCATTTCCACTCTCACCTGGCCTGGCTAACTATTGCTATTCTCGTGCAGAATTTGCTGCCTCCTTTAGATGATGATGCTGTTGTTTGTGCAGCATCAGTGAGAAAATAGAGTTTTTTCCATATTTCAGTGAACATGGATACAGTGCTACATTCAGGTGGTTGCACTGGCATAACTGAGGGAGCAGAGTGGCTTGGGAACAGTGTTCAGACATCAGGGAGCAAAAGGTGGACATGTTTTCATTGGCTTTGCTGCTGGTGGAAGATTATTGTTATCATATATACTGACATGCACGTATGATCCTTATGACTTGTTACCCTGTGCAATAGGCCTTTCTAGGTGGGAAGGGGCCTTTTAGTTAAGGTGCCATCAGTCAGCTCTGATTATACTTACCCTGTGGTTCCTAGAGACAGTTTGTCTAGTTTTAGGGTGCCTACACACACAGACTACACACAATCACCTGAGTGAAAGTGATGAGATCACCTTCTCCCATTTAAAATGAGTTTAAAAAATGTTGCAAGTTAGCTTTAACCCAGAGATTTGTGGTGGGCAAGGAGCTTCTGTACAAATATATCTCATTTCATGCCATATCCAGCATCATCCATCTTTATGCAATCAGCTGACATAAACACCGTGATGTGTTAGGGTTAATTTGACAGAAATACAATCAGAGACTCACACTTGATCTGAATCCAGTCTGTCTTGCCAGGAGACCTGAAAGCGTTAATAAACCAAGGCCTTCAGCACTGCCGTTTGACCTCGGTGCACTCTCAGAGGAATGAAGAATGAACTCCCAATTGACTCTACACAGAGCAAAATTAGCCAGCCTAGCCTGACCCCCACCACTGAGCCAGGTGCAGCCAAACTCACTTTGGTAGAAAACTCTGTTTTAGCTTGCAGTAGACTCATTAATTTGTCTGAATGATCAGCTGGATAACAGCCATAGCAGAAACAAAAATGAGCCTGACTTTTATATAGTGAAAAATCTCCACAAGGTTACAAGTTGCTGTTTTTTAACAGCTATAAACCTCTGTTATTTAACCTTTGAGATTTTCAGTGATGCTCCTTCTCCTGCTGCAAACCCTTAAACTAGTTCTCCCCAGCAAGCGGCAGGGACCATTTTGGAAGCTGAGGTATTTCTTAAAGGGGAGAAATATGGGGAAGGAGAGAACTTCCATCATAACACCCGTCTGTGGTTCTTTAATGCCTGGTATCCAAAATTCCCATTACGGTGGCAAGGCTCTGCAGTGCACAATATATTCTGGCTGCTCTCCCTTTTGTCCTTGACATGCCTCTTATATGTTGTGGGCCAGAGGGACTGATGAAGAGATAGCAACATCAGTTTTATGCCAGCTGCAGCTCTCCATTCTAGGGTAATCCTCTGCTGCACATTAAAGGCTGCTTCAAGGTCCCTTTATGTTCCTCAGGTGGGTGGACCTCAGCACAGGCTTGAATCTGGCCCTCAGAGAGCTTTGCATGATTTAAGTTCTGTGATTTGTGTCGGCTTTAACGGATGTTGTTTGGCTAAAATCCTGCGTGCAGTTTGAAAGTTCCATCTGAATTTTGTCTTCATCTCCCTGTTTGGTCGTGACTGTGTCCAAAGTCTAATTTAACAAATCTTATTTTGCTCTCTTTCTCTGGCACTTGTTTAACGCCAGTGGTTTAACACTGAAGCCTAGACCACAGTGATCTAACTAAAGAGGGAAAGAAGATGATGTTACTGGCTGTGGTACCTTGTATATTAAGTGATTATACAACAAACTACCTCTGAAACATTTTAGATGTTGTTGCTGCAACTGGTAAAGATGACTAACATTATCAGGCAGTACTTAGGGGATCTGTTCTTTTAATTAGAAATAGTCTGACACTTTGATTTATTAAAAACCATTCCATAAATCTCTTTATTTGCAGTAATTGACGATTCTCTCCTATCTCACTTATCCGATGTGCAGTCTGCATTACACCCAAGGAAAATATAAAAGGTTTTTATCTGTCAGCAAAAGGAATGTGTATCTTTGCAGCACAGTGCAATGAAAAGAGTGAATATAATTTTAAAGTGGTAGAGGAAATTCTAGTATTTTCATATGTTTTCAATTATGTTGTAATGCCTCTTTTTTATTTTAACAGTGACTGCAGTATATTGCATCAGAAAGGTATTTGCTGCTTCCTAAAGCAGCTGGACCCATTCCATAGATTAAGAACTTTCTGGTTGAAGGAGCTAATCCTGAAAAATCCTTTTTACACAGCATTTTTCCTAGTGTGAGACACTAGAGTGAGGCATTTCTGGAAGAAGTGCTAAGAGATAGACTGGACAAAATAGTGATGTAGAGATTATGGGGGCCTTGAATATATTTAAAAGAGCTGGAATGTAAGAACAGACCTTGATCTTGATCTTGACATTGAGTGCTTGGATGTGGGAACAGCTGAAAAAAGTTATCACTGAAGTGCTTGCAGTAAAGGTGAAAGTGCCTAGAAAACCATAAAAGGGTTAAGAATGTAAAAGAGGGAAAACAGATTCCCCTGAAGACAAATATAGAATAAGCTGTGTTTTCACAGCCAAAATTTCAATACCTCTTCCTTCATTGTGCCTGCAGTCATTCTAGGTACCATTTATTGCTGAGGTCATTTTGCCCGGCGACAATTTTGAAGTTTAGGTCATTTGGATAGTGAAGTATGCAAACCCTGACATAAATCAGGTACTTTACCACCATCAGCACCTTCTCATGGACACAGCTGAAGTTACACCCAGGCTGATTGGACATCTACCATTACAGAAAAAAAAAGTATTTTTGTGTTTTGTATTTTAATGGAAAATAAAGCCTTATAAAATTGAGAATAAGATGCAAGCTTCACCCACAATGGGATCCTCAAAAAGTACCAGAAGGCAGGAGAATTAGAGTCCATGTCTCCGGAACAACCAGGACAGCTCACTTTATTTTCTATGTCTTCATTTCTCCATTTTTAAGTGGAGTTCCGTAAGAATGGTTAAAATGGTTAAAATTAACCAAATATAGAGGCAGAAGGGGGATTGTCAGACCCATCAGTTTTATTATTAGTATTTCATATGTGGTTCTTGAAGAACTAATTGCCACCTATCAGCTCTGGTTTTGGTAATATGTCCGTATAGTGAATTCTTCTTCTGTGGCACATACCCTGTTACAACAGCCTTGAAGACACTGTCATGTTCCCCTACTGAACAGCCTTGAATACCTGAAGTACAAATACAGATTTGTACTTCATCACTTCTACAGTCTGCCAGTAGAGGCTTTGTTTACATAAAAAGAGGGCTGGAGAAAGAAATCCAACTCCAAAGAGTAAAAGAATGAAAGGACTTGTAAGCTATTCAGCCATATGTGATGAAGGGTTGTAAGAAAACAAAGAATTATCAAAGGTAAATGCTTAGTGAATAAAGGAATTAGGAAAAATGAAGTTGGATGAAAAAGCCAGGAATGCTTACAAAACCCCTTTTTGAGGAGTTTTAGTTTCAGAAAACTGAGGAGAAGGGTAATCCACTGTGTTAGGGGGGGAAGGGGGAATACATTGCAGCTGTCTGTTCACCAGTGCTCCAGAGCAGCTAAAAAAGAAATGCATCACTAAGTATAGTCTAGATTGGTTTTGGTCATTGGTTTGGGTTTGTGGGTTTTTCTCCTATTTTGTTTTTGTTGGGAGTATTTTTTTAGAGGGGGCAGACTCCTAGGACTGTTTAACTAAAGCCTTAGCTTTCTGTCTTTGATCGAGGGAACTGGTTTTACTTCTAAACCATAAGCTTTTCTGCTGTTTAACTGAGCAAAGCTATATAATCTCTAATGTTGGTTTTCTAAAAATGAAAGCTCAAGAGACAGCAGGGTGTACAAGCCACCTTTTGCAGAACCTGCCAGCTGGGATGAATATCGGTATCTTCAGGAAAAGTGTATCTCCCACCTAGCTGCAAGAGGCAGTATGAAGGTTTGCATTGCCAGTCCTGAATTCCACAGAGAAGTTTTTGCTTATTGGTCTAAACCATGTGGTTTTGCTTGTTGGTCTAAACCATCACCCTTCTGGGAAACACAAGGCTTTGAAGGACAGTTCATTAGAACAGACTAAATATCTATCATCTGTCCTGTCTCTGACAATGGCCAGTAGTAACGGGCAGTGTAAGAGCAGAAAAAGTGCCATGACATATTCCTAGGTACCAGTGACCTGTAAGTAAGAGGCTTCTAAGTCAGACACGGTATCTTTGTTCTTAATAGCTGTTGATGGATGTTTCTTCCATGAATTTGTCAAGTCCACTCTGTGTTATCATGTCTTGGGGCAGGGAGATACACAGGTTAAATAGCAGCAGTGTGAAAAAAATGCCTCCTGTTGATTACTTTGAACATATCATTTCTCAGTTGCATTTGATTCTACCATTCTTTTGAAATAACAAGAAACAATGAGCAACTGCTCCTTCTCCACTTACCCATGTAATCTGTAATGTTGTGGATTCCTATCACAGCTCCCTGATTAGTTTCATTGCTCATAAAGAAATGCTCCAAAGCTTTGACCCTCTTTCTCCTCTCTGAACTTTTTCTAGTACCACTAAGTCCTGTTTCAGATGAAGAAGACCAGTTCTACACCACATTTCAAAATCTATTCACAGCATGGATTAATAGCATAAGAATTTTTTTCTGCTTTGTTTTCTATTTCTTTCCCAGTAATTGCTACAATACATATTGGTTTTTTGTCCACTATTGAGAATTTTCCTGATGTTTGAAAAGATCTATTATTATAACTAAAAGTTCTCTTTCCTGAATGGAAATAGGTAGTTTAGAACCTATTGTCTTGGATTGTTTTTCCCCTTGTGCATCACTTCACATTTATTACATAGAATTTAATCTGTCATCCTATTGCCTGCTTGGTACCATAACATTTCTCCCCAGCTCTTTGCAATCAGCTTCATTTTTATTACCCTGAATAATTTGGCATCATCATTAGTCTACTTGTTCTCCATCCTTTTTCATTTCTGTATACTCTGAGTATAACAGACACAGCAAAGATCCCTGTGATCTATGGCTTTCCTCCATTGTAAAGCCCAACCATTTATTCCTTCTCTTTGTTTCTTACCTGTTAACCTGGTGTTAATCTATAATATGACTTACTTCTATCCCACAGGCAGTTTAATTTCTTTAAGAGCTCATGATGCTGACTGCCCCCAGATTTATCACAGAGTGAAGGAGGATGATACTTATCTACTTTATAAATGGTTTTCACATCTACAGATGAGAAATGTTAGATATTAATATTTGCTAGAAAATCTGTATTGCTTTGCCTTAGATAAAAGATATTATGAGAGATGGAACTGAAGGAGCAGGAGTTTGAGGATTGCATGCTATCATGAGAAGGCGGCTGGCCATAATAAAAAATCAGAGTCGTACCCATCTGAGCCTAAGGCTTTTTGAGTTTTAGCAGAGTTATTGCTTGACTAATTTCTCAGTGTGTAAAATGGGCTTCCAACTGTGACTGTGTCAGGGTTAAATAAATGTAGGTCTGGTAGCTTATCAAAAAAGGTGCCAAAGAAAGATGAATCTTTGCTAGGCTGTGAGTACAGGTCTGGACAGATTTGTGTATTAAGTCCCCAGAATCTTCAGTGGTTCAGTCATCTGACTTTTCACTGAGGGATTTGACGTCTGCTGCTTTTTTATTTTGCTAGGAAGTGACCCACTAACAGCCTGGAGATAGAACAGCCAAAAAAAAAAAAAAAAAAAAAAAGAAACAGTACATCTGTGATGCAGGAAAAAAAAAAAAGCTTTGGCATGTAAATTTATCTCCAATTTATTCCCAAATAAATGTGAGCATTGCCTTCTCAAAGTTCTCCCATCTTGTTCTGTTTTTAATAATGGTCACACAGCTTTTCCCAAAGTAAATTTTTTAGCTATGTAGCATAACACTGTAATAAAAATAAAAAGTGGGTCAAAATGTCAGTATTAGAATTTTTGCCTAACCCCATAATTAAGGTTTTGGCTTGAACAAAGTTAGGATCCGTACCAGCTGCTCCTAATGTCAGTTGGTATCATTCCACTGATTCCAAGAGGAGTCTTTTCAGGACCTTAATGAGCAGAAATAAATTTTGTAATTTACCTCTGAAATATTGCACAAATGACAGAGAGTCGGGATGGAGTGACAGAGTAAACAAAAGATAATCTGACTGCAGTAGCTGGCAGGACTGAAACAAAATGTAAGTAATAATTGAGTAGTGTATAGGAGATTTGGGAAAATCAGATTTTGCAGTTCTTTTAATTATCCTTTATTATATTAGCTATACTCAGGGAGATTGTTTAAAATGTGAATTCTATTTGGACAATACCCTTGTGAAGAGAAGCAAACCATGCATTGTGAATGAGCAAAAGAGTTTTAATACCTTGCTATTGGAATTTAAACCATTCAAATCACTGTTGTAGCTTTTGAAGCTCCTTGTGTTTGGTGCCTTTTGGTGTTATGCACAGCTAAGGGTAGGGACACCCCATTGCTGTCACACTGGCAATCTGCAGCCCCCTCTCAAAAACTCCTGTCCTCTGCTTTTGTGCCATGGTCTGAGCAAGCAAGCGGTATAAAAACCACTGGCCTGGATGACATATCAGGCTGAAAATGAAGCCTCAGAGTGCAAAGAAACCAAAACTCTGAACAGTGTTTGAAACAAAACTCAAAAGACCTTAAAAAGTAGAGTTGGTGAGAATGAAATTGATATTCGGAGCCGTAAGGTAACAGGGCCGATCTGTGTGGTTCCTGGCTGCCATAATAAATCTCTCTCTGAAGTGCATGGACATTGGAACCAAGCACAGAGAGGCGGGTGTTAATATCCAAGTCAATTGGATATTAATATCCAATATCCAAAGCTCTGACTTTGTTTACATTTACATTACATTGCTTTGCAATTTAGAAGAGATTTGTCATTAATATGTAATGTCAACCTTTGTAAATGCATAGAGATACTGTCATCTTTACTGCTCCTGACTGCATGGTTGTCATTCACAGTCACCACCCAGGTCTCCATAGATCTTTGCTTGGTCTAAGTTGTTGAGGAACAAAGTAGTGATCACAATAGTGATTTATACCAGGTTTTTTTGTTCTACTTAGCAACTTGGATTATTTATAAATACAAATGTTTACAGCTGTATAAAATATCTCTAAAAGCTGAGCATGTTTTGTCTCTTCCAAACACTGCTTTAAAAATACATTTTTTCAGGTTGAATCCTGACAAAAAAAATACCTTGAAAAAAAGATATTTTAAGCTAGTTACATTTATCTGAATACCACCCAGCTGCCCAGATTGGCTCATCTTGTCTGGAATGAGATGTGATTAAGCACTGTGGATTGAATGTTAAATTCAATAAAAAGCTCTCAGTAAGTTAATGAAAAATCATTTTTACCAAGCAGGACAGAAGTCTGTAGATTCAAAATACATACATTCCTTTCCCATAAACTTGATATACAAAGAAAATCCTGTCTTCAGTTATTGAAAAAGACTGAAAACAGATAAGCTGGTTAATAAAACCGGGAAACCCTGTGAAATCACAGTATATGTTTTCCTAATCTAAATAATAGATTTGTCCACTCCAGTATTTGATAAATTTTTTATCGTTAGAAACTTCTTTGTAAGTAAATAGTAAGCACATAAAGCTGTTTCTATGGATAAGTCACAGAAGAGGCCTGAAATAACAGGAGCAGATCGTTCATTGGGTCTTCATATTTCTTCAATGAGAAAAAAAGAAACTACAATAACAGCTTTGCAAGTGGTTACAATTCTGAGATAGAAATTTGTGCATCCAGATTAACATAAAGCATGAATCATAAAGATCTCATTATGTGATTATGCAAATACATATTAATTACACAATTACAAGCATCTATAGTGATGAAATATGATTAATTATATGACTTGGTTCGCTTGCTGAATGCAATGCCATTAGCTACTAGAGGTCCATAGATGTGTTTCTTTTTTTGATTCACTGACATTTTAATATTATGAGGGAATTATAAATTATTGTAACAACAGATGATAAAAGCAGATGGAATAAACTTAACTGAAGCCAAGATGATTTACACAGCTTTAAACTGAACAGTTTGTGTATTTATCCAGCTATAAATGTTTTACTCCGTGATCATGAGTTCTGTTTGGAAAGAAAGTTTCCAAAAAACAGTGACATATCTGGAAAAGACTCTTTAAACATGTGTCTTAAAATGGTAAGCAGTACTGAACTGAAAGTAATCAGTGGAAGGTAATGTAGGGCTGCCAAAGACACAGCTGTACTGGCCCACTTGAGAAGTAAGGGACAGGCATTGCTGACTTTGAGAGTACGATCTAGCTTACTTGCCTTAAATGTCTAATACGACAGTCACTACCAGAGACCCATATATCCTACCTGCCTCAAACATCCCTCTGAGGACAGATCAAGGGCATTCTGTGGGAGTTTATCTCTTCATTGATTACAGGAGGAGCCTTGATGTATAGCTCAAAGGTGGTGCTTTGTGTAGAGGTGATTAATATTAGTAGAGATGAATCCTACCTATGCATGTGATGCAGGACTAGACCTCATGCTTGCAGAAGCACTGGGTAGGTATGATATCTTCCAGTCAAGTAAAAAGGATTAGCTTGTTCTCCTCACTATAACATCTCCCATTGTGTTTTGGGTATAGGTCTCAAGCCATGACACAGCTGCTTTGAAATACCCTACACGGTCAGTCTGCCCTGAGCATTGGGACTAATGTAGCATGATTGCTACTTGTGTAGGATGACTGAGGCTTTCTACAGCCACCTTCCAATTTCTGGGGCCCAGTGCATGGCTGACATGTCTTCTGTGAAATCCTTCAACATCATTGTCACAGAATCACAGAATGGTGGAACTTGGAAGGGACCTTTGGATGTCACCAGGTCCAATCCTCCCTGCTCAAGCAGGGCCACTTAGAGCCAGTTGCCCAGGACCATGTCCAGATGGTTTTTGAGTATCTCCAAGGATGGAGACTCCACAACCTCCCTGGGCAACCTGTGCCAGTGTTCCTTCAGCCTTACTGTAAAAAAGTGTTTCCTGATGTTCAGAGGGAACCTCCTGTGTTTCTGTTTGTGTCTATTGCCTCTGGTCCTGTCACTGGGCACCAGTGAAAAGAGCCTGGCTCCATTCTCTTTGCACTCTCCCTTCAGGTGTTTACATAAATTAATAAGATTGCCCTGAGCCCTCTTTTCTCCAGGCTGAACAGTCCCAGCTCTCTCAGCCTTTCCTCATGGGAGAGATGCTCCAGTTCCTCCATCAACTTCATGACCCTTCATCGGACTCTCTCCAGTATGCCCCTGTCTCTCTTGTGCTGGAGAGCCCAGAACTGGACACAGCACTCCAGGTGTGGCCTTACCAGTGCTGAGGGGAGGGGAAGGATCACGGCCCTCAACCTGCTGGCAATACTTTGTCTAATGCAGATAAAGATACCATTCACCCTCTTTGCTGCAAGGGCACACTGCTGGCTCAGGTTCAACTTGGTGTCTATCAAGACCCCCAGGTTCTTTGATGCTAAGCTGCTTTCCAGCTGTGTGGCCCCCAGCATATATTGGTGCCTGGGGTTTTTCCTCCCCAGGTGCAGGACATTGCCTATCGAGGTCCCTCTGGATGGCAGCACAATCCTCTGGCAAATCAGCCATTCCTCCCATACAGTCTCAATACTGTATTTTGCTTTTCACCAGTACACAGCTCTTCTATCTGACACTGACATTCTTCTGACTGATGAAAACAATGTTGCTACTCAAACTATATCGTTGTCCTTGAGGTCAGTCTTGCTCCATGTAGACCAGCAAAGTCTAGTGAATTCTGATAATCTACCCCTAGCCTTTGGGGGTAATTTGTATTTGTAATGAAACAGCTGCTGCAGAGTGCAGTCTTTCAATATCCAACTTGTGAAGAAACCTCCTCCTCCTCCTCCCCAATTTAAACAATCACTTCATAAAGATAAATTGTAACTCTTACTTCTAACCATAACTGAAAGTGTCACAGCAGACAATCTGCAGTTTTTAAGTTATCAACTATTTGTAAAATGCAGGAAAGTTCACTAGTAGGTCTAGCAAACTTCAGATGAAAGCAGATGGAGAAAAGGTTGCCATAACCTAATCTGTCTGTTCTCTATTTTTTCACTTTAAATTGAATATCTGATTATCTTTTCATAGACATAAAAATAAGTTGCTTTCTAAGCACTAAGATGGAACACTTCAAATACTGATTACAGATGTGGATATTCCAAGAAGCACTAAACTTGAGATGTATTTGTATACTAACAATGAGAACATCTCAGCCCTAAAATTAATTTGTTTTGCTTGTTCAGAATACAGATAATTGGAGACAGTCAAGAAAATACAGGTATTAAAAAGTAAGTGGCTCCTTATGATTGAGTGGATTATTTTTTAAAAAGAAATAGCTTTCTAAAAGAATACACCGATTAGAAAAGCCAGCTTGTGCAGATGTGCTTGATGTCATCCTCATTTCTTGTTTAGAAATAATGTCTTTCAGAAAGATAGCTTATAATTGTATTCTTTTAACATTTGCTGTTCGCCCAACCCTTCTTCCACTGAAATCATTGGTAAAACTCCAATAAGCCTCGTAAGAGACTAGTGTTAAAAAAATACTAAGTGCTTTTGAATGTCAATTAACAGTGTTTATCTATCTTGGTGGCAAACTTCTGGAGCTTTTCTCTGAGGTCACTACTAATTAGAAGCTGGTACCACTCTGAAAATTCATGGAAGGTCTCCTCCACGTTGCTAACAACATAAAAATTATTGTACATTTTTGCACATTAACACAATTCATTCTCATTAACACCATCGGTAACAGAGCTCTGTAGCAATTACTCAAAAATATACGTCCTCTTCTTTGTGACTTTCCCCTTGTGGCGGATGTGGCTTTTCACCAGCTTCTTTATTGTTTTAGAGGGATTGACAAAGGCATGTTTTCCACTGAAACAGACACTGAGTCTTTTAGGGAAGTCTCCTCTTTATGTCAAAATAAGGGTTGCATTTTCATGGAGAAGCAGTAGCTTATTAAATGTACTTACTATAAAGATCAAAGGCTTTCACTTAGTGAAACCACTTGTGGAGGCTCTAGGACTGTCCAACTCCACGGCTCAGCTGCCAGCTGCTTTCCTAAACATCGCACAGTAGATCAGCCTTGCCTCTCTGGTGTCTTAGGGACTGGGATCCAGAAAAACAACAGGGGGGGTGTTTTTCACATAGCTGTAATCTGTATTTAAGTCTTTTATAGTTGTTGATTTGTAGAGCCAGACATGAGAAGTAGCGTAACTCAAGTTTCTACCTATTAACTAAAACCAGACAAGTGGAGAGGTAACCTAAACATACTCATAGTCATTATTACACAATAGCCATTACTAACAGCTTCACTGAGTAGCTTACTAATGTATTTCTAGAACACAGTGACAGGTAAATACTTACAGAGGAATAACATCAGTGTTTGATAAACCTTAACAACGTGTTGGTGCTGTATCACACAAAATAATGGTTTCTGCCTCAAATGAATTTCAGGATAAAAGGAAGATAAGGAGCCTGGTTTTCTGCCAAAGCCAAAGCCAGCCGTCAAAGACCTGCTGGATGCCAGCTAGTCTCAGACTGCAGCTGGGGCCAGCGTGCATGTTAAAGACCTGGCTATATATCTCCATCACAGCTGTGCGGATGCTTCTGGCTCACCTGCTCAAAGTCCCCATAGAGCTGTGAGACACATGAAGCCAGGGTTTCTAGGACTCATCTGCCCAATTCTGGCCGAGAAGTGCAGTCCCAGGGTGGGCTCTGGCAGGTGGAGGAGTTGTGTGGGGCCAAGAGGCACTGGGCAGAGCTGCCCACAGCGCTGGGTCGGACCTGCGCTCCTGAGCAGAGGCGTGAGGCTCCTTCTGCCGTCAGCCTGGAGCCCACGTGGGGTCTGCAGCTGGGGCTGGGCAGGGATCCACCTCACCTCAAAAGGCATTTTAAGCAATACCTCACTCTCTTCCAACTGTTTCTGGATGAACTATAGGAGTCAAAGAAGGAATGGGGCTCTAGAAGGAGCAGCCAGAGGATCTGCCAGCATTTGGGGCACAATCTAGCATGCAGGTTTAAGTTTTCTTTCTAGAAAGCATAGAGGAGATTAGAAGCTCATATCATAGGAAAACCTCTAGATCTGTGATGCCACTGAACATGCAAACACCAGATAAGAGTAGAAAAGCAGCCCGGAATAGGTTAAAACTATAATCTCTACCTGATTTTCTCAGACAAGGGATGAACACTGCACTTCTCATGCCTGCCATCCCCTCTGACCCAGAAAAATTGGTTGGCTTCACACAGCCCAGTCATAAACCCCCAGTTTGCCAAGTGGAAGGCTGAAGTGTCGTGTTCTGACACATAGGAATTCGAAAGCCAGATCTGCCAGTTGTTCTTATTTTCATCATAAAGGGTTCTCCCCACTAATAAAAACAGAAAAAATGAACTCTGAGGAAGAAACAAGCATTTATAACATGATCATGGAAGAGTAAAAATATATATATATATAAAATACGCAAATAAATATCTATTTATATACAAGCTAAACAGAAGTCAACATTTCTCATGAAAACTCATCTGTCAGTTCAAGAAGTAAATGAAAGTTCAGCTCTGCTCTTGATTTGAAGCAAGTGCTGTGAGCCAGGTTTGGTTCACATTTTCAAAATTTATAATACTGTGATGCTTGCCAAAAATCCTTAATTAGATCAGAGGAGCAGCAAAACTGTCAGATGCAATAGCAGAGTACAACGAAGGAATAAATTATTCTGGGGTTAATTGGATAAGTTCATTCAGCCAGTTTTGCCAGGCTACTTTTCTACAATGATTTGCAGACTGATAATGAGGATAGGGTTTTTCTCAGTAATAATAAAACTGATTCCTCAAACACATTTCATTTACAAGACCCCAGAAATTGTTTATAACTAACATAAACCAACAATCAAAATCCCCCTTCCCACAGCACACACAAATTGTGAACTTCTCATGAACTTAATTGCTTAGACAGTAATTTGGTTATCATCTCACTTGTATGAGAATTTCATGGCAAGTGCTGCTGGCTGAATGCTGCGGTGAGGCTGAGGCCCAGTGACATCTCTAGTTACACAGACTAGTTAAGCCTTCATGTATTCAGAAGAAGGCTGCAACACTTGGAAAGACAGAGTAAGAGGAGACAATGCTAAACTCAAAGATTAGGCTAACCATGTTTCACCTGATTCCCCCACTTATTTAGAAAGCTCATATAAAATATGACATTCAGGATGTTTTACTTGACATAGTATATTAACACAAGAACATTTCTAAGAAACTAAGAAATAATATTTGTAATACAAACTATGTTTTTATGCACATCTTTTTGGTAATGATCTTAGTCTTTTTCAGTCAATTGTCCACCTTGTAATAGGTTCAGTGCTGTAGGGACATGTCTAGAGTGAGAGCAGGACGTTTGATCCCCAGGGTATTTGACGACAGGGAAGACACAAACTTTATGATGCAGGAGGCAAACGCCAGCCTGAGCATTATTTTAAAGAGGCCCTTCCAAACCCTGAGCTGAGTACCAAAAATGCTGCACAGCTATTCTGTAAATGACTTGCCTTTTGTTAAGCCCCAGCACAGCTGGTCAGGATGAATTCTGCTAATGTGGTGCTCTACCAAATCATCTCCCAGCCACAGGACAATACTATTTCTTTACAGAAGAATGAGCACTGAGATATTCCCTTTTGAAAGGAAAGAATAGAGAAGTCTTGCCATTTGATCTAAGTTTTATCTGCTGACACAATAGCTCATACTCACAACCACTGTCAGGAAGTTAACAAGTAATTTAAAATACACCCTATGTAGTTCACCTACTAATGTGACTATTTTATAAAAAAATTTAGAGCCAAAAAGTGTTTTGAACACCTCAGTGTGATTTCAGCAGTTATTTGGGAAGGCTTTATTCTGAAATAAAGAGCAGTGATCTTCTTCTTCCAGAGATCCAAACAGCCTTTCATCATTCAAAATACTTTTATGACAATTAGGGAATAGCACAAATGAGATCAAAGTCATGTCTAGCTCTGCTAAATTCTACAAGCTGAAAAGCAAACTTGAGGAAGTAGGGATATGAGCAGCTGCTTCAGTAGGAGTTAACGTGTAGCTGGAAATGGGCAGAAGGAATCTTCCTTACTGTGTGTCTGTGTTCAGAAGGAGCTCTGGACTTAACACTGTTGACAACACTGCAGCTGTACACTGCTCCAGGGCATCCTTTTCTTTTTGTGGGTGTCAGATGCCCACAAGCCCTCTTCTCTGGTGACACAATGAGGACCTTGTGTAGCCATGGTGGAAGCAACATGTGGCCTTTTCTAACTCTAGGCTCTTTCAGCAATTAAATCCTTCTAGGAAACATTTAATTAAGCTAGGCACAGCACTATCAGTGAAAATGGAAAGATTAAACAACAAAAGTAAACAAGTAACTCCTCTATTACATACTAATACTCATAAGCCTCATGTTCTTATGAACTGGAAAGGAGAAAAACTGCAAAGGGGTGGTCCCCAAAGAAAATGCAAAAGAACAGGGCTGTCCTTTTATGTGATGGGATACAGGAAGCACATTACACCCTTTGGCAAACCTTGATACTCTGACCTGCTATTACAGACAAAACAGAATCAATCCAAGGAATTTCAGCTAATTTATTGCCAGGTAACATAATCTTTTCCTTACTAATTCAGGTATTGAGAAACAAAGAAGACATAGACAATTAAACAAACAACAAAGGAAATCACCATTTGTACCCCTTCCCCAGGTTCAACTTCAGTCCAACACTCCTCCTCCCCATTCCTAGTCTCCGCTGGCCTTATTTTCACCATGTTTATCTCAGTCCTTCCCAATCTCTTTGACGAGGTGATAGGCAGTGCAGGAGGTCAGTGTCAGTGCATAATGGTTTCTTTTGCCACTCCCTGTTTCCCTCTCTTTTCCTCCCCTCCTCCTCACTTGTTACTCCAGTGTCGTCCACCCATGGGTCACAGTCCTTCAGGGGTGTCCCTGTCCTGGCATGGGTTGCCCACAGCCCCAGTCCTTTCAGAGCTGTACCTCCTCCTTCCACGAGTGCGTCTGCCGCTGTGTGCCCAACAACATCCCTTTCCATGTCTTCTCCATTTTGTCTCTCCAAAAGTGTCTCCTCACATTTCTTCTCATTTGTCCCCTTTCTGTGTGTCCTCCTGTGCCTCCTCTCACATCTCCTTCTTGTGCCTTCTCCCATGTGCCCTCACAGGTGTCCTTTTGCATCTCCTTTTGCGCCTCTTCACAGGTGTCCTCTGGTGTCTCCTGCCCCAGTGACTAACACCCTTTCCTAAGCATGTCTGTGCAGAGCTGCTGCAGGTTCCCCTGCCTGGCTCCAGGTTTGGTGGGCAGTGGGGTTTTCCACCATTTTGGAGACATCTGAAATCATCTGCAACTGTCCCAGAGCAGTTCATGGCCTCCTCCCACAGAAGGCACCCCAAACACCTGCACGCAGGATCAAAACAGAAAGCAGGACAAGGGAAGGGCCACTCAGCATCCCAGCGAAGGGTGTGAGAAAGCATCTTGTGCATCAGTTGTCCCTTCCAGGAGGGTTGCAAATATAGTATTAAAACCATTCAATTGCTCGATCTCTCTATCCCCCAGAAAGCAACGAGGGCTACATGTCATACAAGTTTTCACATCTTTATGCCTCTCAGCATAAACCACAATCAGTGCAGAATCGATGATTCCTCTTACAAAGATATTTGTGCTTGATTGCAATAAACCCTTGCCCAGCAAGCACAACAGAGGCTGTTCGGGCTGCTCAGTGGAGCTGCTGTGGTCTGCATGTATCAGGCTGGGACTAAGGTCATACTGTGCAAATTGCTGAAACCAGTGTGTACCTGAATCACAGGAATTAGAGGAGGAAAAAAGACTGTTAGGTCAGTTTGCTTAGGGGATCTCAACCCAAGGCTGCACACAGATCCACTGCAAGGGAGAGGAGCATCCCCTACTGCATTTGGTTTATGTGGCCAGGTTTTCATAGCATTGGGGGCTGCAGGGGTGGCCTTTGTGAGAAGACACGAGAAACTGCCTCTGTATTGGACAGACCCAGTCCCAGCTGGCTCCAAAACAGGCGCACCGCTGCCCAAAGCTGAGCCCATCAGGACACTGGTGACATCGTGTTGATAACATATTTCTGAAAGAGTAAAAAATGCTGCACAGCAGCTGTGAGAGAGAGGAGCAAGAAAAAAGTGAAAGAAACCACTCTGCAGACACCCAGGTCAGTGAAGAAGGAGGGGGAGGAGGTGCTCCAGGTGCCAGAGCAGAGATTCCCCTGCAGCCCGTGGTGGGGAAGACCATGGTGAGGCAGGCTGTCCCCCTGCAGCCCAGGGAGGACCCTGGTGAAGCAGGTGGATGTGCCCTGAAGGAAGCTGCAGCCTGTGGAGAGCCCTTGCCAGAGCAGGCTCTTGGCAGGAGCTGTGGCCTGTGGAGAGGAGCCCATGCAGGATCAGGATTTCTGGCAAGACATGTAGCCCATGGGGGACCTATAGAGCAGTTCTTGAAGAACTGCAGCCTGTGGGAAGGACCCACATTGGAGAAGTTCATGAAGGACTGACTGTATACCAAGGGTGGGACCTCATGTTGGAACAGGGGAAGTGTGTGAGAAGGAAGAAATGGCAGAGATAAAGTGTTATGAACTGACCACTACCCCCGTTCCCCACCCTCTTGCACCGCTCAGTGGGGAGGAGGCGGAGGAGTTGGGGGTGAAGTTGAGCCTGGGAAGAAAGGAGGTGGGGGGAAGGTGGTTTTAGTTTTGTTTCTGTTTCTTACTATCTTTATTTTTATTTGGCAATAAATTAAATCAATCTTCCCCAAGCTGAGTCTGTTTTGCCCATGATGATAACTGATGAGCAATCTCCCTGTCCTTATCTCGACCAACAAGCTTTCTCATCTTACTTTTTCCCTCTGTCTTGTTGAGGAGGGAGAGTGAGAAAGCAGCTCGGTGGGCACCTAACAGCCAGCCAAGGTCAACCCACCATACCTACACAGCTGTTGCTGCAAAGCACATCCCCACAGAAAGACAAGGGGACTGAAAATTATTAAATTCTTTTGCAAGCAGATACCAGGCTTCAGTCACCTGCCATCTCAACCCCAACCTTGTGCCTGAAATATGAAGAGACCTTCAGGACTGAAATATGGGGAGTGAGGTTGAATATGTGGAGTGAAGTGAAATTTAACAGCATGCAGAACAAGGTCATGCACCAAGACCTAATAGCAAGAATTTCTGAAATAAAGGAGAAGCTTATCCTCCAGCAATAATGGAGGAGGTGAAAGACCTGCACTAGGCTGAGCCAGGGTCACAGTGAGCCCTCACTGCAGAGGGACTGTGAAATAGAAGCAGTGATCCCAAGAAGCATTGAGGTCTTTCTACTGGGAGAGAGACTTATTACTGCCATTGCACAAGAACCAGCTCAATCTCATCAGGAACGTGGAACACAACTGTCATTGCCTGTACGCAAGGGAAACTGAATTCAGTTGCAGTACACACAAAGGAGGGCTGCTAGGATGACCGCGTGAATGGGCAGAGCGGCTTGCAATACAAGGCTGAAAGACCTCAGCAAAAGTGGAGTTCAAAAACAGGACAAGTTTTTTTTCTCTGGATATATATGTGGGAGATAAACAGGAGGGGATTTGGAATGGATGGAGGAAGGATGGAGGGAAGGAAGAAGATGTTTAAAATATGGGGTAACGCTGACAGGAGAACAAATGGATATCAACTACCCAGGAATGGAAATTTTAAAAATTTTTCTGTTTCAGAAATGACAAAGCAGCTTTTCTGTCGAGTAAAAGGTGCAAGAAACGTACATGGGTATGCAAAACTAAGGAGAAGTAGGTTGAACAGAGACAAAGAATGTACGAGTACTTAACAGAGCACTATAAAGAGCATAAGGATCAATTATTCTCATTTGTCAATGAGGTTGATCAAGAAATACTAATAACTAGATTAAAACGCAGCAGTGAAAATTTATAACTAGAGGAAGAGTTACATAATGGAACAACCTGCCAGTGAAGGTTACAGCATTTCCATCACTGAAGATATTCAAAGCTATTTTAAGAATAATGAAATCCATCTACCAATGATTCAGGCTGATGGACTGAGATGACCCAAGAGGCATCTCTTCTACCGCAAATGATCCTATTCTTCTGCAAGCATGCTGATGCTTAGTAGGAGCTGCACTTCAATTAAATGTTTCAGCTCATTTCGAAGAAGAAATCATGTCATAACAAATATTAAGTGGAAAGATAGCTAACTGTTTTTCCCAATTAGTAGAAAATTAATGGTGTTTTAGTTATCTACATTCTGGAACGTTTCTATTCATTTTCAGCTAAATCTATTCATGCTGCAGTTCCTCCAAGAAACAATTAATTTCAAAAGCAAATTCAGACTTCTCTCATGTCTAGCATTAGAACAACTTATTATACATCTCTATCTCATATATTATACATGTGTTTAAGAAACAGTAAAAAAATCCCACTGGTTTCATGTAAGACTGCTTTCATATCTTCCATTAGTTGTTTGCATGTAAAGTGTGTTAAAATGGGACTTGCACACATTTTGTATTTATTGGAATTGGCACAGCACACACTACTTCTGAATACATAGGTAGTATATCATTCCTAGTGACACAAAGTCCATTTAAGATTATTCTCATTTGTGCTTTTCCTTGTTACTCCTCTGTAACAGTCATGGTTCATCAATAAGTCAGCAATGTGTCTATGTGGACCATGCACATGGAATTCATGTAATTGTTAGGGGAGGTATTAGAAAGAGAATTTATCCACTGAAAATATCAATCAAATATCAGACTTAATGGGGAACATCTAAGAAATCACTGGAAGAATTAGGTTGGTTTTTTCCTGTCCATTTAACAAAAATTACACTAGTACTGCATTAAAAAAAAAAAAAAAAAAAGAAGAAAAGAAAAAAATTATGAACTTTGTTTAATTTCTATGGACAGAAATTTTGTAGAACTGACATCAAAGTGGCACAGAGAAACCTTCTCAATATGGTGCCATGGTGTCCTAAAAAGGAGATCAGATCTTTCAGTCTGTCCTTGTTTCAGCTGGGCTGGAGTTAATCATCTTCCTAGTAGCTGGTATAGTGCTATATTTTTGAGTTCAGTATGAGAAGAATGTTGATAACGCTGATGTTTTCAGTTGTTGCTAAGTAATGTTTAGTCTAAAGTCAAGGATTTTTCAGCTTCTCATGCCCAGCCAGCAAGAAGGCTGGAGGGGCACAAGAAGTTGGGAGGGGACACAGCCAGACAGCTGACCTAAAGTGTCCAAAGGGATATTCCATACCATGGGATGTCACGTCCAGTATATAAACTGGGGGGAGTGGGGGTGGGAGGGATTGCTGCTCGGGAACTAACTGGGCATCGGTCGGCGGGTAGTGAGCAATTGCATTGTGCATCCCTTGTATATTCCAATCCTTTTATTATTACTAGTGTCATTTTATTAGTGTTATCATTATCATTATTAGTTTCTTCCTTTCTGTTCTATTAAACCATTCTCATCTCAACCCATGAGTTTTCCTTTTTTTTTCCTGATTGTCTCTCCCATCCCCCTGGGTGGGGGGGAAGTGAGTGAGCAGCTGCGTGGTGCTTAGTTGCTGGCTGGGGTTAAACCAAGACACAGTCCCAGACCTCTGTTGGGAAATTTGAAGAAAGAAAATCCATTTCTAGAGGTAAAGATGCTGGTCAAAAAGAACCTTTCTGCTGAAAGGAAAAAGTTGGGAGAGGAGTAGGATGCTAAAAGCAGGTCCAGCTGAAGTTGCATGTTGTGGCCTGCTGAGGTAGCTGGTCTAAAGGATCAGGGTGTTATCAGTTATTTTGTGTAATTTAAAAGTGCTGCATTATATAGGTCTCTCTATTATTCATGGGATATTTCTAGCACATATGGAGCAGCTCGGAGGGTGCAGTGAACTTTCCTTTACTTCAGTCCTGCACACTAGAGCTCAACCAAGATTATCATAACCCAAGATCCAATATTAAAAAACATTGTTTATATGTATTTTTGCCTGTAGAGTTATAGCCCTACACAGATCACAGCTGATAGAAGTAGCTGTTACACTTTCCATTACTTTTCCCATTATCCAGTCAGGAAAAAAGAAGAGGAGTCTTCACACTATACAGAACAAGTAGAAAAGTGACTTTACATGGATCAGTGAAGATGGCAACGAGTGCCACATAACCATGTTATCAAACACTCTCCATGGAGGCACATGTTCTTCTCACACGTGAATCTTGTACGTGGCTCCTTGCATCTGAAAAGTCATCCACCCTCAGCTGACTTATTACAATGTATCTGGGAAACTGCTTATGGTGTGCTAACAGTTATTATACGGCAGTTGAATGAAGCAGGTGTAGAAAAAATATTAGCACAAAATTTCAGTACAAAACTCCTAACTTTTTTGGGTTTTTGAAAACAAAAAAATACAGAAAGTGAAAAGGTGGCCACTAAAGCACTTGCAAAAGGATCCTTCAGAGTTATCCAGAGTATTATCTAAAAAACATCATGACATGGCAGAATACATGAAAAAAGTGTTTCATACAGTAGTACATGTTAGTTCTCACATATTTTATCTTACATTTTGATTTCAGCAAATAAAATGGCCTTAGCTTGATTTTGCCATTTTGTCTAGAAAATGTCATCAGGAAATTATAAACAATATTAAAGAGTTAAAGTTTAAGAGTGGACATGGTTCTTTTTAGTGAAGGATGCTGTGTACTGAACAGTCACTACTTTGTATGTTAGTGCTTTAGCAATCCCATATTAGAAAAAGACGATGAGGATCTACTGTTCTGCTTTCAAATCCTGGATCTCTTGAGTTCTTAAAACTTGCAGAATATCTTATGCCTATTCCTATGCCAAATGCAGCAGTAGAAAGAATTTTTTTTCTGTGTAAACAGACTGGCAGGCTGAAAAAAAAATAGGAGCTTCAAAATAGTTATGTTGAATTATGCATACAAAAAGTTTTATAAATTATTTTTAAAGATGTATTGGTATTTAGCAAAGCTGCTCATAAGTATCATTTGAAATAGTGCATTTAAGCTAACAATAATTGAATTGCGTATAGGAGGGCAGTTGCAACATCTACCTAAGGAAAAAATGCATCGTGTACATAACAAAAGGGTGTTCTTCTCCAGTATGTCTTAATATAAACTACAGTTGTTATTTGTCTGTCCCTTTTTTCCATCTAAGACGTACTGTCACCCTAATCCAGGGGAAATTTTGAAGCAGATCTGTAATTTGATCTTTGTCTCTTTATTGCCAATACATTGAGTAAGGTTTGCTGATAGACTTGTCCACTATGAGCACCTGCATCCTAACTCTCTGCTGAATCTGCTGTTTTTCCAAAGCAGCAATAGACTGGGACTGGGTAGGCCAAATGAGGGGGGGGGGGGGGAATAACACTGCCTCTGTTCCTGCTTAACCCTGCTTAACACGTGCAGAGGTGCGTCTGCAGGTACATGAGTGCATATGGATGCACAGAGTTCTAAAGCATGTAAGGGAGAATGGCAGAGGAAAAAGAGCCCTGTGGTTTAGGATACGGATTTTCAATTTTGGACATGCATTTCTGTGATTGAGAGTGGGAGGTCCTTCTGCAGTGCTGGATGTCAGAGGGGATGATTTTGGACCCGAGGAGAGAGTGCAAGATGTGGAGAGGACAGATTCTCCAGTCTGGGTGTCTCAGTACCGCACAGGTGAGGCAAAGCTGCAGGATCCAGAAGTGGCCCTGAGATGTCAACAAGATTGATCAGGTTGTCAGTGAGGAATGAAGATGGCTACATGGGATTGTAGCCATGTCTCACAGACAGTTCATATGAGATGATAGTATAAGCAAGCAATGAGGAACCCTAGAAAAAAGCAAAGAGGTCACAAAGGTGTTATTACTGTTGGGTAATCTGCCTCAAGGCTGAAGTGCTTTTCAGCTTGAAATGAAGAGGGATGTCATGTTTCTTCTCAAGTCTTCTAAAGTTCCTTCATTACCAACCAAAAAAACTTGGTGACATTGTTTAAATCAATGTCCTACTTTTTCATCCCTTAAAAATTATCAAACTGGAAATGATGTATAGAAATAAGGCAAATCAACCTGTAACCTCATAGGTACTTATGCTGGTACAGCCTTTTGCATATTTCAACATCACAAGTGTTGGGAAAAAAATACTCACCAGTTACAAGCAACTGAATTGAGTGATGAGACCTAAAGGAATGTTTTTTACCTTTTGCCCTCTTTGCAGCCAGCATAAGGGAAGGATATGGCTAACATAAAGATCTTCTTTCAAAAAAAGTATATTCAAAATTATTTTCAGTACTTACTTAGAGACCAACATACTTGCTTAGTTTTCAACGAATTAGGTACATGAAATCCCCTTTTATTTCAGTCTGAGCCATGGGTGTTTTAAATCTTTTCAAGTAAAGAACAACAAAAACCTCACTGAGTTATGGAGAAACAACTATATAGCTAGCATTCACTCAGGTAAGACCAAAATATATTACAATGGCAGTATCCACATTAGTTATACTGGACTGGAAGAGGTCTGAGGCAAAACTACCATGGTAACAGAGATAAAACAGCCACTTCACTTTGCTTGTGAGCTCAGCTACTGACAGAGTGAGGTTTTTCTTTCTTTAATCAAAGAAGACCTCTCAAGGAAGAGAACTGGCAGGCTGTTGTTCCCTAGAATTAGTGTAAAAAATAATAAGCTCTTTGGGGCAGAGACTTCCAATGACAATTTTATTTTTGATTTTCTTTCAAAAGGACAGTGATTCACCTACCTGGATAAAAAATACAGTTTAAACCTCTAGAAATAATGACAAATTATTACAAACAAGATGTCTCCAAAACCCCTCAATTTGATTTTAAAAAAGCCCCTTGACAGAAAAAAATTATACTGAGAAAAATTAAAATAATTAAGCCTTCAATTAAAACACTTTAACTCCAAGTTAGAAACAAGACCATTCTACCTTCTCAAGAGGAATTTGTAATTATTGGTTGCTTTATGACTGCAAATTTGGTTTATGCCTGGACCATTGGTGTGTTGTGATCAGTAAATAATAGCATGTAATGTTATGCCCCAAAAGCATATGACCTAACAGCACTGTGCAATACTTTCCCTGGTGGGTGTATCCAGGCTAATTCAAGCAATGGCCTAGCTCCATGTGCCTACCTCATACAACCTCCTTCTCAGGGGTGTCAACTTCACAGGAAAATGAGGTGAGGAGAGCACTGCATTAGCAGCACTGTCCATCTTCTTGTACCCAAGGTAGCTCAGTTACAGCTTCCTTGGGTATCTTTCTGCTGCGTCACGCTGTACAGATACAGTATCAACATAAAGCCATAGACAGGAAAGGAATAAAAGCTGATGGAGTAGCACCAGAAATGACAAGGCAATCAGTGCCGGTTAGCATGTCAGCAAGAATCAATAGGTGACTAGCCCATCTATTAACAAATTGTGGGCAGGGGAATAAAAAATTATTTATTCTTTCAATGAAGAACAGAAGACAGCAATGAGGTAGCTTTGCAAATGAATTCTTCTGCCAAAATGTGAGAGGCAGAATGGAAGAAAGCATAAATCTAATGAGTGAGGTAAGAGGGGCTGCTATCAAAGCTCTTGGAACAACAACAAAAAAATGAACGTGTGTTTGTTGCAGTAGAGAGGGATGAGCACATGGAAAGATATAAACAGGGGTACAGTGATCAAGCAAGAGGAAAAATTATCTTTCAACAATATTTTGGATGAAAACAGGGCAGGATCAGGAGTCTTTGGCTCCTGTTTTTTCCCATTTATGAGCTTTTTTAGAATGGGAGAATCTGTTGCAAGGGCAAAAAAGTCATAAGAGAAAGAGAATGTAAAGAGAAAATCAAAACACAAGGAAAAGAATATGTCACTGGAGAAAGTGGATGAGTTAGAGACATGAATGAAAAACTGCATCTGTAAGACAGAGAGTGAGTGAGAGTGGCAGTAAAGGAAGAAGGAAGAGGAGGTGAGCTGATGGGAAGAACAAGGTTACATCCTATCTTGTAGGTTGCATCTTTTGATAAATCAGCATGATCCTAAACAGAGAAAAAGTGAATAAAGTGAGTAACTGAAATTATATCACAAAAATAAGTCCTTTTTCAGCTCATTACTACATATAATGTGGTAGATCTCAAAATGTAATCTGTAGTGGTATACGTGATATAAAACAAATAGCAGAAAGGGATCTTACCTACCAAAGAGGTCACAGAATACAGGAATTTTTACAACAGATGTTTAAAGCAGACAAAGGAAAAATAGTATAGCAACAGTTAGCTTGATAAGGTGCTCACTGAGATAATACTGTCTTCAACAATGAACTGAATAAGAATCTCTCAGCATCAGGAAAATCCTAGTAAAGATTATTTTTCTGGGAAGGTTAATGGGGCAGAAAAAAGGACCACTACAGACAAAAGAAAATACCAAAATGCTACATAAATTTTCCTAGCAGCCCTAGTGAATTTGGCAACCTCAGAAATATTACAATGAAAGCTAAGCTGTATCTTTTATTTTCCAGATGTTGGTTAATTTTCTTGAAACACGTGATGCCAGCATCCTAAGAATAAGCAGTACATGGTGGGGACTGACCAGCATACCTGCACTTCTCCTTCTCTTGGCTTTGAGGGACAATATTACTTCCTTTCCTAAGTGCTGGAAAAATACAGATTCACTGGTCAGGGGATTTTGCAGTGGGAGCAGCAGCAGAGACACCTGCCATCTTTCTGAAGGCATTTCTAGAGTTTTCAGCAAACGGGAGGAATAAGAGCAGGGCAGCATGTAGGAGGTGTCAGGTTTTAACTGGGAGGCCTGCATCTAGCTTCTCTAAGAGTCAGCTGTAGCATTCTTCCAAATCCTCCATTTCCTTCAACAGAACAAAAAAAAAAAGGGAATGCTATAAACCTCCTTCATTATTTCTTTTAAATGAAATAATTTACATCTGGCACATCTATACATTCTGTGCTATTTTTCCCTCTCTCATACACACAAATCTTCTTATTTTGCATCACAAAAGCCCTCTACATGGGTTGCCTACACTGGTATAGTGTAAATAGTTGAGTTGCTGAGAGGAATGGTTATCATGGCACATAGTTGCACATCCAGTATGCATTCAGGGCTGCAGTTGGCTCATGACCTTATAGAATAGCGATGTAACCCTTTAGTTAGGTTTAGTGAGGTCTGTATCAGAATTACAGAGAGGGGTTTGGCAGAGGAACAGCAAGACCTGTTGAGACCACTGATATAACAGGCAAGTGCTTTATCAAAGCAGTTACTTCAACAGGAGTCTCAGAAGTTTTTTTCTGTTAAGACACATAATGTTTTCCTGACCTAAGGGAAAAATAATCTATTATATGGTTCAGAAATAAGTTTAAAGATTTTTTTCCCTTCATGTCTCAGTAGAAAACCAAGAACACGATGACACTTTCAGCCTAATTACAAAACATTTCATTTTTTTCTTATGCAACCTTGCAGAAACCTTAACAAGAATTCCCAGTAATATTTTCCTGCTCATCCTCTAAGCCCTCAAATTAGGCATTTGTCCTTTAACTTTTCTAACTTCTTTTCCCTTTCAGCTTGTTAGGAAAGGAATCTAATTGTTCTCCTAGACTTTAAATGACTAAAAGAAAGATTATCTGTGGGGTAATTTTGATGCATAAAGTGGTTTTACTTTGACCCTGTGCAGTCAGTGCCTTTACAAGACATACATTGAAGACTGGCACTACACACTGAAAGCTTTGGGGAGTAAGGATTCTTAATGGTGTCTAGTTATAGAGCACAACTGCTGGGGGCTCTTCACTGGCAACACTTACTGGCACCAGTGTACGTCTACTGGAATCCATCTCGTTGTGTCAAACGGCCTCATAACCCACCAGAGACGAGGGTGATTGCGGGACAGTCTGAGTTGCCATTAGAGAAATCTTCCTCTGGATGCATCGGTTCCACTTAAAGTGATTATACCAACTGTAAATAATAACAGTAATAATGCATTCTCCTTGGGTATAGTTCCCTTTTTAAGTACAGAGAAAAAATATATCTGTAAGTGCTTAAAAAAAATGATGGACTGGTTTAAATTTAAGTTCCTTTGAGTTTTTGTTAATGCCCCATGTTCCCCATTAAGTAATGCTCCATCTATCAGAGACCACACAGGAAAGTCAGGAAGCGAGAACTGGGAGCTGTGTTCCCAGGGTAGGCTCCAGCAGCCCTTGCCTCCCAGGGAGGGGGGAAGGATGTTTGTCCCCATCCACATGGCCTCACCGGCTGCCAGCCCTGCATCTAACATTTCCCTTTATTTACAGGTACTCCTGGATCCTGGTTTATAACAGCTGTAGTTTGTTTAGCCAGTTTGTGGCTCCAAAAAAGCCTAAACCACTGCCCAATTTGAAAACAGAGAAGGAACTATAAAGTCTCTATTAAACCTAAGCTAGTCTTCAGTGTGTCAGAACTGATTTGCTACAAGCTTTTCTAGGACTATTGTATCATTTATGGAAGGGTTACTGAAAGAATCCCCAAACGCTGAGAAAATGAAATATATGACAGTGTAATTTTTCAGCGTACCTGTGTACACTGCGGGTCATATTCTGATCGGTGAGGTGAATTTGGAGCTAAATTCAATTCACTGATTTCACTGGCACAACTACCCGCAGGTAATACAGATGCAGAGATGACAAGAAATGAGCCTCGTTTGTCAGCAACAGCCTCTAAAATGCTAAACACACATGCAAATAAACTTGTGTTTATAACAGCCTGCTCTGCATCAGCTTAACTCCTTCAAAGTCAGTGGTGTCGTGCTGGCTTCCTCTGGCCTGAGGAGGTCCGTGGCTACTCAGTGCTGCAGCATGCAAGTCCCAAACTGATGCCATCAAACACTCAAAATCAGAGGTCACCTTGAAACTGCGATTCTTCTGATAGTTTATCTTGGGTTTATTCAAAGCTTTATTCTTACTCTTTCTCTTACCCTTGTTATTCTTAAAGCAAGATGTATGACTGAAGATGATCTTATGAACTTGCCAGATAGGATCATGTACAAGCACAAGGAAAAGTCTAAGAAGACTTTATATGTTATGTGCTTATATATGCTTAAATGTGCCCAGATAGTTAGACCAAGTTCAGGCAGTGAGTCGTGACTCCCAGCCAGTTAAGCTCTATTACAAATGTGGAAACAGTTTTTACCTGCTGTGTGTAGTTACTGTCCTTCCATTTAAATAAACTTAAAGTGAGATCACTAATTGTTTTAATTGGTCCCTAAGAGTTGTCATTTACTATTTTTGCCTAATAGAGAAAACATGTATGCATCAAAACAAAACAAACTATATAAGGTATAGAAGATTTTCAGGCACATTATTTTGTTTCAAACAATTCAACTTTGGTTCCTATGGAAACACCAGCCTAAATATTTCAGTGGGATTGCTAAAGTCAGACTGTAGCTGAGTTTGTTGGAAGAGCTTTGCAAATGTTGTGGAGCTTGGGGTTTTGTTTGTTTCTAAATGGCACCTCCAGGCCTCCAGATTTCTTAGCCTCCTGATCTGCTTTAAATAAGTGAGTTTGTATAGCCTTACACTATCTGACAGTCTGCAGCTCTGATATATGGAGCCTGAAATGTGAAATAATCAACCAAAAGTTAATTTTTTACTTTAAAAAACCAAAGCAATTAATAATAATTTAAAAGTTTCTCAGAGATCTACGTGTATTTTTAGTATAACATTATTCAAATAAGGGCAAGACTATATTCCAATAAATGTAGTCATACTTTTTGGATAACAGATCACAGACGTGCAAAGTACTCAAGTCCTGGATAATGACAATCACTTGGCTACAAGCAATATAGCTGATGAAGACACATTCCATTTTTAAGTATGTTTTCAAGCCCATGGTCCACTCCATAGCATATGTTTCTGGTTATTTTTAAAAATTTCACAGATTTCTTAGCTAGACCTGTGTCCAAACTGTCAGACCATGAGTTGCATGAGGAATTCTTATCCGTGTAGAGTGAGCCATTACTCGCAGGGTCATAGGGCCATGAAGTACCTCAGGAAGACATCTTGTCTGTTCCTGGACACTCCTGCGGGATCTGCTACATGTAGGTTGTTCCCAACATACATGTATCGAGCCTGTGCTTGAAGGTTTTCCCTGAGACACCACAGTGTCCTTGGAAAGGCTCTTCTGCTGCTCCACCTTTCTTAGTCTTGGAAAATTCTCTGAAAATGTTTAACCTGAATGTCACGTGCTACAATATAAACCTTCTCAATCATAGAGAAGTTGAGTTTTCTTAGATGATCTGATTATAAACTAATTAAAATAAACTCAAATGCCAAGGAGAATCAGAGGAACAGCAATAGGTGAAGCAACCTCAGCAGCCTAATCAGGGAAAACAGAGCACCCCAAATTAGCTACTCCAAAGCCATCTAGGGAGGCTGAGGAGACCACTCACTGTCCATGGAGTGAAGCCCTCTGAGATGGGACAAGGAGAAGATCTCTCTCCAGTCATGCCATGCAAGCTAAGGGGTGGTTGCGCACAGGGATGCGGAATTTATTATGGGATGTGGGGGAAGAGAATTTGGGGATAATACAAAACTTACTATGGGATCTTTTAAGGGGATTGTGGATATGTGCAAGACTTCCTATGGGATGTTTAGAGGAAGGACCGAAGGTGGGGAAAGGGAAGGATGTGGGTTAATAAGGGAAGAACAAAACTGGAAAGAGAAAAGGGCATAAAAGGGGTCAATCGTGTAAACAGGCTGCTGGTCAATTCACTTGTCTGACTGAGCCCTGTGCTTCACCACAGCAGTCTATCCTGTTTTCTCATTTAATCCTATTTCTATCTTCTATGTGGGTGCACACCCTGTTCTTTGTGTGCATGTGTGTGTGAATGCCAGGAATTTTCGAGTCAGAGCAGCCGATGGGTAGGATGAGAGTTCCGAGTGCCAGCAAGTGGAGAGGGACCACAAACCTCGGGGACTCAGGAGCTCAGGGCCAGCACCCAGGAAGGACCAGGGGGTCAAGGTGCCAGTGCCTGCCCAGACCAAGTGTCTACAAACAGCTACTGGAAACACCCACATGTTGTGTGTCTGTGTGTGTGTACATGCAGTTAGCAGCCATCAGTCCTGCTGGAGAGGAGGAGCAGGATGGAGCCATCCACGCTGCATTGTGTGGGTACTCCTAAGGACATGTCTCCCTCTTACTATGCCAATTTGTGTGGCAGGCTGTGTATGTAGCATGTGTGTGCGTGTGTTTATATATGTTCACTCTCAGCCTTGACTGTATGACCTAACAGCTGGGACAGAAGAAATCCCTTAGGTCCCAAGACCCACCAAATTTGGCTACCCCTAAAAAGTCTGCCCATCAAGACCAGCATAGATGTACCATACATGCTTTTCAATGGCCAGATTTACACATATCTACCAAAAAATGTATATATATTAAGTTAACCATTGGCTGGATATAAACTAATACCATCTTTCATTATTTTTTAGCAGTTTCAGCCTATGTGAAAATATTGAGAATCAGAAAATACATAGCAACTTTAACAGCACTAAAACAAAAATTAATCTAGTAGCTGTGTGTCACAATGTATAAGTCCAGGAAATGAAATCAGCCAGGGACAGATAGTTATCCAAAAGCATATGCCGTTATCCTCTAGCTGTCAGTCATCCACTAAGTCCCAGGTTTATTTATTCTTATTAGTTTGCCTAAATTTGTCATTGATGGATGCCATGCACTTGTCATTTGAAAGAGCTGATAGCCTTGAAAATGTGTACATTGAGCATTTCCAGAGCAGAGGAATAGCTAAACTGCTCTAAAGGATAAAAGTCCTAGGAGAAAATGACATAAAGCTTCAGGAACAGATAAAAAAGTAAGAAAACCAGATAGGGTACAACCAATTTTAGAATTCTTGTGGTTTTTCTTTTTTTCATTGTATCAGAATTTGTTCCTATCTAGTGTCTACTTTAAGAGGTATATATTTGTCAACAAGTTTAGAGAGAAGACTACCGAGACGTGTGATTGAATGTAATGTGTTTGTCAAAACAAGACAATTGCTTCACAAGAACTATCTAGATATCTCAGCATCAGGAGACCAGAGACTTTAGAAAGTACAGAGGAGGCTGCTGACTGTAAAATCAACTGCTGGTCTTCAGCTCTTACCTGAGATATGTGTGTGGGTGCGCACGCCTGTGTGGGGGCATGTCTCACAAATGCTACTAATAGTCCTTGGGCTTCTAAGCACTCTCAAATCAACAAAGCATGGAGAGATACCCTCACTTTGTTTTGTGAAAATTAAAACCACACAAAGACAAATGAATGTATGTATGAAAACAAATCTCAGCGACAGAAGCAAAGTAATACTATTCATATGTTTCTAGCACAGAACTTTGAAATAGAAGGGCCTCTGAATCAGAATCATATTCTTAAAATATGCCTTCATTAACTACCAGCTGAGAAAGTGTAGTATGGCTTCTGTCGTCCTGGCTGAAGTGAAGGTCCTTTCTTCAGTCCTTTTGGGTTATATTCTTGGTCTAATACACCTGGACTTCAAGAGATTCATCCTCTCGAGGAACACTTTGAGTAATATTCTGTCTGCTTTGAAGCCAATGGCAATTTTGCAATTGCCTTCAGTGGAGCTAGGAGCACACCTAAATAGGACTCAGCTGAAGCACGGGATTTGCTAATGGATGGGATAGGCATCTGAAAAGTCTTTTCTTCATATGCCTTGGAAAGGACAAAACCCAGGGAACAATATTTTGATTTCAGGTCGCCTGCATTGTCTCCCATATACCGTTATAAAGTCTATGCTGCTTACTGAAATGCATTTAAAGGATTTATTGAGAAGCTGGAAGGGAAAATGTCTATATGCACAGAAATGACTAAAATTCTTCCTTTGTCTTGACCCAATGTGAAAAAACAACATACAATACAATGAGATGTAACTAATATAAAATACTGCACCTGTGGAGGTGATCTTTGCATTGATAGTTACTGCTTCTCTGTTATTTTATAATTTTTTTAGACTTTAAACTAGCCATTGCTTACTATCACACACTGCAATCTTCAAGTATTTATAGAAGTTACTAGCAACATTAGTCAATGAATCAACTAATTTCTTCACTAGAAATAAGGCTACACAACGGTAAATAAGAGTTCATTATATAGTAACCTAGCAACAATTTTGTTATCCAGGTGATGAACAAAGTATATAAATTAAAAAAATTGAAAATGTGTATGATAGATTGAGACAGTATAAAAATTGCCACAAGCCTGGTACTGTGTGTGTGAATATGGAATAGAAGAATGCAGCAGCTAATGAGATAAAGCTTTGTCAGAAAGACATCTGTGTGACTTTTCTCATATGTGTTTGTCTTCCAGCAACTGATATTGTCTGAACATTTTTTAGCTTTACACATTCTCCTACATATGCACACATACTTGCTACCCATCAGGGAATTTTATTCCCCTCTTAGACCTATATGGCCAGAGCCCAATGATTTAGATATACTTTTTGACCATTTTATTTATACAAACACATACAGACACCCAAAACGATATATTCCCAGTAAGTATGAAACTACCTTTATTGTTATCTCTATGCCATGGTGTCCCTCAATATAAAGTGCAGAGTACTTTGTGCCAAACCTCGTGTTACCTCAAAATTACCTACTGCCTACAGGGACACCAGATAAATGTAGCATTTGCCATGATGTTTAATGTAAACTGTGACTGTCAGTGTATGTGTTTGTACACAACAAATTTTCTAACCTGCAGACAGGGCTGATCACATCCTGACAGAAAGGAGGTAACATTACCTCCACAATGGGCAAACAACTTGTTTATAAGTGGGGTTAACTACTTGGCCAGTCATCACTTCAGTTCCCTTACTATATGGCCACCACCAGATTTTTCTACCTTGCAGAGTCCAAAGGTCTAAGCAGTCTAAAACCAGTCAGCAATGCTTTGGGAGTAGTATTAAAATTTGAGTTATTAATTAAGTGCTAGATTTCAAGAACTAAATACCAAACCTATCAAATCCCAAAGGGGAATCGATCTGAATTTGAGTAGACACCCAAGGAGAAAGTGAGCATACATTGCTCCACTTGTCCAAAATCCCAGTTCTCCTCAGTGAAAACACTACCAGCAATGAGGATCAGGTCTAACAATTGGACCTCAGATTAAATATCTGCTCAAGATCTTTTCAGCTACTTACCTGGGCAAAACAGCAGAAAACCTTTTATGGATGACCTGCAATGTAGGATTTTCTGCCAGGTATGATCCTCTTTTATTTGTATGCAATTGTATATACAGAAGTGAGCTGTATGGTTAGTATTTGGACTGCTGTAAAAGTGTTAGGTCTTTTACCTTACAAATTTTGGGTGTTAAGATGGCAATACACTGGCATACCATTCACTGGGGAATAGAGATCTATAAACAGATCTGGTACACTCCCACATAACCAGCAATTTAATATAAGATCAAGTATCCCTATGAATTAGCAGGATGCTCCTTCATTAAACTGCACCAGCCAGCCCAGGATCTTGAAATACAAGGTACTGATTTGAAGGTGATGTCTTTTAGTGGTAAGCATTAGCCAGAGCCCCCTGACACAGACGTGCAGTGGGAGAAATTATTTGCCTCTTGAAGGTTTCCTATGAGTTTGTAATATTCCAGTACGATAGAAAAGTATGTAACTTATGTAAAAGTATGATGAGTTGCTGAAGCAAAAACCTTTCACCTACAGACAGTCTGTTAAACACCTACACTTTTCCTGTAGAGTATTAGTGGACTCCTGTAGCTGTTGATTGAAGAGAAAAATGTGGAGCAATTTTTTCTTTGACAGAAAGCTTTCAACATCAGTAATTGTGAAATGTTGCTGTCCAAATCTGTAACAACTTGGCTTTGCTGGGGCTGCCAAGTGCTGCAAATATCTACCTGCCTAAAAAGTAAAGGGACAGAAATAATAGAAATATGCCTTCAAGATCCTGATCTTCCCTGTGTTGCCACTCACCCTGCCTTATACAATCTGATGGTGAGCTTTAAAGTATGCTAAAGGCAGGTCCTGATTTAATTCAGAACCTAAGATCCCTTCAGGTACCATTCTTGGATTGACAAATGTGTCTTTCTGTCATTCCTGAGACTGTTTCTAATGTAAACCTCCTGCTGCAGTCCCCTGATATAAGCGCTAACTGATTCATTTTCATATGATTCCTCAGAAGAATGAGTAGGTTAGGCAGTGGGAAGGCTGTTAGATGAGGAGATAAACATTTTCTGGATATTAAGCAAAAACATCTACATAAATGTTTGCTGTAATGCACTGTTTATTATTGTCAAAATAATGGTAAGAGAGAATTTACTAATTCTTCAACAGCAATTCTGCTCTATCCCAATGTTTAGCTTTTTAATATAAAATTGTAAATACATCTTGCATTAACCCAGCAAGTTAAAAGTAAATTGTATAAAAACACATGAAAATGAGAGCACCCAGTGTGTAATGGAGACTCCCAACAGATTAGCAAACATGATATTTCATACTCCTGAAAAAACAGATCAGAAATAAGAAGGGATCAACAATTTGTCAAAACATAGGTAAGGTGTCTTTGTGGACCATTCCAGGGCACTTGAGTGAGCCACAAAAGTAGGAAAAGTTAATGCTTCACCATCAAAAACACTGGGGTTCACCAAAGGTAAACTTCTTTCCACAGGCACAGTTCAAAGTGCTTACCGCTTTTGTTGGATCCAAACTGGAAAGTGCAGCCCCTGACTGAGATGGCAGGAATTTGGTTCTAAAAGATACATTCAAAAAATCCGACAGCACATTTGCTGCACGCTTACTTAAAATACATATCAAATCCATGTTGACTCTTTCCTGAGGCTTTGGGATTTTTTTTACAGGTAGAGCAGCCATATTCAGTTCAGGTAGTAAATAAAGTTGTTTCCACTGAAGTTTAAGTTGGAGGATCCCACAGAGAAAGAACACAAACTTCTGAAACTTCAGCAAGTCCTAAAATTCTGTAAGTGACAGGATTTGCCAGTATATTTGGGAGCCTTGTTCTTGATTCTAACCATCTCCATCCAACCAAGTTCACAGCACCGTGCCATGAGAATGGACCTGCTGAACTCCACTCAGCCTTGCAAAGACACTGCGACCTTTCAAATGTGATGCTATTTATCACCAAAAAAAAGATTCAAAGTCATAAAAATCTGGGGTTCATTTGGCATATTATTCCAGTTAAAGAAATGAGAGTTTGGCTCAAAATCTCTACAAGGTAAAATAATGATGAATACACAAATGATCTTGCACAGATATCCTACTAGCATGCGCAAGGAATGACAGCAAGTCTATCTTTTATTTTGTTGTTGAAAAGAAACACATATCATATTTCTCTCACTAAAGCAATCCACATTTCAGATATTTAAGCAGCTAGATGTTTTCTTAGCAAAAATCAAATCTAGTTAACAGAACAACACAAATATTCATGAGACAACCTGTCACTGTGTTACTTTTTACTAATGAATTTGCTTAGTTATCTCTTTAACAGACACACTCTAAGACCTATAATTGGTAACCATGGTCTTGATAGTCCTTCAGCAACTTCTTATAGCAACAGTGTGCTACAGCTGACAAATTACATCTGTAATGTAACACATATACTCCTAAGTACAATAATGGACATTAAAAGCATGCTCCACAACATATCTATTACATCTATTATATAAACTGCCATAATAAAGTACCACATGGGCTCACTTTCAGCTATTTGAAAAGCATTAAAAATTCATGTTATATGAACAGGAACATCCAATACTCGACTTCCATAAGTGAATATTTAAGATGCACCATGAATTACAGTGCCAACTAGCAGGGCTTTAAAGCACTTTGGATGTTAGTAAAATCACCGTACTATAATGGACACACAAAATAAGTCATACATCAGCCTACCGATGCTCACAATTATAATATATCTGTAAAACTCAGGACTTCTGGGAGGCAATGGGTTCCAGTCTCATAACATGGGTTATGCAATATTATATCTTTCATGTAGAAGGATCAATTTATGTTGTTTTCATATTTGATGTTACAACCATGGATGTTGTCTCTCCATCAATCCACAATCTCTATCCTACAAGCTTTTACTTTAAAAAATTATAATCACTCAGTGAAAGCAAAACCCAAGCCCTCTGCAGCTATTTTTCTGTCCTCAAAGTCCCATTACTTCATTTGGATGAATATCTCACAGAACCCTTTTTTTTTTGTTTTCAAATCTGTGCTGACAAGACTTGCTGAACTAAATTGTTCAATAATGCATCAATACGTTATTTTGTATTTATGATGTAGCTTTTCGCTATCCCTCTGTAGTGCTGTGCTGAAGTTTGGAGCCAAGCATGAGTTACATGCCTGCAAAGCACCATGTGTGCTAATTGTGCTTTATATATTATTAATATGCAATGCATCCTGATACCAAGTTTCCAGGGCCCCAAGGCCTTCTGAGACATTCAAAGAAAGAAGAGAAGAGATCCTACTTGCCCCCAGCATGTTCCACCTCCTTTTGTCAACTTTCGGTTAATGCTCATTATCAGAACTGGAGGGAAACACAGCTTCATATGGCAGTCATTCTCCATCTTGGTCACATAGCTCTGCTTGTTGAAGCAACGTGCACATGTGCATTGCAGCGTTATCTCACTTGAATCTTAGCATACGGTGTCAAGCTGTTTATGCTTTGCTGACACAGATGCTTTCTCCAGTGCTTTCTCTAGGAAGACCCTTTCCAAGAAAACCTTGTTAAGCACCTGACAGAACCAATCTTCCTTTAATTTCAAGACACTTGGACCTTTAGATGTAATTACATGTGTAAATAGAATGACTCACACAGTTTTGCTGCTGTTTGTAACTTACATTTCATTATTTTCATTTAGCTGACAGAGAGCTGACAATTGTAGTCTTCCCTGGAGATAGTGTAGTCAATCTAATTTACAGACATTCCTTGTAGTTGTTCGGTAATGGACTGCCTGGCCATGGGGTTGAGCACAGAGGTGAACCTACATATATTAGGATGAACCCAGATCAAAGTACCAGATCTTATTTTATTTTTAATTAAAAGAGCAGAAATTTAAGAGAGTGTGGCAAACTGTATAGGCATGAGAGCCCATCTGGACATGTTTGACAGGGCTCCTGTCATGCTGACAACTTTCTACAGCTCAGTGGTGTCTGACAAATTTAAAAACCATTTTCTGGGCATATTGAAAGAAAATTGAAAGGGTCCAACCATGAAGCAGTCCCTGACTGCTGCTCAGCACTGCGTCTTCTCTGCTGCTGCCCTGAATGCAGACAGACCTGGGGGCTGCTCTGCTACAGCTGGCACGTGGGGACTGCTCCAGAAATGAGTACGCTACCTGCTTCTTGTTCAGGGAGAGAGGACAACCACAAAAGCTGCTGTCTTCCTGGTAAATACACCCCTAGCATTTCACGGCTCACTTTGCTTCCCTTAAATTCATTACATTCCTTACACATGTTGCTTCCTTTAAATTCATTATACAAATATGAAATTAAAAGCTTTGAAAGGACTAACATATTCCTATCAAATGCAAGCTTCAGGTTTGTGCTTTTCTGTGGCTTCATTGAAGTTTACCCAAGTGAATACTCCTAGCTCAGATGTACAGCCCCAAATCTCACACGGAGAGTCATGTGCCTTTGGTACGCGGTATGGCTCAGTCAACTGCATGGCAAAGATAATACAGAAAATACCATCAAAAACTGCAGCCTCGGAGTTCTGAAAAGGAAAAGCATAGAAGTACAAACAGCTCATCTGGTAACAGCCTCATATTATGCTCCCTCTGGAAAGTAAATACAGCCTATGGGGAATTTTCCAGTAGATCCAAATAACTGCATGGCTCAAACAAACTACAGTGGAAAGAAGAAAGAGAAAAAGAGAGAGGGGGAGAAGTCATGAGGACCTAGAAAAATTATAGAAATTGCAGTCTCAAAGCATCCAGTTCATTTTGAAGTCAGTCTGATCCACTTCGATTAAGATGACTGGTGATCAGAAGACATTTAAGACCATTTTGTTTATCTTCTGGACCTTTTGCTTGTAAGTACTCTGATCTTTTAAGAGCTGTAGAACATATTTTGAGCAGAAGTTATAAAAGTACCGCTATGGAGTTCCTGAAAGTAAAAGAAAGTCTTACTAAAGATCAAGGGATTCTTACAAAATAGAGGTGGATGAAATTTCCCTGTTGCATTCAGTTTTATGTAATTAATAGTGTACTAGAAATGAATAGTGTTGTAAGTTGATTAAAAAAATAATAATATAAAAGACCTGACATAATATACAAGGAATTACTATATCGATTATGTGTTCCCTGTCCCTTCAGTCCATTTGATCCATTACTTCTTAATCAGTATTGTGTGTGTCTACATTAATGTGATAGCCTGAAGCAGGAGCGCACTTCTGAATCAAATCTCCTGCCATTCCCAATTACCCCATTTTGGTTCACATCTCAGAGTGACCTGAGAGCATAAACTCAATTTATTTGTATAAGCCTAAATGAAAAGCTGAACTTCACAAGCTCAGCTGATGTGCCTCAACCACTGGTGGGTAATCAGTTCACAGGACCAGAAGAGAGTTAGTCCAGATGCATATGCCACAGCTGCTGGGTCCTCAGCACCAACCGTTTCCCCCTACGAAACTGTTTGTATTGCACTGAACTGCCTGCTAACATGGGCATAGTGTAGAAAAAAAAATAAATCATGTTCTCTTTCATTCTTGCTAACCATCTTGCTATATTTGCAGCCTGACTAACAATTTGGCAAATCTGCAATGTAAAAAGCTTCTTAATCCTTGTTAAAATTCTTAATTGCTGTTAAACATCTTGTTAACAACGTAACCAAGTTCTGGGAGTTTTCCTGACATGTTAATAATAAACCCCTGGAGGAACACTTCCTGAAACAGCTCCATATAATTTCTATAATGATAAAATAATCAAATAAGTTTTCAAATGTGTGACTATCAGAAACCATCAAATGGTTTACTCTATTGTTTCACTGTGAATATGTTGTAAACTCCCTTTTCCCTGATCAGGGACAGAGCTGAGGAAGACACAGATCAAAACCAGTATTTCTTAGAACACCTTTTGTTAATTGAGTTGTTATGAAGCTGTTGTTAATAGCAGTAACTATTTGGACCGTAAAATCACTGGTTGCCTCACACAGTTCACGCAGGTGCTCACTCACAGTCATGCAGTGGGAGGAGGAGCTGAAAGGACAACGCCAGTTGTTCACTCAGAAGTGGACAACCGCACTGGCACACCAGTGGCTTCTAGGTAGTGTTGGAGAAGTCCCTCACGGGGTCCCCGGTTCCATCTGATGTGTGTATAACTCTGTAGCCTCTGTCAGGACGTAGCAGCTATTGCCCTCTCGGACATGGCCCAAGTTACCCAATGCCTGGTTGATGGAGGTGGGCCATGGCCTCTTGTGGCATTGGCCGCCTTGGGGGGTGTATTCATTCTCGTGGATTTGATGGGACCATTTACCGCTTCTTGGGAGACTTTCACATGCTGCCTCTCAGCACATACTCTCCTCTCTTCGGCTGCTGTTTTCTGGTAATCATTTCTCCATCCACATACATAGTTACCCACAGTCCGTGCAGGTACGAGTACCTCACAGAGAAGGGGGGTTTATATCAAATCTTCTATCTGCCTTGTGTCCCACACTGAAATCCAGAAACAAATAAGAATTATTTTCCACCTATTTTCTCAACAAGAACAGACTTAAATTCTTCTAATCTTCTAGAAAGATCTCCTAGTTCATTTTCTCATTTCATTCCACCCTCACATAGATAATATTGCCCAACTGAATGAAAAAATTGAAATAGTTAGAATGCACCTTTTTAATGACATATTTTTAAATAAAGATAATGAACATGGGGGTTTAGCATAAATCTCAGTATTATACTTACCTTGTTTTATTCCCAAATGACAACCTGTCTGCATAATTCTCTTGTTTCGTTCCCGAAAGACAACCTATTTGGTTTCTTCTACCCAGTTCAAGTGATGTAAGAAACATTACCTATGAGAAAGTGCAGCATTCTTGTCTCAGCTGACAATAAGAGTATTTTTAGCTTTTTTTTTTGTCAAGGTCTTCAAATACCCTTCACAAGTCCTGTGTCTAAGCACCAGGAATTTAAATTAATCTGGAGAAAAATTATTATTTTCCCGATTTAATAGACAGGAAATTCATAGTTAGATAAATGCCATCAAAGACCAGGGTGAAAGTCTACAGCACAATCAGAAACAAAAGCCAGAATTACAGGCTCACAGGTCAATACCTCAACACAAGCTGCTTGCTCTCTTTGCCATGGCTGAGAAATGGAACCGCAGCTACTGAAGTCCAAAACTGGAGGAGGCTTTCATCTCTCACAGAGGAATAGTCACTTCTTCATTGACAGCCATTCCACCACATTGTCCTTTACAAAAATACTCAGTAGTTTCTGTCCTTCCTGTTTTGCTGTGTTAGCTCTAAATCATCATTCGTATATGTCCCTATCAAATAATCTCAAATTATTTCTGAGAGTTTTAATTTTTTGAATTTACTTAGAGGTGGAAGATGCGCAATTTAGACTTGCATGTAAAACCAATTAATCAGTGCAAGTTTGGGGGACATTTGGATAATGAGGAGAAAGTTGCTTTTAACTATGCTCCCATCCCTTTGGTTTTTATCTCTTATAGCTCTAACATGAGTCTCGCTGTACCCAGCCGGACTGCTCTGCATCTGAATAGATGGGTGATTCAGCAACATTTCAACTAGAGGTCTATCAATTCATTCATACAGTTTTGGAGGCCTAAGCAGAGACACTATTCACCATGGCTGGAAAAAAGGCAAACATCACATGTGTCTTCAGAGCAGGAAAGGAGGAAGATCAGGAAACTGTGGGCCAGTCACCTGGTCTGGGGTTTTGAGTCAGACTCAAAACTGGGAAAATGGCAGAAAGTTTGCAGTAAAAAACACTTGTTAAAATTGTGTCTTTATGGAGACAAAATAACAATATCTAAAGAAGAAAGGGGCTAAAAACAGAATGAAGGGAAGAAATCTTGAAAAGAAACAAGATAGCAGAATGAAACTACAGAAAAAGTAAGCTAAGGGGAACTTAATGTTAGAAAAGGAGAAGAGTGTGTGAAGGAAGAGAAAGGTACAGAAGATAAAGAAAGAAAAGAGGGAATATGGTTGAATAGAAAAACAGAGGGCATAACATTAAGTCACTTGGCTTAAGTCACCCTTGGTAAAAAGGCTGCACTTGGCTCATCTTTATTCTGTAAAAAGTGGTTGCCAAAGTCCATAATGAAGTCTGGGTACATAGAAAATCTGTTGTGAATTCTCTGGGCCTTTGCATATTTTTAAATCATTCTAAATATCACAGAGAAGAAACCGACAAAGTAACACTCTTCTGTGTCTCATTACAATGGAGTGAGAATTTATGACATCACTTTGGAAAAAAGATAAGTTTATTTTTTCCACACTGCAATCCTCATATGCAGTAGTAATTTTAAAATTGTGCATTATAAACACAAGAAATCATTACCACACCATAAGTTACCTAAAGACTAAGAAACCCAAACTATCCTTTAACCAAAAGGCAATAAAATAAAGCCATTTTATAGCAGATTTCAAACCTTTAAATTTCCAGTGCAGTAAAAAAGGTTGAAATTTTCAGATCATGTAGGAAAAACAGCTTCTACCACTGCAGTGCTTCTTCTGCAAGATTCAAGATATCATCATCATCATCATTATTATTATTACTAAAATAACACTAGTTGCATGTTGTATGTTTAACTAAAAACATACCATAATTCCTCATTAACAGTCCTGTAATCCTAACCAGAACCTGTGCGTGGAACATGTAACTTGGAGACAGATGAGAGCTATTCCCACAGTCACAAGAAATTCAAGGTACCAGCTGAGGGGCTGGTAAATCTGTATGCAATATTCTGCACTAGAGTTACCTTGTGCATGGCAGACAAACCCCCCAGGTGTGAAAGGCAGCTATGCAATGCAATGCACTGCTCAGGAGCTGACTCTGCTTTGCACAATCTATATCCATGTACAGCTGTGTAACTATCAACCAGAGAGAAGAGAAAAAAACCAAAGGTCAGCTCAGCGACGACTGTCATTCATCCTGTGTGAGATACCCTTGTGGCCCCACCAGGGAACAGAGATTCAAGTAAGGGATTCAAATAATGCAGGAAGTCTCTTCAAATTCTTAGTCACCAACTTTACCTAAAGCACTAAGTGTATTTATACTGCAAAAGGAAAATTAAAAAAAAATATTTAATTTTAATTGCTTTTTAATAATGAACAATTATTTTTAGAAACCAGACCACAAAGAGGTCCTGATGACACCGGTGAACAAGGCTGTGTTGACACCAGCCTGCCTTGTCTGCTGTCTCATCTTTTTTGTTTTCACCTGTCGTCAGTGCCTCTGTCCCTATGCTCTGAGTGTTATAAAATAGCAAAGCAACTATTGAAGTCACGGATCTTATGATTTTACTTTTCTCTAGTTATTAATAGGGCCTCTCTGTTCTAACTGAAACCTCATTTCTTGAAACTTATTGGCACCTAATCTTGTAATCTCTCCTGTTCAGTAAAAAAGCACAGCCATCCTAGTTAAAGCAATAGCTAAGGGAGCTATGGGAGCAGAGAGGTGGCAACATTATTTTTGAGGAACTGTTTTTCCAAATAGGAATGGCTGTTTAGAGACCAGAGGAGCACACCAGCCCATCAGCCCATGAGACTCCTCTCTGCCTCCTTTCTTCTTGTTTGATAAGAGGAGAGCGACAGATTTTACCAGAGATCAGAGGCAACTGTCTGATCTCAGTGGGCTTTGGGGACCCGAGAGGTCTTTCTGAGGGACCTACCACTAGTTAAAAGCAAACACCTCATCACACAGCAGGAAGAGATCTGAAAAGATGGAAATGAGGCACATAAATGGGAAGGAGGAATTTGGATGAGAGCAAAAGTGGTGAAGAAAGAATAAAAGACAAAAAGAGGAGGAAAAAGCAATAAAATACAGATGGAGGGATTAAATAACCACAACCCCAATCTGTGCGGGAAAACATCATAAACTTCCTGGGCTGCAGTCCCCTTTTAAAATTCCCCAAGGATCAGCAGGCAGTTTGAGCTGCCAATAAGATGCAGAGCACCTCCTGACATTTACGGGAAGGATCCTCAGGTGAGGGGCAGTTTCTCCCATGGATACATCAGAATCATTAAGTTGGTGGCCCTCGTACTTCAGCACATTAAGGCCAGATCCTCCTCTCACGGGGATGCTTTTTCCTGGATCTTGTGTTCAGGTGAGTGGTCTTCCACTGCTGACATTTAATATTGTTCAAGGCAAAGAGGCTGTGTGACTAGACCTCTTCATCAGCAAAAAAGTAAACACATTTGTAGTGTTACTAAATTTTGTTTGGCTGCCTGAAATGAAAACTAGACTGAGTGATAACAGGCTGAAATACCTGGAAACTCAAACAAATCAAAGGCTACTTTAATGGGGACCATGAAAACTCTTTTGAAAAAATTCCAAGAGCAAAATACTACAGAGTAGCAAAAAGACTATCTCAAGGGAGTTGCTTAGTGGCTTTTCCCCTCCAAAAAATGTTAATACAAAAAGACACCTGGATGTTCCGATAAAAAAAAGAAAAAGCAGACAAATAAATATCTCTGCCCACAACTCTACTCAGTCTCTCCAGTCCTTACAATATTTTTCTAAGTCTCATCAGCAAGTGAGAGACCATCTGGAAGAGCACTACTGAAGACTATATAACCTATAGCATTGGCTCTTGAATGTGGCTGTGGGAGCTCCTCACCTGCAGGCTGAATGGAAGGACACACCCAGAAAGCAAAGTTCCTTCTTGGGTAATGAGATCCACATCGGACAGCTTCTGCCACTGAATTACATACGCTCCACAAGAGTTTTCAAGAGAGCTTTCAGAAAAGTTGAGTGAATAGATATTTTCTCTCTCTTAGAGAAAACACTTCAAGGTAAGAAGACTAACTGATACTAGTTCTGTGCATGAAGCAATGCTGTCTGCCAGTCCCTTTCTTTTGGTGACACACCTACACCCACAAATGTCCCTCTTTGCTGCAGGCTCCTTCATGAGGGCCTCTTCTCTCAAGACTTTTACAAAAAAATAGCATCCGAGGGATGCTCCATGCTACATTAGACACCACCCTTACAAAGCACTGCAGATGTGTGCATCTCTGCCTTGCATGGTGCAATAGCCCCCTTTACATGAAGACCAGAAACAGATGTGTCCACCTTCTGCCCTCATCACCCATCACCACAGCTTTGAGACCTTCTGCTCAGTTCCCTCCCAAAGGCCGTTCTGGTTCTGCTCGTGATCGCTAATGCAGCAGCTGTCTCTGGATTGCATGTCTTCTGTTGCTTCTGTTGCTGAGGCGAATATGTGATTTCTGCTTCTGAACAGAGTCAGCTTGGATCAGTAATGGGTACCATGTCTGGTCCTCCCCCACCATCACTCTTGTCCAGTGCAGCACTGTGTTATTTGCAAGCTAGCTGGAGCAGCAGCCAAATGGCCTGGTGCTGCCCATGCATAGTCCCCACCACCAAGAGCTTAGTGAGATTCATCTGGTGTGTGACACTGTCTTCTCTTATAGCTGATACATTTGACATGTCTCTGGTCACAGTGCAGGCATTAAGGGATGCAAAGGTCTGGATTTCCCAGACCAAACATACAGGACCCCTATGTGTCCACTGCCATGGTTGCAGTTGCAGGGCAGTGCCTACCATCTCCTTACCCAAAGGCTGCTGTCACTGCAAAGGACACATCACTGACTTCATGTGAGAAGGCAGCTCCTCACCAAGTTAGGAAGGTTTAACAGATCTGCATGAACCTGTGATGAATGATGGATGTTGCCCATTATTAGCAAGGAAAGGAAAGTGCTGCTTGGATTGTTTTGACGTTAGAGATGAGTCATGGGAATTCCTTATTTTGCATTATCAAGAGTCCATTCCAAATACAAAAAATAACTAATATAAGAATAGCTATTTTCAGCTCCAAAGCTACCATCTGCTGAATTCTTGTCACCACCCAAAGAAGCTGGTAAGCATCTAACTACCTTGTGTTACAAGAAGGCAAAGCTGAAAAGTATCAGTTTGCTTGAGTGTTAAAGCTGGAACTAAAACTCAGCTCCGAGCCCCCAACTGGTTGTTCGTATCACACTTGTCTCCTAAGAGAGAAGATCTTAGAATGGTCAAATATTAAGTTCAAGTCGTTGTTCAAACAGAACCTGATCCAGTCAGCATATCAATGGGAGTATTACTTCTGTGGACAATTCATTGTGCAGTCAGTGAAGCTGCTCACATGAAGTGGGTGTCCACAGCTTCTCTCTGTGAATAGATGGAAGGCTAGAGAAAAATTATGTTTTCTTTAAAACAGGAAAGAGAAACTGTCAGACGATCTTCCAACTTCAGTATTGTTAGCTGTTGCTAAATTAACTAAACATCCAGTACGTGACCAAATTATCAAATGGCTTAAATACAATTATAGTGCATTTTAAATATCAGTTCTAATTATATTTTCCTTTGACAAAGTAATTACACTTCAAGAAACCGCAATCAGAACAATTTTTCACTGCCAAATCTCAGAACAGAAGGTGAAAAAGGTGCATTTAGATGATTTTATAAATGACTAGCTTAACTTTTATATAATAAAAAACCATAATAGTAGAACAGCTTAAAAATAGACTAGAGAACTCACATTTTAATCTTATTTCAAGTCATTCAATGATTTGTAATTTAATGAGCCTTAATACAAAGCTTATATTTAGTTTTCTTTCCCTCCATTAACTTGATTTCTTGATATTTAAAGTTGCTGGGCTGCCATAGAAAAGCTATATATTTTTAGCCCAAAATTCACACAGGAGTAAAATTAAACACAGCCGTTTCCTGTCCCACCTCAGCTCCAGCAAGATCCGCTGAATATCTGTTAGAGAAGACTGCAAAATACCTTTGTGAGGACTGAGAGGCTATTTGCTTTGTGAGAATATCGGGTTAAGGGCTGTTGAGCGTGAAAGTCTGGGACAGGAGACAGGAAGAGAAGCAATAAATTAGAAACCCAGACTCAGAACCCCGAAGAAGCAGGAGAAAACAGAGACTGTACCAAAGACCAGAGCTCTCACATTGATTATTGATGGGACATTGCAGGAACCACTCAAAGCTTTGAGGAGCTTCAATCAGAACTTTGTAACTGATAAGGAGGAGGAAGCAAGATTACCGTGGGTCTTAAGGGCACAAGCAAACTTATTATGGGAAATTGTGGGAATGTCATAAACTTACTATAGGATGTTTAAGGGAAGGAGAAAGACAGGCATCAGGGTAGATTGGAGATGACCAATAACGGGAAAATGGAGAGGAGGGCACATAAAAGTGACCAAGTCCTGTGCCTGACCACTGCAGTCTGTTGTTGTTACACTCCATTCATAAATATTACCCGGGCTGAGAGTCGTCTCCAGTCCATGCAAATCTACTCCAGAGAAACTCAAGACAGACCAGTTGGTGAGTAGAAGAGGTCTGGGGGGCAGACACCAGGAGTCTAAGAGTTGGCTAATGGAGGGATCATAGGTCTGAGCCAGCTACCAGGCAATCCAGGGGCCTGAGAGGTGGGCGACACCATAGGGCTGGACCTGCTACCAGACAAACCCATTTCTGTTTGTGTGTGCATGTGCGGGGGGGGGGGGGGGGGGGGGTGTGAGATCTGCTAGCAGGGTTTGATCCCAACTGAACAGCAAGTACGGACCATTTGTACTTCTCATGTTTATGTCAGGTAGCCCCTGCAGCCTGGAAAATGACACCAAGCCCCGAAGCCTCCTGGGCTCAGCTTCCCTCTGACAATGCTCCCTCTGTGGTCCTGGTGTCTTCACATGCACACACACGCCTCTCTCCAGGTGTGCTGTGGATGATCAGAACCACTCTGTCAAGGCAATGCTGAAAGAGAAAACATCTGCTCCATCCCTGCCACATGGACCTGATGTTCTTCCAGGCTGAGGCAGCAAGGGGTGCATGGAAAAACTCCCAAATTTCCACCAGACTGACTGATGAATTGCTCCTTCTGGACTGACAACAGTGGGATATCATCATCATGATATTTGAAGGCATGGACTGCCTCTCCAGGGCAGCGTGGTGACCTGGATGCAGTATCTTTTTAGCCCTACCTCAGTCTCAAAAAGCACCAGTAAGGTCTGAAAAAGCTTCAAGTAGCCCCTGACACACCACCTTAGCTTCTTGCCTCCCCATGGTGCCTTTGAGAAAACCACATGCCCAGGATAGCTCACAGAAAAGCTTGGTGGAGATACAGGTAAATAGTGGGTTCAGTACAAGTTTATCTGCACAGCCAGACTAGTAGCAGATTGAGAGGAGGAAGATGATTAGCAATTTTGGGAACATGCAATCTGAGACAAAAATATTTGCTCTGAGGCTCTGACTTAGAGTTTTGGCACCATTTCTGTTTCAGTTTCCCTTTCAGATGCTAGAGACTGCCCAAGTTCTGGCTGACCGCTGTTTCATCTTCTTTTTCTTTTCCCCCATAATTAAAGTATGGTACATGCTTTTGGAATCAGATAATTTTGTTCAAGGTCTTCTTTCTTCCCCTGTATTCAGCTAATGAGCTTCACGGCCATTAAATTTGAAATTAGTTTGGTGGTTTTCAAATCCCACCCACCCTCAACTGCAAGGTTCAGGGCCACCACAAGCTCTTGGCAGCCTCTCGCATGAATCCAAGCAGCTCATACTTATTTTCTTAAGAAGGGATGCATCTCTAGAGAAGTGCTGTATAGCAATTAAAATTGTTACCCTGGCTCTTTTTGCTGTATTCCCCTCACCATTCTGTGATGGCAATCTCTTTCTCATCCTTTTTCATTGCTGCACATCTTTTCAGTGTCCTCCCACTGTCACGCCATGTTGTGGTTTAACCCCAGCCAGCAACTAAGCACCATGCAGCCGCTCACTCACTTCCCCCCCCCACCCAGTGGGAGGGGGGAGACCATCGGGGAAAAAAAAGTAAAATTCATGGATTGAGATAAGAATGGTTTAATAGAACAGAAAGGAAGAAACTAATAATGATAATGATAACACTAATAAAATGACACTAGTAATAATAAAAGGATTGCAATATACAAGGGATGCACAATGCAATTGCTCACCACCCACCAACCGACACCCAGTTAGTTCCCGAGTGGCAATCCCTCCCACCCCCACTCCCCCCAGTTTATATGGAATGCCCTTTTGGCCAGCTTGGGTCAGCTGCCCTGGCTGTGCCCCCTCCCAACTTCTTGTGCCCCTCCAGCCTTCTTGCTGGCTGGGCATGAGAAGCTGAAAAATCCTTGACTTTAGACTAAACATTACTTAGCAACAACTGAAAACATCAGTGTGTTATCAACATTCTTCTCATAGTGAACTCAAAACAACACTATACCAGCTGCTAGAAAGAAAATTAACTCTATCCCAGCTGAAACCAGGACACGCCAGAAGTTGGGTCAGGTGTTTCTGTGTATACGAAGTGGTTTGGAAGTTGGCGCTGGGACCCAAGAGGCTGTGAAAGCTGCACAGCTGAGCCTCAGGAGTGCAGCACCAATGTACCCCTGCCACATAGGACCTGGGAGTGACAAGCTGCTAACAAGGAGGTTATCGGGAAGTAACTGCACAAACAGTCTCCATCATCCTTGCTGTTGTATATGTCTGGATGAGAAATAAAGGTCTGTCTCACAACAGCATTACAAAGAATAGTAATTACACCTGAGACCATGCAGACTAACTGGACTAATCAGACCATGTTTTGACTCACTTCTCACTGGATTCAAATCCCACTTCTCATGTGAATACTGCAATATACTGGAGTACTCCACCCATCCAGTGTCTAGTTGTAATTCATAGCCAGGTTCTGAACATGAACAATGCCCAGAAATAATTTCTTACAGGCCTTTTTGTAGTAGTGATCGTGATTAGAACAGAGAAAAAAACAAATTCAGGCACATTGGTATTCATATCCAAGCAAAAAGCATTGTTGTAGTCCTAAAAGTCATTGGCCTGATTTATGGCCTGAATTATTATATTCCTCCAGGGTTTCTGTGATGACATACTTGCTGCATGCTGTCTCTTTCACACAGTTCTTGGTCTTTCTCAGTATTATTCTGTAAAAGTCAGCATTTATGCAAAAGAAAACTAAGGGAAGATTAGAAAGGCCAGAATGGTGCTAGGCCCAGCATACAAATCAATGCAGCCAAAATGCCGTATGTGTTGTCGCCAGTGGCCCAGCTGTCCCTTCTGCTCTCCACCCCCACTCACAAAACATCTTTGTTTTCCCCCTGAATATCACAATGCTTCACAAAAAAGCACATGAGCATAGGCTTGAGCCTGGGGTTCAAAGCAGCAGGGCTTCGGTGTTGATTATGAGCCATTCTGATGTTTTCCACTGATTACCATTCGGGTTTCTCTCCTACACAACATCTAAAATGATTCCTCATGTTTCTGTTGTCCTCTCTCCTAATATAAGAGAAAAGGGCATTCCCTAATACTGAAAGGCAGATAAGGAACACTTTCCCCAGGCAAAGCACGATTAGCCTGCGGCCAACTTCTGTCACAATATTCCACTGTCAACATCTTTCCTAGATGCCCCAAATGATTATGCATTTGTACTGATAAGGAAAATACCCAGAGGTACCATAATGCCAAGAGCTTTGTTGGGAATGTGTCTCCTCGCTCTTCCTTCAAGGTACAAAACAGCTTCTCACTCAAGGAGATAAAAAAGAAACTTTCTGTACACTCAAAATATTAAATAACTGCCAACTTTGTACTTCTGTAACACATCTGGTACGTCCTGTTACTGGAGGCAAAATTCTGAGCTAGATAGGTCAGTGTTTGAATAAGGTTGTTGTTTATCAATATCATAAAAGATGTCCATTGGTGACTAAGACGGAGCTGTACTCAACAGCAGACCACTCAGCCTTTTCATAAATGCATCCCAGCTCTTATGGCAGTCATGAATAAGACAGACAAGTGCAATACCAGCAATTTTTGTCTCTTTTTTTCCCTGATTTTCATTCATTTCCCAGTGTTTCTCTCTAAGTGCCATTAACAATCAACAATTCAACAGTCTCACAGGCTGCCTTACTCAAAGCAAGAACTTATTTTAAACTTGCCTTACCCATTCCCTCACAAACCATCTACCAGAAGCAGAAATTTTACAGCTTTAAAAATACATTAATACAAAGCTGGAGGCAAGAGTTAATGACAGTCATTTCTACCTTTCTCTAAGTAGTGACTGTACATGGAAGGACGTAAAGCAATTTTGTTTCTAACAGTATGCATCCTTCATTACAAGATGAGGAATGAGGCAAGTTTCCTTTCTTTTCCAGGAAGATAGGCTTTTAAGGACTTACCATTGCAAAGGAATCAAAGGGTAAAGTAACAGTACTACCATGCTTTCCTTTACTATTTCACCCCAGGTTGCAGGCACATCAAATATGCAGCTGCATTGTCATGAGATCATTCAAAAAGAAATACAGAAGGTATTGAGGACCTTCAGCCATTACTGTCACACAATATGTGGATCAGTGCCAGACTGACTCAATATGTGTGTCCAACTTCAGCGTTTCCCCTGTGAAAAGCCCCAGATGTTAACTCTTGGCTGCTTCTGAAATCTTGAGCATAAATATTCTCTTTTTTATAAATGAATAAGTTTTTCATTATGACTCACTGAAAGTATTAAGGATACTTTTATTCTATTTTATTTACTTATTTATTGACAGGTTGAAATTGCAGACATCAACAAAAGCTATTCTACTACTGATAACATATGACAAATGAAGAGACATGTACTATGCTTAATAGCTTTTCTTCTTTAAGGCTTTGTAAAAAAATAAATGTTTATCTTGTTTTTAAGATCTGACTGGCAGTTCCAAAGCTGCAGTTTTCCTGATGAAAGAGTGAATTTCACAGAACTGGATAGCAACTCCCCCTACACCATGTATTTAAATAATTTAAGCATTTAAATAAGCCATTGTTTAAGTCTGATCCTTTAAGTACACAGAAATTGTAGTCTACCCTGCACAGTGGCCGAACTAAATGATCATTACTGGATGCAGTTGAAGAAGCAAGGAAGGGTGACAAATCACCACCGTGGCAAGGAGAACAACTCCTTAAGCTGAAGGCAGCAGCTTTCCAAGCCTTCTGCATAAGCAGCGCACAGTCTAATGTCTCCAAAGTACTTTGTCATGCATATCTTCTAAAACTGTAACTCACTTAAGACAGGCTTTGACAAAGAACTGAAGTAGAAATCACTATGGCAGGCAGGCACTGACACTGTCGGAGAATACAGGGACATTTTAGACACTGTAAGAGTGTTTGGTGCCTAAATCCCACCTTTCTCAACCAGCTCTGAATCCTTTGCACTGTGGAGCTCAAGGATACCAAATAAATGAGTCCTATCTCAGGCTGTGCCTTCCCCACAAGACTATCTCCAGGGAAGTTAACAGCAGGATTAACTCATGATTTAAGGAGAATTACATATGAGTCATTTCATTTCTTGATCTACACATTTCGTACTTGCCATCGCGAGAAGAGTTCCACCAAACTGGAACCTCTCTGGCTTCCTCTGCACACACTGCACAGCTGCACAGGGGTGCTCCGTGTGTACACAGGAGATGTCCAACACCTCAGAGCCCATCAAACTTACTGTCCATCTGCGGACTGACTTCACACGATGTGGGCATGGAGTTTCAGACAGATCTACCTCATCATGCTGCTGAGCTGCACTGAAGCTAGTTGCTCTTAACTGCCATACATGAGGCAGCCCAACCAAAGCAAGCAGTCTGGCAAAAGCTGTAGTTTGTATTGAGTAAGACAAGTACTTTTCATGGCTTCCTCAGCTTTGTTCTTCTCAGCCTCGGTTCCTCTCAGTTCCTCAAGCTTGCGAGCAACTGTGGACACAGCTCATGGCTACAATTTGTAGGCTGAGAGAGAAATTTCCCCATAGCTCAAATCCTGGAGCTGACAAGCCTGCTCTATAAATAAGAGAAGTGGCAGTTTTTCATCCTGAGCTTAAATTAGGTTTGAACATTCTGAAAAACCTCCTGTGAACCTGCAATACTGATAGGAAGTACTCATATTTACTTCTTGTCTAACCTCTCTCAAGTTAACCTCCCCCTGTCCATCTAACTTCTTTCCATTTGGAGAAAAAATTGTGACATTCTGATTCAGACCCAGAAAAAGGGTTTAGGTACTTCATCCAAAGTTTTGTCTCCAGCTCAAATGCTCAGCTAATTATGGAGGCATCTATGCTCCCTTGCTAGAGCTTGAACAACACGGTCCCAGGGTGCTCACATGCCTGCTGCCAGCATGTGCCCCACAGCTACCATCACACAGATATCTGCCTTTCCCACTCCTCCCACCTGCTAGTCCTATGGAGATGAACCCATCAGACTCTCAGAAAGCACCAGCCAACTCAGGTTTCATTAAAAAAAAACAAACAAACAAATATGAGGGGGTAACTTCCTCCTTGTGCCCATCAGGCAGGCTGGTGCTTACTGTCTTGTTCACCATTGATGTAGAAGTGCCAGGTCCACGTCCTTCCTCCTCCAACACCTTACAAGAAATCTTAGTATAAATGCAGACTTCCAGCAAGAATATCCTGATTGTCAGATTACATTTTCATTTCTCCTGTTGGAATTTCTCCACTTGGTATACAAATATCCAATATCTTTTGGAGCAGAATTTTAATGTCTGCTGTCTGCACTTCTGGCATCTCCTTGTTATATATCTCGGGTACGATACACCCACAAAACATTGTCTGAAGAAAATGTGTCCCCCAAACTTTAAAATATATTTGATTGCCCTAATAGAATCTGTCAGAGGCCTTCTAATTCCTCAGTGCAGAAGAAAAAAAAAAAAAAGCTTTGGCTTCTATTGACAAATTTATGAGCACATGCAGCTTGATTTTTTTAAAAATTTTTCTTATTTTTAGGTTGAAGTATAGTCTCAAGTGAAAGGATCAACTTTTGCTACTACAGAGATCAATGAGACCACCATTGTATCTTTTTCTTTTTCCTCTGGCTCTATGATTTCCAGAGAAAGAAACTTACTAAGCTCTTTCTGTCTTAACCTTAGGGTGAACTTTCTAAAAATATCAGAAAGGTATCACATTTCTTGTGTATTCTTCTGTATTCTGTTGAGAGTTTTTGTATTCAAGAAAGATGTTTTAAAATTTTTCACATCGCTTATTTAGCTCCCTTTCCAGGGAACACACCTTCAAATAAAAGCAAGGATTTTATATGTTCTTAAACTAATAATGGGCATTTTATTTCCTGGTAGTATTAAAAATTGCATCTGTTCCAGCTTATTTACCAGTAAATTTCATTCATATATTCCCTTATGGAGGTTAGGTCACCTCAGCAAACATGAATTTTACCTCTTCACCTTCTACTGTTTGTGGATTTTCTTTCAGAAATAATATCTCAGCTGCTGGCATATATCCATATCCAGCTTGAAATTAATAGCTACCCCTTTCCTTTCATGCTGGCAGTTCTTTAAGCTTTTGCTGCAACATTGACAATGATTCTTATGATGTATTTTCTGAGGTAATATTGTTGCTGCTATCCTCTGAGCAGCCTGTGCATGAAAACCCTAGCAGAGCAAATCAACACAATTTAGTTCTTGCATGTTTGTTACAAATACTAGTCACTGCCTGGGGTTGAGTAGTTTGGTGGATGTGTTGAGTTTTTGTGGTGTCAACATTTGAACTGAGTCTACCTTCCTGTCCTAGATCTTTTTTATCATTTTGATTCTCTGTCATACATGTTGCAGCAAAACAGTCTTGAGCCTCCATAAGTTTCAAACTGTAGTGGGTTATTCACTTTTCTGGGTAACTTGGTTTCAGTTTCTTCAGTTTTATATTTATTCAGACCTGGAGTTTGGATCAAAATATACAAATCTTAACATTTATTAGTTGATTTATAAGCAAATGTTTGCAGAAAAGGAACCCTTCTCAGCATCCAACACAAAGACATACTCTTGTAGCTCTTATTAATGGAAGTGTAGTAAATCTCCATCCTTGGAGGTATTTGGAAGTCAGTTGTATAGGTCCACCAGCAGCCTGATCTAACTTTAAGGGTGGCCCTGCATTGAGCAGGAGCTTGGATTAGATGGACTCCAGAGATCCCTTCCAACTTAATTTTTCTAGGCATACATAGCAGTAGCATCTTATCCTTACACTACTGATTTTATTATTGTAATTTGCTCTCCCTTGGGAAGTTTTGCTGCAGAATGAGCGGTGAATCTGCTGCTTATGAAATCACCAGACAAATAGGGATTACCTAACCTTCATAGCAAAAGCAGAGATTGTGTAATCTTCCCAGCAGTTTTTACAACTGCAGTTTGTAAATACCTTATTCTTTTTTCCTGTCTACAGAAGGCCTGCTGTACTAATTGTGTGGTGGATTAGTGCTCTGAACATACAATACCCTAAGCCCTACATGTTGCTTGCAATCCTTGCTCTTTAGGGGGTGAATCACTCAATAAAATCCAAGTGTGTAAAGAGAGGTACCTGTGTTGTTGAGTTTTTTCTTGTGAGACCTGTGCGTTTCTCTGTATCCACCCCTGGGTCCAGGAGCTCCCAGTCTGCACACTCCTGCTGCCCATGGAGTCCTGCTCAGCCAAACCAGTCTGCACCTTTCCTTCAGCAGTGCTTTCCTCCCACCCCCTTCCCACTGAGGCTTTCTGACTCTGCTTGCCGGTGTTTTGGGATGTTCACGGCTTCCCTAGCAGAAGACATTTCCAAAGGGGAGGGAAGTATGAGGACTTCTCTGAGTGACACAGACCAAGGTGCAGCTGGTGACAATAGTCCCACACATTGCTCACTCATTGAAGGAAGAGACTACGGCAAAGTCTACTTAGAAAACAATCACCGAATGCAACCACAGCAGCTGTCAGATACTGTCAGATACCAGTACACCACAGCACCTAACACACTTCACCACCATCTTCTAGCCCTTCTTCGTCATGATTTAATCCTCCTCCACATGGAGTTCAGGGTTCTGAATGTTTCTGCTGTAGATGGATAGACAGGCACTAGGAGCTTGCTACTGCCTGGGGGCGTAGAGCAGACACTAAGTCTGAACTGACTGGAGCAGTATAAAACACAGACAGACTGCAGCCATCATTCCTACTCTCCCCTATCACCTGAATACATAAGGTTAGTAAATATGATTTTCTGGGGTGATGAGTTTGATCCTATCAACAGATTTCAGCCATTGGAAATGTAATTTGTTTACCTGCCTAGCTTTGGAAAGGGTGTTAGGCAAGGAAGAATGAATGCAGCAGAGAAAATCAAAGCAGAAGGAAGCACAGAAAGGGGAGCCACACAGCTGCAGAAAAGGCAATGTCGCTTTACATACCTATCAGGGAAAAGACAATAGAAGTGTGACCAAATCATTTTAGGAAAGTGTTTATGCAACCAGGAAATCACCTATGTGAAATATAAGACAAAGCCTGAAAAAGCAAAGCCATAAAAGTAGATAAAATTTTGCATAATGTGGTGGTCCTAAGGCTTGGTAAGTAAAAATCTCCTACTGAAACTGATTTAAAATAAGGAGCTAACTTTGAACTGTGGTTGAAGCCAGAAAGGCAAAACCCAAGGTGCTGATACTGCTCAGGATGGACCATTTCCTACAGCCAGTTGGCATAGGCAAAGGGATGTAGAACTACTTAAATATGGATCAAAATTTAATCCATGAGGCATCATCACTCTACATCTTTATGGTTTTAAAGTTTTTGGATCACAACAAATCATAATATTCATAAATTTTATTCTATTTGAAGACCTTTATTCAATCCTTATTCTTCTACTGGAGCTCACTGCACAGTAAATAAACTAACTGGAGAAAGAAAATCAGATCTATTTTTGTAGGTGACTTAGGTGAGCATATAGATCCTATGATTAGCAAAAAGAAAGTAGCCAAAACAAGCAGTTCATGAGAAGCTTATGGACTGAAACACTCTGTTCAGACCACCTGGTAAATAAACGGCTAGAAATAACAGGTAGCTGGAGAAATCAAGGTTGGTTTGAGAAGGACCTGTAAACAAATACAGGGCTAAATCTGCAGTGACCTGATCAACTTCACAACCTTGATGCATCCTACAATCCTAGCAAAGATGACTGTACAATATTTCTAGGTGACAGTTACCAGATATGACCAAACCATTTTATTTCTTGTGATCTACAATGGTGAAGTGACACACAATAATTAGTTACTTCAGGATTTATCACAAGCTTGTGATTCCATCTTTGCAAGGAATCAAATGTTACATCAGACCTTACAGAACTATGCTGTAAATCTTTTGCAAAACCAGAGCACATTTTCAGTATGTTAAGCAAGATCTGAAGCTATGTTTTTTGAAACTTTTAAAATGGCACATCAGCTTCTTCCTTTTCTTTGCTATTCCCAGTGGTGCACATAAAGAAAAGTTTTAACTTTGATATATTTTAGACAGGACTGTGCAAGTCAGTATATTTGTCAAGGTGAGTTGATGAGTACATTGCTTGCATGATATACACCAGCTGACAAACTCTTTTTATGCTGCCTTTTTATGTCTAGTTGTTTTGTATGATCTTTTTTTTTTTTTTTTTTTAACATGCAACTGTATGCAATTGCCAAATTGCTTAAATATGTAGTTACTTATTTTGTGGCCAGTTAAGGATAAGCAGTACTTTGGGCCGCAGGATAGTTGAGCTAAATTGTCTTTCTCAAGCCACCTACTGAAAATGTAACAGTTAGTTGAACCTATTGCTAATTCTACTTTTTCTCCCTCTGTTTCACGTTCCTTTGCATCCTACTCTCACCACATACTTCATGTTTGACTTTGCTTCTTAAGTATAAGGGAAACCTAGTTTTAAGGGGGGAGGGAGGAAGGAGTAGCGCAAGAAGAATTGCAGAAATATGTTATGTAAAATCCCAAGGGATTACTTCAATCACAAGTAATTTCTTCAATCATTTTAATCAAGCAACAAGAATTCACATTGTGATAACTCTCCACATTTTTTAATAATTGTCCCTCCTGAACTGATGTTAGTCCACATATTAGTTCTCTTTTAGGAAAGAACCTTGTAACCTCTTACTTCTCCTTGGAAAACAGTGTGAAATATGTCAATTCTTGTCAACGAGTCTTTTCAGTAAACATAAAACCAATGACGTCACAGTGTACGTGTACTCACTGCAGGAAATTCCACCCTCTCTGAGAACCAAAGGTCCAGCTAGATCCAGCAAAATGTCCAATGTCCTAGCATGAAACTTTTTCTCCAATCCAAAATTCATGAGAGCCTCAGGTTTCTCTTCACTTGCACTTGCTCTTACTAGCTTTCACTCCAAGTGATGGTCTATATTTTGCAGCTCTGCAATCTCCAGTACATTGTTTGAAGTCCTTTACTATCCTGCCATCCATGGGCTTGCTGACATAGAGAATCCTGTAATTAACAGGCAAGGACAGAATTTAAAAAACATGAAAACTTTAAGGTCTACTATACTGTGACAAAGATGCAGTTTTGTCCAAACTAATTGACACTGACACTGAGTGTGCTACACAGTAGCTAAATTGCAAGCTGTTTTGTTTGTGTTAATTGCTCTGTTGGCATTATTTATCTGTCCTGCATTAATTTAAGCAAGAACAGTTTTTGTTCTTTGGATTTCGATGAAGACTGTATTAAATATAGCTACTTTCATTTCCTTTGCTACTTTTCCTTGATGTTGCAAAAAGACCAATTTGAAAAGAAAGAAGAACACAGTAAATTTTGGCTCAGTGGGAGATGCACTCACAGTTGGATCCCTTCTTTTTATATTTCTCATAAATGCACAAGTATGTTGCCTCCTGCATTTTCCTAATGACAGAAATTTAAAGTCCTAGACAACAATCAACACTACAGGGGCAAAAGCAGTGCAGTTTTATTACCACAGAAATAAAATCAAAAGCTGGATCTGAAGCTGTACATTTTTCAACTTTTTCTTAATTTCAGTTTTTACCACTTTTGCTTATCATTCATCAAAAAAACCCAGAGTTCTCAAGTTATTACTGAGTATATCAGATCATTTTTTAATTAAGCATGAATAATAAATAGTGAGAGTGGCGCTTTTCTTAGTGAATACGGTATCCATATGAGTAGCATGTTGACAGAGGACACTGAACCCCAGGTAGGTTAAATAATTTCCTCAACCCCCCACATGGAATAAATGGCAAAAAAAGGACATGGATGACATTAGCAGACTGTTCTGCAGAACAGGAGTCAATTTGGAGAAAAATTGTGAGGACTAGAGAAATCTGCACAGACAGAATGCAAACACGCTTTAGAACTCCCACCAGCTGCAGTAAATTTTCTGACATTTTATGAGATGACACTGTTGAGCGTCCAGTTAACGCCTTGACCTCCAGTAGGGCAAAATTAAGACAACACCTAAAATCCACATCCAAATTAACAAGCCCCCCGTCTGTTCAGCCATTTCTAGTTGAAGGAGAGGAAGAGACAGCACTAAGATTATGATTTTGGAGCAGGTTTGTTTGAAAGATCAGGACAGGGTGGTGTTGTCCAAATGGGATGAAGTAGCTGCCTTAGGGATTTAGTGAGAAAACTAGTGAAGAAAAAAATCATGTGTCCCTTTTGTTTCTCTTTTTTAATGAAAATAAGTAATGTGAGATGAAAATTTGAAGAAGAGTTTTATGTTTGCCATATTAAAGATCTACATAGTAAACACGGATAAGGATACACAATTTTTTTAAGGAATTAAGAAGGTGCTGGATGCACCCAAAGCAACGTTCTCAATCTCCCCTTGATTTAAACATTGCTGCAAGAATCACTAATGCACTGCAGAGATAACAGATGTCCCTCAACTAAAGAAAATTAGAGGGAGATCATCACAGAAATACAGCCTCAGCACAGAGAGATATCATTATTTTCAGACTCTAGCAACCTCTGCTCAAAAGAAATATAGACAGAATCAGACCTAATTTACACTAGTGAAAACCCATGTTGAAGCCAACAATGTATCTTAACTAATTATTCTGAATCGGGGTTAGAATCCATTCCAGAGCCTATAATTTTTCCTCATGCCTGAAAAAATGTAGTGTAATGGAATTAGGTATCACAAGACTGGGACCTTATAATTCTCTGAGAGACAGGATAATGAAGAAATGTCTGTAAGAAAAGAAATTACCAACTTCTAGTCTGGACTGTGACTGGCAGCTGGAAGGCCATCACTAGCCCTGCACTCTCTCTGGTGCACGGAGCATCTCCATTGGAAGGTGTACAAATCCATGCATTCAGAAGACAGTAGTAGTTGCAAACCTTTCTTATTAAGTATGAAAGATATCAAAACATTTGAGACCTTGAAAAACCAAGATTTTTTTAAATATAAATCAGGGAAAAATATGTACAGAAATGCTGTTTAGGTATCAGTTTGCAGTTATTCTAGAAAGACAAACCAACATTCACATTCTCAGATATGTAAAGGGAATCCCATTATATTCCCTCATAAATGAGGGGGAAGGAAACAACAGAGTTACATTCTTCCTGCACACACTTTTCTGCCCTCCCTAATATTAGTGCTGAATCTGCTTAGAGTACCACACAGACCAATATATTACTATTGACAACATGTTAAGGTTTGACTTCCTGAACAAGAAAATCACTACTTCAATCTACGTTATTCATAGTGAGAAACACTGTATTGTTATTGCTTTGGCTGCTTTTGTAATTTTTTACATTCCCAGCAGAAGCAAAACAGGATGTATTAGTTAGGCAGTATGAATGATTCAACATTTCTTAGGTGTTATTACAAAACCTGAATTTTGACATCCTTTACTGAAGAGTTTTGTTATTATTCTTCATGGTTTTAGAGCTTCAGAGATTTTGTTGTAATAAAAATAAAGGAAACACATTAGTACTTTCTGAAATTCACATTGCTGTATATGCAAATTTTTAAAATAACTGTTAATAATATGAGAGACACGCAACAGATTCTGATAATCTTACAATAGTCTTACAATCATATCTTTTGCTCTGTCCAGGCTCAGGGACCTAAAGTGCTTTCAAATTGCAACAAACTCTTTATTCACACCCACACACACCTTCATACAGAGCTCTATAGAAATCTCTACAGCCATTGCAGCTCAGAGGAGCAGCTTTTCACGACTCACAGCAGCACTACACAGTAGTTATAAGCACCGAACACTGAAGAATATATTCAGCGAAGACACGGGGGGATTTAGGGACACAAAATATAAAGTAAGATCTCATAAGCTAAACTGAAAGCAATGCCTGCAGTTAAAGTCTTTTATCAGGCTCAGGATTTGGTTGCTTATAATTTTAGTTTAGCCATTGAGTTGGAGGCTTTCTGTCCCAGACACCTGTCTTGAGTTAAAGTTTCAGATCAATTCTTTTTCACTGTTCCCAAAACAAGGGCATTGACAGTGGGGTGAGTGCAATTGGCTTCAGGTGGTCTGAGAAGTCACCACTCCAACAGGTTTCAGTTACCACTGCAGCAGCCAAAGAGTTCTCACACCGTCAGCTACTGCTGGGAAGGCTCACACAGGCACGATGAGGCAATACAACCTTCAGCTTCACAGACCTGACCACAAGAGTATTTCCACCAGTGCCGTGAGCGTAAGGAAAAAATATAATGCTTTGGCCATACATTATTCTCAGCTGGTTTATTGTTAATGTCCCTAAGCTCTGAATGAAGTGTTAGAAGATTAGCATGAGTGGTCCACTGAGGTGTTAGAAATGACAATGTTCCCGTGAGAACTCAAAGCTTAACCAAAAGCTACAGGGCTTCAGGGTAAATCTTATTTGCCATAAAATTATGAAGACCCTGGGTAAAGAGTGGAGACACCCTCAGGAGAGATCCGTCTAGGGAAGGAAGCATCAAGGACTCAGGGTGTTGAGTTACTGGCTGCTCTCTGTGGTCCCTGAGACACCTTTCATGCACTTCAGAGAAGAGGAAACCAAGACCACAGGGCACAAAAAAAATCTATATGGGAATAGGGAAGAACAGGGAAAGTAGCTGGGGGTGGGTGGGGGAAAGGCAATTTATTAGCATAGTGGAAGAGATGGCTGGTTTTTGAGGTAGAGCAAACAAAATAGAGAAGGTCTGGAGCTAGGGGTCGTTTGGCCAGGTGGGATGGCAGGGGATGGGTTGGAGGCAGGGTGGTGATGGGGGCCAGGGCAGGAGTCTGCAGAGTGATGGGAGGAGGGAGCAGATCAGGACATGCAGCACAGGACACTCCTCCGAAAGCCTGAACCAGAGACACTTGTTCTGAATTTCTTCATTCCTCTTCTGTACTGTTTTTTCCCAGCCAGGCTGGAAAAACAGAAAGTCTGTCATACCACACCATATGGGCCTATCCTGAGGGCCAGTCATCTGAAATCCATCACGTAAGTGTGAGTTGAGAGAGTGACTGGGAGCTGCGTTGGATGGTTCTGCCTTGTGAGGGTCTGCTACCACCGAGGCGCTCAGAATATTAATGGATTTTACAATGGCTAGAGGACAAATGAGGATGCATTTACATTGGCAGGAATAAGTCCATACAGTATTGTACGACTGAATTTCTGTGTCTTCAGGTTGGTGGGGGTTTTTGTTTTAGTTAGTTAGGTTGGTTAGGCATTAAAAACCTAACACGATGGGAAAGAAAGCAAAAAAAAAGAAATATTCAATAGTTATCTGTACCTGGAAGGAACAAGGGCTTCTGAGGGAGAAAGGAGCATGTAGTTCAAGGCAGTAACATGCTGCATAAATCCAAAGCAGCTGAATTTATTTTGCAAAGAAAACCTTCAATCTAGCATTTCCCAAATTTCTCAAGTTTGACTTGTGATTTAGTATTTCCTTACTGTGTAATGGAATAAGGGAATTATGCAAACTGCAGTGCACAGGCCATTGGGGTCGTCTCATCACCTCTCTTACCAAAGTAGTCTGGGATATTTAACTACTGTGGGGTGAAGTCATAAGCTCATTTTTAGAGTCAGTGCACCACAGTTTTAAGCACCACTGGGAAATGCTTCCCTTCTTCTGCAAAGTCATCACAGGGTGCGAGGAGCAGTTGCTCCTGAGACACAGGAACTGAGTGGTCTGCAAAAACAGGCATCCCATCTCCAGCCTGGCAGGTCTGGTTTAAAAAGTGCCAATCTAAATGCTGGAGCAGACATAGAGTAGCTGCTGCAAAACATGACAGGACCCAAAGAGGCTGTCTAGTGTCACAGGAGACAGCAAAGCAGAAAGCTGGTTTTGGAACTACTCCTTCTTGTGCAGCCAATAAGTACTTTTCATACCTTCAACTGCTTTCATAAGCAATTTCTCACCAGCAAGGGGTTTGATCTGTCAAATAATATACTATGTCTACCTATCTAAGTCCCATTTTTGTTGTTTTTCAGAGCAAAGAACCGCAGGGAATCTCCTGAGTAGTGTAAATTCTTATTTCATTATGGAACTCATTTCATTGATTGTTGAAAAGAGAAGACTACTTGGGGTTTGGCATTTGGGGCATTCTTTGACATCTACGAACTGAAGAGCTCAGAGAAGGCACCAACCAGAAAATAACTCAATACAAACCCCAGGGGTTTTTTTCTCTTGAAAATTATCATTTAGACTTCTTCCATGCCCACAAGCAAAATTTAGGAATGCAGTCAAACACATGTGCACAGCTCCCATTGAAGCTTCTAAGAGTTTCATATGCTTAGTGAAGGGTAAACAATTTTCTGTGAGCCTCTGAATATTTTATTTGCAGATGTGCTAGAATCTATACGACCAGTATGTGCAGACATTATCGCATTTTATTTCCCTTCAAATGTAAGTAGATTTAGAGAATGAAAACGGTGACAGAAGTTCAGCCACAGCAGCCTTATTTTGCATTTTTGCAACCTGAACATGGCTGCTACAACAACTGAATCATGAACTGATGCATTCATAAATTGTGAGCTATCCCCTCTTAGTATTTGAAAAATGAATAAGTTAGTAATATTTGAAAATGTGGCTACTGTACATGTCCAGTAATTTTCTTTTGGCTTTTTAAATCCATACTCCAGTATTAGCATGATGAGCACTCCAGGCATGCTAGGAATCAGTATCATCCAATATGGGTGCTGGGTGTTGGTCTTTGGAGCATGTTCTTACCATGACAATGGTTTAATGGTTGCTTAATATATAAAAAAAAATGTCTTGAACATTTTATAGTATCATCATGCCATCTAGAGGTGGGATATCACTGAGGCTCCCACTTACCTTCGCGCCAGAGAAAAGCAACATATTTAGAGGTATAGTGGGATGAAGGCCTTTGAAGATAGACTTTCACTAGCATGGAGATAGTGCCCTATGGCATGGGCCCCATGCTGGGGAGAGTATCTGGTGATTCAGATCCCATATGGGGGTAGCGTTGGGAAGTAACCCTCCTAGAAGGTAGACCTTTGGAGGTTCTGCTTCTGCATGACTTCTGACCCCAACCCAATAATACTGACTTCCTTCTCACACTTCATATCCCATACAAAGCCACTCAGGTGATCAGAGATCAGGCTGCCCAGCTGTATCTGGTTGGGAACAAGGGACACTAGCCTGAGCTGCACATATAGGGTCAAGGAGAGGAAAGGGAAGTCTGTTCTGGGAGCCTCAGTGCCAAGACACATGACAAAAGAATGACAAATATGCTAGTAGTTATGGAGAAATTCCATAATTTCAGTGAACTAACTCACACCTCATCAGCTACAACCCCCATTACAGAGAGAAGCCAGGAGGGATGGAAAACTCAGCAACATGAAATATGCAGTTTTCAAGGAACTGTCCACCTGGGACATGGAGTGTGGACCTTCTACATCCAAATAGTCCACCTCACCAGCTGCAGAAGTACTGCAGGCCTACTCCCTATAGTTTTGTGACTGGTACTGAGAAATGTATGAACTCTGCATGAGCTCACTTGCAGGGCTCATATCTCCCTGTACTTACCTTTGCTCTCCCCTGCACAGACCTTCATCCCAGTTAGTGCCTAAACTGACGGCAGAGACACTAACTGGGTCCTTCTCCATTACCTGCCTTCTTCCTTTTATTAAACACATGGAAACTTAATATTTGAGGCTGCTTTATTAGATTTGGTTGCAATTAGACCATGGATTCCAGCACTATTAATAAAGGACAGGAAATGCTATTGCATGATATTCATTATGAAATGTTAGGCATTAAAAAACCCACCGCTCATTCACAAAACAAAAATAAGCACTGGACAATCTGTTGCTTCTCTGCCCAGCTCAACTAGAAACTGTGCTGCATCTGGCACTCCTTTTTCACCTGCCTATGAAGTCCTACAGAAGAACAAACACTGTAAGCATCAATGCTGCTTGAAGCAGTAAAATGAGTCAGGTCCATTTCAAAAAAGGAAAAAATTAAAAGAAACAGCCAGCCTTGCATTCACCACATGCTCCCCATCTGCCTTGGCCCCTTGATTTCCCAATACTTTTCCTACTTCCCTGAAGTAACAGGTCCCTGAATGGGAATCAAGTATTTCTCACAGAATTAAAGGACCATAGGATAATTTAGACCCCAGCAGGTCTCTGGTCCAACCTCCTGCTCAAGCAAGTATAAGGGTGAGATCAGCACAGCTTTCTCAGGACATTGTCTAGTCAGGTCTTGAAAACCTGCAAGGACAGAGACAGCACAACCTCTATGATCGAACTGTTCCACAGCTCGACTGTCCCCATGGGGAACAAGTTTCTCCTTGTATCCAGTCTGGATCACCGTCATTCAACTTACGCTCTTTGTCTCTCACCCTCCCACCATGCACCTCTGTGACGAGGCTGGCTCTCTGTTTTTATAACCTTGTCAGTAGTGGGGTGCTTTGATCCATCTTGAAGTCATCTCCAGTCTGAACAAGCGCCTGTCCTTCAGCCTCTCCCCACAGGACAAGTGCTCCAGCCCTGACCACTCTGGGGGCCCTCTGTTGAACATGTTCCTATTCATTGACAACTTTCTTCTATTGAGGCCCCAAAACTGGCTGTAGTAATCCAGATTTGGTCTAACGAGTTTAGCTTATTAGCAAACCTCAGCATTTGCTACAAATTTATTACATTTGTTAGTGTTTTTTACAGTATTTGCTTTTATTATCTCATGATTTCTGTTTAACTGAATAGCAAGAGATACATGTGTTTCACACAGGTGTGCAAACTCTCTTCTTAATAAAGCGACCAAAAATAAGGAAGAAAGGAAAGGACTACTGACAAGGAGGCTGCTGTTGGAAACTGGCAAGAGAGCCATGATTATGTTTAGTTACGATTTTCAACTTCTTTTACCTTCAGGTGATTCTTGTCCTGTTTTTAAGGATACAAGAACAGTAAATTAAATAAGGGTATTGCATAGCAAAACTACTGAGAAAACCAGAAATATCTTTTCCCCATAGCAAAAATCTAATGCTTGGTTTACTTTATGCCTCCTATTACATATAAAACCTATGGCTGAATTTGCTTTACTGTCTACTGTTATATTCCTACATCTAAGAGTACAGAACAAGCACACGTCAGCATTGAAAAATAAAATGGAAAAGAAAGTCTCAGCTCAGCGCCCTTGCAAAATAGCATCAAAGGCATTCTGGAAACAACCCTCATCCCTAGAAATGTATGTCAGAAGTAGTAATTAGTACTGTAATTACCCTACAGGCTTGGCATCTGTCTTAGATAAGCATTTAAGCCTCAAGAAAACAGGTCAGCATGACTTCAGTTGACACTTACAAATACATGAGATTGGAAGAGCCAACCAAAATTCAGAAAAATACTATGCTAACTACATCTGCTTTCACTTGGACAGCACTACATGGGATACCGATGTTTTCACCAAGCTCCCAACACCATCTGTGTAGGTTATCCAACAATTTCTCCAATGTAAAATTCATAAGCTGTTTTGGAAGTAGGAGTTACTCCATTGCCAGCCATGTCTCTTAACAAAAACAGCTGTTTCCCCTGTGCTTTGTGCTGCATTCAGTGTTCTTAGAGCACTAAGCACTCACCTCCACTAAGGTGGGAACCGGGCTGATTGCACGGCCACTATGGGCCCCACTGACAGGGGATCTCTGCCCATGCCATGGTAGACATCAGACAGACTTGCTGTGGCAGCTGAAAACTGAACCACTGAAGCTACTATCTGCAGCTGTGGCTCAACCTCTTTGGGATACATTGGTCTGTCCCAGCAAATAAGTGTGTTAATGGGAATCAATGACTGTAGCATCATAGTTTGCAACCTAGCATAATATGCATGGATGGACTCTGATTTGGGTTTACCTGGAACATGGAGGTCAGTCATTTCTGTGGTGGTGGGAAGACATCTGTCAGCAGGGCAGAGCGACCATGGCCTCAGCTGCCCTTCCTCATGCCGCATTCGTCACAGTCTTAGGAGGTGGGGTAGTTTTTGCCTTAGCATCCATATCCCATTTTGGTTTTCCACTACAGGCATATGTGCTTGTGTCCCTGAGCCAGCACCCAGTTAGTTTCAGCTAGTGAGGAAATTTAAAAACTCCCTTTGCCTTTTTCTTTCTCTTTAGGAAAAGAATTATATAAAAACAGCACCAGATCTGATGCCAGAACAGATCTGCTTTCTTCCAGTCTCTCAAATTCCCAGCCTCTTAGAACTGCAAAGCCAGACACTTTAGAGGAATAATAGCAATAATAATTTTATTTCTATTCATAAAACTAAATATACTATTCTTATTCATAAATGTTTTTAAACACCTTGGAAATCTGCTGTAAAATATTGTAGGTTGAGGCCATCTGCTTTAAAAAGAAAAGTTCAGGCTTTAATCTGTATATATCTATTTCAGAGCGATTAATTTACTCCCTTTCAAGCTTATCAGATGCTCAGCTCCCAATATGGAGGTGAAATTTTCCAAAAACTAGGCACAAGACTGCTGAGTTTGTTTTGTTTCCTGAAAATCAGCTGCTTCTTTTGAGGAATACTGAGAAGTCACAAGTGCTGAGACCTCAAAATTGTCAGTAAAATTTGAGAAGGTTCTGAGATATTTATTTTGAGAGATATATATTTTTAAAAAACTGAGAGATATGATTCATATGCATATGAACCATGATATATTTATTAGATAAATGATACATTTATTAGATTGTGAATGCATACTTCTCAAGATAATTCGTAGTCCTTTTGGTTCATAACAATGGAAGCTCATTTAATTTCAGTTTTTACAGGATAGGCAGTTACAGTGTTCGGTTTCCTATTTCATGAGCAAATGCTAAGCTTCCCAGCAAGTGCCTGCCTTGTGAGTTAATCTTGCACTCATTATCTACACTAGCAAAAATACACCCTTGTGACTGAAAGAAATGGCACCTTAACAGAAAATAGAAAAGAAAAGCAGCTGCCCACTGTGATGAGAGAAAACAACATGATGACGATATTCCTTGAGGACCCGTTTGAATTGATACATAATGACAACCACCATCAAACCAAAGATAATGTCATAGAGCTCAATAAAACAGGAGTAGTGAGAGGGTGTAATAATATTTGCAGTAATAAAACTGCGTTTCTGACAAAAGCCTAAATAAAGAACGTACTAATACAATCAAGGAAAGAATTAGCGGGACTGGATTTCCTTCTAAGCAATCCCCCGCTTTTTTGCTTTAATGATGAGCAATCAGTTGAAGGAAAAACCAATTACAGTAGCCCTTACATGGTGCAGCAAAGACTTATAAAGGATAATTTGCTTTCACAGAGCAAGGAAGCTAATGAGAAACCCAGAGTGTTTCCACATGCACCACCAAACTCTCTTTCCAGCCAACGTGCTAATCTTTCTTTTATTCTTTGTGATTCATCTCCCTGTGCATGTCATTCACATTAATCATCACTCAAACAGACTTGTAAGTGCAGAGGTCCAAGAGAAACACAGCCCAGAGACTCCCAGGTCTGCGACCCCTACTCCCTGCTGCTTGTCCAGACCTGACCTGCCATCCTGCACAGGAGGGCACTGTTGTACAGTACTGATTAAAGGCAGGCTCTTCTATTTCTCACAAAGCCAAAAAAAAAAGGCAGTAACGAGGCCCTCAGTACCTACGTACTTTTGCTGAAGTGACTTCGGTGAATCTTTACCCTGCACCACTGGCACCCTATGATATTGCTGCTGGGTGTGAAAACGTCCCCAGAACAAGGGCAGGACAGCGGCAGCATCAAGTGGTGCTCAGTCCCCCTCCGGCTGCCCTCGCCTCACCTCAGCTTACCACACTCATAAAGTTCACTTGCACTTACAAAGGTGAACTGAGACCTACGTGCTCATCAAAACGTCATCTGTTGAGACGTGAGAGTTTTTCTTTGGCTCATTTGATTTTCCGCATACTGCCCTTCTCCTCCTCAGCCTTTATCACGAGCTCCATCCTCCAGCTCTGCTGGCAAAGGGAGGGTCGATAGCACATGTAAAGTTAGCCGCCAGGAGCTCTCTCACCAGCTCTCAGAACGGAATCAATATAAATACAGTGTTTGGCTTCTCCGTTTATTGCTGATACGGTAGAATATTAAAGTCCAACTTTTATTCATTGAAAGCTCTATTCTAAACTTGCTTTTGTACTGTCTGTTGCTATGCATACAAGAAATATAAATTATCAGTACAAGTAGAGTAGCCCCTGAAAACATGTTGCACTCAACTGAACTATTGCATTTTTCTGGAAACACACCTTTTACTCCTTTTTCCTTCTTATCTACATTGTAATCCTTTAATCTTTGCCAGCACAATGTTTTCTGTAAGAGTTATATCCATAAAAATTACAAAACCTCTTCACAGAGAGTGACATGAGTCAAACAGTAATACCAGAGAATGCAAAGTAATGCAAGAGCTCAAAAAATCTTGCCATATTTTCATGCCAGTAGCAGCTAAACTCATGAATTGTTACCCCTGTAATGTGTGAGGTCTATCACTTTCTGCAACTCTGACCCATGACTGAGACCCAGAAAGAAAGAACAACTTTGTGTGTTATGTGTGTTAAATGTGAGGTCTGAGTATTTGCATACAAAGTCAAAAGACAGAACTTTCTAGAAAGATCTCCCTTATCTCTATATTTGGCTGAGTTTTCCAAAGACCCTTTCCAGTTGCCTATCCTGCCTTGCAAACCTGCCCATACCTGTCCCCCTGGGAAATGCAGAGTGCTGCCTCTTGTAAAACAAGCTCTTCTATGAACAGCACACAAAGGGCACCAAGCTTCAGATGTGTCCCGTATTCTCTGCAGTCACCAGCTAGCCATCTAACTGTAACTTCTGGCTTTCCCTTTCATACCAGTCCATACTGGTGTGACTTCTTCCCCTTCTGGTCTTCGAGCATCAGCCTGAGCTCTGACCAGCAGTACAGTAACATCTGAGGTTTTTATTTTCTCCACAATGGTTTATGGTCTTTCCCTTAAAAGTCCTGTGTCTATACAGTAGCGATTTTTACCTTTTTTTTTTTCCTTTTTTTTTTTTTTTTTTTCCACATAGATGGAAGTGCAGGAAGAAGACGAAGCCCTTCCTATCTGTAAGCTTAAGGCCAGAGTTTGAATCTTTTAAGAATTTAGCATATTTCAATTACAATTTTACACCCTGGTCTGTGCAGATGTTCCTCCCAGCCTTACAGTCAAAAGCACAAAAGGGTAAGCATTTCAAAATGAACGTGTCAATTTGTTTTCTCCCCAGGAACCTAGAGGTAGACTACCAACAGTCAGGCCAAGGGATGGCCATCAGTAATGATTGTGCACTATTTCCTGCTAGCAAAACCATAGCCACTTAAACTACCGGAGGTCCTAGATTGATAGCTGCACATTATACTGACAGAAATGGGTCTCAGCCACCCGGTCAAGATACATCACTCAGTGTTCTTTCTGGTGCATATGCAATTAGTAGAGAGTGAACAGGTAGCAGGGCTGGACTGTAAAGGTCCTGGGAGCTGTATCATGATGTACAGGACTCCAAAAACACGGGGTCTGATACCTGTGCCCTGGGCACGCTTGGATTTACCAGGTAAGTGTGGTCAGAAGAATGCCCACCTTCCACCAGACCTGTACTGCCTGCCTTGCGCACACTAGTGTACACCAACCTGAGTCTGTGCTTATCCCAGCCTCTCCTCCAGGCTGGGCCACACCTGCTCCTGTGGCAGTCACATCCTCAGGGCCAACTTCTCGGAGCCTGCTTTAAAATAAAATCTGACCAGGACACCTGGGTCGCCTCCTGTCAAGCCTCCTGGGCTTTGGTACTCATTGTAGGAATGTGTCTTCTCCACCGGGATGTATGCCATCCTACGTGGTGATAATGACCAGCTCTCCTCTTGAAGTTGGTCACTGAAGGAAAAAAATAAAAAGCAGGTGCTCTGTCAGTGGCTCACTGCCCTGTGGGTAGAGAAGGCATGGGGATTTGTCTATAGAAGGAAGCCCAGGCAGGACTGACATTTTACTGACAATATCCATGGTGCCACAGCCAGGCGGCTCCTGGCTGGGCTGGGCAGGCATCAGTTCGGCGCCCCACAGCAACCCTTCTCTCTTCAGCAGCTTTGTGCAGGTCCTCCCCGGGGCTCCTGATTTTTGAAGGGCTAATTTCCCAACATTTATACAGTATGAACCTTACGCAAAGAACTACTGTGCAGTCAGAAAAGAGGCAGTGCTTAATGTGGAAGGATGAAATTCCTACCGTTTTGTGTGCTAGACTGCTGAACAAGAGATATCACACAAGCAGGTGAATTGGCTGTTTTTTCCTTTGATATCACATAAATAAAATGAACAAGTAGATTCTTTGCTCATTCCAAAGACATCTTTTATTTCAGATTTACTACAGTGTCACTACACAGACAAATTTTGTTATGATGTTCTCCAGCACAAGGTTGAATAATTGAATTGTCAGCCAAGCAACTAGTTGAGATCTTTAAAAAATATTTATAACTGTCAAGCACAGAAGCATTGTAGTGTTTTCGGTACATATTTGTTCCCTCTTTAAGGCTTTCAGATCATTCAAATGGAGTCAGTCATTATTATTTTAAAGGATGTCTCTAATATGTTTTTATATTATCTCTACAGAAATTGAACATTCATCAGTCCAGGCAAGGTTGTCATGGCTAGCAACAGCTGTTGGAACCACAGATATTTATGTATTATGTATTGCTATCAATCACAGCAGAGGTATCAGGATTTTTCTTCTGAAAAGAAAACAGGTACACACATGTCCTTTATTATTCTCTTCTCTTTTGATGTGTCTTCCCACATACAGGAAGTGCTACTTTTATATCTTAACAACGGGTAGTATTAAATATCAGAAACCACTCTGGCCAGCCTAGGCCAGAAGTTAGAGCCAAATTTCCTGGACATCAGAAAATAAGGTTCTGTAGCAGCTTCCTTGATGTCGTGGTTTAACCCCAGCCAGCAACTAAGCACCACGCAGCCGCTCACTCACTCCCCCCCCACCCAGTGGGATGGGGGAGAAAATCGGGAAAAAGAAGCAAAACCCACGGGTTGAGATAAGAACAGTTTAATAGAACAGAAAAGAAGAAACGGATAATGATAATGATAACACTAATAAAATGACAACAGCAATAATGAAAGGATTGGAATGTACAAATGATGCGCAGTGCAATTGCTCACCACCCGCCGACCGGCACCCAGCTAGTCCCTGAGCGGCAATTCCCTGCCCCCCCCTTCCCAGTTCCTATACTAGATGGGACGTCCCACGGTATGGAATACCCTGTTGGCCAGTTTGGGTCAGCTGCCCTGGCTGTGTCCTGTGCCAACTTCTTGTGCCCCTCCAGCTTTCTCACTGGCTGGGCATGAGAAGCTGAAAAATCCTTGACATTAGTCTAAACACTACTAGCAGCAACTGAAAACATCAGTGTTATCAACATTCTTCTCATACTGAACTCAAAACATAGCACCGTACCAGCTACTAGGAAGACAGTTAACTCTATCCCAGCTGAAACTAGGACACTTGAATGGAGACCTGCAGACAGAAATCCAAAGCCAGGTGGAGATGGAGATTGAAAAGTTTACAAAGGGATTTGGTAAAGTACTGCTGACCGCAACGGCACACAGCAGGACGCAAAGATGCAGGAGACCTTCTCCAATTGTATACTTATTATATGTATTGCTACATATCCTGTTGCAATAGCACCTTGGTGCTACCTTCATCCTCCAGGTTGTGCCTCCCCTGCACAGTGCTCCTCGGTGGAGAAAGGCTGACGGTGTGGACGTGCCACCCTGCGTGCAGACCTCGGGTGAAACCGAAGGCACCCCGTGCCTTCAGAGCAGCCCTGGTGCCGCCGGGCCTGTGCGCACCCCACGTCCCTGTGCCCGGTCACGGCAGCGGCGGAGCTGGCAGCGGGGCCACCTGCCTGCCCCTCGCTCCCTGGGCAGCCCTGCTGGCTGCAAACCGCTCTTTGGAGCAGCTCGGTGCTCTCTGCAAACAGCCTTAATTAGTAACATCAGCGCTGATAATCAATAATGACAGCTCAAGTAATATCCAGCTATAACAGTGCCATAAACGGAAATCAGACTCTTTCATATTAGGTCAATTAAGCTGTAGGTAATAAGAGTCTCTTAAGCCATCAGAGTGGCTTTTTAAACAGATTACTGTAACTGGAAATAGTCTTTATTTGATGTGGGCTTTATCTTCTGACATGGGGTATTTTCAAATCTTTGCACTCCTTGCAAAAGCACTGCCAAACCTGCTTACCATCAATACGAGCCGCGCTACCGAAGCCTGTAGTAAACAGAAGGCTTAATAGCAGCATCAAGTACAGCAGGCTGCGGGACTGGGCAAACAGGAGAATGAACAGCAGCCTTCAAGCAAAGTTTCAGGAGGGATAATGGAATAGCATAAGCAAATAGGGAAACCATCTACATTTTAAAACCGAGTGAACAATTGGCCATCCTCCTAAAATAAATATCTAGTCTTTTTTCCTAATGAATTAGTCATGAGGCTTTCTATTGAATTTTTTCATGCCAAATCTCTGGGTTACACCTGAACATATTATACAATGAAATCTTTTCTATATTGATCACATTTTTTTTCTAAAAGAGCAGGTTTTATTGCTCTTGAGTAGATAAGAGATGTGGTTTCACCCCCAGACAGTGAAACTAGAATATCAGCATAATCTTTCTTAATGCTTTCTTTGCTACTTTAGCTGTGTAATCGTTTCCAAAAATATCTGTGTGACTAGGGATCCAAGTGAGCTCAACAACAGCTCCAATCGATTTCAATTGTTCAAACAGCTGTATGACTTAAGAATATATCCTTTATCCTTATTTGGATTGCTAACAGAGACCCAGTAAAATCCTGTAGGATTTTACCTGTTTGTGTGAAACCACCTCCTGAGTAATATTAACCTGCCAGTTTAAAGCTGGGATAATACAATTACCTAGAGCTAGATCTTGTGGCCCTACTTATACCCGTGAGCACATAAAAAAACTTAGGAAGCATTGAGTAACTCACAGGGAAAAAAAAAATCTTACCAGTGTGATGAAGGCATACATGAGTTAGTGCTTCCAAATTTACACAGCTGAAGTCAAAGAGAACTTTCATAGGAGCATAACTAGGCCTGTAGGCAATCTGCATCCTTGGCCAAAATTAAAAGATGAGTGATCCACCAGCACAATATTAATGTTAATATGTCATATACATGTAATTAAAATTAAAGACAATTCTTACACAGTAATTTTTAGAATATTACAAGGCACAGATGAAGGGGAGAAGCAATTTTCACTGACAGGTTACTGGTTCATGTAATTTTAACTATACCAACATATATCAAAGTTTTAAATACTAGTAACATTATCACTAAGTCGTCAGAGCTAACAGGTACAATTAAAACACTGGGAGTCAAAAAGTCTAGCTTCCTATTTGTCATGGAAAATGCAAATTATTTTTTCATTTAGAATGTTTCTTGATCCTGAAATGTGTACTGTACTGGATTGCACATCTGACCTCTCACAAGGCCTCTTTATAAGAAGAAAATGAGGTCTTCCCACCTGCCATGCTACTGAGTACCATTAGGCTCCAAGAGCAATATAAGGCCAGATGGAGAGTATTTTGCTAAGTCATACCAAAATACCAGTGCTTAAACACTTTCTATAATAAATTGCATAGACTATGCAAAGAAAAGGTGGCTATTACCAACTCTTTGCTTCAACTGTGAAAGAGATATAAAAAACATTTATTGATATCAGGTTTAACTGTCTGGCTTGATTGGGGTCAAGTGTTGGTTCAGGTATTTCCATTGCTCTGAGATGGTCTGTCTTGGTTCCTGGGAAAAAAATAAGCTCCTACAACAGTGTGCTACACTCCTTAGACCTGTTTACGATAGAACAATAATTCTGAAGAGAGTGAGATACCCACGCAATCTGGCATGCTTTCTCCATTTGCAATATATTTTGTATAATGTAAAGTCCCACTCCGGTTAAGCAGGTTTTTATGACCAATTTGCAAGATTTTCGGTAGATGACTGAGATTTTTGTTCTGTGATGGCTGGCTATATATATCTAAATATATATTGTAAAATAGGCTTCAGATGCCACAGTTATAATAAAATGACCAACATACCATTCAGCTCACTTTTGTGCATCCATTTGCAATTATTCACACACTTCTGAGTTTATAATAGATCATTGCAAAATTATTTAATAATATATAATACAATGCTTTTTTATCTCCAATTCAATCACTGTTACTTCAAACGTATGTCTCTTCTGTGTCCTATATCTGAGCACACTTCAAATGAATACTTTTTGTGATGATCAACGTTAACAACTTTTTCTGAAGATCACACATTCAACAACCACCTGCCTATTGTACTTTTGCTATTGTAACTGGATAATTTCTGCTTAGGTTATTTAACTTTCCACTCTTGTTTTTCCCAATTACTGCTAAAATAGGCAGGAAAAATCCTTTAGGGGAAAAGGTCTTTCAACATTATTTCCTAGTGGCATTTGTGAAACAAGTCCACATAATACAATTCCATATCAACATGACATAATTGGGCATCAGCTAAGTGTACACCTGTGTATAGGACTAAGATGTAATAATAAATCAGATTTTTCCAAAAAACTGTTATGGATTCAATTTCAAACAACTACAGATTTGACAATACAGGATAGAAATTACATTCTACAAGACCAAAACAGTAATTTTTTTGTGGCTATCAGGAAGTTACGAGGTAAGTGACCGCACAGCATGTAAAGGATTGGAGTACTAAGCCCTTTGTCTTTTTTGAAAGAAGAATGTGGATTGTCCTAATCATTTAATTCCTTTTTCCCTGATAATTTTATAGTCCTTTATCTTATAAACAAAGCTCATTTTATATGAGAAACAGAACACAAAAATCTACATGGGAACTGCATATTCTTCTATTTAGTACAAAAAAATATTCAGTATATGCAGTTCTGATGATTTGAGATGGAATTTTAGAAACTGATTAAATCCAGCCTCTCTTCTTGATGTGAGAAGCTTACATTAACCATCACGGTAGAAGTAATTTCACATTTAATGATTTTTGTTCTGTTTTAGAGGTGTTTTCATTTTTCCTAGTGTCAAACAAATAAATCCTATAAACTGGCTATAATAAACCAGCAGGAGTTTCCACTGTGCCTGCAACTTTTAGCTGGGACAGTTACTTTCCTTCCTGGCAGATGTTTTATCATTCATGTCATTTATTACACCAGACTTTTACTGTGTAGTGCTATTGCACACTGCAGAAAAGGCCACAATATACATCTGGAGGGAAAAAATCCGCCTGAGGATTCTCTGACAGTGCTCGTAGCTCACAGCACCACAGCAAAGAGCAGGGTTTTCACTGCCATGAGGGAAGTTTGGCAGTCTGCTCCCCTATCCAGCATACATCCAGACAACCAGGGGATGCACAAACGTATCCTGCCTCCATCTCATCCGCCTCTGCTCTCACCCAAACCCCTGAAAAGGAAGCTGCATTTAAGACAGCACAGACCCTGGGAAGGAACATGAACTTTTGGAAGCAATAAAAAACCCACCACTATACGTAACTCCACTTTCTTTTGTGTTTCATTCAAACAACACTTCTGGACAGGAGCCAGTGAAAAGTCGGTGTTGACAGGGGAGAATGGTTTGTGGTCCACCACAGAGTGTTCCCTCTTCCCCATTTGAAACTTTACCTTCTCCCTCCCAGGGCAGGCACTGAACCAGCCCGAGGCCAAACTGGGACACAAAGCTCCAGCCTGGGAGGAATGCTCTCCCATAAAGCAGGTGGTTAGAAATTCCCCTTGTGCCCTCATTTCCGTGACATCTGTATTCACTCTTTTTATGCATCAGTCAGATCAGGCTCCTCAGAAGAGAGAAGCTGCAGATCTCAGTAGGACCGAGGCATGAAAATGAAGCTACTTTTATGCAAGTTCTTTTTAATGTTTCCTTTCCACCTAGGAGATTTTATATTGAACATGGCTTGGTTGCCTGCAGTGTGCTGTACAACTGAGGAACCAGAGCTATCAGTTCTTAGACCATACAAACTAATCCAGAACATAGGAACACATCTCATCGCCCAACTGGGAACACCAGGAGTTCTCTCCTTTGGGTCTCACCTCATAAGGTTGATGAGACCCATGGCCAAGACTTCTTTGCTTAGTTCCACAGCACAAAGCCCTACAGCCTAACAAGCCTTGCATTGCCATTGCTAGTAAGAGCCCACAACCTTTATATTATGTCTGCAAAGCCTTGGACCTAGGACTTGTCAGGATGGCTTTGTTTGGATTGGTTTGGCCTGCCTGGAGCTTTGTTTTAGCCAGCTGAGCTGTTACAGCAATTATTTACCTGCCAGGTGAATATTACCTAATTTGTTTAAGTTTTAGCTTAGCTTGTTAGGGTTGTGTTTTATAATGCCTATTGTTATAATAGTTTTGAGATTTCTGTATATAATAGATAGTAGAGAAGCAGTAGTTATTTTGTGTAGAGGCAGCTATGACCTAGAATAAAACTAGTGTAGAGGATTACACAAATAACGGATTATAGTAGAGGTTTTGTAAGTGTGGAGACAGGATGAAACCAGAGGCTCCTGGGCTATAAACAAATCACTAATGATCAATTACTGGTCATTAAGCCCTTGGGAGGCCAGTAAAACTGGCTTTAGAGATAACAAAAGGAACAAAGAACAAATATTCAACATACGTAATTAAAACATACTATATATAGTATATTTAGATATAAAGTGGAATTGTGGACCAATGAAGAAAGAGGAACGTGCAGTACGTGCTGAGAAACATATAAAAGTAGCCCCAAGCAAATACTGGAGTAAGGTGGAAGAAATCCTCAGCAACACTATACATCCTCCAGTGAAGAACTCGAGACACTAACAACTAACCATAACCCTCTCCCTTGCTTCTTGAGGCCCAACAGAAGGGTAAGCATAACACCGGAGAAAGGGGTAGAGATGAGCAAATTGGTGTGTACAAGTTTCAATTGTATCATGACTGGGAGTGAGCTATAATAATTTGAAAATTTGGAGTGTTGGTTTTATCAAAATGGGACTAATAACTCTTTGATTCGACTGCTAATATATTAATTAATTCTTGGATTGATATGTAAGGTTTGGGTTTTGAGCCCACATAAATTGCATGGTGTGTTTCATTTGGTGTATTTTGTACCCACGAAGCTTAGTTGTTAATTGTGGATGCAACACAAAAACACATTAAGAAAGTTGTTATTCCCAGGAGCATATGGTCTACACGATGACAAAAAATACCAAATGCATGAGACAGAAGTTGAAGTATGAGTTAGTACTAAACCAAGCATATTATCTACAGGAGACAGAGATTTCAGAGAGACAGTTCAGTTGTGCCTATTGCTTGGAAGAATAAATAAAGCCTCCTTGGTTTAGAGAAGATGAACTGTCTTTATTCTGACAGCTCTGTTTTCCCATTAGTAGCTTCCCATGGCATTGCCATCAGATTGTTGACAGAAATGTGGTTTTGTAAGTATTAATTTCTAGAGGGGGCGGCTCTGTCCCTTAGGCCATAATTTTTGTCACAATAGAAGCAGATTTTCACATTGCTAAAATTAGTCTTTCAGTTGACTTTGCTAGCAGAAATATGACAAATGCTTCTGAAAATTCTTATTAAGCAAATTTCATGGAGATATTTATTGTAACTTCCTGACATTCTTAAAAAAAAAAAAAACGCAAAACACAGAGTACTCCTCTGAGGTATATGCACACATTTAAATAACTTCTCACAAAAATAACAGGATGTAGATGAGAATGGTCAAGACAACAATAGCTTTACTGTAATACATGTCGGTGTTTCCAGTTTCATTACTAGCATCTCATACAGTCTACCTGAACCTTCTGCCTGTTTGCTTTTTGATTTTTCTAAATAACAAAGTGGAATGGGGGGCTGGAGGACAGAAGGCCCAATAGAACAGGATAGAAATTGTCCTCTTTTTCATACGCAGTCTCTTAGGGCTGCTGTCAGCATATTTTCAGAGCAAACCTGCCTGTGAAGTACTACTTGTGAAACCTGAAAGTCTGCATCTTTACTTTTTCTGGGAGACCTCTCATTCCCTCTTCATTGAGTTAGCTGTGAACACTACCTTCACAAAAAATAATCTTAATGTGGTTGGGATACCATCCAAGAAAGAAACCAGAGAAAAGCTCACTGCTAGTAATAAGCGTACTTAAAAAAAAAAAAAAGTTGAAAGAACAGATAAGCTAGAAGAAAGAGAATAGGAGCAGAGACAGCACGGTCAGTGCTATGAGGTCAGTAAGAGGAAAGTGTGAAGGGAAGAGACTTTGAGGATAGAACATTTGTTGTTCTGCCAAGATCAAAAGCAAGACATTTGGGAAGAATTATGTAATTTAATAACTGTTCACAATCATTTCTGAAGAACCCAAACTCATCCTTTCCAATGGGTTAGGTGTCATTACTCTCTCCCTCTACAAAAAACTGAAGACAGGTCAAACGGCTTCATGTTCTCAGCCCAGACAAAGACAGCTGATGACCAACCTGTCAGCCAGCCAAGTTCCTAGCTCTGGACTTTGAGAGAGGAAAGATCTGGTGGAATGTTTACCTGGGTCTGCTCACCCTTGGACCAATCCCAGCTTTGCACTTGTTCTTCAGGTGACAGCATTAGCACTGGCTAAAGCTGCTGTGTACACAACCCACTCTCCACATAGCATTGGCAAGTGCAACCTGGTTTCCTTAAAGAACTGATGTATGACCTTCCATTCATTAAACTGAGCCACACCGCCCAAGTCCTGCTAAGTAAATGAGAGTAGTCATCCGGACAACTATCTTACCCAGTGAAACCAGCACCTTGCATTGTTCAAATTACTTCCTCTTCTGTCTTCTGCTTGGTGGCCAAGCATAGCAATGATGGCCCCTGATATCATAAGCACTCAACAGCCTTGAATAAAACTACTGAGGAGTCTCAGAGACCTGATAACACTACAGACATTCTTGTCCTCTCTGTCATTGCCAGGCTGGCACCAGAAGTCATTTACTCACTTAAGTAGCCTATTCATCTTCATGTCCCCTTCTTATTGCTTTCTGTCATAATGCGGTACAAATCATTTTTCTCTGATTAATTGTAATATCATAAATGTATCACTGGATAAGAAGTTCTACCCTTCTTAAGGTAGCTTAGCTACAAAGATATCAAAATAATTTCTCCCAGGCTAAATGTTAACTTTTATTTCTGTCTGTGTCTCCTGGTTATTGCTCACATGATAATGAAGTTCCTGTTTTCAAAAGGAAAACACAAAAGAAGGGAAACAAAAATACATTCTGTATGTCTAACTAGCCTAGAAGAAAAATGATGCTTTTCAAGTTCTTCCTGTGCTGGATGATACTGAGAAATATCTATTAAGAAGTCTGTGTCTGGGAAATTTATTTTTACAAGTTGTCACAAAGGATTAAAGCAGGACACAAACACCATGCACACACAGTCAGAGCTAGCTTGACGGGGGACTTAGGCCCTGCAGAGCTCAGAGGAAGAGATTTAAACTAATGTGGTAGTATTCATTGGAATAAGTGAAGAGCGTGGACGTGAAGAGATAGTATGGCTCAACTGATACATAACAATACCTTCAGCTGCTGTGACTTGGTTGTATGTTTGAGTATTTTGGCAGTAGGGGTGAAATGGTCAGCAATTGAACTGAGCAAAAGGTCTGGCTATGCCAGTGGTGTGATTGCGTAGCTACTGCAGCGAGGTGCTTAATATGCATTTGGGGCTTTTGTATTCTTTCCGAGTCCAGCAAATTAGCTGGTTGATCTCTCTACACTTTCTGCACTGTTATTAATAGGGTTAATAGTTCTCCTTGCGGCTCATTTTTTAATTAGGTAGACAATAGCTGTAAAGACACTACATAAATAGGATACGATAGTCTGGTATGGTTATGGGCAGAAAAAGTTCAAAAGCTTATTTTCTACCTCACGAGCAATTCTAAATTTCAGAATATAGTTGCATCCCAAATGTGGGAAAAAGACAAAATGTTTTTTTCAAAAGTGAAATTTAAAAAATAGTTTCTGTTGAAAGATCTATAACATTTTGCAGGTAAATAAACATCCAGAAGAGATATTCAGCTCTCCACAATACATCAAATAATTCTTGTTAACCTTCCCTAAATATGACAGTTCAGCTTCATGGAATGGAAGCAAGTCCAGTTAGAAGTACGAAGCAGGGGAAAAATCATCATCCCTGACTTATGGATGTTCATAAATAAACTTCATAAGAGAAAGCACTACATGTACTGAAATGATTTATTGGACACACATGGCTCGTAGACCATGAAGATCTATTCAAAGTAACCTAAGCATATTTCAGCTCAAAGGCATCACGGTCTATAAATAAATATTTCTTAAATTAGCCTTTCTTTTCCTAGCCCCATTTTGAAATAGTATTGTACATGAACACACAACCTAAAATATGGCACCCATTCCTGTGAAGTCCAAAGTATGGTGTCTCCAGTTGTTGAGGACACTCTACAGAATTAAAGCACTCCCAGTATGACACCATCACATTTGTGCAATGTTCATACCTCTCCACATCCCATGGAAAAATACACCCTTCCAACTCCAGAAAGGATCAGTCATAAGCTCAGAATCTAGGCTTTGCTTTGGGCCATTGACTGAAACATTTCAATGTGTTTTGATGTCTCTTTTTTTTCACTGTACCAGGATGTTCTTCCCAGAATACTTCAGTTGCAAGTTATTTTGCTTTCCATCTCACACAAAATCACAGCATAGTTTATCTGTGAAATGCTAGGAAGTTAAAATCCTGCATATCGCTTCACATCAGACAATAACTATACCTAAGATATCAGAGGATGTTTTGGCCTCCTGGTAGGCACTGTCAGCAGTAGAGCATGTTCCCAGAAATCAAGTGAGCAATAGTGTCACATGTTTGTTGTAATTTAAGGAAAGACTAATTAGAAACAAAGCAACAAGCTTGAATGCAGCAGGAACCCAGAGTAGCCTTCACAAATGCATGCACAAGAGCTATCTCTGGTCACAGGGTAGCTTTATCTGCTGAAATAGCAAGGAAGGTTGATACCAAGTGGCATTATCATCTCAGAAATGGAAGTGTCACTCTGCGAATAGACAATAAACACCACCTGAACAGAATTACCTTTATGTAGCATACAAAACGTGGTATTTTAGCTGCATGTGTCTTCAAAGGCTTTAATCCCCACTTAAAAGCCAAAATGGCAGGTAGCCGAAAAATAAAAAACACTAAAAATGCAACAGCTCCTACAGTTGCATTTTTCCCATTGTCTACTGACACTATTATAAGGAAGAGGTCCCTCTAGGATCATCTTTACTGATCTCCTCATGTGCATTGAAGACTAATGAGACACAATGAAAACCTGAGACATCTCACACATATGTTTGTGAATGTAGTTCCTTTGCAGATATTAACTTTATAGGCAGGAATCCAAGAGAACTTTGGCCAAGCTGGGAACAGCAAATGGAAAACGCTTCAGTCATTACCAACATTCAGCCTCCCATGTGTCAGTCTCACTTCTGACAAAAAAATTATTCCCCTTCTCATGGTCCTCACTTCTCAAACACTTTCTCAGAAGATGGTTGAAATGAAGCATGGACAGGCTGGACAAGGTTAGTGATTTATATAGAAAGAAAGAAGCTAGAAATGGCTGTCTCCTCCAAAAACTCACCTCTTTCCTAGCTTTGAACATCTGATCACACCACAGCTCATCTCTGTATGTATATTTTGGCTTGTGTTTTCACTCACTGAGCACCTCATGAAATGCTGTTTATCTTGGTCTGCGACTTCAAGCAACCTGTGCTGCTCACCTGCTTGCATGCCCAGCACTTCCCTCACAGTCTTACAGATAAATCACTATGCAAGAAAGAAAACTAAAGCTGTCAAAAGTTCTAGAGCTTATGCTCAGCAATGGTCTGTATATTCCCACTCTGTAGAAATTGATAGCAAACATTTACAGTCAACAGCTTCAGCCTGAGCACATGAAGAAAGCAAACCATCACATAAAATAGTGTCAAGCAAAGTTCAAGAAAGTTTGTTGACTTTATCTGAAAGGGAAACAGGATCTAATTTGCCTCCTAAACACCACTATTTTTTTTTTTAAATCCAGTTTCACAGAATAGCTTCAGGACAAAGGAGCATGCAGTTGCTCTGAATTGTTTCCAGTCAGTGATGATGCCACTGTACAGAAACCCCACACATTTAACAGTGAGAACTGCATCTGTGATTTTGTGAAGGGTACAAGAATCGTATGTTTACTGGTTCTGTGAAAGCTGATGTCAAGCCAGCTACCCCTAAACACTAAGGACCCAGTTCTTCACTCACAACAAACTATGCTTTGTGCAGAAATGCCATGATAGGGGGCAAAGAATACAGGACAAAGCTTAGTTTTAAATTATGCTACTGCATGCCCTGTTTTCAGGTAGCTATCCATCCTATTCTGGCATCACTAAGATTTGGGTTAACTAGTGTGCTTGATGGTGTCTTGTGTTCTCTAATGTATAAATCCTGAAAGATGTGCTGACTTTCACCCTGAAAACCTTTGCAATTTTGGACCTCAGAATAAGAAACTAGCACAAGATCTGGTTTATTATGTACTCCAATCTGTGAAGGCTGCACATAACAAAGAAAGGCTTTACAATGCTATAGCCAGAACTTTTGTTTCAGATGCTAAAACTTTAAGGCACGATCCCAAGACCATACCTTTCCTGCCAAGGAAAACATAAAAACAAGTACATTTCAAACAGTGATATAACAGAGAGTTACAAATGTTTATCACCAACCTTGAGATTGCATTTATCAGTAAATTTCCATCAGCTTTTCAGGTCCCCCACAGTGTCCCTCTGGGCATGCTGGCTCCCCTAGGGCACAAGGACTGCTTCTCCCAGGGGCAGCGACCCTAGTTGTGTGTCCTGGGACTCCCTGGTCTCAGTGTGGGTTTGCTGTCTGATGCAGATTTTGCAGCACAAAGTGACAGGCTCTGTGCCTCTTTTCTTCTCTTTCCCTTTTGGGTTTTTTTTTAGAAGGTTGTCATCTCTTCCACAATATTTCTGAGCCTGGGGAAACAACCTCCTACAAACAACATGCAGCTTTGTAACACCGTTGCTCTTTTTTTTTTTTTTTTTTTTTTTGTCCTAAAAAAAGGAGCACAGGCAAGTGATGATAGGAGACAACAAACGGAGGGAAAAAAAAAAAAAGGAAGGGTGAAGTTTGAGAGTTGAGAGCTCAGAAATGTATCACGAGGACCCCAGAGGGGGGGACAGAGCAGAGCACACCACTCCCAGCAGGCTGCTGGGGGTTGTTGGCCATCTAGGAGTGGTCGGCAAGCCCAGTGGTCACAGCATCCCCTCTCTTTGCACCCCACCTTTCTGGTGGCAGAGACGGACAGAGTGGGCAGAGCGAGGACAATGTCAGCAAGCAGGTCCTCTGATTTACTGGACCTTTGGATGGGCGAGGTAGAAACGGAGAGGTGAGAAGAGGAGCGGAGCCAGAAGCTGTAGGAAGTACCAGGGGAGCCAGAGGAGGGACCGCAGGGAGTTGCCACCTGCACATGGAGGTAGGGGCTGTCCAGGAGGGGTGGCAAGGAGCTCCTGCCTCTTGGTGGCTGCAGGGGTCCTGGTTGCTCCCCATCCCAGGTCTGGAGGAGGTCCTGGGAGAAGACCAGCAGCCCACAGAAGTCTCCCGGGGGCAGATTACTGCAGGGGACAGTAGAGGGTTGCAGTTGCAGCAAAGTCCTTGGTGGGGATGGAGGAAAGAGCACGTCGGCTCTCCCCACGTGTCCGACTGCCTGCTCCAGGGAGAGCGCCTGTGGGGCCTGGAGGAGGGAGGTTTGGACCCAGCTGTGTGTGCAGCCTGACGGCCCTGCCCTTCCTCCTCCAGGGCCAGGGGGACCTCCAGGGCCAACCCGGGACCTGCGCAACCCAGCCAGAAGCGGCCCCGTGCTCCTCTCCTCAGCCAGGCCAGAGTCACGGCAGGGTGCAGGCTGCTGCAGCAGGACCGCGGCAGGGACGGGACTAGCAGGCCGGTTACCAGTGCCCTTGCCTGAAGGGCAAGATGGAGCAGCCTTGCCTGCCCCTGCGGCTGCTCTGACACCCCGGCCAGGGCTCGCTCCACGCTGGGGCCAGTTTTCCTGCCTCAGCATCGCACAGCCCGTGAAGAACCAGCAGCTCCCAGGGCCCCAGAGGACACCTACGTGGGTGCCACTCACCTGTGTCTGTATTTTACCATGGTTTTTTAATTCCGTTTTCCATTGCTGTATTGGATTGAGCAAGAGGGACTGGACAAAACCTCTCTAAAAGCGTAATTCCCTGCTTAAGCTTGTGTTTGCTGAATGGTGGCCTACTGTCAGGTATGCTAGGTCAACAAACACACATTTGGCACACACTATGGTCTTCTGGAGTCTTCTTGTCAGGGGCAAATAGTAATAGATAGTAAGGCTATCTCAGGAAAAGGAGAATAATGGTTTGGAACACAAATACGCAGGAAGCTCAAATAAGCAGATCCTCTCACGATTCAGGTTTTTTCCTGTTTTTCTGTAAACTCTTTCACTAGATACAGCCTTCACCATGGCCACACTACATAGGATACGCCTTATTCTCTTTCTAAATACAATTGCTCAGCTGAGACTCATGTACAAGATGTCCACGGCCTTTTCCTTATACATTTGAATCCTGAAATTATCTGCACGTATGCTTTGGAACATCTTTCCCAGTAGTACTGTCAAGTTCACCACTATCATGTTTTCAGGCTAAATTTAATCTTCCATTCATGATACAAATTGTTTTCTGAAGCATCTCATCTTCAGTAACTATTGTTGCAATAAGAGTGATGTACAAATATCTCTCTGGATTTGGTTCCATTGTCAAATGCTCTGGAAATCCTGCTTGCAATTTCAAGGTTATATTGAAGCTGCAAGTCACACTCCATAACTGAAAAATAATGAAAAATAACCATTGGCCAGGCTGTGTTTGTAATTCTTCATGATTTATAATCAGTTTCAAATAGCACTGGCCTTCAGTAAATAAAAATGTATGGTTTTGTTTATTTCCATGACTAAGATTAAATCTTCTTTTTTTTTCCTCTGAGTATACCTAAGTTTTGTTAACTCATAAACTACTGTGATCATTTGTTTTTTCTCACTGTTTAAAAGAACTACATCAACATATGCCCTGAATCCTCCACAGATGATTTATTCTCAGGTCTGAAATGTCTAATTAATTCCTTCTATTTCTCAATTTTTTCAATAATTACATGCGAGGTCATCGTGACAACACTCTCAAGAAGCTACATTAGGTACATATTTCTCTTTACAGTTCAGCACCCAAATATTGTTGGAGAACACAAATTGCTGAATATTTTCTTGTGATTTACTTGGGTTTTGTGCTAACTTTTCTTCAAGTATGTTATTATTTGTGTTACATGGCATTTACAGTGTTGTTTGTCCAGCTTCAGCCCAGAAGCACAGTTTCTTTCCACGGGTGCTCCAAGCCAATGTTTTTCATCAGATCTAAATGTCATCTGTATAAATCTTACTAACCTGAAAGGCATGAAAAATTTATCACGTTTTTCTTCAGGTGCCAAATGCAGCCTAAATAGACATCTGAGAAAAGAGTGCAGCTCACAAAGGTTTCATGGAAGTTCAAAAAAAATCTCCTTTTTTCTTTTTCCTAATATGAACACCCACCAGGAGCCTTGTGATGTACTAAGGACAGAAAGGTATTTGTCACTGACCATATCTCCCCTTGGTAGTCTAACAGACCTGTTTTTTTCCTTCAGGTCTATCTATGGACAATCAAGGGGTTTCATCTATCTTTTCTATAACTACAAGAACTACTCTGCCAGTTCCTCCAGTCATCCCAGAGCAATGAGGGTATCCAGCTCCTTCTTTAAGCATGGCCTTACAATATGAAGGGCTCGCAGAGATGTGAGAACTGTTGGGCAATTCAACCCTTTCCTACATTATTTAATATTCATGAGGTATTGATCCACTGGGAAATGGCTTCAAATTCTTTCTCAGCCTTTTTGCTCATATTCTTACATAGGATCTAAATGTTTACATCACCTTGGCGCTCTGAAGGGCATAGCGCTTGTCCTTTTTTTCCATCTGTTATGAATTTGTACATTTATTTCTCATGTGTCTTCTGTGGGGTTAGCCTTGTGATTTTAAGCTCTGTGAGTCAACTGTCTTCCTTTCCCCTTCCTGTAGATTTTATTTTAAATGTAATAACACTATTTTTGGCAGCATGTTAGTTGATGGGTCAGCTGAAAAAGAATACTACACTGTTTAATCCCAGATATGTCCACTTCCTTGGTGCCTTTTGCTCCTGTAAGACATTCTGATATTACCTCTATATTTTATGTTCGCTACATCTTTTCCTTCTCAGTATGTTTTCCTAGTTAGTTTCCAGTAAGTCTTCCAAAAGCAAGCTGATGTAAAAAAAATTTTTCTTTTACTTTCTTCCTCTTTATTGGCACACATTGCTTGCAAATGTAGAGTGCAATATTATTTAAATCCCCTTCAATTCCTTTTTCAAACTTCTTATAAAATCTCAGTGCTAGTGGGACTCTCTTAGCCCCTTTCTCCTATCCAGACTATGATCCAGCCCAGTGATTTCTTGATGCCCAAGGCATCTGTTTTGAATTATGTCCCATTCCAAACAGATGTGTAACATCAAGAGCTTTGCATCCTCCCAGAGGCTTATCCCTTAAAGACCCATTTCTCAACATGTATCCATCGCAGGCTCTGGCTCCACAGGATCGCTGTAGCTGCCGAGAATATATAGAGAATCTCAGAGATCTGTTACTTTCAACCATCCCCATGTCAAATTCCTTTCATCCCGATGTGACATTCTTCCTGTTTCTACCCACAGATGGAATGGCACAGGAGAGCCGTGACCCAAAAACAGCAACTCTCCTTCCAGGCAAATAGTTGCTGTTGCACTTCTACAACATTCTTGCCTTCTGCAACTCTCAGGTTAGGCTTCCAAGAGTCGGGGAATGCAGCCAAACCTTAGCTCTGGACGATAGCCAAGGGGCAAGTCAGTACCAGCATGACAAAAGCAACCATAGCTTCACCTCAGCTGTAAATACAAGGGCTGGGACTTTCCCCGAGACTTTGACGGGAAGTTCTTTCACCCCACACAGACAGACAAGGCTTGCAACATCCCCTTGTGGTACCCTCCCCTGTGCGCTTGCCCTGGCTTCCACTAGATAAATGTCAGGGAGGCTGTCAGGGTTTCTGCACTCTGCTCCGGGCAACAGGACCTCTCTGCAGCTCCCGAGGTCTCTCTTGCTCCAGCGCGAACAGCATCTCACCGGCTGGGAAAGCACTGGCTTGCCGAGGGGGACTGCGGAAGGTTGAGTGCACAGGTGAGTTTTACACAGACAAGCCACACGTTTCTCCCGCTTCTGCAGATGGGAACAGGGAACAGAATAGCTAAACTATCAACCTGAGAAGTTTAGGTGGGCTTGAACTTAAATTTTTAAGTCTCCTGATAAAATTTTACCTCAGCCTTTCTCCCTGCTAGACAAAAAAATACAAAGCCAGGCCATGTGTCCTGGTTTTGTATTGACATTATACAACCTATTAGTCACTAAGAGCTGATGTAAGGAAGCACTGAGACATAGGGAAGGATTTGTATCTGTAAAATGAGGACAAACCAGAACTTCAGATTAGTCAATTGGTATTCAGAGAGCTTACATAGCAGATAACAAGTTTATTTAAGCTTCCAGAGGTGTTTGCTATAGTTAAAGAAGTGGAGAAAGCTTCTGCAAATAAGGATTGGTCAGTGGGTTTTAAATGATGAAGCGAGAAAGTGGATTTTCCTCCCTAAGCCAGAGCCAAAATTCTGGTTTGAATTTTAGTAGCAAGTGCAGGTACTCCAAGGGTGTTTGATTTACCCCAAATCATAAGTTATCACTAATAACAGTTGGAACTAATGATTCTTTTCACTTCTGGATTCATACGTGGGTTTCATGTTTTCTCTTCCCATTCAGGCAGCATACCAATTTTAATCCTGTTTAATATTTTATAAGCAAGGGGCTTCAATGCTGCAGAAAGAAATGGATTTTTCTTAAATATTGTCTTATACCAGCTTCACATTATTAATTCAGAGAACATATGCAGCTGTCAGAACTGTTCTTCAGCTTTGATATAGGAAAATTTCATATCCCCTCTAAATCTGCAACACAAACTGTCACTCAGACTATAGGCCAATTTTTTAAAGACTCTTGAGACCTTATAAAACGATGCAATTAGTGGAAGATGTAAATTCTTTTTCAGATGTGGCCTTCCTGAAGCTCCTAGATTTGTTAATAGCAATGATTTAGACTAGCATGAAGTAGTACTATAACTACATACCGAAATATTACAATAGTCATTGAGAAATCAAGCATCCCTGTACTTTCTTCCTCCATATTGGAATTTTCTTTTACAAACATATTAAGCACTTGTCATATTTGTACAATTTTAGGCAGATGGCACGTTTTTAAATTACTTCTCTTAGTTAAAGGCAGAAATGATAACCAGATAAGGGGTCTACTTCATGTTGAGAAGTTATTAACAAAGTGTGTTGCCTACATTATTGTTTTATTTGAGAGCAGGAGCTCACTTGGGAACTGACTCTGCTGCCCTCCAGCACGTACCATGCCATGTTTCACATTGCAGAGCAGGTTGGGGACATGCAGTTTCAGCTGCTCTTGGGTGAAACAAAACAATCCCACTACTAATGGCAATTAAGCTCACAGGACCAGAGCAGAGCTAGTCCAAAGTAAACGTCCCAGCAATGTAACTAGCATGGGTGCTGGGTGCTCAGAACCACCTTTTCCTCCCTACAAACCCAGTCCCTCAAAAACACAGACAGCAACTGAGGCTTTCAGGGAGAGTAGTTAAAATATGCATATTTTAAGTCCTCTCTCACCACTTCCCAGTCTATTTTTATTAAAAGTTGTTTATTTGGTAACTTCAAGATTTGAGCCAACTGTTTCTCCCATTCTGTTCTTAGTTACAGTGCTAGCAGAATGGAACTGCAACATTTTAAACATTTTCTTTTCTGTGGGACATTTTATAGATGTTGGCATTTTGACTTCATTTCTATTCTATTTCGATTTAGAATTTAGATTTTAGATTAGCTCGCTCCTATCTGCTGCTGCAGTTCGGGCAGGGTGCTCTGGCGGGGCTGCAGCAGGCAGTGGGTGGCAACTCGGTAAGCGCTGGTTATATCAGTGCTTCTTGGAAACGGAGGAGGAGCAGGAATAGATACCCGCAAAAGCATTAATTAGAGGACTGACAAAGCTGCCTCCCAACCTCATAGTGACTAGTGAGTACAGCCCTGAAGACACAATTGCAAAGGTGGCTTCCAGCTATTTTTTTTTACTTTACTAAACTGTTGAGGTGACCCTCTCCTGCTGGCATTACCGGAGGAATGCTATAACTTTGGTGGTGGTGGTGTGCTGGAGGCACATGTTCAGGCTGCCCAGCTCAGGATCGCTCTTCTCAGGCTTGGCTGAGCTGCTTTGTGTGTTGTGCTGGCAAAGTGCTGCAGATCAGCCTGGTTCAGCAACAAGGCTAGGTCTAAACCTCCACTGGGAGATGCAGATCGCATGAGTTGCTTGGGAAAACATGAGGTTACGGTTAAATCAGGAGTGAAGACAGGTTCTCAGCTCTGGATGATTTCCCTCCATGTGCTTTTTCCAAGTGAAGCAGCCTCACCAGGACAAATCTGAATGTGCAGAAAAGCCATTTCCATAAACAGCATGACATACCATAAAAATGAGAGTATTAATAAATTTTGTTTGAATTCTACAACCTGAACTGCACCAGAGCTTCATATAACTTGGCACTTCAAAGGTGCTTAATTATAATAATCTGCTACAAACTGCTTGATCAATGGTGGAAGCGGCTCAGTCATTCACCTCAGACAAGTTACAGCACCTGAGGACTGGGATCAAAGTGTTTTACTGCTGCCTGTCACCAATCCATTAGTGATACCAACTATGTGAGCAAGTTTCTGTACGCCCCTAGATAAACAAGCCTTAAGTGCTAAGAAATTTAGTGGAGAGGTTGATTGCCAAAGAGCAAAACACTTTCTGGCATTAGAGCACAGGAGTGTATGACGAAGGATTTCTCTGGGGTGGTCCCACGCTACAAGGACCGTGAGAGCCGGAAATATGTAAAAAGACATGAGTACTCACAACAAGTGGGTAATTATGCAATAATTGTAATAGCATAAAATGGTAATGCAATAAAGACAATTATTTTTTTCAGAAAACCCAGTTCCTCATTTTGTATTGCATTTCCTCGCTGGAGCCGCAAGAGAGGGTCACCCTGCAGGACGGAATTATTTTGTCCAATTTGGCAATTACAAAAGCAGCATGACACTTTGTTTCGTAACTCCTGGCACCCTCTTCTTTCCTCTTCAGCTTAGTAGGAACACATAAGCTTTTCGTTTGCCTCTGCTCCGTATCATGTCCCAGATATCCACCTTTTCCTTCACTCCATTTGCATAGATAGGGCCTGGCAAGCTCCTTTCTTGCTTATTGCATGGTCTTGATGCGCAGAACTGAGTATGTAACAACTTCTGCCTTGACCCCATGTACTTCACAGGGGTAGGAAAAAGAGATACCCAGTGGCCTTGACTGAGACCCAGGAGCAAGTAGAAGACAGAAACCAGGGTGACTTCCCTCTGAAGGTGGCAGCCTCTGTAAAAGAGGGCTCAAGCAGCAGAGATTTGTAAGAGATTTTGTGTAAGGTTTCCTATGCCCCTGTGCAGTGGATCGTGGCACAGGGTAACACTGGCTGCCCTGTGCTGCACTGAAGCAATTGGGTGGCAATGCTGCGCTCCAAGAGCAGTAGCTCACAGGCAGTACCCTGGCAGAGAGGTTTCATTTGTACCAACGCCTGGGCTAGGGGCCGAGGTAATGACCAACTGCTGCGCACACCCATCCCCGCTTGCCAGGCTAGGGAATTACCAGCAGCAGCTCAGACATCTACAAAAATAGAGCTGAATTCAAAGGGACCTTTGGTAAATAAAATAAAATAAAAATTTAAAAAAAAAAACCAAAACCAACAACAAACTAGATCTTTCCATTTCTCAGTATAGGATGCTGCCCTGAACAGTTCTGAAAATTTTTTACTAATGTCATCTCTGTTTTACTTTTCATTTTAAAAGCACATTTTTAAATTCAGGCTTCTCAGCAGTTAATTTTTGAAGCCTGTAGCTTAAGGTTGTTGCTTAAAGAGTCCTGAAATCATTGGCTCAATAAGAAGGGGAATTTCTTCCATCTTGAGAAAGAACTAGTTTTTAAAAGATTGCCTGATAAACATTTTTCCTTGCTGAAAAATGCAACAGCATTTAAAACTGTCTCTTCTTTTTTTTTTTTTTTGTGAGGAACGTAATGTCTTTATTTCTGAAAATATCAGTGTTCATTTTGTCCTGAAGGCAAGCATGTCTCTGCAGATGCCACTCAACTGCAGTCAAGTAGGAGAAGAAAATGTGCAAGTCCATGTAAAAGAAAGAAAGGAAAACAAAGGGAGCAAGTAAATACATTTAATGTACTTCATATTAAGTGAATAAGGGAGCTGATAAACTTATCCACTGTTAAATCGCATGTCTTTAAACACATTTTAGTGTATAGGCTTGTGTAAGCAAGAACACAGATTAACAAACTTTCTGTAAAATCTGCTTGGCCCCATTCCAGACATGTTGCAAATCCACATATATTTGTTTTGGCAGGAAAACTTCATATTCATGCTCCTTTTTCTTAAACTTTTCCTCATACTCTCCCTCTCAGTCCTCAGATTTCTAAGAGCATAAGAGAGCCAAGAACATCATCACTATGCTGCAGCAGCCACCTCACATTTGATTTTATCACAGGTGTTATGAAGCAACTGAGCTTCATTTTCTTCCCGCTTATGCCACCCTGGTCCAAAAGCAAGCTAACTGAAAATCAACAATTCCATTAGTGTAAATGGGAAGAGAGTCAGGCTTCTCACGCACTCCTAGAGCTCGTAATAAATATGTGGCTTGAACTCTTACATTTTTAGTGCTCTGAAGGTCTGGTTTTGGTTGGTTAGCCAACTAATTCCAGTCTCTGTGTATCCTACTGATGAGCTGCCAGTAAAAGTGTCCCAAATAACATCCCCTGCCTCATCCTCCATGCCTTTCAACAGACCACAACAACATAGGGTCACAACTGAAGAGCCATTTCTCACTTGTTTCCTTCTCTTTTGGTGGTGGACATGCATGTGAGTGTGTGTACATCATGAATTTTTTAGGGTGTCCATTATTTTAGCCTGATTTCTGTAGGAAGTGAGATTTCCCTGATTGTGCAGAGGTATGTGAGTATATGTATGTTTATGTGTGTTCCTCAATCATTTTTTTAGTGATGACTTCAAACAAATAGACCAGGAGAAGAGGGCTCTGTTTTCCTCATGTTGTGTGAAAAAAAGGCAGCTGAAGACCTCCACAGAAGAGTCCTGAAAAATAAAAGACTATACTGTGACTATATACATTTAAAAGACCTAAAAATCCAGAAGAAATGCTATAGGATTCATCTCCCATGATTGGAAACAGCTCCACTCAGCACTTGTAATCAGCCAAGAAACACACACCCCTAGGAAGCCAGGCTTCATTATTTCTAGTGTTATTTCTCTGTGAGACAGAGCTATTTGTTAATGTCTCTAAATGGCAGATAAAAGATGCTCAGGAGAATAGCTTCACAGTGAGGGGAAGACTCAGCAGGAATCCAGGAGGTGCTTCTCCACATGCAGTGGATCTGAAAACATGTCTTTCAAGGTCTCAGGATATCTCCTGGGCCAGCTGGGATAAATCCAGTGTCCCCTGCGCTGTAGGCCAGTCTGTATCTCCTTCTCACCATTGCTCACCTTCAGGTGTTTTATGAAACATTTTCATTCTCCTTGCAGTTGACTAGCCTGGATTAAAGCTTAATACCTACACACCTCAGAACAATACAACAGCCCTGAAAAGACTGAGGAAATGACTCAAGTTATAGCTGGGTCTTACATGTTTATGGGAGCAGCTGGAGGTGGTGAGATTTCCAGCCCTCTCAGTTCTTTGCTGTGATTTAGACAACATTAAGCACATCTATTTAGGCCTATACTTCATCTGTTTGAAGAGCCTCCAGGCAGCTTTAGTGTTCTCCTGATAAAAAGTGAAGATGTGGGAAACGCAATGTCCTCTGCAGGAGGATTTATTGTCTCAAACAATTATTTTTTATCAGCTTTGTCAAAACTTGGAGCCCAGGATTTTCTGCTGAGAAGAACAGCAGATATTCATTTGCTTGAAAGAAAATTAATGAATAATTTGTTGTAATACGTGTGTTAGGAGCTATTCTGCTATTTTCTTTATGTGTTTAAGAACTCGATTAATCATGGGAGAGTAGTTTAGGCACATGCCTTTCAGTTTTAGGTGTGTCAAGCAACAGAAAATGCAGTTTATAATTTAGGGCAGATTTGGTTCTACAACTGTCAGCTTATAAGAAATAGTATTTGTTATAGAGTGCATTCATTCTCTCTCTGTGGGAATGGTAAAATGAAATTTTAAGAAATGAGATTGCCTCAGAGTAGTGTACATGTCTTTCTGAGGAGACTTTTTAAATCACATTTCATCTGTTTTCCACGCTACACCAGGATTACTGAATATTATGCATGTGTGAAATACTTCCTAAAGATACTTCCAAAGCTGCATATATCATTACATATGCAAGAAACGATGTCTTAATCTCACTCTTTTTCTACTATATTTAATGGGCTACTAGATGTAATTTTAGTGTATTAGGGCACTTTTGTCTAATATACAACTTTGGATCATAGATGACAAGACAAAGCAGGATTCTCATTTACAAAAAAAAAAATCAAAACAGTTGGGCATGACTTCTACTTGCCAGTACATGCATTGAACAGCTAAGACAATAATGAGAATTAACTCTATTCCTGAAAGAAACTGTTTAACTTTGGAGAACTTAACAGCATGGGAAACTAAAAATTACCAACAAAAAAAGTATAATTCCAAACAAAAATATGTACTCATTTACTTTTTGGTTGAAGTTTACCATGCCCATCCACAGGTACCCAGGGATTTGAAGGAAACAATATAAAAAGAGACTTGATACTAAAAAACAAAACAAAACAAAACAAAAAACTGGCCACTTCCACTGCCTTTGACACTCTTGGTTGTAGGCAGTGTTCTTCATTGCCACCAGCAAGAGTACATGCCATTAGCATGGTGTCAAAGCACTGTGGTTACTGCGAGTGCAGCCCACCCGTGACTGAGAAGGATGTATGTTTACCAGGTAGAGAAGGATCAGGTGTACACAGAGGCCTTGGGGAAGCAAACCTGATTGAACCTGTTCAGTCTGTTCAAAGGGGTATGAGGAAGGTCTGCAGGACATGGGACACCTCCAAAGGCTTTATTTTCACCAGTTCAGCCATAAGTGCCAATTCAAGATCAGCTCATAGTTGCCCAACAGGATTAAGATACGTAATCACGTCAAGTCTGGTGGCGTGTTACGCTTTCTCTCCATAGTGGTGGTAAGAATCTGGTTTCAAAGTGTTTTGGAAGAGACACGCTCTGAATCTCTTTTGGTGAAATGAGTTGCAATGTGCTCAGCCCTGCCTGTGTGGTTCAAACTATGTAAAGAGGTTATTGAATCCATGTAAGGAACTGCATGTTTTCAGGTGTTTCCTGACCAGAGAGATACAGAGCTTTGGCTGAAAAAGATCTTTAGCAGAGGCTTGAGGACTTACATATGTGGATGCTGTGTGAGAAAGTTCAGCTCATCCTTGCTGTAAAGACAACAAGAGATTTGGGAAAAAAGAAAACAGAAACAGACAAATCCTCTGTGTTAAGAGAGCAGTGGAGTTAAGGTGAGATGTAAGAAGTCATGTCAGCAGCTTAAGATGAGATCTACAGGAGGGCATAGTCTGAAACCAAACCGCTTACCCCAGATGTCCCCGTTTCACTACTGTACAAGCAGAGTTAAACACCAAAGGTTAGTGAACCTGAGGGAAGAATTAACAATTTCATGCAGCAGGATACTATTAGAGTTCAGCTGTGCAATGGACTAAATTAAATAAACTCCAAAGTGTCAACCCAAGTGTCTCCCCATCATTACAGAAAAATAACCCTTTTGAAATCTGAAGAAACAAGCTCTTTCTAGAAAGGTGAACCTAGAAAACACACTGTTCATACTGATATTCTAGTACATGAATCACTGGAATATGCAGTCAATACTGTTGTCATGACTCATGTATAACTGTATATGAATTCACAGATGAATCTACCCCCAGCATGCTATGTAATCGGCCAGATGGATTATGTCAGGACCTGTATTTGCCTCCAGAATGTTGTACTAGAACAATGGCAAACTGCTCCAGAGAGGCCTTTCTCATGCCTAGCACTGTCTATTATTTGCATAGTGTAAGAGTCCCTGCTGTTATTTACAAGGAAATAGCAGTCAAAATATTTAGTTTACATAGAAAGAGGGCCTTTGATACTTCACTTTTTAAAGTTATGCTCCCATAATATTTGTTCTGCATATAATCTTTATGACCACCTTCGGGATTATGATTTTTACAATGAGCTTAAAAAGAAAAAAAAATATTATAAAAGGATCAGTGTTGTAAATCTTGAGAGTAGCTCCTACAGTAGACAACACCATAACCTACCTGGATCACAGCTGTGCTGGCCATTAACTCTCTTCTTATTCTACTTATAAACCTTTCTTTTACATGGCTATGGATCAAACGCCTGGTAATGTTTTGGCCATTTATCTTCTCATAGTCTTTATATCCTGCTTCATGTTCTAAAATTCTGCCCTGAATCCAAAGATAAAAGAACATAGACCCAGTAGAAGGTTTTGGAAAATGATAGAGGGGAAAATACAGAGGTTCTGTCATGGCTGGGAACCACCACAGGCCACCAGATGAGATCAAGGGCTCAAAAATTGACTTGTCTACCTAACAGAATAATAAGCAGAGCATACTAGATTTTGAAGGTGGGAAGGTGATATTCCATGAGAAGTACAATCTGAGAGGAAAATGAGGTCAGAAGATTTGGCAGCTGCTTAAAGAAACTATGTTAAAAGCAGAGACATAAAGACTGCAACGCAGAGCAAGGACTGCAGTGACAGCCACGTGGCTGGACCTGTGAGCTCTTCAGAAACTTCAAACTCAAATAGCATACATAAATTAAAATCTGTGGACAAGCACAGAAGAATAGTACTAATATGTTGATAAGATTTGAAAAGCCAGCACAAAAAGAAATGTAATTAGTAAGATACATCTAGAATAACAAGAAGTTTCATGTAAAAACATAAACCGTCAAAGGAAAATCAAGGACAGAATTGATCCACCACTCAACTGAGAGAAAGCTATTGACTAATGACTCCAAGAAAGCCAACTCTGTAATGCTTGTTTTGCTCTGTCTTCACTAGAAGGGTCAACCATGATAAAAGAGTTTACATCAGTAGCAAAGAGCTGAAAATTCTGGCTAGATGACAAAAGAAAGAGATTAGGCTGTGCTCAGCTGAGTTAAATGACCCGAGATCAGTGAGGCTGATGGAATTCACCTCACATTGTTCAGGGGATAACTGAAGCATTTCCACAGCCATTAATAACTATCTTTAAGAACTATGTGGAAGAGCTAAAGTTTTGAAAGACTGGAAAGACAAGAATAACAGCTATCTTTAAAAGTAAGAAGGAGGTGCAGAATTATGGCCCAATCCATTTAAGTACAATTCTCAAACAAATAGAAGCAGCAAATAGAAGATAAGAAAGAAACAGGTTATAGGCACATGGATTAATCAAGAACAAATCATTTCAAACCAACCTCATTTCCTTTTATAACAGGATAACAGGCTTTGTGAATCACAGAGGCTATACAACTTGAGATGAGTGAAGTTTTTAGTATGGTAAATGTTAGAGAAGATTTTCAAAAGCATACTAGGAAAATGCAGCCTGGATTAAACTACTATAAGGTAAGGTTCTGCAGAACTGGAAACATTTTCAGTCTCTCAGTTAATCATTGTCAAAATGGAAGACTACATTTACTGCAATATACAGGGGGTCTCTCCTGGCAAAAGTCCTCTTCCAGAATTTCATTAAATGGCACAGACGCTGGAATAGACACTATGCTTATTAAAGCTGACAATCTGACAAAGTTGAAAAGGGCTGCAAGCACATTAGAGGACAGGCTTAGAAATCAAAATTATCTTGACAAATTGAAGCTACAGCTTGAAAAAATATGGTGCTGTTCAACAGGGACAAGTGCAGGATACAGGTCTGAGTCAGAAAAAAATACAGAAATCGAGGGTGGAGCAAGTGGCGTGGGAGCAGTCCAATTAAAGGATTGGGTGTAACAGCCTGCATTTACATTAGTATTTCAGTTCTGATCAGATGTAGGAGCAGATCACCATTTTTCAAGCTTTGCTTTACACCACAGAGAGCTTTTGGAGCATATGAAACTAGATTCCTTTCCACGAAAGCTGAGCCAGAAGACATACCCTAGGTGCACACCAACACACTGCAGCTGCTCATGGGCACTCAGGCTGTGGTACTAGACCAAAGTTAGTCCGAGGTGGAAACCTTTGACACATGGATAGTGTGAATATCATGTGCTCAGCAACAGCTGTTTCACTCCACATCTTGGTTCCTGTTGCCACACACTACTTGTTAAAGTACTCATAGCCCCTTAATGCACCACTTAATGACTTAATGGCTATGAATCAGCTGTGCTGTGAATAAGACAAATGTGACAGTGGGATGATGTGTTGTCTATGAGGCAAGTGAAGCAATCCTTTTTTACCTGGTAAGATCTCAGCAAGAGTACTGTATTCCGGTTTAGCACCATACTTTTAATTAACAGTTGGAGCAATTTAGCCTAGAAAGATCAGAAGAAAGCCATGAGAAAGATCACCACTCTCAGAAGCATAAGTTGCAGGGAAAGATCTGGGGTTGTTTTATCTAGAGAAGAAAAGGGTGAAATGGTAACAGCTTTCATGTCCAACAAAATCTGCTGCAAAGAGAAGGGGTATAAACTGACACCTGTGTCTACTGTGGAGAAGGCAATGTAGACTACACATAGGAAAATCTGCCTAATAATATGGCTGAGAAAGCAGTAAGCAAGGAAGACTTCAGGATCCACGATACAGGAAGGTTTTACAAACAGGTTAGACAAGCATCTGTCAGACTTGGTTTAAACATAGTTCATCCTCCCTTAGGGAGGGAGACGGACTAGATAATATTTTGAAATCACTACCAGAGTTATTTGTCTTGTTTCTTTTTTAAATGTAAATAGTAAAATTACTCTTTCTTGCTCCTTTTATCTTGTCTTTCTACATTTTGAATCATTCCATTGACCTCCCATCTGCTATTTCATGTTACATCTTTCCGATCCTTCCATTATCCATCCCAGTCTATGTCTCAGTGCCATCTCTGCCTTTCTGGTTTTGGCACTGTACTTCATCTGTGGCGTTGCTTTTGCTAGGAAATCCCTCCTTTTTCCCATGTGCAAAGCAATATGCCTGTCTTCATTCAAATTCGTACATAACCAAAGTATTTACATATAACTGGTGAACTAAACATTGTACCTTCATTCAGTTCCCCTAGTGTTTATGCAGTGGGTAGAAACAAGTTTTGCATTTAGCTTCTTTTTTTCTTTCAGCGCCTCCTTTTATCATTACTGACGAAGTAAACTCAGAGATTACCACCATTTTCCTTAAAATAGGATAATTCAGTGTATAAGAATACAGCGACAATGCAGAAGAGAAAGGACACAGTTAATCACTACAGAAGCTTACATGGATTATCTTTCAAATAACAAAAGGCATCACTAGTGCTCTAATGTTAGAGGGATGGATATAGGTAAAAATAATATGTATGGATACAAATCTCTATGGCTTTTTCTCAGATAATATATGACTACATATATAAAAGAATGGATAATGATGACTACATGTTTCTTTGCTAGTATTTCTGCTTTCCTCTGGTGCTTTGAGAGCGCTCAGCATAACCCATGGGCACAGAGCAGACCCCCACTGCCATCAGCTGCTTACTGAGACCCCAGTGTCAGCCTTTGGGCTGAGCTCCCAGGCACCAGACTGGCCCTGTGTCCCTTGTGATGTACTTCTGCTTCTCATCTTTCACACTGATGTATGACAATAAAATACCTTGTCCTATAGAAAACAAGTATCTTTTTGCCTTGCAGCTATCGCTGTCATGGACTCTGGGAGGCCATTTTCCTTGTTTTGACTTTACACCCACTCAGTTGCCATCAGAGGCTGCATTTTCTTCAAATACACACAGCAAAGCCTGAATTTATCTATGCACTGTCTATGTACTCATAACCTACCACCTGAATTAACCTCCAGAAGTTCACTGCAAAGCCCACAACCTTCTTTTAGTTCAACAACAGCCAGCTGGCACAAAGTCAAGTTGGAAGGAAGGAAAAAAAGGATTCAATGGAGAAAATTAATTTAATTTCTGTCTGTGTTAGAAGGAGGCATGGTCCAGAAGGCCTGGAATTTAAAAGCAAACTTGCCTTGTCTTACATGTGATTTTCAGAAGTAGCAGGTGTACTGTTAAATTAATATCAGTTTTACAATATACTTTTAACTTGTTATTAAATTCATTGGTGACCAGTTTATTTCTAATATATAATGTGTACCATCATAACAGCTATGGGCATCCCTATTAAGTAATTCTTAAAAAGAAAAGGTAAACTCTGCTTAATTTATTCAAGCAAATTGTCTCTCTTGTTAAAACTAGTATTAAGCTAAATTAGACCACCAGTATTAAAGGCAACTTTAACTCTCTTCAGCTTTCTATGGAATAATATTCACTGCCTTGTACAAGTCCCTTTACATCTTAGATAGTATTCCAAGAAACTGTATTTGGAAAAAAAAGAATGTTCCTTACCTTAATTTTTCTTTTCATCTCCCTCTTTTTCTCTTTTCTGGCAAGATGAGTTCAGTGTTCACTAGCAAATGAGATGTTCAGTATTAGTGAACAATGGAAGCACTTTATATAGACTTATTTCTTGCTGGTGGATCCATTTCTATATTAAATATTTTTATAAGCTCAAACAAAACATAACTTTAACTGATCTACCAAATGTATTACCTGATAACATCCATCTGAGTTTTGTTTTTTTCCAGTCTTTGGAGAAGAGAATGACTTGCATAGTTCACTCAGCAATAACTTAATGATTTCCTGAGGACAGATACAGAAGTTTTCAACTGGACGATCATATGTTACAACTAAGTTTTACTTTTCATTTTGGATGGGAGCCTACTTCGTTAAAAGGCAAAATTAAGAAAGGAAAGCTGAGTCTTATTAGGTCCTGAGTTGGACCATTTATTAATATTGCATACGCAACTCTTCTGTTCTTTTTGAAATGCAGGCTATCCCCAAAAAGGAATTTTATATCTTTAGTCACATTAGAGCCTCATGGGACATTAATAAAGCTCTCAGAGAATTATTTTTAAATATGTCAAAGGACTTTGCATTTGTATGCATGTGTCAGAGCACACAAATATGCAAGAGACACTCAGATGGGTCCCTTTGAGGATCTATTTTCATGCTTAGCTTGTTACTTGACAAAGTACACAGACTCCAGCTGGGTAGCTGGGACTGCAGCTCCAGGAGAGCTGGGGTTAACACCCTGCTGTGCTGCAAAGCCTCCCGTGGGACCTGCACCAGCCACACAGGCCACGAGCACACAGATCCTCGGGTCCTTCTCTGCCTGAATCGATGCTTTCCCCTAATGACCAGAAGCAAATTCCCTTGGCAGCTTTCTAAATCCCAGGGCTCCCACAGCTCATTGCAAGAACAGTGCTGAGCAGTTACAGATGCCAACTAAGGGCTAGCTAGCTACATATAGAGCTAGTTCAAGCCAAAATCTTCACATATGATTCTCAGAATACGCATTTCTCTGCCTATGTTGCTCATGAAGCTTACAGCCTCCAGCACAGGCCAAAAAGATGTCTGCATCCCCAACTCACGGCCCTTAACTCTAGGTCATCACAGTGTAGGGGGAAGTTCAGGCTTGATTTTTTAACTCACCAAACAAATGCAAGTTTGGGGTCAAACAATTTTAAATCATGGCAGATTTTTAAAAAGGAAAAACTGTTCTGGCTAGAGAAAAATACAAAAGAAAGTGAAGAACATCATCTCAGTATTTTTAAGTGGCAGAGTTTCATTCTGAACAGTGCTTCACAGAAGAATGTAAGCAAAGGATTAATAAACAGCAGTAGCAAAGTAATTGTTCTGGGTCTAGCTAACCATTTCATGCATTTCTTTCCTGAAAATTGCAAAATCAGTTATTCCCACAGCTTTAATTAAGACAGTTATCTGTGATGCAGTGAAAGACTTGAATCAGAGCTCCTGCAAATTAAATGGCTGCTCTAAGTACTAAATTGCTGGTAAAGCCAAGAGAAGGGTCTCTCAAGATCTCCTGTTGGACGTCTTCCTTCAGGCCTTAGGTTTTCTGGTCTGACTTCACCTTTTGTAAAGTGAGGACAACAGCATGTGGACCTACTGTAAGACCTTTGGAGCAGACCTTTTTTATTCTGTATTTGTATCATGGGTCTCACTGTGCTAGTACAGAGCGTACATACTGCTATGGCATGGATAATACATTAAAGACTTTGAAGCTTCTAGGTAGAGAGATAAAGGAGGATAGATAAAAACCTCAAAGAGAATTTTGTTATGAGTAATATATAAATATCAAAAATAAATGTTCAACATTAAATATTCCAATTCCACTGTCCAAATGCTTCACAGGATATTCTTCAGGAAATTGAAGAACAATAATAAAACAAACTGGCACTGACTAGTCATATTAAGGAAATACTGAGGACAACAGATAGGTTTGTAGCTACCTTTTGTAATATCTCTTCTTCAAGTTGTGAGAGACTGAAAGAGTTAATGTCTCAAATATCATGATGGGACAAGTTCTGCTTAAGGACAAACTTGCATAGCAAGGAACCACAGGTGAAAAGAAGCCAATCAGCACCCATCAGCAACAAGACTGGGAGAGTGTGCACAGCTCCGTGTTCTGTTGTGCTGTTCAGATGGGCTGAGCAGGGAAGCTCACCATGCACAGCGAAAGATCGCATCTGCAGGGAAGGGGAAGTTACTCCCCAAACAGCCCCCAAGACCATGGACCCATTTCCCAAAGGGTCACACACTGCTCATGACACCTAATTAGCCTAATGAGTTTGAGTGCCCACCCAAAGGAGAGGCAAGGATGATAAAAGGACACAAACTGAAGCCCACGTGTGCAATCCCACCAGAACTGGACCCCTCGGCTGACTGAACCAATGCTGGACTCAGAACCAGTGAAAACTTTCTCTTCTCTCTCTCTCTCTCTCTCTCTTTTTGATAATGCCTACACCTCATCCCTTCAGACATAAACCGTTGACCAAGTCTGGGACTAGGAGTGGGTCCAGCCGCCCCTGGGCTCCTCACCGAGAAGGAGTCTAGAAAGCAAGGGGGTCTGCTCTGAACCTCGTGACTCAATGGGTGTGCTCTCCTTATTGTCTTCCCTGAACTGATCCCCAAATAAGCAAGGCCTGTAGTATGTGTTTGGTGATGTATGGTTACCACGTTACACAGTTTACTGACATAGTTTCATGCCAATTTTTGTTGTGAGCATACCAATTTTTGTGGTGAGCATGCCAATTCTTGTTGTGAGTGAATAAATTTGAGTTTTGTGAGATAAAAGATCCCTGGTGTTGTTTCACCTTAGTCCTGACCTGGGAATCAGCAAACCTGAGTAGTCATCCTGAGAAATTGGGACGTGACACAAGTATTTTACAAAAGATCTTCCAGGTTGTAATCTGATTAGAAACACACTCCTCTTCAATGTTTTTCCTATAGCATAAGTAAGCAGAAATTACTCTGAAACCTGTGCAACCCTTGCTCTCTGTGCTCCTGTATCTTTTGCTCCTGCATTCCCTTTGAGAGAGAAAAACTGCAACAGTTCAGCTGAATGTTAAAATCCATAAAATGGATGGAAAAGAGGGTGCTGCAAGAGATGGAGAGGTGAATATCCAGATCTGTTTTTTAAAAACTGTACAGAAGTCTTCTGAGAGTGTCCATTCAGAAGAGTGTGCAGGAAGCATATTAAGAGGCAAGAAAACTCTCGGATATTTATTTTGCATAGCCAGAGTGGATGCTAACCTTTCATTTTCAAGAAATTGATGTTTTGCTTAGTTTGTTCATATTACTTTTTTTTTTTTAACAGATGAATAAAAATTCTTCCAACACAATGGCTTTGGCTCCTAACACTTCTAGCAAAAGAGAGACAGTGTGCATATTTGGAACTGGAGATTTTGGAAGAGCTCTGGGGCATAAAATGATTCAGTCCGGCTACCCTGTCGTGTTTGGAAGCCGGAGCACACAGACATCCAGCCTGATTCCCAGGGGTGCAGAGGTGTTCAGCCATGCAGAGGCAGCACAGAAAGCTGCCATCATCATTATCGCAATCCAGAGGCAACATTACAACTTCCTTATACCACTAGCGGAAATTCTGCGTGGGAAAGTCTTGGTGGATGTAAGCAACAACTTAAAAATAAACCAGTATCCTGAATCCAATGCAGAGTACCTCGCTCAGCTGGTGCCTGGCGCTAAGGTTGTGAAAGCCTTTAACACCGTGTCAGCCTGGGCCTTGCAGTCGGGCACATTGGATGCAAGCCGGCAGGTAAGACTGAGCAACTCTATGTCATAGAGTTATATATCATATGGCTTCTTAACAGCTAGACAAAACACACACAGGACACACAGATCAGACAGGGTTGAGATGGTATTTTCACTATAATTGCCCATTTCAAATTAAATGTGAGCTAAAATTTACTTTTGGCATGACAAGGAATATCAATAACTTGCCTCCAAACTTGGTAAGGTGTTTGGAGACACTAGAGAAGCAAGGAAAGAAAGATAGCAGAGCTACAAAGAGAGAGATGGCAAATGAGGAGGAAATGAGGGTTGCATCAGTTGTTCCTTGGGACTGTAAAGTTAAACAGAAAGGAAATAGGAGGAATATATCAAAGCAAGAATAAAATGAAGAGAGCAAAAAAACTGAGTCAAGGGATATGATGGGGCAATAGAATGAGTATGGGCAGCAGAAGTGAGCTGGAAGGTGAATAAATTCATAAAGTTTTCTAAATCAGAATCCACCACCACAGAAGTTTAACACAACAGTGTGTACAAACCATTTTAACCAAGCTCCTTAAACACAGGTCAGTGAGCACAGAGCTGGTCCTAGGAAGCAACACAGCAGCTTACCTGAAGACAAATCATTTATTACTACCCTGTTTTCTGCCTCTCTGAGGGACAGTGCTCTTGTACAATGCAGAAAATCAGCCAGCTACTCCAACCATTGCTACCTTTGCTTTCTGCTGCCAGATAAATGGTTTTGGCTAAACTAAGGACCCAAGGACTTCCAAGCCTAGGTTCTACAAGCCTTCATCATATGGAACAGAGCAGAAATTGCCCCCTTTCTCCCAGTTCCAAAAGAAGTATTGTCTTGCACACTCACAGAAAAGGCTGTTTCTTCACTATTTTCCTAGATTTAGAAAGAAAAATTGAAAATTTTGCTCCTCTATACTCCTATTGAAAATTTTGCTCCTATTTACTACTATAAAATCTTGTACTTACAAACTGCTTGCAGGTCTTCAGAAGAGTATGTCAAGTGTTCTAGGCAAAGACTTGTACTAAGTGTGTTACACATTGTTCTTTTCAGATACAAAATTTTGCCACTTGAAACAATCTCTTTCCCCAAAGAAAAGATTCATATTCTTAGTTCTTGGGTTTGTGGGCCAAGAAAGTACCTATAGGCTACTTTTTGCCTATATAAATTAAGGACAGCAGGGAAGCCAACAAATAGCCTGGGAAGCTTGTGCTCATCATCCATACCCAGGCAGGATGGCAGTAGAGAATGTCACAAAAGTCTGTCTAAATAAAACTTCTGTTCGTTTTTGGCTGCAGGTGTTTGTCTGTGGAGACGACATGGAAGCTAAACAAATGGTGATGGACATTGTTCGTGCACTGGGTCTCACTCCAGTAGATCAGGGATCCCTCTTGGCTGCTCAGGAAATAGAAAATTACCCTCTGCAGCTCTTTCCAATGTGGAAGTTTCCCATCCTTTTGTCCCTTGGCTTAACTGCATTCTTATTCTTCTACTGTTTGGCTCGTGATGTAATTTACCCTTATGTTTATGATAACAAAGACTTTTCATTTTTTATTGCCATTTCCATTCCAAATCGGATCTGCCCTGTATTGGCACTCATCCTTCTTGCCTTGGTTTATCTTCCTGGTGTACTTGCTGCAATTATTCAGTTATACAGAGGTACCAAATACCACCGTTTCCCAGACTGGCTGGACAAATGGATGCTGTGTAGGAAACAACTTGGACTAGTAGCCTTGGCATTTGCTTCTCTGCATGTTTTGTACACTCTTGTTATCCCAATTCGCTTCTTCGTAAGATGGAGAATCAGCAGCCGAATTGTCTCTCAGGTAGGTTTTGTTCCCTGCTCTATGTCTTCCTTTATTCTGTCCCTGTTACAAATACTACCTTCTATCTCGAGCTTCAGAAATGTATGTGGACATTCTAATGTTCTTTACAATAGGGTTGTTTTCCCAGTTTCTGTGTTCCTTTTAACCAGTGGTATATCCAATGTTTGTGGATATTATGTTGAGTTGAGGGGATTTCTGGCCTCAGCCTTCCTCCTAGATAGTTTATATATTAATAAAATAAGCAGGGAAAATGTAAACATCAAGAGTAATTTAAAGGAACATATTTCCCTATTTCACCATGTACCTATAGAATGGGACATATTTTGACTTTCTGACCTTATTTAACAAAGGATCACATACCTGTCTTCAACAGTAGGTCTACAGCAGCGTAAAACACGCACCACAATTATAGGTACATGGAACCTATATGTCATATAATGCCTCTTCTGTTTTTTGAGTAGGCGTTCAAAGTAAATCTCCGATGATTTTCAGAGAGTTAATGTATGACATTTATCTCCTAGTTACCTTAAAGGATATTTTCTGCATATTCATCCTAAAACTGCTATCACTGAGATATACCTGGTCTTCTTTTCTTCAGGCACTGAACAATAAAACAGAACCACTCAACACCACAAATGCCTGGCTTAGTGACTCTTATTTGGCTTTGGGGATTTTAGGATTTTTTTTATTTGTTCTTCTGGGAATAACTTCCTTGCCTTCAGTCAGCAACAATGTCAACTGGCGAGAATTTCGATTTGTACAGGTAAGAAAAAGACTTATTCTAAAACACTTCCTTGCCTTATAAACTATGACCAGAGACAGGTTTACTAGAGACTTAGGGCTTTCCTCCATTAGTATCTCCAAATGTGATGTGTGCACTATCCACCATCACACAGTGAAAAAAGAATCTACATGGCTATACAGCTCACCTGTAAAAAACCACAGCTGCTCTGATGGCTGATTATGGTACAATTGGGATTACTGCATTAACAAGAGAAAATTGGGAAGACGTGAGCTCCTAAATGACAAACAGAAAGCTGACATTGTGGAATTATCAAATTCCACAAATACTAAGTCACAAAATATTTTAGCCATTTATTGGGCTAATTTTGTTGGTTCACAAGATAATTCAGTTAAAATCGGTCTGAAAAATGACTTTATAACTCAGATCCTCTCAATGCCAAGCATCTAAAGAGAATCTGCAGTTTCTGCAGACTCTAAAAACTGCTGTGCCTATAAGCAGGCTGCCCTTGGTAACACTATAATCTCAGCCCCCCGTTCAGAGTAAGCTTGGTGCAAGCTGCTGTGCCTCTGCAGGAGCTGGGCTGGCAGGGGCAGGGAAGCAAGGGAAGGGGAAATTACTGTCAATGAATGTTTTATCAAGGCCAAAAACTTGCACAGTATGGTAGTTCTGGATGGACTAGCACTAGAGCATATAAAGCTTGGATCTCTCCACTGAATTTCAGCATTTTCTCTGCATTTTCACAAATACGACAACCAGTAGGCAGTATGTGTGAGCTAGCAAAAATTATCAGGATTGTTGATAGAGGAAAAAAACAAAGTGTGTTTCACCTAGATCCATTTGAATGAATCTTTATTAAAAAACAATAAGAGCCTTTATATTATATGAAACAGTTTCATTTCAGCAGTCCCCAATTAGCCCCAAAGTTTGCACATTCCACAAAGCTTACCATGTCCTGTATATTGTATTTGTTCTGGTTTAATTTACTGTTTTAATGTCCCTTTCTTTCTTTCTTTCTTTCTTTCTTTCTTTCTTTGCTTTGTTCTCCCCTAGTCCAAACTGGGATATCTGACACTGATTTTGTGCACTGCACACACACTGGTTTATGGTGGAAACCGGTTCCTGAGCCCGTCATCATACAGATGGTATCTTCCAAATGCCTATATGCTCTCTCTCATTGTTCCATGCATTGTACTGGTTGTCAAATTTGTGCTGATATTTCCTTGTCTAGACAAACCTCTCACGCGAATTCGACAGGGCTGGGAGAGGAATCCCCAATACTCAGAACAGTCAAATTACATTATCAATAAGTCTGCTGTATAATTAGATTAACCTGTATTATCAAAAAGAAGAAAAAAAAAAACATTATGAAGGCATATCAAAATGAAGTCCTGAGCCTCCTTTATCTGGAGAGTGAGAGAAAAAGTGAAAAACTTGGCCAGGCCCTGAGTAAAATAAAGTCACCCCAATGACAAGCATCAAATACAAGCATTAAAATACAAATCAAATGAGGCCATTTTGTTCCTGCATCCCAGGCATGCTTTCACACAGGTGCAGGCCCTCTTTTGCTCAGTATATTCCCCCTTGCCTATTCACCCTCCATTCCTAAGAAGGATATGAGAGAAATAAGTGGTGCTCCATGTCCCTCCTCTGTCGTTCCAAATCTTCTCCCGGGCTGGGCAGAACCAGAGTAACCTTTGGTGTTAGATGGCATCTGCTCTTCTTCCCTATCCTGCCCATTGGGACTCAGGTCTACATGCACCTACACACACCCACACAGATCCACATGCACACATGCATGAACACACACCCTGCTTCCCCCCTCAGAAGCCACCAGCACCCATAGAATGAGTGCAGGATGGATGCTGGCTGAGGAAGAGCTCTCTTCCTCCCAGTACTAGTTTATCCTCCATTAATATCTAACCTAAAAGAGACCTATGTTCATACCTTAGAGACAGTTGAGTAAGATTTGTTTGGTTTGCGTACAGGAATTCTAATATTCAAAGTGTACAGGCCAAGGATTACTGAATCCTTGCTTTTACTGCTCTACCAGAAACTCAGGTGGCAAAGGAATGGAGGAAAAACCAAAATGGCAGAAAGATGTGAGATGTGCTCATGAGCCTAAGCTTCTCAAGTATAGGCAGAAAGTGCTCAGTGATTTTTTTGTGTAAGCAGTAAGTTGTAAGGAAAGAAACTGAAGGAAAATCCTATTCTATCAAGGGGTTGTATTATATGTCATGGTTATATCTCATGAAGACAATATTGCTGATTTTTCAAAAAATAAACCTTTGGGTGCAATATTACAGATATTCTATGAAAATATACATATTTTAACCACAATAAAGATTTTTTTTTTTTACAGTATTGAGCTCTGTTATCATTTCTGGAATCTCTTTTGGTACAATGCAGCTGCTGCTACGCTTAGTTGCATAAAGGTGTTGGAATGCCTTGGGGCAAGGAATAAAATGGGATCCTGTCTTCAGCCAGCTACCTGGGCTCACCTTCTCCCATTGTTGTTTGCTCCTTGGATGCTCACATAAACAGATCTTTGCATAGTCATCAAGGTAGGCTGAGAATGTTGTGGAAAAACAGGATCCAGCTGGGATGGTGACCTCCTGTTAAATTGCAAACAGAGGATCTGACAGGCTCCTTCACATTGGAGAATAAAGAAAAGGCAAACTGTGTTTGTTTTTATAGGAGGAGAATTGCTTACTATCTTTTGTCTCTCTGTTGTTCTCCTCCCTGTCCATACAGAGGATAAATACTCATGAATACAAAAGTATAAGCATGCTAGCTAGTGTAGCTAACTGTACTTTCAAACAGGCACTATCAAGCGGATTCAAAAAAAAAAACCCAAACTATCTGAATGATGCTTCTCAAAACATTTCTCAAAAACGGAGTCTTTTTTAGTTCTGGACATACATCCCCTCTTTATGTCATCCTCTGGCCCAGAAAGAACCTGTTCTTAACACCCAAAAGAATGGTAAAGGTGTCTGGGATATCAGCAATTGATGGAGCCAGGTTTCTTGGAAATAATTCTGGCACCAAGTACTCTTACTAACCAGCACGGGTGCATATGTCATACTTGGCATGTCATAAGCTGATATGCATATGTTGATGTAGGTCTATACAGTTTTCCTTGACCCATCTCATGATGGAGTAGTACTCCATTTCAAGCTTCCTTCAAAGGTTTTCCATGTTAATCTTACAGAATCATTTACTGCAGAAGGGATCAGGTATGGGCTCAAAGTGCCTAAGCAACACTGTTGTGAGGATGCCTATAACAGCTCTTTACAGCTCCCTAGAGATGAGAGGCAGAAGCAGCAGCGAGAAGAACAAGACAGAAAGAGAGAGAGAAGGTGTGTTTATGTGTGTATAGAGGTAGAAGAGCAAGGGACAGGCAGAGCAGAAAATAAGTAGCAGCAGCCTAGAGTGATTATCCTCTAGATTTGCCGTTTTGGGGCCAAATTCTGGCCTCAGTGACAGTTACTCCAGATCCATGTTAGTACAAATAGTAACAGTTCCAAGACACTAATACAGATCAGGATTTATTTTCAGGGCTTCTGCCTATCCTGATACAGATCTAAAATCCGCCCTTTTCTCTCTCTCACAGCTGAACCTATGGGTTGGAGTTTGAACTGCAACAGTCATGGCAAGTAACACCTATTTAAAAGCTATGCTTTATGAAATACAAACATTGCAAATGCTCTGCCTCCTTTCCTCTCCTTGAACAGGCTCCTGTGTATTTCTGAGTGCCTTGTGTTAAACAGAAGCACAGGCCAAACCAGGTTGTCTTTACTTTTGCTGAGAATGAGTGCAAAGTAACTGCAGCTTGACTGAATACTGCCTGTATATTCACTCACTACTAAACCACAGTCTCAAACACACACAGGACTATAGCTCCTGCAGGAAAGACAAAAGACCTTCTCGAGGGACTGATATCACGTTGCTTTGTTACGCTAAAACACAGGCCGAGATTTACTGAAAATGCTAAGCAGCTAGGTATGATTTGCAATTTGCTGTTTACTCCAAGAACAAAGTGCCAATATCTGCTGTGTACAAACCGAGGAGACAATGCTGTTTGTTTGCACGGGGTGCGTGCGGCAGCTCTCAGGAGCTGATCCAAAGCCTTCGCATCTGAAGTCAGCAGCAGGCTCTTTGTTGACTTCAGTAGATAATAGGTCAGATCTCCAGCAGCACTTGTTTTTCCAGTCAAAGTGAGGGATTTCATATCCTGTTATTCTTGGGCAGCTGGGGAGTATTTGCTTCACAAATTTACATATTTATTTCTTGAACATTGTAGAGAAAACAAATTCCTTCAGTAATCTTACATGATAGTTAAACTAAAAGCATTCAGTGGCAATATTTTGAAAACAATAGCCAGTGTTATGAAAACTGTTCGTAGCTTGTATACATTTCTCATGGCTGAGCTCTTCGTATTTTAATATTTTTTTTTATGTACTGACAAAGCCTGGTCAGAGAGGAGATCAGAAGGAACATGAAATGAATTTTGGAAAGGGTGTTTTCCATATCGTTCCCAGAAACCAAGAAGAGCCTTTATGTGCATATGTACATAATGCCATTCTAAGAATTCCTGCAGGAATAAACCATTGACTCTCAAATCTACTTCTAAATCAGAGTCAACACTTAGAAAATATAAATTACAGCTCTTCAAATAAATTGTCCCATAGACATTGTCATGATAACTAAGCTTGGACATCATTGCATAAGAAAGTTTTATTCCGATGGAGAGCACTACAGCATAGTGTGATTTTTAGACTTCTACATCCTGCAAGATGTGGCTAATTTAACTTCCTTTTGCCTTTTTGTTATACCCAGGGAATATCCATTTCAACCAAAAAAATGCATTTATTAGTGAAAAGAAATTATTTTAATTAATTTGATTTACGGGAGACAGTAATGGGATGTCAGACACACACTGGCCCCAGGGGATGCAGCTGACACCACAGATACTGCTGGATCTTGAGCCACGGAGATCTGAGCAATTCCCTTCAGTTCCACCACACCACACTGTGAGTCCTGAGATCTTATTTTCGCTCTAAAGCATGACCTTCTGCTAGCCTTCTCTGCCTCATCTAACAGTCACTTCTCACTCTAAGACAAGACTGTTCATGACCCACTCTAGAAAGCCCCTTTTTTCCATCATGTCAGGTTTTTGCGGCTTCGCTCTTGTTACCTCCTAGCAGACACAAGATTTTACAAGAGCATGTCTTGTCTCAAACACTGGTGAGCCTGTTTGACTCACTAGTCCAAATAATGAACTGGTGAATAGTATGAACACTCACAGGAACTATGTAACATATGTTCAGCTGCTCTTCCATACTATGATTAACGTATTTAATAAATCTTTGGTGTTCCCATAATAGCCTAAATATGGCTTCTCTTCCACGCACAATGGAAGCTTTTCTCTCCTCCAGAGACTCTTTTTTTCCTCTGCATTCTACATGCTTCTGTTGTGGATCTCCATTTGTATCTCTAATTCCTGACATTAACATGAATGATTTCCTCCCTGGAAGAAGATGATATTCCTCAAGATTTATTTTTTTTTAATATATATATATCACCATGATAAGAAAAACTGCACATCTCCTATTGTTGCACATTGCCTTAATTTAATGTTCTTGAATCTGGGAATCCAGAATTGACATAAATAGTAGCTCTGACATGAATAGACCCCTGACATATTATTTACTTATGAGGAACCTCAGTGCTACAAAAAAATACACTGCAGAACCTTGAGAGGACATGCACAGACCTCAGAGAATTGCATGAAACTTAGCTAATGTCTCCAAATGCTGCAAACCAGAAATGGTTATTTATTTTTTTTAATGGCTTCACACACATCCTTTATTCCTCTCTCTTTTTGCTTCCACATCCAGATTTGCTTATTATTTGAGATTCATTCAAATACAGCCCCTTCACTGTGCTGGCTTCTCTTCACACTTCCTCAGATTTAATCTAGGGAAAGCTTAACCGCAATCAGTAGACTCAAGCTATTAAGCATCAGTGCAGAGGCCTTTCCTAGTTTATTACCCATTAATTTCTCCCCCCCCCCCCCCCAGTTTTATGGAAGATGAGAAAGTGTAGTCTCTATAAATCTCTCTTTAGAGACTTCAGAAAATAGATAAATGAAAAATGAAAAAATGTTAAGTTATTGTAATATGCTTATCATTGTAGGACACAAGTGGTTGAACACCACTAGACCAAAACAGAATGTCCCAAAACAGGCATGTTTGGGACAGATTATCTATGACTGAGTGCTGGCATAGAAAGAGGGAGGTATTTTCAGAGAATCATTCTGGACAAAAGTATATGGAATGAAAGTAAAAGATTTATTAGAATGAGAGAAAGAGAGAAGGAAAGAAGGAAAAAGACAAACCTGTTTTTCTTCTTTCCTACGGGCTCCATGACAGAAAATGTCACACATTTTTGGTTGTATTATACCAATTATTTCAGTACCTTATAAATAATTAAATTAAGAGTTTGATCTTGGCAGCCCCAGAGTCCAACCCATGTTTTAGAATCCCACCATAGCCTTCTTTCCCCAGTCTAAATTAGAACAAATCAGCCTATTTTCTCATCCTGTACAACAACATTTCCAAAGGTAGCTGCCACTCCACACCACCCCACTCACTGTTGAGCAGCAGCAGTAGCAAACCCAGCTGTGCATCAGGCACAAGACTTACATGGCTCAGTAGTGAATACAGCTGGAAAAACTGTTTCCCTGGGGGAAAAGAATCAGGACAGATGCCAGTCTCCAACTGGTCAGATACAGGACAGAGACTGCTTAAAGGACTGCTCTGTTTCAATGTGAGACACCATCATCTTCATTTTATAGTTAAAGAACTGAAGCAAAATCAAACACAGGACTTCACTGAAGAAAAGGTAAACCATTAACGTGGCATGAAAATTTGAACCAAAGGAAACCCTACAATACTCAACGAAGAAGACAAGTGAGAGCTGGATAGGGTGAGCAGAACTTGACAAGGTGGCCAAAGGGCTAGTCCCTGGGAGAAAGGAGGGGACAGGGCAGCTTCCCCTCCCCACTTGGCTAGCAATGAATCAGAGCTTCGGGAGCCCTGGGACAGGACAGACGCAGTGCCCCCATCCCTCCTAACCAGCCCAGGCAATCAGAGGGGATGGGTGCAGAAGTAATTGCAGGGAATTACGTTAAATACATACAGGATTATAGTTCATTTGTTTTGCTTGTAGCTTCTGTTTTCCAATCCCATAAGTAAAGATCGGAAAGCAAATCCCATCTCTAATTGGATTGGTCTAAAGGTCAAACCTCAAGTCACACTGCAGAAACTCCAGTCTTGTTTTACTATCAAGCCTGCCTAGCATTGTTGAGCTAAATAAATCCAACAACTTAAGATACTCAGTCTTGCCAGAGCCTGACAGATACTTCCTCTCCAGTTACAGAAGTCTGAGACGGATGAAGGGGCTTGTGCAGCTACATGCTGACTTTTGGGACAATACCAAATACCCAAACATCACTGAATACCTTGAATCACTGAAAACCTTCTAGCATCTCTTCTTCAAACAAACAGACAAACACCCATGTTCCCTGGCAAAGCTGTCTTCCCTGCCTTTTACAAAGAAGCTGACACTTAGATTCACACTTAACTACCATCACAGACATATCCCAAGTTTTTTTAATGATCCCTGTGTCAGTGATTCATACAACATCATGTAGGAAGTCAGAGGCAAGGAGAGGAATTGGATGCAGGTTTCCTGAAGCTGAGGATAGTTCTCTAATTACGAGGAGCTTTACAGATTAGAGAGCCAGAAGGCAACCTTATGATTAGCTATTCTCTCTTCCTGCAGAACACGGGCTGTAGACACTGCCTGAATTAATTTCTTTCTGAATTATCAGGAGTTGTCATATTTTTCAGTTCACAGACCCCAACAAATTTTCCAACAGTAATGCAGATTGCTGTAAAGTTTAAGCTTCCTGACAACATGCAGTTTTATCCTAGTTACCATTTGTTATTGCTGGCAGGTAATCCATTAAAACAGACTGAAAACTCCTGAATTAAAGATATTCTGAAAGAACTGCTGAACTTGATTTAAACATTAGAAAATTCACCACAACTTTTGGCAAATTATTTTGACAGCTGATTACCCTCACTTCAATATATATAAGAATATATATATACACATAGCCTGAATTTTTTTTAACTCTAGTATTCAGCCAACATAATTTATGATTTCCATGACTTATCTGAAGTGTCCAGAATGGTGGCTATATATGGAACATATATATTACCCCAGAGAAGCAGCTTGGGTGTAAGAAGAGAAAGTGTGATTTTATATATATATTTATGGAGAAATAGAAATCGTACTGGTCCTATTGCATATGTGGAGATACAACCACACACTAAAGTCTCTTGATGATGACAATGAAAGATTCAAGGTATTTCCAACTACAACTTTTTTCATTTTTAACTTAAAAAACCTACATAAAGTAAAAAACCAAAAATATTAACAGTCACTGCAGAGAATCTCAAATTTGAACATAATCTCACAAAAAACAAATGCTAATAAAAAATTTGTTAATAACACTGTGAAAACAGCTAGTATGCTACCTGCAGAATTACAGTTTCTGTAGCCTACTCTGGTAAATTCATATGGAGAACAACCACCGCATAAGTAGGTTTCTAGGGAGTTTCTCAGGAATTAGTTGCAGGCCCACCATTACACATAACAATTCTAAACAAACACAAAATCATTGCTGAGGAAATGTGCAAGCTATATTACCCTGGAAATCCTTATGAGCAATGAGGTCAGACACACATGGAATCGATTTGATGAATGCTGCATTTTCAGCCATGACACCATTGAATCCAGCTCTGCAGAAGGTCATTGTAGAGGAACAAAGACTGCATGCCACACTTCCAGCCCTAGGAGATGTAGCCTGGAAAGCACTGGCTAAAAACCATTCACAGAGGGCCTACTAAAAAGGGTTATGAACCATGTTCAAATATGCAAGGGGAGTAGGAAAGGGAGGACAGGAGAAAGATCTAACATGGTCTTGTGATTTTCAGATGTACAGGGAGGGGAAGGTACTCAACTGCTGCAGAGAGCAATGGCTGCGTACTGTTCCACACTGTGAAAGGGACAATGAAGACTCTGGAGAAAAGTCCATTACAGCAAAAATGGTCTAAGAATGTGGAAATATTCCTTACATTTACAGACTACAGGAATTTAATTCATTCATTTCAGAAAAAAAAGTTACAGGTGAATGCAATAAAACATACCCAGGTCACTATCCTATTGATAAAATTTCATAAACCAGTAACTGGGAAAAAGCAGCTCATGTGTTTTATGAAACAGCAGGAAAAAATACAAGCTATAAAAACATATGCAACTCTGGGATTGTTTAACAGAGCAGCAGGTGTGAGAAAAGCATAGAGGGAGATATCACATAAGCTTCAGATAAAACCACAAGTGTACTTAGGCAGCTTTGACTTGGTTCAAAGGTGCAACTCTATTTAAATCACTCTACCCAGAGGCTGAGAGCAAAGAAACTTGTTCAATTCTTCCCAGGTTTAGGTATTTGACATTTGATGCTGTTGGACTTATTTTCAAAGAACACACATAAGGAAATATATGGCTCCATTACAACAGCTCTTTCCAAAGAAAAGAACATGAAGACTAATAAGCTGTAAATGCTTAGGTTAGGAGAAGTATTAGAACCATTAGAGAGACAAAGCACCAGTATCAAATATCATTATCCCAGCACAAGAAAGATACAACAAAAATGCCTGGAGTTAAAGCCATATGAATTTAGATTAAAAACCTTCTGGTTGTGCCTTGAAGACTGGGTTTGTGCGGTGGAGTTTTGGTAGCGGGGGAGGGGCTGCAGGGGTGGTTCCTGTGAGAAGCTGCTGGAAGCTTCCCCGGCTCCAAGTCGGACCCGCCTCTGGCCAAGGCCAAGCCCGTAAGCGATGGTGGTAGCACCTCTGGGAGAACAGATTTGAGAAGGGGAACGTGCAGTCAGTAGTGGGATTGGAATGTGAGAGGAACCCCTCTGCAGACACCAAGGTCAGTGAGGAAGGAGGGGGAGGAGGTGCGCCGGAGGAGGGGATGCCCCTGCAGCCCATGGTGAGACGGCAGGCTGTCCCCCCCCAGCCCATGGAGGGGAGCAGGGGAGCAGATGCCCACCTGCAGCCCATGGAGGACCCCACACTGGAGCAGGTGGATGACCCCAAAGATGGCCGTGACTCCATGGGAAAGCCTGCGCTGGAACAGCCTGTGCCTGAAGGACTGCAGCCCATGGAAAGGACCCACACTCGAACAGCTCCTGAAGGACTCAGCCTGTGGGAAGGACTCCCATTGGAGGAGTCGTGGAGGACTGTCTTCCGTGGGAGGGACCCCACGCTGGAGCAGGGTCAGAGTGTGAGGAGTCCTGCCCCTGAGGAGGAAGGAGCGGCAGAGACAACCTGTGATGAACTGACCACAACCCCCATCCCCATACGCCTGTGCCACTAGTGGGAGGAGGTAGAGAAAATCAGGAGTGAAGTTAAGCCCGGGAAGGGAGAGGTGGGGGGAAGGTGTTTTAAGATTTGGGTTTACTTCTTATTATCCTTGTGTTGATTTGATTTGTAGTAAATTAAATTGATTTTGGTTTTTCCCCAAGTTGAGTCTGTCTTTTGCCCATGACTGTAATTGGTGACTGATCCCTCCCTGTCCTCGTCTCGACCCACGAGCTTTTCTTTATATTTTCTCCTCCCCACTGCACCAGGGGCGGGGGGAGGAGTGAGCGAGCAGCCTGATGGTGCTTTGTTGCCAGCTGGACTTAAACCACAACAAAGACAAAAACAGTGAGAATAATTATCCTTTATTATCAGGTAAGTATTCTTTAGCATGGGTAGATTCACTGTCTCTTGCAAAAATTAGATCAAGTGTGGATGCTGGTGTGGATGCTTTAGTCAAGCCTAAGTCACTGAGTTTAGCACAGGGACACCAGGATTAGATGAAACGTTAATGGTCTGTGTAATGCAAAAGGTTACACTGCATCAAAAAATGCATTTTATTCTTTAAAATGTGGGAATGAGTGTGTGAATGCTACGACTTGCATACCTCTTGCTTATTCTTCTGAGAGTTCCTAAAAACAGACAAATGAAAAAATGATCATGCTGTTTCATCATCTGCTGCTTTCCCCACATGGTTATGGAAAAAAAAAAAAAAAAAAGTGCAGAGTTTCTTAAGTAGGTCACTCTAGTACAAGCACAGAGTATATGTAAATAAAAAGCCATGGATTTTCCCCTTAGCTATCTGGAGAGAAGTTTCAGTGATCAGTCCAAACACTGTTTCTGTCAGAGATGTGCCAGGAAAAACAGTAAAAATAAATTTAGTCAAAAATATAGTAACAACAACTTCATAAGTAGGGATGTTTCATTTTTAGAAAATACACAATAATAAACTAAACTAACTAAAATCAATCTGTTACCTATGGCAGAAGCAGCAAGCTAAAAAGGGAACACAGTGCAAGAACTAGGTGTAGTGCTAATGCATTCTGTGAACGTGCCTTAAATCTCAGCCTTGGATGTAGTAAATGCTTAAACAAGATTACTTCTGCTGAATATTCATGCTGTAATTAGTTGAATTATGGAAGTTCTACCTAAAGCTTTTACAAATTAAATAAGTGGAAAGACTCAGAGGGAAGAAAAAAAAGTCTTGTTTGTTTATGAGGAGGTAAAGAGGTAAAGAGAAGTGTACAAAGGTAGACAGAATCAGAGGCATCTGACCACTGTTGACACCTTGAGCTCTAACTCCTACATCAGAAGAAAATCAAGTCCCCAGATCAATCAGAAGAAAATCAGGTACGAAGTACTCATACCTAACATATATCTACATTGAAGACAACTTTTAAAATCAGATCTTTCAGCCAGGACAACGATACACCTTAACATGCCTCCATGTTTTATTCCAGAGAGGAAGAGGGCAGTATTTGCAGAGAATTGCTTTCTGACTAGTTTTATTAACAGAGTTCATGAGGGAAACAAAATAAAGCACTTTTAAGCTATACTCATTCTCCATCCCCCTCTACCCCACTCACTTCTTAGGGAAAGCAAACCTCCAGAGGAAGCAGACTTATTTACTTCTCAGATGGAAAAAGCCTGGCCACTTCTACAAGCATGAAGATAGATATCTGTGACCTCCTCTCCCAAGTAAGTTTTCAGCAGAGAGCTTCACAAGACAGCTCACTGATTCAGTCTTTGCATCACCATAAGTTCCTGTGCAGAATAGGACTATGCAGGTATAACTCGCTGTGTCCACTACCAGTGAAGAACTCGGGTCCCTTAAATCCAAGATAATGGTGGTCATGATCATAATAACCATATATAACCACCTTACATGTCAGAACTACTGTGGAGTTGGCTCTGCCCTGAACATGTTTGCGGGTTTATTAGACTATAGCTTTTGGGGTTTTTTTTCCCAGTCTTTAATATTTTCATTAGCCTCCACTCTAGAACATGATGAGAACACTAGTTTTGATCAATTTTGTGAAGTTTGTGTGTGAAACATGTATGTGAAAGGCTGACAATGCTTTGTGGTGTTAGATTTGGCCATATTATGCTTACGCTAAATCCTCAGAAAGTTATACTAGACATTAGCCAATAGGAAAGGTGATGAAAAACACCAGAAATTAACAAAGACACAAAACCCAGGGATGAAAGCAGAAAGGGAGGAGGATGAGGACATCCTTAGACAGTTATACAAACATCCTAATCCAGAAAAGTGTGGAGCTGACTGTGCTTATCCACAGCTTTGTTGGCTTCACAAGGGCTTTAGCCAGCCATGGGAGCCCACCCATGAATGGACACTGCCCAGACCGGGCTCCCACATCTGACAGCAGCTCCAAACTTCAAAGAGCCTTTTTTTTAGTGTTTGCTGCCACCAAACGATTGCTCTAACTTTTACTTAAAGAAAATTCAAAGGGAATCGGAAAGCTTTGCTGTAAACTTGCAGAGTACTCTTAGACAGCTCAAGGGCAATTCATCCCTGGATGTAATGTCAAGCATGCACAACAGCAAGTGAGTATTACCCTCTGTAAACATTCCTAGAGCAGGCAGATTATATAAAAATATGTATTGTTGTTAATGACAATATACAGCTATCAGAACACCAAAAACATAAAGTTCTGTAGCTTTTTTTAATTAGAGAGCCCTAAACTTTTTGAAGCACAGAGTACAGCAACTGACAGCCCATCTGGTCTCTTTACCCTTTTACTTTCTCATAAGCCCTATGCATAGTTTCGAACAACATATGCGGATGTTTTAACTAAGAGGTGATGTAGAACCCTTATTTTATTTTCCTGAAAATTGTAATCATTTTACTGGAAGAATAAGGAAGAATCACCTATAATGTACATGCTAACAATGTTGAGCTACAAAAGAAATGGACAAGAAAGAAGCATCAATATGACAACAAAAAAAAGGTGTACAAGACATCTGACAAACCTGAAATAAGAACAATCTGTATAGCATCAGCTGTCCTGGTAGCCATGGTACCATGTCCTGAAGCTCGATGCACCAAATATGACTGTTTTAATACATTATTATACAGAGCTGGCTAATGATTTCCTACTTTATTTGGCTAATCATGATCTTGTTTGTAGATGGTGCTCACTCTTTCTAAGTAGACAAAAAGATTCTCACCCCCAACAGACGGAAGAGAAATGATCGCGATGATCTAGTTCATATAAAAGATGGCAAAATGGAATACTTGAAGTGGCAGACTTACAGCTAATTTTAGAAATAACACTGCTTAACCAATCTAGTTATTTAGAACTATCATACCCAAACATTTAGTTATTAGCCAAAAACTTCAGAGTGGCTTTCCCAAAATATATGCATAAACCTATGCTAAGTTTTTTCCAGTAAGAGAACCTATATATAAACTCCTAAACTACTGTTAGATATTTAAAGAGGGAGTTTGGCACAAAGAACTGCTCAGGAATATTACAGCTTCTATTACAGATCAGCACTGAGACCCAAGGAGCTGCTCCCGCAGCAGGTATCTGAGGCCTGTCTAGGTGGGTTCCGTTTCTACCTTTGGCTGAACTTACATTTGTATATGGTAAAAATCAGGCATAAGTTAGAAAGCCATCAAGCACGGGCCGATGTGCCCGTATTAGAAGTACCAGTGTGACATCTGGTGGGCACTTTTTGGGACAGCAACAGGCTGATTCCTTCAATCTTTAGCAAGTCAGAAAGGTTGTAAGAAATGAAACAAAAGGAGCAAAAAAGCTAATATGAGGAACAAGAAAAACAGAATAGACTATACATTTGAGAAAAAATATTTACAAAAGCCACAGCTAGAGGAAGAAATTTTGTGTTCACTAGCATGGCTTTAAGAGTGTACTCAAGTATGATAAACTTTTGAGACAGGAACTGCAAATACATCTCATTGGCCTCTTCAGGATGTGTGTTGCAGTATTTGAGGAATTTTCAACACACACACCATGTAGTAACAGCAACAGTAACCAAAACAGGCACCAAGTGGAGACATCATGATCAGGAAAGTGATTTTACTCCACAGGGTTTAGCACCTCTCTTTCACTCCAGGCATGCTGAAACTTGTAATTTCCGCAAATGCTAGAAACTCCATTGCATCATTTGTGGTAGTGGGTCACTTAAACAAGCAAGCAAATAAAAAATAAACTTTATTTTCTCTGAGTTGTTTATTTGCATGCCACTTACTTACACTATGTGAGTCATATTCAAACCAGCCCAAGACATTTCCCCAGTAATTCAGCCAGTCTCATTGATTATGGAAATTACAGCTCAGCAAACAAACATGAATTCTGGCAGCACTGCAGTGTCATCAACTCAGTTCAAGCACTAGACATGGACAGAATAAACACTATCTGCCGAGATTCTCCAGAAACGTAGGAGGTAAAAATGAGAGCCCAAATGGACATCAGGCACCTAATGGGTGACAATCACAGAATTTGGACACCTGAAACACCATTTCTATGATCTACATGCTGGTTTTATGCCCAGAAGTACTGCCCCATGGCTGACTAACCAGCTATGAGCTTATTTCCCACCTACCACCACTCTGGTACTCAAGTAGAGCATATCCTTAAATCCTCCAACTGGATCATTTGGCAGAACAGAGCAAACTGCAAAACATGGTGGGGAGAACAGCACAATGCCTTTTTTTTTTGCATAACTAATACATAACTAACCCCTAATGCTTAGGGGTTTCACCCACAAAGTGGCAGAAATGACTTTTAGGCTACTTAAGAACAAGCTGTCCTTTAAATTCCTAGCTCAAGGGGATTTTGTAAAACAACATGCTTCAGCTCACATATTAAAACAAAGCCACTGTGCAACTGAAAATTTAATCAAGAGAACAAACAAGTAGGAATCTTTTTCTTTAGCCCACAGATTATGCATTTCAGGCCTGGCCTCTTGGACTATTTGTCGATTTTTTCATTAGATAGCCACAGGTTTTTAATGAAGTCATTCAGAAAATAGGGAGTGGAACTAGGAATACCCTCTTGTAGCTGGACACCTACAACACTGCTTCAGAAGAATCAGGCTTCACAGCACTTTCCATCTCCATCTGGGAGTTTTACAAGCTAATGCCTATCTTCCAGCCAGTACAGCTGAGTCCTACTCTATCAGAAGGTAAAGTAGCATAATATACATTCTGATTTATATCAGGACATACATGCTGACACATGATTGCAAAAAGTGCGGTACAGAGGGAATCAGAAGCCTTATCACTGGACTTGTTCTGTGCTGAAATCTTTTACACAGAGTTCGTTTTCATACTCTGGCTTCTGTCTGGCAAAAACAGAGCAGATCTGGATCGTGACCCCATGTTATTCAACCAAAGGATTAAAGGAGCTTGCATGACTTGCTCTAGCTCTTATCAATGTGTTTTAAATTATCTAAGTTTTCAGTACTGAAGGTTTTGAAATAAGGTACGCAGTAAAGGAATAAAGACCAGTTGTAAAGTGATATGCAAAGTAAGCAGAATTGTAAATATCTTTTCCAAGTCGCAGACATGTATCACTGTTATCTTCAGGTATCTTTATACTGTAATTATAACTCTAGTTAAAAACCATCTTGGAACCATCCGACTGCAAGCTGCAAGATCTTAGAAATCACTGTTGTTACTGAAAAACTGCATTTTAGCTTTAGTTCTGTAAAGAACTCATGCATGGAGAATGCACAAACTGCTATATTTATAATGAAATGGATGTGGTAAATTGTGTTATTGTACTGCATTGAATAAAAGCTGATTGTTAGCCTCAAAAAATCTCAATATCAAAACCTCACTAGCTGCACCATCCACAGTTAAGGTTATCTTGTCTTAGGCCTTCAGTGATATTCTTGCTGATGCCCAGTGGGCGATGAAGAATTCCCACAACGCTGAACACAGAGGAAACAAAGAAGGGAAGGAGTATGGGGTAAGGAAGTTGGTCACCACTGAATTATCTGTTAAAGGGGTTGGAGGAGGGAGGGAAAAGTAAGTCTGGAAGTCATACAGGGTTGCAGAAAATTGAGGTAGCTCAAACTGGACAATCAAAATTTATAGAAAATTTTAATCTCCATACTCTCTTTACCTATAAAGTGACAGATATGCCTTCCCCCTGTCCCCTATCCTTGCAAGTACATTATCTGATGATTCCAACATATAACTTGGCTCTTACAGAAAATCCTTATACAAAATAACTGGCTGCAGAACTGAGTATAAATAATGTGCAGTACATAAAGAAAGAGTGGTGTTAAAGAGAAGAAAAAGCACCATAACAGTGGAGCACCATTCATTCTGGGCACTGAGTGAGGCATTATATTAAAGACTTCTGGTCTCTGCTATATTTACCTTTCCACTGTTTGAATTTATGCCTCTTCTCAAGTTATGGCAATTAAAAGTATAAGGAGATTATTTTTTGTCCCTCCTTAAGTAATACACTTATTCTCAAGTTTTTATCCCCTCAGATGTCTTAAGTAAACACTTCACGAAATTCGAACTTTACACTTTAATTCCCTGTCTCCTCCCTAGCTTCTTTTACTGCAGTTCTGGAAAGGACAAATTCCACACCCAGCTTGCCAGGAAAGCAAGACGCCTCAGCACGCCGCCACCAAGCTCCCAGCCAGTACACCAGATGGGAACATAACTGGCAGCATGTTGCGGCTAAAGGCTTTCAGTTCAGGGTGGTTGAATTCCCACATCGTGTGCGAGCTCATGTCAGGGTTAAATGTACCCAGACTTAGTGGGGCAGAGGGAAGGAAGACGAGCAAGAAGAAAGTATGTGACTTGCAGTGGGTTTACGCTAGCCTTTGTTCACTGTGACAAAGCATAGTATATACAATGAACGTGACTTGTGATCAGATTTTAAGGCAGTAATGCTATTACTGTAGCTCCATTTTGAATTCTTTCTTAACATCCTATTACAGAGAATCCAGCAAAAGCTATGGAATGTAAACTGCACACATAATTTTCATTTTCTAAACAAAATTGTTTTACTTGGGTCTTTTCTTAGGAAAGTATACTGAATTATCTCAAAAAAAGGCAGCAGTACTAGCATTCTGTGTTGCTTGACTTCAGACTCCCCACTAGAGGGATTACATTCTCCGAGATCTGCAAAATCAGTAGCTATTTATTCTACACAGATTTCTTACTGGTGTATTTCTAATGCAATGATCTTATTGTAACTTAAAAGGTTACCATAGCTCAGTAGCCCTTCAGAAGGCAGATGCTAATCTCCTCGAACAGCCATCCTTTGCAGCCTTCCTTTTCCTCAGATAAAAACTGAATAAACAAATGCACCAGTGCAAACAAAATGCCTACCCAACAAACCATATAAAATACATCACTTTGTTACATGTCTCTCAGCTCTTTTGCTCATGTGTGGTTGAATTTAAATAATCTTGCAACTATTAACTACTGAGTGCAGTATTCATTACCAGTACTCTCAGCAGAAGCACTGCAAATGGAGGATGATGAGGTATTCATATGAGTTCAAGTACAAAAAAACTCCCAAACTTATGAAACACATCTACCTTTTCTATACAGCTACAGCTGTACAGTTCTAGTATTTTATCTACCAACTGGTCTGAATCTTATCTGTTTTTTTTATCACTAAAGCAGTTAAAAATTCTTTCCTATTATCTTTAAGCTATTAGCAATACATATATACTATTTGACATTTTGCCTATTAGTGTATAACTCTTCAAATCTTATCACTTATATTCTTTGCCGCTTATTTTCAATCTTTCCAGCCTTTAATATTTTTATGACTGTACCTGGATCCTATTTTAATTAGGAAGGTTTCTTGCCCAGACGTTAATATACGTACTCTAACAAGGTTCACACGGTGTCTCCAATAACCTACACTGCACATGATTAAGTCTGGTAAATAAAACTATTTGACCGCTGCACATTTTTATATCAACAGATGCTTATTCAAATACTCTTGCAAGATAGGTATTTCTTAAGCTGAAAAGCTTGCCAGATTCACTACTTTGTTTCTCAGCTGCCCTGAAAAGATGGGCTTTGCATATGCTATCCTGTGTGATGAAGGAATTAAATAATGATTTGTCTCTTTCTTTTGGCAACTCTATTGAATACTAAATTTCACAGAACACCACAGTACTTGTTTTCATGTTACTGGCAACTATTAACAGTATCAGTGTAATTGGTGCTTAAATAAGAAAAATATATGCTATATGGATGTTGTCTGAAAGCCCTGTTTACTGGATGACATAGAAGCTGAAAAAGGTGACTCACTCTTAATGAAAACTTTACTATAAATTAGCACAATTAAATTAATAAGGTCCTACATAAATTTATAAAGTTCTTCAGAAATTATGTTAACAAACAGAAAATAAAATGTTATCCTTCAGATTTCTGACAGGAGACCATTTACCCTGCAAGGTCTCCATCAGTAGATTTGTTTCAGTCATACAGACACTAGCAAATAATTTCTCATCCTCTTGCAACTTAATTAAATCCCTGTCAACATGAGGAAGTTCTAATATTTTGCAAATAAACCTTCCAGCTCAGACCAAGCTATGGCCATTTCAGCTGTTGTTGCTTCCTGGGGTACTGAAGCGAACAGAGTCCGTAGGATTAAAGCATGGGTTATACCAGTGAGTTCCTCAAGCCGGGAGGAGGCTGTTGAAACAAAGCTGAGACTTCTCCAGCTAATCGCCAAAACCAGAGCGACCTCAGACCGTGCACTGCTGGCGGGACCCAGCACCAAAGGGCTTCCTCGCTCCAGCAGGACACTGGCATTCCCCCCTCCCTCCTGCTCCAGAATTTGGACGTACAGACCCAAAATTGTACAGCTAATCTATTTTCTCTGTCTTTGGGACTAGGGACAGCGTGTTCAGACTTTCAAGAGAAAGCTACGGTGCCAAAAAAGGAGGACATGTTTAACATAACGATGCATTCTGTGACACGTACACACAAACTACCGAGTTTATGTGCCTTACGGCCTTTTTGTCAATGACGAATGGGCGATTTTAAAACAATCTGGCACCAACACAGGCGATTCACCGGTGAACATTGCCAGCGCTTTCCAAACGCCTCAATGGGTAACAGCGGGGCACAGACGACGCTTCCACAGGAGCAGCAGTCCCCGGGGCGGGCCAGGGCCGCAGCAGCACCGAGCCTCCGGGCTTCTCGCCCAGGGGCGCAGGCTCCTTCCCAGCTGCCCGGTGGTCACCACGGGTGCCGCCTCCCGTGTGCGTCTGACAGCTCCTTGGCAGGGACACGCCGCAGCCTCCAGCGCCCGCCGCGCTCCCCGCCCGCGTTCCGCCCTGACGGGGCCGCACCGCCCCGACAGCACCGGCAGCGACGGGAAACGCGGGGGAGGCGGCCGACCCGCCGCTCCGGTGCGGGCGGGCCCCGAAGCAACGCCGCGCCGCGCCGCCTAGTTGCTGTGGGGGGGAAAAGCCGCCTCCCGGCTGGCGGCCTGTACCACACCGATTGGGGGGGGGGGGGGCTGGGGGGGGGGCTGGGGGGGGTGGGAGGGATCGTCCCTCAGCTTCCGACGGCACCGTCGTGCACTGCCCGGCTGTCCCGCTGACCGGAGGCAGCCGCCTTTGCGCGCACGGGTGGCAGAGCTGCCAGCCGCGGCCCTTTCCAGAGCCCGCGGCCCGTCCCGCCCCACCCACCCCCTTCCTGGCTGGGTGGTTGCGGCCGGGCGAGGCCGGGCTGGCAGGGGCAGGTACCCGCTGAAGATGGCGTTTCCCGGGCAGCCGGTTCCCGGCGGTGGTTTCTACCAGGGCGGGGTGAGCGGGGGCTGGCGGCGGGCTGAGCCCCGGCGGCGGGGGCTGAGCCCGGGCGGGGCGCGGCCGCGCTGAACCCGGGCTCGGGGCCGCCACGGCGGCGGGGCAGCCTGGCTGAGGCGGGGGCGATGGCGCCTGGGGCGGGACAGCCTCTCCCCTGCCTTGCCTTCCTTCCCCTCCGCGCGCACTGCGGGGACCTGAGGCGCCCGGCAGCGGTGGGGGGAGCGGCTGTCGTCCCCGCGGCGCAGGCAGGGGTGGGTGGCTTCATGGGCTCTCCGCGACCGGCGGGGGGGGGCCTGTCGGCTTTGCGGCCCGCCCGGGGAAGCGATCTGAGCCGCGTTAGGCGGGGCTCAGCCCGGTCTGCCCGGCCTCCTGCCAGCCGCTCCCCCGCGGGAGGTGCTGCTGGAGCCGGGCCGGGGCGGCTCGGGGCTCCGCCGGCGGGAGAGGGGAGGAGAGAGGAGGCACATGCCCGGCAGGTGCCGCCGGTGGGCCAAAGTCACTTCTGGGGGTGTCGCTCCCCGAGTCGGCTCCCCACGCTATCCCCCAAGCGAGGGCTTGTGTCTGATCCCGCGTGTAAAGCTGTCTTCGCTTCGTGGGGCCGAGAAATAGCGAAGCGGCTTCGAAGAGCAAGGTACTCCTGATGAAACGCTGGCCATCTCCAAAAAAAGGCATATTCTTGTCTCGGCAAAGATGGGTATAGACTCCGTTACACAGATTATTGGTTCAACTCGGTCAAACAAGATTAACTTCTGTCATTCCATGATTTTCACTTAAGAATCAATTTTACTTAAGAATTTCCATGCTTAACACGTATTTTTCCAAGTATTTTCCCTAGAGATCTGTCTTGCTCAACTTTTTTGAAGTGGAAATAAAAATCTGCAGTGCCTTAGTAGTCTGATCTTCAGTACTCCATTTTCTGCTAGTAATAGACTCTAAAATTCAACCTTGATGAGATACACCATACTGCATCTAGATCAGTGGATTGCTCCTATGCAAGGTTTTACACCGATCTCCTTCAATTATAATAAAAGGTTATATTGCTACCAAGATTGTGCCTTTTGTTTTTTTTTCTCCCAGGCAATTACTTTTTTGGTTGATTTGACTTTTTTGCATGGTGTGTATATAAAAACAGAAGTTGATTCTTAAGTACATACACTACAATTTCTTAACAATTACCTGAGTCATTAATTTAACATTAATTTTCTTCTTGATTTCTAAAGTATGGAGGAGCTCCAGGAGGGCCAGCGTTCCCTGGACAAGCTCAGGATCCTTTGTATGGTTATTTTGCTGCAGTAGCAGGGCAGGTAAACTTACAAAATGTTATTTATTTCTTGTTTTTTTTTTTTCCTGGGCAGTAATTTCTACATTAGCTTTTGGAAAGAGGAATGCCTAATATTTGCAGTAGGGAAAACTATTGTTCCAGGTTTTTAAAACAAAACAACTTCACAAATGGAAAAGCAGTCTTGAGTTGTGCCAGTATCTGGGTTTGGTGGTAGGATAGAGTGATTACTCTTTTAGAGGAAAAGGCATTCACAACTTTGATTTAGGCCTTTCTTTTTTCCTCCCTGTCATTCTGCACTGCATTTCAAATTTCTTTCTTGTAATTTTGTGTCATAGATTGTTTTTGTATGATTATGGGTGTTACTAGAAATAAGTAGTTCTTGAACTATATTACAAAGTTCAGGAGCAAGTACATTAGGTTTATTGAGCTGAAGTTCTGTCTTTGTGGGCCATATGTATAGCTATTTATTGCACACTTCTAGGGTGTGTGCAAGTCTAAAACTCCGCTCCTGGATCTGTTATGCACAGGTAGACATAGCCACAACATGAAAGTTTGAATTCGGCAATATTAGCTGATGTTTAAGTTCCCAGTTTAAGACTGTAATTTGGGTTATTTTTGTTCTCTACGTTATTCTTTTGAATTAATAATGCGTCTTACAGTCCATATATTACTTCTTTAACATTGCTGATGAAAATAGGTAGACGGTGTGTTTTTGTAGTAAAGGAGAACACTGGAATGACGTATGTGTAGTGAGGCAGGCCTCTCTGGTAAGGTGGAGCCCAAGCTAAATTCTGCTGAATGGGCTGACAATTTGCCTGCCAGCTGAGATGCCTCTGCATCCAGGTGCCACGTGGATGTGTGCCAGGAATCAGCAGTGGAGCCAATAACTGACACTGAAAAAATGAGTAAGCTCCTAGTGTAAAGAGAAAGGGAGGTAACAGCAAACAGGATGCAGCGCTGTGGAGAAGAGGTGGCAGGAGCTGGACCTCAGCAAAGGGTAGACCATCCCCAGGCTTCTCGCCTGAGGCACGGTTACTGAAAGCTGGGGAACCAGTGAGCTAATGGGTATGAACAAGTTAGCTTAAGAGTACTTAAGTTAGTATTCTTAAATACTTTCTATTTGTAGAAGTAATTCGTTATTGAAATAAACTAGGTAGCTTTTGAAATGTTATCCTTGGAAGAGTGAGACCAGTGGCTGTGCAGAAGTAAAAACCCTGTAAGGAGACAGTGAAATGGAACAGATAAATTACCAGTTACTTTTACAGCCATCCATGCAAATCTGCAAAAAGCCACATCTCACAGTTTTCCATAAGTACTTACTGTAGAATTAGTGAAGTTTTTGGTTATGGTTTGCTGCTCTCTGTGTTGTTTTTATGCCTATAATGTTATCTCTGAGCTTTCTTTGAAGTAGTTTACAACAGAGATCTTGTCTTAGATTTGAGAAATTAGTTTCCTTTGTTTACAGAAGAAAGTCAAAAGTACTGTTTCAAATCTTTATTCAATTAATTAAGTCTGCCTTTGTAGGAACTAATAATTTTCTTTTTTCAGTCTGTTTGCAAAGCCCCTATGCCTTGCCTAGTTTAACTGCTTAAGTTCTACTTAAAAAAAAAAAAGCTAAGCATCTTTTTGGTAATGTTAAATATGATTACAAATCATGCTTTTCTGTCTTCCTGCCTGTTTTAAAGTTATGCAGATCCTGCCTTTGTTTCAGAAGGCACAAGGGCTTTGAAGAGATTTGCTGCTTAATATGCATGGCTATTTCCAATATCTTTTTTTTTATTTTCCTGTGAATGTAAAGTTTTAAATACATCTGTATAGTTAGACCAATGGAGTAGATGGGAAGCAATTTTGGGTTTAGCTGCTGTTAATTTTACATAGAATCAAAATGTTGCTCTTTTTTTCAGACCTTGTCAAATGTCATTTAACGTCTTGACTGCTATTTGTCCTCTAAATAATGATACTCCATTTCTGAAAGTTACCTGGCTGTGCCATTCCCACCATGCCATTTAGTAGCATGTCTCTGTTCTTAGAAGAAAAAAAAAATGTTTATTGGATTTAAAAACATTAGGAGAATGCTGAGGCAAATAAATTTGTTTCAAATATAAAGCAACTCTTTTCACTATTTAATGCTTTACAAAATTCACATCAATTTTATATCTACAGATATAATGTTCCACCCCTGAATGTGGCTAAATTATACTGAAACTCTCTGTGAACAAAACTTCACGTTGGGTGTGTGAGGAATGTGACCTAGAATTCCAGCTCCACTTTTGACAGCTCATTGCTTTCCATGAATTGGCAGTTGTTTTCTCTATTTGGCTCTGAGCAGGATGCATTGGAAGCAAGTCATTTTCCAAACCATGCAGATCGGTATCTTTTCTGGGTTTGTTTTGTTTTTCTTTCAAGGTTCTTTGCTTTCTGCTTTTGTTTGTTCTGCTAACAACTTACTATTCCCCCAAAAACAGGTTTTTTTAGATTTGTTAAGTCTTAAGGCTGTCTTGAGAAGAGGGTATGTATGATCTGGGTTCCAGGTTTCCTGCTGTAGCAGTGAGATCATAAATGTATAATCTAAAGTGACTACAATACCCACTAAGTTAAAATTAGTACTTTAAGGAAAGCCGTTTTCTGTTCAAAATTTTGCGTCTTGGTTTCTATGCAGCTGGCTCTCAAGTATATGCTACCATTTGATGTGGGTTTGGTTTTTGGTTTTTTTTAGAAGTTACATTTAGAGCAAACCTGCCAATCCTGTTCATTTTTTAGTACATCAGTAGATGGGAAAGCTAATGCATATTGCAAAAATATCAGCTAAAGAAACATCATTACAGATATGGGTTATAAAAGGCAGTTTCTGTCATATAGCAGGCAGGTAATCAGTTGTGTTTTGAAAGGGTAACTAATTTAATGCCGCTGAAAAGGGAGTGGGTACTGGGAATAACCAGCCTGGGAGAGGAAATTAAAACAATAGCTGATAACATCTTCTGTTATCGAAAGGATGGACAAATAGATGCTGATGAGCTACAGAGATGTCTCACCCAGTCAGGGATTGCAGGAGCGTATAAACGTAAGTTAATGATTTAAATAAACCAAAAAAACCTCCAACCCTAAAGCATACTAATTCTTTTGCCATCTTCTAGAAAACACTTGTAGCTGTGCCTTCTGCAGAGTTTTTTTTTATTTGCATGGTAAATGGGCTTTTTTTCCATGTGGACTACTTTGCAATGTAAATTCTCTGTATTCAGTTCTGTGTGCTGTCCCTTCTCAGCCTCCTTAGTTCCCCACGGCTGAGCTGCAGAGTTGGAGAAGTGTTTTGGAGTTTTGTTTTGTAATGGACAGCCAATTCTTAAAAAGGTGTTTTGCTTTGTTTTTAAATTGAGCTTTGATATTGACCAAAAAATTCTGTGGCAGGACTCCTCTGTCAGGAGATGTAGTGTTCAATTTACAAAATGGAGCTTGTATGAGTAAACCTGGCTTGCTCAAGTGGTGTCTATGGTGAAATATAAATGATCACTTTGACTGAAACCCAAAACCTTTACAGATTGAGATAAGAGCAGATTAATTTTAAATATAACTTGAATTTCCTCCGGATTGTCTGCTGTCAGTTTTTCTAACAAGTAATGGTTAAAAGCTCTTATTTGGGTCAAAATATGGTATGGCTATTTACAGTGGAAGCAATTATGTAATATTTTATAATAGTAATATATTATCAGTATATAATAAAAAGCAATTTAAAATTTTACATTTAGACAAACAAGACTGAACATCATTCTTTTAATATAATTTATTTTTCCTTTTTCTAATTTAAACAGCTTTCAACTTAGAGACTTGCAGACTCATGATCTCAATGCTGGATGTATCCTTTACTATGAAATGTAAACTTTTTTGCGTTACATAAGCAAAGATGAGAGGGTGCCAGAAGTTTTGGAAATGCTTTGTAATTGCCATTCAGCCCTTACTTGATGAATATTGTGATCATTATTATTGAGGAACTACAAAATCCCATTCTTGTTCATTCTACAGGATGAAATAATAACAATAACAACAATAACAATAATAATAATAAATGAGACTCTCAGTGACTGATCTTACAACAAGTGGTATCCCTCTAACCCTAGGGGACTGTTTCTCCACTGAATGTGTGAAGAGTCAGGTCTGGCAGCCCAGAAGAGAGTTTTGTGAAAACCACTCATTGTGCTTTTCAAACAGGACAACATTCTAATCCTTCCTAATGAATTAAGCATTTGTACTACACAGCCTGAATATAATCTAAGCCCCCCTAAATCTTGTTCCTTGAATGAATCAAGTTTGAGTATCTAGTGGGACAGTATATGGCATTCAGCAGTAGGACCTATGGAAGACTTAGGTATACAGTGCAAGGTTGGAATCTTTGGAGTTTTCTAGTCAAATTGTCACATTCAAATGTTTTGCTTTTTAAAAAGAAAAAAGCAGAAATTGAACTGGAAGGGCTTTTAGATCACCTGAACTAACTGTTTAGAATGCGAGAGAACTGATATTATTCTAACTTAATTTTTCATTTGGCATCTATTTTTATTTCAGATATGTATTTTAGTGGTAACAGTTAAACTGCGGTAGGTAAAAAAGAAGTGTGTGAACTAAGTTAAATTCACGAAGAGCAAATAGTTTTATCAGGTTTCACTGAGAAGAAGTGGGGAGAGCAAGTTCTCTGACCTTTGGTTTTGGTCAGTAGTATTATCTCTGTGCCGTGGGATGCTCTAGTTTTCTACTAGAAAAATTAATAATAGTAAAAATATTGTTAATATTGACCTTCAAGAAAGAATTTTTAACTACAGATGATAAAAATAAATTTCCATTGAAGAGGGCTTTTTTTTTTTTTTTTTTAAGTTAAATATTTTTCTTAGCTTTGCAATCAGAGGGATATGTCTGGCACACTGGGATTTAATGAGTTTAAAGAACTCTGGGCTGTGGTCAATGGCTGGAAGCAACATTTCATAAGTTTTGACAACGACAGAAGTGGTACAGTGGATCGTCAAGAACTAGAGAAAGCCTTGATGAATATGGGTAAGTTGTGAAACGTTCTTGCTTCTGACGCTGACTTACAGCATTTCCCAGTACCAGTTATCATCCTGCAGTAACTGACACATGATATTTCCAATTAAAAATGTGTTGGATTCTGTTAACTTACCTGTCTTTTCAAAATAGACTTTTTATTTTCAAATAGGATTTAGACTGAGCCCACAGGCAGTGACTGCAATCACAAGGCGATACAGCACTCGTGGAAAGATTACATTTGATGATTACATTGCCTGCTGTGTGAAACTGAGAGCTCTCACTGGTATGCTGGATTATAGCCTTGTTACTATCATCCCCGTAATATATTTTTATTTAATAAAATCTGATTACTCACTAATCTCAAATTCAGCTTTAACTTTTACGTACCATAAAATAGGTTTCTTTCAATACAGTTTACAGGCAGAACTGGAACAATTATAGATCATGATTTTTAAATCCCCATTGAAAAATGGACTTAAAACTAATGCAGGGCTTATTCCAGAGACTAGAAGAGTTATGTTATCAAAATTGGGAAACTGTATTTATTAACAGAACATAAAGGGTTGTATATAATAAATACGAAAATTAAGAACAGAAAATTAAGTCTTGGAATGAACTGCAGTGGTCTTCATGAGTCCTCATTCATGTGACTTGGGGAATTTTATGGAAGTACTATGCATTTTAAAAAAATTGATTAATTCTTCTTACCTGGTTTCTGTTTCGGTTTTTTTACTGCATTTTTGCAGAATGTTTTAGAAGAAGGGATACATCTCAGCAAGGTTTTGTGAACTTCCAGTATGATGATGTAAGTAAACTTTAAGGAATCAGTTAAAATTACAGGGTAAAACTAAAGAAAAACTTTAAACTGAAGACTAAAAGTAATGATGTGAGTTCGTGCCTGTCTTCCCTATACTTGTGGTGTTACCTGAGAGTACAAAGGTTCTGGGTTTTGTTGAGCATTGTCTCAAAAATTTTCACATATTTTATAGAGTTCTGTAAAATGTCGTTGTGCATTTTTGTCTGGACTTCTTACCAGCATGGTTCAGGAAGATCTGAGAAGCTGTGTTGCTTGCTAACATCACTTTCTGTAACTTTTTTTCATTTTTTGTTTTAAGGCTTGGTAGGCATTTTTCCCAGTAGAGGCTGGGGGAGGTATGCTGGGGACAGACACAAATCACAGTCAGACCCATAGGTCTTGGCTTCCTGACTGCATCTGTGCAGGAAAAGGAGAACACTAGATTCAAGTATTCCGGGGGTTTTTTTTGTTGTTGTTGTTAAGGAGATGCTTTGTTTTAATTAACTATTAGCTAATTTTCATATTTAGTTTCAAAGCTTTGTCATTCATGGACTCAATTTGTTTATAGAAGAGGGTAGTGACAATGGGTATTTTAGGAGGAAGAAGTGAAAACTTGTTCTCTACCATACATCTAATAAGTGGTTGTTCTTTTTTCAGTTCATACAGTGTGTTATGAGCATCTGAATCAAAAGGAAGCAAGCTGTGGATGATCACAATTAACATTCCAGTTTGTGTTTTGCTTTGCCAAATCTTCCAATGATTGTGTATCTCAATATTGCAAATTGCCTATTTTATGAAGGTATTGCTTTACACAGTTGCATTTTTTTAGTTTTGACAATGAATATAAACTACTTGTACTGTTGTCTTTAACTTCCAACCTGTGACGATTAAAGATGTTTTTATTTTCATAAACTTGCAATTCACTATGTATAACTCAAATTATGCAGATAGTCAGTTTTTCCTGTAATGTGTTTACTTTTTTCCTGTGATTCACTAAAACTAGTTCCTGGAGTGCAACTTAACTTACCTTTTTCTGTCTTAAACAGTATCATGTGTATGACACAAGATGATAGGAGTAAGACAGATGTACAAACTGAAGGAGCTTTTGGAATGGTCATTTTATGCTGGTCTGTTAGAACATCAGTAAGTTTAAGTTGCTTATTTCAGCAGCTAGCTATTTTCAAGATGAAGTCGGTGACACCATGCGCTGAGTGTAAGACTACCTGTTGGAACTTCTCATAAGCAGGGATGCGACAAAACATAGCACAGAACTCTTCTAGCAGTGTGCTCTTGTACAGGGGGCTATTGTTCCAGCAAGATTGTTGCTCTGTTTGTGTCACTATATAAAACACTTTTAAACATACAAAAATGATGCTGTGTCACTTTATACATTAACTTCCCCTTTAACAATGAACTTCTAAGCTGCCAGACTTCAGTTACATGTAAATTAATGTTTCTGTCTCCTCCACTTTAAACCCTAACAGGTAGCCTTCCTGCCTCTACGTGCCAACTAACACCCACTTTGAAAAGTTCTTGCCACGTTACTATTTCAGATCACGGCAGTGATTACCAATGCTGTAGAATTTACATGAAAGCAGATACAGAAAGGCAAGACTTTTTTGCCTGAGGTTTTTCAGGGAAAAAAATTGGGGTTTTTTGTTTGGTGGGGTTTTTTGGTTGGTTTTTTTTTTTTTTTTTTTCTTTTTGAGGGGAAGATTGACATTGTGTGGCAAGAGAGAGCAGCACAACTGTATGAAGGTAGCTCAAACTTTTTTCCAATGAAATAAGTTAATGAAACTTTTGTTAATTTCTGCCTTCTGCCTACCACAGAGGACGATGGATGTTTTTTTGCTAGCCTGGTAAAGGCAAAGAATGCCAGAAGAATGTTAAAAGGAGTATATTTCTTATATTAGTGGTTTAGAGCACTTTTGGGGAGCAGCCTTTGCACTAAGGAATGAAAGCAAAACTGTGCATGCGTCCATATGTATAGATACATACGCATATATGTCACTGGACAAACAACAGAAATAATCCTCAGAGCAGGTATCTTGCTTGAAGGTAGTGTTTTATACCCTAGCTTGCTAAGAGTACTGTAAAATCCAGGTCTGTAGTTTCTGGGCTATACATTCAGAGCTGGCTGGTCTCACCTAAATAAGCAACTAGTATTTACTACTTAAATTCAGAATCCTTTGGATATCACTTTTAGTTTCATTTCAGAAGCTAGTTCTCTTTCTTCCCTTAACAATTAATTTTAAAGGTATAGACACAATTATACTTCTACATTCTGATAATTGTGCATTGTCCTGTTGCACATGAAGTTGGGAAATGGACATGGAGTGCTACAGAAAACATATCTAACATAATGACCAAAGTCTGTAAAGGTTTGTCTGAGTGCCAACATCAGTTCTGCTGCAGTTCAAAACTTTGACAGCTGACGAGGTTAGTAAGAGTATGAAGCAAAGGCTGTTCTTCCTGTAGGGTCTTGATTAGACTGCAGTATTCATCCTTACACTGTTAATTTTACCCTAAAAATGATGAGACATCTTTACCAAAACGCTCATTACCCACACAACTTTTCTCTTACACTTTTGCTAAATTGTGTTTCTGGTCTTGTACTGGGTTTGGCTGGGATGGAATTAATTTTCTTTATAGCAGCCCATAGGCTGCTGTGGTTTAGATTTGTGACTAAAATAGCATTGATAACACAGCACTGTTTTAGCTGTTGCTGAGCAGTCTGTTTCTCACTCTGTGACCACAGTGAGTAGGCCGAGGGTGGGCAAGAGGCTGGGAGGGAACGTGGTGGGGACAGGTGACCTGAATGGACCAAAGGATATTCCATGCCACATAATGTCATGCTCGGCAATAAACCTGGGGTAGGGGTGGGTAAGTCTCTGCAAAGTAGCTGTTGCTTGGGGACTGGTTGGGCATTAGTCTGCTGGTGGGAGGTGATGAGTGATTGCCTTTGTGTGGCTTTCCCCCCCTGCTTTTTTTTCCTTCATTTATTAAGCTGTTTTGCCTTGGTGTGCAATTTTTTTTTTTTTTTTGCTTTTCCTCTTCCAATTTTCCACTCACCACAGGCCTGAAACTGCTAATGAAAGAAAACGTCAGGCAATAATGAATGTAACGTTCTTGTAGACAGCATAACTTATTAAATGATCTGACACCCTGTGGAAGTTCCACACTCCTATACAGGTATGAAGTTATAAAATAAATCATGAGAATTATTGATGAAATAATATGTGGGAGTAAAATTGTCCCTATAAAGAAAAGCTTGGCTTGAAAAAATGTGTTTAGCTTATTTTGCATACTTGGGAGGGTTTGGGGGTAGGGGAGCAGTACTTTTTTTAATGAGACACGTAACAGGTGTCTGGAGCAATGGAAGAAGGGGACCAATAACAAACACTCAGAAAGACTGAAGTCTTTCTCAGTTTATTTCCCTAGGCTGAATTACTATTTTGGCATCAGCCAGCTACTGGGCAGTGAAATGCTGCAAGAACAACAGTGTGAACCAATAGGGTTTTTTTCAGGGATCTTTTAAACACAAAACAGAAAAAACTGTCAAACTAATTGCTCCAAAACCAGGACCAAATTCTCACTTACCCAAGAAAGAATTGCTTTTTGTTCTCTGTAAGCTTTTCAAAAATCCATGGTATTCACAGGGACTGATAGGATAAATCATCTTTCATGTTTAGACATAAACTAAGAAACTTGCTAAGGAGTACCTACAGAATTTGCTGTCCTCTAACTAAAAAAACACACCTGAAACTAATGTAAAACCTGAAACCTATGCTAAAGTTGCTTCCCCATTAAGAGTAGATTCAGTAAGCAATCTGAATATGTAAGTTACCTGCTTTAGAGAAACACAGTTATCTATAACTTGGAATTAAGGGTTTCTCTTTCCCAAAAAGCATACTGGGAATGATGCTTATATGATAGTAAGTGGGGTGATTGCTCTTGACCTTTGTGCAAACAGTTGGGCATAGCTTAGAACGTACATAATTTTTCTAGGTTTCCCTCAGACATACAAACCTAAGGAACAGTAATTTTAGATTTGCCTTGAGAACAGTATTGAAAATATATTGAAAAATAACATCTGTATTCTGTTAAAAATAGCATCTGTATTCTATTATTAGCCATTAGCATTTTTTCTCGTGTGTGCAGCATTTTCTTTTTACAGAGTCCTATGAAACAGGAAGCGCTAAATATAAGGACTTCTGAGAACAAAATACAACAGTCTTTGTCATTGAAAGTCACTTTACTGATGTTACAATATGTTAGTAACATTGAAAACCACAGGCATTTGTATTAAATACTCTGATAGAAGTGGATACTGTGATGCTGTTATTAAAAGTGAGCAGGAATTTAGAACCCCAAATTACAATGATTTTATTTTATAAAAAGCAACATTTTGTTTAGCTACATGAAAGCCAGATTCATTCACTTCAACAGCCCAATGCCTGTAATGTTTATGACAAAAATATCACACTCAAAGCTAGAAAGTTGTAAATTGCAATGCTTCATTTTGGTGTTTGTCAAAATCTTAGTTTCTATTACATCAGGTATGTTCTTTAAAGGATTTTAACTAGCAAAGACAACAATATGGTATAGATCGGTTGTTTTTGCTAATACTAGCCCAGCCTCTTCAAGTGATTCTCCTTGCCTCTCTAAATGTTTTACCAATAAGGGCTAGTATGAGTGAAAAAATAGATAGCCTTTTTTTACAGCAATGCTGAAGATAAACATTAGCACAAAATGAAGCTGGCAGAGCCAATTGGTATATACCACCCCAAAAGCTTTGCTGAAAGAACTGGTCATACTGTAAATACTGTTTTCTCCAGCGGATTAAAAATTCTGTAATGCTTTGCTATTCTGAAAAAAATATTTTGCATTTATGCAACAATAAAAATAAGTACTGTATTCTATATAAAACATTACCTATTGTAATATATTTTTACCCTTAAGAAAAGAAAAATCAGGTTATATATTCACAGTTTGAATATGTTCTGGACTGTATTTCCAAGCATAAAATATGCAGAGTCTCTACACAGGCAGTGAGCAGGAGTCCTTGCACCAATAATCAAAATAAATCAGCATTTACTGTTATACAGAGCCTTATGATATTGCATGATTAGCTGCTAGCACCACTATACTTACAAGGTCAGTCAGGCCTATATACAGAATTTCTAACGTGGTTGTAAAAATAGACTCTCCATGCTAAAGTTAGAATATATAAGGTCTTAAGGCCTCATGTTAAGATTTTTTTTAACCAAAACTTTTTTTTTTTATTCAGAGGAATACAGAATTAAAAAAAAATTAGCTTGTTGCTTTAACATTTTATGCTCTAGTAATTAAAAATAGTGTAAGACACCTATACTTCTCCCTTAGAGAATGTGTTTCTTTTTAAGTGCTCTGCGCTTATTTTCCCCCATCTTCCTCATCTCATTCTGAGTTATATTGCAATTACAGTCTGTCTACGTAGCAGAAGTTTTTAAACAGTTTAAAGCTGGCTTAGCTAAAGTGATTTTGAAACTGGTGTAGATTGGATTTTAGAGAACTAAAACCACCAGACCTGGCTAGGTGAGCCAATTTTGAAGTTGGGCACAAAGTTTCTCAAGTGTGAGCAAACAACCACATTTCTGTGTTCTGAACGTACTTTTACTGCTTGTTTTTGTTACTTGGCTGAGATAACATATTAGTGTTAACTGTTGTAGTGCTTTTCCAAATAGTTGCAGAAAAGTTGTGGAATGACAAGATACCACCTGCTGGGTGTATGAGCTACTGTTTCCAAAGCTTTAGTTTACATCAGCATCCATACTTGAGGCACCAGAAATATTTTCGTAAGCCAACTTGGAAAATACTCAGGTCAAAGGAGTTTTTTAGTGTAGATGATAGGAGGTATTACTTAATTTCCTGTTGAAATCACACTTAAGAGTCCTATCTGTATTGCAACTGTGCCTACACACTCAGTTTCACCATTTCCTTTTTTCCTGCTCTATTAGAATAACAGTTATGTGCACACAGGAACGTTACCCCACCATGCAGTCATGGGATGACAAGCTGTGTATATGTGTGCAGTTTATTCATATCTGTCTTCGGGAAATCTGATCAAAGTCAAATCCCGTATTGCTGATGTCTCATATGGTTTGGAAGCCATACAAATAGTGGGTCATCAGCTCAGCTGTCTGATGGATAATCCATTCTGGACAAAAAAATGGCTTCTGAGAAGACCAGAATGCTCAGGCTCTTTAAAAACAAGGCAAATAACCTCACACTGTGGTTGATAACAGTGGCCCAAACAGTCTGCTAATGATACAGATAGATACTCAGATAACTTAGAGAAAGAAATGGATGATCTTCAGACTTGCAGCAAGAGAAGTAGGACACAGCACAACTTTTAGGTTCACCGACTTGGCCTTCAACAGTGCAAGAGGGTGAGAAAGACACAGGATGACTGAGCCACCAAATGGTTTTACCAGTGCAAATCACACATGAGACGTGAGGCTCCATCACCTACACTGTAGCAAGAGCAAAAGATGTATTAACAGCACTGGAAAGACCTTATCCAGGCCACTGTGTGGAAAGGTGACAAACTTAGCACCTTTTTGATCTTAGCCAACTAACACAAGAGGTTCTTACTGGATGTAATTATCATTCACGGAAATGCTTTTCAGTAGGAGCAGAAAGGGGATGAAAGAGAAGAGAACAGGAGCTTGCTGAGTTTTACACTGGAGTGTGATAATTTTGCTTACAACGGCTAGGTGTGGGATTCAATGACAGGGCAAGTCCTAAGAGCCAGCTTGTTATCCTGTAGGATTATAGAGTCTCATCATTCTTTCACGTTACACCCTATCCTGTTCATTAACGAAATGACTGCACATTTGGTCAGAATTTGTAGTACATGCATGCGTGTAACAGTGTATGTACCTATTCTTAGCTCTGGTTTTGAAAACGATTGTCACATTGGTGTTGACAAGACCACTTGGTTCATTTAAAACCAGGAACAGGGATTCAGGTAAGAGGACTTCAGTACACTAGCTACTGACACAATTTCTTTTTGATTTTAATTCAGGCTATAGCTCAAAGGTCCGTTTGTGCTAATGAACAACCAAAATTACCTAATAAGTGCATGAGCTTAGCAGGTTCAACATCTCATAAATCAGGAACTCTTAAATCATTTGGAAGTAAGCTATCTTCAAAGTCAAGTCACACTTCAAATGGGTAATTGGCAATTGGTGACTTAAGTTCACAACTTAAGCAAAGATAGGCTGTATAAAAATTAACAACCTCCTTAAAACTCTGATTTAAATATAACAAAACTGTATGTAAATTATCCATCACAACCATTTCTGGTATATTGCCTGAGTATATTCACCAAAGTCTATAGTATGGATTACTGAAGTTCGTAACTCAACAAATTCAGAATTAGCAGGTAAATTTTTACTTGTTAAACTGTGGCATCATTGTGCAGCGTTATTATTTGGATACAATCTCGGTTTTCCAGTCTCCATCAGTTAGTCATATTAATTTTATTTTAAATCATACAAGATTCTTCTCCCACGTTGAAATACATAACACTAACTTAAGTATAGCTCATCCTGCAGGTCCTATGCTCATATGGACAATTACTTCTATTTGAGAAGAACTGATAACCTCCCCACTTCAACAGGCATCTACAGCATAGCTAGAAATAACTAGTTCATTTATTAAAGTAAAAAGAAAAACAAAAGCATGAGTCTCAATGAGTCAAAATGACTGAGCTATCTTACTGACAATACAAGTACTTATTTTAGACTGGATGAGGTATTATGCGGCAATTTATATTGCTATTGCCAGTGTAACTAACTGCAGTGGATAAAAATGTTTGCAGTCTTCAAGGTTATTAATCTGGCAGCTTTCCAACACACTACATTTTAAAAGTAGGAACCCACAGAATGTAAGCAAACAACTTCTCTCTTTAACCTGCATTGGCTTTGGAGGCTCACACAGCCCTGCCAGCTCAGGTTTTGTGCAACGACAAGGTCTCTAAGTTACCAACCCAATGCAAAGTTCCCTGCAGAAGAGTTTTGCAAAGACCCAAGTCCTGTGATGTTCTCACTCTAGGCCATCAAAGTGGAAGTCAATATTTATTTAACTTAAACTTAGTGCTCATAACTAGACTTCCAGTCACTACATATCTCCAAACATGAAAGTGACTGTTAGACTACACACATAACTGTATCATCATATGCTACAAATGAATTATACCAAAACAAGAGAGAAGCTAAAAGTACATACTACATTGAAAATTCATCAGGAGAGCCATTTGTTAGCAAAACAAAAAGCTATGAACATTACACAAAGAGCCAGTATGTTATATGCAGTTCTGTCTGCCACATCTTGCTGCTTCTTGATAAGGCAAATGGAAAGGGAAGAGTAAACAGTGGTAAACATAAAATATGCACAGAAATCTAATAGGATTATTCAGAACTACATGCCAGTTTGTATCCAAACAAAATACCATAAAAGGCATATGATGAACAGGCCAGTTACTAAAGACAAGGTACTAGTATGGGAGGGAAAAACAGCTTCCAGGTGACAGAGTAACACAGCGGCTATCAGGTTAGCATAATGTCCTAATGTGGTTGAACTCCTTGAGGGTCCTGCTCAAAGTCCAGTGAAATCAATAGAAGACATACTGATTTCAAGTGATTATGGCTCAGACCCTAACTTCATGAGCTACATGCTGCCAACTGTCTTTCATCCAGTTACCTACACTCAAAGTAAATCTTTGCAAAAAATATTCTTCAGTGCTGACGGACATTAACTCCTCACAAAAGTGCAGAATCTTTTCCAAAAGCACTTACAAGTGACTGGCTCCTCCCAGATGGTCTGTCTGCATGCACTAGTGCTCACTCATATTTGTCTTTTTCCAAAATACTTACCAGAACCTGTCGACTGTGAAGGAAAATCATTTGAACACCAAGGCCAGTATTTTGTCATAATCCAACATACAGCCTAATCCTAAAATATAGTGCTTCTAAAAATCTTGCATACTTTACAGTTGCTGACATCTTTAAACATTTCTTAATTTAATCTTACATATATCTGACTTTATCAAGAGACTTAAAAGGTAAAAAAATATATTAAAAGGCTGCAAGTGTTGGGTTCACTTATTAAAGGAAATGCATGAAAGAGGTAGAAGATTCAGAAACACCGTAGATGTTCCCATTACAATAGTATCTAATTGATCATACAGCTGTTGGGCAAGGTATTCAACTGCACCACACAGAATCAGGTGTTTTATTCTGCAATGGTACTACCTGAAGCTAAGAATTAGTCAATTTTGGAAAGCTGGAGAATTATAAACTGATTTAATATGGTCCAGTTTCTTACTGACTGAAAATTCCTAACCAAAAGACATTTGTTTTACAACAACCTTTAGAAGTCTCATGTGTTAGAGAACTAACCATCCACTTATACACAAGATTAACATCTCCATGGTAAAAGATTTGTTCTCCCACACCCTGCTTTTTTAGGCTAAACTCACTTGTACTCAGTTTAATGCCCCAAAAAATTGTCAAGGGGCCTTCAGGGGCAGCAAGCATAGCGTTCAAGCGCACGGTAAAGGCAATTCCAGTAACAGAAATTAAAAGACAGCAATGAAACTGGCCACTTGCCCAGCACTGTTATTATCTAGTGCAGTGAAATCGTTATGCTTCTCATAAGCTACGCCTTGCCATCTAAAAGTGTCTGAAATGCTCTATCAAAAATACACAGCAACTCTCACCAGGAGGACTTCACATCACCACATCTTGAATTGACTACTTAGAAGTATTCCCAAATGTCCAGTAAGTTTGAACTGCGTATTACTCAAAGACTCTGTTGTCTGCCAAATCATTCTTGATTACAGCTGTGAGAGGATACACTGGTCATCTCACTGAACAACGTATTTTGGCTGGTTCCTCTTACAATGATTTAAGACAAAGTGCTGCTGTACCGGTTTCTGCAGTCTACCATACAACTGAGATTGTCAAGACAGTATAAGATACTGAAAAGATAGTACAGATTTTGGTCAAACACCAGTTTCCGAGAGACACGGTTTTACAGTACTGTACTTTCTGTATTTCCAAAGTTGTCTGCTCGTAATATTAGAAAATTTGAAGTGTGATGATGTTAGTCATGACTGTTTCTTTCGGCATTTGGCAAAATACAATTATGTATAACAGCTATTTTTGACATTATCAAATGTTTACATATATACAATCTGTATACTGAGATTATAAACACATAAGGTAAAAAAAAAAGATGTAATCCTTGTTTGTTTGACATTTGTGTCAAATAGTTGCCTTTCAAAGCTTGAAATCCTGTCACAAAAAAATCCTATATTTCTTACTCCTGCATGCTAATTTCTACTACAGTATGTCGTTTATCCCTTACATGTGGAAAGTAAAGAACACAAGGTTCATGCATACAGCGTACAAGTTTACATCGGCTGGGCTCTCCATGAGGTGTGTTCCCAGTTCCACTCTGGTCTGACTCAGGACTGCATTAAACCAGAGAAAAACCTCTCTTACGCGGGACTGGCAAATGGACTGCAGCTGGGATTCTAGGTAAGTTTATCTGTCATCATGCAGAATAGCCTTGTCACATCCGGGCTAATTATCCCCTGTTAATTGTTATGATTTCGGTTGTTCATCAAATCCATAAAATACTAGTCAACAAAAAAGAAAGAAAAAAATGACTGCTTTTTTCCCTTCCAGGTGAAAGGAGGTGCTCACTGTGACCACGAGCATCTCTGTTGAGCTTTCAAATTGTCTGAAGAGCAGATGAATGTGCAATGACTCAGTGACGCTGAGTTTCTATAAAATTCGAAGTAAACAGTTCTGATGTCACCCCAGGAAAACAGTGCAGCTAAATGGACGTCTCCCATAGCTGGAGAGGGGGAAAAGGAACACAAACACACACTTGAACACCAAGATAGAACAGGCTGTTACCCAAACAGTGTGAGGAGCTTTTTTCGGGAACTGCATCTACATCACTTGAGTCACCAAGGCTATGCTCTTGGTCTCCTCCCAGCCTCTGGTGGGTATCTGTTCAGACCACAAAGTCAGCAGTCTCAAGCATTTCAGCGTGACCTGCAGTTGGCATAGTAAATGTCCACAGCTGGGAGTGTGGAGAGTTTGAAGGAAAAATGTCAGTGTAGCATCAACTTTGTGTTAGACAGCTTTTACGTTATAGCTCCACTAACATTAGCGTAATTTCCCACTCTCTTCTGCCTAACTCTGCTCAGAGCAGCATGTATTTCTGCCATGGGTTTGAGCTAGTGCCGAGGCAGCTCCAGGGCTGAGAAACATCAATGCAGCCCTTCCCCCAAGCTGCTCTGCTCCATAGGCATGTGGGAGACCCTGTGCTGCCCCTCACAAGGCTTTCTGCTCCAAGCAGGATGTGGGGGTAGCAGCATGCAGGTCGTCTCAGCAGCACTCCACTCCTTTTTTTCTTGGAAAAAAGGGACAGAGAGCAGAGATGGGAATCTCATCTGCAGGAACATGAACTAAAGCTACCACGAGTAAAACTCCTAAAGTACATTTCAGAGTTTTTTTGCTTATTCAAGTATCTGCTATGTCTGAATCTATGTCTGATACAAAGGGAGCAACAGCTAGCATTGCCTTTTGGCAGCAGCTGGAAATCTCTCCCTGCAGAGCAGCATCACCATCTACAGCACGTTCCAGTGGTTCCTGCCCACCCTGGGCGGGCCAAGGTGGGCTCAGGGCACGTGGCAGCAAAGTCCCTCCAGGTCTGCAAGGGCTTGATACAAGGCCTCCACATTCTCCTTAACTGCAATATAGTTACCCTTCCATAAAGCTGGAAAGCAGCTGTCCCCCAGCCTGAATCAGAGCTGCTGGCAGTGTCAGCCCCCTGCAAGGGGTAAGGGAGGAGAGCCAGATGCACCGCCTGCTCCAGGGCTGCCTGTCCTCCGCAGCCCGAAGGCTGCCTCAGGCACGCTCCCAGCTTGAAATAAGACAACCAGTGAAATCTGGGCTTCGGGGCAGGTTTAAGAGCAACCTGAACGGATATCTGTAAACACGGCCACCGAGGCTTCCCTAATCGCTGCCAGAGGCTCGGCCTTCGGCAGCTTCTAGAGTTAAGGGTACGAAGGAAATGCCACTGCTGCTCTCACTGTTAGTCAAAGATGCTGATCTGTCACACTTTCCTTTCAAAAAACTACCAGTAAATCAAGTCACTGATGAAATGCACAGAGAAGAGGGACACATACCCTGGCACTTTGCCTGTTGGCTTTTTTCTCCTCGTCAGGAAGCGGTGGCATCGGGTAAGGGTATTTTCTGCTGGAAGCAATAGATCCAGTGGACGAAGATGGAGACTTTGCAGGAGACAGTGTCCTGAGATGTTGAAACACACAAAATAAATGTGATGTTTTCAGGTCCTAGCACTGCAACAGCAACTGCCATTACTCTGAAGCTTGGTTCAGAACCAAGTATATAGTTTATTATTAGCTCAGTATCAGGGGGATAAAGTTGTTTGATCAGTAGTCTAATAATTTCATGATACGAATAAAGGTATTTATAGCTTTCAGGAACACTGGAAGAAAAAAAGAAAATTTCCTACTTCTTATTAGAATTGTAATGCATAACAAAAATTATTTCTTAAACTGTTTTATATGGTACTGTAATTAATCATTATAAAATTAACAACCAAATCTGCAATTGAATAAATACAGATCTAAAAGATAGACATAGCATTATGAAGCCTAAATAGAAACAGTGATTGTATAAATACAAGCTGAACAATGTCTTCTGCCAGTGACTAAATGGCATTTATCAGTGTCTTTATGCATATCTTACACATCTCCTATATTGATACAAACATAGCAAATAAATCTATTCTTTTATAACACATTAATTTACACAAATGCATGCACTTGGAGGCCAAACTGTTAGTTGTGAAGTAACAAAGGCATATACAAAGTGCTAATAACAAATTATTAGACATGCAAGCATCATACAGTGCATATTGTTCCAGCCAAAGAAAGAGTCTGATGAGAATATACAAAAATGGACTGATTAGTCAATGGCAATCAGCATTTCTGTACAAGGTGAGTAGAGTAAGCAGGAGCAAGTAAATGTTTGTATCACATGAAAGGCATTCTTTTCATGTCAATAAGGCAGCAGCACATTATTGACTGAAATTTTATACCCAAGAAAAACTCTTACGCTTCTGTTTTGAGATTCTGCACTTTTCCCACTTGAGAGGTTCCTATCAGGCTTTAAATCTGGGCAGAATAAAAGGGAAAAAAAGCCTCAAAGTAGAAAAATTGAGCTACCCTGGCCGCCTTGTTCTGTTTTGCAGACTAAGGGCATTTTTCAAAGGAGGCCTCCCACTAGTGCAAGCACACCACCCAGACCCTCCCTGAGCACTGCTGCCTACTATCTTCTGAGCTTAACGCATCCCTGAAGATGGAAGGTTTCCCTCAGTTTCTACAGACAGGTCTTCCAAGGCCCTCAAATGCAGCAGCGGGCTGCGTGTTGTGCAGCTGTAGACCCCAGTGATGAGCACCGTCACTGATACCAAGGAGCCACAGGAGCCACCCCTGGCAGACAGCCCCACATCCCTGGCTCTGGGATTTGCAGGATCATGTCGTTTCATCTAGAGAGGATTACAGACAAGGCAGGGACTCTTTTGCGTCTGGAATTGGATTGTATCTCTATTACTAAATGAAATTAATTTACCTTTAAATAATTATTCTATTATTTTGGACTAGTGTATCATTTTCTTGTGTCTGTAGCTCCCTACAACAGCACACTCTCGTCTCCCATACAAACAATGATTGATGGTAGCCACGAGCAACAAGGTGTCAATGGAAATTATATGGTGAGAGCTCTCCAATCTGGCTTATGGTGCTCTAACGCCTCATGCGGTAGCCTCTAAGTTCAGCACTTAAAAGATTTAGGCTGGTACAATTATCCAAACATGGAAGAGCACATCTTCAGCACATGCACTTTGATCACCCATTAAGATGAACTGGACATATATTAATGTTTTCAGGAAGAAAATTTCAAACAGCTCCTGCAGTATAAAACAAGCTTTTCCTATGTCCAGCATCACAGATCTGGGCACCAAACTGCACATGCAAGAAAACAGGTTATTTAAAAAAAAAAAAAAAAAAAAACCAGGGAAAGGTTCTCAACAGTGCCCTGCTGTTCACTACCCATACAAGTCCTCTCACCTCTGCCCACACTTGGACTGATAAGGATCACTAATAAAGTATTAGTGGATCTAGAATGAAAAAAAATAAGGAGAAGAGAAAGTAGGGAAGATAAGGAGAGCAGATTTTACCTATTATTAGTAATCCAATTATTCATGAATTTTGCCCCACAGCTGCAGGAGAATTTAAAATCTTCATGTTTAAATTTATAACAATGCACCTAGAGATTAGAAGCAAGAAACTGGGGATGTTAGATCAGACTTGGCAAGCCCTATCAGAAAGCTGTTTATATAGGTACCACAGCCAGGAGGTGGCATGCAGAACAAAGGCATCTCCCATCCCTTGTGCTACAACCAGGGGCAACATCACCTCCTGCACACCACAGGCTCTTCCCACAGGTTATTTTAGGCAGTGCAAGAGCAGGCCATGGTGAGAGGGAAAGCCATGGCCAATCCACCCGTCCATCAGCCTGAGCAGGTGATCCTGGAAGGAGCAGTAACCCCCCAAGGATGGGGCATCTTGAACGTTTTCCCTGCACAGCATGTCCTCTGACCAGGATCCCTAACTGAGCCTTTAGCCAGGCAGCTTTGCATCATAACTGAAACACAATGCTTCCTTTTCAAAAGATTTTGAAGCCCAGACCTCCAGTGTAGCTGCCTACATTTCCTTCTTCTCAGCCCCCCTTTGTGTTACCTGCTCAACTACAGTTTGCACCCCTAACTGATGTGCACATCGCTGCTCACCTGCATTTGCAAAGCTACATCGATACATCGAGGATGCAGTTGCACACTTACAGAAATGACCTTGCCCTCCCCTCACAGGGCCTCCCCACTTATTTTTGCTACAGTTACACGCTGGTTTTTGTGATCTTTAGTGCCATCTACTGTGACTGTGAAAACATATCACTACTAAGCGTATGCTCACAGATCTTACAATGCATCTTGTGTGATAAGCGTAGTTGTTTGAGGTGTTTTTTATCACCTTTCAGATTATGCCCTGCAACTGTGTATGTGCTGTGTATCCCAGATTTACATATACTTTAAATGAGAAAGAGCCAGACATGACGTTTCTCATTTACAGGATGGAAGAAAGACAGCATTCAGGGACACTTGCAAGGTAATGCTGGGGTTAAAGGTAGGCAAAACTTTGCAGTTTTGGTCAAGGGTGGGATCCATTTAGCTTTCACTGGGGTTTTAGTTAGCCTGCTATCAAATCCATTAGCTTTCATGCCAAATGTTGCTTCCAGCTGAAGTTTATAAAAGAACCTAGCCTGCGTTCTGCCCTGTACACGCCATGACAGATTCAGAGGTTTTAGTGCCAACCCCAAATGAAGCCATGCACCTCAAGGCACTGCAAAAATTCTAATTTCTGACCAGAAAGCAAGAGGTACTGGCCATTTTGCACCTGTCTTTCTGTCCTGGAAGCTGAAACTAAGAGTGTGGGGAGACCATGCTGTGATTCACAACAAAACACTGTGGCAGTGGGAGGACATCTGCATGCGCTCTCCTGCAGCCAGGCGTCTGCTCTGCCTTCTCATCACCTAAACAGGGAGAGTGTTGGCCCACAAGAGATGGTGTGAAATGTGTCACCCCGGTCACACAACTAAACGTCTTGTGACTTCGAGTGTCATTTTAGCTGAACTCAAGGCAGGTGGCCCTGACAGATCTGAACTGTTCAGAAGCTGTGCTTGATTCTGTTTCGCAGACTAAAATAATTTAATGAAATTCAATTAACATTCAACCCGGTGAAAGTATTTCAAGCCCAAAGGCAGATACTGTCAGCCTAACCTGACCTTTGCTGCTGTGGGTTCAGCTCTTTGTAGGACATCATCAGCCTAAATTATCCTACATTAGGAAATTGGGATCTTCTAAAAACACTGATGTGGCTAAACATTTTAACATTTTAAATGCAATTCCTTTTAAAAACCACAAATGTGCTCAAGTTTCCTCAGAAAGTGCAGCAGCAGAGGGGAGGCTCAGCTCGTGGGGGGCTGCAAAAGAGGCAAAGGCTGTGGTTTGAGCCGTCCACTTTAAGAACTGCACAGTAACGGCCCAGAAGCAGGCATTCACACGCTTTAATGAATTCTTCTCCGTAACTCTTGAAATGAAATCCTGATCCTACTGACATCAATAGGCATTTTTTTCATTGTCTGCCAACAAGGCCAATATTTTGCTTTGGTTGTAATGGAAAAAGCTTTTTTTTTTTTTTTTTCTTTAAACACGGTCTAAAGCTGCCTCAGCGAGAGCAGGGAGCTAGTGGCTGGTCACAGCTCTGGCCTCAGCTGGATGCTCACAGAGAAGGCAATGGACCTGGCAAAGCAGCAGAGCCAACTCTGGCTAATGATCAGCTGAGGAAGAGCTGAGAAGAAATCGAGGAAGAAGACAGCAAGGACACCAAAGCACATTAAAAATAGGAGGGAAATTATAGCCTGTTGTCTCCTGCCTTCCATGCCCCTTGCCAGTGCCCTTCTGATATGGGATGGCCATTCTCCTTCTGGGTATGTGTCTTGGGTCTCCCTCTAAAAAACCTGGGTTTTTTGTAAACTATTTTTCTATTTAAACAACTCCTACAGAATCTGTTACTGTAAATATTTGCATTAAATCAAATGTAGGCAGCTCAGTGCTTCAGTAGGTGCCTTCCAGTCTTTTTTTGTCTATAATTATCTACAGAAATGCCACATTTGGGGATTCTGACAGTTTATTTTCTGATACCACCATCCTGAGTGTTTTAAGATTCAGTGAGGATTTCGAGTAATCCTTAACCATATTATGTAAGATCAGTCTGTATGGTAGCCACTGTCATTAGCAGTAACAAAATAAGCAGTAGTATCACACAGCTAAAACAGCACACCTTGCAGCAAAGCTGAAATCAGCGAAAGGTTTCCTGCCTGGGTTTATTGCTTGGGTTACAGAGCTATGGCCTGGCATGTAAAATTAAAATCTAGCCTATACTTTGAGCAGGAAAATGAGATTTTTCTTTACAGATCTTATTTTCTTACTGAAGGGAATCCCACAGCTGGGAGCTTTCAGGCACCAGAGACACCAGCTACTATTATTATTATCATTAATAAAAAGTAATTATATAGAAATACCCATTAGACTTGTAGACTAGAAAAAAATTAATAACTAGGACACCAGGTGACAGAGAGAAATTTTGATTTATACAGATTTTTTTAACCTAATGGAGAAAGTCTTTGTGATACCCAATATCTCTATTTTCTGAAAATCTGCATCATTCCCAGGAACTGTAGGAAGCATTTTTGTCTTTTTTTGTAATTTTACTTCACTCTACCTGCAACAGCACCAGTCATCAACACATTATTCCTAAAACTATAGGGAGACACGCAAAACAGCAGTGTCACTTTCAGGCTGTCTTCAAAAGAAAAGACATATCAAAGATTAGCAACAAAAATACTACTCAGCTAATTATCTGGCATAAATATCTTATCCTGGGCTATGATTCCTAAAACATAGTATCAGCTGGACAGTCTGACTTCATCCTTTCTGGTTCACCTAACAAGGTTTGTTTTGTTTTGTTCGTGAATTACTTCACAGGTTCAAAACCCAGCCATGTGATGTTCAGACACACCATTCCTAGGAACAGTATTTTCCTGTCTGTGACATTAACCAAAATTGCACCTGAGTTTTGGGGAGAAACTGTTCAGTACAACCTCTCATAAACCCATGGCAATTCATCCCAGGAAAAAATTTGATCCTTTGCCTTCCATAATAAGCCAGCAGAATACTTCCCCATGGTTACCTCAATTAATTAGGACATATAGGTTTCTAAATTTATTCTAGTTTCTCTCTCATTTCTAAAGCTACTGCTGCAGACAGTCATTAGTAAGCTGCTATGGTGTAAAATCTTTAATTTATGTTTCATCTCTGCTGATATACACCACTTAAAACTCACATGGGGCAGCTTAATCCTCATCTACATGCAAAAAAATTCTTGGTTTATCTCAAATACAATGCAACAGTTGAAAACCCTCAGGGGTGGGGTACACTCCTATCAATTTAATCTAGTTACTAAATCAAGATATGCTGATATTAAAAGATGAAAACCAAATTAAGAGTATCCACACAGGAATTTAAACCTGTTTAACTAAACCAATTAAAGTAACATATTCTAAACCAGTGTTATCATCATATTCCATCAATATCTTTGTTTATTGTGACCAAAGGGCTTCTGATACAAACACCCTGAAAGACAGCTATGGGGTTAGATTATGGTGAGTGACTGATGGCCTTGCCCGAACAACAAAGGTCCAGAGGGTATTTTTAGGAAAAGGTTTGCTAATAAAAACACACCTCATTTCTAGTGTGAGCTTGCCTAATTTCACCTTCCAGTGACTTTTGGTCATTATCTGTCTCAGTCTGCCTGCTCCATTAAACTGAACAGCTTGAGGCCCTGCAGTCCCTTCTAACGTTTCTCAGGGCTTAAACCTCCCCAGTTCTTGAATGTGTTTGTTGAACTGTGAACACCAGAACTGGACCCTGTATCCCAATGCTAAAACCAACAATGGTAAAACTAATGGACTCACAATACACCATGCCTGAATGTCCAAGCACCAACACAGAGACCTGGCTGATACTGGTTGGCAAAATCACAACATTCTCCCATAAGCCTTGGATTCTTGTGTCAGGGATTTTTAGTCCTTGTTCAGGACTGAGATCAGGACTGGCAGGCTTAAATTTACCTTATTTGCCCTATTTGTTCATTGGAAAACCTTTCTGAAACTTGCTCTGTGATTTAATAGTTCTTGAAAGCAAACACAAATGGTTTAAAAAAAGTGACAATTTTATGCTCTTTTAAGGCTTTGTGGCATTTTTATTTCTAAAAATGACTAAATTCCCACTCTGCTATTTAATATCTGCCAGTGCTACTATTAGAAAGGAAATGTTTCATTAGCATCTTGTGATTCAACTCCAACATGTTTTTTTCCCAAATACACACTGGACTTATTTAGTGACTGTTTCTGCCCTTTTGCACTATTATTAGGTCTACTAATGTAGCAAAATTATTGCTAAGATTCTATTTACTCGTTCTTACCATCCTTCACTGTTTTGGCTAAAGATTTTGCTTTGTATTCTTCTTCTTTTTGTTTCTATAATTCTTGTTTCAGCTTCATTTTTGATATGTCAACTTACAGCTTCATCAATTTCTTTTATGTTTTATATTATTTGTCATAAATTGTCTTCCATTCTCTCCTATGCTAGCTGATTTTTTCAGCTGATGCAAACTTCTCTCAGCTGTGGGATTGTGTCTTTCGGGAATCTACTAAAATGTTCTCAGTCTCCTGATTTGTGTACAACAGGGAGGCCAGCCTCATGCATGCTTCTTCTCTTCAACTTGGAATATATTAAATAATACACACCTTCCCCTCTCAAAAACAAGTGATATTTTGGTTGAACCCTACACTCACTTGTAACAGACTCATTAGTGGTTTGATAAATAGAGCACAGAGTATATTCTCATACATTTAGTTTTCCAATTACAATATATTAATTATTTCGTTGTATGCTGAGGGTAAAATACCACTACTTTTTCTTTTTTTTTTTTTTTCATGTAAATTTTAGTATGCACTATATAAGACAGTGGGTAGAGTCAATGTGTTATGAAACTACTTGCTTCAGTAAATTACATTCTATTTAAGTTAATACTACTTTATTAGTGATAAATATGTCTCATGCCCATAAAACACTACTTGGCATAAAATGATGAGAAAGCTACTACAAGCTATAGATGATGGTGGGAATGCATGCACTACACACGCCCTTTTCAATGGCTTCATTACAACATTCAGAAAAAGAATTGTAAATTGCACATGAAGCCAAAAACAGACATCAAAATGCAGCAAAAGAAGAGGGGCCCTTTGCACCTACAGAAACTTGTATTGATTTATACAAGGTAGGAGTCCCAAGATATTTGTATATGCTGGAACAGCTCTTAAAAATTATATAGAATTAATTTACAAAATACCTAAAGTATGGTCCTTCAGTGTTTTTATTCACATCTTCTACCCACTTAGCTACATTATATTCTCTTTTGAACCATGGGTTTAAATACCTGCAGAAAGCAATGGAAGGAACAGAGAAAGCAGAAGAACAAGAATAGAAAATCTGAGAACACACAGCACAAGCTTAGCAAGGATGTCTTCATCCCCAAAATGCAAGTGACTATGGCAAATAAATCAGTATGGATGTTGGGTGAGGACTAGGCAACGTGTACAACTGCATGAAAAAATCTGACCTACAAGAAGACTCATACGTTTGATTAACCTGGAAACTCTTTGGGATACATCATTCATTTAATGTCTTAAGGGTAAAATTCACTCCCATGTGGAGGGCCAACATTAAGCTCATTGTCTGAACTCCTCTCATGATCTCAGAATAAGGATGAAGGGACATTTTGGCTCCAATCCTGCAGTTTGTTTGTTGAAGACATATGTTTTCGCACAGCTAGAATAAATTGCAAGATAATAGCCTAACGAGCACAGAAACTTGGGCTTGGCCCTTTCTACAGGAATGAATTTCAGCCTCAGTGTGTTAAAAGGCTTGAATTATTTGCCACTACAGTGGCACTTTTTACACTTATGTGCAAATAACTCTCTGATTTTTCGATGATCATTTAATTTGGTAGGATCACAAGAAGCTTTAATGGAGGTGGGCTGCACAGTTATCTCACATTTTACAGAAGCAATCTTGATACCAAAACCACACCGTTTAGGAAAAAAGTCTGAGCTGCATACTCATATTAGCTACATGAAAACTCTGAAATAAAAAGTGTTTAATTATCTGACAGTAATATTACCAGGAAAGAAGAAATGTTTCTGTAACTGGTTTCTCTTAGCCCCCAATAACAAGGTTAGCGAATTGCTCCCCCTCTGTCATGTTAAGAAAAAAGGGCAATGTAGAAACGGGAGCCTGCCTGGTCCAATTTAAAGTCTGTTCTTGTTGTATAAGAATGGCAACAGTTTAACGATTATTTGTGATCACCACCTTTATATAATAGAGACTAGCACACTCTGAAATAGGAAACAAATTGTAACCAAGGAAAAAGGGAAAGAAAATTCCTCTTTAACTTATTTTCAATATTTCTGGGCCAGTTCTCGCCACCCTTGTTTATAAGTGACTCCAATGACCTCACACATGGGAAGAGGCCTCACAAGGGATTGCTCAGATGAGTTAAGGTTGGGCCAGATCATGTCATTCAACCCCCACCATATTTCAAACCACGTTGACGACAAAAGCAGCAGCACTTTTTCGACTTCTTTTGCTCCTTTTTTGCTCTGGAACTTCTCCTCCCCGCCCCGCACAAGCACAGCCACAGCTCTCAGAAAGTACTCGCCCTCAGCCACAAGTGCTTCTAAGTAGCTTCCTCAGCTCGCTTATTTATCAGGAATCGGGAGTGCTTTATGCTTTCCAGCTTGGGCTCTTAGAGAAAGAAAACATCAAAGGTGGTAGCGCAGCAACAGATGAACTGCAAGTGAAGCAACAGGCTGATGCCAGCATCATCAGGAACTAATAAACTTCTGCTTTAGCTTTAATTGTAGGTGCACTACACATTTTCTTGTACTCGCTGCAGTAGTTTTGACTTGCTTTTTTTCATTTGAAAGTGTCTTTTGGTAACCATGAAACACTCCCAATCTGGCTTCCTGTATTGGAAAGCAAAGTGTAAGGTGGTATCAAAGCATGCAGTTGTTGCACAACCGTGTTGCAGGGTTTCCTGGGTCTGGTTGTACTACAGACCGTCGTTCACCACCTCAATTCATCTGTTACAGAAAGGTTAAACTTGAGTTACTGCAGACCACTACGTGATACCATTAGAAAGCTCTCAGGCTGATCTTCCTGGCCACATGTTCATTAGTGATGGCCAGGATCTGCATTTTCTTTCACTGAGAAATTCCGCTTTAAAACACAGGTATCCTTACATGTAAGCCTACAGCTAGACCAACAGCTTGATTTGGCTTGTAGCGCAACATGCAACAAGGCAAAAGACCTGGGCTCAAGAGGACTTGTACTCCTCAGGCTGGCGAGGAGGAAGGTTAGCTAGCGCTGCATCAGCAGGAGCACCTCCAAGCAATCACGGTGTTTTGCCACAGTGAAACTATTGTATACTGAGGGAAGGGACTTTTCACAGGATAAAATGGCAGCCCAGAACGCAGGGGCAGGTGAGACTGACCTGTGATCCCGACTCCCTGTTTGGGGGTGGTCAGAACCCCCTGGGCTTATGCCTTGGGCCGGGATTTGGTGGGCGAGAGAAAGCCCAGGCTCAGATGCATGGGTTACCCTGCTGCAAAAAGACAATATATAATAGAAAGTCTAAGCCAAAGATGTTTGTATCAGTTATAACAATGAGGAAGACAAACGCTTACAGGAAAAGCAGTGAAAATTAACAAAGGTCAGAATTGCTATTTGGCAAAACGCATGTTCCCTGGAACTTGTTTTAACACAAGCTCCCAATTAAAGTGTCAGCTTGTTCAGAAAATTCTCATTATCATTCCTGTATAACTCTAATTGATTTTAATAGAAAACTTGTTTTATCAGGCCATTTCATCAACCCTGTTTCTGAAAAAGCCACAGAAACATTTGGCTTGTTGGCATACCTTCCATGTGAACTGAACCATCTGCCTTTAGTAAAGAACACAAATTTTGTTTTAAAACATCTAGAAACAATTAAAAACATCCCAAAAGAGCTTTAGCAGTCTCCATAGAGCTATACCCTTAGCAGAAGCCTTGTTCATGTATCCGTTAGGTACAAGGGGTCACACAAAGGCACGAGCAGTAGATTTTTCAGGAACTGTCCAGTGTGCTTGCAACCCTCCTGTCAGTGCTGCTCATGAGGGCTGCAGAGCTCAAACCTTGCTCAGTACTTCAGAAATTTTGCTTAAATGATTAACGGCATGAGTCTCTATCTAGTGCTTGGCTATGTACAAAAAAAAAAATTGTGCGTAATACGTGCAGCTACTGCAGACTTACGCATATGTCAGATACTTTTGTAGGGAACTGTATTAGTGCACACCTGCTTAAAAAAAAAATTGAATTCGGCACCCAATGAACCCAATTTTCTAGTGGTTAACTACACTGTCTCTACTACTAACAGGTAACAGTGTTACCCCTTTTCTTCCATCTCAACAAGTATGCTTTATTGGACTCCCAGGGGCCACAAAGGTGGACTTTCCAAATGCTGTCCACTGTTTCAGAACAGATTTCAATATTATTCTATATTTCCCAGGGAAGGTAAGAAGGTAAATCTGCCTGGGAAAAGCCTCCACATATTCTGAGGCATCCTCAAAGCAGCTGGTGTTGCTTTTTGTTTTCCTAAATGAGTAAATGCTGGCCACAGTTAGATCATTCTCAGTCAATTTTCTCTGCTCACAGAGGAAGTTATCTCTCTGACCAGAGTCACTGTGCACCCTCGGCAATTCTTTCCATTCCCCACCAAATCAACACAGCACATGGATCATTCAGTGGGAGCTGTCTCTCCAAGGGGTGACAGGCTTGCCAAGGAGACTTGGTTAAGTCCAGGGTATGGACCCAGGATATGCGGTCCCATGCAGTCCAGGATAGACCCCATCAGGAGAAAGAGCATTTTCCTGCCTGGCAGGTCTCTCTCAGGAACACACGTGCTGTGCTCCATCCCTAACAGGCTGCTGCACAGCCCTTGGGAAGTACAAGCCTCCTCCCTCTAGCACCAGGGCCGCTGCTGGGTTGAGAGACTGTAATAAGCAGCAAGAAGGAAAGCAGGGAATTAGGTGGAAATTCAGGGGCACCTTTAAAAGAGAAAGAAATTTAGAGGGAAAAAGATTTCCAACTCATACTCTCTCTGTCTACCCACTTATTTAGTGCTCCAAAGTTCTCAGTGAAAATGTATAATATACCAGCTGAACAGCACAGAGGAAAAAAATACACCCACTGGCATATTTACTGAAAACAATACTCTTTCCATGTGGTTACGTTCACTCTAGGCTAAAAAGAGCTGATCTGGTTTCATTCTTTATGGACCAATTCAGCCCCAGTGTACACCTCTGCTGAATGACAGAATAATGGTATCATTAATTTAAACTTTTTTTTTCTTTTTTTAACAAATTTTAAGAAATACAATTGGAAAATGACACAAAGCACAGGACAAGTTTCTAAAGAAGAATGTGCAATCTCATTTGTATTCTTGGCAGTTTGGTCAGACTAATTTTGCTTTTATCAAACTGTCTCATGCAAAGAGAAAAGAAAACAAGCAAAATAACATTTCAGTAAGAGTTTATCAGCACAGAGACCAAGAGCTCAGGGGCATTTGGCAGATAAACTCCTCCAAGGGATCTAGGGCTAAAATTTCTGCTTCCATGTTGCCATTTTGACCATGCAATGTTAAAATTGCAATGTGCATCAAACTATTATTTCTGTAAATGTAATAGAGGGCCTTCTCTATGAACCTTTCCGAGCCTACTCACCTCAAGACAGTGCACTGCAGATGGAAGAAAAGTTTCAGAATAAACTCAAAATGCCCAAACCGAAGAAAGCAGGGCCCAGAGAGGAGTTAGCAGTATTGGTTTCCAGCACGGTTGGTATCAAGCCCGTTTGCCCATAGAGGTGCAAAGTTTGTACTAATGATAGGGGGAAAGGGCACTGCCATCGCCACCATGGTCAAAGAAGAGGCCATTCCCGTGTGGCGTAAGTGCTGTAAGAGCAGGCCAGTGCTTGACAAGCCCAGAGATTATGTTTCCAGCCACTCACCGTTCATTCACAAAAGCAGCCTGAACCAGCAGGCTTAAGTACATAAGGAAGGTTCTTTCCCTATGGGGAGCACTGCACACATGGGCTCTTCAGTAAATGTAACCAATAAATTAATAAGAAATCAACTCTAAGCCATACTAGAAAGGTCTGGGGATCAGTCGCTTGGTAAGGACTCTCATTACCCATTTATTGCAGGGCTTACTCAAGACTGGCTGTTTCAGGCTTACAATGATAAACTTCAGGGTACTCTCAAAGCAGACAGATACCTCTCCTAAAACCTCCAGGCAGGTCGCAGAGATACAAATCTCTAACTCTGCAATGGCCCAACCCAAGGTGAAGACAAGGGTAGGAAACAGGTTATCAGAAATTCAGTATTGAACCAGGATACACTCAGCAATGGCAGTTTACTGTAGACAAAAGCCTGCAGTGATGGTGCAGGCTGCCACCATCATTGGGAATTGCTATGGGAATGACTGTGAGGAAGCCTACATAAAAAAGAAAATTGATAGTTAATTTTTAAAGAATACATAAAAAGAGGTTGAAATACATTAGCCAAACCATTTACCAGATTATCAGTCAGCAATCAGAATGGGCCACAGAGAAAAAAATGCAGCTGTCTACTTTTCAGTACTCTTAATCTCCATCTACAAAACACAAATATGAAAACTGTACTTTTGGGCTTTGCTTTTATAAGTTCAGACTTACTCAGTTGAATTAGACCGTGGCCTAAATCTTTTGCCTCTGACTTTCTTTCTGTTTCCTCCTATATTACCTGAAAGAAATCAAAGGATACAGATGGTAAAACAACTTGAAACTCACCTGCGTCCCATGCCAAACTGTATATTCTTTTTGTATCCCCAGCAAAAGAGGCATTACCTCATTAGCTTTAACCATTTAAAAGTCACAGGTCAGCTCCTCTTGATTTACCTCAGACCAGCTAAACTTGACACTTAAGTGATCTTTCTCTACTTTTTGCTGCAACTGTAAAAAAACTCCTTAATTTCAGCTTTCATTTGAGAAAATCACTACACTTCAGCAAAACCACTAAACACCGCCTGATAAAATCACAGAAGCTGACAAGAGTGAATAGACAACTTCTTTTTCATGTTTGCTCACACTGGAGGAATGGGAGAAATTAAACATCATTTCTATGTGACAAAGCATTGTGCAAAACAGGTACTTGTGTAGGGTGGTGCTAAATCCCAATTCCAGGTTAAATTAGCACAATTGTAAGGAGCCATGCCGCTGTCCTAAGATCAGCTAAACTTTCAGCAGAGCAGCAATAGCCCAGAGGCTGGTTTCCACTGTGGCCAGCACTGAGGTTCACACTTACCTTGCCAAGAATTACTCCTAGGCCTCCCATTTTCACAAATGTCTGAAATATGTTTTGTGTCTGGGATCCTTTCACTCCAGGAATGAGATAATCCATTTGACCTGGAATAGGAGGGCTCAGATGCGGTTATTTTTAAGGGTATTATCTCACATCAGTGTTAGCTCAGTGGTTCAGAGACTCACATTCCCGAGGCCGGTGACATAACACAGCCTAAGGTCTGTCTGCACTAGCAGAGCATCCAGGATTTCTGGTTAAACCCTGCAGTTACGCTTCGCAGCTGTCCCTGCAGCAGTTCGGTGTGCCCACGTTCAAGAGCCAGGCTTAAGCACTGCTTTATTGCATGTCTGCTGTGGAAAGCACAAACACCAGTGCACACCACATTTCTTTGGATTTGCAGCTCTGCCCCAGTTCTTAGCTGGAAGATGCTCTTCCAACTGTGCTCATCTCAAGGGTTTTTTTATCTCACAGTTAAGCACATCCCACCTGCAGGCTGCCCACTCCCTCCTTGTGCTGCTGTAGGAAAGCCTGGACTGCTTCCCTCACCCCACTGCTACCAGTCTCAGGGGCCCAGGAGTCTGTGATGAGCATCCTCCCACCCACAGCTGGTAGCTCCAGTGCAGGGGTAACTGCCTCATTTTTGCTAATTCTGAATTTTTATTATATTTTGTCAGCCAGTCACTGCAGTATATATTCCTAATGCTAAACTCAAAGCCAAAAACAGTCTTTATATCTAGGTGCTTGGTGCAAACTAAAGTTTTTCTTTCCTCTTGTATACCCTCTAAGAGCCAGAGATGTGTGTGGCATGTCCAACACATGGGGTTTTGCAACAGGCTCCCTCCTGTTGAACTAGAGCTGCTGCTCGGCTGTTTGCCGTGAGATCTACAATTACATCCAAAACAGAACACAAGAGGAAGTTGAAAACTGGTCAGAATAGATGACTTATTACAAATAAGTTTTGCTTAAAGGAACTATTTCTGTAGTTTCTAAGTCTGGATACTCTTGCATTTTTCAGTCTCTGCTTTCCTTGGAGGGCAGGCATCTGAGAGATGCTCTTCAGTTTCCAGAAGACCAGGCTAATCACAGCCACACTGAAGTAAGCCCAGGATTTAATTAATTCAAACTTAATTACAGCACAAAATGTCTGAGAACCAACAGATCCACTGACTGGTTTTTTTAATAATTTTCTCTTCCTAAAGGTCTATTTTCAGGTTCAGGAATGTCTTGCTATATACTGGTTTTAGTGTTTGCTACCTCGTAACAGCAAGAGTTATCATAAAGTTCTGTCTTAACCCTTGAACATCCTCTGAATACCAACTAACACTTCATAGTGCTTTCCAGCATGGAGAAGCCCAGGCAGCTAATGGCGCAGTCACTCTAACATCTCCGAAGAGATGCCATCCATATCTGCACACAGAGCAAATCAAAACCAGCTTGGAAGGTAGGAAATAGCACTCTGGGCATTCAAATGGAAGGACTATGTCAGCTCCACCACAATGTTAATGAAATATTTGTCAGACTTACTTTTCCAGACTTGACAGTGGCACAACATACCTGAACTGGTGGTGGGGAACAACAAAACTCTCTAGTACAGACAGACCTTAGAAACCATTAGCTTTTTGGAACGACTAATAAACAGAGACACATGAAAGAAATGAAGTATGAAAAGAAACACAGATACTGAATGAAAGAAGAAATGCATTAAATGGCATTCATTTAAAAAGAAACTATTTTTCTTAACTGGTACTTGAACCTGCTTACACAAAGCTATGAAAACTTGCTTTCCCAAAACTTTTTTCAAAATTTTATCCAAATGACAAAAGATTCTCCAACACAAACACTGCATCATTTAAGATTAACACTTGCTCCCTGAAAAAAAAAAATTATTTATCCACTCACACATCTAAAAAGCTGAATTTAAACATTAGAAATCATGAATTAATCACTACTACAGTTTTTCTAATAACATATTCATTAGAATAGACAGAATGAAGTCACATATAGGATCAAGCTGCTATACCCAAATAGCGAATGTCACTGCAAATGCATCCCTTCCATACATTCCTCTTTACTTTCTTCAAAATAACAACAAAGAAAATGGCTTCATCAATTGCACAGTTATAGACTGCTCAGCGAGACAAGAATTGAGAATTGCAGTTTTCTTATGAAGCAGTTCAGGATTGTCTACTCCTCCTATGATATAGTGCTTCTCATAAATTGTTTTAAAGTGCTAGCTGGAGATTTTTATAATTAAAGGATTTCTAACTGCAGAGGGATGGTGAGCATCATGACCTAATGACCTTAGCAATTACAAATGACCCTCAATGCTTTTCAGTGAATTTTCCATTTTAAAATGTTGTTGGGTTTTTTAAGTAACTGGAACAATAACAGAATTAGTGAAATCTCATCAAGGGCAAAATCTAATGCCCTCCTTGGTTCCTCATAATAGCAAGCACAAAACTACAGAAAGTCTTTGTAGAATTATTTTCTAAGATAACACTTCGCGACCATTTAGTATACTAGCCTAGTAAGTGGAATAAAATGTAAGCACCACCATCTTTAATGTGAGACAGCAAGAATATTATCCAGAAGTCTACGTCAACTCAATGAATGAATGACACTGACAAAGATATAAAAATAACATTTATATTGAACAGTTTATGTTTATAACTATTATTGAAGCAAGACAGTGTTCCTTTTCTTTGATTACATGACCAAGATTTAAAAAATTGTGGGGTTTTATTTAATTTTTTTTGAGCCAGCAATTATTATTAGAGTGTACTTGAAAACAATTCTCAAGCAGGGAGACAATGAAAATTTGATTAACCGAAAATTGGTTTACAATGGAAAACTTGTTTATTCTGGCCTATTTGTAATAATTAGCAGCTCAGGGCATCTGAGAAAAATCAGTAATCAAAGCACAAAGGATGCTATTTCAAACATTCCACAAAGAAAGAAGAAAGACTCAAACCTGCTGCAAAACAATGAAATGTTCTGACTAATGGAATAATGGGTGATGGAACAGGTAGAAATCTGAAAATGCGACAGAAAAGCAGACCTCTTCTTAGAACTAGATGCAGAGTTTGTGCTGACTCCAGGAGGCATGTCGCTATAAAAAGAGTCGGCCTCTCCAGGCTTTTTTACATAATCTCCCTGGGGTATTTGTCTAAAGTATAATAAACATTGTAGAGTCAGAGAACATGACAGGCACCAGCACACACACAAACATGCACAAACATTAGTTTAAAAGAAAAGAGGCAAGGCTAGCGATCCTTGAGGAAACTGTTAACCACACACAGTAAACCCATTAATAAATAATTCAACCATCTGAGAGAAAATTCCCGCATGCTTCTGATACATGCAGAAAAGTAGATTATGTGGTTTTGGTAGGGGAAAACAAGGAACATTTCACTGATAAACTCTGATTATAGTTTTCAAAGTGACTAGTTTGTGGTTCTTGAGACATTGGATAACCAAGTTCAGACATTTCAAATGGCTCATCACTCTGGTTGTGAAAAGCATCCCCAGGTGCAGGACAAACACTACAGCTTGAGCTGAATGCATGCCTGGATCAAAAAGGAGTTCAGGAAAGTGAAAGCCTTTTTCCTTCTGAGATAGTTGCTTTCCACTTAATTTTTGTGATCATTCCTGAATTCAAGAATATCAACATGTTGAGTTGTTTAAACCTTCAGGAGGAGAAAACCCTCCAGTTTGTTAACTGTTCTCTTGTGCAGGGGACCTAACACCAGTGTCAGAGCTTCTCAGCTACTTCTGATTACCACAATAGACTCAATCAGCCAAGACACATAAAAATAATGCCACACACATCTGTCAATATTTTATCCTTTTCCAGTACTAGAAGCTCGGTTTTGGTGCATAAAACTATCTATGCATGAGAAAGTCCTAATCAAGTTATACAACTTTTTTACAGATAGTGAATTCATTGCCAGCAGAAAAACTGCCATGCAAATATTCCAGTTACAGTTCCACCAAGCTGAAAAATCCTCCCTAGTACAAGTACCTACTTTGAAAGTTGGCTATATCATAATACCAGCAGCTTAGTTATCTATTCAGCCTTGCACTTTCCAAGGCCTTTTTGCTTCAGTCTGCCCCTATTAAGATGCGCATTTATCACAAGGTTGATTCACATTCAAATTGTGTCCAACTACAGACCTGATCTGGGCTCTCTTCATTCCACATCTGAATTACTAATGCTCCTGAAGTATTTAAAATATATAATTATATGGCATATAAATCATTAGTGCAATGCAGTACTTCCACACTATTTCTTCTCACACCTCCTGAGTCTTGGTTCTTGTCCCATTCCTCAGCTGGTACATTGGTGTATTCAGAGTTGACTCAGTGTGGGCAGCTCTGCTCCCCAGGGTTCCTCCAGCAAACTGTCCTCTCACCATCCCGTCAGAAATGACTCCTCCCACATAGCTGTGCCCTTTAAGCCGCACTATCTCAGCTAGCAGAATCCATGGTAATTTGCTCTTTTCATTGTTTTCAGTTTACTCATTTCAGTTGCTTAGTACTGCAAAATATCATTCCTTATGTAAGGCTTAAAAATACCTCAATGGCTTGTTTTCATCTTTATTTAAGGACTAATCATAAACAATTCCAAAAAAAGGACACTCTGGACACCCTGGTGGATGTCTGTTTTTTCCATTTATGGAGCACTCCTTGTACATATCCAAAATTATCTATTTAGAAGTCAGCCTACAGAACTTCATTTTCTGCATGAAGGAGATGTAGTTACTAAGTATCTCCATCATCTTCAAAAGTCTCAGCTTATGCTGGTTTCCACTCTATCCATGCCCACAGGCACAGCTGCAGACTGACTGCATACTCACAGCTCTCTGTCCATATGCTAGTTTCTGGAGATGAGGGAATTTGAAAAAGTTAGATTCGCTAATATTCCAACGCGAACATGTATGGGGCAGTATTCTATATTTCAAGGTTCTGGCTGCTCTGTCCTCAGCCAACACTGAAACATCCACAATAGAGTGACTCGATGGGCATGTTAGTCTGTGCTTGTAAATATATTGCATGCCACTGAGCAGCACCAAACCCTGAAATTCTGCCTTCCTTGTGCCGGCTGACATTTACCACGCACCAACCTCTCCATAAGGCTTGACTTCAATAGCTTTGCCTTTTTCCTGTTACTGTTCCTGCTGCCTATCTGACCTTGTAGTACACAACCAGCACTTGGCAGAGCTTTTCTGCTTTTTGCAAGTATTTTGAGCCTGGCAGAGAAAGCGCTACGCAGGCAGGGGAAACGGAGAACAAGCACAACAGGTAGCAGCAACAAAGCAAGCAGCAGCTTGGACCAGGAGGTGGTGATAGAGGCAGAAAACAGGAGAATTTGAGAAACCCTCTTATCTGTGAGGGTCTGGAAGAGGAAGGAGCCAACTCCTTTCCAGAATATCCGTCTGCCAGGCAGATGACTGATGAAAGGGAGGTGGTCTTCCAGGAGCCAAACCTGAGTCACAAAGAACTGTTTGGCTTTTGACCACAAGATTGAAAGGGTGAAAACTCAGCCCTGTGCTGAAGATGGTACTGTGCTTTACCTACAAATCAGTTGAGCAGGGTGGTGGGAATGAATGGGCTCTTCATTCGCACAGCAATTTAAATGGATTGTATTTTTAACTGCAAAGAAGCTCCAGGAATTAATTTGTCTCAAAAGGTTCCTGAACATCATATTAATACTAATTATTCAATTCTCAGCCTCCCAAGAACACTTTCATCTCTAATAGCAGGTGTTCAGTCTCTCCTATTGGAAATATTCTCCTGTTTTCCTAAATAAAATAGACTATCTCAGAAGTAAACATTATATTTGCTACTGAGTCCAGTGAAATCAGGATTTCAAGCAATGCCTTTAGAGAATAAATACCAATTTCACATATTCAAGCAAATATTCTTTAAAATATGATATTTCATCATTGTATTTTCCTTATAGCATGTAAATGAGCAAGAGAGAAGAAAAGCTATTTCAGAACTTTCTAATACACATTCTGTTACTTTTATCACATACCTCTGTCTTCTGTAGTTTCTTTCCATACAACGAGAAGACAAAGAAAGAAGAATGAGTTATCAGTATGCAGGTATACATGGTCAGTAAGAGAAAAAAAAAAAAGTAAAGAGAAAAGTAATGCATGCAGAATGAAATTGTTGCTCAAAATATTTCTACAGAAAACACTTCTGAAATAAACATACTCATAATCATACTAAATCAGAATAGACAAGGAAAATATATTCATGTTGATGGCTAATGTCAGTGCTGAGTTGGAGATGGTGCAGTTCATGATGAGTTTAAGTTGATTCACTATGAAGCTGCTTGTGAAAGGTACACTCTTGCCTTCCACCTCCAAAACCTAATCCCACTGGCTAGATGTGATCTCAAAAATGAGCCCTTAACTTTGGAGTTGTACTCAGAAGTCCAGATTTTCAGATACTGCCAGAAGCCAAGGGTGATATACCAAGACAGCATAACCTACCTTTTTACTATCCTAATCTTCATTCTTTTTTCCAAGTGCTTCTCTCCTTACATATTTTTGAGCTGCCCTCAGCCCACCTCAGTCTAACAAAACAGCAGGGGATGTGCCAGTTTGTTATGCCAAACTGCTGGGGCTGTGTTCCAGCTATAGCACTGCCTGCAGCTGAACCTGCCCTGCCCTCCATGCACGCCAAAGACCCATGGAGGAAGGACTTCAAGAGCCAGTCTCACCCAAACACAGATGACAAAGTAAGTACCGTGAATATTTCTTTAATAATGCAAAAGAACTAAACCCCTCTGTTTTTTGAAGAAATTCACAAAAGGAGAAAAACTGAAAAAGACCAGTCAGGCTAAAATAATCTATTCTGCCTCTGAGTGAGCGGAACACTGACAGCTCTACACCAGGAGAGAACTTGCACCTTATTTGCAAATTACAGATCTCTCTCTCTCTCTTACCAAAAAACATGCCTGAATTAATTTCAGGTTAAGCCAACTGAATATAAACATCTGTTTAAGGAAGCCTATGGTTAAATGCTTTACTGACTGACTGAAGGCTAATCTTGCTAAATTTACTTCATCATTAGGAGAGATATATAATTGAATCAGACTGTATTCTTGTATTTCCTTTGTCAGATACAGCAAAATCATATTCTGTTAGTCTACAAAAAAAGAAAAGAAATAACTAAATAAGAAATAAATTTCAAACCTGTATCAAGCGCTCCAAAACCACATACACATGTAAGAACTGCTTGAAAACTGCTACTACTACAAAAATGTCACTGTATAAATATAATCCAGTTTGGATTTTTTAGATTATGTTTTAATTGTTCTTTTCATAGCATAATCAGCTATCAGATGAAATAAACATATTTTTAACTGTATTAAGAAGAACATAATTTACTTACTTGTAACCCCAACCAGTTATTCCTAAAACGAGAGCCAACACTAAAATGGTGCCAGCAATAGCCCCTATTATTATATTTGTGCTAACAACACCTGGAAACACAAGAAAGGGGAAAAATATACAGGGTTTTAGCAGAAAAATATACAAAACTAGTAAATGCACTGTCTTTCAAAAACCTGCTTAGACAACTTGCACTGGGCTGATTAATTGTAACCAGTGATATATAATCTTGATGTATAACATGGACATAAAAAGATCATTTGTAAATCAAGCTTTGACCTCTGTGTCCGTTTCCCTTAACTGAACACTTGCTACATGGGAAAGTTGTGCCAGGTATGCCAATATAATGTTATCAATATTAAACTGCTGTAGCTTACATCCTTATAACCTGCCTGGCAAATATATGCTTACATTGGAATAAAAGTGACTTTTCTGTTTGTTTTTGCTCAAATCCCTTCCATAGCTGAATAAAGTAACCAAAACAGACGTTCTGGAAGATGGTAAAACTGTCCCCCCACAAGGATTTATAATGAAAAACGTTTACACCCTCATTTTTCCACAATATATTTTTCTTTTGTATGCAAGATGAATAAAAACTTTCACTCTAAAAATGTAAAAGCCTGAAATTTGTGTGCCAACATTCTGCATACTGGCCATGTAATAAAAAATTGACTCTACAAACAAAAACCAGCCATGTAAGTAACACTACTTTTCAATCTAGATATGAAAAGTCCCAGCATCTTTTTGCTTATCCTAATCTATCAATATACTTAATAGGGCCACTCAGATGATCAGGACAAGCAAGGTACAACCGCACACACTGGTACCAGTCCTGAGAGGTGTACTGAGTGCTTGTGAGTGGCACCGCTCACATAAAGCCCCACATTTGTGACCTCATTCACAGACACTGAGTGCTCCTGCAGTGGGAGGAAGGGAAGGGAAGGGAATGAGGCTCTTAATGGTGCATCGTGTTGTATGCTAACTGAAAGGTAGGAGATCTAGTTTTGTTTAATGAACGTTCCTCAAATCCAAGCTTTTCCAGTTATTGGTAAAAATTATAACAACATACCTTTATTGATGGCATCTTTATCAAAAAATAGATCATCTTTGATACGAGAACTGCAGTCATCTCCTCCCCAGAATCGGTCACAGACACACTTTATTTCATTGCTACAAACCTGCAGCCAAAAGTGTAGCTCAGAATAAAATCATAAAATTAATCTATTCCCATAATTAATACCTACAGTATAGCTACAGTCATATAGCACTGATTTTGACAGCCTGCAAAATTTTGCAAAACATTTTTAATATACAGCAATTTTTTATTTATATAATAGATATAAATGTACTAAATGTATTATTGTACTTTATATACAAATATATGTAATATATATTAAGTACAGTAATATCTTTTTAATGTAATATATATTTAATAGAGCCATTTATATTTGCTTTGGGAGACTCTGAACCTCATTGATTTTATTTTTTCAAAATATGACAAAGTGGTTAATTTCAGACTAAAAAAGGGTTTTAATACAGTGTAAAAGACAAAAGACATTATGAGATGTCCTGGTTTCAGCTGGGATAGAGCTAATTGTCTTCCTAGTAGCTGGTATAGTGCTGTGTTTTTGAGTTAGGTATGAGAAGAAAATTGATAACACTGATGTTTTCAGTTGTTGCTAAGTAGGGTTTAGACTAAAGTCAAGGATTTTTCAGCTTCTCATGCCCAGCCAGCAAGGCTGGAGGGCACAAGAAGTTGGGAGGGAACACAGCCATGGCAGCTGACCCAAACTGGCCAAAGGGATATTCCATACCATGTGATGTCATGTCCAGTGTATAAACTGGGCAGAGTTGTCCTGGGGGGAGGGGCAGATCGCTGCTCGGGAACTAACTGGGCATCGGTCGGTGAGTGGTGAGCAATTGCACTGTGCCATCACTTGTTTTGTATATTCCAATCCTTTTATTAGTATTGTCATTTTATTACTGTTATTATTATCATAATCAGTTTCTTCCTTTCTGTTCTATTAAACTGTTCTTATCTCAACCCACGAGTTTTACCTTTTTCTTTCTGATTCTCTCCCCCATCCCACTGGGGGTGGGGGAAATGAGTGAGCGGCTGCGTGGTGCTTAGTTGCTTAAACCATGACAGGAGAGAACAACTCCTTTGATCTCAGATCAGTCATAGGGACCTGGACACTGTTTCAAACTCTGTGAGCAACAAAGGGACTCGCCAGGGCCACAGAAAAGCCATAGGCTGTGCACCAAGCTGAGAAGCTGCTACTAGCCAAGAACCAGCTCACTCCCCTCTTCTCCAGAGCAAAGTAACTCTCATCCAACAAAATCCAACAACTTCATGAACCTTCTTGGTTGACACAATACAGAGGGAATTAAAAAGAGCATCTGGAAGAACAGAGACCTAAGTTTCTCAGTTCTTAGACCTTTATATTCTCTAGTACATTGCCTGCGGAAGTATCAATCAAGTTAGCAGAAGTGATAGCAAAAGAATTGATTAATAAAATTTTTGCAAAACTAATACATACTTACTGTGACTCATTGTTTAAGATGCCTTAACTGGTATGCGTTATGTTTATTTATGTGCCTCCTCCCCCTTTCCTTTTCAAAAGCTTCTCCAGCATAGAATTCTAGAGTCACGCTGCTGGCTTCTTGAAAGGTCTAGCTAGCACACTGCGCAATACCAGATACTCAGCAAAAACATAAAAAAGGATTAAAGAGTACAAGAACATACACCGTGTCCTGAACAAATTTGGCTGCCTGTGGTGCCTGGGCAGGTACTGAAGTTGAAGGCCTCAGTGGGGAGGCAGCGATGCTCAAGGCATACCATGTTTGGCCCGCACGGCGTCCCATTCTCCACATAGCCCAGGTCCGTCTCCTCATCAAGTTTCACATGGCCACCACTGCAAGACAACCAAGAGGACCCCGGAGACTTGTGCTGTGATTAGATGGGACTGCTTGAGAAACTGGGCTCTGGTCTGGTGCCTTGATTTCTGTCTGCGTTATACAACACCCAGGACCAGGAAAGAGTAAGTATTAGCTTATTTATCTCACTGGCCCTAACATGAAACAAACCAAAACGCAGTATATCTACATCAAACAAATGCAACGGTGAAAACAAAGACCATTCTTCCTGTGTAAGAGCTAGTGCTGGATAAAACATTGAGTTTACTTGTGTAGGACTTTGTTTCATCTTACAGTTGTGTGAAGCTATGAGAACACATCAGGTCTATAATTGGGATTCAGCTAACACATGGCAACGTATTAAGCTGCCAGTTAGCTTTGGCAGTGCAGGCATATGTCGCCATAAGTATTTTGAGTATGTTAAGTACTTCACAAACATTAAAGAATGTAAAATCAAGAGGCCAGAGAAGAGCATTACGTCTCTGCAGGCAAAATTAACTACTACACAGACGGACTGCAAAACAGCTGCGCTTCCTATATGCAGTCAAGTTCCTGAAGCTTAACAAAGGTTGAACTAGTTATGTGTTAATAGGAAAAAAAAAAATTTAACAGAAACAGTTTTCTACACTTAGGATTAAGAAAGCTGCTTTTCCATGCAAGATGGATATTGATCATTCTGTTTTCAGGATTTCCAATTACCTGCAATTGTAGACTTTTCCAAACTGCAAGACTGATGATGTGATTTCTCCATCAAGTTCTCCAAGTCTAGGCACACTGGATATATTGGAGCACAGAAGGTATCCACAAAGCACATCTCTGCATTGAGAGAATAAACAGATGCTCACTGAAAATAAAATTCAATGAAAATGGATGATCAAAAAAATGTGTTTTTCCTTACTTGCTTTGTAACATGTTTGTTACTCCCTGCTTTTCTCCCACTGACAGTAACTCCCATAAATAATGCCTTGTTTCCCAGGCAAATTATTCTCCTTGGAGCTTAGACTGGGAAAAGAGTCTTTTTTAAGATGTATTATCAAAAATGCTCTGAGTAATAGCAATCAGGGAGCTGTCAAGAACAAATCACATCAAATTGATTTAATATCCTATTAAGATATGCTAACTGGCCCATAGAGGAGAAGCAGTAGATACCGGCTTTAAACAAATTCTCATATGACACATACGTAAGGGAACTAGAGACCAAGTTTAATTCAACTGTTGAAGGGACTTTACAACTCGTGTGTGGAGACTTGTGCGCTGTCTGGCCTCTCCCATATTACTGAGTATTTTTTACTCATAAATTTGTAATGGAACAAAAGTAAGGTTATCAAATCTGCACAGAAACGTAGGAAAGGGCATTAGTAGGTAGGACTAGAATTCAAATGACATTGACAGAATGGAGAACTCATCTGAAAAAACAGAGTGCAGTTTGATGAGGACTGGCAAAAGGTTAAAAAATAGGCAGAAATTATCAACTGCATAAATACAGAACGTGAAACAACGCTTCAGGCAGCAACTTGCAGGAAAAGACATGGAGGATTACAATACAATGAAAACTGAACATGACTTAGCAATGCAATGGCACAGCATAAAAGGCGACCACCACACTGAGACATGAAACCACAGGCTGCTCTCCTCTGCACTGCTAAGCCTCGCCAAGAGTACTAGGACCTCTTTTGGTCCAAGTGCTCCCACAGCTTAGATGGTGCTCTCTTGCCAGAGATCATATCCTCTCAACACTCCTCTCCCTCCAGAATTTCCTGCACTAATGTCTGCAGAAGGCCAGGAGAAGTCTGTTCTGTACAGAGGCTTTGTGAGCCTCTTCATGCCAACTGAAGAACTAGATCAAGGATAAAAATCTCATACCAGTTGTTTTCAAAATGGATCAACTTACTGTTTATTGCACTGTATCCAAGAGTCCTTGTCTCTTCCACAGTTTCCTTTCTCAGTCCCTTCAATATTCAGCTTCTCATAGCAGTACCTGTCAGCAGCTGTCACTTCTAAAAACAGAAACAAATCTCTTCCAATATGATGAAGACTTTGAAAAGCCAGGTCCTGTGAAATGGCAATGCACAATCAAAGCAAGCAGAGCTTCCAATCTGTGAACTGCAGTACCAATGGTCTGCAGGCGGCCTGTGAAAATCTGCACAGCGTTCTCAATGAAAAGTTTTATGTTGGCACCACAGAACTGTTTTTAAGATTTTGTTCAGATTGACCAGGGTTTATTGGTCCAAAATGTCCAGAAGCCACTGAAATAAATCAATAAATACGAGTATAGGCTCCCTAGGTGGTTATTAATGAGAAATTAAACCTAAGACTTCAGAATAATCACCAGTAAGTTAACCAACACTAGAAAAAGAGCTGGAAAAGAGGATGGAAAGACAAAATGAGGAGGTAAGAGAGGGAGGGACATACAGTCCTAGCTGTTTTTAATGGTTGTGAATATGTCTCTTCCGTAATTTTTCTCAGCTAAGGTAATCTTTCAAGCCACATGAATGACTTAGAAGCAATAACATTCACTCACTTTCACCCCAGATATATTTACACTGCCGGTCCCTGGTTTTACATCTTCCTCCAAAACAAATACCCTAGAAAGAAAGAAAAAATACAGAAAAAGTTTCAAATAACTTGATTTTCCAAAATATGTATTTGTTTAATATACAGATTTGTCACATGCTTTCTATTGAGGCAACTAATATGCGATTCTACTTTCTGTTCATTTAAATGCTTAGCTCCAAAATATAACTAGCACCCAAAACACAGGAATGTCAGCAAAACTGTCGCAGGTGACTTCTGAAGATCTTAAACCAAAACCTATAAAAAACAATCCATAAAAGCAGAAAGAATGTAAAACAAATTGAAGTGCTAATTACCTGCTTGTTATCACATGAATATCCATCCATTTTATGAATATTGGGAGAACACTATAGAAAGAGAAAATAACTAATGGAGTATAGATCTGACAAGCATGGTAGCAAAGCATACAACAAATGGCATATGGAACATTGTTTCAGTTATCATGCTGGTTTTTTCAGTATTAGCAGGTTTAATACAATTTTTATACACCTTACTACACAAAACAGTAACATTCACAGTGATTTGAGAGACTACAGGTGGGTTTTTTTCATCTCTTGGACAGAACATACAAAAAATCACCTGACTGGAATTTCCTGTGCAGTTCTCTGCAATATCACAATCATTCACTGCTTCTCGGCACAAAACTCCTTTAGGTTCAAACTGGAAAAGAAGGACAGAAAATTAGTGTGTTGGTTTCTCCATATCTTGCCTTAAATGCAATGCTTTCTTAGAGCTTTAACTAAAATAAAAAATGGGAAACTTTCATGTGCTGACTGAAGTGGGAAGACTTTCCTTTTCCTGGTGCAGACATTGCACCTGTCAAGCCACCAGCCATTTACTGGTGCAAGTGGTACCACACTCTGAGGCACCCCCTCCTGAGTGCATTGAGTGTGGGGACAAGCAGGATAAGCGCTCTCTCGGGACACAGGACCCCTGGAATTTATCAAACCAATACTGCAGTGGCTTGCAGCATTATCTTGACCAGGTCATTGAGCCTTTTTGTGATTATTTTGCTCTTCATAAAACAGGGAGAGTGATCCTTATCTTCTTTCTAGGAATTAATAACACTGCAAAGCTCTAGGTATAAACACTATGGTCATTACAACGCTCCATTGTAGAACAGAAACTATTAATAAATGTACTGAATTCCGTATCGTTTGACACCATTTTCTAAGCGACCAGATATTTAACAACGAAAAATCTGTCAGTGACCTAACATAGGCATTTTGGTTAAAAACTTCTGTGCTGTCTTAAGACCTGTAAAAGAAGGAAGACATCCCATTAGTGGCAATTGTTAGTGCAGACCCCTTATTTTCCCTGAAATGTTTAAGGCTGTGATATCCAGTTCATTATGCAGCTCTGTGACTTTTTTTGTGGATCTGCATGCACATACATTTTTTTTGTGACAACTGCTAACTCCACAGCTGGTGTAAAAAGGCACACGTCAGTGGAAGAGCTAGACTCTGGTACTTTCTCAGCCTTCAGCTTATCTTTTCCCCGCCTGTCTCTGGAAAAATGCAGATGGACAGGAATGTTGTCAGAGACACTACACAGGATGCTGGGATGCACACCCACCATGTTTTGCTTGCAATCCCTCCTTCACTCCCACTTTCAGGCAGGGTATTACAGGGGAAGGTAACCCCAAGTTTGGGAACTGTTATATGTGGTCTTTTGAGTTGTCGTGATTAACACCTCCTAGGGAAAAGTGTTTTGCAAAACTCTGCCGTTTCTCTTCATTGGCTCACCCTCACCACTCTGTATGTAGATAAAGCCTTGTCTCCTTTGCAAAGATAATGTAGGTACACAGAAGCTTAATTTTTTTCTGAGAGTCTTTAATATGGTGCCCATGTGACTTGGATACTTCAACAAAATTCACCCACACTGGCAATCTGCTTATTTTTTTTATATTACCTTAAAAAAAAAAGAATGTGCTTAGGGAAATGTGATCTGTTCCAGCATAATCTGTGCTTTTTCTTTTTTTAACATTAGGATGAGCACAGAGTCAAGAATTTGGTGCACAGTTATTACTAATGTTCCTCCTAAGGAAATGAAACCCTCAAATGCCCACAGACAAATATAAAAATATCACACATAGTACACCACAGTTTTAGTAACATTAATAATAATTATCATTATTACTAAATGAGTATAAACAACTATTTGAAGTCATATTTAGCTGGGCTCCCTTACAGCCAAGATCTGGCTAAACCTCCTTTTACTATTTACTGATGTATCAGGAAGAATACCTTATAGTTTACACAGGGCTTGATTGCCTTTACTCAATGGGATTTCAGTCAGTCCAAACATAAGGAGACCCAGGCAGACTCAACTAAAACTGAAGTCAGGTGTCTTTTAGATGAACACTTCTGAACAATTCTGCTAGCTGCAGGTTGGTTTTTTTTTTTTTCCTGTATCCTTCTCTTGGGTCTCTGTGGTACTATTTTCCCATTCAGTCTCATGGGGCAAACCCAGAGCAACATGTAAGTGTTGGCAGCGGCACATGGGTAAGGATGTGCATGTTTAAACAAGGACATCTAATGAAACCTCATGGAACTTGAACCTGATTCAAACTTGTCGGAAACTGGAAGGCTTTAATACAGCTCTGCATTTGATCACAGTTTGTGCCCCAAGAAGCCAAGCTTAAAAGACAGAATAGCCCCGGACAAACCAGGTTTCAGCCAATCTTAAAAGGCAAGCTTTCAGAAGAAGAATCACAAGGTCTGCAAGGAAAAAGACATGTGCTGTGGTGCCTGTAGCCACCTGGATGCATTCCCCCCAGGATGCTGCAGTGAAGGTCACTGCCCTTACCCGGCACTTCCGACAGCAAAGCCCATTGCTGCACTGGGAGCCTGCCGTCAGGGTGCAAGTATTGCAGCACTCTCCTCCTTCGCTGGCACACTCCTGAGGAACACACACACACTTATAACAGAATACATGGGAAAAGCAGATGAGCCCCAAGCTCTCTTACTACTTCTTGTCTTAGCATGCTACCTGAACAGATTTTTAACCAGGCTTTTAGGCACCTGGAGGCAGAAAAAGGCATGCACTGTGGGGCATGAAGCTGCTGCTTCCTGTGCAATATAGGAAATAATTTTTCTAACTCCACAGTGTCAGTCATTAAATACTGACATTTAGCACTGACCAGGCATGTTCCCATCTAGGAAAATAATTTAACATCTTTTAAGGTCTAATTCTGCACGGGTAGCTGTTACTGTTACTCTTCAGAATTTATGTGATGATAAAATAAAAAAGCTGGCCCACATTGTGTTAAACATGATGGAAAAAGGTAAGGAATGATGAATCGTTTGCCGCAGGACCTTAATATTGCCTGTCTTCCTCCACTTAATGTCAACAGCAGTGATGGGTGGCACCCACATTGTATTAAACATGATGGAAAAGATAAGAAATGATGAATCCTTTGGCACAGGACCTTAACATTGCCTGTCTTCCTCCACTTAATGTTAATGGCAGTGATGGGCAGCACCAAGTCCTGGAGAACCTAGCTGCTAATTTAAAGTACATTGCACTTACCGCTATCGTCCCACAGTCACACTCTTCTCCATCTTCCACAAAGCCATTGCCACATTCTGGAGGATCCAGAAGCTGCAGGGCAAAATCAGAAATCAAAGGGCATGTCTCTCCTAACAGAATCATTGTAATATTTACGCTGTACAACATGTTTTTTTAGCTAGCACTCCAAATGCACTAACTGAAATACAGTACCCACAACTCAGGCAGAAGCAGACTAGAAACAACACAAACAAAATGTGCAGAGAACAAACAATGCTGTGAATTAATTCAGCAATACTGCCGAGTCACATGGCATCTTCTGTGCATGAGTGCCATTTTTACAGCAGATTCAGTTTGAGCAGAAGTCACAACCAAAAACAAAAGGTGTGACAATAAAGGAAGAAATTTAAAACAATACAACATTTTCATTATCATCACAGGGGTTGCAATTGCTGTTGTTCTGGAATTCAAGTGATAAGGGCTGTGTCCCAGGTTGAAGCCTGCATTATAACTTCAGAAGGAATAGCCATAAAAAAATTGTCCTTTGGCAGTATGTGGCTCAGCAATGCAGGGAAAGGGGAGAGGCTGGGTTTCTTTGTGAGTTTTTGTTGTAGTCAGATGCTTTTTACTTCCCTTTTCCTCTACCACAGTTGGGAACTTTCAGCAGTTTTCCATAAGCATGTGTCACAGGCAGATGAGAAAGTATAGCTGGTGAGGCTTTCTCCTATTCCCTTCAGCTTCCCCACTAAACTGTAACTTAAAATGTCTAAATCTGTATATTTGTAGCAGTACTTTCCTCTCCCAGAAGCAAGATTCATTCACCATATTTTACATAAGATCCGTGCTATGTTCTCTTCTAACGGACACTTATACTCTGTTCTTTCCAGTTTCATTGTTTCTATTTTCCTAAAATTTCTAAAGGTAATTCTTCAAAAAGAAAATAAAATGTTTTGGGGGTTTTTTGGGCATAAGAAAACAAAATAGTAGCTTTTATTACATAAATGAGAAAGCATATAAGTGTGTCACCGAGACTAAAATTTTGCAGATTGTCCTCCAAGTTGTCCAATTAAACTAGGATCGTTCCAGAAACCACCCTGATTATGAGCCACCTGCACAAGTACACCGCCCGTGGTGTAGAGTGCGTTTCTCTCCAGCTGCTGCCCTTCTGACAGTAGCCCACAGGATGAAGCATCACCTCGCATACTTCACTGTGCTACAAACCAGCCTGAGGCTTGTGGCAGAGGCTGATGTGCTATTATTAGATCCCCCTCTTGAAATGGAAATTTGGCTGCAGCATGAAATGCATATGTAGAATTTAACATTAAATGTAAGCAAGCAATCATCTTTTAAAATTATTAAAGAGTTGTTAAAACTGCTTGTTTCCTATGTATTTTTCCAGACATCTTAATTACTTCAGTATTTCTAGGTGTGCTGCACAATACAGACAAGTAGATGGCAGTAACAGAGGGTCCTGCCTTAAAACACTGGGCCAATTTGCTGCAGTACTTAGGGACAGCTAAATATGAAATGCAAGAAAAAAAACAGGAAAAGCAAATTGGATAACTTTTCCCCCAAAGTCATGTAATTCATCCACTCATTTGAAAAGAGCATACGCTCGATCTGCTCCAGCAGTCATTGATGTAATTTTCGGGATCACAGCTGATCTTACAGTGGAGCACTGTCGAACACCGTACCTTGTCACATCAGTTTTCCTTTATCTCACTTCTTGAAAAGCAAAAGTAAGTTTGTGTTTCACCACCCTTGCCAGGAAACACATGTCTTTGACAGCCTTGTGAATTAGACAGACATCCATTGACAGTAACTTTAAACAAACCCAAACAACAATACATAAAAGAATCTAAATGACCCTGGCTTCCACATCTAACTTTCACATTTCCACATGCCATTAGAGAAAATTGTAAATGCTGCCAATCTAAATTGAGATGAGAGTAATTGGTTTTCTCCAAGTGACAGATGTGTAAATGAACATAATCACTTAAACAAACCCAAGTAAGAAACATTACACTATGGAAACAATTCACTCATCAAAGAAATAAAACCACCAGTATTTCTCTCCACCTTTAATGAGATGGGAAAAAGCAAACTTCTAAAATGCAGGTGCACTTTAAAGAATGAGAAATCTTACATCTTATTAACGAATTACAGTGCTTTCTCTCCACTTTAAATAATATATTCTTCCATGAAAAGGAGACCTTTGAGAGATAAGCAGACTCAGCTTATCCAGATTTGATGCCTTCTCCTCCCCTCTCTAACATTTACAGAAATTCTGTGGTTGTCAGAAGATGCACTTTTTCTCAGCCGCTCCAGGAGGAACGTGCATCACTCCAGAATTGCCTTTGTCTTTTACATCTGTGACCACCTTAGCTATCACGTCTTTTTTGCACGTTGGACTGTCTTTCTGCCTTAGCCTCTTTCTTTTGCTTTCTTTTGAAAGACAGCCATTAAATAGATAACATTCATTATATAGAGAAAAGAGTCAAGATCATTATCCTGATTACTTTACGTTTTAACACATGCTTCAGTAAACGGAGCAGGAATATACTGAAACCCTGCTGCAAATCCTCCATTGTAGAAGCGCTTGCATCTTGGCTGGGGTTTCTTTAGCCTTGCTTTGTATTTATGTCCCTTAAATGTCTCAGTTAATCATTTCATACTCTTTGCATCCTTCATGTGAATATACCTGTTTAGCAGACCAAAATTGAGACAAGAGAAACAAAGAAAAGGCGAATACTATCTCAAGAGATATTCCCCCTTCTCCCGATTTCCAAGACTCATACAGCAAGACCTCTGATTTCAAACTTCAGAGGCAAATTTGGAGGGGATGGGTCAGTCATTTAAGTGGGTCCCAATGCTTTTGTAGCTTTCCTGCCCCCAAGCCTTTAGGCAGGTAACGCACCCTGCTAAATGAGGCGAGGTACAGTGGCACTGAGAATCAGGGGCCAGCAGGGATTCACCAGCCTTCCCCCTCTGGGGGGCTACCCAGCACAAGGCAGGGCTGTGCAGAGCCACATGCGCTGGCCTACAACGAGCTAACACAAGGCTAAGATGACCCGAGCACTTCTCACCAGACACGTTTCTCCCCCGGCACACGCAGTTCAGGGGATGTCAGACTGTCAGGTGATGGTGACGGGGACCATGTGGGCAGTGCCTGAGGAATGAGGAGAGTGACGGGCACCCAGCAGCCACGGGCTCTCCTACTGTCTGTCCTCTACTCCTCGGGGGTTTCTCTCCTGCTCTACCTCTTTCAGCTTTAGAAAAACTAGTCCCAGTTTTCAAACTCTGTTTTGAGAATCACTGTAAAAACCTTGTCTTCTCCGAACAGGGAGAGTATCACAACCACTTGTAACCACTGGTGCCTGCAAAGCTGCCGAGCTGCACAGCAGCGCACCCCCCCCCAGAGGCTCTAGGAACCATATCTTCGTCTTGGGACAGATGTGAAATAAAAGCAGTCTTACTTCAGCTTCCAGATATTTGTACCAAAAGACATCAGTTCAACACAAATTAGAATTCAAGCTGTGCAAAAGTTTACCAAGACACCTGAAACCTCAGCAAATAAATTCAGCAACATATTGCATTTACAATATTCCGAACAAATTGTGTGAGAGATGCTTCTAGATCAAAGCCTGTGGGAACTTCGCTGAACATGAAACCACTTATTAAAAATTTATGTAAATATAATTTCCCAATACTACGAACTAAAATCAGCTACTTTCACTCATATGTGACCAGAAAATTTAGAACTTAGAGAGAACCAGAAATATCAAAATTACAGGTGTTATTTTTTCCAACATTATAATTTTCATTCTTCTTGGTTTCATCTAAATTAGAAATAGAATAGAAATAATACTCAATAATAAGGTAATGCTTACTTTGGTTGGTTTATTGAAAAGGCAGGCTCCACCTCCATTGTTTAAAAATTCATGATACTCTTCAATATCACACTTGGAGAACTTGCTTGGAAGATAATACCTGCAGAGAAATAAGGTAGCAGGATTACTTTCTACAGTGCTTTTTACACTGTATTTTCTTTTTTCAAAATAGGAGGAGAAATATAGTGTTATACTTCAGAAAAAGTACAAAAACACACTGTTCAGAATCAGAGTGACTATCTGCTTGTAACTCTAATTTGTAAATCATTTTGGTAAATGACAAAGAACCTTCAGCAATGACACAGAGCTCATGGAAAGTGAGAGGTCTAAAACACTTCACTAAGTTATTTCATGCCAAATACCACAAATCTTATTACATAGTGCGTAGTTCTCACAAACATGACCTGTTCCATTAACAGGCCTGATCTCAGAAATACATTTATTTCTTCCCATACATACTGGGGGAGACAAAGATTGCTTATAGTTCATTTCCCTCTTAGATGAAATTGCTCTCCTGGCCCACAGAACTTTTATATAATAGAGTTATGCTATTTTAAAATATGCTTCTAACAAACATCAGCTAACATTTCAGCTTCCCTCTCTCATGTGCCCCACTGAATAAATTTCATTTGAATACAGAATGCCAACCTAAGGCCCAGTGCACCACCTAAAAACAAAATGATGCAGAGAATCTTTGCGTGGATCCTTTCCACGGGGAAAGAATTTTTCACAAGATAACTTAAGTGATATTTGTATTTAGGTCCTCAGTCATGAAAGTACTTATGCTTCAAGCAGATTCTGGAGTCTCAAGGGCTTTCCTGTATCAGATCATCACTGGATAAAAAAAATATGAGCAGAAGTGCTACACAAAATAATCCTGCATTGCGGAGTGATGGCTTGCAAAACATTATTGGCCTTTTCCATCTCCAGTGTGTATGATTTAGGTCTAAAGACTACAAAGAATGTGGGATTCACCAACCTTCATCAATAAGCTAGGTAAATCCAAGCTTTTTTTGTGTACCTAATTATTTGAAAGATTTGGACTTCAGATAAAGAATTTAAAGACCATTAGATAAGGAATCACTTTTACAAGAATCAAGAATGCTTCTCAGATAGGCTTTTTAACATACTAAAAATCAGAAAAATCCTGCTTAGTATGCTTTTAGTTAGACAAGGTGAAAAAGGCACACATTCACATTTTGAAAGAGCTTTGATATGCTTCTTTGTTCAAAATTGTTCTGACCACAAAGCTATTGTGAAAATTTGCAGGTCAGTTTGAAATTAATTTATAAATTTGGAGCACTGTCTATATCCAAAACTAGACTATAGTTTAATTCACACACATGATGAAAGACAGGTGTGTAACAGGAAGAATTAAGGTCTGAATACACACATTAGAAAGCATTAAATTTTATCTAGCAGCAAAAATTTGCTGATTCACTAGTCTCTAGATAAAATCTCTCCAGTGACATTACATGTGGATACAAGCACACTCAACCTCCAATGGGAGCAGTTTTTCTAACATTAGCACACAAACTGGGGGATAAAAAATTAGAGATATAGATAAAAGATTCCAAAAGAAACACTGAAAATGAGGCATACTTAAGAAATTTGATAACAGGATTTCAAGAATGAGGATGTGTCATTGTTTGTTCCCACAACTCAATAGCAAACTTGCAGGAGAAAAGAAGCTAAGCATGCTTCTCATTCTTTGCAATGACCTGGCTTGGCTGTTGAGCCCTGTGCTTTGTGAGTTAAACCAGCACTCACCAGAAGACCTCACATATCCTCTCATTAACTCACTTATTTTCACATTTCTTTGAAAGTGTCTTTTCTATGTCTGTTGTACAGCTAATACCTTACTTTCTTAAAAATGAGTCACAGAAAATATTCTGCTGAACCACAAAAGACAAACATTTTCACACCTTTACTTTAGGTCACTGTATGAAGGGCATGACTTTCCTCTAGTGAAATGCCTTACCCCGTGTCTCCCATTATGCATCCAGACCACGTGTCCTCACACTTACACTCACCTGACAAGAAGAAGAAGAAGAAGAAAAAATTACATCTTGAGTCTTGTGAATCCAAAATAATACATTTCTTATCACAAAAACCATGCTGTAGTCAGTTCCATTTCATATTTAAATACAAGTTGAAAAGAATAATTTGCTGGCTTATTCCACACCTTAGTTTAAGTGTATCAGTGCACACTGACAACCTTTCTTTCAATAATTATACATGATTCTATGCAATCCTGAGCTTTGAAAATGTGTCCTGTTTTTCTTTCCTTCTCTAAAGTGAAGTTAGGGGAAACTGCAGTGTCAGCCTCCAGCACTTGCAAATCATGAGTCAGCTCTCCCGCCTTCTCCTGTGTCATGATATTTGATTCCCAAATTTTCAGAGTAAAAAAAAAAAGAATCATTTTAGCCCTTCTTCTAGTTTTTCAGTTCTCCTCTTCAACTACGCTAATGTGACTGGGAAAAATCTTTGCTTGGGAAAAAAACCCCAAACAATAATGCACACAAAAAATGAATAAAAAGGTCAGTAAACACAAGCCAGTACAGCAGGATCTAGCAGCTTCTTCCTCTGCTCTTCCTCCCTTCCCTGCCTGCCTCCCTTCCCCATGTGACTCCCCAGCAGGCAGAGGGTAGCCCTCCCTTCTGCCCTGCCAGGCTGCCTAGGATTGCTTTGCTCTGGTCTCAGTCCTCTGCTTTCAAAACTGTGTCTTGTGTCTATTTCTGTACATATGCTTTGCACATATACTTTCTCTTTCTGCAATTTGCCTTACTGTAATACATGAACATCAGTTCATTGCTTCCATTTTAAAAGTACAATTAAAAAGGAAACAAGGCTCTGTCCAACAGTTGCATTCTCTTCCTTCCCCACCAAAACAGTGTCCTGCCCCTCTCCTCAGCCGTAAGAAAAGGAATCACCACTATTACCATTTTCACTTTTACCCTGCCCCTGTATCAGGTAAATAATATGCAGCTGGAAAATGAATACTGAACATACCAGTAGCATAGAGCATCTGTCCTACATTTCTGAGTATTTTTCAAAATAGAATTATGTAAACTGCAAAAACCTTCACATGCAGATGTATCTCTGCATTGTATACTGTCTTTACAATGCCTGAATCACCTAAGCAGAGTTCTATCACTCAATATAGTAATTTATTTTTTTTTAATATAAGCCACATAAGTACACATGATCCAATAACTAAGCACTCCATCATCTAAATTGTTTCAAAACTGTATTATTATTTTAATTGTATCAAGCTGGTACTTCATATAACATAGAAGTAGGGAGAGTGAGGTGCTTGGGGTGGGCAGGGGGACAGAGGTCTGAATTAGCATTGCAGGTAAATAGGGGTTACTAAGAAGTTGAATACCAAAGTTACAGCAGAGAAATGGTAGCAGTAGAGTGGCAAATACAGGAGATTAGGATAATCTACAAGAGGAACAGGAGATCTGGGTAATCTACAAGAGGCATTCAATCAAGGCAAACGAGGAAAAAGCTATGTTGTCAAAACCATCCTGTGTAACAGGATTGAGGTGGCTCCTCATCATCCCCAGCTCTAATAATGTATGTTTCTACCTTTATGCTGTAAGATGGCAGCCATTTAGTCTGTGGGTGTGACATCGATTTCCCTGAAATGAATGGAAGTGGCAGACACCTTTATGATTTATTTTTAATGAAATGGTGACACCAGTGCTGCCAGCAAGTATGGGCAGGGGGATATCACAGCATTTAAATAGAGGAAAATTAATGATATGTCAGTCCCTCATTGTGTTATTACAAGAAAAATAAAATAACCCAACATTCTGAGAAACATGGCAAAAAAATACATATCAGGGAGACACTGATAAGATCCTCCATCTTTTAAGATTTTTCTCTTGAGACAGAGTGAAAAAGTAAACAACCTTACCACTTATAAGTTTTCTTCTGTCTGAGAAAATGCCAATGTTTTGGGCCAAGGTCTGTGCCAGGGTAACTGCCATTAAGTCTGGTTTTCCAAACTGAAAGAAACAAGCAAGGTAGGAAGAGTAATCAGTTACATACAGGTATCTCAGATACAAGTGAAGCTTTTCTCATTTCAAGGCAATAAAAGGCAAAATCAGATGCACAGTCTTATAAGTTCTTACTTCAGAGCAGCTAGATAATGGACAAGTGAGGAAAACTAAATGCTGGCTTATGGACAAGTTAAGTAAGATAAAGTCTGTTTCTTTCTAGCCATTGTGGCTGCAAGTATGAATGACGGGATATTGCAGAATCTGCTGAAAAGTGTATCTGAATCCGTATCTGACTTTATTCACTCATCACTCTTCATTGAAACATCCCTGCATAGAGCTGCCATAAAACTCTGCATCAGCAAACAAGCAGCAAGATATTTTGGGGAACACAACTGCGCTGATAAATTCTGCGCAGATAAATTTTCACCACTTTTTGCTCACACCAGTATCCCCCACCTACCTCATTCACACCTCCGCCTTTAAGCAAGGAGCAGATTCCACCAGTGTGGGCTACACCACTTCGACTGCTCTGAAAGCGACTCCCCCTTTGACAAAAAGGAAAAGAAAAGAAAGTTTACCCTGCTCAGTCCATGAGTTTTGCACCTATCTATCCCAGTATTTACCCTGACTGCAAACTATACAAAAACAAAATGGGAAAAACAGAAAATGACTCACAAACCTTACATGACAAATTATCTCCAGAAAAGTTATACCATCTTCCCTCCTCCTTCTCAGACTACCTAATATAAGAAATCATAAGGAGGGGACTATTTTGCCAAACCACCTGAATCTCACCAGCCTTTTGTTTGCTGACATACTACTGCAGCAAGTGACTTCTGCTGCACGTGCTACAGACAGAGCACACAAGAGGCCACCACACTGCCAATGCATGGGGGACTAGCAAATACACATGTCTGGCTGGGCAATGCTGATGTGGTAAAACTCAAAGGGAGTTGCATTAACAGCTCCCTGATGCAGAGGTAGGTGAAAACTCCATGGAATTGCAGCCGATCTCATCCAAGGGACAGATGCACTCTGAGCCTAAATCTAATCATCTCTTTGACCACGTCAGCATGAATGACTGCCAGTAACTGGAGACAAAATATACTCTGCTCCACTTCAGAGTACTAATCCATCCGAGCTGTGGCAAATTGTTTTTTTCAAAGGAAAACAGAAAAACATCAACAAACAATACAATGGTCCAACTGTGCTGAAGGTGGATGTTCATTTGTAACCACTGTACCATCACACCAGCTAACCTCGCCTCCCAACTTAGCCATGTCTCACTCACAGACACAATTTCAGAAACTTATATTTCTAAACGATCTATGAATGCTATACCTCAAACACCATTGGTGGTGGTGCTATGGATAGCACTGGAATTAGCATTACAGTGGTATCCCGAGTCCCAGTCACAGGGCAAATAGGGCCCTCTTTGTTCTAGCCAAACCACAAACATTCATAAGAACAAGACTTTCCGCAAAGACCTTACAATATCACCAGAGAAGATACACAAAGGATGTGGGAAAACCTGATTCCCATTTTACAGATGAAGAACTGAGACACGGAGAAACCAAAATCTGCGAGCACCACTTGCAGATCTTACTAGGTCTCTTCATGGAAGAAGTCAATGACAGTAATTAAGCACGTGCAAAAATTCTGAGAGGGTAGATACTGGGGATCTTGGCACCCTACCAGAGTCATGTTAAAGTGAGGTGTTTAGGTTAAGTTTATTCACATAGGCTCCTATAACAGTCAGCAGAGAGGGATAAGGGCTCCAACAGAACAATTCATCTAGCCTGCCTCATGTGCATCAAAAAACTCAGCCATGAACCTCTCTTCTATTTTCATAGATATATTTTATTACATCAATCTTATTTCCAAAACAATTAAGATATTTAGAGAAAATAACATTCCTCCCAGCTTATTCTTCTTGTAGCACATGTCACTCTGGAGAACAAACTGTTTCAAGGATCTGAAACACTTCAGTAATCCTGCAGCATGCGGGTCATTCAACAAAGTAAAGCAGGCCACAGTGCTTTTTAAGCAGGAAACCTCATTGGTTTCAAAACCAATGTTCTCCTTTTAAATAATACAACAGGGCTGTCTGTGCTCTACTGCCGAAGAAGCCAACCTTCAAGGTGGAACCATGCATTACTTTCCAGGTAGCTGCACTTGCAGAGTAGGTAATTGCACAGAATAACCAAGGATTACAGTGCATGCAGCTCAGGCTTAGTACGTTAAAACTAAAATGAGTCAAACCTCTAGTTGCACCGGCAGGCAGTTTGTACATTAACTTTTTCCCACCTCCCCATCAGAAACATTATTTTCTGAATTATTGTGGATTACACACAAAACAGAAAGGAGATGCATCAGCCACTTGTGATAAGCAACCCCCAAGGAAAGAAAAAAGCCCAGTAATAAAACATCACATGAGGTTACGTACGAAAAAAGGTGAACTGCGTCACTTTTCTCTCTGATAAAATCCCTCCTATATTTCATAAACTCACGTAGGGTCACCAAGGGGTTTTCAGATATGGTGAACTTGTTATCAGTAGCCCAGGTTTCCATGGCAACCAATACTATCCTGGTGTTAAGTTGTTCCTTATATATCTAGTACATTAACAGAATGAACAAATATATTATGTCAAATAGAATAAAGGTGAGTTTTACCCCTTTTTTTGTAATAGCTTGCATTTTTATGTAACTAAGTATTTAGCTTGTCTAGCACACTTTACGTTCTCCCAGGTGATTTTATCGCCCTTAAAACCAACAAACATGAAAACAAAGTAAAATCTAAATTTTAGGCCTAATTCTTCAATCGGCTCTCTCAGGCTGCAAAAAGATCCCTTGCAGGTCCTACACAGGCAGAAATGCAGAGAAGGGAAATGGGATTTTTGAAAAATTACTACAGAACTGTTCCAAATAGTTCAAAGATTTGGAATTAGTGGATCTTTTATAACATCCAGCTCACCCCAGTGACACATGAGGGCTCTCTTATACCAAATAGTGATCTATAAAACTACAGTTTTCACTGTTATACACCTCTACAGGACTATTTAACCTCATGCTGGCTGAATCACGAAAAAAAGGGCCATCCTTTCAATGCTGGGGGTTAATACTCCAAACCAAATACTTGCAAAAGTGGGAACTGCATTTTTCTTTTTCTAGTAATACTTTTCTGGGGTGAGGTGCAAGAGCCAGCAGGTCATCTGATTTAGCATCACAAATATAATCCACATAATTCACCTGCACGTACCTATTCTAATTCATTTACTCAAAGGCACTTTTTTCTGGAGAAATTTTACTGCATTCTAATTTCAGATTGTCTTTTGGGTTTCAGGTTGTCAACATAGGGATCCTGTATTAAAAATTGTCATATCTAAGGTGCTCTTTAAAACTCAGACTCAAGGGATTGATCCAGCAGGATACTTAAATGTTTGAAGCCACAAAAGAATCTCTTAATGCTTTATGTTAGACAAAGGCTATATAGGTGGCTGACTCTGGTTCTAGATGAAAATTTGTGATCTTCACATATGTTATTGTTAGGTATACCACGAACTGAAAACTCCTGCATCTATCAGCAGGAGAATCATATGACTCATCTCACACGTAAAAGAACATTTAGTTGAGTGATACTTACTAAATCTGCCATGTTCACAACTGATTTAGCATAGCTGTTTGTATGGCCGACTGACAAGCGGTGCTTTTTACACTGCGAAACAAACAGAGGTAAGTTACATATACAGACCAGAAAAATAAGCTTCATTTCCAAAAAACCACGAAGTAAAAAGCAACTACATCAACAGTAAAACCCCTGTGCAAGGTTTGGTCTCCTGTGCTGAATGTAATATTAATAAGCGATAGTAGAAAATTGCTCAGAAATGCACATTACTGATATACTTTAAAACAGCTGTTGTGAGGATGTATTAATTCCTGTTTGGAAAGTACTCTAAAATCTTTACTGAAAAATGCTATTAGGAACAGGAACATACTGTTACTCTCTTCATTATCTTTATTATTGGCAATTTTAAAGTTAATTCCAAATGCCAATATAGAAATTAGCAACACAACTTCCATAGTTGAGACTCCTTTAGAGGTGTTATCCCAAGAGTCTATCAGACTTCCTATTTTTTTTCCAGTTCCCTCTCTCAAGCTGTCTTCTGGATTTCTTCATGTACAATTTCACACTCCCATAATGCCACAGCAACTGGTTCAAATCACTTTAGCAATCAGACTGCAATAGCACCTTTACTGGAATCTGTAATACAGTGCTATAAAGATGACACTGAAGATAGCTGTCCAGATACTCCTATTTGCAGAAAAAAACACTTATAAATGAGCACAATGGGTATGAAAGTCACAAGTATCTTAGAAGAATTTGGGACAAATGGGCCAAGATTTTCAGAAATGTTTAACCATCTTGTGCCCCATGATGCTCGATTTTAGAGTGAAAGTTGTCCATATTTTCTGGAAGTTATGATCTTTCAGTGGGTAAGAAGTACCCAGCAGCTAGGGGGTGGGAAAGACAAGTTTTCAAGCAGGAATGGGGGAAAACCCACCAAAAATTGGAAAGATACACTTACTAAAAAAACAGGAGGACAGGACTGTGAAGCTAAAAATAGCAGAAAGGATTAAATGAAAAAGTTACAAAATAAATGGAAAATGAAGCATAGGAATGAAGCAAAATAAGTATACTACTCAAGTCTCTATTTGCAACTAAACCTCAAACTTTAGGATGCTTAGAGACACTGGAGGCCTGCAGAAATGTTTTAGTATACTAATTTATAAGCCCATTTCAATGTTTGCATTTTAAAAGCTTTACTCCCCGACTGGAAGCAATGGTTGGATGAGCAGCTGAGAGGGCAGACAGGAGGGCACTGCACCCCTCGCAGAGGTGAGTGGCCCAAGGGGGCTGGCGGGATGCAGCCGGCTCCACGGACCAGAGGAAGAAGCACAAGGTTCATTGCTCCCTCTGGAAGCACCTGGGGAGGGTGAACAGTGAAAACGGCTCTGACTCAGTGGGGTGTCAGCTCCATGCTGAGTGCACCCAGAGTGCCGCATCGAGTGCACGCATAGAGAGTAATCCAAATACAGACGCACGCAAGCCCAGGCCGTGGGGAAAGGGAGGAGCCCAGGGCATACGACACTTCCTTCGCCCAGGAGGAAATTGTTCAGCTTCTTCGACCATAGACATTCATTGGCATTTGCTTCAGAGAATAAACTCCTAAGGAGACTGACTCTCACAGTAGCTTTAATTAACCAAAATTAGGAAAGATTGTCCTTGGGGGAAATCAGCCCAGACAGATAAGATCCCAAGGGGAAACCTGTGGCTTCAGGTCTTCAGGATCAAATCCAGTGACACCAATTTAGGGAATTCTGCATCCAGTATTGTCCATTTTAATCCAGGAATTTATTGCTACGCTAACCAAACTGAGCTGATGGAGGAGTATGCTGTCCAAGGACAGTGGCACACTCCTTGTACACTCTGATGTCTGGTTTTGCCAATTTGGGTATTGCTTGAGAGAAGCTGCACATTACAGAAAGGGTAGATAAAATGTATAGATATATTTTGATTTTAAAGCCATAAAGGACCATAAAATCAACTCATGTCACCAGTCAGAGGGGAACCACCAGTCTCTGAATTTTATCCAGTTACTTCAAGATCGAATCCTATTGTTTGCGTTTGACACCACCACATCTTCCAGAAATACACTTTCTGGATTGAAGACTGTGAGTGATGGAGAATTCACTATTTCCTTTGATATTCCTTTCATTAATTGTTAATCATCTTCACTGACATAAATCTCTGCCTTTTCCCACTTGAATGAGCCTGGTTTTTCCTTCAGTACACTAATCTTTATTATGTCTCTTTCCACTACTTTAAAGAGCCTATTTAGGTTCTCCCAGAGAAAGTATACAAGCTTAACAAAATAATTTTCTCTATATTGATTTGGATGTATCAAAAAAATCTAGTCACTATTAATCTCCCCATCGTCAACAGCTGCTACACAACTGTAATAACTGCATTATTGATTGCTGAGTGGCTACAACTAAGATAAGTGCTCAAGAAAGCCAGAAAGAAAATCATCAGCTTAAGTCACACTGACATTCATTACTTTCTGACACAAAGCTTTAATTTATGACCCTTCTTTCTGATACTTAGGCCTGGTTGCATTCTTGGTGAAATTACCTTGCCAAAATTCAGAAGCAACTTCATCAATGGTTAATGAGACCATAATCTCTTCTTTTAAGGGCATACTGAATTTATCCTGGCCATATATTGTTCATTATTGTTATACTTTATGGACCAATTAAGACAATTTGATGTTAATAATAGCTGTAAGATGGTGAAGTGTGTCAGTCTTACCATTAGATGATCATTTACAATCATTAACTCAATGTATTTTGTTTCCTCTTCAATTTTACGTGGAATCTGACGAACCTACAGAGAGCATACAACTATAAGAGTCTAAGAGTACAGAAAGAGTGTAACTGGTAATTAGAAATGGCTTCAGAAACCAAACTTCTCATGCATACATTTTTTCTATTGTCTTAACTCTGGTCTCAGATATTGATGAAACTTCTGGTGCTTAGTTGCATCATTTCAGAAAATACTTCCACCTCCACCAGGAGATTCATATGAACTTAAACGATGAAATCAAGTCTTTTGACCCACCTAATCCCAAGTTTAGCTTTTTTTAAAGAAAGAGAATCCTCAGTAGGGCCTATATCTCTAAAAATGGCTTGTGTCAGCTATAAACTTTTTTTTCCAAAAGGAAAAAAAAGAGAAAGGAATCCCTCCTGCATTCTTTATGAAAAATCTCTGTAACAATTCTATTATTTATTCGCACACTGCTCGATTCACACAGTGAACGCAGTACTCACCTCTGTGTTACGCTTACTTGGCATTTACAAACATTTATGACTGTGCTTCTTCATGGTGTCCTTGTTTTCCTGGGTTTTCCAGGAGAGTTATTACATCGTTATGATTTAAAAATGCAGAGTAATGGCTAGTTTACAGAAAGGCAGCAAACCAGCTGATATAAAGTAAGACCCTCAAGAACAACTTCTGGAATTTCTCCAATGTTTTTCTCACTTCTCTTTTGCCTCTGAGAGGCTTGCATTAGTTAGAGATGTTAAAGTCATCTTTCCCTCCCAGTGGTCTCAGTATTTCATTTTTGCCTGCACTGTTCAGCCCCCCAACCTGGCTTTGTTTTGACCTGTACCATCATTTGAGCTCCATTCCTAAAATGCAAAGAATTGCTGCTATCTTTCCAGGGTACACGCAAACACCTGCACTTAGTGGCTCCTCCACTTCAATAAACAGGGAATGAACTCTCAGTTTAGAATATTTATTTAAAATCAAAGTCAAGTGAGATAAAGTAGCTACTTGTCACCATCGCAACACAAAAAATATCTGTAAATGTTTCATTCATTGGGAGTTTCTGATAAAACTCTATACTCAAAATGAGAGAAAATATTTTAGCTACTTTTTTATTTGCAATTTAGCGGTGTTTAACAATTTTATAACTCTTCAGGTAGGCAAAGTCCAAGAGAACCCAACAATGTTTTGTCAACATTACATACCTCTTTTTGTAATAGCTGTATTGGTATAGAGACCTCATGCCAAACCAGCAGCAGCAGCAGGACTCCATCAGGACAAATTACTTCAGCAGACACAAAACAAACTTGATGGCATATTACTTGTAAATGACCATATTGGCACATACCTGCCTTTTACTTCTTTTGTGTCTTGGCTTTACAACAAACTTCTGGGATGTAGTATTCGTTTGCCAGAACTCTAAGCAGAAAACACAGGCAAATACATTGAATGTTTACAGGAATATAGCCAAACAATTGGTGACCCTGATGCCACATGACAGTAGTATGGCATTCTTCCACACATCAGATGCGGTAACAACTCATTTTTTCATGTTTCCAGCTAGCAAGGAGGCAACATTACAGATGCTTCCCAGTAACAGGGTCCTTATTAAAAACTCTACTAGTGATAACCTAGGTCTGCTGAAACAGATGATCTGTGGGTGTCACACTTCAGAAAGCAGAGCAGATGTTCTACGCCAAAACTTCACCAACATTGGTAATGTAATATTATTAGCACAGTGCTTTCATGGAGTGAATCACATTTTCAGGAATTCAGCAGACATTCACAGAGCTCTTGCAATAGCTACCTAAATTAGTAAGAAGAGCACGGAAGGCAGAATTAATGTTTAAGATGATTATATTCACAAAGTAAAATATGTTAGAATTGGGAGAAACCTTATGAGAATTTGGCAATGCTCACTATCAATACCATATTCCTCCCTGCTAATCCCACTGTGTCTTTAATTTCTTAAACCTCTAATCATAAGCCAAGTAGTTTATTCTTTTGCCAAATCCCTTTCACCAAATCTATTACTAGCCACTCATGGAAAGGGACACATTATAAACTAAACAGAAGACAATACTTGCTCTCACCCTTTTAAATGTCCAAGAAGTATTTTTCCACCTTTAATTTTAGATTCATAGTCCCTGCCTCACTTTTCCCTACACAACAGAAATCTCTTTATCTTGTATAAACTTGTTTACTATTCACATAACCCCAAGAAGATCTTGTTTTGAGACACATAAATTAAATGTTTGCAGTCGCTTATTTTGTACTATGACTTTTTCCCTCCTTTGTGCTTCCTGCAGCATTGGACATCCTTTCAGTCTCCAGGAATTGAAAACCGCTTTCAGTATTCTGGAGCAATTTTACCAGTCGTGCAGAGGAGGAGATAGACATTACTACACCAGCTGTGTAAATTAAGGGAATTCCAGTCCACATACCTTTGTACACAACTTTTGGTTGTGTTACAAAATCCTGAATAGTTCAGTTTTGCTGGTAAAACAGGAAAGTTTCTCACAGCTCCACCTCCCACCTGCTGTACATTAACTGTGCAATTTCTCCAAGAGGTTCAACAGTAGGATTAAATAGGATCAAATAGCAATTTGACAGGGCTGCCATATCAGCAAAACCTTCAGACAGGAAGCTGAATTGCCCATCTGACAAAACATTACCAGGGTAAGTGCTAATCTTAACCAGGAGTGGCTAGTTACTGATAAACAGGGAAAGCAAAGCATGACTAACTGGTATTGTCGTGGCTAAATCTTGGGGATTATACTGTCATTTTGGCATGTGAAGTTTGCAGATATCTTTTTATGGAGGGGCCTGGACAACCATAGGCCCTTTGATTAAAAATGTTTTCATGGTTACACCAGTGCATTTGAGGATTTTCTTTACAAAAAGGACCTAAAATAAATTAAATCATACCCAAGGGTCCCTATTTATTGCTTAAAGACCTGCAATCTACAGAGCTCTCAATGATGAGAAACTAAATCTTGAAAATTTGGTTTTGATTATGCTTCACATATGTTGATTAATTTAGTTTGTGTTCTAGTGCCACATAACTGGCTCTCAACCTGTCGTTTTAGGTTTTATATCATGGTTAATGAAACTGATAAAAATACAACTTTTCAATCAATAAAATAGTAATTTACAATATGTATATAAGGTCTCAGGTAACTTTACCAGCAAACGTGATCGTTTTACCCACCATCGGAAGTCAGTCATCTCTAGAGGGGAATGATGCAGCCATTAATGTTAACACATTAACACACATTAACACTGCACTATAATTCACAAACTGGATGAATTCAGGCAGGGTACATTTCCAGCCGGGGACCCTCAGGCAAAAGAACATGACCAGCAAAATCACAGGAAATGTAGATAGCTGAGAAAGCCTGGCAGAAATTTTGATGGGAATATATTACCTTGAAAAAGCGTAATGAGGATTCATAGAATCATTTAGGTTGGAAAAGACCTTTTACTATGACTGATGTTGAGTAATTGCTGTTACTTGATTCTTTTTTTTTTTCTTTCTAACATCAATATTGAAGCTGATGATACATCCAATCTATTCCTAACGCAGTACTGAGTGAAAATCTTAGCTTACACACAGACTCTTAAAAATAAGAAGAAAATCTTGACATCAAGGAAGATCTCCTTAGGCTGGGCAAATTGGTAAATTATGAGAGTAATAAGGAATATAAGAAATACTGATGACATAACCTAGCACAGTGCTTGCTACTAATGATTCTGCTGTAGTAGTTAAAAAAAAAAAAAAAACAAAAAAAACAATGACAACAATACTATTAGCAATTAATTGCAAATACTGTTCAAAGAAAACAAAACAAAAAAAAAGGAAAAGTCAAGACAACAGTCAGCATTCTCCAGACTGGCAGGGAAGAGGCAGTGCCAAGTAGCGACACTGGTGGGGCAGCTTGTGCAAGGAGTGAAGGAGAAGGTGGGGCAGAGTGTGCAGCAGGTTGGGGGATGAGTGATAGAGCTCCTGTGGGCACAGGGAAAAGCATAGGGAAGCAGAAGGTGGTGCGGACTGCTCTCATCCTCTGGAGCTATGGTTATGCATGGAGGATGACTTAAAGACAGAGATAAATTAAATAATCACAGGCAAAGAAAAATGGTGGAATTCCTAATAAGGATATAATCTATTACATCTACAGAAACTTTCACTACAAACCTCAGAAATACCTTTCCAAACAGTTTTACAAAAACAGGTATGGGTATGTGGAAGAGCAGACTGTGAGTTAAAGTTTATTTCTCCATATATGGGATCCTAAACATAAAGTGATAGAAGATTAGCACCTCATACCTCTTATCCACATTACAAATATTTGTACAATTAAGACCACTAGCACTCAACAATTAAATCTCTTTTTCAACCTTTTCTACAGTCTTGTGATTCTAACTCCATCTAAAGGCAACATCTTCCGTTATGTCACATACTGGGCTTTGTACAGCAAAGCCAGCAACTATTTACTTCTTATCTGCAGTAAAATCAAAACTGTACAAGCATATCTGGATTTTTGTGAAAAAAAAACTGAAGCCCTATTTTGACAGTTTTTTTGAAAATCAAGAAGCTTTGGCGGAGGTGAAACTGGTGAATTATACTTGCAATGAATTCCTTTTCATAATTTTAAAAGCAGAAAATAATTGCATTCCAAAATCTTGAAAACACAGAACTTCACTATTAAGAAATCTTATAAGACAGCTGATAGATATCTACCAAGTACCACCTCTAGCAGTCTCCTACTTTAACAACCTGAGATAGATTTATTTTAAATTCAGCAGTGGTTGCATTATTTCCAACCTTTCAAGGGACTTATCCTCAAGAAAGTGTGATTAAAAGATGCACTTTATTATGTGGCCTTATACTGAATAAATTGTTCTTATTACACTACAGGGAGTAACCATGGTATGTGTCTAAGGTGCATGTACATAGGAAGCTTCATGATACAGATGTCGACACCCTGCACTGCACAAGCCTTTTGTGCTGCCCCTCCATCCCAATGCCTCCTCCACCTCACCTGGGCAATCATCATCAGAGGACGTGAGGCACCAAGCTCGGATACTGTTTTCTTTAGACTTAGAAAGATTCCTTCTTCAGAATTGAAATCAAGATGACCCAATTGTAGCAATTTCCCTTGTTTTTTCTCATTAACTCTCTGAATTACTCTACTTTGCTTAACAACTAGCAAACCCGCACACACTGTGCTCCAGAGAAGGACCTATCTATGTGCAGTACCGAGCACCGTAAAATCCCAGAACTAACTGTTAGCATAGGACAAATAGTTTGTAGCAAGATGACTGGACATCTGTAACTCTCCTGAAGAAATTAGTCTAGAGGTGGTTTCTACCAAAATGACAGTGTCTATGAAGGACAGTTTTATTTCTCTAGGATATATTTTGCAGAGTAAGAAAACGCATCTGTAAAACTCGCAAAACCTTGATAGAACGGGGATATGCCATAAATACTGCAATTTTCATTTCAATTAACAAGCCAACTTCTCAGACAAAAAGTCATTTTTTTAAAAACCTCTTCTCCTTCCACACACAATATAAACTGTTTGTGGAGATTCATCACTACAAACACTTGAAACCACTTCTGCCTCCAAATTTATTTGTACTGAAATGCATGACCAGCACTACAGCCAGTACTGTGAAAGATGCTGAATGGACTGGAGATGAGAGAGTCACTGAACAGCAACAATATTTGGCAAGGTCTTGTCTCCCAGGCTTATGCTCACACCATGGTACTTACCCTGTATCTCAAAATATGAAAAGTCCATGAAGAGTTATCAACTACTGACAACGTGGCATTTATTTTCATCATCTTCAGGCTACCTCAGTCCTTTCTGTCTATAACTACTAGTATATAATGCAGTACATAGACCGCATGACTTGTTAAGAGAAACATACATCACAACATGAAGGTCTAGGAGAGGTTTAATTCATCATCCTTCAGGTTTTTTTCCCAGTGCTTTCAGTGTTTCAGATTCTTTTTTTTTTTTTAGTGTTTTCTTATTTAATCGGGAAAAAGAAGAGATATACAAATGAACATTATACTATCAGAATATTATCTATCAAATATGATTAAAAACTTTGGCCTTAGACTAAAACAAATCAATAAGTCATGAATATTAAAAAATCATACCAGATGGCAGGTCATTCGAAGGAAACTCAAACAACTTGGATTTGTAAACAGAGTGGAAATGGAAGTCATCCTGAAATAGTAAATAATTGCATGTATTAAACCTGGATAAACTAATCCATCTCATGAGCATTAAATAGACAGTTCCAAAGGTCCTCGTTATCCAACACCTACACTAGTAAACATGCAAGTTGCAAGGCACCATTACTCTACACTCTTTCCAACTGTGATGTGATCACTCATGCCACAGTTAATCATCTTTTATTTGAAATATCTGAGTACATCGAGTGGAGTGGCTGAGCACGCTTAGAGCTAGGCTTAAGAGAGCTGCCCAGGGAACATCAATAAGAGTCACAGGAGCTGCTAAGCTGGAGTCCAGGCCAAACCAGGAGGAGAGGGATGTAATGAATCCAGAGTGGAAAGTGCCAGAGAAGGGCACAGGGCACTCACAGGCTTCTCCTGCTGGCTCCAAGGGACCCTCATCACCCTCTAGCACTGCACTGCTCTACATCCAAGTGTTACAGAGCACACACCTATACACATACCACTGCATAATTTTTGGAGGTCTACTTTTGTCTGTGATGATGGGGACTCACATATGAGGTAAATGAGTTGGGAATGAGGGGATGACCCTTTGGTCCCAGAGCCTTATGCCTACCCTGTACCCATGAATGTCTGTATTCAACAAACAACACAGAAGGACTACTGTAAGTTCTACTTACATCTGAAGTGTAGTTTTCATCTGGCTCAATAAGGTAAGTATGATTTCCATCATAGAACATCCCACTGTCAAGAGCAGGAAATGTAAATACTGATTTAATAAAGAAATACTAGTGCAAAATGGAAGTAAGTTTAAGAAGTTCATAGATTTTAAAAATTTAAATATTTAGAAAAGGAAGCAGTTAAAAATGGTTTCAGGAACTGAACGTAATTCTGAGTCACTCTTTTGTCTCTTCGCCTCAGAAAGAAAAATATTCTCTCCCATGGTGATATAGACTCTTCTTTCTTCCCCAAAGCTTCTCTACAACACATATAAACACCACAAAAATTGGCTAATTTAGCCAACTGAAAATTCAGTTCAGAGCCCCCACTCCCATGCAAGAGAGATCTACTTGCGACAGATAAATAAGGGACCTGTCTTTAGGAACACGTGTATTTGGAACAGGCGCACAGCTTTTCCCCAAATAAAAATATTATTGAATTGAATTGATCCTTAGGTTTTAATGGTTTTGATTAACTCTTTCCTCAGTAATTACATATAGTACCAAGTACAAAGGGCATAACGGGCTCTTTTGGGCATAGAGAGCTGTTTGGGGCATTTCAACAATAATAATTATGACAGATGGTCTTTTCTTTTTAAATTAAGTTAGTTTAAGTTTATATTTCCAGGAAACATTAATGGCTATATGCATTATCATATCAATATGGACATTATATGATGTTCATGATAATGACATAGGAAACCCCATCAGACAGGCTTCCAACGGGCTGTGGTGAAAAGAGATACAGGAGGACCAAGCATTTTGCCATACCCATGGCTCTGGCAAAGTACTCATGGTCTCTTTCTTAATGGCATAAAATCTCAACCACAGAAATTTGAATGTCATTCATGATAAGCACACCGCTATGTATCTTGGAAAATCTGTCACTTTGCTTGCCCACAGACAATCACCAATTTTCCATATTAAATTCCAACACACAGTTCAACTCTAACTGAAGAACAACTGAACTGTTAAGGCTCTCTAAATGGATGAAGATAGTCTGTGACAGTAACACCAGATGCTTTTGCATTACCACTCGAATGTACAGCAAAGGTGAGGTCCATTCCTGCAAGGATGTTTTCTATTAAGAGTTACCTTAAGTTTACTTAGGCAAAGGGTGTACTGAGGTTTAGTCTTTAACATAATACAGGATGCACAAGTGTGGTTGAATTGCACCTTAAAATACAGTGTTGATACAGACATTACCCTGTAAGATCATAAAACCAAAGGGCATTTCTCATATCACTACCGTTCTGATCTTCAACCAAATCAGCATTTTTTTTTAAATAATTTTGCCTTTGTTGCACTGGCATATACGCATGGTTGGGATTAGGCTGTATCAGCATGTCCCTTTCAAAGTGCCACTACTAAGGGCTTTAAGCTTGGCCATAAATATGAGCTCTAAGTTCAAACTTGGCACACAGTACACAACAGCAGCATGAAAGCAAGATTATTTATTTATTTAGATTACTCTTTAGCAAACTTTTAGGCACCAAAAAAACCCCACCAGAATTATAAACAACAATATAAACAACAAAACCAGATACTTTTCTTTTTTCTTATGCAGCTTTTTTTTTTTTTTTCAATCAGCAAAATTGATTCTGGTTCTGCACAGGACCAGATCCAGTCAGTAAAATATTGTCATTCTTTTCCTGACAATTAAGAAATATAAGCATATATTAAGCTTGTAAACCATTACAGCTATTGATGAGCATACTTCTCTTAATATCATTCACTTACGGGGTTAACCATGTAGCATTCACAGAAGTAGCTTGAGTAACTGACTATATAACATACATCAAGTGTGATCACAAGTATATCTACAATTTAAAGCTGTTTCACCTTTCAAATTACCTGTGCCTATTCTTTAGAACAGAGCTTGAGATAAATATTCTAGCACCTGTTGAATCTTTGCCTGGGAATAAGATGAGATTTGGGAACATCCTGCAGCTCTTAATCAGGCAAGACTTCCTTCCCTCTAATTGCAATTTTACTTAAGTACAGTCTGCAAGATGAAGCGCTATCAGCAAATGGCTTCTCATGCGACTGTTGCACCCAGCAGCACTGACCTCTGATCGAGTCACTCAACAGTGCCAAGAATAATAGTCACGGCTGACCTACAGATCTTACTTGCCCACTCAAAGCGTTCATGGCTCTCTTCCAACCAACTTCAATAGTCCAGTGCTCTGTGAACAAATCACACGCTCATGGATGTGTTAGAGAGAAAGCAAGAGCAAAACACGGGCCATTTAAAAAACCTGAATTTTGATTATGTATATTCTTCAAACAAACAAATTTGTAGTCGTGAAAGTCTAATTTGCAGTAAAAACAGCAGTTTTTATATTCACCACCAGTGGGCAGCAAAATCATAGACCAACCTGGTGTCAGTGCGACTGGCCTTGAAACACAGGACTGGAAGTCGTGCCTGACTATAGCTTATTTATATCCCAGCAACCAGTGTGTTTTGCATTCAAAGTTTTTTGTGTTAACTCATAGGAAACTGTAGTTACTGCATGTCCCACAGAAAACAAACAAACAAAAAAATCCAAACAAAATGGCTCACTCAGAGTTAAGGTTGCAGAGATACATTTTTCATTAGCAAAGTAATTAAGAAGAGAAGAAATTAATAATTTTAAGTATTCGGCCAGCCAGTCATCCGACTAATTTAACTAATAAAAGGAAGACCACAACATAGACATTACCAACAGAACAACTCATAATTTATGATTAAAAAAATACAATATTTTCTCACACGTATGAAAAATTCTGTTGTTACTGGCCAAGATCTAGGGGTACTAGTAAGTAAGAGAGGAGATTAGCAAGAACTTTGGGAATATGAAGCTTGTTATTCTTTTAGAGGCATCTGTTTGGTCTTAGGCATTTCCTAAAATTCACGAAAGCAAAGCTCCTGCCCAGCAGACCTTAGTAGAAGATAACTCTCCCCAGCTTCCCTTATTCCAGCGAGACACTCCAAACTGTGGTTGGCGCTAAGGAGCTCTGATTGCTGGTGTGCGTTTCTAGTAATTACTTAGCATTTAAAATCAACTGTGGAGGAGCTAGTTGTAATGATGGAAATGCAGTGTCAGAGAATGTGAGTTTAATACAGCTCAGGAAAACATTAGTTTCTCATGCTAGATGCCGGAATTACCAGCCTGCTATGGTAAGCTTCATATTGCATCTTGTGTGAAGGAGAACTCTGCTGAAACTTTATTGTATCAGAAAAAGGAAAAGAAAAAAAAAAAAAGATACCTCTCAACAGAGATCTGAATTATACAGGGAAAAAATGCATCTTTCATCACATAACTGTGTTGGAAGGGACCAATCTGAATATCAGGCAATTTAGGAATACAGAGCAGCAGGAGGGTCAGTCTTAAGAACAAACCCACAAAAGGAGGGCAGGAAAGGACACATGCAGGGTCTCCTTGCTTTCTGCTTTTTCTCCTAGGAGTTAGCAGGGGCCAAGACCTAATGGATTACTGCTAATGGAATCCATGCAGTGGCTCAGGATGCATTAGGATGCTACTATTTTTAGGCTCACTGTCCATACTGAAACTGGGCTCAGGTTTCTTGAGCTGCTCAACCTTTATTGTAAAAGAGATAAACACAGCTGTAAATCAGACACGTGCAAGGATGACGAGTCTTCTGCATGTATTCTCCCCCTTCCTAACAAAGAATATACAAACATGAAAGAAAGACACTACTTAAATATGTGTGCTTATATGGCTGATACCAAAACTACAGAATAGTTGGAGACAGACAATAAGGTGAAGAAGATTTCTATCAGCTAAGCCCTGCTTCCTCAGAAAAAGGCAAAGCTCAGGCCATCTCCACACAAGCTCACTTGCTGCCATGACTTTTCAAGCTGTTCTCATTATCGAATGCACTGAGATCCTGTAATTCCCAGATTCAGCAGACACTGAAGTTACTTGGTTGCTCTGAAAACCTGACTAGCATCTTTCAATAGTGCCAAAAGTAGACAGGTCCGAAAGCTGTACAATCAACACACAGCTCCATATAACCTTCAGATGACAGACGCTTTAAATTATATTATCACTAAAATTATGTACTTTAAAAAAATACATTATTGCACAATTTTATATCCTTTCTTCCAGATTTTCCAAGATTTTACTATATCAAAGGTATTATCCCATGCACACAGCTTAAGGCCAGCAATTCTGTGAAGAAAATGGATAGGACAAGAGAAACTCTAAACTGACACTTTCCTTTGTAAAGAGAGTAGAAAAGAAAGATAAAATACATCATTGTAGCAACAAGAAGAGAACACAGTTTCCAAATGGTTCATGTCAATACTGGCAGTGGTTTTTATTCTTGTAGAATAGGAAGTTTTCAGCTACTTTTACTCTTCTATCTCTATAATAATTACCTTAAAACAATACCTGGCCACTATCATATGTCCTCAGTTTAAAAAAAAAAAGGAAAGAAAATTGCGTGCTTTGTCAGTGAATTCTGAAATCAAAAACAAGGCTTTTGCAAGGTTCAAATTAAACTCATTTTTTCTAAAGATTGTTGAGGACTTAATATTGGTAACAAACTAAGAGGAAAATAAATAGCACTTATTTTACTATAAACAGCTTTATTTTGCTTAAAAGACTAATAAGCAAAGGCCAGTAAAAACAAAACAGCAGACTTACTGTAATCCATGGCATGTTGACAAGGCAACAAATGATACAGGATTTCCTCTAATTTCTCCCTGATAATAGCAATGTTCTCCTCCCTGAAATTAAAAATTGAGACTGTAAATCCACAGGACATCCCACAATATCACACTCCATCCTGTCACGACACTGCTTTTCCGTAAATACATTGCCAACCCACTGACATGGCACCAAGAAGGTTTGGTACCTAGACAAACATCATAATTTCAACTCTCTACACTGAACGGAGATATTTTCATTGTGAAATCCCTGGCATCCTGAGACAGATTTCAGAGACAAATGATTCCAGAAGTGCCCATCTTTCTTCATTGACTGGAAAAGAGTTTGAAATAGGGGGTTTAGACTCAACACCTGGTCTGCACATGGCTACATCAAACAAGATGAACTCTGCTCTGAGGGTAAGGCAATTTCCTACTTCTAAGGAGAAAAGTATGCTTATCAAATAATAATAATACTTGATTAAAAAAGAGAACAAATCAGAAGTGTTCACTAGTGCTCCAAAACTAATGGAAACTTTCAGTATAACCAACCAGTAAAGGAATACAATGAAAATTAATATTTGCCTCTTCTCTTCTGCAAACAAAATATACACTTTTCAAATCAAATCCAGCAGACCTTACTCAAAAAATCCCCCCCTTAGTTTCACAGAAGTCACACTGATAACAAACTAAGCCCTACTGTACATGCACTGAATGTATTCAGTATTGCACAATGTCAATATTTATATGCAAAATTAGAAGAACAATTCAAACATCTCTTAAATTCTCACTGCCACTCTACCCTGCAGAGGAACGTACCTATTAGTGCCTTGCCAAATTCAGCTATGTGATATTACTGCACTACGGTTGGTTAAAGGACTATGAAAAAGATTTTCAGTGCCTTTTTTTTTTTTTTTTTCAATAGCAACACTTTACTATTTCTATTCCCTACCAGCAAATGTATGAACAATCTACCTAGCCTAATGTACCCAGCCATGTGAATATTTATGTCCATTTACTGCAGTGAGGGAAAGGCATTACAATTACTGCTTTTTCAGAAGCTGGTAGTCACTTGCATGATGCCTAGCACAGGCATTTTAGACATGCGACATTTAAAGTTCTTGGATTTTATTTTTCAAATATGAAAAAAAATTAATCAAGGTCAGGCAAAAGGCAAGAAAACAACATAGAACATGTTGGTAGTTCTGTGTTTTGATCAGGAAAACCTGTTCTCTTTTCTACAAGGCATGCAAACTATTTTTGAAAGCAACTACGAAGTATGGATGCCTCTGTTTTGAGGTGCTCTCCTTAAGAGAGTACAGGAGCCTGTTTGTCAGAGCGTGGCTGCGTGCAGGGAAAGAGACCTGATCTCAGGCTGGTCACTGGAAATCATTAGTTCCTCCTCAAAATCTTCTCTGGAGTATTCATGCATGCCGTGCTACTGTTGGACCCCAAAGCACTCAGTGCAGCATACCTGGCGGCAGCTCACAGCTCCTGTGACCAGCAACAGCAGCGCTACAGAGAAATGCAACACCTGATCCCACAGACTACAGCTCTGACACTATTTGGCAGGCTTGTTGCTTCACTCTGCTAGAAGAATACTTGTGGCATATCTTCCATTAAAAGTGTTACATTCTTTTTCCCCCCACAATTTCTTTCAATCTCGTTATTTCCTCTCTTCTACATACCACTTCTTCCTTCCACTTGCTGCAGTGACAGCAGCCACCTCCACTGCCTATCCACCTCGGTGTCTTTTTCTCTGTGTATCTGGTACAGATACAAAACACTTTCACCAAACTGACCTGCAGAGTGACCATCATGCTACCCACCATGGGCACCTCTCTATCAAGATGTCTGCAGGTAAATGCTACTGGTGCCATGCAGGTAGTGTTCGATGGGCTGTTCTGATGTTTATCTGGCTCATGTCCGTGACAAGCTCCAGGACTGACCCTCCATACCAGGCTACAGCAGGGTGTCTGGTGGAAGATGTATGACCCATCACCCTTGGACCAGCATTTCTCAGGACCATCAAGCATTTGGGACTCAGACGGAGGACAAGTGAAAAGGAGATGGTCTGAGTTTCTGCTTTGCACTCACATGCATTTTAGCCACCAACATCCTAAGTTACATGGGATTTTAGACAGGCTACATCTTTGTTTGTTTTTCCTGAAACCTTGGCTCATTTTCTCTATTTTATTCTCCTTTTTTACACCTTCTTACTTCCTATATCTTAGTTACTTTAAGCTCTCTTGAGATTTTCCTTCTTTCAGTCTGTAGGATCTCCCCCACTACAGGATCACAGTATTGCTTAAGGCTTTCAGGTCTTTCTGCAATATGTATATAAAAAGTAAACAAAGAGAGATTCCAGTAAGCTAATAACCAAACTAACAATCAAACTATATGGATGAGCTAAAACCTTATGAGTAATAAAATACTCTCTAAACAGAACTCTTGCAGTAGCATTCCTGTAAAAGATATAACTGGACTAAGCACATGAATATGGGAATAATATTGAGAAGACTATCAGTAGGGAGTTGTACAGACTTCTAGCTGTGGAAGGAATGTAGAGTAATTAGACAAATTGGTTTGTTCTCAGAAAGTGTAGTTAATATGTACCAGCAGTAGAATCTCAGGCTCCATTAGTTTGCAAAACCATGTCTTTGTAACCAGGAGGAACATTTTTTCATACTAAGAATCCAAGTCTGTGGCTCAAAAGTGTGTTTTGATCTTCTTAATGAGAATCAAATAAATGGCCCATGATAGTATCTCCAAATTAATTTATTCCAGCATAAATCCATGACCAAACTTTTATGCATACAGATCTAGAAAAGAAAAATGTAAGAAAACCAGCTCTAAATTCTTGCCTAGGAAAAACACAACTCACACACACAAATTCTATTCTATTTAATCAAATCAGTTCAACTCATTGATCTACTGAAGTTCACAGTAATTCTGGTGGAGGCAGAAACATAACTGATTTTCTCAGTCTCAGGGACCAATTCTTACCACTACAAAACATATATTTATATATGCTAACATCTGGGGGATATTTTTTACACATGGACTTATGTTCCTGTCAACATAATGTAAGTCACCTCAAACCAGTTAATAAAATACAAGGGGTTTAAATGAAAATAGCTTTTTTCAAGTACTTGATGCAGTAGTGGTGTGTTGGGTTTTTTTTTTCTGAAGACAACTCTTCAGTGTAAGAAACTCTGCTGTCAGGATACTCCTAAATGAAGTTCTGAGGATCGTTATAATCTCAGCAAGGAAATAGGAGGTGATACAGTGAAACCAGACGGCACTAGCACTGCATGGCTCTGGGAAGACTGACTGCTTAGCACTCCTTAACAGTGTCTCAAACAGATAAAACATGCCAGTAACATGTGGTGGGGAGGGTGGGTACAATTGTATATTGTACTTTTGGGAGTTTCGTTTTCAACCATTCACAAAACCTGTGAAGAGAGAAGCACTTAAAGCTACAAAGTCTGGGACTAGTTCTGTACTGAGAGCCAGGACAACCAAAGGGACTCAGGTCAATGTTTTCTTTAGAGCACACGTAATTTTGGACGAGAAGTTTACTGTCATTGCTTCCCTGTAGTGCTGAGGCTGAATTCCTGTTGGTTTTGACATGTACTAAAGGTCTTTTATAGCAGGTGCTGTAATAAAATACACAGTACTACAAGAAGAATTGCAGTATATAGGAGATCTAAGACCACCAAAAGACTAAACATAATCATCACACCTATCTTCTTTTAGTCTGCTCTTGGAAACTCTCACTGAAGGACTGGGGGTGTCTCTCTTCTCTATTGGTATCTGTAGCAGTGAGACAGGAGCTGAAAAAAATCTTCATTTTTTTCCTAAAAATATTCTGGTCCCATATGAAAATTAAGACTTCCCCCAAGAGCTGAAATTAGCACCATTTACCAACACCAGTTTAGTCCAGAGCATCAAGGGTATTTTGTGAAGAGCTATTGGCTTCCTGTAGCTCTTAAAGCCCCTCTCTGCTCACTCAAAAGCAGGCAAAAATTGCCCATCTCAGCAAGTCAAACCTCCACACTGGCCTTTGTCAGCTACTGGGGAATGGTTTAGTGCCAAGATGAAGAGGAAATAAGACTGCTCTTCTAACATATGCCAGCCATTAGTGTGAGCAGCACATTTACCCCTCTCTGCTTTAAAACTGAACCTGGCCAGTGTAGAATCTGGGACAAAATTAGGCTAAATATCATCTCCTACGAGACAAGGTCAGCCCAATGACAATGCCTGTGACACAGGCCTGTGACACACACATGCACATACTCATGCTATATCCAAAGGCAGTCTAATGCTGCAGAAAGAAGTTCAACATTTTTGCCTCCACAAGGTGCACAGCCACTGTTCATGCTGCGGTTAGCACGACGCAAGGCAAATATTCTGCCAGTGCCCTGGCACGCCGTTGTCCATTTCCTCGGTTCAGTAAGTTCTCCTTCCTTCATGAAACCTCTTAGCCTTACCAGTGACTTCCAAGAGCAATACAGAATATACAGATGTTTAATAGGAAGTCTATTGATTTGGGAAGCTAAAAATCCAAACAAAAAAAAAAAAAACCAAACAAAAAAAAGGCATCAGAATGACCCCAACAGGGTCAATTAAAACAAATGAATCATTATGATAGTTTATGACTTAATCTTCATCTTGATGCTTAAATTGGATCATTATAGCAAAATCCTGAATTAGGGGTATCTTCCCCTGTGAATTGCTACAGCTCCTCGCCAACCAGAATGCAACCCTTTTTGCCCATGTCAGTCCGAGCTTCCCTGCAGCCTGTCTGGGTAGGTAGCGTGGCAAAGATACTAAAAATGAGAAGGCAGAGATGTTAGGAATGCAAGTAAAATCTGTCCCCATTTCTATCCTTTAAGATAGTTTGTCCCTGCCCGGAGAAGCACCAGCTGCTGAGTAAACACAAAAGAGATGAAAAACACATTAACCAATACTCACAATGAAGCGGGGAAATAAGCAAAGTAAAAGAACAGCCATGACAGTCAGTGATGGCAGCAGTTCACTTTTCTCTGCAGTCTCAGTGAAACAAGCATCTGCTGACCATACACCGACAGTGTTTGTTATTCACCTCAGAGACACTATGACCTTCCCAGGGGAGGAAAATTAAGGATGCACATTCATCTGCTTTCAAATAAGACCCGACATCAGATCTTCAAGTAAGCAGTTTTCTGCAATTAGGGGAGGTGCTGGCCATTAAAACTCATGCTGCACTCAGGCACTGACCCTAAAATTAATAACTTCCTTCTTCCAGCAGCTACATATTCACATTTTAACACTCATTAATCCAAAGGAAAGGAGATTGCTGGTCTAGTTCAGTTCCTAGTAACACAGCTCCCTCTTTCCTTGCAGCAGAAAGCTCCCAAAAGGCCAGCTAACGAGTACACCACCATTCTGTGAAGTGCCAGATAACGATTAGCTTTTTAAAGAGCTACCCATTGTGGGGTCACTAGTTTTAAAACTGCTTCCTTAGTAATCACTTAGATCTATTTACAAATTTTGACCCAGTGATAACTAAGACTGCATGAGAAAGAGCAACAGGAGAAGAAAATGCACACCCTCTCACTGACTTCTACTTAGGGATGGGTTTCTGTTTGTAAATAGAAAAGTCAAAATGGCACTTTGACCTGTGTAACTGCATGGAGAGAAAACATCTTGTAATTGACATGTGCTTCAGCAAAGGCAGGGGCCCAGCCGGCATGGCTGTGCTGTCCTGCAGCGCAGCCCTGGGGTCAGCCCTTACACAGCTCAGTAACAACTCCAGGGACCCCTGGCATCACCTCTTTGCAGAGTAGGTCTCTGAACTTAGCTACGGTGTACTGCAGACTCCTGAAAGCCAACTGTCTTGAAAATGTGAATGGTGCCTTCCCTTTGTAGGAGGACAGCTATCACATGTACTCATACAACTCACAGCCAACATGCTGTAGTGACATAAGGTTATAACACTATTTCAGATTTTGAAATCAGAAATACAGATTCCAAAATTAGGATAAAGCTTCACCACTTCTAAGGCTTCTCCACAAAATGCCCATGTTTAAAGACTGTTGGAAGCACTCTTAAAAAACAGAAGACACACATGTACGTGACAGAATCCTGCACATAGGCAACTTGCTCCAACTGCCATTGGTGACTCATGGTAGGTGCTTTCAGCAGATGGCATGTGCTATCAGCCCAGCTTTCCGGTTTGGAGGCCAAATGAGGACTGTGTTTACTGCCCAGTAGCTACGAGAGAAGATGCTCCGTGAACGTAGCTGCAGGGCATGGACAGAGAGCTCATGCCAGCACAATGCCATCTGGTCTGGGAGCTGCCTTGGCATCTGCTTGGGAAACAGCCTCTTGACTTGCCTTGCCTTACCTTGCTGTTAGAGAAAATTATTTTAATTATCAGCTGCCAGATAAAGATGAGGCAGAGGAGAACAGGGTTGGTTACCTCTTCCTGCCTACTCTGTTGTCTTTAAGTCTACTCTTGTAGCAGTGCCTAGTGTCTCCGAGTCATGGCATACAAGACATTTTAATGACAGTCATTTTGCCCGGTTCCTGCATGCCTGTACATAGGGAAAAGGGTGCAAACATTTTAAGGGACTATATGAAAATTCTTCATAATCTACCCATAATGATCTGTCACATCAGTTCATCAGCCTATCCCGAGTCTGAAGCCAAGTTATAAGCACGTGATGTACAGGATTACTATAAACACAACACAGAAGATGAGATGTTGGCACGCACCTACATGGATACCAATCAGTCAGAAGAAGATACAGTTCTGAGTCAAACAGATAAAAATACTAATTAGATTTCCTTATTGGCTCATTATTTCTGAAAGATGGAAACTTCTCTTTAAGTGATAATTCAGAGCTTGAGACTGTGTCTAGAAACATTAACCTACTCTATATAATACAGCGCCAGTTCAGTATCCACAGGGAACAACAGATGCGTCTAGGCAAAGCTACTTACAGAAGTCAAGATCAAGTAAGTAAAGATGTCAAGCTAAAGCACACTGAAGTCTGGCATGGAAGCAGTCTTTCAGAAGTACAGCAGCTTCAGTTTGCTTAGCTTAATTCCCCCTCAAAGGGATTAAGTTAAACCCCAAAAGATACTTTTATTTTTTAATAAGAGCATCTACAAATGGATTTAATGTTCTTTAATGTTATAGTAGTAGTTAATTTCTCTTAGCTATACTCAGTCCTTACACGGTCTGAATTTACAGAACACTTGGTTGATGCCACTCTCTCCCTATGCACGCTGTGTGTTGTAGCTCATGGAAAATAACTCATGAGCTGCACAAAGTCTGGCAGGACTTTTCTGCAAATTCAAGCACTGGACTGCTGCCTTCCCTCTGGGCCATGTGAAAATCGCAGCAAAGAGTACTCGAGGTGACTCCTGATGGTCACAAAGTCACCCAACTTCTCACTTCAGCAGAACCAGGACTTCATCACTGGGGCCCACATCCACAATGGGATGTACATTTCAAGCTCTCGATGGCTTCCACTTTCTGACAATTTTTTTTCCCCTCCAGGACTAGCTAAAAACCACTGGATTTATTTTTTTATGTCACAAAGAAAAGGAAGACAAGATAATTAAACCTGCAAGATCCTACATGAGTCACAATCTGAGATTCATTCTAGTGTAGTATATTGAAAAACATGGCCTGGGAAGGACTCCTAATACTCAAAGCTGCCACTTTTAATTTCCTCCTTCTCAGTAGCAGGATGTATGTAGAAAGTAAGCTAGTAACAGCAGGGAGATAAACAGATATAAAAAAATGTTAACACCAATATACATTAAAAGTGCCAGCCTGCAGGACCATTAGGTCAGGCAAATGCATTATATACGATGGCTGATTATCTTGCCCTGGTACCCCACAGAGGATACTACATTTTACTAAACCCCAAAGAATTACCTTCATAATTCAAACAATGCTAAAACAGAAAAGTGATTTATTTCTCAATGCCTATCAACCCACTGCAGCAGCATGACACTGCTGAAAAAAAAAGATGTCCAGAGTAACTGAAAGCACACAGAAATGTAAAAATTTTGTCAACTCGTCATCAGGGCACATACAGTAACATTAATTCTAGCCAAAATTCACAAGAAGTAATTTGACGAGTATACTCTGGGACCACAGTTCCCTTTGTGATGGCAGCATCCTGTAAGGTAAGAACCATACAGTCATTCCCTGCTCCACTACTACACTCTGATCTTTTCCTTCTTGTGGAACTTTCCATTTATGAACTCCCACTGCACAGTAAAAATGCCTATAATTAGTCCCTAAGTGAAAGAAGTTGCCATTTGTTCTATCCGATTTCATCCCATTTTTATTCACTCCATTGGTCAAAGATAGCCAGTTCTCCATCTGATCCTTCTGTGCACTGTAATGCTTCTCAGTTTTGTACTGCTAGCAAATTTCATTAATACACAGATAATTTTTTTTTCCTAAAGTCATTAATGAAAATAGTTGATGAGAGCAGTCTGAAGATCAACCTTGTAGGAATCCCCTGCTAAACTGTGTCAGACTCAGACTCCCTGTCAGCTCTCCTTTGGCTAGTTTATTGCTATCACTAAAAAGTAGATTATGGCCTAGATTTATTAATAATTTGCTATGAGGAAAGCATAGCTCTGTTGAGGGAGTAGAGAGGAGATCTGATGACATTAGGGAACCCTTATTCAAAATAGTCTCTCAAACAAGCGAGCGAGTGATTCTTCTGGTACTAACAGCTTCTCTAGTCTCCGGACACAGCCGAAAAAGCCCTGCCAGAAATAGGCATATAAAATTAATGCATTTTTTATGATTTGTTCCTTTTCAGTTTCTTTTCTCCCCCAGGGGCTCATCACCAGGTTGTGCAAGCTCCAGGTACACGCACACACAGCTCCCCACCAGCCCCAGGCTCCAGCTTCCCACAGCAGAGTCTCCCTGCACTCCCCTCCCATCCCAGCCAAACTGGCGCTCTGGTTTTCAGGAAGAAAATTTAATCCCTCACAGGAAAGCCTGTTTAGCGTACAGGCTTTTCTGGCAAGTTGAAACACCTTCCTCTTTGGTTACAAAATGGTGAGTTATCAAAAGCTGAAAAGAAATCATGAGATTCTGCTACAGAGGTCGGACAGTGGATGCCCTTAAAACTGGAAGATGCTGGTGGAAGCACCTAGCTGTAAGACTGGAAACATACCAGTCAATGATAAAAATGACCTGCTCACTGGCTTGGTGTTTATCCTGGCTGCACTGCAAATTATTGTAGCCTATTTGTACCTGTGGCAATACAGCAAAATGTTGGAATGCTATTTAGGATAAGATCTCATCAAACGCAGATGTGACATACACAGGCATTGCCCTCAGTCAAGGGACTGTACCTTAACAACTCCTTGAGCACACCAGATTTGAAAGAGGGAGTTTAACAGAAAAAGCAATATCCATCATGTCAAGGGTCCCCAGCACTCTCCGGCCTTTCAAGATTTTAATATTTTTCTCCCTTTTATATTATTTTCCTAAAAAAAGGGCATTCAAAGAGCCCTTCAGATACACATCGTGGCACACACAAGCCAAGACTTTAATCACAGCAAGGCAATGAAGAACAACAATTTTTCCCTTCTTGTGCACAGCCATTAAAATAGCTGTAAGCTACAGTAACAGGCAGTTTACGCACACTACTAGCCAAACAACGCACATAACAAAAGGAAACGATTACTATTTTTGCAAACTAAGGGCTCTGCTTTGCTGTGCAGCATTAAAATGCATTTGCCCCACAAACCTCATTCCCCAAACTGCAACGACGGCACCTCTGCTAGAGCCACCGCAGAGCGCGAGGCCGCACTGGGGCACCCCAGCTCTAGAGGACAGCCACAGGCAGGTTGAAGGAGGGCACCGGGCACAGCCCTGCCCGCGCTCGCTGCTCCACAGGCAGCGGCTGAGCACCACAGGGGCCAGCAATATGGCTCATCACAGCCGGGGACACAAAGCCACAGGCAATCTTAAGCCACAAGGCAAGTTTGGCCAAAGCTTCTCCATCAACACTACAATGGAGAAAAACAGTACCTAGCATTTAATAGTACTCCATTTATGTTGTTCTATGTTATCATGATTATGAGCACAATGTGAAGTAGAAGCAAAAAGCAACGTTCTTTCATGCTGTGAGCACTCTTAGTGTAATCTTGTGCCCATAATACACAAACTGTGTTTACACCAACACACTTAACAATTTTAGGACTGCCTATGAAATATAGTTCCTTCTAGTTAAATTTAAACATGCCATCAAAAATTCATGGCATGTATCTACCACAACTCTACCTGTGCATGTTCTCTAACTGGGATCTGAAATATTTTCATTGCTTGATTTTTTTCAGAAAGCAATTTTCTAACAACTCATAGAATTGTCCAATGTTTTGGGGGAATACAGGCAGAAATATTTATTTCTACACTCTCCAAAGAGGAAAACTGAAACATTTTATAAGAGAAAATGTCACTGAATAGGTATCAGTTGTTCCTTCTGAGGGAGAAAAATCCAGCAATGTGAATTACTCAGCACTATAGCTGTTTTTTGCCTTTCATCTCACTGACAGCATCAGTGACAGAATGATAACCCAAAAAAGAGAGATAAAAGGACACAGAGGTATACTGCAGCAACATTAAGCATACACAGTTGAGTATTTATGTGCTGTGAGCACAGGACGATCTGGACTGACACAATCGGGAAAAGGCAATGCATGAAGGGTTTTTCTCTTTCTTATTGATTATTCTCTTTGCTACCAGAGGGAATTTAGGCCAATACTGCTGCTTCCCTAGCAGTTAGAGACATGATCTAAAGTAAAGGAGGGTGTGCGGGGGAAACACTGAAATAATTCAAAGATCTTCCTCCTTTTGTTTTTCTTAAGCACTGCACATTGCTGCTGGTTTAATAAGAATGTCTTAGGTGCTGCCTAACTGTGCCAAATCAACAAAGATATCTGACAGAGAAGCCTCTCTTCTGCAGCTGCTAAATGCTGGCACCCTGCAAAATCATGTGTAACATGTTCCACCTTCACAAAGGTCTAATGTATTAATGAATTATGCAGCAAACGAATGTAATTCAACTTTCTCTTATAATAAAAAGGTGTGTTAAACTGAGGACACTCCTCCCTATAAAAATCCCTTTGCTCCTTCAAAGTGGCATTTGTAATGATCTGAATGTTTCTCCCTTTCCCTGCCCCCCTCTCCTCTCTGAAGCATCCTAAGTAATGGCAGAAGATCCATATGTATTTTACAGCACAGGAAGTTTTACGGGGCGGGGGGGGGGGGGAAGTGGAGAGGGGGAGGAGTGGCAAAAGTAGTTATGAACTCTACATCATGTATGAGCCCAGGCAGGCATCTGCTTCCCGGACACATTCATGCCTGTAACATTCCCAAACTACTGAGTGTACGTACAGCTGCCTTCCCACAGTAATTCAAAGCTCCTGTCTTCTCCCATATTGCTGATGGCACAACAGCGGCACCGACGATACGCCTGTTTGTGCAGTATTCCTGCACTGAGAAACGCAAGGGGGAAATATATATGTATTTTAAAATGCACCTCTCCTTACGTCACGAAGAAGGCCAAGAACAGAGGAGGCCCTTTTGCTGTATAAACAGGCTTGCTGAAAGCCTGCAGCTGGCAGTGGATGACAGACAGACTTTTTCTTTGTCACCATTTCTCTACCAAAGCAGCGAGAGAGATGTTGCCAGACTGCCTCTGTTTCTGCCTACAGCCGAAGACAAATTGCACAGAGGTGGGTAAAGAGCAGCTTGTCGAAGCAACTGATAGAAACCTGGCTCCTCTCTGAAATACCTCTTCTCCTGCTTAAGAAGATGCTGCGTAGCAGAGTGCATATTTTGTGATTTATTTATGTTGCACCCTTTTGCTAGCTATTTTTAAATAAGCATCTAAGCAATCTGCACAATCCCTAAAATCTAGCATAATAATTATGTTTTACCTGGTGCATATTAGAAGTACCAATTTAAAGGTGGTTCTACTAGTTACAGTAAACGGTTTCCACAGAAATTGAAGGTACTAAATCACCATCATGAAAAATTCTTGTATTTGGAGTAAGATTGGCAAAACATTTGATGTAAAACCAGAGTTCAGTTTCTCAAATGCAAAATTGATACCACTGGGCTTTTCAGAAATTGTTCGACGGATGAACAGGACTCTTCAGAGCACTTAGAGGCGCTCTGAAAAATACTAGCGGGTCAGGGGGAGCCACATTTATTTTTAAACAACTACTGGGTGCTGAAATTAGCCTCACTCGGTGTCTGGCATCAAAATGTACTCGGCAGCCTGCGCTCTTCCAAAAACCTTTTGATATCTGAACTTTTCTGAAAATGTGTCCATGACTGTGGCCAACAGCCTCTTCCAAACATTTCGTCACAGCAGCTGCTTCCCTCTCCTCCGATCCCAGACACTTGGTTGCAAAAAAATGAGCAAAAAATATACATCCCCCTTCCTGGCACACTTCCATAGGACTGCTGCCTGCCGAACTCCTGGAGCAGTGAGTGAGGAAGAGGCAGAAGACAGGGACCACCCTTGCCGGTATAATGAAGTGCAGAGGAGGAAACACACCACCTGAGCAGCAATAGACCCCTCCTTTGCACAGCAGGGTACAACCCAGTGACCCTTTCACCCCCAATTCTGTCCATCTCCAGCACCAAGGTCAATGCCAACAATGCCGGTTCTCTCCTTAAACCAAATTTGAGAGTACTAAGTGAGGCAGTGATAGCCATCCCTGAAGGTACATCACGACCCTGCACGGCAGCTAAGTGAAGGGAAATAATCTCTGGGACCCTGGAGACTGGGAGATCTTTTGCCCAGAAAACATTTTATGACCCTTCCTTTGAAAGGCCCAATCCTCCTGTATCTTCGCCATGCAATTAAGCAGTACTTACATGAGAAGAACCACTGATTTCAAACATTTCCTTGCTTGATTAAGGTTTACTCATCAGAAACAAATTTGTCCTAATTCAGTGATGGGACTCGGACAGACTAACTTAGCTAACTTGCATATATACCTTGACGCAGACAAATGGATTGTTTTGTTCTTATTAGTATCAGCTATTATCTTTATTTCTGCTTTGACTCATATTCTGAATCTGAGTCAAGACTTCTTGACTGCAGATCACGGCTGACTGAGAAATTAGTCTTTACAATTTAATGGAACACGTATGTGTTTGCCTCAGTCTGATAATGTGTGCAGACTATTATCAGAGACTAAAAAGAAAACATATTTCAAGCTTGCAAATGGTAGAAAAGGATAAACCAAAGGAAACATGTATCTTCAGCTACTCGGTAGCTAAAGGATTGCTTTGTCCATTTCCACTTGTGCTTTCACATTGCAGAGGTTAAATAATTTGTTTCAGGATATTCAGGTGATCTCAGATTTAGTGAAAGACTTTTGGGGTCTTTTTAAATGAATGTAAACTTTGAACAAAATTTGACCTGATGGGCAAATTTAAAGATCTTCCATTATGCACAGCACATATTACATTCATGCACATTTTACATAATCTACAGTAATTTTATACCAGGCTTATACACAATATTGTCCTAATAAACAGAAGGTCCTCAAGGAAATTCTCCGACGTCACATGCAAAAAAAAAAAAAAAAAAAACACTCCTGCAAAGGCAATGGAACATTTCACAGAAGACAACTCAAGAAACAGGATCTTGTAGCCATCATGCCAACAAAAATCCAGAGAAAGAAACCCACAATTTGAGATGGTGACTAGATATTTGGAAATATACAATAAATCTTGCTATTCTCAAAGAAGCTCATTAAAAACAACAAACTTGGGGTTTAGTACAACAAGGAAATGCTAGCTACCAAACCAGGAAGATTTTCTTGAATAGGCATCAGAAGTAAATTGTATTTACTAGTAAAAAGAACTACCATGTATACATTTTTCATGGATATAAATGTTTTGATATAAACATTAATGTACTAAATTTGCCAATAAATTTTATTTGTCATATTTTAAAAGCTGAAAAGTTAGGACACATGAAATATGCTTGCCTCAGAAGGGTAAAACAAGTCACCTGAAAAATGAGATATCTCTCAAGAAAATAGGTGAGTTTGCATTAACATCAATAGCAAAGCAAATTAAAAAAGCAAAGCATAAAAAGGAAATTCTTACTTTAACTTCCACTGTCTTCCCACCTTGCTCGATATGCCTCTCAAGATATTCAGAAGACAGCAGGTCACTGGAAGAAAAAGAAAAGAGAACCATAAGCCTTGTGCATGTGTTCTTGCACTCCCTCTCAGCAAGCACTGATTAAAAATTAACATTTGAAAAGGGCAAGACCTGCAGGATACTTTTCCTAAAATGTTCATAAAAATCACTGAAACAACCACCTTCAATGGAGTTACACAGTGCATGGGATACATTGATTTATAATACCGGAAGGCGGGACAAGGAAAACTGAGGGGGGGCTTCTACACAGAAGGTTCAAAACCAGCCACTGATGATTTTAATTCAAGAGACTTTTTATTTGCTGCTAAAAGAGAACAGTAAGGAAGTTAGGTGAACTTTAAAAAAAAAAAAAAAAAGGCAGAAGGATGAGAAACCAGTTGCAGTCACTCCTGCAGCAGGCTATATCTGAGCGAAAATGGCAGCTGCGTCCAGCAGACGCCTAAGGACAGAACGGCAAAATAATGAAATGACCTTGTAAATTCAGTATGATGAGCTCAGGATCACTCTAAATAGGTAGGCAAAGCCACCAGCCGCAGGAGCTGCACCGCACCGTAGGGTCACGGCCAATTCCACCCAGTGTAGGTGCTAAGGCAGGCAGCGGGTGCCATGCTGTCCTCAGGCCTCAGGGCAGGCCTCCATCAGGGCCCATCCCTCACGCTCGCTCCACCCGGGAGCCCAGCAGCTTTAGCAACGTCAGTGGAAAATGCTCTGGGCAACAGCAAACTCAGACTCAAAAGTACACAAGGTTTTGGAACAAACGCTGAAGAGAAAAAACAATTAGACCTGAGGCAAATGTATGTAAGTTAAATGCATGCTGTATTTACCAAGACACTTCGTGCTGAACCAGTCAGATCCTCTTCCTTGTAAGCTATTTTCTAGGCAAGGAAATTACATCAGAAATTTCACTAAACATTTTCAAAGATCACAAAATTTTAACTTAGATGAAATCTGTGTAAAGATTTGATATTGTCCCACCTAAGAGGTGATTAAACTGGAAAAGATGAAGAACTGGTAAAGAAAACATGACAACAGGCACACTGACTGACACGACAGCAGACAACAACCACAAGCCTTGTCAGCAGAAGAGGCAAAATTTAATGTTTCTCCTTCAAGCAGCGAAATACCTAGGCTATGGGTGAGCTGACGTGCTATGGGAGGGGAAGGACAGCGGAGCGGTGCCCAGGGCAGCAGCCACTCAGCTTCCCAGAGCTTCACCCTGGCTAAACAGGCAGCAGCGCCATGGACTTTTTTGCTCACATAGGCATTGGTGACTGCCCAGAGCAAGCCCCAAGAGGGACGAGGTTGGTCGTATGGGTCACTCCATATCAGCCCTACAAAAACTGCCAGCTTGATATTTGCATTAATAACCCAGGCACAAAAACCAGGAGCGCTCTAATGAAATATGCTGATAATGCTAAGTTGGAAAGCATGGGGAATAAAGAATATTGAAAAAACTCCCACAGGAAAGAGCTGGATGATCTTCAGGACTAGATATTAGAAACAGGATCAAATTCAATTGTACAAACAGCAAATTTATGCACTTAAGGGCTGGAGGGAATTTGTATTATGTTGTTTTGGAGGGCCTGGTGTATAAGGAAGTGAGACATGACTGCACTTGTTTCTGGCAAAATGATTTGCCAGATCAATAGACTGTCTTCCTGAAAAACACAACTGTCATCCCAGAATACATGAAAGAAGATGTATTTCCAGTCAAACTGAGGTAAGATTAATACTACTGTCCAAAGGAGACCTCTTTTCAAATACTGCAGACAGATACTGGACAGCTTTGCTTAGAAAGTTCAATTACCCAGAAGCACAGAGAGGTTCCTGAGATAACCAGGGAATGGAAAGCTCCTGAAGTCTAGCAAAAAAATGAGTTGTGAGGGGATCTGAATGCACCAGGGTTTATACACCAAGATGTAAAGGTAGGCAATTAGGCTATAGAAAATGCTGGCACAACCTCAGATGTAGATGGACTGTCAATGAGTAAATGGAAACTGGAAGTTAAAAAGAAGACTTTGTATCTGAGTGCAAGTGACAGAGGCAACAAAAAGAGGGATGGTAATAAATTTCTGAATGGGAGCATCCATGGGACAATTGTTCATGGAGGTGGGGTCCCCTCAGTCACAGTGAGTTCACAGCTGGGCGCTGCTGAAAGCAGGAAGTCTCAATGCCCCCTCAGCAGCAAGCGTTGAACCTATCTTGTGTCAGCACGAGCACTCATCAAAATATTCTCGGTCTCAGAGCTAACGCTCATCAAAATACTCTTGGCGTCAGTACTGCCACTCGTCAAAGTACACTTAGGAGGATTCAACAAACCCATGGTTTTGCTGCATTAAGTAATTTAAGTCCCTTGTGAAGAGGTACGATGAGCCCCAGAGCTGACGCAGGGAAGGGAAAATACCTCAGCAGCTGTAAATAGGGAAGGAAGAAAGGGCAAGCATATCCTTCAGCCACTGCAGAGCCAGCGTAACCAGCTGCCCCCAGATTCACACTCTAGGACGCCCTTAATTCTGGTCAGGCCCATATACCTATATTGATGCTTTGCACAGCAGCCTGCAAGTGACCCATTATTGAGGAGGACCTAAAAGAGATGCTGTTGTTTGAGTTACTGATTACAATCCTCTAATTCCTCTTAGAAGGATTTAGGATACTCATCAACCTGGGGGAAGCTCAAAGACTTCTATAAGGTCTGTATGCCTTTTCCAGATTTAGAAATTTAGACAGATGCTCTCTTAAAATGCACTTAGTTTAGCTTGCTTAAGTTAGATACATGGTTTCCCAGCATTCACTACACTTTCTTTCCAGCAAAAGTCTGCGCTTCCACAGGTTTACTAAAGCTACCAGTATAGCTTAGGGCTCTACTTGTACTCTCAGCTATTTCTGGGGGAATCAGTTAAACTAAGACCACCCTCCTTATCTGATGGCCACAAAGGGATTTGTGCCAAGAAAGATGCAAGAGATTATAAAATGTAAAATATTAAAGTATACAGTACAAAAGACAGAGATCAAACAGAATTACTTAACTCGGAGGGAGTTTACAGTTGTGTTTGGAGGGATGACAAGGAGAAGCACAGGGTCTTTGCATGTGGGTCTGACAAAATTATCGCTTTTTAAAAGATACTGCTGTTAATGTTTTTATGTTCTGGAAGATCATATGTTATGTTCTCAAAAATCTGGAAATTGTGTCTGGCATGAGACAACAAAGAGATTGATCATTCTCTGCCTTGTACAATGCAAGAAGTAGGAGGTAACAGAAGAGGGCAGTAAGCTCAAAACCAATGAAAAGAGACCTTTTCTGGCACAGCCCCTGGTTATAATGTGGAACCTCTTGCCACAGGAAAGCATGGATAGTGGAGCTCTGTACTGGTTTTCAAGCTGGGAACAGACAAGTTAATGGACATAACTGAGGGCTGCCAAACACATAGAAGTCATACCCGACTCAGAAATTCTTGGAGTCCTGGAAAAGGACTCTGGGGAAGCTTCATACGCGCTTGTTCTGCTCTTCTGCTCCTCCATCAGCATCTGCCTTGGGCCACTGGGACAGGACAGTTGGCCAAGCGCCCCTCTGACCTGACCTGGGCCGCTCTGCCTGCACCCTGGCAGGGCCCTGTTTCTCCCAGGGGTTACGTAGGGTCTGCCGGCATCCAGCTCCAGGGTTGCTGGGGGCCAGTCAGCTGCTCTCCTCCCACCCACCACCCCTCTGATGGACACACCCACGTTGTTCAAGTTGTGTTTACTTTCAAAGTAGGCCAAGAGAATGATTCCTAAACAGGTCCATCCATTTCATCCTCCTGCTTGGTCCCTACTTTCAGGACAAAAGGGCTGGAAATGGCTGGGGAGCCGCTGGCATACCGCCGCCTCTCAAGGTCTGTCACAGGCGTCTCGGTTCCCGAAATGAGCCTGGCTGGAAGGAAAACACCACGGGGTCACCAGCCTGCACAGCTCCTGGGGACTGAGCCGAGAGCTTACAAATAGATGACAAGTCTGAAATTTAAAAACATTTTTAAAGCCTACCTTAAGTAACATGGCAAGCAGGATATGTCTGGGAATATTTTATCAGTAGAAAAACCCACAAATTACGCCATGTTATGCTTTATCATTATTATTACTGTTATGACTCACTGCACAGAAAGTATCATAAAAAACACAACACTCTTGCAGATCCAATAATGCAATCAGTGCTATTACAAACTAAGCTACAACCTAACAGTTATACACAGTCTTGGAAACTTATGCCAAAAGATACACTTCTGTCATGAAATCACATCATAGGTGGACTAATGTTTTGTCTTCAGTAACAGTGAGGCACATAACTGTGTAATTTTAATAAAAGCCATTACTTTAAAACAAACTAAAAGCTATAGTGAAACACTTGTGAAACACGATGAAAATTATTTAAGCGACATAAGACACTGAGCAATCAGCGTTAAAATAATATTATTTCAACATAAATCATACAAGTCTTTCCTATGGTAGAGATGAAATAGTAATAATTTAGCTTGCCTGCCAATCTATCCTAAAAGCCATCTTTTTCAGTTTAAGTAGTAGTTTTGGTATTAATTATAAAGAAAATCGGGGGGGGGGGGGGGGGGGGGAGCAGATTGTGGAAAAAACATCTTTGAAACATGAGGGATGTAGAAAATTACAGTGGAAAAAAATCTACACTATAAAAGACAATACTAGAGAACGAGATTTTCAGAAACATTTGCTGAGGCGTTGATACAAATTCTTTGAAAAGGCATGGCAAAAACCTGCATATGTTAAGACCTAAAAATAAAACATTTCACAAGAAAGAATCACATGTGATCTGTGGCTTTTACAAGGAAAAAACAGTTATACTAATAATAGCAATTCTGTTTTCAGAGGTGTTACTTTAAAAATGTACACAAATGAAGTAGTGTAGTTTTGTTTACAGCAACATCATTTTCTGGAGCATTATCTTAAGTCACAAACATATGAGCCCATCACATACAGACCCAATAGCATAAGGGCCAGAACAAAAAAAAATGAGCAAGATCCTCTCTGCTCTTCCAAATCTCCCAAATAGTCACAACAATAGCACACAGGAGTAGGGAGCTGGGGGATTTTTCTTACAGAAGAGGGCCCCAACTAAGGAAATTATCCTTATCCAAGATCGTGCCTGTATACCTTGAATTAACTGTAGCATTTGCATATGAGGTTTACCAAACCAAAGCTGGAATTGAGAACCAAGAAAAACAGATGAGCTTTGGAAATAGATGGGTCCTCCAGCAAAAGAGGCTGCTCCAGGAAAGCAAAAAGGGGGGGAAAAATGAGATGGCAAGAGAAAAGAGGACAGAACAGGCCAAGTGTTTAAAGAAACAGACAGAAAAAAAAAGGCGATTATAAAGTACTTCGACTTGAAAGAAGAAAAAGAGGCTATTAAAGATTTTTGAAAAGGGAACAGGTTTGCATTTGAATATGAAATGGATAACAAACTGGGAATTATCCCTGGAAATGAAATAGAAACTTTCATTTTCAAGAAGAGAAGGAAAATGCCCACCACCCAGCTTCTGAACTAAAATTAACTCTCCAGATTTAAGAGACTGTATAGATGGAATGTCTAAAAGTTATGGAAGGAAAAGAGCAGAAATGATAGGGACCTCTTTAGAGGCCATAGGAAGAATTACAAACTTAAAGCTAGAAATAAAGGGAGTTCATAATCATAGTACTAAAATGCATCTTTGTTGGCATATCAGTGTTATAAACGAGAGAAATGACTGGCTTCATGATATCTGATATCATTGCTGTGTCTCCTTGACCACTGTGGGAATTCTTTATCATTTCTTCTGTCTGTTCACCCTGATTTCTGTCTCCACAACTCTCCATTATGTACACCTGAAATTTCAGATTAAATATAGTGCTAGACAAGGACATCAAATGCGAGATCTGAGCTGCGATGCATTACTGAAAAGGAAGACAGAGTTTTAGCTGAAATCAGCAGAAAGGGCTGGATGGGTCGAATGCCAGTAGGAAATTGTCAACAGGCATATGCAGACATTCAAGAGAAAAAGACAGGTTCAGGGAAATGATGGAGACACTGATATGAGAAAGATGCCATATCAACTGCATAGTTAATGCTAACCCACATTGCAGGAGCAAGCTGTGCAAAGAGAGCCTCCTGCAACACCATGCTTGAGAGGGCTGTGGTAAAAGGAATGGGCACTGTTTGGCTATCAAGCACATGAAGATGAGGAAACTTCCCATTAAGTGAAAAATTTTCCCCTGATGGTGTACATCCTCTACCAAGTAACCTGGAAAGGTCTCAATTGTAACTCAATTATATAAGGGGAAGTTATCCCCCTCAAAAGAAGGGAAAAGGGAGGGAATCAAATTTATATAGGAGATTATTGTAAAAGATGGGAAACTACCAGCATGTTGCTTTGAGAAAAGTGCTGAAAGGCTCCTTTTATTAACAGGACTCATAGATATGGAAGGAGTGACAAGGGGAGGTAATTTTTTAGAACACCCCATCTTGTACAGCAGGGAAGAGAAGGCAGGCTGATTATTACCATGAAACAAGGACCAAGAAAGTAGAAAACTAGATCAAAGTGAAGAGAAGGGATGTTTCTATCTGCCAGTCAGTAAGAGTGCAAGGGACAATTAGCATTACCTCGCATTACACCACGGTCCTAAAACATTTCCAGTATCGGCCATGAGCTAACTAAAAATTACAACAAGATAAGAGTCAAAAAAGCCACTTAGCCAGCGGATTTCTGTATCTGACTAGCTAGGACATTTTAATTCCCTTTATCCTCATGCCTACCCAAACACCTTCTCTCTGCTCATACATGATCTTTCCTTTGCACTTCAGGGGGGATTAGCTATCTCCATACTCCATGAATCTATCTGCTTTAATAGCCACAGCTCTAAAACTTTCATCCCCTCCTTCCCCTCAAAAGAATTGCTGCATTTCTTTTTATGTGGATAGTTAATTTAATGACTGTATCTGCTAAGTTAGCCAAATGGACTAATCAATCAGAATTAGGTAGCTTCTCTTAGATAAGGCAGCAGTTTTCACAGTGCCTACTTAGAGGAAGGAAAAACAACTGAGAAAACCAAAGCCAGTTCTTGTCTGCACAAATTGAAGCTTCTCCCCTTTTTTAAATATTCTTACTGTGCTTTTCTGTTCTTGTTGATGCTAATATGAAGGGGAGAAAGGAGAAAGTAATTTCTTAATGTTTCTACTCCTACTGACTATTTAAGACTTTCTCCAAAAAGAAATTAGGGACTCACGAATGGGTTGAGTCCTCAAAGGATTATACACAAATGCTGAGTCTTACCCAACCTCAGTCCTTTCCTGGAGCTTAATTTCACATTTCAGTAACAGACAATGATACACAATTGCAATCTCTGATGAATTTTCTTCCAAATACTAACATTTGCTCAATTTTTTCCTCTCCAGGACTTCTCTCTCAGATCTCTAATGCCATATGACTTGAAAATGCACTTAGTCCCTTTATCCCTTAGCAGCTAATTTGCCTGTGGAACATGATAGTAACTGCCCTGTACCTGACTGCAGACACCAAACTGCAGAGCAACTCTGCAGCCCTGTGCAGGGCCTCCACCTCTAGCATTAGAGATGAAGTCTTACAGCTCTAGCTTACAAACAGCATGTGTTTGATTTACTGGATTGGCTTCATTTCTTGATGGGAAAAGTTTTAAGCAGGTTGAAGACATTCTTGCTCAGTTTCACTAAATCTCTATTACACACATGGTTCCTATTACTAGCACAAAAAAAGGAGAGCGGACACAAGAAAAGCTGCAAGGAAAACCTGTAAAGCAACAGTGGTAGTTCCAATGCTCAGGCTGGTGCGGCCATATCCTGATGCTGGACATGCCTTGTACACATGAACTGTACCTGAAGTACATCCAGCTCTCACTAACAGCAGGCATTCTGTGGTATCACTGCCCATCTGCAGTTACTACATCACAGACTTTTTGGCCCATCCTTATCAACTTTTGCAATTCAGTCTGATCTCCTCTATCTAAATGACCACATGGGCAATTTTATGAGAAATCACTGTAAGTGTGGCACATAGTGATGAACAGATACTGCTTTTATTTTCCAGGGAAAAAACTAAGCTTTTATATTTAAGTTCTGCAGCTAGGAAGAGAGACACTTATAAACTAATCACATTTCTTTTCACAATGTTTTAATGAAATCTGAATGTAGCTCTCTACCCCAATGACGTAAGAATAAGACAAACCTAAAGTAGCTCTGAAATCGTAATTTCAGATTCTATTTTTTATTGCAACTTAAATATAATCAAAGTATTGTTAATATTTCTTGCATCAATATTAACATTTCTTAATATGAATAATGAAATTGGTCAGTAACATCTGATACGATATATAATGAAAATACTTTTTTTAAAATAAAGCATTTTAAAACATTTTGTGGCACAAGCGCTGCAAAGGGCACAAATTCAATACAGCAGTTAATTCATCCTGCTGGTGATGGAGGGAAGGTGATTACATTCTTCTCTTTCAGACAACAGGGAGATTTAATCTACTGCCCTAACAAGGAAGCTGCACCCCCTCACACAGAGATTCTTCCCAGTATCCAAGTGGAGACACTGCCACTCAAGATGCCACAATGATAAACCAGAGACTTTAACAAGCATAAAAAGTAGATGGCAGCTGCTTGCAAGACTCTTGTCAGGCAGAAAGATGAAATAGGATTTGTCTAGTTCTAAACTTCTGTTTTCACAGCCAGAGTTGAAAGCAGTCTGGGCAAGGTTCACTTATGCTGCTGCTTACCTAGTTTTTCCTTACAGTACTGATGGCAATGCAAGTGTCAATAAAACCTCACTCTGCTTTTGCTGATGAATAATTTACACCTGTATATCTTCAGGCAACTACTTTTTTTTCCTACAGAAATTTCAGAAGGAGTCCTATTAAAATGAGCAGATATTTTTAGACCGTGTTCATACCACTACTACAAAGCAGCTTCCTCAATGCCATTCTGTTCATACACTTGTTACTTTAAAGTCAGGATAAACATAGCTAATTTTAGTATTTGAGAACATGGTAAATTAATAATAAAGGGAAGAGGCAAGCACACAAGAGGCACGGGCTACACATATTCCTGCACAAATCTACTAGTGTGGTCTAATCCTAGTTTTTAATACACCTCTTCATACAGTCAAGCTGTTTTATACTATATGGAAAACCACTTCCCAAGTAAACTCACTTGTGATTTCAAGAACATTTCAACCCAACTCTTTGTTTATATTTGTGTATTATCCACAATAAAACTGCAAAATTAAATGCTTAAGTAAGTGTTATAAAATATCAGCCATCTCAACATGGCCCCAACATGACTTTATGCTATTAAATACAAGCACATACATTTTGCACAGGACACCTGTATCATTTAGTGAATGGACATTACTGAATATTTTTATTTGGTACCTTCCTTCAAGATTTGCCCTCAAATTTTAATTACTGTAAACATCATCTTGCCCTGGAGCAGAGACAAATTATTCCCATACTCATGAGCATTTCCATGACGCTCTCTCAAAGTATTTGCAAAACACAAATACTGAGTCCTCTACATATTGCCCCTCAGGAGACTAGGTGTTAGCGTTTTCCTCAATACTGGAAAGCTGTGAAGTATCTGTTGGTTTGGGTGCCCAGTTTGAAACTTCATAGAGCCATATATTGTAGAAATACACTATCTTTTTCATCATAACACATTTCAGATGTGTCCTGCGCTGTGTTGTAGTTAGGACAACTCAGGAGCTCTTGGAGCTCTTCAGAGCTGATCCCAACTGTCCTGCTCACAGGGCAACCAAAGAACAACAGTCAGTCACTAGAGGAAATGGTGCAGGCACCACTTCAGGGGATGCTTGTTCAGAGCCACGCAGGAAATCCCTGACAAAGGGATCAGGCATCACCACTTGCTTTGCACATACGCCCTTCCCAACCCAGTAACAGGTAAACTGGGACTGCCCAGCAAACCGTCTCATTGCCAGTACAGCCTTGCTTCACTCCCAGACTACCTTACTTTGGCAACAAATAGCACCTGATTACACAAATAAAATAGAAAAATTTAAGCTGCATAAAATAGGAATACAAAGGGGGCAAATTGTGCTCTACCCCAGCTCCTGCCTGTTTCATCATCTCCTTCCAAACTTCCCAACACCATACCCACCTCCTCTGTCCTCAGGTCCCCTCTCCCTAACCACATTCCTCCTACTCCTCTATTCCCCAGCCCATCACCCCTTCTTACCAACGAGCTTTTCCATGCCGCTGCTTCCAGCTTCTGCACGATGCCAAGAAAGACCAGCAAAGGAGCCAATATCTCTTCAAGGTTACATTTACAGTTTGGCACTAACACTGAACACATCCATCCTAAAATGTGCATCCTTAATGACAGCAAAGCTTTCCCCTGCTGTGCTGTCATTTCTTTTATAAGCACTTGGGATTATCACCCCCTTACACTCAATGGTTACCTGCTGTTAGAACTTGCATTTTATCCTGAAATCTGAAATGTTGCTCATGCCCTAAGAATTTTTTATGTAGTAATCACCATGAAGAATGATTCCTTCTAAACAGTGTACATTTTTATATAATTAAAGAGTATTAGCATACATGGATTGAAAAATTATGAAGTTTGTTTTTATTGTTAATCTAATGAATGCGTCAACTGTTCAAGTACCTGAGATGTTTCAGAAATGAGATCAGAAGAAATGGTTACCATGACTTCTATTTTTGTTCACAAAATGTGAACTTCAGAAAAGGGTATACCTGAAAATAGCTTTAATTCAAAAGATAGTAAACCTTAAATCGAGGAACTACTTAGTTTCTAGAAACTATTCTGATGGAGACAATCTGCTAGAATTTCAAGAAGATAGAAATGGGCTTGAAACTACAAAGATATTGAAAAAAGCCTGCTATTGGTAGAGGGGCTAAGGAAAAATGAGTCATGATGTAAAAAATATCTACAATGGCAGGCAAATTAAAGAGCAGGAAACTGAAATTACAGGTACCTGCTGTAGCACTGTAATCTCTTTTGATAAAGAAGGTCCATTTCAATAGCACAGAACACTGTGAATCAGAAGTCAAAGGTCTCACACTGCATTTGTGGGTGAGCCAGGGTTTTAGGCTGAAACTATGTAAACAAATCCAAATGCACAGTTAAGGGAGACAAGGAAGCTTCCTGAAGAAGCTTCTTGAAAAAGCAGTCTGCATTACCAGGAATATATCACAGAATATCCACACATGAAAAATGACACAAAGCTTTGTGAAATAAAATTCATGGCTCATCTTAAAAATGAATGAAGGGTGGGAAGACAAGAGTCCCTTAACCACCGAATCCTCAGGAGCCAGATTCCGAAACAACACTAATCACTTAACCACCATCCAAGGAATTATCACAGCTCCCCAAACTTACAATCACCAATCTTCATTTAGCAGATACAACTGCAAGAGAACAGCTAGCTTCAGAGAGACAAAAAAATCCATTTCCTAATGCTGTTCCAAGTCAGATTTGTCTGGCTTGCCAGACAGCTCTGGCATTGCTGATGACCCAGCAGGTTACTTCACTCCCCGTGTGTTACCTACCAGTAAATCATCCTCTCTAAACTCAAAAGGCTCTTCAATTTGGAGAAGAAAATGGGGTGAGGGGAGGAGAATATGATAGAGGTTTACAATATCATGTGGGCCATAGACAGAATTAATGCAAAGCTGTTATTCACCTAATTCCACATTAGTAAAATAAGGAAGTACTTGAAGAAATTAGAAGACCAATTTAAAACAGACCAAAGAAAGCACTATGTCACAGAACACATTGTGAATCTCTGCAACATGTTGCCACAGGAGGCTGTACAGGCAGACAGTATCAGAAGGTATCCCAGAAAGAGACTGATGTCATGGACAACAAATTCATAAACAGATACTAAAAGGCATATGCAGGAATATACCTTCTGGCACCCTTAATCAAACAGCCATGGAAGTTGGGGGAGGTGAGTGGAATGCACCCTGAAAGTGGCCTAGCCCATGTGCTCTTTCACAGCATCTCCCAATGCCAATGCCAGGACAGATGGACCATTGGTATGATGCAATTTCGTTTATTTTGTGTTTAATCCCTGTCACTGCTCCTTAGGGTAAAAGGAACACAGTAATTTGATATTTTAAAATTACCTTTCTATTCAAAGTCATTTCTTGAAACTCAGAGAGAAAATATATTTGTGCTTATAGGGTGCAAATTATTTGCCATATATCAGGACAGGATTGCTTTTAAATACATCATTCATATCCACACCATGTAACCTACAATAGCTGTACAGAGCAACAGCGGTCAGCAGCACACCCTGCTAGCTACATCCATTGCAGAGGCTGCTCCACATCTGTAATTGGAGAACCATTTCTGAAAATGCAGCTTTGACAGTATTCCGTCTGCTGCTGCATGGATAAGACTATGATTCAACTCAGACTGACAATCCTACAACAAAACATCTGCAGGGTTCAAATATTTCCCCCTTTTCTTATCATAGATATCACATCCCTCCTACCCTAACACTAGCTTCGCTCCTCTATACACAAAACTCCCCATCTTCACACACCTTCTCAAGGACAACCAAACCTTGTATTAAGGCCAATTACAGTGGTAGGTGACATAATTATGGCTGGGTTTTAAGTAGTAAAAGAGGGAACAGGATGAAATCCCTGGCATTACTAATGGCGTTCACATATCCATCTAACTTGGTGCACTGATTGGTAAAAAAAAATCTTAAACAACATTCTGAGCTTTGTAGCTGGTTCACTCATATACCATTGGTAGAAGTTCTCTGCTGCTACCATTCATTTCTTACATACATATATATATCCTAGATATACACACACACAGAGATCCTCTATATGCTATATATCCATATAAATTTATATAGGATATATTTTACATCACTGGGAGGCATCTGTCAGCAATACACTATACATTATACATCCAATTTGCTTATTTGCATCCAATTTGTCTTCTCTTGCTCCTTCACCACACCTTTTTCTATCCCTTTATTCTCATCTTTCACGTCCATCCTCTCTTAAATCAGGACCGATCCACTGCCTTGTTTGCAGAATTGTCTGTTTGGAGAATTCTAGCTCAAAATTCTTGATTTGAAAATAGCAGACTACCTGCTCTCTCTCTCGACTCAAAACACAAACCAAATTGCTTTATCCTGCATGCCTACTAACGTGTCTAATGTGCTAACAGACATTTTCAGAATTTGACATATTTTATTCAGCCATGCTCAAAAATAAACCACCTGCAACTTCTCATGCTGCCACCTAAGCAATGGTTTAAATTTCAGAAGATTGTATCCCAGGATGGAAAAAATGGCAGGGTCAAAGTAGACCCAAGTATATTGCATTCTTCCCGTAGGGTCTTAAATCTGAATCACAATCTCCTTACATCTCCAGAACGCTTGCCATGATGATTTCTCTTAAGTGGGCCTATGGTGCCAGCAAAGACTTAAAATTTTCTTTTTGTCATAATGCAAATCCTTATGACCATTTTGTCTTCTCCTGTAGCCTCTCATCTTTCAGCCATGATATGCCTATAAATAGAAACATTATATAACCATTTATTAAATGAGAACAGATTTCTAAGTATCTTATTTATTATTATCTATTAATCTTATCTATTTTTATCCTGAAGTATTCTTCTCAGGATGAAAAGGGATCTTCGTACTTGAGCGTGCCAGCTCCAGTTATCACTTTTCAAAGGACTAACCTCTTCATTCAGAGGCTACTTACCTGTTCCAGGTTTTTTTTCCAGGATTGTCATATTTTCTGTAGGTCAGGCTGAGCACCTGCTGTCTCAGATCTGTAGGACTCAAAGAATTATATTCTTTGCAGTTTGGCAACTATCTGGCATTTAACAGTTAAATTTTGAATGTGGCAGAGCAAAGCACTACAGTGACCATGCAAAGCACATCTTGCAGGAGGAGTTAAAAGGTGCAAGTACGAAAGCAACTCTAGCAGATGCAGAAGTGAGCAGAAACATATTCTGCTGTTCTGGCATATGCCTTGTTTTCCTCGAAATGGCTCCTAGTCAATGTCTCTCTGAACAGCTGAATATAACTGAGATGAAAAGGTAAGTCTGTTTAGAGTTAATTTTCACAAAGCAACTGCGTAGCCAGATCAAAAAACTGAACGTCTAAAGGCGCAGAACAGCTGCAGACGCTTTTAAATGCTATACAGCAGTGTGGTAGAGAGCCTTGAAAGAACAAAAGAACTGCCCTGAAGAGCACACAGTATAACACACTCCACCTCAGTTCCTTTGACTCAGTTACCCTGAATGGCCCCTTCCACACAGCACCTCACCACAAGGCCTCTGACAGCCAAAAGGGCCACTGTTGCTAGGCAAAGGGACAGGGAATAGAGAGCTCAGCATCATTTCTAAATGCCACCGTCCCTTTTGACTCCTGTCCTTTTGCCCACCCAAGGGTCCATTCACACATCCAGAACTGAAATATGAAACACAGCTGGCTGATGGGGTCTGCGGCTGGGAGCACACCCAGCATCTGTAAGGCTACCCCATCGGCCAGGGACACTGTCACATGCAGAGGGCTGTAGCTATGATCTGCATCTGAGTGCGGAGCTGCCTCTAAAATTTTCATTCAGTGAATGATCAGTTCGAATTTGACCAAGCATTTCTACAAGAAACCTACTTTCAAATCTCCTGTCGTCTTTGCTTGGCATCTCAGTGATGTGCTGACACTGTTTTACAAGAGAACTGCTCCAGCTCCTCACTTGTCCTCATCCTGAGCTAACCTGGTGTCCTAGAGGAACCTCTGCAGCTGAGCAAAGATATAGGACATTTTAAAGAGAGACAAGGAAATCATCCACCCCTTCTTCATTCTGCTCAGCCATGGGGAAATAGGACACCCAACTGGGAGGCTGGTCCCTATGGGATCCACCTCTGCACAATCAACGGAGAGAGCGAGCAGTTGCTCACAAAGGCAAGACATTGCCCTCCTGCCAGCCTCCTGCCCTGACCACCCTCTGCAGGAGCCCATGCTCTCCCTGCTGGCTACAGAGATCCTGGGAGATCAGCATCCTAATTTAGGTGCCTCTCTTCATCGTGCCTGAAAATCATGTGGGGGAACACCCCTGGGAATACAAACCAGTGCCTAAGTGGAGGGTTCAAGAGCCTCTCACTTACAACAGTGCTCATCAGTTCTTAAGGAACATCATGTGTGGTTTTGCAAACATCAATTTAGATAAATGGCACCACTGTTTACACCTACAGCTCACACTGACAAGCACACATTCAAGATTGCATTCTCCTCTTCAGTACAAAAATGTATAAGGATATCCTTCTTATCCTCCTTACTGCATATTTCTAGAATCTTGCTCAATTATTTATGTTTCTAAAAATAATCTTCTAACATGTCATGTGTTACTTATAATAAAAACTGGATTTAAGACTCAAGTTCTACAGTGAAATGCATTTGATGAGCAATCATCAGGGAGCCTAATGTGGCTTGCAGAACAAGAAAAAGCCTTCCAAAAGCTCCAAACAATATTGTAGAATTTAATGCTGAGCTAAACTATAAATTAAAGCTAACCAACATCCAAGGATGCTAATGGTTTTTAAGTTAGAAGACTTAGAGGGTTGTGTGTATATTTTTTTTTCTAAAATATTTATATATCTAATCCAGACTTTTTTTTCCTCTCACAAAAATAGAGACAGACATATCTACAATGATACTACCAATTAATCAATCCTGTAAATTTTTTTTGCACAGGAAGTTTCAGTATATCTGCTAAACACTGCTGGTATGACTGAAATCTACAGCACTCTATCTTAATATTTGGAGATGAGTATTAAACCGAAAGTTAGAAAAATAAATATAGCTGTTTCTTAAATCACAAAGACATATACATTGATGCATATTTCCTAACAAGCTAATTGATTCTGCATATAGCTATCAGTGTTTGGGGAGAGGCGATGTAATCTCAAACACTGATTGCTATAAACAGAAATATATATATACCCTTACAGAAAAGATAATTCAAAAGTAAAGTGCCTAAGTTTAAGGAATGCCTTAACAGGAATAAATGCATTCTCCATTTACATTTGTTTTGCTTAGACCAATAATGTGTGGAGGTGGAAACGACTATGCTGCATAGCAGTTAGAGAATTAGAGCATAAGAACAGAGAGCAAGATGTCTGAGAGACACACCTAAGATGCCCTGAAAACGTATTTATAATTAGTGATGGTCAGGAATTTCCAACAAATGGCTTTTCACCAAAAAAAACTTTTCCAAAGTGAAACTTTAATCAGAAATGTAACAGTTTAAAAAAAATCTTTTTTTCAAAACACATCTCCATATAGCCAAAGACCTGCACAACTCTGCACACTCACATTCAAAGCCCTGATTTGCTTGATTCAGATAAATGAGTATAATTAGAGTATCTATAGTAAGATGTGTACCCTAATCATTGCTCTTCAGACTCTTCTTGGGTTGGCATCAATTCCATCGTTTCCATCCTGTGCCATACAAGACATTCATTGGCCCAAAGGAAGCAAAGACAAGACTAACTAAAAAAATGTCAGCATACCTGAGATACAATAGGCTTTGCTTTAAGTCTCCTGGATCTACTGTCAGTTCTCTTCCCTCTTTGTTCCCAAATTGACATTTTCTCTCAAGAACCTACATGAGATATTTTGAACTGCTGAGCATTCATTATATCCATTAACAAAGCAGAGGGTATTAATGTGCAGCACTTTTGAAAATCAGTCCATTTCTATTTAAACAACAGAACATGGATCAAGCATTTGAGATATGTATTTTTGGCCAAAAATACGTAAGTGTTAAAACATTCAAAACAAGAGAATAAAAACGTGGAAGGGAGCCCTAGAGATACACCCAAGTTTCATGGAAACTTACTGTGTGGGAAAACGTGGTTAAACCCAATGGCAGATGGGTGATGCACTGCAGAACAGGTGGATTCCAGCTCTTCCAGTATCTGTATCATCACCTTATACAGAGTTCAGGCTTTGCACAACAGGTTAGTATTTTGGGTTACAATAGCAGAGCAAAGACCTGCTACCACTTCTGCATTACAAGAAGTGCCTGTCATCATTAAAATCTACTGACCTTACATTTTCTTATGAAATATTTTAAGGGGAAACAGATTTTAACAGAGGAGAACCCTTTTCTAAATACAACTGGCTTTCCCTTCATTGAGGTGCACAATCTGGGGTACAGACAAATTTCTCATGGAGAATTCCAGCATTTGCAAAGCTCTTTTCATTTTGGTACAATACACCCTACAGCTTTTCATTGCAGAAGGCATGAAAAAATAACACATAAACTATCCAAATATATATGGGTTTGTATTTTGTATTGAAATATTTGAATTCTATTTGAGGAGATTTTAAACTCAATTTAACATCAGAAACAGTAGCAAACTCCTGAAATGCAACGATACATTCTCTACAAAGCCTTAATCCATATATACAAACAGTATAAAATTAACATTTATTTAAACAAATTAGAGTAGATATGTTCTCCCTTAGCTCAAGCATCCTTACATATGCTATTTCACTCTTTAACAGCCTGCAGCCTAAAATGCTCTTTAGAGTTAAATAATGCATTTGCAGACTTAATATATAATATCAGCAGGAAGCACACATTAAGGACAAGGTGAAGAGAGGAAACGTTTTCAACTTAGAATAAGGTAACCAAAAAGCAGGAGCTGAAGAAGTGCTATTCCAGATATTGCGAGCTGCTAGAGAAGTTTTCTTTATACACAGGATGATGATATTGTTCCAAGACATAAAGTTTGTACTTCAGTCCTCACAATCTGAGCATGCACAAAGTGAAGGTGCCCAGTTCCCACTTCAATGAGTGGGAGTCAAGGGCACTCAGTGCCTGGAAGAACTAAGCCCTCTGAGATGAGACACCACTCACGCCAGCTTACTTTCAGCTTACAAGAATGGGTCTATAAGCATAGATGGGTATGCATGCCTGAATCCATGTATGTGCTTCAGCTTCATTCACAGAAAATGAAATGAAAGGTGACACTTATTCAGAAAATGTAGACTTAGATTTGCTACTTGAAAGCACTAGTGTGCAGTAGAGCACGGGAATTGCTCCTTAGCAGCAAGGCAGAACCCCAGCCTTGCGCTCAACAGAAACGATGGTGAAAGAACAAAGTATTATTTATACTATTGTGCCATCTCCTCAGAAAGGTGACAAGAGGTGTAGAACCAAACAGACTAAAATTGCAGAAGACAGCAGCAGAGGGCAAACCTGTTAGGTGTCCCAGGGGTCACCCCATTCCCAGCTCCTCCCACCACCACCCTGACCCAGGTATGCCCTGAAGCCGAAGGAAGCCTCCTAGGCTGTCTGATCATCATTCTCCCTCCCCCCTATCTAAACACAGTCCAAGTATTTAAAGGCTTTTGCCCACAGTATGTTGATATAGTTCTGTCCAGTATCATAATTTTGTACCCCTGAAATCCTTTAATTTCATTTCCCAGTGGATTTTAAAACACAGAAAGTCCCACACAGTGAAAGCTCAGAAAGTTCTGCTTCGTTACCATCTGTGTCATGCCATAAATGGACCATAAATAGCACACATGCATTACACTTTTATCAGCACAGTTTCCGTTCACTAGTGGTAATTCAACACAGAAATACCAGACCCCTTAGTCTAATGAGAAAGAGTGTATTAACATTTTTTTTCCAAGTCGGTTTTCTCCCCCAAGCAATTCCTTTTTTAATCTTCAAAGATACTTAAATAAGAGAAACACACCAAAATAGAACCTTATTCATCTTTCCTGTATAAGCAACTTGTTGTAAAGCACTGGAAAACAATTCAAAATAAGCAATTATTCTTTGCTACTTGGCCACTTGAGCCCCAGCAATTTACTCAGGATACAAATACGTATTTTAACAGTACTATTGATACGGGTTTATAAAAGGACATGGAAAAAATCATGAGTTACTATCCCAGACTTGAAAAATATCATTTTCAAAAGCACAATAACACTCTTGTCTCAAATTCAAGTTTTTCAGAGCTGTGCAGCAAAGAACCCTATACTATGACTACAGAGAAGTCAGTGACTAGATAATAGCAACACACTAGATAGTGAATGAAACACAGAATGCAATATTTCATCCAGGGCAAAAAAGGAAAGCTTGCAGAAAAAGAATACAACCAAAAGAATAATAAACACAAATGTAAACCAGTTTATTAAATCAAAATTTGAGAAAATGTTTAAAATGTTGTATATTATGTTGGTTTATTTAAGCCTAGACTTCAAAAACTTTTGCAATATTTTTAAAGAATATATTTGTTTTCCTTTCCTCCCACTGTTACTGTTTCTCATCCATCAAGAAAAAAAAGAACCTATTGCCAACCCAAACTTCTTTATTGTTGTTGGTTTTGTCAGAAAAACTGATAAATTACGTAAGATTTTGGCAAACATACAGGTTATTTTTCTAATAGAAAACCATATTATCTTTGCAGCAATTATTTATTTTAGTTTTGATGAGAACGCAGGTTATCACTGGCAAGCCTACTTCAGAAGTTCACAACACTGTTCACACAACTCCAAAAACTAATTAAGACAGAATTTCAATGGAAATTGTTGAGACTTCTAAACATTTGTCTTACAGATGGAAGAAGGTTTCTACCATGACCTGACCAGAGCTGGCCAGGACTCTGAGGTGCATTTGTACCTCTGAGATCTTCAAGGATAGAATGCTTTCCATTTAAAAAATAAATACATCAACAGTAGGTTTTATTTTAATCTAAATTAGAATAATTACCTCTTTTAACCACGTGTCATAAGCAAAAAAGAAATGGCTACACAATACAGTCTACGTATATACAGAAAGGGTGTGTAAAAGAAACCCCTCCAGCTCACAGAGTCATTGCAGGGCAGCACCACTGAAGAAGACAGAAGCAGTAGGTGTGAGGTGGCACATTAAGTCTCTCCTAGCAGAATAAGTAGGGCTGGGGCACAGGCTCAAGCATGGGCATATGATCATCCACAATGTCTGCTCAGATATGCAGTTTTGTTCCATATATCATGCCCTGAGAGAGAAGCTTCCTGAAAACAGACACCGCTGCCATGAGGCTGCAAGGTGTCCGAGCCTAGGAAGTGAGGAAAGAGTGAAGAAGCCTTCCCAAAGACCCTGGGGATAGTTTTCTTTCTTGGGGAACATCCTCACAGACAAAGACCCCTCCAAGCATGAAGGCATCCATACTCTTCTAGCTTTCATGCACAGTCCTGCACTCTGGGACTAGAGACTGAGGGCAAGGATTTCTCCTCCAGGTAAACCTGGAGTTTGGTCTAAAGCATCTTTCTGGGTCTGAAAATGAATGAAATATTACAAATAACATATGACCTGGAGATGCGGTTCTCTTAAACAACCTTTAGTGCTCCACTTGAAGCCAGGCAACCTGGAAAAGCCAAAGTTGAGTGTCACTTCTGTATACAGGCCATAGGGCAGAGGCCAGAAGACTGTTGCGTGTCACTTCACCTGTAGCAACAAGCTTGAAGATGGAGAAAAGGACAGTGCAACTCTCTGAAAGACTCCAACATGAGAAGAAAAGGGGCAGGGGAGGGGGAAGAAAAGTAGAGGTTCTGGGAACAGCTGCAGACCATATGGGCTTCCTAAAATATGGTCCTCTGCCAAAGCTGGATGAGAGGCGCAGCAAGAAGCACGGACCACCTTTCATGTCCTTAGGCCTGCAACATGAGGAAAGACAAGACACATGCACCCTATGAGGCTGTAAAAGGCAAAACCCACTACACTGTTCGAAGTGCCCATGCACACACAGTAGTATATATGGATAAATACTCAAAGGAGATGCATGCATGCAATACTACAAAAAGAGTACTACATATTTTGCAGGATGAAGTCAAATTGATCCCTTCTTCACGACCTCTACAAAGCGCACTGTAATTGTCACACAGATTTTTAACTAGAGCCCTTATATGCTATTGTTAATATGTAAACCAAAGAATATGTTCTCCAACTCTCCACCAAGATTAATCCTAAAACTCTTAGAGTTCTCCCCTTGACACTAAACCATGAGCAATATCCAGAAAAACTACATGTACTACACACATCACTTCATGTTTAATTTTTCTAAATTAAACAGCTATCACAAATTTTCACCACTGTGAATCAACAACCCAAAAACCCACTTAAAAATTCAATGCAGTGACACAAAAAGGGATTACAAATATTCTTAAAAGCATTTCCTGTGTTGGTATCAGGCTGATGATTATTTTTGTCTCTTACATCAATTACTGGACTATGGCTAACACACTGGTACACCTTTTATTTCTTTAATATTAAGACATTAATGTCTTAAGAACAGACACTCGTTAGTAACTTCGCTTCCGAAGACAATCTATAGTAAAAATCTTCTGTATCACAGATTCTTGGAAATTCAAAGAGAGAAAAGAGAATTCTGACAATGAAACAGTTCCAATTAGCTAACCATTTCACCCAAAATACCTCACAAAGTATTAAAATAATGTGTCTGAAAATGAGCACAGAACTGTAATTTTTCAGACAACCAGAGTGCAAATTATTTCCAAATGTACTTGGAAAAAAAAAAAAAGTGCTATCTTTCCACCCACATGAATATTTATTACTGTCTACATGATGGTATAAAAGCATTTGACACAAGTGAAAGGGAATAAAATTGCATGATTGATACTGGATCCCTAAATACTCTGTGCTTTTCCCTCTTTCCCCCTTCAGATCATAAGCATTCACTTTTTAGAAAATAAAGGCAAACAGAGATTAGTGAAAACAGACGTTCTCCCTTTCCTTCTGCTAGAGGTCTCATTAGCAAAAAAAGATCGGGATGACATGAAAAATGCAGCAGACCCAAATCCCCCGGTACATTCTTAATTTCACAGTCCTGCTCCATCTCTAAATCCACTGCTTGTGTCACTGCTGAGCAGAGCAGAGTGGCTGCAGTCCTCCAGCTCAGGCCCAGCAACACTTTGAGGTTAACACATAAGAACCACCAAAATCAGTTCTGCAGTTTCTGCCTGCTGGCACAGTTCACACACAAGCGCAGGCTTCTGTGTCCTCATGACCGCAGAGGTTACAAATCTGCAAGCTGCCAGGATAATTAATCTGCCCAGCGGCTCAGTCCCTGCAACCTCTTTTTTCTCAGAGCAATCAGGGCCAGATAAATTGGTCTGGCAGTGACAACGTTCCCAGCCACCACTTTTCCTTGATCCTTCTCCATGGACACGTGCCAGCTACAGAGACAAAGCGTGGCCACTGGAAACATGCTGCAAAAGCCGTTTGGACATAACCACTCCTGCTAATCATCTTTCCTGGGGCAGCCATTTAGTGCTTCAGGTCTTACATTCTCACATCCATACACGACCTGTGGTGGATTGGCTGCCTGTGCACGGGATAGCCATGGAGCACACAGACCATAGATCTGGCACTGCTTGCAAAAACAAGATTAGTTGCAGCTGCACAGCTCAGCTGAACCTTTCGTGCATACTATTCCCAGAGGAGAAGGGTTTTCCTGACACTCCTTCTCCTGACATGCAAAGGTGCTAAGGTACTTGCACAGCCAGATTGGGCTGTGCTATGTCAAAACATCTGGCCACCAAAGCAACGTACCTCTCTCAGCATAGTGTTTATTCATTTGTTTTGATCGGGAAGGCACTCTGTAAATGAAAAAATCTCAGTTCAAAGACAGGAGATTTGCTCTAAAAAAGGAATTTCTCAAAAGACGTCTGGAAACTGAACAGACAAATGTGCTCTGTTCCTCCCAGAGACCCTCCTGGAAGCAGTCTGGGTAGGATTTTCTGGGTTTTTTAAGCTCATTCGTGTTTTTTCCAGTAAGTATAAGTCTCTATTGTTAACATATGCATTATTTAAAAGATACTGAGTTTAAAAATAGCACTAGCCCGCCAAGGGAAAATGGGAAAAACAGTGAGCTGAAAGCCACAGCACTTCTCTCACAGATTGTTTCAGCATGCAAGATACCACAGCCTTCTCCTGTTTTCATTTCAATCTAGTAGCTGTCTTTGACATATGCCCACCCATTTTCACCATCAAGGTATCTGAGGAGAGCTCATTCCTGAGGGTGCATATTACAAGTCTCTGTGCACCACTCAAGACAGCAAATCACTACCACTATAGGTCCTGGGATATATATATAGTTAAAGCCTTTGGGTTTGGAAGTTCTGCGTTCAACCCCCATGATCTGAGTTCACCTATTAGGTGAGCACCTCACACCCTTCTAGTATGTTAAAGCCCACAACACCCTTTCGAGTTACAGATTGTCTATTATCCCGCTTAAGAGACAGGGGCCAAGTTACAGTGGGATGATTTGCCCAAGACTGTAAGTGAAGCACATGGTAGACCAGGGGACCACACAGTCCCAGGGGTGTTCCTAGGTGCTGCATCACCTTTGCTCTTCCTTCAACTGCAAACAACCACTATACATGCAAGATGGGTGGGCTACCAAGGCAGCTCAAACACAGAGGAAACTCTCGCACACACTAAATGTACAGTGCACAATTACTTGTAGTGAGCACCAAGACCTCCTCAGGCACAAAAAAGATATATGGGACAAAAACATCAACATCCTGGGGCATCGGGAAGGAATAAGAAGTATCTGAGGCCATTCTAAAATCAACAATGATCCTGACTCTTTCTTTCATCTGTAAATTGAAGTCCAGAAGACAGACCTGGAAGTACTTAACAATATTCTGTTTATAAAAGTAGCAGCACTGAGCTCCAAGACAAGGAAAAAGCAATCCTCATGTAAAAACTATGTACACATCAGAACTAGAAGACTGTTCCACACTGCAAGAGAAACTAACTCAAGCATATATATGTTAATTTTAGTCCAAAACATTTTTTTCTGGAGTTTAGCTGCATACTGGTTGTAAACACTATATTAACATTGTGTCTATGAATGTTTATTCGCAAGGAAGAAAGGAGAACCAAAAAAAAAGGGGGGGGGAGGCGAGGGGCAGGAGGGGTTACCCTGTTTAAAATATAGCAGGTTGTCCACATACCTCAAAATTCAATGTGGGATAGGTAGTCCTTCTCTCAGGTATAGAGTAAGAGGTAGAACCTGTATGGGCAATACCTTATATGGTAAAGGCATAACAAAACAAAGCAATCACTGCATAAATAAACCCATGGATAATAACAAGAGTGTTCCAACAGTTTGAAAACATATAAAAATAACCCTAAACTAACCCAAGGCTGCTGAGGAAGAAATCACCACTATCAACATCAAGCTCCTGACAAACACCCAGGGACAGATCAAGAAAGGGTGGTGAGGATTAAACTGCTGGGGCTGCGGCTAAGATAATGACTTGATGTTTATGCACTGAGGAGAGTAACAGAGAGTCCTTTCCTTACACCAGCTTGCAAGCAGGGAGATTGTCCCCCTGAAGTGATAGGCCATTTGTTATGTAAGTCACTCCCTTGATATAGAGGCAGCCCTTTAGTCTAGAAGCACCCTCCCAAGTTGTGGGAGACAGCAGAAGTCAGTGCAAGAGCATGCGGTGAAAACACCCTGGGGCGTCTAAACTTAACAGTGGCTAAGGACACAAGAGAATAGAAAAAACCAATGTTTGTGTATAAATATACCTATATGGTCACCTTGAAATCTCCACTTTTTGAACAGAAATATGATCTGCAGTATTTTAGCAGAATGGTAAAGGACCAATATCTGTACAGAGTGCAATAACCCCGTAGTGCAGCAGATACCACATGGTACCTGCAAATTGATTTTGGGCTGCTGAAGGAAGGTACTGATCATGGAAGGTACTGCTGATAACAATCTCTGTCACGGAGACACCCCCAAAAAACAGCATTAAAAGCTGCATAGTTCTAAGAGCTAAGAAAAAGTACTATTCTTATTTAGAGAAGAGAGAGACAACAGTACTATAAAACACATTAAGACAACACTGTAAATACATGTACAAAAAGATTCCAAAATAGTAATTAAAAACAAATTCATTAATCTAATTTCATAATTGGTGGAAGAGAGAAGACCTTAAATGGGAAGAAAAAGCAGAGGAGAAAGTCACTGAGAGAGAAGAGACATGGCTGGAGGAATAGCTGTAAGTTAATGCCAGGAAAAGGAATAACACATTAAAAATAAATGGAAAATAGGCAAATTTACGAGTCAGGAGAACCACATTAAAACTTTCAGCAAAGGTTTAGGGCAAGACGAAAAACCCCTCTGGTTACTCAGATCCCTGTGTCTCCAGCATGGAGACAGTTCATTCTTTCCAAGTGCAAATGCAAGTTGAAATTTACATTCCATAAAGAAGTTGAGGGACACAAATGTCCTGGGCCTGATGTCCTGGGCAAAAACAACTGTAGTGAGAAGAGACAATGCAGCACACGACCTAAGAAGACAGTCAGGCAAAGTCCCAAGGGAAGGAGGAGGAGGAGTTTGGAAAAAAATCATTTGTGAGACTGCTAGAGCAATGTCATTCTGCTCTTGATGTCAAGCCAAGTAATTGTGGTACTCACACTGTAAAAGTTCCAAGGGGCACCTGAGTAAAGGGCATACTTTCCTGCATCAAGTATTCTCCCCAAAGCTGAAAAGTGTCTAATCCCAGAGACCCATCACATTCAGTATCATGGAGCTGAAGAAAAATGCAGTGCACCTGAAAAACACTGAAACTTAAAGCTTCTCCAGCTATACTGCTCAAAGTGTTGCATGTGACTGTTGACAAGCAGAAAACAGCATCTGGGTTAACAACAAACAGCCAGGCTCTGAGCGATACCAGGAGAACAACAAGGATGTATTCTCTCTCTCTCTCTCAAAAATTAGACTGAATAATGAAAAATTCGATCAATGGGAGCAATATAGACATAGAGAGGATGCCATGGAAGAAGCAATAGTGGTGACTGGTAAATGCTTGCACCAAGTTACAGCAAGGACAGAAAAAGCAAGCAGCCATTTTCTAAGCTTTCTGAGAACTAGCAATACCAGCATGAGAAGGAAGATGACCGTATCAAGGCAGCAGCAGCAGCTGCTCCTCTGTAGCACAGGTGCACTGATGCTGAAAGAGATCAAAACCTGTGTGATATTCCAGCAACCAAACCTCCTTAAAGGACAAGGGAAGAGTCAGCTGAAAACTGTAAGATCCTGTTTATTCAGAACTGGGCACTGGCTGAAAAACGAGGACGACATTTTTCAAAAATGGTTAAAATTCTCCTGGTTTCTTACTGGATGTTCAGCTTGTCACTTTGGGGGTGCTGGCATTATTTTAATGCTGTTTTTTTCATATCTGAATTTTGTGTTTAAAATATTTTTGTCTTTAAAAAACTTCTAAAATTTTAAAAAACTTTTAAAAACTTGTAAAAAACCTTTTAAAAACATTTTGCAGTTAAAAAAACCCCAATAACCCTGAAGACATTAAATTTGTACTAAGGGAGAAAACTACCTTTATAGAAAGGGGACTGGACAGGACTGCTCAATCTTGCATTAGAGAGGGCTTCTAAGGGTCTTTACCAGAAAAACAAACTCTATTTGGAAACCCCTGTTAACAGACTAATTGTCCTGAGACAATCCTTAATATCTCATTGATGATTACACCAAGCGTCGATGAAAGTACAAACTGCAGCATTCATGCACACCACTAAAACTAACCCTGGTATTATATTAAAATAATCTCATTACCCATTCATTATACAAATTGGGAATATGACCATTTATTTCCAAATTACGGAACAGGGTCACAGTTTGAATAGTAAAAATTATTTCAACGCATATCTGAAGTATCTGTAAGGAAAAGCAAAGAAGGAAAAAACCGGCAATTCGTAAACAGGAGTTTATCTGTTCACACCTTCTAATTTAATGCAACTTTTCTTAGTCACTATACCAGCAAATCCTTGCTGTTCTTCAGACTCACACTGACAACTGCTTAATCCCTCAACAGCTGCCACAGGTTACTGAAGCATTTCTCTATCTCAGTTTAGCATTTACCCAGTATCAACTCTCACACAATAATAGACACCTAAGGAAACAAGGCAGCTGGCAGACCTGTTTTAAAAATGTCTACTTAGGCTCATTTGCAGAAGAAACCTCAAATCAGGTTTTTCGCAACCCAGGACAATGCTCTAAACACTGGTTTTTTTGAAAGCTTTTGATTTGCTATACATACTACACAACCATCATGCCTGAAAGGCAAATTATGCAGCCAACTATCTGGGCCCCCAGCTGGGATGGCAAATTTGGTCCAAGCCCTACATCAGGTACTGGGAATTCTTCCCATTAAATGGGGAAACTTGTAGAAACATGGAAACGTTTCTTACTCCAGCTTCAGTTTACTGACAGCAGCGTTCCCAGTTTACCAGCAAGCAGGCAATCCTGCTTTACCCATTTACAACAGCATAAAATCATTATTAGTATCTGTTGGGAAATATCTAATGCAGCTTCAGCCTTTTAGCTTCTCCAGGTGGTTCCTCTGTATATTGATTATTCCCTCCTCTGACCTAGTCTTTGACTGGCAATTTAAATTCCTTTGTCTCATGGCTCCTTTGTAGTGAATTGGAAGATTTTGGTTGCCATATGGTCTAAGAGAAGGGGAAAGGATTCTTGATTTCTGATATGCTCCTCTGCCGGCTCTGCCGCTGACAGCTAAGAGATGCCTCCCCCATCTTGGTACTCTGCCTCTTCCCTTAAGTAACAACACTAATCCACAGCAGAGGTTGTTAGCCACATTCAGAAACCCCAGGGAAAACGTGACTACATAGTTACAATACATTAATGATGCATAAAAACGCAGCTTAAAAATTATACAAAACACTTACACTACCCCAGTAAGCATATCTATAGCAGTTTCTATAGATGGCTGGTGTTTAAGATCATTCTTCTCTGGTTAGGGTGTTAATTGTCCATTCTCCCTTAAAAACCCTAAACGCTCTGGTTAGGTGTCAGCTGATCTCGGGGTCTGGGATCTCAATGGTGCTCAAACATTGGCCTCTTATTCCCATATAGTATTTAGCTCCTTCTGTTTGGCTTTGCCGAGGACAACTGAAAGAGAGTTGTTAACAATGGTGGTAACTGCTGTACTTTGAAAACAGGGGAGATGCACATTCCTGGAATATAGCATGCAGCAAAAAGGATTTTAGATCCAAGGCCAAGTTCTTTTTTTAGGATGTTTGCCTGCAGCTTCTGCTGAAGTCAACCAGAGCTACTAATGTTCACCCAAGAGCAAAATTTGACATATAACATTTATTTTATGGTATACACAAGTCTAAATAGGGAAAATAAGAAATGCGTAACTGAAAACTAGCTATTAAGTTTGGATAAAGCAGAACCGAAAGGCAGCAGTTGTCCAAGTGCAGGAGCACTTTAGTTTGCCATAGCCCGGGTGCAATTCCATGAGCATCTTCTCCTTTTTCTGCTGGGGTGACAGAGCTGACACAACACAAAAGAGTATTAATACATCTTTAAGCTATCTGAATTCACAAGCAGATTTCTGCCTAGAAATATTGAAGGACTAGTGGGCCAACAGTATGGAGAATAACTCATGACTTGCTCATTCCCCAGCCATTCCCCCAAGTCCCACACTGTCAATTAGGTAGCACCACGGTGGTTTTCCTTCTCCTGGTATGAGTAGGAAGGAACTCGTGTTATCAGCAAGATGGGGCAAAAGGATTATGTCCACAGTGATTTACAGTGGCCTGCAAATAATTCTGAAAACAGTTTAAAGCTCCTTGCAGTATAGCAAAAAATATTGAAAATGTCCACATTTTTTCCTTCTTGAAGGTCAGTTTGAATACTTTTCTTATTACCACTGACATAGTAAAGTGTCAGCATGTTGTCTGCATGTTGCTGCTTTAATTTCTCCATGACAGAAAGAGGTGCAGAGAGAATAAAAAAAAAAAAATCTTAGTCATATTGTCCTAAACTAATGTAGTTAAAGCCAAATCCTTTCCTATGACAGGCTTTGCAAGGACTAAGCAGTAATTCCCTTAGTTTTCTCATGCTCATTTCATGAGAAATGTGAGTTGCTCTCAGGAATTATCTGCATGATTATCAAGGTGCAAGAACTGAAACCAAAATAAAAGCAGAGTATTTGCTTCCCAAAAAAGCAACCACCCTTTAGAATTTATCTGCAAAAGAAATAAAAGTAGTAAAGATCTCACTCCTCTGAAGTGCCAAAGTGCCTCTTGTTCAATCTGCTCGTTTGGGGTGGTGGGTGGGACAGAAATGGAAAGCAGGAAATTTGAAAGAATCCTTCTAGGAGGTAGGTGTTCAAGTACATCTCCCACATGAGAAGCCAAGTCCAGAATTTGCATTACCTACATTGCTTTATTGTCTGCACACTCAGACAACGTCTAGACAATTCTATTGTAAATAACAGTCTTTCTGTGCTGCTATTAGAAACAGGAGCCATGCAAGAATTACATAAAGTCTTAAATGCAGACCTACCTATAAAGAGAGAGGGAGGGCAGAAATACTCCTCTGTGCATATGTCTGTGTGTGTGTATATATATATATGCGTGTGTGCATATACACATAGGTTTATTACAAAAAAAGCACAGAGGAAGTTACTAAAGTTAGTAATACAATTCATTGTGCTATTTGTGATGAACTGTCAAATAACACACGTTTCTTTGGACCCTCTGACAGCCTCTACCTATTCCAACTGTATTATACAATCAGCTAATAGTGGAACTGTACTGGTCTAATCCATTGGCATTACAGCATGGACCAAGATGAAGATCACAACACTTCAAAGATAAATATATATTAATAGACTACCTAAATTTTGCCCTATTTTTTTTTCTTTGATTGAAGATCATTTTCTGTACAAAGTCCAAAAAGTCAATAGAAGCAGTGAGTGCTTGGTATCCCTCAAATTTAACTTGCACTGCAGCTTAAGGAGACATTCAGTGAAGTTTTCTCCCTTGCTTCAGTGAACATTTACATGAGATTTTAAGGAAGGAGGAAAAGAAATAAAACTTTTCAAATAGTTAATGACAAGCTCTTGTTACAATGATGAGTCCATCCAGGAATAAAAGCCAGAGTAAGCTTACAAAGATAAAAAGTTATGTTTAAAAACTTAACAGGTCACTCAGGAAGAAATGCAACAGTGCCTCAGTGAAATCTGGTGTTAAAGCACATGACGTACCACAGCATTCAGCCCTGCACAGGCACAGGGATATTTATGCACTGGGTTATTGGAAACTTTATTCTTAAAGATAAGACTTCTATGCTATATGAGAGTATGTACCTGCACAGGAACTAGGATTTCTTGAAACAAGTTCTGAAAATTCAAATTAATTTTAAAGTGTAAATCCCAGAAAGATATAGCAATCCCAAAGACTAAAAGTTACACTTCTTCACTTTCTTCCCCACTGTTCCCACCATTGTTACAGGCAATATCTTAATTCTCAACGTACATGATACCAAAGCCACTGGCTGCCAGTACAAAGGAGGTCACCAGGACACTAGTTTTGTGCTGCTGTGCACTTCACAACTCTCTGAGGCCTAATCCATCCCACTCCAGCCCAACTTTACATCTGCTTCTGCAGGGAGGAGAGGTTGGGTGGTGGGACAACCCTACCTGCTTCTGCAGGAGAAAGGCATGGTTATGGGCCATGCTCTCCTTTTCTTCCGAGCAATCCCTTCTCACCCCAGCAAAGACCAAAGGCAAAGTATTTGTAGATCACCAGGTAAGAGAAAAAAATTGTTGAAGTGTTTCAATACACCTCATGTAGGGAAGAAGAGGAATACGTCTCAGCACTGAGTTGTATTCAGTCTGCAGGAAAATACTTCAGCCCCTCAAGAAGATCAGACAAGCGGGAAGATCACAGTAAGTGCCTGAGCACTGAGATAATGCAGCCTCAAACCCAAAAGATATACATTTAGTAAAGCAAGTTTATTATCTCACCACATTTTTGTTGGCATCAATACCGCAAAATGATACCACCTCTCCCTACCTCAGCATCATCTGTTTCTTTTCAGACATCTACCACCAACCCTCTACTGTACTCTGTCCTTGAAATCTGATACCAGTAGCTTTATCTGTCAAGCTCTTGGGGGTAAACCACACAGGGCCTTAATGTGAAATGTTCAATCATTTGTTAAAAGCATAATCATAAAGAAAGGCTCATCTTTTGCCCTTCAGGTAAACCCACAGGTCACATTTCAGTTTTTATACTGGTGAAACAACCAACTGTGAATGTGTGGGATAAATGAAGCAGGAATTATTAGTGACAAGTAGCAAATGACCATGTGAAATCCAACACTCAGTATCTGAAGGTCTACATTCAAACATGGTTAAGACCTTACCAGGCTAACTTAAATCAAACTTTGATGGGAAGGGCAGAAATGGCATCAGCCAGCAAACCTGTATGTGTGGGCCTACAGTGCTTCATTTCTGCTGTCCAGACAGAGCAGGACTGGAATGAAGGTGAACTCAAATGACCTTCACAGCTCTAAACCCATAAAAACACATGCATCCAAGAATGTGGTCATCAAGGGAATGGCAGAAATTCATTAGTATCAGCTCCTAGTCTTTCAGATTCCCAGCTGCAAAATTATCCCAGTCATACCACCAAATATGGAAAATAAACACATTCAATAAGAAGTGATGAATTGCATCTTTTGAATTCCCGCATCCTATCTAAGGAGACAGGCAAAGGGAAGAGCAAAACATGAGTACAGTGTAGCTGCCTAATTCAAGTGGCAACACATCACATATTTGCAGGCCATCAGAACATTATTATATCTGTTCCTATTGTAAAATTTCTAGCACACCAGAAATCCATTAGCAGTGATGTTCTGGCAAACCACCAAAGAGAAATACATCCTCTTATACCAAAAAAGAAATGAAGATCAAAGAATCATTATGGATAAGTACAGGCTAAAGATCAGCAAGCTCACCCAGAAAATACATTGTAATGTAAGATTTAACAATTCTTCCAAAAAGAGAAAGACAAAAGAAACCCTCTAACTTTGTACCAAAGCAAAGGCTGTGCGTATATAAATGAAAAGCTCCAGCCACCATTTTTCATTAACACTGGAAATGTATTTATATTAATCTCTTTAGCTAGACTTGGCAGCTTCTTTACAGTATCATATTCAGCTTGATCTTGCTGTTTCTCTGCAGCTTCATGTTTCATGATTTCCACTTACTGATGAGCAACTTACCAGAGTGAAGTACAATAAACCAAATTTATTCTTTGGCTAATTTCTAGTAAGTTTCCTCTGTAATCAAATTGGCCACTTGACACAGGCAGAAATGCATTGATAATCTGACACCTTTGGACGGATTCCTGTCTCTAAAGTCATTAGAATTCCTTTGCTTCTTACAATTAAGTAAAAACAGAGGTGACGCTAAAACACATGGCAACATAACAAAAGCTTTTTGTCTCTTCAGTGACATTTAGAAATAGCTGTCCCTTTAGGAAGTGGAGATACTTCTGAATTTTCTTACTTCTTTGCTCTCAAAACATGTGTAACTCCCTTATAGAAAGATTACGTCAAGCTCATTTTTCCTCCTTTTCTCTCAGCATAACTTCATTGACTACTATCAAAATTTGACAGAACAAAGGGAAAGTGTGATTCATTAGAAGACCAACAATAAGCAGAGAGACAATTATAATTTTACTGTCCCCACCAAGGCTGTCTCTGTGAAAGGAAGGTTGAATGGGTGCCACGAGTATCACATTTACAGTGAGAAAAGGCACAGTTTTACTCTAACTTAACTGCTATGTAGAGGGAAAATCTTTAAGATGTGCTTTTTTGGCTGGCTGGCTTAGGCAGAACCAAAAGATACCAAAAATGCACAATCTTCAAAGAGACAGGGTGATTTTTTTTTTTTCTTTTAAAATGATGTATTAAGTAATCTCTACAATGTTTTAGAGTTTCAGAACTGTCACTATGGTATATTTGATAACACGCAACAAGGGGCTTAAAATCTGTCATGTCCTTTGGACATGAATGCTTTCATTTTGTTCTTCTGAGGCAAATCTCACATCTTTGATATTTAGGCTTTCCATATTCAATATATCATCAGGAGGTGTTTTACTTTAGGGGATGAGTACATCCTGTACATTTGTAACTTTTCCTGTACATTTACACCCTCCCCAATAGATTCTTCAGTAAGAACAAGGAGATCTGATATGAGGTAAACAACAGTGGATAAAAATAAATTTGGCTATTTAAAAGCTGGATTTTAAGTGGTTTTATTTCTTGGAGAAAGAAGGGAAGAATGATCAAGAGCAAAAAATTGTATTTTTTTTTTCAGTTGACCTTTTACATCTCAAAAAAGGGCAGAAGCCCAATTTAGAAGAAATATCTCTTTGTAGGTCATCTTTAATAAAAGTACAAGATGATTCTTCTCCTTCATCTCACTGTGTATCACACCAAATGACAGCATTTTATTTCCTTTGGGATGGTAGAAATAAAGTAAATGGAACAGAATGAGGACAGATGATAAATACTCTCTAACACTGTATTGTCATTTTTTTTTTAAAGAAATAGAACTATTATCATACAACGAGTCCTTCAGTGAATTGATAAAGGGATCTTTTCTGGCCTACATGAATTTATTTGTATTTTATGGTAATACAAGCAGATTCCGTACTCCTTCGTTAAAACACTTGAAAAGAAACAGAAAAGGGATTAAAAAAAACCAGTTCTTTTCAATAACGTACCATAGAACAGCCACATACCTCCGTGTTTCTGTTAGCATTACCTGATGGTTCATTTCATTAAACAACTTCTTAATATATTGGTGCAAAGTAAATTGTTCCATGCTTCCATAAAACACAGATTTTAATGCTCTATTTGATAAGCAGTATCAATAAGGTATCTCTCATTGCTTCATTCATCTACTACTATTTCGTAATGGAACGTGGACAACAAAGAACTAAAACTAAATAGGAAACAATTAGGTATTTGAAGAATTTTAGAAACATACTGAGTTCTGTTCAAGTCAGAGGATTTTTTAAAAGGAAAATTTGATTATCATATAATTGAAAAAAACAGGGAATTAGATGGGCCATTACAGAAGCATCACAGTAACAATGAATCACAGACTGTAAAGTCCAAAGCCCTGGCAAGTATCAAATGAGTCCAGCTGTTTGAATTGAGAGAGGATCAGGTTATAGCCAAGCCAACCCTGAGCTACAGTACGTCAACAGGATAAGAGTATCTTTGGGTTATATGCAAGAAGTTAAAGGTTTACCAGTAAGATACTTGTCTATAAAAAATAACTTTTAACATGCCTGTCTACAAATTAGAAGCATCCTCTGTGGGGGATACCCTCTGACAAAAGGCAACAAGCCTGACTCAGCCCAGGGTGCCACGGGGTGCTGTGGTACCAGTGTGACGGGACACAAACCCCAACGGGTGAGCAGCACATCTGGCTTCGTTGGCCACAGCACCCCTGACAAAAGGGAAACTGGGCAATGGGCAGGATCAGTAGTCCTCCTACCACATTTGCATTTGCTAATTGGTGCTCCAGGATTTGAAAACCTGATTTTCGTGCATGTTTTGGGAAGTCTCCCCATACGGATGGGTCATTACACTGGGTGCGCTTCTCATGCCAAGACAGCAGGGAAGAGAATCAGAGCAACATGCACAAACCCATTCAAACAAAAGTGCAGAATTTGGTTTGTTTTCTTCAAGGAAACAAACTTTCTGCATTAAGATGACACAACTGTCTGTAAATGATGTTTTACCCACTAGCAGGTCCTAACCAAATGAAAACAATTACATTAAAGACTACACACCATACAGAAAGTCTGTCAAAAGAAGCCTGTTTCCAGCCACTGAGTGAGCAAATGTGAGCACACCCGTCTCGAATCTCACTAGCAATACACATTAAAAAATGCTACATAAATCTCACACAACCACAGAAACAAACAGCTGTAGAATTCATAGGTAGCACCTTGTATCTGTAATAGAGACTGCAAAGAAAGCAAACGAGTCCATTGCTTTGATGCAACAGAGTTTGTGTGCACAAGTCGAGCACTGTTATTTGCCAGGTAAGATGTTCCATATGTTAACAACATATTGTTTTAATACTGCCTGTTGATTCAGTCTCTGGACTAAAAACACATTTCTTAAGTAGAACCACTATCTTGAGTAGAAGAGGGCTGAATAACCTATTCCTCATGTAATGATCTTGCAGAATTAAAGACCGTGAGTTTGTATGCTGATGGTTATTCAGCCATCCGTTAGGTCCTCCAATTCCCCCCCGGAAAGCCTAATAATTTCTACTATTTTCATTCACCATATATTCATTCCTAGCTCCATGCATCACTTGACTCCTTGTCTAGAAAAAGGGGATTCCAATTCATTTCACTGCTTAGCTGAGGAAAGTATTTGAGCCCCAAGCTAAAAGGCCTACAGCACTTCCTCTGTTTCTGTAAGTGCTATTTTGAATGCACATATACAGAAGGTCATGATGCCAAAGGAATTCTCAAGGAGAAAGTAAAAAACAGGGCAGAGCGGCTGGACAGCACAGGGAGAGGCACATGAAGGAAACTGTATCAGCAGGAAGGCTGCTGACTCACGGAGGAGGTGCCCCATCAGTGACAGCATAGAAAATACCTGCTATTCACACTCTAGTTCATGCATTTTCCTGTTTACTACCCTCTTCATATGTCTTACTCTTACTAGTATTTATATGTAACAATTCGTAGGACAGTAGTAGTGTTGTAGCCACAGTGGTCTGAGAATCTAAGTGACAGAAAAGTAAGAAAAGATAATCGCTTCTATTAGACCAACTTGTATAGCTGTTGCTTGCTTCTGTAAATACAAATTCTATTCTAGCTGTTAAACCACAACCAAGTATAGAAATAGTTGGAAAGGTCAATGATTTGTTTTATATTGTTTACAGAAGTGGCATTAATGTATATACAATCCAAACATTCAAGTAAAGACTCTGGTGCCCAAACTATTGTTAGCATATGAGGATATAATTCCATTTCAACTGTAAATCCAGAAATTACACTTTGCATATCATAGTCACTTTGCAAAGGCTAAATCAAAAATACAATTAATTTTTCTTTTAAAATCTTTCATAATGGCTAGAGGTCATTTGATTGTTAAAGTTACTGCCACTTGGAGATACTTGGCACTTAGAAGATAAATTCAGAGGCACTGAAACATGTTAAGCAATTTGATTCTTTCCCTAGTTTAAGCCATTTTACTTTAAAGAAGAGGCTAAATATAGCACATGATTGATCTGTACATATGAGGTATCTCTGTATATATGTGTATAAGATACATAGCTCCTAAGTGATCTGGTAATCCAAGGAATATCATCAAGAAAGAAAAATATTATAGTAATAGAATGATAATATCTCTCCAGAATAATTAATCATTTTCTTCCTACACACACACACTCACAAATACACAGTAATATATTTTCTATAATTATTTTTGTGTCAAAAAAATTCAGACCCTGGAAAGGCAATTTACTCAGTGCTGATAATCCCATATGTTTTAATTACTCTACTATACTATAAACTAACAAATATTGCTTCCAATGAATGCAATTACCTAAAAGCAGTAAAATATTCTTTATCACATCCATTGAAAGGAAAACAAAGGACTGACCTTTTCAGAAACTTTTTTTAATGGGCTAGGAAAGTATCTTATGAGGGGATGCACAGATTTTGTATACACATATAAATGTTTTCAAGTGCTATTTTACTTAGAAGTCACAAACCATTGAGCTTTAAGTGGTGTTTCAGAAACATCAGGGTAACTCTCTCGCAGGTGATTAGAACTACGTTACAGTGACACACTTGGAAATAATAGGTGAATGAAACAAATTACCTTTTTTGTTCTCATTTTAACCAGAATGCCAATTAAGCACTTGCAAGCGACTTTCCGTATCCCCATCCAACTGAAGTCAGTTGCAAACTTGTGTTGATTTCAACAGCCTTTACCAAGAGCTGGTACTAAATCAACAAAAAAAAAAAATCTATTGACAGTAATAGAGGAATAATCATAACACAAATTTGTTAACCTAAAACTACATTATAATATTAAAAAATAAAATGTAATGGAGTTATCAAAAGCAATTTACCCTTTCCAAAAGAAGTCTTAAGCATAATGGAACATTATACAGAGCAAATTAAAGGAAGGTATTAAACTTACTGATAATCAACACAGGTTTATGGAAATTTTTTCTTGTCAAAGTAACCTGATATTTTTCTCGTACAGGATTACAAATTCAATAATAGCAATAGTGATGATATAGTAAGATCAAAGAACACAGTTCATATTTAATGAACAGTCAATTCTAAGCTTGGAAGAAGCAAGTTTTTAAAAAACAAAAGAATAAGAAAAAAAAAGAAAGAAAAAAGAAAATCTTGGGACCTACGTAAAGAGGTGTATTAGTTAGAAATGGGAAAGTTGTGCTACCTTTATACGTGACGCTGCCAAAATGCAGTACTGAGTCTACAATTCAGCAAGGATACTGACAAACTGGTGAGTTTGGTGAAAAGGCACAGAAATTATTAAAGGACTTAAAAGGTGCCATTTTATCAAAGATCCAGGAGCTCAACCTATTTAATATAACAAAAAGAAGGCTGATAATGCTATACATACCAAGGTGGGAGGAAAACTCAATCCTACAGGGCTTTTTCAGTCTAAAACTAATGTTCAAACTTCTATCATTGAGGGTAATTAACTATTCAAACAATTTATATTTTGACAAATTCTTCATTCCCATACTTCTTCAACACAAAACTGAAAAAAACCAACCCAAAAAAAAACAACCAAAAAAAAAAAACAAAAAAAACCAAAAAAAACCACAACACAAAAGGCAGGAACCCTTAGTGATGATGCTACACAAGTCTAACTGCATAATCCCAGGCATTCTCCCTAGCCTCAGGATATGTTTAGTGATACACTAGTAAAACCTTGATTTTTCATCTTACCTTTGTCTTTTAGCCCAGGCAGAATTAGTTGGAAGAAATCTCTGCAGAACTGACATTTTTCATTAAATATAAAAAAAAAATATAAGCCGTTCAAAAACAGTTTGTGCAAAATATGTGTTAGCAAAGCATGCTACCACAAACAGAGGTGCAGAATAAATGCCTCCCAGAGAACAAAATCAACCTCTGAAATTAAGCAACAATATGAGGGAGAAAGTTTTTCTTAACTCTGGTTTGCAGTTATGACCATACCAATTTTTTCTGTCAGAGACTGGGAAGGGGGAAAGAATGACTTTCCAAAATAGGGTTGTGAAAGAACAATCCTGTTGGGTCAGCTGGGGTTCTGATCACAGAGCACATGATAAACATCACTTAACAAATAATTCAAAAATAGGGCAGAACATGATTCAGTAATGCATTCAGAACACCTGAACCCATTCTATATAGTGCTACCTGTAAATTGGTACTAAATATTACAATTTTCAGAGCACTCTCATATGGTGAAAAAAAAAGGTATTATTTTAAGTAAGAATCAATTACCAAAATATGATCGTACCCAAGTGGGGCTCCTCAGCCTGCATGCACAGGGCATGAATAAGAAAAGTGAACAGAGCTTGAACTCCCTCGATCCCAATAAATTCCAGCTGCTAGTGAGAACAATTGGGATTGTGTGAACCCAAGTCATTCATTAAAATAACTAATAAGTGATTGAGTTGGACTTTAAGGAGACCCAAAACAGCTTAAAGGAAGAGCTGCTCCTCCACAGGTTTGATCTGACCATCAATTACCACATGCAGTTACCCAAACAGTTTACCGCGAGTCATTACAAGAGTAACAAAGATCATAAAGCATGGAGTACTTTTAGAGCAGAAAAGGCAGACGGGTCTTCTCACACCCGGCAGCACAACCCAGCAGGTCATGTCACGTCACATCACGCGGAGCCCCTCAACCACTCACCCGAACTGCAGGTGACCAGAAGGAGCATGAGACTCACGGTTGGCAATGCAGGAGAAAGACTACCAGAAATTATAATAGTCAGTAACGGTATAACTGCATTTTTTAAACCACATCAGGAAGCTAATCCTTTTGAATTCCACACAGCCAAATGTTTACAATTTAGAGCAAGTTTAGGAATATGTTTTTCATTTACAGCTTACATGACACATTGATATTAGTGTTGGAGACCATTTGCCAAGAGAAATTACAGGCAAGGTTTCAGCAGTTTGTCTCGTGAAAAAGCTGGCACTTGTCTGTCAAGCTGCCTTTTATTTTGCTTCTGTTTTCAGGATTTTTTGATGAAGTTTACGATCTGAGTCTGTAAGGTTTGCGAAACTCTAGTTAAAAGACATTCCTAATAAACATTCCCCACAAGGCACGAGGAATGTCTGTATCCTTCTCAGCATAAGCTGCAAAAACTATTCAGTGGCAAGGCAAAATAATTAATTCCTGGAGTGCCAGGAACCTTCCAGTATCACTAACCAGAAATAATTTAAATTAAGACTGAAATATACTAAAATACCTACCCATATTTTCTGAAGAAGCTTCTTTGGTTTTGCCAAAGGTTTTTTTTTACCTTTTGATAAATGAAAAGTGCATTTATTTTCCACATAGAGATTAGAGTAATAGCAGAGTTTATAAAAATTGCCTCATTTGAAATCTTTCAGCCTTCTGAATGTCGTTGATCGTCATGACCATCGATTTATACCCAGTGTCAGTACTCCTCCAGCATACGGTCAGGCACTTGATGGGAACAGAAGATGTGTGAGCTTCCTAAAGGGGTAGGGTTTCTGAGCACATCTTGCCCAGCCTACTACTACTTTATAGATTATTTTCCACTAATACATGGACCAAAGGAATCAAATTTGTGTTGCAAGATGAAAAAGCAGGTGGCAGCCATGCTCCATCCTAGCAACTGAGTGTCACCAGGAAGGACAGAGCAGTCCTGAAGTGCTGAATATAAACTTGAAAACCTTATTTATGCTCATGAGCCTTCAGAGTACTTCCCTGTCACCACAAACATGAGGATCTCAGGCTATCGATGTGTTCACTCACAGAAAAAAAAGCCATGATCGGGGAGGGCTCTTCCTGTTATAGCATGAGGAGCCAGGGCACACACAGGTGGACAGATGCCCCACGGAGCTTTCTGAAGGCCAAGAGTCTCCTTAGCAGGGCACCTGGTGTCCACTCTGCACCTCAGAAGTAACCACAATTCACACGCAGGCTCAAGACATGCCCTCTGCCTGTCTCCGTGACAGGAGACACCAGAGCCCTCGTATGAAGGATGATGCTGCAGCTAGGAAGGGCCTTGATCATCCTTCTTGCCCGTCGTGGCTACCACGAAGTGAACCTGAGGTGGTCACCCCACGCCAGGGCCTGTCCACACTCCAGACAAGCACAGATACTGCAGTTTTTCTGATCATCCAACTTGCAGCACGCTCTTTCCCAATCCAACCCCGTGATCACAGCTTGCTGCTTTGGGCCCTTATGCCGTAAGGTCTCTGCTGCTTCACATGCAGATGAACATGCCCTGGCCCAGGTCCCCTCAGAAAGATCCACGTGGTCCACAGGACCAAAAGGGCCTCAAAGATGCTTTCGGAAACATGTCCCGCTTCCTGATGAGCTCTGCTGTTTAATCACATAATTACAACCCAAGATGAGAGTGTAAATGGTCATGTGGCTACATTTAAGAAGAAATATTCTGCAGGAAAAAAAATAGTCATTTGCTGAGCCATCACAGCATTAAAAACTTCAAGGGGGAGGAATTGAAAAACAAATAAATAAGCACACTTAATTGCTATGCAACTCCTGCACCATTCTGGGTCGATGGCCAGAGCCGGACGCAGGCTGAAGGAGGGAAGGCTGCGAGCAGCGCCCGCCTGCGCAGCCCAGCGGTCAGGCCCCAGCTTTGCTAATGCTGAAGGCAGCATTAATGAAGACGGCCACAGAAAACAGCTCCATTAGATACAGTTCTGAACGCATAAGGATACCACGGCAATGGATTCATAAACACACCGACGCAACTAATGTGTCCCTAACCTTTGCCTAAGGGATTGAACCTTTTAAAAATACAGCTGATTCGATCTGAAAGCTCCTTTGTAAATACTTCAGACAGTTGAACAGGCAAAAAAAAGTTTAAAAAGAAACACTGTTATCTCAAAAAAAGCTCATTGTAGAGATGCTATGGCAACTCGGGGAAAAAAAGGAAGAGAGAAAGAATGATGATGTATGTGGAGAAAATACCATCATCACTGCAAAAAAGGAAACTACATTGTAATTATACCAGCTTTTTATCATCATTTTTTATTAGCATTCAAGGTAATGTTTCAGCGTATCTCACATATGCATTTAATGTGAACAAATATGCATTCAAAACTGGTTAAGATCCAAAATGAGCAAGAAGAAAGCACGCAGATTTCAATGCTAAATTAAACTGCCACACTGTAGTGCCAGTTGGAAATTTTTTTTTCCTTTCTCTCACTTGCATCTAGGACTGGCAGAACAGTCCCCTCCTGGGCCTCAGTTTTCCTGATGTCTGAAATGTCAGTGTAAGCTCTGCTTTTTGATTTCCCTGCCCTGCTCCTGTATCTTCCCAGCTTGTTTCATTGCAGAGATCAGCCTTTGGTGAGAGGCCACTGTTGTGAGAGGTGGCAGAGGAAGGAACTAGGAAAGGACAGTTGCTTCAGCTAACACCCAGATTCAATAGTAGCATCTCCTTTGGTGAAGTGAAGAGATAAAACAGAGGGTATCAGGTAATGGGGGAAGAGAGACAAGTAGGAGACCATAAATATTTCTGCCAGCTTCAACTGTCAAAGTGTACAAAAAGTTGCCAAGAAAAAGGTTGCAAGAAAAACAAGAAAGTTGTGTGGCACCTATGACGATGGCAGAGGGGACAATTATTCCTGATGGAAAAAGAAGAGAAAGAAATGTGCAACTCTTTGGAGAACTGAGTAAGAACAAAGATGGAAAAATACACAAACACAACAGAATACAAAATACAAAAGGGTACATAACAGGGGGATGTATAACAAAGCACAGACAAATGCAGTGGAGGAAACAGAGAAACTGACTCTCAGATAAAAAGATGAATTTGAAGAGAATAGAGAAAATAATGCCCCCAAAGAGAGCAGCAAAAGAAGAAAATCTATTTGCAGACAGACATTAGGGGTCAGGGGCTTTTTTTTTTTTTTTTCTTAAAGCTCTCTGTTTGCTACTATCATTTTAATTTCGAACTTTTTTTCTCCATAAATTGGGGAACCATACAGAAGAACGAACACTTGCGCTGTGACTGACCACCACTGACATTGTAACTAGAGATGACGCTCAGATACATTCAGATGTACAAGACATACACACCAGCCTTTAAACAACAGGGAGACTGCAAGAAAGGAAACTGACAGAGCCAGGGAGAGTCTCTCCTTTCTGATAACCTATGTATTTTAAATTACTTTTTCTCCCCCTCTGTCCCCCATACCTCCTTTAACATTCCTCAAATGTGTATTACACATAAGAGCTAATTTTACCACAGGGGCCTGCTTCAGCATGCTTTTGATATTAGCAGAGGTTCAGTTATAAGTAGTAAGCTGATATTTTTTCCAGAGGAAAACTAAAATCTTGAACCTTGCTCCTTACAAGAATTCAACTACTTTTCAACTATAAAGCTACTGTGGGCTAAATAGTGGTTTTCTCTCAGGACCCTTAGAAAATACATACAGAATATAATAGGGAGAGTAAGAATTACAAGAGAAGAAAAATACATACAGCCTTCTGAATGAAACAAATTTGTTCACAGGAATAATAATTAAAAATACATTTTAAATGTCGCTCTGCTATACTTGGCCCTCTTTTTATTTGATGATCTGCAAATGCTATTTCAGAAGTAGTTCAAATGTTCATTTAAATATCATGACAGAAGCCAAACATCTTAATTTCCTTGCAGCCGCCTTGTTTTCATTTTGGACAACTTGTGATAGGACTTTTTCACATTATAAAAAGCACAGCTCCTCAAGAAAAGTTCACATTTAAGTTGGATTCTGGCACTCTTAAGAACAATAAGGATACATTTTGACAGTCTTATACAAATACGGGTCTAATATCATTAAAGACAATAAAAGAATGACATGGAAATGGGATCCAGCTCAAAACAAATCAAATTTTAAACATACACGTTTGTGTGTGTGTTTATGTGCATACATACATGTGTGTAAACGAAAAATCCACCTACAGAGAACTGTGGCAGCTCATAAAATCTCATCCTTAACTTGCCTTTTCATATACCATTAGTAAAAGTGTTTGCTTTTACTAAGATGACCTGAAATTCGTACTGTAAGGACAATCCTGACCTTTCAGAAACTAACTGTGACCACACCATTAATCTACCACCCAAAGTAAAAACAGGTTTGTGCACCCTACCCTCAGTAACATATAAATATGCATACAAAACTGCTATTTCCAACAAACATTTCAATGTTGAGGATTTGGTGCTTTTCAGCAGAAAATTCTTCCTCTAGAATTCTTTAAAAATGCATCTGTTATAAAATCATACTTCTAAACCAGCCTCTTTCCCTCTTCTTCCAGCAGCACAGTGTCTCTGCCATCTGTAACCAGCAAGCATTCACATGTGGTTTTTAAGTCATGTCAGTGCACATAAAGAAGTTGCCACTGTTTAAAATGTGTTTACAAGTGAAAAAAACTTAAATTTGAGTGGCTCCCACTGCAGCCCAAACGGTTCATCTTTATAGCAGAAAAACTTGGAGTGATTGAGCACAAACTCTTACACCAAACCATGCAACACTGCGTTCCATTATTAGGAGCTGAATTACTTAACAAAGCATTTCTATTTACTATATTATTTATTCTCTTTTCACTTCAGAACAGAAAAGCAAAGCAACTATTTTAAAACAGCTGTGCTAAGAGGCTACTTCAAAAACTCATTACTGAAAGCCACACAGCAGATTTCACTTTAAGTTTACTATTGTTCAATCTTTCCTCATAGACTGAAGTTCACAGCGTGCTACTGCCTTGTAATGCTTCTCTGTTCCCAAAAGACCGTAAACGCATCTGGAGAAACTTCATTCCCAACTATCCATCTCATTCTTTTTTGAGGATTAGCTGTCGTGCAATTGCTGTATCTCCAGTACTTTACACTTGGTTATTAAAATGCTAACAGCTACCAGTTTTCAGCAAATCCATCTTTTAACATCCAGGGAGGCTCTGCGTGAGTACAGTAATTTGCCTTTATGGTAAACTGAAAGATGGCAAATGAAATTATAACACTAAAACGTTAGTTACACTGCAATAGCTACTAAGTAGTAACAACAGGAATATCAAAACCTACAATGGTACTTGAGAAAATAACAAAAGAACTTAAAATATACTGCTACAGATGAACTCAATGCCTAGAAATAACATATGTGCTATAATACCACCTCTAAAGCCTCCATAGGAAAATGACATTTCACTGGCACCAGGTCTTGAACAAACATAGAGTAAGATACACTCATTACTTACTGGTTTAGCGTCACATCTAGGATGAAAGACGATCCAAAAGCATCAACCTGGAAGCTGGCTCGAGCAATGTGGGTAGACTGCAATATTGAAAAGACTGGAATCAGTATTCAGCCACAACAAAACATATCATACAGGTTTGTGAATGCAGAAATTAAATATATTTACTAAGTAACAATATGCCATTAACCAAATAAAATTGCATTGAAATGGACAAAGCAGTCTATGATAATAAACAAAAGATCTGTTTTCTGAATCTACGAGGCTTATTCAAGAACTGCCAACAACACAGCCTGTGACTGGGAGTAGCCCCCCATCTTAACCCATTCACACTGGAGGAAACTACTCTTTGAACCTCCAGCCAGGGCAAAACCCTGAGCAAAGGAAAGTGGAAGACTTCCCCTGGCTAGTGCGTTACTCGTTCCTTAACCTGGCTCTGCACACAGACCGGTGGAGAAAAAGCCGAGACGTTACTGGTTTGGTCAGTCTGGGATACACTCACAAACCTCACCGAGATTACCTGAAATCAACTGTTCATTTGGACACTCATGTAAGCCCATATAGTGAGACGATAGCAATGGGCTAAAATCTGATTAGTTGCATTTTCTATAAAGCTCTGACCCACTACCCTGTAAGCCATCTCCTCCAAAAGGCTTCCAAAACACCAAACCCCTGAGCAGTCACTAAAACCAAAGAAAAAAAGAGTGCTAGAGAAACATCTCTTTCTTTCTTTCTCTCTTTGCCATATATTTTCCCTGAATTAATTGCTTTCATTCGGTCCTATAGAGGACAAACATGGGAATACTTTGTAACTCACGATCTGCCAGAAATAGAATATTTATTCCAGCACTAGTGGAAGAAAATACTCAACTATCCAATGGAAACGCAACAGTTGTTTCTAGACCTGAAAACTCCCAAGAAACAAACAGCTGTGTTATTTAACTAATTAATAAGAAAAGCTACTTTCAGACATTTTGGAGCAGTTTCAACTTCATTCTTATTTTCTTTCCACTGAAATCTGCACATTAAGATTTGAAGCATGTAGACAGAGGAATCTAAAAAGGAACACTGAAGAACCACTTACAACTCTAAACTACACTTCTCTAAATACAATACAGGATAGTACAACTGTAACAAATGATTTATTGAAAACTCTGGGAAACACAGGACAGGATGGGATAATGTGAATCATCAAGTTCACTCTCTCTAAAACTACTGGCAGGCTTTCAATAGGCATTAAATCCCTAATAGTTGAGAATACCAGTTTCCCTGGAAAAGAACAGCAACAAAGAAATGGGAAGTCGAAGGAATCATGACATTTTTGTTTATTACATTTTTTAGTTGCCCTACAGCAGAATTTTCTTTTATGTCTCCATATATATGCATGAGTATTAATAAATAAAAAAGACAACAACCATGAATACATATTTACAAACAGTTGATTCCTTTAAAAAAACCAAAAGACAGCTTCTCTTACTGGAAGATGCTCAGGTTGAGTGCCCTCTATAAAAACACCTAGCTGTGCCACTGCAGTGAACATGCATGCAAAATTGCATGATGAGAAATTCCACATATTTACATTACAGTTTAGAAGGATGCAGTATTAACTTGAAAGCTTCTCAGAAGGCCTCTCAGTAGACACAACACACAGAGTCAGATATCATTTCAGCTATCCCCATTACACCTAACCTGCTTTGTAACACAGACCACAAGTCTTCACTAAGCGGTTCTTGTGATTTCTGGATGATTTAAGAGCATCTCTTTTGAACAAATGTATAATCTTTGACCAACTAACTGAATATAACATAGTTAACCTTATCTGGGTAAATAATTTCAGTGATTAACCACCATCAATATTAAAAGCCTACTTTCTATCCAAAAAAGCCTAAAGAAAAAAAAGCAGCTAGTCCCAAATGATCCACGACAGCCAGCTGTTATCTGCAATGACGGACACCCACAGCATGTACACACACCCACAGCACATAAGGCCACGGACATGTAGGACCATCATTTAGCTGTTTCTGGCCTGCACCCACTAGTGTAACAAAAAATACAGCAAAACCAACCATCAACAAATTATCAGGTTAGCATTGCCATTTGTTTTCCAACTCTCAGGCAGCAGAGTTTGCTTTGAATGATTTTAAAATTCCATCTTCTCCTGCTAGATGTGAAATTTTAGCCTGCTGCTCATAAACAGGATGTGACAGGCCAAAAAACGAGTACCAAAAAAGGTACAAGGGGCCAATGCTAGTTTAGTCATTCCCTTGTTCCACTCAGGACAACTGCTAACCTTAACTAACCTTCATTTACCTACCTGCACTGCAACAACCACTTTCTGATCAAAGGAGTAATGGCAGCCCAGTTGCTCACTTTTCATCGTTACATTACTAAATGCAAAGAACATTCTACAGCACTTTATTATTTCTGTTTGTTAACAACACAGCTACATATGCCATCATTTAGATCTCTGTACACAGTATAACCAAGTCTTCTGTATGACCATATGGTAGTACCAAAAGAGAATTCGTCAGTAAGGAAGAATATAAAAAGCCTAACTTAAATTTCTAAAGGTACATATACTAAATGTAGCATTTGTCATTAAAATGTATTCACCTCATTCACTATAAGAGCAAAAACGACTAGAGTTTTTTGGTTTGGTGTGGTTTTTAACTGCTAGGTATTTTGCATCATATTGATTTGGTCTGGGAAATTTCCTCCCTTGAACACGACTCTAAGATAAACAATTACAAGGCTAATGTATTTCTGAGGTGATCCTGGACTACAGTTATTCCCTGACAGAAGCTGTCAATGTGGATTTAAGGGAGAATATGCCTATTAATAAATTAAGATTAAAAACACTAAACAGATGTAATCACCCCCAAGACAAGTGGTGGAAACCCAGGAAGCTTACCATTACGTTTGAGCTGAAGTGCAATCAAGCGTATCTCAAACCTACTGAGATACCAAGATGCACATTTTGGATAGCCAAACTCAGCCCCTTCCAGAAATTGCAGCCCTTCCTTCAACCCTGATATGTCGTTCTAAAACACTGCAACACTGCATACCGTGGGCTGCTGCCGAAAATTAACAGTTCTGCCCCACCCTCGCCACGTGTTCCCACCTGCTCTCCCTTGTCGACTTGTGTGACTACCCAGAAAGTCAGATCAGCATCATAAAATTCATCATTACTTGGAGTGGATCCATCTTCTGTCAGACAAATAAGCTGATCCAAATAAACTACATAGTCACATCACGAGCAGATGCAATGGAAAGAAGCTGGAGGGGACATGCAGGAGAGAATGAAGAGGAAGGCAGATTCCCCCTTTCAATGACAGCTAACAGATCTCATTCAGTGTAACAAAAAAATGCACCTTAAGAGTGCCAGCCAGTACATTTTTTAGGATAACAATTCTTCTGAATATCTGGTTAAAAACCACAAAATAAAGAAACAGATTTTAAAAAGTCTTGACTCTACATTATTTTTAAGCACATGTACCTGTCTGCTCAGTGAATAGGTAAAATGGCCAGCTGCAAAGGAAGCTTACACTCATAGACGTAAGTCAATAAAAGAACCTAAAGAAAGGAAATAAGTACTTTTATTCTATCTATACCACCTCATTCAAGCAGAATTAGCAAGACACACCTGCAAAGGCCCCTCTAAACCACTGAAGCAAGACAATCAATTATGCCATTCAGTTAAACCAAGGAACTTTCTCAGAAAATGTGAGGCTTTTTCAACAACCATAGGCCTGACACGTTGATGGCTGACAACTGAGTCATAAAAGGGGAGTTCTTGGAGACCAGGGGAAATGCACTCAATGCGGAACATGAACAAGAGCCAGGAAAAGAGAATCTAACAACTTAATGGAAGAGCGCAGTGCCATGCCTCCAATGTTATCAAAAGTTCTGAAATTTTAATGTCATGCAACTGAAGAAGGAAAATATCGATAACAACTCTGAAATTAGCTGCAGTACTTTCAGATGCAATTTCTAGTGGCACATGAAGTGTACGACCCTGTAAGCCCCTGTATAGAAAACACTAAGCATCCCATGCATCTAATGCAACTACGCAAGAGCTAACTTTTGTCAAATATTGCAAAGTTCAAGCATCTCAGCAATTGTCTGAAAGGAATCAAAAGTAAATGGAGTGGAAAGGATTATTTCAAATCACTAAGCACAAAGATATTTTATCTAAAACAAGTATTAAAAGCTTGAATCCTAGAAAAACAAAAGTGGTACACAAACCTTCCTGCCAAACCAAGAGTGATACGATTCCAATTATTTTAAATCACCTGCTCCATGCCTCAGGGATGACTTCAGTAACAGAGGAGATGGGCAATCAGTACCAAGTACAACTGTTTATTATTACAAAGAAACACAACAGAATAATCATGACTTCTGATACAGTCCCTTCAGTAGCCCTGCTGGGGATCAGCTTTCTCCAGAAACTGGCCCTTAAGAATGAGCATCTGCAAAGGGAATACACGTACATAAACTGCAACCAACGTATATCATTGCAGATCAAAGGTGAGCCTCATTGCACTGTACTGTAGTAACCTTCAATATGTTTGGAAGATTTTTATTTCAAATAGGTCAAATATTTTCACCACCAGTGAAACATTTACAAGCTACGCACTTTCTTTAATAATCAAACTAACAAGAATTCTGAAAGGAAATATTTTAGATATTTTCCTCACATTGCATATAATTAATTGGGTGTTGAAAGCAGCATAACAACATGATGACTATTCTTTTTCCTCATTAAAATAAGGAAAAAGAGAATTAAAAATATGTTGTGATATAATGTACAATTCCTCATAATACATGTTTCTTACTATCCTTCATAAAGCACTTAGATGTTTTTTTGTAAGTTTTGCTGGAAGAGATAATAACAATTGCTATCAAAAGAGATAAATGTTTGGGGGTTTTTTTTAATTGACAAGAAAATCCTATTTATATGCTTGCCCCTTGATGTAAAGGATTTTGTATTTACTACTATTTATAGCATTGTGGTTTCTAATTAAAAGATTCTGATCAAATTTGTAGACTCAAAAGAAAAGCATCAAGAGAGAAAATAATATAGAATGTTATAGCAAGAGAGAACTTAAAAGCTATGCTTCAGAACTTGTAAGACAATGAGGTTTTATAGCACACATTCTGGGAGTCAGTCACATGTACAAAATAATAGATTCCTTAGATATTAATTTAATTTCCCCCCCTCTTCTATTTAATAGGAGAATAGAAACCTCAGCTTGTTAACAATCCTTTAAGACTGTATGAAATGAATGTTTCTTAACTTCAGTAAGGACAAAGATTAAGTCCACGGAAAATCAAAATAAATACATTAATGAAATTAAATGAAAAATATACTAAACATTTTATGTAGATTTACCTAAAAAGAACTTTAGCTGTGCTTTTGAAGATAATTGTTACACTTAAATTTATGCTACAGTAGAGGAATACAGTGCTAATTAGCACATGTACACATTATAAAAGGACAATTTTCAGCCTCAGCTGTGTTGTAATAAATCCAGAGTTATGCAGTATATTGTTGCTGTATGTAAAATAAGAAATTTGTTCAAAACCTTACTTTTCTACTTATACTGGGAAGAAAAAAAAATAAAAACTTTGCTCAGAGACAAAATTGAGAAATAAGCCTAGGTCTACTAAAAATAAATATCTCCAAGCCAAATAATCTTTTTTAAAAAATACACAACAAAATAGAAATGCAACATGATTTCCTCAGGCCCTCTCTATTGCCATTTGCAAATATCTAATTTTAATCAAAAGTTCAGAGTCACTGAACTGGATTCACATATCACAGCATATTGAAGAACTGCAAAATCTCTTTTTTACTTTCCCTAGCATTCTCAAAATATTTATAGGCACTCATTTACTATATTAATCATCACTATTTGTCATTCTTCATGCAAGCTCTCTCTTTTTAGCCATTGCATAAACCTAAATATCTATGGGGCTTTGGGGGAGGGGGGGGAGTTATTTAATGAAAAAACTGCAGAATAGAATCATGGTTTCATGAAAAGGCTTTTACAGCTGCCTTTTGGGGATACATTTAGTAAATAAGTCATTTATTTTGAGGAAGAGCTAGAAATAAGAAAAGACTTTCAGAAGTCCGTGTTCATTTTTGAATCCTGGATCACATATCTGTTCTCCATGCCAAATGAGGGTGGGGCAGGGGGAGAGTTAAACACCACCAGCCAGAATGCAGCACCATGGCCCAGTTCACTTTGGTGGGGTTTCACCAGCTCTCAGCAGATGAAGATCATGACAAAGTCGTAAACATGACCTAAAATAGCTTTTCTCTGCATGAACATCATAGTATCAATGAAATCAGAGTCAGAAGCAAGGACTACTTGTACCTCTAAAATGCCAGTAATTATTCTTCTCAATAGTAAAAAGAAAAAAAAAGAACTTTTATTATTTATTTGTGGGTTTGAAATCAGAGGCTGTTTGAATTTACTCAATAAGGTAAAGTAAGAGAGGTCCCCAGAAATACGGATTGGGGGGGGGGGGGGGGGGGGGGGAAGCAGCACCAGGAAAAAGCAGTCCTGAGCACAAACCGATGCAATGTATTACGCAGGTGTCACTACTGCAGATCCAATGCCTGGGTAGCAGCAGGGATCCTCTTGAGGTCCTGCAGAGGTGTGATGCCGAGCTATGATGGACCTGGCTATATCTGCTCACACATCTCACCCTAGACCTCCTCCCAGCACTCCAAAACCATGAGCACCTTTGAACAGTTACAACAAACTAAGAAAAAATCATTCTCATTTTCCCCTGAAAACTTCTCCTGACCTCCTTCCTTGCCTCCACCATTCTCAAAAATTCATCCAAGGTTATACGATGGAGCAATGAAGACAGGAAAACTATCAGGCTGTCACTGCTAGAAAATCTAGCGTGAACTACCATTTGATCTCACAGATCTAAAAGGACAAATTTAAGTAACTGAATGGGCAAGATGCTGCTTCCCAAGAGGCAATCTAACACTTGTTTCCAGCACCAGAAAAAACCCTGTGGTACTGGATCTTATACTCGCTATACTTTTATGTATAGAGGATGACATTAATTTGACTTTAAGAAAATTTTAGTTATAACTTTTGATTTCCTATGAGACTAATTACTGTAACTTCTGTTGTTGTGAAAGTCTTCACATCCCAACAAAAGGAAGAACTGCAAGAACTTTTGGGAAGCCATAGTCCTTTTTTCTTTTTTTTTTTTTTCCCTTTTTCTGAAAGGGAAGCCAAAGATTTCATGTATAAAAGGTCACATTTAACTAATGTGCAAGAGATCTTAAATAGATCACTATTGGGGCAAAACCAGAAAAACTGGTGCCTGCTCAACCTCATGTTTTTAAAATGCATTTGACAAGGTTCTTCATCAAAGACTAGTGGCTAGGAAAAGTGTGATCAAATAGGTTATTATAAGGGTGATTAATAAAGTCTGGGTTACAAACAGGAAACAAAGTGAAGTCATGAATGAAAACTTGTAAAGTTCAGAATATTTTCCTGCCATAATTCATACAAAAACTTCGATGACCATCGAAGATCACACTTCTAAAACCAAGACAGGGAGCAGAGCTAACAGAGACTCACCCTGCGACACAGGGACACCGCAGTTTCCACTGCCTCCCACGGCAACTGTAGGTCTCAGAGGGTCAGACAGAACATGAAGAGCAATGCTAGATGCAACAGCGGTAGAGCAATGTGTTCCATCTATCTCACTAGATACTACAGGACTTGACTGTGCAACCACTCAGTGAACCTACTTCCTTGTGAAGAAGCATGAGGTCAGAGGGAAAGGGCTCAAACAAGGAAAACCTCTCTTCAATGAAATACCCCCTCTCCCAAGGATGCCTGGCAGTTTCGAGTGGGCAGAACCCAAATGAGCTGCTACTCGTGCGCAGCTGCACAACCGACGCACAATGCATCTGCAGGAGGAGAGAACACAGAACAAGGGCAGCGACGCACGCACACGCCTTAGGCAGCACTTGAGGATGAACCCATCTGGATCGCTGTGTCATTCAGCTGTAGAAAGGACTATTGTCTCAAGGACACCATTTAGGCAAGAAGGATAGCTCAACGGATCTAACGGTCAAGAGGATTGAAGGCATTTCCCTCGCCGAAGCAGATGGCGCCTTGAGGTCATTTTTAGCTGCGTGTTTTCCAAGCTCTGAATGCAATCAATAACGTTTAGAGAAAGGCACCCTTTTCAGCATCTCTTGTAGGCTTCAGAAACGAAGGAACAGAGTTCCACTACCAGAGGAATCTGCAAAACCCCTCCATTAAGGCCACCTTTATGTTACAAATAAAGTATTCAAACGTAACAAATAGAGTGCACACTAACTTTGCTCCTTTATACAACAAGTATCAGTGACCAAAACATTTTTCAGCAACACAATGACATATTCCAAACATTTTCAACTGGTCTTACATTTATTTTGTATACAGAAGGAAGCTTACCAAAAGATTAGCTCTCCCCACTGGAAGTAACAAGCACTCTTTGAGACCTAGAGCCTACCAACATGGCTAACTTTTCCCATAAATGGTTCTTGGGCAACAGCAGAAAGTTTACTAACATTCTGTCAGCACCCCAGGCTAAGAAGAGCTTGACAAAACTTGCAGACTCTTAGGCATACCAATACATTGCTCAATCAACTCCACAGATAATACTTTTTAAATATGACTCACCCTCTACGTTCAAGTATCAAAGTCCTGTTTAAAAACAAAAAGTGCGAGAAAAGCACATTTCAAAACTCCTTTTCCTCTTTATACAGCCTAGGAGATCAAAATGAATCAACATTTTCACTGTATGTATTTTCTGAAATAGCTGATGGATTTTTTTCATTCCCACAGAATTTCAGGGGCTGAAATACTCTAAGGAGACATTTCTGGAACAGACCATGTTCCTACATACTGCTATTCTTCTGGGCAATATTTGAGCTTTAAGTCAGGGCTGTAGCCTCCACGCTCACATACATCACGGTTTCAAAATCAAGGCCCCATTAAAAGGCATTTACCCACACAAACTTTTTCTAAACCTTGTATTAACATTACATTCTGGAATATGTTTTTTCTAAAGCATGGTCACTTGCTACAGTTTTCTGGTCTGGTAACATTCACTTCATTTAAAAAAAAAAGAGAGAGATTGTAGAGTGAATTTGGTGTAGACAGACAATCAGAGCTGGTCAGATTACCAGAGGAATCACCAAATTTCACTGTCTGATGGCAAATGCCCTGCAGCAATGCCGTGCATCTTAACTTTCTTTACCTGAATCCAATTTTCAAGTTGAACTCCTACCCACTCAACAGTTAAACAGTTCTACATAATTTGCCACTTTCTTTGATTTCCACATAATCACGTCTTTAATTTCAGGTGATGCTGGCTTTCCACTTGAACCTACCCAACCAGCCAACCCCCCCACTGTGGAAGTGCACACCACAGCCTGGCAGAACCCATCCTGTCCATCTGCTCAGCAATCCCATGCAGCTCTTCATGGGATTCTTTGCTGCTCAACGCTCACACAATAATGTTACTGGGAAAAAACATGAGCCTTCCCTCACACAGTCACTCCACTGAAGTATTAAAAAGCTTTCACAGATGTAATCTTCTGTGCGCAAAGCTCTCCTCTGCACTGAACATGCCTCCATCTGGGGAGACTGACGTGGTTCCATGCTTGGCTGTGGCTCAGCACAGCTGCCGCTGCAGAGTTCATCCCTGCAGCAATGATTTCTCCTCCTCAGATTAGTGCAAATATTGCAATGGCTTCAGAGGAGTACTACCAGGGAGCACCTGTGGCTATAAAGAGCAAAACTTCATTTGACAGGCCTCTGTGATCCTTTACGCACTCCAGAAGACATCTCCTCAGCACAGCATATCCATATACTACGCAGGAGGCCACCGGCAAGCCAAAGGGAAGAAGATGACTAGAAGGGCTCAGAAGGTGTTCTTCTCTGAAAGTTTTCCATAATCATAGCAAATTTGACATAGTTTAAAATAAATTAAAGAAGTGAAAACTAGAGAGAAGAGAGACAGGATGGGAGTCACAGTGATTTTTGGAGACGTTAAATATACCAGTTTTGGTTAACACACAAGAAGCCAACAATTACACTCTTTCTAGAAAATACAATACTGAAAAAAGATTATTCAGGGACCAAAAAACTGAAGCATGTAAGTAGATGAATGAGAAACAGATACTGTGTAGGAAGACACCACAATTCTGTGTCCAAGAGCAGTGGGCTTGATCCTCTGATAGTACTGGACTTCACCCTTCACATCCATAGTTATCAAGACTCAGAAGAGACATGGGCCTCCACTGGCAACCAAATCATATGACAACAGCCTGGTGAGCTACTTTCCTTGAAACAGAAAGGCAGTCTACCAGGGAGGAGAAGCAGCTTTGGCTCAAACCCACGGGAGCTGAAGACAAGGATCCCCATCCTCTCAAGGGAGAGGAACCTGGAGGGAGGCAGCTGCAGGCAGTGGAAGTACCACAAACCTCAGCAGAGCTGATTTGAGAGAGAAAAGCACTGAGACAACACTAGCCAGAAGGACCCACAATTTAGAGAGCTGAACCTTATCAGGCTTTAGAAGGTTGTACACAGTTTGATTGACCTTTAAGCAGTGTTTGACTGCAGGATAACTGCAATAATGTTTTAACTAGCAGAGCCCTAAGAAAAGCTGTTAGTCTTGAGTCACTTAAAGACTGGTATGATTATTGAGGAGACTACAAAAGGGACCTGGAGTACCAGAAGAATGATATAATACCAGATCTACCATAACAGTGTAAAACATGCATCCATAATTCTCCTGTGGCAAACATTTTAGAGTGAAAGTTAACTTTGTATGTAGTTCCTCCATAATTCCGGTTAATCTCAGCAAAATTTATCATGACACTCTTTGGAATGCAACACGCTTCTGCATCATGAATGTGATAGCAGATGATTAGACACAAAAGGGGTCCCAAAACAGGTACCCTAAGTGAAACAGTGGCAGAAGGAATATCCAGTCATCCAAAGTGATCCTGTACTCAGGGGCACCAACACAGATCAGAAGTGAACATAGATATACTGATTATCAGAACCGGAAAGGACTTCTCTATCAGACTCTGCAGTTACTATGCTGATCATGGCAACGAGCAAATGTTGGGAAAAATACTTTCTATAAGGATCGTTACATCTGAGCCTTTAAGATCCCTCATAAGTCTGTTTTATGAGATTAAGCCATAGCTTTTGGGAATATCTCTCTTTTCAGCTCTACCATGGCACAATCAAGAGAAGATATCACAAAACAAAGATTTCCCATGCAGCCCTTTTACCCAGACTAGGATTTTCAAAGTTATCTATGTCTTCTAATCACCCCTCAAAATCTGAGTTCTGATATGATATTTCTGCAACATGAACTCTGAAGCAGCAGCTACCAGAGGATTTTTTTTGCTTGATGATTTTTTGGACATACGCATTTACCGTCATAACAAATCTCATTATCAAGTAGGGAAAGACTTTCCCTGAAATGAGCTTGCAAAGAATGATAAACTAGAAATTTGAGATATTCTTTGCCTACAAAGTACCAAAACACACTGTGAATACATATATTTTATAAAAAGGCGTATCTGAAAGTCCCTCCTACATCAGCAGTCAAAGGGCACTTCCAATGCCCTTTCATCATGCGGCAATCTATAATAAAGTTTGGCTTTCAGCACTTCTTTCCTCTTCAGGAAGGCAGGACTTGCATCAAGACTATTGACATTTAACTGTCATTCACGTATTCATAAAATATCGCTAGGTTGGTGAAGTATCTTATCCTTACATGAATACTGCAGAACTGCATACATTGAACATACAGTAAAGTATCACACACATTTTGCCTAATGCCTTATAATCCTTAAGGAAAGAGGGCAAGAGGCAAGAAGGCAGGAAGAAAACCAAATCTGGCAGCAAACCAAATGCATGTTATTACTCGCTACAGCCTCAGTCCCAGTTTAGCCTCCTCCTGCTTTGGTTTTGTGATAGGTTGATCAAAAATTGTGCCTAACTTTCTCCGAGAGACAGCAGTCATTTGATTAAGTGGGCCGAAAAGAATTTTTTAAATTGTGCAACTTCTTGTGACGCTTCTTTTTCCAACAGTCATCATCCATCAGTCCCAAACTCTAGAGCTGTTTTATAAGCCCTCATTTTTTAAACCAAAAAAATTACTAACTGTTTGAGCTACCCAACATGGGAACTTATAATACCAACAGAAGTTGACAGCATCAAAACAGAGAGCAAGAATGTTTAAAAAAAGTCAGCAGTTTCAGAAGCACCTGCAAAGAATAGGGATATCCTGTTCAAAGACTAGAGCAAGAGGCCAAGAAGTCAGAGAATCCAATAGCAAAGACTAGGCAACACCTGAACAACTAATGAAGATTTCAACTCCGAGTGCAAGCAGAGCTATGTGAGCTCAGCATGACAGAGCAGAGCTTCTCTGCAATTGATTATTATCAATAGGAAGTTATTTAAGAAATCTGTAAGCCACGCTTCCAAATCAATGTATGGAATTGCATCATTTGGTCACAAACAATTCAGAAGCGCAGACTGTGGAAGACAAATACTTTGCTGAAAACTACTGAGTCACTCTGCACTACAAACAACATGTACTTCTATCTCCAGACACAGTTCAGTCCTAGAGCCCCTTCACACCAGGCTCCCCACAACCAGGTCAGCCCTTTTATTCACTTGGAAGGAATCCAGCGCACCTTCATGACAACTGGCAACAAGCAAGTGAAAAACAGGTTGAGAAACAGAAGTTGCTGTACTATGAATGTTTTGCACAGACAGCAGAGACAAGTGAATCTATGTCCATAGTAGGTCAGAGAGTCAGGACCTTGTTCCCACTGAAAATCCTAGCAAATCTCCCAAATTTCCCTATCAACACCTAGATATATCAAAAACAGATAATGCAGTGAAAGCCACAAGAGGAACAATGTTGTCCGTCCGTTTGTGTGTGCAGACCTATAAGCATGACCACAAAGTGCTGGCCTCAAGGAGAATTGGGACCCTTCTCCGCTGGCGTTGAGTGGCAGTCTCCAGCTAAGAGCAAGATCACTATTAAGTTATGTTTGGGTTGAGGGAAGGCATCTGTTGGGTAAAGGCATGTAGAGGTCTGGTACTCTAATCTCCAACTGGAAAATGAATCTTGTCTTCGCAACCAGAACACTTGATCCACTGAAAATTATTAAGAAAAAGGTCCTCCAAATCAGGTGCTGACATAGAGTACAAACTCAAGTTTGTAAAGGCATACTTTGTGCTTGACTTTGCTCTCCTTCACAGGTGGAAGAACAAATGCAAGCAGTGGGGAGGAATGCTCACAGACTCCCACATTTTAATGAAGAACATGCCTGCACAGTATTGACTAAAGGAAAGTATTAAGAAACTTGTGATTTCCCATGTGCTTCTTACAATACCAAAATATGGCTCAAGGCATGGAGTTAAAAGGTTCCTTATAAATGTCCACAGTAGGAACTTTCTTTCTTTTAAACACAAAAATCTTAGCTTAGCCTTCACTGAATGCCCCTGCCCCTGTTCATCTTCTAATAGGCTTATTTATGCAACAGTAAATTAAGTGTCCATTGATAAGATCCTGGATTGCATTAATGATAATATTAATATTAGCATATTCTCAGATCTATCTTATCTTGATTACTCTTTAGATTAAGTGCTGTGCAGCTGCTAATAGGCCCCCTTTGGGGAACTGAGAAATTGAAATACAGGAATGTCACAGATACTGGTAGTGACTCTATTCCGCAGTGGAATTAAAAGCAGAAACCCAAAGTCATGTGAATTCTCCAATGTCCACTACATACTGTACCTTAAAACATTAATGACATGAATATAGACTAGCCTACAACATTTGCCTTGTGCTGTGCTCTGAAATCCAGCAACCGTGGACAACTACAACTGCGAGCACGTTGATTTTGTTTCTTAAGCAATTACACTCTGGGTTTCTAGAATGAGTACATAGACTATTTCCTTTACTATTTAATAGTAAAGCATGCATGTAGGTATTTCCTTTACTATTTAATAGTAAAGCATGCATGTAGAGAAGTCACTCAATAGTTATGGCAATGGCCCAAAAAACCCAAAACAAACAAAACAAAGGACGTTGCTAGAGAGAAACCTCAACAAATGCTGAAAAAAGCCCCATAGATTTTTAGAAATGTACTAACCATCACTTCCCAGTCACTTCTGCTTTCAATTCCCTTCTTTCACCTCCTTTTCTTATATTACACTCCTCTGGCTCAACTCCATCATAAGCCTATTCTGAAACTCCTGATCTGCAAAGGCTACGCTTTGCTCCTGCTTTCCGCTGAGCAACCATCTTCATTTCCCTTTGTGCAATTCCAAACTCAGGCTTGCATCCCTCTTGTACAACTTCTGCCCTTTCTGCAGCTAAAGCTTTCATCCAGGAATTAAAGGAATTTGATCCAATTTAATGCGACTTCCTTCTCTCCAGCTTCTCTCTCTCCTTTTATCTTTATCCAATTCAAAACACAATTAAATTGTTTTACATTAATTCAACAGCTACAGCCTCGTTGCCTAGTCCTCTGACTGCACCATCCCATTCACGTATCTTTGCTTTTCTAGATACGGCTGCTTGTCCATCAGCCATCAGAGATTCTTCTTGAATGCTTTAACCTCAGCCAAGACGCATCCTCCCTAAATTGATCAACAAGGCCATTAGCTTTGGTTTGAAATCTCTATTCAAGACCAGTTTTTCTAACTCTGATACATAGCTGTTCGAAGACAGCAATGGATAGAACAGGGCATGGAGACAGTCAGAGCGTATTTAATCATACAACAAACTAAAACACATAAAAACTTTATTGATGGAGAGTGCACCTCTGTTCCCGTACCCTTTATATGCCACTGATCCTGGACCGTTAACTCTTCAGGGTAGGCATGGCTGTCTCTTCACGTGTGAGCAGAATCCAGCACTCTGCATCTTTATACTGCATGTGACGTTTACCAGCCACCCAAAAACAACCACAAAAGTTAAATCAGTTAGTCCGTAACTTTGATAAGCATTCTGGTAGAGATAAGGGTGTTGTTTTTTTTTATGGGATGCTAGACTTTAAGAGTCAGGATACTAAATTACTCAACTGCAACAGTTAACACTATTACTGCAAAAATACCTTCCTCAGTGGAGCTTCTACAAAACTTTAGTTAAGCAAAGGCAGCCACGCTGCTGGCCCATTACTGCCGAGCCAACTCAGATCTCCAGGCGAGGGATGCAGTATCCTGCAATTAGGATGTCACCATGCCCTGTGCGAGAAGCACAGAAAATCGGTTTGGCCTGCTTCTGCCTCGTAATTTCCCTCCTCCAAATCAGCTCCTGCATCCTTCAGTGGGTAACAACCATTAGATACCATGGGAGAGGCTGGGGATATTTTAAGCAGCAGAGGGAAACTTCTTCATCAGGAGCAAAAGTTGTTGTTGCAGGCAGAGCTTTACGAATGTAAGCTCAGTTTAGCCTCCAGGCTGTTGTGAAAGAAATGCATTTCATCCTTTTTAACCCACTAGTGTTACTTCTTTTCTGGTTAGAGTAACGTTAATACTGACAACTTAACTAAATGAGGATGACTTGAAAACTTTTTACAAGCGTAAGATTTGGTGAATAGAACTTGAGACGTTCAGAAAAACAAAACCCATTAACTAATGGTTTGTTCTGTAAGACTGGTATTTGAATCCTAATACTAGATCCAAATGCAACTATTGCTACTTTCTAAACAGACATGTCACAAAGTGTTTGAACTTGTGAGTGTCCAAGGGTCTTCAAAGAATCCTGAAATGCTGAGAGGATTTTTTTTTTCTTTTTTAAGCAAAGCACCCATTTCAAAACTTTTAGAATCCTGTTTTATTGTACTGTAAATATGGTCTTCCCATCTGAAAAATCTTTACATAGAATAAGTTATATTGAGAGACAAATACATATGCTATGAAGAGACTGTTTATTATTTAACTACACAAAAAGAATGCAAGCTGTCAGTGCTTATGCTTTGGAGATTATAAAAAAGAAATCTGAGACAATTTTTTTTCAGCTATTTTGCTTCTTAAATGGACAGCAGTCAATTGGAAAAGGAGGAAACGGGGCCTGCAACTCATCTTGGATGTCTGCAGTTACCTGAAATGCAGAAATTTTTTACGTTCTTCATCCATAATAGCATAGACTCAATGTTTTTTCCCTTCAGGTCTAACAGCCACGTACCGTCTCAAATATGATGCTTAGCGATCAAGATTAAAATCACTATATTTTAATGCAAACCGAGGTAGCTATTTGTTAAAAGCTATAGGGACTGGTCTTCCTAGAAGAGAAATCTGAAAACATAGCCTAGTTTGGGTAGTAGTACGTAAGTTAAACTGCGACATTAAGTTCGCGTTGTATTTGAGGCAACCCCCTCCCAACTCCCAACCTCTCTTTCTAAAAACGCAACCGAGTCCACAGAACGCAAACCCACCCTGCCCACACTTCAGCCAGAAACGGCAACTAAGCTGCAGCTTAATTCCCCTCCAGCTGTCGCAAAGGCACCGCAACTTTCATTTTGTGGCTCTCCAAGCCCCCCGGCAGCCGCAGGCAGCGGGCTCTGCCTGCCCGGAGCACCCACTGACGGCCGGGGGAGGGCATCAGCAGGCACGGGGACCATTTTAACTCATCTGGGCGCTGCTGCAGCAGGGCTGGCGTTCCCCAGCGGTCCCTCGGGAAAACGAGCCCCGCGTCTCGCCCAGCAACGCTTTAAAATAGACCTTCTCCTTCAGCGGTGAAAACACACTAGGGGGAGGGGTGCGGGTGAGACACCGCACCGCCGCCTCTGCTGCCTTCGGGGAGGGGGCCCCTCGTCCGCCGTCGTCCCCCCCGCGCAGCCCACCGGGGCTGCCGGCCCGCGGCGGCAGGTGCCCGGGGCCGCCCGCGGCTCCCCCCGCCCGGCGCCTACCTGCGTCCGCGCCGCGCCGCTCCGCACCCGGGTGCTCAGCGCCGGCCGCCGCGCCCCGCCGCCGCCGCCCCTCGCCGCCGGAGACCAGCCGCAGGGGCCTGATGCTCTCTCGCTCCGCGAAGCGGCTCTCGCCCCGCCGCCCCGCTGTCGCTGTCGCCGCCGCCGGCCCGGCGCCTCCTGGGCAGGGGAGAGGCACCCGTCACCCGGCTGCGCCCCTCGCCCCCCCGTCGCGCAGGCTGGAGCGGGGGCTCCGTTCCCGCGGGGCTCCGCAGCGGCCCTCGGCGCAGCATCCCCCCTTCCTCCCCGCCGCCCCCGCCCCAAGCGCGGCGGCGCTGCCCCGCGGCCCGCGACTCACCTGGGGCAGCGGGCAGGGCGCAGAGCGCCAGGGAGAGGAGGCAGGCGGCCGCCCGCATGGCGCTGCCCGCCGCCCCGCTCGCCGCCGTCCGCCGCCCCGGCTTCCGCCGCCGTGCGCCGCCGGCTCCGCGCCTGCACGGGGGAGGGAGGGAGGGAGGAGGGAAGGGGGGGGGTGCTGCGGGGCCGCGGCTGCCGCGGGGCCCGGGCTGCCGAGCTCCGCCCCGCCGCCGCGCCGAGCCCCCTGCGAGGGAAGGAGATGGCGAGAGCCGGCGAGGCTCCCCGCAGAGCCCGCTTGGAAGAGGGAAGTGCTGGGAAATGTAGTCGTTCGCCAGGGCGTGAGGGGCCGGGGCGAGAGCGGCGGGGAAGCCCCGGAGCCGGGGGAGCGTCCGCCCCCCCGCCCCCGCCCCGCGGGGCAGCCGCGGTACCGCACCGGCCCTGGGCGAAGGGAACCGCCGCTGCAGAACTGCCGTCCGCTTGCCCGCCCGTCGTGCCGGCTGACGGTGGGTGCCGCTGGGGAGGCAGCCGGAGCGATTTCCCTCCCCACCTGCTCGGACTGCCCCCGCCCCCCCGCCGAGCGAGCCCTGCCCTCAGCCCCTCTGCCCTCCCTGCCGTGTCCCTTTTCAGAGCGTTTCCCTCCTCTGTGGCCTTTCCTCCTCCTTTCTTAAATTTCCCTTCCTGCCCCGCTTTCTCCACTGGAGTAACGCTCAAAGAGAGTTGAAAAGGAAGGACTACGACGCAGAATCGTTCATTTCGAGTTATGACACGCTCTCCTGGGCTAAGCAAGAGGCAAAAGCAAGGCCAAAGCAGGAGGCAGAGGTGTCGAGGAGTCCCCACCATGTCCGTCCCCCCAAAACCCCGAGGATTATCCTCCCTCAGCAGAGGGATGGCTGCATCTGCAACCCAATTCTACACCCCCACCTACCGGGAAGCCGAGGGCAGCAGTACTGCCTGTCGGCACTGTACATCTCACCTTTCTTAACTACGTTTCTTTCTGAAAATGGGACAAGAGCGGCAGTTGCCCGAGGCACCCCTTCCCCCATCATTTTCCCAAGTGGCGATAGGAAGGACTGCCACGGCACGCAGTTAAGGTGAGTCGGGAGAGGAGGAGGAATGCCAGAGCAGCACACCGGCAGATGCAGCTCGATACTGACCCATGGAAGAGAATACGAGGTCACACTACCCACGGCGGCAAGGTTTTATGCCAGTTACAAGCACCTAATAAAGGAGAAGGTGGCATCGCGGTAAATGGCGCTGAAAGCTGCTGCTCATTATAGTCTGGAAGATGAAAAGAACAACAACAACAAAAAAAATCTTTGTTTTCATAATCTTGAAACCACTATGCAGATCCATATTAATTGCATTGCTTGTACCGGCAACAGCCAGGACAGCTGACACCTCCATTTCTGCTCTTAGGAGCATTTCAGCCTGCCGGGCTGCCTCCCGTGGGCTCGCCCACGGGAGGGACCGTGCTCCGGGCGCGGCCAGTCAGCAGCCGCTGCCTGCCCGGGGAAGCCACCCGCCGGGGAAGGTCGGGGCTCCTGGCCTGATTTTTCTGTAGGTCTTACCTTACTTACATACATCAGCTCATTAAGGGAAGCAATTAGAGAGTAAGTGGAGGAAATCCAGTTTCTCACCGTTTGTTTCCAGGATATGAAAAAACAGACAAAATGACAGTTCGACAAGCTGGGGATGGGAGCAAGACAGGCATTTTAAGGGCACAATACTGCATCTAGAAATATATATCTCGACTTTGCACAGAAAGTGGCTAGCAAGTTTTGCTCTGTCCTGCTTACACTGCAGTCATACACTACAGGCAAGACAGAGTACTACCTCAAAGCATCCATTAAATCCTCGAGCAGTTCCTGAAACAGCGCACAATTAGCTTACAGAACTCTGCTGCGGGGTATCGAAAGGACCATGGGTGAAGTGGGTAAAGAAAATGAGAAAGTGCTATTTATAGAGAGAAAAATCAGTACTATAACACAATGTTTCAATCTTTTTTCAAAAGTCATAAATCCTTACGTTTCAGGCTGCAGCCAATCTCTACAGTTATTTCAGTTAGACCAAACCATCCCCACTGGCACACTATTTCACAGCTTCTTGTGTCAGTATTTCTGTGAAAATTCATGCCACTGGGTATTTATTACACCCATTGTGCAGTAGATACACAGTACAGTTACACACTGATTTCCTGGGTCAGTACATTATATATGTCATTTTTATCTTGCCATTACCATTCTCCAGAAACGCTGAGGGATTTGGTGTCAATGTCACACATGGAGGGTTCACCAACCCAGCGCCAGCCAAGGCACGGCTGCTTTAAGCTAATGACTACAAATGCAGAGTTTTATCCAGTCTGTGGGCTCAGGTGAGGTATGATGAGAGCAGCTTCATAAACACAGCACTTTCTTAGTATGCCAACTCTATTTTGGTCAAACTCATCGCTGTTTTTAAGAATAATTTTAAAACTGCTTTTTGAAATACAGAGAACTAATACAAAGATAAAGGCATTTTAAAAGTATGTGTGCTAGAAGTGATTAGCTCAAACAGTTGAAAAAGTTTTTATGTCCTTCTCCTTGCAAACCTCTCTTGTTTACATCCTTCTACCATTTGGCTAGGAAAACACTTCTATGATAAATACTGAAGATTAATTCAAAAGAGAAGGCTTAAATAAATTGCAGAAATCGTCTATAACACACTGAAGGTTCTAAATCACGATGAAGGAAATCCTGATCTGCATATCTGAAGTCCCCTTTTATTGTACACATCGATTAGAAATGAGTGACTAGAAATGGATGATTTGACAGGCTTAATCCTTCAGAGAAATAATATTTTAATTTATTGATGGCTTTTCCATGTTCATTTGGGAAATCAGGCAAGGAATGTCAAAATTTACTTCCTAGTCTTACATCACTGGAAACTCCTTGACCTTGCTCAGGACTACAGCAGATGGTCCACCTGTGAGCAATGAGTTCTTTCACATCAAGGGGCAGATTTTTTCTTCTTCCAGCAAATCATAGAATATCTCACACTGGAAGGGACCCATAAGGATCGTCGAGTCCAACTCCCTGCTCCTCGCAGGACTACCTAAAACTAAACCATATCATCCAGCCGCTCCTTGAACTCTGACAGGCTTGGTGCCATGACCACTTCCCCGCAGAGTCTGTTCCAGTGATTGACCACCCTCTCAGTGAAGAACCTTTTCCTAATGTCCAATCTGAACTTCCCCTGATGCAGCTTCATTCCATTTCCTCGTGTCCTATCGCTGGTCACCGGAGAGAGGAGATCAGCACCTCCGCCACCGCTGTCCTCCTCGGGGAAGTTGTAGAATGCGATGAGGTCACCCCTCAGCCTTCTCTTCTCCAAGCTGAACAAACCAAGTGACCTCAGTCGCTCCTCCTAAGTCCTGCCCTCGAGACCTTCCACCGTCTTGGTGTCCCTCCTCTGGACACACTCTAATAGTTTGATATCCTTCCTGTATTGAGGCGCCCAAAGAAAGTGGTGTTTGCAAATGAAGGCCAACTTTCCAACGTTCATTCTCTTGCCAGTTAAGATTCTATGTAATTTTATTACACTGAAAATTCAGGCCAATTCTTTTTTAAATGAGCAATAACAGCTCTACCCTATGTCGCAACATGTCTTCACGACTTGCCAAACATAACAAGCATATTCTCTCTGACTATCTGAACCACAGTTGCAGAAAAAATGAAGCCTGAAAAACATATGCCAATATTTCAAAGGATCAGGAGAAAGAAAGTGAAAAAAACGTGATTTGTAAGTAGATATTCAGCTTTTGATTTACCATAGGTATTCCAAAGATTATTTTTGAACCATGATTAATTACAAGTCATAATTTAACCCTCTAAATTTAAAATCCAAGTGTTACTTCTCTCCTTTCCCCAGAAAATAAGATAGATACGTGGACTGAACAGCTCTGTTGACATTGTACTTCTGATTTATTTGGGGTATTCTTGAAAATTACCTCCCAGTTGTACAACTTAAGCTTTGCTGTAATCACTACAGTAAGTAGTAATGACCGCAATCATGATTTACAGTTTTAAACTGCCTAAAGTTCTGAAGAAATTAGCCTACTCTAAAATGCTGAAAGAGTAACACATTTTTAAACGCTAAAAAACCTATAGAAATTGCTTTGTATTTTTATAATTTTAATAAAATCTAAATTTTCCACTTTGAGGAATACACAAAGGAGCCTTGTGTATGCGTAGACATGACGGAAAAATAACACTGACTCCAATTACAGAACATTACAGCAACTTAATACTGTGGAAAGTGTAACTCTTCTCCCCACACACAACTTTTGTTCTCTCAAATATAATAGATTGTAACTGAAATCTAGGGCACTTTTTAACAAACACATTCTCAGTGGTCGGTATTCAATCATGATTTATTAAGTTTAGAAAAAACATATTAAGATTTTTCCTGATAAAAGGGAGATCTATTAATATTTTGTAATTGTCTCTATTCATCTGGCCACCTATTACCATAAGTGTACTGCCCTAAATGTTTCCATGTGAAAAACACATTTACTTTCTGAATACATGGTAATTAAATTTTCTTGTAGCAGTACCAGTTACATGTCCAATTACAGTCAACAGTGCATTTTTGACTGCATGGTTGTACAGCAGTAACCTTTTTGACTAATGGACATAAAAACATTTGACTCTGCTGGTTATTTAGTTCAGAGCATGAATATTTCCTCGAAACAGGAAGCATGTGCAATTGTAATCTAAATATAGACCACATCGTACAGAATCCTTTTTGACATTAAACTGGAGGTACAGCCTGGTCTGGAGCACTGCACTGGCCGTTCCCAGCAAGGATATTGCAAGGTTCAGAGAAAGACAATGATAGAAACCAGAAAGATTGGGATTGTTCAGGACAGCGATGAACAGACAGGAACACAATAAAACGTCATATAGGTGGTACAGGGAAAGTAAGCTGGTGCCTTCTGTTCTTCCAGCAGCGTGGTACATGAATAAGATGACAGTCAATCCAATTAAAACCTAGTAAATTCAAAGCTGATAAGAAGAAATATGCTTTCATTCAGCAAGTAGTCCATTGAAGTCTTTACTTGGGCTGTACTTTCTAATTACTTTCAAAATTCTCGGTGTCAAGAGGGACAGGATGTTCTTATGGTATGGACTGAAAGAACAACTGGACCCGCAGCAATGAACAGCCAGTTTTGGATAAAAGTGCTTCAGGCTTTGTCCAGTTTTTTTCATTCCAAGTTTACAAACAGGATTTTTTTGCTCGGGGGTGTCATCCTGCACCTAGTCCTTGCGCAGGATCCTTTTTGCACTTCTTGTGACTGCTGCTCACCACTCTTGGAAATAAGAGATTGGGCTGGGTAACTACAAGTATGGTTTCGTATTGGCAGTTTCTCAGAAAAATCTGGTGGTGTAAAGAAAGCTAAGGTTTTTATTTGTCAAATAAAAAAGAATCATTTGGGTCTGTGGCAGGTGGTTTGGAAATCAGGGCACCAGTAAAGTAAAAAATTGTTCAGAGATCCCATGCATGTTTTGCAACATTACAAAACTTGCATTTGCTTGGGAGCTTCCAGCTTAGATCTTCTGTAGTAACCCCTAAAGTATGTCAGGCAAGTTAGTTGCTAAAATTATCTTCAGAAACAAGATAAACAACTACTCAGCTAAACCAACCTGAATGCAGGATACAGGATGAGATTCGTGCATCTTTCTGTGGCCAGAAGACTTTCCTTTTCCATGGGCCATGAAGCTTCTGAGGCCCAAGTGCCCTGCTTGCAGACCTTGCACCAGAAAGCTGAACCCCACATGGCATCTGCTGGTGTGCCTGCACCTGAAATGTGCGAGACCCGCATCCAAACTCCTACTCTGCCTGGTGGTTTCAACCACAGAACTGACTACCATCTTTTGACAATTGACTTCCATGGCATGGCTCTCAGCCTCCATTCTGCTGGAGTACCATGTTGCAAAACTGTTCTGAAGGTCACAGAGGAAGCCTGGGTTTTAAATCCCAGCTATCTACATACTCATAGAATATTGGAGACACTGAATCTTGAAGTGAGATCCCCCCTCAACTCAAAAAAAGAAAAAAAAAAATTGGGAAAAAATGGATTAAGTCTGACAGCCACCCAAATCTACAGCTGCTTTATCCCAAATGAAATTGGACTTCACCCAAATACCTGCATTGCATCCCAAATCTTTTTATGGTGCTATATCTGGGATGCTCAGCATTTATTTTGGATAGCTGCATTCTCTAAAGTGAATACACTGTTGAATATCAGAAGCCAAACAGTAACATTTACAGAATGCATGGTAAAAAAAAAAAAAGAAATATTCATCTCATATCACATTCAGAGATATTAATCTGGTTAATGAACTCAGTTCACACTTACCATCACACTGCTACAGGTATCAGTGGTGACGTTATTACTGGTTGGTATTACCAATGGTATTTACCTTTACTTATGCTTGCGTTTGATAGCATAAACAATCTCCTTACGTGGTCCAGAGGACTACTTGTGCTAAGAAATAAATTTTGGCATTCGATTTCTAGTCCACCTACATACATTCTGTGTAAATAAGCTGTACAATTGGTCAGGATCAATTGGCTGCTAAAATTTCTCCTCATTTGTCTTCAAGAGTGGGGATTAGAGGCATATAGAGGTTACAGCTAAATTTGAGTGGCAGTAAAGCACTTGAAAGAAAATAGCTTATTTTTCAGAAAAATATGTTCATAAGATGAAACACAACAGCAAAAATGAGAGGGATAAAGGGGACTCCATCTCCTGCCGTGATGCAAGTAACATCCAAACTACTTGGTCACCCAAGAAGGATATGAACACTTGTTCACACTTGTAGTTTTATTTTACACTCCGCTGTTTCAGGAATTTCCCATAATTCTTAATATAATCTATTTGCATGTCTTAAAAATCTCAGCTATGGAGCATCTACAGAATGAACTAGGGGAAGGAAGTGATTTCCACCTTTGGGTAGACTCAGTGTAAGACCAAGATAGACTGTGACTTGACGCTACTATGGTATCAACTATCCAACGTGATCCAAAAGCCCAGCATGGGCAGCCTTTATTAGCCAACAGCCCAGAGGTCACACGGACCATATAGCTGACAAAGATTCCCCAACTGGGGAGTGCAGGGGGATTCATATTTTCATCCCATGTCCACATACCCCACTGTAACTACATCAGTTAGAGCAGCAACCATTTCTTCATCATTCCTGCACTCAGGAGACTGCCACCAGAGTTTCACAGACACCATCACCAGTTACATCAGCCAAGTCCTTCAGAGCTGAGGCTCTTCAGAGAGCAGGATGAAGGCACACACCCTCCCCCCCAGGTGCATCTAAGGAGTGATATACCTTGCAGTCCTATAGGCTGTAAAGTAACACAGAACAATGATAGCGTGAATGGATAACTGAAGCGTGCCATTTCATGGCAAGTTTGAGGTGGAACACAGATTCAATCACCTCGATGCACACTGACAGCCCTGAAGGACAGAACGGATGCTAACACACTCGGTGCTCCTCAGGCTGTAACTACCTTTCCCCCAACTCCAAAGGGGAAGGCTGGCTTTTCAGTCACTTCCCTGTCACTTTGTGTCGTGGTCTGTAGTCAGATGTCGGGCAAGAGAAATTACTGTTTGAAGATCCCGCTACTGAGCGTAGGGCTTACCTGAGTGCATGAAACTCAGAAATCATTGCAGAACTGCCCTACGCATGTGTGGTTTTGGAGTCACTAATCCCCACGAGTATCTATATGTACACCCGTATACATGTGCACACACACAGAAGCATTCCCAACCCTTGGGAACTCTATCCTCTCAGCCACACTACAAATTTACCTGAAGAGAAACATTTCTGTTCCAGATAAACAGATGCCGTGGAGCAAAGTCATACACAGTGGTTGGGCATCCACTGCAAAGATACCAAACCAAACTTGGTGTAGGTATAACCAAAGTAAAACACTACTTCTTCTAATGCTTTGTTTCTAAAAGCAGATTTCAACAACCTGTCTTTCTTTTGATGTTGTTACTACCATCCCAACTTCGCATTGGGTAGCTACAGTTTCCATGTTAAAAACTCTTTACTGAAAATCACTTTGCTCTCTCCCATAGCCGGTCTGAACAGATCAGTTACAACTCATCCTTACGCTGAAGTACCAAACCAGTACAGTGCCTGCACAGGCTTTCAGTAATGGTTGTGTGTGTGTGCATGCACATGCCTTCTATTTTAACATTTCAAAGATTATGATAAAACAGTTCACATCCCCAGAAATGTGCTTGCCACACCTATGAAAGAGAAACAACGAAGACCACTAGGTCACAGGATAATCACTTACGTAAGAGTACTTCATAATGTAAAAGTCTAGGGGATTTTTTCAATCAGCCTTTAAAATGAAGTAGTGTCTGTCATACACAAGGGTTAAAGCTTTCACTTTTTTTAACAGTCAAAACTTGGGTGCTTCATTAAAATTTTGAATCCCACACTGAGTATAAGTGTATGCTGCAGACAGTATGGGAATATAGGTCCAAGTTTCTCTAACCATCACAAAAAGGGAGCAAATTAGTATATTAACAACTGGTTTTAAACAGAATATAAAAATTAACTTCACCAACTTCTCAAAGAAAGCAAGACAATAAAAAAACCCCAACAACAATGAAGTGCAGTAGTAGAAATTTGTGTACCTATGAAGGAGTTCAAACTGTAATTATGTAGTTATCACAAAGATGTACTTAAAGATAAAATGCACTTCTAATGCTAAACCTTTATTCTAGTGACTACAGAGGTGCTTGTGGTAGTGTTTGAACTGTTTGACATGGCAGAATCCCTGCCACGTATTTTGAAAATATTAATTCTCTTCTCTGGGAGGAAGTCAAGACAGACAGACAAATGTTCTAGTAACTAGCCTTCCATATTTAATTTTTTCAAATAGTAATACAATTCCTTTTAAATTTTTGTAAAAATCTTTTTTTAAAAAAAAAAAAACAAGCTTGAAAGATAATAAAGGCATGAAAATCACACACAACATGGTGAATAAACCTGTTTTAGAAATAGTCAATAGGCTTACTGTGGCTTGTGACGCTATCTAAACATACTACATACAAAGGGGACTCAACACACACTAATGTCACTAGTCATCTGTAAACAAAGTCTGCATCATGACTAAAAGTGCTTTTTGCAACCAGTAGCAGTGATTCTCCTACCTTGTTCTGCTTTACCATGAGTAGTCTTCATATTTTAATGACAAACCTCTGAATTTTTTTCCCTTAAGATTCTAAAGCCAGATTCTAATGTGTTTATATCTCCTCTTTGCAGTGCCTGTTGAGCTAACAAGTTCTAATATTGCATCTCATCATATGCAAAACATACACACTGGTTATCTGATGAGTAGATTTACTAACATTGACTACTTCTCACCTTAACATTCAACTATTGCAATAATCTTTATGTATATAAATAACCATGCATATACATCCCAGTCAGATGGAGGCCACCACACCAACTAAAGAGTATGTGTCTTGGGGGTGGGAGGAAGGAGATGTCCCCAAGAGATACCTACTGACAGGTTGTTGCAATGTGTTAAGGGAAAAAATGCAAGTTTTTGTTAGACTTTACTTTAGTACTGAACCAAAAAGTTAGAACAGAAAACAAAACAAAAAACCACTCACCCACAAACAAAAACATTCTCAAAAGAAAAATGGACACTTGTTCCTAAAATAGACTCATTGCATCAGAAAGCAATCCTATCATTAAAGCGTTACTCAGAATGAAGAACAAAGTAATTGCTTCAATGTTCTACTTTAAAGCCCCATTCCCAAAAACACTATATATTGGTAAATTACAAGCAAAATATATATAGACATACATATTCAAGATCAACTCCTTTTTAAAAATGTTAATTTTGCTCATTTCTGTAATGGCTTTCTATAAAGTTTTCTTGATGTGAATACCGATCAGAAGAAACTATGAATCAAGCCAGAAGTGACCAGCAAGACAGAGAGACCAAAAGCAGTTCTTACCAGACTGTACAGTCAATTATATGAACAGTAGAATAAGGAATGTCACCTTTATGGTGACAGTAACACCCTAAGCAGCTACTTTCAACATTAAGCTTCCAATTCACATGCTCTTTAAAGGAAAGTAATTTTATGTCATTTTCCTCACCCATTCCTGCACACCAAGAAGCTTTACCTACCCCTTGTAGAAAATATCCTATAAAGGACAGACAATAATATGCCACAACTGAAAGCACTTTAACTATAAGAACACTGACAGAGTAAGTTTGACAATATTAAATAGGCAAGAAATAAAAATGTAAACAAGTAATTTATGCAAAAATTAATGACAGTAATTTCTGCTGGTTTAGATCTATTATATGACCTTCAGGCACTTACATTTATTAATAAAGCTTTGCAATTACCTCCTGTAAATCCATACTCATGCCCTGCACTGATTTAGAGATACAGAATTTCTGAAAGAGATCAGCTCTGCTAAAGATTCAAAGTATTAAAAGTCTTCCTAGTCCTCACTTGTGTCTTTGCCTCTGAGTAAGCTAGTCAGACAGGCTAGCTACTCTGAAAGAAAGGAAAAAAAAAAAATTCAAACAAATTACCTAAGTCAATCAGAAACCTATTGGCTGTTTTGTTGTCGTTGTTGCTGCTGTTGATGTGTATGGTTTTTTTTTAAAGAAAAATTAAAGTATACATCTACTACTTTCCTACTGGCTGAAATACACATTACAGCTAGTTTTAGTCTAAAAATAAATTATGTCAGAGTAGCCAAAAAATACATGCTTTCCTAATCCTATTTCTTTGTGATTACATAGGTTGAGACAATTTTAGCAGAAGAAATATTAGAAAAGCAAGTGACCTTTTTCTGCATTCTCTAATAAAGCAGCAGCAGAATGAAGGGAAGCAACCAATCCCCACAAAACATCAGTAGTGTGCAATTAATGGACTGCCTTATTTACAATGGAACATCCAGTTACTTATAATGTGGTTATTTAGAACCTACTATAATCAATGACTTTAGAAAATTATTCTATCAAAAGGCACCTACATCATGCTTACTGGTTTTACCTAGCAATTAATTTAACCCCAAATCTGGGGTCAGAGCCTTTTACTAGCTGTCATAAAGCAGCACCTTTTAAGAAAAAAACCCCACAAAACCAAAACACCTTATTTTTATTTTTTGTATTTACATATACAGAAGTTTTTGCATTAAAAAACTTGAAAACCAAACCATCTGTACATATAATACAGCAATTAAAGTCTCCGTGAATAAAATCTGAAATTTGCAAGTTTGTCTGAAAATCATTATCTTAAATAAAGCAGCATTAAAACCCAACAAATGGGGATGAGGATGAAGAGGAAAATAATGACCACATAACATTTGTATTCTGCCCTTCCCATGTATCTTTTATGCTAGTTAAATCTGAAAAACCACCAAATTCTGAGTTTCCTTCACTTGTCTGAAATAATTCCAGTAGGGCCTGCACTGGTGAGCTGCAAGAACTTCTCTTCTCTTCAGGAACAGACAGTCCATCTGTATACTTCACACATAACTCCATATTCTGTTTCCGGGTTTCTCTTTTATTTCTTCCCAAGTAAAGCTTCACTTTTCTGTGCAGCTTTCCAGACGGTGAACTGTGTGCAGTGCTGGCAGCCAATTCATTAAGTTCTTTGTTCATAGCAGTATCAGATACCTCAGCCTCCAGAACTACATTGTGCTGTATCTGTTGATGATTATCACATAAATCACGATGTTTCTTGACAAACATAGGATTGGCATCTGTTTTTTTCAAACACTTTGCTGGTAGAATTACTGCATTATTTAATTTTCGTTTTGGCTGTGATAGGTTTTTGTCTTTTTCACTAAAATCTGCAACTTGAGTATGAGAATATAAAGTACACGTGCCTTCCTGAAAACACTGTAAATGCTTTTTATTTACTTCTGGTTCCAGTGTTTCTTTACTGAATGGCTCATAAGATCGAGATAAGTTCTCCATGTATGCTTTGTCATCTTTCCAAGGGGGTGGTTGTATGAAATTTGATGATACAACAGTCCCTCTTAAGTCTGCAACACAGGAGCAATCAGTTCTAGCATTTTCATCATTATTTCTCAACTTACTTTTTAGTTCTGAAGGTTGTGACAGGTGACAATAAAGAACTGAACAGATAGATCCAGAAATAGGGGTAGGTATTGGCACAGAATTTATTTGTACTTCTGCAGGCTGGCGATCCAGTCTGAGCGCCCGCATTGCTGTATCCTTCCACGAGTAACTTTTCAATGAAACACGTTGCCGTTTCAGTCGTTCTTTCAGCTCATCTGGTCTCGTTATCTTTCCAATAATAGGCGAAAAATATCCTGTACTACATTTTGTCCTACAATGAAATAGTTCAAAATCATTAAAAAACACTTGAAAAAACATGGGTGACATAACTTTATATGCAACTGATTCCAGAAGAGCAACCAAACTGGCAAAGCAATTTTTGTTTTTACTTTTAAAGGAAAGCTACATTTAGGGTAGCAATACACTATTTCTACAGGAACAGAGTGCCTTATATTTGAATTCAATGTTTTTTTATTGATTTCTGCAGCTCATAAAATTGTTCTAAAAATACACAAAGTAGTCTAGTGTTTCAGTAAACCTCAGTTCACAGAGGTATTAAGAACAAAAGAAGTTAATGAATATAATGCAATGACTATAAATACTTACAAATATTCTATATGTACACATAAAATTAGTATAATTATATATGATTTTCTTGACATAGTATTTCAAACCTAACCACTCTGAGTATTATTAAATCACAAAAGGAATAAAGGCTTGCCTTCATTAGGCTATCAGCTGTTTGACTCTATTTGCATTTCCTTTGATTTCACTAACAGTATCTTTATTTCTTCAATACTTTTTTTTTTTTAATAAGAAAGTTATTCCTTATCTCCAAACTCATTTGCAAAATATCAGAGCAATCTTGAACCGAGTTCCTGTTCCAAGTAACAAAGACACTGGTGCCTACAGTCCAAGACATGTAACAAGTCATTCTCACCCATTTAAGCTTTCGAGCTATGAAGAAAGGAAAATCTGCTTTCTTCATCCAGCACAGGCAGGACAGAAGCTAAGAGGCTTAGAGTATAGATAGGAAGATCTAGAGTTTTTCCACTGGTAAGGAGATCAGATTGACTGAGGGGGATATCATTTGCTGTTCTTAGGCTACTTACAATGACAGAAAGTTTTTAGAGCAAGATGTCCAGACATTGCTTCCTTCTGTGAGCAATATTTTAGTACAGTATATCTTGCTTTACTGAAGCTGAAGGATAGGCAGGACAACTTTTGGCAATTCCTTTCAGTCACATTTTCCTGTGATGCCATCTGCACTTTTAATTTTTTTTATCCCCCCCCCCCCCCCCCCCCCCCCAATTTCTGCTTTATAGAACTGATTTGCCAGGTACCACTGTACTGCAAATTTCAGTGATTTACTTCAGACTGAAAAACATGAATTTATTCTGTACCAGATCCAGAATTTCAGAATTAAGTATCTTTATGTTCAATGTCTTAACTCACAGAGCCTTTAAAATTTAGAACATGTAACTTACCTTTTTATTTTTTTTGCATCATCTTTGTATTCGACAAACTCATAAACAAACTTGGAGATTATATCATCAACGACTTGATACTGTGTGCTTTGTGCAAAATTTTGGTGCTGTTCACTTTCAAGATGCTAGAATTAAAAGAAAAAACATGAAACAAATCTAATACTACATATATGAATATACAAGTCAACAGTATGACATGGAGCAGTAAGTAAATATCATTAATTTACTACCAGTGTCTCTGAGACATAAACTACTAGTGCCTTAAGCTTCATACACAGAAGCAGCAATCAAGAATTAAAAGCTACAAGGGAAAATAATACCCACCTACTGCTTTTTGGGACATATATTCAGAAAATCTTTTAAGATTAAAAAAATACATTAAACTAGCAAGTAGAAATCACTGTTGATACCACACTTGAGATACAACTGTATCAAAGCATATACTTGACATTTCACATACTGCTTGCAGATCTTCATATTTCTTCCCACAACATTCACAATATCCTCTCTTTTTTTTGTCCTTCTGAGGGAGCTGAACAGGAGTTCCACAGTCCTTGTCACTATTGATTTTGTTTCTGTTAACAGAAAAGATATATTAATGAGTCTCAAATATGGAGCTGAGCTCTAGATTTGTCTCTCACAGTATGTTCATTCTTATTCACTTAAGAAAAATTTTAAAAAAACCCTTTATTTCCCCTCAAACTATTTACATTGTGTTAGTCAATGCTTAGGAAAAACAAAGTGAAAAATTATGCATTAATTAAAAAAAAAATATTTACTGCAAGAAGACAGGCAGACCCAGTGGAACTATATGTAAGCATAAAACATCCAGGTTAGTACAGATGTACTACTATCACTGTCTCAGAATAAACAATGCAAAATTGCTAAACAAAAAAATCTCACTTGACAAATCAAAGGACATAATGAGGTCTCTGTGCATAGCTGATAAAAGAAAAGGTTTGATAAAATCAGAAAAAAAAAGAAAAAAGTCTTCTAACATCTCATCGACTGTCAGTATTTTTGATGCCAAGAAAACACACAACAAAAACATTTGGTCTAACAGATGACCTCTCATTCTTTTGTAAAAGTAAAGAACAGTCATATTTGTTGGTTATACACGGGTTTTGAATATGCTGACCAAATACCATTTTGTCCTGTTTTTCTACGTACAGGCTAAGTGGAAATCAAAGGAAATTAACCTCAAGTTCTTCCTGGACATTAAAACACAAAGCGGTTTTCAATAGCTGCTCTGTGACCTTCAGAGTCCTCATGTGGGGAGAGCTGTTTGCTGCAACTCGCTATTAAACCACCTAAGAATATATGCTAGCAGAAAAGCAAAACCATCAATTTCTACTTCCCTTTTACTTCAGAAGAATAGTGCCATCTCCCTGTCTAGCCAAAAATCATTCTGACAGACTTTACCAAGTATTGGCATAGATGTAAGCTCAGGACTTTACACCAAAAAAACCTGTCCTGAAAAATCTCTAACTTACAAAGCACAGCAATGTATTGCTCAACATAATAAGGGTACACTGCTTTCAACAATCACTTTCAATCAACAGCTCTAAATTGGTAACACCTACTCCAGCATTTGTTTGGTTCCATAGGATACCTTCCACCTAACTGTGTACTTTCACCATTACATTAGCCCTTTCAGCTTCCCTCTTTAGGGAAAAGTAAAAATGTAAAAATAAGAGAACCACTAAAGCAGGGTAAGCCACAGAATTTATCATCTGAAGATTGAATGTCTGCAGCTCTTGCCCAATGCAGAAGCAAGTAGAATTGACAAGTTTGCTTCAACAAGCTTTTCTCCCAGATAAAGATAAAACAAGTGAGCACTCCCCTTTCTCTCTCCTAAAACTGACATTCCTCACATTTGCCTGCCGAGTATGAAATAATCTCTATTTTTCTAAATATCTATTTGCCATGTGCCAACCTGAAAGATTAAACAGGAATATTCATTCAAACATAACTCCTGAAATTTTTAATATATCATATTTCTTAATCCATATTAATGGAAATAATGCCTTTTTTTTAATGCTTTTAAAATGCTTTTAAAAGAATGGGCCTTTCTAACCCCCTCTGAAAAGGCACCATCAGAAGTTTCATTGCAATTAAAAAAAATAAATTAAAAAAAAAAAAAAAAAGTCATCATGCGAACATCAGCTGAAAACCTCCAGCACTATAATAATTGAATAATAGTGAAGACTGGACAGAACCTGAACAGTGGAGAAGCTGTTTTATAAAGAAAACAAATATCACACCTAAAGAAGTCTCAGAAAAGCAAGGACAGAAAAGCAGCAGAAGTTACTAGATACAGAAAATTCCAAGCAAAGCTACCTTTCACCTAAATATCTTTAGTCTCTCACGTGAATCAATTTTAGAAGTCAATGAAAGTATCATGAATACTCCAGATATGCTAGGTAAAAGAAATTCAAAACAATAGTTTGACTCACCAAAAACTAGATAATTAAGACTCCTAAGTAGCTTCAAATCATAAAATTGATTTACCAAAATTTCTAACTGCATCTGGAGTGCTCAAATAGAGCCTGAATTGCAAAACATATCATATAAATACTTGCTGTAAGACCAACTGCAATTCTACTGGGCAGCTGACACCCACTTTTCATCTCTGAAGAGTTGAAGCAGCATTTGCAGAGTCTAATTTCTATAAATTCGACTTCATCAACAACGTGCACTCTTTATCAACAATGACTTTGCACTATGACCGAATATCACTGTTTTAAAATTTTTTAACTGCCTACTTCAGCATTATACTGACAAATACAAAAAAAAAGTCTTAAGAAAACCACTTGCTGTAAAATACTTACTGGATGGCATCCAGGATGAGGACAAAGAAGAAACCAGTGGCAGAAAGGAAAAAAATATCTTATGCTGACCCACAGTGATAGGAGAAGGCCGCATTTTTGGATGTATGCATCTGTATGTCCAAAAAAAGGACTAAAGACAGGATAAAGAGGGTACAGAAAGATAGACAGACACCAACAGTTACAGTGTAGCAAATACATCAGCTGAGACATGGCTATTAGTATTAAATATCACACAAGATTAGAAGAAAAACAATTATTTTAGAAAACAATTACTTTAGAATTATTTTAGAGAACTGCCCTCTCCTCTGTCCACACCTCAATGACAAGTTTTCAACAAACCTTTGCTTAGACTGAGTTTGCTTTTGACCGGAAGGATGCTTCTTATCCACCTCAAATGGACTATATGGTTTTGGAACACAGTAGTTCAGAACCGGAAAACTGTGTAACTGCAGATAAAATGGTCGGTAGTGGCTGTATTACACAAAACAAGGGCATTAGAACAATCAGAAATGGAAAAAGGAGTTTATAGCACAAATTACAATCAGGTCAAAAATCTTGAAAAAGTATTTCTCTTTTACATATAACATATACAACAATGCTAAGCAGATAAATATCCTAGAATAACTCATTCCTTCCTTCCTTCCTATAAACTTGATACTTTCTCAAAATAGATTTGCCTTGAGTTTCCATAGCTGTCTTACACATTCCCTGAGGTACGGCTTTCATACCTATTTATTGTTGAGAGTTGGGTAACTAATAAAACTAAGAACAATTTGGACAATGGTGCATACTGTGAGAAGTAGCTATAGCAGTTCCTAACATCTGATGCATTAATTTTTTTCCATTTTCTTCCTTTTTGAAAAATTTTAATCAATTCACCATTCAAAACATAAAAACTGATCTTTTAATTTTCCAAGAAGATCATTTTCCTGTACACCATTGTACTTGGAGAGACATTAGAACCAGCAACCCTACCAATGCTCTGAATATATTAAAAATGTTTAAAATATGGCACACCAAAGGTTTACATACTGAATCATTTGGCTGAAATGCTGATGCCAGAGTTCAGTCTGACTTTTTTCCCCACACTACTATTGTAAGCTACCCAGGCAGAAGAAAAAGAGCAAGTCTGGAAAACACAATAGGGACAGCTAAGCATCTTGTTCTGCTTCTGAACTGTTATTTATGTTGCATAAACTTTTAAACATTAGAAAAACATTGGTTTTGCTACATAAACATTTAAAAGTGTTTCAGGTGTTTAGTACCCAGCTACATTCAGAAGTGAAATTCACACATATTTATATACGAATTTCTTGTACGTACAACCATGTTTGTCCAATTCTCCCCACTATCATGTCCCTCATACCTATTACACCAACTACCAGTGTAAGACCAGGTTTAGATCTCTTTTTAATACAGGTAAGTGTCAAAGAAATCAGGTCAAAGAATTTGGAGCTTATAAACTCATCATAAAGCAGAAATTAGTTAAGAATTTAAAGGCACAAAACACGCTGTGAAGAACTGCACTTTTTTATATTCATTGTTCTCTCAACTTCTGGCAAACAGGTACTTCCTTACACAACCAGGTCTGATCGATTACAGGACCAGAAAGATGTGAAAATTTTAAAGGGTGAAAGTATCAGATTTCATGCTATTGTGAATATTGAAAATCACATTAATAGTTTTGGTTTGGTTTGTTTTTTTTTTAATAAAGAAATGATTGAACAGGAAATTAAACCTAATTTCAAGGAATGATTTTAACCATAACAACTTCCCCTTCCTTACATCTAAACAGTCTCTGCAGGAGATGAACGTTATTGAGTTGGGACTACAGGACTAGAATTTAGTATACAAAGTTTTATTGGCCTTTTAGGCTACAGGATTTGGATCTAAGAAATGATGCCAAGGTTCTAAGCTTCCAACTTTCCACTTCCATTACCTATTGCAAATATTCCCTACTATAATACTACTTGCTCAATCTCATTCAGTTGCTAAACACACGGTACCTATCCAGAGCATGCAGAGATGAAAATTTTCTATCTTACTATAAGAGGACAGTATGTCTGGCATCTAAAGTCAGGAAGTTGAAGGAAATTGAAATCTGAAGGCCACTTCCTCAAGGCATACTAAATGTTTCTGAATTACTCAGTTTGAGAACGATGATATTGAATGCATGAAGAGAACACTTACCGACTTCTATCTTCCACCTTGACAAATGGATTTTTCAGTCTACCTGCTCAAGGGGTGAGAAAAGGAAATTAAGAGAAATACTTTTCTTCATTCAGCAAGTTACACAAGTAGCTGAATAAATAAGCAGACATTTTAGAACTCATTATGTATATTTTTTGACAAACTCTTGATTTCCATGAAGTTTTTCTACATGCTTTTCTTAGACACACATTAGAATACAGCAGCACAATTGACCAGATGAGAACTGTAGCACATTTTTAAGCATGCAGAAAATAAGGCAAAACAGAAACCTCAACAAATATTGAAATACTTACTTCTTGACTTTTGAACAGTAACTTGTTTTCCCTATTGAAAAAAAGAGAGAAGGTATAAAATCCCTGAGAATATTATTCTGCAGTTTACTTAAAGATTTCGCTGTAGCTAATTTTAAGTCGAGGGTCTCCCGGTGTTAATCATGACTTCATACACAGTCACCATAAATTTTGCAGGAAACTAAGCTCATTAGTACTTTAGAAATATGGTGACATGTTTCCCAAAGAAATATTTATTTCCACACTGCAAAAAACCAAGTGTTCTCATTGTGACATTTCAATTTTTCCTAAAACCAAAACCAAACAAAAACCCCACAAAGGTAAATTTATACACTTACTCTCTCTCCTCCCCCAAAATACCTTGCCATGGTCAAAAGCTGATTCTTAAATACGGATAACATTTTTACAACACTTTATAAATGCTAATTAACTACAAGCTGTAAAATGCCACCAAAACCTGCAGATAGCAACATTCTCCAATTAAAACAATTCTTCTCATTCAAATGGATTTACACAGGTTGGTTTTGTTTGTGGTTTTTTTTTTTTCCAATCAAGATTAAAAATAAAAGGATTAGTTTGTCTTCAGAAAAGAGTAAAGTCTACTACATTCAAGCATCAACTGTTAGCTGTAATTGATTCGGGTAAAGGTAAAAACTTGTATTTTATACTACTTGCAAAAAAACCCCACCCTGCTACCCATGAACACTGATACACTGATGATTTAACAGAAGATTTCATGAGGCCTCATTAGCCAATATGGCATTCCGAAACAACATAACATACACTAGATGGTATGTTTCCATTTACTTATCACAGACCTCCTCCTGGACTAGATAATTGTACAACTTCAGGTGTTTAATTTAAATTACAGAGCAACTGCAGATGGAGCGCACAAGCAGCTAAAACAGTTTTCAGTGTCTCACTACGTCATACACTAAAATCTAGAGAAATTGGGATTTTCACATGCTACCTGCACATTACTGGCGGAATAGCTCAAAGATACTTTATGCTAGTTCTTTAAAAGACTAGGAAGGAAAAGATGCAGAGTTGAGCAACTGACACAGATTCCCTAGAGACAGCTTCTTAAGGAAATGTAACTGTGATTCTTCAAAATGGTCCATCAAAAGGAAAGGGTTTCTAACCACTGTGTCAAAGGGGAAATTATACAAGGCAACTTAACCACAATCTACATCATACTAAAACCAAGCTACTATTTTTTTATTAGTATTTATTATTTTTGAGGCAGGCAGAATGGAAATTTCAGACAGTTCAGTACTTCTGATTCTTAGATATTCTTTGTGAGAGCAAAGGTCTACAGATGATTTAATCAATGCTCCTATGGCATTTATTTTTTAATAATGCTGAAATGTGTATCTAACACTTTCTAATTTTCAAAGTCGGGTTTTAAATCAGTTCATAAAACATAGTGGTCTGTGAAAAACTGAACATGAGCAAGACTTTATTAAAATAAAATCTGTAAGCTTCACAGTAGGTTAAGTACACCTGTGTTTTCTCATTTAATGAAACAAATGGCATTTTCACAAATGGCAAAGAGCCACTTACCACATCTTTAAAAGAACTGCCTGCTCTTTTGATTAGGTAGAGCTCCTTTTTCTTTTGTTCAATGTAATTCTTAACATCTGGCAAAAAGAGGGAGAGTAATACTCAGCTGAGTTTATTTTTGTATCTTTAAACTGATTTGTCATTTTAAATATTTTTAATTCAACAAAAGAATAATTAAATGAACGTTACACATTCAAGTTAGGCTTCATCAAACAAAAATATTTACCGTCAATATGAAGTACCTTCACTCCCCAACTCAAAGCATTGGATAGTATACTACCAGAGGGGATTAAGTCCTGCAAACAATAAATTGTATTAATAATTTTAAGCAATACATAGTAGATTATGTAAAATAATTACAAATACATTACAACATGTAATATGAAAAGCCGAGATCAAAGCTCAAAAAAGATGCTTTGCTTCTTGCCAAAAGACTATTGCTCTCCTCAACTGACTTTTCCATCTCTGTGTCACAGCACTTCACCATCAAAAGATTATCTTTAACCTTTCATAAAGCCAAATGTTCTCTACTGTCACATTTGATACTAAGATTTGAAGACAGGGAATTTATACATTTACTTTAACTTCATGAGCACCTCTCAAATGCTAGCTATATTAGCAATCCTGATAAATTATAATACTGGTCATAAGATTCCACAGACTTTCAATTCTTCAGGAAGTACCCAGAAAGCATGACCTGAGTTTTACTTAAGACAATTCCTCAATTTCTGCCAGAGCGTTCCATGAGGGACTTCTCTCTTCGACCACTAAGACCACTCTTACTACTGCTTGTTTTCTAGAAGAGCAAAACCAAAGTTTCTCAAGCACAAATTCGTTGATTACTTGACTTACCTGCTCTTTGATTGCTTTTTCAACTAAGGATTTTCCTCTGCTGAAACGTACCTATATTAAAACAGAAACACATTTGTCGCAAGTTAGAACTCATTTGAAAAAAACAAAAGGTAAGACAATTTACATTGTTGCAAACAAACACACATTTTAGCTATGATAGTCTCCTTTTGTTCACTGTACTGCTATTTTTCATTAATTTGCATCTTCCCCACAAGGTTACAGTTGATATACAGTCTGGGGGGAAAAAAACCCCCAACCCCTACAAGTAATTGTTTTCAGCCAAAGCAGGTCACTGCATGGCTGAAGCAATGTTAGTGCTGGAACAACATAGATGGTGGGAATAAGCAGACAGTAGCACATGCCAAAAGATGAGGTTTCATTAGCTGGACTTGCGCCAAATTAAGCTAGCAGTCACGAATATAATCATATCCTCTGTCTTAACCCCATCTTTTCTATCACCAGTGCATCTCCTTTTGTACTGTATGCTGTTTATTCATAATAAGCATGCCTTTACCTATCCACGTTATTTGCAAAATGAGGTGATCTCAACCAGTCATGTTTCTAAGTACCATGTATATAGCACAGCTGCTTGTTTCCAACTGTATTTTGAAAGGACCCAAGACTTGCCCATGTAAGAAACTTCACGTAAACCTGCACAATCAGATACTAACTCTTGCAATTAACGTGATCCTCCAAGAAAAAGCTCAGAAAAACTTAATATTCATAATGTTCAATTTTAATTATTTCCTTGAACTACTGTCAAAGACCGCTTCTCTAAATATCTGCATAAACAACATCACAGCAGCCAGATTTTAATAGGCCACGTTACTAAAGAGAGAATCACCACTGGATGCCATCACAAGCTTATCCATATTGTTATGTTTGACAGCTGGATCAATGTCAATGATCAATTTTAAGTCAGACATACTACATTAGAACAGCTTTTAGCGTAGTCTGCTTATTTGCAGAAAAGGCTCCTTTTTTTAATTAGTTTTTGAAACTTTGCTTAATTAGTTTGAGTTAGTTAAGTTTAACAACTTAGCCTGAACTAGTTTAAAAGTATGTTTGACCTGTTAAAAAAAATAAACTAAATTAAAAAAAAAGCCCTTATTCACCCAAGGAACTGTTGCTATCTTTAGGAAACAAAATAGGAGAAAAATTGTAAGAGCGTATCCCATGGGTTGTACCTGATTTACAGTAGTATTACTAAGAAACTTACTGTATCTGCTATCTTAAATGAACTTCCATCATGTCGATCTTTTCGGTTGCTAGGATGAGGTGAACTATTTCCTCCATTGCATGCCGATTCTGGGCTAGGAACAGGAGAAATCTGACCAAGAGTTGGTGCAAATTTTGCCTCCTTTTTATTAGACACCAGATAGCTGATATCTTTACTAAGAAAACTCTCCACTCTCTAAATATAAAGATATAAAGCAAGTAATTATTTCAGGACAATAAATCAGTAACTCAATTTTACATTGCATACTTTAAAGCAAAGTGACAAAACTTCTAGAATAATTAAGTTCAAAAATATGGAATTAACGAGAAGATATTTTCTAAAGATCTGGATGACAATTACAATTGAACTGTAGTAGCAGCTTACCAGTCACAAATGCTAATTTCAATTTTTTAATTTTGTAATGTCTACCAAAAGAGCTTTGCTTTGTTTCAATTATTATCATTCTTTGAACTATTTAGCTGTAATACTTTCCAAATAGAAGAATTCAAACACTGCATTGAGAAATAACAGAGTAATTCAAGGAAAATCATAGTTTATATAATTTTATGTAACAGAAATTACATAGAAGTGTTCAGCTAAACTTGAAGACATATGTATGCAAATGTAATTTACAGTTTGCAAGAAGCTATGAATTCATTGAGTTGAGAACCAGCAGAAAAATAAAAATTTCAGGATAGTTGTCATATTTCACACCTACAGTATTCATAACGCATCTCAAAAATTTAGAAGACTTGAGTAGATTCATAATATTTTCATACTCAGCAATACAAAATATGTGGTTATCCTATGTTTACTCTCTTCACTTTGCTCCTTCAGTCTTTCGTTACCAACTGTTGTGTGATCATCAGCTCTATTTGCCTTGTTATTTCTTGCCAGTTTACGTAGATTAAAATATATTCCTCTTCTCCACTAATCAGTATGGAAAGCACAAACCGCACAGGCAGCAAGCTTGAAACTGTGCCTTCCAATTCTGGTCTATGTACCTTTTACAGAAATGGGACACATACAGAGAGGCACTTTTGAGTGCACTCCGCACAAGTAACAGTGAAACACATGTGGCAGTTGATGTTGATGGTGCTGAGCACCTCAGATTTAGGCATATACTCCTCAGAATAAAACACAAAAACCTTCCTTTTCAGTCTTTGATTTGCAACCTCACCTTTCACATATGAATTCCTAAAATTCTGTTTTAGAAAGACAAAAGATAGCATGCTTTCATTTAATGCTAAATGTAAAGAGATGCATTTAACTTGAAACCATGTTATTGCTATTCCATACGTCTACTATAATTTCAGACAGCATCTTGATTAACAAGTGTCAATTTCATAAAACTGCTCAGCACTCCTCTGAGGTCAAACTATTACCAAAGCAACGTTCAGAATAGCTAGAGATTTAAGCAGATCCCTTTTGCTTCTGTGGTTAAAGGGTGTTTAATACTCTAACTGCCAAGATTCCTCTACATTAATTCAAAATACTCAAGTTTAAAGTGGACTAAGCAATTGCATTCCTTGTGCGTTACTATGATATCCTGTACTTGCTTATATCAAAGTGTTTCTTCCATACAGAAGAATTAGGAAAAAAAAAAAGTAAGTATAAAGATGCTTATAAAATTTATGATTTAAATAAGAGTATTTAAAAATACTCATCAACATACTCTGTGCAGAAAGTACTCAAGTTACTGACTTTTAGTAAGCATATGCAAAACACTTCCTCTAATCTCTTTCAGGTTCAGCTGAACAACTTTGGTTGTAACATGTAAACGTGTCAATAGTCAGAAGAAGCAGAAAAAAAAAATCACCTCAAACAATGAAACTTATTAAATTTGGATAAAATTTTAAGAAAATGAATAATCAACTGAAAACAAACCTTTATAATAAACACCTTTGTTACAATTAGCAAAGCAGCTTCTAGCAAAAAACCACAAAATAATTTGTTGGTAAGCTAACTGTTTGTATTAAACATTAAGACAAACATAAAAAAATGAAACCCTGTCACATATAAAAAAATAACATTAAAATGCAGTCGCAAAGAACATGGAAAAGGCATTCCACATGCACAGATTTTCTTCTTGTTTCATAAAGGCCTCTGCTCATTAACTTACCCCTCCTAGCTCTTTGAGGTCCCTTCCTATTTTTTCAGAGATCACATTTGATGCAATATCAAGGTAAAACACCTTCCCAGTGAGTGGCTTATATTTAAGTTTCTCTAGTTTTCCTGTATCTTTTTTCACGTTCTTCAGAGAAGATCTTATCTTTTCTGTTTTTGGTTGCATTCCATCTGCTGCAAAAAAGAAAAGGGAATTTAAACAGGACAGTGTTTTACAAACCATGTTTATTTTTTTCTTTTCAAAAGCAAAAACTCCTAAATTATGGAAATGGACAAGGCAAGCTTCCATGCAATATAGGACCTTTAAAAAATAGCTGTACGTTAAACATGTCAAAACCAAGACATGAATAATAATACCACATATAGCCATTAAAAGTTTCTTCTTAAAATCATATCCTAATATGGACTTTTTATTTCAGTTGCTATGCAATGCCATCAATTTTCTCACCCAGCTTGGCAAGTATTTGCTATCTCTGCACCACAGTACATATACTACTTGCACAGTCACTGAGAATCACAAGAACACCATTTTAGAACAGAATCTCTCTTACTCATCTGAGACAAAAAGGATTAATATAGACTCATTAGAACAAAAACCAGTCAAAAGTAGCTGAAATGCCAAAAAATACAAGACCTAGATTCTACCATTTATCTGAATTTTGAGCACCCACCTGAGATGCAGGAAAACTAAGCTTAAAGTGCAGAACCATTCTAGTTACGACCACTCTTTCTGTCCCAGTTAATTTTACTCTAAAACTAAGAAACCACATACAGTAATTAAACTGTGCTGATGAACTTCCCTGGTGCTCAGCGCAGAGCCATCCACGCAGGCCTAACTGTTAGGCTAGACATTTAAATAAGCAAATAATAATAATAAAAAAATCAGTCTGGGTGAGAAATAAGCCTCATTTCTCAAGGGAAATCTTGGAATGTGCTAGAGTTCTATGAGAACATCAGCTCAATGCTAAGTAGCAATCAAAAAAAAAAAAAAAGAAATTGCTAAGAAACAGAAAATAAAACGGCTAATTTTATTATGCTACTTCATAAATGCAGGACTTGACCACATCTTAAATACAGCCTGCAAAAGAGTAACAAGGACAATCAAAGGCACGAAGAATGACCTTGTAGATTAAGACTTTGTCAGTTTGTAAAGTAAATGATTTAAGGGAAAAAGAATACAGATACACAAAATCAAGAAGAACATTGAGAGAATGGCTAAACAGCCTATTCCAGTAGAAGAGCTACGGGGCACCAAACAATACTAGGAGTCAGGTACAAAATGAAGAATGGGAATTGATTCTCTATGCAACAGGGCAACCCTGTGTAGCCTGCTGCCAAAGAATGCTGTCAATACACCTTCTCTGTTCTTAGATCCACAGGAACCCATTTACAACTAATGACAGACAGAATCATCCATGACTTGCACATTGTCTTTTCTTCCTCACTGACTGACACCCTACTCCTAGTTGCTCCTCTTCTCCAGAAGCTCAAAAGAGACTTCCTGCTCCAGGAAGTGATCAGGCCTCTTTGGAGACAAAAAGCCAACATGCAAAACAGTCCCTCTGTTATGTCTTCTCTCCCTCCCTGAAATGGTCTTAGATGGGAGAGGGAGCAGAACCACCCACTCATGCTGCAAGATCCTGTAAGTAATGGTTATGAACGCACACAAGTGAAGCAGGAACAGCAGTTAGCTTTGTAGAATCTAGGAGACCAAAAGAATTGGAGATATAGGAAAATGGGGAGACTTGGGATAGTGTAACTGATTCAGAATCTAAACAGAAAAGATGAATGAATGATAAGCAGGTGTGCAAGTGAAATTCCATAGGTGGCCAGGGATCAAACACGGTGTTATAGCCAGCACACACATGTGATGGCCAGAGCAGCTCAAAAATTAACACACTACATACTGGAATTCATACTGGAAAATACATATTAAACTTCTTAGGGATAATCAAAAGTTTGGAGTGAGTTAGCAGCACTGCAGTAACAGTAAAGAGTCTCTCCCATAAGGCGGCTGCATTTTAATGCCCTGGGCCTCACATGCCTTCCATGCACGCTCCTGATACCAGTGAAGATCTGCCTGGGTGGAGCAGTTCGCACGGCGGTGGCCTAGCGAATTTCAACATAGCTACTAGCTTCTTTGCACTGGAAGCACCCTGTAAAACAGAACAAGTTAGCCAGCTAACTTTTCAGGTACGCGCTTTTACGTTTAATTCCCCAAACCACGCAAAGGTTATTTCCGCTGACCACCGCTAACAAAGCCTGCCCAAAGGCGTGCTTACCCGGCAGCCTGACGGAGGCAAGAGGCTCAAACCCAGCACCAGGCTGACTGCGGGGGCTCACGACGAGAGCCAGGAAGGCGGCACCGGCATCAGGCCGCGGCTGAAAGCGACCCCGCTGACGGTGGGAAAGGCCTGACCACCCCCACCTCCCCCACACCCCCCCGAGCTCCGAGCCGGGCCGCGGCAGCTCCCCCCCGGGCCACCCCCAGCGACCCGCCGCTTACGGGGACGCGCTCCTTTGTCGGCGGCCTCCGCAGCGCTCGGTTTCATCTTCCCGCGGAGTCACATCCTCCTCTCCTCGCCGCCCGCCGGCGGACCTGCGGGGGTTCAGTGGGGCCGCTAAGCTCCCCGGCGCGCAGCAGCGGCGGCGGCAGCAGACCCGCTCCCCCGGCGGCTCTCGCCACAGCCCGCCCGCCCCTCTCTGCCGCAGCCGCTGGGAGCCGGCGCGGCGTTCCGGGCGGTGCTCCCCTCACCAGGCTTTCCCGCCTCCGCCAGCCCCAGCGCGCCGCGCGGGGCCTCGCTCCTCCTCCCGGAGGGCGCCCGGTGCCCCGCCGCCGGCCGCGCTTCACCAACGGTCGGTAGGGCGCGGGCGGGGGGGGGGGGGAGCGAGCGCTGGGAGGGGGAGGGAGGAGCGCGGCGGGGAGGCGGGGTGAGGGGCGCGGGGCCGCGGCGGGGTCCCTCCCGTGAAGGGGAGGGCGGAAGGGAAAGGCGGCAGGCGGGCTGCGCGGGGGCGGGAGGGGTGCCCCCGCCACCCCCCTCCCTCGCGTCGCCTCGCCTCAGGGACCGGGTGGGCGCCCTCCTCAGCAGAAATCCCAGGGAAGAGTCTGTTCGCCTGGACCCCGCAAGATGGGGCCGGGGGGGACGACGGGGACCTGCCGAGGAGCGAGCGACCGCCCGGTTCAGCGACCTCCCGCCGGCGCAGGCGCGGTGCTGGCAGGCCGGGGAATTACCGGGGTCCAGCGCCTCCCGCCGCGGAGGCTCCCCCACCGCTCCCCGGGGCATGCCCTGGCTCAAGGGCAGGTCAGGTCGGTGGCCCAGCTCGGGGCATGGCTCCGCAGTCTGCGGCTGGGCTGGGGCTGGTGGGCACTGGCAAGCGGCGGGGGGGCCTGGCTGGGAATGCTCCACGTTTTTATTGCGGAGAGCTTTGCCTCCGGCGATTGCAACCCGGTCGCTGCTTATAAAGGGGTCATATATGCTATTCTGGAAGGTAGTTTTGTTATAAGTTAAAAAATACATTAAAAAAGGCAACTCCCCCCATTAGTAGTTGTTAGCATCTGAGAGGCGAATCTTGTTTTATGCAGCTTATTCTTTCTTATATATGAAACATACTGAAAATAGCAAAACATAATGTTCCCGTAGAGCAAATAAAAAGCTTATATCAATGTAAACTAATAAAGTTATGAATGGACTTATGCACAACGTGCACTTTGAAAGATACACCTTTATTTGGGGATTTTATGTTCTGGAATGTTTTTGGTTTTATTATTTTCTCCTGTCCTGGCTAGTTGCAGATGCTGGGAGTATATAAGCTTATTTTTACACACTGTGAGTACGTTCCTAAGGTATTGTAACCTTGCCTGTGCAGCCATACAGCAGGATTTGTTCGCGGAATTAATACTTAATGGTAGCATTAATACTAGTTAGTCACTGTTTATTAGATGAGGAGCTTGCCAGGGTACATAATCATCGCTAGTAGGCCGAGACTGTTGGATCAACCAGGAGACCTCTCTGGATTTTCTCACCAGAGTGATGGAAGCAAGAGGAGGGCTAGATGGATTATTCCGATGTGATACAGTTTATGGACCACAGGCTGGGAATTTGTCTTTGTACAGATTATTTACATGCTCCTAAACCCTTTGTTGGAGCAAGAGGTAATACATAGTAAATGTTTAATGTGGTTTACAAAAAATATAAACAATGTAATTTATGTAGGAAGGATTTGGAAGATTTATTGTCATTTAGAAAACGTATTTATAAAACGTGGCGCAAATAGTCTGATTTCAAAAAATTACAGAGATGCTTGTATACAAGTAGAAAACTAGTATTTACATTATTGCTGCTTATACATAATGTATTAGTGAAAATTTAAAATATTTTTTCCTTTGATTTTTCTGCAGGTTTTGAGCATAGTCTTGCAATATATTTTTCTGTTCCTTAATGGGTTTTTCTTCTCCAGGGATAAAGCCATGGCCAAAATGAGTGATAGCAACTTAGAAAAATCAACCATTATTCAGAAAGCAATAGCTTCTTGTTGTGGAGCTATAATTACATCATTATTTGGTAAGGCAAATTATCAAGCTTGCCACAGAGAGAATCTTTACAAAGTGATTACTCTTCAGTTTGACTCAGCATGATGTCTACATATATATGGTTTATCAGTTGCCACTAATATGTTCAACAAGGATGGTTTTGAATAGTTGTCTCATAATTTTTTGTATTTTAACAAATGTGGTTAACTGAAATCTTTCCCATCCCTGATAATCTTTAACCATTTCTGAAATACGAATAATTTTTATTGACTTCTCATTTTTTCCTCTTGATGTAGTAATTAATTGATTGCTTTCTTCAAGAAACAAAACTAATAATAAAAATTAATTTCCATACTTCCTGCTGCTTAAAAGTAGATTTTAAATAAAAGACTACTTTACAGTACAAGACATAAATCCTGCAAATGTGGCCCCTGTGAGATGTCCCCTTCATGTTACCACTTCAGTAGTAACATTAATTTACTCTGCTGTGATGTCTTACACTGGTAAAGCCTTTTATTGGGGGAGGAGGGTCATCCCTAAACATTGCTTTTAAGGATAGCTTTTTGTTAGGCCTTTAAACCTCTGGATAATCTGTGAAATTCATATGCTTCATATTCAGTTGTCTTGCCCAGGACCTCCTTCCCCACCTGTACCCAAGGAGGCATCGATTGGTTAGGTTCAGTACTTCGTATCCCTTGGAGCTCTTCAAGCTCATTAGCCTATACTTTGTATTTCAGTTACTTTTTGGCTTAAGCTAGCCTTTTGTTCTGACTTTTAACAGTGGTTATGCTGCGGGGAAATGTGCAATTTTCTCAGCATGATTTTTCCCCCCCAAAATTTCCAAATTTTTACAAAATAGGATCTTACCAGGACCCTGTCAAATTCATAGTCTTCTTAGTCTGTCCTTATACCATGTGTCCTGTGATGTTAGGTAAAGTAGCAAGCAAAGCTACATCAGACCTGTGGCATTTCCAGGATGGATTCCAACTGTGTGTACATAAGATTCTAGTACAGCATAAGGTGTTGGTATTCAAGAGCTCAAGAGGTATAGGAGACCGGCTCCTTTCTGAAGTGGCAGCTGGGGGATGAGGCAGAGTATGTGTGAGTGGGTAAAATACTACTAGATGCCAAATTTTAAGCAACTGAACTGAGCTGCAGGAGTCACATTTAGATCCCTATATTTAGATACGGAAATGTGAGCCAAGTATTCAACCTCCTGTTAGCCAACTGAGAGGCATCAACAGAGAGCTAAGGTGTGAGTCAGTTGCCTGTGCACAGGAACGTGTTCAGTGAGACACATGCTAGAGTATTTGACTTAGCCTCTAGCTGCTGCAGTCATTTCTGTCAACTGCATAGGTATTTTGGGTACCTTAGAGACTCGGGTAGCACTAGCTGCTGTTATGTAGGCAACTGAATCAAGCCCTCAGTCAATATAATCAGTAGAGGCTGGTCCAGCTGACCAGCCACTGTAGTGTTCAGCATGTCTAGGCCTGTAATAGTTGTGAGGGCTGGAGCAGAAACGATGAAATGTTCACTAAACCTTCATTTAATTTTCAACAACTCTAAAGTCAACAACTCTACACACAGCAAAGAAGGAAAGTATGTCATGAGTTTAACGTTTTTCTTTTGAACGTCGCTATTATGGTCAGTTTATTGAAAAAGAATAAACACATGAAAAAATGCTGTAATATTTTACGTGCTTGAGGCCAAAATCTGATCTTACATGCCTTGTGGTATGCCACTTACAAAAGGTTAGCAGCAGGGATAATAGCACAAGTTTTAGCACTTTCAGACAAGATGACACAATGGGTTTTGGATGAGCTTTGTGTATCTCTAATATTTGTTGTCGGTGCAACTGTTAGTAAATTAGAAAAGATACATATCGTCACTTGCAAACCATACAGGATTTGTAGTTCTCCTTTTTGCCTCTGTCTGATAACATTGTAAAACAGGCCTCTTTTTTTTCCCCTCTGGGAAAAAAAAAAAAAAAAAGCCGTAGAAGTTCATGATAAGGCATCTGTATACTTGTACATTTTCAGGGCATGCAGGGTGTTTCTGAATGACTTCTGTTTCATTTTAGTAACTCCTCTTGATGTTATCAAAACTCGACTGCAAGCCCAAAGCAATCCATTCTCCAAAGGTAAATGTGTAGTGTAATGGAGGGCACAATTCACTTCTTGCTGTTGTATTTAGCTGATAGTAATCATAATGCTGAGCTACAGGATGTTTTTATTTGTTTCGCAATAGTTGTGTTTGTTTCTTAAGCGTAAGCGGCGGGGGGGGGGGGGCAACACAGCAATATATACTGAAATTGCTAAAGAAAGAATTTGCCAGTGAACAGACACAGTGGAAAAAAAATCCTGTAAATACCATTTTAAACAGACTTTTTTCTGTCTGTCTTAGTATTTTCATTGTGGCAGAAGGTACAACTATTACCAAGTTGAGTTTAAAAAAAAAAAGCTCTTAATAACTAAATATTTCATCAGAGGGCTTATATGATCAGGACTCTATATCAAAGTTCAGCTCCTCCAGAATCCAGAGACTTTTGAAAAAGAGTAGTAAGTCTTACCTAAGTCACTTGCCACTAGGGTTCTAAATAGATGAAGACATTGTGTACTCAAAGATATGTCAATGATTCCTACTATTTAGTTGTAATTAATAAATCGGATTTAAAAGGAAAGGAGATGACTGGTGTTCCATGTTATATGTGGAGATGAATATTTCCAGTCACACTTGCTGTAAATCAGGAAAAATAGTTGTGCCTTCTATCCTGGTTTTTTAGTAAATTCTAAACCCTTCAGAAATCTGAAAATGTGAAGCTTGAAGTATGTTTTCATAATGGCAATAATATTTTATCAAACAGGTTCAAGGTACATGATGTAGAAGAAATCAAAAACAAGTAGAGAGGATGATCTAGTATAAATACAGTCTAACCTAAGATATAATGCTTCCACTTGTAATGTGGATGCTGAGGCTACTTAATAAAAGATTTAAAAGTCTGAAAGATGTTCACATAGTTACATACAATATTGCTATTCAGGTCTTGTGTTGGTTTTAGCCTTCAGCAAATGGTGGTATAACATAAACACATCTCCTGGAGCCTGTGAGGGCAGTTTCATTTAGTCTGGCACTCTGAGGAGTACATTTGTTCCCCCTTTCCTTTTACCTAATGTCATCGTTGACTTTCCAAGATTATTTTGCCCCTCTGTGTCTAACCAGAGATAAATCTGTGTTGCCATTATATCCAATTTGAAATTGCTGCCGAGTAAGAACAATCTTACAAGCATTAACTATATTCTTGTACACCATTTTATTAGGAAAGTGTTTTGTATACTCCAATGGCCTTATGGATCATATATGTGTTTGTGAGAATGGTGACAGCAAAGCCTGGTATAAAAAAAGTGGGCATTTCAAAGGGATGTTGGTAAGAACATTTTACATTTATATAAAACTGTACATTGAAAACATTTTTAAGTAGCATGCTGTAAATGTTTTTTTCAAGTTCCAGTAGAATCTGTTATAATTTGAGAGGTTGTTCATGTGGTTACACTGTGTAATTTATATAGTGATTAATGATACTTTCTACAAGAAAACATATTCATTCCTTAAGATGAACAAGGAGGCAGCTGCACAGCTCTCCTCATAGGATACTGGCTGTATGATTTTATTTTCCCCACTTGAGCTATATTGTCAATAGTTGCTGATTGCAGGTACTCATTTTCTGTACCTACTTACAGCTCTTCTATCAACAGATCTTCCCAGTATGCTCCTGAGCTGAAAACTAACAATGCAGATAGCATTTCAAAGTTAAGTTAATGTGTCAAGTTCTGGATCCATTGAAACTTGTAGGACTAGCATTTTACCCAGACACTGGAAGCAGACTTGCTGTTGGACACTGTGATGCTGCTTCATTAATCAAGATTTTTGTTTGACTCTGCCATTAAATTACACGTGATCAAGGATTTTTCAGAATTAAATTTCTGAGAAGAATGAAATGTTCATGCAAAAGGTTTCTTGATCAGTTTTACAGTGTTATCTTTTTAAAAAAATTAATAACTTCACAAGTTTGAATTTTTCAATTAACTTTACCATATAATTTTTAGAAAGTCGCTTAGTTTTCCAACTGACATGATTTTAGGCCCATTTTTGCTATGACAGGGTGATTCGTAAAGAAGAATGACTATGATATCATTGGATCTCCTTTCGTGTTTTTTAAAAAAACAGTGCTGACAATTGTGTGGTAAAGAAAATTGTAGTGGACATTGTAGGTTTCCAGTGGCAGGACTGTACAGTTGTTTTGCTGTATTTGCCCATATAGTTAGTAAGGTATATAAATATGCCGCGCAGTCATTGGATTTAGTTACGTCCTTTCTCCAATCTTTTTTCCATACCTTCCTGTACTGTAAATTTGTTGAAGCTAGTATAAACTTATAAACTAACTAGTACAGAATATATTTGGAGAAAACATAGAATACTAGTATAGCATTTTCTGTCTTTTTTTTCCCCTCTTAAGTGTCTTTTTTGTCAAATCATCTTAGGACCTTTTAGGGCTTCTTGACTCCCTCTCAAAGCTCCATTTTTTCAAGTCAGGCTTGTTTTAATAAATCATGTCTTTGTTTTCCCCATGCAACTTTTTACTTAAGTGGATCTGTCCATCAAAGCTGTCTCCTCTAAAGCTATTTGCCTTTTTCTTCCTGTGAGTCCTTTTTGTGGTCTGTCAGGCTCTGTATCTTTTGAGGCCCTGTGATAATGTCTGGTCTTAAGCATATTCCAATCCATCAAATCTCAACCTCTTCCCCCAAATGTTTAAGAAAATTAGGTATCCTGATATTAGGAAGTTTGTCTTTTTGATGGTGATTTCAGTTGAATGATCTTCAAGGTTTAGTGTTCCTCTGCTGTCAGTGGTCTGGGAATATATGGGACAGCTGTGGTATTAATTGTAAGCTTCCAAGAATATAGTATAGTGTATATACATTGCACATATGTTGTCAACTTGTTGTCAGAGAAAGCAAGTATTGAAGAATCATTGACAGTTAATTGCTATTTCATGCCAAGAACTCCTGTTACGTATTAAAAAAAATATTTTAGTGGATTATTTTGGGGAAGTTTCCACAAGTTGCTGCTGTGTTGTATTAGTTCTGAAAATAACTTACAGGCTGTCAGTTACTGATAAAAACTTACTACTTTGGTCCTTTAAAGATGGAAGGAAATTCTTAATTTCAAACACACAAATATTTCTGTTCAGCTCAGTAGAACTATTTGTGTGATTAAATGTGATAGCTAGTGTTAGCAACTACAAAATTGGGATCGTAGAATGATAAGCCATTTTAGAAACATAGTTTTTTAATACATTAATTTTGTGTTCTGCCAGCTAAAATATATTATTGAGTACAAAAGCTTTGTAGCTAATTATTGCTCTTTGCCTGGTTATATTTTTAGGATGCATTTGTGAAAATTATTCAAATAGAGGGAATAAAATCACTGTGGAGTGGACTTCCCCCAACACTGTAAGCTGAATGGAGGGGTTTTTGGTAACATATTATTAAAAATTTAACTCCATTATTTAGACAAATGAGTATGTTTATTTGTAAGTGATTTTAAAAATATTGGTAAATTCTGAAGTTACAGATAGTGATGTAATCAGTTTTATCAGAAACATCTAAAGACAGTATAATTTCTGCCAGATCTTGAGATTCCTCCTTGTAACTTCCTTAATATATTCTCAGTAGTTAAACAGGAATATCAGACTTCATTCTGCCTTTTAGAGATGGTATCCTTACTGTAACCATCCCCTTGATAGTATCATTGAATCATAGGGTGAAAAGTGATCGTTAGAGAATGCTAGTCTTTGATTTATATTTCCTATCCTAGCTTGTTACTAATGACTTGCAATAAGCAACACAGCTGTTTCCACAGACACTGTAGTGTTGCACCTCATTACCCTGACGTAATTTTTTTTTAAACATCTAACTAGAATCTTCTTTATTCCAAAGAACTTTATTGGTTTTTATCCTATACAACTTTGTCATGGAAAACAGATCATTCCTTTTCTCTCCACAAGAGCAATTTACATATTCAAACACTGTTAACAAATCCCCTCCTCGTCTTCTCTTTAAGCTTAACAGCACCAATCTGTTTTATCTTGTTATTCATATTAACCTAGCATGGATAGTAATTAAGACCTCTATAATTATGTCCCCCTCCATAAGCAATCCGAGGAAGTGGTCAAATCTAACATGTATATTAAAGTTGTATCTTGTAAGACTGAAGTGTTGTGTTACAGTTAGTTCTCTTGTTCCAAGTCAAAGAGCCCAGTGAGAAAGCACTGGTACACTTTTGATTTGCACACAGTGTTCAGTATATAGACACAAAAAAGCAAAGCATGGTGGAGCTCAGGCCTTGTTATTTAACCTGCGTCATGTGGCAATTTCAAAATACAAACCTTTAGGATCTAACTGAACTAAGAGGTCTGTATTTCAGCCATGACAGAGTTTTTTCTTCAACATGTTACTCCTGCAGAGAACAGCCAGCTTCTTGACTGGAGAGAGGTACATAGTATTTAAAAGAGCTAAACTATGAATTGTTGGTTTTCCAAGCATGACAGTCTTCATTGTTTTTTGGTAATGATGGTATGTGCTATATTGGCACAGACATAACACAAAAATATAATTGCAGTTTTATAGTAAGATAGGGTGCTTTACCCCTACACTGAATGATTACAGATCTAGCTGTTATAGTCTGTACTATGCTGGAATGGAAAAAACTTATATTTACTCACTCCACATTGTCTTTCAAGTAATGAGAATCGTTAAGTATTGATTAAGATAGAGAAAATACTTGCCGATTGTTAAATGAATAAAAATTTAAGGTTAGTAGCTGCTTCCATAATGTTTTGTTTGCTTGCTTCATATTCACATCTTTCAATTCCATTCCTTTATCCAAATAGTTCTGAAGCTGATATGAAGTACATTTTGACTGAGATAATCCACCATCATTTTACTTACAGTTTTTCCTCATGAAATTAAAAACTAGAAAACTGAGAAATCTATGAATTTGAAACTCTGAACTAGAGACAGTGAATCAAAGCCATGGGATTAATGCTTTTTCTTCATCCATAACAACACACAGCTGGAGATCTAACTTTTCCTTATTTAAGCAAAATATCCATACAAGTTCATTGACTTTATGTTCCTGCTTTCCTTGTATTGATTTAGATTCCATCTCTTATATTTTAGAATAATGGCACTTCCTACCACAGTAATCTATTTTACCTGCTATGACCAACTGAGTGAAGCTCTGAAATCTAGACTAGGAAAGGATGATGAACACATTCCAGTTCTTGCAGGTGCCTTAAGCAGATGTAAGTTGTTATCTGTTTAAAGAGAAAAGTGAAATAAAATACCTGTATGCAGTTTTCTTGGCTTTGTTTTGTTGTTCTGTTTTGGTTTTAAAGTAAATTTGCTGTGGCTTTAAATGAGGGATAATATTACGTGGAGCTGGGCATAGGAAGGAATACTGTAATTATGCAGTATTTCTTGGGCAACATAACCCTCTAACCTGGAATAATGTGAATTATTTTTGGTGTTACACTTTCACTACATGTGTAATTTATTCACAATTTGATAGTTCTAGACACCTACCAAGGACAGTTTAATTTAAGTCTGTTCTGTGGTGACTCCAATAATAAAAATCATTATTTTCTATAATGGAAGCTACACAGGTAATTACAAGGAAAATTAAAATTGGACTTGTACTTGGTTTACTGCTGCATGATATAAAGGGACTGAATTTCTTTTTATATTTTCTTACTTTTGTTTATTCTTTTCCTTATATATTTTTGTAGAAGTAGCTCAGGTCATATATTTTTGGGCTTTCTTAGAAGACTCTGAGAATGTAGTTCCATATTCTACTTGTGACGTCTATGAGGGGGACTGGAAGACTAGTAGAAAAATAATTGTTATTCTGTGGTAATGTGGCAAATTGTTCTTATTAGGCTGCTCCATGGTTTAAATTCACATGTCAAAGAAACCTTATCCCAGCAACAGGAGGAAAGTAAAATCGTCTATTACATGTGTGATGGGAGCTTGTTAGTGAGTGGCGACTCACTAATCTTTCCACGAGGTGCAAGAGAGTTACTTTATCAGATACAGATTGCCTGCTAAATAATCTTGATAGTTTAAAATAAGAATGGCAAAGATGCTTAGAAATCAATAAAAGCTTAATCTCTAACCATCATTTTTGTCCTTAACAAGAAAAATCCCCAAACCCCAAGTGCACTTTCTTCAAGTTACACTTAAAAATGGTAATTATTGAAAAGTAATCTTTACAAGTACTTGAAATTTTCAGCCTATTTAAGTAATAAATCTGAAAATGAGGATTCTTAACATGTTACATGGATTACAACGTGTCAGTATTGAAAAAAGGTAGGTAGCGTGTGTGTCCAAATGTTTAGGTACTGTGAATAGATATGGTATTATCTGGAAAGGAAACTTATTTTGGGAATTATTTCAAGGCAAATGGAAGAGCTGAAAGGAATCAAATATATAAAGCAAGGTGAGACCTGACTTTAATGTTCAGGAAATACTACTAGTAAATGTTGATTTTTAAAAAAGCCCACATTTTTCGCATTTGCAGTTGGTTCAGTTACTGTAGTGAGCCCCCTGGAGCTGATCAGAACTAGAATGCAGTATCGCAAGTTGTCCTACAAGCAACTATACACATGCGTTAGCAGTAAAGTGGCTACAGACGGATGGTTTTCCCTGTGGAGGGGCTGGAGTTCTACTGTTCTGAGAGATGTACCTTTCTCAGGTGGGGTTTATTTTCATGCAAGTTTGTGTTATGTCAGAAGATCTGTTTATGCATAATTGTTAGACTTTTTCTGTGTTTTTTTAGGTAATTTTAATGGTTAGCTTTAAGAATGACTGAGATTTACTTGCTCTCTTTTGAGTGTTTTTATTTATAAATTCTTTGAGGACCTGATTTTTATTTTTTCCCCCATTTTGTTTGTGAATACCAGCTAGGGCTCATTGTTACATTCCGTTTCTCTATACTTAGACTGTTTCTTCTCATCTTTAGAATCATAAAATCATAGAATACTAGGTTGGAAGGGACCTCAAGGATCATCTGGTCCAACCTTTCTTGGCAAAAAATTAGCTTATGCTTGGCAAAAATTTAGCTTATGCAATGACTGTTTTTGAAGACTTTCAGTAGGAAATTTTCTCTGTAATAGGTAGAGTGGCTATTTCCTTATAGAGAAACTTGCTGTATCTAAGTGTTCTGATGCTTAATTTTGAAAACATGTACAAAGAGAGAGTGACACAGTAGTGTCTTCAGGAATTTTTGTTAGCAAGATGAATGAGTTTGTGTAACTGCTCCAAAAAACATGAAGCTAAAGCATCACTTGTTAGCAGAGCTCCAAAGCTGAAAATCTACAAAAGTCTGATACAGAGCATATCTAGGCCTAGGACTATTCTTTAAGATAACACGGACAGAAGAGATCATGCTTTCTTCCTTTCTGTCACACGTTTGCTACGTTGTGAGCTACAGAGGTAATTGGATGACTCTGCTAAAGGACAGTTTTCCCACTTGTTAATGCCAGTGGTGAGAGCCCGTGACTCCTTGAGGCCTGTTGTTGTCAGAGCACTTGGGGATCATTAGGCATCAATTGTCCTTGAAGCAGTTTCTGTCCTTTGGATAGTACCAGGAATAACACCTTTGAACACCTTGTGTTGGCCCAGAAAAATGCTTCAAACCTATTTTTGGAGGCAGAGAACCCTTGAAGTATTTGACCTGCTATCTTTGTTCTCCCACTTCATTCTTAAGATAATCTGACATGTAATTTAATTTGTGGTTCCAGACAGTCTAGTGAACCGATAATTGGTTTGGACTTATGGGATTTGAGCACATTTAGATGTGCACCTGGAATAAATTTCAAATTGGCTGTGAACCAAACCAATGCATGGTAAATGGGGGGGATTAGGATATTTAGTTAAAAATTGCACTTAGCAGTTAAGTGAGTTAACAGAACTAAATTATTTCAGCCGTTTTCTTTTCAGAATGAATAATACTCTGTTTTTTTCACTTTGCTACTGGTAGGTGTTTGAAGATTGTGGTTGGACTGTATTTCCTGCTTAAGGATCCTGTTACTTGATGGGACTTAATTTAGCCTTCTGTGACAGGGAAGGCTTCTGAACCTATGGAAACATGTTTTCTCTAAGGCTAAAGATAACTGTCAGAATTCATCTCAACCTTTTGCCAAAGTACTTCCTGTTCAGTATTTATTTTTTAATTTACTTATTTTTCTTCTCTGCCAAATGCATCTTTCTCTTAGGCTGTTCTGCTAAGCTTTGTAAGGTAACTCCAAAATTCTTCATCTAGTTCCTGTTGCCCAACTTCAGGTAGAAACTCTTGTTCTCTTACTGATTTTTGTCTGTAGCCATGTGGCAGGAGCTAGTGATCTTCCTTCCGTCTGCTGCTTTTAACAGAGCAGGAAGATCAGAGGACTGTGATGGAGTGCACAAGGAAGAGGGCACTAGGGTGATGTCTGTGTGTTCTTCTCAGCCCTTTTCAGATTCTTGTGTCCATGCCTGCTGTTCCTCCACTGATCCAAAACATCCTCATTGATTTTAAGTCAGTCTCCACACTGCTCTGGCATTCACTTCACAGCTCTCGGGCACTTGTCTGTGCCCCGTACTTTGTAGGCATCATGGGGTGCTGGAAGGGTAGAGGCACAGGTTAACATGCAGCTCCTGCCTTATGGGTTAAGGACTATTGTTGAAGAGCCAGAATTGAGCAGGCAATTAGGTGCATGAGTAAAGGAAAATGTATTTAAAAAAAACAACAAAACAAACCAAAATTAAATGCCACAAAACTCTGATGATATAAAGCTAAGAGTGTTTAATGCTGCTTAATGCCTTTTCCAAATGTGTTTTCTGATTATTTTTTCCTTATAAATACTCTATGCAGTTAAGATGTTCTCCCTTAATACCTTCAATCTTAGCTCTTCTGTTTGAATGATGCCCCAACAGCATCGTGGTTTCTGGTATTCTGACAGCACAGTCTGCACTTTTGCTGCAGTTAGCTCAACTTAGCTCTTTGAAGAGGAATTAAAGTCAGTGTAACAATTTGTACTGAGAAAGCAGCTCCTCTGTGAAAAGAGTCAAGCAGCACAGCATGACTCAAGCAGCACAGGGTGATTAGAATCCCACTGTGTTACTAGACCAACTGTGAATGATGTGCCTCAAGCATGTTCCCTCGGGAGGCTAGGTAGACTGAATAAAATTTAAGGTGTGAATGTTTATAAGCACAAGAATTGGGTTAACAATAACACTTGAGTCATTCTTTAAGCAGTGTTGCAGAGAATATAAATGTAAAAGGTATACAGGGAAGGGAGTCCTTCAGGTGCTTAAGCGAAGTTTTGGATTTAGATAATTTATATTAAATTAGGATTTCATACATTTCAATAGTAGGTTTTCCTCAAACCCTGAGAATGCCTTCTGAGATACTGCCTATGTTTACTTTCGCAAAATGTTGGAGGCCCGGCATGTGTGCTGGTGGTGTTCATGGCAAGAAAATACCTTGATATTTCTCTGCTGGCACAACCTCCAGAACTCAGTGCTGAATGAGGGACAGTTATCTTTCAGGATACACAGCTGTCATTTGCAGAATTTATTTGACCGACTGCCACAAGGAATCACTGTATAATTCAGCCCGGTAGCATACAGTTTAAAGAGTTTTAGTTAGAATGCAGAAAGAGTGCAGTTTAGTTCAGCAGATAAAACCAGAAACAGATGTTATTCCTAGAAGTTATTAGTCAGAGTTGCCTTTGACAGTCCTAATGGAGGCATTCCCCCCCTGAGTAATTCCAGAGAGCAAAATTGTATTTCTTGGTTCTCTCAGGATTAAATTTTACACTCTGTCCCCCAGAAGAGTATGAGGCAGTCCTGAGCAACCTTTCATTTTGTATGAAACACGTTTTTGTAGAATTAGTAAGCTCATGCCTGAAAACATAGCAAATAATTAAAAGCCTACATTCTGCTTTATGTTAAATTGAATTTTAAAAAAATCAGTTATGTGAGTTTTGTAGTGCTTGGGTTAGATTGTATTAAGGTAGGGGTTACTTTATGGGAATGACAAAATGATCAGGCTAATTTGTATCGTATGAAGAAATTTGGAATATGGAGATAAAGGGGAACAAGGCAGTCTGTCCATGGATCATCACAGAGAACACTTTTATTTTGCTTTCAGCTCTTGTTTCTTTTTGCTGCTGTTGCCACAGTAGAACTCTTACGTCTGTACTTGATAAAAGAATTTCTGTATTTGACGTACAAATGTGTTGTAATGCGAGTTTATTTTTTTTATAACCATAGCAATGTACTGGTATAATTATGAACGTTTCAAGAAGATGATGTGCAAGGAAGTTGGTGCACATGAACCAACATTTTTTATTGCTTTTACTTCAGGAGCAGCATCTGGCTCTGTAAGTATGTATTTTTGTTTCCAGTACTACTCTTTATTATTATCACTAATAAAATATTTTAAAGAGGTATGATTTTATATGATTCTGTCAGAAATGGTGTATGTTTTGGGATGCATCTACTTTAAAACACATGGCCTGGCATTCAAGCTGATTGGGTGTATCTGAATAAATTACAGTGTTCTGAAATACAAGACTTCTAATAATATCAGGTGCTTGGAATATCAAATCTAGTTTTAAACTGAGTGCACTTTAATTTAAAATTTTTAATTACATTTTAATTGTTTGTGCTCTAACATTAAAATGGATTTCTTTTCCTAATAGATTGCAGCTGTCATAACTCTGCCATTTGATGTAGTGAAAACACATAGGCAGACTGAACTTTGGGAGAGTGAGACTTTAAAAAGTAAGTTGCTGGTAAGGAGAAAAAGAACCCATAATGTTTGGAAAAATAAAACTTAGTGTTTGAGTATATAAACTTTTGGTAGGAATTTTAAATATTTGTCTTTCTTCTGAAGTTTATCTAAAAATTCTATCACTAAGGCCTTTTTTCTTCTGCAAATTGTAACATCTTATAGGATATTTTTTATCTCCTAGGATAAATACAATATTTCATTAATAGCATGGAGGAGGGAAGAGGTGTGATTTCAGTACCGTTTAGGTTAATAAGTTGGTATAAAATAGAAACAAAAATATCCAGAGCTATTAAATTTAGGTAGACCAATTGCAAATTTGTATACATTTAAGTAAGTTAAATAGGCAAAAAATTAATTTCTTATAAAACATTCAGGTGAACAGTGATCTATTGAAATAGACTTTTGCGTTGATAAAAATAACATGATAAAACATTTGCACATTCACTACCACTTGCCTCTTCACAACGATACTCTTCTTTTGTTAAATATTAGTCTAGAGAGAGAAAGCACTGTGCTCAGGTTATGTATTTTTTACCTTATTTTTGTGTGATTTCAAAGAAATTATTCTTGCGGGCATATTAGTGAATATCTTAACAGCTTTAAAGGTTGAAAGAGGAAGGAAGTTTCTTTTCTGTTCTGCGTTCAGTAGAGCACCACTGCATTTTATACAAATTCAAGTTGTATCTAAAACCTTTTTTTTTCCATTACTTGGGACCTGGACCAGCGGGGGACTTTCATTAACTTAAATAAATGTTAATCATGGCTTTAAGATTACAGACCAGTAAAAAGGCTGAGTGCCCAAATAGTTTCTGCTTAGAAACGAAGGCCCTAGTTTAGAACTATGTTATGAAAACCTAGTGCTCACTTTTTGGCATGAGGTTTCGTTCTCTCTGGCAAATTATTTTTAGCTGGTATAATTTTCAAAAAACCATATTTATGTTTCATTGCAGAACAGATGAAGATCAAAAAAGCTTTAAATATAAATAGTTTCTGTGTTTCAATTCTTCCCTTGTGCTGATGAATGTAAAAATTCATTGCTAACACCACTGTGAATCACAGGTAGCTGCCATATATTTATTAAGTTGATATTAACTAGATTAATATATATCTAAAATTTCATTATGGGTATCTATAATTTGTACTAGTAATTCTTTCCAAATCCTGTTGCTGTTAGAGTTGGACACTGACTATACATCTACATATTGTTTCTCTGTGGCCACAAAAATATTTTGTGGCTTCCAGATGCTGTAGGCTGTTCCTGCTGAATGCATTCTATGAAACTGTTTTAACTTTTCTCTAGAAAAAAACCGCCACTTTCATATTACAGATCAATGAAAACAACATGTGCAGAGTGAAATAGCACACAAAAAAATTCCTCTGTTTAAAACAGTTGCATGTCTGCAATGCAGATTGCTTCTTGATGCTGCTGCAGTTAGGTTGCTTATGGTATCTGATTTAGCTCTACAAGGGACTGCGATCCATATCTCATAGACCTATACTGTCTTAAACTAACTTATACGTTTTGGGGGATTTGATTTTTGTAAACTTAGATGTACGTTGTAGTGTCCTAGCTTAATTATTATATTCATTCTTCTGATACCAATTCTCAAAACTGACCTTCAGATTCAGTTCACCATAAAGGAAAGTTCTTGTTTAAAAATCTGAATTATGATGATCTTTTAGCTGCATGTATAAAGTGACGTGGAAAGGGACTGGCTCGTTTGAAAGCTAGTTGACTTTTTTCAACTCTATCAGTTATTCTAGTAAGGAATATTGTCTCTGTTCATGTATCTTACTTCAGGCATTACTACACATTTTTCCATGTCATGCTATTTTAACCTGAGTATTGTATGAACTTGCATACTGTATGAATTTAACATCCTGTATAAACACTATGGATAAAATTAACATAAAATTAATTAAACCTAATAATTACATTTGAAGTGACTGTCTTTCTTTGATTTCTAAAAATATTTTTCTGTGGTATTGTGTATATTGCTTAATTTACTGTTCTCTTGTACTGTATTGAGTTCCACAGAGGGACTGTACGTCAACCTGGGCAGTTATGAGGAAAATTGTCGCTAAAAATGGGATTACTGGATTATTTGCTGGTAAATCTTTTGATATCTTTCTAAAAAACCTCAGACTAGAGGGAAAGTTTTTTAATCAGTAACAAGTGATTATAGATATTAACATGCATAAATTATATAATATTTCCATCTATATGAACACTCTCAGTTATGGAATATTTTGCATATATAAAGCAACAGACACGCATACATCCAGAGAGAATTTTGGTAAACTCTTCATAAGTTACTAAGATACAGCTGTCCAAGATGGACATGATTTATTTAAAAAATAGAGGGATTGGGCTTGACAGATATGGCTGTATTGGCAATTAAAAATGGTGGGAAAACGTTCAGTTCATGAAATAGTTTCTTTCAAATTTAAATAATTTGTTGATTTCTTAAACTGTAATGGTTGGGTTTTTCAGAAAGAATTGGTACAAAGGAAATTTAATGGCTTGTGAGTTTGGAAGCTACAGTATGGAGATGTTTCTAGACTGAGAAAGTTTCTTAGATGCAGTTTTTAGTCCAGTGCTAAAAATTTCAAAACAGTCAGTACTGTTGCAGCACGTATATTTAGGAATAGCCACCCTAACTTTTGTTCTTCATCTCATACTAGTTTCTATACTCAATTTTTTTGGTTCTTTCTGTCTTGGAAACAGAGCTTAAGCTTCAGTGGTATTTTTCTGCCTCCTTCTTAGTCTTTGAAGAAGATGCATTATTGAGAACCCAAGAAGTCTGAGTATGGAATAGATATTTTGAAATAGAATTCACATAATAAAATACTGTTACTGGCCTGTGGAATACTAGGCCCAGGATAGATCCCATCTATCCTATGATGCAGTTGTTTTAAGTTGGACTTTGATGCAGTTTTTTGCAGAGGACTGGAAGATACGGCAGTTATATTAGTATTTGTTTGCTAGATGGGAGTAATTATGTTGAATACTGTATAATATTTGAGACATTCAAGGTCATGCAACAACTATTCCCCAATAATTTTTTCCTTAAAATTTTCTATCAAACTAGAAACATTATTTAAAATATTTGTTAAATTTTTATGTTTAAACAGATGGAGAAACACAATCTTGACAATTCAATGAGTTCTGAATGAGACAGAGTTTTTAAATTGTACTTGTACGTTATCGCATTTGCGTACATACAAGTGTACACGTCTTACAGACTGTCTTACCCTCACTGAACCTATCAAGGGACCATTGCTGCCCAGCTGTGTCCAGTGTTCAGCACATCAGTACATGATTTAGCATGTAGCTGGTGTTGTTTCAGTTCGTCTGAGCCATTCAGTAAGACAGAATATCACTGTTACGACCCCATTTAGCTGTATAATTCCTTGATGTATTTTATTTTGCTTCTTCCATGGGCTGTCTTAAAGACTTTCTTTTAGTCTTTTTGATAGCTTTGGCAAAGATCACTTTTTAGCCCTGAACTATGTGCAGTAGTTATTTCTACTGCTGACCAGCACAGATGTATCCCTGACCATCACAAGATATCTTGGCCATTTAAACCCTGCATATTTATAGAACAGAAAAGAAGCCCCCAGGAATACCTTCTGGTGTCTTTTTCAAATCCTGGCAATTCTCTGAAACCAGTGGGGCCTACCTAATCATATGACCTAATTCTTGGTACTAACTCAAAACCTCCAGCAACGAAGCTGGCCCTTTTCCTGAGAGGTCCAGCAGGAGGTACTTTTCCTCCTTATTTTAATCATTGTGGCTAATTGTAAGAGGACTTTCTGGCATCAAGGAGTGATCATAGAGCCTCCTGAGACCTCATGAGACTTAGAAGTGTCTTTTCCACTACGTAACCATACTGCCCTGGCCGGAACAGGGTCTTTGTGAGCTGGCAAGTGTGACATGAGACAAGAAAAATGACATTCCATTCCCTCACTGTTACCTCATCCTGAAACTGAGGATTTCTTTTAATTCTTAAAATCTTTCAGGGAATGTTCCACTTCTGTAGTTACCAAAAAGGATTGACTTCCTTCTGAGATAATCACCAGTCGACTCAGTAATTCATGGCGAATTTAGCCAGATCCCAGAATATTCTCGTGGAGAACGACATGGAAATTTGTTCACAGATTTGTAGATATTTGGCAGCAGCTATCATGGATCCTGCTAGATTTCTGTCAGCCTCTGTCAGAGTTTTCTACTTGGCATGCTCTGTCAAGCAAAGCAGGAAGAAAAGATTTGGTTTCCCAGAAACTGGAGTTCTTGCATTCTCATATAACCTATAACTACCTATAACTAAACATTCCTCCACCATTCAAAGAAATGCATTTTGTGGTGAATGCTTGTAAGTTTTGCTTCACACTGCTCAGTCCACAATTCATATCCAAGTAAATATGAATATGGAGGTTACTGTGTTACATTTTGGGATAGCACATGTATGCTGTGCTGTGATTATCAGTTAATGGAGTTCTTTGAGACTTGCCATCCATCCACAAGTGCGCTCACTACCTTCTCTCCCTTTCCTGTATTGTGGCTGAGTGGGAATTAAGAGGAAACTCAGGTAGTGCTAGGCATTTCCCACTCTGTGTACCTGAGTATGGACAAAGGCAGTCTGGGATTGCCGCCACATGTGACAGGAACTGAGAGAATAAGAGTTTCCAGCCTCACATGACAGTGCAAATAGATATTCACAGTGCGAATGTTCAAGCTGATTACACATCCTCAAGAGTTGTAATTGCTGGTTCATATCTTTTTGTGAAGAACTGCTATCATTCATTAAACAAAAGCAAATCTTTACCTGCGGGTGAAACTTTGCTTTTGTTGAATATGTACATTCCGGTAGTTCTATCAATAATTTACTAGCCCAAGTATCACCAGACTAAAACAGTATCGCTTCTTAACTAAACTGTTCTTAAAGTGTTTTGCCTTTGAATAGCTTCCTTTCTATGTATGGGAACTGGAGATTGAAAATTCAACCCTGAATGTATATAAAATGCTCATAGTCACAAAGTGCTCTTGCCTTCCTGTGTGTCCACCTCAGGATGCTCATCTCCCTAAGCTTTCTTACTTCCTTGGTACTTGTCATTCAGCTCCCCCCATGCCTTTCTCCCAGGCTGTAGGGGAAAAGATTCCCATGTCTTTCTGTCTTCAGCAAGTCTACCTGATGGGTGAGGCTGCTGTTGTCCTGTTCTGTTGAATGGCTGGGGCAATACTCTGTTGTTGCCATGCACAGAAGTCCTTTGTAATGCACATGTGTTGTCATGTATGACTCTAGCAGCCTAAGGAGGAAATGACAAGATTCTGAGATTAAAATGATATTGAGATAAAAGCCTACCATAGTGCATACTTAAATGAACAACTGCAGGAGACATTCCAAACCCAGGATACTTACAAGTCTTGACAACACTGCATTGGTTCATTGGGGTTCTTTGTTTGAATGGCTACACAGTTGGTTGAAGACTTGCAAGACTTGTTTGTGTTTGCTGAAAGAGAGTAAATTGCTTTACTTGCTGTACAGTGATGGGTAACATAGCTGGGTAACAGGATTTGCATATTTCAGAGCACTGATGCCAGCAGAATGCAAGACACCACAAAGCATTGATATTATTAGACACTTTGGGTGGAATTTAGTTCACAGATTAGGATACCTACATTTAGGTCTTGACACATGAGTAACAGAGTGTAGAGAGGTTCACTTAATCAGCCACTATCTCAGTTCAGTCGCCCACATGTAGGTGAGATGACCGGGAGTATTCTGCCTGGCTTCTTACTACTGTTCCAAAGGGACACAAGTTTTCCATAGGTCATGCATCATCTGTGCTAGCTCCATGCAGATAGATGTCTTTGCGTTTCGAGTGGAAGTAGATGGCCATGTGTAGACACGTGGATTCAGCCTTATTCTCCTACCTCTAGGTAAACTGAATCACTTTCTAAACTCCACTGACAAGATGACAGTTGATTTTAATGGGAGACATTTAACACCTAAATTCTGTCATTTATACATGTGACTAGGATCCTTCCATTTTAGTAAAGGTGCTATAGGTCTTCAGAGACAGTGGCAGGAGAATCACGCTTTTTACTAAACAGTTGGCTTGAAGGGCTGAGGCACATACCTACAGCAGAGGGTACAGCCCAGCATGGTACTTGAGCCCTTTCCTCTCTGACTTTTTCCATTTCAGGATTCAGGGCTTCCTGAACCTCTTGCTGTCCCACCTGAGAGTTCACCAGCCTCTGGTTGTCCCACACAAGCAGCAAGTTTGCAGTGACACTTAGGGGAGGGCACACAGTCTGTCCCCCCCAGGGCCACCTCTTCTGTGCTGGAGCAAAGTAGCCCTGCAGGTCAAGGTGTTCCACCTCCGCGGAGAGACAGAAGGGGCAGAGACACAATGGACTTGAGGCAGGCAGGCCGCAGAGGGTGTCATAGGATTATTACAGTGGTAATACCTACAGCCAGTAATTTTAGTATTTTGGACAGGTAGAATCCCAGTTCTACGCTGATACACTATGGCATCAATATACTATGACCACTAAATGGTACTACAGCACTTCAGTCTGAAAACAAATTGTAGTGAATACTTTCCTTTCTCTTCTGGGCAGGTATTATTCCACGGCTGTTTAAAGTTGCTCCTGCTTGTGCCATAATGATCAGCACATATGAATACGGAAAGTCTTTCTTTTCTCATTTAAATGAAAAAATGAACCAATGCCCTTGATTCTCCTTCTTCCCATTGTATGAAGTCAAAATATATGGTGAAGGTTGTGCCAAATTTGAATCTGTCAAAGCATTTTCTAGAATTCCCAGTGAATTTCTGTGATTACATTTGGTAACCACATACAACTTCACAAAAACAACTGTTTCACACAGGATAAATTCACTTTTTTTCTTAAGACTAAGAAAATACACATGACCCTTAAGCTATCATTGAAGATTTTGTTACTTCTCTTGTAGCTAGAGAGAAAAAAGAAAGAAAGAAAGGAGAAGGTGGGGGGGTTGGGGAATGTGCTCTGACTGTTCTTCAGTGATGATTAAAAGGGGAAAAAAATAGAGGCCGGACAGAGCAATGAAGAATAACCACTGTCACTGTGTTAATTTTCAGTCTGACTAAACATTTTTGTTGGGTATTTAAAATGATGTTTAGAAAATGTTTTGGGCTTCCAATTGTACAATACAATTCTTCCTCCATAAGGAGGTTGATACAGAATGAATTCAATAAATGCTTATTTATTATTGCTTAATACATCTTTAATTCTGTGCATGTTTTGTTATTTGCAGCTCTATATTTTGTGTAAATGCATATTATAAAATAGTCTTTGCCTTCTTCTCAGGTTTATTTAAAATGAAAAATGCTTTAGGTCAAACTGGAAAAAGTACATCATGCTCATTAGAAACCCAGAGAGCATGGTGAATACATTGAGAGGTGCTGCAGTGGCTTTTTAGTTTAAGGTAATACTCTAAAGCACACCCAGGCACTGAAGACAACTGCCTGAACATGTGTTTTGGAGGAACGCTCCCTCGCATGTTTTTGGGAGGTGCAAGCTGTCACTGTCACACAGCTCCAAGGCAGGGCCAGGCTCCCTGGGGGGGAGCATTCCCCATACCCAGTTTGTATGGGATCACCTGGTTTTGAAGGCCGAGTTTGCTGGCGTAAACACAGGTGGTTCCATGCCAGTTTGACTCAGCCATCTATCTATCTGAAGGGAAGAGCACATTTACTTTACTGCTGTAGACACAGCCCCTGTCTGCTACTCACGTGTGTGCTGCACACGCGTGGTATGAACAGTTGCAGTGTCTCCCTTGCCCATAGGCACTTGACTTACTGAATCACAGCTTCCTCTGTATGATTTTTTTTTTAAAATTATTTTGTAACTACCCTCACTACATCCCTTCTTCCATGCATTTTCAATGAAGTGGTTGAATTTTATGTTTTGTGTATTTTAATGAGGGGGTGTGCTGGTACAAAAGCAACTCTGTAGTCAGGTCCTTAAGACACCAACTTCTGGGTGTGCTTTACCCAAGAAATGGACTTCAGTCCTATTCTACTATGCAGAAGGTATCCCAGCACATGTTTGGCCTTGATGAAAATTCATCATGCACTGAAAAACGGTCTAGCTGTAAAGACATCAGGTACAAAGTTACTGCATACAGTGCAGGCAAGAGGTACTGCCATAGATGTTTGACACTGTTCCCCCATTGTGATTTTTCAAAGTAATTTTACACTAGAAACTCAAAATAAAACCTAAGAGAAAGAAAGTAGTAACAGCAGATTTTGGACCACATTGAATGAAATATAGCAACAAAAAGTCTCCCTGTTTTGCAAGAAAAGAATTTGCTATAAGCTCAATAATACTGTAATTTGTCAAATGGCCTTATTTTATCCTGCCTGATTAAAACAGAGGCAAAACCTAGTAATTAGTGATGATACAAAATGTTTAATTTACATGCAACATTTATGGAACGTCAAGGCAACAAAACATACAGTTTCGGCATTTTTTTCTTTTTTTTTGAAAAATGATTAATGTTTATAACTGAGAAAGACACACATAACTGATTTCCCATGCACAAAATGACACCCAGAAACTCACAGTGGTGTCAGACTACATAAAAGACTTCAGTTAAATGACACATGAATTTCACACCAGTAGCTCCAAGAAAAGAGCCATCAGCAAACATGACTGAAGATCATGATTATAGCCCCCTCCAAAATACTGACACAGTGGGATGTAGAAGTGTTTTAACAGCAAACAAGACCGATTAAATCAGTGTACCTTGATGTAGAATGTTAACTTGTGGAATCCAGATTCCTTCACTGTATTTGAGGTAAAAATGCATCTCTAGTTTACAAATTAGTATTTAATAATGTTACTCAACTGCCATGAGAGAACAGGTGCTTAATGTGATAACAAAAAAACCAGTTACATGAAGTAATGGACATTCTGACAGTGTATGAAAGGATTTAATGGTCAGTTTATTACAAAGAAATTAACTGAGTGGGTACATGAGGGCTTGAAAGACAAGGTCTGGTGGATTTGGCTAAGCTGCTTAAAAAATCTGCATTAAAATGGCATCAGTAGTTGTTTACCCTGCCATGGATGCAATGACCTCCAGCACTGTGGACTGGAGAGTTGAGGAGATGTATCTGGAACCTCCTCCAGCTAAATCCAACTGCGTTGCATTCCAGAGATGCAAAGCCTCATACTTACAAAGGCTAAACATTTCCTGTAGTTTTTAGTAAAGGTAAGAATGAATCTTCTCTCTTTCAAGCCCACCCTAAAATGACGAGATTATAGTAGTAGTGCCAAGGTACCATTACAAGAGGCAAATCAACTAAAACCATACAGTGTAGTGACATACTGTAAACATCTAAGAGTAAGCAATAATTAAAAATCTGTCTTGTATTGCAGCTACTCATGTAAACAATTTATGAAACTTCTTTGGCACAAAAAAGCATCTTCCCTAGCACTTATAAATACAACGTACTTACATGCATTTAAGTTTTGTTTAAAAAGTTACTAATCATACTGATAAGCATTACCTTGATTAGCAAAATTCATAGATAAAGGATCCATTGTATCTTACAAAGAATTAAGAATATAGTTTGCAATTGAAAAATTAATTTGCAAACTTTGAAACTGTAGGATAATCTGGAAAGTTAGTTTCATTTAAAAAATGTCTCCCTTCCCCCCTCCCCCTTCAGTAATTTAAATCAATGGCAAGTAATTTGAGAAAACTGACTTAAATTTAAGTTCTGCGGTATTACCTAATCAAGAAAAAATACCTATTGCACTACTACAGGAATGAGAAAAATCTTTAACATGAGAATACTGTCATTACATTGTCTTTGTTTCCCCTTTTTCATTCTCCTTGGGATCTTGCCAATAAACACACAATCCAAACTTCCCAAGGTGCTAACTCCACCATCCTTAGTCCCCATCTTTCCAGCAAGGCCAATAAACCAAGAAGTTTCTTGTATAATGTTTGATTATCTGTAACTCAGGTCACTCAAAAGCATTTAGTGAGTTTCCTCAGCATTTACAAATCGCTAAGTATGCTTGACTTAGATGATCAACTTACATTTGTTATTCACATGCAACTTCAAGAATTAGCAGGAGTGTTTCAGTGTGATTCTTCAGTGCGATTCAGACATCTCCTAAGTGCCATGATACTAACAAGAATGCAAAATCTAACATTGAGTCAACTTCAGAAGAGCTGTTGATAGGTTAAATATGCTATTTGAGGTCCTATGCCACATACACAGATGAAAAGCTGGATTTTTAGGTAAAATATTTATTTGCCTAGAAAGACTGGCATTAAGGATTCCCTGTCTGTTCTGCAACAGTTGATAGATATTTAAAGCACTGCAGAGAAGCACCGTGGCTGGAGTAGGGCCAGGCCATTGCAAAGAGAAACAAAGGTCGTGGCAGTTAAGTAGGGGACTGATTTGCAACTGTTTCATTTTAAAAATCAGTCATAAGCATCAGATTATATGTCCGCTACCTGACCAAGAGCTTTAAATAATTCAAGACTAAAATAGAAAATCTGAAAAGTCCTCTGGGGGAAAAAAGAGTTTGAATGAAAACTGACAGAATTTGTGAATTAAACAGGTAACCATGAAAAGAAAAATAAAGCAGCTTATTTTTTAACTCAGAACTAGCAGTCTTCATTGCAAGTCATTTTATGGAACATAAACCAAATGCATACAACACAAAGCTCTTCCTTCTCGTGTGTATCTCAAGATGGTGTTAAGCCTGGACTTGTCATCTCTGTTGTGGGACTTGCAAGATATTCACTTGATTTCAGACTTGTGAGAGATTTGTAGCTTGCTACTGAAGTAAGAGAGCCACAAAGACCAAGCAGTGATGGAGTGTCTTCCTTCCCTGTTAAGAAAAACAAGAATTAAGCTAATAATTTTTACAGCACAAGATGACCTGACCACAAAAAAAAAAAAGAGGGAATAGAAAAAAATGTTTCATCTACACTATTATGAATTACCTATTAGTGCTTCAGCACACGCATACTTCATAAATGCAATTAGGAAGGCACGTAATTTATGCCATACCTTCCCTGTCCAGGTGGTAAAGAGATCCCTACCCATGCACTGCAGGCTGGGCTGTAGTCAGTCTCCTACAGAAGGAGATTCAGAGACTCCACTGACTACACGGTGAACTGAAGTTACTAACTCAAGCACCAGTTTTAGTTGAGTACATTATATATAAATGGGAGTGATGTTACTAATACAACATCAGTACCAGAGATGTAATTTTAAATCCCTCAGAAAGGAGTAGAATTAACTGGAATCAGGATATATTTCTTTAAAAATAAACATGTTTTGTTTTTTAAACCTTGGTAATTTGAAGTGCATTAGGCTCCGACCACCGGAAAAAGCCCTACAGTGCAGGAGCAGCAGTGCAAGTATCTGCCGTGTCATCCACATACACTTGACAGTTAACATGAAACATACCTATAGGTATAAGACTGCATTGGACAATTTCTCTATTTATTTTATGTCTTTCCTTCTCAGAACATCCATTCAAGTTATTTTGTGACAACTCCGCTAATAAATTACATTATAAAGAATTTTATCTACCAGCATCTCCCTATTTCATCATCCTGGCTCACCTGCAGAATAAAAAAGATCACCTTAAACTAGAGATTAAAATGAACTTAAAAAGGTCACAGGCACAAGATTTTATTGATAAGCCAGTCTACCAGATTTTTTTTAAATCACACCTATAAAGTAGCATTTCTTAAAATTGCATCTCCTGTTCCTGACAGAAAAGTTTTATTCTCATGACAAGGATGTAAGAAAAAACCGAAACAACCCAAATCGTGCCCTGCCCAATAATTCATTGGGGGGGGTGTGTGTGTGTGTGTGAGATGTAGCTCTCTTGCATCATTTATGGTTCCTGTTAGCAGTTTCCATTAGATTTTAGGTCTCACCTCTACTAAGCTTTTTTCAAGTGACTGAATATCTTTCCCTAAAGAATGAACTAGATTGAAGACTTTTTAAAAATCTTCACTTTTAGAAGAATTTTATTCCCATAAAAACTACCCTTTAAAGACTACATTCAATTGGAGGACATAAAATACACAAAGAGCAGTGTAACACTGTTTGGGGACAGCCCTTGATTTCAACAAGGGTGCAGCTAAAAATCTGACTACATGAGTGGGCTTAATAGTATTGTGAAAGTTTACTACTTCTAATCTTTTAATTAAAACTGCCATACTGAGAGTTAGACCAGAGGTATTTTAACAGCAGGATCACATACCATCTTATAAAATTATATTAAAGCTTAGGTACTGATGAACCTCAGTAATTTAGAAGTGAGATGTTATGATACCTTTAAAGATAGAGTCTTGAAATCAAAACCTTAACTATTATTATCAGTGATTTTGCCACACCTTTACTTACAGAAGATAAAACAAAGCATAACTTCAAATGATTAACATTGCAAAAAAACAGTTGAAAGTAGATCTGCACAAGAAGTCTCTTCATAATAGCCATGCTGATTCTATTTCACTTTCTCTAAGCTAACTTGAAATAATTTAGATTTTAAGACTGTTCACAGTTTTAAAAAAAGTTCTAAATTTTACATCCTTGATATTTTAAAACCAAGAAATTTTACAGTTATCAACTACTAAGGCTCTGTATTGTCAAGTCTATTTAAAGTTAACATTTGATGAAATACAAAAAGGACTTTTATACCAGTGTGTTCTGTACCCAAAATACTACTATTTCAGAAGTCTTCCAGCATTTTTCTGCTTTTCACCCACAAGATGGAGCAGCTCAACTTTGATAAGATTTTGAAAGGGGGTGTGTTTGTGTATATTACATTTATATACTAGCATGGTTCATATCACGTTCCCCTCTCTGTTTTAACAGAAACACTGTCAGGCTGCATCTCCACAGATAAATGTTGAATGCAAGATGTAAGCATGACAGTGGTAGTTGCAAATCCGGTGCCTTTAATCTTTCTTTTAAGAAACAAAAAAGGAAACTTAAAAAACTCAAAAAGATTTGAGTTAGTTGTAACAGAAAGATGACAGAAGATCCTCCTTGTAGCTGAGCTGTCTTGGTCCATGATGGACAAGGAAGATATGCAACATATTTGAAGCTTAGCTTTAAATACAGCACGAAGTCTTACATTATTGGGGGTGCGGGCATCTTCATAAATGCAAACTTATTTGAAGTATAGTCCTTAGGGAAACTGAAACAATTTGCATAACAATGAAAAAATATGCTGTTCGATGCATATTTTGTTCACACTCAAAATTCATCTCACAGGGACTGAAGATCAGAGCTATGAAGAATAAAATAAAATGAAGCCACTAGACTGGCTCTGTACCTTCATTTAATAAGTTCATTCCATCCTGCTTCCCATCCTGTGAGTGACCTGGATCCAGAGAGGACTGAGAAAGACTAACTTCTGCTGAAAGTTGGTCCAGACTTTGAAAACTCTTCCTGCAAACCAAGTAATATTTAATAGTAACATATTTAAAGATCTAACTAGATATCTTCAATTGTCCTTAAAAAGTCTTCTAAAAAAACCTAGGCAGTTAATCTTTCTTCTCCTAAATACTCTATTTTTTTGTTTGTTTGTTTGTTTCTAAAACACTGGTTTTTCCTAAAGCAATTACTTTTTTTTTTTTTTTTTTTGTTTTAATTAATCCAAAGGAAGGAAATTTTTACGGTGAGATAAACTGATTTTTTTCTGCCAGCTGATCCTTGTACATTGTAAGAGATAATTCCGATAGGGTACACTTCAGAGTATGCTAAGGGAAAGATAAATTTTGAGTTTCCCTGTTCCTTTAAAGGTGAATCAAAATAAATATTCAACTTACTCATCCCATTGTTGATTGTGCTTTCTATAGAGTAGAGTGTCCAAGGCAACAGCATTGACATCCAGAGCTCCTGGGGAAGGCCACTGATTGGTGAGGTGAGTAGTTAATTCTTGTCTTGATCTCAAGTCATTATTCTTTAGCACAGTCCTGTGAATACAAAAAGCAGTAAATCTCAGTCTATTAAATGCAATTCCTTAAGGTACAGGAAGAAAAACAGGGCAAATAGTCCTGACCAAGTTGATGTTCTACTTTGAGTGACCAACAGATTGCAGTTTTCATAAAGCATCTTAAACTGTTCATTTTTTCTAGGGGAAGCAACTGAGAAACCTATTGAGAAGGATTTAGGAGCAGGAAAAAGTTGAAGTTAGAATCTTTCTGCAAAAGCAATAAAAAAGCAACAGCATTCTAAAGATTCTTTGTGCCAGCATGATGGTAATTAACAGTCCAACTATTTTGCAAACCAACTATGGGAATGTGATGTCCTTCCCTCCAATTTTTTTTCTTTTTTCTGTTTGAACACACCCCCACAATACTTTTACAGAATGAACTAAAAACCAGACATGTTAATTTCATTATATGCTTCCAGGTGAAGTATAACATGTAGTTATTCTGTTTTCTACCACCTTACAGTTCCTAGTAATTTATGTTTTTAAATTACAGGAAATGTGTTAACTGAGTACCTTACATGTTCAAATTAGTTTTGCCTCATATTCCCATGAAGCAGACCAGTTTTCTAAAATTCTGGAAATGAGGAAGCTACTATGCCAATATGGGAAGTCATCTGCCAGAAGTCAGACAGAAATAAGGAAAGCACATGGTTCTTCAGGCTCCAAGACAAGATCAGCCTTTTTCAAATTGTACAACCTACCCTTATACTGCTGTAGAACAACTCTAGAAACAAAACTTACATTGCTTGTTAACCCATAACTCCTCCAATCCATGAAATACTAGGCAGTAGCAAAATGCTGCTTTACAACAAGTTTGACTATCTGTGGCCTGAAGCAAATAGCTAATGTTACATATCTCCATACTGAATGTACTCAGGAGTTCAAAGCTAAATGCTATGTTGTTATCTGAAATGCCAAACTGCATAGCAAATTAACTATTCATGGTACACATACATTTATGTGAATTCACAAATAACATTGTCAACAGGTCTGTTTTTACAATGTAGTTTTTATTCCGGTGGTATCTGAAGTGGTATCTGACATTAGACAAGAACCTCAGTAAGGGCACATAACACCAACCAAAGATCCAAAATTTCCCATATAACAAGGTAAGACAATAGCAAGTTCAGTAAGGATTTTTTAGTAGCTGAGTTTGAGAGAGGAGACAGATGCACAGCAATTTTGCAAGAGAAGGTGGTAAAGCACCACAGCAAGCAAAACTATTTTCAAGAAACTTTTCTCAAGATGATGAATTTCCCCAGCGTTCATGCAAGTAGACAATCAACTTTTCTACCCTGGGATCTCCCCCCTCCCCCTCCTCTCTGAGGGGTCTATACCACTTTGATAACCCAAAGCTCTCAATAATTTCAAATATCTTGTATGGTATTCACTTCCCCAGGGAATTCCCCTAATCCCATGGAGTACATTGAGCATTAAACAGGTCTGTTAAAGGCTTGTTGATTTGAGGAAACTGAAACAATGACCTAGCATGTTCTTATGAGGTTAGCCAGTTACACTACATCACCTCCTTATTCAGAAGGACTTCTTGTATGTTTTCATAGAAGTTTTGTAACAGGACACAGTTAGCAAATATGTACACAGTAACTAAATGCAAATTCATACATATAACACACACGTGTAAATTCCCATTTGGACAACTCCTGCATGTTATCACCACACAACTCAGCAGCAGTGTTAAGTTATTATTAAACAAACATGCTGAGCAAAGGTGACAAAACCACACATCTACACATAAGTTGCTAATAGTGGAATTTTGGCACTTTACGTAGGTTTCTATATTGAGGCTTTTTCCACAAATCTTTATGCTATAGTAACCTGAAATGTAACCCTTTCTGTGTGGACAAAGAAATTCTGCAGCAAAGACTAGCCAAACTGCTCCAGGGATTTTAGCATAACAACATTTAAAGACAGTTCCAGTAGATCACTACTTAAACCACTCAACCATGCTCAGGAAGAAAACCAGGCATCAAGTAGGATACAGAAGTGACTATTCTCCTCTTAAAACTTTTATGCTTTTATTTTGCATCTTTAAAAATATGTAAAAATAACTTTGAATATATAAAATCAGTCCAAACACAGTATTCAGTATATATAAAATAGTAGTATAGACAATAGGAAGTTAGACAAAATATACCAGCAGGTCCTGGTAGTTACTACCTATTTTTTCAGCCTCATAGATTATTTAGCTGTTTGCTCTTTTGCAGCCATTTTTCAAGTATCATGAGATTCCACTGCAGCAAAGACATATTAAAGGCACTGCTTGCAAACAGCAATTCTCTCAAGGTAAACAAAGGCAGTATCAATTTATGCATATTAACCAGACTTATTTTAAGAGTCAAAGTATTAAACTGCACAGAATCATAGAATCATTTAGGTTGGAAAAGACCCTTAAGGTCATTTAGTCCAACCGTAAACCTAGCACTGCCAAGTCCACCACTAAACCATGTCCCTAAGCGCCGTGTCTACGCAACATACATCATCCTCAAACTCTTAATCACCGTAAGGCAAAAATGATACTGCTACAAATATTCAAAAATGCAAAGAGGAAGAGAAATGGGAGACAAAAGTGTCTACTATAGAAATGAGTTAAAAAGGAAGGAAATATGATCATGTTTTAATGAAAAACACAGACAAATTTTGAAACAATGTGAAAAAATGCTGCACAAGATTATTGAGTGCTCTCCTGCTCTTGGTCAGACAAGAGGAGCTCTTTCTAGAAGTTAAGAGCTCCCAAAAGACAACAATTTATTTTATCCAAGGCAGATTGAATTTCTACAGTAGCACTCTTGTTCCTCAGAATGCAAACATTGTAACTAGTGCTGGCCAACTCTAGGCTGCAATACTGCAAGATTTGAAGTAGGACTTAATGATCACAATGAGTGCAATGAAGATTTCCTCTATGTGTTTACTGTCAGGCTGTTTAACCAAAAGAAGAATATTACTATTAAAACTTATTTATCTGCTAGTATAGGAAAGTAAGTTTGGCATATAAAAGCTTTCAGAGGAAAAATTAGAATAAAATATTCATAGAGCAAAAATAAGAACTGAAGAATTGGTAGAGAGGTACAAATAGCAAATAGGGGTATTTGTGAAATTTACACATTTCACAAAATATTCAAGAATAAAATATAAAATGAATATTTTCTGTTATTTACACACACATAAAAAAAGGAACTACTGAACACTTTGGGCCTTGACTGGGAAATATTTCAAAAGTGTTCCCAAAAGTTCACATAAAAATAAAGTAGTATCTAAGTTTCTGTATAAAATGCTGGTCTGTAGTAAAACATACTGAACTGGAATGGCCTATGTACAAACAGATTTTATTCTATTGCTTCTGTTCCCAAGAATGAACCGCTGGCAAGAAACACGAACTGAAAACCAGAATAACCTGAATGCCTGTAGACCAAGACTAAAAGCCTAGATTTTATGAAGGATATTACCTCATAACTTATAAGGAACAAAATCCATAATACATCATAAGAATAACACTGAAGATCACAAGTATGCAGTTCTATTTTTAAATAAAACTCAATAAAATATCATTGTATTGGTTTTGTAGCTGTGATGATATAAGGATGATGCAAAATAAGGTTTGTAGACAATACGTTAAGCCATTTAATACAAAAGCAAGGACATTCCAAAAAGGGAAGAGGAAAAGAGAGACAAAAGAGTTTACTATAGAGAGAAGTTAAAAAGGAAGGAAATACGACCCAAGTTTGAGTGAAAACAATCAAATGAGCATACACAATAAGCTGTTAACTCCCTTTCTTCAGACTGGAAATAGAAAACTTGAAAGACAAAAAGAAGATAAAAACAATGGCTTCTAAATGTAATAATCTCAGGAAGGTAGTTGGTACATGGAGAATACAGTGGATCTTAATAAGAGATTGTATGATTATTTTCTGAATGAAAGGCAGGCAGCATGTGAGGTATGGCTTAATAGGGTATCCTGGACTAACACGGTGAGACTGCAGAGTGCAGAAAGTTTTGTGTAGAGTAGGGAGAATATGTAAGAATTTATTATGAGAGCAGGGGGGGTTAAACTAATTTATGGTACATCACCTAATCTAGGCATGAAAAAATCCTTGGTTGTCTGAAAGGCTGTGAACTTCCCCCCCCCCATCCACTAACTGGTATCTTCTCTACCTACAATCATTTCCATCTCTTTATAATCACATTGGCAAAAAGTAACAGAAGCTCTCTTTTGTAATCTGCAGAAAGAAAACAATTATTTTTCATGCTCTGAGCAGTCCTCACCCCAACAAGTATTTTTGTAAGATAACTTCATATCATGTTTAAAGTTCTTAAAAACATTACAAAAAATCAAGAAATAGTGAAGAGATGGCAGACAGAGAGAGAATATTTCTAATTCCTTTGGAAGTAATTGCTGAATTGCTATTTTCATACTGAAAAGTGTGAAACCCTGCAAAATGTTTGTTGGAATTTATTACATGAGAGAGGCATTGGTGACAGTGGGGACAGAACGTATTTTCAAAAAATAGCTTTTAAAATGGTCAAATATCCTTTGTATTACTTCATGGCATAGATTTTTCCATGATACACATATATAAGAGAAGTATAATATACACAGCCTCACCATGTAAGCACAGGATACCCTGTTTAAGTTATGACATTTAAATTGTGGTGGTTTTTTTTTTTTTTAATGGCTACAAAAAAAGAAAAACTCCATACAAATTCAAAATACTACTGCAACTAATAATTTGTTAGGAAAAACAAGCAGCAGAATAGAGGAGAACATCATCTTAATGCCAGAATACATCATTAAAAACTAACAAATATTTGGCTTACTTTTATATTTTTTGTTCTCTACATCAGGAACTGCTATTTAAATTAAGCTCCCTTAGAAAACAAACAAAAGTATTCAGTAAAAACATCCTGCTAATAAATTCCTGCCTATTACAAAAGAATACTGATGATTCATTAACTAATCAACACTAACATACTCCCAAGTTAGAAATAAGTGTCTGCTTGAAGTGCACATACATATACTCCCTCCAGGCCTGTAAATTTACTTACTTTTATTCAAGAATAACAACAACAGCCAGAGTATTAACATCAGGTTTATACAGCTATTCACAGAAACATCTCTGCGTGCTTTTGACTTTCAGTCCTTTAATTGTGTATTTAAGAAGTAGGGAAAATTGAGATTAGTGAAGTCTTCTAATAAACATCATACTCCACTAGTATTCACTGGCCCTGTCTTTGTCAGGCACTCTCCAGAATATTTACTTGCTGATTTCCTCAAGTTTTATTATTTTGAGATGTTTATTTCATGATTTATTATTTTGAGATTACTTATTAAACACAAGCAGAATATCATTATGTGTGGTACACATATAATAATAAAATGCAATTGACAAATTACTGCTCATTTCCATCCCTGCTCCACAGTATGCTGCCCTTTCAGTTGTTCTGGTACAATCACATACGAGCCACTCTGAAAATGGATCATCCAAATGGTCAATTTTTTAATTTTTTATTTTTTTTTGAAGCAGCTTTTTTTTAAAAAAAATTAATGCATAAGGTAACCTCACAAACAGTTCTGTTTGCACTACCATCACTTTTGGCAGCTCAGCTACCTCTCAAAAGGATAAGAAATTACTCCTTTGAATTAACACTTCTAAGACTTCTGCATCTTGAAAGTGTGACCTGACTTGATTCACCCATTCATAGTGGAGGATGGGGACAAAAGACAACCTGTACATGGGGTTCCTCCATGCAAAACAGAAATGATATAAAAAGGTGATTATCTTTGGTCACTTACTATACTGTACTATATTACCTCCAGGAATTTAAAAATAAATAAGTAAATAAAAATTAATCTCAAGTTTAGCCCAAGCTAAAACAGAAAACGCTCATCTTGGTTACCACATAAAATTTCTGGTCTCATTTCAGCTAGACTGGATTTCCAATTTCCCTGAGATCAAATCCAGATTCATGCCATTGGAAGCCTATTCTGAAAGACCCATTTACACAGATTTTTTGTTTAATAAACAAAAAGTCAGTTCTGTTTCCAATTATACCTATGAAAAACCAGTAATTTCTTACCTGCAAGTTTAATTTCTCCAAATCCAGAAAATGCCAGTCCAGTTGGCAATTTGCCCTCCTACCAGCAGATGAAGACAGGAAATAAACCAAACAGACTAATTCCCTAAGAAAGGGAATTATATCAGATGAGTGCTCCAGTTCAAGAACTACCTGAGTAGTGAAAAGTAAAAGTGAAAATAAAAGCTTAAAAAAATAAAAACATTTGAATAAGAAAGAACAAGCTTTAAAAACCTTTATTTAGGACAGGAAATATGGAATGCAAACTCAAATTGATAGCATACATGAATATAACTAAAATCTGTAAGAGCAACTCTAAAATAAAAGGGAACTCTCAAATTGTCAGTATTGCAGCAAGACAGTGAGCTGTCTGGACTGGTATGTCATTGGACTTTGAGAAATTAGATCAGCAGGTATGAAAATGAGTTACTTACCAGTAGATTTTGATGCTGCAATATATCACCTCTCTCAGGCTTGTGCCCTGTGCACAGACACAGTATTCCCCAAATTAGATGCCAGAGCAGTTAGATCCCAGCAGACTTTCTAATTGCAGCCGCTGTAGTGAAAAAAAGCAGGCATGTCCTACTGCACCACATTTTCTTACTCTTTCTGACTGGCCAACAGATCTTTTGTGTGTCACAGCAATGGTACTAGTTGTGCCACAGAACAGATCCCCTTGAAGCTTCTTCAGCAATCCTTTTAGTCCTCCTTAATTACCTCCTAGAAATTTTGAAATATATCCTCCAGTAGTAAAATTACTGTGATCAATTTTATACAGCCTTTGATTTCCTTGATCTTTGGAGTAACGTTGATAAACTTATATTGGCAGAAGTACCGGCAGTTTGACTCTTGAGTTCTAGTCCAATTACAGTGGAGATTTTATTTCAGAATACCGACATCCAGAATGGATCAAACCACACTATAGTATGTTAACTTTGCGTGTGCTCATTAAAATACTACTGCAGTGCACAACTGACACTGTTCATGTCCTTGGACAAATAACCAGGCCTGATTCCTTTGGAGGAAGATAGCAGGCACAATGAAGCCAGTTTCCCCAGATAGTGGCTCTTGACTGAAAACAAAAAAATTACTGAACTTTGCTAGCAACCGAACTATGAAGAAGTAAAGAGCAGCTTTTAATTCAATTCTTCAACTATCAGGTCCTTTCTGCTGGAAAATGGAGGACTCTTAGCAAACAGGTTTTTTGACAGATTATCAAATTTGCCATTAGTAAATATCCTCTCAAACTGAGCTTGTCATTCAAGGATTTTTTTTTCCATGTCAGTCATGTAAATACAAATTATCTGTCTATAGCTGAACTTTTAAAAGAACATTTTTATGGGGTTGGGTTGGGGGGGGTGGGGGGACAAAATCAAGATCTTCCTTCAGAATGGATCAGGAAAACTTCACCAGAAACAGTGGTCTTCTCAGTAATTTTTTGCCATTTTAACATGCTTCTTCCCTTGGGTTCAGTAAAAACAGCAGTATCAACCACAAAATGGTTGGGTAAACTTTGGGTTGACAGAACAACCACTCTTTTAAACTTCCACTCACATATTAAGCCAGCAAGAGTTTCAGCAGAGATATCCAACATTATAACTGTAAGATGGAGCTTCTGCATAGAAAAGTATTTGCCAAAACCAGCATAAGCTCCTTCAGAATGCCATGTTTCTAATTACAAAAGAGCAAATATGGCAATGTTGACTTACTTGGAAGGCTAGAAGACCACATTGGTTTAAAAAAAAAAAGGGGGGGGGTGTGGCAAAAGGAAAAAAAAAAAAAAAGGCAGCAGCAAGACATGATTCATGTAAGTTCTTCCTGGTAGCTGAATGCAAATTAATACAACTACCAAACTATCCAAACAGTAAGATGGAGCTTCAAAGTCTAAGACAACTGCAGAATGGAAAAAATGCAGGAAAAAAATCTGATCCGAGGCGGGGGGCGGGGGGGGGGAACAAACAAAAAACCACACACACAGGGAAAAGAACAGCAGAAATGGAGAAACAGGAAGGGAAAACAGGTGGCAAATAAAAAATTTTGCCAAATCTAATTTGAGTTATAATTTGGATAACAAAATACTGAAAATTTTATTATGTTAAGTGGTTGCATAAGAATATCTCAATGACAAACAGAAAAATCACCAATCTAAATCTCAATCACTTGCTATCCAAACAGAAAGGCAGCTAATAAAAGGTTCTTGCTCAAGAAATCAGCTGCTCCTTAGAAAAATGAGTATTTTTCACTCTGGAGTCAGCCAGCATTTTGCTGTAAATATACCAACACATCTTCTCCTTGAAGACACCAATAACTTCAAGAGCTTTTAACTTTTTTAAAATTTCAGGTTTATTTTAATATAGACCTTTTAAACCGCCTTTTAAAAAAGTTCAGAATGAGATACTAAAATAATGATGGTTTAAAAATAAATCCCTCCCTATCTACTGCATCTTGCAGAGTAAATCCTTTCCTTCAGACTGCTATCAATCCAGAAACTTTTGGCTTCCTACTGCTGTCTATTCACTCCTTTGTATAACATAAGTATCATATTGCAGCAAACTTCAAAAGAATTCCACAAAACCAAAATCCAAACCACTGCCTAAACAAAACAGTTTTAACATCTGTCAAAATAGGCAATATTTTTTCTACGCTGTTTAAAAAAAAAAAGTACAGACAAGTTGAGAAAAGGAGCTGAAAACAGACCAGATTGGAATACTAAGGATTTAAAACTGCTGCTGCAAACTTGAGGGAGACAGAGGACATACAGGAAGCATTACAAATAAAAGTGTGGCTAATGTGAACTATGGTTTGATAGCAAGGATCCATGAAAGCTTTAAAAGGCAAGAAGGATTAGCATTCTCAGTTTTGACATTCTAGGAAAGAAATTCGCCAAGAAGATCAAAGATTAAATTTTAATCTCCCACTTCCTTTCAGTGAGAAAATAAAGCAGCTACAACAAATTGGATTTACTGTACTTACACAGTTGACGAATTCTGTTTCTTAAAAAAAAAAAAAAAAAAGTCTTACAAGAGGACTATCTGAAGATGAAGGTAAGAGTGCTAAAAAATTGATCCAGCTTTCCTATTTCTCCAGATGATTTAGTTTTTGAGCAAGGATTTCAAAGCCAGGCAACCCACATTTAAAGTTTTACTCACAAGGAGACACAAAACACAAGCTAAATTTCAAAATTTCAAAGCCTTTGCTCAGACCCTTCTGCTTATGTTTCCTTGGACAAGCTTTTCTCTGCTTTGTCCCTGACAGCACAGTTATAACCTACATCCTCTACAGCTTTGTGACTTCACCTGTGACCCTCCCTTGCCTGCTCTCGGGCGAAGTATTTGTGGCAGTGCTCTGAAGGCTCTAGAGCATTTACAAACAGAATCTTGACAAAGCAAGGAAAAGCACAGATACTATTTTCCTAAGCAAGTTCTTTCAATCAAATGGGGCATCATCAATCTTTGGAAAGGAATCATCTTTGCTATAAAGAATACAGTAAATCTTCCTTTAAATACTCCATAATAGATCTGATAGGACATGGTGTATTTGAAACAGAGAAGCTTATTTTGCCTGAACTTAAACATGTATGAATTTACTCTGGCATGCTGCTCTCTCAGAGCTATTGTGGCTATGTTCAGGTGCTGCCGAGAATGAGCTGATGGACTTCTCTGAAAGGCAGGATGCATTAGCCTGAGCTCAGTGCCATGCTAACACAGGGAAAAATAGGTATGTGGACAGAGTACTCCAACAGTCAGTGCCTAGAAAAGAGTGAAGCATAAGTTACAGGCTATGTACAACTCAGGAGTGGAAACATACACAGAACATTTACTGTCATTAAAGAGCATCACTGAAACAAACAGGTCTCTCAGGGTTGCAACTAAACTGTCATCTCCTGTCTTTAAAAAGACATTTGTATTATCCAGATAGGAACTGCAGTATTGCTGGATCTATCAGACAACTATATTAAAATATTAAGAATGGAGTACAAGCACTGTTTGGGCCTTGAAGAGACTGACCAATTCTGAAGTAACAGCCAGACAAATTAAACAAATCTAGCTTTAACACTTGCTAAAATATACAAAAAATTCCTAATTATACAGACAAGCTTAATACAATGTAAGATGTGAGTGTCCCTACAATTTAACTTGAGTCTTATCTGTGCCATAACCAAAGACAGAATTCCAAACACTGAAGAGTTTTCTTGACTTTCCTTCCCTCCACATGCCCCTCCACAAAACGTCAGAACAAGGCAGGGATATAGGAAGTAACAGCAGAGGGAGATAAAAACCAGAGCAGTATAAAATATAGCATAGCCACTGAATCTAAGAAATACATTTTCAATACATGTGATAAATAAATTAAAAAAAAAATAAAATATTGCACCAGTTGGGACAAAGGGGCTGTATCATCTTACACGAGGCACACCAGCCTGAAAACCTGAAAAATACCTTAGGAGGAAACCCATGTGGGTAAACATTATGCAAATCAGTATTGTCATTTCAACAAAAATCACAGCAGAAGAAAAAAATTTTAAAGCATTTTAAGTTGAGGGGGTTTTTGCCTTTGTATACAATGCTTTCCTTTTTCCTTATCACTTTACTTAAAAATATTTTTTTGTTAAAGTGATTAGCTTTTATAACATCAGTGAGTCACTATGCAGGAGATGAGTCACTATTCAGGAAATTGATGGAATCTCTCTTGTAATCATACATCAATATTTAACATATATAAATATCAATTTCAGATGCAGAATCTGAACTTCAAAGTTACAAAGATCAGCAGAGTTTGCCTTAGACACACACAATGTGTAAGCCAAAAGAAAGACTAAGAATCACCCTAAGAGGGAAAAAAGCCTGTTTAAGCTGAGATAAAGAGTTTTGATGCAATGGTGTTGTGGGCAAACAGTTCCAATTTTGCCCAGTCATTTCTTTGACTGAGGTAACTAGTCCTTCAAGGCAGTGGTCTCCAAAGTGTGGTGTGCAAAACAAACTTTTGGGGTACAGGAAGAAAATACTTTTTGTACTGTTAATAAATGAAAAAAAAATATGTTTATTTCATCTTTATCTCATCCTTTTTCATTTCTATTTTGTGTATGTTTTATAATGTACATCATATATTAGTACAGTAGTACATGTATATAATTTATAAATAAATAAATATACCTATATTAGGGGGGTGTGCTCAGAATTTTTGTACTGATGAGGTATGCAATCAAATGTCTCTCTGCTCCAAGAGACATTCAACACTTCTTTGCAGGATCTTAGAGGAGGAAGAAATGGCTGCCTCTGTGAATTCCAAATACTCCAGGATACAGTTCCTTGATGATCTGGGATCCCTCTCCCATCACATTTTGAATGTTACGGAATTCAAACTGTTTTCTTCAGTTATACATGCCATGGATCACAGGCTTCTCTTGGCTGTCCTCCTGTGAGCTGTTATTTTTAAGCACTTTAAGGCCTTAAGAACTGCCCCTCCCTCACTGTAAAAATACACTATTTCTATAGAAGAGTGGAGCCAAATGTACTGTTCTCTAGTGTTCAACTACAACAAGTCCCAGGCAAAAACACGTCCCAGTGATGGCAAACACTTCTGAAGAATGCAAATGAAAGTCAGAATATGCCTCATCATTATTACAATTGACACGTATCACTAGGCAATCACTTCATCTGGAGATGCTGAAAGGGTGGTAGAAGAGCAAGCTGTTCTTAGAATAGAACAGAATAGTTCCAGTTGGAAGAGACTTTAAAACGATGATCTAGTCCAACTGCCTGATCACTTCAGGGCTGATCAAAAGTTTATAGCGTATTATTAAGGGCATTGTCCAAATGCCTCTTAAACACTGACAGGTATGGGGCGTTGATCACCTCTCTAGAAAGCCTGTTCAAGTGTTTGACCACCCTCTTGGTACAGAAATATTTCCTAATATCTAGTCTGATCCTTCTTCTTGATGAGCTGTGCATTAGTTTAAATGTGTCTGACTGATGATCAGGTGGTCTACTGCAGTTTCACTTAACTTGATTTGCCATCAGATACCTGCCAACAACATGAGACATCCAGTCCCCAGATGGCTGAGCATATTACGAAGAAATCCAATTAAGTTGAGAGACACAAAAAAAAACGTTACTCCTTTGTGAAGAACTAATTTGATACATTTTCAGCTTCACTATTTTCCAGATATTGGTATTCATGAGATCCATGAAATGGCTTTTAACTAAATTGAAAACTGTGTTGTTCATTGTAGTTTGGATACTCAAGCGTGTGAGACAAAGTTAAGAATACTGAAAATTGTAGAACATTGTTTTGCATAGCAGCTGTAAAATAAAAATTACTTCCAGGTTTCTCCGATCTCCTATCTCCATATTTATTTCATGCTTTACAGCAAACTGCCTTATTAAGTGTGAACATGGAAAAGTTCATCTGTAGGTAAACTAATTTATAACCTGAAGGCCTTGTTGATCACTAGTGTTATCTGGTTTCGAAGTCTGCAACAATAACAATGTATACTGTCATGAAAGTCAGATGTCTATTCCCCATGCCCCTCCTTTTTTTTTTTTGGGGGGGGGGGGCAGGTAGGGAAGGCAGACCAGACATAAACTTGGATTCTGCCCAGATCCATTGAGAATATATGTAAAACATTTTGACTTGCATGCCTGTGAAATACCATTTTGGAAACATCAACAAATACCCAACAGAAATATGCAGTGGTAGAACTTGCTACCTTAACAACAGCAGCCAGTGGAATAGAAAAGCATCATTAAAAAGAAAATATAGAATGTTTATTTATAATAGTTTCCATTACACAGCAAATGATCCTAAATCAGATCTCAAAGTATTTTACAAACAGTAATATAGTATGTCTCAGGCAGAATTACAATCCCAAACTTGCTCTTACCTGCTGATAAAGAATTCAAAAAGATTATAGCATACATTCACTACTTCAAAATGCTACAAATGGTAGGGGAGCAAAACACTAAGATTTGGGATTACGTGAACACCACTCTAAAACAGCTGGACCATAAGAAGCAATTGGCCAAAACTCATGCCTCATTACAGACACATTAATGATACAGCATATTCTGCTGCCAGGTCAGAATAAAAAACATAAGAATGGAAAAAAAAAAAAAAAAGAGGAAAAAAAAGAGGAAAAAAAGAGAAAAAAAGAGAAAAAAAGAGAAGAGAAGAGGGAAAAAAAGGGGGGGGAAAAGGGGGGAAAAGGGGAGGAAGGGGGGAAGGGGGGGAAGGGGGAAAAAGGGGGAAGGGGGGAAGGGGGAAAAGGGGGAAGGGGGGAAGGGGGAAAAAGGGGGAAGGGGGAAAGGGGGGGAAAAGGGGGAAAAGGGGGAAAAAGGGGGGAAAAAGGGGGAAAAGGGGGAAAAAGGGGGAAAAGGGGGAAAAAGGGGGAAAGGGGGAAAAAGGGGGAAGGGGGAAAAAGGGGGGAAGGGGAAGGGGGGAAAAAAGGGGGGGAGGAAGGGGGAAAAAGGGGGGAAGGGGGAAAAAGGGGGGAAGGGGGAAAAAGGGGGGAAGGGGGAAAGGGGGAAGGGGGGAAAGGGAGGAAAGGGGGGAAAGGGGGAAAAAGGGCGGAAAAGAGGGAAAAAAGGGGGAAAAGGGGGAAAAATGAGGGAAAAAGGGGAAAATGGGGAAAAGGGGGGAAAGGGGGGAAAGGGGGGGGGGAAAGGGGGGAAAGGGGGGAAAGGGGGGAAAAAGGGGGAAAAAGGGGGGGAAAGGGGGGAAGGGGGAAGGGGAAAAGGGGGGAAAAAAAAGGGGGGGAAAGGGGGGGAAAAGGGGGGAAAAAGGGGGAAAAGGGGGGAAAGGGGGGAAAATGGGGGGAAAGGGGAAGAAATGAATGATTAAAAGATGTTAATTATGACTGGTGTTGACCATCAGAAACCTGCTAGGAATAGTTCTTCCCTTCCTTCACCCCAATAAGGAACTATGAGTTCCTAACACACTTTAAGAAGTGTTCATCTGACAGGCACGCTAAACTCACAGAAATAACAATGCAAAATTATACCTCTCTCTCTCTCCACATATCTAGTGTAGTCCAGGCTCCTGACTGCAGTGTCTCACAAACAGCTATACAAGAACACACTGTCAAGATACAACAGAAACTGCTCCACAATTTGAGCCTTTACGTAAGAAAGCCAGCAAACAAAAATCAAACACCAAAGACTGAGATCTTTAGAATAGTCTCACTGCATATAGCTCAGCTAAAAATTAACAGCAGGTCTGAACATTCACAATTTCCAAGTATCAGAGTGGGTTTAAATGAGCTCACACCTTCCCCGCACCTCCCCCAAGTAATCAGGGAGGCCAAAAAATTATAACATGAATCATTAGCTATACCAGCAAGTTCAGAAAAAGAACTCAAGAACAGGTATCTCAAAAGCTTACGGGCAATCAGAAAAAGAAAAAAAAAAAAGACTCAGAAAAACATCTTTTTTTCCCTCTCAACTCTGAAATTGGCATAAAGAAAATGCAAATGCTGTATTCCTGAGGATTTTCATAAAATCCGTTTCAAGCACTGGCAATAAATTGACCTACCACAAGACAGTGAGAGGAAGGGGAAAAAAAAAAAAAAAGACAATACAAACCAAAAAGACTTTGTTTACAAGCTAAAAGTACTTTTTACTGCATAGAAAAGACCCTTCTGGGTGGTGTCTCTGTGAGACATTAGGCAGAGGGAACCAAAGTACCCCAAAGCCATTTTTATATTCTCTTCATCCTGTATTGTTTCAAAGGCCACAGATGACTTCCACTTTACTTCAGGGCTCAGACACAAACAAATTACTCCAGATATAAGGTAAAATAATTTATCTTGTATTTGTTATGAACAGATCAGAACGTACAATTACTGCAGATGCATACTATAGCAGTCTTGTGGCAATTTATCACCACACAGAGAGTATTCCATCTATCTGGGTCTTTAAACATTACCAGGGAGTGTCTCTGCAAAAGGACAGTACCTCCCTACTCAACAGACAGGGCTGGGTAGATAAACTACATTTACCACATTAGGAGTCATACATGCTGTTAAAAAATTAAGCCTTCTCCTGTTGTTTTAGCATTTTACCTTGCATTGGAGAAAGGGTGAGTAGCAAACTGTTTCATCAGTTTGAAGATTTTTAGGACTACCAGATGAACTTCTACTGTGTCTGAGCCACATGCAAATAAAATGGAATCTATACAAAGAAAATAAATATTTCTTTATCCTTTCCTGCCTAACATTTTAAAAACAGTATTCAAAAGGAAGCTGCTTCCAATATTTTTTTAAGGGTAGCCTTAAAGCTGGAAGTAATAAAATATAAAGAACATTTTATAAAAATTTGTTAAAAATTTAAGCAATTTAAGTTTACTGTAAGCTATTTCAGATTAAAAAAAAAATTAATCTCAGAATTATTCTGTCTTACACTACTGCAGTTTTCAGGGGAGACATTTCTGAATATAAGACATGTCAGAAAAAGAAGCAGCTAAAATACATCAATTTCTTTAAGAAGTTTGACTTGCTTCCACATGACCAGAAGTTCTTCGTATTATATACTTAAATACATTAAATAATTTAAGTAATACTGCTCTAACAACATTTCTCCATTATACTAACTTACAACTGGTCTTGCAGTTCCACAATGATATATTCCAGCTGTTCCTTCTCCATTTTATGGGCTAGATCCATATCTTCAATTCTTTGTAACAGCAGTTTATTCTGCGAGACAGATTCAGATAGCTGGTTTTCTCTGAGTCGTACCAATTCTTCAAGGTAACCCTGGAAATATAAGTGTTAGAAAGCTTTAAAGAACACACTATCAAAAAAACTTTTCATTATGCATGTTCACATTTTTCTGGTTTAAGATGTACACAGTTCTACTTTGGTTTTGTTGTAGGTTTTTTTATTTATTTATTTTTAAACAGACTAGTAAATTGACTTAAGATTAGTATGATGTTTCTTAGTAGGTATCAAGAAAATCATGCACTTATTTATATTCCTGCGGAGGAATAGAATAAAGAATAAAACAACGAGACAGGAATGCCACCAGCATGAAACACTAATTCATTTTTTGAAAACAACATAGAACAGTCACTAGTACAAGAAAAAGATCAGAACTCTGCAACTTAACAGATGCAGGACGCTAGATATTGTGTAAGAAGGACAAGAGTAGAATGCATCTATATGGAACTGTATAGTTAGTGAAAGGGAGCCAGAATTATTATAAAAAAAAATCCCAAAATACCACATCACACATTAAAATGACAAAGAAGAATGTTATTGAAATAAATATTCACCTACATTAAAGCATAAGGTAGGACAACTGGTGAAGGTCACTTCTTTTAGTAACATTGAACATGTAGAGCTGGAATGTGCATGTGCATTTATGTCATCATTTTTTCCAGCTGATACTATAAAAGATATGGAGCAGTACTAATCACACTCCAACTACTTAGTAATTTACAAAAATCCACAATGTGACTATTTAACAGCAGCTGTGATGGCACATTTGGTCAGAAAGTATGTTCACAAATTACACATCTGGTTACAATACTAAGCAGCTATTTCTTTTTCTTCTTCAAGCAGAGTCCCAGGATGTCCGATGCTAGTAACTTCTTATCAATTCTTAGTTAAAGATGGGTATAGTAAGTCTGTACTCTGTAAAATCTTGCACATTCCTTGAAGCCTGTGGAAAAATGTGTAATGCTTTCATAGGTGCCCAAATTAAAAAAAAAAAAAGGTAGTTTTCATAGACACAGAACAGGTGTAGTCCTGTTGAGTAAGAAAACAGGTTTCACGTTATCTGGTAGTAAAATGCTACTAATACAATTCATTACCACAAAGACTATTAAGGGTTTGGAGCATCTCTCATATGAGAGGAGGCAGAAAGAGCTGGGATTGCTCAGTCCAGGGCTGGGCAGGAGGGAAGAGGGGGAGGAAGAGAATCATATCAATGTTCATCAATATTTAATGGCAGGGTGCAAAAAGGTTGGAGCCAGACTCTTCCCAGTAGTATCCAGTGAAAAGAGGCAACAGGCAGAAATTGAAATACAGGAAACTATTTAAATGTGTGTTTTTCTTGTTAATTTTTTTTTTTTTTTTAAATTTTTAAATGAACAGTGGAATGGGTTGTCCAGGCAGGCTGGGGAAGTCTGCATCCTTGAGTTATTCACAGCCCGACTAAACAAGGCCCTGAGCAACCTGTTCTAGTCTACCTTTTTTTGAGCGGGGTAGTTGGACTAGACAATCTCCAGAGATGTCATCCAACCACAACTATTCTGCGATTCTATGATTACATACAGTTCTATCTGCTGCATATATATTTATATTTAATAGGAATTTATTTTAGTCTCAGTACAAGTTCCAAGGAATCTCAAGAGGTTTTCAATATGCTTAGTTCTGCCCCATCAAATGTTGCTGTTATCTTGACTGTTAAGGTACTCCTTGGAGCTCTAAGTAGTGCTTTGAAAGTACTAAATGATGCATTAGGACATACACAAATTTCCTGCCTCCTGGAAATGTCAAACATTTCACAAAAAGATTTTAGATATGAAGCATCAGTATCAGAAACAGAATACTATGAATAGAAAATACCTCTATCTTTAATGACACAGAGATGCATCATCCCACCAGTGAAAGCATATAAAACTCCAGTATAAACAGTACACAAAGAATGTAGGAGTTCACTACACAGAAGTGAACAGTTTACACCATTCCAAAATAGGGAAGGGGTAACTTCCACGTAAGTAACAAATGTGTAGACTATGACTCATTAATCTGGACAAGAGACAACTTGGAAAAGACAAACTCATCATATTTCCAGAGTGGCCTGGAGAGGGCAAGAAGGAAGTGACTGTTCATCAATTTTTAAAATACAAGAGCTAGGCACCATGAAATCAAGCTAGTAGGAGCCAGATTCAAAAGACAGAAAAGGAGGTGGCTTTTCACACAACAGATGGTAGATACGCATAATACTTCGCCAAAAAAAATGGTTTGGATGCTAAAAATTTACATGGGGTCAAGGGGATATTTGAGCAGTATTTGGAAGAGACATCCATCACAGGTTACTAAACAGACAAACCTTATCAGCTTCAGGAAGTCCTTCAGCTGATACGCATTGGCCAAGAAAGTATTAGAGGAAAAACAGTGCATATATATTTGCTTTGTTTTTTTTCTTCCCTCCACATGTATTTTGGGCAAGTATCCAAGAGGATAGTAGGACAACCAAGGATTCCTGGTCTAAACCAGCATAGCACTGTTGGTCCAATAAAGCAATGCTAGGATTTACCTTGCTAAAATAATACCTGACCCTATCCTACCATTCAAACAACTCAGAAGATACAGATACCTTTTTCTTAGCTGCAATCCAATCGCTTGTCATATTGTGACCCTGGTAAACATCATTCACCTGTGCTATTAATGACTGCACTACACATACTTACTTAAGAGGCACAAAAAGAATTTATCATTATTTGCTCAAAGTGAATGACAATAGAGCAATCAGGCTCACTATATCAGTTACTAAAAATACATTATTTTCAACTTGGTCTTCTTGTCACAAACATCCAGTTTTCCAACACACAGAATGTCAGAAAGCCCCTTTGTTTGCAAAAAAACAGTCTGTCTCTGATTAACTGGTACCTACTGCACTGTCTGCAACTCATTGCCATGCTGCAACTTATTGCCATGAAAAAGGTCCCAAAAAGGGAAGGAGAGAAACACTCAGGAAAGAAGCTCTATTCCATAGTCCCTCTAACCTCTTAATGGTCATTTGTTCAAGTTATAATAGAACAGATGTAGCATAGGTGAAGTGAATTATACAAAAATTTGGCAGGCACATCCCAAATGAAAATTAGACAATGGAAAATTTTCTGTCTGTGGGAATAAAAAAGTTATTTTGCTGCTGCAATTGTCAAGTAGGCATTCTAAAGGAGGACAGTTAGGAACATGTCAACAGCTGTCAGAGTAGCTATCATTTTGAAAATTGTATTTTGCACCAGTTTTCAAAGAGTTATCGTAAAACTGACTTGAATTCACCTCTACATTAGTTGACTACAGAAGTTGGCAGCTCATTAAGAGAATGCTACAAGGAATAACGTGACTCATTAAAGTAGTAATTTCAAAAATTTGAAATACTAAGTATCAGATCAGCAAATAACTTCCTGTGGAATAGAGATGTTTCTGGATCCTAGACTTGTGAATAAACCAAATCTCCATTTGCTGTTACAGCCACTGAAGATCTTTGTGCTTTTGCAGACCTAAAGCTTCCTAGTGATTCTGGCTAGTGGATTTGGACACCATGTTTCAATATTGTTTCTATGTGCACCTGTCACAACTTTGATGGGGTATCCTTGGAAATGAACCACCTGGGTGTACCAAGAAAAATAAACATCCACCTATTTTGTTCTCTTCAATGCTTCTCCAGAGCTGATGACGCTTTTCTCATTAAATCCCAAAATATTTTACAACCTTGGCAGGGGGTGAGGAAGAGAGGAGTTAAAACTGATCATATGTTTTTGTCTGGACACAAGGATAAAATGCTGTCTTGAATACGTTCCTGTGCTTCAAGGACTGTTGGGGTGGGGAGGAAAAGGTTTTAATTTTGTTTATCTCTTTGAAGAGATTCCTTTTGAATGGCACATTTTGGTTTACAAAAGCAGGGAAAATGTCCTCTGTATCAGAGAGAGCCACCAGGAACACAAGTTTTTTCCATATGGAAAGTGATACTACACTGGCCGAGAAGATTGTACCAGCAACCTGGATGCCAACATTTATGGTCATATTTCAAAAAAAAGAAGTCTAAGGGAACCAAAATAGAAAAGAAATAATTGTATGCATATTTTTAAAAAATACTTCTTACATCTATCATCCCACAGTAAGTCTGACTTTTTCACTGTTACTTAGAAAAACTTTAACTAGGTTCTCTCACATGCATTAAAGTAAACCAACTTTGATGCATTCCAACTATTCCATATTAAGGCTGACATTTAGCAATCCACAGCTACATTTAACCTAATTAACATAACTAGGACTCCTTCTCAGGTATATTCTCTGTCTGGCTATATCTATACGTAAACTCAAGTTCCAAAGGACCATGTCTGAAATCATACTGGTTATTTGGAATGATCACGGACAAACACTAATTCACAAATTGTGACCTGAAATAATCCGGGAGAGTACTAGTTGTCCCAGGCCAAAACCATGCCAACAACCATTCTTAGAATTTAAATATGTATGTGACTGAGGTGGTATCAGGACCTTGGCCACAGTGAATGTACTGAGTCCCAACTGGCAGAATATCCATTCTAGATCCCATCTGGCCCTCTCTTTTTTCTTTTTTTTTTTTAAACTATTTTTTCTTCTCAGTACAGTAAAAACTAGAAAGGCAAAGAGATAATCTTGTGATTCTAATGCCCTAAACTAAGGGAAATAATTACACCTCCAAGCACCCTTATGTAGTTCCAGCCTTTCATATGGTTTACTGTGTTCAGAGTTCCATAAAAATCAAATTCTGACATTAGGAAAAAAGAACACTAAAAATACTAATGAAGGTTTTTAAAAACATTAACCATTTGTCTTTCATTTTTCTTCCCTTTCATTTTTCCTGACCCCTCCTTTCTTTTTCTGTGCACTATTCCTGCAGTGTCTATGAAAATTCTTCCCCCTTCTCTCTACCACTAGCTAATACGCATTGCTGTTGCTGTAGCTGTCATATGCTGTTATGAAAAACTGACAAGTACTTTGCTTTTAAAAATAATAAAATGCTAAAAAGTTTGGACATATATTTCACTTTACCTTTAACTTACAGCATTTTGGGTGGTAGAGCAAGAACCTACCTTTGGTTTCTATAATAACATTCAATATACTACCTAAATTATTGAAATCAAATACAAACACACTTTTTTTTTTCCTTTCCCATTCTAGCTTGAAACAGGTCTTAAAACTATATATTTCTAAAATCTCAGTATCATTTAGAAGATAGTTTTGCTTTTCATTCCTAGGCAGATTACTTTGCTGATCATTTTTGTTTATTGTAAGAATAAATATTAAAGTTTAACATCACTATCATTATAAAAGCTTTCAACTGGCAGTCTACCTACGTCAACAAAATTCTGTGGCTTCTAAGGAAGAGGAAAATCATGTGGACAGTCATGTTCATTTCACAGCCTAACAGCTTCAGAGATACACTGCCTGTAACTCTGAGATTGGAAAAAGGAGCCAAAGCGTCTACATTAGATTGTGCAATCTGATCCTCCAAAATAATAATAATAATAATAATAATAATAATAATAATAATCATCATCATCATCATCATCATCATCATCATCATCATCATCATCATCATCATCATCTTTCCCCCCAACCTCTTCCCTCAAATCAATGTACAAAGGATACTCTGAGGATCATAAAATTTAAGACCACTTACAGGAAGCTAAATAATATGTAATATATTTTTCTGCCTTTACGTAAATGGATATGTCACCAGTTGGCTGGTGACAAGCTTTGGGTCCATCAGCCCCCCGCAAAACTGATCTTTTACCTTCTGTTCCAATGCAAGCCGGTACTTCTGTTCTACCCTTTTGCATTTGTTGTACCAACTGTTTTCATCCATGATGAAAGGAGGACCAATGTTCTCTGGAGTACTGCCTTCACTGCCACTACTGCCCAGCGTCCTTAGCTCTTCTTCATCACTGCTGATGCTGTCAGAACTGAAGGATCATACTTATTAGCCAAGTGAAAAGCTGTGTCTGTTAAAATGCAAATCCCCCTTGAAATTAAAGCACCACAGTTCTTACAGATATCCAAAGCTCTGTAAACCAAAAAGAATCAAAATGTTGGGATAGGATAGATCACCAAACACAACTTGTATTTCAAGCTTTTATTTGTATAGCCACCTAAAGAATGGGCAAAAATTTGCTTGTGATCTTAGTCAAGTTATCTTAGGCAAGTCAGACAACTGTACGTGGGATACTTTCCTGGAATACAAAGGACCAATGCATTACAATATGCTATCTAAGAAAGTGGTGACTTAAATCTTTCCTTCACAAATTCAGGGCAAAGAGTAGTCTCTGAAAATACATTTTATTTGTTTCTAAAAAAGCAGAAAAATAAAAAAGTGATTGTCATTATATTAAATTACGATAAATTTAAATGAGAATGGATAGTTATGGTTATAGCAAAGACCATGTGCCTGTTATTTCACAGGACATAAGCACCTCCCTACATAGCATGCAGATTCATTGTTAAAGTATCTCCATAACATCCAGAATCAATGTATGCCAGAGAATTCAGACATCGTTCTCAAAGACAAGAATTTTAATTTAACCCAATATCCATTTGAAATCTTCCCTTACAGTTAACTGTGCTTTCCACTACAGTAACAGCATTTACTAGTTTTTTAAGTAGTGATTAGTGCAACCCCATGATCCTGCCATGATGCAAATTCTGCTTTAACTGAACCATGCAATCTGTCATTAACATGTAAGGTTACAAGAACTTCAAGTGAATAACTAGGATGTTTCATGTTCAGTTGTACATCTTCAAGACTACTCCTAACTCCCAGCTGCTTCCTTCATTTTGCCAAACCTAACAATAGAATGCATCCCATTAATTTCCATGCTTTTTGGAGATGCCAGATTGGTATCTGATATGTTACATAGCGATCATTCTTTTTATTATTAACCACATGGCTGATCAGAGGAGCAAAATGTAGCTGGAAGGTCAGATTATACACACAACTGGTCATGATTTTCTATTATGCACTAACTGCTCATACTGCATACTGCTTATCTGTCATATCTTACCATTTACCAGGGCATACATACTTTTTATTTACACAATAACTACTTTTAAGTTTATGGCTATACAGAAAAGGCCCAAAAGAAAGGACAACTTGGTCTAATGATCTTCAAAGGAAATAAAAAATTTGTTTTCAGCTGAACTGTGATTCTAATCCAAGTAAACAAAGTTAGCATGACTCACTGATGAGTCATGTAATAATTCCACCAGTCTGAAAGAGTAAGGTAGCTGAGTGTACAGGTTTGTATTTAGAGATGGCTATTATTTTGAATGTGAACTGAAAAGTAAGAGGCCCAGTATGAAGTAAAATTTTGCCAATGAAATAAAATAAAGAAAAGCAGTGTAAAGATAAAAAGTACCTTTGGGTGAACTTCAGGTACGGTGTATAATCTATGACAGCTGGAAAGCTGCCATCCAATCCTTCACCCTTCAGACAAAAACTGATAAAACAGAGAAACAATGATAAGATTATAACAAGAAAATTAAATGACAGTGACAGTTGAATCTTACCAACATGAAATTTGACTCTTCTTAATTTTTTTATAATAAGAAAGGCCTAGAGCATTTAACACTGAAATCCTACTCAGCTGAGCTAGACTGTTTAATGTTAAATGAGAGTCACTAAGCATATTATAGTATAATGAAAACCCCAACAAACAGAAATTACACATAATCAGGAAATAGATCAGGGCAAGTGGTATAAACCTTAATTTTTAAATACTTGCTTTTATTCTGAAAATACAGATGGATTGCAAGGCAATAACAGGAAAAATAAAGTTAGCTGAAGAAAGAGAAACAGAAGAGCTATGGATGAGCTTGGAATCTTCAGTATTTAAGCTCATTTAAAGTGTTTACAGAGTGCTTATATACCCATCCTACTAACTTTAAGTTAAAAATCAATTCTCAAAAATATTTCAGAGTCTTTCTCCTTTCAGATACTTTCTGGTGTTGGGCTACAGGAAGATGAGGAACATTAATGAAACTAACTTTCAGAAAATGTTCTTAAATGGCTGTGGCATTATAAAGCTTTCATCTACGCTGTATTCTTTTTGTACTGGATATAAAAGATTGCATTTGAATCATGTTTAATTATCACAGAAGTGACAAAATTAATTATGCTTCCACAAGGCTCATTTTCCTCAGTCCTCCTATCTCTGTCATCAAAAACCAGGTTCTAGTAAGACACAGCTTTTGCTAACTTAATTGCAAAGTGCCATTTTTGACAATGCAGTCAGTTAAGTGGTATTTGGGAATTACATCTGAAGCATTTTTTTTCCCCTAAGAAAAGAAAAGCAAGGAAAACAAAAAACACCCTTGCAAAACCACAATTATTTTAAGTAGAGACATAATTCTGCATTGCTGGGGGGCGGGGGGGAATATTTAGATTCTGTTCTCACTTGGGTTCCCCCATCTCCACCCCAAAGTCTTATTTACAGTTCCACATAGAGAAGCCAGTCAACATTTGTAAGTGACTGTTTGAAATGAAAAAAAAACAAACCCACCTCAAATGTAACATGCAAAGAATGGCTACAGCTTCTCAGCCATTCAGACCAAAAATACTATGAATTTTATGCGGCACAATAAAAATGCTCATGTAGCACTATGTTCCTACTTTGCCCAGAATATTTCTAGGCTCTTAAAAGCTGCATTGACAAAAACTTTGAATGTCTCCAATGAGAACCAATCATTACTCTGAATACTATTAACAGATACCTATACATATGCTTATATTAGAAATCAGAGGAAGAACAAGCACACTCATACAGCTAAGCTCTCATACCAATAGTATGTACCACTGAGGATTATGAGAGACAGTCACAGAGTCAATTGATGATTATTAATGGGAGGATTTACATACAGCAGACCTACTCTTGCTATGCTTCTTACTGATGTAAGGCTATAGTCCTTCAAGTATAGTGCTAATAGAGAAGCAATTTAATTTCACATAGTGTAAAGCTTAAACTAATAAAATCTGGTAAGATTTGAATTTGCTGTACACAAGGCTAGGTCTCTTATCATCCTGAAGCACACTTCCATTCCCCCAGAACATATGTTGAGGATGCAGTTAAGCCAATCTAATGACTGAATTCTGGCAAAAGAAGGTATCATGTGTTTTCAACCTCTCCCTCCTCATTTTTTCTTTCTTTCTTTTTTTTTTTTAAAACCCCAACCAGACATTCCCTTTCTCCTCCTTACAGTGGTATTGGCACTTATTTGACTCCATGACGAGCTAGTTCAGCCATCAAGACCTGAATTTTTAGGTTTTTTTCCCCTTTAGCATCCAGTTGCAGTTCCGCAGGCAGCTGAACTAAATGCTCACTGCCACCAGAAAGGAAAAACATTATGCAATCCTTTTTACTCCTTCTCTTCTCTAAGCCTTATGGTCCCATCATCTCTGCCACTAATAGGATGCTTCTGTGAACCAAACTAGCTGACAACAAAAGAACTATCCTGCCTTCTTACTAGGTATGTTGTTTTTGCTCTTTAACAAGTTGAGCTGGCTCACAGAAGGGTCCAACAAGCCTCAAAACTGGTATAAGGGTACATAAGCAGGAGTAAATCTCTAAAGGCCTTTTGGCAACAGTCAATCACTCAGTGCATCCAGTGAGACTATGTGCTGTTTTCTGCCAGTTTATCTCCTAAACTAGTTTGTGACAAGCATTAATACTGCTGCAGGGTAAATTTTAACAGTGTACTGTGAGGAGACTGGAGAAAAGCATTATCACTTTCCTTTTCCCTATGTGGTATTATGAAACCCTTCCCCGCTGGCTCTGTATGAGGCTAAGTGGGCCCAACCAGGCATATTAACAGGGCATTGCACCAGCCAGGTTTGATCTTTTCATAGGCACTGTAGTCTTTATACCTTGCTACTATTTTTAACATATATATTTATATATATACACAACAGGATGTTTTTTATATTCTCTAGCATGTGCTTCCACCTTCATTACCCCAAAACACAGAATTAATTAAGTAACAAAGCACACGAAAGTCTAGGTAGAGATTGCAAAGGTAAATTCATGTAATCTGATGACATTTTGCTGTTCAGCTGCAGTTAATTATAACACAAATGAATACTAAACGGTCATTTGTATGTTAAGCTTTTAAAAAAATCTAGAAGTGCTAAAGTTAAAGACACCTACACCTTCTACATATGCAGTTACAATGCTGTCATTGACTACCAGGGCATAACCATGTACTTAATCACACAGTCTTCCTTGCAGTTTAAAAATAACTAAAAGATTCAGTTGTCTGCAAGATTCACTTAATAGGTTTGATATATCTTCTGCAATTATACTTCTGATTGCTTTCAGGATTTTGATACCTGAAAGAAAGACCATGTAATCATGCAGCTATATAAACTATGGCACAACTTTGTTCTTATCTATAAGAGCCATTCAAGATCTCTCTCTCCCTCTCTCTTTCCCCCTCTTTTCCCCCCACCTAAGTTTTGCCTCTCAAACTACCATGGGAATCTAACAATGTTTTCCATAATGCATTGATTTATAAGTACTTTCCCTGAGCATTTTGTTATGAAGCATGCAAATGTAATACCTGAAATCAATTGCATTGAGTCCCAAGAGCATACCAGCAAGCATATTTGCTTCTTCACCAAGAACAATTGCTCCATCCTCATAAAATCTCCTTCAATAAAAAAGAAATTAGTTCAGTTAATACCATTTTCTCTCAAATAATAATAAAGTTTTTCATAGTTAACAGAAAACTGAAGTAATCCAGTTTAAATAAAAACAACTAATGTGAACCCCAGGGGCGTTCATATTTCATTTCAAATAAAGCAAACCAATAGACTGCACAGCACAAAACACCACAATATTAGAGCACATAAAAATTTAGACAGAAGCAAAAAGAATTTACAATATTAGCCCTAAGAAATAGTAGAACAGGACAGACAAAATGAAAAGAAAATGATGAAAATATCTTATACTTTACTGCTGAAAGGAAGAATTTGGGTCATGTACATAAAAAAAATAATTGTTCCATCATATGAAAAAAGTTCTCTCTCACAATTGTACCTGCAGGCTCTTTTAAAGTTCAACATTCACTCTTCATTCTTAGTAGTTGATTATTTTTTAAAAAATCTTTTCACAAATCAGCTATTTTCCAGGTAGCATACTTTTTCTTAAAATACTGCATGCTGGGAAGATGCATGCTGCATCCAGTTATTCTGAGATTTAAAATTTTCATTATTTGAAGGAGTGTTAACACCATTTTTTTTATGGTAAAACACCCATTGGCCAAAGTTTTAAAACTCCACATCTTGATCTCAAAATACACTTCACATACCCTGGTATATGCAGATTTGTGAAGGCTGCTTGAGAACACTGACCGATAAAGCAACAATTTTTAAATCTGTATTCCCTCACCACCTCCGCATTCTCTCCCATTTATTCTGATTTTCTCCTCCCAGCTCCCACAGAAGCTATTTCCAGACAGAAACATTCCATGCACAGGGCAGGTGAATAGGACCCACCATTGCCACACATGGCCTTGTAAAAAAGGCATTTCGTCTGTTTAGCAAAGTAGCACAGAACTTTAATTTCTGTGTTAAAGGAGTCTTGGCACCAGCAGAGGCAGAAAGGTCACTAGAATTCACCTGAGTGTTACACATGGAAAGTGGGGAACCAAGAGCTGTTCAGTACCAAAGGCAAAGTTGAGAGGTCACTTACCAGAAACTGAGATGGGCAGTCCACCTATATGTTCTAACAATGTTAGATTTACTCATGTTGCCTCAAACTGAAAAGTCCACCTATATGTTCTAACAATGATTGCAAGAAGGTGCCAGGTTATTGAATGCAACCCACCTTTCAGACAAATATCAGCAACACTGCCCTACCAAAAGCTCCATATGTTTTAAGAACTGCATGAAAGCATTGGGAAGGCTCAGTGAGAGCTTCAGTTGACTGCATGGCAAACATCCAGAAAAGACACATTTTGGGGCACAGCTCCAAAGACTGAACTGTGTTATAATGCACACTGTCAGAAGTCCTACTTTTGCCATTTCATAATGGACATCCATTTGCTGTTAAAGAAACAAGCTGTCCAAGACCTTGGATGTTCTCAAGGGAAGCAAGAAATCTGAAGTCTTCCTCTGGGAAGATAGAGATTATAGTCCTGACACTGAGGGTATGATGTACAGATTCAGCTTTCTACCCTTTGACTTCAGGAAGGGCACCAGGAGGCTAAACTGGCCACTGGTTGAGACAGAATACTGAGCTAGATGGACTTTACAGTTTCATTCAGTACAGTTACTCTTATTTGAGAGCTAACAGCAATGATCCCAGTACAAGCTGATTACAAACCATTTCACTGGCATTTGTCAAGTCACTGCCAGGTACCAATCAGTACTGTGTTCAGTTTATCTTGTGAAATGGTGCCTAGGAAGTAATCACACAAAAAAAGACAGGGCATACTTGTAATGGTGAGACACACAGATGGTAGCCTGACAGTGGCAATGTTTCTTAAACCAGCTACAGTAATCCAGCCAAAACAACAGTTGCCTTGGAAAACTCACCAATCTTCTTTCAGTGCTATGCAGTTGACATTTCACAACAGAACAGTCCACTTTAACTTAGAGTCTGTGCTGACCAATTTGTTAGCAAAATAATTGTGTGCCCATGCTTAACCCAACACCCTTCCAAGTGTACTGTGCAGATCCAGCACTAAAAATGTGCTGCTTCATTAAAGGACTAGTCCTAAGATCAGGCACCTAAACACAACAGTGAGGTTTAAAAAGAGCTAGGAGTATGATAGATGAATCTCATATTCTACATACACACATGTGTAACATATGATATTTATAGTTTATAGTTTATATAAATAATCATTAAATATACATATAGCACAATACACAATTTAAAATGCTAAATAAATGGTGCAAAGTATCACCAAAAAATTCCAAATTTTAGGTATCTAAAATCCCACACAGGAAAAAGAGATTGTGTCTGTTATTGCTAGTGGATTTGAAATCCACACTACCAAGATCTGAAACTGTAACTTTTATTTCCATTTGATGTATTTACTTCAAAACAAACTTTGCATTTACTATGTTTGGAATGCAAAAGAGGTTGTTTCCAAAAGCTATACCACTGAAAGAATATTCAAATATATGAAACATTAACAAGTTCAAATAAATTAATTTGAAACTGCTAACAAAATAATACCACTGTTATCCACTAGCAAACAAACTGCACTACCAAACGGGGACAAAGAATGTACTACTTAACTACATAGTTTGTGGCCCTCCTCATTTCCCCCTCAAAACCCCAAATGACTTTTCAGTTTGAGGCAACATGAGTAAATCTTTTCCAGAACTCTTTGTTTTACGAGCTTTTTGTCTATGGTAAATGCAAGCAAATCTGGGTAAAATAAAGATGACAGGTCTGGAAACTTCAATAAAATGGGATGCTTACCTAGTTGTGTTTCAAAATCACCTTAATATTGGCAAAATATATGGAGATTTGTGGACAAATAGTATTACAAACAGAAATAATATTCTAAATGAACAGAAGTCCTTACAGAGAAAATTCTTATTGTTTAAATAGCCAATTCAGTATGCCTAAAACTTTTAGAGTTCAACATAAGGTACCACAACATGTTACTCACTCATATTTAGATGACTTCATCATAAATCTATGAGACACACTTGTTACAGGATAAACCATCATAAAATAATCCCATTATCTAGAACCAGTCTGAAACTGCCAGAGTATTTTCTGTCACAAAGCATATTCTTGTCCATAACAGCCTTTACCATTAGAAGATACAACACAAATCTGTTACACATTTTTCATATTACATCAAGAATTCTAGCTATGCCTGATCACTAATTCTATTCTTCTATATTTCTCAAAAAGTTCCTGAAATTCTCTTCCTTTCTTCTTCAAGAAAAGTTCCTATAAAAATTATTTTTACTGAGTCTCTAGGGCTTTCTGTCAACCATACCTAATTTTGAAAGGAACATTACATCTTCTGTCTTTATGATGCTACAGTTTCAGAATTATTTCCTTCTTTAGAGAGGCTTTCTTCTTCTCTTTTGACCTTTCAAGAATTCCAGACTTATTTTCATATTTTTAAAATCAAAAAGGGATTTTCAATTTTGCAGTTTTGCCCATGCTAAAATCCAATCAATTGATACCAACTCCAAATATCTTTTACTGGGTTACAGCTCTTTTACTAAAGACATTATTTCCTATACAAATCAAGCAGAACATTCGCTTCCAAACTTAAGTCCTTCACTTAAGCAACATTTGCTAAAATATTGAAAAAAAACAAAAGTCTTGGAGACCTGGTTGTTTTGAAGTCTCTCAGAGCTGTGGAAATATATTCAGACAAATGTTTTTCCATAAGTGCTACTCTGATCCAGGCTCGACCCTGCAAGAAGAAACAGATATCAAATATTTAAGTAGTATAGAATGAAACACTTAATTTTACACTGAAAATGAATACATTTGATTTACCTGGGTGAAATGAACTGATTAACAAAATTACCACTAAACAGAAATAGTTGCTAAGATGTACTTCATTATAGTAATAATGAAAATAGAAAATGCGTTCTTACAAATAAACTTTATTGTGAAATAAAGTTCTCCAAAATTTGAAGGGGAAAAAAAAGAGATTTTGCTTTAATTATATACTCCAGCCTTTTGAAATCTCATGTGCATAAGTGGTAGCAGATCAGGGCAGAGAGCTTTTCATTTTAAAGACAATGGTATTGGAAGCATCCAATCAGTTCCATTGTAAAGCAGCAGTAACCTACCCTCAAGGTGATTTAAGAACTAATTCTCTGCGTTCATTCAAATATTTGTGGGATCAATAAAAAAAAAACAATTATAACTCAGTGACATATTTTTATTATGTAATTTGCATAAACTATTTTTTCCCCTCAGTAAGGACATCATTATAGAGGATGCACATAACATACAGGAATGAAATCAAATCTAAGAGGCCTAAAACTTGTAGTCCAAAAGCAAAACTTGATTCAAACAGTTCTATAAACAACAGCAATAGCTTCAAAAATAACTTTTAGGAATTTATGTTGCACTATGTTTACAGGTCTAGTGCACAGGATTGTAGTTATGATTGTCAGTTTAAGAACACCAGGAACATTTCTTGTAACCCATATAAACTTACAAATAGTTATATAAGTAGTAAGACATCTTTCTGCTTAATATATTTGGTGTTTATTGACACCTAGCTGAATATCACTACAGACATTCTACCCAAACCACCTGTAGTAGATTATAATCCTATTTTTTATTTTATATAGACCTAGATCAAACTAAACTTATTATAAGATAATAACAAAAAAAAATCGCTTTCATAAATACCAACCATACAGCAAAAACTTTAACACAGGTTGCACTAAAATTAAAAGGATATTTATCTGGATAGCTGCCTTTACATTGCAGTTATTTAAAACATAAGAGAAACAGTCAAACCCTGATGATGATGCTTGCTAACGACTAAAGCCTATGCAGCTCCACTGAAAGCAGGGCTAATTAGCACTAGCAAACCCTTACTAACAGCTTCCAGGCTAAAGTGACACCCATTTGGACTACCAGTAAAACTGATGCATGCCACTGGTACTTGTGTCGACATGCCTCCAACCTTTTCAGATATGGACATCCAAAATACTCCCATAGGCACTTTTAAAAATTCAACACTACTTTCCACACTTACTGTACAAATTAGCTTCTTTCTTTACTATTTGGCATGGAGTTTTCCACGGAATAAAAAAAAAAAATTTAATTTATTTACAAGAGTATTTCAGAAAATAGCTTTGCATCTTATTATATACTGAATTTAAATATTCATATCTATTAAAATCTTAGAATTCAGAAATACCTTTAAAATAAACCTCGAATATAAGCAATACAATCATCAGATTCTAGAACATGAATCTCTCCAGAAAGTATTTGGAAATAAGTTCTCTAAATTTTCTGAGTTTCCAGATCTCAACGTAAGTAGGGAGAAAAGCTGCATGACTTTTCAATCATCAGTCTGCTACTCCGGTACATTGAGTGCTAGGAAGAGCATGTAATATTCTGGATAGGAAAACCAGTCAATAGCTTTTTGCCATAGAATCTCAAGTGTTTCAAAGCTTTCACACAGATTACAGATACATTTACTATACAAAATTTAAAACTGAATCTATACAAAAGAAGAAAGGAGCAACACCAGACATAGCAGATAAGCTGTTCTGCAATACTATGGATCATCAGAATGGCTGCTCAAAGATCTATTAGATTCATGGTGCTGCTTGATCTAAGCATCATCTTTTATTGAAGAAATCTGTGGTTGTGTAAATACACATAATTTAAACTGTATTAACCACAGTCATGCCCCTGAAAAAAACCTACAAAATTTTTGTATATAACAAGCTAAATATTTCCACTTCACCAATGATACCAACTGTGGATAATCCAGAGTATAATAAAAATCTGAAACTACAGGATTTTTAAAACAGCCATGGAACAGTTTGGATACCTGTTCAAACAACTGATTCCAGTTTATTTAGGAATAAAAAGAATTAAGAACATTAATTTGGGTATCATTTTATACTACTTATACTTTCAAGTCAGAAAGTTCTCAGTTATCAATCAAGGCTGATTTACACAGAAACAGAAGCTATTGAAAAGCAATCCAATCTAGTAATAAAGAACTTGTAATCTCTGTCCAACAGTATTTTTTTAAAAGATGTTGGTCTACACTGTCTCACACTATTAAGAGTTAATGATAGGTCAGTTTAAAGCTTGTTCTTATTCAGGTCATATGCATATAAACACATTAAATAGTTACTTCCTTAATGCTCCCATTGTACCTACAATCAGAAATTGTGATGTCATTTCTATATAGATCCTTTAAAATGATGGATCTTTATTAGCAAATAAATCTATTATATGCTTCCTGCACAATCACACCAAAAAACTCAAGAGCTGATCACACCTTTCCTATTAGTGCATAAATTACATCCAAAATAAACTGATACTTATGTTAGGGGAAAAAAAATAAATCACATTTCTACAATTTTAAAATAATATTTGTTAGGCACGCCCACATGAACTTAATTTCCCTCAACATACTGCATTTTCAAAAAATTATGTAAGTTCAAAGTGAAGGCAATCATTTTATAATAACAACACACTCACTGAATAGTGAATTTGAGATTTATTCTACTGAAAAAGATGAATTTAAGAGAAAACACATTCAGATTTAAAAGTGGTTTTTTAAAAAGTAAATATTTACTAGGTACATATAAAAAATAATTATTTCAAACAATGAAGAATTTTGTGGGGTAAGCTTAGTAATATGTTTTTCTTCTGGGTACAGAAATGTCAGCTATATTTTACACAGAAGAAACAATGTAACAAAAAAGTCAATTTGACCTTTTTCTTCCCTACCTTAGCTCTAGAAGAACCGACATTCTCCATGTTCTCAATACTGCAGATGCAATTGTGAGAGACTTTTCGGCAAGCTACTCGAATGTAGTCCCAGAAACTACGAGGACTTTCATAGCCGAACCAGGTGATCTGACCTTAAATCAAAATACAAGATATGTAAAGATTTATGAACCTTCCTCTCTGCTTATTGGAGATAAACATAATTAAAGTACTTCCCTACAGGTTGCCTGCACTGACAGGATTTTATATTAGCAAGTCCATAAATTCCTACTGTAAACTGGCTCACAGGTGTAAAAAAAACTTGCATTATGTCTCTCACCCTGGTTTGCAATGCACAAAGAGAAGTTTGGGGCTTTTGTGTACATATGTGTATTTTGTTGGTTTTTTGCTTGTTAGTATGCTACAATAATACTCCAGAGTTCTTCACGGGAGTCTCAAATCACAATAGAGCACACACTGTTGTGACTTAAAAATACGATGCAAGAAGTATTTCTGTTACCTGCTTTAGGTAGTACCACATGTTTCATTAATACAGTCAAGTAAAGAGAGTTTTGTTCTTTAAAAAAAAATATTTTTTATATATAAATATCTATCTCAAGAGCACTGTTTGCTGTGGTAGTATTATCTTTATTTTAGGAGCAGAATGGAATTTATCAAAATGTGCTTTCATTGAAGGAGAAATTGATGTATGATCAAAAAAGTTTTGCAGTCACAATTTATTTTGAGGACACGCACAATATTCCTTAGGAAGTTGACCAAAATGAATTGAGCAAATCAATACCTCTTCTGGAGCTTTAACCAAAACTCTTCATATTTTTTTCCAGCTTGGAATGTATTACAGTTAGAAAACAAAGGGAAAAATTACATACTACTTGCAATCACTCCACACAAAATAAATTTCATCACAGGTGCAACAGTTCAGCCCCGTTTTTCCAGGCTGAACAGCATACAACTGTGAACAGGTATGTGAAAAGATGAACATTGCCCTCTGGTGACTGCCATCATTACATACGTGCGAAACCTTTTTTCCATATAAAATGAGATCTTATTGTTAAGCTAATTCTATTTTATTTCAAGTCCTGAGTTGTACTTCTGAAGCTTTACTAATGTATCAGAAAGACTTTAATTCTTTTGCTGTTAGAAAGCTCAGATTTCGAGAAAGAATATATTCGACTGATACTGCAAATCATACATACCAAAATGCCAAAATATGATGACAATGATATTTTTATCTAGCATGACTTATCTTAACTCCAAGCATAGCCAGAGTAATGTCAAAGACCTGTCCCTTATGATCTTAAGAAATTCAAGTGGTGGTTTTTTTTTTTCCCTAGAGGGTGCATGTAACTTGACTTTGTGGCCCATCTGCTCTACTTTGCCTCATGGATTTATTTATTAAATTCAAAGCTTGATAAAAGACTTGTTAAAAAAAAAAAACAGGAAGAATTAATACATATTACTCAATATGTCAAAGGGAAAACAAAAACCCAAGGTGCTTCAGTTGCTGTAGATTCAGATCTCAGCTCTAAGCACTAAAATAAAAGAGTTTCCATGAGGCAAGTGCTCTTACGCACTTACTATTTTCATTGAAATGCCAAGTGTAGCGGACAGCAACAAGAATTGAACAGCATTTTAACAGAACAAAAACCTACCAATATTATTCATATTCTTTGCCATACTAGAAACATTTCTGCCCTGGGGATTATACCTGCAAAATTAAATGCAACTTAAGTGTGAAGATGACTTTGTGTCACCAATTCCAGTGCCAGCTAATAAAGGCAAGCTTATCATAAAATAACTTTTGTGGCCTTTTGAAACTATCTTAAGGACAGAATATATTCTGCAAAAACCAGACAGTTTCACTCTATACTGAAGTCACTAATTCAAAGCAATTCCTTTTACCAATGAACACCTGAAAAACACATCATTTAAAAATAAAAATACCCTTGCAACAGAAATACATATCAGCACACAGCACTTATTTGGCTTACACTGATCAACAAAGCAAGCTGGCCATAATTACAATAAACACTGGCATAACAGTGGGTTCTCGTCTTGCAGTCAGCTCTGCAAGAGGGTACGATGGGTTTCAGACTTTAGTAGAAATTGTCTTCACTTGAAACTCACAGCCGGCTCGGGTTCTTTTGTGAACCAAGGACTTCTATATTTCACTATTTTCTCCCTACAACTTTAAAGCTTGCCCCACTCTAGTAATTAACACAATCTGAAGAGAAACTTCCTTAATCATTCTATACACAGAAAAATGTTGGAAAAGACTGTCTCAGAATAGTGAGAATGTATTTTAAGAACTACTAAATAAGATATTAAGCTGTATATTCCCTACAATTTTAAACGCTTCCAGCATATGAAATTCTATTTGGCCCTCAATGTACTCAATGTACATAGCCACAAGAACTCTCAAGAATGAGGAATGAAATAGCTCTCATTACTCAGTGCTTGTCAGGCTGTGCCTGGAGTATTGTGTCCAGTTCTGGTCCCCACAATTCAAGGAGGACACGGACAGATTGGAGAGGGTTCAAAGGAGGGCCATGAAGATGTTCAAAGGGCTGGAGGACCTGCCCCATGAGGAAAGATTGAAGGCATTAGGTCTTTTCTCCCTAGGGAAGAGAAGACTCAGAGGGGAACTCATCACAGTACTTCCGAACCTAAAGAACTTAAAGAGGATGGAGGCTCTCTCTTTACAAGGAGCCACATAGAGAAGACAAAGGGCAATGGGTACAAGTTGCACTGGGAGAGGTTTCATCTCAACACGAGAAAGAGATTTTTTAAAGTAAGAACAACTATTCACTGGAAGAACCTCCTCAAGGATGTGGTAGAGTCCCCATCGCTGGAGATTTTAAAGATGTGATGCTACAGACAGGGTGCTAGATAATGTCATCTGGGCTCCCTTTTCCACAAATGGTTGGACCAGATGATCTTTTGGGGTCCCTTCCAACCTGGGCTGTTCTACGATTCTAAAATCATATCTAAATTTTAAAGGGTCCTAATAAAATTGAAAGCTAGTTTTAGTACACAACTTACAGTCTGTCAAAGTACTTCTCAAGGAAAAAGTAAGTTTCCTGGGAGGTCCAAAGGACAAAAAGTATGTGGTCTTTGCCATGAAGTTTATATGTCATCAGAAGACACAGAAGCCGACAGCTATTCCAACAGGAATGACGTTACTGTTTTTGTCAGCCAAACAAAAATGTTAGACAAGCATGGAAGCTGCATGTTTAATATTAAACATTGTTCAAATTAATTCAGTTCTTGCCTACAGAACTGCAAAGCAAATAGAAACAATATTGTGATTTTCTTTTATTTCACCACATTTTTGAATACTGCTACACACCTATTTGTATCAACCCACTTCTGCTCCAGTCTGACAACTAGTTGTTGCGGATCTTTTTTCATGCCCCCAAAATTCTTCACAAATAAGACATTAAGCAGTTTGATTCCTACTCAATCACAGTCCAATTTCATATCTACAAAGTTCCACAGTTGAAAGTAGTAATGATTAGGGTGCTCTAAGGTACAGATTTTCTCCAGACTTCCCTGTATTATTTAGTTTGCAGCAAATTTTTCTATCCTGAAAAAAATAAGTTTTAATACAACTTGTTGGTAATAAACTGGTATGGTATTCCTTTGAGGAATTTCTGTGATACCTACTCTTTTATTTTGGGCCTACAGAACCAATCATTAAAAAATTTACAGTAGTTCATAAACACAGCCCTCCAAGACAATTATAAATTCATTTAAGATTTTTCTCCACACAGGAGAAAGGAGAATGAGCTGAACCACAAATTACACAAGAGCCCTACTCTTCTTTTTAGCCAAAACCAGTAATAGGGTCACTATGTGTGTATAAATGTTATATCTAGTAACAAAAGCTATACTGCTAATAGCATTATTGCACCAAATAAAGGGCCACCACAGCTATATGCTTAAATTTTGTCTTTGTCATGACAGTGGTGCCATCAGCTCTTATTTCTTTAACCTACCCTTTTCACCCCCATTATATCGCCAATACCTTAACTATTCTATCCAGCAGACTTGTCTCTCTCAGGATGAGCAGCATTACAAGCTGTACCTTATTCACTCAAAGAACTGTGTTTCCTCACCTTTGACCTAGACCTACCAGCACAAATTGTCTTCTGCAGACATAATTCATATCCTTTCCCTTTGTAACCACTGTTTGTGTCTGAATTATTACAATTCAATGAATTTTGATTAATATAAATTATATCAATATTCATCGCTTAAAAAGAAAGAGACTCCATGAAATAGCAGATAGTAGTAAGTGCTTTTTTTTTTCCCACCTAAAAATAAATAAGTAAAATAAAAACCATATGGGAAAGGATAAATTGTACACCGCAGATATAAGAAAAGTCTTTCACTGCTTCAGAAATGAATTATTTAATAATTCACCTTACTATGAGGAAGTACAAAAACTGAACATTTACCAGTGACATCACTAGTACAGCCGTTTACTATCACCAGAGTATTGATGATGCGTGAAACTAGAACATTTTATAGAATGAGGAAAGGAAGAGAATTATTACATTCATTTTTCCACTCCAGCAGCACTGATGAACCTAGAAGCTTACTACTCATAATAAGTTTTCTAAAACAAAATAGAAAAGCAAGCAAGCAAACTCCACAGTCACTAAAAATTAGGAATGACATAGATCAGATAGAGACAAGCAGCTTCCATGGGCAACTCTAGCAGAAGCTTTTGATATGTTTATAATACCTTCTAAATGTACGTATAGGAAAAAAGGCATACAAAGTCGTGCAAGTGTCAAAATAGCACAGTACAGCATAGTCTTTCGTGTCATTATGGTGGTAAATGCAAATAAGCGTATAAATGACAAGTATGTTCACAGTAATAATGAAATGCAAAAATTACAGAAGTCACAAGCAAGATGCATTATATATGTTGTCAGTGACAGAACTCAATTTATACACCAAAACTATTTCAAAGCATGCAAACTGGCTAGCAGTTTGGATATAAACACATTTTGCTGTACAATGAAAACCTAATAAGTCAACAAATACATACAAATGACAACAGTTTTCAGAAACGTTTGAGATGATGGCCATAAAAATCTACAATAGTTACTGATGTTCTTCAGCACTAATTCAGTTAAAACTAATTTAAATTGATAGAAAAAGGCAGAAAACCATACAGCATTGTGATATAGTGAAGACAAAATATACATCACTTTGTATTGACTTCAGGTTTTAAATCACTAGGATACACCTCTGATCAAATCGCAAGTACTGTTGCTGAACACTTTGATGCCCCTACCATTTCTTCACTAACTATATTTACTTAGCTGATCAGATAAAAAGGACACTTACACAAAATATACATGAAAAATCTGTGGCCAGCAGTGAAAACAAGAAACCACCAAGACAACTACAAAATATGGCTTAATCTCCCCAGTACGAAATGGTTAAGAAAGGAAGAAATTCCAAACAACTATCTGGGGAAAAAAATGGCACCTGAAATTACCCAGCTTGCTTTAAATATTGTCAAACACACATACATTTGTATACAAATTTGTAAAATCCCTTTCAGCACTGCAGGTCTTATTTGGTCCAGAGACCTTCAAATACATTGTCCCTGTATCCACTCAGAACACCACTTACTCTCTACTGCATTACAAAACCATGCAAAATCTTATTTCTGAGAAGGAATAAGAGTAATTAGTCACTCATCTTCTTCCTGTTACTCCTTCTACCTTTTCAACATCTTCAGTTGTCCTGTTCAATAGTATCATATCTTGCCAGCAGGCATGCCACACAGCTTATTTTAATAACAGGAAGAACACATGCTTTATACCCTCCTCTTTACCATATTTGGTCTACTCTGCATTCACAATAAATCCAGAGCTTCTAGGGAGTACCGGGTATACTGCACATACAGTATTACACAGTACAGGGATAAGTCTCTCTCCACTTTCCAGAGCACAAGGCAGTCAACGGCTTGCAATCCCTGAAAAGACAGTTAATACAGCTTACCCACACTCTCTCTCTCTTCCTTAGGGCAATTCAAAAATAGATTGTGAGCCAAACTGCTTTTTCTAACAGTGGCCTATTCCTGACTGCTACTTACTGGCATTGGTGTACATGTAACTGTAAGGTAGTACAGATGTCGCCTTTTGGCCATGGCATGTTATGTTACCTTTTTTGGAACTATTTTGGTGCCATATGTGCTAAGTCTTCTGTATCACATGAACAGATACCTGCAGCATTCACAGATCTCTGTTGTGTGAGCTGATATATTTATGCTGACCTCATTTTATTACTAAGCAAACACCCACATCTAACCCACTCTTACGAAAATGAGCAGCTGTATTAAAGAAGTGCATCCATGGGGAAAGTCATTAGTTTTCTGCCTGTTTGACTTCCTGGTCTGGCTCACCACAGGATCCAGTGAATGGCCAATATCACGGAAAAGTAACCACAAAGTGAGAGTGGGGGGAAAAAAAATTAAGAATTCTGTAGCAAACTGCACTGAGTTTAAGAAATGTCGTGGAGATTGTCAACACTCAACTGGAAAATGCCATGAGCAATCTGAGACAGCCTTGGTTTAAGCAAGAGGTTGGACTGGATAACTTCATAAGGTACTTTCCAAACTAAATTCTTCAATGATTCTGAAAAGAAAAAAACAAACTAACAAAACCACCCAAACCACTGTGAATGTTGTTTCATGACGCTTTTGCTATTTGGAGCTGGCAACTTCCGATCAGTTACCTGTGGAGGACCTCGGCTGGATGGAGGGGCCTGGGGAGGATATTGACCTTGACAAGATTACAGTGTTCCCCTGAGAGAACAAGAAAGAACGAGAAGCATGCCTGGGAAACTAAGTTTAAGGAATGTGTTGACCGTTTGCTGTTGTGATAAGGAACCTGAAAAAGTCACCCAATGAGGGGCGAGAAAAACAACTTCTGACAACTTTTTGACCAATAAGGGACAGACATATATACAAGGTAACAAGTATAATGGGTATAAATTTGCTGGCTTGTAGTAATAAAAAAAACCTTCTTTGCTTGTACTATAAGAATGCGTACGTGTCATTTGCCTGTCTCGACCGCGACAGTTACCTATCAAAAATCAATTTAAAAATGGTGCTCATATTGCTATAACTGCCATTTTTAGAAGAACAGCCAGGAAGAGGAGGCTTGAAGAACTATTATGTCAGAATTCTTCATTGCAATGGTTTCTGGAAAAGCATAAAATTCTAATCCCTGTAGTTGAACATTTTTTTCCATTTTTGGCTGTCCTTATTCCTTCCATTTTGCTTTGTCTGGATCCTATCTGAACACGAAACCAATAAGCAGCAACAGTCACTATATTCCGTCAAGACTATGCTTTGCTCCTTAAAAACATATTGTATTTAAAGTCAGAAAAGACAGTTGCCAGTAAAAGTTTTCTAATAAAAGTAAACTTGGTCCTTTATGACGCAAATTAAATACTTTTTTTTTTTAATTCTTCCTTCCTCACCCAGTACTTCCAAAGGAAGTTAAAGATTAAGAATTGCTAATTGCCATGACCTTAAGAAAGTAAAGTTCTATATATTCCAACTCTGAAATCTGATCATCTGTTTAACTACACTGCCATGGCATTATCCTGACAACTTTGATACAATGAAACCATTTATATTACCATAGACAAACAGATCATGTATGTTCTGCCTGCTTTAAAACATTTTATACAACCCACTGCAACCATCAGTCTGCTTTTAGTGTGCTCCTACTGACACAAAATATGCATTCAGAATATATCAGTCCTTTCCATCAATAAAATGCAATTTCTTTCAAGCCCGGTGTTGTATAATATATACCCTCTTAAATTTTGAATTGTTATGGTATGTTTATTATCTTAATTTCCCTTTCAAGTTTTTAAAGAATAAAACAATTACTCACAGTGATCTAGCTTATTACCAAAATATTCTGTTTGCAATACGATGCACAAGTTGCTGCCTTTTTCCGTATTTTTATTTAACTCTGCAAACTTAGAAAAACTGGTAATTACAAGGGGAAGACTGAAACAACAATTTAGCTTTTTGATTTTCTCTATTTCTTATTTGAAATAATTTTTTACTTGCAAATTTCATTTGCCTGTAACCCATTTGCCAACCTGTCAAGGCTTCTTCTCTGTACTGCCTGTCCTGAATAATAGACTGTGAATCAAAAGAATGTTGGGGAAAAAAATATAAAAGGGAAAAAAATTATAAAATTCATAATGATTTTTGCTCAAACATCACTGAAGCTGAGGGAGAAGGAGAAAACAGAGCAATTTCCCTGCAGTGTCAAGTTGCTAACTACCCATAATCACTCCAATAATCTTTGTCACAATGTGACAAACACTGTGTTTCTACCCCACTGTGTGATTTTTTTTTTCTTCTCTGACAGAATGACAGCAGGTAGTAATTGTGCTACTCGAATGTCAGCCTACACACAATATTGTTCACAAAGTTATGAATATTAAAAAGCAAAAGTATGAAAAGGAGTAGATTGCCATATTACACTTCTATATTTAGATGATTATGATGTCCTTCATAATCCTCAAATAATTTCAGAAACTGTACACAGAACTGAGAAATGAGGAGAAGCTTCCAAAGTCCCTTTCTAGCGACTGCTACTGCTAAGGCACACTCTGTTCTTTTAGCAAAGCAGCTTCCTCTAGAACAATCAGAAAATGCAAACAGACATTTTCTTGAGTTAGAACAACATCTGACTCCGATAAAGAGGAAAATCAACAAACAACTGACCTTTCTCAAAAGCAATTTAATCCAGATCCATTGCATTCCAGCAGCAAAAAACAGGTTCACTAGGGGGGTGGGGGGATGGGAACGAAAGGACCTAAACACAGTATCTGGAAAAGAAGGCAACAAAAGCAGGGAAGGGAGAAAGAAAAGGGAGCAGCACCCCAGATATGCTCTCTATAGCTTCTGTTAAAGCAGAAAACACTGCAATTGTCTTTCAGACTCAGATTCTTAGGACACAGCCTTATCATAAAGCAGAAGAGCAGACAGCTCAGCACCATGGCAACATCCACTTGCTTAATTACCAGCCCAGAAGGCTTCCAACAAGAACACTGGAAACATGTTTCACAAAAACCATTTCCTTCACTTTTCAACAGTAATGCAAACAATCAGGAAGGCAATAGCAAAGGGACAGACACACAAAGCAAGCCATCACTTTCATTCAGCATCAAGGAGCTTCTACAGATGTACACTGGTTTCATATAAACAAATTCTCATGGCAAAAACATCACCAGAAAGGAGGTTAATTAACATACCTTTCAGTCGATGACTTAGAATCTGTTCCAGAATGGCTGCAAAATTATTAAATTCAGGGGAAGTATCATCTATAGTCTCAAAACAGGAACGGTCAATCAGAGTCTTGACTGAAAACCTAGTGCAAAAGTACAGGACAATCTTAAATTATATGGATAGCTATCAGTCCTCTATAGCAGGACAGTAGTTTGTATAAACCAAATGAGCAAAGAACCAGAAAACCACCTTGGTGATTTCAAGTTCAGTCAGAGCAACACAAACACATACCACATCAAGAAATAGCCTGGAAATACAATTATAATTGTTAGTCTTAGGCATAAAGCCTTAAAAACAAGAAGAAAACAAAAATCCCCAAACTTTCCACATAGAAATGAGCTAATTATTATGTAATTATTTCCCTCTTCTCTAAACTATTTTAATAAAGCTGTAGAAAAACAAGCACTCAGAAGTACCCAACATAAATTTCTTTGTAATCCTAAACATCATAGTTTTTGCTTGACATTTTGTCAATGCTCCTTTTATTCCCAAAATCCATGCCCAAGAATCAGAAGTATAAACTTTATCCTATTATGAGAACACTGTAATATCATCATAATGCAAGAATAATCCAAACATATTATAAAACTGAAATTTTATGCACTGTTAACTCTGTGCATTAACTTGGACAGGCTGATTTCCCTGTGAACGGGGGTAATCCCTATTCAGCACCATATTACTTCATTATTATGCCAGAAAAGCTATCAATTTAAATGATCTAACACTTGAAATTGGAAAGGCTGAATCAAGCCACTGTAAAAAGCAGACAAGATATAACTAGTGAATTAGCCAGTTAGCTGTGTTTGGTTACACCTGCACTTACACAATTTCATTCTTATTCAGAAGAAGATAGTTTAAACTTCAAGAAACAAGACAAAAATTGATTTTTCTCTTGCCTTCACCATTTTAATCATAATCCATTTTTATTCTCGTTTCTGCTCCTTGTTCTTCAGTTTTCAGTTTCAAGGCAAGTTTCATACGTCCTCAACTTTGAAAGTAACACTTACTTTGAGGCATTTATTGTGGTTTTTGCAACAATCCTTGTTTGTATTAATGGAGCCATACTAGAGCCTGAGGCAATAGTTTTCACAACACCCAAACTTCAACAGTACCATCTTAGGAAGTTCTCACTGTGCCTGCTCATCCCAGACCCTATACCTGAGCACATCACTCCCTCAGTTGTGTCAGTTCTACTTTTTATGGGGCTCACTATGAACTGATCTAGATTTTCAGTACTTGAGAGGAGGGGTGGAGTGACTCTTAAATATGCTTCACAGCATCTCAACACAAACAGTTCTAGAGCACACCTGCAGAAACAGCATACTATATAGGCATGGGCAGGAATGAGACTCCTTAAACCAGCAGTACGATTTTCAAATGCTCTGTACTGTGAAGTAACTGAACTGCATCTTTAGCGGAGTCAGCACAGCTGCCTGATGCTCATTTACTAAATGAAACTAATTACGCTCAAACTGAATTGATATATATATTTCAAGTGTTTCAACTCAATTATGTTACACTAAGTAAACTTCTGAATAAAGACTCCCCATCCTACCTTTCCTGCAGGCTTCTATTGTTGCAGTGGTTTTGGCAGGACAGGAATTAGGAGTGAGAAGGGTGGGGGAGGAAGCTGCTTCTGCAGTGCCAAGTTATGACTCAGTTTTGAACTCCTCCACATTTTTAACCCATTTTGAGTAAGTGAGAGACATGCATGCCCACCAGTAAATTTCTACTTAGTCACTATCATTGCTATTGACTACTATAATGGCAGTAATGATGGCTTCCTCAAAGCTATACCAGAGCTGTGAAATTATCTATAAAAAACCTAATAATTTTGAAAAACAAACCCATATAGCAATGCCATGACTAAGTTGGTATTAACTGTAACAAGAAGACTCTTCCTACACCGTGCAGGTCTGAAAAAGAGAAGGTGCAGCATGTCACTCACAGGTACACACACAAGAGAGTCGGTGAGTTAGCAGTGTAATGTACCAGACTATATATAGGAATATCATCTTAAAACTCAGGGACATGATCGGGACATGATCATCCATGAACTGCAAAACAGAGTAGTGTATAATATATAGCTATGCCTATTTTTCCTCTATTCAGTGTCCTACTTAAAAGTTCACTGGTTAATATTGTATGGGATACATATTCAGAAATGGAGATATATTCAAGAAGAAACATTTAAAAGCAATTCACATACACTTCTAAAAATCACAGATAAGGGTATTTTTTTTTTAATTTTAAAGCATTCTGCAATTCAACTGAAGAAAAAAAAATTATATCTAGTTTTTAAGAACACAACAATTTTTAAATACCTAGGATCTGATTAGAAAAGACAGTCTAACAGCTCATCATCATTAACGGTGGTCTTTTTAAGTGCTCATATTACTGCCACCATGCTCTCCATAGAAATATTAATTTCCATCTCTCTACACTTTCACCGAAAACCTAAACAGCCTTTATAGCTACGTCAAGTTTGGCTGAAATTAGCTTTTAGGAGAACTGACAGGGAGTGTGAGTATGTACACTATGTACGCCTTATTTCCACAGACCAGGAAGATAACAGTGCTACCAGGCAAAATTTGATTGACTGGAAATATTTTGGGGGAGATTTAAAAAAAAAAAATCTTAAGCAAATACTTCTGTGTTGTGGTTTTGGGTTTTTTTTTGTTTTGTTTTGTTTTTTTTTTCTTTTTTCCTGCAGCACTGCAGAGAGGCAAACATACCTCAAAGTGTAAGCTAAAAGTCACAAGCACACTTTGCATGTTAGATATTCACACTTCACCATGCTTACCACGCAGACTGGAAAAAGGATTTAAGGTATGTAGCAGTGATGTCTTTGAAAAGAGGTTACACTGTAAGCATTGGGTAAGCAACTTCACTTAGTCATGAAAGATAGCTCATATGTTGTTTCCAGTGTACAGCCCCCCAGAAAAGAAAGCCCATGTTCTTGCACAGTTATGTGGAACCACTTCAGGACTGAAAGTCAAGAAAGAAAATGTCAGGTCTAAAGTACACAAGAGCTACGAAGAAAAAAATGTCCAAATAGGTGGAGTTAGAGCAGCTTTCTTGTTTCCCTTGGTTGCCCCCAACTTCATCTTCTCTCCACCAGGCTGCTAAAGCAGCACTGCACTCTAGAGCAACAGTCTACCTATACTTCACAGGTTAACAGAGAAATTGTAACAAAAAGGCATAAGAAAGTGAAGTGGCTTGAAAACAAACTTAAAATTTTCTAAGATGAACTTTTTGGCGGACTGTAGGAACAGAGGAGTAATATAGTTCCAATACCTGTTGCTTCAAGACTCTCTGAAAAAAATGTCTTTTATCCAGTCATTTCCTACTGTTTCACTGCAACAATAGGGTTGGTTTGGTTTGGTTTGTTTTTTTTTCATACAGTAACTGCCTTTGGAGAGATTCCAATATCAGTGTTTCTAAATGATCTTTGTGAACTCTGATGTTTTCAGATTCTTACATATTCTTCTCTGTCACAAATCTAGTCTTGCTTGAGACAAAATAAGTTGTAGAACAGTAGCATTCTCCAACCTTAAAAAGACCTTCTGAATTATGTAAGAGGGAAACATTCTTGGATAAGATTTATAGCAATCTTTTGGGGTAGGTTCTTCCAGTGTTTTGCAAGATGCACAAGAAGGTCTCCTAAATTTCTCGAGTAACTCCAAACCAAAGCCAAAACTTTTGTGCATATATCCCAGGTCTATAGACTTATTTCCAAAACAGCAACAAGCCTCTAATCAAAAAGCAAACAGGCAGAAAATTTGACTGCTATATGAATTTGTCACTTTTCATTGTCAGATTCTGCTCCTGTCAGTTTTCAAATGAATGGAAGGATTCTGTCAAATTTATTTAACTTGCAATTTGGGAAACGTCACATTAAAATGACATTTTAAAGAACGTAAACTATTAATATAGAATAATCCCCAAGATTATAAACTAACATCCCTTATGCTGGAGAACATGGCTTGGACACAAAACCAGACAGTTCGGCTAAGGGTCAATGTCACTGCAACAGCTCTAATGCATGTTAGCAAAATCACTATTTTAAAAAAAAGCATTTCCTGACAGTTGTTAAATTCTGTGTTAACATTCTGTATTTAAGCTATGACCCTCAATTCCAAGGCCTGTCTCTATTTTTTCGTGGCTCTGTATCTATATAGATCTTTGATCTATGAATCTTAGGGAAGACTAAATTAAAACAAGATGAACAACCTAGAACAACCTCAAAATCCCAGGACCATTTACTGGAAAATGGAAGGCATCAAACTATTAAGGAAAAAAGGTAGGGAGAGGGACAGAACTTAGAACATGTATTACTTATTCAAACAACAAAAAAAAATCCTAAAAATTATTGCAATTTAAATCACGGCTGTGCAGTTACACAAACATAACCATATATTTTCACATGCAATTGGTTTATGGAACTTAAGTAACTACGATACTTCCCATGGCTACAGCACCACTCAACATTTTAGTGGAAACAAGCTGTTCCTTCCAAAGCTGTAAATACAAGAAACTATCCATATCCACATGAGAAGTTAGATATCACCACTGTAAGAAAAGACTAAAAACCTAAAGCCTGGTTTAACTATTAAGTAAAAATCTACTGAATTGAAGCTTTGACGAAAGTAGTTTATTAAATTATCAGAGACTGTTAACAGATGGTAATTCAGAAGAGTATCTTCCTTGTGATCTCTCACCTTCACTGGGTAGCAAGCCATATCATCTTAATTTAACTGAATCAATTCATTGAAGCTATTTTTACCAGAAATATTTCACAATCTCATAGGATTTTGATTGGAAATTACTATCATCTTACTGGTTTTGATACTAATTTGGCTATTCCTAACAAATAACACTTTTCAATAACAGAAAATGTGTAATAACTACAGTAAAACACAGAAATATTTTAAACGTTTACTGTTACACTGGCAGAAGAATAAAAATATAAATAAATGTATGCACACCATAATAACGTAAATCCTTTTTCCTCATCATCCTTTCCAAATTTTAAGGTGTATTCACAAACTAAGAACTTCAGGTTTTGTGAGGATATAGCAAAATTAAATTGTTTTACTGAAAATAATTAAAATACACCAATTTCAAGTAGTTTCTGCAGTAGCTTTTTGTTTCATATGTGTTTGACTGAATTCCCTCAGATTTCTAAGCATCTTTAAATATGTTACAACATCATTTCAACTGCAGGACAAGGACATGAAATAAACAAACTAAAAAATAACATCTAACAGGATAGAGTACAGAAGAGTTCCTCTCAACTGAGGAGGCAGAAAAAAATAGCAAGCTCTGAAGAATACAATATACTCCTTTAAAAAGAACTGTTTCTGTACATATTCTGTACAATTATGTCATTACTTGTCAAAACCGGTATTTTCCCAAGCCTGCAGAGTGGCAATATCTGTATCTCTGTAACAACAGCAAAACTGGAAACTTCTCTTTCTTCTATTTGATCTGCTTCAGCAAGTTTGATAAAAATCTTCTTTTTCTTTGCTTTTGTTGCATATCTTTTTCACAGGTCAGAGTAAAGGTAAGCATAAAAGCCTGGGTAAAGACAGAATAGTATTGATGCTACTCTGAAACCCAGATACTAGGACTTGAAGGAATATTGAAGCAAATTCCTTTCAGTAGCTGAACGGTGCAGTTACACCTTGTGAAACCCATTAACAATGTACAATAAAAGCAAAAAAAAAAAAAGGAGGAAGAATATGGGGTTCTAAACTGTTTTTAAAAATACTGCTGCAGCATTAAGTGATGAGGGTACAAAGTTATCTAATAGTTGTCCTGGAACATTACTAAAATTTGTGAGAATTAAAATTATATCATAGCTCACATGAGTCTGTTGAAGATCTTCTCCAGATAATATTCAAATTAGTTTGATAACTTCAAAATTTAGCAACTGAAACGAACTAACGGAGTCATTGGTACCAGCACATTCATGTATTTAAAAGTTTGCCATGATGTAATGGGTCAGTACTGCACACTTGGAAATGCTACACGAATTCAACCATGACAGCAGTGGAAACGCTTAGAAAGCCATAGAAAGTATTATTAAGCTTCTGTAAGCTCAGCACTAAGACGCTAAAAAAAATATATTTGAATACGCTAGATCTAGCCTATACTGCGGATCTCCTGATCTAGATTTTGGAGACAAAAATATCCGCTGCGAACGCAGCCTCCTCGGGACTGCTCTTGCGGCACCGGTGCGTTAGCAAGAACACACGGTTAGCCACTTCTACAGCAGCGTGGAAAAACAGTTTTAGGTTTCACTTCACGTCCAACATATATTAAGTCTAAATTTCAAAGACGGCCGTACCGCGTCAGTTTAAGAGAAATCGACGCTACACCAATTCTATCTGCACGAAGAGGAAAACCTCACTTCAACATCGCTGAGAGTTGAGCCTGCCCTGCCTTGCTCCGGCACACGCCTTTCGCCCAGCAACGCGATCAAGGCGCTGAAAACCAACCCCCTCCCCGCCCCAAAGCCCATTCAACGCCCCGATGCACCGGTGCGGCCGTCGCCGCCGCCAGGCGCGCCCCTGCCCCTCGGCCGCCGGGTGAGCGCCCCTCACGCACACGCTCCGGAAGGAGCTGAGTCAGGATGGAGGAGGAGGAGGAGGAGGAGGAGGAGGCTGCCCTCTCCCGCCGCTACGTGCCCCCGGCGGCCGGCACCCCCCCCCTCCCGGCCTCCCCCCTGACAGAGCGGCCGCCGGCTGCGGCGGGGCTGCCGCCCGCGCTCCCGCCCCCGAGCGGCCGCCACGAGCAGGGGCCGCCGGTCACCTGCGCGGGGTGGGGGCGGGGCGGTCCCCTCAGGCAGGGCTGCAGCGGCCAAAGCGGCGGGAGGGCGAGAGGAACGGTCTCCTCGGGCGGGGCGGGGCGGGGCGGGGCACGACAGGGCAGCGCAGGGCCCGGCCCGGCGGCTCACCTGCAGACCGTGATCAAGTTCCGCCTTTCCACCGCGGCGTTGCGAGACGGGACGCTCTTCCTGCGGGCGGAGACGTTGAGCCCCCCTAAGCCGAGGGACGCCATCTCCGCTGGGGGCAGGTAGAGCCGCCGGGGCTGGCGCGGAGCCTTTGTTCCCGGCCTCCCGGTCTCGAGGATGCTGCGCCCGCCGCCGCTGCCGCACGCAGAGGAGGAAGCCCCCGTGTTTTCCCCGCTCCTCCTCCCGCCGCACCGGTCCGCGCGGGAGGAGCGCCCCGAGGCAGGCGGCAGGTCGGGAGAGGAGGCGCCGGGGTCCCCGCGGCGGGGGCGGCTCGGCCCCCCCCCGCGCCGCTCCGCTCCCGGCAGCCGGGCAGCCACAGCGCCTCGGAATCACAGCGCCGCAGAGCGCCGGCGCCGCCAGCCAATCAGCGCGCGGGAGGGGCGCGGCGCCGCGCCGCCAACCGCCGGGGCTTCAAAGGGGCGCGCGCCGCGGAGGGAAGCGGCCGGGAGGCGGGCGGGGCACCGGCACCGGCACCGGCGGGCCCCCTTCCCGGCCGAGGAAGGGGGAGCGCTCCGCCAGGTGCGGAGAAGGACGTCTGTGGGAGACTTCCTGCGCTCTCCTTCTGCCAGACGTCCCTTTCCTCTCAGTCACCTTCGTGTCCCCTCACTCGGTACGTGTCTGTGGGGTTCAGGACCCCCGAGCGAGTCCCGCAGCCCTCTAAGCGTCTGTGGAATTGTGGGCTTCTTTCAACTGCTATCGATTCTCTCTCTTCTTGGCGAGTTGCTGTCTAGGATGTGAGAACTTCTCTCGGTGCAGGCTGTGGTGGCTTGGAGTTCAAACTGTGGGGAACCGCCGGATGCTCCTTTATGTCATACGTAAGCTTTGGAGGGCGTACTTGTGGGAATAGGTGAATGAAATGGCAACGCGCTCTGCAGCCAAAGTACAGGTATCTGTCCCTGTTCTAAACAAAGGCATTATTTCCGAGCGTGCTTAGGAGGGCTCTGGATATAGGGCTTTGCCTTGGTGTCAAGTTGTACAAGAGACACAAAATGAAATGAACTTCAAGTCACTGGAAAATGGGATGATACAACACTTCTGAAGAAAACCTAGCAGTAAATTAATTGTGTTTTGCTGGGTATGAAGAAGTGGATTTGGCTGGGTAGTTGGGGAGATGTGAAGCTATGTGGATTAATTTGTTTTCCTTCCTTTATGGGAGGAGTTCCCTTTCTGCTTAAGAGAATAACTGTGTGCAACAAGGATGAATGGTGATATAAATTGTGGTGCAACGCTTCATTCTATTGAGTTGTGCATGTGATATTCCTAAATGTGTCCATTAATCTAAGGTATCCATCCCTATTAATAAAATATAAAAATTTTTACTTACTGACATGCAAATCCCCACTGGACTATGCTATCAAACAGAGAACTCTGTCCAGTTATTGACTGCCAATTACATTACCTGAAGAGGAGTTGTGTTGATATAGGAACTTTAAAAAAAAAAAAAAAACAAAACCCAACAACATTCGTATGTTACTAGATACGAAAATATGGTCTTCTATATGGAAATCTACTTTTTAATCAGAAGATACTTCATAAATTGTTTCCAGTGTTGTTACCACTTACCAAAACTTCCAAGATCATCTCCTATTACTTCATATGCTGTATTCTCACCCCACTCAGCACGTAGCTGAATAAGTTTGAACTAATCTTTATCTGCATTGAACTTTATATCAAATGGTAAGTAAACTGTCCTGCCTTCCCTAAGGTAAAGCTTTATCTTTGGTTGGGTGGATTTTTTCCCAAATGCATTATAATTCAAATTCACTATGAGGTAGTTCATCAGTCTGTTTCCTGCCTCTCTTCCCCGACTCTCGAGGAACAGCATAAAAGAAGTGGTGGTATAGGTATACCTGAACGAGTGTTCTGGATTTGTGTGGCGGAGTTTTGGTAGTGGGGAGGGGGCTACAGGGGTGGCTGCTGTGGGAAGCTGCTAGAAGCTTCCAGGGGTCCAATTCGGACCCACCTCTGGCCAAGGCTGAGTCCATCAGTGACGGTGGTAGTGCCTCTGAGAGAACAGATTTAAGAAGGGGAACCTGCAGCGGGGGAGGAGATTGGAATGTGAGAGAAACCCCTATGCAGATACTGAGGTCAGTGAAGAAGGAGGGGGAGGAGGTGTGCTGGAGGAGGGGATGCCCCTGCAGCCCATGGAGGTGAGTGGGGGAGCAGATGCCCACCTGCAGCCCATGGAGGATGCCACACCGGAGCAGGTGGATGCCCCCAAAGATGGCCGTGACTCCCTGGCAAAGCCTGTGCTGGAACAGCCTGTGCCTGAAGGACTGCAGCCCATGGAAAGACCCACGCTGGAGCAGCTCATGAAGGACCCACGTTGGAGAAGTTTGTGAAGGACTGTCTCCCATGGGAGGGACCCCATGCTGGAGCAGGGGAAGAATGAGGAGTCCTGCCCCTGAGGAGGAAGGAGCGGCAGAGACAACATGTGATGAACTGACCGGAACCCTCATTCTCCATCCTTCTGTGCTGCTGGGGGGGAGGAGTTAGAGAAAATCGGGAGTAAAGTTAACCCTGGGAAGAAGTGAGGGGTGGGGGAAGGTGTTTTAAGATTTGGTTTTACTTCTCACTATCTTTGTTTTGATTTGATTGGTAATAAATGAAATTTTGTTTTTTTTCCCCCAGTTGAGTCTGTCTTTTGCCCATGACCATAATTGGTGACTGATCCCTCCCTGTCCTTGTCTTGACCCACGAGCTTTTCTTTATATTTTCTCCTCCTCATCCCACTGGGGTGGGGAGGAGTGAACGAGTGGCCTCATGGTGCTTTGTTACCAGCTGGGCTTAAACCACAATAAGGAGGATATACTTTCTCTTTCTACTCTGAAAGCAAGAATTACAATTTTTCTGGATAAAATGGCCCTACTAGAACAAGACTGAAATAAGCTATCATTCTTTACTTTTTCTTTCAGGCTATCAAAGCAAAATGTTGAATGTGTTACTTGTTGACTCTCAGAAACAAAGAGTGTGTGTTCAGGTTTCTTTCTGCTTCTCAGAGTCTTTGTTGAGGCCCATTGTGTCCGTAACTTCTATTGAGAGATTTGTGCAGGTTGAGTAATCTTTCGATTAAGTTCAAACTGAGGCTGAAGTAGACTTAATCTCTGCAGATGAGTGATTTCAGCTGCAAGGTCTGTTGTTCTCAAATTTGTGATAAACATATGGGGTAATTTACAAAAAACAAACAAAACCAACCAACCAAACCAAACAACAGGAGAACTTTTCTACATATATCAAAAGCAAAAGTATCTTCTCCGTTATTCCTCTCTGCCTTATTTCCAGAAACTGCAACTTTTTATTTTTATACTTGAGATTTGAGATTAAATCGGCCTTGTCTGTTGGACCAAGCTTTAGGTTTCAATATTGATAGGTTTTAGTTCTCAAGAAAATGAATTTTCTCAAAGATCATTGCTTTCTTTCAAATATAATTTATCTTCTACTACTGTCTTATGAAAGCAGGAACTGTAAAAAGGTTCCAGAAGGCTTCAAAATAATAATAAAAAAAAAAAAAATTTAATATCATCAGCTGCCTTAGACTTAAAGCTCAATAAATTTGTCAGGAAATTTACTGTAGTAACTCTTGTATTTTTAATGCCTCTCTGTAAGAAAATAGGCTAAGGGAAAATCTTATTGTCTTTGACTACTTAATGGGAGGATAGAGGGAACAGTCAGCCTCTTCTGAGGAGTGCGTAGCAAATGGACAAGGGGCAATTGTCATAAGCTGCCACAAGGGATAGATATTAGGAAAAATTCTTGTCAGCAAAGATGTTTGAACACTGGAATGGGTTGCTCAGAGCATCTGTACAATATTTGTTCTGGAAATACTTAAAACTTAACTGGATGAAGAATCAGAATGCCCTGATCTAACTTTAAAGTTGGCCCTGCTTTGACCAGGTAGAAAAATTACTTCTGTTGGTCACTTGCAGCCTAAACTGTTTTGATTCACATCTGACAGTTGCATCATAGAATTATTCCTATAATTAATTTCATAAGAAAAAGAACTTTCAGCTTGAAAGTTTCTGAATATAGAATGCATAATATGGATGCACCATATTAATGACAACACTGTGTCTGTGTGATTTGATGCACAGACTTCAGCTGGTTGCCTCTAACGATGTTGTTAGCTTTAAAACATTAACAAGATACCAATAGCTGTGTGTGTCAGAGTATACAGCTTCACTTAGAAGTCAGTCTCTGTAAAGCATGGGCATCAGTAATGAGTGATTCTAAAAAAAGTATACAACCCCCCCCCCCCGCCCCCATCCCAAAACCCAAACCTTCTGGGAACTAACTCCTGTTTGATTTCAACCATGTAAAGCTGGAACACATTACTTAGAATATTCAGAAACAGTACTACTGAAGTAGGAATTTGAAGTGTCACTATATGAATAAATACAGCAGCTATGACTGGTATAGTGGCAATGAGGAATATTAATTGGTTAAAATTCATTTGGATTTATGGATAGCAATGCCTGTATGAAAATCACTACATCTCAAAGAACAAAAGACTCGGAAGTGTTTCTCCAGATTTACTGGCTTTCAGTCAATAAGAAGATTACTTTTAAACAGATTGTTTGCATAACTGAAGTGGCAAAAACTCCATTAAGGATATTCTTATTTTAAAAAGCTGTGACATGCTCCCCTTTCAAATTTGACAGAATTAATTCACTTGTGTTATTTTCTGAAGGCAAAAGCACATTGGAAAATAAAACCTAAGAGTCAGACTTTTTATTCCAATGCCAGTGAGTTTGTGTCTCAGCACAGTTTGCAAGTTTAAAACTTCACTTCAGAACAATTTAAATATTTACAAGGTTTAGTTCCACTTGAACAAACTTACTATACAAGTTGTGTACTGAGTCTGGCAGGGATGGAATTAATTTTCTTCACAGCAGCCAGTATGGTGATGTGTTTTGGATTTTTTACCAAAACAGGGCTGGTAACACACCAATATTTTAACTATTGCTGAACTGTGTTTATACAGTGTCAAGGCTTTTTCTGTTTCTCATACTGCCCAGCCAGCAAGTAAGCTGGGGGTGCACAAGAAGTTGGGAGGGGACACAGCTGGGACAGCTGACTCAAACTGGCCAAAGGGGTGTTCCACACCATATGACGTTGTGCTCAGTGGTAAAAGCTCAGGGAGAGAAGGAGGAAGTGGGGACATTTGAGGTTACAGCATTTGACTTCCCAAGTAGCTGTTACGAATTATGAAGCCCTGCTTTCCTGGAAGTGACTAAACATCTGCCTGTCAATGCAAAGTACTGAGCATATTCCTTATTTTGCTTTTCAGCTTTGCTTTCATGCACTGCTTTGCTTCACTTATTAAACTGTTTTTAACTCAACCCACCATTTTTTCTCACTTTTGCCCTTCTAATTCTCTCTCCCATCCCACTGGGCAGAAGTGAGTGCGTGTCTGTGTGGGACCTAGCCGCTGCCCAGGGTTAACCCACAAGTTGATGCTGTATTGTGATTTGCAATAGGAAAAATGAACTTGATATCAAGATATCACATAAGACTTCCTCAGTTAGGAGCAAAATACGAACGGGTTATGGTGCATTTGGTATGAGATGTGATATATTTTACTGTTGTGCTTTCGTATAGTTTTAAGTGTACTAATAGTTTGGATCACATCTCATGGATTTCAGTCAGTTGATTAGCTTTGTGTATATGTAGGAGGCATACCTGCTTGCTTTTTAAAAGTTTGTGTTTTGAAGGGGTTTTGGCTTTTGCATATTTGATTTACCAATACCTTTGTACTGACACCTGCTAGGTACCATTTGGAGTTCTAGCTGCACTTTTGCAAATCACTCTTTCCTATGTGAATTCTCAGAATCAGTAAATTTGTCAGATTATTTGTAGATCTTGCACTTTGGCATTATTCCTTATCTTTACATCTTAAAAAAATCTGTACAGGATCCTTTAAAAGAAAGGTTTAAGGGTGTTTTAGAAGATGGAATTCACCCACCTTCTTTTTTGGCATCCTGCTGATACTTAATTCTGTGGAAGGAGTGAAAGGAATTGAGGAAAGCAGAGTACCATATGCCTTTTTAGAGCATACTTGGGTGACAGTCATGAACAGAAGAAGAATAAGAACGAGACCTGAATTCTACAAAAGGATATCATCATAGTAGAATTGGCCAAGAAAAAGTAGACACTGAAATATGAAGCATGTTTGTGATTTAGGACAGGAAGGATTTTAATTTCATTCCCTGAGTTTTAAAACTTGCTGCAAGTCAGTTTAAGGTTGCTTGCCTGAAATGAGTAGGAAAGCAATATTTGAAGGCATCGTGACTTAAACACTGGAAGACAGCGTTTGGAAGCTATACTTACAAACCATAAATGAGATTACCGCTTTATGTCAAGGCAAATAAAATTTAATCCATGTTAATTTCTCTTGATTATTCTTTTTGCATATTCTAAAGCTGTTATGTTATTAAAAGGCATTACACTTTCCCTTTGTGATTTTAAATATTTACATTGCCACTTGGTGGCCTCATTTGATCAGGTAATAGATGACAAAAGTATAAGTTAAGATCCTTTTTCTTCACAGGTGTGCAATTAAAACCTTGATATATAATCTTCCTATACATCCAGGAACAGTATATCCCTTTTTGCAACTGAATATGTGAATGCCCTGCCAATTGCTGTGGTTCTTGAGGGCCTGAATCACTGATGTTGAGGTGGTCAGACTTGAGAGCTCTTCAGTAAGGACAGCACTGAAGTGGATGACTTTCCTCCCCATTCTTCCGTGCTCATCCTTAATGTTTTAATGTTCCTCACCCCTTCCCAATCAAAACAAGCAGAGAATCTTGCCTGCTACCAATATAGTTTAACTTTTTTTAGGACTAGAACTTGTTCTGATTTTGCCAGGATTCTTTCCTGCTTATTCTGCATCCTTAGTTCTTATTTTCCAGTTTTCATTACTTGCAGACGTTTTTGTATATCCCTTTCGTGAAACTATATCCCAAGTCTCTGTCCCTTTATGGTTCCATATTATTCATATAATTAGCTGTTCTACAAAATGCTTGTATATTATTGCTGGGTTTGCTGTTTCAGTGTGCTTTTGTTCAAGGCAAGCAAATATTGATTATGTTGTGCTTAGTATATTTCTATTCGTAGAAGTCTTCTGTCTTGGTATGTTTCCTGTCAATGATGGGATGGAAACTCAGTTCCCTATGCCTTTATTCTGAACCCATATTCTGAAGCTCTGCTGGCTCAAGGCTAGGTACTGCCTCAGAGCAAGAAGGTGGAATGTCACCCTGCTCCAGTCTTGTCTCACGGTTTTCTTGCAAAATCCATGTAGGTCTTTTGCAGTTGTATAGCTCCAGATAGCCCCAAGATGTTCTGTCACACACTACAAGACATAACTACAAGCTGTAGCAAAAAGACAACTAGTTCATACACAGGTAATGATTTATGGTTAAAATAACACATGATTCTTGTACCAGTACTTGACTGTCCTCTAAAAATGTCATGGAGAATCGGGGTTTCTGCATCAGTTCCTGATCTTAGTGGCTGTTGATGCTCTAAAGTAATATGTCCTTTCACTGCTTGGTGCCTGTGCATTAATTTTTTAGCTACTTGTTCTATTTGCTGTGATTCCTTAGTGTTTTTGTTATAAAGCTTCCAAATTAGCTCAAGGTTGGTGGTGTTCTGGGTAATTCTGGTGTTATAGGCAAACATTGCAAAAGTTTACCATAAATTAGTGTCGTGGTTTAACCCCAGCCAGCAACTAAGCACCACGCAGCCGCTCACTCACTCCCCCCCCACCCAGTGGGATGGGGGAGAAAATCGGGAAAAGAAGCAAAACCCGTGGGCTGAGATAAGAACAGTTTAATAGAACAGAAGAAACTAATTATGATAATGATAACACTAATAAAATGACAAAAGTAATAATGAAAGGATTGGAATGTACAAGTGATGCGCAGTGCAATTGCTCACCACCCTCCGACCGGCACCCAGCTAGTCCCCAAGTGGTAATTCCCCGCCCCCCCTTCCCAGTTCCTATACTAGATGTGACGTCACATGGTATGGAATACCCTGTTGGCCAGTTTGGGTCAGCTGCCCTGCCTGTGTCCTGTGCCAACTTCTTGTGCCCCTCCAGCTTTCTCGCTGGCTGGGCATGAGAAGCTGAAAAATCCTTGACATTAGTCTAAACACTACTGAGCAACAACTGAAAACATCAGTGTTATCAACATTCTTCTCATACTGAACTCAAAACATAGCACCGTACCAGCTACTAGGAAGACAGTTAACTCTATCCCAGCTGAAACCAGGACAATTAGATAGATAGATGATAAATGTTGCACACTTATTTCTCTATGCAGAGCACAGTTTTCTGGCAATTCCTACTGAATTAGATGCAGATAAACAATAACATATATCCATATCTGGTGTCATAGATCCTACAATCATTAACTGCTAATTGGCTCCACATGCAAGTAGTTACTGCTATTGTAGGAGCAATATTCTGTTTCATTGTGGGGGCTTCTTCAGACTGCATTCCATAGGGCAGACCTCGGTCTCTAGAACCCCATTTCTTACAGGGCCTTTCCAAATCTGTTAGTACAACATCAGTAATGCTACTTAGCTTCTGTGCAGTGACTGATAGATCTCTTCAGGCAATAGCAATGCATGGTTGTGCATATGCTGTTTTACAATCACTTCTGTGCCTCCTCTACAGTAGCTTGGCCTTAATTTCTCCTAAAATCACAGCTCTATCCCATTTCAATGATTGAAACTTTGGCTATTCTACACACTGACTGTCCCATAACTTGTGTGTTGGTGATTATTGCTCACAGAATCTACTATGCTATTAGTAGTTTAACAATGTTAATACCAATTTCTAGTTCCAGTACTTTTCTTTCTATAAAACAAATATTTTTGCTACTTCTATCTACATTTTGATTCCCATATGACATTGTTAAATCTCAGTTAAATAACATTCAAAGATATATTTATATATCTTTGTCATGTCCCAAAGTTGGAGCGACTCAGGTTCGTGGATTTCCTTTGTCAGAATTAAGGTGAAACAACACAAGGGGAGTTCAAACAACAATCAACATTTATTCAACCAAATACAAGTGAACTTATCAATATGAACCTTGCATCATGTCATTAAGCCGCTGTTTGAAAAGAGAAGGGAGGTGTAGAAGAAGAAGTGGAAAAAGGAACATGAAACTGTGTCAGAAGGAGAGCCCTCCTGTTGAATCATGAAGTTCAGAGTGGACCTTCTTGCTTTCTGGACTCCTTCTCAGAGGAGACCCCAGGGGCAGCTAGATGCACTCCTAGTCCCAGACTTGGTCAACGGTTTATGTTTAAAAGGATGAGGTGTAGGGACTGTGGAAAAGAGAGAGAGAGAGAGGAAGAAAGAGAGAAGAAAAGAGTTTCACCAGTCCTGGGTCCAGCATTGGTCCAGCCAGCCTAGAGATCCAGTTCCAGAGGGCACATGCCGAGAACTCATCCCCCCTTCTTTTATAGTCGGTGGTCTTGACATGCGCAGTTCCCATTCCCGGGGTTCTCTGGAATCGATCAGTGGGCTTGGGGGGTCATTGGGGAATTGCCTCTCTCTGCCTGCTGGCATGACCACTTAAGATAGAAGCGCAGTCCCATCCTCTGTGGGGCTCCCTCCTCCAGGTGCATATGCTGTGCTTCTTCTCATGGTTTCTTAAGATAAGGAATTGCGGCTTTGGAGAAGAACGGTCCCACCCTCCGTGGGGCCCTCTTCTCCAACCACATTTTCCTGTTCACGCAACTCCAGCACTTTTACGGAGGCTGTCTTCTCCACCAAAGTTCTTTAACGAATGTTTGAGACATTGACTATAATTACTCAGACTGTCACATATATATTTATGTCATGGGTTTTGAATGTTGCATATAATACGCCCCAATTTTGATAATTTACTAGTCAAAGTTTCTACATCAATGGTGTCCAAAATTCCAGTTGTAACTGCTACTCCCTCTAAAAAGGTATCCCTAAACCCTCTTGGTATGTTGTACTCAATCATATGGAATCCATTTCTGGGTCAATGTTACAAATGTCCTTTTAATAAAAGGAGTATATCTGTTCTGCCTTGGAAAAGTCAAAGTAAATGCTTTGTTCACAGTAATATGCACTCTATTAATTTGCTGCCACTGAGTAGTATCTTGTATTCCCCAAATTGCGAATTATCTCTCAACTGGAATCTCTGATTTAAAAAATTAAACAACAACAACAACAAAACTCTGTGAACTAAACATGTTTGACCTTTTTTTTTGTTCCAGTTTCTACTTTGCTTCTGGCTTTCACGCTTGGTTTAACCATCTCCGGTGTTTTCTACTTGTATTTCAGTTGGTGTGGTTGTTCACGTTCCATCACAATTGTTGTAGGTTATTTTGATTTTTAGCCAAGTAAGTAGAAATAAAATATCCAAGTTAAATTTGCATGCTGCTTCAAGCCCCCATAATACACTCCCTTAAAATCAGAGACATTCGTTAAAATCATAAGATTATTTTTGGCATCATGGAACATAGATGCTATTGTTTAGCCTTCACACGTGTGTCTCATAATTTTAAAGTGGTGGAGACATGTATCCAATGTTTTCACAATCTTTGGTACAAAAAAGCTTTCCATTGCCACTAGAGGTAGGGTCTATTATAAACAAAAAGCAGGGTGCTTGCTACTCTTTTGAAACACAAACAAATATTCACAATTTTGAACCTAGCATAATTATCAATATAAATAAAAACATGCAAACTTCACTCAGACAAAGCCTAACAATTAATTTATGCTACTTCTTTTAAGAGCCTTTCCGCTGATGGTGATTCTGGTGAGACTTCCCATACGCCTTACTCACTGTTAATTTTTAATAGCAACTTCTATAACATAACATTCTTGCTTTTTTTAACTTATTTACCTTCCCATAATTAAAATTGAAACTGGAACTACTTAGGCATTTTTCCCTTCTGGAGCTTTACTTGATATGCAAAAGGTCCCCTGCTTTATTTGTAATTGGAGCTAGTCCACCCCACTTACAGTTTAGACTGTAAACTTGTGTGGAAAATATGGAACATTAGTTTCCATCCTCCTTCCCATTCTGCAGAGTAGTGATTTGTTCTTGTTTGTTTATCCATGCATTGAGCATTCCTTCCCAGTTGAATTACTATAACAACATTAATCTCTTTCCAGTGTTTAGATAGGGTTTGTAACCCTTCTTCAGTTAAAACATTAGGCAGTCTTTTTTCTCCCAGGCATAGCTCTAAATCACATGAACTTGTGAGAAGCTGTTGTGGCTCACAGGTCATTAAAATGACAAGATGATGTGATATCCCAAAATTTTCTGTAATTTTTCACTGTTTTGCTTAGTGCTATTTTTATAGTCCCATTGAGTCATTCAATTTACCTTGAACTGGGAGTTACCAGCAGTGTGGAACCTTTCTTTTCTTCCCAGGCCTCCGCATAATTCCTTGATGATTTGTCCCAGAAAACATGTTCCTTGCTCCAAATCAATTTATTGGTTTAAATGTCATCTGGAAAACACAACATTAAATGCCTGCACTGTGGTAGACTCGGCTGTAGCTTTCTTCACTGGAACTACCTCAACCCATTTTGTCAGTGGATCTAGTATTAGCAAAAAATACTTGATCCCACTTTGCATGGTAGGTGGGATTAAGATGGGACTACACGTAGTCTAGCGTAGTCTGTATCCTAGCCTGTGGTTCATGAATTCTCTCATGTTTTAATGTTATTTTTCTCTTAGTGGGGGTATTCAACACAGCACAAGTTAAGCAATTATGTATCCATCTCTCTTCACCTTCGGCCAACTAGCCATCTTATAGTACTCCCTTTTGCATTCAAGCAACCCCTACATGATCTTGTTCACGCACCTATCGAAACAAATCTACTTGAGGTGTATATCGTGCTCTCCATCTACAACTGTTTGTTATCTGGCCGCACTACGGTCTCTATGCTTTACCTATGTCTACTAGCCTCTATAGTAATCGCCCCTCAATTTCCTCATTGTAGATACATTGTCAGTTGTTGATATATGGATTAGGCCAGAAAGGGGACATGATAACCCCTTCACTATCCATGTAATTTCCTCTACAAGTTGGATCTGCTATAGTAAGAAAAAAATATATTAGTTGAGATACAAGCATGGTAACTCTTTCAGTTTAGGCGGCTAGGTCTTTGATACCTTGCTTTGTATGATTTCCTTTGTTTTGTTTTCAAAATGGGTGTTTCTTCAAATCTGAAGTCTACTGGGACCACCATAACCTTGGTTGGCAAGGGCATCTGCTTGACTATTCCAATACTGCTGCTTCTGTATTTTTCCTTTTGCTATGCTTTTACAAGACCTGCATTTTTTTTTTTTTCCTCTCTGCTTTTTTTTTTTAAACTATGTTCAGAATTTCCTTTCCATGATTGTTAGGCTACCAGATTTCCATTCAGTGTTTGCAGGTCATCTTCATTCCATGTTGGTAGCCAAATAGTTAAGCTTGATATATCCGGTCTGAAACTATGTACAAAGCCAGATCATTTCCTTCAGGTTCCTCTCTTAACATTGTTAGCAGAGCTTGTAGCTCTGCTGCTTGTGCAAAGCGAAGCAGGCAGCTCTTTTTATTTTTCACAGGGGTTGCAGCATATCTAATTAAGGATTTTCCATCCTTTTGATAAAAACTGGACCACACTGAATATCCTGTGGCACGAGGTCAGCAACGGAGCTTTTATCTCATGAGAGACACATAAACAGGTAAAGGGCACTTATGTTCTGTTCCAGTGGTTAAAAGCCATATAGAGCTGGTGATAAAATCTTGTCATCTTATACAGCAAGCTCTTCATTTATGAAAGCCAATGTCCATCCAGCTAACCTAGGGTTTGATACATATCCAGTTTGTATTTTTCCACTGATGATTTACTTTTGTGGAGTACATGTGATATGTACAACTGCAAAACAGTCTCTAGTGACGTATTCCCAAAGCTCATTGCCTATGCCAATGCTAAACCTGTTTTTTAATATGGACTAGAGTTCTTTCCCACTGATCTTAAGACTCTCAAAGCAAAGGCTGTAATTTGCATCTTATTTCTGTGTTCTTGAAATAGCACAGTCCCAAGGTCTAGATCTGTAGTGGCCAGCTGAACATGAAACAGCTTACAAAAATCAGGGCATCTGGTGGTCAGGGTTTGAACTACTGCAGCTTTGCTTTTTTCTGTTCTTTCCGTTCTTGTTTGTGAGATTTCTTCACTAATTTGATTAGTGGTTTACTGATTTCTGCAAATGTAAGGATATTCTCAAAAAAATTTAAGCAATTCCAAAAGTGAATCTAATACAATTATTGCTGTGGGGCATGGGCTTTCATAGTCAGTTCTACCCTTTGGTGATCCCAGCATCACCCTCCCTTCCTGACCTAAAACTATTTCTGAATATTTCACTTCAGATTGTACCAGCTGAGTTTTGTCACAATTAGCTTTAAAGCCTGTGTTTTGAGTAATGCTGATTACTTCTTGGGTATATTCCTGGACTTTCAATTCAGTTTTTCCATGTACCAACACGTCATCCATGTATGATATGACATAACACATTTTGATAGTAATTTCATCCACATTTGATACATTTTATCTGAAAGTCTTGAGGTACATGGATAAAACAATATTGCTTTTCCTTATATGTAAATGCTTATTTTTACCAGCTTTGCTCTGCTAGTGGAATTGCAAAGAAAACATTGACTAAGTCGATAACAAAAAACCAGTGAGATACTCCGCTTAGTGCTACAAGAATTTCAGGCATGTTTCCATACAAACAACCTGAGAGGTGGCTACCTTATTTAAGTGTTAAAAATCCACTTTTAGGCTTTTTTCTTTGCTTTTAACCCTGGACAAAATGGGATGTTAAAATTATAGGTCTCTGTACTAGGACCTTGCTTTCCAGTAAACTTGTTGATGGTGTGTTGGGAGTCCTTCCTCTTCTTCTTGCGGGTGTTGATATTATTTTTTGGGAGGGAGGATCTGGACCTCCAATTAATACACAACTGCTATTTTTCCACATTTTAACTTAGAGACACACAAAACTTGAGGAAATTCTGTTGCCCAAATATCCACTGTTTTTACTTCCTCCGGATTCTTAATAACAAAGCATCAATGACTTGCAGGAATCACTCCACCCTCACCTCCCACTGGTCAGCCCCAATTCCACAAACATCCGTAGCAAAATCTGCAGCTAATTCATTTTGTTTCAGCAAAGCTGTGCCAATAATTCCCTGCTGTTTATAAGAAGGATCCTCCCATTCCTATACTCAGAAGGAACTCCTGAGCTTGGCAGCTATTTAACTGCAGGCAGAGATTTAATACAGGTGCCTGAACATCCTTTCATGCATATAATACAATTTTTATCATTTTTCCACTTTCTTGAGTTCCAGCTGGAACAAACATTCGTTGAAGAGTGTTTGACACTACAGTATCAATCAACATCATGGAACTAGTGGTCGTTAATGTTCTTTCCCTGACCACCCAGTACTAATATTGTTATTGGCCATTTGCATTGGTTATTTTGTAATTTTACCACTAGACTGGGGCAGGTAGACAGCAGACTGTCCCTACTCTTTGTTTTTGAGAGGAAGAGATGATGCCCGAGGGCTTCACTGAGAGGGACCTATTATGTTCTGTAGTTTTTGTTCCTCCTCATCTATTTTTGTTAGCTTGACAAAACAAGCCAGCAGGGAATTTATGGATTCTATCCCATTTTCTTGTATCTTTGCCTCTTTTTCTCAGATTGTACCACTTTGCTTTCCTGCAGTCCCATTGGTGTTCCCTAAAGGAAGTTTTTATCATGTTCTCCAAGGGTCTTTTGCAGTTACTCTTTCCACCTCTTTTTACACAAAGAGCTAAACCCACACTGAGGACTGTTTTCCCTTTTCTGTTCCTTTTGATCTTTATTTTTAAATGGAGGCTGTGGGTCCTTTATGACCACATTTCTGAAAATTACAGTATGTGCAGACCTTTTGTCAGATCCACAGAACTGAGATTTCCTTCCATTCCTTCTTACTTACATTACCTTTCCCATTTGTTGAAGTTGAATTTGCTGCTCCTCCCACTGTATTTCTGCTTGATTCACAGGTCCCACAATTACTCTTGCTGACTTAACCCTTGTATTACTGCTACTTTAAAGGCACTGTGGTTCTATTAACTCAGATACTCCCCCAGATGCCAACCCCAACAATTTTTCCAGGATTCGTATGATTTTACATTCTCATAGCGTTCTTCTAGGTGGAATAACCTGATAGCCAAATCTCCTTTCAGTGTTCAGATAACTGTTCTGAGACATCTACCTACTAAATTTCTTACAGGAAATTCTTCTTGCCATGTAGCTGATAATCATATTACACTCTGGGGCAGTGTTTTTAAAAGTGGTGCAATCTTTGCTAGTTAAGGAAAGCTAATCCTTAAGGCCTGAAATCCCATTTTACAAGTTTCTGAATTCAGTGGCCTCAAGGTTTACGCAATTACTCTTGCTTGGTCTGCAGTCAGGTCAGTTGCTATTGTTGTAATCTCAAGTTTTAGGAGCAATGCGACCAAGCAGAAGTAGCCAGTGCTGTGAGTTCTGGTTTTACCACTGTTTGGTTGTAACTGTGTAACTGGATCATAAAAGCCTATTTTGTTCTCACGTTAACACGAATTTTCAGTATAGTTGTGGACTGGGTTTCCTATATATCCCTCTTTTATTCTGGATAGAGAAATATTAACATGTTCATCGTGTATAGTTGACAGTTTTGTCCTGGGTGACTGCTATTGAAGTAAAAGGGATCTCTGAGTGTGCAGAAATCCATCTGTACAGTATAGATTTCAGGATCTGTCTTCAAGTTAGTAAATGGTTCACTGCAAAAACTATAAGGTAAACCTTGCAATCAAAACTGAGAACCTACTCTTAAACACCATTAGACTAGTATTATATACCCAGATCAAAAGAGAGACAGAAGTCTGACTGCTTTTATTATCATCTAGATCAAAGTTGATGCACAACAGAGAGTTTTGGTAACATTTGCCATTATTTCTACTCCTGTTTTGCTGGTATAGATGATATATATACATATTTCTTTTTTTCTGTTGTTCACGCCCTCTCTTTCCATATATTCATATAAATATACGTGTGGAAGAAAGGGGATTTTCGTAGGTGATTAATGTCTTTATTGCTTTCCTCTATTTCCTGTCATGGTTTAACACTGATGTATGAGCCATCTGTTATGACATGACAATCAAGTCCTTATCTGTGTCCATGTGATCCGTTGGGAGGAGATCAGTTTACTCAGTTTACCATTATCAGAATAGCCACTACTATTAATATTGTGCTAGCACAAAGGGTGTTTTGATCACTACCATAAAAAGAAACAGCATAATAATTTCTACCCATTTGGGGGGTTAAAATGTTTATGGGTAACATCTTACTGTGAAATCTTGGAGTAAGCATTGTTCTGCCTGCCTGTCTTCACCCTGTTGTGAACCAGAAGAAATTGTCAGTGCAGGTGCCATATTTCACTGGAACAATGTGAACTTTGTAACAAATTAAGTGTGATCACCCAATCTAACCCCCAGTATATGAAAAGACCATACATTCACTCATGATGCGATAGACTTATCTTCATTTTTAGGCCTTACAGAAGTGTGTACATATACTTTCCCTGAGAGACCTACGACTCTTAAATAGTTCAGTCTACTTGAAATATGAATATAGGTGGAAATTAATTAGGAAAGTAGGTGGTAATTCTGTCCTGTGAAGTGACCCACTACACCAGTATTCCAAAAGAGTATTTGTCACAGCTACATTTGGGACAAGATGAAGTATCACATTTCAAATAATTTTTGTTCTTGTAAACACTATTTCACATACACATTAGATTTGGACTATCCAGTTGGTGTGTGAGAAATTCTTCCTGGTCCTGTCACAGGAACAGGCATCTTTCTTTGCTAATGTGTTGACAAGATGTTCTGTAAATAACCTAGGCAGATATTTCTCCTCCCTCATGTACCATACAATGGAATCAGTTTTGGTTATAGGACTTGGCCTTGTTCTGGTTACGCCTGCTTATAACTGCCAACTCAATGGACCTCTTCATGAACCAATTGCCAGCCATGCCTGATCACTGAAGAAATCATCTATCTTCTTTAGGATGTGGGATAACCAAACAATATATCTGTCCCCAGACACCATGGAAAATGCTGTAATATCTTCTGCAAATGGCCCATGACATGGAATCACTACCAGATCATTTCCTCTGGTGGGTTAGATAAAAGGCTTTGTTTGCATGCCAACAAGTCCCAGAGATACTCACCAGAGGTAGTTTAAAACAGATCCATTTTCTAAATTCAGTTCTGCTTCATAGTATTGACTATACAAGGAACCCCAGAAGATGCTGCCATGAAGGAATTCCTGTAGTTGTTAAGAAGCATACATTGCTGTCGTGGTTTAAGCCCAGCTGGTTACAAAGTACCACGAAGCTGCTTGCTCCCTGCCCCCCTCCCCAGCCCCAGGGGGATGAGGAGGAGAAAATATAAAGAAACATTTGTGGGTCGAGACAAGGACAGGGAGGGATCAGTCACCAATTATGGTTACGGGCAAAAGACAGACTCAACTTGGGGAAAAAACAAAACCAATTTAATTTACTACCAATCAAATCAAAACAAAGATAGAGAGAAGTAAAACCAAATCTTAAAACACATTCCCCCACCCCTCACTTCTTCCCAGGGTTAACTTTACTCCTGATTTTCTCTACCTCCTCCCCTCCACTGGCCCAGGGGTATGGGGAATGGGGGTTGCGGTCGGTTCATCACACGTTGTCTCTGCCGCTCCTTCCTCCTCAGGGGCAGGACGCCTCACTCTTCCCCTGCTCCAGCGTGGGGTCCTTCCCACGGGAGGCAGTCCTTCACAAACTTCTCCAATGTGGGTCCTTCCCATGGGCTGCAGTTCTTCACAAACTGCTCCAGCGTGGGTCCTTTCCATGGGCTGCAGTCCTTCAGGCACAGGCTGTTCCAACGCAGGCTTTCCCATGGAGTCATGGCCATCTTTGGGGGCATCCCCCTGCTCCAGCATGGGGTTCTCCACGGGCGGCAGGTGGGCATCTGCTCCCCCGCTCCCCTCCATGGGCTGGGCGGGGACAGCCTGCCGTCTCACCACGGGCTGCAGGGGCATCCCCTCCTCCGGCGCACCTCCTCCCCCTCCTTCCTCACTGACCTCGCTGTCAGCAGAGGGGTTCCTCTCGCTTCCCACTCCCTTCTCTGCTGCAGGTTTTCCCTTCTTAAATATGTCATCCCAGAGGTGCTACCACTGTCGTGGATTGGGTCGGCCTGGGCCAGAGGCAGGTCTGACTTGGAGCCAGGGAAGCTTCCAGCAGCTTCCCACAGGAGCCACCCCTGCAGCCCTTCCCCCACTCCCAAAACCCTACCACACAAACACAAAAGACTTGCCCACAGGGGTAACCTGTGGATCCGTAGGATGTGGGCCTTAGGATCTCTAATTTCTACTGGAACAGCATTTGTAGTGTGCCGGGTGCAGACACTTAGTACGAGGGATATAGGCCTTTTCTTACAGTAGCAGGTATCTCAGTTTGACTAAGTGCTCAAATGAGCTGGTGAGAGTTGCTTCCTTGAACATTGTTCTACACTAACGAAATCACTTGCTCTCAGTGAATGGTGACATGGAAAACAGGGCTGCTCTGAACACTTTGTTCAGTCAGGATGAACTGTTAATCATTCATTATTTGTTGAAGACTATAAAAAGAAACCAAGGAACCGCATTTAGTGTCATGACCCTCACACAGGGTCATGTGTTGTTGTGTGCAAGAATGTAAACTGGGTAGAGGTAGTGACTCAGGATTGAGTCAGAAAGGAGGAAGTCTAGAGTGCAAAGGGTGAGAAAATTGGAGTATGAGCAGAGATGACTGTGTTCCTTCAGTTATCTCTGATGGTGCTGGAACACTGTCCTAAGCCTCATGGTTCAAGGGTCCATGTGAACATTGACTTTTTGTGGAGCCAGTCCCCAGTCCCTCTGGCTCTGACCTACAGCCTTCATCTCCCGTTCTGTCTGGGAAGTAGACAAGAAATCATGTTGTGATTTCACAGTCCACACAGGGAAGGGGAGGAAGCATTGGGGGAGACCCCTGAGGCTTGCTGATTAGTTAAATACTTTGTATTTGTTCTTTCTGCCGTTTATTGGGCAGGAAGGTCTCTGTGTACTAATATTACTCTATGAGTTTGGCCATGCTTAGCACTTCTTAAATTTCATTGATCGTGTTGCTGTTTAATACGGTATGTCATGTTTATACAAAGTTTATGCTTAGGAATGAGTAAGAAATAAATAAGAAAAGAGATGAAATTTGGATTTGCAAGGCAGAAGTCTAACAAATTCAAGTTTCAGTGGAAAATGTATGGGAAAAGGTTGTTTTGCCCTTGATATGGAGAATATTTGGGAGTAGAGCAATAAACCTTGTTGAAATCAGAATACATTTTAATGATCTTACAGTGTGCCAGCTTGTCAGAACTGGAGTGAGTTTTGACTGAAAGAACAGAGAAAAATGGTATTTTTAATAGGTGAGAAATTAGTTTTAGTTTAGAATACTGGTATAAGTTTAAGTAAAATAATAATATTATTGTAGTATAGATATGAATGAGCACTATAATACTGTACCCTATGGTGGCTGCTTAATAAATATATGAAGTAGTTGCTGTGAAGATAAGACAGTTAAGAAATGTTTTTTAGGAGTTTTTCTAGGACTGGCGCTCATTTAGATTTTTACATAGCAGAGCTGTCAATAAGATAGAATATTTTACTGACTTGGGAAGACAATTTTTCTATCCTTTAAAAAGCATGAAATGTATAGGATAAAGCAGATCAGCTATCAAAAGCTAATATCTAAATGCTATGCAGCTGTTTAGCCAATGATGATGCAACTTGAATTGTGCTCACTAGTGACTTGAGAGCCTGTAGCTTGTAAAAGAGTTGATCTGTTTGGTAGTGTGAGAATAGATTTATCATAATTCTTGCAGACTAGAGAACAGAATGAGTTATGAGTCTTGGGCATTTCTGGGTCTCTGTGAAAAAAATGTTTCTGTATCAAATATAAGCCACACTCCATATTTTTTTTCCTAAAAGAAATCAAACAAGTTATTCCAAGAGAGAGAAAATTCCTTTATTCCCAAGAAACATTAGCTATTGTATATTTATCAATAGCTGATTAACACTTTTTAAAAACATATCTTGTACCCAGGAACTGGAAGCAGAAAATGGAAATGATACCTGGTAAACAACCAGTCCACAGGGAGACTAACAGTTGTAGTGAGTAAGCTTAGATAAACATATCTTGCTTGGGATCAATGTGCTTGCTTCTTCCTGACCTCTTTTTCTAGCCTGTGCCACCAGCTTCAGCTGTTGACAGCCCCTGGACTAGAGAAGGGTTAGAACTGCAAGCAAGCAAGGAGCTTGTACCTGGAAGTGTCGGGAAAGATAAGGAGCTCTGATTAGCCATTGGATAGGACTTTAGGAAATGACTTTGTGGAAATTAAGATTAATGAACTCTTATGGAATGAGGGAAGCTGGGAGTTAAGAGAAGATACAGATAAATTAACGAGACAGTAGAGCATCTAGTCTGGGTCAATAGAATGACTACAGGTAATTGGCTCTTCAGTAACTGTAGCCATGAGGTAGCTGGTCACAACATCCAGAAATCTGATGTTCTAATCACTGAAATCCTGCATGGTGAGAAAGTTAATTCCTCCAGTCTCTTTAGAACTATTTCTTGCAAAGTGATCACATGCAGGCACGTCTTGATATCATAACTGGAATCTTCCTGGTGGATCTACCTGGATTGTTGTCAGGGATGCATTGGCGTTGTGGCATGTAAAGCAGACAGAGCTGTGGCATGTGGCAGTATGTTTCTGGAAGCAGAAGTGGTTGGTGAGAGGAAGCATTACCCCTAGTGTCTATGGGTATGGCTGTTTAAAAGGTTTGGATTGCACTGAATGCAATGGCCTGTAGAACCACATTTACCTTACTGTATACAATCATTTGTTTTACAGTAAACATCAAAAAGGAACAAAGCAATTTGACTCTGGTCAAAGACTAACATGCAGAACATGGTCATAGTGCCATAATCAATCTCTTGAGATGAACTGAATAAAGTGATTATTTTTAGTCATTTCACTACAGTAACAAATTTTTTTTGCCTAGAGAGGACAGACAACACTTGTGAAAGAAACATTAAAATTTCAAACATACTGCAAAGTGAAATGGAAGATGTAGTTCTTCATATTTGCAGTGGGTAGGAAAGGGGTAACAGGTCTAACCTATCTCAAGAGCAATTCAGGTTAGACATCAGAAAAACTTCCTAACAGTTCAGATAGATAGTCTAAAAGTCTCTATCTTTGTCTTTGGAAACTACCAAGGGAGTGACAGAACTCAAACATCTGTCAAGAACGATAGATGGAATAGTTGATCTGATCTGGAGGAAGGAGGATGGATGGGAGGACATTCTGACATCTCTTCCACTCCTCATTTTTGTGATTTGTAAGGGATATGATGAACTGTAACTGTAGAATAGAGAAATAAACAAAACTTTTGAATTCAGTATTAATTGGCAGAAGTTGAACAACAGGTTTTTTATTCTCGTAATTTCCTGTGTAATCTAGACATTTCACAAATTGTATGGAATAGAATGCAAGTACTTATACAATTCTAAATAGTGTTGTAGAAGGGAATAAGTCAATATGAATAGCTTTGATTTCTGTATAGGATATAATATTGATACTGTTATGTATTTCATATGTAATGACTTGACTTTGTAAACTCCTTTCTCTCTTCCTCAGGAGTTCAGCTGTCTGTGATCCAAGACACAACCATGTAACCCTCTCTGACTTGTGATGAAATTGCTAAATTCTGAGCAAGAACTGTGAAAAAGTTGATAGAGTGGACTTCTGCAAGTTAAGAGAGGTAAAATTGCAGACAGAGGTAAGACTCTTGAGATGCAGCTAGGCAGCAGTTCAAGGATTCAAGAGGAAAAACATCATCATAAAAAGGAATAAAATCCTGAGGGAAAAGCAGGGATTGGAAGATGGCAGTTCAGTCACACTGAGGATCTATTCCAGGGGCAGTAGAAACCAGCCCTACCCCACCTCACTGAGAACTTCCTGGCCAGCAAAGACATTTTCTGTTTCTTAGTCAGGGCTGTGAGCATACTAAAGCTCAGTTTAGTGTTTCATTAATTCAAGTTACCTTTTTGTGTGGTAACTAATCAGTAACTGCTGAATACTTTTAAGTTGTATATATTCAGCTTACAAAGGCTCTTTGTGCATGGCAAAAGGTGTCCAATCAAAGTGATTCAGTGAGGGAAGGATAAAAGTTCATTCACGTTCCTTGATTACTTGTACTGTTACAAAGTTACCAGGCATATCATTGGCTAGAAAAATTATCAGGAAAAAAAATTGGATGTGTCTGTAATCATCTTGTCGTGGTTTCAGCCCAGCCGGTAACAAAGGACCACGCAGCCGCTCGCTCACTCCTCCCGCCCCCTCCGGTGGGATAGAGGGGAGACGGAGGAGAGAAAAGAAAAAAACCTGGAACCTCGAGGGTTGGGATAAGGGCAGTTTACTGGGACAACGCAAAAAAGTTACAACAACAACGACGGTACTAATGAAAGAGTATACAGAAAAGAGTGATGCACAGTGCAACTGCTCACCACCCGGGACCCGACGCTCCGCCACTTCCCCCACCGAAAGTCGAGAGCAGGAGAGCCCTCCCCCCGGCCCACTCCCCATGTATATACTGAGCATGATGTCACATGGTATGGAATAGCTCCTTGGCTAGTTCAGGTCAGCTGCCCCGGCTATGCCCCCCCACCTCCCAGGTTCCTGTAAAAATTAACTCTATCCCAGCTGAACCCAGGACATTATCCACCCCTTATTCTATACCATTTACATCATGCCCAGATCCTACATTTTCCAATCAACCGCTACCACTTTCCTTGTCTTATATATAGATATATATGTATATGGACACCCCCCCCCACACACACACACACATACAAATAGTATTCCCTTAGTCAATGGGTTATCCCTCCAATGTGTCCATCAATTTTATTTAGTCCATGACTTTGAGGCTCCATCTGTTGTAACACTTCTTCAGGATAAGAGAGATGGTGTGAGGTGTTGGGTTGTTGTATGCTGTCTCTGGAACTTCTGGCTGGTACATTTGAAGCAACCCACACCCTTGGTCTGCAGGTCGAAGATGTTGATCTTGAGGAAATTGCTGGGCGCCAGTTCAAGTTCTATCACTGTTGTTCTTGGCTCAGTTTCAAAGTCCATTCTTCAGTCATTTGGGTAATTCTTACAGTAATACCCTTGATATGGCATATAGACACTATAGATACAATGACATACATTGGCAGGTTATTTAGCAGTTAAATATCATACAGCCTAGTTCACTGGCTATTCTCTCCCAAAATCAAATCTCCCTGAGGTACACATCGAACTTCCCCATCCTTCTGCATCACCCACCAGGTGTACCCAGGTCCCTGAGCAAAAACCACCCCTTGGATGGGTTTGTCTCTGCGTGAGGGAGGACTAACCCAGACTGTCTTTCCTAACATACTCCTCATGTGCACTACAGGAACTTTATCCCCTTCTACAGTATGTGGAAGTCTTGGTTGGGCGGGGCCCGCCCGATTGGTGGATGCTGTAGTATTAACTAACCAGGTGGCTTTTGTTAAATGTGTATCCCAATGTTTGAAAGTCTCACCCCCCATTGCTCTCAATGTAGTTTTCAGCAGTCCATTGTATCGTTCGATTTTTCCGGAGGCTGGTGCGTGATAAGGGATGTGATATACCCACTCAATGCCATGTTCTTTGGCCCAGGTGTCTATGAGGTTGTTTCGGAAGTGAGTCCCGTTGTCTGACTCGATTCTTTCTGGGGTACCGTGTTGCCATAAGACTTTCTCTTCAAGGCCCAGGATAGTGTTCTGGGCAGTGGCGTGGGACACAGGATATGTTTCCAGCCATCCAGTGGTTGCTTCCACCATTGTAAGCACATGGCACTTGCCTTGGCGGGTTCGTGGGAGTGTGATATAGTCAATCTGCCAGGCCTCCCACTGTTTATATTTCAGTCATCGCCCTCCATACGACAGGGGTTTCAGTCGCTTGGCTTGCTTAATTGCAGCACATGTTTCACATTCATGGATAACCTGTGCGATAGTGTCCATGGTTAAGTCCACCCCTCGATCGCGAGCCCATCTATATGTTGCATCTCTTCCCTGATGGCCCGAGGTATCATGGGCCCACTGAGCCATAAATAGCTCACCCCTACGTTGCCAGTCCAGGTCCACCTGAGACACTTCAATCTTGGCGGCCTGATCTGCCTGCTGGTTGTTTTGATGTTCTTCAGTGGCCCGACTCTTGGGTACATGAGCATCTACGTGGCGTACTTTTACCACTAGCTTCTCTATCCGAACACCAATATCTTGCCACAGTGCGGCAGCCCACATGAGTTTACCTCTGCGCTGCCAATTGCTCTTCTTCCATTGCTGTAGCCACCCCCATAGGGCATTTGCCACCATCCATGAGTCGGTATAGAGATAGAGCACTGGCCACTTTTCTCTTTCAGCAATGTCTAACGCTAGCTGGATGGCTTTCACCTCTGCAAACTGACTTGATTCACCTTCTCCTTCAGCAGTTTCTGCGACTAGTCGTGTAGGACTCCATACAGCAGCCTTCCACCTCCGATGTTTTCCCACAATGCGACAGGACCCATCAGTGAACAGAGCATATTGCCTCTCATTTTCTGGCAGTTTATTATACAGCGGGGCCTCTTCAGCCCGTGTCACCTCCTCCTCTGGCGACATTCCAAAATTTTTGCCTTCTGGCCAGTCCATGATCACTTCCACAATTCCTGGGCGACTGGGGTTTCCTATGCGAGCCCGTTGTGTGATCAGTGCGGCCCACTTACTCCACGTGGCATCAGTTGCATGATGTGTAGAGGAGACCTTCCCTTTGAACATCCAGCCCAGCACTGGCAGTAGGGGTGCTAAGAGGAGCTGTGTTTCAGTACCAACTACTTCTGAGGCGGCTCGAACTCCTTCATATGCTGCCAATATCTCTTTTTCAGTTGGAGTATAGCGAGCCTCGGATCCTCTGTATCCCCGACTCCAAAACCCCAGGGGTCGACCTCGGGTCTCCCCAGGTGCTTTCTGCCAGAGGCTCCAGGTAGGGCCATTCTCCCCAGCTGCAGTGTAGAGCACATTTATAACATCTTGTCCTGCCCGGACTGGCCCAAGAGCTACTGCATGAACAATCTCCCGCTTAATTTGTTCAAAAGCTTGTCGTTGCTCAGGCCCCCATTTAAAATCATTCTTCTTCCAGGTAACTTGGTAGAGAGGACTTACAATTTGACTGTAATTTGGAATATGCATTCTCCAAAAGCCCACAACACCTAAGAAAGCTTGTGTTTCCTTTTTATTAGTTGGTGGGGACATAGCTGCTATTTTGTTGATCACATCCATAGGGATCTGACGACGCCCGTCTTGCCATTTTACTCCTAAGAACTGGATCTCCTGTGCAGGTCCCTTGACCTTACTTTCTTTTATGGCAAAACCAGCCATCAAAAGGATTTGGATTATTTTCTTCCCTTTCTCAAAAACTTCTTCTGCCGTGTTGCCCCATACGATGATGTCATCAATGTATTGCAGGTGCTCTGGAGCTTCACCTTTTTCCAGTGCAGCCTGGATCAGTCCATGGCAAATAGTGGGGCTGTGTTTCCACCCCTGGGGCAGTCGATTCCAAGTGTACTGGACACCCCTCCAAGTAAAGGCAAACTGTGGCCTGCACTCCGCTGCCAAAGGGATGGAAAAAAATGCATTAGCAATGTCAATTGTGGCATACCACTTAGCTGCCTTTGATTCCAGTTCATATTGAAGCTCTAACATATCTGGCACAGCAGTGCTCAGCGGTGGCGTGACTTCATTCAGCCCACGATAGTCTACTGTTAGTCTCCATTCCCCATTAGATTTCCGCACGGGCCATATGGGACTATTAAAGGGTGAGTGAGTCTTGCTGATCACTCCTTGACTCTCCAATTGGCAAATCAGCTTATGGATGGGGATCAGGGAATCTCGGTTGGTGCGATATTGCCGCCGGTGCACCGTCGTGGTAGCAATTGGCACCTGTTGTTCTTCAACCTTCAGCAACCCCACAACCAAAGGGTCTTGAGAGAGACCAGGCAGGGTAGACAGCTGTTCAATCTCCTCCGTCTCCAATGCAGCTATACCAAAAGCCCAACGGTACCCTTTTGGGTCCTTGAAATATCCCCTCCTGAGATAATCTATACCAAGGATGCACGGGGCCTCTGGGCCAGTTGCAATGGGGTGTTTATGCCAGTCATTCCCGGTTAGACTCATTTCAGCTTCTAATACGGTTAGCTCTTGGGATCCCCCTGTCACACCAGAGATACAGATGGGTTCTGCCCCTTTATAACTTGATGGCATTAGGGTGCATTGTGCACCAGTGTCTACTAGAGCCTTATATTCCTGTGGGTCTGATGTGCCAGGCCATCGAATCCACACTGTCCAGTAGACTCGGTTGTCCCTCTCCTCCACCTGGCTGGAGGCAGGGCCCCTCTAATCCTGGTTAGAATATTCGTTACTCACTTTTCGCACCCGTGAATCAGAAGTCCCTTCAAGAGGATCAGAAATGTGATCAGCCCATCTACTGCATCTGGGGGACTCCTCACAGGAAACTGGAGCAGCAGTTTTCCAAGAAGAATCCTCTTTCCTGGTTGCTTTTTCTTGCAACTCCCGTACCCGTGCATCCAGGACTGAGGTAGGTTTTCCATCCCACTTCCTCATGTCCTCTCCATGGTCACACAGGTAAAACCACAGGTTAGCCCGTCGTGTGTACTTTCTCTCTCCTCTCTCTTGGGCAGAGGAATGCTTACTCCCAATAGCTGCGATGCGGGCCTGTACAGGTGGGGAGGAAGACATATCCACTTTGAATTGCTGGAACTCTCGGGACAATTCCTCTACAGCCGAGACACAGGCCCGTAGGGAGGAAGAGAGACTTCCTTCGTATTGCCGGAGTTGGACAGCCAATTCATCCACCGTTTGTCCATGGCCTTCTTTCCAGGACATTACTGCCAATGAGTTGGCATAGGTTGGTGGTGCACTTCGTAGAAACTTCCGCCACATGGGTTGTGTGCATTGGACATCATCTGGGTCTATGGGTGACTGCGCATTTTCTGGATCATTATAAATCACCTCCAGCACGGCTAATTCCCTCAGGTACTGGATACCTCTCTCCATGGTGGTCCACTTGCCTTGGTGACATGTAACTTCATCCTTGAAGGGGTATCTTTCCTTTACACCTAACAGAAGTCGCCTCCAGAGGCTGAGGACTTGTGTTTTTCTCCCAATCGCCTTGTCGATGCCCCCTTCCCTAGACAGAGATCCCAACTGCTTGGCTTCCTTACCCTCTAATTCCACACTACTAGCCCCATTATCCCAGCATCGGAGCAGCCAGGTAACAATGTGCTCACCTGGGTGGCAGCTAAAATCTTTTCGCATGTCACGCAACTCACTCAGGGATAGAGATCGGGTGATTATTTCAGGTTCTGCCTCTTCCTCCTGTTCTCGTGATGACCCTGGTTCATCTTCATCTCTCACTGAGCGAACTGATTTCTTTGTGTGTTTCTTTTTCTGTACAGGGGCGACTGATACCGGCACAGGTTGGTTCTCTGGTTTAGCTACAGTATCCGTCACTGCGGTTGGGGTAGCCGCGCTGCCTGTTGCCGGGGTAGGGCTAGCCACGGTGCCTGTTGCCGGGGTAGGGCTAGCCATGGTGCCTGTTGCCGGGGTAGGGGTAGCCACGGTGCCTGCTGTCCTGTTTTCCATCTTTTCCCCCTTTTCTCCCTGAGGGTGCTGCATAATATCAAGCAGTGTTTGGTAGATACTGGCCAGGGCCCAGCACAGTGCAGCGAGTTGTACGTCTTTGGAATAGCCACAGCATTTTTCTTTCAAATATTCTACCACTTCATGAGGGTTCTGTAGTTGTTCGGGAGTGAACTTCCAAGCCACTGAGGGTGAGAAGTTCTCTAGATACCTGCCCATATCCTCCCACATGCCGTGCCACCCATGAATATCCAGCTTTGGGGCAGATCTCTGGGTGGTACTCTTAAAGAGCCTTTTTGTAGCCCTAAACAAGACCTGAAACATATTCAGGAGGCATAGCACTAACAGCACACTGGCTTGTGCATCCCAAGGATATTCAAAGTTCTCAAAAGCTGTTGTAATTAGTTGGAAGGAGAAAAGGGAGGCGAACGGACGGGGGGAAGTATCCCCCCCTAACTCCCCCATGGATTGGCTGTAATTACCAATAAAATCCGATAGAAGGTGCCCAAAGTATGGAAATGATATCACTGCCTCATACAGATACCAGCTTAACCTCATGACCAGTGATGTAATCATTTCACAAGTCGACATTGCCCAGTACAGCAAAATGATAATCCCAATCACTCTCCCAGAGGTGAGAAACGTAACTACAGGCAATACATAGAGCATATAAGGACCTACAAAACGCCACCATGTAAACAAATTAATCAACATTGTGACTAACATCTATTTATCTAATATAAGGAATGCGTATGACAAATTTGTTTCAACACGCTCTGGCCAGATCTGTCGTTATCTCAACCCTTCGTGCCCCACGTTGGGCGCCAAAAAGGACTGTCGTGGTTTCAGCCCAGCCGGTAACAAAGGACCACGCAGCCGCTCGCTCACTCCTCCCGCCCCCTCCGGTGGGATAGGGGGGAGACGGAGGAGAGAAAAGAAAAAAAAAAACCTGGAACCTCGAGGGTTGGGATAAGGGCAGTTTACTGGGACAACGCAAAAAAAGTTACAACAACAATGACGGTACTAATGAAAGAGTATACAGAAAAGAGTGATGCACAGTGCAACTGCTCACCACCCGGGACCCGACGCTCCGCCACTTCCCCCACCGAAAGTCGAGAGCAGGAGAGCCCTCCCCCCGGCCCACTCCCCATGTATATACTGGGCATGATGTCACATGGTATGGAATAGCTCCTTGGCTAGTTCAGGTCAGCTGCCCCGGCTATGCCCGCCCACCTCCCAGGTTCCTGTAAAAATTAACTCTATCCCAGCTGAACCCAGGACACATCTGTATATGCTTTACTCAATAGGGAAAAATATTTTCCACCTGCACAAAAAGCCACTTTTATTATTGTTTTTCCATCATTTTTCATCTAGCATATTAAATACAGTAAACTGTGAAATAAGTCCTGAACACTTTTAAATCGCTAATGTTCTACACTATATTTCTTTGAATTAATATATTTTGGTTTTCCAGATTCAAAAGGCATCTGTTTTTCTAGATATGCTAAGGGTGAAAACATCAGCTCATGCTCTAGAAAGATGGAACTTTTAAATCCTGCTTTAAATAGTTCAAGAAATCTTACTAAATCTAAGACAAATGTAAATACCACTTCAATTAAATACATTTTTCTGTTATAACTGTAGTAAGAATCTCATTTTAAATGCAACTATACTGCAAGCAATGATTATGAAAAATATTACCTCCTCACACATTAATGCATCAAGTCATATTTAATAAATTCAGTGATAAATAAACACCAAGAAAGTTGTTTTCCATATATAGGAAATATCTCTCAAAGTGAGCTGTAGATTTGTCTGGGTTTTCTGTTGTTGGTTAAGTATAAGCCAAAAAAATCTGAAGCTTTCAGAAACAAGACTGAATTTGTAAAGCTGAAAACTGACACATTACTAATAGGAAGCCGGTGACATTAGTTTGTGGCAGTGCCCCTTACTAGAATAAAAATTTAACTCCAAATCAAATCACCAGGCAATAGAAGGGGAGCTTTGTAATATCATTAAAACATTCTTTTCAGAGTAGGCTTTCTTTTTAAACACAAATAGAAGCTTGATGCTTACAATAACTTAATTTGGCCTCATGCTTAGTCCAGGACAAATAATGTGTCTAGCAATTCCTACAGGTGGTATCTTGTGGCTGAGCATACAGCATAGTTCGAGGACACAAAATTGTCATTTTCTGATGGCATAATTCTCTTCATATAGGACAATTCTCATTGATAGAACAGTGGCCAAGTTGGCAAAATTCCTGTACGAAGTAGTATTCTTTTCCAACACTGATTAACAGGAAAGAGGCTGCTAAAATGGAACAGAAGTTCCCTGAGTATCATGAATCAGAGCTTGTTCACAGTTGTTCTAACATATATTTGGGCTGAATGTCATTGTGGAATCATTACAAGATTCCTGGGACCCTCTCCGCCATTTCGCCTACCTGGAGCTTATTGGAATAACCAACTCTCCATCTTTAAAGGAAATAAAAGAAAAAAATAGTTTGTGTCCTTTTCTCTGGTTATAATATATAAAGGCTTTGAAGTATTTGCTTCAGTTTCTTGTCTTGTTTGCTATTTTTATTGATCAGCATTAAAAAAATGGTTAGGTTTTTTTGATATTGTTCAAAAAATTTTGAAGGTATCAAGCCGTCATTTCACAATGTTTTGACTCTGATGTCAGAGTTAGATTAAAGTTTCTGTGCCAGTTTATTCTGATATCATGTGTCAATTGGTCATCCCCTTTGCTGGCCTGCATCAGATAAAAAAAAATACATGGTACCAATGTGCGATTTGTGGGATGACATTCTCTCACCACAAATTCTTTTCTGGAAGCATAACTAGTTGAAACTTCACCACAAAACATGAGAGCCCCATTTTTCAAATGCCTTTTTCTGCCATTCCAGCAGCTGACTTATGATCAGTTTGTTTATAATATGTTGACATTTTGACATATAGGAGAGGGTTGGATAAGTAAATTTAGATAAATAAATGCATGGAAACAGTCTGGAATAATTAAAAGTGAGTTACAATACAGAATGATCTGTGTTACCTAACTGCAATCCAAAAATTACGTTATAATCATGCAAAATACGACTTAAACACTTTTGTGAAGAACAGACCTATACTGACAAGACTGCTGAATGGTATGTAAGAGCAATAATTTAGAGAAAGATTTAAGGTTTGTCATAGTTTATTGTTACAGTACAATCTCTCACTGCAGTAGGGTGCCCAAGAGAGATGATTCAAACCATGCATTTTTATCAAGTAGAAGGGAATTAACTGTGCCTCAGTCAACAGCACTACAATGTCTCCAGAATATTTCAAGGGACCTAATGGTCGTATTTAAAAAATGCAAGAAGTTCTTATGCTCAAAATTCTAAAAAAAGATATGTGAATATAATCCAGGAGACATAAAACTATGTCAGGCAAAAGGAAATTGGCTTCTACCTTAATAAAGAGAGGGTTGAATAAACCTTATGAATATTTATAAGTATTTTCACATAGAAAAGGTATCTGACAATGAAGGTCCTTATAGAAGTAATAATATCCAAGATGTATTGTTCTGTCTTAAACTAAACATTTCCATGAAGGAAAATGGAGCATAGAAACAGCTAGCCAATAAGTGCAATGAACTTGTGAGCAATTGCAATTTTTAAAGTAAAACTAGATGTTTTCCTCATGTATAGGGTTTAATTTAGACAAGGTCAACTTTCCTGATCCTATCAGTCACTTTCCAGAATTTTCAACTGGCTAAAATCTCTTAAGACATTTACCACATAACTCAATAGAGGTACCTCTTCAAGCTGCAGTTGTCTTTATCTTCATAGCATCCCACTGATCCACTGTGGGATAGGGCTGAGGGTGCACAAACCTTATCAGCCATTTTTTACTTACTTGTACAACAACGGATTTGAATTGTCCAACAGTTCCCACATCAGCAGATCCCTGCTTCTTCTGATCATAGGATAACAAACTGGTTTGGGAATGAACTTTGAATAGTTTATGAGCCTTAAATAGCTTGAAGGTCATAGATTGGTCATCTCTGTATAAATCCATCTTCTGTGGGAAATTTCGTGACTAGTAAGTAGAAGGAGAAAAAGAAAGGTTTTCTTTCTTCTTGGACTTTTGAGTGAACGGGACACTCCTCTTGCAAGATGTTCAGAACGTCTTTACTTTGCATCAAGTCAATGTACATTTGATACAGACAATGTCTATATGAGATTTCATGCTTCAGGGCTTCAGCCTACAGAATTAAAAAGAAATCTCCCTTGATGACATCAAAGATCGGTTAAAGCTGGGGGTAAGCTATTGATTTAACCAAATAACTGATCTGAGGCAAGACAGAAAGTATTTTTCAAACACTGGGTTTATGAATCCTGCTTATACATTTAGGGCAAAACTGGTTGCCAAACTTTGGATGAGAAAGTATTTCTCCTCAGATTAGATTCACTGGCACCTACATTGTTTCTGGGTCTTTTCATACATGTTGGGTTGTGAATTAGCTCCTGTGTTCACCTACATGTTTTTTATATACTCAAGTGCAGGTAATGTGCAGTGGTGACGCCCCAGATTCTTCTGTTGTTGGTTTATGACAAAAATTTAATCTCTTCAGACTGAAATTATACAGTCTAACTCAAATTATCAGTTTTAACATGGAAATATCTGAATAATTTATAGCAAACCGTGAGATACAAGGGATTAGAAGAAAGATATTAGAAGAAAGATTTAGTGACCTTTTTCTGGCCTCAAGTTCTGTGCAACTGTGAAGCTATGTCACTGAAAAGTCAAAGTACAGAAGCTATAGAGAAATAACATGATTTTGTAGCTTACTAAGTAGATGTAAAATACTGTACTTTCCCATTTCCCACTTTTTAAATATCAATTTAGTAGGTTCAGCTCCTAGTGTGATAAAACCAACTGTACAACAGTTTTTCATTTTCTTTGCACTACTGTATGCAGGCAATAGAAACTCTGGTACAAATTGCTATTCTGATTTATTTCTATTTCACTTTCTTCTCATGATTGTACTGCAATAGCATTGAGACACTGCAATGAGATAACAGAACATTGTGGCGGATCTTGTAGTTTTGTCCATTTTCCCTTTAAGGTCAAACAGTCGTGAAAGACCTGCATATACTGTTTCATTTGTTTAAATTAATTGACTTTTCTCTAGAGTCTCTCATTCAACTTTATTCAGTTCCCACTGAAATAATTGGACCAGTCCATTAAGATCAAGTCCAGCAAAGCACTTAGGCACACAAGTTAAAACCCAGAAGTATTCCCATTAACTGCTGTGGATAGAGGTCTATACAAATATATCGGGATGACTTCTCATAAACAGATAATACTTATATTTACTAATCCTTTATATTTTGCTTGACAGACAATGGTAAACTACCCTTTCTAAAGCAATCCTCACTCTGATAAGACTGTATTCCAAAACATTGTAAAAATACTCAGTTTTATCAAAATTTTGAGATTACAGGCATGCATGACTAAAAGGAACAAAAATTATCTCTTCTGGTTAAGTATCAGATTAAGCAAGTTTTGTTCGAGTCAAGTGATAGGAGACCTACAGAGAAATTCCTATAAATCTACTTGTCTCCTAGGACAAGGATTTTCATTTAACTTTTCATAAATTTTATTTCTCTAAAAGTGTTGAACATTATCTAGTTTACTATATACATTGAAATAACAGTTAAGAAGTGCAATTAATTTCTTTTAAATGTTTTAAATATTTGTTATTATTTTCATTGAAGTAATGCCTACAGATACTGATAAAAACAAATACATTCCACAGTAAAATAAACGGTCCATTTCAAATAGTTTAGAATCTGAACATACATTCGAAAATCAGGATACTAATTGAGCAGATTTCTGCTGACCATAGCTATTTCCAAAGCATTTCTAAACTGAGTCTGAAATTCATCTTGCTGTTCTGCAGTTACTCAAATGAGAAATGATATGCACTACAGTGAAATCCTGTTTTCTTTTAGGCTAGATGGGTCATGTTTTTCTGGATTAGACTTAGAAGAAGGGAAAAGAAGCAAAAGAGTAAAACACTCCTTTTGTGTTATTTGGTTTCATTCTCACTGTGTATTCAAGAATGGGTTAATCTTTAAGTATAACAGTTACTTGGAGCATTCAGCACCATCTCTAACAAGGTAAAGAGGAATTCCTGGGAGTTTTAAGGGGCATAATTAGCCAACAGTAGATAAGGGGAACTTTTCCTGCTGGAAGAATAGACCGTTCAGGCTTGTTTGCCCCGGGGTGACAATGAAAAAAGCGTGGGTCTAAGGACTTTGTTTGCTAAATATTCCCTTTAGGAAAAGAGAGGCAGAGTCCAAAGTGCATACACTTTACTCTCCAAAGTAGGCGAGGCAACAGGAGTGGTTAAAAAACAAGAGAAAGCTATTGGTCATCTCTGTTTTACCTAAGAAGAGCAAAGTCGAATCATGCTGCGTGTCCTTAACCATATTAATTCTGCTGAGTTTTGAATAATTTTTCAGAGGACTAGACACAAACCAAGAACAACCTTCACAGTATGACAATAATAATTTTTTTAAATCAGAGATATTTTATAAAATTCACTGATAGCTAAAATTGGGGAAATTCCAAATAACTGCATATTCTTTTAAATAAACATCTACTTTCTCATTTATTTTGTACATCTGTGCTGAATTGCAGAAAATATAATGCTTATATCATTCAAATGAAATTAAATGAAGGACCTGTATCTGTTTGTATCAAACAGATACAAATACAAAACGTAGAAGTTTGTCAACAAGCTCCAAACTTCTGGACTTGTTTCAACATGTTTCTACTTGCCCATTGTGAGAATTCACTTGCAATGTATGACATTAATAACTTTATTGATTTTAAGAAGTATCTATATTTTTCTTTCAAACAACTTGTCATTGAGATTACTGTCCTTGGCTTAACATTTATATATTTCTTGGTCAAATATTATTTTACAGGGAGCTATCTTAAACAAATTTAAAATGCATTCTGAAGATGAAAAGAAGCAGAAGCGTACTGCAGATGGAAATAGTCATGAGATCACTGCATCCAGCCAGGGTCATGAATCTGAAGACAAACAGTAAGTATTCTTAGACATTGTAAAGATGTTCTGTATTGAAGCTTCTAAGATTACATTATCGTATTTTAGATTTTATTTTACCTTTCATTTATTTTATTTTATTTTATTTTATTTTATTTCATTTTATCAGGAAAGCCTAATAACAGCAAGCTTTGTATCAAGTTGAGAGTAGCATTGATTGACACATTCATTTGGTGCAGAAGGACCTTTTATCTTTTTCTTTTAAGGACTAAGTGCCCACAATATTGACTACAGCTTATTGAAAAACAATTCTAAAATATGACAGAAATTATGTTGGAATGGACATCTTGGATCCAGTTATGTCATCAGCTAAGAATTATCTTAAAATTTTTAGTATGGCAGGGAATCAATGTTTTACATAACTTGAACATTTTATGTATTCCCCATCCCCCATGTGCAAAAATTTGATTTTATAAGTTATCTTCTTCTTTCCTGTTTTGAAAGCTATATACTGCTTCAGTTCACAACTTCCCTAACCAGGCAGTGGAACCACCAGCCCTTGTTGGTGTTGTTTCACCCTTGAGAGGGGTGAACTGGAAGGAGCTTGAGTTAAATTTACAGCAGTCCGGAGCTAATGCTACTTATATACCTGGAGGTTTAAATACAAACATATCAAGAACGCTCAATAAATCATATTCATTTTTTACACAATTCTTTCCTGTAAAATTATTTCATAATTGTATTTTAATTGAACTTCATTAATATATTACAGTAGTATTTCTGTGAAATGTTGTCGCTTTTTAAATGCCCTAAAACTATCATACCTTTTAAGCAAGGGAAAGAAGAAGAAGAAAGTGGAAAAGGCTAAGATGGTCAGCCCATTTACACTGGTAAGATTTATTCTCTCTCTCTATGTACACATATATATACATGTGCGCACATTTCAAAGTGTAAACAAAAAATAGTTAAAATTATGTTAGAGTACTGCATATATGATCTTGTCTTTACCAAATACTTTGACACTACAGAATATTTGATATAGTATAGCAATCAAGCTGTTCTTTTTGTGGATGTAGTTTTATTAAAGAAGCTGTCTTATTACTGATATGGATTCTTAGGAGTCTTCCCTCAGTAAGTTGTCATGCTAAACACACCTGTACTAGATTTTTGTTTGTGAAAGCTAGGGATTTCCATGGTCAGTCATTTCTTCTGACAAAATGAAAAGGGTGTCCATATACCTAAGATTATGTGTGGTCTTGTGCTCTAAATTACCTGAGTTGGGTACTAATCACACTAATTAGCCCCATTAATCATTAATCAGTCACCTGAGTCAGCAGAAAAGGGCAACTCAATGGCACTGATGAAACTTAAAATTAAAAGTTGTGTACTAAAATGTACTTTAAATTCCAGAATTTTTAAATTTTCTGTATATTTTAAAAAAGGCAATCCATTATTATTTAATCAAAGTGAATCCTAGGTCCTCTTTTGGTAATACCGAAATGTTTTATATTTTGTAGTTTTAAGTGTGCATAATGCGCAGCAATGATATGGCAAATAACAGAAATAAAACTATAGCTCATGATACTGGCCAGTGCCCAATTTTTCTGCTTTGCTAGACCAGCTTGCACTTGTACAATTACATCATACCACTATAATTTACAACAGTAAACTTAGTATTTTACAGTACAGATTAAAGCCAATGATTTTGTAACAGATGAGCTCAAACTTTAAGTTCAATGGCAAGAGGTATTTAGGATTTCAGTACATTTTGATAATGCCTATGGTACATTAGGAACAGTTCTTCTGACTGCAAAATAATTAATTTATAGTAAAAGCAATTATTGTCTTAGTTATCACAATGCCATTAAAATTTCTTATAATTTGAACTTTAAATGGCAAGCCAAAAAAGGGCAAATGTCTTATGTCTCATTTTATTATGGCCTTTCTTACCCAGGTGCAGATATTGATGCATTAAAATAGTGCACTTCTCTGGTTTTGAGAGTTCATACTACAGAAGTGCTTATATTAGAAGGATTTATTCCTGTATATTTAAATTGTTTTGTAAACTTAATTTCTAATCAGATAAAGTTGTAGTTTTGTGACACTAGATGTACAATTCGTAGCTTTTGCTTGACTTTCTTGACTTTGTAGACATAACGCTGTGTTAGCATTCTAATACCACAGTTCGAATTAATTTCTCTTTTCACTCACAGTTTCGATACTCCAATTGGTCAGATAAATTACTAATGATACTAGGCACTCTCCTGGCAATAGCCCATGGAAGCAGTCTCCCTGTTGCGATGCTAATTTTTGGTGATATGACTGATAGCTTTGTTGCTTCTGGAGACTCAAATTTTCCAGGTAAGAATATATCTGCTATGAAGAGAATGATGGCTCATATTTGGAAAAGAGCCAGGAAGATTCAAGCATCCTGAAAGGACATACTGACGTCGGGAACCCCAACTTGCTACTATACTATGATGCAAATTAGTAACTCTTGTGTTTGTTGTAATAGGGATACACTATGGAAATTTTTTTTGCTCCTAATTCTTAGTTTCTGCATTAGGAGATTTTATTTTTAATTTTTTCAAATTATCCACTACAGCACACATTCAACAAATCATGTTTAACCGTGGCTGTGATAAATAGAAAGAGGCTGGTTTTCCATGAGTTCCTGTTGATTCCCTTGCATCAAATCTGACAATTACAGTTCACAAGGTGAATCAGATCAGTAAGTAGGTGCAACAGAAAATTCGTTACCAAAATAAAAGTACTAACTTTCTCTTGGATCCATTTGTTGAATAGCCTCATTTGCTGAATCAGAAATATGAAATCAAACACAAAGGGGGACAGGCATGCACTGCTGGATACAAGAGGGAAGAGTGATACTGTCACTTTGGTATCAATTCACAGTTAGACCAGATTATATTGTCCTCTGAACTCACACATTAGGTGTTAAACTTGTGAACAGGTTTGTTGCCTGAAATATTATCTAATAAGATTTCATTAAACATTTTAATAAAATAAAAGCATACTGCCTTTATCAGAACAAGTAATTTCTGATTTACTCCTTCCCAAGTACAATAAATTGATCAGATTTTTATGGTGCAAATGCAAAATGCTGCAGCTGTAGTCTTCTCAAAAGGTTTGTCACTAAGTCCTCATGCGGGGCAGTAAAATTTTAGTGCCAACACCAATATTATAGCCAATGTTTTCGTAATGGGTTAAGCTATCCACAGTTACTCATTTGATGTCAGTGTCTAGACCTGTATTTTTAATGGGTTTTGGCATTATACAAATGCCCTATATTTTCAAAAAAGAAAAAAATCAAACAGCATTTAATGAATGCTCAGGAAGACCTTTTAGTCTCAAGTTACATCAATGTAGTTTTGTAGTCAGTGGAGTTACAACTAACCTTATATCAGTATAATAATTGTTTTTTAATAGGTAGAACCCTGAAATCATCACACTCCTCCTTTTATTAAAATCATCTTGATTCAAAAGGAGTTGTAGCAACTCAAAATTTGCTGGAGAGCATGCAGGAAAACAAATTTGTTAAAACTTGCTCTATTAAAAGTATTTACTCTTTTCTTCCTTTCTAAGGAAACATTCCTGCAGTGAATTTCTCTTCAGATGTTCTTGGCAAGCTGGAAAAAGATATGACAAGGTAATTAGAAATTTATATTTCCTCTTCTTTTTTTTAATGTAGGCACACTTTTCTAGTCAAGTCATTCTTCTCCCACAGATGTTTTGCATACTTTAAACAATGTAAAAGCAATGGTTGATTGAATAATGTATGTAACTAAAGATTTGCACATGAGATTATTGGAGGCACTGGGACGATTCCTGAACATCCCCAGCCATTCCCAACAACTTCCCTGCAATGTCTTGCTCTCATCCATCCCAACCCCTTTTCAGGGGTGCTCTGTGTCCCAATGCCATCTGCATTTCCTTCCTTCTTTCTCTTCCTCTGAATTTATAAGCAGTAATTGTTATGCTAAAAAATTATATTGATATCATCCATCGATTCTTTGAGCTGTGGTGATTTACTGATAAAAAGCAGAATTAAAATTGCCAGGTAGTACCTACTTTGGTGCCAAAGCATCAAGTTCAACTACATTATCTGGGCTACAGAAAATACAGAGTTAGGTTATGCGTGACCTTAAATCTAGCACTCTAGAGCTGGCAATAGCAGAAGACAATAGTCAGTAGGTGCTTCTTCTACAAAGCTTCATAAAGAAAAGGTCAAATAAGCAGAAACATCAGCTGCCAATAGATGTGTTTTGTTAAGGGACTTTATTAACCACTGTCCATAGACTTGGTTTATGCAGAATGCCTAAAGTTCATGTACAATTTCTTGTACCACTTCAGCTTCTTTTCTTCAGGTTGAAGTCTGTTCCTCCTTAGGTATTGAAAAACATCTGACATCTCAGGAATGCTGATGTGGTCTTCAAGGCAGTTGTCTTTTCTGAAGAGAAGGAGATAAGGCATTCACTCTAGCGACTCTTGCTCATTTATACTGAAGTCCATTATCATTTCTGGTAACAGTGGACTGTAAACTTATAGATCATTTAGATTAAGTAGTTAAGTTCTAACTAAAAATATCTATTTACACCAAAAATAATTCTTTACCCTAAAATAAATGAGCAAGAGCTAGTTAGGAAAAGGCTGTTACTTAGAAATGAAGAACTCTTATGTAATGAGAATGAACCGGCAGGGAACTGGCAATTATGTTTTATAAGAGAATATGGACACATAGAGTTTCTTGCTCCCACAGCATTTCTGTCAGTTAGTCTCTGACATGAATTCAAGTAATGCATACACATTTCAGTGGAATAGTTTTGTGCCCAGTGATTTGAAAGCAAATTTGAAGGCAAAATTGCAGAACAAAATAATTTGTGCATTGGTGAAGTTACCCTAACTGTTCTATGTTTTGTAAATACCTGATGCTTAGTTGCACAACATTTGTAAAGTCTGTCCTATGCTTCTTCTAAAGGAACTTTAAAAATAGTTGTTCTTACTACGTATGCAATTATAGGCTTCTTTTTCTGAAACTCACTAAGATCTTAGTCTCCAGCATATATTTTGACAAGTCCAATAGTTTTATAAAGTGTCATATAAACAGCAATTCCTGTTAAAATGTAAAGTTAGATCATTTGAATTTAATTAAGTGTTCTGTTATTCTTGCAAATGTAAAAAATACCTGATTCATTTTCTCTACAGCAGTTAATTGTTCTCTATATTTCTACCTGTTTAATTATCTCTTTCTAGTAACTGGTCTTATGGTTGGATTGCCTTTAAAACTGTGTCACTTGCTGGTTTTAATTTCTCTTAATTTTAAAGATATTTGTGTTAGTGTTTTCATTTCCACTTTGAAATGAAAGAAATGACACAGCTTTAAAATCAACATATTTTCTTTTTTTTTCTACTGAAGCATATCTAACCTGTATTTTAAGAGCAGGATGTACTAGAATTACACAAGGTATTACTGACCTTTATAGCATAAGAATATTGTGTAAATCAATGTATCATTTATAAGTCTTTTAGACCAACAACCAATCACAACTATTTTTGATTAATGGTTTGGGTTTCTTTTAATCTCTGAACTCATATCACGTCATCTCAACTAAAAACAATAGGAATCCTCCCATTGTCCTCAGTGGGCTGTTGTCTAGGAGTCACTACTGCTTAAAGAACAAAGAGTACAGGAAAACAGACAAGCTGACACAAGGAAAGTGTGAATGTTAATATAGATCTACATCAACATCTAAATGTTGAGAACTGCCTGTTCTCATGACCCTAAGAGATGGTCTGTTTGAGGGATGTCCAGGATGGACCCACTGCTGGCCAAGGCCAAGCCCATCTGTGATGGTGGTAGATATCCTCTGGGATAACGTATTTAAGAAGGGAGAAAAAAAACCTGCGCAACAGAAGCTGCAGCCAGAGAGAGGAGTGAGAACATGTAAGAGAAACAGCCCTGCAGACCCCCAGGTCAGTGAAGAAGGAGGGGGAGGAGGTGCTCCAGGCGCCGGAGCAGAGATTCCCCTGCAGCCCCTGGTGGTGAAGACCACGGTGAGGCAGGCTGTCCCCCTGCAGCCCAGAGAGGTCCACGGTGGAGCAGATATCCACCTGCAACCCATGGAGGACTCCACGCCAGAGCAGGTGGGTGCCCGAAGGAGGCTGTGACCCCGTGGAAAGCCCGCGCTGGAGCAGGCTCCTGGCAGGACCTGTGGCCCCGTGGAGAGAGGAGCCCACACTGGAGCAGGTTTTCTGGCAGGACTTGTGATGACCCTGCAGGGGACTCACGCTGGAGCAGTCTGTGCCTGAAGGACTGCACCCTGTGGAAGGGATCCACGCTGGAGCAGTTCGTGGAGGACTGTCTCCTGTGGGAGGGACCCCACACTGGAGCAGGGGAAGAGTGTGAGGAGTCCTGCCCCTGAGGAGGAAGGAGCAGCAGAGACAATGTATGAATAACTGCCCACAACCCCCATTCCCCGTCCCTCTGTGCCACTGGCAGGGAGGAGGTAGAGAAAATTGGGAATAACGTTAAGCCCGGGAAGAAATGAGGGCTGAGGGGAAGGTGTTTTAAGATTTGATTTTATTTCTCGTTACCCTACTCTGAGTTGATTGGTAATAAATTAAATTAATTTTTTCCCCAAGTTGAGATTGTTTCACCCGTGATGTAATTGGTGAATGATCTCTCCTGTCCTTATCTCAACCCACAAGTCTTTCATTATATTTTCTGTCCCCTGTCCAGTTGAGGAGGAGGAGTGATAGAGCGGCCTTGATGGGCACCTGGCATCCAGCCAGGGTCAACCCACCACAAACATCACGCATGCCACCTGGTCTTTTAGACATTAACTCTGAAAGTACAAGTATGAATAAGAAGCAGCCTGAGTTTCTCTTTAGAAACAAATTGTTGAATGAGGAACGTATTACTTATTAGTAGCATAGAAGTAGGTTCTCTTTTCTAAAGTTTCTAGTTAAAGCCTTGAGTTAGTGTGTTCACTGGTTTGAAGAAGTTTTTTGTACCCCCCTCTTATTTCTCTAAGAATGCCTGCCAGCAGGTCAAAAAATAATAAAAACTGTTTACAAGGACAAAGTTCTCATACAGCTGTGTTCAAGTACTGAACTACATGTGTGGACTTGGTTGTATTTGTTACTCAAACAACAGTTTGCCTAAAACCCAACTATTTCTCAAAAGAAAAAGAACCATTATGTTACAATGCAGTGAGCATTTACTCTCTGTTAAGTTTCAGCAGTGAAATTACAGAATATATTTCATCAGCATGGAATCTGGCAAAGATATGAATCCCTTTTGATACAATTTCTCATGAAATAAAGTCCAAGCATAAAACAATTCTTTGAAGTGATGTAACATCATAAAGTAATTGTCTAAAGTAATTACTGCTGAATTTTGAAGTGGTGTTCTTGGTTTTACTTTGGTAGTTTCTGTGTAGAGTTTTAATGGAACTGAATATGATCAAGGTCAATATTCAACTAACCAGCATTCAGTTAGGCATTAACCCATTTTTATTAAACAGTTTAGATAAAGTTCATTTCATAATATGTACAGTTCCAAAGTCCCTGACTAAACTGTGTAGTATCTTAGCCACAAAAAAACTGGATTAAAGTTTAAAAAGTTTCATCTATAAAGCCATTATCTCCTTTTTTGAGCAGAGCATTTACACACAGATTCCTGCAATTTGCTCCTGCCAAGTTGCATGCTACAGTTCTAAAGAATCTGTATGCATAACTAGCTACATGTGAGTGAAAGTCCTAAGAGTTTTAAAGCTTTTTGCTAATGATTTATATAAATGCAGTAGTCTTACAATTACATGTAACACATACCACAAATATGTAGCCATTGGTTTTGATCATGTTTTACAAAAAGGGAATCAGTTTGGTTACGTTTTTCTGGTTTAGTTCTGGTTTAAGTTCACCTGTAAGTGATTCTGATGTCAATTCTGTATTAAATCAAGTCTGATTTGATCCTGTTTGAACGGTTTAAAACTGTGGCTCAAATTCAATTCCAGTTCGAGAAATGTAGTGATTCACACACTCCTTGGTTTTGATTTGACGCCCTGCTCATAGCACAGAGCTGAATTAAGTAAAATATCACTTATGAATAAAATAGAGAGCAAAAGAATTTTTGATCTAATGGCATTTGCTTGCAATAGATGTATATATAGTAATGCTGTATTCTCAGTCAGGAAATATTTACAGCATCCATGCATATATATATTTATATAGACAGGCATGTTGTATGATGTAAATTTGTGTGTAATATAGGTATATATGTTTAGATCTGTCTATATGTATTAAAACAAAAATGTTACAGCGTTTTTGGAAATGAGAGATTTAGGTGAAAAAGGTATTGTATCTGAAATACAGTCCTAAAATAATCTTATGAGAAAATATATACTATATTGACAAAAAGTAATTCCTGTCCAACCTCGTTTATTGCGTATCTGAAAACGTATTAAATCCTACTCGTAGAAAACTTGCCAAGTTTTACAGAGAAGTGTAAAATCTGGTAATAATAATAAACATATAAACTCTAATTCAGGTCTGAAACAGAAGAAGTAAGCATCAAGCTAAATACAGACTAGCAATGTAATTAAAAAACTAATTTCAGGGAATCTTGCCTTTTTTTTTTTCCTTTCAGATATGCATACTACTATTCTGCAATAGCAGCTGGTGTTCTTCTTGCTGCTTATATCCAAACTTCATTTTGGACCCTGGCAGCAGGCCGGCAAATAAAAAAAATTAGAGAAAAATTTTTTCATGCAATTATGAGACAGGAAATTGGATGGTTTGATGTAAATGATGTCGGAGAACTTAACACTCGTCTTCTAGAGTAAGTATACTATACATTTCCCAGTGTTATTTTGTCTTATTAAGCATGTATGAGTTACAATTTTTTTATTTTTATTTTAAAATGCAGTTATTTCATTGTGAAATGAAATTTCACTGTGAAATTAAATTGAATTATTTCATTGTCAATTGAAGTTTTCAAGTTTTCTCATGGAGAGTCTCAGGGACTGAACTTCTAATACTTCTGATACTGGACTGTCACAAGGATATCAGAAAAGCATTTTGATAAGTTCCCTTGAACTCTGAGGATGACTAAAGCCCAGCCTATGAGATTACCCCCATGAAGAGAAAACATAGTTAATTTCTGTGCACACTGAGGACTGAATAAGGTGCCAGCTGACCCTAGCAGCATGAACAGCTTTAACTGCATGACAAGCTATTCCTTTGTCTTTGCCTACATGAAAGGTTTTATCTTTTCTTTCCAGATATCCCACAGTTTCCAAACAGATCAAAAATTTGGAGTTAAGAAAGTGAGAGTAACTTTGCACTGCAGACAGAATTACAACCTTTTCAGACAAAAGAGGTTTATAGTATTACATTTTCACATGAAACATGAAATTTTCCTTGCCCAAAATATATAGTGCTTTATCTTGAAGCAAACTGTTGTTTGGAAGTAATTGAATAATAAAGATTATCCTCCACACATATGCCCATGTAACAAAACTGAAAAGCTTTCTTGTGCTTCCTACATTTTCCTTCCTGTCTGGATGTAATTTGTTTTTCAGTGATGTCTCCAAAATCAGTGAAGGAATAGGTGACAAAATTGGATTGCTTGTTCAAGCAGTAACAACATTTGTAACAGGATTTATTGTTGGTCTCATAAGAGGATGGAAATTAACACTTGTAATACTAGCAGTCAGTCCTGTCCTGGGACTTTCAGCAGCCATCTGGGCAAAGGTAGGTTAACATACATTCAGTGACAGGTTTTATATTATTGAGAGATAATGAAATAAATCTACATATCTGTAATTCCTACTGTTACAATGTATTGCTTAGAACAATTATAGCTTTAGGCAATGTCTATGTACATAAGCTCTCAGGTGAACTGTTTGTAATTACTCTCATGTAGTTTGAATATTATAATTCCCATAGATTGGACAGACTTGTTTGATTTGAAGCTGTTTCTGCTAATATAGCATATTTTTATATAGAAAAGGAAGCAAGACATACGAGTAGCATCCACATCTGTAATTGTTAAACTTCATCCACATGAGTACTTGTTCTGTTGAAAGGAATAATTGCATCTCTTGAAAAATAAGTGAATAAATTAGACCAAGCCTTGGTCCCAGACACAGAGTTTCTTTTCAGAGTTGTTAACAGCTTTGGTAAGAAATTTTAGACAGACTTAGGTGAGAGAAGTACTAAATTACCATGGGATTGGAGTGACTTACATTTGTAGTCTGGAAGCCTTTGGATTTTTATGGGATTTTATTTGCCTTATATTTCAAAGATCATATAAACCTTCTCTGTCTTGAGTGAGTATATTGTGGAAAACGTAGGGGTAGAGAAGCATGTGCTACATATGTCTACTACCTAAGAGTCTTCATGGACTGTGGCAAATTAATGTAAGCTATAGAGCCCTGTGGCTAATGTAGCCAGAGATGAGAATGAGCTGAGGAGATCTGCCTGGGGAGAACCACACCACCTCAGTATGAGTAGTCATCTAATCTCCTGCACTGGCTGAAAGCAAAGTGGAAAATCCAGCCCTTAGCTGTTGAGAATGGGTAATGTTGAATTATTTGATTGAATTCATAATATACTTAAGGATTTTGATATTGAACATTCTGCACTCATACATAATATAATCGAAAGGCTTCATATTGGAAGAAAGTAACTGTGATAAAAGCCATGAAGTGCTTGAGCTCATTCTGTTTTTCTTAAGCCAAAATATTTGATTCTGTACTAGGTTCTCTCTGCTTTCACTGACAAAGAACAAGCTGCATATGCAAAAGCAGGTGCTGTTGCAGAGGAAGTTCTGGCAGCAGTCCGTACTGTAATAGCTTTTGGAGGACAGGAAAAAGAAATTAAAAGGTAAGAGCAATGTTTGCTTTCATCAGCTGATTTTAAAGTACTTGCTTCAGATGGTTTGAAATTTCCTTGTATCTTTGCTGTTGAAAGTTTGTCAAAACAAGTAAGTCTTGTGCTTCCTGCATTTTTAGGTAATGCCAAATTGTCTGTTACAGGCTATTATAAGTTTTACTGCATGTTGAAAGACAATTAGTTATTTTTCTAGAAAAGGACAAAGTAAGTTGATATATTGTCTCTACTCTAGAAAGTGTAAAAACTGCTTTAAACTTCACAGGGTGAGAGCTTTAGACAAAAAAAAAGCCCCTGCCATGAGAACAGATGATGCTATCCTTCATTATCTGATTACTTAGTAGTTGTGAAGGTACTAATAAACAATACCTCTATTTCCACTATACTGTCAAACATCATTCTTGTGATATATTTTAACCTTTTTATCTTAAGCTAACAATTATAATCTCAAAACCTGTCATGAATGGTTCACGGTCAAAGTTCACTGACCTGCATGTTATTTGAGGAACTTGAATGCCAGTCCCTGAACTGCAATGTCCTTTTTTTTCCTATATACCAGGTTGGCTGATGGCCTTTGTACGAGTTACTTTAAAGTCTCTGTGCCTGACTACCAGGCTTACATTTGTACAGTCTTAGGGTTACGTATTTTATATATCTTGTTGTACTTTATGAGTGTTCTTTTTCTAATTCATCCACAGACTTTTTGGTGCTGTGTGCCACAGTACAAGTCTGAGGCTATTTTGAACTTCTTTCTTTCAGATACCATAAAAATTTAGAAGATGCTAAACGGATTGGAATAAAAAAGGCTATTACAGCTAATATTTCTATGGGTGCTGCTTTCTTACTGATATATGCATCATATGCACTGGCCTTCTGGTATGGAACTACCTTGGTCTTAGCTGATGATTACACTATTGGCAATGTTCTTACAGTAAGTATTAATAGTAAATTCCCAATAATAGTGAGAAATACTAAAGAAAATACATTAAAGTGTATATTTGGAACTTATTTGAGTTTAATAATAATTATGTCCCAAAATTGGCAAAATAGCATCCCTTCTTAACAAAAAGATTCTTACCACAGAAGTCTACATGTTGTTTCTATAGCATCTCAAAATCCACATCAAGCCAAATAAAAGATACATTATTTTCAACTCTTTCTACATCTTTTCTGAATTCCATGAGATCAGACTAATATAGAAACAGTTCAATCAAAAACTGAAGTACAGTACCCTTCCTAGTTGCTTTTTGTTTTCAGATTTCTTGGGCTGAATATATTTTCAGGATGCAGAAGAAAATACTTTTATTTTAGCTGGTGTGTTGTCTAAGTAGATCATTTTATTGATACTTTTCTTATATTTTGCACCATAAGAGCTTGGAATCACTTCTCAGTATTTTTAGAAATCAAGGGTGAGAAAAATACACTTGTGACTAGGAAATATGTCACCATCTAACCAAAGGACGAAAACCATAACTAATAACTTAAATTCTTTTGATGTAGCAACCATTCTAATTTTGTGTGAGATATCAAATATGGTAAGAAGAATAACTTTGTTAACCGTGATGAAACCCAGCCAGGAGACCACATATTTTTTAAACTACCTGTTTTGTTTTATTTATGAATCACTGAAGTTTGCGAAAAATGGCTTTGATATGTGTTATTGACTCTTTTGAACCTGCCTATTTTATTTTTAAAGGCAGGCTGGCATACAGAACATCTCAGTGAGGTTCATGCTCTTGTGTGTTATTTTTTCAGTTCAAAGTATTTTCAATTTCTGTTATCTATGTTGTAGTTCATTGGAATGGTGTTGTTATAACATGGACGGGAGGGTGTTGACTTAAGTGTCACATCTGTGAATGACCACTGTTGGAGAAAAGATGATGGGTGTGATGGACCTTTGCTCTGACGTACTATGGCTGTTATGATCTCTGAGCAGTGTGGTTTTACTACTTTTGTCTTGATACTAGCTGAAAGCAATAAACTATGATTCTCTGAGAAAATAATATTTTTTTTCTTTTTCTGTTTTTTCTTGTTTGCTTGCACTCACTCTCCTTCATTCCAGCAGAGGAACCCTATATTACTTTGTGATGGAAAAGTTGGATTTGTGTACTTCTGTTTCACTGCCACTTTGAAAGCAGAATGAAAGTGCCTTGCATATCTGTCTTTGTTCCATTGGAAGATATGCAACATACTTTCTGGTCTTTGGAACATCTTTTGCCAAAGAATGAATTAGTACAATAAATCCTGAGACATCAAGTGTAATTATACATTTTTTGGCATAGATTTTGCAGGTCTCTGTCACTTTTTACTTCTCATCAATATGTTTGCAACATGCACATTGTGCAGGTACTCAGATCTCAGCTAAGTCTTAAAAAGCCCTTTTCTTAAAGTTATTCTCTGTTTAAGAGAGACCCGTTAATTTTTTCTTTAATTCTAGATTCCTTAACCTTCCGTTAACAGGCATGGAGGCTCCTGACCCAAAGATATCTAATGTAAATAAATAAATAAATGTAATTGTCTGCTTGAATAAGAATTTATATATGTCACTTAAACATTTCTTTCAGGTCTTTTTCTCTGTATTGATTGGAGCTTTCAGCATCGGACAGACTGCTCCAAGCATAGAGGCATTTGCTAGTGCAAGAGGAGCTGCCTATACGATCTTTAATATCATAGACAATGTGAGTATCTTTGCCCTCACTCTCATTTCAAACTGAGACACCCTTCTTTTTAAAGTACAGGCACTATTTATGGATATGAAGTTAGTAAAAGTAAATAACAGTTTGTAAAATAATCAGAAATATAAACATAAAAGCAGATAGAATGTGTAATTATTAGTCAGTTCCTCTTTGTCTTCTGGAGTTATCAGTCCTTCCTTCAAAGGTAAAAGTACTGGATCTCTGATCACTTGGTGTCGGAGGTATTCTCTAATGTTTTTATCATGAAAGGCACGTCACTAGTAGCGTGAGTGTCAGCAAATCAATAAAACACAACCTAGTAACCTGGATGTGTACTTCAATTGCCAAGAGAGTCTGAAATCAGGGAAGCTGTGATTTTACTAGCTAATGAAGCTCTATGAAAGGCAATTGCATGTTCTGGATTATTGTTAAGACACAGTTCAAGTTATAGACCCACCCCAGATGGAAATAAAACCAGTGATAATTAAGAACTCTGTTTCTGCTTAATGGTCAGGGGATTGGTTCTTTCTCACACAAATTGTTTCAGCAGAAAGGGCAAAGCTATAAACGAACAGTGTATGAACAGCTCATTAGAGATGATTTGTTCAGGTTAATCATCAGGCAGTAAAATGAATCTCAAATTGTGGCTACCTGTTGGTACAGTCTTAAAGACAACGTAGTAAATTCACACAAAAGCTTAAATGGAGAAATTATAAAAGTATTCTTGCATGAGCAGATCATCAATGTAGTAATGAGACAGCAAGACAGCATGCTATTTACATGTTTCAGAAATCTCACTTAAATTACTTTAACATTACATTTAATATCTCTGCAGAATAATGGTGCACTCTAGGACCTTTTTATGAAAAAAATCATTAGGAAATATGATACGTTTGTGTTTGGTTTTATTTATTTATTTTATTTTGCACAGGAACCTCTAATTGACAGTTATTCAGAAACAGGTTACAAACCAGACCACATTAAGGGGAACTTGGAATTCCAAAATGTTTACTTCAATTATCCATCCAGACCAGATGTTGAGGTACTGTAAATGCAACTTTACACATATTACAGTTAAACATGTGGATCATTTGTTGTCATAAATAAAATTTTGTTGAAAATATAACAATTCCAAGTTGATTCTCTAATTTATATAAAACTACCTTGACATCACAGTGATTTTAGCTAGAATTATTTACACCTTAGCTAAAGGTGTTAAGTTTTCTGAATAATTTTCTGTCTAAAGCTATAGTCAGTGTGGTTATGCAATAAAACTTAAAGATTTATTGCTATCAGAATCTAAATTTACGCATCTAACCCAAGTGGTTGTGTATAGTAGTAATAATAATGAGATAGTGGGTTTCAAAAGTACTTACAATGCAGCTCTGTTAAGACTATATCTCAACAAGTTAAAGAAAGCAGATCCAGCAAGGACCTGTTATATATGGAACAGAGATAAGAATCTGTGTTTTTCTGTCTAGACAGAGAAAAAAGTTTGCTTTTTAAAGCACTGTCATAAATCCAGGGTCTTAATGCAGTGGAGGTGGAAGATATTTGAGTGATTTCTGAAAATATTTTCATGAAGAGTGTTTTTGTGCTATGTAACTATTTCCTTCCCTATTTTGAAGGAAAATCACTGAGCTTGATAAAGGGATCTTTCTTACTTTTGATAGGCAGAAAGGAAAGACACAGAGCTTTCTTTTTACGCCATTTTTACTCATAAATATGTTAAATATCTTGGCTTTTCCTTCTATCAAGAAAGTGAATGAAGTGAATGTGCTTGATTTTTCTTCATATAGAAATATAAATGAAAAGACAACTATTGATCTCAGTGGATTATTTTATAAGTTTATAGAGGTATGATACAACTAGAGAGTTCTCCCCCATGGTTTCAGAGATAATAATTATAGGAAGTTAAGGCTACACCAAACATTTAGTATTTCATAAATTACAGTAAAGAGAAAAATAAGGAGGTCAGATAACTCAGGGTAGTTAATTTCTGCATAAGTTTAATCTACATGACTTTCAAGTTAACTCTTCTTTTCAACAGAATTAAGTGCAGCAAAGTAACTGACAGACATGATGAAGACTGCAAGTTACTTCTTATCTCACTAGACTGATTTATTTGCTGTCCTTACTGTCTCTTCTCTGTTTGCTTTAAGTTGTTAGAAACAGCCTAAATGGATTTAATTATGGATTTTATTTTGGTATAGGAAAAAGTTTCTGATCAATAGTCCACTGAAATCAGTGGTAATCCACAGGTTTTATATCAAATTCTATTTGCTACTTTATTTACATTAGATTTGTTTTATACAAGGTCTACAGACTAAATGATCTATAGCATTATGACAAGAAGATTAAAAGATTAAATAAGGCTGCTTCATAAATTTTCAATTGTTATCACTTATGTTGGACTTCTTGTTTCAATCTAAAAATGTTGTAGCAAAATAAGACATACTAGAAGTTATGATTTGTCTATGCCTCTTGTTCCTAAACAGTGAGATATAATTCACTTGTAAAGCACACAAATATCAGTACTAAGGGTGAAGAGGCAGCAGTAGTGCTGAGGGTAGAAATTTAGGAAGAAAGAGACCGTGACAAGGACACAGGGCTGCAAGGTATTGGGAAGTACATTGGGAGAGTATCGGAATGTATCGGTGCGCGGTTGTACATTTAGAATGGAAAAATGCACTTAGCCATGATGAAGATGCTGACATTCAGGTATGCATAGTTCATTGTAGCCTAGTCCTTCTAGAAGAGTAATTAGCAAAAAATATGCTGTTCTTCATTTCAGTATACATTTCTAACCACAGAAGTTGTACAAAGTCATGAAAGCTGTACAGACTCCTGTACACCTTTTCTTGTGTAAAGTAGAAACAAACACACTTTATTCCTTTTTTCCTATTGTTGTATCTCCTTACTACTCAGGTGAGCAGGTGAAGCAGAAAGGTGGACAAAATTAAATATACATGGCATGGATGTGCTAAATGTGTGTCTGTTCTCCAGCCCCACTACACAACCCAATACAGGTTATATTCTTGAAAATAAAATGAAGAAGCAATTACATGGCACCAAAGAGCTATATTTACCCTTTTTAAGAGACCCAAGGAAGGCAAAACTTTGTATCTTCCGTGGTTGTGAAATGCTATATTGTATGCTGACTAGTACAAAAAGGTTATATATTGTACAATGAAATGTCACCATTATAAAGAAGCCCCACCAGTAATTCCAATCAAAAGGGGAAAAATTAAGGATACTTTGAGGTTACTAAAATGACTTTCCCTCCAAAACAATGTAGAGTATATTCTGTCACTTTGAACTGTGACTTTTACTGTATAATAGTTTTCCTGTAGTTTGCATGCTGCATTAAAGAAAAAGGTGAGGCAACATAATACAGAAATATTGCATCATATTTTTTCTATATTATATTTTAGTTACAGGTAGTAATCATATTGTTATTATTTTGTCATATGAACTGGTTCATGATATGGGTAATTGTGAAGTATGCTGTATAATACGTTGATATTGGACCAACTGTGATGTAAATATGAAGAAAATTAAGCTGAAGTCATTAGTTATCCAAAATTTAAACTCACCTGTTTATAAATTTTACTTTGTACCAGATTCTGCTATAAATATGAAGGGTATGTTATTGTAGTCTTTAGAGTTTCTTCAAATTTACACTGACATTTTTACATACAGTTATGTTTTTGGTTACCCTTCTTATATGCACAGATACTGAAGGGCTTGAACCTCAAGGTTAGCTGTGGCCAGACAGTGGCCCTGGTTGGTGGCAGTGGCTGTGGGAAAAGTACAACCGTTCAGCTCATCCAGAGATTTTATGATCCCAAGGAAGGCACGGTAAGATACCTCAAGTAAGATGACTGCTCTGTGTGTCACAGTTGTTGGAAGTCTGGTTCTGGCCTCACAGCCCTTGTTCCAATGGCACGATAAAGTCTCCCCGAAAGAGGCAAGTGCCAGCCTGGGGAGAGAGGTTTCTTGACCAAAACTCTTAGTAAACAGTTTTTGTCCGCCTCCTTTCACTTAGGTTACCATTGACGGGCAGGATATTAAGACCTTAAATGTAAGATATCTGCGGGAGATTATTGGTGTGGTGAATCAGGAGCCCGTGCTATTCGCTACTAGCATTGCAGAAAACATTCGTTATGGCCATGAGGACGTCACCATGGAAGAGATTGAAAAAGCTACCAAGGAAGCAAATGCTTATGACTTCATCATGAAGCTACCCAATGTAAGCAAACCGTCCGTCCTGCTGAAATAAATTCTCCTAAACCTTCTTGTGCCAAAGAGTTCCTTAAAAGCGATTCTTGTAAGCAGAGGAAGCTATCCCTGGAGCTGTGAATAAGCAGAGCTATGCAGACCTTCCTCATAACTTTTGAGAGTAATGTTAATTTTAAATCTTTAGGTCACGAATTGGTGGGCATTTGGAGAACTATTAGAATTCCAGGGACAAAACCAATTAGGCAGGTATATCTAAGTGGCTGTTTATCCTGTAGAGTTTTAGAGGAAGGAGGTGCTGCTGCTGGGGCTACTGATACCGACGTGCCTTTTCTTTACACTGCCTTTCTTTGGTGAAAGGACTGTGCCACTGAGTGTTTTGGAAACGTGTGTGGTTGTCTTGTAGAAGTTTGAAACCGTGGTTGGAGAAAGAGGGGCACAGCTGAGTGGAGGTCAGAAGCAAAGAATAGCAATCGCCCGAGCACTGGTTCGCAATCCTAAAATTCTTCTGCTTGATGAGGCAACGTCAGCTTTGGATACTGAGAGTGAATCAGTTGTGCAGGCAGCACTGGACAAGGTCAGTAGTGTTCTAAAATGAAGTAGGTAAGCAGGAGCCTAATATTTACTTTTTTTCCAGACATTTGTTGAAAGAACTGCAAGAAATAGAGACCCTTAAAACACAAATGGTAAACTTTGATTTGGCAAATATTCTCTGTACAGAGAATTTTTGAGATCCTGTAGGTATTACAGAGAGCAATCTTGTTTCAAGTGAGAAGATGGAATTATATTTTCTGCATTATTAAGCTTAAATCAACATTTTCTTGGTCTAAACACCATCCCTTGCAATTTTCTGTCTTACTGACATGCATATTGTTGTCAGTCACCTACTTAATTAACTTGTGTTGAAGACTGGCAGACAAGGTAAGTGCTACCAGCATGTCATAAGTGATCATAGCAGTGACTTCACAGGAAACACTCCAAGGAAACATTTGCTTCAGTTAACATGAATACTTCTAGGTTCTTGTTTTGTTCTTAATGTAGAGCTGTCTCATTAAGGGACAGCTGATCCCTGGTGCAACTCAGGAGTCTCTATATAGGTACTGGGGCTGTACCCCCAAATGGTATTCTGAATTTACTCAGTCAGATTCTGCTGGAGTACTGTAAGGCTTCCCACTGCTGTTGGATAGAGAAAGACAGTTTGAGGAGAATTATTAATGGAAATACATTTAATAGAGAAGTTATTTCTCTAGCCTTTCTTGGTCACATTATCTTATAAATTTGGATCCTCATAAACCTTTGCAGAAGACCTAAGGACTCATAGAATGGTTTGGGTTGGAAGGGACCTTTAAAGATCATCTAGTCGAACCTCTCTGCAGGGCCATCTTTCACTAGATCAGGTTGCTCAAAGCACTGTTCAACATGATTTTGAACACTTCCAATGATGGAGAATCCACAGCTTCTCTGGGTAACCTGTTCCAGTATCTCACCACCCTCATTGTAAAAAATTTCTTCTTTATATCCAATCTAAATCTACCCTCTTTTATTTATAACCATTGTCCCTTGCCCTGTCACTACAGGCCCTCGTAAAAAGTCTCTGTCTGCCTATGTTAGAAGCCCCATTTGTATACTGAAAGGTCACAATAAGGTCTCCCCAGAACCTTCACTTCTCCAGGATGAACAATCCCAACTCTCTCAGGCTTTCTTCACAGGAGAGGTCTTTCAGACCTCTGATCATTTATGTGACCCTCCTCTGGACCAGCTCCAACAGGTCCATGTCTTTTTTGTACCAGGGACTCCAGAGCTGAATGCAGTACTCCAGGGGGGGGGTCTCACCAGAGCAGAGCAGAGGGGCAGAATCACCTCCCTTGACCTGCTGGTCATGCTTCTTTTTATGCAGCCCAGGATACCGTTGGCTTTCTGGGCTGCGAGTGCACATTGTCAGCTCATGTCCAATTTTTCATCTACCAGTATTCCCAAGCCCTTCTCTGCATGGCTGCTCTCAATACATCCATCCCCCAGTCTGTATAGATATAGAGGATTGCCCTGACCCAGGTGCAGGGCCTTGCACTTGGCCATGTTGAACTTCATGAGGTTCACATGGGCCCACTCCTCCAGCTTGTCAAGGTCCATCTGGATGCCGTTCTTTCCTTCCAGGGAATCAACTGCACCAGTCAGCTTAGTGTCATCCGCAAACTTGCTGAGTGTGCACTCAATCCCATTTATCTATGTCAATGATGAAGATATTAAATAGTATTTGTCCCAGTATGGGCCCTTGAGGGACATCACTGAAGATGAACTCCATCCAGGTTCCAACAAAATTCCACTGCTTGGGATCATTACTTTGATCATTTAAACTAAATGTTGCTTGATCATTTTAATACAGCCTGGTAATTAAAATGGCAAGCCATGACACTTGATACATCATATGTGATAGGTTTATAAATAACCAAAGACAGGTAGTTGAAATGTATTTCACATGAAATTGTAGAGAATTTTATTTTCAGTGAAGCTACTTGAGTCAACAATGACTTAGAGCTTAAAACCCTGAAATTTTTTTAAATGTCAGTGTGAAATATTTTCTAATGCTTCTGAGTATAAACTAACCTTCACAGATTTTAAGGTTTAAGTGAACAACTATGGGCTTAAATATAAAAAGTTTTAGCATTTTTTAAATTTTAAGGTTTTTAACATTGTAACATTCTAAAATATTAAGTATTGAGAATTTTGTTTAGATATTTGTGATCAATATTTGATGGGTTTATGTACCACAGTAAAAGATTGTCTCTAATATTAATTTTCAAACTAAAGATTATATTTCTGTTTTAAGGTACTCATTGAAATCTGTTTCTTAATTTTTTTTTTTGAAAGCTATGTTTTTCTGTGAACCATTTTAATGTTTCCCTTTGGTCTTATTCAACTCTATTATGAAGATGAACAATTTTTGAATATACTTAGAAATACTCATACTAAGTATTGTTATTTCTAGGCAAGGGAAGGACGCACAACAGTTGTAGTAGCTCATCGACTGTCAACAGTCCGAAATGCAGATCTTATAGCTGTGTTCAAAGGTGGAGTTATCACAGAACAAGGGAATCATTTTAAATTGCTTGAGAGAAAAGGACTATACTACAAACTTGTTAACATGCAGGTACTTTTTTCTTGCTAGCTGTTGCCTCATTTTCTTTTCTGTATTCCATGGCCAAAGTTATTGTATACTATCAGAAGTATGGGGAATTCTGCAGCATATTCTGTTACAGCAAAAGAATATGTACTTTGAAAGGAGAGCAGTAATTTGAGAGAGAAGACCACTAGTTTTTATATCAGACCTATTTAAACCCAGGATAGTACATTTTTAATCCTCTAGGGATTTAAACTTAAAAGATTATTTTACGTTTTCCTTTTATGCAGTTAATGTAGAGCAGCTGACTGCAGTAGTCTGTTATTCCATTGCTTGCTCTTAGCCTATGATAAAAGGTAAAATACAGTAGCTGATACGGGAGGAACAGATTATGCACATTTTAAGCTGTTTAGTTATAATACTTCATACTGAATTTCTTTCTAAAGAAAAAAATGTGGAGCAATAGGAGAAAAAGAAAAATAATCCAGCTGTGCTGAGTGCAAAAATATGTACACTATTAAAGTTATCCGGCTAGAAAAAAGAGATTGGAAATTAATATAAATATGAGAAAAGTATTAGTTATGAAGTGAAGAACAAAATACTTTGATACTTCCCAATGTCCCACGCAATAGCTAGGTTATAGCTGAGTTTCACTGTAGCCTTCTGTGTCACTCGTGTTTTACTGCATAACCACCATGCTCATTAAAGAAACTGAAGCTGCTATCTCAGTATGTCATACTGAAGAGAGTAAACTAGGCCAATTAAAACATTTCTTCATAAAATAACTAAGAGAATGCATTTGGTCACCTTAGATTGAAAGTAACTTTGTATTCAAGCAAATGTGATAATGAGACATATTAGAAAATATAGAATGGAAAGAAAATAAAAAATAACAGACAATAACATAAAATTGAAAGAAAGCAAAAGAATTTATTTTTATTAGTAGCACAAAAAGCGGTAAGAAATAAAATCCTTCCAGAAAAAAAGAAATACAAGTTGAAGGCAACTTTGAATCCAGTTGCTATTAAATATCTCAGTGGTGGGTAGACTTTTATTTATTCTGTCAAAGAGACTGACAAAACTGCCACCAAAAGAAGGACTCTTTTCCAGACTGTTCAGATTTTTTGGTCAAAATCTCTTTTTGATCTGTTCTGTCCTGATCTTCCTTATTACATTTAAAGTCAAGAATTGTTAAGTGTTCTGCACTAAAGAGGGGTAATTTTTTCTCACTTCATGAATAAACAGTGTATCCACCAAGAACTCAGTCAAAAAGATCCCAAGATAAGTGCAAATGGTTTACACTCAGTTTAAAACTCTGTTAGGAGTTAATTCATTAAAAAAGAGCAGCTACTTCCGTACCCCTGCCTTCCACTTAGTATAAGTATTTTCTTGAGAGGTGAGATACTCATATATGAATGAAGCTCTGAAGATAGAGATCTACTCAGATATATAACACAGATTTTCATATCTGCTTTATAGCATTACATTTTTTTCCCCATATCTCTTTCCACTGAAACAATCAAAGTTACTTTTACTTTGATTGCCTCATAATTTTGGAAGTTCAAAGTAATACATGCATAAATAATCTTAGCATCATGCTCTTCCCTCTTTTAGGCAATAGAAGCTGAAGTTCCATCATCAGAAGATGAGAATGCACTCAGTATCAAAAAAAGTGAATCTGAACAAGAATTTGAAGAATCCTTAACAAAAGGATTGAGAAGACAATCAACTCGGAGAAGCATGAAAAAGCCAGGAGCACAAAATGATGATCCTGATGAGAAAACAAGTTCACCTGTAAGTATCTTTGCACAGCTGTTAGTGAACTTTGATTCCTTTCAACAAAGTATGTTAAAATTAAATTCATTCTCCTGCTTCAGAAAGGTACAACAAGAAGGAGGCATTTGATAGAGGTGAAAAAAAGTGAGAATTTTCCAATTCTAAATAGCCTTTGATTGATAATATTCATAACTTGTTTTGTTATTCTCACCATGAATGATTATACAAATAAAATGGGACTCTAAAAATCTGTAACAAGAATGAGTTTATTCTTGGAAATCAGTTTGCTATAAAAGAAATATACTTACATATATTTGCATACCATACCAACATAGTCTATACAGGTTAAACATTCATTTTTGCATCAGAAACAGAACATTCAGCCCAACATACAACTCTGACAACAAACCTTACAAAAGAATCATACAACAAATATGACTGCATTCATATTTGCAGCAAATACTTTGCTGTTATAAAGTGCTTAATGAACAATTACTTGAATTAATCTAGTAATGGATTACACACAGCAATATGCCCAGAATGAATAGTTCAGTCACCATTGACCAATACCAAGAGTATTGATAAATGAAAATGATATAGATAAACTAAAATATGATGACAAGAGCTGTAGATATATTCTAACAGCTCTTTCTTCCTTGTATTAAAACAATAAAAAGAAATGTACAATCAGTTAATTATTCATGTTATTAAAAAGCATACATTTTGACTTCCCCTGAGTAGATTCTGGGAGTAGGAAATTGACTATTAATCTCTCTTATTCTCCATATTTCTCCAAATACATACATGTTTGTACTAACAGAATTCCCATTTTTTTAGGATGAAGAATTACCTCCAGCTTCATTTCTGAAAATTATGAAGTTGAACAAAACTGAATGGCCATACTTTGTAGCTGGAACTGTATGTGCAATTATCAATGGAGCTTTACAACCTGCATTTGCAATCATATTTTCAGAAATTATAGGGGTAAGTTTGAATAAAATATGCAAAAAACTATAAAGCCCACAAAATTTGTATCTAATAAAACCAGGTCTTAAAAAATCACAGCATAATGACGCTGAGGAGTGGATGAAGCACTATTACAAAAAACGGAAAAATTATATGAAATTTACAAAATCCTCAAAATCTTATTACAACCTAAAATTTGCTTGTTATACCTATAATCCTATGTAACATATGCTCGAATTTTATATGAATACAAATGACTAGCAAACATAGTTATTGAAAAAGATGGGAGTATTTTAGATTATTAGTTGATTAAAAAATATATTGTTTTATAGATTTTTTCAGAAACTGACAAGACCATTTTAAGAGAAAAGAGCAACTTATATTCAGTGCTGTTTTTAGTACTTGGGATCATTTCCTTTTTTACTTTCTTTTTTCAGGTATGTTTTATTGTTTTAGCTTTATTATAATTGTTCATCATGTTTTAGAAACCAGATCTGTAACATACTAAAAAGTTGTATCTTCTTAATACACATATCTCCAACTCAAACCAGAACCCGCATTTCTGGTTCTAGATGTGCCTTGTGCTGAACTGAATCTTTTTTGACCTAGAGCTTCTCACATGTTAGAGACCTGCCAACCTATTCTGACCTCTCAAGTTCAGAGCTTCCCCTCTTCTTCACCAGTCAAACGCATCTCAGCATGAAACTCTGGATTCTCTCTCTTTCTTCCATTGCCACCTAACAGCCAACCTCTCCAGCCTTTACACTATACCACTCACTTCTCACACTGAAGCCTTCCTATTTGAATCTGTCAGTAATTGCAAATCTACTGATCTCCTACCTTAACTCTCCAATTTTTTACTCCCCTAACCCCTTCCCCATTCTTATGTGAGCCCCCACAACGATTCCCAGTCCCAGTTCATCAAGTGATACCCATCATGCTGATTTTCAGTTCCTCCTGCTTAAATACTAATGGTTGAACAGTAATACCTCATCCCCTGCTCTCACTGATCTCTATAGCCCTCTCAACTTTTAAAGAAAAAGTATTTTAACTTTACCTTAATTCTTATATGTATCTCACTGCTACAAGAGTGCCTCAGTAAAAAAAAAAAAAAAGAAGGGGGGCGGGGAGTAATCATACAGGTGCCAACTTTGGCATTTAAATATTTTCATATATGGTCTGGTTTATAATTTCTGAATATTTTTGTGTAGTTTTATCCATTGAATGAGCCTACACAGTGAAATAATAAAGTGCACTTGGGACAGCAGCATAAACAGTCTCTTGATAAAACCTCCTGGTTTATTTATGGAGTTGTCTTGTTGCCTATGCATGCAAGAAGGCCTTGAGTATAGAAGACTGAGTTGTAGATGGCTATGACAGGTTTGCTCAATTTATAAATATTCATATAATGTTTTAAATATGAGTGGGAAGAACTCAGTGAGATGTAACACCCCCAAACTAGTGAGAATGAAAAAAAAATTTAAAACATCCTTATAATCTCTTCATATAGTGCCCATTCTCTGATGTTCTTTTGTGCTTTTTTCTAAGTCAGTCACATACTTGTGCAAATTTACTGACAGTGTAGGAGCACAGCAAAGATAATGATCAAAGTTAACTGAGAAATATTTGCTGATTGGAATATGCCATAATAATTTTCCTTCATGTCACATAGTACAGTTGCATCTGTGGTTTGTATTTTAAGAGTATTCAATTTCACAAATGTAGATTCCAAACAATTAATATTTTTAATCACATAAAGGTGGTAGTGAGCTAAAAAAAAGCTAATTATAAACACTGATGTCATATTAAAATGTAGGAAGACTGTATCTTCCCAAAATTTTAACTAGCATATTCCTTTTTGTATCTTGTTAAATTGATTCATGTATCTGGCTAAAAATATGTTTAATTCATTATAAAACATCACTTACGTATTACCGCTGATAGCTATGTCAGGTTGTGTTAGGATCCCAGGGAAGAAATCTTAATTCCATTGGAGTCAATGGAAAATTCGCATTTGACTTCAATGAATCCAGATTGCCTTATGAAGCCTTTAACCTCAAATGAATGGCCTAAAAGCTACTTGTTTAAATTTGAGTTAGGTCAACTTAGATAAAAATGAAGTCAAAGGGTTGATTAGTGAGCTTTTCCTTGAAGCATGCTGGTGAAGCAGTGCTGGGAAATATTGCTATGCTCTCTATGTTTTTTTGAGTTGAATGTCTGTACTGTGAACCTACTAGAATTTATGAATATTAAACCTGTTTTTACATTTGCTTTGTGCAATCAGGACTGCAATATTTTGCACTTTGACATTGTAGAGACAATGTATCTAAAATATTTATCGAATAAACACAAACAATGTAATAGTATGCTAAGCATTGTACCTTTTCTCAAATAGGGTTTCACATTTGGCAAAGCTGGAGAAATTCTTACAATGAGGCTTCGATTCATGGCATTTAAAGCAATGCTTAGACAGGTAAAGATGATAAATATTTTGATTTCCAGGGTTTTAAAAATAATTGTATAGATATAATAACTGTATTTTGCATTATTCTATCATATTATGACTTGTCTACAGAGAAGGTTCTTTAAATCAGTCTAGAAACCAATTTGGTTAGTTACATGTGGTTAAGCAAAGTATCCTTAGAGGGAGAGTCTTAAATCAATGCAAGTACAAGAGCTTTTTATGTACTCCTGGCAAGGACTTAGATTTACAGCCAAGTTACTATGGCCTGACAAGTTGACGTGCACCAGCAGTATCCCATTACATGTTCATTTGCCTGCTTTTCTTTCTTGGTGCCCTTTCTCCCCTAAAGAAATGCAATGCAATGCAGCTTACATTGTAACTCTTAGTTCAAATGTCTGATTTAAATAGTAATATGTACAGATATGTTTTTATTTATTGCTTGAAGGTCTCTTTCAAAGAGTTCCCAAATCTGTAATTGTTGTTCGTTAATATAATAGCGAGATTGTATTCTTAAATCTAAAGCCACTTTCAAAGAATTAAAATATATATATTTCATAGTGGTTTTAAGTAATTCATGTAGTTATCTAAATTGGCCTTAATCTTGCATGATTTCAGGATCAGTATTTTAGATTTTCAAATATATAATATAATATTTCTGGGGTTTTATGTCGTGCACATAAAGCTACATGTGAACACAGAATTTGATTCATGTGAACATGACTATTTGCAATGCAGACAGAAAGCTGTTGTCTGAAAAACTATGAATTATAGATCAACCTCACTAAAAACCTAATGAAAGAGCAATCTTACAATTGAGTCTTGAGGTCACAAATGCCTGTACTACATCACCCAGTCTTCATTCAATACATATTACACATGAAAGATTAAATCAGATATTTGGTTACATGGTGAATAATTTATAAACTGTGTACCTGACCCAAACAATAGACTTTGACCAGATGGACCAGTTTGTTTTGTGGTTTGGTTTTTTGTTGTTGTTTCATAGCTTCCAAATTATCCTCTTCAATGTAGGAAGAAACAAAGGAATGAATTGGGAGTTTTTACCTTGAAAATGCTTTACACTTAATTCATCCCCAAACAGCTTTACAATTGTGAAGGATTGTGACTGAAGAGTCATCTCCTCCAAGGAGATGCAGTTTCAGCAGCAGTGGGGGAGGGTAAATTTTCATTTTGGGAATTCCCCAGGCTGCTCTCCTTCCTTCTCAGCAGTGACAGCATACACACCAGATCATCCACAAGCATACACTTTTTTCTAAAAATATTCATTGTGCAATGAAGGAATTAGACTTAATTAAATACACAGAACTGATGCACTGCCACATACACAGTCTTCTGACACTGAACTCAGTTATATTAGGTAGACCTCAGTTTTACTTTGTGGTTTATATGAAATGTCCAAAAATTAGTCCTAAGAAAAATGTTTCTTCTTGCAGGACATGTGCTGGTTTGATAATTCTAAAAATAGCACTGGAGCATTAACTACAAGACTTGCTAATGATGCCTCACAAGTGAAAGGAGTAAGTAAAATTTGTTTTGGAATTTTTCATATTTGGTTTAGTATGTAGTAAAGTTGCTGCTTGGGTTTGACTGGTTGGATAACAGTCTTGACTTCGACAACTAAAATTCACTATAGAACGATAGCTGGTATAGAATGCACTGATGTGTTTTATAACAATGATGGTAATATATGTTTACAAAATAATTTCCAAGTAAACCTTTTTTAAAGTTTACTATTGTGCTGTATTGTGATCTTCATTATTAAACAAACTCATAGGGAATCTCTTTATCTAAGAAGTCTGTTTAGAGGTATCTTATTTACCTAGAGATATACATCTAAATTTGTTCAGTTTATGACCTCCTACTAACTTTTTGATTGTACAGATTTCTTATATGAAAAAAATTACACATACTAGCAATAGACTTCATTTTCCTTGTTACTTTTTGGAGATTCTTTAGAAGTAATTTGTAGACTTTCGGCTGCCTGTAATATTAGGCTGAAGAGCACTAAATGTAATTATTGATGGATGCTTAAGTAAATTTTTACTGCCACATGGAGTTATGTGCTTTTTTTTCTGAACTGAGGAGTTCTGTAGTATCTTTGGCTTTATTTCCATAGTAGAAGTTAAACATTTATTTTTCTTCTTCATTGGGCTCTGTGTGATGACTTTTAAAGCTAGCTGCATGATCTACAAAATATGACAGATTTTAATGTTTAGCTGTAAATATAAATATGTTATATGGTTAAAGTCTGTTCAGCTTCAAGAGCAGAATTTAGAAATTGCAGTGCAAATTTAAGTAATCCGAATATGGGGAGAGAAGAATTAAATGTGGTCTAAAAATCATTTAAGAAACTCCCATTTTGAAAAACAGCAAAACTGAGTTAAGACTTTCTAAATAGTCTTTTGAGAATCAGGAATATTATAGGTGAAAATGCTTTCCTTATTTAAGATGCAGTTACTTTACCAAGAAATGTCTTTTTTTTCCCTGCAGGCTACTGGTGTCAGACTGGCATTAATTGCCCAAAACATAGCTAACCTGGGGACTGGAATTATTATATCATTAATTTATGGCTGGCAGCTGACCCTGCTACTTTTAGCTGTTGTACCAATCATTGCAGTGGCAGGAATGATTGAAATGAAGATGTTGGCTGGGCATGCTAAAAAAGATAAAGAAGAACTGGAAGCTGCAGGAAAGGTGGGTCTAGAGAAGTTTAGCTATTTCTGTGTAATGTATACTGTCATGTTTACCAAAGCATTGTTGATGGACGTATTAATTCCAAATACAGAACATGTCATAATATATAACTTCCAAAGCCAGGCAGACTCTATGTAGTTACACTAGTAGACCTACAGAGCATAGCACCTCTTCAATAATAATTGAAGACTTATGTTATTAACTGATATTTATTTTTATAATTGATAAACCCCAGAATGTGCTAAGCACTATTCAGGCACATTCTTTTCTCCTTACTGTTCTGATAATTTCTATTTTCCTTATTTTGCAACCCTCTTCATTTTTACAATCTCTTTTTTTTTTCCTGTCATCCCTTTTTGGCATGTTATCTGTCTTACATGTATCACACTGCTTTTTTTTTTTTCTCTCTTTCATCTTATTAATGTTTGCAGGGATAATATGTATGTATCCACTGGTTTCTGAGTCTGTTTGCCATTCCTTTATTTCTTAAGTGGAAAAGAAAGATGGGAACTGAAAAGCGAGAAGGCTAGACTCTTGTTTAAGAACTTAGATGAAGGCATTTAATATCACTTCATTCCAAAAATCCTTTTGGGACAGAACAACTATTTCATCACTTCTCAGATATTGCTTTCTTCAAGGTAAAACTTTTCTAAAATCCCTTCCTATGTCCTACTGTTTTTAAAAGTTGTTGAGAAGAAAATAATTTATCTAAGGCAATGCACATAAGAAAAGGTATTAATCTTCAGATTTGGTGTGTAAATGTATGTGCCTGCATATGTGCTAGCAGTCTAGTGTCCCCTTACAGTTATTGGAGATGCCATAGTGTCTGTGTGGCCTACGGCTGCTATTTCAGAAGGGCATGGGTCTACTCTATGTTGTGTGTCATATCTGCCATGCCTTACCCAAATGTCTGGAGTATCCTAGAGCATCTCCAATGGCACAAGCCATCTGCATGTGGCCACCTGAATTAGAGCCCTTCCCACTCCAGTCAACAATCCTGCACAAAGAGACTAGGTAGGCACATAGTGCGTAGACAGGTGAATTGCTTTCTAGTTCTGTTGAACAGGTATCCATTGACTACACTGGTAGCTTAGACACCTAAATTCAAGTGTCTTAACCTGGATGCGACCCCACCCCCAGTAACTCCTCTTTACTAAATGGGTTTTATTTCCTTCCGTCATGTCTGTAGATAAAGTTGCCTAAAACCATTTTTGTCCCTCCAAGTCCACAGGAAATTGTGTGTAATGATCTTTCCATGGGCTTTTTTGTACAAGCCAAAGGATGCATTTCCTTTCCTTTCAACTGACTACATTTCTTCTGCTTCTTCTTTCTAATGGCTGAACATTTATTTCATATTGTTTTGTTGTAAGATATGACAGAAAAAAGTTGACAATTCTTGGAATAGGCACTAGAGATTTTCTTAATGCTGCAGACTGTGAAAAAATAGCACAGGTGCTACAAAAATTTATGATTTTTTTTCAAAGCTTGAGAAAATACTTTATTTTCTTAGCAATGTATGAGTTTCCCCTCTCGAGGCTACCTAAGCAAGCACTAGACTACAGGCATTTTATTCAATTACCAATTTTTTAAAAATCAGTTTTCTTCAGTGAAAATGGGGTCTACCTGGGAAAATTTGCTTTCTGCAAAGGGTTGCTGAACTTATGTTACTAATGAAAAAGAAGACTACTCCTTTGAGTATTGGTGAGACAATATAACTAAGAAGAATAAAATCTATTTTGTTTCTTTGTTATCATTGACATTGTATATTACAGTCAAATCAATGAGTTAGTCAATTATGTGCAAATTTTCAAACAGTGGCACAAGCATTACTGAGGTTATAAGATAATTATATCCCTATATAATAGAACAAAGATAACAGTACCACGGTTTAAAAATCTTTGGTAACAGTTCATGAAGAAAAATGCTTTCAGGTCTATGGTTTAGATAACTTAGATAAAAGTAGCAGGGTATGGAGGATATTTGTTTTTCTGTTTTAAACTGTAGGCATTTGAAGTGTGTGGTGAATTGCCATATCTCTGGTGTCTTGTAAGACATAATATACAGGATCACTTTTCAGAACAGAATTTCATTCTGTTCATAGAATCCGAGTCATAGAATATCTTGCATTTGAAGGGACCCACAAGGATCATCAAATCCAACTCCCTGCTCCTCGCAGGACTCCCTGAAACTAAACCATATGACTACATGCGTTGTCCAAGTGCTCCCCGAACTCTGACAGGTTTGGTGCCGTGACCACTTCCCTGGGGAGCCTGTTCCAGTGACTGACCACCCTCTCAGTGAAGAACCTTTTCCTAATGTCCAATCTGAACTTCCCCTGATGCAGCTTCATTCCATTTCCTTGTGTCCTATCGCTGGTCACCGGAGAGAGGAGATCAGCACCTCCCCCACCGCTGCCCCCCCTGAGGAAGTTGTAGAATGCGATGAGGTCACCCCTCAGCCTTCTCTTCTCCAAGCTGAACAAACCAAGTGACCTCAGTCGCTCCTCCTAAGTCCTGCCCTCGAGACCTTCCACCGTCTTGGTGTCCCTCCTCTGGACACACTCTAATAGTTTGATGTCCTTCTTGTATTGAGGCATCCAAAACTGCACGCAGTACTCAAGGTGGGGCCGCACTATTGCAGTGTAGAGTGGGACAATCACCTCCCTCGACTGCCTAGCTATGATGTGTTTGATGGACCCAGGACACGGTTGGCCCTTTTGGCTGCCAGGGCACACTGTTGACTCATATTCAACCTGCCATCAACCCAAATGTCCAGATCTCTTTCTGTGGGGTTGGTGTCCAGCCTCTCATCCCCTAATTTGTATATATAACTAGGATTACCCCATCCCAGGTGCAGAATGCAGCACTCGTTCTTGTTAAATTTCATACAGTTAGTAATTGCCCAGCTCTCTAGTCTATCCAGATCTCTCTTTAAGGCCTCTCTACCCTCAAGGGAGTCCACAGCTTCTCGTAATTTAGTATCATCGCCAAACTTTGTGTACATTCAACCCCTGCATCCAGATCATTTATAAAAACATTAAAGAGCACTGGCCTTAAAACTGAGCCCTGCAGAACCCCACTAGTGACTGGCCACCAGCTTGATGTAACTCCATTTATTATAACTCTTTGAGCCCAACCTGTCAGCCAATTTTTCACCCAATATATCATGGACTTGTTTAGCTGTATGCTGGATATTTTGTCCAGAAGGATAGTGTGAGAGACAGTATCAAAAGCTTTGCTAAAATAAAAAAAAAACCCACATATACTGGCTTCCCTTAGTCAACTAGATGCATGACCTTGTCATAAAAGGAAATTAATTTAGTTAAACAGGACTTTCCCCTCGTGGACCCATGCTGGCTATGACCAATGACTGCATTGTGTCTCAAGCATTTTTCAATAACTCCCAGAATAACCTTCTCCATGATTTTACCAGGCACTGAAGTGAGACTGACAGGCCTGTTGTAGCACAATAACTTATTAAAAGTGCTCATGCTTCTCCCTGAAGCTTCTCTCCTGCTTTTTGTGTAAGTGCTCATTTCAGAAAGCTTTGTGCAGAACAGGGACTTTGCTGACTGCTAGGCATGAGCTGGACACAGAGGGACTTCAGGGAACTAGGTCCAGAGAAGCACAGTGTTCCAAAGCACTGGTTCTCAAAGACCTTCGTAGAAAATATGAGCCATGTAATACACCAAATGCAGTAACAATATTATGTAAAATAAATGCATACCTATTCTATGTTTTCTAAAATTAAAATATAAAATAATTTTAAGATTGAAGTTTTATAAGTTTTAGGATGTTAAAAAACATTGCCAGTCTCTTGGAGAAAAAAACCTCTCCCCAGCTTCAAATGTTTAGATGCAAAGAATCAAGGGAGTCACCACACCTGTGGGGAAAACCCAAGCATAAAGAGAAATTCAATGCTGAAAAAACACCATCACTGTGTAGAGCCCTTCTTTTATAATCTAAATTTGCACTAATATAAATATGCAAGCAGATGTACCTGATTTCTCACCTTTTTCTGGGCAGACACCATCTAATGGTTAGCTTCAGATTTATACATTATCTATAGCACTGTGATCTCTTACCCCATGGCCAGTTCTGATTATTAAGATGAAAAGTTCACTCATTCTCAAGTCTTTTGTCTGGATATACTTTCCTTTGGTTATATTTTCCCTTGAACTTACTTTATGGTCTTTCTTATACTAAAAGCATAAAGAATGAAATGGGTATTTCAGCAAAACATCTTAAGCCTTGAGGGTCTTTTGCAGACAAGGTCTACAAAAGTCTAGCTACTTTACTGTTGGCATTGTCCGTATACATTTCCTGCTAATGTATACTTTCTTGTATATACAGTTCTCTCAGTTATAAACAGACTTGTTACTGTGCATTTGTATGGTATCTGTGCTCATAAGTGAGCTCTCCTGCTAAATACCCATCCTTAGAAGTGAGACTGGTTGGCAGCTGAATCGAGCCTAGATACAGGTGTTTAATACTATTTGAGATGCATTAGGAAATTGAAAACATCCATCCCTATGGGATTGTCAGGTATAATCCAGTACATGTGGGAATCCCTGCGCTCCCAGAGCAACAGCAGTTGAGGGCAACCAGAATACCCAACATACCACATATTGCACCAGAGGCAATGCGTAGGTCATGCACTCAAGCCCAGTGTTTCAGAGGTGAATAGAGGGATGCAGCACCAGTTTCAGTGTCTAAAAAGATGTGATTGTTCCAGGTGTCTTCCATTGGCCGTTTCTAAGCATCATCCTCTTCTACATGCATATGGACTGAATTGACCACAAAGGCTCCTAGCCTTACTGCGTGGTCACTGAGGAAGACTATGGGCACCTACATAGACTTAATAGACTACAGAAAAGCCTTGCGTCAGTTGCTCCCACATAGGCATGCATCTACTGCCTTCAAAAGTTACTAGGTACCTTTGTGTATGTATCAAGTCTAAAGAATCTACAAGCTTAAAGAAGGTATTATTGATCAGATCAAATTTTTACTGCTGAGATCTAAGTTAGGCTCTAGGCACATAAGTAACCTGGACATTCTGATTATAGCCCAAACTCAGTGTACTGGATGTTGAATGCTAAATTGCCATTTTTCTTATTAGATATCTTCTCCATAATTGTCACTGCTGTCTAATGGTTTTTCACTACTTATTTGGAGGACATTAAAGAGGTCTTATCAGAAAATTCTGAGCCGCATCAGAAAATCTCACTGTCATAAAAAGAAAAATGTCAAATGCTTACTTTTGATATCAAAGGTCCATGATTTTACTAACAATTATAAAAACCACAAAATTATGTTCGAGCAGAATCTTTTTATTAGTTTAGAAAAAGGAATCGCAACATAATCTTAACTTTTGATTAAAACATTTTTGTTTCTATTGCAGATTGCCACAGAAGCCATAGAAAATATTAGAACTGTTGTTAGTTTGACCCGAGAAAGAAAATTTGAGTTGATGTACAGAGAACATTTGCATGTACCATACAGGTATAATAAAAATAACTTAGCTTTAAAAACCCTGTATTTAAATTATAGAATAAATTACAAACATTTACTTGGACAAACATTTATTTTTTTGTTAGTGTGTATGATTTAATGTATAATTTAATTACCTCAGAATTAATGTAAATATTTTGCATATTTGTTATTAACAAATGCAACCACCAGCCAACATTTTTGTTCTTTGATTTAATTAATTTTCTGTGATAATATCAGTATCTTCCATTGCAATGTCATTTGGTTTGGCAATATGTTAGTTTTAAGTGAGCTTTGGAACTCATCTAATCTAACCTCCCACCTGAAGTGTTTCAGATATTTAATTAAAAACTTTATAATGTAAATCAAATATTGCATTAAGACATTTTTGAAAGTATGAATAGAACTGAAAACATTTGAATAGTTACTTATTGGTTTGTGACTGAAAAAAAGAAAAGGAACATAAATCTGCCTGGACTAAATCAAAATTAAAAAGTCTTAAAGTGAAAAACTAAAAAGATACTGTCAATTAGTTTTATTTGTTCTAGAATGAAATGTTTCATTTTCAGACATCCATGAGAAAAGTAAAGCAAATGACAGCATATGTACACAGAAATGATGGGAGACAAGTAGGGGTGCAGCTAATACATCCACCGTAATAATTGAGTGGTTAGAGCACAGTGCAGGAAGTAAAAGATATTACTTAGCTTTTTTTCTCAGGCTGCTAGATTTTGAGTCCATATCTCACAACTTGCAGGACGGTGCCTGCAAGGTTCTCAGGTTTGACATTGATGGGATTGCTCCAAGACTTTCATCTTAATGTTGTCCTAGTATAAATAAGAACTTACTGCCCTATGGGTCAATTTGTCTGGAAGACATAGGACATGTGTTTTTCAGTTAACGTTTCAGTGCATGTTAAACCACTGATTAGGCAAAGAGTTTCTATTTTATAAAAATGGAGCTTAGGCCTTCTGTTATACTGCATTAATGCACAAATCAGCTATGTAAAAGAGAAGTCACAACAGCCTCTTAATCAAAAAAACCCCACACTTGTGAGTCTACCTCCTATTTGTTTTGGTTTGGGTTTTTTCAGAAGAAACCACATAGTTGTGACTTAGAAATAGCATCAATAAAATTAAAATATGTTCTTTCTTTTTTCTGGTATCATTCATAGTTACAGAACATTTTCTCTCTGCCTTGCTTTTAGTTATAGGCATAGTTTTATCATCCAAAATCTAATTTCTGCATCAGACTTGCCAGCTTAATCTTATCTGAGAGGGGAATTTTGACTGGTTAAATTGAAAAGAAACAGATTCTCAAGTGTATAATATTGAACTGTTTAATATCTTTGTTATTTGGTTAACATAACATTGCAAGTAAAGAAAAAATGACACAAAACTTTGGCTTTGGCTGAAGGTGAGCAAATAGTTCTGCTCTTTTTTTTTTCCTCTTGTGTGATGCAGTAGTACAATTTCAAATGTGTTATTTACATCTTCAAAGTAGTAATCATGGACTAAACTGTAAAGTGTTTTAACACTCAAGCTATGAGATGGTAAGACAATAATTATACATAGCAGCTAAGGTGTCACATTCTTCTGCACCCATATTCCAAGCTGTTCTTGTAAGTAAATAAAGTAAATAAAATTCTGGAAACAAAACTAACTTTCTCTTGGACACAGTCTAATAGGAGACAAGGGATTGTGTAGTTTAAGCATGAATATACTTCCCATTCATAACAGTATCATCTGAAGTCAATTAATTGTTTTTTGCATACTAGGACTTAAGTATGATTGCACATTTTTATGAAAATATGCATTCTTTCTCACAGAAATTCTGTGAAGAAGGCACATATATTTGGATTTTGTTTTGCCCTTTCACAAGCAATGATGTTCTTTACCTATGCTGGCTGTTTCCGGTTTGGTGCCTATCTAGTGGTAAATGGACACATGCAATATAAAAGTGTGTTTTTGTAAGTATCTCTTTTGCAATCTTTTTCTGTCAGTACAGACAACGGTCTTTGTTACTGCTAAAGATATCATGAATCCATTGAGTAAGCTATGAGAAAACAGGCAAATTCTTCTTCTGTACTTAAATATAATGAAAGCATATTACAAAGTGGATACTTTAGGTGACTACACAGTCTGAGCTATTCAGATAGGCCTGATTTTGGATTTCCTTTTCTGTATTTATTTGGGACTATTATGTTTTCCAGAGGTTGAAACAGTATCCTACTTAAATCACTTTGTTTATTCTTACCAGTCTTATTGTTCGTGTAGCTGTGAGGTCCTCTGTATAGTCTGCAAAAAACATAGTTATACCTATTTATTGAATCATAATAATATTCTAAGAATCTTTTTAAGAATAGGTCATCAGTCTCGTTTATTCACTGAAATTTGAAATCTTCTTTAAAATACATGTTAAATAATTGGCCTAATGGAGAACAGGATTCCATAAGGCGAATGCTGTTCACTATAAGAGGAGAATAACTAAATTATTTTAGATGACATTCTGATAACAAGCTTGTTCACTTAAATGAACCAATTTTGTGTGGGAAATGAAAGTATGAACCATGAATGTAAGAACAGTATGTAGAGTACGGTACATACCCATAGTCAGATGGAGCATTTTATTTTTAATTTAGACAGGTACTGCAAATAAAATATGATTCTAATTTGCAGTATTCTTAGCAGGTGTATCTATTGCAATCTGAAATTATACTAGGAATAGTACAATTATTTGTCTCTAATGGCACTTTATAGGCTTTTAAGGACAGAAACTCTACAAAAATTAAAGGAATAATATTGAAATTATAGCTTTTCCTTAGCTTCTTACTTTTATATTTTGGGTTTATAATCACTGTTTATCCAATCGTTTGCCATAATACCTAAAAGCCCCTGTCATAACCAAAGTCCTATTCTTCTAGATCATATATAAACTCAGAAGAAATATAATTTATAATTTAAGAGGCAATAGCTCAATACAGGCCTATGGAAACAAATATGAAAAGAATGAGATTCTACCAGTATGGATATCAGTGACCTCAATCCCTAAGAAAGGCCAATCATACCAATTTTTTGTTAGCAACCTGATTAAAGGTAGTTAACACAGCTCATTTGGACTGGAAGATGTTGGAAAGTGTCTGCATCCCATCTGCTAGCTGAACATCTCTGGCCAGCTGGGTGAGGTAACTTCCAGTGGCTAAGTTACATTTGGAAGGGATTGTCTAACCTAAAACTGTGTGAGCCCTTGTAGGCTGTTCAAATGCAGAATAAAACAAATTAGTTTATATTGCTCTGAATAGAAAAGATTAAAATTAATATACATTCATTTATTTTATTTTGCCTTAAAACAGGCTAAGAGGTCTCATGTCAATTACCATTTCTCAGCGATGAGTAATCCTATGTTGTGTGGCAGTGATTAATAGCTGAGGACAGCAGGTTCTTAAACGATTCTAATGTAGCCTGTAAAGATACATCTACATTCACCATAAAACAATAATAGCATAGTTTTCAACCTGTTTTTGGTGTTGTGAACCCTTCAAATTTTTTCCAGCAGGGCTGTGACAGCAAATTAAATCTTTATTGTCATCTTGTTACAGGCTTGATTTCTTATTTTCATTGATGCCCTAAAAATGAATCACTAACTCCCAGAGGTCATTGAACTATAGTGAGGAAACCACAGCAATAGTAGAACAGGGTTAGAGTAACAATTTTACCATCCATTGACCACTTTCCTCTTAGCCCCAGTTGAGACTTAATATAGTTAGCCAGTATTAATAATTGAAGAAATTAGTGCTAATAAATAACAAAAACATGGAATTTGGAATGGAGGCTTATTTATCTCACTTCATTAAAAGAGGAAAAAACAAATTTCTGGAGCTAAATGAGTAATTAAAGCAATAATAGTTGGTTCCTACTTTATTCTTTTTAAATTTAGCCCCCTTTGTTTTCCAAGTAAAAGAAAAAGTTAACTGCAGCCCCATTTCCATTGTCCTTTTCTTCATTGTCTATTGATTTTTTTTTCCTGATTTCTTTTATAGAGTGTTTTCAGCTGTTGTATTTGGTGCAATGGCATTAGGACAAAGCAGCTCTTTTGCTCCAGACTATGCCAAAGCCAAGACATCAGCAGCCCACTTGTTTCTGCTGTTTGAAAGAGTACCCTCAATAGATAGTTACAGCGAGGAAGGAGAGAAGCCCGTGAGTAAGCCATGTGTGATGGGTGATATTATTTATTGACAATATGGACAGTGGTCTTCTCACTTCCTTCAAACTGATTTTTCCTCTCCTTCTGATTGCTTCCTTACCTCACTGTATTCTCGACCTTTTATATAAACACAACATGGACCGGGTTCTCTACTGTGAGTCCAGCTTTTGCCCACACTGTCTAAAGGTTATTTGTTTTAAAAATCTGGTTAAGGTACAACTTGTATAGAATTCAACCAGCAGAATTATGAGCATTTTCAAAATAGTTCAGTGCTGTACTTTGATTTTAGAGCTTCACAAAGATTCAGACCACAGAGCTAAAGTCAGCATTCCAGCAAATGCAAAACTCTATTGATTGCAGTGGGGAAAAAGAAAGACTTCTGCAATTCTATTTGAATCATCTGTCAAATTGTCTTAAAGATGTAACAGTGATACTATTTCAATTACAGGAAACATTTGGGGGAAGCATAATGATCAAAGATGTGGCATTTAACTACCCAAATCGACCAGAGGTCAAGATCCTCCAAGGTTTGAATCTGAAAGTAGAAAAGGGACAAACTCTGGCTCTTGTTGGTAGCAGCGGCTGTGGAAAGAGCACTGTTGTTCAGCTGCTTGAGAGATTTTATGATCCACTTGATGGAGAAATGGTAAGTATTTTTGTAAGAACATGTTAGGTGAGGGTGTGCTCATTTGGTTTTATGTGATGTGATAAAGTATAGTAGATATTTCTAGTTTTATTTTTTAAATATTTTTAATGTTAAAGACAAGCAGTGGCTAATCAGGGCTCCTTATTTAAATGCAATGAATGATATAAGGGAAAAAGTCCCACTTTTCCACATTATAATGAATTAATGAAACAAGATCTGTGTGGTAAAAATATGCCTGAACCACAGCCTAATGATGGCTTTGAATTCAGAGCAAATTTCCTGAGGTTTTTTTGGTTAAGAACACTTTAAAAGTTATTAAGTATACATATCTAGTTCTGCATAATGTAGTAATAGAATTTGCCATCTATGTTCTTTCCTAAAACAGTGAACATTGACAAAAATAATTTTTATCATAATTTTTACTGTGAACTGAGTGAAAGGAGCGTATGCTTAAAAGCGCTGTCAGAAGAATAGCTGTTCACAACAGTGACCACTATGCTAGTCTGGTAAAGAGAGTAACTGTGCCTAAAAGTTGTGCTATTTGGTATGGTGGATCCATAATAACTGAGTTCTCTAGCTTCATCAGTGATTTTTCATATCAAATAAGGAACAGGAAGCAGACCTTAGCAGCCTGCAAATCCATTGGAATTCTAAGGAAAAGAGATGGCAAATACCTATGTAGTTGAAAGCAATTTCTCCTTTCTAGCTTTTTTTCCCCCTTTACGTCTGCAGACGTAGAAATGCTGCCACTGATTTCAGTGGATTTTGAATCAGGTTCATTATCATCTCTTCACTTTGAAAAACAGCCATATTGGCTGTAAATTAGCTGTTCCAGCACAAACTGTAGAATTAGTAGATTAATCACATCCAGTATTCATGCTATGAAGGAGGCAGTTCTTCAATTATCCAGCTGATCGTGTTACCCAACACAGAGCCTGAGCACTGCGCTGGGTGATTCTAGTGGAGATGTAACAGCCCTCTTAATGTCCTGGTATACTTGTGTCCAAGTTGATAGGACTTGTATAATTATGAAACTGATAGATGCAGAAATTTTTTTTCTGTTCGCATTTATCTAATAGACAATGATAGCAACTCAGTAGCCAAACTTAGCAGAAGTGTGACAGAGTTGCCAATCAAGAAAACTGGCTGCAAATGATGTCTTAAGGAATCCAGAAGTAAATTTGTCCGGCATTACATCACAATTAAATTTAAGACTGGATGCTTGGCTTAGAAGTGTGTGAATGAATGAACCCAACTCTTCCTTTATTTTAATGGAATACTACTGCCAATCTGTTCCTTCAGTGGGAATATATATGTAAAATAGAAGAAAGTTTTCCCACCAAAGAAAGAAATGAAAGAACTTTACCCAAAGTTCTTTGAAGTTGCCTCAGCATATCCTATCTTCCACTGTCTTCAAAACCCTGATTAAATCTTGAAGCAGAGAAAAGGACTGAGGCAACAGAAGGGACTGTCCTCACTTTTATATAGTAGCCCTTAGAAAATTTTGGAACATAGAGGAGAAGGAGGGGAAGAGATTATGTAAGCTTTCAATATGGTACCTCTAAGGAAAGAGCGAGCTGCAATTGCACAACTTCTGTGTATGAATTTACAGTAAGTCTCAAATACACATATAGCCATGTGACTGAAATTTAAAATGTTTGGTTTCTCAGCTTTTTGATGGCAAAAATGCAAAGACACTAAATATCCAGTGGCTAAGAGCTCAGATTGGTATCGTCTCACAAGAGCCAATGCTGTTTGACTGCACTATTGCTGAAAACATTGCATATGGAGATAACAGTCGACAGGTGCCACATGAGGAAATTGTTAATGCAGCAAAAGAAGCCAATATTCATTCCTTTATTGACTCTCTACCAGATGTAAGTTCTTCCTTTTCTCTCTTACTCAGAACTGGAGGTCACCTACTGTGGCAGGGAAAAATTGTGTTCATTTGTCATTCCCTGGGGTACAATAATTCCCTGAGATGCAAATAGATCTGAAACCAATTTTTAAATCTTATCCTTTCTTAATTGTGTTTACCATACTTATTTTACTCTGGGAGACTCCACTGTCAGATGGAGAGCTGAAAGTTTAAGATATCAGGGAAGAAAATCCACAATTATAACTAATTGAGAGCTGGAAGTGCGGGTTGGGTTTTTTTGAGTTGAACATTTCTCTTTAAGCTCCTATTTAATCTCAAGCATATGTAAAAGACTCTGCTAGACTGACAAGTTTCTTATGCATTTCTTCTAGTTATGCCTAGTCAGAATTTAAATTTCTAGTATTCCTACAGTTCAAAAATTACTAAGAAAGTTTTTCATATAGATCTCTGACCAACACATAATAATGTAAGAATTAGCATCTTGGGTCAGATGAAAGGTCTGCTGTACACAAAATCTAGTCCCAAGCAAGGACCAGCAAGACATATTTACAAATAAGCATTCAAAAAGGCTAAACATTTAATCACATTTCCCCTGAATTGTCATCTAACTTTGTGTAAGCTGTGACCCGGGAACTTCCTAAGATAGAAATCATGTTTTATTATTTAGTTCTGGATAGATTTCTCTTCTGTGCATTTGACAAATCAATTTCTAACGTATGTCAACTTGTATCCAAAACTTCCTGAAGAAAGGAGGTTGCCAGTTTAGTTGTACGTTGTTTATATTCAGCTTAATTTCAGGCTGTTAAGCTGCTTTTGCATTTATTGAAAAAACACAAAGGCCAAAGCCCATGATTTTTTGCAGATCATGTTTAGTTTCTAATGACTTATCAAGACCTGCTCTTTCAAAAACTTTGTAGAGAAATCTTGTGTTATATAACAATGTCTCATGAAACTTTTGTGCTTTTTGCAACCAAATATATAATACCTCAAAGACTACTGTGACCTACGCATAAGTTTGTCCAGAGATCTGACTGGTCCGCCTTAAAAGACATGACAAAATTAAAAGCATAACTGTCCAAAACCGTAGTATAGATATAGATAAAGTGTATAAATGTCTATGTCTATATATAGATATAGTGTATCATTTTCAGGACAAATTATATATCTTATACATTGGTACTTTTTTCTTCTGGATGAATAAATGTGGGTTAGAATAACTGATTGGTTAGGATGCTAGCTTGGAGTGTTTAAGGACAGGGCTGATCCCCAGTATTGTCATAGACTTTCACTGAGCTTTGGTGTTCTGTCTCCTAATTGAGAATAACATTCCCTTCCAACCCTAGAGGGGCTGTTGCTTTGAATTTATGAAATGCTTGGTGTTACAAAGAAGTCTCCTAGCAAAAGATCTACAGATCTGTGGCAGATAGCAATTCTGGTCATCTGTTTTCAGAGAGCTATTGGCATAGAATATGCAGTTTATGGATGGCTGGTGTCAGGGTCGATATGCTTAAATACACTTCAGAATCAATTGGCATTCATAGTCTGAACTTAATATGTTGTTTCTAGAAATACAATACCCGCGTAGGAGACAAGGGAACTCAGCTTTCTGGTGGTCAGAAACAACGTATTGCTATTGCCCGAGCTCTTGTACGTCAGCCCCAAATTCTGCTACTGGATGAAGCTACGTCTGCCTTAGATACAGAAAGCGAAAAGGTAACTTGATTGTGAGCCAGGAGTTCAGAATCTAAATTCATGTTTGTTTGTATTATGATTATTGTTTTCACTCACACAGATTAAAGCTCAAAGCTGGAAATATGGTGTTTTATGCAAATTACACATTTATGCTAATAATAGACAAATATAAAAGTCTTACCCCTCCTTGCCAAAAAAACATTATTTTTTTTGCATCTGTATGGCAGTAGGCAGATTGAAGTAGCAATTAAGGCGGCATTTTTTGCCTGGAATTCTTCAGGCTTCGATTGGAAAAGTGCTATCAAAATTGAATCAGGAGGCACAAACTTCAGAAGCTGAAAAGATTGAGGATGCTGCCAGAGAACTCTTTTTCTGGAAAACTGCCAAATCTTGTTTTTGTAGTTTTTCTTGCTTCTCCCATTGCTCTCCAGTCCTTGCTATATGTTCATGGCTAATATGCAAACTTCCAGTGAAAAAATTGCCAGAACACTTTTTTCCTTGTTAAGCCCAAAGTTGCAATCTTGGTATAACAGAAGTACTATCTAGCTGTAGAAAATCAACACAGATTCTAAAAAAATACTTACTATTAATGAGGCAAATGTTATAACAAATACTATAATCTGAAAAGCTCAAACCCTATGGACTAAGTTTTGATCAATTCTACACATAAAAACATAAGGTTTGAGGGGAAAATACCATTAAATAATTCCAGGATTCTTTGTTTTCTTAATTACATGCCAGTTAGGTACAGAAATTTCATCTCTTATTTTATTCTACATTAATAAACATAAGGAATAAAGAAAAGAAAACAAGAGATTCTTATTAGTATTTTTCTGCCAGTGCTAGCTTTAAGAAAAAACTCATGAGACTCCCTGCAAAATCATGAGAACTAGTATGATAGTAGTTGACCCAAGATTACTGACTTAAGTCCCATATATAATTAATCAGTCATGGAAGGGACCTCTGGAGATCTCAAATCAATCCTCCTCTTCAAACAAGGGCCAATACTGAATTTAAACTAGGTTGCTTAGTGATGCGTCCAGTAACGTCCTTGAAAATCTCCAAGATTTAACAAGCTCTCTTTTGTCCCTGTTCCAATGCTTAATTATCCTTGCAGTGAATATTTTTCTTATATCCAATCAGAACCTCCTCTGTTACAATTTATGACTATTTTCTCTTTTTCTCCTACCATGCATCTCAGTAATGAGCCTGGTTCCATCTCATCCTCTTAGCTATCGTGGCATCATCCACTATGATAGTTTTGACTCTTTGCCAACACGGCCTAATTCTAATACAGGAAGCTAAAGCTACAGATATTCCCTTTCCCTCACTGTCATATTACAATTTACTTCACAGATGGCAGCTGAGGTATATCTCATGACAGCTGCCAGAATAGTTCACCTTTTGGTTTGTTTATTGTGCAGATTGTTCAGGAAGCACTGGATAAAGCCAGAGAAGGTCGCACCTGCATCGTGATAGCTCACCGCCTGTCCACCATCCAAAATGCTGACAAGATTGCTGTGGTCCAGAATGGCAAGGTCGTAGAGCAAGGGACCCATCAGCAGCTCCTGGCTGAAAAAGGCATCTACTATTCTCTGGTCAATGTTCAAAGTGGGTCATGCAACATGTAAATTAAAGGCAGTACTTATCTCCGAATTGTCACTGTAATTATTTCAAAAATGCTATTTTTGTCACTGTAATTATTTCAATATCAATAGTCAGTCTTGATACTTTTGCTTTTCCTCCTTCCTTTCGTAAGTCCTACGAAAACAAGAAATACTAAGTAATTATGTACCAATTTCTCACTACTAGTTTTCATTATTCAAACCACTCTACTACATAGCCAAAGCAGAGACCTATTGCACTCATAAAAGTAGAGGCATACTAAGCCAAGTGTAGTTAATATCAGCTTGCTTTGAACTATGTCAAAATCACACTAATCAGGCATGTCTGGTAAACCTGTAAACATTTTCATGCTCAGTAAAAACAGTTTTGCTATTGCCAGAAAGAAATCTCAAGCTTTATCCTCACTGTGCCTTTGTGAGGCAGTCAGTCCTGGCCTATTAGGCTTGCTATCAACTTGTTATGAGAACTTGCAGGTCAGCTGGAGCTTGATGCCAGATGTCTCTTGTTATGATGTGGAGTTTTAACCTGGGATGATGCAAAGGTCTTGGAAACATGGGTGCAGGCTGAAGACAAAGGTCCCAGAACTGTAAATACCTCACTGATGATCAGTTACTGATCATTGAAGAGATGCAGCCTTAAGAGCTGGGGAAAGACTACTTCAAGTATAACACAGAAAAGAAGCAGCAGATAAGAAAAACCCACAACTGATGGGCAAGGCAAGGCATCTGCTGCAGCCTGGGAAGTAGTATCTGCAAGTTTCCCAAAGCCCTAGGGGCCAGAGGTCAAGGGCTAAAAACTCTCTGAAGACTGCAATATTTTTCAAAAGGTGAAAATCTTGATTTGGGCCTTGGAGGAGGGGGAAGGAAGGCATCCTTTTCAGTGTTAGCTTCCTTCATTGAAGAGCTCTTGAACTTGATCACCCTGATGACTAAGACTCTCAAGGACTGTAACCATTGGTGCTAATTATGGGGCATCAGCTCTGCGGTATTGTGTATTAGTTGCTAATTTAGGATGACTATTAAGGACTAACTGCTTTCAATATGTGGTAATAGTGATTAATAATTATTACGAACTAACAGTTAGCAATGTATATTGTTAATGAATATCTATGCAGTAAAGTTTTGTTTTTAAGTTTAAAACTGGCCTGCTTAATCAGTCTTCAACACTTCCATCATAGCAATTTCTGATTCCCTGAGATTTATACATATGATCTGTCTTATCTACATGTAGATATTTATACACACACAAACTGATAGGCAGTTAGGCTCATTAATGTACTAATAACACTCTCCAGGATGTTGATTGATGTAGTCTTATTGTATTACTCTTGAATCACTCACCTGTTTTCTTTTGTTCCTGTCTTAGATGGAAAACCAATTTGACTAGCAAATTTGTTTGTTTCCTATTTATGTATTACTTCATACAATAAGGTTCTTGTCCATGAGTAAAGCTATTAGTCTGCACCATAATATAAATCAGTTATACTTGCAATTGCAAGAATGGAATAGATATTCTTTAACATTATAGTCTGACGATTCAAGTGAGAACATATTTAGATTGATTTTTTTTTTAATTTTTTTTACTAAATTCTGGATTTTAGTCTTTTATTTTTAAAACTAGGCTTTTTAATTTTTGATGATACAATTTCTAATGATTGGATTAGTAATGATGGGATTGTTTCCCCAACTTGTATCATTTCAAAGATGCTTGATTTACCAGAAAAATTTAGCTCTTCCTGAAAATCAGGCAAGCATTGTAAATGTTTTACGACAGACACCTGAAAATCAGTTTTGAAAATTTTTGCCATATAGTTTAAAATCTATTTCAGAAATTCATGTCAAATGTAGAAACTTTCCAAATCAACCTACTTTTTCCTATCCTTTTCTTCCACATTTCTAAAGAAGTATTTCCCCTTTGTTGAGATTTACATAAAAGTTTGCATAATAGTTGCTAAACACCTCGCTTTTGGTTGAAAGGGGCTATAAGGAAAGTAAGCACTTTCTTTTAAGAATAATGGATCTTTGTTTCCAAATCCACCATAAATGCTTAAATAACTATGCTGCTGATCACAACTGCTTTCCTTTCAGAATTTCCTTTTGGAAGACCACAACAACCATGTTAATACTACTGTGCTATCACCAGATACCTCATGAGGTAATTTTTAGTCACAAAGCCAAAAAGACAGACAGGGACATCTCAAAAAATGTGTTCTTCATCATATTCTATTCATATACTTTTACATTATAATGCTTGACCCAAAGGAAGGGTTGACTGACCTAGGATAATTCTGCTTTAAGGACCATTATTCTACCGCATCTTTCTACAGAGTATAAGAGATCTTACTTCCTAGCTCTGCCTTTTCAGTTGGGCTCCGAGACATTTTGGTTCACCTTGATGTCATAAAATACTTGCCTGAGCTCTGACTCTTCATTGGGATGGTCAGCACTCATCTTTGACCGTAAGCACCCTAAACACTTAATGATATATGTGTGTTGTTATTCTGAAGTAACAGGCCTTTTTTCCTCTGTTGTCATCTTTTGAGAGGCTGCAGCAGTTTCAAGCAGAACTTACCTTTCTGGAGGAAGGTAACCTAGCAGTGTTTTTCACACATTTCTTGTGCCTCTTGCCCAATTACCTTTGGAACAAGTCTTTAGAGAAATGTTGGCATCAACACCACCTTGGCAATCCTAACCACTTTCCAAGCATATGCCACTGACTGTTGGAAAAAGGAAGCAAGGAGGTCTTAAGTTCAACAGTCTGATAGCCTTCCTGCTGAAACAACTAATCAAAACAGAACTCTCAGCAGAAAAACAGGGTTTAGGTCTAGAAAGCCTTTCTTACTGCAGATTCTTATCAGGGTATTGAATACTACAGTGTCCTATTGCCCAGCATTGTCCAGCATACTTACCCCTACAAGGGCAATTTGCTGTTCCTTATGCAACAAATACCTCACTACTAAGCCCTTCTGTAATTCCTGACACAAAGCAAGAGCATAGATAAACGCCTGCATTCTCCCTCCCTTCCAAAGATTCTGAAAGACTTCTCACCAACACCATAGACCACATACCATCCCCAAACAAAGACTGTAAATCAGTTCTGGATCTCCACCAGTCTCTTCTTCAGCCATTCCCTCAAAGTTCTTCCCAAACTATCCCACATGTTGGGAGATGTTCAACAATCTTCCACCCTGACGTTGACTCCACGTCAATCTAGCTTTAATGGAACCAGTTGTCCTTCCTTATGAGTAAATCCTTTGAACCAGTTGCCTCTTTCTTGCTGCTGTACTTGTCTATGAAAACAACCTTCCTAGTAACATTCATTTCTGCAAGACACTAAAGATCTCCTTGAAACATTTGTTAATGAGTAATCCTTGTAATCATTCATACTACGAATAGACACACAGTTAATCTCTTCCTCAAGATGTATTGTCTATTTGTACATTTATAACTCTTCCTCCTATTCCTCTCCCTCAAAATCCAATCTACCTTGAAGACTTGCTCATTGAAAGGAAAGAAGACAACAGCTTGGAGGAGAGGAAAAACATGGCACACTGCCTATGAATACAGGGTAAAAACACTCAACTAGCAATTCTTGTGCAGAAAAAGCCACACTGTAAATGTATCTATAGACAGTCTAAATAACTGTTATTGTCAAGTACCCAGTCTTTCTTCTAGATAAATTATCTAGAACAATGTAGTTTACTCATACATTCATTCTGTATTTCTAAGACAGGATAGTATCTTTTATTCTAGTTATTTTAATGCAGTAAACTGAAAGTGGAAAGTAAGAAACAGGACCAGCAAGCAGGCATTTCAAATACTTTGCTGTGAATTCCATGGACTGTAGGGATATCAAAAGTAGAAAACAGGAAGGAAAAGAGCAGGACACACAAGGACAACTATCTTTAGTGGTCCCTGTTATTGTAAGGTGAATACATTTCCTTTTGTCTTCGTATGCTTATTCCTGTGGACATTTCATTCTAGCTGTACTCTGTTAACCAAGGAGATCAGTATACTGACGCTGTTGCCGTAGAGGTCTAGGACAGGACTGCATGTAACTGAAAGTGAACATTCATGCCTAAACTAATTTCTCTAAGCAAGCCCATCTTCTGCAGGGTTAACAAAGGTCTGGCCAATGAAGTCTAGGGCACAGTTCATCCCATTCTAGAGTTGCTGTCACTAGCAGGCCAGATTAACAACCACCTCATATCCTTTTATCTCTTCATAAAAGGACACAAGCATGATTATCATAAATACCTACATTGTCAATGCCTTAGTGTAGAGAAAATGAGTCACATCTTGAATGACTGCTTTATTAAAATAAGCATCTTAGATCCTGCACTACATAATGTTTCATAAAAGTAGATCCGTAAACACTAGCTGCAGCTTTGTATTCACCAAGACAGAGACATTTTTATGGAAATACTAGAAATTGTATGGGGCTGTTTTAAAATGCCTAAACATTTAAAGTCATTGATATTTTAAATAACTTAAAAGTAAAGACTGTGTTTGCATATATAATGTGTATATAATCTGTGTCTTAATAGATTTGCTTTAAGTGTCTGTGGGTAGAAATGATATATCGTTCGTTTGCTTAGTAAAGGAGACAAATAAGTTAACACATTTTTTGAATATAGCAAACAATTGTTCTAAGATAAAATAGCATGTTCCTTACATCATCTAACAAATAGGAGTAGTTTTATTTCCATGTTAATCCTGATTTGGTTCTCAAATCACCTATGAAAATGGAGTAAGTGAATAACTTGATTAAAGTAGAATCTAAGAAAAAAATTAAGCTCACGATATGTAAAATGTTAAAATGAAGAAATGTTGAGGGAGAAGGACTGTGTATCTATCTGACACAGTAACTCCTACTTTTCAAGTGTCCTTAGTTAGGTCAGCTTTGTTTACAACAATATATAAAAAGAGTCAGGGCAAAACTTAGAAACGGTTAAGCTACCATAGGTGTAAAGTGACTAGCATTATCTACTCTCTGTTTACCACTGGGGCTCTGACAAGCTGTTTGGTTAACATTGGCATCACACATTTTTTGTTCTAGGCACACTTGGCTTTCCCCAATATTAATTTCTTCTTACCTTCACTTGTACATATATCACATCTTGTACAGCTTTCGTTTTGGATTAATCAATGATGTGCTTGTTTGTTGTAAAAACTCTTCAGTCATTCCTTTACATGCATGTATTTCACAGTGATGTAAAACAATAAGTCATTTCCATGTTGTTCAAAAAAAACCCCTAAAACCTAAAATTTATGCACACATTCCAAGGGACAGGTAGAAGGCACTATAGAATTATGACATGTTTCTCCATCCACAAAGTGAATTCAGCATAGAAATTCCTAATCTAAATTAAGTCTTCCCAAGATTTTCTGTTGGGTAGCTCCACAGAATATTTATCTCCATGTACCTGTCTATTCTTCAATGTAAAAGAAGACGAGTTATTAAAGAGGAGAATTATTTACATATCTGCTAAATCAGAAACAACTCACACATTACTCTTCATGCATGCTAGAGTTGAGAATTACAGTTCACGATGCTAATACTTCAAGGTTCAGCTTGTTAACCATACATTCAATGAAACTTACTACAATGTAGTTTTGCAGATGTTTATAATTTCATTTCCTGCAATTTCCTGAAGGGCTCGATAAATCATCAGAGACTTAGTTGCTCACTTGGCTCTCATTTGAAACCTTTCTTTTGAAGACATAATTATTCCTTCAACTCTCATTCTTCCATTATTACCTATGAGACTTTAAAGATAGAAAAAATGTATGTGATTTCCATCTAAGAATCCTTAATTGGTAAAGATTTACTAAAACGTCCTTCAAAATTTCTCTAGACTTCCTCATGAAAAAAATGAAAAGCTAGGAGGAATTTCTGTGTCTGAACCTTCACACCAGTTTCCTTTGAGTTCATGATGGAAGGTGTGTATTTTCTTCATTATCACCAATACTATTAATCAATTATTTTTCTTTCTGTGGCCATGTCTTTAATTTGCCACATGATGGCCTCATTTGTTCAGACAATAGTTAAATTAATCTGCATTTTCTTTTAGAAATTTCTTTTTCTTTTCTTCTTCATGTATTTCTTGTTCAACTCAATATATGCAGTGTTCTGTCTAATCCAAAGAGCAATATTCTTATGAGCTTTTGGTTACTGTCCAGGATCTCCACTCTCTTTTCTGCCCAAGGGAATAGTATCAGTTTATAGTTCTGACAGCATTGCTACTACCTCTACTGAAGTCAGAGTTCTTATGACCTAGACTAAGGCAGTAGACACTAACTGCTCTTCCCAGCTTGTACTATGTTAAGCAGTCCTACTGGAGGCAATCAATGATGGTAGATAATGTTTATCTTAGCATTTAAATCAAAGACCTTTCATTTATTTCTTCCTAATTTAATCTTATTTGTCACAAAATACATTAAGATAAAGGAGAAGATTAAAGAAGAGTCTTCCCATATATTAAAAATATTTTTGCGTATTACAAGAGCAAAGAGGTTTTCATTTAGTTTGGGTAATTTCATTCCAGATATAGAGTTTGAGTGCCATTTTCCTAAGTGAATTACTTTAAGAGATAGTACATTCAACACCACTATCATTCTACATTGAATTTCAGGTGCCCTATAATTTTTAAAGAACAGATATAGAAATTTACAAAATAGGGTATTAAAATGCTACAGTTACGTTAAAATGAAACTCTTCACCTTCAAGACAACAGGCATTTTACCACCGACATCAGTATTTTATACCAGGTGAATTTAGTATTTCCTGCTAATAGAAGATAAAAGCATTATATAATTGCATAATTTTGCAGCTGTGGACAGGTAAGTTAATGTTTGGTTCAATTTAATATACTACAGACTTTAAAACAGATGTACAATGCACTTTTATGTCACTTAAAATAATAGTCTTAAAAGAATTTAATTATGTAATTTGTAAAACTGTCTGCAATGAGGATACAGAGATGGTTTATCGCTCTACACTGAGGAAAAATCTGTTTCTAGGATGAGATTGCTTCACAAGAAGAAATGTCTGGTGAGTATATTCACAAGTATCATAAAGGAAAACTATTCCGAGAATATGCTCTCATCCAAAAAAAAATTTAATATAACCACACAATTCAAAACTTTCAGCTCTACAGCTCCCAGCTGTAGAGGAAACGTACATCAGTTCAGTCGGTAAATAGTTTGGTGCTTGAGACACAAAACCAGAGTTGACATTTCTGCAAAGCCTCATGGAGCACTAACTCAGGCTTCTCTGGCTGCTCCTGCTCATCCAGCTTTAGGAGTTTATGTGTGTAGCTACTTGGGCGCTTGGGCACTGGCCGTGACTACAACTATTGTACTATCACATACAAGCATCAGAATAGCAGCTGCGGTCTTCCTGCCCGTCACCCCCCATCTGTCTCCTTGTGACTAGAGCAAACCCCTGGTTTAGGTGTTTGCCTTGGGACTTCCATATCATGTCTAAAAGCAAAGCATCAGAATATTCATGCAAATAAAAGTAACTTCTATCTCGGATTAAGTCAACAAAAGTTTTGGACTATTGTTTTCATCCACAGCTTTTTTTTCTAAATACTCAAAGCATATTGCAAATGTTAAGCTTCACAATACCCACATATCAGTAAGAAATATTGCACCTGGTTCAGGGGGAATTATTTCAACATTTTCAAGTTCTTTTGCCTACTGACTTCAGTTTCAGAGATGATAAATAACCGACAAACTGGCCAATTACTTGGGTTCCAGCCTACGGTTTGAGGTTACAGGTCTTAGGCATCTGAATATAATTTTTTATCCATTTACCATTATCCATATAACTCATTAAATCTGTTGTCTTAAAAAGTCCATATTAGGGAATTCACATATTAAACAGATACTTGAACACTGTGATATAATTTTTTTCTCAAATTATATGTTTTCTATGTTTATAGAGGTAGCTATGTTATGCTATTTGGTCATAGCAAATTCCTTAGCTTTACTTTATTATCTTAAGTGCATTTGACGTAGAAAATCCAATTTCTACCACACAGTTGTTCTTCAGCTATAGCTATCTGAAAACCAATGTGGACTTTTGTTTCTAAGTTTCATCAAGAAAATGATCAAATGAGCTGGTGGCCAATTCCTCCCAATATGTTCCAGATTGTCAGGTTTATTATGATTCCTTAAATTATAATAAAATATATATCTAGGATGTCCATGCCAGAGAACAGCTTACTTAAAATAATTCTCAATAACACACCAATGAACTTCTCATTGTGGGTGACAATGTATGTCCATACACATTACTCTTCTCAGCTGTATCCAGTAACAGAACAAGAAGTGATGAGTCAAATTCCATCTGAAAGTGAGAAAACTGTTTATTATTGTGATGGTGGTTAAACAGTGGAACACGTTGCTTAGAGAGGTTGTGGAGTCTACATTTAGATATTCAAAACTAGAGTAGACACGTCCCCAAGCAACCTGCTCTTTGACCCTCCTTGAGCTAGGGTTTGGACTAGATGATCTCCAGAGGTGCCTGCCAACCTCAGCCATCCTGTGACTCTGTGCAGGAAAAATCATGGTCACCCATGTGGATCCAACCAATTAAACAGACCCACTCCACGTGCTGGCTTCCAGTATGTCAAGACCATTCAATACATTACAAGCTGTATTAAGAAGAAAATAGTCGTAAAAATAACGCTTGAAAATCACTTCCTAAACTTTTGTCCAAAGAGTACGTAAAAGTTTCCTGCACCTCAAAGATGACCAGAATATGACAAAAGGAATATTTTAGAAATACTTTATGACCTCTGCTTTCATCCCAGTGTGGTAGGTTGACCCTGGCTGGGTGCCAGGTACCCAGCAAAGCCGCTCTATCACTCCCCCTCCTCAACTGGACAGGGGAGAGAAAATATAACAAAAGGCTCGTGGATCGAGATAAGGACAGTTTAATAAAGCGAAAGCAAAGGTGGTGTGTGAAAGCAAAGGAAAATGAAAGATTTTATTCTCTACTTCCCATCAGCAGGCGATGTCTGGCCACCTCCTGGGAAGCAGGGCTTCAGTACACATCGTGGTTGCTCTGGAAGACAAATGTAAATAAGAAATGCCCCCCACTTCCTCCTCCCTTTACTTAGCTTTTATTGCCGAGCTAACGTCATATGGTATGGAATATCCCTTTGGTCAGTTTGGGTCAGCTGTCGTGGCTATTTCCCCTCCCAAGATCTTGCCCACCCCCAGCCTGCCCGTGAGGTGGGGGAAGTGTTGGAGAAACAGCCTTGATGCTGTGCGTGCACTGCTCAGCAGTAGGCAGAACACTGGTGTGTTATCAACGCCCTTCTAGCTACCAGTACAGAGCACAGCACTAGGAGGGCTGCTGTGGGGAGAATTAACTCCATCTCAGACAGAGCCAATACACCCAGTTTTGGCTGACAGCCTGAGGCAAGGAATTAGCCTTAGGTTGTGGCTCCCCAAGGAGAGGGGTGTTTTGTCACTTTTACCAACAAGTCATCACTTCTAACAGAACATTGTTTTGACAGCAGGACAGCAAGCCATGCCTTCAATCAGTGAAAGCCAGGGACTGGCAAACCTTTGTTAGGAACTGCAGATAGCTGTTTACAGGACAACATTGAAAGCTGAAAAGTGGATGCTCAGGTACTGCCATGGTTGCTTCTCTCTCCTCCTCTGCCTTTCCTGATGAGAGAGGGGGCTGCAGCAGCTCTCCCCTTCCCTTCTGCCACCTCCTCCTGCCACTGCCTTGCTGTAAGGCCCTCAAAGACCACCCTGAGAACTCATAATGAAAGGAAAACACTGAGTTCCTCCAAGCTCCTGAGAGGTCTCACATCACCAGACCTCACTCTGACTGTTTTTTTAAATTTCTTCTTAAGCTTTCCATCCTTTCTCAACCAGCACTATCAAACTCTGAAAAGACAACACTGATTTTCCAGATATAAACACAACCATCCATAGAACTTTGATGTGAGCTAATTCAAGTGATAAAATATAGAATAGTTTAAATCCTATTATAAAACCTACATGCATTATCTGTTACCTATTATAAGAGTAGGGCTAAAGAGACCTTATGAGCATTTGTCATTAAGGAAAGTACATGATTTGCTGTGACTCCATCTTCTGGGCACAAGATATCCAAAAGGGACCACATTGACTCCCATTCAGTTTGATCATGGATGACTGAACAGTGATAACAAGAGCACCTTTCCTTGAACAGCTTATGGTGGATTCACAGCCCAGTGTAATGGTCTGCTCCAGGAAATGGTGCTTTTTCAGTCATCCTGATTGCTTGTGAACCTTAGGAGGAATGATTAAAGCATGCACAAAGAGACTTCCTTTCAGAGGAGTTAAGAGGAGACTTCTCAGATGCTTTCAAGAGTGACAATGACAAAGCAGGCTCTTCAAAACTATTCGTTGCTGAGCACTCCATTTCTAGAGGGAGAGTGTGCACATAGTCCTTTGCAGACCTAGCAGGCTCCAAGGGTGCTGCAAAAGGCTGGCATACACCAGTTTTTGGAAGTTTTCCTCATTAGAGTTTTATGTAAATTGAGCAGAGTCCAACCTCACTGCTCAGTCCTAACCAGCCTAGCCCTACTGACTGCTGAATAACCTTCCAGAACAGGTGAAAACAGATTAAGATCACTCCCCCCTGGTAAGTCAGCACGTTTATTTTGTCTGAGACAGATTATCAATGTTCAATAGTGAACATTATAAATCAAGCAAAAATATCCGGTGAAATTTCATTCTACTTTAAAATACATTTTACTGTTTATTTTGTATTTATTAAACTGCAGAAATTTGCATCCTTCGAAATAGTATATTACCAACGGTTATGCAGAGGACACCACTGGGGGTTCTGCTTAAAAACTGCAGACAAGCTGGTTTGAAACAGCATGTCAGGATATAGGTTCAGATTATTAGCTTTGCTTCTCTCAGCTAAATATTACTGGTAGTTTTTGCTGAGGTACTTTGTTTCTCAGAGAGATTAAAACATTCTGAAAATGAAACAAAGTCTTACAGAAATGCAAAGAATGATAACATTGCTGTATCATATCAGGATTATGGATCTGAAGGCAAATGGTAAGTATAGCAGTTGATTTCAAAATATCCCCATGAAAGGTTGGACCAGATGATCTTTGAAGCTCCCTTCCAACCTGGGCTGTTCTCTGATTCTATTCTATTAAAGTTTTACCTTTAACTGCATAGGCTTAAATTTTACTGGTAAACAACACAAGAATAATCACACAGTTTTCCTTTTTTGGAAAAGTCTTTGATATCCATTATTCTCTTCAGACAATATAGACAAACACAGATATAAAAATATGTTAATATCTATGTCTAAATATGGATAAATCTAGTTATAGATAAATTGTTAACAGATAAATCCAGTTGAATCCCCCAGGTCAGGGGAAGCCTGTCTGAGAAGCAGAAGGCTTTGCTTGTAACTCAATGCTATTATTGTGAATGTCTATTGGAGTTATTGAAAATTTGGCTGCTTCACTCGTTCTTTTGCAAAAAGATACTGACAGCTGTATCTATCCTTTTGCTAAAAGGCTGATACAAAATACTGGGAGAATTGAAGTCAGAGTAGTTAAAGGTCAACTAAGTTTCATGCTTCTCCGAGTTCTCTGAAAGTAGTGTCACTTTTTACTAGAATGGAGGGCCAAATGGGGTCAGATGTCCTGCACATTCTCCTCTCTACCCCACTCCCATTTCAAAAAAAGAAACAGATCATGGTGGAACATGATTTAAAGAACTGCATAATATTGTAATGCACTGTTTCCCATGTTATGCAGTAAAAGACACCTAATCCCCACATACTTTATGGGGCGGACTTACGATGGCGTGAGTGGGACTTCCAGGCACCAGAATCTGACCTGTGTGCATGGCAGAAGTGGAAACAGTGACTCATCCCAGTTAGGATTAATAAGAGTTTATGAAACTGTTGACTGGCACAGTGCTTCATGTCCTTTAAAATAACTTGCGTCGATAACAGACATATTTGATCTGGCACTGAACTTTTTAGAGCTGAGAGAAGCCCTATTGCAAAACAGTGGAGAGTTTGACATTTTACTTACATCTTTAAAACACGCTGGATGGGCTTAGTTTTAACTGGAGAACACAGGCTATTTGGAGGGAAAACTCAGTTTATTCAGATGACAACCTTCTCATGTCTCCTCTCTGACGCTGTATAGGTCAAGAACACTTATTAAAGCTCTTCTTTCTCCTTTTTCATGCTAAAAAGGAGATTTTTAATTCTGATTTAGACAAAAAGTCTTAAAACTTTAACAAATTGTCCTGAATTTGTCCATGGAGGTAAGTTATCATTTTAGTGTTCATCAGCTTGCAGTCTCTGACAAGTCAGAATAAAGCCTACTGCTATCTCTGCTAGTTTCAGCATACCAAAAAGCTGTGAAAATGTCAGGTAAAAATAAAATATCTCATGTTTTCACTTTGAATTTATTAAAAAAAACCCACCCACAACCAAAACCCCTATTTCCCTCTGCAAATGAGGTAGACTTTAATAATATTCTCAGATCTTGGCATATTTTGGAAGAAGGCAAATCAATACAAAATTATATAGTGTTTTAGAGTATCCAGTGAAAGTCTGATGCACTACTGATTGACCGAGATGCCTATATTTATTGAAGATAAATTGAACTGAATGGGCAGCCCATTTATAGTGGTAAGTTTCATGATATTTGCATGCTTAGCAATCCCAATCTACCATGTTGTTTAAAATTTATTATTTTAATGTATGTATGTCTACTCATGTTGCACAGCTATACTAGAGGCACTTTGGTGTTTACAGTTGTCATGGTTTAACCCCAGCCAGCAACTAAGCACCACGCAGCTGCTCACTCACTTCCCCACCACCCAGTGGGATGGGGGAGAGAATTGGGGGAAGGGAAAGGGAAAAAAAAAAAAAAAAAAAAAGGTAAAACTCATGGGTTAAGAACAGTTTAATAGAACAGAAAGTAAGAAAATAATAATGATATAATAACAACAATAATAAAATGACAAAAATAATAATAAAAAGATTGGAATATACAAAACAAGTGATCCACAGTGCAATTGGTCACCACTCGCCAACCCATGCCCAGTTAGTCCCTGAACAGTGATCCACCCCTCCCAGCCAATTCCCCCCAGTTTATATGCTGGACATGACATCAGATGGTATGGAATATCCCTTTGGCCAGTTTGGTTCAGCTGCCCCGGCTGTGTCCCCTCTCAACTTCTTGTGCCCCTCCAGCCTTCTTGCCGGCTGGGCATGAGAAGCTGAAAAATCCTTGACTTAGTCTAAACGCTACTTAGCAACAACTGAAAACATCAGTGTGTTATCAACATTCTTCTCATACTAAATCAAAAACATAACCCCATACCAGCTACTAGAAAGAAAACTAACTCTATCCCAGCTGAAACAAGGACAACAGTGTAGAGTAGTCAGAAATCTGCAGTAGGAAGGGAAAATGGAGGAGAAAGGAAAGAAAAGGCAGACACAGGAGATGGAGCAAACTAGCTTAAACCCTGTCAATGCTGGAGATTTTTTACTGTCACAGCTACGTTCAACAGATGTTGACATAGGTCTATTAATAGATGGGTGGGGAGGGGGGTGTAACATGGACCTGAAATGTGTTTGGAGACACAGAAAGAAAGAAAAGGAAAATCCCCAGCATAAGGGTAGCAAATGCCAGAAAACTTATCTCCCACACTAGCTGTACTTCATAAGCACCTGGCATAGCTGCCTAATGGAAGACTTTTCAGAAGACATTGTCAGAAACAAGGAAATCTTAACTTCTATTTTCAAGTTATTCTTTTGCAATTGATTCTAACTTATCAGTACTATACTAATTACTAACTAATCTCTTCTCAGCCACTCTCCTATCCAAATCCATATCCAGAAAACAACAGGAGAGAGTCACAGCAGATTTTACAATACAATTGCATTAATTTTTAAACAGGTGATTTGGAAGCACACAGTTTTAATTTTCTTCTTTTATATGCAGGCTACAATATTTTTGCGTTTTACTTAGAGCAATCATAGACAAAGGGGACCTCAGGAGATCTTCTGGCCCAATGTCCTTCTCAAAGTCAGGCGAGGCAACAAAGTTAAAGCAGATTGCTCAGAGCCTTGTCCAGGCAAGTTTGGAAAATCCCCAGCAGCTGCAGTTCCACAGCCACCCTAGGCACCTGTTCCAGGGCTTGACCATCACCATCGGAAGAAGTTTTCATAACATACCATAAGAATTTCTCTTATTACATCTTTAGTTACCTGCCCTCTTAAGGGCTTAAAAGGAAACTGCACGTGAGCTATTTGAACAAGCTTAGAAAGGAAATGATAGGGCAACTTCTGTACTATTTCAGTCTTATTGATAACTGTATTAAGATTTAACAGAGTAATTCAATTTCATGCTTAACTAGTAGCAGACTTAGGATTTATTCAGATTTGACTCAGGTCTGCATCTAACAGAATCTGAGGTAGCTTTAGGAAAAAAGTTTTTCTTTTGTAGGTGAAAAGCTTTCCCAGCTCTCCCAAATACCTGTGGAAAACTCATGCCTCTTTACCTCCCGAAGGGCAATTCCAGCATTTGAAACAAAACTTTTTCCTGCAGAAGAAGCAAGAGAAAACCACCACTGTGCAGAGCAATGACAGCTAGCATCACACTCTCTAGATTCCCAGTGCTAGCACTGCATTCAGCAGAACTCCCATCTTTCTCCCCATTTTCTGAAAACCCATGAGAAACTAACAGTAAAAATTCACACAGAGGAGAAAAGAAAAACACACATAGGTAATTCCTCCTTCCACACAGAGAGGACAAGAAACAGTAAACTGCTCTGACTCACTTGAAAGACCAGGTCAACTCCATTCAAGTAACAGCCACAGCTAAACCTGTTTCCTTCAAAGATGACCCAGCTAAAGGTGCATCCCATGGACCCCACCTACATGCCAGAGAGCACAGCTTCCTTAATTTAAGGGATTATTTCACAGCCACACCTTTCAGACCATCACTACAGGCTCAGAGAGGAAAATCCATTCATCTTCTCTTCTTGGTTTTGTTGCTTCTGTAAATCATCATCCCCAGACTTGTCTGAGCACTCTTGCCTATTTTCTGGCAGCGGGGTCAGACATGTATGTCATGCACAAACCGGCATCTCCCAGGAGTACCCCGGGCTGGCGCACTGACGTGGGTGCCTCCTAAGAGCCATGGGATGCTGAACACATCCACTCTGTTACTCATCCACAGATACATTTTTACTCAAGGACTCATGCTCATTATTATGCAATAAGACAGACATTTTTACTCCTTTTTCTCTTCTTCCTCATTTGGAGTATGGGGACAGGAACAACCTGCTCTGACCTAACCATTCCTAGGCACTGCCCTTCCAGGGCGTGAGAGGTGATTTACCATCTATCCTACAAGGAGAATAAGGTATCTAGCAATTACCTGAGAGCCTGTTTAGAGGTCCCTGTGGCAACATGATATCCCATGGCTCCTGCCTCCATGCAGATCCAGTAACTGGATTTAAGATTTTTTTTGGCTTCAGCAGCAAGCTGACTAAAACCCAGAGTTATTATTTTCCACTTTGTTTTGGGTTTGTGTGGTGGGGTTTTGGTAGCAGGGGAGGGGCTACAAGGGTTGTTCCTGTGAGAAGCTGCTGGAAGCTTCCCTGGCTCCAAGTTGGACCCACCTCTGGCCCAGGCCAAGCCCATCAGTGATGGTGGTAGGGCCTCTGGGAGAATGTATTTAAGAAGGGAGAAAAAAAAACAACCCTACCTGCTGGAAAACCTGCAGCCGAGAGGGGAGTGGAATGTGAGAGAAACACATATACAGACAGAGAGGTCAGTGAAAAGGAGGGGGAGGAGGTGATGCCCCTGCAGCCCATGGAGGTGAATGGTGGAGCAGATGCCCACCTGCAGCCCATGGAGGACCCCACACTGGAGCAGGAGGATGCCCTCCAAGATGGCCATGACTGCATGGGAAAGCTCACAGTGGAACAATCTGTTCCTGAAGGACTGCAGCCCATGGAAAGGACCCATGCTGGAGCAGTTCATGAAGAACTGCAGCCTGTGGGAAGGACTCACACTGGGGAAGTCCATGGAGGACTGTCTCCCGTGGGAGGGACCCCATGCTGGAGCAGGGGAAGAGTGAGGCGTCCTCTCCCTGAGGAGGAAGGAGCGGCAGAGACAACGTGTGATGAACTGATCGTAACTCCCATTCCTCATTCCCCTCTGCCGCTGGGGGGGTTGGGTAGAGAATTCAGGAGTGAAGCTATGCCTGGGAAGAAGTGAGGGGTGGGGGGGAAGGTGTTTTAAGATTTGGTTTTACTTCCCATTATCCTTGTTTTGATTTGATTGGTAGTAAATGAAATTGCTTTTGTTTTTTCTCCCAGTTGAGTCTGGTTTTTGCCTGTGACAGTAATTGGTGAGTGATCCCTCCCTGTCCTTGTCTCGACCTGTAAGCTTTTCTTTATGTTTTCTCCTCATCATCCTACCGGTGGGGAGGAGTGAGCAAGTGGCCTCATGGTGCTTTGTTGCCAGCTGGGCTGAAACCATGACACACTTGTATACTTCTGTACAATAAAATGCATGATGAAATTCTTACTCTCCCTCGTACACAGTTTGTGAGAAACTGAAAGAGTTAATGTCTCAAACATTGTGGTGGGGCAAGTTCTGCTTAAAGACAAACCCTGCACAGCAAGGAACCAAGGTGAAAAGCCCATCAGCTCAGACATCAGCAACAGGAGGGGGAGGGCGTGCTGGAGGGTGCGCAGCTCCCTGTTCTGATAAGCTGTTCTGATACAAAGATCAAACAATGGCCGTGTCTGCAGGGAAGGAGGAGTTACTCCCCAAACGACCCCCAAGCCCAAAGGCTCACAAACTGCTCATTAATCTGGAGTTCGGGTGCCTGCCCGAAGGAGGGGCAAGGATGATGAAAGGACACAAACTGAAGCCCCAGTTGCACAAGCCCACTGGAACTGGACCCCTCGGCTGACTGGACCAACGCTGGACCCAGGAGCGGTGAAATCTTTCTCTCTCCCTTTTTCTCTCTCTGTCTTCTTCTCTCTTTCCTTTTCCTTTTCCACAATCCCTACACCTCATCCCTTTAAGACATAAAACCGTTGACCAAGTCTGGGACTAAGAGTGGATCCAGCTGCCCCTGGGCCCTTCTCTGAGGAGGAGTCTAGAAAGCAAGGGGGTCTGCTCTGAACCTCGTGACTCGACGGGAGGGATCTCCTTATTCCCTGAATTGATGTATATGGTTACCCTGGGTTACACGGTTTACAGAAGTAGTCTTATGCCAACTCCTGTTGTGAGAAACTCCGCCACCTACTATCACGCCTCCCCAGTTCAGTTTGCTTCTGTCATGAATAAAATCTTTAACTGATCATTTGGTGTCATTTCACCTTAATTTAGCCCAAGGGAATTTCGAATTAAACATGACTCCCTGGTCTGTCCAGTCTGGGTCATGACACAGTCATATTTAGTTTTTTTATGACCATTGCTTCATGGGAAGTATTAGTAATGTTACAACAGAAACAGGAGACATCACTTTTATACAGCTTTAAATATATTGGACTTGAAACTGCTTACAGTAGTAAAGACCCACCAGCCCAAAATGTAGACCTAAGATATTATAAAAGTAAAGAAATTATTACAGATATATTATAAGATTTTTTTTTTAATTTCAGTTAGAGTCATCAATTCAAATTCCAATTGGACATAGTTAAATTGAATGCAAAATTTGTTTAAACATAAGTTTTTAATATTTTATTATTATTCATATTTTATGAAATCCATTATTTCGTTCTTAAAATGATTATTAAGAAGTTAGTGTTATGTTACAATTTTACCTTTTTATCTATTAAAATTTTCTTATTTTACTTTTTACTGCCTCCTGCACTGTTAACACTGTGTTGTCACTCAAATGCATTTGCTGCAATTAGGGAAGTTTTCAGCACAGTTCTGTTTCTGCTTTTAGTTTCAATACTCCAACTGGCAGGATAAACTCCTCATGGTGCTAGGCACTACCATGGCAATACTCCACAGAGCAGGTCTCCCCCTTACGATGATCGTCTTTGGTGACATGACAGATAGCTTATATACTTGAGAAAATATTACTTATCCAGGTAGGAACTGTTATAACTTCTAGTTGGTGTCATTGAAATATGGCTTTTATGCAAAAAAAAAAGAGTTGTAGTTAGACAAAATAAAGGGTAGTGTAGCAGTGCACCTCAAGCTATTGATTCCCAGTTTGCTCCTATGCTGTGGGCCAGATGTGTCACTGGCCCAGTCACTACTGTGAGAAGTGACAGGGCTTTAATTTTGATTAGTTCTGTATTTCTTCCAACTAGTCTACTGTGCTGTTACAAACAGTTCACTTATTAACTGCTATGTCAGGTTTAAAGGAAACACTTTAAAATATTACAGTTTGGGTTAAGGAATTCAATAAATGGATTAATGGGAAATGGTAAAAGAAACTGAGAAAGAAAACCTGTTGTGCTATGCGTTGAAATCAGCAGCAGTTCTTATGCAAAACTAAATATTTAAACCAAAATATGTAATAAAGCCCCAGTTATCAGAAAAAAAGTGGGTGTAATAAATACATAACCCAGCACAAATGTTATTAGATATTTCAATATTTACTAACAGCTGTGTAATTTTGGTGCTACCATCATCTATGCTGATTCTTACACAACCTTTAAGGGAGCTACAGAGTGGATATGTCAGTGGGAATCTAGTAAGTGGGAGTAGGTCATGCGAAAACATGGAGGACAGAGGATTGGCAACGTCTCCTGGCAATAGGAGATCCCAACCTTTAAAGTTGGGATGGGTGAAGGGACATGCTTGGGATAGAACCCCAGCTGCGAAATGGAATCAACAGGTGGACCACCTGGCCCAAATAAAGATGGTCACGAGTGAGAAGGAAGACTGAGATAGACTAGCAGAATGGTTGCACATCAAGCGAGGCCACTCAGGGAAAGCAGATCTCTATTATGAATGCCGATCTTGGGGTTGGCCAGTATCTATGAAAATCTGTGAAGCAATTCTTACAGCTTGCCTGCAATGCCAAATAAGGCTTAAGGCTAATCACCCAAATCAAGCTCCAGCCCAGCATATCAGACAAGGCAAGGCTCTTTGGAGCACGTGGCAGGTTGATTACATTGGTCCTCTGAGACCATCCCATGGAAGGAAATATATTTTGGTGGGAGTGGAGGTAGTATCAGGATTGTCTATGGCAACGGCTCTTGGCACAGCTACTGGAGACCAGACAGTCCAGGTTTTGTGAGAATGGTTTGGTATTCTACCTATTCCTGAATGTATTCAAAGTGATAATGGGTCGTATTTCACAGCCACAGTGGTACAAGACTGGGCACAAGGGGAAGGCATCAAATGGGTGTTTCACACCCCATATTACCCCCAAGCTAATGGTATAGTTGGGCAAACCAATGGCTTGATCAAAAAACATGCTGTTGTCTCATGCCATAACTGGGACACACCATTACCACAGGCAGTTTTTACTGTTAATAACCGATGGGGAAATTATGGAAGTCCAAAAATTCGAACATTTTGTCCTATGGGACCATTAAGGGGCAATGACTCTATACCAGATGATCAGAGACACCAGTTCCCACTGGAGACATATGTGGGTCAACCTGCCATGGTGAAACTGCCTTCCACTGGTATTGTTCCTGTGACCTTAGCAAAACCCAAAGGCTTGTGTGACTGGGAAGCCTTAGATGGGAATGGAAAGACTCACCACATCAGTGCCCGGTGGATAATCCTGGACTTCTAATGCTGTGACCCGGTTTAAGACCGAGGCCTAGTTTGTGCTTTCTTACAGGACAATGAAGAAACGAGCCCTTCCAGTGCTTCTACTGGCAGTGATGATGGTGGCAGGCATGGATGGTGAAGATCTGGATGATAATGTCGTGGTGAAAATGATGGACATCAATATGTCACGAGCCCTTGACCTCACATGGGAGCAATGTAACAGTTATAGTTGGAGGTTCAGATTGGATGGGGGAGGAGGTTATACTCATGTTGTTTATAGTTGGTCACCAGGTGCAGTAAATGCTAGTTCAGTATGCAACAACAAATGTCACTATATCCTCCAACTAACCCATGGGATCACGGGATGGAGTTGGAATGGTACTACTCTATGCCCTGAAATTCTGTGGGGGGGACTGTGTATGGTACCCAAGGGAACAGCAATAGAGCATTCTAGAACTGAGTTTACAACTATCAACTTCAGCCAACACTACACGTGACAGTTTGGGGACTCTTGAAGAATCAGTTATAACATACTGGTAAAATGACTATCCAAAATTGATCTGTATTGGATTCAAAGTTACTGAAAGAGAAGGGTGTATGTGAAGTTTTTGAACCTGTCGATGGACAACTGCTGTGTTCACTCCAAATGTGTCAATGTAGCTTCAAGATCAAATCAACAAAAGAAAGTGGCAAGAGACTCAGAGGCAATTGCTTCTGCACCAGGGACTAACTGGCTGGGAAAGGTTTTGATATATTTGGATTTTCTTTCACAGGGTGGATGACCAGCCTTCTCTAATCTTTAATAATGCTTGTAGTTATGATTACTGTAATCTGTATTGCAATAAGTTCTGTCAAACACTTGGTAGTGAAGTCTGTACTAACGGTTAAGTATACTCCTTTAAAACCTGTTCGTGCACTGGATATTCCTGTGTCAGATATTCCACTTTAATTCTAGACCAGAACGGAATGATGACCAACAATGAGCATCAGATTCAACAGACTGCACTCCCTTTTAACTTTGGAGGCAAAAGGTGACTGTACCACCACTCCAAGGAAACCAGTTGAATCGTGACTGTGGTCATGGGGTGGATTGTGTGGCAGTACACTCCCCCCAGCAGGAAATGAAACTTCTCCAGGCAGGGAGAAGACAAAAAAACCCAAACCCTAGAGGCTGCAGGTTGAAATTTGAACTGACCAATGGAGATGTGCCAGGTACACTGAGGTGACCCTCTTGGCCAATAGGGATTAAACGACCACAGATCAGATTCGACAAGGGTATAAACGGGTTCCCGCCGGAGGACATGTGGGAATCAGTCCTCCTGGGAGCAGTGGGTCTGCAGTTGGGGACTCCCCCTTGGGTCGGGGCACGGCCCGAGGTAACTCCTCAAGGGAGAGAGCCCTCAGCTTTTAGGTGAGTGATACGCGCATTTTAGAGCCATCATTTTAAATCTTAAGAATTTTTAAGTCAGCTGTGTAGTATTAATTCCCTTTACATCATTGAGGCTGTGGTTTACAAAATGTTACCAGAGTTCTAACTTTTTACTGAAGAATAAATCTGAGCTTTAACACCTGTTGGATTTGATTGTGCGTGCCTCTGTAACAATTTTAGAAGGATATTAAAAGTGTCCCAAAGACTATGATTATAGGTCCGCTTATTTGAACAACAACAAAAAAAGACTTTCAGACTGTTATAAGGATGAGATTATCAGAAAAAATTGCTTTTCTGCTGCTAAGTTTGAGCATATAAGAGATGCACCTGAGAGTCCCTTTTGTCCAAACATCATCAACTTTGTCCTTTTCTTCTAAACCAGTGGGAGCCTTGCTCATGTTACGTGAATTGGAATTTCCTAAACTTCTCCAAAGACCTCCATGTTATTTCCCACTTCTCCAACACCACTTTGTTCCTTGATAGAGAAGTAGATAAGGTACAGAGGGCAAAGAGCTGAACACTATATTCATATAGTTGCATGGTTCAGCCCAATGCTCTTCATTAAAGAGCATTATGCTTATTTAAATCACCTAACTTACCTGTCAAACATTGATTTCAAAAGAAGTTAACCACTCCCTTTGAATATTTGGACAAGAATGACTGTTACTGGTGCACAGAGGTATAATGATATTCCTCAAAGCATCCCCAAAAGAGTCAAACTATTAAGTGTTGTCACCTCTGCTTCATCATTTGATTTCTACTGTGCAGTATTTGCACTGGAAAATCAGTCTAGGTTTAAATCAAGTGTAAATATAAAGTGCAGTATCTAATTCTGAAAAGTTGTTACGATCACTTCTTATTGCAGAGCCAAACCAGAACAAGGCATATTTATTCTGAAATTAAAGTGCCAAATGCACGTTCCAGAATTGCTCATTCCTGATTAGCTTTACATGTAGATGAATCCTTATACAATTTAATTACACCTTTAACCTCTGGCAACAAGAATTCATTAAATAAAAACGTGTCCCCTGGACAATTGGAAGGAAGCGCCTAATACCATATTCATTAATTTTCTGAACTTTACTTATTTATGAACTTACATTTGTGAAGTACTCCAGAGCACTATTAAATAAGGTGGGTTTTATAGCTCCTGTGTATTGTTTTATAAATATTCATAAAACCAGCACACATTCCAGATAAAATATTGTACTTGAAATGTGGAATTCAGGCTAGTGATTGTAGAGTACCTGAATTTAACTAGTTTTTTAACTGTTTTTTATCTTACAGGAAGAATGTTCACTTCTGGCTTCAGAAAATGCTTTGTAATGTGTTTCTTAGCTCCAGTTCCCTTAAACATGGTCAGGGGCTAGGTAAGGTGCTAGGTAGCTGACTGCTTTTAATCTCCATTCGGCATTGTTGGGATAGGAGCTTACAGAAGGAAATTATTATCATGTGATTAAATAAAAATAAACTAGCTTTTCTCTAATTTGCTCTCTAGCAAATTTTTCTTTATTGAACCATATGTCAGTGAATTTTTCTATATAAATTTTTTCTTGTGCTCTCATGGGAAAGTTGGAGGAAGAAATTAGGAAAGTTTTCATTCACTTCATGGCTATTCTTTTCTTGTAATAGAGATCTCAAGCAATTGTCCTGTAAATATTATTCTAATATTTAGCTCAAGATTAATCTCATGATAAATATCTCATGGAAAGGAAGGAATTCAGGTTTTGTTATGTCATCATTGTATGAGTCGGGGGCACCTTGGATTTTCTCACGTTAATCCCAGCTTGTGCCATATGGCTCCTGCAAACCTACAACCTTTACGCCAGAAGCTCACTCAGAGGGACAGTTATTCCTCCCTTTCTTGTGTGTCAGGATACCTTGTTGTCCTCCCATGCCAGTTCTCATGCCTTTCCCTCAATGCGTGCTCCTATTCTTGCTCTTCCACCTTGCCCACATCCTTCTACTCCTTGTCCTCCCCTTGTGCTCTTCTCCAGCTCCCATTTTGCCACCAGCCCTGCCTGCCTGGCAAGCTGGCTTCTCTTCTTCCTGCCACAACTTTCCTGTTCATCCTGTCCTGGTTTTGGCTGGGATAATTTTCTTTCTAGTAGCTGGTATAGAGTTATGTTTTGGGTTCAGTATGAGAATAATGTTGATAACACACTGACGTTTTCAGTTGTTGCTAAGTAGTGTTTAGACTAAGTAAGTCAAGGATTTTTCAGCTTCTCATGCCCAGCCAGCAAGAAGGCTGGAGGGGCACAAGAAGTTGGGAGGGGACACAGCCAGGGCAGCTGACCCAAACTGGCCAAATGGGTATTCCATGCCATGTGATGTCATGCCCAGTATATAAACTGGGGGGGAGTGGGCCTGGGAGGAATCACTGCTCAGGAACTGACTGGACATGGGTTGGCGAGTGGTGAGCAATTACACTGTGCATCACTTGTTTTGTATATTCCAATCCTTTCATTATTATTATTGACATTTTATTGTTGTTATTATTATCATTATTATTTTCTTCCTTTCTGTTCTATTAAACTGTTCTTATCTCAACCCAGGAGTTTTCCTTTTCCCTTCTGATTCTCTCCCCCATCGCACTGGGGGGGGGGGGGGGGGGGGAAGTGAGTGAGCGGCTGCGTGGTGCTTAGTTGCTGGCTGGGGTTAAACCACGACAATCCTTTTTCCTTCTCTCCTTTGCTTTCCTTCCTCTCTCAGTAGGTAACCACCACAAGAGAGTAAGGCACAGTCCAATGCACAAATGGCTGCCACCCACCTGGTTCTGAGGGAGGTCCTGGGATCAGGACCTGTCACGGCTGAAGGAGCTCTGTGCCAGCTCTGCAAGAGCTTCTATGGAGATTCCCCATTTCCTGCTCTTCGGCTTTCTCGTTTTTGTCAAAGCCACAAATGTTTTGGCTGATGCCTAACAAATGCCCTAAAATGTTGGAACTGATCACATGCAAAACCCCAAAATTACTTTTTTTAATCCGTAATTAAATGACACCATATCAGTCAGCAAAGTCAACTAATTTCATACATCTCTAAACCACGTATTTTCTATTAGTTTATGAACTTTTTAAAGGACAGTACCTAGGAGACCCTAGTAGCTGTATGAAAACTGTAGATACTCTTTTCACATAACTCCATCAGCTAGTGAAGTTTGGATCCAGTTTTATGAAAGAAAGTGAAACAAAGCTTCTTGTAACTCAGAGAAACTACTCCCTTTCTTCCTCCCCCATGCATCCCTTCAATGTCAGAAGCTCATGATAACTTCTTAGGCAAGCCATTTATTCTCTCCGTGTTCTTACTGCACAGGATCACACATTTAAAATTTGTTGATAATAAGTGAAATTCTGAAAAACATTCCTTAAAGACTAACACCTTGTACTCTACCAGAAATAAACCAAAATGAGACAGTTATGAAATCATGCATGATGGAGTTTCCATTAAATTTCCAGTTTTTCCGTTTTCATTTAGTTTTTGCCACTACAAACACAGAGTAATATCCACCTAATGGTCACCCACATAATAATAATGATTGCCATTGGGACGGTAAATCAAGTACTCTTTGGTACCCTTTTCTTCTAGAAGGACAAAGAACAGACAGTGAAGTTGAGAGACACCAAATTTAAAACTGATAAAAGAAATGCTTTTTATATAATGCCCAACAAATCTGCAGAGTTTATAACCAAAAAATATAAATTAGGCCAAGAACTTATATATTTTTAACATTTCTAATTGGATAAAATTGTAATAGGGACTGAGATGCAACAGTTGGTCCGATTAAACTATCTCACTGAGAAGCTATTTCATGTTAGTCTAACAATATTTATTCACAGTCTTCTAAGGTGTTAAGCACCAGTTATTTTCAGAGACAGGCTGTGAGGACACATCACAGGTGCCATTGTCTGAGCAATTTCCAGGTTTATGGTTGGAGGGGGGGTTGTTCCTTTTTCTCTCTCTGTCTACCTATACCCTATCTCTTCTTTTGTCATGCTTTGCCCTTTCCAGGTTTTCCTTCTGTTCCCACTTCTTTTAAGGCCTAGCTCCTCTTTCTTCATGCCCCCTTTCTGAAATGGAAAGAAAACCCTAGTCTTTTTGTTCAACCTCAGAGAAGGGTATTTGTTTTGTAAGTAAGCCAGGATGGTCTGCTCCTTGAAGGGAGTATGAAATCACAGATGGCAAATTCTACTCTTGTTGTACAAACCCCACTGTGTACGATAAGAATTAGGAATTATTCAAACAAAAATTACCTGGCTCAATTCTGGAACTGGAATCTAAACATAAACATTCAGTTTATTTGTCATGCAAAAAAGCTGGCAAAAGCAGAGCTATGTGTTTCTTAACAAATGTCATTGAACAAATAATTCACAATGTCATATACTTTTATTTTCTAATTAATTGTTACTAATGATATTATAAAATAACCACAATTAATAGGGATTTTGAACCAAAATTAAATTAATTCCATTGTGTTTTAGCATAAACTAAATGTTAGAACAAATGTATAAATTCTGTTTTTTCCCTAGTTTTGCTGCTTTTTGTAGCTTTTTTATTATGCTGGCAATGATTAAGAACAACATTCAGCTGTTCATTTAATTTTAATTTATTCATTAATGTACTAATATTTTTCTATTTAAATATGAAATATTTTGTTTAATTGCAATCATGAATAAAACATCTTTGGCATTTATTTGTAACAAAAGTACTTAGAATAGCTTTCGTTATTGCTTTTTCTTTTTTGAATGCGTGGAGCCTTATTTTGTGGTATTTACATGAACAGTACCTAGACACTAATTTATTTCTTTTTCCTTAGAAAATTTTTACACAATTTTTAGAAAACTAACATTTCTCAAAGATGACTAAACAAAACAGTTAAATGATGATACCATGCAAACAATTAAAATTCAATATCTATATCTTTACTTCGTTAAATGAAAGTGGATATCTTGAAACTTAACTTACTTTTGCTTTTATATCACTTAAGCATTTTTAAAATCCCTGTCTCAATTTTCATTGATTGTGGGAAGTATTTCTAAGAGTCAATATGTCATTCTAAGCTTGTTTTTTTAATCTATGTCTTCATGGATTTTAGGACAATACTTTTAGAAATTTTTTTCACTTTGTGGAAGTTGTATAATAAGTTAGCAAAAGATAACAACTGAAATTTGATTCTGAAAGAAATTAAAAATATTCATTATAGTGAAGAAAGAGGAATAGCAGCTAGTCCTGTTTGGAGTAGAATTAATTCCTTTTCCAATCTTTTTGTTTCCTTTCAGATATGCATATTATTATCCTGGTATAAGAGCTGGTGTTCTTTTTGCTGCACTACATTCAAGTTTCATTTTGGATGCTGGCTGCTGGCTGGCAAATAAAAAGAATCAGACAAGAATTTTTTCATGCTGTGATGACACAGGAGATTAGATGGTTTGATGTAAATGATGTAGGCGAATTTAACAGTAGACTTCTAGAGTAAGTATTAAATATCAGTTAATTGCCAACTGAGTACTAATTCTAATTATTGAAAATCAGTTGTAATACTTCCCTCAGAGCAATGTTATTTTATCTTATTAAACTCCTCCGTAAGCTATGCTATTATTTATATGGATCCTGAGATGTGTATGGATCATTTAAATGGAACCTGAGGAACAGAGGTGTTGGAGAATGCTGCTCCATGCCCTCTGTGGCTGCAGACTTGTAGCTGTGTTGAATTGCAGGTGTTAGAAACATGATGGAGCACTGACAAAGTGTATTGCATCCAAAGAGTTTACTTCTGTCTTTTCCATACATTCTTATTTGTTTGGATATAATTTGTTTTTTTCAGTGACATCTCCAAGATTAATGAAGGAATAGGGGAAAAATGGCAATGTTCTTTCAGGCAGTGGCTACCTTTTTCACTGGATTTATAGTTGGTTTTACAAAAAGCTGGAAAATAACACTTGTGATCCTGGCACTCAGTCCTGTTCTAGGGTTCATATCAGCTCTCTGGGCAAAGGTAGGCAAAAAGTGTGAGTTTTCAATAAACTGCTAAACTATATCTTCTATAATCCCATTTGGTATCTGTAAGATTTAAAAATGCAATCTGGCTTTTAGTGATTTAGACCTTGCCCACATGCAGAAAGGTGTGAATAGGTGCACGATGACACTGGTACAGCTGAAGAAGTGCAGTGCGTCCACCATGGACTCAGCTATACTGCTGCAAAGTTTATGTAAGTATAAACATGAAAGGGTAAATAAGCAGTACCTTTGCCTTCTTCATTGGACCCCATGACAACTACAGCAAAATAACCAAGTACTGTCAGTAAAAACAAATAAATATAGAGATTAAGTCAAATGGCACAGCTGCAGTCATCGCAGGTAACTGACAGTAAGTTCTGGCATGAACCTGGAGTGAATCAGGTTTCCTATGACAAGGCCCTTCTGTGGGCTCTGGCCCCCAGGCAAGGAGGGCTTTACCCCCAGGGACAGCACGAGGACACGGGCAGAGACAGCCGGGCAGCCGGCACACCGTTAACTCTGCTCCAGACCATGCCTTTGCCATTTGCTCAGCTCCCAATCACTTACTGAAAACAGCACGCCAGAAGTGGATGCAGACCACTTGGAGAGAGAAACAGACTTCACCCATAGAAATAAAATTGCCTTTGGCTAGGACTTTCAAAGGGGCATCAGGATGTCGAGTACCAACTGGCTACTGAGTTTCAGCGACACTGGCCAGCCTTGCCCTTTCAGCTAAGATGAAAATCCCAACCCTATTTAACATGTGCGGTCCCTAATACTCCATAGCACATGAGTACTCTGCTATAACTTCATCTGCAGCCTACTATGTGTTTGGAGCATGAATGTTCCCATGGTTGTCGGGCAACTAATTGTCCTGACACAAACCAGAACTGCCTGACCGTGCTGGTGCAACTGTTTCTAAGTGTAAGGGATCTTAGCTCCTCTGGCTGTCCAAAATGATGAAAGTATAGAACTGAAAATCCAACCTCATTTTTTGGTGACAGATAACATGCATTTTTCTAGTCAATATATTTTATGCAATGCAAAGATTTTCATGATGCCCTTCATTAAATTTCTGCCTTGGAAGTCAAATGTGGATTCTTTTATAAATCTTTATAATAAAATAAAGCAGATAGGAAATTTGGTACAATAAATTAAGAATTCTTAGACATCAGAACAACACTTGAGTTCGTTCTGGTTTTGTTTGAGTGGGGGAGTTAAAATATTTTTCTTCTGCACAGATAATTTCCACATTCACTAACAAAGAGCTAGCTGCATATACAAGAGCAGGAGCTGTTGCAGAGGAAGTTCTGGCAGCAGTTCGAACTGTGGTAGCATTTGGAGGACAAAGAAAAGAAATTGAAAGGTGAGAATAAAGTTTCCATATGTTCATTGTTTTTATAATAGTGACTAAAGAGATTTTGAATTTTTTTATATCTTTGCTGCTGACTTTCTTCTTGTCTCTACTTTTTTATTAGCTTCAAAAAGCATCATAAAACATGCAGAGATGCAGCTCCTTTCCCAAAGAGAATATGGTCTTACAGGCCTCATAAACCCAGTGAGAGTTGTAAGCAAAAAAGACAGGCACGTGGCAAAAAAAGACAAGTATAACACTAAGGTCACAAACCAAGGTTATGCATATGTATATATTTCTATTATACTATGGAACATCATTCTTGCCATCTTTTTGATCTTTTATCTGAAGATAACCAGCATGACCACAAATACTGCCAGGAGTTTTTCAAACTCAAGGTTCAATAACAATTGTTATCCACAGAAAACACACACCATCCCCTGACCTGCTTCTCCCTTTATGCTCCAGCCGCCACTGCTGCCGGCTCAGGCAGCTGAAAGAAGTCCTTTGGGTATCTGGCCCTCACTTCCCAGTTCACCCCAGCATCTTTCTTTAGTTACCCAGTGCTGTTCATCACCCTCATACCTCTCACCACCTCTTTTTCCTACTCATCCTTAGAGCACTGTTTGCCAGCCAGTTCCTGCCGTGGGTGCGCTAAATGTGATGTAGGTCTTTCCTCATGACCCAGAAGTGGGAAGGACCTCCTGTGTTACCAGGAGCAGGTAGTAAGCAAATGTGTCATCTAATTCCCTTGTTAATAAGCATAAAAACTCCATTCTAAAACCAGGTAGGCTTTTTAACTCTACTGCTGGTGGGAGGCTATTCTACTGCTTGACTGTCTGAAGACGGGACATCTCTTTCCAACAAAGTGTATGCATAGTTCCTATACATTAATTTGTTACTGTATCAGCACTGAACATTTGCTTTAGTAGTTCCCTCCCATGGGTTTATTTTCCTGTGCTGTTTATATAAATATATCATAGACTCTCTCAGGTGGCATTTTGCTAGGACAATCAAATTAAGTTCTTATAGTTTTCTCATACAGTATAGGTTTGCCATTTCACTGGTCATCTTTTATTTTACATAATTATGGTTCATCTGCTTCTCTTATTGCTACCCTCCAACATCAAGTCTCTAATTCTGTAATACATTCTGGTATTCTTTTTCCTGGTCCTCTCACTGGTCCTCTGTACTGATTCTCTTGGTTTTGTACCATCAGGAAATTTCATTATTCTGAGTATTGTTTGCATGCCCAAGTCACTAAAATAAGTAAAAACAATAAATCCCAAGACTGACTGAAGAATTCATGTTGTCAACTCCCTTGGGTATTATAGCTCCCTGCTGAACACCACAGTCTTGCTTCAAACTGTACTGTTCTTTTATTACTTCACAACTACTGTTCAATTAATAATTTATCCTATGGCTTTAGGATAAATTGGCATTAGATGGCATTAATGAAGTCCCAAAGGACTAGTTTTACTGTGTCTCACCTCTCTAGAAAAGACAGTATTAAAGAAAAGTAAATGGGTTAATCCTTTGCTTTCATAACCCATAACACATTTCATTTCTTGTAATTTCATATGATTTTATTTTATTTCAATTTATTTCTGATTTTATTATTTTCTTCAGGATTTGTTTGCAAGCTTTATGTGCTGTTTTTGTCAGGCTACAAACTTGTAATTTCTCAGGTTACTGTTTCTTTTGTAATACTTTGGTCCTGTGGCTCTATCCACAATTCAAGGCACTGCTTACCTTTCTTCATAGCATCAGTAATATTCACTCACAGTTGGAAGATTCCACCTAAAATCACAAGATGAGAGCTGTTTAACAGCTTGCCACAGCCGCCTTCCACTCCTCCAGGACTTGTTCCAAACAAAATTGATCAGCTCAGTCTGTTACAACATGAAAGACAGTCAATACATTTTCATCTACTCTTAGCAACATCTTTCTCAGAACTGGATTACTGTTTACAAAAATATTTTATATATGTTTGATTTATTTTATGGGAAATTTATGAATATACACAATGTAAGAAAGAGCAATTTCCTGTATGTTCTGGTTTTGGGGTTTTTTTTTCAGAAACAAACAAACAAAAAAAATTAGAAGATGCCAAACACATTGGTATCAAAAAGGCTATGTCAGCCAATATTTCTATGGGTATTGCTTTCTTTTTGATATATGCATCATATGCCTTGGCCTTCTGGTATGGAACCACTTTGATACTCTCCAATGATTATACAATTGGAAAAGTCTTTACAGTATGTATTCACCAGTAGCTGAACAATGTTTATGAGAAATACTGAACTGATCTTGTATAATCTTTTTGGAATATGTGACTTTAAATTTTAAGTGAGGTCGAAGTTAGCTTTTCAAACTACATTTTTCACTTTTTCACCCCTGCTAATAAAAGCAAACAGTACAGTTGTTCTGCATACCACTGATACTTCTCTAAGTTGGGTAGCAACATAAAAATCACCTAATTCGAAGTCCCTTGTGAAAAAGCCAGTTTGGATCAATAATAATTAGCTGTTAATTTTTTATTCAGTCACACCAGATCTTTGCTGAAGTACTGAGGTATAAATTCTAGGTATCATGATTTATGCCGGGTGGTTGCATTCAGGAGAGAAAGACCAGGCATCAGGCAGCATTCCCTTTGTAACATGTTAGCTCCTGTCTTAGGCACAGTTCATTTACCTACAGTCTTTATCTATGCTGGTATCAGGTCGGGCCTTTTGTTGGAGGGCTTGGGGTATGACAGTGTGGTTGAAGGTTTGATCCCAGTCACAGCCTGCCTGCTAAGGAGTTTATATCTGTGATAGTCAGCAGCTTTTGAAGCCGTTCTCTCCATTGTGCTCAGGCACCAGGGTCACTAGCTAGACCCAAGAGTCTTTGAGGAGCAGCTCATTTAATTGTTCCCACTTGTGACCGGGTGGGTAGGTTCATTTTGTTGCCAGCAGGAGCAGGGAGGTGATTGTTCCCCTGTACTCGGCACTGGTGAGGATGCACCTTGAGTACTGTGTTCAGTTTTGGGCCCCTCACTACAGGAAAGACATTGAGGTGCTGGAGCGTGTCCAGAGAAGGGCAACCAAGTTGGTGAAGGGTCTAGAGAACAAGTCCTCTGAGGAGTGGCTGAGGGAACTGGGGTTGTTTAGCCTGGAGAAAAGGAGGCTGAGGGGAGACCTTGTCGCTCTTTACAACTACCTGAAAGGAGGTTGTAGTGAGGTGGGTGCTGGTCTCTTCTGTCAGGTGGTTGGAGGCAGGACGAGAGGAAATGGCCTCAAGTTGAGGCAAGGGAGATTTAGGTTGGATATTAGGAAAAATTTCTTTACCAAAAGGGTTGTCAGGCATTGGAACAGGCTGCCCAGGGAAGCGGTTGAGTCACCATCCCTGGAGGTAGTGTAGACATGGTGTTTAGGGATATGGTTTAGTGGTGGACTTGGCAGTGCTAGGTTTACAGTTGGACTCAATGATCTTAAGGGGTTTTTTCCAACCTAAATGATTCGATTTTGTCCACTCCAGGACAAAGCCAGGCAGGTGAGTTTGTACTACCAACACCCTGCAGAAACCAGCTGGGAAGAAGCTTTGTTCTCATGTCCTCAGTGAAAGCAGCTGGTGGAGCAGGGAAAGCAGGAGCACCTGCAGCCAGGCTTCTGCCTTATCTGGCAAGCAGCACGACTGCAAGGTGGGGGTTATTACTGGTCCTTGCAGAAGGCCATACTCACTGTCACCTCCTCTGGGCCACTAACAATTTAGACTATAATGTAAGCTTGGTATATGCTTAGATACTTAGATATAATTAGAATAAAACGCAAATAAGCGTTTATTGCCAACATCAGAAATGGGTGGCAGAGTTGCATGTGTTCAGAAAAAACACCCAAACAGTAAAAAGTCAGATCCAAGACTGAAAAAAATAGATTAGAAATTAGAGTCTGCTTTTGGTGTGACAAACGATTTCAGTTTCACGCAAAGAAGTTTCCGGTTTCCTCAAACATTTGGTTCTGTTCTTCTCAGTACTACAGTGGAGTAGATTACTGTGCCTTTACCTTTTGGGTTGAAGTACCCTTGGTTTTATGTTATATGAAGAAAGCAAGCAATTTTTTTCTATGTTTAACCACAAAACTAACTGGTGGCTAATTTTTTTTTCAGGTGGAATTAGAAACATCCTTCTGTTCTCGATTGTCACTAAAGAAGAATCCCAGTCATCAGCACCTCACAATATCCTTCTTATCGTCCAGTTGTAGAAGAAGGAAATTTGATTCCCTTTTTTCCTACTGATGTTTACCTTTTGATAAATGATTGCCACCTGTTTAATTGCTGCTTTGATTCTAGACTTCCTCATATTGCACAGCATGCATGAAACTACTTGAAGCAATAAGAGTTAATATTCTGAGATAAATGAAACTACCTAATTAGAGTTATAAATTCCTAGCTATGTATTATGTGGTGGGTTTTATTTTCTCTTTAGGTCTTTTGCCATGTCTGTCATCCAAAAGTGTTGAACATCTGACTTCTTTTCTGAACTAAAAGTAGCAATTGTGTGTACAATATCATAACATTTAAAAATTCTACCTAACACAAATTTGGATACGGGACAAGCATCTAAATACTGTGTCCTAGTTTCAGCTGGAATAGAGTTAACTGTCTTCCTAGTAGCTGGTACGGTGCTATGTTTTGAGTTCAGTATGTGAAGAATGTTGATAACACCGATGTTTTCAGTTGCTGCTAGTAGTGTTTAGACTAATGTCAAGGATTTTTCAGCTTCTCATGCCCAGCCAGCGAGAAAGCTGGAGGGGCACAAGAAGTTGGCACAGGACACAGCCAGGGCACCTGACCCAAACTGGCCAACAGGGTATTCCATACCATGTGACGTCCCATCCAGTATAGGAACTGGGAAGTGGGGGCGGGGAATCGCCGCTCGGGGACTAGCTGGGTGCCGGTCGGTGGGTGGTGAGCAATTACACTGTGTATCATTTGTACATTCCAATCCTTTCATTATTGCTGTTGTCATTTTATTAGTGTTATCATTATCATTATTCGTTTCTTCTTTTCTGTTCTATTAAACTGTTCTTATCTCAACCCGTGGATTTGCTTCTTTTCCCGATTTTCTCCCCCATCCCACTGGGTGGGGGGGGAGTGAGCGAGCGGCTGCGTGGTGCTTAGTTGCTGGGTGGGGTTAAACCACGACATACTGGAATGTGAGCCAATAACTGAGGAAGATGCAAATTCCTACCAGTAGTTGTTTTATCTGGTAGTTCAGAAAACCAGGTTAAAGAAGAAAAAGAAATTATTGCAAAGCTTCCCTGAATAAATATACTTCAATCTTCATTCTTAAAAAAAAGCCCAACCCAACAACTGAGAGACAATTCTAGATCTTCTGTAACTATGCCCAAGTTATTGATAATATTTCTTTTCAGCTATCAATAATTTAAAGGACTGCCTTTATAGTGACTACATCTGTAGTGATTTGGCAATGTAACTTCTACTTTCAAGTCCTATATCAAAAAATATTAAAATATTTGTATAGTTTATAACATTATATGACTTTTCTAAATACTATGTATAAAATATAACTAAACGTAGGGTCGTGTTTCCAATTTTTGCTGCATCAGATAATGGTTATGAAACAAAGCTGAAGTGTCTGCTTATATTTTTACCTCTGAGGTCACATCTACCTTGTAGTGCAGAGATGTGGGTGCAGCTGTTGTAATTATTCCCATGCTAACTCAAGTAACTAGCTGAGATACCAGTAACAGAAGCACCATGCCTGACAAGGATTGGTTTGAGCTATAATATTTACTTACCAGACTTATGGTACATACTGGCTAGCTGAGGCTGTAAACTGGTACCTACTGGATGGCTGGCAGGGGCTGAACCTTGCTGCTATAGTGTCATAGTGACTACAATGCTATTTTAAAACTAATCTTGGGTTGTCTACACAAGCTGTATTTCTGCCTTTGGATATTAGAGCACTATTCCTGGTTCAAGACTGTTCTCGGTGGGAATGAAAACAAGTGCATTAAAACCTAGTCCTTTGTCTGCATTAATATGGCACAGCTGCTGTCTCCTACAGTATATTAAAGGAAGGATTGTAATCATGAACACAAGTTACTGTTAGTATGCAATGGCTGGATGTGAATGTGTAGGTTACTCCTCCCTTTCATTGATGTTTTAGATTATTTCCTCTATTCTTAATTTACACCAGTGAAGACTTAAGGCCCTGAGCATTTGCCTTGGTTATTCACCCCTGACAGCAGATCTTCCAGTGACCTGGACTGGCAGCTTCATGCATCCATGAGTAGTTGCAGCTACTTTGCAATGAGGCCTGCTATGGCTCATTATCTGGTAACATTAACTTCTAAGATGTCACAGCCCTGTATCATGCTAAAATGCCATTAGGAATCTAGACAATGTTTCTTCCCTTTTCTTGACATGTTATTCTGCACAGGAACCTCAAATTGACAGTTCATCCAATGCTACCTATAAACTGAAGCATGTTAAGGGGACGTCGGAATTCCAAAATGTTTACTTCAATTACCCTGCTGGGCCAGATACTAAGGTATTACGCATGGAGGTGATAAAGATTCCATTTAGATAGCTTGATTGCCTTAGAGAGAAACAATTGCTATAATTAAAAAAAAAAAAAAAGTCCTAGAAATAATAGAAACCTTTGCTTTTATCTAGAACTGATAACACATTTTAGCCAGAACTGGTTGGTTAACTAAATTAAAAGCCAACCTTTTAAAATAAAATGTAACTACATGAAATTTCCACTAAAAACTAAAAGGTTGGAGAGCCTTATAAGTCACAAATATAATGAAAAACACTAATTGTAGTAATACTTGTTTTAACCCAGTTAAAATGGTATAACAGTATACTGATCTGCCAAATTGTCCACACTATATGTCTGGTAAAAGTATTTCTCTGAGAAACTGGCAGCAGATCCAACACGTAATTTATTACATTTACAATGCAAAACCTGCCCTTTTGAAGGAAATTATTGTTTTGTTTGAGAGCTCTCACTAAGGTAAGCCTTGATGCAATTAACTGGGGAAGAAGTCTGAATGATTTCTGAAAATACATTTATTAAGAATGTCTTGGAAAAGCATCTTTTCCAATGTGAAGGAAGTTCACTTTCACTAATCTATAAAAGGGGATCTGTTTCCATTTTGTTCAGTTAGAACATGAAGACAGAGAAGAAGGGGGCTTTCTTAGTCAACTTTTAAATAAATAAAAAAAGAAAATATTCCAGCTCACCAGTTTCTAAAGAGATCAATTTAAACATTTGGCATTTATATTAGCTAGCTTCCATGTAAATGTCTAACAATGTAATAAGTATATTTCCATGTAAAGACTTGCAGAACAAAGACTTTCGATTGAGTTCTAAGGTAGCTCGAGGGTTTAAAATAGGTGGCCTCAGTTCATACTTGCTCATTTTGACATCACCTGAATCTCACAATTTAAAATATTCTTAATTAAAATGGCAAAATTCAGAGGTTTTAGTATTACTGAAATGAAAAAGTGTTTGTTTTATACTATTGTTCTGAAATAAGAATAGTCCTGGCAAATGTTTAATGGAATATCAGCTCTCCCACTTCTTTTAAGCTAAGAACTTCCTCATGATGGCTTCCTACCAGCTTACTTGTAATGAAATAATATGATGTTTTATATAAATATGCAAAAATAAAACTATAAATTGTTCCTCCTTGGTAACTGAAGAAGAAATATCCAAGAAAAGGTTCCCTTTCATCTTATTACACAGAGATTTACAAATATGTCTTTGCTTGAAGTTTTAGAGAAACCTACGGAGAAAAGCCCCCATAGGTCAACAGCAGTGTAAGAGGGAAAGAAAAGTTCTTTTCCCCTACAGCTGCAGTGATTGCTTTGTGGCATCTTCGCCACCTACCTGAAACTCAGCGATCGAGGGAGGAGTAAGTAAGTTTGCATGGAAAGCATACCTTCACTTTTGCAGTAGGTGTGAAATGTCACATTTTGAAGGGATGAGCAGAAGGAAGAATCTCTTCATAGTGCAGTAAAACTCCAGAAACTCCACATCAGCCTTTCCACAATTTCACATGTAGTTCTTCCCCTTACTAGCTAAAGCTCTCTTGCAAAATCTTATTGTAGTCATTAGAGTTTCTTCAAATTTACACTGACGTTTTTACATACAGTTATGTTTTTGGTTACCCTTCTTATATGCACAGATACTGAAGGGCTTGAACCTCAAGGTTAGCTGTGGCCAGACAGTGGCCCTGGTTGGTGGCAGTGGCTGTGGGAAAAGTACAACCGTTCAGCTCATCCAGAGATTTTATGATCCCAAGGAAGGCACGGTAAGATACCTCAAGTAAGATGACTGCTCTGTGTGTCACAGTTGTTGGAAGTCTGGTTCTGGCCTCACAGCCCTTGTTCCAATGGCACGATAAAGTCTCCCCGAAAGAGGCAAGTGCCAGCCTGGGGAGAGAGGTTTCTTGACCAAAACTCTTAGTAAACAGTTTTTGTCCGCCTCCTTTCACTTAGGTTACCATTGACGGGCAGGATATTAAGACCTTAAATGTAAGATATCTGCGGGAGATTATTGGTGTGGTGAATCAGGAGCCCGTGCTATTCGCTACTAGCATTGCAGAAAACATTCGTTATGGCCATGAGGACGTCACCATGGAAGAGATTGAAAAAGCTACCAAGGAAGCAAATGCTTATGACTTCATCATGAAGCTACCCAATGTAAGCAAACCGTCCGTCCTGCTGAAATAAATTCTCCTAAACCTTCTTGTGCCAAAGAGTTCCTTAAAAGCAATTCTTGTAAGCAGAGGAAGCTATCCCTGGAGCTGTGAATAAGCAGAGCTATGCAGACCTTCCTCATAACTTTTGAGAGTAATGTTAATTTTAAATCTTTAGGTCACGAATTGGTGGGCATTTGGAGAACTATTAGAATTCCAGGGACAAAACCAATTAGGCAGGTATATCTAAGTGGCTGTTTATCCTGTAGAGTTTTAGAGGAAGGAGGTGCTGCTGCTGGGGCTACTGATACCGACGTGCCTTTTCTTTACACTGCCTTTCTTTGGTGAAAGGACTGTGCCACTGAGTGTTTTGGAAATGTGTGTGGTTGTCTTGTAGAAGTTTGAAACCGTGGTTGGAGAAAGAGGGGCACAGCTGAGTGGAGGTCAGAAGCAAAGAATAGCAATCGCCCGAGCACTGGTTCGCAATCCTAAAATTCTTCTGCTTGATGAGGCAACGTCAGCTTTGGATACTGAGAGTGAATCAGTTGTGCAGGCAGCACTGGACAAGGTCAGTATTGCTCATTTTTTTAAAGAGCTGCAAGAAAGAGACACCCCTAAAAAGTCTAAGGTAAGCTTGAATTTGACAAATACTCTCTGTTCATACTGTAGAGGGCTTGCATGGCCAGGTTTAGGTAGCAGGGGGCTACACAGGTGGCTTCTGTGAGAACCTGCTGGAAGCTTCCCCTATATCAGACAGAGCCAATGCCAGCCGGCCCCAAGACGGACCCGCCGCTGGCCAAGGCTGAGCCCGTCAGTGACAGTGGTAGTGCCTCCTCTGGGATAACATATTTAAGAAGGGAAAAAAAGTTGCTGCAGCACAGAAACTGCAGCTTGAGAGAGGAGTGAGAACATGTAGGAGAAACAGCCCTGCAGACCCAAAGGTCAGTGAAGGAGAGGGAGGAGGTGCTCCAGGTGCCGGAGCACAGATTCCCCTGCAGCCCGTGGTGAAGACCACGGTGAGGCAGGCTGTCCCCCTGCAGCCCAGGGAGGTCCATGGTGGAGCAGATATCCACCTGCAGCCCATGGAGGACCCCACGCCAGAGCAGGTGGATGCCTGAAGGAGGCTGTGACCCCATGGGAAGCCCATGCTGGAGCAGGCTCCTGGCAGGACCTGTGGCCCCGTGGAGGGAGGAACCCACACTGGAGCAGGTTTTCTGGCAGGACTTGTGACCCCACAGGAACTCACACAGGAGCAGTGTGCTCCTGAAGGACTGCAGCCCACATTGGAGAAGTTCATGGAGGACTGTCTCCTGTGGGAGGAACCCCACGCTGGAGTTGGGGAAGAGTGAGGAGTCCTACCCCTGAGGAGGAAGGAGCAGCAGAGACAACATGTGATGAACTGACCGCAACCCCTATTCCCCGTCCCCCTGTGCTGCTCGAGGGGAGGAGGTAGAGAATTCAGGAGTGAAGCTGTGCCCAGGAAGAAGTGAGGGGTGGAGGGAAGGTGTTTTAAGATTTGATTTTATTTCTTATTACCCTACACTGGTTTGATTGGTAATAAATTAAGTTAATTTTCCCTGGGTCAAGTCTTTTTTGCCCATGATGGTAACTGGTGAGTGATCTCTCCCTGTCCTTAACTTGACTCATGAGCCTTTCATTATATTTTCTCTCCCCTGTCCAGTTGAGGAGGGGGAGTGACAGAGCAGCTTTGGTGGGCACCTGGCATCCAGCCAGGGTCACATACAAAGATTGGGAACTCTAAATGGGGATGAATAGTAAGATGCTTTAAAAAATAAATACATAAAAAACCTGTTTTGAAATTTGCCAGCACTAGCTCTATCAGGTCAGGCAGACTGCCCAGTGGTGAAGTGTTTTGTAAGTGCCTGTGGAATTTGGTTAATGATGTTATGGGTAGGACTGAATTGCAACAAACTTTCCCAGACAAGCTTTAGTCTTTGGAGCAATGGAGAGCTCAACACAGGCTAAGGGCTAAATATTCTCAAGAAGGTTTGTGGATCCATATGGGCTATGTTCTTATTAACACCAGCAAAGAAATTCAAAGCCAACTCAGGGATGTCTTTGAGAGCAGCTGCTACATGTTGACTGCCATCTAGACATAACTTCTAAGCCACCTAGACAACTGAAAACAATAGCCAATCCTGTATTTCTTGTTGTCTTCTCAAAGCAAGTGTATGAACTGTTTACAAAATAGTTCCACCTATTCCTCAGACTAAATCAGTCATATTCGTTGGTATTTTCCCTCCCTCTGTTTCTCTGTCTTACTATGCATCTATGCTTATGCTCTGGGCAAACACAAATTCCCACCCTAAACACTTTCAGCAATGATCATAGTTTATCTATGGGCAATATCTTTGGAAAGCAGTTTGCCTCCATATGCTATTCTGCCTCAGGAGAAGTACCTTACATTACCCACTGTACAGCGTTGTGTCTGGAAGAATCAGACAAGAGAATCCATGTTCTCATCTTCAAAGAGATTTTAGTCCCTAATGTTTACTTGGATGCCTAATTGCCACTAATTTCAGCAAGAGTTAGACTCTCTGTCCACTAGTCTTAATTACTGATAATTCACACTACTCTGTGAAACTACACTAGCTGGCACACTCAGGGATCTTTCTCCCAGCTCATGCCCTATAAAGTGAATCCCAGAGACAGAAGGGCAGAGAACCACTGTTTGAGACGTATTGGGTGGGATCTCAACTAACTGCTGCAATATAAAACTTATACAGCTAGTTTAAACAAGTTACTTAGCCTCTCACTTCCCCCACCTATCTTTAAAATATGTCGTATGGTGAGATGAATCTCGGTGTTGATGTTTCTGGCAAAGCATGCCAGAAAGACTTGCTCAGACTAGACTAGCCCTGAGATAGCTGATGTTAAGCAAGACGAAGCTAAGCTGTTGTGTGCCAAGCATTCATTTGTCCTCCTCTTGCCCACTTTTTCCCTTCCTCACCACGCTGAGCATTTACCTCTATAGAAGGTTCACATCTGCTCTAGAGTAGACCACTTTTCCCTGCAGGCTTCAACAAACCTGGTGAAGTGCCGGGTCCTGCACTTTGGTCACAGCAACCCCATGCAGCACTACAGGCTTGGGGAAGAGTGGCTGGAAAGCTGCCCGGTGGAAAAGGACCTGGGGGTGTTGGTCGACAGCCGGCTGAATATGAGCCAGCAGTGTGCCCAGGTGGCCAAGAAGGCCAACGGCATCCTGGCCTGTATCAGAAATAGTGTGGCCAGCAGGAGCAGGGAGGTGAGCGTTCCCCTGTACTCGGCACTGGTGAGGCCGCACCTCGAGTACTGCGTTGAGTTTTGGGCCTCTCACTACAGGAAAGTCATTGAGGTGCTGGAGCGTGTCTAGAGAAGGGCAACCAAGCTGGTGAAGAGTCCAGAGCACAAGTCTTTCGAGAAGCAGCTGAAGGAACTGGGGTTGTTTAGCCTAGAGAAAAGGAGGCTGACGGGAGACCTTGTCACTCTCCACAACTACCTGAAAGGAGGTTGTAGCGAGGTGGAGGTCGGTCTCTTCTCCCAAGTAACAAGTGATAGGACAAGAAGAAATGGCCTCAAGTTGTGGCAGGGGAGGTTTAGATTGGATATTAGGAAAAATTTCTTTACTGAAACTGTTGTCAGGTATTGGAACAGGCTGCCCAGGGAAGTGGTGGAGTCACAATCCCTGGAGGTATTCAAAAACCACGTAGATGTGGCACTTCAGGACATGGTTTAGTGGGCATGGTGGTGTTGCGTTGATGGTGCAACTTGATGATCATAAAGGTCTTTTCCAACCTAAACGATTCGATGATTCTATGAAACCTCTGCTGAATCTCTGTTTACTGTTTATGTGGAAGGGGTCTTCTGCTTTTTATAATTGAGGACATTAACTTGATTTTCTTCTACATCTTGATGTGATTTTCACTTTTTAAGATCATCTCAGACATAGTGAAGCTTTCAGACTACCAAGAAAATGCCTACTATTTCTTATAGAATGGTTTGAATAGCTGTCATTTCCAGTTCTTAAAATCATGTGAAAATATTAAGATATCAGGTTTAGCGGAAAATTAATTGAGAATATTCCACACATTATACTTTTCTCTTCTATTTCCTAATTGTAAAACAATTAGTAAACCATTATTCTAACAGTTCAAGTGTTAAGTGAAGATTTTTAAACTGAATTATATGTTTGGATTCACTTGTTGAGTCATTAGACTTTAACACCAATTTATGCCAGCACACACTGTCACAATGTGCCTGTAAAAAATATCTTTGTTGTGTCAAACTACATACTTACAGGATTTATTTTATTATTTGTGAGTAATGAAAAAGATGGAAAAACAACACGAGTGATAGAAATATGATTTTTAAGTACAATTTTAGATAAATATTTCCAGCTAAGTCACCCAAGTAATTTAGAGTGAGTAAAAGTGCTAAGTGATTAATTTTTAATATTTGTGAAATGCCCTAAAATAGAATTGTCATTGACTTGCTTAATGGTAGATAGTCTTTTTTCAGTGAAAATTGGATATATAACCTGGGAGGATATTGAAGGGGCAGTTTAAAAAAAAAATTTAGATATTTGTGTTTAGAAAGTAATAGTCCGACATGAAAAAAACCAGAGTACCTTAATTCATATTTTCAAATGAAATATGTTTTGTAGTATTTGATTTAAGTTACATTTTTTCTTTAGTTTACTTTTGAGGAACTGAAAAATGTTGTGAAATTCAACATTTCTCAGTTGACAATTTTGATCTTTACTAGAGCACCATTTCAAGGAAAATTTTTCAGTTAAAATATTGTGTTCAACTCTAATATGAAGAGGGTAAATATCATATATACCTGACAATGCTAATGTGGGGCCATCGTTATGCTCTTTCCAGGTCAGGAAAGGAAGCACTACGCTTGTTATCATTCATCATTTGTCAACAGTTCAAAATGCGGATCTTCTAGCTGCATTTGAAAATGGTGTCATCACAGAACAAGGAACTCATAATGAATTAATAGAACAGAAAGGAATTTACTACAAGCTTGTTAACATTCAGGTAGCTTTTTTGCAAACTTTTTTTCCTAGCTTTTATCATATTGTGTGCTATTGAGTTAAGCAAATTTAATTGCTCCCAAATGTACCCCCAGCTTTGCGGTGTTTTCTCAGCAGAAAAACTCTAGGGGGAAAAAGACTTCCCTGAAGAGTGCTAAACTTCATATTAATCAAATGTGCAAGTTTAATTCAAAGTTGTGAATTACAGGAATTCTAAGCAAAAAAAGTTTCTTTAAAAGTATGACATTAAAAATAAAGTATGTGAGACAGTAAAAATTAAGCTTGTGGTAGAAATAAAGTTCTAGAGCTGATCGATTCTCAGACTACTTTTCCAAGTCATAAAATTATAAAAAAGCTCAGGTTGGAGGGGACCTTGGTGGCTTATCTAGTCCAATCCCCGCTGAATGCACGGCAGACTCTGAGGTCAGACCGGGATGCTCAGGGCCATGTCCTGTTGAGTTTGGGGTACCTCCAAGGATGGAGACTCCACACCCTCCTCAAGTCACCTCCTCCAGTGCCTCCCACCCTCATTGTGAAAACTCAAACTCTTTTACGCAAGTACTTTTGCAAATCACCAGCGTCTTAGTGACTCAGGCTCCTGAAGTTTTGTCATGTAGACATGGTCTATTGTCATGGTTTAACCCCAGCCAGCAACTAAGCACCACGCAGCTGCTCACTCACTTCCCCCACACCCAGTGGGGTGGGGGAGAGAATCAGAAGGAAAGGTAAAATTCATGGGTTGAGATAAGAACAGTTTAATAGAACTGAAAAGAAGAAACTAAAGATGATAATAAGAACAATTATAAAATGACAATAACAATAATAAAAGAATTGGAATATACAAAAGTGATGCACAGTGCAATTGCTCACCACTGACCAACCCATGCCCAGTTAGTTCCTGAGCAGTGATTCCCCCCAGCCCCATTCCCCTCAGTTTATATACTGGACATGACGTCACATGGCATGGAATACCCATTTGGCCAGTTTGGGTCAGCTGCCCTGGCTGTGTCCCCTCCCAACTTCTTGTGCCCCTCCAGCCTTCTTGCTGGCTGGGCATGAGAAGCTGAAAAATCCTTGACTTAGTCTAAACACTACTTAGCAACAACTGAAAACGTCAGTGTGTTATCAACATTATTCTCATACTGAACCCAAAACATAACTCTATATCAGCTACTAGAAAGAAAATTAACTCTATCCCAGCCAAAACCAGGACATCTATCTTGAATATTTTTATTATCTCTCAAGCCGTCTCCTGAACTTCTCTAACAGTTTCCCTCAGGCCTTAACTTTGAAACAGCTGGAAGTCTTGCTCCTGTTCTTCATGGTTCCCTCCTCATGTTGAAAGTCCCTCTTCTTGACTTTCTGATTCTCTTTTACTTTAAGGCTCTTTCATATAATTTTTGCATTTTAAAGAAGTTTTCCAGTGGGTTTGTTCAATTAACTTAGTTAACTCTCCTGTATGTTTTCAGAAGAGTTTAACTTGACAAAAAATGAGAAAAAAAAATTCTCTGTGGCCAAAATTCCACTCCCCCACCCCTGGCCCCCTTTGTAAGTGTTAGTGCATTGGCAAGTTTTTCACTGAGTATAGAGAGGAATTTATGAAACTTCAATACTTGCTTGGGCTTTGTAACATTGTTCAGTTCTTATCAATCTTCCATTTACTTCACAGAAGTTGTTGTTATTTAGAATTGATCATCAGTTGAAAATACAGGATAATATGGCCATAAACAATTTTTAGCATGATACTGTTTCATTTCAGGCATCAGGAACTGAGGATCAGTTACAGGAAGAAGGTAATGCACCAGCTATCTCAGAGGAGGCACAGAAGGGATCAATACTGGCTGGACAGAAAAGACAATCCGCTCAGAAAAGCATAAAAAGGTTCAGAATACAGAATGATGAACCTGACGTAAAAGCTGTTCAGCTTGTGAGTGTCTCTCTTTTCTTACCTGCATGTGTTTTCCATAACTAATGGGATAAGAAAGAAACGTGATCCCACTCGAGAGAGTAACTTTTTAACAAAATATGCAAAGGCAACCTATGTGTCTGGTTAAACACTCATAAATTGACAAAATCACACAAGAGTTCTATGGAAACAGTCTTTTCCCCTGAAGCTAAAATTAATTTTTTGTTGTGAAACTTGAAATAGTTTATTTGAGGAATATTATGAAAAAAAATTACTTGAGTATGGGAATAGCCTAAGTAGCAAGATAATTCATTTAATTATAGAACAAAAACAAAACCAGGTAGTTAGTCATACCACTCAAATAACACACCCTGAATAGGAAATAATTACTATTTTTATCCAAATGTTTTGCTCTCTATTGTCTAAAATGTCTGTGTTAGCAAATAAATTACTGAAAATTAAGATGTAATTATTGAGCTGGCTAATGACCTAAAACTTCAGAAGGTCATATTCAGCCACGAGTAAGGAGTAATTCTTTTAACATTCAATACCATCAAATGTGAAAAGTGGTTTAAATTCACAATTTCTGTTTCTGGACAGTCTCATGAAGGGTAAGTGGGATTTGTGACTAATCCTTTCAGGTAAAGGCTCAGATTGTTATTGTTGGAAGAAATGAGAGCTTATAGAGCATTCATTGGTCTTTTCCTTCTTTTATGTTATTATTATTGGGTACTGAGTAACAGTAAGAATTTCTGCAGTTAATTAATACAGTTTTTAAAGATCAGTTAGTTTGGATTTTCCCAACATGAAATATTGGATAAGGAGCATATTACAAAGAATATACATGTCCCTCATTTCCCTCCATTAATGTTTAATATTTATGCAGATGGAATCCTTTTATTTTAGGATAAAAGCATACCTCCAGTTTCATTTTTTAAAATTATGGAGTTGAATAAAACTGAATGGCCATACTTTGTTATTGGAACTTTACACACCATTATCAGTGAGGCCTTGCAACTCATATTTTCAGTCATCATTTCAGGCATTATAGGGGTGAGTATAAAACAAAGAAGTAAAAATCTTCATTGTATGCTTTACCTTTTGTCATTATTTCCTGACTACCTTTATGATAAACCAATAAAATGATACATTTTTTTTCAATTTGTACTGCAAAGGTGAGGAATGGGCAAAGGTCCTTGCTATGGAGAATGCAAAATGTCAGCTCAATGTCTCACAGAGCAGCGAGGCAAATTGCACATCCTCAAGCAGATCAGCTCACCCACGCTGCGTGAGGAGGCGTTCTCCTGTGACGTCTCCAAATCTGCTTCACCCTTGCCCCTTTAGAGAAGGCAGTATGTCAGCATGAGCAGTGCAGGCCCACATGCACTCAGCCAGAGCCTTGCAGAAGATATGATGTGACACAAAGCAGTGCAAATGCAACAAGTTGAAAGGGATGTGAGGTAACGCTTCTGAATAGACTTTTCATTATAGAGACAATTTCTGTAAACCTGAATTTATGGTGTTAGAAAATGAAGTTACATTCTCAAGCTAGCAATATTTTGTACTAACATTTTCTGTCAGAACACATTGTTTTGTTGGAAAGGTATTAGTATTGATACAGTGCAGGGTATTATTACGGTTTTGACAGTGCAGGAGAGAGACAAACTGAGTGTGAGAGTACAAGCATATGTGTTTATGGGCGCTTATGTACCCATATGGCATTCATGCCATACCGAGAAACAATATATGGCCATGTTACTTGCATGAGTTGCAGAAGACAAAGATTACCTTACCTGTCTGCTACAGGAATCTGAATCAGTTTAGAAACAAATACAGCCCTGGAAGTGAATCTCAGATTCATGTTTTGACTGTTTTGGGATGAGACTCTCAGTCTTGTTTTCTCATATTTTTCACAGTTTCACCATAAAACAAGAAAAAGGAAAAAATGAAAGCACAACAACATCTGCATTTACTGGAGTATTTTTTTACAGCTATACTGTTATATGTTATACTACAGCTTGCTGTAGTATATAACATGAAAGATACTGAAATAGCCTATCTTAATTTTTTTGTACTCATACATGAGATGTTACCTTCCAAAGAACTGTTTGGGAAAAGAGCATTATATTGCTGTTATACTTCAGCTTTTAATGTAAAATGTAACAAGAAACATCCCTGAGGGAAGGGGAGCACGCTATGCAGTTGCAGTCTTTCAACAGCTGTCCCCAAATGATTCCAACATGGAAAATAATCTGACAGAGGGCAGAAGATATATATTTGGAAAAAACAGAATTAAGTTCCTTCCTTTATAAAACATTAATTTACTCTAAAAACTTTTACAAATATTTTCAGGTGTGAAAGGATTTATAACAAATCTATATTAGAAAATTTATATAATTGCATTGTAAATTTTATTGCTATGGACCAAGGTATAAAACAAGGTAAACTGGAGTCACTCTGAGCGAACAATAGATAAATTTTTACTAAGGCAAATTAAATTTCATTTAAAAATTTAAAAACACAGCATCCAAAATATGCAAACACAATGCAACAACAAAGAATATACAACATCCTGAAAGATCTATTTAAAAGACTTAGAGACCTTGAAGACCTCAAACCTTATAAAACATATTTGTGTCATCCAAAATTAAAAGCATTATCTTTATTGCTCTACAAACTTGGTGAAACCAAAACTATATGATCTTCTTGCTTCATGAACTATGATTTTTTTTTACCATTTATAAAAGTATGATGATGGTTTGTGGATGCTACATCTTTAATATTCATTTATCCACAGTTGAGATAAATAAGTGCATGGAAGCTTCAAATGGAAAATTATTTCCACAACAAAGCAAAGTCTCTATACAACGTATATCGGGTGGGGGAGTGTTGTTAACATACAGAAAACAAACAATAGAAATCTGTTTATCGCTGAGCCTTAGCCTAAAAAAATAATGGGTCTGTAAAATATAACACAGCATATTAAGAACAATTTCCCTATTTCTCTCTCACTAACTAGTCATTGTTTAACATGCAATAATCCTCAGCCAGTGCCTCCAGAAATGCTATTCTAAAGTCTTAAGACATGACTCAGCATTTTACAGGTGTAAATTGCAATAATAATTTACTGATGTAGGTTGTTCACTGACATGTGTTACTGATTTTATCTTGCCAAAATACCAATGAAGCCTTCATTCACAAGACATGTAAAATTGCTTCAGATCTGTAACTTGAAAGGAAAAAAAAATCTTAGTTCAACAAGAAATGGACTTATCGCTTTAAGTGTATGTAATGCATATAGCGTGTATGTAACAATAATGGGAAATTATTGCACTGTAACTTAAGTAAATTAATTTTCAAAATTTTCTCTTATAGATGTTTGTAGAAAAAGGAGAGGCTGCCGTCAGGGAGACAAATAGTATATATCTACTGATGTTCTTAGGTTTTGGACTAATTTCTTTTGTCACTTTTTTTCTTCAGGTAAGTTTTTGTTACTGCAGTAGTTCATGGTATTTGAGGCACTCTATCTCAACTGTGCTAAGTTCTCAGCACCTTGGTGTTAAGCAGTACACAAGAAAAACGATGATGAACTTTCACTATCAGATAGGTTCAAAATATAGTAAGAGGTTTCAAATGTTCTCTGTGCTATAAGCTGACCTCTTTTTCCTCAGCAAAGTAAAGTTTGCATGTAAGGCCCACACTACACCACAGCCTGTCTAGGAAACCCAATACCAACAACTCTGACAGTACTGATAGTAACTTTGGCAGCACAGGTTTAGATCAGGTTTTGAATCTTCTGTCTTGAGTAAATGGTTGCCTCAACAGCTGCTCTGAGCTCTGTGCAACACTCCTGTCAGCATCTGATCTGGTTGCACTGAAACTGCTCTGCATGTACATGAACTCAACCCCTTGGATTTCTAAGAAAACTTACCAAAAGTAACTGAGAAAGACCACATCATATGCTTAACTTAAGATTACTCACAGCTCCATACCATGAAAGTTAATTAATATTTCAGATCACCTCTTCAGTCTATGGGATGCATCCTTCTGTTTGTACAGGGTCAAAAAGTTTTGACCGTATTTTGTGAAACAGAGTCTAAATTTCTACGCACACATAATTGTTCACGTGGTCATGTGTATTTGCCAATGCGTGGTATTACGTATGTTGTGGGAAAACTGCCAAGTTCATATATAAATCAGTTCACTTGTTATGTGACTTGATGCGCATCTCATTTACATGCACAAATCCCTTTAGTTATTGCTCAGCTACTTGTGTTGGCCTTGCCCAATCATCTGTAGACTTCTGAACAACACCTTGCAACCTTTTGCCTCATGCCCCTGAGGCAACAGGGTGCCTTTTCTGAAATGATGTCCAGCCCTTGCCTCTCTTCAGGCAGAACCAACCTCAAAATTCCTACTTCTGTGATGCCCTTGGAAAAGAAAAGAAGTTGGTGGTATAGCTCTTATGGATATTTCTCCACCCAAATGTGTCTCCCTGTCTCCCTCATCTCATTCCTGCGTAGTCTGATCCTGCATGGCCCTGGCCCAAGAGGGACAGATTCACCAGTACATCTTTGTGCACACTGAGTTGTGTTGTAGTCAGTGAGTGTCTGTGCAGGTTCAGATGCTTCCTCTAGAAAATAACGAGTAGCACTACAGTTTTTTGATTGGAAGCACTTTGAGAGAGAGAGGGAAATCCCTCGTATTTGTACAGTGACTAAAATGAGTATAGGGTCTTACGTGTGATAGCACCAAGCCTGTTACTTTGAAGTGAGCAGTTTCTGTTTGAGATCAGGTGTGATAAAAATATTCCTGCAATTAAAACAGTTTGGTGGGGCCTGAAGACTATTACATGGTATACACTTGTTTCTCAAAAAAACAATGTCTCATTCTTTGCTCTACCCTTATAGGTGCTAAATTTAGCTTTTAAAAACTTTGATTACCTCAGTTACAGCTAGAATATTTTTTAGTTAGTAATATTCTTTTTAATATTATATGCAGATAGTCACTTAACTATTTATCTGAAAAAGACAAAAACTGTGATTAGGTAATAAAAAAGCTGGTTTGGGTTTTTTTTTCTCAAACTGGGTGTCACATTCGGCAAAGCTGGAGAAATCCTTACAATGAGGCTTTGATCCATAGCGTTTAGAGCAATTCTGAGACAGGTAAAAGCATTATATATTTAGCTTTCTGGATCTTTAGAAATGCTTGTTTGTTTACATGCCATAAATTGTCTTTATGTTCAGTTAAGTAGCCATGCTGCTATCATATCCATAAAGATACCACACTGATTTCTTTAGCTCAGTTTAGAAACTGACTGGACTAAATCTTCATAACAGGTCCAGGTAGATATTTTAAATGGTTTTAAAACCTTTTTATTGATATAACCATAGGTCAAGTGTAAGAAAGCTCAAAGGTAATGGTAGTGTTTATTTAGGATATTTAATAAAATCAAAGCACCTTTGGACTGAGGGCCAGAGAATTTAGGCTGTATTCTGAGACTAAATCTGAAATTCAGATCAGCGTTCATGGTCAGTTAACTCCATGTATAGGCTAGGATCCACAAATAATTACTAGTGAAGGTTATAGGACCAGGATATCTGACTAGCTGCACTCACTAAACTGGTGGCTGCTCCTGTGTAGCAAGGACAGAGTCAGAGAGAGCCACAGTAGGGGTCAAGGGTAGAAACAGGGCTCTGCTGTCAGTAGAAGTACATTCAGCAGTGGAGTGCAAACTTCTTAAAATAATCAGCCTGAAATCCAAGCACAGCAGCCTCTAGTTGCTAAGCAGTGAGGAGGATGGCAAGGATCCTAACTGCCTGCGTAACCAGCCTTGTTACCATCGTTTGATGGTTGGCATGAGCTGCTTCCTGGTGCTGGTGCTCAGCATCCCTACCCTGCTGCAGTGTGGGTAATGTACCAGTGCAAACTGGTAAGCCCTGCCTGGGAGGTACAGTCTGCACTGGTACCTGCCCTGAAGGCTTGCCAGCATTTCCAGTTCGTATTTCAGCACAGCTAGAGCTAACTCAGGTATTTTTACCCCTCTTTTACTGCCACTCCTACCCTTACCAGTTGATTTCCTACCGAGTATTTTTTTTTAATTGATCAAGTATTTCAAGGAAACGTTGGTATTCAGTATCTTATTATCAATCCACTGCATAAATTCATTCCTTCCCTGAATTTCTATTAAATTTTACTCCCAGCTGACACAGCTGTAGGCGTGCATGTGATCCCTGAGGTAGTAGAAAGCAGAGCAACGTGAGACTAGACACATCACTCCCTTGCCTTTCACTCACTACAGACAGTGGTTTATCCCAACCACGCTGTTCTGATGTATCAGCAAGTCCGGGACCAAAAAGGAGGTTTCTAAACAGGCACAACTCCACCACTTCTTCAGTCCATACAGCTGAGTGAAGTTTTCCTGGACTCCACAGAGGGTTGTTCCCTCCTTGAGAAGTTCCCAGAGCCAACCTGAGCCGCATCATCTTCCCTTTTGTTAACCCCTTTCAGTGGAGGCCCAGATGCCCCCTTCTTTCTGGTTTGTATGGGAAGGGATTATAGGTCACCTCCTTGGAAATTAAGTCCCATGAGACTTTTTTTGACTAGCCCAGGAGTAAAGTGAGGTCTCTAAGACCATGCTGAATCCCAACAGATCCCTGGAGGAGGGGCTTGAAAGACCCTAAGGGTAACAGAGAGGTTTTCATGGTCTGTCAAGTATATGTCATTATATTCACTTTTCTCACCCTGGTGTGAAAATAGTGTCCACCTGGCATCATGTTCAAGTATCAAGGACTACAGCAGTGGGACCTGAGAGGGTTTTGTGTATTAGCAGCAACACATGTGGTGCATTCTCCATATCATATAACACCAAAGCTACCGTCTGGCTAGGTGAGCCTACAGCCAGACTGAAACTGGTTTACATCTTTTTTTCTTACTGTATTTAAGAATACAGTACTTTACTGCACTTAAAAATAATCCCTCACCCTCAATAAAACCCCAAGAATTCAAAATGCAGCATGTTTTTTGATGTCTAAATGTTATGCATTTATACACTAATGGTAGGAAATATAAAAGCTCTTACAGCAACCTTATGAACAGTTATTACACAAAAACTCCATATCGTTGCTACGAACTATGTATGCATAACGTAATACAAATACTTAGATTGTTTCATGATAATAAACTTTTGGTTTTGATATTTGGCAAATCTGGAGGAAAGATAGAGTGAATGCTTTATTTTTGCTTCCTAGGTTTAAATAAGACAAATGTTTTGCATTTAATTCAGACATTTTAATTTTCAAATAAGTGCTCTAGAGTCACTGATCCCTCTGACCAATTAATCTGAATTGCTAATGAGATACAAAAGATCAACAAGATTTTTTCCCCTGAAAATAGTGTCTTCCAGATGAGGAAGAAGTAGTGTTGAGTAACCTCCCAGTACTGCATATCATTTTACATATGTCTTCGCAGACACCACAGCAATTTTGCAGCAACACTCAGACTTCCGTAACGCTTCACAGCAGGCATACAGATTTCACCGTACTTGTAACTGACAGAGAATTAAGAAGTATTTTTAGCTTTATATCAGGAGAAAGTATATTGTTTAGTTAGTAGTCTTTGCAGATGCATGTTATACATCCAAGTAATTGTCCCTAAATGGCAGATTCCTTTGTATTGCTATTTAGTGAGCATCTGATCATCAAAACCATGATAAATTCACAGGCAAAAATTTCTTGTAAAGCTACATTTAATATGAAATAATGTGGTAGTGTTTGTGCTATTGCAAAAAGGATATACAGATTGTTAACATAACTTAGGTTTGAGGTTTGTGTTCCTGTATCTTTATTAAACTTTTAGGTCTATTGTATTTATGGTTACATGTAAAGAACACCATATTGTGTTGTCATATGTGTGTCATTCCATTGTAATCCGAAGTGATTAAGTTCTCTTATGCAGCTTAATTAGGTGATGTGCAGACTAAAGTTTTTAAGATGATAATACTCTACTTCATGTTGTAGGAGATCAGCTGGTTTGATGATCCCCAAAATAGCACTGGAGCACTAATTACAAGACTTGTTAATGATGTCTCACAAGTGAAAGTAGTAAATAGCAAGCACTGGCATTTTTCATATCTGGTTTAGCATGGAGTAAGTTACAGATTGGATTCTATAGGTAGAAATCCTGTACTCACAGTCATCTGGAAGCTGTTATTATTTATTAAATAATATAATATTATTTATTAAATAATTATTTATTAAATAATATTTATTTTGGTGTCACACAAAAATTTAATATCATAATAGTAGGCAAGATATGTATTTTTTTATAGATATATATCTTTTCTTTTAGTTCATATTAATGTTCAGTCCTGTTATCTCTAGTATAAATGAGTCATCCAAGTAGTCCGTTTATTTAAAGTTATTTGTCCAACCTGCTTAGATATCTAGGCAGCATTATATTTCCCTGCTAAATGTTACAAATATTAAAATGCTTAAGTGTATGCCTCAAAATGAGGATTGCTCTCATTACAGCAATATGTTTGTTCACATGCTTAAAGTTAAAACTGTTCAGAGAGAAAAAATGGTCATCTTGGACTCCAAGTTAGGAAATGTCATGTTTCAGGAGACCTAGCAAGTTTGAAGACATGGTTCTACATCTAAAAATATGAGATTTATGAAATGTCATTGTATTTGCTTTGGCAAAACATGAAAACAAGGACTCTAAGTCTGAGCGAATAAATGGAAACAGAGGAGGAAGACTAGATAAGTTACAGAAGACTTGAGGGAATGATCTGTACAATAGAATCGTTTTTCAAAAGATAAAGCATCCCGTTCTGCAAAATATTTAGGCCAAATTAAGCACTTTCACATATCCTCTGGTGATTAAACCTCAATTGTCTAGGTAACAAATATTTCCTGTCTAGTTTTCAAATAAAAAAGTGTAAGCTACAATGGTTTCATTCTTTTCCAGGCTACAGGTTCCAGACTGGCACTAATTGCCAAAAATGTAGCTAATCTTGGGACTGGGATTGTTTTGTCACTGATCCATGGCTGGCAGCTTACTCTTCTGCTTTTAGCCATTGTGCCAATTATTGCTGTAACAGGAATGATTCAAATGAAGATGCTTGCTGGACATGCAAAAAAAGATAAGAAGGCACTGGAAATCACAGGAAAGGTGGGTTCGGTGACATTTTAATTTGTTTTTATGTTGTACTGCACAGTGTTGCTTAATAGGGACATTGGTGATGGATCAAGAATATACTCCTCAAAGAAGTAAAAATCTGCATTGTTGTATTGTTCTGACAAAATGGCGATAGCAAATATGAAGCTGAAAATTGAAAATGTGAGTTATTAATTTATGTGCCAAAGTATTTTGTAGCATTCAGGCTGTACCAAGCATTTTAAAAGTCATGGGTCCCTCAAGCCTGTCCCGAGTTTGCATTCATGTTCCCTATTCTTTCCCAGCACTCTGCTTTTTTTCCCTCTCTTCATGTCTTTCCAGCTTGTTTCTTTTCAGAGCCCCTCTCTTCTACCTGTCACACATCTTCTCTTTCTCTCACCTTGCAGTTGTCTGTGGACTTAGTATAAAAAGGCGAAGTATAGAAACCATCAGTAACAAGGATGCATGAAAACATCATGGTGACAGTGTAGCTGACTGTGCCCTGCAATCCCTTGCTCTGATTTTCATTCCTTCCCCTCTCAGCTGGGAAGGGAAGCAGGAGCCTGAGAATCTGCTTCAAAGAAAAATGTGAGTGTGGCAGCAAAGAGGGAGGGTGTTACTTCATTTCATAACTTTGAGGAGAACTGTTTTCTCACTTCCCAAGATGTGCTGTCTCAGGACATGCTTTGTGAGCACACACCCCAAGGAGCACAGCACGCGTGTGATCTCCTCTTCTGCTCTTTCCCTCCCTCCCCTTACACCGTGGTCAGTTGTGCGGAGGAGTCTGGGCACAGCAAATCTTATTCTTTCTTTCCATGGTCTATATTAGGAAAGTTTCTCAGAGGTGCTTCTGTGACTCCAGGCTGATTAGAAAATATTCTTGGGTGTTTACTCCTAGCCCTTTTCACACTGAAATAAAAAGAAGGAGATTCCTCTTGGCTTTGCCTGCCAGGCATTTTGGTATAAATCTACATAGCAATGATTCATTGTAAGGTCAAATCACAAGGCATCCACAGAATGTTGTCTCCTGACACATGTAAATGAGTATTCTCTCATAATATTTTTTCCCAGTAAAAATTTAAAAAATAGTCAGGAGAATGCAAGGGAATTAACTCATCTTTTATTTATTGTGATTTCTACAACAGTTTTCAGCTGAGACTTACCATGCAACTTGAATTTAAAAAAGTCTCACAAAACTTTTCTGAAATAAGTATCCAGTGCAATCATTGTATGATCTGGCTAAAATTGTTATCTATTTTCTATGTCTCCTTCCAGATTATACAATGATTGCACTGGCAACTTAGCCTTGGCTGATGACAGTGTTTGGGACCAAGAGAGGCAAGAGAGGGTAATGCAAGGACCAGAAGTGAAACTTGGAAACCTCTGTAAGCTCACAGGTTGGCTGTTAGAAACAGTCCAAAACAATTTTTCTTCTTAGAAGAGCAAATTTGTTAAAGGTTGTTAGTGAGACAACTGTAAAGCTTCTCAGCCTCAAAGCATATTTAAATTGGCTGTGCAGAAAAAATTTTCACTTTACCTGTCTGTAAAACTATTCTTATCAGTAAGAGACATAAAAAAAACATGACGTTTGTCTTTGTAGGGGAGCCAGATAATATTTACATGCCGTTACGTTAGTTTTTCCATGTTATTTAATTATTTCAATATCTTATCCCTCATGTTACTTTGTTGTGTTTCTTATCTGTAGATTGTCTAAACATTTATTCTACTTATTATGTAGAAGTAATGATGTAGAAAGAAGGGTCTGCCAAATGCATGTATATAGTTAAGGTTTTGGAGGTTAGCTCTTGTGTTTAGATCTGCTAGGCTTTTCCTTTTTCCTACTGAGTTGAAGGCTGAGTCGTGTTTGCTTCCAAGCTGTTTTCTACACTTACAGTAAAGGCTGATGATTCACAAGCCTAGAGGTGTTTTGTTACACATTAAAATAAGACGTTTAAAGAGATTTATTTTTAAAAGAATATATGTGTTGAAGAAAAAATTCAAAATACTGTTACTAATTATTCATGAAGTTTTGCCAAACAAGTAACCTGTTGAGTGCATTTTTATGCACTGAAATATTTTAGTTATCTCATAGTCAAGTTGTTTAGAGCTGATTATCATTATCTCATGCCAACTTCCTTGGAGACTATTTGTAAGAACAGTTACATGATTGTTAGGCAATGCCTGAATATCTGGTTTTGGCAGACTATATTAATCAAAACAATTTTTTTCCAGATCCCCAGTTTCTGGCAACATTTAAAACATATGTATTTCCATAGCAATTCAGCAAAACGTTTCACTCTCAACATATCAAGCAAACCTGAAGGAAAACAAGTCCCAGGCATCTATTTTTAGCTCTAGGTAAAAATCTACTCTTCTCTTTGAAAGAGGGGTTCTTCCCGGAAAACTGCCTGTGGAGAAATGCCATCTTCACATGGGAGATAAACTACTCTCATTGAAAGGTAGTGCAGAAGCAACATAGCTAAAAGAGAGTAAACGTAATTTATGCCTTCCTTATGAGCAGCAGAATTCATCGTACACATCTAATGGAGTCAGTTAGCTCCTGGTACAATCCACGAGCACATGTTTTGGAGTGGTACAGACAATACAAGGGGCTTTTGTGAAGGTAGTGGGATTCCACAGTGTACAAATCTTACATGGGTGACAATATGTGAGAAAGAATTGAGCTTGAGTCCCAGGTCCTAGGTGACTTTCTAGACAGTGGATAATTTTTAATTTTCTTTTCCCATAAAATGAGTGCGTTGGAACTAAATTATGAGCTGGAATGAGTATAGTGCTCCATGAATATACCTTACAAAATCACTTTCCAAGATGCTTTACATTTTGAGGTTTGATTTGCTGGATTTGACCAAGGCTAAGTCAACTGTTGTTATTAAAAAATTTGCTGATGATATTAATTAACTACAAGTAAATCCCCTTAATATTTGGGGACCATTAAGAAAATTAAGGCATGAGCTTCCACTAGTTTTCAATCAAGATTGGGTACCTAGCATCATTAATCATTTTGGAAAACTTCTACTGTTTTTTCTTCTGTGGAAAACCAGGAAAATTTTCAAAGATATAAAATTAATAGGAATTAGATGCCAAGCTGCCATATGGGCCAGGAAAATCTGTCTCTACATTTTTCAGAATGGCTAGTGGTTTGGTTTTGAGTTTCTCCTTTAGGAGTTTTGAAAGATTCCTGATTTTCCAAAAATGCTGAGAATGCACTGTGGGAAAAAGAATTTCTTTATGGGTGAGCTCAAAATCACCAGCTGCTTTTGAAAATGTGGACATATGTTTACCCTGCAGTTCCAAATGCATTTGCAGGTGATGTAGGCTTGTTCAGTGTATCCTGACTGGGCTCCTGCAGCAATGACAGTTGCATGGCATCATCGCTGTGACAGATTACACAAGCCCACTGGAAAATAAAATCCTATTGCTGGCCTGTGCTAAAATATACGCTGGCTCAAATTCACTGCTATAATCCACGCTAATTGGATATATTTAACAGCAGCATATCTACAAATGTTGCAACCATGCTTTCTACAGTATTGTAGACATACTTCTATTGCAGTTATTCTATCTATCCAATTATGTTTAAAAATTTCCATATAATCTTGTTTTTCTGCTGATGAATATCTGCTCTCCAATACAGATGGCTTCAGAGACCATAGAAAATATTTGAACTGTTGTTACTTGGACTCACGAAAGAAAATTTGGGCTTATGTATGGACGAAGTTTGCAAGTATCACATAGGTAAAGGAATGCTTCTTAAACAAAAGTTATTGAAATATTCCTTTTTAAAATTAGCATAAATTATCAACAATAAACTGAATCTCAATTTATCTCTGTCAGTGCATCATAAAATCTTTCATTCCAAACTCAGCTTTGACATGAAAAATATAGATTATCCTTCCCTTCAAGCTAATGTTCTTGACATTTTAGCTAATGTTCTAAAGGTAACATTCTAAATGACTTTTTTTTTTTTTTCAAAGTCTCCATGATGTTGTTATTGGCTGCTGTAATTCTAGAAATGGAAGCCTTTATTAATTCTTATAATCATGAGCCCTTTCTTCTGAGGGAATCTGCTGTTTAACAAACAAAAAGTCAGTTTTTACCTGTATGTTTAGGTAAGATTCCTATAAAAAACAGGGGGATTTTCCCAAGGAAGGAACCAGAGGGGTGGACCTGCATAGCAGCTTCTGTACTTGTTTACTCTGCTATTTTATCGAAGTACTATTGCAGAACATATGAAACCTCATGAATTGTCACTTGCTTTAGTTCAATGTAAGATAAAGCACAAAGATTTGTTCTAGTGAAGTCATTTCTGCTTTGTAGAAATTCTAAAGTTCTCAATGATTTTCCTCATGTGTCAGTTAGTTGAAACTTTGAATTTCAACTGTATTATAATTCTGAAAATAATTTTAATGAATGTATGAGGTGAAGACAATACAAATTGTACATGCTCTAACTATTTAGAGTTAGAGCAATTTCTTCTTCTATCCCAATAGTCTCATTGGTTTTTGTAGACAGAGAGGAAACGGAAGCATATGTGAATGATGATGACTAGGTTAGGATATTACAAAGTGCTAGAGATTATTTTACTTTAAAATACTAAGGACTTGTGGATTCCTTTGAATTATAGGATACTCTTCAGATTCTTGAATGTTACAAGCAAATGTACAATATGATCATGATTTTTTTTCTGTCACAGAGATTCTGTAAAGAAGGCGCATATCTTTGGATTTACTTTTGCCTTTACACAAGCTATTATGTACTTTACTTACGTTGGGTGTTTTGGGTTTGGTGCTTTTCCAGTGAGAAATGGACATATGCAGTTTAAAGGTGTGCTTTTGTAAGTATCTCTTTGTTAGGTTCTTTTTTTGTCCATATGGAGAATATATTTGATTTTTCTATAGGTATCATGAAATTATGGAGTACAGAAGTGAAAAAAATCGGTATATACTTCTGTTTTCCATTCTTCACCCTTACATTCCCCTTTCTTTCTTACCCTATCACAAATCCAAAATAAGTGATGCTTTTAGACTGTGTTTAGCTACCTACATATGATTTCCCTTGTAATCAGGTTGCCTAAGGTAAAAGGAAGACAACATGAAGACAGGCCTTGTTTTCATGGTCAACAAGGTTTCTTTAACAACAGAATCATATGGCTTAGCTGTAGGGAGTGTGGGTAGGCAAGATTAAAAGGTAAGTGGAGCAAGCAAGGAGTGAAACTGAGGTGAGGAAATTATGAGCCCTGGGATGGAGGGCAGGAGCAGTGGAGAGCAGGAGAAATGTTCGGCAAACACCCAATCTGGAAAATGTCCAGCCACAGCTGAAAAAGCTTCTTTGAGTGTTTCTGGTGAGTTTTTCCCGTTGACTGGCACCTTCCCAACCTTCTCTTTCCTCTGTCCCTATCTCTAGCACCTACTCAAGTCTTTTGCTTTTCTCCCTGCAGCTGAAATCCCTGTCTGTATTTGTCAATAGCCACCTTGTCTCCTGTGCACATTCCATGCTTGCTTTCAGCCTTGCCACACTTGCCTGGCAAAATATGTTGCAGAAGCTAAAGAAGCTTCTTACCCTGATTCCACCAACCCCTTCTCAAATACCAGGATTACCCTCTCTTCCCCTAAGCATTCAAGTGAATCCCTTCTCCTCGTGTATCTCCTCTCCTAATGCCCTTTGCTCATCCCAGATTTCATGCTTCTTTCTCATCTCCTGTTTTCTTTCTGCCTTTTTCTCCTGAAGTCAAGGATTTGGTTGTGCCTGGAAGACTGGACCCGTCAAAGGAAATATGGAATGGCAAACTTCTCCATAATCCTCAGACTTCTCCACAACTAATACCTTCATTTTTATAGATGAAGAAACTGAGCTGCAAGGAACTATACATCCTACCACATCTCATGCATTAAGAACAGAAATCAACACATCCATTTCTAATAAATCCAGACGAGTGGGCAAGGAAGGGAAGCTTAGAGTGCTACTCTCCTCCCTACAAACAAATTATGGATTTTCTCAGTAAGCAAAAAAGTCACAGATTTTGCAGTAGACAGCTCTTACCCTACCTCAGCCTTATTAATGTGTATTTATCTGAAGCCCCTAATCTGCCCATAAAAGCTTTTCTTGCCTTTGCCACACCAATGTCAATATATTTTTCTCCCTTTTATCTTTACAGAGTGTTTTCAGCTATTGTATTTAGTGCAAAGGCATTAAGACAAAGCACTTCTTGCACTCCAGACTATGCCAAAGCCAAGATGTCAGCTGCCCACTTGCTCATGCTCTTTGAAAGAGTACCCTCCATAGATAGCTACAGCAAGGAAAGAGAGAAGCCTGTAAGTAAGCACAGTGTTATGCACAGCATAGCATATTCTTCTAATTTATTTCAAGCCTGTTTTTCTTTTTTTTCTCCCACCCACATCATAGCTACTGAGAACAAGTACTGTGTGAACCCATCCGCATCTGACTCATCTGACCAAAATGGGGTTAAGCTTTGCTTTGTGTCTTCTCCTGCCAAAACCTCACCTGTCTCTTGGTGAAATATATTTAAGAGCCAATGGCAATAGGATTAATGCAGCAGAGGTAATTTTTCAATACTTTCTTGCATGAAGGTACCTGAGCATGGACCTTGAACATATAACTAGGCCTCTAATATTTAACCAAAAATTTTTGAGGGATAACTTCTTTGCAAGTTGTCCATAATAGATTGTCACATACTTTAGTGACCGACAATGTATATGAACTTATGGTTGCATGTGGCCTGTCATATAACAAAGAGGACAGAACGTTCCAGAAAACTATCACATATATATTATAAACCTGTGTTTATTATGTATATATATGTCTATATATGCATATATATGCATACATACATAATAAAGGAAAATAGCTGTGAGGTCTTATGAAGTATCATACATTTGAGCTGTTATGTGGATTGCTCATTTGCATAGGTCTATATTTACATTTTATATATACTCATTGGTATGAACTATATTTCTTCTTGTGTAGGCATATATCCATATTACATATATCACATTACATTTTATAGTAAATTAATTAGAAAAGTTCTTTAAGTAGAAGGATTGACTCTGTGCACAGATCAAAAATAGTAGATTATTTTCAGTACCTTTAAGGACAAAATAAAAAAAAAAACAGCAAAGAACATGCCAAGAATCTGAATGAGGTCCTTGCAAAGCAGACAGAAGCCAGCCACCTAGAGTTATTGTTACTTTTGAAAATGTAATTTGTTTAACAGATGGTGTAAGAGAAGCTGTCAGAATTTGTGTTTAGGGAACAGATTTTTAATTAAAATATGCCTGCAGAGTAGAATATTTAGGAGAGAAGTCATATTTTCACAATAGCTTCTCACTACATACTAATTCCTGGGAAAAAAAAGAAGTCTGATCCTTTGGAAAAACTCCCAGTGATCTCTTTTATGAACGTTCTTCATAGTCCTTTATGATCTGTTATGTTAGCCTAAAAAAATTGACCTAACTCTACTGTTTCAATCAGAAAATATTTGGTGGAAACGTAACATTCAACAATGTGGCATTTAACTACCCAACCTGACCAGAGGCTGAAGTGGTCCAAGGTTTGAATCTGAAAGTAGAAAAGGGACAAACTCTGGCTCTTGTTGGTAGCAGTGGCTGTGGAAAGAGCACTGTTGTTCAGCTGCTTGAGAGATTTTATGATCTACTCAGTGGAGAAATGGTAAGTGTTCCACATCAAAGTGTAAGTTGCAGGTACATGAAACATGCTTACTCTATTTTATTAATATAATTTATTTGCTTTTTTTTCCCCTCTTAACTAATCTCATTACATGTTTCCTAGTATAACTACTCACTTTTGTCAATGTTTCTAATATATTTTTTTTGTAATATTTTTGAAAATTAAGGGCAGGAACACATGGATTTTCAATATTCTCTATGGAATCATGGGGCAAGTAGAAGGAAAGTAAAATTTCTAAATTTCCCATGCCATTTCAAGTTATTAGAACAAGATCCAATGGAGAAAAGTTGCTACATTGGCCTGACCAGAGCCTACTGGTATCACTGAGGTTTAGTTTAATTAGAGTAAGGATGAATTGTTGGGAATTTAACAGCAGCACTGCTTAGGGTAGCCACTGAACTTCATTGTGTCATCGCCTAGCATGTAAAAACTAAGTAAAGGGAAGAGAAAAAAACCTGAAAAGCTCCTCTTGGATCTTGAAGCATCTGGAGGCTGCAGATAGATGTCTGTGCGTTCCTAGGATGGTTTTGTACTTGCCAAATAAAGTGACGTCATATTTAATCTGTTTCTTCACTTACATCTGTATTTCATCCATGGTCAGGGCTTCAGTTCAGAGGATTTTGATCCTTCCTCTAAAAGTCAGAGAAAAACATGACCACCAGACTTTCCAAACCCAGATATCTACCTCCCACCATAGTCCTGACTCTCTGTGAAAGGCAAAACTGTCATCTGTAGCTCAAACTGAACTGCAGCCTGAAGCACAGATAGCCTCTTTGACAGATGGAGGTGCTGGAATGACCTTTTGGCTTCTTCTCCCTGGAGTTTGTATTTAGTTCCTGATGCTTGTCAATGAGAGAATGGCCTTGAACTGTGAGAAATCTTTTTCTAAGACTGGAAAAAATACTTACTTATTCAGTGCTTAATCATTTAACTGCTTCTATTACATTCTGAGGGAGTAAGAAGACAGATTCCTCTCATCAACCCACACAGAAAACAGCTGGCAAGTTGTTGTGGCTTAACTCCAGCACAAGTCAAGTTATTCCTTACAAAGGAGTCCCTATTCTCATGTGCACACAAATACAATTTTTCTTGTAAAGATAGAAACATTTAGCCTATTATTTTTTAGTTGATCATTGTACTGAGGAATCCGAGCTCTGGGTTAGGGCTCTCTTCAATGCCAGGCACTGTATAAACAGAATAAAAGGATGATCTGGGCTTCAAGGGTCCAATGTCCCAGTGTACCCGCAGGCACAGGATGGTGATTTAGTCCACAGCTCATTAGTTCTGCTTTAGATAGAAGTCATGAGGATAAATGCTGATGTTTTATTTTAGACAAAATAAATCTCTGCATAATGGAGACAGTTAAACTTATAATTGTGGATGCTAATGTCCAGATAAGGTACAGTGGGAGAAGAGGAGGAGTTCAAGTGCTGATATATAGAGTTTTACACATGTATCTCATCTTACATGAGCGAGTGATGGTAAATGAATTTTTCTCACTGATGTACAAGGATGATATTCAGTTATGGGATTAGGGACTACTGTCCATTACTGTTCCCCATTACTGTCATTTGAGAGATGAGGACATCTGACTCCCAGATCAGCATAATGGAGATGGGATAAAGCTGCTAATAAAGGAAGTGGCTGTGGAAACACTTTATGGTATACATCATCTACTTGTTTCTGAACTGGATCTTTCTGTCACCAGCATAGTACCAATGTCTCTAGTACTGATAGCAAGATGGCAGAGAGAGTAGATCTGTATTGGCTCTTTTAGTTAGGGTGATAAACAAATGGGTTACGATACAGTGGCTTCATACAGCTGAAGTTTTTCCAAGATTCATAGACATCTGACGTTTTTGTATTGATTGCAACATAACTAGGCTTTAACAGTCATCTCCCATCTCTGCTGCCATGCGTAAGTGCCTAAGTTAACAGACTCACAGCATGAAATGGCCTGAGTGCCCTGTCTGCTAAAGGCCTTAATGGCGCTAAATTAAAAAACAAACAAACAAACAAAAAAACACACAAACAAAACCCAGCCATTTGTAAAGTACTATGATTAAAATTCTTTTTTTTCTTGACTTTTTAGCTCCTGGATGGCCAAAATGCAAAGACACTAAATAGCTAGTGGCTGAGAGCTCAGACTGGTATCATCTCACAAGAACCAATGCTGGTTGACTGCACTATTGCTAAAAACATTGCATGTGGGGCTACCAGTTGGGAGGTGTCACGTGAGGAGATTGTCAATGCAGCAAAAGAAGCCAATATTCATTCCTTCATTCAATCACTACCAAAGATAATTAGGCCCTCATTTCCAACTTGGAACTGGGGGAAAAAAACCCATAGTGCCTATTCATGCTTTCCTAAGTAAATATGGGTTAAAAGCATTTATATTTCCATGACTTACTGAATTAGACATTGAAATTTAGGGGGGTTCCCCCCCAGAAGACCTGAAGGACAGAGAGCTAGGAGGTGACAGCGGCTGCAGGCATTTGCTCAGTCCCACTGCTGCAGATACCTGAATGGGGGGAAGTCTTCGTCTCTGCAGGAGAAGCATCTGTTAATAAAATAAGCTGGATGATACTGGTACTCAGGCAAGTCATTCTAGGGAGCAAGGGACATGTAGAAAGTACTGAAAAAGAGGCTGGTTACTTCCCTTTAGTTAAGTGAAAGCAATAGGAAAGTGCTAAGGGAGCCTAAGGAGTGCTGGTTTCGCCCTCCTTTCTTGCAACATCTCATTAGCCAGGTATGTAAAGTCACACACAGAGTTGGCTTAGAAAACCAGGCAGAAACCCACCATCTTGTTCCTGCTTCCTTCTCTCCCTTTCCTTATTTATACCTGTATATAACCTCCTGGTTGCATCTGATGTGACAAGCTGAGTCTCCAGTAGAGTGGATCTTTTTGCTGCAAAATAAATAGCACCTTGGAGGGAAAAGCAGTCTCAGGTTTTCTCCATTGGTTGTGAATAATTACGCTAGGAAAAAAAAAAAAATCCCTGAAGTTCATCTGCTCATGTCCCACTGAGCAGCTGCTGGCAGCTGAATGTAGGCAAAGGCATTTCCTACCTGCTCTCTGAACTGATCCGCTGAAGCTAACACCTGCTTGTCAGCTCGCTCTTGTGGAAAATACAGGCTAGAACAAATATTTCTCACATCAATAAATTCCCACAGACTTAGGAGGTTGGTGGGTTTCCCCTGCAAAGCCTCATCCCTTAGATGAGAGATGTACATTTGTTCACACAGCAGTAACAAATGGGGGAAGCACAGAGCTGGAATCAAATTTTGTGAGTAGATTTGTGTCAGCTTTAAAACAGGGTGGGAGGCAGATGAGATTTTGATTTTGACTGGCTTCTTATTCATCCTAAATCACTCTCAGTGTCTTTCAGGCTGAGTTTTCTTCTTACAGAGAACTGGGGCAGCGAAAGAAGAGCTGACTGCTCAGGCTGCTTGGTGCTAAGCTGAGTCTTGGGTTTGCTCCCAACAATGTCGCAACCTTCCTCTCGCACCCTGCACTCAGCTTCTCTGCACCTTGGTCCCCTACCCCAAAACAAATGACACTGCTCTTGCTCAGCATCACGGGGTTTGCTCTGCAGTTAAAGAGACTCAGAAGTGTGTTTCTCAGCTTGGCTACTGTATGTAGGCTCCTCACCCACACTTGCCCTGGTGGCTGGGAAAGGGGCTGCCCCAGACTCATCACTCAGTGGAAATGCAGCTCAAATGTCACATTCCACGGGATTAGATCCAAATCCAGGTTTACACTCATACTTACTTTCTGTATCTAGAAATACAGTACACGTGTGGGAGACAAAGGAACCCAGCACCCTGGTGGACAAACAATGCATTGCTATTGCCTGAGCTCTTGTATGGCAGCCCCAAATCCTGCTGTTACATGAAGCTCTGCACCGGATTACAGAAAATGAAAAAGTATCTTGGCTTTGCAAACAGGAATGGGGATTTGCAAGTTGGCTGATCATGCCAACAGGAGGCTCTTCTTTTGTAAAAAACAAACAAACAAACAAACTTACCCAACCCCCCATCCCCAAAACAATGCAGTATTATCAATTTTTGAAATAATTTTATTGCAACATTTGGCATCTTTGTGGCCACAGAGCCCAGATCATCAGGTGACATTAAAGAATTCATAACCTTCAGAGTATTAAAAAAAAAAAAGGGGGGGGGAGTAAAAGTGTGTGTACCAAGTATACCATACTTAATGCTTAGAAACTAGAATACAAAATTATTCAGCATGTTATTTGATTATACCATGATTTTATAATGGAACTATTTGGGGGATTAAGTTGTAATTATTTAATGAGTGGGACTGAAATTTGGAGCAGTTTTCCATGTTGCTGAAAGTGAGTGAGACAGCACATGGCTTGTCAAAGGAGCCAGACCAATTTGTTGGGGACAATTTCTAAAACTGACCTACTAAGACCTGCCTGCAGTAGTAAGGAAGGGCCAGGCTGCAACCCTGGAGAAGTTTGCTTGACCCGGCTTCTGGTGCAAGCGAAAATATGAAGACGTGCACACCAGCAACCACTGTCTGTCCCCTGTCCCCCATCCCAGATGTACAAACAGGGATCTGTACCAGTCATCAGGGGTAAGTTTTTCACCTCCGAGGCCATAGAAACATCACCTCTGTCATTACTCTATCACAGATAACTTAACAGATGATAAGGGGCATCACAGGTGGAAACAGCTGCTGTATTTGTTTTTAATTCACCTTTTGGTTTGTTTATTGTGCAGATTGTTCAGGAAGCACTGGATAAAGCCAGAGAAGGTCGCACCTGCATCGTGATAGCTCACCGCCTGTCCACCATCCAAAATGCTGACACAATTGCCGTGGTCCAGAATGGCAAGGTCATAGAGCAAGGGACCCATCAGCAGCTCCTGGCTGAAAAAGGCATCTACTATTCTCTGGTCAATGTTCAAAGTGGGCCACGCAATGTGTGATAGTGGGCAGTACCTGTGGCTGAAGTGCAGCTGTACAGCTGGTTCCGGCTTTTGTATAAGACTATTATGGATGTTTCACTACTTCTGGTTTTGGTAAAATTCTGTAGTTTCCTTAAACCCCATAACTAATAAATAACAAAGCAAATGCACCTAAGAACCCAACCCTCTTCCACGTCCACAAAAATTCAGAGTTGCTCAAATTAAAGATTACACAGCAGTCATGAAAAAGCCCCACTGACTTGCCAAACTGCAAAGCGAAGGAAAGACTCTGGGTGTGGAGGGCCCCTTCCGTGCTCCAGGCGCCAAGATCATCATCTCTGCAGCACCTAGTATAGGTGCTCACAGTGAAGGGATGTGTGTACAAAAACAGGGAGAGGGTTTGAGGGCAGACACACTGGAGATGGAACAGGCTGGTCTTTCAGAGGTAGGGAAAAGCAGTGTCCAGCCTAGGGACAGCAGCAAGCTGTTATGTAGGTCGCTAGTGAAAAAGGGATGAGAACTCGTTCATCCTTTCAGGTTGCGGGGGTTGTGTTTTCACAGGTTGATTGTAACTACATGTTCTAACTTTGCATTCTCTCTAACTCCAGTGAGCAAGGAAGATTATGGCAGCAAGATGTATGCCAGCAAGACACCAAAAAAGTTTTCAGAAAAGCAGTCTCTGGAAAGAAAGAGCAGCTATTGCTTATGCACAAAGATGCCAGCACTCACAGGCAGAAGGAAGGTAGCGAGCAACATGTTCCTCAATACAGATGGGCCCAAAGCACCATTCCAGGTATGACAGTTTCTAAATAAATGTACACGCAAGCTGGTGCAGGGGAAAAAGGAAGCCTGTTGGGATTGGCAACTGGCTCAGTCCCACCAATGCAGAAACCTGGCTCCTATTCTTGGCTTGCCAATGCACTAACAGGTGCAGCCAATTTCTGCAACCCCCTGCTTTAGTCTCAGTGGCTTCAGAGCAAATGGTGCCTGTCCTATGACAACAGGACTGCACAGCTTAACCATCCTGACCTGAAATCAGAGCCCCTCCTGCATTATGCTCCTTCTGCATTGATTACATGTTTTCCCAAATCCACACAGACAAAAAACAAACCAAACCCCCCCCCCCAAACAAACTGTTTAACACTGTATGCTTAACATAGAGCATAAACTTCATAGAACAACTATGAATCAAAAATGCTTTACTCCTTACAAGGAAATTAACACCACGCTCATGAATTCATGCATCCACATCACCTAACAAATAGCTCGAACAACTCAGAGAATTTAATTTTGTTCTTTCTGGATACGCTTCTGTCTTCAGTTCCTCTAGGCAGGGCACAGACTGTCCCAGCTGAACAGGAAATTCTGCTTACGCCAGTGATGGAATGATGTTTTCTCAATAATAAACTTGCTGAAATAGTCTTCCTTTTTCCATACTTCTGCCAAGATTTCTACACTCCCAGAAATCCCAAGAGAGGGGTAGGTGTGTGGAAAATAAATGCAAATATATATAAAATTACACCCTTCATCAGATTTCAGGCTGTTTTAAATGAGTGTTCAAAGCTAACTGTACTTGTCACTGTTGCAACCAGGTTTACTAACCCAACTGAGGGGTGAAAGGTTGTAACTGTCAGACAGAACTTAGAATAAAAACCATCAGGCATAGCTTGATCCAAAATCTTAATCTATCTCACAGAAATCACAGCATCATAAAGACACATGCTTTACTAACTGAGAGATTTCAGAAAGTCATTTACCTCCGAGAAAGAGAGTGCGTTATAAGCACTCCAGAACAGCAATGGATTCTTACTCTTTATGAGTTTCAGAAGACATCAACCATTAAACAATGAATAGTTGTCAGATTTAATTGAGACAGGACATAGAAGTAGTCCAATAAAGGCAGGGAAGACAAAGGCTGAAATAATGAGACTGTTTTCTGCGGCAACAAGACACAAGTTAACCCACTCTGGCCTGTTATTCAGAGAAGTGTCAGGCCTTGAGGAAGGATATAAAAAGGGAAACTGTTCTTGCTACTGTGGAAAAAAGTATGCAACAGAGCTTCCAGAGGGCAAAGAGACTGGTTCAGTGTTAGCTGAGGATGCAGTTGTTTCTGTAAAACAAATAATAATCTCTGATCTCTCTCAAAACTCCAAAAACTAGAGAAAAGAGAAAATAATAGGTACTTCAGAATCTCTATTTCAAGTTCATCTGTCCCCAAAATCATCTCTCTTTCACAAAGTTTAGTTGCTACACATTAAACAGTCCACCCATAAATCAACCAATACAAAGCCAATTTTTAGAAGAATTTTATTTCTGTGACAGGAAAATACAAAGCTGCTCAAACAGAGGAACCAAGTCTTAAAATCCTGAGAAACGTACCAAACCGCATTCAGTGCTTACTTTTATTGTGTATTATTAGTGTAAAGCAGCAAACATTCACAGTTCACTAGAAGTTGAAAACTCCGAGGAATTTGGAACTCATATGCTGCTTTCTGTCTTTATTATTGTGAGCTCCTTTTTCAAAATACTTCAGACTGTAGTGCTCTCATACTACAAATGTAGTGGGAACATCCCCATTCACGGATACAACATTTATTTGGTATAATCCTGATAGCAAAAATGAAAGATAACTTATGAAATAACATATAGCCTGATGGAGGCAGCCCTTCTATTTCATGAACCACTATGAAAAGGAAGCATAATCACCTAAGAGGATAGTGTGGTTACTCTTAAGTACCCAGTTAAGTGCTCCACTGGCATAAAAAGTATCAGTAAACTACAAAGTACTCTATGTGTTACTACTAAGATCATAAATACAAATCTCCCATAAATTCTTCACTTCCAGCATCCCATCTCTCAAGTATGTTTGCATTGTTGAGGCTTATTTTAATATTGCATAGTTCTACATAGATAAGGTACTACTGCTTGCATTGTTGTTGCAAATGGCTACATTACTCTTCAATGGCTACTGTTACCACAGTAAATCCCATAAAAATAGGTAGACTTTACATGGATCATTAAATTTTTTAACTTGAACGTAACAGTACTCTTGAGTAGTATTTCATTTAAGTACTGCATTTAACTCGTGAGCTTGAAAAGGCTTTTACATCATTATCAACCTTACAGCTGAGCTGCAACTGTTAATTGTAGCATGTCCTGAAAACACTGGAACACCGTTCTAGCAAGCATTTCTGCATCAGTCTCTGGACATGATTTCCAAGAAGAACAGTTGATAACAATCCTATCAATATAGAAAACAATGAAGTTACCACTCTTAATTGTCATGGTCTAGGATAAAAGTCACAGAAATTGCCCTGAAAAGTGAAATTACTGACATAAATTCTGAAGCAAAACTTGTCACATAAACATACTGTCTCAACATTCAAAAGGACTCAGATCCCTAGTGCCTTCAGTAGGCAATAATGTTGACAGATCTCGAAACTAGATACTTTGATTTAAATACCCATTTCTACATATACAGTGACATAACTTTTCCACTTATATTTGAAAATACTGTGAATTATATTTCATCTCTGCAACTAGTTTAAGGTATAAAGTACTTTTTTTTCTTTTTACCTAATAAAAGCTAAATCTTTATCTAGTTCTATTTATCTTAAAAGAGCCATAGATCAAAGTATAAGTGGTTTGTATTCTCAAACTGAATCAAATCTGCACACAATCCATATTTAGCTTTAGAAAGAAGTCACTTGAATTCCACCTAAATCACAAAATTGCAACTTATCTCAACACATTATAATCAAAGTAGTTTATTAGATTTGATAAGGAAACAATTTTTGTCCATAAGACTAATAAGCCGAAGTTGGATCTTTTCAAATCCTACCATTTTATGAGAAGTGAAGCCAAACGTTTTAACTTCTCCTTGTTACTCAAAGAGATGTGTGTGTCACTGCCAAGAATGATGGACTGGTCTATCTCAGTCAATTGATACTTTTTTAAAAAAACACCTTTGCATGTTACATTTAACCATCTCTAAAATGAAAGCTTATTTTAAAGTAAGTTAACTTCTTTTGTTCCTCCCTTCTTTCACCTTCCCCACTCTTTTCTTTCTGCTTATTGTCAGTATCTTGGTGCTCACTTCACCTCCACCATTCGTCCTTCCTCCCACACGTGCTTTCCCAGAATGTTAATACCTCCATTCTCATGTACCTCACTTCTCAACTTTTTCTGACACGTTCAGCCATATTTCTTCTGTCTTTTCCTTTCCTCATTCTAGTTGTTAGCCGCCTTTCCCTTTGTGACAGAGACAGAACCATGCCCGCAATGAAATTATATCCTTACCTGTCATCTCTGATTGAATAAAAAAAGCCATAGCCATGATCTACCATAGGGAGTGCAGATCCACAAAACCTAGTGTAGCCAGTCAGACTAGTTGAAAGAACAAAATTCCCACCTCCTCCACTGTAAAACACCACAAAACAAAAGCAGCACTTTTAAAGATAATTTAAAACAAGGTGAGTTTTACAAAAAAGTTACTCTGTCCTAGAGATCAAGAAATCAGCACACATAAGGCCAATATAACAAAGTCCTCGGTATCAAGGGATACAACCTCCCCGCAGGACAAGAACACCAATTACCTAGCTGTGAAGGCATGATCCACGTAAAGTTCTGGCACCGGCAGTCCTTGCTCCTGTGCTATGAGTAGGAGACCCAGAAGATGACGATCAAAGCCTGTCAAATAAATGCAAATACTGCATCATTAATAGCAGCATTTCCCATTTTTCTGCTTCTTCTGGTCTGGATAGCTGGAAGCTCAAATAGCAGCTGAAGGACAGACAAATGACAGAGTCTAGTAAAAAACAAGATTCATATTGTAGCATACAAAACCATTTCCCAAACCATTTCCTTATTTGATCTAAGAGGCCGTCATCACTTTCAGCTTGCAACACTGAGCCCAAACGCAAATGAACTAGGTAATATAAACCCAGCACAGTTCCTGTGGAAGACAAAACCCAAGAAAACTTCCACTTCAGCCAAGGAGGAGGAGTTCCACACAGTGAAACTGGCCCACTGGCAATTACATGGACACGGTGAAAAGGCTTTCAGGGCCACAACTGCCCAGATAACTCACCAAGTAGGATGGAGAGAGTGTGAAGGTTCATCAGGTGATTATTTCCTAGCTGCTCACTCTTGTTCATAGAATAGCTTACCACGCTACACAGGTGGGTTAGAATTTCACCCAAATCTCTCCTCTGCCTTAAAAGACCGTATTGCCCACTTTCCAGCTGTGAGAGACTGAAAGAGCTAATGTCTCAAACATTGTGGTGGGCCAAGTTCTGCTTAATGATGAACTCTGCATAACAACTCTGCGCAACAACGAACCCTGCGTAGCTAGGAACCACAGGTGAAAAGCAGCTGATCAGCACAGGACATCAGCAACAAGATGAGGAGGGCATGCCAGGGGGTGCATAGCTCCCTGTTCTGATATGCTTTTCTGATGTGCTGAGCAGGGCAGCAAACCCTGCATGGCCAAAGATCAAACAATGGTCACACCTGCAGGGAAGGGGAAGTTACTCCCCAAATGACCCTCAAGCCTACTGACCTGACCCATTTCCCAAAGGTTCTGAAAGCACAAACTGCTTATGACACCTAATTAGCCTAATGAGTTTGAGTGCCCACCCAAAGGAGGGGCAAGCAGATTATAAAAGGGCACGAATTGAAGTTCCACGCGCATGCGCCCACCGGAACTGGACTTTTAGACTGACTGGGCCAATGCTGGACCCAGGACCAGTGAAATCTTTCTCTTTCCTTTTTCATAATCCCTACACCTCATCCCTTTAGACACAAAACTGTTGACTAAGTCTGGGACTAGGAGTGGATCCAGATGCCTCTGGGCCCTTCTCTGAGAAGGAGTCTAGAGAGCAAGGGGGTCTGCTCTGAACCTCGTGACTCAACAGGAGGGCTCTCCTTATTTTCTTCCCTGAAATGATGTATATGGTTACCATGGGTTACAAGGTTTACTGAGGTAGTTCCATGCCAATTCCTGTTGAGAGAAACCCCGCCATCTACTGTTAACGCCTTCTGTCATGCATAAAATGTTTAACTGATCATTTGGTGTCATTTCACCTTAATTTAGCCCGAGGGAATTCTGAACTCAACACGACCCCTCCCTGGTCTGTCCAGCCCGGGTCGTGACACCAGCCAAGCATATATTTGATTAGAAGGTATTCTGAAATAATGTTTAGCTGGGCAGGAAAAGTGAATTAATATTCAAAGTGAACGTGTCTTTGAGGCACAAGGAAGGGTGCAACGACTAGGTTTTAGTTCTTCTCCCCAAAATTAAAGTATAAAATGTTAAGGGGTAGTTTTTAGTCAGGTTGAAAACAAAGAGACAGAGAAAATGCATTAGCATACAGAAATACTCCCTTTTCACCCATAAGAAAAAACAAAAAACCCCTTTTGATCCCAGAGTACCTTTTCCATTCTCACATTCTTTCCTCATTTTATTGTGCTTTGCAAATGCCTTCTGCATCAGCTGTAGTCGTTGGTAAGCCTGTGTAAAGTAGGGGAGACAGGATTAAAAAAAAAAAAAAAAAACAACAAAAAAACAATCCAGATGAGTAACATATCAGGAATCACAGATCAGCAAGTTTCTCACTTTCACAGTTTCTAGCAATTTTAGACAGAAGAAAATGGAGGAACTTGAAAGGTACGTTAGAACCTCTCTCAAACTCTTTCTCCCAAATCCAAATTCTTTCTTCAGGAGAAGCCGCTCATTTGTTTCCTGTATCTCTGTTCTGTTGCTTGGACCACTTTTGCACTGAAAAATATTCTAAACCTCATGCTCTTTCTCAAGCAAGCTGAAACAATGGAAAGTAGCCACAGTGAACTAAAGTAATCAAAGCCAAAAACTTCCTACAATACCACTTACTTAGAAGCATGCTAGCTTTTAGCAGGTGTAGTTGCATTTGCATGATCACCATGCCCTGAACTGGTCAGGCAGTTGGATTAGATGATCATTGCAGGTCTCTTCCAACTGAGATATTCTATTCATAGAATCACAGAATGGTTTGGGTTGGAAGGGACCTTAAAGATCATCTAGTTCCAACCCCCTGCCATGGGCAGGGACACCTTCTACTAGACCAGGTTGCTCAAAGCCCCATCCAACCTGGCCTTGAACACTTCCAGGGAGGGGGCATCTGCAGCTTCTCTGGGCAACCTGTTCCAGTGTCTCACCACCCTCACAGTCAAAAATTTCTTCCTAATATCTAATCTAAATCTACCCTCTTTCAATTTAAAACCATTACCCATCGTCCCATCACTACACTCCCTGGTAAAGAGTCCCTCCCCATCTTTCCTGTAGGCCCCCTTTAAGTACGAGAAGGCTGCTATAAGGTCTCCCCGGAGCCTTCTCTTCTGCAGGCTGAACAACCCCAACTGCCTCAGCCTGTCTTCATAGGGGAGGTGCTCCAGCCCCCGATCGTCATTGTGGCCCTCCTCTGGACCTCTATTCTACCATTTTTCATCACCAAAAAAAAAAAAAAAAATCTGTGAAACAAAAGCAGAAAACAAAACAAAAAAAGACCCTAATTAAAATATACACAGATGCCAACCGCATTCCCAAATTTTCTCTGCTGATTGAAATATTACTTCCATGACAGTAGTTCTGCCCAATATTATGTTTTTTTTCAATTTGGTTTCGAAACTTACATATTAAAACCAGAGAGAACAGAATACAGATACCTGTTTTAGTAAAGGAGGCCTAGAGAAACATCTCTAGACACCCAAGATCTTGACTTCTAAGATCTTAGATCTTACTATCTCTTCAACTACTTAAGAAGCACCCTTTATCTTTTTATTCACTACACAAGAGGCTGCAGCAGAGAATGTGAAACAAGGGCAGTAGCAACTCAATTTGGATAAAAATCAAACTACTAAGCTCACAAGGGGCAAAAGAAAAGTTGAGACAAAAGGATTTTTTCCAAAGTACCTAACTTTAGGTATTTTCTAGTACCTTAAAAGTAGACCTTTAAGCATCTTAATTTCAATACTATTGAACAGGTTCAATGCTTTTTTTTAAGCCCCAAGAGCTCATCATAAAAAAAAAAAACCAATAGGAAGATATTTGGAGATGCTATTTAAAATTACAAAGAGAAAAAGAAAGTGCTACAGCTAGTGTTGGAAGTAACAAACCTCTATGTGTATTACCCATAGAAGCCTGATAACTGGTTAGAAAATAACCGAAGAGCAGGGAAATAACAGGAATCCGTATTTGAAATAGGAAAGCAGATTTGAACAACGGCCAGAAAACTGAATGTTAAAGCTGCACCACATGCCAAAAGAAATCAGTGAAGACCAGGAAAATATGCTCTTGAAGACTATAATTATCCATCACACATACTTCCTGTGATAGCCATATTCCTGTATGTTTTTCAGATGCATTAATAACATAGAACCTTTGAATTTCCTAAAAATGCGCAGCCCTTTGTCTCAAAAATCTTCTCCTTGCTTCATTTCTCAGGCTCTGAGAAATGTGCAGTGAGGACAACAGAAAGAGCTTTAGCACAGCTCTCATTTGGCAAGAAAGGCATGACATGCTTTGCCAGCCAAGCACCAGAGGGTAGCTGCTGGGAAAAGAAAAGGTCACCAGTTCAGCTATTCAGAGACAAATTCTGGAATGCATCCCTGTTGCCACTAGGACACAAACAGTTTTCAGTCTCGCTCTCAGACTCAACGATGAGACTAACGTTTCCTAATTTCACTTAAAAATTAAAACAACAACAGAACCACGCCACAGCAGAATACATTGGTTCCGACTCAGTTACTTTTTGAGGTGTGGAAAAAAAAAAAAATCAGTGTGAATGTAACTCAAGACACTTACATTCTTGAAACCAAAAGGTAAATAGGATAGAAAACCAAGCAAGCCCACACATGACAGCTCACCTCAGTCACAATGACCAGAGCCAGACTTCAAGCAACCCAACATTTGAAATCTGTCTCACTGGAAACAGGCCAAGTCCCATTAATGAGACAATAGAAAAAGGAGTTTTAAGCAGTTCAGATGACAGGTCTTCTAAATACATGACGATTAAAGTAGGATTTCAGTATTTACACTTTCAGAAGGATCCAGCATGGACTTGCACCATTCCAGTGCTTCCACAGTACATGGTCTTATAGTCTCTGTACGGCCATGATAGAAACGCCTGGTCATGGCAGTTTCATAACAGCAGCCCGGTCTAAGAAGAAAAATTAGGGAAGAGTATCTCATTAACTTAACAAAACTATTTGCTCTCTCAAGGAGTAAAGAAGTTCTGCCAAGTATATTACACATCTCGCTCAGTTACACGTATCAGTAAGCCACTAATTTTCTTTAAATTGTGTGTCTGAAAAAGAGCCACAAAGGAACTCTACAAGCTTTTATGAGACAGATGACTGAAAAAGTGCCAGTGCTATAATCATACCATGAAAAGACAGGGTTGTCATGGCTATTTTCTGCAGACTACAGATCTACCAGCCTCTAGTATAAATAAGCTGAAATTATGCAAGCTTCAGTTTCACTATGTATTTCCATTAAAGAAACCATCTACATTGTCTAAAAACTCAAAAATTAAGAGACACGCTCGAAATAAGCAGTGTGTCCCAACGCATTTATAAGGAAAAGGCTCAAATCCTTCTTTGTTGCATACTGACACCCATCCAACTTTTAGCTGGAGCATCCCCAGCCCTATGACAGTCTACCACTTTATATACAACTTACATGTAACATACTTGTGTGTTTAGAACAGACCTAATAGGCTATGTTAGTCAGACAATTAATTTATTCCAATGTTCAGCAAACTGAGGTCTACCAATCTTTCTTATGATGAGATGCATCTCCAGTGACTAAGCATCATGCTCATATGACGAAACCCTCCTTTTTCTAAAGCAAGCAATACTCGCCAGGTCAGTAATGACTTACACAAGCCATAATCAGTGCTAGTTAGCAAACAGAAATTTGGGAACACCAATACCAGGAAGAATGCTGCCTTTTAACAATAATACAAAATAAAATGACACACCCAAAAATGTAGAGCCAGGTATCTGGAGGGTCACTATCTATATCTCTAATATTCTGCCCAAACCTCTACATCTAACGTTGCTAAAGAAAGTGAGACACTGAGATTTGTGAGGCTTTTTACAGGCTTGGAAGACTAACCATTTAACTGATGGCTGTCACTTGCTGCAGATAAAGCTTTCTTCTCCATCTGAGCAACTATTTGACATTAAAGAATCCTGACCCACTGCACATTTGGCATTTGCCCAAATATTTACTTTGTACAGCCCAAATCCACATTTTCATGGACTGTCTTCTGCCCTCCATCCCACAACATGTACATATACAATCCCAATGGGCACAAGGGCAGAATTCTTCTGAAGTCAAGAGCACAAGCCCTGAGGGTTTCAATGGCACAAAATAAGGCCCTATGCAACTGTTAATTTAAAAACCCTTGCTTCTCCGTTCTTATATCACCATAGCAAATTACACACTGGCATTGCAAGGCCACTGCATTATATCTCCAGATCCATCCCTTTACTCAAGAAACTAGTTTTTTATTCCTAATCTGGGTAATGATATTTTCTTACCGTCCATGGCATTTGTAATAAGCAAGCTGAAGGGCAAGCTGCACAAATGTATCGGGATGAAGTTTCTTCTTTTTCACCAATGCTTTGCCAAAGGATGTAAAGGCATAACTCACTAGCTGCAAGTCAGATACCTGTCACACCAGAGGAGGAAAAGCAACAGAAATCAAGAAATATCACAACTTGGTCCACTTCAAATAAAACACACTCAACGTAAACCAACGATGTAACAAATTTAACCATAGTGTTAAGTCCCGTGCTTCATCAATTTATCAATAACATATTCATCCCTGTTCTCCACCATGGAGAAAGGCCAGCTAAAAACATGTAAATAGAATGAAAAAAACCAAACCAGTGACAATTAAGAGAAGCAGCAAGAAAGTCTACCTTTTTGTAATACAGCTCTTTAGCATGTCCAATTTCATTTATAATTTTTTGATCCACTGTGAATACAAGTTCTTCTGGCCATGGAATATCCCTCACTTTATCTGATCCCTAGGAGGATGCAGACAGACAGAAAGAAGAGAAAACAGAAAATGTTATCCGTAAGAAAAAACACATTAACTAATAAACTTGGAAGTTTAAAGGATAGATACCTTCCATTTTCCCTCATTTTCAATAATCTTCTTTTCAGCATAAGAAAACATGGTAATTAAAGCCATGGCATCTAAAGGAGAATGCTAGAATTATATAAGACAAGATATCACATTATTTGCATAACTGCAAGACGATCAAACTGCTTTTTTCCCTACCCCACTCTTTCTCCTGCAGACCAACAGCTTTACTGTACAGTGTTGGACTTGTTTTTCTAGTTCTACAACACATATAGAACTACTGTAAGCCCACCCACTGTTTTGACTGCTCTGCAGCCAGATAGGGAGGCATAATATACCACTGCTGTGGAAAAGCAGATTTCAGGCAAGATGTAAGCCCTTCTGGCCATTCAATAATGAGTTTAAAAAAAATCTGAGTTTAAAAAACACAGCTGTTCAAATAGCTACATCATACAAAGAGTTAATTTTAAGCCTTCTTGTGCAATGTATTTTTTGTCTTTGGAACTCCCTCATTAAACACTTTTAGAAATAAGATTATGATTTCAGATCTCATGTTCTTAATTCAAGTACGGTATAATATCAAACACTGTGAAAGCAGACTGCTTTTGAAAACTTGCCAGACAAGATGCCTGGTAAACAAGGCTAGACTAAAGAGGAACACATTAAGCACTTAATACCCTGAAAGGGAAAACTTAGTAAATAAATATCTGAAAGGTTTATAAGGGGGGGGGGAAATTTTCAACTTACATCACAGAATGCGCTACAGGTTCCATTGGAAAAGAATATGCTATTGTAGGATTTATCTCCCCAGCGTACAGTCGGATCACCTGTTAGCCCCAGCCTTGCAACCTAAAGCAAAAGTTAGACACTGTGGGTTTTGAAAAACATTGAGTACGCTGCCAACCTCTGTCAGCTAAACCAAACCTACATTAAGATGGCGACACCTCCCCGAGAGAGAAGACATTTTCATCCAGTTGGAGATGAAACATGAATATAAGCCTAAGTTTTTAAAGAGTGATAAGAAGTTGATGACTATAATTTTGAGGATCCTGCAGGATAGAGGACTAGAAGATTATGAAGGTAGATTACAGCCATTCCCACTTCCAATGTCCTAACAAGTCAACCTCTTTAGGTGTTCCTATGGATCAACAAGAAGCACTATTTGCATATTTATCTGCTTCATTTTCTCTGTTCTGAAAGAGCAAGAAGTGCTACTTCCGCATATATGCAGAAGAAATTTTTATATAAAGACAACCAGATATTAATTATCAAAAATCCTTAGCTACCTCAGTGTAGTCCTCAGGAGTTGCATGGGGACTAGAATCATCAAGGCAGACCACAAACAAACTTCTCTGAATTTTTTCCAGAAGAGTTAAGTTCTTTGGATCAAGATCAATCAAATATTCACGTAACTACAAAGCATAAAAGACAAAGCTAAGTGAAATGATGTCTCTTCCAGTGATCATGATGCTCTTCTCAGGAATCAACTGTTGAAGTATTCCCACCTCTGCCCATTTTGTCCTTTCACTGCTTGTTAGGGCTGCCAGTCCTGGTCCATCTGGTTCACTATGACATCTTTTCTGTATATATGCAAGTTGCCTTTAAGAAGATTTCAAAAACTGAAGTTAACAAAGAACATATGGAGAGAAGATAAAAGTCACCCTTTTTACCTCTCTTTTTTTTGCCAAGCTGGAATTTTTGTTCCGCATTTACAAGCTAATGTGAATTTTCAGGAAGCACAACTCAGCTCCCTCAGACTCTAAGGGCAGTTGAAGACCTGCCCTGTTTTCTGTCACTAATGCTTAATTCAAATTGCAGCTGCCAGCCCAGTACAAACTTACATGTAAACAATCATGGTCCTAAAGAGTTATTATGCACTTAATTTAAAACTGGACTTAAGACTTCAGCAGTGCAGATCAGACTTTTCTGATCAGCAGACATCTGCAATACTGCAGCTTTGCAGTTTTTATAGCAACTAATCAGATACAAGGGCAAAACTTCCACTCAAGATAAACCCTGAAATTTAAAGCAGAACAGTAGCTACAGTACATCCTAAATGCAGAGCCTGAACTATGCAAGAATACTTCTCTTCCTACCTTTTCCTTGCATTTTCCCTTTGAAGAGCTATTAACAGAGATATAGTTTTTAGTTTGCAAATTCAGTTTTTCACGTGCTGTTCTAGGTGTTAAAGAAACTCCACAAATCACAGGCGTTTAATCTGGCTCGTCCTTTGTTCTTGCATTTTTGCCCATTAAACTCCACTACTGATCATTAGTTACACAGTTGTCAAAAATTTAAGACACCCATGATGAGGTTATAAAAAAAAAAAACCAAAACAAAACCAAACCACCAAAACAAAACCAACCCACCCTTTCTATGAACAATAGAAAGCTTTAGGGTTTTTTGTCTGTATTCCAGGTATTCATTTCTTTGTTACTTGCTTGATCTAACAGGTACAACTACAGAAATTAGAAATACGTATGTTGAAATATCTTAAGTATTAAAGTACCAGACTTTCAAAAAAAAGTTATTTTTGAGCTTCTCTAACTAGTTTTTGTCTTGCCTGAGGAATTTGGCCATCCACCTTTTGCCAATTTTAATCACATCTCTTCTGTTGTGCTCTATAAGCAGCACTTTGACAAATGCAGTAAGTTATTCCTAGATGAAATGCACAACCCCTCTTTAGTAAGCAGATGCATATAGATCCCAAATCGATCACAGGAGACTTATGCTGAACCTATCTATGTATTTAACATCAGAGTTTGACCAACAGAGTAGGAAACCTTGTAGCCACAACTGTATTGACAATTTGAAAAGCCAGCACCTCCGCATGCTACTGGGAGATAGGAGATGCAGCATGGAAAAGCTTTCAACATTGCCAGTTGCACTAGTACTGAAATTTAATATTTAAAGAACCAAATTCTTTTTCTCTGTTCCTTTGCAGCAGCTCAGGAATATGCAAAGAACGACAAACATGGCTGGTCGTCACAGCTCTGGTGCACCGGTCTGGATCGATGGGCCGAGGCCAACTGTATGAAGTTCAACAAGGCCAAGTTGCTGGGTCCTGCACTTGGGTCACAACAACCCCATGCAGCGCTACAGGCTTGGGGAAGAGTGGCTGGAAAGCTGCCCGGTGGAAAAGGACCTGGGGGTGTTGGTCGACAGCCGGCTGAATATGAGCCGGCAGTGTGCCCAGGTGGCCAATAGTATCCTGGCTTGTATCAGAAACAGTGTGGCCAGCAGGAGCAAGGAGGTGATTGTTCCCCTGTACTCGGAACTGGTGAGGCTGCATCCCCAAGTACTGTGTTCAGTTTTGGGCCCCTCACTACAGGAAAGACATTGAGGTGCTGGAGCGTGTCCAGAGAAGGGCAACGAAGCTGGTGAGGGGACTGGAGCACAAGTCTTATGAGTAGCAGCTGAGGGAACTCAGGTGGTTTAGCCTGGAGAAAAGGAGGCTGAGGGGAGACCTTATCGCTCTCTACAACTACCTGAAAGGAGGCTGTAGTGAGGTGGGTGCTGGTCTCTTCTGTCAGGTGGCTGGAGATAGGACAAGAGGAAATGGCCTCAAGTTGTGGCAGGGGAGGTTTAGATTGGATATTAGGAAAAATTTCTTTACTGAAACTGTTGTCAGGTATTGGAACAGGCTGCCCAGGGAAGTGGTTGAGTCACCATCCCTGGAGGTATTCAAAAAGTGCGTAGACAAGGTACTCCAGAACATGGTCTAGTGGGCATGGATGATGGTTGGACTCGATGATCTTGAAGGTCTTTTCCAACCTAAATGATTCTATGATTCAAAGACAAGAAATGCAAGTGAAATGCTGCTGTACTGCTCTGTAGCTAGCCGGAAGTCAATCAGTGTATACTATGATTTTGGACTCTGCTGCACTCACCAACAGGAATTCCATCCCCTCTATTCTTGAGAAAATTGACCACAAGTGTATTACATTTGAATCAACATGATAGTGGTGCTTCATCTTTTATAATGATTAAGTAGCAATAAGAATTATCAATGTGGATTGGTCCTGAAAGGAATAATGTTACTTGTAATCCTAATAATTCCATGTCAAGCAACTTCACACATAAATGATGTTTCCTACTGAAACACCTTCATTCAGCCCTTTTGTGTGACATTCTGTGGGTGTATTACAACAGTACATGATCATCATGCTTTATGGCAAGAAGTTGCCATCCACTAAACAAGAATTTACTCAAAATCTGAACCCTCAGCTAGAGGATAAGCTGTAGCCTCTCTCACACCTAATTCTTTGGCATGAAGGGAATAGAAAAAGACTCTCTTTGGTATGTAGCTTATACAGGACAGCTCATTTGAAACAAGGTAATTTGAAAACCTGAAAATCTCTGGAGGAGTCACCATACTGCCTTCGTGTATAGCATCAAATGCAAACACTCGACCTCGACACAGGACAATTAAGTGAGATGGGCATTCACCTTCAGTCTCTGAAATGAAACAAAAAACAAAACATGAAAGTCCAACGGTGGGGATAAAGTGAGTGACAGATACAGGAAAAACACTCAGCAAGTCCTACAGACCCATTTTTTGTTCAAAATGAGGCAGACTTCATACAGTTAAAAACAGGAAAGAAAAAAAGAATAGCTTTTGAAGTCCAACTGCATGATCTTACTGCAAATTTGAAGACATTTTTAAAACCATCAGAGAAAATATACAGAAGCACATAATGTTCACTGTTATTAACTACTTCAAGTCATTGTCATTACATAGTAGCAAATGCCATTTGTGTATCTTGAAGGCAGGAACACCCTCTGCCAAAATGAGTGTTGCTTGCTAAAAGCTGATCTAGCAACATTTCTCTCTTGCATGAGTTTTGTTTGTTTGTTTGTTAAAAGGGATGAATATAATGCAGCAAGCCTACTGCTAAGACACTTTGCAAATGATTGAGTCCTTCCGTTGTCAGAGTGTTTATGTGACCAGTTTCAGTTATGCAGCTCAAGATCTGAGATGCACTACCATGTCAATCAGACCTGACTGGCACATGCAAATCCATAAAAAGGGAGCACTAACACACCAGTTTGGCCACTATACAGAAACGTAGATGGCAGTGGCCCACACTAGGCCAGGTATATTTGCCTTATTGAATTCATCTATCTGGAAATAAGACTAAATAAAATTGGAAAAGATTCTGACAAAAAAAGATGTTAAAACCCCAAGAAATGTGGCTACGTTTTTCTCAAACTGAGCCACTGTGATACATCTCTTCTAGTCCATTACTCCACTCTGGGAAAAAGAAGAAATGTATGCTACTTTACCCACAAGTATGTAACTGAATGGGCATCCACAGAAGTCTTAATCTTACCTATAAGGCTTTTACATCTATCTATGGTCCTACTTTCTAAATCAGATAATACAATTCAATACATGCCTGATTAAAGACATTCTAGAGTGAGGAATTTGTCATTTCATGTAAATCTCATCTTCACAGATCATGAAATTAATTTCTAATGTAACAAAAATCAGAAGGGATGACATCAAATTCAGTTACTTTAGGTAGCATCCTAACCTTAGCTGTCTAAAGCAAGGCGTAGAATTAAGTTTGGAAGTTAATATACCTAGAATTAAGTGTCTGAGATCTCACTATAGTTGGTAGAGATCTACCCAATACACTTAATAACATCTAATGCGCTCTTCACCTGTTCTCATTAAGCTATCTGCTGCAGGCTGAACCAAATAGCTCTCCAGGTTCCACTGATCAGTCTCTCTTGGCTTTTAGTGTGGTCTTTGACTCGAAGCTGACATTACCTGTCAAATTTTAGGTGCCCTACTCTGCAATCTGAATGCTACTTCAACTGTTTCAACCATGTCAGTTCCCTCTATAGCCAAAGGAGAAAAACAGATCCCTCTCCACATGGCAATTCCTTCTGCTTACTTTAGAAACCTGTGTATTTTAACAGCCCAAATCCTCCTCTGCAGGTATTCATATTTCTCCATGAATCACAGAGAAACAAGACAACTAGCTGGACAAAATATTTCATCTGGAGGCAGACAATCTACATGGAAATGGATATCACCTGCCATGTATGACATGAAAAATTATATAAGCAGGATTGTTTAATAAAGTTCTTACAATATTTTAAGGCAGAAAAGGCACATGAATGACATAAAATTGCATCTCCACAGTATAATAGCTTTGTTTATTAAGTGTGATCATAACAGAACATTGAACTTCCACCATTTGAATATTTCTTCTATGTTTTGGTATTTAAACTGACTCTTCAACTGTAATGCTAAGATAAAATCCTTGCAACTGGCCTTCAACTTTGCATCTTCTCATCACATCCTGTGGTATGGACATTTCCTGATATATTTTCTACAGATCAAGGCAATACCTCCTTCTTCTTGAATTCCCAAGTCTTATAGGAATTCACATCTCCCACATTTATCTACAGTTACACTGCTGAACAACTCTGGACACATCAGAATGTGTGTGGGAGGGGTGTTACGATTTCAGTTAGTTGATTACTAATACTACAGTATTTGTTAGTGGAGGCTGAATAAGAACATTACACTTTAGCTCTTAATCCTGCACCCCAGAAAACTGTTAGGAATTTAAGAGAATGGCTTCAAAAAGCACTATGGAGTACTTTCAAGACTGAAAATAGAAGCAGCTGACCAAGCCAAGAAACAGCACAATGATAGAAAATAAGTAAGAATTATCCAAACAGAATGTATGGGAGCACACTCAAGAAACGCATTCCGTGGAAAAAGATGCAACTAGTAATGATGCTGAAATTCTGGCTGTATAATACGTGCAATCCACCCACATTTATAACATATGGAATTTGTCTTTTTTCAATTCTTAATGCTGGCACACTTATAGGCATCAGGCTGTTAACAGGCAATTTGAAGCAGAGTTTTCTTTTAATCTTATTTAGTAAGGACTGAATATTGGACCAAAAAGGGCATTTGTAGATAAGATATCTTCTTTGCTTCCTTATGTAAGCACTCAACAACCAGTATCTGATTTAGTGCTTGAGGAAGCAAGTATTTTATGGTTAAAATGACCACTCCATTAGCCCATTAATACAAAATAATTTGCCTGTATTAACCTCCAATTTGCATTTGTTTACCAGTTTTAAAATAACTGCCGATTGAGTCTCTGGTAACTCCAGGAATTTTACAAGTGCAGAAGAGCATTCGAAATTGGCTCATGTCCAGAACAGCATTCCCAGATCTCTCTACAGCCACCTTCTCTCTGTAATAAACAAATACACCAAAATTAAAACAAGAGAGATTATAATTATGCAAGTAAATCAAGGTAAGACAAACCCACCTTTTACTGCAAAGAACACATGCCAATGAACATAAACATACTTTTGCAACAAAAGTACACATAGATCATTAATATTTTAGAATCAATTATTTTTTCTTAAAGTCTTACGCTCGTAATAGATCCCAGTATTTCAGGGTGTGCCATATATTTACACATGCTCTTTCTATCTGAGTGCCCTCTTTTGGTGGCCAGCAGTGTTCAATATAGGGACCGGGGCCTCCAATATTACAGTGTATTTGCGTTGATATGCGAAGATCAAGATAAGCAACATTCAGCCACCAGTCCTCCAGCTGAAAATGAAAAATGTTTAGCATCAGAATTAAGTTTTAGTCATTAATTCTTTAATAATCACCTGATTGTTCAACTGCCTACCTTTTTTTTTTTTTTTTTTTTTTTTTTAGTATTTTGAGTAGTAGTTCCTATGTAACAGAAGGCAGGACAGTGGTTCAAAACTAACTGCTGAGGGTAATGACACATCTAGCTCTTCTATTTTCAAGCTTGAAATAAAAGTCAATACTGCTTAAGACTATTAAACTGTAAATTATGATGAAGAGTTCTTCCCCGCTATTCATCACCTTAAACTCTTGCAGTTGTCAGCTGCGGCTGCTGCGAATATCAGACAGATTCCTCTATGAAGAATGGAAGGAAAGGAGATTTGTGTTGAGAATGGATCTGGGATGGACAGTTCATAATGTATTTTTTCTATCATCACCTAAAAATACCCACTCCAGAGTGTGTCATGTTAAGATTTACAAAGTTCTCATGAATTCCACTTGGTAACAACCCCCTTGTATCCCTTTCTCTGTTGAAGACAACTTTAAAATGCTACAACATAGCTTTCTTCAGGAAAGAAAGAGATAGGAGACCAAACTCTAAATTCCACTTTTTTTTTTTCTTCTTCTTTTTTTTCAGGATGGAGAGAGGGGGGACAGAGATAATAGAAGAAGAGACTGACAGATAAGCATTCAAAAGCTGGTAGGTAACTCAACATTTCAGTTAGTGAGCTCTCTTAACCACTCAACTTTGAAAAAAAAAAAACCCCAAACAAATCACATATACATAAGTGAATGTGTTCATATCCATAGGCCAAGTGGCAGATATAAGGAAGATCCTAAAATTTAAAAAAAGCTAAATGACTCTCTAAATTATATCCTGAACAACCAGCTTTCCGTAAGTTGAATTATGATTTCTTACATATCTAAATACATACCCAATTCCTTCTCGTTTTAGCTCTTTCCAGTAATTTCTGATGCAACTCTTTCCCAATCCCACTTTCAAATTTTTTAACTATATCCTCAGTTCTTTGATATTCTTCTTGATTTAGAAATGGCTTCACTGTAAAAAGGAAATGTTTTTATTTTAAAGACAACTGTATACCGAGATTTATTCCAGGATTCAGATATCCACAGGCAAGGGAGTGGATGAAAATACTCAAAATTTATTTATCTAAAACAAGTATTCAAAGGGAAAACACCTTTTAAAAATCTGTAAATAAATCAGTGTGTTCTAATCAAACAAATACATACTTTCAAATAAATACAGATGTCAGCAGATGAAAGCAATTGCTGAAAACCTGAAATACCTAACAGATAACTAAATCCAATATATTTAAAACTGTAGCTGGAAATACTATGGAGTTCTGCAACTCCATCAGCTGCCACAGAACTCACTGAATAAGTAAATTTACAGGAACTTTGAATAAGTAAATTTACAGGAACTTTGTTTGTAAATTAATATATTGAGCCATATATGTCTGCCACCCTACTGCACCAACCATAAGCTATTTAGCTTTATTCTCAAAAGTCCATTCATGGCCTACAAGCACCTTGCCCATCAGTTCTCATTCACTGTCCCCATGTTATGCCTACCTTTCAACACCACCAATGGCAGTTACTACTACCCAATTTTTATATTTTAAAATACTTTTGGTTTTCTCTCAGGTCATGTGCCATACAGGCCAAAGTTCTCTGTAAACATTTGCAAAAACAGACATTATTTTAATCTAAAACCCTCCTTAAAGCCTTTTTACCATGAAATCTATGGTCAGTAACAGGCACTGCTGATGTCAGTTTCCATACAGGCACATCTCATTGTCTTCTTATACTCACCTTGTGTATAATGTATCTTCTGTTATCTTTATACTTAGATTGTGAAATCAGTGGCAAACAGAACAGGGGGTGTGGGGGGTGTGGTGTGTTTCTGCTGATTCAGTGCCTATATAATGAGGTCTGATTCATTTTTGAGGCTGCTGGACACTATTGTCAGTTAATTTCTTGGCTGCCTTGCTAGTGATAACCCTGTGATCTATTTACAGCTGTTAAGAAATGGGGAAGGATGCTTGTTTAATTTTCAGTAATCATGTATCTGTATCATCTCTAATCTATCTTTTGCAAGTCACAACAGTTTCAGCTGAGCAAGATCTCAAATAATTATCTATCCTTGTAGAATTAAAAATCTTACTTCCTCACAACTGTGCCTTGCTGCAATTATGACTGCTTGCCTGCAACCACTACTTTTTTCTTCTTCACAGATCTAGAGATCATCTAGTCCAACACCATCGCAGCAGGGTCAGCTACAGCAGGTTGCTCAGGACTGTGCTGGGTTTTTAATATCTCCAAGGATGAAGACTCGACAACCTCCCTGGTAGCAACTTGTTCCAGTGCTTGACCACCCTCACAGTAAAAAGAGTTTTCTTACTTTCAAAAAGGAATTTCTTGTATTTTGATTTGTGCCCATCACCTCTTGTTCTGTCACTGGATACCATGGTGATGTCTGGTTCCACCTTCTTTAGTCCTCCCCACCAAGTATTTACACGTGTTGTGTAGATCCCCCCCTAGAGCCTTTTCTTCCCCAGGCTGAACGGTCCCAGCTCTCTCAGTCTCTTCTCATATGTCAGATAATAATACAAGCCCTTCATCACCCTCGTGGCCTTTCGCTGGGCCCACTTCAGTATGTTGATGTCTTGCTTGTACTGGGGAGCCCAGAAATGGACACAGCACTCCAGATGTGGCCACCCCAGTGCTGAACAGAGGAGAAGGATCACCTCCCAATACCTGCTGGCAATGCTCCTTCTAATGAGGCCCTGAAGGCTGCTGGCCTGCCTTGCTGCAAGGGTATATTGCTGGCTCATGTCAACTTCACGTCCACCAAGATCCCAACGGCTTTTTTGCAAAGCTGCTTTCCAGCCAGTCGGCCCCAGCTTGTGCTGGTGTGGGGAGTTATTCCTCCCTGAGTGCATGACTTGGCATTTCCCTTTGTTTGTTGAACTTCATGAGGCTCCTGTCAGCCCATTCCTCCAGGCTGTCAAGCTCCCTCTGATGGCAGTACAACCATCTGGCATATCAGCCACTCCTTCCAGCTCTGCATCATTTGCAAACTCAGAGTGCACTCTTTCCCATCATCCAGGTCATTAATGAAGATGTTAAACAATACTGGACCCCTGGGGTACACCACCAGAGACTGGCCTACATCTGGAATACATGCTGCTGATTACAAACCTTTAAGCCCAGCAGCTGAGACAGTTTTCAGTCCACCTGACTGTCCACTACCTAGTCTGTACTTTATCAGTTCATCTATGAGGAATTTAAAAAAAAGCTTTTGATGTGCCAAAAAGCCTTGCTAAAGTCAATATAAACAATATCCATTGCTCTCCCTTCATTCACTGAGGCAGTCACCTCATCATAAAAGGCTATCAGGTTGGTCAAGAATGATTTCCCCTTCACAAACCTATTCTGCCTACTCCTAGCAACCTTCTTGTGCTTCATATGCTTGGAAATGGTTTTGACGATTATTTGTGAGGGATACCAAGGAGCCTGTAGTTCCCCAAATCTTCCTTCTTGCCCTTCCTGAAGGGACCGGTGACATTTGCTTTCTTCCAGTCCTCAGGAACCTCCCCCAATCACCGTGACCTTTCAAAGGTTATCAGAAGTGGCCTCCAAAGACAAAGGCCAGCTCCCTCAGCACTCATGGGCACATCCCAGCATGTCCCATGGAGTTTTTCATGTTCAATCTGTTCAAGTGTTCCCTATGCTGATCCTCTTCCACCAAGGGTAAGTTCTCCTCGCTCCTTCTTAAGATAATTACATTTTTTTCCTAATCATAAAAGGAATTTCTATATTTTGCACTACCTGTCTTAAAGTGAAAGATAAAGATCAGTTTTCAGCTCCATGTGCTACTCCACAACAGTACAATGCAAGTTCTAGTGATATTTTTTCCTATTTCATACGACAAACATGGAGAGTAAGGGCCAAATACTACCTACAAATGTGTTTTTAAAAGCCTGCTTACAACCTCAGGCAGCAAGACAGAACATCCACTTTCAAGCATTATCATGCAGTGCTTGTGTTTAAATTGCATTGGGACCTCCATTAAATTCTACTGCACCACCATCACAACTGGAAAGGTACCAGTGTTCCACCTACACCTTCACCACATATGATCAGCTATGAATATTCAGGCAGTGCCTTTCATATCTAGGCCTTATCTAGATGCAGCTTCAATTGCACCACCACCAGTTGTGAACACAGATGGAAAAAAAAAAGTAAATAGCGACAGAGCCATCCACCGAGTTGAAAGCCTCCCCAGACTCACCGTAGTCCAACACTCAGGTGTCCCAGAGGGTGACCTTATTACCATACAATAGTGTAAGAGAGAGTGATTATCCTCTTTTATTCAAGTTACAAAGTCATTACAGAGCAATATGCACACAGACAAGAAAAAAAATAAGCAAAATTACTGGGTTCTGGTCTCTATTCATAGAATCATTTAGGTTGGAAAAGACCTTTAAGATCATCAAGTCCAACTGTTAAAGGGGTGACTAAGATTGCTAGGGGGTGACTAAGATTGCTAGGGGGTGACTAAGATTGCTAGGGGACTGGAACACATGATGAGATTAGACTGAGAATTGAGTTTGTTCAGCTTAACTAATGCAAAGGGAAGACGTTGCTGCACTCTATAACAACTGAATGGAAAGGCATAGTGAAGATAATGTACGGCTCCTCTCAGAGATGCAGAGAAACAGGACAAGAGAAAATGGACTCAGGTTAGAACACAGGAAACTTCTGACAAGGAAAATGTGAAGGGGTTTTTTGTCATCGTTGCTGGTTTGGTTTTTGTTCCCCCTCCCACAATCGTGAGGGTGATCAAACACCAGAACAGGTTGCCTAGGGAGGCTGTGGAATCTCCATCCTTGCAGATATACAAAACCCAGCTAAGCAAGGCTGAGCAACCTGCTGTAGTTGGACCAGCTTTGAGCAGGGAACTGGTCTAGATGAACCCTTCCCAACCTACATGATTCTGTGACTACAGGGCCTCTTTCCATTTAAAAACTATTTGATCAGATGTAGAAGCACCACTATGAAGAAGGAGCAGAACCCAGACCCTTCCTCACTAGAGTTCAGTGAAACTTCTGTCTTGCCACTTTCTCCAGGCCCACAGATCTTGTCTTCCTTTCTGCATAGAAGATCAGCTCTGTCCATGAACAAGAAGTATCCCATGAAAGACACCTTCAGTTGCAATAGTTAAGGAACTCTCTGGAAAGCTGGAACTTTGGGTTTTCATACTCTCAGGTTGAGTCCAAGCTTCTGAGTCTCAACCTCTGGGGTGAGCTGAAAGGCTAAATAACACGGCTATGGCAACCTTCTCTGCTCAAGGCCTACCTTCAAAACAAGATTAGTCATTCTGAATCCAAAGCATAGATAGCTACTGTAAAGCCTTAAATAAGGCACCTTCCGAGACATACTCTGTCCAGCTTTCCCAGTTGACTAGCTTTAAACAGAGAAGTGCTTTACCAACAGGTGCACTGACTAATGTTAAGTGCCTGGGGTCCTCCTCCAGCCAATGAAAGAAAGGAGTTTCCAAGGAATGATTCACAGCATCTATGAAGTGTCATTTGGAGGTTCTGAATTGTTCTTCAGAAGTACCTCGTTTCCTTCACTCACCTTCACAGACTAAACAAATGACAAACTTAAGCAATGAGAATCACTGAGCTAGTGTCTAGAATTGTGCACTGCACATTCTGGCTTTAAGTGATTTGTACAAGGAAAGACTGTGGCAGAAAAACAAATACTAGACTAACTTTCCTGCAACCTCCAGTGAGACTAACACAGATCAACAGTGATGATCAAAGTTATAGAATGACTTATGTACAAGGAACAGTAAGTAGGAACTAACTTCAGCATAAAAAAAAAAAGGGGGCACATGTGATAAGGTATTTATGAAAACACAGACCAGAACCAGAAAACAAGAGCAAACAAATTCACTGCCAGATTTTATCACTCCATGAGAGTTATTTATTAACTTGGAGACCCAGCTGGGTTTACAAAACTAAGTTCTAAAGGGCAACTGTGTTATTGCAGGTTCACTACTACTGTAGCGCAACTTTAGTTAGTCTGCATTACAACAAAAAGAAAACTTTTTTTGACACGCATACACACCCATTTTTTCTGAAAAAACACCATTTCAACATTCTGCATCAAAAAGCGATGACATAAGGAACACCAAAGAAAACCTATTACCATCTACTGGGCCATTTCCACTACACTCAGAATAAAAGGGAACTCAGTGAACTTCAGGATTTCTATTTTGGGAAAGGGAAATTTTGGTGTAATATGCTTTTGCTAAGGAGAGAACTCCAGGTCTTACTCGGTTAGCATTCCTGTATTACAGGTAGGTTGGTAAGACACAAAGCAGGTTTTGCAGAAAAAAACTCAGTCTCCGAGTTCTGAAAATTATTAAAGAAACATAGGAAAGTAATCTCAAGATACTAGGTAATGTATCTGTCAGCCCTAATATATCAAAGCCTGCTATGATAATAAAGAACTAACCAGTCATCTCTGCTTTATAAAAAAAGCTAGACACATGTGCATTGATGTTGTTTTCAAAACTTTTCTCTTATGCGATCTTCTTTAGACAGCCAACATTTCAAGGCAGAAATTATCCAATTATCCAAAAAATGCCCATCACTGCCTCTTCTTGCTATTCTTTCTCACCAATACTATTAAGTATGAAAAGGTTTGAAATAACTTACTTTTTTTTTTTTTTTACAAAGAGCCTGGACAAACAGTCATAAACAAGCAAAGTAGTTATTATGCAAAACAAATTTTGTAGATGAAGAAATATCTCTTATTAGACCAGCTGATATATCTAGGGGAAAACAAAACAAAACAAAACCCATCCAACCAAAACCAACGACAACCAAGAACCAAAAAACCCCACAAAATCCAAAACCTTAAGGTGGGGAGGGAACCTCAAACCAAAAAGTTAACCTTACCATATGCCCCATTCCCCTGAAGAAAGGTAAATAGGGATAAAATGGGAACTTTTACTCATGTTGCTCTTGGCATTTAGTTTCCCATTTTGAACCTGAAAAAGACCTTTTGCACTCTAAACTGGTCTGGATCCCCCAACCCAATTACATCAGTTGATACAAGACGTCTCTAAAAATCACTTTGCAAACATCTTCAAATTAGCCTGGTTACAACAGCACAAACCATGCTACTATTACAATGTTAAGTCATTACCTGCATCAAGGTATTTGCTTAAAGATTCATCAAGAGGAGGTACTGGCAGGGAAGGCAGAGAATCTTGGTACTGAAACGTTCGCTCCTCAGAGGATTCAAGCACTTGCTTTTCCATGATGCTGATCTGCAGCACGACACCGAGAGACTATTAACAAAACCTAAGTTAGATGATGTATTTCCCCACAGTTTTCTCCCCGCCCCCAACCATTTACAGGCTAAAAGACACCTATCAGGGAAGCGTCCCCTGACAAAGCCAGGACCTAGGATTTCTCGTTGGCTTGAAGCCACAAGAAGCATACACACAACAGGGAGAAACTATGACCAGCCGGCTATCGATGCTTTCTCCGGGTATGTCGCGATTAACCAACTCGATGCCTGTTGCTTTCTTTCCCGAGGAGAAGCCAGCCAGCCCTAGGACACCCACCAACTGAGACCAGAGGCTAACTGGGGAAGGGGGAAATCACTGGCACGGCGACCCCCGCCCGGCCCGGCCCGTCTGGCGGCCGCCATCCCGCGGCTCGCCGCCCCCCGCAGACCTTCACCAAGGACCCCACCGCCGTAGTTACGACAGAGGGGTGCTGTCCCCGGCCGTACCCCGCCTACCCCAGCGCTCCCCGCCCGGCGGAACGGCGGCCTGAGGCGGGGGGGGGGGACGGACAGGGCCGAGCTGGGCCGGGGGCCGCCTGCGCACCACCGCAGCGGTGCTTAGAGCAGCTCAGGGCCCGCGCCGCGGAGCTGCCCCAGAGAGGCCCCCAGAGGGTGGACGGGGCGGGGGCCGGGGCCTGGGGGTAAGGAGGCAGCGGAGCCGATACCGTCGGTACGACCCTCTGCCCCGCCACCGCGCACCCCCCAAGGAAAGAGGCCGGCAGAGATCATCGCTCGCCTCGCGCCGCTTACCTTAGCCTGGACGGGCCCGCCGCCGCCGCCTCAGCCGGCTCCTCGCCCTCCTGCCTGCCCGCCCGCCCGCCCGGCTCGCCGCCCGCCTTACCGCCTGCCTTCACCTCTACCCCACTTCCACGCGGGCCCGGAAGCCGGGCGGGGCGGCCGTGGGGAGGCGGAGCCGCGGGGCAGAAAGAGGCCTCGCAGGCCCCCGGGCTCCGGGCGGGCCGCGGGGCGGGGGCGGGAGTGAAAGGACAAAGGGAGTAAAGCGAAGCCAGGGCCGCGCCGACGGCTGCTCTCGGTGTGTGTCCTCGGACCGGGTGAGGGCGAGGGCCCTCCCCAGCTGATGTCCTCCGCGGGCTGTGCTTGTAACCCCGGTGGCGTCCCCAGCGGGCCTGAGCCCAGCTGCGGGCCCCGGCTGGCCCTGGGGGGCTCGTGGCCCTCCTGCTTTTTGGGTGGGGAAGAGCTCAGGAGTCTGCCGGGACGTTTCTGTGGCGCAGGTCTGGGCCAGACCGGTGGGTTCCTGTGCCGCCTGTTGCAGTGGTGTGTGGGAGAGGGGCTTGTGGGGTGTGACTTGCAGCTCCACAGGAGTGGGGGTACGCACAGACCACCAGCAGTGAGACTGAGTGGGAATTGGAGCGGTCCTCACATCCCGGAGCAAACGCCGCACCACATGGTGAAGCACTGCTTGTACCAAGAAAGGCACATAAGGTCTGCCGAGTCCCGCTTGCCATCGTTAATGAGGTCTCTGCTTTCAGAGACGCCTGCCAGTACTGCCCTTTGGTACACTGAAGGGGTCTCTGCCACCTGCATGTGTACGTGGGTGATGTGTGACGGAGAGCTATGGCTCAGCCCAGAGATTTCCCCCTCTCCCACTGTTGCTGGGCGACGTGGCTGCTCTGAAGAGCTCCCAAGCCCTGAGGAGTTCCTGACGAAGGACTGGCAGCTCGAGTAGGTCTTGAAGTAGTAATAGAAGCAGTTTGATGTGACATAGCCATCAGGGCAGGAGAGGGAGGTGCGTGTCAGGCTATCTGCATCATGCAAGAGTCTCTATGTGAGGTAGAAGGTTTGGACCAGGCTTAAGGATGTAGCCTGATGCCTGCCATCACTGCCTCCAGGCAGAGACTCGGGACCTACAGAAACCCTGTATAACCCTGACCAGATCGCAGACCGTATTACTCATTTCCATCCCTATGAGGCTCCAGATGTCTCTGCTACTATAGGCCATAGGAGGACTGCAGCCTCCTATGGCTCCTTCTTCTCTTGTGGGGACTGTAGACTTCAGAGCCCCATGGCCCTCCCTTTCATCAAAGGTTCCCGTCACCCATTCTTTTTTAGTGCTAAACATTTGCTTGATCCTTCTCGCTTATTTGCAGGTAGGTCCAAAGGCAGCTAAGAGATTAAAATCAAGGGCAATCACATCTTCATCTAAAAATCTAATTAGTAGCCTGTGCAAAAGATCAAAGGTATAATACAATCCTTCAAAAAAAAAAAAAAGGCAGTTTAACAGGGGGTTGTAGTAATAGTTGCTATTGGATTTAAAGTTTAGTTCAGGTTTCAGTTCACAGTGGTAAGTCTAGCTTTGAGTGTAGCAAAGTCAGCATGTGATAGAAAACACTATCAAACTTGCAATCTTACAATCTCTCGATTATTCTTGCCACTGAAGCATTGGTAATTGGGAAATAAGAAACACTACTATTTCATATTCTGTATCACAAATGGCGAATCGTCTGTTGTAGCTATGGGAATTGGTATGATGTTATCTAAGTTGGGCCCTAGCCAAAAATTTTCCATCCACACCTTTTAGATAACACCAAGACATTCTAATACTGTGTTCAGACTGTAGAGATGGAAGTAGGAAGGGTTTTTTTTTTTTTTCGTTCTTCACTATTGTACTTGCATAGGAGCATACCTAGCATAGGTACTGTGAAAGCAAAGTAGATAAGGTAAACTGTTCACCTGCTGAATTGCTACTTAATTGTACTCTTCTGCTGTTCCTAAAAAGAAAGATTATTATCTAAATCTGTACATTTTTAGAGCAGAAAGATTAAGGACAGAAGGTGGCATAATAGGGATCACCTCATCTCCTTTCTTCACTTTCTTCATGGCCTTGGCATCAATTTTAAAATATTTTCTGTGAGATAACTTGCCATGCTCAGAACAAAATGTCAGCATTGGTGTACTGCATTATCACTCCCAGCTTATGTGAACAGGGCTTTGTTCCTTGACTTCTTTCCTCTTTCCATCTGCAGCAGTGGCACCTTCTGGTTGCTTCCCTGTTGCTACATGCCTTTGCTGCCAAAATGGCTTCCCACTACCTACCTCAGTATCTTTCTTTCCCTGGGCCACTTTGTTCAGTCACTTTTTGCACTGCTATGTGCAGTTGTATGTAAAGCAGTTACTTTGTGGTTAATACACACAAAAGATAGCCAGGATTAATGAACTACTAAATTAGTATGTCAACCACCTATAGAGTCTTTGCTAGTCAGATGGAAAAGGGTCAGCTTTCACTGCTCTCTGTGGCAGGTGCTTGATGTTGCAATCTTCAACCTCATTTTTTCCCTTGAGGTTATTATCTTTCCACATTGATGTCCTCCTTCTTGATGCTTGAGCTGCTACCTGGCCCCATCTCCGCAGTTTTTACCTTTATCTGCAATTTTACCTGTCTTACATTTCACGGCTCGACTCTATGGAGTTCCTCATAGCTCTTTCTCTCAATTTAACAATTTCCTCAAAAATATGAGCAAAGGTTATGCAGCTGTGCCATAGCAGAACTAGGCTGGCAGCAGAAACAGTAGGAAAGGAGGGGAGGTTATGTTGCTCCTTTTCATGTTCACCTTTGAAGCATCCACATGGCCTTTACTTCTGCAGTTTCAACCCCCTGGAAGGTCCTGGTAGTAAAACTGGGAATGTGTGTTGTGTGGCTTTAATATTTATTTCAGTAATTTTGCATTAGTGATGCTGTGAGCACATCAGCTGCAAGTCTTCCATGAAGAAGTTTATAATTTCCTACATTTTTTCCAAGTCTAAGTAAAGGGATGGGTAGACAGCTTTCTGGAGAACAGAATTTCAGTTGGCAGACTTTTTTTTTTTTTTTTTTTTTCCCCAGCAGCAGCTTTTAGATGTTAGCAATGATATTAACCTATCTGGAGTATAATCTGCTAAAAATGTAGCCATGAGTGATACATTGCTGGGAAAAATATGACCAATGGAGAAAAAAGTTGAGAAAAAAGATACTCCATACTTTTCTCCATTACTTTATAGTGTCTAGGTATAATGATGAAAGATTACCTTCGTGTTTATTTTTCAAGAAGCAAAGACCAGTAGTTTCCTGAACTCAGGAGCTACTGAGTCATGGTTTCCTACAGAGTTTTTGCCTGTGGTTTATTCATTTTGCTGTCTCCTAAATGCAAGATCACACCATTGTTTTTCCCTGAGTAGGAAAACTTTAAGGGACATGAGTCCATAATCCTAAAAAACCTGTAATGAATATTACGATGCATGTTACAGATGTGCTTTCTCTCTAACTGGACACTTCTTTTCATGTCGCCGTTATTTTCAAAAAAGCCCAAGTTCCTACCTTGGAAAATAGATATTTTTTTACTTTTATTAATGATGATGTGAATGATGAATGTGAACAAGCATGTGTGTGATGTAGTAATGTGTAAGGTACTGATACAGCTGCAGAAATAAGACATTCCAACTGGATCACAATGTTTAGGACAGACATGCTGGTATTCATAGGCTGCACAAACCGCGTTTCTGTTGTGGCAATAAAATCAGCAGAGAATGACATGGCCTAGCTGTCCTACAGCCTGCCAGCTCTGTTATTGCAGGTTTGCAGATACCAAGTTGCCGATGCCCTGACTTGTTAAGACTTCCATGTTCCCAGTCAGGTGTCTCAGATGCCTGTCTGGCTGTAAGGAACCCAGCAGCTTTAATAGCAGACTCCGTACCTACCAGTAAAGTGGATCGTTTGACTCCTCGGCTCCCTAGTCCGCTTCTGCACTTTTTGGTGGGCTAGTAAATGGACTACCTTAAATCTAAATTCAGTGAGTAGGCAGCCCTCTTGGGATAGCTTTGCTTTTTGCCTGGCTTCCAGGCAAGCAGTTAACCCATGTATGTGTGAAGGGGATGTGTCTGGTATGTAAGATTTACAAGTCCCTAGATATCTGAGAAGCCTCTCTGGTCCTGGACTGCCCAACTGGCAAATGCCACGCTCCTGCAGTTCACAAAGACTCATTCCATAGATTTCTAGACTGTGTGGTATAGAATATGTTTTCATTTGGGAAATACCAAAACAGCGCTGTGCTGCAAGCAGTCACTGTTTCTTTACCTTTGGCTGTATGTTCTCTGCAGGGTGGGGCTGTTGGGTGTGCTGCTATGTTTGTCCTAGTGGCAGGTCAGTACAAAAGCAGTTTTGTTGTTGCTTGTGTTTTCAATTGTACTTTTCAATCAATATTTGCCCACCTATTAAAAGGTGGTGCCATGACAATGAATAAAGCAAATGTAAAAGCTCATCATGCCCTGAAAACCTATGTCTCAAAAGCGTGATTAAAAAATAATCCGAATTTTCTTTAGTATACCACATCTGTGTCCGTTTTGATTCTCCTGTACTAGAAGGATGTTGAAATACTGGAGTAAGTGTGGCAGCAGCCCCTGTGATTGTGACTGGAGTGGGTGGTGTACAAGGAGAGGCTGAGAGAAATGGTTTTGTCTTAAGAGGAGAGTGCTAAATGAGGGTTTTATTAATGTCTCCACCTACCTAATGGAAGGGTATGAAGAGGATGGACAGAGCCAGATTCTTCTTGGATGTACTCAGCAAAAAGACAAAAGACTTGCAGATGAAAGGTGCAACAAGGGATTACATAGAAAAATAGCCTCATCATGAGCATGATCGAACACTGGAACAAGGGAGGTTGTGGAGTCTCCATCCTTGGAGATACTCAGCGAGGCAGGGCTTGGACTACATGATCTCTAGAGGACCCTTTCAACGTAAATTATTCTGTGATTTATCTGATTGCTCTTTTAATCTTTTATATAGCTCTTTATAGAACTAGAATTTTGTTTTCAGCTTATTCTAAATGTGAAGAGAATTCCCCAGGGAATACTTTCTTAAAACAAAATTCAGTGGTGTTTTTTTTTTCTTACACTAAGCCATTTCTTTGCCAATAGTTCAACAAAGAAACATTCTTTTTGACTGTGGACACTCTCAAGCAGATTTTGTCTGCCATTAATTCATCAGATCACATATCTAACTTAAAATGTATAGGTAATAAAATGAAAGCTTGTTTCTCTTGAAAACTTTACAATCCAGGAAAATCTTGATAATGCAGAGGAATTCTTATGTATCCTTTCTTCATTGTAATAGGGTCTAAGTCAGGTCTTAGGTATAAGGCTAATAGATGGAAGTAGTGGAAAGATAAAGACAATCTAGAAATAATCTTTTCTTTTTTTTTTTTTTTTAACTGCTCTCTTGTAAAAAAGAAAAAAAAAGGCCAAAAAAAAAAGACATTTCCTTAACCAGATATGGTTAGATTTCAAATAAATCCAGATTCAGCTGAATGTATTCCAAAGAAGATTATTTATTCCTGCAATAATTCTTTCTTGTGTGTGGCTTAGATATTTTTTTTCTGAATGAAAACTAGATCGGCTGAATGTGTCTTTCAAACCAGTAAGACAGACTCTGCAGGTTTTTTGTTTCAGTAAGAATTGTAAAATAATTCTTAAGGGCAAATTACTCCATTAGGTTAGCGCAAATGTGTCTTTTACATCCAGACCTTGGATGTAATCTCAGCATGCACCTTTCTCACTGGTTTAAGTGGGTCAGAGCTTGCAAAGAAGTCATAAAAGGATGCTTTTCTCATCAACAGGAGGATGGTGAGACTGTATGGGGTCAGCTGACTGATGTAAACGAAAACTAACCTACAGGGTAAGTATTAGTTTTCAGCTTGATAAACAATGTGCTCTTACTACATAGCTATGTAGTTGCTAGTGTTGACAAGAAGACTAGGGTAGAAATTTATGCTCCGAGAACCTTGGCAGGGCAGGACTGTCTCTTTCATCATCGGGAAGATCAAACAAAGCTGACAACAAATCTGCAGCTCAGTTACAGCTTTGTCTTAGGTTAGGTTTGTCTCTGAACTGCACAGTTAATCTGCTCCTCATACTTGCCTTCCCCACAGATTTTGCAACAAAGTTAGATTTGAGTTGTGACCACTATTGCAGCAGTAGCTGCCTTACTACTTCTACTAGCTTTGGACTTCATAAGCATCCTAACCACTGTGATGATTCCCAACGGGAAGTCCCTCTGGACAGCTGAGCCTTGATACCCTCTCCAGTTCTTTTTTCTGTAAATTATCCTCTGTTCAGCAAAAGAAAGTTGTATCAGCTCTCTAGGATGCAATACAGGCTTCCTTGCCTTTATTCATACAAAGGCATTAAACATTTTGATGAGAACTTTGCAGCAAAGACAACATTGATTTTGAATACTGTTATACTACTATTGTCATCAAATATTACTGTTGGTCATCCTGTGACCAACAAATCTTGCCCCATTACTGATTTTTGACAGGAATCTTGTATTTGTTTCCATCCTTATTAGCATATTTCTACTTGTGTGAGTGATCTGTGTTGGTGTCCTGGTTTTGGTTGGGATAGAGTTAGTCTTCTTTCTAGTAGCTAGTATAGTGTTGTTATGTTTTGGATTCAGTATGAGAAGAATGTTGATAACACATTGATGTTTTCAGTTGTTGCTAAGTAGTGTTTAGACTAAGTCAAGGATTTTTCAGCTGCTCATGCCCAGCCAGTGAGAAGGCTGGAGGGGCAGAAGAAGTTGGGAGGGGACACAGCCAGGGCAGCTGACCCAAACTGGCCAAAGGGATATTCCATACCATGTGATGTCATGCCCAGTTTATAAACTGGGGGGAATGGGGCTGGGGGGAATTGCTGCTCGGGAACTACCTGGGTGTTGGTCGGCGAGTGGTAAGCAATTGCATTCTGCATCACTTGTATATTCCAGTGCTTTTATCATTATTATTATTATTGTCATTTTACTATTGCTATCATTATCATTATTAGTTTCTTCCTTTCTGTTCTATTAAACTGTTCTTATCTCAACCCATGAGTTTTACTTTTTTTCCCCCAATTCTCTCCCCCATCCCACTGGGTGTGGGGGAAGTGAGTGAGCAGCTGTGTGGTGCTTAGTTGCTGGCTGGGGTTAAACCATGACAGCTACACTTGAAAGATAAGTATGGGCTAGAGCCAATCCATCTTTTTGTATCAGAGGCACATGCCCCAAATGTAAGTTACAGAATCATTAATAGTATGAAACAAAACAGTATATTAGCTACCAAGAGTAAAAATAACATTTTACAGCATGGTAGGCAGAGTGGCTTTAATACAAAACAAGCATTGCTTCTGAATGTATGCAGAAAAAGGTTCTGTTTTCTTAGGGGAAATTAATTCTGAGGCAGACGGAGAATTTCACGTTACAGAATATTGACTGCTGCTAACCTTAGCCTACGGAGAACAGTCTCCTTAAGCTAATGCTACCTTTTTTGAATACTGTATTATTTACTATGGCCTTTAGCTTAATACTAAAAATTAATCAAAGCAAAATCTAAAGTGCCACTCCCTATTCTGCAACATGTGAAACAACTGTCTTAACGTAGTCTTTCATAATCCTCATGCACCAGCCCTCAGTACATTTGCCCATTTCTTTCTTTCCTTCCCTCCTCATTCTTCGTTGGCTTTTTAATCTATCCTCAGTTTCTTCTGAGGTTCTGGTGGTTGTGCTAGTCTTTCTCAGGAAAACAACAGCGAAGTGGCTTTTTCCCAGTCCTCCTGTCCTCAGTCAGCATTTGCTATTTCCAATCTTCTGTTTCTGGGGCTTCTTAGCAATCCTGAGTATGAGCTCTACTTCATGGAAACAATTATTATTCCTGCAAATTTCCATAATCAGTTGTTCTCTCCAGTCCTACATTAGTCAGATTTGTGTCCACTGCTAGGCTTTTCTTTCTCTTAAAGAGATTATTTTATTAATTGTATTTCAACAGTGAGAGTCAAACTTTGGTCAAAATTTAATGGTTATTTGTCTGTGGAAGTTTCAGACCTTGAGGGTAACTTGGCTTACTCGTAATCTGTATTTTCAGCAAACACAATCTACTAACCCTTTCCAATAAGTATTCTCTGTGGATGTTTAATTAATCAGCCATTGTATTTTGGAGACAAGAGAATCATTGTACTTTTTTACTAAAACAACTCTTAATGAAAATATTATTTAAAACACATTATATACAACAGCTGATCTGTTTTGTCTGGTGCTGGCAGTCTGAAGCATTTCTTCCCATCAAAAGCATATCCATATGTGATACAGAAGATGAAGATGTTCTTACATTTATACAAATTTTAGGAGGAACTCTTCCTGAGCTTCTGCCAAATGAAGACATTAGGAAACCTCTGATACATACTTTCAGAAGACCTTAGAGTTCTTCAGACTTTTCTGTAAGTTTTACAATTTTGTATTACATTTATGTTTGTATTTTACAGTTCTACTTCTGTCTGATCATTTCAGGTTTTCTTTTTTCTTTCTCTGTAATTTGTTCTCGCTTCTGTTGTAAAAAGAATATGAAACAGTAAACATAGTTTTCTCCTGTGTGTGCTTTTCCGTTTATATTCTAATATTTAAGCCCTAGATGAAAACACTGCTTACTGTAGCAACCACTACTGTTATTACAGTAGTGAACATATCATGGTAGAATTACAATCCTACTTAGGATCTGAAGTTAGTAGCCACTAAAAGGAATATTCTCGCATGTTTTATTGTTTTCTGAGGCCAAGAAGCTCAACTGATCATTGTTCAGGATCACTGCATTCTGCCTCCTGATCCAAGGCCCCCTAGGTTAACCAGAAGCAAAGAATCCCTGTGTTCTAGGCATCTAGAGAGCAGCTGGCTGCTTCTGTCCTAACTGCTGTCCCTGCTGGATGTTACACAACAGCTCATGTAGCTGAGCAAAGTTAAGGTTTCTTACCCTGGCAAAGACATGGACACTCTTGGACGCGGGACCCATTTTGGCCATAGGAATGCCTGATGCTGCTAAGGCCCTGAAACATTAGAACTTGAATATAAGCAGACAACATAATCATTTATTGTAGGTGAGAATTTTTATTGCAGGTTGAGGGTCTTTTCTTCCTAACTATTGGGTCATTCTTTCTTTAAAATTTTAGACCTAATAGCATTAGGGTAAGGAGCTGAGAATCTTACAGATAACAGTAATTCCTTCTCCTGATGTTCTGCACAATCTAATTCCTGAAGTTTGTTATGTTTTGGAGGTGAAAGGAAAAGCTATTTTGTATGTGGAAGCAAACCCCAAATATAGGTATCTTATGGAAAGTTTTATTACTACTTCTTCTCTTCAGAGTTTTGAGAAAGCAGAAAGGAACATCCCTTTCTCTTCTGTTATTACCTGCTTTAATGGGTCTGAAGACAAACCACTGATTTAAAAGGTACTTTGCTTAAATGGTTTTCCTCTTATACTTCCACATTTTCCTGTTTTATCGAATCAGTTTCTGGAGTCTTTTGTCTCCTTCTTAAAAGAAACAAATCAACACACCAGTCTCAATGTGTGAACCAAAACAGCTGATATGGGATTTAAAATAATTATTAAATAATAACTTTGAAATATTTATGTAAAATGACCACAATAGTTGACACTTCTCTGACTTTAAATATCTTTTTCAGCCTGGCATGATCTAACAAGTGGAGCTATTTCCTTTTACAGGCTTCCCGGAGATCACTTTTATCTGCTGGAACCCTCTAATGAAATTTTCTTGACAAAACATATAACAAGATGTATAGAAAATGCTGGTCTATGAGTATTTGTCTATTTTAATGGCAGAGGGTGTAAGATAAGTCCACAGCACTTCATAAGAAGTCATTCTTTCTGTACAGTTGCATGAGTTATGCCTAAGTTGTTCTGTTCCTCCTCTGTAATTCTTTAAGAGGGGGATTTTGTCTGATTTTTTGAAAATAAACATTGGCTTTGGGTCTTAAAAATAAAAGTTTTCATCTTTTCTCATCTTGCATGTGCACAAACCCTTCACTTCACTCCATAACCTCGTTTGCAAAAAATGACAGCTATGTTATTTTACTTTTAGAACTTCTCTGTTTGTGTGCTCCCATAAAAACGCTAAATACAATTTAATACCCACAAAAATCCACAATTCTTACAGAAACCATAATTTATTAGGTTCAAATTTATTTAGAATAAGATACAATCTAAAAATAGATTTGTATGTAAATACCCTTTACAGTCAGCTTATGTTTAAAAGATTTCACTGTCAGACTATACAATAAGGAGTTAGTATTGCATTTTTCTCAACAGAGTTAGTTCATTAGCTACTGAAGAGTTAGTTATTAGTGGGAATTATTTTGAGTATTCTAGATCCCGTATTTTTCTACCATTGCTTTTGCTTTAGAGATATAGGCATTCATGGCATCCTCCTTTGATAGACCTGCAAAGGAAAGTAGGAGTCATTATCTTTCCTCATTTGTCATCCTATAAACATGACTACATGATGTAAATTTAATTGGTGTAACACCTTTTTTCAGGTTCCATGCCTCCCATTTGGCTTTGCCTTTCAAATCTAGCATTCCTGGACATTCTGCCAAAATAAATGCATATCTTTGATTATCATGCAGATTTACATAACATTTACTTGATTTCATCAAGATATGGGAGTAAATGTGAAGTATATGTAGGAATACCAATATTAATATCTCCAACAGTAGCCTGTTTGTAGAATCCATACAGTTCCTTCAGTTCATCATCAGTTGGTCTTGTTTTCAGTTTTTTTACATCTTCTGCAGCACCATCAAAGTCATCCTGATGAAAGAAAAAGTGTTAGTTTTCCTCTGAAGGGGTGTGCTTTAAAGCATTAAGTATAGCACACACGGTAGTATCATTAGATACTCTCAATTACTCATTTGGGTTTAGTGGGAAGTCTAGGCATTTTCCCATGAAAGAAGCTTAAAAAAACTGTAAGTTATTAGAAAGGGAACTAGGCCTACTTAGCTGATAGGATCAGCACTGCTAAAATAATTAAACCGCTTTTTTTCCAACAGTTTTACATCTAAACCCTTGGAACCATTACAGACTGTGTAGTGTCAGGACATCTACAGATATGTATATGCAAGCAGCCTATACAATGAATGTAGTGTATATGTGTTTCACATTCACACTATGGGTATGAAGGCGTTCATTGAACTTTACACCCCAGCAGTAATCTTTAAATCCTTTTGGCCTTGACTGCATAGTGTTGATTCAAGCAGCGGAGCTTGAATACCCTCTGAGGGGTACTGCCCACCTCCACTTCATCTCTGCTTCTCTGCTGGCAGTGCAGTAGGTGACCAAGAGTTGGCAGAGACATACCTCTCAGAGATGAGCAGTGCTACTGCCAGGACTACCTTCAACACCCAACTCAAACACAGCAGAGCACAAGTATAAATCTACTCTTTTCATCATCATGCATCCCACATTCACATCAACCCAAGGCTACAGCCGTTATTCTATAGACTAGGTCTCAGGCTAGACTTCAGCATAGAGTTTGGAGTCCTGTTTCATGCCCAGGACATTTTGGAGAGAGCTAGATTTTGTACAGTGACCACAGACCCACCAGCTCACTGCACTACTACAATGCAAAACAGATACAGGCACTTTAATACGCTATATGCTGGTTTCAATAATTATTTTAGCTTTTGAGTTGGATCTGCATTTGCAGAAGCACAGTATATCCTGCACGATGTGCTATTACACATATATTTAATATGTACAAAACCAGCCTATAACTTTGTGCTAAAATCAGCGACGTATTCAGCAATGGTTTCAGCATGAGTGGTGTGGCTCTGTTTAAATAAGTGAGACCCTGGCATTACCTCAGCAGTCTGTACTAACTTCTTTAGACCACTTTTTCCTTTCTCTAGTTACAGGAAAGATTTTTTAATTTTTTTTTATTTTAAATACGAACACCTAATGCACATTTGTGTCCTTAATTGATGCCTTTCTCAAGTGACTGTGCTGGGTGGACTAGGTGATAGAAATAAGCAAGTACTCATGAGAGCTGGGTTCACTATAGCATTCTGTATTTAAACAGAGATAAAGTACAAGAGAAAGGTTATTTCTGTATTTAAATTTAAGAAGGAGAAATGAAAAAGAGTTTAATTAGAGACTGATGCTCAAGTATCTTTCTTCAAAGAAAGGCCCCTTCATGGAATCACAAAACTACACATTCACTGATGTAAAGATACATCCTGCACAAAAACCTGGCCACTCTCCCACCAAATGAGTCACCTCTGCCTCCTGCAATGGAATTAACTTTTTTTTTTTTGGCCTGGAAATTTAGTTTGGCTAGTGAGTAAAGTTCCCAGATACAGACTTCTGAGGAATTTCTAACTTTTTGCAAAATTTTCAACTGCTATTTGAAACCCACAAAGAGAAAGCACAAGTCTTCTAGAAGTGCTCACCACAGGAGGATGTACATCTGTAACACCAGAGTTGAAACAAGGAGCAGCAGGCAGACAGGTGTATTTAAAAGGGATGTTTTAAAAAAAATCATGATGCGTGATTAAAAGGGTGTTCTAGCAAAGGAAGGCTCCCTGCAAGACAGCAATTCAAAATAAATCTTGAATCTTCTTTTAACTGCAGTTACAATTTCACAGAACATTACATGTTCTAGAAGGGTTCATGATGATAATCCATGTCTCTAGTTCTGTCAGTTTATAGCACCCTTAAAAATGCAATGGAAGGAAAGCTCTTCAAACACAAAGCCTGCAGTACTGCAGATGCTTATTAACAAATAATCTTCCAACTCAGCAAGAACCGCAGTGTTTGCATAACTGACAAGCAGAAGTTTCCAGGAGATTCCCAGCAAGGCCTCCCAGAACCAAGTGCCCCATAGTGGATGCAGGAATACAGAATACAGCTAGGGTGTTAAAACAGTCTTTATCAGTTTTAAGTTTGAGAAATGCTGCTGTTACGTGGTGATATTTTGAATATAATGACCCTTCATTCTTTACTCAGTACAATACTAAGAATTAGCCAGATTCCAAGTGCCCTTTGTCCACTTAAAGCTTTGAAACTTGGTCATTCAATAAAGTACACCATTTGGCAGAGATACCACATTAAATTCTAAATCAAGTGACTTCCAAACTACATTCTTAAATCTATAACTTTATAGACTGAAAACATGTAACTATGCTTATGCAGTTTGTTCCTGTTTTAATAAAAATAATTCTCAATATTAATAAAATGCAACAATACCATAGAATCATAGAAAAACATGAAGTTTTAAGTCCATCTTTTTGTGTCTGATTTCTTTTAAGAACTTTTAATAACTTTTAAGAACAACTAAACACTGTGGATTTTTTTTTTTTTTTTAACCAACCAAATATTTGGGAGTGCTGCAAGACAAATACACGATATTTCTAGAACTAAAAACCAAAATGCCCAGAATGTTATACAAAATTTAGATAAACCAAAATCCTGTTCTCCAGACTACATATAAAAGCTGAATCAATAATGTTGAAATGACCTTACAGCATCTCTCAGCATTTTTTTTGTTTCCATGTTCTCTATTTTTTACTTAAAAAAAAAAAAAAAAAAAAAAAATCAGCATTCTAGCAGGAATTAAACTGATCATGAAAACTATTTTAATTGGAGTAACTGGATTTAGTCAGCTTGGATCAGAATTAAAAATGGATTATATGGACAACAACAGCTCTTTTGCTTCTTTGTTCTGGATAAAGAAAATGTAAATATTTTCCTCTACAAAGTTTAATGTCCAAAATATGAAACCTGATTATTTGTTTTCCTGAAAGGCTAGAGAACTGGAGTACAAGCTTTCTCACCTCAGTTGAAAGAGTAAATTGTTAAACATTTCATAAAACGTCTTCTGTCCCAGTTTATCAAAGAGTTTAAGTAACATTTGAGGAGCTTGTTTGGCTCTGTTTTAAACACAATCTGTCTTCACTCTGAGTTGCAGCTAAACCAAGTTTGGGGGGAAAAAAAAAAAAGTGTTCTACATGATAATAAGTCCTTGAACTTTCAGGCAGAAGTTGCAGTAACACACAATTACTGCACAAATTATATACATGCAATATGAACAGAACCTGTTCTTTGCATTGAAGTTAAATTCAGCTTTTCTGACAGCTGCAAGCTCTTGGAGTCAATACCAACTTTCTCCTCTCTGATTGCAGAACTTGAGCACTCTTGACTAGGTCTCTCAAATACTTTAATGATACAGACAGTAATAGTTGCCCGATGTTCCCCTTAGAAGCCTGACAAAGTACAAATTCCACAGGTGGAACCCTACAAATAGTCACACTGGTAAAAGTAAATAAATCGTGGAAAGTCTATGGAGGGTCCCATTTTAAAAGTAGCCATGTTAGCAGCTCAATAATTTAAATTAAATAATAATAAAAACAAACATTTCCCCAACACCACTTCAAGCATCATTAAAGCATCTAGTTGTTACCAACTAACTAAGCCTAAGGATTTCCTCTGTTCTTTCCATAACTGTACCTTACCTCTGATCATCTTTTGCGTATTAATGGGAGGGACCCCTACTACAGGAAAGAAACTCAAGAGGAGAACACGATACTTAATAGCAAACACTTTTCAGGATTGTATGAGGGTTAGGAGGTATACAACAGCATGCATAGAGTCCTCAACCTTCACAATATGTAGTGACCTTTTTGTAGAGTTATGTTAGTATTGAGAGGCCTTTTTGAACCTGTATAGGGTGGCATTTTGTAGTCTGAAAGCAAGGGTGTATCTCCTCACTGCCATAAAACAAACATTTTGTAATTATCCTAAAGTAATAAGCTGTGTGGAGCAGGAGTTGTATCTTCTGACAACAAATATTTCTGACAAATTAGCTAAACAAAATAATTTCAGTTTGATTTAATGTTTTAAGTTAGCAATAGTGACATTAAAGTTGATGTAGATTCAGTACTTATTTAGAAGAACTTCAGATACGTATATTCACGAATGGATGGTTTTGGTGTCTTGCTGGTGGTGAAATATCTCAATGTATAGGTCAGGAGACACAGTTTTAGTATTTGCCACAAATTGCAAGTCAATTAATTTTTGTTCTTCTAAAACCCCTTTAAATTGCAGATGTTAAAAGGAAATAGTTAAATATAGAAACATTTTATGAACGTAATTATACAAGCATGAAAATCTTTATATTTCAGGTCAAATCAGTAAATGATAAAACCTTTAGAAATCTTCTGTCAGCTGGCCAAGTTTCCATGATGCACACAGTAATATGATCTGATCCCTAAAGAATTCCTGCTGCAAAATCTTTGTAACCATGGCTGGACTGCCATGGTTGCAATAGCTGTGGGTACAGACAGGTATTTCAGATAATTTAATTTCTTCTTTAAATACTGAATCTGCTAAACAGCAATTAAGTAAAGAATGGTACAAAGAAACTCCCACTATTTACTCTGTAAGCTTTGGCATTAGAATTTCACTGGACTTTATGAAGTTTAGAGCACAAGTTGCAATAGTATTTCCCTTAGGATCGGTTGTTAGGCTAATGTGAAAACTGTATATTCTCTACATCTACTTGTTATTGATGCCATAGAAGAAAAATCCGTACAAACAAGAACACCATAATCTCAAATCTGATTAAAGAGATTGATTCTTCCTCCAGAAATTAAAGCTTTGATAGCTTCTAGCTTAGGTGCAAACAAAACCATTTTGAATCATGCATCATTCAATCCTTGGTTTATCCTAGATGTTCAAATAAGAAGTATCTTTGGCTATAACAGAAAAAACCCAGTGCTTTAGTTATAGTTCATGTGTGCTTCTCGTAAGCAATATAATAAAGTCCTCCCTGTGAGGAATTCCTAATATTTGTAATATTAATATTTGCTTTCATGAAAGCCTCGCAATCTTTATTTTTCTTCTGGTGCGGTATTTTCTCTTGTTCTCCTTCTGTAGGGGAACTGTACCTGAATTTCCTACAACCACCTGAAATGCTTCAGCAAGTTCAGATGTTAAACTAATTTTTAATTTTTCACCAAAAATTGCCAAGGGCCATAGAAAGTAAGTAAATATCACTACCCTTCATTTCAGAAGCAAAACCAGCGAGGTGAACACACACGCTTGAGGCCAGCAAGTCACCAGCAGCTCAGGGAGAGAATTCAGGGCTTTGGGGCACAAGCGCAGCGCCCTGTGCCTTAGTCACAGCATGGGCGCCTTCGGTCTGGGAGCATGGGGGCAGATGGACACGTCGCTATAAGGTAAACAGAAGTCTGAACTCACGGTACTTGTGAGACTGTTCGTACCACTTTTTACCTCACTATATACCTTGACAGATAGGTAGCTTATCCCTCTGTGAAAATAGGTCTGGTCCACTTTGTGCTTACCTCAGGGCAGGAGCAAGGACACGGGCACCTACTGCAGAGGAACTCACATGCTCTGAATTTACATTCCGGCTTACTCCAGTCACTCCAGACATGCCACGCTGCTGCTGTGCAGCGTTTCAGACACCGCAGCATTAGGATACAAAGCAGTTTTGTACTCAGGTACCAAAACTGTAGTCTAATTACACAAAAACACATGTCCACATATGTACTAGCAACAGTATTTTTAACAGATGTATAGCATTTATTATGGAGAAGAGCTCAATGAGGGGAAACAAAAATCAGCAACGCAACTAACTTATCACTGAATTAAAGATAGCGTCCAAAAGAACCTGGAACTGTACATCTTTGACACTCCTAAAAGCAAAGCATTTACACTCACACTGTTGGTATAGATATATAAAAGGAATGTACATTTGCTTACAAAAATAAATGTGATGGCCCACCAGTCTTAAGATTTTTTTTATAGGTAAAATTTTATTAAAATAAATATTTCATTCTTAATCCAAACACCAGTAATGTGACATTCTTGACTACACCTATCACTGACTCCTACATCACAGACAACTCTTAATATTATCCATACATGTACAAACAAAAGCAGCATTCATGCTCTGTTAACAGTAAGATTAAGAAGTGATATCAATAATAAAACATAACTGAGTTGCCACAACTGATTAAAGTTTAAGTTTTATGTTCGTCTTTATACTGTGGACACTACTGCATGGGAGCCTCTGTCAGCATTGACGTACAAGGACCATTCAAGTCACTGGAAATATTCCACATGCCTTGAATTGTTTTCTGATCTAAACTTCACAGTAAGAATGAACAGAAGCATTGTTAGACTTGTACAAGACAAAAGATAACTCAAATAAATTAAGAAAGGAAACCATTAAGTTAAAAAGCTCCCTATCTTCATATACTTTTATTCTATTCGGATCTATAGGGAAGTACCACAAGACAGTTTTAAAAATATGCAAATGCATATCTTACACAGCAAGAAATACGCAGAAATGAAAATTAAATACTAAACATTTCTTTCTTCATCTCTCTCTAGCTAATCGTTGTGCACAGACTGTTGCTTAGGATTTGCTTGCTTACACAACATGCTTAGGAGCAGCCTATAAAAATATAATTTCCTTTTAATCATGTGCCGATAAAATTCCCTTTAACTCCTCAAATTAAAAGCATAAGTATGTATACAGACATAAACACACACACGCGCATTAAAGATAAATGCACAAATCATCAGACTATTATCACATACTCCCTTTTTGCAAAGAAAAAAGCTTGAATGAATTCTTCATTTACAGCAGAGTATTTTACCAGTTTGCAAAACTTATAAATCTTTTACAGTCCCCCTGATGAAAATATTATTCATTTTGTCCTCATTCCCATACAGCTCGATTTAATGAATTTTTATGGATATGGATGGTAGCTGTCAACCAAAGTGACAGTGGATAGAAAACCTCTATAATGTCTAATGCGGAATGTGTAGGATATCATAATATTTCAACTACTGATTTTTATGTGAAAGTGTAACTGTATACAGCAATGGAATGGCATATCATACTGCACTCAGCTCTTTCTAATAGTGATTTATGGCTCATTGCTTAATCATCAGGCTAATAAATGTATTTTCTAGAGTGAATTCAAGGCAGACTAAAACAAACTATAATTTCAGTGATCACTATTTAAACAAAGGTGGTGTTATGTTTGGGATTTGGCAATTCTGACCCACTGAAGAAATAGGATTCTTCCTCTTAGCTGTAAACCACCACAACGAAACCTCTGTGCCATTCGACATAATTGCAGCTCAGAAGAAAATTGCTGAGCTGCTGGCAATACACTGCCTGCATCTAGGTCAGAGCATTATGTTGCTCGCTCTTTGCAAAACACGCACACTAACCAAGCTGAGACAGACATTATAATGAGACCGGGATAAAAGGGCTTGCAGATCTTTAAGTGAAAGGGATAATAGAAAGCCTAATGAAGAAAAACAGCCTAATCCATCAGGGCATGGGCAAGACAAGGGAAGTATTCATAGTTTGCTACAAAGGCAGGAGGCTAAAAGCCAGCAATGAAGATAATTTCCTGAAGAACTATTTAGATCTATAGTCAGAAAGAAGGTAGTAGGAAGCTCTCTCCAGCCAGAAGGTAGAAAGTAGAAGCTTCCCTGCCAAAACACAAGCCCATCAAAATGTACCACTCCAAAGATGCACACGACCTAAAAAAATACGCACAACTCCCTTAAAAATTATTCCTGCATCCCAAATGCACACATACCACTGCTTCAGTGTTAGAAGTCTCCCTCCTCCTTTTATAGCTCCAAGTAGCTAGCTAGATCCTAAAAAAAAAAGTATGTACCTACCTTTCAATGCATTATCCAGTCCTAGCAAACTCAGATGCACTTGTAAAGAAAAATAATTCATGCATGCTCTAAACAGGTAAGGCTTCAAAAAATTACATGACCCATGAATAGTTCAAAATAAGCAGCACGTCTCTCACCCTCCACTTGCGAAAAGTAATGTATTATTTCACCTCCAAAGGCTTAGGCGAATTTCACATGCTGCAAGGTAACCTTCATTTTGCAGTAATAATCCTTATGCTGAAGAAATACTGCTGTCTCTGACACAGCATTGCACAGATGGACAGTGCACCCCTCCCTCTCCTCTCCTTGCATCTCTGTCTCACCAGATGCAGAACTGCTTACCTGGAGAGTCATGATGCTGTGAGGATGCCCAAGGAATGGCCTCGCTCCTTCTCCGCCGGGGACGCGGCGCTTCTGCCTCTCGGCTCCTGTGGCGCGAGCGTGGCAGTGGGGGCCGTGCTCCACGGAGGGCGTTGGGCTGGGTACAAGTGACCTCAGCTCGCCGGCCGCAGCAAAGCCCCGCCAGGGCAGGACATGGGGCCTCGCCTCTCGGGACCTGCGGGGACAACTCCTGGCACTGCGGGGACAACTGAGCTCATCTCCATACCTCCGAGGATTAGGCCACCAGCCTGAGAGCAGAGATGCAGCAAGATTTCCAAGCCATTTGTTTGAAAAAGGAATTTCTTGAGTGATCTGAACTGCAGCCAGCCCAGTTATTGCTGCTGTTCCCTCTGCCACAGCCCCTGCCTGTGCCCACGCCCAGCCCTGCCTGGGACCTCGCATCCTCCAGGTGCAACTCTGAAAAACATGCGGGTCATCCCAGAGATAGCACACATGAGCAGTTAGGTACACACACAAGATACATTGAGGATGCTGTTTTTTTCTTTGCTCTCCTAAATACAGAATAAAAAAATGAATATTACATGAACTGATAAACTAGCCTACAACTGTAACCATTAAAGAAAAAAAATCCATCCCTGCTTATCTAGATCTTATCCAGATCAGTTCATAAATTATTTATATTCGCACCTCTATACATTTATATTCATCATTCCCTGAGCACGGTTTACTCACAATACTACGCTTCAGCATTTTTAAATCCACTGACTTCCATAAACCCACACAAAAAGAAGGTTTCCCCTCAACTTAAGTCCAAGTTAAATTAAGCCAGGACTTAATGAAAAAACAAATGAAGTAAATTTCAGAATATAAAAGGATATAAAAAAAATTTTGAAACAACTCCATCAAGTCTCGTCTCCAACACCATGAAGCGACGATGCCGTTACTTTTGCTGGGGAAGCGCTGCTCTTTCAGGTGCGAGAGGCTGCGCCCAACCATGTTGTGCGCTGAAGTGAATACAGAAACTGAATGTGTTTGTAAAGATTTGTTAACGGCTCACGGCAGATTGTGGGAAACCCTGAAGGTAACCAGTTCTTACCTGCCATCGCTACCCACAGAACACGATGTATGCGCTCAATGTGTCACACAGTAAAGGGCTGCGAGAGCCGCCCCTGTTGCTGTACGGTCCCTGTGAAGCACCTGCTGACTTGGCCATGATTTCATTCGATGACGTGCGACAGAGCAGACCTACTATCACCTATAAAGGAATTTACGGTAGCACTCAACATGAGGAAACGCCAGCGCTAAACCTGCGGTGAGACTCGCCAAGTGCAGGCTTCTAGCATCAGCATTTTAATGCCCCCTTGAGTCAGGCGGCAACGCGCCGTTTCTCCACACGGCACCGCCCGCAGCAGCCCAGCAGCCGGCGGCGTGCCGGGGAGCCTGGCCCGCCTCCCTCCGCTCCTCAGCGCTCCTCTCGGCCCGCCCAGCCACCCCAGCCGGGCGCCGGGGGCTCCGCTCCGAGCCCGGCGCTCCCGCCCCCGGCCCCGCTCCCGCGCCTCAGCCCGCCCCGGACGCGGTCCCCAGGGCGGGAGGGCTCGCCGCGCCCCGCCGGGCGGCGGCGGCTGAGGGCGGCCGGAGGGGGGCGGTGGCGGCGGCGGCGGGGAGAGGCGGGCCGAGCTGAGGGGCGGAGCGGGGCCGCGCTGAGCGCCGGCGTGCTGCGACCGGCGGCGTGGGCCCGGGGCGGCCAGCGGAGGCCGCGGCGGAGGTGGGGCTCGCTCGCCGCCGGCGGGAGCGGGGCGGTTGCGGCCCGGGCACTGCTGTCGGGCCGGGGAAGCCGGCCCGCTCCCGCGGCGGCGGCAGTGGCAGTCTGGGCACGGCCCGCGGGGTGGCGGCTCCCGCGGGCCAGGCGGTGAGGTGGCGCGGGGCCGGGGGGGGCGGGTGGAAGCCTCTCGCTCAGGGGCCCGCCGGTGCGTTCGCGGCGCGCTGTGCCGCGGCCGCGTTGTGACCCGCCTACCCTTCTTGTTGCCAGGAGCTGGCCGAAGGCGTTCACGGAGCGTTTTGGAGAGCGAGCCTCTGGAGAGGGGTTGCCGGCGGAGGTAAACGTGGGCGCTGTTCCGCCGTTTCTCCCTTCCGCAGGAAGCGAGGGGGTCGTGACTCTGGTGCGAGGTGAGGAGCTTCGTGTTTCTGGCTTTTTTTTTTCCTCGTTGCTTTATTTCCTATTCCTGCGTGCATGTTTTCCTCAGTAGTGCCTGTTTTGAAAAGAAAAATGTAATCTTTCAACTGTGAAATCTCTCATGTTGTGCTGCTTTCTCATATACAAGTCTGTTGCTTGACTCTGCTGGATACCCCCTGTAAAAGGTCATCAGAGCATCTCTAATTGTAAGCTTTTAAAAACGATAACCCAGAACTCTTTTTTTTAAAAAAAAACCCTATCATAAGCTTTCATTTCTTGCTCAGTCACACATAAGATTTCTAGTGGTCATTTCCATTCTTTAGGTGTTTCCACTTTTTAGTTGTTGCCACTGTGATGGTAAGCAAAAGGGATCAGATAACTGCATGGACAATATCTCCATAAAGGTCTAATAAAACAAGTCAGCAGATCTTCCATCTTGCATCCCTGATGCAACCATTGTGGGTGCTTGGGAGCAGAGGGGAATTGCAGCCCTGCCCTCCCCAGACAGCTTCTCCAGTTCCCAGTGTTGGAGGCAGACAACGGGGCTGGGTTGCCCGTTGCCTGGGTCGCCCTGCAGGGCATTTCATAGGCTCTTCTGAGAGTACCAAGAGAGGGACACAGTGCTTTGTTGTATTTTGAAATACTTACTCAGTTTTACTGTTCTCTGAAAACTACTTATGTGTTTTTGACTCTCATTGTGGGTAACAGCTTCACAGTTCACATTGCATTGATACAACTCTGTTGAATGCATTTCCCCTCCTGGCTTCCAGATGAGGGTTTAACTGAAGGAAAATCCCTCCAGCTGGATGTTGCCTTATGGCAGTACACACTGCTGGGGGAATTTCAGTGAGGATGGGGTTTAGTTTTTTTGGTTTTTTGGTTTTTTTATATCAAGGTAGCTTACTACCAGTACACAGTGAACTGATACGACTAGCAGAATGGTATTTTGTGAATATCTAAAGGCTGCCATTCAAGAGGTGTATGTAGATGCTATCCCTATGCCTACTTTGGTAACTAGGAAACCTAGGAGAGAGTCATGTCCTTTTTCTCCTGATTTGAAACCTGAGCTGCTCTTACTCTGTAAGCTTGGCTGTGCAACAATGAAGATACTACTAGTTTAGCAAGGAGATGGTGAGTAGTAACCCAAACAGGAGTATGGGGACTTACTGAGCTACCAGGGCCTGTAATCAGGCCTGCCTGCGTGTCTTCACTGTTACTCTGGACTAGATCAATCAGAGCTAGAACAATTATACTTTCTCTGCTCCCATTTCATTTTTCTCATCCCTAAAGGTGTGGTCTAGGTGACACGAGTAAAAGACCCCTTCTGAACTTTCTGGGGGCCTGTAGAGGATTGCCTTCCTTCACTGAAAGCATAATAGTAGAGCCTGCAGATTTCTATCATACCGTCTAAATGCAGACAAACACAAGACACAGATTAAAGAAGGAAAAGGCAAATTAAAGTTTTAAAAATCCTTAATAAATTCAGGAACTTGGAGGTTGTTTCATGTTGTGATTCTGCTCTTTTTTTCTTTCATGTTATAATACTGCTACAATGCAGCTGCACAACAGTGAAAACTGAGTGGTCCTTCAGCTTGTGGTTCTGGAGGGTTTTTGGTTTTTAAAACCTGTAATACCTCCACCTGCTTTCTTTCAGCTTCAGAAGGGTCTCTTGTCACTGGTGTTGCCTTGCTGTCCAGTCTGCTGGGTTTTTTTATTTATTTAAAAAAAAAAAAAAAAAAGCAGCACAGCATGTGCCTTGTGGAAGATTTGTTAAGGATTAGCACTGAGCTGCTAATGTGAGGAGGGTGATAGTTGCCAGGATCAGTTTGATATGTGATGTTTCTCTTCTCCATTCCCAAGAGAAACTTCTGGTAATGATGTCCACAGCAAACAGTACAGTATTTGAACTAGTGTTTACCTCTTTCTTCCCTTCACAGCTAGGGTGGCAAAACACAAAAGAACCTCAGCATGTCTGTAATTCAGCGAGGGACGGCAACACTTCGTAAAGCAAAGAAGATCACTGTAAAAACATGTCTAGATAACCCCTTTGTTTTTCAGTGGAAAACCATAGATGGAGAAGATATGCATTTTATACTGCAGACTTTAGAAGAAAGGATTAAACATATTGGACTTAAAAAGATTGAGACTCCAAGAAAGAAAAAACGTTCCCTTACAAAAAAACAAATGGAAAGAAAGTGTGATACTAGCACCAATGAACTCCCTAAAGAGGAGGAAACAGAAGGCCATCTACAAAAACCAGGATGGACTGACATAAGTGTCAGAAGACAGCTTGCTATTGGAGTTAACGAAGTTACAAAAGCATTGGAAAAAAATGAACTACTTCTCTTGCTGGTGTGCAAGTCTGCAAAACCTGCCATGATCACATCGCACCTGATTCAGCTGAGTGCAAGTCGAGCCACACCAGCAGGCCAGGTTCCCCGTCTCAGTGAAACAGTTGCACCACTTCTTGGCTTAACATCCATTTTAGCACTAGGCTTTAAAAAGCAGTCTGATAAATTTACTGATGCAATAGAAGCAATAATTCCAAAGATACCAGCTTTGGAAGTGCCGTGGTTTCAGTACAAAACTGAAGAATCGGTGGCTTATGCACATACAGATTCTTCAGAAAATCAGGAACCTGAGCAGCTTGCAGAGGCGCTGGGGGATGAGCTCACAAGCCAGAAACGGAAGCGTACAGAAAGCAATCAGCTCGATCTTTCAAATGTAATTTTGCAGCCTTTGAAAATCAAAAAACTTGTTCCAAATCCAAATAAGATAAAGAAACCACCCCGCAAAAAGAAAAAAATTTTTCAGCATAACTGATTTTAGTTTAGTTCTTCATAATAAACTGATTTTTTTAATGCAGTATGGAGTACAGCTCTAACTGAGCTATTTGTTAGGCTTTACATTGTAAAGCACTTGAATCCAAGGCGAACTTTATGTTGCATTCAGTTGAGGTACTTTCTGCTTTAATAAAGAATATTGCTCAAACTTGGGTACGAGTCTTTATCTGGGGGTAAATATTTCATTTGCAGAGTCTTCATTTTACAGAGTTAAAATTGGTAACGAATATGCCGAAGTAATTTAAGACATAATAAGTACATCTTTGGAATTAATGCAAGGCATTAAACACATTTACACAGATGAATGTGCTTCAAGCAAAACAGCTTTGGGTCAAGTATTATTCAAACAAATCAATACCAAAAGTGAAAGTTTATTTAAACAAAGGTCCATACCAGTGTAACTTTTAAAGCTGGTTCAATGCTTGTTTCAAGTAAACAGCTGTAAAAGCACAGGCAGACTTCCCTTTTGAACTTTCATAGTTTGCTCTGCTGAACAATAAACTTGTTTTGGTCAAGAATGTGTGCAGACTTGGGTTCCATGTAGTACCTGGTGTCCAATATGCTGAAGGAAAAGCTTTATTTTCAAATACAGAACACAACCAAATTACCACTGCATTTTGAAAAAAAGACTTCTGTATGCAAACTATGAACACACATCCTGTGAGAAAATGTAAACTAACCTAAACTCAATTTGATTTCTAAACGGAGTCTAAAATTATTTCCCAGGAAATTGAGATAAGCCATATACTGTTGTATATAAAGTAGATGACAGCTATAACTGCTACAAGATTGAAAACATACCACATAACTTTTGAGTTTCCTTTAGTTTTACTGGGGACTATGAACAGTTTCCTAATGACAGTTGTGTTGTAGCAAGGAAAGAGAATAGTGCTGCAATTCAGACAACCAAAATCAACAGCTTAGGAATTTACTTGGCACTCTGTATTTTAAGCAAAAGTCAGTATGGTACTGTAGAAGAAAGCATAAAGTACCTTAATTGAATTACTTTGTTGTTCCTTAAAGATGATGGAATTTACTCCTTGTAGTTTTCAGAGAGTTGCTAATCTGTATTTTGGATTTATTTAGATGTGACTTCAGTTCATGATAGCAACTACAGAGAGGCAGTAGCAATGATTCTTTAGTCATGATGCTCCCTGAAGTTTAAACAAGAGTAAGACATTTAATGCCAAAATTTTTGCCCTCCCTGGCTGAGGGTGGCAAGAAAAGGTGAGGGGGTTTTTGCCCTGCTTTGTAGTCTTTCATACATGTCCTTTGTTCTGGGTTTTTGGATGGATAAAACTTTGAAGGCATGCTAGCACTTGTGTATTTAATTCTCATGCTGGCTAACTAACATTTAAATCTGAGCCTTTAAACAGAGCATGAGGATTAGCTTTGGTAAAGAACATAAGCGCACCACTTCGTTGCCTGCCCAGGTCTAGAACTCTCTTCAGGGATTTGTGTCACCTCTGCAGGTGATACAAAGTTACTCTGGGAAAGAAATTCTAGATGTTTCAAAAGACTGGTGTGAAAGGTGGCTTGCCAATCCTTGTGAAACCATCTCTTAGGTTTTGAGGAGCAAGTCTAATGCACAGACAGGTTCGACTTTGGAAACAACAGAAGACCCTCTCGTATTGAGCTGCTGACAGTGGCACCCACACAGATAATAACCTTTCCTTAAGTACCTGCTTAGGAAGCGAGAGTGAGTTGCCACAATTTCCACCTCCTGAGTAACTGTCTCACTGCGTGGGTGCAGGCTGGGACACACCTTCAAGATTCACATCCTCTTGATGCTGTGATGCTTCAGCAAAGCCCTTGGGCTGAAGAGCATGGCTAGCCAAAAGGTTTGAGCACTAAACAGGGACAGAAAAGACCATGCTGGATTACACAGCTGTTGGGCAACACACAGGTTCATGAACAGAATTCTCCAGGAACTGCCCCAACACTCAGGCTCAGATGCCCGCTTCCCTCATGCTCTCTGGCCTGTTAAGTTTTCTCTCTCAGCTACAGTCCTGCACAGCTTCTACAGGAGCATGACTCTGCCTGACCTCCCCTCAGTTAACATGCAGCATGAGCCAGAAAATGAGACAGAGAAGTTTACCGCTCAGATTTAGACGTAAGTGGCACTGCTTTCCCAGAAGACAGGACAAGAGTGGCCACACTCCTTCATGTGCAATTACCCCAAGATTAGGGCAGAAAGCCAGGCTGCAGGAAACCCAGGTTCAAGTCTTGTCTTCTATCTGGATGTATTTGGTCCCATCATGGCCTCAATGCTTTTCCAAACAATAGTACTGGGGAGGATTTGCCTTCCGATTTCAGAGAAGAGAGGAGAGGAGAAAAGAAAATGTCTGCCTACCATTTCTTCCACTTGCATTTTTTTGTGGGGAGAGAGGGCAGAGAACATGTGCATATCTTTCACCTGGCATTCAAGACCACCCCTCCGGATTAGGGAGAGCTAGGCCGTGATCATTTCTTAGCAAGGAAGTAGCTTAGCCACGAGGACAGAGCTATGCCCTGCTGTCCCACTTCACGTTAGGCAGCAACTCAGTGAGGACTGCCAAAGCAGAACGCACCGAGCCCCTTGGTGAACCACCTCCTCATCCCAGCAGGCTCCACTGCAAATGCCCAGCCAGGAAGGCACCTTCCTGCCTTTTGGGAATTAAGAACTTAAGTCTTTGATGGAGTTGAGATTAAATCCTTCTTGTTACCTCAGATATTACTACCATCGATTACATTTTCAGGCACTTAATTCTGCTCAGGCCTCACAGAGGGAGTCCAAGCTCCCTCTACACCATCTGTTACGGCAGACGGGTATCAGAGTGGCCGAAGTTGTAAAGCTCAACTGCACCATTAGATGTCTGAAAGATCTCCTTTGAAGCCCTTTTAAATTCATGAGGTCCCAAGCTGGTGCACACCCAGGGGTCAGACAAACCACGTTCAATCCCTTCCTTTGTTTGAAGGAGGCTGAATGCTTTAATCACAGAGCTATAACGCAATAAGGGAAAGTATTTATCGCTGTCCCTAGGGCAGAATCCTCTCACCACAATTCAACAAGAAAAAGAAACCAAACCACAAACCCTTCACACACTGGAAAAGGAGCGGAAAGAAAGTAAAACCCCACTGCTATAAGGAGGTGGGTAAGGCTAGAAGTTATGAAGAACAGACAAATTTATCTTCATCTAAATTAATGTTTTCAGGTACAGAATTCAACTTCCAGCAAAATCTGCTGTCAGAATTACAGGCATGTTTAAAAGGAAAGTTTAGACATTTGCATTTCATGAGATATTCAAGTCACATTCAAAAGATGCTCATAGCACAGAGGCTTCACTACCACAATTTGGCACTTTCAGCTAGAACAGTTTCTTACTGCAGATTTTCTCAGTGCTCACGTTACTGCAGCATCCATGAGCTGAAAGAACTGCTGTTATATCTAGCTATGATGCTACACTGGAATGCATATAAAGTGCTTCAGAAGCCGCTCTGGTTGCTGAGCATTCATGAGGGAATTAAAACAGCTCCCCCCAACAACAAAGATCAGCCCTCCTACGTTTCAGGAAGCGCAGTACAGAGACTTCCAAGGACTGAGGGTAGAGCATTTCTCTTCTGCTTACTAGCCACATACATAGCAAAACTTCTTGTTCCAAAGTCAGGATAAAAACACTACCAGGAACAATTTATGAATACGTATTTACACAAGATACTTTTCATTAGAATTACAGACTTCATAGGAAATCAAAGTAGACAAAGGAATATGTGCAATTTCGCAGAAGCGTTGAAAACATTCAAACTATAAATATCCTGATAGCACTACTAAAATTCTTAGTTTTACACGCAGGCCGATGTTATTCTACTGAGTCAAAACTAAGGTTTTGTGCCACAACTGTAAATTAAGTACAGTAATGTATTATCATTCCGGCAACATAGGTAACACCTGCACTGAACAGTGCGATACTGTTAAATCAATCCACTGATCTATTGAAGATCAAAGTACAAATCTGTATTTTTATTGATTTGGCAGCGTTGCTTATGGAGAAACAAATGCACTAGTTAAACCAGTACATTGTCATACTGCTCCAGTTACAAAAACATCCAGGACTTTCATAGAGCTACAAACGTATCGTACTTCATGATTTTCCCCCAAATGATGATATCCATGTGAAGTAAATAAGCAAAGATACTCAAGTTTGTATCCTTCATTCTGTTACACTGACAAACATACACCACCACTTAATAAATAGAAATGCAGCAGTTCATCCACATAATAGCAAATATTTTTGTACCCTAATCCACCACTGAAGTTCAGTTTGTACAAAACAGTCTTTTCTACAGAGTGGAAAAAAAATACCTTCTTCTCATCAAGGTGCAAGCTAAGCTTTAAAACTTAAATGAATGTGCTTTTATTCTTTTCATGGACAATAAAAGAGTTTCATGGACCTTCTGATCTATCTGAAAATGCATAAATTTGGTCACATATGGATGTCTTCATTGTTCAGGTTTAATGGACTATTTCAGTATCACTGACGTTGTGCTTTTACTCCTCTTGAACAATACCGTTCCAAGAGTTATGGAGATCAAATTAACTCAAACGATGACCTCAGAGTTCTAGAAACATAAATGTCCTCATTGTAATACAAGACCAACCTAAAAGGAAGAAGAAAAATACAGGATTTTAGTTCAAGCATGGGAATAAATCTAAACATCACCAGTCTTCTGCACCTCAATTATGGATCTTAAATATGACCAATTAAACAAGTTATTTTAAGACTTCTGCCCATTTTGCCCAGTGTAGATTAATGCACCATTATACCTAACAGAATTCAGAAGCTCTTTTTTTCTCCCTTACCTTTTCAGATTCCATGCCAGGACACCTCCAGTTGTACAAATAATACTGCAAATTTCCATCTCCAATCCCAAACTTGAGTTTTTCCAGGAATGTTTTGTTTTCCATTAAGTCTAGTGCATTGAACACATCAAATCCTTTCTGGCAACAGCAAAACATTTTTAAAATTTTATTTTTTAAAGTTTCAAATGATGCACAAATGATACTTTACACAGCAGCATACAACATCCAAGAGACTAGGCTAATTAAGTGGAAAAAAAGACAAGGGAATAAATCTTGCCTTTTAATTAGGTACACACACAAAGAAATTCTCCCAATAAAAAGTGAAGTATAAGGCACAACTTTGCTTGAAGATTATCTCCAAAAGGGTAGGAATTTTAAAACCACTTTCAGGGTTAAAGGTCTGAAGGGTCCGTAAAGCATTATCCTTATAGACACGCATTTTTTAGTCACATACAGTCTTTTGACACACATGGCCTATTTCAGCTAAAGCTGCATAAATACAGCTTACGATGTTTTTCAGCCTTTATCACTCTGTTAATGACAAACATTATATTTTTGTGATTTGGTCCTTTTCTGAAATGCCATTGTCTTTAGAACTCCAATCTTTGACATGTTACTCTCCCTCCTCTACTCCTGCACACCCTCTACTAACTCGTCTTTTCATCAACCTCCCAAATTCACCGCTCAAAGAGCCATTTTGCTCTTAGAACAGCCACATAGCCGAATTAGTCTCAGGGTTTTGTGTGGCAACACAAATGCACTCAAATCCCAACTCACTGTGAACTCTTAACAAGCAACATAAAAACAAGGTCAGTTAAGCCATCGCAGTGACAATCATCATGTCTAAATAGCTGAATTTGCTTGGGGGTCTGGATATAGGAGTCCATTTATTTGCAATGAACTGCAAGGGAGTCGGACCTAAGATCTTGGAGTCTTAACAGCACAAAGGCAGTGCACCAGCAGGACCTTCTATACTCTGAGATAAAAATAAGTTACAAAACAATAATGCTCAGTTCCTTAAGCACAAGAAGATAGTAAGGAACATTCTTTACTCAGTATAAAAACTAGATGTATTTTTTTTTTTCTTTCAAATAAGCACCCAACATTAGGAAAAAAGGGCGTTGAAGAAAAAGAACATTTTAAGCTCTCCATCAGTTTAGGACTATTTAAAAGAAAGTCACAAAGCACAGACAGTGAGTTTAGTAAGGTTTCCCACTACCTTACACAAAGATCATTCTGCGTGCAGATGAAGCTATGCTAAGTTAAATATACTGTGAAAAACACACAGAAACAAGACAAATAAGGTGGCAAGGATTTGACACTTTGCATCTAAAGAAGTAAATTTTGAAATAGTCCAAGTTAGTAATAGACAGTAACAGAAATCTCAGAAGGCAGGAAGGGAAGCAGGGGCAATAGAGACTTTGTCGGTACAGACACACTAATGAAGCTCTACAATTAAGCACTCAAAATTCAAATAAATAATAATGTCTACAGATGTAGTTTTAATTCAGTATCTAAACATGAGCAGGTTAGGTTCAGGTTAGTATCTGAGAGGTATAAAAAAGTTCCTGTTCAAAGATAGTTGCTCCACAGCTCTGCCAGACCATTAGGGCAGACTCAGAAGTGAACTTCCCTGCTTATAAGCTCTCTCCTGTTCTAGATCTAGAAACTTAGTGTCAGCTTTGACAATAAAATATGCAGGGTTTTGGGAGGATTATCCTGCTGCAAAATCCCACTCTCTCCATGCAGAATACATGGAAACTAAGTGCATAACTCCAAGTTTTGGGTTTTTCTTTGGAGGTCAGGCATTTTGTCCTTTAATTGCCAAGATTTTACTAGACTTAGTTCTAAGCTAATTTTATATAGTGTAATATGAAGATAAAAATCAACATTAAACTGACATGCAAACCCTGAAAGCAATCTGCTGAGTTGAATTTGTACCTCCAAAATGCATTCTTTGGGAGTAAGAGTACAGAAAGGACTGTGGTGGGTTGTCCCCAGCCAAAAGCTGAACACCCACCCAGCCTTTCACTCGCTCCTCTCCCACAGGATGGGGAGAAAACAGAAGGAAGGCAAGATGACTTATGAATCAAAATAATGACAGTTTAATAGAGAAAGCAAAAGCTGCACGCACAAGCAAAGCAAAAAGAGGAATTCATTCACTACTTCCCATCAGTAGGCACGTGTCAAGCCACTTCCTGGAAAGCAAGGTCTCAGCATGCATAATGGTTGTTTGGCAAGATAAACGCCATAACCAGCAGAATCCCCCGTTCCTCCTCCTTTCCTTCAGCCTTTATTGCGGAGCACATCATATAGTGTGGAATATCCCTTTGGTCAGTTGGGGTCAGCTGTCCCAGCTGTGTCCCCTCCCAACTTCTTGCCCACCCTCAGCCTACTTGCTGGGGGTGAGAGAGAGAAAGCTCTGAGGCTGTGCAAGCACTGTTCAGCAACAGTCAAAACACTGCTGTGTTATCAGCCCTGTTTTAGTCACAAATGCAAACAGCAGCACCACGTGGGCTGCTAGGAAGAAAGTTTACTCCATTCCAGCCAGACCCAGTACTTTTGTAAACAAAAAACTGTGAATAGGACTGCATTTATCATTTCTCTTCCCTTGCCTCACCTCTCCTCACCTAAAAGTCCAAGTGGCAGACCTGCAAATGTAATTAGGCATCTAATGATACAGACAGGCCCAGCACGTACTCTGGAAATCCACAGGTGTCTAAATACTGGTATTCTTACTTTATGATGGTCCATTTAAAAGAAAAGAATCACATGTCACATTCAGAGAGAAATGTAGACAGGGGAAGGTGCAAAGCCTTGCGGTTAGACCACGTAACTGCTTCCTTGCCCATTCCATCTGTGGCCTAGTGAATGGCCAGCCACTCAGCTCTTTATGCCACACTTCAAATGGAGACCAACGTTTATTCCTTTTTCCACTTTGACTTTTAAGAATAAGTAGTACTAGCATTTTTAGCCACTTCTGAAAATTATGCTAGCCACCTTCCTACATCTTCATGTATCTTAACACCTTTCAAAGTCCCTCTCTGAACTTCCTTTGGTATTATTCTGGAGCCTGAGTAACAAGGTTCTATATTCCCCATGACTATCCAGGAGTTTTCCTTGCCAAAAATAGTTATTCAACTGAATACTGCTTATAGGTCAGCAAGCCTCAGCAAGCAGTTCACATCATAGATATCAGTTCAGCTGCAGTGCTGCACGAACATGGCTGAGACAGACAAGTTGAAGACTATGTGACTGCTTTCATGCAGCCTGAAGTCTGAACAGATACAGCCCTTGACAGACCATCACTGGCTTCATACAGGATCAACACAGAAATCCTGTGCCACATGCAGTGCAGTGCAGATGGCCCTGAACATGGTCAGCTGGAGCACAGCTAGCATCTCCTTGCATTGAGCACTCATCTGGTAGGTGTAATACCACAAGCAGTGCAACAGCAACAGTTCAGCTAGGAGGGGCAAGCTTCAAGCCTGAGGAGCAGAAAACACGCCCATGCTCTGCAGCATGTTGGGAATGGTTGCTAGAATGGATACGATGGACTGGATGAAGCCTGTGCAGTGCTGTGAATTGCCAGGGCTAAACAGGTGTCTAACAATTCAGAGTGCTGGGATGTGCATCACTTGCACAGCTCCATACCACAGACTACTTTGCCATCGGTGTTTGCACTGCACTCCCATGACACCCTAATGATTAAGGGCCGAGTGTTAGTTTTTCATCAGGCAGCACTGATAAACTCTTACAATTCTTATGTTTAAAAACTTCATTTATAGTCTCTTCCCTTCCATTCAACTAAACCATCTATCAGTGTAACGCCATGCATGAAGGTGTGCTTAAAAGCTACAACGTGACATCATCTACACAGCTTTACAAGCAGCAATTATTAACAAGATAAAATGATAAAGCTTGCACAAATAAACTTTTACATTTTGTAGAAATAAAAAATAGTTTAAACAAACAAATAAAAGGTATTTAATAGAGCTTATTAGCTCATCTCCAAGGGAGACTATTTTAGTGATACTTTCCGTTCTTCTGGTACTTAGTGAATATGGTCATCAGTGTGCTCCTGGATGTTTACACAGTTCAAGCTATTGCAAACACTTGATCTTCATGCACTTGTCATTCCCTAGCATCACCCAAAGTAAAAAGGAAAAAAAAGCACAGTGTTTTATATTTTAATATATATACTGTATATGCTCATCAACTGCATTCTGTGCTACAGACAGTAGAAGAAAACAGAATCAATGGCATGGATAAATTGCTGTCAGTTCTCACCTTGCCACCACTCCTAAGAATACTTTTGTGAAAGAAGCAGAAGCAGAACACCCCCCCGCCGCCAACTTACCAATTTAGCTATAATGAGTGCATCATTCATTAAGTCCAAGAGAGGGGTCTCTGTATGAATATTGTAAAAGGAATAGGCAGCTTTGAGGCTTTTATGAACAGGATGGTGCATCACCGTTGAAGGTAATGTGTAGAAACTCAGGAAGTCTGTTAAAATACCACTTGAGCCCTAAAAAAAACCCAAGTCAATTAATAAGAAATAACCGCTTAGTTATTGGTTAGGCTGACATTGCAGTTGTACAGAAAATAAGTAATAAATGCAGCACAGTTTTGCACACCGTAAGTATTATGGTATAACAGGTAATCCTGGCTAAGAAATTGAATTCTTGCCAAGGATGTATCTATGCATCAAAGCAAGACTGAAGCCTGAAAAGGTCACTTCAGAAAAGGAAACAAACATTTAGATTCTTCTAGTCTATTACACCAGTAACATTTTGACAACCAATTGCCAAAGCATTTCAATTTGTTTCCCAAGCTTAGCCTGCTATAAACAAAGCTAACAAAGCACACTTCTGAAAAAAGGTATAGACATTTTTTCCCCAATTTAACTTATTTTTAAAATCTGATGAAGTTCACATTGAGGACTAATTTTCTTAACTTTCTAAAGAAAAAGAAAAAAATATATTATGCTGGTATACAAAGCATATATAAATCAGCTGTAGTGATTATTAATCACAGAATCATTTAGGTTGGAAAAGACCTTTAAGATCATTCAGTCCAACCATCAACCATGCCCACTAAACCATGTCCTGAAGTGCCTTGTCTACATGCTTTTTGAATACCTCCAGGGATGGTGATTCAACCACTTCCCTGGGCAGCCTGTTCCAATACCTGACAACAGTTTCAGTAAAGAAATTTTTCCTAATATCCAATCTAAACCTCCCCTGCCACAACTTGAGGCCATTTCCTCTTGTCCTATCTCCAGCCACCTGACAGAAGAGACCAGCACCCACCTCACTACAGCCTCCTTTCAGGTAGTTGTAGAGAGCGATAAGGTCTCCCCTCAGCCTCCTTTTCTCCAGGCTAAACCACCTGAGTTCCCTCAGCTGCTACTCATAAGACTTGTGCTCCAGGCCCTTCACCAGCTTGGTTGCCCTTCTCAATCAACAAGCACAATCCATTTGCTAGACAGCAGTGCTAAATCACACTGAAATTCTAGTAAGACCAATAGTCATCAAAAAAGGTACTTATACAGAAATCTAAAGTATCCTACATAAACTTTCTTAACGTTTCACACACTTAATGAAGTTTAACCATCTTCAAGAGTGTAGATTAGTAGGAAATGGGAAATAATTATTACATGGGTTATGACCGACATGCTAAGCACAAAAAAACTACCCAGATTTTCACTCCTCCTATTCTGATTGGGTCTCCTGATATATCCAAGAAGATAAGGCAAAGGAGACACAAAAATGCTTGTTCTTGCTTGTTTGCTTTATTTTTGAATGACTGGTGCCCACTGTTTTGAGCTCAATGAAGGACCTCACATGGATCCTTAAGTTGATAGTACTTCTACAGTAAAAAGTAAAAGAGTTGAACCCATCACGTGCAAAAAAGCTATTGTCTTAGAACAGGTACAGATTCTGTAGTAGAGATAAAGTAACAACAAATAACAGAAAAGTTATTATTCTGTAGTAGAGATAAACTAACAACAAATAACAGAAAAATTATTAAGTCACTCACTAAATTCAGTAAGGATGCTGAAGATATTAATTCAGGAATTATACAGAGTATTTTAAGGTTTTACCTCTGCACATTACAAAGATGACTGAAAAATCTGACACCAACTTCTCCAACTCACACAGGTCTTACAAAGATTTTAAGCACTAACAAACCTACATTTTGTATAGTGAAAAACTAGTTCAAGAGACAGTGTAAAACAAGCAAGCGAAGACTGCACTGTTCAGTTAAAATCACACTGACAACGGCATGCTCATGCTGATCCCGGTGCTTGTGGACTCTTCTGTAGGCTTCAACTCGCCAACAAAGCCAAAAAACAACCCCGGGTGCGGAGAGATGGGGGGGGGGGAGCAGGAGGAAGGGGTGGCAAAAGAAGGCAGGACAATAAATTAAACTGGACCATGGAAGAGTCCAATGAGCACTAGACCTACTACAAAACAGGCAGAAAACTAAGCTTGGACAATGACAACCAATGAGCAGGACCTCTCATCTCCATTCAGCTGTGACTCCTGCAGAAATTCAAGTTGCAGTGTGGGAACTTCAGGTTGTGAGCTTCACAACCTGCAGCTTCTGTGAGGAGCTGGTAGGTTTAAGGATGTTAGTGCTGATCACTTTCAAATAACCTTATCACTTTAAACAAAGTAATACACTATCTAAATACGATGTCTACAACTGATTTAGCACAGAATCAAAGGGAAGAGTGTATCTTTCTCCACTAGCTTTAACTCAGCTATTCCAACCATGCCTCGGAGATTTCCAACCCAAATGCTAATCTATTCCTGCACTGCTTATTTTGCAAGAAGCGTTGTGACCAACAGGTTGGAGGGTGGGGGTGGTAGGGTGGGAAGGGGAGGGAAGAGTAAGTGGTAGGAACGGATGACGCTCTCCATCTTGTTAGTGGACAAAGATTATAATTTTCAAGATAATTGAACTAGCTGACAGCAACTCATGACCGCACCAAGGGATGTTAACTTTACTTCTCTATTACTCATTCAAATACATGTGTATATACACACACACTCTTTTACTGGAAAAAATATATTTACAGAAGCAGACCATCAAAAAACATAATTCCCCCAGGAGGTAACCCTAAAATTGGTTTTAAAAATAAAGAATTTTGAACTGGTGTATGGCAGAAACTTAGACACCTCAGAGAATGATACTGAGTTCAAACCAAATCCTTATCTCAGTCATTGTATCATTTTTCCTTTTTCCTAGAAAAGGAGATTTGAAGACCACTGCTTATTATCATGTCATCTCTCTATGGAAAAAAATGGAGGAATGCAATTGGAAGGGTTGTTTTTAAATTATATAAGGTTCTTTGCTGTAGTATTTCCAAGACAGTGATATTTTGAGATTTCAAAATTCTTCTTTAAAATATTCTGTTATAAGAGCACTGCAGTTTATCACAACCAAACATTTTCTCATTAACAGAATGCAATACAAAGAACAAAGCTTGGAATCATGATATCAAATTCTAGCTATACCACAAATTTTTTCATACTGTCCACATTTCAAAAACTTGATGCTGATATGAACTTTTGTAAGTGGCATTCACATACACATTCATGAAGTAGTTAGGGCATGTTTTACCTCTACTACGTAAGTGTCAATAATATGATCCCGAGGCAGGAACCAATGGGCTACCTCTTCTTCATCCATCACAGGAGCAAGATTAAACTGTTTCAAGTAAGTGTTGATTAATTCTTGTACTGCTTTAGTATCTTTTTGTTCCATTGGTCTCAAACCTGAAGTCTTTGTGGCCTTATTGTAACAAAAGAAAAATAAACATTGAGATGTTGAAAGGAAAACTGCATACACAGCAAAGGCTGAAAGTAGGTTGCAGAGTCACTCTGCTTGCTATAATGCATTCATTATTAGCCTACTTTACCCCAGCCACCTAATTCATTATGCTATTTTACAAACGGCTTTCAATCAGAATTCCCTCTCTTCTAATTATTGAGAGTCTGGGGCACTTCAATCTTTATATTTCATTATTGAAACAACTTCATTTCTCCAGAGAAAGAGATACCATTGCCAACAACCTAGACTTTACGCATTTTGGTTTTTTGTTTGGTTTTTTTTTGTGTTTGGTTTTTTTTTTTAGGTCAGTCTTTATTTCTTATCTTCTTCTAAACTACCTAGGGCCCAGACACAGAAACAAAACATAAAGCAACCTGCATATCTGAAGTTAATCTGAAGACAAGAACACTTGCCATTCAAACTTATGAAAATTACAGTCAAGCTATAAACCAAAGTCAGCGGATAAAGTTTAACTGGAAATTATTTAACAAAAAAATTCCACCTATCCTTAACACTTGCAAACTCCCTTGCTTACTCAACTTCCTATACAGGCACAACTGCTGTTCTGTTAACAAAGAAGGCTTCCTCCCTGAAGCTGCCTGAAATTAAAAACCTACAGTATTTTAACAAATAAAGTTATTTATTTGACTTTAAACATCAGAAGAGGAAAAGATTGCATTCCAGTACTATGCAATTAATGTTTAAACAAGCAAAGGTGATTAAAGTTTTCTCCCTAGCTTTTGTCAGCTTTTCTGAATATTTCCTTTTAGGGAGGCTAAGTCTTGTTCTCCTCAGAGCTCATTTATCCTCCTTCATCTGTCTGAGCTACATACCTGGGCACGTATCACATTAATCATAGCAAAGTCAATTGCAAGAGCAGCTAGGTAGAGACTTGATTACTGGAAACCTGAAATTAGTGTAGCTGATTACACTCTGCTCAAAAGGCATTATTCTGGGGGAGGTATTTATTCACATACCCTGGGAGTCAGCAGCCAGATGAAAAATCAAGGCACGTTTTGCCACAGCTCTAGCCTGGGTATTACATTTTAGTCTTCCTGCTTTCCTGAGCAGCCTGCGACTATGGTTTGCCTCCACAAGAGCACATCACCTAGATTTTTAAATGCCCTGAATCCATAAGGGTATTCACCTGACTCATCAACATGACACTTCCTATGCCACATTTCATTCATAACCTCCTTATGAACTACAATATGAAAGGTTAATTTCAGCTCCCTCCAAGCCTTTGTATCTCTTCTAAAGCCATACACTGGAACAGGATGGGAGGAGAAGTGGCTGGGCTGGAACACGTTTATGGCTCAGCAATGCTCAGAATGCCCATCAGTAAATGATTATTTGCAGCCCCAGAAGTGAGAGAAAGTGTACAGAACTGGGCTAAAATTTGTTTCTCTGCTTCACATATCAAGCTGCACCAGGCATATATTCATGCAAGTATCCTGGCTCAGGATCTCCATCAGTCAAGAAAAGACATACAGAGACAAACATGCTCCTGTCCTTATTCTAAACACAGCCAGAATTTACCTCTTTCAGAAAACTCCTTGCTCAGGAGATCAAATACTTAGAAAACCCCCCCTTTTTTTTAATACCTACAGGTACATGTATAAACACAGCCTTCAGTGAGGGTGGTATTTATTAATTACAGTATTTATTATTTCTGAAAACTTTTTTTAATTCTGACTGCTCAAGTGATTAGGAATGATTAATTCCTCTTAAAGGGAGATGAGCTCCCAGTGGCAATGATATTCCAAGGACGCTAAGAAAAGAGGTTAAAATGCAAGAAACAGTGTTTGGGGCTGAGGGACAGGATAGTGTGGCCTGAATGAACAAATTTGTGTGACAGTACTGTTTATGATAACAGCCTGAAACTGAGGATAAGGAGCCTCAATAGCACTTAAACCCTTTCTTCAGAAAAAAAACTCCAAAAAAACTAAAGCACAGGACCTAAAGAGAAAACATTAGCACAAAGATTAAATCTTTGTTTTCCATGGGAGAAGCTCCCAAGTCCAATCTAAAAATAAACAAACAGCTGAGGCATATGGACTTCTACATCACTTAGTTTTAAAAGTTGATTTTCAAAGCACCTCTTTTCTATTTGCACTTCTCTGTACAGTATGTTTGCCTTAGCTATATTTTATGAATGAGATACGATGTTTTCTTTGTTTTCCATAACTTATTTTTCTGTTGAAATCTGAGTTTTATGATAAAGGAAGATGATCAGGGTACAGCTGCTGTTGTTTCTAATTATTCTCTGTAGTTACGCTTTTTGTACTGTAAGATCCTTAATCTTTAAGCTATTCTTTTCCTGTATTGTTTCCATGAGAAACAGTACTAGAGTTGCCACCAAAACCTATATTTGAAATTGTCTACTGCACTTTTTTAGACTATTAAAAATGTCTTCAAGATTTGATGGAAGCTAAATTTAGCTCTCCAAGATTAAAACCTAATTAATTTGGTTATTAATTCTTAAGCTCTGAAAACTGCTGCCCTGCACACAAGGGAGAACCTGCATGTGCAGGCACAGGTAGCATGCAGGCAGCACAGGAAACTAGTCTCTCTGACAGCAGCAGGAGTTCAGATCAAGCCATGGCACGTAGTTCATAGCAAGGAGTGCTTAGTGTATTACTCAAATATGTAAGTAGTAGAGAACCTGCAGCATCAAGCTAAATATAACCAACAGACACAATTTTCCAAAGTCAGATAAATCATTACAAAGTACTATGAGTGAGGAAAAAAGTATTTTTTTTAACCAAAAGGAAGGGTTTGTTTAAATAAAAAAGGTTTACTGATATGGTACAGGTAAAGGATATTCTGCAATCCCTCCAAGTAGAAAGGTAGCTTTTACAAGCAAAGAAATTGTTTTCAATCATAAAGCTTAAACTAGCTTCTATAGGCTATTCATTACAGCAATGAGATTTTTTATTTTTTTTTTAATAGTACATTTCAGACTACTTACAGTGACTTGCCCTGTCATGGAAATGCATCCTAAGGCTGTTTGCCAGCCTAACTATTAGCTGCAAACATGAGAAAAATTATTTTTAACTAATCTAGCTATGCCAGAGCACTTTTTTTTTTTTTTTACTAGACCACGCAAATAAATGGTACACAATGCACTGAAGAGGCTTTTGCTGAGCCTCTTTATTGCAGAAGATTAACATTCTCTGACAGAACAGAAAAAGCTGTGAATTAGAGTGTAATCAACAATCCCACTGCACTGAGCCAACTTTCTGATGGACTTTTCAGAGAATTTTAAGACATGAACTATTAATTTTCTGTTCCAATAATCTTTTATCAGATTAACCATACCAAGAATAGTTTTATGCATCTTCAATTCAATCCCACATGTTTATGAAGTCAAGGCTTCTGGTTTTTTTCTTTGTTTGTTTAAGCCTTTTAGTTCAAAATTTGTATTTTCTCCATATACAGATCTACATTTCTGGCAATACTCTCTTCTGTTTAGTATAGCCCTTAAGGTCTTTTTCATCAACCAGAGATTTTTTTTAAAATTTTTTTTTAATGTCCTGCACACACTGCCTTTCCACAGAAAAGCCTGTGCTGTCAGAGACAGATGGAAGGTTATTTTGGGCCTCACAGTAACTGTGGGGATTCTCTAGAAGTCATACTGCTTACATCAGGAAGTCTGTAGAGCTTCATTGTTCTTTGTAGAGTCATGTTTCTACTCAAATGTGAAAATTTCACCTCCACCAATTTTCTGGGATTCAGTGATCGATGCCAATACCTGGAAATAAAATTAATAATGAGATTAAATAGTATTTTAAGTGTCAGCTTTACTTGCATCCATTTCTCGCTTTGCTCCTTCTCCTCTCCAAATTTGTTTCTAAGCAAGCCTGTACTATGTCTGTAAGAAGCTTGAGCAACAAAAGATAAGGAAAAGCTATATCCAAGCAATAGCTTTTAAACAGGCCTGCTATCACCATACTTTGAATCTAAGCAAATGCTTTTTATTACAGAATCAGTAATCACAGGGCTAAACATTTTAGTACTTGCCATAGCCCTACCAATCTCACCATACTTAACATGGTAACATTTATTTTCTTGTACAGACAGGACCCTCTGCTCATGTCTAAGTAGCTTGTTGAAGGAGATCTCCTCTTCCTAGATCATTGTGCAACAGAACATCCATGGTTACTCTAACACAGCATGGCTGGTGGTTTTTTTTTCCCATCCTTCCTTACAGAAACTTACAGGACCTTTGGTGTCCATAGGTACAAACACAACTTTAAATGAAAAAGTATCCTGTCCTCCAGAAGGATAGACAGCTGAACTAATACTGCTGGAACTGAACTTTTCCCATTAGAAATAAAATGCATTCCAAGCAAACAAAATTACACTTCATTACATACATATCTTCTCACGTGATAGTTTTCCAATCTTTATCAAATGCCAATTAAATCCTCCCTTCTCCAGGAAAGATGAAAATATTTCAAAAAAGCAAATCATACAATTCCCAGAAATGCTCTGCCATCTTTGGCAAGCAACCTGGTCAACAGGGAAGCATCCCAGCAGGGAAAAAGGCCACTTGAAAAACACAGGTATACAATGTTGTCATTGCTAGCATGGCTTCCACCAGAAGGTCAACAGAAACATCTATTTAAGGTACAATAAACAAACCAAAATTAGATTTTAGTCTGAGAAGCTGTTTTATCCAAGGCACAGGGGGAGAAGGGGAGAGAAGCAGGGAGAAGCACAGGAAGGAGCGAGAGGGAAAGTGACAAAAGAAAACAACCCTGAAAAAACACTCAGGCCTTCAGGTTAGACAAGGCCACAACATTTAGTTTCTTTGAATTTTATGTTTTTATTGTTTCTAGCCAACTACATAAAATATTCTTTAAAATGACTGCTATAGGAACCGATATTATTATGAACATCACCTAGGTTACCTGCAAGTGGCCACAGGCTTGGGGAGTACCACTCCAGCAGTGTAAACAGCCTGAAAAATTCCTTCCAGGTTTACTCTTCTGGTTATTTCCCGAATCAGTACAGGTGCTACCCGTTTAGATCTCAGTTTCTTATGGACACACAGAAAATTGATTTCTACCATTTTCTTCACACTAAAAGGACATTAAATAGTGGAAAAGTTACAAAGAGTTGCACATTGCGTATTTTCATTTCCATAATTGTAGTTTTCCATGTTGTGACAGAAGAATTTGAGGTAAAAATAAATTGGCCTGTGACAAAGTACATCTGCAACAAATACTAACCTATGATACAGTGACTGCATTGGCAAATTGTGCAATATGCAAGCTGTGTCTAAGCTGTTTGCAACACTCCTTTTCCAGAGCTCTATCGAGGCTTAATCAATTGCCTTACTTTAAGATGCAGAATGGCATCCAAGCACATGCTACGTGGTATCATTAATACTTTATGACTGTCAGTGTATGAAGAGCTGGCCAAGGAAGTCCAGCTGACTGACTGTCCTTTAAATACTTTCTAGTAGGATCAGAAAATTCTTTGTCATTATCTGTATCATCCATCAATAAGCAAATTCCTTACATATGTATTATCGGTTTTCATTGTAAGGAGCCCACAAGCTTTTCTGGGGGGAAGGGTGAAGAAGAGTAAAAAAAAGTCTCTGCTACATACACAGGATTCGTCTGACTCTTTATGGTCAGTGAGCCTCCTTCTCTCTTTTTAAGTTCTCTGTGGCAATGGATACCAGTGTAAGATCTGTTTCATGGTGTTATCCTTTTACAAGTACAAAAGTAATGGTGCATTTTACCTGTCATAAATACGAATATTTGCAGGGATGGCACTTATGAATCCTACCAGTTTTTTGTTTGAAGACACTCTAACCCCACAGTGCCATTGGGGTAACCAGCCTGGAGGACGTAGCGCCCTAGAATTGATTACAGAAATAATTACAAATTACTGCCTAAGAAGATGTAATAAAAACACCCTTCTTTGCACTCCAGCCAGAGCAGAATGTAGAACTTGCTACTCACCACAGAAGAAATTCAGGTGAATAATCAAACCTAAACATATTATCATCATCTTCTACGTAATTCTCATTTAACAGTGTGTATAACTCCTTCAGCTGAAAACACACACAAAAAAATCCAAAGATTTATCCACACACATCAATCAGAATAAACTTCAATAATTTTAGATACATATAAAAATTGTTTTACTTACAACTTCAGCATTGCTAAGATCCAACGTGTCCCACATAAAACCTTGTGGCAAAGAATATGGCTCTAGGCGGACATTGTCCTTATCTGGTTCGATTGCACCGTGTGAAGTTATAACTTCATCTTTTGAGGGAGGAGGAGGAAAAAAATAAAAAAACATAAATCAAAAGAACAGTTACATTGCTAGCTTTCCTGATAGTTCTCAAAACTGCATTTAACTTACAACATGTATCTTCTCATAATTACGTGATAGGAACATGAAGCTTTTCAAAATTTTTGAAAAAAATTTATATTATTAGCTTATACTACTCATTTTCACAGATTGCATTCAGACTAATGACCATCTCATCAGAATATCTATAGATACACACAGAACAGCTCTACCTCAACTGAGACCCAGTATTTTGTAACACAGGACAGCAGACAGCAATTTATCAGCACATGCACAGCATTTAGCCAGCCACAAGATCCACAGTCTCATCATGAGAAAGATGTACTCACAGCTAACAAGCTATGGCTCGGATCCTGTTCACCACTGACTTGAACAGACCTGAACTCAACAGGATTACTCAGGAGCAGTGGCATGGCAAAGCCAGGGCATTTAAGGGATGCTGGTGAAATGTGAAATTTGTTCCTAAAATCCTACATGAAAGCATGCTTTCATCTCTTCCCTTACTTTACAACTCTGGTCCCTCAGCATATAGCTATAAACAGAAGCTGTTCCTCTTCTATGGAGCAGCACCTGCCAAATAACAGAATCATAGAATCATTTAGGTTGGAAAAGACCTTTAAGATCATCAAGTCCAACTGTACACCTAACGCTGCCAGGTCTACCACTAAACCATGTCCCTAAGTGCCGTATCTACACATCTTTTAGATACCTCCAGGTACAGTGACTCAATCACTTCCCTGGGCAGCCTGTTCCAATGCCTGACAACCCTTTTGGTGAAGAAATTTTTCCTAATATCCAATCTAAACCTCCCCTGCCACAACTTGAGGCCATTTCCTCTTGTCCTATCGCTTGTTGCTTGGGAGAAGAGACCGACCCCCACCTCGCTACAACCTCCTTTCAGGTAGTTGTAGAGAGCGACAAGGTCTGCCCTCAGCCTCCTTTTCTCCAGGCTGAACAACCCCAGTTCCCTCAGCCGCTCCTCATAAGACTTGTGCTCCAGGCCCCTCACCAGCTTCGTTGCCCTTCTCTGGACACGCTCCAGCACCTCAATGACTTTCCTGTGGTGAGGGGCCCAAAACTGAACACAGTACTCGAGGTGCAGCCTCACCAGTGCCGAGTACAGGGGAACAATCACCTCCCTGCTCCTGCTGGCCACACTATTTCTGATACAAGCCAGGATACTATTGGCCTTCTTGGCCACCTGGGCACACTGCTGGCCCACATTCAGCCAGGTGTCAAGCAACACCCCCAGGTCCTTTTCCCCCACGCAGCTTTCCAGCCACTCTTCCCCAAGCCTGTAGCATTGCACAGGGTTGTTGTGACCCAAGTGCAGGACCTGGCACTTGGCCTTGTTGAACCTCATACAACTGGCCTCGGCCCATCGATCCAGCCTGTCCAGATCCCTCTGTAGAGCCTTTCTACCCTCAAGCAGATCAACGCTCCTGCCCAACTTGGTGTCATCTGCAAACTTACTGAGGGTGCACTTGATCCCCTCGTCCAGATCATTGATAAACAGAACTCATATTAAATAGAACTGGCTCCAATACTGAGCCCTGGGGAACACCACTTGTGACTGGCCACCAACTGGATTTAACTCCATTCACCACAACTCTTTTGGGCTTGGCCATCCAGCCAGTTTTTTACCCAGCCAAGAGTATGCCTGTCCAAGCCATAAGCAGCCAGTTTTTCCAGGAGAATGCTTTGGGAAACGGTGTCAAAGGCTTCACTAAAGTCCAGGTAGATAACATCCACAGCCTTTCCCTCATCCACTAAGCAGATAACCTTGTCATAGAAGGAGATCAGGTTGGTCAAGCAGGACCTGCCTTTCATAAACCCATGCTGACTGGGCCTGATCACCTGGTTGTCCTGTACGTGCTGTGTGACGGCACTCAGGATGATCTGCTCCATAACCTTCCCTGGTACCGAGGTCAGACTGACAGGCCTGTAGTTCCCCAGATCCTCCTTCCTGCCCTTCTTGTAGATGAGTGTCACATTTGCTAACCTCCAGTCAACTGGGACCTCCCCGCTTAGCCAGGACTGCTGATAAATGATGGAAAGTGTCTCGGTGAGCACTTCTGCCAGCTCCCTCAGTACCCTTGGCTGGACCCCATCCAGCCCCATAGACCTGTGTGTGTCTAAGTGGTGTAGCAGGTCGCTAACCATTTCCCTTTGGATTATGGGGGGTTTATTCTGCTCCCTGTCTTCCAGCTCAGTGGGCTGGATACCCCGAGAATAACTGGTCTTACTATTAAAGACTGAGGCAAAGAAGGCATTAAGTACCTCAGCCTTTTCCTCATCCTTTGTCACTATGTTTCCCCCCACATCCCACAAAGGATAGAGATTCTCTTTAGCCCTCCTTTTGCTGATAATGTATTTATCGAAACATTTTTAATTGTCTTTTATGGCACTAGCCAGATTAAGTTCTAGTTGGGCTTTGGCCCTTCTAATTTTCTCCCTGCATAACCTCATCCTTGTAGTCCTCCTGAGTTGTGTGCCCCTTCTTCCAAAGGCCATAAACTCTCTTTTTTTTTCTCCTGAGTTCCAGCCAAAGCTCTTCGTTCAGCCAGGCTGGTCTTCTTCCCTGCCAGCTAGTCTTTTGGCACATGGGGATGGCCTACTCCTATGCCTTTAAGATTTCGTTCTTCAGGAATGTCCAGCCTTCCTGGACTCCTTTGCCCTTCAGGACTGCCTCCCAAGGGACTCTGTCAACCAGGCTCCTAAACAGGCCAAAGTCTGCCTTCTGGGAGTCATAGAATCACAGAATGAATGACAGAACGGTTTGGGTTCGAAAGTACCTTAAAGATCATCTAGTTCCAACCACCCTACCATAGGCAAGGATATCTCCCACTAGATCAGGTTGCTCAAAGCCTCATCCAACCTGGCCTTGAACACTTCCAGGGAGGAGGCATACACAACTTCTCTGGGCAACCTGTTCCAGCATCTCACCACCCTCACAGTCAAAAATTTCTTCCTAATATCTAATCTAAATCTACCCTCTTTCAGTTTAAAACCGTTACCCCTCATTCTATCACTACACTCCCTGGTAAAGAGTCCCTCCCCATCTTTCCTGTAGGCCCCCTTTAAGTACGAGAAGGGTGCTATAAGGTCTCCCCAGAGCCTTCTCTTCTGCAGGCTGAACAACCCCAGCTCTCAGCCTATCCTCATAGGGGAGGTGCTCCAGCCCTCTGATCATCTTCATGGCCCTCCTCTGGACTCATTCCAACAGGTCCACGTCTTTCTTATGTTGGGGGCCCCAGGACTGAACACAGTACTCTGGGTGGGGTCTCACAAGAATGGAGTAGAGGGGGAGAATCATGTCCCTCAACCTGCTAGCCACACTTCCTTTGATGCAGCACAGGATACGGTTGGCTTTCTGGGCTGTGAGCACACATTGTTAGCTCATATTCACTTTTTCATCCACTATTACCCCCAAGTCCTTCTCCACAGGGCTGCTCTCAGTCCACTCATTGCCCAGCCTGTATTTGTGCTTGGGATTGCCCAAACTTACGTGCAGGACCTTACACTTGGCCTTGTTGAACCTCATGAGGTTCACACGGGCCCACCTCTCAAGTCTGTCAAGGTCCCTCTGGATGGCATCCCTTCCCTGCAGCATGTCGACTGCACCACACAGCTTGGTGTCATCAGCAAACTTGTTGAGGGTGCACTCAATCCCTCTGTCCATGTCACCAACAAAGATCCAAGGGGCCAACAAAAGTCCAAGGAGGCAGTTCTGCTAACTCCCTCCTTCTCCAAGAATTTAAAACTCTGTCATTTCCTGATTGTTGTGCCCAAGACGGCCTCCAACCATCACATCACCCACGAGTTCGTCTCTGTTTGCCAACAACAGGTCCAGTGGGGCACCTTCGCTAGTTGGCTCACTCACCAACTGTGTCAGGAAGTTATCTTCCATGCACTCCAGGAACCTCCTAGACTGTTTCCTCTCCGCTGTATTGTATTTCCAGCTCACATCTGGTAAGCTGAAGTCCCCCATGAGAACAAGGGCTAGCAATTGTGAGACTTCTCGCAGCTGCTTACAGAATATTTCACCTGCCTCTTGATCCTGTTTGGGTGGTCTGTAACAGACTCCCACCACAATATCTGCCTTGTTGGCCTTCCCCCTGATTCTTAGCCATACACACTCAACCCTATTGTCACCATCACCAAGGTCTAGACAGTCAAGTGTTCCTTTGTAGTATGAACTTTCCCCAAATGATGTGCAATCCTCACAAATAGTTATGGCCTGATGTCCAGTTTGGAAGGTCATCATTACCAGCACTTTTATGCAAACTCTGGAAAGTACCAACAGCCTAAACATTACTGCCACTACATGGCAGACTTGCCTAACTGAAGAACCTACTGCTAACAACCTTAACTAGAAGGCAGAAGGATTCTGAAGTTAATTTATTGCAAAGATCCCTAGAGCTATTTCTTGAATCAACAGGTGATTTTTTTCTACCTAAACATATCCAGCATATCAAATAGTGAAGACTTCCCAATATGTTAATTCAGCAGATAAAGGAAAAACTACAAGAAGGAGGGGGGGGGGGGGGGGGGGGGGGGCACAATTCCAATGGGATCAAGAAGCAATTCATAAATACTGTTGAACAAAACCTCTGCTGGCCAAATTCAACAAAACATATTTCTACTGAACAACACTAACAAATCATTTTTAGAGCAAATGTATTGGTCCTTTTAGGCTCGCAAGTGACAGACTCTCATCTAGAAGTGCTGTAAGATACATTGACTAACCTGAACTGAACTCCTGGAACTGCTGTGCAGACACCTGAACTAGGTCTGAAAAAGCTTTGTTATGGCCAGAGTATTTTTTGATTTACACATCAACTTAATTCAGCTAGGCTCTTCCTTCACCTAGGCAGGATTACTGTGACAATTATTACCATTAGTTTAGAGAGGTATCCGGATAGAGTTTGTATGGAGAAGAGCCAGGGCAGGTCAGTTCAATCCAGTGGAAAATACTGCATCCAGGGACTCTGCTCTGGACTTCTCTATGCAAGGAAGTCAGGAAGAAATGAGATCACTGTGGATTAAACTATAGAAATGGATTAATATGAAATGCTGCCCTGTGGAGAGAGAGAGCGAGCAGAGTGCTCCTGTGCTTTAGACTCTCCCTTATTTCTGCTTATTCTACACCAGTCTCCAATGCCATGGAGAGACATCTGCAGAACGGAACAATGACAGCTATTGCACTGAGACTGCTTTACTTGTGGGGTCCCCAAGTTTTGTTGGCACTGATGAGCTACAACTGGTTAACTTGAAGATAATGAAGTGGGAAGATAATGAAGTGGGAAGAAGAAAGTTCAGAAAGCAATTCAGAAAAAGCAAGACAGTCAGCAACTACCTTCTCCAACAAAGACTAAGATTTACCAACTGTGTTATCAGGGATCAGATCAGTATAAAAAGTAATCTGCCAAATTCCTTACAAAATTAAAGGCAATGAGAGGTCACCTCACCATCTCACTTGATACCAAGAACAGACTCTGTGAAAGCATGTCTTCAAGACAGTATACATTGTGGAGGAAGCACGTGAACACACAGCAGTAGAAGTGTTCACACACGACAGAAGTGCCATTATCCACTTAAAGCTCCATGAAAACAGTGTAACCTACAGCAGGAGAGTCATTCTCTCTGTGATAGCAAATCTATTTATTTAAAAAAAAACATTAAGGGAAAATAAATAAATAAATAAAATTGAAGTTTACTCTTTGTCACCACTTAGGTTCTTATTCTCCCTGAAGTGGAAAGGACTTCTACGTTATGTTGTTCAAGAGTTCAGACCTAAAATATACAAAGGAATGCTATTTCAATAGCATTTCCCATTTTTATAGAGAGCATCAGAATGAGATTTATTAACACCGTATTTTGTTGCTTATCATTGGGGAGTGGGGGGGCAAGCACTTTCCTAGAGAACATCAAGAATTCCACATAAACTACAGAAAAGATTAAGGATCTCTACTGCAGACAGTCCAACTCACAGCTGTTTTGGAGAACATGCCACACAGCTGGCACACATTCTTTTAGTGGTCAGTAAGACAGATCTTATGCCCAGGTCCAGTTATACTTACTAAGTTTAGGTACAGGTTGCGTATCCCAAAACTGGTATTTACGTTTGGTAGCCTCATCAATATTCTTTGCTGGGCCTTGGCATGCAGAGAGCAGCTCCATCGCTCTCTGGATGTCTTGAAGCTTCTGCATTGGAATGGCTGGATTCTGGACACAAACAGAAGAGGAAGCTTATTGAGTACATTTACTTTGAACAAGTTGTACCAACATGCTCATTTATTTTACTGTTACGTGTTCTTTCTTCTCATCATGGTTAGTTTAGGTATAACCTTTGGAGGCAGGAGGGTGGAAAGTTAGGTGGGCAACAGACAAGCAACTTCACAAGATACTTAATGGTTTTGAGTAGCGCTTGCATTTAACCATGAAACTTCAGTGTTAACACATTTAACACAAATACTGCAGCATTAAGGCAGGATACCAGTATCACAATAAAAAGCTTCTTATATTCCCTGCCCCTCCCTGCCCCGTGAAATACAATAAAACAGCAAAAAGCACATCAGCTTAGACATCTAACAATCTAAAGATACCACTGGTACGCAGAGATGTTTGAAGTTGTACTTTACACATACAATATAAAATAATATTTAAATTCAGTATGGTTCAGTATTTCAGATACACTGTACTGCTACAAATATCCACTTTTTAACCTTAGTCATATTATATCTGCCTTCTATTAGCTTGCAATTATTATAGTAAGTACCCTTCTGCATTGTATCGTATGTAGTTGACCATCTTGCCACTAATGCCAACTGTGCCAACACTCACAACTGAAGATAATGTTAACTGATAGAAGCAGACTGACAAAATAAACCAATTTTCCACTTAAAAGTTGAAAAATCTGTTCTATAAAGTTATTTGAAAAGCATAAAACCTAAGGCTAAGCATTTCTAAACTGAGCTCTTACACCCTCACTTTTGATCACTCTGAATAAGTGTAACTGGAACGAGAATTTTACCTGCATAGGAAAGTACAGAGGAATAATAGTAACAGACTTCTAAATCTAAAGGGATCTTCCTCTCTCTCTTTTTTAATCTATTTACTTGTTTTGTTTCGTTATCCCCCAAACGGCAAGTCCTATTCTGAGACATACTAACAGCATGCTTGTGTTCCAGTTTTCCCAGACTCCAGTGCAAAAAATACATCTGAAGGAATAGTCTCAAATGCATTGGAAAATTTCAAGCAATTCTGCATCAAGCTAGATGTGGGTTTTGTTTTTTTTTTTTTTTTACTGAGTATCAATGGATCACTATTTCCATATTTCATCTTTCTAGGAATTATGTGTTGAAAAACCACCAAAAATTACATGTAATAATGATGTAAAGCTTCATTTGGATGGGCATCTGCCTCTAATATCCTCAGCCACAAAAGGAGTAAAACTCCCTGCCTGTAGCTCACGCAGGCCATCATTTTTACTTATAATAAAAACTTGTACTCTCTAAATATTATGCAATTTCTTTCATTAATTTAAGTATTGTGAAATTTTACCTGTGAGCATGCTTTAAACACCTGTCATCTGAGTAGTTATGAATTAACATATTTATACTCTTTAGAGCAACAAAATTGCAGCATAAAAAACCTACCCTATTTCTAGATCCAGATTACAGTGACATAAATTACTTTTCTCAACTATCAATTTGTCTATTACAAACTGGCCTGATACAAATACTTCTAATGCCACTAGATAAATTCTGAAATCATACATAAATATTGACATAAAATAAACATACAAAGTAAATTACAGTAAGTCTCTAATGTTTTTTCTACATTATGAAGAAGAAAACAGAAAATCTAAAAAAAAAATATTAGGTTCTAAAAAGATCTTACTAGCATATGTAAAGTTAAAAGTTCATGTTCTGGTACCAAATACAACATGGCTAGGGACATCAGAAGGAATCTCCTTTCCTTTCAAAATGTTCAGAGATCAGCCTTGCTAAGAAGTTTACTTGCAACCCTTTCTGTTTTCCTTTAATGGAAAGCCAGAAAAACCTATACAGAACTTCACATCAATTAGAAAGAAGAGTGATTTTGTTTAATTTCAGTTTAGGGGAAATATCTCTTCACAGCACAAGACGGCACTGTTGTGCAACAAGGCTGAGGTATGGAATGCTTTCTTTGCCTCTGTTTTGGTGACAAGTTCTGACCTCAGACCTTTGATGACCCTCAGCTTTGTAGCACAGTCTGTGAGACTCCCATTAACCACAGCAGGAGAGAAAGTTAGGGATCACTTAGCAAACTAATCATGGACAGGTCCATAAGAACTGACCGGATGCATCTGAGGGTGCCGAGGGTGCTGGCTGATGTTACTGCAACAAGCACCTATCAAGTTTAAAAGGTTAGAGCAATTGGTGGAGGTTTCTTATGAATGGAAAAAGGGAAATGTCACACCCATCTTCAAGAAGGCAAGGGGGAAGAGGATTTTGAGAACTCAGAGGTCAATACTGTTTAACGATCTGGATGTGACAAAGAGTGCTTTCTCTGCAAGTGCATAAATGATACCTAGTTGGGAAGAATGGTTGATATGCTGGACAGCAGAGCTGCTATTCAAAGCTACTTTGACAGGCTGGAAACAGAAACTTCATGAAGTTTGACAAAGGCAAATACAAAGTCCTGCATCTGGGACAGAAAAAGCCCACATAATGGCAGAGGCCAACACCGACTGGCTAGGAAGTAGCTCTGCAGAAAAGAACTTGGAGGTCCTGGTGGGCAGAGAGCTGAACATGAGTCAGCAGTTTGCTGCCCAGCAAAGGACAGCTGCATACTGGGTTGTACCAGTAAGACTGTCCAGCAAGTCTTACCCTTTATCTGGCACCCCTGAGATTGCATCTCACAGTTTTGGGTTCCCCATTAGAAAGAAAACATTGACATAGTGGAGCGAGTTCAACAGAGGGCCACCAAGATGATCAGGGTGCTGATGCACATGACGTACAAGGAGAAGATGAGAGACCTTGGTTTGTTCAGCCTTAAGAAGAGAAGGTTAAGGGAGTACGAGAAATCTCATTGCTGCCTAATGGGAGGATGTAAAGAAAACTGAGCCATGTCTTTTCAGAGCACGATAGGATGAGAAACAATGGACAAAAGTTGCCAACTAGCAAAATCCATTTAGATATAAGGAATTACTATTTTTTTTAACCACAAGTGTAGTCAAACACTGGAATAGGTTGCCCACCGAGGTTGTGAAGTCTTCATCCTTGGAGAACAAACAACCTGAGCAGCCTGATCTAGTTGGATCTGCTCTAAGCAGGAGGTTGGTCGAAAGATCTCCAGAGGTCTCTTCCAACCTAAGTTATTCTGTGACTATGTTGTGTAGGCCACTAGTGACTACAGTAATGACTGACAATATTGCAGATCTGGCAAGCTTCATTTATGTCAGTCTGGACAGTCTACATCACTGGGACTTGTAATGGGGAGAGATTAAAGTCTTGTGAGATGGGCAGTGAAGTGTCCTAAAGGTCATCATAAGCATAACGTGCTAACAAGCATTTATTGCTGTGGTTACACTCATGCCAGTGTTCAAAAAGTCCGCTATCACAAATAAGAGAGGGAGAAGCCAAGATGACTTGCTGTTCTGTTTTCCTCCAGACTGGTACACCTGTTTACGAACTCACCTGACCTCAAAGTCTTTTTTCAAAATAATTTTCAATGAGTTCAGAAGCCCCACTGAGTATTACCTGATGATCCTGCAAATATTCTCTTAGTAAGGTGTACAATGTCAGTTTCCTCTGAAATATTTTGTAAACTTCTTTTCAACAAAGAGCAAGCAAATGTTAAGAGCCTTTTTTTCTATAATATATTTCACATAGCACAAGGAATACAGAATTTAAATATCACTTGAGTAGCAGAGAAAATAAATATACTTCTCCACACTGATCCAGATCAGCAGTCTAAGATGCTGTCAAAAAATCTGAAACAGGAAAGTTGTCCAAGACAGAGAAACTCATCTACTTATCAGTGTGTACACCTGGAACACAGCAGAGAAGGCAACCCCCCCCGCCGCCAGCCAACACTGATGCACTTGCAACTAGAGAAAAGTGGAAGCCATATCAGAACAGTAAAATGGTTTAGCTGGCTAGAGCTTGAGAGAAAGACTTAAATAAGACCTTTTATTTTATGCCAATAAAAGAGAAGGTTTTGTAACATTGCTAACAAACTGGCTAAACTTCTTGTGACAGTAAAATAATCACAAAGAGTGCCATCCTAAGTACACAACTTAGAACAAGGATAGGCTTCCACATTTGCAAAACACATCATGCTAGAGAAATGGTGTGCAAGACTGCAAGGTGCTCAGGACTAAAATCTCGCACATGAAAACAAAAAAAGTGAAGCAGCTTCCTTTTAATGCAATTAGAGGCAACATATGGAACAGTAAGCTTGGTCAGCAGGGAACCAAGGAACTCCCAGGACACCACAGCAATGAACGATGTCTTTATGTTAACATTAAAACTGACTTCACTCCAATTGTGAAAGAGTTTGAGGTTACTTGGTCATCACTTGCAAACAGTCCTCTTGTATTAGCAATTCATGCCACCTGCTTTATAGAAACACAGTATCAAAACATGTGGTGAAATCAGAAGTACTTAAGATGCCTCTACATATTTTAAGTGTCCCCTGTGCCAAATGTGCCCGTTCAAAGGAATGGGGGTGACAGAGAGAATATCTAAAGGGACAACACAAAATCTATCAGTATGTTAGTGAGCCAGAACACAACTTTTTTCCCTAAAATTAGTTGGTAGCCCCAATGTACTTGATAAATCTTATAGAATGAATAGTACTACTGGTACAACAGTGTAACTTTCTCCACATTAATCTGATAAAGCAAATAAAACTACTTCAACAGGCTCAATTGTCCATAAACTTTCATATCATCAAGTTATAAACTTCAGTTCTCAGGTTCAGATTTCTCTTGAGAGAAAAGCTGTACGTTAAAAAGCCACCACATCATATTATTCACCATGCGTTCACATGGGAGTCAAAAGCACCTAGACAATGCTATTTTGTCACAAAGCCCACAAAGACTGTACATCCCTCACATAATTTTGCATTCTTATTTACAGCAGAGGCCTTTCAGATGGCAAAGTTTCTTCAGTCTGTATCTCCATGTTAGAGATTACCGCATTTTATGTAAGATGACATGCTGCTTGTTTGCCCAAATGAGACTCTGGTTAGCACAGCAAGTACACCTTCATCCCTCCTACTGCTGATGCTCACCATGAGATAGCATTACACTGTACAAGTTACTGAAACGGCACTAAGCCAAGTTAGATGGTGGCTAAACTAAAGGCAATTCCCAAACACAAAATCTATTTAAAAGCATTACCACTGCAGATTAAGATTCCCTGTGACGAAGCTGTCACTAGCCTGAGTTCTAGCTGCTGGAAAAGAAAGACAAAACACCTCCTCCTCCGCTTTTCTCAGAGTACACCACCGTGGTGGTGACGCTGACTCTCCAGCTAACTTCATACAGTCTGCAAACACCAGGTCTTACCTCGCTTCTGTCTCTGTTCAGGACAGTAGCCATTTGCTTAATTCCGACGTGTTAAGGCAGAACTACCAACTTGCTTTTACAAAAAGCAACACACAAATTAAAATTAAATTAGAAAGAAAGCACAAATTAAAACAGAACCAGGCTCTCACTTTTGAAGGCTGTTGAATTTTAATCTCCTGGGAGTCAGACGCAGAATCTGATTTGGTGCCTCCAGAATTTGGTTTCTCCTTTTTTCTCTTCTGCTTCTTTTTCTTCTTCTTCGCTCCCAAATCCCCTCCAGGACTTCTGCCAGAGATTCAGAGAATGTGCAATGAGAAAAATCAATACCACCAAGCTTAAAATTAAAAAAAGTTAAATATGGAAAAGCCAGCATTTTAATATGAAAAATCTAACAGCAGCTTGAATCTGAAGAAAAGGCAGGGGAAAGGAAGGAAGGGGGGAGCTGAGAGCATTGATGAAAAACTCCCCTCAAGTGCCTTCTGATTTGTTTTATACTCAAGACCCCAGCACAACCAGGTGTTTTGACACACTAGCACCAAATTGTGACACTATGTAACAGCCAGTGCTCTTCTTCAGGCTATTACCCAGCACAAACATGGAACAACCAAATTCAACAGAGTTTGGAGTAACTCAGGGAAGTGCAGGAACTGAGAAAAGTAACCTCCTTGGAAATTCAGTAACTATTAGTGGCCCCATACTTTTCCCCCTACCTGCTCAACCATCAGGTATACCTAAATTTGAGAAGAATCCAAACAAAAACATTCTGTTTTCAGGGAATTTTCTTTCTAATTTAAGTAGTGATGAAAGTCTTGCTGAAATCTCAGTAAGAAACAACACAAAACTAACCAAATATTTGTGCTTTAAAACAGTAAGTACAATGGGGTCAACTTTAATTAAAAAAGCCCAACAACGAAGTATACATTGCACTTGCAGATTCTGACACATTTTGACTATTGATAATACATCTCCTTTCTTTAAGAAGATTCTAATTTGACAAATAATCAAGATATAGAATCAAGATTAGATTAGAATTTGCAAAGTGTGGGAGGTGTTGGCAGCTCTCAGACAGGAGGTAAATAAGTAGGCAATGAGTCAGTTAACACTGAATCCTCTTCAAGAGGTTAACCTCCCAGCAAAAGCATATGTATATAATGGAGCTCAAGACAGATACTAGGGTTTTGGGGGCTTGGGTGTTTTTCACTGGAAAAGAAAAAAGTCAATGCAACAAACAATTGTTTTTAATTCTGGAGGGCAAAAAAAACCCCAAAATATCAGGTATGATACTTGCAAGCCAAAAGAAAGAGAACTGAGAACTTAACTAAAGTTAAGATCAACATGTTTGCAAGGGCCACGTTATTCACTGTTAACATGCCCGCTTCTACGATTACGATGCCCGGTCTTAGCATCTATACCTTGTCAGAGCTGAAGTTGGCAAGAAAACACCCAAATGTCCAACTGGGAGGCCAAAAGCCTGCAATTAATCAAACATGCAACTAAACAAAGACTCATTTTTGTGAGATCATTACTGTCCTCTAGAACAGCCTGTAGTGAAAGATCAACTCCAAGAAGTCCTTAACATTCACAGTTACACTGGGTTAAGTTATACTCCCAGGAAGAGGGGAGAGAGTTACAAACGCAGCACCCTCTGGGACCAGATCAAGGAGCTACTCTACGGACAGCAGTGTAGCAGCCCAAACACTCACACAGGAGAGAGAAGAGAATCTGTAGTATTTAGTAGAAGTCTGCAGAAACAAAAGATGGAGTTGTGTAACTGAGGCAGGGAGAAAATTTTCTGTTGTAGAATGAAGATACTGCCTGATCACCTAGACGATTCTGTTAAGAATTTCTACACTCTCAGTTTAAAATAATCAAATTTAAATCTATTTGAAAGCCTGTATACCAAGCTGACATTTTGTACAGAATTTAAACACAGAACAGACCCAGAGGCCTGGCAAGAGGTTATAAACACAAGAGAGTGAAAAAACCAAATGTGTACAAGACCTAGGACTTCACCACCTCTGGCAAAACTGAGATAAAAATACTAGGCAGAGCAATTTCACCTTTGCTAAGGTTCATTTAATGACATACCCTTCTACCTTCTTGAACTGTCCACAGACTTCTGCCTTTTCCTCTAACATCTCACATACAGCAAACAAATGATGCCACTGTGTCCTTGAGATGACTCCCAAGAGCTTTTGTGTCGAACATAAGTCTACTAGGAGTTTCAGCAAACGCCGTTCCTGAACAGATGCCCTCAGCAGGCACCGAACCCCAAGTCACACCAGTGCGTCTCACTTGTCCTCTTGCCTTTCAGCAGGAGCCGGCCCCAGTTACACCACAGGGGAATTCTGCTCACTGGGATTACCTAAGGGTCAACGTTTTATTTAGTTTGGTGAAATAATGAACGACTACTCAAAAAAAAGTTTGGCAGCTATGGAGAAAAAGCAGCTTTGCCAAGCTTTACTAATGTTATCCCCAGTTAAACTGTACTTTTACCAGTATAATCTTAGTTGGTTCTTTGACCAGCTCAAGGTCTTTTTCATATAGACATGCATAATTTTTTAGCTAGGAAAGAGGGAAGACAGGACTAAATTGCTGTAAAATATACATGCATTTAAAACTACTCTTTTAAAAAAAATCTTCCAAAATCCCAGTCCTCAGCTTATGATGTTCAGGTTTAGAGCTTTCACACTGCCTCTTGCAAAATAAATACTCGTACCTTTGTCTGACAGTTACCCAGGGACCATTCAGAGAAGTTATTTATGCACAGTCCCCTGCTTGGGTCAGTCTTTTTTTACTGTTGCAGGCCACAGAATGTAAAAAGAGGGTTTAAAGTGAGACCCACTTGTCCCTCAGCTATTTAGGCACGCCTGCAACCCAGAGATTTGGCAGCAGGCAGCACACAGAAACTGCTACTGAGTAAACAGGTTTGTCCAACACAAGTTACAACCAGAGATACCAAGCAAATTAGGGCAAAAGCAAAACCAAAACATCTCAGGACTTTTTGTCCTTCTCATACTCTGCCTTGAAAAGAACCAAAAGGCTCCAAAACTGGGAGTGAGAATGGCTGGGAAGGGAGGAACTTTGTTGCTCAACTTGTAGTAATTACACTGGACATGACAGCACAAAGGATATGCAAAGGTAACAAGATTAAAAGCAAAGACTCCTATTAAAAGCTTTTCTCTTCATTAAATATTCTTGTATAATAAGATCTGAGTTCTCCTTTGTCTGGTCAGATACACATTTCATGGTGTCATCGTATAGGTATCTCACTCTTAGAAGTTTGGGGAAGGAAAAAAAAAAAAGTTTCCCACTTCTGTGAAAGCTAATCTTTAAACGTGAAATCTCTTTTGCTGAACTACCCTGTCACCACCAAAGTGACGCAACTTGGATCGCAGGTCCCACAGGGGAAGCAGGAAAAGGATATGCAACTCAGGTTGATGCTACGTCTAGCTGTCAGGTCAGGAAACATAACCTTTTCACGCATCACACCCACACATCTGCCCCAGTCCAGCCCACCACACAGACCACAGCTGGTTATACTAAGAAAAATATTCAACATTAGACTTGGGGAAGATTTTGACCGTGTCAGTCCAGTGGAGACATGCTTATACCAGGAGCACTTCACTGACAGGGCGGCGAGCCTACACACTGAGGCGGAGGTGTACCTAAGTGCAGACATGGTCTAAGGTATTTTTAACTGCATCCATGATGACAATTTTGTCAGTCTGATGAATAAGGAAGAAGTAAGGCCAGCACAAAAGTGACGTGCAAATCAAAATTCAGCCGAGGCAAAAGAAGAGTCAAAACACCTCTTTCTGCCCCAAAAAGACTTAACCTTGCCCCCAAAAAGACTTAACCGCCCCCAAAAAGACTTAACCTTGCCATAGAAACAGGCTGTGGATATGACTCTGAGACAGTCACTTAGGCCCACAGTTTTATGATTTTGTCTGCAAGTTACAAATGCAAGCCCATGATCACACCCACACACCTTTCCACTTATGTACACACATCTGGTGTTTTGCATAAATGTGAAAAAAGACTTTTGCTTCTCCCAGCATGTGCTGGGGTTTTGTTGATTTTTGGGGTTTTTAACTGAAAAATGGGGATACTTACTGCATTTGGGGAGGAGTGTGGCAAAGGCAGAATAACTTACTTTGTGGAGCTTTGAGCAAAACCATGAAAAGCTGACGTGAAATAATCAGGAGGAGCACGACAGTTACCCTACTCAGATGGTCAAACTGTTTTGGCTCCCTTGGTTTTGATTTGAGATTATCTTTCCCACTGAATATTTGTCAGTGTTATTTTAATTGCCTTGACACCAAAATCTGCTTTAGCAGAAACAGCGTTTTGTAATATCAACATCTGTTTTAAATTACATGGAATAGTAATTTTAAGTTAGCAATTTCTCAAATTTAAAACCAAACATGTACTTCAGATGTTTATTTTTAAGCTGTAAAGGCCTAAGCCTGTGTGGGGTTTTTGCCTCTACAGTATTTTTTCCTCTCTCTGTGAATAAGTGAGGTTGCAAAACTACATTTCTGAAGATGTTATATAGAACTTTTTGATCACAAAAATCAGCTCTCATGTATATGGGCAAGACTGCAAAAAATTTCCAAGTAGTATTATTTATACTAGGGCTGTCCTTGGTTCATAAAGAAAATGGAGGCTTAGATGCAAAGGGCTTTCCCATTACTGTATTAGACTACCACCACTTCAAGAGAATAAGAAGGTCCTGACCAGAAGGGCTTAAGTGCTTCAAATTCCACTTACTAACAAACTACCATTACTAACAACCTCTCTGTATGCAAATGAAACTTTCATACATTTCAGTTCTTGGAAATGCAAGTTTTTTGAGCATGAAAACCTAGTAGCAAGGCCTTAAAACCTAACCCAACAGATACTCCTCAAAGCTCTGCATGTTTCCTCTGCCTCCCCCTTCAAGTCTGTAAGGCTGTACGACAAGATGTAAATCTCGCCTGCTAAAACTGAGCACTGCCTCCAGTACCATAGAAATATTTATTAAAAAAAAAAAAAAACAACCTAAAAGTAGTGCTGATTATAAAGTTGCCATTTAACAATAATCAAAGGGGTATACTACTAAAACATTCAAAATAAATAATTTGTGAGGGTTGGGGGAGTTGTTTAAAGGTCATACTTTTTCCTCATCTGTTTACTAAATGTTCTGTGCCCAAAGCCTTCCTGACATTGAGCATAAGGAGCTATTTAGAATGAACTGAGACACCTTACAAAGCTAGGCTCAGCAGGGTGGATTCAGGTGCAATAAATACATTTTTGCATTTTGTAAGAGCATACAAAGCTATTTTGTAAACAACATTTTATTATGAAACAGAACAAGTACAGCATAATGCATCTAGCAGGAGCAAGCTGCAGACACAGAATAGAACAGCAATGAGTCACACAACATACATAACCCTGCATCTAAAAAACAGGAGCAGAAACGGAGGACAAAGACATTCGCACAGTTGAGAGCTATAAAATGGTATTTTCTGCTGCAGTCATTCAGTGCTCAAGCACATGAAAAAGCTACAAATTAAAAAAAAAAAATTTGAAGTCATACATACATGTACAAACGATGTTTTTTTGTTGTCAATATTATAAGGACCTATTTTCTAATGTCAAGTATAGCTTGAAAGTAACTTCATTTGCAAAGCAATCCTACTAGAGACTGATACGTAACATACAAACTCTACCTCATTCTAAAAAAATGAGGGTTAAAATAGCATGAGATTAAACACTGATCAGCAGCAATGGAGACCATTCAAAATTTAGCAAGTCAGTTGACACAGTCATAGTCTCCAGTAATAAGAATGCTCATAAATTGCTTAGCTATATAAAACCTTATCTAAAAGCTCAAAGCAAACTTTAAAGCTACCTCAAAAATTAATACACTATGATAGGGAGAAAACAGGGAATAATTAGGCTCCTATTACCATGGGTTAATCTCCCAGATCAAGAGTAGATCTTTGTGTTTGCTGTAGTGTAAGATTTTTCTTTTCATTTGATGGAATTTGTTTGAATACTTCAGCCTGCAGAAAAATAGTAGTAAACTAGATTCTCAAAGATTACAGGAAAATAAAGTAATTCAAAAGTCAGTATTAGACTTCATATATCAGAACCATGATAGAAAACTGATACTAATACTTAGAGGCTTTTTCTGCTGGAAAGATCTACCACTAATTTAATGAAACTTCACATTACTTGGAAGCATTCACTTTCTTATTTAAAGATGAATAAAGCAGCTTCTTTGAAATACTCATTAACATACATTCGGGATATTCAACAACAACAAGTTTTGGGGAGAATGGCGTACAACCCACAGCCACAGCAGTTGTCCCTCAAAGCTCAGTGAGACCCAAGCTGGAGTAGAGCGGCAAGCTGCGATTCAGAACACACCAAAGTGCAATTCTTTGTTCCCCGGCTGCTTCTTACACACTGCTTCTGCACTTGCTGTCACAGCAGCCTGAGCGCGTAGCTGCAAGCCTAGCTACACTGCAGAGGGCAGCTACAGCTCGGTCACACACACAAACAGAGAGGAAACTGGAGTAGGAATAAGGTACGAATGAATTCTAGACAGGCATCACCCGCCTATCAATCTATGTCCCCTGGCACATCAGGTTGGCTCCTACAAAGAGCAATAAATAATCATTCTCTGCTCTTAGCGGTGTTACTTTTACATATTTGGGAATCATCAACTGTGGCATATTTACGTAAACAAACGTAACAAAAGCACCAAGATAATTAAACACTATTTTGTCCCTTCTTAATATCCCAGATTTATATTACTATAATTATTTTTGACACAACTATTTTAGCATGCATGCCACGAATTCACTGACAGAACAGCGAGCATCGAAGTTTTCCCCTTTCCTGCCTTTTAGACAAGTCAGTCCTCCTAAGTCTCTTAGATTCCTATTGCCACATTTAAGATGCAGAGCTGCTCGTTGCCAAGCAAATCCTGGGGGCAGGAGACAACAAACAACGTACATCCTCAATCATCAATCACCTACAGAAATGCTCTCAACCAGATGAATCAGAAATTCATGAGGCAGATATTTGTGTAGCTGTGTACAGATTAACCTATTTTTAGGTTACTCCAGCCACTCCTAGTTGCGACAACAAAGCGTTTTCTCTGCAATCACGTTTTCTAGTCCCTCAAAAAAAAAGCAAAAAAGTAAACGTAAACGAAGTCGATTTTTAAAACACGTTCCTCCCATTTCCCTGCCCCAAAAGCCCCCAACTGCAGAGCGAGCCAGACCCTTGGCACCTCATGCCTGGACGGAGCCAGGCTGCTCACAGCCCAACACCCTGGGTCGGGTGCAAGGGGCTGCATTTATGCCAGCTGCCTCTCCTGTCAGCTCCCCAAGCAACTGGAGACAGCGCCTGATCCACAGCGTGGGAAGATTTAAGGCGCAAGATTAGCGGAGAAGGAACTACAACCAGAACAACAGCGTTTGCTCCGGCTAACGCCTTGGTAAAACACGCGCTCTGCTCCACTCTCCACGGCGTGTGCATTTAGAGGTAATATTTCCTTCTGGACAATAGGTGATGTTGAGGAGGACTGTCTGCAGGACAGACGGACACAGACGACGCCTGGACAGGTCCCCAGGCCGGGGAGGGGAGCGTGTGAGGGGGGTGTGGGGGGCTCTGAGGGCGCCCGCCCCGAGGGAGCTGGAACCAACCGGAACAAGTAAGGGAGCAAGGGGGCATTTCCCCAGAGCGCCGTGACCCGCTACGGCGGGCTTCCTAACGGCCAAAAAACCCCAAGAAAAGCCCCCAAATCCTGAAAAAGCACCGACGACAAAACAGGATTTAGCCTGCCTTTTAGGGCCCGCTTTTAAGGCCGGTGTCCGGCGGGGAAGCGCCCGCCCCGCCGCTCCCCTCACCTCAGGCCGGGGGCCCGGCACCCCGCCTCTCCCTTCGGCGGAGGCCACCCCGGGGGGGGGGAAGGCAAGGCGAGCCGAGCCGAGCCGAGCCGGGCGGCAGGGTCCTCACACGCTGCCAACTGCGGCGGAAGGCGGCCCGGGAGGAGGGCGCGGGGTGCCGCCGGCGGAGCCCCTCGGCCGCGGGCGGCACACGCGCAGGCGCCGCGGTGGAGCACCGGGCCGGGCCGCGCCATGCAGGCCGCCCACCGGCTGACAGGAGCGTGCCTCGCACGCCCTCCGCTCCGCAGCCCGCCCCAACTCGGGGCCCGCTCCGGGCGGCGAGGGGAGCCCGGCCCGGCCCGCAACAGCGGCCGCGGCGGCACCTCCAGCCCTACCACTGCCGCGGCGGCAGACGCGGGGGCTGCCTCCCCGAGCCGTGCCCGCCCGCCCGCCCGGCCCGCAGCGCGCCCCTACCCCTTGGCGTGCTCGGCCTCCTCCTCATTGTCGCCGTCTATGCCGCAGGTATCCTGGTCATCCAGCTCCAGGCTCTGCTGGCTGGCCGCAGACTCGCTGTCCTCCGCCATCACGGGGGAAGGAGGGAGGGGAGGGGGCGGGGGAGCCTTTGAAAGGAACCGGGGCGCACGGGCAGATGCAGTCCGGAGGAGCTCCCTCTAGCTGCTGTCCTCCCCCGTGCTGCCGGAGGAGGCGGAGGCCGCCGGGGCTGCCCGGCCGCTCCGCGGCGCCCCACAGGGGACGGGACGGGACGGGACGGGACGGGACGGGACGGGACGGGACGGGACGGGACCGGACCGGGCCGGGCCGGGCCGGGCCTTGCCGCGGGGGGCTCGGCGCCCTGCCCTGCCCCGCCCCGCCCTGCCCCTCACAGCCGGGCGGGGCCCGGCCCCCGTCCGACTCCCTCGTAGCCGGCATCTGACCCGCGGCCCCTGACTTCCGCGGGCCTCGGGTCCCCGCAGGCAGGGCGCTGCCCCCCCGTCGCCGGGGGAGGCCCGAGGGGCAGGCCCGGCGGTGCCCGTCCCCGCGCCGTGGGGTCGGGGCCTGCAGGCAGGCGAGGGCCCGCTCGGTGGGGCGGCAGCTGCCGGGCCTCAGGAGCCTCGGAGCGCGTTTTGGCAGCTCCCTGTGTTTCCTTCTCGCGCCATACGTACTTGGACGCCAAAGGTGCCACTGGTAGACGCTGCCGAGGCCGCCGCGGCGATCCCCCTCACAGCCGTGGCCACTGGCTCTCGCAGCCCTTGTTGTTTTCCCGAAGCCTTTGGTATTTCTGCAAGCTCCATGCTAGAAAAACTGGAGTTAAGTGGTAATGGTTTGAACCCAGGAAAACAAAGAAAGAGAAACTCGTATTAATTATTTGAACTCTCGTGATTTCCAGGGTCATATCAAGACTTCTGGCAGGGATTCAGAATTTCTGAGTGCTTGGTTTGGCAGTGCTGCCAAACATCACTTTCTCCTTACCCCCACTGCCCTCTTGAAAGTCATTTAATGTGAGGAAGATGCTGCTTCCTTGCATTTTGATTTAAGGTGGTGATTTGGATTTCTTTTTCCTATTTTTGATTTAGGGTGGTGTAATGTTTTGCTCTATCAGATATTGTGGGTGACATGTCAAGTAAAAGATCTCACTGGCCAAGCAGAAGACAGCTAGATGTCCCTCCAGCTGTGCCCTCGCAGTCAAACTCTGCACCTATGCGTACTGAGCACCAGCTCTGGGCCGCTCTGTGTCCCACTGCGCTTGGTCCTTTACAACATGCGAGTTGCCACAGGAACTTGTAATTCAAACGCATAAGATTCTTGAAGAGTCAAAGGCAGACAACGTAATAATGACAAATCCAATGCCCCGGTCACCCTTTCAAGCTGTACGTCGTTTGTAACAATTCTCCTAAACTACCTCCCAGCTTCTCTTGGCCTAACCAAGTAGTCAGTTGCATCATCCAGAAAGTGCTGCCCTTGTGCTGCCAAATAATTACTGAATTTTTGTTTCCTGCCACAGGCAGACTTGGGGAAGCCCTTCCTGCTTTGTTGTGAAAGGACAGAAGGAAAGACAATTCTGAATGGGTAATGGAGTATGGGTTTATCAGCTGTATGATCTATCACGTTACACTCTGATGTCTCAGGACTAGGTTCAAACCTTCAGTGACTGCTATCTATGCTGGACTTCTATCATCTGACCGGTATTTTCTGTCTTGACAGTTTTGAAGTACTAGCTGTGGTGACTGGAAAATTCAAGGGTACTAAATCAATAAAGCTAGAAAATATTCAACCAGCACGTTCCAAATAAAATAAACTGTAACATAGCACATGTATCTTTAAAAACAGCAGTTGTTCCTGAATATGGCTAAATTGTTAAGGTGGTGTTGATCTTCCACAAATGAGTGAAGGGAGAGAGAAAAAAATTCTAGACAGGTGGCCTACCCTCAACTGTTGCAAAACTGATGGGAGGCTTGTAATTAACACTTGGCCATGTATGACCTCCCAATGTCAAGCCATCACTGTAGGTCAGAGGGGAAATGTGCCTACCGTGTTACCACAGTTTGAAATGACCTTTAGAACTAAACCTTCACTCAGTTGTAATGTGTAGGAGAGAAAGAAAATCTCAAAACAAAGGCACAATACCCAATAGTTTTCAATAACAAAAAACAATTGTGAACAGTGGTGCCATAGCCTGGAGTGAAGTTAATCCAGTGATTACTAATGATTTTTTTTTTCCCTCATAATAATGTGTAGGAGAAAGTGAAGAACAGTATGTCAATGACTAAACAGCTATATTGAATCACTGTGTTGGAGAAACTGTCGGTTTATCCATCTTCTGTCCTTTACCACAATTTTCCTCACTTCATTGAGCTGAATGGAGTATAGGAAGCCTGGATCCTGACTCTTTGTGCAGTTCACAGAGACAATTAGAAAGGCAATACGAATCTCTCCCAGCAAGCTATCACTTGCTGTCCCTGCTAGAAGGTCTCCCTGGAAGGGGGATCAGGCAGAGTATAGCTGCAGAACGGCTGCTATTCTAGGGTTCATAGCATGCATGAGGAATATCCTCATGGATATTACAGTTTATCTCCTGAGAGGCGCAACTGAGATTATACTCCAGATTCCACTGTTACAAGGCCAACTGACAACACTGAATTGTGCTCTGCATTTCATGAATATGTTACTTTTGCTTATACCACAAGTAGAGAAGTTGACCAGAAGCGAGAGGTATGCATCTGTCCTGCACTGAGGAATTCTGATGTAGTTTTGCATTTCTGAAATTACCAGACAGATTCCCAGAGTGTTTAAATTCACTTTACAGACACTGCTCAGCAGTTGCACTACTTGATAAATGTTAGCTATCACATGTATAGGTGTCTTCCCAAAATAGAGCAGTAAGGTGAAAAAATGTACCCCTGAACTTCAGGACCCCACATGTTGAACCACAGTGAGTTAATGGAGTATGTACCACTAGGACAGTAAGCAGCATGGATGGCACCTGATGTACCCGAACAGGCTGTCTGTGGGCATCTGTACTTCCAAGACCTCTGTTGTCACAGGTGGGTATGTCCGGGAACTCCCCAAACTGCTGCATACAAGTGATGCAGACATAACCCACGCACTCGCACCAGTCTAAGCAGACCATCAAAAGCTATCAGAAATGTTTCATTTTAAACCTAGCAGGTAAAGAGCCTGTGTTTGTGAAGATGTGAATTTAGTTTTTAACTGGTTAAGACGACTTCTTCCTAGATGTACAGGGAACATAAGAGCCTTTTATTTTATGAAGATTAAAAAGAAGAAAGCACAGTTGTTTTACACAAAAGCTAAAAAATGAATAACAAAGGAAAATAGACTTCCTAATCAGGATATACACTTCACTTAATACTAAACAGCTTATCATGAAATCAATTAAAATAATTCCAGCATTTGATGAATTATTCATTGGTTGGTTGGTTATTTTCATAGGTCTCCTTAGAGCTTTAGTAGTGACTCTGGGTTTGCTGCTAGATGTAGCCAAAATATCCAGTTGCTTATGGCAACAAATTGGAAGAAAAGAAGAGAGAAAGGTCAGTGAAGCATTACAGATGTAGCTCTGCCTAGGTGCTCCCACCACTATCAGCCAGCAACGAACAGACCAGTGTATAGGGGACCCTCTACACCACCATAAATCTCAGCTTTCTGGATCTTTCCCCATCCTACTTCCCTTTCCAGGTTCTGTCTCTCCTCTGCTTTCCATAACAGATGCAGTCATGGGTCTGTCATGGCTACACAAAATTAAACTGTGCCTACAAGTCTGAGAGGCTTTGAGCCACCTTGAACGTAAGTATATGAGTATAGGCCCAGATCCACAAATGGACTTTGGTGTTGCCATGTTTAACTTTTTCCTAGTTGACTCCCACAGCAAAATCCAGGACTCAAAATGAAACCCTACAAACACTCAAATACTTGGGGCATTTCAGTGGCTGCCATGAGTTCAAAAGAACCCTAGACTACTGAGGAGGAGCTGTCTAAGGCTGGCGGTGAGAAATACTGAGGATTGGGAAGCCTTAACTCCCAGGGCCGTACGCAGCTTTGTCCAATCTTGCCTGTTGGATGAACCATCAAGTGAGACTGTGTAGTACGTGGTCAGGGTCATACCCTTCTGTTTGCTCTTCTGCGACTTGAATAAAGCCAGCCAGTCACTGATACAGTTTCCCTCAAGCACCCAGGCAAAATCCAGACTTGTTTACTTGCCTAGTGATACATATTAATTACATCCCAGTGAGCTAGTGATATATATCATTCAGACTATTGGCATCATTTGATTAGTCTATGTGTTCTGAGTATTAAACACTGCAGAAGTACCTGAAATTTTCATGCAGTCATAGGACTGTTCCTAACTTTATACACCACATTGAAATATTCATGGCATTTATAATTTAAAATAGATTTAATATTGCAAGTAAATAATAAACAACTTGGTGTGAACTTTTTGTAGTCTTGTAAATCGGAAGCAAAACTGATCCAACTTGAAAATTAGCTAATAGTTTAGTGTTTTCTCTATTTTCCTAATAAATATTTAAAAAAAAAAGTTATGGAGCAAACAAATATGTTTAGACTTTGCCTTACACAAGTACCTACTAGTACTATCTCTCAATGATTTTTTTTTATTGGTGGCCCTCTATGCTGAGAACTTAAATACTGCCGCCTTTAATCCTGAATGAGATGCAAGGGTGAGACAATACAGTTTGAAAATACACTGAACAAATGCACCAAAACAAATGTATATAGATGTCACAGCTAACAACAGAATAGGTAGAAATGGTTAGGGAATGAAATGAGCTTGTGATCCCATATGTTGCACACTTGTATCCACGTGAGATCACGTCTCTGATCTTTATGGTTTGTCTCACCCGCTGTACATCTTTTTAGCCTCCTGCTGCATACCACACTTGGTGAGCTTCAGCCTTGCCTGTCTCATGCAGCCCACTTGCTGCTGGCCTGTGTTGGCTGCAGCATTCAAAGTGGGGGACAAGCACTCTCAAAACAGCCCGCTCTTTCTGCTGCACTCTGATGTTCAAATTTTTGTTGAATTCTGTTTTAAAATGCAGCTCATACCATACCTCTTCTATTTTACATCTTACCTTTTGCACTGAAGCATCTACTTCTCCATGCTGGTGCCTGCATTGGCAAGGGCCGCGGGCTATACAGCATTAAAAAAGCGTTAAGACATTTACATGCATATTGAAAACTTATCGTAGCATTAAAAAATGTGTATGATAAATACAAACCCTCATGCTTAAGGGTATAAGTGATAAGGATAGGAAGACTTTTATCCTGTGGGGTTATTATCACTAGCAGAGATTTCTTCCCCAGTTTTCTGATGCATCTGTTTTTGATGATTGTTGGAAGCAGGATACAAGACTTAGATCAAACACAGGTTCAAACTGGTTCCAGCATTGCAATTCCTCTGTTCCTAGGGTCTCTAGCCCCAAAAGGTAAAAAATAAATAAATCACGTTTTACATTAAAAGATACTTAATAATCAGAACTGACTTTTAAATAATGATTATTACAAATATATACATATTTTGCATTTCTATTTTTTTTTTTCTGTCTTTCAGACCCTTCTCAAACTATATATGTGAATGAGAATTAGTGGTGACAAATTTATTGACAAAGACAGTGTTGACACTGGTGCTGCAAGAGCTCTGACCAATACTCAGCAATTACTTCTGCACATCCAATCTCCAAATCAATCCAATTTACTCCTGTCAGCTCCTAAATCAGTTCTCCCATCAGCCTTTTACAGTTCCCCTGTATCAATGCACCTGCTGTTCCCTCCTCTTTGCAGGGAGGCTGCAGGTACAGCCAAATGCTTTCTTTCCCTGATTCTGGATGGAGGGAGCGATAGATATGTGAATTATTCTTCATCTCTTGACCATTTCAGTATTTTTCCAAAATGAAAGTTTTCAGGTTTATTTTTGTCTGTTTCTGGTAGTTCTTTATCCCCAAAAAGGGGCTCTTTCCTGTGATAGATGTACATTTTTTCCTGCTAGAGTGAAGAGGCTACAGCCTGACTACAACTCTCAGAGCATTTGTAACAGACTAGAACTATTAGGGTGCTCCTGTATGTCCTGTTTGCCCTAAAGTATTTAACACTGTTAGACACCCTAAAATAGAGACTACAGCCTGGAAACCTTGAGAATATCGAGGAGGATAGTTCTCAAAGTTCAGGTCCAGAGAAGGAAACCTAAAAGTCTGGCTATCCCCAAACAAATGGTATGTCTATCAAGTACTTTAGTATTCATTACCTATTCCCATTAGCAAAAACCACTTTTATTTGGAAAGGTGTTCTTCCAGGCTTCGGAGATTGCAGTCTAAAGCCAAGCAGACCTTGGATGAGAATAGTATTTTAGAACGAACAGAATACTCTTTGTGGTGACAACCTGCTCAGGGACAGTATGTTGTTAGATGCTGTATTTCCAACATTTCCATAATAGCCAACAGAAGATCATCTCCAATGTTCTGTAGGTTGCTCCAACTAGAAGTATCCCATTAACTTACAAATCAGATAAATGGATAATGCCAATAAAGGTTCTGCATACCTTCTGGTTGGTTAGAAGCAGATTAACGGTGTTGTTCGGGATGCACACCTACTGCATGGAGAATTACATTGAATTAAGAAGTGTCTCATGGACACAATGTCTTCCCCATGAAGAAAAAGGGAAACCAGACTCTATTATAACTCTTCCATTTCTATACAAAATTTTTGGAGATTTTTACAGTAAGATTTTACCCTTCAGAATTTTACAACTTTCTGCAAAAGAAAAGCCTCTGTCAAATGTTGCAACAATTGCAGAGTAAAGTACTTAAAATATAGACATTAGACAAGCTTTAAGCACAAAATTTAGACGTCAGGTCTAGGCTAGTAGGCAAGTGTGAATAAATCTCATGGAAGTCAGGGGCACAGCAGAAACAGCATCAAGCATGTCTTTGGCCCTGCAGTGTCAGACCACAAGGACAATTAAGTTAATTAATACAAGCCTTTATGAGCTCTTATGCCGGTTCTTCCAGTCAGCCTAGGTGAGCGACCTTTACTTTGGCATTGCTTGATGTTGAAATGCTGAAACTAGCATTTAAGCCAGCTTTTATATTAAATGCACTTACATACATGTGCACATGCATGCATGCACACATGCATGCATGCACATATACACATATATTTATGTAGGTATACTTTGCTGATTTCCAGGAATAAAAGACCAAATCCAGCTCTCAAAAGAAAAACACTCCTCACGCGGGGGAACTTGGCTATCATGTTCTGCTTTCCTCATTGTTATTGTGTTATTTAATATAGGATTATGAGGTGTTAAAATCAAGGTACAGCTAGTGGCATAGACACAAAGAGGCAGACAACTTGAGAAAGCTCACTCTCACCAACACCTACAAGCAGCTTTACTGAAATGTCATTAGAGTGTCACATTGCACGTCCCATCAATGCTGGCCTCACAGCATGGCACAAAACTGAAGGTGGGATCAGGGGGCTGGGTTTATGGAAGGGGCATTCCCTGAAGACCAGGGAGAGGGAAGCCAAGACCCATAGCCTCTCTCATCTCCAGGGGCAGGGGACACTGGGAGAAAGGCTCTGCCCTAAGCATCTGGGTAAGGGTAGTATGTGGGCACATCTCCTGCTGTGTTACTTTCTTTTCATGCAGGCTTTCCTGGGTTTGAGATGTGGTTCCAGCCTCTTCCTTTATAGATGGAAAACTTCCAGAATAAATGTGTAGGGAACAGAATCTACCTGGAGTAGCTTGTGGCGCATATGCCACAGCCAGAGCTGTAAGCTCCAGCGTAAGAGTAGGACAATAATGGGTTTCTACCCAGGGAGAGGAGAAGCTCAGGGGCCAACACTGCTGGGAGTGTGCTTGTGAAAATCGGGGGGGACAGGGGAGAAGACAGTCCTGACGCTTTTTTAAACTCCCCACAACCACTAAATCACCAAAACCCTTTAAAAAACAATGCTTGTAACAGGAGCCCTTTGAAACAACTTCTTCCAGCTTTCATACCCAACATCTCTTGCAGCAGGACCAGCCATTCCTTTGAAAGTGGGATTTCCCATTCCACAGCAGTATTTCAGTTACCATTTCCTACTTTTATAATATAAAATGGAGTGGCAGGACCATTCCTCAGCTGGGTTTATTCAGCAGTGCATATTTCCAGCCACGTGAACACGAAGTGCTTCTCTCCAGAATTACAAAAATAAACTGTAAACAAGTATTTCATTTGTACCTCCCTGTTGTCATCACATTTTCCTTCCCTGCGGCTGTAAGTTTCCAAGGCAGAAGAGATATTTAATGATCAAACAATCTAACTGGCACTGTTTATTCCTAGAAAAAAAGCACATCAATAAAACAAGAAGTACTTCAGTTAAGTGATAATAGACCAGGTGCCACATTTTGCAAGCTAATAAGCTGTGGATACCAGAAGATTATAGCTAAAAAGAACTAGATACCCTTTCTGTTATTACTGTCATGTAGAAGACAGTACATGGTGTCAGTTTACCACTTGGAATTACACGAGTAACATAAAAAAATGCTCCTCTAGTCTGAAAATGGCACTTGGCTGCTGCCTATTTGTCTACCCAAAGCTCCAAATGGTTTGCAGCCTAGAAATGAAAATATCAGACAGATCATGAAAATATTGTGTGTATATCTATCTATCCATCTATCATGATATAGGATATATCATATTATATAATAATCATATATCATACACATATATATATTAAAAAAAAATGAGTAAGGTTAGCACTGAACCTGCCAGCTTACATTTGTCTGTAAGCAGAACAGGAAAAGAATAATAATTGAGTTGCTCTTATTTTTATCAACTTTTGAAACAACTAGTAGTTAAAATTGTTTTAACTTTATCTAAAACCAAGGTGCTATTCACGAGGTGAGAGAACACAGGCACATTTACACTTGAGCACACTACACTGCCATCAGTGATGACGCATTTTGATTTGAATGGAGATGTTATGAGCTGAATACTGCCCCAGCTAAGAGGCTGGGCAAGGTCTCTCAAGCTGACAGCGATCTCTGCACTTGGACTGACAGCAGGCCCATGAAACAACTGATGATCTTGTGCCAGCTGCCTACTGGTGTTACTGAAGTTATAAACTGTGCTTATATTGAAATGAGAAACTGTGTTTTATACCCAGTATGTATGGAGAAACAGTTCAAACAGTTCACCACCAGGTGGCAGATACTCCGACTTTAAGAATTTCGAATGCTAAAAGGACCCAAACAGCAGCACTGATTCAAAAAAACCTTACCTGTCTCCCATACATTTTAGAAAAGCAAACTGACATTCTTCTTCTCTTTTGACCAAGTCCAAGGCTGTACTGGATGGATTCCCAATTCCATGCCCCATGCCCCAGGTTACAGCCTATTGATAGTTTAAGAGCTACTACGTTACAACAAATTTTAATCCTCAGATGAATTCTCGTTGGTTAAGAAAAAAATAATGCCTTTTTTGGTTCACTAGGGACCTTCCTAGAGAAAGGGTAAATATCTAATCCAATACTTGCTCATTTACACCTGTACTATTCTATAGGCTAAACCCTACATGGGATATGTAATTTCTTACCAATTTCAACCATGTTTGTTTAGGATCGTGATATAAAATTGGTCTTTCAGAGCATTCATGGATAGAATGAAGGGCAGAAAATGAAAATACTGCTAAGGTATTTCAAGAGAGCTTAATTCACTTTACTAAAGCTACTCAGTCCTTCCTGTAAGGGAGAAAAGCATCATGAGCAATTTCCAAATGGTGGGGTTTCTTGGTAAGCTGTTCATCTAAGCTCAGCACCACGATTTTGTATATTTGTGTAACGTGTTAGATTGCAAATGCTCTGAGGCAGGAACCATTTTTTCCCTGTATTTGTAGAGGGTTTAGCATGCTGGTAGCCTGACAAAGCACTTAAATCAAATAATAAAAGGTCATTATCACAGTAAGTCAAGGTGCTTTACAGACACTTTAATAAGCTTTGAGAAGCAAGTATTTCAGCAGGAACAAAGTGGGAGCTGGGGGACAACCATTCAGTGAATGGACTCTTAACGAGTGTACTAACTCCCAACAGTCCTAACATTTCATAGGCCCTATGATATAAATGGACTTTGGATAATATAACCTAAGATTTAAAAATTATCTTTACTCTTTCAGTCATTATCCATTTGAAAATCCTGATTGCGGATAGATTAATTGAAGACCTGTTCCTAGTATTTTTTTAAGTCCAACATATTTTCATTACTTTTGTAAGCTTTGTCATTACAATCTTTTGCATTTTTTCCCCATTAATACTTGCCATCAAAAAATACAAAAACAACTGCTTCTCTAGGTTATCTTCTACAGGGACTAAGATCACTTGGAGCTGCTGATGCCAAGACCTTTCCAAGTTATACTTTGTTCTCTATGTTTTTTAAGCTTTATTGGTACTTGCTACACTGTGCAACTGCAAAATATAAGCAACAAAATTTCTTCATATTTTACTGAAGTATCTTCCTCAGTATGTTTACAAAAATTAAAACACAGAACTTGTCACTGGACTGTAAGATTAGGCAAAGTGTGTACAATGGACACACTCTAATCTCAATCCATTGTCTGATCTGTGTTACTCTGTTCCAATTTCATTTAACATGTGGCTCAGATGTGCTGGATATACTGAGAATTATATTCCACACACTATATATTCTGCAAAATCCAACTATTATATGGCTGGTGATATGACCGCAATTAAAAAAAATGCTATTTTAAAGAAGATTTGCAAAATACCCACATTGTGTTTGTTCAAGTGTATTTGCTGTATTAGGACCACAAATAATCAAACCTTCAAACTATGTGTTTTGAACATAAAACCAACACGATTAAAGAAACAAACCACTGCAATTTAATAGCAACAATCTCACTTTACAAGATAATAACGATGGAAACTTTGCAAAGGAATCTGAAAAAGAATGTTATTAAAAATGACAGATTTAAGACAACAGAAAGTTGAAAATTAAATAGCACAATAATTCTAGTACGTGGAAATTTTAACCAGAATGTTTACTTGATGCAGCATTGTGATTAATAAGTGACACTGTATTACCAGCACTTAATGCCATCTGATAAATACTATTCCTTTAAAGTAGCATTTTTCTGTTCAGTGATCTTGCACAGACTGACAATAAGTAACCCAGATCCCAGAGCCAGTTCACATGTGGTCAGTAGCAAAATTTCTAAACAGAACAGGAAAGGACCTGGAACACACGTGATGAGTAAAACATAACTTACTGCTAATATGGTGATTTCAATATTCAATGCACACCACAAATATTATTTTAGATTTCTTTCACAACATACACCACTTCCAAACATGGATCAAAGCAAAACAGAGGTGATGTGACTTTGTGGATGGAGAGGAGCACTGGCCTGGGAACTAGGAAATCAGGATTCAGTTCCTGGCTTGCGCCCAGACTCCCAGGTAAGACATTCAGTAAGACGGAAATCACAACACTGGCCTCCTAAGAAAACCTTGAAATATACTGAAAAAAAGAGCAATGAATCCACGCCAGGGCTTATTATTAAAGATCAAATAGGAACTATATAACACTTTCTCTGATCACTTTACAGATTGCATAATAATTAACTTTATTAAGCATGACTGATGCTAATGCTGCATAAAAATAATTGGATGAAACATGATAAACTGAATGTGTACAAAGGATTCCACAAGAGTGGAAGTCACATACTTTCCCGTCTTTGAACCCAATTCATGAAGAAGTGAGAAGTGTGCAATAAGTGTGAGTATCCGCAGAAATCTCAGAAAGGAAACTGGTCCCACAGGAAGCGTTACTCCACAGAGAATTTTGGTGATACCAGGATTTTATTTCCAAAGTCTTCAGTGATACTTAAGCGAATAGTTACATGTTTATCAAGAGAGGGAGGATGCTTTTCTGAAAAGGGGTCTAAATTTCAGTATTGACTGAAGTTCAGGAGAACTGCATAAGAAAGTGTGTTAGTAAGTCACACAAGCATAAATATGCAGAGCAAAACTGAAACCAAAGTATTTTTCTTATTAAATAACATATGTGATGACCACCAACAGAGGAAAAAATCCACAAAGATATTTTTTGCAGTTTATTTTCAATTATAATTTTTGGATAACCAAGCAGCTCTGTATGGAGAAAGCACAGAAGAGTCATTCTGGCACTTTTGGATAGTACATTTTTTTTTTTTTTTTTTTTCATTCCAAAATTTTTCTAGACACATTCAGTCCACTTGCTCGGTCTATAGTCCATTTTATATGAGCATGATTAGCTCATATGATTCCAGAGGAAGCTAACAATATATACAGTCTATTCTTGGCTATTCTGGGCCCTTTAAAATGTCTTCTAAGTCTATCCTGGCTAAACAGAATCCACAATATACATGATAGCTACAGAATATACTGTATTGAAATGAGAAATGCTCAGCACAAAATGGGACTCTTGGCATGCAGCTTAAAATAAAAGGTAGAAGTTCAGAAGTTTATAAAATCCCAAATGGGGTCAATTAAAAGGAGTTACCAAAAGAAGGGACTGTTCATTGTTACTGTAAAAAAGGCACTTTGAGTAAATGGGACCAGAATTGAAGGAATCTTAGTCGACACAAAGTTCAGTTTGGTTTCATAAAAAGGCTTCAATGCTAAGGGATGCTACTCAAGTTTCCTGCAGTTTCACATTAAAATAAATTGCTGAGTAGTTCATAATAAAGGACATAAAATGTTTACAACCAACTTGTAAAATTAAGAAAAGCGTAGTATAAGCAAAATATTACTAAAAGCAGCAATGCATAGCCTTTCATTGAGATAATGCACAATTTTGGACACCATGTGTCAAACTCTTGTTTTTAAGATACTTTCAGTAGCATTATCAACATAAAATTGGCCTACAAAACAAAAGCTTTACCAGCTCCCATTCATAAGGAGATTGAGGTCATAAACCAACCAAAACAACTTGTCAGTATTTTCAACATCCTGGATGACCAATATCAAGTATATGGAATAACAATCACACTCTTTGTTCAGCTATCTCACTGGAGGCAGCCGTTAAATCAGAGGAATGATTTTAATTCTTTTCTAACATTTACACAGTAATGCATTTAAGTTCTTTCAAATGTTGCTCACCACAGTTTGTTTTTCTCTTTTCTCTCCACAAAAAAAACCCCAAAACAAAACAAAAAAACAAACAAAAAAAAATCAAGCACTTCCACAGAAAGAATATTTGGCAATTTTATACTCCACTGAATGGTGGATTTTCATAATAGCTCACTTCAGATTGAAAGTCATTAGTGGTCTTTCCTCTCGTTTCTGCCAAGGACTCTTCTTATCTTCACCTTGGTCATCTTCCTCATCCTCCTCATCCTCCTCATCCTCTTGAACCGATGTTCCGTGTTCAGGACTAGTTAATGGCTCTGGTTTGGTATCCACAGTTCTTGTTTCCTCCTGCAGGCTGGGCAGCTGCACACCGCTTCTCTTACTAGTGCCTTCTAGTAGGCATCGTAGAGCATTGTCCTCAGGGCTACAAACTGCTGTTCCACACTCGCTGCCACTTTGGTCCATATCATCCAAGTACACAAGTTGTGTGTAAGCTGTGCTATCTGAAACCTTCCGCTCTCTCTGCTGGTGCTCTTGCACTGGTGGGTGACCCTGTGGTGCAGACAGATGATCTCCTCTTCCCTTTCGGGCAGATTTTGGTTCATTCATGTCAACACCGGAGTCCAAACTGGCATCGTTACTCCCGTTCCTACCAGCTCTTTGGAGATCGATGTATGAATGTCTAACGTGAGCATTTGAACGTCCATCTAGAGAAACAAACCATGCTCGAGGATGAGGCAATGGCTTTCCACCTCCTAATTCCATCAAAGCCTTTTCTGTAAGAAGCTGCACTTCGCTATTCATTTGAGCCAGGGATGCATCATTAAGTGAGGCAGGAATGGAAATAGATTCAGACATGGAAGCATTTTGTTGACTCCACTCAGCTGCACCTGCATCTTGCAAATGCTGCTGAGATATTGCTTGGGATGCTAACTGTTGGGGTTGCAGCTGTTGTGGGGGGTGTGGAAAAAGCCGTGCATGAGGGTTAGGAAGCTCAGCCTGAAGTCTTTCTATATCAATCTGCTGGTCAGCTGGGACAACCAGTGGCTGGCTAACAAAAGGATGTTCTCCTGGCAATTTCATGTAATGACCTGGGATGACCAATGCAGGCAAAACTTTTCTGTAAACACTGTCATTGACTTGGTCAACAGAATTGCAGCAGATTAACTGACCTGGTCGAGGGAAAGATGTAGGTCTTTCAAGATGATCAACTGAACGAGACATCATACAATCAGTAGGTCTGCAGTCCAGCAGCTCTTTTTCAGGGGCTGAAGGTGTGGGGTATATTTGTTCCTGAATATTGTATTTACTTCCAGTAGCAATATGGTTCATAGATACTTGAATTTCTCTCTCTTGCTTTTCAAATAAAGGCTGAGACAGCATAGCATTGTAACTTCTCCTATACTCATCTTTGATAGGGGACTCATAGCCTTCAGCCGTTTCTGTAGATTTTCTTGTCTTTAAAGGAAAACTATCTGCTGATTTGTGGTAGTCTTTTCTTAGAGACCCACTGGGAGTCAGGTCATCCAAGGAAATTCTGCTCTTGTCTTTCTCCTTGTCAGAGAGCAGTTCCTCTCGGGAACTAAACTCCTGGGAAGTACTGAATGAGTGTTTGAGCATAGGTGTATGCATATCTGCTTCTCCACTAGGCGATACCATCTCCATGTGGACAGCACTGATTAATTCCTTTGCACCTGAGTTTTCAGCGTGTCCATTGCTAGCAACAGACAACCCACCAGGAAATTCTGACTCGCGACGTGAAAATATTAAATTTATATGGGACATTGAGGTTGCTTGATCCTTCTTAGAAGTGTCCAGTGCTGTTGAAAGTTGCAGTTTCTTATGATGCTGACGTGGTCTTAAACATTTTCTTCTATAAAAGCCGGTAACAAAAGAAGTTACACATTTGTGACTGTTGTACACAGAAACAAGAGCAGCAAGTGTGCCTTAATGGGAGATTTTTAGGCAGTGATTAGTATTAGGGGAACTGAGCTTTTATTACATAACCTAACAATTAAAAGCTTATCCCAGCAGTGAAGATAAAATTAAAGAATAATGTCAATTGGGAAATATCTCAAGCACCAATTACAAATTTGAGCAAATGTCTGGAGGAGGCAAATACAAAATCACTCATTAATATACACTTGCTAATAAAAGGTTAACATTTATTTTACTATAAGACTAATAGAAAGATCACTTGCAAATGCGTAGCAGATACAATGACAGAGATCTTGGACCTATGCCCATGTTTGAGAGGAGGTTTTAGAAGGAAAAAATCTTACAAGGAAAACACAGGTACAGGTGTGAGTGATTCATTCAACTACCATCCTACCAAAGGCAGGGATTGTATATGCCGCACATAACCAGGAAGATACGAAGGTTTATCTCACTGTTTCTTTCCTCTTCAAATGCTTGCTTGCTTTCCCCCCACTCTCCCTCCCCCCTCCTGAAGTAAAAATGTTTCAATACAAAAGCTTTTAATTTCATGAGCACAAAACCCCTTGTATTTCCAACATGAACTAAGTAACCAGGACAGTAAATCTTACCTGCAATAATACAAAAGCAGACACAGCAAGACTAGAAGTATGAGAGCCATCCCTCCTAAAATTGCCAAAAGAAACATTGTGTGATAGCTGGTAATGTCGTGTGTTACGATGGGACCTGGAAGGCCAGAAAAGAGAATTTAGACCTGTAACAACCCGCAAACAGGAAGAGGAACAACACTTAAACAAAGAGAGGGACATCTTCCCTTGTTATCAGGGTGCTAAGTGAGCAACACTGCCACTCATAGCCCTGGTGCCTATTGAGCAGACCATCTCTGGAGAAGGGAGCAAGTTGTGGAGAAAGCGTGTGCTGGTTTTCATGACTGCAAGTCCAAATAGATCATTCTGTTGAAAAGCAGTTAGTTTCAATAGGAGCATGCATCAGTGAATGCTGCCTTCCAGGCCCTGATGCTGACACAGTGCGCCAAAGCTTGCATCACTGGAGAAAAGCCATCACAGCATCTTCCAGCACTGTAGTGTATGTAGTAGCACTGTGGCCAACAACTTCTCTTTAATAACATTTGCGGTGCTTTGTACTCAACAGTACATACAGTGCAGTACAGGATTCACTGGAAGATGTGTTGGTGCTCTGAAGTCTAGATCAAGCCAAGCCAAGCAGATCTTCAGTAGATTTAAAAACCAGGCCACTAGTGAAACAGTGTTACAAGTCCAGGTTTCAGTAATGCTTAGTAAATGTTCTAACATACAAAGGAATGCACACATGTGGACAGCATGTGTAGTCCTGCCAGTTTGTAAAATCCTTATCATGATTTTGAAATAAAGGCCCAAATTTTCATCTGCAGGCAAGGAGGTACAGCACCAGCTGACAGAGTAACATGCATGTACTGTGAAGGACAGCAATCTTGGCCAACATTAAAGTTCTAGATCATGAGGTCTGTAAAACCTCATCTGTGGATCTTGAGTGGTCTGTAGAGCCACTGCTAGGAATACAAAGCTCATTTTTGTCTATTTTTTGAGATAGGAAATCAAACAGATTCAATAAGGAGATAAAATAAGCAAAAAGACATTAAGCTCATTAAAAATAACATCAAGTATATCGCATTTGGGAAATCTAAATATTTACACATTCTGTCCCACCATTACCTTTACATAATTGATTGATACTATTGCTTCAGGACATTAAGAAAAAGAAGAGATAAATCACTTGAACTTTTCATGGAAATGTTGTTCCCATTGCAACAAAGTTTTAGGAACCCAGATCTAGCCTTCAGAAAGAAGGAAAAGTAAAATACAAGTAGAAATTCTGCCATAAAAGTTAAACTGCAAGGACAAATAAGCCTTCTCCTGTTAGAGTTACAAGCCTTCTAACCTTAGAGTTACAGGCACAATTTTCAGGACTAGTGTAACTTCCTTGCAGTCTGGCACAGAGCTGTACCGGGAAATGTTTGGCTCAGAGCAGTTGCTTTTTCTTAAAGCACAATTCTTTTGTAAAATTCCATTAAATTCAGATCTGCACCTGCCTCTAAACTCTGTTCAGCAGTGAATCAGCTGAATATTCCAGCAGTTTCATTTAATATAACCTCAGAAAAAAAGCTTGCATATCATGAAACAACTTCATGGCATATACAAGCAGACTTTAAAAACAGGCCTCATGTTAGAGTTTGTTTTGTTGGTTAGATATAGTTTCTTTAGCTTGCACAGCCAAGGCAAGAATGTTTTCATTTCTACTGTATTTGGTTTTCATCCAGAAAACGTAATAAAGAAAATCTGTAAGAGGACGAGTTTTTTGTTTGATTGATTGGCTCTTCTATACACAGAGGTATCTCTGATTATCGGTGGCTGAAGAACTAATACTAAGAAATCTGAGGCAGCCACAGACAGAAAAAAGGAAGAGCAAGCTGCAACACTAATAATCTCCACAGGCACAGAAGTATATATAATGCCTAGTTCAAAGTGATTTTCTACAGTTATGCCAAGAGGCTTGCAGATGGCAACCTGTCAGCTCATCTACTAATGCCACTCTGCTAAAACACTTCCTAGAACTTCTACGCTAAATTATTCGTGGTGTAAATTAAACAGTCAACAGGACTATGCAAAGCGTAAGTCAGGGCAAAATGGGCATCTTCAGCAAAAAAAGAAAAAAAAAATTTACAGTCAATCCATTAGTAGATGTCTAACCCAGGATGATGTTGGTCTTAGGTAAATCCATTTTTTGGGGAGTTTCTGTACAGAAACTTGACAGCATGTATTTTTCTACCTGCTGGAACACCAACACATTGATGTTGTACCTCCCCTCATTTTCTAGCAATGGCTCTGCCAGGCAGTGGTGACATAAATGCATCAAAGCAGGAACACTTCAAAAAGTTTCCCATTGAAAAGACTCAGAGGTTTTGAGCCCAAGGGTTGCCCCCCACAATCCCCAAAAGATTTTAGCCCTTTACTTTCAGATTTCTGTTTTCTAATAATCCATTATTGATCAAGCTGTGGCATCTCAGATGAGGTCATTCTGAAAAATATAAACATTATATATGAATAAATAGTTACTCAATGCTGCGAATATCAATAAAATTCAATTCCATCTTACCTGGGAGTGTAGGTGACATAGCTGCAACCCAGTAGCCCAGCTGAGGTGCAATATAAGTCCAAGTCAACTGATTTCCTTCTTGTTGTACAAGGCCAAAACTACTCTTCAGCCATGTCCCTGTAAACGCAAAGGTTGTAGGAAGATATTACAGATGTATTCACACCTTCCTCTGCAAACAAGTGGAAAAGCAAGCAGTAACAAAACCTATCAATGTGCTGTAGGGGTTGTGTGTGCATTGCTGGGAAGTGGGGGATCGTGCCTTTTTGTTGCTGGCATTTGAGAGCTCCCGCAAGTAGTCATCCCCGTGGCCTTCTCAGAAGCCTTGTACACAAAAAACATTTAAGAATAAATAAAACTAATAAATCTTCAAAAAGGGTTAAAGGAAATAATTATTGTCATATTAGATTCCCCTTCTTTGAAGGATGTTCCTGAAGCTGATTATATGTAGACAGCCCACTTAAAAACTGTATTTCAAGAGATATCACATCTCCCAGACCACATGTGAGTTCTGCACACCACCATTCTGTCAGCTCTGGCTGTCAACTTCTAGAAGACTGAAGAGAATGCTTCCTCAAAATGTTGGTTTTCCTGTACAGAAAACAAGCTTATGAATGTTACTGCCAATAAATGTAGAATTAAGTTGCACCATCACTTTGATTCAGCAATGTTAGTCATTCAGAATGTGTATACAACCAGGAATACTGTTTGGTAATGGATGATGAGTTTTTAAAACATGTTTCTCAAAGGAAATGTAATAGATTTTTTAGAATTATCAAACGATCATTTCAAAATAAACAAGATTGACAATTTTAAAGCCATGTGTTTAAGTTCATATAACTCTTAGGTAGTCCAGATTGACAATCTGCACTAGTTGAGAGCTGTTCTACTTTCAGAAGATAAATTTTGTTACAAGAATTGGGCTATGAAAAACCTTTACAACTGAATCAGCCGCATGCCTTTTTGTAATTCATAAGCCCCCTGATTCTGGGGCTGTAGGAGAAAAATTAGTTTCTGATATATTAAATGGCCAGTATGGCTTGTAGACTGCTCCCATATTTATTCTCTTTGAAAGAAACACAGAATTGCTGGCCTGGACAGTGAGAGCAGTCGCTGGGAAGCCACCCCTGGTGCCAAGCAGCAGTTCCCAAAGCTGCAATCCTGGCTTGGCATCTCCCATGGGTGCCGAAACAGAGGGCATGAACTCACTAAGGAGGTTCTTCGCACACGTTGGCGGCCACTACCAGTACGACTGATCTGTGTACAGAGAAGGGATAAACCCCTCTGCACTTCTGCAGCATAGCTCTGTATTTCTGTGCAAAGGGCGCAGGACAGAATGCTGCATTTCCATTACTCAGCTTCAAATGCTCACTTTAAAGGCAAGCTGCTTCTTGTACTTGTGATTCCCTTTCCTTTAAATAGCCTCCTGCATGTAATTCCCCAAATGGTGCTTTTCATCAGACGTCACTCAGGACTAAGCATGAGCATTTGTGGATGACAGTCATCTGAACACTTAGCAGTGACAGCAGAACACACAGAAGAGATGCTGCTGGTGTTTTGGTTTTTTAATACCACTGAGATCCTGCTGATTTCCTCTGTGTTCCTTAGGTTATCCACCTGTGCAAACCCTGTACATGTGAGAATGGCTGTCCTGGTTTCAGCTGGGATAATTTTCTTTCTAGTAGCTGGTATAGAGTTATGTTTTGGGTTCAGTATGAGAAGAATGTTGATAACACACTGACGTTTTCAGTTGTTGCTAAGTAGTGTTTAGACTAAATCAGGGATTTTTCAGCTTCTCATGCCCAGCCAGCAAGAAGGCTGGAGGGGCACAAGAAGTTGGGACGGGACACAGCCAGGACACCTGACCCAAACTAGCCAAAGGGGTATTATACCATATGATGTCATGCCCAGTATATAAACTGTGGGGCGTTGGCCTGGGGGGAGGGAATTCCTGCTCGGGAACTAACTGGGCATGGGTTGGCACGTGGTGAGCAATTGCACTGTGCATCACTTGTTTTGTATATTCCAATTTTTTTTATTATTACTATTGTAATTTTATTATTATCATCATTATTAGTTTCTTCCTTTCTGTTCTATTAAACTGTTCTTATCTCAACACACAAGTTTTACCTTTTTCCTTCTGATTCTCTCCCCCATCCCACTGGGTGGGGCGGAAGTGAGCAAGCAGCTGTGTGGTGCTTAGTTGCTGGCTGGGGTTAAACCACAACAATGGCTCTTCTGAGTATTTATTTCCTCTCTACTACTGATTTTTCCTATGTAAGTACACCCTTAAAGTCCACCATCTTTGGCTAATAATAAACGCATCTGCATATAGTGAAAGGTTTAGAAAAATAAACATTTGAGAGAATTTCTAGATTTAGGTGACTATTATTGCCACATAGTGACTCTGTATTTGCAACCAAACTGAACTGGTGGGCAACAGGGGAAAGGAATTACTGATGTAATTTTCAGTTTTCCAAGTATCATTTCCAGTCTGTAATAGGGTAGCAATAATCTGTTATTTCATAAAGAAAGTCACAAAAGACAAGTAATTTTGATTCACAGCACCAAAAGGACCAAAATCTGTGTACACAGATTTGCACATATGGCATCCATAACTGTCATATCAGAACACCCTGATGTAGCCATTAGTTTACCTCTTTCAGGGAAACATTATCAGGAAGAATAGAATTTAATTGTCCACAGTTATGTGTGAGGTTTCTGGAAAAACTAGGAAAAGTAGATTCATTTTCTCCACTAAGATGGCCATTATCCCTTCAGATTTTCTACCCATGCTTTTGGGGAAGATGTCATACTAATAGCCCTGAACCACAAGGTGAAAAATAGCCCATAGGGTCAAAAACTGCTTCTATCTTGTGCCTAAAATGCCATTTGATAAGAAAACTCCTGTAAGCTTGAACTTTGTCATTTTTTTCCTGCAAGGTTCTGACAATGAGAATATGCATCAACTATTCAAATACGCAACCACGTGAAAAAAAACTTTAAGACTAAAAGAGATATAGAAGTGCTGATTAAAAAAAAAGAATGGAAGGACCTTGGTGATGAATTTATCATGCTTCCCATACTTCTCTTACCATCTCTAAGCCCTTTAAATTCACACACAAGCAGAACACATACGTATGCAATTTAGCAAAGTTCATTATCTTCATAGTCTATTTTTATAGCTACCTCCTTGAGCAGAAGCTATTATTGATTCCCTCACTAGGGGGAACTTGTGTTCAGCTTGCCTTATTCATGTTACACTGCATTCTAATGAACACAGTCCTCCTAATGTCTCTTTAAAAACCTTTTGCTCAGTAATACTCTGCTTGCATAATACAGCAATCAAGAAGCTAACAGAGGCTGCACTCTTATCGCTGCGAGCAGAGCTCAGCTACCATCCTGCCAAACAAGCAGCAGCTCAGATTGCTCATATTTTAGCAACAAAAGGAATCCCTATATTTGCAATGGAAGAAAATAATAGTCTACTCCACAAGGTCAGTCAGGTTTCATGCTTGTCTTCTGCTCATTTAGGTCACCTGTTTTTGCCAACCACTGGATACACTCAAGGAAATTTATCTGTCTGTATAACACTAGGGAAAAATGTAATTCTCCCTCTCTCTGTTATGGACAGTTAAGAATTTCAAAAGTGTAACAGATATATCTGATATTGGTCATCTTTAAATAAGAGTGATGAAGCTTTTGTTGACCATACCCTACACATTAGTATGTGATGACAGCTAGAAAATAATTACTTTTTAAATGGCACTGTCCCAAGTTCCTTCATCAGGACAACACCAAGTGCGGGTTCCTGGGAACCTTGGGTACAGAGTCTCATCAGCTGCCTTTTTTAATACTTTCCTGGTCCAACACATCTGTGATAAACTTGCCTCTTATACTTCCACCATCTCTTACCAATAATCTACTAATAAAACCGAGTATCCTCCTGCATGATGAAGAGAATGAAGAACTCTATCCTTCATGACAGCAGTGGCAAAACAGGTTTGAGCAGAAACAGTTGAAACACAAAGTCCTGTATTGTTTCTTATGTGATCAAATAGCTGAAAGCCAACATAGCATTACTGGAAGGAACTGATGTGCCTTCAGTATTCTGCAAACCCATCAGGGCGTTTCCAGGTCTCTCTCACATTTCATCCTTTATAGGTTCTAATATCTTGGTCGCTTTTCAACTACCATTAAACACCAAGCAGCGTTCTTGTAACTCCCTACATGCAATGCCTTGCTGTAATGACTAATGTTGGACCTTCTACCGAGCAAAACCCAATCGCACTGTACTTACTAGCTATGCTCCTAGCATTTCAAGCTGCCTTCAGTAAGCAAGAGTTCATTGCTGTGCAGCCTCGAGAATGAATTCCCTAACTCATCCCAGATTCTACCTTGCAGCGGGAAACAAGACGTTTTCCTGTTCTAAAAATGCAGCTAATTACCCTCTGTGTCCTCACATTCTTGCTCTTGTAAGCAAGGGAGAAAACTGAGGGGCAGTGAGGAAAGAACAACTTCCATTTTTCTGTCCTTTCCTATCCAGTAGCCTGCAAATGGAGTAAGGGAAAGCAGCATTCATTTTTTTTCTGTGCAGGCAGGATTACAACTGCAGGAGAACTAAGCAGAAGCATTTAAGAGGGAAGAGAGGTCTTACCTCCCTGCATGGCTAAGTATTATGATAATTTAATTTGTTATTCTCCAAATACCCTATAACATCTACTTCCTCCCCCCGCCCAAGTCAGCACAATCAACTAGCTTCACTGCTTATTAAGTTTTATACATGATGTGCAATAATTGTTAAGTAACAAGCAACACAGGATTATAAATAAAAAGCAGTACAAATAACTGGATGTAACGGAACTGATAATTTTTGTTCAAGACTGATTGTGTAGGTCCAAAGAAAACATGTCATTGCATCTTTGGAGCAGAAACAGCAAGTCCAGTATAGTTTGTAAGCACCGCATGATTTGGGCCAATTTGCCATTAATTCTTAAAGAGTGTCTGGTGCTTCACGGAAAACTTCTATATATAGAGACATTCTTGCTTATAGATCATTTTTACGTTTCTCTTCCTTTTTCCTCTATTACTGCTCCGTGAAGCCAACATGCTGATCCAGGATTCAAGTCAGGGGAGCTGTCTCCTGGCTCAAACTGATGGCAGGGGGAGAACCAAGAAGTTTCTTAACTCCTTCCTCACCAAAATTATATTTAGTGTTACTGACTTTTTGGAATAAATGGTGTCATTTAATAAATTTCTTCTTAAAAAGCTTATAAAACAGCTACCCAGCACTCCTTTGTATATGTAACTTAAAAGCAAGGTAAGAGAGCTACCATCATTAACACTACAAAGAATATAAAAATGAGAGCACTTTAAAAGAAATACAAATCAAAAAACAATCAGATAAAGCTGAGCTCCATCTGGCTGCAAAAATTCCCAAATATCAGAGACAAGTTGAAGAATCCAGCAGAGCAGGAAAAATAAATTCTGCTAGAGAGCAGCATCTTAATACTTTGCAGTAACTGATTCTGATGAACACACTTATTTATCTCAGGCAGCTTTTAGGACTTGCCAATGGGGGCAAGAGGCAGTTATCCTGAGTAAATTTAACAGTAAAAGTTTTGCAAGTTAAATCTCCGTTTCAACACACATTCTGCACTAAAAATGGCTTTTTGTAATTTAATTTAGTTTACTTCTAAATCAGATTGGAAAATGGCACTTTCAGCAAGGAGAGTGTCTGGATAGGCAGCTATTGCAGAAAAGCCATTAGAGAACAGCTACTCTAGACTATTTCCCTGCACAATCAGGTCACTGCACATGCGGCCAGTCTGCCCAGAAAAGAGACGTCCTATTGTCTTCAAAGACACTAACTATTCAATGTGACAGCTTGCTGGATCCAGGCAGCACGAATGGATCTGCTTTTGTGGTCTAGACGCACGATGCCTCTGAATAAGACATTACTTCCATATTTTAAAGCTAGACCTTATTATTTTAAATTAATCTGTAGTGAGATCCAGGGAATCGTACACCTCTCTGGCTCCCATGTGTGTGACCGTGCGTGCTGACAATCCAGCGCTGCTCCAGCTCAAGCAAATGGCAAAATTCCTCCTGGCCTATGTGGGGTAGGACCGCGCTTCCTTCAGGCAGGACTGCCACACCAGGCCATCCACACTAGAGAGACGCATGTGACTCCTATTAAAGTCAAGAAGAAAGGAGAGAAATTCCCCTCTTGCGTGCTGGCTTCGAGGGGAGTTTGCACGCTGGCACCCCAGCACAGAACTCGGCTCTCTGGGAGGATGTATAATACTGCTTACTTCAGGTTTACCTTCCCAAACTGACCATTTCAGAGCCTCCCAGATCGCTATGGCTGCAGGGACTTCTGCTGACTTTGATTGTGTATTCTTCCTATCACTGATCAAAACAGTTCTGGTAAATGACTGTCAGAGGAGCGTGCTGTAGCCAGCAGCTTCCCCTAAGGACAGTCATAAAGTCTAAATATTGCTAGTGTTTAAATATATGGTAGGTATGGTGCCTTTTTTCCTCAAATTACTTTCACATGTGAGCTTTCGGTAGGAAACTCTTCCATTGATCACATACTGTTTGCTTTTTTTTTTTTTTTTTTTGTTTCTTTTAACTGGCAAAAGGATCATCCAATCCCACTCAAGCAGGGAACCAAAACTGTGCTATTTACAGCATGAATTATTTCCATCCAATAGGTTTGACAAATAAGAGGATTTAATTAGCCAGAGAGCAAATTAAGCATAATCCCATTATATGAATTTATTTTTATTCACAAGATTATCTTCCCTGGACAAAAGAGTTTTGGAAAGAAAAGAAAGATACATTTAACTATACTACTTAATAGCATAGAGGTTTTAAATAAATATTCCTTAATGAGAAGTGCTTTTCTTTCAGCACAGATCTCTTCTGTGATGTCTACGATGTCTTGTAAGATTGCCCTGCTTAGGCAGAGATTCACAGTTAAATGGAGATATACGTGTCAAAAGGAATGAGGCAGGTTGTTATCAGACAGTGTGGGACAGCAAAGGATATTCAAAACATACCAACAGTGTTTCTAGAAGTAATTGATTTAGACACTTCAAAAGGCAATGTTATTATGGAGAGTTAATCAAGGGCAAGTTTGTGAAAATAACTTCCTAAAGCATGTTCTGACATACATAAATTGTAGCTTTTCACTCTACCAGCTGAAAGCTGCTTATCAGATTTCTTCTTCCAAACAAAAATCACCTCTAATCTGCATCAGCATGGGAAGTTTTACTACAAAAGGATGGGTTTTTTGGTTTTACTTTTGTTCATTTTCTAAAAAGCTAAAAGCCACTGAAATTGGAAGTTGAAAAATTCCTTCTTGAATATTGGTAGAGATTATTCTCCTCCTCTCCCTCCCCCCAATACACATGGGTTTAAAAATTCATAGTATTTAAGTTAATATTACAATTTTGTTTTCGGAGTTGCTAGGCAACATCAAAAAATAAACGTCCCTGCTCTGAGCTCATACCTTCATTATTCTTCCACTCTTACAGAATTTGTTACATAAGCCTTCCAGGGCTAAATCCCGCTACTGTTCTAGCAGCACCACCATTACTTGGTGTACTGTAAGGGAAACGTTTTTAACATCATACCCTCAAGGTTTTTGCAAGGAAGTCTAATGGTTCCATTTATTACTAGTGTCTGAGAAGCTTTGTAGTTTTTGCCATCTCTACTAATTTTTCCCCTTAAATCACCTATCAAGTGTTTAACAAAAGAATACACCAGTTTTCATTATTTAATAATTTTAATTACATTGGGGCAGAAGGCAGGGCACATTGTCCAGAGAACTGCTTGCATTGCTTTTGTCCCCTCAGCGTTTCCTTCCAGAATGCCAGAACAGAAGAGACTTATTAGAGAAAATGACTTCCATACGTAATTACTGCTTAATAATTATATTTCAAAAGGGAAAGTTTAGTTCTGCTTGCTGGACCACCAGCCCTAGTTACTGGTGTACGTGAAAGATACTGCCTTAATATTCACTTTATCACATTATTAATCACATTCAGTTATTGACAAAATTATTAGAACAAGTAATAAATAAAAGCACAAGGCAATTCAAAACACTGCATGCCTTTTCCTTCATCCAGCCTCACATCACGCTCATGTTCAGTTTCTATTTTTCAAGCTGGAAGTGGAAGCAGATGCACACTGGGATTGGATCTACCATCCCAGTGCTGCAAAGGAAGGCTGTCCCAGGTCCTCCTCAGCCTCTTCCAGCCCCACACTCCTGCCTGTATTTTCACCAATCTCCAAGTCCTCTCCAACTCAAGCAGCTGCACAAGCACAATAGTCATTTTTCCACTTCTGAAATTTTGATGTCCACCTCTTCTCACCTCCTACTGCATGCCTTCTGTAGGTGGAGCTACAGGGCCATCTACATGATACAACATATAGTCCGTTACTAAAACCTGTTCCCAGAAGACATACTATTTGTTTCCAGGTTTAGTCCCTTAGTTACATAATAGTAGATTATTTACATATATCACTACACTTTGGCACCATCCTGATTCCTTCAATGTCCTCTTAAGCTCCACCATCACACCACGTCTGCTTTGCCACAAATGCAACTCAGATGGTATATGAGGTGGGGAGAGGATCAAACGATCCATTCACATTACTTTCATCTGTGTAAGCCACAACATCCATTTAAAAAACTACATACATATTGAGAAACAAGCACAACTGCCTCCTGTGATCCACTACACCTCTTCAGAGGAATCATGATAGTGAGAACATACCTCAGTAAGCTACACTGTGAAGCATCGGAGGAAGAGCTTCTTTTCCTTTCAATGCTGAGGTTTGTCTACTACTCTGCAATTATATCTGCACCTATTATGTAGACATTGTACATGGTAAAAAGCTGGGTTTGGTAGCTGCCATTTCTATGGCAACACATAAAATATGAAATTCTTTGAGAGCAGTTAGTTAAACAATCTGTATTCCTCAGTATATTTAGTCTTTAAGAATAATTTAACCTTCACAGCTGAGATAGAAAAGGAAGTCAAAATCAAATTGTCAAAGAACTTGTAAACTACAGAAATAGTGTAACTATGAACTTTGTGGAGGCTTGGTTTTCTCTTCGCAATTTGCAAATCAATCTTCGTATTACCAGTGAATCTGATCTAGAACCAAATGTTCTGGACCTGATTATATTAAATTCAAACTTTTGGGGGCAGGGAACGCGTTTTCCTGAACGTGTCAATTTTTCACGTGTAGAAAACCCAATAAAACCCATGGAGAAGTGCCTGAAGCCCCAGGCCATGTGCACAGCTGCATGTAGTCCAAATGCAGACCATCTATCCAAGTTCAGAGGCATGTACTCGTACCCAGTGTCAGATCAAGCAACAGCCTGCAAAAGTTTTTGTTAAATGATTATTTTCTGTCTGTCATGGAGTGTATGAATGTGGTGGCAATCAGAAGTTAACCGAATTCACAACAGAGAGGAATATGTTTTATTTTTAAACTACGAAAATGTAAGTCAATCTTTTCTCTAGGTGGATTATCGTTGCTACCACATGGGAAGCTTAAATCAGCGACTTTTACAAATCATCTTATTTACAAATAATGTGCAGTGAACTCACGGGTAGAGATGTACAGTAACCAGCTTACATCTTCTGCCTGACAGCAGCTGTCACTCTCTCCCTATAAACACTATGAACAAAAACCAAGCATCATTTCACCTCCATGAAATAGAGCAAAACCATACTGCAGTCAAGTTTAAGTAGGCACTGATACTGTTTATACATAAGTATATCCTCACTACTTCTTTTGAGCACAGAAAACATTATCTTCATTTTGCTGAGGAAGGAACATCAGGAGATTTTGACTCTACAAAAATCAATGGCAATTTTACCACTGAAGGCAGGACGTCACCCAGAAAAAGTAAATACCAGACTTTCAAGTGTATTTAGAAATCTATTATGGCATTAAATGCAGTCAGAAAGCACTGACCAAGCACAGCAGAGTACATAAAGTATTGTGCTTTATAAAGCTATAAAAAGAGTTCCCCAAGATACTCTTCTCCATATTCTGCCATCACTTTACATTAATACATGGTTGAGATACCAGGCACAGGGGAAACATCCTCCTCTGTGAAGAAGCTAGTAATTTAAAGACAACAAGGTCACATCAAAGATGTACACTAAGTGTTCGGGGAGAAAGAAGAACAGAGAAACAGTACTCTGAACTTCATTTACACACAGTGCACAAGAAATAACACACTTTAAGGAGGACGAGCAAAAGGGTGGAGGGTTTAACCCCTTCACTCCAGAGTCCTTTGCCACACAAGGTTGAAAACAGTGTTGAAAATATTTTTCTGGTATTTGGTGTGATTAATGAACTAACAAATGCATTGATACTGTCAGCAAAGAATAAATCCCATTTCCATATTACACACTGTGGAATATCTGGTAGTACTTTAAAGTCCTTCATACAGCTCTAGATGTGGATCTAGAGGTCTAGGTGCAACACAATGCCTCTATACTACATGGGATGAAACTGAGGACTTAAAATGGAGAATGCTGGTCTTACAGTTTTGCTCACTGAATGAGCCAATGAAATGCCAATGAAAAACAGACATCTTTATATAAAGCATAAACCATTTAAATGGGGGCTGAGGAGAATACAGCTGAGCAAGTGCTGGTTGTTCAGTCCAGCTGGTGGGATCTGGAAATGATACAGGAGGTACAAAGTTTCATTTCTACTGGGATCTGTAGTTTCTGACTGAGGAGGACAAGGCTAGAAAGAAATCTTGGACATAAATTTGGTGTCCAAGAATAGAGAGATTAATTATATTGCTGTAAATCCTACTGACATCAAGGCAAATATACAGGGAGGAAGTCATGATCCCAACCATCTGTTTACAGATAAAGAAAAAAAGTTCTTCAGCCCCTTCAGATTTTGAGAAAAACAAGACAGTGCTTAGGAAAAAAAAGAAGCCAACAACCCATAAAACCCTACTAAGCAATCCTGATTATAAAAATGAGAATCCATACGTCTTTATGTTCAAACCTTTAAGGTATACTATGAAATAAAACCACTCTCCCACAGTAGTGTGAAACACAAGAGATATGGGTATGTCAACAGCACAGAATGAGTAAGTTGTGTTTTACTGTATACGTCTCCGTAACATCAATGCATCTGTGCTTATTATTACCAACACTAGAGAAATGCAGCAGAGAAAGGAGCTGGAGTGCACCTCCAACACAAGAACAAGGTTGGACATATTCGTTTACCCTAAAACTTCTCCAGGGCATAGATAGTTGTTCTCCATTTTATTAATTATGCAAAAAGGTATTACTGCTTTAATTTGCTTGCTGTGCATGCAAGGCAGTAAGTTTGTTTTGTAATGAAAAATCTCATTTGGAACAGTATAAAATAGATGTAGCAGATTGTCTTATTTTGATGTCAGCCTGCTTTTTCTGGCTGTGTCTTTCATCAGCGTCAATGGAGCCACCCTCAGCCTTAAGTAGACTATGCTGCTTCTCCCCCTTTTCTCCCCAGTTCTCTCTCAAGGACAGAAACTGTGGTCATGAAAATACAGATTGTTTATGGTAAACATCCTAAAAAGCAATTAATTATTTTTGGCTGCCATAATAAGCAAATATGCCTAATTTCTGTAGAAACCATGAAAATCTCTGCACTTCCAATCAGATGCCACTGGGTTTATATTAGTACGTCATGAATTCAGCAAAATGTATGAGATTCTAAGGATTAAAACATATTTGTAGTATTTCTGTCCTTTCTCCACTCCCTCTTCTAAAAGTGAAAAGTATTTCTGCTTTTTAGAGCAGAAATGATACTTCATGGAGTAATGATGACAACCACATGGATTCTAAACAAAAGCAATGGCTTGCACAAACAAGCACCCACTGTACTGCTAATACACTAGAGAGAAGCACTGCATTATTGCCTGGTAATACAGTCATAGCTTTCCATCTCTGGTATTTGCTCAATTTTCAGATAAAAGTGTGAAAATTTAAGCCACTGAAAATCTATTAAGGAGAGATGGCAACATAACTAGCACTGAAGACAGCAGGTCCTGAAATGAAAGACAAAATCAGAATAATGAGGGTAGAGGTCCTATCCTGACAAGGCACAGATCTGGCAGTGCAAATGAATTACAACAACTTATTTGCCAGTTAAGGATTTCTCCAGCATGGAGCCATCCTAGTCATCATCCATCCTCCTTCCCTTCACAGTCCAAGCACAATAGGGATGGGGAATGACAGGGTACCACCATGTTCACGCTGCATATTGCTAGTTTGACAGCCCTTAGGGTGCTAATGTAGCCTGCACAAGATAGAGTGGCTGCTCTACTTATTAAATTAGGCTACTCTAATTTAAATTGGTTGGGATGAGGCCAAAATTCTGCTAGAACTGGCATGCTGCAGTCAGGGCTTAAATGCATCTTTGTTCAACATCTTTGCTTGCACGGGAAGATGCTTACTTCAGCTGAAGTGTTAGCTGGAGCCTAAGCATAATGCCTTCAATACCTTCCTCTCCATGGCTTTGTGAAGCTAAGTGGCCTGACAAAGACACATTTTGTTTAGTGGTGTTCATGCCTTCCCATCCCAATAACACAAGTGCTCCAGCAGTTTGTCATGAAGCAAACAAGGTTGGACTTGTCTCAAGATTGGGAGCCTCAAGCCTGCAACACTAATTAACTAATCTGTATTGATCTGTACTAATATATACTGCACACAATAGGGTAACTAGCTCTTCATATACAAAAGTAAAAACCATATTCCATACTAATAGAGAGCTTTTGTGTCCCCACCACAGGGGTGTGGAAATTTGGCCATAAATGAGAAAGCTCCATAATCAAAATCAGAATCATTTTACTAGCAGTAACTGGCAATGAGGCAGGCTGCAGCTATAACACAGGTGACAGGAAGGACTCAGGATGGACTGCTTCTTGTGGAGAAAGTAAACATGAGTCAGTCTTCCCCATCTTTTTCTGAACAAAGGAAAACAAAATAGTTTCTAGAATCACAGATCAAAATCAGTTTCAGGAAGAATGTAGTGACACTTACCGCTAGGGCACCACAAGAAAAGTGCCATTTCCACAGTTAAGGGAAACCCCGAATCCATTCATTGCACTCTTTTTCTACTATTCAATTTTATATCATATTCAAATTTATTCTTCATTAAGTCCTACTGCTTTACTCTCTAATACAGCCAACTTCTGACAAAAGATTTATCAGCATGCTGTTTGAAAATACATCACCTTCTTCAGCAAACAGAGGCAGGAAGGAAGCAAAAATGTTATTTCCCCTTTCACCACCAGTCCCCGCCCCCCTTCCTCCAACACGCTGGTTTCGTGCTCATTGCTCTACTTCTGGATGTGATCATAAACTGGCTCAAAACACTTGCCTTGCACGGACAAAACCCTACCAATTGTCTATACAGATCCACATTTCTGGCTCCTTTTTCTTCCTCTCTTCCCCACAGCATCTACCTTTCTCACCTTCCATTCTTCTTTATTCAGTTCTTTTTCTTAACAACCTTCTGGTATATAATTCAGAAGGCACAGTGCAATAACTGAAGGGGAAACACCAGGACAAGACTTATGCACCCCTTAATCCTTTACACTTTGAAGGTGTAAAGAAGGCCAACATGGTATACCAGCTAGCAATGACAAAACAAACCAAAACAAAAATAGGGAGCCTAAACCACATGTTTCTGGAAAAAGTCCTGTTCACAATAGCAAACGTTATCCCACAATGTAAAAAACTGAGTGCATTTTACGGCTTATATCGATTAGTCATTCTGCCCTTTCAAAATATTTCATGAATTTTGCTTTTTTCTAAAAAATCATTTCCATGTACTTTCCTTCTTGATAGTGTTAGTCAATCTCAAAGTGATTTACAAAAGAAGTCAGTATTATGTTCCTATCTGACAGGCAGGAAACTGAGCTAGAGACAAGAGACGGACCAAAGGTCAGATAGCTGGCTGCTGGCAAAGATAAGGCTAGTTTCCATTTCTCCAGACTTCCAATTCAATGCCATAGTGAATAAGTCTCTCTGCTTCTCTGTCTGTGGGTGAAATCAAGTTCTTTCAAGATAGTTTTTACATAAAATGTTTAATAATTGCAAAATGGTACTTTAAAAAAAATTTTGTCTAGAAGTGGCACACAATGCTACTGAAGTATATTTGCATATATACTATATATTACTTGATCAATAAAACTCAGTCTTCTCTCCTTTTAGACAGAAAACAGATTTCTGTACACTCGAGTGAAGACCTTACTGTATTAACATAATAAATGCAGTGAGACATTAGTTTCAGACAAATGGAGCCATCTAGGGAATCACAATGAGACATTACCTACCAAATTTTTGGTCAAACCTCCATGCTGGAACGTGTGCATTGTGCTTCAAGTTGCTGTTTGTTGGCAGAGGCACTGTTACATAGATGGGGCCATTCACGGGGACTGGAGTCCCATCGCTGTTGAGGAGATGAACACTGACTGCAGTGACAGGGGTGAGGTCATACCTAGTGCTGTTTCCTACCGAGAGAACGAATGAACATTGTGACTACAGCATTTCCCAGAATTTAAGATACACCCACGTGGTTCAACACCACAGTACCGTACCAACATACTTCTCAAGGGATGGTAGTAGCTATCCTCCCTGCCTTACAAAATTCACAAGACAGACGTACAGGCTTCTGTATTTTTCACTTAATTTTGGAAAATTCTGAAGACAAGAAAACTACAATGCAAAAATCTCCTGCATATATTTTCTCGTCTTAATTCATCTTAAATAAATATGTACGAGTGTCACAGCCATAATCGCAGCAAAAAAAAGTATCTCACAAGCCTTTATTATAGCCTCACATGCCCATATTGTAACTAACGAACACCCAAACATGCAGTGACACCGCAAGGATGATCAGTCATATGTTTAAGAATGCCAGGATGTATTTCCTTTGGCCTTTCACTGAAATAAACCAAGCTAAGCGGATTATTAGGATACACAATGTTATCTTCTTATCTAAGATAATAATTATTCTTTATGTTTAAACTGCACGCAAATGGACGTTACTTCATGACAACACGATTTAAAAATGCACTATAACCCTTCAACCGTTTAACCAAATGAATCAATGACAGGGGAAAATACCACAGATATATATATATGTATTCAGGGGAAAAAAATGCTTGAGGTTTAAAACCAAGGAGATCTGGAGCTCCAAGTGACAGCAACAGTAGCTTAAATTGGAAGAGATGGAGCTTCCAGTTTTGCAAGGGGCTCGAGCCACCCAGGTCCACACTGCTGTTAAGAGCTGCAGCCCTGCCGCCTCCTGCACTCCTGCAGCCGCTCATCCCGCCGCGGGGCTACTCTGAGAGAAGAACAGGGGTGCCTGGCTGGCAGGGAGCGGGGTACTGCCTCTCCTGTAATCCTGGTGCCTTACATCAGCATAAACTGCCTGTAAACAGCGGTATGCCACCTGCGACACCAAGGCACAAGGGGTCTGCAGGAACATGCAGTGTCTCAGCGACAGTGTTCCTTAGGATGAGTACCTTCGAGGGAATGGTGGGAAAGCATTAAGACCTTTATGATTTCTCTTAACAGTGAGTAAGTCTCAAGGAATGGCCTTTATTAAATTCAATGTCCCTGAGTAATAGCTCACCAAAGTTAAGACATCACCAGGAAAGGGGGGTGGGTGGTGGGTGGCAGGAAGTGGCAAAGGGAAGGAAAAAAGAGACAAAACTTCTCAGAATTTTAAATTCTTTGGATTTTGCAAGAGGTGCCAAACTGAAGACATGGAAAATAACCAGAAGTAACTTTGCATGTGGCTTATTTACTATAGCACCTACTCTGACGCACATTTGCCCTAGATTTCAAGGCAAGCGTCACTGTTGCACAGCTGACACACAAGGGGCATACACACTGCTTTGATCTACTGCGAACGCAGGGCAGAAGTATATCTTCCAGGGGGAGTGAAGTGCTGAGAAAACAGGAACTCTGAAGATGGCCATGTAAGACAGCCACAGAGCTAACTGAGAGAAAAAAACAGAAAAATAAGGTTTGGAAATTCAGCTAGGGTATAGGGGAAGGTTGCCAGCCTACCCGAGCACTTGTATATTATAGACTCCAATGTGCACAATATCATCCACTTACAGCCTTAGAATATAAACTAGAGATACAGAGGAGGGAATCTGTGGGGAGAAGGTTGTTCCTTTATTCCTGATCGTTCAATCCAGTGTCTCTGCCATGCACCTGTAACTTCTGTCAGATTGATGCTTGTCCCCAGGTCACTGGACTTGGGCCACTAAGTTTCTCAGGCTGGTATCAGAGAAATAAATTCCTCTTGCTAAGTATCGTAACCCGACCACATTCTGGCATATACAAATTCCTAATGACAAAAGGTGTAACTTCAGATTCTAGAAACATGTAGATTAATATCTGAGATTAAATTATGGTTTATATTTTACCTATTTTTAGATATGGAAAGTTTTGAATTTTTCTTTCAGTACTGTCTTGATAAAGCATATCTGCCTAATATCTGTAAAAATGAGTTTTCAGCCCCAGAAAAAGCATTCTGATGGTGAAACACTGTTGGCATCTTTTTTACTTAAGATGCACTGACACTTTGCTCAGTACTGGGCTGAACAAGTTATGTCAGAAGATGAAGAAATTTCTGAAATCCACTGACCTCTGGCAAGAAGAAATAATCCTTCGTTTGCCACCTTGCACAGTATGTAAATGCTCATTAAAAAGATAAATTTTTCTCTTTTCTGTTGTGAAGGTAAATTAAAATCAATGCTCATGAAATTCTCACATGCTATAAAACTGATAAGCACACGCACAGATTAAATGGGAATGGACTTCAAGAAATGTCAGCTTTCATTTATTTCATGTCATTTTTGACATCTGGTGACCTGTGAAGAGCTCTAAAAATAATCAGAGGAAAATCCACTGTGACTTAGACTTCACTCTTCATAAAGAAACAGCCTACAAAACCAGCAGGAGTAATGGTTATTAGCCAGCTTGGTCCATTACTGCAGACGATGGAAAGTTTTGTTTAGTTTGGTTAAAAGGACAAGATTTTGTAAAACCATCCTACTGCTCTCCAATTGGTGATTAATACAAACAATAAGCTAATACTATACAGGTTTGTCACTATTTGCAGCTAAATTCTTTGAATTTTATTGTTTGGAACATGCTGATTCATGCAATGATATTTTCACTGCTCCATATTACTACTTCAACAGCCAGCTGGGATTCTGTGAAAACTGTTGAACTCACAGAGAGTAGGTTTTAGTTAAAACAACTGTAAAGTTACTCTGGATAAATACTAGCCAGAGAACTGAGCTGATTGAAAGAAGTTGGAGGACCTCTCCAAAACTCTACAGACATGTAAATAAACTGTGAAAGAACAGAGGAGTAGTTGGGGGGGGAGGAGATGGGGGAAAGAGGGGAGAAGGGGCAGTGTTCAGGAAGACTCCAAAATTTCCCATGCAAATTAATGCTAAGTTTTATAGAATTCTAGAATTCGTACAAATTTTTCTTTTTCTCTTGAGAAGAGAAATATTTAAAAATCCCCAGCAGGTGGTGATCTAATTTTTTATTCCTTCAAAAGTTTTTCAGATGAAATTTTCACCAAGTCACTTGGAGATGAAGAAAAGGAAGTCAATCCAAGTTTAGGATTTTAAAGTTTCATGTTTCCACAGCAAGAGAAACTTGTACTAAAAACAGATGACGTTTCACCTATATTATAGCGCATATACAAATATATTGTATTTGTAGTCTGAATTATACCATATCGAATACTACAGTATTCAGAAAACAAGGCTCTTCTCAGTCTCTTAAACCCCATTTCTTTGCCAGTCATTTTGGTCTTTTGTGATATACTTTTACCTGAAGGCTAATAAAAGTCAAATCCAGGGACCCCACGCTCAAGTAGAAAAGTTCCCGTCATGCAAGCATACAGAACACTAAAAAACCAAGGGTGCATTCATCTCTTTTGTAGGAGGCTAGGAGGCAAAACAGGAGAAAGATGATGTCCTGGTTGTGTAGTTCCCATGAGAGGTGATCATCTAAAATCTTGGCAAGACCTGTTTTCACTAAATAAATGCAAGTGTGGGAAGTTGGGTTGCAGAGTACTAAGGAAAAATCTGGGAGAGAGGAATGCCACACACGTTGTCAACAGTTTGTTCAGTGGGTTTAGAGATAAAAAGAAAGGAGATGAAGAAGTAGACAGACGAGTGAGATCAAGTGCATTCCTTCATTTTCAAAAAGATAAAGAGATATTTGATCATGTCTGAGTATGAAGAGCCAGAGAAAACTGAAGGTTGAAGATGAGAACAGGGAAATGACAGAGATAGAATGAGATAGGATGACATGTACTCACTGGAGCAGACAGAAGGATTGAGTAAGGTAGCAGACACATTTCTAATCGTAATAGAAAAGGAGATATTCAGATTTGTACAAAGGGAAGAGGAAGTTTATTTTGCCTTTTTTTTTCAGGGAAAAGCTAGCAACATCAGTACATACCATTTATGCACACAACCTAGCATTCAAAGTCACCGAGATCAACACATCACAAGTAAATGCATCCTGAGAAACAGCAGGGAGGGACCTCAAGGGGTTATTTAGCCTGCTTCAAAGCAGGCTCAGCTATGCCTATGCCATCCTCACAGGTGATTGTCTAACTCTGTCCAACACCCTCAAGCAATTGATTCTACAGCTTAAACTATCCTCACCACAGCAAGGTTTTCCTAATCACTAGTCTGAATCTCTCTTGCTGCACTACAAGTCCACTGCTTGCTTTCTAACCCAATAAGACACAGAGAAAATATTATTCTCCTTTTCACACCAATGTTTTAAGAATTTGAAGACTTCTGTGCCCAATTCTTCTGTTTTTCTCTAGCCTGCACAACACCAATTATTTCAATCAAGACTAAATGAGAAGTGGAAGAAGAGTAACAGGCAGTTGCAGTCATAAAAATGCATTACAGCTTTGAATTTAACAGCGGTTGTGTTTCCACTATGAATTTTCACTGTTTTACCTTTGGTGCTAGATGAATTTGCACATTTTTGGCAGAAGCTAGATTCAAAAGTACTAACAAAGCCACCGAAACAACTCTTAGCTGAAACAACAGAGTATTAAATCCTTGATATATAGGCATTTTATTTATTTTTAGAAAAAAATTGAACGAGAATTCTATGGCACCCTCAAGTTAAATTCTCTTCTGTCCCTTCACGTTAATCTCCATTCTTGTATGTGTATGTGTGATACATGTGGAGACTTAGCTCTAAACTACAAGCATAATAAACTTTTCTGATCTCCCAAGGCCAAGGAGTCTTCATTGTTGCTATTCAGTGGCCCCATTTAAGGGATAGTGGCCCTTGCTCTCTTGCTTATTGGAACAGCATTTTGGTAGGGCAGGTGAACCTATCACATCACCCAAATTTTAAAGAATGTTTGCTGGAATGGGGAATGGAAACAATGGTATGGTCAAAAGTTGATCCCTGGACCAATATGAAATCAGAGCAAAACCGAAGTAGCGGGTTACCTGTTCCATTTCCATCTAATCCCTGCAAATAAGGAAAACTGTCCACTTCCCAGGGTGAACTGGCTGCAGTCAGATATGCTGTCAAATCACTGTAGCTAGTGTTCTCTGGTAATTTCACAGATCTTCTTTGAAAGTGAACTTGTGGCTGAGTCCGTGCACCTAAAAAAATTAAAAGTGACTTTATATCCAAGGCAGGCAGAATATTTAGGTGTTCATATTTATGGAAGCACATTTACAGCTTTTTTTCGTTATAAATTGCAATGGCTTGAGAAGGACAGAGACATCAGAAGGCTATTATGAAAGAGGAGGAAAAACAGTATTTTTACATTTATTTTGCAGTTGCCATTACTTTTCCACAAGTATTACAGAGAAAAATTGTGAAGGCACCTAATATCAGAAGCTTTTCTGACTATGTTATTCCCCTAGATCACCTCTAATTTCATTACATGCTTCTTTTAATGAATATAAGTGAAACTAAAACTGAGTTCAGAGGTAGGGCATATGAAAGCTTAAAAAAATCATCCAGTTCACCATATTTGTTTAAATCTTGTTTCTCCTGAAATAGCAAGATAAATGTAATTCATACTCTTTAAAGCTATTTTCTAAGAGACCATTCTACCTGTACTCCCAATTTACTTGTGTAATTTCTGTATTTAAGTTTTACAAAGCTTTGGCCACGTTAACTATCTCTAGTACTGAGATAATAGTCATGTTTTATTTAAATCACTGGATAAAAAGATTCACTTGACAAAGTTTAGGTGAAAAGAGTTTCCATATTTTCCCACGCAAAGAACACTTCTAAACAGAACCAGATTACTTAGCACATAAGATTTCTCTCTTTTCCTCTGTCTTGTACAGTTTTAATGTTTTTTTCAAGATCACCAGGTGTTAATTGAAGGGTCTTTGCTGCAACATGATTTAAGACTCTTTCATGTACTATGGCATTTCATGTCTCATTTAAATCCCAGTTTTACAGTCAATAGTATTTTTCAATGGATGCTCCCCATTCATACTGTTTAGCAACACACAGCAAGACTCCATCTGCAAGTTTGTGTGTGCAACATGCAAATTAATTTTTAAATCAAAAGCTATTGTATTCTCCAGAGCTCATTTTGAATACTCACAGAACACTCCCCACACAGCACAAAATCAAGAGGCAAACAGTTTTTTTCTTAATTCACATTTGACTATGCAGTTCAAGGATGTCAACTCAAAACAATTTTGCTTCTTTTCCCCTATTAGTCTCTGGCAGCGTTTTTAGGTTACATGTAACTTCACTGCAAGAAAGATTAAAGAGCTTGACTCACAACTCCTAAGCTTTATAACTGCCAATGTCATAAACCAGGAGACTGGAATCTTTTCTTGCATTATTTTCTAGCAGGAGCTCTAGCTATGAGAAAACAAAATTCCACTGAACAAACTTTGTATGGGACAACAAAAATTGCAATGTAGATGGGCAAGTATCTCCAAAGAGCTGATCATTGTTTAGCTGTCATTTATTTGCTAATTCTGCAAGAAAAAGCTATAAAACCACTTCTTTAATTTCTGAAACATTTAAGTATTTACAGCAGGCTCTCGAGACTGGTAGTATCCTTAAGTGTTTAAGATAGTCATTAAACAACAGCCATGTGAAACAGGAAGAAATCTCCCTTACCCAATTTTTAGGCTTAAATGGAAAACAACATAAAAGACTAAATACATTGACTGCAATGAAATCGGGGAAGACTTATCTCCTGAGTGCTCTGCAATACCGTAGTAGTTTGCTGTACCTCGGGGACAAATCTGCTCAAGCGCTCGGGAACCTCTGACTGCACTGCTGAGCAGGCTGCTACGGCCCATAGGGATAAGCATCCACAGTAACAAAACAGAAAAAAACCCACAACAAAGAAACCACCATTAGGATTATCACTAACAGCTCAATGTAAAATTGTAGGATTTTCTGCTGTCTGAATCTCTGGTTAAGATGAATTATTCAAGTTGCCAAGAACTGGTATTATATTTCTGAAGATCTGAACTAATTAAGAATTAAAAACAAAGTAACTGTTGTTGAGTCTGTAACACAGTAGTTTACGCAGAGTCTCTCGGGTTTTCTACAAAAGAAATGATTGTTTTGTAGCATTGGGAGAGCCATGAGTTGCCAAATTTTAACTACATAGGGAAGACTCAGAAAGCCAACCTCAGTTTCTTGAATCCAACAAGCAACGCAAAGCGTTCCTATGGCTAAGCCCCAAACCTGGCAGAAAACCTGTGCAGCAATCAACTCGGATGCAAGTTTTAAGGTGGAAGAAACAGCTTCCTCTGTAGACAGTGCATATACATACAATAAATCAGTGCAGAGTAGTTAATGCACACCCTAGATTAACAAACATGCTCCTTGATACTGATATTCACCTGAAACCTGCCACTCGCCCTGATTCTTCCCTTGGCTCCTCAGTTGGATCTCCCCAAAACCGGCAAGAGACTTCAAAGAGGAAGAAGACTGGGAGCTACCAGCAAAAGGCTTGCGAGGGAAGCAGCTACCAAGGCTTTCTCACCACCTTGTCTCACCACCTTGCTGGAAGATAGTCCAATGTACTCCTTTAGCAGAGGTCATAGAAGATTTGGGGGCATATGTTTGGGAATTGACTTATTGAGGGAATTGGAAGTGGTAAAATAGACAGAAAGACTTGTGCTGACCAGACTCTTATTTTTCAACTAGTCAACACTTATCACTGGGAATGGATTATTATTATTGCTGCTTCTATTACTGAAGATATCTAGTTTTGACTTAAAAACCCCAAATACATTCAAGTATAAAATTAGCATGTGAGCCCTCTCCATTTGGTAAGTGCCATGAGGTAAAGGAGTGCTGAGCACCGATCTTCTCTTCTTTAAACATCCTCTTGTCAACACATCGGCCATGATCCAAATGCTGTCAGGTCCAGTTTGCCAGGGCACACCTGAAGATGTAACCATCTCAAGGAGTTCCTGTAAGGCACCTCTTGTCATGCTGGATGCATGACACATGGCACTACACCAGCATTTGAGCTTCAATCTATGTGAAGTAACACTCAAGTATCATCAATTCATGCTCTGATTGCTTGTATGTCAGAGGCAGATAGAGGGTACCCATATATCTATCGGTCACTGAATGCTGAGGTTCAGCTCATCACTGTGCTGGTATTAAATAACTTAAATGACCCAGTGGCTGGCAAGCTCCATCCCTCGCAATTACTGACAGAGCACAGCAGCGGACTGTAATGCCATCATGAAAATGAAGCTGGCTGCATCAACTCAGACAAACTTCTCAACTGCGTAGGAAGTTGCTTGCTTGATTAATTATTCAAAAGCAACTGGTAACTTACTGTACTAGACAGGCCTTTCTTTCCCTTTGACTAGTGCTTCAAACACCAGTGTTCCCAGTCTGTTCCTGGTATAATGAGTTCTGCTTTGCTCTCGTTTTTGCACTAAGGTAACTTCTGATCAGCTCTTTTGAAGCCGCGTGAAGTTACTGGGAAATAAATTGGAGAATTAACAGAGAAAAACTAGGTCACAGGGATTTTGGATCAAGACTAGAGAGGCTCCATTCAAATGCTGGTACAATGTCTAGGCTGTCTTTCATTTAGGTTTCATCACAAAAGAATTCCCAAGAAAAGGAGTGTGGGCTGGTCCCATAAAATAGTTTTCACTGGGCAAGACTGAGAGTTCAAATCCCAACGCTTAGAATATTGCAGGTACCACTTTCTTCCTTTAACCTCTTTCTTTGCTGTACTAGCAGAAGCAGTTATATTATTCTAATTTAAATATATTGGGAACACCCTGGATCAATTCACTAAAGGGAGCAAGGTTATGTGGAAAATATTTATGAGTGTCACTTGGCTGATAAATGTCCCACTAGCCCTTTAATATCCCCCTTTTTTTTAAGAAAGGAAGCTGTAAACATGAAAAGATTGTTCTTTTTTAAGTTAATTGTGTAATATTAGCACATTTGCATAAGAGTAAGAGTATTTAATACATCATGCTAGTAGAATACTGTTGGTAAACAACGTTTCATGTTCTGTCTAATGGAATCCCTTGTGATTTAACACAGTTCACCATCCATCTAATTTACCCCATTAGACAACGTCAGCTCTCAAATTGCAGAATATACGTACGGCAGCTGTGCTGTTCTCCAGCTCGTTCTGAGCATTCCATCAGCTACCTAATTTATTTAGTGCTTTTTCAGCTACTATCGTATCTAGTGCTATCATTAATGAAAAGCCTATTGTGTATGGATGGTTTCTAACCGTAAAAAAAGATGTCAGGAAGGCATAATTGTATTATATTCCCTCATATAAAACACAACTATCTCGGAATATCATTGAAGGTAGTATTGCGCTGTTTATTAACTACCTGGTAGAGTTTAAAATGATGATAATCATAATACATGTGAATAAGAGAGTTTATGCACAATACGAGCGCGAGTGCTCACAGGAAGGTTGTTCCCTTGTTTTGGCTCATCAAGGTATCTTTAAAAACTTCTGTTCTTTTGTTAACAGACTTACCTCAGCTATCACATCAATTGGGCTAAGTTAGGTCAGATTCCTAGGTCAGATGAACTTTTTATTCTTCACTGCGCAATTCAGAAAACACAGTGTTCATCTGACTGATACTACAGTTGCTTTAACTTCTGTGTTTGGCCTTACAAAAACACGATCTGAACTTTATTATTCTAATACAGTGGGTTTCATCCTGTACTATGTGAGTTTGCAGGCAGTCTGATAAGGGGTCCACAGGAAGTACTTAAGAAAAGCAAGTTTATATAGGTGTATACAACAATGCAGATATGAGAAATTTTTGATTCTTCTATGCCCTAAATTTCTAAGGCATTCACAGTAGGAAGCAAGAAACAAAATAAAACCAGAGAAAATTCTTAGACAATAAGAACATCAGAAAATATTTACTGCAAGGATGGTTAAATGAGGCTAGATGAAAAAATATCCAACAGATAGCAAAAGAAATTTAATCTCTAGCTCTCAAATGGCACACTGAAGTCCAAACTTGTTTATTACCAAGAAACCCAAATTCCCCAATCACAGCAGTTAGGGATGAATTTAGCTATTAATCAATTTGGTAAAACCATCCCACAGAGGAGCATTCCTGAGGGAACTCAGAAGAACTCCCCATGAAATACCAGTCTCACCCACGGGACAGTGTTCAGAAAGTATTGGGCTGTCAGGCTTTTTGTTTAGCATCACTCAAATTTCAATTCTGACTTCCAAAAACCAGCATACCTTGAAATCCTGAGACTATCTGGACTACATCGTCATAGACCATTAGAGTAGCTGAGCGTTCAGGAAGAAGGCCGAGACTCAGTGAAGAGAACACTGTGGGAGAGAAGTGATTTAGGTGGGATATATTTGAATTCTTATAAACATAACCCAGCAACAACAGCACTTACTTTCTTCTACATTTTTGCAAAAGCAGGCCACCCAAACTATTTAAAATCATATTGTATATGTGACAGAAACCACGTGCATTTTCTAAACCAAATAATTAAATTGCCAGGGTAATTATTATTGAACTAAACAACATGTTCTATCTTTGACTCCTGCAAGTCATGCGTGGTTGCTCAAAGTACAGAAAAGTGCAGTGTAAAGCAGGGTTTCGGGTTATAATTCCCAGCTACACAGAAAGACTTGTCATTACATAAAGAGGAGTGAAACACTAACTCAGTCTGACTGAATTATTTTTCTGTGAAATGGCTATACTTCTTACCTCAGGAAGATTTTAATGAAACCTAACTTTTAAATACTTTGAGATGCTTACATAAAGAGTCATACAGAAAGGCAAAGTCTGATGAATAAGTCTGAATAATTTGCTTTAAAATACAGCATGTCCTTACTGAGTCACCACCTACACTACAGAAGTGCTATATATAGCAGAACTTCTGTCATTCTACCAGTGGTGCAAAAGAGGACAGATAAATGGTATTTGCTGCAAGAAATCTACCTGCAAGGACCTCCTTTGCCACTGGGTACTGACATTCCTTACAGGGGGCTGTGTCTGTATGCACACACATCTTTGGAGAGTGAAGAACATGATATAATTTCATGCTAAGTTCTTCAGACCCAGAAGACCAGAAATACGTATGGAATTAGCCACCGAGCACACCTGACTCCCCCACCCATGAAAACATTAAGAAGTAGACCTGCCTGCAGTCCATGCATGGCTTTCAAAGATAGGAGAGGAGGAGATTAATGCAGACTAGTAATTTTTGGTAACTGGGCAGCATCCCACATTTGCACCTGGAAAGTACTCATCCCATTCTGAAGTGACCACAAGCTGAGGAAGACATTTCCAGAACCGATTAATAAAAGAACAGTGCAAGCTCTTCTGATTTTCTGGAGCTTCATAAATTTCCTCTAAATTAATATGTATTACTTAATCCAAGAGACCATATAGATGCTAGCTATAAAAAGGGAGACTGTACACTATTTCTGGTTTAAGAAATATATTTTCTTTTTAAAGACCAGAAATTTTAGTGTTTGGGAGAAATACAGGAGAAAGTAGAAGAAACTAGGAGAAACACGCTGGTAAGAACCCCCACCTAAAAGACAGTCTAAACAACATATATGAACATTAAAAAAAATAAAATAAAAAATCATGTTATTGGAAGTACAGCTGAGAATTTTCTTTCCAATGCTCTACATGTGAAACAGATCTACACATCAGGCAACGTAAGTAAGAAAGCCTAGTGTAAGTAGCACTAAGGCCACACAATTACAAAATTTGTTTGTCTTTACTCCAATAACTTAATTTGTATGAAGAAAGCTAATATAATTTAGACACCCTGGGGAGCTCAATACAATAAACCATGCCAACATGTTCTTCCATATATGCCAGACTATAATGCATATATAAGCTCTAAACTTCCCTTGGGCTTTTCTGCACAATCTTTGCTCAGCATGACAAAGGCAGAAAGTCATAGTTTTTAAGGCCAGAAGGATGACTGTCAGGATCCAGTCTTACTCCTGTATAACTACAGCCTTCCCTGAATTAGTTACTGGTTTGGATCCAATAGCTGTGCTTAAACTAGAAAACATGTTGTAGAAAAACTATCCAATTTTCTTTTAAAGGTGTCCAGTGCTGAAGCACACACCGCAACATCAATGTTCTAGTAAATAAATATGAGGGCAGTTAAACTATGTGCCTTTTTACTCATCAAAATTTATTGAGGTTAGACTTCCAGCCATTTGATCTTCTTTTTATACAAGCCCACTAGACAGAAGAATTCTCTCTTACCCGTTTCTGTTCTCTGTGCGGGTACTGATGGACTATGATCAAATTACCCCATGAACTTTCTCTCTGGTGAACAAAATAAATTAAGGACTTCCAAGTCTTTCCCTGTAAGCTGTATTTTCCCATCTTTTAATCACTCCTGATATAACCCTGCAGTTTTAAACACTTTTCTTGAAGCGTGGATCCAGAACTGGACACACATTTCCCTGAGTGGCAGCACCAAGGACAAGTTCTGAAATACTATACTCCGCCTTCTCAGTCTTTACCTTATTTTACAGCTAAGGATCAGATTATTCCGCTTTCTTGCAGTGCTGCATTGGGAGGTTATTTTCAACTGTTCATCTACCATGACTCACGTGTCTTCTGCAGAGTCACTGCTTTCGAGATGAGCTCTCCTCTCCCAGAAATACCACGAGCATCCTCTGCTCCTAGAACTACATTTCACCACAGTGAATACTATGGTTTGCTTTGACTGACCCTACCAGCTAGCCTGAACTGTGCTGCCTCAGCAACTTCCCTCTCTTCATTGCACACACTGCTCCAAACCCGTCCTTTTAAATATGGACTACCAGTCACAAATTTTTTTCTTCCAAATTATTTACAAAGAAAAATCTATGCGTAGCTAAGAGCAGACAGATGAGCACATCTTCCATCATGAACACTTCAACAACTCAAGTGATGTTAAATTAATGAACTGTTAATAATAAGTGGAGCCATGGCTCTGCTGATAAATAGTTTCATGGAAAAAGAGATCTTAATCTTTTCCTCCTACCATTTATCACTATGTAAATAAATAATCCTCCTGCTTAAGTGGTAAAGAGCTAGTAATTATTTTGGTTAATATAAGAAAAGTTCATTTCTGCCAAATTATAAGAACAGAAGCCCCTCAATGCTTACTCCTTAAAGCTACTACAATAGTATCATGAGTTCAGTGGCTGCACAGCTTTTCAGCATAAGATTATAACTAATGCGTATTGACTGTGATGGAAGAATCCTGATCCTTCTGCAAAGTCCTGTTACTGCACTTTAAACATTACCACCCTATAGCTCTCAAACCTACTCCCTGCTCATGGTTTTCATTTCCACATTTGAAGTAAATGTGCCCATAGTTCATTTACCACAGCACATAGGATGGCACATTAGCTTAAACCACTGCTGTGGGTGGAATGCAGCTCAGAATGGCGTATCTGCTCCGTGGGGTGACAACTACTAGTACTGTTAAAAGGCATTTTCAGGAAATGAGGAGTCCGCTGTACGTGCATGCCCAGACTGCACACTGCAGAATCAAGGTTTAAATATGCTGCCTGTTCCCCATCATTTAACCCAGATTAAAAATAACAACAACAACAAAACTTGCATGGTTTTCAAAACTTCAGTACTGTGTTGGTTACAAGCATGATCGGCATTTAAATACAAACAGTTCTTGGAAAGTTTTTTAAAGACTATAGGCCTCTTAGTCAATACAAAAAATAACAGCCTAAGTATCCTGGGCCTGAACTTTTATGTCATGTCCCTTTTAAGGAGCAATACAAAGAACAACCCTAGTAAATCTACATGGGGCGTATCAAGTTGTAACTTCTTGTTTCTTTAATCAAAGAAAGGATTAAGTTCAAGGTACAGAAAGCAAAGAAAGGATTCTACTCCCAATTAAATCAATGGCAAACTATCTGCTAGTTTCAATGGGGGAAGATCAGAGGTGAAAGGAATCTATTTTCTGAGTTAAGCTCACATTTCAGCCATGGAAAGAAAGATTTTGTGGAAACTGTATACAATTACTGCTCTTTAAACTTCAATGACTTACCAAAACAATAATGCCATGTTTGATTCCCTTCCCTCAAAATCAATATTTACGAAAAAGCAACAAGCAAAAAAACCTAACCAAACAAACTCCAGGCCATGGAAGAGCAGGTCGCATTGAAAAGATCTACGCCATGAGTCAGAAAGATATGAGACAAAAGGCAAGAAAAAGTTCAGGCAAGAAAAGGTTATTGCATGCTTTAATCATATATGATTGTGTCTTAAGGAAGTACATGAAATATGCTGAGGAAGCTGGACTTCATCTTATTTAAACAGAAAAAAACATCAAGGAAATTTCTAAACAGAGTCACAGAACAAATATGGTTGGAAGGGACCTCTGGAGGTCACCTGCTTCAAGCAAGCAGGGGGGTATCCAGTTGTTTTGAATATTTTTAAAGATGGAGATTTCACAAACTTCCTGGGCAACTTGTTCCAGTCTCTCACTACTGCTGCTGTAAAGAATTGTTCCCTTTTATTTATTTGAAACTCTCCTTGCTCCAACTCATTTCAGTTACTTCTTATTCTTTCACTATGCACCTAAGAGCTTGGCTTAGTCTTCACTACAGCTCCATTAAGTAGCTAGAAAACATGGCAGAATACAGTAGAGGAAATGTGGAAGAAGTCAGTCTACGTTATCTGAAGCAAATGAATGCAGATAAGTAAACAGTATATTGAAATGCTTAAAGCATAATTCTGGGTTTGAAGAGATTCAAGTTCCTTTCCCCATTTGAAAATACATTTGCTGCCTGACCTTGCGACAAGTCACACAGTCCCTCTGGCTATGCTGACATTAATAAATAAAATGGAGCCAAGGCATGGGATTGAATACTGCCCTGTGATCATTTATACTGTTTAATTATTAGTGCACTTAAAACCTGGCATGGCTTTGTCCTGGGCTAATTATCAGATCTGATATTTAGGTGTGATTTGGGTATAATACAAGCCTGGGACCATTCCCACACTACTTGGGCCCTAACTGTGCCTGGGGATTAGAGGAAAAGACAATGAAAACTGGGGATGTGACCTTCATCTAGATGTTATGTCTCAAGGTCTGAAAGCCACCCTCAATCTGTTCTATTTAGCATTACAGAAATAGTCTTTGTGACTCAGTTTCCCCTCCTGTACAACTAATGTAAGTCTCCTACTTCCCATAAAATTTTGAGGCATTCTGATAAAAACTAACATGCAAGTATTATTGTTATATTTGTTTGCCTGCGGAAGACACAAACCATGCTAATTAAGTTAGAAAAAATCCTTACATCTGGATAACATAACTGCAGATTAAAACTGTCCTATGGACACGGTCAAGAACTGAAAGGCCAGGACTTTTTTTGTACACTACAGCCTACGGTGCAACAGTTGTTGCTGCACCTTGGGAGAGAAACGAACGAGTACATCACAGCTGCTGAAACAAAGCACTTGGAAACAGAGTTCCCATAAAGAAAAATATCTGGAATAGATTTGTATTTTCTGTGGAGCTGTAAGAGCACCAGCAGTTGTTTGAAAACTGACATAGCACTGTATCAAGGACAACCAGGAGTAAAGCCAATCTCTGCACAGCCCTGATGGCACAGTTTAACTGAGGAAGAAACCTCGCTTTTTTTGAAACGCACAGACGTTCTTCCTCCCACCCAGGATCGCAAGCATTAAAACACATCATACAAATCTACGTAACTTCCTTTAGATGCAAAATCTTACCTCAGAACAAAAATAAAGATCTCTTACCAGGCAATCTTACAGGTTTCCATGGTGCAGAATTTGGCACATATGCATGTTTACTAGCAGTCACTATCAGCTGATTGCCCAACTTATACTGAAACTTGAGGAAGGCAGTGCCATCTGCTCCTGAGGTTCCAGATGCAATGGAGATCTGGTTGGTAAAAATCTCAATGAAGGCTTCAGTTACTGGCTGATGTGTGCTGGCATCGCTTACATGGACCTTCAGCGTTACTTCTGTAATGACAAACAACCACAGCGATTATCGTCCAAAAAGCTTCTGCAGGAGGCAGCAGTTAGAACATGCTAGCACACCAATGACCAAAAAGACACAGGGCTCAGTGCTAACCTCTGACACTTCGGTGCCAAGTACGACCTCTTGTCCTGGCCTGCGGTTCTCCATTCTGGGCAGTCACTCTTTAGAGACACTGCAGATTCTGCCACAAGCCAGACCAGGTCCTGAATTATTGCCCCACAGCTAACTCCAGCTGTGGAGGCATCTATATTCTACCTATGACCCACATGCAGCTGGGCAGCACATCACCAGGGGCAGGCAATATTCCCTTTGATGGGCAACATGTCAATCTCACAGTAGCATAATTCTAAATGTGTGTGCTATCAAACGTCATGTATTAGTCACAGATAGCACGGCATCATAACTCTCTGTAAGGCCCCTGCTTTGCTGTACCTCTGCTCCAGCCAGCCTTCTCCACTAGCAGTGGGGAGACGGAAGGGCTGGAAGTGGGCTGTGCTCCCTCATCCCTTCCCCAAAACATTTCTCTCTTTGTGTAGCAGAGAAACAGAGGAAATCTGCTTTGACGGAAGCCCAGGAAGAAAGTGGGCAACGGAGCGGGCTGTGTTACAGTTGGAGATTTTGAACCCTGGTGAGAGAGACTGCCCTAGCTGGCACAGCACTTCCCTGGTGATGTCTAACCAAGATGGTGAAATCCCACAGCATCGGATCCTTGTCCTCAAGGCACGGGATGACTAGGTGGGATGCAGAGTGCTAGCAGCGAGGAAGAGAGGAACACTTCCCCCCCCGCCTCCGGGTTCCCTGGCCTTTTTTCTGAAGGGGCAAAAATGTCACAGCCCCTAGTGATACCTGCTTGTCAGCCCTGACAGTACTGTATTACCTGTCCCCACATACAACTGGTGGGTATGAAAAGCCAAGAAGTGATAGTTAAGGCAGTCAGGAGAATCATACATCTTGTAGACATGCTGTCAGAAGCTAACACAATGGACTACATTTTCCCTGAGTAATCTGCCATTTTTCCAGAAACTAATTACTTGTTTAAATGTTTCCAGATGGACAATATTTGTCCACTCCAGGGCACTCCTACGACTAAACCATGCATTGTGTCACCAGGCTTTTGTTACATAAAGCAGAATGGCTTGTGCAAGACAGTCCCTCTGGAAGGCATTCCTCTATATCTATGATTATTTTTCTGCCCCTCCAATAGTTCCTCTGCCGCATGCTCTAAAGTAGCAGCTGTTGTCTTTCTTCAGTAACTACGACTTAAATGCAATGCTGGGTTGAAAAGACCCAGCAACGGTCCAATGCCTCCACCAAGCCACTCCTTGGATTTTTTTCATTTACAGTCACCTTGTTCTCCTAAATGAGTACCTACCTCCCTCTTTTCTCTTCTCTCCCACTCTCCCCTTTTTCTTGTTCTCGCCCTCATCTTTGGAAATTTTGTTGTGCTTGCATGAAGTCCCCTACCTCAGCTTACTCCATTCCCCAAGGTAGTAGATGGTATTTTGCAAACTCCCTTTTTGTGTCAGTGGAATTCAGCCACCACAAGCAAGATGCTCACACTCCACGTGCAACTCATTTTTTCATGTGCTGCCCAGAAAAAAGAGCATGACATCCTTTTCACATATATTTAAAAACAATACATTGATTTCTACAGAACACTATTGGTGGTACAGTTCTGTTATATTACTACTGTGCGTTAGGATTTTAAGAACTTATTTTGGTGTAAGCCCTGAGCCAGCAAGACATAACACCAAGAACAACAAAGAACTTAATGAAATCTCTGTTGTGACTTTCAATAGTGAAATGACACAACAGAGTATGCTGAGAAACATACTGTAACAATATAAAATTTTAAAAGGATGTCAGGATCTAATACAAAAATATCAGCACCTCTGTCCTAGGGGCATTTCAGCCAGAAAGATATTGGGCCTTGTAATAAGTGGAGACCTTCTGTCTGAATCCTACAGTACAGAAAATATAAATATCAGGCAGCCCTGAACAAAAACCCCATTAGAGAAATTCATCATCATCACAGCCCTCACTTTAGAACTTGGCAACGGAGGATGCCAATTTAGAGGGGATCAGCATGAAATGCATTCTAGCTATTAAAGATTCTGGACTTGTTCCCAGTTTTGCATTTAGTAGTCAAAGAAAACAACGTATATTGAAAAACAGTGTCCATACGCTCTGGTGTATATGTACAGAATGCCTCCTTAGAAACTTTGCCTTGACCACCAAGCAACTTGTGAAATCTTGTGCATGTGAAAGGCAGCCACATTAATCAAAGGAACATGTATGTATTTATAAACTGTACATGTATTTACAAATGCGAGGGCAAAAAGCAATATAAGTTTTTATTTTCAAAATGTGCAGGAACAATACGCTTAGATCCAAAGCCAGATAGCTGTGCTGTTAATGTTTCCTACTTTGAATTGCCTAGCAAAGAATGCTGAAGAACAGATGCGGTTAAGAATAATGGGTCATGCATTAAAGAAAAAGCAAGGAAACATGACAAGCTGAACATTGTGGTTAGGAATTTCAGTACCATGACAGTTTAGCCTTTTCTAAAACAACCACATATAAGGAGGAACCAAGGAGCTCTGGAATATTAAATACTAATCAAGGAAGAAGATAAGAAAACAACAGAAGTATCAAATCTATTTAATTCCTTATAGACACCCAAAATTCTAGAGTAGAGACTACTACTAAAATTGATCAAGGGACAAAGACTGATAAAGAAAAATTTTCCTGTATACACAAGTCCAGCTGTCTCTTCCCAAACAAGAGAGCTAGCCATAGGTATCTCCAGTAGGAAATTCCTTTATCCTTCACTCTATAGCTATATAAGGACTTCTGTCTGCACCCTTCTCTCTTTCTGATAAGGAAGGATAAGGGTTTCCAAAATCCTGTTTCCAAAGAGAAACAACAAAGGCCATCACCCAAGATGGAAGACTGATATCCTGAAAGGCAACAGACTGGAACTGCTGTTCCAAACCACGGTCCCTAGATTAGACACTGGGCTTTTTTTTCTCCTCCTTTTTAATATTTAGACTTGTTTTTTCCTGAGAAGATAGAGAAAATCCTAGCAGCCTGAACAGCCCTAATTCCTTTTCATGTGTTATCTTCCCTGACATACGTGTGAAATATACACAACTTGCTTAATTCAGGGCTTTCTCCCACGCAACAGCTCCTTTTTCTTCTTATCTAATGCAGCAGTGAAGTCATGAACACTAAACCTGCATTATCACAGTAATTTCCACAGCAACAGAATGATTACAAGCTTTAAACTGGAGAGAAATTGTTAAAGAAAACCTCCGCTCAAACAGTGAGAGCGATGAGAACAATCCATAAAGAGAGACTACTATGAAAACTTAAAGCTATACAGTAAGTTTCAGAATTGTTAGGAGATACTCAGGCACTGAGAAGAACAGGAGGACTGAAGAAGGGAAAGAAGAGAGCAGAGTAAGGACAGCAAGTGATCCAAGATCAGTCTGACCTCAAATTGATAGTGAGGTCTTAGACCGAAGCATTAGGTATACTAAGAGAAGTATTTAATCAGAAAAAGCTGCTTAGAAGACTCATTATTAGCTAAGGAATAGAGTCTTTAAAGTATCTGGCAAACTTTTTAGTTAGTACTCTCAGCAAAACAGTGGGGATAAAGCAGATACAGTATTCCTGAGTTTTACAGCCTACCACAGCAAGGAGCTCACACAGAATTAAAGACACAGGGACTCAGAGAAGGAAGGACATCTGCAGTAAGTGGGCAACACGACAGAGACAGAGAACCGAACACACTGTAGATGAACTCCGAGACTGTGAACTGCTAAAGAGAAATGTGCTTCATTCTCCCACAGATTTGTGAGACTGTTGTGCTTTCTGTTATTTACTACAGCGGGAATATTCAATTCCTAAGTTCAGAAAGAGCTTTGCTCTGTGCTACTAGTGAGGCCCTGGAGGAAGGAAGGGGACACAAAGGTGCACAGTGCTGATGTTTCCTCACCACAGAGCCAAGCAGAGACAGCTGAGGTGACAGACCCCGGCACCGATGAATTCACCCAGGGCAGGTGTGATGTCTCCACCTCCCCAGACAGGCCAGTCACATTCAGGACAGGCCATGCCTGAGCCAACAGCCCCCTCTAATATACCTGGCTCCTGACCAGCGTGGTGTGAATGTGACTCTTTCAGACCTGGGCTGTCTGGCACGTGGCTCCCGGTTGGCTTGTAGCACAACACAGGTGGGCACAGGTAGAGCTGGAGTAGTTTGCCAGCACCACTAGCACATGCCCTGCCATTATAGTCCTACAGGAATGCTTCATGTCCAAAGCAAGAGCTACTTATGATAACTGTTCACTTCCAGGAGATAAACCACGGGGAAAGATATCCTGGATATCTGGATGAGCAAAAAGACTCTGTGTCCCCGTCTAAAAGTGCAGCTAGGAATGGGCCACTCGCAAATGTTAAATAGTGCAAGCCATCTGGGAAACGCTGCAACTCAGCTTCAAGAATCCCAAAGCAAAGTGGGAAAAGGACGTTAGTGGGAAAACAGCAAATACAGGGGTACATTCCACAAAGAGATCAAGGTTGTGCTATGTGTATGCTCAAGCAAGTAAGTCTAGCCTAAATCTCTTTTCTTGTAGTTATATTCCTTTGTCTTCTTTCAGCAGTCACATCTCACTTGTTTTTCAAACAAGCACAAACCAAAACTACCAGTTAGAGTGAAAACAGCAGCTTAAGTGTAACTCCCTCCCAGCTTTCTAGTACTAATTTTATTGTCAGCTATATAAAAAACCCCAGCATCTCCAAGGTTATAATTTGGGAAAGTGAAATAAAAAAAGACAAAAAAAACCCCTTACATGTTAGCATTCCAATCCAGAATCCCATCTGTCGTCTTAATCTGATTTTTGAGATTTTACTAAGCCTAAACTTTCTCTGAGCAATCCTTCCTGTGCCATCTGCTTTATGAACCACACTGCCTCCTCTGAAATACAAGAAACCTTAAGACAACTATTTCTGCAGTTGCAACCCCTCTTAGACTCACAACTGCTCTTTATATTGGTGTGAACTCCCAGTTTGGGAACAGTTTCCTTCAGAACTGTAATCATCAACGCCAACTTCTATAACCAAACTCCTGAAAAGTGAAAAGCACTGGTTTGGGCTTGTTTTTTTTTTCTTAATAAGCCAGTAATGTTACATAGAAAGAAAAATCCTGAGCGATCTGAGTGATGGCACACTGTCAGATCTCAAATACTGAAATAAACAGAGAAAAGTTATGACACAGATTGGAAGTCAAAGATCACAATCTTATTTAGATCCCAATCCTGCAATTTGGTTTCTGTGCACACACCCCTCTGTCAGGCAGACTCCCACTGGCGTCTGCTGGACAGATGATCTCTTTCGGGAACCGGCTGACACAGGCAGCCGTTATCACTTATCTTTTCCTCTGGGGGTCCCCTATCTATGGACAATGTCAGGATATTACCAAAGAAAGAGATATTTAAATTATCTAGGGTTTGATTAGAGAAAGAAAACTTCCTGCTCATTTAAAAAATGCCATTATGAACTTTATTTAAAATTGTATCCTCTGCTCTGATTGAGCTTACTGGCAACATGCCTGGTTTTGAATCCTACATGCCAAAAGGATAAGCCTTTCTGCCTCTCAACCTTTCGCCCATGTGCAAGGTCACTCCTCAGCCAAACAACAGGATTTTCATTTATCTAAAGGAAAACATTTTCCTAGAAAAATGAGTGCTCCCCATCCTCTAGCCACAGATGCCAACTCAAGCATTTACATATCATCATATCTTTCTGATGTACTGCATCAAGAAAGCTCTACTGACAACCATGCTTCAAAATAGTAGCAGAGTAAATTCATATGAAGAAACAGGAAATGCGTAAGTAACATCCCTCCAGAAGCACACAGACTCTGATCTTCATTGATGTCGTCACCTGAAAAGTAAGTTCCCAAGTACCACCTCAAACGACAAACTAGGTGTGTTTGTAGAAGATTTAGAACAAAGACAACGACATCCTCTGTTCAGAACACGTTACAGGAACACCAGTGGTGCTACACAGCCTTCCCCTTCACCACTGGTGACCAAGGTTTCAACTGGGGTGAGCGTCTGCCACTGATTTCCAGGGAACCCAACCACGCAGAGGGTGGGATGCAAGAGTTCTGCTTCTGCTTGTTGGCTGTTCAGCGATTCTTAAGATTATACCAGGGCTGCTGCCATCCCTACCATCAAGCAGGAAGTTCCTTACTTCTGTCCATAGCACTGGTCAGAACTTTAGTAAGGACCACACAACAGGGCTTAGTTCTCAGACCCAGACTTCAAGGATTTAGAAAGTAGAGGGGTTCAGAGAAGAGCCACATAAAAATCCAGAGGACAGGGAAGCAGCCTTAGGACTGGCCATCTGAAGAACCCGACCTCTTCAGTTATTGCAAGAGAAGGCTGGATCACTGTGCATAACAGGGAAACTGCAAAAAACAAGTCAGCTGAGGACCTTTAGTCTTGCTGACCAGAGATGCAGTATGACCCAACAGCTGTATGCTGAACTTAAGCAAATTCAGGTGTCATTTCTTAGCAACAAGAGAACAGCTTACTAGATGGCAGATTCACTCGTGCTGACAAACTATGGGAAGATTTCTTTTTTTTTTTTTTTTTTTAAATAGCTTTAACTATAGTTCTAGGTGTTTAACTAAGGCTTACAATTAATGTTTAATTCTGGAGTTAAGAGAAATAATGTTTGATTCTAGAACATTTACGAAGCCAGCCCAAATGGTTGTCTGTGATGCTTCTTTTTAGCACTGCAATCTGAATTTGCTAAACACTTTTCTGCTTTGCAGGTCATGGGGAAGACTATCAGCATGGTCCTCTGCACACTCTGAGCACTTGTAGTGTGATGACTATAATTAACTCTCACACCTCAGAAGTCAAGAAGGAACGTTTTTCCCCAAATGCACAACTGACTGATTTCTGAGCTTTTCCTTTATTCCTAGAGATCTGATGCAATGGGAGCTGCATAGTCCAGTCTCTTAACTGGCGCAGAGAAGCCCCTCTGTAATGCCCGACCAATGCATCTTGCTCACCTCATCTCACTGGGCAAGGAGGATCTGAGGCTGCGGAAGAGGCTGCTCTTGGGTGGCACTTGAGGGTTGTTTGTCTTTCTCTGCAGCACAGTTTGGTTCATCTGCATTTCTCATCTCTGCATTTCTTGCCACTGCAAGTGCCTCAGGCATTGCTGGCACTGTGGCTAGTTTCTCTAGTACACAAGGATTGAATTTCCAGGGGACTGAAATGGTTTATCTTAACCAAAATAATTGGACTCAATCCTCAATATTCAAATAAAGCACAGTGGTCTGTGATATGAAGGTCAGGCAGGTGCCCTATTTGCCTCTTCAAGTTTAAAATCTATTGAACAAAGCATTTGGACACTAAAATGATAAATACATTAGTTTATCTCAAAATATTTTATTAAAATTTGTGTGCATTATCACTAGGAGATAATGTGTCACAAAAGGAACTCTAGTATAAGAACTAGAGCAATTTATGCCATCTCCAGTGACAACCAGACTACTACACAACCATGTACTCAAGGGGGAGGGAGGGGCAGTTAAAGGATAATAAAATAAAGACATTCATCACACAACCGTCCAGCATTTAAAAGGGGATTTGCATATCCTGACCTGCTAGAGCCTAGAGCATTACCACCAAAATTAATTTATTGGAAAAAAAGGTAGGAACTTGCTTTAATTAAAAAAAGTGAGAGCTATATGCATAATGCCCAGATGAGGCTCTGATACCCTATTGTTAAGTGATTAAACGAGCATTTATAATTAACTTGAAACTCACACGGCTATGAAACTCATGAATAGCAATAGTTGCATTAACAGGTCTGCCTTTGATCTCTACAGGAACTGTGCATGACACAAACTAATTTCATTTCCAAACCTTGCCTTTTAGACATGGAATTATATAAAGATACTGTCATGGAGCGCAGATGGAAGTTGGGTTTCAAAGCTTTAGCTTGCCACACACATAATGCATTCTTTGCAAGACATGAAAAAGTAATCCCTGCTTAAAACCCTCTTTTTTTCCTAATAGAGTCCTTTGAAACTCTGTTTTGGAGATCAATATGGAATGAAAAGTTAATGCACCGATATTTTTCAGTTGCTGAGCATTAGAGTTCTCCACTGACTCAAACAAGACCACAGCTGATTTTGCAACATCAGCTCTGAGGATAACAACACATTGAGCTCAGCCACTGCACAGCTCGCAGGGATTTTAAGCCAACTTTATACCTACTGTATCACCAGTCTAGTTTGGGGGAGGGTGGAAAGGGAAAGCTTGGATTTGCTTAGCCATGAATGGATGTGTTACATTTTCTTGGAACAACTTATTCCTAATGCCATTAATAACGGTATGCGTCTGATGAAAACAATTTAAAGCAGATATATTCTATGTTTAAGTGAACCAGTGTATGTGCAGTGGGGCAGGGAGGAGACAAGCACCTTCTTTTGCTTATTTCCAAGTAGCTTCAATCTTACGTTTAATCTCTACTTATTTCCAAAACCTGTTGTGAAAGCAAAGCTAGACATCACTTTGGAAGAGTGTATTTTTACTTGAATTGTTTGTCTTTCTTTTTTTAAACAAACCACTGTAACAATTCAAACAAATCCAACTCAAGTGACTCTCTACATTCCCATTGCAGTCTGCAGCACAGACTTCCCCTTTCATCTCAGTACTCCACTGACGTAAGCTAATACAGGTACAGAGGCAAATTCTTGCCTTAAAATTTTATCTAGGCACTCTCAAGTTTTTTCCCAAATAACTAAATAGTCAATTTATATTCACTTCATTCCTTGAAGTGGTTATCCCCAGCTGGCACACAGGAAAACTAAGCATAGGTGAAGCTACACGTGGTAACCACCTCATTCCTCCAGCCCAGCCAGCACGAGCAGAGAGTTCTGCAGGGTGATGAGGAGTTCAGCGCTGCTGCTCAGCTACTCCAGGGCAAAATCAGGAGCATCCCTTCCCCTCCCACCTCCATGGCTCAGCTGTGGACTTCTGCTCCTTCTCTTGTGCTGCTCTGCTGCTCCTTGGACCTGTCACCGTGTCGGTTCCATTTACCAACCCAGCACAGCACCAGCCTAACAAAACAAGCAGCTTGTTGCCAGGTTATCAGGTTGAACTGCTGAAGCAATGCAGCCCCGAGTGCCAAAATCAGCAGAATGGGCAGGTGTGGGAGCAAAGAGGCATGAAGTCTTCTGGCCAAGTGCAACACCGGTGGAGAAGGAGAAGGGAATCAGGACCACTCCTGCTGGTTCAGGGGCAATTAGGTCACCTCAGCTGTACCACTGAACCGCACCCCTACGGTCACTTTGGAAGGCTGCCTGACTTAGACAAGCTTTAGGTCAGTATTTGACAAGAACAGTTGCAGTAGACCTTTATTCTGTGTTAGTCCCAAATCCCAAACTGAATCCCAAATAACTTCCTGACTACGGTACGTCTACCACTGCATATGGGCACCGCAGCAGTAAAATCTCCTGGCTCCATAAGGATAGGATGCTTGTGACAATGCCAGAGAAGGGTTTGATTTGGAGCAGTGAGGACTTTGCACAGGCACTATGCAGGGTTTACAACCGCTCTTGAAAAACCTCTACAGCTACAGTTGGCATTTCTGTCTGGGTGGAGGGAGGAGGTTACTGCTGGTTCCTCCTGACCCTAAAAAGCATGCTTTCATTAACATCTCTACAAGCCAGTTGCTGTGACTTCTGTTCTTCTCGCTATAGCACCAGGATTAATCGCTCCCCAACTTACCTATATTGAAACTTTCTTATCCTCCAGAAATATTTATTATATTTCCAAATTTTTGAGATTTTTCTGTTCAAAACAATGTTTATATTTCCTCATTTGGAATAACTAAAAAACCCCCTGTGATCTAGGTCTTCTTCTAGATAATGCATAAAGACTTTAAATAAAACAGGACCCACTACAGTTGCCTTCATCCTAACACTGTAAAGCATCCCCAGCTTGACACACAGTCATTTATCATTACCCTTTGTTTACCCCTTCATCCAATCTCAGTCACGCAGAAGCAGCCTTCTCATCCAAGTCAATTAATTTTTCAATGAATATTTTTGAACCAGGCTGCTGTACTGTCTGTATTTCACCAGTGATGACTGCATATATACGCAGAGCATAACAACTGACTCAGCACCCAAAACTTGCTTCAGTTTAAATTATCATAGCAGCCATGGTGATCTTAATTCTTGGCAGCAGATTAATTTTAGGGCTGTTAAGATTTCATGAGAAAAAAAATTTCTAATCAGACTAGAATTGTGAATTTTAAAAAGTTGCTTTCTATTCCCCTACACTGGAAGTCGATTATGTAAATCAGAAGTTATTGGCTCTTCCACAAATTCACAATCATAATTGGAAAGTACAGTTATAGTTACCCTTGCAACATTCATCTTTCTACAGACTCATTTTATGTAAAAAACACAAAGCGACAACAACCAGGGTTTTGATACGCTGCTCACCCAGCTTATATTGCTTTCCATGATTGGGAAGGGCACTGGAGCATGCATTTGCATTTCTTGGTCACCTCACAGCTCTGATTCCCAGTGGTGCTTATCACAGTCCCATGACTACCACTGTAGCTGAGAGACAAAGGTTTTTAACCTGGAGGTCCGTGGTCCAGGCTTTGGGAATGGTGTGAAAGTGACTTGGAGAAGCGTGTTCGTTTAGGCTGTATAATTGCCTACCTAAGGGGGGCCTGAAGGGGGTGGCACTCTGCTGCAGGACTCTTGCGGTTCACAAATCAAAATGTTGAAAACCAATGAACCACAGCAGAAATGGCTGATCAAACAAATCGGTGAATTACATGTTCTCTTCAGAGATAAACCTCAATGTAAAATGCTGTGACTGGCCAATAAACGATGGAAGAAGGCTGAGAGGAGATGGGCAAGGGCGACATGCCCTGAAGCTCAGGCAATAATGCAGGGTGTGACTGACCACAGCTGCCACAAACAGAGCTGACTTTATCTCAACACAAATGGGACCCGAGGGCGGCCTTTGTTCATGTAAAATGAACAGCTATGTCGGTTGAGTGGATCAACTGACTACACCACAGTTGAGTGGAGCAAATCTTTCCCTGGAGTTCATTAAGAGTGAGAAAGTCTCCCAGACCAGCATGGGGAGGGGGTGTACACATGGCTCAGCCCAGCATAGAGTATAGAAACAGAACAACTAACAACAGAAATAAATAAATTTGAAGAGAGAAATGGGCTTGAGCCGGTTTCAACCCACACATTCCTTCTCGGTAGCTGGTGACGCCCAGCATCGTGGCAGTGAGCAAATTATAGAGACCAGCAACAGGTATCACACATTGGTGTTGTGATTGAACTGTTATTGCCATTGCTGTGTTTCCTATTTGCTAAGTGCAAATTACATTGGTATTGTGATTTCAGTGTATTTTGTATCACTGTGCTAAATAAAAAAACCCATGTAACATTAAACATCTTCAGATAAGTACATTTGATATTAAACATTATACCCACCACATGTGGTCTACCTAAAAGAGTCTGGTCAGAGAGTGGACTCTGACAAATGCTCATAATGCTCGTATTATTTACTAGTTTGTCCATTTGCCAAAAGAAAGGAGTTATTGCTTACACTCTGGCATAAACCCATTTTAGATATAGCTGTAAACATCACTCTGCTCAAGCTCTCTCCCACAGCACAGAATCCCTCAAATTCTTTCATTATACCTCTTCTGTTTCTTATACTCGTGCTGCAAAACACACATCTGTTTAAAAGTAACACTATCACGAAGGGCTGCTGGCATTTTTAGTTTGACAAATGCATCCACTTCCCCATTAACAAGCAGATACATAGAACTGAAAACATTCCAGTGGTGCGCTCTGCTTCCTTGGCACAGACAGCAACACGAATATTTTGCCGGCCATTTAGTCTATGCATTAAGCAAGCATTTTAAAGTATTATACTGGTTTAAACAAACAGCTGTATGTTTGGAAAGTGATCTACTGTGTGCAAGCAATGTTTAAAGGGGAAGCAGGAGGAAGGAGTTTCTAAATAACCAAACCATACAGACACTAAACTTATACACAGAAGCTGTATTAACAGGATGTGCTGGGGGAATTTGCTGGGAAGCAAATGAAAAAGTACAAGACCAATAATCAACTTCTGAAAGGGTAAAATATACTCTATTATGTTGTGCCTAAGATGAATATAAGGTTAGCAGATGAAGGGTTCATGTATGTTATGCACACATGCACACATGTATGTAAGCTAAATTAAACTGAAAATACAAGGTACAGCTAATCACACTAAAAATGACAGCATTTACTTAAAAGTTTCCTCGACACTATCAGTCCATATCACTGCCCTGAAACCCATTCTAAGAAGTTTACAGACACTTTCCTGAAGTTAAGAAAATATGTATTTCACACAGTGGTATAACCTTTTTGTTTGTTTGCAGTTAATTCTGTTCTCACACTTACAAATGAACTGTTAAGAAAAATAACAGTATACAGCAGTTAACCAATATATTAAAGGAACAAGCCAAATAAATTTAAAACCTATTCTACCATATTTAGTCATAAATACAATTCCAGTGAGTACTACAGGAGTGCTAACCACCTTGTAAATATGTAAAATAGAAATACAGAATCCTCATCTTTCCTTCTGAGACTTAACAGCTTTAGGAAATCTATAAATACCAATTTTTAGCAATACATTCAGTATCATTTCATGCTACATATTATTTTATTTGACAACCACTTCTCTGAACTATTATACACTTAATTTTAAAATTCAGATAATTTCAACATGTCCTGGGATTTGGGAAATTAACATTCTGCAATACAAAAATAAGATATTCTTCCTGCTTTGCTGAGCATATGTTCTAAATCAAAATCGCTCTTCACTTTTTTTTCCCTCTTCACATTAGGCCCTGGGAAAAAAAACTAAACACATAAACCAATAGATGTGTGTGTGCATACACACACTCACAACCCGCAGCAAGCAGTTTTACAGGAAAGCTGATGTATTTATTTCAACAACTGGTCTTGTTCTCTTGAGGTTACGAAATTACTTAAGGGAAGAGTAAAAGGACAGGAGATTGCTATTATTGCTCAAAGCCCGCCCAAATTCCCAGGCAGCCTTGTGCTACCATACTAGCATGATGGAGACTTCTAGACATCAGCTGGCAGAGCACAATATGCATCATTTTAAAGAGCATACAAAGTAGAGAGGTTAGGAAATCTGGCAGCACTCATCCAGTAGGAATTGGATGTCTACTCCAAGGATGCTGACAATCAGCTGAGTCGCCTTAGATGTTTACAAAGAGAAAAAGACTCCAGGTCCACTGCTCTAGTACAGTATCAGCCAACACAGCACAGCAAAACAGTGACAGTTCTGATTCTATGTAGTTACAACAAAATTATACAGGCACATTGACATCATCTACCCACATACACGTGGATGCAGTATAGGAGAGACAAAATAATTAAAAACCAAATTGCCTTAAGTGGCAACATAAAACAGCATATCTGCAGACACAAGATTCACCCAGAAATGACTGACTTATGCTAAAGCCAAGATGTTCAATGTGAGCAAGAAGGATTTTAATTTCGGCTTTGGACCATTCAATCAGATACTCCCATCTAAGTGGGTAGTTACATAAAGAAAAAGCATGGCAAGTAACAATCATTAATAGATAATGCGAATGAAACAACCTTTAATATTTGAACTTTAAGTTCATCTTTCTAGCCATTAAATGAGTACTAAAATTGGGCTGAAATTATTTTGTGGTTATATTCACATGGACCACAAAATGCTTGGGATCACAAATAGCACAAAACATGCAAGATAATCACTCAGCTAAGCATAGACACTCATAGTGTATAGAAACTCATTTAAAACATGGTGATTCTTATGTTACCTGCGGTACCAAAGCCAAGCAAAACACATTTCATATTCTTTTAAATTGGTATGCTTACATATAAAATATTGCTGCCTACTTTGGAGGCTGCTTTTGAAATTCATTTTTGTTACTGCCATGTTAAAACTGCAGTGAGGTGGGTGGAATTTCTTAAAATCTCTTTTCAACTAGGAACCTCAGCAAACATTTTCTAGAGCCACTGCTCCAGTTACCTTGGTAGGAGGGACTTTTAGAAAATCAAATAGGTACCTGTGAAGCATAATGGGTGAGATTTCATGATTCACTTAGGGATGCAGTGCTAAACTTGCCGTCAACACAGACAGTGGTAGGAGCAGATGGCTTTGTGGGCCATACGCTACTTTTGCGCCATGCTTATCCTTTTCCGCAAATTAGAGGTGTTTCCTCGCAAAATACCCTGGGGACTGCCTGCTACATCAGCCATAACAAGGCCTAGACTCTGAAGATGTGGCCTTGGCCTTGATAGTTCTCTTGTTTCTGCTGCCCAGGCTACATCAGGGGGCATGGGGAAAGGGTCTGCGAAAGGCAGCTGTGCTCCAAGCCAGCAAGGCTCTCTGGCAGGCAGGGCAGTCGCAGAGCATCTTCACCGGCCTAGGCTCCTGGCGCAGCGTAAGATGGTGCTCAAAGCCGATGGTGTCACCCAGGAATCCCGGTCCAGGTTATTTTCCACTCTTGTGCTGAACTCTCATTTGGCTTAAAACCACTGCCTCTTTGGCCTAATGAGCTACTGCTGAAATAACTTGGACGAGATGACATGACTTGTTTAGTACCTCAGCCATGAATTTTCAGAGCTGTTCATCAAACATCTTGCTTCATATTTAGGTACCTTTGCCCTGCTGTCATCCCACTCCAAAACTCCATCACTTAGTAATACACATTTTTTAAAAAAGAAAAATAGAAAGCTGTGCTAGAGGTAAATTCAGTCAAGTGATTAAGTTTAAAAACCTGAAATAAATGCATTTACACTAGAGCAATATGTCTTGTTTAAACTTAATTTTATTTAAGTAGCAGTGATAGCAAATTATAGCAAATACATTTAAATAGCAGACCTGCCACAGTTAAAAAATCCCAACAAAGCACGTATATTTTACTTCTGGTGCTCTGCAAAAATTTGGGACAACCCATCCCAATTTTCACATAAGATTGTACCAATCTGTAGAGAAAAACAGGTTTCAGAAGTTCATCCTACAAAGTGCACAGAAATTTGAAATTGCTTTTTAAATTAAGACTGCTCATTTTTCAACAGCTTCATTGCAACCCTTGCTACTTTGCTCCCAGAAAGAGTCCTCTTGAAAACGCGTATCCTTTTCAGATCACTTGCTACAGTGACAGTAGGCACCCTGATTCAGGCAAGTGTAGCAGCTCAGTTCTGAAGTTACCAAACCTTTTTCCCAAATCAATTAAATCGAGAGTTAAAAGAAGCTCACAAAATCACGTAGCACAATATTTTGAATATCTGGAACATGGTATGATCATGAAGTTCAGAGCAGCAGGAAGACCCCTTGGTACAGGGGCTCCAGAGTTAACGCATAAGGCCTACCAGTGTTACACTGGCTTTTTTACTGTTACCGGATTTTTTAATATTTTTAATAGGATCCATAAAAGCAAAAAGGCTAAAAACTATTGCTGAATGATGAAGGAAGTCTATTAAGACAGCAGTGGGGTTGCTTCTTCGTTTGGGGTTCTTAAGAAACAGATACTCACAGACTCTATTTAGAAAAAGGAGCTCCAAACTCGGAGAAAGAAAAATAGTGCACTAACAGAAGGTTAGTGGGATAGGGGAAGATAGGGGAGCATCTAGCTTTTGCATGAGTTAAATTAATGCCTATGAATAAATTTCTTCTAACAATTTGTTAGCTTGCAGAGGATCTACACAATGTTTCATGTTCAGTGGGACTTTCACCTCCTATTAGATAAAAAAGATGAGTGAATGTATCCTTGTGAAGGGAAAGGCCTTTGGGCTGAGCTGGGGTGGGTAGTAAATGGACTTTAACACCACAGGCACAGACAACTAACACAGCTGGGAGGCCACCCGGTTACCTGCCATGTCTGTCAGCTGGGTAGGATGGGAGGGGACAGGAAGGCATGGGAAGAGGTGGACAGTTTCCATCCACTGCAACAAGGAAACAAGAATGAGAAGAGATGCTTATGGGAAAGTCACAGGTCTGCAGATGCTGTCCCTCTGTCTTGCTGGAGTATTTAAAAAAAATAAGCATTTTTCTCCCTGAATACTGGTCTCTCCTTCCTTTGTAAGTCCTTATCATATTCCAGTAATTCCCATCAGCTCTAGACTGACTGTTGCAATTTGCTCTTACTTGGACTTGCCTTAAAATTGATCCAAAAGCATCATGAGAATATGCAGAGAAAATTTTTCCTTGGTGCAGTAGTGAGAGAATAACACCTACACCATGCCACAGGCCCTGCTCTCCGATACACCCATTGCACCCCTTTCCTTACCTGCCAAGTTCTTCAGGACTGAGGTGTAAGGCAGCGGAGGCAGCGCAAAGCTACGTTCCCCACAGATAGCAAAAAGCAGCTGGGCTTCCTTAGTGCTCTGCTGGGGGGGTTGCCCCATCCCCCATCGTTGGACCTACGCACTTCATTGACATCATCCAAGATTCACTCCTCTTCCAGCACGTCCACCCCAGATACTGCCAACATCTGCTTTGGGCCAGAACACCTTGGCCTTTTGACTCCCATTTCCCCTTTCTCTTTGGGATCATTTGCTATGTTTTATTTATTACAGCAGCTGGCTGTTCAAGTTTAAGATCCTCCTACACATGTGGGGTTTGTATATGCAAAGTATCATCTCCCACTGGATGTGGGAGTATTGGGGGGAAAAAAAAAAAAAAAAAAAAAAAGGTTGAGTATTTCAGGCTGCTCCCTTTGATTTGCACAGGACTACGTTACTGCTGTGGCCCAAGATGTTTCGGTGCAAGGGCTGTACACAGCCGTGCTGTCGTGGAGCCGGGTCGCAGAACAGGGCAGCTCTGCTCAGCAGCCGGTGTACTCTCCTGCCCACCAGGTCATTTTGGCCTCTTATCTCCCACAGATACCACCCTCACCCCACCATCTCAGGGCTGTCAGCTAGCGGGTAAGGAAGTGATGTGGAGAGGGGAGGAAAAAATAATCCAAGGCTCTGCCTTCTCCCTTTGCAGCAGTCAAGACAGGCTCTAAGAGATACAAACACTTTTCTACCCACACACTGTGCTCTGATGCTGCTCAGGGACTGCAGGAATATTACACCCTTCTATCCCTCCCTCCCTCCAGAGGCACAGAGTGACTCATACAAACATTGACTGCACATCATGCAAGCGTCAAAACCAGCAGCAGGGTATGGGGGGTGAGGGGAAGGTATATCAAACAGCATGCCCTGAAACCATCTGAGTTGTGCAAAACCACCAACTCCAGTCTTCTGCTATGGGACCTAGGGAAATTTCTTGGCTCTCAGGTCTGTATGCACTGCTTCAACAGATCCCAGTCCCATGCTGGGAGGAGACCTAGGACTTCTGCAGCTTGCTTTCCACAAGATGAAATTTTGTCCCATCTGTGTCCCACCCCAGCCAGAACTGCAAGGCACATGATAGAGCCCTCTCCCTCTGAATCTTTGGCATAGCCTGTGTGACGGCACTCAGCATCTGGGACGCTTGCTGCAGTTTGCAAGATAAAACCAGAGCAAGTTGCAATGAGAAAGGCATCTAACACTAACGTGGCTCTCACAAACACTTAAGTAACCCATAGGTTAAGCAGCTAAGTAAGTGCTAGAAGATGATCTGCATATTGCTTTATGAAAAAAAAAAGTTAAACGGAATAGATTTGTCACTCACAGTGGTGAATGGTGGTGAAAAACATCTATACATCTTTGAAACACATCAGCAATCAGATATGAAGCAATACCTAAAGTGAAAGCTAGTAAAAACAGTATGCTTAAATGCAAAATATGTCATAGCTGCCTTAACTCACAAAATCTTCGTGGTTTTTTGGATGTTAAATGACTACAGATGATGATTATATATATTTTTTTTCATTAGTTTAATTATGTTCCTCAAAGCCAGTAAAACATTTGATAGCTTTTACACAGGAATTTTCCATTAGAGTTTTATTTGAAATGCTCACTGGTGCTGCAAAGGACAACTGTAGGACTCTCTCACTTCCAGGTTAAGCTACTTCAGAAACCGCAAGCTTTAGCAAGTCTGGAAAATGAAGTTTTTCAAGTAGTCTGTATACACCTCCACAATGCCAGAGGCTGTAAGGATTCATGCTCCTATTTCACCAGCATACCTTTGGGAAAAAGTCAAGCAACATTTGGAGTGTAAGGTTAGGCAAGTATTTTTGAATGCCCTGCCTGTATACTTCTAACAAACTAGTTCTGAAGTGTTTAAAGGTTAGTACACGAAGAAAATAATTAGTTCTTAACACTAATCCAATTCTACTTTGAAGTGTCAGAGACCATACAGAATATAGAAAGTGTTTACCAGGCAGTTGTTTGGTTCTACACTCACGTCTAGCTGCCAGACCACCATAAATGAGTACCCAGAAAAGCAAGCTTTTAAGGTGTGAACACATGGACAACACCACCAAGGTCAACAGCATTAGAAGTGTGAGTAGCATTGCCTATCATACCTACATTCTACAGACTCATAGGCTTCATTTGCAGTATTTTGGCTATACTGGGATTTTTGAGAGATTCAAAAGCATCATTAGTGAGGACAGCTTATTAATAAACAGTTATAATTCAAGCCTTATACACTACAATCTGAAGATTTAAATCAACCTGTGTTTTTAAATAGAACACACACAATAAATTCATAGTTTACAAAAGAGCTTCAAAAAACCCCCACAAAATAGGGTATGTAAAATTATTCTCACTTATATCTGGTCTGAAAAAAATCTTATATTCACATCTAGTAAAGAAAGTCCTTTCTTCACAGAACTTGATCTTTAAAAAAATTTAAAAAAACCCCTAAATCATCTGATGTGTATGAAACTTAATTCTAAGAATACCACTTTAATAGTAGTTTTAATGTAGGAAAACCAGCTGTGAAGTTCACCAAGTGACCAGACCCCTCCAGTTTCCAGCCTGGGTTCTGCCCAGACTTGGAGACAGTCAGGCAGGAAGGTGACTGGCTAAAGTTTTATAATGAAGAAAGGATGACAAGCACTCCTGAGGTTTGAGGGGAATAGACCATGGGCAGACATGGGAGAAGTTTCTCAGTTCTAAACACTCCTCATGCCAAGGAGCCTGGCTGTATTGCACATCTAGCCAACGTGCTCTTTCCCACATTGCTCCTCCAGGGAAGTGTGACAGAGATACTACAGTATGACACACGGGACCAGGTAACTGCAGGGGGAATGGATGTTTCTATTAACGTCCTTTATTTTTTTAGTTTTTAATAAAAGAGATCAACAAGGCTTGATATTTTGTGAACTGCGTGGTGACCACATGGAAGTATTTCGTCATTGTGCTGAAGGGGAGACTCCCTCCCAGGCAAGTACGTTCACAATGTCTCTTTTATTCAAAGCTAGCTCAAGAGGGCTCACAATGGGGTGAGTGGGCTGCGGATGACAACCTCTTTGCGAGAACAAGCAGGAATCTGGTGACGCACTAATCGCTGCCTTGAATTTAAACTGCAGAACCCCTCATGTGCCTGTTTCGGAAGCCAACTCTCACCCTGCTTTGCTGCCACAGCAACGCAGGAACTATCATGTGGGAGTGTTGAAAACGGATTTCCTTGCATTACTGAAACCAAGAGACCCCAACAGCAGATGGGAAACCAAGAACCACCCTTCTACCATCTTGTGGGCTCAACCACATTCAAGTCCCAAAGACACGGTTTGAGGCTCTTCCCCTTACCCAGCCTTAAAAAAACCCAAACACACACACCCCTGCCCCCCCACTCCCAACCAACATGAAAAAAATCTAAGTTGATTTCTACATGGCAATGTTTTAGACTGGGCTCATTTTGATCAGTGGTTATTGTCTGATTTGTGGGCAAGGATGAGTTGCTGACTATCTCTTTTTAAATTTAATTGAGCAAAGATATCAAAAGAATAATAAAGGAGTTATTCTGGGTTTATCATAAACAGAAACAAAACATTTCTTTATGCAAATCTTCTCAATTAATAAGCCTCAGCAGCACATGGAGCCCCAGGTTACCCTGCAGAGCCAGGCAAAAGGAAACTGCCATCCTGAAACCAAGGCCATACTAGACAAGAAAAATACTCTTGACTTTTCTTCTCCTTTGAGGAGATCTCTGCTTTCTCAGCACGGCCTTAAGCTGACTGGAAGACCTATAAACTTATACAGCACCTCAACGGAAAATAAAGGCTGCTATTGCGATTTGGGCTAGCTTTACACAGAGATGCTGTTACCTCTTTTCACTTTACAAAAAAAAAAAAGAAGGAAGAAAAGAGAGAATTGGTGGAGGGCAAAGAAAGGCGGTGCAGATCACTAAGACATCTAATTGTACTTTGCTTTTTTTACTTGTAATAGATTTGCAGCTTTTTGACAACTCTACAAGGATACAGAGTTTTTAATTTTACATTATAAACTTACACAGTCAATACCTTGACAGCTAGTAAAAGAGATAATAGGTTGCTGAGACTTTGCAATGTAGAAAACCGAATCTGTGGGTGGTGTTTTAAAAGTAGCAGTTTCCCTCCTGAGAAGGTTACTATTGCATCTGTGGTTACAGGGAGGAGAATGCAACAGTTCACCACAGCAGGACATGCACTAAAAGCCTGCTGCTGCACACCAAGTGCTTTTGTTATGCTCTGTGCCAGAGGCAGACTAAAACTTGGCCACCACAGGAATTCAACCTATTTTGTTAGTATACACCCTCACATAGCTTACAGCTATTAGTGATACTACCACACTACCTATCTTAAAATTATATTTTCATGCAGGACAAGGAAAGAATGTTTAAGATGAGTCATTTATTAAGAAGGAAACAATTAAATGGGAAGTTTATAATTTCCTTCAGCCTAGACAAGGTAGAATTGAAACATCTGAAAATGAGAATATCACTTAATTTCACTGCCTCAGTGTATTCTCTTAATTCGGAGATTATCTTCCTACAAAACTTTGTGGGGTTTATGCATTACACTCCTTATGCATTACATCTTTAATAGAAGTATTGGCTCAGATGCATAAAGGAGAGAGAGGACCAACTTCCTTGCAGTTAAATCAAGAAACCACAGTTTCCACTTCATGTGGGCTTTGTTTCAGGGCTAGAACACTTCATCATATGGTATTAATACAGAGCTAAGAAACCTGACCAGAAAGGCCTTAATCGTACTACAATTTTAGGCAAACTTCAGTTCAGCACCATTCAGTCTGGCAGTCATTTAATTGCTAAGTGGCAAGCAAAAACTTATTGTATCTGACATTTTGAGGACTGGAAGGTTCTCAATATTGTAGCTCAAAACCAGGAATATTTATGCAGTACCATATGAACACAATATATTTAAGAATTGAAATATGTCACACCTCAGGATGGATCCAGCAATGTGGTGTGGCTGCTTGAATGACACCATCCCTGCACAGCATACCCACTGATAAAAAAATTACCTCGATGTAAAATCCTACAGTGACAGAGCCAGAAGCAGAACTCTGTGATGATCCCCCTTTCCTCCTTGTCAACCAGACAGCACATACGTGTGGTTGACAAGACAGTGCCATGAGCAGGACGAGTGTACCACAATGGTCTTCGGTGACTCTCCAGCTCTACTAGGGTTGTTCCCCATGACTACAGCTCCTCAGGGGCTCTGGAGGTTTCGTCACCAGAAGAATGCCACAGGACTGTTCAATGCAGGACTGCTACTCCCTGACATTTGACTTGCCTTTCAGATCTTTTATCTTATTCTGACTTCTTTTCTTTGCAGATCAAAAATGTTGCAATTATCAGGTAAAGCTCTAACAGTGTAAAAATCTGCAGTGGAGACTTAAGGAGGGGGTCTTATATCATAAGTTTTAAGCTGCCAGAAGCATTCAAATCCACCACCTCCACGGAAGGTCAGCATTTCTCCAGTGATAATGCAAAGAATACAGTATGCTTATTTTGCTACTTCGATTTGCAAGCAAGTTAAAAGCCCACACTAGCTTAAAATTGATACGGAAAAACATTCATTCCATGTACCTACATGAAGATTTATGCAGAAAAATAATGTGGCAATTGGAAAAAAAAGTTTGTAGTCAAACTGTCTCTCCAAGAAGTACTTGGTAAGCAAAGGGGAAAGGGAGACTGATTAATGGAGCAGCATTCCCTCTAGTTGACTTAAATTCAGCTGTATTCATTTATTTAACAGATGTCAAAGACAGCAAACCATTATTTGTCAGTTTAGAGTAATTTCACAAAGCAATCTTTAACCCTTAGTGGTATTATCTCCCTTTGCTTTCTGACCACTGCAAAGTCACTAAAAATGTAGTTAATCAGCCTGTTATCAATACTGATACCACTATGAGGGTGAAAGCAATGCATAACCCCACATATTTTTCCAGGAAAATCATCTCCTAATTAAGAGAATACACTGAGGCAATGAAATGAAGTGACATTCTAGTTTTCAGATGGTCCAATTCCAGCTTTCCTAGAGTCTTCATTAAGTCAATCCACAAACACATTGATAACAAACAAGCCTGCCTACAAAATTAGGCCTCCTGCATTTGATAGGCTCCCCTCCCCTTTTAGTTACACCTAGAAAAGAATAGGGTTGAGATTTTAGTTGAGGTGTCCCATATCTTGCAACCATATGTTTTTTGCCTGCTGGCCACTGTGTTTAAAAGAGAAAGCAAAGTGGATACTGTGTGATTTTATATAGCAAGAAACGCTCCTCACTCAAATTGCGCTGCAATAAATTATCTTATTCTAAACCATCCTGAAAGAGTGGTCTTGCTGAACGATGTCCTTTGAGAAAATACAGTGAAAGAGTAGTATGGAAAAGACATAACACTAAAGCAGCCTGGAAACTGGTTTAAAAAGCAATCTCTTTTTCCTCCATGCTTAAAACAGAACATTATCGTCATCAAGCCACTTTTTAAAATCAATTGGATTCCATTTCTCCTTGGGGTGCTTTCATTCCTGATGCCTCCTCAAGACCTTTTCAATAATGACTGCATTTGCACCTCAATTTCATTTGACATTTGAGTTAACATACACATTAAATGTTAGTTGAAGGTAAAAGTACCTTACTTAACTGTTCCTATACGTGAATATAATGGATATATTGCCTTAATTAGAGCCAATCCCCCACCCCAAAAAACAACAACAAAAAAAGCCCAACCACAAGCAGAAGCCAGAGCTGTAACACTGCATTAGTTTACCATAGTGTTGGAAACAAAGGATAGTAGTGGGCAAGCTTTCAAAATACAAATTTTTCTGCTCAGAGTCCTCCTGTTTTCAATCAGTTACAGTTAAATGCGCATGCTCATTAAAGGCATGTTTTGCACAAACAGGGCTTAAAGTGCAATGAAATGTTCACTTTCAAGTAAAGTTAATATGGTTGCTCACAAGTCAACACGATACAAGCAAGTGAAAAGGCAATATGGTAATGCAAAAGCAACACCACTTACCTGCCAAGAATAACATAAATCAAACCCACATTGCTTAATTGTATTTTTACGAAATACTGCATATAATCTTTCACATTTAGCCAACTTAAATTGGCTTAGATCACTACCTTGTTTTTTGTGGGCTTTCTTAAAAGTTTCTTTTTTAAGGCTGTTAGCTGACTTAACCATTATGGTCAATGACCAAAACTTCCACAGTTTTGGTAAATATTTAGGAAAGTTATTGAATGGATGCCTTCAATTAGACTTTCTTGCTGAATGTAGAAAAGTCTCACTAACCACATTAGCCTGCGTTTGAGCTACACAATACATGTGACTTCAGACAACCTACTTTTGGAAGGGGAGTGGGGGGGGGAAACACTACCTGAGTAAAGAAAGAGCAAATTCAGATCTTCAGAAAATGTCTTCAATGATCTGCATGAACATTTGACTGAAGAGATGTTTTCTCCTGGGTATACAACATACAAGAATACTACAGCTCTCAACCCCTTATCCCTCATCTGCCTTCGTGTGTTAGCGTTCTGGTTTCAGCTGGCAGAGAGCTAATTTTCTTCTTAGTAGCTGGTACAGCGTGTTTTGGATTTAGTGTGAAAATAACGTTGATAACACACTGATGTTTTAGGTGTTGCTAAGCAGCACTTATCCTAAGTTAAGGACTTTTCAATTTCCCATGCTGTGCCAGCAAGCAGGTGTACAAGAAGCTGGGAGGGAGCATGGCCAGGACAGCTGACCTGAACTAGCCAAAGGAATATTCTATACTACAGAACATCACGCTCAGTATATATAAATGGGGAAGTTGGCTGGGCATGGCCCATCACTGCTCAGGCATTGGTCAGCAGGTGATGAGCAACTGCACTGTGCATCACTTGTCTTTCCTTGTGTTTTATTTCTCTCTTTTTTTTTTTTAAATTCCTTTTCATTACAATTATTACATTTTATTACTATATTTTATTTTACTTTAGTTATTAAGCTGCTCATATCTCAACCCATGAGTTTTATTACTTTTTTTTTTATTCTCCTCCCCATCCCACTGAGAGAGGGGAGGAGTGAGCGAGGGGTTGCATGGTGTTTAGTTGCTGGCTGGGGTTAAACCATGACAGTTGGGTTGGGGAAAGGGACAAAAGGAAAGAATGTGCACAGTTTCCTTCTCCTGAGGACAGAAGCCTCCTCTTGGCATGCACCACTGGAAAACAGCATTGATGCAATAATCACATGGAAGCAAAGCATACAGGATTTTGAGGTATAATTAAATGACTTTACCATTTTTTAAACTGGCCACATTTTTTCTCCACGATATTGATGACAGGTAAGTACAAACCCAACTAGCATTTCAAGCAAGTCAACTTGCAATGGACAGAACCCCATATTTGGCTGTATCAGAACTATTCTGAGCTCCTGCAATAGTGCACAGATGCCATCCAGTTTGGGACTCCAGATCAGACAACACACACCACAGAAAGGATGAACATCAAGGAAATGAACCATTAAGGCAGTCCTTTTCTCTAAAGGAAGTTTGGTTAGAAAGATCTGGAGGGTCTGTAAGTCTGTCCATTCAGCACCTGTCTTGCTCAGTAACTTTATCAACACTATCTGAATACGGCTATACAGTCTGGACAGGAGGAGGAAAAACTCCATTAAGAATGTTAATATTCATAGGTATTTTAAGTAAAGGCATTTATCCTTTTAGTAGCCTCATGATCCTATGAGGCAATTCTCCTACTTTACAGGAAGTAGTGCTACAAGGAGACCTCTACATCTCGCATTCAGGAAAGCCGGTTATTACTTTTTCCAAGCCTTGGCTTGTTACTAAAAAGAGTGAGTGAGTGTGTGTAGGGGGGGAAAGCAGGAGGGAAACCTGTATGAATACTGATGCATGATGACCTTCATGAGGTTCCAGATGAGATTCCAATTCAGTCTAAAGATCTTTCATTTTTTCCAGATAGAAAGATCTATTTCCTCTCTCTGCTTATGTCCAACTATAAGCTATTTTTTCTACTTCTTAGCAATATCATTTACATAAAAAAGCAGCAGTGTCAAGCTCTTGTTGGTTTTACTCAAATTGCTGCTTCCCTGTGCTGATTCCGCAAAGAAAGTCCAATTTCTGTACCTTAGGCACATATGTATTACCAAGTGACAAGATGGGGCTCAGTATCACTGCAACATCTGCAGCGTATCCACCAGAGCTACAAAAGACCTGAACAGTTGCAAAGACAGGCAGGTGAACAGTCATTACAATTAACTTCAGTAACTTTGAACTTGCATCTTTGTCTGGTTATCAGAAAGAGAAGAGTCTGAAAGAGTACCTGATGGGCTGCACCTTTGCTGAGTTACACAGATAAAAGTGTATCAATAGTCCTCACATAGATTCATGTCCCTGTTATGAGTCATGATAGTTGTTTTAGTGACTTTAAATATTAACTTTTCCATATTCCACATGTCCTCATCATCTTGCCAGTGAATATATCTTCAGCGGGTTAGAAAGAGCACAAAATGAACACATTTGCTGGTGTAAGGAGACAAATGGACATCCCAGTTCCAGTCACTGAACCGGAAGAAGCTTGTAGTCTCTTGAGCCATAAGATGTTTGAAAAGGACATTTTCTCAAGATAAGAAAACTATTAATAAGAAAACTATTCCCCACGCAGTCCTAGGAGTCTATGAAGTCAAGTTCGATGCAAGTCATTGTAAAGCGTGGTAAGTTATATCTTGACAGCAAAAGCAACATCTACAGAGGACCATGAATTATCATCAACCTCCACTAAGCACTTAAAACCAGATATCCTCTTAACTGGCCAATTGTTTTATATTTGTCAAGATATTGACAAAAATGATGCAAAACATTAAAAGTAAACCAACTCCACTATTGCATTAACTTTTTGAAAAATAGGACTGTATGGTCCTCAACAAAAACATTTGCCAATTATTTCCCTACTGCAACACAGGGTACAGTGTCCTTTAACTGACAACAAGCAAGGCAGAAAATTGACTAATCCATTGATTTCTGTTTGTGTATTTGAGATGGGTTTTAGCCATACAAATTTAGGGTTATCCAGAGCCAGAGGGTAGGTACAGTCCACCTGATAGATGCTCTGTGACAGAACTCAGTCACTGTTGTGACTAAAACCAAGTATCAAAGCTGGGGAATGAGGCCGAACCACTAGAATGTGCCTTCAGGAAGTTTGGGTGGTTTTTTATGGTAGCAGCAAATACTACTTTACAGATCAGGGACTCCTGAATGACGTATATGGGCTGAACTTGAGCCAGTGAGCCTATAAGCTGCGTTATCTTTTGTTGGGTTCTGCAATTTATTAGTGTGACTACTGAAATAATTAAACCTGACTTATTCACCTGATTAAACCATTATATTGACACTCCCAAAGGCCACACATTCCTTTATACTTTTAGACACAACTTAATCTACAATCAGCCTCAAGATACAGAAGTATTACAAAGTAATTAGCAATATTTCACTGTGGTTTGGATTTAGGTAAATCAGACGTTATGCTAACAGATATATTTTAAAAAAAAACATTCATTAAAGAATGGAAATAGGATTTGCCACACCAGATCAGGCCACTACTGTATCTAACATGGTATTTGCCTTTGGCATTGGCTCAATAGCACAGATTGGCAAGAAAGTGACAAAGTCAGCATAATTAAAAAAAAAAGTTGCATAACTTATGTATATAAAAGTGAAAGAGTAAAGGATAAGGGAAAGCGTATTGTCTTACATAAAGTCATGTAATAAATTATGCAGTTTCGCAAGAGTTAATTCACTGTTCAAGGTTATAACTCTGCAAGCAGTCCAAGGAACAATTAAGAACAATGCCAAAGTATTCTCACAAGCACTACAAGCAAGAGCAAAATTTAGAAATACAACAGATAATGGTATTGTGACAGATGGGGCTCCATCTGTCAAGCACTTATATTTGATAAAGGAATTTTAAAAGAACTGATGAGGAAAAAAAAAAACCAAAACCCACAACTTTCCAGTAGGTGCAAGAAGAAACCTTCTTCAGATGTGGTTACAGAAGGGACTTACCAGGGTACAGTTGCACTTAAGAGTTTTGTAGGGAAAAACTCCATAGGCCTTCAATTCCTCCCACTTCCCCACATGTATGGGCTGGTTAACAGACCCTAGTCAAAAAACTTAACTAAGAAGGGGAGGATTTGTTTTTAACCCAGATCAAGTCATTGACTGGGTGTAGTGGGTAGTGGTGGTGCCAGTACAGCCAAAAGGTGGTACAGAAGACAGATGAGTGATTGAGATCAAGAACAGTGGAGTGTACCCTGATTTTCACATTTGCAGGAATACCAGTGTACTCATTTTTCTTACTCGGTTTTACATTTTGGGAGATGGAAAGAGTTCCTGACAACATATATCCTTTAAGATGTTTCATGGTTATCAAGAAACTCCCCATGAGGAAATTATTTAAATCATCAGGAAATTAATCCTAATAAAATGGATGTTGGAATTAAAAGGAAAAAAAAAAAAATCTTTCCCAGGCAAAAAACTGCTTAGTTCAGACTGATCTACGTTAAAAATCTACCTTCTTGTAAATAGACACAGTGGCCATGTAATGGCATTGTATGGTCTGTTGAGTCCAACAAAATTCTGAAGCAAAGGAAAGAGAGAGCAGAAACCAGAAAAAACCCAAGCCACCCCCCCCCCTCCAAAAAATCTACGAAACTGCTTGAAAGAATTGTCCAGGAAAAGATCAACTTGCAGGCAAGCCATAGTGGACTGTACGTACCACACTGGAGCAGTAAGCAAGGCACAAGACAAGGCCACACAGCAGAAAAAGAACTTGTTCCTGGTATCTGCTTTTATTGCAATTTCACTTGGGATCGGTTTTCAACTAACAACCAATTTGTCAAACCAAATGTAAAAACAGAACATTCTTTGGCTGAAAAATAGTTAAAACATTAAATATTATTGAAAATAGTTAAATAGTTATTTGCAGTAAACTTGGACAGACTTAGCTGTGCAGGGAACTTTGCGAAGAAGGATATTCCATAATCCAAGGCATTCTCGCAAAATACCGTAAGTACAATTCCCACCAAGAACCATGCAGAAAAGTTGAGCTAAAATAAAATATTATTAAATTTTAAATGTGGATGTGAAATAAAGGTAAAGGAGCACACTGAGTAGACTGAATTTCCCAGGACAAAGTACACCATTTCAGAGGGAAAGACTAACATTAGCTATTTCTGAGACCATGGGCTGCATCAAAAGAAGCATGATCAGCAGGTCGAGGTGATTCTCCCCCTCTACTCTGCTCTTGTGAGACCCCACCTGGAGTAGTGTATTCAGCTCTGGGGTCCCCAGCATAAGAAGGACATGGACCTGTTGGAGCAAGTCCAGAGGAGGGCCACGAAGATGATCAGAGGGTGGAACACATCTCCTATGAAGACAGGCTGAGAGAGTTGGGTTTGTTCAGCATGGAGAAGAGAAGGCTCCAGGGAGACCTTATTCGGCCTTCCAGTATCTAAAGGGGGGCCTACAACAAAAGCTGGAGAGGGACATTTTACAAGGGCATGTAGTGATACCCTTTTTTTACAAGGGCATGTAGTAGGACAAGGGGTAATGGCTTTAAACTGAAAGAGGGTGGATTTAGATTAGACATAAGGAAGAAATTCTTCACTATGAGGGTGGTGAGTCACTGGAACAGGTTGCCCAGAGAGGTTGTGGATGCCCCATCCCTGGAAGTGTTCAAGGCCAGTTGGATGGGGCTTTGAGCAACCTGATCTAGTGGAAGGTGTCTCTGCCCATGGCAGGGGGGTTGGAACTAGATGATCTTTAAGGTCCCTTCCAACCCAAACCATTCTATGATTCTATGATTTTCCATAGACAGAAACTAGAGACTTCTGTTGCTCCCCTGTGAAAATCAGCAACACAATGTTCCCAAGCCAATACTTGTCCCAGGGTCCCATCTTTGGCACTATGAATGGCAAAGAACAAACTACCATAGAAAGCTTCTTGAAACAAATCAGACCACTTCCTCTCAAAAGCAATTTGATCTGTATACTAAATGAGCTAAGCTTTATTAAAACTTCAGACATTTTGCAAAAAAAATCTAATGTTTCTAAAGTTCTGAATTACCTCTTTGGTGGTCATAACATCAAACTATAGCTAAATACTGCATCAATTAGCTCTCTAAGTTTGAGTAGCTCTCTGTTCTCATCCAAGTGTTGAGAATACCTGGATAGTCTATTTAAAGCTTCAGCCTTTGCCACTTTATCACCCAAGTCTTTTACACTACAAATGAACACAAAGAAACCCAGACTGATGTTCTGCAAGCAGGTTTGCTGAAGAACACAGCCACCATTATATAAATTTCATTCCACCAACTCATTAAGATAACATCTGCAGTAGTTACACCTTTGTGTGATCATAGAATAGGCGTTTAACAGCTATTTAACTTTTCCCAAAATTAGGAGCTGCATTTACAAGTTTGGTTAGTTTTTGGTATTCCTCTTGCTATCCAGTGGTGGTTTTGTATTTGTGATTAAAAAAAAAAAACCAAACCCACCACAAACAAGAAAGCAAATTCTTCCATATTCAATAGTCATTCAAATCAGCACTGAAATGCAGTTACAATATTTTTCCTTTCAGTCCTTTATCCACACATTAATGATTTTCCATGTGCACCAAGAATAAAACTGTAATTATTTTCAACAGAGTATGAGCTCTCTTGCAGTAAGAAGGGACAAAAGTGACTCGCACTTTAAAAAAAAATAAAGTAATCCGTACAGAAATTATCAAGAAATACTAACATACAATCCCTAATAAATTGCAATACAAGTACAAAAGGAAGTGTAAATCTCAAGAAATTAGAGAGTCACTTCTTCAACTTCCTGTGTTGGTTTTAGTTTATTTAAATACTAAGTCACCTCAGGCCAGTTTTAAAAAAGGATTTTTTTTTTTGGTATTCCACTGAAAACCAAAAATGAAAACCAAAGGAAAAATATTTTAGCTGGATCTTCATTGTGCTATTACATCTTTTCTGTTTCTATTCTTTTCACTTGTTCTTAGTAAGAATGTTTTAAATTAGAATAAAGGACATAAAGGAATCTTGCGGGTAGTCAAATCCAGGCCTCTGTCACCACAAGAAACATGCATAATAAAAAAAACTCAAGCTTTTCAAGTTCCATCTTAAAAAGGTAATTACACATCTTACACCCCTACACACTTGGCTGCTGTGCCAGAAGCCCATTCAATGGCTACATCTTTTATCTGCATACTTTTCTTGTGGCCAAACTGTCAAATGTCATTCTTTCCTTAAACAAGTCCTTTCTACATCTGCAGAGAGCAATCACATGTCACTCTTCATTTTGCTAAGTCCCCTTTTTTTTCTGTTCTCCATTAATTGAGATGCATCCTCTTTTGTTTTCTCAACTTAAAAGGTATTATCAAATGTTTGAACTGTTTTCCAAATAAGAAACAGAATGGTAACCAGAATTTCAGAGAAGGTGCTCCCCATGTCTTTACAATAGCATTAATATCACCCTTGCTGCTGAGGAGAACTCACCCAACACATTCTGCAATCACATCTGCTTTTTCCATAGCAGAATCACTTTGGTGGCTCATAAAACACCCTGTGATTGATCAATACTCTTCCACCTGTTTCTTCCTCTGTGACTAACAACTGATGAGCCTCCAACTTAAAAATTCTTGTTATTGGTCCCAAAATACACAAATTCATACTGTAATATAGTTGCCTCATGTTGTAAAGAATGTTATAAAATTAAAGCTTTATAAATGTTATTAGAAGTGTGAATGAAAACCCACTAGTAAAAATATTCAGTATCTATTCACAGGCTAGTGTGTTTGGTCACACAGGAATACTTTTGTAATGCCAAATGGAAGGCAAAATCCTCATGAAACATTACTAACAGCTTTGTTACTGCAAGTATGGTAAGGTTTGGGGTCCATAAGCTGAAGAGGAACAGCACTATTGCCCCATTCAATTATTAATAGAAGCTTATGTGCAATGTTAACATGTTAGAGAGAAAGATCCAAAATAGCTTTTACAAGAGTCTATCTATCAAAGTTTCAGCTTTGTAGAAAACAGCTGGAAAACAGTCATGAATGTTCTTTGTCACAGCCATTTTCCGACTCTTACAAATAAAAGAGCAGAAGTAGTATAAAATGACAGACAACTTCCCTAACGAAAAAAACCCAAACAAACCCAAAACCAAAAACCAAAACCATGAACCCAAGGCATCAGTTCTGGAAGCCTAAATACAAATGCAGTCTGAAGACATGTTGAAGCTTTTATCAAGTTAAAAATTAGATAGAAGATTACAAGTGAAAATTTAAGATTCAAATTGCTAAAAAGTGCTCCTGATAAATATAATGAAATAAATGGTAGCATGAGAAAGCAAGACCATTAATGTATATGCTAAGTGGAGGATAGGGATATGACTGGATGTATTTATGTTGTTTAATATTAATATGATGAGGCTCATTTTGTGACTGCCCTTAAAAAAAACAGCATAAAGCAAGCACATACTTTTCTGGTAATCAACTTTGAAAAGAGCATTTCAACTCCATAAGAAAAGCAGAACTGTGTAACTAAGACCACAGAACATGAAGGACAGTAAGGTAAGCAAAACAATACAAAGATCTTGGGATAAAAAGGTTTAGGAAAGTTTATATGAGAATTAGCTTCCTATTTCTAACAACTGGAAGTACAGCATTACAGTAATAAATGCTGTAAATAGGTTGAACTGTGATGTTTCCATGAATCTTAGGGATTTACAACTGACAACAAAAAGAAAAGTGCTTTTAAAAGGTGGTCCACTCTCAAGAACTGCAAAGCCAGGCTGTAACCCTAAGAGAAGCCCTCTGTGCCAGGCCATCCAGCAGCCAGGACCCCAACTGCACAAGTCCCCAGCTCCATGCTCAGCACCTGAGATGGGAATTTCCAGCTACAGGTCCTACTCTTGCAAGGAGGCAGTAACAATAATTCCTACTGCGCTCAGGAACTCAAGCATCTGCTATTATCCAAAATCTTTTCCAAAATAGTGGAAAGGGTGGCAGGGTCTGGCCTTCAGACAACCAGCTCAATTTTCTCCACACACACACCCCCAACTTTTTTTTTTTTTTTTTTTTTTTTGAGGTACAGACATCTAAGAGTTTTGCAAGTACTGGGTGGGATGCAGCATTAGGTCACAGAAAGCTGAAAGTCAAAAAAGAATGCAATGATATACTCTGACATGCTGATACAATCTATCATATAAAATGATTTATGTGAGCAATATGTACTAGAGGAAAACTAAGTTAATTATGCCATGAGGAAAAAAAGCATGATTGAGCAAGTTCATCTGTAGTTCAAAAGCTAGGTAGCAATGAACATTATACAAACAAGAAATAAAGTTTAATAATTCTTTTATTATCTCCCGTCATCACACACTGATGTTTAGATGATTATTCAGGGCCTGAAGCGCCTGTTTTCTGGGAAAGGAGGAAAAATTGAATGCAATGGAGCTGTGCCAGGTGGCACAAACTGACATCAAGAGAATAAACACAGCCCCACATGGCTTCACAAAGCTGTGAGCTCAGGCTAGCAACAGCAACCTTTTCTGTATAGGTAAATAACATTCACTTCTGATTAGCCACAAAAGTAAGACTGCCTTTTGAATGGGATCAAATACTGTTATAACAACTATTCACCATGGATACCAAAGGTATATGAAATGGCATAATCACAAACATCAGTAGCAGATGAAGATGCTCATACCCAAGCTGCCTAGCACCATCCCTCACCTGCACATTATTACTTCTACAGCTGAAGGACTGCAGAGCATTACTTGAGCACACCTCATCTATATCCACGCAAAAGCAGCCTGGCAGTGACTCCATCCACCAACACAACTGACAGGTTTTTGGTGAAAATCAACTGAAGTTATCCAAACAGTAGAATAGCACTCTTTCACTAACTAGCTGATCCTGCTAGATCTGGAAGGATAATATGATCGTATCTCACCTGTAAGGAGGAAACAGTATAAGGAGTATGTTATAAAATTGCTTATCAAGTAAGATATAGATGTCAACACATATGGCACTAAAAAAACCATACAAGCAGGGTAGTACCACAACTCCCTGTATATTACGTTCTACATAGCCACAGCTCTGGATAGACAGATGCAGTGTGAAAACATTGTCCTTGAGACATTTTAGATCACAGGCAACTGTTAAACATCCAAAATTTCCAGCAGTCCACCTTGTATCTTTACTGTTCATGTTTTAACAATAAATGCTATGAAAGCAACTCCACTCAAAATAACCTGGCATACTGGCAACTTCTTGGCTCCAGTATGGAATTAATAATTTTAAGGAAACATGCAAGGCTTGATTTCCAAGTCAGATATCTTCTAGTGAATGAATAATTAGTGAAAGTTTGATAATTTTTCAAACACAAAAGTTTTTCCACCCTTTCTGGTCTTATCAGTAGCAGCACCTTCCAGCCAAGTTCAACTTGGAAAAAACAGCTTCAAATGTGGCATAATTATGCTAATATCATGTGTCACAGTTTTTCCTCACCTCGTACTTTATTGTAAAGATGATGGAGCCAGGCTCTTCTCAGTGGTGCCCAGTAACAGGACTAGAGACAATGGGCACAAACGGAAAACACAGGAGGTTTCCTCCAAACATCAGGAAACACTTTTTCACTGTGAGAATGACTAAGCACTGGAACAGATTGCCCAGAGAGGTTGTGGAGACTGCATCCATGGAGATACTCAAAACCCATCTGGAGACAATCCTGGGCCACCGGCCTTAGGTGGCCCTGCTTGAGCAGGGGGTTGGACCAGGTGACCTTCAGAGGTTCCTGCCAACCTCAATCATTGTGATTCTCTGATCCTAGCCCTCCACTATTTCAATGCCTCCCTTTCCCCAATTTGATGGATGTTAATTGTACTTTATATCCCCCCCTTCAACTCGTCTCGATATTAACTTAACCAAATTAAAGTCAGAGCAGTTGTACTGAGGTACATACAAGTTGGAAAGCCAACTTTGTCTGAAACATGGATAAAACCTTTATGCCTACAAGCTTGTCTGCTGTTTTTCTATTTCACAAGCTGGTCTGAAAGATTACCGTTCTAAGAAACAGGACCATGTGCAAGCTACATTCATTTGGATGAGACTAGAGAAGGAAAGTATAAGGGATTATCAGGTTCAGACTAGCTTAACACTACAGTTCAGTTACCTAAATTCTCCTGAATACCAACTGGATATGAATTATTTGCTTTTTTTTTTCTGAACACTTGTGGCTCTGTACCGCAAAGTGTTTTCAGCATCTCTGTTGGCAGTGACCCCATGTGCCCAATTTTTAGTTTGTAAATTTTTTTTATTTTTGCATTTTTATTTTTTTTTTTTAAAACATGAGGGCATTTGTACAACTGCTACTTTCACTGAACTCAGCCAGATGGATCAAGCTGTTGGCTCACTCATGAGCTATGACTTAACTATTTTAGTTGCTGTTGCAGATAAAAAGTATTGGAAAATTTTGCACTGGATAGTACAAAATTACTAATAACAGTTAAATGCTTTGAAACATCCTCTGATTCACAAATGGTGGAATCAAGCAGAACTCAGTTTTAAGATGAGGTCAATCAGATTCAAGAAGAGCTCACATGGCACCTGCTATAGAGATAACAATCCAGTCTGCTCCAGTCCCATACACCTACACTTTCATCGAGCTCACGATTCATATTCAAAACTGCGTTCCACACATATTTAGGTCAAACACAGAAGTTAACATATTGCTGCACTTCATTACCTCACCCCATCTACAGAGAGAGTTGTGGTCACATCTTGCATACCACCTGTAATTTCTGCAGTAATACATTCACAGATCGGATGGCAGAAGGGTCATTTGGTATGATCCGCAATATAACACTAAGGAATTTCACCTAGTCCCCACTTCTGTTCCGCATACAAGCACCAGCTTCAACCACGCAGACCAAGCTACTCACTCCGAAAACAACATGCAATCATTTTGCACACCAAAAAGGAGAAATAAGACAGCCTCCCTTTACTTTTAGCTAGCAAATATTTACTTTCCATGTTCTGCAGTTAACAATCATCCTGCTCCAGGCTGAAAGCAAAGGAGACAAGGTAGACCTATCAGACCAAAGAAGTGGGGGAAAAAAGTTTAATAATAATAATAATTAAAAAAAAATCAGTAATCCAAAAATCAAGTACAGGCTATTGCTGGTGCCTCTAATGGCTTTCAGAAAGTCAAACAAACACAGATTACTAGCAAGGAAATCTGAAGTTTATGTAATACACAAAATCTTGAGGCTATTACCGAAAGTTACGGAGTGCTCCAAAGACTGCAGATGGCCCCTGAGGAAATAATTCTAAAATAATAATAATAAAAAATTAACCAGAAATCACAAATTGCATTTGTTCTGGCATAAGACCTGTATATTTCTTGGAATTAAATATCTGTCTTTTTATTAAAAACATCCATCTCTGTTCATGCTGGGTTTAAAACATGAACAGAAGACATTTCCTAGATTAACACCCTTGCTATCATGTTTTAACTCTTTAAAGAATCACACAATAAAAAGTTAGCATCTGATTCTCATCAGTTCACAGTGCAGTCTGATTTTTTTTTTTCCATAAAAAAATATTCACTTTATTCCTCACTCATAATATAAACCAAGACAGAAAGTTAAGAGTTAAAGCTGTTTGGCATCTGCTACTTTAAACTCCTTTGGGTTTTAAAATTTGCAGAGCATGTCAGTTCCTCCACCCTGGAACTTTAAAACACCCATGCAGAGGAATGTCACAGCACAATCTTCTGCCATCAGTACAATAATCAGAGATACAATACAGCAGAGGACCTTCTTCTCCAAATCTGTCACTTGTAATAAATTACGGTGTAGCCAGGAGCTGACTGAGACCAAACAGACAGAGAAATCAAAATTAAGAGTATGTAGAATCAGATATGACCTATATAGATGTGACGGGTAAGGCCGAGGAGAGCAGTATGATTTCTTATAGGGGGAAGATATGCAGAGAGGAGGGACAAGGACAGAGCCAAATGGCACTCTACAGTGAAAGGGACAAACAAGAGCATAAAACCTTGAGCACTCTTATTAAAAAGGAGCAGTTTGAGGTGGTATTCAAGCACACAACACACCAGTTTCTTGTTGAAGGTGGTCAGAAAGTAAAGACCAACGTATAGCACTAAAACCCAGCCACAGTGAAATCAGATCAGACATGAGGTCAGCATTGCAAGATCTGAAGGGGAAGCGCCACATAGCAACCAGAGACTGTCTTTGAAGAGAATATCCAAGACAGAAGCTTTTGCACAATTGAGTAAGAAAAAGAAATGCTTATGTTTATAATTCTTCAAATAAATACCCTTTTTACGATAAGCTCCTCTTTTCTGCACCTATGGAGAAAGGCTATTCCATCATACAAATATCACGTATTGCTACATCAAGCCCCTATATCTAGGCAATACAAACCTCCCTAAAGCAGAGAAACCCAATGCAGATAGAGAAACTAACATTTAAAGACAGATAAACATCATTTCATAACCTTGCACTAAATTTACTTCCTCTAAAAGCATCCACTTTCATTAATCCCAAGCTGTCAGCAAGAACTAATGAACAGTAAACTACCCGCTGGCTCCTACTCAGTATTGCTGGATAGTAGCTCTGAAGCAGTCCTGAGCATGTCAGCCTTTCGCAAGTAAGGGTGGACACATTCTTCTCTTACCGGTTTAGAGCAAGCAGCCACAGCCAGTAAGACACAGATGGGTACCTTTCATGTATGCTCTTCTATTTTGTTTACCTCTTCCAACTACTTGTGTTTTCATATGAACTTTTTTTCCTCTGTTTCTACCTTATTTGCCTTTTCCTACTGCACAGCTTACAGCATTAGAACTTCTGCTGTTTAGCTTCCTGGCAACAGAAAAAGGAAAAAAGCAACAACTTGACAGGTTACAGCCCAGCAGAACCCCAACGACAAGCTGAGGCCCTCATGCACTACTGCCATTTACAGATATATAATAGCCAAGCAAGAATTTACAGTGGTGGTATGCAGTACAAGCCCAGCATCTGCCTCCTGCAAGCACCAAGAGCAAAACAATGAGACATTTGTTCCAAGCTCACACAGCAAGGCAAAAACAACTGCACAGCAGCCACTGTTCTTCTGAATGGAAGCCAATAAGATGATTTTGTTCTTCATTTCCCCCAATGAGTTCAAAAAATGTTCGTAAGAATCATCCTTTTATTTTAATTATTGGACAGATCCATACAACCTGGATACAGAGCTCCTCAAAAAGAAGCAGCCGTGGGGCTGGGATGAGTGTGAGGAAGAGCAGCAGAGCCTGCTCACTGCTGTATGTTCTGCCACATGAGCCCACACCGAAGAAGCTGCAGTCTAGGATCCTCAGCTGGCAGAAAGCCAACATGACAGACCTTTCTAAGTCTGGCTGCAATGTATTAAAAAGAATAAAAAGGACTGGCCGAAACCACAACAGTTAGCAGCCATGAGATACTGCCATGGCTGTCAAGCTAACCATGCTTCCCTCAAGTAGGAAAAACACATGCAGAAACACACTGTTCTAGCTGCAGCCCCATCTATGCACATCCCTGTGTGCTAGTAAAGGCCAGCAAAATGCCTTATACCGCCTACACATTCAGCATCTCTCACTACAGGAACCACTGAGCAACCAAATCCTTCTCAATCTCTTCTGATAGGGATTAAGAATCTGGGAGAAGAACAAGACACATGGAGGAAAGTATTCCAGAAGCTGAAACACAGCTGTATTTCAAGCAACTGGAAGGACAGGTTGAAACATTGCCAAGTTGTCAGGGACAACTAACTCATGAGTAAACACCCAGGTAATGCAACTTTTATAAGGCACAGTTGGAAACACCAGTCAGAGGCAAGTTCAAGTGAATCTGACAAAGCATAAAATGCCTCCAGAATCACCACGAGCATGGACAGCCTCCAGAAACAAGAATCGGGAAACAACTAAGTAAGTCTTAGCACAACTCCCCTGATGAACTATTCATCTCCTTCATACTCTGGCCTGAGTATGCTCCTTGCTCTAAGAGAACTGTGGGAGCACGCTGAGGAGGACAGATGTTCACCTCCTCTGAAAGTCAAGGTGGTCACAACTGTGTGAAGTTAGTGGCCACTCCACCAAGGCCAATTTCTATACCACAGCTGCTGGCAACAGAAGTCCTCTTGTCAAAAATGACAAGTGTGGCAGAAGGTTCAGCCACCAGACATATTCAGAAGAGAAGGATCAGAATGTTTACAAACTGTACAAAAAGATCAATGTAGAAGACACATTACATTCAATATGCATGATATTGTTTGATACTTTATATTTCTGATACATGACAACATATCAGTTCCAAACAGGTATACTGAGAGTACAGGAGTAGTTAGAAACTAAGAATCTACTATTGGTACCAAAGAAAAGAACCTACTAGTATTGATTTTCACTAATATAACTTGCAGAGTAAGACATTATTCTGTCACTTTTACCTGTATTAAAAATATCCATGAAGTTCTCATTCTCTTGTTACAAGGTATTGTGACTTTAATTGAATGTCTTACCTTACATCAGGGTAATATCATCTTGGACGTATGGTATTATTTTGTCTTCTTTGGTCCCAAAGCATCAATACAGAATCACACAAGCTCTAGCACAAAGCACCACTGAGTTGGGAAAAAGAAATAGAAATATATGGAATTCACCAGTTCTGGGTAAATACATCTGAGTCAACATCTGGTCATATTTTAGGGTGTCTTAACTACCTCTGGAACCCTACTTATCTTAATACAGATAAAAAGATATGAAGTAGGTCAGCTCTCCATTTTAATGCTAAGAATATTTGTGGTTTTAGAAAGGATAACTTTTAATGGCATTGAAGGCACTATCATAGACTAAAGGCTGAATTGTCTTGAGCTATTAGAATGAGAGAAAAAATTTCTAAGCGGTACAGGTTTATGTAAAAGATTTAAAAGTCTAATATTAAAATCCACTTTTCCTGAGAAAGTTGGAAATTCATAAGAACTCTTGATAATAGTATGCAAATACCATGAAAACTGCAGGAAAAAAGACCAGAAGCCTGTGACGCTTAATTAGAGGCCTCAACAGATTGTTTAAAAATCTTAAACAAGGAAGTACACATACTCATACACTCAATTAATTCACATGCCTTCTATCTGCTAGCAAGGGTTTACTTCAAATCTATTGCCATGAACAAGAAAGAACAAACACATCTGTATACATTTGCAAGCCAAAGCTGCTTTGAACAAAGCAAGTGAGCAGAAAAGAAGACACAACTTCTGGTGTTATTGAAACAGCCACAGCAATCCAAGGACAAAATTGAAGCCAAGTATCCTGGATAACACATTAATTTCATAGAATAATGACAAAGGAAAATCACTGCAAGTTGTTCAAAGTACAGAATACAATGCCATGAACACGTAACTGAAAATGGTGGAAAATGCATTACAGTTTTACTGCTGTGAGGTAAGCTTTGATTCATACCATATGGCCTTACAAGACAAGCATGTGTGCACGTCTGCACACGTGTGCACAAAAGCTGAGGTCTCCAACCCGCAATTGTATCCATCCCAGTCTTCTAGCAGAAGTAAGAAGAAGACAGGAAGATTCCAGTAAACACTAAATTCATAGTTTTTCAGAGTCATACAGGAAAGCTAATCATACTCACTATTTTTGTCTCAGAAACCTGGTAATTAACACAAACTGAGATAAATTAAGGTGTGAAGAAAATACCTACTATCAAAATAATACCTAGTTTTGTGTGTATTTGCCCTTTTCTTTACAAGGCTTGAAAAAAAAACCTGCTAAAACCTAACAAAACTCATCACACTAGTATCTGAATAATTCACATCAAGGAAAGAGATCAATGGACATATTATTAAGTTCTTTTCTTCTCCCCTATTCTGTTTAACATGGTATAAGACATACAATATTTTTATTTCCCCCTCAGGCAAAAAGGTCCAGTGAATGCAATACATGGCTACCTCACAAAATCATGGCTCATCAGTCTGGGTTTAAAATTTTAAAAAAAAGCTAAACAAAACATTATACTAGGAGCACAGAGAATATTATTTACAAGTTCAATTAGTTATCAGCAAACTTCTCTGAAATCAACATTCACCTGTGTTGCCTTGCTCTTTGAATTAAAATAATTGCTTCTTATGGTATTTTCTGCATTGTAACTACAGACAAGTACTGACTTTTTAACAGCACCTTGGCTTTGAGGTGTTTTATCCTCCTGCTGCTTAAGAACATGAAATGAGATTCTGATGTTACTAGCAACATCAAGCTTGCGAGTATGTTTGAAATACAGATTTGTTTACATGACTACTTTTGAAAACCTACGTTGTCTTCTGACAGACTGAAATAAAGTTAAAAATTAAGCTCAACTCAATAAGGAAGGGAAGGTGAGGGAAAGAACAAAAGGAAAAGGAAGAAGCTTCTTAGTACTTGTGGCTGGAAGCCATTCAAACTTCATTTCCTATATAGGAACTTTAACATGCCATCCTATCACCTTTATGTTTTTTCTCCCCCCCCCCCCGCCCCGTTTTTTTTTTTTTTCCCTCTCCGTACTTTCATTACACATATATAAATTCAGAAACCAATCTTGCCACCCATTTTGGGGACAAGTGGCTGTGCATCTACTTACAAAAAATTATCCTCAAATCTGAACATAAGTGTAGCAGGTGGGGGCTGTCTGCCTGCCCAGGAGGCCGAAAGCAAGCCCAGACTGCTGACACACCACTGTGCTGCCCACTGCCAGGCAGCTCTCTGCCTTTACCCTTTACACTCATGCAAGCGTGACAAAGAAAAGCATGAAATGGCAAGAAAAGGGTGACTAAATCTGAAAATTATTTCACAAGGGTCCAAGAAGAAACCACCATGACTGAGTATCAGTAAATTTGTTAAAAGCCCCCTAATCATTAAAGTAAAAATGGCATGAATTAAGACCAGGCTCTTGTGTGGCCTTGGTTTCCTTCCCAGCCCTGGCCTAGACAGTGTGCCATCTTGATCACTGCACTTTCTCTTTACTCCTGACCTTATCTTCTGCGCTATTCTTTTTGGCAAACGTATGCATTTCCTTCAAAGCCTTTGGACTGTTGAAAGCTCTTCTGAATTTTAACAAGATTTGGAGTAATGAAGGCTGCACTTTACTATCTCCGCAAAGACACACCAGAATGTAAGCAATGATCAGTCCTGCAACCCGATACTGTCAGATACTATTTGTTCATAGCCAGCCCCCAGATGTACCATAGCTCTTTCATGATGGACTATTTAGAGTATATCCTTACTAGCCGTTAATCTGTATAGCAGTAGACAGAATGGCATGAAGTAGCAGCGAGGCAAAGAAATTTCTGCCCCATGTCAGCATCATGGTCAGGAAACACTGCTGTGCATTTGCTCTTCCTCCAATTCAATATATACCTTCTTGGAAATGCTAAAATCACCACAGATTTGTAAGGCACGGGCTTGCAGATTAAATAATACCTGGACTGAAGAAACACCTGAGAGAGTTTGGCCACAAGAATTTGAGCTCTAATATTTCCTACCATGCAATTAGGCTAGGGGTAAGGGAAGATGACATTTGATCATTCTGAGTGCCTAACTGATGCAAGACTTAATACTTGAATGCATCAGATATTAAAAAGCATCTTTGTTTATGTGCAATCATCTGTGGTAAACAAAGATTCTCTACTGCTCTGAAGAAATCTACATGTCTATCATTTATAAGAGTTTGGTCCTGAGAGCTTAAATACACTCTTTTTTGATTTTTCTTCACCATAGAAGAATTTATGAAAGTATGGAGCATTCACTTAAAAGCATGCATTAACTTGCACATGGGAATAACCATTACCTTTCTATGACACCATCACAGAAACCGCTTTACTGTCTGTTACCTAGTCCCTCACCCCTCAAAACCCAAGGGTTTTTCTGTGCAGAAAGTTAGCTTGTGACATGACACTGCTTCGATCCCCTTTCTAATGACAACATCTGCTGAGAGGGCTCACTCAGCTATTTCAGCAGCAATAGTAAACCATGCTTTTAAAAAAAAAAAAGGGGGGGGGGGGAGAATGTTACTGAAAGACTAACTACATACTCACAGGTAAAATTACTAAATAAAACAAGATCTACAGCAAGATTTTGAACATAGATAAAGAGTGCCAAGTAGTTTTCGCTGAGGTAAAGTTTCACAGAGCAGATAACTACTCATATCTGATATAAAGAAGGAAGTCCTTATCTAATCAAATGTCTGGAAAAACTAATAGTTTTCAACAAGAATTTTAGTACATCAGGTTCTCTTCCTTCAGCAACTGATTTTTAAAGTGTTTTTACTAGTTTAATATTCCAAAGCCTGCTGCAGTCATAACTCAATAGCTTGCAGCAATAAGTAAACTTGAAATTCATCCCATTAGAAGCTCTTGCTCCTACTGCTTCAGACTGCTTGCAGAAAGTGTATTTTTAATTTTCACGTAAACTGCTAACAATATTTACATCAAGTAAGTTTAATGCCATAGTTCCCTCTAAAAAGTTTTAACTAGCAGTATATTAAAGAATGAAATAACTATCCTGTAAGAACAAAGGAAATTTTAACTTTTGAAGAAAAGGAGCTTCCTTGTATTAAATTTTTAATAGTAGGTAAAAAAGTAACAGTCCCCACACACAGGCACTCTGCAAAACAACGAAAATACAGCTCATTTCAAACATCTGTGTTCCTGGCTCCTGTAAATCATACATCATGAACCTAGAGACTGGCTCAAACTTAAGTTATTTGCCAGGACCTCAACTACAGCACACATGCTGAAATAAGCTGAGTTGCAAGAATGCTCTGGGTACTAGCAGTAAAGCTAAAAGAGCAAGTATATTGCTGTGCTTCAATGTGTCTGTCAACATTATTACCACAAGTAGCTTCTTAAACTACTGTAATATTTGTCCAGGTCAGCATGCTACTCAGTGGGTTTCAGAACTTGCCAGAAGCACAATTCAGAGGGAAGCAGAGAGCAACCCTTGCTCCCATCTTGAGCTGATGCCACCCATTCTGCAAACACAATGCAGCGCCTGGACAAGTTTATCACCCTGCTGCCCAGCAGCCTGTTCCCGCCCTTGTCTGCCTCACCCCCTGCAGACCATCAGTCCTATCTCCAGAGCTCCTGGACCTATTTATTTCCCTAGCAATGCTTGCTGAACTCAAACAGAAACAAGAAACAGCCATGAACACTCCCTAGCAGACTTACCTGCTGGTCTGCAGCAAGAGCACTCCAAGCCTTTAAATACATGAGGGCGAACACAGGGACAGGAGGAAGGGTAGGATAAGTAGTGAAAACTTCTTATCTCTCAGCAGACACCATAATCTAGAAGACATCAGTGCAGAAGGGCAGTAACTAAGGAAAGCAAGGCAATTATCTGGAAGAAAGTGGGAATCGCTCTGGCTGACAGACAGTTCAGAGAGGAATGACCAGACACTATCAGGCGTCATGCGCTAATCATGCCAAATCGTACGTTCACAGCTAGCTGACAAAAGTTACTCTACCAGAATGCTACACTAAGCGCCCAGTACTGCCCTCCACATTTCTTTGGCGTTTAAACGGGCCAAAGTCCATAATTTCCTCTCAAGCCATTTGGGACATCCAGAGAGCAGAGAAAAGATGACTTGGGTACTAACCCACCCATTACCCTACAAGTGGGAGAAACTCATATGCACTACATCTCACAGTTCGCTTGAGCTGAAACTGTGGATGAAGCCCTGTTTAAACTCCCATGCAGGGTACAAACTGGAATATCTGAGGCAGGGACATAAACCTGTCCTGATGGAGACAGTCACAGCTGAAAGTGTCTCAAATCATCTGCCAGTACCTAGGTCCAGGTCTGCCAGTATTCACTGCTCTAATGCAGTTTTTTCATCTACTGTAGGCAAATTATTTTTCAATAAATTCTTTATGCTTTTTCTTTGAGCAATGGGGTGGTATCACATTTTCAGACAATAGCTGTGTCCTTTGAGCAGTAACTTTTAAAACAGTTAACTTGCTAAATATTGTGCCCTACATCTCATTTTATAGTTCTACAAACAATTTAATCCTGCATCAACTGACACCGTTGCCATGAAGTCCTTGTTTTCCCTTATCAGCTCCTCTCAGCCCTTTCCTTTGCACCAGCAACAGCATTTCTGTAATTCCTGATGAATCCAACTGGGAAAGTGATCCAGGTGAAGACTGAACTGGTGCATACAGGAGTTTTCAGTTGCATAACTTCCCCAGTCTGGTTTACCACACTGCTACACAAATGCCAGTAAGAGAAAACAGACAAAGGTGAGAGTAACAATGCAGCTTATTCCAGAATAAATCAACTCCTGGGAATACAAAGCTAATTAAAAACATGGCAAAAACACCTAGACAAGCCCAAACAACTCTGCAAGCCTCCATACTTGTTTCTGAACCTTTCTTTTTGTTTATTTACTCTTGGGAGTAAAACACTTAGGCTCATAAGCATACTGCTACAAAGACAAATGGTTTAGAAATGTAAATAGACAATAACTCTTGTTTGAGTCTTGAGAAATGCAAGATAACCCAGCCAGGTAATCCAAGAGTGTGTGTTCCTTCACATCGCTTATTACATGGTATATGTTCAGTAGCTCTAAGGCTGAGCCAGAGGGCAATACCACGCTGATGAAACTTCCAGCTACAGTATCTGAGGGAGGATTCATCTGACTAAATGGGAGTACAACAGCATTGTCTAGGCTGCCGTGCTATTCAGTGGAGATCCACACAGCACAATTCATCTGACCAAATGTGCTTACTCCTAGTGACAGGAGTGACACTTGGCTCCATTAGCTGAAAAGATTAGATCTTCATCTCTGTAAAAGGACCGTGGATGACTAGCTAAGATGTAGATACTTGCAGACTGCAGACACCTGAGTTAGGTGAGATGCCTCCTACCCTGGATGACAGCTGCATATCCCTTGCATGAGAAGTCTTACATTCACATATCAAGTACAGACTGAGAGATGAGATGTTTGGATCTTAACCTTTCACTTTGCACAACTGTTCACAGTATGGTGGAGAGCAAGAAGGCTGGACAAACTGCTGATACATTAATTTCCTCCCAGCAGCAGTCCAAATACAGCATTTACCTTAATTTGTTGTTGCTTTATTATCAAGCAAGTCTCACAACTTATTTGAGAAATACTTGTTTTTGTATTAGTATACACCCTTGCTTATAAAGGATGAAAGACACCGTTTTTTCAGTAATGACAATCACAAAGGTGGGATAAAACAAGAGGGGGCTCCCACACTGCTATCACCTCTGTTAATTACTGCACAAAGAAAGGCCTCTGTTTAACAAAGCAGGAGTACCTTATGCCTCTGCCTCTTATTTACCTTAGCATTTACTGACTGTCAAGGTAAGCTCCCCTTTACTGTTAAACATTGCTATTGTATTACTCACACCTACCACACAGCACAGTAGTTCTCAGCACTTCTGCAGCTAGAACTCAAGAAAATTGGAAGCATTTTGCACCTTATTGGATTCAGCTCCTTTGTCGTCCCCAAGCCAAAAGCATGCTGCTCCTTCCTTCCCCTTGGCTTGCCCCCCACGCTCCCATTTCCTCCCTGCTAACTGCAGTTGCTGCTGTGTCTCCTCAAAGCCTGGCTCCCACAAGGCAGAGAAGCTGAGGGTGGCCCCTACAAGGGTCACCACAAGTCCAGCAAGGCTTATGTGGGGTCCTCTCTACTGTCATGTGCTCTTGCCTCCCCACCAGAAAAACAACCATGACAGCAGCATAGCAGAGTTTTCCATGGTGCAGGTTCCTACTCACAGTGACAGGGAGGCTTCACCTCCTGGTGTGCAAGGTGTACAGATAATGGATAAAGACAGCATTTCGCTCCCTAGTACGCCTCCACAGTATGGCACAGGCAGTGACAGCTCACAGAACTGCAAAAAGCTAAGAGGAGGAACAATTAAAAGGTAGCTTCGGTGTTGGATTTCCAGGGACTTTTGTGCCCTGCCTGCAGAGACTGCGTCTATTCAAAACATGCTTTATATCCACAGCAGTTATGTTTAAATATACCCAATCCCCCAAGTAGCTAGTGAGGGAGCCAAATTTACAGGCTCTACTGTGCATAAATGATTTTTTCCTTCAGATCGTCTCAATATCTGTTGTTCTTCAAGCTAGCAAAAAAGTGACATGGGTACATCTGAACCAGAACATTGGCATTTTACATGAAATGAAAATGTAGCTCTATGTTGAAATATACCTAAATACTACTTTCAAGGGCTCAGACTCGCCATTATGTCAAACATGATTCTGTCTTAATATTTTGAAGTGAAAGATTCAATGCACTTATTAAAAGCAATATGAAAATACAGTATGTTCACATTCTTATGACTCTGTATTAACAAATATATACATATCTTTCCACTTTCCAATCAAACTAAAGATGGTGTTTGTAAAAAGGATGAGTATAGTGCTTATTACCCTTGCGCAACAAGCCAGATATTACATTAACTGAAAACTTAATGTAAACCAGCTTACAGGAGAATGTTTCTGGAATTTCTGAAGTTAAAACAGAAGCAGCACTCAGTTCTCTTTGGTATTTCCCAAAACAAAATGTTTTAGCTTATATTATTAGTGTGTATTATATTTAGTATTATTAAAGTCACTTGTTCTAGTAAACACAACCCTTTATACAGGCTTCTTGCCTCCCTTATTTGTGCTCCCTGACAGGTAAGTAGTAAAACCACTGAGACCTGTGGGAGAGGCAGAACACTGACAGTGCAGAACTGATATATACTGGAGCAAAGGGAAATTAATCCTCAAACAAATGCAGCTTGCACAAGGTAATGAGGGTATAAGGTAACAGAAATACTGAAAGTGCACACTTTGATTTCAAGTTGCAGGTATTTTGGAGAGATTATTTAGTTTGTCTTTGGCTGACTGGAAAAATAACACTCTCCTTAAATTATAAGCTCAAGGTACACGACACAATTGTATTGATCAACTGTACTAAAGTAATTTGAGATAGGTGGAAAGAAGCATCATTCCCAACCATATTGCTAACAGCCAAACTTCAAGCAGGGTTGTTAAGAAATGCCATTAAAGCTGCCACCAAGCTGCCAGGTACTGTACATACCTATACTGACACGACCTATGCATTGGGTTTCCTTGCCATGCATTTTCCTCTCAGTTTTCTTCATGCACCAAGACTGTGGCTAGTCATTGCCCACAGAAGACAAGAGTAAAAAACTAATTTGAAGTTTGTACTAACAGGAGGCAGAGTGACATTTCTGCTCCTCCATGCACCAAAACCATTGGAGATTTCTTAAGTTTTCCAACAAACCTGAAAGCACAATCCTTCTTCCTCCCCAGCACACAAATATCTATACCCAGGCTTCTGTTACATTAACAAACATATGGTAAAATTGCATTTCATTGCTACCAGAAGCCTCTCCTGTAGAGAGGGGACTGCTACTTGAAACCATTCACTTGGCCAGAAGTTGGCACAGAAAGCAGCCATCCCTAAAAATTTCATGAACTAGATTCTAGTCACAAGCAGTAAGAGGTATCAGTGTGAGGTTTAAAGAAAAAAAACAACAAGAGAGGGGGGAGAAGGTTGTTTTAACCTTTGTGTTAGGTAATATATAGCAATTAACACTGTCTCAAGACACATTATTTTATTATTCATAACTTCTTTGTTTTGAATGACTAATGAAATATGAAGACCAATGAAGACATGAATTAAACCCACTGCAGCAGACAAAAGCCATACTGGACTTCCGCGCTACAACACAATATTCTAGGATTTCTCTTAAAAGAGCCTCCCTAGCATCTATGAACGAATCATTCTCATCTACTGGGAAGCTAAGTTTATAGGCGACAAAGAAATTTAACCCCTTCTCAAATTACACTGATCTTGCTTACATTCTCCCTGGGTTAGTGTTACCTCTTCATATAACTCTTAAGTTCCTATTTGCCAAGGCTCCCTAAGTTTAAAAGGGATATGCTTATATGAGGAAAACTCACTGTGTATTTTGTCTGTACCCAGACAAATCACCAGTCCCCAGTAGGAATGCAGCTTAAGGGTTGGTTTGGTTTTGTGTTTTAATTAAAATTTCTACACATTCATTTCAGCATTCAAACCAATTTAAGTTCTGGAATACCTGATAGAATAACTAAAAACCAAACAAACAAAACCACCAAAAAACCTTCAAATCCATCATTTAAGTCCTCATCTGAAACACTTGTCAAGTTTTAAGTATTTGAGAGAAGTTAAAGAGGTAAAGCCTTACCAATCCTAAAGTGTACCTTCATGGACTTCTAACAACCTCACTGCTGGGGCTCTAAGCATCAACACTGACAAAAATGAACAACTCATCTGTGTGGATTTTACCATATTAAAGTAAATAAGTTACTGAAACTTAGAGGGTACCTCTGTGACCTTCAGAGGCCACAACAGATCTGCGTAATGGATCAAATAAGGTAACAGCCTGCCAAAGTCATCCAATTTTCTAAATAGAGTGCTAATGCAGAGCTTAATTACCAGTACTTCCCATATTCACAAATTATGTAATCAGTCTGGCCGAGCAGAATTTGAGGCTGGGACTGTCTGAACATACAGCTGGGAGCAGTGAAAGAGAGAAATGCTCAATGCAAAGCATTGCTCCTCATCCTTTCCTTAACCAGAACACTGACTACAAAACCCACCTTCAAATAGCTCCAAACCCAAGACCTATGTGGTCTGTTAACCCAAATCTTAACTGAGTCTCCTCTAATGTGTCCCACCATGAGGAGGGCTCTCTGCCCTAGTCTCTTGTAACCTGTCCAATAGTAAATACTGCAGCTGAAGCAATTAGTCCCCGATAGCATCCTCCAGCTTTCTCACCGCCACCTTATTCCAATCCCTTGGTTTTTCACTAGTCTCTTCCCAGCCACAAGGGCAGTCATCTGCAAACATCCCTGAAATTTTGCAATGGCCCTTCACCTGTAGCTACAACTATCACCACAGTGCTAAAAGGGCAGGAGGGAAAAACAGTTGGTTTAGGTTTTACAACCATTTAGCACTTACTGTGCTCAGTATACAAACAAGGAACATGCTTGGTACTAAAACTCTTTTCCCCAGAAGATGTTCACACCTGATGATTAGGAACTTAGTCAAGGTTACAAGCTGGCATCGCATAAACTTTCAAAACACTCATGGTAAGTAGCTGGTAACTAGAGAGCAGAATACACTTCAATATGAGATTAGCTCTACATATCCACTTACCAATGTACATGTCCAAAGAGTAAAGATTGGGCTCATAATTAGACTTTGGAAAATGATGCTATCTATGAAAACTCAGATGTTCTTACTCGGAAGATAAAATTAAACCATTCTATTTAGATAGAAATATTCTTTCCTCACTGACATAGCTGCTATTACTTAAATAATCAGGCTTGATGTGGATGTAGTAGCTATAGAGACAAGTCTTTCCACATACCATGATTTGCGCTTGACAATAGAAGATGAGATCGACAGGGCAGTTGAAAGGCACTAATTTTGCCAATACCTCACCACTTTGATCACATGTATGAAATAGAGTTTCCTTATGATACAGAAATTACAATAGATTTTGATATTACCTTGGTATCTGAAGCGCTAGCTTCAAGGGATGAAGACAGTTCTATTTTTCTGGAGCGCTTATCAATAAACTCAGTATAGTCCTGAGTTTACTGGCCTTTGAGTTATAGTTTAATACTTCTTATTCCAGAACTGTTACTGTTTTGTCCTTAAAAAAAGGCAGAATCTGACATTACATTTGACGTCAGATGGCCTAGCGTGGTAGGTTTTGCTACAAGATACCAATACCTTTTGAATACTCCGTATGAGAGCACAGGCCCGCCTAGATCCTACTTAGTATACTGCAAATACAACCATGAAAGAAAGAGTTCAAAAAGGTTACTTTTAACGTTTTCCTTCCTGTGGCAAGCATCGCTTACTGATTCTTACTGACATGCGAGACAGGAAAGCTTAGAGGAAACGGGACGTAAGTATACTCTTCGTGTGGTGTACTTCCACCCCACCGCAGCGGGAAGGACGCTGCCAACCCATGGCCACGAAGGCTAAGCCGGCGTACGATCTCTCATCCCAGATGAGTCCATTTAGCCACTTGACAACACATGCCATGCCGCGAGGCTAACACTGACCATCAGGGAGGACGCATTTCCTCCCAGCACGTTGCGTACCCTTAGGTAGACAAGTTTTCCGCTTCCTAGCGCGGCCGTGGTCCCGGCAGGGGCAACGCTGGCGCAGAATCCCTGTCGGAGCCTGGCAGGAGGAGGCCGATGGAGGGGCTGCCCTCCCGCCACCACACGCAAGGCCAAGGGCAAGCGGGGCACGGGGGAGCGTCTCCCCCCGGCCGAGTTTCCACAGGGGGCGAGGGCTGGAGGGCAGGTGTGCCTCGCCGCCGAGGGGACGCCCCACCACGGCACCTGTGAAGTTCAGGGCAGAGCAGCCCCCGGCCGGACCCTGGCCCGGCCCAGGAGCTGCCCCAGGTGCCGGGGGAGCCGCCGCGGCCTCCCGGGGGAGCTCGGGCACTGCCTCGCTGCCGCTTTTGCTCCCGCCCGAGCGAGGGCGACACTGCTCCGCCGGCGAAGCGTCTCTCCCCCGCTGCCGAGGGGCGCAGCGGCCGCCCGGCGCCGTGACAGGCCCCCGCCCGGCCGGCGGGCAGCCCACCGCGCCGAACAAAAGGCCCGGGCGAGGCCCGGAAACGTCCCGGGGCGGCGGGCCGAGCCGCGCCGCCAGCCCGGGGGGCGAACCCGCAGGCGGGCGGCCCCGCACGGCCGGGGGCAGGGCCCGCGGCCGCCGGTGCCCCTCGGCCCGCCTCTCACCGCCGCGTCGGGCCCTGCAGCGGGCACGGCAGGGAGGAGGGGGAACCGGGCGAGAAGGACGCAATGCAACAGCTCCGGCGGCGCTGAGGGAGGGAGGGGGCAGCACAATGAGGCCAGCGGCAGCCCCTGCCCCTTCCGTTAACAAAAGCTCCCCAGCCGCGGGGCTGCCTTCACCACCCCGGGCCTTGGGGGGGGGGGGGGGGGGGGGGGGGGTGTCTGCAGCAGGCGGCGCCCCCGCTGCGCCCCGCAGCCGGCGGGCTGTGGGAGCCGGGAGAGGTCTCGTATCGCCGCCCGTCCCCGTCCCCCCCCCGCCAAGCCCCCGGCCCGGCCCCCCAAGTTTGCCGCCGCCCGCACAATGCAGCCCCCCGCCGCCCCGGGGGCCGCCGCACAAAGCGGGCCGGTCCCGCCACCCTCCCCGCACCGACCTTGAGCCGCCTCGGGCGCCCCTAAGGTTTTGGTCACCGCCTTCCACACGTTGCAGCCCAGCAGGCAGAGGAGAAGCGCCGCCGACCTGCTCATTTCCACCCGCCGCCGCCAGCCGCCGCCAGGGAGGGAATCGCCGCCGGAGCCGCTGCCCGGAGGAGGAGGAGGAGGAGAAAGAGCCGCATCAGGGGCTGGCCCGCTCCGCGCCTCCCTCCATGTTGCCGTGCGCTGCCCCTCCTGCTTTCTCCGCCTGCTGCATTGTCGTCCCGCCGCTGCGCCCCGGCCTCCGCGTCCCGCGCTGTCCCCGCGGGCGGGCGGCGGAGGCGGGGTGGGGGGGATGGGGAAGGAGAGGCGGGAGCGCTCCGCGGCCCCGGCTGCCTGCCTGCGTTTATTTTTTAGCCCCCCCCCCCCCGTTTATTCCCCCCCCACCCCCGCCCCGGTCTCCCGGCAGGGGCGGCCAGGCTCCGCCGCCCGCTCCTTAACCCTTTGCGGAACCCCCTGCCCCGCGCGGCGGGCCCGGCGGGACAGCGCCCCCTGCCGGCCGCGCCCCGCCCAGCCGAGCCCAGCCCAGCCCTGCCGGCCCGCCGCGGGGCGAGGGGCTGCGGCTCCCCGGCGATCAGCGGGGCCTGCCGGGCCCCCGCCGAGCCGCGTCGCCCACCGAGACCGGCTGCCGCCCGGGGGCAGCCGCGTGGCCCCGGCGGGCGGGCAGCCCGCCCCTTCCCCTTCGCCAGGTGCTGCTGCGCTTACCTGCCGCGGGGGGCCGGGTCCTGCCCGGCCGCGCCCGCCGCCCTCTCCCTGCCTGCCTGCCTCCCTCCCTCTCACTTACTCTCCCCCGCTCCCTCACCGGCTGCAAAATGGCCTCCTCGGTGGTACGGTCTGTCCCCCGCCGCGGCGGCTCGCTCGCCTTCAGCCGCAGCCCAGCGGGAGGGACGAGGGGGAAGATGGACGTGGTGGCTTATAATGGCACGGCTGAGACGTGTCGAGTCACAGGGTCCCCCGCGGCCCAGCCGCCGCTGCCGCGCACGGCCCCCCGGCCCGCTCCCCTGCTGCTGCTGCTGCTGGTGGTGGTGTATTTAAAGCGGTTTTTAAATTACAAAAAAAAAAGGCAACCAAAGAACAACAGAAAATGCATCCATCTACTGGCTTTTATACAAAATTGTTTAAAAAATGCTACCGCAAACTGCACAAGCAAGGCAAACTTCAGGGTCGAAACGGTGGCATGGAAGGTGGAGGTGAGCCAGGGCTCTGCCAGGGGCTCGCAGGATCCCCGGGGACGCGGCAGTGGCGGCGTGGCGGCCTCCCACCGCTGCACCGGCCAGGGCACGGCAGAAGCAGCACTCTGGAAACGGCAGCAAGGGCAGGGACAGTCTCCCTGGGGGCTTTCTCACCGGTGTTATTTTGCACCACCCGTAAGAGCATCTCTCGGTGTACTTTTCTGCAGGCCAGGGGAGACAGAATACAAGGCCATAGCACTCACTCCTCCCTTCCTGGGCTCTGCTGAGCATTATGCTTCGTAGGGGGGAAAAACAGGCACTCCTCGTGTTTCCTCCAGTGCAGGGACTGCTGCTACAGACAGCTATTATGGCAAGTCTTTACACAGCTGTGCAAAGCAAAGCCTCTGCCCCGCCGGCTCGTGGATTTCCCACGATCTGCTCCCAAACCCTGCCAATGCTTCCGTTTGCCCGTAAGACTGAAGTTTGTATACCTACAAGTTTAATCTCTCACAGAAGTGTCTTAAAGCTTCAGGTTTTATTTGTAACGTCTATTTTTAAATGAAATCTGCCATAAAAATGCAATGCGTTATACATTTATTTTTAGAAAGCACTACAGTTGTTTACTTTGTCAGTCCAGTGGTTGACTAGAGTAGCTATACCATGAGCTACAGGCTTTTATGAATTTTATGAAATTCCTGTGCCCCAGAAGTGTTAAAACTGATTTTCCTGTTCCTTTTTAGAGACACTCCAATTGTTTACAATATATTTCACTCTGGTTTTACCGTTAAGTTGTTCAAATACATTTTCTGAGAGTTGATAAATACGGTATAGACACTGCAACTTTTTGTCCTGAGAATTTGGAGGCTTTATTTGTAAAGCTCGGTCCTATAAGAAAAGTAGGTACAAAAAGGCTATTCAGTTCACAGAGGAGACCAAATGAGCAAATACAGATCATCTGATCTTACTCCTGCTTATCATAAAACAAAGATTTCAATATTGTGAACTCATGTCTAAACAGTTATCAAGTACCAAGCATGGTCTGAAGAGCCCAGTGGATTTATAACAAAGCTGATCAAAGTTTAGGGGCTGTCTGTTAGTGACTGTGAGGCAACTCCTTCCTAAAGAAAGAAGGTTGGCCACGTGGTAAATAATCACACGTTATATAGCATCTTTTTTGACATCCCATTTCCCTTTCTCTGGATGCCCATTGATTTAAATTAACATAAATAAGATAGGCTCATAGCCAGAAATTTATTTAAACCTATTTCCGTCCATAAGGAAAGCTAGAGCAATTTGTTACAAAGAGGAATATGCATTTTCCTGAACATAGTTGTATTTCCACAGAAAACAGATACCACGGTCCTTGCAACATCAGTGGATAACACATAATGATTGGGGCTGGAAAAGAAATGAGATATTGCACTGAGAAATAGGATATTGCAATGAATTTTGTCTAGAATTTATATTTAGGCCCTTCCCTTAATCATCTTTTACAAAAATAGAAAATTCTGCTTTATCACTAGTAAACAAATGGTCTGTTTCAAGACTCAGTTTTGGCAGCATTTGCTCACTTGACCCATTATGCAATGGATTTACAGTTCAAGCAAGGGATGTTTCCTAATTCATACTACAAGCTACAGGCATATGAAAGGTTAAATTTTCATCATTGCCTTCTTCCTTCAAAGAAGAAAGAATACTACTTGGAGCCACTCACTGTAGCACTTTCCCCTCTCCTGTGCCTGTGCATTGGGAACTACCACAATTCATTGAAATTACAGGCTGCTTTGGCCCTCCTATGTTGTTTTGCTACTGAACTTGAGTAAGCTACCTTAAAGTTAGGAAATTCAACTTTATTAGGTGGGTGGTCTCATAGCTTTTGGGTTTTATTTAGCCTGGGAAATACAGCTCACCTATATGGATTCCATGACTAAGAGATGTCATCATACAACGTCTACCACTTCACGAAAGCCGATTAGACATGAAGAAAGGATAAAAGCTTCTCTAGAAGTGGTTATTCACAAATGTCTTATTTTCAAATTATGTAAAAGTTAATATCTAGATCTTGATATTACAATATCCCATCTAACAATAACATGGCAGAGGATGAAAAGAAAACCCATATTTTTTCATCATATTCCCATAAATATTTTGACCTACCAAAGTGCGATGTGGATACCTGATCCTAAATAGGCTATGCAGATTTTGAAAACACAAGCTATATATAATACCACACACTCCTTGCATTAGCCCTCTTTACTGCAGCCCAGATATACTTCTAGACTATGCTGGGCACACAGGGCTTGTCTCCTTCCTGAATAAGCTAAATTTATGTATATAATTATATCGTAGCATTCTCATAAATGCACCCATTCATGTAATGAAACTGAGCTATTCCTCCAAACAGCTTCTCTTGAAATGATCTTTTCTCCCTTGCTTCGATGAGCACTGAAGTATCTAGACTGACATATTGGTAATGCCATTGATTTTTGGATAAACACTCCCTGTGACACATGGGATAGTTCACATCTTAGAGCTCGATTCAAATCCTCTTCAAGCTTAAGCAAACATCAGTTATACTCCAGTCATGTTTTCATGCCTTGTTTGCTGATACCCATTGGCTAGACACCTTTAAAGAAAAAAAGGAGCCAATTTACTGCGGTCTGAGTAAACACCACAGGAGAGGTCTCAGTAAATAACATTAATACAATAATATGACCTAAGTCAGGCTCTAGTGAGAGCTCAGCTCTAATCTGGTCATACATGAGCCAGCAGTGTGCCCTTGCAGCAAAGAAGGTGAATGGTATCCTTAGCTGCATTAGACAAAGTATTGCCAGCAGGTTGAGGGCGGTGATCCTTCCCCTCCCCTCAGCACTGGTAAGGCCACACCTGGAGTGCTGTGTCCAGTTCTGGGCTCTCCAGCACAAGAGAGACAGGGGCATACTGGAGAGAGTCCGATGAAGGGTCATGAAGTTAATGGAGGAACTGGAGCATCTCTCCCATGAGGAAAGGCTGAGAGAGCTGGGACTGTTCAGCCTGCAGAACAGAAGGCTCAGGCGGGATCATATTAATGTACATAAGTACCTGAAGGGAGAGTGCAAAGAGGATGAAGCCAGACTTTGTCAGTGGTGGCCAGTGACAGGACCAGAGGCAATGGGCACAAACTGAAACACAGGAGGTTCCCTCTGAACATCAGGAAACACTTTTTCACTGTGAGGGTGACTGAGCACTGACACAGGTTACCCAAAGAGGTTATGGAGTCTCCATCTATGTGGATACTCAAAAGCAGTCTGGACACGACCCTGGGCTGCTGGCTCTAGGTGGCCCTGCTTGAGCAGGGGGGTTGGACCAGGTGACCTCCAGAGGTGCCTTCCAACCTCAACCCTTCTGTGATTCTGTGATTTCTATTCAGAACGAATACTTCAGCCCTAGTACTTGAGATGCAATGGGAACTAGATGGATGGACCTATTCGTACCCCAAGGCGCAAAAGGAAATTTTTCCTTTCTACAGCATTTCCTATTTGTCCAGGCCATGCTGAGGCTATACATTGTACATTTTTTACATTGTACAAACAATGTAAATTACAGTTTAAATTGTACAAAGAAATGAATTTCCAAATAGTTGACCATTCAAGTCATGCATACTGATGTACTTACAACATGATTAGCTATTAATGAGGCTCTCTGTATCAATCATTAGTAGATAGACATGTTCAAAGAGTGCCTTGAAGAGTACATGGCTTACTTTGAGGTTAGGCTTATAGTTAAAATTTTCAATTTTCTATGATTAGTAATTTCATAGACACTTTTGAATGGTATGCTGGATATGCTTAAGCAAAAATTTGGGCTAATTAGTTCTGTTCTCTCTCCCAACTTCTAATACAGTTTTTCTTGTGGTATTATGTCCATGTACACAAATGTAAATTATGAAAGCCGTGTTTAGAGAACCAATGACAAATCTATAATGCATTAACAGTTAAATATTTTCTATATAGCAGGTTAATTCCATGAACCAAGGTATGCAAATATTTGTAGTAAAGACATATCTCTAGCAAGCTGTTATCTTGCCTTTCTGGTTGGTAGTACTGGTCTGTGCATTTGAGAATGGCTTTGAAGTACTTTTATCATTTCTAGCAGAGTCCATGTTTACCAGTGCACAAGTTACTTTATGTATGGAAGACCACACAAAACTGAATCTAAAAAAAAATTGAATGTCAAGAGTACAAAGCACTGAAGATTATTTTGCAATGCTCCTGGTAGCTGACCCAGTTACTGATTATGTGGTGTTCAACATTTCACATGAAAATTATAGAAGCTATTTGGTCCTGGATCTTTCAAAAAGAAAAGCAAAGTTTTATGGCCAGAACAACAATAACTTCCTATCCATACCAGAAACGTAGCAGTGTTTGAGTATGACTGTTGTTTTAGTTGTAGCCATGCTGAGTGTGGATACCAAAACATAAGGCTATCTTTGGCATAAATAGCTTTTACCCTGAAGATCTCAGATCATTTCAATATTGACATACACATGCTGTGCTATTAATGTGAAAGTCAGCTAGTGCCTATACGTGCTCATAAGGTAAAGAAATGTTTGCCTAAGCAAGACCTAAGTACTTGTTTACATAGGGAAGTCAGTGTGGAACAGTTATGTGTGAAATACATCCCCATACCTGACTGCACACTAAATCCCTTGATAGACAACTGGATGGGGACCAGCTCAAGGCTTCAATAAACATTAGAGCCAAAAGTAGGTTTCACTGCCCTATTTCTATATTAAATAAAATAATATTTATCTTGTGGGAGCTACCAGAATAGGACTAGGGTGAGATTAAAAAAAAAAAGATCTGTAAGCATTGCCTAAAGGTTGCAGAGGAGAGGCTAGCAGGGTGTCTTGAACTTAAAATGAGGGGTTTAGGAGGCTGGGCTCCAGCAGCTGAGAAAGGACGGGGAGACAGCGGTAGATGTGAAGCAGGGATGAAAGGATGACCGAGGAGTCAGTGGGCTTTGGGAAAGGGGAAGGAAGGATGAAGGAAGGGCTGTGTGGGGTCTGTGGAACTTTTGGGAGCTATGGGAGATATCAGCATCTGTGAGCTTGTGACTCTCCCTCCAGCATGATCTGCTCAGAAGATGAGCAGATCCCTGCTGTCTTCCTTCCCAGATCCCTTCTCCCTCTTAGCAGAAAGAGCAGCCTCTGCTCCTGCTGAGGGAGACAACACATGAAGGTGAAGAGCAGGCTCAGGGCCGAGAGCAATGGAAGGGGAGAGCGGCACCAGGGAAGAAGCGAGAGAGTAGCGACTGCTGCTACCAGTGGATCACAGACTCCCCTTCAAAGTGGCCCCTGTTCCTCCCACCCCAGCCCTTCCCTTAGCAGGAAGAGCAGCAAGTCTGGCCCTGTGCGTAGCTGCAAAAACCAAAGTCCGCTTCTGGGAGCAGTGAGCTGTGCTTAACCCTGTTGGCAGGTGAGCTATGGGGAAACATCTGTCCCTCACTGGGGTGAATGGCAGCTCCCGTAGACTGCTGCCCCGGGCAGCTGCCTACATCAAAAACTAGTTTCCTCTGTCAACACTGTTTGTGCAACTTCTGCTTAGAATAGCTGAGGCACAGTGTTTGTATTTCCCTGAAGACTGAAACAAATAGCTGAATGATACTCAATCTGACTTGGAAGAAGAAAAGGTCTGGACTAACCCCAAGGATCGTAAGGAGTCTAGGGCAGAGGTTTTAAAAAACCCCAAACCTCCATATCCTGCTGTTCCGAGAGGGGAAAATGCAAGTCCAGAAATACTGTACAATAACCTATCACTTTTTTGAAGCAACCCAGCTTCAAAAAGTTGCTTTGAAGCAACTTCTGCTGGAAAAACATTTGGTGGAAGCATGTGATGAAAAAGGCCTTCAGACATTAGTCTACCAGTCCAGTGTGGAAATGCCAGTCCTGGTATCTAGATATTTCCCAGTAACAATACATGTCTTGGTAAGACAGACATGGATACTTCAGTTTGCAGCCACTGAGTTAGGGCAGAATATATTCAGCAGCTGTGTTCAGCAGCTGGAAGTCTCTCTATAAAACACGGGCAGATAGTAAAATCCACACATGGGGATATGATCAAATCATTATTTTATAAACTAAGGAGTTTTATAAGAGCAGAGGACAGGCCAGAGAGGGAATCTAGCCTTGTGGGCAGCTTACTAACAACAAACAAGTGAGAACCCACTAGTGCTAGGCTGAAGGGATTTCATTTAATTGAAAGACAAAACATTAAGATAATCCAAAATTAGAACACTGACAAGCAAATCAAGGTCTCAGTATCTGACCACAGATGCTCTAAAACAGAACTGTAGTTATGATTCTTTTTAACCTCTGCCAGTTCCTGCTCCAGTTCTCATGCAAACATACAAAACTTTAGTCTTGCTTAATGCTGAGAGGCTAAAGCAAGTCCTGGTCTTAAGATTCAGTTCTTGTGTATCTGAAAACATAGCACCATGTATAATGCATCGAGTGCACACACAGAGAATTGTTTTCCTTACTTTTTAATGCATTAATTTCAGATACTCAGTATCACTAATCCTAAATATAAAAAAACCCCAGACACCTCACCTTCTCCCATCCCCGAATGGAATTACTTTGCACATTTTGTGACTGGCAAGGGGTTTTTTTTAACCTCTAGGGTAGTGATGTTTTCCAGCTTTTTCCTGCACTTCTGAAACCTGAATTTAAAACAAACAGCAAATATCTGAGAGTCCCAGATGAGCCCCTGACTCTGAGAGCTAAGGATTTAGTAAGAACACCAACGTAACAAAATTCTCAATAAACTAAGAAAAGGTGACAACATTCATACTAATGATTGTTATAAGGTTAACACAGACTATAATTAAAAGGAAGTTGCTATTCAGCTCAAAAATCCTTTTCTCTTTTCTGTTATTTATGGCTCCATTTAGCTGAAGGGATGACTATCATTCGGATATAAGCTAGGAGAACTTAAAATTTTCTCTGGAGAAGGCCTGGATTAAATTCTGCTGGACACTACTTATGTGATTGTCTGAACTGCTACAAAGCTGTTATGAAACAACAAAAAATATGTCAGATTTAAATAAACTAAACTATCTTTGTGCTACATCAAAGGATGGCAAAAGCATATCAGCAAAACAGAAGCTTTCTAAAGTGCCATTTTGGTGTAATGCCTTACTAAAACCACTGTCTTCCCTAAAGCTCTTAATGGCTTTTGACTAAATCTAAGAGCCTCCACTCACTATTAAATTGCCTTGATGAAATACACTCAAAACGGTTTGGATCCGAGTTCCTCACCCCTGAGTCACACCGTTGCTCTCAGTTGTCTCTGCCCGTGCCACCGCAGCAGTACAGCTCTTCTGGAACTTTATGGAGATAGAAACACCCGTCCAGGCACAGCTCTGTTCAGGGAGTTTGTGAGTGCCTGTGCTTCCCTGTGCCTCCTGATGACAGTTCCTTCTGTTGTCTCCCTTTGAGTCAGCAAAAATAAAATGCAAGAGAGTCTTGCTTAATGGCTTTGAGCTGTCATTAAGAAGTTCTGTACAGGTTTTAGTCTTTTTGAAAAAAAACAAACCAAAACAAAACCCACTTTATAAATCAATACAAAACTGGCAAACATTCTCAGAAGCCATAATCTTAGGAAGATTTAAAAAACTGAATTTCACTAAAGTTCTCCAGTCAATTTTGTCAATCATCTTCTTTCTGCAGCTCCCCTTCCTCCCACCTGCCTGTTACCTCTGCCCTCAGACTTCCTCTCACCCAGGATACTTCACTTACTCTCAGGGTTTCAGCTACTGCCTACATTACCAAAATCTCATTTATCTTTCTACTCCAACTTTTTGTTACTTCAACCTTTTAGTTTCAAGCACATCAGCTTTACAATTGGAAATTATAACTTTCTCCTCAAAAATCATGTCCTTTATTTCTTTTATTTAAAACCTGCTTACTGTTCGCCCATACTTCTAAACAGCACTTCTATTTTTTCTCTTTCTTCTCATCTGTTTTATCTCATATATTTATCCCGGTTTATCTTTCTAAACTTTACTTTATCCTAAGCATGCCTACTGCTACAGTTTGAGAAGTTTTACCTAATCTCAATTACTACAGGTCCATCCCCATCCACTCCCACCTTCCTGCTTCAACCTCTTTCCTTCTTTAATTAGAATTGAGGAATGGTTGGTTTTGACTGATCAGAATTAACCCCTTATCTTTGGTGTCAATACACTTGCTGATTCAAACAGACAACATTGCATCAGTTTGATTCATTATTTCTTCGTAAGAACTGGAGACTTACCATTTTTAAAGTTAAAGCTCAGGTTTTTTTCAAATGCAGTTATGCAGCCACTTGAAAATAATTCACAGTTATTGGTAATTTACAAAGACAGAGAATTATATTGTAATCCTGGAATCTCTGTAAAGTATAACCTTCCAGGTTCTACCTAAGACTGACTTTTAAAATATTTCAGGTATTTATTTCACCACATCATGCCAGCAGAAATAAAGTTTGGAATATTTTAATTTTATCTACCTAGTTAAAACCAAAAGATCGAGGCTATTACTGATACAATTTTTCTCAGATGACTGGCCTGCTGCATCTGATTCCCACATACATCCCATCACAGCTTAGTAATCTCTTAGACAGCTACAGCTGTGCCAGCAAATGCAACTAGTTTCTTAGATCCCAAGGGCCCAGCTTTGAATTAGCTAGTGCTGAACAGTGTCCCTCCCACCACAATTAATGTGACGCACATTGCAAAGTGATTTTTTTTCCTTCTATTACTAAACTCAGGCTCATTAGCAATGTCTTCAAGCTCACATAGCGTTTGCTACCAAGTTGTTTCAGGCGACATATAAGTATTAAATCCTACAATATTAATATCTGGAAACTGCTTGTTTTTTCACATGTATTTATGCTCATAGATGGTTCTGATAGTTTACTTGCTATTATTGTGAGTCTTAGGATTTCCAGAGCTCATTGTCTCAGGAAGCATCTTGGTGTACTTGTGCCTTTTCCTTGTCCTGCCATCTCCCGTTATTTTGGAAGTAATCAAACGCCAAACCCATCACGCTTAAGATTTTGCCATTCCCTGCAACCTTTTTTATGCATGGAATTAAAGATAGTCACAGTTGTGCTGTTTTCAGGTTGCCCCTGAAGCCCCCAAGTGCACCCATTCTCTGTGCATAGCACAGAGGGAGGAAGCAATGGAAATGAGAGAGCACGTAGGAAGCAAAGGGTCAAAGGTGCATCTGGCATGGAAGGAAGGAAGGCAATGTCAGAAACCTGTTGGAGGAAGGTGACCAAAGGACTGATGAACAATGTAAGTGTTTTTGTCAGCTAGGGGAAGGAGACATGACAGCGTTCTCTATGCCAGAGTTTAGGAGAGAATGAACTCAGTCCCTGCTTTAGTGAAAAGGAGATAGCAGCTCTTTCACTATGCATTTAAAATACAAATGATAGAATTTAAAATGAAGGGGGTTCACCTGACAACTAAAAAAATTAAATTAAATTCATTATTGTATTTAAATACTCTTCCTTTTTTTTTTTGGTCCACTGCTTTTCTTCTCTGAGTGCACTGAGACTGAACATTTTATGTAATCTAGATTCAATCAAGACATTAATTACCATACTGGCAAATATTTATACACTTGTGCCAGGACTTTTTCAGGTCAGGTTTTGCATATCTTCCCTGGTATTTTGCTGTATACTTATTAGAAATGCACAGAACTCTGTCTGCACTGTTCTCTCCTTTTCATTTTATCTCTTATTTGTCCAGAGCATGTAGATACGGCTGAATAGTCTGTTCATTTGAACTGCGATACTTTTCACTTTAAGTTTGCATTATACTTGATACTGTAGGGCATATTAACTGAACCACAAATACAGAACCCATCACTGACTCCTAATTAAACCTGACATCTATGCTGTTGATTACAAATGTACCAGAATTGAACATTTGCTGAAATTTTTATTAAATGACATTAAAAAGATAGGAGAGCAGTTATTGTCTCAGTTGCTGTCTGAGAATCAGCTCGTCCCATTCTTTTGGAGGACTGTCTGTCTGAAACAGATGCTGCCACAGATTTCCAAGGGAGGGGAGCATGAATGAGAGAAAGAGCATCTGCAGGTAGTTTTGCCTGAATTACTCATCATCTGGAAAAGACAGAGCTTAAGTAGCGTGCAAGATTAACACAGTGAAATGCGAAATACTGAAATGATGGGCAGGACTGTATTACTTGCCTCATGAGTGAATAAGACCAGGCATTGTAATTCATCATAAATGTAGCTGGCTGGGAGGGACTCGTTTCATGATTACTTAGGAAAACATTGAGGCTTCTCAAGAGGCACAAGCCTCAGGAGATGGGGGCTGAAGCACTGTGAAATTGCTTTTGTGTCTGGCATTCTGAACCCTTTGAAGACTGATGTGGGCAGGACTGGCTCTGAGAAAGGCAAAGTAGATAGTTGCCTACTGGAGCAGACTCCTGGGAGCAACAAAAAGCTGATGTCACTGAAGCATGGATCAGCTGCTTCTAGGAAAGGCAGCAAACTTCTGGATTTCCCAGGCCATTCCCCTTAGCTCTGCTCACAGCCTCTGCCTGATTTCTTGGTGTTTCCCACCATGCTGACACATCATATGCCTGCTCTGGTTATGGATTACCCAGTTTAATCTTACACCAAACTCTGTGCTGCTTTCTGAGGAATATTCACAGCCCCTCACTGAGCACTCCTAAACCCCACGCTGCTCTAGGAACAGTCCTCCAGCTGAACGTATGCCTTCTGTAAAGGGGGGAAAAAAAAGAAAGAAGAGTTATTATCAGCCCCTGCATCCAACACAGAGAAAACTACTGAAGGCAAGAGAGTTTGTGGCCATATGTTGGGAAGACAGGGTAAAGGCTAATAAGAAATCTAAAAATATTTTCTTTTTCTTCCCTAGGAGGGAAGAAACTTATGGGACTGCTGAGCGTAGGATTGTGGAATAATGTCAATAGATAAGAGCCAGGCTATCCCTGTAGTGCAGGGCTCAAGGACTACTCAGCTTCTCTTACAACCCCTGTACACTGCAAAAGAACAATACAGGAGACAGGAACTGGGAAAATATATTGAGCTCACTCATTGACAGAGATGGTATGGCTATCAAACAGAGTACAGAACCAGTGTGCCACAAAAAATGAGATGCAGGCTGTTTCTGCTTTCAACTGAAAACATTATGCGAATTAAAAGACATCCATTGCAACATGTCTTCCAGACCACAATCAATGTAACTTTTCTGGGGAAACCCAGAAAATGAGATGTGAACTCATTACATGTATCTTATGATGCTGTGATATTCTCTAGCTTGAGAAAATGAAGATAAAAATGAGTGGGTTTGGCCCAAGAAAAGTAGACAGGCCCCAAACTGGATCACATACTTGACAAGAGTGAGATGTGCTCTGGAAGCCCTGTATTTGCCCTGGTTGCAGGGACATCATTTCAGTGTGAGAGTGACTCAGAGTAGCCCCAAAAGCTATGCTGTCCAAATGTGCACTGAATTTGTCTGCCTGTTTCAGACTGGCTGAGCGCGTGCCAGCCTGCTTTTGAGATGTGCTGGCTTTGAGTTGAAGGACTTCAGTACCTCTGACTGTCAGGCACAGTGTTCTCAGGAAGGTTTAGACACACAATTCCCATTAAAATTAAGGACTCAGGGTGGTCATAACCTACATAAACACTACTGAAATCTTGACTGTAGGAAACTGGAACTCTTCAAATGTTAGACTTAACCATGTATCCATGCACGTGCATGTGGCTACACACAAACTATTGAAAATGGAAATCCAGCAATACCAACATGGAAGTTGTACAATTCAAGCGTGCTTTTCTTGTATTTCCCCTCCATGAAAAGCTTTTGTTTATGTGTTTGCAACGTCACTGTGCAATACTGTCCTTTTTCAATCTTTATGTATATATTGTTAATGTATACATAGATATATATCAAGACACATAAATACATATATGTATGCATACAACTGTATCTGTACATGCATGCCACTGGTAGGCCTATAAATATAAGAAAAGTATTAACTAAGTAAAAGGCTTTAATTCCTTGTTCACTCTAAAGTCTGTGGAGTTAGTATAATTCTTTAAAAATGACTGTACTGTGTAAAGGCACACAAACATGTATTCAGCAAAAACATCTTGACAAAACAAAAGCACATTGGTAAAATCTTATAGCTCATGTTCTTACTTTCCAGTCACTAAGATGTGCTTCAGAATAGAGTCATGGCATTAGAGGCAAAGCATGGCAGTGACTGGAGTCCAGGCTAATAAACCCTGCTGGGATAATTAGCATGACCTCCCTGCTGTTGCCATTAAGACACATTAAACTGAGGGAAAGCACAAGCAGGAAAACAGAAGTGGAAAGGACCAGACAGACAAAGGTGAAGTCTAGGGACTGGGAAAGTGGAGAAGGTGGCTGCAGGGAGTTCTGGCTACAAAAATGTTGGGAATAATGGATTCATATTCTGTAAGATGATCTAATTGTCCCAGCTGGCCTTAACCCTGATGGAAAGGCTTTGTTTAAGAACTATAAAAAACTCCATTTTTCATAAGCTATGAGTGTAATCTAGGAAGAGAGAGAATTTGTCTGATCTGAATTACGTGGTCTTTGTTCACATTCTATTCCTTACTGAATCTAGGGAATATGAGAGCCCTCCTGTGGCCAGCTGAACACCTGTAAAATCCCTTGGTTGCAGTCAAAGACAAGACAGCCCACTAGCTAATGTGTCTGCTTTCTTGTTCACTGGGAGTAAGTTGTTATTATCACACTATTTATTGTGTCTACAGTGACAGAGGTGTGCATGGCACTCTCAACAGTAAATCAAAGGTGACTGGCCTCAAATAACCATCATCTAAGTTAGTGCACAGACACAGCAAAGTGAAACACGGAGGTAACACTTGTACAGAACGTAACGCCTTATTATCTATTGCTGTAAGTTGGCACAACTCCATCAGCACAGACAAAAGAAGATAACTGGATTGAAGGGCTAGCCCTATGAAGCACTTTAACAAAAGACAGTAGACCTGAAGTGGAAAGGATGGCTCTGAGCACCAATCTGTGTCTTCATACACAATGCACAGACATTTACACCAACACAGAACAGATGTGAAATTCTGTGCTCTGACTGGGTATTTTTGATAGATCCCTTTGGCAGAGGTGTAGATACTGCACAAACTACCCAGCAGGATTCTTGTTAATTGTCTCCCACTTCTACACAACTTTGACTCCACCAGGCTAATCCTCATTCACATCAACTTGGTTTACAGCAGTATCAGACCAAAAGGAATCAATAACATAAGACAAGCTGAGAGACCACACTTTCAATGTCAGTAACCTTTCCAGTAAAAAGTTTCCATGTGCTACAGAGGCAGTCAAAGATTCTATGCAGCCTCTTAAAAAAGGGAATAGCTGGTCTAAGTACATAGAAACCTTGAAAGCTTAGAAAAAGAAAAACTGATATTATAAAGAATATGAAACAAAATAACCCTTTTTAAGCTAAGAAATTTGACATCAGTTTAGTCCTTTCATTACTACAAAAATACCTTGCCATGAAATAATTTTTAATTTATATAGTCAAATTCAAGAAGACATACTAAGAAGTGACAGCTTAGGTCCTCCTAAGAAATGTGCTCTGAGCTTAGCATGAAGAACTGAGTGTGTGTCCTATGCAATGTAATGCATTACATTACTGAGCTCTTTAAATGGATGTAGATAGCTGAATACCTTGGAAGAGTTGTCAAAAATAATTTACACAATATTTCTGATTATTTTCATTAGCATAAGTAAAAGTGCAGGAAGAGAAAGAAGTTTTTAATCCTTTCAGTGACATTAATAAGTGTTGCCTACCCTACTGTCACCAGTTTTTCATGATTTGTAAGTCAAAGCAAAATGCTGTTCGAATAACTTGTATCTGTAGTTTTTCCAGCAGTAGATCAACATTATGCAAGAAATCTAAATAGTTGCTCCCTGAAATTTTTCAGTTTCATGATTCTTCTAGACTCTTGGATTCAGCTGTCTTTGCTCTTCTTTTGAGGCATATGCAACATGTGACAAACTCTGGCTCAGTACAAGAAGTTTAACGTGTGAATTAAAATCTCTGCAAATCCAAATCGGTCTGAGGACCTTTGTTGGTAGTACAGCCAGTTGATCAGTAGATGGTGGTGGTGCACTGTCACCTCATGCAGTTGGCCAAGGACAGTACCCAGCTGTTAAACCATTTTTCTTTTGGAGCAGACCAGTAAGAGTCTTGGAGAAGACTGGGTTTTTAATACATCAGAACATTAAGAAATGAGAAATGCTAAATATCTGCCTCTTTTGAATGATGGAAAAGTTGTATTTTCTTTTTTTTTTTTTTTTTTTTTCCCTAGAGTTTCAGGAACCTTCTCAACTTCCTTTTCCAGCATCCTGTATTTTTATTCTGTGGGAAGAAAGTCCTTTAGCTTTTGCTATTTTCATATACTAATCAAAATGAAAGAAGCAAGCAGAAATATTATAAAGAGTGGGAAGATACCTGATGCAATTGTCAAACTGCAGAAATCCTGCCAACATGGTTATTTGCCACTTCGCCTCCCATGTTGACTTTGTCACAGTGGCATCTATCTGGAGGTGAAGAAGGGAGTGAAAGAGCTTGTTTCAGTCTCGTCCTCCCAGGCAGGTAGGATGGAAAGGAGGAGTACTGGGGACATCCGTCACCTGTTTTATAGCAGCTGGTTCATGTATGGGATTCTGGTGTGCCTTTATCTCAGAGGCTTGACCTGTTTCCACTGCTGTGGGTATTTTAGACCTTCCTCCTAGGGATATATATCTCATTATGCATCTGGAGCCAGTGTTTTTGTCATGATGATGGACTGTATTGATCTTGGGGCCTCTACTGAGTGTGGAAGAAGTGAGGTCTCGACCAGGACCACAAATGACTGGATTAGAGCTGCCTTTCTGAGCAGTACAGGTGCTGAAGCTTTATAGCAGGACCTCTGATGGGAGTGACATGCTGAAAGCGATATCTAAAATATTGCAGACTAGGGGCCACATAGCAGGGCCAGATCAGATTTCCAGTTAAACATGTTTGCCACCCACTGGCTAGGCTGCAGAGTTGCCTGTTGCTGCAATGGGAATCTGCAGCTCATAGTTACAAGTATTTACATATGACAGATAATTAGAATGAAGCATAGTTTAACAGTAGAGTATATTTGAATATTTCTAGGCTTTTGTTTACAATTTTAAATTTAATGACTCCAGAACTGGGCAGTGACAGGACCATACTAATACCTTTAATTTGGGGTTCAGATATGCCATCAAAAGCAATACTTTTTCAGTTCCTAGGTCACACTGACTAAAAAGAGGGAGATGGAGAGAGAGGCTGCCTAAATGACAGATTATGTGCATGAACAATCAAAGCTAAAAGAGAAATTTAATTTGGGCTGTGCTTAAAACCTGTTATGGAGGTAAAAACAGGCGTAAGTCAAAGTTGAACCAGTAGTTGAGAACAGGATGAGGAAGCTGATCCAAACTGTTCCTTTTCCTCAAGCATCTGGTGTCAGAAGAAGAATCTGGTGTCAGAAAAGAGAATTGAAGGGGGAAGTCCCGAGCACTTGGCTGAAAGCCTCTTCCCACAGTATTTGTTCCTATTCAGTTTTGGTTTCAGTCCTATCTTCACCCAGAAACAGAACCGCACCATGAAGGTGGATGAGTCTTTGCCTCATCTCAAAAGCACTAGTAAAGGTTGGGCAGTGAAACAGAGAAAAATGTGCCCCAAGGCTAGCAGGCCAGAAACAAGGAATGACCTTTTCAAATTTTCCCACCATGAGTCAGATTATTGTTTTTTCCCTTTTCCTCCCTCCCTACTTCACTGTAATTTTTCTATCACCTAGAAAATATAAGAAATGCTTGTTTAAAGATGTAGTATAAAGAGTAATTCCCATGCTGCCCCTTTTGGATTTGAAAGCTGGTAAGAATTTATTGCTCAGTAAGTTAAACTTGATAATATGACATTCCTGAGGGCAATGGCTATGTAAATGCATCCTTATACTGTCTCTTGGGTGCCACTGCAAACAAAAAACACAGTCCCCACAGGGTAATGATATCACCTTTATATGACTGAATACAGAAAATGGAAAACCATAAAAATAATGTTTTAGGAACAGTTTCTCCTTTATTAGGTCTTGGAAAAATGTATATTGCTTCAAAATGAAACAAAGCAGTGAAAGAGTGAGAAATTTAAATAATTTTTCATGGTACTTTCAAATATTAAAAAGGGAATACAATAAGATACAATTCTATTTTATTCAGAATTCAGAAACTCATCTCTGCCTAGACATAATTAATTTTGCACTATGAAGATGTCAGTGCAAAAACATTATCCATGTCAGAAAAAAATCAAGTCTTAAGATAAAATTAATATCTTAAAGAAAAATCATACCACAACTTGTACTGTAAGGCTTAGTCATTAGTGAAGTTATTTAATATAGCTGTTTCATCATGCAGTATAATTAAAATGATAAGTTAACCACAGTCATGACAGTTCTTCCTTGATTAATGTATATTATTCAGGGACAAGGCACTACCTAAAGAAAAATAGCATTGTCAACATTGCAATAAAAAATTCTGTTCCTTCCTTACCATGTTGTAAGGCACAGTACTGCACTCCCTGCTCCTGTACATGATGCCTATCTGTAAAGGAAGGCAGACAATAAAAGCCAAAATTTGGTCTTTAACTTTGACTTGAATTTAGTAATTTATTTCGTGCAGACTATTACCTGAGAATGTTTCAAAGAAAGCAACATCGAGTATTAAAGGTAGGTTTCGTACTTTCCAAGACACACTATGGGAACTTTCCTGTTGCCTGAAGAGCTAATGAATTCTTCAACACAATACTTCAAAATCACCACTCAGCTGATTACCTCTTTCTGCTGCTGTTGACAGACCTATAAACAGTACTGGAAAGACTTCCAGTACTGAGAAGGACTCTGCGAGGTTGCTCTCACCATTCTTCTGCTTAGGCTATGCTCAGTCTCTGCAGCCCATTCTCAGCCATCCACAGTGATCGGGACTGTATGTCCCAATTCACTCCCCCAGCAATCTGATTTCAATGCTTCTCTGCCCTGCCTATTCAGAAACACTCTCTAACATCTAACCTAAATCTCCCTCAGTGACACATAAGCTTCTTATTTTTTGTCCTATCCAACATGAACACGGCAAACAGATTACTTCCTCTTTGCAGCAGCAACTTTTACATGTTTGAAGCTTATTGCTGTCTCCGTCCTCAGTCTTCTCTTCTTTTGGCTGTCAATCTTTCCAGACAGCTAATCATTCTTACTGCCCTCCTTTGGACCCCTTCCAGATCATCCACATTTTTCTCAAAGTAACTGGAGTTGCCAGACATCCCTTATAATGTAGGATTTCCCATGTTTAAGCTTCAAATCTCACATGCCTTATTAAAAACACGTGATATATTGCCTGCTCTCGTATTTCCTCTTTATTTTAATAGGGGACATGGGTTTTGAGGTTGAAACATAGAAAAATCTGCAGCTGCTTTCCTGCCCCATTCTTCAGAGCTGCCTTTGGCAGCATAGAGTCACGACTTGGATGTGGCTGTGACAGAAGTGAAAGCCAGAGCATCCCTAAAGGAGCTGGGGAGGTCTGAAGGGCAATGCACGCCCTGAAGCACCAGGAAGGCATATGGTGTTTTAAAATTCAGAACCCAGCAACTCTCATATGCTGCCCCATATCAGGCGTAATCCTCCTGCCAAAGACTCACCAACATAATAAGAGAATAAATACTCCTATGTTTTGTAGGCAATGCTTTTGTTTATACAGCTCAGGAGGTGACATTTTAGGTCCATGACTTATGTTCAACTTTGGATTCTCTATGCTCTCTCCTCTGCAAAATGCTATCCAGCCAGTCATGCTCCGTCCTATACCCAATTATCTAAGTACCTTGTCTTTACTGAAATTCATCTTTTTCTTATCAGAACACTGTTTTAATTTGTCAAGATAATTCTGACTTTTAGTCCTGTCCTCCGTTACTCTTGCTGTTCCTCCCAGCCTGGTGTCATCTATGAATTTAATAAGCCTACTCTCCTTTCAAGCATACAAATTATTAAAAAAAAAAACCAAACAACTAGAACCAGACCTTGGATAGACTTTGGAACTGTATCTGATGTATCTTTAATTTCAACAGAGAATCATCTGCTCTGTTATTTGGAGCAAGTCAGGAGCAGAACAGACTCTCCTCCACAGAAACCATTTCCATGGACACGATGCAACACAGAGGTATGAGTTTGCTTCTTTCACTTCCAGATGTATGGAATTACTGTGTTGCTTGCAGAAGCCAGTATCAGCTCTTGTGTCTGGAAGGAAAGACTGGAGAGGCAGCCTGAGTATCCTCAGCGCTCTCCGCTGCAGCAGAAGCACTGTTTCATAGACATGAGTGCAGATCTAGCTGGAGCAGAAGATCAGATCAACCCAAAGGAAGAACTGTCTCCTCTCAGAGCTGAGAATGCCCTAGCACTAAGACTGTCCTCTGCAAAATATCTACTACAACAAATAGGAATGGTTTGTCTGGGGGTCCCTAGGCACCTTGATAATACAAAAGAGAAATTATAATTCCCTTTTGCAGCCTGTAAGATCTGTGACATTCAACTGCAGCAGTGTCCATCACTTCTGAAAATTTAAACTGTTTTTTGCTCTTACTGGCAGACCCCAACTGTGTGTCCTTCAACACCACCAAAAGGCCTGGGATCTCTCACTTTATGAACAGTTTTAGAGGAAGCTTTTAATAATTTTCTGTGAATATGTATGAATCTTTCCAATCTGGGGCCTATCAGAGGAGTGGGACTTGGCATTTGGGAAAGATTTGAGCCTAACTCGCTTGATTTTTTTCCCCAGTACTCAGACTGATGACATTTCAGTGTAAAAGGAGGTTTTGCAGCTGGTGCAGCTGTCCTTTCTAGTCTTGTCTAGGAGACCTTGCAGGCAGTGGCAAACTCTGCCATTCCAGAAAGTGAAAAAGATACTGGTCATGCTTATCCACTCTGGACAACTTGGCAGGACCAGGAATATACTTCTAGGTAATTCAGTCCCAATGCAAATCTTCTGATGACCAAAGTGGGTGGAAGGGAGGGAAGAAAACCAAAACTAAGTTTAGAAGATAAATTCACTCACTTATGCTATTTCCAACTTAATTTCTAACTTTTAAACCAATCTCCATATTTGCCAGACCATTAAAAAAAAAGAAAATTCCTGTTGAAAATGGAGAGGGTGGTTTATACCATCCACTAGCCAACAGTCAGAACAGAGGTGGCTGGAAAGATATGAAATGTATAGCCTGTGCTGATAGAACATGGGCTCGCAGGATTTATACGCATTCAGGGATCACTTATAGAACTGTTTTCGCTTGTGTGGCCAGACATGTGAACATCATGGGGTAGTTTTTCTTTGCAATGATGCAAGGAGGTAATAATTCCCACGTTTTTCTCTCAGTGTCAGAGGGAAGGTATCTTGAAGAGCAGGAAGGCTGAGGATTGGGACCTCTAGTTTCTCTAAGGTGATATTAAAAGATTCTTTAACTCCAGACGCCTTGTATTACTAAGCTCCTTAAAGATTTATGACCTTTATGATGATCATTTTCCCCTGTGAAATTTCCCTTCTGCTTAAGTATTTACAGGAAGAAAAAGTTTTCCTCTCAAGTCAGCAAAGCTTATCCTGTGAGGATTTCTGAATGAAAGGGGGAGATTAGTGTTTCAGGAACATACCTTAACTCACTTTAGAAGCATTTACTGGACTTCCTGCCATGCCTCCTGTCCAGCTGGCTGGGCAGACACTGCCTTGCCTGCCTCTGTGCATGGATTTTCGGCTTTATTTTGTGGGAAGGGATTGGGAAAAAAATTCCACAAACAAGCTTTGAGATGCTTTACATCATGAAATCCCACTTGGGATGTGATTTTTTTCACTAAAGGAGGGAGCTTCACTTAATGGGATCAAGGAAATTTCCAGCTGCTTAGAGCCTCCTTTTTTTTGTCTCTCATTGACAGGGGAAAAAGATTAATCATCGTAATTGTATTCAAGGATAATGCATTCAATGGCTATTGACGCAGTGCCCAAAGGTAGCCTTATGGCTACTACTGCCGGGAACTGCACAGAAGGGAGTCAGCTGCCCTCAGGGGTTTTTACCAAGACCTATTTCTCACCAAGACAGAGAATATTTATTTTGGTCCTCAGATGTACCTTGACATTTGCCTGAAATTAACAGCTCCTTTTTTTATGAAATACTGTCCTGCTGGGGACATTTGGAAAAAAATGCAAATCACATCCTTGTGTTGAACGTTAGCTTTTCACAGAAAATCACTTCAAACTAATTTCGTTTCGTACTTTTTTTACTTTTGGAGTATGTTTCACTGTGATAGTGATGGACCTGCATAATGGGATCACAAAACTATTTTGTTAGTACAAAGCTGTAGAAAGATGGGGAAACAGCAATCCAGCTTAAAAATAATAAAAAGCCCCACACCACTGCACAAACTGCTTACATTATGTTTTTGAGATTAGTACAGTATGTTTCAGAGAGTCAGGCATCTTTACCCTTTTGCCCCACCCTCGAACTTTATCTGCTGTCATAGCTTTGTTTCCCTAAAATACTTAGCGGGGGTATTAAAAAAGGGCTGTTAGGCTATTTTGAGAACTACATGATCAGTATGCTATTACTGGGCTTTTTCACATAAGTAATCTGTAGATGTACTTTTGGCATGTATGTTAGTATAATTGTATCTTGCAGTAAGCTCATTGTTAGAAGAATAGACCTACCCATAATGGTTTCTAAAATAGAACAGGTCATAGAGAAATGATGTACTATTTTAAAAAGCAGATCAGTGCTTAATTATCTGCTAATATATTTGTAGTTATTTAAGGTTTTTTGCTGTGTAACACTATCACTGAAGTTTTATGAGGGGAAATTAAAGACATTCTGTGCCCTAAGGAGCTTGTGAAAGGTTGCATCGAAAGGAAAAATGCAAGTGTTCATCAGTATGCCTTATGACAGTTTGAGGCAGACAGAATGTGTATGACGCTCTATGTACTTAGAACTTTTCTACTTTATATTCGACTGTCCAAAAACTTTTACCTTTTCATTTCTTTATCCGAGTCTGTTGTGCAGGCCTATCTAAATGACAGTCTGTCCTCATGGAGTAGAGCTGGTAATGCCAATCATCCACCAGGATGCTAAACACACCTGGTGCATGGCACGGGTGGGCTCTGGGGTCCTCACTGGAGCAGCTCACTCCACATTTGAACCATGTCCACCATGGAGTCCTCTGTGCCCTCTCACCTCTCCTTCATTTACGTACCTCCATATAAATACTGTGTATGTGTGTTTAATCTTTGATGTTTAATTCAATTTATGAAAAGATTAAAGAAATACAGTGGTTTTATTGAGTACTTCAGATGTTTTTTCTTGATGGACTTGCAGAAAACTGAATAAATTGCACTTTCACTTTACACGTTTTTAATGGAAACTTATATTTTCAAAGGAAATATAAAACTTTCACAGAAACCGTTTTCAATGAAGTGAGGTATTTTCTTCTAAATAAGTTTTCAATTTTTCCTGAAGAGTCCAAAATGTTTGCCTTAGAAAGATCAAGAAAGTTGAAATTAATATTCTTTGATTTTGCTGCAAGACTTGTAGGAAGCCTCAGGGATTTTTATTAGGAGCTCTGGCACCTTAATTGCATCATTTTTACGTAATTGAAGCTCTTGTTAAATGTTAAGTAAGGTTAAATCATGCTCTGCAGAGATTGCTAAGCAGCTTGACTTAAAATTACTCTCTCCTCTTGATTACCTGATTTTCTTACGAATTCATCATTTCACTATGTCTCTAGTTGCCATAGAGCTTAAACAGCTTATTGAAATAAGGCAAAATTCCCAAATAAAACAAAAACTGCAGCAAAATAGAACAGTAACGTGAGGAGAAAAGGTACTGACAGGGTAGGTAGAAACACAAATTTCATAGTGTGTTCTTCACAGTGTGTCCCACTCACATATCATTCGAATTAATCAATGCCATATGAATGCCAAGAAAAAATAGCCAATCTCCATTCTTCTTAAAAAATAAATATATAATATTATGTTACATTTCATTAATTTCATTAATATGTTACATTTCACTGCTGTCTCTTCACTGTTTGTTTCACCATTTTCTCTAGCTTTCACCCAGAAGCCTGCTAGAGGGGCCACAGAGTTCCAAAGTACAGCTTGAAAGCTGCATGAATCACTGTTGGAGACTTAGAGACTTCATCTTCATGCTGGCCTGGTTCCTTGGTGCCCACATCACTTAAGAACATTTTTAACCCAAGTATCTCCCAACTGTTTTGATACGAGACTTGGAAAAATCCCATTTTTGATCTCTCTGAAGTCCTCCACAGATTTTATGCTTCCCAAAGGAGAAGTTTTGTTATTTACTTCTTGCTAATGAGTCTTGGCCAACAGGAAAATGTGTATCTGAACAACTTAGGCTATGTCCATATGGACAGGTTGGAAGTTTCATTACACGTTGGACAGTACCGTATCTAAAATGTCCAGTTTCCATACTGCAGCAGGCTCATGGCCAGTCTCCCCAGAACACAAGGAGAGAAAAGATGCAACAGTAGCCTTTCATGTAGAAATACATTTGGCAAATATACAAGCCTGCTGCAGCATCCCTTGAGAGGCTAAACAAATTTAAACTTGTAAGTTTCACACAGAACTCCTTTAAGATGTTACTTTCTCCCTGGAATACTATGTTGAAATTCTACTTTTAGAAAGATTAAAAATGTAAGTTACATTACATTTTCAAAACTGAAAAAGAAATCTCTGTGAATAAATAAATCTTGAGAAGTATAGCTACAGGGCAACAGACACAGACATTGCACCACTCAAAAGTTTCAAAAAAATAGAGTGTTTGAGCTTAATAAACCCAGCATCACCTGCAAGCCAGATTAGTAAAAGGGTATGCTCTCCTGCCAAACTTGAGAGAAAGCTTGTATTTTCAAAAGTTCATAGCTCAGTTGTAAAATGTTAACAACTGTTTTCCAGACTTCTCTTTGGTGTACATGATTCAGCCGAGAAATCCTTTCATTTCATCAAGTATGGTTCAGGTTAAAGGGAAAAAAACCCTTTAAATATATTTGCAGCATTTTTTTATAATGCTACAGTTCTACCAGGGTGGGAACCATTGTAAGCCATAGAATACAAGTAGTTATTTTTATTTGTACAAATTGAATAAGCAGTGTTAATTATATGGGCACCTAGTTTTGTGTAATACTTTTCACCAGTATATTTCAGGAAGTCAGATGTCATACTGCATGTCAATTAGATGAACATCTAGTTCTGTGTAGTACTTTTTACCAGCAGGTTTCAAGAAGACGACAAGTTTGAGACCCCTGATCTACAATTGAAATGAAGAAACAAGTTAAATGACATATAAGCTGATCTACTAGACTAGCAACCAAGCTAAGGAAAAGATCAAGGGATCTTTAGTCCTAACTGGACCTGCTCACCAGAAAGCAAGTTATATGTGCAGTAAAAAGTATGACGCACAGTCTACACACGCGAACAGTGTATTACAGCATCAGCTCTGTAACACAGCCTGCTCACTTACACAGGTCCAGTTGCGGTCATACCCATGGCTTGCTCTGGCAGAGTGTGATCAACAGCCCTACTTGGCTCCAGGGAGGGTTTAATGTGCCTGTCAGGGGGACCAAGCATCTGTCATCCATGTGCTTTGGAGCATGCCATACTGTTATTTTTCTTTAACAGTAACAAGAGATAATTATTCTACAGTTATGGTATCCTAAGAAACAGGTTTAAATACAGCTTTTGCAATTGTCCCAAATACCTAGATATCTGGATATTAAACCCACAGAAATTTCTGGTACAGAAATTCAGTTTCCTCTTGTCCCCCTGAAAAACAAAGCAGGGAACAAAATCAGCCAGTATTATCCTTCCCCTGAACACCTGTAATGGTCATAGCTTTGTAAAACTTCCCTGTACAATATCTATTGAGTATAAGCATTGTGCACTTCATACAGCAATGTGTCATGTGTGAAATTGTCTTTTGTTGCAATTTGTGTTTCTTAGCCTATGAAAAGCTTACAAAGAAAGAATTAAGTTCCTAAAAAAAGAAATAATACATAGTAGTGGTCTGACTCCCTGCTGCAATATAAAACTGAAACTTCAGTCTTCAGTAATCTCTGTGAGCATGTTCATATCCCAGCACAGGCACGCCTGTGACAGTACCATAGGAACATCTATCTTTACAGAGCATACAATTATTACCCATTATGAAGACAGCACTGGAATAGAGATATAATTAATTACAGTAAATTTAGCACCATGAATTGAAGGACTTGACTCCCATTAGCAAACAGGGGAGGGAAGCTCAGCAGGCAGATAACATCTTTTATAGACAGGGATCATATAAATGCCTATTTCACACTTACTTAATCTTGCAAAAGCACTATTAGGAAAAAAAAAAGGTTGTTACTGAAAAACAGATGAACTATTTGAAGACACTCAGACACCCCCATACAGAGTCTGTGTTTAAGAGAGCCCTGAGCAGTCGGGACAGCCCACGACCCAAGCTGGCAGACCTGCTGGGACAGGTTGCAGACCTAAGTGCCCCCATGGACAGATGCACAGCAGCACTGCTGAGGGCACCCACCTCACCCCTTTGGCTGTGCGTCAAGGTAAGGATGCATCGGCGTCCATGCTCTGCACCACAAAGGGCATGCAGTGTGCACAAGGGGCTGCCTGGGGTGAAGGGTGCCAGGTGGGGCAAGGAAAGGGGTGCAGGGCCGTGCAGGCACCCTGCCCAGGGTTTAAAACCTTCAGTAAGGCTCTGTAGTGAAAAACACTACAGTGTGTGATTATTGGCATGTTGGTATCCTCTGGAGATACCAGCAGCCACTAGAGCGGGTATGTCCTTGTGAAGATACCTGAAAATGAGGCGACTGTATTTGGGGCCAACAGTGTTATAACATCTTTGTCTTAATTTCTGAAGTATGTGGCAAGACTAAGCAGAAAACAAGTTACTGGGAAAGCAGCAATGGCTTTGAGATGGAAGTGTAATAAACAAAAATCAGAAAAAAGCCCAACCTACCATAACTAAAAACCCCACCATCCAAAACTTCATCTGTGAAAAGATCTCAGAACTGATATATGGATTGACCATCAACTGCTCCAGCTCGGTTGGAGGCTAGATGTTGAAGTTTAAACACCGGGAATACAGCTAGAAAATATTACAAATGCAGTCTTTACCCAGGACTTTCTCTGAACCACAGGCTGTATCAGAGAAAGCAGAGCAGGAAATACTCCCATGGATGGAAAGGGCTGTTACATTCCTTAAAATATTGGCATCTAGTGCTGGAGCCTTTTTCCTCTAATAAGGTACAGGTGACGAGAACAGCACAGCCATGAGGCAGGTCCCCTGCACTCTCTCTGCAACGCTATTATTAGGGAAGAACTGAGAAATGTGTAACTGCTGAGCCTTTGGTCCAAGACTGAGTAATTGGTACTGAGGGTACTGGTAATGTCTGGAGTAGGCAGCAGTACTCTGGTTTCATATAATCACTTCTTTCATAGCCTGCAGGTGGGAAAACCTTAGTTTAAATCTTACTGATAACCTAAAATAGAAAAAAGCTATTGATTTTCTTTATTTTTTGGCATGCAAGGTATTTTTACAAATGATTTTACAAATGATTTGGAACATCTCCTTTACCTTCACAGATAGATATATTTCTATTTTCCTTGTTAAAGAATAAAATTTAGGTGCAAAATATTTCAGTTAATTCTTCTCTGGTACTAATAACTTTTTCTTACTTAAATCTGTAATGTAAATTGATGATAAGCACCATCAGTTGCAGACTTCTGCAATGTAGTCTTTAGTTACTGGAAATACCCCAACAGTTCTCTGAATTATTGCAAGTCATATAAGCGTCCAGGTTAGCTGCTAACTCTGTGTGGACTGAAACTTGGGCACTGGGGATTTTGTCACAAGGTCTAAGTGTTTGTTAAAAATGACAGAAGGAAACAAGACATTGAAAAAAGATGTAAATTCAGAAAACTAAAATCTAAATCCAACACTTGATATTAGTCCCCCGAGACTTTAAAACCATTGTTTCATTTGGTAGTTTTCCCAGGATATCAGTTAGAATTCAGTATGAGTGTGCACTAACAAAGCACACATCTTGAAATACCACTATGTCAGAGACTCAGCTCTTACCCCAAGCAGTGCCAGGGTGAGCATGTTAAATGGTTGTGGCCTTAGAGATGACACTGTCCTGCTGATCTTTGAGCCATGACCCCCTTGCACAACCAGAAGGACTGCCAGCAGTACTAGTTCCTGGCCTGGGAAGTGCATTGTCCAGACCAAAACTTCTAAAAACCAATGCTGGTGATTAGAGGGAAATGGGTCTCCCACAGAGGCATCTGCAGAACTGGCTTTCACGCATTTCTGGATCTTCAAAGGGCTAAACAATGATCAGTGTCTGACTCTACAGCTACTTTCATGGACGTTTTACAATTCAGACATAGTTCCCCCAAGAACCTGTCATATGGTGGTCATGGAAATGAGAAGATGTATCTAAAAGCCTGTTTCTTTATGAAGCACTTAAAATTATGTCCTGTGGCCCATAGCTGCTTTCAAATACTTCCAGGTCAAGTAAAACATATGTAGCAAAATCAAACTGGGTATGCACAACCATCTGTAGTTTCTTCAGGCAAGGCCACCTCAGACAAGCAAGAATAATAGGTTAGGAAACATTTAAGAGACTTTTTTCCAGCAGACATACACAAATCTACAGTTACTTTGTTTCCATAGGCCAATTTTCCTGTACCACATTATGAACATTGCTGCTTAATTTGGTCTGACTTTTGGCATATGTTTAACACTGCTTCCCTAATGTCACAGTTCATCTGAGGCTATTATAAAACATCACTTCTAGCTTGCTTCATCCCCTGATTACATTCACATATTCTTCATAGCACAGTTTTCTACAACAGTCCACCACCCTGCTAAACAAGACTGACAATCCAGTACAATCCTTCCTATCCTAAGTCTGAATTTCTTTCTGCAGGGTTTCACCACCAGTTGTAGCCTTTGCAAATCTTATCTAACATTGTCTCATCTAGGGAGTGTTCTAAAATCAGATTAATGCACATATAATCTAGGGTTTTTGCTTGGCTTTGCTGCAATTTCTGTCCCATAGCAGAGATAGCATTTGTACTTCTGACAGCCCTCAGAAGTTCATACCTTGTTTGAAAGCCATGCATTTGCAGATGGGTAAAAAGTATCTCTGTACTTTAATTACAGTGTTTGCAATGCCTGTTGTGGCATGGCAACTGTCAGTTTCATCTAATACTTTCCTATAAAAATTTCCTATGAAATTTTTATACCCACAGACAAACCTCTACTTATTTGAGTTAATTTCTGATAGCACCTCTGGCATATGTACTGTTAATGTCCAGTTTTTACCCTACTGCTGTAGGGGGTCTGTGTTAATGCAGTTTATTGGAGGCTACTTTAGGCAGTCTGGGTTTGCCCATACCATTGCTGGTGAATCCCAACAATTTTGTCAAGCACCAGTCCTGGATTTTCCACAGTTAATTTCATTTTGCCACTTCATATCATCCTGCTTGTTTTAAGGGACCCACCTTGAGTTTAAATCTCAAATTCATTGGCAAAGCTCTTACTGCCTTTAGGAGCTCTGTATTAGGACCTAAATGGTTCAATTAATCAGGCAGCTGATACCAAGCAAGTCTCAAGGTAAGGATGAATAGATGGGACCCCAGGGGCACAGCTGTGCAGGAAAGACTACAGCAGAGGCCACAGTGGGCTGGAGAAAGAGCCCCTGGTTGTAAGCTGTCTGCAGCTCCTGGATTTTTGTGCTTGCTGAAGAATTTCAGCTGCTGATACTGCCAATAGGCCAGAAAAAGGAGCAGCTGCAAGAGAAGGAGGAAGGGAGAACGGCTGTGTAGGACCTCCTGACTTGGCCCCACACTCCTGTAGTGTAAATTTTTCCTCCCTCTCCCTTGCCATACTTCACCCATAAAAAACTTGATTACTATGATTTCATGCAGGTGAGGTGAATTTTACTTTTAAGGCTTGAGAGTTGTTTCATTTTCAGACGCTAAGGGTTTACAGTGAGGGAGTGGGAAATGAACTCTGAGATATCATGGGTGCGATTTTACACGTGTGGGAGTTTTTTGGGCACTCATGCTCAGGAGCTGGGTTTTTAACACTGCTGAAAGAACTCCAAACTGAGGATTGCAAACTATCAGGTGAATGCCATAAAATGAAATGCAATCTTTGTAGAAGGTGGTTTGTCTGTGTTAAATTTCACATCTGCCAGTCATAATAACATCCTTGTAAATCTAAAAAAGTCAATGTTCATGTTATTTCATGTTTAAATACAATACATTAATTAAAAACCTATTTTAAAGCCTGTCATTTATTGATTCATGTCTTACAGAATATGCTATGAATCCTCAGCATATAGAGTGACTATAAAAGAAAAACTGTAATTTCCTATGTAGTTAAAATTTTTCCTGAGACCTTATTGCTTATCTAATATAGTTCAGTCATCTAATTATTACATTTCCACAAGAACGTGTTGTTTCAATAACTGAGCTCTTTATTGGATATTTCTCTTGCAAAGCAATTCAGAGCTTGCCGTTCTACTTTTTTTTCATACATACAACACACAACTGCATAGATTGGGCATAGAATTGGACATACTCATGTTTTAGCAAATAACAATTATGGATTTCAGTTTTTTTCTTGAAGAAATGAGTGATTCTTTTTATTATTTAAAATATGTTAAACATATTTTGTAGACAACTTTACAGCTGATTTAGAAAGGCCTGTAAAAAGACCTGTAGCCCTTCATGACAGCAGTATGCTTTGGGGACCCTGTGGGACACTGGGGAACAAGAAGACCTGGTTGGACTCAAGACTGTGGGCTACTGGGACCACAGGGCTGCTCAGACAGACCTTGCTCCCAGCTGGGCCAAAGCACTGCCAAGTCTGTGAATGGCTCTTTGACATAGGAAGCCTACTGGCAGTATGAGAAGAACTTGGTTTTGGTAGCTATTGTATGATCCAAGCCTAGAGCAGGAGAGATGGATGTGTGGGGGATATTGATCCCTGACTGTGGAATTGGCTGACATGCTCCAACACAGGCTTCAGTTTTCCTTCTTGCAAAAGCCATGGTATGTGGCAGGAAAAAGAGGACTGGTAGGACACACATCCACAGCTCACACTGGTAAGAGACTTACCAGTCTGGATGCAGGAACTTTTTCAAGTCTGATTGTTCAGATGTTGCCTAAGGACTGTAGAGCCCTGCTGCCTCTTCGAAATTCCTCATTTTCCCCTGCATCAACAAATTTCAATCAGTCCTTGAACATACATGCTGGAGTCTTTCACCCCAAGCCCTCCTGGCTGCAGCTTACAAGGGATGGCCACTGTTCTCTGGCTTACTGATTCCTTATCTAGAGGGAAGCTGTCCTGAAAGCTCTCTGCTTAATAAGAACATGCCATCCATCACATGTCATAAAAATGAAATAGAGGGATGTCAGACAGCAAATATAAACACTCCTACAGACCTCCTGACACTGCAAAATAATTTCTGGGGTTGGAGCTAGACTGGCATACTGTCCCCGATAATGTTCTCACTGGCTTACCAGCACCTATAGTTTCCTTGGCTGTTTCCGGAACAAACCCAGTCCTAGTTCCAGTTCAAGAAGTGACTTTATTTGGGTCCTGCTCTTAAGAAAGTCTGAGATGTGGCCAGCTCTCCCTCACTGAGCAGAAAACTGTGTTCAGCTGTGTCAGAACAGCCATAATTAAGCTCACCTTAACCATTGTGGCTTTTTATAGAATAGTCCCAAAAGAAGAAGTCTAACTGCCACCACCTCATTTTTTCCCTCCTGAAACGTCTCAGACAAATTACTATGAAAGGTCTAGGCAACAAAAATCCTTCTTAGATAAATAAGCCAAAGCAGAGCAAATAAAAATAGGCTACACACAAAATTTAACATAAACCCCAATAATCTTCTACCTCAAACCCTGTAATTTTGTGAGATCATGTGTGAAACTGAAAATTTCCATCTTTTCTCCTACAGGTGGCATGTAATAGTACAGTTTTCAGTGGGGGCCACATTTTTCTTGCCTTATGAGATCTTAATAACATTCTAATGGATCTCGCATTCACAAGAATTTTTGTGTTAAGAATGCTAATAATAGGTCCCTAAGAAAGTCAAGTCTATAGGAGAAAACCTGAATGGAAAGAACAAAGAAGAGGGTCTTTCATTACCATAAAAACCTCTTCTGAGGAACAGCTCTGAGTCCAAATGAGAAAGCCTCAGGCAGTAAGTAGAGGAGTGAGTTTGCATATACTGAGTCCTATGAAAGATTAGCTAGAAGTGGTGCCAAAGAAATGTCTATTATTTTCTACCAGACATGGAAAAAATTGATGCCAAAGAATGAAAAGGAGAAGAACTATACAGAAAGAAGGTGCTGGTGGCAGACTGGTCCACCAGCTGAAGAATACTGGTATTGCAGTCAGGGAGTCAACATCACACAGCAGGATAACCACAAAGTATATCTAATGTTTATACTGAATTTCTTCTCTGCTGGTTTTTTAGACCATCATTGCAATAGTCTTTTTACTCCCATACGGACACAAAATCCATCAAGACAGTAGAGCAAAAGGTCAATAGAAAGCACTTTTATACTTGAGTGATAAGTGCTTTACGCTAAGACACAACTGAAAGGTAGTTCTCATATATAGCACAACATTGGGCTTTTATGAACATAAATCTGATGGATACATAATGCAATGTTCATTACAAAATCCACATCACATGAATGGGCTGATTTTACTTGAATGCTCTTTCCTAACTGTGCATTTCTCTTTATTTCTCAAAATAAAGTGTGTGGCTGCTCTGAGAAGCCGTACTGCTGAAATGAATTGCAGTGTGCATAATATCCACTGCTGTGTCATTGCACATTTTTCCAGCACTAGCAAGAGAATGCTACAGTAAGAGTCCAAAAGGAATTTTGTTCCATTATAAACTCATAAACTTAGAAGCTCAATTAGTTCTTCACTCATTGAACTCCACTGCAAAAATAGGGCTGGATCCAGTGTGCTTTGGACAGAGGGGGAAATGCCCTGGAAACTTGTCATTGCAGAGAGTGTTTGCCGCACCTGAACAGCCTGAGGTGGGGGGTGAGGGCCACACTAGGTGAAGAAGGATCTAGGGAGAGGGAAGTATTTTACAGAAGTCATGGGAGTTACGATCAGCAATCTGGATCCAAATCATAAAGGAGCTATCTTCTCAGTAAAACCTCCTGTAATTAAAATCACCTAAGTTCAAAAGGAAAAAATAATGTCTTACTACATTCTTAATGAAAGCCAGGATATTTGAGTGCAGTTACCTGAAAAAAGCAGGCTGAAATTTTGAAAGCCTCTCGTGTTAAGTATAAAAGTCAGCTTGCAGTGAGCCAAGACCAGACTTTCTTGCTGATAATACAGTTAAACAAAGTAATACTTATTTGATTAAGTGTGGCCTGGAATTTTTTCTGTTTGCATCTCTCAAGTGACATAAAAATACACTGTAAGTTAAAAATCAGAATAATTACAGTAATGGCTTTATTTATAAAAGCTGCCACTTCTTTTCCCAGGTCATTTGGAGTGTTCTGCAGCAAAATAAACATATGTTGAAAATATAAACACACTAATATGGAAACAGCTTCTTACCATTTAAACAAGGTCCATCTGAGAAAAAAGCAAAAAATAAAATAAACCATCAGAAAAAGGGAGAAGACAGAGGATAGAGGGAAAAAATGATAAATCATGGATCAAATGTGACATAACTAAAACATCTCTGACACAGAATGGAAGGACAGCCAGAAAAGCCCTCTAAGATGCTGACTTATGACAATGTGTAGGAGAGGGGGAAAGCAGTTACTGGGGCTAATGCAATGCCATCCAGTGCTAAAACTCATAAGAAAGAAACACCAGAAACACCTCCTTGGAGTGTTCCATCTCTGTTGTTCTGAAAAGAAAGAAATGAGAAAAGATGAAGGTTTTTCTCCCCTGCAAAGTAAGCCGTGGCACCCACTCCACCCCCAGCCCACTAGCCTGTTCTCCAGGGATGTGTTGCTGCCACAGCACACAGAGAAGAAATCTTCACAGGACAAACCAGTCCCATCTATGCCCTATCTCCAAAGGAAAGAGATACCTCAAGCAAGTTGCCACCACCTGAAGGGGACTGTCGTGTCCCTTAGCCCCATCCTACTCTCTGTTCCTTTCCCTGCCTTAACCTGTAAGCTGCAAAGCAGGAAGAGGGATAGTCTGATCCAGAAAATGTTTGATAAGAATTCAAGAGTACAAGGGATTGGGGACCAGGTGGCAACACATCATAGTACTCTCAGCAGGTAGGAAGTCTCCACAGCTCCTAAGGCTGTTGAGGCTCCTTATACAAGGCTGAGCTACCAACCTGCTTAGTATTGTAAACTGCATGCAGAAAACCTCCTATGACAGAGAGCTCCTAGCATCATGGGTCTATCACCAGTCATGATGGTGCACAGGAGCTACCTCTGAACTACTCCAGAAACTGCCTGAAATTTCCAGCTTCGGATGTTGGACTGTCCTAGTTTCAGCTGGGATAGAGTTAACTGTCTTCCTAGTAGCTGGTACAGTGCTATGTTTTGAGTTCAGTATGTGAAGAATGTTGATAACACTGATGGTTTCAGTTGTTGCTAAGTAGTGTTTAGACTAATGTCAAGGATTTTTCAGCTTCTCATGCCCAGCCAGCGAGAAAGCTGGAGGGGCACAAGAAGTTGGCACAGGACACAGCCAGGGCACCTGACCCAAACTGGCCAACAGGGTATTCCATACCATGTGACGTCCCATCTAGTATAGGAACTGGGAAGGGGGGGTGGGGAATCGTCGCTCGGGGACTAGCTGGGTGCCGGTCGGCGGGTGGTGAGCAATTGCACTGCGCATCATTTGTACATTCCAATGCTTTCATTATTGCTGTTGTTATTTTATTAGTGTTATCATTATCATTATTCGTTTCTTCTTTTCTGTTCTATTAAACTGTTCTTATCTCAACCCATGGGTTTTGCTTCTTTTTCCCGATTTTCTCCCCCATCCCACTGGGTGGGGGGGGAGTGAGTGAGCGGCTGCGTGGTGCTTAGTTGCTGGCTGGGGTTAAACCACGACATGGACTTAAAACAAGAACAGCCTCCCCCCCCCCCCCCCCCCCCCAACACACACGTATTTTCTCCTCTTACATAATTCTTTGTTATTTCCTCCATAACTTGAAGTCTTCTAAATTAACCACAGAAAGTTCCTGTCTAGGAATAAGCCCTAAGCTCTTTCATGACACTAAACACCCTCAAGCATCACTCATTCACCTTTCTTTAAAAGAGAAACAACCCTTACATGTCTCTTCAGTAGTTCTGTGAGGCCTGAAGCTCCCACCTCACAAAACATTTAAGCACTTGCTTAACTTTAAACAATTAAACTCAGACAGGGCCCAGAGCAGTAACACAAAAACGAGTGTGCAGAGTCAAATGTACCCCTTTGTGCAATAGATAAAACCAATGTATTGCTTTGATACAAACTCTGGCAAAGAACAAATTTTTAAAAGGAAAGGAAAGAAAGACCAATATTTTGAAATTAAATGAAATCCAAATCTAAGCTTGATTCTGTGTTCAGATACACACATAAAACTCTAATAAAGTGAATAAATGTCATTAATGTGAGTGTAACACTGCAATTAAAAGACTGTGTGGAGATCATTTAACTGGCTCAGAAGAGAAATTGAGCAAATGCTTTCTGGCTTTGCTTGTCAATGTGAGCATTGACTAAACACAGGTATAAAGTCATCCTCATTGCTGGTAATAACAAAGCACAATAGAGTGTTGAAAGACCTGAGCTACAGATAGAAAAGCCTGATCAATGGTATTTTTATAGAAGCCGTTCGAGCTCTCAGAAGGAATGCCGGGTACTGAGTGTACTGAGGCCTGTACTGAGTGCAGTTTCTGGCTTCAGAAATTTAACTCTTCATAAAAAGTTAACAACACTCTTTTCATTGGCAAGTACCTGAATGAAACCTTGGGTAGCCTGAGGATACTCAGAATAGCATGCAGTGTCAGAGACATCACTGTATTTTTAAAAAGTCTCACTAGTGTGGACACACAAATTAGGTTTTCTTCCATTTACACAATGCCTGAAAGATATGCTATTTAAATTTAACACAGTAAAATATCAATAAGGAGAATTCTGGGAATATTTGGTGCTCCATATTCTTGACTGCCCTCATGATAGTTCTGCTTCAAAATAATTTCTACATCTTAATCCCTCTACCCCTCTTAGGATCACCTATTTGATCTCTCTACCCCTTCTATGTAACTATGGTTACCACATATGAAGTTGAGAAATAGTGAATTATCACACAATCTGAGTGGGATTTAGCCAGGCATTAGTCCTGAGGGAGGGATGGGAGGACACAGCTATGGGGCTGTATAGCTTCCTCCCAGCTACATGCCAGCTTCATCTGTCCGCGGCTCAGGCTGTACCAGGAAAAGCACTGTTGGCTGTGGAGCTCCTGGTCACTGGAGAGGTACCTGACCTCGAGCTGTTTAGTTTTAAGTAAAATCTCTGCTGAACAGTTAGGTGACTCCAAGAGATTGTCCTTTTCATGGTTTGACACAACTAGTGACATGGACTATATAAGAGTCCCCACACACAGAGATCCTAAAATCATGGGGCCAAATTTATTCTGTGTAACTGTATTGGCACTTACAAAGTTACATCTGGGATGAATTTGGCCCTTAGCCTGTGAAAATGGAAACCTTATGAAAATCTATTGCTGAGTTAATGACAATGCTGAGCAGTAAGTAATTTTCCAGCAGGTTCCAATACACAGTGGTAATAATTTGTTTTCCTTCTTTATTGGCAGCCAGCCCTGTTTAATCAGACTGCTAGAAGGTGGGAAGTGTCCAGAAATCCTAGTTGCCCTTCGCTCCTTGAACATGGTATCTTTTAGGGCTAGAAAAATCTGACTGTGTGTGCACCTGTGATGCACCAGCAGAGCAGCCTCCCCTGACAGGTCTGCTTGCACAGCAGCATCCAGCCTCAACCTCCGCTGTTTCCAAAGGGCTGGGGTTGGTGGAGAAAGAAAAACTGATGTCCTGACAGAAGAGTGGAAAGGGATAGCTCCCTAATGCAGTATTACTCGAATGAGATACGGCTGGAGAACAACTCTCAGGAGAGAAGGGAAAAAGTCTGCAAGAAGAGAGTCCCACTGAAACATCGCCTCTGCCTGAGATGGCAAAGCCTGGCAGAAAACCTCACTGCAGCGAGCAGGACAGGTGGAGAAACACCTGTTCCTGGTGCACCTTTGTTTTACCCAGCACTCTTGAGAGAAACAACAAATACAGAACAGCTTTGCAGAAGGTCTGCATGGGGCACAGGTGTGTTCACTATGTATTCACCTCCCTGCCCCAATTTCTCAGTTCTGGTTGGAAGGGAATGCATTGCCATGTCAGTGGACTTTGCCACTGAAATTAATTTTGCCCTGACTGCAAGATACTAGGATTCACTGTATTGCTGTAAAAAATACCAAGGGACGAATAAAATACTTATTTTAAAAATGATTTAATATAATGTTCCCAAATGTTCATGAAAACAGAATTTTAAAAAAGAGAATGAAAAAAAAATCCATAGAATAAAGGTATTCTAACAGCCTTTGGTTTTTAACCTCTTTCCTACCACTGAAAACAGCAGCCTCTGTCCAGCATTTAACTTTTCTTGCATCTCCACAGAAACTTCAGCTGGAGCATCAAAAAGCTGTAGTATGTGCTGTTGCTTCACGCTAAGCATACTCACATTATCATGACACAAATGAATGTATCTGATTCACAGCAGTCATCATACCTATAAAGAACTTCGATGGCAGTAATATCTCTAAAGACCTCAAACAATATAATGAATTATAAACCATTCTAGCTTTCGTTAATCAGAGTGAACCTTTCCAGGTGTTCTTTAGCCAAATCACTTAAGCAGTGTCCAGGTTTCTCTACAAACAATGTTCCATTTGCTAGTTTATAGTTTCCTGTCCTTTGGCCTCTTTAAAATGTGGGATTCAAATCTTCTACTTCTTAATCTTTAGGAATCTCTTCCTGACCCCTGTGAACTTTTAGAAAATGTCAGTGAAAGGACTGCAGATGTGCCTTTCCTAAAAACTTATGGATATACATTATCTGGACTTTAGGCTATGTCTGCTTTTAGTGCATCTAGAATTTTTACAGCTAATACTGCTGTTATCTCTAACACGTGGGCAGACACTCACCCTCCTTTTCCTTTCTGCAGACAGCTACAAATGAACTGTTTAACAAATGTGCTATTTCCTATCACCCAATATCTATTCCTCACTATCATTTTTCATTGACCCTATGATTATCCTTTGTCTGTTGTGTGTATATATATAAAAGATCATTTAGCATTTATCACACTAACCACATATAAATTCCAGAACTGGACAGTTGTAAGAGATTATTTTATGGGGAACCAAAGTCACTTATCTGAACGATTTGCAGATGTGATCTCAGAGCTGCCTCCTAGTGCAGCGGGAGGAATGGTTACTGCGACCAACAGCCTTTGACTGCACGCTGGAGAGTGACCACTGTTTGCAGTTTTAGAGTCAGCCTTGGCCTCAGCTCCTAAGTAGTACAATAATCAAGTTATGCAAAGTGGGCAAAAGAATCTTTTGATGAAGTAAACAGGAACACTTATTTTCAATTCCTTCAGGAAAAACAAAGGAACTAATGCTTATTATTGGATGACTACACTCAGAAGTACATAGTGCATTTGAGAAGCTCCCATTGATGACTCTTCTGTCACTTCACATTGTGGTTCTCCATATGATTTCTGGACCACTTTGGAAGAGCTGAAAGTGCCCTAATCGCTCAATAGATGACTCCAATGATGTCAGTGGCAATGGGGTTATTGCTTCTTTGCTTTTGAAAAGGCCTGACATATTTTACTTTCCTCAACAGCTTACTGGAATTCTACAGCCTGGGTTTCTACAAAAAATATAGTATATTTTGTATTTACTAGCACCTTTTCTTGTTTATTCTGAACATTTTGCCTATTCCATAAGAATAATAACCTGCGATGTGCAATGAGGATGGAGAACGCAAAAAGTGATCAATAAGCCTACTGCCACTTAAGGTATTCCTTACGTTGCTTAACAATTCACATATTGTTAAGTTCATATTCATACTCACAAGTTGGACCAGGGGAGGTTTAGATTGGATATTAGGAAAAATTTCTTTACTGAAAGGGTTGTCAGGCATTGGAACAGGCTGCCCAGGGAAGTGGTGGTGTCACCATCCCTGGAGGTATTTAAAAGACGTGTAGACAAGGCACGCGAAGACATGGTTTAGTGAGCATGGTGGTGTTGGGTTGACAGTTGGACTCGATGATCTTAAAGGTCTTTTCCAACCTAAACGATTCTATGATTCTATATGCTGAAAAGTCCCTAAAATTTTGTCTATTTTTTTAAAGGTATCTTGAGATAGAGTAGATATATTTAGTATACTGTAGGAACTAATTTAAAAATCATGACTGACAGGTAAAATAATTTCAGCTCATTGTGACATCTTTCATTGTAATAGCCAGCCCCAAAACATCCACTGTAGTAGAACTACAACTCATTACTTTCAGGTAGGAATAAGCACCAAAAGCCAACATCTTTGATTTAAATAAATGTAATGAATATGTATTTATTACTATACCTTCAGCAATGGATGTTAATTTGTGCAGTAACAAAGTAGAGATTGCCAGTATGAAATGGACAAATTGATGCAGCTTGTGTACAGCTAAGCAGCAGCCACTAAGTAAATCACAGGGGTAATACTTTTCTCCTGACATGACTGACATTTACGAGGACAATTTAGCCTTTAAATGTTCCGTAACTGTAAGGTGGGATGTCATCACGTCTTTTCATTTTCCCAATTTTTTTCTGCATGGTTCTCCTTTGAGCTGCCCCTATACTGGGTTTGCATAATAATTACAGAAGTGTTACCATCTGGTAAGTGACCTGGTTTACAGATTAAGGGAAAGTTTATTTCATAAAGATTAAAATGTAGATCTTTTAAAAGAAGTTGTCCCCCAAACTTATTTGATTTTCTGTAGCTCATCAAATTTTAATTCATGAAGTAAGCCGTGACTTTTTCCATAGTAAAACAGAGACGAAACTGGTCATAGCCTATCAGATAAATGTATTTTCCACCAGAAATGCACACCAGTGACTTCGCTTCAAGACGGCTGTTTTTCCCTGACAAATGCCGTTAAGTTCTCCCAGAAACACTCAGTTTATTTGTAATGACAAACACGGACTGTGTTTTATAGCAAATATTTAGGTAAGAATATTTGATGTTACTTCTCTGGATCAACTGGACACCCGCTAGTTGCACCGCAGGTTCGGCACGCTGTTATCGTCATTATTTAAAATTACCGAGACGCTTATCGCCTCCAGAGATAGGAAGCCAGGCGTACAGCGGCGTTGAGCGCCTCTGACCCTTGCGTCCCCCGCGTCCCCCTCATGCTCGGCGCCGAAGAGCCCTGCGGGACCAGACGGGCCCCAGCCAGGAGAGGCTCCGGTGGCTCCGGTGCCACCGACCGACGGCGGCGGGAGCGGGGCACCGGGGCCTCCCCAGCCCGCCGGCTGGCTGCGGGAGCGGCAGTCCTTAGGGTGACCGCAGCCAGAGAATTGCAAAGGCCTATTAAGTACCTCTACGGAAGGACGGCCTCCCCAAACTTACGACTCAGAGCAACTGCTGCCACCGAAGCGGCCCGGGAGCGCAGCCGGGCAGGCAGCACCGGCCAGACCGTTGCCTCTTCACAGAAGTGAAGGGGCCGCCCCCCCGCCACCAGGCCCCGGCAGCGCCGCGGCCGCCGGGGGGCGCTGCGCCACCGGCTACGGCGCCTTCTCCCGCCGCCCGGGCGCCTGAGGGCGCGGAGGGCGCCTCCGCCGGCCGCAGCCCCCTCCCGCCCCGAGGCCGCGGGAGGCGCTTGTTCGGCAGGGCCGGGGCTGCGCGGGGGAAGGCGCCCGAAGGTGGGAGGGGGGGCCCCTGCTCTCTCCCCTTGCACGCGGCGGAGGCAGCCGCGTCCCCAGGGAGGTTCCCCGGTGCCGTCCTGGCTCTCGCCTCGGCCCCTCCCCGAGGCCGCCGATGCTGCGCGCTCAGGGCCCCCTTGAAGGCCCGGGGCTGCCCCGCGGCAGCTGGCGGTCACTGGGCGGTTACAGAATCATAGAATGGCGTGGGTCGGAAGGGACCAGGAAGGGTCCTCTAGTCCGCCCCGCCTGCAGTGCGCAGGGAGCTCTTGGCGGCTACCCCCTCGAAGGCCCAGGCCGGAGGCACCGCCGGGGTGCCAGCTGCCTGTGGCCTCGGCCGTGTGGCTGAGGGGCCGCCGCTGGCAGAGGGGCCACCGGCCCCCGCCGGCCCTGGGCCCACCGTGCCCTTTGCCCAGCCGCCCCGTGGGTGGGCGCAGCCCGGGTCTGATGGCAAGAGGTAGCGGTGGGGCAGCGGCCCGGGAGGACAGGAAGGACAGCGCTTGGCCTCAGGGCGGGAGTCCTTTTTGCTGGTTCCGGTTTAAAGAAAAAAAGCAAATTCTCCTGTCTCGCCTAATCCATTTGAGATTTATTTTAACTTCTGCGTTGGTTTTTTTTCCTCCGCATTTTTATATCTTACTCCAAGCTTTTTTGCATTTTTATTTATACTCTCAAACAGAAAAAGTGCTTTCTTCTGTTTTGTGTGTAAGCATAAGCACCCTCTAGAGATCTTTCTAAATATTCTTATTCACTTTGGTTTTTTTTACTTCAGCATATTTCATCTGTGTCTTATTCATAGTGAAAACAAATACTTGAGTATTATGACAGCTCTTCTCAACTCTGCTGCTTGACCGTGATTACACAGCACTACCCGAAACGTCCCCGAGCCAGTGAAGTGGCTCAGAAGTGCTGTTCACAGCCCCTAGCTGAGCCCCTGTTCCTCTTCCAGCTCCGTCTCCACAGCTGATTAAAGCAACAGCAGTATAAAATGGAGGTTGGGATCATTTGTGCTAGCAGATCTCGTTCATCCTGGCCAAACTATTTGGTCCAGAATTAGGGAATTCTGACTTTCTGGATACTATATTCACCTCGGAGAGTGAGTTGAGAGACCCACCAGTCATGGGCTGCTGGCTACAGCTGTCAGCCTGACTTTTGGCCAAAGCTGTTGTGTAGCTTTCTATTTTAAACATAACATTCAAATTATATGTATAAACATTTAATGATTTTTTTTTCCCTGAGACTTCTTGAAATATCATAAGCAGGTAGAAATGAGACTATGTGTTTCTTGGTATTTCTAATCTTTAGGCAGTTATGCTGAGTCTTCACTTTCAGCTGTGCCAAGGAAGCACTGACTGGCACATCCTACCTGAGGCTGTGCTAACCTTTGCGGAAGACAGTGTCACCTAAGGGGGAGACGTGTAAACTTTCTGTAACTGAGATTACTTTTGTGTGAAATAAAATCTCTTCATTCATAGTATCTATCTGCCTTGAATTACACTGTCAAGTGAGGACATACTAAATGAGAGAAAACACTTAGAAATATCAAGTTCTGTGGTTCAATTCTGCTTGTTTTCATTCTTCCACAACAGTCGTAGTATAAAATAGGGAATCATGAGTGCTGTCCCTTGAAAGAAATCGGAAATGTCCTACAGCCACAGAAAGTCTTCTTTTCTACTCGTGTTTTACATCAGAACACCAAGTTGTATTTGCTTTCTTTTTATGGGAAGACTGTACAGGTGACAGGAGAGCGAGTAGGACTAAGCCTTGAGAGGCAAGTCAAGAGAAGGTGAGTCAAAAGAATAGTCTAGAAGAGAAGAAATTTTCATTAACAATTATTAAGACCTTTTTTTCTTTTCCTAACCTAATATTGGCATACAGTTAACCCCATGATGCATGATGCTTATTTCTTTGATGGCCTCTCAAAGAAGTTGTATCCATTTCCCACATTTGACTGGAGTCATGGGGCCTTATAGTGAACAGTATGTTGAATAACAGGCCTATAACAAGGACTAAGTGCTGAGAGGTGGTGAACATTAGGTTCGGCACAGTGCCATGCTAATGTGGTGGTACAGCTTCCAGATGGGAGCTGGCTCCTCTCCTGCCAGCTCAGAGCGCAGGCAGAACGAACACGTGCCTGCCTGCACCCACCTGCCCTAAGTCCCTCCACTTTCCCATAAGGTAAGAAAATGCATTATCACACAGAACATGCAGATTGCTCTATACATCCTGGTTCACATTTGTGCGAATGGTACTGATTTCCATATATTCCTGATTCGTCTTTAAACCAACAAATCTTCTTCAGAGTTTACTAGCTGAAGCTAAGCTTCTAAAATAAACTGTCTTGCTGCTGATAGGCTAGAGTTCATGTGCCATTTCCTTCTTCTGTAGTCTGGGGAACTGGTACTTCAGTCGCTTTCAAGAGGCTATTTAGGAACTGAGCAACAGTGCTATGATGATGTGAAGCCATTTGTTTCTTTCATGCTGGATGCTTGGGCAATGCAGCGTATGGGGTATGCCGTCTTGTGCAATGTACCACCACATATTAATTTATGCAGAACCAATCTGAACTGGAATTCCAGTTCCCCACACTCCCATCTGAGAAACACAAATGAAGCCCAACAGAACAGGATTGTGCCCTCCTGAGTATACCAATAACCATCCCACATCCTGTAGAGTGTTCTTTTATAGTGCGTTTATGGGATAAAGTTCTCCCACTAAAAATTGCTGCAGGAACATTCTCTGTTCATCAAAACATGAAACCAAGTGGCTGCTGCTTCTTGAAAAACATGAAGGCATTGTTGTGAACGTTGCTCTAGTATTTACAAGGGAATGGAAAAAATAGCAGCCTTTTAGAGAGATTTAACTCAAATCCCCATGTGCAGCAGCATTGCCTCCAGCCTAAAGTCAATATAGTTTTTGATCCTACGCCTTGCAATCTGAAGCTATCCTGTGGTTCTGCAGTTGTGTTTGTGTTGGAAGACACACAACAAATAACGAGAGGAAGGATATATGAGGTATCACAGAGAGCTATAGGGAAAGGGGTTGCGACTCCAAGGAGGGGGGTATCTTTGTGCATGTGGCCTCTGAAAACCAAAAAAATGTCTGTAGATAATATTTGCTTTCTCTACACTCCCTTGGGCAAACAAAAATAAAGGGCAGAGGGAAATGATAGGTTTTTTTAAGCTATAGCCCTTGGTTACTAAGGATCAGATACTGTTTTAATCTGTTGATCTACTGAGGAGGGGAGCAGAAAGTTTTAGCCTCAAACTCCTAGAGAAGGTTGTAGAGCAGACAGGAAATCCACACTGTAAATGGGAATCTGCCATGAGCTGGTCGAAATGCTGAAGTTCTGTTCTGGGGGGGGGGGGAAGCCATCTGAATTTGCTTTCATCTCCAGTTGGAATGAAAGGACAAAATTCATACTCCCCCATATACCATGTATTCCCCGAAGCTGAATTTTAGGAATACCAAAGTGGACTTTCAGAACATTTCATTTGAGTGAAGTCAGAGCATTTTGTCTTGATTAAGTCAAAGGACTTTGTTTCAGCTTTTGATTTGGAAGACCTTTGACACAGAAAATGATGGAAGCCTCTTCTCTGGAGGACATGTTGCTCCCTGAAAAACCTCATGGATTGTTTTTTCAAGCAAGCTGGGGCAGAAGAAGTTCATTGGAATCTAACTCTGCAATGATGGCCAGCTTCATAGTAATTCAAAAGTCACTAAAGCATTCTAGTAAGAGGCAGTATTAAGAGTGCCAGTAGCTTGAAAATCCCCAGTACCTGCAAGGATACTGGAATGCATCTTTGCTCTGAAGTTCAGCAAAAAAGATGATCTTACATATTTGTTACAGAGGTAGAGGAGGACAGCCCCTCCATCTTACATGCATCAGGCACTATGCGCAGCCTGCCCAGTCTTCATTAGCTTAAGACAGTGGTATATTAAAAACATTTTGACCAAGCGAAAATAAATGGCCTCAGTATATTCAAATTTTCTTATGTCCTTGGGAAATTGAAAATGCAGTAAAGGCACTGCAAAATACTGAGGGTTCCTTGGCTTTTGCACATAGAGATGGTTCAGATTCATGTTTTTACATGGCTGTTTGAATAGCCAGCTTATAAAGGTGAGAAAATGACTCGTCTTTACTGTGGTTTCTCCTGCTTCAGGAACTGGAGTACTCACAAGGTTACCTTGGCAAATCAATTATAACCTGATAATTGCACATTAGAGTACTAATGGAGCTGGTAATGGCATTCTTTTAGATATATTTTTTGTGCCACAGTATAATGAAATCTATTGAAAACCTTCTATAATTTTCAGTAACATTTTAAATGAGCATAATTAAGAAGATGAGTTCAAAGAAAAGAGTAGTTAGTAACTGGGCAGTTAATTGTGACTGGTTGTTAGTTTTTAGTTGTAACTAGCAGTTGTTATCCTGAGGTCAACTTCCTTTAGAAAATGGCAGGAGAGCCTTGCCAAGCAGCCAACAACCCAGGCTGTGGGGTGGAAATAAAAGTGTTACAAAAAATAATGATGGAAGCATTACAAATAGATTAAATGTTCATCAGTGGGAACAAGGAAAGAAAGAGCAAGAGAAGACATCGTTGTTGGCCTCAAGGGAATTATAAAGGAAGCAAGCTAAGGAACTTGCAAGCAAGGAAGAGAAGGATTCAGACTAAGAACAAGTGAAAACAGGCATATTATCTTGGCCCAAGAAGTCCATCACTGCTGGCTTTTGTGAAAATAAAATCAGATGTAGAACTTAATATTCACTAATCATTAAAAAGATGATTAAAAAAAGTTTTGTGACTAAATGCAAGCAAAATTTCACAGGTGAGTGGGTAAGGGAGAGGGGGACTGTTGCCCATAGCTGACAAAAAGCAAAATGCATGGAACAAGCAAAAATGAAGAGATGGGGACAATAGTGATTAATTGCAATTGAGCTCTTAATGGCAACAGATTAACTTCAGGTTCTACAAAAGAAAGACATGAAATGTGTACTGTATTATCTGATCTGATACTGAGGAGAAGGGCAGTTATTTTAAAGGAGATTCATATGGTTGATAAGGAAGAAGTAAATAAGTTTAAATTAAGACATGGGAAACAGGGAGGAACAAAACAACAAACACTGTCAAGGAGATGGACTAGATGACCTTGCAGGTCTTCTCTATCTCATGCTTCTTTGACTCTTTATGAAGACAGCAGGGTCTCAGTAGCAGATATTTAGGATATCATGTTAATGGCCAACTTCAACAGAGTTGTCCAGCTACAAAAAGTCTGCTTTTCTGTAACCTCTTTGTAATTTTAGAATAATGAAGTTACTAAAATGCAGCTCTGAGTTTCATCAAATCGTATCTTTAAAATATTGGCAATGAGTAGAGGTGCAGCCTTTCTCATTACAGTCCAAGTGTGGTGGTATCCGAGCTGTGAATTATTTTGGTGTTTTTCCAGTTACTTTCTACTCTGCTGAGAATAACTGGGATATTTGGCTGTGCTGATCTGCAGTCACTTCACATAGATGCCACCCTGTTCACAGGCTGGCATGCATCCAGTTTGTATTTGTGGCCCCCGTAGTTTGCTCTAGCCTTGCACTGGGCCGTATCATTGCACGCCATTTCATAGAATCATAGAATGGTTTGGACTGGAAGGGACCTTAAAGATCATCTAGCTGCAACCCCCCCACCTTCCACTAGACCAGGTTGCTCAAAGCCCCATCTAACCTGGCCTTGAACACTTCCAGGCATGGGGCATCCACAACCTCTCTGGGCAACCTGTTCCAGTGCCTTACCACCCTCATAGTGAAGAAATTCTTCCTTATATCTAATCTAAATCTACCCTCCTTCAGTTTAAAGCCATTACCCCTTGTCCTATCACTACACACCCTTGTAAAATGTCCCTCTCCAGCTTTCTTGTAGGCCTCCTTTAGGTACTGAAAGGCTGCTATAAGGTCTCCCTGGAGCCTTCTCTTCTCCAGGCTGAACAACCCCAACTCTCTGAGCCTGTCCTCACAGGAGAGGTGTTCCACCCTCTGATCATCTTCGTGGCCCTCCTCTGGACTCACTCCAACAGGTCCATGTCTTTCTTATGCTGGGGCCCCCAGAGCTGAACACAGTACTCCAGGTGGGGTCTCATGAGAGTGCAATAGAGGGGGAGAATCACCTCTCTCGACCTGCTGGCCATGCTTCTTTTGATGCAGCTCAGGATGCGATTGGCTTTCTGGGCTGCTAGCACACATGGCTGGCTTGTACTCAGTTTTTCATCCACCAGTAACCCCAAGTCCTCCTCCAAAGGGCTGCTCTCAATCCACTCATCACCCAGCCTGTATCTATGTTTGGGATTACCCTGACTCAAGTGCAGGAGCTTACACCTGGCCTTGTTGAACTTCATGAGATTCACATGGGCCCACCTCTCAAGCCTGTCAAGGTCTCTCTGGATGGCATCCCATCCCTCTAGAGTATCAACTGCACCACTCAGCTTGGTGTCATCAGCAAACTTGCTGAGCGTGCACTCAATCCCACTGTCCATGTCCTCAACAAAGATGTTAAATAATACTGGTCTCAATATGGACCCCTGAGGGACACCACTTGTCACTGGTCTCCACCCAGACATTGAGCTGTTGACTGCAACTATTTGAGTGCAACTCTTTGGGTGCAACCATCCAGCGAATTCCTTATCCACTGAATGGTCCACCCACCAAATCCACATCTTTCCATTTTAGAGACAAGGATGTTGTGTGGGACAGTATCAAATGCTTTGCACAAGTCCAGGTAGATCTGAACTGGGCTGTTCTGGATGTTCCAGCTCCGTAGGGAAAAAAAAAATGAGAAAATACTAGTCTTTGCACCCAGACCCATGGAAGTGTTGGATCAAATTGCTAAGGGTACAGCCAGCCAGTTACAGGAATGCCATGCAGTGTTGAATTAAATCAAAGGGTACTAAGATGATAAACCCATATTTCCAGTGCTGCCCCCACTGTTGTCTGTATTTAGATGAGTTGGACAGGATTTTTGCACTGGATACCAATATCTTGGATTTGATTCTTGCAGAAGAAGTAACTGAGTACTTTATGGTACTGGACAGATGGATATGGGAACCCAGCTGAGAACTAGTGATGCTGGGTCTAGCCAGCCTGGTCGGGTGCCCCTCATCCCCAGCCCTCACCAGCAGTCTTCTCTGAGGACACGCAAGCTGGAAGAAGCACTGCCTCAGAGAGAATTCTCTAGTCATCAATCACAGAATTACAGGTTATAATACATGTCTGGTGCTCGTCTAAGTCCTTGGTTTTGGGCAGATGCAAGGTAGTTGATTTCTGAGTTCTCCTTCCCAACTAAACAAGAATGACTGCAAATGCAGAGATGGTGATAAGGTACTTTCTGACAGTCCATCCACCAGTCACTTTCTTCCTAAGCACTTGTTTTTTTCCTGCTTGCCCATACTGTTCTTTTTTTTATTTGCAGTCATGTTCTGACTGTTAAAAAAGACAAGCAGCTGCAGAGTGGTGTAACAGGCATGACTGCTGGAAAACATCTTCTCTAGAGCTGCACTTTACCCTCGATTTTCCGTCTCTCCTGGGCAACTCTCTCACTCATACCTAGCCCTCAGCCCCTGCACAAGAAGCATTTGAGAATCCCCCTTCAGGGGTGGTAGATGGCCAGAAGGACCCTTAGCCAACTCTTCCCAGCCATAGTATCTTTTGGGAGTTAAAGACCCTTCCTCCTCCATCCCTTCCCTACGTTGAGGTCAGGCCATTTCAGCCTCCAGGAGTTATTGTGGTAGCAAATGATTTGTGTGAGCAGAACCAGATGTTAAAAACTTTTCCACTGAAACATCCCATGTAATTTGTTTCAAGTCTGCTCTGCTCAAAGAACATCTCTGTGTTCTAGGAAAATCACGGTACCTTTTCTTCAGGTTGTTATTTTTTTTATTTTCATGCAAAGGCCAAGGTGCTTCAGGACAGTGGGAAATAATCAGTCTTATTAAAATTCATGTCCAGCTCTGCACATGCGTGGATTCATCAATAGTAAAGAAAATGTTTGTTCTCTCTCATCTGCATTAGCACCAGCCAGAGCAATGGGTGATTCCATCTCATGGGACATGGCTCCCTCCATTTAGAGGGGAGATAAGCTGTTACAAATACATAGATTGGGTCAAAGGCTTTCAATAGCCCATATAGCCCAGTGGAAAGTGCAGCTCTCAGACTGTCTGAAATTCACTGAGGTGTAGAAGAATGCCAAGCAAACCCTGCACCTCTAGGACTATGTACTCAGAAAGCCATTCTCTTAGTGGTGTAAGGTCAATGCTAGCAACAAGATGTCTTGCACAGAGAAAGCATATGTATGACATCAGCAATTCTTTGTGTTATTAATAATGGCACCTGTAGTTACTGAAATCATCCACAGCATTTTTTCTCTAGTTCTACTAGCATCAACACCATCATCAGATAATCAAGTACCATAGGTGTCTTTTAATTAGGGAAATCCAGGGAGTGGTTGACCACTGAAGACCAACAGATCCGTAGTGGTGGGTTCCCACAGGAGCCTGTCCCTGTTTTGATTTAAACAACAGAACTTGATGATTTGGAAGGTTTTTTATCTGAACCCTCTTGAGAGGGAGGTTCTGTGCTAACAAACTCCAGGCACTGACTCCAGACTATATTTACTAGTCCTGAGAAAGCTGAGCTTTCATTAATATTAGTGGCTTTGTGGTGCATTGGCTTGCTGCTCAGTGTTTGTAAACTTCTCAGTCAGTTCCTCCCGGTCTCCGAAGGGAGTGGAGCTGCTACAGCTCCCCAGGGCAGTGATGCAGCTGACACCCAGCTCCTCCAGTCTGTCCCTTGCTTGCACAAATCTCAGTAGCAAACTAATTGGAAATGCCAGGATCAACTATCAGAGAATATGTGAAAAGGGTGGAGTCTCAGGCTAATCAGACTATCTCTTGCAGATAGTTTGTCTAGCTTTAGCTTTATAAACAGTATGTATTCTGCTTCCTACTGCTGCCTGAGGGTGTGGGAGACAGTGTGTACAAACACAACTGGGAAAGCCCCTAATACATACTGTCTTTTAATAGAGTATGTCCTAGAGAGGAAAAGAATAAACGTTAGTAAACAATTCTGACTTTCCCCTAACCTTTGCAATGAAATCATCCTATAATTTATGGTTTGATTTTTTAAAATAACTTTTTATTGGATGAACAAGCTCATGTGTGCATAAAAGAGTTCATCAGTCAAGAACATATATACACAACTCCTAAAGACTAGGACGACTAGGCTCCTTTTCTTTTTTCCCCACAGAAAAAGGAGTCATGAAAAATGTCTTGAGTATGAGTTGGAATCCAGACAAAAGTGGAAAAAACCTGCCCTTTTTGTGTTTTATGGCACTCTACTATCTTTCTAAAGTTATGGTTTTTTGTATAAGCACTCAGCAGATTTAAGGTGAGATAAAGTGTCCATTTTTTTTTTTACCGCCTTTTTTTCACCATAGCACCTGGGATCTTAAACAAAAAAAAACCTCCTTGTGATTTATCAGCCCTAATTGTCTCACAGTGGGGTTTCAGAGAGGAGATCATTAGCACAGCCAGACATAACGCAGATGTTCCAGTGATGACATGTCAGCAAAAGCAGTGCATTTCTCTTTTGCTTCCTCCCTCTTTCTTGGTCCTTATCTAATCTCATTCCCCTCAACACATTTGTCATTTATATTGGTGTGATGTTTGTTAGTGGGAGTGATGGGGAAGGAGCAGCTCTCGCAGCATGGCAGGGCTGTGCTGCTGGTGGCGGTGAGCACCGCTGGGGTGGGCTGGTGGTTCAGCTGCCAGGGCAGGGAGGTCTCAGAGGTGGGGTGTCCCATGCAGCCCTGTGCACTGTGAAGCTAGCTCATTTACTGCGAGGTGTGCTCTGCTGCACATGGCCATGGCATATCGGCACACAGAGTAGTGTCTATTGGGATCTTAGTAGGATTAGCAGGGATTAGCAGGACTGCCTTGGATATGCAGGCAGCCAAGTGGCTGTTTGTGTGTCACACCTGAGAAAACCATCCCACCAACATTACCTGCGTAAAACATCTCAGCTGCTGTCCTGGCTTCATGTCCCAGCCCTTTCCATGAAGCTGTTCATTTGCAGGCCACCTGGGTGAAGAAGGCTCACAACAATTCAGCTGCTGCAGCACACTTATTTAAGCAAAGTATTATTTATGAAGATTTTCCTTTAAAAAATAAATGTCCTCTGGCCTGAGGGAAAGCAATAAATGCTCTAAATTATGTTCTCAATCCAGAATTAATCTGGGTGACTGGGCAAGGGAGTAAAGAAGGGATGAAACAAGAGCTTCAATTTATAAAGAAGCAGTTTCCCCTCCAGCTGCCTGGCAGTCTGCGTTGGGGAGCACAGAACATAGGGCACCTCTGAGTCTGAAAAGGTAAAGAGTAAAAATTGCGATTATATCTAGAATTTTAAAACATTTTCTTTAAGGAAAAACCCTAAGGAACAGAAAAGATGACAAAGAGCCGAGATAACCATCTTGATAAGAAACATTTCCCAAAGAAACACCAATGGAAGCCCTGCCAAATCAGGATCCTTAGTGCATGGTTATATATAAACTCCTTCTCCTTTCCCCTCAAACCTATGCCACATGCAAAATTTATTTTATTCTTGTCATGGCAAATAATTCCATGGCTGCTTTCCATTTTAGGAGTGAAGGCCAAACTGTTTAAGTACAATTGCACCCATTTTAAGTTTCAGTATATCTGCACGCATAGTTATAACTCTTAACACATTTACAACAGAAATGTCATACAGAGGCATCATATCTCCCACTGTATTTTGTGTGTTTCTAACATGAGGAAGCCAGAAATGGGGTAAGACAGAATGCTCATCAACTTCCAGCTTCCAATTTCCCTTTCCCCATTCGTTAAGCAAGCTGTGGAAGACTTTTGGAAAAGCTGAAGAGCTCACAGCTGCTGCTGTTCCACCCCAGCCAAGACGTCCACAAAGACACAATACCTATCCTCCTTCCCACCCCCTATCGCTCTCCATCTGGAGAGAAGAAGGGAGGTTTTGGTAGCACCTCTGACTTTGTGATGGCAAAGGGATACAATATGGGCTTCAGTGCTCCTGAGTCTTTTGTAGCTGACCATTACCATTAAAATTAGTGCCTCCAAACAGGAATTCTCTTCTACAATTGACTAACAAGTCCAGAATTAAACTTTTTGTGGCACAGATGCTCACATGCTTTTCCTGCTGTATCTGCACAGCACATCACTTCCCTGAATTATGTTTCTCAGAACGCACTCAGCATTGGTTTCAGAACAATGCATTTCCCATCTAAATGCATTTCCTTAAAGCTGAAAACAGACATACAAACCCAGGGCCCAAAGAGGACTGATTTGGGCACAGGAACCTGTCTTCTACCAGAAAAGGAAACAGGGTTGGCTTTGTCATTGGGACTGACTAAAACCATCACTGGGAGTGATACACTTTTTCTCAGTGTGGGTAAAACGTTAGTGATTTGTCCCTTCCTTGCGGGATGTCACCTCAGTAGGTCAAGAAAAGACCCTGCATTAACCGTTAGGATTAAATTGGTCGCTTAAAGGGAGGTTGCCGTGAAACACTTCCATCTGGAGTAAGTCCTGTAGTTTCCCAAGTAACCCTGTGTTCTGCATGGCTAATAGCACTGGCTTCTAAGCTTGCTGCTAAAGAGCTTATTAGTGTGTTAATAGAGCAGTGGAGGTAACAGATTTTTTTTACCAGTCAAGATGCATTGATGGAAAATCTGTTCTTGTCTACCTATATCTTAAAAATGAGACTATAAATTTACTTGATAAAAGCTGCAGCACTGACAGAAGGCAGACTTCTTTAAAACATTTGATATTGTAGGTTACTTTGATTGCAAACTAGCTTCAGTCAGAATCAGCATGGCCCACATTGAGTGGATTACCAACTAAATAGACAATATGAGGCAAAATATAATTTGGAAGCAGGAGAACATTGGCAATAGAGTGTCATCACTAGGCAGGTGTATTTCTAGGAGGAATCCACTTTTGCTCCCATGTTATTTGATGTTTTTATCAATAATCCCATAGGAAACATAAGCATTACTATAATATTAACATATATAAAATATTAATATAACATATTGATAACAAACTCCCCATCCAAAGGAGAAGTGTAAGAAGATGTAGCAATTGTGTGCTGAAGTTAAACAAATTTGGACTGCACATGAGACACGGACTTTCAACAGTGAGGACAGCTAAATATCTGGCAAATATCTAATCAGAATGTCTGTCAGATGAATTTAACATAGTGCGTAATTAATTCTTGTGTAACTGGATGTTCAGGAGACGCAGATCACCACTCAAGCATGAAGAATGGCAAAATCTGAGGCACAGTATAGTCTTTAGTTTCATGATGATGGACTGTCAGGCCAGCGCTTTCATAGCTGTCATGTCATGTTGGGACCAGTGGATTTGTTTCAAGCGTAAGCAAGGAGATCTCCATTCTCTGTCCTAGCTTTTCCACATTTTTAAACACAATTTCTCCTCCACATCCATTCTGGTGACACATATAACTAGAAGGAATAGTTACTAGAGATGGTGCAGGAACAAGTCAAGCACACATGGGAATGTTTGAAAAGCCAGTTACTAGATGCACTGCAGATGTTGCTCATTTGGAATACTGGTAGCTGTTCTGCTCACCACTATTTCCAAAAATATACTAAACACTGATGTGAATAGCAAATTCTTTTCTTAATCAATAGTTTCACTTTGGCGTAGTTTTGTTCTATGTTAGACAATTTAGAAAGGAAAGAAAAAGTGACTGCAAATAGAAGCTAGAATATCTCAGACAAAAAAGAAGGTCCACAATGGGGAAGGGGGTTTTCCATTCTCCACTGAGTGGCATTTTTAAAAACAAGTAGAGTTCAATATTTCTTCACAGAAGCTTGTCCTGAGCCTGGCATGCTTGTGGGAAAAGCAAAACAAGAACAGTATGCAGGATATTGTATACTACAAATACTCCAGGCATTATGAATGGAAAAAAAAAAAATCTATCACTGTAGATGTTATTGCCTCATAGGTTGTTTTCTTCTCTTCTCTGACTTTCATTATTCCAAAATTAGTTTGTTTATAAACTAAAAAAATTTATAAACTCTGTGTAAAAATTCCAGAGATAATGGTTTTATAGATACATTAATTTAAAATAAGCTTGTGACTTTTGCTTAAATAAATATTAAGGGCTTCAAACATTGACCCTTCTTTTGGGGGGCTTCAAACATTGACCCCTTCTTTTAAAGTTGGTTTTAAGCGGTTAAGTATCTGGGGAAGCTTCTTCTTTTTAAAGAGGGATTTAAAAATACAAACAGATGCAGATAAACACTTGAATTTCAGGATCAGAAATAGAGCTTTTGTTTAAAAAATATTTAATGGCAAACTACATCAGCTTGAGAAGCGAGTGGTTTTGAACTGCGTATCATTCACCTTCATGAAACAAGAAAAACCCCCAACCCTTGAGAATTGTGGTGAGACAGATATCCTAGACATGCAAGAGATGCAGGCTGGATCGATCCTCTGCATGTGTATTTCCCCAGCCTTCACATCACTAATTTACACCAAAGAAAACTATTTTCTTTTTCTGTCTCTTCATCCCATATGCTCCTCAAAATTCAGAGTTGAGCCTGAAGGTGGAAGATGTCACCCTCCAACATAGTACCTGTAACAGGTGAATGAGGGTGTGGCAGATTTGGTACTACTGATATCCAAGCCAACATCTATGCAAAGGGTTTTTTTCTCTGCCAAACACCCCTGATGCCAGCTGACTTCAGTGGGGTCTGCAAGCACTCAGCTTGTCAGAAATACATACCAAAAAGTATCAGAATTAGCCACTTATACAATTTGCTGCTACTATTATGGCTGTGGCTTCTTACAGTTAGGTCAAGACAGGTAAAGTTTCTGATGCTGAGATGCTCCTGATGTTGTGTGTGAGGTTGAGTGGGTAGCACTGACATAAATCCCCACCCATGCTCTCAGCAGGGATGCTGTTGCAGTCCCTCACTGGAATTTGCACTGGGGCTATGCTCTGTGAACAGCAGCAGCACGTATCTGTACTTCCCAAGAAGAGAAGAAAAATGGCTGCGTGGAAGAAACTTCCGCGTTACAGACATTCCAGTTGCTCCTTTGAGCCACAGCCATAACTGTCTCCAGATGTAACCCCATTTTCCTTGTAAGGAAGAAAAACATGGAAAAGATTTTTGGTGGGTGTAAACCAAACTGAGAAGTACTGAATGTAACGAATGAAGATGGCTTTATGCAACATCTGACTACAGCCAGTGAGCTGAGTCACACACACAAAGCCATGCAAGTGCTAAACCCCATCAGATGCCTCTGTCTAGGTGAAATTCATCTTCTTGCCTAACATTGGATGGGAGAGGAGTATGCATGTGCTGGTGCATACACAGGACGGGAAATCTTTGCCTCAATTTATGACTTCAGCAAGGAGCTCTGTGGCCCCTGCAGCTCCTGCTGCGAACTCTGGGCTAGATCAGAAGGTGTTGCATACATCTTGCCTGGGAGGTTTTGATCACAGCAAACATGTATATACAAGGCTGTGGCAGCTCCACAGCTCTCATGCTTCTCTGTAGATGCTCTCTGAAGCAGGAAGAAGGTACTCAGTGAAAGCGCTCCATTTTCACACTTAAGTGTGTCCTGATGGGAGTATGGTGATCATTTTGGACTTCAGTTTAACTTTTGGGCATAGGCACATGCTCGCCCAGTCTTTGTGTGAAGAAGAACACTTCTGACTTTTCATGGCTGGAGGGTCACTGCAGCTAAGCCTCTGCCTAGGCCTGACAAAACAGTAAAACACCTTTAGTTCCCCAGCCTGGGACCCCTATCTGACACTACGACTAAGGGCAATGGTGAGGGAACCACAACCGGGTGTGCTATTTTGGCCTTATTGTGAGTAACAGCATCGTGGTAAAGCTGAAGTGCTGACTGAGGTACACTGTCTTTTAACTGAAATCATCAGCGTCTGCTCTCCGCCCAGAGGAGCTGTGGATGGACCTGCCCAAGCGCTCTCATAGCTGTGCCATTCACCAGAGAACCAACTGAGCAGAGAGAGGAGTTGCAAGAAGGAAGTGTGGTCCCCAGAAGAACTTTGGGGTTTGTTTGGACTTTAGTCTACTGGATGGAGAATTCACGGCAGCGGTCTCAAAATATTCAGATAGTGTTTTACCATTCAGTTGTATTGACCCTGCTGATGCATTGTTGTGCTGTGTGCCCCCCATTAATGAAAGAAAAACCATGGGTTTATTTTCTCTGAACAGGTGTAAAGCACAGCTTGTCAAGGGACCTTCAGGCAGATATTTAGCTTTTCCTGAGGTTGCAGCTGAGTTGATGAGCCTATCATATTTGTAAATTTAAAAACAAACCCCACTGAAATGAAATAGCTGAACCAAGTCACTTCTGCCACCATCAACGTGGGGCATCTCCTAGATGTTGCCAAATGTGGCATCATAGCATTAACTTTTTCTTCACCCAGAAGCCCTCCTGAGGCTGTCAGTTTTCTGAGTCGACCTGACGCCCAGAGCTGACCTCTGCCCTCGGGCTGCTGCTCCTTCACCCTTTTAGTAAAATGAGCCCTGAAAGGAAGCTTTAGAAGACGTGGACCCACTAAGTTTAATTCTCTTGTCCAGGAACAGTTACCACTAAGACAATAGCATAAGAACAGAAAACATGAAAACCTTTACTCATTGGTGACACCAAACTTCATTTTTGAGAAGGCCCAGGAGTAGAAGTAAGGACATGGCGGCAAGTGAAGACCTGCTGAGATATGATGGGCATTTGAATTGCCACTGCAAAACATCTCGGTGTGGAGCCTGCCATTTTGGTACGTGTGAGATACAGTAGTTCTCTTCCAAGGACAGTCTGAACTACTGATTCAATAATTCACATTTGAAAGAAAAATCTGCATACACAGATGCAATAGGGAGAGATTATTCCATATTTTATGTCAACACATAGATATCCTATAGAGTATTGTTCCCCCCCCCCCCCCTTTTTTTTTTTGGTCTGGTTTATGTTTAGATTCTTATTAAAAACATGTGAAAGTATCACAAACATGAATTTAGCTGCCAAAAGTTAGGCCCCTAAAACCATATGTAGGTATCTAGAGTGGCTGATTTTCAGAGATGGGGGCTCAGAGTGTGGCAGAGCAAGGTGTTGAATTAAGTGCCTACATACAAATACAGGTGCTTGTTTTAAGCAATCAAATTGGAAAAATTTTGGCCAGTATGTTCAGGAAAGAAACATGAAAATGGTGAACTTCTGAGCATCTGACAAGTTAAATGCTTAAATGATTAGCAGAACATGGCAAGGCTGTAAACTTTCCAAGATATTCACTGGGAATCTCAAACAAGATAGTTGGAATTCCAGGCTTCTTCAAGTTCATTTGTTATTGGCAAGGGACCACATTTAGACTGACTGTTACCAAACCTAATGCTGATTTAAGAGAAATTTAGGAGCCTTAGTTCAACAGAGCAATTTGTACCACATACTAGTTGGGGCTGCCAGCCTGTGGAGGTATCCAACCTTAACAGTGCTGCTTCTTCTGCTGCTGTCTCTAGATGCTTACGCTTTACTCAGAAGTGTATCAGCGTGAGCACTTCATTGCCAGAGTTTTTGGAACTCGTGCAGAATAACTTAAAACTCTGCGGAGGCCTGAAGCCACTCAGCCCGCTCAGGCTGTGCTACACACTGACAGGCTCAAGAAAGGACCAAAGGAGAAAGGGACACTGCATGTATAACAGCCTCTTGCCTACCGTACTCAACCACAGAACACCATTGGTGCAGAAGAGGACGCTGGACACCCAGAACTCACAGGAGAGCCGAGTGTCCTTCTGGTACTCAGTGAGAGGGGAGCATCCTAGGGTGGGTAAAAGCCTGTGCTTTGGGCCTGCTTGTGCATTTTGTAATGCAAACTGCTCACTCCTATAAGCAGACCATAACTTTCCAGTCCTAGAAGATCAGTCCGATTGGTTGACTGCAGCCAGACTCTCCCACTCCCTCTCCCTCCAGCTCTGTGGTCCTGCTGCATGGTGGGCTGCTGCGAACTGCAGCACAGCCGAGAGCAGAGCAGGCAACGCAGGGCTGAGACGAGCTCCTGGGCACAGCCTCTGGCTGCTCGCCTCTCCACCTTGCACAGCAGTGCTCTTCTGAAAATGGAGCCTCAGGACAGTGCATCCTGGTGGCACCCAGTGCCTCAGCCCTCAGCGAGGCAGGAAAAAAAGCCCAAGTTGGCACCTGCTGTTTCCTCCTTGGCACCAGACTCGAGTGTTGCTGGATGGGCTCAAGGGAGTTGCTGGAGAGCAAACCCACAGCTGTCACTTCCACTGGCTGTATAAGGCGTTGGAGTAACTAGGAGAGATGCTCTGGATTGCCTTGATGGGCCAGATGACTTCTATTTAGGTATTAAGATGCCTAATTTAGGAATCCAGAATAGGAAGTCTGCTTATGGCCCTGGTGTGCTATGAACATTGCTTATTATGCTGTTCATAATCGTGTCATTGTTTCCGTATGGTTCCTGTTTTATTATATCCATCTGCTGCTCCATATTTTATATTTGAAGTGCAGGCTTTCTGTGCCACAAATTTGCTCTGTGCTTAGCACATAGTACAGGCATGCCAACACCCAAATTCTGCACTTCCCCTGCAGCCTCTGGTGGAAGTACTTAACAGTCAAATGAAAAAGTTAAGACAGTAGATCAGAAAAATGCTTCGTTTCTACTTAGAGCACCAGCATTTGAGTTGTTTGCCTGCTGGTGCCTGCTATCTATGGTAGCAAAAATTCAGGACTTAGAGGGCAAATTAAGAGTGATTCTCCTATCAGTCTTTTTAAGGTGTAGACATCACTGTCAGTATGCTGAGAAGAAAAGACAGTTTCCATGAAAGCTTTAGATGCCATCTTTACACCGGTGACGCAAGCCAGCCAAAACAAGGAAATAAAACGTTAACTCACAGTCTCCACTGTCACCCTCTTCTACTCGTGGTGGTTTCACAGCAGCTTTGGCTGCCAACATGAAGTGATCCTGCTAGGTTTAACAAAAGGCCGTGCCTGGGCCAAGATTTTCAAGCGTTGCAATGTTTCTGAGTGCTCAGCTTCAGGCAGATCTGATTTTTCAGAGGGCACCCAGGGATTCAATGCCCCAGTCACTTCACCTTCAACCACGACTCATTTGAGTCAACACCCCAGCCTGGATGTTGCTCAGGGACACGCATTTTCCTTCCTCAAAATCCTGTTCGATGATCTGATACATGGTTGGTTTTGTACCTGTACTCCCAGTCTGGGCTGTGCATCCCTTCAGTTACAGAGACAGAAAAGCCAATACTCTGGTGTGCAGTAGAGCAAAGGCGAGGCTCTACATTTCTAACTTGTTGCTGAAAAGCTCCAGAGTAATGTGTTGAGAAGCTCTAGAAATTACGTGCAATTCCTAGATAATTCTATGTTCGAAAGAAAAGCAAGCCTGATCCCTTTGGTGTCCATGGATCCAAAGTTGAAAAGAGAAGTATTTAATATTAATAGTTCTTCCCACCTGAATTGTTCTACACAACAGCTTGGAAAACTATTATTTGTATAATATTTCAGTAGCTTTATATGTGACTGGATTGATGATAATGGAATAAGCACACTTTTTCAGCAGGCCTGAGATGAATAAATAGCTTAAATCACAATACCCACAATTACTTTCCTCTTCAGTTTGGTTTTACTTTATTTCACCAGTTGTAACTGGTGCCCCTAATAAAACAGGCATAAGCAGCTAAAAAATAACCTTATATGGTTTCATGGGTCTGTGGGGAAAGAAAGGGAGCAGTCACACGCTTCTCCAATACAGGCACTTGAACTTGCAGCAACTGCTCCCTGGAGGCTGACGGTATTCAGCATTGAAACAGCATTGTAAGTTTGCTTCAGCCTTAGAGAAATAGGAGAGACCTTGTTTCCACCCAAAGAGCTTATTATCTGTAAGATTTATCCAGCACTGTTCTTCGGTGGCCCCGCTGCAGATGAGGATGTGAGGGATGAAGTGCTTTGCCCAAAATTACATGAAGCTTGTGGCCAAGCCGATGAACAGACAGTTTTTGCCCAAGTTCAGCCCAGCACCCAAGCACAAGGCCATCCCTTCCCTCCCATGTCCCTGATGTACGGTGGCAACAGCGGCCGCCCCAGAGGAAACTGTAGGGCCTGGGGTGGTGGTGGGGAAGCTGCTAATAAAGCTCCAGGGTACATATTACATGGGCACCTTTGGAGATCAGGCCTGCCTTAGCAGCCAAGACGAACTGGCAGAGCTCAGCTAGGGAAAGGTCACTGGGACAGGTTGTTCTGAGGGGCGGTCTGCACGGAACGGGTCAGGATATTGTCCTGGGACGTAGGGGAGAAGCCCAGAAAGAAAAAAGGGGCAAGAGACGTTAGATGGAGCAACAAGAGAAGAACAGAGAGATGGTTTATCATTGAGAAGGCATATGTGTGTGTGAAACAGCAGGATATGAGTGATTTGGGAGACACAATCCCCAATGTGCGCTTGGGTATCTGTGACAACATGGCCATTGCAAGCTGCTCTTCGTGTAACCACTCAGCAGCCCTGTGAGATTTACACAGCTGCTGTCCCCTCTCTGAGAGGACTAAGCTCTGTCTGCCCAAGCCTCCCTGGGGAGGAGGTGGGGGATAGCCGTGGGGTGAGACCAGCCTTTGGGAGATCTGTGGTGCCCAGCTGGGGTCATGTCACATCACAGGGCCGGGAAACAACTGCAGTCAGGAGTGGGGGAAAGAGAGCTGGGGAGCTGCTGCTGTTGCCGCGTGGGGAGGCTGGGGGCGGGATTTACAGCTGGAAGCCCAGGGAGGAGCTGTGAGGTGGTTGGAGGCTGGGCAAGCCACCCATCTGCAGGAAGGAGCGAAGGCACATGGACCGAGACAGAGGAAGAGAGTGCAGGGAGGGAACAGGGAGGCCAAGCACAGAGCCCCTTAGTCCTCTGGCAGCCAAGGAAGCCCCTTTCCATGTGAGGTCTGGGGCAATGCCATGCACTGAAGCCAATCCGCGTCTTTCCAGGCACTGCTCCTCATCGGCAGTCCTCACACCCCTTGCTGCCACCTCCCTTTTTCCCGCAGACCTGCTTAGGAGGTCCCTTTGAGGGGTTAATTGAGGGGGTGGTAGTTAAAAGCTCACCAGCTCAGCTTTCTGAGCATGCTTGAAAAAGACAGCTCACATTTTTTCCTGCACTTCATTCCCACTCTCTGGAAAAAGCATTTTTGTGATAATAAAACCAGCTAAACACAATCTACATAAGATCAGTATATGCTTGACATAGCGTACCAACTGCAGTGATGATGCTGAAGAGTCCGCAACATGTTCTGCAAGAAGATTTGCTCTTAAAGACATTGCAGTGAGTCAATGTATTTGAAACCTAATGGCTTCACACAGATGTTGTTTGCTTAAAATGGCTGGAGGGTTAAGTTCAGGCTTACTTTGTTCTACTAAATTACAGAACAAAAACTTGGCTGGTTGCTTAGTGAAATAATCTGTAATAGATACCATAGGACTGACTTTTTGTGTATATATGGGCATTAGAAAAGCAGAGTGGAGACTAAACACCCCTTCACCCCCAAAATCAAGCAGAATATATTCTCATAAGTCATATGGGAATTGCTGAAAAGTTGCAGACATGTTCGTGAGACAGGAGATATCCTCAGCTTTTTAAACAAAAAGCAGATGGAAAGGAGATGGCATTGATTCTCTGCAATCCGAACCAGTTGAGTGTGGAGGAGCCAATGGAGCAGATAATATTAAACAAGCAGCACCCAACAGAGCAGAGCAAGATGCTCCAGAAACCTTCGAGGCAAAGGGTGTATGTCCGAAGGACCGAGAACTGTTACGGTATCAGGATTTTCCCCTCTTGTGAGAGTCACTGCTTGTTGTGGAGCGTGGAAGATTCCCAGTCAGCCACAGCTGTGGTTGGAGCAGCCCAGCCGAGGGAAGAACATGGTCTCTCCCCCTCACTTTGTGTTCCTGCCTCATCTATCTGTTAGCGAGTATCTTGTTACATTAAACACAAATATCACTGTTAGTAATGTCTAAGTAAGTGCTTCATTAGTACCATAATATATTAAATGTAGAATTAAATAAATAGTATACTTTAAAAATATAAAGCAAACCATTCATTACAGCCAAACTTAAATAGGATCATTGTCATCTTCACTTCATCAATTAACTTTTCAATTCCATTGCTGATTTACTTGTGCCTCCTTCATCTGTTAGCAAAGAATTACTTCAGTTTAACTACTTAAAACTGTATATAAGGACTGAAGCTATATACACATATAGAGAAGCTTCTTAATGTATGTTACAATGCTTGATAAATAAAAAAAATAAATAAAAAATCCCACTTAAACCCCACTTTACTCCTCAGGTCTCCTGGGTAAGCCAGGCATAGATGGAAAGTTTCCACAAAAGATTTAGTTTTTACTGGTTTGGGAAAAATGTCTTTCTATTACCTTTGGACAGCACAGTCTGTACTACTACAGTGAAAGATGTTGTATAGCCTCAGCAAATACTGAACAGTCACTTTGAAACAACAGTGAAGCCAGAAGGTTTTAGCAGATGCTGGAACAAATTCAAGTCTCATGTCTTTGCCACCTCCTTCCTTCTCTCAAAGTCAATGAAGTGAATACAGCCCTTTATTTACGAATGAGAGGGATTCACAGATAACTCAATAGTCCTGTCACAGCTGCAGAGATATTTTTTCCTTTCGTTATCTAATTACTAAGGAAATGGTCTTCCTCAAACTTTGCAGAAGCAATGAATCAGTTGGTCACTGTGAAAAAAAAAATCACTGTAATAGATCATTAGTCTCGTTATCTTCTGGGGTCACAACTTCTCATCTGCTGTAGCTGAGCCTTATTTCCAATCCATCCATCTTACTAATCAACCTTCTTGTTGTTTCTGATCTACTCTGTGGTAACATCTATGTGTTTAAAGGTTTGATTTCTCCTCTAGAGTCTCCTAGCCCTTCCCTCTAGGTCATTTATAGTTAACGTAGTATCCTGCAGCCTCCTTAACTGCTTAATATTAAGTCCCTTGTGCCCAGCTACCTCGCGTTTATGCTTGTACCCATTATGCTTGAAGGGCAGGGCTTCCGTGGTGTCGTGTTCTCCTCTAGAAAAACAAATCTTTCCTAATTTTAGCCACTGAGAAAATTCAGTCTTTGTCTTTCTCCACAGGAAAGGTTCTTTCTGGTGTACTGAGTCAAACTGTGAATGTCTCATCCTACTACCTAGTTTAATGGTGCCATTTACCCATGTTCTGCCTGTTCTTGTATGCAGGGCATATAGCAGGGAATGATAGACTGTTGGATCATTAAAAATAATATCTTCTGGTTTTCATGTTAGTTGGCATGGGAGTGTTTGTTATAACAAAGCCATTACACCCTTGGAAGTCTCAGCAGACACCTGAGATATCTCCTGATGTCTCTTCTGCACCTAAAAATGAAAAAGATGAGTCCAGATCTAAGCCTGGGTCTCCTGTGAGACTTCATTGTTAGTTTAAAAATTTTTTTTTTCAGCTTTTACTATGCTGACCTAACTTTTTCTAAATGCTATTAAAATATTAAAAACCAACAAAAAAAAAATCAGTAAGGCTATTTGAAGAGCCAAGAGCTATCATATAAACTTCAAAATGTAAAATATCTACAAAGGATATGAGATTCATGGAAACTTTTTGCAACTTCAGATTATTTTCTGGTGCTGCTGGTCTAATGTGATAAGTGGGCAGATTGCTTTTGCTGGGAAAATGTTAACCTTCATGACCAGGAGAGCATCAGAAGACAGATGTTGTTTGTGCTTTTGCCATATACTTGATTTGGTTGCCTTTTACTTGTCTTGTGCAGGTATACAATGTGGTCTCCCCTCCCCAGGTTTGCTGTGAGGATTGCTTGGTATTTGGTCTTTACAATGCTGACAAAAAAGGGCACCCCCTGGCCCTCCCTGACAGGAGAAATGGGGAGTCTAAGGTTGATGTTTTGTTAATATGACTCTGAATATGAATTTGGGTAAACTGCTGAAAAGTAAGCTAGCCCCTGCAATGCACTGACCATTTCACATAGCATCCTGAATTCTGCTCTGCTGCTGTTATCCTGAGCTTGCTTCTGGAAAAGCAATACTGCCTGATGCAGTCCAGTTTTGGAAAGAGTTGCTGAAGTCCACTTTACAAACCGTTACTGAAACAAAGAACAATACATAACCAAATGAAATGTGGTGCATCAGTTAAGTAGACCAACATGATGAAAACAAATGAAACCATCTGAAAAGTGAGTTCAACAATTACTTCCATTCTTTTCTAAAAATCACTGTGTACAGTAGGGTAGCATCTTGAATAGTTAAATGCCCCTGAAATACGACATACAGGCAAAACATGAACAGTCCTTCAATATTAAAAGCATTCCTGCTGTGTCACATCATGGCGCCTGCATAAGCTAAATTCAAGACTTTTTATTGTCAAGAGGCACTACCGTTACACTACATTTTAATATGGATCTTTGCCCACAATCATAAATAAAACACTCACTCATAAACAATTCCTAAAGGCAGAGTGTCAGATGGTATTTAATTAAAAAAAGTTTGCTACAATGTAGTGGAATACCATAGGCCATGGCCAGTTGGGACTTTCTTTTCCCTGCATATCTCTAGGTGTTTTGTTGGTTCCCAAAAGGCTTTCTAGTTAATGTATGCCATGCCTACCAGAAGATACTTCTTGCTAATGGATGAAAAAACCACAGCTAAAAGGTAGAGAAAATCAGTGCCATTTTTAAGAGATGTCTAATGTGGGAAACACATAAAAGCTGTCAGGGCAAAAAAGTTGGAGAAGATGGAAAAAATTGTAAATGAGTTACAGAATGTTGACAAGAAAAAATTCTTGTTAACAACCCGGTGGTTAAATGAAAATTGTATTTGCTAAATACCTTTAAAGATTAAATCCATAAGTGACAACATATTCAAATGTACTGGTCCCTGTTATGTAAATTCTGAAATTTTCATAAAGCAGAGAATGTCGCTTGACACTTGATACTCTTAAAAAGTCTGCTGCATGGATGAAATAACTGGACAGCCTTTCTCAAACTCAGCAAGAAGCATGTGAAATAAAAGATGAATGTCTCTATTTACTAGACCGCTGTGGTGGTCATAGCAATAAACGGTTTTAAAAGGCTTTAATTTATAAAGTAATCTCCTGTTTTTTCTGCTCTCCAGACTGCTCCTGTGCTCTCAGCAATTAGCAGCTCACCACATACATTTGGAAGTGCAAGGCTGAATTACTTTTACAGAAAGCTGCATTTAGTAACTTGTTACAAGGCTGACGTCACTGAAGCAAAAGTTCAGTCATATAGGGATGTGGCAGAGGTTATCGTGTAGTACATTATTAATATACTGGGGGGAAAGATTATGTCGACTGCCTGCTAGTGACCACATACAGGATGCAATCTCCCCAGGGGATAAACACTCCTGGCAAGCACTGAAACCCAGAAATCTTCTTCGCAAAGCTGTTTGCAATTTGCAGCCAAAGCTATCCACAAATGCTGGGACCAAGACTACAGTCCTTGACAGCATACGGCTCCAGACATTTCCATGGGGGAAGTTTAATCTACAAGGATGTAGAAATATAAAACAAAGTATTGCTCAAAGTAACTGTTTGTCAGATCATGTGCCTCTAATTTGGGTTCCAGTGACATTACACAGCTGCAGCCAATGGATTCCAGCCAAGCCCAGCAGTCACTGAGGGTTTTTTTGGTTTAAATTTAGTATCTGAACATGTTTTGCCCATCATTAAAATGGAGAGTAATTGCTCAAAAGTGAACCATAGATGTTACAACTGCAAAGAACTTATTAGGTCACCTAGTCCCATCCTCAGAGCAATGCAGGATTGAAAAAACATTGCAACAAATACTAAACAGAGCTGTGTTTGTTTTCATTTTTTTTTCCTATTTTTTTTCTTTATTGTAATCATTAATCAGTATATTCAAAAGTTTAAAAAGCAACCACAAATGCCAGTGTAAACATGCTTCAGGTATATAAGTAATATAAAATATTGCACATACAAAAGTCCTATGTTCAGTATCTCCTTATGGTGCTATTTCATCAGAGTTGTGTAGATGATATGACTGTAATGAGCTAGCTGATCTTATTTCAGAAGCTGTTACACACAACAATTCAATATTTACAAATGCTAGAAGCACACTGTCTTTTTCATGGGAGGATGATTTTGCCTGGAATGTATGGGATACAGAGGTATGCAAATATGGGACAGGCTTGCTTTGTGGTGGTATTTATCAGCTGATCTCTCTAACCTACAAGGGGTCCCATTTGGGGGAAGGGGTCTGTTAACGGTTTTTGGTGGGAATGGGAAGTGGTTAGGCCTCCCCATCCAACGGTGCTTCAACTCCGTTTTCTGAGGCATGTGTCTCCTCCTCTCATTAAGTTTCATGGGCACACTGCATCTGATAAGCTAAAGACTTCATAAAGGTCTTCTTGCAAATTTGCCTTAGATATGAAGATGGAACACACCTGCCCAGGTTTCCTAGCTCCTGCTTGGATTTCACAGGTCAGTCTGCATGCAAGAAACGGTAAAACTGTAAAATCTCCTGTCAGACTGACAGAAGTGACAATGTCTTGTAGCTAGTCCTGTCTGAAGTCTTTGGAAGCAGAAGGGCAGTTACCTAAAAGGAGCCAAGAAGTGGCAGAATGGATGAGGCCATTTGCCAATTAAGAAGCTGAGGTGGATTGGAAAGAAAAGGAGCTCAGGGGAAGGAATGTGTGGTGTATGTTTCAGAAGATGAACAATCCCTCCTGAAGTTTACACAATATAGCTAATTTCACACTCACAGGCAGCACTGGAAGACTCAAGCTTTCAGGCACAAATTTGCACAGATCTGAGCTTAGACTGCCTGCTGAGATAAGGACCATTTGCTGATAGAACAGAAAGAATGAAGCCTCTCTTCTTCAGAATCCATCACCCAGAAAAAAAAATCCTAAATGTGTATTTTTACTCTTTACCTGAAAAGATGTTTCCTTCTTTTTGTTCATGCTTGGCTGGCTGGCATCCTATTTTTCTGCATGAATACAAATCTTGCCCACCTTCCTTGCAAGACTTTGCTTAAGAAAGAACTATATTCAGCCCTAAACTTTGCTGAAATCAACACTTTAAATATGCTGCCAGCTTGTAGACTAAAAGGAAAGGGAAAAAAAAAAAAAAAGCAAAGATTTCTTTAGGTGAACAGTGTTAGGGTCTATGACACAAATTAAACAGAAGATACAATGGCAGTAGCCATTCCATTTTAAGAGGCCATTTCAACAAAGTAACAGGGCAATGGCAAAGCAAATTTACCCTAGCCCAAAACCCCCAAGCCTTCTCAGTATCACCAGTGTGGCTGTGATAATTTAAGTCAGTGTTTCACAAATGACTGTATCCTGTATCAGCTGTACAGCTGTCAGTCATCAGCAATGCAAGGACAGGGTAACTCATCCCCTGCTCTATACTGTGCATGGATTTAGTTATCTGGGTGTGATACTACCAGCTCTGGGTTGAGAGATATGACATGTACTTGTTTATCATCTTGTAAGTGTTGCATAAATCTTCTGCTTTGCAAAACACCTTGTAGCCAAGAAGGATGTGTTCTGTGTGTACAATGGGTTTAGTTTTCTATTTACATGCAAGGTAAGTACATTATTTCTATTTTTTTACTTTCTTCTCTCAAAATCTAAGTTGATGATTATATCAGATACTTATCCTGAAAAGGTGGAAAAATAAATAATTGTGCCCCATCTATAAAGTTCTTTATAGACTACCTTTGTTTTTCAGAAGTACTTTCACAGTACTGATATATTGCTTGTCTCCCTGAGCTATAATTTCATAAAAGTTCTTATTCTTAGGGAGGTTTCAAAGGTATTCTGCATGATACAGTAGCGTTCAGAAGTTTTGTCCTGGTCCATCTTCTAGACAATACAGCAATGCAGGTGTTCTCTCCTTGGGAGATTTGGGCTTGTTCTGGAAGCATCTCAGTATACCACAGGTGTTCAAAAGCAACTGCTGAAATGTAGACTGACTGGAATATGGGATAAACTTACTGTTCAGTGGTGAGTATGTTTGTAAGGCAGTGATAAAGCTGCTTTCTTTGGCAAGGATGGCCATCATGTGGCATGTTCTCAGAACGTTGCATAGATCAGATTATGACACCATGTCACTTGCAGGTACAAAGGAAAACTGGTGGAAGGAATCCTTCATTTAATCCTCATCATGTTTCTAGACTCAGGCAGGGTTCTGACATGAACTGTCACTCTTCCTCTATGCATCAGTAGTCTTGTTATTTGTCAGTTGTTCCCTGTCAGCCATGTCATCTTGAGGAGGTCTAGGTCTGTCAAAGAAGCCACACTGTAGGAAACAATCAACAGAAACAAAGGCGTCATGGTAAGACAACCACAGGAAGACTCAGCTGCAGTTTGATTCTTCACTGAGTCAACCTGAAAGGTCGGATACAATCTGTGGCAGGCTGATAGACTGTGAAGCTTTTTTATTTCTATTCAAATCATTCCCTATGAAAAATGATAGTTTTAGGTACAAGGCATTGAGTTCCAAAGTATAGCTTTAAAAATTCAAATTATATGAAAGATGTCTTTGCAGGAGATGTAAAGTTGGTCTGAATGCTGATACCGGCTGACTCTAATGAGAAAACTGTTAATTTCAGTTCAGCAAGACATTCAGAAAAGTATTTAGACTGACAAATAGCAATAATAACAGAAGTGGAATATGTGTTGGGAAATGTGCACAGGACAGTGTTGTGACGTAGACTAAAGATCACTAAAGATGACATTCCTCTCACCTAACTTTAACTGCCTAAATGTTACCCTTTTGGTTGAAAGGTTGAAAGTCATGTAGGCTTCACAAGAGGTCAAAGTAGAGTACCACCAAAAGGTAATTCCTCTCATCCTCCCATGTTTTAGACATAGCTTTTTGCTGTTGTTGTTAACTGACTAGGCGAATCTGGAAAGTTAGCATAGGCTGGACACCTAACCCATAACCTTTAGGCAGCTAAACTTAAGAAATTATTTTTATTTTTTTTAATGGGAATTGAGAGGATAGCCAAAAGCTACGTTGGCTCCCTGTAATATAGCAGTTTCCAGTAACATGTCTTAAAACTTGTGAAGGGAGTGTAACAACCAACACAGAACTAGAAAACTTTAAAAACAGAAGATACAACATACTAATATAAAAGGAAATCTTCTAAAAATGAATTGTCAAAGCTGGGAGTGTTGTTACATGCTGACAAAAACTGGAAATCCCTGAAGTATTCACAGAAAACAAAGTTAGAGTAACTTCTTTTTGAACTTAAACATCCTGCAAAAGAGGTCTTGAGAAACAGAGTCAAACTCTGTATGCCCATTTATAACCAGACTTTAATAATAAAGGAGGACTTTGAAAACAAGTTCCCTGCATAAAGGTCAGTGACACTAACATGTCAGAAATGGAAAACAAAAAAGACACGTGTATTGTTGCTTTTGCTCCAAACTGTTAAAGATCACAAAATTCCAGCCTTTCTTTTTCTTATCTGTTAATATCTTCCAGTATCTTTCAGGTTTTTTTTAAGGCAACAGTAACAGTAATAATGCAACATACCTTCCATAGAGCTAGGGTCAACATAGCTAATACCAGTAGTCCAAGAAGTATTGCTAGTATTATAACCCATAAAGGGATTACAAAGGAGACATTTGGAGTGGACCAAATGACAGACGTTCTGATCTGAAATGAAAAGAATACATTAAATGAACAAAAATTAAGCAAATCTGACAGTAGAATACAGAGATTATAAGCATTCACTTCAATAGCATTTTGCAGATTAGAAATACACATTGCTTGGAATTCTCCCATGTTAGCTTCACTTACTGCAAGTTCCTTTCCACTTGTTCATGATAACTACTAGAAATGGAGTTCACACATACACAAAAGTCTTGTCGTATCAGACACACGAATCATTTTCACTTAATACAGAGTAGCAAAAAATACTCTTCTGTGCAAATGCTTCAAGAAGATTCAAGGAGCAAAGTTCTGCTCACATGTATGCTGGTACAGCCTAAGCCAGTATAACTGACTTATGCTGAATTACTCTGAAACAATGGTTGACTTCAGCCCAAACTCTTAATTCAAACCACAATAGATACCAGCTACATTATTCTTATTTTAATTTCTGCTGACACACCAGTATACATTTTTTCCTATAACTTGCGTTTCAGCTAAGCAGTCCAAAAATGAAACTCAGGCAGAGTGCATTGTCCTTGTGATAAAGCCTAATGCACAGTATGATGTTATGCTCCTTAAAAGAAGCCAAGCATACGGACTATTACCTAAATGGGAAACAAGCATGAAATGCTCTCTTTCATTGTCTGAGGCTCTAGAAAGCAGCAGGTGTGTATAACATGAGTTATCAAAGGTTTTAATTGACTTGGCAAACTTCTCTCTTTAGACCATCTTGACAAAGAGTAGTAATAACCCTTCTCTACTTCTCCTTCTGGGGCCATCCATATAAGTAACCTCCTCCTCACTCTCCCTTCCATGCCTTGTACCAAATTTATTCTATGCTCTCAGACTCTGCTTGGAAGGCTCCTTGTCAATGTCATTGAATATTTGCTCTCTCCCTGCTGCTCCCAAGTGGGAAGAAATGAGTTTGAGCTTTCCTTAGCTCCTTAGCCACAATTATGTCCCTTTAGTTTTAATTTATTTTGTCAAACTTTCCTCTTTATTGTTAGCCTAGGAAGTTATTTCTCTCTGGGGTTTTCTGTTGGAGCTCTCTCATTTACTCCTAGTCTCCCTTAAAGAGGGCAAGTGTGTGACAGATGGAAGTTATTTTCTTCATGACAAGATGAAATTGGTTTGCAAAGCAAACTGATTACACAAACTCTCAAATGATCTTCCTCTTCAGTGCTTGAGGTACAGCTAGAAAATCTACTCTTCTTAATAAATTTCTTGGCCCAGTCCCTGATCTGCACTCATTGCAAATTCTCTTTCTACTTTTTTTTTGCTATTAACTCACTGGTTGATGCACCTGAAATTTAGCACAATGCTAATTTGTTAATTTATGGAGCAGCATCCTAAGTTTGAAGACTGGATACAACTCTGTAGTCCAGTTCAAAATTAATTCAATTTCTGTGGCTCTCACTTTTCTCCTTGAAGATGGCAAATTTCAGCCTTTTTGCAACATATAGCCCCTTCCTCTCTCACTCTTTCTCATGATCAGCATACTTTCCTAGACTTTTCATTCTGCAAGCACCAGCAGATCTGTCTCCCAGCTACTGTCACACTTTATTGGAAGACATTTCGGAATAGTCCTTTCCACTAACTTCATCTGTGCAGCCAACTGTCCCCTACTCTGACACAGCGCTTGGAAAGATGCCAGTAGATCAGGTCTACTGATGCATGTATTTTAGTATCCCTCACTGTTATGGGACACAGATCATAGTTGAAATTAGGGATAAACTTTCTATGTGGGATACCACTTGCCTTCTACCAAAGCTTACACTGAGCGTTACACAGAAAATTCTGAGACACTGCCCAATCCTTCCGGGGTTAGCACTTTAACACTGACCTGTAACCTGAACATTAAGTGCTTGCAGTACTGGCCATATCATTGTTGATCTAACAAACACATTCAGCTAATATACTTCTCTGGTGCAGCTGTAAATAGCTATTACTCTAAAAGACTTCAAAAAGATAGCACATACAAAGAATAAATTCAAGTTAAACAGAATTAGTAAAAAACCCCATGAAATGCCACCCCTGGGTCCCAACAGATACCTTGCTGGTGTGATCAAGTGATCAACTATGCCACTGCAGGGATACCATTCCCTTCCCAAGCTTCCTCTTTTGGTTGCTTCTTAACCACTGCAGAACTTCATAGGCTCTCTGCATCATTAGATTCAGCAAGAACAGTCCTCATTTAGTAAGGGCAAAATGTTTTTGAATGGCTCTCCTTGTGTCTCAGAGCAGTAAAAAGGTCACCTGAACTGTCTGCAGAGATTTCTCCCAGAGAAAAGCCAGTTAAGGAAAAAGAGGAATGCAAGTAAAAGGCTTATCTGGCCAGGGAAATCAGAAGGGATGGAGTCATGATGGGCTGCACAAAGCCTGTAGCAAGCAATGAGCTCAGCTGTCCAAGGAAGAAAGCATCTCCCTTCTACTGCTTCAAAAGCCTCATGAATGCTTCCCTGAGGCAAGCCTTGAAGATCTGATCACATATAGCACAAAAGTTGGGAAGTGCTGATGAAAATTCAATAGGCCCCACAACAGCAAAAACTGAGATTGATTAAAAAACTGCAACTCATCTACACTGTGTGCTTCCTCTGTTGGCAAACTCTGTGGTGATACACGCAAGAAGTTATAATTTTTTTCATTATTATTTGAAAAGGATCTGACACTATCAACACACAGTGTAGGTACCTTACTTATGTAAGGTTTGAGCTTCACTACAGTTTCTGTTCTAACACTCTCACTTGTCTAAGCATGTTGCTGTGGAGCTGGAGCAGTAAAGTGATAGACCACTTACCAAAATCATCTTAACAAATATTTGTAAACAACAGCAAAAAGCAAACCCAAGCAGCGCTTTCTGTCCTCTCAAGTTTGACAAAATGACTGACTCCATTTTACAGTAAGATCAAACCTGAGGGAAGACCCATTTGCTTGCAAAAATTTGATTTAGCCATTTCTGGTATTGATAGCTTGAGCCAAATTCCTAGGTGGCATAATGTGACTGAGATAAATGCAACAGGAAATGGAGTCAGCATCACTGCTCTGGGCTGGAATGTACAACATCAGCAAACCAGAACAAAAAGACTCTAGCAAGCTGCTGGCCAGCTATGGATGGGTTGGTAGAGAGACAGTCTACTGAAATTGTACACCCTGAATATGGAAATTATCAGAGTGGGCAAGTACTTCTGTAGGAAGGATTTTTTTGTTTACAGATTTCTTAAGATTGTATTTGACTGAACCACATCTGTCTCCTTGGGCACCAAGTCCGCCTTCATCCAAAGGCAACTACTTCAGCACCACAGGTGCTCTCAGACAGGGGTGAACTAAGCTGCTGCCTGGGGTTATCTAGGATCTGAATAGCTCATAGGGCTGCCTACTGATTGCACAGGAGCACAGCAACTAGACTTTTAATGTTCTCCAGTTCACTGTTCAAAATCAGGTGGGGTCAATCCAGACCTCAAAGCTTGTTTGAGATCCTGCTGAAATCAGTGGCAACAGGCTATTTCATTAGGCTTTGGTAAAGCTTATAGTAGTGTATGCAACTACTTATGTAGCCATTCCATGTCTTCTTTTATGCACCACTTCCTAGATATTTGCTGCATTTGTGTGTTGTATTTTCTTTCCTCTTAGGCTGCGAAAACAGTAAGGCAACCTAACTCTTCTTGTGATATCAATAGAGCACCTATCAGCATGGATCCAGGTAAGGACATCTGGGTCTTCCTGAGGACACACTGTAACCAATTATGAGTGGTACAGCAGTACTCAGCCTTGCTTGTACTGCATGGGTTCATAATCCTCTCTTCCTTCTTCCATTGTTCTGCATTTACAGACAGTAGAGTGCAATTTACAGTGTAATTTCAGTAGCTCAGCTGGACCGTGACAGATGTTGAAATATAAACAAGAAACTGTGATCTTATAGAAGTGCAGAGCATCATGTTTATAATCCTTAGATTATCAGCAATGAGTAAAACAAACAGCAGAAATTAGGTCTATACTGTATCAAGCAGAATGCTGCTGCAAAGCTGCCACATCTCTCTTCTCTTGTAGCAGGAGTGAGGCCAATGGCGAATGAAATATTTGCCTGCTAAAATCTTAAGACCATCTTGCTGCATCCACACCCTTTTCACATGAATCCTTCTTTGTCTTAGGTTTTTGAAAGCAAGGGAAGGGTTGTGCTAAGTGCTTGAGATTTAATTTCTGAGCAGGGGATTATATGTAGTTGTCAGTCTCACTCCTGCCTGTGTGCATTACCAGTAGAATATAACACTCCTGGGCTGCCTCCTTTCACACTCTATACAAAGACTTGCAGGGCTAGTAATGCAATTCCTGGTGAACAGTTTGACACTGCAAATCCTGAACACCCACAGAGCTGAGGCAGAGGCTGGAGGGGGAGAAAGAAACAAAGCATCCCTTCAGTTTTGCCTGCCTCATTTCACCATTTCCACAGAAGACTGTCCCTCCTCCACCCCATGCTGTCCACAAGTGTTTTACATATGATTTTGATTTAAGACAACTTTGCATTATTCAGCTTGGATTTCTGTTCTTCTCCATGTGGTAGGTTTAGTACTGCAGGATCAGAGCCAAGGAATGTTTTGGGGGGGATTTATCTGTTTTCATCTAAGGTGGGCAATATGAAGAAGTGGAATTTTTACACAAGTGTTACCTGTTGGCACTGTACTTTAGATGCATATTGGCTTTCCTCTCCGTTCAGGACTAGAAGTCTTTCTTATACTGAACACTGAAAATAGTGGTTGCTTCTTTGTCAGGCTGGTGAAAAGCACACCTCACAGACTTGAGAGGAGCCATCTGACTTTTGACCTTTCACAGAGCTGAACGTCTCGTACCTTTTTTATGCAAAGGGGTGACAAGGAATGCCATCTGGCTCAAGCACTGAGATGAGGGTGAAGCCAACCAGAGAGTTACAGACAGAGCCTTTGTGTGCTGTTGGAAATAAAATCCAAGCTGGTCTTAGTACAGATGCTGTCTGATAGTCTTCAGAATTGCTGTTGTGGTTCCATGAAAGTCACTTGTTGCTCATGAAAGTACTTCTGTAGGGGGGCTTTTATTTTCCTCTTTTAAAATATGCCACAGTTAAGCACATCGTAAGCAGATAAAAGAAATATTAGGTTTTTTTGCTACTGATTTTTGTACAGTTTGGATTTCGTTCCTGATCTTGGTGCTACTCAACGTAGCTTCAAAATTGTCTTTGATTCCACTGGAAGGTAGCATAACGCAGATAAGAGCATATGTGGTAAGCTGCTGGTTCATTGGCAGTCCCTTGTGGATAGATGGGAATTAGGTTTTACTAGTTCAAACATCCAGCATCTATGATCAGAATTCAGTGCCTGTTAGTGGGATTCTCACAAAGCTATTTTTTCCCTCTTGTCCTTTAAAAGACACTTTAAAAATTAAAAATAACTTCTCCATAATTTAATTTGCTACTTTAAGAAACTATAGCTAACTTGATTATTATTCTAATGCTACCACTTTTACTGTCCATGATGACCTTCCTCTAATCTTTAGTCATTTTGCTAACAGAGACTGAGAAACAGGAACTCTTTACTACTCCTACATGTTCCCATCCAACCTTTGCAGCATGATGTTCTTGTATGCTCTGAAAAAATGCTCAAAAGCTCCCTTGAGCTTGGAATCATAATTAATATTGACATTTATGTTTACACATTACAAATGTTTGTGCAAATATAATTCATAAGGAATATAAGCACATTTTAAATGAAAGTACTATCACTGTGTAATAGCTAAAAAAAGAGTTATAAGCCTTAGTCTGAAACCAATATTTACTCACTGTAGGACACTAGTCAAACAGTTTAGACTAAAGGCATCCCCTCTAAAGGTCCTATCAAACATTTAAGAAAAGCAATCATATTTTATTAAACTCTGAAACTGGCTCAAGACTCACAAATTAAAATGGAACAAATTACTGCTTATTCTAACTCTGTCCTTTTTATTATAAAAAGTACTTTCACCTTGCGCATGAAATTCATTAAGTAGGATAGTATTATTTACCATAATAATACCTCTAAGAAAAAATGACAATTTTCTCTTGAATGATACAGCTGTTAGCAAGGAAATCCAACCAGTTGTACAATATATAGTTGTAATTCCAAGCCTATCGAGATTAATAGAAAAAATTTTATTGACATCAGTGGATTTTGCTTTAAGCTCCACTAAGTTCCAAGCTAATTTTCTGTCTGATGCCATTTTCACTCTAATGTTTTACTATAAAAGATTCAGATTTTCTTACATTTCCATAACCTTTCACACACCTATGTATCATGACCCTCTGTTCAAGACATAGACCTATATTCCATGATGATGGAAATAAAGACCTCAGAGCTGCAAATACGACTGCATGACTGTGTAGGTTACCGATGTGTATGGGATTATTCATGCCATTAAAATTAAATGTACATTACCAGCCTGCATAATTGGAACCCAGCATTGTATGAGTTAAATGAAGGGCATATGTTCTGTTCTTTTAGAATATATTATCTTCGCTATATAAACTGTAAAGTGTTAGCTGATTATTAGATATTTACTTTGGACAATTAGTTTTAAAATACTAAAATCTTTATTCCACTTCCACCCTTGCATTGTCTGAAAGAAAACCATAAACTTTCAAATAAATCTCTGGAAACTTTTAAAACACAACCAGTGATCTTTTTCAGAAGGAGCAAATATTAAGCATTGCCCAACTTCAAGCAAATATTTCTGCCTGCAAGTGGAACATCAAAAGAGCTTGTGCATATAACACATCAAGCTGTAGAGCTGGCAGGCATCCACTGCCATGTCCAGATATGAAACAACATAAAAGCGCTATCATTTTTCAACATTTTACAGTCGCCATTACAGGCATTTTGCTGTAAATCATCTGCAGCAAATAACAAGCATTATACTGGCTGGAGTAAGAGAATAAAATGCTTATCTGATCATTTGGTAGATCATCTGACACTTGTTGAGAACAGCAGGCTATCACCTGGGGTAAAGCACTTCAGTCCAGATGAAGGCACCACTACAGAGTTCTGCACAACATGTGTTTCTGGTATGGAACACATGCTGCAAGAAAATAAAAAGAGCCTGAGTATATCTGTCAGCTTGGAGCCTTTGAACCTTTCTGGATGAATACTGCATTAAGCATCAAATCTTTCTGGTGAACTCATGGTAGTCCTGATGTTAGAGGTTGGAGTCACTGAGTGTATGGGACGAAGATTTCACCTTGTGTCTTCCCAGAGCAAGTATCAATCAACCATTCAATCTGTGCTTGTTCAAAACAAAACTTTATAGCCTGTATCCTCTAAAATATATTCAAAGTAAGCTGTAAAGTATATTATTATGTTGGTTTTCCATATAAGAAAATATTCTGTTCCCTACTACCACATCTCAACAGACTGATATGATGTATTTGCACCATGATTTAACTTGGAAAAGTTTGTACTGAGCTTACCTTTTAAAAGAAGGACTGTAAATGATAAATCTTTATAAAGATGAGAACAATAAGCCTTCAAATTTCAGATTACTCTTATACTAGAATCAAATTTTGCACTCATATTTTACTTATTTATATCAGTAATGATGAAATAGAGTGAATTTTAACCATGGTATTAGACACTGTAAGAAGCAAATTACTTTAAATTGCTCCCCAAACTCAATGTTTTGGCACCAGCAAAGAATTAAATCAAACTTACGCCTCCAAGATTAATTTTTCATATAATAATCCAGGGCCATACAAATCTTGCTGTACAAATAAGGCAAGTACTTTAGTATCTATCTATCACTCTGTAGGGATTACCAGGTAATTTCGTACCTTGCACCTGATGTGCTGTGAGGTGGAAACCTAAAGAGGCATGCAGACCTTTCTGAAAATCAGGGTATCAAAGAAGCTTAATACAGATAAGAGAGAAGTTGCCATAAGCTTGTGTGGGAGAACTGCTGACTGGGAGAAGGGTGAGATCTCTAAACCTGACAAAAACAAGATTTTGGATTTTGCACAAAAATTTCCTCCAGGTTTTTTTTTTTTACCCCAAAAAACGTAATTAGGCACTTGCTTTCACAGTTTTGTTGTTTTCTTCTAGGTGAAAAATCAATCCTGATTGCCATAAAGTGGTCTGCACATTAATGCAGCAAGAAATTATTTAAAAATGGAATTAGTATCATATATCAGCAACATCCACAGAAAGCAATAAAGGTATTTCCTTTAGGTATTATTTCAGGAATTTACACTAGAAAGACAGGAAAGACTGATCTCAATATTTTCATTTATAAAAACCTTCACAGCTGTGATCAGAATGACCAAATACATGTGCTTCACACAAAGATATCATTTTCAGTTACTTACTGCTATGCTTCCCTTGGGGAGCTTTGCTGGTTGCACTTTATATGGCATGCTCTTAACTTCGAAGGACACATTGGAAGAAAGAGTATAGAGATCATTCTTTCTCTGAAATTATATAAAAAATGAAATTATTAAAAACCATGTTTATACTGAAAAGGATTTCCTAAGGCAAAGATGGTTTCTTTTGGTAAAGAGTACAGCAATCCTGGGACCTGTATGTGTCCACGAGACAAACACATAATACAGCATAAAGCTGAAATACAAAGACCTTGTGTTCAAATAGGGAGGAAGGGTTAGATATGCAGAAAGACACATACAGTTGTTTCTCATATTTCTCTCTGAAATAGGAGACTGGTGAGTTTGAAGCAGGGGGAGGTTTATGGGGTGTCTATGTTTTAAAACCTTGCCTCTGCTCACCAAGCCCAACAACAAACTCAGGTATCTTGAGATTTCCAGGTCTATGTTGAGACCAGGCTGGTAGAGCTCCCTGATGGCATTGAAGGAATGGCTGTGCCTTCCCATCAAAGAACAACAATAGGAACAAACATCTTTGCACTTCACTTAGAGTGTGATTGATTTCCTATTGCAGTAGAGCTCAAAAAACCCAGAACTCACCTTGCTTTTTTACTACATTCTGCAACTGCAACAGGAATGCATAGCAGTCATTGTTTAACTGGCTGCCTAGTAAAATATTTATATAGTTCTCATTAATCACCTCAACAAACCCAAAGATGTGCAGACAAAACAATATGTATCTCTGTCAGTTCTCTGTGTTTCATTTAAACTTGCTTGTATTTATAAAATATTATTAGATTAGATTAGGCATTACCTTCCCTGCTTCAGAATGATTAAAAAATGTTACATCATATAGCTCATGCTGTGACTTTTAATTAATTCTTTCACCTCATTTGGAAGCCAGCTAGGCACAGACACACTACATCTGACCAACTGTGTGTCTTATTGTGCTGTTCTGACCTTGACAATAATCTCCCACTCTGTGCAAACTGCCTTGAAATGATAGTTAAGTGCTAGTATGTCCACTGGAAAAATACGTGCCTAAATCTGTTATGAACTGGCATAAGTGCCAACATGTGAAAGTGCATGTCCCTTAAAAGAATCTTAATGGTTGCAACATTTACTACAATGGATACAAATATTTTCCACACACATATTTTGAATCCTGTTGAGCTCTTGGCATCATCGATATCTAACTGGAGTTAGTTTTGAAGGCTAAGTACATCAGGTATCAAGTAAATCTTCCAGTTCACTTTGAATTTGACATGTTTCAATTTCACTGAATGTAATCTGTTACAGACAGAAGATCCTGCACTCAACTATGTCTTCTTTTTTCTTGTTTTTATCCCAAGGAAGGATGGCTGAGTGGTTATCATGCTCTTCTGGAAGTCAAACCTGTTTCTAATTTCATCTCTGCAACTGATGACACTACATGCGACTTGTGTATCCCATCCCTTGTAAAGCTGGGGTTATGATATGGATCTCCTTTGAAAGTGCTTTGATATGCTTTGAAAAGCATCAGATAAGTGCTAATATGTCCACTGGAATCCACAGAGCTAGGAGTTACGAGTATCATTATATCCCTTTACATTAGACTCCTTGAGGTAAACAATTTTAATCTTTTGTATGAGAATATTTTTGAAGCCCTTAATTGTTTTTGCTACCTGTGTCAATCCTTTCTGAAACATGATGACCAGAATTCAACACAGTATTTGACTACTGATTTACAGAAAGACAAAACCTTGTAAGTAAAGCAATCTTTCATTTTGGCACCAGCTTCTTACAGTCCAGTGTATTTGGAACGTCGCTGTCACTTCCTAAATCACCTTCTGCAAAACTCTTTGTCCTTCCTTCTACTTCTCGCACATTTAGGAGTTCTGCTCCATTGACAAGACTCGGTTCCTATGTGATTACTCAACATCTTTTCCTCCCTGCTAGGTGGTGTTTTTCTCTGGAATTTCCTGTTGCATCAAAGGCATAAATCCTCTCTAAGAATTGCTTCTCTCCTTTCAGCTGTTTTGTAGAGCAGACTGAGGTAAGAAGACCCCATGATAATTTGGGCTACTGTTTCTTTCCTTCACTGATGGAGAAAGGTTTGTTTGTGAAAATGACCTGAAATAAGCGTAACCTAAACCTGGGAACCAACTTGGATGCAGCTGGATGACCGTGGCCCACCTCAAAATTTTCACAGAACTGCTGAGGTTGGAAGGCATCTCTGGAGATTGTCTACTCCAACCACATGCTCAGAGCAGGGTCAACTAGAGCAGTATACTCAGGGCCATGTCCAGTTGGGTTTTGAATATCTCCAAGAATGGAGACTCCACAAACTCTAGGAGCAACCAATTTCAGTGTTTGACTACTCTCACAGTAAAAAGGTTTTTTGTTATGTTTAAATAGAATTTCCTGTATTTCAATATGTGCTTCTTCCTTCTTGTCCTGTTACTGGATATCATTGAGAAGAGCCTGGCTCTGTCTTCTTTACTCCCTCCTACCAGATGTTTATACACACTGGTAAGACCCTGCCTGAGCCTTCTCTTCTCCAGACTGAACAGTCCCATCTCTCTCAGCCTCTCCTTGTATATCAGATCATCCAAGCCCTTAATCACCGTTGTGGCCCTCGGCTGGACTAGCTCCAGTCCGTGTCTCACTTGTTCCAGGAAGGCCAGTTCTGGACACAGCACTCCAGATCTGTCTAACCAGTGCTGAGTAGAGAGGAAGAGTCACCTCCCTCGACCTGCTGGCAACACTGTTCCTAATGCAGCCCAAGAGGCTGTCAACTTTCTTTGCTGCAAGGGCACACACAGTGGGCTCATGTTCAACTTGCTGTCCACCAGGACCCTGAGATCCTTTGCTAGAACACTGCTTTCCAGCTGGTTGGCCCCCAGCCTGTACTGGTGCATACAGTTATTCCTCCTGTGGTACAGGACTTTGCATTTCCCTTTGTCACACCTCATGGAATCTCTGCCAACCCACTTCTCCAGCCTGTCGAGGTCCCTCTGAAGGGCAGTACAACCATGTAGTGTATCAACCCCTCCTTCTGCTTTTCTGTCATTTGAAAACTTGCTGAAAGTGTACTCAGTCCCATTATCCAAGTCATTAATGATGTTAAACAGTATTGGCCCCAGTATTGACCCCTGGGGTACACTGTTAGTGATGGACCTCCAGCTGGTCTTCATGCTGCTGATCACAACACTTTAAGCTTGGCAGTTCAGTCAGTTTTGAATCCACCTCTCTGTCCACCTATCTTCATTCACTTTGACAGTGTCAAAAACCTTCCTAAAATCAAGATAAAAAACAATGACTGCTCTCCCCTTGTCCACCAAGATGAACCTCATTTATCTCATTGCAGAAGGCTATCAGGTTGATCAAGCATGATTTCCCCTTCATAAATCCACAGTGACAATTCCCAATCACCTGCTTGTCCTTCAGATGTTTGCAAATGGCTTCCAGATTTTTTTTCTCCATCACCTTCTCCGGGATTGGAATGAGGCTGACTGGCCTGTAGTTCTCTGGATCCTCCTCCTTGAAGATAGGTGTGACGTTTGCTTTCTTCCAGTCCTCAGGAATTTCCACCAATCACCAACACCTTTCAAAGATAACTGAGAGTGGTCTCACATTGACATTGGCCAGCTGCCTCAGCACTTGTACATGTATCCCATCAGGTCCCTTGGGCTTTTGTACGTCCAATTTGTTTAAATGTTCCCTAACCTGATATTCCTCCAGTGAAGGTAATGTTGATTGCTGCAGGTTTTCTCTCTGGTCGCAGAAGCCTCGGATTACTGCATGCAGATTTTACCAGTAAAGACCAAAGTGAAGTAGGCATTGAGTAAGTCAGCCTTTTCTATGTCCCATTCAGCAGAAGACCCGTATTTTCCCTAGCCTTCCTTTTGCTGCTGATATACTTATAGAAGCCTCCTTGAAGTCCCTTGCTAGGCTCAGCTCCTGGTGGGCTTTTACTTTCCTAACTCTGTCCCTGCGTGCTTAGACACTGTCTCTATATTCCCCACCCAGCCTCTGCACTGGGTCAACTGACTCCGCTTCTACCTCTTTTATGTTTCTTTTCTATGTCTGAGTTTTACCAAGGAGCTCCTTGTTCATCCATGCAGGCCTCCTGCCACCTTGCCTTGACTTCCTGCATGTCAGGATGGACAGTTCTTGAGCTTAAAGGACGTGATCTTGGAGAATCACTAGTTCTCCTGGACTCCTCTTTTCTTCAGCACCATCTCCCATGGAGTTCTTCCACGCAGATCCTGAAAAGGCTGAAGGCTGCTCTCTTGGGGTCCAGGGTTGTAGTTCTGGTATTTGCCTTGTCTATTCTGTCTTCTTTTTAAAATACTAGTTTTCTCTTCAAATATGTGAGTGTTTACTGGTGACATGAAGCCAGCACATTTATTGCCTTTTGGAACTCATTTGGCTATGCCATAATTTTGTTCTTTTAAAATACTGAAAGCAGCCAAATGTTTATTATCAGAACATTTACCCTCTCCTTGGGCCTTATATTAGGAATGAGCAATACAAAGAATACTGCCTCAAATGACTACACAGGGATAGTCAAATCAGCTCCTTAAGATAGATGGCATCTAATGAAAGGGAACTACCTTTTCTATCAACAGTGTTTGAAATGAAAAATTAGACAGATTTAATATTGGACTTGGCAAAAGAAGTATTTTTTATACATTTTCATCGTATTGAACATCTATGATGAGATGGTCTTCAGAAAAATAATTTTTCCTTATCACACTAATTATTTTCCATTTTCAGACTCAAGCCATTCTTCATCTTTTATTCTACAGCACTAGACTTCTCCCACAAAGTCCCAGCATGTTTCCGTAGTTGTGCAATGATTTGCATTCAGAAAAAAGCCCCCCAAAAAGCCTTGTTTTCAATTCTAAGCAATTCATATTAAGCAGGATTCCAGATATGATTTATATGACTTATAAAAGTAATCTGTAATGGAGAGAGCAGAATATATTATATTATTAAAGAAGTAGACATTAGACGTGCAGCCTGATTGGCTAAGGTACAGTAAAGGCATTAACTCTCTTGAAACATCATATAAAGGAAACACAGCACTCATGGAAAAAAAAATCTTTTCACCTACTATACGTGGCTTATTTCATTTTCAGCTTATATCAGCAATAAGAACATCAGAAGAGGGTACTTCCTGTGGATTAATGCTTGGCTGGAGTTAATAGCCTTGGGTTGTGCCCACAGCTATCAACTCTCTTTGACCCTTCATTAGGCTCCCAGAAATGCTGCACATCTCCATTGCTTTACAGGAATGGAGAAGATAAAAGACTAGAGAGTATTTTCCTGCATTCACAGAATTATGTGTTTGTGGCAAAGGGCTTTAAAACAATGACTGTGGTCAGTGTCAGTTGCAAACAGGATTTTTACTTGTACCAACACCTTGGAGATACAGGCAGCTGTCTCTCCTACAGCCTTGTTTATAATTCTCAAGTCATTTGTGAGAAACAGCATTTCTTCACCATATCATTTTTTAAATTGCAGATGTTTAAATATTCAGTGTTTACTGGAAGCAGCAGGACCTGTCGTTTACAATTCAAGCTGAGGACTTCATTATGGCTCAGAGGAAGGGGAAGAAGGAATTTGGTATTTGTGAATGTCAGTGCCTAATGACCAACAGTAGGGAGCCCAGCCCTAGCTACTTTGGCCTTTTGAGGTTCCCCTTGTGTTAGAACAAGAAGAGTCTGCTCTTGCATGCGTTGCTGAGATGGTAGTTTGCCAATATCCCCGTAAGTAAGCAAAACATGGCCATCCCCTGTGTTGCTTGGGTGGTAGATCCCTGCTGGTGTATTTATTGAAGCTTCTCTTTCTCTACACACTTTTGTTTTACAAATAGATTTTTGAACGGAAGCCTTTGTTTTCTTCAACAGTTGCGAGACACGGAAGCATCCAGAAATGAAGGAAAGTGTTCCCAACAGATATTCAGTGCAGTGTTGCCCTAAGTACAATTGAGACAAACAGAAATAATGTGGGAAGTGCGGGAAAATCTCGGACAATTTGAAGAAGAGGTCTCCAGGCTCCAGTGGAATGCTGGTGGTTTCTGAAGGAAGCTCAAGCAAAGACCTGAAGTCTCCCCAAAGCATCTCTAAGGCATATAGAGGCATCCTAATCAGAGAGCAGACTAAAATGCAGGGACAAATCTGGCCCACCGGGAGCTAGACTGATGGTAGGAGGAAAAAAACTTTTGGAAGCTTAAAGAAGTCTGACAGGTCATTGTTCTTCTGCAGGTTTGAAGGGTTTAACTACTGGAGAGACTCCCCAGAATGACTTTGTTCCATTGCCTCTATGGCGCATTGTTCAACTTCTCTGAAATACTTTTTTTCTGGTTAGATGTAGCCCAGTGAAGTCACCCTAACTGAAAAGCACATACTTTCTCTATTGCAAGCTGCATGCTGTGGTGGAATTTTCCCCCCAGAACTTATGTCTGTTGCATATGGAATTCAGTGCTGTTATAACAATATTGGCCCTGCTTGATTAAAACTTGTTTCCCTTCATGTCTGCTAGAGTCTGGCACATTTTAGAGACAAGAGGGTAAGCAATATGGTGTTACCTTTTAAATATATGCTTTGGGAATTCATTAGCTTGCTTTCTTTGACCCATACCTCCAAAAACCTGAACTACTGCCAATAAATAGAGTAGCTTACATAAATGCTGAGTAGAGGTCATACAACTATTTGTTCTTGAATTAATTTGTTAAAAAATGTGTGTATGACTCTGTGCATGGTCAAAAAGTACTTGTGCTATTTGTAACAAGAGGGTATATCCACCCAAATGTATCTGTGACCAAAGACAGTACAACTTCTCTGAAAATCAACACATCATCTCTGTCATTAACTTCTTACACTTCACATATTATATCTTTTACATTCATTTAAACAGACTATTTTAAATTATAAGAGGCAGATATTTTGTTGTGATTTCAGAACACTTTAATATACAGTTTTTAATAGTTATCGATTTAAGATGTTTATTTCTTTATATACCTAATGTTACCTATACTTTAGCACATCTAGCAAGAATCTCATGTTCTGCTGTTAACATTTTGACATTATTTTAAATAACAATGAATGAAAACAAAACTAGCCCACACCCAAAAAACCCTCCAGCTAGTTCAGCCCAGTGCCAAGGTCTCTTTCTTTCTAGCCTTCATTCCACATAAACAATCAAATCCAGTATAATACCATATTTTTGGCCACACACAGTTTTCTTTTTTACTCATTTTGTTTTTTCAAATAACAACAGTTGTTTGACGTAAAGGCAAATTTCTTTGATGACTTCCTCCTTCTGTTATTATATGTGGCTTGAAGGGCAGTGCATCACATTTATGGCTTTTAATTCTCAGTCTGAATTAAAATAATCTACTTAAACTTCCATATAGTGCTTATATATGACAAATAATGAGAGAACAAGCTATCTCTCTCACTGATTTTTCTGGTGCTTCACCACTTCCACCCACGGATAGGGAATTTAGACTGGCTGCAAAATTATGGTTTGAAAACACTAAGCAAGCTTCCCTTGACTGAGATGTTTTCCGCTGGACACAGAAAGAGGTTCTGTGCAGGGGGATGCTGAGGATAGAAACTATTGTTCCTTAGGGTTATATCCCACTTACATATGCAATAATTGCTCCCATAGTAAAGAGGAGAGGGAGAAAAGTGGTTGAATAAAGGAGCCTATACAAGAGCTAGATCTCTCACCTGTCTTGGACCACCTCCACCAGTTCACCTGTGTTCTGACTTCCAGGCCTCTGCAAACATATGTGTGCTGCACAGAGGACAGTCTGTGTGGCCCCACTGCACTGGTTATCTGCATTCTGCCTCCAACAGCCTTTGTGCAGCTAAACTGAATCCTTGTCCCAAAAGCATTACCTGGCCTACAGAATTTCTACCGTACTAAAAAGAGCCTCTGAGTTCACCAGTAGTAAAATATGGAGATTCTCAACAACATTTCTCATCAAGGAAGTACAATTAGAGCATGCACTCTAACAGTGGTGATAGCTCCAGGTGCCAGGCAATGAAGGCAAAGGAGGATGAGAGGACTGGAGGACTTCTAGCTGATGGTCCAAAATAACAAGGTATTACATCAGGCTCTTTCTCATTTTCTATACCCTTCCAGACCTCCCAATTTCTTTTTATGTCCTTGTAGAGGTGCAGCTTCAGCAGAAGGGAATACCGTCATTCTATAAAGCAGGGATGTGGAGCTTCTCAAGCTGAGGAGCGAATTGAATTCCTGTCTTCCAGTCATGAATTCTCTAATCACTAGACTGCAAGCTCTAGCTTCTGCCACTAAATATTGAATAAACAAAGTCCTCTAAGTCTTTCAACTAATGCTATAGGTACTTCCTAAGTAATTTTTGGATTCTGCCTTCTGAGAGGTGGAAATATTCCCGCTTAATCCTGATTTGGGTGCCTATCGTCCTGATAAGGGATTGCCCTCATGCACTACCCTGATGGTTAGTGCAAATCAATGTCTGAGGTACCTCATCATCTCTGTATGCTGTGTAGGGAGCCTAGGTATTTAGTTTCAGGTTTTGGATACCAGTCCGGGTCCAGGCACTTAAGACGTGGATGCTGCAGCACTCATCACCTTTATTATGTCAAGCATATATTTCCATTTTTAGGCATCTAAAAAGAAACAGGAGCAGTGCATGTTCAGAAACACTGAAATAACAAGTATTTAACCGAGAAGCCAAAACATGACTTTGTGTACTGAGGGAGCACCCGTTTACAGTGTGGCTGCCATGCTTCTGTTGCTTTTCAGCTTTCTCACATTAAAACTAGATTTTTCTCCCTTCTAGCTACTAAAGTTCATGCAGTCAGGGGTGCCAAATTCAAATATCTGGATCTGTCTAAAAGTGAAGAGAGAAACAATGCAATTATATTCAATAACATTAAAGAAAATAAAATAAACTTCAAACCTCTTGGGAACCTCGTACACCCTCTGTGGTTTTTTTTATACTACTGCCTCCGCAAGCTCTCCCAGAAGAAGATTTTTATCATTGTGAGGAACTTTCAATACAGGCTGAAATAATAGTCAAGAATGAGCTGAGTTCCACTTCCCACAGTGCTATAAGTGTCCAAAGAGCTTGGAGCCTGGAAAGATGTCTCAAATCAGACGGATGGTACTGATTCATCATTTAGAAATACATTTTCAAAACCAAAGTTTTACTAGCCAACTCCTGAGTCTTACATTAAAAAGTACCCATCAGAGTTCAAAGAACACTGGGCAAGGTCCCCTTGGATCTCCCTCTGGTGAGTCAGAAATACCATGAATAGACAAATGGGGACATAATAGAGCCCTAACAGAACACAACGTAACATAACCATGTAAGGTTGTTTCTCTTTTGCACGAATCAGGCTATTATTTGCTCGATCAGCAAGTCTGAAATCAAAAGTCAGCTTTACTAGAGGGTTCATATTTACAGCCAGGCTTTGAAGTGAATCCAAAAAAGTCTGTGATTCTTCTTAGCCTTTGCACAATGTCTGTCTCTATCTTTGTTGGCTGGTTGGGAGATTTAGGCTGCTTTATTTACTCAAACATGTCTAATCATTGCACGTCATTTAACTGTTATTTGTTATGGGAGTTCAGGTTTTAAGGTGACAGACTACAACTGCCAAGAGGCAAAGGGGTCAGCTGTTGTCAGTCAAACTAAGTGGAAGAGGAAGGAGTCAGTCAATACGACTGATCTTTTGTGGCAAAAAAATATACAGGCTGTTCCATATAAAATCGATGAGAAACATGTATTATTTCGTCCTAGCATTAATCAATCACTTTCAGTCAAATTCTTCTCAGGTTCGCATTAGCATATCTATGAGAAGAGAATACATAATGACAGTGTGTTCTCAGCTTTAATGAGCACAAACAATTTCTTCTGCAGATCGTATCTTCATTTAGATTATAACACAGTTGAGGAACGTTGTATGTCACCATTATCCTGCTTTCTTTGGCATATGAAAATTTTGTACTTTAATTGTATATGCAAAAGAGTTTGGGATGTTACTGTGGAGACAGCAACTTTTCCTCTAAGTTTCTTTACAAAACCATAACTGTGGGGTTCAGTCTGGCCCTTGAACAGTCCTTCCTGGTTCAGAATCACCACATCCTGATCATTTGGACTGTATTTTAATCCTCAGTTTAAGTCTGCAGATTTCAGCCTAGCTAACAGCAGTTGTTTTTCAAGTATACTTTAGTATATACTTCTGGAATAACCTTAGGAACGACAAGTTTACAGGCTTACTAAGAGCAGATTGTGCCCTTTTTAGGAAACTAATTATGCTCTACACTCTTTTTTGGTGATGGCTGTGTAACTGTTAATTTTAAAAGGGGCTGTGAAAAAGGGAACTGTTTTGAGGTGAATGGGAGGAAGGCAACCAGATCCCATCACACTATTTGCTCTCTTCTCAATATCTAAGTTTGCATGTGAAGCAGGGGTCATGTTATTCTGGCAACTTCTTAGACGTAAATGGGAGGATGCAACAGTTCTCTGGGGACTACCTTTTTTACTTAGAAAAAAATCCTGTTGCTTTAAGTGGAGTTTTCTGAGCCTTTACAAGGCTTGCAAGTTACTAGTCGAAGGAAACAGAAATATTTCCTAAGGATACAGATAAAAGGTAGAATTACAGCCCATAAAAAGCCTTGTTTGATACCTGGGGTATGTAAGGTCAGTGGAATAAGCAAAAGATGTACTTGTAGTAGTGTATGCCATGAGGTCTCTGCACCCAGGGAGTCTACAGGATGGCTCATCCTTGCCCCTGCCCACAGGTTGGTGTAAGATTCCACCTCTGCCTTGAGCTCACTGAGTGAAGGGAGCTGCAGGCATAGCAAGCAGGACTTACTAAGGAGCAAGGAGAAGCTAGAGGGACTGCAGCACTGGCATTGCCTGGTGTGTTTGCACACACCCATGTCCCAAGGCAGAGCTTTGACTCTTCTCCACCATCCAGATCAGAAGGAGGGCAGAGAAGGTGTTTCAAATCAGCTGGATAAAGCATCCTGTGAAGATACCTCTCTGTTTTGTCACTGGCTACAGAGTTAGGCAATCAGCTTTGGCATCTAACTTTCAGATGACTAAAATTAGGTAAGATGAGTCCCCCTGCTCCTGCATTAAACGTCCCACTCAACTTCATGCAGTTATCCTTTTTCTGAACCCAAGTCAAGCTAACTAAGCTTATATGCTAGAAGATTCTGTCTTTATTAAGATTCACTAAGAAAAGGAGATTTCATGTCTTCTGTAGCTAGTTTGTTCCAAATGTTGCACATCCTCTGTCACAACCAAAAACTCAGAGAAACAGTCTCTGTTTCTCATTAAATTTGTTTAGCTTTAATCTCTTACAGTTATTTCTTGTTACATACTAAACTGACTTAGAAAAAACTTTTATGAGGCTAATTCCCACTGAAATAGCTGTAATAAGCCTAGAAAATTGGCATCTAAAGATCTGTGCAAGGGGTTTCATTTATGTGCTTTTTTTTTCACAGGACCTTGGTTTTGGCCCTTACAGAGTTAATTAGATTTCACCAGCAGAATGATGAACAGAAAGACTTGATTGGATCCGGAATATGTCAGGTCTAGTTCCCAGTAAGGTAGCTAGCTAAGGGAGCTAAGCTTTATCTTTTGCTTGCTGAAGAAGATGGGGAAGGTTCACTGTGATATTACTTGCACACTGCAGTGGTCAAAATTATCACAGATTATTCCAGCCAGGGATAATATCTCTGCCTCTCTGCCTGTCTCTATGTATTAGGAACAGTGAACTAGTGCAGTTAACTTCTTAACTGAACTTAACAGGGACTAGCTAGTGTGTGAATGTCAGACTCCTACTGAAATTAGAACAAATTGGAATAAAATTCCCATCATGTTTTCTAATATGTATGTCTTTCCTATGAGTGTAGAGATGCTTATGTACTGGCATTTTCTATGCAAAACTTTGTTAAGACCTTTGCAAAAGCTTACACTAGAAGATGTCCATCCCAGTTACCCAGATTTGGAAGGACAGAGAGACATCCAAGCTGTCGAGCTTTTGGGCTTAAATTTCAACCAGAGCCTGCCCTTTTTCCCACCAGCAGATGACTCACTGAGCAAACCTTAATGAAGTACATCCAGTCTAGCCTTTCAAACACATTTGCTAAATATGCCTCCTCTTAAAAGCATTGTATCTGTGCTAAGGGAAATGAAGAAAGGATATGAAAGTTTCTTGGGATTGATTGTTAATAGAAAGAAAATGTACTGACAAATCAGGAATAAATTCACCTAGAATCTGAAAGGATGTCCTTTGTTACTGAACTAGACAGAAATCACTTTCTCTCAAGCAAGGCCAGATAGTTCTATGCTCTCTTCAGTCATAATGGTGCTAATAGCTATTGCAGAAGGAACACAGAATGTGACCTTTAGTCCTGACAGGTAGAAAAACCTTTCAAGTCATCCTTTCAGTAAACACTGCCATGGTCCCGTACACTAAGAGAGACCCGTGACCCCCAGAGTATGCACCCATTGTGGATTTGGTGCCATGATGGTTAGCTATTGAGCTGGCATTCAACCTTCTGTAAATACTGTCCCATCTGCTCCTTGTTTCTCCAGGAAAGCAAGTTAAGAGAGGAAGAATTTCTTCTATCCACTTTCACATTTGAGAAAAAGGAGAAATTAACTTAAAAGGTGTGAGGAGCTTAATTTAAAGGTGTGAGGAGCTTAATTTAAAGCTCCTGTTGTATGCTGAAGATCCTCAATTCTTCTCTTGCTAGGGCAAAAGGTACTCTGGGGATAAATCATTCTCCTACAACTATGGGGAACACAGGAAGGTTCTTGCATTCCAGGTAGAAAGACTGGGGAATTCTAAATTCCTTGAAGAAGGAAGGTGATAATCAATCATTTTGATCAAGTTAGGATCTGCAGTTATTTCCTAGTGACAGCAAACTGAATTATAAATTTGTCAAGGTACCGCCCAGTGTTAATGACATGACAACCACATAGTACTACAGACACATGGCCAGCTGTAAGTAACAGCTTACAGTGCAATCCTTCTGCCTTATGCAGTGTAAATACAATTCTGAGAGCATATGAGGTTGGAAATGCAGGAATTTGCAAGGAGAAGTTCATTTTTTCTATGGTCTGCACTGTCCCTTCTTTTTAGTGGTAAGACACATATTGTCACTACATGAGTGTTGTACGTCATATGAGCTTGATACATATTACTCTTCCCTAGATTAACAGAGAATGAATAACAATGAATTTTTAAGCTGGACACAGTGTACACCATATACGGTTTGGCTCCAAGAAAAACCTTTCATTGGGAAGGAAGTGAAGAATGCAGAGCACATCATGGAAACCTAGGAGATTATTGATCTGGGTCAGTCCAGGAAAGGTGTTTAAAAATAATATTGGAATTTTCAGGTAAGATTCAGGACATGAATTTGAGAGGGAGTGATAGTGAGAAAAAGAAAAGTAAGCAGCATGCGTGTGACCTGAACAGAAACCAGTGAGATGTTATCTTCAAAGAAAGTGATAATAAAAAGGATTTGCATTTGGCCCATTTAATTTCATCATTTGTATTCTTAAATATCTGGTCAAATAAAAGATGCAGGTGTCTTTGGGTATAGAAAGAGATTTTTGTGTGTATTACCTCCAGGAATGTTTGGGCCCATAGCCGGGACCTGATTTTTAGCGCTGCACTCTTCCCTCTTTCCAGTTGTCCCACAGTGCAGGAAATTAGGATACACTTCACATTTGTACAGTTCTGTGTACAAAATAAAGGAAAGTCATACCTATGCTTTAAAAATGTATATAAACATTTTCAAGAGCTATAAATTAGCAAAACAAATCAACTTTCCCTTAAAGAGTTAAGTAGTCTGAAATCAGTAATTTCATCTAATATACATGAGATACCCCAAGAGTCATTGTGCGAACTATAAACCAAGCAGAAGATTCTTTTTGCACCACCAATGCATACAACCGCCTACCTGTAGTAATGAAAAGTAATAATTTTCAACAATATCTACTCTGAAGAACTCTTAAAATGTCCAGGTACTTATCAATCCTTTGAAGCATGTGCTTTGTCTTCATCTATCAGTCATTTTGTGAATTCAACACTTTTTTTTTCCTGTTCTCCATCCCTGAAGTCTTTATTTATGTTCCTAAATCTTTCCCCTCTTCTAACTCTCCTGGTTTGCTTACTGATGTTTACATTATAGCAGCCAGAACATTTGCTGAGATTCATTAGTTGCTCTGCTTGAAACTTGTTGTCCATGAAACGTTTCTGATGAGCAGTGATTCTGGCTCATACACAGGGTTGAAGACAAAAGCCAAGCAATGCAACTCAAAACTATATACTCTATCTGCCAGAAGAATGTCAAAAAAAAGGTTAAAAGCTGACTGGAAGCCACTGAAGGGAATGAGCAGAGTCTCATGAGGTAACCACAGAAATTATGCGGTTGTTTAGGGCATAGAAAGGGAGAAAGATCTCAGAAAAATGATTAAAAGTGTGTGTAAAAAAATGTATAGGTTTATATATACAAATGGGTTTTACCTGAAAAGTTTTGGTTAGATTCAAGAGGAAGGCCAAGGTTTTAATTGATTCATATTTTTATAACAAAGCAGAGAATCCTTCCCTTACAGATGCTTGATTGACACTCATGACAGAAGGTCTTGTGACCTCAAAAGCAAAGCTAAGTTTTCACAAGTATATTTCCTCAGGAGAGTGAGAATGGCTGCACTACCAAAGCCCATACTTCAGAAAATGAGATGATGGTGTATGTAACAGATCTGAAAATACCCTTAAGGAATCCTGTATCTTTATAGACAGTTTTTTCCACAAATCTTATCACAAGTTAAGTAGAAGCTGTATGCTTAATCACTGTTTTCTAAATCTGCCTGAAAATGAAACTGTAAACCCTGGAACTTGCAGCTATAAACCCTTCTTTGAAATGAATATTTCAAAGTATCTGTTTATTTGGCTTTTCATATTTAAACATCCTCCAACCAGATTTATTTATGTTGCAGGAAGGAGGAGAGCTGTTTTCATTAATCATAGTGGCCAAACCCACATATTAACAAAATAAATCATTAGTATGCAAAAAAGTCTACTTTTGGCTGACTTTTTAGGACCTGAACACATATTTCTATTTTTCTTAGTAATGCATTTAGTCTGTAGTGACTTTCAGAACATTGTAACATTAGAACTAATGGAAGAGTAACCAAATGTTTAATAAACAGTATAAATAGAGTAAAAGGTTCTCAGAACATTTTTTCTCTCTGTGAAAATGCTTTAATGAAAATGAAAATAACTTAAAATTTCTGACAAAAAAATACAAATTTTAACAAAGAATTACCTTTGGCCAATTGGTCATTTTCCAGAGCAACATTCACTTTCCATGTATACTTCCAATGTGTCAAAATAAAATTTAATTTTTCTAGATCTGTAGTATGCAATGCTGAAGGCACATAGAATTGTGACACCTTTCTAACTGAACAAATGACATATTGCTTTTCCATGTCCATCCTGGAAAAGTCCTGCTATATATCCAGTGGTAAGCACTGTACTCAATCCTATCCTAATTTGTGCTTATCAAAAGCATATTGTCCTAGAAGACTGCTCATCACAGTGCCAATTTTATATTACTAAGTACTCAGCTAAATATTATCTGTCGACATCAAGCAGCTGAAAAATCTCTGCTTCGTATTTTAAGATGCAGACACAGTACATACTTAAGAACTTTTTAATCACTTTCAGTTGCTGCAGTAATGTCTATGCTGGCAGCATATGAGCCTAATCACTGACAAATATAACCGATAATTAAGGTATTACTGAAAAATGGATTAAGTGTTCTGTGGTATTGACTGGTATGTCTTCAAAAGCCCAGCCATTTTTCCTTCAGTCCCAGTGGAATCAGATTCTTCCCAGGGTATTAGGTTGATGAAAGAATTACATAGGAATCAACAGCAATTATTGTTTAAAACAGGTTCATCTGTGATTTTGTTCTTAATAACATTATGGTATTCATTACTTTCAGATTCTATCTTTTTCCTGTTATGAAAATTGCCAAATTAACTTTCAGAAGCAGCATAATTATTCTATTACTCCAGAATACTTAGGTCTGTGAGGTTCTTTTCTTCATAACCAAATTCTAGGGATGTCAAGGAATTCAAATGTGAGCTTGCAGTAAACAGCTTAATAAAAGACTGGACAGCACCAAAGAAAATCTGCCCAAGGTTCATAAAAATAGATGGAAAGCACTGACTGCATGAATCCCACGACTGACCTCAAGGTCATCGAGTTTGAACACAGCCTCTAGGCAAAGGGAGCTGATGCCTGTAATGCTGAAGTATGCTAACGATGGGACATTGAATGCAGGAATGGCAAAAAACTCCAACCTTCTGAAAATACAGCCAAGTCCAAATACTCAGGTACCAGACTGACTAATCAGAACTATTTTCCTGGGAGAAAGATCTTTGGCCTTGCTCCAGCATTGTCTGGAATGTTAAAAATGCAGTGACCTGTCCCATTTGCCTTGCCTGTGGTAATGTAAAGGGAAAGAGTCTTACCCTTCCATGTGTATATAAGTACTTACTGGGGGGAACAAATATACTCCAAAGTATTTGTACATCAGAACTGTTACTTTACATGAAAATGTTAATTTTAAGTGTGAGCTACTCTTTACGAAAGAGCCAGAATGCTAGGAGTCAAGTTAACAAGAAGAGAACTACCTTTCAAAAGTCAGAATCTGAAATTTAGTTTGTGGAAGAGGGGCCCATTCTCTAAATCTGTGCTGAAATTCCCTGTGATATGTGTGCCATTGCGTGACCACAGAGGTTTGTCTGCAAACAGCCAGGAGTAAGACAGCCAGGAATTTGGCATGCATGATCTTCAATGTAAAAATCTGTCAAACAAAATTGCTAACCTGTGGCATGGTGATATGTAATAATATTTTAAACTGAGGGGTTAAAAATCACTTGGAAAAATATTTAAAAGTCTGTAAATAAATTGCAGTCAAACCAACAGCCACCTTGGTATACTGCATGCATAGTCCCAGTTTAAAGTTTTTAGATAGCTCACCAATATTTTTGCAGAGTTTTTCCTGTGAGGTTCTGCCACTGTGACATCCCTTCTCCTGATGTAATGAGAAATTGTGGAATTATACAAAAAAGCAGCAAGTTCAGGAGTGTCTTGTGGAATAGCAAACTGCAAAGAGAAAAAATGTGAATGGTAATGACATACTCATGCAATGAATCTAACAGATTTGTTCCCTTCTCAAGAGGTCTTGAATTTTGGATCAACACTGTTTTTTTCAATTTAACAGCACAGCCATGAGAATACACTGTCTTCAACTAGGAGCATGATGAGTAATAGCACAGCAAGATATTGCCTAGTTATAGGAATTACAGTAGGTAACTTTTTTTTCCACCTTTTACTGGTGTCAATTTCATTGCTGTACTTAATTTTGTTAGACTCTTGGGGCCAGATTCTGATCTCTGTAACAGGATAAACTCAAAGTTGCTGCACGGAAATCTGGTTATTAGTTCAGGTCAGTATCTGCCTATTGAAATATAATGATTTTACCAGCTTTAGAAAGTAAAAGAAAAAAAAAAGGAAGTCTGAATTCTAGCAACGCAACTTTTGATCATTATTTGTTACAGACTTCTTTTGGTAATAACTCAACTTTGTATAATGAAACACTTTGTTCATTTTTGATCTCATATTAAAGTGCATTCTCTTCAGCTTCATCTTCACGGATTTTTATTCTCTGATTAAAACCTATTTTTATTGTTGGCAGTTTGTCTTTAATTTTTACACTGAGCATTTATGGCTTCTTTCAAGAAGCCTCAGAGAATGCCTGGGAGCCCAAATGCTATGGAGGGAAGATAAATTCTAATTCATGACAATCCAATCATGTAAAATCACAACAAAATATATGTGGAAGTTTGCAATAAGATCTCAACAGGAACTCACCTAAACATAGACAAGACTATTCTTTAAGGGCCTCAGTTTATAAAGAGCTATAATCAGATCCATCTTATCAGGCCCTTTAATCTCTGAACACAAAATATCTTAAATACCTAAAGAAAATGTTTGTAATTGTAAGAAATGTTGTAGCACTAAGGGGAAGATAATAGCTATAAACACACAAAACCTTCCACACACTAATGCTGTGTAGTACTAGATTTGGAAAATTTGTACCATTCATCTGATTAAAGTTATGAGGCTAAAGAAGCAACTGTTTTGACACTGTCTGAGATCTTCAGTCAAAAGCATCCTACAAAGTGAAAGATACTATAATTTATTAACTGATGAAAACCCCTTAAGCAAAAATAAGAATCTTTTTTTTCCTGTTGCTTAATTAGGTTAACATTGTCTTTTTTGCCATAAGGGAACAGTTAAATAGCTACTAAATCTCTCCCTCTCAATGCGATAACATGTGGGAATTCTCTTTCCAGGATTCTGTCACCAGCACATATAGGCTTCTTTAATGATGACAAATTAAAAGAACCACAATATAATGACATGCCTTTGAAGAAGCTCTCAATATATGATCACAACTGATACATGTGTAGGTCCATTTGAATACTAGATGATTTTTATATCTACTTATTTTTTTTTCATAAATCCTAGGTGTTAGCATCTTTAGTAGTGAATTATTACAGCAAAGGTTCAAAAACAGCCCTCTGTGATTAAGAGAAAACATACATGTCTCCTGCAATAATTTAAAAGCAGAATTTCTCTAGTGGCCTAGACGTTCAGGTTAAAGATACTATTTTATCCTTCTTGAGCCAGTAGCATGGAATTGTACAACTCTGTCCCTGTAGCTATTTTATACACCACATATTTAGCACACCATACCTTATTTTAAATGGATTCTCACTCCCTCCCTTTAACTACAGTGTCTCACTTTCCTCACCAGGGAAAACTGTACTGCTTTCTTCTCCCAAGTCTTGTCACCTTGAGCAGATTTCCACATCTCTCCAGTTCTTCACTTCTCATTTCAAAACCTGGTTTAGCTTTCCTCTTTTTCTAGCCAGGCAATACCCTCTGCTGCAATTTCTAACTCCATCAGAAATGTTCTGGAAGAGGACTTTGTGTAAAAGCTGTTATACAAGAGGTGTCAGTGACCATTCAAGAGCAATGCATTGGATGGTAGTATTTCGTCTCCAGACCAGGACTTACACACAATAATAATGGCTCTGCAGCATGAGGAGACACTGCCTCAGGAGGAGGTTAGCTCCTGCCAGTCATGTTAGTGGATGTACCTTACCCATGTGGTGGATTTTAGCTGTTATTTCGCTGCTTCCCTGACAGATGCCTCACTCACGGTACTACAGTACTCAGCTATTGAGAATGTGCCATGTATATCACCCCCCCACTGTCTACCATAGTTGGAAACCACTGCCTATACCTCTGGTATTTATAGGCACAGGCTCCATAAAACTACTTTTGTCATCAATCTGGGAAAAAAACCCAACAACTCCTCAGGAATACTGGCTCAGGCCAAAAGTCCATCCAGCTGAGCTCTCTTCTCATCGACATGGCCTTTAAGCAGATGTGGAAGGAAGAATAAGAAGAGGGCATGCATACACAATGCTCTCTCCTAGTAACTTTCAGCTTCCAAATGTTTTCAGCTCAGGGACTTCCTGATCTGCATGAAGTTTTTGTTCCTTTGTTAATCTTCACTGGACTTCTCTTTTGCAAATTTGTCCAGATTCCTCTTAAAACCGTGTAAACTTTTAACCCTGACTAATTCCTTTGGCAGCAAATTCCAGACACCTAGTATCTGTCACCATGAACCACCACTTCCTTTTGCTTGTTTTGAATCTAGCTTTACAGGCTTCATTTGATGCTCTAATTCCTGTGCAGTGAACACACTGCATTCCTGTGCAGTAATGGGCAGACAGTAGTCAATCCCCACCCACACTCTTCCCTCCACTTCTGATCTTGCAGATCATATTTGTGCATAGTCACCTCCTTTCTAGATTGAAGCATCCTAGTGTACTGAGTTCTTCTGCAACGGAATCTGTTCCATATCTTTGATCAGTCCTTTTGCTCCTCTTTACACCTTTTGCAAGATTCATAACTTTACTTTTCTTTCACGTCCCTCACTGCTTTCAGAGAAAGATAAGCTACACAAAAGGAAAAGTCCCTAAATAAGAGTCTTCCCATGTGTGCACAGGTTTGATTTATCCTTATGGAAGAAATAACAAAGCACAAAGGAAACCTTTCTACAAGACAAGAAATGTAGGAGGAATGAAATGAGGAGGAATGTACTACTTTTTGACTGAAACTGAAGAATCTAAGTAAATTCAAAGGGAAAATACCCAAGCACCCTAAGAGAGCTAGCTTCTGAAATCCGAAAGGAGCCAAGCATATAATGTCCTTAGCCTTATTTGGAAATTTGAGCCAGGCATCCTGCTGTTTATACAAAACCTGAAGGAAGCTGTCTCTGTATCCTCTTCCCATCTGAAGCAATAGATAAGCATTACATATTTGAAACGTGATTTGTGTATTCATGCTGTTCAGTGCTTTGAAAAACTGAAATAAGGAAACCATGTTTAAATTCTTGCAATAATGCTTGTGCATCTGAAGCGATATTCTGCTAAGACAGAGGGACCATTATTTCATTATTAGAGGAAGACTTCTCACAAGCGTCACAAGAATTTAGTCTTGTTTGTTAAACAGATGTAATCATCAAGTAGGAGAAGGAAGAGCAAACTAAAAAACTAAAAAAAAGAAAAAAAAATCCTCAAAAAATATGTTGCCTCACAATGTTGTTAAGAACTGTGGCACTATTCTAGCCAGGAGCTCTGCCCTCCTGACAGTAATGCTCCCATCTCAGCTTCTTAATTTAAACTTACAACAGAATACAGTGGCTAGCGAGGAGGGATGCTGAACTCCTTTTCATGTACTTGCAACCTGATCTGATGCTTGCAAATACAAATGCAGCAGCTCAGCTTCTTTCTCCTCACCACTTTTGAACAATAGGTGGAAACGGGGTGGAAAAGATTAATAGAAAAAACCTCTGTTTCCAAATTTCTTGTGTTTTGGGTACAAAATGGAAACATTTTCTATCTTCAGTGTCCTATCACTCAATTCCTTTTTCTTCCCCTACAGAAACTAAATAAAAGGGTGGAAACCTAATGCCTCTCTGGCTTCCTGGGTGAAACACAAAAATCTAGCCATTTGGCATACATCAGTTTTTCTATATTCTTGTAAGTATATATTGTAGTTCTGTCTCTTTAAGCTGAAGACTTGTCTGTAGCTCCTGTGGTCCTGAGCAATCCCCTTCACTAGAAAGATGTCTCCACCTTCATCCACTGTACTGAACTCAAACCCTCCTGGTATGCAAAATACATATAGAACTTTTAGCATTTGGAACGCAGCTCTCCCTGCAAAATGTTTAACAGGCTACTGGTTAAACTTGAGAAGTGTTGTTTACTCCAGAAGTGTCTGGAATCAGTTATGCTTAATAAATTGGATACCTTGTTTTTGATGGGATAATATGTAGAGCTGTGTTTTGCTAAATCTTCTGAGTTTGAGCCAAAGCAAGCTGCTTTGGAGGGATCTGCTATCACAAACATAGATCTTAAATGAAGCTTTTAGACAATGGCATATCAACACTTTACTGAGGAGGCTGCTACTAGGCCTCCCCTTGTTAGTGTTTCCTCCAAACTCTGAGATCTCCAGCTCTGCTATAAAGGAAGAGCCATGTCCATGGAAGGTGAAGCAATCTGTATGGCAAAAAATACCTAGGAGTAACACTTATGAAAAAATTGGTAGGGGAATTTTTTCCTTTTTGTTGGTATGATTAAAATAATTACAGAATCATTTCCAAGTAGGAAAACCCAAAACCTGTCATGTTGCTGACAAAACTGTAACTTTTATGAGTTAATATTGATTAAGCCATAAAATAATTGCAGACCATATCAATCCTTCTATCAAGTGGTAATATATGAAAACTTCCATTTCCTGAGTATATTCCATGCAGAATTCCAGTTGATTCAGTTTATAGGATATTCAAAGTATGCTCTTTGAAAAATTAAAATCATTAACACTTTAAGACAGGTAAAAAATACATAGGCTGCTAAAATGACTCCCATTTTACAGATTATACTGTCTTATACTATGTTGAACTTAACCATAATATAAAATATAGCATATGATATTAAAAAATATTTATCTTATCATACACTTGGTGCAAGGAAATAGCCCCTGGCAACAAAACATGCTGAGGACTGACTGGCTAAGAAGCAGCTCTGCAGAAAAAGACCTGGCTTAAGCAGTGCATGAGCCAGCAGTGTGCCCTGTCAACAGCAACGGCCAACAGCATCCTGGGCTGTATGAACAGGAGTAAAGGCAATATGTTGAGGAAGTGATTGGGGAATGTAAAGCTCAAGGGCAGCCTTGGCTGCAGTGACCATGAAATGGTGGAGTTCAAGATCCTTAGGGCAGCGAGGAGGACGCACAGCAAGCTCACTGCCCTGGACTTCAGGAGAGCAGACTTTGGCCTCTTCAGGGATCTGCTTGGGAGCGTACCATGGGATAAAGCCCATGGAGGAAGGAGGGGCCCAAGAAATCTGGTTAATATTCAAGGATCACTTCCTCCAAGCTCAGAAGCGATGTATCCCAACAAAGAGGAAGTCAGGCAAAAACGCCAGGAGGCAAAAACGCCAGGAGGCCTGCATGGATGAACAAGGAGTTACTGGACAAACTCAAACACAAAAAGGAAGCCTACAGAGGATGGAAGCAAGGACAGGTAGCCTGGGAGGAATACAGAGAAATTGTCCGAGCAGCCAGGGATTGGGTTAGGAAAGCTAAAGCCCTGATAGAATTAAATCTGACCAGGGACATCAAGAGCAACAAGAAAAACTTCTATAGGTATGTCGGTGATAAAAGGAAGACTAGGGAAAATGTGGGCCCTCTCTGGAAGGAAATGGAGACCTGGTTACCTGTGACATGGAGAAGGCTGAGGTACTCAATGACTTTTTTGCCGCAGTCTTCATTGGCAAGTGCTCCAGCCACACTGCCCAAGTTGCAGGAGGCAAAGGCAGGGTCTGGAAGAATGAAAAAACTGCCTACTGTAGAAGCCAGCATGGGTTCACGAAAGGCAGATCCTGCTTGACCAACCTGATCTCCTTCTATGACCAGGTGACCTGCCTAGTGGATGATGGAAAGGCTGTGGATGTTGTCTACCTAGACTTTAGTAAGGCCTTTGACTCTGCCTCTCACAGCATACTCCTTGAGAAGCTGGCAGCTCATGGCTTAGACAGGTGTACTCTTCACTGGGTAAAAAACTGGCTGCATGGATGAGCCCAGAGAGTTGTGGTGAATGGAGTTAAATCCAGTTGGCAGCCGGTCACAAGTGGTGTTCCCCAGGGCTCAGTTTTCGGGCCAGTTCTGTTTAATATCTTTATCAATGATCTGGACAAGGGGATCAAGTGCACCCTCAGTAAGTTTGCGGATGACACCAAGCTGGGAGGGAGGGTTGATCTGCTCGAGGGTAGGAAGGCTCTACAGAGGGATCTGGACAGGCTGGATCGATGGGCCGAGGCCAGTTGTATGAGGTTCAACAAGGCCAAGTGCCAGGTCCTGCACTTGGGTCACAACAGCCCCATGCAGTGCTACAGGCTTGGGGAAGAGTGGCTGGAAAGCTGCCCGGCAGAAAAAGACCTGGGGGTGCTGGTTGACAGCCAGCTGAATATGAGCCAGCAGTGTGCCCAGGTGGCCAAGAAGGCCAACGGCATCCTGGCCTGTATCAGAAATAGCGTGGCCAGCAGGAGCAGGGAGGTGATTGTTCCCCTGTACTCGGCACTGGTGAGGCCGCACCTCGAGTACTGTGTTCAGTTTTGGGCGCCTCACCACAGGAAAGACACTGAGGTGCTGGAGTGTGTCCAGGGAAGGGCAACAAAGCTGGTGAAGGGCCTTGAGCACAAGTCTTATGAGGAGCGGCTGAGGGAATTGGGGTTGTTTAGTCTGCAGAAAAGGAGGCTGAGGGGAGACCTTATCACTCTCTACAACTACCTGAAAGGAGGTTGTAGCGAGGTAAGTGTTGGTCTCTTCTATCAAGTAATTAGTGATAGGATGAGAGGAAATGGCCTCAAGTTGCACCAGGGGAGGTTTAGATTGGATATTAGAAAAAATTTCTTTACTGAGAGGGTTGTCAGGCATTGGAACAGGCTGCCCAGGGAAGTGTTGGAGTCACCATCCCTGGAGGTGTTCAAAAAACGCACAGACGAGGCACTTCAGGACATGGTTTAGTGGGCATGGTGGTGTTGGGTTAACGATTGGACTTGATGATCTTAAAGGTCTTTTCCAACCTAAACAATTCTATGATTCTATGATTCTAAGATCAGGTTCGAGACCATTTAAAGAACCTGAAGGTGCACAAATGATGAGATGCATCTGTGAGTCCTGAGGGAACTGGCAGATGAAGTCGCTAAGCCACTATCTAACATATTTGAGAAGTCGTGGCAGCCCGGGGAAGTTCCCACTGACTGGAAAAGGGGAAACATAACCCCCATTTTTAAAAAGGGAAAAAATGAAGACCCGGGGAGCTACAGGCCAGTCAGTGTCACCTCTGTGCTCAGCAGGATCATGGAGCAGATCCTCCCGGAAACTATGCTAAGACACATGGAAAATAAGGAAGTGATTGGTGACAGCCAACATGGCTTCACTAAGGGCATATTGTGCCTGACAAATTTGGTGGCCTTCTATGATGGGGTTACAGCGTTGGTGGATAAGGGAAGGGCAACTGACATAATGTACCTGGACTTGTCCAAAGCATCTGACACTGTCCTGCATGACATCCTTGTCTCTAGATTGGAGAGAAATGGATTTAAGGGATGGACCACTAACTGGATAAGGAATCGGCTGGATGGTTGCACTCAAAGAGTTGCGGTCAACGGCTCAATGTCCAAGTGGAGACCAGTGACAAGTGGTGGTCCTCAGGGGTCGGTATGGGGACTGGTGCTGTTTAACGTCTTTGTCGGCGCCATGGACCATGGGATTGAGTGAACCCTCAGCAGGTTTGCCGATGACACCAAGCTGTGTGGTGCAGTCGACATGCTGGAGGGAAGGGATACCATCCAGAGGGACCTTGACAGGCTTGAGGGGTGGGCCCGTGAGAACCTCATGAAGCTGAAGAAGGCCAAGTGCAAGGTCCTACACCTGGGTCAGGACAATCCCAAACACAAATACAGGCTAGGTGGAGAATGGATTGAGAGCAGCCCTGAGGAGAAGGACTTGGGGGTGTTGGTTGATAAGAAGCAAAACATGACCTGGCAATGTGCATTTGCAGCCCAGAAAGCCAACCATATCCTGGGCTGCATCAAAAGAAGCATGACCATCAGGTTGAGGGAGGTGATTCTCCCCCTCTACTCTGCTCTCATGAGACCCCACCTGGAGTACTGTGTTCAGCTCTGGGGCCCCCAACATAAGAAAGACATGGACCTGTTGGAGTAAGTCCAGAGGAGAGCCACGAAGATGTTCAGAGGGTGGAGCATCTCTCCTATGAAGACAGACTGAGAGACTTGGGGTTGTTCAGCCTGGAGTAGAGAAGGCTCCAGGGAGACCTTATGGCAGCCTTCCAGTACTTAAAGGGGCCTACAAGAAGAAAGCTGGAGAGGGACATTTTACAAGGGCGTGCAGTGATAGGACAAGGGGTAACGACTTTAAACTGAAAGAGGGTAGATTAGATTAGATGTAGGGAAGAAGTTTTTTACTGTGAGGGTGGTGAGGCCCTGGAACAGAGAAGTTGTGGATGCCCCATCCCTGGAAGAGTTCAAGGCCAGGTTGGATGGGGCTTTGAGCAGCCTGGTCTAGTGGAAGGTGTCCCTGCCCATGGCAGAGGGGTTGGAACCAGATGATCTTTAAGGTCCCTTCCAACCCAAACCATTCTATGATTCTATGATTACTCCCATCTGCTCAGAACTCATTAGACCAAATGTAGATACAACATCCATTTCTGGAGCCTCAGCAGAAGACAGAGATCAATATACTGGAATGAGTTCAGTGGAGGGCCCCCAGCGGTGCTCAGGGCTGCAACACTTGTCTTGCAGGGAGAGGCTGAGGGACCAGTGCTTGTTCAGCCCAGAGATGAGAAGCTTTGGGGGGACCAAAGCTGTCAGAGTGAGAACGTTACCACAAAAATGGAGCCAGGCTTTTCACAGAGGTGCCTGGTGGGATGATGACAGGCAATGGGCATAAGTTGAAAAAGGAGAGGTTCAGACGGGATGCAGGGAAAAACCTTTTCCACGTAAGGACAATCAAGGAGCAGCATAATTTGCCCAGAGAGGTTTTGTCCTTGGATGTTTTAAAGACCGGACTGGATAAAGCCCTGAACAACCTAGTCTGATCTCACAGCTGACCCTGCTTGAGCAGGATGTTGGATGAGAGTACTCCTGAAGTCTCTTCCACCCTGAATTAGCCTATGATTCTAAAAAACCAAATCACCATACAAATTAGCTGTAAATTATTTGTATTGGAATAAAAACCTAAAATTGTGTTACATCCTTTAAAAATAATTAATGCTACAATACCTGGTGGCTGTCTGCTCTCTATTAAATAAGCAGCTCTGAGAAGTTCATGTCTTTCAATTTAATGATATTGCATTATTGTGCTATAATGGATTTTCCCCACTGTTAAGAGGTTCAGATGTAACACCTTTTGATAAACAAACCAGTGCTAGGTTGTATCAGACTCAACTGAAGAGCTATGTGCATCCCTTGACCTAACAAAGGTTTACGTCATCTTTGGGAGTTCATCTGCTAAGCACTGCTGTACAGATGACTTTCTGAATTAAAGTACTCCTTAGGACACAAGAATTTTCAGGGTCCCATGAGAACTGAAAAATTCTGTGTCATTTATTCAAAGCCATGTTAAAAATGACCCTCAAGGAAAACCCTGCAAATGTCCATTTAAAAAATTATCTTGTATCTAATGCTACAGTACTGAATCAAAATACAAGTTTCTTCAGATAAGAAGAGTACAGAAACCAAACACATACCATGCAATACAACTGTCACACTAGAAACATTATAGACCATCTATATCTTGCTTCTTACCCAGGAAAATGATCTCAGGGTCACAGTGAAAAGTTCTCCAAAAGCTCCATCCCATCGTGAAGTATAGGCAGAAAAAAATCAAGCAAAATGCAGACAGGGATGGAAATAAAAGGGGCTGACTTACCTTTATTTGCATTGTATTAATAGGAGAGCTCGTCTGACAGTGCAATGGTCCATGTGTCTGAATATGAAGAATATAAAGAAGAAATTCTTCTTGACTTGACACAGGCCAGCCGACATGGAGAACTGTATTGTTGATGGCACTTGGTCCTATATTGTGCAGCTGTCAAACAAATATCATCAATACTTTCGAAGGCAGTAAATAACAACAAAAAACACAGCAACCACCACTTAAGACATTTTCAAATTCTTAGTGTCCACAGCCTTGAAGTACTTTGGGAAAGATGTATAGATTATTGATATCATTTTATTGATGAAGAATCTGTGACAGGTAGCGGAAAAGGACATCTCTATGTTAGTCACAAAGCCAGTGGCAAATCTGGGAGAGCAACCTTTTTTGTCTGAGTCTGTATTCAAGAAATCGATCACCTTTCCCATTTTTTCCTACATCTTAAGGAGCTGAAATTACCTAAAAAAGTATAAAAAACCCAAACCAAAACACACTAGTAAAATACACTATATACAAATATATACAATAACATACTTGAAAATAGTAGCTGAAACTTCAGGACACAAAAGAATCACATGTCAGGGTGCAGGATTAGAAGGTATAGCAGAGTTTAATCTAGTTTTTGTGGTTAAGAACTCTATTTTCAACACTTCTCAGTTCAAATTTTCCCAAAATAAAAAAAAGGAACTAGTTTTCCTAAAGTAACGTCCCAGGACATTATTCTTTTCTGGGAAAATGAGTATAGATAGAAATAATAGAAATTAAAAAATCTGGGCTATTAAAATAGTTTTCTTATATCAGTTTACAGTTTGAAAATATCTGATGACCACAGGAAGTTTGGATATGTGTTAACACTGGGCATGAGAGCTAAAGAAGCAGAACACCATGGAGCTTTACTCAAAGTTTCTAGAGATGTGAAAACCTCCTTTTTTTAAATGTGTAAAATTTTTGTGACTGATGAGCTTTATTTAGAACCATATAAAACCCACTTTCAATCTTACATCATCTTCAGTATAGGGTTTTTGGGTGGGTGTTTGGTTTTTTTTATGCATTGCTGATATCAATAAACCATGAAAGCAGTTTCTTTAATCACTGTGACTAAACACTGTAACTATTTTAATACATTTGAAGTCACATACATAGTTCCACAAACAGCCCAAATGCTTGACACAGGAATATTTAGAGATTTTTCAGTTTAGAGAAATGTGTTAAGATGAGGAATTCACTAATAATATTTTGTATTATTTTACAGTCTGATTCGTTACAGTTTAGTATTAGTCATGCAAATTGTAATCTTACACTGCTGATTAAGCTCAGTGGCTTGTATTTTCTTGAGTGCTTGTTTGTGAATTATAACCATATGTGAAGCACTCTGTTTTACCCCCTAGAATAAAGGTCATCCATCAGATTCCAGAGATGGTCTGTATTCCATGGAGTTCACTCAATGCACTTTTTTCTAACCTGAACTCTTCTCTTTTAATTGATGAATCACCCATAGAAAAACCCCAACAACAATGCAAGGTGGAAATATGTATACTTCAAACATTACGAGTTCTTTTCAACAGAATATTTTCTGTGCAATGAGGTAACAAGTTACATGTATGTCTACAGTTTTTTTTTCAGTTAGCTAAATTTCAAAGGAAACATATTTTTTCCTGTGCACAAAACTCAAAGTTTTTAATGAGAAACCAGTCAAATCACTGAAAATATTTGGCACTGATTGTAATGAGCTTTTAAGCACTGTTTTTAATTCTTGTCAAACACCCAAAATGTTTATAGATCCCTTAAATGTCAAAGACAGACTCCTAGCATAAACTAGTATCTCCTCCAGTAACATGAACAGATACTAGGGTTCTGAATTCCCAGATTAAATTTGGGTCATGTGCTAAAGTCAGAATATTTACCTTTGTGGCTTTATCTAGTTGCAGATAAAGACAATAAACCAAATTCATCAGGATTTCAATGGGAACAGCATGAGGTCCTGTGGCAATGTATATCATTTTTACCTCATAGATGTGTTCTACTAAAGGACCAAGTTCTTCTTCTTTTGTAGGTTCATCTTTGGGTTCCCAGTTGTGAAGCGGCAAAATAATTGTTGGGGGGTGAGACACTCTGTAATATAAAACAGGTTAAAACAGTAACTGTTATCAGTGATCAGCTGCATTACTTTTAGAAAAAAATTAAGACCGCTATAGAAACCTGAGCCCTTAAGGACATTTCATTTGGGCACATTCATTAGAATTAGGTGAGGTGAACAATACAATGCTTCCATAAAGTACTACCCAGTCCTTACAGACTGCTGAGTGTGTGCATTCAGTTTCATACTTCCTCTGATCAATGTTCGTTTCCAGACAAGGGAGTGACTCTATTTGGAGAGAGGAATGCAGTCTGTCAGACATTTACATCATTCATACTGGTAAGGTATCTGAATACATTATCCACAAAACTACAGTAATGATACGTAAACAAATGTATTTTCTTATTTCCATTTAAAGCCTGTAGATGTTTAATGCTATGCATCTTCCTTCCTTGCAATACTTTTTTAGATATTTATTTAACTGCTCTGACTATAAATTCCTTATAACCTCTGTTATTATTCCTTTAAAAAACCTTGCAAAGTAGTCTATCTCATTTTACTGGTGGGAAACTGAGGTACTGTGACTTCCATAATGTCACAATGGAAATTGCTTTATAAAGAAACTGAATTCAGGACTAGAGCCCTTAAGAGTGCTCCAGGCTTCCCTTTTGGTTTGCAAATGAAGTGGCAGCTAAGGCATTCCCTGAAACACTGCTGCAACTTGCAACATGTAAATCAAACATAAATGAAGAAAAGTGACTAAATATTTGACACCTTTCTTTCCTTCTACTATTTTATTTTTCCTTTCCTCCTCTGTCTGACCTCAAGAAAGGACCAAGTAATATTCTGCTAACGTTTCTGTTTGAATCACAAGCGTTTTATTTCCCACAAAAACCACAAGTTCCTTGGAGGGGTCCCATTCAGATGCCAACTTTAACCTTATTCAGTTGTTGAGAAGTTGGGAAATCAGATCCCAAGAATTTCTTTTAGCATGGTAGGTGAGTTTGCACAGACATCTGTCATCTGCTAGTACTGAAAGTAGCTCTTGATGCTAAAATGGTTAAGTATTACCCTTCACTCTCACTGTTTTGCTGGTTTCCAGAATCTTTAGCTTAAAGAAAAGCCATAAAATTTCAATGTTTGTTCTGCCAAAGCTGGAAGTTTGCTGACAGAAAACTGTTAAAAAAGAATTGCTAATGAGTTTTTTTCAGAATATAACATTTGACTAAAATGATGGACTTCTATGCATCGATGTTAATTCACTTTCCCTTGAGTCTAAACAGAGAAAGCACCACTGCAGATTGCCCCTTGAAGAAGAGAACACAAGACTGGATGTTTTTGTTGCAAATGCTGACATTTTAAAATACTTTAGGAAGAAACAAACTGTTCTTGCTTCCAGCTCTTATGTCATATACAGTGAATGAAATGTTTGATAGAAACTTTTCTACAGAATACGGCTTCTCTAAGCAGCAAGTGATCCCAGAGACGAACAACTTAATACCAGCCAGCTAAAGTAAAAGTCTTCATGAAATTTAGGGTATCCTGGAGTATCCTGCTAACTCTAAATACTTCCCCAGACTTTGAAAGGCCAGCAGTTCGTACTAACAAGTATGCCAGAGGACAAATTTACAAGCCAAACCAAATAATAAAGGAAATGAAACATATTCATTAAAAAGTCATTTCAGATGAGGTACTTAGCCTAACTTGTTATATTTCACAAATGGCCTTGTTTCCAGTAAGAATTTTAATTATTAATTTTTGTTGGAGAATAGGAACTTTCCTCTGTTGTTAGAAACCCTAAGTCACAGAGTCCCTTAAGCTACCGCAAAAATTTGCAAACCAGAAACTGTGCATAGACAAAAAGAAGGAGGCATGAGGTTTCAAAACCCAGTGTTTTCTACTGCAGTGTTTTTCTTATCCACAGAATTATAAAGTGCAAAGTATAAATGTACACATTCAATACAAATTATTATAGAATATATAAGAACATTTATTTTAACAGATTTTACAGTTATTTTGAGGCCTTCTGCTATTGACATGAAAGTAGCAAAATCAGGTCAAATTAAACAGAAATCCTCTTTTCACTATTATTTTTTGCATTTAACTGAGAATATTTTTAACATTTGAATGATTTATTAGATGAGGGTTTTTCCTAGACTTTTAGGTGACAATGATCAGTCAAACAAAAGCACTGAAAAATAAGGTAAAGGAAGTATGTTTTACAGAAAAAGCTTATATGGGTTATACAATAAGAATTCTGCCAGCTGCAAATCCAAATTAATTCCTTCCTGAATGCCTCATTCATCTAGTGCTCTTTCAGCAGTGGGAAATAACAATTACATCTATAAAACTCTTACATTTTTAGAGAAAAAAAAGGTAAGCAAAATTATCAAATCTCTGTTATCAGAGCAATTGCTCATTGAATGAACTATCTAAGGAATTATCTTTGTTATCAATTTGTTTTGAATAGGATATTGAAGAAGATTTCCTTTCTCATAGAGGCAGAATTTGCATGGGTCCACTATGCAAGTATATATGCATGTATGCATACACACAATTTGATAACTACTTACTTTTCCTCAGTAAAATGTACAATGATTCCAGTCCCACTTCATGGAACTCTGTGCAGAGCAGTAGGGAAACCAATGCAAGAAATTTTCCAGTCCAAATGTGGACACAGTCTCACTTCTATTTTTATCTAGGAAATTGTGAGCAAATGGTTCCCTTGGAGCTGTATGCTTTAGCATCTCTGAGTAATTAGCAAAATCTGTCAACAAAGCATTTGGGAATTTTCCTTTGTACATGCATGCTATAGCTAATAAGAAAACTAAAAGACTTAAGAGGAAAGGAACTGGAAGTCATTCAATTAAGTAATTCCTCTGTATTTAATGACCTGTTTCTTAGCACTGCAGGCAGCAATTCAAGCCACTTTTTCCACTTGTGGCCATGCTATATTTAAGAACCAAGGATGTTTTGGTCATTTTTTGGTGTCTATCTATTTACCTGTTACAGCACTTTTCATTAAAATGAACCCACTATGGCACAGAAAGAACATGATGGAGGCAAAAAAAGTTTCCAAAAAGTTTGCAAACAGGACAAAAAGTGCGTAAGATTTTTCTATGAAAGTGATGAGCAACCTCACTGAAAAAAACAGAATCCACAGCACTGGAAGCAGCCCTTAGTGAGAAGTCTCATGTATGTATCCATAACCATTTCATTGATGCACTGAAACTCCATCCAGTCCTTAACCTGGGTGTCCCCCCGTGGCAACATCTAGCAGTTACTGGCTCCCAACATTTTCTCACACATGTGCAGCCCTTTGATTCTTACCTCCTCAGCCTCTACTTCTCTTTCTGTGTCACCTTCCCCCTAATCTTGTATTTTTCATCTCTCTTCCTATCCAGCTCATTTCCCTAGATCACCAACTACAGAAAATGAAATAATACTCTTATTTCTGTTCTTTTTAAACATGCCTTTCAACTGCTCCTTTTCAGAAATATATGCATTAACATATATCCACAGTCTTTGAGTTCCAGTCCTCTTTTTTCTGCCTAACTCTAGCCTTAGGATTAGTCTTCTTAACCTAGAAAAAACTTACAAAAATGAAATACTTTAAAAATCTCCCTGATTTAGATTGAATATTAGAGCAGAAAACATAATCTCTGTGATCTGCAAAATGATTTGACTCTCTGCTGGCACTAGGTAGTCGAAGTATTGTCTTAGAGTGATAACAATAAATGGATTTTTATAAATCCATAAAGGCATAAATAAATGCATTTTTATTTGTTTACACCTAAGGCAGCCCCTTGAGGTGCATCATGTAAGAGACATCTACACCTCTTGCATCAGCCAAACCTCATGGCCTGACTGTGGCAGTGAAGCTGGGCTGTGTACCTCCTGTTCTCCCCTTGCTGAGCTGAGAATGGTTAAGGTCCAGAGCTGTAGTTTGAGAAGAGGAGATGTAGGAAATCTGAGATCCCAGACAAAAAGCATTTTGGGCAATTATTTCCTTTAAAAGAACATCCTGCTGTCTTCCTTCAGGATGCCAGGATAGGAGTCTAGTTCCAAGATTTTACAGGCTAGTCTGAGCTTCTTATCACCTAATTGCATTTTATAGATTCTGAAACCAAGCTGTATGTGAAAATAGATAGAAATAATTATCTTTGATCATATCCTATGCTTGTTTAGTTTTGGCATCCCTTGTGTCAGTGCACAGGCACCTGCTTCAGATGGAAATGTAAGAATCCTACAGTAGTAGCTGGTTGACCTCTTGTCATTCCCTATTCATCCTTTCTCCAAAGGCCTCACTCTGCTATTAGTATATGCCTTCCCATAATATGTTTCATCATTTCAGTCATAAAAGCAGCAGATTCTGCTTTGGTATTCAGAATTAAGTACCTAAGTGGTTACACAAGCAGACCTACACATATGAACAGGCATTTGGTACTACTAACATCCATACACAATTTGAATGCCTAAATAAAATGTTGGCTCTGACTGGTGTTACTACAATGTGGGATCCTACAGTGTGCTGCAATTGCACAGACACTCAGCAAGTTTACTGGAGTCCATGTGGGCAGTCCTGCCCTACATGACCTGGTAAGTCCTTAGAAGCTCCATTCTGCAAGGCTTGCAGGGGTGAGATTCCCTGGGAATTCTCAGGTGTTCTTGGTGGATAAGGCATTTGGGATTATAATATGTCAAAAGATTCACTACATGGGATTATTATATGTGGAAAGATTCAATATAAAATATAGTTACCACTATGGATTGAAATGGTTGAATACTTACCCTCTAATCTGTACTTGAGCCACAGCACTGATGTTGATGTGGAGGTTAACTAAATTGCTGGTGGGATTAATCTTGTTAGAACTGGAAAAGACAAGGATTAAAAGAGGTTATTTAGCAGAACTCTAGATTGTTATGGATACAGCACTGAATACCACAAGGATTACAATTAGGAAGCAATGCCATTGGACATATTACACCATAGGCTTGCTATTGCCACTCTTCAGTCTTGCAGGACACTAGTCTTTAAGCTGGATATTATTTGAGCTCATCACATGTTTAATAATATAATCAACTCAAGCTTCCTTTAAATAATCCTATGTGTGAATATAATGATACAATTTTTTTTAGCTCAGAATATCATGTAAATTCCCTTGTTCAACTTGGCTGTCTGTATGGATAGGAGTATCTTAATAGAATACAAGGGTGTTTCATGCATTGGAGGAAGGCAGTGTTAATGAACAAGATATAGGCTTTGTTATAATAAAATTTGCTTTTATGACTCTCCAAACTTGTGACTTCTGCATGACAGAGTCTTTGAAGAAAAAAGAATGAAAATAAACTGTTTCTTTACCTTTCTTATTTTCTTCCTGCCCCTATCCAGAGAGTGTTTACACTCTTAATCCCACTTAGCAGTGAAAACAGATCCCTATGTTTAAAGCCTAGTGCTCTCAGTCATTTTATTGTCTTTTCTTATTGCAAATTCTTAGTAATAAAGGTAGTTTCTCTTACTTCAAAAGGCCATTCCTGTGACTATACCCCACTCATGCAGAGAAAGGTTTGCAGGTTCAAATTCATGAAAACAGTGAAAATAAATTACAGACTTAGAATTTATTTAATTATGGGATTAATGATACTAAGTTTGGAGTTTTTTTCCAAGCAAGTATGGAAGTACTTCCTTGCTTCATGGAGACTAAGTTTCTATTGCCGTCACAGTTTACTGTTATCACATCTGGGCAGCATCAGTCAAACGGAAACATTCAGAGGAGGCCAGCATTCCCAGCGACTGACTCCTGTGGAGTAAAGGGCAATACTGCTTTGATCCAGGCTTTTTGGTTACAGATTGCTAAAATTAGGAGCGGCTTTAATTTGTTTGTAAACTAATGCAGATTCCCCTCAAACATAATTTGAACTTTTGATGTAATCCTCTACAGCCATTACAAAAGTACAAACATTGCTTTAAGAATGACTATACCACTAATTTGTTAGAATAAGTTCTTCTTGAATTTGTATAATGGTACTACTTTCCATACAGCTAAAATACAGATTTTGATCATATATATTTGGTATTCAAATCTTTTTTGTGCTTTATGGTATTTTGTAGAGAAGAAAATAGTTTAAATAAAAGTGCCAGGACATCTCCCTCTCAGGGGTATATAATCGCCTAGCAAAATCTGTATCAGAAAAGGAATCAGATTTCAAGACACTACCCAGCCTCTTGCTTATTTCCTATAAGTAATGAACTTCAGTCTTGCAAACCAAAATATTTATTTTCCACTTGATGTTTTGGAGTAAATTAAAGGTCTCTCTTTTGAATAACTCAGAGGAGGGCACAAATTCAAGACATGTTCTCTGCTTCCTTTTCCTTCCATTTAGGTAAATTCCTCTCTCTGCATTGTGGATTTCTGTTTCCTTTTTATTTTAAGATTGTTTTACCTGCTTACTAAGGACATAGAAATGCACAAACTGTAGTGCTCCTTGTGAATGAATGTACAAAGCAGTGAATTTAACTGTAGAGTACATTCCCTATGCAAGAAGTTTTACTTTCTTTTTTCTTTTTTTTTTTTTTTTTTATTTAAAGCAGCTGGGTGCTCTTCAGCCTTTTGATACCAGTTTGTGGAAACTGTTCTTTCTGGTAGCTCAACAGGTTTCCTCCCTTTACATTTCAGTGAGTCACACTCATGGAGGAAGAATGAGATGTTGCTATCTCCTGAAGTTCAGACTTATTCCTCAGTAAAGCCTTGTCACTTTTTCTACAAAAGTGACCTACCCTCAACTCTTACTACCTAGGAAGATCTAGCTACCCAAAAAGCTCTGAACATTCCCAATTTCACAGCATGAAAAGTGCAGTGAATAGAGCCTCTGATACCCATTTAAAACTGTATTGCTTGCATTAATGACCTGACGGTGAACAGTGGTATGGACAGGGGACCTACAAGCTAGACTTTATATCTTCTGTCTCTCTCTGGAGGAGCCCATGCCCATGTTTCCATAGTCTCCAGCTCACTAGCCAGAACCCTGGGAGAGGGCTGAGGCCTGAAGAGGCACCTCATTGTCTTCTGTGGTGTTGCTGTGCCCTTCCCAAGTTTCTGCATGTTCTTTCCTTCAAGGGTTACATTATGGAAACATGACTCAAACATTTTAAATGTCTCACTTATTTACTCTAGTGAACATGATCAAGGCCCTCATTAAAGGCCAGACATTAGCAATTAAGTCTCTGTGTGTGGGGCAGGGAGGCCCCCATCAGGAACTCCAGTGTGTATTTGATGAGGACAGATGGAGCAGAAGCCCTGCCACCTACTGAAAAAGTCCCAGGTTTGTTCTTGATGTTATCCTAACCCAGCCTGTCCTGCACTTTTTCAGCCCTGTGGAGGAAGTACTGCTCAGCATAAACCAGAAGATTCTCCAGCAGTAACATTTCAGCCCCACAAATGTGGAGGAAACTAATGGAAAAAGGACAAAGGTACACCTGCAGCAAACTGAAACAGTTTTCTCTTCATGCCAATAAATCTGTTGAGCAGATTGTAACTGTTCTCCTTTTATTTTCTAAATTGTTGTGAAGAAGTGGCATGTCTTTTTTTTTTCAGAGCATGATATGTTTTTAAATACAGAACTTCATTACAAAGTGATCACTGTTCATTAATTCTGAAGTGGAAAACAAAGTGCAAATTTGGCAAACCTGTAGATCTTTGGAACACTGACCAAAATCAGTTAACCTGAATTTTAACAAAATAAAATAATGAGAATAAGTCTAAGACTGATTTTGCTAAAAGCTAATGAGGCTGCAACTCCACAAATCCTCCTGAAGAAAGCTGCTGACACTGAAGAGATAGAGTGACCTTCTTATATATTACATGTCAGATATCAATACGAATTCAGAATTTAAATAACCATACTGTTGATAAAACATCTAACCTTTTTATTTGAAGCTCAAAATTGATGCTGAAATCTGCATTTTCAAAATGCTGAACCGAAAATCGAATGCCTGTAGAGAACTGAGAAAGAAACAAAACAACAGGTTACTAAAAATGGTTGGTCTCTCCATACCAAGAAAGCAGTACTGTTCAACATCGCATTTCACAGACTTGTATGGGATACTGTTGCTTTTTAAAATTAGTATGACATAATAGCATCTAGCTGTTTTCAGGAAAAAATACCATCCTCCCTGTGTATGTCACCAGATTTAAAACTTGGCTGGACAGAGGAAAGATCAAGAGGATCAGAGAAGCATACTCCCAAGAACACAGTGGTGGGCCCTTCTTCATCTAGACAGTCTTTGCTCTACTCTGCCAAGCCAAAAGAAAATTATAGCTGTCTGGCACCTCTCAACCCTGCCTCCATCCATGCATGCCTTTGTCCAGGTCTCCAGGGCTTCCTGCTCCTCCCATTGCCTCTGTAACTATGACAGGTGAGCTGCATACTTTAGGTGTTGCGGGCCTGACTGATCACCCATTTTTCTTCTAGAGGCTAGATTAGCAGCAGCTCGATGTTTTAATTTGATTTTATTTGAGTTTTTTCATTGCCGTTCAGTTAAGAGGAATACAACTTCAAAGTTATATTTGCAGTTTAGTTTGCCACAACGTGCAGTGTGTGACCACAGAAGATAGAGGGTAAAACACACTGAAGGGGATAAGGGCTTCCACTGGTGCTCCCTTGTATATATGCAGACCTTGCTTCCTCCCTCTAATAATTTCCATTTGCTTTGCAAGAAGGGCACGGAGTAAGCAGAACAAGTTAATTCAGAAGACAGAATGGAATTGCAGGGCTAACTAAAGAAGGAATATACAATAGCATATGGTGGAGTCTCTGTAACCCTCTTGTTGGACGTATTTACAGCCCCAGTATGTAAGTGGCAGGGGAGCTGGGGAAGATGCCATCTGCCCTCAATGATAAATTAATAAAATTGTGCTGCAATGTTTAAATTAATGTTTTTAATTGCCTCATTTCAACTGCACATGTTTTTAATCTAGTAATTTTTTTTTTTAAATGTGAATTTTGTATTGAGACTGACAGCAAAGTCTACAGCCTGTAATCTTATACAACTTCTCACTCCTCCGCACCTCCCCTATTGCCTGATGGTAGAATTTCCTGCTAGATAACTTGCACACTGTGCTTTCATTTTTTTAAAAAAGATAGTTACATATACCCATATTCTCAATGTGGAGAAACAATCTTCCTGAGAAATTCATCAAAAGCCATTAGGAAATGAGGACATCATTCCTTCATCTCTGCCAATATCTGACTAGATTACGGCGGAGGGCAGGGAAGAAAAAAAGTTGTCTGCTTGGCATGCTTTCCTTAACATACTTGGGGTAGCATTGTCAGCAACAGGACAGGACACAACAATGTAGAGTTTTATGTTTGGGACCTAGATTCAACATCACTGAAGAGGAGGCATTTTCCTCTGTGGGTATCAATTCAGGTATTTAGGCAATTCTTTTTTCCCAAGCATTATTTTTTTTAAATTTTCATTCAATTCTCCTTCTTTCCTCACTTGCAGTTGTGCAACACTGAATCTTAATCCATCTCCAGAACGAGACTTAGCTAACATTTCTATTACTTCTTTCAGTTGTTCTATGCTGAAAGCAATATAGTAATCGTAAAAGAAATGGCAAGTTCGAATCTTTGAATTCTGACCATTTTAGTGTCATAGTTGTAGCTAATCTCTTCTTTTAGAAGTAAAATCTTTAAGATGAAAAGATAATGCTCATTAAATTAAACAGAAGCTGAATAGATAACTTGGAATAGAGCTGTAAGCTATTTTTAAGATCACTTTTTGGAGATGATTTTAACAAATTTATTGATATTTCATTCACCTTTAAAAATATAATGATTTTTTTAATCTCTAAGACAAAAATTTCCAAATATTCAATTCAGCATTTCTCTTACTGTTTTTACTAATCAGTCTATATAAATTTGTTTCCACTTATAGCAGAAAAAAGATTTGATGAACCAAAGATAAAGTTTTCCTCAGATATAGCAGACATGAACAGCAGTTTTGATGATCTATTATACCCCTGAGGCTTAACTCCTTATTTAATACTGAAACACACTCCTACTGTACAAGTCTAATAAGCTGCAGATGTTCCCTTTGTATGGTCGTATGACTTCATTAATGTCAAGTAGCCCTTGACACTGCTACTAATAATGGGGCAAAGATGCTCACATGCCCTTGCTGAAAATCCACTGAGGCTAAAGGAGTTGAATTTGCTTGAGCTTGTAACTTAGGAATCACTCAACCTCCTTATTTTAGTAGGATATTAATTTTATCAGCATAGTTTAATTTTATTTAAAATTTTCCAAGTGAACTTAGTTTCAGTACAATTGCATTATTTTCCATGTTAGTAACACCATGTATCTTTGAAACACATGACGTTTCTGATAAGCTTTAATCTGTTATTATGTTTGACAGGATCTAGGAGTACGCTGGGAGACAGAGGGCTAGCTTTTTTTGAAGTGTCTTACAGTGCACATGAAAGATAAAACCTCTGTGCTTTTGAAGAATCAGTTTGGTACATACCAAGAAACAGGGAAGATCTTCCAAACCTCCCAGTCTTCTAACCTTATTTCTATTAATTTCTATTAACTTCCAAATTGTTCTACTGGAATTTATAATAAAACCTACATCTCACTTGCTAAGGCCACTGAATGGGCATTAGGAAGCTTATCAGTCTGATCCATTTCAGTGTCATAAATAAGTACTTTGAGCACTCTTTGCCAGTGAGATGGTATCACAGACATTTAGTTTGCATTCTGGGCCATATGGTATCCTTCCCATTTCTTTTTATCTTCTTTTTTACCTTTTCATGGTTTTTTTAACCACAAAGATATTACTGAAAAGGTTAAGTAATTTTTGTGGCCAGTAAATGATTTTAAGGTCACAGATTTTCAAAAAGTCAGACATATCCCAATTTTGATGACAATAACACATTTTGAAGATGTGAAGCATCAGACAACCCTGTAGCTCACTGCAGTAAAAGCCCATGGGTTATATCACAAAATCCTGACATAACCCTCATAGTCAGAAGTTGTTGATCTTAAAGAGTTCAAGAATTCTAGGATTTCAGGGTGCTGAAAAGTCATTACAGTGACTCAATAGTTAAGAGTTTTAGGAATGTTTGATTTTGACCTAGCCCTCCCTTCCCACTCCCTCACAACTTCCACAAAGAGTCCATTTCTGACTGAATATTTTGAGAATAACTGATCTCCTGCCAGAGCAGAATTGTTTTGCAAAATTGGAAATGGATCAGAGCAACCTTTCGTGATTTATGCAATTTGTACAAAGGGCTGGTATTTCACTTTTGGAAGTACATTTGCCATCATAAATACATTTTGGATTGAAAAAGCTCAAGTCCTTTCACCTTTACTAAGCTTCCAGGAGAGCTGGTTTCAAAGATAAAGTTAGGCTTTAAGCTTTCACTCACTATAATCAAACACTTTTGCCATCTGGCTTTGTAATGCTCTATCTTCATATGCCTTAATTTTCAAGGGTTGGATTCTTTTGTTATAAGCCAGAATATCCTTAAACATGTTATGAACCCTGCTGTTTTATTCTGCTACTTCTAAGTCTCTCTTTATGAAGTATTTTGCTTAGGAATATTTGGTAACAGTGTATTTATGGCAGCCCTGGAGCTGATTGTGAAGAAAAACAGGATTAGTTATGCTGTGAGAATTCGTAAGGAGTCAGGTGAGAGTAGTACTGCTTTAGTGGCCGACAAATAGCATTCCTGAAGTCTTTACACTGCTAGTATTTTGGGTCAAGGATGATGTGGAAACAGGGCTTTGGATTCAAAGGGAGGAGTGTGAGGGGCTTAGTCTAATACCTCCACACTCAGACCTTTCCATTGCTTATGTTTATGCAAACTACGAAGATTTGCTCCTAGCTTATACAATGTTAGTGTCTCTTGTGTTTAGTCTTCCTTTTCTCTTTCAAACCCAGGGGTTTTTATGCTCTCCTTCACCGCCACTGCATCCCAATCATTCACAAGATTCTTGTCCACTTCTGTCTGTATCTTGAGAATTTGCTTCTGCCATGAGACTAACCAGGAAATCACTGAGCAGGTATCTAAATTTGCTGGTTTTCTGGCACAAGAAATTATCTGTTTTGATTTGGGATTTTAGTGCTTTGGCCCATCATTGCCTCCCATCATCCCATTATGAAAACTCCATTCCTCAGAAATGTTTTAAATTACTCTTACTTTTTAGGAGTTTCATTTAGTAGAATAAAACAAAAACTACAAAACCTTTTAGCGCTCCTCTCTATGTCCTTCCTAGAAAATGTTTATAGCACCCCCTTCAGACTTCTAGTTCACAGTAGTTCTACAGAGAATGATCCTCACCAGGCAGGTTCTTGCTCCCAGTAGGTCCATCACCTGGAGTTCATTTTTCAATGGTTTCCAGCTCCTTGTAATCCCAAACAGTCTCTCTGGGACTGCTCGTGACCATGAAAGCAGATGACTGTATAAGATACCTGGTCTCACATTCACTTTCAAAAGCTCTATGAATGATCTGAAGCTAACCCTATGATCCAAACAAGCTATTGTAGTTCCAGTCTCCTATTATATGACCCATTTGGTTCTTTTATCGAGGGTCAGACAGGAACTGCTTCAAGATCATAAGAGGCCAGGATAACACCCCTCTATAGACAGTCTAAAGAGTGAAATATTGATCTTCCATAGGACAAACCTTAACTTAGTAGGGATTTTGAAAATACTAAGGAGACTTGCTTTGGTTTCTTTGCAAACCCCCCAGTTAGAAGCTTATTATTATTATTAGCTTGGATTATTTGTTTTTAGTTAAATATTCATAACAGTTATGAATTTATGAGCAGTGCTAGAATTCATCTGCAAGGGCATCCATGGCCAAACATTACTGGGTTCAACAGTTGTGCCTAGAACTATTTTGTCATGAAACAGGGACAAGTGATGACAATTGTGGAACGGGTAGCACTTTTTTTATCTCCAAACCTATGTTTAATCCTTATCTGTTGTCCATTGTCAGTCATTATTCAGTTCCACTCTTACCTAAAAACAAGGCTACCAATGTTCCATCTAATGTGTAGTATGATTTATGAATAGCTGTCTTAGGAAAATGTTTAGAATGACATTAATAACTTGAAGGAAAACTTGATTCCAACCATATTTTCATGATATAAATCATGATATAACCTGATAAGACACCCTTATGCACTAAAGATGAGAATCAGGCTAAAGAAGCTGTCATTTACTATACATATCTTAAGCAGAAAGAATACTAAAAGGGAGAAATAAACAGACCACATAATGGATTGGGATTCTCTTCTTATTATACTAGTGCAACTTCTGTGATTTAAACTGAGTCACTCATTTTCGTTACAGGAAGTGAAAAAAAACACAGGGTCTAGCACCATTAATCTTGTAGAAGAACAAATTGTTAGTTTTTCAGAAGCACAGTTCTGCCTCTTATTACACCAACAATTTCCTGTCCATGTAAATAATTTGGTTTACGTGCTGCTTATTGGGACACACTCTGCTAATTGAATAGATTTCCATTTGCTCCCCTTTAAAATTCAATTAAGATAAAAATCAGTAAATGCATCTGGTTTTCCCTTACGTTTGCGCCAGCCACCATGGGGTTCCCAAGATCACAAACCACCATTCTTGTTTCATTTTCCATCTTGTAATCACAGCTCAATACACGCAGTGCCTGTAACAAAAGGACACCAATATGGAGGTCAGAGATCACAGTGAAATGTATCCAGTTGGGAAAGTGATGCCTTTTTGACTGTGACATTTCTTTCAAATTCAGTCACCTGCTCAGTGCACTATCAAAACATTTAATTGGTTATTGTCAGACAATGGGGGAAAACTGATGCCGGGGGAAAACTGATGCCAGGGAAAAACAAACAGGAAAGTTTCCCAGTACCTTAAGAGCCATGATGAGATCGCTCTATTTCTAGTTTTAACATAATGCTTTGTTGTTGTGAATCATTCCTATAACCATAATGACTCAACAGAGAAAAAAAGAGTAGGCAAAACTGATTGAGGAGAATAGGCCTCACATTAATTGCAATAGTTGTGTTATCCATCACTAGAAGTCTCTACAGTGAATTTCTGGCATTGGCAGAACTTTATTGTGGACCAAATTTAGAACTTTTGTTTTCCAACCTATGGTAAAGTACTTTGAACATTAAATACTTCTGTAAAAACATAAACTGTTACCTGTGTTTATAATTTAGAAACAAAGGAGATAGATTTTCACATTAGCAGAAATTAAGGTTTTCGTTGTATATAGCAATAAGTAAAATTTAACTGGTTTTCCAGCAACTATTCATTCAAAGTCCAGCTTGTGCCTAACATTTCTCAGGCAGTTTTGTTCAATAACTTTGAGGATACGCTCATATAATTTCCCTCTAAAGCTCTTCATGTAAAATGTATCCTAGGTTTTGGGGTTTTTTTTAAGCCTTTAGTCTTTATCACTAGTTGTTATCATCTGTAAACAAAATAGACTGTACAAAAGGAGGAACAGCTACAGAATAGTGGAAGTTAGGAGATACAGAGTAAGACAAAGCAACAAAATGTTTTGGTTTTTTTTTTTTTCTGTTTTTCTCTCTGGCATATTCAATAAAAGAAAATACTTCCATATACGTGCAGAAGTAAACCAGCTTTGTAAAAGCAGGATGCAGCTAGTTGTTGCTATAATGGTCTCCCACTAACTTTCCTCTCATTTGTGATTCTCACAGATTAAGCATGCAAGGTCATGCTCTTTATATAAAAAGACCTGGGAAATCTCCAGACCACTGACTACCAATTCATTCCTATCTGTAAAAGCCAGCATGGACATGCTGACCTTATAATTTCCTGAGACTGAAAGAAAAGATAGGGCATGTCCTAAAAGGAGCCCATGTGAAGCATGCCCTCAGTACACACCTCATTGTACACTGACACTTTTACAATTTGCTATGAGGAAAAAAAGTTTGTTACAAAGCATGTCCAGTGCACTAGCAGCCTTTCCAAGCCTCTCTAGGGTTGGGAGTGAGGGATTTTTACACTCTTTCCAGCTGGTTAATTAGAGGTGGGAAGCAACACATGGGAGAAGAGAGGGTGTTAACACAGTTGAAACCAAACTTGTCTGGAAAACTGTTCATTTTAGCTTGATGTGTGGGTTTATAGCTTTGATTTTGTTTTGGGGGGGGGTGTTGAAATTGAGGTCTAAATGTTAGAAAATAAATACTCATCTATATTTGGTATTTGCTAGTTGCTTTATTAATGCTGTATCATAGACCAGCACAGAGTAAATCAGCCCTTATCACACATTTTTTGTCCTTCAAAGGCTGAGCAAACAGAGGAGTTTTGTAAGTAGGTTTTCTGCAATTTGGAGGTTATGCTCTTAGACTGAAAATCATTAATGGCACAGAACTTATATGACCACCATCACAAAAGCTAATTTGTGCAGCATAAAGATGTGACAAAGGGTCAGCTCTGATAGAATTTCTTCAATACTGAGATTTATTGCCTTTGTTTTTTCACTGATCACCTTTCTGAGGTGGTTAAGTACAACACGGGAAAATTAAAACCAGCCAGGAAGCAAGCAAGAGCAGAGACTTATACACATAGTATTGTCAGTATCATTGAATTCATATGTAACTCAGCCAGATGGAAGGTTTTGCCACATAACCCTTCTACCTGCCACTGGTAGCAATTTATATTTTTATAGCAACACATGGTCTTTTTGGCAGTCTTGAGCAGAAGCAAAACCCCAACAATTAACACATGTGCTCCCAGGGTGCATTTTAACTAGAAAATGATTGGATGCTTGACGTAATCCAGGCAGCCTACAAACTTGAAACTCCTTCTGGTGGTCTTAGTGATGAATTACTAATTGATGCCAGAATAGTTAAGCACGACAGGCTGCAGAGTAAAACACCTTCTCTCTTTCCTTGATCAACACCTTCCAATTTTATTTTCTGAGGAAAAGTGATACATTAGGTACCAGGTGCCAGAATCTAGCTTCTCATCTAGCTGATGTGTGAAGAACTAGTGTTTGTCCTCACAAGGCTCAAATCATATCTCATCTAGCCAGCCACCATGTACTTATTCTAACAATTTTTGGGTAAGAAGGTTTCAGGTCTTTTTCCTTTTTTAAGAGAGTGTCATGCTTTAGTTCAGAAAGGCATGGGGATAATGGCTCAGCGCTAATCCATTGCAATATAAATCTGGTTGTAATCTGCAACAACTCTGCAGTTTCCAGCCTGAGCAGAGACAGTTAAGCCAAAATACATAATGTTTTTGGTGTGGAACAAATACCTATTAGGGGATTATATTTGCCTGATTTACTTCTACCAATTATTCCATGAGAATTTCAGTTCCAGCCATTGCTACTAAGGCAGGACTGAGATGTTCAATATGGGAAACCCTTTCACTGGGCAAAGGGTTAGCGCACAGTATTCAGGCAATGGCTTGGGGTTCAAACACACAGTCATGGTATTGTAGTGTAAGAAATGTACCACACAGCAGGTATATACTCTGGATCTACTGCTGGCCATGAAAATGTGAGGTAACATAACGTGGTTAATACTTTTTTTCATTGCAGCTAATTCCAGTAACTGCACACCTAATGCATATGGACAGTTATTACAAGCCAATGGGTTTCCAGTAACCAGTAAAGCTGTGGTAATTTACTCATTTACCTGGTCTCTGGACCTTCTAAGAGTTTCTACAATACAACTAATGAATAACACATTTGATTTCATTGTAAGTCATTGTATTTCATTAATCAGCTTTTGACTGAAGGAAGTATCAGTATGTGCAAGAATCAATGAAATTTCAAAATCACATCCTTGACCTCAAACTTTAAGATCACACACATCCACTTGGCTCTCCACTTGCATACAATCATGTACATCTCTGCAAAATGCTGCTCCGGTGATACGGTTGCATGGTCTATGTACAATATGCCACAGAATCAGGCCTGAGATAAGATAATGACAACTGAGGCAGGTCAAACATTGTATTCCATAAAGCTGAAGGGAAGAGGTAGAAGGCAAGTGAATTTTCAGTTAAGTTGTAGCCTTTAACAGTGTCTGAGTGTATTTCAAATGATATAGAATAACCCAACAAATTGTTCCAACAAAATCAGGTTGGACAGGAAGCACTTAAGGGATAAATTTGTTTCTCTATTAGACAGACTAAATGCAGAGTAGCTCCATAATAAAGTAGCCTAATATCCTCTATAAGTATAGTTACTTTGAAATGGTGGCAGCATAATAGAATGGTTTGATTCTAAAGATTTTTCAGTTCCATCAGAAATGTATGAAGTGATTTGTTATTATTCTTATTCAACTCATTACATTCATTTATTCTGCTCTCAGTCTACCTGTTTTGCTGGCTCTGAGGTGAATATTATCTTTGCCTTAATACAAGGAATTCTGCAGTTTGGAGAAAACCAGCTACACAGAGGATTGTAAACACTGATACGTTGAAGAATCAATGAAATCCTCAGATGCAGAGCTTTAAGAGCATGATTGCAACAGGCTCTACCACAAATCTACCTGTCTGCTGAAATTACTCTGTATTAAATTAAGAACATTTCAGGAGCAGTCATAGATGCCCCATTGGCAGGGTGCAGCACAAACACAAAAGTAAGAAGTGAAATCCTGACTCCACTGCAACCAACAGCAAAACGTTAATTTTCATCTATGGTCCATGCCTCAAAGTACCAACAGACTGAGAGACCTTCTTTCCATATACCTCAATGTTTACTGCATACCACTGTGATAATTTCTTCTGTGCTCTTGTCAAGTGGTTCACACTGCCGTATTTTTTAAAGCCCTACACGTTGAATTAATTGAGGCCCTCTTTAATTTATACTCACTTATACTATGACCCCTAAGAATTTGGTCATCCTGGTAATGCATGAACCTCTGATCACTCTGGGGAAAAAACTGAAAAAACCTGCTAATTCTTGATTTGAGTGGTCTAACTACTTAATTTATACATTTAGACAGAATGAATTACATGAGAAAACAGAACAGGAAGGATATAAAAGAATGTCTGAATTTAAAAATGTGGTTTTCCATTCTAAATTTTCTTTTTAAATTACATAGATTGTATATTTTTCTTTGTCATGTTCACAGCAGTTTTAGGTGACATATGGCAGTACAGAAAAGCAATTGAATACATACAAAAGCCAACCTCCAACAGCAGTTAAATGCCAGAAAATTTTAGCTTTGTCTTTTTGAAGAAAATTACAATATCAATTTCTTTTCCAAATGCACTTAGAAGTGAATTTTTTAGTTTATTTAATGGAACCGTAATATCACGAAGACCATAGCTTTAAAAAAATATACATTTACAGTTTAAAAACAATAGAAAGAATAAACTTGCTTTCAGTACCATATGTAATCCTTGTGAAAACTGTCCTTGAAATGCAGAAGGGAAGACTCTAAGAATGAGGTAGATAGTAGCACTAATGTTTTGATCCTTCTCAGAAAGAACATAATGACATCTCTTTGAATGGAATAAGTATGAAAAGTAAGATAACATGAAATAAATTATGTGTTGTAGTGAACTACATAAATGCAGGCAAAACAAAGGCAATTTTTCTATAAATCCAGAAGGATTCAGAATCAGATTTGTCAAAAATGTATTTTATCTTCCACAAAATCTGAAGAAAATTAAAAAGTTGCTTTTAAAAATTTGTTTTCAAAAGAAAAAGAACATTAACACTCTTTCCCAACCCATTCTAGCTTCTCTTTATTCTTCCAAAGCACCAGAATCTCCCACCTCTTTTTTCCTTCCTTTCCCTATGAGTCTACCCTGCTGGCACTACAAAATTCAATTTTTCCTAAAATACTGAAAAGCCCTGAGTGTATTCTGTCCAGTCCAAATGATGGCTATGTGCTAATATGTGCTGTGGGTTTTGGAATAAGTGCCTCCTCTGACATCCTTGGTAGTGGCCAAAAGAACAGCCAAAGATTCCTAAAAAGCAACAAAGGAAAAATATAACGGTGTGTAGTATATTAAAGAGAACTTAAATTTTGTAGATCACAGTCCAAAAAAACAGAGGTTGTGTTAAAAGTGCAAAAGTTATAGACAATAGAAAGAGGCTGGTGTCTTTACTTATTTGTTTTGTGTACAAAGATATGCTTCTGAGAAGTGAGGTTGCAGAGAATTTCCATATTCTCATCTTTGGTGACATCATTAATTCTTGTCATTTTTTTCAAACGGGGTTAAAAGCCCATTAATAAAGACACTGACAGAAGGAGAATAAGGAAATACCTTGTAAGTTACTTTCGACTTCCTTAAAAACATTTGCCTTTAGAAAGGAAATTAACTTGCTTTCTCCCACTCTCACCCTTGAGGCCCTTCTGAACATTCCAAGCACTGACAGAAAAAAGCAAGCTCATGTTGCAACAGCTTGGGAGATTTATGTGCAGATGAGGGGATTTAGACTTGCTGTCCAACAGAGAATACATGAACACTCTGCTTGTTTGCAGTATAGTGTTTCATCTTTGCTCTTAAAAAACAAACAGACACAAAAAGGAAACACTGTCTGTTTGGTACAGCTCAGCAGGACTTCAGTCAACATTAGTTCTTCTGTGAACACTGGCACATTTTACATTATAACTGGATTTTTGGCCTATCCATAAGATAAAATAATTGACTACAAAGGGAATCAACTTTGTCAAGTTTATACTGCAGTTAATGTTCAACTATTCAGGGTATCAGAGACTGGGATACCGTTCATAATGGTAAAACATTGGTGTTCTGGGAGCATGAGACAGCAGTGTCCAAGTGTCTGGGATTCCGCAGGGCTCATTAACTCTGGCTGAGAGCTGGCACCACAGGATCCAAGGTTGGAAGCATTCACGGGATTCTGCACTGTCACTCCCTCTACTGGTAGGGTTTACTGGTTCAAAATCTGAATGATGTGATTACCTCTAGCCCTAGGAGAATTGTGACAGTATTTGTGTGGTATTATAACTAAGTTAATAGCAAGGAGCTAGACCTGAGCTGGCTCTGAACAGAATGGTCCTGTCCTTCCCATCTTCTAGTAACATGGCTAATCTTTAGCCTGGACTGTGAGAGAAAGGATAGCTGAGAGTCAGTGGAATCCCACTTCCTAAGAGGCACCTCTCTACTTGCTGCTTTCAGCTGGTATAGCCTATGTAAGTTAACCTTACTCTCAGTTCTTCTGCTTTATTATCACTAACATTTTGCTTTTCATTTACCTTGTTGTTGCGTTCAGCCCCGGTATAATCTGCTTCAGGTGGAATCTTTATATGTAGCTCAGCTTCATAGGCTCCTTCCCCATCATTCCTTGGATTTATTATGAGCATGACACAGTTTTCTTCTCCAATTATTAGCTGATCTTTATCTCTATATAGAACATACTACTTGTCAGGAGTTAAAACATGCACAATTACAATTTATGTATGAATAAAGCAGAAGGACATTTTGCTCTCATAGCATCTGTTCTGGAAAATATTCTGTGAACACAGAATAAAACATTTTCCATAAAAAATGACCCCACGGAAAAATATGCCAGCACCTGGGTAGGAAAGAGGTCAAGAGAAAACACCATCATGGACAATCAAAGTGGACTACTACAGAACTTGAAAGTTACTGGTATAAAATTTCAGAGCCTGACTACTTTCTAACCAGAAAGAAGTATTTAGTGTGGGAATTACTTGCCACAGGGGTCCCATCAGCATTGTTTTCTGGAGGGCACAAAGGCGGTGGGATTCCAGTTTTCCCCTCATGCCATTGCAAAATGAACGACAGAAGCTCTCCTGAGACCTGCAATGGGACTGTGCCCTTTCCTTTCACAGTTATGTACTGATTTTGACGGCACAGAGTCAGATAACTGTCAGAGATTCCCCACTTGTCCTGCTTGGCATATTTCTCCCTCCAGAGGAGGAATTGTTGACATGTTTTGAAATTCTTTTATTCTGAGATTCATTTACTTCACTGTATACTGAGTTTAGGAGAACTGTGTCCCAAGTTCAAAGTCACTGGCACACTGAAATAAACAAATTTAAAATCTCCTTTGAACAACAATTTGTATTATCTCTTGGCATTCAGAGAACTAGAATCACTCCTAACAAACACTTGCAAACTGTATTTTACTACGATAACCATTAAACATCATGAATGTATCTGACAAAGACACATTTTCAAGTGTGCATTTCTCCATTTCTTGGTTTTCTAGATGAAATGGATGTGCAAATTTAAAATCTGGAAATGAGGTAAGAATGAGTAGCTATAGAAAATAACAGAACTGTGTCTACATATTTCATTCTGTTAAAGCAGTTAGAAGTGTCTGGATTTTGTTATACACAGCATCATTTATTTTATTTAACTTACGGCATAGCAGAAAGCTGCAAGTCAGGAATGCACAAGTTGTCCTCCCCACAATCAACAAGAATGTAAGCCTGTATTGTTGCAAAATAAAAAAATTATAATACAGTTAGTACATGCTTCAAAGTCCAAATCACTTCATTAAATATCACTAACCTAAATGTCTTAAATATCACTAGCACCGCCCTAGTGAACTAATCTCTTTCTTCTTTCTGTAAGTTCCTTTCAATATGAGTAGTTGGAGACTATTTAGACTGTCAGCTGCATCCTTAGCAGAACAATTATCATCTTTCAGGCCCTTTCCCACACTAACTTAGCTTACATATTCTAGAATGCAATCAAAACTATGAACACAATAAAGTTTTGGAAATGCTTTAAAGGCCTGCCTGGTTCTATATTTATATTCACTTTACATTTTGAATTAATTAAATCCTTGCTGTGTAATTTCTGGGCATGATATTCTGTTTTAAGGATGATGACACACATAGTATTTGTAAATGCTTTCATGTTTATATTCAAAAAATGTAGAATGCAAAATTCATACCTGTTCTGTTACTGAGCTTTTCTGGTAATAGTTCAGTATTGGCTTCATAGTCAAGCTATCTTCAACATTGGATTCATCCAAACTGTAATTCAAGTTTATATTGATGGGAGATAATTTATCTCTAAATTCTGTTTCATCCTGTGAGTGACAATCACATAATAAAAAACAATGGTTTAATGTAATTATTTCAGATTAGTACAGTATGGCAACAGATTCAGACTTTAGTCTTTATTGAAGGTAAAGATATGGTTCTTTGACAGCTGCTGGCCAAATTCTGGCAGTATTTAATGTCATTAGGAAAGCAAAGTGACTCACCAGTAACTGGAATGCCCAGAACATATTGCCTCCACAGCCCCACATCTGGAAGAAGCTGGCTGAGCTGAGTAGACTCAGAATTTTTTCAAAGCATTAGCCTAAAATGACGCTCTTTAAGAGAGACACACAGAACCTTCGGAATGGAGGTAGGGCATGTGTGGATTTGTGGAGGTAATATTGTTGTTTTGTTCCCTAACCAAGAATTTATATGGATTAGCAATGGAAAAACTCCACCACTTTTATTGCCTAGTTACTTCCTTACATACTGCTTGAGACTTCTCCATTTCACCTCCCACTGCATTTCTAGGACCAGCCTTGGAATCTGCTTCAATTGCATGAGGTAATTCCAGCTGCGAGTAACTACTGACCCTTTTTCCTTCACAACTTGAGTTCCACAGTTTCAATTTTTCTAAAAATATTTTAAAATATCTTAAAAGTATTTTTTTAAATATATGAATTTTAGGCCAATATTACTGGTGATACTCCTTTAAAATATCTGTTGAAACTGAACTGGCATGACATTTAAGATGTTTAGTTGATTGTCCCACTGTGAATACTATAGGGAGACCAAACTTGCATTATAGTATCAGGAGATGCAGTATTTAATCAGAATTTCCAGAAGAACACAAAATGAATGTATTTGTACACAGAGGAACTGTACACTCTTCAAAGGAAGTCCTTCTTTTTATACTTACATGGACAAACGATGAGCCAAAGATTTACAGAGGAAATTTTGCCCAGATAGAAGAATGTTCCGGACACCCAGATGAGGCTTTTGTTATCTCACATTTCTGTAATTTTGGGATCTAAGAACAATGGAAATTGTTCTTCCTTTTCCAGTGGCTCCTTTTTATATTATTATTATCTTTAAATCCCTGATACTACTCAAATGATGATGACAGTCCAAAATATTTTAAACAACTTACTCTGAGATAAACAAGGAAGTCCTGGCAATGGAGCTGTTTCTGTCTTTCTATCACAATGGAGAAGTAATGATGTGACTGATGATAATCAAAGAAGAGGGTCCTCTTAACAGCTCCTTTCTGTTTCAATGAATCTAATTGCAATTCACCTTTCAGCACTATAAGGATACAGGTAAATCAAATATTTATTTATTTAACATGGAAAGAAAAAATATTAAACAATTCATTATGTATTATAGTTCAATTACTCTAACAAAGTCTTCCAAGCAAAACTAATCCATGCTTTAAGTGCCTGTCTGTTCAGCAGCACACTGGTTTTTGATCCAAAGTATGGAATACATGTAATTTAAGGCTTCTAATTTCATTTACAGATCATACATGTACAGGACTTCTGTCTCTAATTTTTTTTTTCCCCCCCAAACAGAACGTTCTCCAAAAGGGTACATTCTTGGTTTTATTTGGAAAATGGCTTAAACTGAAACAAAAATCCTTCAAGTGAATAATACAAGCTTTGTGTTATCTCTCTCTCTCTAGATGTATATCTTTTAAACTGTATTTTCTTGTATTAGGAGGATCTCACTCCTATCCTCTTTCAAGGTGTAATAAAAAAATACATCTGAAATTGAGTGGACCAGAGTAAATTAGAGGAGTATAAAACATTTCTTACCTATCTCATCTGAAATACTTTGACCTTCAAAGTCTGCGCAGACTCTTACAGTAAAGCTACGTGTAAAAAAGTAGAAGTAATTATTAGCAGAAAGAGAGCTGACTTGGGAATTAGCAGTTCCCAAGTCATACCTTTTAAGTTTTCTTTTCCTTTTCTTAAAAAGATGTTTAGCACGATCTGTATTTAGCTACCTATGATATTCCCTAACTAAGTTAGCAAGTCTCCTAGGCTCCACTAATAATCACGGAAGACAGGGTCTGAATACCTTCCTGGGAAAGGTATGGAGAAGAGTCTCTGTTCCCACTAATTCATGAGACAGCCTACAGAGATCACTCTTCTAGTACTATTGGCAAAGTTAAGTTCCTTATGTTGAGCTTCAGCAAACCACCTTTGTATGAGGCTGTCTGCAGAAGTCCTTTCTGGTTCATCATGGTCAAGTAAGAAAAATCCTTGAGCATGTAGTCAACACCCAAGCTGTTTTCTAGCAAATCAAAACACACAGGATGCCAATGTATTACACTGGCATTACTATAACACTTTCATGATTTCAAGAGGCTATAATTCATTCCAAACATACCAACTGAATTGTTCAATTTTTGTGCCACAAGACTAACCAGAATGAATTGTATTTAATTTGCTAAGTTTTGCAGAAGTTGGCAGGTACATGACCTAAATCAAAGCATAGAGAAACTGGTTATTCATGTGCATTATTTAGTATGCTAATGCAACACATTCTACACAGTGCAACACATTATAGATTGTTTTTCATTTGCCTGTTCATAATGTATAGCAAGCTTTTTTGAGCCTAGCAATATTCTTATCACAATTATAACTGTATTATCCAAACATCACCTCAGCCATAATTAGTTATTTCTCATAATAAACATTTATTTCCATTTCTCTGTAAGACAGAGAATAGATTTGCAGTTACACTCAACAACTGACAGGAAAAGCCTTTTATAGTTTCATGGGCTGATACCTTCTAACAAGACTTACTATAAAAATTAATTTTAAAAACCTAAAAATTATAAATGCTTATAGAAAAGTTTCACTTCATAAGGAATCTATGGAAGTTATGTAAATATTTAACTGAATCACATTTTTAAAAAAGCTTTCACAAATTACTCTGGATGGTTAGGGAAACAGTTATAATGATGCTTGTTGAGGCTACTAGCAGGGCATACTCCCCCAGTGAGTGACAAGAAATCCGTCACTGGATAGATGCTCTTGATTTTTGCTGACACACTCCACAAGGACTTAGTTCTCCATGCTATTTTTCCCAAAGTAGTCCTTTATAATGTAACAAAATTGCTCAGGTGAAAGATTTGTGACTTCTTAAAACTTGCAAGTGCCCCTGGTTACCAATCATTCTTAAAGAATACTTTCATGGCTTCAGAAAATGTTTTGTTTTGTATATGGAAGGCTCAGCTAAACATGGATTGTAGGTCAGCACTGGAAGATGTGAAATCAGCTTGTGTTAAATAAAAACATATTTGAATTAGCCATTGTTCCTAATCTCATCACTACTGTTATACTATATACTAACTTCTCCATGCAGTGGATTCAAAATCAGTAACATAACCTTTAAAATAACTTGTAATCCCATTCTAATTGCATGTTTGCTTCCTCTGACAAATGTAATGAAACTGTGCCACATCTGGGATTCATGTCACTCTCATGACCTTATTAAACACTTTCCTCTTGTGCAAAAAAATTGCCTTATGCCATTAAACTCTACTTAACTGTAGCCTTCAAATGACATTACGGTCCATGCAGAAATTGCAAATTCAGTCACATTCCTATTTCTTTACAATTATGATTTAACACAAGAACTGATTATTTCCTAATACACAAGGACAAGAACAACAAAAATGAGAAAAGCTTGTGTAATTGTATAAATGCAATTTAGACATCAGGCTTCACAGGCCAGTCTCACATGTCATAGCATAAGAGTGTATTTTCTCAAATGTAAAGTCATGAACTGCCATCATGTATTAAACTCCGTGATCTCACTTTGGAGGTCTCACACAATTTTTGCACCATCATGTTTAAAAAAAGGTTCAGTTAAAAATCCAGCTTGAAATGCTTTACTTGTTAAACAGCACAGTTTCAGTGTACGTTTAATTTACTGTAATGAATAGAATAATTCATCGTACATATTTGATAACCAAAGTCATGTTCTTAGGCATTACTATAAGAGCCAACATTTAATCCTTCCACTCCAGGCAGAGCATGTCAAAAAGGGAATGGCAGTGCAAAAAAGCAAAAATTTGGAGTTTATTAGTCTCCCAGCCTCTGGCCATGCAAGAAGCAAGACTATGGGTTTACCAGAATTCTGCCACATGTTATTCTATGGATAATTAGTTCAGAAATAGTTCTAAAGACATCACGGATTTCAATCACAAACCCAGACAAATCTAGATACGCTCATCACTTCGACAAGAATATGCTGTGGAGATGCTGAGGGGTGCTTTAGCTGTGAGAAAAAGAAAAGCAGAGGGAAAGGCAGACCACAAAAGAGGACAGGAGTCTAACGGATTTGTGAGATTTAAGATCTGACTCTTAGGCACAGTAAGAAATATAATAGCTGAGCTTTCGAGCTTGCTTATAGAAGCAATCAGCCAAACAAGACAATTAACAATCAAAGGAAGAAAACTTCAGCAGATAAGAAACAACTGGGAAACACTCCATCATCCTAAAGCATATGAACTTCTATGTGCTATCAATCTTGCCTCTCTGAAGAGATCCCCACATCGCATTTATTCTGCAGTGTCTGTCATCACTATAAGCTTATGGTTTAAATAGTATTTGACTGTAGCTACAAAATAGAGGGAAAGCCTTAAAACTGAACACACCAGCTTTTCCTGGTAAACTTGGGGCAACAAAGCAGTTTATTTGAAATAATTTTATGTTCTTCAGGTAGACAGAAACATTTTTAATATTATTAGAACAAGAAGCTTAATAATATTCTTCTTTCTTCAAAACTACTCATGGCATATATGGGGGTAGTCTCTTTAGAAGTCAAACTAAATTACCTAATATTTCTCAAAATGGTTAATCCTTAGAAAATAAAAAAAGTCAGTTACCCCCAAATAATGTTTTCCGGACTGCAGTTTGTACCAGAAAGAATTTATTTTGGTCTGGCTATTCTAGTAGGTGAAAAAAATAGGAAACTTACTTCAGGAAGTGAAAAGCAAGGAATCACCAGATCCTACCAGACATCCTTTGTCATAGTTAACAATTTTTTTAGCACACAGGATTGCACATGGAGAGGAAGAATGGATAATGCCTTAGCAGAAAAGCATTTTAAGCTTTGATGCTATGGACTTCCCTTCTGCGTGAGGCTGGTACCCAACCTGCAAGGTCACAAACCTCTACAGAAGAATAGCAGAAGCTGTTATCGTCTACTGATGAATGACCTTTAAACAAATTGTTTCCTCTTTGAAGAATATATAAAAACAAGTCAATATACTTCTATTATGATGCTCTACCACTTGGCCTGCTTTTAGATTTTGTTATGCCAGAGTCTAACCCAGTGACCCACAATGACCAACATAAGAGCTTTAATGCTGAAGGATTTCCATGGCTAGGCTACAACACGTGGCCAGGCTGTGGTAACACAAGGGCTGCTAGATAACTCAAATGACTACTTTCTGGATGTCTCTAGGGCTAAAACCATCAAATTATCCAGCTACATTCCTGGCACAGCAGAGCTCTGCAACAAAGCAATGGGCTTCCTGGGTAGCAACTGTCACCACCTGCCTACCTTCCTCTCATCAGCCTCTGGGGTGTGAGGTATGCATCTTCTGACTCTTGGCCGTATGACACTGCTATCTGACTCATGGAGTCAGGCTGGCGAACGGTCTGTGGCAAATCTCACAGAAATTCATCTCAACAAAGTACAAAGGCCCTTAGGTCCATATTCATGGGACACCAATCACATCCAGTTTCAAATTAAGTCAATGGGAAAAGAAAATACTAGCAGTAGAAAGCAGCAAAATTAGAAAAATAGTGCAAAAATTATGCAGTTAGGAAGGGCTGAAACATTATTATTTTTGGATTTTATATTTGTGGTAGGAATTTTGTATTCAGCTTTTTTTGAAGTATATGTAGAAATGTTTCATTTACTGAATATAGCTGACTCAAAACATAAATATTTTATTACTGTTTTAATAATAACACATTTGGAGATAAAAGAATGACAAAAGTTTTTCAAATTAGTTTTTGATAGTAGCAACTTGAGGATCAGAAATTTTAAGCAGTTTGCCTCTGGTTTAGTGGGCTTAAAGAAGGTGGATAGCTTGGTTCCCTGAAGAAGCCTACAAGGCACATCTCAGATTAGACATCCAAACCTGAAAAGCACTAACAAATAAAAAATATATTCTGCAAATTCACTTTTTATCATGATTGGACACTTCTGTGCTACTTAATTTTTGATAAGTCAGGTAACTTCTCTGACCTCTTGCTCCTCTGCCAAATGGCAGTAACAATATTTGCACACTATCTTAAGTTAGTGAGAGGCAGAGTAAATAAAATTTGCAGATACAATTTAAGCACAAAGTAGCAACAAAGCAGCTAGTGGATAACCAGATCTAAAATGTTAATAAAAATACCAATGCAGAGATAAATTAGACCTCTTGATAGCTGGAACCCAGTCTTGGACTTAATAAATAATATGATGTGGAAACAGCTTTTGCAAAATGCAAATGTTTTATTTATTTACCCCTTTTTACAGAAATTAATCTGCATCTTTCATGCTTTAACAAAAAAAACCTTTTTACATTTTCTTTAATAACTTCAGAGTTGCAGAATTTGTTCTAAATTTGTTAGTTTTGGGAAAGAATTGTATGTTTCTAGAAGTTCAGGACAATTCTCTTAGGACTGTGCATAAAAATGACTTTTTGTGCATGTTTCCTCTGTGCTTCATCTTTCCAATTTATATCATGGCAAAAATAATATTTTCCTAATACTTGAAAACGTACAGTAATCCACATTATTCAAACATACACAATTCCTGAAACTTTTCTGGTAGGAGGTTTCGTTTCATTCTAATTTTGCAGTGTCAGTTGGTAGACATTTTATACAAGTTGCACAGCTGGCTAAGAGATACAGAAATCTATCCCATGGGATGGAGGAATTCTTTGCCTGTTGGAGTTTCCCTACTAATTGTTTTCATATGTACAATACAAGCTTATATCAGCTAAGGAGAAAAATTACGGCATGGAAAATTGCAGCTGCTCTTCAGTCATTCTGTAATATGAACTAAATCTTTAGGGAAGAGTATTTTAGAATAAAGCAGACAGAAATTAAATTATGCTCCTGTTAAAACTCTTGTAGATAGGAACAAAACATCTTCTGGCTTATTGTAACACAAAAATGAAAAGTAATGAAAAAACTGCATGTTAAAGGAGCATACTTTGTTTTTTCCTCCCTTTTTTAAACAGTATCTCACAGCAGGAATACTTTAACAGAGATGTTTTTATTTATTTCTCTTGTGCAGAAAAACACCTTTTCCTTTCAGTAAACTGTTGGTAAATGTTATGGTTTTAAAATCTTTTCCATTACGGCATAAAGCACTCTTAAAAAGTCTTAAAAACTGCAGTTCTGAAAAAACATGATTTGCATCAATGAACATGCTTCAGCCCAGTGTTGATATTTTAAATTCTCTATTACATCAATTATTAAAAGTTGCTTGAATCAAAAAATCAGGATGGATCTTGATGTGGATCCTATTCCAGAAAGGCCAAAGCTTTTTAAAGTTCTGGGACTGCATAGTTTTACTGAGTGCCTTCTACATTGCTCTGTAGATGGGCGATTTTCTACACAGGATGTAGAAATGAGGAACATTATGACAAATATGAGAAGTCCCACAGTGTAAAAGAATAGAACAAAAGTGAAAATCTCTTGACAGCACCATCCCAGATGCATTGAAGACCCATATATTTAGTGGTTTAAGTGTATCAGAGTTAAGTTCCTTTATGACTCTTAAAAGAACTGCTTCTGGTCATGATTATTTTTTATGGTTTGTATTTATCAATTTGTTCTAAAAACTCTTTTGCTGACTCTTACATTTGAGATGAATCTTAGAACTCATCTCCTATCAGGAATGTCTCCAGTGTGGGGAATCCCTCTGATCACCTCTGATTTAAAAGCAGTGCAAAATTTCTGCAGGCACCTTATCTTCTGGAGTCCTCCTTTACACCTTGACGTTCTTTCCATCCAGCCCACATCCTGGCAGGTTTTCTGCTTCTAATGTGTTTAAATAAAATGATATGACTAGTTTTTATGTATTAGCAATCTGTTCCTCACAGTCTTTCTGGCAGGACTTACTTGTATTTTATATTCAACTTGCACATGTTTATGCTCTGTTTTGGTTTTAGTTTCCTCATTTGTTATGTTTTCCAGCTTTAAACAGTATCTTATGTATTTGTTATAGCTGCTTTTATCAACTGTTCCTGGAGTCATTTCTAAATAACTGTTTCTGGTGCAGTAAACGTGCCTTTATGTGGTATTATGTGCTATTAGATAGCCTCCAACTGTCCTGCAAGCATTTTATATTTGTAACAGATCTTAAATTGTTTTAATTAGCTTCAAGTTTTTGAATGTACTTTTTCTTTTCAAAGGTAAATGCTACTGTGGTGGAGGGTTTCTGTTTTAAAGATACATGCAACGTTGTCCGGTACGATGCACTAAAAAAAGCTTTCCTCCGACTAATGGCAGCCAGAAACAACATCCTGTGAATTGCTCTCAGGATGGCTAGCCAGGTATCTTCCCTCTTCCATAAAGGACTGAGATCTCTCTCTAACAGAAAATGGTGGGCCCACCAGGTCTTTGCATCACTTTCGCTGTTACATTTTCTCAACAAAGATACATGTTTTGACAGATCAATGTTTCAGTGTTTTTTCTGTCTTAGCTGTTTCATGTTTCATTCATCCAAACACTGCATATGAATTTGCAGTTTGATCCTAGGAGACAATGAGCATCCTCCTATGCAGAAGGAGACTCCATGTATCAAAGGACTCAACTTTTAGCTACTTCATTTTGAGACTCTCTGAAGTACTGGAAGATATCAAAAAGAAGTCTGTTCTATACAGAGTTTTTTTGCTGTGCTCATAGCATGCCTGAACATTTTTTTCGAACTTTGAACAAGTTCAACAAAAAGCTGCAAGAAAAGTTAGGAATAGGAAGTTATTTGAGAAAGAGGATGAGGATGTTTTTTGTCTAATCATGAACTTACCAGGCGACCAAAAGCTGAAAGCCAGGGAGCTGACAAGTTTTATTGTCTGGATTCACAATCATGGGGTTCAGAATGAGCTGAGCATTCACTGTCACAACAGGTCTGGCTCTGAGGGACAGAAATAAGGTTCACTGCATACAGAAGGAGCACATTAGTACCTAAGTTCCAGCAGAGAAAACACTTAACTCAGATGGCCACAAAAGAGCTGGAAATGTAGGGTTACTTGGGAGAAAACACTTTTATAATGTTGCTCCTACCCAAAATAACTTTTTTTTTTTTTTGGTTGGAAATTGCGATACCTCCTACTATGACATTCTGAAAGTTCTTCATGAAAAATGACAGGTTAACAGCATCACTGAAACAGTATCCTATAGTTTACAATAGGTGTGTCCTAGGACTGAGGCACATCAGACACATTTAATCACATTGGGTTTTCACAAAGGGACAAAGTCTGCCTTTGGGGATTTACAGCAGTCCTTTGGCCATTGTTTTATACTGTCGGATTTGTTTTATACTGTCTCCATTAACAGTGACATATTAGACTTGCTGTCTCTGTTTAAGATTCTTAAAAAAATGAACATAATTTGGTCAAAGTAGAAGTTGATCTAGAATATCTTGAGCCAATAATAAAGTAAACTCTGTGTGACATGTCTTGAGACAATTGACTGTGGAAACCAGGAATAATCATCACAAAATTCTGCTGAGTATGTGAATATATAGTTGTGGTGATGGGAACCATCCCTCTGAATAACAATCTGTTATTAAATAATGAGATAATCTGTAACTGAGAGTAATTTAGAAGACAAGTGAAAACAAGAAAGGGTCTAAATTCTGGGTTTTTTAAGACAGCAGTACTATTTTACAGTAACTTACATAATCCTGGCAAAACTAGCTTATTACAAAATTACTCCCCTCATATTTTAGTCCACAGCTGAGCTTTTATGATTACTGCTCTATATTACTTCAGCAAAACATTTTAAAAAAAAATTTACTTTCTTCATTTTTGTGCAACAGGGAAAACCTTTTGTTCTAGCTAATTTCACTTAATAAAATTCTGTTTCTCCAATATGACAAGTTGCATATTTGATACACTCTGGCCAGGAAACTGCAACATTGAGGGCCCCCTGCTATGCGCTTTCTTAAATTAAATAGAACACATTTTTTATTGCTATCTGAAATACACACTGGGTCTAATTCTCCAATGTTTCACATCCTGTGCAGTCATTCATGCCACTGCAAAGTGATGCACTGCAAAGTATTTGCATGATTCTTTAATATGGCAGTAGGAAAATCAGGTCTACTCTGCACCTACAGTGTTAGCTAAAATGAGCTAACATTCCTGTTTTACAAAATTCTTATGCTTTGACAAACATTCAGTTGGGAAGCAGAACATGCCTTCTCTCAGTCAGGTACTGTTGGGAATACAGACAAGAAGACAGACAGGAATCAAGAAATATGACTATATTGTTGCAGCAATGGATGGTGAATATTTAAATGCAAAGAACTGTTGGCATGGCTGGACTAAGAAGGCAGCAGCAGATTTTTGTTTATGTATTTGGTAGTTTTAATTTATACTGCTAATCTAACAGTGCATTTAGTGAAAAACCATAGTCAGCAATAACTTTGTGATTTGTAAAATGGGATCTTGTACACTTTTTCTAAACTGAAGCAAAAAGCAGCAGTGTTTATTTTCAATACATCGTTCACATCTTAATGTCAATGACCTCTGAAGAATCAGAGTCACTCATTTCTTACTAGTACCATTCCCCCATGAAAGAAATTAATTTTCAGTGTTATGCTTTTTAAATTTCTCTCCGATGAGCTGTAGCAAGAACTGTTTGATTGTATAGGAATATGTGTGACTGCTTTAAAGTTAGAAAAGACAACATTTTCTCTTGTCTTATTTAAAATTAACTGAGGAGTCAAACATTCCAGAAGAAGATTATTGAGCTAAGACTAAGCATGGAAATTTTCATTGAAAATTACAAGTTTTGAGCATGGGAAAAAAGCATTTGTTTCTCACAAGATGCTTGATTTATCATCTGTAATGAGCATCTTTTACACATTGCACCAAGGAAACACAGGAATGTGAAATTTGTTTTTTTGCAGGTCTCCCACCAAAGCTGTAAAAAAAAAAATCCACTGTATTTACCACGTACCTGTAAACAACTGCTTTTCCAGCTCCAAATGCACCTACAATTAAATCTGGAAAAACAAAACAGCTTCAGAAGAACTAGATAGAAGCCTTTCATACTTTTTTTCCCAGCCTAAATTAGATCATTTATATTAAAAATGCAATAACATAAAACAAATGTGGTAATTCCTTTCTAAGTAATTCTTTCAACAGTGTACCTGAAAGAAAACATTTCACATTGTCAGAGATGGGCTCATAAATGTCTTGGTTGTATCCAGTAAGTGCCAATCTATTTAACACAAGGTCACCCATGCCACAATCTCGCTTCTCTCCAACTTGCATAAAAGGGGAAAAAGGATGCTGTTAACCCCTATTCATTTTATTCCAAACCATTAATTGCCTATTACACAAAGAGATGCAAACCACTTTGTCATCACTCTCATACAGGTTGTGTTGAAAATTTATGGTGTTCCTTCCTGACAATCCTTCCCATCCTGCTTTGTAAGTAATTTATTCATTAATTTAAGCATTACATCTCTGTGGACATAAATACAATGCACAGGTGAGAGGATGGCTGGTTTCATAGTTTCTAATGTTTTCAGCACTGTAGCAGCATGTGCTAAGACTTAGAATAGTTATCCGTCTAAAGCCATCTTTTTCCCCATCAGTCACCATTTGGATGGGATGGAGTCAACAACAGAAGCACTGGTGCCGGTCCTTGGGCACATCCTTGTTACTGGACACCAGCCTGGGTTGGGAATCTACAAGCCCAAATATTTCCTCTTTTTGCCTGCAGTACCCACACAGTGGTCTCTGGAAAGATCCAGACTGTCTTGCTGGACCACTCAGGCCTGCTGGAGAAAAGCTGGAGCCAAGCAGTGAGGAAAAAGGATCAACTTGCCTGCTGTCTCTAGCTAGAGCACAGTTCAAGAAAAGGAAAGAGCTTTGTTTCATTATCAACCCCCCTTGTGTCTGCCTGAGCACCCCTTTCACTTCACTGTTGTTATCATACAATTTGATTTACACATGTCCAATTCAGTAGACTGAATCTTAAAACAGACCTTGCAGTGGTACAGACTGGCAACCTAAATTGATCTAAATGACTGACTTAAACCAGTATTCAGAGTTGTAAACAAACCCTTACTTACTGCTTCCATAGTTTGAACACTGGTTTGCTTAAGAAGTCATCGAGCATGATGCAAATACAAAGGTTTGATGCTAATTAGCTAGGTGGGTTTGGGCCAGGTCTGGCAGTGTGTTTTCCAGCGCTCTGTCTGCCTTTCAGATGGTCAGGATTTCACAAGTTTAAACAAGTACTCCACATGAGCAACAGCCTGTCCTACAATGAATTCCATTGAATAATGTCCTAATAGGAGTAGGCATGGACAGTTTATGGGTCTGATCCTCTTTTTGTACAACATTTACATTTTTCTACTTCCATTGGCCTTAGTGAAATATGCTTCAGGAACACTTTAAATAGCAGAAGAAAATTAGTGTTGTTTCTATCTCCTTCTTGGGACATTTATGAGTCCTTTTCATTAGCAGCTTTTATACACAACTTGCACACAGTACCAAAACCTAAAGATATTTTCCACTTACTTAAATAAACAACTGATTGAGACATACCCATCACCATAAGGGCTACACAGCGCACATGGCAGAACTTTCCCTGGAAGCTCTCTGAGAGCAGCAACCATGGCAACCGCAAAAGATTTAATATTCTGTTGGTTTTTTGGGTTTTGTGTTTGGGCTTTTGTGTGGGTTTTTTGTTTGTTTGTTTGGCTTTTTTAAGGAAAAAGAAACATTATGTTATGAACAGAAAGTGAAAGACAAGAAGGAAGGGGTTTCTGTTCTGTTGTTCCCAGCTGGATGCTCTTTATGAATTCTGCAACAGACTTAACTTAGAATATGTACTGTTTCATACTAGACTTGATAACTCAAAAGGTTTCAGTACAGGGCTATGTTACGGCAGAGACAAAACAGGTAGATATCCAAGACTTATCTAGACCCTGGTCTTGTGATAATTTCATAATCTGATCTTTCATTAAAAAATAAAGCACTCCAAACCTTCATGGGCACAACAAAAAGCTTGAACTCACAACTTGAGTAAGCTTAATAAAATGTAGCCTGTTTGAATCTGAAGATAAAAAGAATGAGTCTGTCAGGTACAGTTAGCCTCACTAGTACAAGTGAACTCTTCATTTCAGTATCTACAGCTGTGCGGACATAGGTCCCCGCTATCTTAGCATCCCCACTTTAATATTAAAGGGGATTTTGTACATTTGCTTAATAGTTAAATCCTGGTTTCTTTGAGACAGAGCCCACCTTATTTGAAGACAGAGGGTAATGGGTCTAGAGGAGCAATGATAGGCCCCAGCCACCAAAAGACTCGTTTTCCATGAGCAGTATTCCTGCATTGCCACCTCAGCCAGGTTTGGAGACACAGCAAAAAAGATGAGGACATTCAATCATGGCACCATCACAAAGGCCATACATGAGCATATTCTAAGGGCAGCCAGGACTGTGGTCATCCTGCTCTTGTTCGGAAGCTCTTACTTTTTCCCTGACATGTCCTTTGAGAACTGGCCTAAGCCAAAGAGCTTGAATGAGTGAAACCACTCAGCAGGAAAAGTGGACTTAAGAATGAATATGCAAACAATAAAACATACTTATACCGACTAGTGACATCTACGATCTAATATAAGGACAAAGTCATTATATATTCAATCAGAGTATTCACTGGAAGATCCATTAGGGATTTTGCTTTGCTTCTACTTTTCCTGTTACAGAGCAATAGTTTCAGTCTTCTTTCTTTCTTTCATTGCCTTGTGGAGTGCAACTCCTATACCTATCATTGGAAACAGTTTTGACGTTGATATGAATTTATGAGATTTGAATACACATCAAATCAGAACAGTTTTATAAGCCGAAGTATTGAATTTGAATTTGTTGTGCTCTGCAGAAGAAAAGTTATTAATCATTTCTAAGAAAAAATGCATGAGATGTCTAAATCATCTGAAGTTTGGCAACTTTCCCCTCCTAAAAATAGAGAGAAGCTGTCATCAGTCATTGCTTGTTAATGCTACACACGCAATATCACTGATGCAAAGGTCACTAGCTGAAAAATAAGGGTTTAACAAGCAATTTGGAATTACATAGCAAAAAAAGCCAGCTTAACTACTTATAACCCTTCCAAACAGAGCCTGAAGAAAAGCATATGAAAACCTTTGCTCCTTTCCATTTGTGAGGGGCTTTTTTCAAGCCCAGATTAAAATGTGTATAAATAAAGAGAGAAACAGAGAGAAATATCAGAATCACAAAATGTCCTTCACTCCTTCTTTTCTCATATTTCATGTTTTCAGGAGGATGAGTGATGCCGTAGATTTAAGTAAATGACCACTTTGCCTATGTCTTCTCATTGAGAAGATCCTTTATCAGCTGCTACCCTTCAGAGAAGCAGAGATCTGTATGGAGGGGCTGGTGACAGCAGCCGTGTGCTTCTGCCTCATTGCTGTTGTGGAATAAATGAGCTGTGGGGTCACAACCATATTGCAAAAAAACTAAGAAAACAAGCATGGAGTGACTCCGAAGGAATTTTCAACTTGCATTTCAACACAGCTTGAGGGTTGTATGCACTAAAATTCCAACTAGTGGAGTTCGCAGAACTTAATCCTGAAACAAGTGTCTTTGGCATGTACTTAAGTCAAGGGGCACTGTGCAAAGTTAAACAATCCTAATGTTTATTTTACATTTTACTTTCCTCTGAAAGGAAGGCTTGCAAGATGTTGTCTGGTGAAGAAAATCCATTTTCTGAGATAAAAATATCATGAAAAGTTAAGGAAAGAGTATTCACAAATGGCAATGAAAGGAACAGTGGATAAGCTGGTCTCTTTACCTGCACCTTCTGCCATGTGGCTGTGCCAGACCTGAAACACCATGTGATAAAGGGCAGAAACTTGCCATCATGCTGACTAAGCCTTCAACCAACTGGAGGAAGTAGGAAGATCAACGAAGTCCTACCTCCAGTCTCAACAAGTTATATTCACTTATTATCTTCAGGAAATTTTTTGATCCCCTGGTATTTTTAAGGGACATTTCCACCCCCTGTGAGAGATGCAGCCCCAGGGAGTCTGAGCAGGGAGGAACATGCAGCATGCTCAGCACCCCACACTTGGTTGGAGTCTGTCCAACAATCCCAAGAGAAATTGCCAAGGCACGGTATCTCATCTCACTTTGTGGGGGACAGTGGCCAAGAACAACAGCCAATGGAGGACTACATAATTGGCACACACTTCACTTGTGAGAAACCCAAAAATGAAACGATAGCTGAGTCATCTCCCCACTGCAACTCTACCAGGATACAGGCAGGAAAGGGTTGACTTTATGGACTCAGAATGATTTGCTGACAGCTTTAAACATCACTTTGTGTAGTGTGTCAGTTTAATTGCATAGTATAAATAGGAACTGGAAAACAATTAGAATGCTATCTAAGTACAGGTGCTAATGGAAATTTCATAAAAGAGAGTGAGAAAACTGCGTAACTGGAAACTCTGCTAAAAAGTCTTTGTGACCCTTTTTGATTTTTATTTCCCTCAGTGGACCAAGTGCCAAAAAAGCCCATGATCAGATTTCTATTTGTTTTCTAGGATTCCAGAGAGCACTACACTCCCAAATCTCAGTAGGAAAGGTCCAGAATAAAATTTTCTTTAAATGGCTAATACTTCAGGCTTCACCACAATAAAGGACACAGGATTCTCCAGTTCAGCCAACTTTACTTAAGAATTTTAGTTAAATACTACAAACAACCACCACCCAAAACAGAGTCACTTTCTTCCAGTCCTACCATTCTCAACTGCCTTGATCCTCCTCTGTTTTGCAACCATTTTGGTAGCAGGTCTGTTAAGGATAACACCTAAGGCTAATTCATTTCAATGCTCCCCTTTTGTCTGAATGAATCCCTTTCATAATACTACAAACAAATCCAAAAGAGGGCAGTTAATGTTCTATCATTTTGTTGTCCCACAAACAGGGTTCATTTACCAGTGTGCAAGCCAATAACACACAGAGTCAAGGTATTTTCAAATTAATTTAATTGATGTGCATGAATGGGTGCCTGTCTCAAGACAGCACCCCTTTGTCTCAAAAATTTCCACATTTATATACTTAAGTAATACATATTCATTGTTATTTTCCTTAGCGATTGGTTCTTTCTTCTTCACCCCTCATGTAAATTAGTGTGCAGACTCTGTCGTCTTCCTTCATTGTCTTCAGTGGGTGGTATCATTTGAGTAGGTGGTCAATGACTTGGTGGTCATGATCTCCCCCTGTAGGAATTACCTTTTACCTACTTCTTCCCTAATCTTGGCAGTTCCAAGTGGTTCTTCAAGGTTTGTTGACCAGACCACAATCCATTACCTTTTCTGACATAAACATAAAGCCCCATTATCTAGTAGTTAGTTCCTAAATCATACCTAGTTATTGTTTCCCTATTTTAAATATTAACTGATGGGGTCTGTACACAGGACTTTAGCAGCTCCCTGGTTATTTTAATCTTATTATACATATCAATTGATAACAACTTCAGTAAATCCCTACTTACTAGGATCAATTGCTTTATTCTTATATTCCATTGGGCACAATATTGGGATTTCATGAAGTATCTCAAAGAATTTTAGAAAAGCATACCTGTAAACTACACAGATAATAATTTGCCACAAAATTCACATATTTGTAGGAGACTCTTGACTTGTCACTACATTTTTGATTGATTATTCATGTGAGAACATAATTAGCTAGTAGAAACACTTCAGCTTTTCTGCATCTGCTGGCAGAATGCACGCCCTTGTTCTGGCTCCCACGCTCAGCAGTCCCCTCTTACCAGAGCAGATGCAGCTTCTCATTGATTTAATTTGTTTGTCTTCCACCAATCTCCTAGACCAACTTCATAATTTAATCATCACTAGATTACGATTTGTGATATTGTTGGCTCAATGCCTGTTCTCAAAAAAATTGTGAATGCTGAAGCACCCTTGCCTCTCAGAAAGAAACTTGAGGATTTTCTTCCTGTTGTTTGAGTTAATGTACTCAGCAGATGGAGCTGTTAAGTACTCCTATTTCAATAAGATTAGACTGGATTACTGAAGTTTGGGGGAAATTTTGTCTGATTATCACGCTTGTTTCCTTCTTAAAGTGTTTCTAGAGTCATTTGTTTATATTAACTACATACTATTCTTAAGATAATAACAGTCCAAAATAACAAGGCATGAAGGTGCCTTTATACATTTCCCTGTGCTGACAAAGGCTTCACTAAAAAGAATAACCAAAAGAACAGGCCAACAGCTGTGTTTGCATAAAACCAGGATACCTTGAAGATGAACCTTCAGTGGTACTGACTCCAGGGTGACTCTCTAAGTTAACAAGGAAGACTTACACACACCTTCTAAACAGGCAGGGAGCAGAAACAATAGTGCATAATTTATTTAAGCAATTAACTAAGTAATCAACAGTCTTTGAATACTGAATTCATCTAGAGCACTGCTCTAAATACACGCACACTATTAAAAGAATCTGGTTAAACCATCCTGGTTCACAAACACATTTGAAGAAACCACAGTGTGCTGGAGGGTATGCCACAACAAGAAAGCAAGCTTAATGAGTTGAGTAAGTAAGTTATTCATTATAAACTACTTGCTCAGCTATAATCAGCCATTAAGTGACTGAACATATGCTGAAATGTGAGGGTGGAGACCTTACAGCCTCCAAATGCCTAAGCCCTGCACAGATAGATGAACCAGCTGGAAGTGCAGCACCATCACCCAGATAATCACAGACTCCAAGAACTCAGTGGGGACCAGCTTTAAACGGATGCCAGAAACAAATTTCTTTCCCATTAAACAGATTTATGGATTTCTTTTGTTCCTATGAAAATTGAACTATGCTAGTAGGAAAAGACAAAATTATAAATAAAATAAAGTACAACTCAAAATACATGCCTAAGCTGAGGTCTCATTCCCTGCTCCAGGCCTTGATAACACAAATAAAGCTCAGGATGGTGGAAAGGGGGCCTAAAAGCTGCAGATTTAGTGGTGAGTGGAGTGGAAGCTGTGTTGAAAGTTACCATTATGTTGCTCAGATATTTCAGTGTAGAAGACAGCCAGGAAGGTTGTGCTGAGGCAGGAAGTTCAGAATATCTTGGGCAGGCCTCGAAGAGCTGATTCTGCAAAGAATCCCATGGCTATATAAACTGCTACGGCCCTCACCAATACAGCCTCAGATACAGCACGATGCTGCTTTGCCATGTCCTAACCTTGGCACTGAAAAGTGCAGCATAGAATCTCACACATAATTCCTTCCAACTGCCACTGTACTTGCACTTAAACTGATTAAAAAAGCACATCTTTTTCACTCCATTCACTGCCCCCCCCATCTATTTCTTTAATTCCCCCCCCCTTTTTTTTTACATGACTGTCAATCCAGACTAACAGCATTAAGTCAGTATTTACTATAGCAGCATAAGATCGGATCCTCTCCTTTGAACATGACCTTAGAACATGAGTTGTCAAAAAACTGTGAAATGGATTGTCTGCTGAAAGATGTTACAATTATGTCAGTGGTAGTAAATTAGTGCCACCGAATGTACCTGTGTGCCTATCTATCTGCACTGTCTGTGGTGGTATCACTAGAATGGCCCTAAAGCAGTTGGCCCATGCCAATTATTAGTCTCCAAAAGAGAGCACGCAGCAACCCTGTTTTGGCAAGAAAGTGAGTTTGATAGTATGGACATGGACTGTTCAGTGACAGTTCAGAACCAAAGAACAGCATATTTACAGTGTAGATGTAGCTTAAGAGGATTAATTGTTTTTTTCCTTCAAATACTAGGTACATATTGTATACTGGAGAGATACTGAGTATCTCAGGTTAAGTATGGTACAAAGCTTGTCAGTGTTATGCTTGGAAGACTGGGAAAGCTGCACGTTGTTTGTTCCCCTGATTAGTCAAGTTAAAAAGCACAGAGCTGGCTTGGTACATTTAATCTATCTGACTGACATGCTTAATTTGCCTTCCTCTTACTGCTTCCCTCTCACCAGCCTTATCCAACTATAAAGTTTGGTCAGGTTCTGCCCTAACTCTTACATGATTACAGAGAAAGGAGCATCCATCTATTCATTACCACCATCACCACCGTTTGGCATTGTAGACCTTCTGCTAGGTGAGGAACAGCACTCTGTTTAGGGCTGAAGGTGATGAACACCACCACTGAGAGGGCAGCAGCCTGTCTTTAGAGTGACACAGCTGTTAAAATGATCAGCACAATTTCCTGCCTCTGCTGCTTCCCAGAGTTGAAAGTTTCCCACTACCTCTGAGTCAGTGAAGCAGAGACTACCATATTATCACCTCTGTCTGTGTCGATAAAGGAATAGATCTGGGCACATAACATCTGAAGTGTCTGCAAGTATGACACAATTTACAGAAATCCTTCCCTGGAAAGCTGTGGAGATGTAAACCAAGAGTTGTGCTTAGTAACAAAAACTAATCTTTCCTGTTGAAAGGTTGGAAAAACCCCTGTATTTCACAATGCTGAGAGTAGAGGTCCATTACTGTTACAGTGGTAACATCTATGGCAGGGCAGCCGAAGACAGATGGTCATTACACTGACCGGACTGCTAATGAGATGGAAAAGCAGCCCTGTCTGTATGCTGACCCTACTATACGAAGTTTCATTTTTAGGTATGATGTTGACTAGGTGGCCATTCAGCTGTCTGTATGCTGCACTTTGTGCAGTGAGTGGCTACACAAGTGAAATAAATATTAAGTCAGGGCATGAGCTTGAGCACTGTGTTGGTACTGTCCACATTTTTATATTGTTAGCACAGACTCTGGTCTGATTTTAGTGTGTGCAAGTTCGTACTCTCCCAGATAGTGGCCAGGAATGATCTTGGGAACAGCCTGGGTCAAGGACCTTTTCCAAAAGGCAGTTTGGATATGGCCATCCTGTTTCAGTGGGCAGGAGGGTTTCATCTGGTGATTGTGAGTTGTGCTGTGCCATGTAGCCTCAAGGCCAGACCACAGTTCCTGGCCCACTTTATTTTCTTGCACAAACATAATCACTGATACCAACGAAAAAGATTTGAGAGTATTGTTTTGTGAAGTACTAATTCTAGTTTTCTTCTCAGTAGGGTAGACACAGCTTTTTTTTATGTTGGGTAAGTTCAAAACCGCGGTCAATGGTAAAATCTTTATTAGAAGCAATGCAATTAGCCAGACATAAATCACACTTCACACACTGCTCTTTATATAAAAATATATGAAGAAGAGGCAGCAGTGATGGCAAACTGAACCATCATCTGGTACAGCAGGACTGGTGTGCCATTTGCGTCTGCACAAGGAACAATTAAGTAAATTAGGGTTCCTTCCACAGGATTGCTAAAACTACATTGCTGAGGGAGGGAATATGGCAGAGGTCTGTAAAATAAGAGTAGACTAAAGAAGAATTGTTTACTGTCTCTTCAGTATAAGAACTAGGGCACACCCAAAGAAACCATCCAGTGGAACATTCAAGACTTGAATGGGTTGCAGTGAAAAAGAATTACTTCTTCACAAAACGTGCAGTTAGGCTGGGGGCCCCTTGCCACAGGTTGCTGTGGGTGCCAAATGTTCACACAAGTTCTACAACTGATTGGTCAAATTCATGGAAGAAATGTCTGTCAAGGGCTACTGAATTTTAAGATGCCACCTCTGACTCAGGAACACCTTGCTCCTTCAGTTGGTTAGAGCTGGGTGAATATTCTGAGAAATATCACAACAACTGTACAATTTCCTTGCCATCTGTTGTTGGCCACTGCTAGAGACAGGCTACGATGCTAGACAGATCTTTCATTTGTATCAGTATGGCTGTATTATGTTCTTCCCTGCCTCTGCTACTCCACCATTAAACCTGTCCATGATCAGTTTTCTCTTATATTTATTATGCAACTGGGGTCCTGGGGGACAAGAGGATCTTCCTCTGCCTTTTCTAGATAAGACCAGGAAGCAGGAGTTGGTCTCTCTCCCTTTGCTGGCCAAGAGTTGCAGGAAGAGGAAGAAGGAGAAACCACTCCTCCATCCACAGGAAAGCTGGAGGATTTGAACAGCACTGAGTATTAGGCAGCCTTTGTCTGCTCCCTATTTGCTTCTCTGTTCTTGAGCTTACCCTGGCATTTGGATGAAGGGAGAAAGATGTCATTTCCTGTACCAAATGGCTGCTCTTCTCCAGAAGGCTAATAGGTAGATCTCAGCCTGAATTGAATTCCCAACCAAGAGAGGATTTAACCTTTGTCCAATAGGAGAAAAATTTGAGTGTGATTCAACCTCACTTTTTAGGAAACATATTCCTCAGCTTGTAACTCAGTCTATAAGAGCACTGGTTCCTGAGCTCAGTATAGAGACCCCAGGATGAAGCTCAGTGGTCTGTGACAAGAAGCCACACAAGCAAGTAATCTCTTCTGGCCTCTAGGTCTGTGACCTGCTCAAAGAACATTATTAATACATGGTCTGATTTAAAGAAGAAGGTCTGAAACTCTTAAGGTTCTGAAAATGCTACACAATGCATTAAAAATGAAATGGCAGTTAACTCCCATCACTCAGCCTCTCATTTCCTAGCAAGGATATGCCTGCCTCATGAACAACGTTAGGTGCAAGGGCTTGAGTAAGCTATACAAGCACAGCTATAGTTATACGAGTCCGCACAAACTGGTATCAGTCCTGAACTTCTTGTAAGCGTGATCCCTTTTTTTGCTCATACATCTTCACACAATGCTTGAACTCTAGCCATGGAAGAGCTAATTTCTTGGAGATTTCTGAGAGTGATGAGTCAGCATAATTTGGTTTTATTACTTTTTTCTTTTTATAAAATGGTTGATTTTATAATATACACATTAAAAAGCTTAAATGAAAAATTTTGAGATTTTTTTCTAATCTTTCACAACCCTCTTTGAATCACAGTCACAACCAGTAGTTTGGGAAGCACTGAATTAAAGGCTAGTTTCCTAGACCTTCTGTAGCCAGCAAATACTCTGCCTCTCAGCTGACATCTAAAATAAAACTTACTTCCTATTCCTTCCAAGTTCAGTCCCTCATTTCCTCCTTGTACAAGGGCTGCCCTTCAGCATTTCCGTCAGGAGGTGAAGAAGAAAAGCTCTTTGACACCAGAAGGATTACTTACTTCATTGCCTAGTGTGTTTGTCCTGGACTTGCATTTCCCCATATTATTTCCTTTCTTTTTTTTCCTTTTTCCCATAGGAAGGCATTCTTTTTTTGTGCTAACACTGTGCCATGGTTGTGCTATTTTTACAGCTCTGTTTTGGTGCTTCAAGTCTTTGTGAATTAAGGAAGAAGTAGTTGACTGACAGTAAGGTTTTCTTCTGTCACTTTCTTGACAGGTTTTCACCAGTACTCTGGACTGCTCATCCAGATATTCAACTGAGGGATGGAGGGAAAAGCTAGTTATAGTAAATGCAAGGGTTGGTTTTTTTTTCTAAAATAGGTAATTCATGTAATAAAACCAAATCATCTAACACATAGTGAGCTGATATCACAATGTGAAATTCTGCAACTAGGATGATGCATAGTGGAGCCAACCGGGACAAGTAGAATAACTCCAAGAAATCTCACAACTCAATTGACTATAGGAGTTCCTCAGTACACATTTAGAAAGATCGTGACCTATCCCCCAAGCTTTTCACAAATTAGCTTAAAAGATGCTCCACATAAAGTATGCTAATACACTAGTGAAACTTCTATTCTTTCTTCCCCATGTGACTCAAAGAAGACCTGAAAGAATTTCTCCCTTCCCTCTCTCTATCTTTTCAATCTTAGAAATGTCAGGAATGCCATATCCTGTTTTCTTTGGTTTTGCTGGGGGGCCTTGTGAGTGTTTTAGGAAATGTTTAAATGCTGAAACTTTAATAAAGAGCTCCATTGTCCAAAAGAACTTCATTAGTCATGGACAATGAAAGACTATTAATAGCAACATCAACAATATGCAAACAAAAAGTCAGAACAGTGTTTAAAAGCCCTTTCTTTTCTCAAATGCTAAAGATCCTCTCACTTCAGTCTTGTGATAGCCTCACTTTATTACTCTGCAGTCAGCTTTTCTGTTTGTAGAACTGTAATTTCTATTGTAAACACCCCTTCCCTGAACTCTCTTCCGCTTTTGGAAAAAGACACCTCTATCAAGGTTTTAACAATCCATCACAAAAAGGTAAAAGAGATCCCATTTTTGTCCCTTTGAAAATCACAATTTTCACTTTTGAAACAATACAACTTTTAAGAACACTAGCCTTGAAATAACCCAGGCTAACAAAAGTGATTTCACAGTAAATTAGGGAAGTAAAGACTATTAGCATTTTATTGTGATTAACCTTTCAAAATAACAAAATATGATGTTTTACTGCACACCCTTGCTAAGGCTTCTGAATTGTGATGAAAAGAAACAGAACAGATTTGCTTCTAGAGGAGAGAGAAAGAGTAAATACAAGCACATTTAAAATAGCTCCAACATTCAGACTGCTTAGACGCTAGGAACATGCTCAAAAAAAAAAAATACTTCCCCCATGAAACTCAGCTAATGTTACAAACTTGATAAATTTGAATGTATGTCAGGTAAACTAATAAGGAAGAATCAAAACTAAACTAAAAAGGAAGAGTCCATATAGCAAAATGAAAACATAAAAGGGATGGAAAGGCCCAAATGAAATACCTGCCTTTAAGCAATGTCTTTGCACTCTCTGCTTTTTTGTAAAGCAATCAAAGCCATTAAGAATCTATATATAGCTCAGTGTCTCTTTGGACAGCAAAAAACAACTTAGCAACACAACCAAGTCAATCCCTTCTTCTACAACACTACATGTTTTTAATTAAGAAAGAATGCCAGGATGAAGGAGACCTTACAAGTTCAATAAGCTGAGAGCATTCAATTTTTGGAACTGGGGGGAAAGGGTTAAGGTTTTTATTGTAAACTTCACATGTTTTATGTTAATGTAACTATTTAAGCCCTTTCTTGCCTTTCTGATCATGTCTTTTGACAGGAAAGGGAGTATTTGTTTTGTCTGATTTTATCTCTCAGGAAAGCAAGCTAGAACTATCCAAAATGTCTCTTCTTTATTCTGACCTCTGCCTTCCAAAAGGAGCAGTTTAGGCATGATGCATTTTCCAGAGAATGGAAGTATGAAATTCCCTTTCTAATGGAAAAATCTTACCTGGGTAATCATTCTTGTCTACATCTGAGTCTCCTCTTAGAGTGAAGCCAAATCCCGAAGGCATGGACTGTGAGGCCCAGGCTCCATTGAGAACCTGGGAAGGGTTAGTATTTAACCCATTACTGTATCCATTGTAAATGAGCACTTTCCCTCTTCTGTCTTCTCCTGCAAATGGTGCACCAATAGCAATATCTGCAGTGCAACAGAAGAATAAAAAGAATGGGCACAATTAAAATAGAGCAAAAATTAAGTCCCTGCAAGAAAACAGACATAAATGGCTTCTGCTATATACTTGCAAGAACTTCAACGTTCTGTACTTTTGTATGGATTCAAGTTTTAAGGCAAATATACAAAAATGTTTGTAGTGTCTTTTCTGTGTCAAACTTTCATGACAAAAGCTTATGAAAACATCCTATGAAGGGGTTATTGCATTATACTAAATACCCTGTCCACACTGGATTCCTCCACCATATTTCCAGGGCATTTAATAAGCTTTAATAAACCAGGATCTAATGAATGCCTCTGCTTCTACTTCCACATTTTTAAACAGACACAGATTTTCCTTGATTTTCTCTATCACCTAATTAATAAGGAGCAGCTGTTAGTTAAAATTAATTTTCTTTTTCCAGATAAAATATTCAACATAGATTAAAAAAACCCACCCCCTCAAACATCCAGTGTTTTAGTATGCAAAAGAGAACAATGGAATATGTTTTCATCTATACAAAGCCAACAGCTTATTCAGAAATGGGAATAGTACCGAGTCAGAAATTTAACAGGAGGCCTTGGGCATTATGCAATTAAGCACTGCAATCCTTAAAAAAATGAGGAGGCATTAAAACATGCCATACCCAGGAAGCGGAACTCACAATGCTCTTAGTTCCTATGCGTGGGATGTGGAGAGAATCATGTGTCTAGACTGAGATTCAACAGCTCCACTAGCTGAGCTAGCCAATAGGAAATACTAGAGGAGGATACATATCTACAGCTCTCATTTTTAGGTTCTGGTCTAGGAGCTGATGCTGGACTCCTTTGTTAAACTTGACTGCAGCTCCTGGAATTTGTACCTTGACTCTAAAGGCAGGAGTGCACCAAACCTCTATGACTGGCACCTTCAGTTATGAAGCAGAAGACTTTGGCTCTAGATCCATCTTAGCCTTCTCTTTACAGCGAGCGAGAAAAGCAGGAATGTCTCCTCCCTGCCTTACCAGAATGCTAGAGAGCAGGGATACCAACCTTCCCTGCCCAGAGATGCTGTGGGTGTCTGCTATTGCTCACAGGTAGAAAACAGGAAGTCTCCACCGTGGGGTCCAGCTGGGCTGAACTCCATGGTGGGATTCCAGGACAACCCAATGAGGGTATTCTCAGCAGTCACAATCCAGTGGCTTCTACCCACAGGATGGTATTTGGATTTTGTGTACTCTGAACCCCAATACAGACCTATGGCTCCTGACATGACATCCCTTGCACAGGAGCCACACATTGGTTACATTGCCTTAGAGTCTAGTGGCTACAGCACCATGAAAAACAGCCCTCAAGTTAAGGAAGTGCTGAGTCCATTAATTTTTCCTTAGTGGGCCAACTATCTTTGAGGCTACTATGCAAAATACCCCCTCCAGGAAAAACTCCTTGGGGTTTTAGATGCAGAGATGCCTGCTTTGCAGATCTCTAACATCCTGGAAATAAGAAGTAAGGAAATGCATACAGGGAAAACCAAAGTGCTACTGACCATGTCTAGGAGGCTCACTCTAGGTGCTTAAGGCATCCAGGCTATCTCAGATAATTAAGCAAGTTAGTGTACTTGGACTGTTTTCCTGAATTTAGGCTCCCAGTTAACTTACACGGACGTTTTGATGTGTGTGTGTGTGCTATAGGCATTTGAAAAAAGTGCCATTATGCACCTGTTTCTTTCGGTGCCTAAGTACCAATGGAAGTCTGATTCCAAAACAGTACATCTGCACTTGTCCAATTCTTTCACTGTGGGGAAAAATGCTCCACTTACTGACCCTTGTTCAATTCTCAAACTCATCCAAGCATTTGAGGAGAGAAGGAGAACTCTTGCTTTTAAACAAATGCAACATCTTAAGTAAGTATTTAGATTTAATTATAGTCATAAAACAACAGATAATATTTTTATTCAAATGAACATGCTAATATTTAGTAAAAAATAGCACTGTAGTCAATATGACTGCCCTCTTATAGGTAAGATTTTCATGGTTTGGCCATCAATATCAGTTTCATTAGGATTAGCGTAAATTCTTGTGACTTTCAAAGGCAGTTACATGTTAAAAAGCCTTTTTCAGCCACTGCACAGACACTTCATATTCACTGCTTAGCCATTTTTTATTTCAATGTTATACAGAGATATATATTACTACATTGCATATAATTTACCATTATATCCATCTTGATTGAGATCTCCAAGGTGCGTGATTGCACTGCCAAATCTACCAAACACTTCAGTGCCTGTCAAAATTTGCGCATCTCCGAAGATGAAAGCACTTTCTTGCAGGTATAGATAAACTTGCCCAACTTCTTTAGGCTTGCTCTCAAATTCTCGTTCCATAAAGAGAGGGGCGCCAACTAAGATATCATCTAAACTGGAACAGTCAAACAAAAAACAGTGTCACTGAGAGACTGAGTGTAATCAACACAGTTCATGTATTTGTTAAACAGGAAGCTGATAATTATCATAGAGTCATAGACTAACTGAGGTAAGAAGGCACTTCTGGAGTTCTAGTCCAAACACTTGGTCAAAGCATGGTCAACTAGGGAAGGCTGCCCAGGGCCGTGCCCACTCCAGTTTTGAATATCTCCATGGATGGAGACTCCACAACCTCTCTGGGCAACTGCTTCCAGTGTTTGATCACCCTCACAGCAAAAAAGTTTCTTCCTAGGTTTAAACAGAATTTCTTGCACTTCAATTTATGCCCACAATAGACACTGAAAAGCTATTCTTTGCAGTTAGTGACCCAGAAGTCAGGAATTTAACTAAGAGGGGGGGGATCTGTGTTACTAGAACAAATTCTGTCCATCTATCTTCCTAACAGTGCTAGTGAGAAACAAATTTTAGTATAAAATCTAGCTTTTAAAAATTATACAACAGTAAGTGAACAAAACAGAACAAAAATTGCCACTTTCCAGCAGATTTTTGAAGTAATATACATCAAACACGGGTAGAGCATCAATTAATGGAGAATGCCTCATCACTAATTCAAATGAAAGCTGGGAGACAAAGTCAAAGCTTTATTTCTGAAAACACTTCTGTTAAATATTAGGTACTTAAGTAGTTGCAGCACTCACGTAATTTGCTGTGTTAAGTATTAAAGAGAAAGGACATCATAAAATCACAAAAATATGAAGCTTAGAAGGAAAAGTCCTTCTGTCCATTTTTCTACTCCAAGAAGAATCAGTAAAAGAAGACAGACTAATCAAAGGACATTTTGCATGTTGTTCTAAATGGGGGTGTTTTGAAACGTTACCAACATTTATTTAGCAGGAAAAAAAGACCCTTTACTGGACAGTAAAGAATAAAATCAAGCAAGATTGGTAGACACATAACAAACAGAAATATTCTTAATAGATTATTCTGAGATATGAAATGATAGTATTAATTTCTGAAGGTTGCTCAAGCCTGTGTAAACTAATAGGACAATTCCCATTATATTCAGTGGACATTGGTCATCCATATTAAGGAACTCTGGTACTGCAAATAACTAGTACTACTTGATCCCAGGATTTTTAATTTGGAAAACATATTCACTTGCTCTAACATGAAACTTTGTTCAAACTTTGTAAAACTTGTAGAAAACTTTCTACTCTCAATTCATCATATTCCTAATAGCGATGTTTTCACAAAGGCTTTATCCATCAGTAAACCAATTAGTAAAATTGCACTACATTGTTTTTCCCAATTCTGATAGAAAAAAACCCTGTATGATTTAGGAGTAGCTCAGCTACTACTTTACCATACATATATACTATGGTTCTAAGATATATACCATAGAATTTAGTACAGAATATCTCATCTACAAGCCTTTTAATCACATTGTAGAACTTAAACATTCTATAAATTGTGACAAAGTACTTCTAGAAATGTTATTTTTCTATGAAGTTTTATAGTATGTTTCCATAAAGGAAACTGTAATCCAAAATATTAAGTCACTTTGGTACAGTTGTTCTATTCTTTATATGTCAGATTTTACCCCATGGCATGAATAACTAAAAAAGGAAGGAAGCAGACACTGCTTGACATCACAGGTAGGATTTTCCTTTCACACTAAACATCAAAAGTCCTCCTCTACTAGTGGAAGATGTTCATGGTTTGGACAGAATGTCAGCTGAAATGGTTGCCATGAAACAATAGCAACAACAAAAACAGATCATGAATGTTCTTTTTATTACAAGTTATTTTACGTGTGCCATGTACTAAAAGCATTACACAGTAGCACTATCATCAATTATTATATTACATAGCAGTCCAGATATTCACAGTAAGATTGGGACCCCATAGTGTTATGTGCTGTATAAACCATGAAGTAAAAGATGAGCTTGGCTCCAATGAATATTTTACAAGTGAAGGATTGTAAGACTAAGGGAAGATTTTTTTTAGAGGTGGTAAGGAACCAAAAGATTCAGAGTCAGGAAGCTCCCAGTACATCAATGTAAAATAAGTAGATACCTAGATACCTTTAAAACTCTGGTCCATAGAGCAATATCCAGAGTTTCTAAAATGGTGCAGAGAGAGGCAGGCTATTTATCACCCACAGTGGCCTAAAATTCTCTAAGCAATAGCCTAACCCAGAATACAAGATTCAACAGGTGAGACAGAAAGCAAGCAGACAGGAGCTGGTGTCTGTTGTTCAGGGATCTCAGCATCTCAGCTGGAAGTGCACAGTGCTGGGTTATTTTTCTAGGAAAATTTCTACTTTGTTAAAACAAATGACAATGACTGTATAAAATGCATGAACAGTCCAGGCAGCAAGGACCAGAAACCAGTAGCTAAGATGTCTCGCCTTCTGATGTGCTGAGGGAAAGGTGGGAGGAAGGCAGTCATCTAAATTACATTGACCTATTTCTAAACTGGTTACAGGCAGCAGAGCTACCTGGAACACCCTCAGCATTTAGTTTGCCTTCCCTCCAGGTCTTAGCATGTCCCACCCACACCAAAGCCTTCCTTTCCTCACCCCCTTGATCTTCCCCCTTCTCTGTCGGTGCCAAGCTCTGTAGGTCGAAGCAAGCTGCTTCAGCTAGTCCTGTGCAAGAAGGAATTCTCCCTCAGGCAATTCTAGGGGTTTGGGTTTGGTTTTTCGCACTGTCACAGCAGTGTACTATAACCAGAGAGGAAGGATTCTTCACCTACCCTGCTCTCTCTTTGATCTTCATTTACTTATTCCTGGTTTCTCTCCAAGTGGGTAATAAGCAAGCAATTGCTACTTACCATGCTTTACAGTCAGCTTTACCTTCCAGCTCCTACAGTTTAAGTATTTAGACATCAAGCAGTCAAGGGGGGGTCACTTGTTGGGTTATAAATACTTATGTGATTAGAATCATGCATTTTTGCTGGTGAAGGAGGATATTTCAACTGGCTTTTAAATTGTAGGAGTTTATATTTACAAAATTGGAGTTCTGAGCCAAATTCAGGTTGATGTGATCCCCTTTAAAAGGCCATAAAAGCAAAGGAAAATCAAAAGCCCCTGGACAGTAATATTAAACCATAAAGTGCAGTTCAGTTTGCAGTGGTATTTTGAACTGGTTCGTTAGATTTATTTCATTACTGCACTAAGATGTTGCAGTTCACATAAATTATATGTTTGTTTTTGTTCCAGCACAGAAAGGTAACCAGCCAGTATTGCTTCCCTTCTGATAAAAAAAAAATCTTTAAAAAGAACAAGCTGACCACCTGCTGAGACTGTATGCAGTTTCTTTGTATCCTGCCGAGTAATAAAAAGCAGGAGTATGGGAAATGTCAAGAGGTCAAAGTATAACTATGGGAAGCTTTGATATAGGCCAAATAAAAGACCAGTAAACAGTTTATTCCACTATTTTATTGGACTGTTTCAGTCTAAATTGAAAGTGTTCTCTTCTTTCCTCTTTACTGGGAATGTAGTCTGTAAGTTGATGGCAAAGCTTGTTGTTAAGTTTCATTGTGGATTTCTCATTATTAGCAGCAGCAACTAAACAGTAGTTCAAACAATATCCTCAATTTCCCTGTTCTGCCTACAATCCTGATGTGGTGCAGATAAAACTGCAAGAGTCACTCTGGAACACCTGCAGGACTGCTGGAGCAGAAGGTCTACAGAACTTTTTTCCCAGGATGAGCCTAATCTTTGAGCCATGTCTTCAATCTTATTACAGCAAATCATCATCCCTATTAATCTTTTCAGCATGTAACTTAATCAGGTTTCTCATACTGATAAGGCCATCACTACCTCCTTTATCCTTAGCTGCACAAAAAACGCAAGGAATTTGAAGTGGTCATTTCCCTTTTGCTTTTTTTTTTTCCTCTCTCTGTTTTACTCTCCCTTTCAGATAAATATTTCTATCGACTGTATGTGCAAACTAACAAAGACAGACTACATATCTAATCAGACATGTTTATCAAGTAGAGCTTTTTGTGTTTTGTTTTCTGTGGGATGTTTGGATCTCAGAGAGAGTCATTAGATTTCTTTTAAGATATATACTGGGAGACCACACAAGCCTCAACAGCAGTTTGATTATATTATTGACATAAACTGTGGTCTTAGAGGTACACAGAAAATATGAGACCTGCCAAGTAACCCTATGGTCCACAGGAAATAACCTGCCCAGGAAATAGTTTGGTTCAGTGAGAAGTTAAATAGCAAGTTCCCCGAAAGTCTAATGAGTGTCTATTGTAACTTAGATTAATGTTTCTCCACCCTTTCACATTAGTAATGCATTATGGTAGGAATAAAGGAACCCTGACTCTGTATATCATAAAAATAGGAATTTTCAAAAGCTATGGTACTATGACAAAATTTCACCTCAGAAACTTGGAAAGATTGGAGTACTATGAAGCCACTACAAAAACTGTTGAAGCTTTTCTGTTTGTTTGTTTTTGTTTTGGAACTGCAATAATATTTTATCACCTTATTACTTTTCTCTTTTCTTGTATTTCTCACTCTTTAAAGGGTCACTAGTCACTGATGGGAAGCAATGATTTAGCCCAGAAAAATTATTTAATGCAGTATGTTTAAGCACCTAATAAGAAATAATCACAAGAAAAGAATATGAAGTAGACACATTGAGACATTTTGCAATAGGCAAGAGCATATCACAGCTCTAAATATAATCCTGGCTCACCTTTGGGCAGATTTCCAAGGCTCTGAGCTTCAGGCATCTGTATCTCCTTGCTAGAAAGCTAGTATCAATAATCACTTACTAAAGTCCTGATCTTCCAAAGTATTTAATCCGACTTTACATGAGTTCAAAGTTAGCAAGCATTTTGTTCAACAGGGCCCGAAATCCCCGAATGTCTTAGGCATGACCCTGGCAGCTGAGCAGCATTCTCCCTCAGACAAGCACAATGCCTGTCAACAACTATGGGCCATAGACACTTTTTGGTCCTCTGGATGGTGAAAATGGATGCCCAACCAGCAGGTGCTGGAATGAGGAGCTGATGATATTGGAAAGCTTTTAAAATTGAGAAGCGAAGCTATGGACAGTCCACATGTGAGAAGACTTACCTGCTTTTGAGAATGGGAGAATGAACTTTTGACTTTCACCTATCTCTTCCCCGCAGTAGCTAGCACTGTTTATTCACTGTTCTTCTACCTCGATCTGTTTCCTAAGAATTTGGTCATTCCCACTCTGCCATGCTGCTTTGAATAAATATTTAGGAAGATAAACTCACCCAAACTAGGCCTGCAAATACTTGTGCCACTCTGATTGCACAAAAATAAGCCTATGTGAACAGTTAAAATTAGAAAAGCAGAGAAGCCAAGAGAAGCATTTTGAGGCATGAAGCACCTGAAAACCTATGTTTATTAATAAATATCAGGCATTGCTTCTATGAATGTTCAGTGGAGCTGAATATATTTGGTAACCTACCCATCATTGTTAACATCAGATACTGCAACAGTGTACCCAAAATAAGACGCCATCTGGAAATAAAAAACAACAGATAGGCTTTCATATCAGATATCAATTTAAAAAATTTTTTTACTGATAATCCTCTTTGTTTCTATGGTCATTAATTCTAAAAAATATTTTATATATTCTTGAAACTATGTTAATGAAACTATATCCTCTAGAGAAGTAATATTTCATCACATAGTTGCTTGACATTACCTGTTCACCAGTGAAGTTCTGGATAAAGGTCAAGTCTGAAGAATTAATAATTGAGACCTGGTAACAGAAAAATATGGAAAGTTTCAAGCATACATGGAGATGCTACAGCATAACATCACTGCAAACCAATTTGACACGTTGAAGGATGGTCCAAGTGGCCAAGAAAAAACAATTCTTTCATTTCACCACAGTTTTCCTGTAAAATCTTGAACAAATCACTAAGATTTTATGAGTCTCAGGTCCCCCATGAATAAAATGGGCAAAAGACTATTTTCCTTCCTTACTGGACACTGTGAACAGCAGGAAATCACAGACTATCAGCTAATCAGTGACGACATTAGTACACATGAAACCATGAACTTAGAACATAAAGAAATATATGCATACATACATACATATATATATATATATGAGACACACACACACACCTTTTCTCTGAAAAATAGTATGAATAAGTTCCAGAGACACAAGGAGTTTTGGGTCCACAAAACTAGCAGATGTGTCTGTGGCTGGGATCTCTGTTTCCCAATCAGGTTAGTTCTGAAACTTTTTTTTCCTATGAGGTAAAAGATGTATCCACACCCATAGACTGTTTTCTTCCTTCACTTCTAACGGTGTATCATGACTCTCTGCATCTGGTATTCAGTGTATACACTTAGAGCGCTGAAAATAAACACTGGGTATGAATAATCTGAACTTGGACTTTTCTCCACTGTGGACACAGCATTGCATATGAAATATGCTAACCTATGGGTAAGCTCAGGTCTGATAAAGCTCAGTGGGTATAGTGATACTAGTCACACTCCAAGTATGCTTGTAATTGGCTATTGAAAACAAACTTCAGAAAGGACTAAGTGCTTAATATTCAAAGCCCAAACTGGTAAGGCATTTCAACCCAGCCAGGTAAGCCTGAGGGTGAAAGTCAGTGGCAGTTTTCTCTGATTAGAAGGTTTGGGATCAAAGAGACAGAAAATATAATGTAGACTTTAATCTTCCAAATGGTCTGACTGCATTCTCACTATAAAAGGGATAAAATGTGGCTCCAGTACATACGTAGCCAAAGTTCTGTGCTCCCCTCGGGACTCCAGCAACCAACTCTGAAAAGATAAATGATCAGCAGTGAACTGGTTATGCTGTCATCTGAGTGGTGCATGCAACATGCATCCCACGCCACTTAAATTCTTCCTTGACATATAACCCTTAGGAATTTGGGTTTTAATCTTATCAGAAACACCTGCAAATCACTTCAAGACATTAATTCGTAAGATTTTAACATTCATTCAGTGCATCTAGTTGCATGATATATTACATCTTAACTGTTGAATACACTCATCCAGAAATCTCTTTCTGCCGAGCATTACTTAGCATAGCACAGTGTAATAAAGCTCTAAGTACAATTCAGCTTGTTACCTGACAGCTGTGGATTGATGGAACCAGAATTGGTTGTGGCATCACACACTACAGTACAGAAATTAAACACAATTGTCCTTACAAATACCCCTTTTCTTTCTGGTTGCACAACAGTTTGTCTCATCTGTTACTTGGCTTGATGCCATGAAAGTGTTTTGACAAGTTCTGCACAGGCTATCTGAAAGCATTACAAGGAAATTTTTTGTGAGCGGCATTGGGGGAATCCATTCAACAAGAACATGAAACATTGGACCTAGCTGCATTCTAGGATACAATTCTGCTCAATGGTCAAATCTTAAACAACTAGTGGAAAAAATGGAAAAAAAAGCAGAAAGGAGCAAAGTCACAGCCTGCAGTCTTATTGTATAAACCTTCCCTCATTAGGATATCCACATCAGAAGACAGCAGCAGGAACTTCAGATACCAAAGCACCTCAGACACCTGCTTGTATTGACCTAGCATTCCTCTGTTCTTCTCTGGGTTTATATACTCCGCTGTGGTTGATTGTGTTTGGTCAAGGGGAGATGGAAGTAGTAATGAAGGATTGAACAGGACACAAGATGATTCCCAGGTCAGCCAACAATGCAATTCTTTGTACCAATCGTTCATGTGACATACTGATTCAAGAACCATCCATTATAAAAATGTGAGTATGCATTAAAAAAAAAAAAAAAAAATATATATATATATATATATATATATATATATATATATATATAGGTAGCTGCAGCCTTCCATTACCAGGAATGCATCTTTTTTTCCACATTATAGCACTCAGCTCAAAATTTTCATTTATTATTTTTTTTAACCCAGAATGGCACAGGACAGGAAACTAACTTTACAACAGGACAGGAAACTAACTTTACAGGGATTAAGCAGCAGCAGTTCTGCGGAACGGGGTTCATTTCTAGAAATGTACTATGTCTCTATTGGCTTTGTGAGTCTGGACCATGGAGCTGTTCACCTCCTCAAGAAAGCTACCCCTTAAGCAATACTTTCTGACAGACTGTCAGCCTTACACAAGAAACACAGCTCCTAAGGTATGAAACACCAGGGATCACAGATATTTTCAGCTAACTATATGTTTTAAAATCTTGTACAATTTCAGAACACCTGAAAATACCTAAATCATGGACAAATTTCTATTTATAACTGATTATTTTCAACATACTCTACCAAACAGACAGCTGTGACAGGAGGTTTTCTTCTACACTGGATTCAACTTGCAGAGACATAGAAAAACTAGTGTTCCATTTCTAACGCACCCACAAAATTTACTGTACAACTTAAAAATCAGAGAACATTCAGCTTGGTTTTAGTTCTCCTGCCACAGCACTTTGTGCTATGAGTTCAGCACATCAACTAAGTGAAGTTTAAGTCTTGTTGGTATTTAGTTAAAGCCACAGTGGTGTTCCAGGAACTATTGCTGCTAAACCTAGGCCCTGCAGGATGGATTGCTCTAACTTTGTCCTTAGAGAATTACAGAACTATGTTACTGGAGCTGCCACCTTCCAGGGCAGTTTTTCCTGGCCATGTGAAACTAATAAATATCATGTGTCACCTTTTGCCAGAGGGAACAACTTGAACCTCAGTGTTTGAACTGAATTCTAAGTTATGTAATGACATTCTTCTCATTTAAAAAAATATTTATCATTTTAGTCAAAACCTGTTCCTCAGTGCATGTTGCTCTACTTTATCAAATCATGAATGTAGTGTCCTAGAAGGTGGTGTTTTACAGATCATTAAATATTTCAGGTGAAGGTTTCACAGTGATGATGTTTTTAAGCAATGCTATTAAGTGTGTGAGATGTCTGGTTCTCTGTGGATGACAGTTGCTGTCTAAATTATTCTAAATATGTCCTGTATCAAACTTACTTGATCCAAGCAAGAACCATTACAAAGTCTGAGGCATGATTCTATATTTGGACATTTACATTCATGTGCATTCAGCTTTTTCTAATTCAGGGGACTACTTGAACATCTCATCTTCCTGTAGAATGTTTTCTCTCACTCTAAGCCCAGGTTTTAATAAAAGGAATTAAATTCTTCTGTCTCCTGCTATTAAATATAAGGCTTGGGGTAGGAGCAAAAGCACAGGGAACTTGTTCTTACTGCATTATGCCTGTGCAGGAAAATATAATGTATGAAAGGGGTCAGCTAATGAACTGCCCCAGGCACCCCACCCTTAAGGCACATGAACTGAAACTAGGGAAACTTTTATAGAGCCAAGAGCTGCTTTCAGCAACAAGAGCTACCATGCCAGTGTAGACACGTCTTTGTCCAGAAGCAGCTGAATGTTATCTCCTAACCTGGACTGTGATGTTTATGTGGCAGTCAGAAGTGCGCTTTCAGCACACACAGACATTTCCAAGCCACATTGCATCTGGACAGCCAGATGCTGAGGCCCAGCAGCCTCTATGCAGGTGAGTAACTTGAGTATGGACCAAGACTGTACAGGACTGCACTGATGGCTCCACTTGTTACTACTGGTCACCAAACTGGCTAAATTAAGTGAGCCTGGATGGCTCCACCTACCATGTTGTCACAACTATAACTGCTGAACAAATGCGTGGGCACGATACCATAACAACAGATTCAGACCTTCTAAGGAAATATTTGCCTCTGAGAATGCTGGGTACAGATAGCTTAAGTCTCACCAGTGTTTCAAATGCATAAAAGGTATGTTCCTGCATAGAGACCCCATATGAGGAATTTAATAGGTGCATAGCCACATGGTTTCCATTCAAGTATATAGCTTCTTACCTTGCTCAGAATCCCCAGTAAATTCCCCAGCAGCCACAGAGTATCCTGTTTACAGATAAAGTACAAGCAAAACAACTTGATAAACTATTTCTTTCAAAAAATATGCAAGGACAACCAGATTTGCCTGTTCATCTGATCATCAGAATGCAAATTTTCTAACATTAGTATATTAAAACTGTGTAGAAAAAAGGAAAATTGTTTATCACATTATTATGACTAAATTAACTGTAGGTCTGAGTGTATAATAAATCTATCCCTTTTCTCCAAAAATGAGCTTCTAAATCATTAATACTTAATAATTTATCTGAAAAAACAGCAGGTACTATGATGGTTTGCCCTAACAGGTATTTACACAATTTAGGTCTTCATTACTGTACTGTAATGTGTGAGTATTCTGTTTTAGCTCTATATGGAAGACAGATTTCCAAAGATGCAGTTAAGTACCTCCTGGAGGTTTAGTAAACCTGTGAGATAATTGCTGTTGACAGAGTAAAGACTTTTGGATTGTATCAGGCACTGTAATTTCAAATCTATGGGCAGAGATGAAAGGATGCATCTTTGCCTTCAAATTCCACTGCATTTTTCTATAATTATGTAAGAAAAAACACTCTTACATGCAGAGACATGTGACTATCATGCAAATTCTTAGAGATCAGTACTAATAAAAGGTACACAAAGAGCCTTTTTTTTATTTATTACATAATATCTTCAAACTGACTTTTGTTATTGCTTGCTTCAATTGTATCTTTTAAACACTAGTGAGAATAAATTGGGTATTTTTGCAATACTGTACAAAATACTGTACAACTGAATTTTCTTTTATCTATTAAAAATTTAAATAGTCTTCAAATACTTTAAACTCAATCCATCATCTTGGAATGAAGAAAGATATAAATGGGAAAAATTTGTACTTCTGCTTAATTATTTAAGATCAAATAATAAGAACCCTAATGAGCCATTTAAGATCTCTACCTTCAAACCCTGTTGCTGTGCATAATTTTAAGAATGTTCATAATCCCACTGAAGTAACAGCAAACTACTGATTTGCAGTTGTGCTTACGGCAAAACATATTTAAATCCTCTCAAAAGTGGGACATTAGTAAATTAGGGCTTGTTTTCACATTTATATAAGACCCATGCTTTTAGAAATATTGCTAACTGACATAGAGCTTAGCTTACCCATGTAATTGTCATCATACGAGGGTGGTGCCACTCCTGTTTGCTTCTCTCGTGCCAGTTTCCTCAGAATATCCTTGAAGGAATAATTTGCAATGATATCCGCAATACTTGCAGTGATTACCTGACCTGGATTCAAACAACTTCATAAACAAAAGGGACATAAAGGACAGCCACTTTCTACAACACAGGTCTAGCAGAACATCAGAGCTGAAGGGATAATATAGCACAGATGCAAAGAGCAGACATCTTCTCTCAATCTTTCTCCATTATTATCCCAAAAGTCTCAAGAGTACACATATATCAATAAAACAAGGCTTTGAGACTCTATTGAACCGCCACAAAAACATCTCCAGACCCATTTCAAGGTGCTGATTTAAACTAGAGTCAAGCATTTTCAGGCTCAGCTACGTTTTCATGCTGTACAGTACAAATGTAGTTGACCAGTGGAAGTAATTTCTCAATGGACAATTCAAAGCTATGAATTCCCTACCATCATAATCAACTAGATCTTCCTCCTTTAACAGCAATGTAAAAACACACATCAATGAAGCTGACAACAGGGAAGTTGGTAGGCAGAATCTGGGAATCAGCTATATCATACATGTCAAAACAAGTTAAAGCAAAAATACCCTTTTAACCCTTTACCAAAACCATTTCAGGTTTTACCTACATGAGAAACTACATCTTGGAAACTACAGTGATGCCACAAATGAACTAAAAATACATGCAGATAGCAATAAAAGGTTGTGTTCAGAAACAAATAGTGACAAAAACTTTGAAAATATTACATTTGCTGTACAAATATTAGCTATTATTAAAATTGCAGTATTTCTAGGGAAAAAGTCAGCTTATTAATTAAATGACAAATGTGTTAAAATGCCAACATAAAAATAATTTCTGTTTGTTTCACTTCCTAAATAACCTACATCCTGAAATTTCCCCTGGTTTTTACTCTCAGTTGTTTGTTAAGCAATTCTTCTGATTTATATTTGTTGAAAATAAGACCAGAGACTGGTTATCTTAAACTGAGAAAACAATGAAAATCTAGAACAACATTTTCCACAAGACTTTCTGCTTCACTTCTTAGATCAAGTTAACCAGCCAGATGAACATACCTTGCCAATAAAAACTACCAGGCCCGCCTACTATCAGGTCTCCATTCTACAAAAAGCAGAATTGAATAAAATTACACAACAAAAGAACACAACAAAATCAAGCATGCATGGGAAAAACAATTTAAATGACCAAAAGAATATCAGAATCACGATAAAGGAGAATAGCCCTGTTCAAGGAAAGGATGTAGGTGCATGGATGTGCAGGAAAATCCACAGTTAAATAAAGTTAAGATTACCCTATGCATCTTCACTTGAATGAAAGCCATAATTTTTTTAGCACTAACAGCATTCTAAAAATTCCTGATTATTTGTAACAAAACAAAGTCAGCATAAGAGGGTCTTCACATTCAATGAAGCAACAGTAATGCTTTACAGAGAAATATACTTTTGTCTGCCCTACAATGAGGTCTTTACTCCTCAGCTATTAATAATGTGAATAACAATGTAGCTGCAGAACACTGAAAACAATGGCAATGACCAAAGTTATGTGAGGTCCTGGTGCTGTAATAATGGCACAAACAGTAACTAACAATAGTTGCAAAGTTTATTCTTTGGCCTACAATGTTGTTTCCGGACCCTCTTGGCTTATAAGAACAACTAGCTGTTTCCCTTAAGCCTTTGACTTTCACCTCCGTAAGAGAACAGTCTTACTCAATGACTAGTCTGCCTCCAAAAGCATCCTTATACAAGCTATTTTAACTTTTAAAAACTAGCTGGTGCCTGCCCATTATTTCCTGAAAGTCAGGTCTCTGGAAAGCATTATAAGTGGGACACACTGAGATAGAAGCACATACAAATTTTTGCCTAATTATCTATTAAGACAGACTGAGCAGAGTCAGATTGGAGTGCTGCAAAGAGATCAACAGGTCCTGACTGCAGTATTTCTTTTATTAATGAAACCAGAAAGTTCGAAGCTTGCAAAGGAGGAAAGAGCTTGCAACAACTTCACGAAACTTTCCATATGAAACAGCATGGCGATAAACTTTTGATCACTGAGACAGTGCTTGAACACTGGGGATATATTAGAATTACCTTTGGTCAAAGTATTTCAGAAGCAGAATCTCACCTTGTAAAAATCTAAGCTGAAACCTGCTTGACAAAAGCCTTGTCCTTCCGGATCTGCATTGCCTGCAATTATGAAGGTAGAAGCATTTTATTGATTTCACAGTGCATGTGGAAGACAGCTTACACACCCCTGGAGCTGTAAGGCTGTAAATGCAAAACTACCAGAATATGTGAAAAGAGGTGTATTCTTTTTCAGAAGAGGCAGAGCAAATCAAGACCTTCTACAGGACCCTGAACATGCAGCCCCCTTGTGACGATTTTGAAAAACAGGACCAGTTACTTGGAACTTTCTCCTCCCACTGCCAAGGAAGAACCTTTGCAACAACTACCAGGGATTCAGTTTGAATTTGGCTGGAGATACAGAAGTAAACAACTTAACAAGAAATCCTAGAATGGTCACCACAGTCTGCTCTGCCATAAACACAAAAATAAGTGTTTACTAAGGCATTCTCAAAAAATGTTGACATAGTGGATGCATCAGCATGGGTTAATGTTCAGACAACATCTTAGTTATCTGTACCATGGCAGGGGAAAGGGGCACATGTCCTTCACAAGGGCCAGCCCTTTAATTGACACACACTTGCTCAATGAGGACTGAAGTGTAATGTAATTTTGGATGCACATTTGTACATGCAAAAACATCCTTCCTCCTTTTGTTCATTTTTATTTCTAGTTTCCAAATCATTATATAATTGTACAAAGTGTATTGGCATGCATTTTAGGGCTTTCCTATGAGTGCTGAAGTGCTGGAAGCCTGCAGGATTGGGAAAATGAGAGCAGGAATGGCCACTTGAACTCTCTCTTCAAATGGCATAAGCTTTTGGCAAAGTCCGGTGAGACATCAGAATTACATGAAGCAGATCTCATGGTCACCATTTCTTACAGATTGAGCTTCTTTCTGTACCTGTCCATCCAGGGACAAGGATTAGGCTTTAAAAGAAAGACTTGGCAGCACAACTCAGTTTAGAGCTATACTACAATGTGAGAAAAGGAAAGCCACAGAGTAACACTGAATGTACATGAAAATATCTCATGTTGCTATAGGTGTGCAGATTTTCTGGTAGACCATGAAAAGCATTATTGGGCTACATTATCATCCACCTGTCAGATGTTAGGAAAATCCAGCTACATGACTTGATGCTGCCTCTAGCTTTTCACAGGCAAGAGACTGTTTAATTATGTGAAGTAAGTGTCTACTTTTTCTGTAAAATGCCTGTTACTTTCTTGGCAAAATAATCCATGAGAAACTCAAAGGTAGGAGCACAGTTTGGACTAGAGGAACAGTTAAAAGGTGTATTTTGAAATTAGCCCATGTGCACATGGCAAGAATGCTAGCTGCAGTAGCAGGGTCTCTGTAGAAGGGGTATTGTGACAAGGAACGACATTCAGACTTCTCATGCTACTGGCTAGCACATACAACTTGAAACAGCTACCCATCTCAGCTAAACTGAACAACATCATAGCTTTGCTGTGAGGGTTTCCCCTGGAAGGCATAGCTAACCCCATCATATTTGCTATCTTACACACATTACCTTTAGAAAAGTAGCTGAAAGAACAATTACATCATCTGTGAGTGCAGAAACTGCCGTACACCCAGCCCAGTCCAAACGTCAGTAAAGTCACTGGATACTTATATTAATTTTAATAATTTAGAACACTGAGGTAATTAGAGTATTAATAATCATCATAAAGCCTTAGACATAGGAAGCTGAACTGGATGAAGAACTGATTTAATCCAATGTGTGGCATTTTATGGAGACTTCTAGGTAACTGAACTTGGTTCTAAATATATGTGCGCTGTTTTTCCCTATTCCCCAAGAAATAAGGCCAAGAGATTGCTACCACATCCTGAAAACAGCACAGAGAAGAGTGTGGAACAGCAGTGCTCATGTGTGTAGCTTTCTTCCATGCTGGAAGTCTTTCATAAATGAGCTATTGTGGGTGATATTGGCATGAATGGTGATACAGGCTTGTATGTGTTCGTGCAGGGCCTGGTCTTCAGATGGTGATCCTGTGATGAGAGATTTATACTCAGAATGAGCATGAGTAATTGGTTTAAAATGCTGTCTGGTTCTTATCTAGATCTGTTTGCTACATTTTAAAGCCATTTAAATTGAACCAATTACATCTCATCACTATAACTGTATAAGCTTAATTTACTTAATTTCTCCTCTTTCAATTATACAAAAAAGCATCCAATTGCAGGCATATAATTTAGTGTCGATTTTTCTTTAAACCCTCATCCAATGCAATAATATCATATAGTAATCTTCATTCAACCAAGACTGCATGAAGACTGAAAGTATGAAAACACTGAGTGCAGTATCAATTCCTCCAACACAAGATTGTTCCTATTAATACTTACTGTTGCGACAAGGTGAATATTCAGCATAGGCACTGAAGTTCTGAATTGCTACATAGCAGGTGCCAACAGGGTCCTTCTCAGGGCTATCTTTAAGGGTTCTCCAATGATATAAGGGAGCACAAGCCTATCAAAACAGAAATGATGTCACACGTGCCTTTCACACACTCATGCATCTGGCAAAGGTAGTTTTTAACAATGTGCAAGGATTCTCTCTGGTATTGCATCATTCATGTAGCAATGATCATAGCATATTGACAGAAGAAAATGCACAACCACTGCTTCTTATAATTTCATTATAACCTGAAAGGCATAGTCTGGTCTTTCACTTATAGCCCTTAGCAGGTGAAATCTGTCAGGGACTACAACTCACATTTAAGTATATGTTAGAAATACCCTCTAAGTCTGCTTCACAAGTAATATGTTCGCTCTGTTACTGCTCACTCCACAGGACTTGATCCCACAGTTTAAAATGTAGATCACATACATGCAGCTGAAGACATTCCTACTTCTGTCTTGATATGTCTTAAGATAATGGCCATTGCAGTAGAACTGCTATGATTCTACTCAGCAGAAGGAGATTTGTCAGTGTTGTGTCATATTGTCTATCACAATCATCAGATTGTCTGCCTTCTTATAAACCCCTGGTTCAAATCTTTGGAAAGATGATACAGTTATAATGTATTCAATAGTCTCTCAGTGAACAGGTTTTTGCTAAACAAATTTTGGCTAGTGAACTAATATTTAATCATCTGTGTTATGGTAGTGGTGTTACAAACATGACAGTGTAAGGATAAAAGACATACAAGTTGTGTAGAGAGAGATTATCTTTTTTGAAAGCAATTCAAGTAATTGGAAAAATAGAAAAGATAAGCTGTCAGGTATGCAAATAATTCTTCAGGGGTTCCTGTGCCCTAAAACTTTTCAATTGGCTGGAGGGGAAAAGACACCACCTCTCCCTACAACCTTGCCTCTTTAAGATAGAAACAAATTCATGTCCTACAATGTCTTACTTTTCCAATCAGAAACTGTCTACCTCTGGCAAGCATTGTTATTATTCACATTACTGTATAAGCCTTAGTTCTGCAATCAGTTCCAGCTAGATGAACCACTGTGCTACTCAGAGCTTACCATAAAAGTCAGAGCTTCTAGAACTATGGTTTAAGGACCAGGGACTCTTAACGTGCTCCTGCCTAGAAGACCTTACAGATTAAAACATACCAGAGAGCAAAACCAGAGTACAGAGTACACCAAATGTGTCCTGTGAGGGTGATTTTAGGTACATTTGACATCGAGCAAGACAGATTGAAACAAGTATTATATATAATCATAAACGTTAACCTAATGCAGTTTATTATCACATTTGTAGTTTAAAAAAAATTTCTGACAGCTAGATTACATTTTCTTTTTCTCTCCTTTCAGTCTACAAAGCTTAAAAGACAAAGTTTTCTAGCTTCAATGTTCAAGTTTTTGCCTGAAAAGTGTTGACTATATCTCTGTTTCAGAAAACCTGAGAAGAGTTATCAGAAGCAAACCAAAGTTTGGTCAGTACAGACATAGCACATCAGTCATGATGAGGTTTTATGCTCATTTGCTTAAGATTCAGCAAACAGTGGTAAAGAACAATTCTACTCCAGTTTGTGAACTGTTGTTTAGTAGAGTACATAAAATGAAAAATTTTCGGCTATTTTTAGAATTTTTACATTGACAATTCAGAAAAGTGACATAATATTTATTCTTACAAATACTTTCTCTGTGTAATTAACTTTTAAACAGAGTGCATGTACAAAAGAGTGGTACATGAAGGCACTGAATAGGAATTTTGAGAGCTGATAACACTGACACAAGTGACACAATTAACAGTATATGCTAGCTCTGTAACAGAATAGGGTGACGTTTTATTCATTACCTGTTTCATGTCAAAATCCTTCTCTAGGTTAATCACAAGGCATACTATTTAAGGGAAGCATTTCCATTAGATAGTTCTTCCATTATGACTCCTTAAGTAATAATTGGAAGTTTTAAGCAAATCCCAAGATATGAATTATTGCTTTGCAATTGTAAAAACTAATAAAACAACTAATTATTCTTATCACAATTATTTCAGCGACATTTTCAATGTAAACCTTAGTGCATAAATTGTAAATATAAAATGTCTGTGTATAAGCAGCATCACCACTACTTTACTCAGCAATAAAAGTACTTGCCCCCTGCTGGGGTACTCTATCAATACAGGTAAAATGTTCAGTGAAACTGGAAAACAGACATTGCACTTTGACAGCAATCTTGATTTGGAGCTTTTTTGTTGTGACTTTTTTGCAGCTGTTTTACCACAACTATGACATAGCTGTTCAAAACAATGTAAATGTGACAAAAGACGTCAATGCTTTCTCTTACTAATTGACCTTCAGCACAGGTTCTTGGCTGTCATTACATTCTCTGTTTAACATTTCAAGTAAAGCTTCATAATACAAAACATTTTATAGCATCTAGCTATCAGTTACTGTGTATCTCTAAAATATGTCCATTATCTATTTTAAAAAAATCATCATTCACTTCCATAACAATATGGCATTCTGCTATTTTCACATGGCAGTGGGATCATCTTCACTTGATCAGTTCAACCCGATTTTATAGACTGCTTTCACTTTCTGAGTTATATACATAATCTGTTTTATAATTCATGCATAATCATAGAGTTGTTTCCATAACCTACACATAGAGTGCTATTAAAGATATACGTTTGAGAAAAATACACATTATCTCTAAATGAATACCAAATGCATAAGACTTACCACAACTTTTTCTTTATGAGCTTTGACTGTTGCCCCAAACCACTGATTTGTCTTAAACTCAATAGGTTCCCTGGTGCCATTGACTTTAATTTTCCTGTTGTCTGACAAAGAAAGAAGCAGTATGTTGACAGCTTATTTTAAAAAGTATTATCCTGTGAATTACAGATACAAGTGAACAGATTAATGGATATATTACATTGCATCCACTGTCATCATCCTACCAGCTTAATAGGAAATGGATGTTCTAGCACCATTTAAGCTTTTCACTGGTCAGTGGAAACCAGCTTAAATTCACATGTGAAAATTCAAAATAATTACACTTAAACTTCAGAAAAAATAAAAAGGACTGGAAGAAGAAACTCAGTGTTTCCCCTTGCAAAAAAAAAAAGTTTATCCGGAATTTATGATGAAGAATGAACAAGAATGTACAAAAATGAGTGAAAATTCCTAAAAAGTTTTCTCATATGTGGTAGAAACTTTCCATGTAAAAAGCATGTTCCATAATTAGTTTTTGTCAAACAAATGACATTTCTCAGTATGCTTATGCAAAGACCAACACTGCAGAAAGCAAAGGACTTAGTTTTTAACAGAATTACATGTGTACACACTGTCACAAGAGACAGCTTCTTAATGTTGCTTTATATATACTCTTGCAGATGTCAGCATAAGAAAAGCCATCTGGGCAAAGACTCAGGCCAATTACAATGCATTTCAGGTTTTAATAAAAAGCAGACAACCCTTCCTTTCACCCTCAGTTCTCTGAAGTAAACTGATTTCCCATATGTCCATGAGCTATGCTCTTCCCTTACCAGTCATTCCTAATGAAGTTCTCAATTTATACATAAGCAGGGCATTACTCCTTCCCCCTTGTGTCTGCATTCCCTTATGTTTGTTTCTGGTTCCTATCAGGAGGGATTTCACAAGAATCAAACCTTTTTATTCATGCTAAGTGAAAATAAAACTATATACTGTCTACCTTGGAATGTAGAAAAAAATGTAATGTTATATTATATTCTATGGATTTACATACATTTTTTAAAAACTGAGGAAAAATGCAGCCAACGCTTTAAAAAGCCAGCACTTCCTGGGATTTACCTGACAGGAATAGAGAACCCGAATGCTTTTCTAGGAGGTTGGATCACCTGTTACTTCAGCTCATGGTAACCTCATAAATGTTACACATATAAACTGAATTAGAAAGAAAAATGCATTACATTTGGAGAACAAGGGTACTCTATCTCTGTATTTTTTCTAACAAACATAAAGGAAAGTTGAATGAGAATGAATCTGTGAAAGTTTGAAAGTCTCTGAGAAACGTCTTCCTTCATACAAATTTTTGTTTCTGTGCTGCGCCAATTACAAAAGCTAGTATGGAAATCCATGCTTAGAGAGATAAGAGAAAGAAATTTCAGGAATATTTAGATCTTAAAAATTAATGAAGAGCAATTTAAAAGCACTCTAAAAATATTTGCTTTAAAAATACATTTTATTTAAGTTAGGCCTAAACTTTAAGAGTGTGGTAGACAGCTACTTTGACACACTGCATTGTAGGAGCTGCCAGCTTCTACCTAGTTGCTGGCAACATTACTTTTGATTATTTTTTCCAGTGAAGTCAGGCCCTTTCAAACTTTAAAGGTTTCTTTTTTTCTTTTTTTAATGCTCCAGCAGATCTGAACATGATCAATGTCCACAGATGAGGTCCTGAAGCTTTTGAAGCTTGAAAATCAGCCATGGTCAGCTTACAGTAGCCAATGCTACCCTGACTCTGAGGATGCTCAAGACCAATATTCTATCTTAAAAAGAGTTTACATTTTCAATCAAAACAGCATATTTCTCTACTGGCAAAGTATACTAAAATTTGAAAAGAAGTTAGTTTTTAAAACTAGTACAACTGTTTGCAGGATTTGTAAAAACCATAGCTGAATTTACCAGTAAATCTGTAAGAACTGTATGCACCCACCCACCCACCCTGCTTAGTAGCATCTGGTATAGTGTGAATCCTTCATCGTGTGACATGGGATTTTCATTACAAAATAAGCAGTAAAATATCACAGACACAAAAATTAATAAATAGCTTTTTTCCCTAGATAAATCTCTTTTGACAGAAATTCTCTAATCACCTTTGTTCAGGATCCTTGCTGGAGCTATGGAGTCATAATCCCAGTATCTGAGGTTGTGCCTTAAAATACAATTTAGTCTTTTTTGTATAACAACGAATCAGTATTTCAGATTGCTGTGAACCAGCTACTGTTTCCCCTATAACTTTATCAGAATGAAGCTATATACACAACTAACTTGTCTGAATACACATGGACTGTTATTACGGTGCCCTGATAGTATTCAATTAGACAACAAGGCTCTGAATGAAGCCACTCTAAATGTCCACTTCTGAGCTAGTCATCTACTTACAACTGAGGACATGATCTAGGGCACAGTTCTTCTCCTCCTAAAGCAAACATCTGAGAAGGTCAGAACAACCATGGCCTAAAAGTACTTAATTTTTTTTTTTTACCAATTGTAAATAGCCACAGATGACCAGCTTAGACTAGACTCAGATGAAAACTATTCATTTACTCAGATAAATCCCTATCCAGTTTGAAAAAAAAAAAAAAGTTGTTATTTCTGTCTTTGGTACTTCCCTCAAAACTGTCTTATCTACATGTTTCAAAAAATAACTTGTCTGTATCCTAACAACACCCTTATATGACAGGGAAATATCCCTCCTTGTGTTATTTATGGAAATCTGAGGCCCACAGGCTATGTCTATACTGTACCTTACCCATAGGCTAAGCTATATTTCCGTGAGCAGCAAAAACTTGGCTTGAATTCAGGTTGCATTCAAATGTCATCTCCTCTTCTGGAAGAGAATGCCTGGCCCCTTTCAGGAAAGAGTCCAGGCTATCTTGTATCATAATACGTGACACTAGTGCAAGGACAGCTAGAATACAAGGCAGCAGCTGGGCTGGGCACACAACGCCTGAGCCTGTCCACAGAGCGGTCCAGGGAGTGCCTGAGTACCAGCTGGATTGCTTCAGAGCCAGCCCAGGAGCTGTTCCAGATGGTCAACAGTCTGGATGACTCGCAAATTTGGCTTGAAACTCAGCCCTGGCGTCACTCTTAATTGTACTGCCTAAGACTGTATTGCAGGCTAAGGCCCAGACAACCAGGAGTATGCAAAGAGCAGAGAGATATATAAGTATAAATTTAGGTGCAAGGACATACTTAAACTGCATTTCATCAACCCAAAAGCATCTCATTTTCTGCTGCAGGAGCCAAGACTCCTATATACTGGTATTGCCCCACAATCCAGCTTCAGAAGCAGCTCTGGAGATGGTGAAACATGATTTTCCAAGTCAGTGTTTCTTCATCCAGTCTTTTAGACTTGAGGTACCTAGGGGCTACCAAAGGGAAAAAAAGCCCCTTAAATTGCCAAAGCAGGAGCTGGACAAGTAGAAGAATTTGAATCCAGACAGTAAAATGCAAACTTATGTAAGAACAACAGTGCAGAGATCCATTTTTAGGAATTAAAGCCTGAACCTGGAGCAAGTGTTAATGCAAATCCATCATTTGCATACATTAGACTAAATTTGGCACTTTCTGTGGGGATTGGTCTCCTCACAGTCACTGTGTCAGCACATTATAAACTGTTTAACAGGCATGAATCAAACATTACTCTTACAAATATTTATTTGTTGTAGTAATCAGGATCTGCATAAGAAACATGTATTTGCAAACACTGACAGTGGTTCATTGTGGTTCACTGAAAACTAGAAGTAAAAAATGCAGCATCTGTTATAATTTGAAAATACTCTAATGAACAAAAGCAAATAAAAATATTTTAATCAAACTTCACACAGGAAAACAATGCTTCTAATCAAAGCAACAAATGCAGCTATGTAATAAAACTGCAACTGTTTCAGTTAAGTTCTCACCATTCAGGAACTTTGAAAAGTGTTATCTTTACTTGCTCTGTATGTGTTTGCCTGTATGTACTAGATAAACAAAGATAGCCATTAACCAAGCATCTACAGCAGGCTCAGTTACACTCTGCCCTCTAATCTGTACCTACTCAGACTACATCCAGGATGGCAAATCCCTTTCAAATGCCTGTTTTGAGATATGTGTGTGTGTGTGTGTATCTATGCACATCCATATGTATAAATAAATACAGGGAATATAAAATTTAATATATATATATGTCATATACATAATTTTATGTATGCATATATAAAAATAAATACAGAGAACATAAAATTTAATAGATATATATTTCATATATTTATACATAATTATATGTACACAGGGTAAAGGTGAATAATCACCTCAACCTATCCATATTTATACAAAATGGGAATACAAACATATAAAACCAGCAAACATTTAGATTTATAAAACCAGCAAACATTTAGATTTATATGAATATATATAGGTCAGGGAAAGTGAATATCCCCCTCACATGGGGACAAGACCTGGAATGCGATGTACAGTTTTGAGACACCAGTACAAGACTTCCAGGTGTTTGGCCCGAAGAAGAGAAAGCAAAGGCGGATCTATTTGCACTTCATCCAGTGTTCAATAGGTAGAGAGAAGAGAGCGCCAAACTCCCATTTCAGGTACGCAGCAAAAGGAAAAGAGGCAACAGACACAAGTTGTAGCAAGGGAATTTCTGATTAGATACAAAGAAAATACTCTTCACAGTGAGGGTGATTAAGCACTGGAACAGATTCCCCAGAGAGTCTGTGGCATCTCCATCCTTGGATAGTTTCAGAACTTGGCTACACAAGGCTCTGAGCAATCTAATTTAACTTTGAAATCAGCCCTGCTGCATCATTAGGGTCCTGCCTTACAGGAGGGAAGAGAGAGGGAAGGGTTCGTACTGGCATACATGGTCCCATATTCTAGAAGTGAGGGAAGAGAGGGGATCTTGTCAACCCTATCACCATGGCAGAGTGATATTTTTTTGGCATCACTACCATAAAAGATTCCAATCATACCACCCATTACTAAGCAAAGGTAAGTCAGTAACATTCACAGAGTCATTGATATTAGACCCTCAACAGAGAGACAGAATACAAATGCAAAGCTAAAGACTATGATCTAGGGAACCAAGCCAAGCAATTGCCTTCAATATTAATGCTAGGGAAAAAAAGGACTCCATAGTGTTTATGACAGTAGGGACATGCAAAACCCTTGCATGATGAGAAGAGTAGCTTCTATTTTTAGATTTATCTGATGCTGCAAACATCTATTTAATTTCTGGGTTTTATTGTGCCTTAGATGCTATTCATATGAGTTATTTTAATTTAATAGATCATATCTAGAGAGCTTTATTTGGACTTTCATTCCATGAATCAAGAAAAAAAGAATCATCAAACCTAACAGGATTTTTTCCCAAAGTACAATCTGATCAAAAACAAATTAAGACCTCAGGGCTTGAACTAACATAGCTAAGGGTATTTTTTCTCTTCTTTAGATAAGGCTGAGACTTATAAAAGAAACCCATGAGGGTCTATTATAAATCAGAATGCTACAAGTGAACCATGAGGCTCTAGATAAGGTCTTACTGGCATAATGGACTGAAATGTGTCATCATTTAAAAGTACAACAAAGTTCTCCCTCAGCACTTTCTCTTGAGATGCAAATTCTGTTTTATAATAGGATTCTAAGTTTTCCCTAGAATCTTACCATCTCTACAGCTAATGATTTTTTCATGTAACTAAACCTCTCGAGTCCCACAATACATCCTTTCCTTATACAGTACCTGGGTTCTGTTACACTCAGCTCAACTGCTGGCCAGATTAGCTCATGTTTTTTATCAACTGCACGCTTGGCCAGAACTGATCTACATCCCCCTCCCCTGTTCCTCTTCAGAGGCTGTTCAAATTTTCTCTGGCTAGTTTAGAAAAATATAACCAATTTTACAAAAACTGGTAAAGTTAACTGATAGCAAAGACAATACCCCAGTGAGTTCTGGAAACTCTGGGGAAGTGGTATCTAAAATTCTGCTTTTAGGAGCTAATTTAAAACATAAGAACTTGTTGCAGTCGGTTAAGTATTACAATTAAAAGTAACCATTACAATGAGTTTCTGAAAGATGAACTATTAGCTTTTTTACCAGATTTCAAACGCAATAGTGCACTTCAGAGGGCATTTAAGTTTGCTTCTGGCTGCAAGATGCTTTGTGTGGTTCAGAAGCTCCCCAGCTAATCAAGCGGGGAGAAAGTTTTCTTCATATTGCTCTCCTGCTACCTCTCCTGGCAGCTGAATGGAAGAGCATCCAGTTTAAACACAAGGACTTGGTAATTCTACCTCAATGCTAAAGCAGAAATAGTCATTCTAAACCTCATTTCATAATGAAGAAACTGAAAAGGAGAAGTTAGCTTTGTGTAGGTAAGAGAAGAAAGACAGAGCACAGCTCTTTAATAAAATGCCAACACTTGTTCCCCTGTCCTCTCATTGGGTTTCAAAGAGTATCACAGCCTTACACTGCAATGCAACAGGACAGCTTTAAAGGGCAGGGAAACAAGGGAGAAGAGTCTCTGCCCTTTAGTCCATATCTCCTGGAGTAAGGGGATACTAAAAGCCCTTCCATTATACTTTATCTCAGTTCTCTGCTGCAATGGAGCAGGCTAAAGCACCAGTTGTGCTCTCAGGGGCAGTGCTTTCAGCTTCTTCCCAGAGTCTTGGCCCTGGCACCTAGATTTAGGGAGCTTCAAAGAACTGCAAATATGGGACTGCAGAGTCAGTGCTGTATCAACAGGAAACATGGAGAGTTCCTGCTAAAGCCCCTTCTTGGCTGGAGGCCATATCACTGGCCAACCCATATGGGAATGACTGGTCACATGATTTGTGTATGGATGGGTTGGCCCAAATCCTACAGCATGTCAACATTTCATCCTCCTTCCCTCCTCTGCCCCTCTGTTCCTTGTTGGGTGCAATCTATTTCATCAATAAGATTAATTATTGATGTTTGTTTGCAAGTAAATCACCTTGTTGCTTTGGAAATCTCTGGATTAGCTACTCTGAAGAACAGAGATAGGTGACTGGAGAGATTAGTGACAAGGTGGGAGAATTGCCTGTAGAACAATTTCAGTTAGGTGGTATGACTTTTAGGAATGGGCCACAGATACTCCTGCACCTCTACTAACTCTAAGCCATCTTTGCAACAGAGTAGTTTAGCCCACACAGATTTCCACATTAAGACAAGTTATGCAGCTGCTCATAGCACTCAGACCAACTTGAGTACCCTAACATATGCACAGTGCCACAGAGATGATTTCAGGAGTAGTCTTGGTTTTGAATATCAGTGCTAGTAGTAAGGAACCCAGTCTGTGTTTGACAGCCAGAACGTGGCACTTAGAAATAATGACACATTTTTAAAGGTGTTCTCATACCTTTCACTGCAAATTGAGTGAATACTGAGTGTTCCTGTTGGGTACGCATTAGTAAACAATGCAATGTCTACTCCCTCATGTGATCTTAGCTTCTGAGATAAAAGGAGCAAGAGAGCTTCACAAACCATAAGGACTTGTCTTTTGTTGTTTAAAGCTCACATGAGACAAAGAATAGAGTTTAGTCCTGAGTTTCACAGCCTGTGTGGTGGCAGGGAGATTAGCTGCACTTTGCCAGTGACTCTGGGTGCAACCCTTGCAATGTCAGCTCTCTGATCCACTGGGGAACATTGCAGTTGTCTTACACCAGTGTCAGCATGTCAGGTCCAGCTAGGCTTAGCATTTGTTATTCTCCCTTCAGGACATTATGGCATGCAGGATATAGAATAACTTTCTTTAAATTTAAACTCCAGTTATTTTAAAAATAGAAAGATATTATTCACAGAGAAAAACAAAACACTTCAACAAAACAGCCTCTACAGGACCAAAGACCATCCTATCTCAGCGTTTACCATCATAATAGTAACCTAAGCAGGCCTAAGTTTTTCACTAAGGCATCTACCACTTACTTGGTTCCCTCAAATCACTTTCTGGACAAGTGCCCCCTCTATCTAAGGCAATATATACTTTACAAACTCAACACATTCTTTTTTTCTTCCTTCCCTTCCCTGACTCATGAGCATGTTCTTGTTCATCATTGCCTCTTAACAAGCCTTAAAAGCTTGTGGAGAGATTTTGTTCATTTTTAGTTTGTTATACTTTACAGCCCCATAACAAGGCATATCAATCCATTCATTCAGTAAATATCTCAATATCTGTAAAATACAGGATAGCTATAAATTAGTACAAAGTAACTCCACACCTGTAACACCATGGTATATGAAAATGTCCAGAATCTTGACTGAAGCCATCACAGAATACTAGACAAGGTCCTCCCTGTTTTTATTTAGTAGGACTGAGATATTAATAGTGTTAATACAAATAACATCAAAGCACTTGCAAATGAAGGAACCCTTCTTGAAATTAGGTCTACTGTTCTTGCGGAAACAGTGAAATAATCTGTACAGTTACATATGAGTCTTACCAATTAGGTGCCCACTTACACACTTATTTGTGGCAGTAAAAGTCCAAATAACATCCAAGTGCACTGTATGTTCCTTCCCCAATGGCAGAACCTAACTTGCATTGAATGCAACATATCTGAGCTTCATTTGTGTACCCAGCCCTCAGAAATGGAAGACATGAGCCCTCATGCTCATAAGTAATTTAAGCCAGTGGTTTTCAACCACTTGGCTTTGTTGATCTCTTGAATTTTTAAGTTATAGTGGAAATTTCACAGTTTCTGTGACCTGCAGCAATTTCACGTATCTAACTTGGGATATAGTATCTGTGAATCTGCTTTTCTTTTACTAATTCTTTAGAATTTAGAAGTCCTCCATTGAACTCTCATGGCTGAAAAATACTGATTTAGTAACTTCTTTATCTATTTGTTGGGTCACGCTGCCTTTTAACTGTTATGTTATACTCTCCTTTTCTTTCTAGTTCCACTCAATTTTTACTTCTGATCTTAATTAAAAATCCTTTCAATTATTCAGCAGTTTTGTTTCTTCTATTGCATTTAGTGAATCTAACTGAAAGAGCGATATTATTTGGTCAAGAAAAAAGTACTTAAAAAAGAAAGCTTTGTATAAAAATGCATTAAAATGAAATCTTCCAACTCTGAAGCAGCCTCTGTAGTTTTTCTGTCTTGTTTCAGAAAACATTCCCAAAGCTTTCCAAGACTTTTCAAAATCTCCTATGAGGCATGAAGTATTAATCTTTAAAATTAAAGCTGCTAGAGCTGAATTTCCAGTCTTCTAACAATTACTGGGTGTTTTTGTTTTGAGAGAAAGGATAATCTTGTGGTTAAGGAACTGGAGCAAGAAGAAAAAAATCCCAAGTCAGTTACCAGTATCATCACCAACTTCCTGTATGATCTTTGACAACCAACACAGACTGACTTTTTTCTGTTTATTGCAATAAATATAAAAATGGGAATATAAATATAAAATGGGAATAGTCGCATTTCTGAGTGATGTACAAGGTGCCTGTACAAGAAAAAGCCATAAACTGAAAATGCCCCTCATATTTACTAAGGACTAAGTCCCACTAGACATAGAGTGGCAAAAGGCTTCAAAAGGAACTGTGTGTAACAGACTATTTGAAATAGTATCATCTAGGCTAGAGCTCATGTGGACTGCTCTGTTTGGGGGAATAGTGGAAAAGATGGAAAACTTGCTCCTATAAGTAGCATATTTTGGAGAGAAAAAACTGACATGAAATATACATCCATTCTTCAGCAAAAAGAGTCACCTAAGGCATATTAGAGATGGCCTTTATGTTTCTGGCAATGAAGAATGAGTGCTGGTACAAGCTATGCAAACCTTCCTGAGGTCCCTGTCTGTGAGGGCAGCTGGCCATTGCTGAATTGTGCAAAATGATACCTTTACTGCCCTTGGTATCGGAATTAGACAGCTAATGATAACACTGCTAAATCTGCCTATACTGCAGTCCCTCCTCCAAGTACAGTGCATTTGTATCTACACAATGGGCACTCTCTGGCTTAAAGTCAGCTGCCTACAAGTCAGGCATCTGTCCAGAGGACACAAACTGTCTCAGGTAGACTGAATGAGCCATGCTTCCGAGATTCCAAGCTGAATAGTTGAGTGATACAGTCCAAAGCCTTGTTGATATACTTACTCATCAGCCTGCATTTGTGCCTTTATTTGAAACATAGTATCTGTAAACAGACATCTCTGCCAAGAGTATGGAGTTGTCCTGAGTCTCTTAGTCAACTTTTCTGGAGTTTCCCACAGAAAAGCCAGATGTCCTTCTAGGTTTCATCACTAGGTTTTCATTCATTTTTCAAAACGCCCCTTTAAAATGTGATGTGACCAACATTTGGTCTGTAAGTTTTCTGTTCAAACCTGAAATTAATTTGTATAGATAATATATTTAACTTTTGTTACATGAACTGTCTAATCATAAGATGGAAATACAGGAATATTTCCTAAACTGTTTTTACCTTAAAGATGTACGCTCAGGGCATATTACAATACAAATATTGTATGCATACTGTCTACGTCTGTACAGTCACATTTATATATAACCGTAAGCTGTACATAATATTACATGCCCAAGTAGCCACATACACATGCAGGTACTATCTCTTCCTCTGTTTTGAAGAATGCCCAGCATGATGGGAGAGTCATCCCAAGCAGAGTTCCTAGACACTAACATAGTAATAGGATGTGTGGTGGCTGGAGCTGGAAGGGGTAAAGAACTGCAGGGCTTACTTGCTACATTTAAGTAAGCTCTTCTGATTTAATCTGTGCTCTCAGGAAAAAACTGAATTGTATTGTGTTCGCACTGAAATAAACCACAAATTTTAAGATTAAATATAACCTAACGAATCATAACTTTTGCTTAACGATTAAACTGTCAAAGTCTGCCTAAATAAAGCCAATTGGTTTTAAATTCCCTGCAAACACCAACTAGGCTTAAATTATTTTCAAGACCTATAAAGACAACAGAAAACATAAACAGCCTGAATTATTTAAAAAGTGTGTTCCCTCTAATTAAATAAGAAACATATGTCGGGGTTTTGGAAGTGGATATAATCTATCCACACTGTGCCTAAATCAGTTTGCATCTAGCTTCCAATATTCTGAAATAAAATTCTTGCTTTCTGAAAAGAATCAAATAAGCATGCCACAAGAGGTACTTCATCCATCTGAACAGACAGAAACCCCCTTGCCTTTTGAGCACTCAAAAAAAAAAAAAGAGGAATCTGCCAGAAACACCTTTCACTAAAGCATTAAAAAAAAAAAAAAAAAAAAAAAAAGAAGCCGTTATTAAGATGAACTACGCACAGAACCTGAAGTCATACTCCCGTTATTTCTCTGGGGACCACTAAACCCTTCCTGCAAGCGCACATGCATAGGGGCTCCCAGGAGCAGGATTTCTCTAGCGAACTGCAGATCCTCAAAGTGACACAACTAAAGCCAGCGCGGAAGAAACTGGTGCCGAAGGGGGACTCGAGCACAGCAAAGCAACACACACAATGCTGCGCTACGAGATTCAGCAATTTACTTACTGGTATTATCAAAGGGTATCTGCCTGCACTGGGTGGCGGGCCAGGCGCAGTAGTACACCGCTCCTCCTTCCACTATGTCTGGCTGCGTGGTGTTGGCTTTGGGAGCTCCCACCAGGACACTGACTCTGCGAAACATACCGGGAAGTCAACGGGGCGATCGGGACCGACGGCCGGCGGCCCCGGCAGGGCAGCCCAGGGGCTGTCACTCCGGCGACCGGCCCGAGCGCGGCGGGCGGGACGCCGCCGTTTGCCCGCCGCCTTCCCCAAAACCTCCCCCCGCGCCCCTCGGAGCCCCCCAGCCCCGGCCAGGCTGGAGGAGGGCGGCCCGGCGGCGCTCGCTCGGGCACAGCCCGGACCCCGCCACCCCCCGCGGCCGGGGGCGCCGCGCTGAGGGGAGCGGGCCGCCCGGCGGCGGCGGCGGCGGCACTCACGTGCTGGGGTCGGGGATGTAGAAGTCCACCGAGTACCCGAAGTAGCTGCCCGGGGGCCCGCTGTACACCGTCAGCTTCTCCTCGTCCAGGTTGAAGGCCACCAGCGCCGGCGCCCAGAGCAGCGCTGACAGGAGGAACAGCGGGTACGGCCGGTGCCGGCGGCGGGCGCGGCCGGCCCCGCGCCGGCGGCCGAGGGGCAGCATCCTCGCCCGCTCCGCGGCCGGCTCCCGCTGGCAGAGCGGAGCTGTGCGGCGGCCCGGCGGTGCCGCGGCGGTCTGGCTGCCGCCGTGCGCTGGCGGCGGGGCGGGGGGCTGGCGAGGGAGGCTCGGCCCCACTCACCCCTCCGCCGCCGCCGCCGCTGGGAGAGTCGCGCTCGGGCGCCCCCTGGCGGCCCGCGCTCCGCACCCGCGGCAAGCGGCGCAGCGCGGCGCCCCGCGGCTGTGGGCGGCCGCCGGGGAGGCAGGAGCCGCGGTGAGGTCCCACCGGGAGCGCGGTGGCTTGGCGGGGAAGCGCCCCTTGTACGAGCCAGCAGTTGAGCCCGAGGGACCCCGGCGCCGCCGGCCTGCGCCTGGGCCCCGCTGCCGCGGGGCAGGGCGAGGCGCTGGTGGTCGGTCTGGGGCCGCCTCACCCGCGCCTCCCTCGCTGAGGGAGAAGCCGTCCCGCCGTCGCCGACGGAGGTGTCGGCGCCTCGGCCCAGCTCCGCACGACGCCTGCGGCGTTGTGTGGGAGAGAGGACGGCGGTCAGAGCGCTGTGGCTGCGGTGTGGCCGTCGGGGAGCCGGAGAGGCCCTCGTCCCCCAGCGCAGGGACTGATGCCGGGGCCTGGGCGAGGTTTCTCCAGGCCGGCTGGACGCGGTGCTCGGGATGGTTTACTGCACTCACCAGGCTCTATCTGGGGAAACCGATTTGTCTTGCTCAGAAATTCCACCGGTGAAGCTGGGAGAAGTGCATGCTAAGCAGGACACCCCCTTAACTCTGCCCAGCAGAGTTACCTGATGGCCACGTGTTCACAAGGGAAAATGGCGGAGTTGAGGCTGGTGGTTTCTGCTTGAATTTCACTCAACTTCCAGAATTTTCAAGAGTTTAAACTGAAGAGTCTGATACTTGAAAATCCCTTTTTGGAAACTAAAGTGCATGGATAAAAAAATAGGCCTTCAACAGATTGTTATGTGATGCCAGCTTGGCTATTATTTAAAAAAAAACAAAAACCAAAAAACAAACAGCAACCAAAACCCCTTCTAGCCACAGGAAAGATGTAAACCCAGCCACACAGTTAAGAACCCATTAGGAAATTCATTCCTCTGTAAGTTTCTCTGTTAGTGCTTGCCTGGCTACACGAAGTTTTAATACAGGGAAGGGGGAAAACATTGCTATAGGCCTTTACCACGGCTCCATGCAGGAGCAGGTGTCATGCCTCTTTTCCCATGGAAATAACCAATGCTACTTTATTGCATGTGGCATTGCATGGAGCTTTTAGAAAGCTCCTCTTATAATTTCTTCATAAAAGTAGTTAAAAACAATGAAGCTGTATAACTCCTGTCTTGAATTGTTCTGCCCCTGCAAGCCCCACAATAGTGTTCTAGCTGTTTTTGTTAAGAATATATTAAAAGTGACTCTGCCTGAAATGCTCCCTTCCCCTACAAAGCTAAATGGGGCATCACATCCACATCTTGAGGGGACAGTATTCTTACTTATATTTTTTCTCGCCAACTCAAAGGTAGGAAGAAAAGGAGAAACATTTTATTTTCTGTTTAATCAACTCCGTTAGGAGGAAAAAAGGATTGTTTTTCAGCATTTATAATACAGATGTGTCCAAAACAGTATCAGAGAAAGATCAGAAGAATAGAGAACCCATTTATAAACATGCTACCGTAAAGCATACCTATGAAAGCAGCTGAGAGTACTTTGTTTTGTTCTGAGGTTCTGGTTTCTTTACTTTCGTGTTTGTTTTATTTTAAGTGCTTTATGGCAAGATTATTCAGATAAGACTGACATTCCTGTTCACAAAAATAGAACAGTGTGTTTATTTCCAGCATTAACTGTGTGACCGTTAGCTGTCCCCACGAGCTTGTAATACTCCTTAATTCTGCTCGCCTTACATTTGTACTGACTTTACTCTTGCTATTAGAGTGAAACATCACCATTGACAGTATTTTGTTATTTTACACTGAACAAGTATCTCTTAGAGATCTAAGCACCAGTAATAAGTTCAGAAGTAGCTCAATGACTTGCAGGGTTAATGTCTACTCTTAAAAGTCATACAGTTTTAAGGCAACTGAAGGCATTTGAAAGTTGCGTTGCCTTCTTCTAAATAATAATAATGCCTTGCTCTTATTTAGCACAACAACAGTCAGTTCCAGTGCTGAGTGTCACAAGTGAAGCTGCTGGTGCTCGGAGAACTGCTCAGATGCCACACCAGACCTGTGGCACTCGGGAGCGAGAAGGCAGCACATTCTGGTGCTGTATCCATCTTGTACAGATCTATCCAAAACAGAGTTAAAATTCAGTAATTAGCACAGTTGGAGATAGGTGAGTGTTCACACAAATGAAAAGCAGAAGGGGCATAGCAAGAGCATAGGCAGTTCTCATGTGCTCCCCTTGTACCTGTCTTTCAGTTTGAAATATATGCCACCTAGCTTAGTTGGTTTGAACTAAATTTAAAAAAAGGAAAAAAGTGCTTCAAATGGCTATCAGTGCTAAAACCTGTATGGAGAGCAGGGTGGAATCAAAAGAAGGAAATCTTTTTCAAGATCCTTTTACCCTCAAGGAGTTAACATACAGCAGTCCCCCTGCCCTTACCCTTTTCCTTCTTTTTTTTTCCTTCATATAAAGAAGAGAGACATGAGTGTAGGATATTCCAAATCAATTCAAAGAGATAAACAAAAACCCAACCTTTTAGTTTTTTGAAGGATTTGCAGTGTTTCCCTAAATAACCTGGACCTGTTCTAATCACTGTAAGCTTATTCCAGGTCTTGGTTTCCTCAGACTTTAGAAATGTTTGGACTGGACATTGTGATCTGCACTGCTCAAGAGATAAGCAGCTGCCCCAGTTGTTGGTAGACTGAAGTTTGGTCTTTAGCATACCTATGGCCTGATACATTAACTGCTTTGAATATTGAACTTAAAAGTCTTAATAGGCTCTAGAATCTGACCTGAAGCCAGGATGGAGAGCTTTTATAAGAACATTTAGCCAAGAGTCCAAAAGTCATTATCTACCCTACAGAATAACTGGAAGGTCAGATTTGGGACCAAGTATTTTATACAGAAAAATACAAGATTCCTGGTGTGGATTTCTACAGCTTGTATCATGTGCAGTTGGTGAGGTTAATATGTCACTATGGTCTTTCCAGTCTTAAAAAATAGATCAGTCAAAGCTTCTGTGGTAAGCTTTGCCAAAGCAAAACTTAAATATTAGTATTTCTTAGAAGACTCTATTATGAAAGCTTTAATCTTATTTATGCCATTATTTAGTAATGTACCTGCTAGCACAGGAAGGGCAAGTATTTCAAGGAATCATATGGGATTTTAACATAAATCTTGTCAAAATTAATGACAATTTTACTGTTAAATCCTTTCAAAACATGGCAGTACGGAAGCTTAAGTGTCCAATTCCCATGGAAAAGCTTACCTTTTCTCTTAGTTGTTTTCTAGTTTTGTTTCTGTAGGCAGGAAGCCTTTTCCTGAACTGTAATTGAAGCCATTACTTAGATAGTATTTTGTATTGATTATCCTGTTGCAAGCAAGAGGATAAAATGAGGATGTGACCATGCTCTACAAAGAGCATGAATTTCTGGGATCTGAATTCAGGATGATATGCCAACAAAGGATGTTCAGCATTCAGTTCTGAACCTTACCTCTGTGAACATGTCCAAGTTAAAAATCTTAGCAGAAGTAAATCGTACATGAAAAGCATTAAAGCTAATTTGAGAGTGAGCAGACTAAATCTGCTAGCAACCTAAGCATATAGCCTGTGAAAAAAAATGTTTCTTTTCAAGAGATCTCATGGAAATACTTTTTTTTTTTTTAATTAGTTGTAAGAATTAACAAGTTTAATCACATGAAATCAATGTAAACCAGAATCTAATTAGGCAGTCTACCATCTTGGTGAAAGCACAGACTGGCTGCTTAGTGAGCGAGGCCCCGAAGGATGGAACAGTAGGGACATCGCATGGGAGGCTGTGCGTGCATGCAGTGTTCACACTGCACCTCCTAGGCTATTGCAGTCAGCAGGCTTGCAGCACATTACTCGGCAAACCCACAACGGAGTCCGAAGGTGCTCTCCAGGGCATGCCTGATGCTATATGCTAAACAGCCTTCCTTGCAGTCAAGAGTATCCAGAGTAACTGTCCACAGGCTGGCTGTAGACAGTCATCCAGCTGGACAGCAAATGCACCACAGTATGCATTGCGCTAATGGAGGTTCTTGTTCTTGCTCATGAACTGTTGTGTAGACATAGGCATTTCACTGCCCTAATGGATTTTATTCCCATATCACTTGCCTGCTCCATCCAGGCCCATCTTGGGCTCCTTTGCCCTAAACTCATCCTCACAAGGAAGAGAAGAGAGAAAAAAGAAACATACAGATGGATCAGAGAAGCAGAAATTAGAACTGTCTGAAAGATAAAGCCAAGAACTTCAACAGAAGTATTCAAAAAACAAAGTGCCCTGCAAGTACTTAAGTGATTCACTGTTTTAAAGGGGTCTTCATGTGGATTATAACAAGGATATTTAGATTTGGATTTATACTGGCTGCTTACCTTGAACGGCTCAGGCTTTAACAAAGCAAAAATCTATTTGTTAGCCTTAAGCCTTCAAATGTAACTCAACTGGGCTAATATGAGGCACTGGAAGTAGCCTTTCCATTATTTATTTAGGTAATTTATTTAGAGTATCTAACTGTAAACTTCAGTATACATCGAAGTGGAAATAATTTCTCTTTTACCATTCAACCAGCAGTTGACCCCAGTACCTCTTTTTCTCCTCACCTCTTTGTTATGAAAGTGAATTTAGAGCAAAGAGACACCAACACATAGCTGAACAATTTTCTGTCTCAAAGGACTTTGAGACATGAGTGGGAGAACCCAGTTTTCCAGACTGACTATCAAACGGCCTGCTAACTGTACCATGTTGCCAGCTAGGACACTAGTTGTGTCCCAGAAGATACTGACCTTTCCTTGGCAATTAAAATTGAACCATTGTGCAATACATAAAAAATCATTCACCTAGAGTATTAATCAAAATGTCATTTAATTGTATATTTCATTCATGTGCTTTCTTACAGTTAGCATTATCAGTTTGCTCTGGTTAGTTAAAGCATGTATTTAATCCTGTAGAGTGCTCTGGTATTACTTATTGACTAAGTCTCAATTTGCAAATTGCAATATATACATATATACACACACACACGTAGCCCATATATTTGGCACTTAGAGCAGAACAACCTGTGAAAATTATAGAGTTTTCTGGTCATTTTTCTACGGAAGCAAATCAAAAGTACCAGACATTAATGCCCTGCATATTATAAGTCTGCCTTCTAAATAGCAATGCTCTTTTAGGGAACAAAAGGTGAATTTCCGTAGTCAGAATCTCTCCCATCTTGTTCATCAGGGAGGAAAGGACAGAAAGGTTCACATGGCTGAGGCTCTTGGATGAGCTGGCTAAATTCCATTAAGCACTGCTAGTTCTATTAAGCACTGTTAGCCTCTGTAGTCCAAAAATATGTGAAGTAAACCAGAAGCCAGGCCTCAAACAACTGAGCAGTATGAAGGAAAAAAGATACAGAAATAAAGGTTCTTATACCACACTAAGCATCAGCTAAATTCCTCTGTAGTATGGCAGAAGTTTTAATCAGGACTAATGCTTATACATAGATCTCACACCAGCTGGGCTTCTAAATTTCTTTTTTTCTGTGAGCTAGAACATAAATTGTATCTGAGAGTGGACTAGAAAAAGGCTGTTTAACAGATTCAAGCTATGATTCAGTGCAAGCTCTGGTGTGAGATACTCCGCTACAAGCCAAGACAGACACCAGAATCTAGGAGAAAGAGCAAAAGTGAATTTTCACCTTCTAAGACATCAGTGCAACTCTGCCTAAAGACATTTACCTTAAAAGTGTAAAACCAGCTAAAGCAAATACCTATCAAGCCTGAGTATTTTAGGAAAAGTAAAGTTTCAAATTTGCTAGGCAGTCCAGATTAAAGCAGATTCTCTTAATTATCTATATACTTTTGAGCAGCAATACTACTTTTGCACAAGTCTTTTAGCATTAGGCCCCCACAACAAGATGGAATACTTGTGTTCTAATCAAAGTGAGTCAGATAAGATGAATTAAGAATCTTTTCAAATTATTGTCATCTGCAAAGGAATTATTTTTTCAGAAAAAGAAATCTCAAAAAAAGGTAAGATACACTGCTGTCAGTTCTGCAGTAAGGAATGGTCACGGTAATTTCAGAAGTTAGGTTTTTAAATAAGTCCTGACTGAACTTCTTGGGGAGGGATGGGGCTGCAGCAGTGGCCTGTGTGAGAAGAATTCACCAGGAGCTGTCTCCATGTTACACAGAGCCACTTCCAGCTGGCTCCATGATGGACCTGCCGCTGGCCAAAGCTGAGCCTGTCAGCAAAGCTGGTGGTGTCTCTGTGATAACGTATTTGAGAAAGGGTAAAAAACGCTGTATGGTGGCCGGGAGACAGGAATGAAAATATGTGAGAGAAACAACCCTGCAGACACCCAGGTCAGTGAAGAAGGAGGGGGAGAAGGTGCTCCAGGCGCCGGAGCAGAGATTCCCCTGCAGCCCCTGGTGGGGAAGACCACGGTGAGGCAGGCTGTCCCCCTGCAGCCCAGGGAGGTCCACGGTGGAGCAGATACCCACCTGCAGCCTGGGGAGGACCCCACACTGGAGCAGGTGGGTGCCTGAAGGAGGCTGTGACCCCATGGGAAGCCCACGCTGGAGCAGGCTCCTGGTAGGACTTGTGACCCTGCGGGGGACCCACACTGGAGCAGTCTGTGCCTGAGGGACTGCACCCCGTGGAAGGGACCCATGCTGGAGCAGTTCGTGAAGAACTGCAGTCCGTGGGAAGGACTCATGTTGGAGAAGCTCGTGGAGGACTGTCTCCCGTGGGAGGGACCCCACGCTGGAGCAGGGGAAGAGCGTGAGAAGGAAGGAGTGGCAGAGATGAAGTGTTATGAACTGACCACAACTCCCATTCCCCATTCCCCTCCCCTGCTCAGTGGGAAGGAGGTGGAGGAGTTGGGATTGAAGTTGAGCCTGGGAAGAAGGGGGTGGGGGAGAAGGTGTTTTTAGTTTTGTTTCTCACTATCTCTATTTTTAATTGGCAATAAATTAAATTAAATTAATTAATCTGTTTTGTCCGTGATGATAATTGGTGAGTGATCTCCCTGTCCTTATCTAGACAAGGAGATAAGGAGCTTTTTCATCTATTTTCTCCCCCTGTCTTGCTGAGGAGGAGGTGTGAGAGAGTGGCTGGGTAGGCATCTGGCAGGCAGTCAAGGCCAACCCACCACAGAACTATACTGTTCACCCATTTCCAGATGTAAATCCAACAGATACATTGTTATGTAACAGATACAACAGAGGACATATCCGCAAGTGTCACACAAAGGACGTTCTCTTTCTACCACTACTACATGATTTACAGTGCAAATTCTTCAACAACGGTTTCTCCCTGACACATACCTCATTTTCAACCAAATCAGTTTGTTTTCCTGCATGATGATCATTCTAGAGTCCTATTGTTACTTACACATGAAAATAAACTTTTAAAAATAAATAATTCTGAATGTGAAATTCAGCCCTGCTGGCAATAGCATACGCTCTGCAATCACGGTTAGAGGCAATAAATTATCTTTTGTTGTTTGCTTTTTTTTCCCTGAGATGTGTTCAACTCAAAACCTGACATTTCTAAGCTCATGTTCCCTTTTCATTATCTTAGAGAGGCAGTAAACAAGTTTGATTAAAACCAAACTTAAAACATCATGATTCGAGGAAAAGATTTTATTTTAGGGCTAACAAGTTGATAATAAATAAAGGAATATAATAATGTAATAACAGATGTTCTCATGCACTTAACACATACAATAACAGTGGCTTACACTTCTTTTTGGACAAATTGAGAAGAGGTATTTGGCAATATAAGTTTGAATAGTTTAAAGATTATAGAACAAGAAATTCTTTCTGCTGTTTTTACATTTCTTTTATACAAATTCAAATAAATATTAATACATCTATTTTTCCTCTGATTTTCTGTTCACTTTTAACATGCCCGATAACTAAGCCACAGTAATATACAACTGCCAAGAAAGAGTATTTATGGATTATACTTATTAATATTCCTAAAAATGTATCATATTTATGTCACATTGTGCAAGCTCTTTAGGTAAAATTAGATTCTAGGAAAAATTGCAGAAAATTTAAACTCATTAAAACATATCCAGTGCAAAGGCCAGTCTAGTCCACATATTATGGTACTGTAATGTAAGCCAATATAATTTAAATAATAAAACATGCCTATATGATTCAGAGGAAGCTGAATATGTTTTATGTTTTAAAGATCTGGCATCTAATATGCAGATTCTGCAATATCAGACATTTTTCAAATCTTCATGAGATGGCAAAACAATGTTAAGACTTTATAAGTAGGCTTTGTTTTTTTTTAGAATAACTCACATTAACAGTACTACAGTGGCCAAAAAAGACAAACTATTATAATAGAAATCAATCTGATTAAAAAATTAAATATTCCAATTAACACTGAAAAAGTGTTTGTAATCATTATTTACAATTCATCAATGATACCAGTGTATAACTTCACACAGTCAAAGTATACCACTTTCCAAGCAAATACCAATTCTTGTATCCCCATTCAAGGATTCAATAGTAGTATGTTGCTTATGTGCAACAACATATCAGTTTAAAGAAGGAGATCGATCTGTGGTCCAGAGTAATTCTATATATGGCCATTTGGTTTGCAAGCAGCGTTTTACTGGAGTGTCGTCGGTCTGTAGCATTGGTTCTTCAAAACCCATAACAACTGCTGTGCCTTCTACATACATGACCTGTCAAAATAAAACCAATTATGTCAGCCTATGTTTGTTTAAAAACTCTAAGATGAGACTATTGTTTTCACTGGGTTAGGAGAGGATTTATTATGATACATTGGGTTTTGTTTACTACAAAAATCAAATCCATGAAGTTTTATATACTTTTTTTTTTTAAACAAAATGAGGTATGAAATTGAAAAATCCTAATATCTTTGACTCAAGTGCCTGAAAATCCTGATCAGGCCACATTCATTTGACTCTTTACTTCAATAGACAGTAAAGGGCAAAACTGGGGAAAAAAAAATCTAGGAAATACAATGCAAAAATTCTGTGACAACAGATCCTCTATTACCGTTGCAGTTACAAAGTCTGATGTTGTTATTTTATAAGGACAGTGTTCCTTAGACTTAACTTTATGGAATTCATTTTCCATAAAATGGAACTTCTGTTGCAGATCAGCTCTATTCATAAAACAATATTTAAAAAGCTATAGGCAGAATCCTCTGAAAACAAAAATTTGTTTAAATTTTCTTGATTATGTAAATACGTCCAATAGTAAAGATAAACACATCTTTGAATGCTTTTGCCTACATTTTGGGGTATGAAACTGCTGGAGATTTCACAGGGGTAATTTTAAAGACCTAACTCCAAGCTATTCCAAAGACTGAATATATACATTTTCTCAAAGAGTCTTCTTACTTTAAGTAATTTTTGTTCCCTGTATCTATTAATGTCATACCCTTTTACTGTAAATCCTAATTCAGGAACTAACTTAGAAGCAGTCATGGGTATATCATATATACCCCTCCTTCCAAGAAAGCTAAAAATGAAACAGGTCATTTTTGTCTCCCACTAAATGGTTCCAAAAAATACTGATTTTTGATGCAAGTCTGGACTAGTAAAATATTTCACTAAAAATTCCAAACATCTCAATTTAGATGTAGGGTTACTTACAGAAATTGCAGTTTGTGTTACATCTCCATTGTATAAGCATGAGAAGTGCTCTACTCAAAATGCATAGCTTAAGAGATGCAGTCTAGCCAACTGATCCAGTATACTAGCTAAAATACGATTAGGAACACAAAGCAGTCTCCAATTCCAAATATATCATTTTGGAAGAAAATTATCAAAATAATAGTTTTGTAAAAAGTCTGTTTCAAGTTAAAGTACTTTGCCTGTAGCTATTGTCAGTTTTGCATACTAATCGTTGTTAGAGCCAGATTTATGTTTCTTAAATCTTACCTTTTCGTTATAGTTAGATTGCTTCAGTCCATTGTAATGGTAAACGGTGAATGACTCTGAAACCCTAGAGTCCTAGTAGAAAGAAGACAGTTAATTTCTTGTGACATATACATCACGCCTTGACAGCCTCTTCTCTTTACAACTAGACAGATGCATTTAAACAGGAAGACCCAAGGAAATTGTAAAAAAGTACAATTTCTTTTAGGTGACATCATCTTGAAGATTTTGTTCATTTTACCTTTCTCATCAGAAATAAAAAAAAAAGATATCAGTAAATTGATGGGTAACGCCCCCAAGAGCAAGTAATGATTTTCTGTGTTCATCTGGATATTTTGAACTACAACTTCAGCACTGACCATGTAGAAACTGTCCTAATTTTTAAAGTCAGACTTCTTATGTAGTAGCCATATTTGTGTGTATTTATGACTGTTTGGATGCTACAAAGTTAACTATTTCCTAAGGACCAGATCCAATCTCCAACCCTCCATTTGAGAGCTAAAAAGTAATTTATACCCACACCTGCCTAACTGTAAACTAATTGTGAAGACACCTGTTCAGCCGAGACCTAACAGCAGATGTACTGCAGTTGTCAACCTTCACCATTCCAGGTGTTTAAATGCTTTAGTCCTAAAAGGACTGAAAAGCTTTGCATTTCACTGAGTCAGGAAACACAAATCAGGTGTAATATCATCTCTTTCATGGCTACTGGACCAGGCTCCAAACAAAAGCTTATCCCTTTTTTAAGTACATGAAGGTAAAGGCTGGAATGAGAAGAAATCTGCTCAGGCTACAGTACATCCATCAGATTACAAAAAGCCCTCATTCATTTTTCTCCTCTCAAAGGATTCAAAAACCTTATCTCTGTATGGGTCTCTCACAGCAACCCAGGCTATTCAGTGGAGGGAAGGTGGTGAAAAGAAAGGTAAGCGGTAACTCTACTTACAGAAGTTGCTTCGCAGACGTAAATAAAATCAAGCTTTGCTGGGAAGTAAAGAGGACACTTACTCTTTTCTGTGAGGAAGGTATGCTCACACTGAAGGAAAGGTAAGTGCTGCTTTCCAGTTCCTGTCCCATGGATGTTGGAGATTTTTGTGCAGTAATTGTTGCCCCAAAAAAGGGCTACCGGGGAATTCAGGAATCCCCCTCTCCAGGTGACTGCCCTAAGCACTAAAGAGTCAGGCTTGCTCTCTCAGGCTGAATGATCTTTGAATATTTCTCTTCTAAGCCAACAGCTTTGAAAAGGAAAGCTGAGATACCTTCCTTCTTTTGAGGTGGAGTTTAGTACTTTCCAGGAGAGTAAGAACAGGGGTTTGAATATTCTCAGCAAAGAAGGATCTCTTGAGCACTAGCTATGCGTTCAAATATTGTATAAAGGGGAACATCAACAATTCCAACCATCACTGGCATCTGCTATTTCCTCACAGTATTTTAAAGAAAGACATTCATTTCTGCAGAGTTTCACTTCCAGAAAGAATTCTGAACGAGGTGTCAATACAGGTAAGGGCTCCTGCTATGTCATCCACAGAGCAGACAGATTGAACAACCTATCCATGCCCTCAGCATTCATTAACTGATACTGGCAGGTCCCAGTCCAAAATGTGCTGATTGTTCAGAGTGCACCCTTAAGGCAGTAACACTTCCCACGTTTTGTGCTGGAGTCAGCGAAAGTTCAACAGCACAGGCAAAACTGAGTGGTGGGGAATCATGTGCAGCAGGGAGTTAGTACTTGACAGACAGGCATTGATTGACATGAGGGCTCCAACTTTACAGCAGGTAAAGAGTTCCTCCACCAACTCTCTAGGTGACTAAGGCAGGGATCTGCCCATGATTCCACTATGCTCCCTTCTCCAACTGCCCTTCTTCAGTCAGTGATGCCCTTCAGCAATGGGCAACAGAGGCAGCAGCCCCATAAGATGGCTGTTTTCTCCTCCAGCTACCTATGGCCCACAGTACTGGACAGTTTAGGCACAGCCAATTATGGAGGATGTGCTTTGGCTTTCTGAACTTCATTCTAAGCATCTGGGGCCTAAAATCAAGCAGTGGAGTATTCCAGATTTGCAAGTGTAATATAATTGTAAGAAGAAAGATTAAATTATATCTATTGTATAGGTATTTCTACTTCTGGATATACAAATGAAAGGAAGAAGAAACAGCTGGCAAATACACAATGCAGATGTAATTCTGTAAATCCAGAGAAAATGAACACTTTAACTCCTCCTTTTTCCTCTAGATGATCAATCATCTCTGAATGATATATTCAGTCACTACCGTCTTTTGCAGTGCAGTTCTAGGGTCTTCTGAATGACCAGATCGTTTCATGGTACAGAATACTACACCCAAACAGTGCTGCACAACCCTTAACAAAAAAAGTCTTGCTGAAGGCATTTAAAAAATACTAGTTTCACATTTCCTTGGTTGTAAAAATTAAGCCATATAGTTTCAATGACATGTTAAGCTACAAAAGCCTCCAAAGAAGTATTCCTCTCAGCCCTTCTCTTGCCTCCACCAGCCTATCTTTCCGTCCCTGGGGAAACCCTCTCTCTTCTGCCAATAAAAGCATTTGTATGGCCATGGAACAAGCCTCCACATACCAGCAAAAAGAGCTCTCACCGGACCAGTTCCCTGTTCTGGTTTACGACATATCTGTACAAAGAGGCTCCTGGTGGCAGGAGGGAGGCAGCATGAGGGCACGAAAATGTGAGCCAGGGCAAAGGAAGAAGAGGACAGCAGTGCTAGGTTAACACATGCTTCTCAGTGGTGGTGCTATCTTAATGAATATATGGAAGAGATTGAGAGTTTGAAAGTAATTTTCCATTACCCTGGTAGGTATTGACTTCCACATATGCTAAACATAACTCTATCATGACTTTTTGTTAAAATTTTACATTATTAGAGATATACATAAAAATAGTTTTAAATATGTTTGTAACCTTTTCCCATTTGCTAGCAATTACAGCAGACATTTGTAATATTGATAAAAACAGTATGTTCATTTATTCTCAGAAAACCCAAACTCAGATGAACTTTCTGTGTAGGGAACCAGTTCAATTTCGTATGCAAAATGTTTATATATTTCCTGCAGGTTAGAACTTGTCACTACAATGGAGTTTCCTTCCAGTGTAAAGCTGACAAAATCATGGAGACCTTATGTAAAATGGAAGTCTACAGTTTGTTGTGTAATACAAGAAGTTATATGCAGGTCAGCTGTGTCAAATGAATGCAATAGTTATTATTAAATATAGCTCTGTGATATTGATGGAAGTGTTTAATAAATCTCAAAGTCAAGCAGAACAGACAATGCTTTGCAGTAATAAAGCTATATTGATTACCTGCTCAGGGAAAAATTCTTGCAGAAAGGGACCCAGTAATATGATGCCCAGTCCTTCTGGGTCTAATTTGGTCTTCATGAGGTTTACACTATGACAAAAACATTGAATATAAAAGTATGAGTAAGACTTTTTTATTCTTGCATGACTAAGTTACGCTGTGCTACCACAGTACTGGCTGCCAAGTATAGCAATACTATTCTATTTTTAATCGTAAGTGACAACTGCACCAGAATGGCATGCAAGCTGCCAAAACACAGTTATTTTTAAATAAAAGTAATCTGTTATTTTAAATTAAATAAGTGATAATTCTGAAGGACCACCATATTTGGTAAAATAATTTGGAACCCATATAATCTAAAACCAGGTTTACAGCCCAAAAGGCGTTTTGCTGTCTTGTAAGCATTCTTGAACTTAGATACGTAAACCAGTGATCTTTTAAATACAGCTTTGTAACTGCCAAACAACCTGTTTTTAAATGGAGATTTGAAAAGCCTCCAAGATTTTCCATGTACACTGAAATAAAATTAACAGATACATTTCTTATTTACATCATGTCCTTGATATCAAAGAAGCCAAAACCAATAAATAATGAAAATATTAACAATACTAATCTGAAAGCCTTACTGCATGAATATGGTATAATTTCAAGTCACTACAAATGAATGTCAATTATAACGTTATATTTCTATTTAAGCAATATATTTGTACAGGCATCAGATCGCTCAAACATTTAGTGGCATCTACCTATCCTTTTGCCTAAGTTACAAGTTGTACCGTATACAAGAAAGTCCTCATTGGATCAAACCAACAGAGCGCCTTGCCCTGTATCCTGTTTCTGACATTGGTCAGTAGTGGATGCTTACGATAAGAGTACAACAGGGCAAACATACAGTGATATCCTTAGTTTACCCTCCCCATTTCCAGCTGTCTGCTGCTCAAAGACATCTTCAGTGAGAGGCAGTATCTAAAACACAAAGATATATATTTTTTCTTTCCATGCATGTGCCTAATTGGCTTTGAGCCCATATACACTTGTGGCATTTAATAAACTCAACTCACAAAATTAAAATTAAACAATGGATTCTGGGAATAAGTATCTCCCTCTGTTTTGAACCTGTCACCTGATAATTCGGTTTGTTGATACTTCATTTTTGTATTGTGAGAAGCAATTAACAATCATTCCCTATTTATTATGAAACTCCTGGTTTTAGAAACCTCTCTTCCATGTCAATGGTTGTCTCTCTTTTCCAGGTTGAACAGTCCTAACCTACAATGTTCTTTTTTAAGATGGAGTTAAACATCATGCATTTATACAATGGCGTAATTCCTAGAAATCCCACTGCATATTTCTGTCTATCACCAATTATCAGTTTAAATCTAAGATCTGTTCTCTGAATGGTAGTATCTAGTTCACAGCCCAACAATGTGTATGTAAAATCAGGATTGTTTTATCCCCTGTGCAATCAATCTACATTTACTGTATTGAGACTTCTCTGTTACCCTATCTTCCAGTAACTTCTGCTGCTCTTCCACCTAATTTTTTAGTATCTTGAATACTTTTGTATCAGCAGCAAACTATCATATTAATCCCTACCTTCAAATCCTCACCGGTGCCATGACAAACTTCACAGACCTAATACAAATTCCTGTAAAATTCCTCTAATGATCTCCCTCCATTAAGAAAAAATGACATTTTTACCCTTTGGATCAGTTATTTATCTACAGGAAAACCTTCCTTCTTATCCCATTTTACACATTAAACATTTACATGTGAATTCTCCCCAGCTTGGCTTTCAAATCTTTTTCTAAGTACTGTTGTCCATTTGTCACCTTCTCATTCTGGTTCTGTCTGGTACCAGAACAGTTTACAGTGGTATGTAACCTAAAATAGTTCAGCAATTTCATTCTGATGTTTCTTCAGAATTTTGGGGTTTTTACTTATTTTGACACTTCAGACTCTTAATTACTTTAACCACCCATAAAAAGGCTTAAGTGTGGAAACCTCCCTGTAATCTTCCCCAGTGAAGATGAAGAAGAATTCACTTCACTTTTCTTACTGACTTTGAATACTTTTTAATATTGGGGATCACCTATCAGAACTACAGACCTCTTGCAAATCTCCTGGTTCTGATGGGCTTAAAAAAAAATACTATTAGCTTTTATTTTATAAATTTGCAAATTAGTCTTCAGAAGATTTTAACTCTGCTTTATTTTGTATTTACATTTAATGTTCCATAAATGTAGATTCTTCCCTATTTTTTTCATGTAGGCATTACATTTGCCTTTCAGAAGACAGTCTGAGCTTCTCATAGCTGCCTCTTCCAGCACTTAGGCCTTTAACCACCTAGGTCTCTTTCATCGGGGGCTGCAGGCAGACGGTGTCTTTCTAAGGTCTTTTTGATTATTGTTGCATGTAAGCATTTTATCCTTCTGGCTACCACTTACGTGTCTTCATTTTGAAGTAGCTTCCTTTCTTGGTCCTAACATAGTACTAGTAAATTATTTGGCTGCTTTTTGTTTCTGCCTCGGTACACACAGAATACGTTATGCAATTCTTAAGAGAGTGGCTCTGTTAAGGCTCTTGGAAGAGTAATTTTAAAATTCATAAAACTGAATGTGATATTCTATAAACTATGTTAATTTAATATCTTAAAAAAAAAAAGAAAGAAATTTCACTACTCAAGTGAAACTACAACTGAAGATTTGCAAGATACTGGACTTTAATCCTTCTATTGCTTGTTCTTACGGCTCTCAAAGTACAAAATTTAAGATATTTCAGTAGCTGTCTGAAACGTGCTCAAATTCTTGAAATACCCTAACACAGTTGTAAAAATATTGTGCTTGTAAATGGAACCAAGGCAGATTTAAGTAAAGATAATTTTGAAAATGCACTTAAAATTAAGTAATAAAATTAAAGCAAGCTATATGCTCACTAATGAAATACAAGAACTGTTTAAAAATGCAGAGCCATACTAAGTTTTTAAGTATGGACAGTGTACAAAGTTAAATCAATTAAGCAGGAGGGGAGATTTAATAAAATTCGATTGCTGTGTTTCAACTGAGACTTTTTCATTCAGCAAATAGCTAACACTGTTCAATGTTACTGATATTACAGCAGAGCTACCAAAACAAGTGTGAGCACATGCTTCAGTCACTTCAGTGCAAAGTCTAGCGTCTTAACTGAAGAGGTTATGAATGTTGGGGTGATGATACCAATGGTCTTTTTACTGTTATGGCTGAGAAGTGTGTGGGGACAAAAGCCTCCAGCACTGGTCAAATAGACCGATAGGATAAAATATTTTAAACCAGCTAAAACTAGATGGACAGATGTACTCAAACTGGTGCCCTAAAGAGTATCAGATGGTTTTTATAAACAAATGGACAAAACAAACAAGAGAGCTGGGTTCTTGGATGTATTTACTAAAAGGCCAGAAAATTTTACTAAAATCACATGCAATGGCATTTAGTACTTGTCCTGGGTTCAGCTGGGATAGAGTTAATTTTTACAGGAACCTGGGAGTTGGGGGGGCATAGCCGGGGCAGCTGGCCTGAACTAGCCAAGGAGTTATTCCATACCATGTGACATCATGCCCAGTATATAAATGGGGAGTGGGCCGGGGGGGAGGGGTCTCCTGCTCTCTCTCTCTCGACTTTCGGTGGGGGAAGTGGCGGAGCGTCGGGTCCCGGGTGGTGAGCAGTTGCACTGTGCATCACTCTTTTCTGTATACTCTTTCATTAGTACCGTCGTTGTTGTTGTAACTTTTTTTGCATTGTCCCAGTAAACTGCCCTTATCTCAACCCTCGAGGTTCCAGTTTTTTTTCTTTTCTCTCCTCCGTCTCCCCCCTATCCCACCGGAGGGGGGCGGGAGGAGTGAGCGAGCGGCTGCGTGGTCCTTTGTTACCCGCTGGGCTGAAACCACGACAGTCCTTTTTGGCGCCCAACGTGGGGCACGAAGGGTTGAGATAACGACAGATCTGGCTAGAGCGTGTTGAAACAAATTTGTCATACGCATTCCTTATATTAGATAAATAGATGTTAGTCACAATGTTGATTAATTTGTTTACATGGTGGCGTTTTGTAGGTCCTTATATGCTCTATGTATTGCCTGTAGTTACGTTTCTCACCTCTGGGAGAGTGATTGGGATTATCATTTTGCTGTACTGGGCAATGTCGACTTGTGAAATGATTACATCACTGGTCATGAGGTTAAGCTGGTATCTGTATGAGGCAGTGATATCATTTCCATACTTTGGGCACCTTCTATCGGATTTTATTGGTAATTACAGCCAATCCATGGGGAAATTAGGGGGGGATACTTCCCCCCGTCCGTTCGCCTCCCTTCTCTCCTTCCGACTAATTACAATAGCTTTTGAGAACTTTGAATATCCTTGGAATGCACAAGCCAGTGTGCTGTTAGTGCTATGCCTCCTGAATATGTTTCAGGTCTTGTTTAGGGCTACAAAAAGGCTCTTTAAGAGTACCACCCAGAGATCTGCCCCAAAGCTGGATATTCATGGGTGGCACAGCATGTGGGAGGATATGGGCAGGTATCTAGAGAACTTCTCACCCCCAGTGGCTTGGAAGTTCACTCCCGAACAACTACAGAACCCTCATGAAGTGGTAGAATATTTGAAAGAAAAATGCTGTGGCTATTCCAAAGACGTACAACTTGCTGCACTGTGCTGGGCCCTGGCCAGTATCTGCCAAACACTGCTTGATATTAGGCAGCACCCTCAGGGAGAAAAGGGGGAAAAGATGGAAAACAGGACAGCAGGCACCGTGGCTACCCCTCCCCCAGCAACAGGCAGCGCAGCTACCCCAACCCCGGTGACAGATACTGCAGCTAAACCAGAGAACCAACCTGTGCCAGTATCAGTCGCCCCTGTACAGAAAAAGAAACACACAAAGAAATCAGTTCGCTCAGTGAGAGATGAAGATGAACCAGGGTCATCATGAGAACAGGAGGAAGAGGCAGAACCTGAAATAATCACCCGATCTCTATCCCTGAGTGAGTTGCGTGACATGCGAAAAGATTTTAGCCGCCACCCAGGTGAGCACATTGTTACCTGGCTGCTCCGATGCTGGGATAATGGGGCTCGTAGTGTGGAATTAGAGGGTAAGGAAGCCAAGCAGTTGGGATCTCTGTCTAGGGAAGGGGGCATCGACAAGGCGATTGGGAGAAAAACACAAGTCCTCAGCCTCTGGAGGCGACTTCTGTTAGGTGTAAAGGAAAGATACCCCTTCAAGGATGAAGTTACATGTCACCAAGGCAAGTGGACCACCATGGAGAGAGGTATCCAGTACCTGAGGGAATTAGCCATGCTGGAGGTGATTTATAATGATCCAGAAAATGCGCAGTCACCCATAGACCCAGATGAAGTCCAATGCACACAACCCATGTGGCGGAAGTTTCTACGAAGTGCACCACCAACCTATGCCAACTCATTGGCAGTAATGTCCTGGAAAGAAGGCCATGGACAAACGGTGGATGAATTGGCTGTCCAACTCTGGCAATACGAAGGAAGTCTCTCTTCCTCCCTACGGGCCTGTGTCTCGGCTGTAGAGGAATTGTCCCGAGAGTTCCAGCAATTCAAAGTGGATATGTCTTCCTCCCCACCTGTACAGGCCCGCATCGCAGCTATTGGGAGTAAGCATTCCTCTGCCCAAGAGAGAGGAGAGAGAAAGTACACACGACGGGCTAACCTGTGGTTTTACCTGCGTGACCATGGAGAGGACATGAGGAAGTGGGATGGAAAACCTACTTCAGTCCTGGATGCACGGGTACGGGAGTTGCGAGAAAAAGCAACCAGAAAAGAGGATTCTTCTTGGAAAACTGCTGCTCCAGTTTCCTGTGAGCAGTCCCCCAGATGCAGTAGATGGGCTGATCTCATTTCTGATCCTCTTGAAGGGACTTCTGATTCACGTGTGCGAAAAGTGAGTAACGAATATTCTAACCAGGATTAGAGGGGCCCTGCCTCCAGCCAGGTGGAGGAGAGGGACAACCGAGTCTACTGGACAGTGTGGATTCGATGGCCTGGCACATCAGACCCACAGGAATATAAGGCTCTAGTAGACACTGGTGCACAATGCACCCTAATGCCATCACGTTATAAAGGGGCAGAACCCATCTGTATCTCTGGTGTGACAGGGGGATCCCAAGAGCTAACCGTATTGGAAGCTGAAATGAGTCTAACCGGGAATGACTGGCATAAACACCCCATTGCAACTGGCCCAGAGGCCCCGTGCATCCTTGGTATAGATTATCTCAGGAGGGGATATTTCAAGGACCCAAAAGGGTACCGCTGGGCTTTTGGTATAGCTGCATTGGAGACGGAGGAGATTGAACAGCTGTCTACCCTGCCTGGTCTCTCTCAAGACCCTTCGGTTGTGGGGTTGCTGAGGGTTGAAGAACAACAGGTGCCAATTGCTACCACGACGGTGCACCGGCGGCAATATCGCACCAACCGAGATTCCCTGATCCCCATCCATAAGCTGATTTGCCAATTGGAGAGTCAAGGAGTGATCAGCAAGAGTCACTCACCCTTTAATAGTCCCATATGGCCCGTGCGGAAATCTAATGGGGAATGGAGACTAACAGTAGATTATCGTGGGCTGAATGAAGTCACGCCACCGCTGAGCGCTGCTCTGCCAGATATGTTAGAGCTTCAATATGAACTGGAATCAAAGGCAGCTAAGTGGTATGCCACAATTGACATTGCTAATGCATTTTTTTCCATCCCTTTGGCAGCGGAGTGCAGGCCACAGTTTGCCTTTACTTGGAGGGGTGTCCAGTACACTTGGAATCGACTGCCCCAGGGGTGGAAACACAGCCCCACTATTTGCCATGGACTGATCCAGGCTGCACTGGAAAAAGGTGAAGCTCCAGAGCACCTGCAATACATTGATGACATCATCGTATGGGGCAACACGGCAGAAGAAGTTTTTGAGAAAGGGAAGAAAATAATCCAAATCCTTTTGAAGGCTGGTTTTGCCATAAAAGAAAGTAAGGTCAAGGGACCTGCACAGGAGATCCAGTTCTTAGGAGTAAAATGGCAAGACGGGCGTCGTCAGATCCCTATGGATGTGATCAACAAAATAGCAGCTATGTCCCCACCGAGAAACACAAGCTTTCTTAGGTGTTGTGGGCTTTTGGAGAATGCATATTCCAAATTACAGTCAAATTTTAAGTCCTCTCTACCAAGTTACCCGGAAGAAGAATGATTTTAAATGGGGGCCTGAGCAACGACAAGCATTTGAACAAATTAAGCGGGAGATTGTTCATGCAGTAGCTCTTGGGCCAGTCCGGGCAGGACAAGATGTTATAAATGTGCTCTACACTGCAGCTGGGGAGAATGGCCCTACCTAGAGCCTCTGGCAGAAAGCACCCGGGGAGACCCGAGGCCGACCCCTGGGGTTTTAGAGTCGGGGATACAGAGGATCCGAGGCTCGCTATACTCCAACTGAAAAAGAGATATTGGCAGCATATGAAGGAGTTCGAGCTGCCTCAGAAGTGGTTGGTACTGAAACACAGCTCCTCTTAGCACCCCGACTGCCAGTGCTGGGCTGGATGTTCAAAGGGAAGGTCTCCTCTACACATCACGCAACTGATGCCACGTGGAGTAAGTGGGCCGCACTGATCACACAACGGGCTCGCATAGGAAACCCCAGTCGCCCAGGAATTGTGGAAGTGATCATGGACTGGCCAGAAGGCAAAAATTTTGGAATGTCGCCAGAGGAGGAGGTGACACGGGCTGAAGAGGCCCCACTGTATAATAAACTGCCAGAAAATGAGAGGCAATATGCTCTGTTCACTGATGGGTCCTGTCGCATTGTGGGAAAACATCGGAGGTGGAAGGCTGCTGTATGGAGTCCTACACGACTAGTTGCAGAAACTGCTGAAGGAGAAGGTGAATCGAGCCAGTTTGCAGAGGTGAAAGCCATCCAGCTAGCGTTAGACATTGCTGAAAGAGAGAAGTGGCCAGTGCTCTATCTCTATACCGACTCATGGATGGTGGCAAATGCCCTATGGGGGTGGCTACAGCAATGGAAGAAGAGCAATTGGCAGCGCAGAGGTAAACTCATCTGGGCTGCCGCACTGTGGCAAGATATTGGTGTTCGGATAGAGAAGCTAGTGGTAAAAGTACGCCACGTAGATGCTCATGTACCCAAGAGTCGGGCCACTGAAGAACATCAAAACAACCAGCAGGCAGATCAGGCCGCCAAGACTGAAGTGTCTCAGGTGGACCTGGACTGGCAACGTAGGGGTGAGCTATTTATGGCTCAGTGGGCCCATGATACCTCGGGCCATCAGGGAAGAGATGCAACATATAGATGGGCTCGTGATCGAGGGGTGGACTTAACCATGGACACTATCGCACAGGTTATCCATGAATGTGAAACGTGCTGCAATTAAGCAAGCCAAGCGACTGAAACCCCTGTCGTATGGAGGGCAATGGCTGAAATATAAACAGTGGGAGGCCTGGCAGATTGACTATATCACACTCCCACGAACCCGCCAAGGCAAGTGCCATGTGCTTACAATGGTGGAAGCAACCACTGGATGGCTGGAAACATATCCTGTGTCCCACGCCACTGCCCAGAACAGTATCCTGGGCCTTGAAGAGAAAGTCTTATGGCAACACGGTACCCCAGAAAGAATCGAGTCAGACAACGGGACTCACTTCCGAAACAACCTCATAGACACCTGGGCCAAAGAACATGGCATTGAGTGGGTATATCACATCCCTTATCACGCACCAGCCTCCGGAAAAATCGAACGATACAATGGACTGCTGAAAACTACATTGAGGGCAATGGGGGGTGGAACTTTCAAACATTGGGATACACATTTAACAAAAGCCACCTGGTTAGTTAATACTACAGCATCCACCAATCGGGCGGGCCCCGCCCAACCAAGACTTCCACATACTGTAGAAGGGGATAAAGTTCCTGTAGTGCACATGAGGAGTATGTTAGGAAAGACAGTCTGGGTTAGTCCTCCCTCACGCAGAGACAAACCCATCCAAGGGGTGGTTTTTGCTCAGGGACCTGGGTACACCTGGTGGGTGATGCAGAAGGATGGGGAAGTTCGATGTGTACCTCAGGGAGATTTGATTTTGGGAGAGAATAGCCAGTGAACTAGGCTGTATGATATTTAACTGCTAAATAACCTGCCAATGTATGTCATTGTATCTATAGTGTCTATATGCCATATCAAGGGTATTACTGTAAGAATTACCCAAATGACTGAAGAATGGACTTTGAAACTGAGCCAAGAACAACAGTGATAGAACTTGAACTGGCGCTCAGCAATTTCCTCAAGATCAACATCTTCGACCTGCAGACCAAGGGTGTGGGTTGCATCAAATGTACCAGCCAGAAGTTCCAGAGACAGCATACAACAACCCAACACCTCACACCATCTCTCTTATGCTGAAGAAGTGTTACAACAGATGGAGCCCCAAAGTCATGGACTAAATAAAATTGATGGACACATTGGAAGGATAACCCATTGACTATTTGTATGTGTGTGTGTGTGGGGGGGGTCCATATACATATATATATATATAAGACAAGGAAAGTAGTAGTGGTTAATTGGAAAATGTAAGATCTGGGCATGATGTAAATGGTATAGAATAAGGGGTGGATAATGTCCTGGGTTCAGCTGGGATAGAGTTAATTTTTACAGGAACCTGGGAGGTGGGGGGGCATAGCCGGGGCAGCTGGCCTGAACTAGCCAAGGAGCTATTCCATACCATGTGACATCATGCCCAGTATATAAATGGGGAGTGGGCTGGGGGGGAGGGGTCTCCTGCTCGCTCTCTCTCTCTCTCTCTCTCCCCGCCCCCCCCCCCCCCCCCCCCTCCTTTTCAGTGGGTGAAGTGGTGGAGCGTCGGGTCCCGGGTGGTGAGCAGTTGCACTGTGCATCACTCTTTTCTGTATACTCTTTCATTAGTACCGTCGTTGTTGTTGTAACTTTTTTTGCATTGTCCCAGTAAACTGCCCTTATCTCAACCCTCGAGGTTCCAGTTTTTTTTCTTTTCTCTCCTCCGTCTCCCCCCTATCCCACCGGAGGGGGGCGGGAGGAGTGAGCGAGCAGCTGCGTGGTCCTTTGTTACCAGCTGGGCTGAAACCACGACAGTACTGGAATGGCTAATCCACCTTTTTAATTCACGTCTGCTCTACGAAGTTTTCCTCTCTATAGTTCTTAAACCCTAAGCAGGTCTGATTGTTACTCATCTTGAGATTCTGAGAAGCTTAAAGCCTTGGATTAGATGATCACAAAGAATTTCCATTTAGTTCTTGAATTAAAAAATGTAAATAGTACACTTGGAAGCAATGCCTTTAATTTTACTTAAAAACAAACAAACAAGCAAGCAAGCCTGTATGGAATTTGAAATGTGTTATTTATACTTGTGTTGCACATTAAATAGATGTGACATCTAGAATCAAAACAGACTAGGTCCTCAAGACAGTAATATTAGACATTTTTATTTAAGAGGAGATGATTCAAGACTGAATATTCCATGGTTTGATCATGGCTTTTCAATATAGCAGCCCTCCTGACTGGCTCTTCCTACATCAATTTATATCTGATGTGCTATGCACAATAAAATAGGCCAGGGCTATGCCACAAACGCCCTGAAGGCCAAACAGCCAAATGGAAAAAACTGCTGAGCGCAGAAAGAGTTTTTTTGCAATTTATTGAGGCAGCAGAACAAAAAGGCCAAAAGAAAGCTTCAGACCTATTAAACTAAGGCTTTTTTTCTTTCCATCCCTTTAAAAAAATCTTTTGCAGATTTCACCACTTACTGACATAATATGAATGCTAGCCTTTTTGTCTCGTATTTTCTTTGGTTTTAGTTTCCTGGGTGTCTTTTGATTTCAATTTTCACTCCTATTCTCCAGAGAGAACACCTCAGTAAACTTTGTTGCACTTTGTAACATTTGAAAGGACAGAAAATGGCATCAATCAAATTTCAGATGGCTGTGGTAAGTAAACTTGCAGTCTCCACAGTCATTCTACAGGAACAACCAATTTAGACCCCAATAAACTAGACCATATATTTACGAAAGAGCAGAACCATCTATTGGAGATGTAAAAACCTTCAAGCACATAGCTGTACTTCCTGGGTTAACCATTTAATGGCAAAATGTGGTAAACTTTGACAGCAAAGGTTAACTGCTGCCACTGAGTATTAGTCCTGTCTGTCCACATAAGATCTAAAATAAATTACCTTTTTCATTTGATAGTTTTAACTCTAATCCTAGAAATCGAGGTGTCATTTCTGGAAACAAATGACAATTATAAACACTACAAAGTACTGAGTGTGGGTGGAAACAAAAGTGTAACTGAAGCAGTTTCAGCTTCAAACTCTGTAGACAGATCCAGTGGTAATCCAATGCTAATCTGCCTCTGAATACCTTGATTGTTTGGCTTTTTTGTCACACAGTTTCACCCTCATTAAGATACAGAAATATATTCACAACTATCTCCTCAATATATAGTAATGCAGTAGGTCTGAGGGTTTTTTTGGCTTGTAGTTATCACTACCAAAGTTAGAAACATTTTCTCACATTTAATTTAAAGCTGACTTAAACACTTCAAAATAACATTCTGTGCCCAGAATGCAAGCTAGAAAAAAATCCAGAAAAAAACTAAATTATAATTGATATGTGGTTAATTGAATCCAGAAAAAAACCCCTAAATTATAATTAATATGTGGTTAATTGATACTTTTGTAGCATTTAAATTTTATTATACTTACTATTCAGGATCTGAAACAAGGTCCAGAGCCTTCATTACATCTTCCAGCAGAGTGTCAGGTATAAAACCATTATCTGAAGAAGAAGCAAAGCTTCTCATTAGCAAAAGATACAAAATGCTTTCCAGGAGTACAAATTTTACTCAAAAATACAAATATTGCATATCTCTAAAATTTGCAAACAAATGGTGAGGTTCTAGAAGGAACATAGTTTTCAAACACTTCTCTCCCACTTTAAAAAATGAGGAGTGTAATACAGAAACTGTGGGTTTATCATGCACTTCGAAGCTTAATACTTGCTAAGAATTCAATCTCTTTATAGCAATCTCCATCTCTACTAGATACCTTGGGATAATAACTGTAAAGTTTTTCCCTTTTGATTAGTAAAAATAGTACCTGAATGTTAGACATCCTCTGTTTTCCAAAACATAAGAAAATTTTCTGTGTATGCCACATACATTCAAGAACAAAATTTCATGAAGAATGCAATCATAGTGGATCAGTTATTTTATGAAAATGTAATATAAGAGAAATCAAATTATATTTAAGCTTTATGTTAATTACAAAGAATATTACAAGGTTGAAAAGCTTATGCTCTAAGAACTCTACTTCCTATTGTGCAATGTCGTACTCAACTTCCCTTACTACAGAATTCTCAGAAAATTTCTTCATGTCACTTGTAGATTGACTACTATATTGAAAATTTCTTAAGTATTTAATTCCTCTCTTAATCAGCTCAGGTATAAACAGCATATTACCCTGGCATGGAATTTGAAATGGATTTGAAAGTGCAGTATGTGGAACAAATTTTAGAAAATAATGGTCCTATTTTTGAAGAGATACCCTACACAATGAAGTATTCATTACTGTTTGGAATTTGTCTCTACTGAGTGAGTACATTTCAATTAAAAACTCTTATTGCAGCAGAAGTACAGCCCTTACCCTCAGGGTCATACGTCTGGAAAACCCTTCTAGCTTGTTCTGAAGGTGCTTCAGGAGCAACAAGGGCCATATCCTTAGGGAAAAAAAAGAAAAAAGAAAGAAAAGAAAAAAAGAAAACTTTCAGAATATTCTTAATTCAGATACAGATTACTAAGGAAATATTTAGCCGTACTATACAGGGTTGGACCTTATATTAATGAAAATTTAAATACAACAAAAGAAAAAATTAAGGTAATTTAGCAATGATAGCAAAGCGATCAAGAAATGTGTTAAAGATTATTCCACAAACTTCTAGACAAATTTTATATAACTCTTTTCATGCAGATGTTGTGGCACAAAAGCTAACTGGAGACTACATGTATTATGTGGAGATTTATAGTATCATTCTTTATATCTGAAAACACATACACATGTACCAGTGAAATTTATTGAGTGTACTGTGCATACACTGAAACATATAAAAATTATTTAGATAGAAAGCTGTGATAGAATGTTTTGAAGTCCATTTCACAGACTGGCAGAACATAAATTTGTTAGCTGCATGAGAAAGTATGATTTCAACAGTAGCTATTGTAATGCTTTTATTTATCCGTGACTTTTTTCATCTCAAATGCAACCATGCTTTCCAAAACATATGCAGAGGCACACATCTATGTCCTATTGTAAAACGAGCAAAAAGCATAGCCCTCTGGTTTTATGCCAAAAAAATTACTATAACAAAAGTGAAATTTTAAGTTATTCATGAGAAATGAAAGGTGGCATAAAGGGTAAGAAATGCACCTATTCAAGACACCCTTTATTTTAAAAAGATACAAAGACTTGATGTTCAAATAGAACATGAAACTCCAAAATAGAACTCCAAAAACTGCTCGCTAGGGGTACTTAAAATCCTACATCTCCTCTTGCAAATTTACAATCACCTATGTTGTTTTTCACATAGAAAGGAAAATGAAAAACTTGCTCAGAGGGAAACACTGCATTTGACAATACCCCCTCTATAGGTTTTCTTCCTGTCAAAATGTACTGTTACCTGCTATGCTATCAACAGTAAACACAAACCCACAGAAATAGCAGCATTAACATTACTCTGAATAACATTAAACCCTGGGAAACTTGCTTTTGTTCATATTGTATTAAGTAAATTGATTTGTTACAAATCAAAAAGTTACCTTAAACTGATTTATAAAGTATACATAACCTTTTTTCTTTTTATTTCCAGTTCAGCTCAACTTTGCTTTCTGAAGATGACTTAGATTTTCTTGAAAGAGAAAATCATGACAACATCCTCTCATTATACCTGTATGCGCTAACAGTGAACTTTGGTCTAAACTATACAAGTCTGTAGTACTTCATCTGGGGTAAGGCACAGAAGAAAAATCAGAAAATGTAGAATTAAAAGATGCCTAATGACCTACTGTTCTTTTAACAGATTATGAGAAATGCTTCAGGGAAAGAACAGAAGCAAATCATACATTTGACCAGAATTCCACTCTCACCCAGTCTCTCCTAAGAGCTGACTCCACATCAGTCAAGGATTTTAAGTATACACCTAATGGCATCCAGCATATACTTAAAAACTTTCCTGAATGAAAGCCAACTGCCTAGGACACACCAACAGGGATAACATGGAACACAACATACACTTAAAATTAACAGGCAACATTTTTACTTTGAACAGATGAATGATGCAGCTATTACTGGCATAAGGTGCATGCAATGGGGATTACAGAGCTCCCCTCATTTCCATATACAGGAGAGACAAAAATTTGGTATTATACAGGATATTAGACAAAAAGTTAGGAGATATCTGCCCTGTCTTCCAAGGCTCTAGATCACCAGCCCATTATATACTTTCACTCTTAAGGGCTACTCCATTGCCCCTTGAGCACAATGCAAACATCTACATTACAAAGTGATGCAGTGCATGGAGGGAAGGACTGGGGTTCAATTTGCTGTGATGTATTAAGGGGTATCCACATTGCATCTTTACTGGCAATGAAGTTTGTGCCAAACGTCAGTCCTAGAAGCACACCATGCAGAAGCAGAGCCAGTTGCTGGAAGCCCTTGTGTCCACACTGCAGGCAAAGCACTCTGAAAAGCCTCCTAGTGTGCAACTTCAAGTGTTGGCTCCACCAGGAGAGAAAATGCTTTCAGCACATCTGTAGGACACTTAATTGCATGCAGCAGGATTCCAAGTCTAGATGCAATGCAAATTTGCACCAAAAAGCAGCTCTCCAACATGCTAAGTCACTAATATAGGTGCATCTGGTGAATCACATCTGTTAGAATTCTCCTAGTTCCTGAGATGCAATAGATTTATCAGGACTAAATTACTTCTGGCTCCAGCCTACTGCCTCTCTTGCAGCACAAGAGCCACCTTTCACTGTGACTGGACTGCAGAGCCCATCTTTAGGTCAGAAGCAGGCTTGCCTGCAGGTAACCTCCTGTACTATGTGACTTCTCCACTCATCCTGTACCCAAGAGCTCCAAGTGAGAAAGCATACAAAAGAAACTAATTTGAGAGAAGTCCCTTTGTCCTTCTAGTCTCTCCTAGTGAGAACAACTTGTTAATTGCTTGCTTAATATACTGGAAATATAAACCCTACATTTTTATATTAATTCAGTATCATAATAATGTAATTAAGGATGTACAAAAACACTATTTAACGAAAAATATTCCAATGATTTTATAAATGAATGATAACTAGTAGAATACTTAGAGAAAATCAATACTTTAGCAGTGTATCTTCATGTTTACGTATGATCTAAACTTTTTTTAAAGTACTTTGCAGATAAAGAGACCATACCGCTTTAATAACATCTACAGCTCAACACAATTAGTTTCATGATGCCAAACGATGTATGAAGTTGTGCAGTTGTTGAGTATATGCTCTGTTATAATGGGTAACACTTATGTGATCATATAAGATACATACATACACTGTAAAATTTCATAATATGTGACCAACTTTTAAATAATTTGGAATACTCCAGAATTGGAAAAGTTTCATTTTGGGGGGGGTCAGTATTACAAAACATACTAAGTAGGAGTAGATTTCACTATCAGCGAATTACAGTAAACTATCGCAAATAGGTCTCAGTTTAAAATTGAAGATGCTATGGCATGTAGAGCTTATTAACAACACAATGATCAGTGATTTCAATACTCAGGATTTAACTCTAAAGAGGGGATATTTTTATGGTAGATTCTTATTAACGAATTAGCAGCTCATGGAGCCAATGTAACAAGGGAGAACTCTTAAAATTTCTATCACATGGAAGGACATAACCAAAGTCACTTCCAACTGCACAGACATATTATTTCAAATGTAAACTACATAGCTCTACTTTGGTTTACGAGTATGCAGTTCGTTCCATAAAATCTTAATGTAATCCAAGAATAAAGACTTGGATCATTTGTGTGGTCCTCCACCCCCCCAAATTATCTTGTTAATGTAGTACTTTCCAGTTTCATGTGACGCAAAACAGATTTTTTAAAATAAGTCTCCTGCAACTACCAACAGATTTGTTTTTGATATTCCAGTTGCAAATAGTGTGTATTCCTGTTGGCATTTTAATTTTCCAGGTCCTTAGTTATTTCAGTGCATGTGTACATGGGAAGGACTTAGAGAATAAGTCACTGCACTGAATGCATTACTCAATACTGAAAATTCTCGATGTCTTTCAACTGAACTTTTAAATATGGTAAAACCTCCCAGTTATTACATGTTAACACTTTTTATTCATTAAATGTGATTTACTGATGCTCTAAGCAAGTCATTTCACAAGGAAACTTAAAAAAGTTTCCTGCCTTGGAGAGATGACCAAAAAATCCACCCCTCTTATTTTCAAAATAATTCTAACTTTTCAGTGAGACTGTTGTCCTATAAATAGTTAAAAAAGCAAGACTTTAATCCTGTATATACAAATCCAAGCATTCTCTAACTTAGCATGTCATTCATTTCCAGTATCCAGAAAACTTTAAAAGTTCAACTAGTCCATATATTTGTATCTAGGGACAAAATAAAGTAAAATACCTCCTTCAGGCAGCAAAGCTGAAAATGTGACAAAAATCTAACAAAAACATACTTCAGCTGCCCGAGCTGATATTTCATCATATGTGCCAAAATACATCCCCCACCCCAGCCTTATGAATTGTATTTTGATGTATCCCATGCATTGAAAGTTCCATATAAGGGAATCCCATCAACAGTTAATTATAATTGTTTCCAATACTAAGTACAACATGTCCCAAAAATCATGTTTCACTCGTTGGCTCTTGCGATACACAAACAAGTAATTTTATATTACTTTGAAAAGTTATTCTCATCAGTAGTACCAGTTATTTTAAGATCCCATATTTACCCTCAGAAGCAAAAAACACTCTTCATAAGTTTTAATGAAAACATTCCAGAAGTTTTCATTCTACAAATCAAAAGCAGAACATAATGGCTAAGCCACACTGAAATTCTGGCTATGAATTTTTACAAAGATCCCACCCTGAAAGACCTGTTACCCTTGAAAATGAAATCTGTTCACATATGGACTGCTTTACAGTTCTACACTACCAGTGTTGAGGGATATGTGGAAGAATTACGTATTGTAGTACTAACTTCCTTCTTTAAAATTTGCCTAAAGAAAATTTAGAAACACTGATAATTTATCAACTATTTAACTTGCTATAATTTAATCAAATCTGCAAGAATGAAGATTATTTAATCCATTCTTATATTACAGAGAAAAGTGTGTATTTTTTCAATGCTATAATCAGTGGCTTTCAAGCCAGCAACTTTTCCAAAATGGTTTCCTAAGAAAACAAGGTTGATGGGATCTCTGAAACCGATTCCCATCTCTCTAGCTGGCTTCTGCATCTATTGCCCAATTTCAGTTTTACTTGACAGAGGGAATAGAGTCTCACAACTCCTTGAAACTGGAAGCCAGGTAGGGAGGAAATGTACAGGTTTGTATTCCCACCAAGAGGGAAGGTAGAACCCTGCTGTGAAGCGCTGTGTTCAGCAATAGGTAGAGACCATTCAAACACCACTGGCACAAGCCCAGACCTGTGACTGCATGCCTGGCTGTTGTTGGGTAGACCATCACAGGAGACAAGTGGTGGGTTACTATAGCAGGTATTTGCACGTGTGGGAGAGAGAGAAAGAGAGGTGCGAGACAGAGATGGAAAGAGTAAAAAAAAAAATTTAAGAAAGGGTCTAGGAGACAAGCTGCTGGAAGACAGGCTTCAGATGGTCTGCGCTTACATCACATGCTTTGACTTAGAAGCGCTTCCATATGTAGTTTTAAATTAACCTGACTTGAAGTAGTTGTACTGCTTCACTAACTACCCAGGGGAGCAACCTTAGATTTCTTCAAAGAACATTGCTTTATTAAGGTTCACATCAGTCTTGAGGGCTTCAGAGATGGCAAAACATTTGGTGAAGGTACAGACAGTTCTGACAGACGTTGGGGAGGGAGGTGGCAGGAAGAGACCAGACCAGAAATCCAAAAATCATTTGGTAAAAGCGTAAGTCCAATAAAGAGTAAAATAGTGGACTGACTCAGTATAGACTTTTGTTCATCTCTTTACTCAACTGAAGTGGATATTTGAAAATTATTGCAGTTGATGTGGAAGGAAGAGATTGCCGGGCAAACTAAGATGAAACTTTGATCCACTAGGAGGGTGGAAAAGAGTCTGTCACACATTCCTATCATTTATGCTGGAGAGGAACAGAAGTCCTTATCCAATGACAGCCATCCACAATCCAGCGTTGTGAAGATTTTTGAGTCTGGAGGAATCAGATAGTTTAATCACTGTTCCTGGTCCAGATGTAATGCTGGGGACTCTGGTGAACGTACTGAGCTCCTGATAACGAAACTGCCATAACGATGTCAAACCCACTGGGGTCCTGTTCTGTTTTACTCTGAGTGGGACTCAAGGGACAAGTTAAACTGGGCGAAATATAACATCTGTCTCTTCAACCACATATGCCATCAGAAACACAACCAAGAAAGAAGTGGCAGTTTGGGAAGTAAAAAGATAAAACTCAGAACAATCCTAATACTGTGAGACTACCCAAGCAACACCTGATGCATGGTGTAGAGGCAAGAATGTCAGTCACTTAATCTCACGGTGGAGTTGGTTCAAAAAGAAATTTGATTTTAAATGTCAGTAAGGTTCTTTTGGAGATTATCTTTTGAAAAGACACTTCATACAATCCTACTGATGTACTATGTAACTGTATCATTATCATTTGGGTGCATAGGTCTTTCGCACGTGACCAGAATGCATTTCAAAATGGATAGTGCTCTAAAATAAGAATGTGAAGCTTCAGTTCCTCCTGTGGCTGTAATCCATTTGCAACAAATCTCTAGAGCCATAAAAGCCACATCCAGTGTCAGTACCCCAGAGGACAGAGACACAGAGGTTTCTTCAAATGGTGAAGGGATCCTGCTACTGAAGCCAGAACTGATGAAATGCTCTTTGCAGCCCGAGAAATAACCACCCACTTAACTGAGGGAGAATAGACTGAATGCAGCTTTATTTGGAGGCAAGGAGCAGAAGTGTCATATGTATCACCACATATACAAATGAGGTTATGTGTCCTAAAGGTGTCAGATACTGTTTTACTTGCAGAGACTGGCTAGGAAGTGAACCAAAGAATAAAATTTAACATGGACTACATCACTACAGAAGTAAACATAGGTTCAAAGCCTTGCAGTGATATAAAATTTACTTGTTGGTTCTCACTGAGATTGAGAAGATCAAATAGAACCTGAGCATTGCTTGAAATAAAATAAAAGCTTTCTTGTGGGTCCTCCTAGGAGCTAATTATCAAATCAAGGAAAGAGGGAGAGGCCTTAAGATCTGAAATAGGAGGCCATTGTTACCATCATACAAAGAACTGAACAGATATGGAAAGGCCATAGATCTTGTTTCCTCTTAGGCACCACTGAATAGATGTTGAGATTGCTGAGGTATGCAGTCACTGGTTCTAAAAATACTCACCAACATAGCATCTACTGCCAATTTAGGCAGACTATTGTGAAGGGTCCCTGAAAAGGGACAGAGTTGGAGAATTATACTGTGGCAACAAAGCAAATCAAATCCTAGAGCCCTTACCTGTAAAGTCCATACTAAAACGTTTGATGTTATTTGACATAAATGTAGTTTAGGATGCATGCCAGCCCCAAGATAGCAGAGCTCTTATCACGCGTCAGAAAATAAAATACAGGCCTTGTAATTCAGACCAGCAGAAGATGACACAGTTTACCTGAAAGTGTTCATTAAGGGGTAGAGGTGGTGGAGAAACATTCATGGTAAGCAATTTGTTTCAACAAGGTGATTGAAGGGAAGCAAACTGGCTGTAGTTGAAGTCTGCCTTGTAGAGTAAATGCAATCCTTTCACTCTTATTCACAGTACCTGCAGTACTTTGCTGGTACTCCAAACAGAAGAGAGTTCTCAATAGGGCAGAATGAAAACCTACAGATGGACTACTGTTCAAATCCTTTTTCACCTTCACCCATACTATCCAGACAGAAAAGGGACCCTACTTGATCCAAGGGTGGGGTGAGGCTGTGGAAGAACAGCAAATACAAACCAAAGAGCAAGAATTAATAACAGAGGAATCTACAGTGAGCACACTGTCAGCCTATCCATCTGGAAAGCAGGGCTTTTAACATGCACTCAACTAAGTTATGGAAACCACAATATATGCTGCATTCCTGTGGGAAAGGATGGTTTAATGAGACAGCCAACAAAAAAAGCCACAGCATTGCAGTTTTTCAAAAATAAGAGAAACTCAAACTACATTGAATACATGTTTAACAGTTACATTGCCACAGATGTTGGTGTTTTAGTTCAAAACATTACAAGAAGGCAACAATTCACTACACGTAAAAAAAAAAAAAAAAAAAAAAAGAGCTTCTTCACCATGTTGCCTGCTTTGAAAGACAGATTACAAGAGATTACTGTAAAACAATAAAGACTAGGTATATAGTCTTTTTTTTAAATTCACAATTACTAACTTGTTTTACTCATCATCACAGAACAAAGTCTTCTTTTTGAAAGCAAAAATACATTACTGGAATTATAGACCAGGAGTCAGCAAACTGGAGTTTACTGGAATTCTTATCTAATTCTTATCTAATTACTAAATTACATGTACCCTCCAGTCACAAGTTTAATCCAAAAGGGCAGCTTTTCAAATTATCTTTTGTCTGCTACATTTGGATACTTTTTTTTTTTTTTTTTTTATTTGAGGACAGAGTACAGTGCTATACAAACGCCAAACTTTATTCCTAAGAGGAACCAAACTGGAAGTGAGCAAATTCAAACATCCAAAAACTTCACAATATAATTCACTCAAGATGAATGGTAGCTTCTATTATCATGCTACTTTTTTTCTACTTAAAAAAAACTAACATCTGTGTTAAATACTATTTCTATATCTAATACTATTTCAGCCTATAGACATGAAGTGTTTGCTATACAACCCATGGTGAGCATTAACATACTAACTCTATTCGGCAATTACAATAAGGAGATGGGAAATGAACAAGTATGACAGAAACATTTGATAGCAGAGTTCAAAGCCAGCGAAGATGTACTGCAGAAATTAAAATCTTCCTATATACAGTTCTCACAGTACTGAAAGCTGCACTTAATGTTGGAAAATAGCTTCAAGTGTTCAGTTTCCCACTTAAACCATGTAATTCTCTCTTGGGATGATGAAAACCCTCTGGTTTGCTTCAATCAGCACGATGAAATCTTTTTGAAAATGGACCAGATTAATTATTTTATAACTTACATATGACAAAAGTGTTTCTAAAAGACAATTACTAGCCTGGTTACTTATTCTAACAGTAATATCTTATGGCTTTACATGTGAAATGTATGAGCTCTCTGAAGTAATTAAGAAAACGATATATTAATAATGCCATGTAATTCACTTCTGTTTTGTACTGATAAATAGTATTTTAGGGAATCTTTATACATACATGTGTTAATACATGTATGGAGAAAATACTAAATATTCACAAACTTTACACATTTTTCACTTATTATAGAAACAGTATCACCTTTTATGTTCATATGTGAATTTGGTATTTCAGGTAGCTAATTCCAGTATTAGCAGAATAAAGCAATTAGCTTCTATGAAAAACAGTATGTTTATTCCTTTAATTAATACAAAACTTGTGATATTTTTCTCCTTAAAGCTGTATTACACAGTAAAGCCCATCTCACATCACACCAATTACATTAGTTTTCTTAACTACGCATATGCAGGCACTGAACTTTTTTTTCTAAGTACATCCACATTGTCTCAGTATTTCCATACCAATGTGTTTTTAACTTATTCAAGTCTTAGACTGACAACTTTGGCACTCCTCTGTAACACAAAACAGTTATTTTTAAAGTACATATATAAATGTATATGCATATAAAGATTCCCGAAACTATCAACTGGTAGACCAAAATGGCATTGGACTCCCTATAATACAAATTAAAATAAGAAAATATATTAATATATTTCATACCCTTACGTAAAACAAACCAACACTGGAAAAAATGCACTTAAATACTGAAATGAGGTTACTTCAGTTTTAGAAACAAACAAATATATTATTCAGACAGCTAATCAAATGTGACTTCTGATGTTACTTAAGGGGAGAAATAAAGATAGAAAATTAAGGTAATGTCTTAAATTTCACTAAATGTGCTTCATCTCTGCTAGGAAGAGTTAAAAGCTTCCTCCACCATAGACAGTCCCTGCTTCCCCTTTTTTTGTGGTTTTTTTCCTCCTTCCACATTTAGGCTTTCAATTCATTCATTCACATATCCTAACCTGAAAGTAGAGCTGCCTTGTCAAAAGAGGTTAAAGATGTTACTCTGTACACAGCAAAGTTGCTATCAGTATGAAGAGAGACAATAAAGGGATGAAAAACTCATTTTTGAGTGCTTTGCAAAAAGTGGTTAGAAATGGATTGCTAAGGGTATTTGTGATTGTACTTGTACAGGATAAAATCAGATGCTGTATATGGATTCTCTCTAATGTTCCCAGGGGTTCAACAGCTGTCACATGCATTAAGGTTCTCTGGATCAAAGAACAGCTAAAACCCAAACTGATTTCAACCAGGTTCCTGCTATTTATAAAGTTACCTGAAGTCTCCTGGAAACATACAGATTCTCTACACAAATTCAGTCTGTCATGTCACACTTTCATTAGGCAGTTGGGGAGTTTTGCAAAAAGGAGAGTTTGGCATAAAGTTTCAGAACAGGACTACAACAGTTACTATTTTAAAGAATATTTTTATTATTGAAACATATGTTGTCATGTTGGCAGTCTCATTTAGTGTTTCTAGTTCCTACATCTATCCCAGTAGGGTTTGGGAACATAGGAATAAAGCAGGCTGAACAGAGAATAAAAAAAATATCTCATCTTCCACTTCCCAAGGATACATGGTGCCCTGCTCAGAAAGAACATCTGGTCTTCAGAGGTTTGGGGGAAAAAAATGCAGAAAGACAGAAAATGGCCACAAAATAATTTCCTTGTTGTTTAGCCCAAGAACACTTCACTTTAAAATACCTTTAATACGCATTCAATAACTGTATTTAAAACTCTCGATTTCATAAGCTTTGTAATACATTTATGACTTCAGGACATTTTTCTTTTTCAGGAAGAAAAATTCTAAGGGGAAGAAAGAATCTGAGGAATCAGTCTGGAACATGTATTTATAACAGGCGAGCACAGATTAGCAGCCACTCATATAGATTCATTTTCTGAAACAGAAGAACAATGGGTATACCATCAGTTCATACGCTAATTCTGGAACTGCCATGTGGTCACATAGTGAATACTAGATTTCCAATAAAATAATATTCCCAATATCATTATCTAGAAACAATTTCTGCAGTTAGTAGACTGTAATTAGAAGACAGAATAAAATAAAAAGGAAGGTGGCTTGTAGAGCAAAGAATGGATGGCGTGAGCCTGGCACTATCACAGTTTATGATTTCTACCTATTACCCCATATAAGGAGACATGGAATATGGGGCGAAGTTGTTCATTCTACTTACCTATCATGTCTCTTCATTGTGATACTACAAGCATAAATTCCTTATTTTGGAAGACAGTGGGTTAGATTTCAGGACTCTTAAAAAAAATTCTGTGTGGAAATGACTCAAATTTCTCTTTTAAAATTCCATTTCTGGAATGATTCCATGAAGATAACCCCTGACTATGAATATACTATTTGCTGGCCTAAATTGATTTATTTACTGACCTGCCTTGGTTTAGAAACTTTGACAATCATGCATATATACTTACTGAATAAAGCATAGAAACTGAACTCAGCTTTTTTCCCCCTCCATGTGCTGAGGCTGCATCTTATGATGAACAGCATCTTTTACCTCTGCCTTATCTCCTTCATAAATACACAGTCATGCCAAAGCCCGATGTGAACACAAGCACACCATTGCATTTACATACTTTCTGGAAAGGAGTATTCTACTGCATGAAGCGAACATCCTTCTTTTCATTCTTCACTTGATGCCAGATTAACTATTAAGAAACCTAGTATTTTCTTCCTAATTGTTTGCATACTATTCAATGATTGGTAAACCAGAAGGAAATGAAAGCACACTAAATTTATCAAAGTTAAAGCTTTTGGGCTAAGACTTTAGAAGGTCTTTAAGGGAATAAAAGAGAAGTTTATGCCTCTCCCCTCCATCTACTCACAAATACTGAATGAACTACAAATTGGTTAGGGTGTAATAATACCTGCTCCACTATGAAGAGGTCTCAAATAAAAAGGGTAGTAGTATTATTTTGGGGAAATTTGAAAAATATCCAAATACATGCAGAAAGCTAATGTGTAAAATAATTTTGAGCACTAAAAAGCCAAGGTATAAACATGCAAATGAGAAAAGGGCTTTTGAAGTTTCTTTTGAACTTGGCCTGCTTTTCAGGCCAAGTTCTACTGTGAGCTAACCATTAACGCATACACAACTTGGAAGTCATCAGACACTGGAAGGATTCTAAGTTGTGCTGTATAATATTCAGTAGAAATGACCCAAAAGAAGGAAGGGGTCTGTAAATCAATTATGCAAAGATATAGATATAAACAACACCTAATTTCAGAACATTACCAGTATACTGGAATAGCTGCAAACATAGCATGTGCCAAATGCAGAATCAAGAAAGCAACTGGTAAATGTTGATCCATTAAGCAAGGCAGATATGCTTTGTGACCAGCAGAAAAAAACAACCAGTAATGCAACATACAAGAGCACATTACATTAAAAAAGGTGTGTTTAAAAAAACTTCAGGTCAGTACTCACTGGATGGCTGTATCCTATTGCATTGCTATCTGAGCTATAGCATAAACAATACTTCACTATTTAATATAGCTGAAAACAGAATAATTGTGGCAGAATTGAGTAGGACTTGTACCTGGAAAGGCCAGGGCACCTGACTAGCAGAAGCAGCAAATGATGGAGTAAAAAGCCATCAGCATTTAGTTTTTCACTTGATTTGGAATTAGGAATAACATTTTTTTATGCAACACATTTCTGTAAATATCAATGTGGTTGATATTTTAAAATTGCAATACTATTAAAAACTCTATCAATTTATTCATCATATTTAACAATGAGCCAGGATGCCTATTCCTCCAAATTTGAAAAACAGAATATCTACCCGTCATGTGATGACTCGGGCCCAATGTCTTCGCTATTGTATCAAATATAGCTGGAACCAACATTGGTTTCACACCTAAAAGGGATACAGAATGATACAATAATGTTCTTAGCCTTTGTTTCTATGCAGTATGTTGACTTTCAGCATTTACTTGATACAGTGACTTATAAAATTGCATTTAGCAATGTCTTTGATGCGCTTACTATTTGCAAGCCACTCTGCATATACTAAGAAAGAAAAAACTAAAACATGTTTCTTTAAAAATCAGCCTTTCATTTGATAGGCTAACATACATACAAACTAGATGTTGCTCATACCCTCCTTCCTGAAACAGGAGGCTAGAATTCCTTCTAGATGTAAGTACTCTTACAGGGTAGGACCCAATCCATTACCTTCCAGTCCCCAGTTTCAGTTTATATATGAAAGTCATTCATTCTAATACGAGGAAAAGGAAAAAATACTCCTCAGGACTGCTCTGCCTACAAATGGACAGTAAATGACCCACCATGCTGCTTTGTGCATTTTTCACAACAGGTGCTTTACATATTCACAATCTATTCCACTAAAAATATAGCTAACTAACTTTCAGAAACAATGTACCATTGAAGTTATAGTCAAAATATTGTTTCATGGAAATGACTGCACATTAGTCTCAAATATGTTCCCACAGCCTACTGCTAATCTTTAAAAATCAGACAAAAGTTTGTTTCTTAACCAACTGAAATGCAAACTCAGCAAATTGAAAGTAACAGTATACATTTTGAAAGTAACTAGCGAGTTAGAAAAGTGAATAAATATATGACTACTAGAATCACTTTTCTTCCTAATTGTATTTAAAAAAGACTTGAAATGATTAAGGAATACAATTTTTCTAAAAATGGTCAATGTGATCTTCATGGTCATTACTTAAGTGTATTTTCTTTGTAAGTTTTCCAATTCAGAAGTGCTCCTACAATATATTAAATTGAGAGCTTAGCAGTTCATGGGAAATTCCTTCATTTTTCATTTGTGGATCTACAAAAGGTTCTCTTCCTTGTGCTGGCTTGCTTTCCTTCCTTCTTTCATCCCTCCTTCCATCCTTCATTTCAAAGGGCATCTCATGCAACAAGTGGTAGTGTTTTATTTTCAATTTTTAGATCTAAATTTTTCTGGATCAAAAGTTCCTATTGGAACTGCTAGAACTACTCCCTACACCCCATTTTACAAGTTTTCATCTAGGCTTGGAAACTGGATGCAAGGAGTCAGTACAAAATCATTCTCTCATTTACCTCAGCACAAAACAGTATCAAAATGTGTAACATTCCACCAGAAAGAATTCAGTGACACAAAAATTGAAACAACTCAAACACACACATGAAAAGTTATATCATCTAAGCAGCTGTACTCTCAACTACTTCATATATAAAAACTGAACCTCCCCCTCTGAAAGAATACAGATGGACAAGAAGTCTTTTCCCAAAAGGAAGTAATTTGCTTATTTGCTTAGGGGCATATACAATTACATTTCATGGTCTATATCAGCCAACCATGAACAATGTCCTTAAATGATCATTCTGAAAGCTGTATATAATGGGATGAATGTAAAAAATTTTCTAAAACTTTAGAGAACATATAAATATGACTAAATGGCTGAAGTTAGTCAGAGAGTTGGGGTAAACACAGTGAATACAATTATTTTAGGATGGTAAATCCCAAATAATTGATTAGATTAACATTCAGAGTCTTATGTCTTTCAATTTAATGACCTCTACATTACAATTTCTATGTCTCAATTTTAAGAACAAGTAATGCAAAACCTCATGACTACGTTACCTCTTTGTGATCCGAACACTAAGTCCTCATAATTGCTACTCATTATTATGGGACGTACAGCTCTTCTGAGAAAAGCAATACAAGCATTACAGGACCTTAACCTAGATGTTCTCACTTCAGAGTTTTTGCCACAAATTGTCAAAATACCTACCACTGCCCAAAGATTCATTTCTCCAGTGTTCAAAAGACATCAACTTCTTTACCACCCAACCTCAGGAACTGGAAGACCACCAGAATGCTCTTTAACACTTTTCACATGCAATTCCCTCAACATGTATGGGTTTATTATTGTACTCCAGTCTTGATAAAAGTCAATCATGTGACCTTAGATCCTATGGTTATGACTTTCTCTTCCTAGCTCAACATTTTTAGTTACTGTACTAGGCTAAAAAAATAAAATCTGTATAGCTGGATCTCCACTTCAAGGCCTCTTTATAACTGTGTGGCAGGGACTCAGACCACACTCCATCCTTCTAATAATACCTGAAAGACCCCAAAATCCTGAGTAACTAGAGTCCTACCTGACTCTGGAAGATGGAGTGATGATCCTGTATCACCAACCCCAAAACCAGAAAATTCAAGTCAGGCCCACTAAAATCCTGAAAACTTTAGTACAGTCTCTTGACTCTCTTTGATTTAGCATGTAATAATGTATGTCGTAATTACAGCATTTCCAGTCCACCGCACTAGAATATGATTTGGCCTCTGCAACATCTATTACTGGATTTCTTATGGCACAATGATCTATGAGCCCTAACTGTCTAGCTCTGCAGATCAGCCCCACTTGCCAACGACAGACATGTATACCTCAATCTTCCCGCTCAATCTTTCTGTTATCCTCTGGATATCTCTGCTCTTCTTGGAAGTCCAGAGTTCTCCAAGACACTTTGCAGGCCTGAAAGGATGTTAGGGACATGGCAAAACCTGAATTAGTTCTTTAACTCTTGACCTGGAGGGGGTATACCTGGCTTCTTCACAACCTTTTCTTCCTTCCCAAACCTTGTGCTAGACATGAAAAAGACCATGTCCTGTCGAAACTTGGTATAGCCACTATGAGGCGCTTTGGTTTCTCCAGTATTTAAAAATTCTTTTAGTACAGTTGAAGTACAGACCATCAAAAACTAAGGAGACAGAGAGATCCAATTTTTCTTTGCAGCTATCACAGCTGACTGCTCATTCCAACAATGTGGGAAACAGGAAAATAAAAGGAGACAGAAATGTTTCTCCTGACCAAAGCCAAAAATCGTATGATGGCTGAAGTTTCTCATTAAAGCTACCTCCACTTAAAGCCAAAACTACATTTCTAATGAAAGAAAAAAAAAAAAAAAAAAAAAAGAGAAATAGAAATACAGACACTTCATAAATGACAGTACTCCAGGTTTGTTATCTTTAGAGAAAATAGAGCCACCATGACTTTGGGTAAATTGATGTCATGAACTTATTTCATTAAAAACAAATATGCCACCATACACTGATGTATCACATATAAAGTCTCTTACTACAATGAAAAGTTTAGACAAAATCTAGAAGCTACTTGGATAAATCGTGGTGTGAAAGTCACTTACATGAATGACAAAAGCACAGGTTTTCCCATAGAATGCCTCCCAAACAAACAATAAACAAAGAAACTGCCCAGAAGTGCCTGTTTATAGAGAGAAACACACATCTGTAGTAGGAACAAATTCATCTGGAAGTAAAATTGGAGCAGACCCACAAAGGGCAGAATAAGGTTTCATAGTTATGCTCTGTGATCTCGCAAAGCTAGAACAGGGTAGATACCTTACAGAAGAATTTTATTTTGAGGTGCCCCCTGCCAACTATGAGACCTCAAAGTTGGCTTTTCTGCTAGGAAACTTATTTGGACAAAGCAACCCTTATGAACTACTGCGTTACTCAGAACAATTTAAATTCATTTAGCAATAGCATTTACACTATGAAGCTTAAACCAACCAGTAGAGTAACTTCAATGCTCTTTGGGGGCCCACAGATCCCACAGGAAACACCCTGCTCTAACATTCATTTTAAAGGGGTCTCTTCCCTCAGAAAAGAGCTCTTAAATTAACACCTAATAGAAATACTTGAAGATTCACTGCTGATTTAGCCATGTCGGAGCTATTGTCAAGAACAGAGCAGCATTTGTCTCCCTGCTCTTAATCAGCACACAGAAAATTTAAACCCTACTTTAGCCGAGAAGTTATTTCTGCAGTTGCCTCACACATCTATATTCTTTCTATTAGATATCCAGACTGTCCCAACCAGAATGAATTCCACTTACTCACAGAAACTAAAGACTCTGAAACCACACACTCTGTAACCATTTCCTGAAGTGGAATTCCACAAAATCCAATTTTGATTTCTTCTCTGATGAAGAAAGACTTTTTCAAAATTTGATTACCTGCATTCACCAGTCATGGGAGCAAAAAACAGAAGGAAGGGTGTAGATATTTTTCACTACCTTCCCAAAGTAGAAAAGTTCCTAAGTTAAAGGATAAGTATAATTTATTTGGATATACATAGGTTACTTTTGCAGATACCAGAGTTGTTGACACATACTAGTAATGGTTGAATTTTTACACATGCACCTTATTTTCTTTCATGGCCATTGACATTCTCTGTTGGTGTTCTGAGATTAAATGCTGTACCCGGTAACACTCCCCCTTAGCCCAGTTCTGGTAAACACCACTGACCCAAATTCAGGATCTCCTATAGCAATGTCAGTGTTTGCTCAGGTGTCCCTCTGTTGAACTTTGTTGAAAAAGATTGTTTAGGAAGAGAAGTGAATGTTCTTTCTTCTGAGAGACAATACTATCAAGGATGCTGAAGAAAGGCCCTGAGAATATGTAGAACAGGTTACAGTGATCAAAGTTAGAAAAATAAATAAATGTCATCTGAAACCATAAGTACAGTCCCAACACAGCAGAACAAGCACACTTTCCTTGAAAAACAGTAATTTGTAACTTATTCAGATGTCTCAGTGAGGACTTTCCTCTGCTTATCTGATTCTTCAAGACTATGAATGCTACAATGCTGTAACTGAACATGGATAGTCGATTCTGTTGTGGCCTGTGTGCTCCAAGACAGGGGAACAGACCAAGGGAGTTTCTGAAAAACTTACACAGCTCCGAAGTCTCCCCATGGACAGTTTCAATCACCTGAAGTCACCAGACAGACACTCATTCCATGCTGTGTTTTCACCTTCAAAGAGTCTGAATTCAAAATTCCAGACCCTGTGAATTTGCATGTCAGCAGATTGTATTTAGAAAGCAGCTATTAATCTGCTGTTGTGCTTCCTATTGTTTGCACTGAAACATTTTCTTGTTATATTTCACGTAACATTTCAATCTGTTGGTATTCTTTTATACACTGTCTGACTGCACTTTGACATTCCTTAAAGTTCTGAATAGTCTCAGCTTGTCATAACTTCCCACATTATGAATATCATAAAAATAACAAAGAACTGACCATACAGCATTTGATCCAGAGCATCACAGCCTTATCCCTACAGTAAGTAATTCAGAGCTGCCCCTTCTCACTCTCTCTTTTCCCTACATTAAAAAAAAAAAACAAACCAAAACAAAACCAAAAACAAACCATAACTTTAAAGTTGATTTTTAGAGGACATTTACAATACTGTCTATTTGCCTTAGCACCATCTGACAGAGCATGCAGGGATACTTAGTGTGTCAGATGAAAGCCTCCTTGTTTGTTTTTGTTGGCCTGAGGCCATTTGGAAGTTTTCTTATTCACTGAAAGGAAGGGAGGGCAGGGAGAGGCAGAAATGATGGCTTCTTGGATTTAGTTGCCTGTGAAGAACCTACATACTCACTTTTCAGGGAAGATCTACCTTGTTGCAAATGCAGAGTCTATCACCACTACGAGTAATAGCCACCCTTACTTCTTCAGTAAATGTTAAATTTGGATTGCTGAGCATTAAGCAACTTTCTGGCCTTAAACACACACAGCTGTAATTGAAAGAAAAAAACACGCTGGTACTAATTATGGTTCCCTACTAACATTTGTCCCCCCTCCCAGCTATTCACAACAAGTTTTTTCAGCTCTATTATGATACATGTAAGTATCAGTTCTGAAGAACTAACTATTTAGGTAATACAGATGTTTGTATGTCCTTTCCAACTTCATTACATACTCATCTGCAGACCAAGCTGTACTATTTTTGCTCAATACAGTCTACCTTAGAAATTAAAATATGGAAGATGTCAGGTGAAGCTTCATTTCAGATGTTTCCAGATTCTATTTTCTTTCATCTAGAAAGAACACTTCCACTGAAGTGGATGATAGTGGATCAAAACATAGTGATGAGTATTCTCATGTTTCCATGTTTTGTATAGAAGACTATCCACTGCATTTCAACTTGTTGTGTCTGCATGGTTGCCTCTGAAACATCTAAATGTAAATAACTGTTAGGCTGGCGACAGGTGAGCTAAGTCCCAGGAAGAAAAAACTACTGATACTCTCTTCAATAAAATGTGCTTCCATCAAAACTGTTGGTTTAAGGAAGGAATTATTTCTTCAAGTTATTTCTTTCTACCTCCAATTCCTTGTAGTAAAATGAGATTGATAACGTTGCCATACATACCAAATGAGTTTTGACAATCAAGATGTGGAGATAAAGTCCATGCAGACAGAATAAAATTTCTATTATTTTAGTAATGGGGGAAACTGCTGATCCACTGGTAGACTTTTGATAAAACTAGGAATTGACTCAGCTGTCACTGTTTAAGGCTATTTCATGCAGCAGCAGTTACAAGAGAATTTAAGGCAAATTACATGCTTTAGTTAATTTTTTTTATTTTCACTTTAAGCTGTGAGCGTGATCTTCAGCCCAAAGATGCTGTGCTGCATTTTGCCCATTCATTAAAATCCACTGAAAATGTGGAAAGTTTTGGAATGGCAGCTATGGACAGATTTATTTATTTTAGAAAGTATGACTAAAAAACATTTCTCTGAAAGTCACAGCTACAGCAGAATGGTCCACATTTAGAGTAATGTAAATATATTCTGGCAGACAGCAATACGTGTCTATAGTATTTAATTCAAAATGTTCTGAGATAGAAAAGCAAGGTGGATGATCGTTCATTCCACAGTTAAGAGAACAATGTTTATAGCTGTACTCCACATCAAATGTAAAAATCTGAGTGAAACACCCAAGTACTAAAGAACAGCAGCCAACTTTCTTTGAGTAAGGTGGTATGCAGAATTTGAGTAAAACCTTTTACTTGTTGAACCTCCATGCTCAAGAAAAGTCCTCAAAATAGCAACGAAAATTCTGTCCCGTTCCCTAATTTCCCCGTGCTGCTTGTCCATAGTGAAAATAGCCTAGGAAGGCCGGCTTTTTCTACGTTTCTAGGCCCATTTACTCAGCTAATGACAAAAGTGACTACTACTCTGCTTAAAAATTGCCTAATGTTCTTCTATTTATACATAGGCATTTAGGCTCCTGTAAATCATATGCAGCTTGAAAGAATTAAAGCTGTATTTGGTTTTTTCAAACTTAATCTGCACTGCTTTTGGCTCTACAGTCCATTTTGCTCTTTCCATTCAGAAGATTTCTTTTTCATATAGTCAAACTCATTATCAAGCTAGAAGTTACATCCTCAGTATCAAGCACCATCTAGACAACTACACACACTACTTAAACAACTTGCTGACTAATCATTGGCAATGAATACAGGAACTTTCTTCCTGTAGTTTTTGGCATGTAGCTTCAATTGATAAAATAATGGATTGCTGCCATGATTCATATTTCCACTGTAGCTGACATCTCTGCTCCACCTGAAATGCTCAGCAACCTTTACTTTAGAAAGGGTGAGGTCAGACATTCAAATTCAAGGACTCTCAGAACTTTTATACACCTTCACCTCCTGCTTCTTTTCATCAAAAAAATTTCTAGGAAATTATTTGCCAAGCCCGTGTTGCTTCCTTCTCCTGCTTTTTAGTTCCTGAGGTATTAATCACAAGGTGAAGCTTTCCACAGCCTAAGCGGAGTTCAATGAAGAAAGAGGAACAAGGCTGTATTGGAGGCACCAGATGTTGATGCCCAGTTACTTTAAACCCAGCAAACAGCCCTCAACTTCCTAAAAGAAGAGCATTAGAAATGGATTTCTACCTGGAAATGGTCACTGTAGACAAAAAACATTAGAAGGTGTAATAACATTCTGAACAGCTACACTTGACTTGTATAATGGAGTGATTATGCCTATTTGCATCAGACTGCTCTCTATACGACAAAGTACCGACTTCGATGGTATAATTCAGAAAAATTGTGCATAAAATTTCAAAATTGAAATAAAAAAAATTTTACTAGGAAAGACTGGGGAGAGAGTAAGGCAGAAAACAAACATTCAAAGGAGGGTAACAATTTTTCTATTACCATGGAGTAGGGAAGAAAGAGCATTTATCAGGCACAGGGGATTCAGGGAAGTTCTACTATAGCATTTGCATCAGAATCTGCAAAAAAATATTCAATGCGCAACACAGACTAATTAATTTAAAGGATTTTTAAATTTAAGTTTAAAGATAAAAAAATACTGCTACACATAAACTTGCAATGTATTGTGGGGGTTGGTTCGTTTGTTTTTATAAGAAAAACCTTAGGTTTTGTGTCCTTTTTTTAAAGATTAGGCCATTTTCCTTAAGGATATTCAACAGCTCAAGAAATTATGGCTTTAACTTTGTCATATGTTCTAGTACTTATTTTCAAAATGTGTACCTAAAATATTCATTCATTTGCGAGATATTAAGTACAGGAAAGTTCATTCCTAATAAGTACTAATAAATGTACTAGTAAGTACTAAAAGTTTCAATAAATATTTTTAATCAGAAAGAAGTGTTCTACAGAAATAAAAAAAATAAGGAAAACAACTTACAATCTTCAACTAAAGAAACAGAAACTGTCTCCTCAGAAAACTTGGTCTAAGATTTTAAACTGAGAACTCCTCTCAAAAGCATTTTGTATGTTTCACAGATTACAGTACATATCTGGTAGAATAAATATAAGGAATTATAGTAACAGTCCTGATATCTATTTTTTATCTAGAACAACAAACTATGGTTACAGATTAAAAATTGTGAAAGTACTGTCAGGGAGCTAACAGGTACCTACACATAACTATTTCCTTTTTGTATCTCTCTTGCACTATAGAAATTTAAGACAGTACTTATGCCAATTATGGTATTCCAAAGCATACCCTCCCCCAGCCCAATAAATTAAGCTAGAACCAAAAGACTTGACTAAAATTTATAAGATATCATTAAACCATGTGAAAAACTCTGCCTTTGAGGGAAGGCTTAATTAAAAGGTTTGGTGACTACATTTTTACATTAAAGCCACATGAAACTCACATTGTAGCAAGATCTGAACTTTGAATTTATGTGGTGTTTATCTGCCTGAGGTTACCAAAAATTACATCTAACATACCTTGGCAAAAAAGACTGTGAGGTGTGTTTCACTGCCAAGTATCCAAATGGGAAATTTTGGAGATTTCAAATAGGAGCCAACCTAAAAAGGTATAACAAAATCAGAAACACAAAGCAAGCCCAGAAAACTCATCTAGTTGAATGATGAATTTAATGACAATTCAGTTAGTGGAGTCCCAACTGCTCTGAAAACTAATATAAAACGTTCAATAAAATGACAAAACCATGTAAAATACTTGGATTCTAATTTTGATCACTGATTCCTGTTTGACTTGGAAAACAACATAGCTTGTGATAATTAACTGACATAAGACATCAGTGAGATTGTAATATCAACAATATCCCTTACTTCAACCCAGGAGACATGCTGCAAACACTGCACATGAGTAAGTACTCCTATGCTTAACAATACTATAATCAAATGCTAAATGAGGTAGAAGTCCACTTGACTTATTAGCTGGTTTGGGATGAATCAGTTCAGAATTGGCATATATTTAATAAATGAAGGGACAGTTAGTTATAGTCAATACACCAATGTACTGCAAACTACATAATCCTTTTTAATCTTGAGCTACATTAAAGGAATTCAATAGATTGAAAAGAAAGCAAGGAACAACCAAAAAGCCTTTTGAAATTGAGTATTAATGCTGTTTCAAAAGCAGTATTTGTAAAGCACAAAATTTCTCAAATAAAAACTTTAAATCAAGAAATTCTGTGTCACAACACGAAGAAACAATATGGACTAGGTTGCATTTCAGTTATTTTCAGATGTTCACAGACAGTAACTTTTAGGTCTTCAATATATTATATTTAGAATACATTTACTTAGTAGTAGTTTTACCATTTTTACTTATGGCTATTTGTTTTAAATGGAAGACAGTGATAGCATAAAAAGAGAACAATAAAACTGCAAGCCACTTTGGGACTTCACAGTTTTATAACCATCTACATAACTTGCATTAAGCATTATTTTAGTAAAAACATAAGCTTCTAACTAGCTATATTAAACTGGTACAGTAAAGTTCTAACGTAAATAGCATCAAACAACATTTACTCAATAAGATGCATTTAACAATTTTATCATGTATCTGATTTAATATGGTATTATCCTCAGGTTTAATTTGAGCATACTTTGAAAGTTCTTTCATATCTCCGATTGTACACAGTGAAGCTTTCAGTAATACTGTCAAAGAAGCCCACAACACCTTAATGAAAGAAAAAATTTTAAATTATGTAGATGTGGTGGGTTGACCCTAGCTGGACACCAGGCGCTCACCAAAGCCCCTCTGTCACTGCCCCTCCTCAGCTGGACAGGGGAGGGAAGATGTAAGGAAAGGCTCGTGAGTCGAGATAAGGACAGGGAGAGATCACTCAACCAATTACTGTCACGGACAAAACAGACTGACTTGGGGAAATTAGTTTAGTTTATTACCAATCAAATCCGAGCAGGATCATGAGAAATAAAACCAAATCTTAAAACACCTTCCGCCCACCCCTCACTTCCTCCCAGGCTCAACTCCACTCCCGATTTTCTCTACGTCTTCCCCCGCCAGCGGTGCAGGGGGATGGGGAATGGGGGTTGCCATCAGTTCCTCCTTCCTCCTCAGGGGCAGGACTCCTCACACTCCTCCTGCTCCAGTGCGGGTCCCTTCCACAGGTGCAGTCCTTCAGGAACAGAGTGCTGCAGCGTGGGTCCCCTGCAGGGTCACAAGTCCTGCTCCAGCGTTAGCTCCTCTTTCCACGGGGCCACAGGTCCTGCCAGGAGCCTGCTCCAGCACGGGCTTCCCACAGGGTCACAGCCTCCTTCGGGCATCCACCTGCTCTGGCGTGGGGTCCACCACGGGCTGCAGGTGGCTATCTGCTCCACCGTGGACCTCCCTGGGCTGCAGGGGGACAGCCTGCCTCACCGTGGTCTTCCCCAAGGGCTGCAGGGGAATCTCTGCTCAAGCACCTGGAGCACCTCCTCCCCCTCCTTCACTGACCTTGGTGCCTGCAGGGTTGTTACTCTTACGTGTTCTCACTCCTCTCTAGTGGCTGCAGTTTCTATTGTGCAATTTTTTTCCCTTCTGAAATAGGTTATCCCAGAGGAGACACCACCACTGTTGCTGATGGGCTCGGCCTTGGCCAGTGGTGGGTCCGTCTTGGAGCCGGCTGGCATTGGCTGTGTCAGACACAGGGGAAGCTTCCAGCAGCTTCTCACAGAAGCCACTCCTGTAGCCCCCCCGCTACCAAAACCTTGCCATGCAAACCCAATACAGTAGAAAACAGCTTACCTTACAATATCTCAGAGACTCCATCAATGTCAAAAAGCCTACTGTTGCCTGTTTATGTATACCAAGAAGTTCTGTTCAAAACAAAACAGAAAATTTATTCAAGAAAAATCTGCGAAGCCTCTTTTAAGCCATTTTTTCTTACTTTCAAAATTGGTCAAGTAACAACAGTTGTAAAAGTCATGCAGTTTTAGCAACAATGGCAAATCATCAAGGTATAGTCAAAAAACAATAGCCAACCTTCTGCCTTTGAAATCTGTGGGTCACGTCCTCAGTCGGTGTACTTTAGCATACTACCCCTGAACTCAAGGTTTAATAATTTCCCTCTCTATAAAATAAGAAGAGCCAAAGGGATGGTTTAAAAGTTTGCTGTTCATAGCTTCTTTTCAAAAGTTGTTGGATTTAGTAGATGAAGCACTTGTAACTTACATCAAAAGTATTCTCAGAAAAATATAAGAAAAAACCAGCTATCTTGAAGGAGGGAAAAAAGTATATATGCATATATGTATTTTTCTTTCCTTCCTCCCTTTTTTCTTTTTTGCCCCCCCCCCCCCTTTTTTTTTTTCCCCAGAGTTGCCTGGCCATATTTCTCTTAATCATTTCACATTCTAAATAATAAAACATAATTTTGCCAATAATAGTTTTGTTACTAGGAAAGAAAGCATTCACTCAGTTTGATTTTCTGTACTGACTTCCACTTAATGTATCATACAGCTCTCAAACACACAGAGCTGTCAGGAATAACTGAAATATTTATGTACTACTGATTGGAAGAACACTTACAGAGCCTTATTTGAGGCTCTCTAATAAAGAATGAGAAAGTACTTCAAAATTCAAGCTTAGAAACTAGTTATAATCATAAGCATTTGAAGAAGCTCTGGGCTTACATATACATCTTCTCAACAGTGCAAGTACTGTCTACTTGGAAGAGCTCTGCTAGGTCCCCAAACATTGCCTAAACAAAAAGCAGCACATACCTGATCCTGCAAATATACATGGGAACATACACCATGATCAATTTAACAAGCCCTGTATTTCCTTTTTTCAGAGAACATTGACTTTTGTATTTGAAAGTTCCCTCTAAAACACTAAGTCTCAACTATATTTTTTAACATTGATCATTCATGTACAACAGCATAAAACTATAATGTCTTTATCCACGGGCTAAAGCTTCAGGACCATAGCAAGTGAAAGAAACTGTTCTAAATTTAAAAGATTTCCGGCTTCCAGAAATCAACTCTGCATTTCATTGTAACTCACGGCACTAGGCATGGTATGCCATGCTCCCTTCACCAACTTCCAAGTTTACCTCACTGAATTTTGCAACAGCACAGAACAGTTATTATAGTAATGGCTTAACTTTTTCCTCTAATGTTAAGCAAAAAAACCCCCAACTCCAAAAAACCAAACCCAAAAAACTTACAAACACTAGCTTGTTCACTACCTTTGTGGTCTGGAAGTACAACTCCTTCCTTAGAGTTGTCAGCTATACGTATTAAAAGGCTGTCTTTGCAGTGCAGTGTTCTTTGATCTGAAACTGTGCTTTCAAGGATTATCTTCAAACCTGCTTGGAATTAAAACATTTGGGGGTGCATAGATAATACTTTGCAGAACCCCATTATCTCAGTGACTTATAGCTGTGTTGCTATAAATTGCCATACGCTGAGACAATTCATCTTTTCTTTGAGCTGAGGGCAAGAGAGCTAGCCCAATTCAAAAAACTACTGAAGAATCCTTCAAACTAGGGAATGGCTATTGTTCAGAAATAGCACATTTATATGTGCAGTGAAAGGAAACAAATGGCAGAAGTAAGCAATAGTACATTAAAGAAATAATTTTAAACACATCACATGTATTTCTTAAAAATCATTAACAAAAATCAATGTAAAGTTCAGTCTGCTAAACAAAGGCTTCAGATTTAGAAGCTGATACTTGGAACAGAATAATAAAGTAACATATAAATAATACTTACTATTCAGAAAATTATTCAGGAAAAAAAAAATCAGATTATTAAGTATTTTATTCCCCTGACAGATAACTAGATGAGAACTCTAACTGATAACTAGAGAGAGCTGGGATCCTGGCTACGACAGTAGCCACAGAGTGTGAATATCCTGAATAGCTAGTAGTCAAGCTACACTGATTGTGTATCTGAAAGCTATTAGGTTAACTTTAGCTTGTAGTCACTGTCTACCCATGCCTCCTTCAGAATTAGTCAACAGAGAAGACAGACACAAAAGCAAAAATCACTCACAGATGACTTACAAGGAAACAAACGGACACTAGGTGCCCTAAATCAAAGTTAATCCCTGTGAATATCCTCACCCCACAGGAAGAAAAAAACACCCCTGGAAGAGATCTGATAACACCAAAGATCATCTAAGAAAATCAATATGTATGCCTCTGGTCTGAAAGTTAGTTTCTCCTTTTTTGAAAAGCACTTTTTCAAAGTATTCAAATTTCTAAAAAGGGAGAAAACTGGAGCCTTTAAAAAACAAATCAGGCCCAGACTTAAGGATGGTTTTTAAATGTAAGGACAGTTACCAACCGTATCAGAATACTGCCACCTAGTGACAACATGAAACACCACGAATTCTTGGCACTACTTGGAAAATGTAATTACAGCATTATTTGTATTCATACTAAATTACTACACTTCGCGTAAGAATGACAGTCTTTAAAAAAGGCAACAAAAAAAAAAATCTACCTCCCTGTATCTTCCTACTGTGGATTACTGTGGCAAGACAAGAGATTAGAATAAGAAAGGTTTAAAGGGGAATATGTACATAGTCAAAGAAGAGGGATCATTTCACTGGTATTTGTACCAGTGGTGGCCAAGAACAATTCCAGTTAATAACTCCTACCCTATCTGGAAAATATGCAATACTGTAAGAGTCAGAGCTCTGAGTATAATCTGTAAACTACCTGGTAATTCCTCAAGTTTGTAATTCAGTATGTTCTTTGTCACTGATAAAAATCACTGACAGTACCTTTAATAGGGTTTTAAAATAATTTTAAAGATTTACTTATTAATTAAAAATTGCTTATCTAAACAGTTGAACAAGACGTAAATGGCTTTACGTAACTTCTGAATAAAACCATAAGGCAAGTGCCATTTTGAAAATTCAATTTAGTAAATGTGTTTACTTATGATAACAGCATCACCTATCTAGCACTTTTCCTGCTCCTGCATTGTGGCTGAATCTTCTCACTGTTGCTTCATTGCTGCACCTGCAAATACGCCATGAGCCACATCCATCTATTGCTTTCTGCAGTTCCTTAGCACCACCTTTCCCCCATGCTCAGGGATACCTTTCCACGCCCCAGTTTCGGAACTTCACCTACTGATTACACCTAATCACAGAAGTACCCAAAATCTCTTTCCATTATGTTTACACATGGAAAAATCAAGCAGCACTGGCAATCAACTCTGTACAATGCTAATGTCAAACCTTCCAACTTGTAGTCACTTGACCAGAGGAATTTAAGGCAAGTGACCAGTAACCAAACCAGAAAAACATACATAAAGCCAACTTCAGAAAATAGTCAGCAAACACATTTAGTTCTTGTTATTTTGACACCTGCAGCCCTTCTACATGAGAAACTCATCGCATTGGCAGAAAGGAAGCTGAAGGCTACAGCCAAAGAGAGTCAAAATGCAGGAGAAATGATTGAAGGAGAAAAGAAAAGATGACAAAAAGGATTGACAGATAAAGGAAACGTGACAATGTATCCAAAATTCAGTCTTGCCTAAGAAGCTGTGAACAGTACAGGCTGTTCTTCGTCCTTTTCGATAGACTACACAAATTACTTTGTAACAGATACTGATTACAGACTGAAGACAGTGAATAAGCTGGTTTTGACTATAATTATCCCAAAGACTTGAAGAAAATGGAGGGCTACCGACAGCAGTCAAATCCAATTATTTGACTGGTGAAAAACTAACAGGACACATAATACCAGACTCTTAAGATGTACTAAAGATTATTTTCCGCTCCTCCTCTCCCCCCAAGAAGAGACAGATGTTTCTATGGGAGTTCTGGTTCTGGATTTTGAGGGCAGAATTTACTGAGAACCTAAACGTGGATTATCACTGTGTGCAAAGAGAGTTCAGTATTCTCAGAAAAGAAGAAAATCCAACTTGGATAACTAATGAATAAGGTCTACCAGAAAGATAATCTGAAAGACAAATGACAGAATTAACTGCAAGATTTCAAAAAAAGATATATTAAATTGCAGAACAGCAAATTATTCCAATGTAAAGGAAAGCTGCAAGAACAATTCAGATTGCTTGATCACAATCTAACAATTCAGATTGATAAATCATAATTTAAAAATCAAAAAGAGAAAATCAAAAATACTGAAGAGAACATACAGATAAAACTAGGAAGGTTAATTACAAAAAATTTCAGTTAGAAAGAGGGGGCATAAATGACAAAAACGTTCTGTACATGCAGCATGAATCAGGGTAGGAATTGACGGATAAAACACAAAATTAAATGATACAAAGAAAATACAAGTATTCAAAGCCATCTTTGCTTTAATTCACAAAAAGGTAAATGATGTCGTATACCCAATATTAACAACGAGATAATGATGTCAGCTGTAAAAAAAGAACAAAATTGGCTAAAAAACTGTGAATAAGACAGATGTATTCAAGTTTGCAAATCCTAATGAAATTCATTATGTAACACTTAAGTAGCTAGACAAAATAAGTCTCTGAACCATTAATGATTACCTTACATATCAAAGATAAAGGAGGTGTCAGGAGACTAGAAAAGGGAACACAGGGTACCAAACCTAACAAAACCAACAACAAAAGCTAGAGGAAAAACCCAGGAGAAAGGATGACTTTAACCTCCAAAGGGTCTTGAAACAAATTAGTAATCAATTTGCATGCACTAGGAAGGACAAAAAAAAAAAAATAAATCAAAAAATCATCCAATAGAGGCTCATCAATAATAGACTGCAATAATTGAATCTAGATGCCCTGATAAAAAGTCTACCAAATAGGGGTGAGAAGAGTTAGATACAATATCCAAACGACATTCTGAGAAGTCTGATGCTGAAGTACAGCCTGTATGGAATCACTATCAAGTGGAAGGTTAAAAAGCCTCAAAGGAGATTAAACTACTTGTTCATTTTCAAACCAGAGCATTTTGAATCAGGTCTTGAACCTCAGTTCAAGTCAGTATTTGCAGTGATTATTTAGATGATGGAAAATCCTTGTAGAAAACGTGCTGATGAACCTGAGACGGACTTTGCAGCAGTGAGAGAGGATGTAATCACTTTCAGAATTCAAAGTGCTCCTGCTTTCAGATTATCTTCTCTAAGATGAAATGCAAAAACCACAAAAGCCCCCTAATCACCTTGGTAGCCCTCCACTGGGTTCACTCTGCTATGTCAATGTCTTTTCTGTGCTGGGGAGCCCAAAACTGGACACACCACTCCAGAGGTGGTCCCACAAGTGCCATACAGAGGGAAAGAACCATCACTTCCCTCCACCTGCTGGCTATCCTCCTCCTAATGTATCCCAAGATGCAGCTGGCCTTCTTTGTCAGAAGGACACACTGATGATTCCTGCAACGCACTGCCCACAAGGACCTCAGGTCCTTTTCTACAAATCTGCTTCCTAGCCAGTCAGTGCTACCCTGTGCTATTTGCATGGGCTTATTCCATCCCAGATGGAGGACTTTGGTGAATTTTATGAGATTCCTATGAGTCCACTTCTCTAGCCTGATGTGGCTGCTCTGAATAGTGGCCCTGTCTTCAGCGTATTGACCAACCTTCCCAACTTGCAGAGAGCGCACTCCCTTCCATCATCCAGGTCATCAGGTATCTTATAATTTCAACCTGTAGCTGACAATCCTGTATTCACTGATAATTAACATCAGCAATTTTTGTGCAAGTATGTTTTATTTCCATTTGAGGTCTGCTTAAATCCAAGGACAGTAAACAAGGAGAGTATCAAAACAGGAATAGAGCATATTCCAAATCTGTAGGTCAGCATCTCAGAGCGCATAGAAATTATGAACAAGCATAAACTAGAAACAACTTACTCATTCCTGAACATTCTCTGTCTCCATCCCACACATTAGAAACAGCATGCCCCGTCAACAGGAGGTTAATCAAACTTTGGCTACATAACAGAAAGAAATAAACTATTAACAGGAACATACAATTTATTTCTGAAAAAGTGGTTATCTCTAACAAATGCAAAAATTATTCTATTATGCAAACAGCTAAGCAGACATTCTCTATGTTCCTTTAATTAGCGTGTATTTGTAATTCAGTGACGCTAATATGATCTCCACTCTTTCAACCAACTTGATATAAAAATGTAGCACTGAATTTGAGAATTATTCCTTTGAAAATTCAGCAATAACGGAAGCATTTCCTCAGAACTGATGCACTAAATCAAGTAAGCAGTGACAAAGACACACTATGTTAAGTGTTGCTTTTAGCTATTATAAAGTTGTAATTGGATCTTTGTCGTAATGTCAATAATTTCCTAAAAGAATGATCAGTTACAGAAACAAAAAATTAGCCCACTAATCTATTTTATGTGGTAACAACCATATTTTGCAGCTTACCTTCCATGACCGTAAACAGGATCTATCAATGGCTCAGTTGCATCTTCAATTTCATTTTTGATGTTTTCAATACCCTACAGAAAAATTACAAACGTTTTTGCTCTCTTAAGGAATGAATTGCAACATTTATAACAACAGAATGCAAGAGTAAAACATTAGGAGGTTGATATTCTTAGATGAATTGATACTTAAACACACTTCTTTCTCTTGATAAGAGATGTTAGGGATATACAAGGAAGGATGTTTCCAAAATCTGTAATATTCACAGATCAGAAGGCAAAAAAAAAAAAAAAAAAGACCGAGTTTTTCAAGTTTTTATCCTGGAAATGTACTGCAACATGAATGAAGATACTGTTCTATCCATTCATCTACACTTTACTTAGTTTAATAGTTTAGTGTTCACCTTTTACAGAAAAAGGCTTACATGATCAAACTTTCTCTTAATGAAGAAACAAAACACACAGACACACAAAAACATCAAACAACCCACAAACCTTTGTCAGTATTACAGAATACAGGAAGAGCAATACTCCAAATCTGTTTGTCCACACTGAATATTGATCCCAAACTGCATCCTTCAGTTCAGGGAAGCTTTTGAATGCTTGTTTGCTAAATAGAAAAAAACCCAACAGAAAAGGAGACTGTATTTAGATGAAGCATTAGAATAGTGTCACAAAGCAGAAACAAGAACTACTAATACCTAACATGAATGTGTCCAAGTAAAAGCAGAGTAAATCTGGTATTATATACAGAATGACACAGCAGCTGTTGTGGAGTTATTGTAACTGCCATAGAGTCATCAGAAGAAGATAAATAATTTTGGAGCAATGTGCAAAAATAAACAGTTTTTATATGCAAACACTAACCATAAAGTTACATACCCTTCTGAAAGAGCTGAGTGGCTTGAACCAGTAATTCTACAAAATACTGTTACTGAAATTGCGAATAGACTGTATGTCACCAAAATAATGTTTGCATTATATAGTGTTCTGAAAGACAGTCAGTCCATGAACAGTGGAGAAAAAAACCTTCCACTTAACCAGGTAAGACTATCTTTCAGGCTTTCAAAGTCATTATTACATTTCCCATGAGAATTTGATTTTGTTAGACTCTAGCTTTGGAAAAAGCAAACTGTTCAAAAACATGAGTGGTACATTAACATTTGGGAGATTAGCTGGTTGTATAATAGGGTTGCTGCCTGGATGATAAGGTAACACCAGGTGATCAAGTTTAAAAAGAAAAAAAGTAAAATAAAACCAGAGAAAATGAAGAGATCCATCAAGATTCCAGTGCAGTAATACACTTTCTATTTCTTGGGATATTTAGAGCTAAATACTGCTTTTCAGAACACGAACATCAGTTTTTATTAAGTAATTCAAACTAGATCACACTCTCTGCTTATCTTACACAAAATAAGGTGTATTACTTTCTTTTTGATTTCTTGCACACTTTTAGTAAGTCTTGTTTAAAAAAGAAACAAACATCTGCAAAAATATATCCATAGATGGGTTTACTCTGGCTAACACTTGTGATTTTTAAACCACCTTTCATTATCAACAGACTATACATGGCATACAAGGTATGCAACGCAAAGTCAGTTCCGAAATCCATCACTCAATTTGCTTGAAAGGCATATGCCAGAGCACTGATTTCCAGTGAGAAAGACTGAAAAAACCTGAAGTGGGTACCACAAGTCCAAAGATCACGGGGGTGAGTGGGAGGGAGGGGGAGGGCAGGAAATTAGTGTTTTGATCAGATAAGGTTACAAAGATTTTATATTCTCCTTTTTCTTCTTTCCTCATATGACAATGGGTTTAAAGAAAAAAAACTATAATTACTAATCATATAATAAGCAGTAGTTCTTTCAGTTCTAATTAGCAACATTTTCCATCTCAAGTGTTTTTTGAAATTCTGTTGCTCTTTATTTCCTCTTTGGGGATTTCTCTGTACAATGATTACTACTCTGCACTGTGAAAATAAAAGGCTGTTATGTTTAAAGATAAACTCAATAGAACTGTAAACTGCATATTTACACCCTGAAAAGAGAACAGTGTTCAAAGTATGAAACAAAAATCAGTCTTGTATATGAAACGTTTTTATAAATGTTTCTTACATTGTCTCAAATCAGGTAAAATACTAGATGACAATTTTTTCTCAGTATATATATCAAGTATTTCAGGTAGAATCACCTGTGAAGACTGTGTATAAATATTGATGATTAACATCTTTAACTTAAATATGAATCTTAATTAGCTGTGTTCATATACTTGAAATGCACAAGTTATTTGGCTAATTTAGCACATTACATTGCTCCAGTTTTATTTTAAAGCCTGATGCTTATGGTCAAAATGATATTCCATTTTAAATGGTAAAATGCAAAGAAAAACCACCAAAACCCCCAAACCAAAACTTGAAATCCAAGTTTAACCTGATGCGTAACACACACAAAGTTCCTCAAGATACCCCTTTCAGGGCTGTGAATATTAGTGTAACTTCAAAATATTGTATTTTAAATGTTCCAACATATTACTTACTGAATTAATGCATGAAATCGCTCAAAGCCAAGCTCTTCGACAGCCAAGGCAGCTATACACAAGAGACACTTTTCAGCACTACACATGGCAAAAAAATGACACAAGATACACACAGCAAGCTAGTATACTTTCAAGCTTTAATTATATTTTTAATTTTTAATCCTCCCTTGACATTTAAGTTTTTTAACTGATTAGTACAAACTAATTTACCACAACATTAAGATTCCACCATACAAATTAGTAAGAACATTTCTATTTGGATTAATCAATTTATTAAAAGCACAGGGCCACTGGAGTGTATAGCCTTGAAAATATTTGTCAAATACTAAGCTGTTGATTTTGTACAAAACATGACTGTCACAAAGTCATCAAGCATGTGCATACTATAGGTATAATTTTGCAGGTCAACAAGAAGTATTATTTCCTAGAAAAGCAAGCATGATTATTTGGATCATTTTATCAATGTAGGTAAGCTGTATTTTTTCTTCAAATGTACATTTCTGTTACTGAAGTTTTAGGGTTTTTTTTCCCTTTTAATGCTTATTTATTACAAACAAATGAGTAGAATTATTCTACATAATGTTACACATCCTGTTTTAAATAAATTTTCATTGTTTTCTTTTAATAATGGATAAATAGCCTTTCAAATAAGCGTCATGTCCAAGACAGAAAAAAAATACAGCATTAGTGTCTTCCCAAGTTCAACATAGGCTTTATACCTTTGCTCCCCTCACAACATTTCCAAACCAAGACGAAATGAACTTTTAAAATCAAATTTTCTTTTACCAACAGGAAGTTATACTCACCGGTTGTGTAATTATCAAATTCTATAGGCATTCAAATATTAAGACTGTAGCAGTCCTTAGTGCCCTCTATGTCTATAAGGACTTTATCTTCCTGCTAGTAGAATAATATACAAAACAGATCTGCTTTTTTATAAAGGCCACAGTGCTGAATATTTAAATAATGTCTGATTATCTAGCTACTGAATTTGACTGCATACAATTCATTAAAGACCTGAAGCCATTAGGGCTAATACTACTGATCAATCCTTCCCACAAGAATTCCAGAAAGGGCTTTTTATGCCCTTTCTGATTGTATCTTAAAAGATGCACTTAATTTGCCTATGTGCAAATACAACTTATTCTCCAGCTACAGAACGCTTTCATTTTCTACTTCAGAAATAAGGCAGCGGTAGGGTTAAGAGCGTTAGGTTTTGCCTTTGAAAAACTACAAGGAATTGCTAAAATCAGGTTACCAAGAGCAAAACTAGACTTGAGAAAATGTATTTTTAAGCCATTTTTAAAAATATGAAACAATGAATCTAAATTGCAGAAGACGCTACAGGAACTAACCCTGCTCCACAAACATATGCTTTTGTAAGCAGAAAGTTAGAGGGACTAAATCATATAAAGCAATCTTTGAACCTGGGAACTTGCACTACTACAGCCAACGCATGGCCAACAACAAGTCACTTGTATACACCACAAAAGCAGATGAAAAATGCTATTGCATTCAGTAAGTGTGCTCGAATCCACCTTTTGTTCACACAGCAGGATGATAGGCAGTTTCATTCTGTTACTACTGAACAGAGTGAAATGGTAAGAGAACTACTATTTGAAACAAAGGGAAAGAAGTAGAAATCCTAAAGAGAAGTGTAGCTATACATAACCCAAACAAGGCTAAATAAAGACAGTGCTTAGTGGAGAGGAAAAGAATGAACAGCAATAGAACGTGAGCTGTATGAGTAATACAATTGTATAGAAACTCTTTAAAATGATACTGTCATGCTGTGTCTAATCATATTTCATGGGTTTACTATAAATATATTCCCATAATCAATTCCCAAATATCAGTAGCCTGCCATGTGGAATTGTACCTGTAATAATCCCCCGCACACATAACTCATCTCTTAAAGTCCTACCAACTATGACAATGCCTGTTTCTATTTTTATTGATTACAGCAACCAAGCAAGAAATAAATTTATTCCTTCGCACTAGCAGTAACAGAACTCTGCATTATTAACAATACCTTCTCTCCACATCTTTGTCCCAAGCCTAACCAGGCAAGAAGCTGGTCTATAGTTAAATAGTAGGACAGAAAGGAAAAAAACCCCACCACCTAACAAATGTATCTTAAATCAGGAACTGTACTGCATTATACATACAAGGTAAAATACTGTTTGAACTGTAGAGTACATACAAGAGGTACATTCAGTGTCTAGGAGGGAACATAGAATATGAACAATGAAAGAGATTAACGCTGCTCATGACAAAAGCACACTGTTCATGGTAAATGTAACCTGCTCTTCCTAAGCACATTCTATGGTATTAAGGACAAGTCAGGCAGAATTTGTAGACTTAGTACAGAAATATGAAAAATGTAGATATATAATAGAATGGATTAGTTCATTAAATGTCAGTGTTGAGAGTAATTATTAATTGAATGTGTCTTTAAAAAGACTTTCTGCTGAACATTTTCTACAGTTAAAAGTTCTTTAGAATAAGGCCATATATTAATAAACAGGACAGTAAAAGCCTATTGATAACTAGGTTCTGCTTCACTTTTTCTTCAAAGGAAACTTCATGATATGAGCAAGAGCTTGAGACAACTGGAAAACCCACGGAAATTAGGAGTTTCAGAGTTACAACTGCCTTATTATCATATTGCAAAGGAAGATTATATTATTTTTTTTTTTTTAAATAAACCACAAAAGTTGTAGATACCGCTGTCTGTATAATACTTTTTCTTAATAAAAAAAACCCTGCTCGCTTTGGAACTCTTACGTGGTGACCTTCTGTTTTTTCAATTAAGTAAGATTTTAACTATTATTTTTTAAGCCTTCTAAAGCATATGGAGCATTTTATAGAAGCAGATGAGATGGTTTGTAACATAAAGAGCTCCAGCACTACTAATTGCTACAGCTAGCTGTGCACATATGTATCTACTTGTACAATTCTTACTTTGTAGTTAGGTCACAAACTGCCAAATAACATATTCCTTCCATCAAAAGATGGCACCTTTATAAGCATGTGAAGAGTTTTTCATACTTCTTAAGGGACACATTGGGAACAAAAACTAAAAGAAAAAGAAGCTTATCTTTTAACATGTTAGATATCTCCTATTAAAAGATTAATAAATACACATCTCAATGATCATGTGTGCACAGACAAACTTTCCATGTCACTGGCTCTGCAGCAGTTAGGTATGACTGGATGCCATATCTTAGTGCAACAGACGTTCACTATGTTCACTAGATCCTTGATGTCAGTAACTAATGAAGGAATCAAGACATTTGCAAAAACCATGTAACTGAAAAATTCTAATCTACAAAAAAGTTCTGTTAATCTACTAGAAGGTGATTTGATTAAGCTGTTTTGGTGCTGCATAGAATCTAACAAAGGGAAAAAGCCTATTTCTCTATAACAGGGGATCCAGTATGTTTTAGAACAGACAAAGCTTTGCAGAATTTCCTACAAAAGCTCTTCTCAAATAAAGCAACAAGCAACAAATTAAAATATTCCTCCAGTGTTAGGAAGCATGTAGATTTTTCCAAATTAAAGACATATCAGGTCCCAATAAATTACAAAATAAAATTGAAAAGATTATGGAAATTGCTCAAATTCAAGAGAAACATGTATGTTAGAACTCCAGTGATGGATAGCATATTCCTTTCAACAAAAAGGATCAATGCCTCTAATTACAACAGACAAAAATCCGTCAGTTGCTAATGGGATCACAAAGGCTAAACCCCCATCTATGACATAATAAAAAGCAGTGGCACCTCAAAAACAATGTAATACTTCACTAAGTGATGGGTAATTTAGTATAGAAATACATCTTACAAGGTTGTTCCTCTTGACGACTAGATTCTGCAGGACTTTCAGAAATACTAGCAGTTTCTTCAGTTGTTTTTCCTCTTATCCACGTTGCCAGAGAGTACGACTCAGAATTATCAGAGCAAGCCATTTCCAAAATATCACATAATGTATGACAGAGAAGGTTCTTCTGCTCCTCTTCTGAAAGATCAGAAACCTACATGAGCTCAATTGTTGCGTATCAGTGTTTTATATAAGCTACTAGTATCTTTTTTATACATTAATGTTATCTAAATAATTGAATTGATTACTTTTACCTTATTAATTATTAACGTTAATTGCTGTTTCACTATACTGGACCAAAGAATTATAAAGCTGTCTTCAGAAAATGTTTTTCAATAAGATTTCTAATCCATTCCCTTTCCTAATAATAGATTTCAATCAAATATTTATAGAACACAGAAGTACTATGGACAGGCACAGACATCACAAATGGAAGTTGAGACACACATAGCATACCTACTGTATGCCTCATAAAATGGCATGGGAGCACACTTAAACAAAGTGTAAAATATTTTAAATTCTTTGTACTAGGACATGCTTTACAAATAATTAAAACAGAAAAAATAAAGAGAAAAAAAGAGGTCACACTACCTGGACAGTCTCTCCAAGTAGACTTTTCACTGGTAAAAAGCCTCTTCAAAAGGAATGCCTTTGTTATCAAAGCATAAAATAATATTAAAATACAACACAACACCAACTTTTACATTATGTCACAAGCTCTATACCAAAGCATTTTTGCATGTTACTAGAAGGGTTCCAAGCTGCTCATCATTCAGTAAGAGACCCTGAGCCTGCATTGCTTACTGATTTTTCCCATTCAAACTAACTACAAACGTGGTCTCACAACTACATTCAACATTATTGAGTTTGAACCTCAAGTACGCTTCAAATACACAAAGTGCGTATTTACATAAACACCTCCAGACTTACAGGACTGCAGTAATGGAGGCACAAGTATTTTTGCAATGTAACTGATGAGTAGTACAAGACAACTCTAGTCACTCAGACAAACCCCTTTAGTAGTTAAAAAGCCCATCTCTTTTAACCATTGCAAGTCATAATTTGCAGATCAGGTTAAAGAAAATCTATGCATCTCCATATCCCTGGTTTGCTTTCCATCAACACTAATGTTACAATTTAAAAAAAAAAAAAAAAAAAAAGACATGCTCTAAGTTACAGAGAAGGAACAATGAAAGAACAAATTTTGGGAAGCAGACTCTTGGTCTTTCTAATTACTCTATTAGATGCTGTTTCAGGTATTTGCAGCACCTTAAAAATAGCTGCTTTAACTTTCACTTCTTCCCTGACAGACTCACCCTGTTCTCCCATCACAGATCTTTCATGCACCTTTTTTAGTAATACACAGCAGCAGTAGGCACTGCAAGATCTGTCTGATCCCTTCTTCCTTCCCTAGCTGGAACTCAGCTCACTTTTAAACATGCTTTAACTACTTAATTTCAATGAAATTGAACTACATATAAATCTGGAAGAACACTGTCTACAAGAACATTCGATAAGGTAAAGACTTGGCACTGCCTTTAAGGAGCCGGATGGTCCTATTCTTTACTCTCTCCACTCCCCCCAAATAAAAGACTTGTATTTCTAACATCAGAGACTAGGCACTACAGCTGGTTTTAAGACCACAGAACTAGACAAAGCCATGTTACAGAGTGCAATTCATAATAAAATATTTTTCTATTGATTGTTTACAACCTAAACAAGTGGTGCTCCTTCCTGTGGTAGAAGTCTTTTCATTGGACCAGCGTCTAGAGTGTCCTGAAGTAACCAAACAGAGGTTTTATGACTACCACATCACACACAAATCAGAGATGCAAACAGTTCCACAGTGTCAGTTGTCTGACCCAGATACCTTCCAGTTCATCACCAGATTAATTCTGCTACATGACTTTAGTATGTCTCCTCTCAGTGGAAAAGGCCTCAACTCAGACCTAGACATACCTGCAGAATTTGATCTGTGTGTAAGAGTCGAGAGCAGGTTACCAGAAAAAGTAATCTGGCCCATGACTCAATGTCTGCCTGTTTCTACAGGATGCTCCTAAGAGAACGAAGAGCAGTCACAGATTAGACAAACTGATCTAGCAAAATGGATCTGGCCTACAGGTCATTATCTAGACAGCAGTGAGAACTGCCCCAGAAACAGCATCTCAAAGAGTATGCAAAGAGTAGCCTATAAAATACAATGGAGTAAGAATACAAAAAATCACAATCACAGTTGGTTGAGCATATCAGAAGCACAAGTGAAATCCTAAGCACTTATCCAGAATAAAATATATTCACCTGACATACTTCAATTATTCTGCTAACTAGGACTTCGAAAGTATAATATTTCTCCTTTTCTTACATAGCAAACCTTGTTAAGTTTGAAAATCGGTTACTTCAAATATTTCTAATACAGTTTGCTAAAGCAGCCATTGTGACACAGCTATTACCCTTCTAATGGACAGGAAATTTGAGAGATGAGAAAGGATTAGGATTACATTTATACCTGATCTTTTAGTTTTCTCCTTTATCCTGCATTCCCCACTTTAAAGTTACCTCTGCTCAGATCAACCTGCTGCACTTCCTCAAACAAATCCCCTTCTGCAAAATTATAGTTCAAAATTAGCCCATCTAGGCCTTTTTACTGAGTTTTTTGTCTCCTCCACACTGTAATTATGAAATCAAAATACAACTGTGTGGCGGGTTGACCCTGGCTGAATGCCAGGTGCCCACCAAAGCCGTTCTATCACTCCCCCTCCTCAGCTGGACAGGGGAGAGAAAATATAACAAAGAGCTTGTGGGTCGAGATAAGGACAGGAGAGATCACTCACCAATTACCATCATGGGCAAAACAGACTCAACTTGGGGAAAATTAACTCAATTTATTACCGATCAACAAGAGTAGGGTAATGAGAAATAAACCCAAATCTCAGAACACCTTTCCTCCACCCCTCCCTTCTTCCCAGGCACAACTTCACTCCTGGATTCTCTACCTACCCGCCCCAGCGGTGCAGGGGGACGGGGAATGGGGTTTACGGTCAGTTCATCACACGTTATTTCTGCTGCTTTCTCCTCCTCAGGGGCAGGACTCCTCACACTCTTCCCCTGCTCCAGCATGGGGTCCCTCCCATGGGAGACAGTCCTCCACGAACTTCTCCAATGTGGGTCCTTCCCACGGGCTGCAGTTGTTCACAAACTGCTCCAGTGTGGGTCCCTTCCAGGGTCTGCAGCCCTTCAGGAGCACACTGCTCCAGCGTGGGTCCCCCACGGGGTCACAAGTCCTGCCAGAAAACCTGCTCCGTGGGCTCCTCTCTCCACAGATCCGCAGGTCCTGCCAGGAGCCTGCTCCAGCGCAGGGTTCCCACGGGGTCACAGCCTCCTTCAGGCACCCACCTGCTCTGGCGTGGGGTCCTCCACGGGCTGCAGGTGGATATTTGTTCCACCGTGGACCTCCCTGGGCTGCAGGGGGACAGCCTGCCTCACCATGGTCTTCACCACGGGCTGCAGGGGAATCTCTGCTCCGGCGCCTGGGGCACCTCCTCCCCCTCCTTTACTGACCTTGGTGCCTGCAGGGTTGTTTCTCTTACATGTTCTCACTCCTCTCTCCGGCTGCCATTTCTGTCTAGCCCAGCAACTTTTTTTCTTTCTTAAATATGTTATCACAGTGGCGCTACCACTATCACTGATTGGCTCAGCCTTGGCCGGCGGCGGGTCCGTCTCAGAGCCGGCTGGCATTGGCTCTGTCTGACACAGGGGAAGCTTCCAGCAGCTTCTCACTGAAGCCACCCCTGTAACCTCCCCGCTACCAAAACCTTGCCACACAAAGCCAATACAAACCAATCTGCCATTTTTTTAATATTTATTTTAGTTCCACATATATAGAGAAGAGAACGAATTTTGGGATTAATAATTTTAAACCATTCCTATAATAAATGCATTTTACCTGTACAGGTGCAATCACTGCACAAGGGCCACCTTCAAATTGTTCTAATGCAGTCGATTCAGATTCACTAAAGACAAATCCTGTCAAATCAAAAAAGACTGTATTTAGTGAAATATGCAAACAAGCACATGTTTATGTATACTCCTTCCCTAACAGAAATGACATCTGATTTATTCACCTTTAAAGGTTAGATAAGTTTTCAGGATTTTTTTCCCCTGATAATGCAACAGAATGTGGTTAAACCATCTGAAGAAAAAAAGCCATGAATACAGGTGAAAGCACAGAAATGAATTCTTTATCTCAGCAATGAAATCATGACCACAAAGGGCCAACAGCTAAGGTTTAAATAAAAGGATTTTTAACAGTAAAACTGTCACTAGAGCACACAATGCTGTATACTTAAACAATAGTTTTTATTACAGTTTATTTCTTAGAAATAAATTAAAATTTGTTTGTAAGTGATAATATTTTGTCTTACATATGTTAAAAAAAAAAAAAAATCTTTGGACCTTCACTGAACATGCTTAATACATTTGTATTCCCTATGAAGGGCACAGTATGCCTCCCACTGATCTTATTTTTGGCCTATCCGTGCTTCTTGTTAAGACTGAAAAATGCTGAGTAACTCAAATATTCACTTGTAACCACTAAAGCAAGCCTCTTAATGGTGTTTTGTCACAGAAGATACACTATCTTTACTGAGATGCAAGATCACCTATTTTCCCCCTCCATTTTTAATGCATTTGTATTACAGAATTATTTTACAGTAACATAATAGAGCAAACACTGGAGCAATTACTGCAAAACTGTTTGTTGCCATCTTGCCCCTAAACTTGTCTTCAAGATATGGTGATTCATAGCTTGCATTTCTCATAGATAAATGCATATACATGGACAATTACCTTGATGAAGCTGACACACGGCAACTTACAGTGAGTGATATTTTGCATTATTCTTTTAAGTGCTGATAAGATTTATGCTGAAGTGACTCTAGTTCAGTGTAATCTAGAAACCATGCAACTGTAGTCAGCAACTAAACAGCAAGCACAAGCAAGTGGGGGCAGGGAGAAAGGGGATACACATGCATATTTTTGCAGTAGGGTCAGTCTCAGCGGAAAGAATATTCAATGCTTTTTTCCCCAAATTTCTCCTTTTCCCCATTCTGTATCATTACACACTGCCATATCAAAAGCATCCCTAACCCCTGGATGTGAATTTGAACTGGTGAAATGCATCCCCCCAGTGCAGACTTCCCCACTACTGCATGACAGCTACACCATCCCAAGCGGCACAAGAAAGGACTACTGCATGTTCTGTAGGCCATATTTCATGACAGAAATTATAGTTGTTGCACAACAATGTGAAATTTTTTTTTAAGATGGATCAATGTAGCCATAGTTCTTAAAAAAATGGCATTTCCCCTGTATCTGATAGAAGGCTGCAGGTTTTTTTAACTGAATGTGCAAATGTGCATTACAAAGATGTATTTTATATCCAAAACCCAAATGCATGTCAAGCCTATATACTTAGATCAGGCATCACCTAACGTAGCAACGAAGCTCTATTAATCCATACTTCAACCAAAGTTTGCATTAGCGTCATTTCACTCCCCTGTTAACATGCCCTTACAAGAAATATCACCAGTTCTTTAAACTTTCTGAATTAGTTTGTGCAGGCTTATCATATTAAAAGGTAAGTCTTCCTCTACTTTCAAGCATTACTGCATGCCAGCTAAACACACTGCAACAATACTTTTTTTTTAGTTGTTTTAATGATTTAGCCACTGCAGAAAAACAACATACTTGGATGTGGTACTATTAAACCACAGTTAAGAAATCTTGAATTTGTTTCACATTCTTCAGGCTTCTTAGAGAAAGCATGAACTGTCTCAGCTTAACCCTGCCCTATTTTTCAAAATCGCTTCCTAAAAATAAAGAAAATCGAGTGTGATACACCAGACTGAATACAAATGTGAGACAGACAATGCAAAATTGGTATTACACAGAATTTGACAGAATACAACCACAGGAAAAAAACACATATAATACCTAAAGGAACACTTCATTTCTTTTAACCTAAATGCTGCTTAATGCTTAATGAACATCAAGGTTCTAAAAGCTGCTAAGCAAAAAAATGGGCTCCAGGGATTTTGGTCTTGCTCTCTTTTTAAAAACTTCTACAAAATCTGAAGTCAGCTCAGGTAAAATTTCAGAAACCAGCACTTTCAAGTCCAGCTGGGTTCAAGTCTACCTCAGCCTGCAATTGTACCTACTTACCTTTTTTGCCCTCCACAATAATCACATCTTGGGCAATCTCTATAAACACCCATCAACCCCATGCTCTTCCTTATGATTCACAGGAATGGCCTGGCCACCCTTTAAGCTACCAATGAAGACTAGCATCTCTGATCCAGATTAATTTCTACTTACTCTCACTCTTAACTAGTCATATCTACCATACAGTTCTTTTCACTCAAGATAAAATTTCAAGAGCAAAACAGATGTAATGCAGCCAAAATAATCTTTTTTTTTATTAATCTGCCTGCCTTTTACCCATGAGTATAATTATCATCATTTACCTATAAGAAACATAAAATAGTATCATTATCATTCATCTTCCTTGTCATTTATAAACCTATTAAATGCTCCATTGACCCCATTTTTTCAACATCACTACTGCTCTAACCCTTCTGGGTGGGGAAGTAGATCTAGATTCCTGTTGGTAATCAGTGTATTGCCCAGTATTTTGAGTTATGGTGACTATGATATTCCCAAATCTGTCTTTATATCCTTTGTCTGCTATTAATCACATAACACAAGTTTTATTCTCCTTATTTCCCCAAAACTTAGCATTTACCAAGGCCCATGTTTCTTTTCTTACACCTAATTCTTATGTCTTCTACATACAGTTTGCCAAAATGAACGTATGACTTAGTTACCTACCCTTGTCTTTCATCTAATATGCCATATCATGGTCCAAAGCACTACAAAAACCATTCATTCTTCTATTATGACCACCCCACTGCTTTCCTGCATCATTTTATTATTTGCCTATTTCTAAAAAATAGATTTTTTTGCATCCAAGACACTCTAGATATTAGTAACACTGTCATTTTACAAAGGATGCTGTACACCTTCAGTGATTTCACTCTGTGCAAGAACCAATTCTTGATGAATGAGAGACAAGGGGAATAGCTAAAGAGCATGCAACATTAACCACATCAGAAAAAAAACCTTGCTCTATCTCTGATCCAATCTAGCTACAAAGATGCTGCACTATTCAATTTTCTGTCCTGTTCTCTGCTGAGCTGGCCTCTCACCATGGAACTGTATTTCTTTTTCTCTTTTGGGATACAAGAACAGAAACACTAGAATAATCCATTATTACCCAAGTACAAGGTTTACAATACATCTTAATATTTCATCCTTTCTCTAGAGCTGGGTGTAGAACGATAGATACATTTTACCTATGGCTTTGTGTTTTCAAAGTGTATTTTTATAGTAAAATGCAATTTCTGAAATTTTTGTGGGAAATTTTCTTGAGCACTCCTCAAGACCTTTTATTTTCTTTAAGCCTGTCAGCCTTATCCAGAGTAAAGAATGGACTCACTAGCATCATATCCTTTCTTCAAGTAAGGACAATGCCTTTTCAGATCAGCAGCAAAGAGTTTTAGGGTTCACTGATTATTTAGATAATTGTGTTACAGGCCATTTCAAATTCTTACGGCTCTATGTATATTCCAACTACATTAACCACCATGCCCATTAGCCAGAAAATACAATCTTCTTAACAACTTAACTTATGTGTTCACACCCCATTTTTTCCCCACAGTGAATGGTATCTTCTATTCTCCTTCCAGTTTAACAGTGCTGAAAGGGCTGTTACTTACACATAAATGACACAGGTAGTCCCTCTGTAAAGCGAGGGACTTTAATATCTGTAAAGACAGTATCGCTACCCCAAAACCAATATGCCAGTCCAAGGGAGGAAAGAAGAAAAAAGTCTACCAGTATAAAATTGAGAACAGAAATTCCTCCCTAGAGAAGGCTGTTAGGTGGCTCTTCTCGGCAGCATGTCCCCGCTGTTTTTCCAAAAGCTACTGTTGTCTCACATTTAATAGTAGCATGGCTTGTGTTAGCAAGAAAGACCACTTCCTACTGGCAGAATTAGCAATATCTACTTAAACTGAAGCAACATCTTCTACTTAAACAGAAGCTCTAAGTCAGTAGTCATCAGTACTTCTTTGTTTGAAAATCTCAGTAATTTTTCCGCACAACGTGCAAATTCCTGGCAGCAGGTTTGGCTTCTAACTTCTGACTTAATTTTTACAGATGCCTTAAAAGTGGTCCACAGACCATGACTTTACTTTGCTAAGTGTGACTGGCACCGACAAAGCAGAAGCTTCAAAAGCAGTTCCACCAGAAGATTTGAAGAGGTAATACTTACAGCAGACAAGCAGCAACAAGTAGGCAAAGGTGGGCCAATAGGCGTAACCACTTTCTCCAGCTGTTTGCACAATTGATACTTGTCTATACCCTAACTGTGAATATTAAGTGAAAATGCTTTGCTTTCTTCCTGATTAACTGTTTGCACTGAGTAACAGGGAACTCAAAGAGATGGGAAGCACACAAATGCAAATATTCTATAAATCATAGTCATCAAAACATAAAAAAATTTACATAGATACCAATGGCTATTTCTCTCCCATCACCCAAATGAACTAAACTTTATTAAATTAAACTCAGAGGAACACTTTTCAAATTGCTACTTCTATTTAAGACTTTGAAGAGTCACAAGTGTATTCCTTTTGCTCAAAACATATCTGCTGGTCTGGTAAAAATATTATTTCCTAGTAACCCTGCCTTGATGTTGGTCTAACAATATTACAGCTCCAATAACTTAGAAACAATACTATAGGATCTAGCTCCTCCACCAAGGATGTAATAAAAGGCAATCTGTTTAAATGTACTAGACCAGAAACAGAGTTCCAGGCATGTAAAAAAAGGAAACCTGGAAAGAAAAGGGGAGAATGAAAAGTAAAGTCGTCAATCTAGTCACCCAGCTCTCAACCTGGAAGCTTGAAGATGATCCAGATAAAACAGACCTTTTTACATTGTACGTTATACAAATATACATGAACTGTAGTATTAATACCTACATGCTATGCTTTTGAAGTCATTTGTTTTGAAAAGACTGTCCCGTATCTTTCTTTCCAAAGACCAGTGAGAAAACAGCTTAGGTAATACCTAAAAGGATGCTGCGCTCAAACCTGCCAGACATTCATAGTTGTGTAGACCTGATGCCCCGTGCCATAGGGCTGATCAGAAAAGCAGCTTTATGAATGGAATTTGTCTTTTGGATCAATGAAGAAAATCACTCCTAACATAGGTATGTTTCTTTAGGGTTCAGTCCTCCTCCTAACTCCTTCCCAAGTCATCATATCTATGCCAGGAAACATTGAAATGCAGCTCAAGCCTTACACTACATTCCTCTGTGTCCACTTTGAGGATTCTGGCAAAAGGGATTCATGAGGTTCAAACTGCAAATTCTGCTGCAATCATAAAGAAAAAGATTTCTATAAAAAAAACAACAGAAAAAAACCCACACCAACTGCAACAGCTTTGCAGCCATGCCTTTGTTAAGTCAGGAATCAAAACAATATATTTAAAGTTGCCAATGCAGCAAACTTGGGGAATTACTGTCACTAACTTCAAACAGCATATTCACATTAGCTAGGTCAGTTCTGTTAACTGCTCGCAGATTAGTCTGTCTTCAGTTTTGACCAAACAAATATGATGGTTAACAAGTTTGGTGCATGATGAGGATTCCCGGAACACTGCTATCTTACTGAGAAACTGACTGGTTTGAGTTTTAACATTCCTCAACACCCTCTCTACTTTTCTTTCCAAATGTAAATTATAGTTCTCAACTTCCAAAGGGTTCAAGAAAGGATCAGACAATATTCATAAAGTATCTGAAATAAATACCAGTGTTGGCACTACACTCCAAAAAAAAGAAAAAAACCCCAAACCATGAAAAAAACCCAACACCAAACTAGTTGTTTGATACCTTCTGCACATATGATGGGAAATAAGGGTCTATCTTTTAAACTTTGAGGTCTTTGGAAATCATAAAGCTTGATTTTTATGTGGTTTTTTTGTTGTTTTTTTTTTTTTTTTAAATCTTGATGAGTCAGTGTTGACAAGACTCCTTTGCAGTAGGTAAATGGTGTAGAACTTTTTCAACAAAATAGAAACTGAAAGTTGGGTAAATGTGTTATGCTGCTACACAACATAAGGGGCTGAGACAGACTTTTTTGATTCCCAGCACAAGACCTCCAAACAATACACTAACTTACTGTCATGTGTTTTTACTACACAAAATTGATTATATTAAAGAGAATATAGAGAAGGAAACAGATATACTACATAGTACAGTTACAGGACTTTCCCTAAAGACAGATAGGAAATAACAGCTCATTCCCAGGAGCCACCAAGAACACAAGAGGCCTTTTCCATTAATCTTTCACAGGTTCACAAGTGTGGGGCATTATAACATATATTTCAATAGATTTTGAAACTGCTAAAATTTCATGTACAATCAATCTTTAAAATGTCAGTTTGGGTAATCGAACATTACCGGTTAAAGAAATACTAAAGCTTTTTAACACCACTTCTTTTTTCTGCCTTCGCAAAAACCCTTGTACTGAAACAACAACACTCTACTAAAAGAGACATTTCAGAAAGTAATTATATTTCAATAAAAATAATCAATTCACTAGGAAAAGTAATGGCTTTACTAGGCCTGCTTAAATTCTAGAACTTACAAGGAATTTGGCATTTTTTCCTCAAATATTTCTCACTGAATTATCTGAGCACAGATAAACCTAGGGAAAAAGATACGAAAGTCTGGTAATGCTGTGCTGGTAGTCTCCCCTGGTAGTCACAGGGGAGAAGCTGTGCAGCTCCCAAATCAACATCACACATGCATCTACTGAAACTATGCAGATGACAAAACTCACGTTAAAAAAAAGAGCAAGGAACGGAGAACACTAAGAACATCCTTTTGTTTCAGCCAAATTTACCCTGAGACCTGAACACTTTAAAATTTATTTATTTTTTTAAAATCTATAAATTCCACTATCCTTTGTGAATTTTCTCCAGGAATTAGGGGTGGTTTTATTATGACCTTCATAACCATTACTAGAATTCTTCAAAGCCCCTAGTAAGTTATAGAGAAGGGTATTATTCCCTTCTTTCAGCCAGGAGAGGTACACAGACTGACTTCTTGCATATCATTTTTATCGGTAAGTCTCTGTACTACACCTTGCGATTGCAGCTCTGAAAGAATACCGGAAAGTCTCCATCAAGAAGAAACTATGTGTAGGTTGCATAATTTAAATATGGAAAAAAACATCTTACAAATACCCCAAGTTCCATGGTTACACCTGCTTCAATTACCAAAGAACCAGTTTAAAAAAAATCTGTGGGTCTCTGTCCCAAGCCTGTCCCCACTTTTTCTAAGTCTATTTGTGACTTCCACGTTCGTCACAAAAAAAAAAAAAAAAAAGGGAAAAAAAAGGGCAACTTATGTTGACGTTTCCGCGAGCTATGTAAAATAATGGCAGGAGGTGCTGCTGAAATACATTTAAGAAATACGTTTCCTTCCCTACTCCTCTTTTAAGTCCCTTTGAAGATTTGTGGCAAAAGACGACCAAGCTGCAAAAAACGTTATTTAGCAAGTGAAACTGCTGCATCATTTTTCCCGTGGGCCACACGCTGAGCTGCCGGCGATCCAGGAACACGAACGCGAACGACCAGCGCTGTCCCCATCCGCAGAGGCGCAGAGCGGCCCCGGCCCCGGCCCCATCGGAGCGGCGCCTCCCTCCCCTCTCGGACACACGGACACGGACGGACAGGCGCCGCGGAGCCCCGCGGGGGCGGCGGGGAGAGCTGTGGGTGTGTCCCAGCAGGTGGGCCGAGTGCGGCGGGGCGGGCCGAGGGCCGAGGACGGGCCCCCGGGGGTGCAGGCCGGGCGGGCTCCGCGGCTGGGGAAGGGCCGGGCGGGGAGCGGGGCCGGGGCACGGCGCACACAGGTACCTTGCGCCCAGCGGCAGAAGATGGTGTCGGCCAGCCCGCGGGGCCCGGCCTTCTTGCCCCACACCAGGTGGACAAGCTCCTGGCCCGCCTCGGACATGACGGGGCGGCGGCGGCCCTGGGGCCGGGCGGGCGAGGCGTCTCCCGGCGGCGGAGGCGGCTGAGGCAGCCGCTGCCCCTGCGCAGGGGAGGGGCCGGGCCGGGCCGGGCCGGGCTGGGCCGCGGCGGCCGGGCGGGAGGGAGGGCGGGGCCGGGCGGGGCGCTCGCGCGGGGGGCGGAGCCTCGCCGGGAGCCGCGCATGCTTGGCGGCCTCTTCCCCCTCCCCCCCCTTCCCCAGCAGGCCTTGGTGCTTCCGCGGGCGCCGGAAGCAGGGCGGTGGGAGGCCGGGCCGGGCGGTTTGGCGGCCGGCAGAGAGCGAGGAGTTCCGTGCCGGTTAGCAGTGAACCCAGACGGCAGCCCGCACTGTCAGCCGCCCAGGTGTGAGGACGGTACCGTCAGCCAGCAGCTCGCCTTGGCCTTCTGGGGCTTGGCCCTGCCGCTGCCGGTTTGGGCTCTGCTCGGTACGGGCTGGCCCAGGCGCTTTTTTAAACGCCGGGCGGAACGGAGTGACTTTGGTGAGGAGATAGTGGCATCAGAGAAGATGGCCTTTTAAGGCTTAACGTGAAGCAGACAGGAGTCGGTGTAAAGGCTCCTAATCTTGCATGCGGGCTGGATGTACCAAGAGGTCTCAGGAATTAGTAACCACACCAGTATAAGTGTTTAGAGAGCTTCCTTTACGTATTTGTTGTACAGTGTCGTGTGGAAGCGCCAACCTAACGTATAGGTAAAATGTAGTGCCTGCATATATACATAGAAACAGCTCTCTTACCTGGCAGTACCTGTATTTAGGCAATAGTTTGAAATGAAGAATGAAAGGTAGCTGTACGATTTTCTTAAACTATTTAGGAGTGGTGTTAGATGGACATCCCATGAACTGGAAAAGATTCAGATTTGGAAAATAAATTCTGTTTATCTAATTTAGTTGCGATTTTCTTTCCAGTAGAGATGCTAGAAATAAAGACCGGGTATTTTTATAAAAGATAGTTGCCATTTTTTTCTGAAAGATAATTGCCATTCAAATGGGAATTCTTCATGAAGGTTTTGTGATCAGTGTTGTGCACAAGATTAACATAGGCTTTATTAAACAAAATACTTCAGAAGGGTGGTAACCTTTACCACTGACAAAACTGGATTAAGGATGTTCTCTTAAAGTGTTTCAATCTAAAAGTTTTCTAGGTGAAACTGTATTGCATATGCCACTTAGAATTCTTCATTCTTCAGATGAAATTGAGCTGTACTATTGTGCGCACCCACTTCATCACACACTTAACTGCTTTTATGGAGATTGAGCTCATATTAAGTATGAAAATAGCCAATATCAGGGTGTTTGTAAGCTTTCTGTCATGTCATACCACAAATTGATCAGAAGATGGTGTGGTTGGATTTCTGATTTTTAAGCCTTTTCAAATACTTGCACAAATAAGCATTTTCTGAATAATTACTGACAAGCCATCAATTTCCTTCAGTACTGATTAAGAGAATGGATTCTGGATTTGCATAAGTAGTGCTTATAATGGGCACTTTTTGATTTTTAGCATAGAGAAAGAGTAACTCCAAACAAGTGGAAAGAATTTAATTAGAACTAAAGGTATCATAACGCAAAATCATGTTCTGTACATACCATAATGTTAAAGGATTTTCAAATCATGGGTTTCTCTAGGTTTGCTTTATTAACAGCTCAGAGTTGGGCCACCACCACAGTGAATGGCAAAAGGTAACTCAAAAACGCCTTCTCTATATATACAATTTTCCAAAACAATATGCAATTGATAATTTGTCAAAAGAAGTTCTAGGTGTTCTTCCACGAACTCTCAGTTCTCTATTCTCCAGTGGTGTCAAAAGCCCAATACATTTTCCTGTCTCAACTGATTCTTATTGTCTTGTTTCGGTTCTTCTGAAGTTAGTGGTCGTAGGCAGAAGGTCTCCAGTCACCACGGTCACTTATCTTCTTACACATCAAAGATCACCTTTGAATTTCTGATAATCACTCAGGTTATTCTATTAACTCATCTTACTCTGAAGTTAATCACTTACTCTTAGGTCTAAGATGTACGATCCTTCTGTTGATTCAGCTTGACTGGGTTTTAAGCCAGGCATGGTGAAGGCTACACATGGGACAAATAAGCAGCTTATGCATATTGTTTTATAAGCACCTGCATTCATTAATCACATCTAAAGCAATCTCTAATCATTAGTTATATGTCTGATATGAATAGTCTTAGAAACAATGAGGCTTAAGGCCTAGTTCCCTTTACACATGATAAAGGCCATCATGTTGTTAGTTCTTGTGTGTTTTGAATCAATTGTGCACTAAAATGCAAATTTACTTGTAGTACTTTGAGTTTAATACTCAGTATAGCACACTTGAAATCGTAAACATCCCATAAGCAGGAGGAAAATATCAAAGTATGTATATTTTAAAGTGTATTTCAGAGAAGTATATATACCAAAATGGTGTGATGGTGCAAGCATAAGTCAGCTAGCTCAACAAAGTTCAGACTATCCATTGACAGGAAGGCTTTATGAGGAGGAGGAAAGAAATGCAAGTTTTAGCCCATCTCTTCAAGCTGCTGGGCTTGTTCTGAGGAAGCAAACTTACGTTGTCATGGATGCTTGGGGTGCAATCCAAAAAACAATTCAGTGCAGAAGTGCAGAATTGAGGGGAGAATACACTGTAAAACAAGGATGCTGAATCTGCAACTGGACAATGGCCACTGCTGTATGGGATGTCACCACCCAGAGGCACCAAAAGGCTGGAAAATCTCCTCCTCCACTTCCCTCTCTGGTGAATTGTATCATCATTTAGGCATTGTCGAAAGGAAGTTAATTAGAATGGGAGTGCCCTTTGATCTCATGGGTGCAAACAGGTATTCACACTGAAACAGATATAAGGAAAAGTTCAGTCACAACCTCAGGAATTGTGAACCAGAAGAGGTGCTACAGTTTAATGCGCTTTAAATAAGCACAACAGGTTTACTTTCTCATCGTAGAGTGGAAGAATGCTTATCAGTTGCGCATCTGTGATTATAGACGCACAGGTGAGCTAGCAGCTAATACTCCTGTAAGGTCACAATATCAAGTTAAATTGAATCTATATTTCTAACCTGAGTCAGAATGACAAATAGTGACATTTTGGTGTAGTAGCAGTTTTGTTGTGTAGCAGTGACAGTGAGGTTTTAGGCTGATGCCTTGTGTTGTGTAAATATTATTTCACTTTTAAAATGTCTTGCCAGCTACTGACTGTTGTATACCTCTGATATTGCTAATTTGCTCTGTATGATTTGAACACGGATATGAGAAAATGTCTTCAGAGTTACTCACTATACTGCCAAAAGCAAAGACAGTAATGAGAGACACAAGATGTAAAGTGATTTGACCCATCTTGATTTGGTTGTCATACAGCCCATGGAGTTCAATATAGACAAATAAAAATTAATGAATCTGGGAACAAGGGAGCAATTTTGGGCATATGTGCCAACTGGAACAATCTACCATGTGCTGGTTAGGAAAAGCATTAGGAAATTATTTTGGAAATACCACTGAAATCATGTGCCTCACTAATGCAAATGGTAAAAGGCAAACCGTATAGTCAGCTGTAGCAAACAACACTGAATATGAGCGAATGAGACTATGGATGTCATCAGTTATGACTTTTGATCTCACTGATCATCTTTTAAGTTTTGGGCATTCATAAGCTAGTAACATGTTGCATATGCATACCAAAGAATTGGACTGGAATATACGTGTGTGAATTTGTGTAAGTAGTTGGGTTGCAGTTAGTGAGGAAGAAACTAAAAAGGAGGATTAGGAGAAAAGCATACAAGAAAACTGGTATTTTGGAATTGGGAATGTACTGGGACTTCCGGTTTTTTTCAGGTTGCTGGTTTTGTTCCCTAATGGAGAAACTAAGAGCTCAGTTAGGTCTAATATCAGGATGATTTATATATACTGTATTTCAGAAACAATGTATGTGGATTGGAGTCTGAACGAAGAGTGTGCATATCGCGCTAATAAATGGAAATAGTAGTTTCTAAATTATGAAACAATGGTGTTTAAATCTTGTTTCTGTGGACTCTGGGATGTACTAACTATTATAAAGTCATGGAAGATAAATGAAACAGCAAACTTCTCTGCATATTGGGTCTTTACGTCCTTAAAATGTTTAGAGATATGCCAATCAAGAAAGATTAAAAATCACTGCTCTGCAGCATTGTTTGGATGTATTCTAAGTAGCATGTACAGATTTGAACTACTTTTTGAAATAGTTTCTATTAAATGGAAAAGTGTTTTTCCTTTTTTTAAATGTTGGACTGCCATCATGTGGTTGGTTTGGTGACGTAACGTGCACTTTTAAAAATGCCTGCAAGTTTTCTTCTTTCCTCTTAAATATTACGCACTATTAACTTATTTTTTTCTTTGTGAAATGCTGTTAATACCCTCTGCAGGCTGGTTTGGTGGGTTTGGTTTTTTAGGAAAACATAGCAACTACCATTTTCTCCCTTCTAGTCTCTAATCCAAACTCACTTGGTTTAGCTTGATGCTGTTGATTTCAGTATGTAACATATTAGAACAGTTCTCCAATACACAGAAGGAGAAGCTAAACAACATAAGCGTAGTCTCTATATGTGTGCAGCCGCTTTTGGTTTACTTCATGTGCTTTTTAAGGATTAAACCTATTTATGAAAGTTTTTGGATTAATTGAGGGTTTATGGGCTTACTGCTATGAACCATTGACAGACAGCAATAGAAGTTACGGCCATTGTACATTTTTGCCAAACAATGCCAAAACAGTGCCAAACACAAATCTCAATAAAGTTCATCTGCACTGAAATAGCTTTGTCTTGTCTTTAAAAATGCATTGTCTGGCTTGGATGGTAGGAAAAACAAGTATATTAATAAATGCCAAGCTACTTAGTGCATACGGCTCCAAAGGGAATCACAGTGGTGGTGTATAACTGAATTGATCTGACATTAGTATTACAATTAAAGTTTTCTACAGTTCCCTTTTCTGTTTACTCCCTTCTTTTTATTACCTAGCCATCCCCCCCCCCCCCAACAAAAACCACACCATCAGGTCTATATAGAAAAAATGTTAAGAAGTTGAAACATTGTGGTGAGCTCGAAAAGGCCATTGAACCAAATCACAGAAATGTTTAGTTTTCTATCTGTTGTTTGGATACCTAACTTCCTACTGTTGCAAATATATCTGGACTTTGTTTATAGTGCAACATGAAGTGTTGCATGCCTATTTGTTCTCAGGGTGATTTCTAAGAATGAAATTTGATATAAAAAATCCTACTCAAAATTCCATTTGTGTGCATGTTTGTGTCTGGGGAATAATGAATGTTGCTTGTTTACAAAATGCAGATTACTCCCTCTGTTGCAGCAGAGGTAAGCTCTGGACTGTGGCTGACATTGATTCTTTCAAGTTGTTCTCAGTTAAGAGGCAAAGATAATTGTAGTAGCAGTGATGACAAAGTGGTGGGGGAGAGAGACACTGATCCCTGTTTTTTGCTTAGGTCTGCCAGTGAGACACTATATGGAAGTGGCAAGAACACAATGTCATGCTTGTCAGCTCAGTGTCCCCATCCTGAATTGGGGTAGCCCTGCAGGGTTTGTTGCCTGGCGAACGAAAAGGACTGTCATCCAGGGAATGGGCAGAGTAAGTTGCTTTCTGCCAGCAGGAAGATGGCAGAAATTCTTCAGGTGCCAAGGGACATACTATGGCCCTGAGACTTGCATGGTTCATTTTTTCTCTCCTTAGGCCTCTGTATTTTGAGAAGAGGGTAAAACTTATATTTTGACCTGTGTGTCAGCACCAGATTATCTGAGAAGGTAGACTCCAAGTCTAAGAAACAGAAAGCCCTGATGTCTCTTATTTTCACTTTTTAAATGATGAATTAGTGCTAGATTTGAAAAAGTTCTTAGAGGACTGACTCCTACTGAAATTATAGAAAAGAGAAAATGGGTAATTTCTTGGTAGATACTTGCCCTCAGAATCTGTCGATGAGATCAAACAAGCTGCTGGTTGTCCTGAGCATGTTAATGTTTGGGATTGACATCCCTGTGGAATGGGAAGGAATTCCTGGAGAATCACAACTTCCTGTGACCGCCAATATAGCAAGTTAAAAAAGAGTTCTTTCTTGTGTATATACCATGTATATAGTATCTTAATGCTATAGACAATAGTTTAGTTTTAGGTAAGCTGTTTAAAACTGCTGGAGCTGTAACTCCATCATTCGCAGAAACACCGATGAGTGAATACCCCTATATTCATAGTACAAGCTACATTGGAACATAGTGATTCTAATCACTGTTGCGTTTCATTTAAGATTCATAAGTGTAAGTGTAGAAAAAAGTATGACAGAAAATGGACTATTTTAGAAACAGTCTTTTATTCATTTTTTGCAAGTTACCATGGCATTTTCATGTTGTTTAAAGATGAATCTTTTTTTTCTTTCCCAAAGCATACTGAGATTTTCTATTATTTTCAAATAAAATTATCTTACCGAGACAGGTAAAATTTAAACATGCATTATCCTTATATGGTCACCAAGCGTATGGCTCACAGCAAATGCCTTTGGATTATGGACTGCAGTTTTTTGGGAGAAAAAGGAAAAAGATTTGGCATTGTAATCAGCAAGAAAAAGTCTGTAATTATTAAGACTATTAGGGGTAGAATTAAATTAAGAATGTCAAGTACCAACACAATGATGCTAATACTATATCTCTGGCATCATTACTTACAAGTGTCTCGGAAAAGCTTAGTGTGACATGAATGGGCTAATAACTTGCTGGGCAGTTGCTACCCTCCAGTTAATTGCAGAGTTTACCTAGCAGTGACAATGCAGAGAAGAAGAGATAAAAAGAGCTAGTAACGCAGTTAAATTTTTAAAAGGCATATAGAGTCATCAGTTTTAGTACTGTGAGCTACATTTCAAACTAAAAAGTTATTTGAAACAAAAGACTGAATTATTTGATTTCAATAAAGCTGAACTGAAATATATTAATTGTATTGAAATGTTAAAAGAATTAAATATGCATAATTTAGTCAAAATTGGATGGGAAAGTTCCGGTTTTGCAAAAGGACTGGTTTCCTGCAGAAAATTCCATCAAATTATTTAGACCAGCTTTACTTTTTATCATAGAGAGATTGGGGAAAAGTTAGGTTTACTGGGGAAGTTTTGTTTTGAAGCAGGTGATGTATTGGAAGGATGCAGAATGAAGAGCTTGTTCAGATTGCTGATGGGAGAAAATGAAGATACTCAGGAAGTGGTCTGTACTAAAGGGACAGGAACCTCATTCCCTAAGTGTGGCAATCAAAACCATTTGCCCATTTACGTGTCTTGCTCTCCAAATTCTTTTTCTTACTTTCTCAGGTTTTCTGTTTCAAATTCCTCCTTTCTAAATGCCTGACACAGTGGTACTCCTCTCTTTATGTTCTCATCTCCTTTTCATCTACAGTACTTGTGTTTAATGACACTTGCCTTTTGTTTAATCTTCCATCCTTAATCATAGTTTTGTCTCCTTAAGTACTAATATAAATGTTACTGCTTTTTTATTCTTGGAACTATCTATTTCTTCCTGTATGACATTTTGTCCTTCAGATCTGTTATGAAAATTCATTATTTCATCTCTTTCCACAGAGGTAGCTGAAAATCCCATCGACTTTCATATTGATACCCTTTCCGCAAGAGTCTGTGAGTTCCTTGGGCCTGTGACACATTTGTGTCTGCAATGCATTCTGCAAAAGTATCACATACTCATGACATTTTAAGAATACATAAGGAAGAATGCAAGGACAAGAGATTCACAGGGAGCAACCGTGTTGGGAACAATGATTTTTTCAGAGGACATGTTGGGCAGTACTGAGAAAAGCACCCATCAGATGAGAAACCTCAGGGAAAGGGCGGTCGTGAGTAAGTTACTGTAACTTAAGAATTGATTTGAGATGTGTCTTTTCTTTCATCAGATGAATTCCTACTTCCTCTTTATGGAATGTTATCATCACACCAAAATAAGTCATAGGATTTTATACATCATTATAGCTTATATTTAGTTTATTGTATAGCCCGTATACACCCAACCTCGACGTTTTGAAGAATACAACCAGTGGTAGCTTCAGATCATTGAAATTAACTGGTTTACCATATTTGAATAAAAATTCTTTGGCCACTAGAGGGTGTTGTAGTTCTTAGAATAGCTAGAGGAATGCTACTTTTAACTAAATTCAATGCAAAATAATCCTTGGCACAATCCTATGGTTAAGAAATTAAGGGTCAGGGAGCTTTGCTGATTTATAGCAGCTGAACATCTGCTTTGGAACACACAAAGTGACAGATTTCAAATTTATGGTTTCCCACAACAACCATGACTTGTCCCTGTTTTACATACTGTTGGCATTTTTACTGACAACTTTTATTCTTTAACATATAAACCACTTTATTCTTTTTTTTTTTTGCTTTTAAATTTCTCCACCTACAAAATTATGCTGAAATTTTTGTTTGAGTCACATTTTCTTACTTTCTTTATAACAAAAGAATAAAGAGTAATAAAATCTAATATCCTTTCCCCTGTCATTCTAAGTAGCAATTGATAGGCATCAAAGCTTCAAGAGATGATTGTGATCTAGAACTGTCTAGATGAATTAGGAACATATCCTCAATACCACATTCCTCTCAGTTAAAAACTGTGTAGATGAATAGAAGCATTTCCTCAATACTACACTCCTCTGTTAGTTAAAACAATCTATTCCTCAGATAAAATACCTTGAATGATTCATGGTCCTTGTGGACCATCGGCCATAACTGCAAGTACTAGAAAGGGTTTTCTTTGAAATTTTGCCATTAGGTGGAAAGAAGTAAGTTTCCCTGTTTTGCACGAATTAATTTTTCTTTGGGTTTTGTGAAACTATCAATTCCAGAAAGGTCTGAGCCTATTAAGAGGTGCGGTTTTTTCCCTTCTGTCCATTTGAAAGATACTAAATAGCTTTAGGTATTACATGCTCTTAGAAAACTATATGAACTCCTGAAAAGTAAGGCTAAGAAGAAAACTGCTCATTCAGCACAACAGTGGGACTGCTGCTAACACTGCTGTTAATGAAAAATAGTCATCAGATAAATCTAGAGTATTACGGCAACTCTCATCTTAAGATGGCTGGCTGCGGAAAACAGAGGAGACAGTCTGATATTCAAGCATCTTGTTGAGTCACTAGAAACGGTTGAAGTTGAAATGCCTGTTATTAAATTGTATGAAACTGGTAGTGTCAGAGCCTGTTCTGCAATTTGACATATGGGACATCCTTGCATAGTGTCCTACAAAACTTAGCATTACGTGAAGTGTGTATGGATGAGTTTCAAAATCCATTCGTCTCTACTATCACCTCACCAATTTTTTTGTTTTAAAAATCATCATAAACAGTTAGTGTTAGTATACTTTCAGTGGCACCACCTATGCACAGAGAAATCCTAGGGCAGCTTTCCTCTCCTCTTTCTTTGATAGCTTCATTCTGGAGCAGTACAACTGAAAGCAAAACTCAAGAGCTTGTCAGGAGCTGTGAATGTAAGTTTGTGCTATGATGAATCACATGACAACAGAGGAACATTTTTGGCTTGGCACCTTTTTCACATGACATTGAAAAGAAAAATCGATGTGCAGCTTAACGTAGCAAAAATTTCAACAAGCTTTGTGTATTTCAGTGAAGAAATCTGTTCATTTCAGGCAATTAGTGATGAGGATGTATACCCTAAATCTTGCATCTCTGAGCTTCCAGTGTTGTTGCATTTGCATGAGAAGTTGTTACACTGACAGAGCAAATGAAAATCCTGACTCTTCTTTTTTTTTTTTTTTTTACTTCAGAGGGTGTTTGCAATGAGCAGAACCCTTGGGGAAAGAGAAGTTTCCTCACAAACTTTCAGAAGAAAATACAAGGCCAGCAGGGAGCTGGTTATGGCTTCCCAGATTTCTGGATATTTTTTTTTTTTTTCTAGTTTGCACCAGTTGGAAACAGTTGCTGAGCAACTGGTTCCTGTGTACTCTGGCCACTCCTCATCTGTGATGAGCTTTCTTTAGGTTACCTGTATATCCTCTGTGCAATGTCATCTGGGACGGACATCTGCGTTCTATTCTGTGATGAGATGACTGGCTGAGCAGATAAGGGGAGAGCAGTACACGTTGTATACCTTGAATTTAGCAAGGCATTTAACAGTCTACCTAGTATTCCTACAGCCAAACTGGTGAGCTATGGACTGGATAAATAGTAAGGTGGGTGGAAAATTATCTCAACCATTGAGCTCTAAGGGTGGTGATCACTGGTACAAAGCTCACCTGGCAACTGGTTATGAGTGGCATGCCTCAGGGATTGATGCCAACCGTGCTTGTCTTCAGTAACAGCTTGGATGACTGGATAGAGTGCAACCTTTGCAAGTTTGCGGGTTATATGAATTGGGAAGGGTGGACAGTACACTGAGGGCAGGGCTGCTTTTGAGCCAGAAATGGCTTGTCAGGAACCTCATGAAACTTACGAAAGGCAAATGGAAGGTCCTCCTCCATCTGGGATGAAATAAGCCCGTGTAACAGCACAGGGTAGCACTGACTGGCTAAGAAGCAGATTTGTAGAAAAAGACCTGAGGTCCTTGTGGGCAGCAAGTTGCACGAGTCATCAGTGTGTCCTTCTGACAAAGAAGGCCAGCTGCATCTTGGGATACATTAGGAGGAGGATAGCCAGCAGGTGGAGGGAAGTGATGGTTCTTTCCCTCTATATGGCACTTGTGGGACCACCTCTGGAGTGGTGTGTCCAGTTTTGGGCTCCCCAGCACAGAAAAGATGTTGACATAGTGGAGCAAGTGCATCAGAGGGCCATTGAGATGCTTAGGGGGCTGGAGCACATGATGTACAAAGAGAGGCTGAGAGATGTGTTTGTTCCATCCTAAGAAGAGAATGCTAATGCAGTGAGGGGAATCTCATTGCTGTCTATGACTACCTAACAGGAGCATGTTGAGAAGACAGAGCTAGACCCTTCTCAGAGGAGCAGAATGGAAGGACAAGAGGCTGTGACCAGAAGTTAGAATATGGGAAACTCCATCCCAGTGCAAGGGGAAAACCTTTTGCCTTGAGACTGGTCAAATGCTGGAACAGGTTGCCTGGAGAGGCTGTGGAATCTCCATCCATGGAGATACTTGAAACTTGACTGGCCACTGCCTTCAGCAGCTGGATCTAAATGGACCTACATTGAGTAAGGTGTTGGTGTAAATGTTCTCTGGTGGTTCCTTCCAACCTAAATGATTCTGTCTAAGGAATTCATTACATGGTGGTCATTGAATGCGTGTGGGCTAATGCCAGTAAGAGAGATCTATCTCTCTTTATTCATATTTTTAAAGTAGAAGGTACAGGCCAATGGAGTTTCATTTTGCAGGGGGTAATATAAAGATGAAACAACCAAAATAAAGAAGAAATGAGTTATGATTTTTCATTTGTATAGTACGTTACTTAAGCCTTAGAAGTACGTGAACAGTATTATATTTATTCCACCTTCTCTGTGTCTTCTTGATATTTCATTTGATATCTTCTTTTCTCTCATAAGAACTTCCTAGGAATTGCATTCACTTTCTTGTTGCAGATAATCATGTCATGTAATTGTTTGCACACACAGATGGTGATCCATCTGAAACCTGGACTTCTTGCTCCTGCCGGTCTAACTGGAGGGCTTTTCTGTAACTTCTGATTCTCCAGCTAATTGTATTAATTGATATTATGGTTCTGTGTATTCCTACTGCTGAGAGAAGAATACTAGTATTTTTTGAAGGCTTGTCTTCAGTGGAGAGGTAAAGTCATTTTACCGAAGCTAAACTGTCTTGAGTCAGCAACTGTGTACAGAGATAGTATAAGCTATATATTGAGTGCTTTGATTAACAGCTTAGCAGTTTCCTACTTGAATTGAAGTCTCTTGGTGCTTTCCCACCCCATTACTAGCTAGAAAATTAACAGGCTTTGAGATTTCCTCCGTTGACAGTCCAGTATTTCAAAGCTTAAAAAAGAAAGGCTTGTATGTAGGTAGTAATCAGCTACAGGATCATCTTTGTTCCCTCAGGCTAATGCTCCAGAGAGGAAAAGCACCAAGACAAAACCAATGTGCAATGTATACTGAAATCTAAAGTCTGATTTCAGGTAGGTTGACTGTTGCGCATTGATAATTGATCTGTTTCTAGCCTTTCTTGGTTTTCTGTCTTGTAATGTTCCCCCACCCCACAGTTATATATTTCTTGCATCAAATAATTTTATTCAGAAATAAATGGTAGTTATAGAGACATTATAGCCTCACTATGGGATTAAATACACAGACAGTTCTGGGTGAAGACATATAAATCATAACAGTGTACTCCATCAACTTCCATTTTATACCCATAAGATGAGGCATTAAGTACAGTTTTTACCTTGTAAAATGAAGAAAGGGAAACAATAAGAATTTATTGCACCCAATAAACAAAAGGAAAGAAAGGGAATAGAATTCAAGAAATAATGTGCTAACTCAAAACAATCCAGAGATGAATATTAAGTATATATGCTATATATCTGAAGCCATTCAGTGTAATAAATAACATGGAAAAAACATTGTAAATCATAGGACCTGGTTTAGTTTCCATGCATTGTTATTTTATGTAAGATCAACCAGGTCTTATAGGAAACTACAGAGCCTTTTTTTACAATGCACTCCTTTGAACTGGGTTTGTGTAGGTAAAGACAATGAAGTGATAATGTGCCGAATGTTTCCCATGTTACCAAATGTTATCGCTACCTCGCTGTTTGCCTATAGATCTTCCTATAGCTGGGTCTTTTGCTCTCTTTTAACTTCTTAATAGGCATGGTCTGCAGTATTTAATTTCCCTGCTTGACTCTAAGTTTTGATATGTCAAAATTAATATTTTAGATTACTGAACAGAATTAGGATTCAGCACAAAAATTTGTTACTGACTTGTTGGAAACTAGGTCAGGTCTGGAAGCATCATCTCCTGCAGTGTGTTTCTGGAGCATTTCTCAACTAAAATTTAAAATTTTTAAAAGTATTTTTAATAAACACCTTACTAGCTCTTTTGCCAGTAAGGTTTTCATAAGCATGAAAAATACATTTTCCACTTATATCTAACTGTGCATGGTAAAGAAATACAGTAGTGCCGACTTATGTAATCAGAATCTTAAGTCTGAAGAGGCCTAAAGTGGGATGGATTTTCAACAATTGGTTTTGAAGGGCTGCCATTTTTCTGTACTTACCTGTGACTTCTCAACAAAACTTAGTGTTATAGAGTGTTTTTCAAGAACGAAAGTGAAACAGCTTTCACAGGGGAAAGTTTTTTAAGATTAGGCACCTGGGTCCTATGTATTCACTTTTTGTAACAGTCACGCAAACACCAGTAGTATTTCCCTAGGTAGAAGAAGGGCTCTTTCCTGTCTCAGAATAAATGATATAAAAAGCCTGGGTAGGATGGGGTTGGAAATGTTTTGATGTTGGATGCGAAGTACATCATAAAAGTCATCTTCAGTGCCTGCCCAAATTTCTGTTAGTATGAAACTTGGCATGAATGCCAGTGCCAGACCTTCAACCTTGTGTCAGCTTAAGGATCTGGCAGAGATTTGCCAGATGCTCTTCTAGCAGCTCACCTGGAACACTGAAGGCATTAGAAACTCTGCTTCGTCTTTTGAAATATAAATCTTCCTTTCCAAGTATCTCAGTACAGATTCCCAGTATTGAATGCTGTCTTCATCTATGGAGGCTTTGGATACAAATGCTTCCTCAGAATCAGCAACAGTCGAACAATGGGAGAGAGATCTGCTTTATTTCGCATCTAAAGCTAACTGAGAAGCTTTACCGAAATAATCGCCCGCATGATATATTCAGTCCCGACAGTATGTCTAAAAGGAAAAGCTTGGAGATCAGTCAGCCAAAACTCATAATCACCCTAAAGTCGTTGATAACTGCCAATATCTGGTTTCAAGCTGGAGAAAGCAATAAGCTATAATGCACTAGCTTCTTTAGGTATTTGTGAGTATAACGTCCACCGAAAAATACATTCCTCGTTACACCTCATTTTTCTCAGTTCCTTACTAGGTGTAAGAGAAACAGTTACATAACTGTGAAAGGAAAAAAACTTTTTTCTAACTAAAAGGTAGTGAAATTGTTTCATATTGAAGGAGAGAACAGAATGAAGTTGGTCAAAGGAGACCGATTTCATCAAAGAAGAAAGCAGCTGTAAGACTTAAGGTACTTCCAGAAGTGGGGAAAGAATGCACAAAACCTGAAAACCTTATTAGCACCTTGTTAGGAGAAAAATAGGTTACTAGTGTAAAGGTAAACTAATTGTAAGTAAAGTAATAATAGTTATGTCAATGTATTCTGTAAATGTTTTTAACTGTATTATTTGTTCTGGAGGTCATGCTTTTTTGCATTTTATCTCAACCTGGTTTAAGTGTGATTTAAAGTTAACAAGGCATTCCTCAGCCAAGCCTGTAAAGAATGTGTGAAGCAGGGCCATTTGGCATCTTAACAAGTGCCCTAGAAGCCCAGCACATTCTCCGCAGTGGCTAAAGTTTGCAGACTTGTTCCCTTTGTTCCCTCTGCAGCAAACAGGCAGAGAGCAAGCACCACACGTCAGGCGAAGCAGAAGTCTTTTCCAGGGACTGTTGGTGACACTGAAGGGTCTCTGACATCCAATAAGGTACTGCAGTGTAAGCCAAAAGGTAAAGATCGTAGGTGTCTCTTTTTATCTCTTTTGTTTAACTTGAATTCCTAAAGAAACAAAACATATGCAATTACTTTTGGTCTGTCTGAACATTTTTCCTTCCAACTCTCCCTAAAAGCGTCATGTGGAACCACTACATGTGCTGAAACAGAAACTGGCTGGTCAGTCACCATGTGTGTGATACCAGCCAGCCATTGCACCTTTGGCCCAGACAAACAGCTGGGATAAAAGCAAGAGCTGTGGCAGGCAAGCTCTGTGAGGGACGTAATACGTAACCTGCTAGGAGAAAAGGGCTTATTAATTCTGTTGTTCGTGAAAAAATATTTATGTTGTATAACTCTTGTTATATTTCAGTGTAAAATATTTGTCATCACAGTTGAAAATACTGATGCAAACAGATAGATTTATTCCTTGTTTTGTAATTAAGTTTAACTGCTATATTATAGATACACATATATTTTTGTTTTAAATAACTTTTTAAAAATATGATGTTCACAGCGGGGTCCTGGCCTAGTCAACTAAGCACTTTTAATAAAATAGAAAGACAACTGGTTTTTTGCTGTTCACAAGTCATACGATATCTTCCCTAAGAAAGTCATATGCTTTTTTAAAAATGCATTTTTGATCTGGAAAAATTTGATCTTTTTTCTTTTCGAATCACTGCAGACAATGAAACTTACTTCAAACATGCCTACAATTCTGTCTCTGTTTTGTATAAAGATAATTTGAACAGAAGCTTCTTAAATCGGGAGAAGGTACATGATTTAATTCTGTCACTTGCAGTGCTATAAACCATGTAATATTATAGTCTAGAACTTTGGTAGGTATACAATGCAGACTTCAGTTTGCAGAATGTATTTGTCTAGAATAAAGTTAAACTATGGAATAGTTAGTACAATCTGTTTATAAGTTTTCTTACTATTAAAAAGGAAGAAGAAGAACAAAACCAAGCTGTTTTGCTATTGCTATTAAAGTGATTAAGTAATTTACACTGCAGAGATCCATTTCCAAACTTAAGCCCTCAAACAAAACCATTGTTTTTGGAAACCGGCAGAGTACGTACAGCTCCTGGCTTCGTTCTATTTTGATGAAATGTGTCATTGATAAAAGAGAGTTCAAGCTTCCCTAAACCAATTAAAATGTTTTTGCCTCAGGTGGTAAATAAAAGCACATGATAGAACTAAAGCAGACTGGGAGAGTGGTAATCAGTACAGTAGTTCAGTATTGAACAATATTGAACACTGTAACAATAACACATAATAAATCATTTTGAAAGGTACATTGGATATATTTTTTTCAAGGACAAATAAAGTATACTCACAAGGATCAAAAGGACACCTTAGTTATTTTTATGTTCTATTTTAGAAATTATTGACAGTTCCTTTTTAAAGTAGCTTTAGCTTTCTTGACTGCAAAATATTTATGAGAATACTTTTGGGTATGGTTCAGTTAGATGTAAATATGTTTTATTGAAAGCTTTTTTCTTGGAAACATTATACAACTGTAATGTTTCATTTTTAAGAGCATTATCTTGATTTTTATACATTAAATATCTTGATCTTATAAATGAGAGATGTATTCAGCCCACTTATGCTTATATCATGCAAGCCAATGATAGACATCAGCTTGTGTTGTTGCTGTACCATCTTTCCTTTATACAACTCATTCAGTAAAAGAAAAATTATATGTATTAAGAGAAAATTTTACTAAATCCGTGACCATATTCCTGGCAATTCCAGCAGACTCAGTATTTCATCCAGAAGGATAAACAGGAATCCAAACAGACTGTTCTTTCCATTTTTTCAGTAGGATCCTATGTGGGGGGTCAGTTTGATGCAGTTCATTCACCCAAGTCCATGAAAGATAACAGTTAACAAATAGAATGGCAAAGTATGCTGCAAAACAAATAGTGTATGTTTAGAATGGAAATTATTTAAGCAATGAGGCAAAGTAAAATTTACAGTATGACTTTTGTGTTCTGACCTTCTTGAAACCAAACTTTATTTTTTCATTTTGATTAAATTACTTTTGTATTTACATCATGTTCTCAAATATGACTTCTTTTAACTAGATTACGTCCTAATTTGGGATAATTATTGTCCATTTTCAGTAAGAACTCATCCATTTTTGAGAAATATTTGCATCTGCTGGTGAGGTATAGCCATTTAAGAAAATGACCTTACATTGTTTTCCTTTGAATTGTCAAAATTTCCTTATTTGAATACAAGCATGCTGAAATACTCGGAGGCCATGAGCACAAGCCTTTACAGAGCCTAGATTTACCCTGGTCTCTGCAGTGGGACTGAGCTCTCCTGTTTTAAGCAAACAAATCTTTTACTTGTTTCAGTTGCTTGCCGAATGACTAAAACTGTGCTTTGCTTCCTTGTAACCACTTCTAGAAGTTCTGCCATTGTATTTCTTTCCCACAGATTGGCGGGGGGGGGCATTGGGATAATAATTTTTACTGCAATAAACCAAAGCTGACATTCTCTTATAGAGTTTGTCTGTCAGTAAATCATTTTTAGAACTATAAAATTCTAAAATGTACAGGAAACATTATAAACATCTTCCTGTAAAACTGCAGTTCTCTGGGCATATACGAGTTAATGAATGATTGGAATATTGTATGGTTTTACTTCCAACTTTTTATGAGCTACATTTTTTTCCCCTTTGCCAAAGAAATTTTTGAGCTGAGTTACAGGTGCCAAGGAGGTAATCAAGATCCCCATGATCAGAACTGAGTAACAGGAAGAAGTCTTGCCACTGTATTTGTATAAAATGACCATTATTCATTAGGTGCCATGTTCTAGCTATGCAGTGACATGATGCTTAACAAAGAGTTCATGCTTTCTGCACCTTCTCAACCTAAGATGAACAAAAAAGAAAGAAGAGTAAGTATCAGGATCAATAGGAGTACTGATTAATCTTTCCAACTTCTTGAAGTTGAAGAAAACCCCAATGGTTGCAAAATTATGCTGCATGATTATCAACATCTGTTTACCAGTCTCCATCTTTAATTCCAGCAGATAGTGTAAAGATGTGTTTAAAATGTTATTATTTGTGTTTGAAACTGGAATTGATTTGAAAAAAGAATATCAGATTTTTCAAACAGAAACATTTGGACAATGAGATTTTTAAGTAAAATGTAAAATATCACGTTGCAGTCAATTCAAGGTCATTCATATAATTCAAGGTCAATTCATCACAGCGATTTGTGGTCATGACCCAACAGGACCATCACTGGAAATGTTCGGTAGAGGTGACAGCTTAGCCAAGCTGCAGTGAATGGAAGAGCTGGTGAATGTCACCAAGTAAAGGGTGAAAATAAAAGTGCTATTTTGGGCTGGAGCAAGCAGAGAGCTGAGTTGTAGTTACCACCCATTTCTTCTTCCCATTACCATCCCCAGGAAAATCTATGATCAATGAGCATCCTGAAAATTGCCTTCTGTAGACTGTTCCGTACCGAAGCTTGTATTTGGCCAGTCTCAAATAACTCATTTCCCATACACTGAAGCAGCCAATAGATTAGACAATCCTGATATGTAAAAGATATATTACATAGGTCATTACATCGTCAGAAATTCAGTGTTTGGTCCTGAAAGATCACATTACTATGAATATGAAATGTATCATGTTATCTTGAATTATACCTAAACATTTGATTACATTCTTGTATTATGAGAGAAAAGGTTCACTGCAAACTGACAAATGATAGTTTGAACAGGCTGCCTCACTTAACATCAGAGCTGTAATCAGCTGAAATTTTTAGTTTTATCTGTGAGTTTTTGACCACTACTATGTTACTTTTTTTTCTGGAACCTATATTGGTTGAGGTAGGTAGAGTCCTATTGCTTTGTGACAGAGAACTAAATAGCATCACAACTAAAATTGTTACATAGACCTTAATAAGAATTCTTGAGTTATTTAATATTATTTAATCAACTTGTGGATTCAGACAATATGATAATTTAATTCCAATTTATTTTATTTTAATATATTCATACTGCTTTTATTTTATTCTTTAGCTGAATTACTGTCCTGGTTTAAGCTGGGATAGAGTTGATTGCCTTCCTAGTAGCTGGTACAGTGCTATGTTTTGAGTTCAGTATGAGGAGAATGTTGATAACACACTGATGTTTTCAGTTGTTGCTAAGTAGTGTTTAGTCTAAAGTCAAGGATTTTTCAGCTTCTCATGCCCAGCCAGCGAGAAAGCTGGAGGGGCACAAGAAGTTGGCACAGGACACAGCCAGGGCAGCTGACCCAAAGTGGCCAACGGGGAATTCCATACCATGGGACGTCCCATCTAGTATAGGAACTGGGGGGAGTGGGGGGGGGGGGGGGATCGCCGCTCGGGGACTAGCTGGGTGTTGATTGGGCGGGTGGTGAGCAATCGCACTGTGCATCATTTGTATATTCCAATCCTTTTATTATTACTGTTGTCATTTTATTAGTGTTATCATTATCATTATTAGTTTCTTCTTTTCTGTTCTATTAAACCTTTCTTATCTCAACCCATGAGTTTTACTTCTTTTCCCGATTTTCTCCCCCATCCCACTGGGGGGGGGCGGGGAGTGAGTGAGCGGCTGCGTGGTGCTTAGTTGCCGGCTGGGGTTAAACCACGACAATTACAAAATATGGGCTTTTGGAAATACATGGTTTGGATATTTCTTTTCCAGATGCTAGCTTTATAACTCTGTTAGAATAGGTCTTCTTTGTGATGGTGGTCTTGGTATCCTCTTCCTCAACAGGTGGAAAGTGGAATAGATGAGAAAAGCTCACCCAAAGTGTATTTTATTGGCAGAACTTAGTAGCACTGGGCACTAGTGACTGTCTACCTAGTAGAAAACAAGCTACACCTCATCAAAAGTGCCATCAGTTGCTCCTTAGAATACCCTTTCCTGTCACCTCTGAGGATATCCTCCAGAGCTCTCTGACACTGTGTTTGTATTGAGGTTTAATCTGGTGCAAATATTATCCATGTGTCCATTCATAAGTATGTCACTGTCGATCTATAAGCAGTGCTATACACAGTGTTTCTATTTAAGAACAAGCTAGAATGGGATAAAACACCTCTTTCCTGCTGGAAAATTTCCCTTAGGCCAAATGAATTTGACATTTCTTTACTGTCAAAAATTTACCATAAAATGCCAGGCACTCCAGGTCAAAATATAACTGGGATGCTAAAGGTAAATTCTGGAGGACCCCATATTAGCTAAAAATTTGTTGAAGTTGACATGGAGTTACTTAGTGTGTCAGCATACCCAGAGATCCTGTGGGAAATGTCTTAGATTTGGGTTAAGCTCTCAGTGGGCAGCAGTCTTCATTAGAAGGCAACACACATGCCAGAAATGGAAGTGAAAGTGAGTTTGATTAGCTTTTGCTACTGCTTAGGAAAGCTAAGACCGAATTTTCTCTTTCCCAAAGGACAGTCAAAGTCAAGGACAGTAAATATCCTTTTGAGAAGGGAGTTTGAAGTTCTTGGTGCAGCACTGTACTTTATGGGATATCCTGCTTCTATTATGCATTAGTTGACCTCTCAAAATAAATATTTGCCTTTGCAGGAAGAAAAGAGACACAACAAAAATATAATACACATCATTTCAAGCTTTAAAAAGTGCAAGATAATACCCTTTCTTTTTTCATTTTTTCAGTACCATAGCTTGGGAACCTGAAAAAGGGATTAAAGTTTCATTTTTCTGTGCACTGTATTAACAAATATAAAAGAAAATTATTGTCCCAGAGAGTTTACCAGAAAATTGCTACATCATGCAAAATGTGGCAAATGACAGCAAATGTGATAGATCCAAGAAACAATGAGGTGAGAAAATTTTTGCATGAAGAAAAAAGAATTTTAGATTTATTAAATGATACCTGTATTTTAGCATAAGCCTTGGTGCCTTCTGTATTTCCTTTTCCTTTTTACATCTCCATTTTCTGTATTGACAATGTAGAAGTTGATCAAGTAATGACAGAGAACCCCCAAATCATAGGACTTAAAGGTCTTGTTCCATTATTCTTATTCTCCAGTGCTTTGTTTGGTCTCATTTTAAAGGAACTCCATGAGACCAAAGGCATTACTGCCTTCCTGTGTCTATTCCAAACCCTTAAGAGCATTACGGGATTTCTTATATTGGTTGATATCTTTCCAGACTTTAAACATCTTTGTTCTAGATTATCCTGAGAAACTGTTCTTTATATCCTTCAAATATTTGTGGCCACCCTTTGTAACTTAGAGTCATCATAGAATCATAGAATGGTTTGGGTTGGAAGGGACCTTGAAGAACATCTAGTTGCAACCCCCCCCACCATGGGCAGGGACACCTTCCACTAGACCAGGTTGCTCAAAGCCCCAACCAACCTGGCCTTGAACACTTCCAGGGATGGAGCACCCACAACCTCTCTGGGCAACCTGTTCCAGTACCTTACCACCTCACAGTGAAGAACTTCTTCCTTACATCTAATCTAAATGTACCATCTTTCACTTTAAAGCCATTACCCCCTTGTCCTATCACTACATGCCCTTGTAAAATGTCCCTCTCCACCTTTTGTTGTAGGCCCCCTTTAGGTACGGGAAGGCTGCTATAAGGTCTCCCCAGAGCTTTCTCTTCTCCAGGCTGAACAACCCCAACTGTCTCAGCCTGTCCTCACAGGAGAGGTGTTCCACCCACTGATCATCTTCGTGGCCCTCCTCTGGACTCACTCCAACAGGTCCATGTCCTTTTTATGTTGGGGGCCCCAGAGCTGAACACAGTACTCCAGGTGGCGCCTCATGAGAGCAGAGTAGAGGGAGAGAATCACCTCCCTCAACCTGCTGGTCATGCTTCTTTTGATGCAGCCCAGGATATGGTTGGCTTTTTGGGCTGCAAACACACATTGCCAGGTCATGTTGAGCTTCTTATCAACCAACACCCCCAAGTCCTTCTCGTCAGGGCTGCTCTCAATCCGTTCTCTGTCCAGCCTGTATTTGTGTTAGGGATTGTCCCGACCCAGGTGTAGGACCTTGCACTTGGCATTGTTGAACTTCATGAGGTTCACGTGGGCCCACCTCTCAAGCCTGTCAAGGTCCCTCTGGATGGCATCCCTTCCCTCCAGTATGTCGACCTTCATGCAAGGTTTGATTTTCAGACCACTACTAGTGGCCACCAAGCACATGCATGGTGTATTCCTGTGGGTCCTCTCCAATGAAGCATAAGGAAAAAACATTGCTGTTTTCTGAGCAGTTACACAAATGTGGAGTCCTAAAAAGGCATAAAGCTTATGTGAGATTTATTTTACTGTGCCATATTTAACGTGTATTTCTTTCAGTAGCAGTCCTAGCTTCTCTGTTGCCAGCGCTCCGTTCAAGCCATTTGCTCTGTCATATACCTCCCCTGCTGCTGTGGCAATAGGTCTGGTAGTGGGGTTCCCCACTGATAAGCCAGGTCAGGAAACTAATAAAGGCTGCAGTTTTTAATTATTTTTTTTAGGTTATTTTTAGGATATCATCTTTCTGTATAGCACCAGCAGGTGATTTGTTATTTCAGATGCTATTCTGGTCTTCCACGAACCATTTTGCACAAAGTGGTTTCTTGCAGCTCATTCCAGCTGTATTTTGTTTACTAAAGACTGGAAAGATAAACAACCTGAATCTTAAAGATTCTCAAGTGCCAAATATATGTACATGTTAAAGATATTTAGTGTGATTTCCTTCAGTGCTTTGTAGCGTAACTGTTCTTATTTAAGGGTGATGATCTTAATTTTGCCGTGTTTTCCATTTCTATTTGTTACCACTCATGCTCTTGAAAGACTGAAGAAATATTGCTGCTCTTACCATAACATATACACTTGAGAAAACAGTGAAAAGGCATGTTTGTTAAGCACTCCAAGCAGTAACTGAGTATCGATGTGGCTACTTTGGCCATCCTACATACTTACTGATTTTGCATCAAAAGGTAGGAAACCGAAAGTCAGTCCCAAAGTGGTATTAAAAGTACACTCTGGTGAGTCCACTCTGGGCGCATATAAAATATCTAATCATAGCTCACTATGTCCAGACCTCGTTGTTGCTCAGAGAGCCATCCCATGTAGCTAAGCCTTGGATTCTTCCCCTTCGATCAAACTCTCCAACTGCTTCATTATTTTGTTCTTCATAGAATCATAGAATAGTTTGGGTTGGAGGGGACCTTTAAAGGTCATCTAGTGCAACCCTCCCTGCAATAGGCAGGGACATCTTCAACTAGATAAGGTTGCTCAGAGCCCCATCCAACCTGACCTTGAATGTTTCCAGGGATGGGGCATCTACCACCTCTCTGGGCAACCTTTCCCAGTGTTTCACTACCCTGACCGTAAAAAATTTCTTCCTTATATCTAGTCTAAATCTACCCTCTTTTAGTTTAAAACCATTACCCCTTGTCCTATCACAACAGGCCCTGCTAAAATGTTTGTCCCCATCTTTCTTGTAAGGCCCCTTTAAGTACTGAAAGGCCTCAATAAGGTGTCCCAAGAGCCTTCTCTTCTCCAGACTGAACAACCCCAACTCTCTCAACCTTTCTTCATAGGAGAGGTGTTCCATCCCTCCGATTATTTTTGTGGCCCTCCTCTGGAACCACTCCAACAGATCCATGTCTTTTTTGTACTGAAGGCTCCAGAGCTGGAGGCAGTACTCCAGGTGGGGTCTCACCAGAGCGGAGTAGAAGGGCAGAATCACCCCCCTTGACTTGCTGGTCACACTTCTTTTGATGCAGCCCAGGGTACTGTTGGCTTTCTGGGCTGCGTGTGCACATTGCTGGCTCATGTCCAGCTTTTCATCCACCAGTACCCCCAAGTCCTTCTTGGCAGGGCTGCTCTCAATCCCTTCATCCCCCAGCCTGTATTGATACTGGAGGTTGCCCCAACCCAGGTGCAGAACCTTGCAATTGACTTCGTTGAACTTCATGATGTTCACGTGGGCCCACTTCTGAAGCCTGTGCAGGTCCCTCTGGATGGCATCCCATCCCTCAGGCATGTCAACCTCACCACTCAGCTTGGTGTCATCTGCAGACTTCATGAGGGTGCACTCAATTCCACTCTCTTGTGTCATTGATTAAGATATTAAACAGTACTTGTTCACTTGATTCTCGTGTTTTACAGAGCAGGACTTGGTATCCCCGAGTTCTGGGACAGGAACAGGGTAGCTCACTGCTGTCTTTCTGTTTCCACTCTCCTGTACGTGTCAAATCCCTAGCAGTGTTAGAGCAGCTCAGTCCCTTTGTGGATTTTACTTCTGAAGAAACATATTTCCAACCTAAAATATCTAAAACATTCCTATGCTTAGTGAAGAATGGAAAATGACAGTACTGGCTTCATGCTACATAAAGTTTCACATGCTTGTGGAATCTCTCTGCTATCATCTTTACCAAAACCTATGTTTAAGAGCTGTCCAGGTCGCTTTTTGCTTGTTATTCACTGCTTTATGTGATTGTTATGGTGCTGACATCTTCACTGATCCTGCTGCTCCCCATCCTGACGCTGCATTTGGTTTTGCACTGGCTAGACCTACTTATCTCCCTCTGACTGGACTGCTTACTTGGCACACAGGTGAAGAAGACATATGAACAGTAGTGAAAAGAATACTCCTGTATCTTTTTTTTGACTTGAGCAATTGGTCAATGAGATATTTCTTTTAGGAGAAGTTGTTGAGGGAGTCAGGTGTCTTGGTATCATCCTTTTTATTTACAAAGAGTGCTCAAAATGACAGGAATTATAAGCCTCTTTCAGATAGCAATTGGCATAACTCTTGCTGGGCTTTTTTTAGGGCTATAATCTCAGTGTTGTTCAGGACATATTGTTGATTTATTGATTCTTTCTCTTCATGTCTTTGGTCTTTCTGCCTCAATTGCACAAAACAGTATTCTGCAAAAATCCCTCCACCTGCATAATTGATGTGCCTTCATTTGTCTGTCATATGTGCTTGCTCCTAAGTTGATGCAACTATTGCTTCACGTTATGTTGTTCCATGAAGGAGTTCAAGGGCATCTTACAACTCTCTTTTTCTGCCTACTAAGAAAGCACTCAAGTGATCAAAGTGGAGCCCTTCCTAGAAAAAATATTAATATAAGTACATAGTGCACAGTAAGGTGCATGGTTGGTGTGATGGGTTTAAATGTTTTAGAGTAACCTAATTTTAACAGAAATATCTGATACAAAACTGATATGGTGCTACAGTTGGAGCAAATAGGAATTAATGCACAAATCATGTTAGACAGGTAAAATGATGTAGCTTTTGTTTTTAAGTGAAAATCCAGTTGGTGGCAGGTCACAAGTGGTGTTCCTCAGGGCTCGGTGTTGGGCCCTGTTCTGTTTAATATCTTTATCAATTATTTGGATGAGGGGATTGAGTGCACCCTCAGCAAGTTTGCAGATGACACCAAGTTGGGAGGCAGGGGTGATCTGCTCGAGGGTAGGAAGGCTCTCCAGAGAGATCTGGACAGGCTGGATCAATGAGCTGAGGCCAATCGTATGAAGTTCAACAAGGCCGAGTGGCGGGTCCTGCACTTCGGTCACGGCAACCCCATGCAGCGCTACAGGCTTGGGGAAGAGTGGCTGGAAAGCTGCCCGGTGGAAAAGGACCTGGGGGTGTTGGTCGACAGCCGGCTGAATATGAGCCGGCAGTGTGCCCAGGTGGCCAAGAAGGCCAATGGCATCCTGGCCTGTATCAGAAATAGTGTGGCCAGCAGGAGCAGGGAGGTGATTGTTCCCCTGTACTCGGCACTGGTGAGGCCGCACCTCGAGTACTGTGTTCAGTTTTGGGCCCCTCACTACAGGAAAGACATTGAGGTGCTGGAGCGTGTCCAGAGAAGGGCAACCAAGTTGGTGAGGGGCCTGGAGCACAAGTCTTATGAGGAGCGGCTGAGGGAACTGGGGTTGTTCAGCCTGGAGAAAAGGAGGCTGAGGGGAGACCTTGTCGCTCTCTACAACTACCTGAAAGGGGGTTGTGGTGAGGTGGGTGCTGGTCTCTTCTGTCAGGTGGCTGGAGGCAGGACGAGAGGAAATGGCCTCAAGTTATGGCAAGGGAGATTTAGGTTAGATATTAGGAAAAATTTCTTTACTGAGAGGGTGTATTGGTTTTGTGTGGCAAGGTTTTGGTAGTGGGGGGGGGTTACAGGGGTGGTTTCTGTAAGAAGTTGCTGGAAGCTTCCCCTGTGTTCGAGAGAGAGCCAATACCAGCCGGCTCTAAGACGGACCCGCCGCCGGCCAAGGCCGAGCCAATCAGTGATAGTGGTAACGCCTCTGTGATAACATTTTTAAGAAGGAAAAAGTTGGGACAGGCAGTATACGGCAGCCGGAGAGAGGAGTGAGAACATGTAAGAGAAACAACCCTGCGGACACCAAGGTCAGTGAAGAAGGAGGGGGAGGAGATGCTCCAGGTGCCGGAGCAGAGATTCCCCTGTAGCCCGTGGTGAAGACCATGGTGAGGCAGGCTGTCCCCCTGCAGTCCATGGAGGTCCACGGTGAAGCAGATATCCACCTGTAGCCCGTGGAGGACCCCACGCCGGAGCAGGTGGATGCCCGAAGGAGGCTGTGACCCCGTGGGAAGCCCGCGCTGGAGCAGGCTCCTGGCAGGACCTGCGGATCTGTGGAGAGAGGAGCCCATGGAGCAGGTTTTCTGGCAGGACTTGTGACCCCGTGGGGGACCCACGCTGGAGCAGTGTGCTCCTGAAGGACTGCACACCGTGGAAAGGACCCATGCTGGAGCAGTTCGTGAAGAACTGCAGCCCGTGGGAAGGACCCACATTGGAGAAGTTTGTGGTCAGCTGTCTCTCATGGAAGGGACCCCACGCTGGAGCAGGGGAAGAGTGTGATGAGTCCTGCCCCTGAGGAGGTTGAAGCGGCAGAAAACAACGTGTGATGAACTGACCATAAACCCCATTCCCCATCCCCCTGTGCCGCTGGGGGGGTTGGTAGAGAATCCGGGAGTAAAGTTGTGCCCGGGAAGAAGGGAAGGGTGGAGGGAAGGTGTTCTGAGATTTGGTTTTATTTCTCATTACCCTACTCTGGTTGATTTGTAATAAAGTGAGTTAATTTTCCCCAAGTTGAGTCTGTTTTGCCCGTGACGGTAAGTGGTGAGTGATCTCTCTCCTGTCCTTATCTCGACCCACAAGCTCTTTGTTATATTTTCTCTCCCCTGTCCAGCTGAGGAGGGGGAGTGATAGAACGGCTTTGGTGGGCACCTGGCAATACGCCAGGGTCAACCCATCACAGAGGGTTGTCAGGCATTGGAACAGACTGCCCAGGGAAGTTGTTGAGTCACCATCCCTGGAGGTATTCAAAAAGCGAGTAGACAGGGTTCTCCAGAGCATGGTTTAGTGGGCATGGTTGATGGTTGGACTTGATGATCTTGAAGGTCTTTTCCAACCTAAATGATTCTATGATTCTATAAGGAGAATAAAGGGAAGAGTCCCATGCCCATAGGAGATCCTAGTGGATATTAGTCCAGACTTACTGAATGGAGAGACTGAGACACTTGGGGTTAAGTGACCTAGAATAATCTCACACATATAAGTTTGTAAGTAGAGTATCATGCTCCTTGTATCTTATCTTATTCAAACTGAGAGGGGAATAGGTGAAAAATCAAGTTTATACAATTTGTCAGCTACTAAGCTAATTACTATATCATGTGGGTTCCAGGCTTTGTGATACAAAAATAATTTTTGTTCATTTTGAGCATTTTGAAGCCATGTGCCTTTGCCATCACCTCTGATAATTTTTGCTGTTACTGTTTAATTATGAATTATATTTTCCAACAATTCATGAGTAAAGTGTCCTTAAATGGCTGAACTTGCTGCATTGCTAAGTGCAAGGGAATGTATGCTCTGAAGCTTTTTTAATGTCATGCAGAAATAAGTATGTCACCTGGGAAAACAAAACTACTCACATATTATTTCATGGTGGGGTCTTTCTCCCTCAAGTCATACTTTCTTGAAAGAAATAACCTGAATTAACTCTGCAATGAAGGCTAATAGCCTGCTTGAATAGAACCTGTGGCCCTTGAATTTTATTACAGAGCTTTGATTCCTAGACTTCTCTACCTTACTTTTTTCATAGACTAATGTTATTTTTCAGGTGGAGGGGAATAAGAAAAAAAATATTAAATGCTGCTAGGATGTTTTCTTCATCCACTTTTAATTCCATGCTCCACAAACCTAAGAAACAATAGCAGTATCTCTCTGGCTTTAACCAGTAATTTTGGATCTAAATCCAACTGTCATGGACATAAGCACAGCTCTTTTATTCCTCTGTAGAAAAACATGATAATGAACTTAGCACTGGACACAAGTATCACATACAAGCTCAGTTTATAGAAATGTGCAATAGTTTGAACACAAACAGTAGCAACAAAACAGCTAGAAGAAATGGGAGAAACATGGCTATGCCATTCCCCCAAATTAACAGAAATTGACTTTTTTTTTATTATGTACGAGGAATGTCAGGAGTATTAAATATCATGATTTTAGAAACAAAGAAAATGGATGAGATCATCGTGTGTGTTTGGCAACAATACTAACACAGAACTATGCTGTTTCCAATTAACAGTGGAGTGATACTGAAATATATTTCATTAATATACAGGTAAAGGGGCTTTACTGCTAATCAGAATGAATTGCTGCATGCAACGCAGAGCTGCTACAGGTCTTTAAATTGCTTTTGCCTTGCTGTATGGATATAGCAGGAACATAGCTTAATACATTTTTTACATGATGTAATTTTGTCTAGCTCATACAATGTCAGGGTAATAATAATGATATTCTAATATTAATGCAAGCACAAGATATACATATTGATGAATAATGGTCATATGTTTTTGGATCTCCTTGCCAAGTCATATTAAAATGACAAATAATTGCCATTGCTTCAGAGAAATGGTACAGGCTCTGTAGTCAAAAAGCACATTAGGGACACACAGCGTCCATTTGTTATCCTTTGTCAGGAAAACATGGTTCTTTAATGAAAGTGAATGAAAGGACACTGATTGAGGACAGTGACACTAAACCTCTTTCTCAACAGGAGCCATGACATGAGTATTAATAAGCAGATTGAAAGGTTAAGACTTAGCTTTGAAACTCTGGAAGCACAGTAGAATCTGAAATAACTCCCCCCTCATAATATGGGGAAAATCACAGTGTAAAATGCATTGTAAAAGCCTTCTGGCCACAGGAGGGTAAAGCGGATGGAAATTGGTTCCCAGACAATTCAGGCAAATGCCATTTAAAATCTTAACCCAAATACATTTTTGTTAAAGTCTTGCTTTTAATTCTGTCTTGATAAATGATCCCTTTCCCTCTCATTATCCCCTCCCTCTTTGCTCCCAGTACTATAAAAATGCTAACAAAATCCACCTGGGCATTTCCCAAGCATTAGTGAGAGTAGTTGAGAAAGTAAGGGCACAAAGATACAGCCTGAGTAAGTATAAAACAGGAACCTAGAACGATGCATTTAGTAAGAATTCAATATGTATGTTACTCGGGAGAATGAAGAAATATCAGTATAAGGAAAAGATTTTTGAATGCTTGATGCATTATGGTGATCACTTACTAATTACTGAGAACCTAGAGGAGCCAGCTGGGGTCATGGAAGAGTCTGAAACAGGCAGTCCCTGATCCTGCTGAGCTCTGTACTTCTGTGTGGTCCCACTGGGGCCAGCAGTGCACGCAAGGGGGCAATGCAAATGTGTGTGTCTCTGGGAGGTAGTGGCTGGGGCTGCTGTGTCTCTCTTGATAAGGTTTTGCCTCTCTGAAACTCTGTATGATCTGCACAAACTCCGTATGATCACAATCTCTGACCACCTTTGCAGGTTTATGTTCCTTTTATGGTCCCATTTTTCTATGCACAGAAAATATCTTCCAGGAATTTGATGGTTTTAGTGTTATAGGAAAAAGCCCTGTAATACTAAAATATCATTTTCTCCATGCCAGTAGCAAAGCTGGGTGAAATGCCCAAAGTTTAGAGGTGTTTGAATGCAGAGACTGGTTCTGTTCATTACAGAGATAAAGTGAGCTGCGATGTTCACAATTAGATTTCCGTATATTCAACCAAGGTTAGAAGACTCTAACTGAGTGTCTCACCTCCTAAAGGTCTGATAATATGGCAAACCATTGCACGCATTGAAGAAACGCATTTCAATACAGATTTAAATGCATTTAAGTGGTTGTAATGAGTTTGAAGTATTTGGTTTATCTGTCGGCAAGGTTAATAATGATGTGGGCCAAGTCTACACCAGCAAATTAAGAGGGCCTGGGACTATTTTCTGATGCAGAAGCCAACAGCATGGCACAACGCATGTTCATATTATTAAATGCTTTTAGTCTTCAAACAGGTTGCCTCCATGCATGCTGCCAGCTGAGACTATTTGCCAGCTTGTGGTAACTCCTAAACTGTGCTTAGGAATTGGCTGAGACAGCTAGTTGAAACAGGGCAAAATTATATCATGTATTTTTCTAATAATTGCATGATAGAGGAGTTCCAGTGTTCACTGGTGCTGTTTTGTTTAATGGTATATCTGTAGGTAACAGGCTGGTAACAGACTGATTTCTTCAGTAAACAGTCATTGAATCAATACAAGTTGATGTTATTTTATATTCAATGTAGGGAAACGGTGGAGATTTTAAGGATGAAATGGCCACAGAAAATAATCTAAGAGGACACTGTGAGATGATTAAATTTAAATTAAAGAAAATGTAACAGTAATTTGCATTGATCTGATCAATGGAGAGCAATAGCAACATTTTCTGTCAAGCAAGGGGCCACCATCTGTTGGAAATAACAGAGGAAAAAAAAGAGTATATATGTGTGTGCTGGTGAAATGATGAAAATCCTCAGCTCACTTCTGGGTCTTCTGATCAGCTATGCTGCATGTATGTTGGATCCTGAAGCTTTCTCTTGGACCTCACCATTAATTCCTTCCCAGGGGAAATCCAAGTGTATTTGTTAGCTAGACGGTCTAGTTCACTCCAGGGACTGCTTCTCATATACAGATAGGGAGAGCTTAAACATATGTTTAATTCCCTTTGCCCTGTGTAGCCATCCAACCCTGTTTCTGCAAACCCACTACCTCTCATATATCACACACGTCCAAACTGCCCTTGGTCTGACATTACTCTGGCATACTGCAATTCAGTTTCCCTTTTGTTTTGGGCACTTTAACTGGAAAGCCACAAGAGAATCAGTATTAATTCTTAGGGCCACAGGATTATCACGCAGGCACCACGGCGGACCCGGATCAAGTGCTATGCAATTTAGACATGGTTGGTGCTCACTAGAAAAAGGACTGCATGTCCCAAGCAGTGCGGGCATGAGTAAGTCTGCACCATTTGTCGCTGTGTCCTCTGCTGTTACCTGTAGTAGGTGCCTTAAGCAATGTGGACACAGTCTTAGTCAGTCAAAGGGTAGCTCTGAAATTAGTTGGATGCAGGACTGTGAAAAGTAAGCAGTCTTAGGATATATCAGGTGAAATGTTTCTAAGAGAGAGGGAAATGTGAATGCCATTTTATAAGGCCCTAGTGAGATCTTATCTGGAGTACTGATAAAATTCTGCTCACTTATCTATAATAAAGCTGAAATCAAGTAGAAACAATTGCAAAGAAAAGTTCCCTGGATGATCAAGGAGCTGGAGATCACAGCAGGGTTTTATTAGTCTTGCAAAAAGTAAGCTGGAAGAGGATGCAATTGTTTTAATTACATCGAGAAGGTGGACACTGAGGGATTGAGAATTGCCTAAACTCAAGGACATTGTTGACTCAAACCAAACGAGTAAACATATATATAAATAAATTTAGGCTAAAACATAAAGAAATATCACAAACTTTAGGAGAGAGAGCTTGTGAAAATCTTGTGTGTGGGCTGTGGAGACAAGACACCTGGTTTTTCAGGTGGAGCTTGATGAATGTAGGAAAGGAATTATATGACTTGGTTGTTTAGGATATCACAGGGCTGATGGTCCAGAGATTGTTGCATGACTATCTATTTCATCTATCCCAAATATTGTAGAAATCTTGTTCATATAAAGCATTCCAATGTTACAGTTTGTTAGCTGCTCTTTTAACCTGTAAGAATTTAAATAATTGTCATTCTTGAAATAATTTATTATTTTTACATTGAACAAAGTACCTATGGGATTTCAATGTCTAGCTGTATCAAGCACAGGTTAAAATACAGATACCTGTACCTTAAATGAGAAACTGGACGCATACATTCAGAAATGCCTCACTGATATATTGTGTATTGTGTATTTTCATGTAAATATTGTGTCATGCAATTTGAACTTCGCAAATTTTAAAAATTTAGCCCTTGATAATGTGGGTTGTTTGAATGGAGTATCTGTTGCCTGAGGTTTTTTAAGGTTCTTCTTTTGTTTTGCTTCATTTCTGATCTGTGGTGAGGCTTGTTCTGGCAATGACAGGAGGGACAAATTGTTCATAGATCTTGCATGCCATTCCTGATACAGTATATTTTCAGTACTGTAGTTCTCATGTGCAGTGTTAGAAGTAGCTGAATGAAGAGACAGAACGCCAATATCTTGGTAAATAATGGACTTATTTTTCTTGCTGATAGTCTGATCTTTCTGGAGCTCCCCCGCAGAATCCCAGGCCCTAATGAGACTGGCCTCCACAATCCAGTAATGGGCTTGCGTTGTGACTAGCTGTATTTTTTCATGGAGGGAGTCAGTTTTGAGGAATTTTAAGAAATCAAAGCGGAGGATCTGAGGCTGGTTATATTGTACTGGAATTCATTGCAAAAGACTTTTTACATTATTTTGTACTATAATAGTATATACTTTTACAATTTTCCTTTCAAAAACAAGAGCTATCTTTATGGCTGTGAGGTAAACTAATTCATTGGTGAATTCAATTCAAGAAATATTCTGAGTCTTCAAATAGACAATAGCAGTCATTAAAGGCATTCACAATACTGGTTTCGTATCAGTTTTATATTTACAGGAATAATACACATACAAAATGTGTATTTAAATGTATTTTAAAATTTATTGTTATAACAAACAGCATCAAAAATGACTGTCATTGAAAGGAACTAGATAGAAATGTATCCATGATTCCCTTTTCATACATGAGGTATAAAGAATACTCTTTTCCCTAGTTAGGCAGTCAGTTAGGCTTTTAACCAGTGTTTAACAACACCAACAGTTCCCCTTTGTCCTCATGGCCCTTCGGGTAGTCAGTGCCTGCTATTATATTTAACCTAAATAGCAGCCTCATTTGTGATAGTTGTACTCAGCCATTTATTATTCACAGCTTATTAGAGTGGGAGTTAAAGACAGATTGCTGTAGTTTTCCATTTTTCATGGAGGTTAGGCAAAAATATTTCCTAGCGTAACCAACACAGAGTCCCACTACGGGAGATGCCTCCACCTTGTAAACTGTGGGTCCTGTAACCAGACAGCCCTTCTACTTCATCGCAGCTTGGGAAATTCTCCATCAGCTGAAGAGATAACAGCATACGCATACCCGTACACAGTTTATCATCTTGGATATCATCTCCAGTGATGACTGTAAAAGTTTATTGCCCCCAAAAGCAGGAATAGAAAAAGCTATGGGCAGCCCCTATCCTTGACTAAGCACTGCTAGTTGCCATTGAATTTTGTGGATGGGCAGTGCTTTGGCCCCAAAGCATCATCTTTATGAATTTTATAACAAATTAGTAACGTGTGTCTTCAGTGGAACTCTGTTACTCCTGCAGCAGAGAGCTAATGAACCTTCCTGTATGATTAGACTTGGAAAGTTTCAATTTATAAATAGGCAAATAATTAATACTTCCAAAAACTATTTCCCCAATGTTATTTTAATGACTTAATTTTTACACTAATTAGACAATCTGGTTTAAAATTCATATAAAGGTAGGGATGTTAATGCAAAACCCCAAAATGTCAAAATCAAGACTCAATATATTTGAATACAGAATCATAATATTTTTCTAATCGTATTTTCTAATCAGATTAATCACATAAATTCATTTAAATATCTTTTTTTTTCCAGCTCTTCTTATAGGAGAAACTCAGTCAACAGTTCCTGAGTAATGTCCAGCTTCTCAGAGAGATTAAGGTGTCTAAATAGCTTTGAAGTTTGGGGAATAAATGCCTTAGTTTAAATGTGCAAGGAACTGAACAGACTTAATTTTGCCCATGTTTACCTCCATCTGCTTTAATCTTGCCATGTCTGAAATGAAACTGCTTACATGCGTAAAGTAAAGCCTGTACCTAAATTATATTATTGCCTGAATCAGGATCAGAATCTTGAATATTTACTTGAAGTCAAATGCTTTCAGTGTCCCATCTCATTCCTACCTAAGATATGTTTTTTCCTTTGATTTCAGAAGGAATCGAATACAAATATTCTTCACTGCCTTGAAATAATTTATACAAAACCCATTAATTCAAGTCCATAACTGTGACAAACCCAGCAATTTTTGGGGTTGATTTTGAGTGGATGGAGAAGTCAACAGCCATCTCTACTTGCCAAGGAAAAGAGAATCCCTTGAGTTTCCAGAACCTGCTGCCAGACACGCAGTCTTCTCACCAGGTGGAAGGGTGCTCTGCATGGGAAGATAATGGAGGTGCCGGCCAGACTGGATGGAACTGAATAATTAAAGAAGCTTGTAAATTATGTTGCCATCAAATGCTGGAGGATATGGTCCTGCTGCAGGAAAAGAACTGCCTCTTGTGTATCTGAGGCATTTTTCAGAAGATATTAAGGATGAATATTGGATGCATAATTAGGTTTTCTTGAAGGTATGTTGATACGTTAGAGGTAGATCATGCAATAATTTATATTATCCCACATTACCTATACTTTGACTGAGCAGTTGTATCACTGCTTGTATTTCTGCATCTCCAGTTGATATTTTTCTAGAATAAATATATTTTAGAAAATGGAAGATTATAGTTGCTGCTCTCTACATGCAACATGCCTTTTTTTATTTCTTTCTCTTCATTTTATTCCCTTTACATATTTTCATCCCCCCTTTAATTTAATGGGAACCATACACAGAAGTCAGGCAGATAAATGTACTGAAACCTGGTTAGCATTTAATCTCTTTTTAGATAAATGCAAATATTGCTGTTGATGGTACCGGAGCCTTGTCCAGCAGTCATCTGAGGAACTTGCTCATCCATTTTTCAGTGTGTCCATTACTATCAGTCATGAAGATTGTGATCCAGAATATTCGTTCTTGACGAAAACAATAGAATTAAGCCACAGGGCTTCAGAAAATTGCTTTCATATTCAAGCAGTGCTACACATATACAGACACCTTGTTGATGATTTTCCTGCCCTGAAGAAAATATATTGCTGCTGCCACAAACCTGTCTTTTGGCACTTTGTCACTTACAAGTGATGATAAAATTGCAACAAAGAGACTTCTTTTTAATCTCATAGGTCATCGTTTGTACTCTGGACAGTCCTCCCTTTGTCCTCTCATTTAGTTTAGATAAGGTGGAAAAATCCTCTTAGTTGCTTCTAAACTTCTCTTAAAAATACAAAACAAAAAAAATTCAGCCTCGATGTACCCTCAAATTTTGAACATGACAACTTTTTTCTTCATGTTTCTCATTTAGATCAAAAGCTCTGTGTACATTTTAAATATATATTTTTTTGGCAGCTGAATTGCAGGCAGACTTTTTGATTTATAGATTTGCATCAAACTGTAAACCTTAAGAGAGACATTTAATCCCTTTAATTTTGTGAGAATCCCAGAATCATGTGATAATTGTATTACTGATTTTCTGACCTTTATTATATCCATTTGTTACTGCTAAATGCTTAGCATAATTTTTTAAATTCAGTCATCCAGTCCATCAATTCAAAGTTGCAGAAAACTTGTGACAGTTAGAAAGACAGAAAAATTCTGAATAAATCCACGTACATGTTGAATATTTTGAAGCTAGACTTTCACACCATTTGTACAAACAGCAATTTATCTGGCTACATTCTGTTTGATTTTTTTTTCTACATTTGTTGGGAGATTTTTCTCATCTTTGTCAGCTTGCTCTTCAGCTTTATACCTCAGTGAAGTTCCAAACCTCTCTGTGACATAAAAAGTCTACTGCCATGGGATTTTGATGCAGCAAATGCAGCATTTTGTCTCCTGTCTGCGCTCTCTTCCAGTCTGTCTCTTCCAGTTGGAGGTATGGAAAGAGCAAAGAAGAAAAAGAGGCTTAAAATCTCCTGAAAAGGGCAGCAGAAGAAGGTACCCTTGCAGTATGTTTTCCTCTGTCCACACTGTACATCAGGCTTGTCTGCTCCTCTCCTGTACATCTGACAACCGGCATCCAGGAACAGGACAGGGTAGGAGTGAGGTGGAACCAAAACTGGTGTCATACTTTTTATGTTGGGGTTAAACATACTGTTTAGAAAAATTAAGGGGTGCTATCAATACCTAGGACAGTTTCTCTACCTTTTCTCTCTTACTTTGGTCCCCCTGATTACCACCAAGCAGAGGCTGTGAAGGCATTGCACGTTCCCTAGGATGAAGGAGCAGTCAGCTCCTGCAATCCCCATTGCACACAAGGGCTTGAAGAGAAAGGAAGAGACAGACCCAGAAATTCAAAGTTTACTGATTTGAGTACAACCTCCAGAAGCCTAGGACATTCACGGTTCCTCCTGTGAGAAAGCCAAGCATTAAGAACTACAGAAATGGACACTTAGGTGCCTAAATAACCATTAAAGGCCAAACTCTCTGTAAGTGCCCACGGGAAACAAGCCTTATCACTCTGGGTGGAGGGATCCTTGTGTTCAAACTGATCACTACTGAGGATAATAGACAGATTACTCATTTACCTGGATTTGGCCCCTATGAATAGAAAAGTCCTGGGCCTCCTGCCGGTGTCACCTTCCCTCATCTCATAAAGTCACTGCAGATTCACCGATATAAACTGGCAAAAGCAGAATTAGCCACAATGAGCATTCTTGCTTCTTCGTGGGACTCTTCACAGAGTGGGCTGAACTTGAAGATAATGAACCACCATTGTCTAGTTTAATTGTACTGCTTGAAAACCTTCACAATAAATAAAGATGCATGCCTAAATAGCTAAGTTCAGAAAATTCTTTTTTCACAAGTTAAACTGCCTTTTTAGAGTTACTAATTATTCTTTTTCATTCTTACATTTGCCGTATTAATTTTAATTTTCTGCTAGGTGTTTATAGAATAAATATATCCAGACACCTTTCCCTGTTCAGGATTACTCTATAGTAATCTTCAAAACTAGCAGCTTCAAAAAGAAATAGTTTGGAACAGAAACAGATTTCTATGATATCCTGAATAACTGCAATGCTTAAGAATACTAATACGGAAGTTTCACAGCCAAAGAAACAGTCTACGGTGCAGAACAATATTTTGCAGGAGTTACTGGGCCTGAGATGTTTGGACCTAAGATGTAAAAAGCAATTCCTCAAAAAAAATTGTAAATATTGTTGTTCAAAATAATTTCTCGGTGTAACACTGTATCACAAATAATTATATAAGTGAGGGGACGTTACTTTTAAGACAAGCTTTCTCTCAAACGCTTTTATTACATAAGTCACCTCCTCCTGACCTTATGCTGATCACATAAGATTTTGCAACGGTATCATAAAAATGCATGTGCTTCCTTGTCAAAAATAAATAAAAAAAGGCAAGAGCAAGAGGATTTCCTCGACTACAGACTATAAAATAGAAGCAGAAAATTATGGGAAAAAACCCCAACAAAATGATGAAAAGCATGAGCAATTTTAAGACTCTGATTGATGGAATTTTCTCAAAATTTTAGGAGGCTTTTGAAGTATTAGTGCATTCCACAGCAACCACTGGTAGTTTCTGAACTCATATTTTAAGGCTGTATTTATACCAGAGGCTCAGTTCTGAACTCAGATACAAGCTATTTTACCCTTGCGTATGTAATAAAATTAGTCACACTCCTGCTGTGCTTATACAGGGCTGCTCGTGTGCCTGGGGCAAACTCAGCAGCATGGCTTCACGCCTGTGCTCTGATGTTTGGCCCTGGTTACCCTGTCTCACACAGACCTGCTGTGCCAAAAAGGGACAACGCACTGCAGCTGTCCTGATTCTAACGGTATCTTATACTCAAACATTGAATTACTGTGTAGCCCAGTTCAAAAACTCCTGGATGAGACCCGTTAAGGCCAAATGCAGGAGGAGTTGTGCTGAACCAGCATGGGTGGCTGAAGCTGAGGCTTCATCTTGTCCTGCACTAGGAACGAGACACATCTGTCTCCAAGCGGTATAGCTGGGGTAAATGTGAGCGTACCATGAGAGTGGTAAAGGGTGTAAGAGAGACAGGAGTGTTAACGTAATTGTGTTGTGCCAAATCTTTGCTCTGGGTTTACAAAACACTTTTTTAATTCGGCAGGTAATTCAGCATTTAGCAATAATTTTGCCAGCTCTGGCATTTTGCCTGTATGTAGCTGTTAATGTTCTTATTCATTTTTTTTCTTTTTGTTTTGTTTTGTTTTGTTTTTTATTTCTGCAGCAATCCTCTAGTATTTAATCATGTCTCTCTATGTTGTTATTTTTTTGTTTAGTGAAGCAAAGCTTCTCTATTACAGTCCTGAATCTCCACACTTGGGATCCCCGCGGTAACCCTGGCAACCTCGTTAGCAGGGTGGGCTACAGCTTCAGCACCTCTCGCTGCCCCCCCCCCCCAGCCCCCAGCGCAGCAGCAGCAGCGAGCTGCTGCCTGAGCTGGAGCGCGTCACCGCGCCTGCTGAAATGTCACCGGGGCGCTTGGCGTTGAGGCTGCAAGGCTGATGCCTGCATGCAGTTACGCACTTGGTTTTGCATGATCACCTAGTCCCCTTTTATAAAAAAACCTATTTAGATTAAGCCTCTAACGTCATTTTTGAGAGGGTGGTAAGGTGCTACCACATAATTCTTCATCAAAGTAGGTGGCAGGGCTGAGCCCAAACATGCTTTGTCGGCTTTTGAGATTTTGACATTATTACTCATACTGGAAACTACAAGGCAAGCTCTTTTAAATTCTTTTTTAATCCACTAATTGAGTAAGTAATTCTGTGTTTGCTATAGATAAAAAATTTTTAAAGAAGAAGGTATTTTCTATCCTATTCTATAGGGTTCTTGAGCACTCACTCTGTTAGCATAATCAATAACCTATTAACATAATCAATATTACATTCTCCAGTATCATCTATTAAATTATACATCCATAAGGACATGCAAAATTAGTATGCACCATACAAATCTAACCTGATTTTTCTTTTTTACAGGTATTTCCCAAGATTCTTTCTTCCTATTTCATATATGTGTACTTAAAAAACATAATTAGGAAGGAAATTTTGGACTGATAGGCATAATATATGGGCTGTTCCTTTCTTGAGAGATGTTGACAGTTGCTGTGGCTTCAAGATGGAGCACTCTACATGGTTAAAATTCCTTCAAACTGAACTACTGTAAATTTTTAAATCGTAAATGCTCACTGCAGTCCTCTGGTTCAAGCAATCCTGCTAAGTGTTCCAGATCTTCTCTCCAATATCTTTCTGGTTTATGGGTTGCTTCAGTTTTGTTGCTTTCCAGGGTGCTAACTTTAGTATGTTCACGTTTCTGAGAGCCAATATAGTTACCTTTTTTCTCTAGATCTAGTATTTCTCAAAAGAATTCATCCTAGAAGGTTCCAAAAACAACTGACCCTTCAGAAGAATAAATGTTGTTTGCAGAATGTCTTAAACTTTTTAAACAGATCACTTTATATATGTTAGTGACTTAGTTTACCCTTCATTAAAATCCCAGGGGATAAAAGTTTGCTTTTACTTTTACTCTTCAAAATTCAGCATGTGAAATACATTGATTTATTGATATTAGTTTAACCAAGCCAAGAAGTTGCTTAAGTATTGGGGCTTTCTGTGACAATTGAATTGAAATTGATTTATGACATAAGATTAATGAATAATTTCTTCTTGATCTATTGTTGTGGATGGGAAAGGCTGAAGTGATAGACTTACTGTTCAAATTTCTATGTCGTACAAGCCTAGGACAAAACTGGAATGAGAAAGGGACAAGAAGGATTGGGCTCAAGGTTATAGTTTGAATTAGGGTTGAGACTGGGACTAAGGCCTGAGTTGGTAGTTTTATTCCTTGGTCCTCTGAGACCTTGTCCATGTTGGTTTAAGAGCTAGGTGAGCATGCTACTGGTATAGCAGTATCTATAGGGTTGTCTGTTAAGGTTTTTTATATTTGCTTAATGTTTGGATTCTGCTTATCTCCTACAGTGAGAAGGAGGGCTGGGACCCACAGGGTCTTACACTTTATGTGCTTGTTGGGTATGGGCTTTTGTCACAACGTAATGTTAAAGATAGGGATGGATGTAGGTTAGGAGTTGGAGCTTAGTTTATTTAGGCACGTGGAGCATGCAAGTCTGGCATGCTTCCTCGTTCCTGTAGGTTTTTTTACAAATTATCACTAATTCATGCTGTACCAAGGGTCAGCAGGCTGCAGTTTAGGCTGCCTGCACTCCAGGGAAACTTGGAGACCATGCCACCGGAGGCTTTGAAGGGGCCCTTCCCGGAAGGTCTGCAAAGGAGCCTCAGCCATTGATCCCTCCAAGTTTATGATTAGGCAGGAGGCTGAAAAGACAGTGGATGGCTCATGGCCATGTTGGGCTGTGTGAAAACCAAATCTGATTCAGGCTGGGTGTGGGTTTTGTTTTTACATGAAAGAGACTTCAGTTTTGTGTGAACTGTTAGATGAGTTGCTTGATATTTGATGTTGATACTACATACGGATCTAATTGAGGACTGATGAGAAAATTGTGAAATGATTTCTATTCTGTTCCGAGATAGGTAACAGCGGCCAAGTAGAGTTAGTTCCCATGAGGGCAGAGGTCCAGCACATGTTGATTTTATTACTCAGTACCTGGACGTCCTTGTGTCTACCATAAACACTCTTTTCCAACTAAAAATGACTGCTGGATAATTGCAAGCTGGGACGACTTCGCTGGCTAATCTGCGGATTTGGCAAGATAGGCAGATAAACTGAGCACTTCAGGCACTGCTCTCTGTAATCCTTTCTGCCAGCCTTTGTCCTAATATTAACAATAATCCTTAATAATAGTTTAGACACCTCTCCCCTGGCCAAAATCAAACACAACTATTTTTCCATTTCACATCCATTGTCATCCTATTTCTTCAGGTGTTAAGTTTCATACAGCAATAATAATAAAAAAGGCGGTTCCTGGTGTCTGTAGCGCTAATTGAACTCCAGCTTTAGAGCTAATAGCAGCCAAGGGTAAAAAAATACTCTTCCCTTTGGCCCAAGTCCTTTTCCTAAGACCCTGTTCTTTCAGGATCATGAAGTAAAAGTAATAATTTATCATCTACATTTTGTAAATCTAATCAGAGCCCTTACTAGTGCTCATTATTATCAGGCACAGTTAATGGGAACAGAAATATTAACAAATCATATGCTTCTTTCTCTACTGCAATTTATTTGAACATCAAACTGTAAAATTAGCATGTTTATGTGACCCTGACCCCAACTCAGTCTTAACCCTGAACTTTAAAAATAGTCTGGGACACCTCTCTCGACACAAGCGCAAAACATAAACTGTTTGTTTTCCTCTGAGTGTCAGCCTTCATCCTAGTTCTGCAGGTCTTGAAGGAGCACTTCAGCTTCTTCTTTTATAATCATACCCCAACCTCAACACAAATTGTAGCAATTCTACCTTTACTGTTAAAATACAATGCAGATCAAAGCAGTCTCTGCACTTTTAATGAACTCTCAGGCATTGACCGTCATACTTCAGTCAGACTGCATTTAAAATACGGTGTTTTTTTCTGTGTTTTATTCACTTCTAGGCCCTACTTCTCAAACATTGTATAGTGAGAGGCTCAGATGGGGCTTTGCTTCACATTATTCAAGAGCTCTAAATATACAAGTATTTATAACCAATGCATACTTACGTGATCTCAGGTGATGTTACATATAGTAATACAATAGCCTTCCTAGAGACAATGGTAGGATTACAGGTAAATGTGATCAGGGAATGTTTAAACTGTAAAATGCCTCACAGTTTGAAACTTCTGGAAGCAAAACACTGACAGGGAGAAGCATAAAATACTACACTCCAAAAATGAATAACATTCTAATATTATCAACTTCGCAATGACGACACCTAATAATATTCGTATTGTGGTCTAATATTTATAATGACGAGAGCTATCTTTGCGGACCATTGAGCTGCCAATTAGTGGATATGTGACTGCAATGGGATGTGCATGGCTGCAGTTAGCTCTATACTTACCAGCCCCTTAGTGGTCTAACCAAAACGGCACAGAGATCAGGAAACCAAATACAGCAGAAGCCAGAACAGACAATCATTTATTAGATAAGTTAAGTTAATATAAAAAATCACATGACTTTACGACAATAATATAGAAAAGTTTGGGCTAGACTATTTTGTGTTTCACTGCTCCTGTGGGTTTGCTTTCTTTGCCAGGCTTTGCAACACAGGCTTTGTTCCAGGGTAAGTAGTTTAAGCCTGGCTCAAATGTGCAGTTTTCCTACTGTTTCTTCTCCCTTGGATATTTAGCTTTTCAGGAAACCTTCAACTCTCACCATCTCAGTATGAGGGTAGGAAAGTTCATCTGAACAGTATTACTCCTGTAAAACTGTAGTATTACTGATTCCTACAATAGGTTTAGTGTGTTCCTGACAAAAACGACAATCATTCCATCTTCCATCATTGGAGTATCAGGACACTTTAGTATGAAGAGAGAAACTCCCTGGAGTAGCCTATTTACAGATATTTTCTTTATCTTCATAATAGTCTCTTGAAAATTTGGTGACAAGATTTGGTAACAGATTGTCATTTAGGGTGTAATATACCACCTGTAGCTTGCCAGTTTCTACAAACACCAAGGTGGGGAGATCCATTATACCAGTACATCACAAGGTCTTTCAAAACAACAGTGCAAAACACACCGTTCCAGATACATACATTCTGTCTTTGTAAAAGCCTGCAGCATAGTCAGCCATGGAAAAAAATGGCAAAACTCTTAGATCCTGTGCGTATCAATGCGTAGGCAGTTCGTCATGAGGTGATGCTTTTGGAACACAAACTGTGATATACAGTCATTGCTTTGAAATGTTAGAGAATAAGTTGGGAGGAAAAATATAAATATCCACTGTCTTGGGGTGCCAGAAGGCATGAAAAATCACCACCCAATAAATCTTTTTGGGTTAAAAAATGAGTTCGTGGCACCTCTAGGACTGAATACACAGGATTACCTGATTTATGAGAGTTATGAAGTTACATGGTGCCACTTGAGAAGCCCAAGGCAGGGAGCTGTGCAGTTGGAAGGATAAATAGTGATTATATTTGATTTTCAATACTGAGATAGGAAGGAAGAAAAAGTTCCATCAAGCCTCAATCGTTCTTTGAGACCCTGTTCTGAAAATATCTTTCTACCAGATACAATGGCATTTGGGCAGTTTCCAGTACCACATCAGGGTGGTCCTTTACTGAAAAAGAGTTAATAGCCAAAACCTAAATTCTTAGTGGAGATGGGGATTTTCAAGCAGGCAAATTAGGGGAAGTTTTTTTCTTCTGCAAGATTGGATGTTTAGATCCTGATGTAAGTGGAGGAGTGTTCTCCAAACCCACAGTCGGGCAGCTGAACAAGGGAAGAATTAGTTTTTAGATTTCAAATGTGTGTACATGTGATTGGTAAAGGACTCTTTCAGATTTGGGCAAATCCTGCTTGTATTACTCTTGAAAATAGTTCTAGTATATAATTAATGGAATAGTAGAGAAATGGTAGTCAACGCAAGTAACTTGATTATCAAAACTATTGTGCCAAAGAATAAGCACCTTTCTTATTTCCTGTTTGTTTATTGGGATCCTTTCCCCACTTTCTTTAAGATGCCATTAGCATAAAGCAGCAAGTTCATCTGTCAGAGATGGTCTAGCTGTAGGTGCTGCTGCCTTGAGGCAGGGAATGGAGTAGGGGACCTCTGAAGGTCTTGTTTTCAGTCGTTACTAGGGCACTGGAAGTACAGCTTGGTTCTGTTGAATCTATCAGTCTCTTTACAAAGCAGATACGCCTGGTGAATCACACAAATTGAGAGAAAAACTATGTAAGGATTAAGGCTTATTTACTGGAAAAAACCAACAGCATAGTCTTCTGCTTGACCTTAGGCACCTAAACAAAAAAGCTGGGTGGTAAGAGGTGCTGAGTGCCTGAAGCTTTCCCTAAATCCAGTGGGAATGCTGGAAACTAAGCAGTAAGGGAAAACCCAACCAGTTTTGTTTAGATTCCTAGCTTTAGGTAATAGGATTTGTTCTCTTCCTTCTTCTACTTTTCCACCTCCCAGAACTGAAATAATTTAAGAGCCTTTGATTGAAAATGTGAATCATTTAGGCAAAGCTAATGATAATACCTGTACTTCAGGTTCTTTCTCATCAGTATGAACTTCTCATTTCAATTGCATGTGAAACTCCAGTTCTTTGTCAGACATAAATTGCAGATTACATAATTTCCCTCAAAACTTACTTTATTTCTTTCTTTTTCTTTCTTTTTCTTTCTTTCCTTCCTTCCTTCTTTCCTTCTTTCTTTCCTTCTTTTTTCTTTTCTTCCTTCTGTCTTTTTCTTTCTTTCCCTTTCTTTCTCTTTTTCTTTTTCTTTCTTTCTTTCTCTCCCTTCCTTCCTTCCTTCCTTCCTTCCTTCCTTCCTTCCTTTTCCCCTTTCCCATTTATATCTCTCTGCTTTTCTTCCTTCTTTCCTTCCCTTTCAATACAAATATTTCAGTTACTTCTGAGAACAAGAATAGGAATAAGGAAACTGTCACCCAAAATTTAAAAAGCTACTTATGATTTTTCATTGTAATCCTTCAGTAAGAACTTGAAATGTAAAGGTCTATCATGTGTCAACATGGGCCAGTTATTTCCAGCTAAGCTTCCCAAAGAGCAGTTAATTAAATCTTTGCAGTATTATTTTTTTAGGACACCAACAGCATTTTCTGTGAAAATTCTGCCTTAATGGAGCGTGCTAAGCAGCTGCACAACTCCTGTGCCTAAGCAAGTTAACACTGCCCCCCCGGCCCCCCCGGCACCCCTTCCCTCCTCCCAGCTGAATGACTGGCCTCAGCACTGCCTGGTGCTGTTGACACTGAGAAGGACTTTCCCTGCAATAGTTCCCTCCTATGTGGGGCATCAGCTTGACAGCAAAGGTAAGAAAAAAAGTTCTCAAGAAATGAGTGCTTCCACTGCTGTTACTTATGCAAAATGTAGATTAATGAAGTGAACTGAGGTTTGCAAAGAGCATGGGCTGAACAGGCTGAGGCTGATTGGAGCTAAGATGGGGAGAAGCAGATAAAAGCCATGGGGCAGATGCAGAAGGATGTTTAACTTCACTCTCCTTTCTAAAGTCTGAAGCTGAGTCCACATTTAGGAGAAAACCTTGTTTCAGCACTCCATTGGCAGAATAACTTGTTCTTTTTTTTTTTTTTTTTTTTCTGCTAGATGTCCACATAAGAGATCACAATTAATAAATGAGCTCAACGAGGGAAAATCTGGGCTGTGAATGTAAAATTCTCCTCCTTGCTAAGAAACTATTTGGGGCCAGTATGATTCTCTGGCAGAACTCCCATTCTTCCAGGTTGCATTAAAAGAATGTGAATATGAAGAAATTACATAAAAAAGAAAACTAAAGTGAATGTTGTAGTTGCAAAATGCAAAGCATACTTTATTATGCATTGTTTCACTGTGTTTTCACATGAAATTTTGGTCTAAAAAATTCAGGCTTATTCTGGCTGTGGTATACACTTAGGTATGTTTCATTGGTTAGTTGCTATATCTTTTTTTTAAACCAAGTATCCCAAGCAGAATTAAATTTTCCTACTAAGCATAATTAAATTTTCCTTTCAAAAGGAATTAATTTGCTTTGATTCTCAAAAACACACTCCAGGAACCAGCCCTCAGTCAAAATAGAGCTTGATGAAAAATAGAAAATCTCTGTTATTCCTACAATTTTATGATCAAATTTAGTACTAAACTTCATAAAGCAATGTTTTGCTTTTATAACTTAATAGACTAGCAACTTAGAAGAGTGCTGTACATCCAGAAGTGGTTAAGAAATCTACTTATGCATCTCATAAATAATTCTGGCAGGTAAGAACCAAAGTGCTGCTCTTTCTATGGGCACCTATGTATAATTGTGTAGTGGACTTCCACAGGAACAACATGGCATTATTGAAGATTTGTCTTGAAAGATTTATCTTATTCTGTTAAAACAAGTCATTAGATTTATTTCTTTCAGTATCATAGGTCTTCATTGAGTCAAATAAACCATATTTTGTTTACCGCCCTGGAACGATATAAATGCTAAATACTCTTTAACTTTATTTTATGAGAGTGAATATTATATTCCTCTTTCCAGTGACCTTTTATTGCCTTGTGAATAAAAAAATAATTTACCAGACAGAAATAACAGCCAGAGGAAGGTGGGATTTATGAGCATGCCAACTCCACTAAAACCAAAGGATAAATGTAATAGTCTCAGAATAAAAATGGTGAATTATCTAGTGCTCTATTCTCAAAACTTTAAAATAACTTTTCTCACAAAATTAGAGCTCTACTCATGTCATCATGGTAGAAGTAAGAGTGCACATTCTGTTTCTTCCTTTTTTCTGTTCCTTGTATCCTAATGAATCTAAGAAATAATTAGATATATTCTATTTGTAAGAAATTAGAATATGAAATAATTGTCCATCCAGTCTATAACAGATCATTAAATACATGAGCTGCAGAATGTCTCTAAATTCTGAACACAGCAGATTTTTATATTTTCCTAGAGTGTTAAGTATTTCTTTGTTGCAAATAATGGTATGAAGTCTACAGCTTTTCAAAATAAGGCAAACATGAAGTTTCAGTGCTGGAACCTGTTTGCTTTATAGGATTTCTCATTTTGAAATGCAGTCTGCTTTGAGAAGTAACTGTAAAATGGAAACTGTTTTCCTGAGATCAGCTCTCAGAACTTTGTTTTACACTACACAGAAATAATATTTATTTAGGTGGCTTCATGCTAAATTCCTTACTGAAATCCAGAGATACTAGTTCTTCTACACTTCAAGAAACAGTTACCTTCTCAAAATATGTGGTTAGCCTAGTTCAGTAATCTCTCTTTGCATTTTAACCCACTTTATAGTTAAATCTGATTTTTCTTTCATTGGAAATTCTCACTGAAGTCGTGCACACAGACAGATCAGACTCACAGGTATATAGCTGATTTTGTAATTTCAAGCCTTCCCTTATTTCTTAAATGTAAGAGGCTCACAAGTATTAGTTTTATTATTTTTTCAGTCATACGATGCTGCACCTGCATTGACAGATCAGTACAAATGCTTGGCATTTATGTCACGTATTTGTTCTTGAAGACTTCTAGGATAGGAAACAGCTTGTTTTCCCAGCTTAGTTACGTTTCACACTTTGATTCTCTTTCCAACTGATATTTAGTAGTTTCCAATTCTCTACCCCCTCCAGTTAGCCCATGGGATCCTTTGGAGAAGGAGAAGAGAGGGAGAAGGCAGAAAGCTGGGGGACAGCAAGGCATCCCTTTGCAAGGTGCCAGCGAACCCCCATCTCAGGAGCCTTCTGGTTACAGATGGGACGTGAGGGGGAGGAGTAAAAGGGGGGGGGGGGGGCGGAGAAAGGAACCATGCAAATTTGAGGAGGAAAAATAGTTTCAGGGGAGTCAGGAGAAGAAGAGAAAGTAGGGTTGGGTCTGTCTACAGTAGATCAGGGCAGGGAGCAACGGTCAAGTCCTTTGTTAAATGGGGTTCAGGTTGGCCTACTGTATAAGGATGAGATGGTTGCTTCCTCCCCGGGAACGGATGGTTGAAAGGGAAGCACATAGCAAAGCACTCTTTGTACCTTGCACATTCCCAGTAGACTTGCACGCTCCAGGTTTCCATCTGTCTCCTGTGGAAGTGCTTGGGATGGGGTACAGGGACATCGCATGCTACTACAGTGGGTCAGGTGAGGGCTTTTACCCTTTTTCTCTAAGGTTTTTAGTTTGTATTAATTTTATTCTTATTTAAATTTTGTTCCTTATTTCATATTTCACATAGTTTTTCATATTACCATCAAACTAATGCTTATTGATGAAATTTCACAGTTGCATGTATTTCCAAAGCAACATGTTCTTCTGTAAAAAAACCAAAATTAACTCATTCTTAGTTATCTCTTGTCTGGAGACGGTACTCAGCCATAACTGACTGAGGATATAAGCAAGCACGGCTGCTGGAGTGGGTGGTCTTCATTCCCTGATAGTTTCAAGGGACCTTGTGGGGCCTCCCATTGTTATTTCCTTGGTGGAAGACTGAAGTCAAAGCAACTTTGCATATTACCTTTCCCAAAACCAGGCACATGCACCTCTGAGCACTACATGGAATTTACTAGCATTTCAGGTCTACAAAATAACAAAGTCAAAACCCGAACTGAATTATGATTTGTCTTTTTGTTCATAAGATGAAATGAGTAGTCTACTGCCCTAAGATTTAATAGATTTTTATTCTAAATTAATGACAAAAATATTTGTGAATAAAATGTCCATTTTACACCTGTAATAGAATTTTCTTGCAGTAGCAGCAGCTGTGTCTGTTCCATGTAGATGACAGGCTGACAAATGGAAAGATTATTTCTGTTCCTTCTTTCATTTGAGAGTCATAAATCTGAAAAATGCGGAATAGATTTTTTTCGTGCATCTTATAAGACTTTATAGGAAGATCCAAGATGGCAGAGAGGGCACAGTTACAGAATATAAATTAAGGTCTGTACTGGTACCACCAGCAGTCACTCAACGTGATTTGACAGTATCTTTGTCAAATCAATATACAATGCTTTGTTGAACTAGTGGAGTAAGTGAATATGTCTGATAAAATAAACAATGTGTTGTCCATGCCATTGACGTGAATGCTTATTTAATAAGATCGTTTTGATTCAAAGTCAATTTTCATATTTATACTATTGCAAATCCTGCAGAAGCAGTTGTGTCAGCCATCTGTATAACCTCATATTCAATAGAGATGCAGATCTATTCAGCTTTGTCTTGAGGTATGTCTATAGTGCTGCCATATAGATAGTAAATACTATGATAATTTATATTCACCCTGCATAGGCAGACACGAAGCTTTATCCTATCTCAGTGGTGATACAAAGACCAAATATGTGGAGTTATTGGTTAGCTCAGGTGCTCTTTGTAACAAGGTATTTCACTCTGTGCTGCTCTGGAGCTGGCCGATTTGGGGGAAGTAATTAGACCATGGACCTACAGCTCTGCAGGATCTTCTTCTTGGTTTTCAGTGCAGCAGTTCCAATACTAAATTTTCCTGACATGCAGGGCTGCTAAATTTAAGAAAAATATAGATCCTTCCATACATATCTATGGCAATTCAAAGGGAGTGGATTAAGTTGTATTTGTGCTAGTGAGCAGCTAAAGCCATGGAAAACGCCACCCTGACCACAGTGCAAAGCATCTTCAGGGGACAGTGGTGTCAGTAGAAACTGATCTCTCAGATCACTGACACAATTAGATTTCAAAATCCTTACTAAGCCTTAAATGACATAGCTCATACGTAATTTTGTTTAGCTGTTCTGGTGACTACCTAAATAATTTTTTAATGATAACCCTTTTTTATTCTATCCTTTCCTCTTTCTTTTTATTCCTATACATATATACAAGCACAGGTACTCTTTATTAAATTGAAATATTAAGATTATATAATCAGAGGGCACTTTAATGTAATCTTTTAGTGCATGAAGGGTCATATTACAATAAGGATTTGTGATTGTCTGGTTACCTTGAGAAAGTCCTTTTATTCATAGTGTAAAAACAAAAGCCAGGTGGTGGCAGGTTCTGTTCTTTAACTGTGTGATGACTTCTCCATCACTATAAGCCCTTCTTATCTCTGGTAGTGTAAGAGATACTAGTTGCTGCCTAAGCACGGGTGAGCCAATTATTTCTTTTTATGGAATATCTGGATGTAGCAAGACTGGTATGTGTTTCTCTCTCGCTGGTACTGCTTCCACAGAGCCAGGCATGTCCCCTTTCTACCTCAAATATTCTGAAACTTTAACCTTTTCTTCTTTTCATCTTCATAGGTAATGAAAATCACCCTTTATAGGGGATCTGTATAAAGATCTACCCCTGACTTCTGAGGACTTGAGCAGAATCCAGGGTTTGTGCTTATGTTTTGCACACAGAGCGAGCCATAGTGTGTTTGAAATGATAAAAATATAATTTTTTGTTTGAAATTATAAAACTATAAAAATAACTGTTTTAACTTGAATGTAGAAGGCCTGCTGACCTGGGTTTGGCTAGGAGAGAGTTAATTTTCTTCCTAATAGCTGGTATAGAGTTATGTTTTGTGTTCAGTATGAGAAGAATGTTGATAATACACTGATGTTTTCAGTTGTTGCTAAGTAGTGTTTAGACTAAGTCAGGGATTTTTCAGCTTCTCATGCCCAGCCAGCAAGAAGGCTGGAGGGGCACAATAAGTTGGGAGGGGACACAGCCAGGACAGCTGACCCAAACTGGCCAGGGGATATTCCATACCATGTGATGTCATGTCCAGTATATAAACTGGGCGCGAGTTGTCCTGGGGGGGGATTGCTGCTCGGGAGCTAACTGGGCATCGCTGAGCGCGTGGTCAGCAATTGCATTGTGCATCACTTGTTTTGTATATTCCAATTCTTTTATTATTATTATTGTCATTTTATTGTTGTTATCATTATCATTATTAGTTTTTTCCTTTCTGTTCTATTAAACTGTTCTTTTCTCAACCCACGAGTTTTACTTTTTTTTTTTCCGATTCTCTCCCCCATCCCACTGGGTGGGGGGGAAGTGAGCAAGTGGCTGCGTGGTGCTTAGTTACTAGCTGGGGTTAAACCACAACACCTGCTTTGGTATAGCTCCCTGGTCTTCCTCAATATATGAAAGAACAGCCTAAAGCAGAGAGGGCAGCCTGTGCAAGTGGGCTAGTGTCTTCAAATGTGGCGAGGGGAGGTACAAAGCTCCCCATGTGCCTCGCCTCTGCCTCCTACTCCCTATGTTCAACATTCATCTCCAGATGGAGTGAAACAGGGAAGAAGCAGAGAGGTCGCTCCATTCCTCCTCCATAGCATGGCTGCCTTCATAGGATGATTCAGGAAATTATCCTTTTTCATGCATTCCACCCTCTGGCAAGCATCTTCCCCACAGAGGATGCCAGCAGCATTTCTACCTCCAGGAGGAAGGAGATAAAATTGTAAATAACATTTAAGAGTTAACTGGTTTTGGCTATGTTGCGTAGGCTGAGAGCCCTATTTTCTCCTTCAGAAATTTGTTTTTTGTAATCTGACTGAGGCAAGCCAGGGAGCGAACACAAAAGACATTTCTGCAATTACAAGTGCCACAGACCAGAGATCAGTAGCACAAGTGAGATTCAAATATAATGAAAAATGGGAAATCACAAAGGGCAGAGTGACTGCCACAGTCACGGTGGCAGGACTCCCAATGCGTGCTGCAGCTACTGTAACACCAAGCAAACCTGCGCTGCAATTCGGGTGCGTCCCACGGCACGAACACCACCCCTCCACCTGGCCAGCGCTGTGCCAAACCGAGCTGTGACATTGTCCTCTGAGCAACGCAGCAGCACCATTTCTACCCTGACCTGAAGGAGAAACATTTTTATTCTGCTCTGTGGACAAATGTGCTGAGGAAAGACAGCTGTCTGATTGCATACAGTCTCCTACAAGCTGGTGTGTCTCTGAAAAGACACTGGTGGGTTGTGGATGAGCTCTACTGCTGGTCCCAAGTTCTTCTCAGCCAAAGCATTTTGGGCCGTGGCTGCTCATTGTTCTCATCTTTGCACACTCCCAAATCTGGATACTTCATTGTTTGTTTGTTTTTTTTTAAATAAATGCATCTCTGCTGGCTGGTACCTCAGGTTTGAAAGCAAGCTCCCCACTCACAGGCTCCACTTGCTCCTATATGTTCTCTCCAGTTATGTCTCACCTGCCACTGATGTCTGGGCTTGTACCATGCCACCTCCTCTGTCCCTGGAAAAAAACCTAAGCACACAAACCAGTAAGGAACTGATTTGTTTGAACCTGATCTAAACTGCAGGCTGTGCTTAATTTGTAGTCTAAATATAGCCTTTGAATTGCTCCTTGTGCTCCCAGGGTCTTACTTGAGAAAGAAGAATATGGCAGATAATAAAGGGCAAGAAGATCTTAGAAAGCTTTTACTCATTCATAATCATTTTTAAGAGAGCACTTCACTATACTTCTGTTTGCAAAACAGTAAACAGCACTAAGGAATTTCCCTCCTCCACCAAGGGGGATGCAAAGAGAACAGGTCTTGTCTCTTGGTGCTTCCTCTTGAGAATGCAGGTTTGGTAGATAATGCTAAACAATTTAACTGTCTAATTTGATAGAGCACAAGGTTTTGATCAGTAAAATATACCAGTGCAACACATACACGTGTATGAATGCAGCCCATGTGAAATGCATTTAGTATCAGTTAAATATTTAAGCATCATGAATTGTAATTATAAATAAAAAATAATGGTAAAGCTATTCTAGTTCTAGTAGTGGTTCTACAAAATACAATTCTTCACCTTGTGCTGTCTAGCACTTTCATTATTAAAAATTATCTGGGAAAAAAAGAAAAACCTAATAAAGTTTGTAAATATCCCCCAAATCGTGAGAGAAAAAACCAAATATATTTGCTGGCATTCAAACAGCTATGTTCAATTCAGGCCCAAATGTCAGGGACAAAAACTACTACATTAAAAAACACACCGCTAGAAACAGAAATTCTGAAAAACATCTTGGCTTTTGGAGCAGATGATCTGCTCCTCAGTGCTGTGGCAAGAAGAGCTAATGTAGATAAACAGGATGATCTCAAGTAAGGGGGTTATACTTAGGAATATTTTGTCACCGCCTCTTGTGATATGAAACCTAGAAAACAGGATAGGAAAACGAGAGTGTGACAGATTCAAAACAAAAAATAAGGAATTATTTTTTTAAATGCTCCATATTTAAACTGTTAAACTCACTGGCATACAATATTATGGATACCAAAATCTTATGCTAATGAGACAAGTTCTTGCAAGTACCTTCCATGGAGCACTCTTGAGCACAGAAGTGTCTGTATTTGTCATAAAGCTGGAGGTTGGTAGAGGAGTCCAGAAAATATCACTCACTTCTTTCCTTTTTTAAACTTTCCCCGAGTCATCCACTACACATCACTGTCAAAGAGAAGCCACTTATCTAGATAGACCTTGGGTCTGACCTAGTACAGCTAGTCATATGTTGTTCCTATTACTGCTATATTTACCATCCTGACATATGATCAGATCTATAATATTGTGTCCAGTTCTGATGTTCACAGTCCAAGAAGGAAACTGAAAACTTGAAGACTGTAAGAATATTTTAAAAGTATTAGGAAACAAGTCAAATACTAAGGGATCCTGTTAAATTTTCCCTAACAAGGGCAGGGCTAAGAGATACTTTGCTTATAGTCCAAAAGTATGTAACTGGGAAAGGCCAAACTCTTCAGCAGAAAAAAGTCATGCGTGATGGTAGGATTCATCTGGCTAAATATAGATGTCTCTATCTAAGCTGGTCCATCTAGAAGCTCTGTGTGTCAGTACAGATCTAAGCAATACTCTCAGTGGATTGTAAAGCACAATTCATCTCAGTCTAAAGCAGATGTCTAAAACAGGTTAGATGAATCACTCCCTTAAAATTTCTATTCGCTCCACTGCCTGTGAAAGGCACCTAGTGTGACTAGCACAGTTGCAGACCTCTACTGAAGGTGCCCAAAATTGGTTGAATCTTACTCCTAATGTCTATGAACTGATTAGTAGAGATTAGTAAGAATGGTAGAGTACAGATTACTACTCAGTGTGATTAGCGATTGGAACACATTATGAAGGACTGAGATGGCTCTTCTTTCAAAGACTTTTTAAAAATTAAGGTTACACTTTATTTCCTAGAAAATATGCCCTAGTTGAAACACGGCTGTTGGCCTTGTGCCAGAGGACTCTTCTGGCCCACATTGTACAGGAGGTCAGACTATCAAATCATAATGATCCCTCCTGGCCTTAAAAATCTGTGCCTTCAATCGCTGCTAATGAATAGTGGCATGTTTTCAATGACTTATTAAGTGGCTCTTGATCAATACAGATGTGCCATTTACCTGCAGGGTTTTTCCCACAATTGTTAGCTGCTGCTGCTGCTGTGTTCATTTCAAAGGATGTAACGTTACAAATCAGCTTATGAATCTCAAACATGCTGAAGTTTTCCATCAGTACCAAAGGGCAGATTTAGCAGTGGCTTGGAGGGTGGTAGACTTCCCCCTTAGCACTCTGCTCCATGCCGTGCAGCCAGAAGTGAAGCTGCAGTGTAGCACAGCCCTTTCTATCAATATTGTGGCAACATCCAGCCCTGTGTAGCCAAATTTATCCTTGCATCACTTAGTTTGCAGTGAAAATGGCTGAATGTAAAGCTTGGAGTTTAAGGAAAGTCTTTCCTGACTCAGTCTTTCCTGTCATTGACAGGTTTATCTGTAGTACAGGATGTCTATATCCATCATTGTCATACATAAAGAAAAGATAATGGTGTATGCATGGCTATGCCATGAGTGTGTTCTATGCTACTCTAGTTTTCATTAAGTATAATGGCATGCAAGCGCGTTAATTAAACTGAGTGTTCACAAACACAGTTTTACTGTGTATTGCTGCCATTTATTAGGATGACTAACCAGGACTTGCAGACAGTAGCTGTGTTCTTGGGGTAGCTGGTATGAAATCACATTGTGAGTCAATACAACAACAACAACAAAACCACTTTTGACTGGACTGAATATTTCACTAACTAAAAAATTTTCTACTAATTTTGTCAAATCTATGACATGCATAGCGGTTCCTGACACTCTCCCTTCATTATTATTGGTGTTATTAGAAACCCTGCATGTTTGGCTTTTATTAAAGGGCTGATCAAGGATGGCATGGGGGAAGGGGGCATTGAAGAATATTATAAAACCAGAAAAATCTGTTTCTCATGGGTTGAACAGTGATCAGTATCACTGGTAATAATCACTGTCTCATCCGATTTGTTTTCGTCTCACAAATAAGCACAGCTGGGAAAGCTATACCTGAAAGGCTTAAATTCCTGGTTCCTAAAGCTGGATCTCCAGCTGCAGGTGCTCAGACATCTCTAAGGTACTATCAGCAAGCCCAGTCATAAATCAGAGAGACTTGCTGTTTACCACTGGGACTGATCTCCAAAAACAGGATCAATGCAGCTCATTCCTGAAAACTGAAAACAAGTGTGTATATATAAGAGAAAGTGTCAAGAAAGGCAATATTAAAAAGAAGGTCAAACTTTAATTCACCTTGGTTCCCAGAAACATTCCTTAAAGCCTCCTGATGAGACTAATTTCACAGCCTGTGTGGATTGCATTACGCCTACCCTTAAACCGAGTCCTTTAAAGATAGTTACTGACTCATTTTTATTCTAAAAAATCTTTATGTGGTGCCATCCCTTCTTATCCAATAAAGCAAATGCAGATGAATTAAATGTAGTTTTCAGTGGTATTTTTTTGCTGCTAGAAGGCTCAATCCAGGTTTTGCCCCACTTTGGGGCAATGGAGGGGCATCTTTTTGCACCGTTCCAGGAGAGGCTTGGAGAAAAGCAAGCACTTTGAGGCAGCAATACATAGAGCAGTCTATATTCTCCAGCACAGGGAACTGCCTTGTTGTGGGGAGGAGGCAAAATCAAAGCTCCTGCCAACCTAATTCCTTTCTCTTTGCACAAAGTCAAGTCATTACTCTGCAAAGAAAGATCGCTTTCCCTCTCACAATCTGGTCTTTAACTCCAGCACCCAGCACTGAGACACAGGAGGAATTCTCACAGCCTTTGGCATCTCTTTGCTGTGTGCCAGCTGAACCACAATTTGTTCCTTCCTGAATACATCCTGCAACTGAAGGAGCAGACTGTGCTATCATCATACTTGTATAAGGTGAGATCAAAGATCCTTCCAGCCCAGTATCCTGTTTCTGAGAGTGGACAGCAGCAGATGTTCTGGGAAGAGTGTAAGAAAAAGTCAAACTACAATGACACTTTCCCACTGTGTTCACCCAGACTCCAGAGATGTGCCTCACGCATTTCTTCAGCTAGAGCCAAAACCTGCTCAACACTTTTCTCCGTAAAATGTTTGCAACCAATACGGTACGTTGTTCTCCCTGGAGCTGATCCTCCAGGGATCAAGGTAGCAATGCCACCACAAATCCAAAATATCTACCGTTCATCCAGTTGCATTATGTTCCTCACCAGTTACAACAGGATCAGGCTTTGTCCTGGCAGGTTGCCACTTCTTCACTGGCACAGTTTGAAACAAGAATCTCAATAAATGGGTAGGCAAACCCCACTCTCTGACAGGACTCACTGACAGCATATTTGTATAACTTTGCTGGCTTTCATGGAGCTGGACTACATTCTCACTGGACTGTGTGTCATGTTTAAAAGCTGAGCTAGAACAAAAGTTTTTGCACCTGTTACAGTTTTAGAGTAGAGCTGTGCAGGCATGGCTGGGTAGACGGGCAAAGGGAATGTTCACACCATATTCTAGTGCCAACTTGAGCACTCAAGAAGTCTTCTGTAGCCAAGAGAAAGAGAAGGCATGTACTTCAGCTCTACAATTATCCTAGAGAGATCAGCCTCCTCGTCTAGTTTCTAAATTTGGAGCTAAAATTCAGGCACATGAACACCCTCCCCATTACTCCAACATTTTCCAGTTACCAATTTTGATTTTAAAATAAAACTAAGTGACTAGATTTCTGACAATCTGCAGTGGCTCAGCATCTTGCCCCGCAGCAGTTTCAACTCTGGCAACAACAACAGAACTTTTAGGAATAAAAGCTCTGACTGATTTTCTAGTTAACTTAATTTATTGTAATTAGCTTTACTTAATTATACATACAGCTGTTCTGCACCCTCAACATAGCTCAGGGGACTTTTTAAAGTGCTTAAGTCTAAATGTCATGTTTTAGCACAGTATAGAGCACAGTATTCTTCTTCTCAGGATCTGGTGGGAGGGAAGGGCATCCAGCAGCCCATCTTTCTTTCCTTTCACTCTCTCCACACACTCTCAGCACATCCTCCTCCCCTTCTCCTTTTCTTCTTGGGCAAGGAAGAGATACCTGTTCCCCTGCTATCCCTGACGCTCGCTCAGTGCACTGAAGGGCTGCGGCGATCGCCACCTTTGCCCCTTCCTGGGGCACACACTTGCTGTCTCCAGTAAGTCTCACCCGGTCTAGCCAGGGGAGGAATATGCCTCAAAGACAATCTTAACCTTGACTTTTCTGCTGCCTTTACACCACTGGGATATATGTTCTTTCCTTATCACAGATAAACAGTGGAAATATTTATGATATTGAATCCCATGTTACAAATCTCTTAAGGAGACCTTCTTTAAAGTAAAGCTTCATAAGGACTTTTTCCACCCTGTTCGCAAAGCATTCCTATGCTCCTAAAACTGGTTAATAAATTCTCTGTCTAAATCACCTCAGTGCAAAAGGCAGCACAATTTCAGCAAATCAAGCACTTACATAAACAATCACCTGGACTCTGCCACTAGGTGTGTATTGTTTATTAAAAGTAGGTAATGACAATATTTGAGATAGATTGGAATTTTAATCTGCTTTTCTATCAGATGAGACTATGCAAGGTCACATTCACTGCAGTTCAGATACTCACGTGTGCACATTCCCTACACAGATAACTAGTGCTGTCCAATTTTGATTGTACTGTCATTTCACTTAAAATAGTTTATATCAATTCTTTTCCCTTTATTAATCCAACAGAGTTTTGGTATCCTTATCTTTATGAGGTCTTTCCTGTTTCGGCAAACTTTTGCGAGCAAGGTGTAGAAGGTGCCAGAACATCTTGGGGATAATTACTCTTCAACTAATTTGAAGCAGTAATGATGATATTCTAGATTTTTATGGAGCAAATGTTTTATGTTTTATTAATTGCACTTGTTCTTTCCTTTGGTATTTTTCCTGATGTCTAATAGCCTTCCAGGTTTACTGTCTAAACTATTCCTATGCTGCACATCTTGTACCCCAAAAGAAAGCCTTTATGATAGCACTCTAAAGCCCAGATGCTGCCCTTTGGAGAAAGAAAGTATTTATGAAGAAAACTTTAGTCAGAAGCACGTTCACTACTTGTGATGGGGAATGTCTGGCAGATTGTGCCCTTTCACAAACCCGGATCTCAACGTATGGATTCTGTTTGTCTAACACAATCATGGCTTGTACCACCATCCTAGCCAGGTACCGCAAAGTCTAACAGGTATAATCAACAAAAATCCCTATACCTTTTCCCCATACCCATCTGCCTCTTCCTTCTCCCTGTCATTCCTCCCTCAGGGCCAAGAGCATGGGAGTTTTGACTGAACAGTTGGGTAATTTTGTTTTGTGTTGGGAACATCACAGGAAAGGTTTGAGGCAGGCAGGGTGACCTGGCGGTGGGCCGAGTGGTGTCCTGGAGGCTCAGGCCTCTATGGGGTAGCTTATGGGTGGAACTGTGACAGAGCTGGTATCTCCCTGGGAAGGAAGCTTCTTACCCCAAACTTCTGCAAATCCTTACAGGATTTTGCAGATAAGGACTGGGAAGTGTATAAGGTGGGGGCACCTAAGTTTGACTATGAAATGATTAGACACTTTTGTAAAAATAATTGAATATCTATGTACCACTTAAACCACCTGAAGCTGCCTTTCCAAACCTTTAAAATGATATTCAAAGGGGAACTTACTGCTATGTCCTATTTTTTGTATAAATTGTCCCCATCCCCCACGCATTGCAAGGCACAGAATACTGCAGTGGCCTTGGTTCTTACATCACTCCTATAGCTTAGGGAAGCACTATTTAAGAGATGGGAATGAAACACAGAGCCTGTGGCTTCCACATGATCCTTCAAGATGTTTGTGGCGGCGCAGGAACGTGAGGTCAGGCTCCAGATATTCCTTTGACTATTTTCTCTTCTCGGTAGTACTGGCTGGTGAGGCTGAGAACATCAAACTATAGCTTCTTAGGCAGACTAAGGCATATTTTAAAGTGAAGGTCAAATTATTCTTTTCTAATGAAGTGTTGGTTATTTCTTGTATACCTTGCAGAAAAAAAAATAGCTCTGCACAACAGATGGAGGCCTAGTTGTCCTGCTGTGCCCCTGTGAGTCCCTGTTTTGCAAATGAACAGAACATAGAGGCAGATATATTCCTGACCTCTACTCAGGACACTTTCCTACTTATTTAGACAGGCTAAGAGGATGCAGGTTATACTCTTTTCCATTAGTTTGGTTGGTGTTTTGTCACAGACAGGAATCCTGGAGTCAACTAAAAACAGCCTTAGCTGCCAGAGGGTTTTGTGGCTGTGTGAATGTTGTGGTGGTTGGCAGGAATATTTATGGACTTCTTACTTTAGGGGCACCTTTGTGCAATTCCTTCTTTAAAAAGCTGTTGAAAATTGCTTTTATTTCTTACCATCGAACATGATTTTTTTTCCCTGTCTCTCTTTGCTACCCAGAGAAGGTCAGAGGTTTGTGAAGCTAAAGGTGTGGCGTGTGTATCACGAAGTAGTGTTAAACACAGTGCTCTTTGTCTGTGGTTCTCAAAGCCCCCTGCTAAGCCTATCAGCATTCTGGTCATCATTTTTAGCTGGGGCTAACTGAAGTACAGACAAGTCTTTAACTGCAGGGATTACCAAGTGATTAACGGGCAATTTGAAAATGACACCTGGAAAAACCTAGTCCATCTCCTATAAAGGAGGGACAAATGAAAAATTTTAGGGAAGAACAGTTAAAAGTCTTATAGAAATCAGGGTCCTCCTCTTCCAAGTGTAATGATTCAAATACTGAGAGGTGAGTAATATCCCTGTTGCTTTACTGGAATTTGTTCTGGACCCTCAAACTTACTGTTTCCTTGGTATCAGCACCAACTCTCAGGGGCAGATCTCCTCCTTTTCAATATTCTTAAACATCCACGTGCCCCGGACTGGGACATGAGAAGCCAGAGTCACATGAGAAACCAGAAATAGCAGAGGAATTTGTCACTGAAAGTAAGAGCAACTCATTAGCTATGTATCAACTCACACTTATATCTGCCATTTGACTGTTGCCTCATCCTCCTGGCCACCATTTCTGTATTTATTCACCATATTGCATCTTCTGATACTTGAAGAGTAAGACTCAAATTCACAAAGGGGTTGAGGTACAGGTGCTGGTACAATAGATGGTTGCTATTGCCTAAGAAGTCAGGGTCCAGCAGTGCAATTCCCAGAGCAAATTGGAGGTTAAACACTCTAGGATTAAATTCATGGTGCCCAACATGTCCAGGTGGTCGGCGGGGAGTAATGCAGAAACCCTGAGAGAACTGCTTTGGGATTTACAGTCCAAGAGCCCTCCCTGAACTTAGATACACACAACTAAGTTGTCCCTTGGATATATGCATCTATCTCAGTCTTTTCTTTGGAAAGATGACAGCAGGGGAAGGAGAGGTGCGAGAGGTTGGCAGACTTATTACCTATAATGACTCCGTGCACCTAAGCAGGTTGCGCAAGACTTGAGCTAATTTTGTCTTTTTTATTTCATGCTTAGAATCATGTGTCCCACATCTTTGCTGAGGATTCCAAATGTTTCCAAAATTGAGAAAAAACCCCAAACACCACAATCCCCAACCTCCCAAAACCCCAATCCAAAAAGTACGCAGCAATATTCCTTGGTAGAAGATTTTCAAATTGGCTGTTATTCCAAACAGAAGTGTGTTACCCTGAAATTGGAAGTAAAATATTCATATGATTTTCCTACACTCTTTTTAAGCTTAAATGCATAAATCTGTGTTGGTTTCCTGTAACAATAAAAAACAAAATGTGTTTTAAAATCACGAAGTAAGCAGATATTGGAAGACAACTCTAGACCCAATGCACAAATATCTAGCAACTGTTTTCTTTTAATGGACTTTACAAAACCTGTTGGGCAAACACAATCGTAACTAAATAATGCTGATTGTACTTCTTCCCAAGAAGAAATAATTGAAAGGAATCAAATGATAAGTGAAATGAACGGTGCCCCATCAAAGCAAATGGTGATAAATGGAAAAACCTTGGTGTTGCTAACACTCACACTAATGTGAACTGGTCAGTATAATTTAGAATTTTTTTTTCTTTTACCTTTTGCAGGCTGGTTCTTTGTGCTAAATCTGATGTTAAAGTGATAAATTAGGAAGAGGAAGGTTGTCTAATGAGCAAGTAGGCAGCAATATATCAAAGAACCCAAACAAATCTAGGCTCTTACCAATCTGTGGGGTTTTTTTGGTGTTCCTTTGAGTGTAGAAAAGCATACTTGGTCTGAAGATGCAGTCCAAAATATATAAATATTTTATGTTCCTTTCCATATACGTGCATGATAGACGTACATATATGCATATCATCTTCAAATATGTGTAAAAGTCTGCAAGACTGGAAGGACAATCCGTACACGTGACTGGTGGAACATTTTGCAGCTACTTGCCTATGCATGTTTAAACATGCAACTATACATCAGCATTTCTGAAAGTGAGGCCCTTCATGTTGTGCATGATATATAACCCACTAAAGTCAATGGGGAAATGCTCATTTAATTCAATGAATATTCGATCAAATGCTTAATTTTCTTACTTTTAAGGTAGGATGCACTTCCTCTAGGGAATATATCTAATCACAGGCAAAGCACACCTATAACTGTCTTCCTTATTCTGTTCAAAAAGACTTAATGAATAAAGAGGAGAGACTCATTTTTTTGTCCTACAAAGATTCAGAAATGTTGAAGATTTAAACCATACAAATATCAGAAATCAAAATACTAAGAATTTTCATGAAGCAATAATGTGGGTGAAACTGTCATTTCTATGGTTTCAAATATTTCATTTTACTTCTGACTTATGTGTTTTAAGTAACTTAAATGTCAGTATAGAAGTAATTTTGAACTGAAAATCCAGCATGTCCTTTTTTTAGAGTAGTATCATTGGAAGTTTCATGCTGTTTATGTAAATATTCTCTTTTTAAGCTAAAATACAGATCTTTTCCCATATTTGGGCTTAAATATTTTTCAGCAAGAAAGCTGTTTATCAAAAAAATTCACTGCTTATTCTGTTGCAAATTCTGCAGAGTCCCCACAACCAGCAAAACTAGGAGCATTTTGCATTTTGTCCTCCTATTCATGGATGAATTTCCTCAAAGTGTCTCTAATCTTTAATGACATATTTCATATAAATGTGGACATAATTTTTTCTGCCAGCTGTCTGCTGAAAACACCCAGCAAAGACAACCTGATGAAGATGATGGTTTGCCCCAGTGCTTTCAGCTCAGTGTTTTGCTCACTATCAGAAAGATCTGATCCAGAGGTTTGATATCTAGGTTTTTTAATGGTCTATGAATATCTGTATGAAAATCATTACAAGAAGAAAAAATGATTACTTACTAAATTCTGACTCCCTGTGCTAGTAATGTTGCTCTGAAGCAAAGCCTATCCTTGCTATCATCTTTCAATTTTGTATTTAGTTTTGTTGCTTTTCTTGATGGTGGTCCCATATTTTCCTGGGTTTTTTTGCTCTGTTTGGTTATCATGGGAGAATCCAGCTCTATTTTCATTTTCAGTCTCATCCTAGAGGACATGTACACCAGACAAACCTTCCTTGAGCTAACTGCAAGGCTTTTCTTTGCCATCTCCTCAGCCTAGTGCAAGGGCATGATTTGGTAGTGCCAGAGAGCATTTCTGGCAGATAATACCCTAGCAGACAGCTGTGTAGGTAAGCTTATGATGAAAACTTCAGAGAAATGGAAGATAACCTCCTGTGGTTGCAATGTACCTTCTTCTCATATATCTCACAGACTAAAAATAGACTTTTGTGTTTATCTACAATTTGCTTTTTTTATTTTCTGTGGGTTTCCTATTAATAATGGACAATAAGCTAATTAAAAAAAAGGCTGTCTGTGTGCTTTGGCTCTCTTATAGCTGAGTTAGCAACTCTGGCTACACGCTGAGATGACTGGTAGAGCTGCAGGCCCTTACTGCCAAGGTCTGCAATATATTTTTCCCTCGCTGGCAAGGAGCAGCTTTTTCTTCTTCCTTTAAAGCTTCTAGGTAATAGTCTTATTATTCCAAACTCATGGAAAGGAAAGACACCCAAACAGACACCAGATAAAAGCCTCAGTGAGTCCTGCCTTTAAAAAAATCCTGAATTTTTTCTTTTGAATTAAAAAAATTCCCTTTACCCGCATAGTATTCTTTTTAAAACTTTAGTTACTGCATCCAAATTTCACCTTTACCTTCCACCTCACATTTTGTTCTTCTCCCCAGTTACCACAGGAGCTGAAAGCCTTGCAGGACCCCTGGGTGTTTGAGATATACTGCCATTTTACCCACTGAAGCCTGAGTCTCATAAATTAAAGGTACTATGCTTTACTTCCCTTTTCTATTTCCCATAGTCATACAGGAAATCTTTGGAGAAGCAGAGACCTAAACCGGGAGCGCTTGGTATTACATGGTCTTGTGCATGGTTGAGTGCAGCTTATTGTCTGGCCAGATGATATCAGATCTTCTTAAAGATCAGCAACTCTTTTAAGACTTTTTGTGGTTTTGGCAGAGAGGCACCAAGAATACGGACTTATTCATATCTGAAAGGGGAATGTGCATCCTACACTTTGGATAGCATGAGGGAGCAGCCTACCACAAAGCAAGGGCTGGAGAACATCCATAGAGTGCAATCAGGGAGCATTTGCAGAGGTAATGAATCATGCAGTAAGTAATAGATTGGATTTATTTACCTGGAGACAGTTTTCTTACATTTGCAGAGGTAGAGCTTTTGTCTGGAAACAAACATTAATGTTCTAGCTGACCTGTAGTTTTCAGTTGTAGTAAGAAAGTAATAAGCTTTTTGATTTCTCAGGTACCATAAATTGGTTTTTGCCATTGGAATACTGCAGCATTAGATACAGTGGGTCTGAAGTCTAAGTATTAAATGTTTTTTAGTGCCTGAGAGAAATAATACAGCAGATAAGTGGTGCAGGAATGTATATTAATCAGCCTCCCCTACTTCAAACATTTTCATCATACTTGCAGTTTGCCCTATGTAAATCTAGCTTATTCACATGGTTCTCATTAGCATTTCATGTCTTCAAGAATCTACATGTGAAATGACTTCCTTTTCTCCAGCTGCACCAGAGCAAAAGTTTGCATTCAATTACTGCTAGACTATTTGCCACTTAAAACTAAAGTGCTCTGTTTTGCTGAGTTGAGTCATCAGTAAAGGGTATGCAACATCCATCTTGTAACCAACTGTAGTCAGACTCTTTAATTAATGGCTGGGGATTCTGCTTTGTCTTTTAAAAGGATAAAATCTAATTGCAGTTCAGATTAGGCTGTCTAATGAACATGACCACAAAGCAATTGATCAAAACTAATAGGGGGAATAGTTATGCCGATGTTAAGTAAACCTCTTGTTTGTTTTGCATAAGTAACCTAAGGAAGCATTGCAAACATTATTGATGCATTATTTACTTCACTGGATTTTTAGCCAAATACTTTGCTGTGGTTCAAAGACAGAAACTCTAAGCCATATTTTCCTAGTATTAGGTATATTGCTTATTCATCTTCCATTTAGTACAATATTACAAAGATGCTGTTCTGAGAGTTTTTTGACGTGGCAAATCTAATTTTAATTTAGCTTTTAACCTTTTTGCAGGGGTATTCTGCAGGTTTAACTTCACACATGAAAACAAAACAAAAACCAATTTTCTCCTATGGAATATTTTCTTTTTATTACTGAAAACAAGCCTTATGACCTAATTAGGCAGAGTTGGAGATCAAAAGATAAACTTTCTATTTTTCAGTATGTTCATGGTGTACTTGTAGGCAAGAATTGGGTCAGAGTATGAAATCCATGCTCCAAGTGCACAGTAAATATTTCACATTTACACAATATAGCAATATATTTTCAAAGTTCTTTCTTCTCAGTCTTTAGTTAGAGAAAATTTCTATCACCTGAGCAAGGGTTTCAAGATAAATCCCTGTACAAAGATCATATAAGATTAACTTGTATAGTGCAATTATTCAGATACAAGACTCTCATATTTAGATATATTCAGATTTGCAAACAAAAGTCCAAACTCCTTTTACAAATTTTTTTCTGCCATGAGGCAGATTTCTTAAAAATTAGACAATTTTTTCAGGATCATTATTTATGAGAATTTGTATGAGAAGGTCATTTTAAGATAATCATAAAAATCCTTTAAATTGGAACAATTTCTTGAAATGTTATGCTAGAGATGTAGCACATTCCTTAAGATTAAGGAAAAGCTATAAAAAGAAACAAAAGAAGATATAAGAAAGTCTACTAGACTAAATGTAGATGCCATGAATTGGAATCATTTCGACAGATTCACAGAATGGTGGGAAGGCACCTCTGGAGATCGTCTAGTCCAACCTCCTGCTCAGAGCAGGGTCAGCTACGGCAGGTTGCTCAGGGCCATGTCCAGTCCGACTTTGAGTATCTCCAAGGATGGAGATGCCAGAACCTCTCTGGGCAGCCTGTGCCAGTGTTTGACCACCCACAGAAAAAGAAGCTTTTTTTCTTATGTTTAAGCAGAATTTCTCGTATTTCCATTTGTGCCCATTTTCCCTTGTCCTGTCACTGAGAGCTGCTAAGATGACTGTGGCTCAGCCTTCTTAACTTCTTTACTCCTTCCCTTCAGGTATTTATACGCTTTGATAATATCCCCCCAGACCCTTCTCTTCTCCAGCCTGAATGGTCCCAGCTCTCTCAGCCTCTCCTCATGAGTCAGATGCTCCAAGCTCTTCAACGTTGCTGTGGCCCTTCTCTGGACTCTCTGCAGTATGTCCACGTCTCCCTTGTACTGGGGAGCCCAGGACTGGTCACAGCACTGCAGAGGCGTCTCACCAGGGCTGAGTAGAGAGGGAGGATCACCTCCCTCAACCTGCTCGCAATGCTTTTCCTGGCACAGTCTTGGAGCCTGTGGGCAAGTTTTGCCTAACTTTCAATATCTGCAAAGCAAATGTTAGCATCTACGCTAGCTACCCAAAGATGTCTTTGTAATCAATGGAGAGAAATAGGAATGTCTATTGGAAGTAGGATGAATTGCATACCAGAATTGTGTATTTCTTTCTACTGATAGTAGATGGAATCTAAATTACTAACTCAGGTTAGAAGTCTAGCACTAAATAAGAGACACTTGTCCCCTAAAGCACAACTTAGAATTTATGAAGCTAAATCCAAGAAGGGGGTCTGCTATGCCTAAATGCTTGGCACCTATTTCCATCTAGCTTGATTTGGGAGTTAAAATAAATTTCCTGAGGTCACAATTTACTAAGGATGCTTTTATTTGGAAACATGATCAGAGAAGAAGTACTCATCTTTTATAGAAGAACCTGTTCACCAGAGCATTCACCCAGATGGTGGAAGAAAGACAGATCCTCCTCAGCCTAGAGAAGTTCAAACCTGTAGCCCCTACTAGCCAGAACAGTATTTGAACAACTACCATGTCACCTAGTTGGAGCAGAGTATTTTCCAATGTGGTAAAGCCAAATGACACTACAGAAAAGAGATGCAAGATTCACAAAAAGTCAGTTAGGGATCCTGACCTTCTAGCTTTTGCATAGGCATGACAGAAGGTTTGTTAAAAAAAGAAAAAAATAATTTATTGGCACCTTGGCATACAACAACACTTGCATAGGGAATCAGACCTCACAAACATGATTGCCAGTTGCTGTCTGGTGCTTCAGGAGTCCTTGCAGCAGTGTCTTTGGGTGGGTTGAGATTCCCAGAGCTGCTGCTCTGCTCAGTTCTAATCTGGTTGGCTCATGGTCCTACGTGACCACTCCAGCACATGATTATCTTAACTACATACAAAACAACTCTTAAATATCTTAACTACATATTAAAAAATGGGTTATGTGACCATTTCTGTAGCTGCAGGAACAATTTCTACTATTTCCAAGTGTCTTATCTATGCACACATATCAGTTCTCCAGCAGAAACTGCCTGGGCATCTCTAGAACACTCTGGCCAGGATGCTAATCAACACATTTTCAGCACAGAAATTGTTGCCTGGAGAGAATCTCCAGCACTGCCTGAAATTCCCATCTGGAGAGTTCCTGGTGCAGTCAAGCACTTTGCTGTGGAGGAGCTACATCAAGCACCCATTTCAAACCAGTCCACAGTTTCAAACCAGCCTGTTATCTTAATGAGGCAAATGATTGGCTGTGGGGTTCTTGACTACCCAGGGAATTAATGTCTGAAGCATGCACAGAGGCACAGTCCTGATACCCAGCTACACCACCATTATAGCTACAGAACAAACTAGATTTTCGTAACTTGTAATTCACTTATAACTTAAGTTCCACAGCTCTTACCACATTGCCCACCAATGAAAGGACTGTCCCATGACTTGTCCACACTAAATGCACTGGCCATCCTTAGAAGAAAAGCCATGACCCAGAATTTTTTTTCCCAAGAGTGTGTCATTCAGGTTTCCTCCCTGGGGCATGCATTTTCTGTAGCACAGTGACTCACCCGGGTAGGAGCAACAGGGCCATTCCCATTGTGCCTGCTTCACAGCTTGCTTTCAGGGCAGCTTTCTGCAAAGTAGTATATATAGGTTTGAGTGTTACTGGATACCACAGAATTCAAATGTAAGACAAATCCATGGGAAATAACCTTTATTAGTCAAATTGCTTTAAGAGAAATTTTTTTCTTTAATTCTACAACATTTCACAACTAGCTTTCCATCTTAATGTCTCCTTCACCCATTTAGACAGAAATGTGTTGCTCTGAAATGTAGGAATTTCTGCAGGAATGCCAGAAATAGATACACACCATGAAAAGCTCCACATAGCTTACATCTGTAGTTCCAACAATGAGAGAAATCAATATATTTCTCAAAAATATTCCTATGGCAAAAAAAGTCAGGCTTCCTTCTCATTCTGTATACAAACCAATGTAGAAGTATTATTTTTTTTATTACATAAAAGCTGCAAAGAAATTGCAAAGGAAGCCAGCAAAAGAAATGTAGAAATTAATGTTTTAGTAAGAATTTCAAGGCTGTTCACTTTCATAAATAACTATTTCAAAATATGAAGCCAAATTGACTCATTAATGAGAGGGGAAAAATAACGTAAAAACATGAGGCACTGCTGTAATGAGGAGGAGATAAGAGGGGTGATGAGGGGTGATATAGATTTTTTCATATATATCTGAAATACAGACTTTATTAAGATCACTGCAGAAAGCCAACCCATGCAAAAAGAATCAGAAAGTAACACATTTTCCATTTATGCACAAAAATGCTAGTCTATAAAACATAAGATCCCAAAATAAAAGCAATGAATCAGCATAATAAGAATAGAATCATGGAATCACAGAATTGTTTAGGTTGGAAAAGACCTTTAAGGTAAAGTCCAACCATTAACCTAGCACTTGCAAGTCCACCACTAAACCATATCCCTAAGAGCCACATCTACATGTCTTTTAGATACCTCCAGGGATGGTGACTCAACCACTTCCCTGGGCAGCCTGTTCCAATGCCTGACAACTCTTTTGGTGAAGAAATTTTTTCTAATATCTAACCTAAATCTCCTCTGCTGCAACTTGAGGTCATTTCCTCTCGTCCTATCTCCAGCCACCTGACAGAAGAGACCAGCACCCACCTCGCTACAACCTCCTTTCAGGTAGTTGTAGAGGGAGATAAGGTCTCCCCTCAGTCTCCTTTTCTCCAGGCTCAACAACCCGAGTTCCCTCAGCCACTCCTCATAAGACTTGTGCTCCAGGCCCCTCACCAACTTGGTTGCCCTTCTCTGGACACGCTCCAGCACCTCAATGACTTTCCTGTGGTGAGGGGCCCAAAACTGAACACAGTACTCGAGGTGCGGCCTCACCAGTGCCGAATACAGGGGAACAACCACCTCCCTGCTCCTGCTGGCCACACTATTTTTGATACAAGCCAGGATGCTATCGGTCTTCTTGGCTACCGGGGCACACTGGTGGTGGCCAATGAAATGAAGAGGTAAGTGTGAAGATCCCCTCCACATATAAAAAATACAACTGTGGTGAAGAGATACTGTGACAAATTGGGATTTCCAGAAGAGATGTGTCTGTCACACTCAGTTTTGGTAAAGAAAATCTTAAAAATGGTACTCATTTGTGTAACTTGTCGGTTGTCCGTAAGAAGAGGGAGAGAGAAGACATAATTGCTTTTTTTTCTCTTTTATTTACAACTTCATTGTTCAGTAAGGCAGAAACTGCACTGAACAGATGTGGGAGATCCAGACTTTGCAGAATTAGCAAGGAAGCTGCATGAAAAGAAAAACATGAATTTGCCTCCTTTCTATAAACAGCTGAATATGCTTGAGATGATGTGATGGGGAGTGCATGGCATGTTGTCCTAGAGGTACAGCCCTGCAGGAAATGTATCAGTCAATGGAGAAGAGTTTTACTTTCTTTTAGTAAGAAAGATGGTTTCAACACTGGTTCTGCTGGTCAGCAAGTCTGGACAAGTTAGGCGCGAGCATTCAGGATGGCTCAGTATAGGCAGCATCTATTCACCCATGGGCACATGCAGTTGCTCTGACTGCTGGAACATACTGATTGTCTGAAACAGTCAATTAGATGCAGAGCTGATTATGTCGGCTCTGTCCCCACCAGGGGCAATATTTTCACACTTTTGTGAATACCTTCAAATACACCAGCTGGCTCCATTCTGACACAAATATACTGTGTATTGAGTTTAAAAGTTCTGTCACTGGAAGAACACGCCTCAGCAATCTCAGGTGAGAATCAGGACTATTACCTTTAAGTACCCACATTTGAAATTGAACTTGCTTTCAGACTCCCTTGCAGGAATGAGATGTGCTAGCATTCGCAAATGGCCCAAGAGACAGATAACATATTAAATGAATAATTTGGAACTCAGTAGGCGGTATGTTTTATTTCAAATGTGTCTTAAGCCTAAAATATTAAGCTTCCCACAATTAAGAAATGATTCACATGTTCCAAATAACATTCTAAACTTTATTTTCAAGAAAATTGCAGATATTTTTCAAGCTTTAATTATGCTTTAAAATATTCTTGTAGCCTGCAAATACATACAACTAATTTCCAAGTAATTTCACTATCCAGTATAATGCAAGTGGTATGGCACGGTAGAGTTGCATGAGTGTCTAGGACAGGGGGCTGGAGAAGATAAATCAGGATGGAATGCATCATTTAGGGACAAGAGTTTCCCAAGTCAGAGGACTGTTCAAGTTGAGGTGGAGTCTGCCTGACAGATAATATATAGCTTTTCCCTCCCCGTTTCCCAGCATCAAGAGGCATAATAGAAGAACTCATAACTTTGTAACAGAGATGGGTCTGGCACTCTGCTAGCTAGTGAGGTCTCCCCAGGACACGACCAGAACATCAGTCTCTCACTAATAATTTGCTGCTGTGACATCTATGCACCTGGGAACGTGTTGCTAAGTTTTCATAATTGTGAAATACATTCCTGTTTTGTATATGGATCAGCATGCTTAACATAGCAACAATTCAGAATTTCAACACTCCGTGATTCACTATTGCCTGCTATTTATTCCATCCCTATCTCATGCTAATAATTGTTGTAGATACTAAAAAAATACATTGTTGTATCTTTCAGTGAATGATCAATGTCAAACAAATCATTTTGTTGACAAAAAGTGATATTGCTTATATGAGGCTCTCAGATACTTGAAGGTGGAGTAAGAAGAATAGGATTAGGATCTAACAGAGATTTGATCGCTGTCATCTCAACAACAAGGTGTTGACAGCTAGAATAAATAACTTCTCAGGAGCAACTTGTTAAACTGGGTTAAAAGAGGATCTGTAATGATGTGGCCAGCTCTAATACCTCCTGCCAATCAGATTATATTTTATTACTCAGCTGAACTATACAGCATGATTCAGTTTGTGCTAAACTGGAGGGGGTCACAAGATACAAACACTCATATTTCCTGAAAGCATTTTGGCAGAAAATGTGGATAAGAACAAGAGCATGCTGGTGTCAGGAGAAAAGACAAAAGGCTTCATGAGAGTTATTTAGGGCTAGCAGAGTGCTGGTCTAAGGCCGGTGGCCACACTTTGCCATCTAAAAAATGTTCTCTGTGCTTCTGTGGCACACATCAGGAAAACCTCTGAAAGTAGTATATATGCATCAGCTCATACTACCATTAAACATCCTTGAGAGCAAGGCTGGGGCACCATTAGCCACTTCAAGCAAGTAAAAGTCCTTCCTGAAAAATGTATGAATGGAAAAACTTCAACTACCAAATTCAAACCCACCCAAATGGCCAACAAGAAATGGATAGTATTGGTCAGAAGAGGGTTGTAGAGCCAGAACAGGCATGGTAACTTCATAGCAATACTAGTGCTAGTGTCCTGAACAAACTATACTGTATCTTGTAGTTTAGAACATTACACCTGCTTTTATAAACTGGCAGAGCATATAGCTAAAAGGGGCTATTAGCTCTTCAGCAGTCTTTTCATATGCAGCACCCTTTGTTTATAAAGATATATTTATACATTATAGTCAGTGTACCTTATTTTTCTTGCTGGTAGCTGGATGCAAAAACATTTTGCAAGTGTTTTCTCCAGCTTTCAAATTGCTGTATTGTTCCTCTCTGTGTTCTCTTTCAAACCAACTTATAACTATGTGGATATCAGAACTGAATGCAGACTTTTGTCATTATCCTTAGAGATATTAGGTTCAAAACCAAAATCAACACTCTCCTCTTAGTCAGTGTCACCTTTTTAGGAGGAGGTATTTGCCCCTTCTGACTCAGCATCTTTCTGACTTTGGACCCCCAAAAAAGGCCCACAAGTTAAAGCAGGAGGAGAAGATACCTTCTTCTTCCACAGCAGCCTGGTGCTCAGACACTTCCACTGGAAGCAAAAGATTAACTGCTGGTCAATATGGTAGGTTCAAATCTGGTTTTTGAGTTTTTTTAGAAACTGCTCTTCTGACCGTAGTCTAATCTGAAATGGTGGTCCTCTGAAGCTGTACCGCTGCATTGCGAAAAACAGAGACCGGAAGGTGCAGAAGAGTTCTTGGACAACACAGCCTGTCTCAGCATGGCAAGTTACAGCCTTACCAGGAGGTCTTACATTCCCATCTCTCCTTCAACAGCTGCCTTTGTTTCACACACACGGCTGTGTATAGTTTTTCATTAATTAAAATACCTGGCTGTCCTGTCTCATTGCTGTTTACCATTCCAATGGCATTTGTGTCAATGCCAGTGTTTTTAGCAATGATTTTGTGTGTTAACATGGATGAAATCATGAAGTAGTAAGTAAGCAATGATCCGTGAGGAAGTTCTTGTAGAAGCACAACCCAGTTACCGCTGCTAGTAACCCATGCACAAGCATTTTAGAACAATCCTTGAAACTATTTAATATGTGCTCTACTACTAGAGTGCTATTTTAACCTTTTACATGTGAAAGTTTCTTTTTTTTTTTCCTGCATTTTTGGCTCTGTGGGCTCATCTGAAATATCTGCCTGCTGAAACAGCACAAGGAAACTTAAAATCTCAGAATAAGTCTGTATAGGTTGATGAGGATCCCACCAGTATCGTACGGAGCTGGTGGTGACTGCGTTACTGAGGCAGATTAAAGAACACAGAATTTGACATCATTTTTGCAACTACCATAAAAACAAATCTTTACCAAACTTGTTAGTTACTAAGTCACATGCCCTTGTCAGCTAGTTCCTTTCAGTTGCATTTTATATCTTTCTTTCCCTTGTCTTAACCCATTCACATCACAGATGATGTCTTATGTTCTCAAGAAAGAGCATCATGTGTTTGAAGCAAAATTACAAAACAAATGAAAATACTTATTGTGCTACCTTTCCTGCTGTTTTGCTGTGGGTTGAAGAAAAGGGAGGTGCGATGAGAGATAAGGAAGCAATTTCTCCAGTGCCTTTTGTTTCTCTCAGATCACAAAACGAGAGGATGGGTTAGGGAATGGATGAAGGATTTAAATGTTGAGAGGTAAGTACAGAGAGGATTTTCTCCTATAAACCTGCATGCAATGCCTTTGAAATCTTTTGGTTTGCTTTAGCTTGGAAAAACAGCTGATTTGTAGTTGAGCTTATCCCATATTAACAGGCACGCTGGCACTAACTTGGGGAAGAAAGACTGAGAATCCTCCTCTGTCTCAGGCAAGTTATTAAGATTCACAGTCAATCTTTGCAGGAAAGGAAAACAACTGTGAACAGCAAAGCTGAGTTTGCCGAAGGACTCTGGGCTGTGGCGGTGGCCTGAGGGCAGCACGTTCGGGGCGGACGTGCTTGTCTGTCACCAGTCAGCATCCTAAGGGACTCCCGGGGAGCAAATTTAGGACCAGGAGATGGAAAGAAAAAACCTGTTTATTTAGGGAGGCCATGCCAGAATAAAGCAATCAGCCCTCACTCTCTAGCTCCAGGGTTCTCTACAGAGCTGCCTAAACCTATTTTCTGTGATGCCCCGCAGCTTTCCAATGCTCCCAGTCCACCAGGGCTCAGACTGCAGCAGCTGCTCATAAACGTGTGAAACCAACAGGAAAGGACAAGTAACTTCCAAGGACTTAACACTGAATTTCTAAAGGCTTGAACCCTGCTTTGACCTTCTCATGAAAAGTCAGAGGGATACCCCTTTTCTGGGAACATTTTGGTCAAGTGCTCCTTGCAGAACTGAAGGGTGATACAGAATTGTGATTAGACTGGGCAAAGCCAGAGTAATTTAAACTTTAGTGACTTCACACAGGTAATCTAGACTTTACAACAGTCTAGGTTTTGTAGACAGTTTTCTTCTTTACATTTAGGGTTAAATCCTCTAACTTACTCCTGTGAATAATCAAACTCCTGCCACCTTTTCTGGAGTTAAGATTTTATCCCTCATTGGATTCTCATTATATTTCAACAGAGAATTAAATTAATGGGCATTTATTGACAAATCAAATCTTTCTGCCTACTACTGAGACACCTGCATACATGAAACTCAACTATGTGTAGTACTTACCCTCTTGTATTACCCCTCCCACCCCATGATCACAGATGTGGTCTTTCTCTGGCCCTTATCCTGTAAGCTGGGAGAACTTCCACACTCATTTTAATGAGAGTCAGCTGAGGAAACTTGGCCAAGGTCAAAGAGAAGGTATGCAATGCAGGAATCGCATAAAATCCCTTCAGAAACAGATTACTGTTCAGGTTGTCCTTCCTTTCCATCATCATATAAATTTAAACTGGGAGACACAGGTACTCCATAACCCATGTATCTGCATCCACCGTCTACCCATATTCAGGCAGCACATTTAGTAGGAAACTCATATGAGCAGGAAAGGAGGGAGTCACACCAAGCTCCAGGAGCCTCTCTGCTCTGGATGCTAGAGGGTTGGGGCTGCAGGCCACAATATGGAGCACACTTGCACAGCTGCAGAGACTTAGTGCTGCATCTTAGAGATGTCAGGCTGTTACAGTTAATTGCTAATTTGCAAGTCACAGATGGGCTGCATTTGAAGTACATTAAGTATCAAAGGTACAAATTCTATGGCTATCCAGTAGCCTAAAGGAGGGGAATGGTGGTTAGATGAATTTTTCTTTGTAATTTTATGTGGAAAGGCCTTGGACTGTTTATGAGAACTCTCAGAATTATTTAGGCATTGTATTGTTCTCATCCTGTTTGCTATTAGAAATGAAAATATTCAACTAATCCACAAAGTGAATGTTGATCTGCATAGAAACAGGAGAGAAGCATTGGAAGTGTCCTCCTTAATTATAAAGTCCTTGCTGCTATCTCAATCAGTCATATCATGTAATCCTTTTCATAAAATTATCTCATTTCATCTTAGAATGACTTTAGAGGGTTTTTTTGTTTCTGCAGGAGGGCAATTCAAGAACATAATTTTTCTGATGGCAGGAGACCCCACTACTGTCCAGCATAAGTTTAGCCTCAGGTCAATATTGTTCATAGACTAATAATGTCTGTTAACTTAAACAGCTCTTTTTTATTCCCCAATTTCTTCCTTCCATGTTGCATCCATAGAGAGTGATCACATTCCCTCTCAGCCTGCATGTTGTGAGACTTTGCAAATCAAATGCTTCAGGCCTCAGGCTTTCACTCCCTAGCTGTCTCCCCAGTAGCCTTTCCCCATATCTGCCATATATTCAGTCATTGCTCCTGCACAGAAAACACCAGCACCCGCCATAGTGTTCCAGATAGTGTGTTGCCAGTGCCTGGATGCACATTGATGAGTCCCTGATTCTCCTGAATACATTTTAAGCCGTTCATCCCTTTTCCCCACACATCTGTCACCATAGACACTTCTATGGAAGTTGTGATCATCTGCAATACCCACACCTTTCTCTTCCTCAATGATTTCCAAATCCATTACACTTTCCACATTTTTCAAAACTTAACTTCTCACAAAAAAAAAAATTCTTTTAGCTTATAAGTGCATAATTTTGCCATTTATATGATTAATTTCATGACAGTTCTTAAACTCTAGTCTTTGAGGTCATCATGACCCTTCCTGCCCTGAAAATTCTTTTTAATTTCATGTCACCAGAAAATGTCATCAACATACTCTTGTTTTTCATATCAGCATCATTAAGAAAATATTAAGCAAGATCGATGCTGCATATGATTCTAAAGATCCCTCAAGTATCATACTTCTTCCTTCAAGATTAACTTTTGCCATCTCCTATTTGGTTCATTTCCTACATTTCTTAAACTCCTGCTGTAACCAGCACTGCTCTATACAATTGCTTCTGTGGTGCTTTACTGAAGAGCAGATAGATTAGATTGCCTGCATGTCATTTGCATGGAAAAATAAGGTGTTGAGGGAAGATACTGGGTTATTCTGATGCTATCTGCTTTTAGAATATCAGAAAAATATCGGGCATCATGTGCTGAATTTTATCCTATCTTCTTTCTACAGGACTGAAAACAGCAGTGCTCTGGATGGTGCATTTGTACAGCAAAGTGAGAGCCCTTCCACCACTGCCCACCACCCTTCCAGTGACTGCACCACCTGTGTAACACCAGCCAGTGCTGCTGGGAGGGAGGACACAGAGCCCCTTAATTTCTCTCTCCTGGCCTGACAAATCCTCATCTGTTTACCTCCGAGTCTTTGATAACACCACTCTCACACTTTGTTCTTGAAACCTCCAGACATCCAGTGATCTGGGATGATCATCAATTGTAGCGTAGTTGCTGGGATTGCTTTTTTTCTGCCTTCCCTTTCCTAAAAATAGATACCGTATTTGCTGGTCTCCAGTCCTCTGATATAATCCCTGATTTTATGAGATTGTCAAAAGTCTTTTTCTGCAACTTATTTTTTCAAAATTTTGGAAAGGCTTTTAGTATATCTTTATTGAAAATTGAGGACTTGTATTCATCAATCTTTAGGCCATACCCAGTCTATCTTTCATTATTCTCTCCTACTCTCAGTGCATTGCAGCCAACTCCTTTTATTTTTTAATTATATGAATCCTTTACTGTTTTGTTTTTTCCATTTTTTTTGGCAGGTCTAACTCAGTTTCATTTTTTGGAGAATCTCATTCTATTTCAATACTTTCCAACACCTTAGTTTTCTTTATTGATCACTTCTTACTTCCTTTGCTTATAGTCTTATTGCTTAGCCCTAGTATTTCCCTTCAGGTCTGCAGTTAGGTCTGCAGCCATTCTTTCCAAGCTTTTTACCTCCAGGCTGGTATACATGTTTCAGACATTTTTGTCTCTGAGATGCAGAGAAAACTGAACCCCCTCCTACATGCCAGTTCTGATGCTTATTAGTTATTTTGACATCTTTAACTAGTTCTCTCAGTTAAAATAATCACTTTTGAAATGGAGAATCTTAAATACAGACCTTTTTCATTATTGATAAAATTGAAGTGGGATGCTGGACATGAGATATCCCACTAAATGATGTTTGTTTGGGAGATAATATTCATTGGCTGCAAACTCCCCATGGGAGAGAAGAAGTAGGGCTAATGCAGCACCCTGACTCACCTCTGTCACTGTCCACCCCTGAATTCCCCTGTCCCCCTCACACAAGAAGGTGCAGGAAACTGGTTGAGCAACAGGGGATGTTTTTGTGGCAGGCATGCTGCATTTGTTAATGGTTTTCTTCTTAGCTTACCCTGTAGGAGCAAAGGTAAATCACAGTACCAATTTTTAAGGAAATGAGGCATTTAGAGGGTGAGCAACTTGCTTCAGGGAAGGAGTTCAGTCTACCCTGATGTTAGACGTAGCCCAGACCTCCTGAGGCAAAAGCCCTGACTGAACTAGCCTCACCACCACACCTTGCACTTCAAATAAATGCATCCCTGAGAAGAACAAGTTCAAGCTAGTGTCAGACATGGATCACAAGCTGAGTGTCAAGAAAGATCAAGCTCTAGAAAATGTGATGTATGAGGCAAGAACAAATGAACAAGGATTGTCTAACCCAGACAATGAAGGAATAAATGATAACAGACCTCAACACAACTGCGGTGAGGTAGGGAGAAATCTATGCAGAAGTAAACAGGAAAAGAAATAATGGACTTGAATTGCTGCAAGAAAGTTTTATCACGTGTTAAAATATATATATAATATGTGTGTACATAATAATGGACAAGAATAGATTGGCAAGGAAATCTGCAACACCTCCACTATTGGAGGTCTCTAAGAACAGATTAAACTGGCGTTACTCAGGAAGGGCATGGTTATTGCTGATTTTGCCTTGGGGACGATGAACAGACCCTATGAGCCCTGGGGAACCTTCCAGCCCTATGACCCTGTGGCAAAGACTGAGAGGTCTAGGAAAGGTCTGGCCTTTCTTGCATTTGCTCATCCATCTTTTCTCTATCTACAGCTTCTCCACCAAGTATGCAAGTTACTGAAATAACTTCAGCTTTAATATATGTAGCAGTCTAGGTCTTAAACTTGACATCTCCTGCTTTGATGAGAAATAGTTCAGCGAAGACCAAAACAACGTTGGCGGAGCAACTCCTTTTTGTACACAGTGGCATAAATAGCTCTTTTTCACTATGTGTGAGCTCATTTTGTTTCCTAAAAACTATAGGGTTTATTAACTTTATTACCATTACCAGATTACCATTTTGATATTGCTACTTGCTTCCCCTCCCTCAGTATTATTCAGATGAAGGACAGGACTTTTTTTCTGATAAATTCCCCATCAGTGCCTCTATTCTTCCTCTCTCAATTCGTTTTCTGAGTAATTTTAGCTGGCCTTTCTGAAATGGCCTTCATTACTATTAATCTATGTCTTCTACAATATCTAATTACATATGGCTATCATACACATGAGTTTGTGTGAAAGCCTTTTATATTTAAACTCTATAACCCGACTCTATAATTAGAGACAGCAGATCGTTTTTTATCTCTGTCTGCCATTAGTTTTACTGTTACTAGTTCACCAACTTGCAGCGGTCGCTGCGGCTGCTCCCTCTCTGGGCTGCAGGCTGCGGTGGGATGGGGCTGGGGAGGTCCTGCCTGCATCTCCCCGCTACCGCAGCCCTGCTCGTCCTGTCCGTTGGACGGACAAGGATATGCAACTTGGCCTCCCCACAGCAAAGCAAGGGGCAAAAGAAGAGGGGCCAGAAGAGATACTTTTTCTTCACAGGTCTCCCCATGCTGCAGTATACTTGTGCCCTGCTCCCATTCAGACCCTTTTCACTGTAATGCTTCACAAAAATATCACCATTTCTACATTTATGCTTAGGGATTTAATGAGATAATAGTTTTGGGGTGGTAAAATGTTTTAATCTAAGGCCATTCTCTATAAAAGAACAGAAAATTACTTTTTGTGGAAAATGTTCACAATTTTCTTTCTTCCTTTTCTGTCTTTTTTTTTTTTTTTTTTTTTTTTGGAAGAGGTAAACATTCCAGTTTACTTTAGTTTTCTTTAAATTAGTTTTGTTTTTCAACTGTGAACAAGTTGAAAAAAATCAGTCATGGATACCCTGGTAAGCTAGGAAGAGCCCCCAAAAATGATTGAGGAAAATCCAGGATAGAGGAACAAGAATGAAAAGAAACTTAGAAAATTTGAGCTTGTTGTAAATAAGACATCCTTTTAATACACAGAAGACAACATTTAGGGTAGGGAAACATTAATGGTCTTACAATACACAAAACGGATGCTAAAGGGGATAAGTAATAAATTGTTCAGCGTGGAGAAGTACAAGATGACAGTGGCTTAATTTGCAGCAAAGAAGATTTAAGTTTGACTTTAGGAAAACATTGCTAATTATAACAATAGAAAACTGCTGTTACAGGCTACTCAGAGAGATGGCAGAATTCCCAAAGGAAAGTTTCAAGAACATATTTCCAGAATGGCCTCGGTGTGTTTAGTTCTGCCTTTTTATAGAAAGATAACCTGACCCAGCCCTGTGTTACTCTGAACTACCTTCCCTGTATAGTTTCAAGGAGAGAAAAGGGAACCTGAGAAAAACTTTCTCAAATTTTAGTTTTAGGTCAAATTGAAATTTTTCATTGTTTTCAATTACAAGTAAAAATCTTGGAGAGTTTTTGTGAAAAACAGATGGTCTTGTTTTTTTCAGAAGTTTTAATGGTGATTCTCTTTCAAAACCTTTATTTTTAAAATTTATTTCCAAGAGGAGGAAAAAAAATCTCTTAAAATTTTGGCGTGAGAGCCATTTTACCTGGGTTGTAAATGGAGGTGAACTTCTCTTTCTGGGTTTTACTGCCATGTAAACCTAGGAATGTGCCACACATTTTTGACTGATCAGCATGACAAAGTGCTTTTCTCTTAGTCCTAAGACTTATACTGCAGGAAGAAAGTCTCTAGCAAATTGGATGTAGATGGCAGCATCTCTTCCAACTTGGCATCACCTCAGCCAATTCAGAAGAGATGGTAAAATCCATTGGCATAAGGAAAAAGGCAACTAGTTGGCCACCTAAAATGAATGGAAAGCTACCTCCTTCACAGCTGGAGACACATGCCGCTGTTATTTTGGAGATGATGTTGGGTACATAGGGGGAGAGGTGAGAAAAATCAGACAAAATTAGATCGATTCATGATTTCTTCTGCTCTCTGCAGAATAATTCCTGGGAATCGTAAGCAGCCGCCCCAAAGTGCAGGTTTTCAGCTGCTGCGCGTGTTGCAGCTTGGCACTCGGTGAGTGTATTCTTCCTCCCGGTGCCTGCTGACAGGTCTGGCCCTACTACCATCTGGCTTGCGAAGTAATGAGACCAAATGAAATGGAGCTTGAAGAAATTAACATTCCTTCCTTAATCTATTAATAACTGAAAAGTGTTGATTTTGGTGACAGCTAGATACTTTATTGTGAAGCAGATTGGTTAATTAGAAGCATCGTAATGAAGGTTGTATTGGATATGTGTATCCCTTCAGAAACACACATATTTATAATAAGGAGAGTTTGGTTTTTCTCACAGGCTTAAACAGTCATGGAAAGTGCTATGTGTGAAAAAGTCAACAAAATGAAAAAAAGAAAATTTTCTCCAACTCTCTGTTACTGCTTTCTTACTATGCAAAATGTCTGTCTATTTTGAATATGGCTACCAGCTAAAAGCCATCAGCATATGAAAGAAGGCATCAGGCATTTGCAGATTTCTGCACCTCTACTTCACCTCATTTTCAGGGTCCTGAGGGCCATCATCCCAGCCTGAATAAGCACACAGACATCCACCTTACTTAATAAGGAAAAACATTCCCATTTACCTGACTTAACTCCAGTCATGAGCATTTCATAGGTTCGTTTGTGTGCTTCTGCCACTGGCAGACACAAGACACAGCTGACCTGCAGGCATTTCTTAATTGTATTTAAAGCAGGTTCATATGGATTTGAATCAGTTCAGATTAAGTCTATAGGACCTTCGGATAAATTGAAAGAAATAGAGGTTTTGCTTGATTTAATTAAACATATTTTAAGCTGATCTAAAGCCACACTGGTACAATTTTGAATTTAGCCATCGCCTTCTGGTAACTTGTTATTCTAGGAGTAGCTTGTTCGCATGTCAAGGCTTTCAGATTGAGGATCTGGCTGTTAAAAATACCTTCCATTTTCCTGGCACAGTTAATAACTGGTACAAGTCGATGCTTGTAAAACTGGTGGTTGTTATTTTAAATATCAGCCTTTAAGAAAATGTCTTCTCATCACCACTTTCCAAACAAGTAAGGTACCACAAGTGCGGGCACAACTGAGCAGTTTCAGCATCTCCTGTGGACCCCAGTATTGCTGCCTCTGACATTTTCCTGTCCGCTCCATCTTTGAACACTGCGCAGCAGTGTCAGCTGTTGGGGTTAACTTATTAACCGTGCAAAACAGCGTTTTTTTCACTCTTGATCCTTAAGCTCATGCTCCTGTAGTAACTAAGATGCCTCATTAAGATTCTCTGTTGTTCACCATGAGAGGCATGCAGGCATTCGGACCACTCCTCGTTTCTCCTCCATCTATCCACTGTGATGCTTCACCCTCTCCAACTCTACCTCTGTACCGGCTTTGCTCTGATTTCTGCTCCCGTTGATGCTCCCCACCATCTGCAATCATTGCTTTTTCTCCACCTCTCACTTCTTCCCCTTCTCCCTCCAACCACTCCCCAGATTTTTACTTCCCCATCCTGCAAACCTCGTAAAAAAGCCAGGGCATGTTTTGGGGAGCTGTAGCAGCCCCTGCCAAGCCCCGTGGAGCACTGGGCACTGTCTCCCAGTGGGTCTACAGCCACCATCCTACCCTCATCATGCTCAGCCCCAGCGCCTGGTTTCTCACCTTTCATCTCTGGCACAAAATGGGTCCAGCAGTTCTAATCAGAGGAATTAAAAATCTGCCTCCTTTGCCCGCTCCCATTGGGTTCAAGCACCTCCAGTGGCTCTGTGCTGGGTGGTCCAGCAGGTCCCAGAGAGGCAGCATGGGCCCACGTCTGTCGAAGGTTGCTTCTCCCCAGCTCTGCCTTCACTCTCATACTGGCACGGCTGCATCACCCCTGGAGGGGTCCGGCCGGCCCCTGGCCCCCTGCCACGCACTGCCACCGGCACCGGCACACTGCAATAGCGTCACCCTGCTCAGCAAAACTTAGCGCTGCCTCTTAAACGGTAGTCTGTATTTAAGTAGGGGAAGCTTGGATTTTGGTTATTAAATTCGATCAGAGAACAACTTTGGGATTTTTGTGACATTTGCCACACAATCATCTGTTTCTTTTCCCAAATGGCTGTTCGCACCAGTAAGTTCAGATTCAATATTTCTAAATACTATTTGATTTAGGAGGGTAACAAAGTGCTCTTCAGGTTTGCAACTGCAGGTCTGCTCACTTGTGCAAAATGGCTGTAGTTTTCCTTGGGGTTCTTCTTCCCCTCCCATAGGGCCACTGGCAGCTGAGTTGTACCGCCTCGTGGCACAAGGGCTCCCTGCTTATGTTAGGGGTCTCTTTTCCTGGCGAACAGACAATAAAATATATTTGTGCTACAGTAATGATATCAGTGGGTAGAAAAAGGCAGTGGCAGTATCACCCGAATGACAGAAAAATACATATTTCTCTTTCCAGTCCTCTGAGTATCCCCAGTTCATCCTCCACATCTCTCCAACTTCAGGGGGAAAATGTGCAGCCAGCACTATCAACTGGACACATACAAAATTATGCTGTTTTTTTAAGTTTTTAGATACCTAAGTAAAAGTATTGGCTTGATTTCCAGGAAGTCTCTGGACTCCTGCACTCCTGGAAATTAGGTATCTCATTTAGATGTCTAAAAATGGGTTTAGTTGTTTAATAATAATTTGTGTTTAAACACATTGTCACAGGAATATCTCACTTAGATATAATACCATTGCACTATCTAAATAATAGCAACAGAATTAAAACCCAGAGTATTTTATTCCAAGTGGAGAAGGCATTCAGGGATGTACTTGGGGGTACACTATCTGGAAGAGAAAAGCAGATTTCAGGAGAGCATATGTGGAAGTGGACAGCTGAACTGTTCAGCAGAACAAAACTAGACACAAAAGACCTGAAGTTTTGCATATATTTTGCTACTGTTCAGGAGACATTACAGCTCCATCAGTGACCTCTGAAGAAGGACGCTTCTCATCCATAGGTGGAATTTAATTTCTATATTTGAAGAGAACACTTTATTTTTGAACAGAAGTGGGTGAGAACCTGAGGAAATGGAACTGGAGAACCTAGCAAGTGCTGATGAAAAGAAAAGCAGGGAAAAGCAACCAGTTTACAACTTTCTTTGCATACTGTGGTCTCCAGGAGATGTCATGTTGCCAGAAAAGGTCTGTGGGAGGGATCATCCATTTGTAACCTTCCTTTTTTTTCCCCAGAGCTATAGTTAAAATACTATAAAACTGCCATTTGTTTTGGAGAGTTTTGCCTGATCCTGCTTCTGGTTGTCTTTTAAGCTGTGACTTACACCACTGGTATCTTGGTAGAAGATGTTTCTTGTGATTTAGAGTAGGGTTAAGACTAAGCAAAGCCCACCGTAGGATCTCAGAGCATAGTTCCAGAGCGCTTACACTCAGCTGTGCAGCAACCGTACAATTTGTGTAACATTGTGCATGTAATACCTAATCCTGCAAGTGATACTCAAGGGAATAGTACTGCTGACAACAGGCATCTAACTTTAGCACCAGATTTGAAGACTGGCACACAGTCAATAATAGAGTCCAAAACTGCTGCCCAGCACTCCTACAATAACAGCCACAGCTGAAGACTATCACGCACCCACCAGACGTTCTACAATAACGTGCCTGGGAGGTGTTCCTGCAATAGTCTTGATAGTCAGTGAAAAAGCAGGGAGGAATAAAAAAAAAAAAGCAGCTTCCAGATATAAAATATTTTGAGACTCCATTCAAGCTATTATAGCTGTGCTAAAACTGGCCTTGAAAATTTTAGGCATGCTACTCATGGGCATGAAAAAACATTGTGTCACATACTAAATTGAGTATTGTTGATGCATTCACAAACAGCCCTGAAAAACTAGATAATTTAATGCAAAAAAAAAAAAAAAATTAGTGAACACTGTTAAAGAATTAAATGCAGTGCCATCTGTTGGCTCTTTTGTTCTACTTCCATTGAATCTTTGCACATCCATTGAAGGTTACCATTACTGTCTGAGTTGCATAAACCCAGTGTGAGTAAACCACAATAATTTATTTTGTGAATTTCCAAGTTCAGAACTTGTGAACTGCAGCATTTAGCCTTGTCACTGATTAAGCTGTTTTATAAAACATTTCATTAATCTTACTTCATTGTATAAGTTATTAATTTTAAAGGGTTTGTTGCTATGTGTTTTCATAGTTCAATAAAAAATGAACAAGTTGAAGTGGAAAAGGATATGGAGCAGAAGGCCTGTGCCCTTAGGGACTGACACCAGTTATTAGACACATATCTTAAGGAATCTGAAATTCCTCCTGGCAGGTGTATCATAAACAGGGAGCTGCAACTTATGCTCTGATGGTGCTGAGCTACTTGGCTATTATAATTAAACTTACATTAAAAAAAATCCTCCTGCTGTTCCCCTCTCCTTCTGGAAAGGCTAGCACTATTTTTCAAACAATTATGACAGTATTTCTAACACCTCTGCATTAGTTTTCAGGATATAAAAAAGTCAAATGCTCCTTTACATGGCCAGACTGCAAATCTAGCAGAGGGGGAAGGGAGCACAGGAACAGGGAGCAGTGTTCCCCATCAGAGATGGGGATTGTTGGGAAGAGCAAGGTAATGGCAGGAGTGATCTCTTCTTCTACTTCTATTTAAAGATAAAGTGAAATAGCTACACAACTATCTTGGTAAGAGGAAAAAGAAAATCCAAACAAGAAAACTGTGTAAGTACCACAAGGCCATTACTTTCCTGGGTTGGCCAAAGATCTGCATGCCATTGCTATGCTGTATATTTAACTCACGACATGGGGGATAGCAAAGTCAAAGATGAAGCTTCCCCAGGAAGTGTGACTGCTTCAGTCTCTTCCCCTGGACAATCCCAGTTTCCAGTTTCAGGCTCTTTCTCAGAGTTTCCTCCCTGGAGTTCAGTCTCCCACACACCTGCTGACTCTGGATCTTTTCGCAGTCTGCTTCATACCTCATCAGTAAATTGCACCTTTTCCCACTCAGTCCCATTTTCCTTCCTCCACCTCTTCTCTTCATCTCAGTTTTCACATACCTGCAGGCTCCCAGTTTACTCACACATATGCCAGAGTATGCATATTATGATTGAAATTGTCAGGGTATTTAGAAACTAAATTTTTATAAACCTCTACTGATCCTATGCCAAGTGAATTTTCAAATTGCAATTTGGGCAAAAGTTTGACACATGAATGGAGTTTTCTGGCTCCCCCATGTTCCTGCTTGGGGCACTAGAAGTTTTCAGCTCCTCAGATGCATTAACTTGTGTGAGAGCGCCAGCTTTTCTGCAAACCATTTTTGGCTGAATTCTCCAACCCCAAATTTATTCTCCAAATAAAAAGTCATAGACAGAGCACTTACAGCTTTGCAAAGTTATAAGCAACCAAAAAGAGGGGCTAAAATGGGAATAAATACCAAATCTTAGCTACAGCCAATGCTGGGATCTTGTTTGTAATATGAACACATGCCTGAGTAATATCTGTATAGCATCCTGTCCACCTGCTGCTTCAAGAGGTATTCAGGCTATGTCAGAAAATGCTAGCACTTCCAATTCTTCTCCAGCCAAGCCTTCCAACTGTAAATTCCCAAAGTGCACAGAAATATTTATAACTAGCATTCATATTGCTAATTGAAATATTAGTAGGAGATACCAGCTGCTTCGTGTATCAAAATACTGACATTCATTATTATTGGTTGGCAAAGACTTCAGGATTTTTTTTATTTTGGTATAAATTTGGTGCTCATGAAAGCATACTAGTGGAGTTGAGAGTGTAAGGAAACAGAGATCTAAACATGAACTCTAACCCTACGCTCTACCCCTGCCTTTCTAAGAGATTTAACTGCAGAGCCAAAGCCTGGGCTTGGCTGCCTGGAAAGGAGAGGACTAGCATCATAATTTGACTTTTTCCAAATTCTCTTTCTCAGCTGTGCAGGAAGAGCACAGCAGATATTTGAAAAGGTTTATGCTACCCGTATGGCTAGGTATGCAGTTATATTAGCAAGAAGAATGAGAGAAATGGAAAATCTTGGGCAGCCTTGAAAGATGTTGCTTTAAGAAAGTTTAACTCAGTCCCCTCAGGGTGAAGACATGTTTTATCCTACGCATTGCCAATTTGAAGTTACATGCCATTTTTTAGTTGCATATTCAAATGATTAAGAAGCACTGCTGCTAGTGTTATGATCACAGGCAAAATTAATGTAGGGTCTCACTGCTTTTGGAATGATTTGGAATGTTATTACATGTATAATGTTACATGTATATTATAAGAAAATAATGGCCATTTTAGACATTTTACACAATATAGGAACAGCAGGCACAATTTCATTATTCTCTTCATGCAGTCTGATAACAAGTATAATACTCCTCCTTGGAAAGACTACGTAATTGTTACCAATCCTGTAGTAGCAATCTTGCATAACTAACAGGACCCATTGCAATTTAGATGTCCCTGTCCTAGGCATTGTACAAACAGAAGGAAAAGGTGGACCCACGGCAAACAGAAATGACAACCTCAGTTTAAGACAAAAGTCAGTAGGTAGCAAAATAAAGAAAAAATACCATTTTCCTTATAGTGTATATTAGAAGCTGAATTGCCCATTGCCATGGCTACCATGCTGTGATTTCAGGATTGATCTTACCTTAGCAGTTTGTTAACTTTTCATTTTATCAATCTAGACATTTATGCTATGTACTCATCATAGTGGTGCCCAAGAGAATTGAAGGCTCATCACAGCCTCAATAGCCAACCTTTGGATATACATACACATGGAGGAGCACTACACAATCAAAAAGCAGACATTTCATTTTCAACATCCTATTAGTGTAACTTAAATGGTGATGGACTCTCACTGAAGTGTGACATTAGAGGCGGTATAAGATACTCATGGCTCAGCATCCCTTAGAAACGGGTGGAGGATTACCAGTTAATCCTCCTTTACTGGTTAACTAGTAAAAATCCAGTAAAGCATATAAAATAAACTAGTTAATTGACAGTAAGACTATCTCCCTCGTTTTATCAGGCCAAGGCACACACTGGACACAGTGACTCTGATCCTGAGTTTCCTCTTGTTTTGCTGCATTAGAACTTTGCGCTTTGTTTCTGGCATTACTTCCAATGGAATAACACAAGTGAGAAAGCAAAGGGGTCCCAAAACTCCAGTGACACTGGGGTGAACTCTGCTGGTGGTCAGACTCCCCACCGACGCTCCTCTCCAGGGGGTCTGCGTAGGTGGCCTCCGTCACACACGAGCTGAGTGCTAGAGCTGACTGAAATGTTTCAGCCACGCAATTTGGCCTGAAAACTCTCATTTGTCAAAAATAGCACTTAGAGAGAAAAGCATATAGTTTCACTGAGGAAGATCTTTCAGGTTTTAGATAGAATTTTTAAGTAGAAAGGAAGCTTTTCTTCTAAAAATTGGTCATCCAAGGCATAGAAACCATGGTTCCCTTCCCTGCTCTATCTGAAGTACATGAGGGATTTCAGCCTATTTAGCATGCTAAATGCTAGTAATTGGTTATTTCAGGCTGGGTCAGTTTATTGTTCTTCAGTGTTTGGAGTGTTTCTTGTTTCATCCTGCTACAAAAGGGTTTTTTTGCAGCCAGAACATCTGTCTGCTGCCTAGACTTACTGAGACCATCAAAACTCTTACTACCAGATTTTATCCTCACAGCACATCTGTAGGAGTTAGGAAAAAATATTGGTTTTTTAAGGTGGAGATGGCACACAACATGGTAATAATGTCTGTCGAAGGCCATTGAGAAAGTCTAGAATTAAAGTATTTCCTATTTTCCCTAACCATGAGACCATTGTAAGCCACAAGACTTACTTAGAGATGTATAAAGATCTATAGCAACTCTAGATCCCTTGATTTTAAATGAATTAAATACTTCAGTAGCCCTGGCCTGAGTGCTTGAACTGGATAACCCATTGCTGAATGTAAATGGCTTGCATGCATTTGAAATCGAGATCTATACTTTATCTCCATTTGCAAAGACTTCTGCAAGTAGTTCCTGAAATCAAGAAGGCAATATGATCATTCCTTCTGAAAAGACAACAGCTTTGGTTGTCTTGTTACTTTATTCCCTCTCATCTTTTCTAGTTACCCTTAAGTTAATTAAAACCAGTGATTTGAAGATCAGAGACAAAATTCAGTAATCTTTTCATTGTGGTTTGAAACACCTGCATAGGCACTTCCACTTTCACTTAAGCTGTTTTCTTTTTTAATAAAATCTTGTCTGGAAAGTGAGGTTAGCAGACACTTTGTTAGCAAAACAGCAGCTTAACAGCTGGGGAAGGCAGATCATCAGCTGCCCTGTTGCTATAGAGTCTGTCTCTGGCTGTCTTGCTATTCAAGTATCATGCTTTCATATTGTGCCTTTTAGGAATATTTCTAAGACAAGCTTGCATCATATTGGATTAAATCAACTCCTGCCAGTTTTTTCTCACTATATGTAACAGCATATTATTAATTAACTGTAAGCTATGAGAGCTCTGACAGTTTCTGAAATGGAAGAGAGCAAGTTCCTCAGGGCTAGAGGCTAAGGATTTTGTTCTGCAAAGAAATTCACATCAGTGTAGTGCTGTGCTTTTGTACTTTTTGTTTCATTTTGCAATATCAAACTCCACATCCCAATTCTATAATCCAATTCATGTTAACTGGACCAAATAACTGTACGGACACAGGACACTGCTTAAGTTTAAATGCAGCATATAGTTGAGATGTACATAAAAAATGGAAACAAAACATAGAACACAGAACAAGGAAATAACTTATAGTTATGGAAAAATAAGACTAGGAATAGATATGATCTGCTCCCTTCCTTCTTCTCCATGGCAGGATCAGCTCTGCCTTTGCTGTTTGCAGCAGCTGGGCTCAGAGCTCCCCAGCCCTGGAGATGCCCTGGCCTGCATCCACTGCTTCCCACTGCCTTGCTGGGATATTGCCATTATGAAATTTAACCTACTGTCTCACCTGAGCTTTTTGTGCTATGAGTTAAACTCATCGCTCTTTGCTTCTTTGGACAGTAATCTACTCCCGTGTGAAATTCTCAGAAATCAAAGATTTTAGGTTTATAACTTATCAGTCCAGACATATGGAGCCCTCCCTATAGCTCTAATGTGTGATTACATATTCTGTCACAGGTTAGCCAGGGATGCTGCTTTTGCTAGGTTTGCAATGGCTCTTGTAGCAGCATCGGTACTTGGTAGACACTGCCAGTGCTGTGTTTTGCAATCATGTGTAGTTATTTTCAAACACATCACTCCAACATTGAGAGTGCATCACCAATTAGTCTGAATGGCAGCTCACACTCCCAGCTGCACTGACTCAGTACTGTATCACTGTGTGTTTCAGAATCGTGTTTTTTGCTATTTCCTTTGTTCTGTGTTCTTTTTCATCCAGGCAGTTCTCCATAGACCAGTTGCTGCTGTAGAAACTTTCGCTCAGATTGTGATAATTCCAACCACTAACAAAAAATCTTTAAAAAAAACCCCGTAGGGCTCATACATCTCCAGTGGGATAATATGGGTCTTGAAAGACCAAAAGAAATCTTTACATTAGGAAGGCATGTTATAAGATTTATTTCAAGAGCATTAACTTTATACATCTTGATCATGTTTTAAAATATCACACTCACTGAACTCTTAATCACATTTGAACATGTAATGATGATGCCAATATTTTGTACATTATTATAAAAATAAATTTCTTCAAAGATCTACAGAGTAACCATTGACAACCAAAGTTTCATCCTGTTGAGTTCACTGCATCAGTTTGGGAAGAAATTTATTCCAGGCAATCATGTCTCAAATGCACTGTCTAATTAATCTATTAATATTAAAGGCAAACAGTTGCCAATCTTGCAGTGCAATTTCACCCCTTGTGCATTCTTTCTATAGCAGAGCCATTATTCCAATGCAATTAAACTCTTTGAGTTTTTGCAATGATTTATTAATAGTAATTTGTAATGCAGCAATCGGTTGGTGCCCCAACGAACTATACATATACCAAGGATATTGCTAGGTTTCAGAGCTTTTATTCTAAGATTAATGAAAGGGAGGAGTTGTGAGAGACAGAGCCAGGATACTGTAAACATATCTTTTTAGTTGCACTTTTTAAAATACATTGTGCTCAAGGTACAAATGATTTGTGAGAGGAGCAGCGTCAAAGTTTGTATACGTGAGACTTCATACACCAGAATATAGCCAGTAGTCTTTTAAACATACTTCTGTCAAAGACAGGAACTTCCAGATGTTCGTATTACATCCAGGTTTAAAAGCAATTTATAAATGTTTAGATAATGTAGAACAGAAAATAAATTAATCAAGTTGTCCTTCAATAGATACACAAAGAAAGGCGTTTCCTTTCCATCTGGTACAGCCCAGTGGTTCCCACTGCAGTGAACAGAAAGTGCATATGGTTGCTTTTGATAAATAGTTCACTTTTTTGAACTTTTCCCTCCAGGGTTGGGGAAAGAAAAACAAAAAAAAAGGAAGGTCTTCCTGCTTCACCTGTGTATTTATTATACCACTGACTCTCTGAAAGTCCTGTATATTAACTTCACAATAAGAAGCTATTCTTAATGTATCTTTCCTGCTGGTCTTTACTAATTTGAATGACTGATATATCTGCCACAGGTATACACATCTTGTAACCACATATTCACAGGCAAAATTAGAACTATTTATTTTGTAGTTGAACTTGGCAGAAGTAAATTCCATGTAACTAGTTGAGGGTAGTGATAACAAATTTCTCACTTCTATACTGATGGTACATGACACTGCCCATACCTGGGTTTTATCACAGTTTCCCTCCCAGGGTGTGGTATTCCTTGTTTTCATTACTGGCCCTCTTTGCCGTCCCAGTACAATTTGTTTTAAAGACTAAGTTGTGCAGTGTATCTCCATGTATCAGTGCTTTTTAAAAAGTGTTGGAGCTTGAACGTGATTTAAAAGAATGTCAACAACTTAATGTATTTTAAACTAAGTTAAGTGACTTTATTTAAATTTTAAAATAAGTTAACTTAAAATAAAATAACTTAAAATAGCTTAAGATAGCTTAAAAATTGATTTAGCTAGAGTTAAAATACCAGATAAGAAGCCCTACCCAGCAACAAAAACTCACAAAGATTTCATTATTCTTTTCTTCTTTCTTATACACTTCACTCCCTTGATAGCTGTTATGATTACCTGTAGATGCCATAAATTTCATTACTAGACCGACGTACCCAAACCAAATGAACACCAAAATACACTGAGCCTTTTAGACCTTTTAAAATTTTGTTTGAAACTTACTTTTCCCCAGTATTTCTATACAGTTATATGCAATAGAATTAAAGACAAGCTAGATTTTTCTTGTGATGATATTCTGTACTGAAGCTTTAGAGAACACTATGTATTACAGGACACATGAAAAAGATGCGATAGGTGGCAACACTGTGTTTGTTTCATTACCATCACATCCAAATGCAGGGAAGCTGCTCCCAGCACTGCTAACATTTACTCCTCTGGAAATCACCCAGTCCGCCATCCTTCTCCAGGCTGCCGTGAAGGAAGATGATATCTGGAAGCAGTGGTGAAAGCCGGCTGTTAAAAAGCACGCTCTGAGCAGAGATTTGTTTTGAGTCAGGTGGCAAAATATCTGTCTGCAAAGGAGGCAGGCTTCTGAGGAGCCTGTGGGCAGACCTCGCTCAGGTGGTGGCAGGTTGCAGATTCTCCACCAGCTGGTCTAGAGGCTCTGCCGAGCCAGCGGGGGAGAGCAGCTCCTCCTCTTCCACCAGCTTCTAGCAGCTTTTGGTTTTTCACAGGAATCAATAGGAAGAGCGCAACTACTGCTTCTCAGCACAGAACAGGAGAAACCTCTTCTTTTCCTGGCTTAGATGAAATGCGTCTCTCCTAGACTCACACTTCTCCGTAGCGCGTGGCTACGATCTTCCTCTTAATCTGTTTTTACCATGTTGTGGTGTAATGTTACTATTGTCTGGCAGTTTGTCTGGCCCTCTAAGCCGCACAGTACATGCACAAGATGCTGTTGTAAAAGACAACCGTTACACATTTCCACTTCAGGCCTGTAGGCTGGCTTGAAGATGCAAACACCTTCTTTATCACATGCCTTACTGCAGGATGTAACACACAGCAGTGGTATTCCCTAGCAACAAATTCAAGGAAAAATCTTCTTATCTGGCATTTAGAATTGGAAAACACAGGGAGCAAAAAACCATGAACAGACTGTGAAATAAATCTTCATGATGAAATCAAGTACAATTTATTTTTTTAAACTTTTGTATGTTGATAGCTATCTCATGAGAGGAGGGCAATTTTGGAGAGGTAGCTGGAGGCAGCACCAGTGGGGATTTACTCCTGTAGTACTGATGACTGGACCATGTATGGTTCTGTTTCAGGGACTACACACCGTATTTAGCAGAGTTTTAGGTTCCCTAGGGAGTAATCAGTGCTGAGGGTGCGTATGAATGTGATTATGGGGACCTCAACATACCATATGTTCTACAGGCTCGATGTATGGGAAAATGATTTCCTAATTGGTAACACGTATCTGAAACAGCTGCTGTTTTAGAAGAAGCAAATCCATCACTTAGGACTCCCAAGAGGAGTCAAATCATCACTTGATACATCAAAGTGTTGGATTAACTTTTCCCTGTGAGGCAGAGTATAACTGCTGCTGTATTTGATCCAGACACCTGACTGTCTTTGTAAATTGAACAAAGTCCCTGCATGCCAAAATTAAAGGGTGATTCAATCTAAAGGAAAAAGGGATTTTCCAACTTCCTTGAAGGAGACGTTGTGAAAGATAGAAATCTTTCTAGAGGGGATACCCCATAATTGTCTGGGTAGGTGGGGCATGCAAACTAGTTGTGAAGGTTGAAAGAAAGCTTTTTTGAAATAAAAGTACAAAACCTGTCACTGTCAACTGAGGAAATCACTACTATTTCTAGAATATCAAAGTGCCTAGAGAAGAGTATCTCTGGCTTAGTTCTGCTTAAGCCATGCAAGACCAAACCTGTGCTGGTCAAAAAAAGAGCCATCTCTTCAAAATGTTCCCCAGATGCTATTTTTGTCTTCCACGGCATTCAGCCTTCAGCAGTGAACAGTGTACATCTTCAGACTTCGGTCAGACCCTGCGAAACCCAGATAAACAAGTAACGAGGAACTGGTTTTCAGAACACCTTTTTTCCCATTCACTTTCTAGGAAACCTTGTCCTCTTTCCAAATCGAAGACCAGGCCGAAGTAATTGATACACCTGTGTATGGAATTACAATACCCCAACCTTAAATTAAGATCTGCCTATAAGACATCACAACAGCTTTATTTCTTAAGACAGCAATAAACTCAAGATTTCTTTTGCATGCTCAGTCAAGAGGATCTAATTTTGGAGCTGTGGACTCTTTAATATTCCTGAAGAAGTCTTGTTTTCCAAAGAGGAAGTGTGCCATTCAAACAACCTTTTCACTTTCAGGCCCCGTTCCAAAAAAAACCCCAAATTAAACAAAACCTAGGCAAAATTCTGGTTGAAGACGCTCCTCATTTGGGAACTTTGCTATAGGTTTATACAAAAGGTGTTCCTATATGACGGTGATGGAAAGTAATTTAAAATCAATAAAATACAAAGTTAGTAGGGAACTTTGAAGAAGGGGAGTCTAGGCATCAAGAGATGAAAAACATTTTTCTCTTAGGACAGTTACCTTGTTTTCTGAGTTTTGGATGGCTAGCTGTCAAACCAACCTGCCACTGTCACAAGAAGAGAGAACCAGACAGTGACAGACAACTGTCTCAACTACCACCACTCTGGATTTAAGAAAGCATTGGAGTATCTAGGGCATATTGAACAGACCATAAAGGAGAGGAACTGGAAGAAGGAAGAAAGTCAGAGTCCAAGGACTCTGAGACTCACAGTTATAGATACAGATATGTATTTATACATATCTGTATCTATATAATACACCTATAGATATCAATAAGCAAATGACATGGGCCAGAACTGAGGTGCTGGAGGGAAAGGAAAAGGATTTGAAGATTTACAGTCTTACAGTGACTGAAAGGGAAAGAAGGAACAGGGAGCCCATACAGCCCTGAGTATTGATTGATTGAGTACTAGGGAAATTAATTGGAAGAACAGAAAGCCACAGAAGCAAAATCTTTCTGGAATTAAAGAAGAAAGATAATTCTTGGTCCAGAAAAAAGAAAGAGGCCCAAGGGGAATGCAAATAGCACCTCTGAGACTGGTTCAGACATAGGTTTCTGAAAGCAAGAGGGGAAAGACACACACACAAGAATGAAGAGAGTAAAACAGAGATGAAAAGGAGATCTCAGAGCAAATTAATTTTAAGGATTTCAAGAAGCTTAGAGACAAAGTGGAGAAGCTTGCTCTGTATTTACTGGAAGCACTGGTGCTAAAAGCTGAACTAACAGGCAGGAGGTGAGGGACTGAGAAGAAGGAAGTGATTTTATGGCTCACGGGAACAACTAGCCAGAGGGAAAAATAAGTCTTAATTGATGCAATGACTTCTAGTTTATTCAGAAAAAAACCCCAATATTTTTCCTGTTAATTACTAGGGACAGTTCTTGAAATGCAACAGCTTGTTTTAAAGAGCATATGGTAGGGAGTGCTAGGCAAATGCAGCAGACAATGTGTTACTAAAAGAAGAAGATCTCTTTTACATAAGGAGACATATGTAATCCAAATTTATCCACACCATATCATCAAAAAAGGTATTTTAAATCATGCTGTCTGTAATATTAATATTCAGACTGCAATTACTCAGTAAGGTATGTACAATCAGTCCTTTCAGACATTACATTAGGGGGCAGTTTAAATCTTACATGTATAGAAAAAGATAGAGGAAGGATAGCCAGGAGATTGCTATGATGAGTGATGTGCTAACCCAGCCTGATCACATGCTGAGGCCAATAAATGGCCCTGTCGTCTGGAAGCTTCTCGAAACTCTGCAACCACAGGACTTACTCTTTTTACATAAATAGCCTTTTCCTGCCTTCCTCAAGCTCTCTTTGAATATGTGCTCATAACTTACATTTATTTTTCAGTAATGCTATTTTTATGGCATTAGGATTTTATATCTCTGCCACAACATGGTTCTCTTAACTGTCTCATTGACACCTTTTGTCAGCTGCCTCCCAGTTTCATATTCTCTGGCACAGTGTGAAGAAGTTTCTGATCTACCCTCCCTTATCTCCACCCAAATCCTTTTGTAGATGAGCCACAGGGGAGAAAACTGGCAGCACTCTGCATTTCAATCATAAAATTATTTCTGCTTAAAATAAAATTTTGTGTTTTTATAATAAAGTCACAAATGAACCGTGTCACAGAATGGATAAATGGATTTTATTAAAATCAAAAACTAATTATGAATGCCCATCTTCGCAGCATCTTTGAGAGGGAGGGAGAGCCGAAGGAGGACATGGCGGGGGGCAGTGCCTGGCAGCGGGGATGATGTGGGAGGAGAGGGTCCCACAGTGGCCTCTGCTCTGGGGACAGGCATTCAGATTCCTGGCTGTGTGGGTTGTGTAAGGTACGGTGCACGTATGAGCCCCGGGTTAGTTGGGAGGATTGAGGGGTGCCAGAGGGTCTGAGCAAGAGGGGGTGGCACAGCCTGCAGCTCAAGGGCTCTGTGCTGGCAACCGGTGCCAGCAGTGGCACCTCTGAGGAAAAGTGGCTTCCGTGGCAGCCTCTGCGTTCAGGTGACTGTCTGGATTCATGCTGTGTGTGACCTCAACTCTTCGTGCAGGTTGCGAAGGTGGAGTTGGGATGAAGAGCACAGTCCCACCTGCACGCTTTGGTTTTGCAGGGGAACTGAAAACCCATGAGCATTGCTCTGCAGCCAGCTGGGAAGCCAGCCCACAGGTTGCATGGCAAAGATGCTACCATGCACTTAAACCTGAAGTGGATTTGGGATGAGTATTTTAGGTGCTGTAGGTTGAGAATGGATGACTAATATTTCCTGGTTTAAAAATAAAATTGAAACAGAAGTCATGACAACTTCAAAATAACAGTAAATCCTATGTAACCTAAAGAAAAATATCCCCTTCCCAGTTTTGAAAGTCTTGTTGCTTCAGTAATAGCAGATGCTGTGATGCCTCTGATGAGCAAAGAGAGTGAGCATTAATGTTGCCAATATTATCATTCTGTTATCATCTTTCTATAGACTTGGGCACCTTGGCTCCTTTTTCATGTGCCTGACACCTTCTCCTCCTCCTGATTGTGCTGTTTCTGCCAAAGGAGCTAGCAATACATACAGCTGCTCATAAAGAAGAACAGATTCAGAAATGCAAAACTTTCATGAAGGTGAAACATACGTATCATACCAAGTCAGCACTTCAATATGTATCCACCCTTGACTTGACTTAGCTGACAGAGTGATTCAAACAGCCCTTTATTCTGTACAAAGGCTAATTTGTATAGCAATGTCTACCAAGAGACTATGCATAACTCTGAAGAGGTCATACCCACAAACAAATATTCATTCACAGTGTTCCCTCTTCTTCGCTCTCCTGACACATCTTCCTGCAGCATCTTGCGGTACAAAGTACTTTTGCTTTGTGAGTAGCAGTTTCCATACCAACCCTGTTTTCTTAAGCACACTTATAACGAGCTGAGATGAAAAGGCTGAGGTTGAACCTGACATCAACTGCACCCTATGCTCACTACGATTGTGGGTTTGCAGCCCCCACACATGGAGGTGTTCACCAGAGAGCACTATATCAGGAGCATAGCTCCTCCATTAAACTCCCAGTGCCAGGTGAGGTGTCTGCATAATGCACAGGGAGGACTAGATATGGAGGAATGGAAATCACTACTGAATGACGGGACACCTTGTAATAGTCAATAGGAAGTACCAAAAAGCGGAGAGTGTTTCTTCCAGACTTAGACATCTGTTCCTTCTCTGGCCCCAGACTCGAAAAATATATGTGAGTTTCACAGACCAACACTCTGTCACTTAAATCATCCCTTTGGGTACAGATGACCAGCTTCTTTTGTTTCTTTAAAAAACATAGTCAGTAGCAACATCATTTTATCAGCTACTCTGGTGTTCAGATCTAAGTCCTTTCCAGCATGAGGTGGATCAAGCTCATTTCCCAGCGGACACTGTGTGGTTAAACACCAATCTGTACAGCACACAGGGATGAACCTCCTGCCTGGTTCATGTTCCCTACTGTACCAAAACAGTGGGAAAGTTTTTAGGGTCAGAAGGAGAGACCGTAGGAGAAAGCATGATGTTGTAAGCCTGTAAAGATAGTATTCAGCTCAGAGGGCCTTGCTTCAAGCCTTGCCTTAACACATGAGTAAAAACACATGCATTAAACAGTTGTCATGCAGTTGCACTGCATGAAAGAAGTGATACGGCGATCAAGAACTAAACCCCAGGAATCTTCATGAAAAGCAAATGCTATAAACATCTAGCACCTCTACATCCCTGTTTCTGAGCAGAAGACATCTCACTGAACCCTTTTCTCCTATTCTAGCTGCTATTTCCATCTCCTGCCTCTGACCATGCCTCACATCAAAGCCATCTTTGTAGTTTTCCCTTTGGCAGCCAATTTCCAGTCCTTCTTCAGCTACAGCTCTAGGCTTTCTCTGTCTTTCAACCCTACCCTTCATCTATTTGTAGGTGCTTAAAATCCTTTGCATATCTGCACCTTCGCTTCTCCAGTGATAGATAATTTGAATTTTAGCTTTGGCATCATGACTCTGGAAAGATGTTTTCTCACTGTCTTGCTGCTAATTAAAGCCAGCTCAGTGAAGGCTCTGATCCACAGTCCCAGGTGGCTCCTGTCCCTTTCATTTGGTACACAGTTATTTTCCAGGTGATTAGTTAGGGTATTTTTAAGTGGTTTTCAAAAGCAATGTTTGCTAGGTATGGTGCATTAAATCCACCCATCAAAACCATACTCATTATATTTTTAGGAGAAAGTAATTATTAATCATGCTAGTTAAATTATTCATTGTAATTTTGAATTGGTCTGCCACTTTGAAAATAAACAGCTTGTTTTGTCCTTTACATATGTTTTAGAACTGCATTACTTAACACCCCGCTGTAAGCCTGAGTAAAAATCAAAGAAACAGAAATCTGTAGGCAGATGTTGCATTTCAACATCTATCCCCACACTCAGCTCTGAAAATCTTGTGTGCAGAATTCACTTTCCTTGAGATGATTCAGTTCATAACCAATGACTCAGCATCAGCAATTATCCTGGGGCAGCGAGGCAGAGTACGTGCATCCTTTGAACTGACTCCATCCCAAAAGTCACTCACCGAAGGCAACAGGTGGTTAGACAGTATTACAGGATTAGGTTTTATTGATTCAATTCCTTAAGTAAAACATTATGAAGAAAAGACTGTAGCAAAAGATCTGCAGATTATCTAGCAGGCTTGTGGCATGCATCTCATTCCTGATATAAAATATGCATGGTACAAATGCCCGGGGAGTCTGGCTCTTGTCGTCAGGATTGTGTCACACGACAGCAGGAACCCAAGCCAAAGAAGGATGTATGTGAATAGCATGTTTACACGGATATGTGACTGAGCATTAATGCTGAGCTTATTCACTTTGTGCCTGCTAAAAATCAAAACTTTCATCTATATTTGACATTTAGCACAGGCTGAATCTTTTCATATATTTACACCAGTTTTATACTTCAATCCAGCTCAGCTCTCACTGACTATTTAGGCTCCCCCATGCCATTTCAGGGCAAAAATCAAACAGGTCAGGCATGATTTAAAGCTGATTCTGCTCTGAATGGAAAACTCATACAATTAGGGACAACCACAAGGTGATTTAAGAACCTGCCACCTCCCAGCTGAGCTGGGCTCACAGGCCGTGTGATATTGGATATTGTGATATTCAGTTTGGGTTTGGCTCGGGAGGGTTGGGAGGCACCTGGGTGCTGTGGTTACCCGGCCGTCTCTTTGGACGCAGGACAGAGGATCTGCTGAAATTGTCTCACAGCTGCAACACCTGGGCTGTTGTCTCTCCTAGCATCCTGAAGGTGTCAAGGCTTAGTGTTGGTGTGCTTTCCGCGGCGGTCTGCCTAGCCCGGACACAGGCGCAATGCCTCTGCGGGCTGCACAGCTCTCCAAGGTAGCCAGAAGCTCCCCACGCCATCGCTGCAGCTCACCTCCCAGCTGTGTCAGGAATCACACGTTGACATGGGTTGTGGAAATGATTCCCTCATCTTGGTGGCCCCACTTGCAAAAATATTTTTGGGAACGGTACTGACTGATAAAAATATGCACTATAGTCTATGCCAAGACAGTGGTAAATTTGCTATAGCAACATAGTATGTCTGATGGTTATGTTATTCTGAAGCCTCAGCTGTGGGCCAGGACTCCTTCACACCAGATATTGTACAATCCCAGACTGAAAACTGTCACTGCGAATTTGCTATTTAAGTAAGTGATTTGATGAATGATGATAGCCTCAGTTGTGAAAAGTACTGCTTTTAGAGTATAAATCCTGCTTTTTTTATCTTCAGTTGTTTGCTAAATATCCAAGTAAACTTAGAAGTTCTAGAGCAACATGCTTTCTCACAGAAGATTTTGAGTAATTTCTGACTTTCCTTACATCTCTGCCCTAGAGGTGCCCTAACAAAGTCCTGACAAAGAACTTTGGGAGGTTGTGAAAACTCTCAGTCCTTGCAGAATACTGATATTTGCAAAGATGTCTCACCGTGGAATAACATACATTCACATTTACCATGTATTTGTTATTTCCAACCTATTCATACATGACAATATGCTTTCTCTCCTACAGCGGAAGAGCCAAAACATAATTTCACATAGGAGCATGTAGGTTAAGGATGACAGAAAAGGTGCAATGACAAACAAGGGGGTGCAAAGCAACCCCACGGGGACTGCAGCTGCCTCCTGCCATGATGAAATGCCTCCAGAGGCACCGAAGGAAATTGTTTAATAAATGGACCCTCCTGGAATATAAGAACGTAGCAGCATCACACTGGCACAAAAAAGCAGGTCATTCCAAAGGAAAGGGTTGTTTCCATATGATATGGTTAAATCATGCTGTGTATTCTGTTTATTAATACTTTAAATGGTTTTCTTATTTAGCTTACTTAATTTAGCTTAAATCCTCTTTCCAGCTGGCAGCGTGAGTAAACAGCTGTAAGCTGAGGTTTTCTTCCGAGTGGTGGGAAGAAGGAAGGACTCCAGACTTAACAGTATGCAGCTTCTATTTAGTGCAGAGTAGGTGGGCTCCCCAGCTCCATTTTGCATACTTTTAAAATATCAAATATCAAACTAATCCTGGTTATGTAACTTCAAATTTTATCCACACCTAATGAACCTGAACATGATATGTGCATCTTAGACAGCTATTTACACATGTGCTGAATTTTGTCTTTAAAAGGCCCAGTAATGGGAAAAAGATTGGTACAACAAATTTTCATCCAATTTGATAAATTTGTCTCTCTGTATCAATCCTATAATGAACTTCGATATACGGTAAATGGTTATATAAATAAATGTACCCAATTCCGATGGAATTTCTTTCATTGCATTCACATGTTTTGTTTAGTATTTTTATGAAACCATAAGAAAAATGAATGAGTGCTCAAACTAGTTTACATCACTCCTTAGTGATTAATTATAGCATAAACACTGTAATTCTTCTACACTGAAGTAGAAAAAAAAATACCTCAGAGATATGTTTAATCATTTGGATCTAGTAGCACTGTGTTCATTCGTTCCTTTTTGGTCCATTAGAGAGTAAATTAGATTTGATTCACTTACTCCGATTGGCTTAATTGTACCAGTTACAGATGAAGTACAAATAAAACCATAATAAATCCAGCAGATGTTTAACCTGCTCAACCAAGATCTTTAACAGTCAATTCCAATCACAATTTACACTCAGCAATTTAATGAGACCCTTAGGATGTTGATCTGATTTTTCTAAAAACCAGACACTTTATTTCTGTGTTGCCAAAATGAGACCGGTGTGCCATATTTTCAGGTCCAGGTTCTTTCACAAACATTGTTTGTGATCTCACTTCTTTCTGTCCCGGGCTGTAGGGCAACAGCATCCCCTACAGCTGGGGGGATTCTAGGAGCTGGTGTAAAAGTAGATCACATGGCTTCTGCCCAAGGTAAAAGCACTAAAGGTCACTAGTACAGAAAACAACAATTTCAGAATAAAAATATAAAATAATGGTTTTTAATGTCTTTGACTTAAAAATCTGAAAATACCTACATCTAATGCATAATGCACTAAACTGCAAGGTTCATCAGATCGCAATTTAAATTGCTATGACCTTTAAAAATACTATTTAATATGCGCATGAGAAATTCTAATACTAAATACCATATCTTAGTCAAATTGATCTTTCATGTGCTATTGAGAAACCATCTGTATCTATAGAACTAAAAAGGACAATATACATTAGCAAACTAGTCCATGCCAGAGTTCGTTATGCCCCAACAAGCCCCGCCAAGACATAAAGTATCTTATTAACATAGAAAAATGTCAGTTATTTTAATTATAATGAGAGGTGAAAGGAATCCTCTCTGAGTGTGAAATTACTGCAAAGCCATCCATTGATCCCTCCGTTTAATCGGTCTCTCGAGAGCACCAGGAAGATGGAAGAATATCTGATTATTGTGGAAGTGTCAGCCTGGGATTAGCTTTAGGCACCAGGGTTTCATACCAAGGGATTTCCCCTCTCCACTCCCAAACCTGGACCACTGGCTGGTTTCACCATTCGCCCCACTGAAGCAGGTTTCCCCTCCCTGTGTAATGCTGCTGGAAAGACTGGAGGATACCCAAACCTTTCGGTTAGGTTCCCTGACCAAAGGCTCAGCAAATGAAACACCAAGTCCCAATGAAGAAAGCAAAACCAGAGCCCACAAATCAGCTTCTCCAAGGCCATCTAAGGATGCCGAGCAGACCACTGTCCCTGGGATGAAGCCCACTGAGGTGGGTCAAGGGGAGGTCCCCCCGTCCCCAGCCAGCCCAGGCAAACCAAGGCTGGTTGCCTGCATGGGCATGGGACTTATTTTGGGGTGGGAGGGTGGGGGGAGAACTGTGTAAAACTCATGAGACATTTTAAGGGGATTGAGTGTGAAACTTCCTATGGGACATTTAGGGGAAGGACCAAGGTGGGGAAAGGGAGAGGTCCAGGTGGCTTGGGGAACCTGGTGAACCGGGGAAGATGCCCACTTGTACCGGCTGCCTCCATCAGCTCTCTGCAAGAAAAATCACAGCTTGACCCTGCAGGCAGAGCCTGCTTGCTGCTCATGCAGGTTCTTATTAGCATGAGGAAGTTAGGTTTCTCTTTTCTCTGTTGTAAAACCTTTTGCTCCTCCAACCAGCAGCAGAGGATGATACTCAGCAAACAGTTGAATACACACCCGTACTGAAAACAAATAATTTGCAAACAAGACGTAGCCTGGAATATGTTCTGACTATTTTGAATATTGAACAAATCTGTCAAAATCAAATTCTGTTCATAGATAATTTGTGAATAGCAGAAAAAGCTGAAACCGCAAATAAATGTTTGATCTGCATCATTTATGCTGTTCTGTCAGCATCTGAATTATCAAGCAGCAATCCTACTTAGATTCATAAATGTCAGATCCAAATGTACTTGCCCCCAAGACAAGTCTGATCTGTTCAGAGGAGGTTGAGGTGAGCTGGTCAGTGCCGGGCATGTATATGCCTTCCATTAGCACTACACTGGGCACCTCTAACCTAAATCTGTCTTCCCTATAAACCAGTTTTCCATTTTAAACCAAACAAAATCATGCAACATGTCTGATTTTTCTTCTTTTTTGTGTGTATGCATTATATTACACTTGATTATTGTGAGGTCAGAATTTTCAAAGTATTTGAATTATTCACCACCTACATTGTTTTGTATTTTATTCAGTTTGCCATGAAAATTGCCTCTGGATTTAAACACACTCTCTAATAATGTTCACTTCTTATTATTGTACAAATATGATAATTTTAGTAAAGTTGGTTCAAAGACATACATTTCAAAAACAACAAAGAAGATTAAACCCTTTTGTTTTTATCAAAGATTTTTAAAGCCTTCAAAAAATATATTTCTGGATGTTCAAAAAGCACATTTCTATAAAATGATTCAGTGATTTTTAGAATGTTTAAGTGAAATTTCTGAGCTTTTAAAAGACAATTTTCTTTTAAAAAAAAGGTGGAATGAGAACTCTTCATATATTGACTTTTTAAAAGTGTTTGCAGATAAAATCTATAGTTAGAACATAAAACTTCTTAATAGACCCTTGAATCTGTTAATATCAAATTAGACATCTTACTCTCGAACTCCATCCTTGCTGCAAACCGTACCACTTTAAAAAGAAGGAGCCCTTTATTAAAACAGTATTCTTACACCAGCGGAGCAATATGGGAAGCTGTGATCGGAGCTGACAGTTGGTTTACTCTTACGAGTTGATCACAAAATATCAGTGCCATCTGTGGGAAGCCACACAGGCAAATGTGTCATCACATCTAATAATGAAAAGAAGAAACAGACAGAACATGCTGTAGAAACAGACTGCTTTAATTACCCCCTGTACAATGCTTTACAAAATTTGCAGAGGAAAAGTCCTGTGCGGACAGGTAGCTTATGCAAAGGGGAATGTCATAACTACGGCAAAACAAGGTTTGACCTTGGGAATTATACCTGAACAATATCCAAACTGTAGGTTCATTAAGAAAACCTTTTAAGCGCAGGACAAGGGTATTGCACACCTTGCAGACCACCGAATTTAGGAAAGGAAGGCAATGCTGGTAGTGAGGCATTGCTCTGCCCCATGAGAAGGGCAGTGCCCAGCTGTGCTCGCCGGCTGGCTGCCCTGTGCCCTTCGATGCAGCGACCACATGTGGTAAGGGTGGGGGGACACTCCATAGTTTGTGAAATTTAACAGTTATGCTTAGGAGATAAAAAGGCCGTGGCTGATTTTTGTTCTGAATGGGGATCTCCAGCTGGAATGAGATGAATGGCGATAGGTGCACTCCAGCATCCCCTGGTGCCAGCCGGGAGGAGGTATGGTATAAGGTACAGTATCTGGGGGAGTTAGAGCACTCTGTTGGGATGTAATCCCAGGTATGGGACAAGTGAAGCAGATAAAGTTGCTCTGAAGGATTGGCCTGTGCTGATGGGTGGAATATAGGCTCAGTTTTGGAGAACAGGTTGCTCCTGCCCAGGTCACGACACTCCTGTGTAGTTCATATCTTAGCAAAGAGAGGGTGCTATGCTGTTTTATCCTTACTGCATGCCCTGCTTCCTGGATATTCTGCGCTGGCTGCAAAGGTGATAGCTTGTCATGCTGGTTCAAAGAGCTGCTACGGGACGAAAGAGAGCAAGCCTCCTGTTTCTGAGGGCAGCCTGGGCACAAGGACACAGCTGCAGTGTGATTTGTGGCAAATGCCACCTGACAACCACTGCGGCGGGGGCTCACAGAGGTACGGTGGGGCCCACTTGGACAGTGTCTTGGATGGATGGGGAAAACAAGTCATATGTGATCCTTCTCACCTGCAAGCCAGCACCCTATCCCAGCATCCGCTCGAAGTCCCAGACTGTCCCTTGGCCTTTCCAGGTGCTTTTATTTCTTCCTTATTCACATCTAGTCTCAAGTCCAGCTGCATTAATATTTGCAAGACAGAAAGTGGTGATACTGCTATTACTTTCTTTATGTTCTTCAAGCACTTTATTTTGTATCTGCTTCTGGCAGGCTGGTTGCCCTCCCCAGGGGAAGGACCCATGTATGATTGAAAGAAGAGACATCCAACAGAATCTGAGAGAGACTCTAGGTGCTGGGTCATCAGGATTTGGTCTATGCCAGGAAATAAAGTTGCTTGGGATTTTATTTACAGTCCGAGCCAATCTACAAAAGCGTAGCCAGGGTCGGCTTCCGGCACTATGTGGAGGCACCCTGGAGTTGTCCCCCCAATGCCAGCTCAGCACAGCACTGCTGGTGACATCCAGGTTTGGCAGCTGGAGCTTGCAGTCTGCAGAGACCTTCCCCTCCGAGAAGTGGGCTGCAGGCGGAGGGTATGCCGGCACTGCTAATAACGTGGTCATGCTGCACCCCGATCGCGCTGCACCACACCGGCCTCCCTGCAAGAAGACTTCTGCAGGGAAAGGCAGGCATGGCTGGAGCTCAGCTCATGCCATGCTCCTCACCGGGGTGGACGGAGCTGGGCTACGGCTGCTGCAGAGGGCACATCACAGCCAGATAACCCAGGACCCCTAGTTATCCAGACTGTTGGCCAATTCAGGACCTAAAGTTAGAAGAAGAGAGTCTGTAGCGTGACACAGAAGTTAGTGGAGAAAGGCAGCTGACAGCTCTCAGGAACCACGGCAGGGCAAGCATTTTTCCCGTTCTGGCCAGCCTGCCCCACTGAGAATGACGCTGTAATGCTCACAGTTTATGAAAAATTAGCAAATTCGTAACATTCCTGTGTGACCAAGTGTGGCAGCACTATACATGTGTGCAACATCAGAGTAATTTGCTATCCTTGAATGCCACCTATAGGTTACTGTTTTCTGAAATGATCCTAATGCAAAACCATGGAAGACAGAGGGCAAAATACAGTTTTCAATTAAAGCTGCCAAATTTTTGTGTGCTTACTTTAATTTTTGTAAGGTCATTAGTGACCATGTTGTCCTCAGAACAGTTGCATCCATTGCCTGCAGATCACAGTTCCTCTCTATCTGATTTTCCAAATCTCACTCATGGTCATAATGGCTCATTTATGAAACTATCATTCAAAGGCTACTCTTTTGCAGGAACATAACCCCATGGATTTATCCCTTATTGCTGCATGTCGTGGTTTAACCCCAGCTGGCAACTAAGCACCACACAGCAGTCCACTCACTCCTGCCTGGCGGGATGGGGGAGGGAATCGGAAGGCTCGAAGTGAGGAAACTCATGGGTTGAGATAAAGACAGTTTAATAGGTAAAGCAAAAGCCATGTGCGCAAGCAAAGCAAACCAAGGAATTAATTCACCACTTCCCATCAGCAGGCAGCCATCTCCAGGAAAGCAGGGCTCCATCACGTGTAACGGTTACTTGGGAAGACAAAACACCACAACTCTGAATGTATCCCTCTTCCTTCTTCTTCTCCCAGCTTTATATACTGAACATGACGTCATATGGTCTGGAATATCCCTTTGGTCAGTTGGGGTCAGGTATCCCGGCTGTGTCCCCTCCCAACTTCTTGTGCCCCCCCAGCCCACTCACTGTTGGGGTGGGGTGAGAAGCAGCAAAGGCCTTGGCTCTGTGTAAGCGCTGCTCAGCAGTAATGAAAATATCTCCGTGTTATCAACACTTTTCAGCACAAATCCAAAACATAGCCCCATACTAGCTACTCTATCCCAGCCAAAACCAGCACACAACAAAACCTTTAGTTAGTGCACAATACTGCTGCACAGCATCCTTTGGAAGGATGTCACAGGGCACTTTGTAACAAACGAGTTTCAGATCATTAACAGGGAAGTCAGTGATTTACAGCAGCTGTGAGTCTGGCCGTGCTTTCTGATACAAGACTTATGAACAGCATGCATTTGACCCTTCACTTTACACAGTGTCCTTTCTATTTATTCACATTTTCCTAATTAGAGCAGAAACTTACCATTTCTCAATGCTGTAATAGCAAGAGGTTCCTTTGGGAACTGGTTTATTTGGAAAGTTTTTGATAAAATAAATGAAACCTTTTAGAGATGGTCGATTCATTTCAAAGAGGATTCATCCTGCAAGCTGCTGAGCATGACCTGCACTGTGCTCATGACGTTCCCACTATGCACCACCTTTCCAGGAGGCACCCAGCACACTGCAAGACCGCATTGCCTTACCCCTGCTCTGTCTCAGTGATTCAGGTTCAATGATTTAAGAACGTATTGTACCCTGTTCCTAGTATATGTCGGCACATATTTGGTAGCCAATTTGGACAATGTTGCTCTCTTAGTTGTATGGGACAGCCCGATGTGACTTCTATTACTATAACATCCCTGAAATGCTTGGGAAAAGAGGAATACAGGTTTGCTTCGATTTTTTTTTAGAGAGCTTCTAAAGGATGTGGATGAATAAGGTATTACTACAAGTATTTTCTTTCTGAACTCTTCACATCTGCATATACAGAGTGTATGGGAGTAGCTGTATTTAACAAAGAATGTTTATTTTACTTCACTGTAATGTCTTCAGGACACTTACAATGAGATCCGTGTGGAAGGTGTTTGACTTGAGCCATTGTATTTCTACCATCGTATCAACTTAAACCGGCATTGTAATAATGGAAGCATAACGCACATTAAGAAATTCAGTTGATGCAGAAGGTCCTCCAAAAGGTCTAGGGACCTAAGATGTCTCCTAAAAATGTTTCCAGAAATACATGGTCATTCATTACAACACTGAACTTCATTGATATGTGTAACAGCAGTAAAAACCAGCCTTCTCATACAGTGACGACAAATTTTTTTTCAGAAGTTTAAAGCTCAATAACTTACTGCAGTCCTTCCTCGAATCCTTAGATGATTTCTTAGAGAACACCCGAAAATGAGTATGCAAAGAGCTTGATATATCTTTGTTGTATAATCTAATGAACTGTTAAATGTATGAGCAAAGGTGCATAATCCTGTTGCCTGAACCTTTGTTGCTAAAGTAAACACTCAAAGGATCATTGCAAACACATCCTTACCACATAGGCTGATAGGTTTCCTAAAGTCCCGTTGCCTTCAAATCTTCCTGAAAAAACTTGGAAAGATCTTTTATATTTATATAAGTTTGGGATATAAGGGTAAATTATGTGCAAGTCATGTGACAGAGTAACAAAGGCAGAGGTAACTAGCTGAAACCAGGAGTAAGTTCTCCTAAGATCAACATAGCCTGGTATTACTATTATTATTATTATTATTATATTATTATTATTATTATTGCTTTATTATTTCTTGGCTGGAGCTATTTGCCTATCACTTCCAAATGTCTTTTAACTGTGGTATAATAATTAACAAATGCCTTTGTTTGAATAGAATTTTGAGCTATTGAATCGCTGCAGTCTTTCATTTTTTATCATGTGTGCTAAAGATGCTGTTCAAGCATCTGTCCACATTAGCAAGCTCAGCTGCACATTTGTTCTCACAGAGTCAAGAGAAGGCAGTATTTTCCTGAAGACATTCCCAGAGCCGTCAAATTGTTTTTCCTCTGTTAAGAATCTGTCCCAGGAGGTATAAACAACTTCCAGAGAGGAAAGAAAGCACCCGAGGCACCTTCCAAGATGACAAAGCACAAAAAGTTGGGAAAGGCATGACTTTTCCTCCTCTTCTTCTCATTTCAGTATTTGCAGTGTTACTTAGTAGGGCCTCAGAACCAATGAGTCAGAATACAAAACTCTTAAAATAATCCAGAAATGTTCAGAAGAAATTAATGTTTTGCAAAATCCCAGGCTGTGCCATCTCCAGAGATTTCTCTAAGGACCGTTCTACTGGAGAGGAGAGCAATGTTTTCCCTCAGCCTCATTCATGAAAATACTTCCCTAAAAAATTCCCGTCCTCAGCAACAGAGAGCTTGGGCAGGTCTGGCCTCTCCTGCTCCTGATGCAGGTGCATGTCTCACCTGATGGGCTTTTTGGGGTGGCAACCCCTTTATCCAGGGAGGACTTCACTGAGGGGTCCAGTGTAGGGCTAGTGAGCAGCCACAGTAGCAGTGGTTGCTGCTGTCTCCAGATATCATCTCCTTGACACCAGAGCCCTTCCAAAGCGGGGTGAAGAGGAGAACAAATCGGTATCATAGAGGGGGTTCCCTGCAAGCACTGCCTGTTGCCATGGGAGAGGGTGGCCACATAGCCCATTTTCGAAGACATATGCATAGAGAAGCTTCTCCTGAGCCAGGAACAAGCTTGGCTTTGTCATCTCCGCAGGATCACGGATGCGATTAGGACTCTGCCAGTGTGTGACCTGGTAAACTGGATGTTGAGATAAGATAATGTGCTCTCATCCATTTCTGTCAACGAAGGCAGGTTTTGGCATGGCTATTGACAAAATTCTTCCCTCTGAACAAAATAGTGCATTTTTATGATTCTGATGCTGGCTGTAATTCAGCTTTTCTGTATGTCAGTTGCCAGCAGCTTCCTCAGATGAATCAGTTTCTGTTCCCTAAACTGAGGCAGACAGATGTTAACAAAATATCTGTGTAGTACTTAATTCCAAATACTATAAAGAGCACTTTCTTGGATTTATGTTCCTTCAAGAGGACTGGTTGCGGCTGTGCAAAAAAATTGTCTTGGGAACAAATGGCACAGAAGGCATCCCCTTGTTCTAGCTCGGACGGAAGTCTTTGGGACACTCACATGAAGCATTTTTCACATACTCTTAAGTATCTGTGGGATTGTAATATTTATTTTTGTTTCTACATGATTCAGCAAACATTAACTAAGATTCCAAATGATCTTTGCACAGAAAACTCTAGCACTGCCTTTTGGCCAGAAGGTGATCAAACAGCCTTTCCGCTCATTTCTAGCACACAGATAAATAGTAAGCAAATGCTTACTATGCACCGAGCATCCATCTAGGTTGACAGATTTTGCAAGCATCCCACCAAGAGTGGAATCCTACCAGAATAAGACTGTGCCAAGTTAACTGAGTACATGGCAGAGGCCGGCAGATGCAAGTCGTCTTCCTATTACTGTCAGATACAGAAAGCCTTGGTGCTGGGTATTACATTTGGAAAAGTATCTTGACTTTTCCACATAAAACATACTGCTTTGGCACAGATAGCTGGGTCAAAGAAGAAAATACACACTGACATTATTTGATTAGCCTTCCAGGGAATCATTCACAAGACAGCATTTGGACTATAAACAATTCTATAGGGGAAACCTGCAGAATTTGGCAGCAGTATTAAATTGCACTCTACCTTAGTAGTTTCTCTTCCTGATCATTAGCCTGAAATGCAAACAGCCCAGGAATGATTACCCAATCCCCTGGATTTTCTTTTAATGACAAAGAGAGCTTGAGCCCAACAGAAAAGCAATACCATTTTTAGGAATAGGAAAAAATATATATAGTAACATTTGCTGTATATCAAACACATGCCCACTTAAAACAATAAGCTAGAATGTATGGATTCCACTTCATGTGTCCTTAAAAAAGAGTTCAGTGACTATTAAGGAAGCTATTATTATTCTTAAGATACCTTAAAGGCACAAGGGCAAGCAGCTGGGTGATTCCACGCAGGGTAGCCAAGAAGCTCATGCGGTACAGTTGGTGTTTGCAGTGCAACCACCTGCAGCTGAACTGCTCACCCAAGCTCCCCCGCAGGATCAGTGGAGAGGAAGGCATGACCTCCAAAGCACATTTATGGCATGACTCACCCAACCTCTTCTACAGTCAAAATAACTGATGCACTCTTAGAAAAAAAAAATTTCCCTTTGCATCTAATCAGAATTTCTCTTGCTGCAACATGGGAAGGTTTCCTTTCACTGCTCACCTCTGGAAAGAGTCTGATTGCCCTCCCTCTAACCCTGTCAGGTAGCTGAAGACAGCAATTGCATCCTGCTTCAGGTCTCTCCTCCGACTGATCAAGCCCAGCTCTTAGACACCCACGCCAGGACAGGGTGCAGCTCCCGCTCCTCTCCCCAGCCGGCACCGCCTGCGTCGCCCTGGAGCAGGCTGAGGAGCACAGACACAGGTAGTGACGGGTAGCAGCAGGTTTAACGGTGTCGCTTGTCAACTATACATTTGTAGCTAAAGCTAAAGACGTGCCTAACCCTGACTGATGAGCAGTGCAGCCTCTCCTCCTACACGGGCTGCTCTAAGGACACATAACAACAGTGGACATTGTGCTTAGGTACAGTCGACTACCATCACTATTCAGACATTAAGCAGGTATCACTGACGGTCTCAAAATTACCCAGCCATTGAACTGGCATTTTGAAAATATCTAAAAGTTCATCTGTTGGGAGAAATTTCAGAGAGAAAAAGGCAAGTGAGGTGTAATGGCAAAATACTGTTGCTAGTGTGACTTGAGTCAAACCGCAGCTGTCACTGCCAGCAGTATGACTACGTTCACAAGGTAGGTAGTTTCAAAAATAAAAAGACTTCACCAGAACAGATAAGTGTTGTTTTAAAAATGGCAGATACTATTTTAGCATTCATATGAGAAATGTTATAAATAGGTAGTTTTGAATATAAAGCATGCAAGCCACAAGAGAAGACAGACCCTGCTTACGTTGTTGCTGCCTGGATTTTCTGCGCTGCGGCTTTGCCCCAGAAGGAATCAGCCTTATCAAGGTTCTTTAACCTCAAAGAAGGACCAAAACGATGCTGAAGGTGATATAGGGGTTGTCCATGGGACCTGTCCTCTCAGGTTCTCTTTAAAATCATGATGGATGATTCTTCTTTTTGTGCGTCTATTACATCATGTTTTACACAAAAGGCTGTACGTGGGCATTGGGTAAGACACGGAGGGGGGGAGACACACAAGCAGGAACAGATTGGGAGGCCATCCTGCACTAGGCCAGCGTTATTTCCTTAGATGGGATAGAAAGATCCAGGCTTTTGCCAGGAACTCAGAAGGTATAGGTAGAGCTGTTTCTATATCTTTATACTTTCACTCTGTCTAAAAAGTTTTCTGTTTGAAGTGTTCCATTTTTAGCATTACAGATTCCTCCCTTTTGGGATGCTCACTTTAAGGAATTTAATCTCAAAGCCTTGGTCCATTTTGGGCATATCACAGGAGTAGTCTCTCCTTGTCACCATGCTAAAGAATCCATTGATTGACTTGTACATGAAGCCATGCTAGATATTTTAGCAAAAGTATATGAAAATTTATACAGTATGAAAACAATCACAGGAAAGATGGCATATGCTGGGCATCTCATGAGGGATTTTGTTTTACCAAGCAATTTTAATTTTTTTTTTCATTTGACTATTGCAAGAAAGATGACTGCCAGGAATAAAATTAAATGAAAGAAGGCGACAACTTAGCACTCTGGGACATGGAGGACAAGAGGTGTTGCATATGGGAAAACACATGATGAGAGATTCATGGTGTGCTGGAGCTTTGCAAAGCTTTGCAGGCCCAGCCAAGAAAATTCAAATGAGAAGGAATGGGCAAAAGGGAGTCAGTGGCATGAATCATAAGGGTGTAATGAGAAAAAGGTCAGGAGCCAAGATCACGTTAACCAACTGGGTAGGCTGAATGGCAACAAAGCAAATCTCAGGGAGGCCAGACTCAATGACAACACAATGTGAGTTGATGATTTGTAATTTTAATAATGCAAAATTCAGTAAATAAAATGTTAAAATAAGCAACTTTAATAATTCATTGCAACGTTTACTATTTTAGGACTGTTATTTTATAGCATATTTGATTCAATTGCTCAGTGTCATTGTATGTCCTTTCCTTGTAACCATGCCAAAACTTAGACATTACAGTGTTTCATAAATGGCCAGCTAATTGTAAGGTACTTCTGGGTTTTTCAATAAACCAGGACCCTGTCTGTCACACTAGAACATCAGCTTTGAACTAAAGTTGCACTCTTGCTCACCAAGGTTTTATATGACCTCAGGTGGCCTATATTTCCAGTGCTTGTACTAAACCAGCAACTTTATGTAGGTTTGAATACCATTTAGGACTTCAATAGTTTGTATCTTCAAAGCACTGTGTAAATATTAACCAAAGTATACATACCGTAACTTCACCAAATGATGCTTGTGTTAACTGTGGGAGTTGAGTCAGAGGCCACATCAAAATTTAGAGGTTATGCCATGTTTATCTTTGCTATATCTGTAAAAACACTTGTAGGTGCTTTTGGTAAAGTTGAAATTTTTGCATGCAGAAATATATAACCTTCACCAAAATATATCTTTTTTATGTACTCTGTGTTTGATGCTGCACAATGACAGATGCATACATATGAACAGTTGAAGTGTTAATGATGGGCAAAGGCTCCAAAGACTAAAAGCTATTACATGGCTGACTGCAGGCTTGTTAGCTTAGCACTGATCCCAAGAAAAATCATGGGAAAGATTGAGCATGACATATATGTTATTGTTAAAGACTGGTTTAAGTACAATGTAAGATGCAAGTATAAGGAACACTAACAACACTCTTTAATGAAAACAATAGCATCCATTTTAAATGTAAATTTTTAAATGTTAGCATTTAACATGGAAATATTGCTAGCATTTTTTACAAGCTTAGTTAATAAAAAGTGACAGCTGACATAACACACTTAGATTTCTGCAGGTTCTTTTACTTGATACAGTATGACATCCTGATTAAAAACATTTAACTGAACCACTGAAGCACATACTAAAAAAGATTAAAAACTGGCTAACGGGTGGATCTCAGAAAGAAATCATTGATGGGGTCTCTTTTCTAGTCTCAAATGTGTTCAGTCTCTTTACTGAGGAGTAGAAGCCTTCAGATTAGTCCTGCAACCCAGCAAGACCAAGGCTTAGGAGAAGACTAGCTAGTTCGGTTTCTCACTAGCACAGAAAGGATCTCCTGAAGGCCCCTAGGTTTGTAGCCACATACTCAAATCCATTCTCTTGTTTTTCTTATTTAGGCATTTTTTTAATCTGACTGATTCAGATTTCACAGCATTCAGGGCAAAGTCTTCACTCCTGATTTGGAACCAAATCTTATCTTAGCCACTATCAGGCTTTCTGTTAAGTTCAGTGGACTTTGGCTAAGGCGATATTTAAACAACCAAAATTCCACCAATTCCTTGTGCCTAAACAGTGCTGAAAGCCAAACTCCCCAATGCCCCTGAGGACCTCTTCAAACTAAAATACTAGGCACAGAGATTTGGGTGAAAACAAGCCCCCATGTATTACTAGTGCTTGAGGGTAGCTTCCAGCCATAATAAACAACTGGTAGAACAACAGTAGAACAGGTATATACACCTTGCCCTTCACAGCAAAATCCTCCACAAACTTTGAGTGAAAACAGAAGATTTTGGCATTGCTATATATAAAAATTGTGCAGACCCAGGCCTTGTGCAAACCTTAGCAAACTGCTCTCCAGAGGCCTGCTGGCAGGGTTAATAGCCTCATAGCTACAGCAAGTGCACAAACTGAGATGACAGATGTGATGGACACAGAGAATTAAAATGTAATTAACATCACATCCATGATATATGTTTACATTAATTGCCAATCTGATTGTTGGACTATACAATCCATGAAAAAAATGGAGGGAGCCTGAGAGTAAAAAGAGAGATTTCATATGGGCACCAGTAGACATGAAAAATAAATTAGAAAAGCAATGGTGATCACACAATGCTCTTTGAGCCTGTGGCACGGAAGCAAGAGGTTTGCAATTTATCATGCAGTTAAGGCGGCAGCAGGAACCCTATAATTCCTATTGTGAAGCTGCAGAATTGTCCTGCAGTCAGCAATTTAGTCTGAACAGTTTTACTAAAATACCTTTTTGTGCTTTGCAACATAACTTCTGTTTGAGACAATAGGTTTGAATTTAGAGTGAGAAGAGTCTCCAGACTGCAGTGGAGAGCTCTGCAAGCTCAAGAGGACAGAGAGCTATTAGCACTCCAGCAGCTCCTCACTGTGGGTAATCATATTATAATATGTTTGCTTCTCCTGTAGGGGCTGACAAATATATGTATATATATCAGGTCCAAGAGGCATGTGTCTACCATTTTTAAAGCCTGGTTTCTTACTGTGGCAATAACTTGTTTTCTGTTTAACACAGGCAAGTAAAAAACTGCTAGAACATGGGCATCTTTCCCAGTCTCTTTAAACATACTGCCTTTATAGGACGGATGAGGCTTTAGCTGCTCCCACTACAAACAGCATAAGGAGCTCACTCTGTCCTTTGTTGTACCAAGCTTGTTGTGGCTTTCATTTAACAAGATTACATATATGCAAGCCTCAGATAATGCAAATTGTTTTAGCTTGATCTGACACTTATAGCACGACTCTGTCTAGTTGGTTTAGAGTGCAGGGAAGAAGAATCATACAAACGGATGCTCCATTTCAAAACTTCTGTACATGCCATGGATTTTTTTTGCAAGAATCCTGGGGAAACTGCAAGGCTCCTATTCAGCTGTTACAAAGCCTTTGAAAATATCTTAAGATTTCAACGAAGACTGAAAAAATACTTTGTGGTCCAAACCTTTAACTTTTTATGGCATAAAATACTACTCCAGTGAACAACCAAATTAACATCAAGAGATGGGTCTCAGAAGAGGTCCTCCGGCCCTTTGTCTTTCTGTATTATAATGGGTCTTTACAGTAATTTTGAAATCCAGTCCAATAATGCAGCATAACATAAGATGCAAGACTAGTATTACTGAGGCAGACCACAGGTTTGTTGAGCACTGCCTCCTGTTCCCGACTGTGGTCAACAACGGATGAATACTAAAGCTAGGGAAACAGGCAGTTATATTTCCCCTGAGTTCTCTCCCTGCCTCCAAAAAATTGTAGCTCAGAGACTTTCTGAACAAGAGGTGTTGCCTTTCCATTTAATGGATGCTGATGGGTTCTTTTCAATGAATTTTATCTAGTTGTGGTTTTGACGCTGTGTAAATTCTTAGTATTCACAGCATCCAGACTCAAGGGGTTACACAGATTATCTGCATAGTATGTAAAAACCACCTCCTTTGTTTTGAACTTCCTGCCTGCTGGTGAAATTACATGTCTCTTAGATCTTGTAACTGGATGTGTCAGAGCCATCACTCATTCCTCATTAACCCTTTCTGAGCTGCTCCTTATTTTATAGATTTCATATGCCCTGAAACTGTTGTTTCTTAAGTCATATAGATCTTTGAAATAAACTTAGCTTGCAAGCAGAAAGCGATGTAAAGTTTAGCTTAGAAAGCAGGATAGGAAGAAATCATCACTATCTTCAAACATCATAACAAAATGTGCATTGGCCATAAAACACTTCAGCAGTTTTTCTGTCTCACTCCAAGACAAAACTTTTCTTCCAAACTATCACACCCTGAGTGATGCAACATTGCTCTTCTTCCAGATTGTCTTCTGCAGCTGTATGCAAACAGGCTAGTCATCAGAGGGCTTCCTCCCATCTTCAGTGTCCTGTACACAAATTCCAAAGAGCGAATGGTCTCCATTGACCCATATATATTACCATAATAAGGAATTGCACAGCATGCTTTTCACATTGAGGCAGTGCTTTAAAGGTTTTTCTGAGGCTGTGCTTGCATAAGTAAGTTGCATTTGTTGGGATGGTGGAATAACTACCGCATTTCGCACTGCAGTAAGTAGTATGGGAAGTTCCAATATGAAAAAAACCCTTAAATCATACAAATCTTCAATTCATACTGACTCAGCATTATGTTCCATTTCCATCATTTACAGGAAATGGACAATTATGAAGTTTCTAAGCGTGCTCAATTATCTTGGGCCCATTTCAAAATTGATTGCTGTCTTTTCAAGCCTGTCTCTTTTGAGTAACACAGGGTTGTGATGCACAATAATCAAGTATACCTTGAGAACAAATCAGTAAAACAATGAATGCCTTAGCTCAGGAGTTTCTCTCCAAACTAGCTGCAATGCCTTCAACCACAAATCTTTGCTCCCTTCCTGACCACAGCAACATCAGAGACGGATCTTCTGTTCAGCTTCCAATAGCCAGGAGGTGGAGTTGTGAGGCTTCAGCATGGCCCAGCCTAACTCACAGCCCACCGGCCTCTTCAGATGATCAGTCTATTAGAGAGCTATCTTCTGAAAATAAAAAATGTAACAACATGAAGTTTTTAATGGATCATAAAGACCATAAAGCCCCTGAGCCTGCACATGCTTCTGAATTTGCTGCACGGACATATTTTGTGTGGCTAGCAGAAGCCAGTACTTCTTGGGGGAAAACATTGTTGGAGAAATGGTGCAGGGAAAGGAAAACAATATGAAATTGTCTGCAGCCAGCCCTGCTCAGACAATATGGATCTGAATTTCAATTCACTGTAAACAAGCAGCCCATCTCCGAGAGTGTCAGCAGTTTTAATGTCATGTCGTCCAATCAACACAGGTTGTGTTCTGGGAATCAGAAAACACTTCTGCATTCATGGGAGAGAAGACATTTTGTCCTGGTTTACTAATTCCTTCTACTAAATTGTACCTCACTTAGCGTCTTGCTGATGGTACAGATCAGCAGTCACTTTCTGGCATTGTTGAATACCTCTTTCAACACCACAGCAAGTTCACACATGCCTCCAGACTGCTGTACAGAAAGAGGTAGCAAATCGCTCTACAGAGAGTGACATTTTTTCTTCTGTGATGAAGTCTGAGTGTACCACTGGTGAACACACTTTTTAAGGTGAACTGTCTATTCGAAATCACAGTGTGCTTGAAAATACTGAGCTAGTTCTTCAGCTGCTGAAGACTGGCAGAGACCCATTTAATTCAATGGAGATGTGCTAATTTGAACTAAAGAGCTGACCCTCTGTGCCTACCCATATTAAATTATTATTATATTAGACAGATTGCAGATAATTATAATCCTGCATGTTTCAGTTTATTGACACTGTGTCTCTGGGAGCACTCTCTTAAAGGAATTTAGCAGTCATCTGCCATTCACTTCAATTGCAGAAACGCACATACAGGCTCCCAAACTAAAACTGAAAAAAAAACCAACCCAGAAATAAAAGACTATAAAACCACAGCAACTGGCAGAGAAATTATAGGCTGGTCTAATATTTGATCTGCTTTCAACTCATTGTAAAAACATTGCGTACCGAGCTGGCAAGATTTGAATTACTCCTTCAAAGGCAATTCATAATCCTTGTCCACAACATCAATCCCCACACATAAGCCCTGCCCCGTTCAGTTCTGGACCAGGGCTGCTCTCAGCACTCTTCGGACCATAACGTTTCTTCTTATTTTAATTTCTTAAGAACAGATGTCTCCTGCCTGACAGCATATCACTGCCTTTGATCTGTTTGCTCTGGGAGGAGGAAAGCCACAGACTTGTCTCCTGCCACCCACTGACCTGAGTGCCACTAGCAGAGAACCTTGCCAGCGCAGCACAGGGGGGCCGTCATGTTACAGAGAAGCTGCCGCACTGCTGCGATGGTGATGCTGCCTCGCTGCTGCCTTGTGCCCTGTCCGCTCCATGATGGAGGTTAAACAGAGGTAATGTTACCTCCTCTTTGCATGTTCCCATGAAAATCGGGAGGGAAGGGGACTTTGTGGTCCATGTGATCCCTCCTTTTTGTTTGCTTTTTTCTTCAGCCTACATCGTTAAACAGAAAGTTGTGAACTACACTGCACATCTTATCATGTACAGTGAGAGAGCGTGCCATTTATGCAAACAAATTTAACCACACCAAATGTTACTCAAAAGGCAGAGCATCCCATTTCTGGTACCTGAGCTAGCTCACAAGTCACTATATTGCCATACATCTGGGATGAAATAACGTCCTGCAACAGCACAGGCTGGGACTGGCCATGGGTGGTGGTGAAGAGGTAGGTAAACCCGAGTCTGGACTGGGTTCTTGTGGCAGGGAAGGGCAGCCACATGCTGGGCTGCATGTGAACAGCACAGCCAGCAGATCAAAGGACATGCTTATTCCCCTCTGTCTGACGCTTGTGAGACTACATCTGGTGTGCTGTGTCTAGGTTTGGGTTCCCCAGTACAGTAAAGACATTAGCAAACCAGAGATTCCACAGGAGGAACATCAAGATTACAGGGTGGGAACACAAATCAGGAGTGTAAATATGTAAAGAGACAGACTGGAAGAATTGGATTTGTTCAGTTTGAAGATGAGAAGGCTAAGGGAAGATCTTATTGTCTTCTTCAACTACCTCATGGGAGGTTATAGAGAAGATGAGCCAGACTCTTCCCAGAGATGAACTGTGAAATGACAAGACACAATGGACACAACTTGCAGCAAGAGAATTTGGCAAGACGTAAGGAAAAATATCTTCCCAGTGAGAGTAGACAAATTCTGGAACAAGCTAGCCAGAGAGCTTCTAGCATTTCCATCTTTGGAGATACTCAAAACACAATTGGGTAGTCAAGCAACCTGGTCTAGCTTTGAAGTTAGTCCTGCTTTGAGCCAGGCACTGGACCATGTGATGTCCATGGTCCACTCCAACCTGAACCATTCTGTGATGCTGTGTGGCATGGTAGTGGAAGAAACAGATGTTTTGAGGGCATGTAAGGTGGTGCAGGTCTCTGGGAGGCCAATGGACTCATAAGGTCTAGATGCTACTTCTGAATGGGCCCCCAACATCTTGTGTGACCAACTACTCTGAGGCAGCTGAGGCATTGTCGCCTCCTGGTGAACCGGGAGACAGTAGAAACGCTTGTATTCTGCGAGCAAGTGCCCACTGCTGACCACAAGACATTCAGCCTAGCCTAGGATCACTCCATCATCTTTCCCAACTGAAAAATAGGGATACATATTGTGAGAAAGATTAACTGTATTTGAACAATACCTGCTCCATAGCTATGGAGGCCATCAGACAGGAAAGGAAAACATCTATGAATAACACGTACTAACATCCAATATTGCGGAAACCCATCCATTTTATCTGCCAACTTATCCAGAATGGAAATCAGTCGGGAGAGATTGCAGTTAAGTAGGGAATGTGAAAACATGATTTTAAATGTTTGGTAAGTACTTTTCAAGGCAATATTAACATTAATAATTCCTGCTGGCATTTGGACCTCCGTTGTCACCCACTCACTTTGGCATCATATCATACATAAAAACTTTTGCCATTTAAGCTAGTTAGTAACATCCTCCAATGTTCCGACTAACACTTAACTTTCAATTTGTCATCATTTAGCGTTCCCAGTTCATCTGTTTGTACAATTTTTAAACTTCCATATATGGATAATGCCATGCATTGAAGAGGGCAATATGCAGCATCATTTACAGCCTATGGAGGTCTGAATTTCACCAGACAGCTCTCTCCATGAATCTGATTCATGAACTGTAGTACCACCACTGTGCAGTCTAGTATCTAGGAGCTCTTTGTTATTTAAAAATAGGAGCCACCCACTGCCCTTTGCACACATTGAAACTGCTGCTGAAGCCAACAACGGACCTGTGTAGCACAGGAGGGATAATGAGACTGTAGTCTTACCATGGTCATCCTGTGGTACATAATCATGGCTCAGTGGACATATGCCTGTACAGTACACCACAGTGCCACATAAAGGTACCCAAATCAACTGAAATACTGATATGTTATTTCGGTGATCCATCAGGATGATTTATCTATTTCTCACCTTTAACAATAGGCTATATAGTTACTACAGTATCTTCTTGCAGTCATGAGAGAGGTACCTCCAGATGCTGATTACCTTGATCTTGGCAAGAAAAATTGCTAGCAGGCAGTTCAGCAAGGTCGGACTGACCTCCAACACACTTGAGGTGCTTTGGCATGAGAGAAGTCTTTGGAGGATCACTGGCCAATATAAGGAACATGATGAAGCAGCTATATGAAATGTAGCAGTACTAATAGTCCCAGTAAACAGCTAGCTTTTCATAGCTGCAAGGTTTTGAGTTTATTTTCTCATAAGAACTCTAGTGTAACTCTAGGTCAGGAGCAACCAGATCTCTACAGACCCAGAATTAAGAATTTAAATGAACACCAGTGAATAGCCATAAGCTTTTAAAAAGAACTGGATTTCATATTTTGCTGCTAAATAGCAAATGGTAAAATTACCATTATCGTTCTTACAAGAAAATTACATAAAATCATAAGTATGACTGGCCTGTCTTTACTGCATGTTTAATTTTGATACCTACCTAAATAAATGCATTTTCAGTATATAGGTGGAGCAGAGGACAACATGCTTGATGGTGGGGCATGTACCTTTTGGAGTAACTGGGGTTCAGGAGATGCTGCCTTGCACTGAGACACGACCCCAGCTTGTCTCTCCACGTGGTGCTTTTCCCCATGGCCAGGAAGTGCAGAGGAGCAGATGGCCACCAAGGCCACATGTCCTCCTCCAGAGAAGCCTCAGGGGGTGGGGGCAGCAGCCCCCAGGAGCCAGTGCATCGCTCGGAGAGCTATACCACAAAAGACAGCCATCTGGCTGCGGAGACCAGCCGGCCTCCGAGGCTCTGTACTCCTAACCAGGAGCATGTGGGAACCTGAAGCAGAGGAAAGGGAGGGCAGAGGGTTGTGGTAGTCTGATCCTGGGCAGATTTTTTTCCCAAACATTCATTTTTGCTGGCTGCCTTTTGTATGTAAATGTGTGGGGGTTTTTACTGGAGAAGGAGTTAATGTGTTGTTATGAGCAGGGAGCATCCTATACAATTCTTACAGTAATAGATAATCTGCAAACTTATACTGGCTCTCTTAGTTCCTTATGAGTGGCTGAAAAGTATATAAAAGATGCAAGTTAAGTGTGTAGATATATTTCTTAAGAGTATACAATCAGTGAGAAGCTACAATTTAAGGTCTAATATAGAGTGGCAACCAGCACATTCTGCAAACGTTGAAGGGCTTTGTCAGTGGTGTGATCTCACGGTCCAGTTTATAGCAAATACAGAAGGGCTGAGACTGACTGTTAGCAACAAGACAGACACAGGGAGAAAATAGTTACAGAAAATACCGGTCACTAGAACAAAAGAAAATTCTATTTTAGTCCCACCCCCACAAACACTATATTGAATGCAAAACTGGAAAAGAAAAAAAGAATAAAAGTGATTATTTCAAACAAAATAAAATGCTCAGCTCTAGACCTAAAAAAAGACAGTACTGGTATGGGCATACAGAAGATGCTACTTTTCAGGGAAGCATTTGCCTGGCTAACACCCTGTCTATCTGTGAGACAAAAATTACACAAACATATGAAGACGATAAAATGGGGTTATCCACAGGGGTAAGCACATTCACAAGAGGGGGAGGCTGAAAGTCTGCATTTGCCAGTTACCCAGCACGCTACTACTTGGTCTCTCTAAATGGACAGTCTCTGCTCCTCTTAAGCCCTTGTTGCTGCAGGGCTTGTTCTTTGTTAAGGCCCTGCCTGGTTGCATCTAACCCAGGCTTACACCTGGGGTGTCTCCTGCTGCTTGCAGACATGTCATCTCTCCCAGTTCCTAAGCGGTCCCACCTGTGTGCATTGAAATGACACCACCCTCTGTGAGTCCTTGAGGTTTCTGTAATCATTAATTGATAATTAATACTCATCTCCTTGCAAAGCTCTTAGAGCTGCTGCTTCTTTAAAACCTCATCTTGAATGAAGCGTGTTTTCATGCACTCCTCTTGACAAGGAAAATAAAGAATCCACGTAAGCAGATCTCTCTTTTTACAGTGTTACATTCTTTGTCAATTTGGGAGTTCACTGCAGCTTATGGCATGCAAGGTCCTCTTCTGCTCAGTCTGACCTCTTGTACTTCCTTCCTATGCAGCTTACTGCTCCACAGCAAACTCCTTGCCAGCACCTTCTGGTGACGAGCTCTCACTTAGGTTTTCAAGCAACTCCTCCAGAAATGCTTTTGCCCTTTCTGTGTCTGTCTCATGAGCAAAGACATTTATTTTCCCAGTCTCTGTGCACAGTCTATATACCAAGAATGACAAAGCCTCAGGCCAAAAAACAACTTAAGCGACAACAAAGCACATCTAAATCTCCACCCAGCTTCACATGCATTGGCCAAAACCTTAATTAGGGGAGTAATAAGTCAATGAGATATGCTGTTAACGTTTAAAATACAGTCCGCTAGCATAGGTGGGAGCATTCAGCCTGGAGTCTGTGCACACCCTGGAGTGTTCTGAGTCACTGGCACAATTGCTGCAGGTGTAGATATACTTGTGTCAGCTTTGATCTCTATAACGCAAAGGCCATAGCGGCCTGGACCTCTGCACAAGCTGTATAACCTGTATGGACTCTATATAGATCTTCAGGTGGCCAACACCCTGTGAAGTTTGTACCACAATGACTCTAGTACTGTGGTTACCTGGAAGGCTGATTTAAAGTCAGCTTGAACATGTCTCAAGCAGTCTCTTTTCCCACACAAGTGCATGCATGCTGCACGATTCCCACTTCTGCTATACCAAAGATGGCAATTTTCAGAGTGTGGTGGATTGACCCTGGCTGGACACCAGGCACTCACCAAAGCCACTCTACCACTCCCATCCCTCAGCTGGACAGGGGAGAGAAAATATAACGAAAGGCTTGTGGGTCGAGATAAAGACAGGGAGAGATCGCTCACCAATTACTGTCATGGACAAAACAGACTCCACTCAGGGAAAATTAACTTAATTTATTACCAATCAAACCAGAGTAGAGTAATGAGAAATAAAATAAAATCTTAAAACACATTCCCCCACACCTCCTTTCTTCCCGGGCACAGCTTCACTCTTGAATTCTCTACCTCCTCCCCTCGAGCAGCACAGGCAGAAGGGGAATGGGGGTTGCGGTCAGTTCATCACACGTTGTCTCTGCCGCTCCTTCCTCCTCAGGGGGAGGACTCCTCACTCTTCCCCTGCTCCAGTGTGGGGTGAGACAGTCATCCATGAACTTCTCCAACGTAAGTCCTTTCCATGGGCTGCAGTTCTTCATGAACTGCTCCAGTGTGGTTCCCTTCCACGGCATGCAGTCCTTCAGGCAGAGTCTGCTCCAGCATGGGCTTTCCCACGTAGTCACAGCCTTCTTCAGAGACATCCATCTGCTCCAGCGTGGGGTCCTCCCCGGGCTGCAGGTGGATATCTGCTCCACCATGGACCTCCATGGGCTGCAGGGGGACAGCCTGCCTCACCGTGGTCTTCACCACGGGCTGCAGGGGAATCTCTGCTCCGGCGCCTGGAGCATCTCCTCCCCCTCCCTCTTCACTGACCTTGGGGTCTGCAGGGCTGTTTCTCTTACATGTTCTCACTCTTCTCTCCGGCTTCAGTTTTCATTGCACAGCAACTTTTTCCCTTCTTAAATACATTATCCCAGAGGTGCTACCACTGTCACTGATGGACTCGGCCTTGGCCACTGGTGGGTCCGTCTTGGAGCCGGCTGGCATTGGCTGTATTGGACACAGGGGAAGCTTCCAGCAGCTTCTCACAGAAGCCACTCCTGTAGCCCCCCGCTACCAACACCTTGCCATGCAAACCCAATACACAGAGACAAAAAGATTATGGTATACACAGTTGGTACCAAGTACAGGCATTCGCTTGTTTAATTAAGAATTGTGTTTCCCTGTCCCAACTTCTGATCCCTATTGATGCAAAAGCTCCACTCAGCCACACAGGTCCTGTAGTCCTGTGATAGCTTTCTGCCCTGATTAGTGGTGTCAGTGTTGCAAAAGCAGGTTTGATAGCAAGTATGATTTTTCAATAGAGTGTATCCAGCTCAGCACAGTCACTGCACAGAAATTAAAGATGTCTTTCTATTACACTGAAACTCTCCTTTAAGTCTTTTTGTGCCTAACAATAGGTCTCGGAAATTGAAGAATTTATCTTACAGCTTTCCCCACATGTGACTTTAATTTACACTAAGGAATAGTTGTAACATGCATTCTCCACATCACTTATTCTCCCCCTAAATTACTTAAAGATCATATTTTTTTCCTAAAGTTCTTGAAGAAATAATTAAATTTTAATGGAATTATTAACAGTTATTATCTCTGATAAGAATTAGAGCCTTTGAGAAGAAAATGACTATGTGAGAGATGCATGAGGGGTAGGCTACTTTTTACTGTTAAATTACTTGCCTGGTTTATAGCAAGATTTAGAGTCCCCAGGAGAGCCACAGTGTATAAGGTAATGTAAATGTACACAATAAAAAGCAGACCAAGTTTTTAATCTAAGACACGTGAAAAAGATCAAAGGAAGTCTCATTACTGTACCAAAATCTTTATCAAGACACAAAGGAAAAGAAAAATTCTTTTATTTTATTCATGACCAGAGAAGACATCTACAGTAATATTAAAGAGTCATCCACTCCTCATTAAGCTCATTTGCTTAACCACAGATCCCTCGTCTAGTGCAATGTAAATTGAACCTGACTAGCCCTTCACCCAGGCTCGAAGTGTCTTCCTGGAAAATCCTTGTGGTCCAGTCTTTGTGTCAAAGCAGGCAGTGGGACAGTAAGTGGCTACCCCACAGAAATGGTTGCAGGTTCAGCAGCATCACTCAAGAAAAGTGAAAATAACCCAGTATAGAAGGGTGACTGCCAAACACTTCACAACCTAGATGGAAAATAAAACCCTTTGGTCCATTAGGAAACAGGGACTTCTTCCTTCTGTCAGGCTACAAACAAGTTCTCTTACCAGAAATTCCAGCTATGGAAGATTTTCAGAAACAGATATCAACAAGCTTATCTCCAGCTGGAGCAGGACTCCCTGGTTTGTTGTTAATCATAGAATCATAGAATGGTTTGGGTTGGAAGGGACCTTAAAGACCATCTAGTTCCAACCCCCTGCCAGGGGCAGGGACACCTTCCACTAGACCAGGTTGCTCAAAGCCCCATCCAACCTGGCCTTGAACACTTCCAGGGATGGGGCACCCACAACCTCTCTGGACAACCTGTTCCAGTGCCTCACCACCCTCACAGTAAAGAATTTCTTGCTAATATTAGCCACTTTTCTTCTCTAAAGTTGTATGTTGACTTGTTTGTATCTTTACAGAACTCTGTTCAGAACTGCCAAAATTAATTCTTAAGAGATATGCTTAGGAAATTTTGTGCCAGTAGACTCTGTTCTCATATAGATTATTTCAGTCAACTGAACAAAGTTTTCCATCCTTTTCAATTATTCATTTTTTTTTTCTGAGATGTTATTTATACAGCAGTGTACACAGTGCTTTGCAGTAAGTAGGTATGTCAGGCAAAGAACAATGTCCTCTCGACAGCCTTTGCAGCCCAAAGAAATTAATAAGGTACAGAACAAAACAGTAAGAATAAGGAGGCAAGGTCACTGCAGTTCAAATATTTCATGGAACAGAAGCAATGGTAAAAATGTTTGAAAAAGGAAAAATATTTGTCACATTGGGAAGGGTTTGTTCACTTAACCTTACGCATCCATAGTGCAAGGATCCATGTTTGAGCTAGTCACTGGAGCTTCCTTTCTGGTAAGAAACAAGTGTTTTTAACGCTGAGAGTCATCTAATTTGGACACCTTTAGGAAGAGCGGTATCATGCTTTATGCTGTACTTACCATATCAACCGTCTCTCCATTGACTGTAACATAGCCAAGCTGACCAACTCAGATGTGGATATCTACATTTAGTTAGATGATTCCCTACATTTAGTTAGATGATTCCAACCTACTATTCTAGCCACATGACAATATCTCTTTTAAGTCCTTTGTAAATGAAATTTCTGCTTGACAAAGCTTCAAGCAGTGGTTCCCCATTCTTTTCCACTGGGGGAGAGCTTTTTTTAAATTCCCCATTCACAAACACTTTTTTTCTTGGAGATAATTGCTAGATTAGCTCAACTAAATCAGCTGTCTCGTAGGCTGCACTCTAAATCAGATTTGGTTATAGAAGCCTGTTTTTTAAAAGCTGTCTCCAGATATTTTTTTCTTTTTGTTGTAAATAGATTCCTGTGTACATGCAGTTTACAGCCCTGCCATGCAAAAGGCTGACTCAGAGCAAACGGGAGTTGACCTGACGTAGCCTTTTACATGACTGATCACAAGCTGGGATGGAGTAACTAGGGAGAGGCAGAAACCTTTCAACTGTGTCTGTAAGCCGTGGACCGCTCCATGGCACCATGTCCTCAGCCACCATTGCTCCCACTGCTGTTTAACATGGTCACCCACTGGGCAGGAACAACGTGGGCAGACACCCAACAGGGTTTTGCCTGACACCCTGTGACTGTCATCAGCCCTAACCTGAAACTCTCACCTTTGAGGAAGACAGTGGAATGCAGTACAGAGAGCACAACTGCACCACATGCTGAGCACCTCCAGGACCCCGCGCCAGCAAGGAAAGCTGAGGATGCTCAACGCTTGGTCTCGCACTTGAGGCTACGAATGTTGTCGCTAGAGAAAATACCTTTTCTTTTCTTCTGCAGGGACTGCACTGGGAGTATTAAGCCACTTCTGCTCTGTCACTGAGCAGCGATGAGATTGCAATGATTTGGTGGCAGTCCTTACTGAAGCCCATTGATATGGAATGGAAAGGCCTGCCTCCCATTAACACTGCTAAACCTGAATCAGTTAGTTTCCTATATGAGACATCCTTTGTTTTTCTATTTAATGATTTCAGTAACTCTGCAATATGAAACTTTCTCAATCTAGTCCTTGTGTGTGGGAGGGTGTGAATATTTCCAGCTCATAGTAATGATTGCTTTGGCACAGGCGGTTGCAGCAGGCATAGGACTGCGAGCACTGCTTTCCAAGCCCAGCTCCAACGTGCTTCTTGCTGCACCCCAGTGCTAATGCAATTAGCTTTGCTCTGTGTGCGCACCACGGTGAGATGACACAGGCAGGGTGACAGAATAGTACTCGAAAGACCCTCACATTTATCTGTGCTTTGTTACATACTAAAAATGAATCACATTCCTTACATTAGGCTCTTCAGTCTGAAATAGGCATTGTCTAAAAATCTGAGACACCCATGAAAACACAACATCCTTCTGCGGTGCTTTGGTGGCACAGAAAAATGTACCCAGATCAGCTCCAAACTGGTCCCCCCTGGCAGGACACAGGGCAGAAGGAGGCAGGTATGGATGCTGCCTGGTCTCTTCCCCAGAAAACAAAATCTCTCTCTCAGCTGCACTCAGGAGGAGTTTGAATTCTCCGTCTCTTTTCAACATACACATTGCCTTCCTTTTCAGTCCTGAAGCCAGGCTCCAATGGAGACCTGGAGAAGCACAGACAGTATAAAACACTTCTGGTTTGCCTTTTCTGTGACTACCCTATGAATGCATTAACATTTTAGCATTTTTGCTGCATTATGGCAACACAGAATTGTTGATACCATTTAAATTTGGTCCCAAGTAACTAATGAAGTTATTATATGTTGCCATGGTATGCAGATTAGATTTGCAGCACAAAACCTGTATATTTAGTCAATCATATTATTTCTTCTAAAATGAAGCGATACTTTGCAAACTTTAAATAAACAGAATGAAAAATTTAAGTTAAGGGGAGAAAAAAGCAAAATATCACCTAATGAAACAAGTTGATAAGAGTTTATTGTGCATGGTTTAATTACGAAAATCACATTCCTCTAAATAATACAGTACATACTAAAACTGAATATGTATAGATGTTAATTGTCTTCCCCATTACAAAGATAGAGCTAATGCCAGGGATTTGAGACAAATAGCACTTAACCTCCTGAACCCCAGATGAAGAGGGAGATAGATGTATGTTTTGATCATTCTGGTCTTTTCATGATCTGAATCAATAAGTACCCCTTATAGCTTTGAGTCATGTTTCTAATTAGTCAGCCTCTTGGGCCTGGTTTACAAAATAAAATATAAATCAACGCACATTTGTAAATTCCAACAAGCATTCTGGGCCAATGCCATCTCAATAAAATAATTAAAATGCCATCAGCCTGTTAACTTGCTCTCATCTCTGCCAAAATATATACACTGTCAAATGCCAACTCATTTGGAGTGGTAAGGAAAAAGGTATTTTGAAGATACGATAGCTGCAATAAATATAAGATATAAAATACACAAGTCTTAATATAACCAATTAAAGCTTCACTTTTCTTTGTTAGTGCAAGGTATTACAGAAAGAGAACTAATAAGGAATGATCTTGACTATGAAGGCCATAGAATCATAGAATCATAGAATAGTTTGGGTTGGAGGGGACCTTTAAAGGTCATCTAGTGCAACCCTCCCTGCAATGAGCAGGGACATCTTCAACTAGATCAGATTGCTCAGAGTCCCGTCCAACCTGACCTTGAATGTTTCCAGGGATGGGGCATCCACCACCTCTCTGGGCAACCTGTGCCAGTCTTTCACCACCCTCATCGTAAAAAATTTCTTCCTTGTATCTAGTCTAAATCTACCCTCTTTTAGTTTAAAACCATTAGCCCTTGTCTTGTCGCGACAGGCCCTGCTAGAAAGTTTGTCCCCATCTGTTTTATAAGCCCCCTTTAAGTACTGAAAGGCTGCCATAAGGTCTCCCCAGAGCCTTCTCTTCTCCAGACTGAACAACCCCAGCTCTCTCAGCCTCTCCTCATAGGAGAGCTGTTCCATCCCTCTGATCATCTTTGTGGCCCTCCTCTGGACCCGCTCCAACAGGTCCGTGTCTTCCCTGTGCTGAGGACCCCAGAGCTGAACGCAGGACTCCAGTCTCCAGGTGGGGTCTCATGAGAGCAGAGTAGAGGGGCAGAATCACTTCCCTTGACCTGCTGGCCTTCTTTTGACACAGCCCAGGATACAGTTGGCCTCCTGGTCTGCGAGCACACATTGCCAGCTCATGTCCAGCTTTTCATCCACTGGTACCCCCAAGTCCTTCTCTGCAAGGCTGCTCTTAATCCCTTCATCCCCCAGCTTGTATCAATACTGGGGGTGCCCCAGCCCAGGTGGGTCAGATGTATATGATCCAGAAAATACTCAATGAAGCTTGCAATTAGCTTCTCTAAAAGTAAAATGCAGCAGGTAAACCCCAAATTGCAGAGCGAGATACATACGGTGCCACATCGGAGCTTGAATTTTACAAAGACAACAGCCTATGTGGGACCCCCCTCATTGGGGAGCATCCAGGAGACAAATTGTCCATTAGCAATATGATTAATTTTCCCTTCTATCACTTACTGTTATGCCTCGTGTGTACTAGGACAAATGTGTAAGGACAAATTATCAAAAACAGCCTCTGAAATCCCATCTGCCCCTCTCCGCATTCCCAGCTTTGTGTACACGCTGTCGCTTGTTGCTTCCAACAAAGGGCCAGATCTGGGTCTCGTTGCCACCAGCGAAGGAAGGGAGATATAGAAATTAGCACATTTAAAGTGGAAACCAAATCCCTACAGCTCCACATATGCAAAAGAAGGGACTGGAATTACCCCATGAAGGGTTTTCAGTGAACCAGTCAAGTGAGGCATGTGCCACACACACAGATCAATTAATTGAATATCTATAATTATGAGGAAATGATAAAATCAGCCAGGCCCATCAACACTATGCAAGACTTGAGAAAGAATCCTTAAGGAAAGAAAAGGGAAAGCTATAGAAACGTATAGGAAATAAGACAGAAATACATTTTTTTTGCCAGAATAGATACCGCCAAACTGTCCTGATATTCTGGGGTTTTATATGTTAATTGCTGATGAAAAGTCCTAAATTTCCTTTACCTAAATTTAAGATAATCTACGTATGGTGCCATATGAGAGACAGTTAAGCTGGAAGAGACCAGCATTAGTGTAAGAATCATAAATTTGCTCAGAAGCTGGGATGGTAATAGGAAAAGAAACAGGAAAGTTACTGGTGGAACTCCCAAAGCCCACGTCTTAGGATGGAGTGTGCTTAAAATTTTTCCTAATGACACTGGCACAAACATATGGATGCACAAAATAAACTGGGTCCTTCTGACACACCACTGGGAAGTACCAGCATCATGACGGGGATTCAAAACAGCACAAAGGAAAAAACAAATGGCTTCAAGACCTGGAGGAGACCAACAGAATAGTAACACAAGTGGCACAAAAGGCTTATTAGGGTTTAGTAGGAGGGGGGCAAAAAAATTTCTTTTTTGTCTACTCCAAGCTAACAGTCTTAATCTGTAGTGAAGTTTTAGCAATCATTACCCACAGTTTATCTCAGCACTATTAATTTTTAAATCGAAGTGAGATAAAGCGCCTAGCAGAGCTCTCTGTTGTTCTGTGTCTGCTTTTCATCAGGATCAGAAGCCGACCCCCTTTCTGGGCTGGGGACAGCATCCCTGTTTTAAGGCCAGGCTGCAGGAGCCCCGGGGAAACCCGGGAGGGGGACAGGCGCCGGTGGTCCCACAGCAAGCAGGTCTGCGTGGGCTACCGAGCCGCTTCCAGCAAGAACCGAAGGTGATTCTTCTAATACACACCCCAAATGTTCTGTGAGCTTTTTTTCTGGCAGACTTTCCTTTTTCTTTTTGGCAAACCGTTCTGCTCTCTGCAGTAACGCCGCAGCTTTGATCTGAAAGCCCTGGGGCCCAAGAGCTGGGAGCGTTGTAAGGATTTGGGCAGCGCTAACGTCAAAATCCCCTCCCCTCTCAGAGCACCTTCGGCACTGGTCCCGAATGGGATTTACTGGGTCGCCTCGCCAACATGTACTGCAATGGGGAATGAAGGGGACGAAGAGAGACATGGTCTTGCTGGAGGTCACGCTTGCTTTGACAGTAGTCTGTGTAATTCTGCACAGGTGATTTTGGACACAGAGGCTCACAAAGGATTTTAGTCAGGTGCTGGTTTGCAATCAGTTTTAAAAAATAATTGCAGTAGTGTCTACCAATGAAATCAAGCAGCTTTACGCTGGAAGCAGAAGGCTGGGGAGTTGGGACAGAAGCTCTGATTTTGTCCATGCCGATGACCAAGGAATCAGAGACTGCATGGCTACATTTTGTCACCCTTGCACAGAGGCCCACGGGAAGCAATATAACAGTTGCTGTTTGGAAGACAGGTAGGTGAGGATGGGTTTGAAAATTAGCATCCCTTATTTGGATAGCCCCAACCTGAGCAAAGCCCCACGCTGGAAATCCCTGTGTCAGTATTTTATGTATATCAACTTAGTTTACTCACATTAATTCACATGTCCTTCCACATTAAGAGGTTTAAGAATTTCTAACCATTTATTTGGTTTTAGAAAACAATGTTTTGTAAGCATACTAGGAACAAGAGTATAGTAATGGGTTTCTAGGTCCTTGGCCTTTGGTGGACTGTGTTGTGATAAAAACAGTTATGCTCAATACCTCAGAAAGTGATGATATAATCATCTTTATGGATAATAAAAAGGACTAATTTCTTTGTTTCATTTTTCTCCTGCTCTGAACTTAGGGAAAGACACAGAGAACCAGAGGAATGCAAATTACATCTGTTTCCAACTCTGTGGCCTTACTACACTTCATAAACAGGCAAAGCAGAAATGTCACCCACTCATTACAGAAAAGGGAAGGCGGTGTATTGCTTAATGGCTAATTGAGTAATCAATGTGCTTCATTGCCTTAAAAGACTATAACACTCAGGAGAACTAGTGAAATTTAGGGCAAGAGGAAGTCTTGCAGCACCTGGAGGTTGAGGGACCTCAGCCTTCTGTAGGATTAGGCACAAGAGGGTACAGATGTTATAGGAGGATTTTGCCTCTCATCCTTTACCCATCTACCAGAGTGCTGCTTTAAGCTTGGTTTTCTTATTCTTAAATTATTAGGATAGGATTTTAAAGGGTCCTCATTTGCTCTGCTGCAATTTTCTGCAAATATGAATGATTGTATATATTTGCTAATTATCACTGTCTACAACAATCATTTCAAAGACTAATTACTATTATGCATCCACAATTAAATTAAGTTTCAAAAGGTGGAGGCTGCTGATGTTATATGAACAGGACAGACACAAAAATTAGAAGCCCCTCAGTCTATTTTTTTCCAGTTCTACTTGTGGGCAATCTCAGCCAGCACCAATGGACACCCTGCTGATTCCTTGAGGACAAGGAGCTGTCAGTAACAAGGAGAAGACAAAAGTGTCATCTGAGCTGTACCTCTCCTTTGTAAGATTGGTAGAGTGGCTTTGACCATCTGTTGCAGGGCAGCGATAACTACAAGGTTGAAAACAAACATGGGACCATGTAAAACTGACAAGAGAATAAACTCGCTACAGAAGAAGGATGGGTTATGAAATATTTTACGTCAATGTTGCGCTGAACATATTCAGCAGAAGAAACAGAGAAATTAGGCAGTGAAGCTAAATTTATGTTTATTTTTATACTGGTGATAAACACAGATTTAAATAAATAACAAATCCTGGCAACACCCAAAGCAATTGGATTTCTTTTTGAGAAGAGGCCATGTTCTGGTCTTGTGCCTAATGGAGGATGCTAGGCAGAGACTGTAGGCCACTCCTGCATGGTGGCATATAATTAAATGCCAAATTCTAAAAATCACAGACCTATTAATGAGTGCAAAATCTTTATTCCATGGCTGTAGTTGCATATGTAGTTTTCTATCACTGTAGGCACAAAATTAGCAGTACAGTTGTGTATGTCTTTTGTATCTTATTCCTAAAGATAGCTCAGTCTAGCCTGAGGCTAAGTTTTTTGAAACAGTAAAATCGCTACCCATTAAAGAAATGTATTTTTAAGCTGTGATTAAGCTGTACAGCAACTAGCAAACAAGAATCTGATGTAATATACTCAGTGCAAAATATTCAAAAAGCACATATATACCTTAGGATCTTAAGAATTTATTTGGGGGTTTTGTTGTTGTTGTTTAAGTGTTTTAGGTGCCCAAGTCTCTGGAAAATTACATCTAGCTACTGAATTTTTTGTAATGTTTAGAAGTGAAGCACAGGGAAGTGAGATGAAAGGGACGATTTTGGATAGCAAGTTGGTGAGAGCACTGTAAACACTTGGAAAGATTTCTAACACGTTAATAAAAGTTTTGCTGAACAGCTACCAAATTACTCCTGTCATGCACCAGGAGTATTGGCAGCCCTGCGAGGGCATAGTGAGTGTATGGGGATCGTACATTAAGGACAGCACTTCTGCCTACGTGCACCCAGACATGACCATAACCCTGCTGCTGCTTTCAGCCCCAACCTCTTCACGGTACAAGAGCTGGTGGCCAGGAACCTCAAGCAAGGGAGCGCACTTATACCTCGAAGCTCAGCCTTCCATCCGCTCCCCTTTCGCCTGGCTGCAACGACCCTGAAGGCCCTTCTGCTTATCACACAGGGGGCCCCGAGACATCGAGGCCAATGTCAGTGGTCACCACAGGGCCTGGTCCTGTGACGCTTTCCCTTGGCACCAGCCTTGTACGTTTTCTTATACCTACTTTTATTCCTAGAGGCTAACTTCCATCATTTGCCTCGGCCTGAATAGCAAAACTGTAGCATATCATAAGCTACGTGTTTCATTCTTCAGCAGATGCAGATAATGGCACAGATTTCTCAGATTAGGCTGGAGAAATTCTTTGATACTTTAAAATAATTAAAATGGTCTGACATGCAAATGTCAAAATGGAAGAAATTTAGCAGAAAATGGAGGAGAAATAGCCAGATCTTCCTATTATCACTTGCTGTACATCTCAAAAGACAGCTGATTCCCAGCTCTGTATGGGTTCCAGCATTCAGTGATTTATTGGGTAATTCAGCATTTGCCAGTATGTCTTGTGCTAATTAAATGCATCGCACTCTATTCAGAAATGTCACAATTGATTTGTCTTCTGCAAGCACTGACTTTATTTCAATCTTCTAAAAAAGATTTTATGAGCCCCAGATAACTTATCCTGGCACATTCATCTCCCAGGGCAGCTTCTGCATCTGAGGGCAGTATGGGAAGAAACCAACAGTGAACGTCCAATACAAATGTCTTCTTTGGACAGCTTATTTATCTGATATGTGCTGTATATCCAGAAGTGGGTAGCCTATATGGTGAAATTACAAGCTGCTCCATTAATGTATAAAAACATTCAAACATGACAGAAGTTAATATACAATATTGGCAGATTTTATTGGTTGATAGACTGAGCCATAGAGCCGCGCAGATTGAGAACACTGTAATCTGTAACAAGGTGTTTATTTACAAGTGGTTTTGTGACTGAATTCGGCTATTAACTAAATTGCATCAAGAGGAAATGAGCATAAAATACCTCACTCTAAATATAAGATGCCAAAGCATGCTTAGTATAATATTCAGAGTCTGAGGACTATTCTGTCATTTTAATTCAGTGCTTTTCCCCCACATGTTATGCATAACCCAATGCTGAGGGTGATTGCAGCGTTTTGCTACCCAGTCATGGAGAATACAGTTACAGTGTACAGAAGAAAAACTGCTTTTTTCTGAGAAAGTACAATTCCTGTCACAAAATTGTGGTTGAAGCTTAATCAGAACTGAAAATCTGTGATGCAAGACAAGAAGGGGTTGTTTTCACGTAACACAGGAAGAAAACTATTACCTGTTTTAAGGCAGGGGATGATTATTCAGAGAGGCAGCGGAAGGGTCAACGCCACAAATATTTTGACTATTTTACTAGAAAACAATAATTTTCTATTACTGTTACTTCTGTCCTAGACCCTTTACTGCTTAGGTTCTTCTCTGATAGAAGTTGTTGCAGAGAGGAAACTTGCTGCCTCGATGGGAAATTTTCTGGAATAGGCTCGAATCAGTTAAGCACAGTTTGAATTTGTCATTTGTCACATTAGCAACTGAATGTTGCATTTGTAGCAGTTTGGTGTGTATAGCAGAGGGAGGATCCTGTGTCTATTTTTGCTGCACAGGCTTCTGCTGCTGGGCCCCAACCAAGGATACCTACTATAAGTGGCTGTCTGAGATACTGCAGCAATGATGACATTTAACTGGAAGACTGTGATTCACACAGTTTACTCCCTGATGTCAGACGGTGACTCTTTATACGCTTTCTGAAGAAAAGCTATTGCAATGGCCATGAACGTGGTCATTTGGCCATGGCTGTTCATCTTGCCAAAACAGGGATGAGTGTTGAGTAGAACTGTACTGGTGGTTTGAGGTTCCTGTCCATTTGTAAGTCTTTCTTGTCTCCCCTTCGCTGGCTTGTATGGGAAAGTGAGGAAACATGGTGTATGAACTGGAATAGGAACGAAAGTCTTGGGTCCTTTATTCTGCAACTGCAGACAGTCATACTATACACTTCTTCTCATAAACTCATCACGTTCAGACTGCTGAAAATACCTCTTATGTGAGGCTGTTCCAGAATGTCACCAACAATTAGAAATGGTTTTCTGCTAATTTCCATCTTAAAATATATATTTATTTGTTCTGTGCTTATTTGATTCTTTTGCTTAAATAGCTTTTCTATATTCTGACTAAATATGTCCTTTATGCATTTACAGAGCACAGTCACATGCTCTCCCAGTTTCCACCCAGCCAGTCTGCTATGCTGTACCAACCAAATGTTTTAATCTTCATTCCTCTGGTCATCCTCATTCCCTGCACCTATTCTGATTTTAATTCATCTTTCTAGCACACAGAAAGCCAGAGCTATTTCCAATAATCTATATTGTACGATGACTTTTATACTTCCCTCTTTTTTTTCTGAAAATGCTTCGTATGCTATATTAGTATCAAATATGAGTTTTTCATAATTGCATGATAATTATTGCTCACAGCCACTCTGTCATTGAGTAACACACCACAGTTTTCTTCTCCTTTTTCATTTCAAACCAATGAATTCCCAGTTTACCTGAAAAGATTGTGTTACTCTCCCTTGAGTGCAATTACATTTTACCCAATTTTCTATTACCCAATCTATTTTAGTCCTCTGGTCACCCATGATATTCTGATTTGTTGCTCTACACCATTTTCTACTACAACAGTGGTCTCGCTTTTTAGGATGATGCCATACACAATGAGAAAAGCTACAAGCTAGGAATATTGCCTACTTACTAACATTAAGCCATTTGTTTGTAGAGAAAGCAATTTCTACCAAGAGATTCCTTTTTCTATATTCAGAATGTATTTCATATAAAACCCACAAATATGCTGTTTACACGAAAGAGGGGAAAAATACATACCAGAAGACATCTTTGCTGCAACCATATTTTAGTATTGCTTTATTTTTCCACGTCGGTGATAAAGAAGGGTGCCATGTAAGTAACTGTCCATTTACTACTAAAAGGAGCATTTGCTTCTGTCATAAAGGATAAACATTTGTCTCCAGAAGTATTTTAGGATATCATTACTGCAAAAGGCTGAGCTTGCTCACAGAAAGGCAATATTTTCAAAACCACAGTTTTTCATAACTGACTGTTGGAAAGTAAGAATTAGTAATTTGGCAAAGCCTTAAAACCTGGTATTTTAGAGAACTGAGATGAAGGAACAAATCTGGTTAATGAAGAGAATCACATCACATATGGAAACTTAGCTCATTAGTAGAGTCATGGAATATGCTTCTATTTCATCAGGAAAACTGTCTGTCAGTTATGGGGTTATGTTGATCCAGAAAGCTTGAATCTAACACAGTATCTGCTGCTCTGATAAGTTTTGCTTTCAGTCACAATTGCCACGCCACTGTTTCAAGCGACCAGTTTTAGGTCACACAGGCAATCAATGCTCCAGGGGAACCTCCAGAGCACTTGCTGCTCTTTTGCCAACCCAAGAAATCATGGACTATTCCCGCTTACATTACTGTATCTGTCAACACAAATTTTTACCACCAGGGATCACGTTTTTAGAAGGGGCTTCCAAATTTGCAAATTGAGTTTAATGTCCCACCCATTGTGTTTGGTAAGTCTTCTGCTTTTACAAACTGGGTAATAGCAAAGATGTGGTTGAGTGAGATGGGTGAGGGTTGATACCCCTCACCTGCTGTATATGCAGTAGTGATGATCATGTTTAAATGTGACCTCCCTAGCTGGAGACACTGACAACAGTGTCACTTCTTGGTCTGCTTATGGCACAGGTCAGCACTTGCTGGGGAAGGGCTGCTGGTGTCTCAGTCAGTCTCTGAAGAAAGAACATCCTCATACAACCTACTGTATGAGACTTCTCTCATTTCTTTTAAACTTAACTTCTTGCTTGAGCCTATTACATTGCATACAGGGGGAAAAAATTGGGCTTAGTACAATTAAAAGTCCTAATCGGAAGTTAGAGTAAAAATGTACAGTTAATGCCTGGAAGATAGAAGCAATGAATCTTGATTTCCCTGAGCGCCTTCTAATGGGATTGTTGCTAATGTAGCTGCTTTTTCTTCTATGAATGCAAAGTTGATGGAATTCTTTACAAATATTTCCCATTCTCTTTCCTGCCAATTCATTCCCATTGGTGTCATTGGCAAAACTCCCATTGATCACACATGCAGCATGATCAATGCCTCCTGTACCTGGATATTTGTCTTTCTTTTTAGGAGATATTTGACTGCCTTTCTTCTTACTAGCACACTTGTTCTACCTACTTCAAGGGCTTCCCTTCATGGCACTGTCACAAATGAGGATGATCATTTAACAGAGGTGAGCAAAACCTTGCCTCTGAGTCTTTCCAGGTGGTAAGTCTAGAGAAAGAGATTTCTAGACAGGTGATAGTGTGCATATCAATAGGTATTTAGATTAAAAACTATATAGAAAGATCTTGGTAGGGAGGAAAGCCTAGCTGCTGACTTGCAGGGCACATGCAGCAAAGAAAGGCCTTTTCTTAGACCCCTAGGATACACATGCACCACAGAGGAGCTGTATGTTAGAGCACTCCAGAGGTCCACATACACAGCACTGCTAGCTCAAGTCCCAGGAGAAGCCTGTCCTTCCTTCCTGGCTATGGGATTGCTCTCCTCTGGCTTGGAAAGGTCATAACACGCTATTGTGGACAGTACAGATATGTTTCTCTTCTCTTCCTTCACACACCATTTACTCTTGTCAGCCAGGAAACAAATGAACTACCTTTTCTGCATTTCTGCATCTTCTTTTTGTATTCCCTCTCTCTTCGTCATGTCCCAGTAGCTCCAGTCCTGGGTGCAGTTCCCCAGGGCAGGTTGCGGTGTGCCATCCAGAGCACATACCTTTCCAAGAGCACAAATTTTCACTGGGTCGGAGACAGCCACTGAAGACTGAGAAGGGTTCTCCGTAGGACTATGCAGGACTGTTCTGCCCTTATTTTTATTTGGACCTCTGTCAAAATAAAGGCAAGCATTTGCTGTCTGAGCTGGGTCCTCTCACTATGGCAACAAATGCAGGGTTTAGAGAGCTGGAGCATCTGGAAGGGAAAGCAAGTTATGGAGAAATCATGTACTCAGGACAGTGACCCTGAGCCCACATTTAATGACTCCTTAAGACGCCCCAGCTCAGAGGAACTGCTGCAGGATCCCACGCGGCGCGACGCGGTGCTCTCCCAGCCTCCTCTCCACCCACCTACCCACCCACCCACGCAGCCACGGCGCTGTGCCAGGGAGCCTCCCGCGCCGGCTGAGTCGGCATGCTCGCCGCCCGACGGAGAAGCCCGTTTGCCCCGGCCACCACCGAGTTCCTCCGTGCTCCCGATCTTCCCCAGGGTTTCTGAGGAGAAAGGCAAAAGAGCCTTCTCCTCTCAGTCATTCTTGGAAGGCAGGCGTTCATCCCACGGAAGCAAGAAGGCTATGTTTCTTTCATTTGCAATTAAAATACAGTTCTTAAGCACCACATTTTAACGCAGAAGTAAAATAAACAATAAATCAACAAAAGCATCGTTTGTTAGTTGAGAGAAAGCTGCTAAATTCTGCCTTTGCTGCTCGCTTTCTGGAATATGACAGAATCCAGTCAGTCCCTGGGTGCCAAGGATTCAAATAAAAAATATATACATAAAAACAGTTACTTCTAGCAGAAAGCCAGGATTCGTGCATGATAGACTCTAGAATAGATATTAGTCAGTAGCTGCATCTGCTGAAAGTCTGGATCTTTCCCTGGAATCTGTCATCTTACCTTCAAGCTACAAGCTGAACCGAGGGGTTTCTTAGGGACTGCGAGCTCGTTTCTGCTGAGAGGCTAAAGGTGACCACAGGTGCTCAGGACGGTTGAGACAGCCGTGTGCAACTAAACCACTGAAAAAATATTAGCCCTATTGCCAGAAAACTTCCAGCAATAGAATAATCTGTGCTTCTGGCGTATGGACGATCTGCTTCATTGAGTTTATTTAAATTGGCTGTACGCATCTAAATGCGCTGCACTTGGCCGCATCCGGCTTCCTAATCAGTTTGCAGCATGAGAAATTACATACGGAAAACTGCAAGTGGGCGGCTTGTCCTGGGCAAGGGCCAGGGTTGTTGGAAGCGGCCTCAAAAGGCACTGAGGAAACTTGCTGTTTCCCTGAACCCTACACATGTTTGCCCATTCAGTTTTTCCTCTGTCTGTCATTCCTTTGCTGGTGGAAATACTCCATACCAAATTTCTGCACCTGTTACTCTCATAAAACACCAGAAATACCTTCCCTTGGTGTGAGTGTGACTATTCACAGTGACAGGACTCTGCAGAGTCTCAACCCTCGTTGAGAAGACACCCACTGTAATTGATAGATGAGGTGATTACCACCAGAAGTACTACCCCAAGGAAGGGAAAAAAGCAGCTCAGCGCTGACGACATCCTGCAGTCAAGTGGCAACTGAGTCGCAGAATATCAGTCTTACTTGTTAATTGCTGTGATTTGGTTCTGAGACAGCTGGAGGTCGGCAAGAAAGCAATTTGCTTTGTTCAGTGGAAAATAAAAGCACTTCTGGGGTGTAATCCAGAAAATTCTTTTGAGTACTCACCTGGGCAAGGTCAGGCCCTAAACCTCATCATTTTATTTGGAAAAGACTTTTAATGGAGGAAGGATGCTGTGGTGAGTGTGAAAAAAATCCCTCTTTAGGGTTGCCTGTGACTGAAGTTTGAATGAGAATTAACCCTTGCAGTCTGGACAGCAGAAAGTGGAAAATGCGTTGGCAAGCGAGACATTTGTTTCTCTCTGATTTATTGTGCTTACTCTGGCAGGGAGTATGGTTACAAGCAGGAAGGACAGAAGACATGGTCAGATGTTGCCTAGAAGCAAAAACAAAATGCTTTTTGCAGGAAGCACAGAGAAATGAGTCAAACAGGGAATTAAGAGGAAGATTCAGAAAGCAGATCACATGCAAACAAAAAGAAAAAAAACCCAAAAGCCACTGACACTTAAGAAGAGGGAAAAAACAAACAAGGGGGGGAAAGGACCTAAAAATGTGGTGTGGTCCAAGAGAAGAAAATAACTGGCCTTTTAGTAGAAACTGATCACTTAAACCATCCATAGGTAAAAGCGGTTGCAAGACAGGTCTGTATATCTTGCCGCATCCTCAGCTGCCTTCAGGAAATCAGTACGTGTCAACCGAAATGACACCAGTGGAGTTTCTGGCCCAAAGATTTCAAATAGTTGTGATTAGCTGGCTGTCAATAGCAGATGTGTAACTGAAGTAAAATCCTTTCTAAAGGGAAGCTGCAAGTGTATCATCAAAAACAAATCACAATGAAACCCAAAAGGTGGAGGAGTCATCCACATTGACTCACTGATGTTTGAGAGATCCAACTCAGACCTGGAGTCCTGTTTTTCAAATTGGGAATAAAAATATTTAGACCCAGAACCTGGGAAGCCTCGTAGCTTTGGGTGTGAGCAAGACTTGCGTGAAGCTGGGCCAGCTGATCACATCCCACTTGAATGGTGGGATTACAGTGACAAATAGTCACATCAGCAAAGTCCCTTGTTTCTGGTATCACACTGCTATCACTAAGTATGCTCAAATGCCTTTCAGCAATTAAATTGCAACTTTATATTTGAGATGCCATATTAGAAGGAAATGAAGACGGCATGTGGGAGGTCAAACAACATATCCAGCAAAGGAAACCTCCTGCTGTTGGAGAGCAAATGGTGAAATATGTCAAAAAGCAAGAAAGCTGCAGCAAGCAAGGAGAGGGTTAATCAAGCACACTGATTGTGGGGACACTTAGAAACAAATCTGGCCACCATGGCAGGCTCCTATAAAGAGTCTGCCAAAGCAGAGTCATTAAATGTGACTTCAGAACCATCCTTTGCTGCCTAGAATGACCCTAGTGAAGATGGCTAGTCCAGTTTGCGCTTCCAGAGCACAGCAGCATAAAATTCACTTCACCTGGTATTGCTCACTCAGTATTCCTCACAGTGTTAGCAATGACTACTTTTCCTCAACACAAAAAATCTAACAAAAGTCTGCTAATGACAGTGACAAGAGAGAACTTATTTCTTCTCTCATTGCTAGTCCGCTCTCCTTGGACAGAAGATGGACCTACATATCAGTGAGAACATGGGTGAGCAGGCAGACTGCATCACATGGGAACTTCATGCAATCCGCTTGGCACGGAGGGATGGTCCCTTACAGGACTCTGAAAAGTCTAACAAGAATTTTACTGAATGTAAGCACGAAGCAAATGAAATCAAAAGTTGGAAATAGTTGTTCTTTTCTATTTTGTCATCCTTTTACTTTGCATATTATGAAGTCCTTCCTATACTCTTTCAAACAGTCTTGCTTCAGAGTATTTGCAATAGTTTCAGACCAGATGGAGTCACTCATTGCAGGCAATACTGTTTAACAACTGTCCAATAATTAATAATTAACTTGGCATTTCATAATTTGTTATAAAAATCATCATACACTAATTTACTGCAATTACAAATTCAACAGGCAATTCCAGATGTCTGCTATAGCTTGGCATCAGCTCATGTTCTTAATGTACTTATGGTACAGCATTTTCATTTTAAAAAAGAGCTCTAGCAAAACTTTACAACCTAAATACACAGAGAAAAATCACCAGTTCTCTTCCCCGCACTCAGATGTATTATAGCGTTTCTGTGTCAGTAGAGAGTGTAGATCTTCCTTAGTGAAAGGTGATTGAAGTCTTGTGCCTTTCTGGTGGAAACCTTGCCACCACTTCCAGAGCCATGAAAATTTCTCTGTGCAACAGCAGTAGGCTCAAGTTTTACTGTCTTTAAGGTAAATCAGGTTTTCTGGTCCATGGCCTAATAAGAAAAGCCTCCTAAGGAATATTACTACTCAGGTACAAACCTTTTGAGCTATGTTGCACAGAATGTTCAAATGCGGACTTTTTTCAGCATATTTGGTGAGACTTTGGTGTCACAGCAGAACTTCTTTTGAAAGGAGCAATGAGCAATCTGTTCACATAACTACCATGTGACCCTCATATGATTTTAGTATGATACCACTTCATAGGCCATTTTGTAATCAACACATGAACCCACATTTGCACCAGGTTCATAACCCCTCTTGAGCCTAGAAGTAGGACCAGAGCATAATTACAAAGGTAGTCAGCACATTTCTGCAAATAAAGTTGCCAGGGCCTCCTTCCCTTAGCTCCAGTTTATCACAGGAGCATAACTAAGGGAGTTTCTGATACACAGGGGAGTTTCAAATGCTTCTGACTACAGTTCCCACATTTTGGCAAAATGCCATAGTACTGGGTTTAATGCCAGGTGTGATCTTTTAAAAATGATTTTGTGCCAGGTTAATTCAGAGCTCAGCACAAGTACTCAGAGAAACTGAACTTCTTATTCACCTACAGATGCATACCATTTTCACTAACCTAGGGTAACTTCATTTTGGTTTATGATCCAGCAGTATCTACCAATGCAGCAAAGTATCTGAGAATTTTTCAGACATGAAGGAAAGCAATATCTGAAATTATGCTTGCATTTTTCCATGACAGATTTTTGCATGTTTCAGATATGTCTGTGTACACTAATTAGATATAGTTAACTATACAGTTAATGAAGAAAATGCCTACATGGTCATGCAGATGCAGGGTCTAATTGCACAAGTCTCCAGAAAGCTCTGACAGCACATGGCAGGTTTGGTTTAGGGCATCAGGACATGGGCTTTCCCCTTCTAGAGGGATTCTGCACAAGTGTCTCTGCCATACCACCACTCTGGTTTCCGCCGCAACAGGAGCAGTGAAGAATGAGTGTCCAGGCCACATCTAATACACAGTTTTGCTGTTGAAATATCATGATCCCTTTGTAATATTTGATGGTGCTTCTTAAAGCTTCATCATCTCGAGTTAAATAGTTTCATCTAAAAATGTTTGGTGTTGGTTCAAAAAACAAACCAGCACATCTCTCACCCCAAAATCTCTAGCCCTAAGGGGAGCTGCTGAGAAAACCCTATGAACATGATCCAAGTGCTTGCAAAGACTGAGAAGCTAAACGAGAGCTCAAGCTGTAGGACTTCTCTCAAAACCCATGCTCCCAGGAAGGGAGGACCCCTTCCCCACGCTGCTGGAGGAACCCTCCCCATGCCACTGGGGAGCGGGCAGCCCTCAGGCTGTGCAGAAAAGCTCCCTGCTGCAGAGCAAATCCTTCACTTACCCAGTAACTCTGTGGGCAGGAGCATCCATCCCAGCAGCTCCCCGTCTGTTCCCACCCCTGCTTTGATGCTTTTAGTAAAAGGAGCTCCCTCAGACAGAAATGTCTCATTTATTTTTTTTGTCATGTCTTGTTTGTAGCCCTGGAACAGACTTTTTGAATAAGCCTAGTTTCAGTGTATTTTGCCAGTTCAGACAAGCTCTGCAGACTTTAGATTCCAGCTTTTTCTTTAGCCTACAGGCAAATTAGAAATACATGCACATTTTAGGAGACTAGAAATCTCAGAGGGACACCTAAGGGGAACTGGAACGCTTTCACAGCTAAGTCACACCAAGGGATGTTACCTTTATTCAAATAACCTTTACATAAGTGATCATTTGTACTGCCTGTGAGATGTCAAAGCAGTCGAGACAATCAGCAAAATGTCAATTCTCCTGCTTTCAACAGACTTTGCTACAGACCCCAGCAGAATCCTCTGCCCCTCTGGGGATAGAGTTGTCATGCTGCAGGAGTCAGAAGTGAAGGTGGGGTAGTTAATATCCCGAGCAAGGCACCTACATTGATCTCCAGTCTAGTCCCGTTCATATCTCTCTCGGTGGGATTAGATGCAGAACAGCCTCCCTGAAGACCACTTAGCAGGCAGTCTGTGATTTGAACCACTTCAGGGCTTCTCGATCGGGTTGTTACCAAAGACTAACAACCAACATTTCTCAAGCCCTTCATGCTCTGCCCTTTTGCTTAAGGTTGCTTCGTGCCTGCTAACCAAACTGATATCTCAATCATGGCAGATTAATGTCACTTTGCTACACCCTGAGAAAAAGGAAAAAAACCCTGTGTTTCTTCTTTCATAAAGGCCACCATGCAAGAAGTGACCAAGATGAAGTTGCAGTATCCATCTGCCCATCTGGTCCGTACCCTGTCAGTCAGGTGCTGTATTTAATCCTTCTTTAGTGAGGGAGACTCTATCCTGCGTAGTGAAAGACACTGGGTAATACAGTTATAAACATGATCAAGCCTATAAAAGGGGCAGTGAGTGATAAATAATTTACTTTTATCAGAACTACTGAATCTTATTACAAGTTCAGCAATCGCATGTCCTTCTAGTGCACAATCATGCCAGAAAAGGGGAATAATTTCAATAGTCTTGTGGTTAGATATATTGAACTACTGTACAAGCATTGAACTTACCACTCTTACCTTTTGTCCTTTGAAAGATGATGAGGCTGCTATTATGGTGGGGCCTGCAAAATGCAAAGTGGAAACCATTTCAATTTGATTTTTGGAGAAGATTTTGTCATAAATCAACGACAAACTGTCCCTGGAGGATGTTTATATCCTCACCTTCTTTTCAACCCCACTACAAGGCTTATTGTATTTTACATGATCAGAGATATATGAAACTACTCTGACTGCCTCCCATTTCCCTCCCCACTATTAGTGTCCATGTATATAAAAATATGTGTGGTCACAAAGGAAACTGGGTAAGGGAGGGCAAGGGGGCCTCCATTAGCCCTGCAGTCTGGTTCAGAAGTGACAGCTGAAAGGCCCACTGTGACAAACTAAACAGAAAAAACTCCTCTAACACCTCAGGACTGGCAACAGACCTGGGGAAAGTGGATGCACTCAAACTTCCACTCTGGGTTTTCATAACCAAAAGTGACAACAGCAACAAAGAAACCTCTCCCATCTCTTCGCTTCTTCAAAAAGCTGGAAAGGATTTTTTTTGCATGTTGATTCTCATCTTGATTCCAGGAAAGAAACAGCTTGAGAAAGCACATGCCTCCCGTGAAATAACCAAACCTCCAAACCGCTTCTCGCTGTCTGTTCCGTTCCTGGCCTTCTGATCTATGCTAATTGCTAAACTTTGAGTATACACTTGAAATTTTCTGTGGGCAATGTGACTCTGTTCAAATAAAAATAGATGCCAGAAATTCTTTTCTAACTGAAACACAGAGAATGACATTTAATGTAAGTGTTTAATCATTATTAATTGCTTTGGTATTCACTGAAATTATGATGGGTTCATTTGAATGTACAGCATCATTTCTGAGAATATTCTGAACGAGTAGATATACAAGATCAGAGTAAAAAAGCATAGTGAAGCCTTCTAGGAATGTTATTTAATCCATAGAGGTGTATGTTGGAGATGGTTAAAAATTCCCATTATTTGTCATAAGATACCTTTAAGAAATAACCCCTCCTATTTTACCCTATAAACAGTTTTGGTGAAAATCTGAAGCCTACAATATTTGCAAAGCAAAATTACTAAAATCATTTATTTTAAAAAATCCATTTTTATTTTTTAAATAAACTGTTCCTAACAAGTCTTCTGATAAAGCTATATTTTGTATTTTGTTCAAAAGTCAACCAAAAAAAGAGAGCACCCAGCTCTAGCCCAGGTAGACAGGCACCAAGTCATCAGGCAAATTACACATGACCTGTCAGGAATATGGCATGCCATGGCCTTGCCAAAAAGGCCACTACAGGGCTCTCTCTTGCAAGTCCAGGGAAAACTGTTAGCAATCCTGCCAGCTTAGGGGCACAGAGACTCCAGAGTGTACTAAGAGCACAATTTTCAGTTGTGACCCTTTCTCCATTAAAATATCTCGCTGCAACAAGTCAGGACTCGCTCTAACCTCTTAACACAGAGGTCTGGTGCAAATTTCTCCACTTTTCTCTTCTCTGAAAAACGCCATTAAGACTTTGAAGCTCTTTATATCAGAAATACAGTGACAAGAACTGGCAGATCTAGCAAACCAAGCAGTTATAGCCACATAGGGCAATATACAGCCATTTGTTTACAAGTACATGCACATAGATGCTGTACAGTTTAGTTTCAGGAGGAAAAAAGTTTAAAATTTTATTATTTCTTCCTCTTCTCTTGTAACTAACCTTTTCTTCCAATTTCCTACTCATTACATATACCATTCTCCATGTTTCCGCCATGAATCTCTTAGCTGAAGGGAGTCAAACTTTTCAATATTAGACACCAAAGTTTGCCTTCGAGCCAGTTGATGGCATTGCAATTTTACTCAATTTTCATTGCTGAGAATAGCATGGTCTGATAACTGGCACCAAACAGAAAGGAGAAACAGAGATTGGGCAAAGGGAAGGAAAATAGTTGTTGTAGTGGAAAAACCTATCTTCATGATTGGGAAGAGCAATTAGTTTTCTTTTTAAAGTTATGTTTCTGAGTAGAGCAGGAATTTATAAACTGCATGACTATAGCTGCAGGAATCTAGAGCAATAGATGCTAAGAAATCATGAGTTAAAAATAAATGTTTCTGAGAGATAAGAAGTCTATTTACATGACAATTTCTATTCCCATTTCAGAAGGTGAGTGCACAGCTGACGACATGCAGTGGTGAACATTTGGATAACTATCCCGATGTTGTACCTGTGCTACCCATACTGTCACCCCTCCCACACACCAAATACGATACCACAGTAATGCATTTCTCTGTCATACTAATAATTGTACCTTAGCTTTCATGCTCTACATTTACAGTTTGGAAAGCTTAAACAGAAAGAGTCACCTGGCCTTTTACATGTAGAAGTTGTTATTTTATCTTAATGCAAAAAAAGAATAGTTATACTTAATCACATATAAAGATTATTTCAAACGAGGCAGAAAGATTCAAATAGCAAAGTTTATATATTCTTTTACAAAATACAGAGATGTTTCGCTCTGCTGGCTTAGAGCAGCTGAAGGAACAAGCATAATGACATTTTCAAGTAAGAAGAAATCTGGCTTATATGTAGAAGCAAGGCAAAAGGCAACAGGAGATATGAATTCTCTTTCTCAAACTGGAGAAAACATTTGAAAATAATATGCCTTAAACTCTCTACTTTTACATTTGCTGATGGAATTCCTGATAGAATTGGAGTCCTGCTACTACCCTCCAAAAGATCAATATTGGAGTTGGTAGGAATTTTTCTGATAAAATAGCTTTCTGTCACAAATATGTCAACTGCTCAAAACCAGAAGTTTGTGCAAAAAATAGATGTGCTTCAATAAAGACGACTATGCTGGGAGAAAAAAAAAAGGGGGAAAAAAAGAATAAAAAAGACATTCAGAGCTAATAATTGCATCCTAGCCTTTTTCTCTCAGATGAGTAGCCAGAATACTGTGTTTTCAGTCATTCTGAGGTGAGTAAGACCAGAAACATAATTGCAAGGGAAGGATAGGCTGTGCCCCATTATTTTGTATGGTGTGACTTTTGCTTTTAAATATGAGACAAGGAATAAGCTTCCCCTTTCCTGCCCCCATTCACATAACATTTATCTGTGTCCTGAATGAGAACAAACCTATTTGATTTTCTCATTTCTCCAGTTTGAAAACAGGTGAACATACTTGAGTTCATCCCCATGTGGAACAGGCAATCAAGAAAACTTTTCCAAGGAGGCTGAAAAACATTTCCTATTTGGACTTATTTAACATTACTAGTGGCTGAAGAGATTTTCAGAGTCTTAAAAAGGTGTTTATAAAAATGTCCTTTCACAGCTAACTGAAAAAAAGCTTGACAGTAAGATAGCTACCTTTGCAGTTAAAAACATCAGCAAAACTGTAGCTAAAAGTGTTTCAAATTCAGTTCTACCAAAAGTTAAACTGCAAACTATATGAATCCATCTTTAATAGCAAACAGCCTGCTATCTAACTGCATACCTTCTGGCACACTGATGCAGACACATAGTGAAAACAAGGCATTTTAAGGTATTTCATGCAAATTTTTCAAGTCACCAATAAAATTTAACTCTCGTTTACAACTGGAATTTTCCACAGTGGTAATACCAGCAGTCATATGGTCTTCACAAACATTAACAACATGAACAATTATTACTGAGGGAACCATCGAAAATGCAATTGTAAACCAACAAACATGTCTGAAGCCTTTTAACACAGTTACATGTGACACTGAGAAACAGATTTCTGGGTGTTAAAGATGGAGGTACAAGTTGGATGACTTAGGCACAGAAACTAAGGGATATTAAATTGTGGCTCTGTTTGAAAGTCAGTGTTTGTTACACAGAAAAATGAGATGTGATGTGTACCATCATATTAAACACAGAGGAGGTAGAAAAACTCCCCAAATTCTTATCAAGTTTCCTCATTTTAAAATTAGCCCTTTTAAGGCTATATTATTGTCCTGGTTTTGGCTGGGACTGAGTTAATTTTCTTTCTAGTAGCTATGTTTTGGATTCAGTATGAGAAGAATGTTGATAACACACTGATGTTTTCCACTGTGGCTAAGTAATGTTTACACTAAGTCAAGGATTTTTCAGCTTCTCATGCCCAGCCAGTGAGAAGGCTGGAGGGGCACAAGAAGTTGGGAGGGGACACAGCCAGGGCGGCTGACCCAAACTGGCCAAAGGGGTATTCCATACTGTGTGACGCCATGTCCAGTATATAAACTGGGGGCAAGTTGACCGGGGGGGGATCGCTGCTCGGGAGCTAACTGGGCATCAGTTGGTGAGTGGTGAGCAATTGCATTGTGCATCGCTTGTATATTCCAATTCTTTTATTATTGTTATTGTCATTTTATTATTGTAATTATTATCATTATTATTTTCTTCCTTTCTGTCCTATTAAACTGTCTTTATCTCAACCCATGAGTTTTACTTTTTTTCCAATTCTCTCCCCCATCCCACTGGGTGGCAATTTTCAGAGTGTGGTGGGTTGATCCTGGCTGGACACCAGGCACTCACCAAAGCCGCTCTATCACTCCCCTCCCTCAACTGGACAGGGGAGAGAAAATATAATGAAAGGCTCATGGGTCGAGATAAGGACAGAGAGATATCACTCAACCAACTACCGTCACGGGCAAAACAGACTCAGCTTGGGGAAAATTAGTTTAATTTATTACCAATCAAGATCAGAGTAGGATAATGAGAAACAAACCCAAATCTTAAAAACACCTTCCCCCCACCCCTCCCTTCTTCCCAGGCTCAACTTTACTCCCGGTTTTCTCTACCTCCTCCCCTCCAGTGACGCAGGGGGACAGGGATGGGGGTTGCGGTCAGTTCATCACACATTGTCTCTGCCGCTCCTTCCTCCTCAGGGGGAGGACTCCTCACACTCTTCCCCTGCTCCAGCACAGGGTCCCTCCCACAGGAGACAGTCCTCCATGAACTTCTCCAACGTGAGTCCTTTCAACAGGCAGCAGTCCTTCAGGCACAGACTGCTCCAGTGTGGGTCCCCCGCAGGGTCACAAGTCCTACCAGGAGCCTGCTCCAGTGTGGGCTTCCCACGGGGTCACAGCCTCCTTCAGGCACCCACCTGCTCCGGCGTGGGGTCCTCCCCGGGCTGCAGGTGGGTATCTGCTCCACCGTGGACCTCCCTGGGCTGCAGGGGGACAGCCTGCCTCACCGTGGTCTTCACCACCAGGGGCTGCAGGGGAATCTCTTCTCTGGCGCCTGGACACCTCCTCCCCCTCCTTCTTCACTGACCTGGGGGTCTGCAGGGCTGTTTCTCTCATATGTTCTTACTCCTCTCTCCGACTGCAGTTTCTGTGTTTGCCACAACTTTTTTCCCTTCTTAAATATGTTCTCCCTGAGGCACTACCACTGTCACTGATGGGCTCGGCCTTGGCCAGTGGCGGGTCCATCTTGGAGCTGCCTGGTATTGGCTCTGTTGGACATAGGGGAAGCTTCCAGCAGCTTCTCACAGAAGCCAATCCTGTAGCCCCCCGCTACCAAAACCTTGCCATGCAAACCCAGTACAGGGGGAATGAGTGAACAGCTGCATGGTGCTTAGCTGCTGGCTGGGGTTAAACCATGACAATTACTGTTTAAGAAAATTTGCCCTGTCCAGCAGTACTAAGCAGATTTGTAATTGTTCATCAAACAGCTGTCAGAGGCTCTGGGCTGTCCAGGAAAACCAACAGGGGGAGAAAATGGGGAGATATTTAAGAGGACAGAATAAAAAGAAGTAGGAGTCTGTGTGTACATAAATGTAAAGATATATATATATATAAAAATAACAATCATGGTGAAACTCAGTATTTAGGACTCAAAAACCTTTACAGACTTGGACTGATAGAAAAGGTGTGTGGAAATGCAGATATCTTGGGTTTGATTATCAGAAACACAAATATCTGCAGGTCATTTTTTGGTGTCTAAACATCAACCTTTAATACTAGAGAAAAAAAAATAAGGTTGGAAACTTTTGTAATGTTTCTGTTTGTACTTTACTGTATTTTTGTCATCAAAGCTAAGGATCTAACTGAGCAGTATGGAAAGCAGGTGGGAGGAGAAGGGAAGGCACAAAAAGATGAAATGACTAGCTCATCGTATACATGGACCCTGAATTTCCAGAGTCCTGATGTAGTATCTAGCACTAGATGCATTGCCGTGTTGTAGAGATCCACTGTCTCACTGATATATTTAAGACCCACTAGTAGAAAGTACTAGAGAAGTGCAGAGTGTTGTCACTGAAGCAGAGCAACTGAAAGCAATTAATGGACTCCAAGTGCATGAGCCTTATGGAGCAGAGAATTTTGTCTCAACATTTCAATATCACAGTCACAAGTTTGGGTTGAATGACTGTGGATCATGTATAAATGCATCCTTTAATTTAAAACCAAGATGTGGATACTTTGCTCTTTCCTTTAATAAATTGTTCCGGTGATTAATTATTCTTACTTGTTAAACAACAGAGTATTATTTCTAATTAGAGTTTGCCTAGCTCATGTTCTGGTTTTTTACCTTTTCAGATGAGAGCCATATACAACCAGCAACCTCTTCTTAAGGTATAAGGATCGTATTTTTTAATCTTACCCTTGATAAACAATATTTGAAAACTAAGGGACTGAGCTTTTTGGGTCTCTCTCTTCTCATGTTTTCCTCGACTCTTTCTTGTATCTCTTCCCAGAACCCTTTTTGTGTTTTTCAGTACCCTTTGTGAAGAGACAAGGGAGGGAAGGAATGGTGAAATAAGGCTTGAGTCACTGTCACTATAGATTTGAGGTAATTCCATCTTCCTACTTCTTTTTGTTATTGGCAGGTGTAAGCACGCAGGAATTACACTGCTGTCTTGCATCAGATTGGGAACTCGGCTTCTTTTGATTATCTGCTGTGATTCCTATGTCATTTTCAGAATTACTGAAACACATCTTCACCTTATCAATACTTTCTCTGAGTCTAGATGTAAGTCTTTGTGTTGGGATGAACTTAAAAAATAGGGTAAGCATAGCGTATATAATTTATCCCACTGTAGTTTTTGTATCTATCTGTAAATTTTAGCATGATGATTCAAAAATAATTAGCAAGACAATTGAACAGCAACAAGCCAAGAATAGATATCTTGTTCCTGCCAGATAATTATTTTCGCATTTACAATTATTCTGTGAGGCTTACTAAGTAGCCAAGTTCTAGGTAATAGCGGTAACATTGATCTCATCTTCTGCAGTTTATTTTTCAAGTTTAAAATTGCATTTCTAGAAATTGTTATCAGAAGTGGTCAGTTGTAAATGTTGACATTTTTATGTCTTGTGTGAAAAATAAAGTTTTCCTTTTTAAAAAAAAAATCAAAATTTTATGTAGGAAAAACATTACTCTGAAAAAACTCATGAATCTCTAAAACCCATTTTCTGTGATGAATCTAGCAAATTTGGGGGCACTCCCTTTTTTAAAAAATGTAACTATAGAATATTCATCTTGTTTTGGAAATGTTCAACCTATTCAAGGACTACAGCTACTGAACAATATCTCAATATCTGCAAACCAGTGTCATTCATAACTTTGACTACAACTTTGTTCAGACAGCAGTTATAAAGTCTGTGTGTCTATGGCCTAAACAGACTCATGTTAATGTGTACATAGCATTATTTCAGCATGCAATCACCACTAATTATTTAATATGTCCTCATTACAAGCTGCTCTTGGAAGCATGATGACTAAGGCTGCAGAAATAGAAACAAATTTTGTATAATGCATATTGCATATAAGATGATTTTCTGGAGCTTTCTTGCTTCAAACAATCTTATGTGATAAAAGGTTTGGGTTTGGTTTTTTTTGCTTAGGTACCTTTAAGAGCAGAGATTACGTGAAGGAAAAAATTATAAACATATTCAAGGAGAAGAGATCAGAAAAGGTAAATACTGTGTTCAGTCTGTTATGAGGGCAGGAACTAAACCTTTGGTCTAAGATATCTAGGAAGTCCTCTTTGTCAGCATCCACTGATTCTCAGGAATATGAAATGCAGACTTTTTATACAAAGACATATAAAATGAAAGTATTCTGAGGGGATGAGGAAACAGACTTGCCATGAAAAACCACATTAGAATGAGCCAGGTCACACCCAAAATGCCAATTCTTTTTCCGGAGAGGAAGTTTTTTGAGGTATTTCATAATTTAGCTACTATTAGTCAATTGTGTCTACATTCTTATATCACAGATGAGACCATTTGCTTGTATTTGCTCCCCCAGTTACAGAAAACATCCCTGTTTTAACAGTCTGCCATGGAAAGACACTAGGGGCATAGGTTTCACCTAAATGAAGCACCTTTCCTACAGTAAGATGCCAAGTTGATTTACATGCTCTTGCATCACATGCCTAATGGCAAAATACAGACAGCTCTAATCTGAAACCCAAGAGCTATTTAACCATGCACATCGATACTAAACCATACTCCAAGCCTTGAAGATGAGAATGTTTTATTTTATCCATTAACAGGAATTTTTTGATAGCATAACACATACCTACCACACTTTATAGTACATGTTTATACCTTCAAAACTGTAGGACTACAAGCAGCCTAGCCCTAAGACCTTGTCTTTAAGTTAGCTACACCAAAGCAAGCTCCCATGAGCATATTAAACTGCACCAATTACTTTATGCTGCTTTAATGTAGATCTGATATATTCTGTAGGTTTGCATCAGTCCAGTTTCCTAGTGAGGGAAGACACATTCCCTGGTGCTTCACTACACCAAGACCTGATGCTAACAGACTGATGGCCTGAGAAAAATGATGTCACTCCTGATGCAACACTTATATACTGAAAGATAAAATAGCAGAGCTCTGAGCTCTGCTTTGCCTTGTCCCCTCTCTGTTCTTTACCCATGTGTTCACTGACTCACAAGTCAGCTGGTAGAGGAGTTGGCAGTGCCTTCACTAACACTTCTGTACCAAAAAAATCTCTGTAAGCCTCATCTGGCTCTTATTAAGTCAACTAAGTATAGGAGCAAATTGTATCACTAGACTGGGAATCTAACTCTCAAATCCTGAGAAAAGCCTATCGTGAGTCTACTGATAATGTTATAATGTCATAGTTCCTTCCTGGATATTTCACTGAAACTGCAGTTTTAAAAATGCTTCTGCTGGTCTTTAAAGAAAAGCCAGAAAAATCCTCCTGCTGCCCTTCTTCCAGCCCTTACTGCATATGTAAAAAAAAAAACCAACAAAGTTTTAATTAAGAAACAAAATTTGGGCCCTTTCAACTGCACTGAAAACCAGTTTTCCTTCTGTATCTGCAAAATCAAACTCAGGTGCATTTGGGAGTATTTGTACTGCTGACTGTTTGACTGGCATCTTCAAATATATTGTTCATGGTCCAAATACTCAGGTGTAAAGTTTACACAATTGAATTCTAAGTGGAAGAAGCAAGCAAAGCTTGACACCTGCTATATCACGGTTTTAAAAATATATCTCTTTGAACCTGAAGTCCTGTCTGCAGTAGGAGCAACATTTGCTTATCAGTCACAATGCTAGCTCCTAAGTCATGCAAACACACATGAAAATATCCTGTACCCTCAGATGGCTGCATGTTTTGTTACATAAAACAGAAGCTGTGTGACTTACATTACTTTATAAAGTGTTACAGGAGGACTTGATCACCACCCAACAACTTTCAATATTAAGCAAAAGTGATTATCAGCAGAGCAGCAGAGAGCTTTTATTAAAATAAGTATAATAGACATTGAGAATGTGAGATCAATAGAGTACTTAAGCAAGTGCTTAAATTAAGACAGGTAGCCCATCATCTTCTGCAGGACCATGTTTAACTGCTTTTTTGAGCTCATGCTTACACAGACATCAATGTACTGCACTTTTAACCAAACCTTGCAAAACACTTTCCCATAGCAAGCAACAGACCTGGCAAAACTGTGTGAGGAAAAGCCAGTGACTTGTTATGAAGGAAGACATGCAGACAGAAAATCTGTGATTTCAGCTCTGAATGCTGAAACACAGCACTGCAGTGCCTCCTTTGAGGAAGTGTGAGCAGGACAGGCAAAGACCCAGCCTGCAGTAGTCTGCACTACCTTCTTCTTCAGTCAGGGTGCTCAACTAAATCTCCCATTGCTGGGGCAGTGTAGCAAACACTGAACTCTCACCGCTGATACTCTGAATGTCCTCTGGAAAAATAAAGGAAAGTCTCTAGGGCTGTTAATTTGGCATCTTTCATGAACACTAAATTCACAAAAAAAAATTAAGAGGGGAAAGTCACCAACCTAGCTGAGCAGAATGACACAAGTTGTACTGAGTTGCGATAAACCATTAAAAGCATGGAGTGACTCTATTTTCAAAGCAGTTGAAAAGGTACTGTTCAAATGCAGCACTAAGCATAACTAATTTATTCTGGTAGTGTCTTCAGGCTGTCAAATGCATTTTAAAAAGAACCCCATTTAAAATGCATCCTTATAGCAAAACGTACCAGTGTTATCTAATTGGACAATGAAAGGAGCGCACCGCGCTCTCCCTTTCAAGCAAGAATGATGCAAGAAAAGAATATTTCTGTTGCAGCACAATAACAAAGCTGTAGGTGACAATTGCATTTTCCTATCAGTTTCAGCCATAATAGGTCAGTACAATCACTATCACACTAAGCTTCAGCTTGCTGTATCAAAAAAATTAGAACAGACAGGCACCATTTTAAGGCAGTTGGTACAATTTACCTTGACTTAATAGGGTCTTTCTGTGGGAGGATGGCTAGGAGTATAAACAGTCCTACAGGTATTTTCACACCTTTCTTTGGTGCTTCATAGTATTGGCTGCTTTCATGATATTGGTCATAGAGATATTTAGCTTGCTCAGAACAGTTGCTTAGTCTTTTTTGAATATAATATCCCAGTCTTCGTTCTATTAAATATTATCGGATATTTTTTTTTTAATGTTTATCAGGTTCAGACACAGCCAATGACACAGTTTTTTCCAGGTTTTTCAAGGCTGTTTGCACTCTATTTTGTGTGCAGACATATTTTGGAGCTGACCTGTTGTGTATTGCTTCGGCTGCACTCCCAACAGAAAGACCGATAGAGCTCTACTGGCCATGCAGCAGACACTCTCAGAGTACCTTCTTTTCTAGACAAAGTAGCTATTTAACTTAGACAAATTAGCAACAAATGCCCTGTTGTTTTACAGAACATCATGTTTTCCAGTAAGTTAAGGGACATTTTAATATCAGTGTAAAATTGTCCTTGTTAAAGCAGGCATCCACTTCTCAGGGTCCCTGAGGTAGGTGTTATGACTAAAAAGAAGTTATGACCAGGACCCTCATCATCTGAATAGTGTTTTGTGGGCCACTGGCTGCAAAATCACTATACATCAAGCACTGAGCATTGAGTCTGGCTGAGTCCAAAACTCTGGCATGTAACATTGTTTCTGAGTTGTAAGTATTCTCCATAATTTAATAGAGGAAGCCCCAATTTGATAGAACACAAGTAGCTGGATCTGGCTCTGCATATTTCTAGCAAAGTGACACCCATGTTACAGACAATTACATTAAATATTCATATGAAGTTAACATTTCTGAATTGATAGCTTTTCAAATGGGAAACAAAAATATACCCCAAATTTGTAAAATGTGCCTATTATGTCTGATTAATTTGTCCCATCTGTTTTGCTCAGAAAATGATCTCTCTGTAAAGATGAGCTTCCATGTATGATTGTTGTTACTGGTACAAACAAGAGGAAGAATTTCAGTAAGCACAATTTTCACACTTCTTTGCACAGGAGTAACTGATTATACAATCTGCATGACAATATAGAAACTCAGACTTACAACTTCTGCAAGGCAATTAAATAGGCAGGTAGAGTGTCCCAAGTGCATTGTCTGAGATAACTAATATAATGTTCAGAACAGCAAACTGTAGCTTTGTGTCCTAAAATGCAAGCTCTTCTGATTTATCTATCACCGAGAGAAGAGAAAAAAAGACTCCTGTTCATAACAGGAATATTGTGACATGAGACTTGGTATGTTGTCCAACATAAGCAAGGCAATAAATCAAAGAACAGAGCAGCCAAATTTTTAAAGAAAGAATGTTTTCAGCTGAAAGAGAACTGTCCTTGACTTTCTTCATCTGGATGTAAAACTAAGATTCAACAGCAAATATGAATAGAAATAAAAATGTACATGTAAAATAACTAGCTCTCGCCTCAGAAATCAAAACATGGGAAAAATGAGAAATGTCTCCCTATGAGATTTTTGTAATTGATGAATGCTGTTTCAGGATACAAGGGAATACTGTCAGTTTGTAATTTAGACAACACAAAAATTAACCAGAATAGTTTCTTTTGATGCCTGTTCCTGTCTTCGTGCTTCTGTGTGTAGTTCTGCATGCATGTGTATGAGGATGCATGTGCAGCTTTCAGTTCTTTGCTATGTTTTATCTTCTTTTTTTTGCCTGGAAGATCAACACAAATAAGGGAAGACTGACTAATGCACCTCATGCTGAAAGTTTCTCTCCAGGGGGAAATGCCTTTGCCCACACAACACACCATTAAAAATGGTGAGGCTCCACATGGGAGCACAGGGCTTCCCACATGCAACAGCCTGCAGGATCAGAGGAATTAATGATGCAAAATGTTGTCTAAAGCAGGCACTTGACTAAAGAGCAAAAAAATATAGATCTAAAAACTCAAGGAGCTCCTTGTAATGCCAATATGTAAATCATATTTTTTCTTTCTCCTGTCCTTCTCCCACGAACATTCAATATGAGAAAAGCCCTTTTATTTGTTTGCCTGATCTCCAGTTGGTTATTCTTGAAGAGCTGTCAGTTTTCCCCTTTCCCCATGGCTACATCAATTCCTGCATGGTGTGCACAAGGCAAAAGGGAAACATTTTTACTTTCAGAGCTGGGTTCTTGTCCCTGTTAGAAATTTTGCAACTGAGGAATTATGCAGGAAAAAGGTAAATCCAGGTCACCTTCACTCAAGCAATCCCCAGCTGCTGCGATAGCCCCTGGAAGTGACAGTAGTCAGCCTTGAAATTTCTACAGCTATGTAATATGGCTGGAAGCAATACCATCTAGTATACAGTTGGTATCATACAAATTAATACAGTGTACATTCTGCTACTTTGCTGCTCACCCCAGTAGCTCTTTCTTTCCCTTTCAGAAAAGTAGCTGTGCTGATCAATAACTAGAAAATCTGTTAGAACCAAAGAAAATTGTTTGCCTTGTGAAAACTGGTTCTCTCCTGTAAACATTTGCTTTTAAATAGCACGGACTGAAGCTGCATCCTAGATTGAGCAAGCCAGCAGAAATTGCTCACCCTAGTTTGACTTGAAAGGGGCAGTCATTTCTGCTTCTATCAATCAGCCTCAAACTTGACCCCTCTCCCACCCAACTTATGGTCAACGCCAAGGGACTGCAGGATCAGGATCATTAAGCAGTGCTGAATGGACAAGTCCTAAAACGAAGCAGAAGGACAGTCAATTGTAGGCGGAATGCAGCAGATTTATATCCAGTAGGTGAAAGAAAAATGACTCCTAAATGGGCTGGAGCAGCTGTGAAACTAGTCTGCCACCAGCAAGGATGAAACATGGGAATCTCAGAGAAGAGTCTCTTTGCTATCCAGCTCTAAAAGCAATTACCATAGATAAAAGCAAGTTCCTGGCAGGGCAGGCAAACTGACAGGGCTCAATTCTTAAATAGCAATCTGATCCCAGGGGACCTTCCAGGTCACTTACAGACCTACCATCACAGCAGCATTACTGATTGAAAATATGACAGCAGAGTAGGAGTGGGAGAGACTGTCCCTCCAAATACACTGATATTGTCCAGAAAAGAGAGGCATTAAAGAGAGGATTCCACATGGAAATGACTGTTCTCGATGCAGATGTTAGCGGAAAGCAATATAGTCAGGGTTGGTAAGAGTGAGCTTCAGCTTTACAAATCAGAAGTAAAACTCTCAGGCATTTAAATTTTTAATTGAATCCCCTTTTAGTGTGCTAAATCTGATCAAGATTAGTGTTTGGTAGTTAATTTCACGGATCAGAACAATTGTTGTATAATCTCCCAAACACAATTCTCTAAGGCCTAAAGCTGAATTACGTTTTTGCTGTGAGTGCAAACTAATAATATTTTTTTAATAAAAGAGGAAATAATAATATATTACATTGTATGGGGAGGCATCTGTTTGGTCTAGTGTTATGCATTGGTTTATATCAAAATAAAAAAAATCAGAGAAAAGATCAAGGTTAAAGTGAGGAGTTAGAGGAAGACTGGAGAAAATGCAATATCTTTCATTTCTCTAAAAGAAAGTTTTGAACTGTGTGTCTCATGAGCCATGACAGAGAGCAAAAACTGAGACAATAGAGCAGAGCAAGAAGCTGGACACTGAAGCATGGAAAGATGTATGCTTAGTATTACTTAGAGAGACAGGTGAAAACAACGGGTAAGTGAACAAGTGAGAATAAAAGATCAAGAAGATGTGGTTGAAGTTGAAGTGGTAGCAGATGGCCATACTGCAAGAAGGGAAAATAAAGAAACTCTACTTGTGAAAAAATATAGACCAATAATATAAGTTTAAAAAAAGAAGCCATCACAAATAACACTTTTAGGATGTGGATGGCTGAAGACAGAACTATCAAAGTTTTACTCAACAGGGGAATGGTTAAAGGCATCGCGTGATAACTCCTTTGCTCTCTGTGTAGTTCTTTGGATCAGGCTAGCTCAGTGCAAAGTACGGGCAAGCTAAGGCATGCATGGGTGCATTGTGATCACTGAGGGTAACCTACATAGCATTAATAAGTACAAATACTTGAGCTTTCCTTGATCTAGCTTTAACCAATTTCAGATCCATCTGTTCCTTTTTGGATAGCAGCCTGGATGTTTCATGTTAACTTCATATGCTTCTAAATTGCCATCAGTTGTATCTTCTACTAAATAATGTTCATAATTCAACAACCGTCTGGACAGAAGAAGGGCTATGTTCTCTTCACTAATTTCAAAAAGACTGCTTAGAAGATGGGGCATAGAAGACCTGATCCCATGCCCCTAAATTTACTCCTAAGTTTAAAGAACACTACTTACAGCATCTTTCTGTGCCCAAATTAGCAGAGAAACACATTTAAACAAAATAGAAATGTGGTTTAAGCAAACAAGCCAGAGGCTTGTAAGCCAAATTTTATCTTTTCTTAAACATAAGCAAACTCATGACCTTCAAAGGCGTTTTCCTAAGCAATGGAAATTGCTATAAAGGACAAATCTTGTTTGCAATAAAGAAATGGGAGGTAGGGAAATGATTTAAGGAGATAGGATGTGATCCAGTGAGTTAGTGGGAAAATAAAACAGTCTAGCCTCCCTTTATGGTTTAGTTTGAGCCTGTAGAGCCATCTCCATTTCAATTCCCCTCATTAAGGAGTTTTCTCATTCTCAGTTTCTCTCATTAAAGACATAAAGTTTAAAAGGTGGCAACTAACTGGAAGAAATTGTGTTTGTACAGTGAGTTGAAATCTAGTGGTCTCCAGTTTTGCCCTCAATTACATCCACACGAAGATATTCCTAACTTTGGTACTAATTGCAAATAGAGATGGTATCAAAGTCATTTATCTACAGCTCTTGGGATTTATCAAAAGAATGAAGGTAAAGTGGCAGGCTGAAGTGACCACTCTTGGTTTACTCATGTGTGTTATCACTGATCACTGGCAGAAATAAGCTTGAATTTTGTGCTACTGAATGAGGTCATCCTAGCACTGAGCTAGAAACAAAGCAGCAGCTGTTTCCAAAATTCCTCCATAGTACTATAAAATGATGTTGAAGTCAATAATAGTGAGTGAAACAGTAAAAGACTTTTTTATGTTGTATCTAAAAAATTCTTAATTTCTTGAAAAGAGATGGAAATGTTTATTTGGGAACCTTTTGCTCTCAACCAGCAGCCCATTGTAAATTATGCAAATTGCACCATTGTCTCATCTTCCACTCAAGCAGTGCAACCAGAGATTTCATTCCTCTCCTTCTTCTGTTCCTCTACTGTGTAATCATCAACAGTAAGACACCTGCAGTTTAAGATTATATGTGACTAGTAAACTTGTCATTTTCTAAAAAAATGTCTGCATAGCCACTTGTCATCTAGATCGAGTAGATTTACGTACATGTCTTTGAAAAAATTCCTCTTAACTCAGAAAGCGAACATGTGCCTTTTGCTGAAAATACCTCAGAAGCTTACAGACTCCCAGGAATACTTGTCTGCATACTCCTCTCTGGGAAAAAAAAAAAACAAAACAAAAAAAAAAAAAGATATATTTTTCAGATCAAACAAAAGCTTGAAAATACTTACTATCCTAAAATATTAATCAACCAGACATCAGGAGAGGTACCATCATATAACCTCCTTAGAGCTTCCAGCCTAGTCAGACAAAGAAAAAACAGATGAAGGTGCTGAGAGAATTGTATTCAATGGCTGGAAAGCTATGGCTTATTCTAGAGATGCTCTCTAGATCTCTCTCAGTTATAACAATCAATTTACTTTCTTCTGCATTATTTCCATGTATTTTAAGCAGACATTAATTCCAAATATAAGGAGAGAAATGGCATTCTGAAATAATATTAAAGGTGAATTCTGCAAACTTTTTTAATGATCAGCCTAGCTTGGCTATTTCTAAATATCCTCCACTAACTCAAATAATAACTAAGAATGTAAGATTAAGTAAGTCTTTAGTCAAAGTCAATATTGTTCTGCCTTTTGCCTCCAGAAAACCGTAACTTACTATTCTTCAGAGACATATTTACTTTTTCTGTTAATGAATAGCTTTGTGTTATTCCCAGTTAAGTATTATGTATTGTCTACTTCTTCCAATTTTTATTTGCTGCTTGGAGCACCTGCAATTTAACACTCAGACTGGTACCTACATTTGCAGCACATCAGAATTTTTCAAGAACAGCCATTGTTATCTTTGAATAACACTGCTAACCAAAAAACACCCCTTCCTAAACAAAGAACACACACCTGAAGCCCCTTCCAGTCACAGTTGATTTTAAAACCCTACCTACCATACAATCCATCTCCTGCATGAACTGAAGGACTGCTGTCCATTGTTCTGTCATTTAAGAACAACAGGCGTATGCCAGACTGACAAGCAAATTATTCTTTCTAACCCTCTCAATTTATGGAATCACTTTGAAGGGGGAAGGGGGGAAGCCTTTTTATCATGATCAATAAAGGGTTTCCCTGAAGGATTAAATTTTACATATTTTACCTTTGCTGGATGAATTTTCTCTGTGGTGTTTTTGACGTTCTCGGATTCCTATTTATCCATGCTACTAACTTGTATATTGTGGATTATACTGTATATGTGCACAAGTGATACTCTCACTTCCCATTTCTCAACAGTGTGTGCAAATGCTTATGTTTGCAATGGCCCTTGTACAAATACTACTTGAAATTACATTTTGGCTCTTTTTCCTTTCCTTACTTATTACCTTTCTGAAGAAAGAATAATAGTAATCTGTGGTCTGCAGTCACTAATTTTTATTGAAGCAAACTGGAATTCTCTTGTCTTCAGGTCATACCAGAAGAAAAACTCATATACAGCATCGTATTGAAAAAGTGCTTGTTTGTGCCTGGAAGTTTTTCTTTTTTTCCAGTTACATTAGTTGGCCTAGCGAATGCTATAACGTTTCAGTGTTACCACAGCCCCCCAAAAGGGGCTCGTTTCAAACAAGAAAAATATTGCATTTAAGCTAGTGTAAACATTATCAACTGTTGTCTAGTAAAACAAAATGCAGCATGGTTTTTATAACTTCTGTAACACCTGAGTCATTGAGCCCTGAGCAGAAGATTTCAGGCTGGAGGAGACTGCTCAGTCCCCAGGGTCACGGTGCAGAGGCTCAGCTGTTTCCACAGCTACCCAGGTGGCAGTGGCTGTCACAGCCTCTCTGTCCTGGGCAACCCCACCTGGGTTTGGGACCTCTGGTTACGGCCCCTTTATGGCACTTCTCTCTAGGTCACCCTGAAGAGTACTCCCTTGCATCTGGTCTGGCATTGCACCTACTGGTCTGCTCTCTTCTTCCTCCGCCCTTGGGAACAGAAGAGATGCTACTGAAGCTAATGCACTCCAAGTATTTGGTCCATTTTTCGTGTCTACTGCTAAATAGTGGACAGAGTTTACAACAGTGTCCCAAAGGGGAAAAGGATCAGTCAGTGTCCCTTTTGGTCACTGCAGGATGGAGGTGGACAAAAGCACAGGTGTTATTTAGCCCTGAGCAGACTGTAACTTCTACAAAAGCTACTGATACCAAGCTTTTCTTTACTGCAGACCTGGCAAAATAAAGAACATCTTTTTTTTTTTTTTTAATAGTAAACTGTTTCCCCTTGCTTCTGAACCATGCAGTATGGGTATTTTAGTTTGTGATGTTACTGACAGTTGCCACTGCTATTTGTATGCCAACATAGCTGAGGGCTTTTTTGAGGGTTTTGTTTCCCCCAATGTAATGAGCCATTTACTGTGGTAACCAATTCAATATTTCTAGGAAGACCACAGCCTGGTTTTCAGACTTGGGAAAGGGGATACAAATGCCAGATACATTACATAAGGTTGTATATCACCTAAATTGTGAATACAGTGTCATATGTATAGACTCTGCCAGCTGCTGACTTGTTTTCACTGTTCACTACACATTTGGTCTGAATGAGACAATCTCATTACTTTATGTTTACAAGCCTCTGTTTTGTAGCAGGTTGAAGTCAAGGACATAAAAAATAAAAATATAGTACCTTACTTTGATTTGGACATACTGAAGATTGCTTTAAAGAGAAGCTCATTCTGTGTGTGTAAAAATGCAGATTGAATATGGTTTTACTTTGTACCTACCCAAGTTTTAATACTGCTTTTATATTTTAAAACACAAAAGAGATGTAGAAGTGCAGGCCTTATGTAAAATTCATCGCAAATCTTCAAAACAGGTTTGATACGGCCAGTGACAAATGATGTCCCATAAAGCATTGCATGACTATTTTTAACATAGCTCTCATACATAATTTCTCCTGCATTGATTGCCCAGCAATATGAACATGTTGAAATACAAGGCATTATAAATGACAGGCTTTCATATCTCCACTTAATCTTTGCAGGACCCACACTCACTTGACTTCCTATGAGAAGCAAATAAAAACAAGTGATGCTGACAACTGGACCATCCCAGCAGCTTGGCTCTAGCCATCTATCTGTATTAATCACTGCTGCATATACATGGTGACTGGCTGCTAATTCGAAACATCCAAGCATTTCACTTGCTTCACCTTCTTCATCCTTAATTTTCCTTTACTGGGCAGTAATTGCCCTTGCAGTTGAGATCCTAAAGGTTGAGCCCTCCCCACACCAATATCACCAGTCATTGTGGACTCTACCCCTCAGGTCTAGTATTCTCACAATGCTTTTTTCCTTTCTTTTCTTTTAAGCCAAAATTCCATTTCTCCATCACTTTCATAAAAGCACAACTTTCTCTTACCTCCTGCCTCTCTAAAGTTGTTTACTTCTGCACCCTCCTCATTTTTCATCCACTACCTCCACTTTTGTCCTTCACTGTAAGACAGATGATAAAAGGCCCAAGCATCAGCGTGCATTGGCTTTCATTCCCAGTTTTGCCCACTCACTTTCTGCATCACAGGATTATCTGGGATCTGAATAAAAGCTAGGATCCAGCTCCCCCAGGCAATGAACAGCCGTATTAAAAGCAGGCCACACCAGAATCCATTTGCATGCACCGTGCTGCAGCGCTGAGCACAGGTTGAGGCTCTGCACAGCGAGGTGCAGGGCCATCGCTGTCCCCAACCTGGTGCGAATGGGGACAAGGAAGGAGTCAAAGTAGAATGGCTAGCAATGAGAACAGCAAGTACTTCTCCCAGAAAAGCTTGAGGTCCCCTTCCCGGGTTCAGGTAACACATCTGCACAGCGCACAGGGTGGCTTTGCTGCAGCTTTGGCTGCGTGCGAGGGCTGGAGGAGTTCACTGTCCTTTGTGCCTTTGCTAGTCATGCTGCCAGCGTCTGTTTACCCTTCTATAAAATGGAATAGTACCACACAGGATGCTGTGAGCCTTAGGGAAATAAGACACTTTTGATCCTGGGTGGAAAGTGTAAGAACTTGGTGTCAGCTCTGTTTTCATTTCATACTTTGCACCTGCAAAGTTTTCATCCAGAATCACTGTCATTGTCATCCTGTTTGTGGATACTGTGAAGCGCCTCTTCAACCTTCCCAGTTATTTGCATTGCAAAGGCAAATGAGAAAATGTTGCCTCTTGCAAGCCCAAGCATTCCGCGCCACCTCCCAACCCCCCGAAATGACTCAGTGGATCCAAGCCTCCTCCCTGCTCTGTCAACAAGGGGTACGAGCAAGGACGGGCAGGACGCTCACATCCACCGACTCTCACTTGTACTTGGAGCCAACGCTGGCACCCAACACTGCCGGCCCTCTCTCCAAGGGGGAACGGGCTCCTGGGCAGCACGAACCCTGGGTGGCGGGGAGGGGGCCCAGCGCCAGGGCCCACCGCGGGCACCGAGCCGGGCGGGTCCCCGCAGGGAGCCAGCGGGCCAGCGCTCGCCTCCCCGGCCGCTCGCCCGCCCGGCCGGGGCACGCCGGGCTCCAAAGGCCGCGCCGCCCTCGCACCCGGCCCGCTCCCCCGCCCCCCCCGGCGCCCGCTCCCGTCCCCGGGGCCGGGCCGCGGCGGGGAAGTCCCGCCCCGAGCGGGGCGGGAGCGGCGGGCTGCTAGCCAGCGGCCCCTGCTGCGGCCGGCCGGGTTGACGTGCTGCCGGCGGAGGGTCCTGCCCGCGGGGTGAGCGAGCGGGCGGGGTGAGCGAGGGAGCTGGCGGGCGGCGGGTCGCGTTGGAGCCCCGGGGCGCGTCTCCTCAGCCCGCCGAGCCGCTCCGCGTCCTCCCGCGGCCCAGACCCGTCCCGGGCTCACTCTTAATGCCCTCGGCCCGACGAGCGCCCGGGCCGGGAAACTTCGCCGGAGTTGAAGGGCGAGAGCTGCTTCCGTCCCTTCCGCCGCCGGCGCGGGAGGGCGGGAAGCGGCGGCGGCGGGTAACGGCCGCGCGTCGCCGACCTGCGGCGCTGGGGCCGCGCCGAGAGGCGGCGGCCTGAGGCGAGCGGGCCGGCGCTTCGTGGCGGGGAGCGCAGGTCTGGGTGCCGGGGCTTAGGGGGCCGCCGCGCCGGGCGGATAAGGGCGCTGAGGCGAGGCGAGGCCCGGCCCGCCGCTGGCGTGTAGAGCGGGAGCGGCGGCGGGAGGAGGAAGGAGGGAGGGAGGGAAGGAAGGAAGGAAGGAAGGAGGAGACCGCGGCCGGGACAGCGGCGCCGGGGCAGGCAGGGCTCCTGCGGGGAGACCCGCGGCAGGTCAGGAGCTTGAGGTGACGAACCCCCTTTCTGGAAGAGCGTTTCACAGGATCGGATGATACTTATAGGCAGAGTAACCCCCCAGCTCAGGCGGGCTTCACTGTGTGAGTGAAGCTACGCTGCTATTATTAGTGCTGGTATTTAATATTTGTACAGTCATAACAAGTTAAATATTGGAACTACGTCTTCTCCAGTACTCCTCTCCCGTCAGTCCCTGAGGGTGGCTCCGTGAAGGAACAAATGCCTCAATCCAAAACCGGGACCTTCAAAGGCTGCCTTCAGCTGCCTCTCCATCTGGAAGCACCCGCAGCCCTCTGCAAGATGCTTCCAGCGTTGCTTAAGCTTGACGAGGCTCAACAGCAAAGCCCCAGACTTGCCTGTGAGCCTTGTTGGGATCCATACACCATGCGTTTTCTTTGTGGCCTGAGGTGTGCTGCCCTTTACAAGACACAGTTGTGGCAGATGCCCTGCTCTCTCCTCCCTTTGCACCAGTTTGGCGAGCTGTGGAGAGCAGTGCTGGTTCTGAGTGAGGGAGGTTCAGGCCGCCTCTGCCAAACGTGCTTCAGCGCTGTAGCCAAGCCGCTGCCCAACAGTGGCCTTGGGCGTTTGGCAGCCCCCCCTGCAGCAGGTCCTGTTGTTGTGGTGAACTTGGTCCCAAGTTGAAGCATACAAGTCCTGTTGGTGAGGAACTCAGATGAGCGTTTTTTGGCCTAGCAAATACATGAGTGTATATATGATCTCTGCAAAACTTGTAGGTATAATTCTTTTTTTTAAGGTGTGTCTGTTGTTAAGGATGGTGTCTTTTGTATGCTAGACGCTTGTGATAACTCTTGAATGAAACAAATTTTTAGCCGGAGGTCCCTTGCTTTTGGAAAATTGTGTTTTGCTTGTCTGGAATTCCCCTGTGCTTTATGCTGGATACATTATTCAACATCCTCTGTTGTAATATGTTCTGTAGTGTTTAAAGGTTGTTGCTTGCTTTCTGCTGGGGGCTGTGTTTCAGTGATGGGTGAAGCGATGCTTCTAATAGGTAGTTTTGTATCTTTTTGTCAGGTACTTTGGGATTGTTATATGAAGACTACGTAAGTGTCATTTATTATTATGAATGCCTCTCATGTTTTGGAATTTAACAGACATAATATTTGCCATCATGTCATCATCATCACATTCATTTTTTAAGTTGTAATCAAAGGTGGCAACAATGGCATTCAGATGCTTAATTACATTTCACATAGGTGACCAGTGCTAACTTACTAAATTAATGCATGGCGGAGCAGGAACAAGTGTCAATGCTTCCCTCTGTGGTTAGGGAACCGTCAGCTTGCTCCTCATATATAAAAATCAGTATATAGTGAAGCATATGGCACCAACGAGTTTATTAAAGGACTATTTCTCTGAACATTCTGTGGATTTTATTTCTTATTTCACTTGATGTAGATCTAAAATATTTTTTCCATCTTTCAAAACTTGAAATACTGAACAAGGTTAATTTTTTAGTAAGCTGAAACCAGGACTTCTTAAGGTTTCATGAAAACAGAGAAAGGAGACTTCTGATTGCATCAGACTGGCCACCTGTCTGGTAGGAGGAGGATTAGAAATCCATCTAGTTTGTGGAAACATAAGGTTCAAGACCCTGGTTTGATTCAGAGCAGTTTTGAACTTAGATCTTTTGTATTTCTGGAGAATATACAAGTCATTGCATTACCAGCTGTATTGGAAGGGAAAGGAAGTGTCCCACCCCCCTAGTTCTAAACAAAAATTTAATCTTTTTCTCAGAACTGGTAGGATAGGTTTTCTGCTTTAACATAATTTTCTGGTCACAATTTAAAAAGTTTCCTCACAATTTTCTAAGTAGTGGCCATGTCTTTGGTCTGATAGTAATATGTATGTAGGTAATAATCCAAGAAGGGCATTTTGTGCTAGCAATGGCTGGGATATGTTTCAGAAGTATTTAACTACTTGGATAAGAAGAAGAAAGTAAGAAGAAAGACCACCACCTCTCTTATATGACAGTTTTATGTAAATCACAGTTTTTCAGTTGGATCTCGGAAGCATGTAGGATCACTCTTCTCAAAGATATTCTGAAACCTTAGTTTTGCGTGGAGCCAAAGCCACAGAGTTTTTCCTGAAGTTACTTCTGTGGAGGAGGGGGGACCAAAGAAGAACGGTATGTATGTTACCTGCTGAGGTGCTCTCTTTTTCTGCTCTTTCAGGATCTCACCTCTTACCTCAAAGTGTAAAAGGAGAATTGTTTTATCCCACAGTTGTCTTTGCCCTGTCTGGAGTCACTGTAGTGAGGACTAGTCACCAAATGACAGGAATTTAACTCTTTCTTTGCTGTGATTTGTGTAGCTTCTGGCAGATGGGTCATTTTCAGATGGGTCTGGAAATGTTCAACTGGTCTTACTGCTCAAACTCTTGTGAGTTGTAAACTTTATTGCAGGACTAGGTTCTTTGTTACTCACTTCAGACTGGGTAGCAAGGATTTTTTAAAAAACAGATAATTAATAGTTTCCAGGACAAAGATACTGACTTTGTATCTTCTTTCAGAACTACTGTGATATCACATTCAGACAAGACAAAACAATGGCAGGGTTCTGTGTCCAGTTCTTGTGAAGACTGAAGATTCGGCAATACCTGGAAAGAAAGCAGAAGGATATGCAGGAGACCTGACAGCCTTGTCAGCTTGTGTGTGTTGGTTGTTCCTACTGTTTCACTATTGTATCCAGCCGAGGGTAAGAACTTGGAACAACAGGAGTTGTACAAGCAAGAGGTCATTGACTTTGACCACTGACAAAGCATGCAGACTCTGTAAAGGCAATCTCTAAGTTAAAAGATAATGCTTAAGGTACACCCATCAGCTTTAAGCTTTGCCTTGGCTCACATTAACTTTTTTTGTGTGGGCTAGTTTCTTGTTACAGCAGAAGCAGACCTTGAGAAGGGCATACGGCTTCCATTTTCTGACACAGCCATAGAGAACAGTCACAGTGGAAACTGTGAAGGCTTTTCTCAGGGTATTTTTTTTCCAGTGGGTTTTCAGATTGGTTGCAAGTTTTGGGATACAGTTTGCAGTAGTGGGGAACTGAATTTAGTTGTGTGCATCTAAGCCCATCTCTCACTAGTAAAGAAAATGGTTTTCTGGAAGTCCCTGCTTATCCCAGTTGCTGCAGTGTGCGATCTTGAATGAGGCACTAAAGCCCATCTCCACGCTGTTTTCCACTGTGCATGGCTTTACAGGTTTCAGTGGATCGGTGACTTGTACGTTCTGCTGCAAGCTGACCTTGGGGTTCATCTGAATTTTTCTAGCTAGTAATGTCCAGTCTTGATCAGGAGGTAGTAATGAACATCACTCTTCCATTGCTTAGATTTGTGTGGTGAGAAGGGTGATGTCTGTTCTTTGGTGTTTTAGACCTCCATCCCTTTTCTCTTTATTTCTGCATGTAAAGATCCATAGAGTGATTTGGTGTGGCTCTTGGTGATGGTGCTGCACAAGTGAGTGATAATGCTCCATCCAACATGCTTACTGAAATGTTTAAGCTTATGTGAAAATATTTCAGCGTATATGACCTTAAGCAGAAAACCAATTTAAGTAAGTCAATGAGAATAACAGTAAGAGTAGAGTTAGATGTATGCTTCTTTCAAATTTGAAATTTAGAGGGAATGAAGACTGGACATGCATTCCTGAAAAGCACAGACTTTTTTCCTGTATCATCTTGTCCTAGCAAGAAAGAGAGTATGTGCTTGTAGCCCAGCACCCATGAGAAGCAAATACGATTCTGTTTAGGCTTAAGAATACGAATGTATGTATCAACATGCAGGACTCAGCCCATATTTGCATATAGCATAATGTGACTTCAGTTCTGATGTTTGGCCTAAACCCACTATATGTGCATGTAAAATATAATTAATTTAATGTTGGACCCTAGGGGAGAAATTTTATCTGACCTTTTACCAGGAGTAATTTTGGAAGCTGCCCAAAATGTAAAATCCCCTGAAGTTCTTCTAAAGGAGATGTTGATGAACAAAACACTTATGGGGATGTTGGTCTCGGATCTCTCTGAGGAAAAGAAACTTCAATGTGACTTTCCTTGGAGAAGCCTAGATTTTGAGACTGTTATCTGCACAGAAATAAGGTATAATAAAAGTCTGACTATTCTGTTCACAACAGCTGAACTTCAACCAAATTTAAAAAAATGTGCAAAGTATTACATACTAAGTGGCTTAGACTCTGCCTCTGGGGCAAATGGTCATGTGCAGATCACATGTGCTTGCTTTGATCCCAAAGTTATGGCCATACTGTGAAATCAATATGAGAGGCTGCACTTTGTTCTGGTGTGGCTGTTCAACTGTAAGGAAGAAATCTGTTTTATTTATGTCTGGCTCAAAGCCTAGCTAGAGCAAGAATGTGACCCCCAAACCATGTGAAGCTAGAAGGTCTATCTGTCTGCCACTAGCGAAGCAATGGAGGGAATATGCAGTGAGAACTTTCACTTACCCTTTCAGGTGAACATTTAAAAGCTTTGTTTCTCACTTGCCCAGTTCCTCTCCCCAGGGTGTGCTTTTTGGAGGTTCTGAGGGCAGGGAATCAATATATTGGCCTTTCATGTATGTGTGATAGTGTTTAAATTTCTCTTAAAATTTAAGTGACTTTGCTTTTAGGTCCTAGAACATTGCCAGTGCCACTCAAGCAATGTAACTACTGTGGTGTGTGTACATGCATGTTTTGCTGGGACTTCTCTTTTATCATTGTAGGCTTATATAAGACTTGGCTAAAGCTCTCCTAGTTTTTTTCATAGCACATATTGTAACTTTATATAAAGTCTTACTTTCAGTATCCCTTCTCACTTCTACAGTGTAAAGGTTTTTTGGTTGTTCAAAGCATATATAGGAAATCTAGTGAAAAACAATATTTAGCATTTCTTTTAGCTTGGCTTCTTAAGGAAATATATGTTTCTGAATGGTTTGGGGACCAGAGATAGGTCGCTGAAGGCCACAGCATTAACCCACTATTCTGAGTATCTCCAGAACTGTGTGCTTCAGGAAAAAATGTGCAAAGGTAGTGATAGGTGATGCTTTTTAAATATTTCCCCCAAGAGTTCTTTAGGTTTTGAATCTGTTGGCCAATTTCTACCCAGCTGAGAGATTACACATATCTGAAGTGGTGAGGTTCTTACTTGCATGAAAATATATCTGCCCAAAGATGGGAAACTGCAGGTGTCCCATTAAGGGAAGAGCTGCAACATATGCTCATATGGGGTTAGACAGGAGTTCTTGTAGGAGAGAGGCACTGTAAGCATTCCCCTCCTCCTCTCTGAGAAGAGCTTTAGTCAAGGCTTGAAAAATCTCCTGAGTGACATCGATCCTTAGGATGCAAGGACACCTTGCCTCAGTGTTGATGCTCATGGAAATACTAGCATGCCCTTGTCCCCTTAGTACACTTCCGCACTAGACAAGGGGCCGTACTGTGAAAAGCTGTCATGATACTTGTTTTGGGGGTTTTCTTAATTAACAGACTATGAAGGTAGTGAAAAAAAACTCAAATGCCTCTGAATAGCTAAGATTATTTTCCTTGGCTCATTTTTCTGAGTTAGCTTGAAATTTAGCAAATCATGATTATCTCATAGCTCCAATTTGGACAGGAAAAAGACCAATGTGACTTCTGACCAATGTCAATTCTGAAGACAAGGAAGAACTATTATGACTTCAGTGAGAATAATCTGTGTCACCTTCAGAGAAGCATATCTGCCATTTCTGCAGAAGAGACAGGAGTTTGCCCAGAAACCTGCATTTTTCATAGTACCTTTACCTCATTTCCAAATTCTGTTTCTTGGGCAAAATAACCCAAAAGCAGTATGAGATGTGCTGTTAACTCACATAACACAGAGACAACTAGTGGTGCTGTGAGAGTACCTGTGTAGGAGTATGGTGTCACAGGCTGTTGGACACCTTTGCAGACATTGACACAGAGGGAATTGCTGGGCTAAATGACAGGTAAGCCTGTATCTGTCCTGGAGCAGGTGCAAGTTCAGTCCTGCTGCTCTCACCCAGCCAGCTGTGGTGAACTCTGCTCCACAGCCCTTGTAGCTACACTTCCCTGATGCTGTGCATGAGCAAAAAAAGCCATGCTTATTGAAAGCAGTGTATGAGAGAGAGCTGGGTTTCAGGAATGGTTGTTCTGTAATTAGTGCTTGTGAATGAATTTTTGAAGATGGTAATGTAGATCTGGCACCCTTCTGTCAGAGAAGTTAGGAAACTTGCTTGTCTGATGGGGAAGAGGAAGAACCACGGTGGCAGTATTGAGTTCCTTCCACCCCCTAAACCTCTACAGAGTTGGCAGAAGCATGGGGGAAGAGAGAAAGAAGTTCATTTTTTAAATTCTTCCTGACAGTCTACATGTGTTCTCCTACCCTCTGCCTCTCCTCTTCCTTTGTCTTGCTAACTTTTTCCCTCATTGAGAAATGTTTACATGTGGGAAATGGTGAGATAACACCACATAGATTAGCTAATGGTAATTTACTACAGAAGTTGCGTGTCTCTAATTTGGGGCTTTTACATGCTCTGTAGAAGTTGCTCACAGTAGAATTGAATGCTCAAAGCATTTCCTTCATCTGTAAATATACAGCAAACCTGCACTATGTCACATTTCCTAGGACTGCATGGTTATAAAGGAAGGACCCACTTACAATGCTCTTGATGTAGCCAGGGCAGCCTTTGTTTCTAAATGGCAGCTGTGTTTAACTTTTTTTGAATATATTAAATACCTGTTAAGCCATTCTTTTTGCTTTTTTGTAAATTTTGTGTCACAGCAATCTGGATTTAGTGTCACTGTAATCTCACGTTGTAATGTAATGGCAATAAAATTATTCCCATACAAGTCTAGAGAGAATCTGTGCTAATACCATTAAAATGTGCTTACCGAATCAAAACAAATGCGGCGTTAGCATGTGGAAACTGTGTTTATGTGATTATAATGTTTCAGCAATACAAGATTACTGTAGGAAGCAACTAATGCGAACCTAGAGAGACTTCCCATTAGAAGACTATTAAAATGACACAATGACTGAAGCGCAAGTTTCAGATGGGAAGAGCGGAAACACAAATCTTGTCATCAGTATTCAGGCAAAACATCTATTGAACTCAGTGGAGTTTTTACCAGTCAGGAATGCAGTACCATGACCTTTTTAGCAGCAAGTCTCTTTTCTCTTAACAGTACCTCTAGGAAAAATATTTACTTTGCCAGTATTTAGTAGCTGACTAATGGTGAGAGTTGTATTTTATGCACCATACAATTGGTGGTTGTAAAGATTTGTCCAGAGTTTTACAAAAATGTTAAGGTATTGTTTCAAGGCTGTTCTGAAATAATACAAGTTTTGTTTATATCTTAAAGCAGTTCTCATTTTTTTTTAATCTGAATATGTAATTTTCAGGAAATACCATTTATTTCTCTGCTTATACAGCACCTGGAGCAGAGAAGCCTTGGTCTATGCAGGAGCACCTTGGCAATACCACAGCATAAATTAGTAATTTCCAAATCCAAAATACCTCTTATTGCCAGATAAGAGCCTACCTATTTATCTTTTTGTCATAGGAATCGACACCCTTCCCCTCCCCTCAGACTGGGTTAAGATTCACATATCTTATGTAGGACCATCTAAAATATACTTGTCTTGTCCAAGATTGTTTCTTGGCTCCCTCTGTAGTCTATGGAAGGAGGCCAGTATTACAGAAAGTGACTTGTCCTGTCCTATCACAAACATTCAAAACAGGCTGGATGAGTTGCCTATAGATGTCTTTCCATCTCCACTATGAAAATGGTCTAGATGGTTATTCTGTAGAAGACATACATCATTTTAGATGGCTAAATGAGGTGATATGAATTCAGTCCTTGGTGTATGAAAGAAGAAACTTTCTCAGAAGAAAGTTCTACATAAAGCAGGGCATGCAAGTCGTTAGTAAAGCACACAAACATTGATTTGTGTAGTAACATATACATGCTGAAATTAAGCAGTAGTCCTTATTCCATTTAAAAGCTGTTTGCCCCTAAAATCTGTTCTAAAGACACTAATTAAATTCTGGTTCCATCAGGTGAATCTTACTAGGAATAATGTATTATTTTAGCATAATCAGAGCATGCTGCCTATGTAAATGACAGTAGGGAAGATATCGGGGCAGTGGTTTTAAAAATAATTCCAGTCACAGGTTGTTGGCTGTCTTTATTTTTCATAATTTTTTTATTAAAAGCAGTAGGTTTCTAAAACTGTGTTAGTAAGCAGGCACAGACATTAATATTAATCATATTTTTCATGCAGATAAAATTAGGCCTACTTTAAATGCTGTTTGTGTTAGTTTCTGTTTTTGTGATGCTTCTTATATTTATAAAAATCCTTGGCCTTAATCAAAAGGTTCAATAGTAGGCATTGGTTCTGTAAACTCTGTATGTCTGCTATAATCTTAAATCTAGAGTCTAAAAATCAACAGATTGGTATCTGCTACAAGAGAAACCTGGCACTGGAACTGGTAATTTTAGATGTTTCCTGCTGTTATAAATCAGAGGACAGCAGCCTCAGGCTGTAAGAAGATCTCACACACACAACCATAGGTCTTCGCAGTGGGCAGGCCAGATTAATTAAGAGTATTCTAAATTACCTGTGTCAGAAAGGAATTAGTGAGAACAAATGTTGAAAGTAAACTTTTTATCAAAGTAGTAATCTGAAAGTGAGCAAAAATTCACATTTAATTAGAGTGGCCTTTTTGAGTAACTGCACTATTAAATAGCTAAAAAACTGAAGTGGAAACTTGTTAAGGAAACAGACTGTAATCAATTTGTGTCAAGTTTTATCAAAAGAACTTCAATACTTGTATATTTAATTATATAACAAAATACTTATATAGGTTTGTTTTCCTAACTTAACAAATGGATTTGAAAATTGTCAGTGAACATGGGGAAGGAAAGTCTGTTTCCAATGGAGAGAGTAGTTATCCCTCTTTATGCTGTTAGGGTTTTACTGAATACCTGAGTGTAGATATTGAACGTCAGAAAAAAGGCAGGGGGGGGAAGCAAAGGTAATGCAATTATCTTAGAATTATGTTAGTCTCTTTGCTGTGCATATAAGAATGACTCAGATCATTGAACTTTCTCCAAAATAGTGGGTTGCTCTGTAGAGCACCAGCTTTGTTCAAGGATGGAATTAATGACTGGGTTGGACAACTTAATTGAATTGCAGCTAGCAGCAGTTTCTGACTAAGACAGGTATTTTGCTTTTAATTATTTGCTCAAGAATAATATTTTCTGAAATCATGCACTTCTTAATTTATTTGGCAAAAAATAAATCATTATATTAATCAGCCAGCAGTCTGTTCTATGAGAGTAATTATTCTTCTGCCTTCTCAAACAAGTCAACACACTAGTCTAGAAATGAAATTCATAAAAGAACAGTTCTTCCTAAGTCTGCTTTTACATAAAGCAAGCAAACATAGTCAGTCCTTTCTTATGGATGGCCAAGTTTTCATATTAAAATAGCTGGCAGCTCTACAGACTTCACTAGGCAGGTGATATCTGCCTTTTGCAGGGGCTGGGTCACTTTCTTACATTGGTACTCTGACAATGACTGCTTCTCATGAGATGAAAGTATCCCCAAAGAGATCTCGACATTCTTGTGCCCTTTGATATGTAGAGTTCAGTGCCCTTCAGATTTCAGTTTTTCTGTCATCCTGGTAGATTAACTTTAGCAGTTAAAAGGAAAATGTCCTCTGAGGGCTTCACCAGTAACAAACCCATGTTTGTGATATTACTGACTAAAAGGGAGACAGAAATGGGAAAGACCTCTGTCTTTAATCAATAATGCATGCTCTAGTTAGTCCTGTCCTCTGGACATGATTAAACATGTATTTTGTTTCATAACTAATGATTTTGGTTGACTAGGGATTATAACTATATATCCTCAAGCCTTTGCAACTAGCATCAGGAAGATCTAACACGAACTGGGTAGTCAGCTATGTTTAACGTTAATATGGCACATAAACAAAAAAGACTACCCCCACTCCCAAAAGAAAAAAATACCCCAAAATCCCAATGGAGAGAGCTGCAGCTAATTCTAACCTGCAGTGAGTCAGGCCAAACTCACAGAGGGCAGATGCCTTTGACATGAACCAACTGCAGGCAGTAGCCTCAACCTGTATCTTTGTCACCACTCATTTGAAGTTTTGAGTAATAACATTGTTTCGTTCATGTTAAAGGTGAAGAAAGAAGTCTCTCAGAGACTGAGCTGTATAAAGTTAAGTGTTAGGTTAAGGCACGTTCTTAACTGGTAAAATATTTGGCAAATGAACCTGATGGGAAAAGCACTTTGGCTTTTGCCTCGCTGTTTGGGGGCCACGCTGTATCTTTAGTGACTGTTGTCAGCCTTGGAGGAGTTGTCCTGGGCTGTTCCAGACCTCCACAGCGCAGCTGGCAGGAGAACCTGAGACCCTGTTGAAGCCAAAGGAGCAGATGTTCACCCCCATCCCTGCGTTCCTCCAATGGAGGGGCAGACAAGGTGCCCAAACATGGACAGCTTCTGCAGCACGCGAAAGGGGCAAGTGAGTCTTGGAGGACTTGGATAATTAAGCTGAATGTACCAGTAAGGAATATTCAGCCTTGGTGCCAAGTATGTTCATCTGGTGGCTCAAGCTGACAAAATTTGACAGTTGCTGAAGAGCAGAGAATCCTAAATGAACATGCAGTGGTTGTTATTAAATAGGAAACATTTATCTTAATGTGATATTGACTATAGCACAATAAATGATCACAATTTCCTTGTACTGGAATGTGATATTTTTACATTGTTAGAGTACTGATACCAGTGCAGTTGGGTAAAATAAATGCTTTATTTTTCATGTTGGCAACTCTACTGGAAACAGCGTTTGAAAACATTCCAGCAAACACACACAGCGTGTAGGTATGTGCATGAAAGGGAGGAGGGAATTCAGAAATTGTGTAAGAAAAGTTTGCTCTTTCTGAAATGTCTTTGTTTCCTTTCTTCTTCCTTCCCAGATTCTTTTAGAATCTGATTATTTTTTTCCCTTTTGTTGAAGAAAAATGCCTTTCTTGAGAGGCAAAGCGCAGACTGTCTTGGGCCCTGTGGAGCCAGACTGCCTTGGCTACACGTTGACTCATGAACACTTGACTATGAACTACAGCGGCTGTTATTGTCCACCTTCTCCAGGCCAAGAGCCTCTGTCTGATGCGCCCATTGAGATGAAGAACTTGTTTTGGATTAAGCAAAATCCCTACAGCCATAAAGAAAACCTTCTTTTGTATCAGGAAACAGATGCTGTGAAGGAGGAGCTGTTGCATTTTAAAGCAGCAGGTGGTGGGACGATTGTGGAAAACACAACCACAGGAATTGGTCGGGATATGAATACTTTGAAGAAACTTGCTGAAGAAACTGGAGTCCATATTATTGCTGGGGCTGGGTTTTATGTGGATTCCACTCATTCTTCTCAAACACAGGCCATGACAGTGGAGCAGGTGAGTCCTAACCATTGCTTCAGTGTCTCTCTTCTATGAATTATCCCTGGGTGAATCAAAGTTGGAGAGAAATTCCAGCAAAATAGATGATATCTAGAAGTTCTCAACGTGAGAAAACTTGGGAACAGCATTAGTGTTTGTGTGTTATAGCTGGACCAGCACTACTTGAGTGTGCTGGGTTTATCTGTCAGCATTTCCAATTTAGCTTCATTTTCTCTCAGGGGTTTGTTATAATGCAACAGTAAAAGTAAAATAGAGTACATCATGTGTGGGCATCTGGTACAACACCAATTATCCTGTTCTTTTTACAATTTTTAAGGAAGGAGTATATCCCTTCTACCTCTTTTGTCTCTTTTTCTGGCTAATTGCTTCCCAATGAGATCACCCAGAATTCCTGTAAAAAGCATAAATAACTGCAATATTTATAGGACAGTTGTAAATCATTGCTCTGCTCAGGATGCTGTATGTTATATCTCTCTTCTCTACCATTTGTCCAGACTTTTCAGGGCAGAGTTTACATCAGATTATTTGTACGGTGCCTAAGACAGTGTGTTAATAATGACTGAGGTCCCCAGATATTCCTATAATAATAAATACTCATTCATCTTTTAATAAGAAAATGTGATGATAGGGAGAAGAGGGAAGGGAACTCTCCAAGGCAGGAGGCTGTGAATGTGGATGAACAGAGCTGAGAAAATTTTTTTAAAATCTGTCACAGTTTACAAATTAATCAAATTCATTTTAAAAATCAATGGTCAAAACTTGAGCAGCGCTGCCAACCACACTGGACCCAAGCTGGCCCAAGCTGTATGGAACCACACTACTTTTCCTAAATATTCCTCCATCACTTCAAATTTGATACAAATAGATTTCTTGGGGCAAAGGTTTCCCTTCTGTATTTGGTGGACTGCTGGAGATGCACAGATGTCCTGTACTCAGCAGATAATCAATACTTAATCCAATCAAGAAGACAGTTACTTAGAAAGGGTTGTGCAGTGCCTGATCCATGATAACTGGTGGTTCCTCATTTGCCAGTGAATTTGACATGATGATAAGTTTTCTGATTAGACAAAGGTGATTTGAATATTTTGAGAGATGTTCTTCAGGAGAGGAGTGAATTCTGTATCTGGTTGTCTACAGAAATGGTTGGTGGACTGGTTATACATGAAGCAGAAGGTGTGTGATCATAGGATAAAGCGTTGGGCAGAAGCCTGTTCTAAATTGTAATAGCTTGGACTGACTTTTGTGTGTTGAGTATTCACCAATATGTTGTATGATGCTGTTGAGGAGACAAGGTGTGGAGTAGACATAAGTTACAGATTTATTTGAGAATTGGTTTGGGGTTTTTCAGTTTCCTGGATTTGCTTGCAAACATTCCTTCTTCCTTTGCTCACTTTATTCTTCCTTAAAATCATGATTTCCTTTAACATTTAGCGCCAAAGAGTTAGAAGGTCATCATCAGTGCCACTTTGTGCTCTCGATTCTGAATGTGTGCTTTAAGATATATGGCCTTTTCTGGAAAAGAAAAACTAAAGCTTTTGTAACAAAAACTAAAGCTTTTGTAACAAACTGCTTTTTTTTAGGAGATTCTGATGTCTTTTTTGCCTATGAATATTTTAAAAGCAAGCTAATTTTGACCCAGTAAATTTGTCAGCTGAGCTTTGTTCTTGTAGTTTGGAGTCAGCGGAGCTCCTGTTGTTTTGCGTTGGCATTCCCACAAGCAAGATTTGCCTTAAACTTGTCTCTTCAGGGTCTTTGCCAGTTTCTACCTTCCATATCTGAATGACAAGGTTTCCTTATTCTCTGAACCCTTGTTTTGCAACAAATCACATTGAATTGTTTCTGGAGCCACTTCAGGAGTGTGAGGCACAGGTTTCATGATAAACTAACTTTTTTTTAAATTAGTCTCAGCCTAAATCAGTGTTCAAGTTATATGTAGACCAGCTATCTTGGCAATTCTGGACAACTGTGTGAGTGGATACTGTTAAATTGATTTGCTTCTGTGTTTATTTTGGTCTCAGTGAATGGCTAGCATAACATTAGTTGACAGAAACCGGATTTTAACTGCAGCGTTTTCACACACCCAACTATTAAGTTCAGCAATATCTCGGGAGTATAACTAGCACAGTGTCCATAGGCCAAATTTGATACTATTTAACACAGATAGTATTAATAACCCCAAATCTCATTTTCCTGTTCTCTAGCTTACAGGCATTATTGTTGATGAGATACTCAATGGAGCAGACGGGACTAAAATCAAGTGTGGTGTGGTGGGAGAAATAGGCTGCTCCTGGCCTTTGACTCAGAGTGAACACAGAGTGCTTCAGGCAACAGCGCAGGCTCACTCACAGCTTGGGTGCCCCGTTATCATCCATCCCGGCAGGAACAGCGATGCACCTTTCCAGATTATCCGCATTCTGCAGGAAGCTGGGGCTGATGTTTCAAAAACAGTCATGTCTCACCTTGACAGGTAAGCAGACTATTCTCCTGTCCTTCTGGCAGTGTTGCCACAACTCACTGGGGTTTTGGGGAACTACACTGCAAATAGCTAGGCTTCTGCTGCGCACTGGGATCACAACATGAAGAATTATCTTTAAGTTTACTGACTTAAAAATAACTGCTTATATAGAGCTTGATCAGCTTCCAGCACTTCAGTCAGGATCAGCTTTTAGATTCACATTGATAAAAAGATTTTGGGATTTTACATGCTCTCTTTGAAGGCCTGGGAGTGAGATTAGGAATAACTGTAGCCACATATTTTAAAAATGGGAATTCCATTAATTCGTATCCCTGCACAAATCCCTGTATTTACAAAGCATTGGACATTGAGCAGCTCTCACTAAATTGGGTGGGAAGTTGCTGGGCTTCCAGCATTTTGAAAACTGGGCCACTCTTAAGGGCATTACCAAAATCTCACAGAAGCTAATGGAGAACTTGATTTGGCTGGATTCTGGATCAAAGCAGAAGGCAGATCTTTAACATTCTGCTACCAGACAGAAGAAATATTGCTTAAAAAGAAAACAGTCGCGTTTTGTATAGTTCTTAGCATAGACCAGTGAGCTCAGTTTTAGTTTCCTTGAGAGCAAAAGCCAGGAGCACCACATCAGACATGGAGATGAATTGGGATGATTTTTTCTCTCTCCAGTTTAGAAACACAGCCTCTATTACCAAATCAGTTTTGTGTGACCTTGTGTTGCTGATGGTAAGCTGGAAAATGTCCAAGCATTGATTAGTTTGGCCAGTTGCTGAATAATGGAGACTGTCTGTGGTCATATGATTCTCAGCAATTGGATTGTTTGCCCTCAATGTGAGTGTAATATAGGCAAGAGCACTGTGCTCCAAATTTCTAACGGTTATAAGCTCTTAAGAGCTTGCAAATCAAGCTACAGGTGTTTTCTATTCCCACAGAGCTCAATGTTTTACTTGGGGATTTTTAGGACCATAGAATTCAGTGCCATTAAATTTTATTTACATTTGATTATATATAAATGATATGGGCTTTCTTTATGTGTTTACCTGTATTCCATTGTATCTATAGCTATATTTTTCTCTCCTTTTTAAAGAAAAACTGATTACTTAAATCTTTTTATGAAAGAGGACTGAGCAAGCTGCAGGTGTCAGTACTTACATAGCCATTTTGATACAACATAAACATCCAGTTATGGTTTTTTGCCTTTATACACTGTTGTAAATCACTGAATTCAGTGATTGCTGGAAAATAAGCAATATAAGTAGGAAAACAGTCAAGACAGAGGTGCAGTTTCACTAACCGCCGCTGATGCACAATATGACATTTCCTTATACTCCTTCTATCATTACTTTCACACATTCAGGTTGGCACTTGCTATAACATAGACTCTAAACTACTGTGAAGTTTGGCTTTGCAATGTGCATTTAACATTTTAAGTCTCCTCCAGTGAGAAAAATCCATGTGGGAGCATCCCAGTCCCTTAAATGTGAGATAAATTTGTACATAGCTCCATATTTCATATCTGCTTTTGACATAGACAGAATGATAGTTTTCAGGTGGATTTACAGTCAAATGATAAAACTAAAATCCTGGCTACCATGTTTTACAATTTAGCACCTTAGAACAAAAGGTAGCAAGTGTCCATAGTGAAACTATAGTGTAGATAAAGGCTGGGAAGCAAAAGCTATCCAGTCTTGGCTTTGGCCATTTATTAGGGATTAAGGTTATAAAGGTATCTTGGTAGAGATCAACATTGATTCATTTGAGTAGCTTTTGTTAGAAGACTCACAGCAACCGTTATGAATGCCTGCTTGGTAATGGTTTGGTGGGTGTCCCTGCTGTAATTTATGGATTAGGTCCAAACTACAGGATGCTTCTCTGTGTCCCATCTCCTTTTCCATGCTCTCAGGGCTGCTCAGGGACACGTGTTGCCCAAACACCTAATTCCAGCACAGAGATTAGCAATTTGACCTGAGAACTACTGCTGCTGCTACATCCCTGTGGTTTACAAGGAGACCCAACAGCTGATGAAATTAAGCTCTCCTGCTCTTCGTTGGGACAGAGCACCCAAAAGCACAACACTAACAGTAGTTTTAAAAATAAATTGTTCTGGCTGTGATTTTGAAATATATCGCTGGGTGGTTTTTGCCGCCTGCACAGGATTGAATACTCTTGGCTACCATCTCCCTGTGAACTGAGCAGGGCTGGATCTAAAATAACCCGTTCTCTTGCTCTGCACTTTGAAAACTCATTTGGTGATAAATGTTCAATCTCTGTAAACTGTAACATTTATTTAAAAATAACATTTTTTATTAATTACAGTTGGCAAGTCTTAGACTCCTGCTGATGGCAGGCTTGTTTGAACAAGGGTTTTCTCTCTCTCAACCCATCTGTTCCTCCTACTTGGTCCTGTTGTTAAGTCATAATATTGAAATCATGACATCAGTGTCGTGGAGGCTTACAAGAAATTAAATTATGCAGGTGATAAACTCAAAATAAACTTCATTGTAACCAAAACTGTTTAACAGGTGATAAACTAAGAATGAAGTTTGTTCTAATCAAAATCATTTAGCGCTCTGACAAATATTAGTAAACTACAGGTTCAAGATGTTGAACGGAGCTAATAACACACAACCGACTTAAGAATTCTTAAGCTTTAGAAATGAGGATCCAAAATGTGCAATCACTCACCTAAAAGATGAGGGCTCTCAACCTGCAGGAGTTACCTTGGGCAGCGTCCTGACCCATGGGGCAAGCCCCCAATTGCAGACCCGCTGCTCTGAGGAGCACTGGCTCCATTTGCCCTTCAGCGGGCCTCCATTTATACCCCAGTTGAACCTGAGCTGTGGTCATACATGGTTAATGGTCGCGAAGTTTCTTTTGACCGAAGTGTTCCATTGGCTGAGGGCCTTGCCTTTGGACCGAAGAGTGTACGTGACAGTCATTACTGGGGAGAGCTGTGGTTCAACGGTCGGGAGGTTTCGAGGGGTTTCGGTCTTTACCAGGGTGGGTGCGCTTGCCACAATCAGTCATTTCCATAGCAGTGGACTGTGATGTAATTGTATAGGGTGAAATTACTTAGTGACATCAATATCTGCAATAATAAAAAAATTAAACTACTGCCCTTTTGGTTAACTGTGCTGTTCTTGTGGAAACTTATTTTTTCCTTAGATGAAAAAAATTGTGTTGTGGTTATAAAGATAAAATTACAATGTATCATTTGAGTGGTTTTGTTTTCCTTTGGATAGCTTATACTCTTGGTAAATACATTTCAAAGAAACAAAAATATTCCAGAGAGCGCTTGTTTCAGTTGCCATTCTTTCCAAATGAGTGGTGGGTTTTAGTAGCTTTGTTCCTTCACTTTTCAAATCTGCTGCAAAGCCCATGTCCCAGGTACTCACAGTGCCATTATATATTTTGGTGAGAGCGTTTCCTTAAGGCGTTCTGGCCAGATCCCAGTGCAAACAATGATATATTGCTGTTCTAATGACCATCTAGGAACAGCACTGTACAGAATAGAAACTAAAGACAAAGTTGTGTATTACCAGTGTGTGATGGATGAAACAAGCCCTGGATGTAGCTGTCTCTTGTAACTCTCTTGGGAAAGTAAATCTGTCTTGTGTAAGTAATCCATTGTCTGTTTTTTTAAATGTCACTATGAATTAACCTGCTCCTTAAATGTCCTTCCTTGTTAGGTTGTCTGTTGAGAGGGTTAGTGATATCAAAAGTAAGTAACTCTCCTGTTTCCATTTAAAGATTATCATAAATGTTTTCATTATTTAATGGGGGAAGAGTTGGTTTTGTTTTGGTTTTTTTAATGCATGAAGTCCCAGGTGAATGTGAGAAAGACAATGCTCTGTATCAGCTTAAGTTGCATGTGTCAAACAGGAGTCCTGTTTTTCAAAAGGATGAATTAAATCTTAGATTATTGGTTTTGTGCCTTGCAAGTAGGAAATCACAAAATACCTATCCTTGCATCATGAGATTTTTTTACTTTGTATTACAATGCTGACTTTGTGTTATATATGTTCTGTAGGACTATATTTGACACAAAGGAACTTCTGGAATTTGCTAAACTTGGATGCTATTTAGAGTATGACCTATTTGGTACAGAATTTCTTCATTACCAGTTCCATCCTGATATTGACATGCCGAGCGACAGTGAAAGAGTTGCAAGGTATCTGCTTTCATGCAGTTTAAGCTATAGCATTGCCATTGACATATGAATATTATTGGTACTTGTTTTAAGGCCATCACAGAGTGATTCTGCTTGCTGTTCAAAATTTTCTTTTTTCATACTAAAATAATGACTTTTTTTTTTCCTGCTGCTGTCACACCTTTAGAGCAGCATTTATAATTTCTTCTATCTGCAAAGGAAGATGTAGACTTATAGTGTTGTAGAAAGTTGCTTGAGAAGAAGATCAAGAGCTTTTTTAACTTCATTCTCTATCCTAATTCCAAGCTGATCTGGTTGAATTTTATCATTTACTGCATTTATATAGATTGTAAAAAAGGAAAGGCTAGAGATAGTGGATTTATGTTAGGGTTTGGCTTTTGTTTGAAACATAGTATTGGAAACCTAGTGCTGCTACTAGGCGTCATCTGAGCCTGTTACATCGCCTCACAAATGTGCTAACTGAGCAAAACTCACTGCTTGTCTTGCGTGGATTTGATCCTGTGCTTCTGTCCTGAAAACCAGACTTTTTTCTTTCAAGCACTTTATCACCTCTCTTCCCCTTCTCCTTTTGCCCTTTGTCTCTTTTGAAGGATGAGATTCCTGTCTCCTCAGAACTCCCATGCTCCTTACACTCACAATGAAAATATTGGGCCCACTGGCAGGATACCTCTTCCCTGCTTCTCGTCAGCACATGCACTCTCAGCTCAGCTGCACAGCTAATCTGTTGGGCTGTGCTAACACAAGGTTTTGCCAAGGAGATGCATTCCTTCCAGAAACTGTCTGAGACAGGTAGGAACAGCTGGGAATGGGCATCTCACTCCTTCCACTCTGTCCGGAGGTGTGATCCTCCTGTCCTGTTTGTCCACAGTGTCCATGTGCAGCGAAGTGGCAGGTTTCTGAGGGGCGTGCCTTTTTTCCTTCCAGAGTCACAAACAGTTCTTTAATTCTCCTTCATGAGAAAGATTTTACGATGCCTGATCACTAATGAAGTAACTTTCTAGCTTTCGCTTACATTTCAGACATAGCTTCCCTCCCCCTCATTGTCAGATTAACCTCAACACTAATCTTCCCTGTTTTCAGACTCTTCTTTTCTTAAGAAGGTCCCGTGGTTACTATTCCACTTACTACCAAGTCTTTGCTGCTGCTTTTCACACTAGAAATCATTTCTCTGTCTTGAGGGCTCTCAGTCTTGCACTCAGTATTTTAAACTGTTGCAATGAACCCACAGCTTTCACATTTAGAATAGGTAAAGTTGCTCCCCTCCTGTGTGCCTCCTCCCCTGTCCTGTGCCATGGGAGGTCAGCGTGTACAGAAGCACTGTGAGGAATATGTGTAGAAGAATGGACGCTGCCTTGGTTAACAAGTGCTTGTTCAACCGTGGCAAAGTTTTCATTCCATCCATGACACTTGCTCAGTCACCGACGTCTTTCCTTAAACTCTCTGGCATTTGAGTATTTCTTGCAGCAGGCTGTTTATACGAAGAAAATACAAAAAATTTGTCTTCTCATTGTATGGTGTGAATATGTGCATTTGAGTTAGAAGTGCCATTAAATGGAAAAAACTCAATTTTTTCAGGGACAGTTTTTCTTTGAGTCAGAAGCAAGTACTAACTAGACTTACAGGAATGAGCAAAAACCAGCAATGAATATGGAATATAAAGGACCATATGCCTCTCCAACCAATGAAATTAGTCCAAATATGAAAGGAGATGATTCTAAGATGTTTGGTCAGCAAAGAACTTAGTCCCTCCAGTGTCATTGCTCTTACTTTCCGGTTGGCTTGTGGTCTCTCTGTATTTCAGGCTGGAGAAGATACTTGTGATGTTGTAATACTACAGTATATGTAGTGTTGTGCACTATATGGCACTATTTACGGTGTTTTTTTGAAAGATGCTAATATTTTACCAGGATCTGTCTTTCTTGCCTTCTTCCTGCTGCCTATATTGATTTGATCCTGCTACATGTATCTCCTCATAACTAACTGTAATAAAAAGTGGCAGTAAGGGCTTTCAGATACAGTGTAGTTACTTATAAAACTAGTATTTGCTTTCTTGCTGATCAACACACAGTCAGGAAGGTAAGATTTAGAATTTCACAGTGCTGGCAAATGATGGAATTGGGTGCCTTCAGGAGGAATGAGCACTTTCCAGGTCTGGTCTATCTGTCTCTGCCACTTTAATGCTGCAATCCACTGCCAAACTAAATGGAAGCTTAGTGGGAAACTTAACAGTCATGCAATACAGGAGTTCAGACATCCACCGAATAAATTCTAAAAAATGAGCTGAGCAAAGGATTAAGGTTACCAGAGTGAAATGTGGAACAGAAGGACTTCTTGTAGCAGACTTGCTACAAGGGAGTGGCCAGAAGGATCACTTCTTTTTCCAAGCTGACTTCTTGTCATTTTGCCAACTGTGTTTAGCTGGGCCGCCACAGTAACTCCTCTTATTTCCTGGTATATGCTAGCACTGTGCAATGCCTGTCTTATTTATCTTCTTCTTTAATGAACATCTTTGAAATGTGTTTGGATGATAACTGTCTGTATGGAATATGATGCTGACAACTTCAAATTTTTATTACCCTGGTTTGCTAAATGGGAATTAACTAAAGATGTGGAAGTATTTGTGTAATTGAGCCAGGCTTCTTAAATGACCTGTCACACACAGGGTCTGGTCATTAACAAATGTAATGGGACTAGCTTTGTGACAGCAGCAAGAACTAACCTGCTGAAAAGGAGTTTATTTAGGAAATTACTGCTTACTCATATATAGAAAACTTGTGTCCCATGCTTGGTGATGCTGAAGCTCTTGAATTCCTCCGTGGACTTAATGGGACTGGGAATGCAAAGTCATGCGCCAACTGGAGTTTTCCTTCTCCACTTTGAGATGTGTAGTGGTATGTTTTCAGAGGTGGGGTTTTTTTCATTCAATAAAGTATGTGTTTTAATTTAAATTAAGTATAAGGAATATGTCTTCTGAGGACCTAAAAATAAGTATTTTCAGTTATAACACAGTCCAGCAGTACAGTAATGTGAAAAACGTAAATCCTGCCCAGTTCTGTGCTGTTGCAGAGTGAGAACCTTTCACTGACGGATGTGCTTTTTACTTTTGCAGGATTCGTATGCTGATCGATGAAGGCTATGAAGACAGAATTCTGATTGCTCATGATGTGCACACTAAGAATAGGTTGATGAAATATGGAGGTCATGGATATTCACATATCCTTAAAAATATAGTTCCTAAAATGCTAATTAGAGGCATATCCCAAGATAAAATTGATAAAATACTCCTAGCAAATCCAAAGCGGTGGTTGACTTTTAAGTAGGAATGATGAGTAAATATTCGTATTTTATAGGGAAGCTTGATAAAATTCAGATTTGTTTCAGGAGAGCACTCATTTTAAAACTTGGTTCTTTTCAGAGAAACTGGAAGTTATTCATTAGATGCGAACAAACTGATTATGACTTTTCTTTTTAATTAGAATGACAAAATTATGTATTCTCTCTGCATTTTCTCCTAAAAGTCTGTTCATGAATGATTTACTGGGTATGAGCCTACCTGCAAAGTCTTTTCAATTGAAATTTTAAAATTTTTTCTAGAGAGTAATCTAATACTATTATTAGATATTACCCAAAAATATTTTTGAAGATGCATCATCTGGACTTTGAAGGAAATTATGGTTTTCAGTTAAATTCCCCTTCTCCAGGGGGTGATTTTAATCCTTGTAATATTGACAATCTTCTAATTATCCTTAGATTCTTTAAATAGTGCTTGATAAAAGCCTGGGGTTTTTAAATAGCTTCCATAGACAACAGAAGGCAAAAGGAATCTCAAATAATTCTGAAAAGATGTTGTTTCTTTCTAGTTTAACAATTTACGTATTTTTAACTGAAAGTGTAAAAAATACATGGAAAAATACATTTTTGAATAAAGCAATTTGATGACCTTTTAAACTGTGTGCAGTATTATTACGTATGTCTTTTTTTAATCGCTTTGATTTTTTATCCTGAGCTTTTGGAATCTCACAGCGATCATGCGAAACTTCATGCCGACCAGCTTCTTTTTGTAAGGATGCAACACCAAAAGTCAAAATAAATTACATAATACGGTTTTAATGAGTTGTAATAGTTATAACAAAGGTTGTGATATAAGTCTTTACAAATCAGTATATCAAGATATGATGAAAAAGGAAGAAATGTTTGCCTTATATGTGTTTTTCACATAAAGTGTGTTCTTTGCTCTTGTCTAACCAGGGCAGGTGATTTATCCAAAAAATGGTCTTATCCAGTAGCAGTGGTAGCCCGATTTCAAAAGCTTCTTCAAATTTGACCATATATGTCTTGTAGTGTTGAGCTTTTCCAATAAATACCTCAGTAAATATGCATTGCTAGTTGTAAATGATCTCTAGCTTGGTACGTTACTGTTTGATACTACATAGAAAATCTCTAGCTACACTGCTGTTGTGAGTGCGCTAACCAATAAAAGCAACAGTGGAATGAACAGACATGAAATCAGTTACACATCTGTTATTAAAATACATTACCTTGTAGAAAAAAAACAGGAGTAATCACTACAATGTATGGATATAGGTTGGCACTTTGTCATAAAGTAAAAGCATTAACCATTCTGGTGAGATAATACACAAGCAGCTGGCAGCACAATGTCCCTTTATAAATCCTAGATGAGTTAGACTGGCGATCCTCTCAGTCAGCCTAGACTAACTTGGCATTTATTTTGAATTGGACAACTCTAAACAGAAACAGAAAGAGTAACGTGTTCTGTTTAAGAAAAGCTTCACTCATTCAAACAAGAGATTTTGAGAGAGATTCGTAAAATCTTCGTCAGACTTTTGCTGGGCAGCCAGCACTGAAGAGCTCTTATGTCACAGTGGCAGACACTTTTGACATTTTAGTGCAGATAAATCTGAGTTTGTACCCTTAGTACATTAGACAAGGTTGCTTTTGGCAAAGCACATGAAATAGAAATGCTAGGGGTAGCCTCTATTACTCTTCAACAATTTATAGAAATGTTACCTTGATTTTGCCAAAATGTTAAATAACGTAACCAACTGTGCTAAGGAGCTAGTTAATTATCTTGCTAAAATTTAGGCTTAGAATGAAATCTGCAAGTTTTAACCTGAGAGAAATAGACAGCCTCCCCTCCCAAAACCAAAACAAATAATAAATCCATTTTCTGAATAAAAATATTCTGTGGACATTATGGGTATGACTGATTTTAAAGCATTTTTATAACTATGTAACTCATAGTACCTGTGTTTAGTTTAATTCTCCAAGCCATTAATCCTTTATATGGATTAAACTCCTTTGAGACTTTATATATATATTTTTTTTTATATATATATATATATGAATGAGAAAAATAGGTTTTAATACATGCTTTTTTTTTGCATGTAAATATCTGCTTCTTTCTTTGCATATGTGTTATCATTTTTGGTAATATGCTTATCTGTGTCCATTTCATAGGCACGCCTTACTACAAAGTGTAACTAGCTACCATGGAAAAGGTCTGTGTGACAACATTTTCTCACGTGTCAGATCTCCCACTCTTACTTGGTGGGAATAATCCCACTAACTTCAGCGAGACAGGACACCTAAGACAAATAAGGTTTTGACCCATTATATTCCTACAAAATTCTAGTTGAACATCTGCAGTATGTTAAGCCATAACTATTTTATTAAAAATAGTACCCAAGTACAGACTAAGTGCTAAAAGACTAATGAATACTAATTGCTGCAAAGAAAAAACTCTACCTTAGTCTGAGGATGTGGATGCCAGGCTTGCTAAATATTTACACAACTAACCATCAAGAATGGGCCTGTAATAATTGTCTAAATATATATTTACACGTTTACAAATTAAAAGCCAAATCCTTTTTCCACTAATATCAATGGGAGTTTTGCCATTGGCTTTGGTGGAATCAGGGATTTGGTCCAATAGAGTTTGTCAACTGTTACATTTTTCAGGAAAAAGAAGTGTTTCTTCTATCCTTTTTCTTTTAGAATACAGCTAAAGGGAAGACAAAATTTAAACAACTCCACTGGTTTGATTTTATGTTAAAAGTCTAATGTAAACCTACAAAGCAGGAACATTGAGTTAAGGCTTGAAGCTGATTAGTTTCTAGTTTTAAGTGGAAGGATAAGAAAAGTACAAGGCAAACAATTCCTTTGGAGAGAGAAAGTATATTTTGATTACCTCTTCCTTTTATTGTAAAATCATTCCTCACCACAGTATGAGTGGACTCCAAGCATCATTGTTAGCAAGTAAGTCACAAGAACCAAAGCTGAAGTATGGATAAAGCAGCAAGATCATAACACATCAAAGTATCATATACACTGAAGAAATAACTCAGCGTCCTTAGGTGGTTTCTTTTTCTATAAAAATTTGATCTATGTAGGACTTCATTCACATGGACACTAACAATGAGGAAGTATTTGCTTTGGCGGTAGTGGATCGCACATCTGTTTAACGTGTTTTGTAATTTTTTAACATAAGGTTTCTCTGTGTTGTACAGATGTGAATCAGGTAGCATTCGACTTTTTTTCCCCGCTACTGAGGTGTTCGGTGGTCACTCTTTGCTGGGGTGCTTGTTTCATTGACTTTTGCCACGCAAATCCATTGCTTAGAAGAGCAAGCTTCATTTTTGGACTGGTTTGGTGGGTCTTTTTACTCATTTTCAGTCGGCATAAATAATAAATCCAGAAAATGTGCTGTATTTGTTGTTGTTTCCTCCATGTGCTTTTCCTCCATCTAATTTAATGTAAACTTCATCTCCTGGCTCCAAATGAAGAACCACACTGTTACTGGCATAGTCGTAGTTCTGATCAGCATCCTGAGCAATCGCACTAGCTCGAACCTACATAAAATACATAATGAGTGGTTAAGAAAACTCAGACAATTCTTCCTGCATGATGAAATCAAAGCATATCCACAACGTTTTATTCAGCATGCATGAATTGCCACTTCAAATGTCTGGCAACATATATTGTAGTTTTTTTCCTATGGTTATTGCTTATTTTCTCCTACAATACAACATCTGAAACTAAAGCAGTAATGTGCTCCTTTCTCAGTCATCTGATTAATACACAACTGCTTGCACTCCTGTAGATGTTTGGAGCCTTTTTAAATATATGCATAATAATAGCTGGAGTTCGGAGAACTGAATCTGGTCATGTGCCAGTTTTACATTGGTGTAACTTTTATTTCAGTGGGACAAGTGATTGACATTGGTGAGGATCCACAGTGAGGCCCTATTGATACCAGGCTGGACTTTTTCCAGAGGCGATTTATTGTCATACTACTAATAGGATCATGCTGCAAAAAGAATCCAAAAAGTACACACACACATGCACACACTCCAGTGCACACAAGCAGGTAAGGATCCTAGCTGGTGTTTGGGAAAACTGTTATTGCCACGTTTCAGTAAGCAAACATTTAGTTTCTCTGTGTTGCAAGAGATGCACATTTGAAAAATCAGACGAGTCACTTGCTTTAAGAGGTTTTGGAATTTACAAGGAATTGAGGACATTTCATTTGCAGCTTTCACTTAAAGACACATTTTTTCCCATTTCTCCCTTGCTATTCCACTACTGTTTAAATTTGACATTGCTAGCAAAGTGGAAATAATCTGTAACTTCAAGATGTATGTTGGTTTCCAGCAATGAACAGCCTGTGCCTTTGTAAATTTCCAAATCATTTATATATAATTTGACCCTGTTTGGTAAAATATTTAAGCTTAGTTGTATGTGATTTATTTCAGTGTAACACATCATCTGCTCGTTGCTTGTCTTTGTTCTAGCGTGGTTACAGAGCAGTAAGTGATTTAGTGGTACTGCAAACCTGAACTAAGTAATAATGCATGACTTGGCGTACTATATGTGGGATTTTATCTGTTCTGAATTGAAAAAATAGGCTATAAGTCACAAATTTTCATGGATTCCTTTCAAAGTTTAAATGATAAATTTCCAAATTAAATTTTCATGTGATATGTTCTCACATTAATATTGAAATGTTAAAAAGGAGGGGGTTCTTTACCATGCACGATCTTATGGCATTATGCAGCTTAAAAATCACAGTAGCTGGAAATTCTTTATACAACCTGTAAGAAGAGTGAGAAAGGCTTAAAGGACTTACAGTGGTGTGACAGTCTGCAAATTTAAATTGATACATGGCATGATGATAAACCACAACTATTTCAGGACTTCTTGATCCTGAATTGCCTGGTGTTGTTTACAGAGGTGATCTATTTTGCTAGTGTTTAAGCAATAATTATTCTAAGCAGAGGGTATTTCCTCTGGATTAATGACTAGCAGGGTGGAGTTGAAGGCTCTGGGCCATTAACCCTGGAAATAGCCTCCAAAGAAAATAACGGGCTGAGACTGTTGCTGGTAGTGTAAATAGAAAGGGCATATGGGAAGGAGTGAAAAGGCTATAGATGAGTTAGAAAAACTTTCATAGAGAACTAGTATCTTGCATGCTGGTAAGCAAAATGGTTTAAATTACTTTCCAAATTCCCATTTACATCATAATGAAATGCTACTTTGTGGATTTGTCTAAAATGTAGTTTTTCTGTGGATAGTAAAGGAGAATTCAAATTGTATTAGTGACTATCCTAAGGGAGTCAGCATAGGGACACTGACTACAATAGCAATGGGTATTTCATTTTTAAGATTCTGGATAGTACATACTGGCTGAAGAAAAAAGATCCTGCGTATTGAAAGTCTAGAAACCAAAGTGTAGTTCTTAACTGCCCTATGTATAAACAAATGTCCTGTAAGCTCCACTGTGCTATTCTTAGAGGTTTTACCGCCTTGTTTGGTTAGCCAGAGCAATTTCTTTTTAAAGACTGGGAGAACAGTCTCAAATGAATTATCAGCGTACTGCTGCAAGAGGGTAAATGTATCTCGAAATTAAACCATTAACGCACTATCAATTTCATAAGTTGCATGACTGCTCACCTCATCTTTTGTGAAGTTAACACTCTCAGGTTGCACAGACATACTAGCTAAGCTACGTGATCTCAGCAGGTCCCTGTTCAAGCTTTATAACTATTAAAGGAGGCAATGTGTTAACAGTGGAGACCTTGAGGTTCCTCCTGTGCATTGCTTAGGAATGTTTTTTTTTTTTCTGTAAGTCATACACTCTTCCAACGATTTGGGTTTTTTCATTGTTAGAAAACACTGAATTTATAATGTTATCTTTGCCAGACTCCATTTAACGACTTCCAAAATCTCTGAGCTTTCTTACAAAAATACACAAAAAGTTAACTGCTACCTCATCATATCAGCGTCTAGTGTTTCAAGAATAAACCATAATCAAAAGGAGACACTGCTGCATTAAAACTGTGCGCTGCGTGTCAATTTTAAATAGTTTGTATGCAGATATTTACCTAAATACTTATCTTTGCATAGATATATACAAATATATACATAGAACCCCCGTCCCTTTTTTTTTTTTTTTCCTTTGAATCCCTGCAAGTTTAATTTGTCTCATGTCTGGTACTGGAAGCAGTTACATTTAGGAACAGTTAGACTTCAGGCTGAATATTTATAATCAGTCACTTTTTAAAAAGTACTGGCATGTATTTATTTCTCAAGGTTTGGGAAAATAAACACTTTAAAACATTACAAATAGGCGTCAAAAACAGATTAATGTTTTAATTGCAAGTAAAATGGCATTCTCGCCGTGGACGGTATTGCCTTTGTATGAATAAATCAAAGTGAATATATTACGATGTACTATGTTCTACTAGTCCTGGTTTATCTGCTGAGGTAGTATTTATGGTAGACATTTCGTAATTTAATTAATTGCTGCTGATGTCCTCATTATTCTGTTTTCGCAGTCCTTCTGAGGAGCCATAAACAAAAGGTTAAGTGGCGTACCAGATTAATTTACCGGCCGGCGATGCTCCCGCCGGCGCTGAGCACCGAGGGCCGTGCAGCGGCTGCCGGCGCTTGCCGGGGGAGGAGACAGGCAAACGAACGAGCCCCTCCGCGACCTGCGAGGCGCGGCGGGGACACGCAGCCCGATTTGCAGTCCTATGGACGCTGCCTAGAGCGGATCAGCACCCCCCCCCCCCCCCCAAGCCCACCCCGCCGGAGGGTGAAAAGCCCGGGGGGAGCGGCAGCGCTGGGCTCCGGGCTCCCCGAGCCTGGGAAAGCCGGCGTCCCGGCCCCGTAGCCCGCTGCGCGCCGGCAGAGCTCAGGCAGCGAACGACCTGTTGCGCGGCCGGTCCCTCGCCCTGCCGCCGCACGGGGGGCCGGGGGACCGGCGGGAGCACCGCGGGGCTCCCGGAGACACGGGAAAGCGCGGGCACAGCGCGCTCCCCGCCGGGCAGCCAGCGCCGGAGGGATGGCGGTATCGCTAAGCGCTGTCGTAACTAGGGCCGACCTATCTGTGTTTGTTAGCCACGTAGTGAAGAAGCGCAAAATCGCGGAGAACGGCTCCCCGGGGACAATGTTACAGGCACAGCCTCCGCGAGCGCGGTGGCAACGTTTATCCTCATTAGAATGGGTGATTCCTCCGTCCTTCAGACGGTAGCATCGCAAGATCTTCAATTATCTCGAGCGTTTCCATCCTGCCGCGGGGGGTGCCGGCAGACCTCGGGCCGTGCCCAGCCCGCCTCCCTCCGCTGCTCGGTCCGCCAAGGGGCGAGGTCTGCGGACGCCTAGCTCGCCCGGTTACCGGCTCTCCCTGCCAGAGGGAAACCTCGCTCCCCGCCGGCGGCTGACCGTGCCAAAATCGGCGCCCCGCTGCGTGGGAGCCCCGTCCCGTGCCGTGGCTGCTTTCCTCCCCCACATCGCATCCTTTCCCCACCCAGGACCACCCTCCCCTCAGCTCACCCGCCGCCCCCGGCTCCCCTTCCTTCCCCGGGGAGTTTCCCCGCCCTGGGGGAACACCGGGCCCCGGCCCGGGCTCCGCTCGCCCCCGCGGGGGGCAGCGCTGCCTGCGCGACCGCCCCGGCCGCCCCCCCCCGCTCCCGTGCCGGCCGAGCTGTGGGCAGCGCTCCGCGGCCGCGGGCTGGCCGGGACGGCAGCCCGCGCCGGACGGGGGCACCGGGCGCCGGGCAGGTGCCGCTCCGAGCGGGCTGGGAGCGGGCGCCAGCGGCGTGACTCCGCGGGAAAAGAGTGCACGGAGTCCGCCTTCGCCCGGCGGCCCGGGGCGACCTGCGCGGAACCCCTCAGGGGTCCTCGGGCTCCCGAGGCGGAGCGGGGCGGCGCAGCGCGCCTCGGCCCCGGCGCTGCCCGCAGGGTCACCGCCGGCTGCGGACCGGCGGGCGCCGGCTCCCCTCGGCTCCCCCGGCGGCTCGCCCTGCCTGCGGGCCGCCCGGGCTCGGGCCCCGCTCCCCCGCCCCGCACCCGCGCAGCCTCCAGCGGCCGCCCGGCCCCGGCTCCCCCTCCCCGCCCGCCGCCCGCTTCCCGCCCTTCCCGCGCCGCTCCGCTCCGCTCCGCCCGCTCCCCTCAGGCAGCCCGGCTCCGCCCGGCCGCCCGCTGTCCTCGCGGCACCCGCTCCCCTCACGGTAGCCGGCTCCCCTGAGGAAGCCCGGTCCCCCCTCAGGAAGCCCGGGTGGCCCCTCAGGAAGCCCCTCACGTCCCCGGCTGCCCCCGGCGCCCGGCGCGGCGCCCACCTGGTTGTTCTTGCAGAGGTCGGCCCACATGCTGGTGCCGTCGCCGCCCCGCATGAGCACATGGTAGGTGAAGAAGTAGATGCCGGGGATGGAGCAGGTGAACTTGCCGGTGGTGGGGTCGTAGTGGTTGCCCAGGTTGGTGACCACGTCGTCGAACTTGAGCACCTCGTAGCCCTCGTGCTGCCGCTTGAGGCCGGCGTAGAAGGCGATCTTGGGGACGGTGCTGTAGGTGGCGGCGCTGATGGCCCCCGCCGCGTTCAGCCCCGGCGCCCCGGGGGGGCCCGGCAGGCCCTGCCGCCCCGGCTCGCCCTTCTCACCGGGCGGGCCCACCGGGCCGGGCGGCCCCGGCTCTCCCGGCGGGCCGCGGGGCCCCGCTTTGCCCGGCCGGCCGGCCTCCCCCTTGGGCCCCTGGATGAAGGTGGGCAGGGACTGCATGAGGCCGCGGTCGGGCGTGGCCGCCGTGCTGGGCGCCTTGGTGCCGCCGTAGGGGTCGCAGACCATGCGGCAGGTGCCCAGCATCTCGTAGTGCGCCGAGGTGCCGGCCGAGCTGACCAGCACCGGGATGAGGATGACCAGCAGCAGCACCATCACCACCCCCAGCGCGCCGGCCGCGATCAGCCGCCGCCTGCTGCCCACCAGCCGGCTCAGCGCAGGGCGATCCTCTTGCCTGCTTTTGGACAAAATCTTGATGGTTGGCGGGGGACCTCCTCAGAGCCGAAAAACCGCCGAGCCCGCGCGAGCTCGGCTCCCCGGGGGCTTCGCCGCCCTCCCGCTGCCGCCGGCGGCGGGGGCTCCCGCGGGTCGCGGCGCTCCGCGGCGGCCGCTGCAGCCGCCGGGCGGGCGGGCGGGCGGGCAGGCGGCGGGGAGAGGACGAGGGAGAGCGAGCTGCCGCCGCGCCCCGGCCGCCCGCACTTTTATCCTCCCGCTGGCGATCGACTTTTTTTTTTTTTGCAGGCTGTGCCAGTCCGAGTCAACTTTCCCTGGAACTTGCCTTTCCTCTCGCGATCGCCCCGCTCGCCCGCTCGCGCTCTCTCTCTCTCTTTTTTTTTTTTTCTTTTTTTTTTTTTCTCTCTCGCAGAGACGACAGTCCTCAGCGGAGACGCGCCTCCCGGCCGCCCCGCGGCCGCCCCGGTGCCCGCCGCCGAGAGCCCGCGCCGCCGCGCCGCGCCGGAGCCGGAGCCGGAGCCGGAGCCCGAGCCCGAGCCGGAGGGAGAGCGGGATCCTGCCCGGGTGCCACCTGCCAGGAGAGGAGGAGGCTGACAAGCGCGCTGGAGCAATTTATAGGCACCCAAAAGCGCAGGGGAAAGGGGAGCTGCTTTGGCATCTCATCCCAGCATCTGCTCCGCTCTTCCCACTCACAGAGAGTTTGGCATTACTCTGGCAGTGTGGGAAATATATATTTTTTTTCCTCTCTCCCTCCCCCACCCCTCCCGCAAACGGATGAACAGCGAAATCGTGAGCCTCACTCACTAGCTGTATCTTGCGATGACAGCTCTTTCTGGAACAGACCAAAAGGAAGAGATGTGCTTAGCAGCCTCTGGGTACCCTTCAGGTCACCGATCGAGAATTAAAAGGTCAATCCACCTCCTGCTTAACGCTATCCTGAGGCCACCCTGCCGTATTAGTGTTTTCCGGGAAATACCGCTTTAAATGTAGGGATGCTTTACAGTTACCGATTGTCCAAGTGGAAGTTATTTGAAAATACACCTCCCACCTCGCACAGTAATAGAGATTAGCATCTCTCACAATTTCGGATCTCCCTCTTCCCCCCTCCCCGATTACAACCATAAAGGCAGAGAAGGAAAGCGTTCTTTCTGTGAATTAAAATTGACATACTCATCACTGGCTGCAGTGTTTCCCGGTGTTAAAGCCAGCCATCGCTTTGCTAGCAAACTGACACCAAGGGAAAGAGTTCCCTTTTGTTTAGAAGCTGAAGGAAGGTGTGGGGCATATGCAGATCAACAGATGCCTGGACCTGAGAAAAAGGTCTCTGGCTTAACTTGGGGACAGCAGAGCGTTTTGTTAAGTCTTGTGGTTTTCTTCTTTTTTTTTATGTGTGTGTGTGTGAAAGGTTTCTCCTCCCCCAAGGGCTGGCGAGCACCTCTGTGACTGAGTGGGAAGGTGAATGTGCAATATTAGTGGCATTTCTCCCGAGAAAATATTAAGGAACTTGCCCTGCTTACAGATATACAAGGTACACAAAGAGCTGTTTAAATAAACAAACAGAATTGATTCCTAAATCATACTTCTGTATTCAGGAGCAATGGACGTCAATCAAACGTGGGTGACATTTGCCTGTCAATACAGGGATGATGGGTGGAAAGAGTGTGACTTATTACAGCAAGGCAAGAATCGGAAATGAGCAACAGCGGCAAATAGGACAACAACCAAATAATAGCATCTCCAGCGATGATCAGAAGGCTGTGATCTTGTCTTGGATTTTATTAGCACAAATCCCCTCTCCCCTCACCCGTTCTCTTTTCTTTTCTGTTCCACAACACAATAAGGTCAAACAAGCAGGCAGTGGGAAACAAAGATTCATTGATTCTTCCTTTTAAGCAGAAATGTCAGCAGCTCCTTTTGCTCTTTCCTGAGAGACTCAAAGGCAGCGAGTGGGTCCATGCTGCGTAGAAATGGGCCAGCCCAGCTCCTTATCTCCCCAGAAAACTCCCGATAAACCTTCCATTTCCCGCACTTGTAAATATCCCTTCCTTCCCCCCCCCCCTTTTTTTTTCTTTCTTTCTTTTTTCTTTCCTCTAATGCTCTGTCTTAAAAAAATTCTTTATCTGGCACTGACACAAGCTAGCCAGTTACCTCAGCTAAGGGCTTCCCCTCAAGACCCAGGAAGGCAGTTGAACACACTTGGAGGTTTATGTTCATATCTCATCGCTCTCTTCACCCCATAGGAAAGGGCTTTCAGCACTGCTCTTTCGTCTGGGCAGGAAAAAAAAGAAAAGTTGTGCCAAGAGTGACAGGTCCATCTCAGCTTGTGGCTGAGCCCTTGAGGCATTGTATTTAGTCATCCCTAACCCAGGCGGTTTTCGTGACATCGGGATGTGCGTAAACCTCTATTGCAATGGCCGTGTTACACAATGGGAAAACAGCAAATCTCTTGCCTTCAAATAGACACAAACCTATCGTGGTCTGTCAAGCCATAGTGATGCTGGGTGACTTACTGGCACCAAGCACACCCTCAGTTCCTTACTCCAGCTATGATAGGCCTGATTTTTAAAGCCAGGTCCTACCTACCATACCAACCATGTTTACCTTCTTAATAGACAGTTTTATCCTCATGCATACTGCCAAGAATGCTCATTTACTCTAGACTCTTGACTTTTTCCCAAAGAAGACCTGTGAGCCAGCTGCAAAAATCACAGCCTGAGTAAGCAGAATAGAGAGAAGGGGGCAAGTACTGGTGCTGGGTTGTCAGTGGAGCTTGTGTGTTAGCTGGGAACATAATCTGGGACCTTGAATGCCAGGCCAGTGCTTTAGTTACCAGATTATCCTTGGTTCCCAAAGAAAAAAATATATTTTCCAAGGAAACTAAGAAAGAAACTGCAGGCCTCAGAATTTATGCACTGGAGGCCTCAGTAGTCTGGAGAAAAGTTAAAAGGAAATGTAGAAACCTCTGTTTACTACGGGACCTTTGTTTTCCTGAAGTGGTATGTCAAAGCATTGATTTGCTGTAATTAAGGCTTGGGTAGCATTTATGTTATAATATAATATCCTCTCTATGCTAAAGGCTAACAGTCAAGATTGACAGTCCATTCTTAATAGAACCATTGTACCTACATGAGCTGCTGCCAGTCTTAATGTGTTAAATTTCTTTGTATTTTAGAAGCCCTCTTGCAGGCTTGCTCCAGCCTTTCAGCCTGTTTGCTTCCCTCCAGGTTCTCTGGGCCTTTATGCATTCAGACCTGCAGTTGGTGTTCAAGCTGTATCCCCCTGCAGCTTCTGCCATTTGAAACAGCTTTCTCACAGCTCTTTTCCTTACTGACTAATTAGTTAATGTTCATACAGAGCCTTAAAGATGTACAGCATAACATCCATGTCCATTTTACACGTGTGCCGCTGCCTCAGCACTGAGATAGGGAAGAACTAGAGAAAACCATGTAAGAAGGTATCCACTGGCACACAGGGGAACATGTTCTGCACTTGCCAGGCACAAAATGGCTCCTTATGCCAGCAGTGCTAAATTCAAAGGGTTAGCCCAGGAAAAAATACTCTGCGAGAAAGGGCAATCCTTTACCAGTTACAGTGAGCAGGAGTAAGGTAGAAAAAAGGCATATGCCGAACAAAGTAGTGTTCGAATGCTGTGCCAAGTTCCATACTGCTTCTGCTCACTCCTATCTGCATCTGTTTTGCTCTTGCTTATATTTTAACTCTTTTTTTGTTATTATTTTAGAGAAGCATTTTGAATTTCAGTGAACTCGAAAATTAAGGCTTTGCTACACTGTACCTTTATAAACACTGGTTTAACTATGTATGTAAAGATCAGCATTTCAACCTGGATACCAGTGGTATGGTCAAGGAACAACATGCACTCACCGCAACAGGTAAGTGGGTCCAATGCTACAAAATAAAATATGTCATAAAAGGGGAAAAAAATATTCATATCAGTATAGATGGCTCAAAGGTACCATGGTGACATGGTGGTGACACCTTTGCTGCTATCCTAAACCATTCCTGGTATTCTATTTCACTTCTGTTCACCCAGTTTGCTAAAATCTCAGGGCTGGCACATGTGACGTAGTAGGTCCTGGTAAGGACCACATCCTGCACCAGTTTTGGTAGAAGCTCGTACAGGCAGCACTAACTAAGCTCTACCAAAAACTTGTTTTGGTCAGCATGACTGAAGACCATCTGTGTTTATAGCGATGCAAGTTGCCCACTGGGTTCTTTCATAAAATTAAGATTTTCATGCTCGTGGAAGGAAAACCAGCTTCGGTGTACAAGAGAAAAAAATTGTTTTTCTGATTTTTTGGAAGATTTTACCTGTCCTTTGGAATGTAGGAAGTCCTTCTGCAGGGTATTCTCTGCGATTTTGGGATTTAAGCCATTTTTGTGTGTGTGTGATTGGAAATATTCTAGATTAAGTTTTATCATAATTAATAATGCCCTTTGAAGATCAGCCTCTGAACGTGAAGGCAAACAGGAAAATGATCCAAAGAAAATGTGTCCAGCCTTGAAAGGCTTACAACCACTTTTCAAATCTGAATGAGGGGGGAATTCAGGGAGGGCTGTCACTAAAGTGACAGGGCTCAACAAGGAGAATTTGCAAATAAATTCCACATATATCTTCCTTTTTAGTTTTTAATCTGAAAAGATCAGTCAAACATGACTGGCTACTTGGGAGGGGGAGGGGGGAATTAAAATGGAAAGATCGGTACCCGAGTCATGTATATCATGTTTTGACTGATGAATTACCGCAGATATAAAAACATAACTGTGTATGTAAAAATAAGTCTTAAACACATAGGGAGCTAAAGATTACACATTCAAGTGACCAAGTTTAAGGATATAAAATAATCATATATGACACTTGATAATTGCCAACATAAATAGCAGTAATTAACCATAAAAGATACTCATGACTGCAAGTGCCCTTGTTCATTCCAAAGATTAAACCAGTAGTTGCAAGCATAAAAGATTGTTCTTGCAGGTTTCTCCTCTCCTTTCCCACGTGCCTGCAAGCCTCCTTCTCTCTTTGTCTTCTCTCTCCTCCTTCGCTCCCCATGACCTAAGGTGGCAAATACGAAGCTGTAGTGATGCATGGGAAAGTGTACAGTCAACCTTGGGAGTATTTTTTGATAGTGATGCTAGTACTTCTTCACCAGTCCCAGTGGTGCCTGACCAGTTGCTTGCTCTTGCACTGGTGATGGTATAGAACTGCAAGAGCTGTACCTAGTGTCAGCTTCACGGTCTCTGGGTAAAGCTGCACCCACTGAGATCCTTTTTCTGATCTGTCACCCCTTCCAAGTGGCAGGTCCACGCTTTCCTTTGCAGGAGGAGCTGTGATTTGGACAGTTTCTAGCGAGGTCACTAAGAGCCGTGGTGCTATGGAGGTGCAATTGAGCAATGCTTGCACCAACCAGTGAATGCCTCCTCCATAAATAGCCTCAATTTGCCAACAAGTGCACTGCATTTCAGGAACTGGATTTCAAACAATGGGTTTTTTTACACAGCACTTCCACCAGCTTTCTTCACAGGAGCCTGGGCATCCAGTGCCATGATAGTGTCTGCTTGCAGCAGGGTCCAGCTCACAGTCTGGGTCAGCTGTACTTGCTGAAAACACCCTTTTTCTCTACACACCCCACCTCTCCCTTCCTGTAGGGTGGGCATTTTAACTCATCACCCTTTTTTGATGTAGAAGTCTTGGCTTCTGCAACCGCCTATATAACCATATCAGTGGTTGCGATTTTTTCATGTAGGCTTTCTTCTTGACCCTGCCTTAACTCCCTTCTGATCAAATTCCATAGCAGATAACCTGTCATAAGCAGGCACACAGAAGAACTCACAATGTTCATTAATAAACCCCAAAATACAGAGATATTCATAAGTACTATTAAATCAAGGAGTATTGCTAATAGTGAAGGCTACAGTGTCGGCATTCTTATGAAGATGTAAATAGTAAATGCAAAGGGGTGGAAGATAAATGCCTCTAACATGGGAGTAAGATTAAACAACCACTTTGTCCCTGCTTAAAACTACACCAATAAGCAAAGGCGTAAATCATGTTGCACTTCTATTAAAAATTATGTCAGTTGTTAGAGTCAATCAGGAGGAGATTTCCAGGTGATTTACCCATCAGGATGATTTTGGTTACCTTTGAAGTGGTTATTAGGCTGCCAATGCTATTAAAAAGAGATGTTAGGGGAAAAAAGCAAGAGCAGAGACAAGCTTTTCTAAACTGTCATCTGCGATTCACCCTTCTTCCTCCAAATCTGAAAGACTCCCTTTCCATTGTTCTACCAACCCAGCAATCTCCTGGCGTTTCATACCGGAGTCCTTTATATTCATCAGGAGGTTGATGGATGGGCAATAAGAATGGATAGCTGGGAGTGGAAAACTCAAAATTAAAATCCCCAGAGTGGCAAGATGCCCAAGAGATTTATTTTTTCTTCTGTCATCCCCTCAACTGATTTTCTTTTTGTGCCTGATTATTGATTTCTGGGGTAGTTAATGGTGTAATTTACTTTGCAAATTGCAATTACTTCTGATCATTCATTTTTCTTCCTATTTGCTTCATTAGTTAAAGCAGGAGACTCTTTGATCCTAAACAATCTTTACAACAAAATGGCATACAGTGGACTTTGGCATGATCCTGCAAGATGCTGAGCCTTTGATTATTATGGTAGCAAGTGTGCTCAGAATTTTGTGAAATTTGGCCTCGCTTCGTTAAAAAAAACTATGTTGTAACATTGATCTGTAGGCCTGATGCATTGCAGATCAGGAATAGCTCCACTGAAGTAAGTTGTAAACTGAGAAGTTAACTAATGCATGTGAGATCAGCATTGGGTCCGCTTTTTGCATCATGGTCAGAGAGCTGCAAAGCACAAGGAGACACAGTGAGTACTCTCATCCCCAAAAGGGACTGATTATGCCTGCACAATGAGGAAGGGACCAGGAAGTTTCCTCGCGGCATTGTAGAGATATGAGCCACGCAGAGGAACCATTGTGTGTGTTTCCCAGCATAATGTACTGCCAATGCCATTATTAATAGGCTATCCTGTACTGGATGTAACTTTGGGTTTGGTATTTGTAAATTTAACTTACATTTGTGCATTTAGCAGTAACAGCAAGAAAAGGATGCAGATTAGAGAGAAAAATCGAAGTATTTACCACCTTTTGAGATATGCATGTGTTCCTACACAATACATAAATTTTCAGCTAGGCTGTTGGTATTCTTTCTATACAGCAATAAAACTCTAGTATGAACAATTACTGCACAAATCCAAAAAGCATTAGGTGAGAAGAGGAATGTGACTGGCTAGAGAGCGTGTCTACCATCTGGGGACTGAGATTTTCTACTCTTTGGGAAGATAAAATCTCAGCTGGAATTTTCCTTTCATGTAGTGAGACACTATACATAGGTTTACAATATGCAGAGACACACACATGCCCATGCACATGTACGCACACAAACGTAAAATAGAAATGTGTATGTTTTTCTGGAATCAGAACTGAACACTAAAACCTGCGGTTACCACAATTCAGCAACCTGCTATTTTGTATTTTATTGTTTAAACGTAATCCAGAAGAGCAAGATAATATACACAATATTCCATGAAAATATTGGCGTGCACATGGAGTTACTCTACTGAACTAATTGATAGAGTGCCAAATATTGTTTGCACTTAACACATGAGCGACTCCATTGGCCTGAAAGGAGCCCTCGCTCCTGTATTACTGTGCAGTGAAGCTCATTGAACTTATATTAGAGTTTCACTGCTGTTTATGAGAACAGAATTTAGCCCGGAATCTTCTGTTTAATTAACTTTAAATCGCTAATGTCAGTCTTTAAATATCTAAAAGAGGCAAGAATCTTTTATCGAGTTTAATGCCTGGGAGAGAGAATGAAACGGGAAGAATTTGCACTGAGTATCCTGATAAATGCCACTTCTCCCTGCAACTGGGAGGAATCAGAGAATGATATCTGAGGAGAGGGCAGTGCCTCTGAGCGGAGTAAGACTGTCTGACCGGGAGACTGCTGTGGACCTGGCTTACGAAGGGAACGTCATTGCTGGAGAGCAGCATTTCTAGCCATAATGTTGCAGTGATAGTACGCTGAGATAAACATATTCAGGTGTCATTTTGAGAGTTCATTTTGAACCAGGCACAACGCAGCGCAGAGAATCTGTCTGCAGGAGGAATCTTTGTACTTTGACGCACAGAGCAGTGCTGCAGCAGAGCTGAACGGCGGCAACTTCAAGGCAGCTTTGACCAAATTCTTCCTCCAGACAACTTGTCTGGTAACTGCTCCTCCAACATTTGTCTCCCACCAGGTAGGGATACTAATGGCTCTTAATGCAAACTAATTTGCTGCCAAAATTGTCACTCAGGTTCCTTTATTCAGGAAGTATGGCAAGCGGAAAGCAATATGCTGTTGTGCTGCCAAGCATGGATGCTGTGGGATCCAGCCATCAGACAGCTCGAGCCTAAAGACTTTGAGTCAGAGTTCCCTCTTTATGTATTCAATCATCTCCTTAGGGATATATAGCAGATTTTTTTTTTACACTGGGCAGGTATCTATTTGGCATTTAACATATATCTTTTAGTAGGTTTCCATTCTTAATTATGTTATTATCACACCTCCTCACTCAATCTATTACACCGTTCTTAATTTTAAAGTGCTAATAAGTAGCTAGGCTGAAGCCAGTAAGTAGGTGTTTCGGTGATAGCATCACATCTGGGCTTTCCTTCCTCTTACCATGCTCAGTGGACAGATAAAAATACATTTTTAATAAAAATTTTATTTTCTGATGAAAATAAACTGGCTCACTGCTATGACTTCAGTATGTCATGTTAGAATAGCCTGTCTCCATCTGCCCAACTTCCTTCATCCGCGCAACTCCAGATGAGTGGCACAAGAGTAGACTGAGCTGCCCTTGCTATTTCCTTTGCAGCGTTCTCTTTCATTTGTACAGAAGAGAGATCTCAGTGCAGAGGATGCTGCTGCCAGAGGACTGTGAGGGGATGGCAAATGCGAAACCATCACCAGAACTCCAGTCACCTGGAGGATTCGCTTGCCTCCACTCTGGATGATTGTGCCTGCTGTGTTCCCATTTATAGAGGTGATGGTGCCAGGTTTCCAGAGTCTCCTTGCAAGAACACTTTGAATGTCCATGGGCCCACAGGCACTATCCTGGAGTCGGCTCTTTATTCCCTACACATTTATTCTCCCTGCACTGCTTTATCTTCAGTTACATAAAAACGTAAATGAACTAATTTCCTCTTGGTTCAGGTCAGACAGGCTGTAGAACAGTGAAAAATACAGACAAAAGCTGATTTTTGTCACCCTGCAGATGGGTCTGCCCATTGCCCCCATGGTCTCTCCCACTGGATACCTGCTCAGGGCAGAGGGATGCAGCACTGCCTCACCCAAGTGCTACTCAGGGGCATCTGCGGTGCCAGCAGAGAGCAACAGTGAAAGAAGGAAAAGTATTTGTCATGCAGAGGACACTTGCTACCAGGTGATGGCAATTTTCAGGTAAGATAGATGCTGCAGTTGAGTTGTGCGGTTGACACACTGGAGGGAAGGGATGCCATCCAGAGGGACCTTGACAGGCCTGTGCAAACCTCGTGAAGTTCAGCAAGACCAAGCACAAGGTTCTGCACATGGGTCGGGGCAATCCCAAGCACAAATACAGGCTGGGCGATGAGTGGATTGAGAGCAGCCCTGCGGAGGACTTGGGCGTGTTGGTTGATGAGAAGCTCAACATGACCCTGCAATGTGTGCTAGCAGCCCAGAAAGCCAATCGCATCCTGAGCTGCATCAAAAGAAGCATGGCCAGCAGGTCAAGGGAGGTGATTCTCCCCCTCTGCTCTCATGAGACCCCCCACCTGGAGTACTGCATTCAGCTCTGGGGCCCCCACCATAAGAAAGACACGGACCTACTCAAGTGGGTCCAGAGGAGGGCCACAGAGATGATCAGGGGGCTGGAGCACCTCTCCTATAAGGACAGGTTGAGAGAGTTGGGGTTGTTCAGCCCGGAGAAGAGAAAGCTCCAGGGAGACCTTATAGCAGCCTTCCAGTACCTAAAGGGGGCCTACAGGAAAGCTGGAGAGGGACTTTGTCATGGTTTAACCCCAGCTGGCAACTAAGCACCACACAGCTGCTTGCTCACTCCTTCTCCTTCCCCTGGTGGGATGGGGAGGAGAATTGGAAAAAAGTAAACTTGTGGGTTGAGATAAGAACAGTTTAATAATTGAAATATTATAATAATAATAATAATAATAATAATAATAATAATATTAAAAAGAACATAACAAAAAGAGAGATAAATAAATCCCAAGAAAATACAAGTGATGCATAATACAATTGCTCACCACCAACTGACTGATGCCCAGCCAGTCCCCAAGCAGCAATCTGTGCCCCCCTGGCCAACTCCCCCATTTTATATACTGAGCATGATACTCTATGGTATGGAATATCCCTTTGGATAGTTCGGGTCAGCTGTTCTGGCCATGCTCCCTCCCAGCTTCTTGCACACCTCCTCGCTGGCGGAGCATGGGAAACTGAAAAGTCCTTGACTTAGGATAAGCACTACTTAGCAACAACTAAACATCAGTGTGTTATCAACATTATCCTTACACTAAATCCAAAATACAACACTGCACCAGCTACTAGGAAGAAAATTAATTCTATCCCAGCCGAAACCAGGACACACTTTTTACAAGGGCATGTAGTGATAGGACAAGGGGTAATGGCTTTAAACTCAAAGGGGATAGATTTAGCTTAGATGTAAGGAAGAAGTTCTTCATTGTGAGGGTGGTGAGACACTGGAACAGGTTGCCCAGAGAGGTTGTGGATGCCCCATCCCTGAAATTGTTCAAGGCCAGGCTGGATGGGGCTTTGAGCAATCTGGTCTAGTGGAAGGTGTCCCTGCCCATGGCAGGGGGGGTTGCAGCTAGGTGACCTTTAAGGTCCCTTCCAACCCAAACCATTCTATGATACTTGATTCTGCAAATAGGCATGTGTTTGCCTAGCTCCACATGAGAACTGTGGGAAGTGGAATAGAGAGCAAAAGTCTGTGGCTGATCTTACTGAATGGGACAGATGGCAACCCTTGCCAAAAATAGCTTTGCTAGAAGTAGAACACATGGTAAATTGCATTAATTTTAATAATTGCTTTTTATGCTTTGATAAAAACTGGCAAAGACCTAAAGGATCCTCTACCCAAGATAATTAGCATAGCTCTCCTTGACTGCTCCCCTTTAAAGAGAATGCTGTTTTGAAGCTTTTACAGCTCACAAAATTGAGAAGGATGAGGCTGCCCACTTGTGCCAGGAAAGCAGAGTGCTTGGCTGTACGTGGGACCCACAGAGAAAACAGCTTAGCTGCTCATCTATCAAGTAGCTTGAGGCCACTAAAGCAGTGCTGAGTTTGGTCTACAAGGGACATGCTTGTCTGCAGCCTGGCAACATCCAACGTCTGTCTGGCCAAAGGATCTTGCAGAGTCACACTCTGAAGGCAAGCAGATCCAAAGCCTTAGAAAAAAACATTCAGTAAGAGCCTTTTTCCAAAAGGAAAGGCATATTTTAAGAATTTTTTTTTTCAGCAGCAGCAGCAGATATACAATTTCCTAGCTGCTGTAGGAGAAAGGGAACAGGCAGCTCCTTTGCCCACTGCAAAGGGGATTTTTGCCTACCACGGTGCCAGGTACAATTGTTGCTTTGCCATGTGAAAAGGAATAATGGGAAGAGCATGCCCGAGCTGGGCTGAAGGGCACTGTAGCCTGTAAAACGTGCTGTGCCTTCACTACTGCTTCTTACAATAACCTCCGCTCAGGAATTAGGGATGCTTGACTTGGAAAGAAATCCTCATATCAAAGCGAACTCCCCAGCAATGGTGCCGGGCGCAATGTCAGACAGCATCAGCACCTCATTTACACCAGCCACCTCACTGTCTAACTAAATTGGTTTAGTCTTCTGCCCAACCACAGCTAAATCAAAACATGGTACTCCGGCTGCTGGCAGAGTGTCCAGGCAAGGGGGCTGTGCCAGTGACACGAAATTGGTTTCTAATTGATGCAGTTAATTCAGGGCATCCATTGTTCAACCGGGTCTAAAATTATGTTTAATTACCCACGGGGATTTTGGGGAACCAGCAATGCCTGCATTTCTTTCCAGTTCTCTAGAATACACAATGCACTTCCTACTCACAGTGCTACACATTTTTGATATGAATGAAATATATTCTCTTTTACAGCTAAAAAGTGTGCCTGTCAGTCCAGATCAGAGTCAGTCCAGGATATAGTCACAAACCTGTCAGAATCAGGTAGGCAACAGGCCAATGTCTAGGAGTGGTATTTGTCCCTGTTAGACTAGAGAAACTCACTGCAACTGCAATTTTATCCCCAAAAGAGCACTGTGTGACCACAGCTGAATGGGGCTGTTTTTCTTCATCCTGCCAGGGTGAACCTCAGGCAAACAGAGAGGATTTGTGCCACATAACAGAAGCCTGGGCAGCTCTGAGTGTGTGATAGAAATGTAGAAATAAGTAAATATGAATGCATCCGCACACAACTAATGCCCCGAAAGGACACCTGAGCTAAACATTGTTGGTTGATTTGCAAGCGTGATTTGGACACACTGAACGCCGATTGTTCGAACTGCTTGGGCAGATAGACTGAAAAAAATCCTGCTAATTCAGGTCTTCTCCAGCCACAGGGATTATAGAAGTGAGCAAACTCTTCCCTGTATGAGGGGTCTTGCTCCCTCAAGTGTGGCGTAGTTTGGTTTTTCCCTTCCCAAGCCAGAATTGAAGCACACAGGCAGGAGCTCAGCAGGGCTGGGGGGATGCTCTCGCCCAGGGAGGAGGCAGCTGCCAGCCAGCAGGTCCGCGCTGCAGCGCTCAGAGCAGGGCTGGCACCGGGAGTAAGAGTGTTGGCACCCCGACACCCTTCCCTGCCTTCCCGCACCCTCCCCCGGCACCCCAAGGATCTGGTCCTCGAGCATGTGTGTGCATGTGCGGATTATGCTACTGATGCTGTTTGTATTCAGTAATTTTTTTAAAGCTCAGTGATTTAGATTGACAAATGTATTCTGATTTCCTAATATGTTTTCTTCACATCTTTGCTGTGTTTTTCCATAAGAATTATTCTGTTCAGCAGCTCAGGAAAAAACAATCAACAGCTAGAAGGTATATTCCACTTCAGATTTTTGCACAGAATTACAATGCCTCTTCTTTTATTTTTTTTTTTCTTCTGAAAAATGTATTTGTGTCTGTGTTTTCCCCACTGGCACTATCCTGTAGCTCCCTGTTTAGCTTGATATTCCTGTACCCCTCATGTTTTTGTTGATGTGTTTCCATAAGGTGTACCAGGTCAGTCTGCCATGATGGCATTACTTTTGCTCCCACTTTTTTCCTAAGAGTTACACTGTTGTTTAACAGCCTCTTCATAGAGCACCTCGAAGGCTCTTGATGTTTGTATTGCTGCAAGTGCATAGCGAAGCCCTCTTCAAACACAGCCGTTAGCCAAGAAACACTGCGAGAAGGGCAGAGAACTAGGGAGAAGTGGACATACTTGCACAAACACTGCAAAAGGGATGAGATATTCTGGAGCTGCTGGGTTGAAACATTTGACTGCATCACAGGCAGCAGATGAGGACAAATTTGTGACTTTTCTGCAAACCTGTGGGTTTTCACTGTAACTGAAGATGAATGTCTCAGTGTGTCAGGAGATGAGAAATCTTAGAAACACCAACAGAATACCAAAAACATTGCAAGGAAACGGAGCTGATTCAGTTTCTTGCCTTACTTAGTAATCAAAGAAGTTGCTTTTGATAGCTTGCTAGTGAAACAGGCTTTGTCATTTTTCTCCCAGAAATTAGCAGCTTTATTTGAATTACCATAAAGATGCCAAAACCATGCAGGCAGTGGGATGACTGCACAAAATGCATTTTAGGACTGATTAGGGCTGGCCAAGCCCCCAGCTCCAGCACATATCAATCGGAGCCACCAGCCTGTGCTCGTAGGTCCCATAAATGCGGAAACCCAGCTAGGCACTGGTGGGATTTCTGAAAAGTGCCCAAGAGAGTGCTATTACATCTATACAAGTTGAGCAGGTTTGTGTGATGGCAGACAAGTCATTTTGCAGTAGGTAATTAAAAGCATTAGACATTGGTATAGAAAGTCTGTGTGATGAGTGAGCTTTGCTGTCTGGGAGCTATTTCCAGCATGACGGATGCAAAGTTATTTGAGCATGCTAGGCAGAAAATTCCTTTTTTAATCCATCATTGGCAAGTTTTTGTCCTGATACTACGAACAGGCTAGATTATTTCTAGAGATGGTGCCTAAATTTCTGTTTAGAGCCAAGTTTCTGGACTCTACAGAGGGACAGATTTGCCCTGCAGGCTCAGGGTGGATGTACGCTTTCTGTTTAGGACGGGAGATCCTGAAACAGAGCACTGCTCCGCGCTGAACCCCGTTCAAAGACTGACAGTCAACCAAGTCTTGTGGCCGGCTCCAAAGAGGAAGAGGGGAAAGAAGAGACACCAAGACCTTCCCTGCAAAAGGCTCTCTGCTCACTGCTAGGGCTTGGCTGCAGAAGGAAAGCCTGCTCATTAACAGTATAAAAAAAGTGTCGTGGTTTAAGCCCAGCCAGTAACTAAGCACCACACAGCACCAAGCTTGCTCACTTCCCCCCCACCTGGTGGGATGGGGGAGAGAATCGGGAAAAAAAGTAAAACTTGTGGGTTGAGATAAGAACAGTTTAATAGAACAGAAAGGAAGAAAATAATAATGATAATAACAACAATAATAAAATTACAATAATAATAATAATAAAAGGATTGGAACATACAAAACAAGTGATGCACAATGCAATTGCTCACCACCCACCGACTGATGCCCAGTTAGTTCCCGAGCAGTGATCCCTCCCAGCCCCACTCCCCCCAGTTTATATACTGGGCATGACATCACACTGTATGGAATACCCTGTTGGCCAGTTTGGGTCAGCTGCCCTGGCTGTGTCCCCTCCCAACTTCTTGTGCCCCTCCAGCCTTCTTGCTGGCTGGGCATGAGAAGCTGAAAAATCCCTGACTTAGTCTAAAAACTACTTAGCAACAACTGAAAACATCAGTGTATTATCAACATTCTTCTCACACTGAACCCAAAACATAATGCTATACCAGCTATTAAGAAGAAAATTAACTCAAAACCAGGACAAAACGTTATTGGGAATTTCCTCTGGACCGGAGTGCTGACACTCCAGTGCTCAACAGTCACGAGAGCACAAAGATTCTCCCTATGCGATAAATCATAATGCTAATGCACTTGTCCATTTTTTCCCAGAATTTTATAGAATGGTCAAGCTGCAGAGAACTAAAGAAATCCAGATCCAAGCCTTCCTTGTCTCAAGTGCTCTAATCGTGCTGCTCTGACCTCTGCTCCTTGGTTTATATGCTAATCTCTGCGCCAGATCCGCTCTGCAGAATTACTCACATTCTTTCTGAACTGCACCCAGCCACCACAGCCCACCTCGTTTACTGTGTGCACCCAAATGATAAGCCTGAGATGTATTGGTGGGTCATATCCAGGTTTACTTACAACATGCATTTTCTATAGCCCACCTGCATGCGCAGAAGGGGAAGTCACTTCACAGGCTGCCTGAAAGGGGAATTGTGACCAATGGAAACAAGAATACAAATGCGTACCAGAATACCAAATGTCAGATTAAAGAATTTTGCACTACTCAGCAGCAGTTTAGCATACTTTGTTCAGAAGGAAAGTTCACAAGACTCCATCAGCTTTTTGGTGAACCTGTCTTATTTGAAATCATGAGGGACGCGCCGTGTGAAATAAGGGCAAAGGATTCAGAAATGTGGAAATCCTGCTTTTTGCCACAGGCCCTGGGTACAGAGGAGGTTTATTTTGAGGAGCCCGCAGCCCCCAGCCCTTGCAGCAGGGTGAGTGGCGAGGCGCAGGGCACCTGCCGGTGCAGGCTGCACAGCTGCCCCTGCGCGGGGCACTCTGCTCCCTGTCCTGGCCCCGAAGGTTTATTCCTCTTCATAAGGTCTTGTAACTCCCACCCAGGGGCAACTGTCTTCATCCACTCCCTTGAGAAGTTTGACCGTTTGCCCTCTCCCAGAAGGCAGGCTGAAGACCAGCCCTTGCTCCAGGGCTCTCAGCAATGTGGCGAGTACAGCCTCGAAGGCAGCTGAGCCTCCTCTGCTGGCTGGTAATGCTGAAACAGAAAATATTGACTGAACGAGGGTTATTCTGAACACAACATGAACGTTTCCTACTTAATCGCACTTCAGTTTTTTGAGCATCAGTGCTACAGATTACAAATACACCTTCCATCCTCCCGGAACAGCCACCAGACAACCTGGGAGGCAGGAAGGAGGAGGGTAGGAAGCCCTGTCGGATAAAAAAAACCTAAGGCATGAGGCAGACTGAACGTGCTTTGGGCTTCATCAACAGTTTTGCTCTCAAAATGAGTCTGAAGGCTGATATCTGCACAATGGTCTTGCATGGTGCCATCAGTCCCTCTTCAGCCTAAATTCTGGGTAATCCTTATTACCAGAGCGAGCTCCTGCACTGACTGCTGACGGCTGCCACCGTCTCTTTCAGTATCACATCACGCTCGAGCAAACTGAGGTACTGCAAGACCTTGGAGATAGGAGCTGTGATCCCTGTGAAAGTGTTTCAGAATTTGGGCCAAATTTTATTTGCCTTCCTGGTAGGAAATGTCTGCCATGGCACCTGTAACCAGGAGAGCAGGCCTGAGTGACAAAGGACATTAATTTTCTTCTTTTAACGGGTGAATAAAAGGAAAAAGACATTAAATAAAGACAAGGTGGAAAAATGGCCGATTTGAGAAGCATAATAGATGTGCGATTTTCTTAATAATCCCACAGAAACTGATTATCTCAGTTTACTGCTAGTTTAAGGTGAAACTCAAAAAAATGACGAAGCTGTAGTCATAACCATCACTTTAGAGGGGGATTATTCATATTATATTATAGGGAGCAGTGAATTACTAAAAAGCCTTCTTCATGTCCGCATTGCTGCAATTACTCCCAATTACTGTCACTCACTCTTGTAAGGGATTTCTTGCTGCTGTGTCCTCTGCGAGGACAGCACCGCAGCCCCGGCTGGCCGCACCAGCCGGGCAGTGCTTCCCGCACGCCGCCGGCCCCCCGGCTCGCTGCTCCTGCCCTGGGCTCGCTACTGTTTGGAGCAGGGCTTAGCCAGGTGACCGGACCGGCTTTGCACAGGTGGGGATGGGTGAAGAGGGGTCAACCCCGTCTCCTCTCACTGCTATCACCCACTGCATCCAGCCTCTCCTTCGTTTGCCCTCGGCCTAATTACAGCTCTGTCCTTTTGCAGGGTTGACCCAACGCCAGGGTAGGGAAGCAGCCCCTGTGCCGCCCCTCAGCCCCGGGAGAGTGGCGGGCGGCACCGAAGCCTCCATTACGTGTGCTCCCGCTTAATCCTGGCCAGAAATGAATTGTCCGCCCCAGGGAAGCGTCCATGTTTGTGAGAAGGTGCCGGCTCTGTAGCAGCTCCCCTGGCTCAGGGCTGGGCTCCCCCGGTGCAGTCTGCTAATTGCCTCCCCTTGTCACGGCTTTCTTCTCCCCTTCCCCTGTTGCTGGTTTGAGGAACTCCTATTAACTTGGCTGATTTCAAGACCGTCAAAAAATTGTCTTGAGGCTCGTCCACTTATTCACCCTGTTATATCTCTCCAGCGTCCAAAAGCTGTGGGTAAGGGTGAAGGAGCAGTTGGAGGACTGGGACCAGCTTTCCTCTGTGATAGTTACAACTCGCCTTCCCAAAGACTCGAGCTCACAGGGGCATGGAGGCTTTTACACCTTGCGATACGCCGCAAATGGCTCCTGCCACCAAGTCCTCCTGCCTGCGGAGCCAAGCTCAGGCGCCGCTGCCCTGGTAATGGTGGTGGCTCTGGCCGCTCGCTGGCCTTTGCAGCTCTCCTGCCATGGCAGAGGCTCACCCGCTTGCAGTCGTGGCCCCGTGCCCAGTGCCGGGGCTCCTGCATCCCCTCCCCATCTGCCGGTGATGGGTGGTAACCTCTGGCATGTGCCAGTGACACGCCGGTGTTTGCATTACCTTGGCTAGGCAAGGCATCTCAGAAACTAGGAGTAATGGACCATTTAACTGCCAATATTTACTGTGGAAAGGCAATTTTTTTTGTTTTGTTTTAATCTGTATCTGCCGTGTCATGACTGAAAACAGACTCACGCTTTTGGAGAGGAAACAAAACTCACTCCTCTCTTCATTTTTTGTCTTTTTCTTTGAAACCCCAGCTCCTCTTTCCCTGGACAGCCTCCTTTGGTTTTGGGAAGATCTGGGCATTGATGGGACAGCAGCAGCTTGGCTCACACTTCCCGCCCAGATTCAGACTTTTAACAAGAGCCTCTTATTAATGACAATCATTACTGGGGGAATTTTTTGCACTTACTTCTGTGGCTGCCCTGGTAAGGACAGTTACTAGGAAATACGTGGCACTGATGTGATTTACCTGGATGTTGCTGCTGCTGCTGATAGATTTGCTTTTCTATACTCAGATGCTGGAGCCTGTTTTTCGAGGTTTGTCCAGGGATAGAGGACAGGAGGAAGCCCTCTGGTTCAGCGAGGTTTGGTCTGCAGCATACACAGCAAAAGCATACACACTCCGTGCTGCTGCCGGAGCCGGCCACTCTCTCCACTGAGAGAATGCCTTAGAAATGGCTGTTCAGCCACATAGGGTCGAGGGGGACAAGCGCAAGGAAAGGTGGAGTCACAGCCTGACACAGAGCCAACAGTTTGACTCCGTGCAGAGACCCACTGGCCAGCCCCGAGGACCTAGGAGCGGCACCTTCCTGCTGACGAAATTGATTTCTTCCACGCATTTACTGAAGGCAGGAGACACTGTCCCCTGCCAGCGAAACCACTGCTCAAACCAGGTGGTCTCCTGTTAACCTCACAAACATCAGCTCAAAAGGTATGAAATCCCATTGGATCCAGGCATCGTCTGCCTCTGGGTGCTGTCGGGGGCTGAAATCAAATGTCCCATAAATGCTGGCAGGGAGCTGAGCCCGACCAGCCCCCAGGGCCTGTGCCCAGGCGTGCAATCCTCCTGCCCTCAGGACAGAGCACCAGCTCTCGCCAGCGCCATTTACTGGGGCGCTTTACCTCTGACTTGCTGTTTTCAGCTCTTCAACGTTTGCGCCGTTGAAGTCCTGGCGTGAGCACCAAGGCTCGGCTCTGGCTCTGGCTCTGGCTCGGGCCCGTCTCTCCCGGCTGGCAGCTGAGGGGCGATGCGGCACGGGGACACCCCTCCAAAACTCACGCGTACGCAGCGCCAACTGAAGAAGAGCCCTTGCCCCGACCTGCGCTCTTTGAAGAAGAGCTGGGATCAGTGCTGCTCACCTCCTGGTGTACATTTTTGCAGGATTTGTCTTTTACCTGTCATTTCCCAAGAGGGCTTGTGAGCTTCACGAGCACCCGATGAGTGTCGGGGTCCTTCCCCTCCCTCCAATCCCTACGCCAAACCAAACCTTTCACCTGTTACCCCAAAAAGTCCTTACCACCCAATAAGCTTTTCCCTACCTCTAATCCTCTACACCTGCAGTGTTATCCCACTCCCGCTTTCCTCAGGGTCTCCTGGTCACCCTTCTGCCTTGCAAGCTTCCAGGCTGTTGTGTGAAAAGATGGGAGAGCCAGGCTGGGATTTTCGGAGGTGCTCAGTTTCCAGCGACACCTCATAGGTATTCAGGCTGCCTTCCTCCTTGCTGACGAGCCTTGTCTACAGAGTTTTCCTGCATAAAAAACTGCACATGTCAGAGAGGAAAGACAAATGACGATAGCAATAATGTGGAAGAACATCCTCTGAACATCTGAGAGGGCTGAATTCATGAACCACTTTTATCAAGGCGTACAAGAGGCACTTAAATATTAGCTGCTGCTTATAAATAATACTGGTATGTTAAATACACACATATTTTCACAGTTCTACAAAGCGAGTGATCTCTGTTTGCTTTCAACAGGAAATCATAAAGTAAAAATCCATAGGCTTATATCAAGCTTATATTATTGTCCTTTAAGAGTCAACTGACTCTATAAAAATGACTGTTTTCTAACGAAGATATCATTAATTGGATTGAGTTGGCAAAGTTTAAGTGGCTTGTCATATTTTGATTGCTATGCTGTGCTAGAGCTTATTGATTTTATAGAACAGCCTGTAGATAAATGTAATGATTAATTTCGTTTGGTTTACAAGACCAGAAAACTTCTATGCAGAACTGGATGCGCTATTTTATATTTATAACCGCCTGTACCTTACAGGAGCATGGGTCTAGCTGTGAAGCCATGCCACGTGGCCTGGCCTTCCTTCATTTCTTATTTACTCAAAAGAAATTCCATTTTCCTCCCAAACCCATGGGGTTTTTTCCCCGCTCTTTCCTTTCAAGGGCTTTGGAGAGATTATTTTTCGATCTTTATTTCTTGGGTGGGGTAGGGTGGGTGTTACTGTTTTCTTGCTGAAAAAAGGAATGGCTGTTAAGTTTTACTCCATGTTTCTCTGTTTGCGAAGCCATCAGCCGCAGGTCCGAAACCTGGGCCCAGCTCATGGACCTGCTTCTAGGTCAGCGCTTGCCTCGGGTATGAAGAAGTTGGTTCCAGGCACCCAGTGCAAAGCCCTGCGTGTCCCGGGGGCCCGGCGCACCCCCTGCTCTGCCTCAACACCCCCGGCCAGGCGGCAGCCGGGGGGGGTCTCCCAGAGGAAGGTGCAGAGGAGCATCGCTGCCAGGGTCTGCCCTCGCAGGCTTCCCCGCGCCCCCAAATCCAGCCCCCGGGAGGGGGGACGGCCAGGCTGGCTGCTGGGGGTCTGGCTGCCCCCCAAATGGGGCAAGCCGGAGCTGCGATCCTCTTCGCACACACCGCAACGGGGCTCTGCTCAGCGCGGAGCCCGGGAGCTGTTTTTCCCGAGGCTTAGGGGCTATTTTTAGCCCTTGCTACTGCACTTGGTGTCGCATGGCTGCCTCCGAATTACTTGGTTTCTTAATTGGAGGAGTTGATGTAAAGGCAAAGTGAGGGGAAAGGAAATACCAGCAGCCTCCCTGGGGACACCCTGCCAAGCCTGGGGGTGACAGTCGTGCTCGCTGTGAACTGTCTCGGCACGTTTTTGTACCAGCAACACGATGAATTAAAAGCATTTCGGGCCTTAATTTTTGTTCAGGTCTGGTGTTCTCCTTCCTTGCTGTTCTAATTGTATTATTGCACCCACTGCTGGCAAAGGCTGAAAACTGCATTTCTAGATGCTGCTGGTCATTCTTCCTATTTGCACAAGCAGCTGAGAGCTTCTGACAATTAAGCTCCAAGCCTACACATTATCTGCAAGGTACTTAAATTTAAATCAAAGTTTTTATTTATATGTTTGCCCTCAGAATGGACTGGTATTGAATTCCTGATCCACAGGGTGTTTAATGCATCTCTGGATATCACCGGCACAGCAGAGATCTTTGAGTAGCCTAAGTTGACAAGAAATAAAGACAGGGAAGTCACTTTGTATGGTCTGGATGGTAACTGCTAAAATCATATCCCAATAAGTACTCGTGCACCTCATTCCTCTGAATCAGCGCTCTCTTCTGCTCCAAACAAACACAGATGCTCATTTCTGAGTGATCTTGGGAAATCATGTACGCCAAGCGTGTTTGAGTAGCTACCTAAAAGAAAGTATCTGGATCGATATGAGAACAAATAAGAGGTAGCTGAGGGTGCTCAAACCAGGCCACCAACAGTACAGTTGCTTAAAGTTAACCCCTCTGAGGGGGCAGTGGGCAAGATCGCCAGTTCTCCACGTCACTCCTAAACCACACAGCTGGAGGGAAAACACCACCCAGTATTAAGCTAAAATCCCCTCTCCCACCGAGAGCCTGAGCCACCCACGTCCCAGCACACACCACAGCCTCCGTGGCACTGCCCTTCCTCCAGCGGTGCCCCGGGTTGCGGGGCCGAGCCTCAGAGGAGCCTTTTGGCTCTGCTCCCCTCTGGCTGCTCCTCAGCCAGGCGCTGCCATGCCCAGCCCCACGGGTGGTTCCGAAGAGCGACTTTTGCCCCGGCACGTTGGTCCCGGTGAGCGATGCTGACCGAGCTCGGGGTGGCTCCAGCGGGCGCGGGGTCGGCACGTTGAGGATGACGGGGACAACGGCCGGGGCGGGAGGCGTCCCCGCTCCTCAGGCTCTGCCTGGCGATAGCTCTGTGCTGCCGGGAAACCCGCTGCCACCAGCTTGCGATTTCCATGCCAGCAAAGCAAAGATTAGCGAAACCACCACGAGAGAAGCGCAGCATCGCCAGGCTCAGGCAGAGGGCATGCCTTCCCCCGAGGGCCTGTAGGACGCCAGCCCTTGCAAAGGGCACCCCATTCAAATGGTTATTGAAACAGCGGGGGTATTTTGTCCAGTGCTTGCACGTCGCCATCCGCAGGCACGAATGAGTCCAGGCTGGAGGGTGCAGCTCAGCGGCAGGCTCGTCCCCCTGCTAGCGCCTGGCCGGCCACGGCCACGCTCCCCACTCCTTCTCGCACTGGCGGCTGCCCCAGCACCAGACCATTTGAAACATTATCCTGAATAACCGGGACGTCAGGAAAATTGTGAAGCTACGCTCGGCCTGGGGGTCGTCACCGCTCAGCTGGGCACCAACTGTGAGCTCAGGGCTGAGCGGTGGCACAGGAGTGGGGCAGAGAGGCTCTCGCCAGCAACAAGGGAGCCGAGGTGAGGAGCGAGTGCCCTGGCAAAGCCGCCTTTCCCAGTGCTTCGCCCCCAATCACACCTCGTCGCTAAAGCTGCCTCCGAACATGTCCATCAACCTGCAGGGGTGACTACCACGGCTGGCACTCGCGCGATTACCGTGCTCCTTGATCTAAAAATACAGTTAAAATTTTGCTTTTGAGATATACTGTAAAAATGTCAATTTTAAGGGCTTTTTCACAACAGGGCAATGGTTCCTGGTAGAGCTGTAATTCAGTTCCTGCTCCAAAGGGGACGGGGAGCGGCAGTGCCTGCGTGCGGCACTCACAGGTGAGCTGGAAGGGGAGGCGGGAGCTCAGCCGTGCCAAAGGCAGCGGCTTCGGCAGCGGCGCTGGACAGAAACCAACCCCAGATATTTATAAATCACTGTGCTTTACAGGCAAATTACTTCTCCTTGGATCAGAGGAAAAAAAAGTACCCAGGAGGGGAAGAAAATCCAACTTTTGGGAGGTTATCATGGTTTCATCCCAGAACATCTGCCAGCCCTGGTGTCAGCGCAAGGCAACAAACACATGGCATGAATCCGGGAGCATAAAAGATGTGTCATTGCAAGAAGGAGTAGGAGGAAAATAAAGCAAGTTGACAGCTCACATCCTGTGCCATAATCCTAGAAATTGTTAATATTTACAAAATTAACAACTAATATAACCGATGACAATCTCACTCCTCCTGGTTGTCATGAGGATATTAACAGTTACCACCCGCTCCAAACTGGAAATATTACCCGTCTCTGGAGCTCCTGCTGCTCAGCATGCATGGGGATGGCACAGACTCGCCCTCCCAGCTTTCATACCAGCACCAAGCCATGAGCCAGTGTGGAGCACCCAAGCATTGCCGGGGCTGGAAATGCCTCCTGACCTCACTCTGCTCCCTGGGAGGGAGCAGGGGGTCTGGCAGAGCAGGAAGAGGGTTTCTCCCTCTCTCCATCTCCTCCAGGAGCCCAGCACCCGGCGCTGTGCACTGCAGCGTGGTGGGGAGACCCCGGAGGATGAGGATGGGGAGGATACGTGGTGCCAGAGGGGGGAGACGCGAAGGCTGCGCTGGCTCGGATCGTACCTCCGAACAAGTTGCCATTTCAGAAGAAATGCCCATGCTGCTGGTGTGATTTGCCAGCTGTAAGGCTGGCAGCTAATTGATGAACAGATGCTATAGTGCCATTTCCTTAATAGGAAAGACCTGGCTAAAACCAAAATAAAGATGCTTGAATACCAGTGACTCCATGGGAAACGTATTTCCAGACTAACATCATAAAAAGGTGAAACTTTAGAATCACAGTGCTGTTGCCCACATCTTTTTTAAATAAGAAAGAGAATAACAGCAATACCCAAGCTCTCAGAGCTGAGATTTTTTGGTTGTGTTTTTTTTTCTTTTTTTAACTGTTCTCTGTCCATCAGGAGGACTGCAGGAGGCAATACAGGCTTAACTGACACTGTAAGTACAAGAAAACCATGGATGGTGCCTGCACATGTGAGATTTCTGGCTTCATTTTGCCCTATCTTTAGCAAGGAGCATTAATTCCCCAGGCTGCTCTTTGCACAGGCACAGCATATTGGTCTTACAGTAATGTTAAAAAGTTTTCTTTGTCAAGGTGCATTGTACGCAAAAAAATTGCCAAAGTCTTTCAAGTTCACCGTATGCAAAATCAAAACTGAGAATTACCTGCATCATTGTTTTCAAAGAGCTCCCAGGTGCTGTAAAGCTGTAAAAAGCAAATTTTCTTCTCACAGGAATCATTTTCTCCCCTTGAAGTGGCATGCTGTTGGCTGTATGAGAGGTTGGCCCAAAGAGACAACCTGAACGAGTGACCGTGAATGAATGGATGGCAAAAAAGTCCTCTTCAAGGCACCCTGAGATCAGGGACCTCATTGTCAACCAGGCCAGTGAAACAATATTGACCAGTGGAGCAAAGAGCTGGCTTTACAGAGCTCCATGCTCCAGCTGGCACAACACAATTGCTCACCTCGGGACAGCACCCAAGGGCTCACGGGAAAGGGCCTCAGTTTGATGGATCCTCTGGAGAAACGACCATGGGGACCATCATGAGCTGTGATGCTCATTAATTGGTTCACTGCAGTAGGACACAGCAATTCCTTTCCTTGAAGTACAGCGGGGAAATAAATGTGACCCAGTAAAATGAAACAAGCTGTTTTTAAATATTAAAAAAGCAATGACTCTAGAGAACAGATACACAAAATCACCAAACTCACATTAAAACTGTTGTGTTGTTTGCTCTAAGAAGCTGGTACCTTTTTAAAAACACTAAAACATTAGCATGTTACATCCCAGATGGTTTGCTTTTCTTCACCATGTCTTTTATTCTGCCCCGAGTCTCTGAAGAGCACTCCTTTTCCCCCCATTTTGTTTTCTGTTTGTAAAGCTTTATACATTTCAGTTTTTTGTCGTTTTCTCAGATCATTATCTTAATTTTTCATCTTTCTTTTCAAGAAACTTCTTTTTTCCCCATCTGCCACCATCTTCAGTATAATACTTCTCCCTTTAGGATTTCTTTTATCCTTCTCATCTTTACGCCTTTCACTTATTCTTCCCCAGACCTTTCATTCTTGCTTTTGCTTGTCAAAACTGTGTTTCTTCCTCCTTCATGGGAGAAGAAGTGGGAAGGTTGGGTGGATTTTTTTGCTATGAACACCCAGGAATGCTCCAATCAATACTTTGAAACCCTGCAGAGGAGAGCTTGCACGAGTCTTTCAACACTTTCAAAATTTGCAACAGCAGTTAATGGAAATCTGACTAATGCTTGAAAATCAGCAGCTTATTTTAAAGTGGTGCTGTAGCTTCCCACCAATAACATTATCAGGCCTTCCCCAACAAGCTTTTATTTTTACATCAAAGACTACTCCATGCTTTGAAACCCTTGTAGCCCCGTAGCAACTTCTCTCTTTCTAAACCCCAAGACACAGAGCAGGTGATGGATGCAGTCTCAGACACCACCCGGATGCCTTTAGCTCTGGCTGGATTTCTGTTCAAATCAAAGGAGAGCCGTATTGCCACCGCGCTCATGGAAAACCATGTCCAGGTGTACCCAGGGAGATTTCAGAAGAGCAGCGAATCCAGTTTAGTTGGCAGTGAGCGACGTAAAATGTCTATAAGCCTGAAAGCAGGGATCTAGCCATGGCTCCAGGCACCTGCCAGGAGAGCAGCGGCTCAGCCCTACGGGCATCGCCACCCCCGAGGTCTGGGGTAGCATTCAGTGCCAGGGAACAATACTGGGGGAAGGATCTGGAGCCTCTTCACCCCTTCCCGATAGATGTGCCCTTGCTATTTATTTTGTTCCAAAAGGAATTTGCAATAGTAGTTTGGGGATCTTCTGACATTTCACTGACATTTCTTCAGGGCTTTTTGTAGGATGATTATTATTGTCATTAGGTACCCTCACGTTTTAATGCCTACACTAGATTTAATTGTGTGCATTCCAGCCGGGGGCCAGTTTTTGCTGTGAATTCTTAACACGCATCCAACCTAGTGCCTCCACGGGCCTGTTTCAGTTGGACCTGTGCCCCTAGACAGATCACTTAAGAGGTCTGAAAAATCCTCTGCAGAGCTTGCAACAGATAGAATTGACTGTTCCTGACAAGTCTACCATTTTTACTGTTTTCCATCTGCCTACCAAGACTGCCTTATTCTTCTGAAGTACCAAAGACCACTTAAAATGTGTCTAAAGCTTGATGCCAACTTCCTATCCCTGCTTGCCAATTCAAAAAATCTGTTGCAAAATATATGTCAATACATTTATTCCCAGACTAAGGCAACCATGTATTACTTAAATGCTGGGGTAATCCTAAATGCGATCAAAAGGCCGGTGCTGATAACAGAGTCTTCAGATACAAAATGGCTTTTGTAGAAAGTATCATTTCTAGCACAAGGCATTTAAAACCTTTTATTCTCTCACTGAGCACAACAGGCCTGTTTCGGCAGTCTGGGCATGTTTCCCGGCTTGCTGTCCCTATGGCAGTCGAACCTCGGCAATGGGTTGCTCCAGTATGAAATTCATGAAATCGGAAATCAAGGCCAGGAAGGTCTGACACGAGCGATCTAGGTATGAATATCTGTTCTTGCTCCTTGAGTTTCCTGGTTGGCTTTTGCTCTGCTAAGACTAAAATTGTTTGGAAATCCCTGTCTGTAGATTTTAGGTTTTTCTTCCCCACTGGTAAGACCTGAAGCTATTTGAGATGTTAAACAATTTGCAGCTTCTGAGCTTGGTTGTGGTGCTGGCTTTGTATGGATGAATATAGAAGCTGTGGCATTTTCAAAAGCCATTTGGAACAGCTCTTAAATACAAGCACTTTCAGTAGAGATTAGATAAATTATTTGGGTTTTCTGCCTAAAAAAACCCCCCAAAACCCAACCTTAAAAAATTGGCAGAAATACCATTTTCTTCAAATGACAAAGTTCTCTTTCCCCAGATTGAGGCTGGCAATTGGCAGCTCTTTACAAAGACAATTTTTTTTTTCTTTCCTCTCTTCCTTCCCCTACTCCTTGATTTCAAAATAACCTTCAAGGCAAAAAAAAGCAGGACATAGCAATGTAAAAAAGAAATAGAAACTGATTAAAATTTTTCACTCCTTGAACAGAATGCTTTCCATTTTAACTAACTTGTATCAGATAAAATGCTATCACATTCCTACACAAGAAATTAACACATTGCAGGAAACTGGACACATACGTTCCTCAAGGAATTCGCTATTCAGAAGTCCTACTGAAGAAACTGAAACACAATACAAATAAAGACCTTTATTAAAATAGCTTGGAATATTATATGAAATTTAATATCATATAATATAGGTGCAAAACCCCTGATATTGACAGGACGTGATACATGTGAAGGGAGGACATTAATATACATATAAATAGAAAAGCTAAAATGTGTTTGACAGTGATATATTAAATGGCTACATAAATGTGACCATAATTAGGAGAATATGTAATTTTGTATTCCTTAAGCAGTATCTTCTAAAGCAGTATACATAGTAAATTGCTTTTACCTCTAGTGTCTGCTTTCTTATGAGTAACAGGAGATGCATAGGAATATTATAGGCACATGCAAAAGCAATGTAAAAGATATAAAAACAGAGGCAGAAGCCACAGACTTATTTGTTCTTGGCTGCCAGAGGCTTACGGCTGATCTTCTTTGACTTGTCATTGTTCTTCTTTGGAGGTTCAGGATTCGCCTGCATGTGTCTGCCATAAAGACTGTAAGGAAATGAGACAAAGAATATTTGTGATACAACCATTAAACACAGGCTTTTACTCTGCAGCATGTTAAATAATGCATCTAGTTACCAGAAATAAAAAAGGAAGGTCATTATATTTATTTTGTCTCAACACACTGAATTTTCTATTATATCTCATGCTGCAGTCCATAATATTAGGTTTTTCATGACTTATCGGGAGAGTAACATCAGGAAGAGCAGGCCTTTGGAGCAGTGAATGAGCAATCAGTTTTGCCTTCAGAAACTAGCAACCTTTATTCTGCAGTTATGGGATTAAGGCTTGGAAGGCTGCAAGGATGTGTATTCAAGTCGACAATAACAAAAATTGGGTTGAACTGGAGAGATAGAGTGCTCACTTAGAGCAAAGTGAGCATCATCCCTAACCAGAAAACCCAAGGGCTTGATAATGTGACAGAGAGCAATGGTGTCACAGCCGCCTTTGCTGCTCACACATGATTGATAGTACTGGGACAGCTACCAACACATCAATGCCACGTTACTAAGTACCACTGATTAAATGTTGACAAAGTATCCTACAATTAAGATGGCTAGCATTCACTGCGAAGCTAAATAGACTACATGGCTGAGAGGATCTTGCTAAACATCACATAGTAATTAATAGATAATTTATGAGTAATCCTGATTAAACTAAATTAAAAACCTACCCAAAATAAACACAGCTCAAACTTAACTTCCCCTATTGACATAAAGTGCTTTTTGAAGACGTACTTTGCGGGGGTGTCAGTGCATCTAGAAGGGAACAGGGACGAGCTTTGTTTCTGCTCATTCAGCTGTATAAACACTGGCAATGTTGACACCAATACTGAAATCCCTCTGAAGGGTGTCCCCCTGCTAATACTTAGGCCTGATGCTGGTGAGTGTCCGCCCCAATCCCATACGAGGCTGTTGCCAGGATCATCTACCACTTGATAGGAATTCTGCTACTAAAGATAATGGCACCAGTTCCCACAACAGCCTTCCATGTGTCACTGCACCTCCACCTTTTGGTGGATTTTGTCAAAAAACAGGACAGATCAGGGGCTTGGGGTTGAGAAACTCTGAGTCTTCCTAGAATTGCCTTTTGATGTGTCAAAATAGGGATGGGTAGCTGTCAGCACTGTCGCCACAGAACCCGGGTCCTGCATTTTCACGTGTCTGGGGCACGCAGAAGGTCCCAGCTGTGGCAGGCGAGCTGCACTGGTCCATCGCACGCACCCTCACGTGCACTCTCCCCTGCTGCAGTCCGTGTATGCAGCTTGCACGTCTGTCCAACCCTTGCTGCAAACAAGGACCAGGTAGAGATCCTTTTGCTACTTTTGCTTAGTCATGTCCAGACAGACTTAAGTTACTCATGATACGTTGGTGCTTATCCAGAAAGCATGACCTGATAGACAGTTCTGCAGCGGGTATCACCCTGAGCGGGTATCTCAGAGATAAACTGACTCTTTATTTACAGTGACCTCTTTTGCTTTGCAGGCTGAAACTAATTTCAGCAGAGGACGGGCCCTCCTTCTTCTACAGGGCCTGACGGACTATACAGTCAACTGTATGCAAGAGACATTGAACAAGGATCCAAACAGATAGAAATACTCTCGAATTACTGTGCTGTAAGCCATGGCCATGGAGGGGCTATTTATGTCAGATACAGAGAGATTTTAGCCAAGACATACATTGCTCTGTAGAGCTTCCTGAGGAGGGGAAGTGGAGAAGGAGGTGCTGAGCTCTTCTCCCTGGGAGCCAGTGGTAGGACGTGTGGGAATGGTTCAAAGCTGCGCCAGGGGAGGTTTAGACTGGACATTAGGAAGCATTTCTTTACGGAGAGGGAGGTCAAACACTGGGACAGGCTTCCTAGAGAGGTGGTCAATGCCCCAAGCCTGTCAGTGTTTAAGAGGCATCTGGACAATGCCCTTAACAACATGCTTTAACTTGGTCAGCTCTGAATTGGTCAGGCAGTTGGACTAGGTGATCGTTGTAGGTCCCTTCCAACTGAAATAGTCTGGTCTGGTCTGGTCTATTCTATTCCATGTCAGGAGGTTAAAAGCTACCACCTGCTCTGAGCTTTATTTCGCTGTATCTGGAAGATACTTCAACCCTGGGGTTCCTGGACTGCTGGGATTAGAGCTTCTCGTAGGGTGGGGTAGAGAGGCAACACTCGCTTTCACCTCCTCAGCAGCTGCAGTTTTACATCATGCTGCTAAACAGGCTGCTGTCAGGGTGCACTGTACCCAAAACAGCCTTGCTCAAGGAAAATACAACTGTAAACTATGACATTATTTCACCTTACTGAAATTTTATGTGTGCCATCACCTGCTGTCAACATGGGATCAGATCCCATTTCCTGATGAACGCAGGGAGCCCTGACCCTCCGTGATAACTGAATGCTTACTATTAGCTACAATACACATATTTTATTTTTCATAAGAGATACAGCCCCAACAGCACAAGGCTATATTTTATCTAAGTACACAGTATGTGTACTAATCAAATAACCATCCTAAATAACTGTCCTGTTTTGGAAGGTGTTAAGTTAGTTGAGGGAGGAAAGACATGGCAGGAGATGTTTTGGTATCAGGAAATACTATCATTGTGGAAGAGCACAGAAGTGTCATTCATGGAGACTGTCCTATCGGAAACCTATCCAGGGTAGAAAAAGTCAGGGAACAAGCACCATCTTGTTCTCAACAATATGCGGCGCAGCATTTGAACCACTGTCAGCAATGATTTTGTAACTCTGAGAAGTTAGCAACAGAGAAGTGGAAATGCATGCTCAAATCTGTGAACACCAATAGTTAGTTAAATACTAAATTAACATTCAAGTTGTTTTCTGGCTCTAGAGAAATAATGCTACATTGGAGTAGAATGTAAAGTTTTTTCATATAGTAAGAAAAGGCCCCTTTAAGAGCTGCGGACTGGGACTTTAAGTACCAAATTAACAGAGAATTGACTGATCCACTGTATCTGAGCACAAAAAAACTTCACAGATGGGAATGGAAGTCCCCTGCCCCTGTCCTGTCTTCCACCTCCTGCTGCCCCACAGCTCCTTTGCCCTGTTAGTGCCAAGCCAGAGAGGACTGTAACAGCAGCTTTAGTGGTTTTCAGGTGTTACATACCCTTTTTTTTGCTCAGGTTGGTTTAGGCTCCACTTTTTTGCTTTGGAAACTATATGAATTTCCCTCTCAGATGACACTTCAGGCATTCATTCTGCCTCTCATTTCCTGCTTTCTCAGGGCAAATCTTCAAGTTTGTGGACTGGCAGAGCTCAGGTTAGTGAACTTTTTCTGAAGTAAAAGGGTGTGGTGTGAATTCCACTGACTACACGGATGCTTTTGAAGTGCAGAAGCTGAATATTGACAATTTTGAATGAACTTCAGAGTTCCGGTATAGTCTACTTGGGCAACGCCTTTTGACTGTGAAAGGTCCAGTGGCCACTGCATGCATCAAGCAGTAAAAATCCCAATTGACCTCTAAGTATTTTTAGTAGCAGTTTTTCTTTCATATTTACTCCTTATGATATTCAGTGCTATTGGTACTCCAGCAATTCCCTCCACCCCATGCAAATACTACGTCAGCAGTAGTAGATGTGTGTGAGGTGCAGACATCTGCAGCACTTTTACATTCTTTTTACTTATTCTCAGGTCCAACCACTTCTATCGGCACATGCACTGAATTTTCATCCAGGAAAATAATTATTGGGTTTTAAAAAAGCAAATCAAATATATCTACTTAGGTTTCTCTGGCAAAATTTCAAGGAAGTTTCAGCCGCACATTGCTATCTCAACTGAAGATAAGTGCTTTACAATCTATCACAGTAGTCTGCTATGCAAAGAGCAAGGATCAGACGTATTTAGATTATACAAGCCTTCACAGACAGGGACTCTCTCTTGTGTTTGCACACATCAAATACGAGGAGACATATGGTGTCACAACAACATTTAAATACAATAATGACTGTGATAATGCCTCTGGGACAGAATTTGCCTTCTGTTACACTAGGGAAAAGAGAATGCACAATTTTCAATGAACTTCTGGTACAACAACAGACACCACTTTTATAGCTCCCAAGGAAAAAAAAAAAAAAACCAAAACAAAACCAGAGGGAAAAAAAACCCAAAAGAAAAAAACTAACAGAGCTGATCCGCACAGAGACGCAACTATCTGAATTACACGAGAACCTATAACCCCTTGGCTGTAATAGATGTGGAGTTTACATATACAGCCCTTAATCTCGATACCTACTGGAAGGATAGAGCCACAGAAACCATAGCTTGCACGTCACCGTCTGTCAGCCAAGCTGTAGTAACCAACTGTGTACATGTTCTTGCTCTGGCATCACTGCGAAGTCAAACGTGTTAGGCAGAGACACTCATGCACCGTCCTCAGCAGCGAAGGTCAGCTTAAGACATACACACAGACAGTTACGCAGCTCAGCTGATGGATGGTAATGTACTAGGAGATGGCACCTTGACATTATCTGTTTGTACAACTAGACCCTTAGCAAAGGCAGACGGCCTCCATAAACAGACAAAGGAATATTGAGGCAGATTGTGGCTACTGTTTCAAGGCAGATTTGTGAGGTAAATGCTGATAATATATTCATGGCAGCACCTCCACACTTGGTAGTTTGGAATGTCACCTGTTCATGGGGCTGGTACAGCTCTGAGCAGGACACTACACACAGCTTGCAGACCAAAACCTCAGCTGAAGAATAAAATCTGGAATGCAAATAAGTATTTGAGATGTTTGTGGTTTGCAGCAACAGTCAGAAGCTAGTTATTACAACCACAGTTCACAAACCACTGAACCTTTGTAGACTTAGCAGCTACAGTATTGCATGCAGCCTTCTCATTATGTTAAAGTGAAAGGGGAGATTAAATGCAAGACTGAAAATGCAGAAAGCCCTCAGATAGAGATTTCCAGTTGCTTTCTTTCCTTGTATATATTTTTCAAAGCAAATATCTCTCATGAACATAAATGTTTCTTCGTATGCAAACAAACAAAATCTCCCTGCATTCTCTATCTGCCCCACTGGAAGGAACAAATGAGAGCACTACGGCTGCTGCAGCAAAACTAACAATATCAAGTGAGAAAGATGCTCATTAAACTTCATCATTCTGTCTACTTTAATGATGCTTTTACTTAATAAAAATTCCCCAAGCAGTTGCAAGGATATTAGGCAAGGTCTTTGGTTATGTATCAGGGGTCTAAGCTGTCACTAGCAAGCATGCAGTTCAGGAGGGGCATTCCCAAGAGGAAAGAGTGAATACAGCTTTCTTGTAATAAATTCAGAGAGAATCAATAACCACAGCCTGCCACATTACTTAAGCATTTAGGCAAGTAGGTGATCCTTCTAAATTAAACTACAAATTGCTAAATGTTGCAATTTACAGCATAAGATCAGGCATGGAGCCTTGTAACTTGAAAGCTTACAGTCTTGCTACCAAAATCTCTGAATTTAAAAAAGAACCATAGTTAAAATTCATAAAGTTCAATAGAGCCACTTTCAAAAACCAGCTTCAGCACAATTGCCTCCAATTTTTTGCTCTTGTACAACAAAACATTCACTATCTGAAGGCTACGTGCTCCCAGAGATGAAGAGTGAACTTGTGTGTAAGCTAGTGAACTAGCGTAAAGTGTTTGATGCACACATTAATTTTCTTGAATTTAAGCATTTTGAAAGAGGATTTCAAGAATGAGCCATAAGAAATAAATTGCTTTCACTTTATGTCTGTCATAGACCTACAGGGTGAGTATGCAGTATGAAAAGGACACACACAGTTAAATACGATCCTGGAGAGATGCCACCTCCAGGTATGTACCATAAGCTGAGAAACAAAGGTGAAACATTCCAGCACTGCTCGCTTGGAGCTCAGGTTCAGGCAGGTATTTAATGCTCAGACACAGCTTCAAATGTGGGTGTTTACAGGACCTCAACAGGACAGTCCCCAGCCCCAGCTGCCGAGGCAGGAGAGGGGAAAGGCTGAATCAGTGGTGATATCACTGGAGACCCAAAGCTGAAAAGAAGTGCTTGCATGACTGATACTTGCTGGCTAGCCTGTATTAGTTAAAATTCTCAAGCGCTTACTGCAAGATGCTTTTGCCTTGGCAGTTTTTGCATGGCTTATTGCTGCTCTGGTATCCCCTCTGAGCTACTGAGACTGGCCTTTTCTCCTGTGGGAGCTGCTAACACGTCACCTCCTCAAACCACATCTTCTCCTAGGAAGGGGCCTGATACTGGGGTTTAATTTGTCAGTAATGTACCAGTGAGAGAAAATAGTGGGGGTTAAAATTACTTTGCAAGTATCATATTATTTTGGTAGTTTACCAATAATTTATTTTTATTCTCTGTGACAAAAGTCAGATGATTTAAATTAAGAGGAACATTGCATGGGTAAGTGAAATGAATATCTGGTTTCCTTGCACACTCGGATGGCAAGCTGCAGTTTTAGGATTCTTAATAAGGAAGAACAGACAAGAGTGACTCATTTTATTCAGCTAATTTTTTGCCCCTTGTTTGCGAGTGCTCTGAGAGCAGATGGCAGCAGTGTCAGAGATGTTCATCATCTGAAGCTTTCTGCAAGTTTCTTCAAAAACTCAGCTTTGGCCTATCATCTGTCTGTGTACCACCTCACTCCTCATGCTCCGACATGGAGGCAGTGCTCACTGGTTGAAGGGGGCAGGCGCTGGCGGTGCTGCGTGCTTGCTACACTGCAAGAGCCTCTGGGCTACTAAACCTGCTGCTCTTAATGTGTTGTAAAACTGCTCCAGTATTTTTAGGTCTGTAACAGTTTGTCTTCCTGTATTGCCCACTCACACTCTGGTATGCCTAATACTTCAGACTGCCCCAAATCTCCACACCCTAGAGCCCAGTCCCAAGACACTGTGAAGTGTAACAACCTGCGGTATCTTCCTGTTCCCTCCACCTACCCCAATAACCTTCATAACCCAAAGCTCCTGCAGTTTGCCCTGGCATCACCCTCCCTAATCCCCCCAAGTCCCACACTTCACTTTTCAAAGAGACTTTCTGCATCACCAGAAATCCCTAGTCCCCTCAAGTGCTTTCTGGGGTCTTCACCCCCAGAAGCACTCTGCAGGGGAACTGATCACCTCTTCCCATCTCGGATTAGCTCTTTTTAGTAGCTAGTTTCAATTATTGGAGCCCAAATTAGGTAAGAAGGAGAGGATTCAGTACAGGTGGAGAGCTGGGTATCCAAGCCTGTGTTGCAGTCAGTGGAGATCTGGCTAATGAAGCCAGTGGAGTAGACAGCTTTTTGGGTGACCAAATACAAGTGTCTGCTGCAAGATGCTTAGTTGCTATACTCTGTTATAGATTTTCACCAAATGCAGTGGACAGTAGGCAGCTAGCTGACATGTAGACACTCACATTTAGATATTTTAAAATACTAGATGAAGTCTGCCCAAAGCAACCGCTCCCCCTCTGTTCCCACTTGGCACGCTCTCACAAGGTGTTAGCTACCTTACATTACAGACTCTGCTGAGTCATACAGTCCAATGTTGACTTACTGCAAATTCCTGCCTAAAAACACTCCAATCTCAATAAGCAAAAAAAAGTATTCTGCCAAAACTGTCCTGGAGCTCACCATCTCAGCAACTGTGTTGAATGTGCATCCAGCAAAATAAGCCCACCCATCCCATGTGTCTCCTACCAGCCACTTCACCATTCAGTTCCTCACAGGGCTCCCTTCTGCCGGATCCCTCAACTCCAGTCTTTCCTGTTTGCATTTGCTGTGTCATATATATATGAAGAAGAGAAAGACTCAGCCTCTACGTGCCATATTTCCCACCTTCTTTCCCTACAGGTTACTGTCAGATGGATCCTGACCAGATGGACCTCTGGCCTGAGCTCAGGAGCTCCCTGTGACGCTCCTCACAATAGCATCATCAGTCCTGCTGTGACGACTCAGCAGCCCAAACACAGCAGTTGTAAAGAAATACAGTCCAGTCGGACGTGTAAGGAGACACCTCAGTGGAGATGTGTCTGTGTGGGAAGATTTGAGCCAAGGTAACTATGATTTACAAACACCTGCTCTCCTATAAGGCTGGCAGTTGCTGGATAATTTTAATTCTGCCAGACACGTCAGCTCTTAAACTGGTTAATTTAACCCCTTGTATTGGTTTTGTGTGGCAAGGTTTTGGTAGTGGGGGGGGTTACAGGGGTGGTTTCTGTAAGAAGTTGCTGGAAGCTTCCCCTGTGTTCGAGAGAGAGCCAATACCAGCCGGCTCTAAGACGGACCCGCCGCCGGCCAAGGCCGAGACAATCAGTGATAGTGGTAACGCCTCTGTGATAACATTTTTAAGAAGGAAAAAGTTGGGACAGGCAGTATACGGCAGCCAGAGAGAGGAGTGAGAACATGTAAGAGAAACAACCCTGCGGACACCAAGGTCAGTGAAGAAGGAGGGGGAGGAGGTGCTCCAGGCACCCGAGCAGAGATTCCCCTGCAGCCCCTGGGGAAGACCATGGTGAGGCAGGCTGTCCCCCTGCAGCCCAGGGAGGTCCACGGTGGAGCAGATATCCACCTGTAGCCCGTGCAGGACCCCACGCCGGAGCAGGTGGATGCCCGAAGGAGGCTGCGACCCCGTGGGAACCCCGCGCTGGAGCAGGCTCCTGGCAGGACCTGCGGATCTGTGGAGAGAGGAGCCCACGGAGCAGGTTTTCTGGCAGGACTTGTGACCCCGTGGGGGACCCACGCTGGAGCAGTGTGCTCCTGAAGGACTGCACACCGTGGAAAGGACCCATGCTGGAGCAGTTCGTGAAGAACTGCAGCCCGTGGGAAGGGCCCACGTTGGAGAAGTTCGTGGAGGACTGTCTCCCGTGGGTGGGACCCCACGCTGGAGCAGGGGAAGAGTGTGATGAGTCCTGCCCCTGAGGAGGTTGAAGCAGCAGAAAACAACGTGTGATGAACTGACCGTAAACCCCATTCCCCATTCCCCATCCCCCTGTGCCGCTGGGGGGGTTGGTAGAGAAGCCGGGAGTGAAGTTGTGCCCGGGAAGAAGGGAGGGGTGGAGGGAAGGTGTTCTGAGATTTGGTTTTATTTCTCATTACCCTACTCTGGTTGATTTGTAATAAAGTGAGTTAATTTTCCCCAAGTTGAGTCTGTTTTGCCCGTGACGGTAAGTGGAGAGTGATCTCTCTCCTGTCCTTATCTCGACCCACAAGCTCTTTGTTATATTTTCTCTCCCCTGTCCAGTTGAGGAGGGGGAGTGATAGAATGGCTTTGGTGGGCATCTGGCAACCAGCCAGGGTCAACCCATCACACCCCTGCTTCTTTGAACTCACCATCTTGCATGTTAAGGAGAACTAATTTTCTTTTTCCAGAAAGAAATTCCAAGTAGGTGTTAGGCATTTCTTTAATTAATATACAGTAATAGAAGAAAGCCTTCTCCTTATATTCTCTGAGGCTAGCAGCCTTTTGAAGCAAGTACTTTAAATGTGAGGCTTGTTAGGGCAGCACAGCTGGAAGCTCATAGAAACCTAGAAAAAAAAGAGTCTTTTGTAAAGGAAAAGGATTTGCAAAACTGGCTAATGACTTTGCATACCCAACTTGAAAGAGCTTGCAAGAAATGTGACTTTTGGCAGAGAGGTTTTGAAAGCACATGGAACACCAGCATCCGTTTTCTGAAAGTCAGACCTATCTAATACCTAGGGAGCCCAGCACTGAAAATCTCAGCTGTGCTACAAAGCCAGACACACACAAGGAGGACCTCCATGAAACTGTCATGAAGATGGGAAGGAGAGGACGTGCTTATGCTTATTTCTTTAAAAACAGAGGCAAACATGAATTAAGATTTCATCTAGAGAATCTGTTATGCTGATAAAACAACCACCAGCTAGCCTGGTATAATGAGACAGCAGACTGAGACGACCAGGGAGAGAACGATTCGTTTCTGCACTTGGATAGTCCTATCAGACTATGTCAATCATGAAGAATTTCTCACCTGGGACTTGCATCTTCAAGTGCATCCAGGAGGGCTGATCTCCCTTCTCACGCTCCATTTCAAATGGATTGCTGACTGGTTCAGCCTACATGTGCAGACCAGTCCCTGGATCCACCCCAGGCACAGAGAAACTTCCTAGGTCAGAACCTAAAGTCCTCACGGCTGAGAATTCCCACAGATTGCAGCGGAATACTTTTCCCCTTGTTTTCTTTTCACAGATCAAATGGTGCTTTCCCACTTATGTATGACCAGAAAAAACAATTTAGTGCCAGGCAGAGGCATCAGCTGTAAACCCTGAGGGCTGAGGTATCCACCAGGACAAATGACATCCTCCACCTAATGAATCAAAAGGAATTAAGAGCCGCAGAATCTGCACAAGCAGGCTCAGCTTCTTTGGCAGAAGCCCGCACAGGTGGCTGCAGAGAAAAATGCACCAGCAAGAAGGAGTAAGACTACTCAAGTGAGAAAGAAGTGTGTTCTGTTCACTGGAGTCATCTGTATCATCACAACCTTTGTCTCTATGTATTTGTAATTCCGTGAGCATGCAGTAGATAAATCAACAGTTTGTTCCATTTCACCAAACCATGTTGCTGGGACCATATTCAGGGCCACCTGCCTGCTCTCAAACTAACCTTGGACAGGCAGCGAACACGGTGCAGAAAACATACTGGCACACAGCACAGACAGCTTCCTGGAGCCAGCCGAACGGATTCTTCATTCTTATGTTATTTTAATGTTGTTGTGCACATGGAGTCCTTTGGGTTTAAGCAAACCAGTGCTCATTTTCCTTTTTGAATGCTACACTAAGGGGCTTGCTGCTCAGATAAATCCCCTTACATAATCTTTATTATTGATTTACTACATGCATTTTGCTGTGCACCTAATTAACATTTAAAAAAAGGAAAACAGAAGGTAAAAATAGCTAAGTGCAAGCCAAGGAACTTTCTTTAAGTTATTCTACATCTGGCAGGTATGTATTTCTTTTCCAGTAACTAGACAAAGTGTACCAATAAAATGTATAGAAGGGACTCTGGGAAAATACTGATACGCAGAGTCTCTTTTTTTGAGCAAAACTGAAGTGTCTGAGTTAATCTGAGCCTTCTCTGCTGCACACTGAGCATGACTGACTTCACTGGCAGTAGCAGGGAGAACATTCAGGGGACTGCAGTTCTCCATACGCAGGGTTTATATAGCTGCCCTGCTCTGCTGGGCTGGCTCACGTGCCTCTGCCAGGGTGTCTGTCTACCTTCATCATCCCTACTGGCTGCAGGGCCGGCTGCCTAATGGCTCCTCAAAATAGACACAAAGACCAAAGAGTGACGACGGACACAGTGACATGGTGGGGAACTCAACCAACCTAACCCTCCTGAATCACCGCTCCCGAGACCCTCAAAGGTGAAGGACTAAGCCCCGGTCCCGCTGCACAACCCACTTGCGTGACTCAACACACTCTTTCTGGAAGGCTGTGCAGGCTCTGGAGACCACTGTGTAAAGGGGGCACAGGACTTACTGTGGGATGCTTAGGGGGAGTCTTGGGATTGAGCAAAAGTATTTAAGGATTATACAGGACTTATGAGATGTTTAGGGGAAGGACCAAGAGAGTGGAAAGGAGGGCTCAAGATGGATGGCAGAGAACAAGCGCAGGAAAATGGAGAGAGGATCAAGTGGGGAATAAATGAGGCCAGTCATATGCAAGCAGGAGGCTGGCCAGCACGCTTGTTTGGCTAAACTGCACCAAATCACCTCCAAGTGGAGGTGTGTTCTACCTAAACCCCGTTTATAACTGTTTTCTGTGTGAGTGTGCTCTCTGTTCTGACAACATGCATGCATGACCCATCAGCAAAGTTCAAGCCAGGCTAGCTGGTCACTAGGATGGACTGAGTCCTCGACACTGGAGAGACCAAGGGCCTGGGATCAGCTCCCAGGGAGGCTGAGGGGCTATAGGCTGGTAAGACTGGGTCTGGGGGCCTGATACTTGAAATATCCAAGATTTGGGAGCCAGGTACCAGAGGGATCCCTGACATAGGGTTTTCCCTGAGCAATGATGCCTAGAAATGCAGTCTGGCTGTTGTTTGTCCTCTCTGCGTTTATGTGGCCACCTGTCCTCCCATCATGCTAATCTGTTCATGGCTGGCCATGTGTACACACATGTTCTGAATTTGTGGTTAGCCTTGCTACTGGCAGGACAAGGGAACAGCGATATGGAGCAGCTGGTCACTGCTATCAGTGGAGAAACCCCCTGGCTCCTCCAGCCCACCGGATTTAGCTGCACAAAAGCACTACCAGGAAAAAGGTGAAGAAATGAGGAAACTCACTTCACCTTTTTGACACAAAGGACCACATCTGAAGTGCTACACATCACAGACAATCCAGTTTCACCCAGTCACCTGAGTCAGCTTTGTTTGACACATTTTGTATATACTTTCCAGAAAGGCTGTTTGAGCCTTCTCAGATTGAATTTTTGAACATGCACAACAGGTCAATGCAAATATTGAATTTTGCCATCTTCCTCATGAAATCTCTTTCCAGTTCCCAAATACAGCCCTTTCAACTCCTCCCTGGCCAACACTGGCACAAACATGCCAATGATGTCAATCTTCCAGATACTCTAATGAGTTGTGCTCAGACAGGTCCACATACGCACAAAGGAGTAAGGAGATTCAAAGCCAATTTCAAAATCATTGTCACCATTCATGTTAAAATGCTGGAATTTTGAAAGCCAGAGATCAAGTACTTCATTATGGAAGCAAAAAATATCAACAGAATGGTTTTCCAGTTATATACATCTACTGCGGAAGACCAAAGACGGTCACACAGATACCATGTAATAAAATGATACAGACTATTCACCCCATTTTCCAGCCAGTTTTGAACAAAGCATCACACCATTAATATTTGGCAAACAATTATTGAGTTTTAAGCAAATCTTTGGCGTTTTTCCATGGCTTTTACTGTGCCAACAAAGCTGTTCCAGAATATTTTCAGGAGGGACCTATGTTATGTGGCAGCCAATAATCTTTATGGTAACACTGCAATGAAAATGTCGCTTACTGTAATGAGCACAGATCATAAGTTAAGCCCCCAGCTACCTTTCTATTATTTTTCATTACAGTCTTTCTGGGTTTGTTATGCTTCAAGAGTACTCAGGGAATTACATCAAACTAGGCTCACTAGTCAGCTCTTCATTACTCAGACCACACTGAAACTGAGCAATCAGCAAACTGAACCAGCTCCTGAGGTAACACAAGACACTAACATTTGTTTGAATATTTACCATTTCTTTTTTAGCTTGTCCTTTCTTAAAGCTCTGTTCTGTAAATAAACTTGCCTACGGTTGGAGGTCATTCTGAAACAACAGGAAAATCACATATTTTTCCATGCCATTAACACCTTGAGCGAAGGGTTGAGCTTCCTTTTGTCTACCAGAAACAAACTGTGTTATATTCATGTTTTCCTGACAGCAGTGTTTCTCCTAGATTTGTGTTCCATAGCACTGGATAAGCTGGGTGGGACTACAAGTCTCACTTGCTATGTGAATCCTTGTCCCTGCCCCATTGCAGATTTTTGCATTGGCTTCCTTCCCTCTTGCAAAGCAAGAAGCTGACCACCCCTTTGGAAAACAACAGTTACACTGACATCAGTAAGTTCTGGTGTCATCCAAACCATACAACTTCCCAAGTTGCTTTCAGTGTATTTCAAGGCTCACAGCGTGAAGAACATAGAGCCTTTTGAAAGGCCACCTTCTTCCCTGATGTCCGTCAAGATGAAATGGTAACACAGTGTCAGCCTCATTTTGATTTCAACAAAATCAATACAAGTTTTGCTTCTGATTTCAGTGGATGCAGCGTTTGGCCTGTAATGTCACACGATCTATTCCTGAGAACTGAAAATCCACTAGTGCACACCGTGCAGCACGGGCTATCCCTTGAGGCAGGTCTCATCACAGTCTTCTTGGAAATCACCTACATTTCTTATTTTAACTCTCTCCTGAACACAGTGACTTGGGAAGTGCAAAGACCTCTAGATTACTTAAGAATTACAACAGAGGTAATAATAATTTCTGTTGCAATTAGTGTTAGCAACTGAGGCATATCTTGGAAACTGCAAAAAAACCCATGGCTTTACAATGTCAATCAAATAGCACATTCTTTGTTATTTAAATCTTCTACACATGGCCATTATTATCCATGCAAGCAAACAGGCAAACTGCACCTGCATTACAGCTTACAGCTCCAAACTGTACAGCAACGTATGAACAACATAGGCTGGCTATGAACACTGGAGTGACAATTACGTCTTCTCATCAAGTGCTAGCAATAGCTAGGGCTAATGAGTCACTCTGTAAACTTCTTAATGCATGCATTAACCAAAATAGTTTCTCTTACAAGGAAGGTGGGATTATGCATACAAATACGATCTGGTTTTGCTGAACATCTTTTTGCCATAGGTAGGCAGCACTCATCCTAAATCATTGGTGCTTACGTATGCTTATGAGTTAGAGGAACAAATACGGAACTTCTACATAAAAGGACAGGAACTAGTTTACTCCATCATCAGACATTTGCAAAAGGCACCCACAGGAGCCTCCAAGAGTGATGCAAAATAAACTAATGGTTCCACCTGCTTCTGGGCAAGAGGAAAAGAAACATGGAGTTGAAACCACTTGCGATGAAGGCAGAAAGAGTGCAACAACGGGGAGCCAAACCCCAAGTTGCAATCTTGGAGGATAAACTGCAGGACAACTACTCTGTGTTGTCTTAGAAACATGTTGGAAAACACATTGCCAGGAGGGCAAACATGGCCCTTGGACTACTGTCCTTACTTTCTGGTTCCTCAACACACAGGCTACTAACATCTTTGCCAAATCCCAGCCTATGCATGCAAGGTAGCAAACAGGCACCCCCCTTAGTTGTGAAACTGTCCTAGTACTCCCCAAGCCTGCGGCACGGAGCGCATTTATGAGAAATGCAGGAGTGCAAAAAGCATAGTGGCAAAAGATTTGTCAACAGCTCTCTGTCACCAAGAAAGCACTTCATTAGCCTGTCAATTGCACAGTGTCTAGGAGATACATTTATTGACAACTCACTGCCAATTGATCCAACATCTATACAAAGCTCTTCTTGTGCAATGAGCTTGCTGACTCACATGATCATGAGCTCTATAGAGAACTAATAGCCGTACTAAGCCCCAAATTGCTCCAATTTCTAAACAAAATGAAACCAAAAGTGGTAAAATCCCACCAACACCTCAGCAGCTAGACCATATTCCCTGCTTCCAGCACAACATTTTTAAATGAGATTCATTTTTTATACACTTCATAGGTGGGGTATGAACCCACGGTGAATAAAAGTCCTTATACAAAACACTGTTTTTCACTTTTATGGCCATTTGTGCTTATGGGATTACTTTTGAAATACAGGGAGCCTGCATCTTCTGCTCCCTCAATTTAGCATGGAAGTACCCAGTGATGTTCTATTCTGTAGGCCAACCAACTTCTCTGTGTGGTTGGGTCCCTCAGCCTCTCATCAGGTTCGGATAATGCTGCGAATGGCTAATTGATCCTGCAGTGGCTTTAACAACTCGCAGTCACTTCACACAGCCAGCAGCATTCCTGCAGCGCACACGCTCCTAACCCTTGCTTGCTTTGCTTTGTACTACCTGTTTTACTACTTCATGATAATGCAGTGTCAAAGACAGCAGGAGTAACCTATTCTAGCATCTCCATCTGGCACTATATATCAGACTTGTGCTGCTCTGGTGGATTAGTTTCAGATCCCCGTTGACAGATCAAAGGCAGCAATAATAACCACAAATCAATCCCTCTTTAAGGCCTAAAACATCTTCTCCCTCACACAGGATGCCTCATTTCTTCACCACCCCAGAGCCCTTATAAATAGCAACTTTGCCTAGACACAACAGTCGTATGCAGATACTCAGGCCCTGAAGAATTTGGCGCTGTGTTTTCAGCTGCTTTCTCCTATTCACTGACAAACAAAATGAGCAGCATCAGTAGAGGGGCTCATGTGGATTAAACACTCAAGTCCCTGAAAATCAGAAAGCTGCTTGGTGCCAAAGTGAGGACATACAGAGAAGATGGCTTGCTTCCTTTGGTCTCATCTCAGGTAACACATTTTCCAGCACCCATCGGTGAGACAGTGCTGTATTTTCACTGAAGCACCCAGCTACCATCAGCTCACTGCTCAGTGCTCTAAGCTGACCAACAGATGTTTTCAGAGCACATGTTCAGATACAGAATAGATGCATCCCCAGTTGAACAAGTGCACTGTGGACAGGCTGCTTTCTAGGGGTGTTTCCTGACAGCTTACCCACTTGATTAGCACATGCTGTAGAAAATAGGACTCACAAGAAAGGGGATTCATGAGGTTTGAGATCCACACAGCTGCTCCAATATAGGGGGAATATGTGGTCCCTTTCACAACAACTGTGCTTGCATTCCTGAGATCGCACTTGATTTCTTGATGGTCATCTGTTAGGTCTTAGCTAAGGCAGTGGGAGTTAAAATATGACTCAAAGGCTAGGTATCAGCTCTCTGCCTGGCTATGCTTTACTGTCAAAATGAGATTTTTACTGCAAGAGAAGTAGCTTTTGTTTGCACCCTCTCTGTGACACCTTCATGGTGACAATGCTGTATTTACCATGATGTAGCTAGGCAGTTCCCTAGGACTCAATTCACCCAGAGATATTGTGGCAAAAAAAAAAAAAAAAAATCTGTGGCTTGGATTTTACGGGAGAACAGCTATTATGCTGTAAAAGATATACCTGCATGGGCAGTGGAGACATAAACTCTTCCTCTTATCTTTAAGTCTTTCAGTCTTGTAACTTGCAGTTTGAATTATGTCTCCAAAGAGACTGCAACATCAGCTAGGATAGCAACAGTTCAACATTCCTACATTTGTCCTAAAATGAAACCCAGAGATAAATAGTGAAAATGACAGCTGCTTAAAGAACTTCTGAAATTCTTAAGAAAAATGTATCAATTAGAGGCAAACAGCCACAAATCCTCTGGTGACAATATTGCATACTAATACAGTTTGCAAAGCCCAGAAAGACCTATTTCAGGGTTACCACATAAGGGTGTGACGGTCGGACAAATTATAGTCAATGTCTCAAACATTCGTTAAAGAACTTTGGTGGAGAAAACGGCCTCTGTAAAAATGCTGGAGTTTTGTGAACAGGACAATGTGGCCGGAGGAGAGGGCCCCCCGGAGGGTGGGACCGCGCTTCTCCAAAGCCGCAATTCCTTATCTTAAGTGACCAGGAGAAGGAGCACAGCATATGCGCCTGGAGGAGGAGGCCCCACGGAGGATGGGACTGTGCTTCTATCTTAAGCAGTCATGCCAGCAGAAAAAGAGAGGCAACTCTGCGATGAACCCCCCCCCCCAAGCTCTCCGACCGATTCCAGAGAACCCCGGGAATGAGACTGCGCATGTCGAGACCATCGACTAACACGCTATAAAAGAAGGGAGAACGAGTTCTCAGCGCGCGCCCTCCAGAACTGGATCTCTACGCTGGCTGGACCAACGCTGGACCCAGGACTGGTGAAACCCTTTCCTTCTCTCTTTCTTTCTTTCTCTCTTTCTCTCCCTCCCTCTTTTTCTTCTCTCTTTTCCACAGTCCCTACACCTCATCCTTTTAAACATAAACCGTTGACCAAGTCTGAGACTAGGAGTGGACCTAGCCGCCCCTGGGCTCCTCTCTGAGAAGGAGTCCAGAAAGCAAGGGGGTCTGCTCTGAACCTCGTGACTCAACGGGAGGGCTCTCCTTCTGACACAGTTTCATGTTCCCTTTTCCATTTCATTTTTCTATACTTCCCTTCTCTTCTCAAACAGCGGCTTAACGACATGTTGCAAGGTTCATATTGATAAGTTCACTTGTACTTGGGCAAGGTTATCTAGGTTGAATAAATGTTGATTGTTGTTTGAACTCCCCTGGTGTCGTTTCACCTTAATTCTGACAAAGGAAATCCACGAACCTGAGTCGCTCCAACTCTGGGACGCGACAAAGGGCCCAATAAACATTTTGTCCTAAAATTCTTCTGAATACAAAGTACTTTGATCCTGATTTTTTCAGTATTCAATTAAGATACAGTTCTACTCAACTGACTGTTTATCACTGATAATTTTTTTACTATACACATAAAACTAGAACATTGTCTCAACATATGGAAAATGTGGATAGTACATATTGCTCATAGCGGCACATAATTTTAAGAAGAACTATAACTGTACTATTTCTAGATAATTTATAAACTATGACAAAGATGCATGCTATTGAAGAAAAATGGCAAGCCTATAAAAAGCTACATGTGTTTGAGTCAATCAGTATAAAGAGTATAATTTTTTTCTTATATTATGATTCTTTTACATGCTAGTGTAAGTAGGAAGTCAGAAAGATTAACCAAAGATGAAGAAAAAAAGACCATCCTCTTCCTCCCACTACTAAGCTTAGAAAAATATCCTAAAAAGAAAAAAAAAATACACTGGCAGCTTCTAAGACAGTTTAATAAACCTTGGGGAATGCCTTAGTGTTGAATTTGGTTTCCCGGTAGTACCTAAAGCACTGCTACTAAAGCAATACAATAAAGTTTATGAACTTGTCTTTACTGCTGCATAACTTATCTCTGAGAAATGATACTATGGCGAACAACTGCTCTCTATGAATCTCTTCGGGGCTTCAGTGAACTGCAGTTTTTATCACAGCAAGTAAACTGGATCAAGATTAAACTCCAAACCAAAATATATGTCACATTTTTTTTATTAATGAAAAATACTTAATTCAAAAGTTAACCACTACTATACTCAAGTGTTTTCTTATCCTCTACGTCAACTTCCCAGCTAAAGTGGTTTTGAGATACTTTACACTGAAAATCAAAAGAAACAAAATCCAAACCCACTCATATTTCTTTCTATTCAAGAAACTTTCCCTTTTCTTTTTTATTAGTTTCCTGCCTAACAAAAACCAAATATATCCCTTCATAAAAAAAACCCAAAATGAACAAAAACCCCCTTAAACCCCAACAAAACCACACTGCAAATTCAAAATAAACTTAATCAAAACCCAGTAATCAAAGCCAAAGGTACACTGACTTCACCTGGTCTAGTGCTCACAGTATAGCTTGCTCAGACCACTCTTCCAGCACTGTAGTTACACTGCTCTAGAAAATGTTTATTTTTGGGGTGCATGCCTTCTGTCAGGACAGCAAGTTAACATGACTGCACAGCTGTTTAGTTACCAGATTTAATGTGATGCAGGCACGGGAAATCCTAGCCAGAGGAAAAAGTTAAAGAAAAGAAAATAGATCAATCCATTTTTGTAATTAAAACAAACCCAAACAAATCAGATGGTATAAATTGGAAGGTGTAACTACACAGAGGGACATGCATACACGTTGCGGAGAAAACGTTGTCGTCACTCAAAGCTCACAAGCCCAAAGCTGACACAAAGAGTGGTGAGGAACCAGCACAATGGAAGGGAGACCCACAGAATAAGGGTCAGCCAGTATCTCCCACCAAGAAAGTATTAGATCAGTCTGTAGAACAGCTTTGTAAGAAAACTGGCAGATATTCAGCGTAGCCTCAAAAAAACAGCTGTGCTGAGGGACTGATGACCTGAGCATACACTGGGGTAGTTTTCATCCCTGGATGTTATGATTGTTAGCAGAGTGGCATTTCTCCATGTGTTTGTCTGTAACAAGATAATTTCAGGATGCTGGATTATTTGATGAATTCCAACATTTCAGGCAATGTTCTAGGCAATGGGCAATGTCATATTGATTTGGTGAAAACAAGAAAACGAAAGGGGAAAGGTATATATACGCATAGGGTTTGTGACCTCTTGCAGTTAGTTAGCAGATTCAGCTGTTTCAGCCATCCAAATCTGTGAGTAATGGCCTATAGATCAAAGAGCCAGTGGATGGCTGCCATCTTCTTCGCCAGTGCTAAGGAACCCCCCTTTCCTCCCATATCCTTGCAGCACTTGCTCCCAGTACAGTTTAGAAATGCTGACACCCAGAACAAATTGCCTTAGGGATGGGAAGAAAGTAAGAGCTAGGGAAAGGACGCAAGAGAGGAAGGAAGAGCTATGAGGACAAAAGAGGGATAAAAAGACACACAAAGCGTCACGTATGGAAAAGCAGCTGACCTTGGCATGGGAAAAAGAGGTCAACACCAGTATATTGCAAGAAACACACAGGCAGCTCTCACTTTGGTGAACAAAAGGAGCATGGAGTGAATGAAGGAAGCGTTCAGACCACGTGAATTCAAGGAACCCTTATGGTATAGAACAGAACAACATGGGGGGTCCTTGACTGATGTAAGGAGCATGCCCCCTAAATGCTGTGCAAGTACTCCTTAGTCTATGTTTTTCAGTACCCTTAATTCAAGACTAAGCACGTTCAGCATGAGCACAGACTGCAGCAGACCCTTCCCCATTTAAACATACATGGTGCTTGTCACTTCTCCACATCCATCTTTCGGTCACATTAGCTCCGTTAATGAAAAAATAAATGTTGCAAAAGGGAAGTATTAACATAACCAATACCAAGGACATTAATTTTAAAAACGCTATTTACTTTGTATCAGAGTGGTCATATATCTTGATCCTGAGTAGTTCTTAGCCTTGTCCAGATTCTGATTCCAGGCTACAGAGACAAACTCTGTCCTGACTCTTCTTCCTGCCCATGATTCATTCACTTGACATCTTTAGTACTGCATCCACTTGATGGGCATCATGTATTTAGTAAAAGACAATAATTCTTATTTAAGCAAAAATGAGTTTTTTAGTGCAAATCCTGGATAGTGACTTACTGTGAAGTGTAGACACAATACAGCTCAAACTATCTTCTTGAAGAGAGAAGTCACCTGGCTCCAAACACAACAGTTGGCCTCATACTTTTTGAAAAAATTTGCAGTTCCATGACAAGAGTGGGTGGGTCCCTGGTCTCAAGGAATAAGCAGTAGGTTCAGTGAGCTGCCTACAAGTATCACTCAGCATCTGGCTTTGAAGATCCATGTTACATCCTAACAGCACAGATGCAGGACCCTAGTGAAGACACTTGTGCAGGTAACTCATCTTCCTAATCTGTTCCCCTAACACAAACCAACCACAGATGTCAACTGCATTTTCCCTGAATCAAGAGAAAAAAAACTACAGAGAGCACAAAACTACTGCCAAAGCACAAGGAAAAGGCCAGCCCACGGCTACTCTTCATAGTTTTTTTGATTTGCCAAGAGAACTAGGCAGCCAGCATGGGAGAGCCTGTGCAGCCTCTGGGACACAAGAGTGGTGCTCTCAAGGCACAGAGTACCTGGGAATTCTCTCCATAGCAGTCACTGTTAGAATTAAAGCAAATATTTTCAGGAACGGGAGAGGAAGCAGAAGCAATTACCCTGTCAGGAAATGTGCCAATAGATAACTTGGGAATAACCTGCATATGTGTACAAAAGGTGAGTTTATTTCTGCTGCGTCCCTATCCATCCAAGCCATGACTTCAGCTGCTCGCTAGCAGACACCGGGCAGCCTCGGTGCTCTCATGCACTCATACCACATTACTGCCCGTCTCCCAACGGGGCTCTCTGGCAGACGTCACTTGCTAAGTTAGCATTACTGAAGCCCCAGCTGATATTCTCTTCAAAACTCCTCTGCTCCTCCCTCTCTCAGTCACTATGGCAACGCCCATCATCCTGCAAACAGCACCATCCGACTGGGGGCTCGCTCTGCACTCATTCATCTAAGCTGTTTTAAGAATTGCCTCTTTTCCCTGTGCAACATTTCTAAAAACCGAGTTTTACTCCCTGCTGATGTCCCCACATCTTTGACACAGTTCCACTAGTTCCACTGCCCCATGTCGCAAACCCACGGCTGCCCCAAATGCAGTCCCACTCTGGACTAGGTAAAAGAGCCAAAATCAGAATCAAACACAGAGCATGTTGTGTGAGTATTTCTAAGTAGACTGGAGGCAGACTGAGGACCTTCTCTTAAAAATCCTGGTTCTTGTAAGCAGCCTTCCATTTTAAAAGCTGTCTCTGCTAAGTAAAGGCATTGAAGATCAGCTGTAGATAGCCAAAATAAAAACAGTGAGACAAGGACAAAATAGCAGGCTTTCCTTTGATCTAGATTTTTTCCAGGCTACATCTTCCTTACTTGCTATTTTGTTTAATTAGGCTGTGACTATATGTTATTATTCCTCACATTACACCCACTCTGTATTTACATTAATCCTGGCCTGAGAGAAACAACACAATTTCATTTAACTTGATTCTGTTCTTACTGATTTTTTACTATATTCTTGAAATATTATTTCAGTACTGGCAACTTTAGATGAGATACTCTCACAGCCTTTCTGAATATTTTTTTTTAATTTGGAAATTATTTTTAGTAAGGAGGGGAATACACTTGTGGTGTATTTTTTAATTCTGCCAGAACAACGAACAACAGGCCAAGCGTTCACAGCCACAAGATAAAATAATCAGCACATAAAATAAAAACAGTTAGAAGGAAGAAAGACACTTTTTTGAAGGAGTTTTCCATAATTTTTTTCAAAATCTAGTTTAATAGTACTGCTGTTTACGTGTATGGGGATAAAAACTACACATGCTACAATGGGAGATCCGTAACTTCTCTCAATACATGGGAGAAAACAACATTTTCTTTCAGAAGGAAAAAGTCATTTTCGTTGAGGCAGTATATAATTTTCCACACACAAATGTGTTCATCCAAACCCAACCTACATGTCTCTGTACCTTATGCTCAAATTTTCTCTCACTACATTCAATACATTAAGTGCTGCCTAACTCCCACCTCCTGAATTCAGCAAAAAAAAAGATCATTTTTTTCTTTAAAAAAACACCCTTTGAAAAAGAATGTATTCTTATTGTTATAGCCTACAAGTTAGAGGCTGAAAACAGCCATTAGTTAACAACCTACCCATTACCCTGTAAAGTGTTAACAACGTCTGACCACTGCTGTAAGGAAATTGCCCAAAGAAAAGGGCAGGGCACACTCCCTGATCCACTCTCTTCTGGAGAACAAAAATGTACCTGGGGTTTACCACTCAAAAAGCCTTGCTCTTTTATCCTCCCATGCTGGCTAACCTTTGCCAGCCGGCAAATGAAAGGGTGGGCCACAGCACGGCCAAGCGTTTAGCATCCCTGCACACACTCATGCATCTCGGTCAGCATCTAAGATCCTGGAAGCTTGTGTACCTCTTCTGGAGCCACCCCACCACCTTATGGACAGAGAGATGCTTGAGATTACCCACCACTGTACTCAGCACACTGAAGACTCCGCACCCCTTATGTGCTTGAGCAATCAAGTCAGAGTGTTTGCTAGTTACTGTATTAAAAGAGGGGAGGAGATGTACTGAAACTTGCACTCTTCTAGAAGCGCGAGGAAAAGAAACGATCCAAAATTGCTCAGAATCATTTTAAAGCCTGTTAGTTCAAGCTATGATCCCAAAATAATATGATTCAAATAATTCAAAGTAGTCACAGAGTTTAGCAATGCAGTGGTATTAAAGGAAGCGTGGTCTACGCGAAGGAAACATGGTGAACGAAAATCACACAAAGGAAACCCAGAGTCCTAAGAAGAGGACAAGCAAGAAAATACAAGTTGGTTGTGCCTTTGACATTTGTCCATCATCCCTCTCTCCCACATACTGATTGGTAATAGGAGGAAAAGGCAGCCAATATCGTTTTATATCCTATCCTTTGATTATTCAGTGTCCTTCATTTCTGCTTTTACTAAATTCTCCATTTTTCTGCTATTGCTGCACTTCCTCCCTATTTCTTCCCTTTGCCTAATCAGCTGATTATCCTCATTTATCTTCCCTGTCGAGAATCTTGGCTCTTCCCATTTCTCTTCCCTTTCCAGCTCGTCAGCCTTTGCCTTCTTACTAGTCTTCCTCCTGTACCACTTTTATGCTTTCTTCCTTCTTTTCCCTGTTTCTCATAATTTTATCACTTCTTTTTTGTTATATAGGATACTCATCTTTCCATCTGTGCTCCCTTTTTGCCTCTCAGGTGGTTGGATCTGAATAAGAGTGACTGTTTTGAAACATTTAAGTAGGAAAATGAATGACTCTTCTTAGTATTTTCCTCAGCAGATGGACACACACTGTACAGAGGGAATCTGCTATAATGTTTTAAGGTATTTCCCTGGATCCCATATCATCGTTCAAAAAATATTTTAAAAGTATTTAAAAAGGATTTCATATGAAACATTTCATATAAATCTTTATGTGAATTGCAATAAATTCCATTTTTTTCCTTAAAAAGTAGGCATGAAATAAAAGTTATTACTGACATCTGTCATATTTTAAATTCCTTTATAAAATTTAGTAGTGGCAGCAACAGATGTAGCATAAAACACTGTGAAACGATCTTCTTAATAGAGCATCCTTTAAGAAAAGCAGCTTCATCATTGACAGTCATTTAGTAACACAGAAGGCAGTTTCCCGGAAGATATTTGCTGCTGTTATATTAGAGGTAATTAAACTATAAAGTGATTTATTTCTTTGCAGCCATGTAATTGAACTTTCTAAAGCCATTAAAGATAGCTTACAAAAGTATCAGCAGATACGGAACATGATTATCCCCAGTAAAACTGCATCTACAACACATAGAGCCACAAAAATTCTACACAATGCCATTTATTGGCAAAACATTAATATATTAAGCCACAAAGGACAGTGCACTAAGAGTAGAAATGCTGTCACCAAACGTATGTCTTTCCTTCAACCTCTCCCCAGCTCTCCCTTTCCTATGATTGACAGTGATTTTCTGAGAGTAGGCATTACCTCCAGGCAAGAAAATCTGTGTACATAAAAAATAGTTTTACATTAGTCCTATTGCAGCACTATTGATTACTAAAGGAAGCTGTAGGCAACAAAATATATATATTTTTTAAAAAATGTGTATTTAAGAGTGGGAAAAAAACCCTATGTATAGAAATTCAAAGGGGTATCAATGTCTCACATATTTTCCCCACCATATTAACTAATCCAGCAAAAAAGATCCTTGATATGTCATTTGCTGATTGATGAGCACAGAGAGCTGAGACCCGAGCACGGAATTTTATTGCTGAAGACATTTTCATCTGCAGTCAAATCACCAGGGAAACACTTTGTCAAACAACTTCATTCTGCAGGGAGACTTTGTGACAATATTGGCAACTTAGGAATTCGTTCTGTTTTTTTCCGATAGCATCTACCTGTCTGTGTTGAGAAATATTTACAGTAGCACTGCAATTCACGGAGATGTCCAGCTTAAGACCCAGGAACAAGTGGTTCACATTTCATTGCAACAATATGTAGAAAATAGATGCTCACAAGCTCTATTTTTTAAAATATCTATATATCTATATATAAACGATCCAATATATTTTTGGCAGAGTTTAATACCAAACCCCTGTACTCTTATAATAACAACTGATCTTGCATTGAGCATCTGCAGGGCTACAAATCATTACTTGTTTCCAAGAGCTCAAGTACCTCTTTTACCCTTTTGGGTTTTTTTTTTTTTGGCAACTGGGGGGACTGAATCAAACAAATGCTGCTAACTTTTATACCATCAGGTTAGGCAAGATGTTAGGCTTCCAGTAGGACACCATGGGTTAATATATCTACACTTTATCCTCTTGCTGCTCCCAAAATTGCTAAGGAATCTGAGTCCTGCTGGTTGTCTTGAAGCTTCTAATTATTTTCTGTGTCAAACAAATTCCCAGGTTTCACAATTTTTTTACTGTGGTGGCAGCAAAAGTGACCTACTATGAAATTTTCTCAGCTGAGTAATAGTCATTCGGCATTCTCAATGGCTCAGCTACGCTGTCCACAATGGGCTAAACCTGATAAATCCAGAAACAGGTAGCCCCAATCAGGATTTATGTATAAAAATCTACGTACAAATCCTTTGTCCATAGACGAGCATAAGAAAACAAATGAATGGCCAAACAAGATGGTTAAGACTACCTGGAATGTGATGGAGTGGGGGAAGCAAAGAGTGTCACAATTTCTCTGTAGATACAGGGTTAGAGTTTCTCCTTGTGATTTTAGGGTTAAATCCTCTAAGCCTCATTGATAATTCTGCATCTGAAAATGGGGGGTTAAGCTGAACAATCATAATTTTTCCCAGAGAAGCTTCCCTAGGTACTGCGATGCCATTTTACCTGGGCAACCTGCCAATGGCATTGTTCCACTGGCTAATTTAAAGGATGGGGGATCAAGTGTTTAATACTAGCTGCCAGTCAGCTTGCAAATAAAAAGGCTTTCATCCAGCACTGAGCAACCATTTCCACCATTCCTGTCGCCACAGGGTCCACTCAAACCCCTGCTGCTGCCCATCTTCCTGATGCTGCCTTTTGGAAACACACACAGATTTATGCTTTTAAAAAAACCCACCATGCCACATTTATACTAAGCAAAAACAACATGCTGAAATATGCTCTGAGCAGGTTACCACCAACTTCATTACCTTTTTTTCAGATACGAACACATTTTAATAGTTAGTTCTTTTGAAACATACCTCTCTGTGTCACCTACTCTTACTGAAATCCTCAGGTCAAGTCCCAACTCAAGACAAATCACCCCCTCTGTTTCTAGATAAATTCTGGCAGGGATGAAGGCTGAATGATTTGGTGTGAGATTTTAAAATTGCAACTCTTCATACCTGCTGTTTAATTTGCTCTTTTTTCAAAAAAGCTGAATTAAAAAAATCCAACACATTCTTTCCTACACCATGAACAGCTTAGTAAAAACAAGTGGGTGGGTCTTTTACCAGCTAAATTACTTTGTGAGTAGAGCCACGTGCCTAACAGTCTTGCCTGAGACCATCTACACATCTTTCTAAATGACAGCTGTGCTCTTCTTACAAGGGACAAGTCCCCAGCACTAAGCTGCTTTTGCAATGGCTGGTGAGGGGAGCACCCAGCACACTATTCACTTTTCCTTGGTGTGAAACGTAGAAATGATTCTTTTGGGAATCAGCCTGACACTGCTGGTCTTTTTCTAGCAGATCATTTGTAAACAATTTTTTTCCCTGGATCTCTGCTTTGTGAACTTTGGCTTGTTGATCTCTAGCTGGTTACTACAGCTTGAAAGTTCAAATGGCAGGCAAATAAGCATAATTCAGACAGCAATGTAATAGTTCTTACACTCCAGAAAACAGAGCGCACAAGGACAGGTTCACTGCACACCTTGTCCAGCTGAAGAGGAAGCACTTTTCCCTTTCTAGTAGAGCATATGAATACAGCTTGTTACAGGCACTGCTGCATTAATGTGACAGGTTTACAACGCCTTGGCTTGCTCAGCAGTAATGATCTTCCAACGTCCCTGTCAGATCAATGCATGGCTTTCCTCGGGACCCACTTACTGGAACACTGGTCAGGAGGGAACGTAACTATGCAAAACAGCGTCCAAACCAGACGGTTCCACCAGAAACTGCTGCAGTGAGAGACATGGGGCTGTTTACAAAGTTCTTTGATTCAGTGTGTTGGAAGGATGCACAAAAAAAGGATGAAACAAAAAAGTGTTTGAGTGGAAGCGGCAAACAAGGGTTTTGATCTTTCTTTTTCATTTTTTTTTTAAACACTTCACTGTTACAGTCTAACCTGGTGAAACTAAATTTCAATAACAATATATGTGGTCTTTTTCTTTTATATTTAAGCCATTAAGTTTTAATCCTCTTGCTCTACTCAAGAGTAATAGCTGTGAACAGCATTGCTATTAGTCCAAAGGGAGTCCAGAAGGTTCTTCATAGTTCATTCATAGTTACCTTAATCACAGATGCAGGCCATATAAATAAGAAGTAATTTCTTATTTTAAAACTATTATTTTTTGGACAGTGGAAAGTTTATCCCACAATTTGGAAGTTGTTTCTCAAGGAACTTCATTTTTGCAGCTCAGAATTACTAACGTGAAAACACCTTCTTTCCACTTGTCACACTGCACTAACACTGCACGCGTCTGAGTCCCGAACATGGCTTCACCGAAGTGACGCTGCCTCTTTCAACCCTACCTTCTCTAAGATGGAAGACATTAATACCTTACCAAATCATGCTAACATTGCTCCACCTCAGGAAGCTGAACCCCAGCTTCTCAAAGAGATGTCAGAAGACTGCTGCTATGGACTTATTACCTATTAACAAGCTTTAGGGCACAAATGCTAGTTTCACCTGAAATGCATCAGTTTAGTCGTAAAACAAGGCAGCTTTACAATAATTCAACAGCAATGTATGTTGCCATTCAGTGCACACAATCTCTTAATAATAATTTACCTTCCTGATCTGTTTTAAAAGAAAGCAAAAGCCGGAGTGCTGGATGGCAAGAGCAGCCAACATCAGGAGGAAATGAACAAAGCCGGTGCTGTCTCCTTGCCAGGGTCCCACGGCTGGGGGCAGTTACACAGTGAAGGTCATAACTGAGCAACTGCAAACGCTGCACTTTCAATCCTGCTTCAAAACTATTATTTAATCCCTAATATATATTGCTATCTCTATCTGAACACCAGAAATAGTATGAAATTAGGACTCAGTACTTATTCATGAGATCAAATTTAAGCAATTTTTCTTTTCAGGATTACAGGCTTAATTCTCCTCTCATTTGCTCACACACAGAAAAGAAGCAATTCTGCTGAGGTCAATGTCAGTGCAAGAAAGGGACAAGTCATTCCTTAACCACAGGTCTGTACTGAAAAGGGAGAAGCAATTCCCAGCCAAAGTAGCACAGACAACAGCAAGCAGTGAAGAAGCAGAGCTATGAGCTTCAGCTGCACAAGACTTCTGAGCCTTATGTTGTTGTATCTTTGCTGTTATTCTTACTCATTAAAGCCAGCTCGAATACATTCTGGCACGCTGAGGATCAGACTTTTCTCTGAAGAACAGACAAAAGCAATGTTTGAAATGTGCTCTGTTTACATGCCATGGGGCTCACCCCTTCTAGGTGTAAGGTGGAACATCATGATGGCGCTTTCACCTCTTACGTCAGTGGGCAATCTCTCTCTATACCTTTAAGAAGTTAAGAGACAGTGAATTTACAGTATATACATTTTTACATGTTACCCTTTTCTTACATTCCAGGGTAAAAGATCTAGCTTTTGACATCAACTGTCAAGACTGTACTCAAGAATTTGATGAGTGGACTGGCTACAGTGATAAACAAAGAAGTCCACAGATGATTCAGAAATGTTACCCACAGAATCAAGTCACATTGGTAACATGTATAGTGTGTAAAGACACCAGCAGATTAGATTAAAATTCTAGGCACTGAAGGCCTACAAGGAGGTTTAAATTTAATTAACAGGATACAAGATTCAGCTGGACAGACATGAACAAAAATAGACAAAATGAAATGAAACCCTGAAGCTCCCTCCTCTCCACTGCAGAAAACAAATGGGGGAAAAAAAAAAGCCATGGATATTTTACAGGTATGAGTAGTAATAACGGTTTCTATATTCCTTTTACTTCCCTGTGAGTGAATATTTTTTTTCTGTTCTGACAGTGACAACTTTTGACAGACAAGAATACTCTTTATCTCTGTAAGGTACCAACTTAAACTGCCTCTTAGGATGGCTCAAACACCGATGAGTACCACAGAGTTCGGGGGGTGCCAGACCTGAAAACCCCTATCAAAATCTTGACAATGAACACCAGAGCCTCACACCTATTGGCAATCAGCCAGACAGATGAAGGAATCACTATGTTTGCAAGAAATTTTATCCAGAAGTACAAAGCCAGGATGATAGTACAAAGAAACCTGTCAGCCCATCAGACAATACACTTCAGAATCAGAAGAGTGACACAGCAGACAGGTCACACCGAGCAGCACAGCAAACAGCAGCAGCTGAACGGCCAGGACCACCACCCCGGGATCTGCAAGTGAAATAACACGTAGGTAACAACTCTTCCCCATACCTGCTGTCACTCTTCTCTGGGAATGACTAAATTTTAACTTGATGGGATCTGAAGAAACCTCACCAGAATGGAAGAAACTTGTTTTGCAAAGTTTAAAACACATTCCAGCTTTAAGGAAAGGAAAGCATGAGGAGGCCTGGATAATACAACAAAAAATGAATGGAGAACTCAGTTTTACCAGTCTCTATTCAGGAAGAATTAGCAACTTTGTCTTGTAAGACACTATGACCAAATGAGCTCTGACCTCAGAGGACACAACTGACCTTGAGTATTAGATCTATCACTAATACACAGTGATACAGCTAGGCAACTTTTTTTAATCAGCCATGCATCCCCAGAATACAGGAACTCACCGACCGTAAGCCGGAAAAAAGCGGGATACAGAAGCCCACACTGGGCCAGAGGATTCGTCACTGGGAAGATCCCTTTGAGACAAGATCTATGTGGTATGAAGTAGTATGCTGGAGTGCCAATACCTCTGTTAGACTTAAGCAGCCTGTGAGTGCTGAAGAACGTGAAGTGAGCTTCTCCTCTGCATTGCATCTGCTTACTGAACTGCTAGGGCTTTAAAACAACATCTCTCCTCTGTCTGCTTGTCCAGCCCACTCCCCAAAACACCCCAGTAACTCCACTGAGGCACGCTTTCCCTCTGCTGGGTGCCCATAACCTTCTCTTGGAATTGACTTGGGGAATTTGTGTCCAATGCTTTTCATCACTTCTTAAGTACTCGCCTCCTCTAATTTGGCAAATCTATGGCACTACATGAAGGGACTTCAAAGGTCAGAGCTTCTAAATTATCTGGATCATGCCTTTGCTGCTTGAAAATAAGCATCTTTTCTTCCTTGAGGATTACTTTTCTCCTCTGCTTGGCTGCTACCAGCATGTAATAACCATCAGGAACACCTGTTGGGGAAACCAGCAACTGCCCTCAAAAATGCAGTGAAATTACTGTTCTTCTGCAAAGAGGATTTTCTAAAAGCTGGCTATTTAGGCCGCTTCCAGCCTGCACAAACACTCTTCTCCAGCAGGAAACGCAAGAATTTTTCTATATCAGGATCTCATCTGTTTCTCTGAAATTCCCCAATCAGTACTTAAGAATGAGGTAATTTTTTAATCAAAAGCCTATTCTGTGAGCTGTCTGCCCTCAGGTCCATCTCATTCATCTCTCTGGACTTGGGTTTCAGTTTTCTCCTCCAAAGAGGTTAACAGATTGCTGTAATTGGATGGCCCCAAGAAAAATGCTTCAAGCACCAGAGTGGCTAGAAACAGAACCCAGCCCATGCTCTGAGCAATGAAAGATTTCCCCCTTATTAAATATGGCTAACAATGTGTTTTAAGTACTTCAGGGGAAAGTATGATCTAAAGAGTTAATTCACTTGTATCTTGCTATGAGAAGGTCTTCCCTGGCATTCAGGCTAAAACTGTCCATATCCCACTTGTAATAAGCTAAAAAAAAATTACTGACTAGTGTTTTCATCTTTTAAACATCTGTAGACTGTTATGATCCTGTAATTAACTTCCTCCCCTTACTGCCTTACCAGCGACTAATACTGCCACAGAAGCACAGCTCCTCATGTGTCTTCTGCTTTATTTGTAAGCCTATCTCCTCAATTATTTTCTAAAATTACTTCATGAAAATGCACAAATAAGAAAAGATGTCTTTACTGACCTCTAACCTTGTGAAATCTGTACTGTATTTTTCATTACTAAGAAAGCACACCTGGTTCTGCATTCTTTCTGTGTTTTGTTTTGGGTTTTTTTAGTAGGATTGTAACAAGGTCACAAGGTTATCTTACTGTAATTACAACAAGCAGAAAACAAAACAACTTTCAACTAATCATTCATAGTCAGTTAAAATGGACGTCTGAACGACATGCAAAGCTATGTGAAGCGTCATCTTTTAAAAAGCATATTTCTGTAAGTGAAAACCTCATCGAATGTCACATATATTCCACCACAATTAAGACTTCTTGAAATTTCAATCTGAATATGCTTTATGCCTTTTAATTCTCAAAAGAGTTGAAATATCCGTGTAGAATTGGTGAATATTTATTGAGAGTTAGCATAATACTGAATAACCAAACAAGGGTAAATATATATGTGCAATCCTCTGTGATGGCTGTGAAAAAGAAACTATTTGAAAACCCCTAAATACCAAATCAGATTAGCTTGTAATACTGAAAAGTCTAAACTGAAGCCTTCCATATTTTAACAAAACTGAATATATAAACTCTGCACTGACAAAAACTCCATTGTTATCTGTTGATACCACTCACAGATAAAAATGGTCCCTGGGATGGCCCAGCACCACACAACGGCAACCTATGGTATGCAGAGTACGGAGAGTAAGTCCCACAGTACCTAACATGCTGAATCGAAGATGATACATCTGGACAATACCAGTTAAATCCATAAATACGGTGACTCACTGGAAGGATAATAAGATATCATCTCTTATTGAATCGGGATGTGCAATGATGGATACCCTAAAGAATGATGGATACGCTTCAGTTAGAGAGAGAATTTCTGCTAGACATAGGCATATCAGAGGCAGATCTGAAAAAAATATTTACAGCCTTCAGATGAAACACAAATATTATATCAAAAGCATTTGCTATATTATTTAACCCAGGCAAAGATATAAAAACACTTTTAATGTGTCATCTTTTAAAAGCAGGTCTTCCAGAAAAATCCAGTTATCCAAAACATGTTTCTTCTCTTTCCTGATGCTAGGAATGCATTAATCACAATTGCTTCTAAGAAGTGGGGTTTTTCTTCTCCCTTTTTTTTTTTAGGGTTGGGGCAGAGTAGCGAGGTGAAAAGGACAACAGACCCATTAATTAAATTACACACACACACATACTCTTTTACATACAGACTGTCAAGGAAGTCAAAAAAGATCACCATCACCCAAGTGTGAATAAAAAAATGTAATTATATTGAGAGTTCCTGTTTTAAAGGCACCAGAATTACCTGTCACACCACAGCACTGTTCTGCGGGTCTGAGGGACAATTGTGAAAGGCATTTGTCAGTGAACCGATTCACGAGAGCTACCGAACCAATTCACACAGGAAAACTGTTTAAACTGGCAGCACCTATAATACAATTGCACTGAAAAGAAGAAATATTTGCTCAATGTTTGAAGTAAGACAGGAACAGAAGACAGCAAAAAAGCTTTCTTAAAAATGTTAGAGCAATCACCTAGGACTCTTATATCAAGCAGAGGGGAGAGCTCTGCGGGAGCAGAAGCACCAGTGAAGCATTTGTCCCACATGAAGCCCTGCTCCCAGTGACATTTCCGTGTGTTGTTATTCACATGCCAAGAAATTCTTGCAGTGTGCCAAACCAAGGGTGCTTACTCAGGAGGACAGACTTAATGACAAATGTTACTTCTGCAAGAACACATCCTCCTTAAAAGCACTGTCTTTAAATCTAACTACAGATCTAATATATTTGCTAGAAACTCTGCTTGAAAACCTGTGATTTCCCAAAACCTTGCTTTATGATTGCTCCTCTTCTCAGACAACATTTTTCAGCAGGTTCTAAAATAGCCTGGCGGCTTCCAACATAAAAACTAAACATATCTCCCAAAGCATCAAAAAATATAACCAATAGATAAAAACACTTTATCTGACTTTTAAAAATACTGTTGTTGGAGTTACAAATCCGGGAAACGTAAATAAGAACTGGGGCCACTAGGTGTTTTTAAAAGAAAACTATTTCATATTGTTATACGGTTGCTTTGAAGCCTCCATAACTCTGTCAAAACAGAGGTGAGAGATTTTATGGGTACTAGAAAAATATTTCTTAAGTTCTAGGTGTTTCAAAACTTGCCTAAAAAAACATATGCATGCTGAACATACATGAAAATGAGATGGACGAAGGCCCCCTATGTTATCTAAGGTGCAGACTACAGTTCCAGCAACTGCACGATTTGATGAGCAAGTCACCACCGGTATGCTGGGCTGTGGATTTACAGCTCCTGAGCTGCTCCCGCAGGAGCTGCCCACACGTGTCCTCCAGCCACGCAGTAAATGGCAGGTGACTTTCACTGGCAGGGTAAAGCACCTTTGCCTCGGGACACAAGGGTGTGTTTTGGCAGGTCTCAGGGAGCAGCTGGTACGCTGGAAGGTGGCGTGACCGTTCATCTCACCCTTACTCCGAGCCTCAGCACTGAAGAAAGGGCAGGGAAGCACGCTTGTAGCAGCTGAGGTCTTCAAAAATAGCTTCCAGCCCAAAAAGCTGAACTGGCGCTGAATTAATCGTAGCCTCTCAGGCAATGCAGCAGTTGCAGAGCGACTCTATGTAGACCACGGGTCAGCAACCTTGCACAAGTGGGATGTCAGATTGCATGTATTCATCCCAAATCAGTAGAAACCCAACAGGTACCAGAAGATGCTGCATCTCAGAGGAAAACAGGGCTCTCCTTTTACCAGCAGTATCTATCCTTTGAGGAGGAGCCAGATCTTCTGAGACGACAACTTGGCGGGGAGCAAGTGCCAGAGACACTACTTCTCTGGGACACCTCTCAGCACACTACAACTGCTAGCACCTCTTCTGCTAAATGCCACTTGAAGTACATGGCCCTCTTTGCAATATACTCTTACACAGACCATGTCGAACAGACGGCTGACATAACATGAAGGTGCATGGGCAAGAGGAAGAAAAACCCACGCAAAGGGGTATTCTCAGCCCCAAGTCTCAATGAATCTCCTCTTTGGTATGTGTCACTCCCTCCTCCTGTCACCCACAGGTGACTTCTGCACAACCTTCTTCTAACTCACATCTTCTCTGTACCACTGAATAATAACAGCTTTTCTGCCCATAGAGCTTTAGGAGGATCCATCTCGAATAACCTGAATATTATGCATTTACCCAGAACACGAGTACTCTGGCTGCATGCAAGGAATGTCCAGGAGACTGAAATGCAGCTCCTTCCCCAAAGCAAAAATTGTGCCTGGGCGGTAATGGTGTAGCCAGATGCAGTGCCTGGGTCAAGTGATGGCATGAGTTACAGACCACTATTCCTACATACACAGCAGATTTCTGTGTCAGTACAGAGGCTGTTTATAAACTGCTCTGCAGATACAATATTGCGACATCGCACCACTATACAAATCAATGTGCCTGTTCCTGTCTGGTCCATGCACCCCAGTTTCTTTTCTGTGGGAATAACGGTGAAGGGGATATGAAGAGAAGTGGTCTTGCCTTGAGACAGCAGCACAATGGGGCTGGGACACACAGCTGGACAGGGAACTTGGAGACTCAGGTATAACATCCAGCACTTTCTCTGGCACACTAGTCTGCACATGTTCATGCTGCTGCCATGGGAATTAAACAGTAGAGGAGATTCTTCACAGCCTAGGTGTTCAACTAGCTGCACACTAAGCATTCACCCTTAATATACATATTTAAAGACTCTAGAAGAAAGAGGAACAGGATGTCACACGTAAAATTTCTTTGTACATCTTCTTTTGTTGAATCCTTTTAGCAGCATTGTGTGCTATGGACTGCAGAACTGGATGAGCCTTTTTTGACCCAGCACAACCATCCATTCCTGTGGCAGATCCTCTTCTCTTCCAGCAATCAGTTTTGGAAAATTCCTGAACTGGGGTCACACCTAGCATATCTTATTTAACAGGACTTTCTTCCACCAGTTTGTCTAACTCCTTCTGGAACAAGTTTATGCTATCCATCCCTACAACTGAATGACATGTGATAAAAAACAATGCACCTCCCTCCTTCCTTCTGTTTGTTTTACGTCTGTCCCAAATAATTTCTCATAATTCTTGGATTGTAAGAAATACTGAGTAAAGTTCCTTATTCATCTCTATCACGCTACTTATCATTTTATAGCTCTCTAACACAACCTGGTTGATCATTTCCTTCCCAGGATGGAGAGTTCAAGTCTATTTCTGCACATTTGTATTTCTTGTCTTATACTTATCCATTGAATACACAGTTTTCCAGTATTAGTTATCCTAATTAAACGTCTTCCCTTCCTAACTAGGTAAAGTCACTGAAAGCCTATAAGCTCTGAATCTGCAAGCCTTCAACTATTTCTGGTATAAATCTGATCCAAAGTTGTAAATTTTGTTTTGTCACCCAGTGGACTCATTCTTCACTGTTCTTTCTATATAATTCCAGGCTGAAGAGATTTTGTTATAGTTTTACAGATGTGTACTACACAAATCACTTTTAGACACAGGTATGCATAATCTTAACCTAATAAATATTTTGAAAGTTATGGAATATGAGAAATTGTTTTACAGGCTTCAATTGGCACAATGACTTCTAAGAGAAAAACATTTTTATCATGACTGCTCACCTAGAATACAATTTCTGCCCAACAAAATCCAACAGAAAAAAGAAAGAATTAAGAATTCTTTTTTTTTTTTTTCTTTTTCTAAATTAAACAAATCCTTATGTGTCACGATCTCCTTGCTGGGCCTTTCTAGGTTGTGCTGCCCTTTCACTCAGGAACAGACTCAAGCTTTTGCTGTGAAATAAACAAAAAGTATTTCCCAGAGGAATAATTTTATCCCTCTCTAGGTAAGTGTCCCCCCCACTTTTACATTCCCCTATTACTCTTGAAAGACACTGACAGCAGACGGAAGGCTCTGTCACACAAAAATTACATTTGCAGAGGACAGGAATTCAATCTTGTAACACCTCTTTCTGACTAGATAAAATTTTTGTAGACCCTCTCCTAAAATGGAAAGTGTTTTTCTCTTCTAATCGGTTTCATCTTTTGGCAAAACAAGCCTCACAATTTCAAAGGAGGATTGCGAATGAGATGGTTTATCGGAGAGGAAGATGATAGCTACTGGCTTTCTGACTGCGAGAAAAAAAGGAACACAATTAAAACATTAGCTACCTCCTACTGAACAGAAAGACTACAGGAGACAGGTATTTGCCAGAATATCTGCTAAGACTAAAACCATAACTCTACCTTGTTAGAAGTTTTATAAATAAAACGAGAAAAAACTGAGTCTGAAAGAGAAATTGCATTAGGTGGAAAACAGTGTTTTAGGCTGGACATAACACACTTCTGATCGTGGAATTGATCTAGTCCTATTGCAAGCAGAACACTTCAGTTAAGGACAAACAGAAATCCTGCCAGGGCTGTCCCAAAATATTCCTGTTCTGTAACAAGAGATCCACCGCAATATAAAACATTCGTACTTCAGAGTTTGCACAATTACTCTGAACGTGCTTCACTAACAAATAAAAACACTAAAGAAAAGTTGATAAATAATTAACCTTTTTTTTTTTACTTAGGGAAGGAGAAATACTACTGAGCAATAAAGAAAACCTGAAATAAAAAACCCAAGATAATTACCAAAAGAATGTCTCCCTCAGCAACAGTGAAAAATAAGAGCAACTAAATACGCAGTTTTCCTATAGATGGCATATGTAAAATTTGTATGCTATTTTTTATATATACTCATTTTACCAAGCACAGTTCCAGGTTAAATAAAATAATGCTATTTGAAACAGTTTACATTTGAAATGTCTTTTTTTACTTTAAAACACCCTGACACAACAGTCAAGTTTTACAAGATGATAAAACATGTCTGTTATTGAGAACTACTCTTGAGAGCATTTCTACAACTTCATCTTTGTGTCCAACAGTGTACCTAACGCTGAAGTCTGACAAACAATACCTATTTGTCCATCTCTTACTGTTTAAGAGGTTTAATAGTATTTTGTGTATGTAACTACATTACATACAAATACTTTGTCGTTTATTTTGGTGGTGATGTATATAGAGTTTACTGATAGCCACAGCAAATACGATATTTTTGGAAAGTAAAACTACAATTGCTTATTCTTGAAGCCTGTATTTTACACCTTTTTGAGCATAAGCAGATAAATTTTCAGTGTCACTGTTCTGAGATTTCCTGCTATTTTTATTTTCTACTGACAGAATATTCAAAGCTGACAAATGTTGTAGAACAGACATAGTTATTAAAAGCTTCAATTTACAGCAAATAGTGACAGTTTGCTTTTGCTGCTCATAAACCAAAAATCTAAGAGGTGTAAATAGAACGAAGGTGGCAACAAAACACTTAGATAGTTCTTTAAATAATTCTACAAGTAGCAGTGATACAGAGTAACACACTTGCTTTCATTGTGTGCATCCAACATCATCAGGTTTATGGATCTTGAAACAGCCCTTTTAAATTTGGCTTATATAAAAAAAAACCCAGGTACCATACACCTAAGTGAACAAGAAGACAAAGGATAAACTGTACAGCATATTTAAGCACACCTCTATGAACTGCTGGGCTTTGCTGTGAAATACCTTTGCTCTTCTTTACTGAGGTTGTGCTTATGTTTGATGAAGCGGTATCTCTCACCTCTCTGGCTTTGGTCCCTAAAATGGTTGTTTCTCCTTCCTCACTCCCCTCTCTTCCCTCACCATAAAATTTGGGCAGCAATTAGTTTTTCAACACTCAGAAAGTTTATATTTATCTTTCAATAACTGTATCAAATACTTTATTTCAGCACACAGGTCTCTGAATCAGATTAATTTTAAGCCCTTTTGTGCAACAGTGAGGTATTTGTCTGAGATGATGAGGAACACTGGGAGCATGGCACTCCCTCTGCTTAGAGATGGCTATTCAGATACATAAAACATTCCTGGTATTAAATACTGAATTGCTGGCTGTATATCCTGTAAATTAATAATATTATAAAGTAGAGTATAAAGGATAAAGAAGGAAAGCATACCTGCCACTTCATGGTAAAGACTGGCAGAACTCAACTATATCGAAGAGAGCTGTAACACTTTGTATTTTGGATGTTGTGGCATTACTGCACTTCCCAGTGCACATGGTCTGCCCAACCTCCACACCTGCATGAAGGCTGAGGCAGCCAGAACATGTTGGACCTCATCTCACAAAGGACCTACAGCAGGTCTGTGGATGGGCAGCATCCCCTGCGGGATGGAGCTTAAGGTGTTCGATCTCCCCACTAGCAAAGAGTACTGGCACAAGAAAAGGCAATTTATGGAGCGGCAGAAGTGAAATATGGAAGACTAAATCATCTTACCCAAGCTGAGATCATAAATGAACACGCTGAGTAACTATTCTGTGATTGCACTGTCCTATGGCCCTAACATGGCTAGTGTGCACAGTCAAACAAGTCTGATGGTACATTTAACTTTTTAAGAAATCTCCCTTTATTTCTTCCCCCTAAAACCTTTCCACTGAGCTGGTTTTTTCCACATATGCAACTCTAACTCAAAAAAGGCCTCCCTGTGCTTGAAAACCCATGTTAGTAAGTCTGCATTTTGCACAACTAACACTAAACAGCTTTGTCTAAGTTTTCATTTCACTGCACTGTGAAAAGTCCCAGCACAAACAAAGCACAGCACACACTGCCTTGCTCTCCAATAACTTAAAAATTCCTAGTAAGACTGTCCTGGTTTCAGCTGGGATAGAGTTAATTGTCTTCCTAGTAGCTGGTACAGTGCTATGTTTTGAGTTCAGTATGAGAAGAATGTTGATAACACACTGATGTTTTCAGTTGTTGCTAAGTAATGTTTAGTCTAAAGTCAAGGATTTTTCAGCTTCTCATGCCCAGCCAGCGAGAAGGCTGGAGGGGCACAAGAAGTTGGGAGGGGACATAGCCAGGGCAGCTGACCCAAACTGGCCAAAGGGGTATTCCATACCATGGGATGTCACATCTAGTATAGAAACTGGGGGGAGCGGGATCACCGCTGAGGACTAGCTGGGTGTCGATCAGTGGATGGTGAGCAATTGCACTGCGCATCATTTGTACATTCCAATCCTTTTATTATTACTGTTGTCATTTTATTAGTGTCATCATTTTAGGACAAGAGGAAATGGCCTCAAGTTGAGGCAAGGGAGATTTAGGTTAGGTATTAGGAAAAATTTTTTTACTGAGAGGGTTGTCAAACATTGGAATGGGCTGCCATGGGAAGTGGTTGAGTCACCATCCCTGGAGGTATTCAAAAAGCAAGTGGTCGGGGTACTTCAGGACATGGTTTAGTGGGCATGGTTAATGGTTGGACTCGATGATCTTGAAGGTCTTTTCCAACCTAAATGATTCTATGATTTTATGATCGTTATCATTATTAGTTTCTTCTTTTCTGTTCTATTAAACTGTTCTTATCTCAACCCATGAGTTTTACTTCTTTTCCCAATTTTCTCCCCCATCCCACTGGGGGCAGGGGGGAGTGAGCGAGCGGCTGCGTGGTGCTTAGTTGCTGGCTGGGGTTAAACCATGACAAAGACTCATTTTCAGTACATCAGGCTTGCAGGAAAATATTTTTTACTTTAGTTATAATATGCATGGTAATTGCTCTGAAGACTGAAACAATAGGTGTTTCAAACAAAACACCAAATTAGTTGTTGATTTCACTGGGGAAACCAATTTAAACACAGATGAGTTCTGACCAATGTAAGTTGCAGCACGTTTCAATAACTAGCCATACACCATCTGTATACCATGGGATGAATAAAAAGGAATACTTAATACATACCTTAATAAGAACAGCAATCTTAAAGTTACATATTTGATGCGTCAATTTTATTTCTTACTTTCTCCTAGTTATATTCTCAGCTCAAAAAAAAAAAAAGTAATGTTGACTAACAAAACAGTGAAATTCTATTTATTTCATCTTTTCACACTGAAATTTTTAAAGATGACCTACAAGAAGACAATCTTTCAGGCTTCGTTGCTGCTTCCAAAAAATCCCCAAAGGAAAAATCTTTTGAAAGCCACACTTGACAAGAGCAGAAAACCACCTCATAAAGTAGCAAGCATGCTGTGGCACATTTCTCTACTTTAAATACTTATTTTTGCTTACTAAGAAACTTGAAAGTTTTCTCTTCACATTCTTTCCTGACAAAGTTGTGTTTTCAGCCACATGAGCAGACTGTAAAAGCTCTTAACTTTTGCTTTAAAGTAAATAAACTCTTCTCCCTCTTCTATGTTGAAGAGTCTTCAGGGTTGGGACAGAAAATTATTTTTTAAAAAATGAGAAAATTTACTGTAATGCGTTATGTGTGGTTCACACCTCCCTCTAGCAAAACATACACTATAAAGCAACATGATGGGCCTGAAATAAGAGGACTGCAGTTCCATGACAGAGGTTAAAATGATGGAGGTATTGACTTGCAATGAACTCTGCTGACTGAGAAAGCTGGAAGCAAACCAAACCTGCATTCCAGATTTCATGTGGCCTTTAGAAACAGTTGCTGACCAAAATTACGATCTCTCTGCTGAAGCACTACCTGCCCCCCCCCCCCCCCCCCCCCCAAAAAAAAACCAAAAAAAAAACCAAACCCAAATCATAGTGTCAGGTCTCTTTTTCCCTTCTGGGATTTGATGTCACTAGTTTAATCTTTGTTCATTTAAATATTATGTATTTACATAATATTTATGCACCTAAAGCACCACGGACAGACCTGAAGATCATCCAATTCTACATAGCAACAAAGAGGGTGCTAATTAATTATCACTTCAGTAGATTTTTAGGGAGAAGGAAAGCACAAGGTACTTTCTTTTCTTCTTTCTTTTTTGTGGGAGGAGGGAGAAGGGGAGAAGAAGGCTGAAGGAAGGCCAGACTTTGAGAACACAATAAGAAATAGAGTCAGAAAAATAAGGCTGACAGGACATTGAGAACTCATCTGCTTCAATCTTCTGCCTCATGACAGGATTAACTCTAGTTTGTCTTGAGATCTTTTTAAAGATCTCCAGTGATGACAGAAGTCAATCTGAGTCCAATTTTTTTGTATTATTCTCACTCAAGACCACACTTTTTTCCCCTTCCTCTTCTTCAAAGATTTGTAAGATATTTGAAAACATTTAAATATTTACTTCTTCAGGGTAAACCCCTGGACTTTGTCCATCTTTCCTTGTAGGTAAACTTTTCTAGCCTTTGACTTTGCCTGTTCCTCTGCTCTGGAGTTTTCTCTAATTGGTTCCCATCTTTCTTGCAACTGGGATACGTACCTTAAAATAGGGCTGATAGAACTGAGTACAGCAGGTGCATTACTTCTCCTATGTCACCTAAGACACTTCCCCAGTGATGTGGTGGCATTTGCTGACCCTCTGTGGTTCCAGAGCTCATTCTGCAGATCCAGTGCTCAGCAGTAATTCCCAACCGTGTATTCCTGCAGCCAGTACTTTATACTCAGCTCTGCTGAATTTCAGGCTATTCTTTTCAGGACACAGTAGTGGCAGTAGTATTTATATTTCAAATATTATTTTATTTCCCAAAATCATCAATGGTGGATTTTTTTTACTGTAACTCTGTCTCCTGTACTGTTACCTTCTCTTCAACTCTCCTAACCACTTTATCATGCTGTCATGTCTACAGAAAAAAATACTTGTCTGCTGTTCTCAAATACACAAGTTCCAAATTTTTCAGATGAATACTTTCTTATACAAACAAACTGTATGACTAAACAGTAAGTAGGCTAGTACAGTAAGTAGAAGAAAGAGAAAGAAAAACAATGTTTGATAGAAACACTGATATACCTTGTCCCTGTTATTCATGATATCATATATGTCTTCATTTTCTTCCTTTATTCTTAGCTAGCAACTGCTTATATTGCAACCTCAGGATCAAGCAGAAGGGAATGTGCTTTAACCTTTTGTATAGTAGAGCAAGAACTTCTCCCAAACAAGCAGGAGTGGAGGAAAGAGAATCTGACTTGCACTATATGAGATGGGGTTAAAGACAGCCTCCAGGAAAACTCTGCTTTGGAGATCTGCTGAAACATCTTACTTCTACAGCAGTACTGGCTATTCTAGAAAAATCAGCCACTGCCTTCCTCTAAGTTTTCTTTACTCAGGTTTGGCTCAAGAAAGAGGCTCAAGAATTGAAAATGCTCTCAAGCATTCATGGTCATTCTGAAGGGTCATTTTCCAATGCAGATACTTACACTGATCCAGTGAAGTGCTAAAACTAATGGCCAGCAGGTATAGGCCTGGCAGCTGTAGGCATCTATAAGGGAATATATAGCTATTAAATGAATTATATAACACCTCTGATTCAGGTGCCCTGTGCAACAAGCATAGTAATGACAAAGAGGGATTAGAGCTCTAGAGGGTGTAAAACTGTCATGAAATAAAACACAGGCTGGCTAATGTGAATAAAGTCTTGCATGAATTAAATTTTGTTGCAAAGCCTTGAAAATTCATCCATCAGAAATTAAACAAATTTTGGAGCAATCAGGAGTTGAATCCTGATGCTGTTTCCTTCACAACACTCTGAAGATCTGGCCATTCCCCACTGTCCAGATAGCAAAGAGCATCATTTCCCTCTGCATATGTCACTCCTTTCCAGCCCATACCAGAAGTTACCAAAAATAGTTTACCCTTCTTCACCGCATTGTGCTCAATTTTCTGTTTCCCCTTAGTTGGTTCTGCCCAACTCCAACCTGATACAAAAGGACCATCTTTTTTTCACCCCCTCTCAATCCCATGTCCTCTGCCCTGTCAATGATGTTAGCTTTATTGTCCCACTTACCCATTTGCCACATAGAAAACTCCTGATGGTCTTCCACCAACCCATGTGTGGACAAATCTCTCCTGACATGCTACGGCAAGGAATTACCCCCTTAAAACCCAGCATTTTTAGTGAGGTCCCATTTATATTGGGAAGCATCTAAACAGCCATCAAAAATGTTTATTCCCTCTGACATTGTTTTGTCTTTCAGACTCCTCAGCTCTCAACATGAGGAACTGTCTTGTATTTGAGTATCGTCCAGGACATTTTGGTAGCATCCAAAATCTAATAATTACAACAGCAATAAAAGCAGTAACACATTTCAGATGCTGTCCTTAGAGATTTCATGTTCCAAAGGGTTCAGCCAATTAATGGAAAAATCAATGTTGCCAGTAATTGCTTTTAGAGTTGGTTGGTTCAACCCCTTTGAATATGATGGTTACATTTCCACCCACTGGGTAAACAACCATGATAGAAAGCTCATTTGCATGATTTTGAGAACACACCAGCACAAACTGAAGTGATCTGCATCATTTGCAAGGCCTACAATGTGATGTTTTTTTCAGTGCATGTGCCAACATTAAAACCCCCCTCTCTTGCAACTCAGTATGGGAGCAGGGTATTAGGAAAAAACCCCTAATAGAACCCTGTCTTTTTAGCTGTAACACATTTTGAACTTCTTTACCACTTAGTCGAGAAAATTAGCAATCAGTAGAAATCCTAAAGCGAGACGGATGGTTTAGTTACTGTCAGTAACATATTTCAGAGGTCTGTAACAAATAGCAGCATCAAATGAATAAATAATGTTCAAAGTCTAACAGCCGGCTTCCCTAACAGTGTGAAAATATGTAAATGTTACATCGCTTTACTCTTCAAACTGGCTCTCCTTTCATTCCTCAGAGACTCTTCTGTCAGAATAACAAGCTAAAAACAAAATATGAATGACAAGTGCACATACTTAGCTGATTAAGAACATAGAGTCGAACAGTAACCATATTAATCTCGTCTCTCAAAGAGGCTGTGTGAATTCCAGGCAGAAATATTGATTTTGATCTAGTCTACTGCAGCGTAGATTGATAATCGGTGTTCAAAATCTATGCGGGAGTGCTTTCCTCCAAAATGGCAATCTTCAGCACTTTTCTTAGTTCAGTTGGACACCTAGAATTTTATACTTAAAACCCATTAACGCTGTCAAAATCCTCTGCTATTTCTATACATCCTTGACAAACATGTGACTTGTGAACTTCCAGTATATACATAATCACAGCCTAAAGACATAAGAAAACTGTAAATGTTATCAGTGACTTTACTCTTGATCTGGATTGTTTCAGTGAAGCAAGTATTTATTACAATGAAGCAAATTCTTTCTCTAGTGCACTATTGTCATGCTGGCTTGCCTGACTGTAGTACTGCAGTGACATTACCCCTCTTATGTCCCCAATGCAGCTCAACAGTGTCACACCATCCCCACTGTCCCCTTCCATATACCACACACCTGCTGTCACGCTACAGGATCCTAAACTCATTCCCAGTAATTCATCATTCTCTTTCCTGCACACCCCCCTGCCATCTCACAAACCACCTCACCAGACCAATGCTCCTGAAGCTGCTGTTTAGCACTTAGAGGAGTAAGATGCAGTGGATTCCTTGGTACACAGTGGATCACTTCTGTACCAAACAGTGGCTCTCACCTCCCATTGCTGTTCGTTTCTACATGATGATGCCTCATCTGAGAAGTTATGGCTGGTCCAGCCAAAGTGGTGGTTCTTTGCTGGTATCCCTACCTGCGTATTAGCAGCACAATTTGATCTTAAGTATAATAAATCCCAATGAAGCCCTCAATGAATCAAAACCAGTTCAAACAGAAAAAAGACCTAGCAGTTAGTGAACTTCCAGAACTTGCTAGTATAGGAGACTGTGCTGGCAGACAGTCTCAGGAGCTTCAAAAAAGAATGTGATAAATTCGCTGACAACAGATCCATAAATAGGTGATAAAAGGAAGAGTCAGGGATGTACTCTCCATCATCACCCCTAAGACAACGACGCTGGATGCTGGGAGAGAACAAGGGGAAGGTACTGCAGGTAGCAGCCAGTCTTGTGTGTTCTCCCTGAACAGTATCTCCTACCGCCTCTTGGGGGGAGGCTGCTGGGCTCGATGGGTCACGGGTCTAACACAGAAAGTCTTTTCTTATGTCCTTAGGATGTCCATTGTAGAACCTGGGAGCTGAAGCAGTCAAACCACAGGTAAGACTAGCCACAAATGAATGATGCTGTAAAGGTTTTATTCAGGAGAAAAACCCAATATATTTGTCTGAAAAGGTCAAGAATCATTATTTTATATGTAGCTATGAAAAACTCTCAAGCTACTAAATGAAAAATGAAACAATTCATTTAGAAGTTTCACTGTGAAAGGTTAGGAAAGCAGTTGCCTAAACTCCAATTAGTACCATATCCCGTGATTTTGACACACTAATTCACAAAGGCCCATTTTAATTAAAGGAAAAACGCCAGGTCGCTTTTGTTGGCATCATTAGGTGGGAAAAAAACCCACAACACCCAACAAACCAACAGCAAAAAACCCCAGCAGGCATGAGCAGCTGTTTACCACTCTATAATGCCATAAATAACAATTACATTAAATCAGACTTCAGGAACAAGGCCCAGAGTTTGAGCTAGCGTTACTCTTTACTGACTTGAAAAGTTTCTGAGATTATAATGGCAAGAGCATTAAGCATTTCCCCTCAATGGAGTAGGTTCATAGGAAAGCAAAGGGTGTAATAAAATTAGTAACAGTATCTCATTGGCTGCTGTTACAAAAGGACTGACCAAGGGTAGTTACTAGCCCAAATTGCGTTGGTTAAAAAAAAAGACTGAAAAACTTTCAGCCTTCCCCGGTAAAACTGATGCCATGTTGTTATGAGGGGGAAAAGGGCTGTCTGCTCTCTGAAGGAGAAAAGAAAGGTTAAGCTTTCCAAGTGGTCCATCTTTCACCTCCAAAACAATTGTGCTGACAGTAAACCTTGAGCCTGACACTGCCCTGAAACCCACAGGTAGTAGGAAGTGTCACTGCTTTAGCAAAGAAATTAATACCACTGGCTCACTATTAGCCTGTAAGCACAAACCCGTCCTGGTCTCTCAGTAGCTTCCAGCCAGTCTGCCTCTTTTTATGTTGGCTACCTAGAGAGAAACTCCCTCCAATTACAAAACTCCCAGAAAGTCCATCAAGTATCTTTTATCTACACTGCTTGTGCTGGCAGAACAGATCGGTGAGGCTGTTTGGACAACTGTGTGCTTCTCTTACACTGCCACCCAACTAGAGGTGTAACATGTTGGACTGCTTACAGAGAAAATCCCTTTGCTAACTGTAGTGCAAATACAATTTCACAGAGGGTTTGAGGCACTTCGTCATGTACTGCTTCGCTGCCTGGCTGGGTCACTCCTCTCAAATTATCAGCACATAGTTTGATGTTTGCTGCTACTGGGCTGTAAGGTTTTGGAATCCAGTCACTTCAGGTATTTGTCTTGTCCGCTTGCTATTACAAAAACTTCTAGTAACCGCCACCTGGGAATTGAATTCTGTTCTCACATCACTTCAGAGAGGCAAACCTGGATGTACACACCATTACAACACAATACCCTTAGACGCATGGGGGTAATTTGTGAGAGGAGTTTTTGTTCTGCCCGTGACATAATAAAGTTGAATAGCACGTTCTCACTGTGATCCTACTGGCATGAACCACAGTATCACACACTTTCTGCATAAGAAAAAGACTTTTCATGCATTATTCTGCTGAAAAGTTAAAACAGAAGGCAGCCCCCAAAACCTGGTACAATAGTCCCAAACATTTGAGTACAGGAATTAAATGAACAAATATCACTATGGAAAGATGTTTTGCTTAGTTTACATAAGGGTGAGCTCAGACAGAAAGTGGATGAATAGGCTGGCTAAAAAAAAAAAAAAAAAAAAAAAATTTCCTCAGATTTCTCCTTATGGTTGCTTACACTTGGCCAGAACAAACAAATCCAGCCAGAAACCTCCCCAAGAGAGATAAAGTAAAACACATGTAGTCGCATTTTCTTTCTTCTAGCTTTTCTTATTTCTCATTTTTTCCCATTTTATTTGCAGCTTATGCCTATGTGGAAGACCTTAATCTTGCAACAAGATTCACTGCACCACTTGGAGTCCAAACAATTTTGATGCTTTGCAAAATCCTTTGATAAACAGAGAGAAACTGCACTTCTTCGGGAACAGAGAGTGCACAGCTGGGACTGTGTCTTCTGTTTGAATGTAAAGCAACTGCCATACCTCAAGCATTCCACAGGCAAACCATGGTCACAGCAGCAGCAGTCACAAAGCGATTTCTCATGGTTAGTTTTTGAACTAACGTGGTTTTTTCTTAAACTGTTTTCTGTTTAATCGTAAGTGGGAATCTGGGTGTATTCCAGCAAGATATAAAATGCTAATGTATAAAAAGGGACTGTTCCTTTATTCTCCACCAAGACGTATTTAATCAAATGGAAAGTGTCCATCTGATGGTTTGTGCAGAATTTCATTAGCCTTTAATTGCTTTTGACAACTAGTGGAAATAATGCTGCATCACCATGCAAATGGCAGTACAGTAACACATTTCTAAGGTATTCACCATAAAGCAAAACATTCCAGTTACAGTATCAGACTCCTTTGGCTTTACACAACAAGCCCCAACCAACTTAAAACTGTTCTACACTCCTATATGTGGAAATGTTTTAAGTTAAATTTTTCTTTCTGAAAACTAAGCTTTTTCTTCTTGTGCTCTTCCAAATTACTTAAAAAAGTTGACACAATGAGATACACAACATGTCTCACCTTGGGTTCTTTCTGGATATTGGTACAGGCAGACTTTTTTGTTTGAATTCTGTTGGAAATAAAGATGTCTTACCTGTGTACACAAATTAGCCAATGGTTCGTAGAACAGCCACCAGATAAGGTAACTGTGACTATCTTATAATCACTCTAACTGCATATCAGGCTGGTGGAATGCCTTCCCGTTTTTTTTTTTTTTTTTTTTTCTTTTTTTTCCAACAAAAGAGACTTGATGCCCTGACAAATCCAGGGGAACAGCTGTGAGGCACCACACACTCAGCAGGTATATAATTGATTTTTATAACTTTGCTGGGACATCTATGAGGAAGGTTATAAAACTGCATTGCGAACATGTTTTGTCTTTAAAAGCAGCAATTTAAGTAAGTTGGGTAAGCTGGAGTATGGATAAGTACATGTAGTTTGATTAAATGCATATTCTAACTTTTTCAGTGTATATCCCTTTTTCATCTGAATAAAACCTTTTTTTTTAAAAAAAAGGCAGCAAACAATTATATGTAGAAAATATGTATTGCTACTAAACCCTTTTAAAGTATTCTTAAATGTGAACTGCAAATATATGTTTTTAAGAGATGCTGATAGGGGTTTTGGAAAATGCCCCATGGATCATTCTAAAACTTAGACAAATTTCATTATAATGTCATGATAAAATGATTCAGATAATGTATTGAAGCAAGACATAAGAATAGAGCAGTTCATCTAGGCAGCAACCAGTTATGAATAATTTTAATAAATATGCAAAGACTACATTCTGCCACATAAAACAGCTAGTCAGTTGTAAACCTGCAATACATTTTTAGGCTATAGTATGTGTATATCTAGAATTAAATAATTAATTATGATCCCCATGAATATAATAATCTGGATTCTGCAATATCTGCATTTTGCATCAGTTCCTCCCATGATTCATTTTGATCATCTCAGTATTTTACCTATGAATATTATTTTTACAAATTTATTTTTAACACCATTCATATTTTTATTTCATGCCAATAGAATTCTACACTGCAATGCCCATTGTTTTCTAAATCTATCCTTCTTCCTAGAAAAGAATAAAATGGAACTGAGTTAATGGATGCATCTGCTGAACAATACATAATTTCAGCACTAAAGTAAATATATACAGAAATATGGGAGAATATTTATGGATAGATGTGAGTGCAGAGACACATACACCATGAACATTTAAACTCACAACTTGTTAGAAGTCTACCTCTCTCCTTCTAGCAGAAACACAGGGGGCGTTTTAGCTTATCCTAATGCAGACTCCCTACTTCTCCAATATGTATACTCATTAGTGCTCATGCATATATTCCCATGCCAATGTATGAACATTTGAGTGAAGCTGGTCTTTCCAATTCCCAAGTCCACTGTCTGTGAAATTTGTTTGTGGAAAGGAAGAATTTGTGTGAAATATGTCCTAGTGTTATCCAATATCACAAACCAATCCTTTACCGGGAAAGAGAAATTACTAACCTTCACCCTTGTTACGAGGGTCCCCTTTTCTTACACATAAACATTAATATCTTTTTCAGTGAGGAAGTAATGAAAGCAACTCACACTACTTACTTTGTGAACATAGGTAAACCTGGCACTAGTAAACCAAGTTTCAGAGGAATAAAACTAAACATTAAACATAACAAAGCAATGAAACTAAGTTTATGAATAATACCTAGATTAGTGGATACAGGAGTTGCCAAGCAGAGGGAATATGAAGTTTTAATTACCATTCACAACATCATAAGCCACAGAATACCAGGCATTTATAAGTCTATAGGTAAATATTACTGAAAAAAATATTAATCAAGCAATGCAATACTTATAAAATTCAACCTTCAGAAAAAGGAGCAAGCACTGGTACTGCCATAATCCAATGGGACTCCAAACACAACAGCAGTATGTAAAAGGAAGACGTTTATCTTTGCAAACTGAAGTGTCAAATATTTCTGAGTGTTCAGGTTACTGTCACTAGTCTAATAAAATGCATCTGTGGGTTTCAAGTTGGTCCATAAGAACCTTAACCTGCAAACTCTCCTCCATAAAGAATGTGGGATGTGCAGAATATTGCAACTCAGACACGTATTTGCCACCTCCAAAGCTATGAATCTATGCAGTGAATCACTTGGAACTGATACACGACTATCAGCCAGATTTTGATCACAGGCACTGCTGAATCTCTAGGGCAGTCTAGTTGGTAGTGTGTCATCATATGAACAGGACTGTACTTAAGAGGAAAGCAGGACAAATCAACTTTTCCAGAAGAGATTAAAATCTCATTTTGGCATGTGTCTATAGAATAGTCTCAAAACTGAAGCAAAGAGTAAACAAATTAATCAAAATCTAAATTGTGAAATGCCAGACTGAATTTCCAAGAATTTCACCCAACTTCAGAAAGAAACTATTTTGTTTCAATTCCCAGACTAAAATTGCAAATTAAAGCCGATCAACAAAGGAGTAAATATTATTAATTAAATAAAATGCAAAATGGCTTGGTGGAAAATTTGTAGACAATATAGCATGATTTGATGCACCCGTGAGTAAAACTGTTTTTGAAATATCCCTCCCAGTTATATCAAAAGTATCACACAAGAGACCACCTCAGATGGCATCAGGTCAGGTACAGTAAGTATCCAAATACACTGAACAGAATTCATCCTCACTAGCTTCTAACAAAAATGCAGGGTATAAGAGACAACCACACAAAAAAGAAAACATCATCTGTCCCTCAAGTTCTCCATACTACTGATCAGAGCAGCTCTTTACCCTTTCCATCAGTGGTAGGTCCTACGGAAGGGGCTGCAGGATCTTGGACCTTAAGAGCAAGAACCCACTCCACTTGAACTCTGTGTGCTGAAGAAAGGGTAGAGCTTTATGCTTTTGTCCCATCTATGGCACTTGAGAAACTTCTAGCCAAGTTATGGAAAATGAAGGCCTGGCCAGATAGATTTTACACTGGGAATGAAGTGAACAGAGTAAACAGAAACTGTGTGCTCTAACACCAGTTTACTATTGACTGGCTAATTTCTTACCAGCCATCTGAACTGCATATTCTCCACAGTAAAATGGATAAACGATTTTGTTTACTGTATATGCGTTCAGTAGCCTGGTATGACCTTTAGGAGCTTATGGCCCTAAGCTAAAGTTACCTTGTGTTGAGATCCTCGAGAAGAAGTCACTGTATAGAAGTCACTAAAGCTATACATGAAATCTGCGACAGACACAGGACTAGGATTCTAACTTACACCTTGTCAGCTTCCTGATACCTCTCCAATTTATAGAAAGACTTGGATCTCAAACTCTCACTTCACTATTCATCCAATGGATGCTTCCAAACTTACTCTGGGAGTGCTCTGAAATACGTATGTATTTCAAGCAAGCCTCCTGAGCTACTGTCCAAATCACAGCCTTTCATCCACAATATTTAACATCTCTATTAACTGTAGTTTTGTATATTCCACCACAAAGCTGTCCTAATCCTGGACCAGTCCAAACTCCAGTCTGCCTTAAAATCAAGACCAGAGAAGATTAGTCCTTTCTATTCTGAATGCAAACGCTACCAAGCAACAGCCATATAAAAGGTACACAGAGAGATGGTTAGTTATTTTGACATGTCAATGACAAATACATCAGCTCTGAACTTTCATGTCTCATTATAGATTTGTCTCAAAAATAAAAAGAAGATAAAAATCTACTCTTGAAGTAAGATTCACACAGATGAAACTGTAGGTAGGCTGGTAAAGAGAGCTAAAGAAAATGTGCAGCTGCAGTCACGTATTAGCATTGATTACCGGATGTTATCATTAGTTTTAAAACCACCACACCTTTATAGCTATATCTGTAAGAAAAATAAGAGAACTATATCTAGTTCTCTTACACCTTACATACACTGCTAAGTGAGCAACCCAGAGCAATCATTTTCAGCCATAACTCACTTGAATTGGAATCAGACCAGGGAGATAAACTTTAAGAGCTACAAGACAACAGTGTTTCTGTAAGTCATTGAACCCATACACAGCCCAATTTTCAGTCATACTTGGGACTACAAACACAGAAAAAGACAATGCTGAAGTTAAATACGTTTCTCCTGTAAAAGCATGCATTGGGTGAAAGAGGGAATAGTAGGGTTTCTTTTGTGTCGTTCACAGTTCTGTATCACTTGGTAGCCATCCAGAAACATCCTTTCTGGTTATTAACACAGAATAAATTCAATCTCCCTTGAGTTATTTTTTTATTAGGCAAAACATATGAAAGCTAGCTACAAGAACTCCACTAATGAGACTCGTGTATTTTCAGCATCACCAGATTCATGTGAAATGCACAGGCTGTCAGGATATTTTCCCTCCCCCTATTTTCTGCACATAGACAAATCCAGACTTGCCATTAGTTCACCGATGTTGGGGAGGTTTTATTTTTAAGTTCTTAAAAGCACTCGTGTTCTCTTCATAGGAGGTTTGCTTCATTTGGTGCATGAAGTGAAAAATGCACGTAAGGATCCAGGTTCTCCTCCTCCTGCCTTTGGACACACTGGTGAGGGGCTGATGTAAGCAGCCCCTGCAACTTAAACTTTTGCCAGCTGGGCTACCTCTTCTATGGCTGTGCATCACTGTCCTCGGGGCTAGTGCTGGCGGTCAGGCGCTGAGTTCAAGGAGATAATTCAGACTAAACCTGCCAAATTAAGTGATTAGTTTCCAGCTGTATCAGCTTCCCAAACCTCCTTGAAACATGGTCACCCAAGAGCCAGTGCTGGCCTGGGCATGCGGGTGGGAACGCACAGCCCAGGGTGGACACACAGGGCTGGCATCACTCAATTGCTTCAGCAGCATACCACCCGTGGAGTGGTGGCCAAGGGCCCAGCCTTCCCCTCTGGGCCTCAAAAGCATGACTTAGTTTTTTGGTGAACTGTCTTGGTCCCTGAGATGCCCTCTTGACTATAGGGACAACCCAAAGCGACTCTTTCATCCTCGTGACTGCTTGACATGCCTACGTTTGAGTACTGAGGTGAAGCCAGGCTCCATAAAACAATTACATTTGCCATTTTCATCATCCCCCAAATACCCGCCCTCCTCTGAGGACAGGGCTACCAGCTTGCACATGGATTTGCCTGCCGACACGTTCACGCCAGGAAGCCAACAGCAATTATCAGGGGAAGGTGAAGCCACCAGCCACTCTCCCCATGCCACCACCAGTATGTTCCTACCACACATCTGTGGCTACATCCCCTTGCTGTCAAACAGGCCAGCCGGGCCAGGGAAGCCCATTGCCCGTGCACAGACTGGGGAGGAAACTCAACCACTCCAAATGTTAAATGCAAGAGCGTTTTGTTAAGACAAGCACTTTGCTTTAACAAAAAGATAGATTTTGGAAGTTTTAAGCTCTGGCTTTACTTGGTTACAACGACAGCCCCAAGAAGCATGACTGGGAAATTCTTCTTAAAATAACAAACAAGAAACATGCAATCTTTTCAGAGAGTAGGAAGATTACTGTATCAAATAAGACACTAGAGGTTTAACTGGAATGAATATCAGAGCTCCTTATGCAACTGGATCAGAGACTGAAGCATATTTGCCCGTACTGCTCGCAATGTACTTCCATCCCACCCTACTCCTGAAGTGCACATGATCTACTTCAACTAACTATAAAAGTTTCAGATTTTAATTAAAGTTCTATATTACATTTTACACACAAGTTTCATGCTTTACAAGAACGGTGCTAACATGAAATATACATACACATATATAAAAAATTGAAGGAAGAAAAGCCTAGCACAAAAGGAAGCAATTGTGTCAGTGATGACTATTTTAATGAAAGTGTAAACAAAACCTCTGACCCTAGCAGTAAATGCAATACACAAGAGTCAAAAACATGTAGTCTTGAATGATCTTTTACATGGCGCTTTGTTCACCCTATTAAGATGCTAGTTGTTTCTTTGATTTATCTGATAATAAATTTTTGATGACTAGTGAGTCTCATAAAAATTGCTCTGGTGCTGACTACATTGATTAATAAGCCCAAAGAATCGAAACTGTCAGAAATTCATGTGCAAGAGTAAATTACTGCCAAACATACATTAGATATTCCATAAAATATAGAATAAAAAAGGTTGATTTGGTAATTTTATCTTGCATCCATTTGCTTGATATAATTTATATTCAGGATCATCACTGTCAGTCCTTGCATACCTTTCCTTTTTTTAAAGTCAACATTAGAGTAAATCTAAATTTGCAGAATATCAAATGCAATAATCAAAACTAACATTCAGAATTTAGCTTGGAAATTATATCCTGTTGAAAGGTGACTAAAATCAGTCTTCTCAGAGTTGCAGCTTTTGTAAGTAAAATTCACTTGTATTTTAGGAGTCAAAACTGGCACACATATTTCCATGCCTAAATCCCATTCTTCCAAAACTGTGGTATCTCCTTATTGGGGCTTCTGGATGCAGCAGGTTGTTGCAATGCATCTCTGAAGAGTCCTGGACTCTGTGGTCCCACTCTCTTTCCTGGGATAACTCCCAAAAACATTTAACGTGCAGAAAGTCTCACAAAACTAGACACTGGAGCAGGCCAGAGGTAGGGATCTGTGTATACATATGAATAGAGATCAATTTCCTCCTCCTGTCAAGGGGAACCACACTTACAGCACTGGGTTTAGGATTTGCTCCATTTACTTCTGCATATATTTAACATCATGTGACAACATTTTGTTTGCATGATATATGATTGTAGGATTGAAAACCTATCTGATTATAAATTTATAAGTGGGCTTTATGGATAACAAAAAGGATTCAGGGAATCACTGTTCCCCATTCAGTGAAATAAATGCTGCTGTTTACATCTAGCACTGGAGCCAGCTTCTTAAACCATTTGGCAAAACTATGAAGAGGGCTAATATCTTTGCATTTATTATTATTGCTTTGGTGAAGCTGGAGCAATTGAAATGATCCGTATCCTAAGTAATTCTACTTACTGCTTATGCTCCTGCATACTTAACTTTAGGCTATAATTTCTTCCCCAATTTCCCAACCAAGTGTAATAAAGACAAAAAACTACAGGATATTTTTTCCTGCGATATTTGATACAAACTGATTTTCAGTATATCAGATTTTTAGGGTTAAATTATTAATGTGGTTAGGTACAGAATAGAAAAGAGCCGTTGCAAAGCTGTAGTCCGAAGGACTTGCCTAAACAGGACCTAAATCTGACTATCCCCAGCTTTAACAGTAAGACATTTCTTGTTTGGACAGAGGAACATGTTGAAACGCAGGACTGAGAAAACCTGTGTCATATACAGTAGAAGCTCCTGATTTTCAGGTTATACTTTTCAAGAAAAAGTTAATTTTAATAACAAGAATTTAAAATTAAATCTGATCACAACCATTTTCAACACTGTGCCTTAGGTATAAGGGGCTGTAAAAGTGCATATAAACCAGATGGCAGTAATACCTGCTAAAATAAAATAATGGCTTTTAAAAAGTTTATCAGAGCTTGCACTACAAGTGGCTCCAGCAAATTATACCAGAATCATTCCCACCTCAGCCTTCCACTGGATAAACAGTTGATACAGGCAATCATAAAATTAGGGACACTTTTCTATCTAACTGATAGCCCTCACCAGGAGGGCAAAAAAATTGCTAAAGATCACACAAAACCCTCAAATAATGCGAGACTGAAATAAAAACTGGAGTTCAATAAAAGCCAGCATGTAATAAAACAAATATGACTGCGTAGAGAATAGAAATTGCAGACAGTTCTGCTTGATTATAAAAGCGCCACTTTTTAATTTATCTCTCAAATAAAACCAGCAAATGTGTGCAGTAACTCTTCTTGTTTGGTTGTAAAGAACCAATCTGAAGAAGAAAACAAGAAAGCAATCAACTGAACTTTGAAGATTACAAAGGGTTAACAGGCTTACCACTACTAACTGTTAGCTACACAAGTTTTCCAGAAAACTCTTATTGCTACCAACATGTTTTCCACATCAGTTCTCAATTAGTATTGTCTGCCATTTCCTATTTATTATTCTCCCTGTTGCAGTCTTGAGGGTATTCTTTAAAATGCTTTATTCTTTTTGTTATCTACTGTAAAGTCCAAATTCTGTTCTCTGCAATATCCTCACCATAAAAAAAAAATAATAATTAGGTGAGGCACCTTCAGAGAACATCACTCAAGTTTCTTAATGCATGCATTTTGGACACACTTGTTGCCTTTGGTTAGCAACAACACTACCCAGAAATGTTGAGAAAACCCCTTGAATCCATTGGAGATGAGGAGCTGGACCCACCATGTCCACAGCAGCTAGAGCAGCAGAGCACACTATTGGATACAAGGCCTTAAAATTGTGGCAGTTCTGGTAACATCTAAAATCAGGCAATAGATCATCACCTTTCGATACTAGGCATAACGTATTAAAAGCCATCATCGTTCATACAGTAACTTTCATATTGAGATGTTGCTCCAAAACACATTTTCCCAGAAAGTATCCTGAAGCAATCAGAGGACACTAAGAGAAAATGAATCTGCTACTTTCCCTGGTAGCTTGCCCTAATAAGCATCCTTTTTACAAGGTTGTACCTTGCCTTCTTTTCTTAATCTGCTTGACGTTTGTTCACAAATAATTTTGAGGCGTCTGTATTTAAACAAATTTTTAACATCCCTTTAAAACACCAGAACTGAATTCAGTATCAGCCCCAGCTGATGTTGAAAATAATAAGTTCCTATTCCTGTACTCACTAATCCAAGGCTTCTTTTAGGCCTTTCAGATATAGCACCGAACTGCGAGCTGACAGCGCACTTCAATTATATGATGTCTCTTAAAACATTTTTCAGAGCCAATTGCTTTCTGGAAAGCAGTATTCACTCCTTTTTATCACCTCCTGTAATCATAACCACAACGTGTGGTATATCCTGCATACCTCATTCACAGATACTTAACTCTTCTCTGAGCTGCTTTAAAATAAACTATGCACAGACACAGTTCATTACGTGATCCAGGACAGCCCGTATTTTCACCATTGTCTTTCACCAACTTCCAGGTCATATAAAATTTCTAGTCAGAAATGACTGTATATTTGCTTCCAAATACCTGAGAAGAACACTGAACAGTTCCAGGTCAGATCTCTGTGGAGCTCACCAGAAATGTCCTTGTTGGTAATTATCTCCCAAGACCTATCAGACAGTTGTTAATTCTTCTTAGTGTTTTAATGAAATTATACAGTGCTCATTTTCTAATGAGAATGTTGTGCAGCTGTACAAACTAAATGTTTCACAAAATTCTATGTAGAGTTGCTCTGACCAACCAAATTTATAATGTTTCTTTAGGAAATAGTTCTCAATCACATTCATGCCTTTTTAAATCTTCACTAGTAGAATGCCATGTCTCTTCCTCACTATTTAACCAAAAATTGATGTCAGAGTAAACCAGGTCCTAACAACTCAGTTTAGTCTTTCGCCTTCCTTGATGTTGGAAGGATACTAGCACTTCTGTCACTTTTTGGCATGTCCCCGACACCAAGCTTTAATTAAGACTGAACTTTGGTGAGACCAGACTCTGTCAGTCAAGTCTCCAAACCTTCTGAGTGCATGTCCACAGGCCTGGAAGTTGAAAACCATTTCTCACAACAAAATGTTGGTCAGGCTTCTATTTAGTGGAGTGAGATATAACTCACCTTCCCTAGAAGATCATCCTGCTTGCACTGAACATAGAACAGAAGCCTAACAGAACATGACTTTCCTTCCTTCACCATTATTAATAATCTGACTGTCATAATTAAGAAAAGGACCCATTTCATTTCTAGGATTTATCATAAACAGATAGCCACAACCAGTCTCTCCAATGACTAAGAGCCTAACAAGATAGATACCACTTTGGATTGGCTGTCTTTCCCACTGCACATACTTTATTCAATCCCACCTATCATTTTTCCTGCTCAGGGTGCCACTTTCCTGCAGCTGCACATCTCACACTTTGCTTGCTTGCTTAGACCCCAACCTGTCCTCTAGGCCAGGTCCTTGACTCTGTTTCTCACCAGTTTCTTTGACACATCCCTACCTGTGTCTCATTTTGGATTTTACCATAATTACCACTGATTTTTAACTCAGCTACTGATCTTGCCTTGCCCTACCTGTAGTTAGACGTAACTTTGTCTTGTTTCCCTACTCAAAGCCTGTATCCTGCTGTCACTGTTTCCCTACCTTTGGTTTCAAAAAGTCCTCAGCTTCTGCACTTTCCTCACTTCTTCATTCCAATTCCGCTTCTAACATAGCCCTAGACATCTGCCCCAGTGACTTAAGCCCTGGACTATCATCCTTGACATGGTAAATGCATTACTGCATAATATTCTAAACTTTATATGAAAGTTCACAGCAGAGGGAATGGTAGTATCAGTAGTTAGACCAGTATTTATATGTGCAGTATCTATATCTGTCAGATACATCACTGATAGCTTTGTTTTTATTACATATCCATCTTAGTAATATATAAACACAAATACACAGAGATACTGTTTTTTCTTGTTTATCTTTCAACATGGGTTTGAGTTTGCTCTTCTTTAGGGAAGAGTTACAGATTTGCATGTAAATGTTGTCTAAAGATGTCAGGACTCTGAGTAATCTATTTTCTCTGTTGGAAATAATGTACTAATATATTTATCAATTTTTAAAATACAGCCAATAAATACAACATTTGGTTGGAATACGAATCAGTATTTTCATATAAAATATACAGTACCATGCCTTTGATACAACAGAACCAAACGTAAATGACATTTTTATATTTCCCCACATCAGGTTGGTAAAAGTTTTTTATTGGTTAATTAAAATCTTTTACTGGTACGTGATCGAAATGCGTGAATCAGAATTGTTAACAATTGTTTATTTCTTAGCTATGATGGATCTTGCTTCCTGCCATCCTTTGAGGGAAGCTTAATTTGCCGTGAGTTCATCTTCAAGGGAGATGCAGCATCTCGGAGAATCTCACCTAAGGTAGATCACTGAGGTCATCTCTTTTCCACTATTTTTACCCAGTCTTTGAAACCACCCTAAATTACATGAGGTCACAGCTACCACTGGCACAGATAGTGCATCTACATCAGGGGCCAAATGGTAAAGATGCCAGGCTAAAAAGTCACTGAGATATAGAAGTGAGCTCCAGCAATGGACTGTTGGACACATAACACCATCTTATTTCTTGTACAGGGCCCAGAACAACCACACTGTGCAAATGAGAAAGGAAAATAAGTACTTACTAAAGGTTCATCCTACGAGCACATGCACAAAAGCAATCCCTCTAGGAACAATGAGAATACCTGTTCTAGAAGTATAAATACTTGTAGAGCTGAGCCTAAGAGAAAACTAATGCATGAAGCCGCCTATTCCACAAATTACCAAAGAATACTAGTGACAAAATAAAAGAAAAATATAGAAGAAGAATAGCATTTATTATGGCCTATTTTTCTAGGGTAGTCAGAGGGTAGACTCACACTATCCAAGTTCTTTAAATCTTCATTGACCTCTGTGTGTCATACGAACAGCTGAGGCATCTAACCATACTCCTTTGAATCAAATCTACGTTAGATGGTTAAAGCAATTGATCTGTGTTCCTCTCTGTGGTCTTCATTTCCCCCAGAGCATCAAGAATACTCACCAGCAGAAATTACTGCTGAGATCATACTCTGCTCAATTTAGTTCTTTTTGATATTGTTAAAAGGTTAGATGACTGGATAATACAAGTTATTTAATTTTACTTAGAGACAGCCAAAGAGAAGCATTCTCTCTATGCATGTCTTCAGTCTAGGTGGAGAAAGGAATATTATGAAGATTTTTATAAGCCCAAATGAATTTTTCCTAATGAATATGTTATTTATATAATAACAAGTAATTATTAGGTTATTAAAAAATTTTAGTAATTTTAAACTATTGCACAAAACTGTCATGCATGTTTATTTAAACAAGTTATTAGATGCAGGAATATGCAAAATAATCTTTTGCCTTATTTATATTAACAGACAACAGAGCTTTGTCCTCCTTAGCTTAATGTCAATTGCACTCTGCAGTTATTTTAATATATGGTGGGGGTGGTCATCGGAATTTTTCACTCAAAAAATCAGGAGACATGAATACAGGAGCACAAAGGTCTGCCTGCATCACAGACATGCTGTCCTCTGCCACAAGCAATCACGTCATATACTCCTGCTCAAATTGATCAGTGCTTACTTTGAAACAAACAAGATTTTGGCCTTCACTTCTTCTGTCAGAAGGCTATTTCTATCAGAAGGTTATTACCTTGCTCCCTTAATAATTAGAGACCTTCCTTTAAATATACACCTGACCAGCTTATTTGTATTTGTTCTTATGTCCACCATTTTTTTAATGCCTTAAATGAAGTCTCTTCCTCCCCCTCTCCCTCCCAATGACAGCAATGATCTCTGTTATCAGTCTTTGCTTTGCTAAATAAACAAAATACCTTTTAAAACTCCTCTTGGCTCTTCATTCCTTTTATCATCCCATTATCCTTCCTCACTTTGCCTGTTCCTGCCTGAATTCATCTTTCTTGAACATGATGACCAGAACTGCGTAATATTTCCTTTTCTGTACTAGAAAATTTCCGCCCTCTTAACCCAGCTCTGGAGGTTGTGCTTCTCTGTCTCTTCCCCTCACTCCGGCACGTCACACTGGTGGCTCACAGAAAACCTGCAACTAATACACCCAAGCCTTCCTCTTCATTTGCTAATTCCTGCTGTGTGGTGTGCTGATTCTCTTCTGTGGTGCTAGCTTTGTGTCATCAGCAAACATCACTTAAATACTCCTGCTTTTTGTGCTAACAAAAAAATTGAATTCTTGCAGGTCCATGACCATGCTGCATAAGTAACACCATTCCAGCACAATCTCTCCTATCAGTTCAACCTGCTGATGCCTCCACCTCAACTGCTGGCAATTCCCACTTTCCCAGCATGCTTCCCAACCACCAACACATGGATTTTTCACTTGTTTGACCTCTTTTCTACTCCGTGATAGGTAGTTTTACTGATCATCACTTTTACGTCTTAGACAGCCCCAATCACACAGCTGAAATAAAACAGGCTTAACAACTGTGGAATAAGAACAGGATTTATTTCAAGATACTATCTGTATTCTAGTGCATTACTCTGAGTATCTTGCCAGTCTCCTCTAGTTGTTAAAAATAAATGCTGAAATACTCTTCATTAATATAACCCAGAAGAAGAATCTCTTACTTCATGACCAGTGTCTGCTGCCCTGGAAGCAGCTGCTACATAATAGTGGGGGTCCAGTACAACAATTCATTCTCAAGAAGAAAGCTGGGGAGATTGTCTCTAAATAGAGGACTGAATCAAGAGTGGATTTTTCCAGACTGTCACTGCCGATGAAATGAGGTTTTCAATTACAATGCTTAGCACAGAGCAGCCTGCCCAGGGAAACCTATGTTCCAATGCTGCCAAACGATATATGCTCAGCATAGCATTTATCAAACCATTTCCTCTGCTAAGAGTTAATGTGTCAGTCTTTAAAATGGCTTGCTCTTCTACTGCCTTTCCTGATGAAAATGTGGAAAGTGCAACTTCCTTTCACAAAACATCTTGTTGAGACTCTTGACTCCAAATTGACTGCCTTGTGTGGAAAAACCTGCTTTCTAGAAACTTAATAAACGGTGACTGTTCTATCATAATTCTGCCTCACTGGAATAAGGAGGTCAAACAGGGACACAGCAATCATTAAATAAAGTGTTAAAATGTGACTGCTGGGTTCAACGGCAGCTTAAAAACGCTAGAAGTCTGAACGCTATTCTAACCACTCAGGACCCAGCAAATTATTTTGTTTTAGCTGAGATTACACTATCAGGTGATGATGACTGCAATAGACTCTGCTGTGATAAAAGCAAAATCACTACCCTTTCTGTTACAAGAACAAACAGGTAAAGAGCAAGTTTCACATGAAGATTGATCAAGAGCACATGATTAATCCCAGAAATGTACCCAAAGAGCAGCTTTCCAGATTGACTTGCTGTAAATGCCAGCAAGCAAACCCACCCACTGGTACCAATTGCACATCTCAGCTTCACCTCATCTTAATGAAATCACTAATTATCTTACAGTGATCCTGACGAGCATCACAGGATTTCCATTCTTCACAGGAGCTTAATTCACTGTTTTCTTTCAAACATTTATGTCTGTCTGCACTTGTCTAAGTACATTGTAACCACTAAATCATACAATCCATCATTTCTTTGTCAGTACCCTAGACAGAGAAGACCCTCTGAGAATATGCTTACAACATAAAGGTCACTTTGAAAGTTGACTAAAGGCGTGAATAAAAAGTAAAACATTTAGTTAAACCCTTTGAGGAGATGAGGTTGCCATTACCCTTTACTGTTTGAGCAAGTTCTTCAAGTGCTTTTCAACACTATCATGACACCACACGGAGAATTTAATGGCACCTTCTGAGTATATATAGAATCAAAGCCAAAATTCAGCTTACTAACTTAACTTTCAGAAAGTTAGTACGGCAGTCAGAGATTAAGAACCATTATATACTTGGCAAACTGACCTATTTCCAAATGATGCTGTCACAGGATGATATGTGCAGTGGGTGTATTTTAGCCAACAAAAGCCAGCAAGTGCCAAGAGCTGCTGAATTTCCTGTTAAGAATTAAGAGCCCCTCCACACACATTTTCTGCCACAATATACGGCCCATCTTTTTGTCAGCACAAGTCTTCCTTGAAAAATGAGGGTTGAAAAAAATCACCTGACATCATTTCTCATGAAAGGTAAGGAAATTAAAGGAAATGAAAGAAGCTACAAAGTAAGAAGAGCTGATCTGAGGGTCCTATAGGCTAACACGCTTCTGAAGTAAAGTGCAACTCCAGTTTTATACTTGGTGCGTGAGTATCATGTAAAACAGGAGTGTGAAAATGTAAAAGTATGCGAGACAAATGACATTTTATCTTTAGACATAATCATCCCTCATGGGTGTCATCCCTACTTACCGATTAATCACCAGAGCATGAATATCCTAAGACAAGGCTAAAAATGGGGTGTAATTTTTCACTAAATATGCTTGAAACAGCCAGTACATTTCACAAAGTAAAGAAGAGGTTTGTGATCTATTTGCTAGTTGCTTCACAAGTGCAGCCTCACAGAAATCTCCGATATTGACTGCAGTGTACAGTTATGGCTTGTGCCAGCCATCAGTAGAAACCTCAAGGTTTAGTAACGTGACTGCAAGTGAGTGCATTGCCAAGACTTGCTGAGTTACCACTTTGTGGCTGAGATAACAGCAACTGAGTAAATATGATGTTCTAGTCATTGCAAACACAAAATAAACTGTATTAGCATAAACCCACTTAGTGAAACATAACTTGCTAAGCCCTGAAACATGGCACTTGCGATTTTATGAGCATACCATGTCTTAGCTAGTTTAGATAATATTAGACTTGTAAACAAAGTAAAATCAATATTTCCAATCAGCTGGCAAAAGCAATGGGCATAGGGAGACAATTACCATCTCTGGAGCTCAAAATCCATCCACCATATAGATGCATAGTTCCTGGTTTATGAAAGTACCTGAAAGTAAACTTACTGATCTGTTTGTCAGCTGCTAACATATGTGAGCTGTTCTCTCTTCTCAGTGTTGTAAGTGAAGTTATATAAACAGCATTCTATCCAGTCACCCATTTAACTGTACTGCTTTGTTTCAGGGTAAAAGTTAAGCTGGCTGGGTCTATCACGTTGCAAGTTAATTTTTAAATTTTTCTGTTGGCTGAATGATCAAAAAAACTCCCCAAGAGCTCAATTTTGCTTAGTTAGATATCTACAGAGAAAATTACTACATTCACATCTCAACCTTGTGATTTGCTTAATGAGAAAAAAGACAGAGTACCTGGATATAGGCTATGAAAGAAAAAGGAAGTTGAAGGTGGTGTATAGTTGTTAGTGGGAAAAAGATAAAAATTTCATCACAAAATGGAGTTTTCATTTCTTCTGTGTTCACAGCTTATTTGCTTTTGTGCACAATAATGCTACTAGACCTGTTACTTAGATTACACCATTGCTCATGAGTTTTAACACCTAAAATCAAATGCCAACAGAAAAATGTCGGTAGCAGGTGGCATCCAAATAATTCTCAGATCACATATTGAAAGGAAACTGGAAATAAAAAGGACAATCTTTTTCAAAAGGAAAATCCAAAACTCTCTCTTTCTATCATGTGAAACAAGTACAATCAAGAATCAAAAGAAGTTGCTACTGGGATTCTAACAATATTATACAGATATTTTTAATTTATGTTTTGAATATAAAATGGTGAAATGCTGAATATAAAAAAATGGCATCTAATTATTAACATCTGCATACATGTGGTTTTCATCACTAATCTTTGAAAATAATGACATTTTAACTGAATATGCTTCTAAGATCAAAATAGAAGCCATGAATGAGCCATGGAAAGATTTATGATCTTATTTTTCCCCCCTATTAATGGGTAGAGTCTGATTTTGCTTACACTGTTAACTATACAGGCTTCAAATATTTACTGTGGACAAAATCAAAATCAGCCCATTAGCCAGTAAGACACTGTTACACCTCAGCAAGGAACAATAGTTAACAATAGTTAAAACAAAGAGCAATAGTTGAGGCAAATGATGAATTGGAGAACCTTTTACGTCAATTTTGATTGCACAAGGAAAGTTGCCAGAGCAGTTTAATATGTCCACAGTTGTAGTTTTTGGTTTGTTTTTTTTTTTTTAATTATAGATACATAACAACAGCCCCCGCAACCCCCAAAACTGAATATGGGTCAAATATTCTCAAAACTGCACTTCAGTCCTTGAAACTTTGCTGTCATCATGATGCCCAGCACTGTCCCTGTGAGAACTGCATGAGGGTCTCTAATCTATATTGCTCAGCAAACAGAAATATAAAATTGGTGATTAAAAAAAAATTACAGAACATTATCAAGAAATCTAGATGCAGCTACACAATGGACTGTGGGGAAGGGATGGTCTAAGGAGAGAAGATAGCTGTTTCCCTACACCATGTCTGTAGTACAGAGTACTACTGGAAGAAGGGTGTTGCAGCCTACTTAGATCTATGAATAAATCTATCTTGAGAACACATATTACAGCATAAATATCAGGACACTTCTGAGACACACAATTTTTGTAACCACTCTCCCATCTGTGATCCTTTTCACTTAAGTTCTGTAAATGAAGAACAGCCTACAAAAGCCATTGCTGGATCATTTAGTTTCATATAGAAATTTACATCTCAGTTAACTGGAATCCCAAAACCTTCACTTGTGAATACTTGCATTTGGTAATTGAGTTCAGGTTGCTACCATATAAAAAAATTGTCAGAAATGCTTCTAAATTATTAAAATATATTTTTTACATAAAGGGGAATGCAAAAACTAACTTTCCAAACTAGAGGTTGTACTGTCTGTTGTACTACCTATTGCTTCTAGAAGACAGCATCAAGGTTGTTGTCAGACACTTGGAAATAACTTCCCATCTAAAGTTTTGCTGTGGACTTGTAACATGGAAATTTTTACTGAAAAGAAATATTTCAATTCACTGAATGATTAAAGACATTATTTCCTAAACAAATGCTTAGTATTTGTACACAGAATTTTGAATTAAAATGGAAAAGTCCCAGTATGAGGTTTATTTTTTTCCAGTTACACTGTTGAAGAAAGTACTAGTATCTGAATTTGAATTACCAGGGTTGTAGACTTTTGTAAACCAGTCCTATCAAAACAGGTTTGAATTCTGGACATTTCTTTCAAAATGTAACAACCTGCATCCAAAAACGTTAAAAAGTATCTATTTCAATCTATAAAACCTTAGTGTACATACTTAAAATTAGTACTTCTCAAAGGCTTGTAATGCTTGCTCTTTTACAGCTCATGTTACTTAATAGCTCTTAGAAATGAAAAACAAATGCAGGACAATATCAAACAGTCTTTGTGCTTTTCTAAAATGTCTAAATCCCATTTAGCTACCTTCTTGTCAGCAAAATTCCTTAATATAAATGTACAGGTTTGCATATTTGCCCTGAATACCAAGTTACTGCATGGATTATGAAAGAAGGGTGTAGCTGATAACACTTTGCCTAACACACTACAGGAGAAAAAAAAAAAAAAAAAAAAAAAAAAAAAAAAAAACCCCAACACAGCTACAGTATACTTACTATTTATATGTTTCTGAACGAATGTATTCAAAAACATGAGATACTCCCAGCTGGAACTGGTCAGCAATAGGGGTAACCCAAGGATTGTTCTCTGCTTTGAAGACTTGCTTTTGACCAGTCAAATCCAAATTACCTGAAAGGGATTAAACAAAACAGCATATGAATAAAATTCAAAATATGAAAAATTTGAAAGAAATATCTTGCTGTGAATATGAAACTCTTCATTCGTTTCAGAGAGTATAACCATAATAAAAGCAAATATTTCAGTCTTAGTGGAGAGGAACAGGAGGACACAGTAGTTCCCACCATGATGGATACAGTTCCACCCTGTTCATTTCAGTGCTACTACATATGGCACAGCAGGATTGAACTCAGCCCACTGCATATAATATTTATTCATCAAATTAGTTTTAAGCAGGACTTAATAGTGCATAGGTCTTGGGCGCTCTCCAGTACGGCTTGCAGGAATGAAAGGAGAATAATGCTGTGGCAGGAGTTTGCTCTGATGAAGCTTAGCAATGCAAAGCATTTCTTGATCACTGCTCCAAGCATAATGTCAACAAGCAATGCCCAACAGACTTTTTGCCTTCCCAGTGCCCAATGTGTTGTTTGTACCAAGATCCTACCACTGATCTGTGGTTATAGCTCTCTATACAGAGAAAAACAAGCAAAAAACATCATTCTTGCAACATGCCAGTTTTACCTATTCTGTTGACAGGAAGACTTAAGAGACCTGTTAGGGGTTTGCTTGGGGTTTTTTTTTGTTTTGTTTGTTCATTTTATAAATGTTTACCACCCAAAACCAAAACAGTACATGCTCTACTGAAACTCCTCATGACTATGGATACAACAGGCTGAATTCCAGGACAGTCTAGCCACTGAAATATTTTCTTGTGCTCTTTAAATTAAAGTAAGAAATCAGTGTTACATTTTACATTTATTTTTGTTAATTTTACAATGAAGAAAGGCCTACACTTCCCCCAGAAAGCTAAAGTAACAAATACAAAAAAAAAAATCTTTAACTATAGGAAACAAAACAAAGAAAAATTACAAGGTTTTGAAGACTGACTGAGCCAAGCTGTCAGAGAAATCTGAAATCAACCTGATGTGCTAGCTTTTCAAAACTAAGAGCACTCATGTAAGCTGCATGAACACACATGCACGCTACAGGAGCTGCTGCAAGCTGTGTGCTTGCTGGCCATTTCGGTTGCATGGTCTACATTACAGCTAATCCTTGATGCGTTTCTCTCCATAAAAAGGGTTAACACAATTAAAGACAGACCATTATACCGTGTGAAAAGATGTCATGCATCTCATATTGGCCTACCAACAAGTTACCATTACCTTAGCAAGCTCATCTGTCAGCTGTCTGAGGCCTGTTCTTTTGAAATAACAACAGGCAGGGAGCATTTCACCCCTGTCAGTCAGGCGGCAATAGCCCTTGCTGCCTCACGCTTCAGTGCGCCTCGTTAGGAGCCTCGCACCCATCTCCTTTATTAAGGGACTCTGCAGCCCTGTTCTAACAAGAATCAGGAAGCAGGATTAAGTACTGTGACAAAGAGGACCTAATAAGCTAGGAACTGGTGTGTCTAAATCTATGCTGGCTCAAGGCACAGGCTCACGCTGCTCGCTATTCAGTTTTCAGGCACAGGCCACCGGGGAAGCAAGCCAGCACTGTGATTAGCCATAACCCTCTGACCAGTGCTGCTATGAAGATCATGTGTCACTCAGGGGCTTGCTTTGCAATTGCAAATTGGATTTTCCATTTTATTACCTGCAAAAAAACACATACATTGCTCTCCAAAACTACCAACGCTGTAAGCTCTCCCTTGTAATTACAGCTCTGCAAGTACTGCATCAAGGTAAAATGATCAATCTGTGTACAACTAATAAAAATAGTTAAATTTGGGGAGGCAAGCTCGGCCCAATCATGGGTCAAATTCAGTGTTGCTTACAGGAATAAGTCACACATTCCCAAAATCTCAGTAGCCAGGGTCTCAGCTGAATCCTCTCATCCCGAGCTGTGTCAGAAATTTATCGCCCAGGGAACACTGCCGTATGTTTCCATCCCCGCAGCGCACTGCCCACTTCCATTCCAAATACCACATGGCCCATTTCAACGTAATTGTAATAAATACTATTCTATAAAGCCAAAGAAGCCTTACAGCAAAAAGAGGACTGCTCAATCAAAATGAACTGTAGGTCCCCATGCCAAAGTAATCACATAATTTTCCTCTGTCTTCTGTTTCTCCCCAAAACACTCTGGGGGCAGGTACAGATATTACTTTTTACCTTCAGAGGAAAGAGGCAGGCAGAGGCCCTAAGGGTAAAATTAACCTAATTACAGAGGAAATTGGGGCACCTGGAAGTCCACCATCTGCCCTGAAATCCACCCCCTCCCTGCCCAGGACGTCCCTCTGGGAGCCCTGCCGGCAGGAGCTGGCCTGGCAGCCCGTACCACCGGCCACCTACAGCTGGAGCGAGAGGTCAAGCTGCCACCTCACAGCCCAGGGTTTTTAACTGAAGAATTTAATCAAGTGTTGTAGTGCAAAAAGCAACAACCCATCTGCCCTCGTGGCAAGCACCAGGCAGAGAGTGGGTCCTCCTCTGCAGAAGAGTAAGGGAGGACTGCCTCACAGAAAGCAGGAAGGACAGGGCACCCGACGCTTTAAACTCCTCCCCGTTTGATACCGAAATTTCCATCGGGAAATGAGGGACAGAAATGGGCAGAAAGTTAAGCAGGATAAGAAGTCTCGGAGAGCCTACCCCACCTCATCAGCACTAGGGAAGAAATAGAGTCTAACACTTCTGCCACAAGGCAAGTCACTTGAGAACAAAGAAATTATATAACTAAAACGGAGACAGGAAGGAAATGTGTCACTCCTGCATCACCATACGTTGCTTGGGGCTGTATCCTGTGTCCTTTCTGTGCTTACAGCTAAATCATCCGTGAATCAAGGGCTTACCTAATTCTGCTCTGGCTGCAGGACATCCAGGAGTCCCAAGCACGAGGTCAGTCTCAGTGACACCTCAGGAACAGTATGTGGTGGGGTAACCAAACACACGGGAGCCCTGCGTGAACCCTTCTGCCCCACTGCACCGAGATGAACCCAGCAGCATGGAAGAGATGATCAAACCTGCCTGAAGCAATGGCTCTGGTACCAGGCTCACCGCAGGAGTGCTATGCAACTGGACACCTTGCAGATGTGTCCCTGTCCCCTCCCACCCCCAACCTAGTCTCCTTGCCTAGACCTTTTTTTACGGCAGCGCTGTGCTAAGAAATGCTGTTATTCCACCCCTGCAGCACTAGAGCCATGGACCAGGGAAAAAGCCATGGCAGATGCGCCTTCATGCATATTGTCTAACAGTAGCGTCAGCAGAACACTATCCCCAGGCCTTTAGGAAATTTATATACTGTTCTGCTACACAGATCACATCAAAGCCCTCGGATATTTTTAGTAAGCAAAATACAAAATTGCCTCTAGTAAAAATCCAGTACTGAAGATTCAATCACAAAATGCATTAGGGTTGGAGATTGCATTGGTTATTGCTGGTTAGTTCTTTCCATGCACATCAGCCTATTAAAAAATATTTGTTTATCATCTCTAAAATTTGGCATAACTAGTAGATTAGAATTGTGTTTCTTCATAACGGACTTAAAGTTCTTGCTATTTTGCCATACTGAAAGCGATCAACTCCACTGAAATGCATTACAGTCACATGCTTCTGGTAAGAGAGGAGAAGGCTATCTTTAAGACTAGTCAGCACAGCCCCTTTCCTAGATCACAGAAATGTTTTTCAAATTATTTTTGAGTGCTTCTAAAATTATTCTTATAAATAAATAATGAAAATTATATATCCCAGAACCCAGGTCTAACATGCTTAAAGAACTTCTAATTTCTAAGCCTGAAGGATACTTTTTTTTAAGCTTTCTATCTTGAACAGACATAGATCTCCATGTAGGAAGAAGGCAAAGTGGACATATGCTGCTACCAGTGAGCAGACACTGAAAAGAGAACAGAGTCTGGAAAAGAGAAGAAGAGAAAAAGGTCTAACAGCTGACTGCTGTGGACGACCTGCACAGAATGACCAAAAGCCTTCTAAAAGGAGCCAGCTGTGTGGTCTTAGAAATACCTGATCTTGGCTTTTTTTCTTCTGTCTCAGCACTCATTGTATCTAAAGATGATCCTGAACCATTAAGTTTGATTGGACCAGTGTGACTGAAGCTCTCTGTTTAACCCACCTTAAAATGTTCCTATGCCTAACTAGTAAGCTGTGCAGACCTGAAAACCGTCTGCTACCCAGATCTCGTTAGCTGCCACCTGCAAGCTACAGTAAATAGATCTACACCAAAACAAACCCTTGAAAATCCAAGGGCAAAATCAAAATATGCATATTTTTAATTTTAATGTATTCTAACTTATGCCATCCATTTATCACTACTTAAATTCAGAGCTCCCACAGCCATGGGTGGACAGAAGGGACATCTCGTATGACAGTGGGCACACCTCATCCTGAGTGAAGTTAAAGGGAAAAGGCAGCTACAGTGTCCCTGCACCTCCCTCAATAAATCTATCCTACATTTGCTCTAAAACATGATAGTTAATGTTTTTTGTTATTTTCCTTCAGTGCTGTTGAAGTAAGTGGTTTGTGTGAACATTTGTATTTTGCTCAACTGCCTGCAAAGGTCAGAAAAGAGCTCATAAAAGCAAATAAAATGCTGCCTCTCACAGTCGTGTTTGCAGAAATAAGTGTCAGAGCCAGTGATAATGCTACCTATCGCTTTGACCAAGGGTGTCTCCAGACTTCCCAGGCTCCTCCTGTCCATTAGATCTAGCCTGCAAGCACGTCTTATATGCAACTATAAGGCCCTCACCCTTTTGTGACGTAGGATACATGAAGCCTATAATATTTACCTAATGTACGTATACTTACGGTATAGTAAGGCACGACTAGTGTACATAGGCATTACTTCACTACAAACAAAAGAAAACAGAACGAACACAAACCTGACTTGTCCTTTCCACTCGAACGCCCCCTGGCAACACTTTAAACACTTTCAAAAATTAAAAGGTGAAATAAAGTAATTAAACAACTCTGACATTTGAGAACTGAACATTGGCATTCAGGATAAGAAACATGATCCTAGCTGTAAAATGCCAGATCAACGCTTCTTTGCAATAGTTTAAATTCATCCCTAGTGGAGCTTCATTAAAATCAATGAAAATAATTTTTAGCCTGTATACTGTTGTTACACATCTGCGTCCCATTGATACTCTGACTCACCTTCCAGCCTACACTCTACTGCGCTGACCTCAAGGAGAGTCCTCAGGCTGTAACACACCCCTTTCAGTGATTACTCTTAAGACTGCAATTTAAATGTGCTTTCCCTTTACAACACAAAGGTCTTACTCTCTCACTGTTGTACATAAGGACAGGAGGAATAAAATTAGTTGTATTGCTTTATTTAGATATAAATACCCTTGAATCCTGTTTTATTAAATGCTAAGTAAGGGATCAATCCACTACACCAAATTTAAACTTAGGTTGTATGTAAAAATATGTCTGTCCTGGCTTGTTATAGATTTGCTTTACACTACAGGGCTTATAATTTTTATTACTTTCGTGGCATGTGCTTTGTCTCCACAGAGAGAGAGATTGGTTTAAGCGTAGGGGTGGAAGAAATATCATGACTATTATGTCATAAAAATGATACCAAAGCAATATAATTGTGAATTATGTCTTAAAATCTATGTTAAAAAAATGAAAATACATACTGATTTCTATGCCACAAAGTGTTATCAAAAGCAAATGATTTTTACACCAATCTTAAGCACATGTAAGCTGTGTATTGGTAACTCCTATCATTCCTATAAACAAGTAAGATCATCTTTGCTTTGAAGACCTCTATCATTTTTGAGGGATTAGTCACAGAGAGAGTAGATTTAAACAGTAGTTATAAAGGAGCAGTAACACAACAGAGAGCAAAGACTTCTTGTACAAAAGTGAAGTGTGACTCAATCTTTTTGGAACCAGTAGAAATATTCACAGAAATATTCAGTATGATAAACAAATCTACAGCTCCATAGCATATGTCAAAAATACACATTTGCTTATTGATGAGTTTCTTTGCACTAAAAGAAAACCAGTAAATCTAAACCTAGACAGAAGCATCTCCAAAAGATCAATCCCAGCAACACTTTTGCCCTCTCGCCCCTACATTCTTGTACTGGAGAAGGTCTAACAGTATCACTTGGAGTCACCAAGCACTTCAGCATTTGTGGTGGTTTTACTTAACAGGGGAAAAGGTTCAAGTCTCAAATATCAAGAAGTCAGATTCAATACATACAAATAAACCAAACAAATACTCCAGAGCATCCATCAGACAGAAGCAGGCTGGAAGTCTTCCTCTGACTGCATTCCTCACCACACAGATGAGAATGTCTGTAGCCTCACCTGTGAGCGTTAGACAGGAAGCCCCAGGGTAAGAGAAGGCTGAACGAGCAATCTGAAAGCCAACCACCGAAGCCTAAGCCCATCCTCAGTTTTAGAATTATTTTCAGGGACAAAAACCAGGAGTGCCGATATTGTAACATCACACATTATTCTAACAACTTCTCAGATGTAAATGAGAATTTCCAATAATGAGTTCAGAGATTAGACCCCAACTTGAATGTTTGCTTGAATACATCTAACAGTAGATCTCTGTCAGTTCAGTAATTGAAGAATTTAACAAAGACATTTCAAACAGAAAAACACCTAGTCTGAAAAACGTCAGGAGATGGAGACTCTGCTAGTGGTGTCTTGTTCAAATGGTTCATCACTGTTAAAATGCATTCTTTATTTCAGTGCTGACCTGAGCTGCCTTAGTTCTCAAACACTGCTGCTGCTTCTGCCCATCTACATGGCAGAAAGATGACCTGTGCTTCCTTCTCATGGAGTTAGTGAGGATCGGCAGCTAAGTCTCCTCTCACTCTTCCCTTTGATAGGTTAAAGACTCTCATTATTCTGTGTGATTCCAGAATAGCTACTCCATTTGCTTCAACTCTTAGAAAAAGGACCACAGCTTAAATAAATAAAGTAAAAGCTGACTAACTAAATCTTGAATTCTTTACCCTGGATGTAAAGGCGAAGTGGTACAGGGCAAACTGGTATTGCCTCAGCTACCGCTATTAAAATTCTATGGGAAGATGATTTTACTCTCCAGCACTGTCCCACCTCAACCTTCCACAGAAGAGTTTAAAACAAAGCGAATTTAGACCTGAGATATTTAAACAAAATTCTAGCATCATAGCAAAGGTCAGCCAGAATCATTATACCAAAGGGTAATGGGGAGTCTGGCACAAGACTTCCACTCCAGAATGTGACAGGACTGAAGATGAAGCCTGGGAAAGACAATAGAATGGATGAAATGCTGAACTTCTTCTTTAAACCACATTTCAGGTATTAAGTACACGCAGAATATAGATTTAACCTGGCTGGGCAAACTCACATTTTCAGGTGACAGGAGGAGTGGCTAACTCTCTGGGAACAAGGGGAGAGCCCTGGCAACTTCTACCATCACTCCACACAACAAACCTGACCTTAGCAGGACAACTAGTAGAAAGAGTAAATAATATTAACATTCACAGATGAAAGCCACAAACCAGGAACTTATTCAATGCAGCACACAAAGCAATCCTAGCCAAACAACACTCTGCTAACGGCTTGTACTTCCACATGACGAATCACGCTGTTTCAACAGCCAAAATCCACCACACACAGCCTTCAGGTACCAAGGCAACCAGCCCAGCTGATGCCGTTGTGTGGGTAGTACGGCAGAAGAAACAGCATCTTGACAAAAATCCAAGAAATTACTTCCAAATGTTTCCTATACTCGTTCTAAAATTATTTCAAATTACTTACGACTCGATTAAGTTCATTTCTCCCACATTCCTAATGTAAGAGAGAGACCATTTACTAGAAGACCTACAAGTATTGCTAAGTTTCATGGATTCCTTTCTTTGAAAGGTGACACATTGTGCCGAAAATACTATTTCCTTCACTGCTCTGCGTAACAAATGTCCGGTGCTGACTGGGATCTCAAGGGGCAAACCAACAGTCACTGCTAAGTGTTCCCAGTGAAGAAACCCAAGAAACACACTATGTGGCAGATGGTTTTTCGAACAAAGGGAATTAACGTGATGTCAAAGTAGTTTAACATCAAAGACGTTTTAATGGCACAGGAAATATTACAGGTTTAGAGGATCAGCATCCCAATTTATTTTGAAATATATTGCACATTTTTTCCAATCTCAGAAACTCCCCTGGGATTCTCAATTACACAGAAATTCAACAGAGCATTCTCTCTTTGAAGGGTCCCTATCAGACCAAAATCTAGTTAATTTAAAAATATGAGTTCAAAAAGGATTCATTGTATTGCTTTTGCCCCGCACCTTTGAAACTTCCATTCAAACACAGGTTGCCAAGTACTCAGAAAAGCGAAACCACTTTTAAGTACTATGGAACACGTGAAATGAACCAAATTTAACAACAAATATAACACTTGCTCAGATTGGCTCTAATTACAGTACTCTTACCTACCACAGCTCTGATGGAACAGATGAAGTATTTGCTGACAGAAACATCATTATTATGCTGATGGTACTTAGAGTACAGTCAACATTAGGAAAGCCTACACACACACTGTAGTCATCTGAGAAGTGACAGTAGGACTTGCATATTTTAAAAACTAATGTAAGATCAAATCTGAATCTCGGCAAGTTTGGCAAGAATTACAGCAGTGTAAGGAAATGAACGCCTGTGGTGTAAATCTAAATAATGGGCTATAGAAAACATCTTTCTGTGTATAATGAAACTGCAAAGTTCTCATCTCTTCCCGTACACCTTAATTCCCATCAAGGACTCTGTGGAATCAGCCTGGTTTCTAACTACAAAAAAAGTGGTGGGGTTTGGTGGCAGTGTTTTTTTTCATATTTTAACACAAAATAAGCCTAAAACGAGAAACACAGTTAGAATATTCACAAATTTTCAGAGATGCTTTTCTTATATAAAAAAATCTGTCTCTGACCTATCTTGCTACGTACATTTTTCTATTATTCCTTAACTAATAACTGCTACATCAGTAGTCCTAGAAAACAAGTTATTTTGTTTATCCACTGGTAAGTTTAGTAAAGGTCCTTACTTTCTTACACCACCTTTGCCTTAGTTCCAAAAGTAGAAACAGGTGGGTTTTTTTAAAAATTGCAAGGTATCAATTAGTTGTTCCAGTGCTCAGAGCTGGTGCCCAAAGAGCCCCAGGATGTTCAGGCTTCCAACAGGCACCACAGACCTGTATTTGCAAGTTTGAGCAGGATTGTGTTATGACACAGATAGAGTGCAGTGACAGTTTATACTGAAATAAGAAAAGTTTGGCGTTTACATCAAGTATATTTAGAAAAGAAATATCTTTTGTGAAATAAGTGATTCCTATGTTTGCACATGTCTGCTATAATTACCTAAGTAAACTGCTATTTCGATTAATATTAACTTGAACAAACAACTGCAGCAACTACTTTGCGTAATATAATATTCACTCACAAACTCTAGAATCATTTCAAAAGGCTAAATTTTAAAATGCCTTCCTGTGATGGAAATATTGAGACTTTTGGCAGGATTCCTTGAACTTTCCATTTAAAGCCAATCCTTTATCCACTGAAGATAATTTAGCTGTTCAAAATGAAAAAATTATGAAAGAATTACTTAGCCATTCTGACATACAGATTTAATTTACAAAACGTTTGACTGTCCTTAAAAATGAACATGGCTACTTACCCCATCAAGTTTTTTTTTTTTTTTTTTTTTTAAAGAGCTTCAACTTTCCACTTTTCAAGTATGTACCTACCTTCACAGTTTTGATAGTGTCTCCCTTTACCTGAGGAAATTATTTGATAAACTAGACAGTATTAAATAGTATACTTAAAAGCCATTGATGCCAACATTCAGTTTTAGAAAAAGAGGATGGTAATTAAAAATGCATCCTTAGAAATCACTGTTCTTCCCATATGCATAAACATGAGCAAACTCCATGTATGTGTGCACAAACGTGTGTTGGAGGCAGGGTAATGAACACAGTCAACATTAGAATCTGGGTTTTAAAAATCATGCCATTTGTTTTCACACCAAAAATGCAAACCTACAGATAAGCTAGTTATATTCTCTGGGTGGCTATTTACATTTAGCTACAACTTTGTGAATTTAGCTACTTTGTGAATATTCTGCACCATATACTACTTTTACACTGCTGACTCCGCTAAGAAAATCTTTTGTGTGGCACATATGGGTCCACCCAGATGACCATACAATGAACTTAAAACACCATCATTGATCTTACTAATTGCATCTGCCACTTCACGTGGTTCTTGCTTCTACTCCGCTTTCTTTCCAAACACCATTCCAATTGTTAAATGGTCAGAATACACAAAGTGACAGATTTAGTGCTTCCCTGGCAATTTATATAACTGACTGCAACTCTGTTTTTGCAGTGAATCATGATTTATTTGTCTCGCAATGCAGCACATAACCTTTTAAATGCTAGGGAAAAAAATGCCAGTGCTTCTTTAAAGTTTATATATGACTGCCCACCACCATTCCTCATGAAAGCATTTTTGAGAGACAAACGATAAAAACAAGCTGCAAATTCCACCCACCTACTCCCGGCCATTTCCTGCGTTCATCACTCACAAGTACTGTATTTACAGACAGGCACCCTCACGGAGAGCACCGGTGCACTCTTCTAGACCTCTCTTTTCCTCCTGGGCAAGAATATTTTTCTTAAATTAGTGATAGGTATTCTCTGCTAAACACAGAGGAGGATAATACTGATCTCCCCCAGCCCTCTTACTGGGGCCACGCTCAATCACATCAGGTGAAATTAAGAGCAGGCTGCGAGGCTTTATTTATTGGTATCTCTCTCCATTCCAAAATTGTGATCCCAATGCCTGTCTGTGGCCTTTTCTCATACCCTACTCTCCATGCCTTCTGCACTTATTTCTATTACCTTTAAAAACCAGTTTAATGTACTCCTCCACTTCTCATTCAAATACACTGTTTTATTCTGGTGTTTATATTGTGCCCATCTCCCTGGTAAATGAACATCTAATGACTCATTGGTGTCCACCAGTGCCTGAACTAAGCCAGTCAAAAGCCTTCAGCACCTTTAATTATGAAAGTGATAATGAGAGAAGAAAGATTGTTTACTTTAAGTGGAACAGCAGTACCTCCAATTAATGCAAATAGGACCTGCTCATTGAAAAGCTATTTATCCAACATGCACAGCACAAAGTATTTGCATAGTTCTCCTTACATTATAATTCAATTTTAAAAATGTAGGAGGGACAACTCAGAAAGCAGATAAAATTGTTTTCCCCTCAGACGGCGACTATGGAATTAGCAGTCCATTCATTAGGGTGTAACACTCACATACCACCTTTCATTGGCAGACTTTGAAACTGTCTCCAAAGGTGTGCTTCTCTAAATTGCCCTAGTTCGCAGAAGAGAAAACAGGGCTGCAGAGATGAAAGGACTTTTTCTAATCATTCAGCAGATTCATGCTTGCCTGTGGCCTGCTGCTACCTGATTTCAAACAAGCCCTCCAAAGCTCAGCCTGGTGCTCCATTTACTGAAATCCATTCCCTAAATGTTTGCCTAGATATTTAAAAAACAAGCAAGAACATTGCTTTGCACAGTAAATATGCTTGCAAGTTGCACAAGTTACAAATCTAGACTTCAGTGTAATGTTCTCTGGAAATACACCCCAAAATCTAGACTATTTTAAATATGTGACATAGTTCTAGTGCTACACATGGCATAGACTGCAATAAAAATTATGCCAACCGATCATGAATAAGCATCTTGGGCAAGACCATAAAATGAAACATTTGTAAATTAATACATGAAAAGAAAAGTATAATTTATAGAATAGCATATGAGTAATAAAGAACAGAGGTGACAAGGACTTAAGCTGTGTCAGTGCACCTCATCCTGACCAGGTGGGGCAAAATTACAAGTCCTTTTTCTATATTGTTCTATACTGGACACAAATGTTAACTAAAAGGAAAAGTGCTTCCCTTGGCCATCCTGAGTTTTGCAGGTCAGCACAAAATAAACATCAAGAATTTTGTTTCAAACATTTCCATTTGGTTTGGACAATAATGGTAAAACCATTTGAAGTGAATTTGCTGTTATGCTTGTAAGGCAGCAGCTTGTTTAGGACATTTAATTAGCCACAGAAGTTGGTTAGACTCAGTGCAGCATTTAACTTCCACTTTCTAGAAAAAACGAAGGCTATAATTTAGGAAGCTACATAAAAGTATATTTGCAGATACTACATGCTTCTGAACTGTTATTGCTGTTGAAAAAGACTTTATAAATAAATATGACACTGACAAAAAGCTAAAGAAGGACCTGTGTCAAGGAATAAACATCTGAAATTAACAAAACAAGAACAACTTTCATGTACCAGTGGTGAGGAAAAAAAAAAAAAGCAAAAAAACTCAGCATCATATAGTCCACTAAATTGATAAAGACAAAAAACCCACGCTGGACAAACAAATAAGAGTCAAAATAAGCATCTCCCCCCACTTCATAGAAAAAAAGCAGACACTTTCCTTTGCTGTATGAAACAAAAAGCATAGATTGCACACTACCATGCTTATGCACACAGCTGCTACATTCTCTAATGGGTTCAAGCAAGTTATTATGACAACAATTTTGCTTTGTCATGCTAACTTCGGTCACTATCTTTCTGAGTTTTGGGAACTATTATTTGGAAGGTACTAGTAAAACCAAAGAAGCTTCCTGTACTGGGTTTGTGTGGCGGGGTTTTGGTAGCGGGGGAGGGGCCGCAGGGACGGCTCCTGTGCGAAGCTGCTGGAAGCTTCCCCGGCTCCAAGTCAGACCCGCCTCTGGCCCAGGCCGAGCCCATCAGCCACGGTGGTAGCGCCTCTGGGAGAACAGATTTAGGAAGGGGAACTGGTAGTGAGTAGGGGGACTGGAATGTGAGAGGAACAGCTCTGCAGATACCGAGGTCAGTGAGGGAGGAGGGGAGGAGGTGCGCCTGAGGAGGTGGATGCCCCTGCAGCCCGTGGTGAGATGGCAGGCTGTCCCCCTGCAACTGGAGCAGGCTCCTGGCAGGACCTGTGTCCCCGTGGAGAGAGGAGCCCACGCCGGAGCAGGTTTTCTGGCAGGACTTGTGACCCCATGGGGGACCCACGCTGGAGCAGTGTGCTCCTGAAGGACTGCACACCGTGGAAAGGACCCACGCTGGAGCAGTTTGTGGAGGACTGTCTCCCATGGGAGGGACCCCACCCTGGAGCAGAGGAAGAGTGTGAGGAGTCCTGCCCCTGAGGAGGAAGGAGCGGCAGAGACAACGTGTGATGAACTGACTGCAACCCCCATTACCCGTCGCCCTGCGCTGCTTGTGGGGGGGGGGGGGGTTAGGTAAGAGAATCCGGGAGTGAAGCTGTGCCCAGGAAGAAGGGACGGGCGGAGGGAAGGTGTTTTGAGATTTGGTTTTATTTCTCATTATCCTACTGTGATTTGATTGGTAACAAATTAAACTGATTTTGTTTTTTTCCCCAAGTCAAGTCTGTTTTGCCCTTAACCATAATGGTAAGTGATCCCTCCCTGTCCTTGTGTCGACCCACGAGCCTTTTGTTATATTTTCTCCTTCCTACCCCACCGGTGGGGAGGAGTGAGTGAGTGGCCACATGGTGCTTTGTTGCTGGCTGAGCTTGAACCATGACACTTCCCTATATAACAGTCCACAATAACAAGAAACAAGGAATAAACCCTGTGTAACAAGTATTTCAACAACAGGTAATTGATGCAGCTACATTATTCCCAACAAAAATATTTTATGACAATCTTTAAAAAGATCTGAAACCTCAAATTCTGGCTTGGGGCAAACAGGCACAACTTCTATTGAAGTTAATGCCCCTCACATAAAACGGAATACTGCAATACAAATTCAGCAAAATCAATACTTAGGTTTCAAAGAAAAACTCTACCGTGTAGGTTGAAAGAAGCCACTTGTAATCATATTTAAATGGCCAGTATCACAAATTCAAAGTACATCAACCAGCTGTACCTCTTTAAGTGAAAAAGCTGTCAACTCACCAAGAAAGGTAAGCTACTGAAACAGAAAAATGAAAAATTCCTCTAATTTAGCTATATTTTACACTAGTTGATCAAACTTCCATTTTTATGGGCACAGTCACAAAAAAGCCACTAATGCCGCTGTCATTTTTGCTTAATACAATTTTGGCTGATCCAAATAGTATTCTCAAAACCCAGCCAGAGACAACAATAGCTTTGCAGACCCGGTATTCACAATATGTTATACAAAGCAAGATGCTATATACAAATTGGCCATCAGGTGTACTAATACACAAGGAAAACATAACATGTAAAAAACTAATAAAAACAAACACCCATCGTCTCCTGGCCCCTCCTGCATATCCAGTAGGAGTGAAAAAGTGAGTGTTTCTCAGAGGGAAGTAAATATTAGCAGCAATGACAACTTAAGCATAATCATTTCCTAGAGTTTAACAACTAGTTTCGTTTCAGAGGAAACAGAGTACACCATTATTGCTATTATTCAAATAAATAAATGATCATCCATACTCTTACCTAGTTCTGGGGGCAGCACAGTAAGACGATTTCCCTGGATATGAAGTTCCTTAAGCTGAGTGAGCTCACCAATTTCTTTAGGCAGTGATACCAGGTCATTGTCTCTAAGACTCAGCTGAGAGTGAATATAAAGTAGTCAGAACAATTTTCAGTTACCATAAAGCAGCCTAAAAAGAACTCTACTCCCTCTGTCCCCACCTTTCTCCTAAACACTCAATTCTTCCAATTTATTTACAAGTGTCTGCTGGTAAACAAGAAACAGTTCCAGGTGTAGTGGTCTATTCCTGCAAACATACCCTACTACTCCTCAAATTGACTAGTTTCTATTCCTACAAGCATTGCAAAAGTGAATTGATTTTCCAAGAATTTAGATAAATTACTTACTATCTGCAACTTTGTGAGCTTCCCAATATCTGGCGGCAGGATTTCAAAATCGTTGTCACTTAGATAGAGTGCACGCAGGGTGGCTGCAAATTAAATAGCAATATATAAACAGGGTGGCATATAACCCAACCATTTGAGGTCTAATCAATAAAAGGGAGTCAGGTTTGATTAATAATCCTGACTTGGTGAAAAGCCTTTGACATACCCAGGGCTCACAATAATAACAAGCGGGTCAAACTTAGATTTACTGGCTTATTGTATTGTTGGTGAGTTCAGGAAAACATCTATATTCAAAAGGACTGGCACAATTAACAATTTCTACAATAGCAGACTCTGGCAGGTTCTGGCATATAGTCTCAATGCTCAGCTGTCAGAATACAGTCATTACTCTTTATTACCCCCGATTCTTATTTATTACATCAATTTGCATTCTAAACAAACATTTAAAAAATCATCTGACTTTTTTGGACAAATACACATCTATGTTAAGCTCTATAGAAAGCACAGCCTAACACTAGGAAAGAGACCTTAAAAGAGAGCAACACAGAAGACTCAAATTGTATAATTTGTAATTTCCATGCTTAGTCTCTACAAAAATTCACAGAAAAAGAGATGACCCAGCACAACCATGTAGCTTTCTATTACTGAATGAGCATACATGACAGTTTGAAAAAAAAAAATTAAAATGGAGACTCAAAGAACTGTTGGGTGTAGTGGGAAGGAAGGTGGTCAAGTCAGCAAAACCTCTCCTCCCCACCAGAGAGGAGATCCCATTTGTCTTACGCGGTTTACTCCTCCTCCTCTTTTCATTTCATTAAATGTGACCATTTTTAATAATGCTGACTTAAAAATTTCCCTCTGCCCAGTTACAATCACGAGATCTCTCAGCAGCACTGCTTCCTCTCCCCTCGCCCATCACTTTTGTTGCTAAATGCACTGATCCTGAAGCCACTTCAGGATAGTACACTGAAAAGACCAGTAAGGTAGCAGAATCACTGAAATCCAGAAAGTGCCAGAATTCTAAGTTGCTTAGGCAACCATAATGCAGCGCTTTTGCACATATGGATTACAATACCTTTATTTTAACTCTCTGTGTATTTTTAACATGTACAAAGGTCAGCTTAGCTCTACCATTCCTGTGCCAAGCTTTGTAACCTTAGCATAATTTTTAACATACTGGACACTTCAACATCCACATGCTGTTAAAACTATTTCAGTAATGAACCATTAGGAACACAACTGTTTCCAGAGACAACACACAACAGTTGCCTTGCAAAACAGTTTACTTTCCCCTGAGGCTTGCATGCTTCCATGAAGTTTTAAGTTTCAACTGAGTATGGGACCCAAGGAAATATTACTCAGAAGAAAACTAATATACCATTACTAACCAAGTCTTCTCATGTCCAATGGTGTCAGGTGACTGTACATCAGTGATAAATATTGCTGAGCTATGTAGAAATATTCAAGAGACATTCGAAGAAAAACATAAATATCAGAAAAATTCTGTTGGAGTTTGGACTCCATCAAATAAATTTCAACTGCAGAAAGCAAAGCACCATATCATGAAGATTTGTAGAGTTTTTAGAAAAGTTTCTTACTCAGATAGAAGAAGTTTCCTGGTAGAGAATTTTCATTTAAGTTGTTGTAAGTCAAGTCAAGAACCTCTAGAGCTGGTAAAGAGCCAAATCCCCTTGGCAAGGTGTTTAACCTGTTCATGCTGTAGGTAAAGAGAAAAAAACAGAACATGACATCAGTATTTACTTCATCTAGTGGGAGTAATACAGGCAACAAGTGTTTAATTTCTAAAAAACGTAATCTACACCAAGCTTCCCTTTTGTTTTGAAAAGGGGTTGATGCTACAAGATATTGAGCAAGCCTTTTGTGATGGAGACCTTTTTTTATCTCACTCCCATAAATATGCCCAAAACTCATGCACTCGCAAGGGATCCCGTCTGTTATGTCAATCAACAGCCACACCTGAAATGGGAAGCACAAATGAGAGAGGTGCCACAGTGCTATGCTCAGCTTAAACAGTGTGCCACAGAGAAAGCTGGTCCTCGGTAGATTACTTGTCTTCTAGCTAAGCTACAAATTACCCTTTTGCACATCATCTTGACCATCTGCCATTCCACCATACCACATAGTTCTTCACCACGGTACCAAATACAAAGAGGAATACCTCAACTGCATGGTATTTATGTTCCTTGATAACTGCTGCTCAAACCCCTTCTTAAGAACAGCAAATTTTTGTCACTAGATAACTATTGATGCACATGGAGTATGAAGTAAATGTCAGTCCTCTGATTGATGAGGCTTAGCCTAAATATAGCTTGTTCAGCCAGTCTTAGAGGGTTTAGGATAGCAGTTCCCACTGGCAACAGCCAGAAGAACATGGGGAAATCTAACAGAAGGAAAAGATTTCTCTGATAACCTGGAGCAGACAAGCTACAGAAAACAGTAACTTTTCTCTGACCTCAGAGGGCTTGAACAAGGTGATCCAGATAATCACTAGAGCTGCTGCGATGACAAAGGCAGGCAAGGAGCTGGAGACTATATTAATAGAACCTTACTGTTTGTGTTTGAGCTAGAGCTCTGGCTGGTTATCATATGAACAGAAAAGAACGACGAGCTTATTATTCATATGGTCTCTACTGCATGTACACCAAACATACAGCTTGCGTGTATGGATCTTGCTTCAGTTGTCACCTGGGTTTGAAAGTGGAACAGAGAAGATAGGCATCTTTAGGAGGAGCATGCAGAGGTAGCTATTTTGAAGAACTGGATTTTATTCTTCTGTGACAACTGGAAACAATCATGACTTTTCACATGTTATCTCTAAATATATTCTGAATTTGACCCTCCTTCTGATGCAAAAATGATAAATAGTAATAGCCAAAAATGAAGTCAAGAGGAGATGTAATGTATGAAGCATGATGTAACACTAAAAACTATGAAAACTCAAGTAGAAGTATTGACAAAGTTGGGTACCCCAAAATAATAAAGACTTCTGGCTCTAATCTCTGGGCCTTCCCTCCCAAATGCAGTGTTTGTCAAACACTGTGCTATGCTATGAAATACATCTGTAGGACAGTTAAGCCCATCTTCTAAAAGTTCTTTGGACACTTAGAACACAAAAGCAGCTGCACCTCCAGACTAAGCATGATGACTACACATCCATGTGAGCAAAGGCAGGAGAAGCACATACATTTCTTTTACAGACGCTCAGATACTAACCCCACCTTTCCTCTCCCACTTTTGCATAAGTCAGCCCCACCAGAAGAACAACATGTAGAGATCAGCTCTCTGTAGCTAAACCCTAGATGAAATCCTCTTCCTCCACATCCCCCATAAGGGTCCTACCAGGGACATGCACCTAGTATTTCTGTTGTAGTAGTAGCTATTAAAATACAGAAAGGCATTCTCCACTCTTGCTACTGCAGACTTGCCACTGTTTTTAAAACTGTTCTGTATATCAAATAGGACTAAATAAGCAGCTCCTTTTTCACTAGTAAAAAGAATAACTGGCCCTGACTGCCTTTCCCTTTTGTAAGCAAGGAACAGGGAGAAAAAGAGTGTTCTCCCTATTGACAACAGGCAGAATGGTATGTATTCTTTGGCATGGAAAAAGAATCAGCTGAAAGTCCCTACCCAGCACTATTCAGCCCTGTAGAAGTTCAAACATTGAGCTTGTGCCACAGAAACTGTGCCACAGCTGCCTTCCAATTATTTTTTTTTTAAGCTTTCAGTGCAGCAGTACACGTTCCCTCTTTCCACCCCACCGCTTGACCCTTCTGCACCAAAATCCTCCCCAAAATAATCTACGCTTTTATTCAAGCTTCCCCTCCCCCCACAGAGGGCTGTTCTGATGCCCCGTGTGTACACATGCACTACAGATGACAAGAGGGTTTCTGGGCTATCCCCCAGCAAACTACTAAGGCAGAACAGTTTCCTTTTCACTGACTCCAAGGACCTCTGAAGCAGAACCCATTTTGCAGAGCTCAGGCTGGCCTGTAAATCCTGTGCCTGGAAGATTATGGTTATGGAAGAAGGAGCATTAAGAAGGAAGAGCATTCAATCTACAAGATCTTGGGCCACATGACAACGAAGGTGGCAACTGTGGTTCCAGACCTAAATGTCTGCTGGTCTTAACCCCAAGTGGACTTTTGCACTACATTTTTTCCATTAACAAAGACCAGTATTTGAACTACACTAACACTTGTCACCACTTTAATCCATGGAAAGAGCCCAACTTCTTCCTCCTTCCATACACTTCTATATGCCATTTAAAAAATATGGATTTAGCCCCGAAGATATATAGAAACCTGATAATGAATTAATATTTGCTCTGAAAAGCAATTCCAGGTTCAAACAGATATTAAGGCATGCTAGAGATCTAAAGTGACCAAATAAATACCACAGAAGACAGATCATCATGAAAACATTTATTGGCATTCCAATGGTTCAAGATGCAATTCAATTATCAGAACTTTACAAAGGTATCTAAAACAGGATACACAGAGACTAGCCAAAACCATTTGGTATTGAAAATAGTAAAAAAAACCCTCAGTTTAAGGTGTTCAGAAGTTTGAATTTATAAAATACATTCTTTCTACGAGAAGCCTATAAAGCTAAGGCTTACCCCCACCAGTGCTTTACTAAGTAGCTTAATATGCCCAGTTAGTTTTAAGAAGGTTCTGTGCTTCACATTTATTTTCTTAATTCAAGAAAGCCTTCTGCAACTGTAGCTATTATAAAGTATCAACAACTTTACTAGAATATAATATCTGAACACTCAACATGAATGCCTCTGGCTCAAATTCGTCAATACTAGCTCTTCAAATTAAATGCACACCACATTTAAAGATCTGCTGCTTCTTTTACAGGTTTAATAGAAATTGAAAATTTCTTTAATCCCAAATTTAGGACTTTGGAATTAAAGTCCTAAATTAACATGGAAAAACTAGCATTTAGGGGTTTTTTGTTTGGTTGGTTAGGTTTTTTGTTTGTTTGTTTCACAAAGCAGAACACAAAATAGAGCCTGGCTCTTATGCAACAACCACAGAATTAAGAGACAGTTGCTAGGCAAGTAAAATTCAATAATTGTGAAGTCTGACTTCAGTATTAGATGAATGTGAGTAGCTGTTGCCCTTAAATGGTTATCAGTATACCAGAGTAAGTGCTTGATCGCTTTTAAGTATCCGATTATCTAGGACACTAGCCAAACACTTTGAAGCCATAATTGTGAAGTTATCCTCACAAACACTTTCAAAAAGAAACTTAGTAGCAAAAAATAAGAAGTTTCAGCTTCAGTTGTGACAACATCTGACAGTACCTCTTTTACAGCAAATTTTTGCATTAAGATACGCACCCAAGATTCAGGTGTTTGAGCTTCTGAAGGCTGCTGATCTGTGTAGGCAGCTCCTCAATCTGGTTGTTGAAAAAGTTGAGCACTTCTATGTTTCTCAGGTCTGCGATGTTTGCTGGCACAGCTGTGGGATAGTTTTCACAGTGAGAGACTGCAATTCGAGCAAGCTACCTAGACTACAGATGCTCTACTAGCACCTGTCTTTTGCTCTGTTTGTACAGTGGCTGATGGTAGAAACAGCATCTAATAGCTACTGCAATAAAAGCAAAGTTCATATCAAAAACCCTCCTATCTAGAATCTGTTCCTATTGCTGAGAGCAGTCACTTTGTACTCTTCAGAAAATTACTACCAGTACTGTAAGATATTTTGACTAACAAAGACCATTGCATAGAGAGACAAGGACAACAAATGCTCTCATAGACTAACTGTCATGGTTTAACCCCAGCCAGCAACTAAGCACCACGCAGCCGCTCACTTACTCCCCCCCCACACACAGTGGGATGGGGGAGAAAATCGGGAAAAGAAGTAAAACTCATGGGTTGAGATAAGAAAGGTTTAATAGAACAGAAGAAACCAATAATGATAATGGTAACACTAATAAAACGACAGCAGTAATAATAAAAGGACTGGAATGTACAAATGATGTGCAGTGCAATTGCTCACCACCCACCGACCGGCACCCAGCTAGTCCCTGAGCAGCGATCGCCCTGCCCCCAGTCCCCCCAGTTCCTATACTAGATGTGACGTCCCATGGCATGGAATACCCCGTTGGCCACTTGGGTCAGCTGCCCTGGCTGTGTCCTGTGCCAACTTCTTGTGCCCCTCCAGCTTTCTCACTGGCTGGGCATGAGAAGCTGAAAAATCCTTGACTTTAGACTAAACACTACTTAGCAACAACTGTGTTGTGTTATCAACATTCTTCTCCTACTGAACTCAAAACATAGCACTGTACCAGCTACTAGGAAGACAATTAACTCCATCCCAGCTGAAACCAGGACACTAACAAAGATAAGCGGGCCATCATCTGAGTTCATGTAGCACACACAGGTCTCAAGAGAGCAGAGCCTAAGAGACTTGGATCATTTCATTATTTGAGTTGAAAAAATACAAGTAGTTACAGCAAGACAACAGTTTTATTAAGGGTCTTTAACAGCAAACATTAAATAAAAATCCATTTTTAGCGATGGCCCATTCTGCTTACTGCTTAAATAATCTAGTATCCAAGTTCTTGTCCATTTAAGATACAGCAAAATTTACAAAAGTAAGTTCACCCCTAAAAGATGAACTGTTCAGCCAAGCTGTTCCATAAGTGAATAACTAACTCATCAATACACATACATGGCTACATTGGATTACCAACAAATCAATATCTGGTTATTATCCAGAAACATGAAGAATAAGGCAGAAACAAAATATGAATATGCCTGTGCAGATGAGGTTAAAAAGCTATTCAGATTTGCATCTTTTCCTCCTTAAACCTAGTGAGATTTAAGCAGACAGATGAGGTTAACAAAAAAGAAGGTTGGCAAACCACCTGCACTGAAGCTTGCACCTGTGTTCAATATTCACCTTGGTTCAGTCTCAACTTTGACTGCATCAGGAACCCAGAGAGTGCACATCTAACTAATTAGAAGTTTTTATGAGGCCATGATTTTCTTTTATTTGTTGGCATGAGGCAATCTCAGTCTTAAAATGGAGTCAATAATGTTTACAAAGCAGAACATTATAGTATGTCACATTTACTAGATTATAATCTTAATTACATTGTGAACAATAACAGGATCCCTAACAAACACTCTAATTACACTACATAAATATTACTGTTGAGGGTCATATTCATTGCAGGAGATTTTTAGCAGACTTTTTATAAAGTCACTAAGGCAAATCTGAACATTTAATAGCCCTCCCTTTGTGGTATTTTCCAACTGGTCCACGCATATTTGTCACTCAATGATGGCAAGAATTATGTGCCTTCAGAAAGTAGAGTAGTGAACTACTACTGTTGTTTGAAATTATTCCCAAACAGAAGTTGACTGAGGATTTTAATTGACATAATTCAGCTGTTTCCAGCCTCAATATTTCACCACAACAGTAATTACCAGTATTAAAATGTTTTCCTTTCAGAAATTAGACTTTATAATTTGACTTTGATGAGATGCACTGGACTGGCAAACAATGTTTCTGCTCTTCTCAAATAGGTACTATGTTTATGCAAGAACGGGAATCAGAAGCATTAGCAAATACAGGTTTTAGTTTAGTCAATGCCTACTAAACAATGCTGAGACCAAATGCAATTCTCCTGAAGTTATACTATTGATGCAATTAGTAAAAACGCAGTCTGAAGGTTTTGGCCTTTTGGACAGTCTAAGAGATTACACTCTCCTAGAAAAAAACAGTGCAACTTAACATTGCAAGTTATGCTAAATGTAATGCAGAGCTCTGTTGTGGGAACATTAAAACAAGAGCATGACATTCACGAGGTCAAATTTACCAAACCTATAGTCAGCTTGGCTGCCTACGTGTCAATTCTGTATTTCAATTATTCAGGCTGAAAACCATCACAAGATGATCAAGAAATTAAGAAGCTATTATCCAAGACACTGAAAGTTCTCAAAGCAAACTAAAAAAAGTACATCTTACACCAAGGACAATACTATCACTACAAACACAGGAGGCCCTCAGAACTTTTTTGATCTTTCTGTGAAGCTGGACTACAGAAACTGTCAGACTACAGAGACAATTTGTTAGTGCTACCCTCATGCGAGGAAAGCCAGCAACACCTGATGTGCATTTCAGTTGAATCAGTGTTGGTTAATGGGCACCTTATATTCAGTCAGTCCTATTCACAGTGGATTTAGTTACCTAATGACCACTTGCATCATGGAGTAGCAGCAAAGCTGTTCCGCACCTGTGAACAGACCACAAGATGGGGACAAGCACCCTCCAAGCAGTCTGACAGAGTCCAAACAGTAAATGACATCAAAGCAAAAAGCTGGACCCAGTCACTGAGCTACCTTGAACTAGCAACACTGATTTAGTCAAATACCTGTCTAAACCAGCTTATTTCCCCCCCCCCCCCCTTAAGAATAAATGGATTCTTAAGCTTGTATCTCACTTCTGACTTAAGCTAGGAGACTGTGGGGAGAGGAAGAATCATTTCAAGCAAGAACATGAACAGTTATCTTAATTTTAAAAAAACAAAACAAACCAAAAAACCCCCACCCAAACCACAAAATCCAAAAAAACCCATGAAACCACCCAGAAAAAGATGACACCTAGACACCAAGACAGGAAGAAAACGCCTTCCAGAGATTTGTTCATGAAGATTACGCTTGCGCTGAAGATCACAGCATCAAAGAGAACCCTAGTTTCGATGGGTTACTACACAGTTAAGAGTCTCAGATTCTACCTACTCATCCCACTTGCAAACACAGGGCAAAAACTCAACTTCCATTGGCTAGTTTATGAGAGGTTTTTAATTTGATTTTCTTTTGTCAGGGCACAGGTGTGAGTAAGTGTCCCTAGTGAACAATAGGAGCTGTGTCCTTGCACACTGTCTGCTAAGTTTCTGATATCTGTATAATTCCCACATACTGTATTCCGTGTTGTGAATCACACTTAGGATACTTTATATCATTATTTTCTTCAAGCCATACTAATAGCTGCATGGGCAAGCAGGCTGAGATGAGAAAAATGCTAAAAATTTAGCAAAGGATTTGAATGAAATACTTTGTGTCTCACCCTGTTAAATCAAAATAAAAAGCCCTAATCCACAACTGTATTTTTTGGTTTGGATGGAGGGGCTGGAGGCATTCCATGAGAAGAAAAAACAGAAGAGTAGGTCAAGACCAGGCTTGTGGTAGAGGAGAGAGGACTTTTTCCTGTAACAGCTTATTTTCTGGTCCAACAATTCAGATTAATTTGTAGTATGAATGAATGCTCTCTTGGATTTAAAGAAAAACAGAAGACTGAAATTAACTCCTGTACTGGTCTTGTAGCTAAACTGCACAGGTTCAGTACCTTCAGGTCTAAAGATGAGCAGTGGTCAAGCAAGGCTGACTAGGCATATTATGTTCTCTGTTCTGAACTTTACACAACTAAGTGCATCCTGACTACCATCCCACTGTTATGTTGCAAAATTCTTCCCATATATATAGCAGACTGCCAAATACCAAGAAATTCATGTTCTGGCAATACTGAATTCCACTCGAGTCACCTTCTCATGATGAGCTGTGAGAGTGAACTGTCAGCATCCTGGTTCCATTCACCCACATATTTACAGTACAATCCACAGTGTCTTAACAACTCTTCTAAGACCATCTGCTGCCCAGTGTCATTAACAACTAAACTCCCCCTCAGCAAATGCTAGTAAAATTTGGCAGCCCAATGCCTTTGCATTCTTCTGTGAAGCTTCAGTCACATCATGAAACCCCATTCATATTAAGTCTCACTTCAAAGACCAGGAATGGCTTCCTTCCCTGCCTTGTTCAATACTGGAAATTGCATACAGTGATTCACTATGACAGCTATAGACTTCACCTTGATTTCAAGAGCTTGGCTGAGTGAAAGAGACGGTCTACAGGCTCCACACCAAGGAATAAGAGGACTTTGTTCGCGCTCCTGGAAATAAGGATTGGCAACTTGTTATGCTTCAGAACATTTAAAAAAACCAAAATGCTCTTTTTTGCCCTGAAGTTAGTGGCAATTCTTTAGGCACTAAAATATATTCTCAGCAGAGCAGCCTTTCACTCAAGGCAAGTTATTACATTTTATTCCTACATAAGCAGGAGCTGTTTAAAAGTTATGATAAGATTTCCAAAACATACATAAGAAGGATTAAATGCTACTATTCAATGCCTATGTAAACCCACACCTAAGTGTCCTGGATGTGGACCTTCGTTCTCTCTCCACACCAAGAACCAGAAGCCAACACCAGACATCTATCTTTACTACAGGTCTGGTGTTGCCCTCTGTTGGAGAACAGATACTGGGTTAGATGGACCTTTTATCCAAGGCAGCTATCATGCAGAGCAACATGCTAAGAACATTTAAGTCAGTTAAAACAGCTTGGAGTTAAGTGTCTCGCATGTAACCCCTTCTCATAAAGCAGGAAGTCAAGCGGTTCTCATACCACCACCTAGAACTGACTTCTAGATCCAGCTCCTTTTGTACACCCAACCTCTGACAAAGGAGGAAGAACACAGAAAATGGGAGAGGAGGAAAGGAAGTGCATTTTTTTCCCTCCAGTTCCACTCTGCCACTCTTTAGTCATTCATCTAAGTTTCAATACAATTCCTCCTGTGGTGGCAGTGCCCTTCATACAGCTGAAAATGCACAGGCTTCAGAAAGTCTCCATTTCAGCAAATGATCTCCAGGACTATTTCTCTTAAAAGCTTCTGTGAAGCACTGGAAAACAACAGGAATCCTCACAACTTCAAAAGTAAACAAACTCAGATGTTTGCAAGACTAAGTCTCCATTTGCTTTTCATCTAAAAGATGAAATCTAGGTTGTTGGTTTTTTTTTAATTTAGTACAGACTAACATTAAATCAAACATTTCTGAAGACACTCTTAATAAGAGAGACCCATATCAAAATTTCCTTTACAATTCAAAACTAAAATATAAAACATTTTAGACAAGGAAGCTCAGATGAAAAATGTGACAAGTCAGTAAACTACCCAACTGGACAAGTGAAATGATTTTAGTAAAAATGTAAGTCTCCACGAGAGGAACACATGGTATGTAAACTGAGTTAAACATTTCAGTTCATTTATACCTTAACACTGAATGTTCAAAATAAACCTTGTCCCACTGCTGCTTGGAAAATCATATCTGTAATACCTACCTATTCATAAAACTGTGCACAAGCAAGCTTATGATCTCCTCAATAAATATGATTCAAAGGCTACAGAAAACCGCCCATTGAGTTCAATGGGTTTTGAATCAGACATCAAGTGAAATAAGAATTTTAATTATTTAAAATATGATCAGTTTCTTTGGCATTCACATCTTTAGAAACTTTAAGCTGCAGAATCCCTGTTTTTTCAGTATGTTTCTTTAGCTAATGAAGTAATTTCACAGTACCTAGGAACATGACGTTCAGTAGTACTCCAAACCTTTACAGGTTCTAAGGGAATATTTATCCAGAAGAGCTATTAAAATAGCACTACTTGTCAGAGAAGAGATTTATAAGACTATGCCAGTTTCTCATTAAACTCTTCCATTTAAAAGCTGGTCAAGAGTCATATGTACACAGTAAGGAGAACTCAGTACAGACCTTTCAGAGTGCTATCAGTCCATTGTAGATCCCAGGTAAGGTTTTCTTGCAAAGAGCAAGAAACTACTAAAGCCTACAGTAAAAATCTGTGGCTACACAATATAATAAACCCAGTTCTGCAGACTGTTGCTAATCCAGTTAGAGTCAACAGGAACTTTTAATGAGTAAGGATCCCTTAGAGTAAAGGTCATAAAGACATGAAATGTTACTCACATTTCATGGGGGAGGAAGAATTTAGAATACTAAATATATAATGCATTCTGTGCATCCAATATAACTGTACTCGTAGAGCTGGAGTCATGTTTAGATTAATTTGACAAGGGTTCTGTTATACTGAGAGAAGCAATCAGCTTCACCAAAATGAAAGAGGAATTAGCAGAGGGAGAACACAACAGTTTTCGTTTTAAATATTCATAGGCATGCTGATATCATACTTGGCAGTTAACTGGAGAGAATCCTGATCCCAAGTGAAGCATACAGTACTTAATTTACACACTATGTAGTTCAAGTTTCCCCTTTTGCCCACCCTCCAACCTCTTCCAAGATGGATACTAACCTTTCTCACACTGAAAACATTAAAAACAAACTTGTCTCCTTAATCTTCAGCTCTTTCCAGAAACCAGCAGAGTTCTTGTTTACAATTATCCACAGAAGCACTGCAGTTATGAAAATTTTCTTATGAACATGTTTAAATTATATTATAGCTCACCGATGTGCTACTGGGATAACAAAGCAATTTATCAATAAACAGTTTTAATTTAGAAGCCACAGTCTAAGGAGAAGTGCTGTGAGCACAAGAAAGGCTGAGAAGATACTGGGAATCAAGCGACATCTAGTGAAGACAAAGGACAAATCTGTTCTCCTCTGAGAAGAAAGCTTAAGATGCACTTCAGAGTTTGGCGAGATACTAGAAACCAGGGGCTAAGGTTAGGAAGGGATTACTAGATTGAAAATAAATCACCTAACAGCAAAGAACTGAAACCACACCAAAATAGCTCACAAAAATCTGATGTTTGTTGGCTTTTTTACAGCAGTAAGGAACAGTACTGTGAGGGTGGGTATAAAAATGCAGATATGAACATGGCCCTTCATTTCTACAAATAATTTTGAAGAAAACAGAGTATTAGCCAAGCTTTTTGAATTAGTGTGACATGCAAGTACTGTAGTGGACCACAGCATCTTCAGCTTCAAGAATTGTTTTGTGAGGAGTGCACAGTTCATCCAAGATGCTTTGCTATCTTACTCTTACGTCAGGAGAAAAAAACCCCATGCGGTACACCAGGCAACAGTTGAAGAACGCAGGCTACATCCCCTTGTTACAGGTCAGATCATCTGTATGCGTCGATATTTTAACAGCAGGGAATGGTTAAGAAAAATAACTTCTGCAGTACTACAGAACTTTAGCTGATAGTGTTAAATTGAGATTTATTATTAGGCTTCCACCAAATGCAATTGCAAATGGTCTTCACTACATCTCAGTGAGTCTCCTCCAGGTGTTTAAGTTGTTTCAGAGTTTCACACTACTGCACAGTAGCTGGCTTTAGTTAAATCAAAGCAGCTGAAGTTCAGCATGCTCACCTTCCCCTCCCTCAATATTCTCCTTACTTCAGTCTATTTCACATGCTTTCTGCAGTTCACAAGAGGGACTAACCAAAGATGCCCTGAACATCAGGTCTTGAACAGATACTATAGGTTACCCCTCACAGGTCAAGGTCACTTCAGTCTCTTACTCAGAATACCGACATGCTCGTGTGCTTTTAGCAGTGCTTGTTTACAAAATCCTGCTTTCACTGTATCTAAAACAAATAGTCCATAATTTCATTTTGTTTTATTGGACAGTATTAGTAGTTTACACTTTTTATATCACTGAAATGTTTTTAAGAACTCCCATAGGACTATTTTTCACTGCTACTTGGATCAACTGACTCTACCCCCCATTCAGCATCACAGACTGCCATGCTGACACCGTTTATCAGAGACACCAGCCCATCCTCTAAACACACACAGGAAGAGGCTGCAGTAAAAGAGCTCACCACTGCTCAAAAGCAAAGTCAGCACATGTGTTTACACATGATGTTCTTGTTCCAGCCCTCAGAGCTGGGAATGAATTAAACTCCCTCCTAATTTGGGCTCCCTATACCCAGTACTTAAAGCAACTTCTTTGAGTCCATAAGGTAGAGCTCCCTCTGCACTTCTATGTTAGCTAATCCCAGGCTTCAGCTGACTGTATGTTTCATTTTTGAGCTACAGCAGATATTCCTCCTAGACAAAAGAAACCATGTTACCACAAATTGCCCATCCTCAGATAAAGATCAGGAAATTATTTCACCCTAAGTGTTATTTCACTCTACAATATTTTTGACACAGGGGAAAAAAAAAATGGAAAGAGTAAGAGGCCAGATGGGTGAGTGGTCTGAAGGGAAATGCTGTGTCATTATCCACTTCAAACAACACACACCTGATTGATTACTAGAAGAACAAAAAGAATACATAGAAAATAGAGTACAAAACCAAGTATATAAAACTAAATCTAGTTTCCCCTCAGTCTAGACCAAATCTACCTTTCACCTCTGTCCTTCAATATTAGCAACAAAAAAATTCCACTCAGCTTGTTAGACAGTAAATTCTTTAAGATGATAGAAAATTAGCTCTTTAATGAAGTGAGTTCACTTGTGCAACATTCACTAGCTTTGAAAATGCCAACTTGAAAATAGTCTATACCTGGCAACAGGATTTCCAACAATTTTACATTACAACCTGTACATACACATGGAGAAAGATCATTTATATGGGGCTTCCACAAAAAAAATTACAGCTATTTTAAGCCATTGGGAGATACGTGAAGACACAAGAAATTTGTACTAAAACATGTCAGAAAACATTGAGACTACAAAAGGAGTTAATATGTTTGCAGATGCCTTTTAATAAGACAACAACAGCTGCTGAAGAACTATGTTAAAGACAAGTGATTTGTGTCTAGTGCCATATTTAGTGTGTACGCTTACTTATTATGCAAAACTAACTTTGTTGCCATACAGCACAAACTTTGACAATTTCATTGACACATAAATTGGGATAGTTTCAGCATGCACTCTTTATACCATTACAGCACTAAACTCTCTCATAAATTATTCTGCTTCATTCTCCCAAAGTTTCTTAAGACCAAAATTTATATTATTTAAAGCTAAAATACTCTACCATCTGTAGTTTCTCAGAACCAAAGGTTTGGGGTTTTTTTCAGGGAGAAAAAAAAGCTAACAAGGTATTTAATCTAAATATTTGTGCAGAACTCAGATGTCACAAATTTAGTAAGGCATTATGTATAGGGATCTCCTTCTCCCTCCTTCTCACATCCCCCTGTGCACTGCATTCATAAAGATATTTCCCTTTAGAGATCCCTGCACCAGAAATAGGAAGCAAAAACAAATCAAAATATATAATGAAAATTAAGGGCTTATAGTTAATTTAAAGCACCACTCTTAAGCACAGTTGAGAGGCCACTGTCAAGCAGAAATCTTGTGCTTTGGACACAACCCTAGTTTCGCTAAGCAGATAGCTTACCTGCACCATTGTGGGGTATATCATGTCAGTACAACAGTGTGGAATGACTTACCAGAAGGAAGCAGAGGCAGAAGCAAAGTAGAGGAGAATACAAGAAGCAACAAAGAGTAAAGAGTATATGGGCACCTAGTTCCCCCCAGAAGTCAGCAAGTTGCTATATAAATAACTTGATACCAGGCAAATGCAAAGTGTCAGACAATACCAGTGGGAGACACCATAACATGTTTCAGCAGTCTGAAGAAGACAAAGCAGCTAGACTGGGAAGGAATTCAGGACAGACAGATGCAGTGTTGCTGTCTTTGGACTACCTCCAATACATCTAGGTATACAGTACAGCCAGAAAGGTGACTTATAAAGGAGACGCCCCAATATAAAAACGACACCAAGAGATTTTAGCAGCATGTTAAATAAGATCAAGGACACAGTCAAGAGGGTTAACAGCAATGAAGGGACAAGCTTCTGTGCTGGTCACACACAGAGAGCAAGACAATTTAGAAGGTGATGATAGAGCAAAGAAGCAGTAAGTTGTGTGAGCAGAAAAAAAAAAGTTTTGAACTGCTCTGCTGGAAGAAGGCAAAATCCACAAGGAATATGAAAAGGGTGACTACGTGGCTGTCAAAAGAATGCAATTAATGAAACACAGCTATTCTGACAGGATCAGAAAGTGAACTCAGAAACAAAATTCAGGTGTGGAAATGGGAACCAGCAGCAAAAAACTAATGGATCACTTCACAAAAAGGAAAGGACTAAAGGTGAGTAAAGGATTACACTCAAGAATCAAGGAATCAGCAACAGAAAAAGCAGAGGACAGTATAGGACAGCAGCTCAGAGGAAAGGGAGAGGAGGACAGAGAATGTGACATCAGGTAATAGAGGGGAGGTTTGAGAAAAAAATAGTTGTTACTGACCTCTCATCATTCAGACATTTACTAATAATGGGCAAGGAATCAGAGCATGAGAGCAAAAGGATAGAAAAATCATCAGAGTGAGATATGAATAGCAGACAACCTTTGAGAACGTTTAAATGCAGCACAAGAATATGGTGAAGCTGGCAAGCATAGGATCACCTGAGCTTAAGGAGACTGAGGAGAATAACAAAAACTAAGCTGCTGTCCACCACTACCTACCAGGCAGGCTGTATTGCTGCCAGGAGCACAAGCGCCTTCCCACGAGAGAAACTGCTAAAGATGTTTAAACAGTGACCTCTAATGGACAAATCGTATAATACCGGTATTTCTACTGACAGCAGATACACGAACTCCAGGCACGATCAGATGATGACACAAAAGCTAGAATCTCTGAATAGATTCTCCAAATTATTACAACATCAATTAATCATCTCAGGGAGTCAAATAACTGTTACAGTAGTTACAAGTCATCAAAAACTTACAGCATATCCCAAAAATAAGTGAAAATAAAACATGTCAAGTTGGCAGTGTAATAGCTGTGACCGTACTGATGACTGGTAAATTGTACGTGTTGTCAATGCTGAAGTAACCTTTAACATCCCAGCCTGCTTTCCAGTCACGTCTTCCCCTCTGTGCACTCCCGGGTTGGACTACCTTAGGGTTAACCTAAGCTTCTGAGAGCTCTTCAAGCACACTTCCTATTCATGATGTAGTACTGGGATTTTAATTGTCAAACTTCACCAGCATACCAAATAAGGATATTAAGTGTCACTATACTAGAATGTGAAATTTTGCATACGCTTGAAGCAGCTGGAGAATACCTTGAGTTAGCCTAGCTATCTAAAGTCTACAAGTTTCAGTACCACTTAATGGCAAAATAGTTCACAAAAGCTGCTCTGCAAGGAAAAAATAAGTCGGGTAAGGATAAGCCACAATATATATGCTCAAACTGTTTCCTTTAAAAATGGGAGGTTTTGTATTGCTAATTCTGCTCCAATTACTGCTCACTTACAAATCTAGTGGCATAAGGGGACCAAAAGGTGAAGCCTAATCTACCCTGCCAACTTCAGTTCAAGCCTGCAAATGTACCTTTTTTTTCCAGTCAAAGACAGCCATTTGGTGTTCTAGTGCAACCAATTTATTAAAAAAGCTAAGCCCTCAAGACAATGTGATACACAAACCTCATTCCCAGATGGAAAAAAAAACCAAAAAAAACCCAAAACCAAAAACCTCATACTCGGTCATCTATTTTACACTGTCTCCCAGAGCTCCAAACCATTCTGCTTGAAATGACATGGGGCAAGTCCCAGAGTAGGAAAGACAGCCAAGCTTGGCAACATGCCTTTCTTCTCCCTGACCTGGGCTCCCTGGACATCCAATATTCTGCAATTCCCAACTTGTGCCCCAGAACCATTATGAAACCACAAACTGTAGCTGAAGAGGTTTGAACAAAGTAGGACAAAGTTTGATTTCAAGAACTTCTATGACAAACTCCTTAACACAAAACTTCAGAAGCCTCATGACAGTCCACACTGTTGGAAACCAAGCACAGCATAACATGCAACTGGCATGGCCACCCCAGCATCAACCATGGACCAGCAATGTAAGAGGAAACATGATGGCTGGCTCTGCAAAACACACAGATCTACACCAACACCTTAAGTTCACTTTCGTTCTGCACAGCAGTGTCAGAAAGAACAAGTGGCCAGAATTGCTGCAGACTTCAAGAGAAGTTACATTCCACTTGAACTTGGGTGAAGCAGTCCTAAGTAGAAGTGCACAGAACAGTAAAATGGATACCCATAAAAATTATTACTGTTGCACAAAAGATGTGGAAACAATATTTGTGATTGACCACACTGATCAAGCATGGTTTCTACAGAAGTATGTCCTGTGGCTCCAACTCCCTCCGTACCCCTCCAGCACAGCTACCCTAATTCCCTACCACTATTCATGTCCTATTAACAATCCCACTGAGCAGGAGGTGAATGTCACCTGTATGTCCCCCAGCTACCATCAAATGACATGGAACAAAGACAACTTGGTCACACCTACCCAAATTAATCCACCACACTGAAGGGCAAGTCTCTATCATTCAGCCACTCATTTCCACAAATTTGATGAACATTTGTCAGGACTTCTATTCCATTTATTTTGAAGTTAGCCAACAGGTTCAAAAGACACCTGGGTCAGGATCAGATGACCTATGCAGGCTAATAACATAAGCATGACTGTCTTTAATTTTGCTTCTCAGCTGTATACTGGATGGATCTAAAAACTCCCAGTACAATACATGGAGACACTGGCCCGTATGTCTACATTGAGTTAAGAAAAAACACACTCACTTTCTCCCTCTGCTTTCAACTGGATTGTCAAAGGAGACCCCAAAGTGGAATCAACCCAGGTTTGCCACTTAGGCAGCAACTGGTTCAACAAGACTGCAGAACCGCAGCTGTTCAGCTTCCCCCAGAGTTTTGCTTCTGATTTTGAAGCACAAAAAGTTCTCATCAAGCAGCAAAGGACAGACTCAACTGTTTCAGAAGTTACCTAGAGCAGAAGCAGCCAGTTCAAGAATCTTCCATTAGCACAGCACCAGACAGCTGGAAAAAATCCAGCCTCTGATTCTCCACAAAAATCAATGTGGATTTGAGTACTTCTGATAATGAGTGATTTAGACATGTAAATGCACAAGCACCAACAGTATGAATGGCATACTAAAAATATTAACAAAAACCATGCCACAAAAATATTCTAAGCAATGTGATGGATTTAATGGTACTGTCCTCATCCTTGCTAATGAAACTTTACTTACTTTTAATAGAGTTTGCTGGCAAAAATATGAACTATGGTTACGTAAAAATATGCATATCCAGTTTTTACATGTATTTATTCTTCCAGATAGACATATTTACTCTAAACAGCAGAAAAAAAAGGAAGCAGAACACTCATTTAAATGGCAGAAAACTAGTAGAAGATGCTAATATGACCTTAGTGTAGCATGTCAAGTGTCACTGCCACCAGCTTCCTAGTCATTTTAAGAACAATCTGCTAAGACAATTAATTACATTGCTTAAAAGATTAGGTCAACAGTGTCAAATATGAGAATATGAACTTGAAATTTAGCCTTTTAAAAATGCGTGCTGTCTATTTAAATGTCTACATCAATTTGTGAAAGAATAGTAAGTTACAGACTTGATGAGCTACTTCTCAGGAGAAGCAGTGGTTTTACCTTCCCATAAAAGAAATCCAAACATAGCAATTAGAAAGGCTGACAGAATCCCTTGGCTGAGAGAACAGATATACTTGCAGCCTGCTGATCTAAGGGCTACTTCAGAAGAAAGCAGTAATTAAAAGTTGAGATTTAATCTAACACAATTTTAGAGTAGTGGCAATCCTTAAACTGGTATTGTGAAAACTAGAACTGCTTTAAACAAATGGTGTACTCTGGATTTTTCTTGAATAGTTAAAGTCAACGTGAACACATCCTTCTTGGACACCTCTTCTTACCCTATCTTTCTCCTTCCCTAGCCAGGTCTACAGCTAAGACACATAGCTAGGACATAGGTTAGTTACTTAGCTTTTAACTCTGGTGCTCATGGTGAAGCATGTCACCCTCCCCAGGCTCAGTTCTCAAGACAGTCAAGTTTACCATGATGCAAGTCTCCTTGCAGGAGTTTCAGCCTTTCTTCTCTTCCTCAGAGCAAGGTAGATATCTGCTACCTGCCCAGCCAGTTGTGTGTTCAGCTGAACTCACCCTTTAGGTACATTTAAGATTTGTAAGGTGTCGCGTGGAAGAGATTATTAAGTCCTTGGAAGTATGTTAGCTTTCAGAAGTTGTAGGATTTTTACAAATCCCAGAGAAAGCATAGTCAAGTTTACCAAGAGTAATGCTTACAACTTGTTTCATCCTTGTGCCAGGTAAGCAGCCATTCAGACAGAAGATACCAGAGCAAATAATCAGCACCAGAGAGAAGTTCTGCCTGGCAGCACTAGGTACCCAACTTTGTATGCGTTGTCTGACCACAAGCATTAGATAGAGGAGTGCAGAATGAACCACTATCTCAAGGTGCCCGCAACCCTCCAGAAGCTGCAGAGAAAGCTGAAGTGGCTGGATACAATTAACTGCCTAGCTTTTAAACAGCTCAAGTTCAGAGACAGACATCTCCTTGCAGTGACCTAAGGGAACACAAAAGCCACCAGCTGGGTGGCCCTGTAGTCCAACTCCATCAGTGGCTGGTAACAGATGCCAGATCGCAATATGCCAAAAGCAAGTTTACCATAATTTTTTCCCAAAACATTCTCTCAGCTTCCAGCTATTCAGAACTTCATGACTTTCTAAACCTGGGGTACAGCTGTGTGTTTAACAGTGATGCTTATGATTTTCCCTGCCTGAATTTTCCCATGAATTTACCCATCAGTTATCATTTACATGTTAGATGGCTGGAAATTGCTGGTCATATTTATAAATAAATTGAGATTTCTTTGAAAACTACAATAGGGACAAAAACAAATAGCAAGATGCCAGTCTAGAAGACACTATGCAATCAGAAGCAGGGCCTAGAATAACTAATTCATACTTCTCACAGCCACTCATATAGTGCCCATAATTTTAACTATTTATACTACTACAAACCCTTTAAGCTACGCATTAGTACCCAATAAACTGCATCCAGAGTAGAAGTGTTTATGTGCTAGAATCTAAGAATATTTTAATTTTTTCCCTCATGCTTAATCCTCTGCAAATGCTCAGAGCCTTAAGTGAGATTTTTGCATTAATACATATGTTTTAAATAACACATACCATCTTACAGCTTGTGCAGCAAGTAGTTTAGAGTTCAATAGGCTGGGTTTTATTGGTTTGTTTGCTAGGGGTTTTTCTGTTCGTGTTTGGTTTTGTTTTTTTTTAAACCCATCTCAATTTGTAGAGCTTTCCTTGGGTACAGCCTGGTACATGCCAAAGCACCTACCCAGTCATCTCATCAACACACACTCCCCTTGCAGGTTCCATTCCCCTCCCCATTTCATGCACTCTTAAAAAATTCAGTTCCAAAAAGGGAAGGATTGGTTGAAATAGAAATCCACTGTCACATGCAGAGAACAGACAAGGACAAGGAGAACACCAACAATACCAACACTTTTCTTCTCTTTAGAAGATGCACAGTAACAGGGATCAGATGAAACTCACTGCTTGTCTTTCAACAACCAAGCAGCAGGAACATTTGCACAAGACACTGATGGGTAAGCCTGAAGCATTCTCCTACAAAAAAAATATTTTTTTTTGCCTTGCAAAAGTCAGTCTGATATCTGCCTCCACTAAGTTGAGTCTCACATTTATGTTGCTCTCATGACATGTTATTCACCAACACCTCACTTAAGGGCTTCTTTAATATGGGAAGTAGGATCCACAATGTAGTAACTGAAGGTGGTGTGGGCAGTACAAGCAAGAGAACTTACACTCAAAGGATTTTTTTTTTTTTTTTTTTTGCAGAAGTAGACTGCTTGACTTTCATGCCTGAAGCTCACATTCAGTTGGCCTTGCTCACATATGTTTGGTTATACATATAATGCAGTTGAGTTGTAATTTATTTTTACTTGCTTCACCCAAATTAATTATCTATGTACCAAAATGCAAACTGTATCATTTCAGATACAGTTAAAAAAACAAAATCCAGAAGTCCTCACCGAAACAAAAGGACTTCAGAGCCATGGTAGGGAATGGATTTTTGGCTGAACTGGTAACAAGACTGATAATTACAGATCTTCCAGTATATGGCAGATCTGTATTGAAATTGGAAAGGCATGTTGAACAATGGCTGCTAAGTCACATTCTCATTCTCTTTATTTTTTTAAAGTGCTTCACCAAGAAGCACTCTTAACAGTGACATTGTGCTCTATTAAAAAAAAAAAACCAAACCAGGAAAAAAAAAAAAAATCAAACTATCAATGTCAGCTTTTCAATATTGCTCAACTGCCTGTAATGAAGTCCAAAATTAGGAGTATACTTACTTGTAAGCTTGTTGTGACTCAGAACCAGCTGCGTGATATGAGACAACGTAACTGCAAATGAAGAGAGAAAGAAGTTAGTTTATGGACATGGCAACTGAGAGCTTGTAGCTGTTCCAGCTAAAACAGCCAAGCTGTTCTCTCTGCTCCAGTAACTCCAGATTCATGTGCACTGTCACAATAAACAAGACAAGCTCAAGACTTAAGGACACACCCAGCCACTCCTCTGCCCCTTTACTTCACGTTTCTGTTACTGCATCAAACACAACTTGAGCAGTGAGTACTAGTGCGCCCCAGTACAGATCTGGTTCTGGGCACCCAGACACCTTTCTCATTTCCACCCTTTGAATCCTTCCCAAGGAAAAACAGATAGGTACTCCAACATTTACCCCAACAGAACACATGCCACAAGCAATTACATTTCTGCATGTTCCCAATTAATTATCAAGTCAGTGCTAGATTTAAGTCCCAAGTACCAATAGCTGCATTTACAGCCTCGCATCCATGAAGCACAGTAGCTCACTAGCATCATTGTTGCATGGCGAATGGCCAGATGACAACACACAATATTTACTGAAATTAATTGAATGATCTGACTGATCAAAGCCCCTCAGACTCCACCTTAATGAACAAACGAGCACAGGGCACAGGCAGCTACAGAGACTGGCACTCCCCCTACACTTCACCCTTTACATTTCTTCTTACCTACTTCCACCCTTCACACCACTACTGCTTTCCCTAAAAGCTCCACAGCCCACAATTGACAACAGTATCTGATTAGAAAAATATGCTAAATAGTCAGAGGATAAACTCGCACCTTGAAGGAGTTCTCAAACATCTTCTCCCCCCCGTAAAAAGTTTGTTGTATTTTATCAGAACTAGAAAAATGGGAAGATTTTCCTCCTCTACACATTTTCCTTACTTCCAGTGCAGCCTCTTCAAAACAGGTCTAGAAATTACCTTGCTGCCCCTCCTAGGCAGCTGGGAATTTTTCCAGCCTGAGGGACAGCTGCAGTGCTACATCTCTCATCCCTCAGCTTTCCTCAAGCAACAAACATCACTAACATGAGCCCAGAGACAGCCCACAGGGGCTTTGCTGCCATAGGGAATGAAGATATCCTGGTAAGCATGTGTGAAAACTGGCCATGCTAATCAATGCTTACTAAATTGCAAGTTGGAGGAAACAGCTTGGAGAGCTTTTACTTACTGATATACCAACCTGTTTCAGCTAACCCTTGAAAGCTCATGACTTACCACAGACAAATACAACCTTAGCAGAATCAAAGCAGTCACTCAAAGGTAGAAGCAGATCAGAAAGTGCAGTATAAAAAAAAAAAAAGCATCACCACAGTTCCCTGTGCAATTGCAGGTTGTGGAGGAAGGAAAGGCAGGGAGGAGAAAGGAAAAACAGTGTACCCACCCTAAATTTCTCCTAAAATATGAGCAGTCTAAGTACTGCCTGCACCGCCTCACAAAGCAGAACAGAAGGACAGAGAAAGAAGCCCATAGAAAGTCTGTAAGAGTGTTGTAGAAAATACAGCACTGAAGGGCAGACAAGAGCAGCAGCTTCCATAAAGAGCTCTAAGCTTAAAACCATAAAAGGCATATCAGCATCTGAACCATAAGCAACCATTTAACACTACTGACTCCTTACATATACAGCTAAATATAGGAATGCAATTTACACAAAAAAATAAGAGAAGATACTGGAGATAGTTACAAGCTTGTGAACAAGTGCCTAAGTACTCCTCACGCGTTTATTTCTCCTGGTTTAGATATTTTAATAGCTGTGACATTCAGCAAAAGTCAATGTTTCACAGGCCCTTGATTATCCAAGCCTGACTAGTAAGAACACAACCACCAGAAGGGCAACCCTACCAGTTGGCATCCTGAGATGAGAAGTGCTCTAGTCTCCAGCTCCACAGCAACTTAATCGAGATCAGAGCCAGATCCAATGCCAGGAAAAGCCATATTTTCCTGCATTTAACTTAAGAAACAAGTCATTCTAGAGCTCTGAGGCTTTGCCTAGACTCACCAGCATCAACAAGAAGTCAGCCTTGCTCCACCGTATTTAAGAAGCAATGATTTTCCTACCAGGCAGTGGAGTTACCTACTCTGCCCTAGCCTGTTTCCTGCCACCCCACAAGAAGAGTAATGGATATCTTCTGTATTACAATTCAAACGGCTTGTGTGCCTATCCACATAATATCCTCCGGTCCAAGAGGGCCCTTTTCCCCCTCATAAGCTGATATAGGAAAGATCCAATTAGTCAAGTACTATCTTCCCCAAGACTCAAATGTTCAAATAAGTCCTAGGTTATCAAAATGACAGGAAAAAGCACACAACACATACCAAAGACTTCCATCAACTTTGTACTCTCAGTCCCTCTCACAGTGGTAATGGTGAAGACTAGCTACGTCACCATGCCTTTACAACTCACCGTGCCTGCATGTCAGGTAGCTCTGCATGTTAAGGACACCGAAGAGTGCCTTTAAGGCTGAAGTGTGGAGCATTACAAAGAGCAGGGCTCTGGCTGCGGGCACCAGTATCAGGAAATGGCATTCCAGCTTTGTTCTTGAAGATTTGGGGTACAGGAACATTTCAGAACTTTTCCTTTGCCCTTCCCATGACAGTAGCATTGGAAAGTAAAGATTTTGTTTAATCTGCTTTTTAAAAAAAAAAAAAAAAATTCTTGTTTTTTTTATACTGTACCAATTTGCTTCTACCTCACTTTACAATTTGTTTTTAAAGCAGAGAAGCTGAACTAAAGTAACAGAACAAGACCAACTAACACCACCTCACCTCCATACTAAAAAGTCAGCATCTCGCCACGAGCACAACAGACAACTGGACTCCTAACATGTGGGACCCCTGCACTGCTGCTGCCAGGCGAAGGTCTGCAAAACCCATGCTGCACTGCAGGTGCAGGGACTGGAAAGTCAAATCGGGCAGCCACGCACAGAGTGAGTTCTAAGAGAACATTTGTGCAATTTCTTTTTTCCTTTGAAGTTGATGCTTCCTTTGATATATTAAAGCAGAACGAAGACTGAAGCTGTCACCACACTTCTGTGGCCTTCCCCAGTTCATTCCAGTTTTGCACAGAGCTTTGCCAGCTTCAGGACAGAATCCAAAATTCAGATAATCTGTTCTTTCCTTTGTTGGAGTCCATAATGAACTTCATTGCATTAGAACCAGCAATCCACATTACATGCCTTCTAATAAGCAGCTAGACTGATTTGAGAAACTACATTATGAAAGGTTCAGATTTAGTTCATACATCCACCAATATGATAGGCCTTTCTCAACTCTTTTCTGTCTACAAATCACCTCTTCTATGAAGAGGATATGACTTCTATAAATGACTATTTGTTAACACTAAGGCTAGATATGTCCAAGGTTATCAAAATAAAACAAACTCTTCAAGGCAGTGGTAAGGAAGTAGTCCTGATCCCCATCCCCACCCCCCCATGCCCCACTAAGTGAAACACCCATTTAAAGCACACAAATCAGAATGACAACTGAAATAGACTAAAAGAAGTGCTTAGGATTTTCTGCTTCTGTGCTCAAGATGTAATTCAATGTTTAAAAGAAAAAACATACCAAATAAAATTTATAACTCCTGCAAGAAGCCAGCTTATGAGGAGACACCACTTGCATACAACTTACACCACAGCAGTATAGTCACTGAACTGCACTAAGCGCTAGACAGTAGAACACATGCAAGTATCTGCTCTAGATCACTTACAAACTGAACTAAGAAACAAGAGAGTAAGAAAAGGAAGTGTTTTACTAACAGAGAACTGAGACAGACTCTGATTAATCCATGCGTATGCATATGGTGAACCTTTCCTGCCATGACTTCATCATTTCTATACATAGGAAGTGAGGATGGTTACTCAAGGGCAATTAAGCTTTGGGGCTGCAGACTCAGGTCTTCTGAACAGCAAACTCCTGCTGAATTTAAATATCATAAAAAGTTATGTGCGTATTTAGTTTTTAAAGGTAAGCCTGCTAACTAAACCATCAAGCCACATGTACTGCTGGCCTTTAACAACGCAAGCTTACAAGCATTATTCTCACTACTCCCTCTCCGTATTTGTCACATTGCTGTCTTCTTCAACAGAGCCTATTTTCAGCAGAGTTTCTTCTCACGTCTGTACAGAATAGAACAAAGTCCCAATGTCAAGAATTTCAAGGCCAAAATCCCTAGACCAAAGACATTTCAATAGGGACTTTACTGTCCAAATTCGACTGAAGCCTAGACACCTTGTCTGAAACTCCACTATGTCAGTCCATTCTGATGTGTGACAAAGAATCCCATTGCACCTTTGATGTGCAAAGCAGGCTGACTTCCCCCAAAGGAATGAAAGAGGCTCTGAACTACTTCCAGCAGCATTTTAGCCACACCTAGACAAAAAGATTTTCAATCTTGAAAGGCCCAAAGCTACCACCAGTTCAGAAACAGATTTGCAAGCATTTTAAGAAAGGGAGCCTAGACATAAAGTGGCATTTGGTCACTCCTTACAAGTAGGGGAATTTGCTCACTTACATTAAACTGACCTGTACAAAACAAACAGCCCCTGGAAATACCAAGTTTTCCAGTACACTGCCACTCACCTACTCCTGTGAGGACGACTGTGCTGTGGAAACAGCTGACTGTGGTTTTCCTCATCCTATATATAAAGTCAATTCTGCATGACAACTGAACTATCAGCTCTTCTGATAAAGACATTTGTCTTAAGCAACTTATTAACATCCCCAAGTAATATCTACAAAGCTGAAGGAGGCCTGGTGGGGCCATTTTGCTTTGGACATATGCAGCTCAGGTAAACGTAACTAGCAGGACTCACTGAGGATCACTCAACAGGTCAGACCATTCACCCCGAGTGCCAGTTCCCTGAGATTCAAAGGGCACCACGATTCCCACCGGGAAATTACTATAACCTCTCTAGGATGCCACCGGAGGAGCTCCTAGACACTAAGAAGGACTGCACTTGAGGACTGCAGACCTCAGTTACCTTACTGTTAACATTACGGTAATTAGCATACAGACGGTAAGTTATTTTGATTTCAAGAATGCACCAAATATCCACACAGAAGTTTGAGGGTCAGGATACTACCATTTTGCCACAGCAGTTTACTTGCATAGTAATTACAAATTCTCGTTATGGTCCCAGTCCCATCATTGCTTCAAAACAGAGTGGGTCAAGGGAGGAATGTTTAAGCTCTTCCCTTTTGGCCCTATGTCGTGGTTTCAGCCCAGCCGGTAACAAAGGACCACGCAGCTGCTCGCTCACTCCTCCCGCCCCCTCCGGTGGGATAGGGGGGAGACGGAGGAGAGAAAAGAAAAAAAACTGGAACCTCGAGGGTTGGGATAAGGGCAGTTTACTGGGACAACGCAAAAAAAGTTACAACAACAACGACGGTACTAATGAAAGAGTATACAGAAAAGAGTGATGCACAGTGCAACTGCTCACCACCCGGGACCCGACGCTCCGCCACTTCCCCCACCGAAAGTCGAGAGCAGGAGAGCCCTCCCCCCGGCCCACTCCCCATGTATATACTGGGCATGATGTCACATGGTATGGAATAGCTCCTTGGCTAGTTCAGGTCAGCTGCCCCGGCTATGCCCCCCCACCTCCCAGGTTCCTGTAAAAATTAACTCTATCCCAGCTGAACCCAGGACACCCTAGTATCAAGCCTTTTCATATACTGCTACCATACACTGCAAGTTAGCTTTACATAAAATATTTAGATGACAAGACTTTTTTTTTTTTTTTTTAAGGGAAAAAAAAAACAAACCAGGAAGACTCCAGAGACCTTGCTGAACCAAGATAAGACATTTTCTGTTCCATCGGAGGAAGTTAACGCAGGACGAGCATTACACTATCGTACAAAACAACTTAGAAGTAGCCTGCCCCTCCATCTTCTGTGCTTTGGTTATTTTAGGAACAGACAATTATATCAACACTAAATTTCTGATAAATAATTCTAGGCATGTTAATTCCTACCACACAAGCATGTACTTTATGTAAAATATGAATAGCTTACAGATGGAATGATAACAAGAGCAAATTAACACTTACAGAGTAAATAGGATTTCATCCAATATTCCTTCCCTGACAACAAGACTACAGAGCAGCAGATGTCTCAAGTTATTTGGGCAAAATAATTCCTTAATTCATAGCTTCCCCATATCAATCACTTAAAGATACATAAATGAGATATTAGAGACTGGTCCCTACTCCAAGAACAATTTCATAATTGTTGATGGCTGTATAAAGTCATCATAAATCATTTGTTTTATTGCATGCCTGAACAATAAGAAAAGCCTTTGAAGTTTAACTGTTTTACACGGTCTTCACATTACTATGATGAGCTAAAGCACAAAACACCTAGATCAAGGGATATTTTTAGCCTCAAATGAAACCTCTTTCCTACAGAACATGTTTGAAAAGAGTTTTCTCATATTACATTTCTGAAAGCCTTGAAAATTCAGATGCTCTGAAGGCCTGGAGCACAATTCTAGTTTGTACTTTAAGTCACTGGGAGAAAACACAGAAGTGCTGGGATCCGAGGAATATTCCAAAAATAGAATTCAGCTTCTAATGACATTAATGAACTCCTGAGCAAGCAGTGGTTCAGCGACCACTGAACTTTTCTTTGTGAATCTGAACACCACATTATAAACAAGGTGATAACTCCACTCTCCCTTTACTAAACACAAAAGCGGGAAGAGATATAGAGGTTGTCAAGCTTCTAGGTCTAAGCTAGTTTAAGACAGTTTCAGATACTGAGCATCAATCTCTACCCAAAGAGGAAGAGTATTTCATCTTGATTTGGAAAGAGACATTGGTATTTGACAGAGGCAAGTTTGGTCTGTTTTGTCTCTCCCACAACTGCTACAGACAGTGGAAGTCAAGGCAAAAGAAAACATGAGTGGCTGCCCTCTATCATAGCAAGTCATTCACTAGACTGGGAAGAGAAGCCAGGAGAGAATCCCATCCAAGCCAGGGCATATATTCCTCTTTCCCTTTTCTCCTCTCTGCCCCCACGTAACACAAGTGTTCATAGAAAACTGATGATTATTTTTTTTGTTAAACACACATGACAAGAATAGGTCTGCACCTAAAGGAAAGGGATTGGCACACCAAGCAGATGCTACACAGTGCACTGCTTCCAAATCCTTGTCTCTGCATTAATTCTATGTGAATTAAGTTAAGAAAGCTTAAGTATTGGTCAGTCCACTAGCCACTGCAGGAAGTACTAAAAAATGCAATGGGACAAGGCTTGGTCCTTTTCTTGAAGAATAACCAAGGCTAATAGGGAGCAGCTTACTTTAAGAGTTACTGGCTGCTCTGGGAGAGGCGTTTGCAACCATTAAATAATTATGCGAGACAAAATCCCTATCATGGGCTATTGAACACAGTAACTCAGGAGTATCCTCCAACCTAGTAAGTCCCTAAGTTTCAAATAACCAAAAACAGGGAAAACACCACCACCATGTTCCCTCCAATCATAACCTAAACTTCCCCTTATCTCTGAACATCTACTAGTGGCCCTCATTAAAGACAAGATGCTGTGAAAGAACAGTCACTGGGCATGAATCACAATGATTGTTTTTAACAAAGATCTTTATTTCATGGAAAAAACACAGTTTCTGAAAAGGCAAGCTTTAACACTGCATTGCACTGGAAAGATATCCAAACACCTACAAGGGAAGGCACCAGGCCAGACTCATCTAGCTTCTCTGCCAGTTCTGAGAGCCAGAGAAACCCAAAACACCCAATCTATACTAGAAGATCATCCATTAGGAGTCAGATGACAGGGTTAGAAAACAAGCAAGTTTAACATTTTCTCAAATCATTACCTAAAATTCAGAGGTAATACCTATCCATTACTTTTTTAACAGGCATATTTGGAGGAAGTTATTGGTTCTCCAGATGGAAAGTAGCAAATACCTTGATGACAAAAAAAAAAAAGCCAAAAAAACCCCACCAAAACACCCAACCTATAATGCCTTCTCTGCCAGAGTGCAGATTAGCTGAAAAAGCAAGAAGGTCTCAATTAACTTGACAGAAACCAGTCATCATTCCTCCCCTCCACTAACTTCCATCTCAAACTGAAGGCCCCAAATCCCCATGCTAAATCAATTCACACGACATGCACCAGAAGTATCTGCATACAGACTTCTCTGAAGCAGTGTAACCAGGGTACCACAAGTCTACGCTTCATGTAGGGAGCTCCCTGCCAAACAAGCTCCAGATGCTTAATTAGCAACTTGGTATCAGGGACCACCTGTGAACCACAGTGTCCCACATTTTGGTCCCTGACCCTGCCTGCACAACAAAGCCAAAACAGTCTTTGTACAAGAAAAGCTTTTTTTACTTCAGCATTACTGATGTGCTTCAAAATTACCTTTTCTCCCCCACCTGAAAGATCAAAGGTGGCTAATTAATTACGTGTCTTAGTGTTGATAGTAGGCACCAAGTCTACTTAACAAAAGCAACAGTACTCCGTGGCTGTCCCATACTCTTAACGCATTAGTTTATCTGAAAGGGCTAAGTATAGTTCTGAAAATGGGTCTGTGGTTAATGCAAGCTAAACAAACTACTTTGTCTCAAACAACTGTTCACCCAATAGAAATACAGTGAAGCTTTCTATTTAACATGAGTTCATATATCTGGGCTTTACAATGTAATCTTCCTGAAATCCCATGCACAACTCATAAGCAGGAAAAGAATCAGTAAAGGATGAAGACTTAAGCACAGAGTTTTGCAGAACTAGGTTGTGTACTTAAGTCTTCATCCTTTACTGATGTGACTGAAGAAACTTCGGTCTGCTCCTGACTCTGCAGACAATGGTGAGTCTGTAGCTAGCCATACGTTTCCCTGAACTTATTTCCATCATGTAAGAGTTACGTACACTTGCTCCTGGTTGCCATCAAGTTTAACAAACATAGTAAAGAGCTAAACCAGGACATGGTTAGAGTTTCAAGTTCGTTGGTTGTTTTAGATTTTGCTTTTTCCTCATTACATCACGCATTCAGAAAAATTTCAGCCTATGGCACACCACAGCCAGTTACAACTTTAACTCGCTGCCTATCAGCTGTACCATAACATCATACGCACTCTTAGCCAAAGCAAAAGCAAGGCAAAGTTACCTGCCTTGCTCTTCATCTATGTGCTCTCCAGAACTGTGACAGTATGTCATTACTGGTATGCTGCATTTGCTGTAATTAACTTAGTTAATTGTAAGTTAATTACAGCAAATGCAGCATACCAGTAACGACATACTTGTCACAGTTCTGGAGAATGCGTGCAGTCATGCAATATCCAAAGTACGGTATTACTGTATCTGTAATACAGCATTACCTTACTCTCCTTCAGAGACCAGCCATGCCTAGCTCCAGGCTACCGTCACCCCATCCCTTTCAAAATCCAGCGGAGATGCCGCTTGGCTGGCGGCGTTCCTGCTCCGGTAGCAGGGAGAGGCGAGGACGGACAGGAGGCGAGGTCTCCCCGCCACCCGCGGGCCAGAATGACGGCGGCGAGACGGGGAACGGCAGAGGCGGGAGGCAGCCCCATCTCCCCACGCCGGTCTCTCGGTGCAGCGGAGCCGGGCCTCTCCCGAAGGCGCTGAGGGCTCGCCGTGCCGCTGTCGGGAGCTGGAAGCGGAGTGCTTCCCCCCGCCCACGAGCCTCTCCCCAGGGCCCCGATGCCCAAAGCCTCGGGTCGCCCTCGACACAGGAGAGGCTCGGGTAGCCCCGCACCGCCGAGGGGCCGGGGGAGCGGGGCGGCAACCGGGCCGGGCCGGGCCGCCCTCTCCCGCGCCCAGGGCCGGCAGCGGCCCCGGCTCCTCCCGGGACAAATAAGGAAGTTTCCGCGCTCTCCCCGCCCGCCGCCGCCGCCGGTACCTACAGAGGCCGGGCACGTCCAGCATGTTGGAGATGCCGCGGTCGCACATGTCCACCTCGGGCTGGTTCTTCTCCCGGCTCTCCTCCACGATCTTCTTCAGCGACTTGGACATGGCCTGGGCGGGGCAGAAACGGACACCGTGAGGCGGGCGGCGGGGAGTCGGCCGGGGGCGGCCCCCACCCTGAGGGGCCGAGGGCGGCGAGCGAGCCCGCCCGCGCCGCTCCGCTCCGCTCCGCGCCGCTCCGCCGGGGGGTCCCGTCCCGTCCCGCCCCCTCCCAGCTGAGCCTTGACCGGGATGCCGGCCACCCTCCCACCCCCGGGCGGAGGGACAGCCCCGCCGCTGCCCCCAGGGCGACTCACCGCGCGGTGCTGCGGCGGGACGGCAGCCGGTGGGACGGCGGGACGGCGGGCGGCTCCCCACGGCCACACGCGCCTGCCACGCCCCGCCACGCCCCATCCCACCGCCTCCGGCTCCCCGCCCTCGCGCGCAGGCGCGCCGCGGCCTGTCTCCGGGAAGCGGAGGCGCTCCCCGCGCCTTCTAAGGCCGGCCGCCCGCCCGAGCGGTTCCGCCCACGGCTGGGAAGGCGTCGAGCCAGTCAGCGCGCCTCCTCGGTGCACGCCCGCTGGCCATTGGCCGCAGGCGCGGGAGGAAGGTTCGCTGGCCAATAAACGCGCCCCGTAGGTGATAGCGGGTTTTAGGCCGCAAGCCGGTGGGGTTCCGCCTGCGCGAGTGCGGCTTTGGCGCATGCGCGGAGGCCCGCCTGGGGCGGCGGGAGCGGCGTCCCGCTGCGGGGGCGGTTGGCCGGGAGCGCGGCCATCGGCAGCCGCCTGCCATCGCCGGGGACGCGGAGCAGCCTGCCCGGTAGAGGAGTGCAGCCCTGTGAGGGCGCTGCCGCGTGGTGCCCGCCGTCCTGTCAGGCGCCGGTGACGGGCGTGGTTGCAGGAGCTGGCGGCTTCGGAGAGGAAACTCGGCTTCGTCAGTGCCGCCGCTGCGGCGGCGGCCTGTTCCTCAGCGGGCTCGCTTGGGTGCTCGTACCTCGGGGCAGGCGGGGGAGCTTGGGTTACCGCCGTGCCTGAGGCTCACCTGTCTTTTCCTGTGACAAGCCTCGCGGGCCTACGCAGCTGTCTGTTCAAAATACGGTGTTAACACCCGTTCCCGTTTCTTTGGTGCTTGGAAAGCACTTCACAAGCAAAAACCCGAGAAGATGGGCTGCGGTGGGTGTGGCACCGTTTTGCACAGAGGAGAGAAGCGCCTTCGGGTGCCCTGTCCCATGGAGCGTGCCTGGCAGCCGCGGCTCCTGCTGCCCTGGCAGGGGTCTGGGAACCGGCAGGGCTCTGCTCGGGGCGGTTGGTGAACTCCCAGCTAGTCGGCAGGAGAAAGGAGAAGCTGCAGAGCCATGGAGCTGGAAAGCTCAGGCTCCTTAGGAACTGACCAAGTAGGGTTTCAGAGCACTCGTGAAGTTTGGCAAAGGCTACCTAAGGCAAAAGACGTCATTGCAAAAAAATGGGGGTTCATCGAATCAGTGGTTTCCATTTCTTCAGGTGTCCTTGTGGATTTTCTAGTCGGCTCTAGTTGCAAAACTAGTCACAAGGCTGGGCCCAGGTTCCGAGCACTTTTAATTGACCTTGTCACCATGATGCTGCAGTTACAGCCTTACTGCTTAGAAAGTATTTATGCATATAAAATCTTTGGTAGGAGTTAAGAAGCTCCTGCTTCCTGTGATTCAACAGATACAGAAGCTCAGAGCAATTGATCACTAGAAAATGAGTGAAGGCCAGGCCACCCATTGATAGCCACAGCCTTGAATTTTGCACGTGTGCTCCCTATGCGCTACGTGGTGTTGCTTAGAAGCCTAAAACTAATATCCACAGAAACCAAGATGATGAATGGGAAGGCACCTAAACCAGCAAATGAGAAACGCTGCTGGAGGTGCAACTGTAGCTTTTCCTTTTTTAGGAATGTAAGGATTCAGTTCTGGGTTGCAGAATTGCAGCATGTTTATCCCTAAATGGCGTCTTGAGTCCTTTTCTGAAGTTACAGGCTGCTTCCGGGTCTTTCATACAAAACGCAACTGGAAGAACGTCCTTTTATCTAGATTGCTCAGCAGAACACGCAGTCACTCAGATGTACAAGACAACAATGCGCAGTTCCTTTTTTGTCTGCAGGAACATGACTCTGGATCCCTTTCCTGTCTAAGAAAATGCCCTGATTGCCACCAGTCAGTTGTCCCAAAGACCTAGGTGCTAGCATGTCTAGTGTTCTTGTTTCATGGAGAATGACTGCAGGTTTCATTTAGTAGCAAAGGCTTAGACAGATTTATTATAAAATATAATAAAATATATAAAATATATAAAATATGATAAAATAACTTGCTTATTCCAACAAACAGATAAAGCACACATGACTGTGACAAGACACTCACAAAACGGTGTCTTCGTGACTAATGAGGAGATCACCTGGCTTGTCACTGCTCCATTTGTGCAGTGATCAAAACAATAGCCTACTACGTTGCACATGGCCTGGATGTCCACATTTGACCCCTACCATAGAAGTACTTAATTACTCCCCACTTAATAAACATATTGCCATTACTCCCTTTTGTCAGGTTTATTTTTTACCATTCATCTAATTTCATTTTCCTCTTGTATAAACAGTTCATCTATCACTCGCACCTTCTATGCCATCTACATTGGTTCCTGTTTTAGCAAACCTTTCATCTGAGTAAATGCATTAATCAATACCCTGCTCAGGTCTGCACTGGATTTGGCAAAAAGGAGTTGCTGTCAACCCTTCCTTTTAAAGCTTCTCAGCTCCTCATGGAGCACTAAATATCAGTGCGATGAGGAGTGGGAAAGTAAGTACACATGCCACATTGTCCAAGGGTCCGGTCGTTCCCCGATCTTGAAAACTTAATTTTCAGGTTGTTCCATCAGCAGTCATACTCATGAAGAGTAGCTTCCTGCAGGGGGCCTATGCCGCTGCAGTCACCCCACCTCCCCTCTCTTATCCCCTACCACCTCCTCCCAGTACATCCAGTTCTTCCGTAACCCCTTTGACCCCAAATATCCTTAGCTCCCTCTACACCCCCAGCTAGAGGCTGGTCAGCATGTGTCTGAGGACTGGCCGGTGGAGCCCTCCCCACATGTACAGCAGTCGAGCTCACAGTACAGGCTTTTCCACTTTAGGTCTCGCTGTACTATCCAGCTATGGATTTTTTGCTTATGAAACAACTATAAAATATCTTTGATATCTGTCAGATTTGTTCTAAATTTGTCACTTGGCTTAAATGTTTGTAGAGCAAATGCCTGAATTCTTTGCAGAGGCTGGCATGTGCCTTCTGTCCTTAGGACAGCAGGCTAAAGAAGGTGACTATGAGGTAGACATACGGCCAGGATCGTATGGCAGAGCTGCAGCTGCCGTGTGGTGGTAAGAGGAGGGAGAAGTTGCTCCCTGCACTGGTTCCCTCCAGCCTGCTCCGGCCGGGCAGCGAGCGCTGGATGTGCCTTCCGCTGGCCCCTCTCACTGTGCGGGGGAGCAGCAAGGGGACGAGCGGCTCTGACGCTGCCCTTGCTCTGGCTGTCCTAGGTAGTTCTTCTGACCAAGGAAATGAGGTTTTACATTATTAATCTATTTTTATCCTTTTTTTTTTTCCCCTCCAAGAAAAGCTATACTAACGGTCAACATTAATGCAGAGTTAGCATATCATCCAAACAGTACAACAGCAACATGCACCTGCAAAAACACTTATGTACTGTTAGGCACTGCTACTAAAAATGGATCCATCAAAATTACAGTAATTATGTGTGATAACTGCCACACAATATTTATTTTGCTGATCTTTGCCTTATAAAAACAAACTTCTATAAAATTTGGCTTCTATTTTTATTATCAGATAATAAACATTTTAAACATTTATTTGTTTGTTAGTAATCCTGTATTGTTGCTGTTGTTACTGTGAACAGTAGTCAATGCTATGAATTTTTGTTACATTTCATTTTAATCAGGACTGCAGAGTAACGCAGTGGTTTTAGTTTGGCAGCTGACAAAAAATAATTACACTAAATATGTTAATTCTGGTGCCTAGGACACATCTTGAGTTACTGTGGGAAACTGAGACACCTCCTCCTTTTCTTTATGAAGTGAGTGAAAACTGTTTTTCAGCCAAAACTGCTTTGTAAATTTAACTAAAATTAGCTAATGTTTTAAACTGACCAGCACCGCAATTTCTAGTATTTTAGCTGTATATCTTCTCTCTCCTTTACTTCAAATAACCGTAGCCCCAATGATCTCATTCTGGTATTACTTCTCATTTATTGTTTATAAAGAATAGCCTTGCCACATGGGAAGAGCAATTAAAAAATCTTGTTAAGGACCTTTTAGTGCTTATTCTTCAAATCCTAGTCTTCGGAGTGCTTACCATTCATATGTAACTGTTTCATAAAACATACCTTTGTATAAGAATAAGTATGTATAGTAACATGCAGAAGAAGATTTACACATAATTTAAAAATGCGCAGGCTCTAGGAAGTGAAAACACGCATATTCATTATCTGTGCTTTGTCATTGACGGGGGGAGGTTGTTTGTAGTCATGCAGGTATTATAATATGGACATGCAGCATTCACAACTACGATGTTATCTATAAAATAGACAGCAATGTGCACAGATGTAAAAGCAAAGATATTCATGGCAGTATTGTGAGATGAAGCCATAAATCTTATTAAACACAGATTTTGTCTTCTGAATTCTACACTGCAAAAAACACATAGAAGTTTCATGGAATAATTATTTTTAAATTATCTGTTTAGTTGTTCCTGTTTGCTTTTGCTGTGCATTTATTTTAAAGCAAGTGTTTTAAATGACTCCTTACCTTCCAAGACAGAAACATGGCTTAGCACCAGCTCTTTCCTCTAAGGACCTCCACTTTAATACTTCTGCAGTGGTATTTCTGTTGTGGTTCCTCATATAAAAAGTTAGAGGACAGCAGTGGGTTACTTTGTTCCTGTTTTTTTAAAGAATGGGTTTGATAATTTACTCTAATTTTAGACTTTGACTATTTTTGGCAAGAGTCAGTTGGACTAGATCAATTGAACCTTGTACCAGCAGCTTCATTCAACAGTCTTCATGAGCACAAATTCTCTGCTGGACTTTCGTTTTTTTCTAAAGAACCTCATGCATTTTACTCATCTGTAAATAAAATTATGCACGGGTATGGAGTATTTGTAACATTTAAAGATGCACCAAGCATTAGTTATTGTTAGATTAAAAAAAAAAAAAAATCTTGCAAATCTCTCTTCCTCCCATTCACAGTGCTCTTTAGTCTTTTCTCCTGCAGAAGTTCAATGCTTCCATAAAATTTGTTTGACGTCGTGGCAGAAAGTCATGCCAAGAGCAAGTATATATCGTATCAAAAAATGTCTGAAAACATTTAATGGTTTAAAGTGAAACATGCGTTTTCTCGTAGCAAAATCGATCTTTTTGAAGTACAGATTTCAGCAAACTCATCTGTTTAACTGCAGTTCCCCTCTAGAGCTTTAAGGCCAAAGGTCGTGTTAACCAGAATGGCTTCATGCACATCACAGATTGGCAGATCGCATCTACATACTATTCACTAAGTCAACAGGAGGCCAGGCTCAGCGCAGCGAGCGGGGGGGACTGGGGTGTCCTTGGGGAACTCAACATCGTGTCCATAAACTGTATGACGTGTGGCTCATACCAGTCTCAAAAAGCTACTAGTGAACTTCATTCATTAAAACCATGTACAGGTTTCTGTTGTTAGTTTACGCTCTGTCATACTCCTGACAAGGCCAAGGTTTAACCTGAGAACTCATTGTCTGTCAGGGCGTGATCCACTTTTAACAACAGAAATGAACGTACCGCAGAGCACTACCTGCAGTGGCAGGGAGCTGTTTGGGGGAGACATGCCCTTCCCTTTCACCTGTGGTTTCCAGCTGAGCTGTACTCCAGGCTGGTGAAATGCCGAAAATGACAATGTTCTTGCCAAGTTGATTCTCACCTAAAACCTGATGCTTCCATGACCAGCCACCTAGCAGCAAGAGACAGCAGCCAGATCTTGAGGGGATTCTCTGTCCCGTGCCAACTGCACCAAATCCACAGTGATTGATAGGAAGGTCAAAACCACAATGGACCTTCATAAAGCCCCGTGATGCTGCCATCCACAAGGAAGAAATGAAGTCCTCCTCATCTCTGTAGGCAAACAGCTGAAGCCATGCTTGATTGTACTTGCACTGTCTTATACACTGCTATCTTTAGAGCTTATTTTGTAGCTTTAGCTCCAGGCAGTTCAAACGTTTGTTTTCTTTGCTCCTTGCTATCCCCTTTATGGGGTTTCTAATAAACTTTATGGACAACGATTGCATCGTCTCTTGATTCCAAATATGAAATCAGTTTGATGTGGATTCCCAGCCAAAGTTTTCTGGGCCACTAATCTGAAAATGTTTAATTTGACTGTATGGTCTTTTATATCTTCCCTTATCAGAGGAACTTTCTGTACCTCCAGCAGCTCAGTAGGACATAGATATCTCCTAGTTTCATCCAAATGCAGATATTTCTCCTTTTTCTGTGTTACACATTAGCAGGAGTATCACCTGTACATAGGTGAGGTTTTTCTTGGTCCTTGGACAATTCTAAAATGCTGGCTTACATCTAATTCTGTTGGCCAGTGGGACTTCACAGGTTTCTCTCTTTCTAACTTATTACCAGATGATTTTGAGTTGTATTTTATAGCTTGCCTTCTACCTTTTTTCCCTTTTTGTCTGTTTTGTGTTTTTTAAATTTTATTTTAACCAGGATGGCTTCTCAGTGGCTATAAAGTTTTGTATGTTTGTGGAACGATGGCTTTTTCGGCATTCACTGGGAAATCTTCAAAGTGTTCCTAGATTTTGTTAGAACTGCCATTAACACTTTAATGTGATTTCATAATTAATTATTGCAACAATCACGTAAAGGAGTTACTTTCACTGCGAGTAACTCTTTGTAATGAAGTGAGAGTTCTAATGAGGCCCGTGTTCCTTTGCTGCGGTGTGAATTCCTCTTGCCTGTCCATCGCAGGTGACATTCAGGAAATTAATTGGTCATTCGTTCTGGGTTGTGACAAAAAATGTTTCATGGTGGGTATCAGTGTCCTCTGTATACCCTGTCAACAACATTTTTTATGTATGGTGTGTGTTAGCCTGGGGAAGGGAAAAACTAATTCTAGTCAAAGGTCAACTGATATTTTTATGTCTGCCCTATTCTGAAGTTATATCTGTTTTATAAATGTCTAGGAAGTTGCCTACAAGTTGACTAGAAAGGTGCAGCTCTGGGCCCCCCAACACAGGAAGGACATGGACCTGTTGGAACGAGTCCAGAGGAAGGCCATGAAGATGATCAGAGGGTGGAACACATCTCCTATGAAGACAGGCTGAGAGAGTTGGGGTTGTTCAGCATGGAGAAGAGAAGGCTCCAGGGAGATCTTATTCGGCCTTCCAGTACCTAAAGGGGGCCTACAAGAAACCCATAGAGGGACTTTTTACAAGGGCATGTAGTGATAGGACAGGGGGTAATGGCTTTAAACTGAAAGAGGGTAGATTTAGATCAGATGTAAGGATGAAGCTCTTCACTGTGAGGGGGGTGAGGCACTGGAACAGGTTGTCCAGAGAGGTTGTGGGTGCCCCATCCCTGGAAGTGTTCAAGGCCAGGTTGGATGGGGCTTTGAGCAACCTGGTCTAATGGAAGGTGTCCCTGCCCATGGCAGGGGAGTTGCAGCTAGATGATCTTTAAGGTGTCTTCCAACTCAAACCATTCTATGATTCTATGAGAGTTACTAAAAGTCTCACAAATTTTTTATATTCAGTTGTAAAATAGATTTTGAAGCTTGAAGATATAACTCAACAAATATAATCACGGCTATTTGTGTATACTGAACATCAGTCTTTGATCCTGACACTACTTCTTAATGTGGTTAAGATTTAGTAACACAGCATGTCCTTACTGTGTTAAACTTCAGTGAATGCTTGAGTACTTATTCAGCTGGGTTCTTATACCTAACACGTGGTATTACAGAAAGTTCTTCGGCAAAGTTATCTGTGTAAGTGGTTGTAGGACAGGGGCCATTTTTTTAGCAATTTCTGATTTTATTCTAATTTGAATAAAACTTTAGCTAACATTTTCAAAGGTGCTTGGGACAAACCCACATAATTCTATAGAACTAATTAAAGACAACTTCATATCTTAGATCCTCTTATCAACTTCATGTTGAATATTTTGTGTTTAAGTTTTATCCTGGCTAATTCGCTTTTTATAGCATTAAATGTAAAACTTCGAAATTATGTAGAAAAATATAAAAAATATGTTTCAAAAACTAGCAAAAAACTTCATTTTCCAAGTTGGGTATATAATAGTTTATTTTCAGTACAGTGAGAGATCACATTTTTTGACAGAAATCTAAATTCATAACAGTTACACTTACAGTAATTTTTAAAAGGCTGCAATTCAGCTGCAATTATCATAACCGGATTTCAAACTTACTTCATGATCTAAAGTCTCTTCAGTATAGCAAGGAATTGTAATATATGTCTCATAAACAGTGTTCTAGCTTGTCCAGCTTAACTGAAATCCTGATGGTAAAGTCACATATTCAGCATGAAATTTTATATAGACTTGATGAGATGTAGCAGTAAATGGAGCGATGTTTGTATCCTAAAATTAAAGACAAGAAAAATGAGAAGCTTTATAGAACATCAAGATCCTTTGGAAAAGCCAGTCAGAGAGTTACAACTGAGGTACAAATTGGATCATAGGTTGGAAGTGACCTCAGGTCTGTGCTAGATACTGCTGTTGCATTTCTCCCTCAGGGTATTACAAATATTTAAATCACAAATACAACTAAATATGGAGCAAAATATCTTCATACCTCCCACTAGATGTCACTGTAAGGTCTGCATTGGAATGCTCCTGAGGTGCCACACACCCCTCATGCCTTCACTTCCACTCATCTATGTGGAATTCATGCCAGAATTGGGGAAACAGTCTTGAATATGAAATAGTAAAGATTCATTTTAACCACTTACAGGATCAAAGACAGTAGGCAATACATACCATCCCACAGTACGGCCCGGCTGGGGGATAGCTGGCATCTGGCCCATTGTAAAGGATCAGATAGTTGCTACTGCAATCCCCTGGGTCATCGATGCTGATGAAATCAAAGTTCACTGTGACAATTCGTCCCTTGGGTGCAGTAATGGCCCACTCACAATCAGTGTTGTTGTGGTAAGTTGCCGGGTAGCTGGGACTAGCAAATGAGCCAGTGCTGCCGTATAATGTTCCTCCGCATCCTGGAAACAGACACTGTTAATTAGCTTAGAAGGCTTAGTTTCACAGGATACTGCACGGTGTAGTACATTAGTACAGTAGGACTGAAAAACAGAGAGACACTGGGAGCTGGAACAATGAATGTGGATAAAGGCATTATTCCAATAAGAGACAAAATTGAGGCTCTAGCTTCAGCAGCCCGAGAAGAATATGCAATGGGCATTAGACCATCACTGGATATTAAAAATCAAAACCAAAACCCCAAACCTCTTTGAAACAGGAACCAAAGTCTTAAATCTGTGCCTTGGTCAGTTCAGTTTCCAACTACTCAACTAGAGATAAATTCTCTTTGGGTGTTCTTTGGAATGAAAAGTAGTGAATCCTCATCTGATAGAAAAATACAGAGAACAACTCAGAGAAAATAGTCATATTAAGTAAACTAAAGGCCATTTATACCAAAATTCAATCTCCAACCGTGGGCAGAATCTGCAGATGTCCTGGGAGAAATGCAAGTTTATAGAGTAAGAGTAAGCATGTGCAGATCATGCCCCAGATTATTCTCACAGTCTCCAAGAAGTTTCAGCTCACAGCTCACAGAGGTGGCATCTTTGTATTTAATAGTCTTTATCAGATGTCTTCCATTAACTTGTTCAGGTAGCCCTTGAATCCATGTAAATTGTAGCATTCTATGGGATGGAGCTCCACAGCTTAACTGCGTACTGTGTGAAGAACTGGTTTGTTTGGTTTGTTTTGAACCTACCACCTCCTGGCTTTATCTGATGGCCTCTAGTTCTTCTATGGGAAAAGTCAATGAACAGTTGATCACTATTTATCATCAAATATCACTCAATTTTATAGACCTCCGTAGTTTCTTAACCAGATTAAAAAGTCTCCGCACACCTCATACAGAAGCCATTTTTTATGTTGAGCCCTTAGTTATACTGGATTCTTTACAAGAGGAGGAGACCAGAACTGTGCACATCATTCAATTTGTGTGTGAACTATGGATTTATACAGTGGCTGTCCATTTGTTCTCTCTTCCTTTCCCAACAATTCCTAGCACTGTGCTGGCCTACTTAACTATTAGTGAGCAGTGAGCTCTTGTTTTCACAGAACTATTTTACCCCCAACATCTTGTTGCTAAGTACTAAAAGTCAACTCAGAGCCCATATTTTTGTAAGTAAAGTTAAGATTGTCTTTTTTTGCCCATGTTCTTCAACACTTTCCTACACTGAACTTTATCTGCCTTTTCATGAGCAAGCCACTCAATGCTGTAAGGTTATTCTGCAGTGCTTTTCAGCTGGCCACGAGCTTTCCTACCTCCAGTAACTTAGTGTCATGAAGAAACTATTACCCAGCTATTCACTGCCATTTCATAAGCCATTTATGAATGTCTATGATATAGTCACTACATAGCATTATAGTTAGGTTACTTTCTTGGGGCAAATTTCAGTGCTCTTCAGGCTTAGCAGTGCCTAGATCCTAGGGCATGTCACAATTAGACTTTTAATGGAGTAGGCTGGGTCACCACCACCACTATGTGGATCCCAAGATAGATGTTCCTGATTATTTTTGACCTCTCAGTGAAAGAGGTAGATCTTCATCTCAAGCAGACTACATCATCTGAGGTTGCAAAAGTCACCATTAGAGAGAGGGAACTGCTTCCATCACATAGAATGGATCTTGTCCCACTGGTCCTGAGGAAAAACTACCTCTCTCCAGTGACTGAATAGGGTGGACAACAGCTTAAGTGTTGATGAAGCAGGGCCCAAACTGAGCAGGCTGAATTCCACATTTCTGTATTTTCCCTCTATGGACAATTGCTAAGTGGAATTACTTTGTAACTACAGCCTTACCCGTTGAGGATGAAGTCCATGTAATTTCATATCCATCATGAGCCCCTGAAAAATCACTCTTGAAATGAATGTAGACAACGTGATTTTGGGGGAAGATGGGACTGGGCACAGTGTTGCCACAGAACCTGCCAAGTAGTGGTGATTGCACATCACTCCCATTTCTGACCTTCAAGGGACACAAAGAACATTGTCAATTTTAAATCCCTATGCCAGTTATACACCAGTACAATTATGCAGTGATACAAGCACAGCACAAACTATGTAGTGACTTGCATGCATACCATAACTGTCATTTTAATACTGTTATTTTTCCTACTATATAGTCTTGTATAGAAGGAAAAAGAGATCATTAACCAGTCTGTCTGATGTTTGTAAGTAATTGCACAGAACAAGTACCATCAGAAACAGGTAGCTAAATTTTATGGAGTGGTACATCTCCTGACTGAAAAAATTACTTGCCTAGTAGCTAAGATGTGCTTTTGCAATTCAAGCCCATGTTTTACTTTTCATGAGTAATGTTAATATTCCAGATGAAAAGATTAATTCTTTACCCTGCAGACCACTCTTTTCCCTGGTCACGTTAAGACACAGATCATATTACATAGTTCAGATTTAATCTGATTTTTGTCTGAGCTCCAATAACGCTGGTGCTTAGATCCATTTGTTGAGACAGTAAAGAGGATATGAAAGGAGAACTAAATAATGATGCTTTCACAGACATCTGATTATTGTCATCTGACCAGTGAATAGGGAAACCTTCAACAAGCGTGAAAGGCCAGAGTGGGGATTGTGTAGGAGGATATGCTTTTTATTGACACAAAGTACCTTTGCAAGTATCCTACACTTGTTACTAGAGCTCCTTTTTTTTTTTTAAAGAAAAAATGTATTTTGAAAAAAAATTATTTTAAGAAAAATATCAAGCAGATGGAATCTACTGCTGGAACGAAAGCACTTAGATTCATGGCTTTCTGTTCTGTTAACAGGCACAGATGTTAATATTGGATGAAAGCAATCCTGGCTTGCTCTGTTAACTGGGTAACAGCAACAAGAGCTGGGTAAAGATGAGTTAGCTGATAATGAAACTATTTATTCATTGGTTTTGGAACTACTATCGTGTGTATTGTTTAACCTCTTACTGTCACATCTGAGTACCTTTCACCATAAAATTGTAGCAATAAATTAGTCCCTAATGTCAGCTCAGCTCAGGCTTGATCCAAGCTTATTAAAATTCTTTGAATTCAGCAGATTTTGACACACGCCCACAAAATATGTATATTTGCTTGATACCTCTAGGAAATCACGTGAACACTGGATGCTGTCTTCCAAGCTGAACGCATGGAAAAAGAGAGAAATTGTGTGATTCATGGGAGCGCGTAGAATGATAGAACAGTCCATATTATTGGGGTGATGACCAGGCCAGCCAGGGCTCTTCAGGTAACCAAATGGCTGGTTATACTCTCTGCTGCAACCTTGAGACAGAAAACGAGAAACATGTAAGTGTTTCAGATCTCTGTATTGCTTCTCACTGTATGCAATAAAAAAAGAGAATGGTAGGTAGATTTTTTAGACATTTCTTCAAGCTTACCTGTAGCTTGATAGGTAAATCTGACTCCATTATTAATCATATATTCATCTGATTTGAAAGTCACAATGGCTGTGCGAGCGTAAGAATAAAATTCAGGGACTGGAGAAGTTTCAGTGCCACAGAATCTATGGACCGATCCTTGGCTGTGCTGGAATTCAATACATGTCACAAGTTACTTAATGATATAATTCGGTTTTCTACTTACTGAACTTGAGGTGAATAAATGTCGTGATTTAACCCCAACCAGCAACTAAGCATCACGCAGCCGCTCACTCATTTCCCCCCCACCCAGTGGGATGGGGGAGAGAACCAGGAGGAAAAAGGTAAAACTCATGGGTTGAGATAAGAACAGTTTAATAGAACAGAAAGGAAGAAACTAATAATGATAATAATAACAATAATAAAATGACAATACTAATAAAAGGATTGGAATATACAAAACAAGCGATGCACAATGCAATTGCTCACCACTTGCCAACCGATGCCCAGTTAGTTCCTGAGCAGCAATCCCCCCAGGCGAACTCCCCCCAGTTTATATGCTGGGCATGACGTCACATGGTATGGAATATCCCCTTGGCCAGTTTGGGTCAGCTGCCCTGGCTGTGTCCCCTCCCAACTTCTTGTGCCCCTCCAGCCTTCTTGCTGGCTGGGCATGAGAAGCTGAAAAATTGGTGACTTCTTAGTCTAAACACTACTTAGCAACAGCTGAAAACATCAGTGTGTTATCGATAAACATTCTTCTCATACTGAACCCAAAACATAACTCCATACTAGCTACTAGGAAGAAAATTAACTCTATCCCAGCCCAAACAAGGACAATAAATCTCTCAACACTTTCTATACCAGTTATGCAATGCATTTTAAAGTTCTCATGGAAATCACTTAATAATGTCTCAACATTTTATTTGTTATATATTGTTTATTATATCTTCTCTCAATTATTGTAAGAAACAAACCAAATCTAACACGTATTTTCATGCCAAAATAAGAAACAATGAAAGAAGGTTTAGAATAATATAAAACAAGGGACATCATAAACAAGATTTTTTTTTTCCGGTGCTTTTTACAAACCCTCTTCTTATGAATATTCATTTTTAATACGGTTCCTGGATGCGAGGAAGTACAATTAGTTATGAAAACTTGCTGTTGGGCAGTATTTTCTGGGTGTTAAGTTTGGCAGCTCTGTTACTTGGTGCAACTGTGAAAAATTGTGTAACACTTACCAGGTCTAATTCAATGTGTGTATAGCGTGCTTCCATGAGGTCTGTGAACCAATTAGTTAGCACACCTTAAGTGGGGCACAGTGCATAATGCTTTGGATATGCCCCTCACATAGAATCATCAATTAATTTATTACCAAATGGTGAGTTTCTTCTCTCTTTACAAAGAGTGAAGGGAGCTGAATGTGAATGGGGAATGGTATCATCTGTAAATTTCTTACTGTTGGTGAATCCTGGAGCTCTAGGTAGTTCCGAGAGCAGTCCTGGCCAGAATGGAGGTGGAAGGCCTCAATCACCACCCTGACTTGCTGATGCGGGGGGGCATCAATGACCCAAGTACAGAGAGTAAATGGTGGGTATTCATTTGGGAAGTTAGGAGATGTGGCAGTCAGGGATGTAGAAGTTGCATTATATATTCCTCCACACGGTCCTGTGTAAAACAGTAATAAATGCATCATAGAGTGGAAACCTTTCCAAGTGACAAAGAATATTTATTGAGCAAAATTACACTGGACAATATACTTTTGTATTTACCTGTGAGTCTCTAGAAGAAAAAAACCCTTAAGTAAAACACATGCTAATGCTGTGTCAATGTATGTTATAAAACTCAAATAAATGTTTGTTCCCTATAATATCAGCATATTTGTTAACAATCTGTGAGTGTTCCTGTTTTGCACTCCAGACTGACAGCCATCCCACAACCAGCCAAGACCAAACAGAATTGCACTAGAGTCTAGCAGTGCTGCTTTTAGCTTGCTTATAGATGCTGTGCTAAGGACTCTTTGCCCCTTCCTGACCCCTATATCTAGAACAAATTTTGATTATTTATTATTTAAGCATGTATTTCCACAAAAAAGTCACAACAATATACATGTATACATATATATGTATACTTACGATCCACTGTGGCGTAGGTAGCATTGAAACCCTCCCTTTCCACAGAATTGTCTGTGATAAATTTCACAGTCAAGGAATTATGGGTAGAAAGAAAAGGAGCTGGCACTGTAGATCCACAGAATGTGCCGGCTAAATTGGCATTTTCATTATTGCCATCATAAAGCTGAAAGAAGAAATGTATATAAGCCACTAATAGTTCAGGTGCAACAAACAAATAAATAGAATAAAATTCTCTGGCCCCTCCTGACATCACAATTTCTTTTACTTGAAAGCACAGTACGTGCTCTTGTGCTTTAACAGGATGTTCTTGATGACTGTAATTATTCACTGCCATATTAACTAATTCTGTTGGACAGTGTAAATCTCATTATGGAGCATTCTGGTCCCGTCTCAGCAAATGTATCAAAAATTTATTCTATTTTAATTTGGCATTCTGATTTCTTTTTTTATATGTAATCTCAAAGCGCTTTTCAGTGAGAAAGATTGATTTTATTCACCAAAATGTAAAATTAATTCCGTTTCACTGAGCATCTCTAATGCTCAACAGGATCTATAACAGTAGTTGGTGGATCTTGTTTAGCAGCATTCTGCTAGCCTACGTTTCGTATGCTCTTCTCCAAGAAAATGGCTTTCACAGGTGAGCATTGAGCATCAAGACTTATTTATTCAAAATTTTGTAAATTAAAGTCCTTTCAAGTAATTGTGTATGATAATGAATCTGCAAGTTTACTTTCAAAGTGCTTAAGTTTTGTTTTGTTTCTATTCTGTGAAATAAATACTCTTTTATATAGGCAGTCTAAGACCAAAAGTGTGTCCCCATAACAATGTTAAAACTCTTACTGGTTTCCAAAAAGGCAAGATGTCATCTGGAGTAGTAATCTAACCCAATGAAAAAAGTTTTAATTATATTAAGCACTTTAATTTCTTCATAAGACCATTTTCTATTAATTAAATTTTAGCCTCATGGAGACGATAGTGGATTGTATCTCACTGATATTTTCATGTTAAAATACACAGCTGTCTTACTTTGACGTAATCGTATCGGCAAGTCTGAGCAGACTGTGCTTCAAGCACGAATGAATTGAAGGTGAGGTTGACCAGTTTGTTTACAGGTGCAGTTATGATCCATACACAGTCCAGATTTTTCTCATATCTTCTGGTCACATTGGAGACTGGAGAGCCAAATGTATAAGCTGAATTTGTCAAGTAACCACCACAGCCGTTCTGAGGTCCTGTTGAAGAAGCAGAAGCTTTTCAAAAGCAATTCCTGGCATTTATTTAATCTTCAACTCTTTAATGCAAGCCAGCAGCTTTTTTCTGTGCTACAGAATTTTACTGTCCTGTCTTACAAGGAATATCTGAATGATTAAAAGGCTTCAACACAAATAGCATTAGATAGATACAAATCACAATTAGATTTGGTAGAGTGAATTAAGAAAGGCTCATGTCTTCTCTTGAATGTAAAATAAGTATCCATTTTGAAAATGTAGCAACAGATTTTTTAAAAGGGACTGTAAGAAGACGGGACAGAAATTAAACAGAAGAATGGTGGTTAGAAGGCCTTTTAATGTAATTCTTACCTGCTGGTAAGAATATTTGGACAGTAGGGGGCACTGGGTTGTTGACTTTGAAAATCTGGTTAAAAATTAAGTTGCTCATTTTGGCAATATGACCTCGTTCTGGGGGATTGAATTTGGCAGCCTGACGCTGGGACCCAGACTCATATTCAGGAATCTACCTAAAAGGGACTTACTCCTGGAAGCGTTTTGCTTGGTGGGAACTTAAAACCCCTCTGAAAAGCAGGCTGCTTTTCATTTGGATCTCCAGACAGAGCTAAGTCCCTTACTGTACTTACATGCTGTGAAAATTCAAACCCTATAATGTTTTCAGTCACATTGAAAGAAATTACTTTTGGACAAAAGCAGTTATTAGAAGATCAGAACCCTTTTATTGCATCTAATTACAAACAAGCAAAAAATACAGACCATCTGAAGGGACTGGTTTTTTACTTATCTTTTTTCTTTTCCCTGTAGTTTGATTTCCAGAGGTTGGACTGGGCTAGTAAATCTGATCAATTTATTTACTTTATGCTTCCTTCCCCAGTCTCTGTGAGGTCTCCTGGCCTCTTATTTAACTCAGGAATTCAAATTGAGTATGGTTCATACTCTTGCTTTTGAGTCTGAGAAAAAGTTTTTGTAAACTGCACAGAGCAAAGTGGTAACTGCAAGGAGCCTGTTGTCTCCCACAGCAAATAATTTTAGGAGAATTAGATAATAAACGAAGCTACAGCTGTGGCTAAGCAACATGAATGGAGTTTCAGAACTTCATCTGCATGTGTAAAATATGCCTGTCTGGCTGACATACAGTGACTTAACCTTGACACACTGATATATTTCCAGGCATATAAAACTGCACCCTACTTGAGCTACAGTATTACAAAAGATCACTCTGGTGAAAAATCAGCATCCAAGTATCAGGATTGCATCAGTAACGCAGGACTGGAGAGAACCCTGTCTTGCAAGACTGTAATGGTTAAACCAGAGTGACTAAGGCTAAATGTCATCCTGCTCCACTAACCAAAGCCAGAAAAACCCCACCCTAAAAAGAAGTTTGCTTAAAACCAAAATCTTAACAACATGAGATTTAAGCTTTTGCTATAGCTAAAAATGAACAGAAGAAACTTATTACAAAGCAAAAAAGTCAGGAATTAATAGATTCTAGTCCAGTTTTGTGGGCTGTTAATGAAGTCGGAAACTTGGAAAAGTGTTAGCATTCATTCGAACACCACTGCAGAAGCCGACAACAACAGTGGGGAAAATGCGAGCAGTAAATCACGTTCTTACAAACAGTCTAGGAAGGAGGGAAATGTCAGACAAGAGGGTGCCTGGGCCCTAAGAGTGCAGTTTCACTATATTTTTCTCTGGGTTCACCCTTCTGCATGATTTATTCAGTCCCCCTGAAACAATCTTGTTGGGGCTGTTTCCTGCTCGGCATTTTGGACACCATCTACTAAACATAACATTAAGCATATAATCATTAGGCATAGATCATAGTCCAACCGTCCAGCCCTGCAATATTGAATCTGGAGTGATATACGGGTCAGACACCTTACAAAGCTCCCCTTCACCCTTTTTAATGTTAGAGTTGCAGAGATGCCAGTCAGATCATTGCAACAGGAGTCAGGGAATTGCCACAGAGCCATGCAACAGGAAGGCTGTCAGTGCTATTGGACTGTCCTTTTTTTGGATATCAAATGTCCGGACCTTTGCAATGGTGCACTTCACTGCTAGCTGTGCAGCTATAAAGACAGCTCAGATGACAAAAAATACAGATGTGGGTAAGCTATGTTTGTACAGCACATAAAATGGACCTGACAGAGAGAGAAATAGGCCAAATCCTCATCATGAGAAAATTAATTCTAGCTAGTATAGCCAGTAAGAGTATCTAAGGGAGATAAATAACTAAAAGTATGATTTACAGTTAATAAAGATGAGATTTCATCATCAGTTTTCACAATGCTTAGCCCTCTCAGCCAGGGTTGAGTCAGCTGCTTACAGGACAGTACATTATGGCTAGACTGGAAGCCAACCAGATATCAAGTAGCACTGCATCAAGTCAAATAAAGAGCAGCCCTTGTTGAAAAATCTATCCAACTTGGTGCTTTTCAGTACTGATCATCTGATTGTAGCCACTAAAAGTTACAGAATAGTGAAGTTGTGTAGATCTAGGGAACACCCACAAGTAAATGAAGAACTAAGTGCTTAACACGAGGGAACTGACACTAAGAGAAAAACTATTGCACTGCATTTTAGCCAGGACACAACTCATCGTTTTAAAAAACAGCACCATTTCTGAAGAGAAGGCCAAATAGTAGCCATCTGGCCTGCTGGTGATCATTGATGGAATGATACTTATCACTGGCTAACACAGCCGGAAAAAATTGTAGCCAAAATTTAGGCAAAATCTGGAACTGAGATGTCTGTTAATTTGTAGAATAGACTGTTAGATATTAAAAGGTAAACTTGATAAAAAGAATAAGAAATGTACCTTACAGAACAATTTGCATATGAGCAGATGGACTGACTACATGGCTTACTGTGTTTTTCAGTCTCTGGTTTCTTATTTAAAATAAAAATCATAAGGTCATCATAAATCAGATTGCAATCTTGTCCCTCTCATAAACAGCTTGCCAGAGAATACAAATTATGAGAATAACTAGGGCACACACTGTCATCACTAATTGCTTTTGGTGGGAAGCATTAACGAAACTAAAAGGCTGAAGGACCATTCAGAAAAGAAAGAATTGCAGATCCCCTGTGGCGAATAAAAATAATTACAGCAGAGAGCAAGCACATGTTTCTCTGTTAAGAGTTACATCCTCTAGATAGGGTATGAAGATGAAGATGAATCTTTGAGGCTGCCTGCCTTTGAAGCACAGCCAGGGGTAAGATTCATTTATATGGGTATGGATGCAATGAAAAGGAGCCTACTGAGTAGTTTTAAATCTATCAGAAACAACTAAACCAATGACATTTCAAAACACAATGATCTAATTTTGCTGCCCTTCCCTTGCTAAATGAGCACAACAAACATCTACCAGAAGGCAGCAAAGTTCAAAGAACTGTTCTAGTTCTGCCTGAACAGTGATGAAAATCCTCTTCCAGATTTCTGACTCACGTTTGGTCTCACCTAGAAGCATGCCTGGGAACTCTAAGCTACTCTCTGATCTGAACTAAAAATCAGAATAAGCAAGGATTAACTCTGCCAAGACTAATGCTTCTTTCCTGATTGGTCTTATTTCCAGTGCAGAGGAATGGCTGGTCTAATTGTGGCTGTAATTATTAGCCTATAGCTTGTTTGGATCATGGCTCAGAAGGATATAGGGCTGGAGGGAGGAATTGTACTGTTGCGCTTCGTCTCATGGCTGATACTGAAGGTTGGTAAACCTTCGCAAGCTGAGCTGAGCTGTTCCCATGTTTGGCAATCACTGTACAGACATTGAGACTTCGTGTGGAAGCAGGACCCTGGCAGAAGTGGCAGCCCTGACCACAGTGCCAGCAATGTTTCAGGAGGAGACTTCTGAAAGCACAGGACTCTTTTTCGTCCTCAGCCTAGTCTTTACACAGAAAGGGTTTCTGACTGGTTTGATGGCCTGGCAATGGTTCCAGCAGTGACATTTAGGACTGCAAGTCCCCAGTCTCCTGCTTTAGCAGGATTTCATAAATGCAATCAGATGAAGTTCATATTCTTAAGTTTTTAGACTCTTGGCTGATCCCAAATATGACAGTCCAGACATGGTCTTTGCCAAGCCTGCCCTAGTTCTGCAAAACTGTCATGTATGTACCATCCTATCCATCTCCTCGATGCTTGTCTGGGAGACCAAGGGCAGACATGCAGTCTGGCCTCATTCTAATACTTTCTAATACTGCATTAGCATACTTGTTGGCATCACAGCCACCCAGGCCTTTGCAGATCTCTCTTGTGATACGAATCAGAAATGTCTCCTCACCCTTTGTTTGCATGCACCGGAGTACAGATTTTCAGCTGAAGCAGTCATTGACTTTAGTGAAGCTAAGACAACTTATGCCAGCAGAGTTTGCCCACAGTTGTGGGAAGTGCCTTTAATCTCAGTACCCCATTGGCTTTTAACTGTTTAGTCACCTACAATGTTTAATCACTGTGTATGAAAATTATTTTTCACCTCATTTTTTCAGATCAGTCAGAAATTTCATATTTAAAAGTCTACCTCTTTTTCTGTCTATCCAGTTTGAGTATGCAAACCACTTCTATTTATTATGCTTTGGGACAAGAAATGTCACAGACATTAAATAACTGACATTTCTGAGAGGCATTTGTAGACTATCCCTTAGCTCAACAGTGGTATTCTTTTCAGAGATATTGAAGAGATGTATTTCAACACTGCAAGTGCTTTCTAAATTTAGTCAGATTTCAAGCCCAAAATTTTTAGCCCAAAAATACATTTGGAAACAGTCCAGGGATTGTGACTTATGAACATATATTCTGAGCTTGTTATAGATGTTCTTATTTTCATAGACTATAATAAGATCAAGAAAAGATATTATTAGCCACGACTTATTCATTATTTTAATAGATTAAGCTAATCATAGTTAAGCTATGACAGTGTAATGAATCTGAAGTGTGTAATATTAACGTGTAATATATTTGGTAAAAAATTGTGTGAACCAAAAGCCCTAAGAAATTTTTGCAAGAAGTCTTGTGAGTTTCAAGCAATTTGCTTCTCAGTTAGACCCTCTGCAGTACCAGGCTCTAAGTCCAGGTTGCGTATCTTGAGATACACTCCTGGAAACTGGTCCTAATGGGCTGTGATATCTCTGCCAGGCACTGCTGCTTTTCCAAAGGCATGAGAAGATCTAACAGCATTCACAGGCCGCAGTCAAGGACACATTCTTCTAAGATTTGTTTTTGTTGGAGGGAGGAAAATTTGCAGGAAAGCTGAGATTCAGCTGTGCTGAGTCCTTTCCCACCTAACAGTCCATAACTGCTGTTGTCAGTACAGGTGCCTGGTGCCACCTACAGCAGGTGCTAACATTATTTACATAAATCAGTGCAATGAATTACTTCTGGTGGTATAAGAATTTAGAAATGACTCACAAAAGAACACCTAACCCTGACATATGCAATAGAATAACCAAACCAATATTTTACACCTTATATTGCCCATTCAGAACTGGGGGGGGTGGGGGGAGTTCAGCAATTCTGAACAACCCCAAAAAACTCCGCAGCAACTGCACATGCTGAGCACTGCTGAAAATCTGTACCTAGGAACTGAATACAGAGTGAGCCAAGCTTTCAGTTTGCAGGGCAGAAGTGGACTTAGAACTATAGTAAGCAAATTTTTTTGTTGATAAAATAAAATAGCATAAAAATGCTGTGAAAATTCTACTGGATCCATTTTTTAATAGTACACTTTAATTTCATTAGGGGAGAGCATAACAGTAAATCCATTAGTGATAGACACTTAGTGTACTGTATTCCAAACAGGAAACAAGTAATTCAATACCCAGCTAATAGAATAAGGGAAGACAAGATACCTCCGGGTGATTTATCAGGTAAGTTACAGACCATTTTGTCAGGAAGAAAAGCATATAGATTATCATCTATTTCTATTATATGCCTACTAGATTATTTATGTCAATTACCTATTAATGCATTTTTCTGGGATATCAGAGAAGATTCCTTTTTCCAGCTATTTTTCTTCTAAACTCTACTCGCTTAATTTTTTTTTTTTCCTGTGTAAAATGATTAATATTCATTCAATAGAAATGTTCATTCAAATAAAAAGACAGAGGGATCCTTGAGGGAAAAACTGGGAAAACTCAGGACAATGCAAAGGACAGGGTGTTTGAGGACTTCACATTCCAACAGCCTAATGGTTGCCAAAGGTTTTGGAGGCATTTCTTCTGCCTTAGAGCCTACAACATTAGTTTTCTCATTGTTGCCACCCTATTCTTCTTGCCTGTCTATATCCATCTGGTTTTCCTCATCCTGTGTTTAAATCAAAATCTCTTTGTGACAGCAGATTGTTGCTTTATTCTGCCTGTGCAGTCCCTAGCGCAGTGGAATCACAGCCCATGAGTTCATAAGCCCAAGGTAATGCAAACAAGGGATGACATTGGATTAGTGCAGTACACCATACTGCTCTTTCACAAAGTATAAATGTGAATTTCTCCTGCATGCTCACAAGAGATAGTATAAAAAAGGGGAGGGGAAAGAGCTGGCTACAGCTTGAAGTCAAGCAGCATTTAGAGCTGTAGAGAAAAAGCAGGAAATCTTCCTGCCTTCCTCCATCCTACCTTCCCCAGTGTCCCAACTCCATTTTGGTTTTGCCTGTATTGTGTGAAGAAAGCTCAGGAAGAGCTTTCTGACCCAACCCACTTATCTAACCATGTGTAACACTTCGCTTCTTGTAAATTCATATGGCTTCCTCAGACAGCCCCCATGAGCAGACCTGCCTTTCAGAAAACCCCTAGATCCTTCTCCAATGGTTTAGAATGTGATATGTTTTTCATTACTGAGACAATGGAGCTATGTACGCGAGCACAGAGAGCTGCCAAGGAGAAATGATGTGCTGTTAATAAGGTCACAGCTACATCTCCCAACAGGGGTTGCTGACTCTTTAAAAACAAGAAAAAACCCCAAACCCTTATATATCTTCTCAGCCTTTGTATCATAAGCCTCAGAGGGATCATAAATTGGGGTGAGAGGGTCACCCCACTGCTGGATGGGAATAGACAGAAGCTCCATTTATCACCAAAGTACAAAGTGCCTGCTATCACAGCAGGAATGGCAGAGGTATGTGCAGGGTCCGTCACTGCAAGCCAGGGTCAGCAGAAAAGCTCAGGTCTCCCCTTAGAGCTGGAGAGATAATCAGGAGATCTTTGGCCGAGTCACAAGCTCAGTACACGCAGACCTTATTCTTTGGGGAGAGATCTTAGCTTTCGTTCCTTCACAGAGATCTCATGTAACCAAATGCCTTAAGCTGGTATTGATTTATCTCTTCTCATCCTTTTATTATTGCCTAGAGGAACACACGCTCACTGTGGAAGGGAGGTATAATCTCATTTTACAGACTGAAAACAAAGGCAGAAAAAAGGTCAGTGGTTACTAAAGTAAGAGTCGTCTGTCTTTCCACAAATCTAACACTTGCAGCAGGCTGGGATCTTCCAGTCACCCCAGTTCACCAGCTCAGCCTGAGAGCACCTCCAGTGATTCCAAAGATAAGGCCAGTAAGTGCCAAACTTAGCAGCAGAGATAGTGAAATTATAAACCCACCAAACTCCACCAATAAGGGCCATATGTTCCCCTGCCTCAAATGCACCACATCACTGAGTCGGTTGTGACAAAGAATGCTGGTTGTGAAATGTGCACTTAACATTTTATTGCACAGCGTGTGGAGTAGCAAGGTGAAAGAAAAGACATTTGACAAAAAAGGTGAGATGTTGCTGTACTGCCAAATTAATACTATTTCATACTTCCTGTTAGTCTCCCTTTTCTGACTAGTGGGGGAACATTCAATATTCTAGTGGGTACAGGATCAGTGATGCAAACAAATTGTTTTAATTAAAACAGAGCATGTTTTTCTACAGAAATTTCAGTGTTTAACTCTTGGAATGCCTGGTTACTGTCAGTCTTGGTAGGCTTCTGTGAGTTTCCTACTTCATCTTCTCTCTTTCCTCCCACCACAATGGTTATCAGATGGACTCCCTACTAATAAAATTCACAAGAGAGAAAGAATAGATAAAGCTGGATTTTGGCTGTACCCCTGAGAGAAGCCTGATCAGGAAAGAAATTGTAAGAGCTTGTGAGGAAAAGAAATAGTTTAGTTTGCTACAAACCAGTGTACTGTTTCTGCTTGCTTCTTTCCGATACATAATCAGGGTCACTCACAACATTAAATAAAGAGCAATAATTACGTTTTCAGTTGTGCTTCCCTAGGGTAACTACAGAATAATGCGCTCATTGCCATCCAACAGAGAATGAGGCTTCTTGTTTCTCTACAGATACCATCTTCCTTATAAGAGATTTATCATTATTAATTGTCATCTGATTGCATTTGTACTCTTACAAAACCACATGAGGTTTATCTTTTGACAGACATGAGGGAGCTTTTCTAAAGCACCATTTAGAATAACAAGCTTTTAGATCTTCATGGTTTTATTCTCTTCCATTTGAAGCAGAATCTCAGACCTCATCGTACAAAGATGTGTCACAGATTTTCCTGGCTCTATTTTTTAGACAAGTCAAACTGGGAATGTTTATAGGAACGTGACTCATGTTTTCCTTTTATAATATACTTTTCTACTTTTTGGCCATTTTGTACTAGCATGGGGCTGTCAGGATCCTTCCTAAGGACTGTGTGGTTTAGTCCTTGTGGCTTGCTTCCCACAGTGGAGAAAGAAGACCTACCATTAAGCATCTCACCACCATGGGCTCTTCATCACACAACCCACATCTCTGCATGGCCATCTTTTCCAACTTGCAAATCCATTGCTCCTCAGTAACTCCTGCAACATGACAACCTCCCTTTCCTTGGGATGTGCAGAAATGTGCCTCCAAAACTTAGCCTAATAGATGTCAAAGTTTATTCATAAAAGGCTTCTCCTCACTCTAGGAAATTATCAGGCATGGTACTGACTTGAAGAGCTTGGCTTGTGTTCTGTTGTGTGCTTAAGCAGAATCTCTGGCAAGTTGCACAAATAAATCTAAAGTCAGTGGCTAAAAAAAATTGACTATATGCCAACAAGAAGAGCAAGAGCTTGGGGAGTTCCTGATGATCTCACCCTGGAAACATGAACCCTGCTGCGGGGGATCTCTGACAACAGATACCTAATGCTTTCAAGACAGCAACATGTGAAGAAACATTATGTTACTTGAAATAACAGTCCACAAAAGTGGTCTTAAAGATTCTTGTAGCAATTACTTGGAGTGAAGCAAAGGAAGAGTTAATAATAGTGATGACCATGAGGTTCTGTGGGAATGTTTTTCTTGGCAAAGCCTGTAGAACCAGTTATTTTCCTTATCTGTAAGTACTTTCTCAGACTCTATCAAATGAGAAAGTCCCTGGCTAGGGGTTGGGAGGGGATTCAATGACTCAGCAGAAGGCTATGTTTGTTCTGCCACAAAGGCCTTTCATTCTGAACTGTCTGAGTACCAGCTTTGTAAACTAGACAATTACTTCTTTCTAGATCACAAAAACCATTGAGTTAATTACCCGGGAAACTAGTAGCAATGACATGAAATCAATTTACATGTAATAATTTGTTGCTTATCATCTCTAAACAATTCAGATGTTACAAGAAGGTAAAAAATTCCTTTTACACCTTGAGCTTAAAAATAGACTACTGGGCTTAAACCCTTTTTTAAGGCAATAATCAAGTTTTGCCCCTGACTCTTGTGTCCATCAAAACATTTAACATCCAGTGCCTTCTCACTATGATCCCATTTATGTTACGGCCAGTTAACCAGACTGATCCACAAAATCAGCAGAGATCAGCACAATGGTACCTGGGGGGAACGCCAGTCTTAACTAGTCTTAACACTTTAGTTTTTAAAAAGCTGAGCGGTGAACTGCAAGAAAATGGAAATGGAGGATGGATGGAAAGGAGGCATCTTTAGGGCACCACCAACCTTTGACTACAAATGAAAGAGTTCTCAGGTATTGCCAGATTTCCTCCAAAAGAGAGGCCTTTGCGTGCCGCTAAGCCTTCAGTCACCCAAGAAATGCCTGTGCCTTTCAGAGAGGCAGGGAAAGATTAGCAAAGAATAAAAGGAATCTGTTCAGAATCAGAGCTGGAATGCAGGGATTCCATAAGCCTAGTATTTACCTTAGTTCACTCAATTTTGACAAAATCAGAAACATTTTCCTGCTTCCAGCACCCCTAGTGAGTGAGACCGTAACCACTCCTCACCAAAGGAAATTACTTACCAGCAGATTCTTGGGGTTACGAGTCTGATAATAGTCTTACCTAAGGTCTCCCTGAAAGATGCTTTCCATCCCCTGCCTGCTCCAAAGAAGTCAGTGTTAAACACCAGGAACAAGTTATTACTGGAGCTCTTAATATTCGGAGGCAGTTCTGAGCCACAGAATTTCCCAAGGAGAGGAGCATGGGTGTCTGAGCCATCATATACAGCCACATAATCTTTGTAGCAGGAGGGAGATATTTCAAGCTGGAAGCTGTTGAATCTGTAAAATACACATGGAGCTTTAGGTATCACACTCTCATTTCTATTCCTGTGTTATGTGTGTTTTTAGTGCTTAAGGAAAGGTCCAAGTAATAGCAATAGCCAAAGCCATACACAGACAGATACCACAAAACATTTCTTTTAAGGCACAAGCAAGCAGAACTATTAACTGCATGGCAAAACACTCCAGCCAATCAACCTCAAAGAAATAGTGACCCTCACCTGCTGGGCCACTTGCAAGGCAAACTGTCAGCACACCTCAGCTTTCTGTGAAGCAGCAGACCTCCCCTGTGCAAACATACCCTCTCTCACTTCCGCAAATTGCTCAGCCTGCAATTTCCTTGGGCACATGAGGGGCGTATAAAATGCAAGCTCAGAGTGCAAACCAGCTGGGTCTTCCGCTTAGTTGGGAAGTGTTCTCTTAATTCACAATCAGCATATATGTTACAGAAGAATGTGTCCATCTTTTAATTTCTCACTGGCAAGGTTTTGCGGCAGCCATATCCCTCTTTTAGGCAAGACAGCACCCACTCAGAAGTATACTCTTTCTGGGTGGGTATTATTACTTGGGCTGTAAAGTGATTCCAATTCTAAATTCTAATTCTAAAAGAATTCTTTTTTTTCTTATATCAACTCACAGGAGTCTCATAACTCATCAAAGGCTGACAGCATTTAACTAAAAGCATGAGCTGCATTTTTACAATTTCTTAGTCCTCTTGGTAACCAAAGCGGGAATTTAAAATTGTGGTGATGTTTTGCACATAACAAGTTACAGAGGAAGATGTAAGGGAGCCTGAGGTTGGTAAAGGTGGCTTCAGTAGCCATTTCTCATTTTAGTTCAGCTTTCCCCTTGGAAAAGGAAAGACAGAGAGAAAATTGTCAATAATTGCTGCCTTTAAGTGGAATCAGAGACCCCTCTGTCCCCTTGATGACAAGCTGAACTTGGATTACATACTTGAGCGCCACTACTTTGCCATATCCAACTGTGATGTAGTATGAGCAGTTCATGTTGTTGTGATAATCAAGAACTGAATGGGTTGGACTGCTGATAACACCAACAGAGCCATTGAAAATGCCACCACAAGCTGTAGGGGAAACAGAAAAAAGAGTGATTAGTGTCTGAATACTAGCTTGGTCCTAATTCTCATATTTCTTGCAGGAGTTAAGCCATAAGGAAAGAGAAGCCCTTGATAAATTAGGAGCAGTCTTCACTGTCATGCCTAGAACTGTTAAATGTGGAGATGTCTGTCAGGTTGTGCTCTGCAGTGGAAGGCTAGTCAGTATCGAAGTAACAGGTTGTTACTAGTCCATAGCAAATGGCAATGGCTCCGTGTTTGTGCAGTAAAAGACTGAGCCTGATTTCAAGTGTGCTGCAGTAGGACCAGGGAGCAGTGGGATGGGGTGGGTGTCCCATGCAGCAGCATAAGTGAGGTGTGTCTGGAGTAGCTCTGCACCCATTCTAGCTTGCCAAGAGAAACCTGGCTGATATGTAGGCAAAGACATTCCCTCACCCAAATCCTGGCCCCATGGAAGCCTCTCGAAGTTTGGCACTGACACAAAAGCAGCCACAATTGCGCACATAGCCCTGCCCCTGACTTTTCTGGAATAACTGTACATGGAAGGTCATCACCTCTCCACCTCCCGGCTGGGCTGGGGCATTACTGTAGCATTTGTTCTGTGCAGAAAGGCAGAGAAGAGTCGCCAGGTATCACTAACCATGGGGACTGTTCACCTTGTTCACCTCGTGCTGGGACTTGCCAGCAGTGGGGGGGGGGGGCTGAGTTGGAGGACAGCATACTTGCTCTCTGGCTGAGGAGCTAGTTAAACTCTGCAGCTGTGAACTAAAGACACTGCTTGGCTCCTCAGGGTTTCACACCATGGATGCTGGGGAGGCCAGGATGTGGCTAATGTTTGTTCCCAGCTTCAGTGCTTGCGGGAACAGAAACTATTATAAAACCAACTCTAATCTCCATTGTAAGCTTCAGCCTTTATTTTATAATCTTAACTTGGCAAAAAAACGTTTCCCTGCGTCCTGTTGATAAATAGCTCAAAGCCACACACAACTTTTCATGTTTTAAAGGACATGCCATTGCCAAGGCCAGCACCTTAACCAAAGGCAGTCCCACACAGGGTGCTGCTGGACGCAGAGCCCCTGGCTCCTCAGCTGGCGGCCTGGAGCACTGGCAGATAAAGGACAGGAGCTGGAGGATAAAGAATGAGCGTTATTCTACAATAGGAGGGGGAAGGCTTTTTCTTTTTTTTTTATCCAGCAAACAATACAACTAGAGGGAAGAGGAATGTTAATTGCTAGAATCTGCTTTGTGTACAGCAACAATCTAATAAGGCTGCAGTCATCTTTCTCAAATGTCAGAAGTCACAAGTCAGATAGCAGCAACTGACTTGAGTGAGTTATGAAGGTCTTTTCCATGAGTAACTGCACATTGTCATTTCTCAGTGCCATTGCCTCTGTTTTATCTGTATCAGGCCATTCATTTTACATAAAGAATTTAGCCTTATGCTTTTTGCTGTGGCTTTGAACATGAGGAATATATTAAGGGAAATACCAAAGTTAAGAACTCACACTTCTCTCTGCAGTTAGAAAATGAAATAGCTTTCAAAAATCAAAGTACTGTCTCTATAAGTTAAACCTAGAAAATACTAAAATTGATTGTGAAAATAAAATTAATCTTTTGGGATATTTATATTTGTGCAGATATAAATTCTAAACTCAGTTGGAAGCTTCTTTGTTTAATACATATTTACTCTTTTAAACAAAAGAGATCTCACGTGAATGACAAAAATTTTTGGTGAAAATATTTATTAAAAAAGAAAAGTATACCTAGATCCCAATTTTTATTTACATTAATACCTGGCACTGCAAAAGGGTCATCAAATGGAGGCATATAGCTGGATACATTTAAAGATCCTGTTCTGCTTCCCGTGTTGTATAACATAGTTTTAGTATAACTGAGAACCAGACCATTCTCCTGTATGTGATAAAATCTTTTACATTAACTCAGTTAAATAAACTGGTGATGTTTCTCCTTAAACATTATTTTAAAAAAAGAAACAAAACCCAAACAACAAAAAAACCTGCCAAAATGGGTTGCATTTCTTTTCTACAGCAAAGGAAAACTGTTTCAGTTTCTGACTTGGTCTGTTGTAGTGTCTTGAAATGAGAACTGTGAGATAACACATCAGTCAGTGACAACATGCACCAAACAGTCCTGTGTCCGGGTCCTGAGAGCTCTCCCGGGCAAGTGAAGAGGGAATATGAACCATCTACATCCATCTAAGATATTCCCAATGTGAGGTACAGTATTTCCTATGCTGAACCATTATCCAGCCGGAATATTTCCACCGCCTAAAGCACAGGACAGTGGCTACTCACCAATTGCTCTGTATCTGGCCTGGAATCCAAAGCCTGCAATGTGGGAGTCGGTGTAGAAGTTGAGCAGCACAGGTCCAAAGACACTGACTGGGGCAGGGAGCTCATTACCACAGAGCGTGATGAGAGGATGTGGGGTAACCCTCGTCCCACTGAAGATGCTTATTCCATCATAAAGACAAATTCTGCTCAAGAGTGCTGGGGCTGCATGGACATATAATGCAGAAGTGTTAGCAGCATATTTTCCATGTGATATACTGAGCTGTAAGTATATAGGTCTCACACAGAATAAGAATTAAATTTTATATTACTTTCCATTTCAGGATCTGGGATCTCATTTGCTTGCTGAGGAAGCAAAGGTCAATTTTTAAAGTGCAGAAAAACTGAGGCAGAAAAAGGTGAAGACACCTTGTATATAAGACATCAGACCGGTCTCATTCAATACATCCTATCATCTGGAAAAGGCTCCAGGCCCCTTAAGTTTGTGGGAGTTCATATTTGAGTGAACACCATCTATGAGGAGATCAGAGGACCTAACAAAAGCATGGATCTCCTCTGCACATCAAAGCAATGTGCCTTTTGTTACAGGCAACCAACTGCCTAGTATTTCTTTCCCCTAATGTAGAAGTCAGCACTCAGTGCAGGGAATTTTAAATCATTAAGAGTGAGAATTTGGGAAAATGAAAAAATAGTCCATATACTAACATGTTTCAGAGCTGACTTCTTTCTCTCTGAATTCCCTCAAACTTTGGAGTACCTAAACCCACATTCTTCAGCTTGACTCAGAAGACAAAAAAATGTAAATTTAATCTTGCATTTCGCCAGTGAAATGCTGCAACTGTGGCAGTCAGTGGAGATTTGGAGATGACTGAGCAATAGGAAAAAACCCAAATATTTTCAAGAGCAATCTGCTTTAGGGGGCAAATTGGTGTGGATATTAGGGTGAGTGAAAAGCTGCCCATTCAAAAGCACCAAGAAACACAGAAATGGGGAATGTAGCATTCCATTATTTTTCCCCCTTGGTATTTAGTTTCTCCTTTGCAGTTAGATTTCTGGAGGAATGAGCCATCCTCTCTGACTCCCTGCCCTACCTTCCTGACTTTCTAGCGACCTCACCATTTGCAACCAGATTCAACTGAGGCGAGAGGTCTCAAATGTATTAAGTTCATATAAGTTTCATGAAGGTCAGTAGCTGAGTTACGAGTGCCAGAGGAATGTCCCCAAAGGACAAGCTGTGCTTTCAGTGTGAGGGCGGTGAGTTCGGGCAGAGACCTGCTGAGCACCAGCCACGGGGCCCTGGGAGCTCAGAGCCATGTCACCACCTCCCTGCCCAGCTGGGAGCCATAAGCATGGGGAGAGGTTGGTGGCACCCAGGGTGGTACCACCAAGGGAGCTACGGTGGGAGCTAGAGAGGTTTTCTATCATGTGGGAGCAAGAAGGGAGCCCCATGGGCTATGCAGGAAAGCTGGATTAACGCTGTCAGTGAAAAATACAGCATACATCTACTGAAAAATGATAATTCATTAGTTGTTATGCTTATAGAACAACTTGATGTTTTCTTTGTCTTCTTCATCATCATTTAGAAGCATAATGGAAGCTGGGGTGTCACATGTTTATTGAGGTTGAGTTATCATGTCTAGCAATCTGTTAGCAACAATGGGGCAGTTACTTAAACTGCAAAGGATTAATAGGGAATTACCTAAATTTAACAGGAGAGACACTGAGACTACTGTTGGCAGCAGAGTGATTCCTGCAGATTGTCCAGTCAAAACAAGCTGCTTCCTAGTGTTGTAGGAAACAGGATGACTTGTATTGAACAGGATGACAAATAGAATGGAGTGATAATTCTGTTTCACAGGAACAACAGAGTGATCCCAGCAGTCAGATATATTTTAGATCCTCTCTGGAGTTTTAATTTAAAAATTCCTTCTCTCAATGAAGACAATGTATTCTAACATGCTTTACAATTATGCCAATAGGGAAATACGGTGCTTGTCTGACTCTAATAAGAGTAACTAAGCTGAAAACAACCAGCCACATCAGATAGCTGATTACAATGTTAATAAAATAATTAATTAAAAATATTCTTCATGTCCTACCCTATTATGAGAATACTTGATAATATGATGCAAGTAAAAAAACCAATCAATTTTAAAATAAAAAGAAATGGAAATAAAAAAGAAATGGAGACAAGTGCAATTTCAGAATGGAACAGATTTGAGAAAGCAACTCAGGTCTTTTTCTGAAAAGACTTTGGAGAAAGGCGTGAAGGGAAATGGATTTCTCAGCAAAGCAAAGGTCCACAATACCTGTCACAAGTCATTTCAAACTGCTGCACTGGAAAGAATAAGATGGTTGACATAGGACTGTAAGCAAAAAGCTTAATTTCTAGCTTTGAATCCTCATTGTTTGGGCGGATATAATTTATGACCCATGAATCCTGGCAGGACTGATGGTTGTTTGATCTCTATCCTGTAACTCATTCTCTTGTTCACACTTTTCCTTAATTTCTCACCATACTAAATGCATTATTCCATAAATAATCCCCAGCCTCAGATTCCTCTATTCTATCTCCTCATGTCATACTTCCAGCCTCTACACATACTCAGCACATCATCAGAGATTCTTCTCTGTGATTTATTTCCTCTAATTCTATCATCTTAGATCTTTTCTAGACCAATTTCTGTCCCTTGGACTACAATGGAACAGCTTTCACAAGTCTCCAGAGATCTTTCATAGCCGGATGTCAGACCCACAACCTCTTTGAGCTGACAGGCACTTTCCACATAGCTAGCACTGTTTTTCTTCCTAGAACCTTCTTTACTAAAAGCTTTTGCTCATCCTTCTGGTATTACTGTAGTCTCTCTTCCAATTCATCCATGAGGATTCAATGAGACATCTCCTCTCCTGTCTTTCTCTCTTTATCTCCACATTAGCTCTGTATAATCTCGTTTGCAAGGACAGATGCAACTACTATCTCTATGCTGATGACCCCATAAGTCTACTTCCCTCCTCCAGGCCTCTATCTGTTCAGGCTAAAATCTTATTTCTGTCTCTCAACAAACCCATTCAATAGGACAGCTTTTTCCCCCTCTCAAGTCTTCACTTGCATCTTCTTTCTTTACAGCCTCATCATTTTCCCTGCCCTCATTAGGTCTGTGTCTATGGTTTGGATCTCTCTGGGTCTTCACATCCAGGCTAGATGTAAATATTGTCAAGTGTTTCCAGTTATTATTTTTAAGATAAATTCCTTCCTATTCTTCCATATAGCTATGACTCCCACCTGAGAAATAGTGGGTTTTCCAACATGGATACTATACCATTTGTTCCTCTAGCCTCAGCAATATTTCTTCCAAATACTGCTGGAGGGATCAATTATTTGGCCTGATGTTATGAACATAACCCTCTTGCTTTGAATTGCTGCCTATGTTTGCTTTCAAGGCCTTTCGTTTTCTATCTGTACTCTATTATTTCTTGGTACTGCTCAGCACTGATACATTGACTCCTGCCTCCAAAGTTCACATGATAAGAGCTTCAGTTGTCCTTACCTTGCATTTTGAAATACACCTTTGTGTTGTTTGCTTTCCATTTAGCAGAAATTTCTGTCCAGTCTCATTATTCTCCATAAAGTCGTTGATTTGATATGATGCCTGCACAAAAACCTTGAACAAATTTGGGCCCCTAACTATCTGATCCCTAATAACAATGTCCTCTTTCCATCTCTCTGTTTATAACCATAGACTCTGTTTCATTTTGTATTGACGCAGAACCTGTCTTTTTCTTGAAGTTTGTAAAACGTAAAACAATGAGGTTTTGGTTCACAGCTGTAGTTTCTGGTACAAATGGTAATACAATTAATAATTGCAAATGTAGGAGAAATATTACGCAGATATATACTGGTAATACAATTAGTAATTACTAATGTAGGAGAAGTATTACACAGATATATACTCCTGCGCAACATATTAACCAGCTCCATAGCACAAGATACTATTTTGAAAGCAAGGAATTACAAGTCTTTCATATATATATATATACTCTTTCAAAATAATCTGTTGCAAAACTTGTCTATTTTCTGAATTGCCTAGTAACAACTGAGAAAGCAGATAGAGAAGACTCCAAAATGAAGCTGTGACCCTATCCCAGATTGCAAAATTACAGTTGCATGTTTAAAAAAAAAAAAAAGGAGAAATAAAAAAGCTATTAAAACATTTTTCAGGTCGACATGGTATCAACACAATGCAGTTGTTTTGTATGGACAGAGTATAAATACTACAGAATTCTAAAAGCAGATATTGCAGGAGGCCCACATCCATTTCCCCTAATTTTCCATGATTTGGAACTCAGACTTTATTGGATGTTATACTCATACTTGAAGAGTATTACAGCCATTTAATAATACACTACCATAGCTGTCAGAGGTGTATTTGTAGAGACATTCACCTGAATAAAGCTTATGAACAAAGATGGATGTGATTAATTATTTCTTAGATAGTAAGTCTACTACTAATTCTAATATGTTAGATTTGTGTAGAACTTTGATCCAAGGAGGGATGACAGATGGAAGACATTTATCACTGTTGCAGAAGTGGGGCTGAGAAAACAAACTCACCCCCATTTGTTTGGTTCTTTATAAAATAACCAAACATGACAATGCAGGTGATACTACAAGAAGCAAGTGGCAACCAATGCAACTTCATGAAACAGGCAAATCAAAAGAAAGGTTCCGTAACCATATTCAGTTTGGCACAGGAAGAGACATTCTTCAGGCTGTAAGGAAATCACAGAGACTAAGCCAATCTCCATTCCTAGGTTTAATCTTGCCTATGTTTTGCTGCCTAAATCTTAAGTATCTTGTGTAAGCTATTGTCTATGGCTTCCTGTAATAGTCAATGGGTAAAGAGAGTGAGGGAGGCCTTCAGAAGGCAATTCATTCCACCTGTACAACATATTTGGCTTTGAGTTTAAAGCACTTTTCCACTTCACTATAGGAGGAGATAAATCTAGATGATAATCTAAATTAGGTGTCTATTTTGCGGGGCTCAAAGTCAGATAAAACCAATTTTTCTACCTACCAGGAAGCAGCAAATTTAGATTAAATTTTGATCACAAAATCAACAAATACAGTTTCCTCCAGTTCTTTCTTGCTCTGTTACTTGCTATATTTAGTGCTTAATACATATTTAATATTTAGTATATACATTTTTTGTTCATTTGGTTCCAGATACTGACATTGTATAACTGCTGTGGGTTAACTACCTCATTTGGAATCGTTCTTTATAATCAGAATAGGCATCTCATCATAATTGAAAACATAACTACTCTACAGCAGAGGTCTGTGACTAACCCATGAAGTCATTCAATTTTGTACCAATGTGTCACTGCACTATAGCCAATTACATTCTGCCTTCTAATTTTCTGGAAAAGATATCTCAACCAGTTAAAGTCAATGAGATATGTATGCCTTACAGGCATTATTTTAGATACTTCATTTCATTACTAAACAACCATGAAAAAAACAATTGGATTTCTTTTGAGAGGTCAAATAGGTAGTAAATTATGTTAATTGGACATGTAGCTAAACTTAAAAAACCCAGTCCAGAACATCTGTACTAGTATGGTTAAAATTTTAAAGGCCATATTCAGCAACAGTCTAAGCAGGTGCAATGCTTCCTTGCATATGGAATAGCTAGAAATGTTTTTAACAAATGCTGTCAAACATTGTCCTGCCTTTGCAAAAGAACTAAGGGAGTTCACGCTGGAAACCCTTAGGCACATGTGTTAAACATATTCAGTGGGACAGCTGAGCATACTTTTTCACTTCTGCGTGACAGTCTGCAAGATAGTGGTTTCAATCTTCTTTCCAACTTAAACCCAGGCAATTTCTCTTTGCTACAGGGTTGTGTTTTAAGATTTTGTGAAAAATATTAATAATCAGCTGCTGGAGAGTGTCATATTTCCATTTTTATAACCAGATGACCTTTAGGTCATATCCACAGTTCTTTTCTTTCATATGACTGAGGACTTTTAGTTTGTGTAGCCTAAGGAAGCCTATAACGATAAAGGAGCAAATTGGCCTGCAAGAAGTAGAATATTTTTAGTAGTTATTTAGGTCTATGTTTATTTTTATGTCTGTATCATTCACCTCTTTGCTTTAACCTTCTTAATAATAAAAGCTTTAATCCATTTATAAATTAACTGAATGCACAGACAGAATACAGACCAGTAATGTACTCACAGAGGTGTAAAAATTGGCATCATCTGATTCAGCCTCATGTTTAGTGTGTCTGCTGAATAACAATATCTTCTACATGAAGAAATTATGTCATTTCTGTGGTTTACATTTCATTTAAAAAAAAATCTTAAAGTAGCGGTTTGTATTAGGATATGAAAAAAATATTTCAGATAGATAGAATCATAGTCAAATAAAATCTTTGCCTCAGATCTAAATTAAGTTTGGACCATAATACTTTTGAATTCAAAGTAGTTTGAAAGCTTAAAAGGAAAATAAAAGAAGCATATTTTCTGACTTTATTGTTTGGTCTGAAGAAAAATTCAAATTACACACCCCAGCTTAGTAACAAATCACTCAGAAATCTCTTTGTCTAGGTGACCTCAAGAGAACCAAATTAAGATGGCCTTAAAATATGTGATGCTACCCAAGTAGTTTGGACATACTGATTCCTCTGTGTTATCATGACATCTCCACCCATAAAAATTTGGTCCTATCAAAGTTGGGAAAGTTTTACCATTCACACCAATGAGACCAGGATATTATACCTGTTATTTCTTGGCTAAATGCTGCCAAGTTTGAAAAACTCAAGAGGGACTTTTGTTCGTGGGTATATACAGTGTAACAACTTTTACACGTTTTCAGTTACTGTAGTCTTTCACCTAGTTTCCCATCTATATGTTTGTACATCCTTGTAAAACACCCGAGTATATTTATATCCATTTTATCAGTAAAGGAAACAGAAGCACTGAAAAGCAAAACAGCTGGCCTAAGATCAAAAAGGTTAGGCAGGAACAAAGACCAAATTGGCCACAGACGCTTTTATACTCCAACCACCCAGCAAATTCCTGACTTCATTGCTGCACAATATTCAACAGGTGAGATCTAGCTTCACTCTTCTGGAACACTTCAGTGACACAAAACTGAACCCCGGAAACTATCTCTGTAAATGTTTGGCTGTAAATGATTTTCAGAATGGACCAGCAAATTAAACCATCAACCATTTTCCATGATAGAAGACTTGCATGTTTTCAAGTAAGAAGTTACACTTCATAGTACATACTGAAATTATGAAGTACCAGTTACCTTCCAAGTGGAAAGTCTCAAACTCTAGGATCACCAGTGACTGTGGTCCCTGGTCTATGATATAACTGCAGTTCAAGTTGTTATCATACTGACTAGGGTAGTTAGGAGAGACGATACGACCTGCAGGGCTGGTGAAATTTACTCCGCATCCTGCAAACATAAATTAATAAGACACAGTTATAATCCAGGTGATAACATCATTCCAGTTTTGCATTGAGAAAACCAATAATGTACACAAGGACCTCATCTCTCCTTAACAGGCTGGTCAAAAAATCAGGGGGAGTAGTATGTATCATGGTAGCAAAAGTAGGTCTTACACATACACAGAGCAGTGGTTTTGGGAAAAACAGGGCCTTCCTGCCTACAGCTTCACACAGTATCTTGGAGTGTCTTGGATAAGACCAGGCCATAGCCCCTCAGCCCACTGAACAGAAGGACAGAGCACTGCCGTTCTTATGGGTTTGGAACCTGCACATTTCAAAATTCCTTAGTACATACAAATGTAGCTGAATTGGATGTGGCATTACTGGGGGGACATCAGCAGTTTAGCCTCATTTGAAAAAGCCCATGTTACCCAAGTGGCACCATTCTTCCTTCGTGCCTGACAGCCAGGAGGATGCAGTCTGCTGCAGGGCAATCTCTGGGTTGCTTTGCTATATCCAGAGGCAGGAAAGGTTTGCCACCCAGAACTTCTCAAGCACACAGAACTGTTCATTATCATGGAGCTCCTTCTGATCCTAATGATTGCATGGCCTTGGGGTTTCTCTTTATTTTAAGCCACAGGCTTAAAAGAGTGCAGTGCACAGTGAGATGCCGGTATAAGATTAGGAACAGACATATGAAGCCTGTGATTGTCTCCACTAAGAGGTTGTTAGTTGTTACTGACAACATTAGTGCAGCCATTATAAAAACAAAATCAATTTCAGTTCAGAATTCTGTATACTTCAATAGTGTCTCCATCTAAGCACTTAATTTCTCACTGTTTTAATCTGAATCCAGTGAAAGGAAAGTGGTTTCCTTTGGCAGCATCCTACAGAAAAAACCCAACCAACCAATGGCAATTGAGCACTGCCTCCTACACTTCTGGTGGGTTTGACCCTCACAAAGCACATACTGTGGTTAAAGAAATGGAGAGGCCCACCCAAGAAATGCCACTTGACCTACACGAGATGCAAATACAACAAAGCAAAGCAAAGCAAAGGCCAGAGCAGGTGGTGAGGAGCAATTTCTTCTCCTGAGAGCAGTTTATGTGAAGGGCATGGGCTACACCATACACAGGAGAAATTACCGCAGTTTCAGCATGTGCCTTGAAAAGAAGAACAGAGATAAAAACTCTACAGGAGCAGATCCTTTTTCCTTTTTAAGATTATAGGTTTAGCTTCCAAGCAGTTTAACTACAGAGAAACAAATTCTAAAAATTTAAAGCCTATTCATTTCTTGTCGGCACACTGAAAAGGCAAAGGTGGCTAAGAATAACTACAAAGTTACAGCTGCATGGAGGATCTTTGGCAAGTCCAACACTGGAGCACACAGTAGCTCCATTGCGTTCAGTAAGGAAACTCTTGGTTTCAAAAGCTGGGCAGAGGCTTCAATGCCTTGTTGGACTGATGTCTGAATTTCTACACACAGATCAAACTAATCCAAAATGGACTAACAGAGCAGCCATCTGGCTTTAATATTACTTACTGCTTATGAAAGATGCAGAGAAACCTGGCCCAGGAGCATCCTGAGACTGAAATACTGTAGTTATCACATTGTTTGGAGCAACAACAGGATCAGGAGCTGAACTTCCACATCCTGTGGTTAACAAAGCTGCTGCTTCTTCATAATTTCCTCTCCACACCTGACAAGCCCAGATTGGAAACAATTTAGTGTTTTCAAAGCCCATGTAGTTTGTGGGAACCCACCAGGAATTGCATATGCAATTGTTCTTTCCATAGACTTAGCATAGGATTCATCTCACGCTGAATCTTAGAGATCTAAATTGGGGGTAATCACTCTCCATTCACTCTACAGTCAGTGGAGACAAAAACACTTCTCCAAGGAGTGAATCACAATGAATAACTTAGGTTGCCAGGGACCTCTGGAGGGTATCTGGACTTCATTTGCTCAGACCCCTGCTGATAGCAAAGCCAACATAGATCAGGTTCAGGGAAACAGAGAAAAACATTTTGTGCACATCATTACCTATCTCCATTTCGTTTCTGCTAACTTATCTCCATACACCCTGTGAATATGAATATCTATGTATACAATGAATTATTAAATGCAATCCTTATATTATTCATAAGTCAATAAAAACCAAAGCTATCATGCTAGGGTAATATAGAGGCATCAGACTGGAAGATCTGTATCCTTAATATCTAGTCTTGTTAATCAAAAATTATTCCCATTTTTTGTTATGTTACATTCACTTGTTCAATGACAACTATCAAATCATGTAGAGAGTTAACAAAATAATATCATTCACAAAAATATAATAAAGAAATATATATATATTACTTCAACTGTACCAATAGCCAATTTAAGTTCAATCAAACCATGCATTCAAGAAGCACATGCAGGTTTAGGTAGGTATTTCAGTGAAACCGTCTTCAGGTAATTACTTAAACTTGAGGCTCACAGTTTAAGCACTGAATTTCAACACACATATAAAATGAAACATAGGCATAAATGTTTGGTGTCTCTGAGTGCTTAAATAATTTCAGGATGTTTATTGCCAAGGATTTAAAACATCTGCTTCAAGAAAAAAGAAAAGAATTATTTACTCTGATAATAAATTTATTCTTCATCGTTGTGTTTGAACAGTTTTTTTACTGGTACTTTATACTAAAAATATATTTTAAAAATAATATTTGATTTTTAAAAGAATGTGTTTGAAAGCAGTCTAGTGGCACTAGAACAACTACATGAAATTGTGATTGCTCTAAGCAACCATCCTAGAAAGGGTTACCCAAGGGTTAGTCTGTAAGTGTTAGGCATGTGAATCACCTCATTCATCTGGCCAGGTGTTTGAGGCAATGGATGCTTAAATGATTAATATAAACAGTCTGTGGCCTGGCCAAGATTTTGCAAAGTCACTGTTGATTTTGGATTCCTCTTTTTTCTTGCTCAGCTTGGAATGAATGGAAAAAACTTACACCTGTTCCACATTTTTTCATATCCAGACACCTTCATAAGTCTCAAATTGGACATTCAGAAATGGAGGTGGACATCACCAAAAATTTCAGATTTTTTGCTATGGAGAAAAACTCCAGTTGACATAGTTTTGACCATGTCATTTAGGACAGTTTAGAAATTTGAAATTAAATCACCTTAACTGGGTGGCATTAAGACTTTCATAATAGTAAAATGTATTGTAACATATTACACCAATTAATCAGTGGAGTAGGCTATGAAAAGACAACTCTAATAGTATTTTTTTCTACAGCCTTAAAAAATGAGTGCAACTGTAGTTTGTAAGTTAGTAGGTATAGATCAGATGTACAGCTGCTCAAGTCTTCCTACATGTCAAATTATGTTTGCCCTTTATTTCAAGTGGGAGTTGTACTGCTGCAGAGAAAATGAGCACAAACCCACTGAACGTATGCCAAATGCCTGAGAAAAAAATGACACTGAAAAATTCAAAGCATGTCCACTCCATTCTATTGCTTTGAAAACAAGTGGCTCTTGACAACCTATGAAAGATAAGAATGCTATCTTTGTTTTTGAGATTAAAAAAAAGAAGAATTAGTGCAACTTGGACAGTTTATACACTTATAAAGAAGTTTTGTAGAATTATAGTGTCACATTCCTGGTTTTTTTACTCACTGGAGTAATTGAAAAGGTCTTTTCATTACACTATATTTTCTCATTATTTCCTGGTTCTGAAGTCATAAGTAATTTTTTCATATTTTTCATTTTTGGGGCAGCATGTAGAGTGATGGGGATCCTGCTGGAGGTGGAATTTCAAGAACTGATAAAAATTAAAAATATATACAAGCCAGTTCTTAAGGCATACAGAAAATTGACTGTATTAGTACAAGGACTTCAGTTTATATTTCCTGAATTTTATGCCTTGACAATCCTAACCATGACAATTGCAAAACAGGATTCTGGAATCATGACTTCTTAAAGCACTGCTCTGTTGATCTAATACCAACAATTATTTTACCTTCACATAACTGTTCTGGCAGCTTCCATCACTATCTGGAACCTGGAAGTTACTGTGGAAGTTCATCTCCAAGTGTTTGCTTTCATGCGTAATGATGGTCCATGTGCATCTGGTGTTCACGGGAAAGTTTTGAGGCCAATGAGGAGACTTGATCATACCACTATCTGAATGAATGATTCCACCACATCCTGGAAAAAGTAGCAATAGGTGGGAGAAATGTTCAAATATTTCCCGTTGGTGTCAGCTTTGAATGATTGCTTGCCTCTGTGGCTGCAAAAGTGAGAGAGGAAAGCCCTGACATCCACTCAAACTTCATTTACCCCTCTTTCAATTAATGTTCCTTCTCCCACCTCTGCAGCAGGGAGGTGGTTACACTCTAGGGAAGGACTCTCTTTGTACTTCATTTTCTCTTCACAAGTTCCTTCTCCTTGCCAGTTCATAACCTTTTGCTCTGGTGGCAATTAGAAGTGAGTATTGCTTAGAGAGAGAGTAAGGGTCAGAAGTACATTAATGAGGAGCTTCTCTCAAGACCATGCAGGTTCTTTCCCACACCCCACAGCATGCACATCATGACTCACAGCCATTCAGGAAAGCACCCTAGGGAAAAAACCTCAATCTACTGCTGAATCCTTTTTTTTTTCACTCTGCAACATGTGAATATTGCAGTTCCACATGTGAATCTACTCAAGCTACATCCGTTTACCCAGGGCAAAATGGTGACTCCTCCTCCAGCCCAGGCAGCCCTGTGGATCTCAGTGGGATTATGGAGAGGGCTGACAAACATGCCTTTAAAAATTGTTAACAGATTCATTTATAAGGGATAGCTAGTCATGGCTCTGTGGCAGCTCATGTTCTTATACATAATAAGTTTAGTTAATTTGAAACATACTTGCAAATACCATGCCAAGAATAATTTACTAGGGCTATGTGTACAGTACTAGCAACCCATTATTATTTCAGAGATGATGTAGTAACAGGATGAATAAAGAGCAAAAAAAGGCTTATAACATTCTACTTTTTTCCTTCTTAGTTAAAAAATATATATTAGCTTTAAAAGGAAGACTTTATTTTTCATTCTTCTATGTTAGAATGGCAATTGTGTTTAGAAGGATATGAGGCCAAGTTTTGCTCATACATACAGAATGTAAACCCAGAGATTCTCAGTGGACAAATGAGAAGAAAGCTGAGGAAAGGAAACGAGGTATATAAAAAAAGAATTCTTCTTTCACAGAGAGAATACTGACTATGCACATTGCATATGTATGTTAGCGTCTACTACATCATTGAAGAGTGGCCTTTCTTGCACATGAAATCCCAGTGACAATAGGGAACAGCGTCAACAACCTGTGTGACAGTGTATATTCACACAAGCATGGACTATTGATATATTTAAGAAGACATTCCATCAACTGACTGTGTGAATAGTGCTAGATCATTAACCAGTGGAAAGCTGATCAGCATCAGCCAGAAAGTTTGCAGCTGGAGGTGACACTAGGAAACACATTGCCAGCTCTGTACTGAGGTAGGAAGGCACAATGAATTCTGCCCTGCCACCAGCCAGCACATCTACACTTGCCCTTAGTCATCTCCTGAAGGACAGTGTGCAAATGGTGAGCTACCTTTCCAACCCCCCTGCCCCAATCCAGAAAGATGATAATTTCAACAGAGGGAAGGTAGCTTTTTAAAATGTGCCAATTCAATCCTGCATGTGTACCACCTTCAAAAGTGTACCAACATCTCCACTAAAGTGGAAGAGTTTTAGGCTGTTTTCACATGTGCTCTTTGAGAAGTTCTGTCTGCCTCTCTGTTTTGAAACTGACCTCTTTCTAGTTTTAAGTGTTTAAACCAAATCAAACTGTGAAACAATTGTTACTCAAGATGTGAAATGTCTCATAGTCACTGACGATAGATAGCATTGCTGGGAGGATAATGGGCAAGATATCAATTTACAGACATCAAGAAACTGCCAGTGGGAGGCTTAAAAAGTACAAAATCAGTCCAAATTTCATTTCATTGTGTGAGATCAGACAACACGGGTTTAATAGTTGACATTTTTAGTGCTGGCTTCTCTCAGGAATGCTGAAGATGTTGGCATGTATTTCTGTTGTTCTTTAATGCAAACTTAATTAAAGAGGAGGAATCCTATTTCATTTTGTGGTTGAAAAGTGCTGTATAGGCATGATGTACTGTATGATGTTAGACCTGAAAAAATCAGTATTTTTTTTCTTACCTAGAGATTCTGCTGTCCATGTTGCATAAAAACCACCTCCTTGAATAGAGTGGTCAGAGTTAAAGATGATGACTAGCTTGCTGGAACCAGACCGAATAGTCCCAGGGGATGTGTTTCCACAATACTTTCCTATGACAGGAGACCCAGGAGAGCCGCCATTGAGGATAGTAACAGAGTCCCACTTACAAAGTGAATGATTTTCAACATGGAAGGCTGTAAAAGCAAGCTGCAACACACAAAAGCGACATTCAGAAGCTAACACTAGCCACACTAGCGGAGGGGTTGGAGCAATTCCAGCCAGATTCTGTAGCCATCCTAGCACAATGATTTCTGGGTATGCTCAGAAATCTGACCCTCAGTTCACCTTGATGCTTTCCTGCAAGTATTGCTTAGAGTCTTGCCACTATAAGTAACAGCAACTACTTGGCATGAAGACAGAAATGGAAGAGGAACACACAGGTTCAAAACTGGCATTATTGGGACTTAACCATGTGTTTGAAGCTAAGTATGTGGTTCAAAATGGTCTTGAATATGTACAGGTGTTGAACCACTTTCCTGCTCTCCAAGCTTCTCGTCATGAAATCTGAAGTTGCACATTCAAATATAAGTAGCTATGTAAGCCGAAAGCCTTGGATTTTTTTCTTCCTATTATTTTAAATCAGAATACTTAAGAGTTGCTAAAAAGAATGCTAGTTTCCATTAAATCTGAGAGAAACAGTTTCATGTTTGGTTCCTGTGGGCCTGGATGCATCACATAAATAGACGGGGCTAGGCAGGCAGCTTCTGACCCTGTCTACCTCCCACACTGATGCTGTTTGTCCTTGGAGCGATATGCACACAGGTGGGATTTCCAGTTCAAAGATTTAGATTGCTGACCTAGTAGACTCCTGGATTTGTTGATGTTGAAATACTGATGTACACTAATGACTGCCTGGCCCTCTTCCAATAAGTTTTTTTTTACCAGTTCCAGGACTGGGATCTTTGTGGAAAAGTTTAGCAAATACATAGTACTTCTTCCTGTAACTTTTGTGTGTATTCATTTCCAAAAGAACTCTGCCTGAGGCAAAGACCAAATACAAATTTAGCTCAAATGGTTTAAGTTCAGATCTTTACCAGCAACTGAAACTGGCAGCTTATACTGGAAAAGTTTAGTCTGCCTTCACTGAGGGGGCTGCTACTCAGTTCTTTTAAGATAGAAATCTACTTACATCTGATTAAGACTAGTTCTGCTTTAAACAAATTTGTGGATTAAATAGAAATTTTGTGTTCTACTAAAATAATCCTGTATTCCCTGAAGTAAGAATCTAGGCAGTGGTCAGAACATCATGTAACAGAATAATTAGGACTGAGTTTGCATTTCTAAGAAACACCTTGTAGCTGTAAATAAGGAAAACTTGATAGGGAAATTAGTGAAAAATATTACATATGAAAATCTGCAATGTGTCTTTACAAAATTGCTTTTCAGATATTTTTCTGACCTGGACTGCAAATGTCACTGATTGGACATGTTCTCCAAACGATCAGTCAAATAATTCAATGAGTGAAGTTTAGCACTGCTTGATCATAAAGGTGCTTAAACTGGTCTCTCAGCAGTTTGGCTCAAGAAAGTAGCACCTCAGGCAGCCTGTTAATAATTGCTGGGAAATAAGAGTAGCATCTCATTGATGTGATTTATACCAGCGATCACATTATCTTCCAGACTAACCATTAAGAGACAAAAGTAACTTTCTAGTGGCTTGTAACTTTTCTGCAGAGATGAGAAAACTTCAGCCTCATGTTTGTTCTCATGATACTGAGAATATCCATGCACATCTAACGACATGATTTATTTTAGTTTCCTAAACATAGAAAGTAATTGTTTAAAGGAGAAGTGAGTGCTATGTTTTGAGGTCAAGTTAGACTAGGATCCTTCTGCTTTTCAAAAAGCACAATCATCTAGTTTGGTTGTGTTACCTTCATTTCCCCCTCTTTCTTAGGTAAGGCTGATGGGGAGATGTTTCATTCTTCCACATTTCTGATTTTCCAAATTGTCTCAAACCTGTTCATCAAGACTCAGAGGGTGTTTCTCACACTGCTAGCTGCTCACACAATCATGACATTGTGTTACTCACAGTGATGGTTTCACCTTCAGGGGCTTCCAACAACCAGGAGCAGCGATTCAGATTGCTGTAAGGTTCTGGGTAGTTAGGACTTGAGATAACTCCCCTTTCACCTGACTGTATACCACCACAGGCTGAAGAAAAAAAGTAACATTTCAATACATTTTAGTAACTGAACACTATAATCAAATGAGTGGAAGATTATTCAGCTTGTAACAGCACTAAAATATGTTTAAGTTGGACTGATATAGGTAAGGATGAACAATTTCTCTGGGAAAATCCAAGTTTTAAAATCTGTCATTGAATAGTGAGTAAGCAGATGTAATGACCTTGAAACTTTGCATTTATTCTGATACTTAACATAGCTCTGCAAAACCTTTGCCAGCTGACACAGCTGCCTCTTCCACCTTATCTTCCATTTATTTATCTCAGACTCCTAAGCAAACCAGTGCCGTTCTTGGACCAACACTATCAAGTCAAAAACTTGCTGATGTGTCTAAATAAGCACCAAGGCTAAATCCAGCTGTGACAGGAAGAATAGTTGTGCTGGCATGTAAATGGCAAAGTGGTGTAATTTGCACTGATATGGCTTTAAGTGGATTTCAAAATGAGTGCAAAGGTTCAACCAGCAGAATGCATTTCAGCCACTCTGGAGGCCTATTTGAAGTAAGTCAAACTTGGCTGGTGTTACCTGTTACATCCCTATTCCCAAGAGCAACCGGCTGTTCTGAGTGTTGTACTGCATTGCAAAAACTCAAATGCGGTTCAGGGAATGGGAACAGTGAGGCAGCAAATAAATCTGAAAGTTCAATTGCTAGCATATGTTTGCTTTTGATAGATATAAATAGTGGCAGGCACTGTGTAACTTTTGAGGACCTCTTTGAGAGTTAATCCCATAGTGTGTATTCTCAGTATCACCAAATGAATGGCAACACTCCCTAGAAGTGCCTCATTCAGCAAGGGCAACAGTCTATCAAGCCATTTACCTTCAAATGTGTAATGGGCCAAGAATCCTTTATCTTCTGTGTTTTCATCGCTTACAAAGTGTACCCAGATCTGGGGGGCAGCTATGACTAATGGCACAGATGGTGCAGCCTGACCACAAAGTCTGGCTATTAGCTCTCCATCAGCATCACCTGAGTAAAGAAAGAAAAAAAAAATACACTTTTTGAATCCTAAAAGAGATACAATAACGTAAATGAATACATAGGGCAAACATGCATTTCATTTTGACTAGAAAACAGAGAAAAGTACATATCACACTTAATAACTGGCTATTTGTTATGGGTATAGGTAGAGTGCTGCAGTTCATTGCTGGGATCTAAATCTCGATAACGAGGAAGTTCTCTCCAAAGCTGTATTAATGATCCTGTTAATATCTTGGGCTCCTTCTCTCCCCTCCCTGCCGTCCTGCACACTTTCATTTTATATGACTCATCAGACCCGAAAACACAGAAAGTGCCCCAAAACTGCAAACGTTTTGGGGCAGAACAGTGGGAAAAGATGGCCCAAGGACCTGATCACGAGGAAGCCTATTAGGCCTATGTGTTTGTGACATCCTCATTAAAGTCAACAGGAATTTTGAGTTTTCTACCATATAGTGATGTGCTTCCTCCGTGAACAAGCTGTCACTGCTGTATTAATAGTGGGCATCTCTTTCCTAGGGAGCTCAACATACTGTTCTCTGTATGGCAAAAAATGCTCAAATTTGCACATCATTTGCTCAAATCATTGAAACCTAAAAGGAAAGCACAACATGGGACATTGCACTTCTGTGACACTGAATGTTTGCTCGTGTTGGTGTAAGATCTTATCCATCACATTGGTAAAAGTATCAGCTTCTGTTTATTTCTGACATATTCTCAGGAGAAGGAAAATAAGCGTAATGGTGCTCCTCACGACATCCAAGCAACGCCATGGCTAAGTTTGCTTCTCTAATAACAGCAGGCTGCCGGTCTTCAAAGTCTCCATTCAAAAGCAACTCCTAGCTCCACGCGGAGTGGCAGGCTGTTCTTGTGAAGAAAGCAGTAGAGCAAGAGGAAGAAACTTTGGGCACTTTTCAAAGCCCTTTCACAGTTATTCCAAGTAACATGGCTGAGTAACTTTATCTTTCTGTCATATACAGTGACACAGCCACTATTTGAAATGCCTTGAAGCACAGGGATAAAAGGTGGCATATAATAAAATTCTATTAATGTAAATTACACAGAGAAATGCTAAAACCTGTCTTGTTAACATGCACTAAAAATGATAGTGAGCTGTACAAGCAGAAGATGTTCATGATAAATTATGGCTTGGGAAAATATAGTACTAACTACTTTGAGCATTAAAATGTGAAGTGTACTTCTTGTTTTTTGCACTTCTTACAAGGTGATTGACTATGTGACAGATGTAACCCAGGTTACTCAGTCTCTACAGTGTGAAAAATTACACCAATCACTGCTTTCAAGAATGGCCAGCTGGCCAGAGATCTAGACTGTTGATAAACAGAAAATGTAAACAGAAAGATTGTGCTGTAAGATTTGGTTCAAACTGAGGGAATGGTCCAAAAGACAAAATCAAGACTCTTCCACAAAAGCCAAAAGTTAGTTAAGAGTATATTTCACTGCAGCAATATGCTCAACTGTACTACCACATACAGACTGCATGCACATGCCTGATAATTTAATAACTTAATATAAAGACTTATTCTAAGAAATTTCAAATATTTGTTTTACCTTTTTAGTTTAAAAATTTCTCAGTGAATACACAAAGTCAATTCCACTTTTTTTTTCATTCAGTAGCATTAAGTGTGTTGCATGGGTAACTCAAAAGAATTTTACACATCTCAGTTTCATTTGGGGTCTCTCGGGTGACTTACTGTTGAATTGGACCTTTCTCCAATTTCACATCTGCTGTGTTGAGAGTCTTAAACAGCACCTGGCTGAGGTTAGCGATATTCTGCACTATTTGCATCTCAGTGTTCATTAAATGTTACTTGTCAGCGTACACAGCTGAATTAGGGCATTCTGCCTTTGTCATGACACTGGTTGTGAAACTGAAGATCCATTAATATGGCCAAAATGAACATTACTATTTAGATGGCAAAGCTGTGTAGAGCAAAATAAGACTACATTTTTGACTCTTTCCTTTGATTTTGTTGCCTGGAGGCCTGAGGTTCACAGTAAAGTGAGAGTAGTGGGAACTAATGAGTAATGGACCAGATATATTTTATTATTTGTTTCTCTGAGTTCTCTTTCTATTATTTCCCAGCTCCAGTGCATACATGGGAGGGAATTGTTAAGCTACACAGCTATGCATGCTTTGCCTCTACAGAGGACAAACCAATGCTATACAACTAAGAGTTCATGTTCAAATGAATGCAAAAAAGGATGTAACAGATTCCTGATCTTAATCCCCCCAACACCTTTCAGAAACGATCTCCTCATAAATTAGAACCTGCTCTCTCTATTGGGACTCACAGATACAGCCTTTCAGTGAAGAAGACAGCTGGAGCTTTCATACTACACTTGGCATTAGCTGAGTGACTTTCATATGACATTTCCAGTTGCTTGTTCTTATGAATAGCTAAAGATGCTCAAAAGTGCAGAGCTATTACTCATGCATTAATCCTGTGATTGTTTTCCTTTTAAATGCTTTAGTCTGTATTTTGTGATACAGTCTCACAGGAAATATGGATTTGGTTTTGGAGAATCATCTTAAGAGTACAAAAGTGCAGTATGAACTGGGTATTCAGCCCAGAGGCTATGAATAATTAAAACATTCTTTACTCCACTCCTGCTGTCCCTGGAGATATTTCAGGAGCAGGGAAAGAATGGGCTGTGGACCAAATAAATTGTTTTGATGACTCCCACTTCTCCTGGCTGCCATCTTTCAAGGGAGATGAAGTGAAATTTGTATTGTCCCCTGTAAAGAGACAGTCAGGTGTGTGTTGCAACCACCAAAACAATTTATCTCCCCAAAACACCTATCCAGTTTTCCATTTTCTCCCCTGAAAGAAAGGGTGACCAAATCCATGCATCCATTGCTCTGGCAGTGAAATCCCACTCCTGGTCTAGGAGGCAACATGGAAGGCATGCATGTGAACACTCTCTCAAATGTACAGATCCTACAACAATCACTGTCTGCAAATATACATGAACAAGATTTGGAAGAAACACAGTTGCACAGCTGGAACCTCGATAGGCTTAATCCATTCTCCCGCTGAACATACAAACCTATTCGTAACTCTAGGTAGTCATACTGGCAGTCCTGGTGATGTTCCAAGTGGAAATCCTCAAAAGAGATATATATGGATGAATTATAGTGGGAGGGGTTTTCAATGGTCCATTCACAGTTCAAGTTACTTGTGTAATTTTTGACACCATCATAACCAGGAGAAGAGAAATTGCCACCTGCATATACCATCAGGGTTCCACCACAAACTGCAGAAACAAAATATAATTTTTTAAAAAATAGCAATAATTCTTGTACAAAGATAAATCTTTCCCCTATTTATTCTGATGTGTGCATGTCAGCAAGCATATGTACTGATTAGACCAAAACTTTTTCCACCTTCTTCCTTTTTTATAATTTACTGCTGTGTACAAGAGAATTCTTGCCTAATGTCCTGGTATTTATTGGCAAGCCTTGAAAAACACATGTGTAAATCAAAGAAACAATTATTCACAGTATCAAATAAAATATTTCAGCAGCACCATCAATACAACAAGCATTATTTAACATTTTGATAAAATCCCACTGCAGCTGCAGTTCAGTATTGCTCAGCTCTACCCATTACGTAATTCTAGACTTGAGATTTTTCTGGAACATACCCTCAAGAGCAGTACACTCATGCTACAGTAGAATTTTGGGGGGGAGTTGGAAAACTAAGTTCAAAAGACCCAAGGCTGTAGTAGTAAGGCTCTGCCAGCTGCCTCCTCTCTGGAGGCTGAGCTTGCAAAAGTAGGTTAGCTGCACTCTTTCACAAGCTACAATAAATTTATTACCCCCCTGAGTAATAAGGAAGCACTTGAATTATTCAAGTTGTCTATGGCACTATGCTTTTTGGATCTTTTCATGGAATAAGGCCACTTCAGACCATGTCTTACTCAAGACTAAGTATAAAACAATAAATCAGTAGTGAGAGTAAGGACTGTGATATATAACAGAGGTTGTTCTTTTCATTTGAAATTTTAATATAACAGGCACATGAAGTCCGTAGCTCCCAGACATTCCCCATTTTTTTACATCCTTTCAACTAATTAAAGATATGTGATCTACTCCCACCAAAGAGATGTAAAAGAGAAAAAAGGTATCAGAGGTTTGTTGTTTGTCTAGGTAATTCTTTGACTTGCACCAGTACTTTAACTATGAAATGACTCACCAAAGATCAAACAATTCAAAAACACACACTACCTGCATCTTCACTAGACATGTATGAGACACTGAAGCCTCTGGTTGCATGGGACATATCTGTCACCAAAATTACTTTCATTGTGTTTCCAGAGGATTTCACCTCAGTGCCTGGATTTACCTCACCACACAGCTTGGCCAGCTGGGGAGAGTTCTGTCTGAGGCCATTGTAAACCTGTTGGGTCAAAATAAACTCTTATGAGATCAAAATCCAGTCTTATAAGCATGTCCTGTATCAATTAACAGTGCTTCATATCTTTAATACAAGGTTCATTGATGTCCATCACAGCAGGTTAGTTCCCAGATCTACTCAAGACATTGAACAAACTTCCATTGCCTTGAGTAGATGAGGGTCTGAAGTAAAACATCAAAAATACCTTGCTTATTTTGGCAAAACACAAATATATCCCCTCTCTCTCTTTCTTTCTTTTTTTTTTAAAGAAATTGAAAGAGTTTTATTTGAAAAAATACTGTATTTTAGCTCAATATTTATATCTTCAATCACTTCATAATGTCAGCTACTGATCATATTCATTCCATTTCAAACAATCATCTTTGTAGTCTTGCTAAAGCCAACATCAGCTTTATCAAAAATCTCCTCCAAAATATTTGGTGCTGGTGGGTATTTTTGATTAGTTCAAACATTTCACTTTCTGATGAACCAGATGTATTTTGCAGTTTCTTTCATACAGCCTTTAGCCTAGGAGTTAATTTCCTTCTTTCTACTACTATCTCAGCAGTGCAAGCAAGGCAGAAGTGATGCTTCCCACTGAGACTTGGAATACACTACAGTGCTGAAGGCACAAAAGCTGGCAGGACAGAGCTTCCTTTAAGAGATCATTACTTCATTAATCGATAAAAAGCCAGCTCCCCATGGTTTGTCTAAAGCATCTGTGAAGGAAAGCAAGGGGAAGATCATCTACAAATCACAAGGGAGAGCTACTTCCCCCCCCTCACACTTGTGCATGGGCTAGTTTCTGATGATACTGAAGCTACTTCTTGTGTTTGCACTGCTAATCTGAACAAATAGGAAACTAAACTAGATCTTCCATTCTTGCAATTTCGTAGAGGAATCATATTTTTGAGGCATTTGTACATCTGACCAGGTCCAGTTCTGTGTGCCAGGCTTGATTTTTTTGTTTGTTTTTTCACTAAATAACCAAAAATCTAAAATAACCATGATAAAATAACCAAAATCTATCTTTTAGGAGATGGGGGCAATAAATAGGTAGAATTTCCTGGGGTTTCCCTTTCTTTCTTTCAGAATATGCAAGGTCCAATGTAGTAGCAGCTGTTTGTTTCAATCTCTGGCTTTCTCTCTTTCTTTTTTTTTTTTTTTTTTTTTTTTTTAAATTGACAACAGTAAGTAACAACAGCAGTAACAACCTCCAAAGTTAAAAGAGACCTGGAAGTGACTGATGGACTTACTGTCCACAGAGAAGAGACATTGAAAGCTTTCAAAAACCCCAGAGCTTTTTCCATAATAGATAAAGAGCCAATTCCAATTATTTTTTCAAGTCCTCCCCTCTGCCTGGACCACAATTCCAAAATTTCCATACTCTAAAACAAGCAGATGAGTTTAGACGTTCTACAGAGCTAACTTTCTCTCATTTATCTGTTTTCCATGGATTAAATTATGTTTTGTCTTAAAATCAGATGTAGACCTATAAATGACATTTCAGCTCTATTACGTCCATTAATGCTCCATAAAGGGATTAGGAAGAGCATTTTCTGCCTCCACGCCCAATACTCACAGCCACGTAATCTGATGAGCACCTCCAGTGTTCTTCAGTTTTCATATCATTAAAGGTTAGAGTCACACGTCGGCCTTCCTCCACTGTGATCCTCCATTCACACACTCGATTATGTGGGTATAGGTTGGGATAGTTGGGTGAAGTAAATGTTCCAACAGGGGCAGTAAAATCCCCACCGCATTCTGAAATACCCAAATATTGGGACACTTCTTAAAGCATTGCTTATAGAGTTATAGCAAAAAAACATTGATAATGCAAGAAAAAGAGATCCTGAGAGGTTGCTTTGATATGCCTATCCTGTCCATATGTTTGTCTAAACAGCTAAGTTCCTGCCAGTCTTTATCACTCAGACATAAATGTAGTTGAATATTAATTAACCATAGCAGCTCCTTTTAGTCTAATTATTAATATTCCCTTCTCTGAAGGGCTCATGCCAGGCTTCAGAAACCTGAGTGACCCACAGGCGTTGATGTCAAGTGATACAAGCCTCTAACTGTGGCAGGACTGAGACATTTCTGCCTTTCAGATCACTGGGCAGTGCTACACAGAACGAGCAGGGTCTTAGAGTGGGTGTTGATGAAGGATGTGTTTTTTCTCTGCTGGTTGACAGAGGTAGAGAAAAACTTCCAGGGATTTTAAGCAACACTTTTTCAGTACAGTTATTTTGTGGTTTTCCTATCTTTGTTATGAATATCAAATTGTGCTCTGAGGAAAGAACACAAAAGGTCTTGGGTATAGAGTGCGTTTTTCTTCTGAGACTAATGGTATAAATTTACCAGCTTACAGTTAGTTTCCTTTTAAAATACAGAGATACAGTTTAATGGAGTGCAGTGGGAGATTTAGTCCCTTTCCTCACCCTCACAGACTCCTGCAAAATAGTCTAATCTGCATATCGACCTGCATTAAATTTTTGCTAATACAGTTTCTCTTCTATGGTTGCATAACTGGGTCCTGGAAGTGGAATAACATTCTTTTGGAGTTTGTTTCCCCATCTGTTATTTTATTGCAGAAGCAGACACAAAGAATAAGGAAGCTTTCAGCTGAGCTTTTAAATGAACTGGAAGGAGTTAAGAAGGGTTGGCAGGAGATTTTTCAAGACCACTACCACAAATAATTTCTTAAAAAGTAGCCATATTTTGGCAGGACAAGCATTGCATGGGCACTAAAGAATTGAAAGAGGAGTGTAATGCACGAGGTCTATGGCCTTAGTCCTGCTCAGAGCAGCCCTTTGAAGTCATTGTGCTCAGGACAAGAGGCAATGGGCACAAATTGAAAGACAAGAAATTCCATCTGAACATATGAAAACACTTTTCACTATGAGGGTTGTTGAACACTGGAATAGGTTGTCCAGAGAGGTTTTGGAGTCTCTATCCCTGGAGACAGTAAAAACCTGACTGGCCACAGTCCTGGGCAACTTCCTCTACTTGGCCCTGCTTGAGCAGGGGAGTTGGACTACCTCATCTCCAGAGGTCCCTTCCAACCTCAATGTCTCTGCATTTCTGTGATTCTGCTTGAAACCTATTGGTTAAAAACTATTGGGTTTATGGAGATTTAAGAATACCACTCACCTCAGAGGGACAGAATAACATAAAGGAAAATCACAGCATTTCTTTACCTGCCTCCTCATCAAGAGGGATGTGGGGAGGGTATGTTAAGGACATCCCTGGACTGATTGCTGGAGAGAAAAGGTGTGGAAGAGTGTGCTTCATTGTGTGAGACCTACCACTGATGGCAACATCCATTACAGTGGGAGACTGCTTGCGTCTCAAAGTTTCAGACTGGCTAAGTAGTGATCAGAGAGCTCTATTCATACTTCCCCCAGAGTTTAAATTTAAGAGCAGATACACACCACTCCAAGAATAAGTGATCTACAATATATGCTGTATTAGTGCAATTATAGTCTGTGGTATATGTTGCTTCCCTGAAAGTAACTTGCAACCTTACAAATCCAACCTTCAGTACTAGAATCAAAGCGCAGTCTGAATCCTCCGGCATTGACTGATCCATCAGTGACAAACTTGACATAAGCAAAACTGTCAGAGGTGTCCACAGCATCAGGGAGAGTATTACCACAGTACCTGCCCAACAAATGTCCTGCAAAAATCAAATACAGGAAGACAATTTTATATCAATATATTATTTATAGTTATATTGAAAGATCACTTCCCAATTTAACCGGACAGGCAGGAATAAACTAGTAAAATCAAGTTCTTGCTGGGAAATAGAAGGGTTTTGTTTGCCTTTGCTTCAGCAAGCAAGGCAGACAGAAGCAAATACTGTACATTGAAAATGCTCACTTTATACCCAAAGAGAAATGCTTTCAGGAACCTCTGGTGAGGTTTCATAGTAATACTAGGGAAGGTAAGACAAACACTGAAATAATTCTCAGACCAGAAGTGTTGTATTCTCGGATCTCCACAAAGTCATTTGTGCACTCGGAGGAGTTTTGAATATCCAGGCCTTCCAGTCTGATAGTAAGATAGTGGCCCCTGGGACCCTGCAGAAACCATTCACACAGCAGGTTGTCTTGATAATGAAGCTCAGGATACCCCATGCTTTCAATGATGCCAGTTTGTCCTATCACTGTCCCACCACAGGGAGCTGCAAAAGGAAGAACATTGCTTGGTTGACTGAAGGACCTCACAGAGATGACCTTTCTCCTAAATAAGACTTAAAGCTAAGGCACAACTGACTTGTTCTCTAACTGTGGTAATAAAACAGGAATTGCCTTCCAATTAAAAATCTTCCACATTCTCCTTATAATTCAACCAGTCCTAGTTTGTTGTGGTGTTGGTTTTTTTTTTTCCACACACCCCCTCCCATTGCAAGCAGCCCTTCCTCTCTATCACGTCTCTTATTAATTTGAATAAACTCACAGATTTCAAGGTCTATATCTAATCTCTACCCATGGCCATATTTACTAGAAAATCTTGGAAAGCTTTATCAGATAATTATATGGAAATTTAGTTTATTAAATGTGGATCTAAATTTTTGATGACTGACAAAAGTTGACTGCTTGTTTGGGCCTACAGCTATGGTTCAGACTCCTCTTTCCTGCAGTCCCTTCCTGTTCACATCCACTCCTTGTGATGCCTTGATAAGGGATTACTGCACAATTCAGGAAACAGCTATTTATTTTTAATTTTCTCTCTCTGAAAACTCATTTCTCCATGGTACCTGCAAACATAAGTTCATAATACTAAGGCTTACAGCAAATAATATTCCCAAGTGGAATTTATTGGATTTTACAGTGTATTCTGTGTGTCTGCTAGTTACAATCTTTTTGTGGCAATAACAGTTCTGTTCATGCTGTCTGCTCTTCTGAGTGATTAGTCCTTTGTTCCAGGATGACTGGCATGCAGCTGAGATACTGTAAATCTGTTATGGATAAATATAAATTGTGGCTTCATATACTAACAATGTTTTATTGCAAGTTGCTTCAGTTTTCCCATTCCTAAATATAACAGCACACTATATTGGCTTAAGTGTTTGAGACCTAACTCAGTCAGCAAAATTCTGTGTAAAGCAATATAGTCCACCACTTTGCCTTTGAGAAATTAACAGTCCTAGACTTTCCTTTATGAATGATACTAACATAAGAGATGCTATTCTTTGAAGATTATTAACACTGTCAAAACCAAAAAAGTAGTATATTTCTGAATCTGATCAAAGACTATTTTTTATTTAATTTTAAAACTTTGCTAGTGTTTTCTAATCCTGTTTTTGCAGCTTGAGAGCAAATAATTTTAACGTATTTCTTTTCCCAGCTGACAAATGATGGTTCTTACTGTTCGTTCCTTTTTCAGTCCATTGTTGTGCTGCCCCTGTTTAGCAGCATTGTTATTATAGATTGATTTACTTTTACATAGAGAAGCTCCTAATTTGTTCTTCTCCTGCCAACTCTCAGCTGATCTTTGCATTTCCCTTCAGGATCCTGCTCATGAAAGTGACACTAGTTTTGCATGCTGAAAATGAAATCATGTTACATGACTTTATCCACATCAACCTTTTTTCCTACTGCCCCTTTGATAATTGTCTTTGACAAGAGGTTATCCAGTCTTTGTTTCCACTGCTGTAGATCTATGAGCACTTTCCTATTCCTATGTCCATAATTTTCACCTCTTGCTAGGTGCAGAACATGCTGCTGTTAACCCTTACAGTGATTCTGATGCCTTAGCTTTAACACTAATTGAAAGAGGCACATATCTGTCAGTCCACCTCGTATGCATGATTTAAGCCCTATTACAAAAGCCTGACACTTGAGACCAAAATATTCTCTAAAATCAGATAAATAATGCAAGCATTACCCATGGAGTATTTAGCATTGAACCCCACGTGTGTGGCACTGCTGTCAGACCTGAACCTCAGGTACATGACAGCTCCTGAGGATCTTTGCGAGCCTGGCATCAAACCTCCACACAGCTTGGCAATGATGGGCGCAGTGGAGTCGGCGCCGTTGCGTAGCTCTAGGTAACTGGAAGTGCAGCTAGGAAAGGAGAGAATTTTCTGTTCAATGTATAGCAGTAATGGTTTAAAATCACTTCAGTATGTGCACAAAGCCATGAAGCTGTAGTGAATTAGATCAGTTTCCATGCAGTGTGACGAGAACAGAATCAACACATTCATAATCAATGATAGTTATGTAATATTTGTATCAAAAGAAGTGCTAGAAACATTGAGAAAGATTCATCCCAAATCCAGTCTATGATCAGATCAGATCTGACAGAAGCAAAGCAAGTCAGCAAGTCCTGGGGAGGAGAAGTATGAACAGCACTGATAAAGTAGTTGTGACCATCTTTAACATATTTTTTCTGGCAGCATTCAGATTTGGCAGATATTCCCTATTAAGTCTCATTGATGACTGTTGAATTAAGGAACAGACATAAGACACATGAAGGGAATGAAAATTCAAATCTGGGGGCTTGCTTAGGTGAGCATAGAAGGACCCAAAATATCTTAAATAACAGCCTTGCCTTCAGAATGGTGCAGTGTTCTGGGAAGCCAGAGAGAAAGGACACCTTTGGGATTCTCCATCCTGCACCATTTTTTCTGGACATGGTCTCACAGGTGAGGCTCACCTTTGCCATACAGTGGTTCAGCCCCAAATCAATGAAGTTACATCAGCTGGAAACTAGGCCTTGTTTTATGCCTCAGGCAAGGGGTGCAAAACAGGTAGACCTATTGCAAATCAGCAGACAGGCAATGGAGGAGGGAGACAAATTGTTGTGGTGGTAAGCCACTGGATTTAAAAGGGCCTGAGAGTCAAAATGACTGAAAATCTGAATATGAAAAGATTAGAGGGCACAGATTTTACAGAAAGCACCTTTCTGCCATGGATGCTTCCTCTCTGTCTGTTGTATTAATTTCTTTCATGCACTGCAAAGTCCTAGGAAGGTATACCAGCAGCCTGATAGCTTCAGTGATCTCTCTCAAAAATTTCCTAACCACTTTTGATTGTATATCTGGAAGTGTGCTCTGGGAGGAATTAGAGAAAGTAACAGGGAAAGAGGAACCAGAATGGAATCTCTGAAGAAACACAGGCAAAATAATGTGGATGTATACTTTGATGAAGGTTCAATGTAAAACTGATCTTCAAATTGCAGCTCTACTGCATGTCCATTAGGAGCAGTTATGGTCCAGACACAGTCAGCATGCTGGGGATAATTGCTTGGATAGTTGGGTGAAGATGTATATCCACTGGGGTTGAAATCATTGATATAAATATTTCCTCCACAAGCTGGGAAACAAAAGATCACCAATAAAAACCAACATGTTAAGGAAATGGGTGAGGCATCAAAAATATGAGTTATCACTATACTCCAAGACAATTTCCTTTCAGTGTCATATAGTTACAACAAAACCAAACGCATTTTACTGCTTACTGTGGGAAAACATTTTAATGCAGAAGAATCCTATGTTCCTGTGCTTCTGCTTACCCAGCCCTCCCCATTTCCAAATGTTCAGGGCCCTGAATTAAACTGCTATTAGTTCTTCCTTGGATTGCTTCTAAACCAAGCAGGAAACATATTGCTTGGCTTGTTCCTACTCCAGTTCCCAAGAGCTAGAAAGCCTACAAGTCAGACCCATCAATGCTTGTGAATCATTTCCCACTTCTGCTTTCCAAAAATTAAAATGTCTGTTTGAGACAATAATGAATGTGTGAAGAATACCAGTCAGAGCAAACATGAGGATTTGTTCAGGTCCTTTATCCTACAAAAATATCTTTATTTTGACCAGAACCTTTCTGTCAAAACCCCCCACTATGTTCCGGCAATACTGGTTTAACACAGGGGTTTAGTCAAGTTTTATAAATTGAAGTGGTAGAAAGACTATTGTACAGCTTCACCTATTCCCTTCATGAATTCCCTACAGTAATGCTACGAACGATTCTTTGTGGCAGTGGGGAAAAGTAGGCAGAAAACAAACACTTAAAAATTTGAGTAGATTGACAGGTTGCCTTAGTTGTGTTTAGTTATACTGTTTAACAGGAGGTCTCCCGGTGTCCCAAGTGGCATGTGTATTAATACAGTGGAACAACTGCAAATGCCAAGTCCCTAATTTACCCTTGGGAACCGAGTCTCTATTTTTTTCATTCTGTCAAGAAATGTTAGCTCTGGCAGGGAATGTTATTTTCTCAGCTAAGAGTAAAACTTGTGAGAAATGTTACCACCTTTCTAGACACACTAGCTTAAATCATTCCTGACATCATTTAGCACTTGCACTGGGTACTATATGTTCAAAATAATGTTCTTGTTTCCAGGTTTTTTTTCATTTCCTGTATGAATTTTTAATATCTCTTCCTAACTATAGATGCTACTTCCCTGCTAAAGTGTTCCCCATAAGTTTTTTTTAAACTTTAATGTCTCCAGGTTCCATGACCTGGAGCTGCCTGTCTTTGAAAAGGAGAAATTTGATAGTACGATGAGAAGTCATGCACTAAAGAAGGAAACAGGACATTTTTGCAGACATCTGATTTTACCAGGGTTGGGACTTATAACAAGAACCTCCTTTACAAGGACAAACTCCAAGTTATATCCATTGAGTTGCAGAATTTAAGTTTATTTCCTAGACTTACCCAGACTCTTAGCCTCGTATTTCAGTTTGAATCCTTGACCCTCATTCCTGCTGTCAGAAATGAAGTGAACAAACAGCTGATTGTCTGTGGTGTACATGGTAGAGATGGGGCTGCTTCCACAAAACCGTCCATTCCCTCTTCCGGACACCAAAGGTGGGGCAGCATTATCTAACCCATTCTTCAGCTAGATGAGAAATTGCTAACGTCACTCAAGCAAACAGCCCTGGAATGTAAACCTTGAGCACACACCATCTTAACGCTTCCAGCCATGGGGGAAAACAATAACCTAGTGATTAATTAATACACAGCAATAAATAAGAGCGAGAGAGAGAAATAATCTCTGTGATATTTCTTTTTGGTATTTCCACCCCCTGACAACCTGGGCCACCTTACTGACACTGAAATCAATAAGATTCAATAGCTTTAATAGCTTTTTAGGATTTGGTGACCTAGCCAATAACCTCACCTCTACATAATCTCCAAGGCTGCAGGAAGTATCCTCACTCTTAACCTGGAAAGGCTGTTCAAAATGCACAGCAATGATAAATCCAGAGGTTACCACTACATGCCAGGAACAATTCAGATTAGGAGCATAGTCCTGAGGGTAGTTGGGGGATGTTATCACACCCCTGCCTGTGTGCAAATAGCCTCCGCAACCTGAGAAAAAGGAGTTGAAGCAAAGAAAAAAATATTAGCATCAACTATTCACATATTCATTTAGAGAAAAACCCTATCTCTAAAAGGAAGATGTGATAGTTAAAAGCAAATGGTGAAGCAAGTGTATGAAGAGTTGAGGGGCATAGAGCAATGCACACAATGAATGATCTACCAAACACAAGCTAGTAGATTGCAAGATGACACACACCAAACGTCTTGACAGTGAGACTCTGTTCTCAGAATTAACAGACGAGTAAGCAGGCAGCTATGCCAAGGACCTCCCGTGGCATGAGCATATTGTTACACTGTCTGAGTATACATTGCTTCTAGCTATGGACCAAACCACCGTCACTTATTCAAGTTGCCAGTCAGAAAAACTTCCCCTGGCTGTCCATTGTTATCATAACACCTTCCTTGGTGCCTCAACCCATTCAGGAATCTGTTATCATCCCTGGGTGCATGTGGGAGGAGTGCCACTGGAAACCGCTGACACTCCTGCTGGAACTCACACAGCTTTCTGCATCTGTGTCTGTCTGTTTTGTGCCTCTGCTTTGCGTCATTTACTTCCCTCTCTTAGTTGGGCATTCTTTCACCCTGCAGCTGAGCTGTTATAAACTTAGGCATACACTTTTCTTACTTCTGAAAAGTGACTGCTCTGGTTGAATCATGCTTTGTTGTATTATATCGTTAGGAAAACAGCAAATTTTACCTTTGCAGGGTCAGACGTTTATTAAGGAATATTCATGAGGTGAATAATCGTTGTGCGATTAATTAGCTAGACTGTAGACACCTGTTAAAAATGACAGAGTCTTTTCTTTCCTTACCCCATTGTTAGCAGCAAGGCAGACATTTATCTGGGAGAGAAGAGAAACAAATCTTACTTTTGTGATAAGAGGCATTAAACCCAGCTCCAGTGACGCTTGCATCTGACGTGAAGTGGATGAACATTGCCTCTCCAGTTGATCTTATTGGTCCAGGAGGTTCTCGTCCACACAGGGTAGCCAGCACTGGAGAAAGACTAGTGTCTCCTGAGATCAAAAGAAGACATGTCAATGTTAAACCCAAATCAGTTCACATGTGCCTGCTGGTTGCTGTGGCTCACCCTTTCAGGCAGGTGCTTTTCAAGATCTTACAGATTTAGAAATATTTTTATAAACCAGAAAATATTTTGCTAGACTTTGCTAGTTTTATTTTGTCTAGGAGAACGTCTCAGCATAGAGGAAGAATACTGATTTAGAGCATGTTCCCATTGCTATCTAGATTTCTTAAACTCAACAGACATGAGAATTCCAGGTACTGGGATCTTGGGTATCTATTGCATGCTGTTGAGGTAGGGCAAGATTGGCTTCTCACCGTCTTGGATAATAAGTTTGTCATAGTTGCATGAGCTGTGAGATTCTATGTCTAAGGCCAGTATATTGAACTCCACAGTGGATCCAGGCGCTCTGATAAGCCACACACAGTCAGCAAAATTTCTGTAATTCATGGGCCAGCCTGGTGAGAAGAGGAATGAAGGTGTTTCTTCAGCTGTTACAGTCCCTCCGCATGCACCTGTCATGTACAAGAAGACAAAAATTAAAGCATCCTCTTTTTAAACTGAACACTTCCCTAGTAAAATTTAAGATGACAGTCCTATAATTAAGCACAATAGGGGCACAGTGATGATGTGTGTAGTCACAGGAATGCATTTCTTCAACTTCAGTTTGGACTGGGAGTACAAAACCTGAAAATCCTGACCTATAAGGATGTTCCTGTGCTACCTGGTGCAGCAATGATTTGACCTATTTTACTATGAGGAATATCTAGCAAAAGAGCTAAAAGCATCTACCACAGTTTAACACAGGTTGCATATCAGAAAGGAATGGTGCATACATAACCAATAATACATAAACAATTTAGACCCTCTTGAAATTGAAGTTCTTTTCTTTCTCCACTCTTAATGTCTCAGCTATATGTTTAGATCAAGATGGAGTCCTTGCAGGGATATCTAGTGGCTCAGTGCTCTCCCAGAAATAAACCCTTTGCATACTGCTACTATCCTGCAGAGCCCCAGGGATCCTTAGTCCCTCTGTCCCCAGAAATCTGCCTTCAGATTTAGAAAGAAGACATTGCACTATATCCTAGTTAGTCTTAACTTTCTCTTGTTGAACTTGCTCAGAGTATACCAATGGTACAAGAAGTATATTCCCTCTCCTTCCAGGAGCTATTTGTCAGAGGTACAGGATCATACTGAGCATATTCTCTTTATTTATGGATATGAGATGCATTATAGTGAAAGATTTCATATCACAATGGCCAGTGATTTAAGAATGGTATTTCAAGAGGGACACTTTTTCATGAAAGCATATAAAATGTTTAGTTTTCATGAAATACCTGTGTAAAGAAAAAAGTCCCTCTACCAACACGCTTATTTTTTAAACACTGTAAAACAGTATATCTGGGAGTCCCTAGAAATTGTTTTTAAAAGCTATTAAAATGCCTAATTAAAATGTCAATGAAGGAAGTTGTTGGTTTGGATTTTTTTACGTAAAGCTCAGTATATCACTGGCTATGTCACTTTTAACCATGCAACCCACTGAAAACCCACCTCTAGCAATGGTGCGTGTACCAGCAGTAGCATCCACTGCATACCACTCCAAAAGAAAGCCCTTTCCAGTCACAGACGAATCTGACTGGAACTGGATTGTCATCGAACTGCCAGAGGATGCAAAAGAAGCAGGGTCCGCACCACAGTACGTTGCAATAGGACGAGAATGAATGGTGGGCCCATCATAAACCTGCAGAGGGAAGGAGAACGCTGCCATTCCTCACACAGGCAGATTTTCATCCGCCCCATACTCAGCAAATTGCCAAGGAGAAAATTACCCTCTTTAAATGAGTGAGGGATCTTTCAGCAAATCCCAGTTACAGAGAAGCCTCTCTTACAAAAAGCGGAACAAAATCTCCCTTTCCATTATGTACTGTTAATTGTGAAGCTTTCACAGAAGAAGGATCTGAATGGAAGCCATCAAATTCAGCTCATTCCCCATCACAGGGCTGCTCTTTCAGGACATGGACTGGCTTCCCCCGTTAAAAAAGTCCACTGGTACAATCTTGTTCCTTGCTGAGGAAAAAACCAACACACTCTGCAGGAAAAAAGGGCATTGTTGTGGGGTTTTTTTTTCCTTTTTCCCCCTGAGGAACACATATATTTTAAATTCTATCAAATAAATATGCAATAATATGTTTTTCATTTTACATATTTATAAGCCACATTCTCAGCTGGTTAAAAGATGCTTGTCTTCTGCCACCTTTCAAACCTATTTGTGTTCTTGTCCTCTTCCCCCCAGCAAAAAATGTCCAGTAGAGAAAGCTAGGAAATATTAAATAAACATTAACATTACATTGAAGATTTGATCCTTGAGTCAGGTTAAAGGTCAGGCTGATTCACACCCACTGAATGTCTAGCTGATTTAAGAAACTCATTTTTCTTTCAGAGGGACAGACAAAGAAAGGCAGGCTGAGTTAGAAGAAAGAAGATGCCATTAAAATCTGACATGATATGAAGGAAAAAGTTACATTTCTGGAATTAATAGCAAATTTAGATATCAGTGAATTAATAATAAATTGAATATACTGAATACATTGAAATAGTATTAACTTTCTTTTTCCCAAAGATGAAAGAAAAGGATAATGAGTGAATCAGCTGGTTAAAAAACAAAAACAAACAAACTAAAAAAGACAAGAAGAGATTTACCCTATTTAACTAAGTAGCTATGTTTAGCTAAGTTCAGAAAGAAGTTGTTGCCTCTATTGCTCATTTTCCTTAGCACCACGTATGCTGTATTTTTTAGCCTGGTAAAAAGGCTAAACTGTATTACAGGAGACTACAGAAAAAACAATCAGACAGGAAGAGGTACCTTCCTACTGCCAACAGCAAGTTATTGATCCAGAGAACAAAGAAAGTGCAAGTAAAGGATTGTTCCTTGTAGGATTTTAAAATAACCTTATTTTTAGAGGCACTGAGATGTTATTATCATTGTTGTCCTCAACTGAACCAGCACAGAGCAAAGTTCAAGCTGGTATCTGACCTGAAATCCTTGGATTTGAAATTTGTGGACTTATTTTTAATAAGTTTTAAACTTACAGATTTGAAATACTGTTAGGGAGCCAGAGAGTATGTAACCCTTCCTATAGCTAATAATTATTGGAAAGACGACATAGCAAAAACAATAAGCCACTCCAGATCCTCGGAAATTCTTCCCATTCCTCTTGTAGGTTTCTCTATTTATCATTTTTATCAAAGTTAATTGAAATAAAGTAACTTCTCACAATGAAATCACCTTTAGCTTGTCATAACGGCATCTGCGATGATTTTCAATATCCATCTGCAGGATACGGCCATGGATAACTTGTGAAGCATTAACAGTTATTCGCCACTGATAATTGGAATTGTGAGGGTAACTTCTGGGCCACTGTGGTGAAGCTATTTGTCCTCTGTTTCCCACAATGTCATTTCCATACACTGAAAAACAAGAAAGAGACAACTAATGCCTCTAATTCACATAGATTAAAAGAAGCATTGGGGCCCAGCTGGGAATATAGCTTTAATTTCAGCCCATCTGACTTAATTTACTTAGGACTAGACAGCACTGCGAGGCATAGACTTGTGTTTCAAACAGTCCTAGGATGCACATCTAATTATTTTCTTCTTGTGAGGGATGCAGTGTGCCCTTATCTGAAGGAAATTACCCATTCGAGCCATGTGGCTCTAAATGTAGGAGAGGTGGGAAGATGGCACATCTAAATTCCCCCCTGACTCTGCCTACTTCATGTTCATTTCTTCTCAAGAAGCATTAAATAATAAATTTTTTTTTTTTAAAAATGCCTTTGTGTGTTCTGGTGAAAAATGGTTCTGATTTGATTGAGCTCTGAACTATTGATAATTCCTTTTGAAAATGAGTAGTAAAAGTCTCAAAGTAAGTAAAATTAGTAGAAGTTTAGCTTGCATAATCAGAATGGCTGGGGATGTTTAGCTTCAGCTGTCTGTTCATGCAGCAAGTCACACTGATGTTTGCAATGGTCCCTTGAAATTTTAGATCTATAAACTGGCATCATTTTCTTTTCTTCTAATTCTGCTCCCTGGTTGATGGCATCTAGATCCAAAGCAGAAGATGGACACTGTCATACTCAAAAAGCAAAATGGAAAGCTGGGAAAGCAATGTTTTTTTCTTAATTTATCAATTGCCTAATAAAAGGCAACATAAGCATTAAATACCATTGCTCGCTCTCAGGTAGCAAAGAAATATGGTCAGATACTTTTAACTCCAACAGGCTACTAGTAAACTTGGGTTGTCATAGAAGTTTTTAGTATATAGCTCTTATTCCTATCTTCACAGCCCAATACTGCTGAAGGAAGAATCTGAAAACCAGGTGATAAACTGTTAGAAAACAGTCAACGAAATAGATGACTTTTTTTTTTTTCTGTAATCCATGGAATTTTTTGCTTCTGGAAGGATAATATGATCAATTTGAAAAAATATTGTCTGTTATGATAATTTAAAAAGATAGAATGTCATGTATAATTCTTCTGATTGTTATACTTACATACACAGGAGTTCTGTTCTGACAAGTTTTAGAGCATCCTTTTACATTCAGCAGATATTTTACAAAACATTTTAAAGTGAATTCACAGACGTGCTGACTTCAACAAGCATTTTCTAATAGACTTTACAGGGCCAAACGTTCACATTTTGGAAGTGTTATGAAAGAACAATAGTTTTCAACTGAATAACATTTACTTACAGTGAGAGAATGTGGCCTTGAAGCCAACACCAGTGCCTGAGCTGTCTGAGACAAATTTGACCCACAGGACATATCCAACAGTAGATGTATAATTTGAAGGCAAAGAGTTCCCGCAGAATCGTCCTGCCAGCGTGCCTGTATCATTCCCTTCACGAATCTCCAGGTAATCTTTGGAGCATCCGCTACTATCTTCCACCTGAAATGTTCTGTTTCAACAGCAGTAGAACAGCATTAGCAGGCACATGACTGGCACATACTTCAGAGTTTGCCCTGCCAGGTCACAAATCCCCCTGTGTCTGGTATTCTACTGTAACAGTTAATAAGAAGTCAGCAACAAAACGCTCCAGAACCCAGAATTCACTGATCATCACCTGGCAGGGGTCTTTCCTTTCTAGCCCCTTATTTTATGACAGAGCTTCAGTTTGCAAAGTTATATTTTTTAAAGAGTTCTCAACCCCTTGTAATATTTTTTTGTTCTACACAGCAACAACCATGAAACACAGAAAGCCCCTGCTATATAAAACAGATTTTTAATATAAGCCCAGGTCAGACTATTTACTGGGTGCACATCTGTTGGGTGCAGAGAATACTTCTAGCCTTGCAAATCAGTTTGCAATTCCTTCATATGTGTTTTATTTCAGTACACTCTCCGGTGAGAAAACAAGTTCCAGAGGCCTAGGTTCATTTGTAGTTAACACCTCAGAGCTCAGAAATCCCTTAGAAGTTTCTCCAGAGTAAGAAAATATTACTGCTTCTCTGAGTTTCACATAGCTGGGTGCACAAAATAATAATAAGGATTGCTATGAACACTTCTAAACCAATTTTTACCTTAGAAAAGGAATGGGATTTAGAAATAAAATTATAAATTCTAAATTATTGCACCAAGATGAATGCTAAATATATTCTAAAAATCATTATGTTATTCTAAGTGAAGTGCTTTGATTCAATCCATTATACTTTTCAGAAGCAGGCTATAAATATATAGTAAAGATTCCAGAGAGTGCCTCTTATAACCAATGCCCCAAATATTTATGCTTTCTGATTTTCTGACAACAACTCCTCCCTTTCAGTCCTGAATATAACCATATGTGTTCAGTGTACACGTGCTGTGAAATGGTTCCAACTGCTCATCTGGATATACTTCAGAGTAATTTAAAGCTAAGCCGCAAACTGCAAGACAGGGATTTCTGTTCAGACTGAGCTGAAGAAAATGAATGTCTCATGCCAACAAAACTTTATAAACCCCTAATATTAAATTAAATAAAATAAATACTGCTTTCTAACACAATTACTCCATGCTTTCCAGTATTTTCAGCTTGCCTTTCAGCTATGCGTAACTGAAGAAAAAGAGTTTACATCTACTCAGTGTCACTTTATATAACTGAATGTATGTTCCACCGATAGTTTCTGCTTCACACTAGATTTCTGTTTTGGTTCTGAAAAGTTGTTATTCATTATTTTGTAGCAAATATTTTGGAAAATGTTTTCAGGCTGTAGTACTTTTTCTCTGCTTCAGTGAGCAAAGGAGGAATAGAATGTCCTTTTTATTGAGTTAGTGAATCAGTATGTGCCTAACAAATTGCACCTTATGCAGTCAGCATGTTATTGGGCAAATTTTCCTTTTGCCCTGATTAACTGTAAATGCAGGTTTCAGAATTACTTTTCTTTTCCTGCTGATTCTTGATAAGCTTTGCAAAGGGTCACTGTTCTCTTTCTTGGCAGCAGCCACTGTTTGATGCCAGGAAACGGAGAGGCTCAGAAATTCACATCATGGGTAAGGAACAACCTAACGACCCTGGTAAAGGACTCCACATTGTTCTGTGGATCATGCGTGACTTTCCGGTCAGAAGTCTTCAAAGGAAAGTTACTCTGGTGAAGGGAAAACAAAATTCCTTCAGATACTCTCCTGGTCCCTGTTGTACCTCCACTGCTATAATTGTTGGAGAAATTTAGAAGACTTTAATATCAATCCTAACCCTACAGTCTGTGGAGTATCTGCACCATTTATATTACTCCACTACATAATAAATACTACAATGAGTCTGGTAGTAAGGAAATAGTAGGAATTTCCTTTGTAAAGAAAAGGCAGAGCAATGCTAAATTTCCTCTTCTTGTTTATAAGTGAGTGAGAACTGGCTTCTTCAGCATCCCATGTTGCTCAAACAGTAAACCAACTATTTATATAATACTGTATATGCCTTAATATAAGCAATGACTAAGATGGGAGAGCAGTGATTGCAAGTTGCCACTAACCACCGCTGTGTTCTCTTTCCAAGCTACTCTAAAAACATGTTTTAGCTTTATCATCTGGTAATTACATTTCCTAATAAACCCAGAGCATCCTTCCTTCAGGTCTGTTAAAGGGCTGAATAATAACCCCTGGCAATGCATTTACATGAAGGACAGCTGGAGACGGTTGCCAGGGGAGCTGAGGATCGTCCAGACACATTCGGTGTTGAGCGGATATGGCTCAGGATAGCCAGGGCTGTTGAAAGCTCCTCTGTCCATGTGGAAAGTACCCCCGCAGGCTGCAACAAGAAGGAGACAGCAGAGGCTTGAGAAGGATAACATAAAAAAAAAATACCTTGACAGAGCCAGAGCATTTGCTAATGAACAAAGCATTTCTCCTTGTCTCCTTGTTCTTTAGCTTGTTGATATACTTGCTGAGACCTTGGCCAAAAAAGAGGAAGTGCAATAGGGGATTTTTAAAGAGGGAATGTCAGAGAGACAAAGAGACACAGGATCTGTTCTTTTTCTTAAAAGTTGGACGCATAAGGTAGCAACACCTGTCAGATGGACTTACATGATGATGATGCAGCATAGGTGGCATGGAAGCCCCTGGCAGCAATGTTATTGTTGGAGATGAAGTTCACCACCAAGGCATTACCAAAAGAAGTGATAGGATGTGGTATAGTAGTGCCACAGTAACGGCCTGAAAGAGAACAAGCCAGAGAGAAAAAAAGGAGTGTTAAGCATGTAATTACTGCTGCTAATTTAACATTTGGGGGTTAATGTCTGACAGCAACCAGGAGTAATTGTTGTTGCTTACAATTGCAGTTGTCAGTTCAATCTACATAAAAATGAAATACTCCATTTCATTAGCACAGAACTCAACTCTGGTGGCAATTTTTTTTAACAGAGGAAGGACCTCCTGCACTCCAGGCACCCTAGTCACTGGCTATTCTGTCACTGAGCTCCTTTGTGTTCACTCTATCCAGAAATTACAGCCTAATTGGAAAAAAAAAAATCCCATCAAATATATCTGACAGTAGTTTCCATTTCACTCAGTTGGTTTCTGATGAAAAAAACAAGTGACAAATAACAGACCAGTTCTCCTGTAATGGATTGTAAAATGGGGATTAGGAATATGAATCACGATCTAGGAGAAAGGCATTTGACAGCAAAAAGAAAGATAGCAGCTAGTATCCTGATCGTCTTGCCAAGTGAAAGCCAAGGGTAGGAGACCAAAAAATGAATTCTGCTCTTCATTACAAACCATTTAAATTGCATGCAGCCCCACTCCTGCCAAGGGAGCATATACAAAAGTAGAGTAAGGGAGAGCATAATCAGGCACAGATATTCCGAATTTCCTGGAAAGGAATTTGAGGCAACCCTGGGGATGTGAGGGGAGACAGGACCACCCTGTGTCCTGGGCTCTCTCATGGCTTCCTTGCAGTATAAGCACTGAATTTTGCTGCTCCAGACTGCTGCCACTTGAAGGTGATGACTTGGGACAGAGATGTCAGGAGAAAGCTGTAGAAAATTCAGGAACAAGCAGAAAATCAGGCTTTCCGGGACTTGAGGAAAATCCGTTTTCTGCTCCCATAAATCTGCAGCTTGCTTTACCTACGTTTAGTGTGGACTGTGCTTATGAGTGTGGGTTACGTTATGGTTTTGTACAATTAGCTTGGAATTCAGTTTAAACTTAATTGCTTGGTTCCCAATATTGTTCAGCTAAGGAGGAAGGAAAACAAGTCAGAAACAGAAAACATACAGTCAGAGCCTGGGAGGACTGTGCCATTCACACTGAAGACTTATCCTCCATCCCCAGTCTCCTCTAGCCAGAGTGGCCAAGGAGCTTCCTTTACCAGAGAAAATCCATGAAACAGGACGCTCACAGAAAACCTTCTCCTGCGTACCTTGGGTGTAGTTCTATATATGAAATAAACAAGGGAAAGGTACCATACCTCGAAGAGGAGCCTCGTAGTTATTCCCATCCAAAATCTCCACAAAATCAGTTGTACAGTTTTGTCTATTGTTTTCAGTATCGAAGTCAGTGAATGAGAGTGTGACGTGGTTGACTGGCAACAGCAAAGAGTGAACACTTAAAAAGAAGTTTGGCATTTCACAGAGAACTAATTACATGTAAACAAATGTATGATCTTTTCTTTTCTCCCCTGAAGTCAATCAGTCCCTATAAAGTGTAACATCTGAAGTAGTTTAATCCCTGATATGTGGAGTGAATTTGATGGAAGTGCATTAATCCTTACAAACCTTGCAAAGTTCCTGGTAAATCTCTTCATATTTCAGTACTTTCTAGTACAATCAACATCAGAAGTGTAGGATTTTACACATACACATGAATCTAAGTTTCCTAATATCTGAACAGCTTAATTATATACTGAAAGTGTCAGCAAATACAACATGGAAAATTTACACACATTCAGAAACAAAACTTATTTCTACACATCCGTGACCTTCTGTCCCTTTGCGATCTATGCCATAGATCCAGACAAAATGTGAATTGATGCTGCCCTGCTCCAGGCTTAGAAAGAGTCGGTTCTTTCATCGTTTTGTAACATTCCACATACATCAATTGGACTGGTTAAAGGATCATTAACTACCCTCAGCTATATTTGTACAGAATTGGATTTTCCACACCCTTGGACTGCAGGCTACGTCCTGAAAAAGAGAATTTCTGACTCAGGGTATTTTTTACTCTTGTATTGCTCTTGCTTGTCTGATTTGAACAAAGGTGAAGTCACAACTGGAAGAAGAGAGGTTGTCCTCAACACCAGTCTGTGATAGTAGTTACTCCTGGCCTTAGAGTTCCTATGCAGCTTGAGCAGGTCAGAAAGAGTCTCACGATTTAGATGATAACTAAGTTTTCTACCACATTGACCAAGCCTGAATTTGACACAAATATTTTGCTTTTCACTGGGCTACAATTAATTAGCCAGGATAAGCTGAAATGACAGACATGGACTCAGGCGCTGCATTCAGCAGGGTGCCACTGACTGGCATTCAGCTGTACAGTCTGTGTGTTAGGCACTCTTTTGTGTCCTGTCTGGTCAATCAATTACAGCTATCAATGCAGGTCCTCAGGATACAAAGCAAAAAGGAAAAACACAGTGGGTGGCAAGAGCAGGAGACTTGTCGGCCTTCTCAGTCAAAGCAGAGCAGGAACTCTGCTGTGGTTTGCCATTGGCTAAATCTATTGTATATGGCTATGCCCTGTAATGCTGTGTGACTGGTGTAATGAAGCCACGTGTACCTGTACCTGTAACTTGTGGTACATGGTGGTCCTGGCAGTAAGTGGAGGAAGTCACTACATATATAGGCTACCTCTTATACAGCATTTTTCTGGTCTCTTATACTGATGTAAATCAGGAGACAACATTTAAGTATGAGTTTTCAACCTGGATCCAGGAAAATATTTTCTTTAAAAATAAATGTTGTGTAGGTGAGAAACGGCTTTGATGATGTCCTTTTCACGTCTTTGTATAAGAACCTATGCTAAAAAAAGTATTGCTTATCTCCAGATCTTTGTTTTGGTGTTTTCTTTGGCAAATTGATTTTCATTTTATAACTTAGCAAAATAAACTTATAAATGTGGTTGGAACATTCTAGGATTTTAACAACAATGGCTAAGTATCAGATGAACAACTGAAGTACAGTAGTTGCTATTAAAACCAAACATTTATTTTAAATTATGTTACCAGGATACTACTACCCAACAGCAAATATTTTTTAGGAATCTTAAACAATGTAAAGGTAATATTGGGTACTAAAGGGAATACCAGCATCTGATGGAAAATATTTGGTGTTTTATGATCAATCATAAATGTGTTTAAAATTAGACAGGAACATCTGAGGGTATATCTATGTGCATAAGACCAGTTTATTTATATTCTTTTTTATTTGTATTTTAAATTGAAATTCCTCTGTACCTTTTCTCATTATTTAATTAAAATCTCATTTTCTTATGTTAACATCATAGACTCGATCTAACACAACTCTGGCTTGAAAAATACAGACCAAAATAAGAGCAGCTAAATACAAGTGCTTTAATTACATATAAGCCCTTAGATGTGAATCCAGCTTCACACAGTATTCAACACCTCATTTATAATTGCAACACTTCGGTCACAGTAAATCAGCTAAGATGACAAAGTTGTAAACTGTTTTCCTCACCATGCACTAAATCTACAGTAAAATCAGATTTAGGACAGATTAGGAGAGCTACACTCTCCAACTACCAGGATGCAGAACTTCCTAGAGAAATAAAGGAGGAATTTTGTATTGTTATTACAGAAAAGAAGATGAGGATGTTAGTCATCCCAGCTAACTATAAAAGACGTTTTTACTTACATGGTTCCTGAGCCTGAATAATCCAGCTGCAGTTCTGATTGTTTGGGTATTTGGCAGGATACAGAGGAGAGGAAATTGCTGCCCCAACTGAATCTGACTCTATGAAACTTCCGCATGCTTTAGAATGAAACACATACACACACATACACACGTAGATATTTATATACACAAAACACAGATTCTGTAGTGAAAATGAATGCATAAAATGTAATGTAACATGCTACATCAATGTGAAATGAGGATAAAATTCAAAACAGTAATTTATCAGAAAAAGAGACTTAAGGACTAGCTCCCAGCACCATGTGTACTTTCTTGACCTGGATCCTCAGGCTGTGCTGCACCTGGATGACCATCTGAGAGAAGCCATAGTAACTTGGGAACAGACCTTATCTTTATCAGCTCCCCGTAGCCCAGAAGAGCAATTGTGGGGCCAGAAAAACTTGGTTTCAGGGTAGTGCAATCATACACCCATTTCTCTGATCATTTGCCTGTGTTGGCAACTAGGAAGGAAAAAATCATAAGAAACCCTCCGGAACCTTCCAATGCCCAAGGATGGCATCACACTGCATTGGCATGATCCTCTTGTGAGCTGCATCAACAAAACTGCAATTGTGTGAAATGTTGCACATGTGCAAGAGCTTGGCTAACTGTGTAACTTTGGCTGACAGTGCTGAGTGCTGCCATGCCTCATTTCTAAGCATACTCACTCATCATAAAACCCCAGATCTGAGTTTAACACATAAACAGCAGGGTAGGGAGTTAGGCACCAAAGACTAAGATTCATTTATCGTGCTGTGCTGCCTAAAACATTCAGCAGGAGATGGGACTTACAGGGTTTTCTCAGGAAGAGGGAAGTTGGGTTGCCTACATCCTAGGTAGGGAGCACTTGCTCACCAGGCATGTTTTGTACAGGGCCTAATCCAGTCAATGTGCTCTGAAAATGTTTAACAGATTAGGCTTTCATAGCTGTTAGTCAAAAATGCCTAATTAGTATCTAACTAGTACCTCAGTAACTGGGGTTCCTGAGATTTTTGCTGATGCAGACTCATCCTTTCCTTTATAATTTTTCAGATTATCTTCCAAGGAAAAAAAATTTCTCAGAAAAGTACTCATTTATAGTGAAAAGAATCCTAAGAAGAAAATGAGAGAAAGGGATTTTCTTTGCAAAAACTAAATGGCTATATCTTGGGGAAAAATGTTTCCAAAGTTATTGTGAAAAAATGAAAGAAAATCACCAATCGTCAAATAGTATGTAATTTAATGAAAAATTCTGCCCAGTTGGTGTCATTTTTTATTAAAAAAGAAACCTTGTAAAATACCAATTAGTCCTTCACAAATTGGATAGTTGATGTTTGGCAGGGTTTGCAGGCCTGAATCCATGGACTTCATCAACAGCACCACACAGAACTCTTTTATAGCTTTTCAGATTCGTGCGCATGGATAGACATATAAAATGTTATTTTGTCACTAGGTCTGTGGAAACTGCCAGTTGCACATTTTTCTCAGGACAGTTAGGGGTAGCTAACCCTCTAGGGAGGAGGAATAAGAGACAACTGATGTGTGCTAGATGCCTTGCTATAAAAAGTACATTTTTTTTCTCCAATCAAAGAATCCAAGATGATCCTTAGATTTTAAATTCTTTACTCTGTAATTTGGAAAAATTCAGTCCTGTTAAAAATACACACTGGTATGCTGCATGTATAGAAGCAACACTTCCTGTTATCAGCTGTGCTAAAAACTGTGCCTAATACAAACAAACTGGTGATTAGATAAATTTGCATTAATGTAAATGAAGAAATTACCTTCAGTAAAGCGAGCACGGAAGCCCCTGTGCTGGGTTGTTGCATCAGAGCGCAGTCGGATGTACATCAGATTTTTGGAGGATGTGATAGTAGGAGGATGCTGTTTTCCACAGAGTTTTCTAAGAAGTGGTGCTTCATTGTTAGCACCATCAAATACCTATTGTGAAAAGTTTAAATGGAGTATTTGGTTTCAATAGGAGTACTGGGAAGACTTTTATTTCTCTCCCTCTCTTATATTTCATACATTTGATCCTGACACAGCCCTGGTATGGGCAATGCAAACAAACTATGCATTGCTTATCTTAATTCTGTGGCCATTTCAAAAAAATACATGTATTTGAGGCTGAAGCTCCAGTAGCCTTTATAACAAAAATGCATCAAGTAACCATCTTCCTCTGTGTGTATCTGGTATGGAAGCAACCTTTAACAATCCAGATATCCCCATATGTTTATTGTTTTCTGTTAATGTCTAACATGAGTTCCTGTGCAGCTTTTATTGATTTAAACCCTACATGTTGCATCAGTAAAGACTTCTAAATTGGCCCTAATGTGCAACTAGTGCACCAGTGGGAGCTATGACTATCTATAAAAAGAGAAGACACTAGGATTATGTTTTTTAGATACATGTACCTAGCATCAAGGATCAGAGTCCATATATCTATGCTTTATACTAGCTTTAGGGTGCTGAATTACACACATATACAGGAAGTGCTATTTAAGCAGATGGTAAAGAAAAGTAAAAAAAAGGGAGGAAGAAAGCAAAGACGGTTTTACAAAACTTCACTTTTAATTTTGCCACAAATGCCTGCCTTCTCTTTTTTCCCTTTACAGCTGATAATTTTGTTTCCTTCCTCTCTGTTTCACAATCAGGAAGAGAAGGATAGTGAAGTTAAAACCAATGAGTTTCTAGATTAAGCAACATCAAAATTATAACAAGAGAAAATACAGAGGTGGAAAAACAGCCACAGTCTCAAAGCATCCCACTAATCTTTCTTAGCACTCCAGTAGATGTGATTTGTTGCTGCTCTGTTCGGACCCATGGGCCAGTGTCAGAGCCCTTGTGCCTGATTTCAGAAATGATGAGCACTGGAGCCAGGAGCAGTTGCATGACCCACAGAGGAAAAGCCTTTGGGCTACTGGGCAGCAGCAAGAGTTTAATTCAGTTCCTGTTTCAGCATTAACATCTTGCAGTACCATAGGCACGTCATTTAATATAACCTGTGACTCAGCTTCCTATAGCAAAACAGAGAAAAATATGGATAAAAAGGTGGATAGGAGGACTGGAAGATATTGAGGTGCTAGGATGTTAAAAGCTATATAAAAGCCCACTTTGAGCAAAATAATGCCATTGGGTTAGAAGAAGAGTAGTTCTTATTAAGATTGCCTTCTTTTACTTCAAAATGCCTCAAATTCCAGCAAGTCTGTGCAATGCAACACCAATGAATTAAAAATTTCTAACTAGACTGTGTAACACAATGCAATGTTTCTGCCTCCAGTATTCAAAGGCCTTTGAGAGCATTAGTGAAAAAAATATATGAAAACAGTAGCTGAGAGAAAGGTGACCTGTCTCAAATAAACCTTGGAGCTAAGAAACAAAGGACAAAACTCGTGCTTAATCCGCTGACATACCCTACATAGCCAATGCTGTATTCATGAATTAAACATTTGCCCTTGGGCCTATAACACTAGCTAGCTGTGTGGGACCTTGTGACAGAGCATTAAGTGTACTGTGATGTCTGTAAAAATGAATACCTGGTAGAGAGACCCAAAATATCCATCCATTCAACCTTTTCTTCTCTCTTGGTATCCTGCCACAATCAGCCTTTTAATACATAGTGTGCAGTGTTTATTCTTCCTCTGCACATATATTCTGTATATAAATCAGACTGCCTGGAGTTAAAAACCACAAACCATGGAATGTGAAAAAAAGCAACGACTAACAAAGTAACCCTTAGGAATTAAGGTACTATCTTTGCCTAGACAGTAGTGAGAGGATTTTATCTGAATGCTAGAACTGAGAATAAGCATTGCAATGACAGAGAGTAAAGAAAGGCCCTGACTACAGTTCACGTAAACTGCTGGTTTTGATGGATCTGTGCCACTCTGCACAGCTGAGGATATGACCGTTGACACATGGACTGCTGTGAGACTCGTGTAGTTGAGCTGTCTCACTTAGGAAGGTATTAAGGATGAGTAACATAAGAGTCTAAGTAGGCATTTCATTTTAAGAGCTTTCTGGAATAAAGAAGTCTTTCTGTGGTAATACTGGGAGAAGGGCATGAAGTCAGAGGAATGTTTTCTAAATCAAGTGTATTTGCTGTTTCTGGGCAGCTTGCTTGAAGAACAGTACTGTCTCCTCTGTCAGAAACCCAGAAATTATTCCTAGACTTTACACTTGCTAAAAATCTGATGCAAGGAACAGTTCAGCATAAGCATTAGTGATATACAGCAGCAACTCTTAGGAGTTACGGCAGCTACAAGTTAAGCAGGAACAGTAACACATGGATATTGTATGGCTGCATCATTTTTGCTAACCTGGTATTTATTATCTTAAACTGTTTTATAGGGAGGATTTCAGTCTTGAATCTAGATCAGAAACCACAATATTCACACACTAGTTCAGGAAAGAGTTGTGTCTCTCTGCTGCTTCTTAAAGTTATTTTGAAAACATCTGAGAAATGCATTTCTGTGTCTGCATGTGTAAAGGAAAATGATGCATCTGCTAACTTAAAAGCCAAATTTTCATTTGCACTGTGCATAGCAGCAATTTGCTCTTCTCTTCCCTTTCCACAATGTACATAACTGAGTGACTCATTGCCTTCTTGTTCAAATGCGTCCTGCATTTTGCAAAAGCACGTGACAAAAAGATATTTTTTGTCTTCTGAGCCATAAAAACTCCACATATTTCTAGCTGTCCTCTCTTGGAAGATCCTCTCTGCCAGCACCTGCAATAAATGAAGTCATACCTCCTCTCTAGCTCCCAGAGGCTTACATTTCTACATTCCTGTGTGCTACTTGTTGTACTGCAACAGGAAAGAAAAATAACATTTACTTAAACAAAGCCACTGAAAAGAACAAACTATTTCTCCCTCCCCTTTTCAGTGCCTTGTGCTACAAGATCTGCCTTCCAAGGCACATCCTCCTCAAGTCTCCAAATACTTGAAACTCTTACTGACCTGCACTCCTGGTGTAGCGTCAGATATAATACCCGTTAAACACATGGGCAAGAAATAGAGGAATTAGTGCATTCACTATTTCTTTCCCTCTATTTTCCCTCAAAGAAACAAATTTGTTTGTTGTAAGACACACTCTCCAGATAGAAATGGGCTGATACACAAAGATAAATTAAAAATTTATTCCTTATGTATGGTGACAATGAGAGCAAAAATTCTTCTCAAAGATCTTATGCTTTCTACAGAATATAATGGAGTTATATTTGAGATCAGAGAAAGTAAAGGCTATACGTCCTCATTTAGCAGATGAAGAGTTGTTCACCTGTTCTGAGAACAGATAAGGTACAGAACTGCGGCATAGAAACTGAGGAATCAACTAAATTTAGGCAGCTAAGTGAATGAAGAATGTGCTTTTTGGTGGCCTGGACTACGCTCTGTGCACTCCATCCATTGACAATAGAGGGAGCTCAGAGCAGTTACACCGTGGATTACTGCTACGGGTTTAGAATTAATTTAGCAGAATCTGTATCTGTGCTCAGATTCACATGTGGAATCATTGAGCAGAACTGAAAAACGCACTGGGCTTTTTGGAGTTGCAGCATAGCCAAGAAGCAGCAGGCATGAGTATTTTCTCTCCCTCCACTTTGCTCACATAACAAATGTGCAATGGAAAACATTACAGGAAAAAAAAAAATACATCTTCATGTGTTCTCCATAGAAAGGAATTTATGGTAGAAGTACTTAAAAAAAAAAAAATCTCGAGTCATAACTCAGGGAAAAATGACTGGGTCTAGAAGGGGAAGGATGAAGGAAAAAGCCATTGGTACACTCAAGGGTGGAGGGGAGCCCCAAGAGAACTCACAGAGCAAATAAAATCCATAAAGATAAGTAAAAATTTAAGAAATAGAAAAGGGTGGGACCACTGTGTTACTCATACACAGTAGTTATTCCTATATTAGAGAGAGAAAAACAACCCACCAACTTCCTTAGCTGCCCATATTTTCCATTTATGCAGATTTTGGAACACAATTCCTAAACCATTCATGGTCAGACATCTACTTATGTATTTCCAGGCACTCTCTGTCCCTCACTCTCTTCTCCTAATACTGTGTGAGGCATATAGCAAGCATTGGAATGAGATGAACACAAATCACATCCAGGTGTTGGTAACCAGTGATTTTCTGCTTATTGGCATACCAGATAGAGAAAGAAACCCCATCCACTCCTTTCTTGTCCTGCTGGTCCCCCTACATTAACACTGAAGAGCTCTGCTCTACCTCATACACCACAGCCTCAGAACCCTTCGTTATCTGTTAGCTTCAAATCTGCATTCTCCCTCATCCATTTTCAAACCACCCTCCACTTGGTGGACAGTGATTGATGCCTGCATTAAATTTAAATCTCCCTCCCTGCTCACATTGCTGCTTCAGTTGTGTTTGCACAGCTGTGGCTGACAGGCAACTTCCTCCTCCTCCTCCTCCTCCTCCACGCCCCCCCCCCAAAAAAACCCCAAAAACAGAAGCAAACAACAGATACACATACGGCAATAGAGGAAAAGGGGTGTCACTGCACTGCAATCGTCTGCAAACATTGCTCATGCAAAGAGCTCTGCCACAGCCATCTCCTCTGCCAGCTGAAGGACTGATGCCTTTCAGTGATTAAAAACCCAGTGCCTATATCCGGCCTATAAAGGTAATGGGTGTTGTGTCTGTAACTGCAAGGAGCTCAGTACTCTACAAAGTGTTTAGATAGGTACATACATCCCTTGGCATCAGGTTTAAAAAAGAAACTTGTATTTCAGGTCTTTTCAGAATTTAGCACTTAATTTGTGAAATTTTTTTTGGCATTTTTGCCAGTACTGCCGTTTCAGATGGCCTGTGTTTCTGTCCAGCAATCTGATTTTCTACTCCTGTGTGATACCACAGAAGACTTGGAGATTTTTCCAATAGATTTTCCCTTTCAGTGATTCCCCCTGATGAGTTAAACAATTTAAATAAAAAGACATAACCATATTTCCCTATGCTTCAGAACCAGAAAAAAAAAAAAAGAACAGTCATTGTACAAAGATGCTTTGTGGCCAAATGAAATCTTCAGTTCTGCTCAGCAAAATGGGGACACATTTCCTTTTTTCTGGTTCAGCACAAAAAAGCTTTATGAGGCAATGCTGTTAAAACTGATGCTGTTTTCAAAAGAGTCCCAGCTCATGCCAAATTGAGTTCTCTGTGAATGACAGTTTATCAAGGAGAGGAGAGCTGGGTTTTGGGCTACGGCCACTGTTTTATCTGCCTGGTACTAATCACACATGCCTTTATACTGAGTGTCATCATGTCCCTGCTCCCAAAAGGCCAAGTGGAGACGTGGAGATTTCTTCGTTTTTGTGCACTGATAGAGCAGCAAGTTGAATTTCTGTGACATCAACAAAAGCCTACAAACCAACAGCAATGTGAAGCTTTTAAGAGAGCAGTGGCTCTAATGAAGCAATTAAACAGACAGCTGAGGAGCACCTGAATACACAATGCACACATAAAGAAAACCAGCCAGCCACAATCCCCTCTGATGTAGACCTCCCTCTCTCCTGAGTTTGTAACAGGGTGTGGGGCAATCTATTATATATGTGGGCAGTCCATCCTATAGCTTGGAGCAAGCTGTGGTAAATTGAGCTATAAATGGAAAAGGGTGTCATAATAACAGTCATCTATGTATGAGGTTGTTCCTGCAGTACTAACTACAACTTACACCACCAAAAGGAAAAACGTGGTGCCAGGATGCAGCATGCACTGCCTTCAAGAAAAGATCCTTCCAAATATAAGTGGGAACCTGGAAGAATGCAGAAATGCATTCGTGAAGCTTGCTTCATTGCTGAAGCAAAGGGAACTAGATGATAACTATTTAGCTGTAAATTTAAGACTTAGCTCATCACTGAATAAATATGACTATGCAATTACCAGTCTGAAACCAACTGCAGCCTAGGTTGCACAGTAAGCTTCCTCTTTTGCAAGCATTTCACCAGACTCATTAAGGAAACTGTTGAAATTTCTATTGCTACTTACTGCAACATTGTCAGAGTCACACCAAGGGTGATTTTCAGTGTCAAAATCCGTGAAATTCAACAGGACTCTGTGGCTGTAATCAACTTGGATAAGCCAAGAACAATCTGTGTTGTTCTTATAAGGTTGAGGATAGTTTCCAGAATGGATTTCCCCACTGGTAGCTTGGAAAATACCACCACAGCCTGAAAAAGACATAATCAGTTTTAATCACAAGCTTTTATGCTTAGCGAGATTCCACCCCTTTTTTTAAACAAGGGAAGAACACCTCCATCTTTATATTTTCTACATTGAACTTTTGTAAGATGAGTGCTCCAACTGTTGAAGTGTCCTGTCCGCAAAAAAAATCAATGGAAATGGCTATCAGGGAAGTATAACATTATCATTATTGGTGAATATGCAACAACAACGCTTGTGAGTAATGTTTCTTTCTAGCCCCAGGCTGGTAGTAGATGTTGTAAAGGCTGAAACATTAGTGCTGGTATTCCTCTATCCTAGATACTGTAAAAGCAATCAAAAATATCATTCATACGAATGTCACAGATGTACCTTACTGAGAAAGCAATGACCAGGCCTAGCTGAGCACAGGGGTGAGAAAACCATTTCTGAAAATATCAAGACAGCTAGGAGCTCCACTTTCCCCGTTAGCAGTACAACAATTGCAAGACTGAAATTTCTGCTTCTCTACCCATGCAGTTGAGGGCTTCCTGAGAACTCCACCCTCAGGTATTTCTAACCAGAACAGCTCCAGTGCTCATGAATATCTAAATAGCCAGGAATGATGCATTCTGTGCGGAAAGTACCGGGGCTTTCAATAGGACTAACACAAACAAATAGAATTTTATATGTTGTAAAGGGACGGAGGAGGGTGAGAGAAAGACAAGGACTGCTGTAGATGGAGGCAGCCTGCTGGAAGGATAAAAACTATACTGTTATTGCGTTCTGGTGAGTGGGTATTTTAGAGGCTAGAGGGGGGTTGGAGTACAACAGGCAAGACGCTGTAAACGGATAAGAAAGCTTCAGGTGGCCTAAGTAGACAAAATAAGCCGCCAGATCTCGGAAGGGGATTAATTCAAAGGATGATTGTAGACTTCTTTTATTAAAAAAAAAAAAAATCTTGTGCCTTTCTCATAAAACTTGTGAGCATGGAGAAGTATAAACCTTGACAAACTAATGAATCAGTGTACTTAATCAAGCAATACTGCAAAAATTAAAATCTGCCTCTCCTCACTTTTCATTGCAATTATTTTCTGATAATTGGCCTTTTCATAAGAACTCCCATGTAGAGACATGTGGTTGGGTCTTTTAATCATGTCTCTTCTTTTACTGATTACCAGTAAAGCTTTGAACAAATAATCCCATGGAGGACGGATGAACCTTACAGAGTTCAAGTATTTACTAATCACTCCAAATATTTTTGGAGTCCACCAAGTTCTCCAACTTAAGCCACGTTCTCAGATATTTTTCACTTTACAGTTTAAAACCAAAAGCATCATTCAGCTAATAAAGGACTCTGTGTGGGTGAGTGGGTGGGGATAACTGCTAGCACGGCAAAAGTTCTTTTCTGATTACAGGAATGTCTTGATTAATTACACAGAGAAGAAACCCCAACAAGGTAGACTGTTACAAAATACCTGAATAGGCCTAGATTTCAGCTAGTTGAACAATTCTTTCCTCTGTGTGGTTTTCAGCATCTCTTAGTGTTACCAAATCCAGTAACACCCAAATTCTCCTTCAGTTTTCAGTCCTACGCTGCTGTTTGACTACTTTAAATGCTTGCATGGCTGATCCATGATTCTCAGACTTCCTGAATTTCTCCTGGTATTAATCAGTATACTCACCACCTGGATTTTCTTGCCAGGAGGCATTAAAACCTTTCCTTGTCACTCTGCTGCATCTGTCTTGAAACGGACAATGGCTGAATTGCCAGTAGTAGAGAGTTGCAGTGGGTTCTGTGCTGATCTTGAAACACACAGCTGGGCTAGTCTAGGAGAGAGGAAATCAGGGCCACCATAGACCTAGAAATGGAAGAAACACTGTCAAAGTTTTTCAAAGAGACTGTCTGACACACAGAATACATGAGAACTGTTTAGCTAGGAAAAAAAAAAAAAATCTGTAGGTATTGAAAGTGATTCCACATTTTGAAATGTAAAGTAGTTAATAAAGTTATTTTCTCTGCAGGTTTACTTGGTATCTGAACCACCCGGCGCAAGTATGAAATTCTAGATAATTTCAAAACAGCCTTGCATTAAATAAGAATTTTCTGCTTTGGGGACTTTACCACATTCTTCTTCTCTCATTCCTCCAGGGTGAGCACCTTGTTTCTGAGGAGATATAAAACCACATTTTTTTGTGTGCTTGTGCAAACAAACTGTATCTCTTTGCAGGAACTTGTGCTGATATTTTGCACCCATTATGTTTAAAGGCACAGTTAAGGCTGATTTTTAAATTGGGGCTAGATTTCATCACTCTTTCTGATAAAACAAAAAACATTGCAATTTTATTGACTTCAATGGCAGAATCAACATCCAGACTATGGGATTTTGGTCAAGTAAACTACATTTTCTTTGGAAATAAGGATATATATCACACATATTTCCCACGGAAGACAGGTTTTTACTTTTAAGAGTGATTATTTCCTACTCAGAAGAGTGTGCCTCAGGCAGTTATAAACCAGAAAACCAACACTCTTTTCATCAACATCATCAGCAGTATTGTGTATTCTATAATGCATTTTTAAACCAATTCAAGTGAATTAGATGGCAGTGCTGAAACCTTGTTAATCCTGTTCCCTTTTTTTCCCAGAGAGATGTGGGATTTTAGTTTGAGCCCATTTATAACTGGTGGAACTGGCTTACCTTCCTTAGTCTTCCCTCTCAAAGCTGAAGAAAACGCACATGCTTCAGTGCAATTTTCAAAATCAGACATATGATTTTGGTGCCTAGTGCCTTCAATGATTGAATTTTCTAAGCTTCTTAATGCTAATGAAATGTCACCTGATATTAAGGGTCTCCCGCCTTCCATTGGTATGTCCCTGGTAGGACAGCAGCTGCTAAAGTCAGCTTGACAGTAACCTCAAATGTGAAAACTGTTAAAGAGATACATCAGATAATGTGCTATTGTCTTTCAGTAACTGACCTAGGAATAGATAGCTTCTCATTGTATCAGCATATATTATGTATAAATCCTAAAGCTAAACTAGAGAATGGCAAGTTCTAACAACAAAACCAGGGAATAGGAAAATAAGGCAACAAATCCCATCAGGATTTTCCCACCAGTAGCATCCCAAGTCTGCACCAATATTTTATTAGTCTGGTAAACATCAAAAAGGTCAAAAAAAGCAATCCATGAATCTGTCTCAGAATGTGGCAGTAAGAACCAACCTTCCATATGGTCCCTTTGCCTCTGATCTCTTCTAGATGAGGGGAAACTCAGTATTTTAATAAGCTCTGCTGGATACTTTTTAACCTCAAAAGAAGTTTGGGTTCTGTCCAAGCTAAATATCTGAGCAAGTTTTACAAATAGCTGAGCTAGTCCCACCACCTCCAGGGCTAAGTGTAGTGCATTCCTACATAATTTGATTGGTCCTGTGCTAACTAACTGCTCACAGTGCCTGACACTGCTCTGCGGTTAGAGGTATGAGGGAAAGAGCTTTTTTTTTAACTGCAAAAAATATTCAGTGACTCCAGGGTAATGTGAGATCTCAGAAGCTGAAGCTTGCCTCCCCAGAAGAAACAAGGAATTAATTTTTTTACAAACATCATAGTCTGTTAGATGTTCAGAAGACTGTATTTTGTTTTAGTGGCTGAATACACAGGCTTAATAGCTTAAACATTTCAATTTTGACTGAGACAGCACTTTTTTGCTTTCTGCAGGGAGGCTGCATGACTTGAATGGATAATGGTTTCTCTGTCCAATCGATTGTCTCAAGGCATTCAAGAGAAGTCAGAATGGATGAAATCACAGCTCAGATTAAGAATCTGTAATGAAGCAGTCACAGTCTGGGCAAGAAGCATGTTTGCCCTCTGGAAGCTCAGTGTCTTTAGCAAAATCTTACTGCCTGGCTGCATGTGAGGCCCAATGACAGCTGCATTTGTCAGAAGTCTGTTCAAAATCTGAATTTTAAAATGTGTTTGTGGTACACTCCCTGAGTCAGAGCCACAGCATGAGAACTAGCAGGAACACATGCTCTTAATCATCTAAACCAGGCCAGAGAAGCTATGTGGCAGAGGAAACAGCAGGAGTTTCTAATATGCATCTAATAAGCATCATGGACCAGCCTCTCACATCATCCCTGGTGCTCCCTGGGGCCATCTGCACACCATGGGCAAGGGGACCAAACCCAGCTCTGACATAAACCCTGCTGATTTCTGTAGTATTACCTCAGAAATGAGGTTGGCCCAAGCCAAATACTTAGAGTTGACCTGTTGGAAGAAAATTAAGGATAGGGAAGAAATATTGATGGAAATATGAGGTTTGTGGGTCTCCTTTGCATTGTTAACCGTTCAGCAACAGCCTTCTGCACAGTTTCAAAATAAAAAGCACAGTCAAAGGCATGCTTTTTACAGTTAGGAGTGTATTTTCTTTTCTCCTTTATGCCAGTTCAATTAATCGGATGCTTTCACAAGGGCTGGAACAAAAACGAGTTAGAGTGTTTCCATGACAAAAAACAATAAAATGTTACTTTTGGCTACAAAGAGGAAAACCAATAGTTACCACATGAAAAAATGAGAGGGAAAAGAGAATGGATGGAAAGAATGAATTCCAGGGTGTGGTTCACAGACTCACAGGATGTCTGAGCTGCTAACAGATAAAAATAAAAATAAAAACATTTAGTCTGACCAGAGCACCTGATCCAGAGATAAACTGATGTTGGATCACATAGCGGGGATGCAGGACACTGCCATAAAGCCCATGGTTTTAATCTGTTCTTATCGTTTGCTTCTGCCCCGTTAGCTCTATTTATTGTTAACAGTCAGCATTCCAGAGTTATGAGCAACAGAAAGCTGTTTTTATGTGGTTGGTCACACTCATGACACAGATTTTCTGGGAATAAAACTGATCCCTGTTCAGATATAACTGCCAGCAAAGAGAGAGCCTGGCTTTGACAGAGAATTAAGAATTATGGTAATACTTGATGTTTCTGCATATTTAAATGAGAAGATTAGAGCATCTAATAAAGACTTGGAAGTGCAATAGATTGACAGGGTTCCTTCCTTTTCAGCTCAGTACTACATCTTGTTTTGGCAGAATATATTTCTAGTTTACAAAAACCTGATCCATGTTAAAGATGTCATAATTTAACAAAGCAGGCATGGTCATTTTTCTCTATGTATGTATTTTCAATAGAAGCCATTTAAAAAATATTTTTAACTCTTTTATTGTGTCCAAAATGATGGCTTCTATTTCCATGAAACATTTCTAGAAAACATCTTTAAGAACAACTTAAAATTTGCCTCTGGATGTTTGTAAAAGGAATGGAATCTGATGGGGAAGAGAGAAAGACAGAGTGCAACAGAGTCATAAAAGAAACAAGGAGGAGGAGGATTAAAGGAGAATGTGTCAAACACTTGAGCATGCAGAATCGATGGGGAGAACTGGAGGATTTCACACAAAATTTTTACATAACTATTATTGCACAGTCTTGGTGAAAAGTTTGGTGAAAAGTATGGCAGGACTGGGATACTGACATGGAAGGGACAGCCTGTTTAGGAGGCATTGTCAAAGGAAAGGGGAGACAGTTGCTGCATTTTACAAGAACAAATATGCTTCAGAAAAATGTGCAAGAGAGAAATATTCAAGAAACTATGGTATAAAAATGAAGTTAGCAATAAAGGTGTTGCAAAGGGAAAGATCTCTTAGAATTTTCCTACAATTCTCTGCCAGGTCGAAGGGGTGAGGGAGTTTCTAAGCGAAAGCTAAATGCATCCAGGCGAGCAAGTTTTGTGATTACTGGGGAATTTTTATTACAAGGTAATATATTTCAGAAAAGCAACAGAAAAGAACACAAATTACTGCAACGTTCTAAAGACAGCTTCTTATATTAGAGAGAAGAGAGAGTTAACGGGACAGGGAGGGACAGCAGGGTGCAGAGCTACTTTAGTACTGATTTTGACTTCCTGTTAAAACTGGAAAGTTATTTGGCTTGAAAGAAAACAGGAAGCAGTAGAACTCACTATTCAGAGATAAGGAAAAAGTGAAATCAGGAGAATAATTATGAGAAAAAGCAGACTTCAAAACCCAAAGTACTGGTAGACAGGATACTCTTGGGAAGATAATGTGACAGTGAAAGAAGTTTGGAACCTTAGTGAGCACTGAAACACACTGTGTCAAAGACACACCAGGAACCTCTTTTTTTCTAACACTTTTCAGACTTTTGTGTGTGGTCTTCAGCTTGGACATATGTAGACAACTACAGGAAAGAAGATGACAAGATAGAGCGGCTCCTGAAAATGGTTAACGATGTTCTTTTTTTTCCCCCACTAAACCTGAGTCATCATTTGTTCTGTGCAGACTATATCAATCATGCTGTGAACGTGTAATTTTATAACAAAAGCAAGAAAATATGTATGTGGCAAGGTACATAATGCTCCGCCAAATGCCTCCAGTTTGGCAGGGGAAGCTGTTCACTGCCAGGCAGAACCTCTTTATCTTGCACTAAGACATGAATGAATTTTCCCCAATAAGCTGATTTACATTAGGTTATCTGTCAGCAGATCAGAGACAAGTGTTGGGAACTGGAGGAGCCAAGGTTAGGAGACAAGTAAGTCAGAGGCATCCCAATTCTGAGGGCAGGAAGGCAGAGAAGTTCAAACAGCAAGGCAGGCATCGGTGCTGCTGAATGAGTACAGTTGGAAAGAAGTAAAGCATAGCAACTAAGTTTGAAGTGGTAAAAAAAGAAAACCTAAACCCTAAGGTGAATACCTTGCTCTGGGACACAGAGCAGCAAACTGTAGGATCCTCTTAAACTACTTCTTTAAGCAATTTGTGTCCAGTAAGCCACTCATTGGTTTTAGGCCAGTTCCCCTGCTAGTCAAAAAGTTGACAAACGAATGATTGCCAGCCATCTGTACTCTTACTGGATTGTGATAGCTCCTGGGTGACCACCTGCAAATGTAGGCATTGTCCTTGCACTATTCAAGAAATGGTCAACCACAGCAGACTTAGATTTTGTAGCTGTTTAATGGATTCCTCTGGGCAACAGAGGCATAACTGAAGCATACAGGCAGATTAGCTTCAATCTAGTTATTTTAGGCACAAACAACAATGAAGCTGCAATACAACAGACTTCATCAAAACCCAAACCAGCCAACACAGATCACTTACTCACAGGCACTGGTGTCAGCAATGTGACATGCAGTCATATCTGCCAATGCTGCTGACGGAGAATTCTTGGAACAACTTCCTTACACCCAGATCCTACAGAAGTCCCAAAGTCAATAGGATACTCAAAGCACAGTGTCCATTTTGTCAAGACTTCCATTCCATTGCTAAGCTAGGGAAGCCTGTTTCAGAGCCAGAAAGCTGGAGTTAAGTTATACATCTCTTATACAAATGCTCAGCAATCATCTAACTGGCAACTGTATATTTAGGACATGCTTTGGGATGTGGGTTAAGCCTTGCAGGAATATTGCTAATGAGTTTGCACTAAGGACCACAGGCTGGAGAAGGAGAAATCAAAGCTACAAAGGTGAGAATAGACAACAGTGAGTATGTGTAGGTGCTGGACAGAAAGTTGTCTAGCTGTATGCTGGTCACATATCACATTACCCAGGAGAAGATGAGAAGAAAGGCCCCAGCAGAATAGTACAAGATCTCTTAATCAATCTTTTGGCTTCATTACAAAAACATACATATGTCACGCATGTATTAACATTGAAAGACCCAACAACTGTACCTGTTAGTGATCTCAAATGTCTCTAGTGGGAGCGACCTAGAAAGTCTATACTTCTAAAGCATTTCTTTCTGAAATTATTTCCTATCCCTTCTTCCTGCACTGGAAGTCTATTCAAATCTGTCAGCTGGGATTGGTCACCCGGCTGCTTCCCAACATGAGCACAAAGATGTCATATATAACAGGACCATCCAGTCTTATGGGTCTCTTAAAGGTCAACAAACCCTTAGAGATGTCCCTTTTCTCCTTGTTCCACTACCCTAAGCTGACTAGGACTCTGCCTCTTCTTTTATTCTTTTTTCTGAATACAAAGATTCTTCATAGTTTTCAGCACTTGGGGTTATAAACCTCTCCACTTCCTTGGAAGGTCCTACACAAGGTCTCACCTTAGTTATCCCCTCAGTGTTCCATTATCTTACTTTACACTAGGAAATTTTATCTCCATGGCATAGCACCCTACACTTAGTTCTTTGTAAAAGGTGGACTTTTTAAGACTGAGTTTTTCAAAGCAGTGTTGTCTCTTGTTAGGAACTGTACAGTGCCTAGCATCATTATTGATTAAGGTATACAGACACCAAATGCATAAAAGCAAAAAAAAAATAAGACCATTGTGGCTTCTGTGACAACATCTGTGGAATGTAACTGTAACCACAGCAGAAATGGGAAATTGCAGTAGAATCATTTGTTCTGCTCCTGCAGTTCTTGGGATTATCTGCTCCAGACAGAAAAGCGTGTAACTTGTGTATTTTTGAGGAGTAAATCTAATGCTCTTACCTCCAAAACATCGTAGTTGCAGTTTGCATGATATTCAATGTCGAATTCCTGAATGGTGAGTTGAATGCTGCTACCAGGTGCTGTGTGAATGTACCAGATGCACTCCCTACTGTTTGGGTATCTGTTGGGGTAGCCAGGACTGTGAAATGAACCAGAAGGGCCAGAGAGTTCTCCTCCACAACCTGACAACACAGCAAAGCAGCCCATCAGTGAGGGGCTCTGGAAAAACTCATTGACAGCTCTGCAATGAGGACAGTCATTAGCACCCATTTCATGCACAAATGTATACAGGGCTTGAGGGTCTGCTGTATCACAGGGAACTGAGGTCTAGCAGGGAAGGGAAACTCCGGAACAGCAGGCTGGACCTGCTGGCACTGCCCATGCAGTAAGCACTTCACCTCCTGTGTTGGTATGTTTCTCAGCATCTGCTTTGACAGCTGAAGAAACTGAGACACAGAGCAAAAACAGTGACATGTTTTGTATTGGCCTCTAACTTTGATCAGTTCTAGAAAGCTGAATCAGATCCATGCTTAGCTGGTACTGACCTCAACTAATACACAACTAAGTTATCATGGGGAGGGCTTCCTATTGTTGTAAAAATGCCATTTTCCACTGCTTTAGAAATCATAAAATTAAAGACAATGCAATTTCCCTCAGCCCACTGAGCATGATTACAGGCTGCCAAGTCACAGTGGATAAACTGGCTTTCTGACATTTGGTGGATTTAATGTTCTTTTTTATTGAATTGTAACTGTGCAATTGTAAGACATGCCATGTTTGAAAAGTTATGTATTTTCTTTTCAGATAAGAAATTATTGTCCTAACCTCACTTCCCATCCCCTTGGGTGATTAAGTTCTTGCATGTTATGAGCTAAATTTAAAAAAAAAAAAAAAGGATGCAAAACAATGGATCATATGCAGGCCCTGATTTGACAGCACAAAGCAGCTGAACACCTGAAACTGCAGTTTTATCATTGCTTTACGGAGATGTAGCAACTGTTGCACTTGCCTCCTTTTGTTGAGTTCTGGGAAGACGCTCTCCCTGACCCAGTCCCTGGGTGCATGTGTCAAGCAGGGTGGGAAGGCACAACAGCCCTTCCCAGTGTCAGGGCTGATTTAGATCAGCTACATTCACAGTGAAACCTCACCTTTAGAGAAGCCAGTAGGGTGTCTGTGTATCTGTCACATGCAGAAAGCAAGGGAATTGTGTGTTTGATCTGATTTTATGTGTGTGTTGCCCTGTCTTGCAGCAGCATTTTTTTTCCTCTACATTACAAGCCCCCAAGTGCTTCATTTAGGCACTAGCTAATCTTTTGCTTACACAGCTTTTACAGGGTCACTCGAGCTTTGTAAGTAAAGCCTGCACTCCATTAATCTCTTTGGCTTCATCTCCAGAGGGAAGGTTCTGTCACATAGCAAAAAAGCCCCCAAATACTTAATAAAACCGTCTAACAAACCATGAGTTCTGCATTCCCAGAGGCAAATACTGTGGTATGTCAGAAGTGATAAATAGCATCTGTATCAGAACTTTTAGTTATAGGAGATATTTTATAACATAAAACAAATAAACTACCCCTCTGAGCTGCTCAACTAATCCACACAGATGTGTAGAACTCCCCTAATCTCTATTAAATCTATGCATAATCTGCAACTTGAACAAGGTATCCTTGGCCATTGCTCTGCTTAACGTTTTGTTTTTTTTTTTCTTCAGGAAGCTATAAATCAAGATCTTCAATTAAATGCAAGTACTTTCCTCAACACCTTCTGTGACAAACTTGTCATTATTGAAGGGTGGCTGCTAAGCCCCAGAGGCATTTGCCATCATCTCTACCACGGGGTCTTTCAGCTCCTCACTGAAAACTTGAGTTTGGCTTTGCCACAGTTGGCTCTAGGACTGGATGGCAAAATACAAATCTAAAAGAGGAAAGAACAGCAGGTCTGAATGGGAGCAAAGCAATAAGAAGCTATTTTAAACTAAAAAAGAGCCACCTAAATGCAAATGTGAGGAAGACTCCAGCCATGCCAGCGATGTATCACAGATCTCTGTCAGACTATTACCCAGTGCTCACCGGAACACCACCTTTTAAACACAAGAATTCCCACAATTGAACAATAGTTAGCTATAACCCAGGAAATCCTTTACATAGGTGAGGTTGATCTCACTGGTGAATCGGCACGGGCTTAGTTCTTCTCCCTTTTCCCCCACCTTGCTGCACAGGATGCTCCATAACCCTGAGGTGGTTTGCCCTGCAGCCACAAAGCTACATTACCAAGCTACTGGATGTCTCAATCAAGGAGTAAAAGAAGCTTTTAAGTGTATTTAAAACCAATCCTGCCTTCATTCCCTCTGGAGAGAAAAACAGAAAAATATAGTGCACTTATTTCCCCGAGGCCTGCCAGCACGAGTGGGTAAATGTTAAGTCCCTGAAACTTTGATATCCATGAATATTTCAGCAGAGAGACAGAGAGGAAGAAACCCTCAGTGTAACCCACCACCCCATTTTTTTTCCCAGTGCCATCAGAAGATGGCCTAATTTTTCTCAAAACAAACCAGGCCATTGGATTTTTACAACTGGAAAAAAAAGGCGTCGGCGCGGGGGGGAGGCTTACAGCTGAATTTGCAGGGTGAGTTACTTTCTTTTCCCTCAGCAGCAGGAATGGCACGGCCGCTGAGGACAGACTTCAGGAGAGGGAAGCCTCCTCGCCAGCTTGGGAAACAGAAAGATTTCTCAAAAAACAGACTTGATGGCTTGGCTCCTGAGGGGGTGGGAACGGGGAGGCAGGGGAGTTTCATCAGGCAAGAACAAAGCCAATTGCTATTTATCTCAGCCCGGAGAAAGCTGGGAACATTTTAAAACTAAACAGGCAGTTATGACTCAGCTTCTCCTACTAAGAGTTTCCTGATAGCCACAAAGACATGTTTTTTATTTAAACTCAAAATGGCTCAGATGAGTGGAAAGCTTATGTGCTGCGCTTTGAGGCACAGATCTTTCTTTCTATGCAACCCTTGCAGGTACCATTCAAATTACACTCCCTCTCCAGAGTGGTTTATATTTTCTCTAAGCTCAATCGATATTCTCTGGATGAGGTATGTGAAACACATAAGACCGTCAAACTGTTGTTAATGTGCCATTTCTTTTCTTCCAACTACAAATGTTCCCAGAAATGGCTTTTTGTTAAGAGAGAAGTGATTCTTCTTAAGTGCTCCAGTAAAATGGAGGCAAAGTTTAGAACTCTGATTCATTTCTTATAATGAATGTGCTGAATTCATGTTGCCAATCTCTTATTTATTGTTTGCAAACAGATTAGAAATTGCTTGAGTTTATGCCTAAGTATTCACTGACTCATAGCTGAATAAAGGACTCACTGATCTTTGCAAATACGTGAACTTCACACCTGAACTATTTTAACTGACCTGCATATGCAAGCAGAAACGTCCGTATCAGAGCAGAAGCATAATCTCTGAACTGTCTGGCCAACTGGCAGAAAGTCTATATACTATGTTTCTGCTCTTATATGGATGACGTAAAAATCAGTTCTGTTGTGCTTTTTTGGAAATATAGATGCTAGATGATTTTAACAAAATATTTACAGAAATACTTGAGAGATTAAAACAAATGTTCCTGCCTTTAAACTCACTTACTACATCTATGGAACACTAAAATGAGAAAAACTCAAATAATGATAGAAAAACTTTTTTAAATGCTTGCAAATGTTGTATATGAAAGATTTGCCCAGTCTTAGAATTAAAAAAAAAAAAAAAAAAAAAAAGAATTGTCCAGGAATACTGTTTCAAAATGAGAAGCGAACTTTCATTCACCAACTTTGCAGCTTGTAGCTTGGTTCCTGGAACATTATGGGTCCTTATTATTCACAAACTTTTTGTCCTGAATATTTTAAAAAGGTAAAATTAGAATTTGATCCTTGATTTATTCAGTGTCTTCCCCATTTTCATTAGCCACAAAATTCTTGTAGCATTATCCCTTTCTTTGATTGGATCAGAGATACAAGCCATCAAGGAAAACTGAACTGCAAGTATTTTTCGTATTATTTGTGCGTCACCTATGAAGACAGATTCCCTGCCTTAAGATGCTTATACTAGGCTTTGAAATCTGCCTTGGCAGATACTTAAAATAGTCAGAAAAGATATCAAACAAATTACATTCATATGAATGGTGTTCAGGCTGAAGATGTAGATGTAGATGCAGATGCAGATGCATATTTATTTATATACATATATGAATATATGTGAATATATGTATGGATATTGCATTTAAAAGGAAAACTTCAGGAGAAATGCCAGAAGCATTTTTGAAGCATGCATTTGTATGTACCATATCCTTTTCCTATTTTTTGAGCAAGCTAAGAAATACATTTTGATTTAACCTGGAATGTAATTTCCATACAAAAGTAGCCTGCCTATTTTATTAAGATATTGAAATAGGAAAAGTTTAAATGATGATGTAATCATCTTAGCTAATCGAACTTCTTCCATCTCTGGCATCACCATTAAATGAATACAAACCTTCTCCCAATGTTTACATTTGTCTGCAAACATCAGATTTGAGTTTGCTTCTATTTAAATAAATGGAATTTGTGCTGTTTATGGCAACAAAGTAAAAAAGATTTGGTCTTTAGGGATAAATAAAAATGCGGAAGCAGAACCTATAAATTGCTGCATGACTTCAGCTCTCACTGAAATAATAGTGAATAATCTGAAACCATTCTGTTCCTAGTGAAACATCTTTAAAAGTTTTTCTCAGCACAGAAATACATGGTCTTGCTGTATGTGGACAAATACACAGACGGCTGTGCTGCGGCAAAGTTTCTTGCAGCTGAACTGCATACGGCGTATGCTCTGTTCATGCAGACCTCCGTGCAGTCATTTTGGAAACTTCAGCCCTGCAGTTAAACTGAGAAAAAAGTGGGAGGGGAGATACTCTTTTAGTAGTGTAAAGGTCCTGGAATTCCCTTGAAAAATGCTTAAAACAACTACCTAACCTGGTGTTAGTTGCTAGGAAATCAGACAACAAATAGAAAGCTCAGGAAACATATTTGGTGTCTTTGCTTTCCTCTGGCTAAAATCTAAGTAGTCATTGAAGATTGTGCAAGGGATGATTTATAGATCTTTCCATATTACTGCCTGTCTGGTTAGCAGATGGTGTTCATTAACCAAAGAAGAATCCCTATTCTCATAAATAATTATAGCTGAATAGAGAAGTAGTAATCTGTGGAAACCTCTATTATTTGCAAGGTTTTCAGATTTATTCATGGGTATGTTTTAGCCACATGCTAGAAAAATCCTTTCCATAAAATTTAAAGTGAACTGGCACTGTTCCTGTAAAATCAGAGTTAGGGAAATGAAAGGATTCGGAGTTGTTCCATTTGTTGTGCTCATGGTGAAATACTTCAGTAAATGTTAACTGACTTTAGCCGCAAGAAGCATGTAGTATGAACATTTGCCTGTACTACACTAATACTTGCATGAAGTATAATTTGGATTTGATTCTGAAATCTTTTGCTCTCTTGAGTTGGTTTAGTTCATAGAATATTATCCAATGGAGCAAGTGGGATAGTTTTTGTGATGAGGGTTTATGCGAGAGAGTAAAAATTCAAGTAAGAAACTTTTTTTTTCTTCTTGCTGATTTGCTAATCACTTCTGTAGCTTTAATTGTTACTGTTTTATCAATCTCCTGAATTCTGGTATTTTCTTCAACATGTTCCAATCCAAAATCCGTAAGATGGATAATAAATAAAGATAGACTACTGGGACCCAGAGACATGAAGGCAAATTTAGACATTTAAACAGGAGCTGATACTGAATGGCCACAGTTCCCCTATCAGCTGCCAGTGTTCAATGTTAAAAAAAGTGCCATTTTCTAGCTCTTAGACATTGATTGAACTGTTCAGCAACAAGCATTTTAAGAAAATTTTGGCCCTTATTCTTATGTCTTAGTTTGGGGGTGGGGGGAGGTCCAGTTTGCTGAAGAAATAGAAATTAATTCATCGTTAGCTCTCATAGAGAACATATCTATGTTTTTAACAGCCAGACTGCAGTACAAAAAGCCAGCTCTGAACATAGTAGAACCCACAACTCAAAACAACTGCTCAGGACTTCAAGAAATCAGACCCTGTGCATCCTTAGACTTAATGTGACAGAAAGACATTGAAAAGGAATAGTCATTTTTGAAAGCTGAACGAATGGCAATTTGTCAAAGGCTGCGCAAGAAATCAGCAACAGAGCTATGATTCAGGCTTAGGAAATCTGGGCCTCAGCTCCCTCATTGACCTGCAATGCAATATTCTCTCCAGCAACTCTAATGGATGCCTGGCAAAGTCTGCAGTGAATGGCTTCTGCATCCTAATCTAATCCCTGTTTCTGTTATGCTTCCCTGAAGAACTAACAAACTATTTCACATTTCACCTGACACATATACTGAAAACCCCAGTCTTTAGGTATTGTATGCCTTTTAATAATTTTCATCTTTTGAAAATACAGACCCAGACTATTGAAAACTTCTCTTCTCATGAACCAAGTGGCTTTCTCCACACCCTGTCCATCAATCATTTCTTAGGGAATTCCAGCAGAAAGAATATGATGGTGAAGGAAAAGAGCAATACAATACTTTAGGGCTACATAATTCTTTTCTCAATAGTGTTCTTTGCTTCTTTATTAAAAGGGGAATTAATGTGTCACAGGAAACAGAATAGTGGACACAAAGTTTGACTATGCTGAGAAGAGCCAATTGAATTTATAAACTCTACTGACAATCAAGCAGCCAAATGAGTACGCTTCCAATGTAATGTAGATGTATATATAAAGCAGTCAGCTCCTACATGCACACTGCTTAATAAGGTAAGTGGCGGGTCTAGGAAATATGTGTCTTCTCAGACAGTGACAGTTGTCACTGGTGTAATTTTGCACTAAGAGACCTTTGCCCTTTTGGCCTCCTGATTTTTTTTTTAAGGAAAGCAATTCAATTGGCATGCCATCTTTGCAATGTCCAGACTGTTAACAAGAGTTTGTTGTTTCTCAAAGGGCCAGTATATGCCCCCAAATATATTTGCCTATATTAAGCTTCCTAATAAACAGCAGAAGTGGAATGGACACCTTGCAGATTCAAGCTTTCCTCTGGTGAATAATCCTCTTGAGGCCTTGGGGGCAGAAGAAAACAGTGACTTAGCCAAATCAATTCTAAATCCAGCCTCATCAATGAAAACCCCTTAGATGAACGGTGTTATTTCAGAACCACAACCACTTTTAAATTTAATTCTTTGCACCAGAGCTTTCCATCCAAGTCAAAATTATATAGGACACGTTTAAGCATAAATAACAGCATTCACCGAAGATCAGTTACTAATTCTGTCTTTGGGAAAGCCTAAAGACTGGGTTTCCTTCAGCAACCCAGATCAGCAATTCAGCAACTGAAAAGCAGTGGCTCAGCACCTGGAAAGATAAGATGCAAATGTTTCAAATAAAATCACTTCACATTTGTGTCATGTGTGGCAGAAGGGTCTCCTCACGTCAGCTATCAATGAGGTAAGCTTTTGGCTTTTTGTGATCACCTCGTAACTGTGAACAAAGCTGCTGGAAAGAATGTCTGAAGTGAACTGTATCAGGCACACGGTGGCAAGTGTAAGTGCTGCTCTTTTTTATCACAAAAGCATGTGAATGTCCTTGATATATATCTCATAGATGCTTCAGAACTGCCAGTTAAGGAGCACATGGACTGCCTGAGAAATAGTTCACAGCAGCTTGAACTCTAGAGCACATGTTTGTCAGTTAAGCAGAATTGAAAGCTCTTCTCTCAGCCATATATATATATAGCCTTGTTATTTTCTTGTCAGGTGAGATGTTACCAGATACAGGTTTAGATTCTCTTATGGATTAGCCCTCAGGGAAGAGGGGACCTGAATGCTTCACTCTTAAATACCCAACTCAAAGGCTGCATCTCCTGATGAGTTCCCCTAGACAAGGAGACTTTCTCCAATGAGCTTTTTTTGTGCCTTTGAAAGATTTTCAGAAGGGAGAAGCAAATGTAGCACCCGGACCATAGTAACATATCTAATTTTATCCAGTCTAGGGCAACGGTGTGTACCTAGACAACATAGCCACCAAGGGTAAGAGGAAAACCCATATTTGTGCATGACACCAATCAAGAAAAAAGGAAGCACTTGAAATGAACAAAAAGAGGACAACTGTGGTCAGCTCTGGAGGCGCTTGCACTCATATTACAGGCTGTCAGGAGTCGCAGCTGTGATGTTCAAAGACAGCAATGACATTCCCTAGGAGCCAGCCCTATCTGAACCCACAGATCCTGCTGTGCTGCTTAAACACAGCCCCACATTAGCAGTCTGGGCCCTGTGCAGCGCTAGGCTGCAGTTTAGTGTCCAGGAATTAACAGAGGGGCAGTGCTGTCTGACAGAGAAGTGAATGTGTCAGCGCAGAAAAGGAGTGCAGGGGGGTGGGAGAGGACTGGAGAGTCCAGGAAATGTTTGGAGGAGGGTGTGGAGGGAAAGTGCAAGATTGCTTACCGTGCGGGCAGATTCTGGAAAGGTTTGTGAGCTTTGGAAAAGCAAGTCAACGCTGCACCATGGCTACTGTATGGAGCTGATGTCATTTGGCTGTGCATAAAAGCCTTCACTTTTTCTTCTTTTGTTCAGTCCCAGAATGACATCACCTCGAAGCACAAGAAGGTACCTTTGTGCTGCAGCACTTCCCCTGCTGGCTGCTGCCACACATCTCACTCCTCCCACATATGTCCCTCCTTTGCCCAGAAATGCTCCTTGACCTCAGCTGAATGCAAAACACCACTGTCTAGTCGACGAGAGCCCTTTGGGAGCGCGCAAACGCCAACAGTCTGTGGTAGCGTAGAGGAGCTCCTATTCAAACAACCTATAGCATGCTGTACACCTCAGCAACCCACAGTGGGGCCTCTGCAGCTGATTTCAGCTGCTTTACAATGCTGTCAAAGCTGAATGGTGTGAACTGATTAGGCAGACAGGGCAACTGTGGTGATTTAATTATTTTCAAGGTTGGATCCTCTTTGATGGGATGTACAATGGCACACAATTTAATCTTGTTACAGTCCAATATTGCTGTTAAATAAGCAGAGTGAAAAAGTTGCGTTTGTAGCCTTACTTAAGAAGAAACTGCAAACATAGTTTGCAGTTGTACAGTCATTAACAGATTTGTTTATAATTGGCGTGCATGCTTGCTTATTTAATGAGGCCTGTGACAGTCTTCGTGACATGAAAGAACAAGAGGTAAAACACCCAAAGCACATCCTGGCCTATGTTATTTCATGCAGAGAAGGGGGGTGGGAGGCAGCTGGAAGTGAACGTGCTACCCAACAAAACAAGCACCACTAAAGAAAACTAGAGAGAAGTCTGCACAGAAAACACAAGTCTATAGGAATGGGGCAAACTGAGGGCTGAGTGTGTCCCATTAGAAACCCCAAGTCACCCACAGTTCCCCTGTAATACCATGTATCTCCTGTTCAGTACAGAAATTCTGCAGATGCCCATCATCCCTGTGCCTACTTGTGCAAATGAAAGCATGTTTCACTAACAGCCCTCAGTCTCTGATCAGGTGATATTTGAAGGTGTACATGTGCAGAAACATCCACTGGGAAAGCATTTGAGGAATTATGAGGAAATGCAATGTTTTTAGAGCTGTAATAGGTTATTTCTACTTAGCTGACTTTGGGTGGCATAAGCTGGGACTCCATTACACATACAGGGAAGAAGGAAACACACCTTCCCAGAGCAAATCTGGCTAACTTACCGTTAACATGCCACAGCATCTGGAACCCACTTCTAGCATTCAGTCCATCGGAATAAAACTCCACATGAAGGCTGGTCCCTGTAGTGGTCCCTGCCAGTGGAAGAGATTGTCCACAGAAAGTGCCTATCAGGTTGGACTGTACATCAGGTCCATCATAGAGCTGAAATGAAATAAAAAATATCCTAGTGAGCAAAAAGCAGCTTCCTAATTCTTAATGTTTTGTACAGGATGTCAAAGAAAAAGCAGTGAGACTTCTCGCACTGGCCATGTTTGCACAGCAATATGAGCTCTGGGGAGCGTGGAAAGATTTGGATGGAATGCTGAGCAACTATAACTACAATATGTCTTTAGACCCAGCTGCACACTGTGTACAGTAGGAAGGTTTTGCTCTTTCTGTTTGGATGTGTATTGGGTGTTGCTGGGGAAGAAGATAAAGGGCAAATGGCAATGAACTGAAATAGAAAGAAAAAGGGGATGTCACGGGTCTGATTCAACCATGCATCTAACATGCTCAGTGCCTCCACACCCCTTGGTGACAACTCTGTTTACATCTTCATTTCTTTAAGACAGCACTCAGGTGATTTCAGGACTAACTGATCTTGTGATGGAGAAAACCAAGCAGTCAGCATCACCAGGGCCTCCCAGAGTACTGAGCACAAACTGAAAACCAAAAGCAAAGTCCTCAAAAACCACAAGACAAACTTCACATGTGTTTATTTGTTGTTTCATGATCTTATGCTAGTGTCCTGCTTTGGAGGAGCAGTGGACTGAGCCATGCTTTCTGAAATTTTGTACTTAGAAACACTTTCTGTTTGATCTCCTAGTCATATTTTACATGATGGTATTTTGACAGTCAGTGTGTTGGCAGATGTAGCCAGCCTGAAAATCTTTCTGTTCCGCAAACATGGATGACAAATCTTCCATCCCACACTTAAAACATCATCAGGTAAAAAAACCCAAAACAAATAAAATGCTGAGGAAATATTCCTGTATTTAAAACTTGACATCTGAAATTAGTCGTATACTCACATTTAAATGAAAACACTTAATACATGTTTTGATGGGATGATAGTGGATGCTTAGAGCTTTTAAGCCTCTTTACATTAGTTGTCTCCAAACAGGTTTAAAGGGTCTTTCAAATTCTAGTTTTGTGACTTTTTTCAAATCCAGTAAATCACACTGAATATGCATCTATATTCCTCATCAAATACCCCAATGCTCAGTGTCATTTTTCAGGGGTGAGCGGTATAATTTTTGCAAAGCTGGTAAAAATGAGACATTTTAGCTAAATTGCCTTTGACTGATGATATCAGATTGCCAGTTGTTGTCAAGTTAGGAGTTGCTTTATTATGTCTACTTTTGTTACTAAGATTCTTAAAGTTTAGAAAAACAGCAACCCTTGTGCGTTGTTATCACTTTGCCACAGTTCATCCGATCTTCTGTTTCACAGAGCACATCTTCCTAACACAACCCAGCAAATCACTGGCACAGAAACCATGTCTGAACATTCTCATTGTGAATTTTTGGCATGCTTCCTTTCAGAATTTCAACAAAAACTTTTCTCTGTTCTGAAGCCATCACCGTAAAGTTCTCTCTGTGCAAAGAATCAAATCTATGATCTGTAGAAAAACAGCCAAGGTTTATTTATCTTTGCTCTCTATTCAAATCTCTTTTCCAAACATCTGATTCCACTAAGAATTCTCCTACACTCAACACCCATAGTATGGAAGTATAATATTACAGTAAATATTTATTAACCAAGTTAGCTACTAATTTTTGCACATGTTTTCTAGCAGACTTACATATGGGAATGAGTAATTAAACCCTCAGCTTTTCTGTTCAAGATGTAGGTCTTGCAGAACCTTCAGAAATCTTGTGGTTGATTTAAGACATAGTTGGGGCCAAGAAATCTAGTCAAATTGTTTCAAATCCTCAAGCAGACAGTCTAGTTTGAATGTCTTTTTTTAATAAAAAAGAAATTGGATGTTGTTCAGCCAGAAGTTAGGAGCAAATTGCAGGAATAATTCTGTGGTAATATTCCATGGCCTATTTTATGCCTGATGACCATGAATCTTTTGGGGTTTCAAACCTCTAATACAATGAAAGGCTCAGAGCATGAGGAGAGTATTGGAGCTTGAGAACTATCACTCCATTTGGTATGATTTCTTTAGGCGAAAACAGAGAAGCCTGAAAGTTTCTAATTGCAGACCCATTGCTGGTAGTTCTTGCAAAGCCTTGATCAGATGTGTTTGATAATAGATATGAAATTGTCATAAAGATTAGATGTTAAGAAGTTGAACATCCATCTGTACTCTTTCCAAATGTAAAGCTTGAAGGACTGCCTGACAGACAGATGAGCTGTCCCATGCCCAGAATTACAGTTATGACCTTCCTCCAAGCCAGGCTGAGCTTTACACATTCTTTTATGGCTTAAGTTCAGCAAAATGAAACAAAATCAGATCCAATTAGATTTTTTAATAGTACTACTTCCTTTGACAGCTTTGTGGTATATACTGCTCATATTTCTGTGGCTTCAAGCCATGGAAATCTTACACCAAAAAATATGAATGGTGAAGAATGAATCAATGTGGAGATCATGAATCTGTGCTCTGAATTGACGCAAAACCTATGTTAAGATACATATTCAACAATCAGCCATTAGCTTTAGTGATTACAAATTAAAAACCTTTCTAAAGAACTATGGACTAAATCATACCCAGAAACTTTCAAATCAAAACAAAAAAACTAACCTTCATGAATCTCCTGCATCTTTGATTCATCAAGGGAGTGTTATTTTTATCTGAGACAGCAAATGTCACATTTCTATGTAATTTCCCCTGAAAACACTCTGTCAGTTTTTTGAGACACAAAGAATGGTTACTATGGCAATCCCTTCATGCCACGCTGCCCTGTGGGTCTGGGTTCAGAGCAGAGTTTCGCAGGAAATTCGAGTGCCTGGCCAGCTGTAACTCATTGAGAGAGGCAGAACCGCGACTGCTAGAATTACAGTAGGTTTTTTCAAGATGTCTTTCATTTCTAAATGAAGGGAACAGCTGTGTGTTTTCACAGGGCATTTTGAACTTCTCAAACCACATTTTGCTCTCACACAAATACAGGCAAATGAAACTGAAGCTGAATGCAGATCTCACAAGCCGCAATTTCTCTTCTGATCTTTGAGATAGTGTTTCTTGTCTAAGGGCCTGCTTTGTCAGCTGTGCTATCCTAACTGCTGCAAATCAAGGGAATGTTCTTCCCCAGGCTATATGAGGCAAGGTACTCCCTTGGACTGTGCAAGACAATTGAATTTTGGGGCAGTTTTTTAGCCATTCTGGTACCACGCTGACTCTAGGAACCAGGGATTGGGCTCCCTCCCAGTTCCTCATTGGGAAGAAAGTGCTTGCTCCCTTTCTGTGTAGATATTTGTTTTGTAGTTTATTAATTTGTTCAGACCTTTTACCCTCCATCAGAAAATCCAAGGGCTTTGTAATGATTTTGGCAGACACTCCAACAGGCAAAATATGCAAACAGCTGCAGCACATGTTCAGATCCTTAGCCTCCCCTCTTTAACTGAAGTAGTTGCCCAGCAGCACCCAGAGCACTCCATTTCATCAGCCTGCACCCCGGCACCGGGCCCAGGCAGGGATGCAGTACATTCAGATGAATTATTAGGCATGGGCTCAGTAACTGTTATGAGAAACTCCTTATCAGGCTGCATAGGAGCAAGCATATAGGCTGACACAAAAGTAAGAAGGGGTGGTACTAGCTCTCTAAGGGCTGAATCAAGTGACGGGACTGCCCTGCAGTAAAGTGGCAGCTGAAAACCATCTGCTGTGTATTGGAGTGGGGCTGGGACAGCAGGGCTAGCCAAGGCTGCAGGAAGGGTACGGCTTGGGTAGCTCTCCTAGAGGAGACACCATGGTCACCAGTATTACATTTTTGCTTTTCTGACTCTTCAGCCTGGAAATATGTCGCTGACACCAGTAACAATGCTCTGGAGGTCACAGCTGTTAACCTCTCTCTGGAGGAGCAAAGCAAAGCAGTGTGACCTGCATCACAGAGAATCTCATCGCCAGAACTAGAGCAAGGGCTCAAGGACAGCTGACTGGAAAATGGAGTTTCCGCTTCATGGAAAGAAATAAAGATCTCAAACAAATGGGAGGAAAGAATCTTTGAATGTGTTCCATTTGGGCATACTCGAAGCAGGGACATTTTTCTAGCCAAGGACCTTGTCAAGCTTATTCATTCTTGCAAAGTGAGACTGGCAGGAGCCTTCCAGACAGGTAGTGGCACTCCATCTGTTCAGTTTTCCTGGCAGAAAACTGATTTTTTTTTTTTTAGATCAAAATTTCAATTTTCACTTGGAGAACTTTATTTCTGTGAAAAGGCACATTTTTTCGTCAGGAAAATCATTATAAAGGAAAACCCCCCAACCTAACCTGCTCTGGAAAAAAGCTGCATACATACATACATTAGTTAGGCGTAACACATAGTCTCAGTCCAGAGATGACGGGGTCTTTAAAGATAAACTTTCAGTTTCATACGAGGGGAAAATTCATCCTATGAATACTGACAGTTCTCGTTTTATTGTACTGTAAATAATTCTAGTATCAGATGTCATTATTTCATTATATGAGTAATTATATCAATAATTGCTTCAATTTGAGTCTTGAAACAATTTGTTTGCAGTCCAAAAGCCTTTTTACAGGGACCAGCAGCAACAGCCCTGGGCTGTATTTGCAGAACTCAGGAAAGGAGGTTGTACCTTGGATCAGACCAGCATATCTGCGAGTGTCCCACCCATTGCCAGAGACTCTAGGACATCCTCGAAGAGCTATTCTGACACACACAAGTATCCCATTCCTCTTAGAAGTGGGAAACCTGATGAGGGATTGTTTTGAATGATCTAAACACTAGAGGCAGTGATTACAGGTATCTGAGCAGCTCTTCCTGAATGGGTCGTTTTTTGGAAAGGAAATTTTGATGGCATGGCAACAAATATGTTACCAGAAAACAAAACCAAAAACCAGACAATATAAACGTCATCTGTCCTAGTTTCAGCTGGAATAGAGTTAACTGTCTTCCTAGTAGCTGGTACGGTGCTATGTTTTGAGTTCAGTATGAGAAGAATGTTGATAACACCGATGTTTTCAGTTGCTGCTAGTAGTGTTTAGACTAAAGTCAAGGATTTTTCAGCTTCTCATGCCCAGCCAGCGAGAAAGCTGGAGGGGCACAAGAAGTTGGCACAGGACACAGCCAGGGCACCTGACCCAAACTGGCCAACAGGGTATTCCATACCATGGGACGCCATATCTAGTATAGGAACTGGGGAGTGGGGGCGGGGAATCGCCGCTCGGGGACTAGCGGGGTGCCGGTCGGCGGGTGGTGAGCAATTGCACTGCGCATCATTTGTACATTCCAATCCTTTCATTATTGCTGTTGTCATTTTATTAGTGTTATCATTATCATTATTAGTTTCTTCTTGTCTGTTCTATTAAACTGTTCTTATCTCAACCCGTGGGTTTTGCTTCTTTTTCCCGATTTTCTCCCCCATCCCACTGGGTGGGGGGGGAGTGAGTGAGCGGCTGCGTGGTGCTTAGCTGCTGGCTGGGGTTAAACCACGACATCATCCAAGTAACAGAATGCACTCCAAAGTGAGATAACCATTAATTGTTAAAGCAAGAATTAACACAAATAAAACTAATCCATTTCCAAGCAACACATTTCCTTCTAGAAGAACTAGAGTGTAAGCTTAAGAACCTGCAGGTCTGTCAGCCAGAGAAAAAAAACCCAAACAAACTGAAGCTCCAGGATGTGGCACATTGTCCTAGCTTAGCACCACAGCGACATAGTTTTCCTAGAAACAGAGACTTAAGACTTTGAGCGACTTACTGTGTGGAGCCTTGTTATTTCTGCACAAACAGGAGAACAAAATAAGGTTATGTTTGTGCGTGCATGATAAGAAGTGTTTGTAGTTGCTTCTAGAAAAAAGCCCTCCTTAAGAACTCATTCTAAATAATGTTTTAATATGATTATTTAGATAAGTTTATGCCCTAGACGACCTTTGATAAAACTCCTTGCTCTGACCACCATAGGCAACTTTCTTGTCTCCACACATTGACACACTTTCACTAATTAACCATTTTATTCCATAGTAAAATGGAGTTTGACATCGTGCATCACTAGACATATAGGCACACTGGTTAATCTCGCTGGGATTATCTAACATATGGAAATGTATAAATGTCTAGTTTTTTAATAGTAAGAGTTGTATCTCAGTCTATGTTTTGTCTCGTAACCTGAGCCTGAAATACTTAGAGCCCTTTGAAAGTTTCAAGCAAAGTTAAATTCCACATTGGACTGCAATGATATTTTTAAAAAAGAATTTTTCATCTCTTACATTACCACTTACTACCTTCTCAAAGAAAACAAGAATTTCTAACTACAGGCAAATCTGCTCATTCCTGTCTTTATAGGAAAGGTTTATTTCTGCAAATGATACAAAAGTAATAATTTTCTTTAGCAAGACTGGATTTTTTATAACAATGTAAGAAATGCAGTGTGTATCTTTGAATGAAATTTTAAAATTGTTTTAGATATAAGAGTAGGAGACAACTGCTTTTTACCTAACCGCCATGCTGTCTGGATGGAGAAGGTCTCAGCCACCTGCAACGGGGCAGTCCTGGATTCTCACCCATGCATGCCAGATGGAGCAGGCTGAGCTGAAAGCAAGGCAGTCCAGTGCAGGAGTGTGTCCAAAAAGCCTGCCTTTCAGCTAACCACTGTGAGTGCTTTGACCTCAAATCATGGCTCCGTTGCCTGGGGCAAACCCAGGCTGCCCAGGTGTCCTGTTCCTGACCCTGTGCCTCTCCCTGAGGTACAGGCAGATATTTGCTGTCATGGCCAGCATCCAGACAGGTCCTTGAAGCGTCTCTCCTGCCTTTGCTTACCAAGGGGCTGCTTGGGGATCCATGTCCTGGTGGCAGTGGGATCACACATGCCTGGTCACAAGGCTGTGGCTATTTTGGTAGAGTGCCTGCTTTCCTCAACGCCTCAGAAATTGAGGTGGCTCCTCTGCAGCAAGAATCCACTCGTGGTGGTGGGAGCAGGACTGCTTTTGAGCTTGGGACAGTAATATTTCCAAAGTTATTCTTCAGCAGAAAGCTGCTACTGTGGGAAAAGATCCTTACAAAATGATGGGGCTGTGCCTAGGGACACAGTAATCGGGGGGGATGGAGAAGGTGCATCTGCCCTGAGAAAGCCAGGGCAGGTCTGAGCAGTTTGCAGCGCTGCTGACTTGTGTGCAGGGCTGAGTGCTGCTCCTTACGTGCTTTGCCAGCCCAGATGAACTGAACTGCCAGTGCAAGCAACATCACACTGACACCATCAGAGGCCAGAGAGGGCAGGATCCTCTCTGGGAATTCCCCCATTTTAGAAAATTTGCATCATGCATAACTTTGGCAACTGAGGAGAGCTGCAGCTTGGTCTCGGCAAATGAAGGTGGGAGAAAAGGGAAATATTCCTGCCTCTCAGGCTTTCAAGAAAGCAAAACTGCCTGCTCATGGGAACAACAGGGAGGGGAGGGACAAAACCTTCCTCAAAGTCCGGTGTGGTTTTCTGGAGGCTTCCCTTTGATGAGGGGAAGCTTTGATCAATTCAGATGGGGTTCCTCCAGCCACCATGTAGTTTCATACCGTGATGCCTGCGCTGACTGGGATAAGCCACTTCATTGCACAGACAGTCTCACAGATGGTGGCCAGCTTTCCAGCAAAATTTGGAATATAGAAGAAGAACAGGAGAGAAAAATCCAGCTGCAACTAGATGAGTCCCAAATGCCCTTTCCCCAACAAGGGGCATGCACACTACCATCATATGGTAATATTTCACAGTCACTTCACTGTACAGTGCTTTTTTCCTGAAGGTACAGGCAAAGTCACATTGCTCTGAGCTGTCAGGGTGTGGAAAATGCTGAGTCCATGAAGGTCTGACTCATTTTGTGAGTCCAAGAGCAGAGTCTGTCCTGGCTTCACTCGTGCTTCTTGTCATCTGAAGTTTCTGTAGGCAGCATGCAACCCCTTCATCACTGACAAATTTAGCTGTCTTGAGGCGTGGGGGTACTTGTGTGCATTTGTAAGTCTGCTTCTAAGTAACCTTTCAAAGAGCAAAGCCAAAGTGTACTTTGATTCTGGCAGTGCAGGCAATTGGGAAAACAAAAATCTGAGCCCTGAGCCGGTCTTGTCTAGGGTGGGCAGCTTTTTGGCCCAACAGTCTCCTTCTGAGTATCCAGATCTCTCACGGAAAATCAGTGCAAGGGCTAAGATTTCCATGTGTACCAATGGTGAGGCCTGCCATAGAAACCCAAGGAGAATTGTCGCTTTTATCCTTACAGTCTTGCACTGAAGGACTTCTTGTGGAGGCCCATAAACCCCTGAAGGAATTCAGGGATGGGCTGGCGTACTGACAGCTTGCATGGTAATACATTAATGGATACCACTGCAGTCTGGCCAGCAGGCTGTAATTTGATGTCTGTGTGCAGAACCTGGATGGGTATATTTAATATATCATCTGCTTCCCCAGGGTGATGTACTACTGGTGACATTTTGTAAATCAATGCATGGCCATAAGCAAAGCCATTCTCTGTGCTTGGAGAATTCCTGCAGCACTTTAAAAAGACACACTCATAAATAAAATGTAATAATGTTAATGTCCTAGTATGTTTTAAGCATATTTACTAATTACAAGTACAAAAGGGAATAAAACCAGAAACAGGGTAAGCTTTTTTTTTTTCTATGATAAGCTAATAAAAAAAGAGGATGACCAGCTGAGTGCAAGCTACAATTATCTAATGCAGTATTCCCTGATGGACGAAAAGGATATTATGGCACATCCCTGGAAAGTTACTGTGGTTTAAAAAAGAAAAAAAAAAAGGATTTATCATGTTACTACCAGAAGGAAATGAAACAGTTCTCAGGAGCAGATGCCATATTAATTACCGTACTGATTTGATAATATCCCACATATAAGGGTGCAATGGTATTTTAACCACTCTGAGCCTAATTGCTGAAAGAGTCTGGACTGCTTAAGTACACTGGCAGTAAGCAAGCAAGGAAGTCCTTTATTCCAAAGAGGAATTCTGACCTGCCCTGCAGAAGAGGGAAGGCTACTGTTGTTTTCAGGCAGTCGTTTGCCCCCATAAGATGTTCTTTTGCATTAAACCCAATGATAATTCCATCTTTGCTGCTAGACTAATGTGCTACACAGACCAAAGGGGTGAGACTCAAACAGAGAGCTCTGAAACTTGTCTTGGCGCATGACACAATTTTGCTATCTGCTTATCAGGCTGGTGGCATCTTGCAGAAGGTCTTCCCTGTACTTATTAAAAGCAGATGCTAAACAGACTGGACTTCAAGTGACAGTTGTACTTTTTGAGCAGAAGAACATAGAGGGAGATTGTCACTGAAGGACAGAAAGATTAGTGGTTTTCAAATGACATTTTTCTAAGATAAGAAAGGAGTACATTTCAATCCTACTGCCTGACTCTGATCTTCAGGGCAATAACATGACATTCTCCTTACTTATAAAATAGCTTTGCCTCTGTGGATATTATGTTCTGTCATACTAAATAAGAAGGTAATTCATCATTAAAGATGGGAAGTTCAGCTAATAACCTGGTGAATGTAGAGGAAGGAATGACATTTCTATGTCATTGTCTGCAATATCTCACTGGCTACAGCCTGATGACTCCTCTAGAAAGACTAATGTTAGGTTATTAAGCCAAGCCACAGCACGCAATATAATTTAAAGACCATCCAATCTAATTACAGTTAGTGCAGCATCACTAGGAAACAGTCTGTTATTTGGTATGCCTTGTATCATATCATTGCCACTTCTGTACATGTCTTTATCAGAAGCTATTCATCACATATTCTTGAAAACTTCTCAGTAAAACTCCTTCCAAAATGTCACACATCCTGTGAGCATTACTAGCCATGAGCCAACATCCTCCGACAGGCCATGAAACGCTGCATACTGCTCATTTGTTGAGAAAATGCTCATATGAGATTCATGCTAGAGACTGACATTATAAAAAAATGCACTTTTCCCTCCGTCCCACACTGCCCCTTCTCAGTTTCTGGTACCTATGCACAGGGGCAAAAAATTGCCATCAAATCAGAAGAACAGGGCTTTTTCCTTCCTACTTGACACAGGTATAAAGAGTTGTACATGCTGAAGTGGTGGAGATGCAGGCCCTGCCCAGGCCAGATCGAGTCAGAGTCACCCAGGGCTCCCTGTGGAGAATGAATGCTCACCATGAGTAACACCAGGCAGCTGCTGCAAACAGCGGTCTGGCTCACAAGAAGCATCCCATGGTCAAAGGAGAAAAGGAGCTAGTTAAGGCAATAAATGGCTGACTTCTCATTGTACAGCTATGACTGCATTTCAGTCTGGGACAGCCACGCACTGTACTTGCATTTACTTGTACTCTTTGGACATCTATCTTTTTCTTTGTCCCGTATTTGAAAGAGTTATTTGCTCTAAGTGATGATAATATCTTTGGTAACTGACAAATGCTAGTAATACCTGTGTGTAGAAACTTTTGGTTTTGTCATTATTCTACATATTTAATTTCTGACTCATATGTGGACTAAGCCAGAGAGAAAATAGCAAATTAATATATTCTGTGTATATCAGACTGAATTAGTCACAAGGCAAAATGCTTTTCTTGTATACTACACGTGGGTTTGGGTCAGAAATGTAAGTAAGTCATAATTAATCACGAAACTGAAGATCACGCCCTCTTCCAGTATGGAGGCTGGGACCAAAACCAGAATGTCCAGCAGGCCAGGTCCAGCAGTACTCAGGAACGCAGCTTGCCTAGCCTAGCTGTCCCTATCCCACCAAGCACCATGATTTTCTCCTTTAAGAATTCAGAAAGATTTCAAAAAAATCAGAGCTCTATTTTGAGACATATGCAATGTCATAAAAATATGTCCACATGCATTAAATCTGCATCTCCCACTGACTTTTAAAACCAGCTTTGCTATTTTGTTTTTTTCGCAACTGCCATTTCTTGATTGTACTCTGTTCAGACAGGTCAGCTCTCTGCCATAACACCTCTGCAACATTTAATCTTGTCCTTCTCCATCACATATCACTTTCTCTTACGCCCTCTACCACCACCACCACCACTGTGATCATCACCTAATCCAACCTAACAGCTAACTCTTGTACTTTCCATCCCCAGCCTCTCAGCAAGTAGCAGCAAATATTGTCACCAAGCCTGCCATCTGCTAGCTGCCATGGAGCACCAGGCTGCTACTGTCAGGGCTGCCACAGAGCTAAAAAGACAAATAGAGTGTTGCTGCCTGCTGCAAAGGGCTGAGGTGGGAGACATGCTGCCACCAAACACAAAAGGAGATAGGAAAAGGGGCACTTAAAAGCTCCTGGGGAAAAAGAGCACCTGATCAGCACCAGTGGCCACTCCAGTTTGTGAGTGCAGCTACATGGAAACTGAGCAGCAGCTTCCCATTTCCTCCAAGTAAACAGTGAAGGGCTCTGGCACATGGTCCACACACCACGCACTTGGACTACAGGGAACAGGATTATACCTCGATTTTGCCAGTGTTATACTCAGCCAGGGCATCAGAGCTTTCCCCTTTTAGGCTTCTTTGCAATAAAAGAATCTCAAAACTAGCATGTGGCAGAAAAGTAATTTATCTTAGCTGAACAGCTGGGGGGGGGGTGTTTATTAACCTTTTTTCCAATTTGCAGTGGCGTCAGATTCCACATGGATTTCAGACAGAAAAGTCCCAGATATCTGCAGTCCGCTTAGAAAGTGAACTGCGCGCTTGTTCCAGATGATTCCCCCTTTCCCCTATACCACAGAGCACTCACAGCCTTGCCAACATGCTCCCCTTTCGCAAGATGTAGGCTGGGAGCAAACACTATTCAGTTCCCTGGCTGGTTTAACCTTGTTCTCTTTTTTACACTATGGCACATATTTGTGTAGCATGCAACAACCAAATGAGAACATCTTTTCCAAGTGGTATTTCTTAATGGCATTTGAGAAAGATTTGTAAGTAATGTCACATGAATTGCAAATTAAAGCCTTCTTAACACACTTCCATGACTCTGTTTTTCCCTTGCATTTTCCTCTTTATACCTCTTTCAGTCTGTATTTTCTTTGATTGGAAGCACTGAAAAATTGTTAAAACAAAGAGTGCAAGTACTTTTCTGCTCCCTGTCTCCTCACTCCCTACGATATGTTTTATTTCAGTTCTTTTAAGTGCTTTGGATCAGGTCCTTGCCTCTGGCACTATTCCTCCAGCCTTGACTTATGTCTAGAATAGCGTATTCTGGCAAGTCTCTTGCTCCTCACTGGCTGGCTACTGTGCGCAGGGCTCCTGCTTTCCATGGATCAAGGGCTTAGGCATCTTGAGACTAGCACTGGCCTCTCCACTTGGCTCCAATGTTTCCTTTTCAGCCTCCTCACAAAAATGAACCAGGGCTTAACAGTTAGTTCTCAATACAGTGCTCCCTTGTTTATTTTCTTCACATGTCTATTCCTTCTTTCCATTCCTGGCCTCAAAGAGAAGAAAGCTGGAAGAACACCACTTTTGCCAGTTTATTACCAATTTTGAGCTGTAAAAGCTGGCATAGTAAGAAGGTAGAGGGAGCGAGGGAGTACATCTAGAGGGAACAGATTAGCCCATCACCAGGCCTGCTGCTGGACCTTCTGCAAGACCCCAATGTAAGCAAGTATCCCCAGAAATGTGGGCACTATTCCTTAGCCCGCTCTTTGGCTGTAAGTAGTCTTCTTTAACACTTCTCTAAATTTCAGTTCCTCTTGTGTAAAACCTAAGTAGAGCACAGGGGCTACGTGCTGGCATGCTATACAAGGGGGACATCTGAAGGATGGATTAGTTCAGCAAAACAGTGGCAGGAAATTGTAATCCTCAGTATAGCAATGATCATGACTACACTGTACTTCCCACCATACTGAGAGAAAATATCTTTTCAGTTGTCCTAGAAATAAAATTTTTGAGGAAAAAAAAAATAAAAAGGGTACTGGACTTTAGATTGACTGGATGGTTTTATTTGGCTAAAAATTTCTTATTTTGTTTTTGGGTAAATTCAGTTTCTTTCAGTCCCTTTAAAGAAGCAGATTAATTATGAAAAGGAAAATATAAAAGGAGACACAGCAACCCTCCCTTTAAAAGTGTAGAAATAACACATTTTAAAGTTTTTGAACATTCCCCACTCCTTCTTAGATAAAAACAAGAGGAAAATAATTGGGCTCATTGCCTTTTTGCAATCAATTTACTAATCTCAGGATTACTTTTTCTTTACATGAAGCTGGAATCATGACACTTCACCCATAAAAGCCAGTGCATCTAATTTAAGGTGGTAGCTAGAATCTCTGTAGCAAATTTAGGCACCTGCAAAGTGATCCATCTTTCCTATTGCAGACACCTGTTTTAAGGTAGGATGAAGTGATCTCTGGCAATGCTTCACTCCCTACTGATCGCAGAGGAAATAAGGACAAATGATTTGGACTTAACACTTGAGTTTTAATGGCTAAATTTAGATAAGATAAATTTCCCCTTGGTCTTCCGCATCCTTCTTGTTTTTCTTTATTGGCAAAGATCTGATTTTTCTTGTTTCTAGCATCTGGGTACATACCTTCAAGAAGTCACGGTTACAGTCAGTTTCATCTTCTAAATCAAAGGCTGTGAAGCTATAGTTGAGTGTGTTCCCGTTTGTAGTTTGGATAGTCCAATTGCAGTGCTCATTTAATGGGTAATTATTTGGATAATTTAAACTTTCCAATATGCCATGGCTACGATTAACAGTCAGTACTTCGCGGCAAACTGAAAAAAAAGTTATAATAAATTATATTTGTGCAGTGCTTATTAACCCAGTGTCTCAAAAAATTACTAACTGAAGTTATTGATAGCATTACAAGGTGAGAAATACTTTTATTCACAGATTAGAGAAGAGAAATCATGCAGAGATCTGTGACCTATTGAAGAACATATTGCATGTTGCAAACAAAATCCAGAACTTCCAAACTTGAATCACTCAGTTCTGTTACATCCTCTTCTGACACTTGCACACTCATCAGTATATGTAGTACTTTTTTTTTTTTTTTGCAGTTTTCTTTAATTCTAAATACATGGTTATTCCTGAAACATGTTTTCTTCTATTTATTTATTTTTTTAACTAATAATAGAAATTTGCCCTTTCATTTGAAACAATTTGGGGAGGGTGCTCAGCAAAGATTAACTAATGGATTGAAGTTGTTTATTTCAGCAAACTGGAAAAAAATTATAATCTCTGGCTAAAACAACAAATGGAAAGTACACTACTTGTATTGATTTTCTAGCTCCAGGAACTGGAATTGAACATGAAATTCTTTAAAAAGGAGCCATGATTTTCATTGTGAGTCATCCAATAGAATCCTAGCATAAGCACTGGACACTCACCTGGAATAGTGAGAGCTTTCCTTGAAGTGCAGAGAAAATGAAAAAGAAACTAAACTAGATAAAGAGTGAAATTACAATTATGGCATTAGGTCAGTGAGTCTCATTTTCCTGTATCCAACTTTTACTAAGGACAGAAAATATCAATGTGGCAATCCCTTGTCTGGAGGCAGCATACAATGTATATTGGGAGCAGACCAGTGTAATGCACAGAGAAGAACTGGGCAGGAGGTGGGGAGCAGGACAGGCTGTTTGCTTTGTACAGCAAATCTGCAGTGTTTGAACAGTAGAAATAGCTGAGATTCACTTATAAAACTCTTCTATTTTCTGTCACTAGGGATAATACACCTACTTCCTGTAAATTTTTTTAATTCTTTCCAAATGATTTACAAAGCAGCAAGGTCTGTGTTTTTAGGACTTCAAAATGCTCAGGATACAGCTGAAGGTCAGGGTCAGGTGGAGTGGAGCTTGTCTGCAAAGCTACTCTGAAGCATACAACTGTTCGAAAGGACAGGATGAAGAGCACAAAATGGATTTTGAAGAATACGAGATGGGTAAAAGCTGCTACACCCTGCCATCAAGATTTTATTAGAAACATATCAGACACAAAGGTGCCTTTGAATGTTAACTTGATACCATGTTTTCCTTTGCAATATTTTCCAATTCATCATTACATTTTTTTCATGTACACATAAATGCATCTGGCATCTAAGCATCCTTATTTTATACCTCTACTTCCTACATAATTTTAGCTTTTGGGCAAGCCACTGAAAGTTTTCTCTGATGCATCTTTGGGAATTAAATATGAATGTAAAAAGTGGATCACTTTATCTGATAGCTCAGGTTCTACATCTGAGTGCTTTGAAAGTGCTCTTTCTGCTTAATTAATGAAAGGGCGGGAACCCTTTTCTAATATATCATCTTGACTTTTCAGTCTGAAAAGTACATGGTAGATGAATCTGTGATATCTTTAAGGAATAAGGGAGCCAAAGCTCCCTCACTCTTCTAATTGTTGTATGTGCCATGTGTGGATGAATAGCTTTGTTTTTTTCATAATCCATTTACTATTGTCCAAACCTAGGACAACTTAATGTCTATAAACCTACAGCAATCCCTATCACTTGGGCATGTCATGTTTAGGGTATGCAAAGATGCTTGCAAATCATTTTGTATGTGGTGAAATTCCATATCTTCCAATGTGCATTTAACCATATATGCTAGAGTGTATAAGGAGAAAAGTAAACACCGGGATGATATTCAAGGTTATGACTGGGAACAAAATAACTTTAATTTGTCATGTATCTTCTTGGATTTTTCTCCAAATGTTATTATTCTGATATTTCTGGGGTAGAACTATTTTACAAAAAAATGTTTGCAAGAAAAATGTGACCTTAACCATAAGATATAAAAAATGAAACTTTTTGAAGTGTTCCAGGTAGGCTAAATGATCCTAAGCACCCACAATGATCCAGGATGTCTGAGGGTAACTCACTTATTGTTTGCCATCCTGCCTCAAAAGCAGCTAGAAGAACAGAGAAGCTTGTTCTATCTGCCTTCTCTGTTAAAAAGTCAGGAGACTGGGTGAGCAGAAGAGCAAGAACAGCCCAATCTACCCTGTTATGGACTTCCAGCACTTGTTATTCTGAGTAAATCTGGAGTGGTAAGTGTCACTGGCACAGGTAATAGAAGTAGAGGCACCTCACCAGCTTTCTTCTAGGCAGGAGATAATCTCCAACACGAGTAGATGGGCAGCTAATTTTTAGCTCTCTGTGCTCTGTGACAGTAGCAGGGTAGAGAATCTGGGTCAATAATAAGCTCTATACATTGTCCTCTGCTCATGAATAGGTAAGATCATGAGCTGCAAGAAGCAGCTTCAGGAACAAGCTGAACTGGAGTAACATGTTATTCTCATCTTCTTTTACTTACTTACCCTGTTTGTATTTGGCTAAAAAACCTTCACCTCGCAGACTGCTACCGGTCCTTAGTTTTACATACATGCTGTCTCCACTGGAATGGATGGGTTGTGGTATCTGATTCCCACAAAATTTACCTAGCTGTTTAGCATTACTGCTGTTGCCATCATATACCTTAAAAAAAAAAAAAAAAAGAAAGAAAATAATTTAACAAAGCTGACAGCATTACAAATCCGAGTAATTTCCCCATGACAAATGTCTTAGGGAATTGTTACTGGGTATACAAGAGGTTAAATTGTATTTCTGCTCAGAGGAAGCCTGACAGGCATTTCAGAAACAAGCAAATCAGTGGAAAACCAGGAAGCCAGTAACTGAATACTGGTGGGTTTTGAGGGGCTTACTCACCAAGAGGGGAAAACTGCACTCCATTTCAACTCTATTAAATACATTCAAATAATTTATCCAAAAATTCAAATATGAAATTTGGGATTAACAATAGGGTTATCAACACTGTTGTGCCTTTTTCCTTGTAATTTACTAAGAAAGCATACTAAGGCCTTGGTCCAAAACACAGCAGGTTTAAAAGATATAGACAGATTCTTGTTTCAATGGCCTTTTTATCTAGACATAAATGCTTTTCTTACCAGCAGCTACACAGACACTGCTGCCTTACCTTTCACTGCTCTGTGATATGAAGGTAGCATGTCAGCATGGAGCTTTCCTTTTCTGGGTCTGTTTACTTACAAATGTTTGAAGACCAGGACCATATGTTTTTTCCTTGCCTGTGTATTCATCATACTCAGCTGCCTCCTATGGAGCAAAGTGTCAGAGGGTACATACCGCAAGGTAATCAAAGTTGCACTTTGGGTGATATGCTAGATGGAACTGTTCGAACTGGATTTTGAATGGGGTTCCTCGGCTTCCTCTGAGCAACCAGTAGCATTCTGAATTGTGGTAATATGGCATAGGGTAGTTGGGAGACATGAAGATACCAGAAGCTGTCATCAAAGTCCCACCACAACCTGCAAATGGCAAAGAAACCAAACCAACATTTAACACCTAGAAGAGCAGAGAAGTAGACATGATGTATGATATTCACACTACTGATCTCCTTCACATGCCTTGAACATCTTCAGTGATGCCCGAAAAATCTGCATTTAGCCAACAGTGTTGTAAGCAGAAGAGAGCCCATAGCACCTAGAAGTATTAACTATCTAATTGGAAGAGTGCTCCTCATAGATAGCTAATCTTCAAATAGAAACGTCTCCATTAAATTCTTGGTTACTGCTATTGTGGTTTAAGCCCAGCCAGCAACTAGGCACCATGCAGCCGCTTACTCATTTCACCCCCACCCAGTGGGATGGGGGAGAAATTCAGGAAAAGAAGTAAAACTCGTGGGTTGAGATAAGAAAGGTTTAATAGAACAGAAAAGAAGAAACTAATAATGATAATGATAACACTAATAAAATGACAGCGGTAATAATAGAAGGACTGGAATATACAAATGATGCACAGTGCAATTGCTCCTCACCTGCCGATCGATGCCCAGTTAATCCCCAAGCGGCGAACCCCCCGCCCCCACTCCCCCCAGTTTATATACTAGATGTGACGTCCTATGGTATGGAATACCCTGTTGGCCACATTGGGTCAGCTGCCCTGGCTGTGTCCTGTGCCAACTTCTTGTGCCCCTCCAGCTTTCTCGCTGGCTGGGAATGAGAAGCTGAAAAATCCTTGACTTTAGACTAAGCACTACTTAGCAACAACTGTGTTGTGTTATCAACATTCTTCTCATACTGAACTCAAAACATAGCACTGTACCAGCTACTAGGAAGACAGTTAACTCTATCCCAGCTGAAACCAGGACAACTCCTTTCCTAAACATGTGAGAAAGTTGATGCTATATTATATCTAGGGAATAGTATATCCTTCCCTGTGGAGAAAAAGAAAGCCCAAGGATCAAGAAAGTTGTATCCTTGATCTTAACAACATGAAAATATGTTGCTATATAATTAGCAGACAGATTTTAGAAGATGGGAAGCAGAAAAGATGTGGGGGGAAAGGTGAGAAATTAAATACAAATGAAAGATCAAAAATGAGATGTGTAAAATGGTATTACACTTGATGCAGTTATTTTACCTGCTGATGTACCATCCCACTCTGCCGAAAATCCCTTTGCTGCGCCAAATGTGTCACTTACAAACTTTATCCACAGCTTGTTACCATGAGAGATTATAACAGGAGGCAGGTCTTCACTACAGTATTTTCCAAGAGGAGGAGAAATTTCATATCCTCCATCTCTAGAATGATATTGAAGAAAAACCTTGAGTCAAAGAGGGAAACCATGAGAAATGTTAACAAATCAAAAATCTTGGGATTCTTTCAGGCCTGGGAAACACTAATCCTGCTCTTCATCTTCCACAGCAATACAGCTACCAAATACTGGAGGAGTCCTGCTACTTGCAGTAAGTCCTACCACAAGCACCTGCTTGCTGGGTATGTCCACTCTCATCTCAGCAGCCTGTGAAGAGTCTGTCAATACAATGTGTCTCAAGTAGACTTGATGCTGCAGAGGCAGGACCTTCTCTATATTCTACAAGGTCGCAATCATAGGTGTAACCAAAGGTAATCTATTAATTTGAAGAAATAACAGTTTGCTCACTTCTCACTGTTTAGCCTGGCACAAAACCAGATGAGCTGACCCATTAAAAAAACCACATGTTTATTTGCCACCACACAAATGGGAACCCATTTCTCAGAACAGATATGGTGCATGTTTTGAAATATTTTCTTAGCCTTCAGAATTGTCTCTACAACCACTTATTTCCTATTTTTAAATTTTAAATTAAGTAATATTTCCAGTAATATTTTCTAATACTGTAATCAGGATGCACATCTAATGTTCTGTTTTGCTACCTGCGTATGTCTCATGGGTATAAAAAAGGCAGTGACAACTTGCTTGTCACTTGCTTTCTAACCTTATCTTTAAGCACTTTCATATTACAAATACCCTACAGGTCATTAGGACAATAATAAATACATTTGTATCTATATATGGGTGTGATATTAATATGATGCTTTTTAAGTGGACAGTAGTACTTTCAATTACATTTTCACAGGTTTATACCTGCTTTTGAGAGAAATTTCCACTTAGACCTTGCCACTCTGTTTTCTTGTCATCCTCCCAGCTTAAACTGCTTGCCGCTGTCTCAGGTTACTTGCAGTTGAAGAACTGTGCCAGAACCTCCCCTCACTTGCATCTTGGCCTCTGCAGCTGTGGTCAGAGGAACAATTTTCTTAGTTGACTGAATGCAGTTTATCAGAGGACACCTCAGGACAAGAAACCAGAGTGGCACCTCACCTAAGACTTATCTAGCTACCCCATGTAATGGTATCAGGTTTGATGACACATTCTGGAAATCCAGTTATGGGAGCAGAAATGTGCTGAGTTGCACTTAGCAATGTTCTGGCTATACCTTAAAACCTGTTTAATGCTGCTGAGCTCTTCACAGAGACAACAGAGTTAGATTTATGCAATAAATGAATGTTTTCAGTTCTCGAGATGAAAAAGTGAAAAAACCCACAGTTATAATTCAGGTCTACCCCAAAGTAAGGTGCTAACTATTAAAGCTAGGTTGAATTTAATCTCAGATAGTTGTTTTAAAATGAAAAAAAATGAAACACTTCGCATAGAAAATATTGAAAAAAAACTTTAGGTTTTTCATAACTTTCTCCAGTTTGTATGTACAGCTGAAAACTACCAGCTAATTCAGCAGGAATTCAGAATCTCAATACTGCAACTTCAGCAAACAGCTTTTTGTTTCATTCTAAAAAATAAAACACTACTAACTGAGGAATAACCCATACAGAAAATCAAGTATAATGTTCAGAATGAGTTTTATCACAGTGCTCACTGAGGTCATGGAAACTCATGGCATGCTCAGAGTGAAAAAACACACTGGTGTTCTGCAGACATGGTTCTGCTGGCTCATGAGGACAAAAATGGGTGCACTGACACCGCACAGTGCAGATCCAATACAGCAACACAGCAGAACGGGTGTGTACTTGGTGCAGCTGTATTGTAAGTATGCAGCTAACCTTCCAGCAAATATTACTTTCTTCTACTTGTCTCTGTCCTGTAAAATTTACTAGAAATCACCATGCTAATATCCTAACTTTAATGGTGATGCCAGTATAGACAAATATAGCAGATTATGTAAATGTTCCTAGTGCTGCATCATAGAATAGCTGCTGTTTAAAGATGATAAACATAAAACAGAATATAGAATCATAGAATAGTTTGGGTTGGAGGGGACCTTTAAAGGTCATCTAGTGCAACCCTCCCTGCAATGAGCAAGGACATCTTCAACTGGATCAGGTTGCTCAGAGTCCCGTCCAACCTGACCTTGAATGTTCCCAGGGATGGAGCATCTACCACCTCTCTGGGCAACCTGTGCCAGTGTTTCACCACCCTCATCGTAAAAAATTTCTTCCTTGTATCTAGTCTAAATCTACCCTCTTTTAGATTAAAACCGTTACCCCTTGTCTTACTGCGACAGGCCCTACTAGAAAACGTCTTTCTTACAAGCCCCCTTTAAGTACTGAAAGGCTGCCATAAGGTCTCCCCAGAGCCTTCTCTTCTCCAGGCTAAAGAACTCCACCTCTCTCAGCCTTTCCTCATAGGAGAGCTGTTCCATCCCTCTGATCATTTTTGTGGCCCTCCACTGGACCTGCTCCAACAGGTCCATGTCTTTTTTGTACCGAGGACCCCAGAGCTGGATGCAGTACCTCAGGTGGGGTCTCACCAAAGCAGAATAGAGGGGCAGAATCACCTCCCTCGACCTGCTGGCCACACTTCTTTTGATGCAGCCCAGGATATAGTTGGTTTTCTGGGCTGCGACTGCACATTGTCAGCTCATGTCCAGGTTTTCATCCACCAGTACCCCCAAGTCCTTCTCCACAGGGCTGCTCTCAAACCCTTCATCCCCCAGCCTGTATTGATACCAGGGGTTGCCCTGACCCAGGTGCAGGACCTTGCGCTTGGCCTTGTTGAACCTCATGAGGTTCACATGATCCCACTTCTCAAGCTGTCCAGGTCCCTCTGGAGGGCATCCCATCCCTCAGGCATGTCAAATGCACCACTCAGCTGGGCATCATCTGCCAACTTGCTGAGGGCGCACTCGATCCCGCTCGCTATGTCATCGATGAAGATATTAAACAGTACTGGTCCCAATATGGACCCCTCAGGGACACCACTGGTCACCATCATCTCCGCCTGGACATCGAGCCATTGACCACTACCCTCTGGATGTGACCATCCAACCAATTCCTCATCCACCAAACAGTCCACCCATCAAATCCATATCTCTCCCATTTAGAGAGAAGGATGTTGTAGGGGACCGTGTCAAAGGCCTTACAGAAATCCAGATAGATGACACCTGTAGCTCTTCCCTTGTCCACTGATGTCATCACTCCACCATAGAAGGCCACTAGGTTGGCCAGGCAGGACTTGCCCTTGGTGCAGCCATGCTGGCTGTCTTGAATCATGTCCCTGTCCTCCATGTGCCTTCGCATAGCTTCTAGGAGGATCTGTTCCATGATCTTCCCAGGCACAGAGGTGACTCGGTACTACTGACAAGTCGGTAGTTCCCAGGGTCCTCCTTTCTACCCTTTTTTAAAAGCAGGTGCAATGTTTCCCTTTTTCCAGTCACCACGGACTTCACCTGACTGCCATGACTTTTCAAATCTCATGGAGAATATGTCACAAAACGGGCAGTAAAACTCTTTGCTTCTGCACTAAGGAAAACAACCAGAATGCAATGCATGGCAACACAGTCCACATACTCCACTTGCTCTGAAAGCTGGAATTTACCAAGTGGGAAAGCTGACAATGGAGCAGGATTGGAGGAGAAAAAAGTAGCCTTTAAAATTCTCTTGTAAATCCTTTTCCCACATTGACAGCGCAGGTGTATAGTTAAGTCCATAGCTTCTGAACATGCCTAAGTGTATTTGGACAGCTTCCATGGTTATCAGTAATAAGGACAAGAGAAATAATTAGGCTTGCCTTATTTCTACATAATCGTCTGAACAGACTTTATTCCCGTGCAAGGTGAAGTTGGTGAATCGCAGCACAATCCGTCTGTTTATTCCCACTGTGATGGTGTATATGCACTCCATCCGGACAGGGTAGTTATTGGGATAGTTTGGAGATGTTAGCACACCAGTTTCAGTACTGTACTTGTGTGAGCACACTTTAAAAAGAAAAGAAACAAGTATAAATTAATTTAATATGTATGCTAAATTAACAGGAAATTTCTATTTTCAACAGATAAAGGAGCAAACATCCTGTTCTCCTGCGCATTATAACTCTTCCTGGACATATCTTACTGCTGAACGTCATCACTGTAAAGTAAAACCAGAATCCAGCTGGGATTTTCTATATTTGAGTTGATTTGTTCAGCTTTTACCAGAACACTGTTTCTGTAATAAATAGGCAACATAAGAGTAGTTCCAGCTGCCTAAGTTGTCTTTGACCTAAAACCCAGGTAAACAGAGAAAGGAAACTGAAAAGTTTATCATGATCAACACAAAAGGTAGTCTTCCTGAATTTCTGAAAAGCAGTGGTGGTGGAAACTGAATGCAGCCTCTAGCTACAAGGAGATGCTATACTGTTCTCAGGCATTCCCCACGATCAAACCTGGGAGATGGGGACTTTATATCTAAATTTTTTTCCCATTTTCTGGGCCATAAGTGACAATCAGTTGGAAAATAGTATAACTGTTAGACTGTGAGGACAAAGCAGTTCTACTCAAGGTCTTATGCTAAAATAATCTACATCAATTCTTTTGTGAGCACTGTAGAAGCATCTTGGTATTATGAGCTGGAAAGAAGAAAATAGTGTGGACTAATGCTGAGCCAGAACCTGAGCAATAATTAAAAAGAAGCTCTTTTGAAAGGACAGACATAAGGACTAGGGATAAAAATATCTGCTATACAATGGTACAGGAGACTTATTTTGGAGACAATTGTTGTGTATTAGTTGATCACAGTCTGAGTAAGCTTTGTGATCTGGCTGCAGAAAGGGCAATAAGAAATGTGATCCCTGTCAGATGTTTTCAGTTGAAACAGAGAATCTTGATGCCACTGCACAAGGTAATGGTGACATGTCACCTCGAAAAATGAGGATAACCATGGTCACTGATGTTCTGGAAATCAAATGAGAACAAGTAAGGCAGAGGTTGTGGAGATAGCAGGAAATTAGTAATTTAGTAGGCAAGAGACACCAGAAGAGCTTAACTTGTTTAGCTTAGCAAGTGCAGGAGAAAAAGAAAGAGATAAACATCAAGAAGGATGAAGAAAAGAAAAATAGAACACATTCTCAATGATAGTACAAGCTCTGAAGTTAAAAACTGTCCATGAATACTGACACACAGAAATTAGGAGAAGGTTTCTATCAGGAAGTGAGTTTATGGAGCAATCATCGAACCAACATAGCAGATGCAGAAAGGGGAAAAAAGTCCACTGTTTTTTAAGATAGAGTTTGATTAATTTAATTAAGAAGGGGATCACCTTATGTATCTCTTGGCAAAAAAAAAATAAAGGTGGGGTGGGGGGAGAGGCATAAAATTGTGGGCTGGATTTGATGACCCTGGAGACTCATTCTGGTCCTCCATTCCCGTTTCAGGTCCTACAGGTTGCAACTATAAAAATGAAAGTAGATTTCTTAAGTACTTTCTATCAAATAGGCAGAGTTAGACTAATTATAAAGTACAACTGATAGAGTAAGCAAAATATTATGATTAACTTTATACTCACTTAAGCTGGTTGCCACAGATCTCTGAAACATGTTTTCTAGCACAGCATAGCTGCAGTATAGTAATACTTGTGCTTAATACTTCAATATGAATAATAATTTAGGGGAAAGGGATGAAATTACAGTTCAGGCCCTCCATGTCTAAGGTTGGTCATTTCCATGACTGTTCTCTATCCATTCTAACTACTAAAATGCTTTTGCTTTTAATGGTGTCTTTTTTAATGGTGTTTTGCATTCTTGGTCACCTGGAAGGCCTCTGTTGAAAATGTTTTCTGTGGAATAAATACCCCCAAAGCTAGCTACCAGACTCAAGTTCCTAACTCATAACAACAAGAACAAAGAAAGATGACACAGAAACAGGCTAATAATTTTCTGCCATTGGGTTGTACTTTGGTATTGACAAGTCAAAAAGGTTTCATGCACTCGTTTGCCTAAAATCATGATCTACTAAAGTCTTTATCTAGAATTTTAGTCGTTTGTGTGTTCCATCACAGATATGCTCTAATGTATGCATATAACAATCAGGTTAGTCCTGGTCACCTTAAAAACTTTGTGCTGCTTTATAAGTCCTTATAATGCCCTTGCTGTGCTGCCAGCTCCCATGGTGTTTCATGATATGTAGGGCTTATCATCAAACCCCAGGTCCTTAAGTCATATGATTTCTTGAGAACCCTGCCTGCAGGGTTAGAAATCAGACTTAGAAATGTGATCCAAGTTTTTTTCTAACAGCTCATTACACAAAAAGCAATAAAAAAAAAAAAATAAAATGTGTGTATATTTATTAGGTTACATATTTTTAACTAATTATTTCCTCCTGATTTTGGAAGGTTAGGTGTTTGACTCATGCACATTTAATGGTTAGAGCTGTTGCAATACTGCTATTCCTTATTCACTCAGAGGCTGAGACCATGAACACTAGCTTTCAGCCTGGAGAATATTAAAATTGATGTACTAGATAAGGGCCCTTAGGGTAAAATTAGCAACACAGAAGCCAAAATATTTTTATCAGCCCTTTTAAGAATAATTTCCACAGAACTGTCCAGGTTCCCTCCCTCACCAAAGTTTGTTCTCTTGGGAGTAATCCATGCAGAAACTCATATCCCAAGTGCTGTATACTGCTCTACACTTCACATAACAATCTTCTTTGTGATCTAAGGGGGAATAAATACAGAAGGTGGAACAGTGACTGCCTTAGAAATGTCAGACTTCTCGCTACAGTGAAATAAATCCAAGTGTAGACTGAGCATACACTGCTATGAAGTTTAGGAAAAGCATAAATGAACCCATGTTTTTTGACAGCCAACTCTCTTCTGGTAACTGGATTCAGTTGTTGTGTTCTACTTTCAGCAGGAGAGCTGGCACTCCCCTTTTGCACTCACTTCACTAACACAGCATTTGGGGGTGTGCTTGGGCAGTAATAATTCCTTCAGTGAACACTTTTAGCAAAGTTAGCAAGAAAGAAATACTTTGACTCCTTTGCCAAAGTTCAGAATGCAGCCCAATGCCATAATGTGATTATTATATGCCTGGAAAAAATACGAATTCAGTTTAGTTTGAAGACACTTATTGCAGCTCATGAAAAACAGAAGAAGGAGGAAATTGTCAAGGACAATTACACATCTTGCTTTGCCAGTGTGTGAGGTTTTGAAAGGTATTCAATCTGCTTTCTGATTTTGGTACTGAATGTGTTTGCTCTTCTGAAAAAAATGCCATAAATGGCAGTAACCCACTGTAATAGCCAACAGAGGAGAAAAATGCCAGCTTTTGTACCACTCACTCATGCAATCATGCATACTGCAGAAAATTATAGCCATGTTTTTTCCCATAAAGAGATATTCATCAGTTGCCACAATTCTAATTAATCAAAAATAAAACTATAGTATTGTATGTAAAATGGGAGTTTTCTTTCAGTCTCACTCTGCCAAAGGAAAACTGGGATGCCTAACAATTAGATCTTTATGTAATACTATGCATGTTTAGGAAAAAAAGGAATAAACTCTCACATGAAGTATATGTCTCTCCACAGGCAATGGAAAACCACATCTGGACTTCAGGGCCTTCTGTTACTGCTGCTGGCAGATGCTAACAGGCTTCATTTTACCAAGAAGGCACAAAAAGGTCCTTTGTAGCATTTCAGACCCAAACTCCTTAGAAACACCGGGTACAGCTGTTCAAAAAGAATCTCTGGCTCTCTTCTGCTGATTTACACATAAACACACATACTATAGAGTTGTAGACACATATATAGGTGTATACAGGCAGACTAATACCCTGATCAAACATAACCAAGTTAATTGGCCTAACAAGTTGTCAGTTGCCAGCTGATTGAGCCTTTTTCCTGGGACTCAGGATGAGTCAACATGCCCAACATGCATGCAGGACTTCAGCTTTTTTTTCTCTTAGCTCAGCCTTGTTCAACCATGCCCTTTATCTCTGCACACACATATTTGTCAGACACTACTTTCCATTCTTGTCTTTGCTTGTTCAGCTAATGAGAAAAGCCAGGCAACATCCTCCTACTAATTACTGGGTTCAGTCAGCAAGATGGAAACTGAGATCTCAACTTGTACTCAGCTATCAATAAAGATGACAAACAAATCTATACATCACATTCAGGTGCACATTTAAGTCCATGGGTTTACAAATGTTTTCCTTTCTTTCCTCATCCTTCTCAAACTGACTTCTCCATTCAGTCATTGTCAGCTAACATATACCACATAATGAAGCTATTTAAAACCAAGTTACTCCTCTTGATAAATAATATCATTCACAATTCAGGATTATAAGGAGACAAAATCTTATCTTTTACCAAAGCCAGAGAAAGACGAGGTATAAAAACTCTATCAGGACCTAAAAACCTTGTAAATGCTGACTTTTCTCAGCAGAAAGGATGAAATGAAGTCCCTTTAATGAAATGAACAAGTGAAAAACAAAAGAAGAAAAAGAAAAAAATCCCCCCCCCAAACCCCAATTCAAAGTAAAACAAATAAATTTCCACTTACTTGTGAAGAACTCAAGGACAATAAAATACATACACTGACTCTAGTGCTATTCCTGTTGGAAAATTTTGGCCTGGATCTTTCAAGACCCTGAGCAACACTTCCAGGAAAGACTGAGCTCTTTCAAAGATTTTTCAATAATTTTACATGGGTTCTCTGTGGTGTGGTCAGCCAAGATGGGCAAAAGAAAACCCTAAAATCTGTCATAACACTTATATGGCTGCTGTGACATTGGTCTCTCTGGTATTTGAGACCTGGACTCTAGGAAATAAACCCAAATATTACTTTGCTTTCCATGTGACTTTCCCCTTTAAAAGACAGAAAGACAGCCAAGAACTAAGCATCCAAGGTACAGATAGTTTAAGTGGGCAATATACATTTTAAACAACTGAGTGTCATGTGGGCATGTTTGACTGAAGGATTTCCATTTGTATTGCTGCCATATAAGCTATTTGCAGCTACTAGCTGGCAGACTGCTAAAACAGTTGTTTGCACTTTATGGACCATGGGCATGGCTGTGTCTTGTGGCATTCAAATTTTTTTGAACAGGAAATATAGCTTTGCCATTATTTTCAGGCTACTTTTCAACTAATTAATATATCACAGATAAGCCATGCTAACAAAAACATTGTTTGCTAAGATGCATGGACAGGAAAATTAGTTTTGTTTTACACAAAAAATTTTTTTTCACTCCTACTTATCCTTTTTTTTTTTTTACTCCTATTTATTCTTTTTTTGGAGGATAATCTTGTCCATCTTTTCAATAGCTCATTCTCTGTAAAATAACTTCAGGCAAAATCTTATTGAAATCTCTAATATGAACCAGAACAGGTCTGGCCAGTTCTAATATTGGTTACACTCTAGCTGGCTAAGAAAACATAGCTCAAAAATATGAAGGAGTTTTACTGCACAAGAAACATTATTAGAACCATATTTTCCTTAGCAGAAAAATGAAAATAGGCAGCAGATGTAAAGAAAAAAAAAAATCCATAGCTTTGGTAAATCTCTCAGATATGATTATGTTCAGCAATTTGCTACCTTAGAGTAACTGGATATACATAAGATGAATATCAGACCTAAACATCTCACAGTGGGAAAACTAAACTTGATATGATTTCAGGGAAGCGGGGATTTGCTCCTCACAGCAAAGTCCACGTACACAGATATGTTTGCCTTCTCTCAGGCCATAGAAACTTCAAAACACTTTATTCTTAAAAAATGAATGTTAGCAGTCCAGTATTTATGACCACCTTATAGTACTGCTATGCTTGTACTGGGACCAAAAGAAACAAATCTCTGTAAAGAAAACAGATTGTAGTTTCAACTTCTGTATAAGTTTATTACTCTCAGTTTCAGTAGTTATCTGCTACTTTGCCACACTTACACAAACTATACTGGTTGAAATGAAAAAGCATTTATTCTAGAGATCATAGTTCTCATCTGAGTGAGAATAAATTGAGAGTTAGCCCAGTTTAGCTGAAGAGTAGTAAAGATATCTGCATTCATTATGGGAAAAACAAATCATACCTGTTGTTTAGAGTTTGGATGAAGATTTTATATAGTTCTAATTTCATATAAACATTTTTTACAGTTTCTAGTTATTAATAGCATTGAAGAGAAAACAGACTTGCATTTTTACGACATAGTTTGAAATCATTCCAGGGACAGTGTTGATGCAGTTTGAACCTCACATGATGCAGATAGCAGTGCTTTGGATGAAAGATAAGAAAATCCATTCATCATGGTGGTGGTAAAGGAGGGGAATATGGAAGAGAGGAGGTAGAGCAGTGAAGTTGGAAGGTACAGAGATAACTATCAAAGCCAGAGAAACAGATAGGGTTACTCAGAGGCAGAAATATAGATTAAAGTTGAGTAAAGAATATTTTGATCTTGATGAGCTGTGAGAAGAGATGCTATAAGAACAGTTAGGAAGGAATCAAATCCACCCATGAAATATTAATCTGAGGTAAAGTAAAAGAAAAAATGTCACATTAACAAATAACAATGATACTTAGAGAAGTTACAGTTTGCAGCTGCAAAACCAGGCTCATTAAAGACTTTATAAGGCTGATTGATAATTTCACAGTTTCTTACTGATAAGAACTCAGGTTGCAAACTACGGAATCTTTCTTGGAAAGTTTTTTAAAAGTAGAAATTGGGTTTTGGCCTATTATTTTCTAACAAACAGAAATTTCCTCCTTGGAATAGTTCTCATTAGATCTTAATTGTTTTTACTGGCTTTTGGTTTCCATGCCAGATAACTCAAGTATGAATGAAGGCAGCTGAGAAAATGGATTATTTGGATTTGTAAGTTATCTGGTAGTGAATAAAAACACAGTGGCAAAATCTGTACTGGTCTTGCCTACACACATGCTTGAGAGATTAAATAATAACCAAATTTTCCAAGCTGTCACCAAGAAAGCAGTTATTTTTCACATGGTAGAAATCGGAAATTTTGCTGGTTTTAAACAGGTTGGAGAAACTCAGAAAGCAGGAAGAATAAAATTATTAAAGAAACTAAGAGCAAACAATGAGCAGCCATTGGTGGTTTATGGCTGCATAGATGAGTATTATGAATTTCTGGTATTCATCTAATAAATCCCTTGTAGTCTGCAGACACACACACAAATGACCTAGAAACTGGTTATTGATAGATAAATAACCCAGCTACAAATCTATTCTCACTTTTACTTTTCTTCATTGTCCCACTCTGCCCCTTTTGTGGTTTAAAAACAGGTTTTGTAGGCAGAACTTGTCCCTCTACCCGCATAAATCCTCTTCTACTACAGGTCTGTCTTTAGCAGGGAGGGAAGCAGTAGCAGACCCATGTCTATTGGGTCTATGAAACTGGTAGTTACAGTCTTTCATCAAGAGGCTCCTTTTTCAAGTGCAGTTCAGTCACTGCTAAAATGCTCTCAGTGCTAGAGAGAGGGGCAAACACTGGATCAGGTATGGTGGGTTCAGCATAGTCTGAAAGCACAGATGTGCTTGATTAGAATTCGGAGTAATTTCTCAGTTTTTCTCTGCGTTAGAGAACTAAGGAAGGAACCGTCATTCTTCTCTTTAGTAGTCTTTACCCCAGTGATGTATGTCATGACCCCTTAAAAGGAGATACTTAAAGGACAGGTTTAAGGCATAACAGGAGCCTTGAACTCTTGTGGAGACAGAAATGGTGTACTCTTGTCGTAATGAAAAAGACCCAGCTTGTTCTTTCAGGTTATTTTGCTGCTTTATCAAATTTCATCCTATATGACCTTTCTCTGCCCATCATCAATACTGCACCTTAATAGGGACTAAATTAATTTTTATGGCACCTGAGAGTCTCCCATTCAAGTAAGCTGTCCACAATTGCTAAGCTTCCTAGATCACACAGACTCAGCTCAGAACGGACAAAGCAAATTCAGAAAATACTTTTCCTAAATAATTCACGCGGTTCTACCATGTCAGCTCTTACTGGCTTTTTAAAGAAAACAGCAGTGTTGCTTACAGAAATTGCTTTCTGCTTTCCTAGGGAGGAAGAAAGCTTGTGAATAAAGCAGGATAAATACGAAGGGGTAGAAGAGGCACCAGGCAGTCTTCTGTTAACACAGAAAATAATGTTTCTGTTTCTTGTAGTGGTTATTTACAGTGACAGCTGAAAATATACCATTTGCATAATGAACAGACTGACATATTACCTTTTGATGCATTCAGGGAGATGTAATTAGCTGAGAAACCCTCAGATGCAATGCTGTGATCGGTCACAAAGTACAACATCATCATGTTGCCACCACTAGTGATGGATGGTGGAATTGATCTTCCGCAGTATCTGCAGCAAAAAGATGCCCCAAATTGAATGGCAGTACTTTATGAAGCACCTGTATTACTGGAAGAGGATTCAGCTTTCCTGAGCAGTTTGAACAGCTATGCATAGGCAAATCTCTCCTTTGGATGATACAGATCCCAGCCATATACCCTGTATCATAGGACTAAATAGCACACTACATGTACAAATCTAACTTGTGTGGCAAAGTCAGAGAAGAAACTGTTCATCAAGTTGTCAAATTCTTATTGAAATTATTCTATGCTGTACCTACAACATATTCTGTTCTTTTGTAAGAGTCAGAGTGGCTGGCCAAAGACTAAGGTTGCAAAACGCTCTCCATTATGACATTAATTTGCTCCTTATTTTCCAAAATACTGCCGTGTCAGCCAACTACTTTACAGCCTGTAGATGCAGCTGGATACTGTTCCCAAGTAGTTCAGATGTTCTTGAATTCTAGGGCGGCAAGAAAACCCTGTGTATACCCCAACTGGAGAAGGGGAAAAAAAAAAAAGATTCTTCCCTAAGATAACATCACATATCAAGAGAAATTGAAAACAAATTCCTATAAAATGCAGATTTTGGTTTAGTTTTTGCTGAGATCCAAATGCACAAACTTTTAAGTAATCTTTCTTTCACTTATGCAAGTGTTTCAAAACACGTCTTTTCCTGGGCACAGATATACTAATGCTTTTGAACTTATTTCCCATACATCAAAATGTTAATGGAGCTGGACAATGCCAGCTATTGAAACCTGTCCTTAAAAAAGCTATCTTTTTGACACAAGTTAGGTTGTCCTGGTATAATATTTATTAAATGTGCTTCTCATTCCATGGTCAAAGAAAGCAAGCTGCCTTTACTATCCTAGGCAGAGAAATTGCTGCTATTGTTTCTGTAATGCAGAGAAATTAATCTACACACAGAATTTAGGGAAGAAAATTGGATGTTGAGGTCTACAGAACAGTGCTCACTCTACAGTAATTCAACTCTGTAGGCTAATGGACATATTCACCTTCCCAATTTTTGCACAGTGGTGTTGTCATATATTTCAAGATAATCCTTTCTGCAACTATAATCAAATGCCAAGTTAAATGAAGTGAATGTCAGGCGGATAAGGTAGCCGGGCTGAACGTTGATAATCCAGGTACAGTTAATACCATGTGGGTAGACCTCTGGATGACCAGGACTTGTAATGGTTCCTTTTGGTTCAGTGAGTGTCTCTCCGCATACTGTAGAGATTTAAAACATCAGGTTAAATGATATATTTATTAAAAAGTTAGGCACTTATAAAATTAGATATTTTTCTTTCTGAAATTTTATAGTCTTTTTTTCCTCAATGCATACTACACAGTAACTGATTCAGAATTGATCTTCCATTACACCCTCATAAAACTTGATGGCCAACTGTTTTCAGAGTACAGGAAAATTTGGAAAGTTTCAACACTCTATACAGAAAACAACAAAAAAATCCTTACCTGTATCTAACGGCCAGTACTCAGCTCTGAAGCCAAGGTTGGTAAGAGAGGAAGCTCTGAATTTGATATAGAGATTGTTCCGTGTAGATTGCACTATAGATGATACAGCTGTACCACAGTATTTCTCCAAAAGAGGAGAGTCTGTGTTGTTGCCATCTCTGACCTGAAGAACAGTGTATTCAAGATATCCCACACGAATTTCTATTATATTAAAGTTTTAAGCATAAATGAATTCATAAGAACCACATAAAAGACATCCTTAGCAAGTCAAACCCTACCCTTTCTTCAGCATGGTTTCTACTACAGGTACATAAAATGCAGCCTTATGACTGTCAGAGGAGCATTCTCCCATGCAAAGCATGTCAGATGGAGAAAAGATGAGACCTTATGCCCTCAACAGTAAGTTGCACATAAACCTCCAAAACCAGGTCTGTCTATCTAAAGACACCTGATATTCATCTCTGATTATCAAAATGGTCACATCATCTTTGGAGAACCAAGAAAAGGTTTAGGATCCCATTATGAGCCTGGAAAAGCTTTTATGACTGCTGTAAGAAGTGCTTGCCTGTCAAGCACTTCTGTTGTAGTGGAAATGAGTATGAAAATGAACGTACAGATAAGAATCCATCTACTATTCACAGTAGATGTGTATTATTCTTTACCTCAATGTAGTCCGAGTCACAAGCGGTTGTATTTCGAATGTCAAAGTCGATAAAGTTAAGAATCACCACTTTGCTAGCTGGCTGGGAGATGATCCACTCACAGGTCTTTGGGTGAGGGGACATCCTGGGGTAGTAAGGGGAATGGATAGTGCCTGCTCCAGACAAGGAGCCTCCACAGGCTGCCAAGAGACACCAGGAATCAGTACTTGCAATGAACAGTTTCACAGAATGTATAATGTGATGTCTATCAAATATCAGTATGAAATTAGAAGAAAACCACCCCTAAAAACCTATCTTCTTAACAGCATCTACTACAGATCATCTTAGTATTAAGAATGTATTTAAAAGAATATATTGCTATAAGTATAGCATAAATATGTATATACAGAAGACCAATTTAACTGTGCCCATGAAAACTAATGGATTTGACTCATTTGTTTCACAGACACAGATTTGTTGGTGATTAAGAACTAAAAGATAGGAAAAATGAAAGTAAAATTATTTAGGCAGAATTATAGCTGTATCATTTTTGGTATGTTAGCAGTAAGTGATTTATCATTAATAGTAGCTATGAGGGTTGCATTTCCAAGCATGCTAGGAGTGCCTACAACAGACCTACTACAGACATCATCTTAGCATTTCTAAAAGTAGCAATAAATAAATAAACTGACTCTATTTTTTTCTTTTCTTTCTTTTGAAGTCTGTCTTCAACCCATTATATGGATAATATAGCACGGAAATAACTGAAAGTGTCCAAATTTTAGATCAGTTCACACTGCAAGTTACCAGTTCATCTTACCAACTTGATAAATGGCTCTGAAGCTAGCCCTTTGCACAGAAGGATCAGACTTGAACTTGATCCAGAGACTGTTGCTGGTAGAAGTGATTGGTGACATGAGTGTACTATGACAGAATTTGTTAATAAGAGAAGACATCTCACTGTCACCATCTCGAACCTAGTCATCGAAAAGAAAAAAAGAAAAATGTCAGATCATAAAAGCCTTGGGATCTGATATCTGGATAAAATTATAATCTCACAAGAGCTGCTAAATAACAAAAGGAATAACTATTCTACTTATTTATAAGAGGGACAGAGCCATCACAGTAACTAGCACAAGCACATGATTTATGAGAGCTCAAAGGACTGGATGATCAGCACAGAAGACGCACGCATGCTACTGTCACAGGACATTAGGGTGAAACAGATCTTCTCAGCTTTAGTACAATTTAGGTCTATGCTTCCAAAAGTGACACCTTTAGTATGAAAGAGACAGGTAAGTTGCTCGCCAGTGACAGCTATGAAATTTTTGCCAACACGAAAATCTGCTGGGGATAAAAAGGGGTATTTGTGTTTTTCTTGCTCTGGTCATAAAGCTTCTAGCTTCTTTTTTCAATGGCACTTCTCCAGAACAAGCACATGTCCCACCACACCCGTACATCAGTGCAGTGGGACAGCTCACTAACAGGAGATGCAACTCTGAGTCCCTAAAGCAGTAAAGAGGTATACTGACATCTTTCCATTACTTTATCTGAAGGGTCCAATGCACAATAATGACAATGAAGCTGTATCAAGGAATCACTTTCAGCTTTTACCTTCTGCACTGCCACTCTACTGACCTCAATCAATTGCTAATCAAGGAGAAATTTATCTTTTTTGTTTTCCCAGAAGTTGATTATAAATCCTGATTATCAAGGGGACAAGAAGAGAAAGAGGTATTTGGATCTCTGAAATTCAGGCACTGAACCCGCAGTCCATGGGAAAGAATAGGTGCATCCCAGGGACCAGGCAGATCACTGGTATAGCTAAGGAGCAACGAACACCCTCAGAGGTGCCCAAGAAGGCAGCCAACAAGCTGAGGTCCAAAAAAGAGTTCTGCTGCTGTTTGCCCAGGCAAAAAATGAAATTCTTCTCCCAAAGATTCTGCTAAAAAGAAAACAGCTCTTTTCTGCTGTAGAAGTGGTGGTAGCTCATACAGCTGGAGCTGCTTTTAAATGCACCTATATGCTGTCAACCCCAAAAAATCATTCCAGTGAAATCATTGGCAAAGCCAGGGACACCCAGCTTTCAGGTCCCCCCTTCAACACCTCTTCTTTCCTGTATTCCAGCTGTATTCCTTCATGGACTGGGACAGAAGACAGGGGACCTTTGTCAATGCCTTGGTGAGCAGGCAATGGCTGGCCTGCTTGCCCAGCTTTGGCAAACTCCAGCTCATGAGATGCCTTTCTGACTAACAGATATTTTTAATTTCCCTGAGACTTGAGTTTAAGGTAACAGAATTATTCTAGATTTACAGCAGAGCAACTGAGATCAGAATTTGTGCTGGAATATTTAGAAAATCTTTGGACAGCAGTGAAAGTTTCCAGATGTATAGTTCACAGGAGTTCACATTTTTTCTTGAGCGGATTCTCCATACATTTTTGGTTTATAAAGCCCAGTGAGTAATGATAAAAATAACAGGTTCTCTAAACTGTGAGTAATGTCTCCTATTGCCAATTAGAAGGATGGCAAGGAGAAAGAGCTGCCTTGGCTAACACCTTACCTCTGCAGCATCATGTCACAGTCTTTCTTAAATAAGAAGTTTTATTGTCTCTAGTTTCTTATTGCAGATTCCTGGTCCCAGGCTGTTCCTTCCTCAGTAAGAGACTAAACATCCCTCCCTGAGCAAGTGTCTGTGAGCTGTGTCTGGCCCTTGTGGAAACTCTGCAGGTTTCCTGGTATCACCAGGGATGGGAATAATCTGCGCCTTTTCAGAGTGACAATTGTCAGAGAGTGACTTTTAAAGTAATTTAAGCATCCAAAAGCTATCTCCCTAGCTGAACTTCATTATACAACCCAGTGAGACAGTATTTTAGAAAAGCATATGTGGAAAATCAGGCCTTGATAAAAGAGCACAGTGCCTTAGCTGTACCGACTGACCCAGTCGGAAAATGTCGGTCCTGTTTCTCTGCTCTGGTCTGAGCCACTGAGTGAGAGGGCAGGAAGAAGAGGAGGACAGAAAACACAGGGAAACCGAATGGCTTGTGACTGATCAGCAAACAGCAAGGTAAATGCCTTGCTGAACTAACTCAAACTGATTGCGTTCAACAGAAATGGTTTTGTTTCTCTGGCTGCTGTGAATTTAGCTGCTGTTCTGCCAGCAATTAGGCAAGAGGAGTACCAGGCCAAACAAACAAAAGCTGTCTGTTTTCATTAAACACACTTCCCCTCTCATTTCAGAAATTAATTGCACTTCATTCCAACCAAAGTCTCTGAATTAGAGGAGGAGGGAAGGGAATGATGTCAGCACAATAACATCTTTTAAAAAGAGATTAACTGCATGGAGCTCACAGGGGCCTATTCCTCGCTTGGTCAAGAAGAGATTAAGCACAAAACCAAATCCCACTGCCGCTTAACTGTGTAGCCAGCAGCGCAGGACCCAGGTCTGCGCTGGGGCCGCAGGGCTTGCTCCTACCTGCTTCAGCTGCGGTGGCACCTTCGCTAATCGACTGGGTGACTGTGCCCCGTTTGTTTTACTTCTGTTTACCTCTGTGCGGTACAAGCACACTTTTATACTGCCAGCAGTACCCAGCAGTCATTCCATGTATTTGTGACTGTATGGAGAAATACAGGCCAGGTATGACAGCAGACGCCTTGAGACGTGGCGAGTTGGGGTGCAGCGCAGAGGGGCACAGGGACATGGTGACAGGAGGAGGGGCACAGGCCACCGGCATAAAGAGCTTGTCAGGCCCGAAGGGCACCACCAGGACTCACTGGCCCAGCCTGCCCTCCTCTGGGGCCCCCACACCCTGCCCACGGCCCAGGACCCCCTGTCAGCTCCCCAGGGACACCAGTCCCTGCCCCAGCGACACCGCAGCAGGGCTGGTCTCCAGCTCCCCACAGGCCTGCCCTGCCCGGCCATGGGCTCTGCTGAGCCAGGCCCACCCGCAGGCCCACGTCCCAGCCTGACCTTGGCCAATCCCCATCCCTAGGGAGCTGCCCAATTCCTGGGGCTGCCTTGCTCCCTGGCCAGGGCGGTGGGACGGGCCCTGACGGTGAGACCCTGCTCTGCCCCTCCGGGGAGCCCCCATGGCCTCCGGGAGCCCCCGGCCTCCACGGCACCGTGCCAAACCTCACCCGTGGTCAGCTAAAGGAATGCAGACCTGGAGCTGGACAAAACTGGGTTTAGGGATAACAAAGAAAATGAAGAAGTCATACCTAGCATACTTAAAAGGCACCATATAGTAGTACATTTGGATGTAACATGAAGCTGCAGACTGATGAAGAAAGAGCTAGGTGTAAAAGCACTTTAGCAAACATAAAAATAACCTCAAGTGGATCCTAGATAGCATCAACATTTTTATTGTAGTAGTAGTATTATTACTACATTTTCCATATAGAAGCATTCTAACTGTACTATTATTTTTCTATAATATTTAGATTTAGACTAATAACAATTCTTGAATTAGCCTTCTAAAATTTCAATTATACTAACAATAAACTCCTGGCTTTACATATACATATATGTACATATGTATGTCTATATAAACATATATATGGTGTGCTTCCTTTTTGCCCCAGAACAAGATTTTCAGTATAACACCATGACTCCAGAAAATGCTGCATAGTGGCTGGGGCATTATTTCCATTTTTCTTACATTTGGTGTGCATTTACCAAAAGTCCAAACTCCACCTTAATCACATACAGCTGATTAAGAATTAGTGTTAAGCTAGACAGATTTTCTTGTTCTCTTATCTTTGCTTCATTCTGAATGTACAGTTCTACTCTTTTAGCCCCTGTGACTTTGGGACTCTAATAAAATGGTATAATTAGTCCTTTGATTAACATCTATTTCTGCAGTGGCCCTTGAGACAGAAATTAAGTGGCATGGTTTTGTACACACATGTAATCAACCTTCCATATCAACTGCTTGAGAGAACTCACCTCGATATAATTTGATGAACAACCAGTGTGACTCTCCAGCTCCATGTGGGTGAAGTTGAGGTATATTTTTTCATCCTCTGGCTGTCTGATAATGTAGATACATTGTCGGTTGTTGATATATGGATTAGGCCAGAAAGGGGACATGATAACCCCTTCACTATCCATGTAATTTCCTCCACAAGTTGGATCTGCTATAGTAAGAAAAAAATATATTAGTTGAGATACAAGTATGGTAACTCTTTCAGTTTAGGCTGCCTCTGTACAATGGCTGCAAATCAAAGAGGCTTTCTGTATTATTAAATAGCAAGTGTTAATTCATAGAATCATAGAATCATTTAGGTTGGAAAAGACCTTCAAGATTATCGAGTCCAACCATTAACCAAGCCCACTAGACCATGTCCTGAAGTACCCTGTCCACTCGCTTTTTGAATATCTCCAGGGATGGTGACTCAACCACTTCCCTGGGCACCCCATTCCAATGTTTGACAGCCCTCTCAGTAAAGAAATTTTTCCTAATATCCAATCTAAACCTCCCCTGCCTCAACTTGAGGCCATTTCCTCTTGTCCTGTCTCCAGCCACCTGACAGAAGAGACCAGCACCCACCTCACTACAACCCCCCTTCAGGTAGTTGTAGAGAGTGATAAGGTCTCCCCTCAGCCTCCTTTTCTCCAGACTACACAACCCCAGTTCCCTCAGCCGCTCCTCATAAGACTTGTGCTCCAGGCCCCTCACCAACTTGGTTGCCCTTCTCCGGACACACTCCAGCACCTCAGTGTCTTTCCTGTAGTGAGGGGCCCAAAACTGAACACAGTACTCGAGGTGCGGCCTCACCAGTGCCGAGTACAGGGGAACAATCACCTCCCTGCTCCTGCTGGCCACACTATTTCTGATAATTACATCTATTTGTATGCTGTTGGCTATATCTTGGGAATGTAGCAAACCAGCCTTTAATGTTGAATTTTACTTACCAGGAGATGTTGTATAGAGGATGTGGAAGCCTTTACCAGTAACTAAGTCATCAGAGTGAAAGTGAATCCATGCATATGGACCAGTGGTTTGGAGTGGGGGTGGAGATCCAGTGCTACAGTATTTACCAAGGATGGGATCTTGTGGAAGAAGACCGTCTCGAATCTAGACAGAATGATAGATAAGTGTTTAGGATTATTAGATGTGTGCCATCTGTGAACACTACCAACACTCTTAAAGTTATCTTGGGGGCTCCAGGAGGTGTTGTAGATGGTGGGTGTAAGGAAAGCTCATAGGAAGTTTCCTCCAAACACACAGGAACCAAGAAACAGACCTACCAGGATAGCTGTGATAGTGCTCCTAGGAGAGTCATCAAGGGTTTTGTGAAAGGGAAAGAAAGCATCAGGAGATCTCCTGTTGAACTGTTTTCCTGAAATCATGTTCTGCATTGCACAATTTTGGAGAACATGCTATTCCAAACCATTTTCTCATTTCCATGACTGGGTATTTGTGAATTCTGTAACCATTACTTTGCACTTGAGAAAAAACCCTAAGCTCACACATCAAGTCATGGACTGTACTATAATATGAATCTATTAATCTTGGATCCCTTTCCCTAATAGTTTTCCTTAGGTTGATTGATTCTCTGTGGGTTGACATTTGACAAGGAGTTTGGAGGCTGAACTTTGTAAGAAAGTGAAAGCTTCCCAACAGGTATTTGGCCTGAATCCCATCCTCTTTAGTTGCAAGACTTCCACTCACTTCAGTGGAGTGGGATATCATCCTCTTTCTGTTATACTGCCTGTATCTGAGTGTGCATTGATGGCTGGAATAAGTAAGTACAAATGGACATTTCAACCCATGATTTAATTTTCAAACAGTCCCTTTCTGTATGTACAAAAAGTTTTGAAATATCTTGTTTTGCAATAACTTAGCCATAAAATGTTGTCATAGTTCACAATTAAACTTTACCTCTAAATGGTCGTAACTGCAATTTTCATGGTGTTCTAGGCTTAGTGTGCCAAAAGCAAATGTGATGAGGAGGCCAGGACTGGTTGAGATGGTCCAGAAACAGTCTCTGTTTACAGGATAGTTACCAGGGTATCCTGGAGAGCTTATTGAGCCGTAAGTACCCGTCAGTTCACCGCCACATTCTAACAGAAAAGAAACATGGAAGAACAAAGTCTTTAACACTACATGTCAGGTCAGAAGATGAATTCTCTTGTAGTGTCAAAACTAGGTACCACTTTCGGATCCAGAATAAATTAAAATACAAAGAGCAAGCCAAACAAACAAACACGTTACTTCTTTAAATTTTACAATTAATTCTGCAATTTAGTTATAAAAGCAGAACTCCAAATATTTCCTGATTAGCACAGTAAAAGAAAGATTCTTTCCCAGTTAGGATGGAAATATCTTTAGGAGAATGATCAAAAGCACTGTGTTTTGGATTGGATTTACAAAATCAATCTGAATTTCTGTACTTTGTAAATAGTCTCCATGCACAAGACTGTTTTAACTAAAAAAAAAAAAAGTTAATTACAGGGAAGGCTGTTTTATATAGCTGTAATAAAAAACCCCATCCCTCTCAGCATAACAGTTGGGTTGTAAGGTTAACTTGTGTGTTATACCTAAGGAGTAGCTAGTTTAGTCACATCTATACATCTCTCCCTTCTTGCTTTTTTTCTTTTTTTTCCCCAAAAAGATCTGTTTTCACTTTTCATTATCCATATTCGTCAATTAGTAATTATCTATCTAATAATGTTAATTGAAAGAAAAAAACCCACCAAATATCACATTAAAAGCATTTCAATAAATATTTATGGAAATAAAGAAACCATTTCCCCCTGAATTTTCTATACTTTTTATACTGTATTGTTCTTTCAAGACACAACCCAATGCATCATTTTGTTTCTAGACAATACACAGAACACTGAAGTGAGTTTGACCTTTCACAAGGTGATTTGGGGTTTATCTCTAGAAATGCACTACCAGGCCTCCTGGAAGAATTACACAAGTGGCGTTACCAAGAATTCAGGCAGAAATGTACAGCAAATCATACCAAAAAGCTCATGGATAATTTAAAATCAAATTCCCAACACTCTATCATGTTTGGAAAGCATGGTTCAACCTCTTTAGCCTCTTGTAAATTGTCAGTGGCAAAAAAGGGTAGCTTGCCTGTTTCAAAGTACTAGATACTTCTGTGAAAAAAGAGAAGTAATCAGAAGAATGGCATTTCCAGAAACACATGCTTTTTGGGGGTTTCCTCACAGGAGGTATAAAGCAGCCTTAAAAATCAGCAAAAGTTATTCATGCAGAGGCCCAGAGTTGGAGTTTAAATATTTTAAAATTACATGTGTGTCTACATTTCAGCTTCACTCCCTAGTAAAATACTGTCCTACTGCTCCTAACGTTTCCTAATCAAAGGAAATGTCATTCATTTTGCTCCAATGCTAAATTACATGATATTTCACCAAACTTACCAGGATCCCAAGATTCCCACTGAACAGTAAAACCTCCAGCCGTAATGGTGTGGTTCAAGTAGAACCAAAAGTACAGGGAGTTGTGGGAACTGAAAAGCTCTGCAGGACGTGAGGAGCCACAGTATTTTCCCAGCATATGCATTGACGCTGAAGGCCCGTCATGTATTTGAAGGAAGTCAGAGTTACAGTCAGTACTTGTCTCCAGTTGGAAGAATGGGAAAGTAATATGCAGGATCTGACAGGGAGTAGAAAAATAAGAAATGTCTTTTTTTCCATCTGCTGAGACAGTGTTTATGCAGTAACTCTGCATAGAGCAGATGTATTTGTTCATGGAACTGTGAGATTCTACAAGCTTTGAAGCCATTATGCCATTTCCTGAAAAGTTCCAGGAGAGAAGAAGGTATTACAGAATCTTAAGGGTCAAAAGAAAAGAGAGAAGATAGATGGGAAAGAATTTGGACAGGTAAGTTGTCTGGAAAGAGCATTATTTCTGTAAACTGAGACCATTTGCCTGTGTCTGTTATGTATGTGAAATATATATGTGTATATATTTCAAGCCATGTGAAAGGCTTGAAATACAGCATAAAATACTTTATTCCAGGTTTCTGATGGCAGTTTTCTCATCAAATAATTAACATTTCTCATCCTTGTTATGGTTGAAAGTACTCTCATGAGAGCTAAAAAAATGAAATTATCTTTTTTTGCACATATAAAATCAGTGTCTCATAAGCCCACTCTAGATACTTAGTGACATACACAGCTTTATGTATGTTCAGATTCCTCACTGATGTGCTTTCAGATAGCTCTGCTGAAGACAGTAGTGGTTCTCAGGCTTAAAGCTGAGGATATGTCACATACATACACAATCACTAGCAACCACTGGTTTATAACTACTTAATTCATTCCATGAAATGTCAAAAATAGATCAAATATTTAGATCCCAAGAAAGAAGTCCCATGCTAAAGTGTGAAGTAACATATTTTGTAGTTGTTATTTATAACACAAGTGGAATTGTTAGCTGCAGATCAGAATCAGAATACACATTTGAATGCAATGTTTAAAAATTAATCCTTAAAAAAATTCAAATGCTGTTATTACACAAAGCCATTGACAATATGAACTCCACATTCTACATTTCCGAGCTCAGAAATCAGAAACATGAAATTGCTCTGTGGTCCCTTAGCTCACAAACCACCTGTGGAGCCTATCAGAGCAGAGCCTTTCTCGTGCAGCTATTCAGAGATCACATGCTAAAATAGGCACCTTCTCTAGCTGGTGGTAGGTGAATAAATTCTAACCCTCAGCTGCATAGGAAAAACCTTGAAAATGTAACCCAGGCAAATTCTTAGGCTAAGCAGCCTGAAGGCTTGTGAGAATCTGAAACTTACTGTTTTTGAAAAACTATTTATTCTGAGGGGATTGGATCACAATATTGGAATAAGTGGCATGAAGGTGCCACATGTTTGCTCTGATGAGCTGAGGGGTCCTGCAGAGTGAGGGTTTCTTTAACCTGATCTCTATTTTACCTTGTTGGGAGTAGTTTGAATAACCCAAGCGCAGCTGACCCCACTGTTGTACCGCTGGCTGTTTGGGCTGTTAGGGTAACTGAACGTCCCCCTGAGGCCTGAGAGATATCCTCCACAAACTGCAGAAAGAGAGAGAAAATTAAACAGATTAACTTGTGCTATTACTATACAGACTTAGACAAAACCTAACTTTCTAGCACAGCTTTGGCTTTCAAAACATTTAAAACAAGGGTGAAAAATACTCCTATAAAAGACTCTACAGGCTTTCCTCTAAACTGGAATGACATCACAAAAAAATGAGAAAAATTACTCCCTGAGAGAAAAGTAGTTCCTGGAAAAAGAACAAAGATTTTCAGCTGGAATATGTGGATACCACCAAAAGATGTTGATTCTGTCTCAGGAACATGTCCATAAACTAGTTTGTTTGCAGAAGGCTACCTCCAGACTGAATCTTTAAATTTTTCACCTACAATGAAATAACATTTTGAAGCTAACATGAAGTAAAATTGTCATTCTCAGTAGTGGTGCATCATAGAAGTTATCCTTCAGATGTTTTATTGTCCCATTTATTCTTTTTGGTCAGATTTCTGGGCCTGATAATACCTCTCATGATACACCATGGCCTCTTCTCTCACTGAGCCATTCAATGAATGGGGACTGTGAACTGGGAATCCCAAATAGTAACAGAAAAATATGTGCTTTATGCACCCAAAATACAATGCACATATAGCTACAGTGTACAACAAGCAGCTGTAGTTTAGCATTGAACTGATGCTAAAGAAATATTCAATTCTTAGCAAACTGAAATGAAGTATTTTGTTTCAAGGAGTGGTAAAAAGAATATAATTTTGTTTGAAGTGTCCATCTAAAATATTTCACCATTTCTCATTCAGATTCAGAATTATCGTGCCATAAAATATATCATTTTTCCCTTGATTAGGAACTAAACCAAAAGTTGATACATTATAATTGCTCACTGGATAAAAACTGGTTTTCTACCCCTTCTGTTATGAATGGTTAAAAATCTTTTTTTTTTTCCACATGTGCTTAATAATAAAACATTACTGGTTAGATATTTAAGGAAAATAAGAAAGAGCTTGAAGTAGCTCTAAAGTAGAGCAGATTTCACAGGGGCTCAGTGAAAGTTTTACATTCTGTATTCTGTGAAAAGTTAATCTGCTTTCTTCACAGAAATCTGCAATAAATATGAGCCATCTGACAGATGGCTGCCACAGGCATGCTCACTGGAATGCTATCCTGACCTTGTTTAATTAAAATTAATGGCAAAAAAAATCCCAAACAAACAGAAAAAAATGATAGTAAGAAGAAATGTTAAAGGCAGGACCTTGCAGTCACTCCATAAAACTCAGAGTCCCCCATTTTCATGGATAACATTTCTTTCATTAATTTCTGTTTGAAAACTTTCTCTGGCTTTTCATCTTGACTAAAAACGTCAGGACCTCTCAGCTTCGCAACAAATGCAATAGTATGCACAAAAGAGAAACATTAATACATTCCCTTGTAAATCTGCTCTCCTTATATCAGATCCTCTTTCCCAACCAGCTTACCAGACCACTTTCTCAGGAACAGAAATCTGATTTTAGGATGTCTGGTGTCTAGTCAAGGCCAGTGGGCCTGCAGATCAACTTCATTGTTACTCTCCTACTGCTAAACAAAGCAGCTATAAACAAAACTCATGGAAAACTCTGACTTCAAGGGACTTTGGATTGGGACCTGTAATCCACCGAGAAGACGGCTCATTTTTTCCATCATAACTTGGTTCTTAATCACATATTAATCATATACAGCAAGCATCTACTTGCTGAAGCCTAGTGGCCCGTTTCTGCAGAGGAGGAGGTCCTGGCCGTACCTTGCTGGGCAGTCTGGCACTGTGGTCCTGTCCAGGTGCTGGTGCACTCGCAGGAGTAGCTGTTGACCCCATCGGTGCAGCTCCCCCCATTCTGGCACGGGTTGCTAATGCACTCATCAATGTTCTCCGTACAGTTAGGGCCTGTCCAGCCTGCATTACACAGGCAGAAATATCCAGAGATCATTGCCTACAGGTATAAGCAAATGCAATAAACTCAGTGAGCATGGATCATCTAAAGGAATCAATGTAGTTGGCAGAAAGACTGATATTTACACTTATTTTATATGGAGATACCAGAGCAAAGAAATAAAACCGTTGGAACTTAATGGCCTTAATGGTCACTGGTGAATACCAAAATAAACCTAAAGCCTAATCAGATTATCTAGCTCTTTGCTTTTTCTATTAAGTTATTTCTTTGCAGGGCTCTTTCAAATTACTTTCTAAAAAGTCAAAATCTGTATTCATTTAGCCATTCAGAAAACTGTTTGCTTGGCTTTGAAATGATCACCCTAGAAACAAGTTAATCATATTATCTAAAATTTATAAATAGAAAGTCAAGATAATAGTGGTTTATAAATCATTTCTGTCAAGCTTCTCTGGAAAGTCTGCACTGCAGTTATGTGGGCTGTTAACTTTCATTCTCACCCTGAGGGATGTTAAATGAGAGCAATTTTATTGCCTTCTCTGCATTATTCCTTATTCTGTATGTCCCTTTTCCATTTCTTTTGTCTCAGCCTTTACTACTTCTCCTTATAATCAAGTCTTCCCATATCTCTAACTGTTTTAATTTCATATGTCCTCCTTCCTTATATTTCTTGTTTTATAGACACGATTTTTACAGCTAAAGCAGAACATGGTATTCCAAGGTACATGCTAAAAATCCCCTCTTTGATGACATACAATCAATATGCTATATTCTCTATTTCCTTTTGCATTCTCTGTCCATGTCCTCTGTGTCCTGAACAGAGATTTTCAGTATGATGGAAGAGGATTTTGATGTGTATTTAGGGCTCCGAATGCTGCTTTAGAAGGCAAAAAGGTTTTTTCTGATATGCATTGCCTGATATTTAATTAACATTACATTTCATCTGTCATTATGCTGGCCAAATATAGCTTTACTGTTCCTCTATTTTATTAGATGCTTCTGTAGTCCTATTACTGAAGTATCTGACTGTGTTATTATCTTTATGTAGTAGTTTCAGCTGGGATAGAGTTAACTGTCTTCCTAGTAGCTGGTACAGTGCTATGTTTTGAGTTCAGTATGCAAAGAATGTTGATAACACGCTGATGTTTTCAGTTGTTGCTCAGTGTGTTTAGACTAAAGTCAAGGATTTTTCAGCTTCTCATGCCCAGCCAGCGAGAAAGCTGGAGGGGCACAAGAAGTTGGCACAGGACACAGCCAGGGCACCTGACCCAAACTGGCCAACAGGGTATTCCATACCATGGGACGCCACATCTAGTATAAGAACTGGGGAGTGGGGGCGGGGAATCGCCGCTCGGGGACTAGCGGGGTGCCGGTCGGCGGGTGGTGAGCAATTGCACTGCGCATCATTTGTACATTCCAATCCTTTCATTATTGCTGTTGTCATTTTATTAGTGTTATCATTATCATTATTAGTTTCTTCTTGTCTGTTCTATTAAACTGTTCTTATCTCAACCCGTGGGTTTTGCTTCTTTTTCCCGATTTTCTCCCCCATCCCACTGGGTGGGGGGGGGGGAGTGAGTGAGCGGCTGCGTGGTGCTTAGTTGCTGGCTGGGGTTAAACCACGACAAGTAGTTTGTAGCTATGATTGGCTATAGTTGTATGTTAGGAAATATTTAGGGGAAGATGTCATATCTTTGAATAGACTGACTAAAATAAATAGTTTCTAAATAGTCAGAAAAAGTAGATTAGATCTGGGCACAAAAGGCCCTTTAAATATCTGAGTGAAAAGACAATAGGTACCTACAGAAGAGAGAGAGCGAGAAATGCTGGTAAGGGGTGGAGTGGAGGTGAGGGGATCGTCTCCTTTCACACAGAAAATGGGAAAAGGGAAAGGTAACATATCATAGAATCACAGAAACATTTGGGTTGGAAAAGACCCTTAAGATCATAGAATCCAACCATTAAACTAACACTACCAAGTCCATACTGTATGTCCCATTTCCCTCCTGCCTCCTAGGATCATCAAAAGGAGGATATCTGCAGACCAATGTGGAAAAATGGGATCAGACCCTACTGGAACAACAAATTTACTGTTTGTGAACATTTCTCCAAAAACATCCTCCACAACAGAATTATTGAAATCCCCAGGTCTGCAGCGTAGACTTCCCTGAGCACAGCACACCCCAATGAGGAAGCCAAAAGACCTTCATAGGGTCCATGTGGACAAACTAAATGGTCGCTGTGCATGAGAATGAATTCACACAACCAATCAGTAAAGGTCCAAAACACTCGGCTACCAGCAGGAGTACAACCAATTCCCGTGAAGCACCTTTTCCATATCCATATAAACAGCCTGAGACTCCAGGGGAGCTCTCACAAGATCAGTCTAGGAACACATAACTAACTATACTGGATATTAGCAGTCTGAAGGTCAGCAGAGGTACTGGTGTACTGGTTTTGTTATCATGGGTGATTCCTCCGTGACCCAAGGTGGTAAATTACTTCCCTCTCCCACCAGGGACAGCCATTCATCAATTCTCCCCCCCCCCCCCCACCCCCCCCCCCCCCCCCCCCCCCCCCCCCCCCCCCCCCCCCAGCATCCCATCGCTAGCCTGGTGTACCAGCTACAATCTCTTAGGTTATTAGTGCCAAGATTGCTGCCTCTACTTCAAACATAAAGAAATGGCTTGTGTGCCCTGAAACTCTCTTTGTTTTCCCCAGGTATATCCATTGATCTCCCACTCCCCGGTGACCTTGCCTCATTACCTTTAGTATGTCTGCACTCAGCTTTCAGTCTCACCAGTCTCCCTGTTGTTACTGGTTATAACTACGTAACATTGTCACTAACTGTGAGGAGCCTAGCACTTACCAAGCACTGCCCATTTGCACAAGGGTTTTGCAGCTGACAGATATCACTGAAAGGAGAGCACCCGTTCGGCCCATATCCACTTCCAGTGTACCCAGATGTGCAGGAACAAAATGCCATTGGCCCTTGGGAGATGAGACAAGATACAGAAAGTAATTTGGTCCTTGTTACAATGACAATACCAATGACAGTAAAGGTCCCTGACATTTTGAAGCACAGCCTTTATATAATTCTAACTTATTTGATCTTTTGACACCTTCCCTGGACAGTGTCCAGTTTGACCATGGAAAGATCCCTGGTGTTGCTTTGCTATGGGTACCTGAGAGTCCAAGGTCACCTTTGTGGGAAGCGGTGGGAGTAGCTGAAGTGTATTTATGGAAAGGAGAAGAGCAGTAAAAGCAGCTGAAATTGGAAAACCGCATCAAAGAGAAATGGTGAAGATCTCCACGTTTTTATGATGAAATCTGCTCTTTGGTGAAGCCTAAATCTATTTCTGTCAGTGTTTGTGGAAAGGCCTGCTGGCTTTAGCTAACCTGCCTGTAAACTCCTTTGGGTGAGGCAAAACTAACTGTGGAGAAGGGGCTGCAATCTAAATATGTGGCTACAAAGTGGACTCAGCCTAACCAAACCCTCCTTGAGATTCACACTGGTATTACTTACAGTCGTTAAGAGAGCATCGTACCTGGAGCTGAGGTACAAGTAGCCAAAGGATGGCACCCTCCATTATTTATTGAGCAGATATCAACCTGGGTACATGTTTGTCCATCTCCCTCATAACCTGTTCAGAGGTAAATTTCAGTTAATCTGCAACAAACTACATTCTCTGAGAATCGACAACAAAACAATCAACTAGTGAGAAAAAGACTAATTTATGGTGTAAAAACATAGTCTTCTGCAGTTAAAAAAAAAAAAGTTGAGATTGCCGCTGAAGTAAAACCTGGCATATTTGTTGTGGTTCCTACATTGCAGGGATAGATTCTAATTGTAACTAAACCCTCCCATGATTTTTAGAAAAAGGGTATATTAGTGCTAGCCAAGTATATGTGAGGTCAGTGAGGCCATAGAAGCTCAGTGCTCTCAGCCACCATGTGCTGCCCTCCCTACGTGTCTGCACCCAGCCAGCCCCGACCACCTCCAGGCGGAATTCCCGCTGCACGCCAGAGCTGCCCTTGGGTCTCAAACGCAACATCCAGCTCCTCTCGGGAGGCTCAGCAGGACCAAAGCACTGCAGCACGACTCTGCATGGCCAGAGCTGAGGTCCACTGCACCACATCAAAACTTGTCTGAGGCCACGTTTCCAGCATGGTGATAGCCCTTCAGCGCTCAGTAACTGAGAGCCTTCACTACCTGCAGTTTATTGCCATTTAAATAGCAATTGAAAGGTCAATTAGAAACACTTTTTCCTGCTAGTATTTCTCATATTGATAGCATGCATTTCATAAAGCATTTTAAATCATAAACCACAAATTATAAAGATGTAAGTCACAACTTCCACTGCTCGACCTGTACTGCAATGGAAACACTGCCTTCTTAGACAGCATTCAGAGCGTGACAATTATCAAGGCTTTTTAAGACAGACAATACAGCTGATTTATGGCACACAGGATACTCTTTCAATTAATACAGACAATGAAATTACTATCATAATTATGCAATCCTTGTTTCCCATTGATAAACTTATAAAGGAAGTACTTCGTCAAATCAAGGCTCTAATACTAAAAAGGGGTACCTAGTACAAGAGAAACAATTCAGAGGATCATCATTAGAGACATACTCTACAAAAAGCTCATTAATAGCTGAAGCAGTTTGAATGTACTTGGACTTTGCAACCTGTATTACAGTATTGTTTTGTGTATGTGATACTTCTTTATAAAAAAACAATCTTCAGCTCCTTAAGTCTATCATAAAACAGGCTCAAATGTGTTGAATCTTCATCTTTTAAGCCTTTCCATAGTTTTATCAACAAAAAACCACATTTTACCTGGTGGACAGAGCCCACAGTGGAAGGATCCCATTGTGTTGACACATTGAACCATCGGCGCTGTCGAGCAGCCTCCGTTATTACTTTCACATTCATCAATGTCTTGGCAACTGTAGCCATTTCCTTGCCAGCCTAAAAAGAAGCACGGGAAAGACATTAAAATAGAAAATGCCTGGCCTTTTCACTTTCTTCTTTGAACAGATCTTTTCATAGAGCAGAAAAATATGACTTTTGAATTTTACTTCATTAACACAAGAGAAGACCTGTCCCTCTCATAACCGATGAAAATTAATAATGGTCTGCAAAATAGGTTGCAAACACAACAGGGTGGAGATGTGTGTGCAAGAATGTTTTATTTTAACTGTATTCTGGATATTCCAGAATCAAACACACTTTAACCTACAGAGGAGGCAGTCCTGGTCTAGTGCACACATGTATAATTTGCAGCAAAGCTTTATCATAACTCTGGTTAAATACCTCAAAAACTCCTCCTATACACACCACCTACCCAACTCAGGAAGAGGAATCATAGGTTATATGGCTTGAGGAGACAATTAGATTTTTATATTGCCTTGGGGCAGTGAGCATAAGGATATGAAAGTACCTCGGACCTATTACATGAACATAAAAGGACATGATGGACATGAAGGTACCTAGGGACATGAGGGTACATCAGACCTATTTAGATGCTCAGTTTAGGATGGTATAAATCATGTGTTAGCCTCCACTGCCTGCGTTATCTAGATAAGACATAACCTGCAGGCATTTATTCTCTAGAATACAGACCAAAGCATTTCATGGAGTTACTTTCATCTAGATCCTGTGCCTGTGCTTACGACATGCAGGCAGTACTACCTCCTGCCACCCCCTCCCACCTGAGACCATGGAAGGACATGATACCTGTGGGGCAGGGACCACATGAGTAGGAGCCTGGTGTGTTGTGGCACTGCACAAGGGGATTCTGTGAACACGGATGATTAGGAAGGCTGCATTCATCTATATCAGCACTGCAGACAGGGCTGCCAGGAGGGGACATCCAGCCAGTGTCACAGATACAGCGGTACTTGGGCTGCCACAGCAAACATCATGTTACATATTTAAGACAGTGAGAACAGTCAAGAAAAGGGCAGGAGGAGTTCATTTTATAAAATGTCTTTTTAACTATAGCAAGAAAGATTTCAGAGCATTACATGGTTTGCACATTCTGTTTTATAAGTTGCTTTGGTAGTTTTCTCAGTCTATTTCTTCCTCTGCATTTACCTATTTAGATTACGGAAGCAACAAGAGGCGCATTCATTATGTTCATAAAAGAAACCTGTAATTCACCCCAAAGCTCCCAGAGAAAATGAACAGCAATTATGAGCTGTACATAAACATAATTAAAAGTCATCAACTTGCTTTGTAACCAGGGTAAACAGATCAGCGTAAGCAACCTGAAATCAGCTTGGGTCTTTTCTTTTAAGCAAACTGTTCAGTAATCTGTGCAATGTGCAGCACTGACATTAAATTGCAAATATATGTTTTCTTTAAGGAAAACAGTTTTCTCTCTAGTAAACTTTACTAATGGCCAGATTTCAGCATTTAACTAGCTTTGGTCCAATTAAAGCTAATGGGAGCTTCATTGTTGACTGTCACAGGAGCAGACACTGTTAAGCCAACACTGAACCCTTTTGAAAAGCTTTCTCCACAAAAAATGGGCAGAAAACAAGTAATGAGTTGTGAAAACTTTTATAAATTGAGAAAATAAATTATTTTATAGCATAGCATGAAGAATATGTGGTGTATCTGGAATGGTGCATGGGTGTATAGAAGTGTTAAGGAGCACAGGCCTGGCAGGGTAGTTTTGGAGGGCTGCTCTGAGTGGAAAGAGCCAAAGCTGGCGCGTTCCATATGTCCCTTTGGAGTGAACACCCTGTACCCAAATTTTCTCCCAAAGAGAATGAGCTGGCTTGCTCCAGAAGGCTCTTCAAGTGTAGGTTAGCAGTGTATCCAGCACAGACGCTTGGAGAGCATCTGGAGTCAGAGACTGAGTCCAACAAACCATGAGGAGCACCAAAGACAAGGAGCAGCTACCCTAGCCGCTATGCAGCCCTGGTGGGTCCCAGGCCACTGACAATAATGTTCCACATGTATGTCTTTTCCCAGGAAAAACAAGATTCATGATGTTTGTACTTCTTAATCTTTTAAGTAATAAAATATTCTAGCAACTTGGAAGTCCCCAAATAAGTAAGAGTATTATGCTTCTAATATGACTCTGACTTATTTAAAGAATATTCCCAAGCTCCCTATGGATGTAGTAGATCTGATACTGTGACAAGGACCTCTAACAAGACACAAGGCATTTTCAATTCTTTCTGCTGTGCTTGGGACAACATTTCTTGCTATTTTTCAGCAGCAGTGTGTGCTACAGTTTTGTGGTGCTCAGCATTTTGTTGCTTATTCATGCTGTGCTGTATAGTGAGACTTAAACGTTGTTCCTCACCTTATTGGGCTGATCTCTGTCTGCATCTATGCAGATGCCATGTCCACAGAGTGTCTCAGATCCTCCCTGGCAGTCATCAAAGTTCAAGGCACAGTGAGGCCCATAGGTTTCTGGAGTACAAGAGCAGCTAATGGTGAAAGCAGACAGAAAAATCAAAACATTGCCTTTATACAGCACTTAAAGATCATATATTGCCATAGTAAGAGATCATTCCCCATTCTTTTAAATATGTAGTGTTCCTTATGAAATCCATCTATTTAGCTATACTGACTATCCCATTAACAATCACGCACAGACACAAGGCTCCTGTTCAGCAGACTCAAAAATCATGTGGGACTTGTGCATATCCATGACTGTCTGACCCTATGGGATAATCCACAGCCTTCTGTTACATTCGTAAGTGCAAATCCAGAAAAAAAGAAACGTCTAACATGAGACTTAGCAGAGTATGTGCCTGGAAATCCCCACTTCAGTCAGAGAGCACCTAAACCTTGTGTTTCAGTTTATGAGCCTCATATGATGCTAAAACCCTACCTCTAGCAACATGCAGAAATGCCATGTCTGGCCTGTACCAGGGATCAGGGTAACTTCACATCCACACTTCAACACACGGCAGTTGCTGTCTCCGCAGCAGCCCAGCTTTCAGGTGAGTGTGGCGGGCAGGAGGAGGCATTTGGGGCTAATGGGGTGGGAAGAACAAAGTAGTGGTCTGAAGGGAGGCATTCTATAGGGAGGATCTGCCTTGCAGGCTGCTAGCTGCATCGTGTTGTTATTTATAGGGCACACCTTAGTCACAGCACTGTACATATGCGGTGGAACTGAGATTCGGAACTTCTAAGCCATCGGATAACATTTCCCTTTTCTCTGACCCTTTATTTCCACATGGACCAAATCTGAGGCTGTGAAATACAACTGAAAGGGACCTAAACCTACAGAAAGTCTCCTATCAGTTCATTAGCTTTTTATTAAAATGACAGTGAGACATTTATTTGGATGCAAGTTATATGCTGTGATGTCTGCTCCTCACAGAGACATATGGCAGGTACACACCCCTGTTGAATCGCTTTTAAGCTGGCTAATGAAAACTACTCTGTAAGAGCATTTATCGGCAGAATTTGAATCAGGGTTTTCCAGTGCAGCTGACCTGGACCTTGGAGCAATTTATTAATAAGCTGCTACTGTCCCTGCCAGGGTGTCACATGCTCAGTTGAAATAGCAGTTTGATAAGCCAATTGCAGGTAACTAAATGCTGCACCCAGGACAAGAAACCTCGATGAACTTAGGCTTAAAAAAAACCACAATAGCTTAATGCTTAACTGCAGTCTGCAGTACTGTAAGACAGCATGTTCATTATTGTAAGAGAGGGCAGATAGACCAACACCATCTCGCCAATGCAGTAGCTCAACCTGGGCAAGCATGGAGGCAACAGGTCAGGGAACCAGATCACCTTTGTATGTTCAAAGTACATTCATAGCTTCATGTTCAACTCCAAAGGACACAGCAAAGCAATCTGACCAGCCTCAAAGGAGGACAACAACCGCACTCTCCTGCCTAGTCTGTCAAAGATTAATCTGCTACCCATCTGAAGTTGCTTAGAGAACAGCTTCAAGAAGTAGGTCATGCTGCAAGGAGCTTCAGCCAAATTGCGATGCACTGCTGCTCGGCACTGCCCTGGTTCTCTCCCATCGCTGATGGCACGTCGTCATGAGGCCCCTGTTATTTTGGTTCTGACGCAAAAGTCTGATAGACCTGGGGACTCTCACAGCCTTTCATCCAACTAATGCAATGTCCCATTAAGGTGTCAATCAAGGAAGGCGTTTCCTGAGTACCCGCTCTTCTTCCTCATACTTTAGTGCTTTCCTGAATTACAGCCTGAAGCATGCAGGTAAAGAATCTGAAGGGAGTGAAGACTGCATTATGCTCCATTTCACAGTACCTTATCCAGTACTCCCTTCACCTGGTGTTATCACTGGGAGCTATGGAAGGTTAAATATAACCATTTTCTTTACCCGCAGTCCACATTGGTGTATATAACTACACCAGAACAGGAGTGGGGTGACCTGGGTTGCTGGGCCCCAGAAACACTAGTAGCAATTCTGTCACAGTTGTTGAAAAGAGCCGTGTCATGCTCTACCTGGGGATGGATTTAGCATCTGGGGAGTACTCAGAAGACAGACAGTATGTGAAGGGAGACTGTGAAGACAGTACAACGGGCTTGGGGAAAGGCCTCAATAATCCTTCCATAATCCTGAGGGCATAATGCAAAATCAGTAATATTAAGATCTGGGTGACTTAAGAAAAGGTCTTAGTTCGTTTCAGGAAGCACTGATTCAGCAAGTACCAAGGAGGGCAAGAATTACATTGGGGAACACACTTACAGGAATCATGACTGTACTAACACAATGACAACACTTGGAAGAAAGGCAGAGGGTTTGTTCTCTCAAACCTTAATTTAGTCACACACCTGTACACCACATCTCTGAGCACAGTAAGAAACAACAAATAAAGGAAGGCTGCTTTTTGTGTCATTTCCTTGACAAATGTCTGTGTTGGGGACAGCTGCAGGCAAGCTAGACACATCCTTTAAAATCAAAGAAAAGCTGACAGGAAGCATCATATACCAGTGACACCTCAGCAGGCTCTGTGTTAATGCTGAAGCGTGAGGAGCACTGCAGGAGAACTTCCCTCGTGTGAGCTTCTTCCAAGAACTGACAAAGCACTATAAGCCAGTGTTACACCAAGGAAATATTTGTGGGGGCTAAGATTTTTGTGCTGAAGCAAGGAACAAAATGCTTTGCAGAAAGCTGTGCCATGTTCTGCAGCCTGCTTGTTCCCATTGCACAGGGATAGCTTTGTATTGTATCTGAAAGTTATTTATTTACCAGATTATTTGACATTTTGGAAAATAAGACACAGAACGTTCAGGCTGGCTTGCCCTGTAAACAAGAGCATGTTTCCTAAGGAGCTGGTCACAGCCAGAGGAGGATATGCTCCAGAGACCTCATCTCTAAGGGCCCCGCACACAGGCAGCCCAGGCACCCTCCTGGCCAGCCAGCTGCAAACAGTATTTCTACTCCTTTTCTGCTTGGCAGCACTGTGCATTGCTTGCTCTGCTGCAGTCTCAGCAGTGCCTGTATTTCTGGAGGGGGTGAAGGCATTTCTGAGAGTTATGCGGTGTACTGGAATGCCAGTGATCAAGGGTGCCCATATATTCAGGAGGTTTCCAACAACTCAAAGCCTTTGCTGGGCCAAAGCTGTCCATCTCCATCTCTTCACTCCCTTTGGTCTCAAAGGGTAGGTGATAATGGAGGGGTGATAACGTGGCTGTGCTAGGTGGGCATGTTGGCGAGTGCTGGTTACAGACCAGCATGTCGCACCTCATCTACATGAGGTAGATGTAGCACCCAGCATGATGGTGACTCAGCATGTCACCACCCCCATCTACATCCCACGGTGCAGTAAATTTCCATTAAATCATCTGCACCTACAACAGAAGACCAGGTCACTGGAGCCAGTCTCCAATTTGCAGCCTGCTTCCCCAGCATGGCTGTGTGACAAATCTGGTTCTTGCTGCTCTTCTTGTGTCAAAGCGGGCAACAGCTTCAGAGAGCCCTCTGTATCAGCAGTGGGCTCGGTGTACAGTGTATTAAGGATTTTATATTCTCTCAGACTGCAAGGGATTATAGCGCATAGATACTAAACAGACTTATTCTTAGAACTTGTGCTGTAGGTGTGATACGGGGTACAAAAATAGCAGCATATTTTACATAGCATTTTTGTATCTAGTTTTGAAAAGTTACCTGTAGCTGCCTGGTTTGTTCTCACAAGTGGCTCCATTCTGGCAGAGTAACCCTGTTCCAGCATAAATCTGGCATTCATTAACATCCTCTGAACACAGGAGGCCCTAAGATGAAATGGAAAACCAGTTTATTTTCCAAATAGCTGAGAAATGAAGCAAACCATGGAGCCAATGTTTAATATAGTTTCCAAAGATATACAAACCATGGGCCGCTATCAACACAGCTTCCCTTATGAAACATTATAACAAAACTCTGGTTTTCAGCTGTGTTTCTGTGACCCTGGTTATCAGTCTGATGGGGGATAAAATATTTCAGATGTTTGTAGAAAGCATATGGACAGCATAGTACTGTCACCCACCCCACCCCCCCCCACCCCCCCACCCCCCACTTCCCAACTTGCTAGCAAAAGGCTCAGAAAACTTTCTTTCAAACTGTTTCTGTCAGGAGATGCTGTTTTATTAAGACTGAAAGCGCAGCAATTTTGAACCAAATCTTGCTGGGACAACTTTCAAGCTGAAAGCCTTCAGAAGAAGATACAACTTTTCCCTCTCTAGTGCCTGTAACAGCACCATTAAAACCTTTGCCAGTAAAGTGTTTGGATTTAAAAAACTCAGAATGGGATTGATTATTTATACCCCAATTTGCCTTATTTGTTTGAGCTTAAATAAATATCCTTCCCTTCTCCCATTCTCTCTCTATCCTTGCGTAAGATCAACAGCAAGGCACACAGTTCAGTTCACTGCTCAGCAAAAACCAAAGACTAATTCTCTGCTGTGGGAACTGCCAAGCAGCATTGACTTCATGGGCCATCACCTGCATATAACAGTGCAAGGTCAGGCCCAATGGTTTGGGCTTCATTTTTTTGGTATATATTGATACTGTTGAGAAGCAAATGTGTTGCACTCCAACCAAATGATGATTGTGATACTGCTGCTTTGCTGTTCAGTATATCTTATTCTGTCCTGAGCAAGTTTAAAATGCTACACTTCATCACAATTATACTAAGCCAGGTGTATCCTTACAGTTAAAATACCTGCTCTGTATTCAAGGAGGCTAAAGACTCACCTGCCAGTTGCTGGGACAGAGGCAAAAGAAACCATCCAGCAAGTTTACACAGGTCCCTGAGTTCTCACAGGGGTTACTACTGCAGGCTTTCCTCTGGATAGCCTGAAACCCAGGAAAAGAGCAGAAAATGAGGTTCCTGCTTATTTGGTGTTCCATTAGCATTTATTTTCAAGACAAAACTTTTGTTTCCCCCCGTTTTTTTTTTCCATTCTTTCTTGGGTACACACACACACTTCTTTTTCAGTAAGGTTGATTTGTAAAGATTTTGAGCTGTTTTACTTATCCCTGTACAAAATAATGACTAATATGATTGGGCTAACACAGGATGGTCAGCTGCAAGCACTAGGATGCGAAAAGCCCTGTAAGAAGTAAATATTAATAGGGAAGGTTCTTTGGTAGCAGGCTGTGACTCTAGATGGAGGGTTATCTTGTCTTCTCAATTCCATGGGTGACTCATCTGACAACTGCTTTTACTGGCAGCTGTCGCTGTGGCTTGTCACAAGCTCAGTGGAGAAGCAGGTGACAGTTGAAAATTAGCTATTTCCAGTACAATACAAAATCCAGTTTGAATTCTTCAGTCTTTGTCTTGACAGATCAGTGAAGGAAGAGTTTACTTCTCTTTGGTATCTAGTTGTTGTTCTTCAATCTACAACTGTTTTTCCTTTAAGCAATGCAGGCTCCTACACAGTTTATATTTTGTAAGAAGGCATTTCACCTCCTTCACAAATCTTGGCTTTTTTTTTACCTCCTGTTACCAAAAAAATTTCTCCTGGGTAATGCATGAGAGGAAAGAAATCATTCAGCTATTTAATCAGTGTAATCTCACTTTATCTACTTGGGCTGGGTTTTTCTTTTTTGATCTTTAGTTTGCTTCCCATTTACTCACCTGCTCTAAGCTTTGAAGTTTGTCGTCAAGACTTACGATCTGCAAGAAAAATGCAAATTACGTTATGCTTGGTATGAGAGTGACCACAGAGGTATGTGCCAGATGCTGGTGGGCTAACAAAATATTTTCTTTGGAGAAAAGAGAACAGCTGGTATGTGAAACCAGGTGACAATCAGGTTCAAATCAGGACCCATTCACTGGGATTTTGGTGTTTTAGGCTGTTCAGAAAATGACAGCTTAAATATGTCCCTGTTTGGCTCCAAAAAGCAAGACTCAGTCTTGTGAAGATGTATGCAGGTGCTTAACATTGAGAATGTGAATATTCCAGCAGACTGTTCAGGTGCTCGTGTGCGTGCGAAGGATGGACGCCTGAGAGAGTACACCAAAAGCCAAGAAAACGTTCACTACATCTCAGTGGATTGTAACCAGAAACAGCAAGCTGAAACTGAATCAGGGAATATGATGGATACATATTAGCACAAGTTCCCAAAGGGAGGTCTCTTAGGCTGTAAAATATTTTCCTATAAGGAACTTGTGGCAACACTGTTACAAAAGACACTTAAACCATGTCAGACAAAGGTTTCAAAATCTTCGGTTGGAGCAAAATCTTTAGTAGCAGGGAAGAGAGAAAACTACTACATAGGTCTTTTCTTTCCACTGCAAACCCCTATAGCCCATTTCACCTATGGAATGGAATGGCTGCGTAACAACTATAGAACATATACGGTCCATTTCCTGAATTTAGTGGGATTTCACTTCCATAAATATTAGAGGATATAGTCCATAGAGATGTCGACAGTGAACAAAAGAAGAACCCTGGTAACTGGAAATTATGGAATTTACAGGAATATTTCCATTGTCTCCAGAGTTACTGCATAAGTATCTCAACATTAAACATAGACTCTGATCTGATGTTAAATATGGACTCTACTCCAGTTCCCTGAATTGGAGTCCAGAAATACTAAAACGAATCAAGTAACAACATTAATCTGAGGAATGGAAAACTGGGAATGCTGGAGGAGGGTAACATAAGGGTATGGCTCACCTTGGAAGTCAGCAGGGCAACTTGCTGGGACACATTCTGAGAGGCACCACTGGCTTTTTTAAGTTCTTTAATCTCTGTGTTACTTTCTCTCACCTAAATTTAAACAAACGATAATGTGAAACAATCTTGGCATTTTCAAAAGCTTACAAACACAAACAAGTTTTGCTTTTTCAAAAGCTTAGGAAAGTTTTGTTCTTGCTTAACTTTACTCTTATAAAGTCCACTTAAATACAGAGAGCTCTGTTACATACACAATTCAATCTTTTAATTATTTCCTGTAATGGCATGATAACTTTACAAATCTGCAATAGCTTACTTTCATATTAGAGTGCTGACATAGATAATATGAAAAAAAACAAACATACAAAACACATCAAACATTTGGTAAGACAAATTCTGAAGGCAATTAAACTATTAATGTGCAAAACTGAAAGCAAAAACATATTAAGGAAAAGTAACTATATCACCTGACTAAAAAGTTCTGCAAGGTCTTCTTCATTAATTTTTATTTTCCCCAGTGGTCCAGTTCTAAATTCAATATTTTTGCTGGAGCCAGCATGGAACACTAAATTACCCTGCTCTGAGGACAAACGAGGCCTGTTGTATTACGGAAAAAACAAAGAGATCATTTAGTTACACATATCTGCCAAAGAGTATGTAAAAAAAGAGCTGCAGTAAAACCATTCTGTTCCCGTTACTGGCACTTAGAAGCCACCATATGAACAAATGCATTTGCAAGCAATGGTACTTACTGCTCATCATAAATGGTTCTTTTCTGCCTCTTTTTTTCATAGTGGTTTGATTCACAGCTCAATCCAGTAAGTAATAATAATGCAACTAAAAGCCCAGGAGCAGGAGCAGCCCAAAGCATTGCTCTCCTCCAGCTGTCCTGCGTCTGAAGTGAAACCTCCAGTGCTGAATTGTACTGTTGCCAGCCCAGATGCCCTTTGTTCTCACACAGCTCTTTATTCACAAGGTGCCCATTCTGCTGTCTTGTCTTGCAAGGGTCAGCTTTATCTCAGGTATCTTAATTAAAGATTGACAGCATGCAAATCTTCTAGACATTAAACGCATTTTTCTCTTTTTGTCTTTTGGTTTCAGGAGTTTTGAAAGATTATTAATTGAAATCTGCCTGTGTTTTATCGTTATGTCTTTGACCTTTGTACAGCTGTGCACCCCTGTATCTTGGAGCACCTCGTAATCTGCAGCTGGCTACTGTGGGAATGGCTCGATCTCCCCACATGCTGCACAACACAGGCGAAGGAAAAATTATTTGGCAGCACTAAAGGACCTAGATTGCTACCAAAAAAACCAAAACCCCAAACCCCACATATAAAACCCACAGTGGCTGGCAAGGAATATTTGTATTGAAAGAGAAGCTTCCAGACAGTAATGTATTGGGCAGATGACACAAACAAGTTAGCAGTACCAAACAACATCCAATGGATTATAACAGCAAAATACAATTTTAACCAAATATGGTTGCTCTGACTCAAGGATGACTCGGTCCCCAGATGCTGGGCAGACAATCACACACCAAGGGGACTCCACTTTGTTTGGCATGTGTAGGCTGTTTTCATTGCACACACTAGGGCTCCCAAATTCAGGGTCAGCCATAGACAATGCAGAAGACCAAGGAAGAATTCAAAGGAGGCTCAAAAGTAATAAAAAATGCAAATTAATATGTTCTGAGAGCCAATATTTGAATCTTGATCCCATTTTCCTCTACCCTTCAGCAGTACCTCGCAGCATTCTCAGAAGAAGTGTCTCACCCAGATGCTTGTCAGTACTTGTCTCTGATGCCCAGGCTGTTGCTACTGGACCCATGACAGACAGGGTCTATGTCCCACCTCCCCTTTGCTTTTGCCAGAGTCTCCATATTCCCCTTGCACAAGACCTTGCTGTGCTTTCCTCTCCCTGCTTAGGGGAGCTTTATGTATCTTTTCCTTCCCCATGCATAGGAGCTACCTGAACCTCCAGGCCCACCACTATTCTTTTTGATTTTCCTTTTTGTTTAGTAGACAAGTCATGCAGGTTGCTCACATTTCAAAACTCCACTGAGCAGAAAAGTGTAGCAACAGTGGTAACTGCTCTTGCTCGAAGATAAGAGTAGCCATCATTCACTGAACCTTTAAGCCCCAGTCCTTCCTGGAGGCCACAGAGCTCCCGCACTTCCTAGCCCTGTCCAGCCTTCCTTTCTGCTCCAGTTTGCACTTGTCACCTACAGATGTCCCACAGATATGCAGGACATGCTCTGGAGCTGGGGGATTGAATGAACTCTACAGCTTTCATAGACAGAAGCATTATGAGGTCAAAGCACCCTGGGAAGAGATTGGATGTGGTGACAAAAAGTAACGTAACCTCAGAAAGAGACAGATGTGGACTGTGAAAATGAATGTGAAGCCAGGATAGCTCATGTTTGTGGTACTGCCACAAGTAATAACTTGATCTTTACTGTGAATAACTATAGTGTCCAAGATTATATCAGCTGCATCCCACCACCTCCACTATTTTCTGTTGTGTGCATAAAGAATATTTTTTTATTACATTTTATTCTCTGTGGTTTTAGAAACTTATCTCAGAATTCAGAACAGCATGAGCCTGCTGACCATCTTTCTTGTGCTCACACAGACTGTGATACAGGTAACCCAACAGCTACTGCTGCTGCCTAGAGATCTGGAAGGGCAGACGTGAAGCTCCTTCTGAACCCACAGGGGACAGCCCATCCCATATGCCTACTGGTGCAGTAGCAGCAGCTCAGCTCACTGGATATTCACCTGCTCAGCAGCAGCCTGTGGCCTCCAGGAGACCAAGTCTACCAGCTGTTGATGCCAGAACAGAATAACAAGAGGAGGAATCCCCAGGTGTTCTCCTTTACTATCACAGGGGATAGTGTTTACATGAAAATACAGAATTGTATCCTCAGTTGCTGAAAACTGTTACTGCTCCATTCAATCCAAATGAGCTATGATATTTTACGACAACAGAGAACCTGTCCCTCCATGTTTTTTTTATTTATGCTCTTTGCTCTGAAACCTCTGTTCAGGAATAGAACATAGACAAATTATCGATGTTTCTGTCTAGTCAACAGGACACCTTCTGCCTCTGGGTATCCTGGTACTGTCCATTAAACTAGTGCTCACTAACATTCTTCATGTCAGTTCTGATGTCTGTCTGGTTTTTTTTACTCTTTTGGTTTTGTTTTGGGTTTTGAGTTTTGTTTTAACAGTTAACTGAGTTTTTATAACTGTCAGTTGCATGTCAACTTGAAGAAACTATGGGCCAACTAAACCTGCACTTCTTAGCAGGCTGGCTGAATGTATGCATACCTCAAGGACTTTCTTTCACAAAGTCCATTGCATGCTGACAGTTTTCAGCCTGGACTTTGGCTGTGACCCACAAAATCCTTCCTTTTCTCTATTGATTTCTTTTGCATACTGAGTATGCATTGCCCCTCTCTGCTGCCTGTCAATCTTTGATTTAAGCTTCCCTTTCCAACTCATTAACTCCAATTGACCAATGAGCAATAAACCACAGAGAATAGGGAGAAAGCTGCTAATGCAAGGAAGAAGAAGAAATTCACCTTCTCTTCCTACAGGCTTTATAGTTTAGAAAATGGTTGACCTGAAGACCAAGTGACTTTGACTATGCACTGATTATAGGATGGAAAGAGCTCTGGACATCTATCTAAACTTTGCATGACACACTATTTTCCATTTCATTAGACCATCCAGATTTTAGTTAATTTACTCTATTCCTAGTGAATGCACCTTAGGCTGGCCAAGTTGGGAAATCTATAAACCATCTTAAGGAGAAAAATAGGTCCACACCTTTTAATTTCACTGAAACATGTTGGATTGAGACATCATTTTTGGAGGAACAGAATGGAAACCTTGCAAACATCTGGCATAAGAATAGGGGCTGTTCTTTCTAAAAAGAAGAGCTGGCACAAACTCCTCCTCCTGGGACAGATCATTCATTACCTCACTGACATGATGGCTGAGGAAACACCTCTAAAGAGTATAGGTTGTGCACAGATTTGGCAGGAAGTAATGGAGCATTTGCCTCTAATTCTAGTTGAAGTTTATCCCATACTAGCAGGGACTACAATTTACCACCATCTTGTGTAGCTGTCTGAAATGAAATGGTGGTATCCCTCTACTTTTCCAGCAGTATGAGCCTGCAATGCAAAGACGTTGCTGTAGAAGACAAGAGTTGACTCAGATTATGGCCAAAAATTCAATATGCATTAATTGCACCTAGGAAGTCAACTCAGATGCAAAGACATGACACAAGTCTGTGACAATGCTCCCTTTTTATGTGAGGGAAGGAAAACTATTGGTGTGAATCCCAACCTGGCTAATTTTTTAATGGAAGACTAACAAATAATCCTTTATTTTGTTCTGTAGATGCAAAAATGATCCCAGCTATTCAATGTTATGATTCAAATATTTGCAAATAATTACAAATCCAGCCCTGTTGTTGGTTTAATCCCAAGTGGTGCACATTTACCTGAGTTTCCCCTCAGCTGAGCTCATGTCTCCCAGTACTTCCATCTTCACTTCCCTGGATCCTCTTTCATCTTTCCTCTTTCTAATAATATTCCAGTGTTCAAAAGTGACACACAAAGAATCACTGTTACCTCCATGGTACAAATGTGCAAATCGCTGGTGTAAACAATGCTCCTTACTGAATTCAGCACTTCCTATGTGTCCCCATAGCTCTGAGACAACCCAGCACTAAGCTGGTATTAGGCCTTATATGGAGGATCAACAACCACAAGGTTTACATCAAACAAGGATTACTCTGAGAAATAATGTTCCCCTCTCTGTCCCTTACCTATAACCACCCATCGTTGCTTCCTTCATTCTCTTTACTTGTATCTGGAGAGTTTTACGGCTGCAGCTCCTTCCCCAGGGGCTGCAGCAGCTGCAAGGCTCCATTTCCCACACCACTCCTTAAGGATTTCTTTTACTTGTCAGCATACTGCCCTCTGACACCTGCTTAACATTTTGCTCCCTCAACACAGTTGATGAAGTTAATAAGTTACCTGCTGACAAAGTTAAACTAAGTGGCCAGGAAATCTAGGTTTTCAGTTTTTAATAGCAAATAACAAAGAGATGAGTTTTGATTTAGTTAGCTACTTCAGCTGGAATTGATCTAATGTCCCAATTCTCCCTGGGTTCCCTTATCACAACGAAGGCAGTTATAACATATATTAGTTTTTTAGTTTCATTATGAGACTTGTATTTTGGTTCCTCTGTCTTTTTGATTTTTCTCCCTACACATGGTGTTTCTACAAACCACCAACCACTTTGATGCTTCCTATTTTCTGTTTCATTCTTTTTTGAAATTAGGTTCATGAAAAGTTTCCACTCAGTTACATTGGCTTTGTTCTTTTCTATTGATTATTCCACTCCTTTTAGCACATTCCAATTGCTTTAACGTACACTGGAGTTATTTTTAGGGACTTCCATTTGCACAGTCACCCTTCTCCACTAATAATCCTAAAGCCATGAATGGACCTGGCTGCACAACCTCCCTCAGATTCATTCTGTTCTGTACTGTTGGCTTTATTGAGAGGCTTAGATCTGAGATAAGTCCATAAATCATTTGCTGTGTATTAATGTTGTGATTACAAATATTGGCATTCTGTCACCATACAAATATAAGGAAATAAAAGTGGTCATACTGGGTTAGAAAAAGATCCATCTAGGTCAGTACCCTGTCTCCAACAGCAGCCAAGAGCAGATAGTTCAGAAATGAAGGGTGCACGAAGGGGCATGCACATACAGTACCTCTCCTAGGTACTCTCTTGGCCTCCATTTATTTGCAGCTTGGGAACTTCTTCAGCCAGAAGTCTATTTACTCAGTACTCTCAAAGGATTCTTCTTCCATGAACTTGTCCAGTCTTCTGAACTCTTCCCATGCTTCACCCTACAACACATGTACAATGAATGAGTAATGCCACATGGTAAGTAAGATCAATATACAGTCAAAATGTCACTCAGAAATACTAATTCTAAGTAGAATTCCATTTTTAAGTGTAATATTTATAAACAGAATGGGATTAGTTTCTTTTTTTAAATGTACACAGGGAAAACATTTAAACTATTAAAAACTATTTATTACTGTCTAGGTATGAGAAAATACCTCAGCACCATCAGTGTGCTTTGCTTCCAAATGCCAGGTTGTAATTTAAATATGTTTGAGTTACAACAGCCCAGGTCATGGACAAAAGCATAAGACAAACATGCTCTCAAATGAAGCTGGGATTTCAGGATGTATTCCTGTGTTTAAAATCAGAGAGGCTCCCCACTGAAGGAGATTTTAGGGACTTCTTTGCTGCAGAGTTTTCTGAATCCCAGTGAAGGGTACCCAACCAGCGTGGCCGCCTGAAATTCCCTCAAACAACCCTCTCTCACTAAGAGTGGTGCATTCCACTCAGTTTTAGCCCTTCAACTGTGCTTCTTGCTTCATCAGAGCTCTTGCCAAAAGATCTGTTGTCCATGCTTCCTCCCACTGTCAAAAGGACCAGGGGAAGGAAAGTCAAAGAGAACAACCCAGTTGTCTTGCCTTTAGAGATGGCTGCCTGGTCATTTAAGGCCACATATTTCTTTTCTTCAACAGCTGTATAAATTCCCCAAACCTTGTAATCAACTGAAGATAAAAATAACACAAATCTCTTCATGCTCTTCACAACAACATTTAAACTGACATACTATCACTACTCAGTATTTCATTTTCCCTGGTGCCTTGGATATCAGTTATCTATTCAAACAAGTTGTTATGAAACAAGCATAAATTTCTCCTAAGGAGGTTGTAACACTAGAATACTCATGTTTGCACAGGCAAAAGGAAAATGGTTGCTGGAGTTCATTTGGGCCTCTATGCCTAGTTTCTTACACTTTCACATTATTTTTCCTTGGATATTTCTTTGACCATTTCTACTTTATACACTATTTATATAAGGCTGTCCAGAAATGCACAGTGTTCTTAACCAATTCTTACTTTGTCTCCTCCAAATCCTTACTAATATGGCATATTCTTTAAACACCATGCAGGAAAAAAATACACAGAGCATGTAAGTGGCTTCAAATATCTAAGAGGCAAAATACATTAAAGTGCTAAGGAAAAGAAATATAATTCAGTATTTATACAATAAGCCAACAGAGTGTTAAACCTCAGTATGAATAGCAAGCAAATAGAACAGAGAAATCAAAGGGTGAGCTCAGAATGAATAGTTCATCCCTGAGATGTAACACATATTTGCTAGATTTTCTATTTATTTTTGAAATGTGTGACAACTGCTAAAAAAGAATTGTACAGTCATCAAAGCATTGGACCTGTTCAGATTTCTATTGAGATGTCTCTTTAGAAAACAAAATGGGCTTACCCATGACTAAGTTTAAGACATATGATAGTGTTATCACAGATCAATGTTTTTCCAGCCTGTAATACACAGATTCCTGACAATCTTTATACTCCTCCCACAAGGGTCAGCAAAAGGTGAGATAAAAAAGCCTGTGGGCAGGAGCCTTACATTCATTACATGGAAGGATGCACCTCCACTGGAAAATTTTGAGTTCATGTATCAAAAAATATTCAAACCCACTGCGTTAAACAAATGGTATTTTAGTAACTTCACTGCTACACAGGTTTCTTCATGAGTATAGGGCACCCCTAGATTAACTCAGAGAAAAACAAGCTTATGTAGGCAACACATTCTGTAAGGCAACTGGCAAGCTTCAAAAATGACTGCATAAATATGACAGCACCTAATATGACATCCTTTTCCTCAGTGGAGCTCCTCAAGTTTGAGGGAATGCAAACACATCTTCTCGATCAGATAATGAAATGTGCTTCAGATATGCAGGAAAAATGAGTTACAAAACCAAAAATCAGATTCTGGAAATCTTCCATTTCCAGAGCTGTCTTCCAGATTTCACTCATTAACCTTTCAGCTGCTTTTGTAATCACATTTCATTGCTGTGAAAATGCTTAAGTTGAAGTTGCAAGTGCAGCACCGATGTAGGCTGAAAAGCACCTATGATTAGGACACTACACGGAAAAGGAAGCAATGTGATCATCAAGTAAGGTCAAGCAGGTGCAACCCAGCAGAGCTCAGTAAACGAGTCCATTAATGACAAACTGATGGGATAATAAGCAGTCACTTGATTTAGCTGCACTGGTATTACAGGGTTAGCAGAGGTAAAATACACAAATATATATTTACAACTCTGAAATCTGTTCTTTCAAAATATCTCCTTTAGAAACAGCTCGGAGTAGCAAACAGATTTCAGTCTTCACAATCACATTCAATTAAAATTCACTGTCAGCATATAACAGGCTGTATTGCTATATCAGTTTTAGATGCAGCTAGATAACTTTCAACTTACACTTTAATACTGCTTGCTTAGGAGTGGCATATAAATCATTAAAACATGTTTTATAGATTGAGTTGAAAACTCATTGTTAATAGTAATATTTTGCCAAATATTATTATAGTGAGGCAAAATGAACAGACTATTTACATGGTTTAGCGAAAGAAATCCCATTTTATATGTAAAATTTATCTCCTTTGTTTTCATTTCAATGTTTGGATCATGTTAGATTGCAACAGATCTTCCTGTTGTCAGGTTTCTCCCAAGAACAAACCATATAGCTACTAGTTATTGATCTGGCTGATAAATCTACCCAATGACCACCATGTAAACAGATAACTACGGTTCATAACACTGTCAAAAACACACTTGCTCTTCGCAGTTTAGTTGTAGGCACAGCCTAACATTAGTCTAGTACTTTTTTGCTATTACAGTACTACAAGAGACCAGGTAAAGACAGAGGCCGACCTCATCCTTCTCTAGAGTCTAGTCCAGAGCTCTTTTAGGAGAATACATTTTCATTTCTCTTTTATAGGTGGAACAGCCCAAGCAGTCCAAATGCTCTTGGAGAATAAGACAGGCTGAAGTAGGTCAACCCAGGCTTTTCCTGGTTTAACAGTCCAGAAACAGCATGCAAATCAAGACTGAAGAAGAAATACACAAGGAGTCAGCATAAGATAAAGTATGGCACAAAATAACAAAGGACTACAAAAGTAGTCCTTTTCTTTTCCAGAAGGACTACAGCAGATGAGAATAGCTGCAGTATCTCTACAGCAGCTCTGTCCTCTACGGTCTTTAGTTTCTCCTGCATTACCAAGCCTAGATGCAATAACACCATGACTGTTCCTATGTCATCCCATAGAGAAAAAAAAAAAAAACAACTTCAGGATTGGCAGCTTTGATAACTTACTGCTTTAGTACTACAGGAACTATGATCAATCTAAGAAATCCTTCAGTTTTGTGACACACCAGCTCCCTAATGGATGCTTACTAAGTATCATCTCGCCTTTTCCTCCCTCAAGCTGTTTTTTCTCTGGATACCAATATAATATTACCTGCAAGGACAAATAACAACTGGAACACATGTTTCTTTAGAAGGTTTTCAGTTTTTCCGTAATTTTCTCTATTGTTTCAGAGATATTAAACTCACAAGACTTGATGATTAAAAAAACATTCAGTCCAGCTCTATGAGATGGTGTAAAACTGTGGCACTCTGGATGGCCATATGCAGTGGTTTCATCCCAACATACACTTCTAACCCTTGCACTACTATCAAGTTTTGTGAAGAAATCTTCAAAAGAAGCCCATATAGTTTTTCTCCAGTTCTTATGCCACAGGAACCTAAACATGGAGCTTTTAAATTTCTCATAGAATAGTTTGGGTTGCAGGGGACCTTTAAAGGTCATCTAGTGCAACCCCCCCTGCAATGAGCAAGGACATCTTCAACTGGATCAGGTTGCTCAGAGTCCCGTCCAACCTGACCTTGAATGTTCCCAGGGATGGAGCATCTACCACCTCTCTGGGCAACCTGTGCCAGTGTTTCACCACCCTCATCGTAAAAAATTTCTTCCTTGTATCTAGTCTAAATCTACCCTCTTTTAGATTAAAACCGTTACCCCTTGTCTTACTGCGACAGGCCCTACTAGAAAACGTCTTTCTTACAAGCCCCCTTTAAGTACTGAAAGGCTGCCATAAGGTCTCCCCAGAGCCTTCTCTTCTCCAGGCTAAAGAACTCCACCTCTCTCAGCCTTTCCTCATAGGAGAGCTGTTCCATCCCTCTGATCATTTTTGTGGCCCTCCACTGGACCTGCTCCAACAGGTCCATGTCTTTTTTGTACCGAGGACCCCAGAGCTGGATGCAGTACCTCAGGTGGGGTCTCACCAAAGCAGAATAGAGGGGCAGAATCACCTCCCTCGACCTGCTGGCCACACTTCTTTTGATGCAGCCCAGGATATAGTTGGTTTTCTGGGCTGCGACTGCACATTGTCAGCTCATGTCCAGGTTTTCATCCACCAGTACCCCCAAGTCCTTCTCCACAGGGCTGCTCTCAAACCCTTCATCCCCCAGCCTGTATTGATACCAGGGGTTGCCCTGACCCAGGTGCAGGACCTTGCGCTTGGCCTTGTTGAACCTCATGAGGTTCACATGATCCCACTTCTCAAGCTGTCCAGGTCCCTCTGGAGGGCATCCCATCCCTCAGGCATGTCAAATGCACCACTCAGCTGGGCATCATCTGCCAACTTGCTGAGGGCGCACTCGATCCCGCTCGCTATGTCATCGATGAAGATATTAAACAGTACTGGTCCCAATATGGACCCCTCAGGGACACCACTGGTCACCATCATCGCCGCCTGGACATCGAGCCATTGACCACTACCCTCTGGATGTGACCATCCAACCAATTCCTCATCCACCAAACAGTCCACCCATCAAATCCATATCTCTCCCATTTAGAGAGAAGGATGTTGTAGGGGACCGTGTCAAAGGCCTTACAGAAATCCAGATAGATGACACCTGTAGCTCTTCCCTTGTCCACTGATGTCATCACTCCACCATAGAAGGCCACTAGGTTGGCCAGGCAGGACTTGCCCTTGGTGCAGCCATGCTGGCTGTCTTGAATCATGTCCCTGTCCTCCATGTGCCTTCGCATAGCTTCTAGGAGGATCTGTTCCATGATCTTCCCAGGCACAGAGGTGACTCGGTACTACTGACAAGTCGGTAGTTCCCAGGGTCCTCCTTTCTACCCTTTTTTAAAAGCAGGTGCAATGTTTCCCTTTTTCCAGTCACCACGGACTTCACCTGACTGCCATGACTTTTCAAATCTCACGGAGAGTGGCTTGACAACTACATCAGCCAACTCCCTCAGGACTCTGGGATGCATCTTGTCATGTCTCATAGACTTACGTATGTTCAGGTTCCTCATGTGGTCACAAACCTGATCTTCTCTTACAGTGGGAGGGACTTCGCTCCCCCAGTCCCTGTCCTGCAGCCCATCCACTTGAGAAGTGTGGGAAGAGAGGCTGCCAGTGAAGACTGAGGCAAAAATGTGTTGAGTACCTCAGCCTTCTCCTTGTCCATTGTTACCAGTTTGCCAGTCTCATTCATCGGGGGGGGGGGGGGGGGGTATGCTTTCTTAGACCCTCCTTTTCTGGCTGACATATCTGTAGAAGCCCCTGTTATTATTCTTTGCATCCCTTGCAGTTTTTATGTCTTTTGTGCGTACGTTTTTGGTAAGGAGCAATGATCTTATCTTATCCTGAATAATATCAGTGAGAACAGAAAACAGGCAAGTTATTGTCAGGGTTGTGATGATCTTGAAATATTTTTATTCAGGTGCACCTAAAATCATTCCAGACAGATGCAGTTGAGTTCCAAAAATCTACAAGTATTTTGAAAGGATGAGACAACCATAAACTAAGGATGACACTGTGTCTTCTTAAAAATCTTATACAAAATACTGAATTCAACAGTCTAATTGGCTACAAAAAAATACATCAAAATTTCAGATTATATATACAATAAATCTTTTAAGAATGGATCACTGATATTTACAGCTGAAGATATTTTACATGTAGAACTTGGTCTCTGCACTTAATTAGAACAGCTTTTACATTTACAGCCTTTTTATACTGCACCAAGAGGGTGCTTTTAAGATAAAATAAAATAGTCTTATCCATTTTCATTGAGGTATATGTAAACACTGTTTTTTTTCATTTTGCAAAATAAAAAGGACATATTTAAATAAAGCAATTAAGTCTTGGAAACTTCCATTTAAATAAAACACCTCTACAGTGCAAATATACCATTAAAGCAAGGCATTAAAGACATATCAGAACTGTTTAGCAAAATCTCTAGGCAGATATTTTGGTAAGCTATGACTTTTGTTCAGCTGTCATCAGCTTTCTCTTGCAAGATGGATGTATTTTCTGTCACCTTTCCGTACTCATCAGATTCAGGTTCTAAATTATCCAAGTAGAATGGAGATCAATTTTGCCACCACAGGTACATTGAGGCTGTTTCCCAGAAGACGGTAGCATTGCTTTATTGTTACTTTGTCAGGAAAGCCTAAAACAAAAACATACAGTGCAACATCATTAGTTTGGGTTTGTTCCTAGCTTTTAGTCTGCTTGTTTTTTCAGTGAACAGTTCTTAATGCAGTCACCACAGATTACAGCAGGGTTCACCCCCTGGTCTAAAATTCACAAAGTTGCAAAAATAATTCCCAACCAGTTCATTGGATTCATACCAGTTCTTCCATTAGCAGTACTGCCATCTCTGAAGTTTAACAAGAAGCCTCAAAACATTGCTCTATTGCGTAACTAATGCCGAACTATCTTCTCTTCGTGTAGCTCAAAAAATCCAGCAGTCTCAAGGAAGGGCAGCAGCACCTAAAACACTGTACAACCGCTGCTCTAGAGAACATCCACAGAAGAACATGGCCATGGCAGAAAGAAAAAGTGATGATTCTGCAGATGGACTAAACTGCATTTCTCAATAAGCTTTACATTGTACTTCCAATCTGAGCCCCTCTAACCAGTTGAGGCAAATCAAATGAGTCTTGCAGTGCAATATACCACCAGTACAGATTAAGCTATGAGCAAGGCTTATTCAGTCAGTGATAAAGCAGCTGAACAATTTTCCATGTAATTCAATGCTGACCCTGTCAAATGCACTCAGAAATAAAGACAGCATCTGAAATGTCCTTCACATCGTAAGTGCATGGACTGGCAGAAAGAAGGGAGGCCGAGAAAAAATTAAACTGGTCCAGCTATTGTGAAAGGGCTGTGCTGTGTATTGAGCACCCAAAGGTGAGCAAGCTTCTGAGAATGAAGAAGTTGCCAACAGCCAGTTGGCCTGCTGTAACTGTCTTTGCTTACACTCTTAGCTTACTCCAGCTGTGAGCTAAAGTGCATTTACTTCAACTTGAGTGAAAGATGAACAGCAGCGGTGATTCAACCATTAAGGTCATTTGCTAAGCTGCTGAAACTTGATCACATTCAATTATTTGATCATTCCCCAAGAAGAAAACCTAACTTTGAGCCCAAGGTCATCAGCAGCCATATTAGCTTTGATACATCAACACACTGTGTGTGCAAGTAGCGATACCGATGTTCTGAAGTTTTCATAGCACTTCAGAAAAATCCGCTTTCAGGGATCGCTCAGGAGAGAACATGGTTGGACAGCTGCTGAGCCAAGGGTGGAAAGCTGAGGAGGAGGTGTCTGGGAGGAGTTGTTCCATCCTTTTCTGCCAGTTATTAATGCCTCGAATGTGGACTGCTTTGGTAAACACATCTTCTGCCAGCTCCATCCACTCTGCCCAGCTTCCTGGCACTCTCATTTGGGCAACCGTTCTTCTCTCTTTGGAACAATCACTTGCACCCCACACACACTTCCTCAGATGGAGTTTTCACATTATATCACTGACTAGGGTACAGAATATACACGTTTTGAAAGCATATATAAAAATAAATACATATTTATGCACACACACACACGCATGTCCACTTACAGCCCAAGAAGCTTATCTGAACCCTGAAAATTTCAGAGTTTCTCCTTCTGCCTCTTGGCAGCTGAAAGCCTGAATTAATTTTCAAGGCTCACTGTCTCCTTTATCCCAAGCCTCCTCCATCTGCGTGTTAACATTATCTTGCACCTTCTATCTTCTTGCCTCAAGAGTAGCCTACATCAGAAGGACAGATTTAACAACTCATAGTACGATGGCACTTGCTGCACAGCTCTCACCGTATTATTTAGGTCATGCATGCTACTGGATGATGTTGCGGTCTTGGCAACACACACTGCCATATTGTGCTGGGTTTCTGCTAGGCTGCCATTTGTTTCCTAGTAGCTTACATACATCACTAACAGGAAAAATGGAAAAGGCATCCTGACATCACCCTCATGAAAGCAGGTCACAGGTGCAAGAATGCTCTGATCACTTTTAATGATATTGGTGTGGGACCCACAGCAGTGACTAAGACAAATGACTGCAGCATTTCATTGACCTGTAGTGCAAGTACTATTTATACATTTAGACGTTAAAAGCACAAATAAATCCATTAATGTTAAGAACGAACAATGATTTTAACTCTGCATCTTACGTATTGGAAAAGGCCATTAATTTGTTAAAACATAGAACCATTTAGACACAATCATGTTTCTTCTGGTAATACTGTAGCTACAGCTAGTAACGCTATGTGTTACAAAGTTTCCTGACATTCTCTTCACTTCATTTTCAGCTTCTAGTTTTCTGATTCTTCAGCTTCTTGGACCAACAACATATTTGCAGTGGGTACATTTCCAGGCTTTCTGTTGTTGAAAATTTCAGCACAAATGTTGCTGAAACTACAGAACACAGGAGCAGAGAAATTATAGCATATTTCCCTCTGAAAATACCACACTTCACAATAATTACTTGAAATTTAGCATGGGAGAAATGCTGTCAGGGAAACACCCTTTACTGTTGCCATAAAAATAGCAACTTTCAAAAAATCCCATAGCTTGCAAATCCTCAAAAGAAACTTAAGATTATAGTACCTAAATTCACCAGAGGTTTCAATCAGCCTAGAGCTGAGTAACACTTTTTTTTAAAGTACAAAGAAGGAAATATCTTAGATTAAACACAAAGGAAACAAAACGTCGGACTTGTGACTCATAGCAGTGGGAAAAACTTGCTCTGCCTATGAATCAGGAGTATATGTGAGAGGAAGCCACTGGATGAGAGAGGCTTATGTGTTGTGAAAGTTGGACAAGTAATATAGTGAGGCAGGGAACTGCAAGAACTGTAAAGAAGGTCCTATGATTAAGGCAGAAGGGTACTGCCCTCTGAGAGGTGGAATCTGTCCCTGTCCCTCCCTCTGCAGTTCCCAGGTGACAAAAGACAAGTTTGCTAAATGAGCACTTCATAGATGGTGATGATCTGGATGCTCCTCAAATTCAGAAGCCTGACTTGTCTTGAGAGTTCAGTTCTGGTTTGCAAAAATATTGAACCTCACAGCTGCCCCGAAGATGAGCTCTGAACAGAGAAAGCATGATATCATTCCAAGCGCTCTGAAATAGTGAAGGTCAGGTTTCGCAAACTGATCACCCTAAATTAATGGAGTCTTCCAAATGTTAATTTCTGCATTGTCTCGGTTCTCCCTCTAAAATATAAGCAATATTAACCCCGCTACACCTCTCAGTGATGTTGCAAAGACTGATTTAACATTGGGAAAACACAAGCTGTATTTTTAAAAAAAAAGGGAAAATGGGCAACTTTGTGCTCAAAAGTGATCTTGAACAGAATGATAAATCTATACAAGCCCAATCCAGCCCTGTTTAGCTCAAGTTTCTTTACATCAGCCTACATCAATACGGAACAGAGCTGTGCTAAGAAAAAGGCTGCCTGCCAAAAGAACTAATCTATTAAAGAAGAGAGGCTATGAAAAAATCCTGCATGTTGGCATGCAACTCAACACAGCACACTCCTGCAAATACTCTTAAACAAGTAAGCTTAGTGCTGGCAACTGTAACATTTGACTTTGCAACCTTAATAATGTGCTTTTGAATGTAGTAATTTTGAATATAACTAAGTAATAAATGAGAAAACAAACTAAAACTGCAAAAGAAAGAAATATATAAAACTATTAGCACTCCTCAGAACTCTAAGTCACTGAGGAAGTTGAAAAAAAATATAATCAATTACTCAAGGTCAGTCGTGTCTTATTCTACGGATTCTTGTGTTGCTGAGACAATAAATTGATCTGATGTGTCAGCAGCAGGCCAAGCTCCTTAGTAGGTAGTAACAGCTACACTTTCTTGCCTCCCTTTCTTTACAAGGGGAATTCTGGTGAATTTATTTCAGGCTTAATTCTGGTTGATCTGTGTGCAATGTACTGGTATTGCTGAGTCTTGTTCCTTGACTCCCTCTTCTTCACAAAAACAGTTAGAAAATTAAGTAACTGACCAAGGGCTAGGACTGCCTTTTCTAGAAAATAGAGATGACTTAAAAGATCATTAACTGAAGAGTTTCGTTACTCCTAAACAAAGAAGTATCTGTACCTTCTGAAATTCCCTTTCTGTCAGCAGCTGCAAATGTGTGGAAGGGAGAAAGCAAGCAGCTCAAACACTGAGAACCACTAACAGAGCTCCTAAACTGGCAGGATATGTTGACTTACCACAGTTGTGAGTAATGTTGGCTGCTGAGTAAATAGTTTCAACTTTACACAAAGGTATTCCTTCATTGCTGTTCAGTAATAGAGCATTTCTCACAAAACTTTTTTCTAAGTTTATGAAGATAAACCTAACCACAGAAGCTGGCTCTTACAAAATATAAAAAACTAGTGGAAATTCAGAAATTCAGAGTTAGCCAAACAGCATGAATCAATCATAAGAATTAAATGGTCCAAAAAAAAAAAAGCAAAATAAAAAGCACGGATTAGTCCCCAGTAAAAAAACTACATCAGCATTTCTGAAGAATGATGTAGAAATGGGTACTTTGCACCACATACCAAATTCGAGAGGGAATCCATGAAGATTTGCTATTTCTCTTGGTGTAAAGTACCTCAGTTTTAGTGTTGACAACTTCATAAGCTTCTCTTCTTCTGGTAAGTCCTCAATGTGTTTAAACACTGATTCAAGCTATGAAGAATATTCAAAACAACAGATATCACTGACACAGGCCAAATACGTAAAATTCAACAGTCACATCTTAACAGAATATTTCTTTAATTATCACAGTGCCAAAGACAATAGCGTGTTTTGCTTGAAAGTATAATTGGTGTTGTATTTTTGCAGCTATTATCTCAACACATGGACTTGCAAGAAAGAAATCAATGTTGCCATGAGGGCATTCATCATTTCTTCCTCCAGTTACAAGCTATACCAATACTTAATGAGGCAATCAAAGGACTATAAACATTTGTTAATGACAGGATAGTGACTTAATATAACTCAATAGCAGACCATCCACACAAATTAAGCTGTATGGATGCAGCTGTTTTAATACATTTGCTTTGAGATTATCCCCAATTCCAAAGCTGCATTCTTCTTATGCTTACAAATGCCATATAATATTAGTGAACAGCACAGAAGTGGTGCAGGAGGCGGTGCCTGTGTACAAAACAGGCTGTGTGAAAAGTATCTTTGAATGCTGATTCACCGATACATTTATTATTACCTTCCCCAGTGCCTAAATACCACTTTGTGGTGAACATAGTATCAACAGTAGAACTTTTCAAAATACTATGTCTTCTCAGATAAATAATACTTTTGAAATTCAAACATGTTAAACATTTGACAATATTTACTGGATCATCTATGCACAAAAAATGGCACTAGATTCACAACACAGTACTGCAGTTTATCCACAGAATTAGTAATTTTTAATGTTTTCATGTACCCCTGTGAAACCTCTGTACGAAACTACAGATAACAAAATAATAGCAACTCACATTCTCCACACAGAGGCACACACATATAATTTTGATTTAAATAAACTGTTGTTTAGGAACATAAAGAAAATCAATTGGAAATTCAGTTGCCATAAAATGTAGTTTTAAAAGCTTTTTTATTATAATATTCAGAATAACAAACCAGAAGACAGAAAAAAAATTTAAAACAAATCTCGTATCAGTTTTAAAACAAGTCTCAAATTTTAAAATGTCATTCTCATATGTTAGTCTCCACATTCTTACCTGTACATCTACTGCTGTCTGCAGAACTGAGCCTGTCCCTTCCACATAGTGTCCATACCTTAACAAGAACAATAACAATCTTAATTTAATATTTTCATCGGACCTCCGTACTGACAACTGCAAAGATACAGAGAGGTTACTTAGGTTCCTTTGCCTTGATTAACAAATAGCATCCTGGACAGATAAAGCAAAAGGCCTTGTTATTAACAACGCTAACCCCTGGAGTGCAGTAGCTTCTGAACATGCTCTCCAGGGATGAGTCTGCAATCAACGCACGAGGGTTTATCCACACTAATGACTTATATAAGGCAACTAGGCAAATATACAAGGCCAAGGAATTCAAGCATAGCATCATCAGAAAGGGCCATCTACATTGCACAAACCAATTTTACATTAAGGCAAAACGTGTTAAAGGCCAAATGGTCCTAGGGGGTCAGATCGGCTCTCTGTATTCAAAGGAGGACCATTAGTGTGAGCCTCCAGCTTTTATATCAATCCATTAGGAACAAAGTGGTTCAGTCAGGTTTAACTTTTGGTTGCTTGTGGGTTTTCCACAGGGGGAAGGGATAAGGGATGGCCAGGCATCCATGCAGAGCAGTAGAAGAAAGAAAGAAAAGAAAGAAAGAAAAAATTAAATCCAACTACACAGTAAGAAAACTTACATTCTAAAACCATACGATAGCTTTTTTGGATGCTTTGTGGTTGATTGCATAACAACATGTTTACCCTGTAGTCTCTTCCAGGCTATCATTTAAATATAATTATGGGCTTTCAGAAACATGCTCTGCTGGTCTAACTATGATGGTGTTTGAACGTCCTGAACAGAGAGAGACTGAAGGAAGTCAACAGATGGCTTTTGCACTATGGAACAATTTCGGAAGATCCACTGCATTAGAGAGATGCAGTCTGCATCAATCATTAACAGATACTATTCTCTATTTTTATCTGTGCATCTGTAAAGACAATTATAAAGGTCTTTTGCTCTACTTGGGGCCCATTCTAAAGCAAGGCACTGGAACAATTTTTGTTTCAAGCCTTTCTAATTCCACAATGAATAAAGGAATACTCTCCCTTCAGCACAGACACAATGACCCAGCATGGCTCAATCTTGAGAATTTCTTCTTCAGTTGGAAAAGCTTACGAGTATTTCTGCCAATATCAGTGAGAGCAACACTCATTTCAAAATAAAGTGCTTGCAAATCTTCCTTAGGATCAGAACAAAAGGCCCTAAACACTGATGCAGATTAAAAACACATGGAATAGAACTGTGTTGTAAATACATCACCTTTAATTGGTTAGTTGCATTCTGAAAATTCCCCAATACCAAGTTTAACAATGTAACACACATAACACTGAGGAATCCTGATCATCATCTTATACAGCATCTGATCATATTTCAGATGAACATATCTGAGCCAAAATAAATAAATGATGATAAATTTCAAAGTGGTATTTCACAGTTTTATTGGGGGAAAAGAATCTTTTAATATGATCCATGTTATATAAAATACTCCAGTTTAAATAACTGGCACTAGAGTACAGAACTACCACCACCACCAAAATCTAGTTGGTGTAGAAGTGGTTTGGGGGATGGGGAGCAGGTAGAGTGGGTTTTTAACACAGATGTGGGCAGATGGCCAGCGTTAGCTGGATTGTTATTAATAATTATTGCAGATGCTGACCACAGAAAAATTAACATTCCTACCTTAGACTTATAACATAATTAAAGATGGGAATTTTTGCCACAGTAAAAAATGATGCATTGATTTTCTGACATTTCATTACCAGTTATAATGAAAGAAGTTGGCTTAAGAAATTACAGTCTTCAATTTTCATCTGACTCAAGATTTCCTCCCCCCCTTTATTTCTGTAAGCTTTCAAAAAAACCTTTTAATTTCATACACATAATATATTATTTCTGGGTATATTGTCTCCTACATTATGACTAACAAAAAGGTAATTTCCACAATGCTAGAGAGAGTTTCTGTAACTAATACTACACTATTTTAGAAGGTATTGCTTCTCTTGTCAATAGCATATCAAGAATTTACAAATAAGTCCAGAACGAGTATATCTAAAGTAGTAGTTTTCATTTGCTCTGCCCTTTAAAATGGACAATTTCCTCTCACAACTTCAGTCACCACAAATATACTCCTAGGAGAAACCATGGTGTTCGTAGTCTCAAGGAACTCAGCAATCATTTTCCAATTGCCTAGGAGTCCAAGGTCAGAAGGGAACACAGGATCATCTGCTGTCTCTCTCACATGTCACAGGCCATTAGATTTTGCCCTCTACTCCACCAAAGCCTTTCAGAAGACATAGTGGTATGACGCAGGCAGAAAGGCAAAAAAACACTGATGAAATATCACTGTTTGAGGTCCCTGAACTCGCAAAACCTGGAGAAGGCATATCCGGATTATCCTCAATACACAAACCTTGCTGGAAATACCTGAAAACCAATCAGAACTGAGGGAAATTTTTCTCCCAGTCTCAAAGCTGATGGTGAGTATGACTTCTAAAAAAGACACCAGACAGGCATCTCAGTGGAGGGATTCTCTGTACTACTTGGAAGTGCTGTTCTGCTCCATTCAGGGTCCTCTTTCCTAGATCTCATGCTTCAGAGAAACATAAAAACAGAACTCCTAGAACACATACAGCAGAAATTTATTCTTGGCCTCAGAAAGTGACCTGGATGAAGCCTGAGATGTAATTATAATCCTTCTCTTAATGCAGAGCTGTAAATGATATGACCACATTGAGAACCATGTTGGAAACCTTCATTCCCAAAGGCTCTTAAAAAAGAGAACAAAGACAGTAAATCAGATTCCTATGTTTTGAGCCAAGAACTACCACAAATATCTGGCCTGGCTCCTTCCACATCAGCAGAAGGGCAACAGTCACGTTCCATGTCAGATTTCCCATCACTATATATAAAGACTTCCTATTAACTACTCAGGAGCCTCCTTCAGTGTGATTTTGATAAACATGACCACAAACTACCATGACGTATTCTAGTGAAACCACAAGTGGCCAATTTATTTTTGATGACAGTGAAGGCATACATGACATACATAAGAGATTATTCTGGCCTAAGGTTATTTGACTCTTCTAGTTAAGAAACAGATTCCATGAGACGCCGACTCCCCCACAACTCAAAAGAGTGAGGGCCTAAAAGGTGTATGTCAATGAGAGCTGGGGGAAGGGCTTTCCTGTTGCACAAATTTTGAACTTTTGAAATTCTTTCTCTTCTCAGCTTTCTTATTGTTAAAAAGTTAAAATCACAGAATCTGCAGGAACTCTGTCAATCTGACAGTCTAATTTCTACTAATTAAAAAAAAAAAGTTATAACTAGCTTTGACTCATCAACTAAGTCATTTTGTTTAAACATTCCAAGAATTCCAAAGAAACAAACTAATTTGAAAAATTCACCAATATTAACATTTCCCACAAACTTCCAGGCTCCAGCTGCCATTTTCCAATACAAATGCATTCAGTGGAAAAGGTCCTGACCGGTTGTCTGCAGAGTTTCAGAACACTCACCAACCTCTGGCAGTCAAACTTAAAATTGCAAGGTACGAATCAGAAAACTACTAGACAGAAAAGCACTGACGTTCTGCTCCATCAAATATAATTTGTAATGCAGCAACCTAACTGGTTTTATGATATATGGCCAATCCACAGCTATTCTGACCTACACAGCTGAAAAATCCAAGAAATCAATAAATGTACAGTGAGACAGTTTTAATGAGGAATGGATCTGTCAAGCATGACACTTTGTAACTTCATTGAGCAATATAAAGAAATTCATTAATGAATCAGTACTATACCAGTCTACTGGAACCATATTTCCGCAGGGGTAATTAAGCTTCTGTGAAGGTCAACAACAAATGGCACTGTCTTTTGTGAATGCCTTTTTGGAGTGGGCACATGATGTTCTGCCAGACAGATTCTCATGCTGGCATTTCACTGGACCAGGAAGCATGCTATATAAGGAGATTTTTTTTCAGAGGCCTGGATTTTTTTGATGAAACAGCTCTCGGTGTTTTTACAGGACACAAGCAAAAATACACCTAAAATTTCAGAACATGATTCAGCAAGACATTTTCTTTGCAACTTACCCTTTTGTAAAGCATGTGGATCTCCGACAGGTGGGTTTAACGATGTCTAACAAGAAAGCATAGCGCAATAAGGAGTTCAGTGGTAAGAAATACCGACTCATTTCTTCATTTTCCTCTTCCAAGAAGTCTTTTAGCATTTGAATAGAAGAATCATTGTCCTGATCATGTTTCCTTTCCATTTCTTTTACTGTTTCAAGCTTAAAAAGAAAGGCCCCTTTCGGTAAACTCTTCTTGCTGCTGCAATCAGGACCAATGTCTGGATCCAGATTCTTCTCTTCAGAAGACAAGGAAGAACTAGCTTCACCCACTTTGTCAATGACTTTGTCCTTGAATAAGTCTTCTAGATCCTGATCTGGAAAACTTGTCAATACCTAAAAACAAATTGTGAGAAAAAAATTAAAGAACTGCATTTGACAAACAACTTGATAGCTGACTCTGTAGTGAGTAAGAATTCCTTCAGAGATACTCAGAATAAAGCAAATAACCATTTCATGTTGTTTTCATGAAGATTTCAAAAAAATGTTGGCATCAAGATTTGCTGACCTACCAGCAATGATGTCAGAAACAACCACAAATAATTGCCTTCGCAAAAAGACCTTTCCAAGGGTGTGAAAACGGTAGCAGAATGAATTGTTTTCTAGCCCACTATCAGCCACTGTCTCCCAACTGTTTAAAGCCACCTAAGCCACTGGCATGCATCTCAGTTCTTAGAAAACTCAGTATTCAGGCTGAAAAAGAGACAGAATTTAACTTTTCTGTTGATACCACTTATCCCACTCCCTATTCATCAAAACACACCACAAAACTGAAAATTTAACCCTCTATCTTCATGAAACAAAGCAAATTCAGGTAACACTAATAGACTCACCTGACCAGGAGCTTGAAAGGAAAATGGTTCTTGGTGAAGCTTTGCAATTAGAAAATATCGCAGCCTAGAATTGGGAATGCCAAGCTGTAAGCAAAATCCACAAGCCTTTAGTCCATGTGATAAAGAGAGAAAAAAGTGGTCTATAGCATCATACAAGTTACCTGCCTTTATATACAGCAATAGAACTATGACGCTCTAATATATTTTGCAACTTCAGAGATATCAGTACTAACTGATAATACCTAAACACTTACAGCTTCCATACCTAGGTATTTTCAATGAAATGAGCAGACAATTATTCTTTGTACCTCATGGTTTTGACCTTCTCTGTAAATGAACAAGAATGTAAACAAACTTTTATGTGAGGTAAAAAGAAAAATTACATGCATCACGATTTCTTGGGACAGGTACTACCTGTTTTCTAGGCAAAAGCAAAATGGTGTCTTCTTGCCTTTTTGAACAAGCAATTATAAGTCATCTAACAATGAAACAAATGCACCACAACTGGTTTTCAAGCTACCCTTTATCAGCATCTCTCAGGTATATACAGCACTTCACTGATTCCATTTAGTCTTGCACAATTCTGAAATCTCTCTCAACTCTTTTTTCAGTTGCCAGGGAAATATGCAAACAAAGCCCCTCCTCCCACAAACACAGTCACATTTTCTGTGCTGGGAAATTCACAGGCATCAGCACTTCTGAAGCAATGAGGCTCCTGCAGGGAAAACCACCTTCCTGGTCATGGTGTAAATCCATGCCTTCTTAAAAAATATCAAATGGTAGCAAAGCAATATGGGACTAGGATCTGAACAATAACAGCAGTATGATTATGCCAGTATACTGGTAAGAAATCAGAAGTCATGCCAGATGACTTTCTCATTCAAGAGTATCTTCAGCTCTGGGCACAACTCTTTTCTAATACAATAGATCATTTTCAAATGTTCTTGGGCTCAGTGCAGTTTGAACAGTTAAATAACATTAGAGCATTTTTAGTACTCACACAGGTTGGAGACAAGAGAAATTCTTGATATTTAAATCCACATGTTGCTAGCGTTCGCAGGAGTTCACTTCTGGCAGTAAAAAGAATCAAAAAGCAATTACTCCCTTCGTACAACCTCTAGGCCCTTTTTTATCCTAAATAAAAACACATTGAAAGCAAGAGCTTAGGTACCAAGACATTCAGCACACTCAGTGAAAGAACTGGGCAGACAATTACAGTTATGAAGTCATCCATTTCCGAACTTGAGGAGACAACATATGAAGTTCAGTGTTACTGTAGCCAAAAATGACTACTACAAATTCACAGGTCTCACACACCTACTTTGGTGCAAACACCTTCAAAAATATCCCATCTCTAGGACAGTACTTATAGTGTGTCAACAAGGAAAATAATCAGAGGACAAGACATTCTCTTTATTGTGAATTATAAAACAGGAGATTAAAACCACTACAAATAGCCCACTAATTCCCTCTGTTCACATACATGGCATCAGCTAAGCCTCACAAAAGGGCTAACTCAAGGGATGACAAAAATTGGTGGCTTTGATAATAACAGTGAGGTAGGACTGTACTTTATAAACAGTGGAAAAATCACTGAAATGGAAATCTTCTTAAAAAGACTTGTCTCTTCTATTCCATGCAGACTGCACTAGGCTGGAACTATACTAAAAGCATAAGCTGTGACCTGTACCTGGTACTGTATGTGACACTGCACCCCAAGTGTCATATGAGAAAGCAAGCATTCTGACTGGGGTGTTTTCTGAACTACAACTTGTTCCAAACATTGGCCAGCAAGGCATAGCCTGGGGAATTGCAGGATCTACAGCAGCAGCCTGCACCTCCAGCAAAGTGTTCACGTGTTCACAGAGGACTGCCGCACACTTAACCAGTGAGCACGCTGAACATGTCTCCCAGCTGCCTGCCATATTCATTAAGGAGCATGATGTGCAGGCTGGCTGCTCTCTTTAAGCTTTAAGGAATGCTACAGAAAGATCCTACTCTATTCCAGCAAGAAATGAGAAGGAAGACCGCAACCCCCTCTCTCCTGCTTTGCCCACAAGAGAGGAGAATGCTCCTGCTGTCATTAGGTAACCTTACTGACAACTTTCCTCTTCCACATTTCAGACAAAGATTATAAACAGTCTTCATACTACATCTCTGGACCATTGGATGGCAACCCTGAATGACTGATCATCTACTATCACCAAAGGTACTGAAGAAAGCCTCTATACTGTACTGTGATCTTAACACAAGATACCACAAGCTCCTGTCATGGATAAAAACCCAAAACCTCTGAGTGCTATACCTATTGTTATTTTTCTTTGAAAATTAATATTGACTCTTTCCAAAGGACACAGCATTATCAAATGAAATCAATGGAGTCAACTTGTTAAAACGTATTTTATCTGCTTAGAGAAATAAATAGTTATTTAGCAAGTTCCTTTCACAACCTAAGATTTTCATTCCTAAATTAAACAGCTGCTAGCTGTCCCATCTCACTATTTTATTAACTTAAATTCTAGGAAATAAAAATCCTGCCTTCCCCTTCTAAAGAAAAAGTGATTTATTAACAACTAAAACCTGCATAAATTAGACTTTACCTCGCAGAAGAGGATTCAAATCCTTTAACATTTTCTAAAAGTAGGTATTTTGGAAGCTTCTGAAGCCTACGAGGAAAAAAAAAAAAATCAACAAATCAGAGTAACAAGATGTAAACTACATTACATTCATCCACAGATTTGTTTAGTTACGAGAAAGATTAAAGTATTTCCACATCACGCTAGCTGTTAAAGTTTAGCATCCTTACAAAAATGTACCTCAACTTCCAAGTTTGCCTAGATCAAATCATTCCCAACTGAATTAAAAATGTGGACTGCTGGTAATTATAAAAAGCAACAAAACCTACTTATGTTCAGATGGACTGCTGTACCCCATGCATGTACTTCTGAAAATGCTTACCACTGTCATTTCCTAAAGCATAATATTATTATTCAACAGATCGGTATGTAATAGGAAGGATAATTGTCGGGGGAAAAAGATCACTATTTAGCCATGGAACAGAAAACTTTTATTTTAAAGTGCTTAAACCTGAAATCAGTGTCAAAATGTCACATCAACTTTAGCGGTAACACATCAGAACCAGTATTCATCTAATTGCTTTAAGAAATACGACACATTTAGAGCTCAGACTGCAGATACTCTCAATTTTCTATACTTAACTTTTTCATTTTGAGGGGGTGGGGGGAGGGCAGGGGAAAGAGGTTCCTGAAGTTTAGCAAGATCAGTGCAGAGGTCTGGAAAAAGGCTCATTCCAAAACCAGCATATTAAATCTCTGGAGAAAGGAACATGCCCAAACTGTGTCAGGGACCATTCTAACAATTTAGAAGCATAGATGATTCAGATTCAAGTCTCTGGGAACATTCCCTGGCACTGATTAATTAGTAAGGCTAATGTAGACATAGTATGTCTGTCACACATTGGGATCTCAGAACGGCATATAGAAACAGGATACTAATGCCACCAGACAGCAGCGCCATGCTTATTTAAGTCAGTAAGTGACTTTGGGCTTCCACTGCTACAAATCACAGCAGAATTTGTTTTAGCATGTTCTTAACTACCATCAATTAAAGACATTCACATGAAGAATTAAAGAACTAAAGCATTTCACAAGCAATTGGAAAATGTACAAGATACTACATCAAATTTAAAAATACTAAAAAGAACAGTAAAAAAAAAAACTACTAAACTGAAAAAAGCAGAGGCAGCCAAATTCCCTGCAAAGGAATGGAGAATATATCTGTTGGTATTTTTACCCACACTCAACATCATCATCACCTAGTATGAAACTTATTTTTAAAGTAATGAATCCAGAGCATAGCCTAAAATACAAGAGCTCATACAGGATCAACAGATCACAAGACAAGTAATCACTATACAAAGAGTATGTGTTAAGTACTTGGCAGGTATTAACATTACAAATGTGTCTGTAAAAGTAGTGCTTTGAGTCTTAGCATTAGATTTCCGTGGGTTATGGCTTGGACAGGATAAACAGACAGTATCCGGACCATTTGGGTCAGACTTTGTTTGTTGGCTGGGTGCTCCAAGGATTTCCCAGGTCTTTCCAGATCTTGAAACTGGACTTTCCTTATCTCTAATATTTGTCTTCCCAGGCTATCCTTGAGCCTCATTTCAGCGACACTTCATTATAAAAGGCTGAACATCAGGTAGGAACAGCCAAGGGATGAGAAATTGTTTTATAGTTTCCATAAACTGAATGCATGCCGTACCAATTTAGAATGCAAAGTGATAATTCCTATATTAAGAATTTCCCTTTTTTGGGCTGAAATACTCCATGTTCAATGTCTGGCAAACATGTCATATCCAAAAAATACACAAACACTATCTCAGTAAAACACAAATCTATTGGAACTTAGAAACTCTGCAGAAGCCACCATCTTGAACATATTACAGACTGCTTACTAAGTACTCCCTCAAGAAACAACCTGCCCAAGGGAGATAAGGGACATCAGCAGGGTCTCATGGCGTGTTGAGATAAAGTGCCACAGCCAAGCCCAGCTCCTTTGCATCGTCATGACGAAAAACATATGTCCTACAGTGTCTGAAGTTTTGGTTTTGAGAAGGAAAAGCTTCTGCCCTTTATCCAGCTAAGCCCACAGCAACCAGGAAGCAACATTTCTATATTAATGCATAACAGTGCCCCAAAAGCAGCCAGCCTCTTAACTGTGTCTCAGTTTAATGGAAAGGAATACTGTGGTCAGGATTCCCTTAAAGATAAGTAAGGTACTATTATTCTGACAAATTATGAACTTACACACTATCTGCTGGTTTTAATTTATAATTTTGAAAGGTCAGTCTGGAGGACTGAGTTACGTTCCTTGTTCCAGAAAAGACATCCTTTGCAACTTTTGGAAACCCACATTATCTCCCTATTTTTGTGTCTCTGCTAGAAGCGGGGGACTAATAATAATCTTGCTTTTTACCTATTAATTGTCTAACTTAAAAGGCTACAGAATCTCTATTGTGTTCTGTTTTGTGTTCCCTGCCACCGACTTCTTAGGTGATCCCAGCCAAGCCACTCAGCCCTCCTGTGCCTGTGTTCTCTATCTGCTCATGATGAGGGCAAAGAGGTAGTCCCATTTAATGTTGCTGGCTGCAAAGAAGTTGTTTCTGGAAGAAGGATGAAGACCCTTTTCTCCCAGTGTTAACAGCAGTTTGAAAGAAAGGCTGCTGTTGGTACTGGTTTCCTTCTGTGCAGAAAGCATTCATTAAAAAAAACAAAAACAAAACAAAAAAAAACCAAAGACCCAACCAACCAAAAAACCCCAAACAAACAAACAAACAAAAAAAAAAGGGACAGCCACACCTCCCTTCATCCTCCTCCAATTCTGAGAGCAAGATTAACCAATGAAGGAACATGTAGAGAACAGCTGTCCCAGTCTCCAGCAGAAGCAGGACTGCCAGAAACAGTAAGCATCTGGTGGACTGTAACTGATGCAAATTCTCAGGCTCATGCCAATTGGTGCCCAATGGACATCTCAATTCAGAAGCAGAGATTTCCGCTGGATAATCTCCCTAAGCAACTGCTTGCTTCACTTCCCCAGGAAGGGTTCTTAGCGCTATGCATCTCTTCCCCAAAAAGACTACAAGCATTACTTGGAGCAGATTTTAATGCTCTCAGTAAGAACAATTTAGGCAGCGAAACCCACTTTGTTTGGATTTACTGTTTCAAAATTTAAGGCATAAATAATAAAAATAATTACAGCTATTTTATTAGGAACTGGGGTCTGACCAGGCACAAATAACAGATCAACACAAAGACAATGCAGTGCTATTTGAATTCTTTAGTATTACTACTCAAAACAAGAGATTATACTACAAACCAAAAATACACAATCTGCCCCAAGATATCTAGAAGCAGCACCAAGAAGACAGAATAGACACTTTAAGAAAGAATGGAAGGGGATGAAAGATGTATCGTATTGTGCAATCAATAACATATTTAAACATACTTTCAAATGTTACCTATTCAAAAGGTGACTAAATGTTGAATCAAAGCTTTTTTAACCCAGTATTTCAAACAATTTTCATGTTTCCACAATGCCCATTAGCAAATTATTATATTACCTACTCCCACTTCTACATAAAGTCAGTCCAAGTTTGACGTTGAACTGAAGATAACTCAATTTTTTTCATTTATGATACAGCCACAGTTTAAACAGACACACAATAAAAAGAAAACCAAACCATGAAAGCATATACAGTAACTATGAGATGATAATGGCATTAACAAAATACAAGTATTTCTAAGTTACATATGATCATGTGAAAACAAACAAGTAATAAAACACAATACTAGTAATACTAGTAGTACCCCTGTAAAACATCATAGATGACTTGTCCCACTGAAATATAAAAGACCTACTTAGTTACAACAAAGGCTTAAGAACTGAGGTAGAAGTTCATTTATACCTTGGAAGAATATCAAGGATATAGAGAAAGCTCTTTGTCCGTGGATCAGATACATCACCTTGCAGGCCAAGTCTAAGAAAGAATAAAGAAACAACTGTATATTACTTGGAGCAGTCTGACATTTGACTTACATTTTTCTATAGAATGCTGACACTTTTTGCTTTGAGTTTCAAAAAGGGATTCTGCAAAGCTTGTGTACAGACATAAGGACCTGCTCACAGAGGCAGCGTCCTAAGAAATGCTCTGAGGAATGAAAGTCTGCCTGCCTCTGGAATCCATCAGCTCACAGCAAGGTTAAAATTGAAGCATTCAGTAATGAAATCCACTCCCCAGTCTGCAAAGCATTTAGCATTCTGGTCTTGTCCAGCAAACCCCTTGAACATACTTGGCTCTGAAAGAACAAAAAAACCCCACTGGGTTCCTGGGAATAGCCTGCTATTTTACATTGAATATATTAAATTATTTCTATGAATTAAAGCCTCAGTGCTCACCATTTAGCAGGATTGAGCCCCATGCAAATAACTTTGTAACCAATTTTGCAACATTAAACTGTACAGCTCATGTAGGTTATAAAAATGATAACACAATTGCAGGCCTGTGTTCCCCTAACTTATACTTGTGTTAGCTCTTAAAAAAGAATAAAGCCTTGGTACAAGAGCTTTAGTGTGTCTCTAAATTAATTAGTCATACACAGTTTTTTCTTTTCACTGTATTATTAAAATAAAATTTTTTTTTGAAGGAATGATTGCTATATACATCATAGATTTGCACAAATACATTTTTATAGACCAGCACCCTTCTAATCTTAGACCATTCAATAACACATACTTTCTCACACAAGCAGTTTCATCACCATCAATACTTTTTCATGAAGCTACTATTTTGCGTAAGTACAGTTACTAGAATCTTACCTCCACTGGTCACTGCTGTCAAACGATATGAATTTGAAACTAATTGACAAATAACATCTCAGTAAATTCTGTTCTTAATCAGCAAGACATTTCTCTATATCATCCACAAAATCATTTCAAAGCCATTATCCTCCTAGTCTTGGCTAAAATAAAAACATTCCTCAGAATAAACTATTTGTGTGCGTGTGCAATTTTCAAAGTACAAACAAAACTAGATTATACTCTTAGTCTCAGGCAGAAGCGAGAAATTCCAAACGTCCTTCTTTTCCCGAGTTGCCTCAGGAAAAGGTTAGATTGATATTTAAAGGGAAAGGAACCACTCCTAAACAGCAAAATCTTTGAATTTCACTATTAGAGGAACAATACAGTATGCAAAATAGGTGCTGTAAGAAGCTTAGTTAATTTAAATTGAAATATAATATATATTACAAGAAATGTGACCAATTATTAAGATTGAAATTGCTACATTTCTTTCACTTCAGTAAACATCACGGTGAACAGAACTACAACATTTTTGCTTAAGAAGAGAAAGGTACACAGATGAACCACACATAGTTTCACTCTTGAGAACATTTCTCCTTTAACATTACATACTGTAATAACTGCACTTTTCTCCAAAGTGTGCTATATCTACCTTGTAAATGGCTGACAGGGAGGACTCATCAAAATCATATCAAAAGATAATCTGTCAAATTCTTTCAGTGTTATGCCCTGAATAAGGAAAAAAAATAGAAGAATGTTGAGTGTTGTAAACTGTATGAAACTCTCAAGTCATCTTTCAGATCAAACTACCCCTCTTACTTCCACTATATGCTTCACCTAGCAAAAAACTACCTCATTTGACCTCATAATCGCTCATTTGACCTCATAATTTCAATCTTTTCTATCTTGGCAAACCATACAATGCAAATATGCATTAATTGCTTTAAATATAAATCAAAACCACTAATGACGTTAGCATCTATACATAATCATGAGGGTTTTATCTACTCATTCTTTCAGAAGAGGCGTGTAGTTGCTCTTTCAGTAGATCACATCAAAATACTGACTAGTTATTTCTCCCCATCCCTACTCCAAATAAAGTATCCTTATTCAGATATGAAGTCTTTGTACATCAAAACTTTGTACTTAAGCTGGTGTCTTAAAGCAAATTCAGTATCTTTTACTGTCATATTGTAAAACTGTAAAAGAAGATTAAGAAGTATACTGCAATTTCTACCTAAATCCAGGCAAAACAGCACACCTAGTTTGCCCCTCAATTATTAAAACAGAATCCCATTTTACCTAGTTGTTCTTCAAATAATTTGGAAAAAGGATAGAATCCCTGAAACATTTGATCTGTTGAGCCCACAAAAAAATGCCACTGTCCCATCCAGTATTTTCTTGTGTTCTACTGAGCTCAACTATAACTACAAAATGAAGGCATGCCTCCAAGTAATTTAATTAAATTCTTTCAAAATACATGAAAATATTTTTTTAATCTAAAAATATTTTTTTGTCATTCCTTTATTGGTGGTAAACATTCCTCTTGACATTCACGTAACCTTTCTTGATGCAGCCGTCAAGACTTTCAGGAAAAGACTGCAGTGTGACTATCCCTCTAACTTCAACAAGCAACCATAGCATAAGAAATCGAAGTTATTGTAAAACTGCTATATTCATAACAACATAAATTAAATCTTTTTGTTTCTCTTGTTACTAATAAGGACAGTGAAGACAACTTACTTCTACAAGTGCCAGACTAGAGTAAAGAGACATTCATTACTCACCTCAATTGTCTTTGCCCATAATGGTGTGCTGGGAAAGTTGTGCTTATAAACTTCATTGGCAAGAGTGTTCACATCAACAGCAGCAACAACTTCTGCAGATGTGCAGCTCTCTAAAATTAAAAAAAGAATTTGAAAACTGTAGCTTCTCTTTACTACTCTTGGAAAAAATGCATTTGTTCAGTTGCGTCACAGCTACACTCAAAAATAAAAGGGAAATTATATGATCAAACTTTGCTGTGTTGTCCTTAAAACTTTATATGAAAAATATACCGTGTTTCTAATTGTATGGCCAGTACTTGCCTTCCTTATATATCCAAAAATGGAAGCTAATTGCACACTATTTGTGGAGTCACACATTAACTCCAAACAGGGCGCATCTCTACAACGTTCCCACCTGCACTCAGCTGGTCTCTGTGGCCACCAAGTTCCTCAGCTATAGGAACACATCCTGAGTCAACCTGCCAAGCCCCCCTGCCACTGCCTGAGCCTCTCCAGCCACTGACAACTTTCAGGAAATAAATGTGTTATTTTACAAGTATACTACTACTCACTGTGAAAAACTGGCACCAATAAATATGTTTGAGGTACGTCTACTCTTGCAATAAAAATTTAAGAAGTTGCCTGAAAAACATTTATGCTTATATTCCAATAAAACCTTGGGCCTTGAACACAGCTGCTGCCTCCTTTGAGTTCAAGGCCCCCAAAATACCAAATGCTTTGAAGGACAACATTTGGCAGCTCCTCTTCTCTTGATATCAAAGGAAGTACTTCTGGACACTTAGAGGTGTTATTGAAAAGAAGAGATCACAGTGTAACAAATCTACTGACAGCTAAAATCCTGAAAAAAAATACACTTAAAAGAATGTAAATAAGCAATGGTTAATTTATAGAGTAATAGAATAATACACTCTACAGAAGCCAAAGACATAAAAAGAACAGTGTTTAAACCACTGCCCATCATGTCACACTATTTATTATTACTAACCACAATACCTTCACTGAGGCTTTTTATCCACAAAGATAGGCTGTGGTCACTGTTACAGCCACAGGCAGAAAACAGTGACCATACATCCCAATATACACAACCAGTTTCAACCACCAGGAAATTTACATTATGATCACCATTACAAAGCCCCAGATGAAACAGGCGATTTTAAAAAATCTTTTGTAAACCAAAAGAAACAAGGTAAATAGCCACATGCCTTTGAGTAGTCTCACAACATGCTCAAGTAACACATTGATAAACGACTTCATGAGACATCTTATGAATTACTGCTAGTCAGCTAATTATTTACAGTTTGAGAGGATGAAAAACCAACTATGATATCCCCAGTGGATTTAATTTTGAGTGATGCAGTTATCACCCATCTACTATCTTTCAGGTTTTCAAAGTCATCTTAGTCAAAACTAAGATGAAAGAGAAATCTGGGTATTGGAAAGGCTGTAGCAAACATTTTAACAAAGGCCAGCCTGGTTCTCCTGGGTTTACTTGGTGCACAGTAAGAACAGGATTTTCACAAGAAAAAGATTTAGAGACAGCTGCCCATTAAGGGTCAACCTACAAATCATTATTTGCAGTTACTGTCTTGACATTTTGACCATCAATTGTAACTAAAGTATTTAATACAGGCGTATCCAGGAGGACAACAGAATGACTACACCTGAGATTACAGAACAGGTATGTTAACACTGACATCTAGCGTGAAAAGAACGTCACCTTAACAGGCTGACTGTCCCAATTTACAAGCATATTCAAAACTCAACACTTTCATCTTCCTAAAACAAAGCTGTAACACCTAAGTAATAGGAACAAACTTCAAGTACTGTTTAAGAGAATGCTTTTCTCATTTATTCTTTCAGTTCTTAGAACATGTTGTCCTGACAAGCTGATCCTTAGGGTGTGTTCCAGGCACTCCAGAAGAAGAAAAAAAAAAAAAAAAAATTAAAAAAAAAAAACAAGAACTCAAATTATTATCTAAATTAACATATAGTTTAAAAATGACAACTGGAAAGGCAGGCAGTGTGCTTTCTCTCACAAGTCATGATTCAGACACTCACCCGTTTTACTAACATCAATTCAATCCCTCCCTGCATACATACATGAAAAAAGTAGTACTTGGGATTTGCATCAAGGGACTTCACAGGCCAAAATACTGAAAGAGAGGACATAGCTAACAGTAATTTATTGAATCCCCCTGCGATACAATGTTCAGTCTAAATCAGAGATGTTAATCTGCATGGAAAAGGGACAGGAGCTTTTCCTGAGCTATTCCACCCGACATCCTCTCTTCCCAATTCAAAGACCTGATAATTTTTCAAAGCTTCTCCTCCTTTTCACTCAAAAGCTGTGGCTCACTTGGGAGTTCCTGTTACAGAACAGACTCCCTCTAAAAGCTGATTAAGCGTATTTGTGTGGAAATACCCTGGAAACGCATGAAGGAACTCGAGCAGACAAGCAGATCTCACACATCCAACCTAACAAAGAAAAGCTTGTGTAAATTTCAAACAATGCAAAAATGAAACATTTTTAAAGAATTTCTCCTCCTGAAATTTAAATAACTTTGATGTCAAACTGTGATGTTCCATTTTGCTATAGCAATTATATTTATTACTTGAAAATGACTGTAGGAATGTATCATAAAAAAAATAGAAAGCAGAATCTAAAAAAAAAACCATAATCAAGACTGTATTTAACTATCCTCACTGACAAAAGGCCCAAAAGCAACTCGGGAATATGAAAACGCCCCTGAATTGCTGACTTAGTGAGATGTTAAATCAACTCCCCAAAATATATAGAGGAACTTCATTACAGAAACAGACACAGCTCTGGAGACTTTTTTTTTTCCCCCAAACAAGTACGTCCAATTTTCAAAAAACAGCCATTTAATAGAATTACAACTATGCAGAGAATAACTTCATTTTATGCAGACTAAAGAAAAATAATACACATTTTCTAAGTGAAATTAAGTAGCTGTTGGAATACTTGATTTGCAGTACTCCTCAACACCACAGTTTTTGAACTGAGACTTCCAATTTCTGAATGAGATGTTGTAGCTCAAAAGGAAGCCACAGACATGATGGGGAAGTTACTGAGGGAGGTCTTATGGCTTATTTTTAGGCAGAATATAGTACTCTCACTTGGCTGAAAGCAGGTGAACTCAAATTTAGGAATCCTATTAGGAAAGTACTGATTTTGCACTTGAGTCTTAAAACCACTAGCATCCACACAGCAGAAACTCTTTAACTGTTATTTAAATTGCCTAAAGAGGCAGCAATCAAACTTTGGGTCCCTATTCTCTATTTTGTTGTACTCGCAATAGTCACTAGAGTGAAAGGGATGCTGCTGTAATGAATGGAAGGTGTGGCATATGAAACAAAGGAAGATGGGATGTGTGCAATAGCTTCTGATTTGGAAAAAACAAACCCAAAGAGTGTCATCTTCAAACACTGAAAATAAAGTTTCTGACATTACAATATCTGTCCTTTTCCTTTTCAGAATCGATTCCTTTGTCATGTGTTTCTAGCAGACCTAAAATTAACATAGATCTGTTTATATTCACCACTGTAGTTTTGTAATAGAATCATCAATGTCAGCACAGCACATGAAATACACGGTGTTACACCAAGGGCAGAGCCTGGCAGATCTGAGCATATTGGAAAATCAGAGCCAGAACAATTATCTATTCTAACAGGTATATGGAAACAGATGGGAAAGGGAAGATTAGTCACATGTTTTGTCAGTCCTGTTTCCTTTTAAAACAGAGAGCAAAGATTTAATTTAGGAGTCGTCAGCTCTTGGCTGAAATGTTTAGGCTGAACTGTCCATGGCTACAGTCAACAGGACTATCAGTAAACTTGATACTTGCTTCCTGCAGGATACTTAGTAACTTTTTTCACTGCTCTATTTGTACAGGATTTGTTCATGTTCAGCCTTACAAACCATGCAAATTTACATTATAGCACAACTGGCACCATCCTGAGCTATGAAGAGCTACATTTTAGAGAAGCAATACATGAAAGTGAGTTTAGGTTTAAAAATTTGCTCAAACTGGCAATGTTTTTGTTTTGCATTGTGCTCAATCCTAAAGCTGCTTGCGAGTTTTGTCTCCTTTGCGTCTCCTCCTGAGATGGCTATGCTTAGTGTAATTACACACACCAGTTTATTATGCTGTGCAATTCACAGAGATAACCAAATAAAATAAATAAACAGAGATGACAGAGTACAAAAGACTCAAATTCTTAGTCTGTAAAATTGAAATATAACAATTGCAGAGGAAAAATATCACCAACTTTAGCGCTGCAAAAATCACGTGGTTTTTTTTTTTTTTTTTAAATGTCCTTTCACTTTTCATGCACAGAGCCTTTTTTCAGTAACCTGGCAGATTACAAATGCTTGTGGCAGAGACCTGAAACCCATTTTTCATGGGAAAACTGCCTAAATTAATAAACCAGTTTAAGTTTGTTTTGGTTGGGAATGAGGAAGAGTAGGCTGTTTGTTTGATGGAAAGTTGCTAAGGAAATTAATTTGTAGCCATAGATTTTCTAAAAATAAAACACTTTTTCACTGCAGAAACTCTGCACCTTATATATAAGGAATACATTCACACACACATATATATAAAGTATCATAGGTTTAGACATACATGATCTAAACATCAATCTTTATAAATCTCGCAAAGTTTGGAGCATAGGGCAGGAAGAAGAAAGAAATGCACTCCCATCCCTTAGCTGCCTCAATCTTTCAAGAGTGTGAATATGAACAGACTCGCTGACTTCTGACTTTAATCAAGCTCAACTTTCTAAATCATATCTTTTTGCATGCCTTTGCTGTTAAACTTAAAATACTATTATACAGCATTCAAAATCTAAAACTAGAAATTCTGCATATGCTGAATTATCTACAGCTAAAGAAACAACACAGAGCTAGGCAATCCCCAAAATTTTTCTTTTTCAGTTTTGGACTGAAATCTAAATTCAGGAACAGCCTTCTTTTCACTGTCAAAAAGAACCTGATTCAACTATGTAACTATGTGCTAATAACTTCTACGTACTGTTAATAGACAAACACTTATGAGAGAGTATAAACTTCCGTGAATTTATTAAAACTCAATTATTTCTTACTGTAGGCAAGGACAACCTGAAAACCAATTGCATACTACTTGGTGCCAAATGCATTCTACTTTTAATGACAGCTGCCAAAACAATGAGCATCCTCATCCAGCAACACCAAGTATATGCCATCCTAAAACTAAGTTTATGAAAGATCACAGCCAAAAAGGCTTCCAGGTAGAAAAGGCAGTGTCAGATTTCCTGGAAAATACGTATTTGCCAATTGAAAACATTGGCAATTTCAAAGAAAAGTAGAAAGTTGGACAAGCTCTGCTAAACATAACCGGCCACAAAACTGGCTCCATAACACAGCCAGGAACCAACACTGAGCCAGAACTTGCCAGGACTGCAGAATCCCTTTTGTAGAACAAGTAGCTTTCCTGGGGTGCTGCCACTGAAGTATTTCATGCTCTCTCTCTCTTCTACATGTTTCTGTTATTTTTCTTGGCTGTATAGATCCACTAGAAACCATACCAAGAAAATAAAGTATTATACGTAATCTTCATCTCTCGTGTATCTGATTTATGCAAGCACTGGCAAAATGGAGGGCTTGCTTTCAAGCTTCAGATTTATACAGAAGAAAAACCTTCTATTTCTGTACTTGATTTAAATGGAAGATGCCAATCTGCCACTTGCTAAATGATATCCAAAAAATTGTATCAGAAACATTTTCAAATAACATGGTTTCATGTACACATATAGGCCTAAAACATATACGAAACCCTGTTATTATATACAAAAAGTACTTACAGAGGAACATTCACTTTTTTGTTTGATTTCCACATAAAAGCAAACACTTAAATCCCCCTTGACTTTACTTTGTTCCTTTATAAATTGTATAAGAAAACTGAATCCAGATGTCTGAGAGACTTAAAAAGAAAACAGCAGAAAGGATCAAAATGCCTGACTCTATTAGTATTCCTGAATGTAATTCAACTCATCAAAACCAGTTTTATATAATGACCTGTCATTAAATACTCAATTCAGTGCAAATTGCACAGAACCCTTTTTCTTCAAATTGCCTGATTATTAGTTTTAACAACACTAAACCAAGATTTTCATCTAGAAGTATACAGTTTGGACTTTTTCGAAGAGAACACAACGCCTATGGGCCGAGTTCTCATATGCTTCCCAGAAAAACAAGCACCAAGATTTGAAAAAAAGTTAAACCAACTGTAATGCAAATAGCATTGTATCTATATGCTTTGCAAATTTCAATTGGTATTTAACAATTTAATACTATCTAGGGTAATTTACACAGATAATTTAAGTCTCCTCTTATACACAGTCCCTTCATCTGCTTTGGCTGGTATGACTAAGAAGAATCTGTGTCTCACTTCATACTCGGTATAATTTCTTCAGTCAAATATAACCCAGAATAACAGAAATTAAAACATGTACTGACACTGATGCAGTTGTTCAGCAAGTTCAGAAACAGCGAGCTTGGCAATAAACATACCTTTTTGGGAAATAATACAAGGGGTTTGGTTAATTCCTTCACCCTCCAAACTACACAAGATATAAATGTGATATATGCTCTCAAGCCTTCATATGCACAGTAACTATCTACTGGATACAAGTTTACAGTATTCTGATAACCTTCTAAGGCTGCGTTCCCAATACTCCCATTCTTTTAAGTGTTTTGTTGTGTTGTAAATGACACTTTCTTAGTTAGCCATCCATAGGCTATCACATCTGGCATTACAACTTATTAACTATTGCAGAACACTACCAAACATTCAAAAGACATCTATTGTTATGTTAAGAACAGAGTTAGATAACATTCAGTAAAGATTTGTTACATATATACACACACCAACACATGACAAATGTGTTGTGAGTGAAGGACCATGGTGTAGGCTAAGTTTCAGGAACCAGTCCACTTTCTATGGAAACATGGAAATTGTCTACAACATGTAGATAGTTCCCCATCACTTCACAAACCAGACTACTAAAAAAGTAGAGTATTACTATTACAGCTATATACACAACATACAATGTCTAACACTCTCTCTTCATTCCACAAAGACTGCAAAATCTGTATTTCCATACAAAGATATATTTTGTTCTTAATAATCTAAGGATGTCTCTGGAAATAAGGAAAATGCATCCCTACAACAGGCAGTTAGGATTATTTATAGTAACAATGTAGGTACATATTTCGGTATGTCATGTATTTTTACATATTACATATATGTAAAACATATATATACATTCAGGTAGAAATTAGATAGAAAAAATGTTGCACTGCCAACTGTGAGTATGTTTTAAGTCAATGAACAATGCTAAATGGATTCTACTCTGTAAGCATAACCTTTTAATATTACTCAGCTCACTGGAAAATTAACAAGATAAGTTTTCACCTGATTTTTTATGAAAATGCTTTCTGTTGTAAATAGAAGGGCTGCTAATGCTTATGAAGGCTGAAGTATTTGAAGGATTGTAGGTACAATTAAAATTATTACGGTCATTCTCTTAAATTGCACATTTTTTTGTTGAAGCCTGTACTTCGAAGTACAAGGCCCAACGTACTTTACAAAGGAGATCAATAGAACTAGCTCAATTATTTATTTGGGAAAGCCAAGTCACAGAGTCTACAGAACTTGCTGAAGGTCACCCAGGCCATGCTTTAATACAGCAAATTCAGCTCCAGAGTTCCTTGTAGATAAAAACTACCCAGGGCACATGGTCTAGCATGAATTCACTATACCAGTTTTCATATTTAGAAAACGTTATACCAGTCTCATATATGGATCACGTATCAGCTATTCACCTAACTATGCGCCACGAAAACGAAGTCTGCGTGCACGCCTATGGGATACCCTGGCTAGTTTGCCCGAGTATCATCCTGGGCGTCTGCATGATCCCGATCCCATCTGCAGCAGGAGTTTGTCAGTAGAAGACAGAGCACATATTAACAAAGACAAAATCACAGCCTTCCCGGGAGCAGCTGCCCGGGCCGAAGCAGGACCACAGATCCATAATTTCCATCCCAGCGTGCTCCAGGGTACCTGGTGCCACCCAGCAGGCCGCGAATGCTTTCAGGCACTGCTCAGTTTACAGCCACAGGTCCCCAGTGCAAACACACTGCTAGCCAAAACTCAGCCGCCAATGCCCAATGCTGCCAATCACCCCCAGGCAGTCCCTGACAGCAGGCCCGTGAGACAGCCACCTCCCCCGGCTCCCTTTAACACCAACCCCGCCGCCATAAGGTCACTTTCCTGTCACTGCAGCGCGGCAGATTGTGTGTCCGGGGCTTGGGATGAGGGGACCCCCTCCCACCCCATCCCTTCCTTCCACACGGTGCTTGTGCAAGATGGGGGGGAGCGGCGCGACATGCCCGGCCGGGGAAGCGGCTGCGGGAGGAGAGGGGCCATCTTAACCCGCCCCATCGAGAAGATGGCGCCCTCCACAGCCTCCCCTCAGGGGCCGGGGTCCCATCAAGAAGATGGCGCCCTAGGAGGTGGGGGTGGGCGAGGAGGCGGGCGGGCGCACGGCGGAGCTGCGGCGGCAGCGAGCACCGAGGGACGCGCTGGCGGCGGCGGCCGCTCGCCGGTACCTTTCAGGGCCTGGTGCATCCCCCCGATGCCACTGTAAAGCTCTAGCACCCGCAGCGGCGCCATTTTCCGGCGCCCGGCGCAGCACTCCCGGCGGCCTCCCCGAGCGCCGCCCGCCCGTTCCGCCGCTCTTTCGTTCCCACCTGCCCGCCCTCCGCCCTCCGCCCTCCTCCTCAGCGCCCGCAGCTCCCTGCACAGCTCCGGAGCAGCGGCTCAATTTGGCGTTGCTAATTGCTCATTAAACCCCAAAGCGGGCTTAGGCCCTGGAGGACGAAGCCACCCGCTGGCATGACGGGTTCTGCTGCCCCTGAGGCCGACGTGGGGCCAATGGCAGACACGGGGCTGATACTGGCTGGCAGCTCTGCACCCTCCTGGGAGTGGGGGCTCAGGAGAAGGCCTTTCTCCCCGCCATCAGTCCCTGTGGTCAATGTCTCCTCACAGGGGCAGCAACGAAATCCCCAGCTCCATTGCCCTTCCTCAGGCCCTGCTGTGCCACCGCAGGGTGTCCAGCGCCTGCCGAGAAGGTGGAGGCCAAGCCTGGCCGTTAATGTCAGGGCAGCAGGGAAGGGCAGGCTGGAGGCCGAAATTAGCTCGGGTGGCTTGCACCTGGCCAGGGCACAGGGAGAGAAGAGGGATGCAGGGCGGCAAAAGGGGCTTATCCCTGTGCGGGGGTGTGCATGCTGGCCTGCTGTCCAGCTGGGCAGCTGATGCGAATGGCCCTCGACAGTTTTATGGGCCTAAGCATTTCATGATTTCAGTGTGCAGTGATGTTTTTGAGAAGTCATTTCAAAGCCTGCACCACTGGTGGAACAGGAAGGAAGGAAATAACTGATGAAACTGTTCTAATTTGCCCCAATACTACGAAATTGCTGTTGCTAAATTGAAGAGGCAACTTAAAGACATTGTTGCCCATGAAAAGTAGTTTGTTTTCAAAACAAAAGTTAGACAGACACTATAATGTGGGTTACCCACCACATACAAGTAGACGCTCACCTATGCCTCAGTTTGCAGATTTAGATTGTAAAGTGAAGATGAAACATTAAAAAAAAAAAACCAAAACACCTCAGCATGTTTCTCTAATAATTTCTTGAGTTAATCATATTTTTGCGGAGCCTCTTAGAAACCTGGTAAAAATAAGGTAGATTTGAGGAATATTTATTTTTCCTTAGAAGCTGCCTCATACAGCCTGTCATAGCTCCTACCTCTTGCCTTTCAGTGGAGGAAGAATTTTTAGCTGAAACTGAAGGGCAAAAAAGAGAGAGATCTGCTGCCTTTCAATATACTTCTCCAGAATATGGGACACATCAACTGCGGAAAACAGTGGAATTAGAAACAAAATTTCAAAGTAAGAATATTGGTCCTTGCCAGCTTTTTCAAAACAGTTCTGTCATTCACCTGTGGATCTTCATCATCAGAGTCTGGGGCTGCTGCTTTCTTTGTCAGCCATGGATGTAAGCAGGTGACTAAAACAAGAAGTCCAAGGTCTACTTTAGAATTTCTGAAAGGAAGTGAGGGAGGTTGCCTGCACAGATGGCTGACGGAGAACTGAGAAAGGTGGGTGAATCACATGGCATAACAAAAGCAGGAATGTGCCAGCTGGAGAAAACAGTCATGGGACAAAGACGGTGAAGGCTCTGAAGAAGAGGGTTCAAGATGATGAAGGTGGCTACAAAGAGCAAGGCTGTTATCAGCTACGAAGACACACTTCGGTAGAACCCCTTCAAAATACAGATGCAAGGTGAAGGTAAAGAAAAAGGCAGCTTTTAGACTACTGAAATTAGTAAAGCTGATGAATGAGTCTGAGCTCCTTGTATTACTATTTCAGCAACATCACAGCAATGCTAGATACTGTGATGAGTGGCAGCTGTAGGCAGCTGGGAGCAGTTCGTTTATTTGGAGCTGCCCAGTACCTGGAGCAATTAAAGCTACAGAGGAGCTATATTTCCTTATATCAGACAGGGAGACAGCTGAGCCGTGTTTTTCCTCCCCTTTCCCTGACTCCAAGGTATTCTTGCCATTCATGCATGGGAAAGGTGGAGTCTGATGGAGAAAGCAGAGATGTCTTTGCTATACTGGTGGCAGTAGGACATTCCCTGCTCAGGGGAAATTCTCCACCTCCTCCACCAGTGTAGTAAACTGGAGAATCTGATCAACACACCTCCGCTCTAGCAACAAGGAAACTAATTAACTAGGTTGGGATTTTATTGGCTGCTTCTTGCAAAGAATCAGAAACACCAAAATTTCCCTAGTGCTCATTTTTAAACAACTGCCAGTAGTCAGTTTTATAATTCTGTATAACTGTGTCTGCCTTAACCTGGTTCTCAGTGTTAATTGACAGCTGCGAAAAGGACCAAAATGAAAACAGGGAATCTGGAAACAGTTACTTTTAGTGCTCTTCCCTTTATAAATGTAAAGTCAGCATAATAATAACAACCACACTTTTTGGATCAGACCTTACATAACAGTATTTAAGGTATGCTGCTTATTTCAGAGACTGGGGCAATGGCTGAGAAGTGCCAAGATCCATGGCCACTCATATCTTTTTCCTTACAGAAAAGCTGAATGATTGCAGAGAGAGGATGAGCCCCGTGAAAGCAATTGTTCATACTTCACTCAGAATATCTTGCTAACACATGCTGCCACTGCCATGGGGCAGGATAAACAGTTGCTCACTCTTTGTCTTGTGACCCCAAAGCAGCCACATGTCTGCAAAATTTCCCAACTAGATCTCTCTGACATACTGAAATTGGGATATTTTGACAGCTCCTTCTTTGTCTGCTCCGTGCATATAGGATGAATAGGATTCCTGTAAATCTCAATGAACATTTAATTTGATTAACAGAGGATATTAATAACAGAGTTGAAGTCCAATGTCCACTTCTGGACTCTTCAACATTTTTTAGGACACAGGTATGGGCTGTTTCATATATCAGTTATGGCTCAACAATATAGCTGGCTTTAAATAACAATTGATAGGCTTTTCTAAAAAGACGTTAATTTATTCTAAATGAGCACATCTATAGAACTATGATAATGCATTGATGAAGAAGCTATTTTCTTGACTCTAATATATTTATAGTAAAATATATTTTAAGCAAACTGATCATTTAATGACATTTTTAAAGCTGTTGACATAGGCATGTGATATCAGCATTTTCATTGAGACAGCTTTTGAAAACTCCTACCTCCTAGCAACTAGCAGCATTTCCTCAATGTAGAAGTTTCCAAAGTTTGCCCACATCTCTGATGAGTGGTATGATACAGGTAATCATGCTAGATCTGAAACTGTTGCCCTAGAAACCTATAAACACATCCAGTGAAACAGCTACATGTGGTAAGAGGAACACGCAAATGAAACCACTGCAGTATTTTCTCTTCTTAAAATGCTTTAGAATTGTTAAAAATGTTACAATTATCAATGCTGCCAAACAACATCACAGAAACATGCAAAAACCACCGCCTTAAGATTCTGCATTGTACTTGGCAACTGAAAGGTAAAATTACAAACTATGACTGGACTGTATGTCTACTCTTTTCCTCAAAGTGAGAAGAAAAGATTTTCACTGTTGTGTTTCTGTAATTCACACCAGCAACAAATGCACACAACAAACCCACACAAAACATTTTATAGGCATCTTAAGCCTTCTGCAGTTATCTGTTAACTCTTCTCCCTGCCCTTCCATCTGCAGCAGAGCAGACTAACATGCCAGCAAGGTCTCTGCCTGCACCCAGCTGTGAGCAGGAGGTTGCCAGTCTGCAGTGCCTGTCACAGGCTTTTATTGATGCCACAATACCGCAGTAGTATAAACTGCTTGAAGTTTCCTTTGAATGCAACCCCTCAAAGTAAGGCTAGGTAATGGAAGCTAGTAGACCCGTAGCTGTGAAGTGTTTGTGAGCCTTTCTTCTATATTCAAAAAATGGAGAGAGAGAAAACTCCCCCTCTGCTGATCCACCAGATGTTTAAAAGTGCGTTCACAGTGATCAGCCAAAACTTCAATACAGGCAAATATTAATGTTGATGGCTGAACAACAAACAATGCTTCTTGTGTCCGAATGTCCAGTATAACCTACTAAATACTTAAGTGAGCATCAGGAAGAGTATACAGACATCTCAGCTGTCTAGAAGGGAAGCTCATGTTCTGGGTCAGAAATCGCTGTGGCTAGGAAGGAATGTAAGGCATGTCATACCCTCGGAATGCAATCACTGAATTGAAAAAATTCACTGAGAGTGTCTAGCATAAATTATTGTTTCCATAACCATTGGCCCAGTAGGTTACTAATAAAACTGAAAACCTTTTGCAGTTTATCAAAATGGATCTGTACTGGATGTAATGTTTCAGGATGGAATTTATCACACTTGGTTTCTGCTGAAGTGATGCTCAGCAAAGGTAGCTGTCAGCCACAGACGTGGCACTTCTGGGAAGCCTGCTGGGCCATGCCAGTATGGCTAACGAAGCCTATGATTTTCATTTATAACGCCACGCATCTGCAAGACTAGAAATGAAACCCACATCAAACCAGGTTTGTTAGCCTCTCCCAACACGTTTCTAAGAACTCTATACAGGGGAAGTTTATGTAGCTGAAATTATTTGGAAGAGTCCTCAGACACAAGCATTTTTAACCTTTCTCTTTTCAAATATGTTAATCTCTCCATTTCAGGATTTTATTTTCAGGTTCTGGAGCTATGTGTATACACTGTAGGGAATAAGGAATAAAAAGATATTGCTTCTCTAATTAAATCTTTACTTTTCTGGTTTAAATAAATTTAAATCTAAATAAATCTGGCCTGTTTGTTATGTTTGGCCTCCAGTGGTCACCCTGGCTGGATGAGACGCATATGTTTACATAATGTTACTGACTTTCTTGTTGTACTTACACATTCCAGTGCTTGATGAAAAAAAAAGGATAAAAAAAGGCTAGTATCAAAAAAAAAAAAACCCAACAAAAAACAACCAACCAACCAAATATATATATATATATATTTTTATAAAACCTTTGCTGGACTGAACAAAACAGACTCTGACCTCTGTAAGGCCCTCTGCAGTCAGCTAAAAGATTGCTGCTGCAATGAATGTGTTTTGAATCAGACCTTTGAAGGGTCACAGGAAGCGGGTGACAGCAGGCACGGAGCCAGGCGTTCTTAAAGGAGGGATCAGTTCAAGCCGCTCCAGCGGGATGAGGTAATGGCATGGGAGCTCCCAGCTCCCTTGCAGGGGCAGGAGGAAACAGCATGGTGCCTGCTGCTCTCTCTCTGGGGGAGGGGGGATGAGGGAAAGGAGAGAAAAAGAGTGCAGATGGTGAGCCTGGATGTGCCTCTTACCTTTTTGCTTAAGGCAGGAACTTTCATCTCCGGCATCCCCATATGATTTGCACAGCCTATAGTGTGCAAACTGAGAAAGACTTGTAGCTGTATGTTAGCATTGGTCATGCCTTTTGCTTACGAGGCCTTCTAGTATCACCTAAAGCTTCTGTATACCACAGACTTGTCTTTTAAGTAGTTCAGCCCCTGCCCAAACTTTGTTTTTTTCATTCAGTCCCATGTGGTGAGTTTAATCTTTGACTAAGGCTGTAGTTGGCACAGGAAATGAGATCTCTTATGCTGGTCACCGTGGTGGTAGGATTTCAGTAGCAGGGTGTTTCCTCCAGAGAGAAAGAAAATCTTTAATGCAGCTGCAGCAGAGCTGTAACTGTGGACTTGCTGAGCTATCTTGAAATTAGATAAACCACAACTGCACAAAGGAAGTACCGTAAAATCTGCCCAAGAAGCTGAGCACTTGGTACCTAGGCAGCATGGAGGTGTCTGCCACCCTGGCTATATTGCTGGCACTTTGCAAATGAGTTACTTTAAAGCTAATTTAAAGCTATTTGATATCACTTATGAACTGCAGTTATGGAATTGACTGCACTGTAAATATTCTCCTTCTCACTTTGGATGTGGCTACAAATGTCTGTCAAGCATACCAATATACTAAAGCTTAGTGGCTGGGACATAGCTCTTTTCTACCAGAAAGTGTCTTGGAAAACAGTCTGTAAAAAAGCACAGATTTGAAGAAGTTGTGAGATTTTGTAAGGATAAACTGAAATGAAGGATAAATTGAAAAGTTATTCTGCAAAAAATCCCACCTAAAATATAAAAGTGTCATTTTTGGCTGCTACGTCTTTTGGGGTCCCTTCCCCCAGTTAAGTATTGCCTCAACTAAGAACAAAAAGCTTTGCATTTTCCTAAAGTTGAAACAAACCTTTTTTAGAAAAATGGCTATGAATTTAAAATGTTATTTTTGCTGAGACAGTCTGGAGAGAGAAGCCCAAATAAGCCTAACCTAAATGAGCCAAGAAAGCCTAGAATAGTTCTTTCTGAAAAAGAGAAATCTTCTTGCACAAGAGATATTCAGTATGGACTGGCAGTGTCAATATTCAGCTGTAGGGAGTTGGGCTGATTTAAGACTCCAGCAAACATGTTTCACATAATTCATAAGAGAAATACAATGGGAAATTGTTGGAATTGTCTATCGGGAACCCTGCATGTCAGATGAAGTCCCTGAGGATGATTTCATTGCAGTTACAGTGCCAAGTCAGATGTAGCACTCATCTCCTATGGTATAGGACACAGTTGTTCAAAAACTAACACAATTAAACTCAAGTAATTAATTAACCTACACTGTGCATAATTCCCATTGTCATTACCAGTGCAGGTATCACATATATTGCAGTACAATAGTATTATATCCTTCATCTCCAGCATAAATCTCAAGATTCCTCTTATCAGAAAAGTTGATTATTTTCAGAATACAACTGCAGGACAGTGGCATTATTACCATATTCAGGGTAAATCATTCCTGTGTCTTTGAAAGATCCTGACATCTGACCTGCATGTTGTTTCATCCTGGCATGCTTCGGACTTACGTGGTAGGCTTGGTAACTTCCATGTCATGGAGTTTACGGGAAATGCCTGATCCATGTCAAATAAACAGCCACAAACATTGGCAAAAGTCTAAGAGTCAGCAAAACTAAAGCATCTACAAAGCTCCTAAATAGTTGCTAGGTCCTTCCTCCTGTCATCCTGCACAAGCTCTCTCCCACCCAATGACCGTATGCAAGACCAAATTCTCAAGGAAAATTCCAGGCAGATAGTGAATTCGTCTTTCTAATGGGAAGTAGGACACCTTTCCACCTGAAAAAATACAGATGCCTCCACTCTTCCAGATATTTGCTCTCTTCCTTCTCCAGCCATATGCACCGTCTGCTCTACACATATTCAATAAAGTTTCCACTCCATTCCCTGTAGCCCACAATATTTTATGCATACTATCAGCTTAAATCTGGATCATCTTCCCTCCTCAATCCCAACTGGACAGAATATACTCATGCTTGAAAATTGGGCATAGAGCTAGCATGAAAAAACAGCTCGTCTTCTTAGAAACTCAGTCTTCTCAGCTTTGGGGTGTGTGCACCACCGCCTCTTCCTTTTGTAAGGAGCCAAGTAATCCCAGAATGGCTAACACAATGTACGCTCAGTTTATGAGTCTCATTGGAACCAAGGATTTGGCACAAGAACTTGGACTGAGGAATCCACTAAAACCTTGGCCCTCGAGGAGCTAGTACTGTTCTGCTTGTCCTGGGCACCTCAAAGGAAGAAGGGAACAATTGCTGCATGCAATTAACGATTCCATTGCTGTGTCCTGCCTCTTCCTCAGAAAGAACATCATCATTTCCTGGTATATCATGGCAAGAAAACATTATGCTATTTATGCTTTGTGTAAGTGATGGAACTGGGGGAGAGAGAAGAATGAAATCACTCCTCAGATTTAATTGTTTTTTGGCTAGAGCTCTTTAAGCAGTTTCCTTTGAAAAAGCTTGGCCAAAAAGAAGTAGTAAATGTCTAACTGACAGGGTTCATTAATGGCATATTAGAATCACTTCTTTTAGCTTTTTCCAAAAGAGAGAATGGATGGATGGATGACTCATCTTTGAAAAGGTTTGCAATCTCAAAATTTAAAACAGCAATCCCAGAGAGATTAATGTTATGGCTTCCCATTGTAATGTGACAAATGAATGTTCATCCGTGCTGTTGACTTCTACTTGTGCCAACAGCTTACTGCAGGGATAGCAGCTGAGCACTGTACTTGATAGCAAGCTCAAGATAGCGAGGTCAGCAATGTGGCAAAGGACAGAAAGAATCCCCGCACATTATACAACATTTTGCATAGTGCTACTGAAAGCTTAAGCTGACTGTAAATTAAAACCCTTTATCTGATATTTAAGTTAAATAGTCTTTGTAAAGTGCTTATCATGATCCTTGAATAGTTCCTTGGTCTTTAGCAAAATACAAATTTCACGAAACAAGGACAGCAGAGAGCTAAAATTTCAAATTATCTATTTTTGGGCACCCAAATCAAGAGTGAGGGACTTTGTGTATTCTGGAAATTATTTCTGCTTAAAGAGTTTCAGGTTGAGCATCAAGCCTCAAACCATGCCAAACCTCTTGTCACTTTGGAAAACCTTGGCCTTTATGTCCCAGTCATTGCTAAATGTGTTGCTATGCTATGAAGTGAAGTGAGACAGATGGAATACTTAGGTTGTCATCCTTTTTTTTAAGGGATGGATTAAGTAAATTGCTACACCTATGATAGAGCTGAAAAACTCTTTCTCTTCCCTGTGTCGCTAGAACTGTGCATGGTGTTTGCGACAACTGTGGGACTCAGGGCTGAGGGCTGTACTGGCTTTGAAAATGAGTACCTGATTTGGTACAGAAACGTCCTGTCCTGATACAGAAAACATCCTATTCTGGCAATTAGAAACCATAGTAGACGGAACTTTATGCACGACAATAATAATTTTTGGAAATATAAGTCATGCAACTGGGTGGCATGAGTCATGTTCAAAACACTTCCCTAGTGCTGAAACCCCTGCCAGTTTCATATAGTTCATTTTACATTAACATATAATATTGCAGAGAGACTTGGTTAGTTTTGAGTATAGAACCTAGTCATTTCCTTGAAAAAATCAGCAGCTAGTCACACCAGTTTGATATGCTTTGCAACACTGGCAATGACTGTAGGCAACATAATTTTAAAAATAAATTTCATAAAAGAATTTGCCAATTTCTTTCTTAAGACCGTAATTAGTCAAGGAAGTTACTCACAAAGGGAGACTTCAATGCCTGGACATTTAGGTGTTCTGCAGCCCAGTGGTGTTAAAAAAAAACAAACCAGCTTCTCCCAGGCAGCGTGCAGGGAGACATATTTTTGTGGGTTCAGAAAAATCGGCCCTTCCCTGGATGCACCAGCCTTTCTTTGGGGCTCCCCATTACACTTAGCTCTCAGATAGAGGGACAGACTGGCCCCAGCTGAAGATTTACAGCCAGAATCCATTTTTTGGAAACAGGAACCTTTCTGTTTTCAAAACCATAGCAGTCTTCGTCTTTTTAGACCACGGCTGAAGGAGGAAGTGCTCTTTCGGACTAAAGATTACAGCACTCACTCAAGCGATAAGCCATAGCACTTGCTGTAGCTGAGCATTGCGGAGAGTCCCTTCTGCTGTAGGGCGTTAAGAGTCTTTCATATCCTCATGTTAAAGTGGGTCCCTTTTGCCTGGAGTTTGTTCAATATTCATGGAGCAGAGGAAGCGTAAAGGAATGCCTCTATGGCCACATGCAAGCCAAGGCTTAAGGTTGCTGTATGGTACTGACAACAAAAGTGATTGCATTTCCATAGCAGGATGTTTTTCCTGGTTATTTAATATTTATAGGTCATTTTATACCTCCAAGAAGCAGAAACTTTACTAAAAGTGCACAAATCTGATTAATTAAAGTATTCACATCTGTTTAGTCAAAGTCTATAATACCTGGAAAGCACACTCAATATTTGGACTAAATTTCTCAGTTTCTTACTGTTTAAATAAAGTGGCAAATCAAAAAAAATGTGAATGCCATTATTTTCAGCAATGTTTTCAGACCAACAGATATTTGTGCAAGAAAGTCAGAGAAATTCTGACTGTTATGAGGACTTCTTTGGTTTTAGTGCAACAGATTTTCAGTATAAGGCCAATCAGGCAACTGTACCCGCTGCCTATGCACACCCATTTTTCCTGTTAATGAAAGTTAAACAATCCAGTATTTTTTGCTACACTTATAGGGCCTGATTCCTTATTTCACTCTTGGCGGTGAACAAATACATCAGTTCTCTGGCAAAAAGATGAAAAATGCCAAAATAAATTTTGCAGTGTGAACTGAAAGGCTCAGAATAAAAACACATGTTTCTTTTTTTAAGAGTGCCATTGGCTTACCTCTGATGCTACATCTGTAGAGGTAAGTGGTATTGCAAGCTGACTAGGCAGCTGCCTGACTGTGTACTGGAATTGCAAATGAAAGCATTGCAATAAACAAAACAGATGACAACTAATAGTTTATGAATAATCCCCAGCATGGTGTTTAGTGATGCTGTTAGCTGTCTGTCCTTCATGTAAGAATTGATCAAGATCCTGACCAGCCACAGACTCTGAGAGTCCCATAGTACCTTCCTTAAAATTAGGCTGATTTCTGTGGTTTCATTTCAATTCAGAGAAGTACACTTTCCATGATTTTTATAGCTAAACTGAGATAGTCTTTCCTGACAAGTACTGTGGAGATCTTTTCACACTTCAAGAGACCATTTCTTGTTCCCCTTTGGGGTTTGGGATGCAAATGTGTGTTAAATTTATTACAGCCTTGTAAAAAACTTAGAGCTTCCTCCATTTATGCATCTGTGCAAGTGTCAACCAGCAAAAGGCACTTAAAGGTTTACTGTAGTCCTGAAAACTGACAATATCTGAACATTTCTAGGAAAATTTCATAGTGAGAAACAGCAATGAGGCAGGTGGCCAAGAATACATATGGCAGCAGTGACATAACATATGGAAATTACACTTCAAATATGGCGGTGGAGGGGGTCATCTTTATTTACTAAAACAAACAACCTCCTTGGATTTTAGGGGCAAAGCAATTTCTGAATGAAGGATGACTGTTGCTTGTGTGTGCCACTAAAGGTTCTGTGGAGTATAAATAAGTTGTGCTCAGACAGGAAAAACAGATTGGGCACAGCGCACCTTTAAAAAACCAACAATCTGCTAAAACTATCACTACTTCTGAGTAGTAAAGCATCTTTAATCTGTGAGGCTGTTGCTTATGTGCTGCTTTACTTTTTTGCCTGCTCATAGAAGGAGTGTGTACTTTTGTGCTGGGGCTCACAAAGGCTTACGGCTCAAACTTGATGGCTTAAATAAAGAGCTCTCAGAGGGCTGGAGAGCACAACAGCATCCAGGCTGGGCTGCGGGTACCCTGAGCCTCAGGAATGCTGTGTGACCTCTGCCTCCTATTCAGTGGGTGAATGGAATGAGCTAGAGCCCAGGACTTATGCTGCAAGCACTTCAGTGGCTCAACCTTGTCAGCTTCATTTGCTTGACTAAGCTTCACTGAATAAAGGAAATTAAAACCTCAAGGACCTACGTTGAGATACAAAGTGCATTCCTGCACTTCTGGTTGCCATCAGAATGAAACCAAAGCACAGTTTCCTTTAAAAAAAAATAAATTCTTAGCAAAATATACGGGCTCCAATTCTTCCTTGTAAGGTACAATACCTCAAGTACAATAGCTGAAGTGTAATAGCTGACTTCACTGTGAATTGGGATGTGAAGATTACCTTCCTCTCTGCCCAGTGTTTGTGTTCAGGTTTATCAGAATTTCCAGTGAAGATGTTTGCTTCTGCAGGACTGCAAGTTAAAAAGAATTAAAAATCAGTGGTAGTTTTGCATCCCAAAAGAGCTGAAGTAATACGTTACAGATAATACCTCTACGTTATATTGGTCACTTCTCACAGCAGAGGAAGATGTCCCTTACCTGATGTGTCAGGGCAGGATTAGAGAACATGCTCCGTGCTTTGGCCGCTCAAGTTTTAAATTATCTAAATGAGAGAGATTCTGTCATCTCCCTTAAACGACTTCTGCATTCATACTGAAAACAATCTGCTGCTACTCAGTCTAAGTTTTTCTTTGTTAAATTTTATGCCATTGTTATTGCCCTGTATTACCTACATACATTATTCATCTCTACTGCTAGCAGCACAATTTTGATAGTAAAATTGCTCTTGAAAAGCTGGGATTTTTGTCTGGCCTTTGAAGCTACTTACAAAGGTTGTCTAATGAATAATTATAACTTTACCAGGTGCTTTCCTAAGACACTGATTGTGTGCCTACTGAAATTAATAGCAAAAGTCTGTTGGGTACCACAGTGCAGAAACAAACCTTCGTTAAAATCAAGCCGGCCACTATCCTAGTTATTAGAAGGATTGCATGCAGGAGCAAGATCCTGACTGCAGCTCTTTCAGTCATGTACTCTCCATACTAAAAAAATAGTTACCGCCGGGATCGTTGTTACAACAATGGCAGAATTAAGCCTTACTGGTGTAAATGCTCACCCAGCTACAGGGGAAAGACATTTAGCCTGTAGATGTTGTGTCTTCAGCACAGAAGTAGGAGCTAAGATTGCTGTCAGGGGAGGCAGCTAACGAAGACACAGATATGTTATTTTTTCTGCCTGTTTATTTTGGACATTTGGCAGCCCTTTGTGAACAGTTAGCATCGCTCTTCCCCGATCTTACTCTCTTTCAGAAAGCTCAGGAAGAAAAGAAACGGGTTCTCAAAAAGATACAACATACACGTCACACCTATAGAGGGTTCTTTAACGTACGTGCCCTGGGTTACCCGGGGTACTTTTGCCCGTCCTGTGGCACAGCACTAAACCTGCCAACCCTCCCGCGCACGCACCCACCGCCCTAACTCTCGCAGGGGGAGAAGGCGAGGCAGGCAGAGCTCAGCGCCCGCTTCCGCGAAGCCCAGCATGCCGCTGCTCTCACCCCCGCCCTCCCCGGGCGCGCCGCGCCGCGCCGCGCCGGGGTTCCCCCCGCGCCCCCACCTGCGGGCCACCGCCCCGCCGCGCCCTCCCTCCCTGCCGCTTCCCCTGCCTCGGCGGCTGCCCGCCCGCAGCCCCGGGGAGAAATCCGCCGGCCCTCGGGGCTCGGCCGCGCCGCGCCGCCCGGGGGAGGCAGGGGTGCTGCCCGCTCCGCTCCGCTCTCTCCGCCGCCCTCCCCTTCCCTTCCCTCCCCTCCCCGCCCCGCCCGCCCGCCTTTGTGTCCGCCGCGGCGGCGGCCCGCAGCGCCCCCGCCTCCCCTCCCCTCGCCCCGCCGCGCGGCCCACCGGCCGCCGCCCCCTCCCCGCGGGGCGAGGCGCGGCGGCGGGCGGCGCGGCGATTGGCGGCGGGCGGCGGGCGGGGCGGTGATTGGCGGGGCGGGCCCGGCGGCGGGCGGTGGCCCCTCATAAGAAGGGGCCCGGGGCGAGGCCGCCGCTCTTCTTCGCCCGCCGCGCACTCGAGCCGCCCCGCTCCGCTCCGCTCCGCTCCCGGATTACAAAGCCCGCGCCGCCGCCGCCATGAGCATCAGCACGAAGAACTCCTCGTACCGCCGCATGTTCGGCGGGGGCAGCCGCCCCAGCACCGGCACCCGCTACATCACCTCCAGCAGCCGCTACTCGCTGGGCAGCTCCCTGCGGCCCAGCACCGCCCGGTACGTGTCCGCCTCGCCCGGCGGCATGTACGCCACCAAGGCGACGTCGGTGCGGCTGCGGAGCAGCATGCCGCCCATGCGGCTCCACGACTCCGTGGACTTCTCCCTGGCCGACGCCATCAACACGGAGTTCAAGGCGAACCGCACCAACGAGAAGGTGGAGCTGCAGGAGCTCAACGACCGCTTCGCCAACTACATCGACAAGGTGCGCTTCCTGGAGCAGCAGAACAAGATCCTGCTGGCCGAGCTGGAGCAGCTCAAGGGCAAGGGCACGTCCCGCCTGGGCGACCTCTACGAGGAGGAGATGCGGGAGCTGCGCCGGCAGGTGGACCAGCTCACCAACGACAAGGCACGCGTGGAAGTGGAGCGGGACAACCTCGCCGACGACATCATGCGGCTGAGGGAGAAGTGAGTGTGCGAGGGGAGGGCGGGGTCGTTCGGGCTGCCGGCGCGGAGGCAGCCCCTGGGCATCCCGGGCTGGGCTGGGGGCGGCGGGAGTTTGGGGGGACGGGGACGGGACCCCCAGCTCCCTCCTCAGCGCTGTCTCGTCCCTTCCAGGTTGCAAGAGGAGATGCTGCAGCGGGAAGAGGCCGAGAACACCCTGCAGTCCTTCAGACAGGTTTGCGGGGGCCGCGGGCGGCGGGGCGGGGGCCGGAGGGAGGGAGCTGCAGGAGAGGAGAGCCGGAGGTGGGCGGTGGTGCCTGGGACGGGAGGATGGGGCTGTAGGAGTTTGCTTTCCTCGCACAAAGGAATTCCATCGGTTCTCACGCAAACCCTCCTTGTTTTCTTTAGGGGGATGCTGCGGTCTGAAGGGAGGGGGGGAGGAACTATTGTCTTGCTTTATCCAAGTCTAGCCTGGTTTACAAAAAGCGCTCCGACGTGGAATCGCTTTCCGATCCAATAAAAGTGAAAGGGGGCCATCTGCTCGCTTGGCTGAAGGGTATTAATGGTTTCTATGGGATTCACCGTGGAATGCAGATACAGGCTTTATGGCAAGTGTGGTGGCAGCAGATTGAAATAATAGATCCCTTTGTGTCGGAGGGGAGGGCGCAGTGGGCTGCATTCTTACTAAATGTGTAATGGTGCGGGCATATTTCTGGCCAAAAGTGTCTATCGTGCGTATGGTCTAGTTTTTACAGAAAACAGAGCTCCTTTTTAATGAATCACTTCGGTCAGTGCGTTACTGGACAACAGTTCCAAATCTAAAATTTTTCATATGGGTGTTGTCTGCTGACAAGAAGTAGACAATTTGTTCCTTGGGGTGAGGTCACAGCAGTCAAGTCTGCCTCCTCTGGATGTCCCTTAAGAACATAGAATTTAATCCTCTGTAAACAAAGATGTTAACATAGGAAACAAGTTGTGTTAGAGTTTAGTCTCTGTAGGATGCTATGACGTTATCCAGATAAACTAAAACCTACATGACAGCCAGAACCAACTGTGCAAACAGTGTTCAAAAAGTGTTAAGCTCAGGTTTTCACTTGTGCAAATCCAGCTTTCAACTTTTTCGACTTGGATTAAGCCTTGTTTGGACTAGAAGGTATTTAGGAATGTGCCTTCTCAAAACAAGGTCTCTTCCCTAAAACTGCTGGTGTGAAACAGCATTGCTAGCATTCCTCCTGGCTGGAAGTGACTGCCCTTATCTCTATGCAGCTGGGCACGGGCTGATTTCATCCCAAAGCTCTTCATAGGCATTAGTAGATGTCACCATTCAGGAAATCATCACTTGATTGTCAGTGTTTCCTGGGGCAAGGCTTTTGATTACAGTATATTTATAGTCTCTGAAGGAGAGCAGGTGTCTTTGTGAGATACATGTGGAAACCAAGATACCTACTCCCATTCAGAGTCTGGGAATTCAGAGTCTCCGCTGGCATTCTGGGGACGGAAGTTTGAAACAGAACAGTTTGAGATACTGCCTTAACTTCAGCTTCTGTTTTTTCTGAGTGCTAAGCTAATTTAACGTAGTGTGAAGTTCCATGCAGGAGCATTTAAGTTAAGTTTTAGAGAACCTAATCTATTCTGATTCATTGCTGAATTCAGTTGAAGGATCCTTTGACTTAAGTATGAAAGATCATTTAAAAGCCAGCCTTAATTGGTGCACTTCAAGGCATGTCTACCTCTATTTCAAACCAATTAAACTTTTTGAAGGTTCTAGGCTTTTAAGTGAATTTGGCTTTGTGCATATCCCACATTCATTATCCCTCTTTTCCCTCCACCGTGAAAAGGGGTTGTTCAGGAGCTCAGCCTCCAGCAGATCTGTGTGTGCGGTACAGTCAGAACTGGATCCATTTAATCTCCTGAGGTGTAGCTTATAGATAAGAATTGCAAATCATTGTCTGTGGAAACACTACACTAAACCCACTCGTGACATAACTGGTGCCTGCTAGTGTGTTTGATTTGAACAACAGTAATATCTAAATTTTCCTTACCGTGAAAGGGTGGGCTTAACATGCAGCTTGTGAAAACTAAATCTGTTTCAGTATAAGTATTGTTCTCCTGCAAGTGAAATTACATTCACAGAACACTGAAGTTGAAACATCCTGTTGTGCCTCCAATTGTAAAGAAATGCACAGCTTTTTATTAAACCATTGTATTCTTGCACCAGAAAGTTGTATACATGGATTTGGAACATTTCAGCAGATACTTACTGTTCTGATGTAGCATCAAATTTACTTTTTACTTGATGGAGCAGTTGTATACTTCAGTATTTTAAAGAAAGTGAACGAATAATTGAACTTAAACTTTGTATTTCCAAAAGCTGCCTGCTTTAGAGACTGTTCAACTTTTATGTACTGAGTTTTAATTTAATTATTATCCTGAACAAAGATGAGATTTTACTCATATGCTGAGGGGTGTACTACATAAAATAAACCTAGGGGTTCAGAGAGTTCTTTCCTTTGGGACAAAACAAGCATCACAATTAGTGAGAAAGTTATTTACTGCAGCTTTGCCAGCTGCTGTGGCAGCAAGGAATAGGTCCTGAACCTATGACAAGACTAACAGGGCTGCTCCTGGCTAACATGAGGTTTGTGTGAAGTAAACATGGATGCTCAATCCTGTGAACTATGTGACTGGCATTAAAGAATCTCCTATGATAAAATCAATGTGTAGTCCAGTTGCATGTATTCATGCCTTACACTTTGTTTGCTCAGGCTACAAGTAGCTTATTTATGTGGTTCTCCATACACCTAGGAAATACAGGTACACTGATTCTTCACTCCCAACTTAATGATAACGTATATAGTAAAATACATACCATATATTCAAGTGATTTCAATTTAAGATGCTTTCAGTTTAAGCTCCTAAAAATCCTGTAGCTGTTCAGTTGTCCTGAAAAAATTAGTCTTCAGGATGCAGATTTCAGTAAAATCCATTGGAAACTCTTTGGATGTCTGTCTAATTGTATAAACATGTTGTGTCATAGCCATGTAATTTCCTTCCAGAATGATTTTCATTTTTTTTTTGGGGGGGGGGGGGGGGGAGCGGAAACAAATGAATTAAGGAATTCTTTCTCTGAAATGAAAAACAGAGCTGATGTGACCTGTGTGGGTGTAAAACTGGAATTGATAGGGATGTTATGGAATAACACATCGAAGGGATGTTCTGCTGGATAAAGAAAACAGAATTCTTCTGGAGCAAGAACCTTACCCCAGAGTAGGAGTGATGCAAGGAGTGGCTTTCTAGGAGTCTAAAGAAAACACTCCTTATTTCAAAGGTGCCATAATAGTGAGAACTGCTGATTAGGAATGCTTATGCTTCAGACAATCCAAAATAGCTTTAGTGTAAGCTGTGAAAACCTGATATGTTAATACTGTGTGAACATAAGCATGCAGCGTGTATGTAACTAGTATGAAAGGAACAATCGTCCCCTTTGCAAACAAATTGCCTTGCACATTTAAAATGTAAGAAGTTACCAATCAATGTTTAGTCTTAAGTTATGTTTTTGAACTAATTCAAGCTGCTCCCATGTAACATTCATGGTGTATCTTCTGTTATGCCTTAAATGAATTTTTGCTGTTGATTAAGACTATCTCCGTCCAGCAAAAGGTGTAGTCTTTGCCAGCTGCTGTGAGGGTGTAGCCAATGATGATTAACTCGATTTGCGTTTATGCTCATACCTTCTTTTTCTCGAGGGAGATCTGTTACTTGGAGAAGTAAATGCTTGCAGTTCCTGTATGTACCTCACTAGCTTTACAAATATGCTCTCAAGCTGTGGTCTGTGGACCCAAAGGGCTCTGTGGTTGATCACCAAGGAGTCCATAAGAAATAAACAAGAAACTAAGCCCACTGATAGGCATGTAGGCACATGGGTTGCACTTTTAAGCCCCACTGGAAAAAAAGAAGTTTGCAAATTGCAAGACTAACTCTTTTTCAGTGTAGTCAAGCTAAAAGAGCTTATTGCTGGCTTCTGACCCAAGTACCCGCTTCATCTTCAAGCAGGATTTACACCCACCATGATCTGTGTGTTCTTGATCATGCTTAGCAATACATTGGCAAAGATGAAGTAATCTACATATGCTGTATAGTTTCCAAAATCACAATAAAGGTGCATATAGCAGTGTCTGAGGCTAGGGTAGGAGGTGGCAAAAAGGTGGTTTTCACAGCTCTTTATTTCATATTGTCTTGCCAAAAAGCTCAGATGTAGCATCAGTCTGTATGCTACTGAACTTGCCTTAAAAGACTTTTCTACATCAGTTTTGTAAGACTGCTAATCATTCTTCTCTCTGGTCAGGATGTCGACAATGCCTCTCTGGCACGTCTTGATCTTGAGCGCAAAGTTGAGTCCCTGCAAGAGGAGATTGTCTTCTTGAAGAAGCTTCATGATGAGGTAAGCTGAATAATTGGGTCTGTGATTAGATGCTGGTGGTCTAGCGAGTAAGGAAGCTCTTCACTGGTTCTGGCCCAGAGTCCCCACCTGTGTATGTTCAGTATGTTGTCGTGTAATAACACTGAGTGTCTGCTTCTCTCTAAGGAAATCCGAGAACTGCAGGCCCAACTCCAGGAACAGCACATCCAAATTGATATGGATGTTTCTAAGCCTGATCTTACTGCTGCCCTGCGTGATGTTCGCCAACAGTATGAAAGCGTTGCTGCTAAGAATCTTCAGGAAGCTGAAGAGTGGTACAAGTCCAAAGTAAGTCAAATCTGTTCAGATGCATCAGGCACTCGAACTAACTGTACATAACAGCTTTGCTGTAGCACATGGTGTTCCCTCTGTCTCTCTACTGGACATGAACACAGCCATGGCACAGGGTCTTCTTTAAACTCCTAGTCTGGGAAGAGTACAGCTGAAAACATTATTTTGTGCCATGAGTACAGCATCAAAGTAATGGGTTCATACGTGGAGACTTTCCTATGCTTGTACCTGGAAGCAGATGTTGGATGAAATACTGGAGAAAGGAGTGAATGAATGGGTGAAAAAATGATGAAAAGATGGGAAACATACGGGGTGGGGAAACAAATACGAAAGGTTTAACTATGAATTCCAATTTAACAATTAAAATAGAAAGGCATTTTAAGAGTAATGCTAATATTTAAGTGGTTTAGGTGTTAAGGCTTGTAATGGCTTCAGTTGCCCTCAAATGCTGTGTCCAAAAAAAGTCTGTTACACCATTTCTGTTGAAGTGTTAGGCTAACCAAACTGGGGATTTCCACAGTTTGCAGATCTCTCTGAAGCTGCTAATAGGAACAATGATGCCCTGCGCCAGGCCAAACAAGAAGCTAATGAATACCGCAGACAGATTCAGTCTCTCACCTGTGAAGTTGATGCCCTTAAGGGAAGCGTAAGTATAAGACAGCAGTTGTTGGGACATTCTTACCTTTGCAGCTTTAAGCACTGCACTGCAGTTTAATTGTTGATAATAGATGTGAATGCAGCTGATCTCCCATGCAATACAGCAGCATATTAGTACTTTTTGAGAAGGATGCTATGGGCTCAGTTTGCCTGCATGGACTACAGTGCACTGGTTAGATTGATGTACTGAACTAGTCTTCCTGAAGGTATAAACACTGAGTTTATTCTCTTGCTATAATATTCACTGTTTATGTAACACTTTCTGGAAGTGTTTATGGCTTGTCAGGTACAGCTGAAGCTATAAAAAAAGCTGGAGGAGCAGTGGAAAGGAGGTGCAAATCTTGCCGCTGCTAGAACCGACTGCCTTAAAGGCTGGCTTGAAATGGATTTAACAGTGTATAGTACACCTCCAAATCCCCTCACTGAGGTCTGCCTGCATGCTGACTTGTATTGCATGTGTTAAGACTTACTGTAAGGGATTGCTTTGCCACCTGCTAGAACAAATACATGGCACACCTCAGACAAAGTAGCAGAATAACCCACCTTGAATTTGCAAGGGGAAGATAAAGAGATGACAAATTTGGGATGTGTCTGGGCATTTTCAGAAAGGATGCTAATGTAACTCAACTTCCCTTTGTTAAAAATTTGAGGCTGGGTAAGAGTGGCTGAATTGCAGCAGTGCTCAACTTCATTATTCTCTTCCAGAATGAATCCCTGGAGCGCCAAATGCGTGAAATGGAGGAGAATTTTGCTGTTGAAGCTGCTAACTACCAAGACACTATTGGCCGCCTGCAGGATGAGATTCAGAACATGAAGGAAGAAATGGCTCGCCATCTCCGCGAGTACCAGGACCTGCTGAATGTAAAGATGGCTCTTGATATTGAGATTGCCACCTACAGAAAACTGCTGGAGGGTGAAGAGAGCAGGTAAAAATCATGTGCAGGCACTTTTCTAAACAGCAGTTACTAGAAGACACTCTATACCCATGTCTGACTTCACCCATTTCTTTTTTTCCTTCAGGATTAACATGCCTATTCCAACCTTTGCTTCCTTGAACCTGAGAGGTAAGCTGTTTCTGCTCCTTCAGTTTAGATGGCTGTTCTATCATTAGCAAAAGGGTCCTGGATAGTTCCTTTTTCTCCAGTATTTGAACTTGTATAAATGCAGTTGCATGTGAATGTTTTTCTATAGATAACTAGACTATTTGCAATTACTTAATCTTGGATGGGAGGAGCTACTTTGTTTCTGGGCACAGATATTTTTTAAATATCTGTACATAGTGAGTGATGGGTTTAGAAGCCTGCTGAAGGTGCCTTAATGGGAACAGGGAGAAAATAGAGAAGATAAGCTTATTCAGAGCAGGAGACTTCTTCATACAGTAAATGGGGTCTTCATACACTAAACTAGGATTCTGAAAGTAGACACTAAAATCAATTACATGTCACTTCTTTGAGGAGGCACTTCATCTAGACTATTGATAATAATACATTTTCTTCTGCAGAAACCAACATTGAGTCTCAGCCAATGGTTGACACTCACTCAAAGAGGACACTTCTAATTAAGACTGTTGAAACTAGAGACGGACAGGTTGGTGGTAACTTTTGATTTTATTTCTATCACAGCTGCTTACCTTAAAATACTCTTAAGTTTGTCTACTGGTCAGTGCAGCCTGTATATGGTAGTAAGTATGGACTAGAACAGCATCTGGCAGTCCAGGCTGCATGGCTGAACATACAGATGTAGCAAACAGGCTTCTGTGGAAATGATCACAAAATTCATCTGATAGTCCTTAAGTGGCTGATGGTTACCTGTGTAGTGAGTATTTAAGTTCAGCTGAGTAAGCAAGTTCTCAAAAGATTCCTCACATCACCTGAGGAAAACACGTGGCAGTAAACAGAGGTACTTGTTTGGGACAAGATACTGTTTTCAGACTAAGCCAATAAAGCTTAAATGGTTTTTGCACACTATTTACCAACCAGAACTTCTCATTAACAAGTGAGAGTCAATACCCATTTGTTCATGTTTCTGTGGTACTGGATATTCCAATTCTAACTCTAAAAAACCCAATAATCTTACTCCTAAAACTTAATACAAGTGTCTCTGTTTTTCAACAGGTTATTAATGAAACTTCCCAGCATCATGATGACTTGGAGTAAAGCTGAAGTGAAGATGCATACTTATTAATGCAGGAGAAATTCTTACCAGCATGATTTAAAAAGTCCATGTCTTAAAGGAAGAAACAGCTTTCAAGTGCCTTTCTGCAGTTTTTCCATGAGCGCAAGATTATTATGCTAGGAAATAGGTCTTAGATCTTGCAAACTGACTCTCCCTGAAGGATTAGAGTTTACAATGGAGTCTAGTTTACAAATAGCAATATCTTGTGCTGCAATACTGTTTTTAAGTATCTGAATTCAATAAAACTGCTTTTTCCAGCACAGTATGAGCAACCTGTCGCTACTTCAATAAATCTTTGGAAAATGGCTCTTGATGTGTTCTAATTTGTTAACTTCATGACTTTCTGGAAAGCCATAACAAGGTAATGCTGGAATTACTATACGGTTGACATCTCCAGTACTGGTTGTGTGGAATGCTGTTTTTTTCAGTTTAACTAGATAAACTGTCTTACTCATTTATTGCTTAGGTTTTGGAACCAACTAAAATGGACTATAACTGGCAGATGCATAATGTATTATGATATTTCTTATCACTTGAATAAAATATGATACTTCAAGCTAATAAAAATTAATCTTGCTTCCTTATACTAGCTAACCCAGTTACTAAGAGCTAAGAATGCCCAAAATGCCTTAAAACAGTTCTATAAAATGTGGTACTTAAGTAGCTGTGAAATAGTTCACTGGGGCCCTTATCTGAGACAGCACCTTTGCAAAGTTAACAGCTGACTTGGTGCATTGACTTCATTTTCCAGGAAAGACTAGTTCCCAAAGGCTTGTCTGTATTACAGAAGCTAAATGAAGGCTTCAGATGGAGTAGGGGTTAGGAGAGGTATTCAAAGGGAATGTGTAGAAAGAATAGAATCATTTAGGTTGGAAAAGACCTTTAAGATCATCAAGTCCAACCATCAACCATGCCCACTAAACCATGTTCTGAAGTGCCTTGTCTACATGCTTTTTGAATACCTCCAGGGATGGTGACTTAACCACTTCCCTGGGCAGCCTGTTCCGATACCTGACAACCCTTTCAGTAAAGAAATTTTTCCTAATATCCAATCTAAATCTCCCCTGCCACAATTTGAGGCCATTTCCTCTTGTCCTATCTCCAGCCACCTGACAGAAGAGACCAGCACCCACCTCACTACAACCCCCCTTCAGGTAGTTGTAGAGAGTGATAAGGTCTCCCCTCAGCCTCCTTTTCTCCAGGCTAAACAACCCCAGTTCCCTCAGCCACTCCTCATAAGACTTGTGCTCTGGGCTCCTTGCCAACTTGGTTGCCCTTCTCTGGACACACTCCAGCCTTACTTTGCCTTACTGCTGACTTGATTCCAGCATTTAAACTCCTTTAAAAAAGGAGAGCCACCATTGCTCAGTGTTCTCTGCTGAACATCAGCCTAAGTGCAGCAGAATGGGGAAAAGAAAACTCTCATGTGGCCTACCATAACCTTCCAGGAGGCAGAAGTGAAAGGTTGAAGTCCTCTGTGAGCACTTAAACTTTCTTTTCTTCTGCAGAGCAAGATACTTCTCAGATTAAAACACAGTCAAACCTCAGCACAGCTCTTGCCCCACAGAAGTAGCTACTCTGTTCTGCATCGCTCCTGTAAAGCCTGCTTCCTGTAAGCTTTCAGTCGTACAGTTTTTGTGAAATGAGTGAATGCAAACTGGAGTTGTTCAGTAAGTATGAACTGCATTCAGTGCTCATTCAAGGTAATGGTAGTAGTTCCATGTTTCCTCTCCTCTCCTCTTCTCTCTTTTCCTTCCTTTCTTTCCTTTCCATCTCTCTGTCTGTCTAGTGTTTCAGTGTTGAGCATACTTTTTTTGGCTCACAAAGAGTGCTCACAGTTCTGCCCCAGCCAAAGACTCTTGCCTTCTCTCTTCCCCTCCCTGCGACAGCTCATTTTGGCTGTTACGTCTGTAAATGACTGGTGCTTTTGCTGCTGGCAGACTGCACTCAGTGGGAATACCTGTACAGAGGAAACTGCTGCAAGTCTGCTCTGAGGTCCTGAAAGCTTGGTTTACATGTGAGGTTTAAAGAACTCAGGACACTGGATGAGGTCTGACGGCAGTATGGTGGAAAGCCGACCATCAGCAGTGGTGGCAGGGTGGAGGCATCGCTGTGCCTCAGGCTGCAGGGTGCTACCCCATGGCACCAAGCTGCACCACACTGTCAGGCATCTGGGCACCTCATGCAAAGCCGTGAAAGTACCCAAGGAACCGAGACCTTCAGAAAACTGCTTACAGGAAACCGCTCATCCTAGCCCAGTGTGAAACCTCCCAAATCTCGCCACAGCAGACAGGGTGCCCAGTGCTGCCTGTGATTAGCGCACTTACAAGGCTCATGCTCAAAGTCCGATTTGCAGGTGCAAAATCCCACATGTAAGTGGGTTACTGGGCACTTTGGGACCGCTCTGTTCTACCGTTAGTCAATTAAAACATATCCTGTAGACTCTCAATCACCTTTAGGCACCCACGGAGCATGGAGAGACTTGTGGTTGATGTCCCTGTCATAGGGCTGTTGGTGGCAGTCACTGAGGAGCCATGCTGTGTGGAGATCGTGTCCTGCTGGGGCACACTTGGTGCTGGGAGGCTCCTGCTCCCAGTCAGGGCTTGCTTATGCCAACTGGTGGAAAGGGAGGTGCCCAGGGGATATAAATTCCCACATTTGGAGAGGATGAGCAGCTGAGTGACTGGACAGAGAATCTCACTGGTGCCGTAACGGCAGGTAAGTGTCGGAGATTTTAGTCGCAATTCCTTCCATAGGGGAAGGAAAGCCTGGATATGACTGCAAAATTTAAAGTCATTTGCATACAATAAACTGCTCTAAGAGACATTTGCTTGAGTGCAGTCACGCATGCAGAACTAGAAAGTGCCAAAACTAAAATTACATCTTCAATCTTCATTTGGTGCCTTTGTGCTCATGCATAATGCTACAGATTTCAGCTGCAAGTTCATGGACCCTGCCTCATTCAGCGCACGTACCCAACAGCACTTCAAGAATCACCACCACTCACTGCTAAAGCATTTTCAGACCTCCTGTGTGTGTGTTCCCCCAGTTTATTTATTTATCTGCTTTAAAGAGCCTGAATTTTCAATTTCCTCTAGGGTACCCTCTGCTGTTCTTCATGGTTCTTTGCAACACCCCTGCAAGAGGTGGGGTATTATCAGCCCTGTTTCACACATGGGGCCATGGAGCAGAGCAGTCAAGCTCAGAAGTGGAAGCTAACCTCAAGGGTCTGGTGTGACATCAGTTAAGCACTGTGTACTTTTAAGGCACTTACCGATTTCAGGTCCAGGTACTTTCCCAGTCTGGATCTCAGATCAAGTTCCCACAAAATGGAGCTCAGACATTCAGGGGCACCAATGCAAAGCACAGTTCAAGTGAAATTCCCAGCCTCGGCCAGGAAAGCTATAGCACAAGCAAGAAAAAAAATCCAGTTCTCCAACATGGTGTAGACCTACCTTAACCGTAGGACCCTTCTCTCTCTCTCCAGCATATTGCATCCTTCATTCCACAGTTCCCTTCTGCAGTAAGGGCAGCAACGCTCTTGCTAACAGGCCCCCTCACAACCCAGTCCAAGGTCATTCCCAGGCCCATGAACTGGCCAGAGGTAAAAGCTGCTTACGGGCTTCTGGCTGCAGCAACCAAACTCATCGCTTCAGAAAAGGGCAAGTCCACAGCAGCCAAATCTCTGCACAGTGGTGTGTGATAGTTTCCACACAAACTCCTCAGCCTGACATTTTCGGCCTGTTTCTTTTCCAGAGACGTATTGCAGCTGTCTCCCTGTGGTGGATTACGTGAACTGCAAGGGGAAGACAGGCTGTATGGAGCGTTTCTCCTCTCTGGTGCATCCTTGACTGCAGTGCACCATGCAGGATGGTATGGCCGCAAAGGGAAGAGATGCAGCTTTCTCTAATAATTGCTCTGTAGTTATTCTCTGCTACTGGCTGTGATTCTGAAGTCCAGGAAGACGTCTCAGACTTGGCAGACAGCAAATAAGAACATGTTCAGGATGGGGAAGGGTGGTGGGTTGAACCTGGCCAGCAGCCAAGCACCCACCCAGCTGCTTGATCAGCCTCCTCACCCCCAGTGGGATGGGGGAGAAAACAGGAAGAACAAAAATGAGAAAATTTGTGGGTGGAGATAAAGACAGTTTAATAGGTGAAGAAAAGAGGCGGGGAACCCCAAGAAAAACAAAGGCAATCACACACCACTCGCCACAGGCAGACAGATGCCCAGTGGGTCTCCGAACAATGGCCACCTTGGAAGCCAAAACCCTTCCTTCTTCTTCCTTTACCTCAGTCTTTATCGCTGATGATTGAGCTGATTGAGCATGATGTTGTATGGTATGGAATATTGCTTTGGGCAATTCAGGTCAGCTGTCCCAACTGCGTCCTCTCCCAGTGTCTTTCCCACCCCTAGCCTATTCATCGAGGGGGCCAAGTGGGAAACAAAGAGAAAGCCTTGATGCTGTGTAAGCACTGTTCAGCAACAGCCAAAACATGTGTGTCACCAATACTGTTTTAGCCACAAATCCAAAACACAGCACCACAGAAGCTGCTATGAAGACAGTTAACTCATCCCGGCCAGACCTAGTACAAGAATTTAGCAGAGGTTCAGACAGGTGCATGTGTCTGCACCTGGCACCTGGGTGGAGGCTATGTATGAGGGCTGAGAAGGACCCAGATTCGAAGTCCATCTTTTCCAAATTAGGAGCAGGGTTTTAAGCCTAGATGTCCCAACATAAGACACTCTATAGATTTTATGGATGTCCAAGAAATGTACATGCTAGAAAAGCTCTGCCCTTTTATGTAACCAGCTTTATTATACACGGCAAAGCGAGTAATATGGGGTGGTTTTGCTGGCTGAAACACTCCACATGCAGACCAGGCTTCCATCCCTAGCTAATGTTTAAATACTGTAAAAATACCTTGGCTCCCACCTACTGCAAACTAATACAATCATATTTTTAAAGCTTATTTTGCAAATTGGGGGTGGGAATTGCAAACATACTTCTGCTCCAACAGTCCTTTGATAATGCTTACTGGAGTGCATTACAGGTTTGCTGTCCCCAGCTTTCCCCATCAGACCTTAGTGCATGCAGCTGGGAAGCTGTAGAAGTGCAGGCCTGTACCACTCCTGCCAAACGTAGCACAAAGCACTTTCCCCGTTCCTTTAAGCTAAAAATATTGGACTGTGATCCAGGAGGGATCTGAAGTGGTGAATTCTTGCATTGGTAGGATATGCTTCTATCCTGGCCAAATCCTGTTCCGGTGTTCAGTTACTCTCAAAGTGAAAAAGTTGTTCCTTATATTTAAGCAGTATTTCTTGTATTTCTAGTTCATGCCCATTGCCTCTAGTCCTGTTACTGGATACCACTGAGGACATCCTGGCTCTATCTTCTGTACTCCCTCCCTCCCAGGTGTTTATATGTATTGATGCAATCACCCTGAGCCTTCTCTTCTCCAGGCTGAAGAGTCCCAGCTCTCTCAGCTTCTACTTGTATGTTGGGTGCTCCAAGCCCTTCATTGTCTTCATTGGCTGGACTTGTTCCAGTACATCCATCTCTCTCTCATACTGGGGAGCCCAGAACTGGACACAGCACCACAGAGGGGTCTCACCAGGGCTGAGCAGAGCAGAAGAATCACCTCCCCCAGAAAACTTAGCTTCGTTATAGCAAGCTACAGTGACTGGTCATGAAAAGCATCCACAGAAAGTGGTGACCTTAGCAGATGGGAGGGTAAATAAAGGCCAGAGCTCTACAACAACATATGAAGAGCCATACTGTGTCAGACCAGCAATCCACCTGGTCTCCTACAGTGCTTGCTGAGAAAAAGGGCATAAGAAACAGGGCTCCAATCCCTGGAATAGCCTTCATTTTCAGGCAAACAGAAGTTCAGGGGCTTTTTGAGCCAGTGGCTTTATCCAGATCAATAATGAACTTGTCTGACCCAATTTGAACCCTTTTATTTTTTTAGCTTCTAACAGCCTGTATTTCATAATTTGACAGTGTACCCCAGAAGAACATTTTCTTTTATTTTTATCCTCACTTTCTGATAATTTTGTTGACTTTCCAGTAGTTCTTGTGTTATGAAACATAGCAAATAATCATTCCATGTTCAACCTCTCCATGCCACCCCTCACTTGACAGACTTCTCTAGTAGCTCCCCTTCAGCACCTTTGCACATTTCTAACATTCATAGTGTCTTCTCATCATGGAGCCATCTGGTAACTCTAATAATCCTCATGACTCTTCTCATTTTAGTTCTGCTATATACTATTTAAAACAAGGTGAGTAAGACAACAAGCAGTCTTCAAGCCATGTGCATTGGAGCAGCACAGAGTGACATAATGGGAACTCCTGTTTTATGCTCTGTTACCTTCAAAGTAAGTAAAAATATCCCATCTACTTTTTTGATCACTGCTCAGTACTGGGCTGATGTTTTCAGAAAGTTATCCACAGTGACTCAAATATCTATTTCCTCAGGACTAATAGCTACGAGTTATTTTTTTCCCCTACTTTGCCATCACTGTCATTAAATTTTCATCCACTGTTTGATCACCCAGTCATCCAGGACTGTGATACCCTTCTGCAACTTTGAACTCAGCGTCAATACGGATTGCCTTTAATAATCTGTACCAACCAAAAACTTTTGTCAACCTACTAGTCATGCTTTGTGAAGTCACTGAGGAATATATTGAACAGTAAAATCTAGTGTGCAAATACTTGTGGGAACCAAGTGGCAGCTTCCTTCAACAGTGAAGGCTCTCCATTATTTCTGTAATTTCCTACTTTCTAGTTTAAAATAGGGAGAATCAGCCCTTTGTATTTCTTAGGAATCTGCAGCGATTGTTTCGCAGAAGCTTTTGACAAAATCTTCCATCTGCATCACCCTTACCCACAAAGCTTGTAAAATCCTATAGACATTTCCACCAGATCCATGAGGCATGACTTCCTCAGGAAATAATGCATGTGGAATCCTACCCAGCAGAGCTGCTCTTACAGTTCCTCCTGATTTTGCCAGGTAAAAACATTAGATTTATTGCTCTATAGATTTTGGCATCACCCTGGAGCCTTTTTTAGGGTCTGAAGTTATACTGGCCATTGACTATTCCTCTGACACCAGATGCATTGCAACTAGCAAATTAGCAGTTTCATGCTGAGTTACTCCAGACCCATTTGATGGTTGCCATCCTGCCTTCATCTTACCTGTCAATGTATTGATTTGTTTCAAAACCTCTTCACTTTGAGATTGTTCTTAATCTGTTACAGGGGGCTCCTTCACCTTGTTCGTAATAAGCTGTATCATGCAAGTTTTTTCCTATGGTTTTATCTTTGCTGAGTATTCCTTCTACCTCTTGACCGTCTCACTTGAAGCTGCACTGAATTTCTGACAGACAGCATGGTTTGGATGTGTTTGAAAGTGCTTTTTATTAGCAACTTGCCTCTAGAACTGGTATTTGATCAATCTCACTGGTGATCTACTTTTCATTTGCCAGATTTTCCTGGCTTTCCCATTTGGACATGACTTTTGTCAAGTTCTAGTAGTTACCTTCACGGTCTGATTTAATTGGGCTGGGGTTTTTTGTGAGGTTTCTTTTCTTTTCTTTTCTTTTTCTAAGAGGCTTTCAGCAAGATAGTAGGCAGTTCTCAGTTTAATATAGTATCTCAAAAAGTCTCTTCGTGGCTTATCAGCATTTTCAATCTTTTAGCTTCTACTTTTTTTATATATATATATTGCTGCCCACATTTGAAGAAAGCTCGCTTATGAAGTTCAGCTTCATTAAAATGGACTTCCAGGTCATTTTTCCTTCCTGGCTTGATTTTGAATTTCAGTACATGCAACTGCTACATCCTCTTCACCACTAACCTCTCCACTTTCCACACAGGCTGTAAATTACTTGTCTCTCACTGTCCTTTTCAAGATATGTTCGTAGCATTTCTCTCCTTTAACCCATAATTATTTAGCCACCTTTTCCTTTAGGTAGTGGGGTTCCTGTGTACCTAATTAACTTGGAGCAATTGCTTTGAACTTCATGGCATCTATTAGTTCAGACGTGAAGAAGAGCTTTCAGATGACAGCTTGTCAATTTCCCCTCCCAACTTTATTAGATGGACTAATAAAACACAGGGCCTGTATCCACAAACCTTGACTTACACTGTCATCAGATGAATGGGCACTGCAGGTGGTCCCCACAGGGGCTGGCAGGGCAGGGCCTCACCGTCCGGGGCCCGTCCCACCGCCCCCAGCCAGGGAGCAGGCCAGGCTGGTGTGGAAGGATGGCTGGGGCAGCGCCAGCCCGGGGCATCAGGCACCTCCATGGGGAAGGATATGCCTGATGTAGAGGGTGTCTGCTCTGATCTGGAAAAACAAGTAGACGAGGCCTTCTACAGACAGCTAAAAGTAGCCTCACATTCTCTGGCTTTGGTCCTCACAGCAGACGTTAACCACACCAGTATCTGCTGAAGAGAGAACACAGCCTTGGAGGTTCTTGGAGAACATTGATGACAACTCACCGACCCAAATGATAAAGGATCCAGCAAGGAGAGGTGCTCTGTTGGACCTCACACTTACAAACAAAGAAAGGCTCACTGGGGATGTGAAAGTCAAAGGCTGCCTCGGCTGCAGTGACCAAGAGATGGTGGAGTTCAGGATCCTGAGAAGAGAGAGCAGGGCAAAACCCAAGATCAAAACCCTGGCATTTAGGACAACAGACTTTGGCCTCTTCAGAGATCCACTTGAAAGACTCCCATGGGATAGGACCCTAAAGGGAAGAGGGGTCCAAGAAAGCTGCTTGATATTCAATGATCATCCCTCTGCGCTCAAGAGTAGTCCATCCCAAAGAACAGGAAGTCAAGCAAAAATGCCACTAGGCCTGCGTGGATTAACAAGGAATTCCTGGCAAAACTCGGATGTAAAAATGAAGTATACAGAAAGTGGAATCAGGGTCAGGTAACCTGTGAGAAGTATAGAGACACTGTCTGAGCATACAGACATGGTTAGAAAAGAGCAAAAGCCACCCTAAGTTGCATTTGGCAAGGGATGTCAAGAGCAACAAGAAAGGCTTCCATAAATGCATAAGGGCCAAAAAGAAGACTAGTGAAAATATGGGCCTGCTGCTGAAAGGGGCAGGAGTCCTGGTGACACAGGACATGGACAAGGCTGAGGTGCTGAATGTCTTCTTCACCTCAGTCTTTGCTAGCCAGACCCGACTTCAGGAATCCCCGGGGACCAGGGGGAAGATGTACCCTTGGTAGAAGAGGATCAGGTCACAGAATACTTAAGCAAACTGGACATACGCAAACCCCATGGCCCCTGACAGGATGCATCCATGAGTAGTGCTGAGGGAGCTGGCTGATGTCATTGTGAGGCCACCTTCAATTACTGTTGAGTGATCATGGTGACTGGGATAGGTGTCTGAAGACTGAAGGAAAGCAAATGTCACTCCTATCTTAACGAAAGGCAAGAAGAAGGACCCAGGGAACTACAGGCTGTGTCTGATACCATTCCCCTCACTAGGCCTGATCTTGACCCTCTCCTTGGGTTTGATGTCCTGGCCTGACCTCGGCCCAGCCCCAGTACAGAATCACAGAATGGCTGAGGTTGGAATGCACCTCTGGAGGTCATCTGGTCCAACCCCCTGCTCAAGCAGGGTCACCTACAGCCAGTTGCCCAGGTCCATGTCTAGTTGCGTTTTTAATAAATCCAAGGATCGAGACTCCACAACCTCCCCAGGCAACCTGCACCATTGCTCGGTCACCCTCACAGTGAAAAAGTGTTTCCTGATGTTCGGAGGGAACCTCCTGTGTTTCAGCTGGTGCCCATTGCCTCTGGTCTTGTTACTGGGCACCACTGAGAAGAGCCTGGCTCCATCATCTTTACACTGTCCCTTCAGATATTTGTATACACTGATAAGAACCCCCGCTTCTCCAGGCTAAACAGTCCCAGCTCTTACAGCCTTTTCTCATATGTGAGATGCTCTAGGTCCTTAATCACCTTTGTGGCCCTTCGCTGGACTCGCCACTATGTCCATGTCTCTCTTCTGTTGGGGAGCCCAGGACTGGACACAGCACTCCAGATGTGGCCTCACCAGGGTGGTGTAGAGGGGAAGGATTGCCAGAAAAGCTGTCTGGCTGCAGTTCATGCACCGTTACACCAGCAGTGGCAAGGCTGTGGAGGGCAGCACCCTCTGAGGACAGGCGGGAGCTGTGTGGTGATAACGTGAAGGGGCCTTAGCCCCATAGCCCTGTATTAATGTCTCCCTGTAGGACCCCAAATATTTTGTTTGGAATTTGTTAGAGCCACCATTGCTTGTTACCTTTGTTATGTTTATGTTCTTTTTTTTTGTCCTGCTTTTTCATTTTTCAAATGAGAAATATATGCGTAGTGTTGAAGTTGTATGCTGTCATTCTTGCTTCTCACTTGATTTCTGGGGCCCTTGGTACTTCCATTGATCCCTTAACTTCCCTTCAGTCCCCCACAGCAGCCTAAAGTTCTGCACAGAGGCAAGCAGACCCTTTTCTTGCAGAAGGGCCCAACACTGAAGTTTCTGGGGATACTGCAGAAGGTCCTGCCCTGTTTTTTGCTCCTGACACAAGACCTCCACCAAGACTTCAGATGAGCAGAGGAGGCAGCAGAGGAGCAAAGCCTCCCTCCTGTTGTCCTTTGGCTGCCTGGCACTCAGCTTATCAAGGGCACATGGGAACTCCAGCTTCATATGAGTAAAGACCGAGACCCTCACTTACACCTTCACTGGTCGGTACCTCCAACACCAGGAGAGCAGCACTGGCTATAATGCAGCTGGATATCCTGATGCCAGCCATGACTCAGCCATTGTAACCTAGCTAGAGCCCATAGGTTGGCCTCACTACTTGACAAGCCCCTGAAGGACTGGGAAGAGAGCTCTCTGCTGACAGCGTACTCATGGGCCCTGCATACACCACTTGAAGATCCCGTTTGTAGTCCCCTCACAGGTGGGTCTCTGCAGGAGGTTCCACCACTTTGAAGGGACCAGTGAGTTGGACCACAGGGAGAAGGCAATTTTGGAGCATAGCCTGGCACATCTTAACTCCCTGTGCTGCTGACCTCCCAAGCGGTGGCACTGAAGCACATGGTGCTCAGTAGAGCACGGAGGCAGCATGTGTGTAACTCAGTGTGCATCACTGCTCAGGAACTGCAAGGCTCTCCTTAACTCCTCCAAAATAACACAGACATCCGCAGACAAAACAGTAGTCAGGAGTAATAAGGTAGCTTCAGAATATGCACTAAATGCAGTGTAAAATGAGAACATGAGCCTTTATCTGAAGAGAAAAAGAGGCTTAAGAGCAAAAGGGAAACATTTGCAGAGCTACTACTGATAGAAAGCATCTTGCTTTAATTCCTAGATTGAACACAAAGAACCAACTATAGTAGATATTTTGCTCTTGCAGAATATTAGTGGTTGAGGCATGAAGTTAGTCTTCAAAGGGAAGTGAGTAACATAAGTACTAACTGAAAAGCCAGCATAAAGCAGTATACCAAAAGGAAGACATGGGAAATCCTCACTAATGACATCCGAGGAAAGTGGTGAAGGAAGTATACGGCTGTGATACTAAGTCTGAGAAGGTCCCCAAAAGCAGATCAAATAGTCCACCAAGGGCTGGGGATTGTCTTGTATAGCACCATGGACTACGGACAACCAAAACCAAGAGCAAGGTCTGAATGAGGGAAGTCCTTCAGCTTCTGTGCACCCACCAGACTGAAAAAGCTTCCTGGTTTAAAACACGCTAGACTTTTTGTGTCCTTCCCTTGCTTGTGATGGTTCTCACATTGCTGCAGCTTCCAGGCTGACTGGTATTTGCAAGCAAAACAACAGGCATCACAGGCTTCTCGCAATAAATCAGAGTCCCTTATATTCCATAACATCAGCTTCCAGTTGGAGAGTTGCACTTTACTACTTCGCACTTTGAGATATGTTGACATTAAGGTAAGGTATTCTGTGGGTAAAATCCTATATGAATAAATTCTACAGGGTTTATTTGCCTGCGGTCTGAACAGAGGCTGCTGGAGCTGTTAAGGGGGTGAGAAGGAGACAGCAGCAATCTAAGCAGACGTGGTAGAAGTGTCACAGGACCCAGAAAAGACAGATTGCTATAGGCTTGGTTATAAAAGGTTTGAAGAACCACTATTTTATGCATGAGACAAAGCAAAATACTGGGCTTGCCTTCTACCTTTGTTTAATCTCCTTTCCATGTACACAAAGCAATTTCAAATACAGGATTTGCTTTTCATCTTTCAAATATTATTTCTGTTCGTCCAAGAAGCTCTTCCTCAAATGCACTGTATATCACTGGGGACCTGCTCCACACTCCAAATGTTTTTTTCATGTAATAAATACTTGACATTTAGAAAAATCGCTTCTAAATTTACACAGTGCAGAGCTCATGGTTTGAGATTACCCTCTAAACACCCTGAAGTGCCAGGCGCATAAATAAATATCTTTGCAAATAGATTCTCATTTATTAGTTTTGCAAGTGTATTTTCACTTCCTGGAGATGGGTGATTACTACAGGAGAAAAGAAGCAGCTCTGGTTTAAATTAAATAGTAAGAAAGTGCAGGAGGAAGGCCAGTAAAAAATGTTAAATTCTCTCATTGTTCTTTTGATTTGTTTTCTATCTTTGTAATTTAAATTTCATAATAATGGTACTACACATTAAAACTGTCCAGTTGTGCTTTATGTCATGGCCAACCAAGCATAGATCAAGCTGTGAAACAGCAGCAAGAGATAAACTGCAGTTTTTAGAGAGAGGAAAAGCTGTCTGTCTGCAGTTCATGCATGATCTCCATCATACAGATCATAAACGGATCTCAAGAAGTAGTGTATTTACCCCCATAACACTACTGGGACAGGACGAAGCATTGCTGTCCCCATTTTGAAGAGGGAGTAATAGAGGACTAAGTGCTTGGCCATAGAGAAATCAAGGCACTGCTCTCTACTCTTGCTACATGGAGATTAAAAAGAAAAGATCCCTACAAAGGCATCCTTCCCTCTGAACTGCAAAGTCTTGCCTCATTTGCAGGTGTGTGGAAAGGAAAGACAGACTAGACTCCTGATGGCCACAAATTGATTAGCATCCCTTCTTACTATCACAAAAGATCTGTGGATGGTGCCTGTGCTGCAGAGGCTGGAGTACTGATGCAGTCAATGGTGCCATGCAAGGATACAACCATAATCAGTGAGCAAGGTGATCCGTTTGTTTATTTTAGCTGTCAGAAACCTAAATCTCTCATTCAGATTGGCTCTCTGTTGTCAGTGGAGACATAACAGCACCATGGTGGATGGGATAAAGGTCTTGTTTCCAATAGTCCGCTGACTACAGAAGGCAGCTACGTCAGCCCAGATGGTTAGCCTGGAGCACGCTGTATAGGCCAGTCTCCTCTTCTGTACAGGCTGAGCCTTAGCAGCCAAAACCACAAGGGACCCAGGATCCTTGGACATGTGCTCACAGCCCTTGAGCCGAGGGCCTTCAACTCAGGGACTGCCTGTGTTTTTCCACGGAGCCTGTGAGTCAGTAGCAGCGATGACCATGATGATTACAGACTTTTGTTTTGGTCTGGATGTACCAAAACATTGTTTCTTGGCCGAGTCAACATTTAGTGAAACTAAAGTAGTTTGTCACTTTTTCTGGCAAATGGCAGATGAAGCTGTGTGGAACGGATTGAGTGTGGAGGTCCCTGTTAGCACACAATCATGCTTTTGCTACTGCTTACCTCTTTCTCTGAGCATTGATAGCCAGATTCAAGGAATATGCTGCCAGTCAAGCTTCATGACATCCTCTCCATTAATGTTGTATTACACTGAGAACTGGCTATTACTTACCTCCAGTTTTTGGTTCTCTCAGGAAGATCTAGCCCATACCTCCCAAAGCCCCTCAGACTCACAATTACTTTATGTCTTGCTAATGAATTTATCCAAGTGAAGCAGTGACAATCCCTAAGTGAAAGCAGTTTTACTTGCACTGCTAGACTACTGAACTAAGCTAAAGCCAAGGTACAATCAAATTAAACTATTTTTAATGTATCTATTTAGGGCTGCACAACAGTTTGAGTACACAAATCCAACAGTGATTTCAACAGTGAACATTTGATAAAGAGCTTTTTCATTCTGATTTACTTCTTACAACCGTGAAAATTGTTTCAGAGATCAAAGAAATTAAATTCACTATGTTTGTTATTCACAAAGGTACAGATTCTTTCAGAGAATCCTTATCAACCTGATCCCATTATATGCTATCTCTAAGCGATGTTACACAGTCTGCTACTTAGCTACTATTTCCCTGGTCATGAAGTGTAATGCCACAGGTGTAATGATCAGGTCATAGACAAGTCTATGACTTTGTATGAATAAGATAGATAGCAGCTCAGTCTGGGCTTGTACCTGCATTTCACCAGCACTGCAGTCCCTTAGGGTGAAGAATCAAACTGCAGACATTATGGCCCAGCTAGTCACCCCACGCTCTCTTTATAAACCAGGGAATCTAGGGCATGATTTATTGCATCCTGACGTGGATACCTAAAATAAGCCAGATGAATTATTCTCCACTTCTCTCCATAGACCATAAAGGGAACCTACAGTGATGACTTTGAACTACAGTGATGACACCCACATTCAGTTACATGAAGACCACTTTTGGCCTCAAAATGCACCTACTTCAGTTCACTGCTAGACTATACAACACTGAACTGCCGCGCTGGGCCACATTCCCCCCTCTTCTTTTTCTTTTCCCCTAGTCTGAAGTCACTTTGCAGTGATCTTCCATCTCAGCTGATCTCTTGCTGTCTGACTTTTGAAATTAATGTCCTCAGCAAATCATTCAGCTCCTGCGGAGCACATACAACACAATCAGTATAATTACTTCATGTCACACCTCAGTTGTCACTTCACTTTAATGGACTGTAAGTTAAGATGAACTTGGAAAGTGCTCTGAGTTAATGCTCTTAGAGTTTCTATTTTAGGTTCTTCTGAAAGTTGTTAAATATATTCAGAAAAAGAGATTTCATCCTTGAGATTATTATCTATATTATAGCAGAATGAATAGGACCAACAGAGTTCAGAGCTCTATGATTAAGGCACTGTTAAAAAACATTCAATGCAGATAGGGAAAGGGTAGGACAGGAATGATGGGACTGATCTAATAAGTGTAGGAGTTTATGATGTAGAAATTTATATATTAAGTAGTCACCCTGTCTATGAAGTAGCATCCTGTGCTTATGGACCATGGAGCTTAGCATACAAGTCACCCTCCCTTGAATTGGAGGCTGTGGTTGGCAAGATGAATGCCAGGCTGTTTCCTTCTGCCACCCCACTCAGCTTTACAGCAAGGTGAGATGCCCAACAACACTGGTAGACCTGTGTCACAGCTGCTAGATCTGCCTCCCACTCCAGCCCATTCAGTTGTTCAATGTGTCTGGCTTTTTAAAAGGAAGTTATTTTACACCAGCATTTGATGGAGAACTCTGTATTCAATGTCAGAGTACTGTAATCTCCCATTTTAGGTCACTGCCTCTGCCACTTAATAATCGCACCCATCTCATCCTTCCTTCGTAACATTTCTCCATGATGTATCATGCATGATACATGCGTGATGTATCTTAAATCTTGTCTCTTCTATTCCAATGCCTCAGAGAACATCATTGTCTTTTTTGGATCCAGCTTTGAAACCTTTCCTGAGAGCGTAACAACTCTGTATTTTGGAAAAGTAGAACCAATTCATTTAAAATCCAGCTAGGGTAAGAGTCCTTTTGCTCCTCTTTTATACCATAATCCAGCTTTAGGATATTTGCCAAGGCAGCATGCCGCCTAGCTCAACTCCTTCCTCTCCTACAGGTGATTCAGACCCATCATTCCTACCTTCCTGGCAGGAGTCCCAGACACCCAGCTGCTGACGGGACTGGGGGAGGATCGGTAGCAGCCTGCAGGCAGGAGCTGTGCCCCTGCTCTGTTAGAGGGCAGAGAAAGCAGGGGCTGCAGCCCACTCCCGGGGTCCTGCCTGGGCTTACAGCAGGTTTTCCACAATGCATTATTGTTCGAGGCAAAGTATCAGTTTTAGAGGGGCAGCTACTGAGTGTCTTTACTCTGTTACAACTCCACACATAATACAAGAGCAATTTTCGTCCTTACAAAGGAGATTAAAAGCTAAACAAAAAGAACTAATGCCCCTGCAGGCTTGGAGTTACACAAGCAGAACTGTGCTTAGAATTCAGTCAGATTATTTTTGCTCTAAAAGTCTCTCAAAATACCTAATAAAGTAATTTTGAAGATGAAAGTTATTCTAATACTTTTATCTTCTTCCCAGCACATCCAGCATTGCTTCCTCCAACGACAGTGGCAGGACATGAGCTTCTAGACTAATTCAGCTTTGCTTCCCTGTGCTGCAGAAGACAGACAGCAGATTAAATTCAGTCCTCGCTGGGCTCTCTCTTTTTTCACTTACATGATAAAAGAGTTTCAGCTGCACTTATATACTTAAGAGCTAATGCTTTCATTATGGTATCTCCATTAACCAGATGGCTCCATCTATCTGCCTGCACAGGCCATGAGACCTTAACACTCCTATTCACTATTAATTGGCTCTGGCCGCAGAGTGAGGGTGACACAGACACTTGATACAGGAATGGAAGAGGCAAGCTAAAACTTAGACGTGTATCTCAAAACTGGCACATTCAGATACCAGAACATGGGCATACCGGAATCCTTGAGGAGGAGGTGATCTCCCCTCTCTGTTTAAAATGCTGATGGTCTTCCTCAGCCCATATGCGTGTTTTCCTAGCTGATGGCTGTGATGTGGCCATGACCCCAGTGCCCCTAGCCCACCGCCATGGCTTTCAGCTTGTGGACTAGACTTTGGACATTCTCTTCTGGACTAACCCAGTGCCCTTATGTTGTAACATCTTCGCATGATGCTTTTTGCCTAACAGTATTTTGAGGCAGGAAGAAAACCTAACCTGGTCTCGGACAATCTTCTTGCTCCTGGGAAAATTCCTTCTTAAGCCCTTCTAACACCAGTGACCATGTTTCCCCCATGGCAGGAGTGCCATTTTCATGGGAGATGCTCTGCCTCTAGGAGAATGGTTTGTGCTTGGTGTGATCCAGAGGTACTACAGCTGTTTGACAGGCATAATCTCAGTGCATAACTGCTTCCCTCCCGCTCTGCTCTTGTCCAGCCAGCTTTTCCCAGACTGCTCCCCTTCCAAGCAGAGGATGAGGAAAAGGCAATGCTTTGTCTGGGGCAGTACTCACTTATTCTGTACCTGGACCAAGCAGTCCTAATCACCAGGCAGTGCTGCTCTTTCAACATTTAGCTGTTCATCAGCTAAATATTTGAGATGGCTAAGCTCATTCTAAGACACTTACTTTCCACAGCAGAAATCACACTTCTGCTTTAGAAACTGTTCAGATTACGAGGACACATTTGCATCTGCATCACTCATAGATGCAATTCCAGCTGTCAGCACAGCAAACAAAAGAAACGCTTTGGTTCTGATCATCTGTGAAAGAAAGACTCACTACAGGAAGGAGGGAGGCCACAAAGATCCAGATCTTAATCTTTGGGCAGAAGCCACTTGGTGCTCCGTGAGGCCAAATAAAACCTTTCAGTTCTAATCCTCTGTTCTGGCTGCAATAAAATTTGGCAATTGCAGTTCAGTCCCTAGAGGGCCCTAAAGGATAATAGTCCACATCACGAAACAGCTGCAAGTACATATTTGACTAGATTTGATGAGGCAATGAGCTTCAATTTGGAGAAGTCACAGTAAGCAGCACAGAAGCTATACGGCCTTCTGGCCAAAAGTAAAAAGTAAATGCTTTGAGGGAAAATGCTTTCTCTGAAATTCATCTGTTTGAAATTTGTTCACTGCAAGTATCTGTGTAAGTGACCAAAACCTATATTAAGAAAAAACATAAGCCACTAAAACATATCTAGAGGTCTACTAGGTACACATCTACTAGACATGTACTCACAGTCAGTACTTTGTATGAAAAACTTTTGCATCAGTGGTTTTAACATTTTCAGTTAATCACTGTTTTCAAAGCGTTCAGTTATTTTTAGAGATAGTTTTCAAATTTAATAGCTATTTTTAGAGGAAAATGGTAACAATTTTTGTTTCTTGTTTGGTTCCTTTCCTTGTTTGATTTTTCTTCAATAAATAATTAAAAAAAATATTTCAAGTCATTAGAATTAACAGAAGAAGATGGTTAATTGTGTTGCCATACAAGAACAGGAAAGACCGAAATTGCATGAAGGTATTATTTAAGCAATATGTATTTATACATGCACCAATGCCCCAACCCCCCATACCTGTTTTTAAGCACAGCTTGCTTTTTTCCTTGTACAGTTTTAAGGAACTGTCCATATTTCTACCGGCAGTTGCTAAAGCTACTGTAGAGAAATCAGACTACTGCATTTTGTATGCTGCTGTGCCTCAGAAGACATATTTTTGAGTGTTAAGTCTCAGGAATTCAAAAAAGAAAAAAAAAATCACAATTATGCCTAATAAGTCTTTATTTCCAAACAGAAACTGCAAAAATATTCTATTACAGAACAGGTAACAAGTGCCGAATTCTAAGTACGCGTTATAACAGTGAAACCGTTGCCTCCTTGACAAAAAAATCATTAGGCACTTAAAACATGAAAACAAAGTACAAATTAAATCAGCCATAACAGATGACTCAACAATACAAATTCATCTTGGTTTTCTGTAATAAAAGCACACACACGGTTGAGGGGCTTTCTGTGCCTCCTCCTAAATCCTGCGCAGGGACACTTCTAAGTTACGCTGCACACATTCTACTCAGACAATATCAAGTTCACATCTGAAAACATAAGTTCAGCACTGAGAGAATTTGAGAGAACCTTTTTGGAAACAGCAGTAGCAGAGCCTACACTAGCAGCTTCACACAGAGCTTGGCGCATGTGGAGGAGCACAATTATACCAGCTCCAAGGGGGGATAAGCTCTGCTTTGACAATTGCATTGAAAAGAATGGAACCAAAATGAATGAAAACAATACACATTTTAAGAGACAATGAAACCTCTGGGCAAAAGCTATCACGGAAACTTTATGCAATTACATTATGACACATGGAACAGTCTCTGAAAAGAAAAAACATGCATTTGCCATCCCTTAGGAGCAGCCCTGTGTAGAACCTCTCCACCTATCTCCTCACTTGCAGATCTTGAAATAAATCAGAAGCAGAGGTGGCCTCTTAGACCCACCTTAAAAAGGTAAATCTAAGCAGCAAGTGTCCCAATGACTAATGAAAATACATTCTAGAAATCAGTCAGATACCCTTAAAAATGATTTTGCATTGTATCACTGTTTTTTTAGGTGACATTATGTAACTTGCCCCGCAGTTTACTCTCATAGCATAAAATATAATGAATATTTTAAATAATTTTTATTAGATACTTAAAGAAAAGAATATTAAGAATATTAACATAAAGAATACATATGAAGCTACTATATAAAATGTGCATATAAAACATGCAGAAATGTCAGCTGATACACTTCAATTTCACAAGAATTTAAGAATGGGTTTGTACCATAAGCACTAACAATAAATACACCAAGAAGGAGGTGTTTTTAGGGAATCATCTCACAGCTGAGCCAAGAGCTCAGAAGCCTAACAGGTTGTTGAACTACAGACTTGCTGTGAAGAATCTCGTCTTGTCAGGGACTAAAGTGAATAGTGAGGAATTTAAAACCAGCAATATTGTCTTAGACTAGACTGTCCTGTCGCAACCATTAGCATGATTCACTCTGATGGCCTTACCATGATACCATGAATTCATGGTAGGATCATTAAATATTTCCATCATGCAATTGTCTGTTTTCTCCCTCACTGGAGAAAAGAGGGATGAAAAAAAGACAAGACACAACAGTACTAGGTGCAGCAACAAATGCTGATGTATTGCTGAAGCTACTCCAGGATTTAGCAAAAGACAGATTTGACTGTTTATTTGATGGCAACATGAGGATGCCACTCCTTCTTGTATTTAACAGCCAGACTGTTTTCATGCTTAAACCAGTATTTGCCAACACCTGCCACCAAAGGGCAGCTATTGCTCACATGCAGAGGTACATGAGCTCAGTTATCACACATCACAGTACTAAGTTTACTCCTTGGTCTACGGCAAACCCAAACTGATGTACTCCCATCGTGTTAAGCTCTTGTCATATTGCTTGAATTTGCTTGACACTGAGAGCGCACTGACAGGCTGCTACCCCAGCTGGACTAGTGCACTGTAACCCAGTAACCCGGGGTTGTTCCCCTGGTGGGCCAGCGTTCCCAGAACAGGAAGGTATTCTGAAATGCGACTTTATGAAAGGAGACCACTAAATAACAGCAATAGTTCCTTTGTTTAGTGGCATGCTGCAGATCGTTTCATGCTCTACTTGACCATTATGATAATTTAGAGCCAATTAAGAAATACTTTATGAAAATCTGAACAAAGCTTAATAAATATAAATCTGCCCACTCATTGTGCACTGTAGCTGAAAGGCCCAAATGATTTCTACAGAATACCCTGAGAGATCAGCAGCCTTTGAAATATGGCTGTCCAGAAACTCAGAGAATGATGATGTTCCTGCCTAAAATGACAGAATTCAAAATCAAGAGAGCCAGGCTTTATATGGTAAAAACACATCCCTTTGTCACTGTTCTCGGCTAGCAGACCTAGAGATGAAATAGATCAGCTGAAGTACCACAAGATGAAGGATTACCTGGCTGTGAATATTTCAAACTAAGATATATTTAACGAACAAGCTCATGTGTAAGAAGTCTACTGCTTCAGGGCATGCAATGAGTGGCTATCAGCTGTTTGAAATAAAGCTGTTTCAGAATAAAGCACTCCACAGAATATTCCTTGGGCTTGATCTCGCACAGACTCCTGTACACAAGTGGACGTGTGCTTTGTAGACCCAAAACTCCGTGGAGGAGCTACTGCACGGAAGTTCAGGATCTCACTCTGCAGATTTGTCACATGACAGTGAGCGACAGGACTGAGAAAGATCTCCAGGTCAAATGTTTTTTAAACCTAGGTTGCCATGTCAGGCTGTAGCTCCACCAAAGAGTCTGTGCAGGCTCAAGATCTAAGTGATCAATTAACCCAGACCAATTAACTGATCCAGATATCTGCACTGGATAAAATCAAATAATACATAACAACAGGAATATTTTGCCAGGAATTTGGGAGCCCACAGAAGGTGCTAGGTCACCTAGATCATTTAGTTTCTTTTCCTGAATCACACAGGACAGAGAATTGCATCTTGACTCAAGCATGGCAATACATCAGACATCTCACTACTGTACAAAGGAAAGAGAACCAAAGTGAGACTAACTGGTCTCAAAACCGCCAGACCTTGCACAGCTCTGTTCTCTGCAGATGCTGTTTGAAGTGCTGGGATTAGCAGAGACTGAAAGCATAGGCGTGCTGAATAACGAGCAAGTTTATGCAAGCTTACTGTCAGTGAACTGAGAAAATAGTATTTACAGTCAAAGCTTTTTTTTAGTTATCATTTCTGAACCTGCTGGTGGTGAACAGCTTGTTAAAATGACTGTAATGGGGAAGAGAGAAGGGGGAGCAATAATCAACCAGTGTAGGTACCTAGAGTCCTTAGTGTAGATACCTAGAGTCCTTAAGCACCTTCTGTCACCACAGGGAGAGATGGGCTCCTGCCCACCAGAGCAGCTGCTGTGCTGCAATCCCCCCTTGCAGGAGCCCATCTCTCCCCTCTGGCCACGGAGGCCCCCAGAGATGTGACCTTCCTGAGGTGACCGAGGTTTCAGGGGACCACTGGGCCTGTCCAACAGCCAACACATAACAGACGGCCCCCATTGTGTCCTTACAGTCCCACCTGCATGGTCTCACCCACTCCTTTGCTTGACTCTGAAATTCCTCTGGCTCTGTTGGCATGAACCAGTTTTCTCTTTTTGTTGCCATGCTAGGTTTTTGCTGGCTCAGTGTGTCAAAACAGCTCAGTGGAGGATCAGACAGGAGCCGGAGATGGCACGAAGGAAGGAGTGCAGCGCAAGAACGAGGACTGGACTGCGTAGCCAGCCATTACAGCTTAAGTCACTGTGGAGCTACAGCCCAAATTTAGCACCTCCAGTTAGGCAATGTAAATATCCCACCATGCTGACTTCCTTGTGATGTAAACCAAGCCATTTGAAATATGTTTTACTATGCTGCAAGCATAGCAGTGTTTGATTCACAGCCATACAAACTCCCTAACAGACACTAAACAGGACTACATAAGGCCCCACAGGGGGAAGAGAAATAACCAACTCAAGGCAGCACTGGATCCTAAAGGAAGATGCAACATTAAAGATTCAGAGGAGAAAAAGGAATAAAAGCAGCCAAGCAGGCTTTAATCTAATGATGATGTGAAGCAGTCATGTGCAAGGACACTGTCAGCCTCTGCAAAGGTACAGTGGAACTATTAGCACGTTGTCAGTGTTTCTATCTTTAGAAAACTATTTAATCTCAATATTCATTCCACAGCATGTGACAGCATTGGAGGCCCACAAACCCTAAAAATTATTATTCCTCATGTGAAGTAGAGGGAATGAAAGGCCCTTCCTAACCTTTGGTCAAGAATCCTTCATAAAAACTGCACTTGGCTCAGTCTTGCCAAAGCGTCATAAACATCTCCAGCGAGGTACAAAATCCATTTATTCATCATTAACCTGGCACAGATGTAAAATAAACAAGAAATCACAGGTGTAAAATAAATAAGAAATTGCAGATGTAAAATAAATGAGAAATAATTTATTCAGCTACCTGAGAAAACATCCACTCCCACAGTGAGTGTACTTCAGCAAGTCTTGATCAATCTGACTGTATCCTGTCACACAGAAATACCGCTATTAACTTGCCCAGCCTGTAAACAAATTAACACGATCTAGCCACCAAGCACACAGCAGCAGTAGCTATAATAAAGCCGAGTACAAGGTCTGTGCTTCTGTGGAGTGAAGTAGATGCAACTAACAGCTCATAGTAACTTCATGTCTGAAGCAAGGCCTGAGAAAGCTACATTAAAAATAGGTTCTTAATCTAAAGTCTAATAGGGTATATTTTTATTCTATGAGGAGTTAAGAGTATTTGTAGATAGGAAAGGTTAACAATTCCTCCATGTATTTCTTGTCAGTCCTGTGCTCCACACAAATCACTGTCAGCTTTGAGACCATAGAGGATCAGGTCTTCAGGCCAATGGCAAGTGTAAACTTCACTGAAACAGCGCTAAAAAGTCAAAGTGTCTGTCCATGTTACAGAGCTTTCTGTTTGCTCTCATTTGTGCGTGCTACATCACTGTCCTTCAGTTAAGACCTCTTTTCATTAAGGAAACTAGAATAGGTTTCTTCTTTTCGGCTAAACTGCTCTTAAAATGCATTCCAATAACCTTTCCATTTATTAACACGTGTGTTATAAATAACATGGCTGCACAGAAATAGTCCAGACACACAATAACTTCAGCTCTTTACAGTGTGTCATGGTACACTGTATATACATTTATTCACTGAGATAATACAATACTGTGCTAACTAACAAACGCTTTTGAAAAACATTGCTTCTCCACTGCAAGTAAATTTCATTTTCTCCTCTCCACATCTTCTACATACACACAGCCAGGTTTTGCCACTTCACTCATGCTGAGTAGTTCATATAATTTAATCTGAGCAACGAATGATACCCTTTGCATCATCTTTACATACACACAAAGCACTTGCAATTGATCTGGATACAATGCAAGATCCTCTCAGTCTCCAAAAGATGTATGAATTTTTCCAAGTCAAACCATGTAGCTGCTACACAGCCAAGATCATCTCATTGCACTAAACTAGACTGGAATAAGTTACAGTCCTTGCCTGAACACAGGTGCGTCTTTGTCTCTCTGGATGAAATATGATGTGGTTCACCCCAACCTAGGCTGTTTGCATCACCCAAAGGACAACTACATCACTTTGCACAGCTTCCAGCTACAAACACTCAGGGACAGTCTACGTGAGTGATTTATGGCATAGGAGGAGCTCTTTTGGGAGCAAATTTGTCTTTGATCTATAACTAGGGTCTTGCAGTAGGCAATCATCCATAACACTTGTAACATGGATGCAGGGTCTTGCAGCAGCCAGCTCTCTGCACATGAGCAGCAGATGCCTGTGGCCAGAAACTGGCACAATTTCACTGCTGGTGAAGACAAAATGTGGATGTGTGGTGCTGGAACCACACAGATCACAGTAAATCAAACCTGTGTGCTCGCCTCTTTCAGTCACCAGCTGGGAACACAGATGTACCCATCAACTCAATTCTGATGACTTTGTTTCTGTTAAAAGCCCTACTGATATTCAGAGGTCCACTTGTGTATTAGTGGTGTCATTCGATGCCCCAAAGCCCTATCTATTTTTTAAAAACTTTATTTTCAAAAATTGACTTTATTGCTGATATGTGCAGCCAGGATTTATGGATGCTTCTGCTTGGGTAGGAGTAGTATTGGATTCTGATACCATTATCTTGGAAATGGATCAAGATGATGAATGTGTCTCAACTAACAGACCTAGAACCATAATGATTGATTCTAATACTTTCAGGATTATTTATGTCATTATAAAACTGCTGCAAGGTAAGCCTTCAAATATTACAACAATATAGAAATGCTCTTATGAAGTATCAGTTTAAAAGTTTTTTTGAACCTTATTTTATAAGGCTCAATTCATTTAAGTAGGATTTTTTTTGCACATATAATCCTCAATGAGTGGAATATTGAATGCTCTTTAGATCAGTTGGTTGGGGATTTAATGCTACAGTGGCAAAAGGAGTTTTAGTAAACAAAATACTCGATAGTATCTGACTGTAAGAAGGACACTCTATCTTTGAACCGATCATTCAATAGACTCTCAAAAAAGCCACTGAAAGTCTTCTTTTAACAGAAACTGGTTATTAAAAATTTGTTTGGTTTGGTTTGGTTTTTTCCTTGCAGTAAAACATAAAAGCAATAACTTACAAGCAGCCATAGCTAGGGCAACAACTGCTTGTCATAGCTCCTGTAAATGTTAATGTGATTCTTTTCATTGGGCTGATATTTCACTTTCTCTTGTTGCAGGATGTTGCTCCACAGGTATTCCTGGACCATACGGAAACTGAAAGCACAAGAAACTGCATGGGTTTTAAATTAAGTGACTGTAGGTTCTTTTCTCATATATCCTGGTATAGGAGAAGAGCTTGAGGTTGATGTAAGAGGAACATTCTTCTAATAATGCTTAGTGTAGTTTCCTTATCTGTAGTCACATATTGATACGACAGATGTTAGGTGAAAAAGAAATAGAAGAAATGATAGGTTTGGTACCTATCATTTTTCTAATGAATGGCCCATCTCATACATCAGCCGAGATACAGAGCTGGGATTGCAGGAATGCCTGCAAAGTCATGCCCTACCAGAACTCTGGGGATTGCAGCATGGAACCTAGTTTATTGTCCTCATTTGGAGCTGAACTGGACCTTAGACAGGAACACAAGCAAGAAGAGGGGTTTAAAAACAATTATACAGCTCTGGTCCTTCAAACACTTGTTCACAAAATTAACATCATTCACATGAGTGATCCCATTAAATCCACAGCATTATCTATTGCCCGCAAAATGAAAGCCCATAAACCACTTGACTATCTCTAACCTGAGGGATTTTTTCATCTGTGCACCCTGGGACAAACTAAGAATGACATAGCTCTGAATTAATTACTCCTCTTCTCATCACCTTTCTCACGTAGACAAATGCTAGTGTTTACAGGATCAAGTTCTCAATCAAAAATGTTCACTGCCAACTCATGCAGCTACCATACAGAGCCTGTATCACGTGATATTAACAAAACCAGAGAACTTATGTAAAAATAGTTTAACGATACTTTAAGAAGCAAAACATGATGAATGTGCATATTGCCACCATCCTGAGATTGTGCTTTGCTATAATTGAACCAATAGTCAGGAGTTTCATAATTTCCCAAATAAATGTTATTTTGTATTTAAAAAAATGATTGCTCAAAATTCAGAAATGTAGCAGTCACTGTGTGAAAAAATCACTTTCTTTTCTCCCCAAGTGTAAAATATTTCTCTATTGTACTAATGCAGTTTAATGGTCACAAAATCACATCAGATCAAATCCAACACCGAACTGCTGAGATACACACAAATTGTCTCCTTAGGATCATCACCCTGGAATTAAAACAATAAAATATGTTATTGATATTTCTTGTATAGTAGGAAAACTGCTTGTTCTATTCAAAATAAGCCAATAGCTTAGTCTTCTGTGTATGCATTTCACCTTCTGCATCTGTTTTTTCATCCTTATTTCAGACTGGGAGTCTGTGACATTTATTATACAGCATCACAGGCTCACAAAATTCTCCTGGGTAAGCTAAACTGCTTGTGCCTGATCTAGCTCAAGCATCTGCTCTTTCTAAAGGAGGACTCTTCATTTGAATACCCCCAGAACTTCTCACACTTACCCCACCTGCACCACCCTCTTCAGGCTTCCTAAGCTAACCAAGGCTGGGTGTAACAAGTATCTTCTGCTAATCTGAATATGGATACGTTCTAAATTATATTATTTTACTCATATTTTGAAATACCTAGAGATTGAAACTATTCTGTTTCTTCAACAGGCTAGTTCTGCTGTGGAAAAACAAAACAAAACCAAACAAAACCCTTCTAGATCTGTAAATACTTTTTCATTTGATTTGAAATCTAACATAAATTCTAATTTGATTTAATCTATATTTTTCTATTCTGGTGGTTTTTAACTAAACCAGAAGCAACTTATCTCCACTTGTTTCATTACTGACATTATTCTTAACACTAAAACTTAGTTAGTGGCTGAACACATGAGCAAAGTGTGTGCTTAAAGCTATATGGCATGGGTACTAAAGCAGAAGACCTTTCTTTCAATTGTTGTATACATCTAATAATTTTACGCTGCGTAATATTTGCCCAAGTCAAGGATAGGCTGAAATCTGTCTGCCTGACAGGAATCCAGAGGTGTCCTTATTTTCAAAATGTGGTATCATTTTTCTCAAGGTAATTAAAAGTGAAATGTGGGGCAGTTCATATTTCTCCAGCTACATTGAGACGCCACAAGCATAGAAGAATTTCAGCAGAATTTAAGCTTATGTTGGTATCCTACTGTTATAAATAGGTTATTTATAACAATTGTATTTATAAATAGGTTATTTTTAACAGTATTTATCACTTATTTGGATTGCAGCAACTTTCAAGGTTAAAAAAAAGATCACACACTGACAGAGTTTGGAACAAAATGGTTCTCTGATGTTAATTCCTGAGCAAGTAAGCAGGCAGCCCCCTGCTTTACAGGATGCTGCCCTACTAGCTCCACCTTGAGTGGAGGGCTACACTGCTGCTGTCTCTGTCAGAAATAGATGGCTTTTAATCATCTGGTTGGAATTAAAAAGCCCAGACCCAATATTTACTTTCCAGGTAAGATACACTCACCCTCAGTCGAAGTTTCAGCAGTTCTTACTCCCTAACCACCAGCACACCTCTGCTCAACCTGTCCTCCTTCAGTCCCTCTGCTCGGACAATTAAACACTACTCTCTTCCCCAGGCTCAGGGAGTCTCAGTTTCATTCTTTCTTTCTATGTTATTTTCTGTTGACTAACTCCTCTGAGCAGCTGCTTGACGTTACTGTGCTGTATATCAAAGCAACACATACTCACCTTCCCTGCTGTTTCTTTCTAGCAAATGTAAAACCTGAGGGATTCTTGGTCAGACAAAATTTGCATTTTAACCGGGCTTCTGGGCAATGAAAGTTTTGCCAGCCTGATTAATTTATCATCTGACAATTTTTCTAATCAGATTTTTCTGTCTATTTTTAAATATGGATCAGGCCATTTCCCCTCCTTGAACCTATGTTTACTTGAAGCTAATGACATGCCCTTCAGGCTTATCAGGTTAAACCAATGAACAAACAAGACTTCCTTCAGCTGCAGGCCATAGCAAAAATGATTTGGTAATTTAATACAAAATAATAAAGATCATTATTTTAATTGCATTTCAAGATTTTGCTGATGTCTCATTTTCCATTTTACCATCTGTGATAGGTATGCATCTACTTTAGCAAAGACATGTACATGTCTGTTGAGCATAATCATAAAGGTGCAGGAGCGGATATTAAGGCAGATGGAGTTTCCCACATCGTTCAGCACAAGCTCTACAGGGCTCTCATATCTGACAATTCTCTCTATCCAATAAGAAAAGTTCACCTTTACAATGGCAAGGATGGTGTTTAGGAGCAATACTGCCAAAATGATTCATTGGGATGCAGTTATGCTCTCCCCATACTGTTCCAGAACCTGCTACCTGCTTGCAATATAGGTGCTTGCAGAAGAGCAGCTTCCTTCACTTCTTATTTACAGCAGCAACATTTTGTGTCCCAGTAATCTGTGAGGGAAGTTCTGCCCGAGACTTCTGTGGGCACCCAGTGGTGTAAGGAACCTTCAGCTACACACTAACAGGAAACACCGCGGAGCAGGGAGAAGAACATAAAAGGGAAATTAAAAAGAGAAAGGAGATTGTTCAATTTTTAGAAAAGGTCATTTTCAGTGAAATATAGTTATTATAGAATTTCAATTATCTCTAATAGTTGATAATAGTAGTAGAATGGTAGCTCATACTGAAAGCATTTAATTTCTTTGGTTTTAAAGGGCTTACTTTTCTCTCTGTAAATGTAAGTGTAAATTAGGGCAGCACAACTTATCCTTCTCGTTGTTTTTTTCTTTACAGCTTACTTTGCTAATTTGGCCACAGAAGTGCTTTTCAGTCTGTCAAGCATGGACAGCATTAATTAACCCATACAGATGCTTAAACATTTTTGTGGCTTCTATCTGGTTCTTTCTAGATTAAATATTCATAAAGAGCTGCCTTTCATTTTCTTAGCTGGTGTAGTTACTACAATTAAAATTACATGGTATGTCTCCGGCGATTTATATTATAGGAAGAATAAATACAATTGAAACCGCAGGGTATAAATAGCTTAGCCACTAAGAAAAATACATTATGTATTTCTTAACCTTTCCAATATGCTGCAACTTTTTTCAAGCAAAAAAGCATATCTCAGCCACATGAAACTGCATACACATACACCTCCTCCTAGATCATCTCCTTCCATGGACTAGGAGAATGGATTCACTAGATGACTTCTAGGTCCCTTGTCACATGTTTTATATTATTCTAATTTTATATGAAACCAGTTTATTTTTCTATTTCTTCAAATAAACTGATACTGAATAAAATTGTGCCTTCTTGGTACTAGCAATCTGCTAGTTTAAAACTTAGCAGTCTCTGACAATGAACCAACTGTGAATGTATCTTTGATAGCATGTTTTCTAAATACCACCAAAGGATATTTTCAAATACATTTCAGAACCTAGCCAGAAGAAAAGCCCTTAGCTTTTGAACTTAAAATTTCTGGCTTGAACAAGATGATGCTATTTTAATTTATTTAACTTGAGTAATACGGTCATAAGATTACACCAGTCCAATTAAAACGTATTGTATACAATGGCAGTTCTACTGTACATTTCACTTACTGTCATATTAACTTGAACCCCCTGGAAAAATAGAGTTCTGTGAAAGGCAAATCCAACAACAGTATTGTGAGCTGGGGAATTTCTGAATTAGCTTAAAAGATGAAGAAGTATTTATACAAATTGATCTTACTTTGTCAACAGGGCAAATCAAGATTGAAAACATGCAGACAAATCTTTTCAAAGTCATCTGTAATCCGTACGTGGTAAATTGGCTCAAGGTCAGAGGCCAGACTCTGTGCTGCATTTCTCTGAGGCAATACACAGAAGGTAGAGGTCCAAGGGGGATGGGACAGTTAGAAAGGACAGAGCAAAGGGAATGACACTTCATCCTATATTTGTAACTCCCAGATTCTGAGCTGCCTCAAGGTAAAATCCTCAGCAAGATCTGCTATAGTGTATGGCAGCTTCCTCACTGCTGTCCACAAGCTGTTCCGCAGCCCTGGGCTGCGAAAGCATGCTGCTCTAAACTTATCTTTACCTAACAAGAGGGAACAAGGGCGCATACGCATGCTACTCCTTCATGGGGCAATCTTAATCCTTACTTTGGTCTCTGTATATATCTGGAAAGGCTGTGCCAGGATTAGGTGGCTTCTCTTTGTCCTGGTCTCGGCTGGGATAGAGTTGATTTTTTTTCCAGTAGCTGGTATAGTGTTATGTTCTGGATTCAGTATGAGAATAACATTGATAACACACTGATGTTTTCAGTTGTTGCTAAGTAGTGTTTAGACTGAGTCAAGGATTTTTCAGCTTCTCATGCCCAACCAGCAAGGAGGCTGGAGGGGCACAAGAAGTTGGGAGGGGACACAGCCAGGGCAGCTGACCCAAACTGGCCAAGGGGATATTCCATACCACGTGATGTTATGCCCAGTATATAAACTGGTGTGAGTGGGGGTGGGGGGATTGCTGCTCGGGAACTGACTGGGCATCGTTTGGTGAGTGGTGAGCAATTGCACTGTGCATCACTTGTTTTGTATATTCCAATCCTTTTATTATTATTGTCATTTTATTATTGTTATTATCATTACTATTTTCTTCCTTTCTGTTCTATTAAACTGTTCTTATCTCAACCCAAGAGTTTTACTTTTTTTTTCCCGATTCTCTCCCCCATCCCACTGGGTGTGGGGGAAGTGAGTGAGTGGCTGCGTGGTGCTTAGTTGCTGGCTGGGGTTAAACCATAACACTCTTGTAGATCATAGTATGTGACTGCCCTTAATAAAGCAATTCACAAAGGAGGCTGGTTTGTGGGAATTTATACCAAACCAAACATAGGTTGGTGGAGACACATATCTGAGATAAGGAGGCACTACTGTGACTGTGAATTATGATGATAATATGTATTTAGCTATGCTTCCCATCTAAAGTTCACAATTAGAAAACATTTCTCAACCCTGTGGTACATTATATTTATTCAGGAAACTCCAACCTTTCACTTATTTATGAACACAACTTCACTGAGTGTAAGATAGAAATGTCTCTCTAAGGAAGAACAGACCCACACTGTTCCCAAAACAAGTTTTCCCTTGACACATTATTTGGATAAAGACATTTTATGCGGTAAGAATGTGACCTACCTTTTTAGTCTGATTCACATTTACCAAACTGCAACTTCAAAATGCCTTTGCCATGAAGCTGAAGGATCTGGTTGTATTCTTTGGGCATTGCATGGAAACCTGGTTTAGGCAGCTGGTTGTCGTAATAGTGGTGGCTAATTGGCATCTTCTCTGTGGATTTTGAGAAAGGCCAGAAGCCATAGAGCTTCACATTCTCACACAGCTCAAGAGCAGCACTAGTGATCATAAAACCAGATGATAACCGGTAGGCTTTCACACCCTTAGTTCTCCAGAACTGGGCAAGACTTTTCAGATAAGTGGGGTGAAAAAATATTGCCCTTTGGGTTGCTTTGAACTCTTGCAGAGTGTGATATACTTTAAAAGAAGTGGCTGTGTTGCTTCTGAAGGAAAATGCTGGCAATAAAAGAAAAGCATCTCCATAGACCGCAATGTTCTCCAGAAATTCTGTTTTCTTTTCATTTAGTTTGTTGTATCTGCAAAGTACATTTTAGGAAAAGAGTGAATGGAATGTACTATTGATATAAATATTACAGACCAAACCAGCACAACTGCACTTGCATATATGAATTATGAACTCTGCTGCATCAGTTCAGCCTGTCTACATTGCAAATTTATACCAACCTGTTATATGTTGTCACATGTGCAGTTATGAAAATCTGACTTTATTGTATAATAAGAACACACTTCATAGGATTGAACTGGCAACACGGGAGCTACTGAATTCACTGCTAATGAGACCAGGACCTGTTTACAGAATTGATCGATTCAAGAAATTTCAAAGGAGAATGCAAAAAAAAAATTCCTATTTATACTTTCTCTGCTTAAAAATACATGCACTATGGTATGTACTGCATGTGTTTGTGAAATGTGTTTCTTACGTCAATAGGTATATGATAACCTCTCTTCAAAATCTGGGTGTCTGCTCTGTGTGGAAATACAAGTATGCATGCGAGCAGTCTTGGAGTGTTGAAGATTAGTGTGTGCTCAAGTTTTGCAGGGTCTTACTTGCTTCTGGTATGCTTTTAAAATAGCATGTCTATTTATCTCCTTTGACTACAAAGGGAACACATGGAGATCTGTAAAGACTTAGAGATCTAACTTCACAAATGAAGGGGATTTATCCTCACATTCTTTGGTTCTCCAACAGCCAGGAAAGACACTTAGTTCTCACCATTGGATAATTCCATGCTCCCAAATATTGAAAAGTGAATTTCCAGAGTTATCCAAGAAGTGATACAAGACACAAGAGGGTCACTCAACTTGTTTCCTCTATAGATCTGAGTTGTCTGAATCACCTGAACATATGGTGCTCACACCCCCTTTGGGATTCAAAGCACTGAATCCTCTTTTGTAGGTAGTTTTCTATCTGAGCAGTGTATTTTCACCTTTTAAAGGCTACCAGAGCCCACTTTTCACAAATGGCTCCAGCAGAAACTGGAAAACTTGGTTTCATTTCTCTTCACAACTTGAGTAGGTTCAAACCCTCTTCTCATGCAGCACTTCAAGACAGAGGACAGCAGCCACCGCCATTTCCATTCAAAACCCTCACGGAGAAGTTATCAGTTACTTCTTGCACAACTGAACTCATGCAAGGAGTGATACACCCCTTCTCAGCCTGAAGGGGTTTAAGCTTACAGCTTCTGCTACCCAGAAAAGTACTATTACCACCAGACTCTGAAACAAAATGAATGAGAGAGACTCAGCCCCTCCTATTGATCTTGGGCCCCTGTGCATGCAAGAGTCACACAGCCAAAAAAAGCAAGAATTGCCTGAGTCTATGTCTAGGAAGCGTGGCTGAAGGGTGAACTTCTGGCCTCTACTCCAAGAATCTTCTCTTTTTCTACTCAGTGTAAAGTTCATAAAGAGCCTTCAGGACAGAATTCAGATCTTCTTCTTCCTTAGCTGGAAACCTGAACAACTCAACCTCGTCTTGTTTTCCTTTCCAGCTCTGCTACTGTAGGGTGCAGTGTAGCCCAGCTCCATTAGGAAACGTAAGAACCTTGCTTCTTTCTTCCAAGAGAGTTCACCTACATTATACACCCTGACTGACACAGTTCAAAAGCTGATTAACCTTAACAATAATAACATTGGACTAACCCAGTACCCAAACACAGAATTAGAAATTAAAGTGAATAAAGTCAGAATAAAGTCTTCTGAGAGAAGAAACAAACTTAGTTCTGCTAAATGGTGCCAAATTGCTTCCTGCTACTCCTTCAAAAGCATTTACAGTGTTCTCTGAATATTTAAATAATTAATTTTTTAAATTCCTAAAGTCTTCTCATAATCTCATTTTGTACTCATGCAGGTTTAGCTCCTGTTTCCTTCAGCGTAACTCCTATTAACCCTAGTGTGGTTTAATTTGGCTAAAAAATGAGTGCAGCTGTGGCAGAACACTTTGATCAAGCCCAGACAAATTGTGCATCAGGTCAGTAGTCACCAATAATGCTGAGTCACCAGACAGTTTTCCTTCCTCATATTCTTGTGCAACCCCACTAACATCAATGAGCTAAATCTATTTTTGGGAAAGCAATAATTCATCTTCATTTAAGTCAAAAAGGGCTGGGTAAGCATAGAGGTAGTTAGTACTCACTGCAAAAAATCAAGTTCTATCCTTGAATCAATGACAAATGCCTGTTAGTCATTTCTATGCTCACTGTACTTTTTCCTTCTTCCTTTAAAGGAAAAACAGAAAAAAAAAAGCTTTGCCTGGTGTTGTCTATTTGACAAATACAGATATGACAGACAATAAGATACAGTAAGATCAGTAAGCAGTAAATAACATACCACAGCAGTCCTTTTCGTAGATAAGCTGCAGTTTCAGCCTGCTGAAGATGTCAGATTAGTCAGCCTGGCCTTATTTGATTTTCTTTTTATCAAGCAGGTGAAAAAAAAAACTTTGCTGAGAAAAAAGTGTGTGAGCAGCTTTCGTATGGTTTGAGAAAATGGATTACAGAAATTGGGCCTCCATTCAGGAAATAGCCTTCATCAGAACAGCCTCTAAGCACATTACCTAAGAACATGTGCTTACAGTCCTACTGATAGAGTCGGACACACATTTCCAAGCTTTCCTGATTTATGATTACAATTCCTTTCCTATGCTGGGGTCATGAGGGTCATGGGGGGAAAAGAAGAGGCTTGGCCTTGCAATCATCAATTTTACTCTGTCATAAATTGTGGCCTGGTGCCAACCAAGGCACTTGCTAATCTGGGTATTTTTGACTCCTTTCTGCTACAAAAAAGGCCAGGTTTAACAGATTTCTGTTTAGGCTGGTACGTATTTTACATGGGAACTAAGGCTTAATGAAGTAATCTGCATGCACTGCTCTCTGTGCCGGTATCCCAATGGATTTCCAACAAAATCTAAATCATGTCAAACAATTATACAATATAGCACAAAACCAGATTTGCAGTAGTACTTACTTCTGAGCTATGATACTCGGATTAACAGTCACAAGGTTTGTTTTATTGCCAACATCTTTGCTAATGCTTCCCATGGTTGGAGGGAGGTTACACCTGTAATTGAGAAACATTTACTTAAACAGATGCGCACCAGAAATGCTTACAGTTATTATTTGCGAATTCCTCTCCTGTGCAATGACACTTTCCCGTCAGCTCCCAGGGATATCTAAGCACTTTACAAATATTAAATAAGGCTTACAGCACTTCTAGTAAAAATACTTAATCTACTGTACAGATGGTTAAAATAGGGCACAGAGAGCTCATTTTCATAAACCGTCTCACAAATCAGGAGCAAAGTTAATATCCCCAAAGGAGGTATGAATACCCTATGTTAGCCATTAGGAAATATTGCTCCTCCTGCCTAAACAATGCGTTTCTTCTGAAAGCCTTCTATTATGTCTTCTAACAACAATGGCATAACTTGCCCAATTGCAGAAACGGTTGTTTCTGGTAAAGAAAGGTAAAGAAAGCATTTTTTAAAACTCAGTCACTTAGTAAATTTAGCATCTCAGTATGTAGATTTCCCATTTTTATTAAGATATCTAACTGGAAAGACTTTGGTTTGATTTGTTTTTTTTTTTTAATTTGAAAAGCCCAAATATTAGTCAAAAGTAGGAAAGCAAATAAAATCCAGCAGATTGTGTGATTCGACATCACTGAGAGAAGAACCTTCACTCTGTTACTCTGTTCCCTTGCAGGAACTACAAAGTGTGAGACATGTACTCGGAGAGTGGGCCAAATTACACTCTGAGTATGCCTGGTTTTCTCCACAATCTGTAGAGGGAGCTGAAAAAAACTACTTAAATTAGATGCCTAATAGAAAACAGAAGGTGAGACAAATATCGGGGCAGTTAAATAACTGCATTAGTGAGCCAACCTAAGGCTAAGTAAATCCTTTGTTAAACCAGAGGTAAAGGTAAACATGTGACATTTAATACCAGTCTTTCTTATTTCAATTTCAGGGTTTTCTTTATTCTCTTCTCCTGATTAAAAAAAAAAAGAAAAGAAAAGAAAAAAAAAGTTCCCTCTCCTAAAGGATGTTAAATGAACAGAAATTTCAGGTTCTCAGATAATCATGTTTCACATCACTGGCAAGGTATCTTTGCAATCATAGATCATACATGTGTCCATATAGTCCTCTGTACTTAGGAAGTAGCATTCTGAAATCTACAAAGCAGAAAGAGTATCCTTAGAGAGGCAGAAATAAAGAATTGTCAAGATCCTTCCTCATTGCTACAAACTGGCATTGGCATGCTTCCAAGCCTGCCAAGTTTTCGGTAAGGCGAAGCAGCTCTTACCTAAACACAAAGTCAGAATGATCGATTTCAGCTCCACAACTGGAATTTTTCAGAATGCCTCCATTTCCAACCACAGCACAGGTCTTGAAGGGGTAGACTGAAAGAGGAGAGGACTGCAAACAAATAAAAAGATGCAGCCAATGCCTTATAAATCTTTTGATTGTTTCTTCACGTCTTTAGTCATTTGTCCTTGCAGGTTTAATCCGGTAAATCCCAGTGAAAGCATTCACCATTTAGCAGACAGGGTTGCCAGGCCTGGACAGCCAAAAGCCAAAAATAGGCACCAACAGACTGAGAGCTGCTACTTCTGTCATCAGTACTTTGAGGGAATAACACTGGATTGTTAAAACTGGACGAATATCTTTTAAATACACTTAACGTAAAAATTACCTAGTAGTGGACTGAATCCTTGAAAAGCTAAGGAACTAACTTGTACTAAAGATAATTTAAATTTACCCAGTTTCCTTTGCACTGTAACAGACTGGGGTTGTCACATAGTCATTGAGTTTGTCAGCTAATAGAAGGTAACTTTGGAAATGCTCATTACTTTGTCATCGCACAATTACATTTGATGTAAAATAATGAATGTAGGGGAACCTGAAGATATTGTAAAGGATAATCAAGTGCCCTGGCTTAACTCACGGTGAATGTGACGACTCACTGAAGAGGTTACTGTTTCTGGCTGTTCACCCTCTGTACTCCTCTTCTTGTTAGAGGTTGCTGTCTTGCAGTGGCAAAGCTGAATGGGACCTAAGTGCATCGACTTGTGAACCAGCACAGATCACAGCCTAGCAAATTAATGTAAATTGTTGGCTATTTCAGTTGACATTAATATAGTTGGCTGTAATCCCAGGGTCTCAGAAACATCTCATACATCTCATTCACCCTCTCCTGCTGTGGGAGCACTGACATTCAACAGAGAGGCCAACAGCTGGGCTACTTTGACTGCAGAAACTGAACCCACTGGTAAAACTGAGTCGAAACTTGCTTACACAAAGCGTTATCCTTCCTCCTTCTCTCATCAGCTTGCCCAAAGAGAAGCAGGAAGGGACCCCGTTACGAACAAGGCAAAAAGTGTGGGGAAAGTGGCAGATATCACGTCGCCTGGCAATACATTACAAAACAACATGTTCAAATATTTTGTTCAATTCTGAAAAGACAGTACGAGAACACAAAAGCCAGACAACTCTGGCTAGCTTAGCAAGTATATGTGCACATAAAATATACTACTTTTTGCTTTCATTCGGTTTAAATTTGGAACCACTGTAACCTCTATTGCAATGAAGTTTTTAGTGATTCACAGCAGCATTAGAAAGGACAAGACTCATGGTGGCTGAGATCTCACAAATCAAGAATGCCAGAGATGGGTAAGAGGGCTCCCATGTGCTCTTATTTTCGAGAAATTAAGTACACCTCTGTGCCCCTCTTTGTCTGGTCTCCAGAGCTTCTATGTCTATTTTAAGTCCTGAGCTACAATATCTGATTCCTTTGCTCAACCTGTGTTTCTGGCTGCAAAGGCCCTACCTCAGTGGGCAACAAAACTGGTGAAAGGGCTGGAAAGAATGCCCTGTGAGGAGTGCATACGGACTTCAGGCTTGTCTAGTTTGGAGAAAAGGAGGCTGAGGAGCAGCCTCATTACTCTCTACAGCTTCCTGAGGCGGGGAAGTGGAGAGGGAGGTGCGGATCCCTTCTTGCTGGTATCCAGTGATAGGATGCATGGGAATGGTTCAAAGCTGCACCAGGGGAGGTTTAGTCTGGACATTAGGAAGCATTTCTTTACTGACAGGGTGGTCAAACACTGGAACAGGCTTCCTAGAGAGGTGGTCAATGCCCCAAGCCTGTCGGTGTTTAAGAGGCATTTGGACAATCCCTTTAATAACATGCTTTAACTTGGTCAGCTCTGAACTGGTCAGTCAGTTGGACTAGATGATAATTGTAGGTCCCTTCCAACTGAAATATTCTATTCCATTCTATTCCATTCTATTCCTACTCCATTCTATATCAGGTTTACCACCAAAATAGCTTTCATAAGTTATATGCCCAAGCCTGCACCAGAAATGGCATGGGAATACGAAGGAACATGAAATGCTGTTCAGACTGAAATGCCTCTGAAAATGGGAATGGGAAAAGCAAGGCAAACGTTCTCAGAGTATTCACTCCTGAATTCAGCTGGCTGCGAAGCCAGGCTGCAACTTGTGTTCTGTAGCAACTCTACCTACAAACTGATCTATGATACCCTGTCCATGCCTCCACCACTGCAGAGGAAGGCTAAAAAAAAGGTCTTACGAGGTGGATGAAGAAGTGCATACAGAGGGTGAAGTGTTTCTTCCAGAGGAATCAAACAAAGCAGCTCTATGACTAACCCAAAATATATATGATACTGCAATTATAATAACAGGTAACGATACGGTTCTTACCACAGGCAGCATCTTAAAAATGTCCTCTGTAATGAGGATGGTCTTTTTACTGTCCACTTCGTAACTCATGTTACTTCCCAGTGGGCTGTTGTTTTGAGAAGCAATAAAATTGTGAACTGCATCACAGCAGGAAGCTAATTCTGACCTGCAAAAAACCCAAACAAAACCTGCTCAAAGACAGGCAAATAAGTAGAAAAGCAGTGGTAGAGAACTAGATGAATGAAAACCAGTTCTAATTAACTAAGCAACAAAAGGCTATATGAACCCTCTATAATGTCATTTCCCTTGACTTGCTTTGCAGAGCAAGTCCATTTTCACAGCAAATGTTCAGAAACTAATCGGACCGACTGTTTTTTTCTCTTGGTCTCCCTTTTCCATCCAGAAAAAGTAGTAATCGGTCTTCTCCTTATTATTAATTGCTAAGATTATTATAGAAACACTGAGAGACTTCAGTCCCCAAAGAATTAACAATGTGATTTCAATCAACGTAGAACAAGTGATTGTAAGAAACTAGAAGGCTGAAGAAAGAAAGAACCAAGGAGGTGAAAGGAATGGTGATGGGAAGTACTGGCTATAGTACTTAGTGAACAGCTAGATGATTACAAGCCAATTAATTAATAACTCACTTCTGCAACTGTTCAGCACAGTCTTCCTGAGCACAGTATCACAGATGTTAAATAAATTACATCACAACTCGCAAATAAAGAAGACGGGTATCTTTGTGGTAGAGACAGATAGCCTAGCTGCTCCCCGAAATACCTAGCAGAAGACCTTAAATAGATAAGAGTGCAAGGGATTCACTCAAACTTTATGTAGGAGTGAAGGCTATCGCCCATCTTACAATTGCTGTTACCTCCAAACTTCTAAAATATTATGTGTGTAAACACCCTATATTACTAACAGTGAAATGCAATGAAAAGCATCATCAGACCATTTAAAATCAGACCTGAAACGCTGTAATTCATTTTGCTTTAGGGAACAATGTTCTCTCTGCTGCCACTGGATCCCATTTTCAGACTTAAGGCTGAAATATTCATGGCCAGACATTATCTATCAATCGTTAGGACATAGCTATCTGATTAGGTGAGATACTAAGAGAACTACTAACCATTTAGAGAAGAAAATTCATTGGTAACAGAATTGCCTGGAATTTTGAAGAAGATAACACAGCAGGGAAAATATAGTAATTCCTGTCCTAACACTGCAGGGAAATTGTGAAGAAAAAAAAGTACAGTTAAAGCCAGAGGAACAGAAAAGTTTTTTTTCATGCTTTTTCAGTGAGAGAGGTAAACCAAACCATTGGAACTAGTTAAAACAATACAGGCCAAATTCTGGCTGAAAGTAAGCTGACTTTAATAGGGTACGACACATGTAAGAGAAGTTGCTTCATTTGACTTTATCAACAATGTACACAGAGCAAATATTCTAATAATAATATAATTTTATTTCTGATGGAGATGAGGCAGTCTAGCACATGGAAGAACCCAAGGATTATGCTTCCTGGAAGACAGGGAAGAGAATGAACACTTCTCACTTCTCTTGAAATAATGGTCAAAAAGGTGGTGGGGGGAGGTTGGGAAGGTTTGTTTGATTCATACACAAAATACCAAAGGAAAGAGTACCATTTCAATTGTCAGATGGCTTACTGGTATGTATTAACCTGTTTTGAATACTGAGCTCTGAAACTCCTCAAAGACAAAGCTTCCAGATGTGTGAGGAACACTGGGAATGACTGAGTGCTGGGATGGCACAGATCTGAAATAATCTTACTAGGAGAGTTACCAGGAAATATTAATGGGAAATATTACTCCTGAGGGAGGAAACAGTCGGATTCAGATTTCCACAAGCCATGTTCAGCTCTACTCCCTGAACACAGTGATTCCCACTGCCTTGCTTGAAGCCTTAAGAGGCGGTGGCGGGGGGGTCTGTGATCAATGAAAACCACTAGGTACAAGGGTGGGGATGGAACTGAGACTATGCTCTTGTGGGTCAGGAGGTGCACACGTGGTAAAAACAATTGCTCTGGGCATATAGTGTCCTATTTTAAACATATGGAAAAATACAAATGGAGCAATGAGGCAGGAGACTCAGATGATTTAAGTCTGGGAACACTGGATGTTACTGAACCACTCTTTACTAGAGTCCACTTGCTTTTCTTTCTTGTACACTTTTTCCTATAACCAGCTCTTTCTAACCTTAATATGGACTGCAGTAATAAGAGGATTCAGATACAACGTCAGGCCCTGAGGGCACCACCAAGCCTCAGTACCCCTGCCCAGCCCCCCGGGGCCACCTCCGTCCTGCCCATAGCCCAGGACCCCATTTCAGCCCCACAGAGCCATCAGTCCCTGCCCCAGCAACACTGCAGCAGGGCGGGTCTCCAGCTGTGCCTATCCCATCCCCAGGGAGGTGCCCAATCCCCGGGACTAAGGCTGCCCCACTCCTGGCTGGAGCCTGCTCTGCTGGCCAGGTTATTGTGCTTGGACCCCACTCCCTGTCCCTTAGGGAGCAGCAGTCCCTCACTGCTTCCTGCCAATCACATGGAGATAAGGAATCACAAAACCAGTAATTTTGATTTCCTTGAATTTTTTCTTAAAGTGCAGTGAAGCAGGCCTAAACGTTATCTCTGTCAACCACAGGATGTTCAGAGGAGAAGGAACAATGTCAGAATATTCTTGCCCAGCTTTAGTAAAACAGCTGTTTTGTGTGTGATGGCTACCAGCACCTGAAAAAGCAAACTGATGATAGATAACATTCATTAATACAGGTGACGTAAAAAGCATTTTTGCTTTTTATTACTCATTCCACAAGAATGAGTGCTTCAATAAAAGCAGAAACAGTCTGGAAGAAAAACAGGTATCAGAATTAATAAGAAAGTAATAGTTTAAATTAATATTATGGATCCACTGAGGAAGTAGAACAGAGCCAGGCTAGTTCAGAAACGCAGTGAGAACAAGAGAATACATACTGATTAATGATATACATTCTTATGTTACCTAAGAGCATATGTGCTAAAAATTTGGAGGTAACAATAGAAAACTCTTACTTAGATCAAATCATGACACAGAATCCCACTGTGCCCAAGCATCCATGTACAGAGCACCAGTGGGAATGCATGTAACCTGCAGACAGCAATACCCACTGGCAATATATTTAGTGATTTGTTCATAAAGGATTTTATACAAGCTGTAACTCATGGTACCTCTACAACTGACAGCAAACAACGAGGAAGGGGTAGAGACTGGGCAGTTCAATTGTCATCATAGTATTAATGTCATATGTGGTCTCTGTCATGAGGTAATGACACTCTAAAGAGCATGTACTTCATGAGATTAAGACATGTACCGTACAAGCCAATTCTTTTAACAAGTGCTATATGTAAGGTGTTGCAAAGCCAAGACAACATTTTAGCTCGTGTATCATGCCACCTGGAGAGAGAGAAATTGTTTAAACCCACCTTACAAAGAAGTTCCTAACTAGATGGTGGGATAAGAGCCAAGGGTCAGAATCTTAACAGCACCAAACAGTACTACCTTAAAGCCAAACTCTGCATTTTCTTTGGAAGGGTAGAAAGTGAACCACATTGTCTGTTCTGAATAGGAGAAAATGCTGAGATATGGGGGCAGCTCTTGGAAGATGGGATGTTGCTCTACAGGCTGAGCATCCACCTCAGATACATGTAAGAACATGGATGTAGCTTACAGTAAGAAGGTTTAAGTTCCACTTGTTAACAGAGCTGCTAGACTTGGGGGTTGCCCTAGAACAAAATGTTTTTATGATCCAGTCACAGCATTAGAAGTCCAGAGTGAAGGAACCTGGAGTCAAAGTACCCAAGTTTTGCAGGGCTCTAGATTTGGAAAGTACCTCCTCTAGAGTACAGGTTGTTACTGCCAGTTTCTTATTTTGGAGGAAGCCCTCTCCCCAACATTTCTCCTGCAAGCAGCTGGAAGCGGAGTGAGACCTAAGAGCTATTTTTAAATCCTGAGGCATAACATCAACCAGAGATATTCCTTATGCCAAGATAAGCAGAAAGGGAGTTGATTGCATTATCTGGAAATTTCACTTGTAACAAGTAAGGAACAAAATCAGTACCTTGAAAAAGACTACACCATTAGGACTGGTAATACATACCTCATAAAACTGAATAAGTACAGTCATGATAGTCTTAATCAATAACCTAACCGGAATGGTGTGCTGCATTTGTCCAATACGAACAAAACTTCACAGACAACACAGAGTCATTGTTGCACTGGAGAACATTTTTTGTTGCTAAGCAGACGCTGTTGCTGAATTTTGTCCTTTGTGGACCAAGGATGCTGAGCCCATTTTTGTATTGAGGTCAGCTGGGATGGAATTCTGAGTCCACATGGCATCCAGATAATTTCTTCTGGTTTGTGGCTGCTGAGAACTTAAGAAAATCTTGGTTTCTGAAGCAAGTTATCAAAGTATTGAGACAAGCCAAAGGAATAATGGTGTTTCCAACTTCTATGCAGCTAGTCCCCACTGAACTGTGGGCAGTAATAGAGGACTACTGCTTTGCTTGTACATGTTTCCAAACTCCATCTGCATAATGCAAACACTTAATATGGATAGTACACTATATTTCGTGAAAGTCAGTAAGTACCTGCAGGATCTAAGTAAACTGATGTAGTCTCTTTGCAGCTCCTGTATTAGCTCTGTAGCCAAGAAGCTCAGCCTGAACTATTGTATCCCTTCTAGCAGCAAAATTAATTAGCTCAGCTTGGTTCTGCACTAATATGAATATATGCATTTTAGCTGGTTCAGCACTTGCGTACAGGCTGCATGTGCCCGCTGACAAGACACAGTGTGCACACATCCTGAAAAGACTGCAAATGTCTCAACATCTTCATTCTAACAACTCCATTTGAACCAGCCATAAGAGCTAAAGCAGTCAACAGTTAGTCAAGGGCAAGCAGAGTTTCTCAGCTGGTCCAAAAGCTGGCACTTATCCTGTGTGGAATGGGAAGAATCTATAATAAGGGTGAAATTTGTCTTTATGCAAAGAGGTTCTGCAGAGTTTAAAAACTCCCCACTCCTCCAAACTACTGATACAAGCACCAAGAAGACCTTTCATTCATCCTCCTGCAGTAAGTAGGATGGTTCTTATTCAGAACACCTTCCTTCATTACAAATGCTTAGCTAAAGTAATTTTATTTAAATGTTATATTTAAAAATATTTTATTCAGATATATGTCTGGTGTGAAAAGGCACTTGCTTCTGCACCGAAACTTTACACAGCCTCATACTTTGGGACACAGGAAAGAGAGTATACCACTAGAATTGTCTGCTCCAGCCTAGAGCTGGACCACTGTGGTTAACTGGACCACACAGTTAACCGTGATCCTCAAGGGGTTGCAGTACCCCCAGGGGAACATGAGCCTGCAGAATCTGACAAAACTGTGTGAACTTTATAGGATTTCTTTTGTGTAGACTACACTTCAGTGTGATGCCAGTGCCTGTAGACCTGGGGCCAGAGGGCATTCTTCATTGCCGAGGACAGTGAAATATTTCACTGTCATTATACATTAGACTAAATTGAGGTGGGAGGAGGGGAAAAGTGGATGGGGATGGACACTGCAGAAGTATCAAAATATGCAAAACATTGTTCTAAATAGTAGATACTCAACTGTCTTCTAAGGCCACAGTGGGGAGGGTGAGGAAAATCATCTTAATTTGCACTAAAGAACGCTTAAGTTCAGTATGAGGAAGCACTGAAACAGGTTGCCTAGGCAAGGTGCAGAATTTCAACAACTGGAGATTTTTAGTAGATACCTGGCCAAACTTCTTTCAGTAACAGCCTAAGTCCATTTGATTCTAAGTCACCTTTTACAAACATCTGTACAAGTGAATGTTTGTTTACAGAACGAATATCATACCAGTCCTGTTATAAAGCACTTACACATTATCCACACCAGCAACGCTGACAGACATATCTCTTTGTGGATCTTCAGTTACCCAACACACATAAACACCACATAAAAGAGATAACCAAACACAAAGTAAGACTAGCAAATACCTAAAGCTGTTACTCGTGTAAGCCTGATGCTAAGTTTATTTCACAGCACAGTTTGTAATATCATTTGAATAAAGGGCACAGTATTCCAAGTAACAAAAGTCTGTGGATTACTAATAACCAGAAAGTCTATGCTTGTCTAATAGCTTGTTTTAATAGTTCACCTAGCTTGGGTATTTGTAATCATTAGTTCATGTGAGCTACTGTATTGTACATGTGAAGACAACAAAGACTTTGAGGTTTCATACTGAAGAGACTGTCATGAAAGTACAGAGAAGAACCCACAAAAAATTCGACTATGTAAGAGCAAAATTTCAAGGGTGCAACTACAAAGAGCGAGACTACCTTTTATCTATGTCCACTGCTGTAATATTTTATAAGGAACAAACAATTATCTTATTGTACTGCACTGGGGGCTCTAGACAATGATACGGGTTTCTCCAGGCTCTTGTCAATCCCAGTCAATAGCATCAAAGTGCAGTGAGGCATATTATGACATATTCCAATCTTTTAGAAAAGAGTGGTTAAATCTGATATCTGAAACAGAATGTGTTGAAGGGGAATGCTTACACTGACCGCCCTTGAACTGTCTATAAATGAAGTAACATCATAAATTCTAAGACTATGAAAGCCAACAGGGTTGAATCTGAAATCAAGGCTGAATATGTAAAAAGTGTAATAAAATTTTCAAACCAAAGACTATTTAAAGAAGACATAATTAACTCAGTCTGATCCAAAATTAGGTTCCCCTTGTAGGAATCCTCCAACCTTTAGGAAACTATATAGTCTGTAGAGCAATTAAAAGATTCAACCATTTATCCAAATTGTCACCAATTACCATCTCTCCACCCTGCCTTTTTCTCTTCTGAAATAGAAATGTCTCTGAGTATATGCTACTGATTTTACATACGATCTATTAAACCTATGCAGCAAATGTATTCTGAAATCACACCGTAATCTCAGAGTTCTGCGTATTTTCTTGTATACCAGAATGGAAGATTTCAGCGAGTACAGTGGAATTATTGATCTGTTTAGTGTTAGGAAAGCTATTGATTATGTGGCGGTGTGAGCTTATGTAAGCATAAATTGACCTTGCAGGGTATTTTATTTGTGTTTCAACTGTGGTTCATTGCAGCACATAGATGTGTTAAACAATACTGTTATATATGTTAGAGTGTAGCGCACTACAAATTAATCTCTTCAAGAAGGAGTGTGGTTTTATAATCTGCAGGAATGTTTAACACACACTTTTCAGAAGAGATATTAAAATGGGAAAAGGGTAATAGAGGTCGAGTGGAATAAAAAGCAGGAGGGGAAGTTACAGGACTAGGAAAATGGGTTGATCTTTTAACTATTCTTTTCAAGACCCAGGGTTCTTTTTTTTAAAGTAGCAATGTTTTCTTTTAAAAAAAGTTTAAAATATTTTGGTGGGGTGGAGCAGTGTGCCAGCTAAACTGCAGTGTAACGTTAGGGTGTTTAAAACTGTATGTTACAGCTAGGAATCTCCTTCTCCCTTCATCATCAGATGCAAATAAGATTTTTCAGGAATGGTATTTCCATGGGTAGCGGGCCCAGTATCTACAGCTCACATAGGGCTATTCCAGTGTGATACCACTCCTGAAGAACTGTTGCATTGCTTTGCCAGGCTCCAAGCTCAGCGAGATAGCCCAGAAATACAATGCCCAGAGGCTTCTCTGAAACACAGCATCTGCTCAGCCTTTCTCCATATCCTTCCCTCCCTCCCCCCAGTCATTTTGAGGGCTCTTTTAGCTATTTGTTAGCTTCCAGCAAAAACAGGAGTTGCAACTATTTGGAAAACCTGCAGATTATTTGCCATCATGGGTATATAGCCCAAATGAGAATAAATCAAGCTTAAAAGTCTGTAGAGCAAAGAGATGTGGAGGTGTAAAAAACAATTACAGCTTGCACCCAATTGGGCTCTGTAATTTGTTGCACTAATGAAACATTTCTTTTAAGTGGAAAACCTTTGAAGAATACTAATATAATAATTAATATTCAGGTTACCTAGGGAACCTGAGACTCTACTGACTGTAGCTAGAAGAGCCTTTGCTGAGGAAGCTACCCAGCACAGCTTTTTTCTGGAGCTTTAAGAATGATGCTTCCAGGCAGCTGTGAGATTATTTCCCCCCCCTTTCCAGGTTTCTACCAATCCTCTCTTATAACCAAGAAACCTGAGGACTTGCTTTGTCTAAAACAAGTTAGAGCTGATGTAAATCTGAAAAGTGAAAGTGGGCTTAGAAACAAAGGGATAATGTGGAGATGCTAGATGATTGTAGAGCCATAAAGAACAAGAGAAATAAAAAAAGAACAAGAGAAGCACAGCTGAATTTCATAAAGGAAAGGTCTGAATAAAAAAAAAACTTAATAGTTTACTATATGTCAGTAGCAGTAAACATTGGAGAAGACTTTCCCTAAATCACTGTTAGTAGGATGCCGTTTAGACCACTTCTGGTATAGGTACATCCCCTTTGCTAGCTTCTGTTGTGAAGGTAGATAAAACCTCTTTAGCAATGGCTGATAAACACTACTGTGGGGCACAACAAATCTTAACTAGATTGCAAAAGTAATGAACCAAGTGCTTGCACTTGCTCCTCTGAGGGCAGCCTGAATCTCGCAGAGCTGATGTCAGCATTACAAGTACTGAAATAAGTGAAGGGCCAGGAGACTGGTTCCCCAACAGAGGCTGGACAAAAATCTGCCAGAGAAGAGTGACTGTAGATATGGGAGGTATTAAAGAGAACATCATGGCTTGTACTTGCCTCATGATTCTTCTTGATTTTGAGAAACGCATGGGTAAATATCACGTAGCTGTCAAGAACCTCTGACCACTGCCAGACAGCAATCTAGCCAAGCGCATGGGAGCCTGCAGAGCAGAACAGCTTTAGAGGAAGCCATCTGGAAAAGGAAAAGGGCAGTTCTCCGACAACAAACGGACACAGTTTGCACAGCTGCATGGCAAAGCTGAGCTAGGTAGTAGAGGGCCAGCCTGGAATCCTGCATTCTGCTTTTTGTACAATGGGTTGGCAAAAATACTGTGGTTTGTGCCATGCATGGCTGTCACCTGTAACCCTTTTGCCAAATACAAAGACAAGTATTTCTTTCCTGCATTGCACTTCTAATTCATATTCTTTTATTTGGACTGGATCTGCTGGGAGTGCAGCTTACAAAGAGAATTGATGTGTACTCATTGGCACACAGTGCTGCCTTCTAGGAACATAAGAGTTACTGGCTCAGATCACATATTCCTTTACTCCACTACCAGTATGATGGTAGCCAACAGCAAAAGCTGCAAAGGAAAACACAAGAAAGCTTCTCTGAAAAATTCACTACCCCATGGGAAGCTACTTTTGAACCTTATTAATTAGAGGTTAGTTTATGCCCTGAAGCATAAGACATTAAATCCCTTATAAATACGCATGCCTGTTCTTCAGAACTTCAGGATAATAAAGAGATGTCATACAATTGACACCACACCTGAAAAGCATGTTAAGTGTTCACCCCATTTAACAGATGGGCAAACAGGGAAAGAAGTCAAGCAGCTTCTCTGCAGTCTAGTCAGCAGGCAGACTTCTGGTGGCACTGGCAGGTGAATAATACAACACAGGCAGCTTCAAGCTCTCGTCCTGAAGGTGGCTAGCTGTATTACCCAATTCCTGCTGCACAGCCCATCTGAGATTAATTTCCTCTTCTGCAAAATGGGTGTGTTTATCTACCTACTTAATGAGATTTTTTAGAAATGAATAATATTTGTATTACACAATTATTATGCATTACTGACACTAGGCAAAGTTAGAAAAAGGAAGAGATGTACTGCCAAGGGATTATTAATTCATTTATTTCACCGCATTTCTAGAAGCTTTGTTCCCCATAGAGCTCTGTCAATGCATCATTTCTCAGCTAGAGTGTCCTTGCAAAGCTAGTTCCAAGCTCTTGTGCTTAAGTCTGATAAATAAGTTTGGGAGTGTTGTAAGCATGGACTGTACACAGATTTAGTCAGTAAATTTTACACTGAATTTGTTTTTCCCTTCTTTTAATCTTTTTTTTTTTTAAAGCCTCTATTGACCAACTGCTAAGAGCCTTGAAAGTCTCCAGTATGGTCTGGGAGCAAGGACAACTGTAAAATTTTAATATCATATTTCCATAGAACAACAGAGAGAAGAGGAGTTGGAGAGAATGGAAAAAGAAAGAAAAGACTTATGCAAAAGCACACATCTTTTGTAAAAGAATCATCTGCAATGCCCTAAACCAAAGTACCAGTCCTTGGTCATATCAACAGAATTTTTGGATGATATCAAAGCAGATCAGATTTCATAGGGACAGAAGAATACACAGTACTGTCATCAGAATTGCAGCATGAGTTGTGTGCATATGAACTAGCTAATACCCTAGCTAGTTTGGATATTAAAAAGCAATGAAACCATAACAGCACAGCCCTTGAATGTTGACTAAGTAACAAGAGTTTATCCAGCCTGTGCTGAACCATGGCTTTCAAAGGATTTTTTCACTTGGTATTTGAGCTAAGTTAAAGCTAGTAAGTTCACCTCAATGTACATACAGTCCACATTTTCTAGGTGGCTTAGTGCACCCCACAGTTTCCACTTTTGAATATTTCCAGTCTGATCATTGGTTGTATAACAAACCTCAGCTACTTATGACCCACACTCCTTGCTGGAAGGCAAAGACAGCAAGAGGAACAGTAGGAATCTTGTACTTAAAGTCCAACAGCCTCACATGAAGAGATAGATGGTGTCTTGTTGGATTCCCATAGGCCTAGAAGATGTAGAAGAAGTTGGCCCAGTGGAAGGGAGATTGCAGAAGCAATAAATGAAGCTGGAACAAGGAGTGGTTACTCTGCCACTGACTCACACACCTAGCACAGCAGAAGAAGGGGCAAATTGCTGGTAAGTGGTGGCTGGTCTATTCAGAAGGAAGAGAATTTTAAAATAAAGTTGGAAAACAAAAAGCCTAAATGTAGCAGGGTGATGAGCAGATGAGAGCAGCTTTACCTCTTGTAGACTCTGTATAAGACATATGCCTGTTCTGAAACAGAATGGGCTGCTTCTACAGCTCCTTATCATGCTCTGGTATCTCTGTGCACAGCTAAAGCCTACCTCAGTTAATTGAAAGTTTTTTAAACCTTAACTCTATGTATTCTACCTCAACTTTGGGAAAAACCATTAGTCAGTTATGATACACAGCAAACACAGCAATGTTGCACAAAAAGCTTTACCTCCCCCCACCCCCCTACTACTTCTTCCAAGGGTATCATGTTGAGCATGTAGATATTAAGTTTTCAAGGCTAGTTAACTCCAAAGAGTTGGAAGGTATGTCAGTTTATTTATTTTTAATGATTATGAGAGAATCTTTAATTCTGATCCATGTAATAATGTAATTCAAGACAGTATTTTGCCCCAGAGAAAATAGGGTTGGCACAGTGAAGCTGTTCTCTAAAACCAGCGTGATACATTTCCAAATGAGAGTGGAAGCTTTTCAGGGATCACTGTCCCTACTGAGCATGTACTTATGTGCCATCCCGAACAAGGACAGATGTAATCACGTGCTTACACGCTCAGGGGCCATGACATGCAGCATCAAACCTAATGAGTGCCTTGGGCACTTCTGTAACAGAAGCAATAGTCTTGGGGTAAGAAAGACACTGCTTCATTACACAGTCTTTTATGAGTGCCAGATCAGATGGACAAAATCATATTACTGATTTTTTTTTTTTTAATACTGTAGGTTTTGCGTCAGGAATACTTTAATCCATTCTACTTAAGTTAGTTAACTATTCATTATAGTGGATACAGGTGAAATGACTTCATTTGTGTAGTTCTTTTATCCTACTCAGTTTGCGCAGTTGAATTCAAATAAAGAGGAGGAGTCCCAGCATCAAAAGATTAATAGAAATGTATAGCTATGAATGCAGTCTAAAAGTAATACAAAATTATATTTTCAAAAGGGAAGATTTAAACTTATGGCTTGTTAGACAAATTGAGGGTAAACAGTTTTTGTAAATGAGACAATGAAAATTACCTGAACTTCGTAGATTCTTCTGGTCTCCTTATCCAGGTGCAGTTCTGCAGTTTTGTGACTATGTGAAGATAATAATCTTCTGAATATCTAAAAAAGGCAACAACATCAAACACTAGAATATATATGTATGTATATTTAGAAACAGTCTCTAAAACATTCAAATGATGCATGTGTTAATAATAATGTGCATGGTGCATATATAATAGATTGCTTTTAGAACTCCATGACCTATTTTATTTTTGTAATTTGTAACAGTACTATCCTCATTTAATTAGCATGACCTATTAAACATCTCTTCCTAATAGTGATGTCCTAATGAACTTTTCTTTTCAGAAACTTTCAAAAGTACACTGGTTTCAAACTTAAATATTTGACCATAAAAAACTTGAAGTTACTAGAAATCACCTCAAGTGCAAAAGTCCAAAATAATACAAAAAACCTCTTGTATTTGGTGTTTTAAACTACAAAAATGTTTTGAAATGTGACTCTTGCAAGCCAAGATGAAACATTACACTTCTTAGGCCTTTTCTTTCATTTATCTTATAAAGTCCCCAAAGCTCAGTTCAATCATCTAAGACCACAGACCGATATTTACAGATGTAAGATTTCCTTCAACTTATCTCTTAAATAAAACAATCTGTTGTTTTACATCAACTAGCACTTTGGTTACATTGGTACATGTAACCAAAGAGCTTTCTGCTCCTTTTAAACCCTTTCAAGAGATTTAAATTTGTCCATATGTGAAATACTTCAGAACATGGAAGTCAAAAGAACGGAGACATTTCTTCCCTTATAGGTTCAATGTTAATACTTCTCCCATTTGTGCTTGGATCCTAATGTGGGCTTTTAAAAAACACTAACTCTGACTTATGAGGAGGGCTGGGGGAATGGGAAGAAGAGATGATATGGATGCCATGACTACAAACTCACGTCTCCAGAAAAGATCTACCTTGTATTATTTTAGCAAAAATGGCTTAGCATTGGCCCAAAACCAAATGATCATGAGTTTATTTTAGCTGAAACTTAGAAGTGTGTATTTTGAACCGTTTTACAAGAGTTGGGATGGCAAGAAATGTCTCTTGTTTTTAAATGGAGCATGAGAATTGATAAAAAGGAATATAAAAAAGGCTGTGGCAGCTTGCAGCAGCAGAGGTCAACAAGCCAAAAGCTTCTTTCTCTCTCTGTGTTCAACATGCTTTTAGTACCATAGCTTTATGGTAAACATTTGAAAAAACAGATCCCACTTTTTGTTTGCTTCATAAAAGTACTGCAACTGCTAAAGTTAACTTGTTTATCTACCCCCGAGTAAAATCATGTCCCATTTCCACGTGGAAAAAGAACTGAAACTTTTAAGAGGAAAATTGCATTAGAACTAGTCTTTGGCTCAAGTTTGCACTTGTGACAACATATACAATCTTAATTCTCCAGACTTAGCAAACTCTTAAAGGAACTAGATGATTGTGACTAAACTGATTTTACTGAGCCCTTGCACAACTCAAGAGAGCAGGAATGAATGGGCAGAAGTGGGAGAAGAGCGAAAGTAGTTTCACTGCAGCTGTAGCTGATCTGACCTGGTGCAGTACATTCTTCCTCCTTCCAGTCCAACTCCAAATCCGCCCTCTCCCTTGTGCCACTGCTGGTACTTACTTGACTTCTGTTTTGTTCTTCCCAGCTTTTGCACTTATCAAATGCCTCCATAGGCCACTTTAATTTACTGCCATGGCAAAAAAATAACCCAGAAGGAAAAAAATAAGCATATGTATTTTCTTCTTCTTTAGTGTGTTAAACTAGATCAGGAAAGATTCCAACAAATGCCACAGCCAGTATAAGCAAGGAGTGATGGAAGCAGAGAAACTGGGAACAAGGCCTTCTTATTTTGGCAGCTGCCTGCTGGTATGTTGTATTAGCAGCCTTGGAACTGCAGCCAGAGAAAAAGGAACTACTTTCTTGCTGAAGCTGCTACCTAAATTGGCTCATCATGGGGTCAGACAAGTGTCACTACCAGTACAGGGCAAGACAGGGAGTGCGTGTAAAGGGAGGATGGGATAAAAGCACAGGACCAAAATAGCCTATGCTGATGTTGAATCACTCATCTAGTTTTACTCCTTAAGGCTAAACAATAAATAACCCTTAGATGCTGGGACTTATGGAAAAAGTCCAAAAATTAATAGGATAACAGGGCATGAAGGGTTACTTAGGCTATCTTTATCCAGGAGAAAAAATATAGAAAAAGCAAATTCTAGCCTAAAGACATTGAAAAGATGAAGATCAGAGTCAGAAATGAAAAGAAAAATTACCATCAGCTCAGAAAGAAATTGCATAGACTGACAAATTATTAGGAAGTTACAGGGAAGCATTTGGTAAGGAGAAAAATTGAAGCATCATCCATTAATGCTAGTTCTGAGGCCCCATGAGAAACACGGGCACTCACTGTCAGAAGCTGTGAGGACCTTCTTATACATGTAACAGAAGCTGCACTTAGGGTAAAAACACCAATTACAATGCAAGAACATTGCTGCCTTTCCACTGCTGTCTACTCAATGGAATCACTCTTGCTCAGAGGTGTCTAAGCTCACCAGGTCACCCAGAAAACCACCACTTACAGGTCTTTACAAGGTAGAACAACACCTCTGCTTGCCCTATGCATCCAATTTTGCTCCTCTTGTGACTTACAAAGACACTACGGACTGCCAGAACTCATCTTTGCCAGCACTGGCACAGCACCACAAGCAGCGGAGACATCCCAGCAGCATGTCCTGGGGGACAGGAGCTCCCGGCTGCAGCAGCTCTGCAAGGCAGCTGCCACATCTGCTTGCACCGATACAAGGCTTCCATGAAACAAACTCTACTTGAATACAGACAATATTCCCACAGATTAATTTTTTTAAAGACTCAAAGTGAAGCTCTGGGATTTGCTGCAGCTGGGTTTACAGCCCAGAAAGCTTTGTTTTCCTCTCAAGAAGCCTATTTTAGCATTTCCTGCTTTAAAGAAGCCTTGGGGACTCACTCCTCCAATGGAATCAGTCCAGAAGGCCATCAGAATATCATTTCATGGCTCTCCTGTAACCCAGAGAGTCCTCTTCTCCACTGTTCCGTTTTAAAGAGCTGGGACAATATATATATTTCCACTGGCATCCAGGAGCTTACAGCACATATTCACTGATTCTAAAAGGGTTTTATTATTAAGATAAAAAAGCTCAGCTAAATTAACTATAAAAATACATGGACAAGACAATAATTACAGTGCTGAGAATAGTGAATGAAACATGTTTTGTCCTGTTTTTGCCTGCCACCTGCACCACAACCATTATAATAACATGCTGTTGTAGAAAACTGACTTATACTGCATGAGCCTTGCTGACAAATAACACGTGGAAGGTGTCATTTTTTGCCTATAGTACTTGTCAGGTACGCAGTGACCTTCTACATTAACTGCAGTGGCTAAGGTGGAATTATTATGCACAGTTGAGGCATTGACAAAGTATAAGTATCTTCTAATTTTTGGCAGATATCTAAAGGACAACAGCAAGGACAGAAGTGTTGAGATAGTAGGGAGACAACAGGTAAAATGTCAGAAAGAGAGACAGATGAAGGCCCACTAGTTACTTGCTAAAACTAAACACCTACTTGAAAAAAAGCTATTTGAATTAGAAGGAAAATTGGGCAGCAGGACTGAAAAAAGGAGATATTCCTACCTGGCAGCTTATGTTCAAGAAAGAAACAAATGAAAAGAAAAACAATGGCAGGAAATGCAAGAGAAAAGGATGATCCCTTTTGCCTTTGGACACTTTAATACCACCAAAACAACTATCAGTTTTTAAAGCCCTCAGGAGAGTGCGCATAGGACTTGCTCTAGAATAAAAATGGAAAAATGCCAGCAAAATTCAGCATTTCAGACTCTTTATCACCACCAGCACATACCTGCTATAATAATTACGTCCCACTTACATAGCATTTTTTACTATCAAATAATTTGACAAGCTTTAAACTAGTAATTTTTTTCCCTTTCTGCCAACTTAAGAGGGAAGAGTGTCCAGAATGTCCCCGAAAGCCTAGAACTGCAATATAAAGCATTTATATACCATGTCTCTGGGTCACACTTTCAAAAAGCAACAAAGATCCCTGCAGCTCCTCTCAGTGAAGGGCAATGAGTTGCAATATTCACAGCATAAAGCAATCCCTTGCTCCTTTGTTCCAAGCATCAGTTTCTCCTCCCACCTGCCCAATTCATCTTCTGTCTCATTAAATGGTGCAGCTCCTTTCTCTTTAGCCACAGAATAAAGGTCTCGCACTTCCTAAAGTTTCTCCTACAAGCTCAGCTCCAAAACATTTTAGATATGAAAAGCATGTCTGTATTACTGCAGCCTGCACAGCTTTGTAACACAGGGGATAAAGAACGGCATTTATACTGCCATAACTGGATTTTGGAGGCAATGCAGTGACTTGTTGTCCTTCTCTTGGTGTTAATCACTCAATTTTTCAGTCAACTGTATTCTTTGACCTCTGTTTGCCAGTCTCTGTTTCAGCTCTCACTAGCTGCGCATCAGTAACATAGTGGTCTACCACCTTTGAAAAGAGTAAAACTTCAATGATAGTGTTGCTGATGAGGTGGAATATTGGTGGGAGAAGAAGTTATAGAGGAGAAAAAAAAGAAAGAATTAAAAGAGTAAAGACAGAATGCTGGGAACATGGTGACTTAAAAACAGGTGAAAGATCTTAAAACTCAATGAGAAAGCGAGGAGGGGGCAGAAAAGACAGGAGACGTTTCAAAATCATGATTTAACATTGTTTCTGTGTTAAGGAAAAATTTGACTTCTCCAGTCCTTAGAATGGGGAAAGGCACAATTATTTTTAGTGGAGCTTTTGTTTCTCATTCCATTTCTTCTCTTCACAAATGGGGGGGGGAGAGCTTCCAACTTTAAAGACACCATGGCACATAATTTTAAGCTGAAACTTGGTCCTAATGGGAAACCTTTCTTATTTACAATGTTTTATTTATTGGTGCATCCATATAGGCAAAATGTTACATGTCAAAAGCAATGGGCTGCTTCTCCCATTTTCACTGTAGAAAGTGGCAAGGAATTTGAGCAGGGCTGATAACAAAGATTCTTTTTCCATGTCAGGAAAAGACAGAAGAGCAAGTTGAAACCCAAAATTAATTTGGGGTGTTTTTTCAATATATCTAAAATTGAATTATTAGTTTCCTGCGAACTAGTTATTATAATGAGTGCAATTAATTAGCAAGTTTTTATACTAGTACATTTCCATACTTACTCTAGTGAATATGCTGAAAAGAATCCATTAACTGAGGTTGCTCATAGCAGGAGTTTTCACCAATCAGGAAAAAGACACTCAAGAATGAAATTATACCTCAGAGATTCTGTTCAACTTTTTTGTGAATATCTTGGAATAAAATGTTGCTAACTGGCAAGGAGAAATCTTGTTGACTTATATTGTGAAAATAAAAAAAATAAAATCCAACCTCGAATAAATCTAATTCATGTGAAAGACAAAATGTAGGCAAACATTGGTTGAACAATTTCAGTTTCCTGTTGTATAGCTCCACATTAATATAATTGCGAATTATGTAAAAGAGGACAATCTTTTACCCTTCTATTTAAAACAAACAAAGCAGAAAGCACAGCAAACACCTACCTTTTCTTCTTGATAGATGATGACAAAATGTTGTCCTGAATTGCCTTACATTTTGAAGCCTGTTCAAACTGGTAAATTCCATTTTTATTAACAGTTGTTCTGTTGGGGGGGGAGGGGAGAGAAAGCAACAAACTTTAAAAGAGAGAACATATTCTGACAATGCCGTCACATTTACTTTGCTATGACAATAAGATTAATAACTGTTGATTTAGCTGAAAACATTACCAAAGAAATCTTATTGACTTCTATTGTGAAGCTCTTGTATAAAAGGGGAGTTTGCTGCTTGTGTCTATAAAATATTTGATTCTTTAAAGTAACCCTATTTCATAGTCTGAATTTTATTTTCTGCTTTACACTGTAATCAGAAAATGTAATTAAAAAAAGAAATTAAATGGGAAGCCTCTTGAACATTATGTTTTGAAGATATTTAAAATATTCATCAGTGAAATATTTAGCAAATGTGATTTGCTAAAGTTGTTGATGAAGTGCAATATTCAGAGCCAATATAATATGTACAGGAAACACCACAGGTGAAGTGGATCTTTCTACTTGGACCTTAACTTATTGACTTGAGCTTAATACTTCCTCCCTTGTTTATTCTTTATTTACACAGTGAGAATAAATATTTGTAAAAGGAACCAAGGCAAGTGCCAGACAGTGATCTTTAATTCCTGTTGTCTTATCTTCACCAAGCTCCTTTGTGGTCCTCTTGCTCTGGCAGTCCCAGTAGAAGATTGAGCTGTAAATTAGTAAATGACTGAGATACCAAGGTCGTATTCCATTCACCTCAGTTCACCCTGTATCTAGGTTCAATCTCATACAATCACCCTCTTCCATCATCAACCTTCTGCTGTGCATACTGTCATTTACCATGAAGGTTTTTTTCTCCAGCATTTTTATTTTCCTTGCTCCTCAATATCTTCCCCTCTCCCCCCTGCCCTTTTCCTTTTGGGTTCTTTCCACTGATTCACTACTTCTGGAGCACTTGGACACTGCAACCTACTTGTCCAAACCAGAACTGGAAATACAGAAGACAGATGCTGTGTCATTCACCCCTGGGTGTGAGCTGCAGCAGTGAACAGAACCCATGCTATTCTTAGAAACACAGAACAACTGAGCCATCTCTGTACAGAGGCACTCAAAGAGAAAGGGTCTTCCTGCTTTGTACACAACGCACTCTGCTTCTGAACCATCATTCCTTTTACCAACAAGGACCAAAACTCCATTGCCTTCACCTGTTAAAACACAGAGACCACTTATCAACAAGATTTCTGACAAGCTGATTTTGAAGATCTTACTTGGAAAAGATGCCATTTCAAGTCATGGAATCACAGAGTGGCTGAGGTTGGAAGGCACCTCTGGAGGTCATCTGCTCCACCTCCTGCTCAAGCAGGGCCACCTACAGCCAGTTGCCCAGGACTGCGTTCAGATGGCTTTTGAATATCTCCAAGGGTGAAGACTCCACAACCTCCCTGGACAACCATCTAAGTGCTCAGTCACCCTCACAGTGAAAAAGTGTTTCCTGATGTTCAGAGAGAACCTCCTGTGTTTCAGTTTGTGCCCATTGCCTCTGGTCCTGTCACTGGGCACCACTAAGAACAACCGGGCTCCATCCTCTTTGCACCCTCCCTTCAGATATTGATAAGGTCTCCCCTGAGCCCTCTCTTCTTAAACAACTAAAACCTTAATTCAAATGAGAAGACGACTGACTGAAGAAGAAAGAGCAGAATAAATGCTTGTTTATTTTGCCACTGAACTGACTGGCATGTTCATAGCTATGACGGGAGGAAAAGGAACAAAGCGCCTTTCCTTCTCTTTCCATTGCCCATGAATTTTCTAGTGAATCAGTCACTGCATAGGAGCAACTCACCCAGGATGTAGGCTGCAGAGGAGAGAAATCAGCTCTCTCCCTTTCTTTCCACCATCAGGAACTTCCTCCCAGTATACATTTAGTGCCCCTAAGGAAGTATGCAGTCTGCATGCCCCTGGTTCAGGGCAATGGTAAGACAACACAACATAACCCTCTGTCCTTTCAGTTCTGCGGTGACTTTAATAGATAGTAACAGCTGGCACTACCTACTGAGAGCTCCTTGGCTGATTTTGCATACAGCTCCTTACCAAATTCTTTTTCAAGGAGCGACATACAAATGTGAGCGCAGACAGCTCTTGGAGCACACAGTTCAGAGCAAATACCTCAGCAGATCTTACATAGTAAGTGCCAGCAAATATTCTGCCTACAACATTTACACACACAGGTTTGTGGCAGCTTGGTCTGAATGGTTTTGTCTACACTGAAGAACCAGGTGGGCCCTTTCACAAAAGAACCCAACATCAGTTCCCAAACAAATTTAGTTAGCACTAAATCATGTTTCCTCTCTCTTGCTTCTTTAACTCAGTAAGCTCAAATAATTCTTCTGCAGCTGCAGCTTAAAGTAAGAGAAATGGCTACAGGCACAGCTTAGCTGCATAAACAGCACCTTAAAAAAAGACCTATTGATATCATGCATGTTACTGCTGCAAATAAGTCTTCCATTACAACTAAAAATGAAGATGCTGGATGCTGATTTGAGAAGTGGCCCCAGCCCTTCTGAGCCACAGAGGATAACTTCTTTAACACATGAAGCTTGCCAGGAAGACCAAGTCAGGGCAGGCGGTTAGGTTTGATCAGCTTGCTGCAAGGTGTGTTTGCAGGCGTTGTCGGGGAACCAACATTCTTTCACAAGTAGGTTTCAACTGTGTGCAGAGAATCATTACAAGGTCCTTACAGCTTCCTATTAATTTATGTCCTGAGATCAGCAGGGCAGTGAATAAATATTCTCTCAACCAAATACAAGCTTTACTCAACAGACTTTTAGTCTTTTTAAATTCATAGCACTAAGATCAACTGAAGCAAGTTGCCTCATTTTTTAATACGTAATTGCTTTTTATGCACACATTTTCAAGACTTGAAAAATTCAAAAAGGAAGAAGTCAGATAAAAAAGAATGAGCAAAATAAATGCCTGTTCTATTTTGTCATTAAATCCTGACAATCACTTTTACAGCCATCAAGGGGAGAAAAAAGGAATAAGGAGTCTTTCCTTCCCTTTCCATGACACATGTAAAGATTGGGGAAAATGGCACAGCTGTGGGGAAAGCCAGACACAAATTTTAATCCAAATCCTTTATCTATATAATGCGGGCATAAGACAGATCACCAAAGTGCCTCTTCTGTGGCTTTTTCCACACAAAATTTACTCAATGCTCTTTATATGGTGCAAAAAGATACAAAAATAAAACAAGACATGCAAAACAATGACTCGTTTTAGTAAAAGTTAAATTTCTGAATTTCTGTTTCACTGTCAGAGAGGCCTCTGCTTCACATGAGTGAAAGATTTTTGCATTCAGATAAGAGGGGTGTGCAAGGGGCAGTCCAGACTTCTACTACATTATTCATTGCAGAGTTGTGCAGACATCAGACTCGGATTAGATTTCTCATCACTTAGGACAATTATGCTAGGCAACGTTTATCACTAAAGGAATTTACCTGACCTAGTAGATGACAGTCTTCGTTCAATACTTAGAACTGCACTAGAACTCCTGCAATGAAATCGGATAACATGCCTAACAATGCAGATATCAGGCTACATTCAACTAAATTTGCAAACTCTTAAGCTAGATGAGAACTTGAAGTGGAAACCATGTTATGTCCTGTTGGCTTGAACTCATAAACCTGATGAAATAGGGAAATTTCTGCTGCATTTCCCTTAGGGTTGAGATGTTTCAAAACCAACCTCACTGGCCAAAATCTGAAAAACAGGTGTTTTTTTTAAATCATATACAAATGGCTTGAGGACCACATACTTCCTATGGTAATTCTAGGAACTCAGAAAGTACACCATCTGTACTTTACTAAATCCACAGTAGATTAAGACTATGTGCCATATTTATCAGCACGGTGTTATTCTACATCTGGCTCTCAGGAAGACAGCAATTCCTTAAACTGTAAACTTCTTTAAAACAAGGATTGCACCCATCGTTAGAATAAGAAATAGAAAAAATATATGGGAAGTCCACAGTCCCTTTTGCTGCACCTGTAGCATTCAGTCCTGAGACTATAGGGAGCCTTAGTCCAGGGAATCACCGGACAGACAGGTACCTCAGTTAACATGGGGTTCTGAGGGAGCAGTGATACAGGGAGGGAAAGAAAAGGGAAGCCCTTTAAAAACAAAACCAAACTCAACCTCAAACAGTTATCAGAGTAGGAAAATGGATGGACATAAGATGGATGAAAAAAGGATAGGGGTGAAGCAGATGGAAAAAAGAAATACAGTGCTGTGAATTATATTATAACATAAAGATATGCTCAGGACTGAAAGGTCAATCTTCCAGAATTCCCACAAAATCAGCTGGAAACAACTGAAAGAATGTGGGGTGAGATTTTCAAAAAGGGTTAAGAACTGGACTGTCTGGCAGCACTGAAAACAACGAGAATTGCACCCCTAAATTCAGCAAGAGTTAAGTCCACACAACATAAGGAAAAATCCCATTCATTGGCTTTATTCACTCAGTGCCCAGCAGAACTAGTTGTTGCACTTTTTCCTACGGCTTCCTGCTCTTGTCCGCCTGAAGCAGCACAAGGACCTCTGAACCCTGTTCCAGCTGAGGATCTCCAGCTAAAAAGGGTAACTTCTGCATGCAAAACTGCACATTTATATCCTTCTACCAAAGTGGCACTGAACAACACTATCCAGATTGTGAATACCTTCTGTCTTAATCTCTCCCTTGAAGAGACTAATTTATATTTGAATCTCATAGTCTATTAGTTGAATACTATTAAAAACCCGTAATCCATACTTCCCTAGGAAGGGTGCTCTTAAGTGCCATCTTTGACACTATTTCAAATGAATCAGATGATAAGAAAATAGTGATGGTTTTAAGGTTCACAACACCTTGATTAATAAGGCAATACACAATTTAAATGCTTGGTGAAATGGACTATAAAAATGGCTTTATCAAACCATAGGAGTAAGAATTTGTCTTGTAACATTAATCACAGTAACTGTGAAAGAGACTGATCCTAGTATCCTTGTTCAAGTTCCCATGGAGGTTTTGCTTATCTAAGGAATGCTAAATCAGGTCTTTGAGACAAGCTGCATTTTGAAATTATTTGGAGGACCTTCCAGTGCAGGTATACATAACATCAGATACTTTTTATTTATAAAAATCCATAAACCACATGACAGGTAACATGACAAGCAACATTCAGAGTCTCATGGTGGGTAAAGTGAAAAGAATAAGGTACTTACACTAAAATGACGTTACAATAGTACACGATAGACAGAATGACAGAGCAGTTTCACTTGAATCAAGTAAACAGAAAGAGGCTGGGAAACCTTTCACCACTGTCAGAACATAAATGTGTCCTGGCAGCAGCTTTCAACTGAACACCTATTCATTTAGACAGAACTAATACATGAGGCATGTGTTAGAAATGCACTCCTAAAATATGTCTGCATGCATCACTTGGGAATGAAGGGAAAAAATACTAAGAGAGCAGTAAAATTAGTGAAGTGGCCACCAATGCTGACTATCTAAACTGTAACAAATTATTTGTGCAATATACTAAGCTACTGTTCATGACTGTGGTAATAACCTGTCTCTTCTTCCCCTGCTGCCTGCCAGAATGCAGTATCTTGACAGAAGACAGAATGTACAGGTCTCTGTAGTACAGTTAATTAGGTATAGTTGTTTATTCCCCAGGCCTGCATGAAGATCTGCTACTGAGAGAGGAATTGGAGAAACCAACACTATGGAACACTGTATTAATACTAACTTGTTTACTCATAGCTCCTCAATCACTTCCTCTCACTGTTCAATTACACCAACAGTCTCTACACTGTGCTTGCCTTGGACCTGCGAGGACAGAGAGTAAGATAGGGAAACAGTAGGTGAATGCCTTAAAATTGGCAACACAAACAGAATAACAGAGTAGTGGTGGTCAGTTCTTCAGGGTACTGCTGCCTTGTTATTACTTGTATATAAAGTATATATAAATAGTGCTTGAGAAAACTATTTTCACTTCCCTTGTAGGAGCTGGCATTCTTTATCTGCTATATATTCCTGGGCAGTACAAAAGGAGCTAGAATTTCTGCCCAAGCTTAACATTGCACACCCTGGGCCTCATAACAACGAAAAGACTACCTAGCTCCTCTTATTATATCACCTTTGCCTGATAAGCACTAGCAGTACCGAACCCTCTATTTTGCTATTAATGCTGTGACTATACAAACATGCCACCACAAACATGGGGAGGGAGGGAGGGCCAAGTGTCTAAAGGTGGGACAAGTGCAAGACTACTTCTTTTGGTTGTACTCTTGGTTTAAGCAATTTTAAGCTGTACTTGCAGTTACAGCTTAAAAACTGAGAGGATGGTATGAGGCATAGGCATGAGGATTTGCCAGAGAAACATAGTATTGCAGTGTAAATGATACTGGTTCCACGAATAAATTTGGGGACTACCAGAGAAATCTTACTAACAATGGCCTTTTTTTTTAAGTAAGAAACCCTACTAACAGGCACAGTAGGCTATGAAATAAACCCAAGACAAAAACTGGAAGTCACACTGTAGAGGCAGTCACATCTTTCGAGTTATGTAGTACTTAACAAGAAAAAGTGGTAAGAAGTGTCCTGTAAAAGACAAACGCATCTTCAAGGTTATTTACTAAGACACAGATCTTCAGAGAACTTTAGGTGTCTGGTCACCATCTAATTAAACACTGCTGTGCATAATAGCTGCCTAAATATCTACGACAGTCTGAACCAATCCCCTGCTTTTCATCCTTTCATCCTTCAGTTTCATCCTTTTAAAAGAATTACTCAAAGTAAAAGAGCAGATTAGCTTTCAATATTGCGAGGCAACAGAATAATAGGGCCTTAGAGATTCTTCAGGAGATGTCTGGTTACAAATATGCCTCCAACAGCAAAGTAAACCATGATAAGAAGAAAGATTAGCTTGCAATTCTGAAGATTGTCTAGCTTACTTATACTTAGAGTTCAAAAAAGCATAGTGCCCAGTTTTTTTTTCTTTTTCCTTTCCTGGATCCTCCCACCAAAGTTGGTGAGAAAAATCTTTGCTTTCCAGAAAAATGCGTGAAACTGATGAAGAGATCAGACTTGAACCTAACATCCGTGCACATCCTCTTACTCTTATGCAGGAAAGGACATTGCTGTTAGCAACACAGCAATGCTATTCAAACTGTCAGGGTACTTCAGGAGAACCATACTTCAGGAAGTCTGCACCAATAGATTGTTCCTAGTTTTATGCATCAACATACCAACGTAGCCTAAAATTCACTAACCCCTGTACAATCTATTTTAATGAGGGACTGTTCTGTCCTTCTGCTATACTCATGGATACTGCGGCATAAACCCACTGCAAACTGGAATCTAATTCCTATTGACCAGACCATCCATCCCCATCACTGAGGGATTGGTCTGAATCTCCTGAATGAGTCCAGATGCTCTCTGGATCAAATCTCTCCAGCATGGCCCTCAGCCAGGCCCAGTCCAGCTGCTGCCTGGATCAAACCCCTCCAGCATGGCTCCCTGCCCAGTCCAGCTGCTCTCTGGATTAAGTAACAGCTCCTGGTCAGTCCAGCAGCCCTCTCTCCTTCCTCATATGCCAAACATGCACCACAAACTCCTGTCAGGCCAGCTTACTGAGCGTAGTCACTCAGGTGAGAAAGAACATCCTCTCTTGAATTCAGCCACCAAGCCATCCCTCCAAAGATACTACGGTTATAGGAGCTAGAGTGAAATGAAACTTTCTTTGATGAATAATTTACTTGTCACACTTTTGCAGTCACTTAGTCATGAAGAAATACAATTTCAGGTTGATCAAAACTAGCTCCAGATTGGTGCCAAAATCCTCCAAGTAGATTAAGAAAAAACATGTATTTAAAATCTCATGCTCACTTGCCTTATTACAGAGATTAAAAACTGACCCATACATGCCATGGATTTTCAGCCCTCTTCGGTATGTGCTGCTTCCACTTTCTTTGCCCCAGTTGTGAGTATACTAACAGCAGATGGGAAGTAGCTAGACTTCTGTTCTCTGAAGTGCTCTCTGGCAGCATTTCTAGTCAATTTGACTCCATGTTTTAGCACACAGAGCTGAGTGGAAGGAGACTGCAGCTCAGAAACTAGCAGGGAAAAGGAAGAGTATGAGAAGATGGGGCAGGATGGAACCACAGACACAACACAAAACAGAGTGGAGAATGTACTGACAGTTACAAAACCAAAGCAGAACAGAGTACGTACCGCAAAACCAATAAATTGTAAGGAGCGGAAAAGAAGGAAAAAAAGGCAGAAAGGGAAAAAATGAGCACAGGAAAGAGAAGCAGGCTAGAAGCATGTAACAGCAGTTAGAACTCTGCAAATGTTCCTGTTCATTTTGTTTCACTCTAATTTTGAAAGATGTTATAAACTTATAGCTTGTGAAAGTTCTAAATTTTGAGACAGGGAGCACAAGGTTCTCTCATGGGAAACTTGTAAGAAACCTACTGTTAGGGTACACTGCAATGGTTACTATGACTAACGTCACTTGCATTCACTTAGGAAAAGCATATGTTGTTTCAACCTCAAATTCAGTTAGATTGGGTGAGATGGCGGCCTCAGTAAGGTTAACTGCATTGTCACCATGGACTTCAATATAACCAGGACATCACAGTTCCCATTAAAGACCAAATTCCCAAGTTCTAATTTTTATCATGTGTTTTGAATCATAATATATATTAACATGTAATAATCATTGGAACTGCAATGTTAATGAGGCCATATAACGTAAAAGAGAATAGCAACAATATTTGCAAACTACTTCTTACATAGTAGTATCTCATGTGTGGATTACACCACCCTCTTCTGCACTGTTAGTTTTCCTACAGTGTGTGAAGACTCAAGAGCATGAAAACACAGTCGTTAATACTGAAGCCTGCACATAAGACATGACTTGTTTCACAGCTAATTTTACCAACTATTTTCATATTAAACTTCACAGTATAAAATAACAGGCTGTAAAGCAAAGATCTACACTGATCTAGAAGATCAAAACACTGGATCAAGCAAAAGGGCTCCCACGAAGTAAGATGCTACACAACATGAAAAAGGCTTCATATGTCTCGCCTTCATCCTATGGATTTTAAAGGAGAAATCTGTATTTTTAACTAAATACGCATTACAAAAACGGTAACAATATAACCCAGCTCCAGCTCCACCCTCCTGGAAAGAAGAATAAAAGATACCTGGAACATGCCATTCAGCAAGGACTTTATGCATCGTACGTTAACAAAACTGCCATACGCAACATTTTATTGGGCTCAAAACCAACGGCAGCGTGACAGCTGTCACTAAGAGGGCCTATGAACAAACAATTTATTACAGTTAAAGTGAATTTTCATTTTCTCCGTCTAGTGAGTCTCCAACACTCTCTCTGATTAAGCTGCCAAAACAAAAGGAAGAATGAATGGGAGCAAAGGCAAATTTCTGCTTCTGTAGACCCTTCCACACGGACCCACACGACCCGTCCGCGAAGGCGGGCAGCCCGTACCTGTTCTCGGTCTGAGGAAGGGACGTTAGGGGGGACCTGAGGGCTCGCACCACTTTCGGCGTGACAGTAGCTACTCCCGCGTCCTCCTCCCAGCCCCTGGCAAGCAAGACGGGAAAACAAAGTTGTCAGAACCAGCGGTTAAGCATCACCAGGCGTGAGCGGCGCCGGTCTCCTCCCCACGAATCGTTCGCACGCCGCGAACAACGGAGCCGAGCCCAGCCTGCGCCGGGGGGCCGCCGCGCCCCTCTCCGGGCGGAGGGCGGCGGGGGGCTCGCCACGTCCCGCTCCTGCTTCCCCAGCCGGCTCCAGGCACTCCCGCCCCGCAGCCCCACCGCAGCGGGCGAGGCCCCCCCCCCGGCCGCCCTACCTGGCGCGGAGGGGCTGCTGGCCGCCCAGGCGCAGGAGGCAGCCGCCGAGCAGCAGGCTGCCCAGCGCCGCGGCCAAGGCGACGACAGCCCGCATGGTGCGCTCGGTAGCGGCGCCCGCCGCAGCTACGGTCGCCCCATAGTATTTAAGGGAGGCTGCGGGGAGGGGGAGGCGGCCATGGCAGCCACGGGGGCTCTCCGCCCCGCCCCTCGCCCGCAACCCTGCGCCGCCGCCATCAGCCCCCCCCCCCTCCCACCGCTGCTCGGGGCCCTGCCCGCCGGGGCGGCAGGGACTGGTCGCCGGCGCGGCCGCGCTGAGGGGCCGGGCTTCCCGCCAAACTTTCCCCTCAGGCGAGCGGCGCGGCGCTCCCCGGGCAGGTTCCCGGCGGGGTTGGGGGGGGGGGAAGCGGCTCGGTAGGGGGCTGCCGCCTCGGTTTTCCCGCTCGCTGCCGGGGCGGCGGTGCCGGGGGAGAGGGGGCGGCGCGGCTCGGCGCGGCTCGGCTCAGTGAGCTGCCGCGGCCTGAGGGCAGGACCTGGGCGGCCTTTGCTAACGGCCGCTCGGGGCCATCCTCGGTAGCGAAGACGGCGGGGCGGTTACCTTGCGGCGCGGGGGAGTTAAAATACTGCCGAAACTTTAATTGGGAGGGGCGGCTGCGGTGCCGGAGAGCGGGTGGAGGCGGGATCGGTGTGCGGGGGTCACCCGGCAAGGAGGTGGCGGGGGAGGCCCGGACAGCCAGCCCTGCCCCGTGGCTGGTGCAGTGAGCTCGCTTTAATAGCTCTTTATCTTATTTATAAATAACATTCAATGTGGTGTTTGGTTTGGTTTGTTTTTATAAAATGTATTTGCACTGGTTTTGGAACAGAAGCGCTTCTGTAGTAAGTTTGCATCTTTTTACCTAATTGTGCACTTGGTGGTGTTTTCACAAGGCCAGGCATTGCTATGAGAAACCTAGTGAGGGGACATGGTGCCATTAGTTAGGCCCTCTTTCTTAAGAGAGTGGGTAGTAGAGATGCTGTTACCTTACAGCAGTCTTTTGGTCATGAGCCAGCTGACACCTCGCTCTTGCAGATTCTTCCCTATCCTTCTTCTTTTCTGTGTCTGCAAGCGTTCCCGTAAGCCTTGGAGCTGCTTTTCTTATGTTCTCAAACAATGGCTGGAAAGCCTCAGAATAAGACCTCTGCTGCAGCTATATAAATAAAGTAACAAGGGACTTGATAGTGTGACTGGTAGATTTGACAATGAGAAGCAGCATGCCTATGGTCCAGCAGAGGAACAGTACAGCACCAGCTGTGATGGGGTGTGCCAGGAAGTATCTAATTATTTTTTTTAGGGCATTTGTTAGCTCACTGGCAAGCAGTGCTGTGGGTGCTGGTGAGAGGGAGCTAGAAGCAGTTGCAGGCTGCTGTCACTGAGGGGTAGCAGGTATCGGACTGGCTCAGTGCACAGTCCCCCTGTGAGCACAGCTCAGTTGTCCTCTTGGCTTTGAAGTACTTAGTCATAATAGAGAAACAAAGCCAATGTTAAGACTTCTGAAGAAGTTTGCTGTTTTGAGGTTGTCATGAATCATAAATGTCTTGAACATGAAGGTGTTTCACCACCATTTCTAAAAAAAACTTGCTTCAGCTTCAGGCCTATCCTATAAATCCAGTTGACATTGTGTATGAACATGTAGGGGCCAACAGTCACATTTTTCAAGGCACATATATGTTCACTGGTTAGCAGATACTAGAAATCTCAATCCCACTGTTACCTCTGTAAAACTTGAAGGCTCCTTCTGATGTTAGTGGATATTATCAACTATTTTATAATGTCCATTAAATATTCTGTGTAAAACAATAAATCTTTCATTTTAGAAAGTCTAGTGGTATTCAGTTTCAGCTCTGAATGAAAGATGACTAAGAATTACAGTTCAGGAAACTATGTGGTTTTTTCCCTCACTGCTATTTGCCTCTGCAATACAGTTTTCCCATGAGTCCTGAAGTATCACTGTCGGCTAATCCATGGGAAATTTAGTGATGTCAGTGAGGACATCGTATTTCAAGTTAGAGGTCTGCTGCCAACACCAGTCTATAATATCAGTAGAGATTTTTTCCCAGATCAGAAGGTTAATCTTTGTGTCATATTAAAGTTCTTGCAAAGAAAATGGGAGGATTATAAAGCATATCTGTTTAAATTAGATTTGGCAGTTGGTGGCTGTTGTTTACCAACAACTTTACAAACACTTATTGATTGGTTGTCACAATATCTCTAGGTGTTACTAGCCTTAATTTCCTGGCAGAACAGCTTAGTAGAGAGTTTAAGTGACCTAACTAAAGGGTGAGATGAGAATCAATGGTAAATCAGGATTCAAATTTAGGAATGCTGGATTCAAAGATCAAGTTTCTCTCGTATCACGTTGCCATGTCAGAAGTGAAGGTGTCAGGGAACATAATGTAGAGGGTCAAAATGATAAATGCACAGGTACCAAAGATGCCACACAGGAAAAGACAAAGATTGAACAGTGTACACTGAGACTGAATCCCATTCTGTCCTCCTCCTGACAGCTGGAAGCTGCTGCATCTTGGCAGCATCCCCCAGCCTCTAATTCCCATTAGCTTCTGAAGTCAGTGGGAACTGATAATTGCTGGCTTGCACAGAAGGAAGAGATTGCTAATCAGCCAGGTGGTGTCATGATGACTTTGTTGCTGAGTTCCTACAACCCTACTTAGCTGCTAATTTGGAAAAGTAAAACGTAGCCTTGGGTATCATCCGTGAATGGCTGCTGCTCCCCAGGTCGACAGGATTGCATCTCAAAACGAGTCGGGTGGTGGTGCCTGTAGGGCTGCTGGTCACATGCAGCTAGCTTAGCCTTCTTATTTCCAGCAGCTAAATCATATTAAGAAGCAATTAATGTTCATTATATACTTTCCTAATGCTGCCTTCTCATCTAAGCAATGGCTGTCATAGGGATATTAGTTATTGCAAATAGGAGAGGAAATGACTGGTACAGTTAGGAAGAAGAGAAAGGTAGTAAAGATATTCAGTGGAACGGGAGTCCCGTGTTGTGGCAAAGCATGAGAGTCCCCAGAGTAAGGTGTTGGTGCGAGACTACTATTTTCGTATTTTTAGCGTAGCCATCAATGTGAGTGCTTTTAGCAAAAAAAAATCCAACAAACCCACAGAAAGGAAATATGTGTTTCAAACTGGGAGAAAGCCATTGGTTCATTGAGTTTCACAACTTTTTCATTTATTTCCACCCACAGTTTTGGGCAACATGGTTTACATAATGATAAACAGCAAGAAGGGAGGTGCTGTCTGCCAGACTCCAGGACATCAAATTGTCCAGATCATTTCACAAAAGAAAAATGGCAAAAACCAGTGAATTCCTTTACCCCATTAAAAAAAAGAAAAAAAAAAAAAAAAAGTCAAATCCACCCCCAGTAATCACCTTGTGTGGCTGTTGCTGCTAGGCTTTTTCAGTTTTGCCTTAATGTTTTTCACTGTTTTTTCAGGACGGGATTTTGTGTCCTATAACTTACAAATTAAACTTTATTAAAATAATAATGTAATGACTAAATTCAGCCAGCAAACAGTCTGTTGAGGTCTACATAAAACTAGCTGAAGTATTAGGTGTTTAAAAGCAGTTAAGTCAGGACATATGGAGAAGTCTTCAAGATGCTGGACATCTCATAAGATGTCACGCTTACAGTGGACTTGCCTCTTGTGCACAAATGTTTTTTCACTGTTGTAAACTGGCTATGATTTTTATTTGTCAGAGTAAGGTATTGTGTGTGCTTCACCAGATTCCTCTCTTTAGTTCAACCGAGTAACCAGCTTTTCCTCTTTAGCAATCATGATCCTGCCCCGTGGCAGATAAACATTCGTTGCCAAAAATGCATCTTGTAGCATAAGCAAACTTGAGGCTAGTGACTACTGAAAATCAGTGCTCTACTGCCAGCCACCGTGCAAGGCTTCATCCAATTAAGGGCACCAGGGGCATTGAAATGCCCAGGATTGTAATGCAGTCCAGTGTTTATGCTCTTAAAGAGGCTGATGGGGGGAAGAGGATCTGAATTCTAGTTAGATACAAAGGCGGATTTCCATGCAGAAACACCCAAAACTTGCAAGTTGTTAACCTGAAGGGAGAGATTTTTTTTTTTTCCCCTGTTCTCTCTTCTTCCTAAATGCTCTCAGCATGAATTCTTAACATGATACTATAAGAAAGGCCATACTGGGTCAGGCTAGAACAGTGTGTTCTTCAGGCAGTGCCCAGTAGCAGACTCCTAGGGAACTGTGCAGTGATCCATCCCTAGGATCCTTTCTCAGCTTCCAGCAATCAATGGCTCAGAATTTCTGAACCTGAGCTATCTGTGTGTTTAGTCACCTCTCCGTGATTTTTCTGTCATAATTGTGTCTAATTGCTTTTTGAAACCATGTAAACTTTTGGCATCAACAGCAGCTTGTGTCAGTGATTTCCATCCAAGCTGAAATCCTTCCCAATTACAATTAGCCCAGGAAGAATTTGCGAAGAAAAGTCTCTGTTGTTGTTTGGAAACTCTGATCTCTTATGCTAAAGGACATGAAGCGGTAGGTATTCTTTTGCAGAGAATTTTACTACACATTGGACAAATCAGCGCTGCTGTTAATACAAATTCACAGCATCCATTGCTAGAATTCAGAGTGAGTTATTACAGATCATACTGTGACTGCAAATTAAAAATAATGCATGATACTCAACCAAATCCTAATGGACCAATGGCACAATGTCAAATACATCAGGAGCAAAGACTTTTAATACTATTATTAAAACCCCAAGCAAACAAACAAAGCAAGTAAATCAGCACTGACAAAAATTGTTCGAGCAATGTTTACTCGTCATAGATCAGCATGCAGACTGACGGTACAGCTCCCAGCGGTTCTTAAAATGCCTGCACGGCTGAAGGGGGAATATGCCTCCAGGGATGTCGCATAATGGAAGGGTTCTCATCAGGCACTATGGTTGATGGTTGAGGTAATTACGTCAAGCTAAACATTTCTTTCCATCAGTGAGCATGGCACAGTGTGTCCAGCTGCTTATCTGTAGAAAAATCCGATTTGGGATCACATGTTTGTTGAAGCGTGCGTATAAAATACTCAGCAATAGAAATGAGGGGCCATAGTGGAGTTCAGAGTCATCCTTAATGATACGTGTGATGGGCTGCGGTGGTCAGTCAGCATCATTTATGCTTATGGGAAATCAGAGCCATAATTTAGGAAAATAAATAAATGCATGATGTAAGCAAATAGCAGGGATTACTTGGAAGAAGGAGGAAAAAAAAGGGAGGGCTGTATGAGGGCCTAATCTTGGGATGGGAAGATTATCTATTGAGTTTGATCCAGGATGGTGGCCTGACAGCCCAGCTCCAAACTGGTTTCTTGGGATCACAGTGCACTGAAAAAAGCTAGAGCTCATTTTTTTTTTTTTGGAGTTCTTATGTTTCCTTTTTTGAAATTCACATAGAGTACGGTAAATAAAAAAAAAAAAAGGAAGCATCATATGCTGATGCTTGGGGATAGACTACTTCGTTGGTACCGAAAAATACAACAGAAGTGATGCAGAGCACTGTAAACTCATAGATTTGAGGGGTTTGGAGGAAGGAAGACAGGACCTCTGTCTTTAAACTGAGAAAAAGCCATTAACCCCATTAAATAGAGTTAAAAATATGACTGCCCAGACTGTAGCCTAAACCTGTTCTCACGTAAGACTGATTCTCCCGGTTTCTTCTGCAGTAAAAACTGTTGAATACTCCATAGAAACGTTATCTGCTGCGAATCCTCATTTTCCATGTTCCATGATCAGGTGGTACTTAAGCTGTTTGCAGCATTGCGGAGTTAATGATGATAAGGCTGTGGTGCAGGTGAGGTAAGGGGGGTGCCAAATGGGTGCACCGGGTGTGCCGAGTGCACCTGCGTGCAGCGGCTGTGCCCAAAGGGAGGGACGTGGGGGTCTGTGGTGGGGGCAGCTGGACAGGGCTTGTGACTGTGGGATGCCCTGCTGAGAAGAGGGCATCGCCTGGAGGAGAATCCGTGTCCCAAAGGTCATGGGGCAGTGTAGGAAATTAATCATGAGGGTGCTTGAGAGCCAGGGAGCCAGCTCAGCAAGGTCTTTTAGCTCAGACACAGCTTTAAGCGCATGAATGTTTCTGTTAAACTGGGGCCAGTCTCGTGCCTCTGGCGAAGCACCTGCAAGAGTCCTCTGGAAGCTCAATGTGTCTCTGCAATGAAACATCAGTGTTTACGCAGGGCAGGGGGCATATCCGTGCAGTGATGGGGAAAAGCAAGACAGTCACTGAACGTTCAGCACGCCCTGGGAAGAGAAATGATGTAGGAAAATAAGCCATGGGAAAAAAAATACCTCTTAGCATCAGGGTAGCCTTCCTGTTTCAGGATCCTCAGTGAAACCGAGGGAAAAAGAACTCTAGACAATTCTTTATTTCTGTTTGTCTAGTAACGTCTCGAGCCATTTATAAACTGGCATTGAAAACCTTTACCTCTAAAGAGAAATAAGTCCGGGCTACTTCAAGAGCCAGCAAGATACACAGGCGTTTGGGAAGGCTTATTGTAAACTGGTGTTGTCTCAAATGTCTTTTCTTCCTCCACTCTGAAGTAATTTTCTGTCTGAATGAGACCAGTTGCAGAATGGAGTCCAAAATGGGCCAAAACACGGTGGGATTCATGCCGACATTTGAGAGAGCCACCTCAGCCGGCGCATGAGCATTGCTGTCCTGCCAGTATGGGAAAGGCGGTGGGGGGAGGGGGACTGGGGTCGTCCCCGGCAGCCGTGGAGCAGCACAGCCCCTCTCTGGCATGGGGAGCAAGTGAGAAACCTCGGATGGCCTGTGCCATGGCCGGGGTTGCGAAAAGTGGTGGGCAGAAGCCAAGGGAGGGAGCTAGGACTTTCTCCCTCTCCCAGCAGATCATCACTTGGTCTCAGCTCTCTGTCTCTGTCCTCTAAACATGTAGTGCTAGGTACAAGGCTCCATCCCTACAGTGAAATCCTTTGGTATATAAATATAATCTACCCTGTGATTCACGCATTAATTTAAAATAACAATTCTTTTAAATGTTACCTTCTCCATTTCAGTAAATATGCTGATGTCCCGTGCCTCAGTGACAGGCCTTGCTGATTGTATTGCACTCCTGGCTCACTTTCATTAGGCTCTGCAAATATGCTGCCATTCTCGCAAAATCTGTGTGCCGGGTGAGCCAGAATCTCTCTTATGGTCCTCAGATAGCCACTTATATATTTGTCTCCCTCTCAATTACTGTACTTCCAGAGAAAGCACATTTTGGTTTATTATTATCCAGTGCTTTCAATGGCCTGGCAGGAGCAAATTAAGGTCTAGCAGAGGAGAAAACCAAATGTAGCCTAGGAAAAGTGAGTGCTGTCTGAACAGAAGGGATCGATAAATATTCTTATATTTAGCATTATTTTCAGAACAGGCATTCAGTACCTAGCTCCCAGGTGAGACTTCTGCAGCACATGCTCATTTTCTTCTTACAGATTGATCAACCTTATTTTTAAGCTTAAGAGCTTAACACCCATAGTACTTACTTAGAGACCCACTGTGTAAGGAGCTGTTAGAAATGGCCCCGAAGTTAACAAGTCCAGCTAAGCAGACTGAGCTCATAAATGTATGGTTTACATACAGCATTTCTGAGTCTTCTTTATTCAAGAGTCTTGGCATCACCATCAGATCTGAAGGAATCTAAAAACGTATTAGTGTTTGGAAGGAGGACCCAAAGGGGAGAGCAGGAGCGAGCGGGGGAAGACAGAGGCCCCGGGCGGCAAGGGGGTGCGTGGGGAGGGGGCTCAGTGTGGGGGACAGCTTACTGGCATGCAAGGGTGCGTGGAGCCCTAAGGGCAGAGGGGAGGGAGGTTGAAGGCATTTTCAGTGAAGGGGAATGCTGATGCTTACCGTACCATTATCATATGCTGGAGATATGTGCATTTTAAATACCAACATTTAAAATCCTTCGCCTTTAATGTCGTGTTTGCATATTGCATGAGTATGCATTTGACCAAATAGCTGAGCATGTGTAAAAGGCGATTCTAAAGCAAGGAATCATCACTTGAAACCTGCAGCTGGAGAAAATTTATTCAGGCTTTCCAGATGTACTCAGGCTCAGCTTGGCTGTGCTTAAGAGCAAACTGAGAATTTAACAAGTAAGCAATATGTGATTTTATTGATAACTGTTGGTTATGGTCATGAAAAACTGAATGAACCCTGCTGACAGCTGACCAGAGGGTAACGGACAGCAGCAAGGTGACAGAGCAGCACCTCTCTGAACTGCCCCAAACCATGCTGCCTGGATCTTCCTCGGGGATAGATGCTGCTTCAGCCTCTGCACCGCTTTTTTCCTTCTTGTGTGACTCACTCTTCAGTAACGAGTATGGTGCAATAATTTGCGGGGGGGGGGGGGGGGGGGGAACCAACAAAACCCATCTTTTCAGCAGGGATGAGATTGAGACCACAAATTCAGTCCACATTGGAGGAGTTGGAACAAGCTCCCTTTCTCAACCTTAGTGAACAAAATTATCAGCACTCAATTGCATGTTTTCATTTTTGTGGCACGTTAACGTCTAGCTAAGGATGAATAACACGTAGTGGCAGGTATCTGAAAGAGCTGCTGTATGGGATATTTGCATGTAGCGGACTGAGCCCTGTAAGACAGGAACCAATGGTCGTCATGGGGCCTGTTTTGTGTCTGACCCAGTGATGTACGTCAAGATCTGAAGCAAGATGATCTCTGGAAATTAAAAGGTGGTGAGTAATTCAAAATTGTGACATATTGATTTCTTTGTTCACACACCATATCATTTGTAAAGCTGTAACACAGCACTATAACTCAATGTTTTGCTCTTTAACGACTGGTCAGTAGCCCAGTTATAAATACTGTTTTACCATTTACTGACATTTTGTATTTATTGAGCATATATTTTAGCTAGACTTGTAAAGAGAGTGTAGGACGTTTTTAATAAACACAAAAATATTTCAAGCTAAACAAAAGCAAGAACGCATGACTACAGGAGTACACTCCCAATGCGTGATGAGAAGGTGCTGCCAGCTCTTCTGCAGGAAATTGGGGAAGGAGGCCGGAGCCAGGGAGCTGTGAGTGGAGCCTGGAGAATTGCACTGGTAGGGCTCCAGTGCGAATCCGTGCCCTGGACACCCACTGGCTGAGGTCCTGAGCCTCATGTGAAATGAGTGGCGGTGCTTTGAGCTGCCCACTCGTTTCTCCCACAGAAGGCATCACCCTAACCACATCCCACAGCAGCTGTTGGAGGGGACAGCAAGGAACAGAGCTGTGTTTTCCCCAGGCTCTGGGTGAAGAAGCACTGAATGAGCTGTGGGGCAGACACATAAGGATCAGGTCACTCTTGTTTTTTTCTGGTTATAGCAAACAGGCATTTTTTTTTTTCAGACTATAGCATCTGCACTCCCAGGTCAAGGTAATGTAACAAAAAAGTGACAGAACTCCCCCTTTGACTATACTGATCTATTCTGTAATCATAAGGTTAAGATTGTATTATTGGGAGCTTCTGTTAAATTCCTGATTCTGTATTTAGTCGCTTCTCTTATATTTAAGTACAGAGAACATTTTGGAAAATTAAGTAAGTTATTAAATACAAACTTAGCTTCCTGTTCACATTTTGTTTTTAAATAGCCTATAGATACTTTGTTTTCCTAGGCAGGATGTGAAATGAATAAATGATGTACAAACAAGCTGGTTTTGCCAGTTATAGGTACAAAAACCTTGTGAGGGCTTCTGGGTTTAAAAGGAAGCTGAAATAATATATTTTTCATGGAAAACATCAACCTCATTAGATCTATTTATTTAAAAGATCTTTAACAAAGACAGACACAAAAGTCTACTTTTATGGGACGCAGCTGGGACACCATGGCTGGGTTTCATATGATCAGATGCAGTCACATGAAATATATACATCCACATCTAAACCATTCTTCCTGACTCCATTTATACTTAATGGAAAGATACTCACTTCTGGGGAGAAATTTCTCTCATCCAAAAGTGAACATATTTAAGCTGAAATCTCTTACCATGCATATAAAATGATACCAGAGAAACTGGTTCAGCTACGGGTGAGATAAAGCCCTCCTCCCTGACAATGAGAGGTATTTAGGGGAATTAAAAGCATTCCTGTCCTCATCTGAAAGCACAGATTGTTTCCTTTATTCAAATGTATTGTGCTATGAGGTGGCGGCAAGCTTTTAAATGAATATTTCTTAGGTAGCCTGGTACACAAATTCTACTGAAGACACAGGGTTGAATCAAGTCACATTTTAACATGGACTAGGCTTGATAACTCTAGGTTTTAATTGCACTTGCATAGGAAAAATAATTTAGAGACTTGGTACAGTGCATGCCCTCATGTCCTTATTGACATGAGTTATCCTATCGATGGACACCCTGGTACATTCACGCCGCCTACTTCAATTTCCCCTGAAATTCGAGCCAAAATTTGCCTTTATCTTCCCTTTCCTTTTCATGTAGAAAATGGCTGCCACACTCTCTCCCACATCACCCTCTACCTTACAGCAGGGTGGGATTTTTGAAGCACTTGCCACTGAAATCAAAGCGAGTTTTACTGTTAAATTCCCCAGAGAGCATAATTAGTTGGTAGGAACTACCCAGAAAAATCCTGCCCCCACCAGAGTAACTCATCCATCATCTGTGAAGGGCTCTGGTACCCTGAATCTGGACGGCACCGGCGTGCAGAGCACCACCAGGCTTGTTGCTCACCGTGTTTCTATTAAGAAGGTCACACAGCGTGTGCTTGCTTTGGTAATTCAATTACCAAAAGCCCATTCTCTTCAAAGTTATTCTTCCCCCAGTTATCAGAGACTTGGAAAGAATATTGGGTTAAATTTTTATTTACATTCATGAGGAAAAAAAAAAAATTTAATGAAAGGCTAGGTGCCATAATGTTACAGAAAGCTGAAAGAGGAGCAAATCAGTGAACTCGTATTCTGTCAGGCTGAGCATGCTCCTTCAAGAAAACAAGCTGCCAGAGGTTTTGTAGTACTAAGCCATAAATGTGCAAGGTGATTATAGCAGATAAAGCCCCCGAACAGAGCTTATGAGCCTGGGCACAAAGAGTGCCGAGATCCGCAAAGCGTGGTGAGTACAGATGCAGCCCGGCCACGCAGGAGGCCTTCCCGGGCGGCATTACAGCTGGAATGTCTTACTGAACAAAGAGGAACTAAACTCCTCAAAAAAAGGGTTGGCAACAGTATAAAAAAAACTCTTAAGCTGCAAAAAAAATAATTAAAGACTCGCTCTGCAATTCCTGAGAAATTACAGTCAAATTAAAGCAGGGCAAGAAACCTGTTTGTAAACCCCTCCTTAGAACCTGTTTCAAGAACTTTTCTTTCTTGCATTTGAGTCATTATACTGAGTTACAGAAGTGGAAGTGTTAAAAGAATTTCCATCATGCAAATCATTCAAAGCTATTTTAATTTCCTAAATTCCTCCTTAACAAGTAACTGTTACAGGGAAAGGGAACTAGTAATTAATGGAGATGGTGCTGTCTCAGGAAACATAGTGAGCTTGGCTGCACAAGAGCTTGTTTCATGATTCTCCAGCTATTACCTTTTCTCAAAATGTATTTATTGAGGAGCCCTATCAGTTTGAAATAATAGTTTTCATAGGATTTCTTCAATACACATGCTGTTCTTAATTTGAACAAAACAGACATTCTTTGAGTAGCTGTCCGATACTTTAGTCTATGCTTTACGTAAATAAATTTTGTATTTTTACATGAGCTGGGATCAGTAATTTGCCCACGATATAGCAATGGGTTACACTGCCATGGAATGAAAAAGCAAACAGTTTGGTCATGAGTTTTAGCTTCATTGCAAGCCCTAAATTAAATTAGATTATATTAGGGGTGATTGCCTTTCCCTGGCCAGGATTAAAATGTTAGCTGCTTTGGAGATCAGGAAAATATTCCCAGGACAAAATCTCAAGAAACTCAAGGATGCCTGTGATTTAATTATGCATCTTGTGCTATTTAGTGTTTTTCCCACTGCTCATTCACCGGAGTCATGAGATTCTGAGAAGCTGAGCTTTTTCTTTAAAAACTAGATTATCAGTCCTTAAAATTGCCGAGGGAAAAAAAAAAAAAAAAAGGAAGCTCCTCAGTGTTAAAGAAATCAGAGAGAAAAAAGATGAAATATTTTGGAAAAATTGATGTGTTCCTGTGCAGGTTTTGAAAAGCTGTGTTTGATAATATCAGCCATTTCTTCTTTCTTTAGCAGTGGCAAGCAACTAATACTGACAAGAGACCGTATAGTTCACGGGGATCATTTTTAAACAGTTTCGCACTGCCTGGTCCTTAGAGGGAAGCCCCAAACAAATCAAGACCAGGCAGAAGAGCCCCAGGTCACCTGGAGCAGCGCCCTGAGCCTCCTCCATCCCCGCCACAGCAGAGAGCGAGTGGCAGACGTGCCAGGTAGGAGGGATCTGGCACAGCTGGAGCTGGTGCCTCCTAGAAATGACTAATATTTGCAGTACTAACAAATAACTCGATGGCAACTACCCTCCGTCAAGAAGCAGTATTAATGTTTTTCTACAGATTTCACAGCCATGCTCGTATTCTGGGACCAGATGTTTACACCAGGCTGTCCTGAAGGCGAGAGCAGACGTGGGGAAGGGGGGCCCCGGGGCTGACACACATACACACCGTCCCGACGAGTACCGGGTCTTTGCCTCCAGAATGAAACCTGGGCAACAACTATGAGACATTTAAGATCGTAACAACCACCGTGTGGGTGTAGGGTAGCCTCAGTACCTCTCTCCAACCATGTCCAAGAGGAAAAGCATAAGGAGAAGGGGATACAGCCAGTAGGCTTTCCCTTAGCGTAACCCCTCAGCACTGTGAAATTTCTGAGTTACTGGTGATCTCTGGAGTGTCTTGTTAAAAAACTTAAGGGGTTCCTCTTCCAGGAATTTGTCTAAACTCCTCTCAAACTCACTTGCCACGTGGAATTGAATTCCACACTTTGGTTGGGCATTGTGTGAAAAAAAAATAATACTCTGTAATTTCATTTGCATTAAATATCTGATAATTTCACCATGTGATCCTTACGGTGTGCAAATAGTGACTAACACTTTCTCATTTATCATCCTCATACCAGTCATTGATTTAAATATCCTTGTCTTAATGCTTCTTAGCTGATTAGCTCTTTTCTATTTAATTTTTTTACATCTGGAAGCGATTCTCAAGAATTTTGAAAAAAATTTAGAAACACAGCCTATGAAAAATCCAATTTTTCCAGTATCTGTCTTTAGGACAATTTTGTATTGTCCTTGGTAATTAATTTGCCAATACTACATGCCACATTTCTAACAAGCTCTTTTTTGCACCAATTCAAAATACAATAACAGGGAGCTGACTGTCTTTCACCTGTGGCTGAATAAAAGCGTTGAAAAATAGCCCAAATCAGAACAACAAAATTAATGTTTTATAAAGGAAAAAATGTTATATGAGATTGTATCTTTTACCAGCAGTAGGAAAAAAAGCAAAGAAATACCACTTCAAGGTTTTGTAGAAGAGTCTCATTTGAAGGAACTATTTATAGGTGCTGCATATTATGTTAATTTGGCTTCTCATGACATACAAAGGCTTCCTTTGAGAGCTTTTATAGTAAAAGAAGGAAGAAAGCAAGGGGCTCTCACAAATAGAGTTATGATAAAAGCTGCTGTCATTATAGCAGATCATCAGAAAGAGAGAATGAAATGGTGAGACGCCATTCATTACTTTGAGAAATGCTTACAAACAGCTCCTGGTTAGGTAGGACTAGCTACAATATTTATGAAGAGGGATATGTTATCAGAATAATGCAATTTTTCCTCTTTGCAGGCTGTTTACAAACTCATCCTGATTTCTGCCAGTGTATTTGTTATTTGCAAGAATTCATTCAAACACCTCACTCAAAACAGTAAGAAAGAATGCATTTCTATGTGAGAATAAATTTCATTTCCCTGAAATGTTGTTGGGGGTTTTTTTTTGCATAAATGGGATGTGGAGTTTTCAGCTTGTAGACTGTATGCAAACAGGTCATTTTAAGTGGGTTATTTTCATTGTATTGAGGTCATTGATCACACTACTTTTTTAATACTGCATGGCTGTATGCATGAAAAACAAGCTTTTTGACGTGGGAAAACAGACCGGAACAGATGAACTATTGACAGTGAATATAAATAACAGGTAGCAAACAGAAAGGATCTGTGCATCATAGAATTTCAGGTTATCTTTTATTTTTGACAGTTTAAAGAGGACAGTGGCACCCTGGCCACCTTCACTGATTGTTTTATTCATAAAAACACAATTGGGGGGGGGGGAGAAAAAGAAAATCTTTACAAATGAATGTCTGCAAACAGCAAACACAATATGGACAGAGAATAAATGTCATGTCAGAAATTATGTGTTCATGGATGCTGCTTTGTGGCCAAGTTCTTTTCACTCCCATTGCAGACGGCCGTCAGAGTTAACCCTTTGCACAGTGAAGCAGTCCCCTCACAACGTAGAAATCCCCTAGAAATGTGGTGTCGGAGTAGCTTTATTTAAAAATATCAACAAAACACTAGAAAAAAAAATCACCTGGAGCTTATTATGACTCCTTATTTGCGTCAAGATGTTTTTCCATTAGTCCGTACTAGCGGCGTTAACCAGACGACGCCCAAAATACCAGTTGCTTTGGAAGCGTTCGAGGAGCAGCTCACATCCCAGGTATACGGCACCGCAGCGTTAGCCGCCGGACAGCTGCTCTGGCTGGCGTTTGCGGGGAAGGGGAGGGAGGCAGGAGGTGGCAGGCCGGCTGCTCGCCCGCCCGCAAAGTCCCTCCACCAGCTGCTGGGGTGGCCGGGGAGCACCACGGAGGGTTTGCCTGCTCTGAGCAGGCACGCAGCGCTGCCCCAGGGAGCGGCACGAACCACGGCGGTACTGACAAGGCTTTAAAAATTAATTGTCTGCACACCAGATTCGTCAAGCGTATCACGTTTTGTGTATTGCCCGCATAACGCGGACACGTAAGTTAAGAGCTGAGGCTCGGAAGAGCTGCCCCCTGTGCAGGTGCTGCTGGCCACAGTGGCTCTGCCAGCTTGCACGGGGATTTGGCTGTGGTATGCACTACCTGGTGTTGACTTAACGTCATCCCAGATGTTAGCTGAATGAACTCACACCGTCAGATCACATTTTGGGCCGGGAAATCTCCTGCATTTAGACCAGATGTAAGGATGTATGTAAAGCCACCTCACCGTGCCTTTTAATTCTTTCTCCTAGCACTAGTCTGCAGTCAGGCTGGAGACATGTAAAATCAGGGGCCTCATCGTTTTTCAGATCAGGGGTAGAAAGTAATAAGTAGCTGCCAATTCAACTATATGCCTTGAAACATCACCATCACACTCATCTCCTTTGAGCTGGCAGCTGATACCAAGACTACAGAGTCAAAATTAATTCTTCTGGACATATGGTTAAGTCAGCATAATTTCTTGTCTTATCACCCCCGTTCCTCAAAGGCAGAGGCAGGGAGCATCCTGATGTCCTGCATCCAGTTACTTCCATAACTCCCAAGGACAGAAATAATCTTCTACTTCATAAGTCATCATAAGGTGCCCAACCAGTGTCACCCGCACTTGGACAAGAGGAGGAGACAGCAAAATAGCCACGGCTCCTCTGATGAAACATCCTTGTACACACAGATGCTGCTCCTCAGCTTTGTCCCATGCATTCAGGTTCGTAAGTAGCTCTGCCAGATTCTTCCTGTGAGTCTCTCCCTCCCACACTAATATCAGAGGAAAGATGGATTTTCTGTTTCATTAAGTTTAGGAGAGTTTCCACCCATCAATCTCCATCATGTGCCTTGGAAGCCGGCTCTTAATGCCTAATAAAACATTTCTATGTCTAGGTATGATTGCAGCTTTCATGTTATATGCAATGAATTTTCCTCATCAAGACTTTAATTTAACTCACATTACAGATTTGCTTTATCTAATTCATAATAGAATACTATCTAAAGAATATCTCAGTATAATTTGAAATTAATATAAAAAGGCTGCAGGCTTTAATCCTGAGAGCCCAAGGAAGTGGCTCAGACACTGACTTCAGTAAGTATTTTGGAACTGGAGATCACAAGTCTTAATACATCCTCTCCCATTAAAACAACTTCTCAAGGTTTAAAAAGTTACTCAAGCCTGGATTACTTGCTGAAAAGTAACCCAAATTTAAAAAGGGACACTCTCTTCCTGCAAAAGGACCTGCCTTTAATTTTTATTCTAGCATTGTTCAGGGTGGGGGGTGGTGCTATTTAAACAAGCTTAATTCTGCTAGGATAATGAATTCATTGATAATCTTCTACACAACTATCTTTACCCCACTTTGTCACTGAGCCACTCTGAATTTTCAGTTGATGCAACCAGATAGAATTGAATTGGAAAAAGCTGACATTTCCAAACGTGTCCAAGTAGGAAATGATTCAGTGGTTCCAAGGAGCAGAGCCAACTGTGAAAGACCATTTGCAACACGATATACCTGGAAGCCTAAGCCACCCTTTTGTTTTATGAGCTTCTAATCTTCCTATTTTAATGCGTGGTGCTTTCCTTTTCCATAGGAAGATTTTGATCACATGCTGGTTTCTTTTGCATCTGCTGGGAAGAATTTGCATTATAACTTTCTAGGGAACTCATCACAAGAGCAGCCAGTGGTGCCTGCCCACTGCAAACCCCACTGGATCCCAGTCAGCCCAGGACAAGCTAGCAATGTACGGTGAGGCATACATCTAAAGAAGCTAGTCAGTGACTGAGTTGTCGTCATTTCGATGATTAGACTTTGACCTTGGATTCAAAATATTAATTTGCATTTGTCACAGGAGTGGTCATTGAGGTATGCGAGTCGTGGAGGCTCATTTTAAAACAGCCTATTTTGCAGCATATTGAGGTATTGTATGCCCTGGGAGAACAATCAAAGGCTTGTTTTACCTAATAAGGAAACTGCTGAGGCACATGAATAACCACACTGTTTTCCAATACATTTCACACCGATTAATTTTCCAGTTTTATGAAACAAGCTGCGGTTATCTTTGGGTCAGGTTCAGTGAACCAGTGCTTGACTTTAAATAGAAAACTACTGATGTCGCCAGGCAGATGTGCGCAGGCACTCAAAAGACCAGGGCTCCCATCAACACTGAATGACAGCATCCTCTTCAATCTCCCTCTTGTCCACCTTGCTTGCTTCTGGCTACAGAAATACCAACTTCCCTTGTAACTAAATGATATTTTAATTTGATACTTAGGACATTTTCATTTAAGAACTTAGGTATCTGCCCTGCAGAAGTTCAAGTCTCATAAAAGAAAAAATGAAGTTCAATTTTTATTTTTTAATTCCTTTTCTATGCAGATTACAGGTTTTTCTGAATCGGGTGCTTTGTCGTATAGAAGCTGAAGATGTGTTTGGCAGGCTGGCTGAAGGAACAGCTGAGCTGTTTTCTCCTCAGATGGTTTGGTGTTGTGACTCTGTCCATGAAGAGTGTTCCATAAACTACCAATATTAATATTAAATACTTAGTCTTCTCTCTGACATCTGCACATCACTGTTGGCTTCCCTATTGTCATTAAATAATCCCAATCTTCAGTCTGTCATCTAAAAATTGCTAGTGGCTTTTTCTTCTTTAAACTGCCACTGAACTGCCCAAAAAACCGTATCGCTCTCCTTTTGCAGCATGCTGGTAATTTCGAGTGACACTGAGATATTAATTAATGGCCTGTGACTGAAGTATAGAGCTCAGACCTTTTATTTCAATCATATACAAGCACTTCTGCTTTTGAACTGCACTTTACACTTAAATATTCAAATCTCCCTCTCTGATTCAGAGCTTTCCTTGCCAGCAGCCATGGCATCAGTCCTGGCTGTTTGCACAAAGAGGTAGGAAAAGTGACATTTACACTTACTAAGAATCACGTTTCTTTTTGACATAATGGAGCAATCTGTAGGCTCTTGTAAAGCCTGTTCTTTTGCCCCCTGAACTCCCTTTTCGTAATTACAGCATTAGCAACACTCAATCAGTACACGATCAGACTGACAAATTCAGGAAGGACCTCGGCACTCACATTCTACCTTATTTCTGATTTGATCTAAAATTTTATTTATTTTTCAGGAACTTTGCAGTGCTACAGTAACAATTTCTATAACGTCATCGTATCACGTCTTACTGAGCTGGGACTAGTTAGTAGCTGGGTGAGAAAAATCACAAATAAATTCAGCAATGGCTACAGGTGATTCTGAAAATGGAGCTGGGAACATTTTTCCACCCAGCTCCTGTGTACAATTAGGATATACATTAGTGAGGAATGTAAATGAGAAATAAAGCAAAGGTCCTCTTGGACAACACAGATAGATAAGTGAATATCCCAAAGGCATTACTAGAAAATAATAGAGACTATAATATATAATATAAATAATAGACTCGATGTCATCATTGACTCCCATCGAGCAACACCTCTCTCCTTTGTCTGACTATTTCTAGTGTTGCTATGCTTGGTTAGATGCACGTTAGTGGTGCTAGGCACCACATTCCTGAGAAAGTAATTCATGCTTCTAAGATGCACAGTCAAGTCTTGCTTATGTTAAGCCACTAGGAACAGTATAAACATAAAGCTCACGTCACTTACCTTTTCATACTCAAGTGCCGGCGTGCCCGCAGTCCCCAAGAGAGGACTGGCGCGCACGTTGCTGTTCGGAGGATGAGGACAGGCGCCTGTGACGTGGCTGCAGGACCCTCACCCAGGGACTTGCACAGTCCCTTCCATTGCTGTTCCCCACGACACGGCATATGAGCACCATAACGCTCTACCTAATACTTACGTATGCCTGCCAGGCCAGAAAGCCACACACAGAGATCCTTTTCAAAGCAGTAGCAAAGGGTGTTGAAGCCTCTCACTGAGACCTGCTGGTCTGTGCGGGTAGAAAGGCTCCGGCATCATATTGACAGCACAGCCAGCAGCCAGGGCAGGATTCCACACATAGGTTTAAATGTTCTTAGCGTGAAAGGTGCCGTGTAAGTGTCAGTCATCGTGTTCGCTGCTGACAGAGGGTTAGGTGACTCATTTTATTACCAAGGCTATTCCTAGAAAAAGAAAATGTAAGTAAGTGCCTTAGAAAGGGAGAAGGGCTCCAAGTACAAGAAATCTTATAGTCTTTATAAGGGCGCATTAGGTATCTCAATTAAGTACCGATGAAACCCTGAGTGATTAATGATCAGAGGAAATAGCAACTGGTTTATGTTACTGGATGTGCAGTATCACCCCAGGACTCAGCAGGGGGATCAGAGACCTGTGGTGCCAGAGACCAGAGGCGCAGGCACAGGCGGTCGACGTTTTCCAGAGTTGTGGATCTGGGGTATTTTACACATTGTTAAATGCTGCGTGAGAAAGTCTTCAACATCCTAAATAGAGAACTCTGCAACAAATACTGCTTTGTTTCCCATGAGTACTAATTCACCTGTTACCAAACTTTCCTGCCCAGAGGAATGATTTCCACTCAGCTGTATTGTTAGGTATTGTTATATATTGTTAGAGAAGTTGAGAGAGGGCGTGTCTGCGCTAGTATTTTGCACTCAAGAGACTATGTTTTTAAAGCCCGCCACCCTATCAACCCTATTTTTGTTTGCTTTGTGGAGTGGACTGAGGGTGCACAAGGTAGATTGCTTTCAGATTAAATTAAACCAGAAGACGTGCTTCTGGACTGTACCTAATGTGCTCCAACCACTAACGGCATTAGTAACCTCCTCCATCCCCCTCCACCCCCCCGCCCCGAATAGTGTGGACATTGGATCCTCAGTGCCAACTGTTTCACTCCACAGATCTACTCCTATTGCATGGCACTACTTGCCAGTGTGGGTGGGTATCCATTCAGACACTCCAGCCAGACTCACGCTGATTTATGCCTCTGCAGATCTGGTCAGCAATATGGGGTCTCTGCTGCTTCCGATTCAGTTGGAGCATGTCAGCTGACACATCTTCAGCCTTGCAGGTTCTAAACTTCAAAATCCGCAGGCTGAACTCACAGATTGTGTGTCAGGGTGTCCACGCATTCCTCCTCATATACTCCCCCACAACCTCCAGCTCCTTCCTTCATGATTCCCCATAACCTTTCCTTACCACTTCTTTATACTGGTGGATGCACTCAGCCCTATTCCTTCCCCAGTTATAATTTGAAATCATGCAATGTAGCAAAGCACAGAGAAGTTAAAATCCATTGAGTTAGCAGACTTGAGAGACGGCATTATTACGCCAGAAAGCATTCTGGATATTGCTCAACAATTATTTCACCTATTTCAGTTACTCTGCATACTGCAGATGTGTTTCTATCTTCTCCTCTGCATTTTCATTTTCCCCAGAATGAACAGATTCAGGAGTAGATGGCTGCCTGAAATCTGAGGACTGGCCAAAAGCCCATATTCAAAAATTGCTCTATTTCAGACAGAAAAAAATCCATCAAGGTAATATATGGACTTGAAAACTCAGCTATAAGCACCTGTTCATCTCTTCATAGATGAAGTTCAGTTGAGTGCATCTTGCTTCTAAAATTGACGCTACTAGGAATGTTGGCTCAGAGTAAAGGAAATGAGCAAACCCAGCAGCTCTGCCAAACTCAGTGCTATGAATGCTGAATGTCTTGGGAGCAGAGGGAAGACTTCTTATTCACCTCACGGCCACTGGCAAATTTGACTGTCATATTTCATTTTCCATTCAGACAGAGGAGGGACATATCAGAAAGAGTATTCATGTCTTGACCTGGGTCTGCACAGAGAGGGGCTATCAGTGATAGGAGGTCTTAATGAAGGGCTTTATATTTTTCATGAATGAGGACAAGGTTTTCAGGTGTGAGCAAATTGTGGTCACTACAGTTAGAAGGGAGTTTTGCTGTCAGGTCAGATCTCCATGCTGCTGCCAACTTCTTTGCTGCTGCTGCTGCCCCTCAAAATAGTTTCCAGTTAAGGACATGCTAAAAAGACAATAATACGAAGACAAAAATAAGTAATTCGCTAAACAGGAAACATTTTAGGAGTGTGCTCATTGAGTCAGAACAAAAATCCCTGACCCACAGTACTTTGACCCAACCTTCTTCTGAGATTTCCAGTGGTAGAAAACAAGGCAAGAACCCATCCTTGACTAAGCAAACTGTTTGTTAGGTGCTTTACAAGGTACTTAACCCATTCTTATTTCCCTTGCCAAAACCCAGTTTTAAAAAACAACCAACTAAACAAGTAGGACAATACAGTTGTGAAGCTGTTTATCCAAGGCGAGAAAGGACTATTTCCCTGAAGCCTGTGACCCAAACTGAGGTCTGTTTGCAAAGTCTGTAAATTCGGACATCACCAAAAGTTGTTGCCAACTCCACAGAATTGTGGTGCCCGGCTTTCACTGAAGTCTTGGCTTGATGAAAACGTTTTTGTTCCTCATACTCAAAAACTAAACATTTTTTCCATGACACAGTTTGCTTCTGAAGTGAGCAGCTAGAGACTCTCCAATGGAAATCGGTGCAGCTTCGTCAATGTCAAGGGAAGATCTAACCCTCTGCTTCGGTAGCCTGGAGAATGGGACATGAGAAGATTCCTGATTGAAAAATGTGGCTTCACTAGAAGACTGGTAAACAAAACCTGTTTGTTCAGGGTTTATTATAGAACTGCACAGCCACATGAAAGATGCAACGCATCTTTGCTCTGTGCATTGATCTATCAGTTGCGAAAGTGTTCAGATGTGGCCAGGAGGAAGAGCACGTTTGTGTTTTCTTTCAAAGTGCACTCTTGCTTTTGTTGTCCTGATTCACTATTCTTAGAGACGCTTGGGGCCCAGAGCCTTTTCAAGTCACTTTTCTTATTTACTTTCATTTGCTGATCATCCCAGCTCCCCCACTCTCATTCACTCTCAGGTACCTCCTGCTGCTGCTGCTATTGTTGTCAGCTATTGGAAAAAGAAAAAAAAAAAGCAAAGCACCCCTCCTCCCAGACACGTTACCCTCCATATTTCACCTATAGAGGCTGCCTTTCACATCATTAAATTGCTTCATCTCCTGCTGTCAGTTACACCTGCAGAGCTTTTGGTAGGTCCCTGTCTCTCCCGCTCAACGTGGCACATCTTTCAAAATGGCTGTGATTCTTAACTGGGACAATAACCGTTTGTCTCTTTCATCTCTATTGTCTCAAGGCTTTCAATAACAACCTTTCCAATAGTTATTTATTGCTGCTAACAAAACACCAGTCACTAGTCGGGTTCATCCAGCAAATGCAGAAGAGCACATTTTGGGAGCAGCTATTAGGGTAGCAGTGCAATTTTTCTTGAGTTAATGTGAGTTGTGGGGCTTAACTCTGTCTTGCACACATGTATCCATCCCCCACTGGAATTTAAGAATCGTCAATCTCCAGAAGCACAGATCCTCTTCACAGTCACCTTACAGCTCAATTTTACTGCTTTTTTTTTCCTTCCAACTAGTATTTTTACAAACAACTGAATATCACCTTCTGAGAAAGGTTTCGTATTTTACAACTATCATATTACTTCTTCTGTCAATAGCTGAAATAATTATCTCCACCTTTTCTAGTACAGAGGGCTATATTACTGTTCTTCAGTGTCCAGAATATTTCTTTAAAATGTTTCTGGCTTACCTGATCAAGTGAGTGTTTTTCCTAGAGTGCAGGTGTTTATAGACTGTGTGTGCTGTGCACATGAGGACAAGGGGCCATGACAGGGACTGAAACAGGCCGGCTTGGAGCAATCCTGTCAGAGTTAGCTGCCTGCAGGCAGGCTGAGAGTGGGCTACATGGATTCCTCTCCCTCCCTCGTGTACTATTTCTTCACATTGTCTTTATTTTTACCTTTTGTTGTAATAATGACTCACTGTGCTTAAAAGCTGCAACTCTGAATTCTCCAAAAGCTCCCAAACCAAAGACGACTCCTTCATACAAGGAGTGAGAGAATAAACAAAAGTAGATTCAAAAATAGAAAGAACATTTTAGAAAAAGAAAGAAGTACTGCATAGTGTTTCATGGAGAGGCAGTTAAAACTGCCAGAAAGGTGACATTTTCCAGAAATGTAGCAGCAAGGGCAAAAAGCTCAAGTGACCATTACCTTTTCTGGGAAGGCAATAGGAAAGAAAGATGGCCCCGAGGTGGCTATTTTTTTAAATATTGCTAGGAGACGGGCACTAGATTTTCATCTATTCAGGTTTGCATACAGAAGTGTTGAAGTCTGAGCCAGTGATCAGGCAGCACAAAACATACTAAAGGGGTGTATCACATCTGGGAGAAAGAAAGTACTCTTGAAAGGTATCACCTTTAAAAAAGAAACCAATCACAGGGGAAAAACTTCTGAGCCACGTATAGAAGGTCTGTAACGAAACTCAAAATACACCATATACTGTTATTATAATCACTGTGTCAGGAAAAATTGTAATGGGGATCAGATATCAAAATCAAGGGGGAAAAAAAAAATCTAATCAACAGTCCTGATTTAACCTGTGAAAAAGCAGAGATTATTTACCATTAGCAAAACAGAACCAGATCTGATTGCAAGAGTTAGAAGGAACAGAAGACTGTATTACAGTACAGAGGGTAACTAAACCCTAAGTCACTGAAGGACAGAGGAAAATTAAGGAATTCCAGAATTTCTACAGGCCAGACTGAAAATCACAGTTGGAGTCAATGTGCACCTGCAGCAATCTAAAAGGTCATGCAAGGTGTGCGTGTTTTAAGCATCCAGACTGTGGCCAGAACTGTTATATTTGTAGGGAAAAACATTTTGTAAAAGCTTGCAGAGCAGGATTTAATGTACCTATAAAGGAACAACGACTCATTCACAGTCTATACAGTGAAAAAGAATTTTTCAAAAGGGAATGATGTGAGCAGAACATCAGCCTGAATTCTGGAACCCCTGTTAAGTAAAGGTTTGTATCAGCTTGATTCTGGCTTTTGAGCTAATCTGAGATCTCAAAGAGAAAACCTCATACTGCTGAGCACAGACATGGTGGGCACAGAGAGAATGGCTGCCAGGGTGGGTGTTCAAGAGCTCCACGCAAAAAGGCAATAACATCTTGAAAATTCATTTTTATGGAATGGAATTCTGCATCTCTTCTAAGGTAGAAAACAGGTCAAATACCCAGGCTCATTAAAAAGCAAAAGGAAAGAGTCCATGAAGACAGAAAGCAAATGCACAGATAAAAAGAACGACGGACACAATAAAGGTCTAGAAATGGCAAACAAAAAGTTTAATTCTGAGCAAGCAGACAAAGGACAGAAATAAAATAATAAAAAATACCGTTACCATTAAACATGTAAAAAAAAGAGTCTTGTGTTTTAGGCATAGTGTTCAATATAGCATGAAATGAATTTATTTATGCCAACTATATATATACCGCATCTGGATTATTATTCCCATTACTTAGAAATAGCACTGTGACAATGCAAGACACGTAATCTCATACTTATCTATTGGCCTCCACATACCAGCTATGCTAATGATAAATAATACACTACCACATGATTATGATCATTTCAGATGCTTTTCAAAATAGTGTAAACTACAGTCTAAAGCCTTCCTGGAAAACAGTACTGAAATTGCCAAAAGGACACTTGAAAAGACTGGTGGGTAAAGTCCTACTAGATTGCAGAGCAGTACTTGTGGGACTGGGACTGTGGCTTCTTGTTTAACAGACAGACATTACCTCCTTACCCAACAACTGGTCTTAAAAGCAGGGCACTAAAAATCCTTAAAATACATTGAGAAAACAACAGATCAAACAGAAAATGCACATCACAAAAACCTTTGTAGTCATGGGAAGATGAATTTATACACGGGTGTAACAGCGAGCAACCTCTTGAGAAGCTGTTTCTTACCCCAGCATAGTGATTTCTGAATAACAAAAGACACACAGCTAGAAAAGGAAACCGGATTAGTTCCTTTCAGAGATAAAGGAGGAACAAGAGGTATGCCCAAATCACAGAGACTCAAGCAGAAGGGCTGAGAAGTCAGTCAATAGAACAGGCCAGGGAGGAAGGACTGAGCAGAGCTGCGCAGGGAACGAAGGGAGCATGTCAGGGACTAATGCCCGTGAGATGCTCTGAATACCCATCCAAGACTAACTCAAAGACTGAGTAGGTTTAAGTTACTAGCCACAATATTGACAGGCACATGTTGATTTTAAGCAGTTGTTCAGGTTGGTTATAAGCAGCCCGACAAGCGGGGGGACACAGTTCTCCCTTTCCCATGGATTTTTCAGCCTGGATGCTGATCCCCTTCCACACTGCATTTGTGTTGTGCATCTCGCAGAATTTCCACTGTTGACCTTTCTCTATTCCCTGTGATAAATTACTTGGAGGAACAGCCTTTCTATACCTTTTTCTTTCGTTAAGATGTTTAAGTAGACTCATTAAGTATAGCATTTGGACAATACCCAGGCAGCAGAGATGACCTCTTTTCTGTTAGCTAAACAGAAGTGCAGACAGAGTGCAATTATCTTTAGACTTGTAAGTGTTTCAGGGGAATGCTAAGAGGATTTCACAGTAGGAAATTGGGAGTTGCAGAAAAGGATGCTGCAGGTGAAGGCAAGTCAATTGTTTGCTCTAGTTTCTGAACCGTGTGTCTACCTTACTCTCTCAAATTCTCCTGGTCCTTCTTCGACTTTTAGAAGTTAATGGTATTTATGTTATGAGTGATTAGGAATGACATATACAGAACAGCCAGTCTTAGCCTCGATTCCTATGGATTTTTATCCACCCACCATTTCACCACAGACCCAGCTATTCCCTATTGCCTTTCTGCCTCAGCAGCCCCAATTTCTGCTCTCACATTCCTGAAATCCTTGCTTCCTTTCGCATCCCTAAGTGCCAGCTAGAGAGGCAGCAGGTTGCAGTGGCTTGTCCAGGGCCCACTGGTGCTGGCAGGGCAGCCAGCGTGTGCACCACAGCGTGCTTCAGCCAGTGGCGAGTCAAACAGAGCAGCTACCTGCCCAGCTGCTGCTGCTGCCTTTCTTCTATGGTGATGCTCACTTGGGTCTTCCTTCTCTATTCAAGCACCAATTTTCTAAAAAACTTTGGGGAACACAATGTCTTTGAGACATTACTGCCTCTTTTTAATGTGGCTGAAATTCACAGCTGGGTTGAAAAGCCACCGGAGAGAGGGCAGGAACAAGCATGAACTGAAAGTACAGTCACATATGCATCACTCTTTAGGAAGCCTCTAAGAGATGCAGGACTTTTAACTTTCTCGTAGACAAAACCTTCAAAAATATGGGATTGATTTCCTCCTTTAGATATCATCTGCAATGTTTTCCTCCATTTGCTCCAAGCGGGGCTTATAAGTCCTACCAAGTGATCTGTTTTGCAGTTTCTTAAGTCAAAGATATTATGCAGCAGGGATACAACCAGTCTTCTCCTGAAGGGGCAGCCTACAAACAGTGCAGACGCAGGAGGCCTTTATCAGTATACCTGCAGGAATACTGTTTGCAGAGCCAGGCACAGTATGCTGTCTCTACAGCCAAAGAGGCTGGAGTGGGATTCACCTCAACTCATATTAGACATCTACAAAAGGTTAAATGAACTGAGCTCTGCAAGTGCCCATTTGTCTCCCCCGACTCTAAAGGGAGACTTGGGTATCTACCCTGGCCGCAAACATCTGCAGCATAAAAATCTAAAGTTAGGTGAAAGGAATCTTATCTTAGACTCCAGCCAGTAACTTCCCTTTCATTTTACTTCCAAGTAGCAATATTCTCAAATGGAACAATACAGGTAAACATAAAGCAATATGGCAAGACATTATTAAAGCACAATCTTGCTATAAAATACATGGGCACCAAATAAATCTGTCCTTTCAGTGACAAAGTTGTCAGCGTTATCTTGACAGGACACTATCATTCAGCTTGCGAATGCTGAAGTTCCAGTGGAGTAAGAGAACTGCACTTCATTAAAATCCATTTCTCAGTACAACTACTGCCAACACCATGAGCTGTCTCTGCAATTAAGAAAATGTAAAATGATCCCCTGCAGAGAAGAGTACAGTAGCAATGAAGGGAACAGAGTCAACTCCAACCCTAAGCCAGCAAATAATTTTCTTTTTACAGCTTCCCAGAAAGGACTTGGCAGGGGACACGAGCAGACAACGGAGCACAGTAAATTGGTGAAGACTTTATCATGAAACTACTTCTCTGTCACGCTGAAATGCATTTCACTGAACTGTACTCCACAAAAATAGATTTTGTATTTATATATGGATGTATGTACATATATACGAATATGACTATATATGAATGCACGTATTTCCTTCAGAAATGAGTATTTTGTAACTAGCTGGAAGCTTGCAGCTGTCACTGCTGTCAAGAGTGACCACTTCTGCCTCTTTGCCTCATAGAAGGAGCATTACCAGCTAGTCACTGACACCACTTACCCTGGCAAACTCTGAAGTTCAGTTCCACGATGTGTTTTTCTGCTAGATTCTCATTATCACACATTCTGATCTGCCTGAGGCAGCTATTAAACCTTGTCAAGTCACAGCTTACATCTTGACTGTGAATCATATCTTCTTTTAGCCCAAATTACCTCTGCATTTCAATATTCTGAAATAGATACTGTGCAATTAAAGCATTTTAAAAGCATTGACACTTACAGCAGTAACTCATTTTGTTGTTTTCTGTCACAAAAGCTATTTGTCTGCAGATACTGCATTATTATCACGGTTTTTAGTGCCCCCTTTAGTTTTATGTCCAATAAACAGCATCAATCCTTTGTGAAGACAATATAATGTTCTCAGTGTCAGAAGGGACTCACACATAACAGAGAGGAAAAATTGTCTTCGCCATAGCCTTAAACCAAGTAAGGCCTAGTACAATGAAATGAGAGAGTGGCTGAATTTCTTTCAGCTTTTCAAAGAATGGTCTAGAGAGATGTAGTTTAGAAAACTTAAAGCAATATAGAAAAGAGAAATACACATGATGTGTTTTATAAACATTAAGGGCCATGTAACAGCTGGTGTAAACCAGCAGCTTAACTTTCATGGCACTACACTAATTCCCACCAAATGACCATCTGGTCCACTTCAAGTGTCAGAAAAATCTGGGAAACATGGAAACCTTCTCAGTTTCCCTCAGATATGCAAGATCGGCATTTATACTTTGGAAGTAGCTTGGGTTTACTGTGTACTGTTGTTAAATCCCACGTTCCTACTCTCTAAACAGTTCTTGCTGTCACTTCATCCTTTGTTTTCTCAGCCAATTTCTTGTCTGTCACAACATTAAGCCTCTTTCTAAGCTTTTGAGAACAAAATACAGTTCTTTTGGCCAGCCACACTTCCCACAGGGCATAGTGGTAAAAAATGAGATGGGTGAACTGTTAGAACAGGGATTATTTTAACTCCATCTACACTCCCAGACTGAAAGCGATGAACCACTGCAAGAGTCCAGATTCACAGCAGTGGCTGGGTTTTCTTTGAAGATCTGGCCCCTCTATCAGAAGGGGGTTGGAGGCTACTCAGGTCTGAAGCCAAATCCTCTTGGCTCCTCTCTCCTGCAGAAGAGATCACCTCGGCAGAGGTGGGTCTCAAATTGGTGGATTGCTAGCAAAACTCTGGCTACTTCAGGGATTTCCAAAGGCTTCAGGGAAGTGGCTGTGTAGGTGTTTCAGATGGACCCTAGAGAATTTTCTAGCTTCAGAGCTGAGCCGAATCAGGGTTAACCTCCTGATGCACAGAACAAACCAAATACTCCTTTGGAGGTATGCAGTACAAACGCAGGCACAGCTGCCCACAGGAGGGGGAGTTAGCTGGTTCCTGGTTCAAGTTCCTTCCACTGTTCTCCAAATTTGAAGTCAAAGGCACCAGGAGAGAAAATAGGTGCCATGACATGTCAGAAGATGTTTCCATCCCATTGCTTAAATTGGGAAGAAACAGACTAATTCAGGATAAAAGATTACATGGTGTAAGTGACAGAGTGGGGTAAATTTAATACAGTGGAATCTCATTGAATGCAACTGTATTTTTCTCAAGTCTGGGATGAATTAATCCTTTACCCCCTTCTCCTCCAGGAACATTACCTCCTTTTTCTGCAGGGCAGAAGACCCAGAAGATCTTTCCTCTCGATTTAGCGACCGTGTGTTAAGCAACTGAGGACTGTTCCTTTCTGTCCCTTGCTGTCTGTGGCCACTCTCTGCTTCCCCAGCTTGGCAGGCTTCACTCTGTATTGCTCCTTCCACAGCTTCTTTCAGCTGGTATCTCTAAAGCCTGTCCTTGGCAGCCGGCTCGCTCTCCACCTACTGACCCCATTCTGCCAGGGCTGCAGTCCTGTACAGCAGCTGTCTCAGCGTGGAAGCCTCCGCCACCCGCTCACAGCTGGGGGAGGTAACACGGCTTTTCATTCACCTTCTTCCACCCTGCTCCCTATACCCACAGCCTCAGTCTAAGGACTTGGAGACTGAGCTAGCCAGGAATTTCCTACCAAAAGAATGCATTTTTTGACAGAAAATTGCATTTTCACAATATCAAACCTAAAAGGTTTAACCTAGAACTGGTTCAGAACAAAATCCCTCACTGTTTCCATCTTTGTTTTTCTACAGTTCTTGTTCTGAAAGAAATGCTGGTATTTCTAGCATTTGTCCAAATTAAAAAAGAAAAATATCACCATTTCCCATGGACTACATATTCAAATTTTGAACTATTCTTCTTAGAAAAGCTCTTAAAAGGAGTCAAGTCTTCAAATCTGTCAAGTCAGCATAATGCCACTGAGGCACAGCAGTAGAGGATCTAGCCCCATGATCTGTATCTCCAAACCTACTGTGAACTGCAAACCTACCCAGCTGTGCCATTTTAAAACCTGATCTCTTAAAGGCTTTTCTAAATTGTGACATCCTTACCATGCTCCATCTCAAAATGTGTTATTTGCAGATGAAACCTCTTGGTAAAGAGTATACCTAAGGAATAACAGCTATTTAGAGCTCAGTGTACTTACACAGTAATTCTCAGTTTCCCACTGAAGGGGAGTTGCAATGGGAAACGACACTGGTTAGCCTGGGTAGTGCTCTGAGGGCATTTGCTATCATCATGAGACCAGTAACTCTCTTCCTGCGGTTTCTGAGAGAGAAATCCTGAAATAATAGCTTGACTGCAGCTGACTCTAAAGCATGCCTAATTATCTCATTCAATATGCACCTGTTACAGGTCTTAGAGTTTCTAGTAAATATTAAAGTAATTTATCCCCTTTCTCCAATTTGAGGTTTCCAGGTTTCATTGTAGATCTCACAGCTTTGAAACTATGCATTCCTTGATCAAAAAAACCCCATGCTTACCATTACCAAAACAAAGGTAATACCCTGTCTCAGCCAGAGGAAATACTAGGTAATATTACTTGGGCTCTGAACATTTTTGAGTACAACAGTCACAGCTTCACAGGGAATTATGAAATAGACACTGAAGAAAGATCATCACTGGAGGGATGCTATGGGCCTATAATGGGAATATAAATGAATAAAGGTTAAAGCCCCTTGAAAGGTAGAAATCTTAGTATTAGCACAAGCAACCTTGAAGGTTTAAGCATCACCTCTAAAGTGAAACACATGCAGTCATCTTAAAGCAAAAAGACCACCCCAACATCCCTTGGGAAAAAGAGCTTGTGACTGGCTTCTCAGCAAGCACTTATTAAAAAACCATCCCTGAGCAGATTCCCCTCAAACTGTTTCACAGTCAGGAAACTCTAAGACCACTGTTAGTGACCAACAGTTTTACTATTCCTCAGAATTGTTGGTCTGACATTCCTCCCACAATTGCCATGAAAGACTGCAGTAAGGAAGGATAGGTCCCATATTTTAAGCATGCTGGCCCACCTGCATAGCTTGTATTTCTCTTTCATACATATTTTATTTTGTGTAATGAGATTTCATAGTGCAGAATGAATTAGAAGATACAGGCTATGCTGGAAAAGACAACATCAGAAAGATGGGAGACAGGACTAAATTAGCTGCCAGAACTATTTACAGAGGGCACCCAAAACCCTGAATAGCTTTACTTCTGCTGCTTGAAACATTCATGCACTCAGGATGGAATCAGATCAGAGCTATTTCTTCCAAGAAGTTCTTGACATCTCAGAATTAAACTACATTAAAACACGGGAGGAAGGTGTTAATTCTTTTAACATGTAGAAAGCAGCATCTGCAAACTGTGCAATTGCAGGCACATAGCGTGCCCAGAGATGAAAAACAAGAGCAGATATATAAATGGTACCACTCATCAGGGAAGCATGTCTCATGTGTCTTCTCAATACCAAGGGCTAAATAGCAAACTGTTCCAGTCACAAGCACAGCAGCCATCCAGGAGTGACTGACTCAGAAACACACAGTCTCCTTTTCAGTTCCCTAAACATATATGCTACATACCACCCTCAGCTCATGGCTAAAGCCACCCACTCTTCATCTAACACAAAACGTTAGCTCCGTTGTTCTCTGCTGGCTTTCTGTCTTCTGCACCCTCTGCCCCCTAATACTTTACAGACCATAGGAAGGTGATTGAGTTATCTCCAACTTAGTGCTGTTTAACAGCTCAAGGATTGTAGCAATCGCAGAAGTGAAACAAGAGAACTAACAAAAACTTGACGTTATTTGCAAGAGATCTTGTGATTGTTCCCTCTCTGTCAGTAGCCTGCACAGATTGGAAGGAAGACAAAAAGGGAATCACGCTTAAATACTGAATGCATTGAGAAAGACATCCTGAACTACAATGCTCACTTCAGACAGATGGTGAAATCACTGTATATTTCCCATAAACATTTGCAGCTAAGAGTTAAAGCTAATGATCAGGGAAGTGGACTACAAACCTGCCATAAACTCAAGGAACTCACATATATGCCAACCACAAAAACCCACCGACTTCATATTCAGTAGGTAATGGTGTAATTAGTTTGTAAGTAATACACAGGCAGAAACAAACAAACAATCAAAACCCCAAAACCTGTTCACACATAACAGACATTATTCAGGAGGCTATCACATTCATACAAAATATTAGTCTTTAACATTTTATCTTCATCCTGCAGTTATGGGGAGAATTAAGTTATTTCTAAAGAATGTTGCCATTGCACCAATTTAGGAATATCACAATGCAGTGTTCTTCCAGCTGCGGACTACTGCTGGCCTGTAAAAGAACAGGGCTCTGAGACAACTGAGAAAATCATCTAGACCATGTACTCATTCACACACAGCAAAAAATATTGTGGGAAAATAATAATCTAAAAAGTAGCTTAATTTTGGTTTCATGGCAACTAAAAAATATCATGGCAACACTGCCTAATATGGCTCTTAAGGTAAGACAATCTTCCTATTTAAGAGGGTTGAGAAATGGAGAAACCCTGCCTTCTTTTTTTCTGACCCAAGTTTCACCTGACAATAACACATTTCTATCAGTAACTACTTATGTCTATTGATCTTTTTTTTAAAAAAAGGTCTATATCAAGTATGAATGCAGTGACATTTGTAACATAATAGACAACAGCAGACACTGCCTACGGATCAAAGCTGAACAGGCAGACCCAAGATTTGAGCTACTCTTTCCATCTGAGAAAAGTTAGTTTGTGCCTCTGCTTTCTTCCTGTTAACCCTAAGATATTACCATCTTTTTAAAGATTCAGTACCAGCATTTAGTATCTGGGCATTGTTCTCTAGATTTCCAACTCCTTTTCAAGCACTGTATTGTAGTAAGCACAGATAACAAAATAAATAAATAAATCCTCATATGATTTAAATTATTATTTCTCCTTAAGAGTATGAAAATGTGTTTATATCCCATGAACTCTTAAATAAATTTTCTATTTAGGAACCTCTAGAGGAATTTTTTCCAGGGTCTTTTTTTCTTGAGTGACATAACCTTTTGTTAAGAGTTTGCTGCATATGATGTGAAGATTGGAAATTTAAATCAGTCAATGCCCAGACAGAGATGATCACTGTAAAAGACTGCTGACAAGAATTCCAGATTGTTATTCTCAGCAACATCACCTCACTTTGAATGAAAACAGGAGTGATGTTAAATACTTGGCTTTCAGTTGGCTGCAAGTGTTGGCTGCAAGATACACAACTGTCACCACGTGAATCCCAGTTTTAATAGTCTTCCCAGACTTAATCTACACAATAAATTGTAATCTGCTGCCTTCAGTGCTCAAATTTGTTTCTTTCCTTCATGAGTTGAAGGACTATTGTATTTTACAATGCAACTTCATACAGGATAAATTAAGAGGCACAAACATTTGACTGCACATCCAGGATTCTCTTCAGAGCACAGGAGAGTGCTTGGAATGTGAAGCAGTACACTCATCTGAATCTTTTCTTGCTCGTCATTTGCAAGTTGTTCTACTGAATCTGGAACAGCCGCTTAAGGGCAGGCAAAGTGCCATTTTATGAACGTGGTATCAGCACAGACCGCCAAGAGACTACGTATGGAAATCAAAGTTGCTCAGTGACAGCAGCATTCCGAGCTAGCAATGTCCAAGCAGCTGGGAAGGCTGATCTACCCTGCCTATTTTTAATGGGATGTGTCACTGGGCCTAGATTAATTTCAGAAATAAAAGATACTTCTGCAGATATGTGAAGGGAGTTTCTATGACTCTGCCGAATTCAGATTAGTATAATGCAATAGTAGCATAAGGCTGGAGATTTCCTGGTCTTTTAGTGCGTTCCACAGGAAGCAGTGCTGGGTGCAGTTGCACTGTAAAGCTGGGAGGCAGGCGAGCCACCATGCAACAGCTAATGCACAACAAGCACGAGCTCTCTCCCAGACAGTGCTAACAGAGACTTTTACATCCTGGTAAATCCAGATTTACACACAACAGAATATGTGAATGTCTATGTTCCCTCATACTCCTGTTGAGATCAGTGGATATTCTTCCACTAGCTTCTACAGAAACCTGACTGGTTTAACATTGGTAGAGGGCCAGGACAAGTAAATCCTGTCCTGTAAATTTAGATCAGAAGACCACTTCTGCGACTTTCAGATTAGATCTACGTCTCCATTATAATACATCTGACTAACAGGATTTAGCCTTTGTACGCAGTTAAGCTCCTTGGGGTTACAACCACTTGATTCCTAATTCAAAAGAAGTAGGTGTGAATGCTCACATATTGCTTTATCGCACTGTCATAGCAACAAAATCCTCATAGCTGCAATGTCATTGTTAAGTCATGTAGCAAAGGACAGCCAGAGGATGTTCACTGCCTCCACCCCCCTCAAAGGTTAATAGCACAAAAAAGCCCTGTTTCAAACACCGAAACATCCACTATTATAATACCTATTTCAGGACCACTGTTAACGCAATTGTCTTCATACATGTTGACAGATGCTATACATTCTCTTTATTGCCCTGTATTTTTCCCTCTTGTTTGATAAACCAGTATTACTAGTCAAACCTACTTCTTTTTTAATGGAATATATTTTAAGAAATATAAAAAGGAAGGCTGGCTAATAATAAATATGTTACAGGGGACCTCAAGATTAATTTGTGAAATAGTTCCAGATAAAAAAGTACAGTATTTGTAAACACATACCAGTCTGGTGTAATATGCTGAAGGTTTGTATGAACCAACTTCTACATGCCTCAAAAAAAAAAAAAAAAAAAAAAAAAAAAAAAAAAAAAAAATCAAATAGAACATAGTTTAGAATATGTCTTTTAATTGATGATGAATTTCTACAGTACTACAGTATTAACAATCTCTAAAACAAATACCTGAATCTATAGCTCAACAAAACTTATAATCTTTGCAAATAAATAAAGTTATTAAAAGTATCATATTGTATTATTTTCCTGTCTGTGTAAACTGCTAATGATAATGCATTTCAGAAAAAATAACAATAATGAGCAGCTGCGGTGCATTTACATTATTAAGAATCTTTAAGTACAATTCTATACATTATATGCTTAGATAAGTATTTCTGTACTTACACTTTAACAAAGCCATCAACTGAAAGGACATAAAATACATTCAAGACTGAACAGAGAAGCAAGGGAGCTGTGAATAAAAAGACAACATGTTTCAGTTGATACAACATGACACAGAAAGTATTGTACATTTTGGAACTCAAAAGCCACTACCAGTTGCAGGTCAGAACTTGACAGCAAGTTCCTATGAGAGGGCTAGAGTTACCCAACGTCCAGGTTCTCCACAGTTTCTCTTGGTACAGCCTTAAGTTCTCTTGTCAGACTTACTCACTTTTGTGACCCAAGAGTTCACAAGACAGGTCTTCTTAGTCTGGTAATTCATAAGGATGAATCACTTATTGACATCTATAAAGCCTTCAGTCCTACTGAAGGCAATCAAGACCCCTAAAACGGCATCAGTGGCACACAGTACCAGGCACTGAACCAAGAGTACCACTCACTATTAAGGTGTGCTGCCATGAAAGCAAGTTTAAGGAGCTATCCTTGGCAAATATTAACCTGCCATTTTAACAGCCCTGCAAAGCTTAGTAGGCACTAACAATACTGCAACTCACTTGAGCAAGAGAACACAGAGCTTTGCAGAAACATCAGGTGTTTGTTTCTTAAACAGTCATTGTAACAAACAGAATAAAACATTTTAATGGGCTACAGTTAATCATCCACAAAAAGCGTATGTTCAGCATGAATTTAAATTGTAAACTGATAATAAATAATACAGTATCTCTGAGCACATTTAAAATACACATTATGAAATAAAATTGAATTTTCAGAAAAGCTTTCAACCTTTTTGTTCAAAGACACATTTAACGAACCCTTCATAAACAACTGCAGCCAGTTTGCCTGCCTGAAAATTTTGATTTATGAAGCCCTCCTGCCTAGTGCAGAACACTTATTTGTATTAACTTTCCTTCCTTTTTTTTTTTTCCTAAGGCAGATTAAGTAAGTGCTGATTTCACAAAACCTGTTAATGTAGGAACTACCTTAAATTATAATTTATTGTAATGGTTGTAATTTGTTTTCATTCTAGTTTAATAATTATATAAATACCCAAATATCCACTAAATTAAGCTACTGTGAAGACTGTCAGTACCACAGCCAGAGCAGTAGCTAGACCTAGATTTAAAATGCATCTATTTCTTCCTGGATAAGAAAACGTAGGTTCCCTCTGGTCACAGAAAAGGCCTCCATGCACCTCCCTGTTAAGTAGTCATTGCAATCCGTCCATTAACATGAACGTGGCTACATATTACTTTCAATTGGAATTAGAAGAAGCACACTGCATCATTTCTCCAAGGCTGTTTATTTTGAACTAAACTACTGAGAGCAGTGTGGCATAGCTATCTTGGCATACCACTATTTCAAGAAATACAGGCTTTTAGATAGTAATAAAATAGCTGAGTGGAGCAGAAAAGCCCTTTCTGTAACACACCCTTTGTGCACAGAGGTGCTCCCAGCTGATCTCCTGAGTTCCCTGTGCAGAAGGTATGACAGCACATTGAGCTGCTTCTCTTCTCACATCCTCTGTAGTGAGAGGTGAGAGAAATGATGCCTATCAACTACTGTTCACAATGGCCTCAGTGACCCTCTTGGCAGCTAATGTGGAAGATGCAATTTCTCAGCGTCATATTCCTTTGTACTGCCCATGCCCTGAGGCCAGGATCTGGCCTCTAGACATTCTGGGCAGAGCTGTGAAACAAGGTGATTCACCCAATCTGTCCCAAACAGCCTTTCCTGGTGGGAACAGTGTGTGAGTGTTGGGGGGAACCTCAAGAAATCCAACTGCTTTCAGCTGGAGTTTATAAAAAGGACAGTGTGTTAATGTTACTACCTATAGTAGGAAATGTCACCTGATGAAAAGGAATCTCTTTCCAAATGCCTATTCCTATGTATTGTCATTAAAAAAGCTTCATAAGGTCATACTCTGTATTAATCCATTCCAGAAGGCATATATAGCACAAATAAGAAAACACCTTTATATGAACAATGTTAGAGACTACATAAAAACACTAAAGACACTGATGTTTGAATACATTCCTCATCTTTCATAAACAGGAGGATTTCAATGCTTTAAAAACTAGGAATATTGCAGAGAGGAAGACAAAAAAGACAGGTGTCAAAAAGAAGTTGGAAAGAGAGCACCATATGAAAATCATACTTAATCTTTTATGTCCATTTAACAAGCTAATTAAATGTTTCACGATGTTATATTGAAGTCTAAGCAAGCTACCTAGGATAAAATCCTGGCCCATCTGAAGTCAATGGTGAGAGGATTTTACCTGCAATTCTCACTAGCTTTGAGAAGATATTAAAACAAAAGGTATACATTGAGGCTTCAGTGAAAGGCTTTAATACAAAAAAAGAATTGGAAGAAAAGAACGTGTTGCTTGTTTTTTTTAAAGTACATGCCATGTAAACTCATCTACATGGCAGTCTCTTTGGCCTGTGAAACATTGAATGGAATACTCTAAGTAAATTTTAGCTTTATTTTTATTCATTTATCAATTAGCAGGACTCTTCTGTAGCTGTGAATGACTTAAAATTTTATCATGACTTTGTACACTGTTGCTTTATGAAAGTGCAAACCCAAGATTTTAGCAAACAGTGCTGTATTTTTTTCATATCACATGTACAAAAGGATATAAAAATAACTCCTTGATTGACATATGATAATGTCCTTAAGGCACAATGAAAACAAATATTATACAGTATTATAGTGCAGGTATTCCTTTTATTACAGGAATAGTATCTGTAGGATACACTCATCTGATTGAGGATTTCAAAATCACATCCATAAAGTACCCAATGCATTTTCAATGAATTGATAGCTATGGTCTTCAGTGAGCTGCCCTGACAGTAAAAAAAGAGACACAGAACTTAATCTAATCTTAGCTACTCATATTTCATCACACTCTTCTGCTTGCTAACTGAAAAATATTTCTAAAAACTGCCATGATGTTCCTCATGGATCAAAAAGCAAGTGAAGTTTATAAAACAGTACTCTAAGAACTTTGGACAAATACAACTGCTAGTCTGAACATGTGTAACAACTGTTTTGTGATTCAGTGTTGTAAATGTAGTTTATATTTTAAACTTCTAATAATTTTAGCTGCATATAGAACAGAGAAGTAAAAAGTTAAATTATAGCACCTTGCATGAAATTTCTTCTAAAAAATACAAAGATTATACCTTTTAAAATTGTAAGAAATACAACTATTCTATCTCAAGTTCACTATGCACCTGTCATTTAAAAGGAAACTAATTGACATGTAATGAAGACATGCATAATTATCACAAATTTAAGGCACAAAATGGAATTTGAAAGTTAGGGATGTAGTAAATCCTTGCTTTTTCATCAAATTACCAGAAAAAGGTGTATCTACCATTTTCAAAAAAGCTGTATTATCATAGAATCATTGAAGCTAAAAATGGAAACTGCCTATTCAATTGTCGTTCAAACTCTTGCCAAAGGAAGATTATTTTCCACTACTGCATTACATCTAACTTAAAACCTTCCAAGAAATTGTATGCGTTGATAAACACTACTGTGTCATTCCATAACCCAACTGATCTCATTGGTAGGATCTTTCTCCTGATATTGGATATTTACCTTGTTTCAAATTTATGTAATCTGTTCTAGTTATACCTTCATACTTAGAAAGCCTCTTTAAATGTATTTGTCACATAACAAAAAATTATACATACTTAACGACTCAATCTTTCTGACTTCTTTCTCACTTCAACTAATTTTGTTACTGTTCTCTGACTTTTCAGAAGATTGACTCAATTTCTCACCCCTGAGGTACCCAAAATATAAGACCATACTCCAAAAATTAACTCAGCAATCACAGGGAGTATTCTGACTTCCAGCTGCCTGATGCAGCTCTTCTGCACGTATACTCTTCTCTTGACATTAGTGATGCCAGAAGCAACTTTGTTGGCTACATTATCAAGCTTCTTACTACATTATTACATTTCAATCTTCTCTCTCTCCCACTAAGTGTCCAAGTTTCCTCAAATGCATTACCTTTTCTCTGACTCTCTTAGGCTACATCTAATTTGTTGGACCTCTCCCACTCAGGTATCATATAGTGCAATGTCATCTGTAACTTTTATTAATATAATGCAGATCCCTCTTGCAGATTATTGAAGACATTAAATAGAATTAGGTCAACACAGTATAAACAATTAATGGGGAGGGAGTAATTAAAATTGCACAATGGGATGACGCAAAGCACAATTTGTATTTTAAGATGCTACTTCAAATATATTTTATCCCACTTAGCTATTTATAGCAAGTTAAATGTCTCACTATAGCTACAGTTTTTAAATGCAATACTATAATTTTTCTGCATAAATAATTAAATGTAGAATAGGAAACATGCTGACAATCAGTCTTCCTCTGCAAACGAGTCCCCTTCCAGCCACTGATCAGAGAAAGGTAGGCACATCAAGTCTACTCCTCAGCACAAACTTTTAACCAGCTGATATTGTATCTATTATTCTATATATCTTTAAAACTACAAATGAAAATACAGAGATCTAAATTTGCACTGACAATCAAGAATTCAGCTCCTTTCAAAAGTCCTTCTGGAATTCTACAGTGTGATCCTGTAATTCAGAGAATGTTGAACAACACGCTAACAGTTCTTATAACTGGAAAGGTATTATTTAATATAAAGCTTAAATAACATCTAAGCCATCCAGTCTATGAAAAACATCATTAGTTAATTTATGCCCTATTTTCCAGAAGACTCACTTTTAGTACAACTTATCAACTCTCCTTCTGTTCTTGATGATGACTACAGGTCATAACAGAACTTTCAGAACAGAAAGCACAGTAGCCAACTACTCCAATTCTTAAAGCTATTTGTCAACCTACTGAAAATAAGAAAATAATTTGTCTGAAGAAATGAACAATTAAAAATCCAAGTCAAACCAAGGATGAAAAGGTAAGTCTGAAGATATATTAATTGTAAAAATAATACAGTCCATGCTATTTTATGCACAGTTGTTTATTCTTGTTCCATGTTTTAAAACTTGGACTCAGAAAAATCACAGGAAGTTTTGTTTTTTTACTCTCTTTTTTTCCAGTAAAAGCACCATAGTTACACAGCTTGATTCAATCGTCCTTTTCTACAATCACTTCTCCATGAAGCACCCTTCTTCTCTGCCGCAGCATGTGGAAGTAGAGTTGTGGAAATACTTGATCAAAGCATAAAAGAAAGCAAATTAGATGAAAAAATTAAACTGATCACATAACAGAAAAATACAATTTTGCAGAATGATGAACTGAGGAAAAATTATGGCACATAGCGCTGCAGTTGGTTAAGGTAAATAACAGCAAGTCATGAACATTGCAGTGAATTGCAAAATAATTACCCAAAAGTCAGACAAGGCCCCCTGAATGTATACCCCCCTGTTCAAGAAACTTCCCTCCAACACCTTCTTTGTATAAACAGGAATTAATCACTTTCTGGCAGTGCCTGAAGTCTTCAAATCTGTGCTAAGGTCAGTATGTTTGAATTAAGACTTTGAGGAGGATACGAATTTACCCTACTTGTTCAAGTCTGAAGTGAGGAACTCCCTCTCTCCTGGCACTCTGTAATCTATTATATGACTGTCCTGCTGATACATTTGATCCTTATATTTGATGGATAGAAAATCAGATTTATTCCTGAAGCATTAAGTTATATAAACAATAGTAAAACTGTTAGTAAGTTATGACAGCTTAGGACATTTTTTACTCACATTGATCTCTCTCGTTGGCCTTCATGATTTCTTGTGACAAAAAATTTCACAGTGAATGTGCATACTGTGGAAATCCATGTTTTAGGTCAACTTCTTAAACGAATACCTTTTATGGATGCAGGTCACAGACCCTTTTAACTTCAATTTTCCTGCTTCTCCATGCCTCTCCCTAATCTCTTGCCTTGTTTTTAGCCTCATTGTCCAGATTATCTAAAATACTCTATTTGCCTAGTTTGGTCTAGCTCCATTCATGGTGCTATATCTGAATAAGGTTGCTTTCTCTTTGTCTACACTGCTCAGGTACCAGTGGAAATAACACTGGAAGTGAAAGACAGGTAGTGTCTCTAATCTTAGCTCCGGTTAGCCAATTGTTCTGTGGCTTCTGGTATCCAGAAGTACAAGGACGATCTGATTAAACCAGGGACTGAAGTACGTTCAGAAGGGTTTGAGGGGTAGATTTCTGTGAAAATGAAATCTCAGCGAATATTGCTTCACATTTTTCCCAAGCATGCTCAAATAGTGATTTTCAGGGGCAACACGTAAATGGATATTAATAGCAATAAAAACAAGGCAAATCTCTGGCACAACTTGCGGGACAATTTTTAAGCCATTGCTTCAAAGCGGCAGAGGCACTAGAAATTCTCGGCGACACAGTTACAGACATTTCTATGTGTAAGCAAAAAGGTTTTTTACTTTGTCCAAGTCTTAGAAATGTTTTTAGCGTTTTCACTTAAAATTTTTAAGACAGCTTATGTTCTGAGGCAGATAACAGGATGGAAAATCTCAGTCTAACCAACTAAAGCACAGCAAAGCTTGGAACAACAGAAAGTAGGCTTTTATAGTAGAAAGTGTTCAGCAAATTTAACTACAGGCAGCGTTTCCAGCATTGCTGATAATTACTACAGATAAATAATACTTACACGGTACATAGGAGAACATGACAATAATAAGGAAGTAATAGTAGTCAAAGGAGACATTATATTTGTTGGGAAGTCTCAGTGAAAACATTCCTGTTTTCTTCACATAGGGTAAAGCAGCATATATGGTTAGCAGTTCACCTGCAACTCCAGCAGGATACAAAATGATAAAAAAGTTGTATCTGCATTAAAAAAAAAAACCCTTGTGAGAAACACCCCATGAATTTAAAATTTCCTCTTGCTATTATTAGTGGCACAGCAATGTATTACAGTAGTTCCTGCACCAAAATCGAGGACCACATCCTGACTTGGCACAGAATACCAGTTTCAGTGACTTTGGATAGTGTTGCTTAGGTTTACAGAGAATGCATTCCTCAGTCCTTTTATTTAAAAACAGTGAAGTATCAGAACGTTTGTATGACTTTCTAATACTAAAGAATAATAAAATCTGCAAATTTGTAGTCTCCAATTATGACTTTTTTTTTAAATTTACTGGTCTTGCTCCTGTTGTCACCAACAGGATTCAGACCAGGACTGGATCCCAAATTCAGATGATCCTACATATCTTTGTAACAGTGCACGCACACTGGGTCAACTCTATGTATTATAATCTCTTTGAAGATAATGAAAACATTGAGAAACATCAGAAGCCTGTTTTACCCACTGCCACATGGGAAATCCAAATAATACTACATTTACCACTAATGGAAATAAAAAAATAAAAGAAAATGAGAGTGCCAGAAACTTATCAGATCCATTTTAAAATGGGAAGAAGATGTTCAAATAAAAGGTGAAGGCATTCAGTTTAAAGAAAATGTTGTTTGAATGCCGTAGGCCACATAGGTGGTGATAAAATGAAAAACGTCATCAATAGGGTTTGTGCTGTCCTTACGCATAGTGCCCCTTGGAGATGCAATTTTTCCTAAGGAACAGCTCTTGAGTTCACGCAGGGAACAGCAATGAGAGCCATTGCACAGAGAGAAAGAGGCAATGTGCACTCCATGACAAAAAGAGATGAGATCCAAAACAGCAGCAACCAAACAAGAAGGGTTTCCTCCTAGGAACAAATGGGCTTAGAGGACTCACAGGTCAGAGAACAGGTTAGGGGAGGTACAAGAAGGAACCAATGCCATGACCTTACACACAGTTTGTCTCTATGCAGTGAAAAAAAGACCCTAAAGTAAAAATTCTGAACTAAAATTTAGAACATACCTATTCCATTAACAACAGACAGACAAATCTTTTACAATTATAAGCTAAAGATGAGAAATTTCCAGCTCCCTTGGGGTACTGAATTTATGCCCAGTTGTGCTGTTTGATTATCCATAAATCTTGATGGGATATTTTTGACTCTATGAAAAGATAATACATTTTCAAATGTTTTGTTTATAGTATATTTCACCATATATCTCTGCTGCGAGAATTTCAGTTTTCCCTATTGTCTATTATAAGGAAACAAAAATTCTGTTATTCAAGATATGCTGACTTGGTGGCAAAAAGTGTATCTGTCAGTGTAGTACTTTCTGAATGCATTTCTCTTTCTGAAGCCTGCATAAAAAATTATTATTGAAACCAGACCTGATTACTTTTAAGTTTGCCATTTAGTGCTTAAACATAACCAAGCCTACCACCTTAGGTATTAGCAAAAATATAATGTATTATAAGAATGGACATAAACATCAGACATATCAAAAAAGTGCATTAGAAGCATCAGAACTGCATTATCTATAAAACAAAAATAAAGGAAAATAAACACACTCTTTTAAATAAGTCGTCTGCAGTGAATGTAGGTTAGATATTTTCCTTCTAACAGTGTAAGTCTGTCTCTTACATTTATTTTTCAAATTATGGCTACAGAGACTATTACTCTTCCAGTTAAGTTATTACTCTTCCAGTTAAGTCTCCTGATAAACATGCAGTCTCTGTAACACATGTGACGTAGTGGCCAACCTTAAGTATGCTTCAAAATCAAAGCAGTTTTGATATGGAACACACTTTTCATGTGCACTAAACTAAGTCAGTATTTAGCTTCACTACATGGATATAACCTTACAAAAGCTCTGATAAAGCAGAACTTCTCATAAAGTAATGATATGCATACAGATTGAGCGACAACAACTCCCACGTTTTCAAAGACCTGAAATCCACAAAGATGAGCACAGGTGCTTAATTTTGGACATTGTATTCAAAAGCATCTTAAGGAGTCACACTGTAAGTTAAAAGATGACTCCAAAGATAAAGGAAAAAAAATTTAAAGTAAATGAAAGCAGAGTTCAAACCGTGAGAGACAGAAAGCAAAGAACAAATCACACCCCAAAATCTCAGCTAAAATATTTTTAACATTTTAAACCAAGTAACAATGATCCCAAGTACAGAAAGCAACCGACTTGCACTCTGCTGACACATAACCAAAGCTCAAACATCTGCTCTCCTGTGTGTTAGCTCAGCATGCGTGAAACTAACATGCACAGAACCATGAGAAACTGAAGTGCAAGACATCTCCACCTGGCCCATTTAATGAAGTATGGCAAATGGTTGAGCAGGTTGAATGTGTAGAAGGAATATCGAGTAATCTCTGTCACAGTCCATACGACCAGAAAAAGAATAACGCTCTCCTCATTCTGGATCTGCAGAAGTATAAAGAACCAAAACTTTCTTCATCTTTAAGCTTCTTTTCTGTGCAAACTGCAATAGACTTCTGTTTAAGATATACGGAACAGACCTAATATCTTGTAAAGAAAGAAAATTTTGGCATAAAAGTGATATGCTGAAACCATTACCGTGTACAGCTCTTTATCATACGTATTTACTAACATAGACATTTTGCAAACTCAGCAATCTTTATCCATTATGCAAATATAAAAATATAAACCCCTGTAATTAAGCTTATTCCTCCTTTTTATTCTCTACCTGCATTTTCACTATGCTGTCTAACTGTCTCCCTCCTTTTATTTGTGGTTGATTTACTTGTTTATTTTCTTACTTCTTAAAACACCAAGGAGAAAACAACGCTACAGAAGATATGTTCCTTTCATAATCAGTTTTTACCCATTCTGTTTTCACTACTCTGTCTCCTAGACTTTCTCTTACTTTTTATCTTGCTTCTTCCTCACCATATAATGCACGTCTTCATGAAACTTTAGACAAAAGGAATTGCTTAGTATAATCTACTAACTGGAACTTGGCTGCAGATCATCAAATTTGGCAGGCTTCAGGGAGCTGTAAGATAGTTAAGGAGCTGGAACACAGATGGATCACCAAATGAAGAGTATTTGGTAGAGCAGGAGCTTTGGGTAAACTCACTCAATCCCATTTAAGATTTAAGTTCCGAGTCATTAAACTGCCTCATCGGTAGGTAGCACATCTCTCTGCTGTTTCAAAACATCGGTTCTTTTTTACTCTAAGTGAACAAATAAACAAAAGTCCCCAAATACAAAGAAGGCACGTGGGGATCTATTACAAACACTACCTTCTGAGAAGAATTACACCCAAGTAATTTTCTTTTCTTTAAAAGGGGAGGAATTTTGTAATACACTTCCATGCCTGAAGGCTGAAAAGCTCCAGGGATGTCTGTGAAATAAAATAAAGTAACACAAGTTTTGTTAAAATTACAAAAAAAGGAAACAATTTTTTAAAATAAAATGCAACACGGTGATAAAGCTTAATACATCTCAAAGATGCTGAAAATCCACAGCTCTGTCAAAAGTCAAGAAGAATTATAAGTGCTCGTCATCTCATAAAATTGCACCCTCAATGTGTCAGTTAAAGAAGGTGCACTTTTAGTGAAAGGATCTCACCAACATCACAGAAGAAAAGGAGATATAAAAATACTGCCAAACTCACAAATAGCAACAACTGAAGCGCAAAGACATCCAAACAAAAAAGCAAAGGTAAAGACAGAATTAGGCTGTTCTTCGCCTCATGCGATAAGAGACAAAAATTGATAACCCAAACTTGGATTCATGTCACAGTGCTAAATCCAAGCAGAAGAGCTTTAAGTAAGTATGCAGAGAATTCCTATCTGTTGCCTTGCAAATCTCCAGTCAAGTAGAGAGATCTGGGTCTGGCTATTATCACTAACATGCCTCTCAGTACCTAAAGTGACCCTGAACATTCATGCCTGCTAAGCAATAACAGTGTGAAATACAATCAGACATACATTCAGATGTATTTTTTCCTGGACACAGCTTGAACTACTGTACTGAAGATAGAGGAGACAAAAGAAATGACCAGATATGCTAAAGATTTAATCCACTGTAGATAATAACAAAATGGCAAAATGCAGTGCTATTTTCCAGCATTCATGTAAATATTCAAAATAAAAAAACTTGTTAATCTTTGAGACATTTTCCCTTAAGGAAAAAATGAAAACACTTAGCTTACAAGAAAAAAAAAAAAGCTATGAAAAGCCTATTCCATGCTAAGAAAAGCGACAGTCAAGGAAAAGATGAAGTGTAGAAAACGATTCCTCTGTAAATTGAAACAAAGGGATTTGACAACTGAGGCAGGTACTATGATACCCCATCAGCAGAAAGGAAGGCATATGCCATCTGCTGGTGAGACAGTTTAATGGCTCAGCTTTTTACGTTTAAAGAAATTCAGGAGCACAGACTCAAAATCCATCACTTAATTCTTACATGCCCTTCACAGAAAGCAGACCTCAGAAACTGAACTGAATGTCCTGTCTACAAGCTGTAAGCAGTCTGCTTGTTTCATTCCGCTAACAAATCACTAGACAACCACCTACAGCCAGGCAAATAAACTATTGTCATTTATACAGGACCTTAAGTGTCACTGTGGCATGCTGGATGACTTGATATTATTTTTAATGAAAAAAATGCTGTATGCATGCCACCAAATGTTAATATTACCATAACATTAAAATCTTGAGAAGGTTCCTAAAATAAATTGCAGAATCACAACCATATTTATCTAGGTAAAATCAATTTAAGACATATTTTAATTTAGATTAATTCAGTAAGTGCTAATTTAAGTTTTTGAAAGGGAACTGGTAACACTGTGGTAGATTTGCCCGTAAATAATAGCAGTAGTCATTGATCTTACTTAGGCAGACCACAGCTGGCACGATGCTGAAGACAGTGCTGATTCACAGCTAAGACCTAGACTCAGTCTCCTGGGTAGAGGCACATAAATTCCATCCCGTAACCCCAACTTCCAAAATCGCACTCAAGTATGTAAGTATTCTCTGTAGGAATGCCATTAATTTTTAAATTGGTCTTCCTTTTGAAATGAGAACTGTATTAATAGCTTCTCCTTAAAAACAATCAAAACACAACTTGCTCACGCACATACCTGTTTTATACTATGTGCAATGAACCACACCATGAAGATTCTTGAACTCACTTGGACCCCAGTCACAAGCACAGATGTGCGAACTATTCCTTAAAAAGAGAAACATGTTATCTCTGTTCCACAATTCATGTTTTAATTAGTTACAGGAGAAACTAAAACAAAGAACTCACCAACTGCACAGTGGACTACCTGTAAATAAAAATAAGTTGGAGGTTACTGATGTATAGTATGGTACTATCTACACTATAAACATGGCCTTTTGATATTAATATAAACCTAGGCTTAATTCTGAAGGAGAAATGGTTTTTTGTCTCCAACAGTATTTAAAAGAAATACACGTCAGAGCCCTGGCAACCAATGCTATGATAGCTCAGTATCTGATCTGTGCCAACACATGAAAGAGATTTATTTTCCTAATTAATTGCATATATTACATGTTTAGATACTTACAAAGCATTTATTTTTGCAACTAGTAAGCTTCCCTTCCATTATATTATTCAAAGAAAAATTTTACAGGACAGTGTGGACAGAGTCATATAAGGGATGCTAAACGCATAGCAAGTTTAAAATGTTCTGTATTCATTATGGATTAACAACTTTATTATAATTTTGCCAATGACAGCTATGAAGCTTCAGATTTATTGTATTTTCTGGTCAGTAATGTTTAGCAAATATAGTGCTTTTCATTATTTTGACAGATTTGAGTAGAATTACTTATTGTGAAAGTTTAATAGCATAAAAGCCTATACACGGCTGGCCACATGATTTTAATAGTTGCTTGAACTGTTGTAGATGTTGTAGGCAGATTGAGAAAAAAAGTTAAAATATATATAGGCATTCTTTGTTGTGCCTGGGAAAGAACTTAGTGCTGAATACACTGAACAGTTTCATGCCATAGATGTACCATAAACTGAGACCACTAGGGCATAGTTGGCAAAAGTCATATTATTTAAAGAATACTTTGCACAACTTGCACAGATCCTGTTGTAACAGATTATATGGGGCATATGAATGCAGTCTGGAAATAAGCAGAAAGAGGAAAGGGGCAGAAGGATAATGAGTCCAGTATAAGGAATAAGAGGGAAGCTCTCATCTTTGGAGATGGAGACGAGGTATCTACTATGCTAGAGGGTTGATCTGCCGGCTGGAATGCGTTCAGAGAATTTGCCTTTTGAGTTAAAGACTCTCAACTCAAAGCAGCTCCCAGGCAGTATTTGATTTAAAGAAATATTAGAATTAAGTTTGAAAAAATGTGCCCATTTTTTTTCAACTAATGACCTTGCCCCCTCAAAAAACCTTCATTAAATAATAAAGTTAAAAGGACTTTACTAATATAATATTTTGGTATTAAATTCAGGTTAATAATGTGTTTTGCCTATGATATGCAGTGTCCAGTAAAGCAAACTAATGTTTAAAATTTACCTCAAGCAAAGCAAATGTCTGGAAAAATTTAAGCGTCTTTTGAACGCTTCTGAATAAGCCTCTATGTGTTCCTTTCTGTATATAAAACCGCACCATGGCAATACCTAATACCAGCCACCTACAAAAGAAAGAGAATGGATACATTTCAAATTAGAATTCTAAAAATATCCATCCACCGTAAATAATTTAGTAGAATATTTTCTTCACAGAATATCTTTGCTTCTTCACATGTCAGTGTTCTTAGGAGATTATTAAAAATATCTTTAGACATAAATATTATATAATGTTATGTAAACATTTCACTCTTTTATCTCTTTACTTGGAAAAGGATAATGACTTGTTTATCTTCTGAGCATTGACTTGAATTGAGGGGACCCCCCACAACCACAGGTCCATCAGACTTTTCACTAGCAGTGACTACATATTTTTACTATTAAATCCTCATGCATCTTTATTGTGAATTACTGTTATTTGAAAACACATGATGAACTTGGCACTGAAGCCACCATTTCGGGTTGCAGGTTTATATAAGTAAAGGACTGGAACCTACGCACATCGTTTTTATATTTGTCATGGCCCCTCAACTCATAATTTTCAGAACTGACTAGTGATCTGAACACTTCTGTTTGTAATTTTCCAACTGAAGTTACCATTACGATTCAGTTTTCAAAAGTGTTGAGAAGTGATCTTTGAAAATCAGATTCCAAAGTGCTGACAGATGGGTGCTCTATGCTCCTGGCTTCCAGAGGCAGGTATATTTAACTAGCACATTTGATGTTGTTGGCTAATTTTTTCATATTTTTTTAAGGAAACTGAACAATGATACCAACTGATAACCCTTCCAATGTAAAAGAAAGTAACAGTATCTTTTAATCAAACTGGGATTTTATATAAAACTTAAATTGAGATCTCAAATGGAAATTGAGACTAAAAAAAATAAACTTCTAAACTGTGCATTGATCCCCACCACCCAGCCCAGACCCCGTACAATAACCCAAGGCATGCGCAATTCCTTCCACATAATTAATCCATGTTTATATAAGTAAGATTTTCAAAATAGTGTACTATATGTTCCATCCTTAATGCAGAGCTATACCACATTCTTACAAATATCATGCTATCGAGATGCCTTGAAACTTCAGGTTTCAGTCCACAAAGACTAAGAAAGTACAAAAATTCTTTAATATAGGCTTATTTGAGACTTAAAAATAAAAATACAAAAATTACAGTAACTTTAGCTTAATTTCTTGTCTGATGATATTGGGAACAATTACTCAGGCCTTTCATTTTACATAAAGCCATAGCAAGCATGCTGTACAGCGACATGAGCTCTGGCTAAGGAAGGGCCCAAGTGACAAAGCAGAGGAGTCTGAGAAATACTCAGAGAGCATATAAACATTTGGAGAAATATTTATATAAATTTGGATAAATATTTAACACATCTCCTCTTCTTACACTCTTCCCTAAGCATAAGGTATTGGCTAACATTGGAAACAGGGTACCAGGAAATACTGATCTTTGGTCAGACCCGTTCTGCTGTAATGGCATGAGAGATGACATGGATCATGACAACTCTCTGTTCGCCTCGGATGGCATGTACTTCAGTATCAGTCCCTTAACAACTCTTACACAGGGTGGCTACTGCTACGCAGTCACTTGGCATAGCCCGTTCCAGGACTTCATGACAGCATTTCAAACTCACATAGTCAGGCTTCCCCACATGGGAGGAATTATTCCCCTCCTTGATCGCTTCTACCTTAAGCCCATGAATCCGATCTGCCAGAGCTCCAAAATTTGCCCCCACGAGTGTTACTTAGATTTTATGGATTTTAAGTCTGAGTGCATTAATTTCAGGTTGTCTCCCACCACTGTGGAAACGAGGAATTACTGGAATATCACTGGTAGTCCTTCACAGCAAAGCTGTCCTGTTTTATAGTTTGACAAGAGGAAGGTGACAGTGAGATTACATCCAGCTGGCAGCATGAATGGTGACAGCAACAGGTCTGTCCTAGCCCTAGCCTGAGAAGTCATGATACATCTAATCTAACAAGGCATTTTCTGCACCTCATTCTGTAACAAAAGGGTTGCAGAGGGAAGTGATCTTGGACTACACTCAGAAGCAAAGACCGCAAATATGTTTTTCTTAAATAAATTTTTATTTGGACATGAATTTCTGTAGATCGATTTATTTAGTTGTCAGGGGCTTTGATTTTGGATCTCAGGAAAGCCCTTTTACTGAATATTGCAAATCACCAGGAAATTGAAAACACTTTCCGTAATAAAGGTAGCATTTCCAGTTGGAACCTTCAGTAAGATTGGGTACTGACCTGCCATTTTAGTCCCTTAAACCTTTGTTAGAAAGAAAGATAAGCTGCAATTTTTTATTAGAATGGTTGTTAACATGCAATTATGTATTAGTTTGTTAAAACTCCAGAAACACTTTGCTATATTGCACTGTCTGGACAAATACACTGTTCTTGTTACTTATTTGTCCTGGGTAGTGCCCCTGTTAAGTATTGTTCTATTTCAAATATTTATTTTTTTCTTAAATTGTATCCATAGAAGATTATAAGAATTTGTTCCTATCTCTTATTTCTCTGTTTCCACACAAAATATGCAATTTTGCACATCTTAATCCCTTTTGGTATTAATGGAAGATGGGAGAGAAGGAAGTTGGAGATACTGAATCAGCACCTAAGGTCAAAACTAACATGGTTCGATAATCTTCTACGGACGTATAAAAGTTAGTGGCAAGAGTCAGCGTTCATTAGCAAATTCACACATGGAGCACAAGGCTGGGAATTCTATGAGGTAACATTAACCCGCCAGCTAGAAAAAAATTACAACGAGTAAGAGCACTTTTCAAAAGGTGCTGCTGCAATATATGAACAGACTTGAATACATGTTCAAGATCCACAGATGCTAGTGAGAAGAAAGCCGTTAGGATCATATTCCTGGCTTTCCGCATCAGTGCTTGAACTCTTGCTTCAGCTACAGCGTATCAGTTTTGCTCTACGGGATTCAAATGGCAGAGTTCACCCACTAGTAACCAAGGTAAAATTCTTCTCATAATGAATGTCAGCCTAGAAGTTATAAAATTGTTCGTTCTCAGGGTTTTTTTTAAGCATGTGGAAATTAATAGATCCCCCCCCCCCAAGAGTTAGTGAACAGGACGAGTTTTCGAGAAGTGAAAATATGTGCTTCAAGCACTAACAACATAAGCCGGAGTGCTCTTATGATCTGTTATTCAAAATAAATACGCACTTTCCTCAAAGCAAAGCATCGCAGTACGGAGCACTAGCTCCATCGAGCCCCTTGGGTTACTACAGCTCTCTCCCCCTCCACCCACCCCCTGCTCATCACTAAATGCCCGCTGGCTTCGGAAATTTCTACCTCGCAGGGAGCCGGGGCGAGCTCTGCTCGCTTAGATCAGGGCTCACGGACCTGAACGAGCTACCCCACACGGTAACGCGGGGCGTGAGCTCTCAGGGACAGCCGCAGGCGGGAACCGCCGCCCGGGAGAGCCCGGCCGAACCCCCTCGGCGCCCGAGGCCGCCGCCCCGGCACGGCCGGCGGCACCGAGGGGCGCTTTCGCCTCCCCGCGGCCGGCCGGCAGCCCCCTCACGGCGAGGCGCGGGGGCCGGCCTGGAGGCGGACGGCGGCGGAGGGGCGGCGGCGGCGGCTGTGCCGAGGGACGCGGCCCGCGCTGCACCCCCGCCCGGCATTCCTCTCCCGGCTATACTTAACCTCTGCGGCGGGCTCGGGGTGACGCGCTGGCGGCTGGCAGCGCTGCACCGTATTAGGCAATGCCCGGCAGGCAAGGGCTATCCCCGCTCCCGGCGGCTCCCCGGCGCCCCCGGCTCTCACACCCGGCTGCCCCGCGGCTACGCCAGCCTGCCGGGTCCCCGGGACCCCGCCTCACCTCGGCCGCGCTGCCCCCGGGTCCCGCCGCTCCGCCCTGCCGCCCCGCTGAGGCGCCGCGCTGCCGGCCCACGGCACGCCCGCGCCCGCTTACCCCGCGGTCATGGCGACGTTGTAGAAGATGAGCCAGGCCGTGGCCAGGGCGCCCAGCCTCCTCTTCTTGCCATTCTCCTTCTCCTCCACCGCGCCGTTGCCGCCCCCGTCCTCCTCGCTGGACGCCATGGTTCCCCCCGGCCAGGGAGCGAGAGGCGCACACCCGCGGGGAGGAGGGGCTCCCTCCGCGGCGGGGCTGAGGCCGCGCTGACAGCCGGACCTCGCGCTGTCTCTCACCCCATCTGTCTTCCTCGAGGGCCGCTGCCCGCCGCCAGCTGCTCACATGGCGCTGCGCGCTCCTCCCACCTCACAGGGGCTCCCCGGGGCACGCCAGACCCTCGGGGGCCGGGCAGGGCCGCGGCCCCCGGGCGGGGCGGGCGAAGCCTGGCAGCGGCCTTCACGGGGGTCCCCGGGCGGGCAGGGCCCCAGCCCTCACACGGGGCCCCCGGGCGTCACGCCGCTGTCCCCTCCCGCGCGAGGAAGCCGCTGGTGGGTCGGCACCATGGTGACCGTCAGGCGAAAGCCCGAGCGTAGCCCAGCCCAACGGAAGTGACAGAAAACACCACAGTTCTAGAAAACATAGAAATCTGCGTCCAGGGTTGAACAGCTGGGAGTCTGGTCAGAGACCGAGGGGTGGGAACTTGCCCAGACCCCTGCCTCAGAAGCTCAACAGCCACCTGCTGGGGTGACCTCCAGAGAGAACACCTGCCAGCCTGGTAGGCCTCAATGAACACCACCCTCAATACACAGGGAAGACTAAGGCCCACACCTGAGAAGGGGGGAAATTTCTTCCTAGGGCCTAAGGAGAACCCGAAGGACGAAGGACGACGTTTGAGTATGCGTGTTGTCGTGTAAGTCTGCCCCCTGCGCACACGCGGGGGGAAGCAAAGCCAGAGCAGGGAGTGTTGCTGGGACTAGCTCTGGAAGGGGAGGCAGCCTCAGCCTGCGCTACACTGGTGTGACGTGGCACTTCAAAGGTGCAGGCTGCACCCGCCATCCTGACACCTGGCTCAATCTGTGCTAGCCTGCGGATGCTGTTCACTACTTTGGGCGGTGTCCATGTAGCCTCGGGCTCCTCATTTCCACAGCTAAACATGGTGACCATGGCCATTCGGCCCAAACACCTCAAACACAGGCACATACAGACAGAAGAATTCCAAAAGTGGGTCAGGATGTGTCTTTGAAATGCTACTTTTTCAGTCCAAGAAGATTTTAAGAGTCCAAGTCTACCTCCTTTAGGATGGGGTAGGTCATCTCCATGTTGAAAACACATAGATGGTCTCAGTTCACAGGCCTTCAGGTAAAAGGTAAGTAGATGTGCCACGCAAGAACTCGGTCTCTCTCCCTCTCCTCACCAAAGCACACAAGCAGGTGTTCAGCTTTCAGCCTCAAAATACACACCCACTGGCAACAGCAAATGTATAACATACACATGCAAAATGAGTAGTTGGCAAAACGGCACCATGTGTATGCTCGTAAGATTATAGTAACTAACGATATTATATATACACAGATGCTTTTTATGACTACTTGAACATGAATATAACCCACTTTGGGAATCCTACAGTTAAAAAATCTAGACAAAAGAATTTACACACAGGATAGAATGACCTAATTCAGAAGTTTTTGCCAACCTTGGGCTTCAGAGGAAAGTGCAAGAAACTATGCACTGGACAAATATGGGATAATCTGAACCTAAATTTCATCTCAGTGTAACAGTTATAAGGTGGTTTAAACTCTGTAGCTTTCCAAAATATTTTCTGTATTTACTATTTTAATTCTGGGTATTCCTGCTATCTTTCTTACACCTTTTTTTCTGCTCAAATTTCACTTCTCTCTTCAAACCTTTCTAGCTTCTTGGCTTTGTCAATGCGGTGTTGAAATGGGTACCACAAATTAAGCACATACTACATGTAAAGTGTTTTTTTGTCTCATTTGAATTTGCCAACTTATGACTTCATTAACTGATGAAGACTTTCTAATTTTAAATTATGATACATGGAGGAAGGCATGACCTGATCCCAATTCATAATATTGGTGGTGATTTTTTAATCTACCTGTCCTTTGCCATTTCTCTCTTGAGATTTTTCCAGAGCAGACTTAATGGAACAAATCCTGTTTGCTTTCTGAAGTCAACATTTTCCATTTTTAAATCCCTCCTTGGATATTTTCCATGCTTTTGCACAGAATCTTTTGAAATTTGATAAACAATCTTTGATATATTCTCATTAGAATTCTATATTACTTTCCTTCCCACTATTTATTTGCTCAAACTTACTGATTTTGGATGCACAAATTAGCTGTAATGATGACCAGGTTTGTCTTCAGTTGATTTAGTCAATTAAGAACTTACTAGTGAGGGCAAGTAGCTGTTGTGGTTTAACCCCAGCCAGCAACTAAGCACCACGCAGCTGCTCACTTACTTCCCCCCACCCAGTGGGATGGGGGAGAGAATCAGAAGAAAAAGGGTAAAACTTGTGGGGTGAGATAAGAACCGTTTAATGGAACAGAAAGGAATAAAATAATAATGATAATAATAACAATAATAAAATTACAATAATAAAAATAAAAGGAGTGGAATATACAAAACAAGTGATGCACAATGCAATTGCTCACCACTCATCAACTGATGCCCAGTCAGTTCCTGAGCAGCAATCCCCCCCCACCCCTACTCCCCCCAGTTTATATACTGGGCATGATGTCACATGGTATGGAATATCCCTTTGGCCAGTTTGGGTCAGCTGCCCTGGCTGTGTCCCCTCCCAACTTCTTGTGCCCCTCCAGCCTTCTTGCTGGCTGGGCATGAGAAGCTGAAAAATCCTTGACTCAGTCTAAACACTACTTAGCAACAACTGAAAACATCGGTGTGTTATCAACATTCTTCTCATTCTGAACCCAAAACATAATACTATACCAGCTACTAAGAAGAAAATTAACTCTATCCCAGCCAAAACCAGGACAGTAGCTCAATGTTTTTGCTCTAATACTGTGGGGTTTATTTATAAGCATACAATTCCTCTGGCTATCACACTACCCATTCACTCAGTTGAAGAGAAATTTCTGAATATCCTCGTAATCCTCTTTGGATTTGAATAAACTAAACATTTTGTGTCATTTGCAAGTTTTGCCATTCCACACTTGTCTGTATTTCCTGACCATTTATGAATGTATTAAGCACAAAACTTATTACAGAACTTTCATAAACACCCCACTGATTTCTTTTTGCCATACTAAAGAAAACTTGCTCTTTCTTTCTGTTTCCCATGTTTTGATCCATGGAGATATTTTGTTCCTTAATCTATAACTACTTCATACCCTTGATAGTTCCTGTGTGACAATTTTTCAGCAGCATTTTCAAAATTTGTTTGTTTTCTTAATTTTTTTAATCTGTTTTTGTAATTACATGTTCCAGGAATTGCAATAAATTAGTTGAAATATAATTTCCTTTTCAAAAGTTTTCTATTGTTATTCTTTTAATCATGATTTCTGTCAATTTACCACGTGTATATTTGTGGTTTACTAGTCGGTATTTTCTGAATCACTATAAGATCCTTTACTTAAATTTGATAAAATGTCAGCTATTTTCAAAGCATTAAGTACAGTATCTGTGCTTAATTAGAAATATTGTACTTTTAGAGTGGCAAAATTATTTCATCTAATATTTCAACTTTGGCTAGCACCTTTTGACCCCCCAAATCCCAAAATTATTCATAAGACAGATTTTGTCTACATACAGAAATGTAGTCAATGGAACTGAATTATACATTATACATTAATTATTAATTAATTATACATTAATTGCATTATCTAAATCAGCTTTTTAAATCAATTATGACTGGCTTATCAATTTAGCTCAACTTTGCTGTTGTTCAAGTACAGTCTGAAATCAACCTTCCTAATAAATTTTAAGATAGTCAGATCAAGGTCTGCTGTATTGTAGGTGAGCGCATCATTATGTTTCATATTCATTCTCAAGCTTCACAGGCGGTTCTCCTTTATTCACTCTAGTTCCAAACCATCAGCAGTGCTATACTGTTACTACAAAAATGAGTGGTTTTCCTGGCCTTCTTCATGACTGATATCATCTATGTGTATTTATTTTCTAGGTTCCTATGGCACAAGTAGATATTCAATACCTTATAAAGCTGAATGGGTTTTATTTCCTATTTCCAGAAATACAAGGTGAGGCTTTTACAAGGATTATTTTTCTCATGCAGTGTTCTATAATGATTTTTTTTTGTTACAAAATTAAGCTATCCAATGTGGGAACACTTCTATGATATGAAAAGTTGTAGTGCTCTGAAAATAATATAATGACTTATCAGCTCCACTATCACAGGGGAAGGTCATCTACTATGAAATGCTGCAAGAATTACTTATTATGAGCCTTGCAGAATCATGAGATCAGCTTTATGCTTCAGAATAGTTAAATGCCAGATGATAACTTAAAATCCTAAGGAAGGAGAATTTGTTAAAAAAATTAACAACTTAAATTCTGCTTGTCCTTCTGCCCTGTCTTCACTTAATGCTCCCAACACACTTTGCAAGAGCAAAGTGTTTAGACAACAGACTTATATAAAGTACTTGCACACTATTCTAGGTTTATGGTAGGTAGTAATCAGTGATGTATTCAAGTATAAATGCAAGTAAACAGAATTTAGCTATGTCTAAATTGAACAACACAGTGTCTATGCACTTTTTGTGCTTTCATCTGGGCGTGTATATCTATTATTCTATTTACTACTCTAGGAATAGGACAGAAGATGCTTTCAAAAGACATGGTGTAGAATGGATTGCGTAAGTCTTGTGGAAGGAACTAGAAGATGTCTATTTGGCACATCTGAAGCAGTTGGAGTTTTGCACTGCTACTGCAAAATAAATGATTCATATTAAGCCTCTGACTGTACAGTTCAGTAGTCAGCGAAGGAAAACAGGTGTCATGAATGCAGGCTGAAGCAGAAGTTTATATTTCTGTTATAAAAATACAAAAATTCTGTTGTGAATATTTAGAAGTCTTTGTGTGAAAACTTGATTCTATATTTCTGAAAAGCACTGGTATATTTATTTTGTGTTCTGAAAAGGACCAGTTTGAGATGACCTTGTGTATTGTTCCATTTAATCCTCTGCAGAAGCAAAACTATAACCCAAACTGCAGTGTTGAAGGACACACACACATCTTAAAGGGAGATGACTACCCTGCTCATCTGAGTTTAGTTTATCCAAACTCAGTGTACTTTTTGCTATAACAGACTAATTGGACTCTGTACAATAATTATTGTCTTTATGGGATATTGTGGACTGTACCACTGTTTAACTATCCTGACATTTTGTTGCATTACTAGGCTTGGATATATTTATGTATAGACCAGTCCCACAGACTGTTAATCTGTGCAGTTGGCACCTTTGCACACTACGCAGACTGGCTGTGTCAGGAAGCCAAATCCACTCTAATGTTCTAATTATATAGATATACATATAAAATGCTCAGTAAAAAATCAGTACCTTTAACTTCAATGGTACTGTTCACATGAGTAAAGTAAAGTACATGTTGAAAATTAACGGCTAGCATAAGTAAGATATTCTTAAATTCCCTTCCCTATACCATGTGATAATATAAATGTAATATTTTTCTTAAATAAAGAAGCTTTGCTACCTTGCCAACAGATATCGGGCAGATTTTTCACAGGGTTTCACAAAACACACTTCAATAATATTAAAAATACCTTCTGACTTTCAGTATATTTCAATGGTAGCTTGCTTGCCTAAGCACTACAATCTCTATAGAGGAGACTGCTTCCATTATTAGTTTCAGAGCACACACAATCTTTGCTTGTTACTTAGTTTTATTTCAAGGACTTGAGTTAAAAAGGGCTCATTATCAAGGGAGTAGTGTTCCAGTCTGACTCCCGTTATGGTCAGTGGAAGTATTTCTATTTTCCTTCTTAGAAGAGTGGTGGAGAACAAAAAGATTAATTTTAACCTCATCACTGGTTGAAAACTGGTCTGAGTTATCAGCAAGAAAAAGTGACCATATTGGGTGTAGTCAGTTTGGCCACACTGAGAACAGGTGTTCATGCCAAAAAAAGCACTAGAACAAGTGGTTCCCTGCGGCAGTGTCAGGAAGCTGGCACAGAGTGATGCTCCTGCCAGCATCCCCAGGGAAGCCCAGGCACCCAGAGGTCCCAGCAGCCAGCAGCCTCCAGATTATCTGCTTCTTAGAAGGTACATCACAATACATCACTAGAAGCTTACTAAAGCAAATAGTATAAACACATTTTTGTGTTTCAGTTTGGTGAACTTGTTATCCAAAATCATTTAACAAAACTGCAGTGTAAACATACGAAATATTACTTCATGTGAATTAGTTTGCAAGTACTGCTTTGAATACAGAAAGACTGAGGAAGATATAACCCTTGTTTCTGGCATCTATATGTGCATATATTAACTAGAATGTGGCACATTACAATTTTTAATGTGGTCAGGGCAAAATGAATTGTTCTATAAAGTTTATTATTTGAATACTTGCCTAGTTCTAATGTTACATAGATTTGAGGGAACTCCGGGTACATGCTTCACATAATCCTACTTGCATACTTCATAATATTAAGGCCAAAAAGACAATTAAATAATTTTAGCCTGACTCCTTGTGTAACAGAGGACACCAGACTTACTGTATTGGTATGTTTCATATATTCTCTTTACATAAGGAAATGGATAAGAATACCATAAGTAAGCCATGCAACTTGGACACTTGCAAAATATTAGGACATGTACAATAAGATTATAGATGGGAAGTAAATCACTGTAGTCCAGTACTTAGAACATTTACATGTGGCCTGTGACTGGGATAAATTTTGTCTTAGTCATATCATTGTATTGTTATGCATTACAGCATCTTTGTATGCCATCCAAAACATCTTGTACTTGCCCTGTCAAAGACAAAAGCTGTGATTAAATGGACTGCTGGCACTTTCTCTATTCTGAACCTTCCTCTTTTCCTTTGATTTTCTTTTCTGCCCAGCTTCCAGTTCTGAAAGCAAAGTACACAGTCAACTATAACGAAAATGTAGTTAAAATAGAGGTCAGTGTGACCAATCCCTTAGACAACTGTTGATCTTCACATCTGTCTCCTTCCTAAAAGTGTACTGGCCTGACTTTTTCCTGAAGTTATGCACCTTATCTTTACAGTGCAGCAGACTAATATGTGCTAAAATAAATGGGCATGCCAAGTATAATACTCCTCCAGTAAACTGGAACTGCAGTGGAGTTCTCCTGCATGGCCATAGTGTTCTTGTCTTCCTCTAAGAAATACACTTGTCTAATGGAGATGTGTGTCAGTTGAGTGATTGTAAAAAATATTAGAACTTCCCTAGCAGATTGTCATTTATAAGTTGCTGTTCCTAAGTACGCTTTCCTACCAGAAGACTATAGGGAAATCAATCATTGTAGATCATCAGAATCCAGAACTAACCTTGGTATGGATAAACCCTCATCATAATTTTAAAAATAAGTAAAAAAGTTATATAAACAAACAACAAAATTAAGCAGTTACTTAAGCAAATTTAGAAGTATGTCACATCTTTAAAATCCAGGAAGTGAGTTGCACTAGCAATTAACTGAGTACATGCCTTTATCTCTTAGCAGTATCTGAACAACAAACAGTACTATATAAAAAATGAAGTGTGCAAAGAAAAAAGTGTCTGTACTAATCATCTGAGATTGTTTACTTTGGACGAAAGCAGCACATATTGTTAAAAACCACCCTACTTAGAACTTGCTATAAGGCTGTCTGGAGGCAAGTCCTAAGTCAGAGAACTGTTGGGTAGATAAGCTCCTCTATAAAATCAATAGAGTCAGACTGTTGCCGAGGCCATCTTCGGAACAAGGTCTGAAATAGAACAGATGAATAATCCCCTGGACATGCCTGTTTTTCTTGACCCAGTCTGGTGAAGTACAGTCCCCAGCTGTGCCTTCCCACCTTTTCACTTGCCTGGGATCTAATTGCAAGGTGAGTCAGATGAGTGACATGATCCAACAGGGAACTTTCTGCAGTGATGTAGTTTTTGCTGAATCAGCTGATTGTGCAGCCACAAATGAATTGGATCAAGTTCCAAATCTAATATGAGAAATGCGGTGGTAGCACATAGTTGTGGGCACAGGGAGTGCAGAGTATCATCAGCTGTAGTTACCCTGAAATTAGATGCGATTTGAGACTGTACCTTTGAACTAGATTCCTTACTTTTAGATAGCTAACTTAGGCAGCACAAGTCCCATTTGAAATGCAGTAGGAAATAAGACAAAAGTTTTTAACTACATCCAACAAAGGAACCTTAACACACCTTTTTTTAATAGCGTACTCATTATACTACTCACATATAAGGTGGAAAAGCTGGTTTCCATAGCCATCTGTGTCTGAAAGGGCGAACCCCACTTCATGGAAGAGTGCTCTAACCACCACCCATTGCTGTGCCATGGAAGAATGCTAGAGACATGGGACGGGGAAAAGAGGGAGATACAATATAATACAGAGTATTCCAAGGACTTGTGTACTTCACACCGTGTTCAACAAATAATTTTTACACAAACAAAACATGAGCCATGACTACAGCACTTTAAGATGCTCCCTGAGTATCTTTGACTCATTCCCGTCAAGACAAGTAGACTACCTTTTTCAAAATGTTGAGTAGGGTGTTGCCTGGGAAGTAAAGTTGGGTTGGAATCCTTTCAGGCTGAAGACAGTCTAAAACCCCAGTTCCCCACATCTCTTGTGTTTGCTCTTACTGCAGGACTACTGCATAAAAGCTCTGCCTGTTTTGAAAGGATTCTACAATTTATTTCAAAACCCATCAGAGGGAAGGGATGAAAAAGGAGGGGATAAAACAGGCTCTGAGAACATCTATCATACGTCTTTTGTGAACATAATGGGGGATGATGAATGGTGAGGAGGTAAAGCATCCTCTGAGAATATCTAGCAGATGTCATTGAATTGAGGCAGAATCCAAAGAAAACATGCAATTCCTTAAAAGTAGACAGTCCTAAGTAGTAGATCAATGCTGACCTGCATCAGCTGCTGAAAACAGTTGTTGTGGATAGGGAAAGAAGCAGAACTCAAGATCCTGGAAAAAATTTTAGTGAAATAAGGAAATACCTAGTGACTGTAAATCCCTGTGGGAAGAGGCTTGGTGTGCGGTTTTCATTTGATGTGTCGGAACTCTGCCTAATGCATGCAATCACATTCATTATTGAGCATGATTAGTGCTATTGTTTGCATCTAGTGTTTCTGCACTGCAAACAGCAGTAGTATCTTTTTTATTTCTTGTTAGCACTCTTGTGATGTGCCTGTGTTGCTCTTTTAGATGTTTGCGACTCTTCCTTCACGTGTGTGCATGTGCCCTTTTTTGCTTAATTTGCGATCCAACCAGTTTGGAGTAATTAAACACTACTAGAAGTCCTTAAGGATAATGACTTGAGTTTTATGTGACAGTAAGAACAGGCAGAACGTGTCATATCCTATGAGTCAAATCGTTATCATGGGATACATCCCACCGAAGCCAGCAAGATACTCGTACAAAGTGAAGTGAAGCAGCACGATACGACTGTGCAAAGATCATGGCACATTCAGGCTCCTGTGAACAACTGATAGCTACTGATCTCAACAGGATCTAAGCGTGGAGAAGTGGTCAGCCTCCCATGCCATGCTGTGAAAGACGCCATCATAAGCACCATCCTGCACCTTCGCTGTCAGGCCATCTACTTCAGAAGCATGACGACATTAACAGTAAAAAGGCTCAGTTGGCCGGATATATAGGGAAGCTCTGAAAATTTTCTATAGGGAGTGAGCGTGTCTGGGCATGAAAGCGACTCACCTCCTAACTCGGGAGGCACGAAAGAGCTCAGCAGAACTAAATAAAATAAACTCCCGCTTTGAGCCACCCTACCGGCCCTAAGCTGCCTGGCCGGGGGCGGCGGGGCAGGCAGGGGCTGGCCCGCAGAGCAGCAGGGGCAGCGCCAGTCCCTCCGGCAGCCGGGCGGCAAGCGAGGCCAGGGCAGGGCAGGGCAGGCGGGGCGCCCGCCCACCCACCTGCCGAGCCCGGCCGGGGCCGGGCACAGCTCGGGCCGCGGGCGCCTGCGGAAAGGGCCTGCGGGGCCTTCCCGCCCGCCGGGCCCCGGGCCCCGCGCCGCCGCCGCGGGCCGGGCCGGGCCGGGCCGGGTCGGATGCTGGAGCCGGGACAGGGTGGCGGGGCCTCCGGCCGTCAGGCGGCGGTGGGGCCGGCCCCCGTTTCCCAGCATGCTGCGCGCGGGGGGCTGGCTCCCCGGCCCTGGGAGGAGGCGGCGGCGGAGGTACCCCGGGCGGGAGGAGGAGGAGCAGCAGGAGCCGCCGCCGCCGCCGAAGGCTTCTCGCTCCGCCGCCGGGCTGCCGGGAGGGCAGGGGTGGCCGCGCCGCGCCCCCGCGCCCCGCGATGCCGCTCTTCGCCACCAACCCCTTCGACCAGGATGTGGGTGAGTGGCTCCCGCGGCGCCTCGGCCCGGCCCGGCCCGGCCCTCCGCCCCGGCCTCCCCCTGAGGTAACCCCGCGGCCGGCCCTCCCTCTGACCCCGCTCCCCCCCCCCCCCCCAGCCCCCCCCCCAGCCCTCTGCTGCTGCGCTCGCTGGCGCCCGCCCGGCCTCGCGTGTGGCAGGGAGCCGGGGGCAGCAGCGGCGGCGGCCCGGGTGGGCCGGCGGTCACGGCGCGGCGGGGAGCGGCCTGGCCGGGGGCGCCCCTTGGCAGCGGTGGCTGCGGCCTGTTCGGTGACAGCGCGGGGGCGGCGGGGGCTGCTGCGCGCCCTGCCTGGCTTCCTGGGGCTGCGAGCGAGGGGGGCGAGCACCGGGGTGCTTGTGGGAGACGAGCTGGCCTGCTTAGTAGAAGTAACGTTGCAACATAGCGAAACAAGTAGTGAGAAATGCTTGTGCTGGAGCGTTGCTGAAAGGATGAAAAGTGAAAAAGCATCATCTACAATTGCTTCGCAGACAGGCACGAGAAAATTGTCAAAGCGTTTTGCATTCAGTGCCTTAAAATGAATTTCTGTGGGAGCTTTCTTTTTCGCTTTCAAGTGAAACTTGACTTGCTGCGATCAGGTTTCATCCTTACCTTGCTTGTTCTAAGGCCAAACTAGATGGAGAGGAAATGTCTGGCTTTTACTCGACAAAAATTGTGCTTAATGTTGATGTGCCCAAGCCGAAGGTAAAATAACACATAGGCAGTTGAAAATTCGTTTTGCATGTCTGATTTGTGATTGCGTAATACGGTTTGTTTCCTACCTGCTGCTGACGTCTGTTTTACTTTGAGTGATATAAGCTTTGTCTGGGCAACAGCATACTATGAAGGGGCTTTTTCTCATATTTGAATAAGTACCCTCCACACCCACCCTAGATTATCCTCTTACAGCAGTATAACACCGCATACGTTTCTTGGAACAAATGTCTTTAGTAGCCTTATACTTGCGATACCTTTCAAATACAAATACATTGTTTCTTTCTTAATGGTTATCCCACTTAAGAAGACAGGGCTCCAGTTCTTCCAGCTCTTGGAAAAAGACCAACTCAAAACTGTTTGAAAAGTATGTAGCTTTCGGGGGGGTGGGGAAGGGTTAGTGCGTAAACAAAGGACTGCAACACAAATTCTTTATATGTGTTGTCAGGAATTCTTAGTCTGTTGTATCTTAGTAAAGCATAGCTCACTTTTCTTCCCATTTTGAACAGTTAAGAATACTTTTGCGCTGAAGACTGCCCTTCAATTTATAATTTTCTCAGTGACAAAGTTGGTAATGACTTATTTTGAAAAGTAATGAATAATTTTTCTTAATTGTTTCGCTGTCTTCTAGTGTAATTGGCAGTTGAAAATGAGGAAGAGATTATTGCACTGCTTGCCAATTTTCCATGGACCATTAGAGGTTTGAAACATTGGTAATAGTATCTGTGAGAATGACTTGAACTAATAAGATTAAAAAGTGATAGCTGAGGTTCTGGCAAATGTTCACTTGTCTACTTCCTAAAGCCGCTGTCTGGCAGTGAAGATCTGACTGCTTGAGTGGGTTTCTCTAGAGCTAAGTCTGATAGATGTGCTTGTCAGCACTGTAAGTTTCATAATGCAGGGTAGTAGCATCCAACTGTTGCTTCAGTGGGTTATTTGCTGTTTTCTAGGTGCAGAGCATGCCTTACCTACTGTGCTTGCCTAGTAGATATTTTTCAAAAGCATTGTTCTGCATACTGTGTGAGCACAGGGAAATAACAACTCAGTCCCAAATTGTTCTTGGAAGAGCAGGTAGTGGGCAACGGGCTAATTTTCACCAGTAAATACAGCCTCTTTCCATTGCCCCCCTTTCCTGGTGTCCTGGGGGAGACTGAAGGAGCAGCAGGCTGTTCAGTTGGTGGCAGCCTACATTCAGGAGCCTTCTGCCTTTCTCCATCACTTAGCTGGATTTGTGCCAGGGAGATGGGAATGATGAAGTCTCCTGGAAAGTGTCCCTGGGCCCTTCTTCCCTGAGGCCCCTTGGGAATGTGCTGTTATCTGGATGAACTTCTTGGCAGGCTTCGTAAGATAACATCAGCTGTAAAGTAAGCTCTCTTTTTCTCGGGAAAATTCCAAAAGTTGTCAAGCAGTAGTGTTATTTTTCATTTTTTTTTTTTCTCAGAATGAAAGTTGAGTGCTCTGCCTTTGTTCTTGCCCAGCAAGAAAGTTTTCTTTTGAAAATCAGATTCCTAAAGCAGGAAAGCAGTCAAAAGCTAGTCTTAATTCATATGAATTTGCACGTTGGTGTAGTTGTTAGTATTGCTGTGATAGCTGTGCATTCTCATCTACTAGGCAGCTAGTCAGTACTGTATAATAGTTGGAAATTATTTTGGAACCATTTAGGATCATGGATTGCAGAGAACACATCTGGAACTAAATTGTTTTCCATTGTTTTGAGGAGCATAAGTATCTAAGTTTGGAAGGAGAAATTTCCCAATTTGTCTGGCCAGTCATCAGCATTTGGCTAGTCCTGTTGGCATGCTCTGGCTGTGGAGCCTGGTCATCTGTAATAGCTTGCCATTTAGTGTCAACTTTGTACAGAGATTTTGAGGGGTGCACTTCTTCTTTAGGTGTGGTTGACAAAAGAATGTTGTTTAAGACTACTGTTAAACTAATAATATTAAAGAATGCTTTAAGCTGCCCAGAGATTTGAGGAAGTAAGCCATTGTCATCCTCGAAGAGTCCAAATCTCTGGATGAAGCCCAGATGCTTTTTGTTTCCTGAACCCTCTTTTTACCATATTTAGGAGTCTTTCAACAGGAAGGGATGCTAATCGTTGGTGACACAAGTTGGTGTGGATTTTCACAATCAGGTCTGGGAACCTTTGATACTGTGTCCAAGTAAGGAACATCAATATTGGAATTTAACAAAAGAAAAAACCTTCAAAAGGCTGGACTGCTGAGGTTATAATTAAGAGACTAATCCTCCATTTACGGGGTTAGATTATTGGTGTTCTTATTAGTTTGGTGGTAAGTCTGTTTGTGCCATATTTCACAACCCTAAACATAAAATTACTCCCAGAGAAATGCGGTTTTATCTGTAAGTTTGATGCAGGCAAAATAATGGTGAAATGTGCTTTAAGAACCAAAAGACTGTCTCCTAATCTGTCATGACAGGCTAATTAGTAATGTAGCAGTGGTTACGCGAGGTTTGATGAAGAACTTACTGCTGAAGCAGTTCTGAAGTGTCATTTAGATGTTATCTCACAAATAAAATCTGTAACTCTGGACTTAATGTAGTGCATACTTTATTCTAAGTTGATGTCAAGCATTGTGAACTTAATCTATGTTGTAAGAAGAGAACTGGAAGAACTTTTTACTCCCTGCTCTAAGCTTAATATTTCTGAAGTTTTATAAGCTGCAATAAATACAGGTTCTGGTATGAGCTGTCATAAAATCACACATGATATTAAGAGGAGGTGTTTAAAAAACATGAGGGGTTTTTTTCATTATTTTTCTCCCTTGTGCCTTTGTCCCTTACTGTGCATTTCTTGCATATGCTTTGAATGTTAGACTAGTTGTCAGCGTAGCTAGTGTAATTGTTTAAGGTACCACAGGAGTGGGAAGAAAGAAAAGATGCAGGCTTACTATTTACAGTAATAGGAAATTAAGCAGGTAGTTTAGTAATGTAGTAGAACTGTCAACCTGATGCGACTTGCAATGATTTTTGCCATGTTTTATTAACTATAGCAGTTATTGATCATTTTATGCTTACAACTCTTTAGATATTTAATAATACACATGAATTACATATGATTGTAGGTAAGTAGGAATGTTAAGGTACCACAGCTTATAGTTTGATGTATTAGAATGTAAGAAATGCTTTGACCATGATTCCCATGGTGCAGTTTCTTGTAATAAAATACTCTTGCTATTTAAACTCATTACTCTCTAGGTTTATCCCCTTGGTTAGTCAACATCCTCAAAACCATCCAATTACATGTCTCTCTGAGCTGGGCTTTTCTCTGTTTAGGCCAGGTTTGCCAAAAGGAGGGAAAATTGTTGCAGAGGAGATTCTTGACCCTGGGTAATTAGGGAGGCTGCAGACTGTGAGTTACTTCTGGCTGCAAGGGAAGACGAATTACAAGGATTGGTTCAGCTTGTCATGAGGCTGGCACTTTTTTGCCCAAGCTGGCTGACTGCTTTCTCAGCGTTGTTTTAGGGAGAAGGATATTAACTGTGAGCTAACAGGGAGGCTGAGTGAAAAATGTGTGGGAAAGGAGCTATAGCCACCCCCCTTTTCAGTTATTTATAAATGTTTATGAAAAACAAGAACTTCTCACTAAAGATACCTTTGGTGTATGTTCTCAGTGAAAAATGGCAACACTGACAGGATAAAAATGCGTGGAATACCCCTTCTGTATAATAGCCAACAGACAAAATCTTTTTCAGTAAAGAAAAGATTCATTCTGAAAATGAATCACCAGACTCAGTTGGGCTATTTGAAGCCAACATAGTGTGTTCCGTAGGCAAAGGAGTTTTTGTAGACTGTACTTTCCCAGTTAATTCTTTTTCTTTCCTCCTAGGGAAGAGCTGTCATTTTAAGTGCTTCCCCTCATTTCAGATGTGACAGTGTGCATTACAATATCAAAATTCAGAGGGATCAAAGTAGATCTCCAACACGTAAAATCTGTTCCTCTAACTGATAACTTTTCATATCAAATATACAGTGTTATTTTTAAGTCTCTTGCTGATCTTCATTCTGAAATGCCGCTTCTACTGTGGCTTGGTTAGTAGGGCTCTGCAAATAGATCCTGGCACCATTTATTATTATAATATGCCTGTGATACACCTTGTTTACAGAGTAATCATCATCGTTCTCATGTATCTTGAATGTGCTCGCCTTCCTCCTCTGTTGTAATATTTCTGGGTGAAAGGTAGTTTGAGTTCCATGGATTTGTTAGGGTTTGCCATAAGACGTCTAAACATCTAAATTATTTTTGCCCAGCTTGTCTTACTGTTTTCAACATTGTCTTACCAGATCTTGAATCCTTTTATCTTCATACTGCTCCTTATTGAGTTGAGCGATGTCTATCTTGGCTAGGCTGCCTCATGCACGGTGGGATCCTACATAGTCTTCTGAAAGACTTCTGAAAGAATGAGTTGAGGTGGCCTCATGTCAGCTCAGTCACCGCTGCTTGCTTTTGCCTTGGATCAGCTTGCAGTGCTTTCATGGGACACCTTCTACAAGTGCTCCCATAAGGACTTTTTAGGAATACTGTAAATGGGGATACAGTTAAACTGAAGAAATTGGTTAATGGCTTTACTGAAGTATAATGGTTGAACAGGGAATTCTAGTTTCTTTCTATGGTGTCATTGCCTGTTAGAGGCTATTTTCAATCTTGTCTAAATGGAATCTGGTTGGACATATTTTTCTGTGCTGTTCTGAGCATGCTAGTGAAATGCAGAGTGGTTAATATTAAAGCAGTATTTGTTGTAGAATGGGCCAACAAATGCATTTGTTCATTTTATTTGAAAGACAAAAAGAACAACATTAATTACTTTTAACTTTGGTGTTGTAGAATGGTATGTAATCAGAATTTCTTGGCAAGTGACTGCAAAAAGAAAGAAAAATTTGCAGTTTCAGTCTTTCAGGACTATTTAAACTATATTTAAGAGATGAAGTAGTTACACTTATGTTTTTATAATGCTTTGGAATTTTAGTATTTGCATTTCTATACAGAGTGGGAAAGTTATTTATTTAGCCTTGGGAAGAAAACTGGACTTTCAGTGGGAGAGGGGGAGTAAAGGCTGAGAGGAGTTTTGAATTTTTTGTGAATTCTGTGGTGCTTACATTGATATCATGGATTTTTGAGGATTTTTTATCATGCTAGAAACTGGTTGTAATTTTAGTCTGTGAGTGAAGACTTTCTTTAGCCATTCTTTTGAAGTCTTTCTGTAGCCTTTCTTTTCTTTGTAACTTCAGTTACTAAGAACTTCAGTATTTCATTTGAGAGATGTGCATCTGCGGAAATGGAATTATGTTCATTAATGTAGTAAGAGCAAAAACCAACTAGAATGGTTATAAACCTTAGTTTGCTAGGATATTCTGATAGTTTTTACTCGTATTTGTTTTACCTGCTTCAAATTATGTACATTTTAAGTGTTGGGTTTGGGGGTGTTTTGATCTGTTTTGTTATTTCTTGAAATTCTAGGTAGTTTTAACATCTTTGAGACTTTGTAGCAGAAAAATAGCTCAGTCCTAAGATTGGATTTTTTTTTTTAAATAAAAAATTAAAAATCTAAAGCTTAGGAAGCTCAAACCTGCCAAAACTTCTGTCTAAAAATGTTGTTAGCAATGGGTAGTCTTTAAGTTTGTTACCTTAAGAAATGTATCATGCTATTCACTGCAGTATCCCAGCACTGATGAGAAGATTTATTCTTGCAAAATTCTAGTAAGTTGGTAAAATGCTATCGTTAGGTTGTAGAACTAAGGCAGAGAAATCAAGTCACTAGCGTATATTTGCATGGAAAATCTGCAGCAATATTTATATTTCTCTTACCAGCACCTAAACAGTCAACCACTAAGTTTGGCAGTGGCTTTTTTCAGCATTATTCTTCTGTCTAATAGTACTTTATAAATCTGATGATAAATTTCTTTTAGGAAAATTATGATTTATTAGGAAATTATTATTTTTTCTTCTGAGAAAAGTTTGCATCTTCTGTCCTAAAATGATCAACTGCAGTTGTGTTTTGTATGCAATAGGGAACTTCAAACAGAATCACAGTGCAAATATTTTTGCTTTGGATATAATTTTTAAATAATGCACAAAACCAGAGAAGAAAACAATTTTATCAGTGCTCCAATCTTTTTCAGGTTTGTGTAAATTGGAGGGATATGGGACCTCAACAAAATTAACAAACTTTACAACACAAGGAGAGGCTGGTTTATTTAGGTATCCCAAAAAAGCCCATGCAAAAGCCAGTGTACTTTCACCACAACCAAAGTATAGGTAAGGTAACTCATGTATTTACATCTTTCTGGCCTGGCTTCTGATCAAAAGGTATAATATTGTTTCCTGCGTTTTTGGTACAGAATTTCAGTGAGACTAGACAGCGTGTATACTGAGGAATGGTGTTTTCTTTAGAAGACAGATGATGTTCAGGTTTGTATAAATTTTCTTCAGAGGCTTAGTTGAAAAAAAAAAAAAGGAGATGTTTGGAAGTATGAATTCAGCATCTAGATATTTCATTTGAAGGAGATCATGTTCTAGAACTTATTGAGAAATTTTGAAGATACAGACACAGATGAGATTTCTATCAGGAGATGCATTTTGCTTCAGAATACTTTCTGAATTACTTGTTTTGTATGTGGTTTATGATTATGTTGGTGTGGTTAAAGCACCATTTCTGACTCGGGAGTTACAAAGCTGTAAATGGTTGGTTGCTGAAAGGTGTGTTGTGAGGAAGTACAACTAATGCTTACCTTATTCTTTTTTATGTTTTCCTAGGCATCTGCTTTTTTAGGTATAATAATATATTAGAGACTGAATGTTGGGCAAGATGGAATTGGTCTGGCTCAGTATGATTAGTGTTACGAGTACAGAAGCAGTATAAAGTGAGAAGCCTAGTGATCCCACGCTCTGTGCCTTGCAAAGTGGGTGAAAAATGTGATATATTGGTTTTGTGTGTCTTGCTTTTGTTTTAGGAATTAAAAAAAATTGTTGAAGTTACTTAGAAAGGTATTCTTAAATTGTGCAGAATCGTTGTTATTATTGTTGTCTAAAGAAGCCATAGTCCTAAGTATTCTTTTTGACTGAAACTATGGTGCTTCCCACTTTGCGTGTCTGTCTTCATGGAATTAATCATAAGAAAATAATTTTAAGTAACTCCTAGAAAATCAAAGGTGAAAATTGAAAACCTGTAATGGAAAAAAAAAAAAGAAAATAAAAAAAGTGGTCGTAAAATTTAAAAACCACTAATTACAATCTGAGGCAATGTAAGATGTTATAGTCTTGCACTGGTTAAAGTTCCTACATTAACTTGTAGGCCTTGCTTGCACTAGGAAAACAATACCTTGAATTTGAGTGATAGAGCTTTATGGGAGAGCACTGTTTCGGAAAACTAGAGACAAAGTTCAATCATGTATACATCTGTGTCACGTAGTCCTGTTTTCCTTTGTGTTTGACACAGCATTAATAAGTTTCAAAGAACACAGATTTCATGAAGGAGCCAGCAATGTCTTTAAAAGTTGTTTTAGTGAAGTCTGAAATGTTATCTGATCCTGGCTTGGCATTCACTAAGTTGAATAAGATTTTGTAGCAATGATGGGGTGGAGGGATAGGGTCTGAAGTAAACATTAACATTGCTGTGGCAGAATTATTTTTGATCAGAGATGGAAGATGAAGAACATTTCTAGTTTAAGTTATCTTCTATATCCTGTGCTAACCTATCCAAAGACTTTAAATACAAATGTCTGCTTTTCCCTCCCTGTTGGAGTCCATGTTGGTACTAAGATAGAGGCTGATAGTGACATGTCAGCTGTACCTGAAGGCTGGTCGGGTGCCAGCTATTAGTCAGGGTAAGCAAATACTGAATGTATATAAAGGTTTTTTTGGCTGTGAATGTGTGCCTCACATTAGAAGAGGGAGGATTCATGGATTTTAAGTGATAGTAGTGCAAGTAATTTAACTTAAGTAGCTTTAAGTCATAATTTTGTCTATTAAGCACTGATGCAACACAGGAATTTTGTCAAAGCATCTTTGTTGCTCCTGTTCCCAGAGTGGTGAAAGGTGATAGTCACTTGCTGATGCTCTGACAGAGTTAGCGGCCTTTTTTGTGGATAGTGTCAGATAGTGTACTGCTAACATTCACAGTATGCCATTAACTTTTAACTGCCATTGTTTAAGACAATTTAACTAAAAGTCTAGAGGCAAATTTTTTTTTCTCGTGTCTCACAATTAATTTTATTATCCAAGGGATATTATCCAAGGGAATTAATGGATGCTTGTTACTACAGAAGACAGAAAGTACACAATGAAACTGGGTTTCAGACTGAAATTTAGTAAGAAACTATCTAGTGTTTGTTGGTGGAGAAAATATCCTGACTAACAAGGGGGACGGTGTTGCAAGCAAATGGCAGTTTTTATACAGGACTAAGGTCAACTTCCAAGAAGGAGTGTAGCTGTGATAGAAAACTTATAATTGTACTTGTGGAAAAATTTGCAAAACATTCTTACTGAGAATTAAAATGAAGGTTGTAATTGGTGTGGTTGATATGGATCAGGGATTTCATCAGTCACCATCTTATTTTTAGTTTTAGCCAGACTATTTAAATTAGCATAAAAGACCATTCATTATTTTTAAACCTTAAGCATGCATTATTTTACTTTTTTGTTTGTAAAAGACATAACCGATTGCCATGCCATTTCTCTCTGATGACATCGTGAGGAAAGAAGGATGAATTGTTGCCAAAAGTGCAGACAACTGTTATGTAAAATAATGGAAAAGGTCGAAGTTTGTTCCATTGGATTTCTCAGCTCTGACTGCTGAAGGATGCGCTAACTGAAGTACAGCATTAGGCATGAGCGAGCAGCCTGGGTTTGTGAGGCTGCATGTGAGCTCTGAGCCTGGTGGGAACTTAAGGCTCTGGAGAGCACTGTGCAGACACACTTTGACTGGAGCTGGTCCAGCTCCAGCAGAACTGGCAATGAACAGAAACAGTGGAGTCCTGGAACTAACCTGCCTCCGTGTGGTCTGTTTTGTGTGTCTCTGGACTGTGCTTATCAGCTGTTTTCAGTTTTGGGAATGTTGTGTAGGCACACCTTCAGCTCAGGTGCAACTCCACTTACGCTCCATGTTTCAAAAAAGCAGTTACGATGCCTCAGACTTGAGGCAGGCTTTGGTAGCGGTATAGGTGCTGTGCTCATGGCCTATGATTACAGAAGGTTGTCTTGGCCTGTGATGGCTCTATGCAAGGCATTCAGTTTAGGTGTCTTACCATGTGTGGCACAAGTATTCTGCCTACAGATGACTGAGAGCTGGCTATATTAAAGTGATAAGTAACAAGCAGGAAAAACATAATGCATGGTTCGGCTATGGGGTTTTGCTTGCCTTTTTTTTCCCCCCTATCTTATTTGCTTGTATTTTTCAAGTATCCTCAACTAAAACCCAAAAATTCTGGGGTAATGAAACAATGTTGATTGATATAAGCAGGGTACAGTCTCATTGCTCTGTTCTCATGTTTTGGCATTTTTAACTGGCATGCTGAGTGGATTCTGCCATTATGGTGTTCCTCTCAATTTTTGCTTCACAGTTGACATGTTTCCTTTATGAGCAAGATTTACAAATCAAGAATTTCCCTGATTGTTAGCTATACTAGTCCTAAGCATGATTTGGAACAATAGTAGATGAAAGAAAAATAAAGTGGTTGGTTGATCAGCTGGTATATCTTAGTGCTAGATGCTAGCATGGTGTCTACCCAGAATTTTTCATATTTTTGTTGATTATGACTGCTTTTTGTAATCAAATAAGTTTTCTGCTTCAGTTTAGAGAGAAGAGGCAGTGCTCCTTTACTTTACTTGAGAGAACATATGGAATTGTAACTAACTTCCATTTAGGATTTCCCTATACTGCTTTCCTGTTTTCCTTGCATCAGGCAGTACAACTGATGTGTTATCATTCTAGTTCGATATGGCAGTGTTTAATTTTTTTTTTTTTCCTCAGAAATACTTTGAGAGCACATGACCATAGAGCTTTGCTTTTCTGCATTTTGGTTCTGAATTAAGAAACTAATTAACTGTAACCAGACTTCAATTTGTAGGACAGAGAAACTCAATTCATAAAGACAAGCCATCAACTTTGGGATGAATAATTCATTGTAATATTTGGAGATTAAATGTTTTGCTTTGTCTTTCTCGTCTTTGCAGTCTTGCAAATGATAATATGGATAATGAATCTTTCCTGGCATATAAGTTTTTATAGAAAATCTTTGCTTCCTTTCCTAAAACTAAGTAGTCTGAGACATTCTCCGAGGGATGGTATCCATTGAGGTGTATTTTGTGTTTTGTAGATTGAGGTGAATATTAGATGAAGCACGGATAGGAAACAAAGTTTGTGTACTATTCTGTGCCCATTCCCCTTCTGTTTGGTGAATAATGGAACTGCTTGTGCGTTCCCTTGTGCTTCCAGCCTTGATCTGATCTCTCAGTGTTTAGATAATCTCCCATTCAGCTGCAGTGTAAGGCTCAGTTTCCGTTAACACTTTTATTTATTGTTATCCTTTGTGTACCTAAGCTTTTCTGGGGGAGAAATAGGGAGGGAGTCTCTATTTTTTTTTCTGAAGTGGAATCAATTTCTTCTCCACCTGCATTCTCTATTTCTTCACTCTTCAGCAGGGACTCTTCTTGTCCTAATTCAAAAGATTTGGAAGAAAGAGTCCCAATGGCTTCGATCAGATTAGCTTTGGTTTAGCAGTCTCTATAGCTGAAAAGAGATGGTGGAATATATCATCCAAAGCAGAGGTGAGAATGCGGAGATAAAAGTTTAGTGATTATTAATGAATTGTTGAATTCTCCTTGCTGAGTTGTAATACATAGAAAGGAAGTGCAAGACACAGCAGTTTAGTGTCTGAGGAAGTGGTAAATGCGGTTGTATCTGACTGCAAACAGTGAACTAATGCTTCGGGTATTCATATCCTATTAACTTCACAGTTCGAAATGGAAAAAAAAATCTGCTGGTAGCTGTCATATTCTGGGTATATCTTTATTATGTGGGAAAACAACCCCAAAACATTTATTTGCTTATGGGTTTAAATTCATGGCCACAAGTGAACATTCAAAAATTAAAAAGAATTAGGTATCACAGTTTTAATATATGAATTTATTAAATATAGGGATTTGTCATACATTTAGCAATATACAAAGAGGTAATACTGCAACATTTTTGTTGACAATTTTGTTAAATTCTTTTATCTTTTTTTTTTAATTTGTATTTTGATTTACTTATACTTTATTCATCAGAGAAAGCAACCAGTGAGATGAACACTGCAGAGGACTGGGGCCTGATCTTAGACATCTGTGATAAAGTTGGACAGTCACGCACAGGGTAAGTGGCTTCAGAAATTTCCTCCCCAAACTTTGTTAATTTTTGTTATTGCAGTCTTAGATAAGAGGAATGAAATTTTTGTTATCTTGTATAGACTTTTGCAACAGCTCCATTTAACTTAAGTTTATTACAAGTAAAAGAAAAATCTATGAATTTTCTGCTCAAATATTTTGCAATTCTTCCTTTGGAGATACTACCTGACCTGTTAAAACTAGGACTTGCGTACGGCAGTTTTTCACCAATGTAACAGAATAAATAAACTGGTACGTTTTAGCAGTGTCACTGCAAACCCAGAAGACTTCATGAGGTATTTTTCTTACAGTATCATAATCTAGGTTGGAAGTGACTTCCAGAGGTCATTTAGTCCAACTCCCCAGCTCGAAACAGGTCTAATTAGATCAGGTTGCTCAGGACCGTGTCAAGTCTTGAATGCCTCCAAGGTCAGAGTTTCCACAACCTCTATGGGCAGCATGTTTCAGTATTTAACTACCCTCACAGTAAGTAAGTAAGTAAATAAATAAATAATCCTGCAATCTGATTACAATTTGCCCTGTTCCAACTTGTCTGTTACATCTTGTCCTGTGCCTGTGCAGCTCTAAGAAAGAGTCTGGCTGCATCTTCTATGTATTCTCTGATTAATTAGTTGTAGAAAGCAGTAAGGTCCCCTTTTGGTCCACTCTTCTCAAAACTGAAAGCAGTTCTCCATCTCTCCTTGTACGTGTCTCTCCTCTGACCATCCTGGGAGCCCTCCATTGGACTTACTGTAGTGCATCAATATCCTTTTTGCATAGGGGAGCCCCAAACTGGGCAAAGTACTCCAGATGCAATCTTACAAGAGCAGAATGGAGGGGAAGGATCACTTACTTCTCTGGCCCTGTTGGCTGTGCTGATCACTTGTTTGACCCAGAATGCGGTTGGTTGTCTTTGCTGCCAGGCTGCACTGCTGACACCTGTCACCCAGTAGGACCTGCAGATCCTTTCCTGTGGAGCTGCTTTTTAGGTTGTCAGCTCCTGGCCTTTGCTGGTGCAGACCATCTGAAATGCAATACCTTGCCCTTGCTCTTGCTGAACTTGACTAAGTTGCAGTCTGCCCATTTCTCCAGCCTGTCCAGGTCCCTCTGAATAGTAGCCCTGCCCTCCAGTGTATTGATTGCTCCCCGCCAATTTGCTGTTGTCAGTAAAGTTGCTGAGAGTGCACTGCCTCCCATCATTCAGGTTATTAGTGATGACATTTAGCAGTGTTGGTCCCAGCAGAGATCCCTGAGGGACCCCACTAGTTGCTTCCCACTAGCTGGAATTTGTACCACTGGTGACAACTCTTTCAGCTTAGGAGGCCAGCCCGTTTTCCACCCACCTTATCATCCTTTTATCCAGCCCATATTTCACCAGTTGAGTGATAAGGAGCTTCAACAGTATGTCGAAACTTTGCTAAAACCATGATATAAAACATCTGCTGCCTTTCCCTTGTCTTCACCACGAGACCACCAGTGTATTCGTCACAGAAAGCAATGAGTTTCTGTTTCTTCCCCTTGTTTTGAGAAGCTATTCCCTGGTATCAGGGCTTTGATAAATGTACATTTTGAAAATGTGATATTAAATTAAACACATCTTAATATGGGCTGCTAATGCTTCTATTATTGATTCTTTACTGAGCTCTCTCATAGAATTTATGCATGGATTCATTTTTTGGACATGAAAAGTTAAAGTATAATTTAAGTGAGCAAATAAAAAATAGTTTAAAGACATTATTTTGGTGTATCTATAGTGTTTATATTCAGTGTAGTATTAGGCTTTGGAAATGTTTTAAATACATCTTCTCCAAGCATTCCCTGTAACAATTCAGGTAAGGAATAGCCTCAAAAAGAGAGTTTTGCCATTGCTGCTGTTTAATGGAAGTCTTCTCTGAGAACAACTTGGATTGCCTTTAAAACTGCAGGAAACAGTATGAGATGCCAGACAGCAAATTTCCACCTGGGACTTTTGTTCCAAAGGACAGGTTTGCAAATAAGCTTATTCTTTGGGATTAGAGATGGTCTCTAGAGGAGTACTTATAAATAGCATGGCATATTGAGACTTTTGTACTGTTGTGTATAACTGTAGTTAAGATAACAGCTGGCAGGTTGTTAATAATGTTTCATATTAGTCTGTTATGTGTAAAACTGCTCCTTGTGCATGTTGATGCTGAGCCTGTATCAAGAACTATATTATTAAGGCTTCAGTATTCTATTTAATCACTGAAAGCATTTCCACAGGCAAGATTTAGTCTCACAGCAACCTAGCCTGAACAGTGGTCAAATGTATGTAGCTGCAAGAGACAGCTGCTTGGGATCTTCTGGTAATGTGCAGCTAAATTTCTCTGGGACAGCTAGAATTTCTGTTATGATTTATGGTTTTTGTTTGTTTGCTTTTGGTTTTTTGTGTTTGTGGTTTTGGGTGGGGGTGTTTTTGTTTTTGTTTTTTAATAAAACAGTGGTTTTATCCTGGCTGTGACTTTAATCTTTGTATATTTACCCTGCTTGTAATAGGCTGCCAGCTGACTCACTGCTTAAATTCAGATTCTGTTAAAACTTGCTGATAGTGGGTTTTCTTTGTTTTGATGGATTATGTCATGCCATAGCAAGGTAAAGCAAGACAAAGTTCCCCATTAAGAGGTTTAAATCAGATATGCTACGTTGTTTGAAATTCTCATGCAGTTTAAGTTCCTGTGGCAAGGATGCTAGTCTTCTTAACTGGGATCTGCTTTAATCTTTTAACCAATTCTGGTCCAATACAAGCTGTCTGTTACTATTCTTGGCAGAAATTTAGATTATAAAATCTCTGATTTATGGGTTTTCTTTGTACCAGTCTGTAAGCTCCATTGCATGCCTGCAGCATTTTAGATGTAGATCATCTTACACCTGAAGCCACAGTAGACTAGAAGGACTGTTCTTCATTAAGTGGCAGTTTTTTGTCCCACGGTGTTACATGGCACATTGTCTCAATTAAGTCTGCCAACAAATTGTTTGTATTCAGACTAATTGTTGGAAACCTCTTATGCTACGAAGGTGCTACGTTTTCTCTTAAGATAAATTAGCTACGATTCAGGAACAGAATTGCTACTGTTAATTTTTACATTGCAATACCATGGTTACAGAGAATCACCAATAGCTAAAAATTTTACCTTTCTTCCCTTAATCCAACCAACTAAAACAGGTTTTAGCAAGTTAGAATTCCACTGAATCTCTCTCTTTGACTAGTCTCTCTTTTTTTTGTGAATTTCAAAATCTAATTTATTAGAGTTGATGCCAGAATTTTCATAGAAAACACTGGAAAGACAGTAAATTCAGTAATATTTTTAGTAACATGCCTGTTTACAATAGCATGGATAAAGTATTGCCATATGTAGGGTGGAATTGACTTGATACTTCCTGCATGTTTTGCATACCAGGTTCTTAAGATGATCTAAAACTTGTCTATGAGACAATCAACACATTTTTTTAATCTCTGAATTTGTTTTAGGAACTCGTACGGCTCAGCAGTTGCATATTGCATTGTTTGCACCCCTTTTTTGGGGAATATTGGTAGTTCAGTGAGCAAGTTGCCTTTTCAACATGGAAACATGAATAAAACAAAGATTTTACTGTTAGAGGCAATCTTTTTTTCTGTTTCTGTACAGCATTATTGAAAACTTGTTTATTTTAGAAACTTTTATCATATTTGACTGGCATTTTAAATCATCTGACTACAGGAAAGGTATAGATTTTTGCATAGTGTTGGTTTTCTGCAATGAAAATGCTTACACAACTGAATCTATAGTTTATCAGCTCTGAGTAAAATAACGTTACAAATTTGAATGATGTATTAAGCAGAATAAAAGGGAAAATTAAAGGCCGCATATGGTATATTTTAGCATGAAGCACCCCTCTTCCCTCAGTCAGTTCAGTGCTAACCAGTTCCTAAGTCTAATTCTGTTTGCATTTGGCTTTGAGATGGTTGTACCTTTTGTATTAACTTAATGAGACGTATCAGTCTTTACATCTGAAACTATCACAACTTCAGTTTTTCTCCAGAAAAGTTACTTAATAAAAATGACAGCTGAAAAAAAATGAAGTCAGTGACTGGGAGAATGCACCAATGGTTGAGAAAATAGAAATGTTCATTGCAGCACTCTCTATTGGGGGTGGCTATTGAAAAATTGTCATTGAGAAATGGTTTGTCTACATTGCTGCTTGCCTAACTTTGTCCTGATTCCTTATGGATTAATCACTGCCTCAGTGAGTCAGTATTCTGGTAAGCTGATTCTTCTTTGGTTGTTTTTGTGCCTGTTCATACAAGAGACAACAGTAAAATTGCTTACTTGATAGTCTTCCAAACTACCTGATATATTTTTTTTTTCCCCCCTCAAGTCACCCAATCTCAATAGCATTTTACATAGTCATTGCAGTGTATGTCTAGCAGGCTGACCAGGAAGCTCTTTGTCTAGCTTCTTTCTAAAGGAGCAAGGAGGAAAATTGAGTCACCTGTGTAGTCTTGACAAGCCCCACAGTCAGTTACCTTAGACTGTACATCTGTACATGAATAATAAATTCCTGAAAATATATGAAATCTTTTATGCAAAGTAGTATTTTAGATTCCAATTGCTGTTAATTTTGTCTTTGTTAAATAAAATATGATACTTTTTTTTTTTTTTTTTTTTTTTTTACTCTCTAAAACTGAAATTTATTGTGAATGTTTTCTGGATATATTAGTATATAATACCATAGCTTCAATTGTATCTTGCCCTATTTTCCCCCTACTGATTTGTTATTCCCACTTACTGTGCTGCCTCTGAAATTTTGATTGTAGAATCATTGGAGCAGAACTGCAGCCCCATATTTGTATAGCACGGTCTGGAGAGATGCCTAATAAATAGATAGAATTCTGTTCTCATGGGGTGTGTGCCTTTCCTCTGATTTCTGCATAGTGCTTCTCATAATTTACAAACTAAATTGTATGACGAATTGATTTGAAGTAAAAATAAGGATTACAGTTCTGTCTAGAATAGGGATTCTTGGTCTGTGTGACTAAACATTGGTAGTCCTGGATTTATTTTTTGGTGTAGATGTAATCAAAAGATTTTTTTAAACATTTGAGCATGTTGAAACATTAACACTCAAATATTGATCGTTTCTGTTAAATATATGAGCAAGTAGATTTTAAAAATTTTTTTTTAAGGCATTTTTATGAATTACTGAGGGGTTTCTTGTGGGGTTTGTTTTTTGTTGTTTTTTTTTTTTTTTTTTACCTTTTCAAAATTGTTCTTGACACATGTGGAAGTTCATTTGGCTTGAGGCTTTCTTGTTACTTTATTACTTTTATTAAAAAGACTTTGGACTTCTCAATAAAAAAACCTTAGGCTAATGGTCCTGTTCCTGAACTGCTAAGCTCTTGATCCTGCACCCTGCCTTTATAAATACGGGCTTAACAATTAAAGGACATGCACTTTTTTGTGCTTGTGCTCATATCACGTTGATAGTCCTACTCATAAATTAATTGTTAAAAAAAGCAGTTATTTCTGAAAATTTTAGCATGTATTCTTTCTCAATTAAAGTGAACATATGAGAAGTCTTGGATAATTAAAAGATAAAAGGTAGTGCTTGCCTTATAGCCTTCATTTGTAATAATTGGTTATATGAAGGTATACACTGAGTGATATGTAGTCTTGCTGTGTGACAGCATTTTCTATAATTAGTATTACTAAACATGAGGTGGACATTTCTGTAAAATGTAGACACTGCCAAATATAGTATAGCCAGGCAGTGGTGTAACTTATACCTAAGTTTCATGTTAGTTCTTGGATATCAGTTCAATAGAAAAATAATTTTGCTTCCAAAAAAAAAAAAAGTTACTATAAATACTCCAGAAATGCATAAAATCTCTTAGTTTAAATTTACCTTCTCTTTTCTTCTTTCCCTACTTGCCCTCTTTCAGGGTTATCTTTTCTGGGCTATTCAACAGATAATGCTTGTACGCCCATGATAATTCCTACCCCAGCCTCGCTCAGCCTTCCACCACGTTTAAAAACAGAACAAAATAACAGAAAGTCACACAGATTTTAATATGCAAAACTGTGTCTGAAACTCCCATTCAAATTCTTTCTTAAATTTCCTTTTCATATTATTTCTATCTACCACAGCATAAGTAAAACTTGAATTCTGTATTTAATTGTTTTGAAACTTTGATGTAGAATGTCTAAAAATTTTTTAGCACTTGTTGGTTCATTGCGTATCTTCTTTATAAATGTTATTCGGTAAATTAAAAGAGACTCTGAGGAACGTAGTGGTGGTAATGTAAAAAAAAAAGTAGCAAAAGGGTGTTGGTAATCAGTATGTAAGCAAATATTGTTACATATGTATGTGAAATACAGAGGAGTAGGTGCATGGACTACAGAGAATTACAGTTCTCTAATTGTAAGGGATTTTGTGTATTTCTGGAGTATTTACAGTAATCTCTAACTACAGAGGTAATGTAACTTACTGGGAGGTTTTGATAACTAAGCAAGCTAGCAGTCCTACAGATAGAAGTGGCTACAACTGTTAATGGTGTTAATTTTTTTTTTTTTGATGTTGCACTTATAAGTTACTAAATAATTTACTGAATGTGTTTAGGAGAGCTTGCTGTCTGTTAGCATTGTCATGCATTGTCATGTGTGCAATAGGAAATGTTCATTCCGTTACATCTTTTAAAATCTATCTTGTGTTTTTAGGCCTAAGGACTGTCTCCGTTCTATTATGAAGAGAGTGAACCATAAAGATCCCCATGTTGCTATGCAAGCATTAACAGTAGGTTCTTTTTAATGTAGTGCTTTTCATTCCTGAAAAGTTATATTGCAAAAAATCTTCTCTGAGTTTTAATCTTTCTTTCTTTAGCTTCTAGGAGCATGTGTTTCAAACTGTGGTAAAATCTTTCATTTAGAAGTCTGTTCAAGAGATTTTGCCAGTGAAGTAAGCAATGTGTTGAATAAGGTAATGTATTGCATTGATTTATACAATTCATAGAAAAGTGAAATCAGACAGAGAATTGAGGTAATCTGAAAGTGGAATGGAATCTGCTTTTGGAAGACTGGAAATCTGGTGGCAGGGGGAAGGATACAAGATTACTGGGAAGACTGTGGCTGTGAGAAAGAACTTCCTGAATGCCACTTCACACTAGAGTTACTTACGTATTCTGTTTGGGGGAGGTGGGGTGTCGTGTGTTAATTTACAAATGTACAAATTCATTTTCACGTTAAATTACAGCAATGAAACACTAAATACAGAGGTAGGCAAATGGAGATAATACAGGGCTTTTATATAACCTTGTTTTACTTTATTTTGGGTCTAGTACCTATTGTACTAGTACAAACGAAATGCTGGTGTACTATTCTCCCTTTCTAATAAAAATATCCCTCACTCATACACTTGACTTAAAAATAAAGTGTCTATATAGTTTATATTGACAGTAACATGAAATTATTTTAAATTAAGGAATTAAGAACAGATTCCTACATTATTTAACTAGTTTTGACTGTTCTTGCAGGGTCATCCAAAAGTTTGTGAAAAGCTGAAAGCCCTTATGGTGGAATGGACTGATGAATTCAAGAATGACCCACAGCTTAGTTTAATATCTGCTATGATAAAAAATCTTAAGGAGCAAGGAGTTACTTTTCCAGCTATTGGTTCACAGGTATATTAAATTTTGTGGTTGTTCTTAAAGGGTAAAACGAATTCTTTTTATCTTCAGTTCTGTATTTTACAGTTGTAGTTTTGAATTCTATAATATATTTGGCAAACAAAGTGAGATCTCTCTTCTCTTAATAAAACATTTCTTTGAGGGGTGAAATGCTCTGCTTTACTTTAGATTTTTATATTGCAGATGAATACAAATCAAAATGGTGAGCTTAATGAATTGTCAGTTTCTGTTGATTTCATTTTTACATCTTTCACTTTTGGCTAGGCTGCTGAACAGGCAAAAGCAAGTCCTGCTCTAGTTGCCAAAGATCCTGGTACAGCAGCCAACAAAAAGGAAGAGGAGGATTTAGCTAAAGGTGAGGGCATTTACTTGCTGACCTGATGAATATATTGGTAAATATCAAATGAAGCAGGAACAAATGCTTTTCTTCCTTCCTCTATGTGAATAGTATATTTATGGACTGTGGTTATGATTACTATTCCTTTCTTTTTGTACCATTCCTGGAGGGTTAGAGATTAAAACTATTCTATGGGTAAAAAATGTGAAAAATTCCTGATTTTTACTTTTTTTCCCTTGCCAAATGGAAACAACACAGTAAAAAATCTGCAAAATCTTATGTTAAGAACATGCTCCACTATGGAAATGTTTGATACAAGTACTGCAGTTGGATTTTCCCTCTTCCTGGGGCAAGTGAAGCACATTCATTTGCAATTTAAACATTTGATGGAGGGAGAAAATAAGGACTATACTATAAGTTGTACGTAAAGTATTTTGAGTATACTACTTTAAACTTTTATTCTTTTGAATACTGCTTCTGTAGTATACTTTAGGTCTTTGATTGCTGTAAGCCTGAGTGGCTGTTAAATATCTCACTGCAGTCCCAGTGAACAAAACTAGGTTGGTTTCTTCTGATTTACTGTTATACTAAAGCATATTTAAAGGTCATTTAATGATCCTATACCAGATGTGTGAAGAGTTATTCTTAGACTGGTTTGATCTTTATGGTCTAGACACTGTTTTTTGAGGTGAAACTTCAGCAATGTAAAGGCATCAAATGTTAGCCCTTGTATGTAGTATGGCTTTGGGCTTAAAGTTGTAACTGACTATTCACTATAAAAGTGAAGTTCTTGCACTAGTAGTTGGTGGATGTTTGCAGTTTCTCATCTTTGATAGAATTTTTTTTGTTTATCCATTATCTATTATAACATTGATTTATTTAAATCGCCATTAGCCCATCTGTATATGTTACTAATGGTTTCTTCAACAGTTGACCCACCAAAGTCTACTTCTAAAGGGATCTATGTCTCAAAGGTTCATATTCTGCATGGGTTCTCTAAAGTTCTCTTGTTTTTTGTGTCCACCTCTGTCCCTTCTTAAACATGATCATTCTTTTCACAAACTTGGAGGAGTTTAATATGAGTGAAACCTTTCTGCTCAGTCAAGTTTAATTGAAAATGACCAAGAAATGTAAAATTATTCAAGGAATGATAGGGGGATGTATTGGGTTTGTGTGGCAAGGTTTGGTAGCGGGGGCGGGGGGGATTACAGGGGTGGCTTCAGTTAGAAGCTGCCGGAAGCTTCCCCTATGCCCAACAGAGCCAATACCAGCTGGCTCTAAGACGGACCTGCTGCCGGCCAAGACCAAGCCAATCAGCGATAGTGGTAGTGACTCTGTGATAACATATTTAAGAAGGAAAAAAAGTTGCGGGGTACACAGAAATGGCAGCCGGAGAGAGGAGTGAGAACACCTAAGAGAAACAACCCTGCAGACCCCAAGGTCAGTGAAGAAGGAGGGGGAGAAGGTGCTCCAGGCACCCGAGCAGAGATTCCCCTGCAGCCCCTGGGGAAGACCACGGTGAGGCAGGCTGTCCCCCTGCAGCCCAGGGAGGTCCACGGTGGAGCAGATACCCACCTGCAGCCCGGGGAGGACCCCACACTGGAGCAGGTGGATGCCCGAAGGAGGCTGTGACCCCGTGGGAAGCCCGCGCTGGAGCAGACTCCTGGCAGGACCTGTGGCTCTGTGGAGAGAGGAGCCCACACTGGAGCAGGTTTTCTGGCAGGACTTGTGACCCAGTGGGGGACCGACGCTGGAGCAGTGTGCTCCCAAAGGACTGCACGCTGTGGAAGGGACCCATGCTGCAGCCTGTGGGAAGGACCCATGTTGGAGAAGTTCGTGGAGGACTGTCTCCCATGGGAGGGACCCCACACTGGAGCAGGGGAAGAGTGTGATGAGTCCTGCCCCTGAAGAGGATGAAGCGGCAGAGATAATGTGTGATGAACTGACCGTAAACCCCATTCCCCGTCCCCCTGTGCTGCTGGGGGGTAGGTGGAGAATTCAGGAGTGAAGTTGTGCCTGGGAAGAAGGAAGGGGTGGAGGGAAGGTGTTTTGAGATTTGGGTTTATTTCTCATTACCCTACTCTGGTTGATTTGTAATAAATTGAGTTAATTTTCCCCAAGTTTGAGTCTGTTTTGCCCATGACGGTAATTGGTGAGTGATCTCTCCTGTCCTTATCTTGACCCACAAGCCCTTTGTTATATTTTCGCTCCCCTCTCCAGCTGAGGAGAGGGGAGTGATAGAATGGGTTCGGTGCGCACCTGGCATCCAGCCAGGGTCAACCCACCACAGGGGAGAAAAGGAATGGACAAAATTTGCTTGTCTAAGCAAGAATATTTTTCTTAATTAGGAATTAAGGAGGCACTTTCTTACTGTGAGGGTAACTGAGCACTGGCACAGGTTGCCCAGGGAGGTTGTGGAGTCTCCATCCTTGGAGATATTCAAAACTGTCTAGACAGAGTCCTGGGCAGCCAGCTCTAGGTGACCCCGCTTTTGTAGGGGATTGGACAAGATGACCTCCAGAGGGGTCTTCCAACCTCAACCAATCTGTGCGATTCTCTGATTCTGTGAATCCAGGCTAAAGACTCCTGACCTAACAGAGAAACAGTGTGAACCTGAACAGCTGTATCTTTTTAATGTTTCAAGCGATCTGGAAAAGTTCAACATCATGTATATGCTAGTAAGAACGTAAATACTTTACATCAGTTCAAGGTAATAACAATAATATAATAATAAAAAATGCATGAATTCACTGAGTTATCCTGTTTGTGCTTAAGTGCTATTTATTCATCCTGTCTGTGTTGAAAGCCTCAGTAAATCTATGGGCAGAATTGTGCTCTCTAGTTGTAAAACATCTTTTTGGTTTTTTTACCATTATTTCTAAGTGAAAGGCAGAAGTTGATTATGATGCAACAGGAATGGAATTATACTAAAAGTTTTCAGAGTTAAATTTTCATATCATTTAATCCATTTTTACAGGGAATTTTCATGTGAATAACTCTTCTTTTGTAGCTATTGAACTGTCACTAAAAGAACAAAGGCAACAGCAAACAACACTTTCCAGTTTGTATCCGAGCACCTCAAGCCTTTTAACAAATCACAAACATGAGGGCCGAAAGGTTCGTGCAATCTATGATTTTGAGGCTGCTGAAGACAACGAATTAACTTTTAAAGCTGGAGAACTTATAACTATCCTTGATGACAGGTAATTTATATAGAATGCCTACTAGAAGTGTATTAGACTGTAAAAATCAATCGGGAATAATCATATATTCTATGTAGAAGCATACATTGGAATACAATTGCGATAAAATATATTTACATATTAAATACTTTATGTAGTTATCTCTTAGAATTTTTACATACAAATGTAGTTGCATGAAGATTCTTGTACAACTATTTCTGTGTATATAAAAATTGTATTTATGTACAAGTAATATAAATGCCTTGTATGGTGTAATTCTTAGGAAAACTCCATGTGAGTATGTTTTTTTTAATGTATGGGATTTTTAATTATTTTTTTATCTTTAGTGATCCAAATTGGTGGAAAGGTGAAACTCATCAGGGTATAGGATTGTTTCCATCTAATTTTGTAACAGCTGATCTTTCTGCTGAGCCAGAAATGAGTAAGTAACATTACATTTATGTATGTATGTTAAGCCTTACCATGGCCCAAGAGATATTTCTGTCGTGATTTACTTTCCCTATTTCCTTTCCCTTGTGATAGAGTTCAGTTGCAAGTTAATGTGATGCTTGAAGTAAAACTGAGCAGCCCTTGCTGTGCTCTCACAAACAACAGTCATATCTTTGTGTTAGACCAAGGTTGCCCAAGCTGTCATCTGCTGAAAAATATGATGCGGTATGCTGCTGGCTTTGTCAGTAGCTTCTTTAAGATTCATTTAACAACTCCATTGACACCTAGATAAATGCAGCAGCAGTTTTTTTCCAAATTGCCTTTTTGCCTGGTTACAATGGTACATATCTAATCAAGGAAAAACTGAAGACCCCATGGCAGATAGGAGTCAGAGACAGATTACCACTGTTCAAACAATTCAAGAAACCTACATACTGTAGGTATGTATGTGTGCATAATGGAAGGAGCTTTTTTTTCTGCATACTGGTTGTCTTGTATCTATTTATATCAGTCTAACCTACTCTAAATATTTAATAAAAATATTAAATATTAGACAAGGTTCTAAGATTCTAGAACTGATTTCTGTAAACCTGATGGGTTTGCAAGATCAATCTTCCATGATCTCAATATGAGTGTGCTAAAGGTATGAGAAGGTCAGCAGAATTACATGCTGTAGGAGTCATCTGTTCTATGTTAAGACTAACTGATAAGAGTAGTGTGGTAAGAGTAGTATTTGGCAAGTTTTTTGTTGTGGCCTCCACTACAGAAGAGTGAGAAGCTTTTGCGGGTACTATTTAATGGAGAAGGGATAGCAAAATTTGAGAACTTTTGATTCTATACTTTGCTCTGGACAAAAGAAGGCTCTGGTTTGTCATAGATGATTTTACCAGTTTTCTCTTAAATCTGACTCATTAGCCCTATTTCTTCCAATCACCCTCTCTTAGCCTGTTTTCTTGATGACTTATGAATAAGTATGTTAAGTGCAGGGAGACTACGATAAAGACATTTACTGCTAAAATGTGTTTCTGTTGACCTTGTGTGAACTACTGTCTTTTTTTATGCAATTTACAGATTTGTTTAAGAAAATTGTTTAAGTCTATGGAGATGTTTTTGGCCTTCAAATGTCAACAAAATATTAATTTTTAAAATTTTCACAGTAGATGTTTCAAATGCAAAGAACTTAGGCAACATGCTAGCGGTATAACCATTTATGTAATTGTTTTGTTCATTTTTATTTTATCAAATAAAATCTGCCTGTTTATCTTACAGTGAAAGTTGAGAAGAAAACAGTGCAGTTCAGTGATGAAGTTCAAGTAGAGACAATAGAACCTGAGCCTGAACCAGTTTATATTGATGAAGTAAGCATGATAAAAGTGTTGATTTTCAACTGCTGGTACCTTTAAATATGTGATGTTTAACCCTTTCATCCTGTACTTAAAAAATAACTTGAAATATCAAGAGAACATAATCAAAAGAGAATGGGAAGGGAAAGTTGATTTAATTAAAATTAAAAAAATCTGCAGTATTCTAATTTGTTCCTGTATTTTGAAGTTATTAGGAATTTCTGAAACTGAATTTGGAAACTGCATTCCATTTAGGGCCCTACTCCAGGATTGTACAGCTGTTCACCTCCAAACTAGAAGCTTGGTGTGGAGTGATGCATTTGCTTTCAAGTTTTGCTTTAAGTACTTCAGGATACCTCAGAGATACTCATCTTGAATGCTGTCTTAGATTTATTTCCAGTATAACCACCACTGTCTTCCCCCAATCTGAAAGATTCTTTCCTTCTCTGAAAACTGTAAGCTTTTTGTTGGTCTGTAAGTAATATTTAGTAAGATTTGCACAATCTCACCGCAGTGATTCTGCAAGGTTCCCAGGAACTCTCAGGCCAGGATGTTTTTCCCCTGCCTCTTCCCGCCCCCCCCCCCCCCCTTTCCAGAGGGCTTAGAATTTTTCTCTTGAGAATTTTTCCCTTTCTCCCTCATGACTTTCTAGTTCTTTCTCAACTAGGGTTCTGTCACTGTTTTTTTGAAATGAAAAATCAGTCACTGCCTTCCTAAAGTCTTGTTTAACTCCTATCTCAAATACTCTTCCTCCCAAGAGATATTAGTTTGTAATCTGCTGAAATTAGCTTATCTCAGGCCTGCCTTGAGGTGCCTTCCAGCTTTTGTCTTCTGTGATTCCACGTTGCATTATGTTTTAGTGTCATGTCTTGTTTTTAAAATTACCATAGTATAATTTTTAAGTAAGTAGTTCATTTGGCTTCTTCCTGCCTGTCCTGGGGTTAAGGAGGAAAAAACATGGTTTTAGCTTCCACTTTGATACAACCTATATAACTCTGGCCTGTTAAAGGCTATTTATTTGATAGCACTCAGCTAAAAAGTGATTTTTAATCATTTACATGTAATGTTTGGTTAAGGAATATAGTTCACTCCAAGACATACTTTTCAAAGAGTTTATGTCTGTTAATTTTCTACCCTTTGCTCTTTTTATAAATAGGTTGCACTTAAACTGGTTAATCAAGGATGACTTATTCTGAAGTCAACCATGCAACCCCTCCAAACATTGTCTTAAAAAACCCCTTTCATGTATATTAGTAATGACATTGCTCATGTGCTGATAGGCCTCATACACTTACAAAATGCAGGGTCGTTTTTCAGTGAATTTAGTTTTTAAGTACTGTCACTGCACCACCACAAGTACCCATTTCTTTTTAAAGTACTCTCTCGATGTTTTCTGTCAAAACGTTTGCACTAATCCCACTAGGTGGTAGTATTGCATATGCAATAACTAGAATGGAAAAATAGAAACTACTTTAAAAATACGGTTTAGAAGGACTTTTAGGGATAAAGGGGTGTTCTGCATGTTCCACTTGTTATTACTAATAATTTTTATCATTTGGCTTTTCTTTGTTCAAGCATCTTCGTTCCTGTAAAGTAGCATGTATGATTTGTATTTTCTTAAAGTTAGCCTAGATGATTTCCAAGTCCCAAGAGATCCAAATGGCTGTTGTAAATAGCTGCTTTAATTTACTAGGCCAAAAGTGTTAATGCTTCCCCCGACATCACATATGCCCTAATTATACAAATTGTGTTCTAGGATAAAATGGACCAACTCTTGCAGATGTTACAAAGTGCGGATCCATCTGATGACCAGCCAGACCTCCCAGAATTGCTTCATCTTGAGGGTAAGAAAATCTCATGGATTTTTTTTGTTGTTGTTTTCCTCTTTAGTAATTACTTGTATCAAACCAAATTGAAACTAAGCTGAAACTACTTCAGCTTCATGTGCACGCCACAAGCATGCCTGAGGAAAGTGCCTGAGCCATAATTATCTTCTCACTTCCTGTTTCCCACATCTAAGAGACCAAACTGCAAAGTTTTAACTTAAAACAAGCCCACTCCTCTGTCAAGTAAACTATATTCCATATTCTTTTCCTTTTCAAGACCCAGGAATACTTAATTCAATCTTATTCATCAGGTTTTTTTTTCCTTCATAGAGTAGCACAGCATGAGTTGCAAAAGGAGTGTAAGGATCCACGAGAGGAAGCAGAAATACTCCTGAGGCTTAGAGTAGACCTGTGGGTGTCCCACATGCTTTCACTTGTATGCATATTTCTATAGGACTTTAATATTAGTGAATACCTTATAGAGCACTACAAATTAGACTAGTCCTTTACACTCAAATTAATCAGACTACCTCTTCAAAGAGGCATTATAGGCCATTCTACCTAGGTTGATAGATGCAGCAAAATTTTTGGAAGGGAACTTTGGAGAAGGAAGTAAAGAAACTTACCCATTATGAGATAGAACATTGGCTTAAATTGATGATTCAGATAGGACTAGACTTTAAGAAAATGGCAGATTCCAGATCTGTCTAGAAGTTAATTAGGAAAAAGTGCATAAGCTTGTAAGTTTTTGGGTATCTCCCATCTTTCCACACCAGTCTGGTTCATCATACCTGTAAATGAATCCTGTTTTAGGAACTGCACATCAGTGTCATGTCTGCATGTATTCTAGTTCCACTAAAGCTAAAGAGGGTTAAAAAGAAACATGAATGGTTTTGTTCTTTCAAGTACCAAATATAGTTATAGAGGCTGTTGTCTAAGAAGTGGATTGCCTATATCGGGTCCAGGACAGAGGCAAAGAAATTAAAGGTATGCTTGTCAATGAACCTCCAAATATGGCTTACATTAGGATGTCCTTTCAAGATGCGTTGTGACATCATTAGAACAATGCTGAATTTTATATTAAACCGTGAGACTGCTTCTAGAATCTGAAAGCTGCAGTGTAGTCAAATGATCGCTCCCCAGCTACCTACAAGAGCGCTTGCCAAACATATGGCTGCATGTAGTTCTACAGTGCCATATTCAAGACCGTACTTCCTTTACACTCAGGTAGGCTTTGGGTGGCTGGTATTTTTGGCATAGGTTCTGGGAATTTTGTTACAGATGTGTGTTGGATCTTGGGTTCCTACAAGTGGTGGAAGGTGCTGATCAACATTTGACAAAAAACCACTTCATTTTCTTCTGCCATCCAGATGTCCAGTCACAAATGTCTTTAAATTGGAGAGCTCATCCCAACAGTAGCAGGAGCCCAGGGTTTGTGGTTGGCAGCAGTGCAGTCGTCATGTTAGCGTACAGACATCTAAACAATCCTTGTCATGCCTTTTACAACACTTTGTGTTATACATAAAAATAGGCAGAACTTACACCAGGTTTTACATCTTTTCCCAGCATTTCTGCCAATATGTTACTGATCCCAGGTTCAAAGAAGCAGATAGGTGCCTTTCATGCAACTCCTCTTTCACCTGCAGTTGCCTTCAAGGAACAACAAACACATCAGTGATGCCCTTTAACCCATCATGGCCCAGAGGCTTTCAGGACCTTCTGCATCTCAAATTTGGGAAAACTAGGAGTGAAGACAGTGTTCCAGAACTGCTTATAATGCATTTAGGTCATCTTTGATGGCTTAATCTTTTTGTCTCATCTCTCGGTTTGAATGTTCAGTCGTTCTTGGGATTAAACACATCTCTTGATTAGTAAACAGTTGATTGCTTGGATAAGTGGGCACATTTTGCAATCTGGAGTAGGGTTAGACTGTAGTATCCCCTTTCAGCTTCCTTGTCCATTTATTTTACGTTTGACAAACTCCATCTTTCTGTTAGTTAACTGTGGCTTGCTTGGCAGTTACATGGACCCCATGCCATTGTGCTGAAAGTTGGCAGGGGGTGCATTTTTGTTTATTTTATTGCTTTTCCATTCTTTTTCTGAGAAGTTTCTGTGTTGGTTTTTGCATGTTAGTGGTTTGAATAGTGAGATAGCAATGTGCTATTAGTGTCTTTGATGTGCAGATGATTTGAATCATTGCAACCTGTTTTCCCCTTCATTGTTTTCCTAAATAGTCTTTTTGTAGTAATGTTAGTTGAGCACGTGATCTAGGTTGCAGTGGCAAATTTTCTTCCTTGAAGAAGAGATCACCTTTCAGATTTACCTGAACTTTTTAGTGCAAAATAGCTTCAGCTTTACACTCCCTGGATGTTAAATGTGTTTTGTTTTGCTGAATTTTTATTTTCTTTTTAAAATGTACTTTTAAAATTGTACCACTACTGAAAACTTCAGCTGGATCTCATTCTTAAATTGTTTATGACGCTACCTCTGTTACTATAACTTTTTTGGCATAGGTTATAGTAATGATTTAAAAAAACATTGAACTAGCATCTACACATTTCAGTCTGATAATTTTTTTTTAAAGCTGCTTTCTGACTTGCAGTATGGAAATCTTTATTACTCCGATATATTTTAATGTCTTTCTATTCTAGCAATGTGCCACCAGATGGGACCTCTCATAGATGAAAAGTTGGAAGACATAGACAGGTAAAAAAAGTCAAATATTTTGACTCAAATTAAGACTCATCCTTAGAAATACCGGTGTTGTTACTTAATGATATCTTAATCATTTCTGTGAATACTGGCAAAGAAAATAGGTGTATTTATTAGTAGCTTCTCATCTGGGAGAAGGTCTCAAGGTTTTTTTCCCCTAGTCACATAACATTTTATAGTATTGTACCATTTGACATTCTGGCAGTCATCAGGCATCACTTCACAAGCAGTAAGAATATGTTGCTTATCACATGTCATGAAAGTTTCCCTGTATTTTCTGTTCTGTACTGAAGTTATCTAAATTGTAGAATAAGCTGTAAAATATGTTTTCTAGGAAACATTCAGAACTTTCAGAGCTCAATGTTAAAGCAATGGAGGCTCTTTCTTTGTATAACAAATTGATGAATGAAGACCCAATGTATTCCATGTATGCAAAACTACAAAACCAACAGTATTATATGCAGTCATCTGGTGTTTCTGGCTCTCAGGTATGTATGTGATGTTTAATAGCCATTGACGTTATCAAGTACATACTGAGCTATGGTTGATTTCTTATAAATTATTAGTGATAAGCAGTTTTTCACATGAGCTAATTGTTTTACAAAGCTTGCGCAAATATTTTTTTTACAGTATACTTCTCTCCATTACTAAAATAAATATATACTGATATATACAGTGTGGTGGAGCATGTTGATTGCAATTAATAATTTATTTTCTATTCTGCCTTTCTGTTCCCACCTGAGTTGGAAACCTCTTTTTATGATCTTTGTTACCTTAATGCTAGGTTAAAATTATCTTGCTCCCTCAGAGATAATCTCAAATGAAAGAGCAGTGTTTTCTCTCAACACAGTATGTAAAAATAAATATTGTTTGTTTTCAGCTGCAAGCTTTGGATATTCTCCTTTTGCAGGTTCTAACGCTTCTAGTTCTTTTCTGTTCAGGTCTTTTTGATCAAGGAAAAAACCTATCCTGTGCTTTGAGTTGCACATAAAATTAAAAATTAAAGCTGCCAGGGCTTTGCGTAGTGGGTCAAAAAAAAGTAAAGAACCAAAGGAGTACAACTCCTGTTCAAGATTATGCCCTCCCCTCCCCAAAATCAAGTTTCCATTCTTTGAAATATCAGTAGAGAGCATTTAGCATTTAAATTACTGAAGTTAAAAATTATAATTCTTTCATAGCACCATTTCCATGTAATTGACTTATCTCTGAGTAGGTCTTTTGGCTTGTTCATATACTATGGTATTTTTAAAAGGTCTTTTAAACATTTAAATGTTTAATTCCATAGTCTAATGCACACTTGCTTTATTCTTTTCCTGTTTATAGGAATATGTAACATTTCAAACTGTTTTTTCAATAATTCACTTGCTTTTTGAGTGAGAAAAAAAAATTCAAGCAAACTTATTAATACCTACACAGTATTATATAAACATTGAAGCAGATTTAGTTCTTTTAGTTTTCTACAAGTATGTACTTCTTTCAGTGTCTTTTAAAGAAGAGGATGTATGTTTTTGCAGTGCCATTAAAAGGAACATTGTCTACCATTCATATGTGATAAGCAATCATGTTGTGACCCTATCAAATAATTTTAATGTTTTATAAATGGGCATGTTTCTGGAGATTCTTAAAGGGAGAAACTGGATTTTGGGGTGAAGATGAGCCAGTATAAAGTTCCGAAAAGTTAGGAGGTCTTGTGCCTTTTCTGCCTTCTAAAATTCTTTTTGCGATATTGATAAGCCTTCTATGAATGTCGTCTGAGATTCATGGATCTTAAGGTAGAAGAGCTGTATATCATAAACTTAAGTGAACTCAGTTGTGCATGAGACCTGGTAATTTCTTCTAGTAATTTGTATTAAGCCGAATAATTAATGATTGAAGAAAAGCATGGGGTTTAGAAATTTAGTCTTGATTTAGAATATAGTTGACACATCTAGACCAAGCTTTTCCTTTACTTAGTTGTAAAACATTACCTTATTTTCAACTGAAATTTCCTTAAAACCTCTTTTTCCCTTCTGCCCCGCTCAAACAATTTTACAATGGCAGTCTCAACAGTTACATGAAATGATAGGTTAACTAATGACATGAAAATAATACACTATAGTCTTTCCATTTTAACAATTCTACTTAGTGAAAGTTATCTGGGCATCAAAAAGTATTCTGCTTTGGGCTGCTATTTGTTATATGATTTAAATCCTTCAGCATTTTAATTCAAAAGTAGAAGCTCTTAATTAGCATGAGTGATAATCATTAAAATAAAATTTGGAATACAAGTTTTCCAGTAAACTATTTGACCTTTTTGGTACTGGAACCTGAGGTTAGAAATGTAAATAGTGACCTTTGAAGATCTGGTAATTTTTTTGTACTACAACTCTTAATGGAAGACAGTCAGTTGCTTTCTATTAAAACATCTGTAATAAAAGGTTTGAGAGGCTGTCTTTAAGTTCTAAAGTCAGATATAAAATACAAAATTTTCTTGTATTTTATTTTTAATATTCTTTTATTTAACTTCCTAGGTTTATCCGGGACAACCTCAAAGTAATGCATATTTGGTGGCAGGGAGTGCACAGATGGGCCATATCCAAGGCTATAATCTTCCTCCTGAACAACTCTCTTCTCTCAGCCAAGGCACAGTTACTCCATCTGCCAGCTCAGTACTGCCCGGTCAGCCTGCACAGACGTCTTACACAACGTAATTTTAAATATTTTCCTATTCAAGTTTAAATCAATTTAAACATAAAGGACTACAGATAATATTTAAAGGAGGGTTTTTTTTTCTTACAGAAGAATAATTTTAAACACAACTGAAAGATACTTGAGTGCAGTTATTTCCAGTGTGCTTTTTATTGGTGTCATGTATTTGGTAAAAATTCCTGACAAACTTTTCTGTTGTTTTTATAATTTTCTCTGGCTTTTACTTTTATATATAAGAAATATATAATTTATATATATCTATATTTCTTTTATATAAAAGAAAAATTAGAGAAAATTATATAGACATGACTGACAATTCTGTGGTGTTTTTTGGTTTTTTTTTTTTTTTTTTAAGATAATCTTCACTGTTAAATGTATTTTAAAAGTTAGCTGCTGCTCTGGCAGGCTTTGCGTAATTTCTGAGATACTGTATATTGTATTGTTCTTTCTTCAGATATCTTACTGTGGAAGCATGGGGAGAATTCCACTCATTTTGGGAAAGAAGTGAATGGGCTATGAATACTTACTAGAGCTTTTACAGCTTCCCCATATAAAGGACCTATAAATGGCTTTCTATTTTGGGTAGATGCCCAAAGATGCTAAGCTTTCACTAAGCTACGTATATTGTGAAAGTTTTGAATTGACCTTAGGAAAAGATTAGTTTGGGTTGGTTTTTTTTTTTTCCACTCTCTGTATAAAGTAATTTTATTTTATAAAGTTGGAAAGACATGCATCTTGAATTATCAAAGTATTTGTTAGTCTCTGTCCCCCAAAGGTACTTATTTGGGGTGGTAAGACCTATATTGATGAAGTGAGTTTCTGCATACTTCACCTGACTTGTTTTGCTATTTAAAACAGTTGGGTTTTGTTTTTTTCACGAGCAGAATGGAAGATAAATGGGATTCCATCTTGCACATTAAAATAAAACAAAGTATAGATTCACAGTCTAGTTTTAAATCCATGGGAGGTGTGTTAGATGTGTTTAAATCTGAGAAGTGTGTTTGAGTTTTGATTGGAATATTCATTGGCTACAGTTTTAGATATGCAAGGTGTCCAGAGTTAGGAGATTTTTTTGTATATGTATAGAACAGCTGAAGAAGCAATAAAGTGTTGCTGTTCTGTTGGTAAATTGTTTGTTAATTCAACTTTAATTTTTTTTTTTTTTTTTTTTTTTTTTTTTTCCCAGTGCAATGGTTGGCTCTGTTGCTGGAAATACTTACTCTAATCAGGCTTCAGTGTATAGTCCACCACCTGCTACTGTTGATGTTGCTGCTTATCAGAATGCTGGAACTAATATGTCCCAGGTGCCAAACTATAACTTAGCATCTACACCTCTGCCACAAACAGCCGGCAGTCAACAAGCACCTCCACAACAACCACAGCCTCCGCCACCTCAACAACCACAGCATAGTTACTCACAGAAGGCTCTGCTATAGGATCCAGGACTTCTGATTCCTAATCTTTAACCTCTGCTAAAGGCAGTTGGCAATTCTATGAGTTTCTTCCTTTAATCTCTTAAACTTTGTTTATCCTCAGCTTAATAAGAATCTATCTTGGTGAACAAGTTCAATTTGCACTGACTTTTTAGGATTTTTTTTTTTTTTTTTAATTTTGCGGAGGAACGGATATATTTAGGACATTTAATTCCTTTTAAAATGCCTAAAAATTGGTACAAGGTTATTTATGTCTGGTAAAATTGGCTAGTCTGTGAAAACTCAACACTTGCAAACTGTTGTGGCATATATGTTATGTACATATAGTGTGTGATTGCAGTAGTGGCCATTTCGTATAGCTATGGTGATCATGTGAATATATTTAACACAATGATTAAAAATAATTTACTTTACTATTTTATTTTAATCATGAACTGACAGCCATGTTTCGTAGTTTTGTCTAGTTTTATGACAGATGTGATGTCTTTTTCCAATGCAGGAAAGCAGTAATTCTGCATATCATGGTTACACTTACAAGCTAAGGTCTATATATGAATATACAAACTTATCTGAGTCTAGGTTTCATTACTTCTTGAATTGAACACAAGTGTATCATGACTATTAGATGGCTTATCTACCAAAGTAAACTAGTTAACTAGTAAGTGATCTGGGGGGATAACAGCAAATTATGATTCTGCTTCAGATATAATTAATAACTTAAAACTACTACTGAGAGGCTGCTAAACATATCATGGGACCATGCAACAGATCAGGACCTTGCATTTTATCGTGAGAAGCATGTAATTTATTTTTTCCAAGTTGTTTTTTACAATGAGAACCAGAGCTGTATTATTCTATGTGTGTTGGTAGAGATTACACCAAAGACAGAGGGATTGGGATTAAGTTGGAAGAGAAACGGTGGAGTTTTAAACTGGAACACACAACATAATTAACACTACTTTATTCAAGTCTTCTTAATTAGAACATGGAGAATTATGGACATTTAAATCACTTTGCTGAACAAACCTTCAGGGCTTTATTTTATCTCTTGTGGCCTTGCTTAGCAATTTGTTCTGTTTACTGTTCTTACACAAACACTTCTGCCTTAAACATCTGCTTCAATTTCCAGTTGCACAATTTGAGTTTATTAGCCCTTCTGTAGTATGAATAGTTTATGAGGCATCTTATTTTCATTCACTTTCAGGTTACTTTGAATTCTCTTCTGCAGCAACGTGTGTTAGCTTCTTTTAAACCCTTGCATTTCTCAGTAACTTAGCTAGGTGGCTCTTTAAGGCATGATATTTTCTTTCTGTAGCTGAGGTGCTGGAAAAGGAATGCAGTAATGGAAGGCAGTATTTTAGATACGCTTGATCATTTTCTTGTACAAAGACTGTTGTTACTTTGCATTTGTATTCAATCTATTAATGCATCCTGGTTTCCTCTTATCTTTTCCAGTGACTCTAATTCCTCTTAGAGCAATACTAGATGGCTTCAACATCAGATCTGTGTTTTCAGTCTTGTTAGTGTGCATGTCAGAAATTGTTTGCTTTTGTGTGCTATATTTTAGTGTGATGCTTCTGGAATTAAATGTTTCAATTGTACGTTGTACTATAAGCTGACCTCAGTTATCCCATACACTCCTGCATCTGTTCACAGTTACCTAACATGCCTTTGTTTCAGTATTTTAATAGACACTGGTATTTTGCCTGTTAATGCTTTCAGATGACTACTTTGCCTAACTTCTAACTGGGGTGGTTATAAAACATGCCCATAGCTGATGTGTTCTAGTTGGGGATGTTCCAGCCAGCTGGCTGTTTTGATACTAGTATTTTCACATATTTTTTTTTCTCTAGAATTCTGAAGCACCCTCACAAACTGTCATTACTTCAGTACTTGGTGACATCACAAAAGTGTGGAATTTGAAAGGAAATACTAAAAAAAAAATCAATTCAAGATATTGTGTCATAGATCATTTTTAAGAGGTGATTTTCTTTAGAAAGGGCGTGTAGTATCATTTATATAGTGTTCTCTGTATGCTTTAGGTACCTTATTCCAAAGTCAGAGAAACAATGTGTATAGAAGTGTATAATTTCTATACAAAAGTGAAAATAACTTTTTACTCCATAGTTCTCAGGCCCTGAATCAAGGAGAAGCTTGGAGCATCAAAATAGTCCAGCTGACATTGACTATTTGTATTCTTAGGTTTTCACATGTTGTGTCACATGTTCCCTAATAAGGGCCTATGGAACCTCTGTACAGCAAGAATACTTTTTATTACTAATTTGTCTTTGTTTTTAAAATTTTTTAAGTCGTCTTTCCTTAACACACAGAAATGCTTGTTCCTGCTTTCCCCTTTGAACATTGAAAACTTATGTGTATCTTACATTTTTCTATTTTCCAACTTAATTATTTTTGGCATTTATCCATCTTTAAAAAAATTAAAATCAACTTTCATTTGTGTTCATCATGATCAAAAACCACTTTCTAAAATGCAATGCCACTATAAATTCAGTATAATAAAAGTTGTGAAAAAAAGATGGACACTTTTTGTTTTCCTTCATGCCTTTTATTAGAGACACTGCTCTAAGGTATCTCCTGTAACAAATTGTGAATTTTAGTTGACTTAGAATCAGTTTTCATTGTCCACAGTTGGTGCAGTAGATCATTAGATTTTTAGGTTCAGAGCCTTAGCGTTTCTGTTGCATCCTATGTTTTCCATTTCAGATTAAATTGAATTTGGAGCTGTATTACTTGATGTTGATTTTTCTCATTTATCAGGAAAGATTATTTCGTCTTCTCGCTTGGTTGTGTCCCATGTGCTAGATACTCTGAAGTGATGCCTCCTCCTACCTTGCTAGATGCTGTCATTGCACTAATGTCTTCACTCATCCTCTAGTATCCTCTCTAACTGATAATTTAGCAATTATATTTCAGTTCCTGTCCTCTCTGCTGGTTTGGTATCATGAACCTGGAGATGCCATTGCTGGTGCTTCTCTGCTGTGATTTATTCTGAGATTCCTCGTTTGTGCATTGCGTTGACCAAGTTCACGTATGTTCTGTCTTACTATGGTATTGAACACTGAAATATGGGTGAGAGGGGGAAAGTACATGTACAGCTACTGTATGGAAAAGCTTTTTAGCAAATCAATAAAGTGTCAGAAAGTTAATCTCTTTGAAAGTTAAGAATCCCTGGAAATGATATGTTATTCATATTCCAGTAGAAGACCTAATTTTTGAATGTCTTGTTTCTTTGTATGTAAATTGTCAATGAAAGGCTAAAATGTTTTCATAATATTTTATATAACCCTTTGTTATTTAACCCTTTCATTAAGGAATACAAAAATGTTAATTAACTTCAGAAAGGGTATTTTAGTGGCTTGGTTATCATGAACTGGAGCAAACTCTGGAAAGTGCCTTCTGTGCATTTCACTTCTATAAACAAAGCTTGTTTACCCATGTGTATCATCTCAATTTATGTGGGCGTAACAAAGATGTCAAGATTACTGTAAAGCATCCCAGGAGAAATACTGAGGCAGCATGTCAAAATTTGCTACACCAATGTCATGGCAGTGTGTTCCAGAGTGTGCGGTTGCAGGAGCAGTTGCAACATATTTACCCACCTCTGTTTAGTAACTGGTACCCATGTATTTAATGTCACTGGCCAAAGTACATATAGACAGCAGTAAGACAACAGTAGAAAGGAACAAAATACAAGAATTACTGCATGCTTCTCAACAGGTGTGGAGCAGCATATTGCCCTCATGGTACAGTTACTATTCATTAATTTTAAAGAGGAGGGGACTGAAATGAATTTGAGTAACCAGAACTTCAGAGAATTCTGCCAGCTTGCAAATGCTTAGATGTAACAAAGGAGATAAATTTGCTTTTAATAGCTTGTACATATTTTGCTGATCAAATCTAGGCTGCTGTTATAGTTCTCTGATTTCATCTAGATGGCAGGAACATCAGATTTAGACTGGAGAACTGCTTAATACCTCATTCTCCAATTTTTTTAGTATTTTCTCTAATATCACTTACTTTATTTTTCACTCATATTTCAAAGATATCTGTGCAGTCTTTACAAGTAAAGGTCTTACCTTATTCCTTGTCTGCTGGATTTCACAGACAGAATGAAAAAGAACATGTCTAATTACAGCAGCTACAATGGCACTTTGAATTACACAACTGCAGCTTCCTTTGGAGAAGATGCATGTATCTGTTTTGAAGAACAAGGGAGCATAATTTTTCCAGTTAAAAATTGAGAGGAGATTTTTTTTAAAGAAAAAGGTAAAGTAAAGGTTACAAAAACCTCCGTTGCTAACAGCAGGCAGAATCATTTTTTACTCTGTTATTCAATGTTAGTAAAGCTGACCAACTCCGCACTACAGCTAGCCCTTTTTCATTTTCAGCTGCAATGAAGAGGATTAACCTTCATGTGTATAGTATCCAACACCATAGTAAAACATGGCAAGGCCTTGACATTTGAACTTTTTGCTTCAATATGTAAAAAACACTATGTATGTTTTTGAAGCCTTGTTTCTTAAATTAGGATGTTTGTGTTTAAAAACATTCCATTTGCTACTATGTAAAATTGCAGAGCTGAAGTTCACTTTTCACGCTCCTACCTTAGCAGAAGGGTGGTAGGAGTTTCTGTTGTTCTATCCTGCATGTGCTTCTGGAAATCCAAATACTTTTTGTCTTTGTCATGAAAAAGAAAAGCCTGCTGCAGTCTGCTTTGATTTTAATAAAGCATACACAGTAGCAAAGTGTATTTTTGGTTTTGTTTGTTTTGATGCTCCCTTTGATGTTGGCATATGTATATATTTAGATATACTGCACTGTTGTACAAGAATTGTTTTAGTAAATAACACTATTTGTAAAAACTGTTAATTGTTTTTGGTATGAATGCAAAATATTAAAGTTGGAGTATTTAGTTCATTATGTTGCAAAGTCAATTTGTAAATTTCATGAAAGAATAATCAGAAAAGGGCTTAATTTGCTGGAAGGGCTTGGAGGTGCAATAGGCAAGATCTGTTAGAAGTAGTGAGCTCAACAGATTTCAGGTGGGGTGGAGGTGGGGCTTTGATTGTTCTGGGGGGGTGGTGGTTTTTTTGTGTGATGCTTACACACAGATTATATTATTTTTACTTTAAAAGTTTTTAATCTGTCATTAACTTCCTTCAGCTAAAATCCAAGTAATACGTTGTACATCTTATTTCAAGTATGCTGCACGTCCTCTTTCTTTTGGTAAGAAATACAGCATGAATATTTTAAAGGGGTAGTAAAGAACAGATGAAAACAACTGTATCCGTACAGTCTAATGTATATATTTCCTTACAGATCAATAAGCAAATACTACTGGCAGTGTGACAGTTAATTTACACAGTTATTTGGCAGTTAATTCCATTTCTGATGACAGTAACACAAAGTAGCGCAAAACTTGGTTGTTTGATCTATGTGAAATGAGTTGAAGATCAGGCTGAAGCCTGGTTTGTGAATCTACATTACTGCTTAAAATACCGTCATAGTTGAAACTTGATAGTCTTGACAGATGTGCTGTGTTCATAAAACAGTGTTAAACTTTATACGTTTCTTGCTTAAACCCATGTAAGCATCTGAGATCACCATGGGACTTTGGGAGCAGTGGGCAGCATATTATCAGTTTGGCCTGTTCTTGGAGTCTTCCTAAAAATGTGAGCTAAACACCTTAGGATAAGTGATTATGTGGACTGTAGGTTAATTCAGTATGGTAATTTCTGTGTTTCAAGAGAATATTGAGTCAGTTGACAGAATTAAAAGTCCTACAGATTGTGTAGAAATGAAAACTGTAATGCCTCTGATTTGAAACAGGGAGGGGGAATTAATACTGAGTTTGCTTTACTGCCCCTCTCTTTTGGACAGAAAGCATGTTTATGTTTAGATGCCTACGATGAAAACATAGTTTGAGAGTTTGTTCCGTAGCATTTAAAGCTTCTTGTAAAATCTGCTGCCGTGCATCTGGGCAACAGATAAAATAAGCATCAGTCTGTGTTTAAGAGGATGAAACCAGCTTCACTTAAACTTTCAATGAACTTGTTCATATGTCGTCTCTCTTCGTAGCAGTCACTTTGTACTGCATTACGAAGCTGGGGACCTTAGTGCATTGTCTTACTACTGTACCTGTTTCTCAAAATCTTATACTACTCTGTTGCAGGATAAAGAATTTTATCTTTCACAATATTTGTAAATTTAAATTATCTGGATTATTTTAAGTCAAGGTTGTTTTGGTTGATACTGATCGTGATCGGTGTCTTGAGTGAGAAATGAGAATCCATTGTGAGAGAACTTGTGGAGAAACTTCCACTGATTAAGGCTGATTTGTACTTTTTTAAATTCACATCAATGTTGGGAGTATACATGGGTAACATGGAATAATACAGAAAATCATATGGGGGGAAAAACGCAAATAGGTATTTCCAGTTGTAGATTGAGAGCATCCATCTTTAGAGTACAATGTCTTGAGCCGATATAAAATATAAGTAATGTAGTGATTGTAGCACATCATGTTTTGCTTTGACTTTGCTTAACCCTGTTAAGCATGAGTTTTGAGTTCTTACGCATGCACCTTTGATTTCTAAGATCAATGTAGGTTGGTGTTTATGCCCCGTGTTCCCAAGAGTGGTGACATCTGCTACCTTAGCAGTTGTACTATGGACCCTCCTCACAGAGGTGCCGAACCCAGCAGGAACACGTTGTGTGGTTGGTAAAGCCTGTCACCAGCGTGACACTGTTCACTAGTGGAAACTTGTTTGACTGGTCAGTGTCTCTATTTACCACTTTTTGGCTATAGGAAGCACATGTATCAAGAAATGGAACCCTTCAATGTATCCATGCCTGAGCCACTTAATTTTATACAGTATATTCTATAGGAGTTTTCTAAGCTTGATTTACTAATAAGCAAACAAGTCTGCCCTGACTGCTACTGAAATGACACTGGAATCTATTTCTAGCCAGTTGTGGTGGCTTGCCACTATTGACTCATGCATCCTCAGGTATTTGTGGATTATGCAGACATGTTTACTTTCGCAAACTATGTGTCAGACTTGTCCCAATTTGCTAGGCTTCACAAAGGAGTGTGAACATTTAGATCCCTTGGTTTTAATGCCTTTTAGACTTGTGAAAATTTCCCCAAATTAGTCTTTTTCTTCATTCCTCTGGTGACATACTCTTGTAGGTGATGCTGAAGAATTGTGGCAGAGTTCATTTAGGAAAACCCTGCAGCAAAAAACATGTGGCCTAAGGAATATAGGTAATATGATGATTTACATAAAAATATGGTGGTTTACATAAGAACAAATGGAAGTCTCAGCTCAGCCAAGGACAGAGGAGTCATGGTTCTCTGGAACTGTGTAAAAACACAGGGTCAGTACCAACCACCTCACTGAAACGTGCTATTGAAAAATTCAAATAGGTGTTTTTCAGAGAAACCACAGGTGTTGTCTAAAAGACACGTTAGGGGTGTGTTTGTTCAGAGGGCTCTTTTTCCTCCTGGTGCGGTGAGGAAAAACAAATAGTGAAGAATTTTTTGCTTTAACGGAGTCCACAATCTCACTTTGTAACAAATTTCTTGCAGCTTCTGTGGAATCGTGATTTATATTATCTGATTGTGTGGATAATGACACTCAAGTAGGATTCATCATTAGTAATTTTTAAAAGTCCTCCTGCTCACTTAACTGTAAAGTAGATAATTTAAATTTACTAATTTATCTTAGTAAGCTTGTTCTCTCTCAAACCAGACATGCTTTCTACTCTTGAGCACTTCTTATCTTCCGGATAATCAAGGCTTCCTGTAAATGTTAGCTGTTCCTTCCAAGGTTTCAGAGTCCCACTGATCACTTCAGGGGGTAGTTATTTGCCTTGCTTGCTCAAACCAGTCCCTAAATTTTGCCTCTTCCAAGAACTAGACTCCCTTGAATTTGTCTATCCACAAGGCTCAAATTGACACCAGATTTGTTGCTCAGATTCCTTTATTCAGGACAGATAGTAGGTAGCAAGCAATTGATTGCATATCTGTAAATAGCACTGAGCTGAGCAGCATTCAGTCAGATCCTGTAGTTCAGCAGCAGCGATGCAAAGTACCCTAATCCCAGTATATATATATCTCTCTCCTGTGTGTGTGTATATATATATTCAATCAGTTCCATATACTATATGTGTTTCCTAATGGTTATCTCCTTCTTTCATATGCTTTCTATACTTGATCCTTATAGTAAGCATACCCACAAATAGTAATGGTTAGTAAATCATAAATTTAATAAATTTTATATATACATATCTATTTCTATATTTGGACATTTCCACTTTGCAGATTGTCCTTCCACAATAATACAGGTGTATTGTGGAGCCTTTAAGTTGTTTTCTGAAATGCAGACAGTCCTGCTCTTTAATCTCTGAAGTACTCTCTCTTTCCCAGTTCACTGGTTCAGTCACACAATGGCTATAGTTGGGCTTTGTATTTTTCAAGTCTCTGTAATGTCGCTTTGGCCGACACTGTATTCTTCACATAGCACCTTGCCATTAACTTTGGATCACCATTTTCTGATTTGCTTTATTTTTTATTCATCAGTCGTGAAGTTTCACAAGGGAACTGGTCAGCTTTCAACCCAGGCAAAGAAAACCTCTTTTCTTGGGGACCGAACTTTAGTTCCAAATGGTTTAATGATACAAGCCGATAGTTGCATCCTATTTGCTATTTTTATCCATTACAGGGTTCAGAAAGGCAATTACTTTAGTATATGTGGCAAGTCCATCATAAACTTTTATCAGTGGTTCACCAGACATTGTGTCTTGCTTTCAAGAATTTGATCATGCTTATACAATCCCAGAGACAATTGCAGCTTTCTTTCCAACTGGACCATGCACTTAACAGCTTTTGCAGTCTTGTTTGTCTCTGCTAGAGACTTTGTACATTCTTTGAGCTCTAGTTTGTCACTAAGGACTTCATATGATGGATGGAGGTGGGGCGGGGAATGTAGGAGAAAGTTGATAATAGTGTAAGAGCAGTCTACTCCAACCCTGCATTTATCAAAGTTTGTGTCTAGATTTTTTGGGTGTAATTTGTATCTTCCAAAGTGAAAGCATGTCCTTCAAGAGCATAGGTTGTTTCTGCAACTTCCTGAAAAAAAATTTCTAAATCTGTGACAAATAGGGATGTACTTCCAGAACACCATAGATTGCTTTGAAAATAAAGAAATTTCTTTATTCTATAGTGAATTAATGTGAGCACACACATTCCAAGTAGTTAGAAATTATAATTTTTTTAAGTGTTACTGAATGGCTGCAATTTTTACCACACGGGTAGGTGAAGAATCTAAGGTTTTCCAAGAATAAGTCAGTCAGTGCTGCTGGGACTATTCTCTTTGACATGTCCTGGCCTTGTCTTTGAAAATAAACCGCTAGAAAAGTATTCTGTTATGGAACAGTTCTAAAGATAACAACCAAAATCTCACAATCATCTCTTTTCTTTCTCATATTTTACTCAGGAGGAGGCTATTCTAATTATTTTAATTGTACCATTTAGGTAGAGCAAATAGAATAGATTTAAGTGTTTAAAAGTAAATGCTTTCCTTTGGAAGTCGTTGTTTTTCAAGCGTCGTACTGTGCTGAACACAATATTCTGACGGAAATGTCTGTCTGCTTAATTAGCCGACCCTATTAAGAAGTGGAATTTGTAATAGACCTTGTAAGAGTTTCCACTTAAGCATAACCCAGTATGTTTCTGTATTTTTGTCATGGTATTTGTGTTATTAATCTGTCCCATCCTCATATTTTTCTATTATTATTGTGGGTAATTTTAATGATTTTTTTTTAAAATAGAGTTTACATAAAGGCAACTCCCAGCTAGAAGAGAATCACATTCATAAAATATGGAGTCAGCAATGGGTCCAAGTGCAGCACATTTGTAATCATGTTGGGAGTGCCCATCCTGGTCTTGAAAATACTCTATTTAACAAGCTTCTTTCACCAACCTGTTTTTTTTCTTTTTTAATTTATTTTAGTATTAGGTGGAAAAAGCGAGTCTTTTCCCTCTCCCATTTGTATTGGCTCTTTTTCAAATAAATCAGTAACTCTTGCACACAAAAACATGGTGATCTTGACATTTTTCTTCTATTTTCTGTCTTACCTCCTACTCCTTCCTATGTTTGCATTTTCCTTTCATTTTTGTCCTAACAAACCTCAATTTTACAGGTCTCAATTCCCAGTGAGTCTTTTAGGCTGCGGCCAGTTGCATGATGCACAGCTCTCCACAGTATTTGGAAATAACAGTTCACTATTGAAGATTTGGTGCAAAATCCTCCTCTGGTCTGCCAGGAATCTTGTTGCCATCATTGCAGTTTATGGTCACTTGATTTGTTTCTGGCTGTTTTCTTTATGAAGGTTGATTTTTAAAATGCTTCAGAATACTAATGGGTACTTTGCAGTTCCCCCTCCTCCAAGTTCAGAGAGAATTGTCTTGCTTGAATAGTTTGAGCATGTGCTGAATCAGTGTGTCTTGACAGTGATAACGTCCCCATTATCTATTGGAACGTTGTATAATAATGTCAATTTAGCCTCTTACAGACTTTTGTCTTCCCTATATAATGCCGGTGCTTACTATATTCAGTTTAGGATCTTGGAACTCCTCCCTTCTTTTTCTCTGGAAGACATTTGAGTCTGAGATTTAACCAAATAAGTAGCAGCTCTGATCAGAACTGCTTTCAGCTCATATTTTTGACAAAAAGCAGGATAAGCACCACACATTCCCTGGACGTGTTCCAACAAATCCATATCCAAATACCCATGCTCATGGGGACCTCCCTATCCTGGGCTAATGGTGTGCAAAGGGATGACACCAGAGGCGTGACTCCACAACAGTATTTTGAAAGAGTGCTCCAGACTAAATGCAGCACTGCACACTTGCTCATCCTAAATGAGGGACTGGAAGGTCTTAGATGCTGGCTGGTGGATGCCTGCAGAGTTAATTTTCTGTATCCTTACTAACAGCAAAACTGTTATTATTACAGTTGCAATACAGTTTCACATATAGGCAGCAGTCAGGAAAAACAGTGTTGGCCTCCTACATATGCAATTTTATTTTTTGAATGTTCTACGGACGTATTAAGGAATATGACCTCCTGGTTCATTACCGCCAGACTGGTTTTTATTAGCAGCCCTACTGCATGTTCCACAACAGTAAATCCTGTAGGCTTAAGATTCTTTCTTATCAACAAAGTCTGCAAAAGATCTCTCTCTCATGATTTCCTCCTGAGCCCTGGGATCCTACAGGACAGCTGTAGCATCATCTACATATTCATGGCATATTTAAACCCACTTTGTGCACTGAGTTTACTGGAATATCAAGGTCACCTGGCTTTTCTATTTCCATTGGGGGCACAAAGTTTTAAATTGTCCCTTGGGGGGGGGGGGGGGAAAAAAAAGACCTGGCCACTGAGGTACAATAGTCTTGGGTTAATTTATCTTAAGAATAAAAAACAGTCCTGCATAGGATCAGTATGAGCAGTGCAAGCCTGAAGAGTTTGCGTTTCATTTGAGAATGTTGGTAAGGGAGTATCTTTAGTTTCTTTGATAGGAGGATGCCGTATTCAGGTATTGATTGATAAAGGTGTCACTTCTAGCATATGCTTTGCATGGATAGTAATCTTTGCTTCACTGATTCTTTGATCTTTCATTGATTATGACTCCCAATGCAAAACTGTGAAGGATGTGGTGCTATAAAATGGATCTTGAGTGCAGATCTAGCCTGTCATAATTATAGAAATACTTATTTTGTCTGAATTTCTCAGCTAAACCAGACTTGTTATCCATAGCTCACTACAGGTATTTGGTCTATTTCTAATACTTGTTTGTCTTGTAGAACAGAAGGGGCAGCTGTTGAAGGTATCTGTGGTAAAACATTGAATATAGCAGTCAATATTTTTGGGTAATGTTGTACTCTGGAATAGCAGTGACAAGCAAGAGACCACGATGAAATGGATTTAATCTCTTTTCTTAGTACTTTGCTGCCAAATTTGTCAAACGTTGGCTTCACTCGAATTGGGTATGACGTGGGGTAGGGTCTCAAGGACTTAGGAGTGGTGGAGAGAATGAAGGAAAAAAGCAAATTAGCACTTGAGGTGGGTAATGCGATCAGGAGAGACAAAGAAGGAAGAAGACTTTGTGCAAACAAATGAATCTTTAATAATAAAGCTTTGTTTCTAGAAGGACACGTGTGCTTCGTATAGAGAGGATTCATCCATAGAAACCCTCAACTGTCTCAAACCAAGCAGTATGTTAAGTCTGTGTAAAAAGTAACCTCTTTGTGTTATAAAAGATGTAGAGTAAGCCAGGACTCTGAGTGAAATCAGAATTACAGCATGTTCTGTAATGTCAAGAGACTTACAGAAGTTTCCTGCTCTAGGTGCAGTAGTTAAGTACATCACCCAGGAGAATTATTAAATAAAAATTAAGTATATATATAGGCAAGTCTTTTTGGACAGTATTCTCACTCCTGTGGCATGCGATATCCTGAGCACTCCAGTGTTGATCTTCAATTGCTTACATTTGCACTGACTAGTTTGTAGGGAAAATCAGGTTTTATGATTTAGGAAGCACTTCAGCTTTCTTTCCTCCCCAGTTTGCTGTTCGCCACTTGGGTCTCAGCTTTAAGAGCGTAAAGGAAGCATGGGATGTATATATGGAGCATGGTTTACTATATCCTGCTTCGCTGCCTGTATGACATTTGCTGATTTGGTTTCCTGTAAAAACTGATACATCAGCTCACTTCTGGTCATAGATAACAGGCAGGAAGACCTGCCAGGACTCCTAAGAATAGTCCATATAAATCCTCCATGCAGCACAGAGCTGAAGTGAGTATTTTTATTTTAGGAAGAAAAAGCAAATGGAATGTTTTGATACTGCAGAAGGAAGCTGTTCTCAGAAAATACAGATATTTTAAGTTGTTCATGATTTCAAACCCATTGCTCTACAGAAAGCTTAGATAAGTTGACAATGTCAGTACGAAACGAAATAAGAGAGAACGAAGCTGTCGTGTCGTTGCTGTCTTGATTGCTTGGCAGCCTGCCATAACGGGTCTGCCTGAGCAGTTACACACTGTACTAGTTGAAATAACAAGTGGCATGGTTGCTGTTGTACCTTCAGGAACAGACTGTGAGGGTCTCTTGTACTGAACTGAATGTTGCAGATATCTAATTTCTGGGATTGCTAGTGGAGGTAATCTAATTTGGGTTTAAAGGCAGATAGCACAGCCAGCTACTAGTGAATGAAAAATCAGTATGTTTTATCTAAGGACTCTCACAGTGCCTGAAATGACAGAAGTGCTTTAAATATTAAGAGTTTTCTTCCATGAAATTGTGGAGATGGCAAATTATAGAAAAGACTAGTCTTGACAAAAAGTGTCCAAAAAAGGGAAAAACCTACCCTATCACAAAACGATTCTTAACCTATCAGAGTAATTGTTTCCACTTGAATTCTTCTGATTTAACTGCCATTTAATCAGTTTTGAGACTTCACATTTAGGATTAATCTAACATCTAGGTTTCACATTTTCAAAGTAATTTTGATGCCTAACTCCCACCGAAATGAGGCATCTAAATAATCCAGCCATGACTGTGGCTGATCTCTTGCTTCTAGCAAAGGCACCAGGAAAGGCAAATAACTAATCCCAGACCCTGCCTGGTTTGGGATTATTATGCCTTTCCTCTAGGCACCTTTTACTGAACGTTCTTTCCCATGTGTGGTTTGGGGTTTTTGTTTTGTTTTGTTTTTTAATTTGACTTACATAAGAAATATTTGTCCATCTATGGAAATACCTACAAAAGTTGGAGTCCAGGTCACCCATAAACAACCTGTATCTGTATGAAAACAGGAGATGAAGCTCTCCTGGTAACAGGACCATGGCTGTTTGGCCAGGGAGGAGGTACAGGACTCTTTTGTAGGAGAGAAAGGGAGAATGCATGAGGCTCCTCAGCCCTACAGTGCTGCCTATATCCACATGTGTGAGGGCTGATCCCCTCTGCTGGTGCAAAAGATATAATAATCACAGAAAATAGTACCATACTCTGAATTGTTTTGTGGGGCGGGACATCTTTCAGCTAGGGCCCAGACTAGGTGCTGTTGCCTATTGTTTTGGTCTTTTACGTGGTTTTCAGAACCATGTTGGAATTTGGCTCCCTGCTGTTCTGAGGAGAGATTTCGTGATTGTACTTTATCACTCACTCTGCAAACAAGTTTTATCATGAGGAACATGATAATCTTGCCTACGAGTGGTCATCTTCTTACAGGTATTGATTCATCTGCACAGTACGCTACATCATCGTTGCCTTAAACTGCTGAAATGAGGCACGCAGTGACTGTGCCGCGTGCCGTGAACATGCAGAAAACCTGTAGCTGAGGTTAAATTCCAGGAGCTCTGGATTCTAGTCCTGTTTGCACATCATGAGAGTGCTGTTTCCCTGGATTCAAAATCTCTTGGCGTAGCTCCCGGGAATCTGGACTACTTCCCTTTCAGATTTTACAAAGTCAATTTTCATAAATATTCTCAAGGAAATGCCTGTTGAGTCTGTTACACAGTGGTACAAGACAATTCACTTAAATCTCAACATTTTAAAATATTTCTTTTAATGGGAAACCAGTTGTACAAGTAACAGTGAAATTGGCTGTTTTCCTTACGTATACAACAGGTACAGCTTGGCTTTGAGGCAGCGTGAGATTTTCTGACCCCTCGTAATGCTTTCCAGTAGGAGAGAAAAAGGTGACTTTGTCTCTCTGCTTTTTCATGCCAGGGCATTTCTGCTGAAAATGTTACCCAGTGAAGAGCTGAAGTGATGGCTTACATTAAGATGCTTCTGGCCTGAGTCAATCATTTCACTACTGAGCAGTTTTTCAGATGGCAGGCAGTGCTGTTCATGTGTTTAACATGTTGCTACATTTCTTAATAACATTGGAGCTCTTGTGAAACTTCTCAAAATTCAAGGCAAGGCTGTTGAATTTCCCAGAAATGATGATTTGCAGACTTAGACTCACCCCTCATGTTATCAAAACTTTGTAAGAGGAAGAGATCAGTTTAAATTTCTGTCTTCTTTTTATCTTTCTCCCACTAAGACCTAGTGCAGGAGACACTGCACCGAGAGGAGGTGGTAAGGTGATTATCTCTTGGAGCAGCACTGCTCTGAAGTTCAGCTACGAATGAGCAGATGGAGGAAAAAGTGAGAAGGCTCGTTACTGCAACTCCAGCAGCCTCCCAAGATCCAGGTAAGGATTAAGCCCCAAGGTATCTTTTACACCAGTCCCAGCCTCCTCTTTCAGTATGGGCCTTCTCACAGCAGCACTCGGCATCTTCCCAGTCCCTCCTCACCCCCTGGCAGATCTGCTCCCTCCATCAGAGCTACTCCCACACACCAGGTAGTACCAGCCTCCCTCCCTCTACCCCTCTCTTGCAAGTCCTCCTCCTTCAATGCATACCTCTTCAGACTACAATCTATAAAATTGTTACACGGCTTTTATTTCATTGGAAATAGGCTGAAGGGTAGAATAGTTTTGAGACTGTCTCAGCCACTTTTTGGCTTATAAATTTCACTATTCAATACTGAATATACACATCACTATATTTGCTCCTCTAGTAAGTTGAGGGAGGTAGTAACTCTTTCATTTTAAGGGTAAGGAAGTGAGGGCAGGGATAAAGTGAAACACGGGATCACTAAGTTAGGTACTTAGGACTGGCTTTATGGAGAACTGTGTGTTCATCAGGACGGGCGATGTTCCTGGGTAACACTGCAGCGACAGGACACGTGCTGTGCAGATCTGAAATCCCCTGTGGGAGGCATCTGTTGCCGTACACGTGTTCAGATCTAATGCACCCTGCTGTGGTCTAATGAATCATCCTGTCTTGTGAATCTAGCATGACAATCACTTTTCAAGAAAACTTGGTGAAATGCATCTGAATGCATAAACAGTTTTGGACTAATCAAACTTACATTATTTGGTGACTAAACAATGTCAAATAAAAACATCATTATCAATCTCGGTCATTCTCAGGAGAGATGAACCTAGCACATTTATGAGCAAAACGCAGGGTGAGCTGTAGTGGGGCAGAGGGCCATCTCATGCTTCTGGTGGTGGCCTAAAGGGAAGTCACTGGGAGGGACACTCAGTCTGTTCTGGCACAGACAGAACTGAGGCGTGGAAATTTTATTCCCCTCTGCAGGAAATATTACCAAAAGAAAAATCCTGTTGTTGAAATTAGAATGAAATGTAACAATGTTCTGCAAAATAAAATTTCATTTTTCCCCTACTATATTGAAAGTGCAATAATATGTACTCAGTGACTGTTTAGTTTATATGATAGTTCATAATATTTCAGTTTTACTGACCTCATTTTCTGATGAAAAAAAAAAATTTAAATTCTGCAAAAATGGCAAATAAAATTCCAGACAGCACAGGCTTAAGGAGTTAATTGAATAAGGCAGGAGGTTTGAACATTAAATCAAGATGTAACTGCAATTCTCAGTGCCTTTAATGAAATTAGGTATATTTCCTTCCAAAAATCTAATATTTTGCCCATGGATAAACCCTATACTAAAGGTAACACGTCATAAACTTGAGGTCAGCATATGTTTAAAGTTCTGTAACAATAATCTGACTAATATTAGGGATAGTATCAATTTTTAAAAAAATAAGTGCCTTTTTTTTAACTCTTATTATTGTTTAGTTTTATAGATCTTTGGGAAATTGCACTGAAACCTGTTTCCTTTTTTCAAATAAAACTCCTCTGTCACATGTGTGCAGTACTTTGCTACTGTAACCATCCTGAATTAATATTCACAATGGCATAGACCTACTGGCGTACTGATCATGGATGTAGACTTTTATTTGTAATAAATAATATTGCAAAGTTGCTCAACTGCTACCCAACAGAATAGTTGCCAAAAGAATGTTTTAAAGATTTCTCAGATATTCCCTTAATACTTATAGGAATGCCATAGTATTCCTATTCTAGTGAGACAAGATCAAATATGTGGTTAAGGAGTGTGGCCTATGATTTAATCCAAAATTAGATTATTTGAAGTAAAGTTAAAACAAACAAAGAAACCCCCAAATAACCCTCTTCTCTGCAAACAAAGCCAACCCAGAGTCTCTACCTGACAGTTACCTATTGATCCCATAACCTGCTCAGAAGTTTCTTCTTAAATACTGTCTCCTACTGATTTATTTCTGTCCTAAAGGATGATAGTTCTTGAAGGACCTCTGACTGCTCATGTCTATGGTTATATTTTGAGTTGATAGTGACAATGGAGATGAAGACTGTTGTTTTTTAATTAAACTGGATTTTTTTGTGCTTGTACCGTGATGTGGCAAAGAGAAAGGACTGACAAACCAGCTCTGTACCATTTATCCTTTTAGCTTTCTCTATCATGTCTCAAGTTTTGCCTTTCTTTTCTAAAAAAAACCCTGTTTTCTGGTAAGAAAATCTCTTCATCCTTTATTAAACACTGTTTCATCTGCAAACTGCCACATTTCTGCTGTGTCTCTTTTTAACCATGATAAATAACTAGAATTGAGTGTACAGCTCAAAGGTAGTAACTGTTATCAGTATGTTATGGCATTACATTGATTTCAAGGTGTGCTCTGCTCGACTCCCAGTGAGTTCCAAATTTTGCTGACCTTTGACTCTGCAATAATATCCACACAGTTGGATATTATTATGCATGAAGAAAACTTTGAGACCACTGGTGTACTTGTAAAGTTATAAGGGGGATTAAAGTTGTGTATTTATTTTGTTAATTGAGAAGTAGTCTTATCAAAAGATACAGCACCTAGATAAATGAGAGATGGCAGTCCAGAGCTTTATAATTGTGTCTTGTGCAGATAACAGTGCTGTGGGTCCCACTGCTCTGGTTGCATACAGCTCTTTGCCATGCAGAGCACTGTAATTGAAACAAAATTCCCACAGTTATAGCTTAGGAGTGCTTTATTGTTACAGAATGGGAGAGACAACTGAATAGACTGTGAAAAGCAACCAATGCTTACTACAGTGGCATTCCCTTTCTCCCTCCTGGCTGGAGGGGATTTATTGCATGGATTTCATGTTTGAAAGTGATTCTGTTCTGGGAGTGAGCTAAGTTACTCCCAAATCTGTGGTGAGCTATTTTCTTCCTGTACAACAGATACCTGCCATAGGTATGCAGGCAGATGATAGAGAAATGAAGTTAATCCCATTTGCTCTATGCTGGACAACTGAAAGGTAAAAAAGGTAATTAAAAAGGTTGGTTTTTTTTTTTAAAAAAAAGTAAAGCATGTAGGGCTTCATAATAAAGGCTTGAGGTGCTGCCTTGAGAAAAACAAAAAAAGTTACTCAGATTTAACATTTATTCTATTGCTCTACATAGCACAATGATGTATGTAACTTATTCAGGAATGCAGGCCCAGGCTCAAGTTAGGTAAGACTGGACATCTGAGGTGTTCACAGAAGGGTATGAGGTCCAAATTGCTCCTCTCTTTCTCTCCACTGACAGCAAAGGAAGGTTAGAATGATTGTACTGCTGTCTTAGGAGTTGTGTAGGTGGGCTGAGCACATTTGGACATTTAGAGGAGATTTTTTTGTGGGATTTAAAGTAATTACAGAACAACAAATCTACTTTCTTGGCAGTGCTTTACTTTTTTTTTTTTTTTTTTTTTTTTTCCTCACCAGTGGTCAACATTTCTTGTTGAGATATTGGTATTGTAAAACCAGTGCTGAACTGGATCCTACTTATGTTCACTGTTCCTATTAGCTGTCTCATTTCTACATGCTAGCAGAAGTCAACAGGATGAGCTTAAGCCCTGCAAAGCAGGAGTTGAGATGAAAAAGTGCTGAAAGTTTTCATAACCCTTATTTCTACCAGCTCCTGTATAGAGGAAAGGTGCCTGATTCAGCCTTATCTACATTTGAAATCAGCTCTGGTGACTGTTGGTCAGCATTCATAGGTTTGCATCTTGGCTCTTGGCAAAATAATGCTATAATTTTTCCTCAATTTGATAGTTACATTTAGTTTGTCTGTCACTGAAAATTCTTAGAGAAAATTCAAGATTTCTGTCCATTTTCTGTGATTTTCCTCTTAGCTTTTAATTCCTTTTGACCCCTGAAAGAATCTGGTTTAAATAAAGGTAAATTCTCTGACTCCTATATACTAATTAGAATGTATAGAATAGTGAAGTTCTTGAAATGATCTTCATAAATAATGTTTTAGTCTCTGCTCTGGTTTAACCCCAGCCAGCAGCTAAGCCCCATGCAGCTGCTCACTCACTCCCCTGCAGTGGGATGGGGGAGAGAATCAGAAGGGTAAAAGTGAGAAACCTTGTGGGTTGAGATAAAGACAGTTAAATAGGTAAAGCAAAAAGCTGCATGCACAAGCAGAGCAAAATAAGGAATTCGTTCACAACTTCCCATCAGCAGGTAGGTGTTCAGCCATCTCCAGGAAAGCAGGGCCTTGGGAAGACAGATGCCATAACCCCCAATGTCCCCCCTTCCTCCTCCTCCTCTCCTCCCCAGCTTTTATTGCTGAGCATGACATCATACAGTGTGGAATATCCCTTTGGTCAGTTGGGCTTAGCTGTCCTGTCTGTGTCTCCTCCCAACTTCTTGCCCACCCCCAACCTACTCGCTGGCAGGGCAGCGTGAGAAGCAGAAAAGGCTGTGCAAGCACTGTTCAGCAATAACTAAAACATCTCTGTGTTACCTACACTGTTTTGGTCATAAATCCACAACATAGCACGATGTCCTAGTTTCAGCTGGGATAGAGTTAACTGTCTTCCTAGTAGCTGGTACGGTGCTATGTTTTGAGTTCAGTATGAGAAGAATGTTGATAACACTGATGTTTTCAGTTGCTGCTAGTAGTGTTTAGACTAAAGTCAAGGATTTTTCAGCTTCTCATGCCCAGCCAGCGAGAAAGCTGGAGGGGCACAAGAAGTTGGCACAGGACACAGCCAGGGCACCTGACCCAAACTGGCCAACAGGGTATTCCATACCATGTGACGTCCCATCCAGTATAGGAACTGGGAAGGGGGGGCGGGGAATCGCCGCTCGGGGACTAGCGGGGTGCCGGTCGGTGGGTGGTGAGCAATTGCACTGCGCATCATTTGTACATTCCAATGCTTTCATTATTGCTGTTGTCATTTTATTAGTGTTATCATTATCATTATTAGTTTCTTCTTGTCTGTTCTATTAAACTGTTCTTATCTCAACCCGTGGGTTTTGCTTCTTTTTCCCGATTTTCTCCCCCATCCCACTGGGTGGGGGGGGGAGTGAGTGAGCGGCTGCGTGGTGCTTAGTTGCTGGCTGGGGTTAAACCACGACACTCGATCTGAGCTGCTATGAAGAAAATTAACTCCATCCCAGCCAAAACCAGTACAGTGTCTAACTTTAATTAGCTCTTTACAACAATACAATCTTCTAGAAAGCTCACTCTCAAGAATCATTCAATAGTGTGAGAATGTTGTTTAAATACTCTAGGATGACTAATGAAATGCTGAAATGTTTCCATTATAGGTAACCTGTTGTAGCATCAAAAAACCTTCGCTTGGTTGCATATAAACTATCTCGCTGTTCACAGACTAAGAGTGTAATGTCTGTATCAAGAGAGCAAGCATTTACAACTTGATATCTCACAAGCAAGTTGTGATGTCAGGCATTTAAAGAAAAACACAGAGAAGAATTAAGCTAGCGAGAAGTCATCGGCGTCTTTCACTGCAGAACTTACAAACTTTGGTGTCTTAATGCTGGAAGGATTCATGATGCCTATGGAAGAAATCTTTCAATATAAAAATCTTTGATATCTTTGGATTCTGTTTAAACCAGGCGGTTTTTCTTGGTGGGTGGATAGAAAGTGGCCCAGTTTATGGCTACATTCCTCCCTGTCCCTAAGCAGAATATCTTTACTTTCCAGGCTATTCTCTGAAGTGCATATAACTTACAAAGTTTCTCATTTTGAGATAAAAAATCATGTATATGCTAAACTGGTGGCTTGTCTAAGGAGACGTCCTTTCATTAAAAGAAAGTAAGTCTCGCTGTGTTCACCAAGTAGCCCCTAACATAATACGCTATTTTTAAGATGTGAACACCTTATAACTAAGGACCTCTTATCTGTATTTTATACAAAACAGTCTCCACCCCACAATCCAATATCTAGCTGTATTTCTGAGACATGGCATAGTAGAATACCATAGAAAAATCAAATTAGAACTAATAAAAGGCACATGACAGCATCTATGTAGGCACACTGGGTGTTCTACAGCCACAGATCTTCTCTCCTTTGCCACTTGAGACTCCTCTATGATGACAGAAAGAAGAAACCTTCTAGAATTTCTTTACTCGGCCTGAGCATCTGAAAACTTTGTGCTGTATTTACTGTGGCTTTTAACTATGCAGGCAACACTCATTTGTAGCTGTAAGCAACCAGAAATGCAAGAGCATGGACGTTTCTCTTTTTTTTCATAGTGTGGGTCAAGCATAAACTGAACTTGAAATGTTAGAAATCATGAAAGTATACATACACTCTCAATAGCCATGTATATTTATGAAGCAATTAAAGTACATGCAAGGAACAATGACACTCTTGCTTTGCAGTAAAGGCAGAATGTTGGAATTTTTAATGTTTTTTAAATTTAAAGCACAGATAAAAGATTGCATTGGTTGAATTTAAAGTGAATATTGTACATGATATTAACAGCATCCTCAAAGCACTTTTACTAGGTAAAGGTTCTCTGGTGACAGATATTAAAGCCTTGATTGTTCTCCTTCCTAAAACATTTTATTATATTTTGTTTTTAGAAATCAGAAACCTCAAAATCAATTTTTGAATAACATTTCAGAGAAATCTGATTTGCATAAAAAGGAAATATAACTTTGCTAATTTGTATTTTTTTTCCCCTACTCAATGTCTTGTTTATGTAGCTTCTTAATATAGCATAGGTAGTGCGGTAATAGTGAGGATACAAATGATGCCCATTTTGTTCTTGAGTATGTGTTTATTATATATGACTATGCAAACATTAGAAATGTATAGAAAACTACTGAATGCCATCTGAGAGGTACAGGTTCCCATGCAAAACATCAAAAACTAGCTTGGATGCAAACGTGAAAAAACGGATAATAATCCGGTTTTTTGCTTCAACACAAAATAGGCATATAATGTTTCGGGTCTGGATATGATTTCATTTAGACTGAACTTTCCATCTTCCTGTTGACTACCAAAGTCAAGGGCCACTGTGACTTCAGGATTTCAGGGTATTTTGCCAGTGCCAGAATCAGAGAGGGTCCGAACTGTTTCAGAGGAATTTAGGCCTTTCTGTTCCAAGTGTAAATGGCAGCTGGCTTGCTACCCACGGAGAGAGTTGAAAACATATGTCTATCTAGGGCACGTATCCTGTCATTAGTTATTTAGCAGATTGGACTTCTGGTAACTATTTCCCTACAAATCACTATAGCCTGAGACTTTGCTGAATCCTTTTGTCTCAAAAGTCAGAAAATCTTTCCCTTGGACTGTATCAGATCAGAATATATGATTCATGTATTTGCGTGACAATTCCCAAAGAGCAAACCAGATCCAGACATAATTGTTGAGGAGTATGCTGCAGATGAGACATGGAGGCTATGTGAATAAGCTCATCGAGACCTGTCCTGCTCTAGACAGGGGGTGTGTGTGTATATATATATACCACCCCCCCAAAATGGCTTTGAAGTAGCAGTGTCTCCAGTGTGTGCAAGGGAAAATGAGAAAAAGGCAGTTTTCAGATCAGGAAGGGAGCTAATTTGGTGAGGCACAGATGCCAAGAAAGGATGGAATACTCGTTTTGGAAGTTGCTCTTCTGATGTCTGATTTCGGTTGGAAGTGACCTCTGGAAGTCATCTAGTATGACCATCTTCCCCAAAGCAGGGCTAACTTGAAACTTAGATCAGGTTGCTTAGCTCCTTGTCCAGTTCAAAGAATGGCCTAATGCAGTTCCTTCTGTCACTTCAGAGTATAGCTCATTCCTGGTGCAGCCACTGACTGCTGAACAGGTATAACTACTCATCTACTTACTTCCATTTTTCTGCCTATTTGTGTGACACACATATGCAATTAAGGTATGTGCAGTCCTTTGATACTTGAATCATCTTGGTTTAATCTAAAGACTTTTGTGGCAGTTGTACTTATATTGAGACAACTTCACACAGTGTCTCCCTTCTCTATTTATCTTGGGCCAAAAGAATACCATGAATTCCCAAACTTTCAGTGATGGTCTTACAAATAACATTACTCTGTTGGGGCAGCAGCATTATTCTCCATCTTCTGACTTGTTCCTTCTAGCACTAGATGCTTTCCTAGTCTTCCAGGTGTTGATAACTGCTAGTGAAATAAATATGTAAACAAATATTAAGGTGACTTAGGAAAATATTTTTTCTTCCATCTCTAAAAACACTTTTCATACATGCTTTGAATGCCTGAATCTTTTGAAAGTAGTAGTGCTAGAATATGCAGAATCCTTCATTTCTGAATTATAATTAAGATTGTTTGAATTAGCTATAATCTTCTCAGTGTAAGCACTCAGACCTTCTGGTTGTTTGGCATAAAGGCCATTGCAAATAGTTAGTGAATAATAAATATCTGCCATACGCTGCAGCAAGAGATGAAGTTTCCCAGATGAGAATTCATCAACATAACAATACAGAACATTGCCGATTATGGCTGAAATACTTCCCACCTCCTGTCCCTGGGCCAGGCTGTTCCTGACCTTTACACGGGTCCACAGATGTCATGAGAAATTATGAAGCACTTCCTCTTCACTCCCTGCACGTAGTCCACAGGAGGGCCCAGCACAGCTGAAGTGCCTCCTGGAATCCCTTCTGATGTTAATGGGAGTTTCATCATTGACTTCAAATGAGCTTGGACTTCATATCCATTGTTTCTTCTCCTCTAATAATATTGCCAAATTACCTTCTCACTCTGCCCTGTCTCCTTCCACACTAATCTCACGCTGGTGTTTCCCTGGACGTGCTCTACTCTTCCACCCAGACCTTCCAGCAAGGAGGCTTTTGAAGATGTTCAATACTTACCAGAGATTTCCGAGTGCATGACAGTACAGGGATAGCTGCTGTACAATACGCTTCGCACACATTGTGGGTTTGATGCTTCGCAAATTCATGTATGCTGTATCACAATGCTCAGTAAGTCCCATACGTTACAAATGCCTCTATATGTAAAACAGCAGTAAGACTGATGTTTCAAATCCATTTGGGATCCTTCAGACTGTATATTGGTAACAGCCTCTGAGGAATAACATGCTGCTCCCCACAAAAAAGCACATGGGGAGGTATCGTACCCAGCACAGCAAGAAGCCATAAAAACCTCAAGGGTCTAAAGGTGCTCTAAAGGCAGCTTCCTTTTCAGAAGGATTATTTAATTCCACGTAGGTGCTTCAGTTTGTGAAAACCCAGCTAGCAAGCAAGGTTCTGTTTTTCTCACACTCTGATTCACGAGCAAGATTTGAATCCTCTTAACAGCAGATATAGCCACCACAGTCAGAAGAATAAATAAATCGGTTGAATTTCACTTACTGGAGCTCAGAAAAATGCCTCGTTAAGAGTTTTTAAGCCCGTGCGTCCCCTCAGGCTCTTCCTTTCCGCCCCCCCCGCCCCGAGGGCCAGGCTGGGCCTCCCGCCCCGGCCCCGCGTTCCGCTCCCCGCCGGTCGTTGGAGCAACCTGCTCGCACGTGGGGGAGGAGTGATGGGGACGGGCGGGGAGGGGGGGTAACCCAAATCCCGGTTTCCCAAAAGTAGGTCTCTGCTACTCCCGCAGTCCTCGCTCTCGGGAGAAACCCGGTCGTTCGAGCGGGGGTTTTGTTTGAGGCTTGAGTTCACCTCAGAAAGAGAGGAGGAAGGATGTCCTGCTCCCTCGGCGCGGGTTTGACCAATTTTCTTGGAAAACAAACCAGTGACACACATGCGACGCTGACAGGGTAGCAAAGGGGATAAAAAAAAAAAAAAGAACCAGCACCAGAGCGACAACAACAAAAAAACCCCAGCCCTCCTCTCAGCTATCACCACTTTATCACCTGCATGTGCCTGGAAGGAGGCTCTTCCCTCTGCTGAGGGGAAAAAAAACCAAAAAAAAAAAAAACAGCTTAGGAAAGCAAAGTTTGAACAGCGAATTCCTGTTATTTCAAAACGCCCCATGTGACAGGATATTTCCTTATCATTTCGAGCCCAGAGCTTTCCCCTGATCCACCAGCCCTTCACAAGTGCGGAGGACCTGCCCGGCGGGAAACGCTCTCCTCACAGCGGCGGGGCGCCACGGGCGAAGCAGCGGCGATGGCTCCTTCCCCGCTCCTGCTTCTCCTCGCACTTCTCCCCCGGGTTTTTCCGCTGCTGGGTAAGTGCCCGCAGGGGCTGTGCGGAATGAGAGGTGCCGAGAAAGGAGCGGGGTCGTGGCGGGCACCGAGCCCAGCCAGACCATGGAGGGGGGTAGGTAGAAAACGTTCGCGCAGGTGGAGAAGCCCGCGGCCATTTTAACCCCCTCGGTGCTGCCTGAGAAAAGCCTCGATGCGGCGGGGCGGGCGGCTGAGGGAGGGCCCGAGGGGAGGCGGTAGCCTCCCCTCGGGCCCTCCCTCAGCCGCCCGCCCCAGCTGCCTCCCCTCTTCGTCCGCACCCTGAGGTACCCAGCGGGCAAAGCTGCCCGACGAGGCAGCCTTTTGGGTGGCAGTGGTGGTGTGGGTGCCAGACCGACCTGTCACCGGCGGTGCCTCAGTTTCCCTAGGCCTGGGGACCTGCTTTTGGCAGATGGCTTTCGTGGGGGGATGTTAAGGTAGCTGAGGTATTGGCACGGATTAGGGCTGCGAAAACAGGTGAAAGCTGTGTTTCTGGGTGAAACCTGGAGCTTACACCCGCGCGCTCTGAGAATTACCGTGATTTCCAGCGTACAGCTATTTTTCAGTGAAAGTTTTGCATCTGCCCTTCCTGAAAGCTTCTCGGCATCCTCCGCTCTCCAGGTTGAGGTCTACTGAAGCAAAACTTCATAACGCTGCCTTGTAACCATTCTTGCTTTGTGCAATTAGCAGCAATCATTGTAGGCCATCTGGTAAGCGAGAGTCTGCGTGGAGAAGACAGTCATCCTACCTGCTTGCTGCCTCATTGCTCCCCCCTCTTTTGCTTCTGGCTTTTGGTGTGCTCTTCTGGTGCTCTCCATTAGTGTTTAACACTGGTAGCACTTCACTGGCTTCACGAGTTACTTCTTGATTTACACTTGCAGAATCTGTGATAGTTTGCAAACGCTGCAGAGTGTGAAGCTACCTTGGCATACTGAAAAACTCTACTGTGGAAAAGATACTTGGCCAGTGAGATTTTACAGTACTTGGCACAATTCTTCAGATACAAGCTGAGGCCAGAGATAGACAAATAGTCACAGTGTGGTGGGTGAAAAAAAATGAAAGCCCGGGAGAAAAATTCTATTATGATGTACTTGGGAGATTTGAGGGAAAAGATGTTAGATCTCCCTGTATGGGTTACAATGGTGAGGTAAGTTGGTTCCTGTGCCTGGCATGTTCCTATGCATTTTAAAGAACCTCCTTTCAGGGCTAAGTTTCAAAATATGGATTACTCTGTTAGAAATTGGTGTAATTCAAAGTACTAAGACTGTGGTACTCATGATCGTGCTGTGGTGGACCTTTAAGCGTACCACCTACAGCTCATCTATAGTGAAGAATTGCACCCTGTTATGGGAGCTCTATAACGAATGTTGCTACAGAACAGTGAAACACAGTTAATGGTTATATAAGTAATTCTGCTCAGCCCATTTTACAGATACAACTCACCATGTTGACAAGAACGGTATCAACTGTTTACAGAGGAGAGTTGGCAGGGCATAGAAAGTGTTGCACAAATACCTGGCTTGTTTCATATTCTTCTAGACTATCTAATAACTCACACAGAAAGTGTTGTACGGGACTCTCCTTTGGTGTCCCAGCAGGCAGAGCAAACACAGAAATAAAGCTGTAAACTAGAGCAATACAGGACCGTGCTACAAATCTGCTGTATGGTCATGGATGAGACAGGAGCAACTCTGGGGGGAAGGAAATCCTGCAACTACAGTCTCAGCCACAGTTGCTTCTGCATCCTGCTACCTCCTGTTCTGTCCTCCTGTTTTGGTGCCAACTTCAATGCCTGCTTGGCTGTGTTGGCCCTTTAGCTGCTTCCCTGTCAGAGCCCTGTGTGTGCTGGGGCACTTGTACAAGCAGCCGTGCTGTGTTTACACACTGCTAACGCTCTGTAAAGGTGCAGTCAGAATAGCAGAGGGCCAAAGATTTGTCTCTTTTTTTTTTCCCCACTGGCCAGACCTCTTTGTTCAGCTTTCTGTCCTTGTTTCTGAAGCCAAAACTCTGCACCGTTTCAGGCTTGGGTGAAACAATCCAGGCTTTTGACTTTGGGGTACCTTTTTCACATATGTAGCATCCTGTCTTTAACACCATAAGCTGCATAAAATAAGGAATGTTATTTTAGGTCACAAATACAATTGTAGCTGTTTGAAAGATCAGGCAGTGTTTTCCACACATGTGAAAATGTCTGACATGTCTTTTACCCAGAAACTTTAAATAAGATTTCAGGAAAAGGAGAGTTGCAAGCATTGCATATATCAGTTTACAATAACATTGTGCTAAATGCTAGTAGAAAAGCAGAATAAAAAAAGTTATCACCAGCAGTGATAATTATACATTTCCTTGTATTGTCTGTGAGTAAGACAGATTGTCAAAAGGCAACAATTTCTGTCTCCAGTGCTCATCAGTTTTACACTACTTCCCAGTGAGTTGGAAGCCAAAGGACAGGAGAAGGAAACTGAACCATGGATGAGATAAGTCTAGGTCAGCTCTTTCTCTGAGAGAGAGGTTATTTGTTCCCAGGTTGTTCTTCTGCAGAAAAGTACGATCATTTCCACATTGGAGCCTCAGCAGAGAAGGGAAAATTTTCTGTGGTTAACCTGTTTTCCTCTTAAATATTTCTCCATTATAGAATTTGTTTAATTTGGTAATCATACACTAAAATAAATAATGTTTTAATTAGCTTCAATCCCCAGAGTCACATATATTAGTATTTCTCTTTCCTAGCTTGTAGCCCAGTTAAAATATAGTTTTAAGACCTTGTGCATCCTGTTACGTTATGTGATCCAATATCAGAGAGAACTATTAAGTTACTGTGCTAAAATATATCTCAAGGGGATCGGAGAGGAGAAATTCTCAGTCTCTGGGCAAGACCAGCTCAGAAATGTTGCACTCCGTAGTACATCCAAGTGTAAGAGATGCTAAAAACTTTTCTAGTGGTTACAATTTTGAAATAAACCTTGAATACATGAAAATGCATGCTGTAAAGCACTACTTGCTAAGAGGGAGAAATAACATTGGAAGCTATGAAGAGCCTTGTAGATTTTCATGAGTCATTAAGAGACATAACTGATGATGGCAAATCCCACTGTTGTCAGTATTTTAAGAAAGGAGAAAGAAGTCACTGATTACTCCAGTTGAGTGAAAAATTAATATGTTGTTCTAGCCCTACAAGTAGCTTGTGTATAAAGCTTAAAAAAATATCCTTCCCCTCAGTTAAGACTTAAAGGATAAGCAGAGCTTATGGGAACAGAACTCCCCAGTGTGGGGAAATGGAGCCTGAAGAAATTAGTGGCTGTTGTCATCTCCTCACACCTGGAAGCCAGGATCAAGGAGCCAGTGCTGCTGGAGTGCTCAGTGTCAGGATCTGCAGTGTGTGGTGTGCGTGCTCCCTTGTTTCAGTAACTCCCATGGGTGCAGTTTGGAATAATAACATGAGTGTGTTTTTTCTCTTCAGTTTCACCCATGCTATAAAGTTACAGGAGACACTAGAGCTGCACCTCTGCTGCCTTGTGCTTTTGCATGTAGATGCTTTCACTGACGCAAATAGTTGAAGTGTCCTCACATCTGAACTAGTTGCATTCTACAGTCACTTTAACAGGTGTATGCCACAGGAGTACCGCACCTTCTTTTGCTGAACAGATTATGAGATTTTAACCCCAAGAATAGTGTCTAGATTAATATTTCATTTAGATAGTGTGTAAGATTACTTCAAACCAAATTATTCCAGTGTTTTTTGTCTTACAGATACTAGCATCTTCTTAATATATAATGAAGATCACAAGCTCTGTGTACTGGCTCAAAGTTCTAATTCAGTGACTACTGCTCCTTGCGTTCAAGAAAATGAGTCACAAAAATTCAGGTGGGTCTCAGATCACCAGCTTATGAGCATAGGATTCAAATTGTGCTTGGGAGTGCCTTCGAAGAAAGACTGGGTTCCGATCACTCTGTATCCTTGTGACAAGGCTAGTGAACTTCAGCGATGGGAATGCAGAAATGAGACTCTCTTTGCAATCCAAGGGGAAGATTTGTTTTTCAACTATGGAAACAGACAGGAAAGGAATATTATGCTGTACAAGGGATCTGGTTTATGGAGTAGGTGGAAAGTCTACGGAACCACAGACGATCTGTGTTCTCGAGGCTATGAAGGTAAAGTTCTGTAAATTAATTTCTGTATTTCAAACTCATTTCTATGTGTCTCTAATTAAAATATTTAGAAGTGTAGGAGAATATCCTTCATCTCGTTAATGATCAGTGAGTGTGACTTCTGGTGAAATCAGGAATACTTCAGTGTGTGTTTTATGTTTTTTGAGGGGTTCATTTTGCTTTTTTGTCAAAGTTGTCAAAGTTCTGACAGATAATTAACTGTGCATGGTAGTGATTCATTTGAAGAGGGGAAAAAAAGTCTATGGTTATTCAGAACATGTGTATAGCTATTACACAACAGTTAATGATAGCTTTTACTCTTTACATGTGTACGGAAAGACCTAGTGTAAGTGTATAGTCATGTTGATATTTTTTTTTTTTTTTCCTTGGGGAGAAAATATTAATTATGCTGTAAGGATTTAGTTAACTCTTGACATCTTCAGCTCCAGTATATTGAAGATGCATTCCTAGGTGTTTGAAGTGAGTCTCAGAGTTGGTGCTGAAGTGTTAGACAAAGAAATAAGATATTTTAAATAGTTAAATTTGAAAAAGTTAGGTATGATACATACATACATACAGACATATATATATATATATATTTATGATAAGTATCTCGGAATATGTTTGGCTCCCGTTTAGTATTCTTTAATAAAAAGAAATGGTCACAGAGGGAGGTATGGATGCATTTTCCATGGTTTACACAATGGCTGATTACAGTACTAGTCCTTGGTCTAAAGCCAGAATAAAAGAACCCTAGCAAAGCAAATTATGTGAAAGGAGGCGGGGGGACATGGCGTGATGGCCTGCCATTCCATCCTCCTTTGTTTTCTAGCAGCTCTGTGAGACAGTGACCTTGGTATGTCACCTCTCTAGCAGTCCCTGTCAAGTAGTGTTCCTCTGTATGTTCTCCCATTAATGCATGTACATTATGTGTGCACTCACAGAAAACTGCTTTAGTTACTTTGGTAAGTTTCATCGAGTCAGGCTTCCAATGAAACAAAAATTACCTTTAGATGCCAGTGGAAATTTTATTTGGGTGTAGTATATTGGAGTCACCTGTGGTATATATCTTTCAATTTTATATGTACGTGCTCTTCCCTGTGTAAAATGGTCAGCAGCTGAGTGGGTTATTGACAGAAGAATCAGCAGTTGTTTGTGCTTAAAAAGAAAATTGCTTAACTGTGTGGATTTTATACTTTTGATTGTTATACAAATAAAATTTAGCACAGGAATATACTTGTCTTGGCTCAGTCAGTTCTGGTCAGTGGTCTGCTTAAGCAATAAAAATTTGTCTCATTGTGGACATGGTTGTCAGCTTAGACCTAGAGAGTAAAATTATCGATGTCCCATTTCTAAAGTAAGCATTGCTTTCTATAATTTCCTACAATATGATCATAAAGCTGAACTGATGTATATCCCATGCTTATGACTGTTTATACATTTTAAAATTCTTGTGTCTCCTTAGATACCTATACAGTGAAAGGAAATGCCAATGGAGCACCTTGTGTATTCCCTTTTAAGTTTGGTGATAAATGGTATGCTGACTGCACAGATGCTGGCAGATCAGATGGCTGGTTCTGGTGTGGAACCACTTCAGACTTCGATGTTGACAAGATATATGGATTTTGCCCATTGAAATGTAAGTTTTTATATGTTCATGATTCTGTTGTACCATTATTCAGCTGACTGGAAATATTGGTGTCTTCATCATGTGCTTTACTGTACAAAATACAGCCTGAAATGGTGCATTTTTCTGTCTTTACTCAGCCTGCTATCCTTTTAGGAACTACTTCAATACATAAATATAGGGCTCAGCATAAAAAAAAAAATTGACCAACTACATCCAGGTGAAAGTGTGCTAATCATATGCTGGAATCTGTAATTACACCATTTACTTAAATAGACAGTTAATTAGATGTAAAGATGTTACATTAGTATATGCAAAAGGCTGTGTAGAAATTTGTGCAGCAGAACTGGAAGCTAGAATATAGCTTAATTGAAAATTAAGACTACTTTGTAGAATGAGTTGCCTTTTAAACATGAAGGAGCTTACATGAACTTTTTACTAAATCCCAGTATTTCCCAAATCTGTGTGCTGTGTTGTAGTTCTGTATTTAAAATCAATGAGAAGTATTTATATTCTAAATTCCCTGGTTTGAGTACAGTTAGAGTTTCAACCGTAGTATTATGAATATAAAGATCTTTATTAAGAAATGTTGATATTACTTTAAGTAAATTGGAGTAATATGCCTGTGTGTATTTGAATTCTTTTAAATTTGAATACAGTTTCTCTGAACTTCTGTGAAACATGTATTAAGCATTTTGTCTGCAAGCTGCTGCTTCTTCTGTCATGCTGAGAGAGGTAGCACTTCTCCCTCCCTTCTTCTTTTTTATCATGTTTTGCTGTAAAGCTCCAGCTGACCACAGTCAGAGCTAAAGAGAAAAGTATGTCTTTCCTTTGATGTGAAGAAAACAGTTTGGGTTGATCTTAACTGGTTTGGTGATGAAATATTAGTGTCCTTGCCTGATTTCCATGAATGTTGCATTCATTATTTCAGACAAATAAAAATTGCATGGTTTTTTTTTTTGTTTTGTTTTGTTTTTCTATACCAGTATTATTTTCAAGATATTAAAAACATGTTGGGAATATCAATCCCATCAATACAGCACATGCAAGGTCAACTTAAGAATGCTACCTGTCTAGTGTTCTCTGAGTATAGCAAATAGGAGGTATCATTAAAATTTTGTTTAATTCTTTGGCATAATGCAAGGAAATCCATTCAGATGGCTGTGATTGCTTTTGGAAAAAGCTGCTTCATGCTGATTGCCTGCATGTTTCCTTCCTGATTCTTCAGTACTGGCTATAAAATATTCAAGTTTGGGTCATGTATTTTAATGAGAGACAGGCTGTGCTAACAGAAGTTTTAGTCAGCCCTGTGAAAGAAGAGTGCACTGCATGAGAGAGTGATAAGTTAATAAACTTCAACAGCACCTTTAAACGTAGAATGTTTAAGTCTTTTTATGTTAAAGTTTATTTAATAAGAGTGAAACGTTTGTTTTTTCTTAAACTGGCTGGGGGAGCAAAGGTGCGATATGAAAATATGTGATGCAATCTATTACAGCTGTTCATACTGGGGCCTGGACATAAGTGAAATTATCATGACTGAACCAGTCACTTTTTTTCATTGTGAGCAAAACCAGCTCAAATGTTCTCCAAAATGAAGAGGGCATAAGACTATAATTGTAACAGTTATTATACTCAATAGAGGCGTAGAAATTTGACCAGTGAGGTAATGTAATTGTGAGTATGACCCTTTATTTGGTGCTTTAAAAAGAGATGTTGATACAGTGACAATAGAAACTTAAATGCCACAGGAAGAATCAGAAGTGTTGCTATATCAGACAATTTTTGGTAGCTTAGGAAATACTGGTTCTTTACAGGTTACACTGTGTCTTTTTGAGCTGAATGTTGCACTGCAATATAAAAGTAGGTGCTGGGGAAGAAAACAGGTTGTACAGTGTAAGACCATCGGGAGAGTGAGTCATGAGGTGTGCCTATAGCTGTATTCAAGTGAGCAAAAGTCTATTGAGGCCCCTTTCTTGACAGATGAAAGAGCTAGAATTTCTGTGAAGAATTTAGAAAGCCTTATAAGTGATGCATAAAACTTGCAGCTGACTACGAAGGAAACAAAAAGTGCAGAGAATGAGGAAATATTTAAATAGTCATAGCCTGGTATGTTAATTATTGGGCAAATCTACATCTTTGTATTCATTCACAAATACTGAATTTATTTTTTTTATGACAGGCTTTTTCCCCATGCTGGTGTTTCAAGATATTTTGAAGGGGTTTTCATTGTGGTTCTATGCCTGGTTCAAAATGCCTGGTGAATTGGTCAACTAAGTTATATGGGGTTAATTGTGTTGTTTCTTCTGATTTATAATCATAACCTGACTCATAACCTTCTCATAACCTGACTTTGGACGTTACAATTTTGTCTAGGAAAGAGAAAGAGAGGAGCACTTTGGGAAAAGATATCTAAGTGAAGATAAGCATGTGAAGGAAGTTTAGTATAATTCAGACTTTTTTACTATTGACAGCATTGTATCTTTATATACTATATTATAAATTCACATAAACTGTAATGTCTTTATTATGAGATTCCTTCCCTGCTATATGCTCAGAGACGAAGTGATGGCAGTTATTTTATAGATTGTCTAACACGATTTATATTCAGTTTTTGTTTGCCATGATTTTATTCATGTGGTTTCCAAGGATATTGGACTAAGACTCCTACTTGCTTTGGATGGATAACTAAACAAACAAGAACACTTTATTGTTACTGCTAGTCAAAGGCCAGATTTCAGCTTGCAATTTTGAAATTTAAATCTCTCAAGATTCTTCCATTTCCTAATTCAGGAGAAAGACCGTATTTTGATATGGTAATCATGTTGACTTTTTTTTAATTATAAATGTCATAAATGTCTCCATTGGTCAAGACTTTGTGCCTTTCCTATAAGTTTGAACTTGTCTGTCAAGGGCTATAGCAGAAATTCAATGCATTTTTGGTCTGCTTTGCTTTGTTTTAAAGACTGAGAACTTTCAAAGACACAAGTGAAATTTTCCAATTTACTATATCATACTTCTGGGTTTTTGATAGTAATCATAGCGGAAATAGCTAGTTCTCACTAATTTCAGTGTATACAAAAAGCATGCTGAATTCATCTGTGTAGGGATAAAGTTCAGCTTTTTAATTCTTTTTCCAGTTATGTACTAAAGACAGGTGTGGTTTAACATTAATTTAGTTTAGATGCTAAAATATATCATTCCAGAAAAGTGATTCATCTTCTGGTTTCTTGGGATACTAAACTTCAAACAATAGCATATAGATTTTCCAAAATCCTGCTCTGTGAAGGTATTTGACCTCACAGAACTCAAAAATCTTAAAAACAAATTTGCAAGGTTCATAAATGAACTTTATTTTTATGAAAGACAAAAGTTCTACAGGAGAGGACCATATGCAAGTCAGCTATAAATTATGAGACTGGGAGTGTGAGGCGGAAGGTTGGATGAATGCCTGAGACTTGTTTACCTCTTCCTCTGTAATAATTGTACAAGATTTATAAAACCCTTTCTATCAAGTCAGAGGCAGTTTTATTTACTGAATTACAGATTGTACTATTTTTGCAATCTCCATTTTATCCCAGGCTTGTGCTTGTGCACAGGAATTTATGTTCTTGTAGAACACAGTGTAGCGAAGAAATTTTGCCTTCTGATAGTCATAAAATATTTTGGACAGAAGTTGGTTTGTGGATAATGATAATGGGATGAAAGTTCGCATTTTTAGTCAAGTGTCATTATTACAGTAGGTTATATTAGATTTTTTTTAATAAGGATAATTTGAAAAGAAGCACTTCATATTATCTATAGACTTTCAGATTTAATACAGGAAAAAGTGGAACTAGTTACTGACCTGCTGACATTTAACATGTATCATCCTTTGTCTTGAGTTTTGTTTATTGTACTGTTTTCCTCTTACTTGCACACTTAAGTTTTCTGAGCTCTCTGAATTCGGAAAAGGAAAAGACCTCTTTCTCAAATTTTTCACAGCTTGCAACTTGAGAAACTCTGATACAGGCTGCAGGATTTTCAGTTGTTTTCCCATTGTCAGCAGACATACAGTGACCTCTGCTATACTCTGCTTTTGTCATGCAACTTTAATCTCTTTATGTGATATGTTGCTCAGTGTTGGGGCCTCCTGTAGGTTCCATTTTTGGCAGAGCAAGTTCATACTTGTGGGGATTCAACTGAGATGAGTCAGGAGAGACTGCAGCAATGTAAGGAGTGTGGAACCTTCTGGGGCCACTTCTAATGTTGGGCCCTGCTGGATGATGTTTTCACTGGTTTAGCATTGCCTAAATGTGCCAAGTTCAGGTATTCAAGGAGATCACAGTCAGGTCACATGGCAGAGAAGAAAGCGTGGTGGTATGTAGATATATGTATAAGACAAATCAGGAATTGAAGGAAAATGTGAGATGGATGCTGGTAATGTAAGTTTTGCCTTCAGTGCTTGGGTCTGATTACCTCTGTCACAGTAAGAAAATACATAGTCACTTTACATAGTGCCCAAAATTAGTAAAAAATTGGGGTTTCTAATCTCAGAAAAGTGGTCAGCTTGATATACTTTAGCTAGCATAAATCTGGAATTTTTTAGTCTTTTTCTCCACAGTGACAAATCAACTCTTTTAGCATAACTTTAGCCACTCAACTTCTACCTTAAACAGCAATTTTGTTATACTGGAGAAAATGGTGACCTTGTTTCATTACCTGTGTACTGTCCAACACAGCTGTCATGGTTTAGCTCTGCTCGGGATTTACCAACACATTAGAGAGCCTCAGGACTCCTTTCAAACCAGTTGTCTATAGCAGTGTTTAGGTTTTGTGTATTTTTGCTATGCAATTTATTATGTATTTTACCTGGCTCCGTCTTCATGATCAGTAACAGCATTTCTTTTTCTCCCTACAGTTAATAGTATTGATTTGTTGTGGAATACAGATCCTTTAACAAATGTCCAGTATCAGATAAACTCTGAGGCAGCTCTGAAATGGCACCAGGCAAGAAAAAGCTGTCAACAACAGAAGGCAGAGTTATTAAGCATCACAGAGTTGCATGAACAAACATACCTGACAGGTAGGGTAATATTATCCATCAGGCTTTTTTAAAAGGGCATTATTGTAACAGTGACACTTATATAGCATGTTATATCTTGAAAATTGCTATTTGTTCAATTCTAGTAATTAGTAAATTTAAATTGTTATCTTGAATGATTCAGCTGGGAAAATCGGACAGATAATGATTATTTATCTTGATTAAATATTGCCAGAAGCTTAGAGTAATATAAAAAATACAGCAATTAAGTAATGCAAACAATGAAGAATGAATGTTGGAATGCAGAAAAATGCAAAATAGTTTGTAAACCAAAAATGTAGATACCAAGGTTGCATCCTTTTTGTGCTCTACTTGTGTGCACTAGTCAGCATTTTTGGCCTATCTCATTGAAGCTGTCGTATCATCAGTATGTGCTAAAATATGAAAAGAAAGAAAAAGAAGTAATAAACAAAAGGACTCACGAATAGCTTGTTTTATTTTTGATCTCCTTCAGTGTTTTTTGAAGTAATTTCCAAACTTCTCTGAGAAAATTCTCTTCTGAATTTGTACTTGAATATATTTACATTCTATGGTGAGACAGTCTCCTCTTTATTACCTTCTTAGCCTGTGTACACACATGAAATAGTCCACTAATTCATCTATTAAATAGATTAGAAAATATTTTGAGTATGTTACAGCAGTTGGAAGATAAACTATTCTATGCCATAAGCTATATGTTGTACTATGTAAGTTCACAGAATCAGAGAATTAGAGAATGGTTTGGGTTGGAAGGGACACTTAAAGATCATCTAGTCCACCCTCCCTGCCATGGGCAGGGACATATTGCACTAGATCAGGTTACTCAAAGCCCCATCCAACCTGACCTTGAACACTTCCAGGGATGGAGCATCCACAACCTCTCTGGGCAACCTGTTCCAGTGTCTCACCACCCTCATCGTAATTTCTTCATTATGTCCGACCTAAATCTACTCTCTTTCATTTTAAAACCGTTGCACCTTGTCCTGTCACTACAGGCCCTTGTAAAAAGTCTCTCTCCATCTTTCTTATAAGTGCCCTTTAAGTATTGAAAGGCTGTGATAAGGTGTCCCCAGAGCCTTCTCTTCTCCAGGCTGAACAACCCCAGCTCTCTCAGCCATTCTTCATAGGAGGGGTGTTCCAGCCCTCTGATGAATTTCCATGCCCTCCTCTAGACCTGCTCTAACAGGTCCATGTCTGTCTTGTACTGGGGACCTGAGAACTGGATGCAGTACTCCAGGGGGGGTCTCACCAGAGCAGAGTAGAGGGGCAGAATTACCTCCCTTGACCTGCTGGTCACACTTCTTTTGATGCAGCCCAGGGTACAGTTGGCTTTCTGGGCTGCAAGCACACATCGCCAGGTCATGTCCAGCTTTTCATCCACCAGTACCCCCAAGCCCATCTCCACAGGGCTGCTCTCAATCCATTCACCTCCCAGTCTGTATTGATATCGGGGATTGCCCCGACCTAGGTGCAGGGCCTTGCACTTGGTCTTGCTGAACTTTGTGAGGTTCACATGGGCCTACTCCTCGAGCCTGTCAAGGGCCCTCTGGATGCCATCCTCTCCCTCAGGCGAATCAACCACAGCACTCAGCTTGGTGTCATCTGCAAACTTGCTGAGGGTGCACTCATTCCCACTGTCTATGTCATTGATGAAGACATTTAACAGTATTGGTCCGAATGCAGACCTTAGAGGGATACCACTTCTTATTGGTTTCCACTTGGATATTGAGCTGTTGACTGTAACTCTTTGGATGTAGACATTCAGCCAATTCCTTATCCATCCAATAGTCCATCCATCAAATCCATATTTCTCCAATTTAGAGGAATGATAAATGTATTTTTAATGCCATGAACAGTCTGTTCTGTCTAAACTTTTGTTTTCAATTTAAGGATTTGGTCAAGACATGGGTCTTTTTTTTTTTACTGAGTGTGATGAAATTATTGTTGAAATTAGTGCTCAAGGGACCAATCTGGCACTAACATATAGAAGTGAGTTATTAGTAGGTGTGTTTTAATTGCAAACTAGTAGATATGGCTGCCAAATGTATGTGAAAATCAGTTTTTCATTCTGCAGCTACCCTGGCACTACCAGGATTTCCTGTCATGCTCAGTTCTTGATTGTTTTAACCACAACTTGTTTGTACAGAAGTAGTACTGGAACACATTAATGTGTTGGTGCCAAATCAGACTCTGGCATGACATTCCAGTCCTTTCCAGTGCTTAACTACCCCACCTTTTAACCTTGCCATGTTTCAAGTGCTGCCCATAATCATGGTGTCAAAGACAACTAAAATACGTAGAGCAAAATTATATACTGGCATGATGCCATTGGTAGAAGCAGAAATGAATAAAATATATAGTGCAGTGATTTTCTGTGAGCTATGCAGAAAAACATTTAATTAAAAAAAAACAGCAGCCATCTAGCTGGGCTTCCAAGTCTTATATGAAATGCAGAGATAGACAATTGATTAATAATGACTATAAATAATGCTAGAGAATTCAGCAGGGCCATACATAAGCATGATATGTCTAGGTGCTTTTCAGAACTAGAGCAATAAGTTGGAACTGGTTTTGGAAGCCTGACTTATCATTGGCTAAAAGAAGTGAAATCAGATGAGTCTGAAAAATGTACAAGATGTGCTGTTAAAAAGACGATGTTTGGAATGATGGCATTTTAGTGTACTTTGATAAAATGTGAACAGATTTTTTGCTTTACAATATTTTGTAAATTTGAAACTCACGCTTGTTAATTTTATTGGAAGAGAAAATCCACAATAGGAAACTATTCACGTTTCATTTTAGAATACTGATTTTTGGTTTTGTGAACTTTTGTGCAACTTTATCAATTTAATATTTTATAATTCTGGAAAAAATGATTTGTTTAATATTTATGATCATTGGTTTACCAAGGGCATGCAGAAGTGTTTGTTTTCTATTGTAATAAAATTCTCCACACCTAAAAATGTGAAAACTCTAAAACTGAAGTGACCCATGTAAGATGACATGTTTTGCAGGTTTAGCATAGCCACCTTAACTAGAAGGTTAAAAGTTGTTAAAATTTGTACTGGGAAAAAGGAGAAGCAGGCGGTTTAGCTAGAATTCAGCTGTCATTTTTTGAGAAAGTGTTTGCTCTTGCTGTGCACTTCTAGTATCTCTTTGTCTCTGTTACCTAGGTTTGACTGGCAGACTGAGTTCTGCTCTCTGGTTTGGTCTTAACAGTTTGAATTTCAACAGCGGATGGCAATGGGTTGGTGGTGCTCCTTTTCGATACTTAAACTGGGTTCCAGGTAAGGTTAAATATGTTGCTACTCAGTTTAAAGGGCAAAAATTTTGTCATTGTGTAACATATTTCTTTTCTAGTACTCTGTTCTCCTGCAATTATTGAGCTTGTTTTGATGTTGAAAGATTCTGACTGTAGCTATAAACCCTGTGAGTAATGGCCCTTATGCTAGGGATACACACTGGCATTAATTTATTATTCACAATGGAAATGGTAGCCTCAAAATCCAGAGGAAAGTTTTAAAATTAATCTGTTTACACTTCGTATGTATATCTTCTTAATTTACTTTATTTCTATATGAATACAGAATAAATCTGATGCTACGTCTTCATTTGTGAGATTAGACTGCTCAGTGTATGGTCTGGGTTTTTTGTTTTGTTCTGTTTTTTTAAAAATTCTTTTCCTTTCCTATTTGTTTTGGTTATTTACTTAAAGATTAGATTTTCATTTTCATTTGAGATGAACCTACCCATGGTAGTAACATGTATCAGGCTGAACATGTTAGGCTAGTCTACTTTGAAGCAAACTCAGCTACTTCACACCTGTAGTTGCAATGTTGAACTCTGGTGCCATTATTAAAAAGCTAGTCTCTATGCCATCTGTACACACGGTGAAGAAGAGGTGCTTTTCTGGTTTACTACTCAGAGTGCCTATATTAAGGTGTCTTTTTGGAGGACCCTTGTACCCTTGCACTGGCTATTCAGGAAGCCTTTGGAGACTAAAGTAGATGTCTGAAGTTATGCAGTGTAAATACTCTTCTTTATCTTCACTGAGCATGTCACATGTATTTAATCTGCAGTAACTATAAATGCATGCTCCATCGTATCACCTAGTGGCTTCTTTGTGTAGATAAGGCCAAAAGTACATTTTAGGTGGACAAAATTCTTGAGTAGGTAAGCTTTGAAGAGTGTATTGAACTACTTTATTGAATAAATAGCTCTCCAATGGAGTGAGCACACAAGGCAAACAGATGGGCTGAACTGCAAGTTGCTGTGAAAGCATTTATAGGTCTGTCATCCAAGTGTACTGATGAGGATCTGCATGTAATGAAGAGTGGGGGAAAACTGATTGTGATGTAGAGCCAAAGCAGCAAGGGGAGCTGTTCATGACTGTTAAAACTACAGACAACTCTCAGTTGTCCTGTAAAGAATTAGATGGGGTTTGGTGTAACCAAAATGGGCTCCATTTATCTTTAACTCCTTATTTTCCTTAATTTCATTCAAAGATAATACTCTTAAATCCATATAATATATTTTATATTTGTGCTAGCTCCTTCATGACTTTGCTTTAGTCAGCCTACCTCTATCTCATCCCCATTACCCTGGATGTTCAAGAGCTGTCTGTTCTTCCACTAGTATATTTTAAAAGAATTTGTGGAAGCTTCATATTCTTCCATCTCACTAGCCCTAAATAAATAACAAAAAAACATAGGAACTAAGTTATCAACATTTAAACCAGAATTATGCTGGTTAGGCATTTGGGAGAGCTAACTGCCAACAGCTGAACATTTTTGTGCATTAAAACAATTTAAATTTGTATTTTTGAAGTAAGCATATCTTTTTCTCCTATGGGAAGAAGATATAACATGACCTCAAATATAAGACTAACTGTAATCTAAGGTAATGAAATTGTAATGTTATAAGAAAATTTTCAGTGAACAATCTTGCATACTAAAAAATATTGTTTTGCTGTGTTTATTGCTGAGCAGTACTGACACTTGCTTGTTATGTAGTATAGTGGCATGTGTTCAGAAATGAAAGAAAATTGATGTGAAGTTTAATCACATTAGACCAGATCTTGAAATGTTCATCCGGTTTATTGCAGAAATTTGTTCTCTTCTACAGGTTCTACTTTTCTTCTAGATGTTTCTGTCAGTGCTAATGCTAATCTTCAGCTGAAAACATCCAAATATCCTATAATTGTTGTATTGTTTAGATAAGTGGACAAGAAGTTCACCTTAGCAAAATAATTACTTATTATTTTTCTGCCTTTACTGTTGTACTTAGTACAGAATTTGACTAGCTTACTGAACAGTTTTTTCACCTAAAGATTTTGCTCTGGAGTTTAGACATTCTTCATTTAGAAAGGGAAAGAACTCAAACAAAATAAATAGGTGCACTGTAATACTTTCCATCAAGACTTTGAACCTGTGAAGAGGCTGTTAAATTGTGAACTGGATAAATATCTCAACTCGTGGTTGCTGTGAAAAAATCTCTCCTAAGGGAATGAACTGCCCTGTTCAGTCTAAACGACTGTGGAGTATCGCAATTGTCTATATGTTAATGTATCTTATAATTAAAGCATGGAGCAGATTAGAATGTGAGAGTAATTGGGAGGGTAATCGTGATGTGCTTATACTTTGTTGTTGTTGAGGTTTTGTTTTGTTTTTTTTTAAAGGACACCCTTCTCCAGAACCTGGAAAAATCTGTGCAGCATTAAATCCTGGCAAAGGTGCTAAGTGGGAGAATCGGGAATGTGATCAGAAACTTGGCTATATTTGTAAAAGAGGAAATGCTACTTTAGAATCTTTCATTATTCCTACAGGTAGGTTTGCTAATAAACCCTCAACAAATTAGTAATGACCAGTGTTTTTTATCTGTAATTCTAATAGGTATTTGTTATTGCACATGGTAAAACCACGCAAAGGTCTTTGCAGACTGTGGCTTGACCAAGATTCCCTGTAAAAGTGAACAGTGTGTACTTCCTTTTTGTTCTGGCCTCCCTAATTCCTCTGTAGTAATCTTTCTTCGGTAGCATTGAGTTCTAAATTGCAGAAATGGTGGAGTTCTCTTTTCCAAAACCAAGCAGAACTATCAGATTTTTTTCATAAAATAAAAAGAGAAATAATTTAATGTTTTTTTAAAAAAGATGTGATTATCTAAAGCCCCATGTACTCACTGAAACTAATCTATTTCTTCATGCTGTCATTTTTACTACTTATGAAAGTAAAAAAAGAAAGTTTGCCAGTGCAGGTTGGTAGTGGACTAGAGGAATTTTTTTAAATGCTTTTGAGAGGGTTAAATAATTTTTATATATATATGTTTATGAATAAATATATAGAAAGATATATTAAAAATATTTAACTTTTTAATGGAATTATTTAAATTATATATATACAGACACTTTTTCAGAAGAAATGTAATTCTGGCACTTGCCTAATATATATAGGAAAGACAAAACAGGGATAAGTTTTCATAGCTTTATTTAGACTTGTTTCCTTGTTATTATCTCTCTGTGTACTATAAAAACCTTGTAACTTATTCCTTTGTTTCATCACTCCTTCTTTCTGTTCTTTCCAAGTTTCTTTCTCTTTCCAGGACATACAGGTATCTCCTAAATCCACTGACATGATTTTGTATAGGTTTTAGAAGCAGAAAGCTAAACCATTAATGGATTTCCACTCCATTTATTAATATGTATTATTGGCAAACCAGATGTTTTGGAAACTCAGTGTTTGACATTTGGCTTAAAAAACATGTTTTTGAATGTTTTTCCTGCTTTTGCCAATATGTAACCAGTCCAGTCAAAAACACTTAGGACAGAGATTTCTGCCTAATTGTTTGGCTTTATTGCTAAGAGAAAAAAACCCACAAGAATGAGCCAGTGTCTGGTTAATTAAATATTGAAATCAATATTTAATACTTAAATTAATTAAATTAATACTTCAGTATTGAAATCAAGCATATTTGTTGCCTTAGCTGAGAAGGACTTCAGTGCATATTTTAATTATTTCCTAAATTAAGATGTAAAGTTTTGTAAGGATTTGTATACTGCTGATAACCAGATAGCTAATTTATATAGGTTGTCTTAGATTGTTCAGTTGGCTACTGCTCAGCTTTTCAGTTTTCATACATCAGTTCTTAAACACTGATGCCTATAACTATACTACCAATTCAATACTGGCTGCTGTCTTATTTAGATTTAAATTCAGTTTTGGGGGGTCTAATGGCCATTTTTTTCTTATGCATTAGGCTTTTGATTCTCCCCCCTCCCCCCTCCAGCCTCCCATTTTTCTAGTAATTTGGAGGAAGAACAGAAATGAGACAAAAGTTTTCAATTGTACAGAAATTGCTGAGTAAACATGGTGACAGATTAACCAGAAATTGGCAGTGATTCTCTTCATAAAATATTTTCCAAAATGTCCCATGGGGGGAAGTCATAAAAGGAATAAGCATGCAATCATGCAAGGTGTTAAGTGCCCTCAGCTTCTAATGATGTAAAGGAAAACTCATGGCAGATGATGTTTTCCTGACTAGGGCTCCTGAGTCAAGAAATAAATTAATCACAAATTCATACATACACTTAGTTGTGCATTTAACATTTAACACAGAGGCAATCCTTTGAAATTTTAACCCTAGAAGTTACAATTAAGTCTAACAGGGCAGTATGCAAGGACTGTATGACAGAAGAACACTTTACAACAGAATATAATCATGCTTGTGTCCAAAACAAAGTAGAGAAAAATCGTTACACAATATTTATTTTTGTTGCAGATGAAGATTTTCACAAAGCCAACAGCTGTACATTTTTTTGTAGCAGAAGTGTTTTTTCCAGCAGGGGGCCACATCATTGTATACATCTGAGTAATGCAGACTCTTAGGGCTTCAAAGCATTTGCCCTGTAATACAGCAAAGTGGATTAATAAGAACCTGTTACTTTCACCTGCAAAACTTGCTTATTTTTTAACTTAATTGTTGAAGGAAAGGCTGTCTGTCTGTCTACCCCCACCAAGTGACTTCCAAAACAGATTTCATTCCAATCCAACAGGGTGTAGCGACCTTAAAGTATTGTTTCTAAATGTTTCATGAAACATTCAGTTAGAGGAAATAAATGCTCTTAGCGTCACTGTTGTGACTGCTGTGTGAGGTCTCTCTTATCAAACCACAGAAGATGGGTGTGAGAGGTAGAAATTTGAATCCCTGAATTACAAGACAAACTTCAGCTAGTGCTTTCACCCTTTTAGACTCCCAAGGCAATCACTGTGAGATCTTCAGAATTCAGGAAGCCAAGCTTACAGTTTACAAAAGTATTTGCTCTCTATTTGCGAAATAATCATTCTATGCTTGCATACTTCATTTCTGTATCTTGATCTATTCCACAGTAAATTAATCAGCTAGACATTTGGGATAACATTTTTTACACATCAATGTGATTTCCTTTGTTACATCTTACTTGTAATTTGCATTGCGTCTTTTGCTTAAGTCAAATGAAGTTCAGGGAGTAGTACTTGTTTCCATTAGGATGAAAAAATAGATTGCATGGCTTTGTGTTCTCATGTATTGTCTTTAAAGAAAGAATAGGGAAGCACAGACTTCATTTTTGCTGAGTACTGGAAATGAAGAACTGAAGACTTTCTCTTACTGAGAAATCCCCAGCTATGTCATTCAATAAGACTTGCACCAAAGAAACTAGACTGTCAGCTGCTTTTCTTGTTTTGTGGCCTGCAACAAATTCCCTGCTGTTACTGGATTTACAAACAAAAGATTCTCCTACCTTGCTATAGCTGTTTTAGTGTTTACAGTAATAGTCTCAGTCTCCTTTGGTCTGAAAAAGAGACTCTCATGGACTCACTCGGGAATAAATACCTTTGTGACTGTAGCTATGTCTGAACTGCTGATGTCTGTTCTATTCAGTGTTTACAGTTAGCAGAAGGGTGCACTAAGTGTGTTGGAGGTGGATATATGCCTAGATTTTTTTTCGAAGCTGTTCTCTGACTGTTATAGCAAAGTGTCATGACCCAGACTGGACAGACCAGGGAGTCGTGTTTAATTCAAAATTCCCTCGGGCTAAATTAAGGTGAAATGACACCAACCAATCAGTTAAAGATTTTATTCGTGACAGAAGCAAACTGAACTGGGGAGGCGTGGTAGTAGGTGGCAGGGTTTCTCACAACAGGAACTGGCATAAGACTACTTCTGTAAACCGTGTAACCCAGGGTAACCATATACATCAATTCAGGGAGTAAGGAGATCCCGCCCGTCAAGTCACGAGGTTCAGAGCAGACCCCCTTTCTTTCTAGACTCCTCATCAGAGAAGGGCCCAGGTGTGGCTGGATCCACTCTTAGTCTCAGACTTGGTCAACAGTTTGTGTCTTGAAATGGATGAGGTGTAGGGATTGTGGAAAAGGAAAAAGAAAGAGAGAAGAAGACAGACAGAAAAAGGAAGAGAGAAAGATTTCACCGGTTCTGGGTCCAGCGTTGGTTCAGTCAGATGAGGGGTCCAGTTCTGGTGGGCTTGCACACCTGGGGCTTCAGTTTGTGTCCTTTTTGATAAAAGGACATCCTTCCCTCCTTCGGGCGGGCACTCGAACTTATTAGGCTAATGAGCAGTTTGGGCTTGGGGATAGTTTGGGGAGTTACTTCTTCCTTGCAGACATGGCCATTGTTTGATATTTGTATCAGAACAGCTTATCAGAACAGGGAGCTGGCACCCTCCAGCACCCCCCCCCCCCCCCCTCCGTGAACTTGCCCCACCCCAATTTTTGAGTCATTAACTCTTTCAGTCTCTCACACAAAGCACTGTAAAATGCATACGTTCAGAGCTGAGACCAGACATAGGGCAAATTAGGCAGCTGTCTGAAGCATCAGACTAACCTCTTTCACCTTAACAGAGGTTAAAACCTTAACAGCATTTGCCACCTCTGTCCTCTCTCATTTCTCTCAACACCACTACATCCATAGAGTTTGTTTTTCCAGGGTTCCCCCACCCACTATTCCAGTTCTTCCTCTCCTGTGGCAGGATTGACAAGGCTCTGACCAAGCACTGAGCCCCTTCTCATGGACTGACAAAGTTCAGTTTTACTTAAACTTTGTGAGAACATGCTAGCACTTTTTTGAGGCAGGTCTGCAAAGTGCAGCAGACACTGTTTATAGCTGTGCTAGAAATCTGCATTGTGACACCAAGTATCTACTAATCATCAACATATTCCAGTTGAAACAGGATATGTGCTTGCAGTGTGGGCCTGACTGGTCATGACTTGGAGGCCTACTTAAATATTTCTACAGAATATACCCCACTGTTATACACAAACACATTGCTTCTCCTTCCCTGACATACACAAATTGTTTTTGCCAACAGAATTTCTGCAAAACTGCTGTCCTTGTTCTGCTCTATGTATTGGTGTTTGCTAAAGCCATCTGCTGATTATAAATAAAGTGCAGCAAGAATCATAATTTGTTTCTGCAACAGCAATATTCTGTTTATTGTATGTTCAGGTGGCACTCCTCTCAAGGCTGAATTGTTTGCTGAACAGCAATGTGGTTGTTGGCAGTACTCTGGTGTTGTTCTGTTGAACTTTTAAACGCGAGTTTTAAGCATAAATCATTTACTTTGACAGTATAATTTTCTCAATGAAGCTTTTAAAAAGAATTCTTAAAAGGAGTATTCTTATTCAGGTTCTCTTGTGATCCTGTAGAACCAGTTGTTTTTCCTTTGCTAGTCTAGCAAATGGGGCTAATCCATAAAATGCCTAAGGTTTGTGGAAAAAAATTACCCTCATAAATATGTTTTGTAAGCCCAGGTTCTTAACATATAGCTATACAGCATGGAGGAGAAAGAGTAATGCTGACATGAGTGCAGAAAAATGATAAAGCACAGCTCTGCAAACCTTACCTTTTAGTATGTATGTATGCATGCATTTAAAAGTAAAAACTGTGTTTTATGGTAATTTTTAATTCTGTCTTTTCACAAGATGCAAGCACTTGTTTGCAACTGTAGTAGTGTTTAAAAATCTGAAAGTTTCAACTTTTAATCATGCATGCAGATTATTATCCCTGTACATATTTTTCAGCTGTGCTGTTCTTCATGAAGAAAATATATAATTAATTTGTGTGTTAAATCTTTCCTTATAAGCTTTTCAGTCTTTAGTTAAGAATAGAATTCTGAAACCCTTCATGGTAATTTTTCTTTTCAGAGACTAATGTGCCTATTAGATGTCCTGATCAATGGATGTCATATGCTGGTCACTGCTACATAATTCGCAGGGACCCCAAAATATGGAAAGATGCCTTAACATCTTGCAGGAAAGAGGATGGGGATCTGGCGAGCATCCATAATGTTGAAGAGTACAGCTTTGTTATTTCTCAGCTTGGGTACCGTGAGTATTTTTTTACAATAACTTATGTATATGTATACTAAGAAAATAAAGAGTTTTGAATATGTCTTACCTATCAGAAAAAGGAGGAGACTGGTTAAAAAAAAATTTTCCTGATCACAGGGTGCAGAAGGAGATAAATTTTAAATTTAAAACATCTTTGGAAGAAAAGAAACACAATAAGAGCACAAAACCCAAACTCTTCTGCCACAGAAAAGCTGTGGTCAATGCTGTGAATTGCATCAAACCCAAACTATTTCTTAGGGTCTGCTTCTACCTCCTTTTATACAGATTAAAACAATTTTCAACCTTTTCAGAAGCTGGAAGGATTTTTACGATTGGTCTGCAAAGATAGATGAGGGGAAGCAAAGTCTGTTGGTCAAAGACAGTTTGGGAAGATCTGGGTCCTACTACCAGCACTGTCATGTCCTTATTTTTCAAGTCACGCTGCTTGGGTTTCTTTTGAAAAAGGAAGCTGTTTATCCCAGTATGTGGATTCAGATGTGCCCCAAATTAAACATGGTACTTAGGTGCTTGGTTTCTGAGCACACATTCGAGTTGTTGCAAGGCAAGTTAAGCTACAGATGCTGTGTGTTCATTAGGGGAGATGCAACCATGCTGATGCTGAGGCAATTTTGTGGTTGCTATTGCTTTACGTGAACTTGATTTTGCATGTAGGATCAATTACTGCTTTTTGTTGGGAGGAGCACGTTCAACCTATGTATGCTTCTTTGCAGTAACTGATCCTGTGCGTGCTTTTAGTGCCAGGTAAGTGTGAGTTAGTTTATCCTTCATTGAAAGTGCAGTAAGCTGCTTTGAGCTGCAGTGTAACAGCAATCCTGGTGTGGCAATCATAAAATAGCTTTAGTTTTGTATCCTAGCCAACTTCATGGCAACTTGTGCTTGTCCTCACATTCCTGAAAGAGTGATTTGTTGTTCTTTCATGAACAATATGAAAATTTTACTCTTTTTCAAAGGACATTATTAGGAAAGGTGGGACCTCTTGACGAGACATTAGGACATTTGAAAGAAATTAGGCTTTAAAGGAATTTTTCTGTATTTTCACCTTACTCCTTCAAAATAGACTATTTCATAGTTTAATGCATTCTCCAGAGACCTTTCCTGAACTGACTACGCTGCACTGTTTTTGTAGAAGTGAATGTTTCTGAAAGGCAAATAGTCCTGAAGGAAACCAGGCTTCTCACATATGCCACACTCACTGCAACAGGCTATTTTGAAAGCATTCTTTTCAGAGGAGTAAAACTGGAACAAGTAAAGAAGTCTTTTAAAGGAGTTTATGACAGTATCAGATCACCCTTGTTCACCACTGAGATGAGAACACCATGTATTGCAGTGCCTAGAAAATCTTGTCTGCATCAGAACTCTGCGGCAATAAGTGCGGTACAGAAAGAACGAATATCTATCTTTGTGCCAAACAATTCACAGTCCCATGATAAAACAAAGGAAGAAGGGGTACAATAAAATGAGTATTGTCATAGTAGCTGAGCTTTTGTTGGCATCACCCACAAGGAGAACTTTAGAGAGGAACATAAAGAAGAATAAAGAAGTGCATTCTGGATATTTACACTGAAGTCCAGCATGTGATATAGCACAAAAGTGGCCCAGTGCATGTCTGAGAGAGTGGGAAACAGCTTATTTACAAGTGGCTGGGAAACCCCCCCCTTGGTATTTAGTCACCCAGCTTTAGAGGTGAGTGCAATACTCTATGACAGCATTTCTTCTTCAGAGGAGAAAATGTTATGTAGGAGGAAGGTCCACAGAACCAGAAATGGCTCTTGGCCATTTCTGATTTGCATGGCTTATTTAGATGACTTTGATGTAATCATTTTGTTAAAGAATGCTGTTCATATTACCATGGTGTGAGCCCACCACAGTAGGAGGTCTGGCCATGGATGAGGCCTTTGCTATGCTAGGTGCTCAATAAACAGAGTCAGAAAAATTTTAACAAATACCTAAACAAAAAAGAAATTAGAGAGCATGGATGGAGGTAGCTAAGGAGGGAATGAGAGCATGATGGGCAGTGGAATTGGAACAGGTTACAATTTTGGTTGCAGAGGAGAGTTTAAAGGAGGGTACTGAGATGTGATGTTGATGAAAATGGAGCCTGATGTCCTGTGAATTGAGCCCTTCTTATTGGGGGAGGGATGGTAAGGACAGTATGGATGACCTATGAGGGCTGATCATACTTAGGTATAATAAAGATGGGAGAGACAAGGGAGAGAAAGAGAAAGGAGAGAGAGTTGACTCCATTAAACTGACAGGCTGGGAGGGTGACTTTTGTAGCAGCTTGGTTGGTCAAAATGGGAAGCCTCCATGTTCCTGTAACTAGCAGTTGGGAGAAATGTCACAAGAGTTTTAAGTTGTGGGAGTATCTAGGAAAAACTCCATCTGAAATGTGTTAATCAGAAAGGATTGCCTTGACGGCAATGACTTTTAACTCTTTTACAGTCCCTTCTGTGTCTAGTGACAGCAGCAACAGAAAAGAAACAATTATAGATCCATTGAGAGACCCACTCCTGCAGCTGATGTCTTTTCCCGGTGGGCTCACAATCCCATTTTTAATTTCCTGGGGGACTTCATTATCAGGTTGTCTGTGGTCAGTCTGGATATAGGATGTTAGAGGAAGACTTATGGAAGAAGGCAAAAACTATGACAACAAACTGAACAGGAGAAACCTCTGAGTACTGTAGATGGGTTGTAGAAATGCAAGGTCATAAGTGGTGGAAAAATGTTAAAAAGTAGTCTCCCTATCATTCATGAAAAATACTCATGAGTAAGTTCTAGCAACCAAGTAGTTCATACTCTGCTTGGAAAGACTGCTATCTAAGGAAAGGACTGTGCATGTAGTTGGTCAGTGTGATCTGAGCCATGGTGCTGTAAAAAAAAGGAAAACCTGCTGCCTTTAGCATAGGCTGGATGACAGACTATAAATAAATAATTAAATAATAATTAAAGAAATGCCAATTGCACTGAACAAAGTCATAAAATCAGTTCTAGAGAGGAATACTCTTTGATGATGATGGAGTTCAGACTGATTATAAATGCCCAAATTTTAATCCTCTTTATTCAAATAGTCTATTCAGAACAAAACTAGGTATGAACTTTATAGTAGCAATAGAGTGGAGAATTTTAAGCACAGGCAAATAAACCTCTAAGAAACAGCTGCCATAAAGTAACATCCTTGATCAGTCCTGCACTTTCATTCCAGCCAAAAACCAGCAGTTAACTCCATTAACTGTAAACTGAAAATTCCAACAACTACATGAATTTCATTTTGCTCTGAAATGAAATAAAATATAGGAACACCTGTAATGGGAAAACTTGCAGGTACTCTAGTTGTCAGCTGTAAAAGTCAACACTGGGTGTCTGAGCATTAGAAAAGAAGGCACTTCTTTCTTCGCTATACTAAAGGTGGGAGGCAAAGGGGAGGTAGCATTTTATTTAAGCGTTTATTCATCTCGTTACAAGACTTGTGAACTGGAAAAAAGGAATGAACCTAGCTGTGTTGTAACATAATTCAACAAAGAGAGTATTTTTGCTGTTTTGTACAAAGTTAAACACTCTTATTGTATTGCCACTATAATGAGTGGCCTTTCCTCATAACTGGAGTGGGTATATGAGGAACAGTCTGCCCTCTTTATGAAACAGGGAGCCTTAATTTCCTTTGACTGCCTTTTAAACTTCCTGAGAATAATTTTTTTTCTGTTCTGTGAAGATAAGGGTTCACATCATATAAAAGGACTGTTATCAACCTTGTTAACTGTATGTTTTAGAGCCAGCTGATGAGCTGTGGATTGGGTTGAATGACCTCAAAGTTCAGATGTATTTTGAATGGAGCGATGGGACACCCGTCACCTATGCCAAGTGGCTTCGTGGAGAACCCACTCATGCAAACAACAGGCAAGAGGACTGTGTTGTTATGAAGGGAAAGGTAAAGTCATGTGGCTATTGACTTAATTATCTTATCATTTCATTTATCATTTGGGCTTTTTTCTATGCCAGAGCAAAAAAGTAGGGGATATTACTGTTTGAAGCAGCCTATTTTAGAGTCTTCCAGGTGTTACTTTTTTGAGGAAGGACCCCTGTTCAAGGTCGCCAGAAAGTTGTTTTTATTGTCTTGCCTGAGAATCAGGCAAGTGGTGGCTTTCCTTGGAGGGAACTGCTCCCCAAGATCCATATTTCTGGATTTCAGTTTGTGCATGTGGGCTTTTTTGAAGAAGCTTTTAATTACACTGTGAACCACATGAACATGTAAATGCTTTTCTTCAGGAAGCTACAAAGACATTTTAGATATGTTTGGATTTTTTCTGCTTTGTCTGAGTATGGGATATATACCTACCTTAAAATAGAAATACTATCTTTAGAAGAAAATAGAAGCTTTCATTTTCTTTTTCTAGGCAAAGTTATAAATCTCAGATCTAGATGGATTAGATGTTATGCTTGTATCTGCACTGCACATGAAGAGCTGTAAGAAAAGTAGTTAGCAGTGGCATTAGTGGAAGCCTTTACTGAGTGACTGTATATCTACAATTAAAAGGCTGCTTTGAAAAGGCTGCCTTTTGGAATATGGCAATGATCAATGATGTAGGTGTACTACAGGAACTGAGATAATACCTGGTATAAAAGTCAGTCTGTGTGTGATGTTGCAAAATGGTATTTTTCATCTTTCTGATAATTAAAAATATTGAACTTACCACCTCCTTCAGGGTTTACCTATTTTATCAGGAGGAAAAAAGTATTTACCCATACCAAAGGCATTTCATTATTTTGCAAAATTAAAACTTGAGGGTTGTACTTTTGGTGAGTGCACTTATAAATTGAAAAGGAGAACTAAAAATTTTTTCCCAGTTGGCCTGAACACTATACAGAGCTTGCCTCATAGGGCAAGTCTGCACTCAAGCCCCAATAGACCTAGTTTTCTAACTTGCTTCACTTAGGTGCAATCATCAACAACAGTGGCATGTATGCATGCAGCTCGTTCATGTGCCTCCATCATTCTGGTGCACAAACACTCAAGTTCAGAAATTAAGATTGAGTGCAGCGGGAGAGGGATGAGCCAGCTCTGCAGCAGGAAGAAGCTGTAGAGGACATAGAGGAGTTAGCAGGTGCAGCACTTGCAGAAAAAGGGACCACGTCATCAGTTCCAGAAAAGAATGAGGAAGAGAACTAGAACAGCATCCTTGGGAGAGCAAAACCACAGTAGTATCCATGGAAGAGGCAAGCCTGTGCAGGGTATAGCATATTAATCTCCCCAAATTGAGCAGAGCTATGTGTGTTTGTGGAGATGTTTTCTGGCTGGGCCAAAGTTCACGTCTATAGTTTCATTGCTGTATGAACTGAGCAGGGAGAAGAAACTTAATGTACAGTCAGATGTGTCCAGAAGGTTAGAATTTGATCTCTATTTTAGTGAAGAATTTTGCACTGGTCAGAAGCATGAGTAAGATTATAAACTATTAAAAATTCCTCTCCATTGTATTAGTGGACACGCTCTGGTGAGAAGACCATAAATGTATACTTCTTCCATGGCAACCAGGCCATGGTACACATGGTAATTGAACAGACAGATTTTTAAGCGTGTGAGGATTTTTGTGCTCCATTATCTGTGCAGTGGCTATGCCAGTGCTGGTTGAGGATGTAGGAGATGCTTTGTCTAACAGAAATATAGGGTCAGACAGTGGAAGGAAGCTGAATGCTCAAGTGTGAGGATCAGTCAATTGAGGTTGTAAATAGCAGTTGCTTCAAGGACTTGTATAATGGTAAAGGCTGGAGAACGTGCTCAGGAATGGGAGGTTTGCAAGGTAGCTAGTCTTGGTGCATGTGGGTGGTGCAAGGAACACATAGCTGAGATTTTGTCTCATCTACCATCCTGTGCCCTTTAGCCACCTTCACCTGTTGGTGTGAACTTTGGGGTTTTATGGTATTGTACATGGAAGTATTGGTGCAGGAAGTATTAGAGGAGGTTAGAGGCTGACAAGCATTTCATAATTTGGCTAGTACTTTAAAAAAAGTGCTAAGATTGCTCTTGATATTCATAGTTTCTTGATGCAATTTTTTTTTTTTTTAAATCTCTTTTTAGTCTTTTGTAACATACAGGGCAGCTTAAATGCATTGGTAAAGCCATGATTTTTATCAGAACAACTTGACTGCCTTCAAACCAAGAGTTTCAAGAAAAAAACAACAAGGGGAAGAATTTGTTTTGTGGCTTTTTGAGGATCTGGATGGCATTTTCTGGCCAAGCCAAGTGTTATAGCATTTTGGGGAACTTGGATTCAGGTTAAAAATCTCTATTTGTGTACAGAAGCTGAGATCCACTAGCTTCTAATTTTCTGCAAACCTAAGCAAATCACTTCTTGTGATACTTTGAATTCTACCACCTGTTGCATTTCTCTAGGAAAGAGACAGCTACCTCAGTTTCTGTTGCAAGATTAGAGGAAAGGCACATCTGGTTAATTACATAAGACTTTAGGAGAAAGGTGAGGCAGGGAGAGATTGCAACTAACCCTAGCAGTATCCTCTGGTGGAGGGCAGGAACAGCATAGTCCAGAATAAATTCATGCCACTCTGCAATGCCAAGCCCTGAAAGAACCACTGTTGGTCTACCTAATGTTTCGCCCCCTCCATGTGGCCATTCTTTGAAACCTACTGGATAAGGAAATGGATGGAAAAATAGGAGTCATTGCTATTTATATCCTCACCCTCACTTTGTATGGTCTGTAAAGTCCTGAAGTGTCCGCCCAGACTGAACCACTGGAACACACAAACAGTTGAATTACAAAGAGACAAGAATAGTTACAGATACATGCAGTGGTGTATGATTGCTTGTATGTGTCTAGGCAGATCTGTTGATAGAAGATGACCTAAGATTATAAAAGGGATCTAACATATGGTTCGGTATTAAAATAAAATTAATTCAATGGCCAGGGTCTCAAAGCATTAAGATTTCGATTCACTGGTCATGTCTTATGTGCCATGCTAAAAGTGGCAGCATTCGGTGCAGTCAGATGACCCATGATCATTCCTCAGAAGTAGAGTTTCTGATGGCAGGCTGGCATGCTTAATACTGTGGTCAAGAACCAGCTGAAAATACCAGTGCAGGCTGCTGGGTCTTGACTGTGGGAAGGGAGGAAGCAGAAGACTCCATCCTCTGGTAGACCAAGCCTTCTCTTCCTTCACCTAACACAGTGTCTGTCAGTACAGAAGGATCTTGGAGTCCTCCAGCACTGAATATGTATTAAGTGAGACTTGTATCTAAACCCTAGAGGCCCTTTTAATTCCAACAGCAGTAGACAGTTAGATATATCTGTGGCTGTAGCTATAAATAAAAGTAGCAGCCTGCTGTTCCATTCTGCTGCTTTAGAAAAGCTGTCATCCTTTTGCTTGTATCAGCACTCAAAAGCAATACAGAAAGCATGATGTAGTTTTTGGCTGAAGAAATAAAGGGGGTTTTGATTTGTGAAAGAGAAATCTGAAAAAGCAAAAGTCTTCAAGTATACAAAGCTTGTTACAGAGGTTGCAATCCATTCTTCCAATTGTTTATTTAGTAAAAAAGCAGAACGAGCTACTCTAGGGTGGGGTTTTTTTTGTGTGGTTAAGAACAGGTTAGCTGGAAGCCAGCAGGGATATTAAAATTAAATTAAAATTGTGAGGAGCCACAAGCCAAGCCTAATAGACCAGCTGCAGGGACAGAGCCTGTCCAGTCAGAGCCTGTCCCACTGTCCCCAGAGAGGGAGCAGGGCAGGTGGGGTAGGCAGCTGGTGGCAGACCAGAGCCCACATTTGGGATGATGAGGCAGGTCCAAGGTCAAGCCAAGTAGCTGAGTCAGGATCAGGTCTGGAGAGAGTAACCAGGGTCAGACACAATCCAGTAATTGCTGGGCAAGTGCATAGTGAGTGACAAGGTGAGTCCAAGATCAAGCCAGGAAGACAGTCCAAAGGTCAGGGTCTGGATCAACAAGGCCCATAGCCAGGTATAGACATTGGTGCAACTGGAGACAAGTACTTCTGTTACAGCATGGACAGGGATTGAAGGCCCAGGTCTGAGCTTAAGCGGAGCCCCGGGGCCCATGGGCAGTCAGGTGGGTGGAGGCCCCAAGTGAAGATGATGGGGGCCATTTAGGTCTATTGGTGCTCTCAGCCTGCTAATGGAAAGTTAGAAATGAATTATAAAGTAAAGCATGCAACAATGCCATCAAAAAGGACTTCTATTTATAACATGCTTATTCATTGTGTTATGATTTTTGTCTATTTTTCATTGAATTTGGTGGTTGTAGATGCGGTTTTATTTTAACTCCTCCTTCATTACATTGTTTTTACTTTTAATTTTAATTTGACTCTGTACCTTTTGGACAGTGATGCAAATTAATGTGTTACAAATTTGCTATGATGTAAAGAAGCTACCATTGGTCCAGTTTAACATTTTGAAAAGGTAGCTGTTGACATATGCTATGCTTTAGTTTTTCCACCATTTAATTGATGGGAAGACTCTTTTGCTTTCTATACCAAGTAGTAAGTTAGACTGGTAAATGTTTCTTTCAAGGCTAAATTTTAAGGGCTTGATGCTTGCCATCAGACCAGGTTTTCCCTTGGGTTCAAAAGTCAGTAACTAGAGAGCCAAAGCTTCAGGGTAAGTTTTCCTGTGTTAAAGAACTCTAAAAGTTGTGAAAGTTGTGCTGATTTCTTCCAGGCTGTGACGGTCAGAGTTTTGGGTGGTTATCTGAAGTGCCTACCAGTCTAGCGAGGCTGAGAAAGAAATGGTAGGAGATTATGAGGCAATCCACCAATAGACTTGCCTTGTGGTCAGCATAGGACAGAGAAGACACAAGCATGAGCTGAACATCCTAGAGTTCTTCATTGTTGTAGGCAGTAGTATTGAGCTTTGGGAGTTTTTGCTGGAAGTGGGGTTTGTTTAGGCTCTTGAGGACTTGGCATATTGTGGCACAAGGGACTGTGTATTACCATGATGATTATTTTACATTTCGGGGTGGGGGGGGGGGGGGAAAGAAGAAATTGCCACCAACTGCTATGATTTTACTTTTACAAGAGTGGAGTCTTTAAGGCACAGGTGAGAAAGTGTTTTGCACAGGTGTTTCTCCTCATCTCCCAATACCTTAGTTCATCTGTTGAACCAAAATGTATGTAAAATATAGTGGGAACATGGTGTGAGGTTCCTTACTTTCAGTACAGCTCCCACTGAATGTCATTGTTTCTTCTGAGAATCTGTAGTATGAGGAGTAACATTGTTAATTCTAACTTTGACAAGGAACTTTTTGCATCTTCAAAGTTTTATATAAGTATTAACAAAGGAATGTAGTCTTCTGGTTTTTTTTTCTGTTGCAACTGGATTTCTGTGGGGAGAGATGACACCTCCCTTTCCTCCTGCATGCTTATTAAATCAGTAGTTGTACAGATGGTGTATTACTGTCACCTCCAAGGGTTCACTTTTCAGAAGGCTAAATAATTGAGGAAGGTGTAAGTCAATAGTGAATCAGCCCCAGTAGAAGTGAGGTTGGAATGAGGTTGGAATTAAGTACTGAACTTAGATGTAGGTTTTGCTTCTTTTAAAGCTGCAGAAAATAATTTAATACTTAAAAGCATAAAGTGCCTTTTTTGAAGACTAAATCCCACTTGACTGTGATGTTCTGTTCTTATGTTCAGGATGGATTTTGGGCAGACCATTCTTGTGAAAAGAAAATTGGCTACATCTGTAAAAGGAAACCCATGTCAGAAGCTTCTACAGAAGAGGAAACTATTGACATGGGCTGCCAGAGAGTAAGTGAAGAAAAAGCTGTCTGATCTGAATAGGCTTCTAGGAATGATTAAGAGGAGAAAATGCCATCTAGGTGACAGATAAAACAGGAAAAATGGGTTCTGTGTTGTCACCATCAGAACAGCTGGCCTTCTCATTTCTATGGCAGACAGGATAGGTGGTACATATGAATAAATCTAGGCTCTGACTGTCATTTGGCTCTTGATGCTCCCTTTCTTTTTCCAGAACTTAAACCAAAACTCAAACCTGTAGTCCCTGCAGCAGGCCATTTTTCCTTGATTGGCATTCAAGCTGTCCTAAGGAATTTGCCTGTGCCAGCAGTTGCTCTTCAGCTCTGCCTACAATTTTCTTCAAAATTATTCACAGCAGGAAGGGTGTGCTTCTCTACATACTATTCTCAGGGCTTTGCTGTGGTCTCTGGCAGTGCTCTCTACTTTGAAGAATTTGTAGGAGTGCCTGAACAAAATGAATCCATTGTGCTCCTTCTGAACTGCCAGCGGATCTATTGTTTATTTGGTAATGCTCGCCTTCTGGTAACATAACATTCAGTAATTCCAAAAAGCCTACTGTAATTTGTTATGTCATAGGGAATCTTACTGGGTTTTTGTCTTCCATGAAGAAATTGCCTTTTCCCCCAAGTCTGCTTTACACAGCTGCAGAGGAAGTCTTTGATGTTTATTCCCAGTATTTGTAAAAGAGTACCTGGGAACCTTACAAGTATTCAACTGTTGCAGAAGATAAAGGGATCCTAATGCTTATGGATGTTATCCTTGCCTAGAGAACTAAGTGCATGGTTGCAGAAAAAAAAGTCTCTCATAGGTGAGAAATTGAAAACCATCAGAAGAAAATTTGTTTGAATTGGGGCTGGTCACAGCAAACTCTCCCTCTGTGAGCATATTCCTGAGTTAATGGCATTTGAATGACAAAACATTAGAAGAGAGTGTTAATGTTAGTTAATAATAAACAAACTTGTCTGAAGTGTCATTCCCTTTCTGAAAAGCCAAGCTGAAATTTGCTTCTCAAGACCATTCTCATGATTGCACAATGCCTATGTGCTAGATATAATCCTATACTGAGCACTAAAGGTGTACAGCAAAGTCTCTCGTGCCTTTATAAGTGGAATGCACTGATTAAAAATTCATTATATGTGAAAAATTGTTCTATGAAACAAAATTTTAAAAAGCTTTGATCCTGCCTGTTTCCAGTCCTGTCTGGCTTTTTTCAGTTCAGTTGTTCCTTTGTCTAATGGTTAGGTGACAGTGGGATAAATCAGTTTTTGGTTTGGTGGGGGGATGGTAGGGAAGCGGACTGTAGACTTCTTACGGGGAAGGGGAAGGAAGGGAAGGAAGGACAGGAGAAGGGAAGGGAAGGGAGGGGAAGGGAAGGGAAGAAGGGAAGGGCCGGTAGGGAAGGGAAGGGAAGGGAAGGAAGGGGAAGGGAAGGGAAGGAAGTGAAGGGAAGGGAAGGGAATGGAAGCGGGCAGGGTGGAAGGGAATGGCCTGTGACGGTGACGGGTAATGTACGTTAGTGCATTCGGTCTTTCCTTTCTTCCTTTCCTTTCCTTTCCTTTCCTTTCCTTTCCTTTCCTTTCCTTTCCTTTCCTTTCCTTTCCGGAAAGCTGCAACATACATGATCACTTAATGTTTCTTTTGACAGGGTTGGAAAAGACATGGTTTTTATTGTTACTTCATTGGAAATACATTTGTATCTTTTTCTCAAGCAAATCAAACCTGTGGAAGGCATCAGGCCTTTTTAGCAACTATTGAAGACAGGTATGTAAAAGACTACATGCATGAGGGGATCACATTAGGATTTAACATCTAGCGTCATCTGAATATCAAAATAAACACTCTGATCTGGACAAAAATCTTGCTTTAGAGGACAGCTATCTGTAGATACAGGACTTCTCACAGTTTTTGCATTATATTCAAATCCAGGAATTCAGTTTATAATAGAAGTAGGTGATGGCTGTGAAATCAGTATTGATATAGATGGTTATGTCAAGGAAAAAAATAGAATTATGTTTTCTATTTCCTTAATTGTAGTGGCTTGAGGATAGGTTTTACTTGAGTGAGGGATGCAGAATCCAATTTTCATTATTAAGTGAAGAGATACAGCTCTGAATTCCTTTCAAAAGGTACTTCAAATGAGCAAGAGGATATAATTTTCACCCACTGGTCTTCTCAGAATTGAGCTACTTTTAAAAAAATTAAATAAGAAACCAAATGATGATAGAAGTGCTTGGTATCTGAAAATCCATCGCAGTTCAGCCAGGGTTCAGTGTGTGCTAAATTTCCGAACAGCTGGTGCACATTATTAAATATGGAATATTGGGAAAATGAAAGTTAGGGTTAAGAAATAAAGCGTATTTTGCTTGCAGTTGACTCGATGCTTTACACTTTCTTACTTGTTTCTATATAATCTAAATAGATACGTTCTAGTGTGAAAGCTCTAGCTGTCATGAATGGTAGCTCTCTAAATGTAGGTAGCACTGTAGCTGTCATACAAATGATTTAACATTAATGTGGTCTTCAGACTATACCTTGTTAAGGGGAGACTTATTTTATTTGCTTTGATTTCTTAAGAGCTGTTTGTTTAAACACCATAATGAACTATGACAAGCTTTACCTCTACATAGGTTTGTTTCCCAAACATAAGTTTTCTTGCATGATCATTGGATCTAATTTGCAGTGTTCCTTATTTTGATAATTTAGTATCATACTACTTTAGCCTTTATTTTTGTATATCTCTTCAATAATGCTGAGATTCCTTTTCCAGTTTTGGATTTACCTGAAACAAGAAGTGATTAAAATAGAAGGATACTAGGAACTCTCAAAAAACACAGTGGTATAACACATAAGTCATGTCAGGGTTATCCTTTTCCACCAATTTCATTTTAGTCCACGATTATGTCACTTTCTTTACCGGACATCTGAAGAGAAGGCAGAATACTCTGGTACTGAAGCTTACAAAATATCTATTATGTAATGTTTTGTTATGTGCTTTGTTCAAGTAAATTCATCCAAGCTATGCTTTCAAGAAGGTACAGTGGTAATTCTGAGAAAATAACAAGCCTTTTACAACTTTAAAAAATAAATTTAACAATATTAATGTAACAGTTGTGTTCTTTTAAACAGATATGAACAAGCCTATCTGACTAGCCTGGTTGGGCTGAGAACAGAAAGATACTTTTGGATTGGACTTTCAGATGTAGAAGAAAAGGGAACGTTCAAGTGGGCTAATGGCGAATCTGTCTTATTTACACACTGGAATTCTGAAATGCCTGGTGGGTACGGCTCTATACTGTTTGATGAGTCCAGTGCCCAGAATACTTTGCTCACTACTTTAATTTTATTTCATTCCTTAGCCCTTACTTGATGGTATAATGACTAATTGATCTCAAATATATCTGGCTGCTTTCTCAGCCATGTAGTGCTGTTGCTAACTTCCTGCTCAGTGCTGAAATGAGTTTTTAATATGAGTTTGGGAAGAAACTTTAAATTGAGATCAAGTTTCCGATTTGTGTTTGTTCTGGGAACGTCTGTGTCTGTACTACTATGGAAAAGCAATATCTGCAGGCATATTGCGCCCTGCTTGCAAGTCCTGCCTGTTCAGCCATACATCATAGTGCACTTGCTCACTGCATGTTCTGAGGTGTGTGAGATCACAGCATGCATGAAGCACCTCTGGTCCTAGAAAAAATGGAATTGTAGGGAAGGACAAGAGGCCCAAGGGAAGATTTGTGTTCAATCTTTTTTTAGTTGATATATTTGCTAGATTAATTGTGATTTCTTTATTTGCTAAGTTTTGTTAATGAAAACATTGCTATTTTTTTCTGTTCTGATAAAATTATGGGGGTGCGAGGTCATTTCATCTCTGACATGATCACATCAGAAAGGGAATGGTCATCAGCCTTCAAGGTTCTGGTGTGTTGCATTTGCCTTTCGGGAGATCCTCTGATTCATTTTAGTTTCACTGTCTAAATGTTAATTTGAATGTGTCAGGTGGAGTGGTAAGGCTATGTAGACCATGAAGCCAATACTAGGCCTATATATAGTAAGACCATTTTTGAAAATCATAGTCAAATTAGACAAATTTGAGAAACTAGCTCTAACCACATCTTCAGTTTTGGGGAAGAATATATTGGATCACAGGTTATGATGTTGTTAGAGTCAGCCACTGGAGGTGATTTGATGTGAGGCACAATTCAGTATCTCAGATGTGGATGAACCACAGATTTTTTTGCTTGGTTTTTTTCCTTCATGAATTAAAATCATAGAATCATAGAATCACAGAATAGTTTGCGTTGGAAGGGACATTTAAAGATCATCTAGTCCTACCTGCCCTGCCATTGGCAGGGACATATTGCACTAGATGAAGTGGTTCAAAGTCCCATCCAACGTGACCTCAAACATTTCCAGTGATGAGGCATCCACAACTTCTCTGGGCAACCTGTTCCAGTGTCTCACCACCCTCATAGTAAAAAAAATTCCTCGTTATGTCCAATCTAAACCTACTCTCTTTCATTTTAAAACCATTGCCCCTTGTCCTGTCACTACAGGCCCTGGTAAAAAGTCTTTCTCCATCTTCCTTATAAACCCCCGTTATGTATTGAATGGACGTGATAAGGTTCTCCAGGCTGAACAACCCCACTCCCTCAGCCTTTCTTCATAGCAGAGGTGTTCCAGCCCTCTGATGATTTTTGTGGCCCTCCTCTGGTCCTACTCTAACGTTAGAAACATTTTTGGCTCTGTACAAAGACTTAATTTCCATCAGTATAGAATATGAAGTTTTCTAAATTCTTATGACCCCCTAAACATTGCTTTTGTGCATTCCTGTTTTCAACCAGGAAGAAAGCCAGGCTGCGTTGCCATGAGGACTGGAATTGCAGGTGGATTATGGGATGTAATAAAATGTGAAGAAAAGGCGAAGTTCCTATGCAAAGTGTGGGCAGAGGGAGTGACGCTTCCACCTCTTCCTACAACAACTCCTATTCCTCGGTGTCCAGAAGGTTGGGACTCAAACAATCGTATTAGCTTCTGTTTCAAAGTAAGTATGTTGCTCATTTCTGCATTAAGGTAGTTTGTATTTACTGCACATACATGCAATAAAAATTGCTATACATATATCTTACTGTTTCATGAGCTTATTTACAGATTATATGTAGAGGTTTTGTTCCCTTCTATTGAAATGCTCATGGTTTTGTTTATTCTGTTAAAGTCTGACCTTCAGGTCTGATCTTCTGAACTTAATTTCCAATTCTTTTAAGACTGAATTTCCCATTCTTTTAACATTAAAAGTGCCTTTCTCCTAGTTGTTTTGCAGCAGATACTCATGTCAGCAATGCAGTTTGCTAACTTGGCTTAAAGACACTTATACTAAGCCTGCGTTTCACAGAGGTGAACGCTCATAAACCCTGTATTCAAAGTTTCTGTAATCCTCCCAGAACAAATTAATTGTAAATAAATTGCTTTTGGGTAGCTGATGTTTCTTGATCTTGTGATCAATATGGTCTATTTTGTCTGATTGCAAAATGCTCTCTTTAGCCTTTTTCAAGAGGAGAGCAAAAGAAAACATGGCTTGAATCTCAAGAGTTTTGTCGAGCTATAGGAGGAGATCTGGCATCCATTAATGGTAAAGAAGAACAGTATGTGATATGGCGTTCTATTGCGTGAGTATCTGTAGTGTGGTCGTCCATTTACTTTAATTAGCCTTTTGATCTTTCTGAAATATTTAATTTTAGGTGTAAGTTTTCACTTCAGTATAAGCCAGTCTGGATTCATTATCTGCATCTGTATCAAACACATAGCAAAAAAGTAGAGCTGATGAAATAGCAGAGTTGTATGACTAGCGGCAATCACTCCAGAAGCTAATGCTAAAATGAGATTGGCAAGATGTCTAGTTGAGGCTACATTTTATCATGATGTAAAAATATTTACTGTGGTTTGGCGATATTATAAAATTACCACAGATGCCAGTTGTTTTCACATAAGCACATGTACAAGATATAAATCTGGTCAATATGTTGATTGTTTGTCACTTTTATGAACTAATCAGAAAGCAGAAGCAACTTCAGAGTAATTTTTTCCTACACAGGGAATGTAAATAAGGTTAGTAAGTCCCTGAACTGTAAAAATCAGGTGTGAGATTTCTGAATGAAATCAAATACTCTTAAAAAGGTAACACTTGCCATATGACCTGAATAGACTGGGCTCAATGAACTTGTACATCCCTGTCTAACTAGGAAGCAAGACTGAAACATGGCAGCCTTGCAAAATGCTACAACCGTACTAGAATCCCAGCTATGTACTTACAGTAAGGAAGAAGTCTCAGATGCTGCATTACCACAAATTGACTCAGTAAATTCAGATAAATCAGTAAAGTGTGTCTGCTTGCAGACAAGAATTAGCTTAAGGTGCTATTTTTCCAATGTGATTCAACTGCAGCAAGTAACTTTGTGTTTGGAAACCGTAAATGCCTTTACAGAGAAGATGGAGAGTTGATAAATGGAGCAACAGTAGCTATTGAACTATTATACAAAAGTATTAAGCCACTTTATTTTCAGGAGCTGGATTGGATCTGGACATTTTCTTGGTCAGTATTTCAATCTGTCTGAGTTAAAGTGTAGTGATAACACCTAGAAGTGGTTGCATTTTAATTAATTTCCACCCTGGTTGTTATTGTTTCTAACAGCTTTAAGGATTATTTTTAAAGAAGCTTATTAACTGTTTTGAAAGATAGATTATTAAAAATATTGTAATGCCCTTATTAGTTTTGGTTTTATGTTTAAACTTCTTATAAATGGGACACTTATTTTGGGGTGGTTTTTTTTGGTTTTTTTTTTTTTTTTAGGAACAATGGCTATTACCACCAGCATTTCTGGATGGGGTTATATTACTTGAATCCTGATGATGGCTTTGTTTGGAGTGATGGATCTCCAGTGAGTGATTTAATTTTCCACAGCTGTTATTTTGCATTCCCTGTGCTTATCAAGTGTGTGTGGTGTATGTGTTTCTGTGTAATTTTATGCTTAATCATAACCCTCTACTGTATCATGCTCTTTTTAGGAAAGCTTATGAATAGCAATTTCATGGCTTGATTTTTTTGGCTAAAACATACTGATTTTAGATAAGAAAATGTGCATTGAAACAACAAGAAAATTAAATGCATGTAGACTAAAAGGATGCTATTATAAATGCAAGGATTTTTTAAGGAAAAAAAATCCATCTTTAGTATTTCTCTTCTTTACTAATTTGATCTTTATCTGAAATGGCCTACATTCCATAGAGCTGAAGGCAATTGTTTTATGTCAGTGTGACTTGACTGTACTAAGTCAAGACTTAGTAGACTAAGACATAAACCTGTAGAAAAAAAAGTGGTTTTGGAGGTGTGGGTGTATTTCATGCAAGGTTGGTCAAAATATATTGATGAGTTTACCATACAGAAAACCAAAATTGGAATTTATACAGGAAAATTAGAATAGCAGTAATATTTTTCTAAGAAAAATGTCAACATTTTTGTTGTACCTCAATGTCCTACTATTTTACTCATACAGGATATTTACTTAAATCAATATCAACATGTAGCATGCCCCATCGTTGTTATTAGATGAATTTTACAGAATTTAGGTCCTATAAAAAGTCAATATTCTTCCAAGTGCGATCAGAAACAACTGTTATCTAAGCTCCAGTCCAGTTGCAATCTGAAAAAAAGTTTGAAATGTCAGCATTTGCACAGGGAGATTCTGATTTCCTTTTATCTAAGTTTTTAAACTGTCAGTAGGAAGAAGTTGTGGGTCTGTGGTTTAATGCTGTCTCCTCCCTCTCTCCATTGTTTTCTTTCTATATAACAGAATTTCACAAAACCTTTTCTGTCATAGGTGAGGTATGAAAACTGGGGTTTTGGAGAACCCAATAATTATCAAGGAATTGAACTTTGTGCAGAGATCAGTGGTGATTCCAGCATGCTTTGGAATGACAGGCACTGTGATTATCTATATGGATGGATTTGCCAGATAAGAAAAGGTATCACTTACTCCTGTGTATTAGTAAAATCAGAAAAGATTCTCAGTTGATTTTTTCCTTAACTTTAAGAAATAAAAAATTTCAAAACCTGTTTATCAGAATAGTTCAGTGGAATGTGAAATATCTAAGTGGTATAAGGGTTTCCATGTGTTCGATGCATTTAAAGATACAGAGCCTTTGGTGCTCTGCTGGGACTTCTCACTGATCTTTCTCTATGACTTCAGAAAGGGAAATGTGATACTTGAAAAATAGGAAATGTTACTTTGAATATTCACATTCACTTTTGACTTTTCATTTAGAGAAGTTCATGCCTTCTCCAACAAATCCTATTTTGGAATTTTTTTTCTGAGTTGAGTTTCAAGTTATTAGAAAATAGTTTGCAAATCAGTTCACATACCTGAATTTTTATGTGTGAAAACTCCCTCCTTACAGCTCAGGTACTGTTTTGTCAACTAATTGAATCTGTAGTTGCAAGATGGGGCCTGGTTTTGAGATACTTTATTTTGCTTTGGCTGGGTTTCATATTCACATGTCGGTTTCTTGCTAAATGCTTTTGAGATCTGAGTTCAGATGCTTTTTATTTTCTGAAGACATCAAGACAAAATTTGTGATTTAGAGAAATCTTGAGTTCTACGCAGCGCATCTACCTAAGTTTGAGTATTTTAGAAAGTGCTTATTTAAACATTTTACCATATTCTTATATTGGGAGGGAGGGGAGCAAAATAAAGATGCTGCACTAGATTATTGACAATAAAGTATCAGCTCTGCTTTATATTGGTAAAAGAATTTCTTAGGCAGAAAATTTCTTATTAAATGCCGGTATCTGTGAGATCATAATTTAGCACAGAGACAGCATAAAGACAGAGATCTCCTGTGTTAGAAATTGTTTTGCTGAGATGCTAATGATGCCATCCAGGATGCTATCTCCATGATGCCATAGCAAAAACAAAGTGGGGAATTCTTTAGCTTGAGGTCTTCTTTTCAGAAAGGACCAGTTAATTTCTTGGGATCTTTTCCAGTGAGATTTTATCTGGGGACTTTTTTAAGATCCAGGTAGCAGTTCTTCTCAACCAGGGAAAGATGGAAAGAACCTCAATCTGTAGTAGCTAGGGCACCACGGAAGAAGATAACCCAGCCTGCATTCCTGCTGTCTCTGGTTTAAGCCAGAATTCTTGTATAAGTGACCTGGGGAAAGGAAGGAACGGGACATGCAGGACTGTCTTAATAGAATTAATGCTTTGGGACATAAGGTTTTCTGTATCCAGTGAATACCAAAAATAATTACTTAATTCAGGTAAATGTCAGGGTATTTTATAATACCTTGCACATAAGGAATAGCTTCAGGGAACAAGAATATTTATTTAAAATCAAATAGTGTACCCAAAATAAGAGATTAAGGCTATTTAGTTCCTTCTAGGTTTTGGTGTTAAATCCCTTGCTAACTGTAGAACTCAATGACAATAGAAAAACATGCCTATCAATTATGGTAAATATTTTCTCTTACAGCAGAAAGTGTACAATCATAATAAATATTTTTTCTTACAGGGGCAAGTGTAAAGCCTGAACCAACAGAATCTCCTGCACCCAGTAAGTGTTATTGCTATTACTATACGTGTGTGTGTGTTTAAAAGCATTTTTAAAATTTCACTAATGAGAATGTCTTGTATCTCAGGAACAAAGTAATTAGCTTAGCATTTATCTTACAGAGTACAAGACTACTGAGGATGGATGGATTATACATGAAGACAAACAATATTATTTCAGCACAGAGAGTGTTCCTATGGAAAAAGGTCGGGAGTTCTGCAAAAGGAACTTTGGAGACCTTGCTGTCATTGAGAATGAAAGTGAAAGAAAGTTCCTCTGGCGATATGTAAGAAAAATCATTAATACTATGGAATAAATCATCCAAAATAAGTGAGCATGGTCACAAATCCTTTTCACTCTGGTGTTCTCCCTACAAGTTTTATGGTAGTGAAATTACAGTAGCATTAAGCCAGATTAATATGAAGAACAAACTCTAGTCTTTTTCTAGATTGTTTCATAGCTGAGATGAGGACAATTTAGTTTTGTATTTTGTATAGAAATAAGCACAGTGAACATTAAACAGACCGTTATCTGCTTTTCCTGTTCAATGTGGCAGTTCCACCATGTTGCATCTATCTGCAACTGGTAACGTGCTAAGGTAAATCTTAATGCTTACTTTTAATTGATCTGTGGCTTCATTTTAGCAACAAGTCTTGTACTTGTGAGCTATGATTCTGTAAGGTGGGTGAGTTAACTGAAAGTAAAGTTTATCAACAGATAAGATAGCTTAAGTAGTGGATCAAAAGAGATACTGGCTTACATGCAACACTCAGAACATTGGCTTTTGATCTTGTCAGTGTATCTGGGATGTAGTCTATGTAGCAGCCTCTTTTTGGTCCTCAAGTTTGCTCCTTTGCCTCCTTCTTCTTGTGGGGAAAATATAATTATGCAGGAAGAACAACTTGAGGCATAGATTATGCCATGAGAAAGAGCTTTTAAATTATATTTCCTAGGTGGCTGGGGTTGTTTGCCTGTTTATACTGTATTGAGACCAACTTCTTTCAATCAGGAATGTGCTCAAAAGTCAGATTTGAACTACAGAGAACTTTTCCTGAGCTGGCTGAAGAGTGGCTGTGAGATGACACAAAGGCCTATATCAATTTATATCCAAATTGTAGGAAGGCTTGTCCCTTGCAAAAAATGTGTCAGATGATGTCCACTGCAGAGACTGTGCAAGAGGTGCTGATTTCAGTGGCTTTCAAGTAAGACTGTGAGAAGTGTTGATATAGTGACCACACCTTTTGGCCAATGGTGAAGTTTGACTGTGGACTGTCAGTTGTGAGCTGATTTAACTTAAATGTTGCAGCTAGAGAATATAGCAGTTCATATCCTCTGTCAGACATATATTACTCATTATTAACATAACAGATTTCTATGATAAAAAAAGGACATTTATACAATTTTAATCTTTACATTCTAGATCTTGAAAAATGGTAGAGAGGATTCCTATTTCATTGGTTTACAACTGAGTGTTGACCAACGGACAAGGTAGGCCAACTAGAACCATCAAGCTTGCATTGTGCTTTAAAATAAAGAAATCTACAGAGTGGAGCAAAAATAATGAAGTGCTTGAATGAAATTGTGGCCTGTCAAAGCGAATGAGAATGTTTTTGCCCTGAATTCACCCAAAGCTATCAGAAAAATTACACTGCAGATAATGTATTTTGAATTTTTATTCAGGAATTCTAGTTTCCTTTATTCCATGATTTATATTGAAAATATAAATAGATGCCCCAACTCAAAATAGGTAAGATTTTTGGTAGGTAAAACCATTCTTTTTCCCTGTCCTTAACTGTTGGGAACAGACTGTAATAAAGAGAAAAATGCAACATATTTTCTTTTTGTAGAACAGAGATAGCTGTTGCCATTATATGACTTCAGGTGCACTGTGAGGATAAGCAGGTTTTCTGTAAGCCTTTCTGGATGTCAGTATGCAGCACCATATTGATTTTTACATGTGATGTTAATTTAGGCCTGGATTCAGTTCAGTCTGGGTCTTGAAGTGCCTGGATAGATGCCTAGTAGTTCTTGGTTCTCCTCATAGTCTGCAGTAACAATGAGGAACCTCCAGAAGATAATTAGGATGTTAGGTGAACCAGATCACCTTCTGAAAATGAGGTGTCTGTGCTATTCCATTGTTTTTGTATGGACCCTAAGATGAATATGCTTTTAAGTGAAGTACCTTGTGTATGAGCATCTCTGTCACTTGCAGTCTAATAGGAACATGTCTTCTAATAAGTGTTTGGTTGCCTTGTTACGATTTTTTTCTTTATTGTTTAGTTTACGTGGATGTACAAGTTTTTCGATGTTTGTATTTTACCTTATGATAAGGCACATTGTCACAGGAATTTCCTTGTAGGTGGTTTGTCATGCCCTTTTCCTCTGCATGGGGGAAAGATCAAGCATTTTGCCAGTGTTACGAATAAAATCTCTTATCTCTGTAGTAGGCACAGGGAATGTATAACTTGGGGGAAATGGTGAGCCACTGGGCTCTCTCATGCTGAAATGATGTCTGGCTTTCACATTGGCCCGAATGGTTATTTTGAGTATTGTCCTATCAGTTGCAAAAGTGTCAGCATATTGCTTAAATGTAAACACAACTTCAACACATAGACCTACATCTTTGCGCAGAGAGGAAGGTTAGTGCAATTAGCAAAGAGGCAAATTGGTCAAAAAACCTTGTACACCTTAAGCTATGAATGGTTATATTAAACATATTGCAAAATTACTTTTTGTAGCATGGAAGCAATTCTGTTTGTATGTTAAAGAAGTGTTTTGTTGGATTGTTTTTCTTAAGCTGGATGGATGGCACTCCAGTGAATTATTTGGCATGGGCACCACATGAACCTAACTTTGCAAATAATGATGAAAACTGTGTTGTTATGTATAAGAATTTAGGTGAGTTTTGTATGTTTGTTCCTGAATTTAGTTATTTCTGTGTTTGTGTCACAACTTATTTTTCTTCTGACAGGCACCCCTTCCCCCCTTTTTTTGCTCTTTTGCAAAATGTTATAGAAGTAGACCATAGTATTATTTTCAGGACTTAACAGTTTTGTGCTCTTGTGTTTGCCTTAAGCCTAGCATGGGGAAGCTCTGATAGAGGTCTGTGGTTGTTATTGCTATACAACTGGTTTATATTTTTTATTAAAATTGGCCTAATGTGCCACTAAGAAATTGATATTTCTAGTACCTGGTTCTACACTGTTTTTAACGTTCTGTAATTACAGTGTTTATAAAGTGATATATTTATCCTGGATGCTGATATAGAATGATAATAAACTGAGAGACTCCAAGGATTTGATCTTGCCTTTCAACTAAAAGCACTTTGTATAAGAATGAGTGAAACCGATTTCCATTTAACCAGCTCTGGATGTGGTGTCATACAGTTCCCTATTTATCTTACATTCAGGATTTTGGAATGATATAAACTGTGGTTATCCAAATCCCTACATATGTGAAAGGCACAACAGTTCCATTAATTCAACTGTTCCTCCAACAACATTTTCAACTCCAAGAGGATGTCATCCAACTTGGCTTTCCTTTCATAATAAGGTACTAGAACAAATACAGTGCATGTTGGATGTTTGGCAGCATTAAATAGAAAACAGGGAATTATTTAATAATATTGTTTCTTATTAAAGTAAAATATTATTATTTTTTGCAAAGAGCTGGTTGACGCCTGCATGCTTTTTTTTGTTTGCCCATCCACTGTTTTGCAGGAAAGGTGCTTTTTTGATGCTTCTAATGAAGTGGCAGATGAACATATTCAGTTGCAGTTGACAAAAGTAATTCTCTAGTCATCTCTTCAAACCTTTTGATATGCATTTCCTAAAGAGTTTAGACAGAGTTCCTGAAGTATTGATGCTTTGACCTTGATGTTTTTTAACCAAACCATAATGCTTTGTCAGTACTGAATACATTTTGCCTTCCTTAACTTTACTAACATAGTATGCTTTGTAGAGTCAAATAAATAAACAGGCAGACTAATATCAGTCATGCATAACTTACCACTGTTAGTTGACTGTCTATAAAAAGTCAGTTTTTGCTTATTTTCTAGGGATTTCAGATCAAATCTAGTACGTGTCTTGTTAAGCAAAACACTTTCTTGAGAACTTTAATTTTATATAGAACAAGGCTCAGCACAAAAAGCTCATTTTAAGCTGAAAGTGGTTTTTTTTCAGATAAATGCATTATTTTACTGCCTTTTCTCCGTCCTGCTTTGCTTAAAGCAGTGGTTTTCAATCTGTGAGGGATATTGGAGTAAAGATAATATATAGAGAATTTGTTCATGTTTTAGTGTTACAAAATATTTGGATCTACAGAAGATGAACGTGTCACTTGGCATGCTGCACGAACAGCTTGCATGAATTTAGGAGGAAACCTGGCCACTATCCCTAATGAACAAGTGCAAGGTACTGTGTATAGTTTTGTAGCAACTAGATGAGATTACATTTAATCTTTACAGGATGGCTGTTGTATTTTTGTGAATATAGACAGGATTTGACTAATGGGTCTATGATCTGATTTTTGTCCCAAAACGTATAATTTTTAGAAATTTACAATGAAGTCTTTACCTGACTGTACCAAATCTTAATATTGTAATGTTGGCTTAGATATATATATATACACATGTATATTGTCCTGGCAGCCAAAGTAGTCCTTTTTCTGCTTACACATGATGCCAGCTGGACCCAGCAAGTTCCATTCCAAATGATGTAGTTTCACTAGGTGGCATTAACATGCTGCATGGCTTTCATATTAACTCAAGCAGAACACCTTTAGGATGAGAACTTGCTGTCTCTGGGCAGCTTGGGACAGAGGTTTGACTGCTTATACACCTACCCACAACTCACCACATAGATGTACCATTCTTTTCACTAGAGGAGCTTATTTTAATGAACCTAAGAGCTACATCCATGACTGGGGGAGATGAGCAGAGGGAAATTACTTCATGCTTGAATAAACATGGCACACATTCAAATTAAAAATTGGGGAAGATTTTGATAGATGTTAATAACACCCTCTTTTTAGAAATACTGTTTTATACTACAGTGATGAGAAAGAGATGTTGCACAACACGTACTGTTTGTGAACTCAAAAGAGCATACTGAAAAATCAACCATAGTAAAACAAGTCCGTGTTGTAGTGTGAACAATTAAATAGTTTAAATTTAGACTGCTGACATGAACTTAGTACTACTTATGTTTCCACGTGTGAAGAGATGAAGAATCAAACTTTCACTTTTCAAACATAGTTAAATTCTTCTCCAGCATAATTTCTGCAGTACAGATTTCAGGTGATTGGTTCATGCACAGGGCTTGAATTCTAGGTAAAAGAGAAATGAGCAATAAAGTTATTAGCACAAAACTATTGTTATTGCTGGCAACGTAGGCATAAAGGCTTGGGTTCCTGCTACAGTTTCTGGCAGAACAGCAATGCTAACATTTGGCAAAGAAATCTACAGGTTTCATTCCTGGAAGTGTAAGTTACATTCATTTTAAAAGACTAAAGGAAGGTGAATGGTTGATAGAGCAGACAGAAATTCATCTATTGTTTGCAGAGAAAAGTAAGCTCATAACAATGACTGTAGCAGTTGGCAAAAGCCATTATATGTTCATTTTATCACAGTGTTTGATGTATCTTGGATTAGTGGGTTGATGAATGCCAGCTGACCTAGCCTGCTCTATTTGTGAGCTAGCCATGCTAGCTAAGACACATAAGCACCTTCCTGGACTGTGCAAAGCTGTGGTAGTTAATTTACTTGTGATGAACAGTTCTGTTGAGGCTCATTTTAAGCATGTTGCTTGTGCATTCTGCTCCCCGCTAAGACAGTGCAGGCTATTGCTCAGGTTTTCCAGGGAGAGAGGAAACACTCTCGCAGTTCTATAACAGCACTACTTGTGCAGATGCACAAGTGGTAGGTGCTCAGTGGTGCTGTCTGATGTCACGGCGGGGGTAACCACTCTGGTGGGATTAACAAAAATGTATGTGATCTACACGGCTGTATATTTCTAATTCAATTGTGGGACTAGGATTTAAAAATATCTGGAGACATTTCTGTCATGCTTTTGGGAATCATCCCAGTACCAGGTTAGATACTTAGCTGAAGTATTTTGCCCAAAGCCACAGTTATATCTGGTTCCTTGTTCATTAAACTCAAAAGTCACCTCCTTTTCATCTAACCTGCTTGTGTTGTCAACAATGAAGTGTTCTGTATTTCAGAAAAAATATTTAATATCACTAATCTCAGTGAGGCCAGACATTTCAATTGTCCTTCATTAAAAGTATTTCTCTTTTTCTTTGCCTTTTTTTACTCTAGCTTTCCTCACCTTCCATATGAAAGATTTTGTTACTGATACATGGATTGGATTAAATGATATAAATCATGAACTGAGGTTCCTCTGGACAGACGGAACAGGAGTTTACTTTACAAACTGGGCCAAAGGCTTCCCATCGGGACATATGGATCTATACTCATATGATGGCCAGGTAAATAGCAATCACAAATCGTTCACTGAAATTTGATTTTAGATTGCATTTATGGATTTGTTGGGATTTGAGACATGTTACTGCTTGACTTACTACTTTCATACTTTTATACATGTCGAATATAAATCCAAATAGAGTGAATGGTTTTGAGCCCTTGTCAGTTGTTGTATTAGCTGGTGACAGGATCTGTAGAGTGCTCATATAAAGTCTGGTTTCAGATTTCAATTCTCTGTGTCCATGAAGGCTACACTGCTTCTGTGTTCACCCCGCGTTCTCTCATAGGCTCTGGTAAAGAGGATAGTGGGATTCCTGTCTCATGGCATTTTCCCCAGGAGCACACTGAATCAGCACATCCTCCTAGTCCTCTGACCACCATTGTGCCTGAACTTAGCAGGTTTCTCAGTTGGCATGTAGCTTGCAAGGGCCACTTACAAACATCCACCTCAAACAGCCATGTCTTACATAGAAGCAAATTCTGTCAGTCACATTTGCAGAAAGGACATGCTTCTATAAAAAGACAGCCATTCAGTTTTTACGAAAAAAAAAAAAAAAAAGAAAATCACTTCCCCTATTTATTTGTCATACAAACTGATCTGATAGGTCATGGAGTTCCTCTCTGTGATCTTACGTGTTTAGATAGTTCTGTTCTATGGAACTACAGCACATTATAGTACTTGCTCTATTTCTCTTGAATGCCATTTTTAATGTAGAAAACTCATTTTTAAGTATAATGTCCTTTTTCCTGTTTTTGAAAGTAGCACCTCTCAGCTTGTTATCTCTAATGGAGGGAGAAAATTTGAGAGAATTCAGATTGTAAAAGAGAAAGCATCTTTAAAATGTTACTTTGGGGAGGAACAATATATATTTTTCTCTTTTTATGAAAAGTAGTAGGATTTCTATGAAGTCTTCTGTGAAAACTTATAAAGTCCCTATTTTATAAATTTCAGATTTATTTTTAAGTTTACTTGACCTTAGCAAAAAATAAGTTATCAAAGTTAATACAAAATACCATGCAACTGTTCAGTTTGAAAGATTTAAATCTCAATGCATTTCACTCACAAATGAAGTGTTTCTCTGTGAATCTCGTCCTGGACAGCAAAACCAAATAAGTAAATAGAATAAAGTAAATATGGATGCTTCATTGCACAAAACCATTTGTACTCATGCAGTCTTTTGCATTCATCACTGTTTGTTTAATATGTGCTAACATAGGTTCTAGCTATCGTGTCCATGTCAGAGAAGTTGAAGTGTCACTGTAAGGGTGGTACTGACAGATCAATGGCTGCCTTTGGGCAGGAGCAGTTCTAATTTTGCTGTGTGTACTATTACAGCTTGCAACAATACATTTGGAGACCGATATGTCAGAAATGTTGCGTTGCCCATTGAGGGTCCAGTTTTTTTTCTGGGGCAAAGTTAACAGGTCTTTTCTACAATAGTTGATTTCACTTCTCTTGTGACATTGTCTGTGGCTTTCCTTCTCTCCATGCTGTATGTCTGGAGATATGACAATACTGGAATTTCTCTGGTCTGCTTATCCACCTCAATGTTGTGCAAGAGAGAGCAACATTAAGAAAGCTATGATGTGCAAGAGGAACAGAACCTCCACATCACAAAGCTTATGCTCTTAAATGTTACAGGGATATGAGACTAAAACTACAGCATTACTTGTGTCTGAAGATGTAAAAGGGGGACAAAAGTTTTGTATTTGCTTCTTCTAGCTATTTGTAACTGATTTTATATCTTTTTGCCTCGAGGCTGATTGTGTTGTCATGAGAAACAATCCTGTTAAGGAAGCAGGGAAGTGGGCTGATGAGAGTTGTGATAACAACAGAGGATATATATGCCAAATTAATGCAGGTACTTGTCTTTTTAGTTAAAACACAATCAAACATTATGGTTTTTCAGGGAATTGCTTGTGTGTGTGGATTTCAACATCATTTCACTTCCAATAAAGATACATCCAGAAATTGTTTTTCAGGCAGGAACGCGAGGGTCATATGTGTCAGAGGTCCAGTTAGAGTCACTACTCTCAGCTGACCCTTCCCAGTAACATCCGTGTTGCTACCTTCCTGAGCTGGAATTTGTATCTGCATCTTTGTGTTTAGTACGACCCTTGACATAATATTTGTTCCATGATTTTGCCTGTCATGTTCTGAACACATTGGCTTTCAAAACATGTTCTGGAAAATACTGGCTTGTACGTGTAACGTGAACTGTCTGGAGTGTGACTGTAACTCACCTGCACTGAACTTGAGCTAATTCACCTCCAAAAAGGAAATTTAAAAGCAATGAAAACGTGGATTTAAATATCTGATTGATTTTTAAGGACTGGTCTGTTGTGTAGTTTTTCTTTTCTCTGGCAAAAAAAATCCCTGGAAAACAACACAGTCTCTGCAAAACATTTCTTTTGATGAAAAAATATTTTATTAAAGAAATTGTGACCTAATCTAACCCTAATTCATTTCAGTAATACTATTCTGGAAGATTATACAGAATGGTCCTTTACTCCTTGTCAGAGGTTGCTTTAAGCAGCTCTTTTCCTTTCTACAGCTTTGTAATTGATTTTTACTACTGATGTTGGCTTAAAGAATAGCACATCTAACCCATGCTGATCAAAAGTCAGGGAATATGAAATCAAGAAAAAAGGCTTTTTGTTGAATTCTATTTGCAACCACAGTGAGATCATAATCCCCTTTTGAACAAGTATGTGAGTCTTTTTTCATCCTTTATTTTACAGATGCTGAGTTTCTGCCTTCTATAAGTTCATCCCCATCTAGCATTATCCGTTATGGTAACAGCAGTTATTTGTTCATCCATACCAAAATGAAATGGGAGGATGCACGGAAGAACTGCAGACGTGATCAGTTTGACCTTTCCAGCATCTTAGACCCCTACAGTCATTCGTTCCTGTGGCTAAAGATGTTGAAGTATGGGGTGCCTATGTGGATTGGTCTTAACAGTAATGTGGTAAGAACATCAAACTAATTGAACATGATGCTGTTTCTCTTATGGACAAATCAGGAACTGAAAAGTCTTACTACGTCACTTTACTTTAGCCTATTAGTTTATATCTTGGTCCTAAATACTTTTATGTGCTGTCAGATTTACAGGTAGGAATCCGTCCTCTTCCATTATTCTGATTAAATTGTATATATTACATATGTTTTTCAGACTTTTTCTGTGATATTACACTCTGTGCACTTCCAAACAAGACATTTTAGTCTAGCATCTTGAAATATTTCTTTGCATGTATGGCGTAGTTAAGATAAAATCCACATATTTTAAGATGTACAGTGGAAAGCATTTATGCTAAATAACAATACTTAATTTTCAGAAATAGAATAAGGTGCTGTTGCTATGACTTTTTCAACATTTTTGAGGCTAGTTAGCCAAATAATTAATTGGTTTACCTAATTTATTTTTATTTATTCCCCCTCTCCCAGTTCTTTGATATTTTGATACTTTCTGGATGTTAAAATACACAACTCTTTCTTCTTGGCACAGACACTTGTCCCACATTCACTCCATTTGGCTGAGTGCGTGAAAGAAATAGAAGTGAGTGAACATCCCTAAAACCCAAAAGACTCCCCTAACCTAATCAACAGGATGATTCACTGAGTTCACCAGCTTTGGTGGGAAATGATTAAGTTTTTAAATATGCTTTAAGTTAAAATAATCTACATTTCTTGAAATTTGGGTGAAACAGATAGTACAAAAGTTAGTCATCAGACTTTCATTCCTACAAAGTATTTTAAATGAAATTTTTATTAGTCCCAAATTAACATTTTTCTGAAGTTCAAAATTAATTCAGTGTCACTTACTCTGCATTTCCTTTTGCTGAAAAGCATTTGTGGCACTGCTGTATTTCTCAATGAATAGCTGCTTGTCACAACATAAATTTAAAAGTTTGAGCCATTTGTATTTATTACTGATTTCTAAAAAAAACCTTCTAGCACAAGGTGCTGCATAGACAGACATTTGACTGATGAAGGAATGGTTAATGCTTAGAATTTAATCATTCCTGTTGATTTGTTTTGTTCTTAGACCAATGGGCGTTATGAATGGATTGATAACTGGAGAATGAAGTATACTAAATGGGCTGAAGGGGAGCCAAAACAGAAAATAGGCTGTGTCTATCTAGACATTGCTGGAGCCTGGAAGACAGGGTCCTGCAATGAAAGTTACTTCTCTGTTTGCAAAAAACCTGATGGTAAGAACTTGAATCTAACCATTGTAATTAGAATGATTATCTCTTTAGAGTTCATTGTGCTGGGTGGTCTGCTGATATATACTTAGATGCTGTTTTTTATTTCAAGACCTAAATAGATGAAACTATTAAAATTTACTTGGTTGAATGGGGCTGCTTTAAAATGAGGACTAACACATACTAAGAAAGAGCTAGTATGACTGTGAATAGCCATCACATTAATAATGTTACATATATTTTGCAAAGCTTAGACTAATGTTACTCTGCTATTTATTCTGAGTTTGAGTAAGCATGCAAGACCAAAACCCTCAAAAATGAAAAGGCAGTGGATGTTAGGAAGTAGTCACATGGGTATGGTGTTGAAGGGGGAAGAGCTGAATGACCAGGCCATAAGGTGTCACAAGGAATGTTTACCCTTAAGAGCTTTCCAGGTTTTCCTTTTATAACTGAATAACAAACTACAGGTGGTATATAAATGTTTAAGGATACTTCTTCAGGCTGCCTTCTCTTATGTTTTTGACCTGAAACTCCTGTTACTGTCATCTGATAATGCCTTCTGCATTCCATGATATTAGAACACTGCCCACATGATCAAGTTCATATGGGCCCTAATTCAGCAAAGCGGTCAGGTGTGAAAATAACATTTGTGAGTAAAGTGTTGAGCTGAACTTAAGAATGTGTTAAAAGATAAAAGTATGCTTGGATTCTTTGCTAAATTAGATTTCTTGAGACTACAGTTGCAGTACTTTCTGTTCATAGATTTGGGACTTTTTTGCATTACTGTGTTGTAGTAAGCCGTATAGACTACCAAGATTACATTTTTTTTTTAAACACCTGAGTGAGTTTTCCAACATTCAGTTAGAATAACCTATTCATGATAAAAGAACATATAAGAAACTGTTTCTTTAAATTTTGTGCTTTCTTTGTTTAAATTTCTTTTTTTAAACAGTTCAAGCTCCCACAGAGCCCCCTCAGCTTCCAGGAAAGTGCCCTGAATCAGAAGGACACAAGTCTTGGATCCCTTTCCGAGGTCATTGCTACTACATTGAATCTTCATCTACAAGAAACTGGGCCCAGGCATCTTTAGAATGTCTTCGACTAGGTAAGTATCCTCCTTAAAAAAAGAGCACATCTTTCTGACTTGTTTTTCCTCTCTGTGGAAAGCTGAACATGTGCTATGTATTTTTGTGATTTCAAGGATGGTCCAAGTGTTGGACAGGACAGTTGCATCCAACTATTGCCTTGATTTGGGAGGAGATGAAAAATAGCTGCCTACATGTCTTTCATGTGGGTGGGACCAGGCATTAGAGGAGCTGTGTGGCCTGGAGTGGAGATCACAAAAGTGGAAACTCTGTCCTTTGACCCTGCTAGGAGGTAGTCAGCCTCATCCACAGCAATGACTAAATCTTATTTTAATGGCATTTTATATCTTTTGTATTCCTGATCTAATTTGCCCCTTGATTATTGCAGTTTTATGTCACTGGAATGACAGTTAGAACTCTCTAGGCTGGATAGTATATTAGTAAACTAGGGTTGTTGTGTTGTTTCATTCTTGCAACTTCCTTCTCCAGGAAAGTGATGTAAGATTCATTATGCTAGATTTCATATGTCTATAGCATTGGTGTATATAGCATTGCTGGCAATGTGACTTAGGTGTCTAACCTCCCATTAGAGTATGCAGAGATCTTGCTCATGCGGTCAGTGGAACTGAATACAGATTCATCTTCACTGGAAGTATATATTGACATTTGGTCAGGAGAATTGCACCCTAAACTCCACTGACTGGGTTGATTAGGTCTCCATGGATAATAAACCTACCAGTGAAACTGATGTCAAATATAGACACCTAGAGCTGGGTAAGAAGAATCTCACTCTTTCTGCTGGTACTCAGGTTCATTGTTGAGTTCTCATGAGCTAGTATGTTGCCATCTCTCATTTGAGAAACTAGTATTTCTGAGGGAAGGTTCAAGTTTGGTATATGTTGTTTAAATCTCATTATATTCTCCGCATCAACATTTGCATAACATTTGAATGAAGGTACTTGATAATATACTTTTAAATATAGAAAACACTCCATAATAGAAGACTTTCGCTGTAGCTCAGTCTTTAAGACTATGACAATTGTTAGTGTGAGCCATTTCCATACAGTCTTCTGAGTTCTTTTGTTGGCATAACAGATGCTCAGTCTTTGAAAGCTGCAATGTACGTTCTTAGGTATGCATAGTCAAAAGAACCTTAACAGCTGTGCACACAACAGCTGCTGTCTGTTATCTGCAGTTCTCTGCTTTAAGTGGAATGGTTATAACTTTGAATAAATAACATTTCTTTTCTTTGGAGGACTGAGTTTCTGAAACAGACTTTCAATAAGAAGAGTGGGGCAAATAAATGAAAGAGTTTTAAGGTGAAGTTTGAGAGGAATTGAATGATGATATTGCATGTGATAGCAGGTGCCTCCACTCACTGACTCAGGTTGTCCACAGCTGTCCCATATCTTTGTTGTTGGAATCTGCAGTTACCTCAGAATTGCCTTTTTCTGTTGAACTAAGATTCCTGAAAAAAGGCACTGACCATTTGTTTCAGCATATGTGGTAAAAGACTGGTGTTACGTGGAATTTAAAATTTGAATGCTAGTATACTTAAGACTTCACGTCACTGACACCCCTTTCCCTTCAAGTGCTAACCTTAATCTTTCACAGTAATTGTTAGGGCAGGCTGAATCCAACAGCCCAGCAGAAGCAAGGTTGCCATGGCTCTATGCTCCCAAGTCCAACCAGTGACAAGGCTGAAAATGTGTTCCCTGTAGGCGCACACACACATATACAACACATCTATACATACGTTCATGGCTGGCTGCACAGTAGTCAATCCCCCATGATGTCTCCCGTAGATACACACAGGGGCACACACACGTACAGATCTAGCTGGAACTCCCCTGTTCCCCCAGTAGCCATCCCCTCCTTGGTCTCACCCTTAGAGATGCACGCACACCAGCTGATTCAACAAAAGAGGAACAATTAGAAAAACATAAAGACTTTAGTGAAAAAAGAGGAACATTCCATGTTCTCTTATATTCTTCTGTCCCTGCTTGCACTCTGGGTTTTGTTTGCAGCTGGACATTTGCCAATTATATCTTACCCATAGAGGAATTCTGAACCATAGTAGAATTTATCAGTAGCTCAGCAGTGATTCAAATGACTTTTATATTTTCATTCTCTGGAACTGTGCCTTCCTTACCTGAGAAAAAATAACTTCAAAAATTGAACAGCCAAATCAAATGCCAAACACAGCTATTGCTCCGTACCTATGGACTGGATTCCAGCCCCATGCTAAAGAGAAATGAAGAGGCACTTTCTCTGGTGTTTAATGCCCCTCCATACAAAGACACGTTGCTCATTCTGTCTTCTGGCTCCATGCTGTGACTTCTTGACTTTGCTAGAGCATCATACAGAATGAATTATGGCAGAATGCCTAGTGTTGTATGTGGATAACTAACAGGGTATTACACTGACCGGGCAACAGGTGACCAAGATGATCATTCTTTCTCTGATGGTTACAAAGAGAATGTAGGAAAATAAACAAGACCTGGTTAAAGAGTTACACTAAGGACTGTGCTTCAGAAAGTCAGCAAAGTCTGTGCTGTACATGAGCTATAGAAAGGATCAGAAAACATTTAATCATTAATGTGTGAAGTTACATTGTGCACAGACTGAAGTCATGTGTACTTTTTACTAAAAACTTTTAAATTTTTTAGAGTGCTTTTGTTTTTTTTTTAAATAGTAACACATCAGTAGAAATTTATGCTAGTTACCATATTAGCCTGTTGTATTTTGCCTAGAGTTGTTTTTCAGTTATGTTGCTATTTCCCAGTGGATGGGGGAACAAACAAAATGCTAGTGCAACGTCATGGAAATGATAAGAAATGCATCAGCAACAATGCTAGAGTCCTTCATAAGATATTATCCAAAGTTAGTTTCTGTTTTGAACTTCAGACTCTGTTTAGAATTTGGCACAGATAATCAGTGGCAAAAATAAGACTGACATTTGACAGGACAATGAGAATGCTTTCCACTGTGAAACTTATGTCTCTAAGAGAGTTTTTTTTTTCTTTGTGTCTTCCAGGTGCCTCTTTGGTATCGGTTGAAGACTCAGCTGAAGCCAACTTTCTGGCATACACCATTGAACCACTTGAAGGGAAAACATCAACTTTTTGGACAGGAATGTACAGAAATGTGGATGGTAATTTCTTTACTTTTGACATCTTTTTGTTTGGTGGATAATTGTCACAAGCTGTTTGACATGGATGTTGAAAATTTCACGTTATACTTCTGTAATACATAAAAAGTGAAATTAGAAAAGGTAATATATTATCATCATAGGGGAAGCTGGTCAGTTGTAATCAAGCAGTAACCAGTAATATATAACAGAAAGATCAGGCACAGAAAGTTCATTTTAAAGCAAGAAAAATAATTCACAACAAAGTAAGGCACAAAAGTGCATATAGCAGAGTACAGACAGGACCATGCTGGGAGTTGAGCCAAACTCAGATGGTTCTTGTCAAATGTGGAGAGACCCTGGGTTGATGAGCTTGAGATACTCCAATTTTTGAGCTAGACAATAATATGGCTAACATTACCTCTAGTCTTTGGAATCACCATCCTGGAATGACCAGTCACCCATCTTTAGTTACAGCTGGCCCTCAGAACAGCTTCACTTTGAAGCTGGAATTGTTTGTGTCTTTGGAATTGTGTATCACAAGTTTTTCTATTTTCTGTCTCACTGTGAGGAAGGTAAGGTAAGAGAGAACAGGCAATAGGCTGCTTTAATTAAATCTTAAACTTGCTGATTATTGCTTTTTCATTAATACAATTAGTATTCAATTAAACAGATATTTCTGTTGTTACGATAGACCTAAAAGTTACTTCAGTCTTGTGCTGTTCAGACTAAAGGGTCCAGTATAACAATGTGAGAGGCAGGACTGTGAAATTGTTCAGGTGACTTGGGGTGGGGTTTTCTTAAGTTTTGGAAGGTTTTTTTCACAACTTCCTGCTCAACCACTTCAATGACAAACTAGTTGGGGAGAAGACAACTGTTCAATTACAGTACTTGAATCTTAACCAGGAAAAGTTTTCAGTAGAGGATGAAAGAATTTGAAGAGAGTAATGATTTATAAACATAACACATAAAGAAAAGCTGAAGTTTACTCATGTGGTTAATTGACACATAAAATGTTTTTTAAAGTGGGTCTAGAGCAGGTGCAGAACAATACAGCTCTCAGTGATCACAAACACAAGAGCTGCTTCAGCAAGTACATGTCATTATATTACTAGACAGTGATTATAGTGATTTCAGCATAACTGCATAACTAGATTTCATATCTTTGGAAAAGTGATTGTATCTAGATGCCATGCCCTGACACAAAGAGTGGCAGGCATTTAAAAAAAAAAAAAGGCAGCAAAATATAAAGACTCTTATAAGAAAACAAAACATAGCTTTCATGCTGAGTCTAAGAATTTTCTTGTTTGAGTACAATTTCAGAGTCACAAGGGGCACATTTATTCTAAATAAATAATACTATTAAAAGAAAGAAAGAAAAAAAGGAACCGGAAGGAAGAGACAGAAAGTCCCAGCATAGTTGAACAACAGTGATCACAAGATTTTTGAAGCAGATATTTAAAGAGGAAAATCGTGTGTGTAAAGTCAGTGGAAAGCAGCAGAAACTGAAAACCAAATGGAATAAAATTGGTCTTAGAAGGACTTCAGTGGGGGCTTTGAAAAAAGTAATACAAAACCTCCCTACAAATTACTGAAACAAAGGACATTCTGGTGAAGATAAATTATGTTTTGACATCAGTAATTTCTATAAACTGAATAAATAATTGACACTGCACCATTGCAATAAATTGCGGGAGATACTTCTTTAAACTTTCTTGCCTTTGTAACATGATAAGCTAGATTAGCCTGCCATTTTCCAAAAATTGATGTTGTATCATTTGCATAAAAACTTAAGGGCAACATGATGTATCAGATCAAAAATCTAAATAGTCTAGTGGCCTGTCTCCAAGAGTGGCCACAAGTAGATTTCTCAGGAAGGCAGTAAATGTGGAGCAGGTGTCAACATGGAAATGAATACTATCTTGTTTTTCCATATTCATTGTTTTTCCAATTAGGAGAATGGTTGTGGTTAGACAGCACTGCAGTGAATTTTGTCAACTGGAATGTAGGAGAACCTTCCCCTCAACAAAACGAGCACTGTGTTGAAATGTACGCAAACTCTGGGTACTGGAATAATATCTATTGCTCTTCATACAAAGGCTATGTTTGTAAAAAGCCAAAAAGTAAGTGCTGCTTTTATGAATTTGTTTTGTGTATGGAGTATGCTCCTTGTGTGCTAGTATTAGTAGATGGCAGTTACACACAGTGCACTTTAACTGGGTGTTTTGAGGTTTTATAAATGCCAAAGAATGCACATTTGCATGCCAACATAAAGACAGAATAACTCTTGTCACAAAGTAGAAGTTCTGGCCTCTGCTCAAGTCCCTTCAGAATTGTTTTAAAAAGATTGTGTTCCTATCTTAACTGTACCTAGTGTATACACTTAATAAGTTTGCCTGTTCTGTATCAATAATTGTTCAGTAATCACAATGTTAGTAATGTGCCTTGCACACACAAATTTATCATCTCATCTATTTGAAAATATGTTCCTTAGGGTATCCCCTCTGCTCAGCCCAGGGAGTACTCTTTGCTTCTTTCCCTCTGGCAGTCTCATATGCATGCATTTTCTGAGTATGAAGTAGTGTTTCTGTGAACTGAATATTTATGCATTGTGAATTAGTGAACAGTTTTGGACCTTTTGTCTCTGTGTTCTCCTGTTTTGAGAAGATGAATGAATGAAAAGCAAAGCAAATAGCATAGTCTGAATATGCTAAACTGAAAGTGTCCTGAAATAGTTGAATATGCGAATTTGACAGTAAGGACATCTACTGCATAGGTGTTCCTAAGAGCCATCCTAATAATTTCTTCCAGCATGTACTGCAATATCAAAATCTCTTACTAATGTTTACTGAGAAAAGTGAAATGCATGTAGTAGCTGAAATATGCCTACTTCCTCTACAAGACTGGAAATGAGAGAAATTCTGCTACCCTTTCTATAAATTTGCTGTCATGCAAAATTATTCTTACTTACTCAGATGCTTGTAATGATGACTGTATCTTCTACAGGAAATACTGCAGAACTGTCAGATGTAACCATCCATTCAGAATCTACTTATCTGTCTTTTTACATTGTGATTGACAAACAAAAAGGCACTTTATTTTCATTCTCTATCCAGAATAGTCATAGATGTAGGTAACAAGTGTTAAAATCAATGGCCACCCTTCCTTTTCAACCATTCAACTCACCTGTTTGTGCTTGTACTGGCATTCACCTGTTTTGATACTGAGCCATTTCAAGGAGCTGAAGCAGATGAAAGCTAGTTACTTTTTCTAGGATTAGCTTCAGCCAGTCTAGCCTCCGAAGCTGGAATGCCATGGAATCTGCCAAATGCCAGTGTCAATGCAAGGACTATATAGTTGCTCACTCAAGAACAGGACACAATTGAGTCTGACATTTCTGTCACAGGAATGCAGCTTGGCTTGGCACAGTTCTGCAAAGCTGTGATAATGCTCCCTTTGCAGAATTGAAAAAAATGTATTAAATAACTATAGGCTAATAAATGGGGTGTTAGAAGCATGATTTTACTTAGTTGCACTTGCTATGGCTTGTTATGTTTGCTGTTTTCTGAAGAGGCTGCAAACGCAAAACTGTGACTGAAATTTTCCTGTAGAATAGGTGCTATTTTCTGTTCCATTTATTGAGGTAATTTTTATCATAGTAATTTGAAATTCTGTAGCAGGTCTATTTCATGAATAATGTAACTTTATTTCGTGAGTAAGGAGGTGGTCTAAAGAACTATTCAGCAGTTCAACAGGTGCTAGTTGATTGTGCTACAAATAGTGACTAGGTATATTATGTTCATGACATCTCACTCTTCAGGAATAGCAGATTCATATCCCTAAATATACTGCTTGTTTAACATGTAGGTAGGTTTAGCATGCAGTCATCTCATATCAAAACCCAACAGTGATGTGCATAATATGCATGATCAGTGCTATACCAAAATTGGTCAGTCAGTTTTGGTGAGGAACAAGGAATAACTGTCTATGTTATTATATTCCAAAAATTTTCCAGTCAAATGAAGCAGTGCAGCCAGAGGATTATTTTCCAAATTTGCATAATGTAAATTATTCCTCCTATTCCGTGTCACATCTCTGAGACCGTTTCTTTACACTGTGCTTTTGGACATAAGATAGCATTATCTTCACAGAATCACAGTACGATTGAGGTTGGAAGGGATGTCTGGAGGTCATCTGGTCCAATCCCCTGCTCAAGCAGGGCAACCTACAGCCAGGTGCCCAGGACCATGTCCAGATGGGTTTTGAGTATCTCCATGCACAGAGACTCCACAACCTCCCTGGACAACCTGTGCCAGTGCTTAGTCATGCTCACAGTGAAAAAGTGTTTCCTGATGTTCAGAGGAAACCTCCTGTGTTTCCGCTGGTGCTCATCGTCTCTGGTCCTGTCACTGTGCGCCACTGAGAAAAGCCTGGCTCCATCATCTTTACACTCTCCTTTCAGATACTTGTATACATTGATAAGATCCTCGTGAACCTTCTCTTCGAGGCTAAACAGTGCCAGATCTTTCAGCCTTTCCTCACATTAAGAGATGCTCAAGTCACTTCATCATCTTATTGGCCCTTTGCTGGACTCCCTCCAGCAGCGCTCTCATTCTCTTGTACTGGGGAGTCCAGAACTGGACACAACATGTCAGGTAGCAAACATGCAATGCCTCCAGAAAGCACTTCATCTTAAATGATGGCCCACTTTTCCCAGCAAGCCAGATTTCGTGGACCAGATATTAAATTTTAAATGAGCTACAAATATTTTAATTTGGATGTGGTATGTGCTAAAACACTTTGGAGTTCATGAGTGATTCCAATTGTCTATGTATGTAGGGAATTAGTCTTTTGACAAACCAAATTTGTTACATTTGCTATGTTTATGTAAGATAACAAGTACTGCAAGAATTTGTAATTATATTGAGGATTGTGTTTGATCATCTCTGTCTTGAAGATGCTGTGTAGATTTTCTTGTGGTTTTACACTGATGTCAGCATCTGTCTCCATGGAGCTCTTTGATGTTTCCTCTTTTCTGCTAGGCTATGTAAATAACTACATGTGAGACCAGAATACAATAGACCATTGTGCTATGGCTTTTGATAGGTGTATATAGCTTTGTATGGACTAAACCCAAGCGTTTTCAGTATTTAGTGGTATGTATTACAATATATTTCTCTGAATATAATTGTCAGTATGTTCCAAATATAGAAATAAATAATAAATAATATAGAAATAAATAACAGAATAATGCAATAACATAATTATTTTTCAATGTTTTGAAATGCCAGCAACCGAAATGCCACCAGAAGCTGAAATGCCACCAGCTGAAATGCCTACAAAGGGTAAAAACATTGTCTTTCAAGTACACAAAAACTAGTCCTGTGTAAGATCATAAACAGAACAAATCATATTCTGTATTATCTGTCCTACATTTTCTGACATACTTGAGTACCATATCTGTTTCCTAGGAGCATATTATTTACTAGTAGAATACAATATACTCCATTCAGTGTCCAAATGCAGTTTTAAAAAAATAATAATTTGTGATAGAGCATGCAATGTTAGCATTTTAAAATCAATTAATTTTATGTTGCTACCTTTGTTTCTCATTATTTTGAAACAAATGGAACACTTTTCCCTAAACCATCATGCTTTCTAAATAGTTTCCAGTAATCAGACAAAGAGTATGTAGCGTCCTCTTGATTTCTTTGTGTTTGTTTTCAGCAATGACAAAGGACGAGAAGGCTCCTACACTGAACCATGGTAAAACAGGAGTTGTAGTTATTGTTGTCATCCTCATCCTAATGGGAAGTGGCCTTGCAGGCTATCTCTTCTACAAAAGAAGAAAGAATCGCTTGTCAACAAATGACAGCTTTGAGAACAATTTGTATTTTAATAGTGATGCAGTTCCTGGAACTAGTGACACAAAGGATCTTGTGACCAACATAGAACAGAATGAACATGCGACACTGTAATGTAATAAAATGAAATGTAATGTAATATGTAATGTAAAATGTAATGTAATAAAATGAAATGTGCCTTGTTTTAATAAAATTATGCAATTAGAATTAAGCCAAAGCTACTTTCTCATGTGCAAATACTGTAGCAGCCAGTTTCAGTGTGTGCGTAATGCTATACACAGCAGTTACTTTTATTTTCTAACCATTGTATAATGTGTAAGATTTCAGAACTCAACGATTTGATGACCCACACTGGTGAGTGCAGGTCTTAAGAAAAGAGATGATATTGACTAATTATTAAATGGAACAATAGAAATGGATGCAATAAAGGAAGTAAAATGTAGAGAGATCCACTTAAGAAAGCTCCCAAGATTTGAAGTTTCTGCACCAGAGTTATTTCAAACCATGCTAATGCACAGATTCCGCAAGCTATTCAGCAAACATCTCTAATTCTACCATCTTTCAAGTATTCCTAGGGACTTAACTACAGGGGTAGTTGCTAGATGACAAGTCTGTATGTAGGCACATCCTCTTTGAACCACGTGGGGAAAAAATCCTTTTATGGTATAATTTCAGTTCCCACAATTTCACACAACACAGAGAACCAAGTATGTAGTTCTTGTAGTTTATGTATTCTAGGATTTAATCGGGTAAAATCTAGGTGCAGGCCTGTGGAATGGGAAAGTGTGGTTGGCGTTAACTGCCAGTGTTCTGGCTGGCCACAAGTGGGTTTGTCTGGGAGAGGTGATGAAGGTCACGGCAAAACTTCCTTCTTATCAGGACAACAGTTACTGAGGAGCGGGAGGAACATTACCTACACATGTTCTGAAAGTTTACAGGAGCACTGGATAGCTGTTATGGTGATCACATATTGGTACTGCTCTCCTACTGCCTCTCAATAAGTACCATAGGTTTGTGGGGTGTGTGCTGGAAGTCAAGAACAATTTATCTTTACCAACCTATTAGTTACTACTGATTTTAATTCCTTTCTAAAATGGCTAGACCAGTTACCATTTATGGAAGTCTTAGATTCCCCAATGTGGAGCTTATATTCCTAATTTTTGTAAATCTTGTAAAATGTAATTCATGCATGATTCCTCACTTGCATACAAAGGTTTGCAAGGTTTGGTTTTGTGGTTTCAGATTTTGTTCTGTGAAATAAATAGTAACTAGCTTTGATTTTTAAAATAGTTTTTCATTTTGTAGTCTTGTATATATAAGACACTAACAGGATAAAGTTAAAAAGGAGATGATAAAACCATGGAGACACTCCATCCAAAGTTGCGATCAAGTAATATATTGACTATATTTTCCTGAATCGGTCCCAGGATTGTCTGCTCAAAAGCAAGAAAAAAATGTCAGCTGAGTGATTTCTTAAAAATCTTGAATTACATATGCGTGTAGGTAAGATGGGGAAATTAATCCTGGGACTCCTTTTCTCTGGCTCTGCTCCCTTTCTCCCAGTTATTTCCTTGCCTCTGTTCCTACTGCTCTTTCCATTTTTAATGCACAGTTGTTTGAGCATGTCTTTTCAAGGAGTAGTACCTCTAATGGTTCTTCATGCCACCTGATGTGGCTTACGCCAGAAACCTCCCGACTGACTGATTCATGATGTTAAGGATGACACCGTTTCAATTATATGGAGAAGTGGTGCCAGCTAGAAAGGTATGTGAAAGGGACAGTGAACAGTCAAGAGGCCGAGATTGGAATCTCAGCCTCACTGCACTGGCTATTGTGCAAACAACAAACAAGTGCAGTTTGTACCCAAAAGAAGTTCAGTCCTGTTCTGGGCGACTGCACAATCTTAAGGCAGTATCTGCACAGCGAGTGATTCTTCCAGATAACTTTTTATCACATGTATCACATATGAAAATGTATGATTGGAAAGAAAAGAAAGATTGAGGGGATGTCTCATTTCTGGTGCTTTGCCATACTTATCAGGTACATCTCTACAGCTAAAAAGTGTCAGGGAGAGAATCCAGGTACTACAGCCTGGATGGTCTTGAACTCATTCACCCATTTATACTGCCTGAAATCCAGCATCATCTTTGAGTTGAAGACAATTAAAAATGCCATGCTAGTTAATAGCTGGCAGTTGGTGTAGCTGCTTCTGTGAAATGCTGTGTCTGTTCTGCTCTTCTGTTCAAATGGGTACAGAAAAAATAGAGGATCCAAATCAGCAGCTCTACTCTAAAGATGGATCTACTTGGCCTGCTCATTTTAGAAAAAGCATGAGTGAAAAAGATTTGAAAGATTTTCAGAAGAGGAAATTTAAATTTACTGTCCCATCTATTGCAATACAATGGGATTGAAGCAAATTTCCCATTAAAAAGAGCAAACATGGAAGCAGTGGCATTTACAGGACAGGAAATCATTACGGTTCCATGTAGTAAGCTGAAGATGAGCACTGATACTTTATACACAAACTCTAATAGGAATTTTTGAATGGAAGGTAGAGAAACAAACAAGCTTGAACACTTTAAACAATACCTCATTAATATAAGAGTAAATTGAAGTCTTTTACCTAGGGAGTTGTAATTATAAAAAGTCAGATTTCTTGTTTTTTTGTTTTGGTGGTGTTTGGGTTTGGTTGTTTGGGTTTTTTTGGTTGTTTGGGGTTTTTTTGTTGTTCCCCCCCCTTCCCCCCCCCCCCAGCTAGTACCTTTCAGTGATGGCAACCAATTTATTAGACTGTCTGAATACAGAGTCCAGTCCCAGGTTTTTAACATCATATTTCCTTTGGTCATACTTGTGACAATAATGATCATATAATTTCAAGAAAAATTGAGAGAGTAGTTTCCAAACTAGTATTCTCTTTCCACACCCTCATGTTAATTCCATCTTCTCTGGACTGAGTTGTTGTGTAATGGTTTTACCAAACATCATTTGGTGATCTGGCATTATGTCCTCTTTTTCTGCTGCCAAGCTGCAATGCTCCTGACAAGTGATTGACTACATCAAAAAAGTTTTGAAGATTGGGCTGGGGAAATTATACATGCTGCTCTATTTGACTGAAAAAAAGCAGCGTGTCTTCTTGGAAATTATTCATATTCATATGGATGTAATATAATTTGTTACTTAATGTATTCTGATCCTTCACCAATTCTTTCAGCCATTTTCTACTGCCGGCTGCTATTGCTGTCGGGATCGGTCAGTTGCCTTAGAACCCTCCTGTTGCTCTTGTGATCTCTTATTTTGTCTCCTGAGTAGATGTCACTACTTAGGGGAGGTTTCAGGCTGTATGCTGCATAAATATACATTCACAGAGGAATTGGGATCTCGCTTTTCTGAATATTCTTGCTATAAAACCAAGGAAAATAGTTTCTTGATAAACAAGATGAAACATAAGTGATGGATAGAAAAGCAAAGGAAATTTTTAACTGATCACTAGTAATTCATATCCATAATCCTCTGATTCTGCCAAGATTTCTTACGTTTAATCTTGTTGGTTTAGATAAATGAAAGAAAAAATAACATTGACTATGTGGCATGAAAATATAGCATGAAAGCACGAGGTGCCTTATGTTGCTCTTTCAGTATGTTTTGGGCCTGTCTAGAGAAATGGAAAGCTTGTTCAGTCTCTGCATTTTTTTTTAGGCTAGAATGTGTCTACTGAGGTTTAGAGCATGTCTTTTTTAAAAAAAAAAAAAAAGTTTTCAATTAGAAACTGCAATTGTGCTATATGTGGGGATTCTGGGTTGAAATCTTATATCAAGTTATAGCAGGCTAAATGATCACAAAATTCCTTTCAGATTTTAATACCAGTGTTTTTTTGAAAATGAATTATTTAACTTCTGTAGGGAAGCATCTGGCTGAACCTGGATGGACTCACCCATGCATTTCCGCCGGCAGCTGAGGAATGACTTGATGGCAATATTCGATAGCGTGTAAAGGTTTGTCTCTGCACATTGCTACGTTTCTTGATGCCCTTGCGCTTAATTTTCATTTCCCCTTTTCTCCAGAAGAGTTCAGACTTCAGAGAAAAGGTGGCGAATCTGCACACTGTGAGTGTAACTTCCTGCCCACGAGCAGAGATTGCCAAAGGAACAATGCTGAGTCAACACAAAACCCAGCAGCCTTTCTTCCTCGCCACTTCTAAACTGTCAGGCTGTGCCTTGCCAAGTGGAAGATGCTGGAGTGCATCTTTGCAATCTTCTGATTTTCTTTCCCACTTTGTGGGCTGTGATGGGGTCTGCTCAGACAAACATACAAACACTAAGGTGAAGCTGACCTTAGTATGTTTTGCTCTTTTTCAGCCTCTCTCAGCAGATCATCAATAACAGTCCTTCACCAAACACTGATCTTTCTTCAGAACAGAACTAGTTTCTTTTTTCCTGTTGTAATTGTACTTGTTGCCTCCCGGTAGCTTTGGAGATGCTGAGATGTTGTATACAGCAGAACGACAAGACACTACATTCCTCCTGCCTAAATAATAAATAAGAATATTTTCCCGTCTGCACATCTGGAGCTCCTGAACAAGGAAGCATGGAAAGTTGGAAACTTGAGGTTGCAGAGTCAAGCATTCCTATGTTGGGGAATACCAGAACGCCTTACTTCAGACTCAGTGCAGCCATCCTTGCATATGCATCATACTTACTGAGTAATTGACCATCTGCTGCTTTGTTGAGGCAGCCCTCTCTTTTCTCCCACTTTCCTCAGGTCTCAGTGTCTTTCTCAGGCTCCCATTCTTTCCATGTTTTTGGTCTAGCTGTACCTGCTGGCCTTCAGGTCCCACTATTTTCTCTTACTGTTGTAATTCTTGTTCTGCTGTAATTCCTTGTGTACCTTTTTAGACCTAGTGAGTTGTCCATCTGCATCTGAGTCAGAACAATAGAAGCAGAATCCCACATCTTCATGTAGGTGTCCAGGGTTTTCATTGCCTGCAACAGCAGAAATTTTAAGCAAAAGACCCTAAAGAGTATTTGCTGCAAATACAATATTGGGGAAGTTATCCCAAACCAGCCTCTCCTGAAGATATGGGAACTGAAATTTTTCAAAGGCCATAAGCAAAAGGGATGTAAAAATTCCACAGGAGAGCCTTTTCTCTTCCCTACCCTCTACGTTTTTCTAATTCTTTTACCTATCATGAAGGAGAAAGCTTTTTCAAAGTAAACATCAGAATTTTGTCAGAATGCCTGAAGGGTGTGCACTTTAAGGGGTGCAAACTTCTACAGACTAGCGGGATGAAAAATGTGGCAGTATTTCTTATCAGTTTAGTTTTCCTCTCTAGCAATAATTGAAAATCCACTGTTCTCCAATTACAGGTTCTCTTCTTCCTAGAATTGTGTGGTTGCTTTTCAGAATTTCTTCAGCTGTTGCTGTCAGTTTGGGTACATTGCTCCTGCATGTAGTCAGGAATGGAACAAAAGAAGGGACAGGTGCCTTCTGAAGAACACAGCTCCTATTTTATGCAGCTTTTCTCTTTTCTGTGGAACTGCAGACATGGGAAATTGTGGTTCCCTCTGATTCCAAGGTCATAGTTACTTGATTTGCATGGTGTCCCAGGCAATTTTTCACAGTACTGCCTTGCACTTTGGCTTTTCTTAAATAATTTATTGATACAGACAAATCTTCCTCTTGTGTTTTACCTTTTCCCTTTATTTCTGGTATAGAGACATGCATGTCACATTTTCATAAAAATAACGATCCTGATTTTTTGTAAGGTATGTCTCCAAAAATCCTCACTAAAATATTACTTCTTAGATCTCATACTTCCATGAAAGAGAAAACTTTTATCAGTAGAAAAACTAGCTTAGAAAGCAAAGTTTATTCATTAATGTATTATTTCAAAATTACTCATGTGACATGATACAGTTCCTTATTTGCAGCTCAGAACTTCCCTGTATCTGTCGGGTCTTAAAAACCAAAAAGGATTTGCTAATCCAGTTCAGTGCAGAAGAGTTTTCCTGCAAGGCACAGATTTGGTCTTCAGCATCAATTTCAGGTGAAGGGGAGAAGGGACTGAAACATTTGGCAATGGCTGTTTACCTGCTCCTGATTTTTCTCTTTTCCTTTGGTACATCTCTTCAAATGTCTGGTAAGTCTTGGTCCTCTGCTGCGTATGGAGGTTTGCAAGTTGTTTCTCATGCTTTCCTGATGTCCTCCTTGGTGGACAGTGAGTTTAGATCTAGTCACAGCATGTAATTTGAAACAGTTTTATTCAGCTCTTAAACTTGGTGGTATCTGTATAGGCATTCTGCTTCCTTAACCTGGTTTTCAAAGTGGTGTATGAGTGAAAGAAATATGCCAACAGATGCGGGCATAACCTAGACAGTGTTGATACTGGAAAATCAGCCAGCTGAATGCAGACAAAAGTTGATCCAAAATTACTCCATTGGAGGTTAGAACAGCTCAGAAGTACAGGGCAGTGAACTCTCAGCATGCACGGAACCACTGTCTGATGTGTGCTTTGAGTTTCTTAGACAGCCCATACAGAGTATGGCATACTGATCGTTGAGTATTGGAGTCCTGTTTCCAAGCTGACAGCTTTAGGAAGGGCCTTAAAAGCTTCTGTCTGTTAGATTTCAGACATTGCTACTGCTGAGAGGAAAACAAATGATGCTGTGTCTGCAGCTCTTTCCTGCAGGAAGCTCCCAGCTAGAGAACTGCAGGAGACTGGTGCTATCACTTGAATGGCAGCAGGGACTAGCCAACACTGATCTAATCCACTACAGGAGAATTTCTTCTGTTTGTGTTTTTGGGCGAGACCACGCTGGCTCTAACCCAGCCTCTGCTAACCTTCTCAAGAACCACTGCGACAGGAGAGCTGTGCCAGGGGAAATGCCATCTGGCTTGTTCAGGTCTGCAGCCTTTCAGAGAAACATCACTGAGGCTGCTTGACCACTACCTGGCAGCTCTGGGATGGCGGGGGATCATGAAGCCCCATTTAACAATCCCACCCCTGGCAAGAAACCTTGGGTGGCAGTAAAGCTCAATGGCAGAGCAGAGCTATTTGGATGATGTTGCTGTCGCGTAGCGGGGACCTAAGGGACGCAAGGCAAGCTGCAAAAATGGTCAAGGTTTGGAGCAGGCTGAAGTTGCGCCCCTTTTTTGAAGCTGGTCTTAAGAAACAAAACCCTGTTGTGCAGTGTCTCACATTTCTATTTACAAGTGTAGCTATTAATGGCACTTAGGATACTTACTTAGCTTAACTGTGCTCAGAACTGAAGTGATGATGCTGCAAGTTGTGGCTTCCCTCCTTAGAAACTCACAAGTTGAACTCTGTGAAGAAATGACTTTTTGCACAGTTGCCAAAAACTTCCAAAATAATTAACCAAAAATAAGAAATACCCCACTTGCTTGATGAGCTGAAAACCACAATGTCATTCTCGGCCAAATACAAAAATGGTTGAATTTTGAGTATGTATGTAAACCATTTTTGATAGCTCTAAAGCAAAAAGTCCTTTTACTTGCAAAATTGACGCCTGTTTAATATGCTGCATGGTGGCGGAACTTTGAAGAACTCATGAAATTTAATAAAGGTCATTTTTGAATGGCATTTTGAGAACAGTGTGCTTTAAGGACGGATGTGAAGAAGAGCAATTTCTCTTGAAAGACCTATATTTTCAGCTTCTGTGTTGCTTGCATCTTAAGAACATTTTGATGAATATCCTTCATACTGATGATTAACCTCCTCTGATTTCTTTCTCTATGGACTCCATATGTTCAATTTTTTGTTGTAGCAGACTGTCAAATAGCAACTAACTGACTTGTCTCCTACAAAATCTCTCCTCAGATGTTTGCGTTCTCATTTTGTTTTATAGATAGCGGAATATTTTCAATCTACAATGAAGACAGCAAGCTTTGCGCCCAAGCTCAAAACTCTAGCTCGGTCATAACTACCACTTGTGATGAGCACAACGAGTTTCAAAAGTTCAGGTGGGTCTCTGCCATGCAGCTGCTGAGCATGGCCCTCAAGCTGTGCCTGGGAGTGCTCACCAAGGACGACGAGGCTGCCATCATGTTGGAATCCTGTAACAGGACGAATGAACTCCAGTGGTGGGAATGTAGAAATGAGACGCTCGCAACCTACAGCAAGGATTTATTTTTCAACTATGGCAAAGGGAAGGGGAAGAAAATCAGGTTGTCCAAAGGGTCAGGCAAAGGGAGCAGGTGGAAAATCCATGGAACTGCAGACAGCCTGTGCTCTCAGCGCTATGAGGGTGAGTACTGAAAATTAGTCTCTATTTCTAGGTAACTTGACTGCCCCTATTTACAAAGCATTCCGCTGCCTGCTTGTCATGCAGCAACCCTTTTCTTACAGTGATGTCAGTAGGGGAGCTAACCACAAACAGGGTATAGAAATACAAGGCAAATATGACTACATATTTGTGTAACTCAGAAAGTGCAATTCTTTCAAATGATAGAATAAAATGACAAAGGCCTATGATGTAATCATAAGGGATAATGGGAATTTTGTTTGTACAACAAGAGCAGGAGGAAATCTATGACTGTTTCAAAATATGTCTGATCAATTTGTAGAATAAATGGTGATTGTGTCATATTTAAATATTTATTGTTGCTATTACTTGGTTTGACCATGTGCTATTTCTAAGAAGTTAATTTCTAGTTTACATAGACGTAATCCACTTTTAATAGCGTTTACCTGGTGTATCCCAGGCCCAGCAAGAAGAAAAAGTAGGAAAAAGCAAAAGGAAAAACAGTGCTTAATTGTTCAGGATGCAATAAGTCCTAACACCCTGACAAAGGAACACTGGAGAGTCAGATCTCCTTTTCCTGCATTATTATCCCTCTTGGATTAGGTAGAGTGGGCATCCAGGCTCAAGTGTTCAACCTCCTTTCTACTGTGACACTGGTAAGGTGGGAGGTTAAATAACAAGGGATGAAATTTTTGCTGTGCCCCACAGCAGGTCCAGATGGAATGAAGTTTGTCATAATTTTGTTCAGATAGCAGCAAATTAGACTGCATAGAGATGGGAGGGTCACTTTCCAGCAGAGTCACTTGCAAATTTGGGATATAACTTCCTCTTATGAAGACTAATAAAAATATTCTGATATCTTCTTTCCAAGCCTCTTTAACCATATGGGGAAAAAAAAAAAAAAGAACCTAAACATCATCCACTGACAGGAGTATGTATGCAATGGGAGCAGCTGAGTCACGAGCACCTCTGACACAGTAGTCCAGATAGAAATGAAAAGAAAAAGATAGACAGAAGTTAGTCTGAGGGCCAATTAAGGGTTTTTCGAGAGTCTTAATTCTGAATATCTTGCCATAGTCATACCTGATTGGCACAACAGCCTTGGAAGGCTTTGTGGTAATGAAGTACTGATGTGTTGAGCTCTTGCACAACTCAACTGTGTCCATGGGGAGCTGGCTATGAGCAGACACTGTGGTGAACATCTGATACCAACTGACCAACTGATACCGATCTATGTTTCTCTCTGTAGATATCTATACACTGGGAGGAAATGCCTTTGGTGCACCTTGTGTGTTCCCTTTTAAGCTCAAAGGTAAATGGTACGCTGAGTGCATCCCTCGGAGTGATGATGCAGGCTCTCTCTGGTGTGCAACTTCTTCAGATTTCGATAAAGACCAATTTTTTGGCAATTGTCCACTAAAAGGTAATTTATTCATAAAGATTTCAGGAAAGGCATTAAGCAAATTTTCTTCCACTCTCATGGTCAAAATCTCCTTGGGATGTGGAAGTAGCATTGGACAGCGAGCTGGATTCTGGCCAGCCTAGTTCACTGGTGAACGATGCAATGATAAAATGAGGTATCTGCTCTTCACTCTCACTGTTTCTCCAGCAGAGATGAGTAGTGGTCCTAGAGTCCTACATATGGGGAGTATTCTGTGGGTGGTGACTGGGACTGGTGGAAAAAGGAAGAGAAAACCGCTAGCACCAGGTGAGAAGAAAGTCAGGGCAAATGGAAGGCAGAAAGAAGTGCAATGGATGAGGAAGGTGAGACACAGGGAAGCAGGACAGTTGTGTATCATGGGATGGAGCAGAGAACAGGAGAGCTGCAGTGAATGGAAGGGTGGAGGGACACGGGCAGTGACCTTCACCTGCCTTTGGTGCTCCAGTGCTCCTTACACCTACAAATCATCCAACACAGCTTTCCAATAACTCCAGTACAAATTCCTTACCCCTTCACCCCCAATTCACATCTGGTTGATAGGAAATGATCATTTCTGTCATGTTGAGAGGTCTGGGAGAGCGTAAGAGGGGTCCCAAGGTAAGAAATGGGTGTGGAGACCAAAATTTTCTGTATGGGGAATAGAGAAATGCGTGTGTACATGTAGAATATATCAGTAAGTGGGTTAATGTAGAGTAAACTGTGAGAGAAGTAGATGAGTCATATAAATAAAAAGGAACAGTGTCAGTGTAGAAAAACTCAGGTTTGTAAGGAGAAATAATTCCTTATGTCATTAATGTATTATTAATATTGAAAAAGGTGTATTTAAGTGGGGCAAACTATATGTAAAAAATTAGCAAATCATACAGTTAGATAGTTTTAGTCTGCAATGAAGATTTTATTTCCTGTGTTAGCAAGTATGACTATCTTGTCAAGTTGCTGTTATGTTTTATAGACACCATCCACAACAACCTTTGGAAAACAAATCCTGTGACAGAAACTCACTATCAGATAAACTCAGAATCACTTTTGACATGGCACCAAGCAAGAAAAAGCTGCCAGCAGCAGAATGCAGAATTATTAAGTATCACAGACCTTCATGAAGAAATGTATTTATTAGGTAAAGTAAAAAAAAAAAAAACCAAGTTAATGCATATGTTTAAAATGTACGTCAGCTCCAAGAGCTTTAACATGGTTACTTGTATTTACCTTGTGCAAATAGGTGTTAGTGACATTCTTAAAAAAGCTTGTCCCTTTCTCACAAAAAATGTATTAAAATAGTGGAAAAAATCTAACCTATGTTAAGAAAAAGATATCTACTATGACACTTTTTCCATGCTTTAAAATTTTATTTCAAGTTTTATTGAATAACTTACAAAATCAGAGGCATTTAATAACTTGACTGTTTCTTTCGACCATTTAGGGCTTACTAGTGACCTGGGTGTCAATGCAAAGCTCTGGACTGGTCTTTTCAGTGCACTTGACAGTGGCTGGCAATGGATTGGGGGCAGTCCTTTCAGATACCTAAACTGGGCTCCAGGTAAGTGCACTTTTCTGAAACGATGATCAGCATCTGGGCCAAAATTCTCTTCTCTTCCCCAAATTCCTGTTACCGAATTCCTTTGGTTTCATAGAATTTTCACAGATTATGGGGATTATGGGGAAGGTAGGATAGTACAGTAATAGGGATCACACCCGAGGTGGATCATCATTAATTCTGAATTTCCCAGAGAAAGCAGATAGCTCATCCAAGAAAATGGTTAAAACCAAATATGTACACCTCCTTCTATTTTTTTTTCCATCCACAATTTTCTCATCAGACATATTATTCAATCCAAACAAAAAAACCTCATGAAAAATGATATAAAGAGAATTTAAAGAAAAGAGAAAAAAATTAAAGAGAAACATTACAGTAAAAATACTTTCAATTGTTCTCAGTTACTGCTTATGAAATTTATCTGATGTACTTTATCTTAATAAGTTTCCACTCTTTTCTTAGGATCTAAGTCACCATCTTGCATGTTGCCATGTTAGGTATTTTCACAATAGTTGTTGTGACTACAGGGAAATCCAAAGGGCAAGCACTCCCATGGAATTAAATACACATTTCATGTCCACTGTCCAACTGTAAAGGATGTTGAGTTGTTTCCAATACTACCACCCCCTAAGGAATTGTCTTAGATGAACTTTTATAAAGCTTTTTTCTGCATACTGCCATACTTCAAATACACTGAATTTCTTCTTAAGCAGTGCATGGGAGAAAAGGAGCAAGTCTCATGTTTGAAATCTCAGCCCTCTCGACCATCCCAGTGGTGCTCCCTTGTCACCTCTCCTGGGAATTATCACTCTGAAGAATAATACGCCAGTGGCTTTGCAGTTCCAAAAGACCTGCACCTTCCCTCCTGTGATGAGGTGAAAATTTTCAATGTTAACAGAGACATTCTGTGCCTCTTTCCTAAAGGAAACCCATCTGTGGAATCTGGAAAAATATGTGGGACCTTCCAAGGTAGGAATGGCAAATGGGAAAACCAGGTGTGTGATCGGAAACTGGGATATATCTGCCAAAAGAGAAACTCCTCCTTAGATTCCTCCATTATTGCCTCAGGTAAGCTGGTCAAAAAATAAGGCTATTTTTCCAGTGAGTGAGAAATACTGGGAGAATGCCATATATGAAATAAGAATATATTGTCAAAACAAAAGGATTACACTTGTTGACCTGGGTCAAATATGGAGAAAACTTTAATTTTCTGGCTCATTTTAAAGTTGATGTCTAGATGTTGTTCATCATTTTGAAAAGATCCCAGGGTACTAAAGGTGGCAGGATTATGTGTTTAGTCATGTTATCCAGACCACGAAATACTGAGGAATATCCTGTGCTCTGAAAAATACACTGAAGATGTGTCCTGCTAAAAGATGTGAGCCAGAGTTCATGCTCCCCCTGCTCTCTCTGACCCTTTTTGTTCTATTCTGAAAGGAAAAATTCAGAATATGGGGCTGGCACCTTTTCCCAATTGAGTTCCTTCTCCACCTGAGGCAGACTAGGTCTTATCTATGTAAAGGAAAAGGTGTGCAGTTACTTCACCTGGGAATTCCCAGCATGCAACTAACTCTATAGTAACTCCCTCAACTACATATATACTAGTGTTTAAGATTATTCTCTGGCTCAGGGGATGAATGGCACATCATAGCTGGTATTCTGTACTTTCTGGCAGCATCCAGACAGCTCACTGGGAATGGTTTATGATCCATGCTAACCTCCAAACCATGCCTGGATGTTGTTTAAGGGAATGCAAGTTTGCACAGGTCAAAACCATGTCCAGGGAGCATTGACCAATGTGGCTGATCACACGCCAATGCCAGGCACACATCGTGCCCTCTTCAGTTCACTACATAGGTGCAGACCGTGTGAACCTTCAAAGCAATGGAAATTGGCTGGCCATTCTAAATTCACACCAAGAAATAGCTGCTGAACAAAGTGCCCGGCATTTCTGTGCAGCTGGGATTTCTGACATGTCTGGTATAACATAAATGTGTCTGGGCTCTCTGTTACATGATTTGGGCTGTGCAGGAGCTCCAACTGGCTCCCGAGCACCTGGTGTTTCCAGTGAAAAAATGTACAAAAATCTCCAAAATTCAGCAAGATAAAGTCCCTGTGTGGGAAAAGAGGTTCTCTTCTGGAAAACATGGCTGTACTCAGAGCCTTGCTGAGGGGGATTTAGCATGGAGTTGTGCCCTGCAAGTTTGCATACCAAATTACTTAGTATTTATTTAATCCTGTAAAGGAGGTTTTTGGTAGCTCCCAGCACAACTGGGATGGAAAAAACTGTTTTGATTCTTTGTGATCCTCAGACTTGTGCTTCTCTCCTCTGCCAGTATGTGCTCCAATATTTCAAATTCATGTCACTACACGTCATTTTCTTTTAGGTTAAAAGAAAGTGCTGAACAGGACTGCTCATTAGTTGTTTGAAATATTTTTTTTAGGTGACTTAAAGCCTTTTAAATGCCCCAGGCAATGGGTGGTCTATGCAGGTCATTGTTATAGAATTTACAGAACACCCAAAATATGGAAAGAAGCCCAGTCTTCCTGTAGGAAAGAAGATGGAGAGCTGGCGAGTATTCATAATATTGAGGAGTACAGTTTTACAGTGTCTCAGCTTGGGTACAGTGAGTATTCCTGCAGGTCACTTTTTTATCTGGAATTATACTGTTGCTATTATTCATTTAATCATTGTAACCACAATCTTAAATGTTTTTTTAAAAGTCCTTCTTCAGTCAAAAGTGGGTGTGAGATGTGGTTGTTCCATTTTAAGACACACCCATACCTACAATTACCTTTGTGTTCCCAGAGCCAGACGATGAGCTGTGGATTGGTCTAAATGACTTCAGGGTTCAAATGTATTTTGAATGGAGTGATGGGACACCCATGACTTATACCAAATGGCATCACGGAGAGCCGACCCACACAGGGAATAAGGCAGACTGCATTGTTATGAAGGGAGAGGTAAAAATCCCTCTCCCACTTTCATCCTTTCTTCTGTCCTTTTTGCCCCCCAAAAGGAAAACATCTGTGACAAAAATAAAATAATAGGAAAAAGGGACAAGGGTATTAAAGGTTTTTATGAACTTGGTTTAATTCAGAATATCTTAGTGTGGAGGGAGACTGGAGACCAGATCTAGGAAGGTGGATGGTGGAGCACCAGAAGCAGTGCGCTGCGCTGAGACTTGGCCTGCTCTGCAACAGCTAGGATAAATCTCCTATCTAAAACTGGTTGAAGTAATTCATCATCCATATTCAACATGGCTGGTCATAGCTGCATAGCATGATTCTTAGGTTTCCCATAAAGCACCTAAAATACAGGTTTACTGGAGCTACTTTGGAGGCTCATATTACTGGAGGCACAAAAAATTAGGTACAAAAAATTCTATCTTGTTTTATACACAACATAAACAAAGATAATACTATGGAAAAATACTTAAAATACATTTTTCATATTTTATGTTTAGTTTATCCAGCATTTCCTTGCTATTGTCATCTGGTTATATGAACATAATGAATACTATGCTGATGAGAATAGAGTGGAACAGCATGTTTCTTTCCTGCTCTCACCAGCCACTGAATGTTTAATACATGCAACCTTCATTCTCACATCTCTGAGGAAATGTGGCCCTTACTGTTGTTATTGTGTTTCCTATTTGAGAGTTTTGGAGAAAGCAGGAAGGCAAGGAAGAGAGCTGAAACAGCCTCATCCATACAAAGAGAGAAGGGCTCTTCTCTAAAAGGGATTTTCTCTAGATTTCACTTCTCTTTGTGGTTTCTTCTTACCATGCTCAGGATGGATCCTGGGCTGACAGTGCTTGTGAAATAAAACTCGGTTACATCTGTAAAAGGAAACCTTTGGCAGAAGAACCAGGGGCAGAAGAGGTTACTTACCCAGGCTGCCAGAAAGTAAGTGTAAAACAAAACAGTGAAAGGTCGTTACATCTTACTTTCACACCCATGAGGGTGAGAATCACAGAAGCCAATTATTTTGACTGTTCTTGGTGGAGCCCTTGAAAACTGTTAATTTTATATGTGCTGATACTTCTTAGACTAATGGGGAAGTTTTTTCTTTATTTAACCAAAATAGATCGACTTCTTTTTTGCATTCCCTTACACGTGCACTTCACTCAGCTCTCTTCTAATGCAGAACTGGTCACTGCACCCATAAAAGCCACTCTCTGCAGAGCATGTCAGTATTTTTTCATGCTGTAACTCACTGGTCTTGGGTTGCACGAAGCCTTCTCCGTTCAATCAATTTGCCACAGAAGGCAGGAACATTTGAGCTGATTGGTTTGCAGATTGCTCATAGCCTTTTGCAACAGCTACACTTACAGAACGAGAAGGCAGAGCAGGTTTTACACAAGGAGCTGCAAAGTGCCTGTGAGCGTGCTTGCCAACTCTGAGTCATAACCAGGGCTCACGGCTCGCAAATACCCCTTGCGTGTCCTTTATCAAGGGGCAAGACACAGAGCTGTGGTTACAAAAGCTATGCTTGATTATCCTCTTCATTTCTTCTCATGGCTTCTGAGATTAATTTTGACTTGGGGTGTGGTATTAATGTGGCTTTTGGAAGTGTACTCCGCTGCGCAACCTGACAGCCCCTCCGTGTATCTCTGCTGTTGACACTGACAGGGCTGGATGAAGCACGGCTTTTACTGTTACTCGGTCGGGCAGTTACCAGCAACATTTTCAGAAGCAAAACAGATCTGTAAAGAAAACAAAGGTTTCCTGGCTACTGTGACAGACAGGTACAGAAACATTATTCTTGTCCTTTCATACGTGCAACCAGGATGGAAGGGCCAAACAGAAATCCCTTCTTACTTTACAGTTATTCATAGTGTCTGGTGTGATACCACTCCTTTGCTGGAAAATCTGTGGTTGAACTGAAGAAGTATTGCAAAATACACGTGGGGCTTGTATGTCATCAATACAAACATTCAAGCCATTGCTACTGCACACCTACACTGTTGTTGACTCCAGGAATTAAAAAATTGAGTCAACCCCCCAACAACCCCAAATTGCCAGATTGTTTTAAAACTTATTGAACCAAAGATAAACAGATAAACATGAAAGTATTTATTTCTTCTGCATTTGAGCTTTTCAGCAACAAGCGGATCTGGAAACTTACCCTTTTTAGAATAAAAGTAGATTTTTTTCCCCAGAGTAACAAGATTTAAAGATCTAGACCTTATCATAAAGCTCAGTAAAACACTGTAGCCCTTATTTATATGAATGAATAACATATATGCATCAACACAAGTATTGTTTGTCTTGCATTGTTCATTGTGCAGTACAAAAGGAGAATAGAATCACTCTGAATTCTAAACATGATTTACATTACCAAAATATAAAATAAAATTTAATTTATATGACAATTAGAACTATAGAAGTGAGACATTACCCTTGCTTCAATCCATCCTTATCTTTCCCCACGTATTAACAAATCACCTTAACTTTACCAGATTTGCTACCATGAGCTGTTTAGAGAAATGAACAAATTAGATAAAATGTGATACATCAGTTTGGTACTTATTCTTCACAGATATGAACAAGCTTTTTTGACTTCTGTAATTGGATTCAATCCAGCAAAGTATTTCTGGATTGGTCTCTCAGACACGGAGGAGCAGGGGACGTTCAGGTGGGCCAGTGGGGATGCGGTCACCTTCACTCACTGGAACACAGGAATGCCTGGTAGGTGCCACAGGGGCCACCGAGCTTCTGCTCTGGGGACCCAAGAAGTGAGGGTTTGAAAGCTAAAAAGTGGTTTAGAAACTCTTCTGTCATAAAGTGGCAGAAACAACAGTGCAACTTTCCACTTGTGTTAAGGAGATTAAATGAGGGATCGTGGTAGCTCCTTCCAGTAGACCACCTGGGACTGCATGTGTCTGTTGGTATCATTTGCTCTTTGTTGTCTGATGGTTTTGATAAGTGATTCATAGTATAATGTAAAAGGAATTTGATAAAATTGCTTTTTATGATTTAATTGAAGTGCATGTGAGCTACTGTGAGTTATTGGCATCCAAACACTGGGGGCAGGTGCTCTTAAGTAGCATATGCTTTGGGAAGATGCAGCCATTTATCAATAAGGTTTAAAAATTTTATGTTTCATGAAGGAAGGGAGTCAGGCTGCGTGGCCATGATAACAGGAACTTCAGCTGGATTATGGGATATTTTGAACTGTGAAGAAACAAACATGTTTCTCTGCAAGCAGCTGGTGGAGGGAGTGACCCCCCCTCCTCCTCCAGTGACGACCCCTCTCCCGTCGTGCCCAGAAGGATGGCAATCCATTCCTCAGAGCAGCTCCTGCTTCAAAGTAGGTGTTTGATTTCTGAATGCAAACGCTTGTCATTTCAAATGAGAATAAGTTTCGTGTATGCATGGAAGGTGGATTTTTACCCTGCCTACCTGATAGGTAGTCTGTGGTAACATGTCTCCAGCCAATCCCAGGTGGTGTGGCTGGGAAGTGCTGGAAAGTGCTGTATGTAGGTTGAACTGAAGTCTGGAGTCACAGGGACTCTGAGATGATCGGAAAAGCAAAGTTGCTTTAATAATAATTAAATAATTTAATAATAATTAAATTTGATAGATGACCACAGGCTTATGGTTGTACAATTAAATAGGAAGTGATAAAACCAGAGACCAGGAGACCAGAAGAAAGATAGAAGCCCAGAATTCTGTTTCTAAATTTCTGTAATACCCAGCACAGTATTTAATTGTTCACTTTTAATAGATTTTTCAGGGAGGAAGGGAGAAAATGCAAACATGGTTTGGTGCAAGAGACTTTTGCAGAGCCATCGGAGGAGATTTGGCATGTATCCACAGTGAAGAAGAACAAAACCTAATAGCTGGCTTGTAAGTATCTGCACAGTCCATTGTTTAAATATAGGGAAAAAACCCCCCATTTAAAAATTACCTTTCTGAAAGACATAAGGGATTTCTGGTGATCAATTTCTACGTTGCAAAGATGGTGTATATCTTTGCAAAGTGGCAGAAGGAAATGGGTAGAAAGAGGTGAGAAAAGGGTTTTTTTGGCAGGTCTCTGGGAAGGTGGTGCTATGCATTGAAGTAGCCTGAGCATACACAAAAATGAAAGAAGGATCACCAAAATTGGTTTCAACTGAGTTTAGTTCAAAGAAATAAACCCGATCTTTTTAGCTCATTTGTAGTTGATCAGTAGATGAAATACTCTTGATTAAAGGAATAGTTTGTGCTGCTTTTCTTCCTTAGTTAAGGGGAAAAATTGGGAGACTAAGGAAAACCTGACCTACTGATGTGCTTATATAAATGTTTAAATTAAGCCTATGAGGACAGACAGGTCTGAATTTGGATGCCTAAGCTATTTAGTGGAACCAAGACCTTAAAATATATTTTCATTTAACTTGTTATTTGTGGACTCATGACACCTGTGATCTTTCCCATGAAGCTCTGTGTTTCACTGCTTCCTGCCACATGCAGTGCCAGGGTGTTTTCCCCCACATGCCAATTGAATGATAACTATCTCAAATGATATTTCAAGCATCAAAACACTGAGAATAATGTAATGATATACATTCTCCTTCTCTATTTCACACTCTGTCTGATTGTCTATATTTGTAATCATTCAGAAAGAGAGATTATCTTCACCTATCTTACTGGATGGGTTTAAGTGCCTTGGACTCCGACAGCGGATTTATATGGAGTGATGGCTCCCCAGTGAGTAAATAGTTTATTGTTCCAGATTTCTGTCTAATTTTCCATGTATATCTTGGCAGACAGCTGTCACAAGTCCTCCTATACAAGCTGCGAGTGACCTTAAGTCTTTACTACCCGATTACACTCTAGGAATTAGTTTTTATCTTTTGATAGTTCATAGTTATAGATAACAGTATGACATTTAGAGTAATGATGTAACGCCAAAGGTGATGGAATATCTCTCTTGATCTAAGCAAATCTGGTTGTACTAATCTCTATATTCCCATTTGTCATTTACTGTTAGAAATAATTTTGTGTGTCTACATGAGCTAGGCTTTGTTGCCCTCACCATCTTAAGTAGATCAAGGTCTGCAAGGCCCAAGTCCATATGGCAGCACTGATGGATTGTCTCAGGTTGAAACATCAGAGCGGGATAACCAACCCAGGGGTCAGAGGGCGGTACTTAGATACTTCTTTCTAAAGCTTGACAGGACAACTTAATCTCTCCTGATAACAAAGAGGGCAATAACTTCTTGGCTTACTAACATGGCTTATAAATACACAGATGAATCATTATGCTATGCAAGGGTCATGTCCTTCTCCTTACAAGGTCTGGCACCAAAGCACAAGACAGACCATGAAATCAAATGAAGTACATTCTTCAACAGGATGATATGAGACAGTTATTTCACTTTAAAAGGAAAATAGTAACAAGGCTGTGTTTCTACTATAGGTAAATTTTGAAAAATGGGCAAATGGAGAACCAAACAATTATGATGGAAATGAAAAATGTGGCGTGTTTAATGGCTACAATAATATGAACTGGAATGATTTATTCTGTGAACATATGCAGGACTATGTTTGCCAAATAAAAAAAGGTAGGATTACTTTCTTCCTTGAGGCAGATAAGAACATCCTTTCCAGGTCAGATCACACTATCTGCATGTATTAGAGCCAGCTGTGCCATCAAGCACAATGAAACACTTAATACATTTTAATTGAAATAAAAGCAGTTGAAAACTATGAATTCATCCATGGGATACACATGTAAGTTTGGGATGTTGACTAAGTGAAATCCAGCAGCCTAAAGTTGTGCATAGCTTCTGTAAAGTTAACTTGTGATCAGCTGTAACATTGTATTTTGCTGAGTATAACACCTTTTTTTCAGATATTCTGAGAAATTCTGTGACAAAAATAAGCATATTGAGTAACCCTTATGATTAATTTTATTCCTTGGAATTAAAATGCTAACAACTGTATAAATATATTTAATTGAGAGATGTCTGAGAAACATAATATACTCAGATGCTGATTTACATTGCAGGAGCGTCACTGAAACCAGAGCCTACTTCCACATTCAGTAAGTCTTTTACTTCCAATAACAGAAATAAATTAACATATAATGATGTTAATTTCTATTACAGACTGCTTAATGTTTTACCTTGCAGATTATGAATATATTGTTAGTGAAGATGACTGGATAATATATAATCACAAGGAATACTACTTCAGCAAGGAACCAATGCCTATGGAAAAAGCCAGGAACTTTTGCAAGAAGAATGGCGGTGATCTTGCTGTCATTGAGAGTGAAAGTGAAAAAAATTTTCTCTGGAAATATGTAAGAAACATGTTTTACTTCAAAAATGCACCGTTCTGTCCTGCACTGAGGCACCTTTTTCAGCTGGCTTGTGAAATATTAGAAAGTAGTCCCCATCATAAAAAAAATCAGTGCCACCTTTCATGGGCTTATTTACTTAGGAGCTTTACCATAATCATTATTTTCATACATTGCTACATATAGACAAACCCTCACCTTCTTTTCAAGAACACTCTCAGGGTGCAACTTTTGAAAACCTTGCTCTGTTTAGCTGAAAGCTACAGTTGCTGAGTATGTTTTGTTTTCCAACTCATTCTTTTCACAGAATTCAAGAAAAGATTTTCCCTTTTTTTTGCCAAAACAGATTTCAGATTTTCAGTAAAAGGTTTAAGTCAGAATATTTTCTAATATGAAGAGAATAACCTCATGGTGATATACTCTTTTGGAAATAGTTTCATACTATTAAAACCAAATGTGATTCCATCCTTTCCTCCATGTGACTAAGTACTAAACCCCACCATTTACTTGTAGCCTTTTGGCAAATTCTAACTGTGCTTTCCTAAAACTCTTAAAAATATTGCTTTATTTTATAGCTTGCTTAAGAGGTTGTTCTTACCTTCTTAACACAGCTTTTTGCTCCGTTTCTTTTTCATCCCATTCTCCTTTTTTTGTTGTTTTTAAATTTAAATACTGGAAATTCGAGGAAAATTTTTCATTTAGCAGTTCAGGCACATAATCCCAGCAACTCCTTGCACGTTGCATACTATGCAATTGTACAACTGCAACTGAAGTGTTTTTTTGAGATCTTGCTTATTTTATTCGAAATTTGTCTTCTTACAGCTCATTAAAATTCTAATTTTTTGTGTTTTAGACTTTCTATAAAGACTGGGGAAATAACTTTTATATTGGCTTAAGTGTGAGCCTTGACAAGACATTCAGGTAAGTAAAAACAAATTAAATTTGTCAGACTCATAAAGTGAATATGTGGCATGGCTGTCTAAGAGACTGTTGAAGTTCAATGACTAACAAAATTTGTCTACAGCCATGCCTTGACATAAAGTTTTGAAATGTGATTCTGCTCCTCAGGGGAGCACTTCTATAATATTTGCACTACCTATTTCCCCTTCTTTTGGTTGTATACTCTGCTTTTGTATTGTGTGGCTGAGATGTTCCCTCACAGTCAGTGCAGTGTCATCCCCTTTTCCTTGTTAGATGAAAGATAAAATTGGTTGGAGGTCTCTAGGATGTTCCAGATGGTACTTGCAGATGTTACTGAATATTAAAATGATCAAAGAAAAAGAACCCTTAAAACCTGCAGTGAGGGGCATCATGGTGGTTTTAAAAGGTGAAATATCAATACTAGAGAGCCCTTGTCTGGAAGGTAATTTCCAGGTGGTTGTACCGTTAGAGGCCAGGGCAGGACAGCTTCAGGCTACATAGAGTCTTTACGTTTCTACAAATGTCTTTGGAAACAAAGTTCTCTGGGAATGTCCTAAACCTTCCTTGGAGCCTTAGATGAGTTACAGATGTATTTCTCCTGTGGTACTCTTCTCCTCACTTTGCTTCCCCCCCCCACCTTTTCTAGTGCCTTCTCCTGGGATTTGAAGCTTGGTAGGATGAGTTTCAGCCTCTTCATCTCAGTCTTTCTTCTCTTGCCTCTGGATGTCTTTCTTGGCCACAAGCCACAGAGACTGGATAGTTTCATCTCCTGGAGCTCCTGGTTTCTGCATCACATCCACTGCTCAGAAAACATTGTTGGTTGTCCAATTCTCCCTTGCTCCCTCACTAGTTTCATCCTCCTTCCTGTTGGATGATGATGCTACTATTTGTCTTTATATTATTCCTCCTGGTTTATTGTGTACTGTTTTTTCCTATTTGGCTCAGGAAGATTTGCAAGTGGGAACAGCTAGGCATCCTTTTTGAATTCCATATTTGTATTTTACTTGCAAAAACACATATACAGTTGCTTAGTCTCCAAAACACTAAATTGCCCTGGAGCTGATGTTGTCTGAAGGCTCTCAGTCTTGGCAGATTCTCCACTTGACCCTCCTCCTTGCAGCACACTGAGGATTTTTCACTTTTTTCTTGGCTACTTTTTGAGAATAAATTTGTGAATCACCAAATTAGGAAATGATTGTTGCACAACTGAAAGTAATAGCTGGATAGTATTAAAGACTTTCTTTGTTTAACAAAATGGTTCCCCGTGGTCCCCAGTAGGTGGTTCAAGGCTCTCTCTTACCCTATGAGATTTTATATTACTGCTTTTAGACCCAGGAAATTACTAAACTAGGCTCATATTTCTGTTTCTGTGCTCCAGGGAAAGCCAGGTCCAGTGTTACACTGGTCTGTTTCCTGTAGGCCATCAATGCTCAGAGACCAAGAAAAGCTGGGACCACCAGTTGAGATGATTAGTTCAGATGTGGTTCAGGTCAGCAGAGTAGGCAGTTGACATAATGATATTTTTTACTAATACTGAGTGGAAGCTCTTGTTTCTCTTTTACCAAAGAACATGTGTTTGTCAGCTAGGATATAGGAAACTCTAATATGTCCTTTTCAAAGAAATATTAACTAATTCAAATGCGAATTATTATGCCCCCAAATGACTTCTTTCAGATGGATGGATGGAACTCCAGTGAACTATGTTGCCTGGGCTCCAAACGAACCCAATTTTGCAAATAACGATGAAAACTGTGTGGTCATGTATACCCAAACAGGTGGGTGCTGTGACAACATTCAGTCTGCATGGTGTGGCATAGGCTTGGGAGGGCTGCATGTGCAAGGGTAGGTAAGTTATAATACTGAGCAGGCTGATGTTTGATAGACTGTTTAAAAAGCATAGGAAAATAAATCATGTTGTCTTCTTCCATTTATGAACTTTAAAAAAGTTCAGATCTGTGTAGCTAACACATTGGATTACATCTGCAATTTGATTCCTAGCTTTGTCAGAAAATTTCAACGTGAACAGATCAGTTAAGTATCAGACCATCTATAGAGTCAGTATTGTTTTTCCTCTAATCTCTGCCCATTTTATGACTACCTCCCAAAGACATCAGCTGTCCGTTATTGCTTGTGCAGTTCCTAAAAATCTAGGGCTTGGGCATGGCTTTGATTATTACTACACAATGTTATACACTATTTTAATTAAAATAAATACAAATATCCTTTAATACAGCGAGTTGGAAATAACTGTGCTTACCCTAGCCAAGCATTTAGTCTCATTTGGAGCAGTTAATCTCTTCTACTGTAAACATTTTTTGTCTCAAAATCTAAAGCTGAGGTGATCTTCGCAGGGTCTGTTAGAGGTCAATGGAAGGAAGTGGACAACTTTGGGGAGTAAATACTATGTCCTGTTTTGGAGATCTTCTTTAAGATAAAATGAATTATGTCCTTAACTTCATTGAATTATACTGACAATATCTCCATTAAACACTATTATTAGCTTTGCTGTAGATAGCTACCTTGTAACTGTCTACAGCTAATGAAATGAATGCCATTTTCTTATTCATTCCTGATCTGTAAAATAGGGATGGTGATGTTAATGTTACCTTCTTACATCACACTCCTATAGAGAGAAATATACCCAGAAGACTATAAGACTTACGTAGTAAGGTAACAAGGCCCAAGTACCTTATATAGACAGAGTGATCCTAGAGATCTTAAAGATCGGAGAGAGGTGAATTAAACATTTGAACTAAAACTCCCCTTTGGCAATGTTATGGGTTTTTAATATTGAAATATTTCTGTTCTCAGACAAAATATTTGTATTTTGAATTTTGCTGGAAACCTGAATATTTCCAAGGAACATACATAAAAAATACTCATTATTTCTGGGGAGATAAATACAAATATGGTTATCAGTTCTACTTCCTGCAATGGATTTGCTTTAGGAAAGGAGACTTTTTATCCTAGTCTCAGTTGCATTTAGTTTTTCTTTTATTCTAATTTGCTTTCAGGTACATGGAATGATCTCAACTGTGGCAGTGTTGAGTTATTCATCTGTGAAAGGCTTAACAATACTGTTCGTCCAACAATTGCTCCCACTTCACCACCACCAAAGGGCGGGTGTCCAGAAGACTGGTTCCTCTTTGATAACAAGGTGCAGTATGAAGTGTCAGTATATTGTATTTTAAGAAGAGCAGAATAACAACCATTTTTGGTTCAGTTTTTCAGCTGTAGCAGGGTTTTCAGTTATCACAACGTATGTTCTGATTGTGTATATTTAAAGACTCTAAAAATACGATTCCTGAAATAGCAATTACAGCCTCTATTGCGATCACAGCTGTTATGTGAGAGGTCATGAGACATATCAGAAGAAAGTTTCGTCTTATATTTTTGCTAATGTTTAGTGTTGCAAAAGATGGCTGAGCAACTTTCCTTGTGTGGAGATGTTATATATTCTTGTTTACTGTGCTAGGCTTATCTGGCTGTCACATGTTGCCTGGACAATTATTCGTCCCTTGCCTGCTATGCACCAGCTCTCAAGCCACTAAGGCACCTTCCCTTGAGCAAATTTATCAGTTTTTTTTATATAATCAAATACCTGTTAAGGTTGTTAAGTAATTCAGTTATAAGCTTCACCACACTTTATTATGGAAGATCACTCTTCACCCTCTCAAAAGACGAAATTTCAGGATGAGAGAGTGTATGTATTTAAAACCCATAGATTGTCATCAATGAAGCTATAAAAGCTATAAAACAAGAGTGTACACTGTTAAGAATACAGCTAGCAATGAAGATAATCCTTGATTACATTGCCTTGTCTAGCTCTGTCTCTCTTTCCTTTGGCTAAGCCAAAATATGACCTCGGTTTGATAGAGCTCCTTTGTTTGATACGCACTGGCTACTGCCTCCTTTTTCCTTCCCTTTCTCAGCCCTGGGAAAAAGAGTCACAAACTCAGAGTTTGTTCCATTTCGTAGTTCTCTCTCAAGCTAAAATGTCTGCCTCTTCCTCACCTCCTGGAAAAGGAGTTTCCAGAGGTTCCATCCTTGACTCCTCTCTGAGTGCTTAGACACCACTTCTGACTGTCATGGAGCTACCTCCCTTTTGCTCAATTTTTTCCCCAAATTGCCTGATTAACTTTTCAGTTGCATCCTTTAATCAACACATTTATGTTGCTTGACTCTGGCAAGCTGTCTAATGACATCTTGGTTAAATCTCATAGATCATATTACAAGAAATGGTCAATACCTGGGTTTCTTTGTAGTATCGGAATCATTCTCTTTCTGTGATTATCCTGTGATAATCAAACCTGGTATGACAAACAGGGAAACAGAAGCTGAGACATTTAGCTTCAATAACATGTCTTATCCTTGTTTGTTTTCTGAGGTCTTCTTAGGCATTCCTCCCACAAAGTCACACCTCAGAAGTGTGCTCCAAAGCTTTAACATGATTTCTACTGAAATCATTAGACTGACATATTCCTTCTAAGTGCATGCTAAAATATTGGGGTTTATGCGAGTTTTCTAGTATAGGTCTTCTCTTTCATAAAGAACTAAGGGTAAGCTAGAAAGGGTTATTAAATCAGTTAATCTCCTTTTTTGCTTAAAATACCCAGTTTATCTTGTTTGGTACAAACAGAGGTGTTTTAATTGGAAATTAAAATGTCACCCAGTTACCAATTTGGCACACTTCTCTTTTGCAGTGTTTCAAAGAATTTGGCTTTAATGAAAATGATACATTGACATGGCATGCTGCACGGAACAATTGTATTAATTTTGGAGGAAACCTGGCTACTATATCAAAAAAGGAAACACAAGGTATAAAGTACTAATGTTTTGATGCTGGATGAGACATCAAGTAATTCCTGATAAACAGATTAAAACACATGTTATAACTTCTGCAATATATGCTATTATTTATGCCATATTAAAATCAAGTTATGTCGAATGAGAAATCGCACCTTTTGAAAAATGCAGAGGTTTTAGTGTCTTGATTAACTTCTAAAATCGTAGCTCTGGGTCTAATATGGGATGTACAATGGAATTCATACTGTTCAAATATTAAGATTTTGTATTAGGGGCTTGTCATATAATAAAATGTCCATATTTTGATTTTTTTAAGTGTACATGTAAAAATAGCACACAAAGGGAGTAACATCCAAACCAAATCACCGCGCACCTAGCTGCTGAGCCAAATGCTGTGGGTGTCAGTGGAGGATGCAGCCTCAGGCAGCAGAAGGCTCCAGTGCTGGAGTCCCAACTTCACTCTGTTCCCCTTCCTCTGCTGGACCTCAGCCTGCTGGTCTTGCTGTTCAGCATGTTGCAAGTTTTTTAGTGAGGCCTCATGTTTGTTCAGGAAATGTAGTCGTCCTGAGGGCTGCACACAGACCATCGCCTAGCTCACACCATCAGTGCTTGTGGTTTATGCTTTTTCTATAGCAGAGCGAGGACAGTCAAAGGACAGTCTTTTAGTGGAAAGTCAGTCTAGGCAAGAGCTAAGGGAAACAGCATCTGGCCTTCCAAAAAGCTGAGGTCTCAGGATATATATACTTGGTTAATAAGTAGTTTTATTTGTGTTATGCCTGTTTAGAAACCAAGTTAGTAAGTCTTGTTAACAAAGAAGTTACCAAAGAAGAAAATGGAGTGCACAGTCCGCAGACTCATTTTCTATGTGCCAAGGTGTAGAGTACTCATGTTAATTTCTGTAATACAATTAAAACATTTTCCTCCCTGCTTCCTCAGATGATCAACAACACAGAAGAGGGTACACATAAATTCCTTAAAAAATGTTGAAAACAATTTTATGTATCAAAATTTGCCCATCTTTCTTTGAGTTTGTAAATACTTTTTCGGACTTTTAACATCAGATGACTATCTATTCTTTTTATTTTTTTATCAGATGATTTTTTATCATCTTATTAAAAAGAGAAAAACAAAACTCATCATCCTGGTTACAGGCACTCTAGAGTCTGCACTGTTGGGGAAAGGTACATTCAGTTTCCCTCCTTGTACAATTTTTTTTTTTTCCTTCAGCTTTCCTCATGTCCCTCTTAAAAAATGCTGCAACTGATGCTTGGATTGGACTGAATGACATAAATCAGGAGCACACATACTTATGGACAGATGGAAGCCCAGTTTATTATACAAATTGGGCAAAAGGTTCCCGAAGTTATTATAGTAAGGTAAACATTAATTTCTGGTTATCACTCAAACATTATAACTTTGGTAGGTGATTGTATATAGCTACAGCTGTATTTTCTGTAAAGTTTGCTTTATGAAGATTTTTAGTGATCTTGTTGCTTTTGAAAGTGGAGTAAATATGTGGGAGATCTACCTTCACACATTTTTTTCAACTTCTGTATTTTGTCATGAATTTTTTGTTATTAATCCAGGCAGACATTTGGAAACATTATGCAAAACTTAGGCACATGAGCATTTCGCTCACTTTACAATGACTGACCAGGAGACTCAAATAAACCATAGCATAGCAGTAACTATAATTTTGGGATACAGTGAATGTTATTTAGACTTGAGGAAAATACTTAGATAACTGTATATTTGCATATCTTGGCACTGAGCTTATTAAGATAAATGCGTTGAACAAAATACTCAAAAGAAGGAGACTCTGGATCTTCCTTTCTCATTTTTATCTTCTCCCTCTATACCTTCTATCAAATCTTCCTTTTGAAAGATCTCTTCTGCACGCTTTGAACCTTTCAGCACTGCTATGCCATTTTCTGTTTAATTGCAAGACAAACCTGAGTGTTATTCAATAATAGTAAAATGGCTAATGTAGAATACTGTACTTGAGAGTACTACTTCACTAGTCCTGTGCAAGCTTTACCAAGTTTCTGTCTTTTTGATAACAGAATTGCTTTAAGTCCAGCTAAAATGGGAAAAAGCTATGTGAGGTCCAACCTCTGCTGCCATCGAGGCTAGAGCTGGGTTTTGGGATCTCCAGGACTTCCACATCTCACACATGCATATGCTTTCTGTAGATGCTATGCCCATTTCCCTGCACAAGATGCTCCACATACACCTTCCTTCACTTGCAGCCAAGACCTGGGCTACTGTCCCTGAGGGGTTTGAAGGTAGCATGAGGTCAGGCCGATATGAGGTGGGGAGACCTGCTCCCTCCTGCTGCAGAAAGTCAAGCAGTGTCTTGTCATGCTGTGGGAGGAAAAGGCAGAAGATAAAGAGCCCACACTGCAGTGGAAAGGGTTTGGGAAGTGCCCCCCCGAAAAGGTTGTTTCTGATCTCTACCTCTATGTTACTGCACTGTGGTGACAGCTTTGGATCCTAGTGCCGGATCAGGGCAGGAGGAGGATTTCAGCTCTCCAGGCAAGCTTCAGTGCTGAGGAGAGTTTCCCTATAACCTCCAGGAAAACAGCAACAGAGCTGAAATGTCCTGTCGGCCAGACCTAGCACACGCATCTCTACCTGCACACACACACACTCACATATGTGCGTGCACAGAGATTATGTACATACAGCTAGTCCCAGATGCTTCTTCCTGCCTCTGTGCTGTGCTTTACAACTCCGTCCATCATCCAAGTACAAACTTTCCTAGGGCTGAATTGTAAATGCTTATTGTCATATTACTGCTCCTGACATTGCTTGTATGAGTTCATATATACGACCTTCATATTATTCATCTGTGTGTGCCTGCGTGTGATAGGTGAGTCTGTATATCCAACAGGAGCAGGAATGTTTCTATCTATACACATTTTTCTTGTTAATCTCATTTCGCCTGTAGGATGACTGTGTCTTTATGATGAAGAACCCTATTGAACAGGCAGGGAAATGGAAAGATCAAGAATGTAAAACAAGCAAAAGCTACATATGCCAGAAAAATTCTGGTGAGTTTTCTTTCACCACTTTCTAGTACAGCTGATTTATTGTGGTTGTGTCAAACTGGTGTTAAAAGTGACTTTCCCTATTTTAACTGAAATTAATCTGACAGTATCACATGCACTACGGACCATTTTAACAAAATGAGCACACATTTTATTTTTTGGAGAAAAACTCTTAACCCTTCCTATTTTAAGGACCAGACCAGTAAAAAAAAAAAAAATAAAATCTATGGATCATTACATATTTTACTATTTTTGGCAATCAGGTGGGAGAGGGAGAGAACAGTGCTTTGTCTTTATATGGGTAAATTCTTCAAAACTGAAATTCTACTGTTATACTTAAAAGCAGTGCAACCTCTTTATTTTGAAAATCTGCCCTACTTGATTTCCTTTACAGTCTTACTCAGACAGTTTCATCAACAGCAGTTGTATCCCTCTGCTTGCTCATGGCATGCTTACCGTACCCTGTTCCTCGTTAGAAATACAACAAATGCCAATATGTCATGGAAAAAGTGGAGAAGTTGTTCCCTTTAATGCCCTACATTGTTACAGTGTGCTTTGGAAAGGTCTAGAGCTTGCAAGGCATGTTCCTGGAGGCAATACAGATATTTATGCTAAAAGGTCATTCTGACAAGAATTAGAAAATTTTGTCACAGAACATGAAAACATGACTTTCATCACTGCAGTGATAGTTGGGACACATCTTAATTTGTTATTCCAGCCTCTCTTAATTACTTGACTACTCCAGTACACTAGATCTTCTCTCAGTGTTATATGTCTAGCCAATATAATGCATTTGACTTCTTTTTGTTTGTTTGTTCGTTACAGACCCCAAACTGCAAAACTCCCAACCCATAGTTCCGATGTTCGGCTTTAACAATTATGGTAATGACCGCTATGCAGTCATCAACTACAAAATGGTCTGGGAAGAAGCAGAGAAGAACTGCAGAGACCAGTTTGCAGAGCTTGCCAGCGTTTTGGATCCTTATGCTGAATCTTACCTGTGGTTACAAATGTTAAAGCATGGGGAGCCTGTATGGATTGGTCTTAACAGCAACACGGTGAGTCCATCAAATGCTTGTGACAATCATGCCGCTACCCTAGATCGGCATAGATCAGCCATATTTCTTGCTCGGAGGTTGACGGGGTCCACTGCTGTGGGCGCTGTTTGCTTCCACGTGAGTGTTATTGGTCAGATCTGTGAATATGTGGCAGGCATCAAAACTTTGCTGAGGTACCTGGCTTCAGGGGTTTTACATGTCTAAATGTTTGGCCATAATGTAAGTGAGAACTGCCATAGTCCACATTTCAAAGGCCACCAAGGATGTAGCTGCAGTAGACAGTGGCTTCAGCGGTAGAAATGGCTATGGAGTTTCCACTTCCTATACCACCATCTACCACACGCTCATGTGGGGGAGCATTGCTCTTTCTGAAGCACACCATGGAAACAACTGGGATTAAAAATAGTTCTTTATTTGTGAGGTTATTTTAAGTTTTGTTTTAATTCACAGCCTAGCACTACAAGAGCTTGTGTTGGACAACAGGGGAAATGCCAAGGTGCAGCACAGAGGCGGGAGCAGGCCTCTGGCAACGGGGACACTTTAGGCTGGTTTTTGGAGCTGAAGCCAGTGCCTTGTGAAAAACTGCCAACAAAGTCAGTCAGCAAAGTGTGTAAAGGTCTGAAAGGGGAAGCATCTATTAGAGATATGTAAAAAACCCATGTAGCTGGATGATGTAGCTGGGTATCTGTGGAACAGGAGTTGTGAGGAAGTCAAGAGGAGAGAGGTAGAGTTGGAGCTTGGTGGGACACAGGACTGAGAGAGGGCACAGGTGCTGAGGTGAGAGGAGCTGGAGCTGCACTTCAGTGAGAGCAGGCACTGGGAAACCAGGATTAGATGGGAAGCTGGGATGAAATATGGTCAAGGACTTAAAAGGAAAAAGGACAGGAAAGGAACAAAAAACTGGATGGGAGCCTGCCTCCAAAGGTCACAGGAAGAAGGGGCTAGGAGGTGCAGGACGGGTTGACAGGAGCCACGAATGTGACTAATGTTGGTCATCCTCTGCAAATAGCAGTGAAATCCACTGAAAAAATACATGCTTAGCTCTTCTCTAGTAGCTGGTCCTTGCAAGAACTAGAAACTTATCACAAGCCCTGTTAGCATGGGTGGCAGAAGTCTGTGGTGTGTGCTCCATGAAAAACGTCATCAGTATTCGTGTCTCCAGTGGAACATCTGCTTTTTCTATTTGCTTTCTGAATATATAGAGAAGCCCGTGTTAGAGGAATGCTAACAATAGTTTATCTGCAATCTTTATTTGATCTGTGTGTATATGTGGGTTCCTTTGATAAAGTCTTCAACTATATATTCACATTTGTTACTGCAAGGCCCTTTGCCCATTTAGTGCATGAGATAGATGATGTGAATTGAATAATGCAGGTTACGTACCAAATAAACATCTGTAGGACCACTGCCCTAACTGTTGTGGAGCGTGGAAGTCTGGACCAGGCTGTTATGTATTCATGACAGAGGACAAATTAATTTTGTGTGAGAAACCATGATTCTGATTTTTCCTAATTTTACATACCTTCAAGTGCAATCTTAATGTTCTTTCAGTTTAATTCTTGTATGTGACGATCTTTATTGTCATTTGCTTTTAGACTCGTGGCCATTACGTATGGTCAGATAGAAGGAGGAGCAGGTATCATAACTGGGCCAGTGGAGAACCAAATAAGAACACAGCCTGTGTCTATTTAGATTTGGATGGTTTCTGGAAAACAGCATCTTGCAACGAAACATTTTTTTCTCTCTGTAAACAATCTGATGGTAAGTTGTGAATGGGAGAAATGAGATTTGGGAGGCTGGAATTTAAATCAATGGCTTTATTTTAATTTAGCTTTTCCACATATGCAAAGATTGTGATCGATGGTGTATGCCTTGTGATAAGCTATTGCTTTTGTTAAGAAAAAAATCCCAGATCCAGTCTGCCTTGAGTGATTTCCAGACATTTCATGTCACAGGCCAGTCAACACATGCACATCATAAAGACAACTGCAATATTTCATGCCACATGCAATAGTTCTTTTCTGCATCCTTGTTTGTCAAGAACTGCAGAATTGATCAACTTTAGCCAAACTATAAATATATTAATGATATATTTTTACATTTAAAAGTATCTTTTGTAATAATGTGAGATAAGAAACTTCTGTCAGTGTAGCAGCTGAATTGATTAATTTATATTTGTTATAAGATCCTGGGAAGCTTCTGCTGAGATACTTTAGAGCTCAAATATTGCACCCAATTTTCAAACATATTTTAAATTAGATATGAAATTTATGATCTCTGTATCATACTTCACAGCAAATTTTATATTCATTTAGGCTCTGCTTTGGCTTTAATCAGGCGATGCAATAGGCTACTAATTTTACTTTTACATAGTTTAGGATGTGTGTACAAGGGTAGGTACAGACAGCTTCTCTGATTGACCTTGCTACAGACTGGCTGGGCACAAGCCACTGGCTTGTGGTGGTGGTGTCAAGATCCTGTATATATACCAACTCATTCCTCATTCTGTTTCACAAGTTTAAAGTAAAAAATTGCCTTGCCGAAGACAATTGCAGTTAGACTGGTGCAAGTCTTCTTTAGCAGATTGGAGAACCATCTCCAACCAGTATAATTTATTACTAGCTTACCATGTTTAGTTCACTCTTTTATCATTAGTTAAGTCTATGGGATATTCCTTTTCCTGGAATCATTGTCAGACTGGGAGGGCTGATGTGTGGTGCAGGAGTACATGTTTCCCTTGGCTTTTAAGACCCCACTGAAATGTGTGTGTCTTCTTAATAGAGTTAATTCCTAGTGAACCACCACAGCTTCCTGGGAAGTGTCCTGAACCGAAGCGTGGTAGGTCTTGGATTCCCTTCCGTGGTCATTGCTACTATGTTCACACCAGTTCTGAGGAAAGCTGGCCTGATGCTTCCATGACGTGTATCCAGATGGGTAACTGCCTTTTTTTATTAGGATATTTTACAGGTTGTTTGTGTGTTTGTTTTTTTAATCCAGAACCAAGAGATAATGCATAGAAGTGTGCGTGTATGTATATCAATTATAAGCTACAGCTAATATAAATTTATTATCAAGCATTTCTACTATATGAAAAAGCTGATCATGAAACATGTCATGATTGTTTACTGAGATAATTAATTTCTAATGGAAAATCTTGCTGAAATTATATGTAATATTTAATTGATATTTTTAGGTGCTTCTCTGGTTTCCATAGAAGATTCAGCTGAAATGAACTTTCTCTTACTTTATTTGTCTCCACTTGCAAGTGACTTCAGAAAGTTTTGGATAGGATTGTTCAAAAATATTGATGGTAATTATTTCACAATGCATACTGAGATGAAAATAATACTAAATAAACAGAGAGAATACTAAATAACACTAACATACTAAATACTAATACTAATATACTAAATATTAAATAATCAGAGAGAAATAAACTGTTAAGTGTTTAATAGCTTTTCTGCTACAATACTTAAAACATAAACAACCAAGAGGTCTACGCTTTTTGTATCTTTACTGTAATTAGAGTATATTTCGGTCTGTAAAAGGTTCGAGCTCAGCACTGCACTGGTTGATTAAAATGTTTCCCGTTGCTTTTTTTAACTCAAATTGCTTGACATTTAACCAGTGTTAGTCTTTTAAGAAAAATGTTGTCTTGTAATTAAAAGACAAGGCAGCCTTAAATTGAAATTTATTTCTAAACAACTTAGAGGATAGCAGCTCATATGAGCTGCCTAGCAATATTTCTTAATCTAAATTTCAGGGTTTTTTAATAAATATTTTGGTAGAACTTCTTCTTATTTTAATCCAAAAATATTTCAGCTTTTTTTTTTTTTAACTGCAGATTTGATCCTTTCTATGTCGTTTTAATTCTTAAGCCTGTTTTTCATGGCAGACTTTGAAAGTCTATCTCCAGAGCAAGTCTAGACTGGGCTGCAGTGAGTGGTTTTGGCCATGGCTGCCCAAGTCCCTGTCCCTCACCACCAGCAATGGCAGGCACCTTGTTGCATGGTGGGCCAGGTTCATCTGTTCTAGCTGAAAAGTAACAGTACAAAAGCAGCAATTTGTTCCTGATCTGGCCTGCTACACTGCTACATGCAGTGCAAGCAGAGGCAAGAAGAAAGTTCACCTGCAGATGGGGGAACATTGAGGTGTTGCGAGGCAGTTGTTGCGAGTTGAGGTGTTGCGAGAACATTGAGGAGGTGGCATTGAGGCAGTTGCGAGTTATATCAGGATGTGCTGCCATAAAAGCACATCCTGAGCGAGCAGAGAAGGCAATTATTCCTACTTGATGGGCCACAGCAGGACATGAGCAGGGAGTTATTATTAAAGAGAGCCTATTTAGTCTGCAAAGATAATTGATTAATCTAGCTATAATAAAGCAGCTATTCACTGATATTGGATACACACATAAAGAAAATCTCCTGACCAATCTGGATCCTTGAATTGCAGAGCATGGCTTACACAGGTGCTCTGTTTTTCTTAAGGCTCCCAGGCACAGGTAAGGCCTGGGCATAATCTTCAGTTAAAAGTCCTCGGGTAGCCTGGGCATGTCTTCCGTACATCACTGACAGCCAAGGTCCTGAAGGCTAATGGAGTTAACTTTGTGAGCATTTATGTTTGGTACACTCCTATCTGAATACCTCTGGCTCTTAAAAGAAAGAGAAATGAGCCCTCTGTGATGCTAATTTAATCAACTAATAAATTTCATGTCTGATGTCGTTGTGCCAAGTAGACTAGAAATGATTCCTACTTCATTCACTTACTAGGTAATACTTTAATTTTAGGGGAATGGCTATGGACAGACAGAAGTGTGGTAGAATTTGTCAACTGGGAGAAAGGAGAGCCTACAGTAATTTTTGATGAACACTGTGTTGACATGGATGTCTCAAGTGGAACCTGGAGGAACTATTACTGCTCTGTTGACCAGAATTTTATTTGCAAAATCCCAAAAAGTAAGTTCTGAATTTCTGTGCACTGGGTTATTTTAGAAGTAGTGGTTAATATACACCAAGCCAAACTGCTTATGCCCTGGGTACGCTTTATGCATTGATCCTGATGCATGTGCATCTGCATTAAAGCTGAGAGTAACTTCTGTTAAGGACAATGAGAAATAATGTTGGAGAATAACCTGAGTCACTGTTTCCTCCTCTCAGTTTAAAAGCATTGATTTCTTGGCATTGCTGTACCCTGGGGTAGGGGAGAACGTATCACCTGTTGAGAGTGCGGAGAAAATTTTCATAGTCATTATGGTTAGAGTGCAAGGGGCAGTAGATGATGAATAGATGACTAAACTAGTGCTGAGAAGAAAGGCAGACACTATCCTGATAGCTAAGCTGAGGGACAGCAGTGCAAAGTCACTGAGCTCCTGCAGAAAGAAGGTAGGTGCTGCCAGTGCAGTCGGTACCAGTAAAGTGTGCTGGGATCTGCTGGACGACCAAGCAGAAAGCGTCAAGTGAGGGTGGGGAGTAGGGCCCACTTAATTTCTCTGCTGACACAGTCATAGGGAGACATGCCAAGACAACCAAACAGCATAGTACATTTCATTTTTAATGGTTCCTTGTGGCCCTGTGTTTTTTTGGATGTCAACCCATGTGAAATCTGAATGTGTCACAGGCTGGTGTGAGTCCCTCTTGTGTTCACAGCAATGTTGCATAAAGCATGAAGGATGTAAATCTGCACACATGCAGCTAGTGTGAGTCACTGTATGCACATGGATTCAGCTGTGTTGGCACACATCAACTGGGAGGCAGCATGAAATAGGCCAGATTTGCTGTTGGCAAACAGATCCCTTGCACAAATATAATAGATGCAATGTGGAACCAATTAGGTCTCCAGCTTGAGGATCTCCACGTGTTGGCAGGTTGGCAATGGAGTCATCCATGAGCTTTGTAGGGCCCAGCCAGACAGTCCTGCAAGCAATTAACTGAATCATACTCCCCAAACAATGGAAGGAGGGAAAGGAAATTGCCTAAAAATACAGCTTAAATGCTGTTAAGTACAAATGTGTTTTTCACTTTTGCAAGTGTAAAAAATTGAGTTCTTCAGTGTGAAGTGTGAAGCCTTACATTGCGGAAGTGTAAAAACTTTGAACATCTGTCTCCCTACCAAAAAAAGTGTTCAAAGCAATTAATAGTGAGACAACAGTGTGGCTAGTTTTTTTTTTTTAGAAATATTTTTAACCAAAATATTTGATGGATACAGCCTGAATTGTCAGGGAAAATGTTTTCATATATTTTTCATGTCCATGTACTGTGTTCAGCTCTGGGGCCCCCAGCATAAGAAAGACATGGACCTACTCAAGTGGGTCCAGAGGAGGGCCATGAAGATGATCAGGGGCTGGAGCATCTCTCCTATGAAGACAGGCTGAGAGAGTTGGGGTTGTTCAGCCTGCAGAAGAGAAGGCTCCGGGGAGACCTTATAGCAGCCTTCCAGTACCTAAAGGGGGCCTACAGGAAAGATAGCAAGGGACTCTTTAACAGGGAGTGTAGTGATAGGACAAGGGCTAACAGTTTTAAACTGAAAGCGGGCAGATTTAGATTAGATGTAAGGAAGAAGTTCTTCACTACTAGGGGGGTGAGACACTGGAACAGGTTGCCCAGAGAGGTTGTGGATGTCCCATCCCTGGAAGTGTTCAAGGCCAGGTTGGATGGGGCTTTGAGCAACCTGGTCTAGTGGAAGGTGTCCCTGCCCATGGCAGGGGGGTTGGAACTAGATGATCTTTAAGGTCCCTTCCAACCCAAGCCATTCTATGATTCTATAATTATTTAAAATTTCATAGGAATGCAAAGTAAAAATTATATATGCAGTATTTATTTAATCTTTGAATGGTTGCTTGCAAACTGTCTATAATTTATATATTTTTTAATTTTATAGTTATTGAAGTTGAGCCAACCCATGATTCACCTGTCAATAAAGGTAAGTTGGTTTCTTATAAGCCTGTTCAACAGGAATTTCAATAAGTTTATAGGCATTTATTATTTACAAGTAAAATTGCCTCCAGAAAAGTTTCATTTAAATACCCATTTAACTGTCACATATGATTTTATTTTAAAACTGTTTAAAAGGAGAGCTATTCTCTGAAATTGGATGTCTTACTGATTTTTTTTTTTTTTTTTTTTGCTTTACAAATGGTATATTGTAGCACAATATAATGCTCCTTTTAAAAGGAACATAGAAGAGATTGAGCCTGATTTTGCATTGTCCATCCGGAATGTGCATCAATTTTAACTGCTGTTATGGTTGTTCAGTACTTTTAGAGTTCACTCGGTTTACTTAGGGAGATGATTGTTGTATGCAATAGCAGTCTGTGGCCATTTGTAGTACTTGTTCTGTTTTGTCTTTCACAGCATCAAAAAATGAAGCTGCTGCTTCGTCTGCGAATAGTTTAGGTGGGATGATTGTTATACTGATCTTCCTTCTGCTAACAGGAACTGGCCTTACATTCTATTTTTTCTATAAAAAAAGACGTGATCGACAAACAGTTACAGCCAGTTTTGACAATGCCATATACCGTGGTGATGCTGACCCTGGAACTCATGAATCAAATTGTCTTGTAGCCAATATTGAAGAAAATGAGCAGGCAACAGTTTAATAAGCAGGGTAATCTTGGGCCTGATTTTGAAAGGAATTAAAGCACTGGAATACAAGAATTCTTAAGGCAAAGCCATTTTCTCCTATGGAAATTCTAGTTCATTTTGCACAGGATGCTTCTTGCTTTCTGTACTAGCAGGAACAAGCAATCTTGGAAGGCAGATCCAGAGATCTGCTCACAAACTGTAGTACCCGGGAGGACTGTTGAGCATACACATGCTGTGTAAGTGAACACCCCGGACTCTGCATGGGTCCAGCATCACCTTTAGGCGCACGAAGAACCATGGTCACTCCAGGCAACTGTGAGAATATGCTCCTTAGCACACTCCAAAAAGTATATCCAGATCTGTAGGTATCTTGAAAATGCCACCCCATTCTCCAGCACAGACTGTCAAATTGCACAGGTTGGACGGGACCTCCAAGCTCACCTGGCACAGGTCCCTGCTCAAAGCAGGACCAGCTCCCTGCCTCAGCCAGGCAGCCTGCTCCAGTGCTGTGGGTCCACAGCTTCCTTCTGCTACTGAGGTACCCACAGAAACCCTTCGTGTTGCCTCTAATACCTGAATTAACACATTTTCCTCCTCTGTATATGACTGATAGAAAGGAAAGTGTAAATCGTTTTTCTTCTGCTATAATTCTGTAACATAAGCATTGAAAGATCAAGTATCATAAGAGGTTGGAATGTATTGTGAATAGAAATAGTTTATCATTTAAATAATAGAATAGCTATCTCACAGGATTCTGCAAAAGGGGGGGAATAGGCGGGATGAGTTATACTTAATTCATACCTGAAAAAATAACATAAAATTTATTCTTGAAATCTCCAATACCAGTGAAGATTTCATACCTTTTTAGGCCATTTTTTCAAAGCCTAATGAAACTTACCATTCGAAAGCCTTTTCTAATTTCTAACCAAATCCCCCCTGTCCAAGTCTGGTTTAATTCTTTGAGTATCATTCCAGACTGCCATCATGATGGAGCTGATAGCATTGCATGTCATACTGGTCTACTGGTGTATTCTCTGGTTTCATAAACCCTAAAAATATACAGTAGGCTCACATCTAGGTGTTTTTTTTTTTTTTTACTTTTCCAGTGTATTTTATGCCAAATGTAAACAATCAAATGACTCAAAGCTCTTAGTCCAGAGAATGTCCTTATTTAATTTGATATTTTTTGATATTTTAATCTTTTGACAGATTTTAATTGTGTTTAAATTAAAATATTTGCGTGTGTATGAAATACATGTAAATAAGTTTTTATTCTATGTTGGTTCATTAAATGGGTATTAAAAGGCTGGTTCTAAGTAAAAGTTTGTGTGTCTCTTTAAACAGAACAATTTATCATAAAAGTAAAAATAAGAGAAGGAGGGATGGGTTTTTTAAATTTCCATACACAAATGACCATCCACTTTTCCTAGTCTAGCATGTTCTTAAACAGCAGTAGCTATTTGTCTTTACCATCCTGTGAAACATGTGCCTCATTGCTTCTTTATCTCTGACATTTGAAAGTTTACCCTAATAAACATCTAATGAAAGTGGTCTAATTTAAGACTACTTATGTGCTGTACCGCTCTAGCAGTTTCTGAGACAGATTCTTATATATTTGATAGCTCTTGTCACGTCTCCTCTCCATATTTTCTGATAGCAACACTAGTTCTTCCCTTTTTACTTCACTGGCTACATCTAGATCTGTTATCTCTGCTGTTCCCTTCTAGACCCTGCTCTATGGTACGTAGGCCCTTCTGACAGTACATTGCATCAGTGGATAAGGTGTTTCAGGTGAGACCCTAACAACACTGAGCAGATCAAAAAGATTAATCCACCATTGTAACACTTGCCATAAAGGACCTTTCTGTCTGAGTTGGTTCTACAGTTTCTATAGGCTTGGCTAGAGAAATGGTTACCAGAAAACAATAGACCAAAGACAGGAAAGGTGCCTAATGAGAAATTAGTTTGTGAAAGTTTCCAAGGACTGATAAGCTGTATAGACTAGTAGTCCTGTTGCATCTGTGAGAACTGAACCAAGAGTTTGCTGGGACTGTACAAGGCAACTAGTGCACACAAGCATCAGCGGAGGATTGTCTAACTTGGACCACATCCAGGACAGCAGTGGCTGCTATCTGATAATGAAGAGTACGACAGCCTGAGGGACTTCGCAGACATCTCCCAAGAATCCCCTGGAGTGCCAGTATGGCTCTCTGCAACTGAGTATACAGCTGGGATTAGTTTCCAAATATGGCTCCAACCAGGTATGACTGTCTATGAGTGACTGTCTGCGAGTGAGCTCTGCAAGTGAAGAAGAGAATGTGTTGTGTGAATAGTTATTTGCTATTTATGATAATAGCTTGATTCTATTAGTAATAACAACTTAGTAAAAAAAAAAAACCCAAAACTTGTTCTGAGAAATACTGGTTATGATCTGCATTTGCCCCCATCTCGATCCCCTATCAGTGAAAAGGAAAATTCACAAACTTTCACAGTGAAAAGTACAAACTTCTTTCGTACACCCTGGCATGATGTTTTTCCTTCTCAAAGTTTGTTTCCTCTCAGGTTTTTGATTCCAAATTCCCCTCCTGCAGCTAGATTTCTGAAGGAAAGCTGTGGCTGCCACTGTATTTCATACCAAATCCTAGCTAATAGACCTACTCCAAGAATGCTCCTCAGATGAGACAGATCTAGTACCTAGTTTAAAGACACTGCTTATGTAGAGGTATGAAATAGGTGCTCATCGAGGTGCTTGGACACATACCCAGAAACAGATATGGGGGAAATCTAGTGCCAAAAGCAAGTTTTTTACCAGGCCTAGGAACCTTTAGGGTTAAGCTGCTGTAAACAGAGCCTTGGGGGACCACAATTTGTCAATTTGTCCAGATTCCACATAGATTCTGGATTTGGGCTTACGTGCAACATAATAGCATCTAGAAAATGCCTCTCCACAGAGACAAGATGTGGAGAGCTACTTTCTCAGTTGCTTGCCCTTTCTCTCTCTGTATTAGTGTGGTATTTTAGAGAGAATGTCCTGTCTTTTCTCACTATTTTCATTATATCCCTAGTAAATATAACATGGCTAAAAAAGTAATTGATTCTCAACTTGAACTTATTACAATGTAAGGAGTAGTAACTGCCTTTAGGGAAGGAAAAGCTGTGGAAGAATTCACCATTGTAACTTTCCGTAATGTCAGATGGTGACACAGCCACGGCAGACAGATGTACAAAGAAGAATGGAACATCCTCTTCTTCCAAAGGAATACCAATTTACAGAGAAACTATTTGCTAATATCGGTACCAGTAACTTGGAACAGAAAGGAAAATATTAGCTTCAGTTCCTTGGCTAAAGCAGGAATCTAAAAAGAAGTTTATGAACTGGAAGTGTTTAATTTTGTCATTTACATTTCTGAAAGTAGGAGACTGAAAAAGGAAGTGAAGAGTAATTTGGAACAAAATGTAAGAAAGATCTATAAATACAGAATAGATAGTTGTGAGATGAACTAGTGCCTTCAGGCCAGATTCCAATGGGCAAGAGCCAGATTTTCCGGGGTCAATAGGAAAGGTTTGAACTGCTCCATAAGCATAAAGTTGTCCTGATGTCACTGTATCCGGACACAGGAACAGTTAGGGTTCATTTTGTCTCTTCTCAGTTGTGTCCTTATCTAACATATCCAGCTTTCTCCCTTCTATGACATTCTGCAGGGCACAACTTTTAATTCACTATCTGTTAAATAATGATATCTAAAGCATTTTAAGGATATGGTTAGTGGTTCTGGTTCCTCTGAGGAAATATTTGCTCTCATTTCGGGACAATGCACACAGTGCAACCATTATACTGCCTTTTTATCCAGACTCTTGATCTAGACAGCTAGGTGAAATTAATCTCACCTGCTTTTAGAACCAGTTGACATAATTCTCCTTTACAGTCAATAGTTGGGAATATACATGTAGGACTTGCAGTTGTTCCGTGGTCCACCAGAAGAGGCTAATGATGGGACAGAGGTTCTGGAGGGGGGAGGAAATAATATTCAATAATGGGAGGAACAGGGGCTCGTGCAGTGAGAAACATAGACTGCGGTTGGTAAGATGATGGTACAAAAATACAGTGTGAGGTGTCCAAACAAAGGGACATCAAAGGGAAAGGCCGAAGTAGAAATGAAGGAGTTGTTTGAATTGGGCCAGAAGTGCTCACCATCCCCAGGAGAGCCAGACAAGGCTGGGCCGGTCATCAATGGCTCAGCAAAGCAGAGGTCTGGGAAATGCGGATGCTGCTGGGAGTGCAGGGGCCCTAAGGGACGGTTGGTTCCTGCAGGAAGATAGGACTCCTGGTTATGGGGAAGCAATGGGGGAGTGAGCATGCTTTGCATAGGAGAGAGCCAAGAGAAAAAGCCAGCTGAAGTGAACTGTTGCCCTAGGAGCCCAGCTGCACTGTTCAGACCGGGGAAGAGGGCGTGTGTGTGGATGGGGAGGGGGTGGAGGGTGTAAGATGTGGGTATGTTTGTTCCTGTTTGCCTGCGTACTCTGTGTTCTTTGGAAAGGCCACAGCTGGGGATCAGGGAAGAAGGCAGGCTGCCTCTCTGCCTTGCCCTGTCTCCTGATGTCTTTCACAGGGCAGAGCCATGTAGAAAGATGAGGAGATGGTTTCTTCCTTGAGAGTGGCGAGTGTGCACAGAGGGGCAGGGAGGGGGATGCTTTGGAACATCATGCTGGAGTGCAGAGGATGGGAAGGAAACCAGGGTTTTCCCCAGACGAACAAGAAGTGTCCTTGTGGGGAATTCTCTGGGGTGATGGAGAGGAAAGGGTTTCTCCTAGAGAGCTACAGAGGAACTGTATGGGCTGTTTTGCAACCCAAGAAATGACTGAGAGAAAGCTTTTATAGGCAAGCACTTTCTCTGCAAAGATACTGTGGAAAGTGGAGACATTTGTTTTTAAACAACTTCTTGTTAGAGAACAAAACCCCCTTTGGTGTCCTGGGACATGTTCAGTTTGAAAAAAAAGTGCAGATAATTCCACCTGCTGGATCTGGCCAGCTTGGGGTCTACTCTCGGGGGTGGGGAGTGGGGGCCCGAGAAGCAAGAAAAACAGGAAGAAGAAAAGATATATTGGGTGTACGATGCCTGTGATCAGTGCGGGGAGTGAGGGGGATGAATCAGCTGTCAAGAGGTAGGTGCAATAGTAATGAGGCTTGATTACACATCTCCCATCCACCCAAAGATTTCTCCTGCACCCCATGTTGCAAGAAAATAATTTTTTATTACAGGGCAGTGGGAACAGCAGCCTTTTCTCCTGGTGATAGGACTTTTAATTTCGGAGCTACCACATGAGATGGTGATGGTTGTTAGGCTGTTATCTGAAAGTAAGCTTCTGTTAAAGCGCAGTTTGCTGTGTACTCTGACTTAATGATGCATTTAAAACCAAGCAAAATTTAGCATCTATTCAGAGTTAAATCTGTTTACGACAAATTTTTAACGGGAAATGGGAAAGTAGAAATGTGCAATCTCCACACATTGCAAAGATAACAAATGTCTGGGAAAGAAGAGACCATTTCACTTCTTGACTGATTATTTGTCAAAGCAGCTACATTTAGAGCACATAACAGTGAAGCTGTTCATTCTTAGTTGTATTAAAAGTGAGAGGGAATTGATTATGCCACTAAAAACTGGGTACATTACAGTTACTTTACTGAAGATGTGAAATTTAATGATATGAAAACTTAGCATAGTGACACAAAATAGGGAAGGGATTTTAAATAAATAAGGAAGCTAGAAATAAGATAAAAAGGAAGGAAATCCTTAAATTTTGCATGAAAGCTATTTGCATTCAGCTAAAGAATCACAAGAGACAAGCACATTCTATGAATTGTCTTCCTTTATTTTCCATTGCTTCTTTTGCACTTTTATAATTTGACTGAAATTGCACTGAATACTAGAATCATTTCAGTTCCAGAAGTTTAATATTTTATTGTAACCCACTCCAAATACTCATAAGGTGTTCTTTTGCTCAATTCTTCATATGCTGTTTGATAGCTCAAACAAAGTGTCATTTAGAGTGAATTTTGTAAACAGTTTCTGCCTGTTCTCACACTTAGTGTGTCAATACAGATAACTTTTTCTATGGAAATGTCACTCCTGGTTGTGGAAATACTCAAAACAGCTGGAAAATGTCCTGAGCAACCTTTGAAACAGTACATAGCTTTGAGCAAGGGGTTCAACAAAATGACCTCCAGAGGTCTCTTCCAGTGTAAACTATTTTATAATTCTGTGGTCGGCAGTGGCATACAGGATTATGCATTTAGGATGGTATACAGGATTATGCACTTTTGATGAGCTAAAGCCTGTGCTGTTGGAAAAAGTAAAGAAACTGAGCAGAAAATGTGGCAGAGGCAGGGAAGAGGCATGGCCAGCACTGTATGAAGCAGCACTGCTCTCCTGGCTGCATGACTGATGGCCCTATGGGCCATTGCTAGCACCCACGTCAGGCTTAAGCTTTCCACTAACATGAGATCAAAGCACAGATGCCACAAGCATCTTCCATCAATGTCATTTTTGTGGTGTCTAATCAGGTGCTACTAGCTCGAGAACTGTGGTTTATCCTTTTCACTGTTCTCATCCCTGTCTGGAAGTGGACCGATGTCACTCACTGTCCCTGCCAGCCTTGCATAGCGCAGTGGCAGGGACTGTACTAAAGGGAGCAAGAAGAAGACATGCTCCAGGACTACTCAGTCACAGCCATCATGTCCCTCTAGCAGCCCCTCATGCCATGCCAAATTAGAAAAGACAAAGGGATAGGCTCTCCCTCCTAGCTGTAGGTGACCACAAAATAAGCTCTTAGATCCAAGAAAACCAGTGAGGCTGTTTGGTCCTCCTTCTCAGTAGGCATTTGATAGATGGCACAAGACCTGGGCCAGAGGAGCTCCTACTGGCGTAGAGAGGCCAGCAAACCAGCTGCCTGGGAGAGAGGTCAACAGCCTCCAGCCTAAGACATTAGAGAAGGGATGAAAATGTATCCCTGGCTGCTCAAGACATTGTTGGGAATGGCAAGTCCCAGCAACAAGTTCAGTCTTGTGCCCTGCCCTTTGAGGATGATGGCTTCTGCCTTGGGTTTGTGAGTCTAGCTTAGCTGATGAGGTGGTTTTTGGCTAATCAAAACCCTTAAAGTTTACCTCAGGGGCTAATTACAATGCCCAAAGCAAAGGGAAGTGGTCAGTTATGACCAAAAATTTCATCTGTAGAGTGCCCTGAAGTGACAAAGAACAGCAGAAAGGGCTGGTTGAAAGTGTGTATATGACCCGTCTTCTGTGAGACGTTTTCTCCAGCTGTGGCAACGTGGATCCCTGTAGAGCCCTATCAGGCCTACACAACAGAATTGACAGGGATATCTACTTGAATTAAGCCAGTAAATTTGGCTTTTTTTTCACAGCTTAAGAAAACCTCTGCTGGGTCATATCAAAGGCTTGTTTAGCCTAGCATCCTGTCCCTGATGGTGTCCAAAAGTAGGTGCTAAATGAAGAGCACAAGATTTGGCAAACATCAAGTGGTAGCTCCTTATTTGCCTCTTTTGGCCTCAACATTTGCAGCTCAGGGATTTCCTGAGCCAAAAGTGGTGGTTTTGCATTCATCTGTATATAGAAATTAGCATGCAGTTAACCTTGGGTTTGAATTTTACAGTACTCTAGCAACTCCACAGTAAGCCCTCAAATAGACAAATTTTAACGTGTGATTAATGTGAGGTGATTTACTCTGATTTGCAAGGAATAGGAAAAAAAAAAATCCACTTAGACACTTATCAACAGGCTAGCTAATACACTCAGTGTATACTGTTACAAAATTTTCCTATATAAATAAACCCCCAGAAAGCCAGCAGAGAAAAAAAATTAGTATTGCAATAATTCTTGGAAAGAAAAAAGTATTTAGTACTTCTTTGGCATGCTTACTTCTTTTTCCTTCCTATTGAATCCCTTTGGATGTACAGATACTTCACATGTATCAAGACAATTTCTGACACCAGTCCCCTTCACTGTGTTTTTCTTACCATTTCAAAATTTTAATTTATTTTCTGACAAATTCATCCTATCAAATGCCCCACAGAGTGAACAGCCTAGAGCAGTGTAGCATAACTTACAGAGTGTCAAAATAAGAAAAGATTTTCTAGTGATCTGTACATCAGATGGCAGAGATCTGATGTCCTTGATGAGACATACTGGTTTTTTTCCTCAGAGTTAAAGACATTCTGTAATCCTGCTTAATTCCTGTTCTCATGCCAACACAGCTTGACTCATGGTTTTTCAACTGATGACTTCTAAAAGAAAGCATCTTTGAAGAAAAATATACTTCTCTTTTTGTAAGTAGCCTGATGGTAGACTATTCTGGTTTAGTTCAGAGAACTAAAATGTTGATTCACACCATGAAGAAGAATGGTAGCTGTGTGTGTGTATTATCCTTTACTATTGCTTTCATTAAAGGAAACTTTCTCTGGTCAGTCTTGCCTTGCATAAGAATCTTCAATTTTGCATTTCATCTCACAAGCCAGCTACTGCATATTCTTTATGAAGTTGAATCTGCATTTTAGTTTATGGCTGTTTCCTGCCGTCCCTCTGTGCCCCAGTGTCTGGGCTTCATCAGGAAATGTACGTGCCCAGAAAGTACAGGACTGGACCTCTTCTAAATATCGGTGAAAATAGTCCTCATACATTTTTATATGTAAAAATACCTGAAATGAAACAGCCACATTCATGCCAGTGTGAGTAATAAATACAGTTACTGATAAAGAATAAGAATGGCAGAAATCTGGAATCATGTCTAGAAAAGCCAGCCTATTTTGTGAATTTGTCTGTAGATAACATGAGCTAAAGATTTCATACCACTGGTAATGCTTTAGGACAGGTCCCGTGATTGCTGAAAAAGGGCCAGAGATAGTAGTGAAAGAAAGTAATTCCTTCTCCTATGCTTTAAAGTGTTCTCATGGTTTTTGCTGTATTTCAGGGAAAGCTGTCTGTCCGTTTAAGCCATGGTCTGCTCTTGATCAGTGAGAGTGTGACTTTGTTGTAGCTCTGAGTCTGCCGGTGAGACCAGGCACGGGCATTCACAGCCCCTTCAGATGCAGAGCAGGTGTGAGGCGTGGCTCCCATGGCTCTCTGGCACCTTCCCCACTGTTTAAAGCACATCGGCCTGGGCACAAGGCTTTGGCTTGCAGACAGGAGCAAGGTGATGCTAGGCCTGCTCGGATCGCTGGCTCTGGCACGTGGAGCACAGGCATCTTCGCTGAAGTGCTGCCAACCTTAAAAGCTGCAGCATATTTTATTTACCACTGAGTGGAGTCCTTATCAAGACTGCAGATGTGAAGGCTTGATTCCCCAATCTGCTGCATGACATTTTGCTCAGAGCAGCTTGGCAGTGAAGCTGTGCACGGCAAAGCAGCCAGACAGTCCAGGGCATGGGTGAGTGCGGGCTCATCAACAGGGTGCCACAAATACAGGGTTACCTTTTTGGGCACCATTGTCAAATCCATAGTTTCTACCAATGGTTTAATACAGACATTTTTTTATTTAGCAGCTGAGAGGCCTGCTTATAAAAGAATATTAATTTAAAAATACGTGTATCTTTACTCATTATAGTTCACTGGCACTTTCTTTGGACAATGTCCTGTATCAGATACTCACGTTGGATCTCTTCCTGTGGCCATGATTACTACATGATTAACCCACTTGGAAAGCTGGGTTGATGCTCCCATATATTCAATTCCTATGATCAATTAGATGAGTGCTTCCAGTAGATTGTAAAAGTTGCAGCTGCTACTCCAAATCGGGGTCCAAACCAGATGTGAGGCTCCAAGCAATTGGGCTCCCATGTCCTCAGGAAATTAATTATAGTATCAGCATGAAAAAACCCCCAAACAACCAAACAAACCAAAGAAATCAATTAAAAAAAGAAAGTAAGGAGGCAGGAGTTGAAAGCAATGTTTCCTCCTCTTCATATTGCTGAATGGCTGTGGGTACCTGTTGTTTGTCATCCTGCAGTCACTTATTTTCTGTCTCCCTGAGTCAGATTCCCTCCCAAGACTGCTATCTACCTCTCAGTCCTCTGCTTCTTGTTAGTATCTTAACTCCTGCACATTTCTTGCCTATTTCTTGTTTTCCTCAATCTCTTCATGGTGAGGCTGATGTGCAGGGACCCTCAGTGAGCACCCATTAGTTGCTGGTCTCTGCAAAAGCAAATTGCCGTGGAGGAGCACACGTGGATCCAGTCTCTTCCTTCACATCGTTCCTGTCTGTGCGAAGAGACGGAGGCCACAGAGGAGAGAAAAGCACAGAGGTGCTTCATCTGGTATGTGAGGAAAAGTAGGTGATGGTGCTGCACACGGGGTGAAGCTGTTATCCAGCCATTCTAGTCTGTACACAGGAACAGCATCACTCAGAGATACTCAAAATGTGAAGTTCAGCAAGGTAATTGCAAAAATAACAATTATAATTCCTAACATACTGCATCCGTGCAAATCTGTCATGATGCTGGAAATGTCAAGTTCTTAGCTGATAGAATTGCAGTTTACTTCAGAGTCTTATAAAAACAATTAGTATATAAACCTTCAGTACAGAGACACATTGTGTTCTCGTACTGGGATGTGTCACTTCCATGTCACACTAGCTGTGTTGTGAAACAATGTGTCACTTCAGATTTGTAAGCTTCAAAAATAGCTAATTTTGTATTTAGGACGGATTTAAATCATGCTTGAATAAACACATTCTCTTTTGTTCTGGATGCCACTGAAAGAAAAGTGTGAATGGAGTTTCTTTCTTCTAATGCTAAAGTAAGCAATAGAAGGTATGACATAATTTAAAGGTTAAAGATCTTAGAATTTTATGTATCCTGTGAATAGGAACCTTTTATCATGTACATAATAGAAATAGGGAACTGAAGAGGTCCTGCCCAAAGGCAGTGTCAGCAAAAACTAAGCAGCTGCTGACAGATAAAATCTGTTACAAAGTTTCCAACAGCGATGGTGATTTCAACCGTTCTCTGGGCAACCTACTCGAAGTTTCTATACTAATAATGTCAGCGTGCTTTGTTTGCAATGTCGCCAGCTCCTAAGGTCAGCTGGGCTAGAGCGTTCCACATCTATGTTAGTAAAAAATCTTGGTTGCTCCAGAACAGGCTGGCGGTGGCTGTGTTCCAGCAGCTTCGTGGGAATGGTCCCTCGAATGCTGGACGTGCCAAACTAGACCTAGAAATCCCTTTGGGGAAGTGCTTGCTGGCATGGGTGAAGGACACATGCCTACATCCACTTACAGGATAGACAACTCTGCAATAATGCCTCGTCCTGAGCACTGTTTAATTTAAGTCCATTTGCCAAGTTTTGATAATTTATTAGGTACACCTTTTGCCATTATCTGAGCTGTTAACATACAGAATAGCAACAAATCTTTCCATAAAACCCTTGTCAGTACACCTTCCAGTTCAACATAAACTGTTAATTACTGCTCTTTCTTCAGGGATTGACTATGATTCCTTACTATCTAGTTATCCCCTTGTGATTAACAAACAGTACCATTTTTTCTGCTACCTTTCCTGGAATTCAAATTAGTCTGCCTGCTTTATAACTCCTTGGTTCCTCTTTTTCCTCATACTGTTTGCTGTTTTCTGGTATGCTCAAACCCTGTCTAGCTTTCATCAGTGTTTACTGAGAATTGTAAATCTCTCCAGGTACTCCAGCCAGTCTCTTTGTGTTAAGACTAATCAAATTAATCTTTTTTTTAAAAAAATCTATATATAGTAGATGAAAACAATGTATAGGGTTGTCCTGCAGCCCAAACATCACATTTGGTTTTGATCTTTAATCTGTACTGTTGTTTTATGCAAAGTTGGGCAGAACTTGTGCAGAACTAATCAATGCTCAAGATATAGGAAATGATCTTGCGAATGTTTGCTCATCTTCCATTGCTTACATGCCTCCTAATGAAGCATCTGACAAAATGTTACTGAAATGAAAAGCGTACTTTAAACAGTGCATGCATATGTTTTGATATGAAGAATTAAGCTCATGAATGCAGTGACACTGCCTCATGTAAAATAACAAGGAAAATGTATTCTGCACTGAAGCTTTCCAGAGCGGACTTAAGTTTGAAACACTATGATGCTGCCAAGAAAAACAGCGAGATTACTAAAAATGTAGGCAGGAGTCCAAACTCATTTTAAATGCACATTAGCTTCATAAATATGGAAATTCAGCTAAGTTAAGAGCTCTCTATACATGCAGTGATATGAACAGCATCCACAGAAGTGTACTTTGATGGATGATGTGCCTATTTAGACCAATGTTTAAAGATAAGTGTTAACTGAAAAAAGCATGACATTGACTGCAGAGAATGTGACCTTGAATAGTCCTTTAGTTGGGAACTGGCTGTGACTTGAATTTGAAGTTTTGACCAAGGCTTACCAGCTCTCTAGAGGTAGTTCTGGTCACCCTATCAGTTTTTAGTGCTGTGCATCATGACACAAGGTCTTGTATCTGAGGAGCTGAAAACATTTTTCTAGATGTTGGTTAGACTTCATAATACCATCATTCTGTGCAGATGTAAAAATTAGAGGATGTATGGTTTGATTGGAAAGGAGGAGGGCCTGATAGGTTGCACAAGGGCAGAGCTGGGAGCAGAAACACTAACCTTTAACTTTTTCTGTGTCCGGATATGTTGAAAATCAGGGCGGGTTTGGGCAGTGCAAAATTTTCTTACTCACCATAGAGATTCTGATTTTGTCCATGGAAATCTGGCTGGAGATGACCAGCTCATTTCAAACCTGTCTGTCAAATGGATGTTTCTACATATAGCTTGTTCCTACATTCTTAATTATTTTTCACTTCCTCTTCCATCCTCTTAACATACATTAGTTGCAGAGATAGGAATGGCAAGATTCGGCTTTGCAAGTTCCTAAGTTTCCTCTTTTTCTGTCTTTGCTTTAGTGAAGAAATTGCTAGGTTTTGGTTAATAATGCAAAGGAGCACTTGGTAATTTTTTTCTGCGTTAGATAATTCCCCAGGCTATTGACACCAGTGGGTCTAATCCAGTCTTCCTGTCTGAAATGCCCAGGTTAAGCACTTCTTTCTCAATTTTCTCACTTTTTCTCAGTTTTCTTTTTAGCAGAGAGCTAAGTAGTATATTGGGTGCTTTTCCCTTTCTCTTCACTTTTCTTGGGATATATATCCCCAGAAAACAGCTTGGTACATTTATGCTAGGTGTTTACCTCTTCCCTGAGAAGGCAGGACTCAACAAGAAGCATTAGATGCCTTCAGCATTTTGTGCTCTGGTCTGCTGAAGTCTTTCTTAAGATGGTTACATGGTGGTAGAAGTGGCTGCAGATTACCGACTGTATTGTTTGTAACACTCAAGGTGTCTGTGGAATACCAGTAGTGGGTAAAAGAAGTTGAATCTAAACACTTCAAAGTTCCCTAAATGCGGTGCCTGGCTTACCTTCAGTGAGGACACTCACCACCACTCTTTTTGTGTCCATGCAGCGAGGAGGAGGTGAGTCAGAGAGAGAAGAGGCAAGAGGGAGGCCGGTCTAACTGCATGCCTGTAGCTGGTGGCTGGGCTAAAGCAGACCTGGAGCCCTGGCCTCAGCTCCCTGCGGCAGGTGTGGTTTGCATTGTCAGCACAAACTAGACAAACAAAACTTGTCCTGCAGTGGGATCTGAACCATAAATCCCAACCATGACCATCACCCTTGTATCTCTTTTCGAACTTGTTAGTGGAGCTCAGGTGACTGTCTGCCTAAATATGAATTACTTTAGGCAAGGGATAGGTGCCTTTGTCTCCAAAATAGGCAATTCTGCACAAATGGCGTGACCAAAGTAGTGTGCCCAGGGCGTGTTCAGGCTAAGTAAGGTGATAGCTTCAGGATTAGGCAGTTCTGAGTAGGTAAACTGAACTGATGACTGAGCCTTAAGCAAACCACTTTCCACTCCCATAGAATTATAAATTCAAACCCCAAAAAGAAAGAAAAGAAGAACAAATTGCATCGCAGTGATATTACAATGCTCAGACTATGCCTAAAAGAGCTGTGATAGATTTAGATGCCCTTCATAACAAAGAAATCTGGAAACTACTTCAGATTAAAGCCAGCCGTTAGAGCTGTTCACAGAGCTCTTTTTACTCTTTATTTGAACCACTTCCCAGAAAAAAGAAGAAACCGAGCCCTACAGATCTTTTTATAGTTTTGTAGAGAAGAGATACCTTTGGTAACAGTCCTTGTGAATGTCTGCTCTCTCTATCTCCTTCTGTGTTGTTAATTATGAAATTTCCTTCCTCTTTCAGAAAATGGGTTTGATACAATTGTAGTTGGAAGGTGTGTGAGGAGGGGAAGAACTACAGTGTCTTCCTTGCCAGCTGAAGTAAAGAAACTTCATTTACTACATACCTCCCACCCCCATAGAGACTGATGGGTAGGTCAGGCCATAAATCGGTGTTGGGGAGCTGGCATTAGGATGTTTTTCAGATGTGACATTTTTCACACACCCTTGTTGCCCATATTTAAAATCATATTCTGAACCTCACCAATCCACAGGTAGTAGGGGAAGAAAACAGTCTTAAATACATTTTCTGCCAACCTTTCTGCTTCGGTATGCTTCTTTTAAATATTCAAGTCAAATGCTGCATTTGGATATGGTAGGGAATTAACATAAAGGGATTAAAAAGGTATAGAAAATTATCATAGAATTATAGATTATATCAAGCTGGAATGGACCCATAAGGATCATCAAGTCTGACTCCCTGCTCCTCACAGGACTACCTAACACCAAACCATATGACTAAGAGCATCGTCCAGATGCTCCTTGAAGTATTAGCCCATGGAAAATATTTTGAAGTATTTCTTTCTGGAAAGTGGTACATGTTTGTGTTATAAGGAAGGAAGCAGTGATAAAGCAAAGGAAGAAAACAATGACTCATCATAGAGATAATATAAAGAACAGGCATTTTTCCAGTTATTTTTATGACTATATACTGTTATCCAGGAAGTATGGCTGGACTAGTTATTTTTATCTTACACAATCCATTATTTAAACAATAGTCTGAAGATGCACGTTGATTACTTCCAATGATTACTGAGGCTCAGTTAACAAGAAGCGGTTAAAAGGTAGTACAAAAGGTTGACGAGTGTATCTGTAAATCAGCAGTCATGGAGCATACATTGGTCTCCTGTATCTCAGCCAAAATATTGAGGTTCAAATGCTCTTGGGTCATCAGGCAGGGCTAGGCAACATCTGTAACTGTGACGTGTGCCCTTGGGCGCAGTCTCCCAGATGGGGGCCTTCCTTCCCCCGAATGTGGCACCTATGGCCCTGTCACCGGAAACAAGGACTTAGACCTCCTGAGCTCCTGGTGTGCACTCAGATGTCTATCAGGATGGTGATGACTTTGGCTCTGCAGTTTACTCTCTCATTTTAGCATGCTACTCTCATTTTAACACCCCATTCACTTGTGGAAAATTAGAGAAATTTTCAAGCAGTCAGCTGCTGCTTCTTTCCAAGGGAGGCTTGGCTAGGTCTCCCCATCCCTTGTGAGTCCAAAGGTGATGTTGCAAGATGGACCTAGAGATTTGCCCTTCACACCAGAGCTTCTCAGCCTTCACCCCCGCTCTGGGTCTAGTTTGACCTTGTTATGAGCTGCTTCAGCACGTTAAGGAAAAAAGGACTACATCTCTGCTGTCTCAGTGTGCTGAAACAGCTCTGTATAGAAGCAGGCAGAGCCAGTGCCAGCTCCACGGTGAGGGTGGCCCTGCCCAGCTGGGCACAGGACACAGAGAGGCCATCGCAGGCCCTGGGGGAACTGACTCAGGCTGTCGGTGAAGCTCAGCTTGAAATCTCCTCTCCTTCACTCTCCACTTTTCTCGTGCTCATATTGCAAAAGATGATTGAGTTTTATTTTTCACCAAATTTGCTCGCTTTTTAAATTGAGCCTGTGTCCCTTTGGTTATATGATTGCGTCGAGGAGCCACAGACCCTCCAAAAACACCCCCCCCCCAAACTAAAGTAGCATTAGTGCCTGAGGGGCTGGTAAAGCAGCTGAGAGGCCACCGAAGTGGACAGGCCACCTGTGACAACTTCTCAGTGGAAGTCACTCATCCCTTGTCATGCTCTTCCCCAGTGTCCCACATGTGCCCAAGACTTGCTTGTATTGAACTGCATTAACATGGAAGTTAAAGGTTACATCGGTTTAAGATTGCAAATCAACATCACAATTATATTTCTTTTCACAAGCATATGTGAATGTTGAACCGAAACCTGGAAAATATTTCTTAATTTCTAGAGATAAGAACTTAAACTGGAAAACCCTGAAGATTACTCTTGGTAAAGACAAGTGATTCTGGTTGATTTCTGACAACTACTTTCCTATTTTGTTTTTTAAAAGTCTCTCACTAAATAATCTTGCCAAAGTACTTAATTATACTATTAAGAAGTTTTTTCCTGATACCTAATTGTCCCTTGCTAAACTGATTCCATTGTTTCTTTTCCTGTATTTCTTGTCCTTTTCCGAGTAGATATGTAGAATAATTTATGACCTTCCTTCATGCAGCAACATTTTACATCTTTGCAAGCTGTTATCATGTCCTGCTGCAGTCTTCCCTCCTGTGGACTAACTTCTTCCAGCATCTCCTCAGAGGTCATGTAATTCTTCTGCATCTTTCTGGGATTACGGTATTCCTTTAAAGGAGAAAAATTAGCAGGTTTGACATTATTTGCACTTGAAAAGTCTTCTCTCTCTATTGAAAGTGGGTTTTTGTTACAAAAAGAAAACAAATTCCTAGAAGACACAGATAGTAAAGAGTCTTTTTAAAGTTTGTAGAGCTGAAATAAGAGAGGAACCTTAAACACAGAAGACCACCTATGATTTTATGGATGGAATAATAAAGTGGCAAAGTAATGAATTGAGGTGTTAATTTGGAGTATGTTTAAGCAAGGCCTAAAGATGTTTTAGCCTCAGCTGTGCCTACAAATTGTTTATGAAATGAGGCTGGGCTGATACTGAACACTTCAAGAAGTGAGGGTCTGATAATGATCCAGTGGCTTCCTGTGTCAAATGTGTAAATGTACATCTCAGTGAACAGAATATGTTACTCAAAGCATGTTTTGGGGTATGTCACCTTACAGAGTTCAAAAGGGAATATATAAATTAGATGGTCCTATCAGATAAAGAGAATTTTTCAGTCTGAAACAGGTTTCCTCCACTCCTGCTTAATATGAGATCACTGATATTTGTTAATTGCACCTGCCAAATCTCAGAGTTAGATGAAAGATAAGATGACTGGCAGGATCTTTGCTTTAGTAAAATACTTTATTGAATTGAGCAATAGTGTTACATTTACATCTTGTTCTTGGTGTACAAGCATACAATATATAATGAATCTAATAACTTTCTGGTAACTGCTAAAAAATAAGACCATTAGCAAAGTAGGTGTTAAAGGAACATCTCTTCGTATCAGTCAAAATTCAATGCTATTTCCCATGATGTTTTTATTGAATTATGTGATCCACAGTTTTCCCCCCTTAAATCAAATTAAATTTATTGTTAAATCTGATTTAAGTATGTGTAACTCTCTTCTCCAATATTCTAAGACAGACATATTGCATAATTTCTAGGAGATTACCGTTAATGATTTAGCATTGCTACATGAAATTTTTCAGTCCTTCAGTCTGAATATAAGCACATAAGACAAAGCTGATTTAATTTCAGTATGCAGCCTTTTCTTGCTCTATTTTCTGTTCTTTCTCAATTTAGTTAACACTGTTGACCATTCTACCACAACTAAATTATTTTGTGAAGATGAAAATAACAAAAACTTGATTTATTTCTGTCTTCTTTATGTTATCCCAGTACTTCATGGAGCTATACTTTCTCTGAATTTTGTTTTCCTTTTTGTTCTAGTATTTTTATAGGGTACATGACTTTTTCTTAATATGTAATAAATTCTAGGTGTGAAAACAATATTGCTATTTTTTTATTACTAATTCCATTGTATTGCTGCTGGCATGATATAGGCTAGATCATATAGACCCAATTATTCATCCCATCAGAAATATTCACACCATTTTTTGTAGAAAATGTAAGCCAATTTTATGAAAATATAACAACTGGCTTTTCATTACCCCCAAAAAACTTGCTGACATTTTCAAATTTTAGTTTAGTTAATTTAATACTTCCTGTTCTGGATAAAAATAAAGTGCAGACTTTTCATGCATTCCCTTGCTAACTAGTGAAGATTAATTTCATAATTCCATATTAGGGAGATTTTTTTCATTTAAAATTTCATTTTACATTTGTTTGTCACTAAATGTGCTTTTAAAAAAGTCTATTGTCTCTGTAGTTATGATGGGTTGACCCTGGCTGGATGCCAGGTGCCTACCAAAGCCGCTCTACCACTTCCCCTCCTCAACTGGACAGGGGACAGAAAATATAATGAAAGGCTCATGGGTCGAGATAAGGACAGGGAGAGATCACTCACCAATCACCATCAGGGGCAAAACAGACTCGACTTGGGGAAAATTAATTTAATTTATTACTAATCAAAATCAGAGTAGGGTAATGAGAAATAAAACCAAATCTCAGAACACCTTCCCTCCAGCCCTCCCTTATTCCCAGGCACAGCTTCACTCCTGAATTCTCTACCTACTCCCCCCCGCCCAGCAGCACAGGCGGAAGGGGAATGGGGGTTGTGCTCAGTCCATCACACGTTGTCTCTGCTGCTCCTTCCTCCTCAGGGGCAGGACTCCTCACACTCTTCCTCTGCTCCAGGGTGGGGTCCCTCCCATGGGAGACAGTCCTCCACGAGCTTCTCACAGAAGCCGTCCCTGTACCCTCGCCCAGCCCCGCTACCAAAACCTTGCCATGCAAACCCAATACAGTAGTACCCATATATGTAGTCTCTGGCAATGCGTAATGGGCTTAAGATGCAAGGACATCATAATTGTGCTCTTCTGAGACTCTTTGGTAACTACTTATTTGTGCAATACCATTTATTCACAAGGAATGCACATAAATCCTCATTCTTTAGAAAATGTTAATAAAGAAACAATGTCATCCCTCAAACAATGTTCAGACTTGGTTTTTCCCAGGGAAATCTTTCCTGTCTCCCTTTCATGATAAAGTTAACTTTCTGCTTAATTACTCCATGCTTTGTGGTTGCTTTCACTAGGTACATACAAAAGTCAAACAAATTAACACAATAGCCACAGTATTTTCAGTCCTGGGGTATGTTTCCCTAAGTTAGTTCTTATTTTGACCTGTGTAGATTTTATTGTCTGAACTTTTGATAAACAGAGCAGCTTTAAACTGATGCCTTAACTGGCCTGAATGAGAAGGGTTACAAAGGGTGGCAAACAGTACCTGTGCCCCTTGCTAGAATCTGACCAGAAAAATAGCAGGCTCATCTCACCTCTGTATCAAAATATTCAACTAAATTTGGCACAGGTAGACCAATTAATGCTATAACCCATGAGAGCAATCCCCTTGCAATCAGTCCCCAATGGCTGGGGCTGATCCGCAAGTGCAGGAGTGCATCAGTTGCTCTTAGCCACTGCAGCTGAGCGTGTGGGTAGACTTGCCCTGGTGGGGATTGCTCTTTCAGCAGAGCAGATCCTAAAGGATCTTGGCTCTTGAAGGATCCCAAAGCACTCTATGGGTCTTTTTACGTCACTGTAACTGTCTGTGGACACCTGGCATCAGTAATTGGCAAATTATCACCTGCAAAGCAACCATTGCATGTTACCTCTCACCTGTTACTCATTTAGACTCATCAGATAGATAGGCTGAGGTATATGGTGCTGTTGATATTGTGCTGCTCTTTTTCCCTTAATCTTTGAGTGAGTAGAAGTTTAATGAACTTGGTAGGATTTCCAGTGAATCCTCAGCAAATCAACTTTTACACTATCGGTAACCTCTTTATGAGATTAGTGTCTAGGATGTAGGTCTAGCAACTGAATTTGAAGTAACAGAGAATTGACTAAATTCATGCCAGGGAGTACAATTTTGCTTTTAGCCCAGCTTCTGACCTTCCAGATAGGAAGTGGCCAACCTGCACTTCATGACTGGATGCAGCTTGTGCTGGGGCAACACCTGTGAGCAGTGGTGAGATGAAGGTGCCTGACACTGCCAGATCTCTGAATTGCAAAGGAGCAAGGCGGCAGTGCTATCTCCTGCCTGGTGCTCCCCGAGGTATGCGTCTGGTGTCTCACAGTGATCAGGAGGTGTCAGGTGCAGGTGAGGTAGTGAGGTTTGCTTTTCTGGCTTTGCTGTTCCTTGGAGGCTGGCCTCAGGGACTTCGACAACGTCGAGCAGCCACCCCTTTCCAGTAACCAGCACAGCACCCCATAATTCACAGTACTGGCCATATGAGGAAAGATGCAAGTGCACACGGTGTGTTTGGAGTATCAAGAACACGGTACAAATTGTTCAGATTTTTAGCCTGAAACTGGTCTGCAACCTGGCTGAAGGGTTTCCTATCAAGCGCTTGTTTTTTCTTAATGAACCCAATGTTTGATTTACTGCCAGGCTGCAGTTGGCTCTGGTGTGGCCTGAGGATCAGAGGAAGGTGAAGAAAAGGGACCGTTCCCTTTTTGCTGCTTTGTTATTGCACAACGTTCAACCGAGAAGAAAGTGGAATTCCTCTTGGCCTCATGACGTACGAGCTCCAGAATAAAACAAGGCTGTTAAAACTCCTGACAATATAAATGACAATGTATCTTTTATATAAATAGGCCACATGCTGTAAGGAAATGCTGTTAGTCTAAGACAAATCAGTTCAGGCCAAAGAAAACTTTCGCTATTTCTAGACAAGATCTTTGGCAGCTGATTTAAGAGACTTTTATGTTCTGTTTTCTTTCATTTTTAAAAAAAGTTCTAGAAATGGCTTTTCCAGAAAAAAGATGTTGACTTCATTGTTGTTAGTATATTTTATTATCATCCGAAAAAGAAAATTCAGTTAACTTTGCCCATAACTTCCTAACATCTGTATCTAGCATTTCCTTGTAATTTCTTGTTTCACAATTCAATTTCTCCTTTTTATTTTAATCCTGTAGACTTTCTCAGGGAGCAAACTCTCTTTCTTGCATTGTCTTTCTGCTGAGCAGCCAAGTAGGAACAAATCCTGTACTTAGAAAATGCAGTCATCTTGGCAACAAACAGGAGATGATGCTAAATTTCCTTGCTATCACATTTTTGCTACAGGTGCTGAACAAATATGTTACTACACTTCAAATAATATTTTTACACCACAGACCTTTTTTTCCATTCAGCAGTATTTCTAAACAAAACAAAATATTTCCATGGTAAAAATCTACTGTGATAAAGTCAGGCCTTTATAGGGACAGTCTATGGTGGTCAGGAGAGGACCGCTGTTTCTTTCAGGTTTCCACCTATATGTTTGGAAAACAAACTCCTTGAGTGCTTGCTCTGTGATCTGGGAAAGAAGAGATATGTGGCATTTCCTGAAATTGTGACTGGCTTTTGGTTTGACTGTCTGACAAGATTGACCTACTTCACAAGAAAAAGGGGGATTGTTTTTAAAATGAGCCTTTTTTCCAGGTAGCTTTGGGTGCTGGTCTCCTAGCTGCATTTATGCAGAAATGAACGTCAGTAGGACAATGGAAATCTCATTTGGAAGGGAAGAAATTTTTATAATGTCCTGCAGAGTGAATTTCACTTAAATCCTCTAAAATTCAATCCTGCCTCATCTCACACATGAAAATATGAGACTGACGTGTTTTCCTGATGGTATTTTTTCACTGTGTAATTAAGGTGTAAAATTTAAAAACTGTCTGAATTTCTTTCTTTGGCATTTCACTGTTGATTTGATCCCATGAGCTCCCCAGATGAATCTTCAGGAGAGATAGCAGGAAAGTATTGAGATATAACCTTCTGGGTATCACCTGCTTTCCCAAAGCAGCACGGTTTGCCCTCAGTGAGAAGTCATTCTTTTTTGAAGGCAAAATTTGTGGTGTGTGGTCTTGTTTTTTTGAAATGTGGCATGTGACAGAATATTTCCTTATTTAGCACTCAGAGCTTTCTATCCAACCATCCAGCCTTCAAAACTGAGGAGGACCGGTCACTGTCCTCTCTTCAGCAGGACTTTATTGCCAGCAACTCTCATCACCCAGCTTTTGGTGAAGGGAAGAAAAGAAAACAGCCTGTACAATTATGTTCTTTGGGTTGTTGCTTGTTCTTTCTCTTGTTCACAGTGCTTTGCAGCTGGTGGGTAAGTGCCTCCTGCTTGTCTCCTGTAAAGGTGTCTGTGAAAGTGCCTCCATGTCCTGTGGCATTTCTGGGTGATTGCTGGTTCTGTGGCAGTGACTATATGTATGTTATTAGTTTGGGACATATAGATGGGGAGCCTCTTGATGGCAGGCAAGAGGCAAGGACAGGATCTAACAGAAAAAAAGAAATGGATAGAGAAGGAAGCAAAGACTGAATTCCTAATGGCTTTATTCATGTATAGTGGCACTATCATTTTAGCAACCCCAGAAGATCAGACCTAAGAAAAGCATGAGATATATTTAAATGTCTTTTGTTTGTTTGTTTTATTCTTTACTCCTGTGTTCTGATTTTTGAGCTCTTCATGTCTGGATAATGGTTAGCAAAATCAGGCAGGAAAAACTTTGGTTTTTGGAGTGGTGAAACGTGGAATTATTTGTAGGACATTAAGGTGTTCACAGATGATGGCTCCAGAGAGACTTAGTGCTTATAAAGAGGATTATTTTCATTCACTGTTTTGAACAAACTCACTGAATTCACTGGCATTGATAAAAGGGATGAAGTAAAATTTTTGTGGAATAAAGTTGGATTAAGTTTAGGAAAGTTATTGTAGAATTGCAGTGAAAACATTATTGCCATCCCCTTAGCTGCGCTTCTATTGTAGGTGTTAAATAGATGGCTTCTGGAGACCTGAATGTTTAAGGTTCAGTCCTTTTAGCTTTGTAACTCCTGAGTAAAACTGCTATGGATTGCCTCAGAGTATGTGGTGTTTTTTTAATCGCCCATGGTATCACTGCAGGCCAGAATAATTGGTGTACTGTATATTATCAACTAAATTGATTTCAACTTTTTGCAGGATTTTTATGAAATTTGCAGGATTTAATGAAATTTCTTTAGCTTTTAAAATACATTTTAATTAAATATGAAGCCCAGTGATCAAGAGATGTGTCAGGGACCAAAATTGATTATGAATCCCACCAGCTTTGGAGGGAAATACAACCAGGTGGGTCACAAAGTACACCACAAAGCAGCAGAGCAAATTCACAGGCATGATTCACTACTGCTACTGACAAACTCGCTGTAGGACTGAAATTAGCTCAGCTACTTCTACTTCACACTGGAGCCAACATGGTAGACATGATCAGAGAAACTACCTGGAAAGCTAGGGACCTGATTTCTATTACAGGTGGATCTTCTTACTTCCACCAGCCTTTCCACACTGCCAAGTGGTGGTCAGATGCCACTACTACCCAGTCCTTTCTGCTTTCTCAGACTCCGATTGGTTTCCCAATGTCATTCCTAATTTTACATTGTAATGGCTCATAGTAGGTACTGCAGGTCTTGTAGGTCAGCAAGGCCAATTAGCCCAGAGTACCTACCCCCTGTGAGGCCCAGACATGTTCACCCATATTTATACAGGGAAAAGGAAAGGAAATGTGGATTTGGGAGTGTGAAGACAAATGGCTTAGCAAAGACAACTGTGACCCCGCTAGGAGACCTGTAAGATCTGGCAGGGTGAGGAAAGTTTGTAGAGATCGGAGGTCTACAAGGCCATGCATCTGAGGACAGATGGAAACAGGGTAACGGTAATAGCAGTGTGGTTGAGGGAATTCATGTGACTGATGTAAATCAATCCAACAAGCTGTGCTCAGCTCTGCTGATGCTGCTGACTGCCATTAATCCACAGTATGGTGACATATAATAATGAAATACATATCCTATCATCTACTTTATTGCTTTTTAATCAGTAAAATTGATGTTGCACTGGACTATTCAAGAACATCATGTTTTTGTCTGATATGAATGCAATAACTTTTTGTTCACGTGAATGGGAAGCAGAATCATGTCACATATGCACTATACATATATTCTGTATTAACCATTTACTATGTATTGTTTTGTTTTACAGACATTGAAACATTTTTAATATATAATAAAGTCAACAAGCTCTGTCTTCAGGCGTCTATCGCGCAGTCAGTTAGAACTGCCACTTGCCATCAAGACAATGAATCACAAAAATTCAGATGGATCACTGATCATCAGCTCATGAGTGTAAGACTGAATCTATGCCTGGGGGTGCCATTGAAGGAGGATCATGCTGTGATCAGCCTGTATCCATGTAATCGAACAAGTGAGCTGCAGTGGTGGGAATGCAGAAATGAAAGCATCCTTGCAATCCAAGGAGAAGATTTGTTTTTCAGCCCTGGCAATGAAGAACATGATAATGTTTTGTTAAAGAAGGGGCTGAGTGCAAAGAATAAGTGGAAGATCTATGGGGCCATGGATGTTTTATGTTCCCGGGGATATGAAGGTACAGAAAATTCATTCTTTCATCTTTGCACTAATTTCTTTGTGAGTATTAGAGTGTTTTGGATCTTTGGCTCTGACCATTCTGATTCCTTCAGCGACCATTAGTGTTTTAGAAAATCGGTATACTGAGGGAGTTAGCCTTGACTTTAACGTCATATTTATGGCCAAGTATGTATTATATACATATTTTATATATATATTTATATATTATATAATACACACACTATTTTGGTGTATGTATCATAGTATATTAGTATTACAAGTATTATAAGTATCACATATATTCTATATTCTCTAAATATATATTATATATTAGTATATACATACTTACTTACTCTTACACTATATATGTTTTCTCTGAAGTCACTATTTCTCACCGTACTGTGTCACTACATTGTTAATAGAGATTATAAACACTGATAAGTTTCTTATACAGCAACATGGAAATGAAATTGCATCCTCAAGAAAGAAGCACAATACGGGTGAGCTAAGAAAGGGCTGGAAGTACCAGTGTAGGCAGAGGAAGTGCAGCTTTTGTGACTCAGCAGATGAGGATGCTCATGGAATAATTATAATTACCGGTGCAATTACCTTTTATGATTAGCTGAAGTCTGATTGTTCTGAATGGCTTTCCCACATCCAGAATGAATATTCTAAAAACCACATCGCAGGATATTTGAAGTACTAAACTCTGAGCCTTGCATGTGGGAGCTGCTCCACTGTATGTGAGATACTTAAATGGTCACTGGAATAAAAACACAGACAGATTGTCTAACCTGATGTTTACTTTTTCCAGGAAGTAGGACTTGTAAATATTAGTTCATCCTTTTGCACTTTTTATATAAATCTTAACATTGTTTAAAATAGTAGTATCTTAGGGTAGAGCTCTGGAACCTTATTAAGTTTGTAAAAGCGTTTTGGTCAGAACAAAAATCTAGTTGTAGACTTCATCTGTGAAATATTACATTGCATTAGAATAGCACTGCTCTAAAATGTATGTCAGCAGCTTAAGTCTGAAAAAGTGTTGAAATGAATTTTGTTATGGTTATGGGAAAGGTAACATGGAAAGCACTTTGAGATGCACTTCAGCTATTAGCATAGGCTTCACGTTTTTCACGGTTTACACTCATTTATTGTTTTCCGTACTATCTTTATCATTTTGCCTTCTCAGAGACCTTTACACTGCTAGGAAATGCCTTCGGGGCACCCTGTGTATTCCCTTTCATGTACAATAAGCAATGGTACGCTGAGTGCACAAATGCTGGCCGCTCAGATGGCTGGCTCTGGTGTGCAACCACTGCAGACTATGACACAGACCAGCGATATGGATTTTGCCCATCAAAAGGTAAGTTACCTGTTCCCACACAGTTCCCCTCAGTGTGGTATTGGCCAACCAGCACTAGCAGAATATGAGTATCTTTATAATAACACATAGTTTACAAGAACGTATTTTAGTATATGATGTATTGCCACATCCTGCAGCTCCTTACACAAGAAAAAAACACATTGCATAAAGATGTGGAGAAAAGCGTGATTAAAGAGTAAAACAGCACACAGTTCCCACCAATTGTGGGGGTGTTGCTGAGCAGCACGACAATTTCGAGCTCCTCACTGTTTCCCAGCCAGGATGTGTGCTGTCATCGTTGTACAACCCTTCTCTGAGGACCCCCGATGTGATGGATGTGGGCACAAAAATGAGTGCTGTAGGAAGATTAATGATGAAGTTAACATTTCAGTCTGCATGATTCTCGTGTGAATATTTTTTTTACTTAAGTGGAATGTGTCCTTTTATCCATGCTATTAAGCCCTATTCATATTGCCTGGGAAGCTGCCTTTCCACCCCTTCTGACAGCTGCCTCCCATCCCTGGCATTTCTCTACCACTTCAATCAATTTCTGAAAACCGTCTTCCATTTCTGTGGTCACTTCCCCCTCCATCTCCTTTTATGACCTTGTTCTTGACAGGGGAGCTTTGCATTCAAGGCGTTGAAGACTCCTCCTGACACTTCTCAGCTTTCCCCTATATTCCTCCCCATTGCTCCTGTTCAAAATTGTGTCTTTTATTATTAAAACGCCCCTTTATTCCAGTTGATTCAAAATGTGCTTTTGGTGTGGTTCAAATCCATAGTCAAATATGCTTTCCAGGTCCCTACAAAGATACCTAGGACACTGAGCCCAAAAGGCATGTGGCATAGAGTGAATGAATAATTTTCAAAGCTTTTCAAAGCCAGTCCCAGCTCTCTGTTCTTTTTTAAATTCAGCTTCATACTGACTTTTGGGAATGATCAAATACCTGATTCAATTCTGCATTGTGCTTGATAGAGCATGTATAGATCTTCAACAGACAAAAGACGCAAAGGTAATCGGAAGAGGAGCACAGTGCAGCTTGGCACCATTGCAGTGCCCGGGCTCTGAAGCTGTGTGACAGGCACATCCAGGAGCTCTTTGCAGCGGGGGGATTTATCCAAGAACTGATTTGATGCTAAATTCAGGTCTAGAGCTGGTGCTCAGAGCTCTCAGTGAGAACAGCTGTCCAGAAAGAGAAGGAGGAGATGTTGCATATCTTTTTATAGATTTCACTAGGATTTCTGCCACAGCACTCCATGCAATATATTTTTCTATGCAATCACTTCCCTTGTAGTAATTCCTGAATTAGGTATTTTCATGGAACAGGAGGCAATATTTTCCAGCTCTACCTGTTTACAGGCCTTAACTTCATCCTTACCCATCCTGCTCATAACATTTTCAGTGCTCTTGAAAGAACAGCACAGGTGACATTTAATGAGAATGCCATGCATAATGAGAACCTGCAACTCATTTTTCTGTGGGTAAGTTTTACTATCACCCCCAATATAATTATTTTCTCCACAGATAAAGACACCACCTGGACTATAGATCTGTTAACAAATGTCCACTACCAAATAAACTCTGAATCAGCTCTCACGTGGCACCAAGCCAGGAAGAGCTGTCAGCAGCAAAATGCAGAATTATTGAGTATCACGGATATTCATGAACAAACATACCTTAAAGGTAAGGAAGTAAAGCAAACTCTGACTTACATTCAGGATCTGTTCAGTCCATCATCACAGCTAAGGAATATTTAGTATGGGTTTGGCTAATGTCTATGGACCTAAATATGCACAAGTAAGTACACAAAATCTTTTAGAATTTGCAAGTTCACATCAAAATCACTGCCAAGTTTAAACAGAATTCAAGGTATTCCAGCATTCTGCAAGTGTAACAGTTTGACTTTCTATTTAAAAAACAAAAATCTGAAAGGTAAATGAGTTTCATCTTTGGTTAAAAGGAATCTTTAAAACAAATTGAAAATAAGAGAAAAGAGATATTTTTGTGCCAAAAGAAAGATGTGTTTTGTGTCAAATGTAGCTTGACGTCTGAGTTTTTCATTTATTTGACAAACTGAAAACCATCAGTTATTCATAGATCCCAAATTGCGGCTCTACCTGCCCATATATTGCTGGAGGAATGGTATGGAAGAATCTCTCTCCTGTTATTATTAATGATGAATGTAACTTCTAAGAGCTTTATTATTGTTTATACTTACACCGTACCAATATTTCTGCTTAAATAAATTGTGTTGTACAGAATTTAGCCCATTCTACAGAAACACCTTCATTTTGGATACTCTCTGTGGCATCTCATCTGTGCTCATCTTGCATTAGGTGATATGATTAGGTGATGGGGGGGTGGTGGTGTTTGTTTGCTTTTTACAGAAATCAAAAGCTTCAGCATATTTCAATTTATCAGGTATCTCAGACCTAAAGATATTTGTAGTTAGATATTTAAGAACTGTAAGTCTTCCTAGAGACATGACTAATGACTTGCTAATAAAAAAGTGATTTATAAAATTGTTTATCTTCCTTTGGTTTCTTAGAGTTAACAGAAGGTACAGATTCTGCACTGTGGATTGGACTTAACAGACTGGACTTGAGGAGTGGATGGCAGTGGATTGGAGGCAGCCCTTTCCAGTACTTAAACTGGGCTCCAGGTAGCTGTGACTTTGTTTGATTGTGTATTTCCGAAGAAAAAATATACATGCCTCAAATACTGCTTTAAATTCTATTATCAGATAGATATGCCATGAGATACGTATTTTAGCTTTTCTTCTTTAGCTTTAGAAAAACCTTTTTTTTCTACAGTAATATAAGCCAGAAACTTCTATGTATTGCAAAAATATTTTAGCTCTGAAAGCAGTACTGTCTTTCACAAAAATATACTGTCTTCCACTTGTTGTCTCTAGCAACAAAACCATGAGGGGGTTAGATGTTCATATCCACATAAATTATACTACATTTCATACAGACATTCCCGCTACCAGAGACCTACCTCAGTTCTTGCCAAAGCTGGGGAAGACGTAATCTTTGGGGGTCTCACTTCAGCCAGCAATCATTTCTCCTGTGCATTTTAGAGCTTAGAGCTATATTTGCCTTTCAGAAAAATTCACTTTTTTTTCCTGTACCTTTCCCAAAGGAAGCCCTTCTCCAGAATCTGGAAAACTCTGTGCAGTTTTGAATCCTGAAACAAAAGCTAAATGGCAAAATTGGGAATGTGATCAGAAACTCGGTTACATTTGTAAGAAAAGAAACTTTACTTTGGTTGCCTCAGGTATGGTGATATATGTTGATAATTGAAAGTAGAAGCTGTTAACTGAATTGCTTGGCATTCACATTGAGAAGAATGAGCAGGAGAATTTCATTAGAAATAAAAACTATTTCTTGTTTATCTGGTTTGCTTTCTACAACCATTGCACCCTTTCTAGGCTCATCTCCAGTCCCACAACACACAGAATGAAATAGGTAAAAGCAAAGAACATCCAACCTGTCCCATCTGTCCGTGTTTTGGTAGTCACCTCTCCCCTTTGAATACACACCCTGCTGAATGTGAAAAGGGACAACAAACCAAAAATTATTTTTCTGAAGAGGGATGTTAGTAAAAATAAGCGAAAGGAAGAAAGATTGACACATTGCAAAGATTAAAGATATTTTAAGTGTATAAAGATATCCCTGTTGGTGTTTTCCTATGTATATGTCTAGTTGTGAATCTGTCTAGATGACTTTTATTCTATCAATATACTTAATCTTTTAAAAATTCATAAGCATTTTATGTTAGGTGCAGATAATTTCTGATTTCTGTTATCTGACAAATACGTACTAAGTAATACAGAAGCTCTTGAAATTAATACGTTAGTGTATTTGTTACAGACATTTGACTATAAAGAACCTTAGAATTTGTATTAAAGTTTTCCTTTTCCAAGCTAAAAAATCCAGATTTAGAATCATATTTATGTTTACTGTATTTTGTGTCCATCATTTCCTTATAATGAGAATTTCCGAAGAAAATTCTTAGTTTAGAACTTTTGCACAGAGTAAGTGAAAATATTTTCAGTGTCATGTCCCTTGCATGGCATTTGAACTCCTCTAAAACACTGGTATTTGTTCCTAGGTGACACTGGGCCTGTTACTTGCCCAGATGGATGGGTACCGTACATAGATCACTGTTACAAGATCTTCAGGGAGACCAAAGGATGGGAAGAAGCTTTGACCTCTTGTCAGAAGGAAGGGAGTCACCTGGCCAGCATCCAAAGCCTTGAGGAGCACAGCTTTCTGGTGTCTCGGCTTGGGTACAGTGAGTGTTTCCAGGGGGCGCTTTTGCCTTTGTCTGCATGTAAGAAGCACCAGCTAGCTGAATTGAGATGTAGTAATTGTATTAACATGAAACACTGCAGCCAAAGAGGTGCAAGGAGCCGGAGGTCCAGTGGCGTTAGGCTGGTGCAGTGCTCTCCCTCCTGCTTCAAAACAGATGCCACCTTCGGTGCTGCAACTTGCAGACTTACTCAACTCTCTTGACTTGTGCTTTGCTTTGCACGAGGGTAGAAGGACATCAGTCATCCCAGTGAGAAGCTTTCTTAGTGAAAGGATTATGAAATATAACTTCCACTTTGCAAGAGTGCTTTTTATGGAAAACCAACATATTTGTACTGCTTTCTATGCATTTGGGGAACTTATAGTGTGGCTCTAAGCCATTCTCCACATCTTGTGGTCAACCAGCACCCAGATCAGCAAGTTCACAGCTCTCTCCAGAAGTGATGGAAGGAACCTACTAAAGAAAAGTTTAGCTCTCTGCACTGCCAGACGGAAAAGATCAGCAAAGCTAGCCAAGGTGATTTCCAGGCAGCAAGCTGTGGAATTGCCTGGGCTGCCTAAAGAGTCGTACTCAGGTCACTGGATCTAACATGTCAGCATGGTCTTGCCATGGCCTTTTTAATATTCCTGGCAGAAACGTGAGGAGTCTGTAGATATGTTGCTACTTTTTGCCCCTGTTAACTATTTGCTTTTTTTTTCGTGCTTAGGGGTAGTGAAAGCCTTAATTAACTATTGAAAAAGTGAAAGATATTCGAGACAGCAAAAATTCTTTCTTCAGAAAGAGTAATTTGTCTGCTTAGTGTCCAACCATACAGGGAGATATTTTTTGTTTCTTATACTTTTTGATTCTGATATCATACCCCAGTTTAGAGACTACTGAAGAAATTGTGAATATCCTTCCATATCTTTCTTTCTTTCTTTCTCATTTTTGTGAATGGTGCCTAAATTTACCTTTCATTTTCCTTGCTTTCCTTTCGTTAAGAATGCTTAAAACCATAGGATCGTATACTGGTTTAGGCCAGAAGGAACCCTGGAGGTCATTTGGTCTAGCCCTGGCTTGGAGCAGGGCCAGCCTCAAAGTTAGATCTGGTTGCTGACAGCCTTCCCCTTCTGAGTTTTGAATGTTGTCAAAACTCTGATTTTACTTACTGCCTAAACAGTTGATCTAGGGCGGGGCAGCTGGGCTTAGGGGTTTTCTCTGTTTTTTCCATTTTGTTGAAAGAAGCTTAAAACACTCATGCTTCAAGTTACATGAAAACAGTATTTTAAAATCTGACCAGTGCAACCGAACCTAAAAAGTATTATTCACACAGTTCTATCATACCAATATAGTGTTTTAGCATTAGGCTGGTAATTTACTCTTCTCCCACTGCTATGAGGAAGAGAAGCAAAATTTTTTGATCCAGTGCAGGGATTTCATTACAGCCTAGTTTTCCAAAGCATACTGTCTTTATGCTAATATTTATGTGAAAATATTAATTTATAAAATGATCATGCAATGCACTAAATACTTCTATATTTCGTAAGTTTATGAAAGGGATTATATGTTCTAGAGCTTGAGGGTGCTGTGAAAAGGATGCAGTGGCATAAGAGGTCTTTTCTAGTCCTGTGTTTCCATGTTTCAGAGCCAACAGACAAGCTATGGATTGGACTGAATGATCATAAGGTTCAAATGTATTTTGAATGGAGTGATGGTATGCCAGTGACATACACAAAATGGCACCTGGGAGAGCCATCCACCACAAACAACAGGCCAGAAGATTGTGTACTGATCAAGGGCCAGGTAACATTATTCAATACATATTTTACTTTACTATTGAAACTACCTTCTTAATAAAAGAATAAAGTGCCCTGTTATTTCAGCAGCTGGCTAGGGCCAGAAAAAGGGATGTGGGGACAAAGGATGAGATTAAATATGACCTTTCATTTAAAAAAAAAAGAAAAAATAAAATGAAAGAGTTACTGCATCACTGACGAGATTGTCTCTTTAAGTTCATCTGAAAGTCACCAATGAAATCATTAGGGCTATAAAACAGGTCTCTGAATGTAGTTTGAGTACATTCTCCTGCTCCTTTTCCTCTGGTGGTAATGGTGTCATGTGGGGCTCCCCACTGCCTCCTTTGTGCCTGCTCATTTGCCCATCCCTGCATGGCACAACTGCCTGTGCAGGGTCCTGCAGAAGAGGTCAGGGACCAGCTCCCTGCACCCTCATCCCTTCTTATCACTGCCAGCCGTAGCTGTACTACTATAGCCCAGTCTCCTATTTCACTGGATGTGAGCAGATTTATTTTTGTTATCAACTAGGGGAATTGGATCAGGAAAAATAATATTTCTGTTTCAAAATGAAAGGAGAAAGAAAATGAATAGTTTTCATTATAAAGAAAGAGCTTATTAATTTTCTTTAGTATTCATCTTAATCTCATTGTTATTTCATTCTTTTTCCTGCCACAGGATGGCTATTGGGCAGACTATGTCTGTGAGAAGAAAGCTGGCTACATTTGTAAAAGAAAAGCTATATCACAAATAGTTAGAGAAAAGGAAATTACTGATGCAGGTTGCAAAAAAGTAAGTATATAAGAATGGAACATCAATTTCCCAGATCAAATAAGTAAGTACCTTGTCTGACAATCATCTAGAATTATTTATATTATTTATATTCTTTACATACAGGGTTTTTTTGTTTTTATTTATTATGAAGTTTCTCTCTCTCTCAGTTACTGAAAACTTTAGAAAACCTTTTACAGAAACTGCTTAGAAGGAATCTGTAATTTCACTGCAAATGTTTCTAATTCATAATATTAATGATTATTGTGCTTCATTCACTTTGAAATGGTATAGCTCACTTAATACATGATATCACAATTATTTAAAAGTGATATGGAAATCCCAAAATCATGTTACAGGGCTGGAGAAGATATGGGACCTACTGCTATTTTATTGGACATGTTTCAGCAACATTTTCAGAAGCAAACACTACTTGTGAAGGAGAAAAAGGTTACTTAGCCACAGTTGAAAATAGGTATGATAATAAATTTTCATTGTCTTTTACATAGGTCAAGGTTGTATGTTCTGAAAGATTTCTGGAAGTACAATTCTACCACCACATCAAACAGCAATTTAGCTAAGTTACGGATGAGGTCTCTAGTTGAACAACAAAAAATGCTCGCTTTTGTTTGTTGATGAGTCAGAATCCTATTGTAAGACCCTCTCCCCTAGTCTGCAGGAAGGAAAAGGATAAAAGGATTCATCATCAGATTAGACAAGTAGAATTTGGATAAATGACTTTGTTTTCACTTGCGTCTTTATGATCCCTTTTACAGGTATGAACAAGCCTATCTGACCAGCCTTGTCGGGCTGAGGCCTGAGAAATATTTCTGGCTTGGTCTCTCTGATGTGGAGGACCAAGGCACTTTCAGGTGGGCCAACGGTGAAGCAGTCTCCTTCACGCACTGGGATGCAGCAATGCCTGGTAGGTGCCGTGACAGTGGGTGGTAGGTGCTTTCTGAGGTCGTGGTCCCTATTTGCATTTGCATTGGCAAAGTCCTCTGAGTTTTATGCTTTAAGCTTTCAGTATATTTGACAAGAACTGGCAGTTCTCAAACCCCATCTTTTAACTTCAAAAGGAACAATTTGAATTGCAGTTTTATATTAGGACATCTGACATATTTACCCATAAGATTAACCTTTCAGCTCATCTTCACAAAGAGATAAACAGGAGTTACAGGAAGTTCCTGAGACTATTCCACACTCATCTGTCTAGTGGAAAAGTTAGCCTGGGAGAAGAGTCTGAAGCAGAGCAACTGTAACAAGGATTTTAAGTTAGAATTACAAAAATCACAGTATCAAAAATGATCATACCGTTATTATTTTTACTTATGATGCTAAGAAAACTGCATTCATGGGATCCTATTGTGCAGAAGCACAGAAAACAAGATTTCAAAATGCCATGAGGGAATCTGCTCTCCCCAAGATATACTATGTCCCTCCTAGTGATCATTTGTCTGAAAAGTTTCTCAAAAACATTCAGTGAGGTTACAAAATGTAAAATAAAATAAAAATAATAAAAAATTGTAAAAGACATAGGGTAATAAAACTTCTGTAAATGCCATGAGAAGAAAGCTTACCAGGGAGTCTATGGTGCCAGCAGATAATCAGAGTATAAAAGGAGCACTTGGAGATCAGTCTGGAATAGTGATGAAAAATTAGTTTCCTTGCATCTGTGTTCACCGAGGAAGAAAATGGGCTTTCTGTGCTGGAAAGTTTCTTTGTGAGGGTATGATTGGAGAGTCTATTTCAAGCTGAAATACCAACAGAATAGATTATGGAACAAATAGATGACCTGAAGAATAGCAAGTCAGGACTAATCACAGCTGCAAAAGCATCCAAGAGCTGTAAAAGTTACATTAAGTGAACTGTTTACTTTAATGTGTAACTACCTGCTAAAACTCCCTTGACAGCTAAGGGGTGAAAAAAGGCAAATTTGGTGCCAACATTTAAAATGTTTCCAGGGAGATGTGGGGGAATACAGACCAATGAGTCATTGGTAAATTAGCTGAATCCGTAATAAAGAATAAAATAAAGAAGATATAGTGGGAAAGATATATAAAATTCCTTGTGTAAAGGGAGGTCGTGCTCACAGATCTACTGGAGCTCCCCACAGGACCCAAAAGCATATGAATAAGGGAAATCTAGTTAGTGTGGTCTATCTCAATTACCAAAAACATTTCAGCTAATCTGACCTGACACGGGAAAGGTCTTGCATGAATAAAAATTTCGATCAAAAGGCAGAGAATGGAAGGTAGTTTTTTTTATGGGGGATATTTTTTACTGGAGAAGAGAGTTCACAATCAGAGTCCCTTAATGGTCTGCGCCAAAGCCCATGCTGTTGAACATATTTACAGACAATCTGGAAAAGGTGAAATAGTGAAGTGGCAAGATTTGCTCGTGATACTAAATTATTTCTGACAGTGAAGATGTGCCTGTGAGAAAACACAGGATGACCTCAGGAGAATAAGTGACTGAGCATGATCTGTAAAATAGTAGGTGAACTTTGATGCAGGCAGGGTGATGCTCACAGGAGTAAATATATGTCTTGAATTGACAAAATTATGGACTTATAGCTGACCAATTCATTTCAGGAGTCAGTTCTTGGCACCATGGTAGACAGGTCCATTAAACATCAGGTCTGTGCTCAACAGGAATCAAAAAGCAAAGAAAATGTTAAGAACACTTAGGAAGTTAATAAAGAACACAAATAGGCCATTTTATAAGCCCATTGTGTGCATTTGACTGCATCTTGTGTGATGTATGCACCTCTGGTTCCCTCTGAGAGAATATACTAAAATCACAGTAATCGTCATGGGATAAACTTTATCACATCTGTTGAGGTTTCCGTGCCTGCCCTATGTATGCACCAAGGGTTTTGTTTCCATCTATATGAAAATTACTAGTGACCAAGGTTACGCTACCTGATACAAAACAGGCTTAATGTAAGTAAGAATGAGGTCGTCACTTGAAAACACAGGTTTTCACTGTAAAAAAATCCCCCAACTTACTTTCTACCCATACAATTAATTATGCAGGACATTAAAAATAAAAAAAATAGGATCCCAAACTGATCATGACCTCCTCAAACAGAAAATACTACTCTTTGCCTGTGTGAAAACCATCTAAAATATAACTGCTATTCAAGTGTTGTTGTATGGCAAGAAGAGAATGTCCGCTGCTCAAAGATTTTAAGTAAGAATTAAACAATTTAGATTGTATAAAATATCCAACATCTTTTTTGTTTCTCATAAAGGAAGTAATCCAGGATGTGTAGCCATGACAACTGGGACTGCAGCTGGATTATGGAATGTTCTTGACTGTGAGACAAAGCAAAAATATATCTGTAAACAGTGGGCAAAGAGTGCAACAGCTCCACCTATTCCAACTACTGCTCCAGTCCCCACATGCCCCGAAGGCTGGGTATCAAACAGCCATAGTAGTTCCTGTTTTAAAGTAAGTGCCTAAATAGTTAAAGAAGAAGAAAGGCTTTGAACTGCTTGGGGGGGGAAGGAAGCGATATCTTCATTTTGCAATATGTGAGATTGGAAAAACCAAACTCCAAATGTCTTGGGGAATTATCCATAAGAGGGGAGAAACTAAGGAAGAAAGATAAGGTTGAAGGGACTGGACACAAGGGGAGGGAGAAGGACACAGGAAAGAAAATGAGGAAGTTTGTGCCCCAAGGGTTGAATGAATTGGAGCAGAATATGGAAAAGAGAAAAAAGGAAACAAGAAAGAACTTAATATTTGCAAAATTTTTGAGAGAACAATGTCAAAAAGCTGTATTAAACAGTAGGAGCAGCAAAGCTTGGCTGTTAGCGTGGCTCTTTATATCAGTTGTGGTCACTAGGTTGTGCAAAGATCCCATATTTATCTGAGGTGTGAGAGAGTTCAGGGAACAAAGTAGAGAAACAGTGAAATGTATCCACAAGCAGCACCATGCCCAAGGCTGGACTTTGCTAAGATAAGCACATTAACCCCCAAAATAAAGCATAAGAAATCACATGCAAAGTTAATTAAACCAGTGTTTATGAAGGACATTTATTAGAGAGTTTCTGATGCAAAGCTACAGATAACTCGTATTTGAAGTACACTCAGTTATGTCTGAGCAGGCATACAAAAGGACCTTGAACAAGAGATGAGGGTAATGTGCAAACATTGATTTGGGATCACGTAGAATAGAAATGTGTTAAGTAAGTGTGAAGTGTTAATATTTCTTATCACTTTATTGAATTAATGAGTCCTTCTCTTTTTATTATGTTATTTTTTTCATTCCTTTCAAAGTCAGCTGGAATGTTATTTACTTGGGCTCCTTTATTCCCAAGTCATCAGTTTTAGCTTTGGTCAAACTTGCGCTTATTCTTTGTTAAACTACCAAAATGTTAGACATCATATTGCAAATGTAAAGGGAGAGCTGTAAACCACCATGAGGTCATTCTTTTGCCTGTATCTTCAGACCCCTCCCAGGCCACTTTGCCTCTCCACCACAAGCACTCTCCTTTCCCTTCATCCAGAATGTGGCCTGGGCCCTCCTCCAGGTAAAACAAGTTAAAGGGAATTGTATTCCCCTCTAGCAATTCCTTCCCTTTGTCACTGCTACGCTAACTAGCTAGACAACTCTAGTGCAAAAATTTTATGAACAGAGTAATTAATTCTATTTCTTTTACGGACTTTTACTTGGCTTGTGTGAAACCTCATTTATAAGTGAGTGAGACTACGATTCTTTATTTTATTATAACACATATAATATGTTTTAAAGTAATTTCTCCATAGTGTTTTTACAGATCAAATATTAAAAAGAAGTCATGGCTTGAAGCTCGAGATTTTTGTAGACAAATAGGAGGGGATCTGGTCACCATTAACAGTAAAGAGGAGATACCGTTAGTAATAAGAGCAATGTAGTGAGTATCTGCTGTATGTTTATCTTACCAGATTTAAGAGACATTTCATATGAACAATTATGAATGTTCTTAGATGATTTCTGAAACATGAATCCCTCAAGAGCCAAAAAATCTGTGATACTTTGAAATTTTGTCTGCTCATGAATGTTTTTAACTGTTTCATGAAAAAAAGAGTTGTTTATATCCAGGAAATTAAAAAAACAAAAACCCTGTATCATGATTACTAGATATAATTTAGAAATACATGAAATTGTGGGGGGCGGTATTTTAGTAGGGTAGAAAACGTGACCAAGATATTTACTTTTGAGTCACCTTGAAGTAGGCAATGCTGAGACCATTTTCTGAATCTATGAAGGCATTTTCTAAGAAAACAGAACATAGAGGAAATACAGGATCAATACTGCTAATAAGTCTGATAAATAAGCCATTGCCACTGAGCCATAGAAATATTAGATATTTCTATGAAGAACATATGCGTCTGCATGCCCTTCACCAAAAGTAATAGGGTAATTGTTACAACTTCACTGCACTTTACAATGCACTCTAGAAAGTCTAATGATGTGTTTCTGGATGTTTTTTGTGTTGCTGTTTTTTGTTTTGATGTTTATACACTGCTCTGCCTTGCAATTTTTGTTAGTGCCACTCGCTGTAGCTTTCAAAGAGTTTGGCTCGGTATATTTTCCTTGAATCCAGATGAAGGATTTGCCTGGAGTGATGGGTCTCCAGTAAGTATTTTAATTTTTCATCAAATTTGTTTGCTTAAGATGTTATGGGGTTTGTACACATACTTTTTGGGTTTTTACTGTTATCCTCATCAATGAAAACACTAATCCTGCAAACATTTACATGGCTGTTAACCTTTATTATCATGAGTAAAATCACAGCAACACATTTGAATACATGGAAAACATCTGTACCTCATCAGAATCTGTAGCTTTCTGCACAGCATTCTAACATATTTTCTTTTCCAAGAATATAATATGAACTCCTAATGTCAGAACATAAAAATTAATCTTACTGGAACCTGTACCCTGTCTCTGGCAGTGGTCAGAAGCACCTTAAAAGCTAATCAAACAGCAAGCATATTTCCCAGTATATTCCTGCATCCCCCAGTAGGCGATGGCTCAGGGTCTTTCAGAACCTGAGCTCAGATCTATAATCTTAATTTATTTATTTCCATTAATTTATCCAGTCATGTAAATGTGTAAATATCCACAGATGTGTGAAATGTTCCTGCAGGATTCCACTGCCTATTACCTTCCCTTTACTCCTACTCTCTATTCCCCTTTTTTTAACCCAAGTAAGGACTTTTCCTCTTATCCTGTTGCACATTAGTTTCCATAAAATTTTTGGGAAGCAATCTTATCAAGAAGATAAGATTTTTGAAAATCCCGAGTTGGTTACATCAAATGGTTCTGCCCTCCCATTTGGATGTTAGTTTCTTCAGCGGAAACTCCACTAGGTTTTTAGGAGCTCCCAAAAGCCACACTCCCATCCTCATTAACCACAGGGAAGGGAAGGCGTGAATGCTGAATTGATGCACAATGTGGTCACTGCCACTGGACGGCTGTTAGAAAATGTAATTTTGAACCAGGTCACAGGTGATGAAGTGAGAACTAACTTGTCTGCACATGATTAGCATGAGTGGAATGGGGGTGAACTTCATAGCTAGGTGAAGTTCATTAGCAATAGTCCATTTGCCTGTTTCTATTCTGGCTGTGTCTAGGGCTTGAGGTGCAAACAAGAGGAAAAACCCTCCATGGCAAGACATTGATTGTCCACTGACATCATTGCCCCACCGTAAAAATTCTTATACCTATTGCTTTCCCTATATTTGCACCTCTTTTTAGTGAGAGACAGAATCTTTCAGACAAAACCAGTTTGTTTCTGTTTGCCAATGGAGAGTATGTCTACTGAAACAGATGAAAAGAGTAACAAAGATGATTTCTTCTATAGGTTAGGTACACAAACTGGGATGATAGCCCAAGAAATTCAGGAGGACGCAAGTTCTGTGGCGTACTCAATGGTGGGACTCATTCTAAGCGATGGTTTCTTTCAGTCTGTGAAGTACAGCTTGACTGGGTTTGTCAAATAAAAAAAGGTAGATTTACTCTAAACAAGAAGCTTAAATAACTTTATAAATAGTTGCTTTCTAATATAAGTTGCTGGAGAAAGACACAAAATTTTGAAGAACTGCTTTTTCCAAATGGACGTCAAGAGCATTGGGTAACATAATATAGGCCAGGATTTTTCACTGACAGATGATGAAAATAAATAAATTTATTTCTTCATGTAAATTAGGATGTATAAATAATCCATGTGTTTGCAAGGGTTTCATAGATTGCAAACTTTTTTAATATTAAGAAGCTTTTGCTTGTATTTTTGTAACGTAGGAAGTAAGGAGTTGTGAATTCCTTACAATACTGGTTTTTACACTAACACAGCTAAAGCTAAAAACCAAATACAATGTTTGTAGACCAAACACTTAGTGGTGCTCCAAGTTTTCCTTTGACATTATTCAGGACTCAACTGCTTTTGGAAAAGCAATGTTTCAAAGCAGTGGCATTTCTTCTTCTATCAGAACCAGAAATAACTCACAGTCAGTATATAAAGTCACATTTCCTTTTGCTTATGAATATTTGGGACTGAGAGAATTTTTTGATAGAGCTAAAGTAAATCTAGTGGAAATTTTCTCCCTCTTGATAAGAAGAGTCCTCTGGAGAATTATGGAATGTCTACTGATGGATCAGTAAAGAGGCTGTAAAACCAAAGTTTAAAGTGTTTCAGATAAATCTACTGTGACTTAGAGACTGGAAGAGCAATTTTCCCTTACATTGCTCTGTGCAGGAATGGGATCCAGCCAAAGCTATGACTTCGCTGATGTGAAGCACAGCTTATGATACAAAATTATAAGTAGATGACCATGCTTATTGCATAATGTCTAGCTGAAATGTGTGGTTAAGCCTGCCTTCTAGTCAATGGCAAAGGAGTGCAGTGACCTGCTCTGTTCCTCACTCTGCTCCTTGCAGTTAGTCACAAGCTACATCATAAAACACGCTACACAGATGTGTCACGCCTTCTATTCTCTTGTTTTGCAGGAGTGCCATTAAAATCTGAACCAACTGACACGTATGGTAGGTTTTTGCATACATTTAGTGATCTTTTTCATTATTTTTTTATGAAAATCGTTATTCTGAAACAAGCTTTTGTGTTCTACAGATACAGAATTTAAGGCTACCTTATTTATCTTCCAGCATATAAAACCACTGCAGATGGATGGGTCATATATGAAGATAGGCTATACTACATCAGCAAAGAATATGTCTCCATGGAAAAAGCCCAAGAGTTTTGCAGGATGAATTCTGCAGACCTGGCTGTTGTTAATAGTAATAGTGAGAGAAGGTTCCTACAGAGAGCGCTAAAAGAAAATGTAAGAATCATTTTAAGGAGACAGCCTAAACTAGAAATGCTTTTGATAATCTGCTTGCAAAACTTGAATTGCCTCAGAAGTAGAGCCATCGGCATTTTCACTAATGAAATCTGCCCGAGATGAGATCTATGAAATTTTCCCCAAACGTGCCCTTCGGTCCCAAGGGATTTGGTCTCTCCTGCTCTGTGCCAGCTGTGCTGAGGTGGTGAGGCAGGCCAGTGGGAAGAGTGATGTGGGAAGGTGCCAGGCTTGGGAAGTAGCTGGTGTGAGAGGGAGACTTGAGGTTGGCATTAGACGGTGCTGTAGTCCTCGAGGCGCAATGAAAGACGTGTACCAGTTTCTGACTCAAGATCTGCTTCTCTCCTACCCCATCCTAAGGGCCCTCAGTGCTGCAGGACTCGGCTCTGATGCTCCAGATAAAACTAGGCTTCTGTGCCTGAGTGCGTAAACACATGGCTGTGCTTAGCTGTAAGCACGTGCTTTACGGCTGTCAACTTCAGTGACTGCTCTGTGAACCTAATCAATGGCACATCCATTTGTGCTTGGTTTACATCAAAGATTTTTTTTTTTAAATTAAAATATTATTGTTCTGTTTTAGGAGGAATCCTGGAGTCAGTCAAGAGGATATTTCATTGGTCTAAAAGTGAGTCTTGATAAAAAGTTTAGGTAAGTTAAGATAATTGCTGCAGCTCCTACCATGTAGAAACAAATACGGTATTTTATGTAGCTGGAGGTACTAAATGTGTTGTTTTCAAGGACTGAAGGCAGTTCCACATAATGAGTGCAAAACAGAATGGAATAGTCCTAGAATATTCTAAAGTCCAATAGTTTTCCTCAAAAAGAAATAGGAAAAGAATATTTTTCTTGAGCAAACCCTTACCCAAAGAAATGCTTGGCAGCTGTACTCTCCATATACACTTTCTCAAGTTTCTTTCAAAGATTTGCCCCATAAATTGGAGCGATACTTTACTATGTTGGATTTTATACCTATAAACACCCACACACACTTAAAATATGCTCTATACCATAAAGCCTAGCTTTGTTATACTTTTATCTATATAACATAGCTTCAGAGAGGCCCTCCAGAATTAGGAAGATGTGGACAATGAGTACAAAAGCTGCTTCTGACAGAGATTTTTAAGGTAGCCTCTGCAAACTCCCATTCAAGGAGAAAAGTCAGCAGAAGTTTATAGTACAGTAAAATTAACAAGTATTGTGAAAAGACCAACACCCAAATAAACTCAAAACTGAAGTAAAAGATACTGAAGAGCTTGATACTGACACTGTCTGCTTTCCCATCTGCTGGTTAGGACACATCTGGGAGGTGAAAGATCATGCTTCTAATCTTGACCTGAAATAGGTTTAGAGGAGATTTGAATTTAACCTTTCTATTTTAATGCCACTGTTGAGTGTCTGTAAATCACTAACCTTGAAAAGGACAGAGGAGGAGTGGGGAGACAAGTTGGTAGTCACTGAGTCAGTGCATGATTCTAACCTCCTGATTTAGGACACAAATTAGGGAGACAGGGCATTGCTTGGGTCCAGTGAGCATCTCCTTTATTTAGATCAAGTGTATCATCAGAAGCCAGAGAGAGATGAGGGATCTGAGCTTGTTTCCGACTTCAGGCTGAATGACCTAAATTCTGAAATATTGATTAAAATGCAGTGCCAACCTCTTCTTCCTTCAATATCAATGTATTAAAGTAAAAAGTGCGTAAGCAAAAAGAAAAAATTTCAATTTTGATACTTTAGAAAGGGTGGTTTTAAAGCTGACAAAATGTCCATTAGTTTCCAGACACAAGACTTAATAGAAATAGCCTATGGAGATATTTATCTTCAGGGTAAAATCCACAGAAAAGTATTTTTGTCCTTGTTTGCATCTATGAAAACATCAGGAATGCTCAGACTGAGAAGAAGAATATGGACTAGGTGATACAATGAAATCAGTTAAGATAAATAAAACTTTTAATATTCTTCTCTGTATTACATGTTATGGCTAACGGAAAATATTTTCTGTTATTAAATGATGTCTGATCACTCCTGCCCATCAGTGGAAAATACGCTTGGTGTTTTCTTTTTCTATTTTGCAACCAGTAATATTTTACATAAATTTCTTCAAATTAGAATAATCAGGTAAGGAGAGGAAAATCTGTGTCAGTCCTTCCAGTTTTAGCCAGTTCTCATTAATGCTCATGGACCTTCTTAATTGTGAGATGTTAATTAGGATTCTCATCTCACAATTGAAGTGTATTGATTAATAACTCTTTGTATATCTTTTCTTTAAGCTGGATAGATGGGACTCCAGTAACCTATGTGGCCTGGGCTCCTAATGAACCCAACTTTGCAAATAATGATGAAAATTGTGTGGTAATGTTGTCAAAGCAAGGTAAGTAACAAGGCTAAACTATTAGATTTTACTTGTCTCTGCTTAGATTATAACTGATGCTGTCAAACTTCTGCTGTCAGCTGTCACACAATCTTTTATGGCTGTTTTCTGCAATTCATTTCCAGTGACAAGCCAGCAAGATGCAGTAACTGGCATAAGCACCAGTCACAGAAGTCTATGTCCTTAGAATGGGGAGATTTCAGTACCATGTGTAATTTAGTGCAAATGTCTCTGTCTGGATTTATAAGATTGATGTTGCACCTTTTTTTACAGGGCTTTTCACTACTTCTCTAAGTAAAAAGTTGAGTGGGGTCTGTCTTTGCTCCTATGAACTTAAGAAAGCATTTATTTTTTTTAAAGGTACAAGCCAATGAGGAGAGGAGACAGACAAATACACCTAATGACCTAAGACTGTCTTGCATGCTTATAAGTATGCTTAAATGTAAATATCTTGCAAATCCTAGAGCTCATTTTTCCTTTTGTTTGTATTTCTGTCACTTAGCTGAGGCTAATGAGAATTCAGTAATATAAGTATAAGGAAATCAATCTCTCGGTTTATGTTTTATAAAGAATTCGCTTAGCAAACCCACCTGAAATTCTGCCTTTATATGAAGACACCGAGAAGAAGATTCACTTTTTTAAACACAGGCATCTGGTCTGATTGAGGTGAATCCCTCCTTCTTTAGCTGTTGATCCAGAAAGGGGCAGCTATTCCACTGGTCCCTGCTGTATCTATCAGCTCTGCATAAATGGCTCAGCATTCCTGAGCTTGTCTCGGATGATGCTAGAAGTTTACATGTGGGCAACTGAATTGGACCATAAGAGAAGCATTAAGCTTGAGTTGACAACAAAATGCAGCTAATGTGATCTAGACCTCTGAAGTCTCATTATGATCAAATGGAGATCTCACCTGCACAGCCAATGCTGCCTGAAGAGCAATTCAATTTACTCTAGCACAGTATTCAGTTGCCTACATGTAGGTGACTGTAACCACATGTGATGTCCTAGAGTTAGCCCACCTGACTGTAAGTTTCCCACAGAAGCAGTGCCATATCTGTCAGCTCTCTGCAAGTACCTTGCACAGCCTCTCAAGTGGTGCTAAACACCCTGTTTAGACAAATGAATCCTGCCCTAGCTCTCTATTGACTATAATAGTAGCTTAGAAACCTAGTGTATATCTTGACAACTGAAATGAGGTATTTTAATCTTCAGACTGAATCCCTAGATAACATTATATTAACTGGAGATGTTGGCTCCCAGGAGATGGCACGTATTTCATAATGTGGGTTTGAACACTATACTGTACCCTTAGATTGATCTGGTATTTCCTATCTAATCCATTTCTGACCCATTCTCTTTTCAAATTTGCTTCCTGGTGTATTTCCCCTGCTGCCTGCAATGTGATGATGCCATAGCTTGAACAAATCATAAACAGGTACGCACACTGTGGAGAGACCTGGATGAAGAGCAGAAGGGTCAGGCAGTCCAAATTAAGCACAAGGGGCTACTGCTGTGCTACTATTAGAGCTTCAAGTGGCTCATTCAAAGCTGCCATGGTTACTTTGCGTTCAGATCAAGCTGCAGCCTGAAATATAAAACAGAGAACATTGTGTTCTGCTAAAAAAAAGAAGTTCATTTTTTTCTCATCCTCTTTGTCCTGTAATTCTCCTACTCAGACTCTTTCATGGACAGGGGTGGGGAGGGTAGAGAAAGTAGAATGAAGTTAATTGATGACAAGAGCATTTCTTCTGAGCCACTGGCCCTTTCTTCCCAGTCTTTTATTCTTTTTTTCAGGTGCTAGACGGTAGCCCAGTAACTAACAGTGCTGACCAACTAAAGTCCATAAATGTCTTCTGTTTGTAGAAAATAGTTGCGTGCATAAATGTGGTACATGGCCCTTTTACTCACTTTTACAGTCTGAACAGTAGAGATTAGCCTCTTTCTAACTCAAAATAAGAAGTGATAAATTATTGTTACAAATACTATAACATCTTCACTTGCTTATTCAATCTAAATATTTTTAGGCTTGTGGAATGATGTAAACTGTGGTTCCTCCAATAAATTTGTATGTGAAAAACATAACAGTTCTGTTAATTCAACATTTGCTTCTCCATTGCCTCCTGGAGGATGTCCAGAAAGTTGGTTTTTCTTTAACAACAAGGTATGTCAACAAGTAGCTTCAGTAAATTGTGTAAAGCAGTGGAACTGAAAAAAAGAACTGCAAAAAATATGGTTTTTATGATTATAAAATAAATCTGGAGAGTAATTATCCAGTCAGAACATGCTGGCTGGCTGGCTGGGCTTTTTTGGAGGTGACTATAGACATTTAACTTTGCAGAGAAATACAGTAAAAGTAGATGTATGCTGAATAAATGACAGAGAACGTAGTTTGCGCAGGCTTAAAATACACTGTTACTGTTTAAGAAAACCCCTCCTCTGTCTGCTCCTCTCCTGTTTTATGTATTTATGTTAGAAACTGAAATTTGTAACTGTCAGTCTTGGAAAAAAAAGTCCTTCAGGTGGAATGATTTAGAGAGAATGTATTTGAGCAATCCCTTTGACTTGTACAGGGTTCCCAAAGCTTTGAGTTCAGAAAGATGATGCCAAAATACAGTTGTTTTGAGTATAGTTTCACATTTAGACATGGTCTGGAAGTCCTCATTGCTGTAACAGAAGAATTTGTACCAATTTGAGTTGAAGCTCCATTTGCCAAAGTTTGTTTTGTCTACTTTATATACACTGTGCTACTGTTGCATCCTCAGAATATTAGGTGAATTTGTCAAAGAATATTTCATACACTTTGGGGAGATGAACAGTCATTAACCACAGTCATTGGAAGCAGGACAAGGCACAGTAGAGATCATTCCCTGCAGCTGTGTCACCCAAAGTCACATTTTCTTGGTTTTAAATGATCCCTCTGTTATGGCAGGAAGCAGGCAGATGAAAATGTGAAAAGGGATTATGTACTTGACATCATTACAATCAGTTCACATGATACTAGACTCCTGGATTACACCTTGTGCAATGAGAGGGACTAAGTATCTACCTGGGTAGACATACACACTTTCTATTCTTGAGCTCTGTCACTTATTCTAGCCCTGATTTCTTTTTCTGGAGATATGTACATCCTACAGCTAATTGATATTAGTCACATAAAACAGTTCCCATCTTTGCGAGTCTGAATGACGTGCTTGCTTTTTTTCCCAGTGTTTCAAAATATTTGCTTCCAATGTAACAAGAAAGCTCATGTGGCATGCTGCACGAGATGCTTGTATTGATTTGGGAGGAAACCTGGCTACGATACCAAATGAACAAGTGCAAGGTACATATATGTGCTTTACTGAAAGAAAAAAATATTAATCTCTCACTAAAGAAATTGCTATACTCTCCAAAATAGATTATGGGATTGTCTGCTGAAAATAGCTTATTAGCCAGCTCAGTTTATGCTTTGTTTTAACTCTGAAGTGTGAAAAAATAGCTGAATTATTGCATATAAGAAATAAATTGTGTGTTTCTAGTTCTTTCGGCTGCTCATTTTTCATGAAGCTTCCAGTCTCTTTTGAGTGTGGTTGCACACCTCCCTCAAAGTGACAGACATCTGTATTTTCTGTCTCTTCCACTGGCAGTATGATTTGCTGGAACACTACGTGTACATACACAGCGGGGAAGGGGACATTTTCTAATTTGCTCCAGAGCTGTCTTTTTGGCAATTTTTTCAACCTGAATGCTTGTGTAACTTATATTCCTACAGATGCTTATCTAAACATTTAGTTAAAGGCAGATGGGCTCTGTAGTGGGAAATGTTATTCTTTTAATATGGCCCCAGTTCTGGGCTTTTACATATTTTTCCTGTTTAGGTAAGTAATGATGAGCTTTCCTTAATGAGAAATTTTTGCTTCCCTCCAGCTTTCCTCTTCTACCATTTAAAGGATGCCACAACTAATGTTTGGATTGGGATGAATGATATCAACGAAGAGTCCACATTTCTTTGGACAGATGGAAGCACCGTTTTCTACACCAACTGGGTTAATGGTGCACCAGAACAGAAACAAAGCTACTTTGACTACTATGACTATGAAAGGTTGACAGATATCACTGTGGAGGTACAGGAAACAGTAACCTGTGTATCTTAGGCAGCTAGATGATTTTCCTAAAAGGGAAGTTACAGCAGCAATAACAAGGTGCTGAAACAAGTCATTTTGTAAGCAGAATGGGGTTTAGCAAATTACCTGATAACAATTCCAAATACACCAAAGGTGTTCAGCAGAGGTTCTGAAGAAGAGGGACCTTGTGCTTTCCATCTGACCTATTGCAAAATACCAGTTCTGTAAAACAAGCCCAGAGAGGCATATATTACATCAGTTCCCCAACAAACTGCAGTACCACAAACATTAAAATTACAACACCAAACACAGAAAAGTTATGATAAACCAAAATTCAGGTTGTTGGTGCAACATTAATTTGTCTATGTGTACGTCCCATTCCTGGCTGATGTGCTCCCACACTGCTTTACTCGTTTCTGATGGTACAAAAGAATATCTTCAATAAAAGGGCTATTTCTCTGCTGAAATTCAATCTCTTTTTCGAAGGAGGTAAACACGTAAACAGTTTCTGAGGAAATAATAGGCAGCTAGTCACCTGAGATTTTTAACATCTACCATCAGTCAACTTCCTTATGACTAAAACTTGTTTGAATCAGCATAAGAGAGGAGCTCGGGTGAAATGTTGAAAGGCAGTCACGGCTAGTCTTGAAATCAGGGGAGCCATGAAGAAATCTTGAAGCAATTAAACATAAGGAAGTAAAGGGAAAAATTAGTTGTTACTAAAGACAAATAATGACTACACCAACTGGTAAAGAGTACCTGCTTTCTTCAAGATAGTCTGCTTCAGTTAAGATAAATTCAGAATAGTGCTTTTAATAATAGTTCTTATATTGTTTTTCTCATTGATGGAAATGTTTTGAAGCAGTTCTACATAATTGTAAATCAGAACTGAGAAGACATATTATAGATACCCTAATCATTTCTGTAGTCATTAAAGAATTCTTAATAAAACTGGTAAGATTATTTTTTATAGACCTTTCTTGCAGATCTTGACTGGCACCAGTGGAAGCCTGGTTCAAATTTAAGGGGTCACTAATAAATACCAGGTTAAGCTATTTGTCAGAAACCTAGGAAATTTGAACTAATTACACAGGTGCTCAATGAGTTCTCCTCTCCCTCTTCCTCTCCTCTCCTCTCCTCTCTGCCATCAGGCTTGCACTAGGAGTATAAGAGCTTCAGCTCAAGACCTCCTGATTGCCTTTTGTAACGGCTGTGTATCTTCCCCTCTCCTTCAGACAGATTGCGTCTTCATCATGAAGTCAGACGGGAAATGGAGAGATGATAGCTGTGACAATGAGAGAGGCTATATATGTCAGATGAATTCATGTGAGTTCTGTTTAACTCAGTCTCCTAAATAGAAAAAGCATCTCAGTTAGATAAGCTGAATATATAAACTGATGTTATTTCTTTCAGCTTTGAGTCTCATTCTGAGTTTCTCGGGCTTCCAGAGCTCCACCAGTCTTAAGGCTGTACTATTTTTAAAGTACAATTTGCTCCACAGAAATTGCTGGAGAGGAACCACTATCTTAATTGGGGTTTTGTACTTAAATCATGAATAATACTAGAGAATAACAAATGGAAATGAATTTCTTCTTAGTGCAATAGGAGGCTTTTAGATATGCTCTTTAAGTACAGTATAAAACCATGCTCTTGCAGTGATCCCTCCATACTCCTGGCTGTCTCTGAGCAGAACATTTAATCCCTTCTTAACATTTCTACTGAATGCCATATGATGTCTATTAAATTGTACAGCCTCTTGGCTGTGTCTTTATTGCAGAAGAATATTGATTTTTTTTTTCTTTTTTTACATCAAAATGAGTCATGAATGTTGACCCTCCTGCTGTAGAACTGTAATTATGCAAATCCCTGCTGCCCGGCCATATGATGGGAGTAGGGAAGGCAAAGCACAGATAACAAAACAGTTTTGCCTCACCTTTATCACAGCATTAGTAGAAACTATTCCTCCCCACTTCAATCAGCTCTTGCAGCCTGTTCACTCTCAGCATAGCTAACTTGTTTGTAAGAACCCCCTCTCCCTGCACAGCAAATATAGTTTTATGGAGGCATTTTTAGTTTGCTTAATCCCAGTTACAGCTCTTCTGAATACATTTACAATCTCAAAGGTGGAAATATACACTGCCTGACTCAAATGTGCAGGCAATGTTCAGGCAGCCCCTACAGACAGGCTAACAACTTTGAGTCAACAGTGAGTGGTGATCAATTAATATCAAGTATCAAAGTCTCAGGTTGTGACAACAGGGTACAAGAATAAATACCTTAAACGTCTAGTCCTAAGTCCTCTCCAACAGTGATCTGAAATAGGTGTATACTCAGGTATCCAGATTTAGACAAAATATCTTAAAACACCAGAACTCAAATATCCAATTATGAGTCCTAGTTTGCACTGGTCAGGCCTCTAGCAAGTATACTCTCTACTTCAGGGTGTCCAGGATTTCAGTCTGCTTTTTACATTAGCAAATTTGGTTCATGTTTTACAACAAGTTTGTTTTGGGCTTTTTTGGTTTGGTTTGGTTTGGGTTGGTTTTTTTCGTTAACAAATTGTTCATGAGCTTAAATAAAGATTTTGACTTATTGTTAATACTGGACTTTTTGACCTATTTTTTATAGTTTCCATGCTAGAGATGAATGGTATGTTGTAAGTTCATGCATTCAGTTTTTCCTCCATAGTTACCATGCAGTCTGAAGTACGAACAACAAATCCATCCTCTGGCTTTGCTCGTTATGGTGATGGTAGCTATTCAATCGTCTCATCTGAAATGCAATGGGAAGAGGCCAGAAAAAATTGTCAAGACAAATCCGCAGAACTTGCCAGCATTTCAGATGCTTACATTCATTCATTCTTGTGGATCCAGATGTTGAAATATGGAGAACCCGTATGGATCGGTCTTAACAGCAATATGGTAAGTGCCGGACAGATGGGAGGTACAGGTGCTTGGTGAGCTCTCCTGCTCTTTATAGACCTGCTGGATGCCCGATTTATAACAGTGCTGAAACAACTGTACTCTGAATGGCTTTACTGTGTATATGCATAGATTTCTAGTGGTCTTGTTAGAGTTACTCAAAGACTTTCATGCACCAAATGGAGTAAAGAGTCACAGAAAAGGTTAAGCAGGAAGCAATAGGTGAAAGTAGAAAGCTCTAGAAACAGTAAAAGAAATAGAGGTGCAGACTGAGAGTCACAAGGCAGGACATGCAGCTATCATGAAGCAACTGTTAGGTGTTCTGAAAGTCTAACTCCCTGGTACGTAGAGGGCTACTTATAACTATTATGTTAATGAAAGTTATTATGAGTATTAGAGAGATATTTTAAGATTATTTTGACTGTTTAGTGTCAAGTAATCTTTACTTACCAAATAGCTCCCAGTTTTAATTTAAATAAAGCAGAGCAGAGGGGATGAATTCTCTGTAATTTCTTGTCTTGATATGGGATTTACTAAATGACCTAAGATGGACTAATCTGAGTTTCTTGCGATGTAGAGGTTTGTTACTTCAGAAAAACCCTCCCAAAAGCGATGCACTGTTGAACACTGTTCATATGTAGTTCTTGCGTAACTTGGAGCATCCAGTGACATTGCTTAGAACAGTGAATGGTGTTTAAAAAAACAGACCAGCACAGGGTTTTTTTTTCCCAAAAAACTCAAACAAACATAAGACACTATATTTATGTGTCAGAGCTTTTTATGTAAAAAACGTCTGTTACCAGAACTTCTTTATTTTCAGACTGGCAGCTATTACAAATGGACCGATAACTTGAAGACCAGGTACACAAAATGGGCAGCAGGGGAACCAAAGGAGAAAAATGCTTGTGTCTACCTCGATCTTGATGGTACTTGGAAAACAGCATCCTGCAATGAAAGCTACTTTTCAGTTTGTAAGACATCAGATGGTAAGCAAATGAATGTAAAAATTTTAAAGACACATTCCTAATTCCATTAGCCTGCCTAACCCTAGAGACTTTGCTCTGGCTTGGGCTAAAACCCTCAGAGGAGTATGCTTCAGGATACCGTCTACCTCCCTGCAGAATCTGGAGGTTTGCTATAGCCTAATATATGAATTCAGGCACATGAAATCCTCTTGTGCAAACGGATATGGCTGCGCTGCTTTCATCATAGTTGTAACTGTTTGCATAAGATGAAGATCTGCCTTCAAGGTCTTTTGTTTTTTCTGAGACATAAGCATAAATCACACTTGAGATTGTGTGTAATATAAATGAGTGCTGGAAACGTGCACTGACTGTGTGGGCTCCAGCAACTGGGTAAGTTCACACACAGGTGTCACTGAGCCAAAATGCAGTCAAGAGTTTCACTCCCATTCACTATTGCTAGAGCTAAAGCAGTTCTGATGTAGGTGTAAAAGCCTTGGGAATGTGAATGCTGCTTTAACTCTTTGTAGAGGTATGCAGAGGTATGTTTGCTTGTAGATTTTGTAGAACTGTGTCGTTTTCCCTCCTTGAGGTTTTAAGACTACATAATATAGTCTGTTCCTAATGTGAAATTCAAAATAGATTTTGCCACTTGAAGGTGGCTTCCAGGTTAAACTTTCCAGCTGTACATTTGGTCCACATATGCAGTGCAAGAATTGCAGACCGATAGAAGTGAATTGGAGTTGCACACGTGATCAGAAACAGAGACTAATTTGGCAGAGGCATGCTCCACTGATGGCTTCTTTGTATGAAGTGACAACATACAGAGACCAGGCAGCCATACAATATGGGACTGTGGTGTCAGTCATTCATTAGCCTACAACAGCTTTCTGTGTTGTGAGAATGCAAATTCAAGATCTATATCATCCCTCAGGGTTTGCTTTCCTCACAGTAATGCCAAGGCAGCTAGTCAGATGCTGCATGATGTGATTTGTTTCCTTGTCCTAAGAAATGTGATTGGAGAAATAAGATGTTTCACAATCTTGACTGCCTGGCTGTCACCACTGTCTGAGCTGGGGACCTGGAATAGTCAGGAGTAGAGGTCCAGATAGTTAAAGCTGCGTGAGAGAAATCCCACACTATTTGCACACATATCCTACCTCATAGGTTACTCATAACACAATACCAATTCCATACCATATGGCTTCTTTAGCTATAGCTCCTACTGACCCTGCTCAGCTGCCCGGAGACTGCCCTGAAGCAGCTGAACTCCAGGCTTGGATCCCTTACCGCGGCCACTGCTACTACCTCGAAGCATCAGCTGGGACAAGCTGGGCACTGGCCTCCCTCAAGTGTGCTCAGTTAGGTGAGAGCCTTCATTATCAACTGACAAGACTTGTATGAAAGTTTATACAAAACTCACCTAAAAATGTTAAAACATTGATTTAAAAAAAAAATCATTAGAAATACTTTATTTACTTACCAAGCTATTCTGAATCTGGCACAGTGAAAATAAACTGACACAGCGACTTTGTGCAACCTTCTGTACTCCCAGGGGCTGCAGCCTTCCCAGGCGTCGAGCTCCCCATCAGCTCCTGGCTTCTGGGGCACCATCCTAAGGGCAGTGGTGGGGCCATGGCCACTAAGCACCTCCAGTTCTCTGTCCTCCACAAGAAGCAATGGGGAAGCCAACAGAGTACTGTGCATAGTACTTTCAAAAGTTATTGTTTGTACAGACTTGGAAGAGGAGGTCATTCCAGTAGTTGCTCATGTAGGTTATGGTTATTTGCTTGCTAATGCCTTTCAGGTGCTACTTTGGTTTCGGTAGAAAGCATGGATGAATCTGACTTTCTGATCCATACAATACAACCACTTGGAAATAAAGTAGGAGGCTTCTGGATAGGACTTTACCGAAATGTGGATGGTAATGTCTTACTTTCAATATTTAATTGAAAAATGCTTTGCTAATATGAGAAAATTGAGGATAAGTGTATTTTTACAAAAAAAATTATGTGGTTTTCTGCTGAAAAATGGGTTACAATTACATATTTTAAGTCTTTTGCTGAGCTAAGGAGTTAATATATCCATGAGATGAGAGATACATTTTTAATTTTTTTTACTCTGTATGTTGCTCTTTAGGCCAGTGGTTGTGGCTAGATAATGCTGTGCTGGACTTTGTCAACTGGGATGAGAAAGAGTCCAGTGTGGAGCATCACTGTGTCGAAATGGCTGCACCATCTGGTTATTGGGACAACACTGACTGCTCTTCTGAAAAAGGATTTATCTGCAAAAAACCCAAAGGTAAGTCCTTAGTGACTCAGCCCTTAGTGACAGAACAGATCTGTTTGCTAGTAACTGTTACAGCCCTCCACCACATGTCTGGAAGTAATTTCTGACAGTTTCGTTTGGCACATCCCACTTTTCTAAACATTTGTAGTTGCCTGGTTTTGTAGACTGTGAGTTCTTCAGATCCCTGTCTGCACTCGCATGGGAATGGGGTAACGTGTGCTGTATGCACCCTAGGTTGAGAACGAGGCTTTCAGAAAACTTTTGAATACCTAACACCAGCATTGGTATGGCATCTGTCAAACACTTACGCAAACTTATGACTTTTCCAGGAACTAAGTATTGTAACAGTTGTTATACTCTTGCAAGAAGGAATTAATGTGAACAATCAAGCTTCCTCTTCAAGCTTGTTATACTCAAAAACTATATTACTGCCCAATATAAAAAACTGGATTCATATTGGGCTTGATTCAACAATCTTTAAGTCAGTAATTCCTCAGGGATACTAAAGGCCATCTGTTTGTGTTGCAGTAATAATAGAAGTAGTACTTCCCTATTAAATGAAAACTTCAAGTCACTACAGAAGCTGTCTTATCAGCATTTCTAGAAAATTTCACGCAATACTGTATATGCCAGACTAACGTTTCAGAGGTAAAAACCCCACATGTAGTATTCCCAAGTGGAGATACAAAACATATAATTATCTGAAAGAAAGCATTATCATTCTATTCCCTTAAGTTAGGTATTAAAAACAATCTTACCTAAAAAATGGTAGGTTGCCATCTTTAAAGCTTTGTACTTTCTTCTGTAGTAGCTGTGAGATCAGGTTTAATTTTCCAGCTTTTGCATTGTACATTGTCCCCAGTAAATCATGAGGAACAACTCCGTCCTATGCGGAAAACCTCATTTCCTGTGTAAAACAACTTTTAAGATTCCTTTGTTTGGATGAAAAGTTGAAAGGACGTGATTTCAATACTAAAGTCATGGCAAGACACTGTAGTTCTCAGAAAAATAATTGAAAATTTGGGGTTAGCTTTTAATCATTTTTCAAGTGTAGTCTTTAATTAAAAAACCAAACTGAAATGTAACAAAGAAACAGTCATCACCCATGCACTGTTAATTTCCATGCTTAAATTAGCACATGCCCATGGCAGTAAATCAGTTAATTCCCATTCAAGATTTACTAAGAACATCCAAATTATATTCCATCTCATACAGTACTAAAATAATAAGGAAGAACTAAAATGCATCCACTGAATCATAAGATGCTCTCATATCTTACTATTTCCTGCCTTAGTAGGGGTTACTGTTGCTTTGTACCTATTCATTTGTCTAGGACGAGAGGAAATGGCCTCAGGTTGCACCAGGGGAGGTTTAGATTGGACATTAGAAAAAATTTCTTTACTGAGAGGGTTGTCAGGCATTGGAACAGGCTGCCCAGGGAAGCGGTGGAGTCACTATCCCTGGAGGTGTTCAAAAAACGCATAGACGAAGCACTTCAGGACAGGGTTTAGTGGGCATGGTAGTGTTGGTTTGACGGTTGGACTCGATGATCTTAAAGGTCTTTTCCAACCTAAATGATTCTATGATTCTATTTTACATTCTGCTCTGCTTTCATTTCATTTTACATTTTGCCTTTATAACTTCTCCTCTGGGTAGCAAGTGTGTTTGCAAACTGTAATGCAAAAGAGGTAAGAGGAGAAATATTTTCTTGATAATTTAGGGAGTCTTGGTTCAGAATAGTTTTTCTTACTTTATAAGAACATCCAATATGTTTAATTCTTTTTCTTTTCTGAGTGTCAAAAATTTTTTGCACTTCTTCAACAAAAAAGATGTTATAAAGGTCTTTTTTTTTTCTCTGTCTCTTTCTTACGCGTAGGCAAATAGGAAGATTGCAGCCTTGATTCAAAGGGCATTTTCTAGGAAAGACATTTAAGAATCTTAAACTTAATTGTAACAGCAGCATCCTGCTGGACATGCAGAGCTTCCTAAAATGTGCTAGGTGAAATCAATCTCCAGAGTTGTACATCATGTTCTCAGTAAATTACAATTAATATTTCACAAAAAATGTGAAAAGGTATTTTTGAGTGAACATAGAAAAGAGTCAGTATTTGAATGTTGGTAGATATAAAAACAATATAAAGTTTTAAATTAATGAATATTACACTTTGGTAATGTTAAGTAGAAAGGTAAAACCTTAGTAACGTATTTTTTGCCTCACTTATGTTGCGTTTTGTAACAGACATATATGTTATTAACGCAATGGTAATACTTCAGGTTTTTGTTCCTGTATAATTTTAGCAAAACAGTTAAACTTATGAATTCTAATGAAGTGTCATATTATTTCTCTCTGCTATTCATTGAAGTTGAGCCAAGTGGGAGTCCTCTACAGCAAAAAGGTAAGAGCTTGCATAAGAAAATCAACAAAAATCTAAATACAAGAAGAACTTAAAACGAGTTTACCCAAATCACCCCCTTTTACAGAGCAAGTTCTGCTGGCAGTTACTGGGATGCATGGTTATAAATCACTCAGGGTAATCCCACGGTGCCTTTTTACATGCACACGAGCACTCGCATGTTCTTGGTTGACTGGACTGCTGCAGGGCTAACCATGAGCTGACAAGCTCAGCAGTGACCCAACTTGTGACTAACTTAGAGAACAGGCACAGAGAGCTTTAACTAGGCTGTTAAAACCTATGTAGATGTATATGCAAATTTCTTCCATAGATATTATTGTAAATAATGTAACATAAAAATATTGTAAAACTAATTTCCAAATAATTAGCATCCCATATCCATATCTAAAGCAGGCACTTTCATTAAATTCTTACAAGCATCCACTGCATACATTGTATATCACTGTAATCCAGACTCACTAAAACCATCTTAGCTTTAGCAACAGAGACCTGGCTACTGATCAGCAACAACTTGGGGCTTAGATTTTCACCAAACAGACTCCAAGTTCAGGCAAGAGAGAACATCTCCTCCATGTTTTTCATGTTATATGTGGAATAAAAAATTAGTAAGGTTTCTCACAGTTATATGCATTCATTTCAGGCAAGGAAAAGAATGAAGAGACCCACCCACCTGTTCATGTCTCCGTTTGGCCACTCATTTTCTTGGCTATTCTCACTCTTCTTGGAGCTGCCCTGTCAGTCTATTTCTACAAGAGAAAAAGACAAATCTAACTATCAACAGATTCTGTCAATGAAACACTTCTAAAATGATGTGTCGGTGACTGAGGAATTGGTGAGAAAGGGTTCTGTGGAATGTACCAATTCAGAGGAGCAAGTTACTTGCTGAAAATAAAGGATGTATCTGTTAAAAGTCTCTAGTGAGGGTATCTGTAATCTTAAATTAAATCCCCTTTCTCTTTTTGCACCAGCAGACTCTTTTGTATCATGCATATTTTACAAAATTGGAATTAAGGATTAATGTTATAGTCTTGTAACTGTCAAGATGTTCTCAAGTGCCTTAGCAAAAGCACTAGTGTAAATAGCTTGTCAAGAACAAATAAACATACTGAAAAAGTACTATAAAAGTCAATTAGTGAGAACGAATGTTCAAGAACGTGTGATTACTATTTAGAACTGTATTCCCATGACTTTGTGGACACTGCAAAGTACTCAAAAAATAAAATATGCCCAACTCTATGGCAATCTTGAACTTGTTTTGCCCCACAAAATTCACTCCATCAGACCAGCAATTTTACTGTTTCTTATAGCTGTATCCTATTATACTCACTCATAAAATGGTGCTTCATATACTTATCTTGGATAACTTTGGGATAGAAAACCTTGCCATTTTCATTTTCTGCTATGGAAAAATACAGTTCATACCAGCAAAGGCTATTAAGCTCACGTGTAGGTCTTGGTCTTTTTTCAATCTGATAATATGGTTGTTAACTGTAGTATGTTCACTAACATGAATTAAAATATTCTCACTCTTGCATTCTTCCTTCTTTTTGTTAATGCTTTGAAATAAATAAAGTTTTTATTAGTATAATTTTCAGCTTCCACCTTCCCTGTGAATCAAGTGAGAGAAAAGGGGAAGGGAGGTGCTCCTGTCTGCACAATAACTCTTTCGTCAATAACAAGAAGGGCTTATCTCCCCACCATTTTGAATTCAGCTTGAATAAGCACCAACTTGCCATTTTTAAACGCGAGAAAAAGGAACTGAAAACTAAGGAATGCAGCAGATGATACTGTACTAGAAATCTGCAAGAAGACTAAGTTTAAGATGTTAGAAAAACAGTGGAAAGCAATACAAAATAGCACTTAAGTGAGCTGCAAATACAATTTAAGCACCGAACACTTTATGGGGAAAAGTGCTTAGCAGATAGCCCTGGCAAACAACCTGCCTTCTCCAGGCTCCATAGCATCTATACTGAGCAAGCTGGAAAGTTAAAAGAAATAATAATAAAAAGTAATGAAGTTTCTTTTCTAGGCACTGGACTCCTGTTTTCTTGGCATAAATACACTCAAGAATTTAGCACGCTGGTGAGGACAGGTTATTGCACAAGTGAAATGCAGCATGCAGGACACTGACCCCCAAAAGTCTTTTACCAGCATCAAGATGGTTGGTCATGTGAAAGGGGCAGCGCTGAAGTGCGCAATTCTTCTTTTAGCTTACCCCAGTGTCTGCACTGATCTCCCCCCCTTCACTCTGCAGCCCTGGGGAGCTGAATCCTCACAAGCATCCATTTACACAAGTGGGTAACTAAAGCCCAGTTTGGACCCGAATGCAGCTGGCACTTCATGAGGCAGAGGAGAGAACTAGGCAGGAATTGCATCCTCCAGGCATTTTCTCTTGGGATCCCCTCTGAAGGAGCCATTTCATTTTGTGATTTCTGCTGTACCCAAAATATGGTTCTACTCAGTAAACTCAGCTTCTATTTCTCTCCCACCCCACTGTTGAGCACCGCTCAGCTTTACGACTTTGGGCTACTCTTGCAAGTTTTGCTCACACTAAGCTGTCCCTAAATGTCACCTTCAAATAAAATAGTTATTATTAAACTATTTATTCAATTCCTAGTTTTACTGAAATCCAGCCATTTTTTTTTCTGAAAATGTATTTCTCGCTTAGTGCTTAAGCCAGTTCTTGCAATAATTTTCCCTAACACGTTATGAATAAAAGCAAAGATAGTTCCTCCTCATATGACATCTGTTCAGCTTCTATATATATCTTACTACTGACTATTTCGCTTCTCACTTTTTTCAATTTCATTATCACAACTTCTTTTAATTTCACTAATGTAAATAAACAGAAGGAACAGTAGGACTTGTCTGCATGTGAATATTTGCCAAGACAGCTTTGCAGTGTAATTGTACAAGAATTGCCATGACAATATAAGTCTTCAGATGGGCACTTTGTTCACAGATTAAAAGGAGCATTTCCAATTTAGCTTATGTTTGGCTTTGTCCTGGAACATCCTCATTAGGAATTTCTCAGATAGATGAATACATCGTTTTGCTTGACAAAAGTATTCCAGGCAAAAGTTTCCCTCCTGTTATAGGGAAGCTTACCACTAGCCTATGGCACTGAATGACTTCACTTCTTTCAGATCTTCGACAAGTAGTTATAAACAGCACAGCCTCAAACTGTGATCAAAGTAAGCAGTGTAACACTGCAGTAAAAAAAGCAATTTTAGCCCTCAAAGTGAGCAATAATTCATAATGCACTGAATACTGCAGATCCTGTAACATTTGCTCTCTTCTAGATATGTAAAGCTGTGACTTTATAGCGATGTACTGAATCACTAGGGGTTTGTCTCCCTTTGTTTCTGAGATGTAAGGGTTGAAGAAGAATCTGAGTTTTTAATCAATGGTATTTCACTGCAGGTTTCTTGTCATCAATTCTCAAGTTGCTTTTTTAGAGGTCTGTCCTGTGTAGCACCCCAACAACTGACCTATATATAATACTAGCAAAGTCTCAGAAAAAGACAAATGTCACCACCTCTAGTGGCAAGGATGGAGACTTCAGTTTTGGAAGTGACTCAGTCATCAAAGCGAGCAGTGTTTGCAATGTGCATTCTAGTTATTTCAAAATACCATGTGACAGGATATTTCCTTATTTGGAGTACAGAGCTTTATCCATCAACCCTTTGACACAGAGAAGGACCTGTTACTATTCTGACTCAGAAGGATTTTATACACTGCCAATCTTATAGTCCAACATTTGGTAGAGGAATGAAAAGCAAGTTACATTTGCAATGAGTTTCTCCAGGTTCCTAGTTTTTCTTTCCCTCGTACATGGTTCATTACAGTCACTGGGTAAGTTTCCTGTTGGTTTTGTGTTAAACTAGATAGGAAAATGCTTTTCCTTGGGCAGCTTTACAGTTTTAATGCATAGACTGATTATTTTGTATTTGTTATCAGATTCGATACATGATCTAAAGAGATGTTGGGTATTATCCTGGCAATTCTTGATTCACAGAATAAAAGAAGTGTGATGTAGGGATGTTGGGGGAAATGGAGGTAAGACGAGCAGGATCTTTAAACTGGAATTTCTTTCTGTGGGAATATTAAATCAGATGGCACTGTATGAGAGATGAGGAAGCATGGAGCTCTTTCCATTTACCCTCCCCATCACACCCATGGTGCAGTGATCAGTCAAAGGGTTTTAGAGCCATGTTTTCATGATAGCTGTGCAAGTTTCTCTTTCTGCTACAGAACAGGAGGTATGAGAAGGAAGAACTGGCTCCTCCCCTCCAGTCTGACCAAAATAGAAAAATAACTCTCATCTGAAGATGTATATCATTCATTGGGTATAGCTATAGAGAGAAACGGTAAAGCAGTAATATATGCAGAACTGAGCAGATGAATGTATTTGCATGAATGTAGGATTGAGAGTGTATATCAGACATTTCAGGATAAAAGAACGCTCCCGCAATACTGTGATAGTTTAAAAAGATGAAGCGTTACTAATCTTACAGAATCTGAGTTGAGGGTGAATCTGCAAGATGTCTCCAAGTGCAGAAATGTGCGATTGAAACCTAAAATTTTTACTGTGTAAATATGCTCATGACAACCTGATCTGTATTCTCTCTGGTCAGCTACCCTTTTCCTTTAAACAATTAATGAAAAGATGGAGTGATAAAGCAAACCTACTGAGCCGTACAGAATACAACAATGCAGTGAACTCATTGCTGTCTGAGATCTACTTGTGGTTTTTCTGTCTTCAGGAACCACAACTTATCAGCAACTTATCATCACAGAATTTTACTTTTCTACAAGGTATATATCTCAAACTCTAAACACAGTGCTTAAAACCCAGATTTTACTAAAACAACATTTTATTTAAAATCTCTAGCAACACAAGGGGGAAAAAATGATAAAAATTAATTAAAAAAAGATGGTGTGACCTCTCAGTTTGGATAGACAGATATACTGATAAGATAGATCCATTACTAGGAGGTCAGATTTATGATTTTATGATTATTTTCATATGTTCTCTTAACCCTTTCTTCCCCCTAGATACCTTTACATTACAAGGAAATGCCAATGGACAGCCATGTGTATTCCCTTTCAAATATGAAGGCAAACAGTACAATGAGTGCACAGACGCCGGTAGGTCAGATGGCTTGCTCTGGTGTGCGACAACAGCAGACTTTGATGCTGATAAACTGTATGGATTTTGCCCACTAATAAGTAAGTCCTGCATTTTATTTATTATCTTGTCATGAAACGTTGTTGAGAAAACCATCTATTGAGCTACCAGGTTCTTTATCGGGTACCAGCTGCACACCCTCATGACAAACCTTGTCAGAGTAGCCCAAATGAAAATCATCTGATTGAACATTAGCCCCAGTAGCCAAGTGCTCCCTCTCTAGCAAGCAGATGGAAGAGGTGCCTCCAGAGTGTGGTTCAGACCAGCCAGGTTCTGACTCACCTCCTGGAGGTGCCTGTTTCTCTTTGTGGACCAGAGAGGTGAGGAGGCTCTTTGATAGCTCATTTTATGTGACTTAAGTACATGGCATGACCAGCATGAATTTAGACTGATATCTTCCTTTCAAAAAATTCCCATTGCTCTTTATTCCTCAGCCGTGCCCTGTCGGTCAATTCTCACTTAAATTGCTGCATACTGGTTTTTGCCCTTAACATCCATTTCCTATCTTTTTCTTGTCTCCTATTGCCAGTCTACCCCAAAATGCCGCTGCTAAAATTATCCTCCTCTCCCATCTTTGTACTATCTTCTGCACCAAACTTGCATTTGGATCCCTCCATCTCAGGACACAAACTGTTTTACTTTTCTCACCACCTGCCTTCCCAATAACACAACAGTTTCACAAGGTTTTTTTGAGTTGTTCTGCAAACAAAGACTGCAGCTGATTTGCACATTGGTGCTACACAGACTGTTTTTGTAGCTCCTCAGGCTGTCAAGGGCCAGGTTCTGCTATTTTTGAAAACACTGCTTCTCTTCATGATGAGCTAAGAAGGAGTTCCTGCCCCACGACGATGAAGAACTTCCAGGGTCATAGTTCACCTACACACTTACTTTCCTCCTCTGACTTCACCCCAGAATCTCTTTTCTCAATCAACAGATACATCTGGTTTACCTAGTACTACATTTTGTGTAAAAGAAAATTTAAAAGCAAACATTGGAAACTTATTCGCTCCCTTCTAAAAACTTAGAAATTTAAAATAATATTTTTAATTTAAAAAAAAATACACTTTTTAAAAATTGATGCCTAATCTGATTTCAATTTTTCTGGTGCTTTAAAATTGATGATAGCATACAGTTATTGCTGTGCATTTTTAGAGATTTTGCATCATTACATACTTCATTTGCTTTTAGTTGGTGCAATGTCAATCCTCTAACAGCGTTATGTCACTCCTTCTTCCAGATGACACAGGAAGATTCTGGACAGAAGACGTTTCAACTGGCATTCACTATCAGATAAACTCAGAATCAGCTCTAACATGGCACCAAGCAAGGAAAAGCTGTCAGCAGCAAAACGCAGAACTATTAAGCATCACAGAGATTCATGAGCAAGCATATATAGGAGGTAAAATGATAGAGAACAAGACCTTAAAATATGCTGCCCCAGAGCTTTAGATGGTGAAGTTGGCTGCCTTGTCTGCTGTCTCAGCGAAGAAGACAGGTTGTCAGGGGTGGTTCAGCAGCTGCCAAAAGGGAAACGGTCTGAACTGCCCTTCCACTAGCTGGTGGTTTTTTATGAAGGGGTGGTCTCAAATCTCTATAGGGGAGAAATGGCCCCATCCCACCTTTGTCCTCCAGGTGGGAGCGACTGCAGCCTCTCCCAGGGGGAAGGTTTCCTCCGCTTGCCTTTGTGCCAGTGCACTTGTTCCTGAACAGGGTTATGGTCCGGTCCTCAAATTTACTTTTTTCCTCCGTGTTTCAAGGATTATTAATCTGCCTAGGAGAACATATGATGATGGCTAGATTGGTCCTAATATGGGTATATTTGCATACAGAAACTCCAAATAAATTCGGTGGATTTCAGATACAAGTATCATGGTATCAGTTTGGTTATAAATGGTGTGAAGGAGGCTTTGAAACCACTCACATCATAGAACAAAATTTGGAAGCAACTAATTGGCACACTGTCTTTGTATTTTTGATGTGTTTACTCCGTGAAATCAGTTACAGAAACATTTTAGCACAATTTCCTAATGAAAATAAGGTATTTTTTACATTTTTTATGTTTTAATGAAACAAAGACAGAGAAGTAAACTCTTATTTAAGTAGTGAAATAAGATGTTCATTTGCTGTTTTAACTACTGACACCTCTGCTAAATCAGTATTTATTCATTTACATATACTACTTTTCTAATCTGTGCACCTCAGTAATGCAGAAAGTACTGGTTTGGGGGTGGTTTAAACTAAGAAATACATATATTTCTTACTTTTAACTTTATTTCTTTTAGATGAACTTGCTAAGAATGAGAATAGGAAGATACAACTGACTTTTTTTTTCTAATTTAGAGCTAACTAATAAATTCGGTTTTGCATTCTGGATTGGATTGAACACTTTGAATTTCAACAGTGGATGGCAATGGGCAGGGGGCAGCCCTTTCAGATATTTAAACTGGGCTCCTGGTAAGTACTGTATCTATTTTGTAATCTTTGAATGGATTCTGATAAGACACCAACTAATAAAAACTGCCCTAACTAGTTTTATTTCAGGAAAGCCATTCTGATTTAGAATAGCTGAAGATCTAGATCTTTATTTTAAGAAGTACACTTCCAAATTACAAAGTTCACTGTGGATATCAGCTATAGCAAGTTCTTTTATTTTCTTACATAACCAAAGAGCTTGTTTATGAAAGCAGAGTATCATTTGGGGTGATATATAACCCTGCAGACCAGAGATCAGAATTTTTCCATAACATGTTGCCCAAGAGTATAAAGATAAACCAAATCTTCCAAAAGTAGCAAAATATTTAGAAAATAATGGTACTATGTTGTCTGGAGAAATTCTAAATATTATTGAAATGCTTACAGAGCCAGCTCATAATTCCTCAGCAGTTTATGCAAAATTGCACTGGGCCACATCAAGGAAGGGAGACAGGTGTGGGTTTGTGGTGCTCCTCACACGTGGAAAGTTCTTCTCTTTGCTTGTTGGTTTGCTGGTCCCATGTTTTCTTTGTGCCACAAGTATTTCAAGCCATCTCCTCTTTTGGAAGAGTTACAAGATGGTAAAGGAATAATTAAACTCTCCTCTAAGTTTTCAAAAATTTTGTATCAGGCAATTTCTTTTGCTGCTTACAGAGGTTTTTAAACACTGCAACAGAAAAGTGAAAAGTTATTTTATAGGAAAGTAGAATTGTGCAATTCTTGAGATATACTGGAGGGATGGTATACTTTAAAACTGAATATTTTTAAAGAAGTTTTTGACACAGGACAACGGTCTAGCTTCAGCTGTTCTGTCTGTGAGCACCAGGATATCAGTATCAGGAACAGAACCAGAAATTTCCCAGTACTATCCTGACACAAAGTCAATGGAGGGTCATTACTTCACTCTTGAATGCATAAACTAAAAGCAGTATCCTATAAACTACAACACCAGTTGTCCTATGGGAGAGGGCTTCTTCATATTAAGCATTGAAGAAATCAGAATAAGTTGATGTTTCTACTAATAATATGATGGTTTTTTTAATCTTTTTATTTATTTTTGCTGTGAGATTCTATTTTCTTTCTTACTCAAAGGAAGTCCTTTCCTGCTGCCTGGGAAAATCTGTGGAGTGATGAATCCCAGAAAGAATGCTAAATGGGAAAACCAAGCATGTAACCAGAGACTCGGCTACATTTGTAAAAAGAGAAACTTCCACTCAGATTCTGACATTATACCCAAAGGTAGGTTAGTGAAATAGAAAGAAAGATTTTTCTTTGACTTCTAGAAAGAGCAATCTGTAAAGATCTGCAAACGATAAAAGGTATGCAACATTATTTTTTCAACCAAGACATTAGAAACCTTTGAAAAACACAGCTATACATGCACACACAGACTTTTAGATATTGCTTTTGTCCTCCCATTGTGTATTAACCATTCATAGCAGAATATTACTATTTTGTTCCATCATTCTATCATTCATTCTTGCAAGACAGATAGAAGCTGCTCTGTCATGGTAACCAGTGCCAGCAATCAAATTTGCATAAATACAGTAGAAATTTTATGCTTCTCGTTTTCTTCTCACTTGCTCCAAATGAGCTATTGCAGTTATTCTAATATTAATGCAAAAAATCCTCCTCTGATGACAACAGTACGCAATGCATTGGGTTCATGTGAGCAGAACATGAGGAGCAGCAGTATTTGCACAAGCTACATTTCATCCATGGGCCACCCCAACCTGAGCCTTCGATGATACAACGTGGCTATGAACATGCCACACGCAGAAGGGATCTGCGGGAGGCTGTCATCTGGGAATGTTATAAAAGCTCCTTTTAAAGAAGTAGTTATATTAAAGAAAGTAGAGAAATAATTTCAGAACCTTTATTCCCCTATTAATCTGAAAAAGAGATGCAGGACACTATTTTTAAAACAAGCTTAAGGTAAGTTTTTAAAGGTAATTAGGAATCTAAGTAATAATAAAGCCACTGAGTAAATATGAAGACAAAACTACCAACTCTGCACTAATTGCACTATTTTCTGACCTGCAGTTACGAGAGAGTTACTTCATGCTTTTCCACATCTGAAAATTATGTGTGTTTGCAAGAAGACGTTGAACAGGAGGTAGAGCCTAATGTCAGCCACCGCATGCAGCACGGGAGTCCATGACACACTGACCAAACTGCTCCAGGGGGCAAAGAGCATTATTTCAAATTACGTCTCACACAATGTGGGCATTTTTCATTGATTTTCTGCTTAAGGAGACATCATTCTATTTGCATATTTAACATACTGTGCCTTAATGATATTTGTTTTTCATTTGAATGTATTTGCATTTCTAACTACAGCTTTATGTTTATTCATATAGTCCCACTTTTGTAAAGAGTGCTCAAGAAACCTCATTCTAGTGTCCTTTATCTTCCTCTTACAAAATTGCTCTGAAAAATTGTGCTTTAATTTTAGAAGAATTGAGACCTATGAAGTGCACAGATGGTTGGCGGCCATACGCAGGCCACTGCTACAGCATTCAGCGAGAACCCAAATTATGGAAAGATGCTCTGACTTCATGTAAGAAGCAAAATGGAGATTTGGCAAGTGTCCACAACATTGCTGAATACAGCTTTCTAGTGTCACAGCTTGGTTACAGTAAGTATATATGTAGGCCCGTATTTTGTTTGCCCCATCTGTAATATAAAAGCTGGGTTTCCTATTAAATATTAATGCTTTTTTCCTGAAATGTCACAAGTTGAAGGCTAAATCTAACTTATGGTATACTTTTCTGTTGTTGCTGTTGCATAAACATAGAAGTATATTTATATTTATCAAGACATAATCTACATTGTAAAACATTATAAAGCAGGAAAAGAAAAAAATAGACACACATAAAGATTTCTAAAAATTACACTTTTGGCACCTTTATTCTATTTTTAATATCTTCAGCTCCAAACCTATAAGAAATTTAACTTCTTTCTGAGATGAAAACCTTTTGCTGAGGTTAACCTCTTGCTGTATATCCTTCTAAGAAAATAATATCTTTTCACTTCTGATTTTCCTTGGATATGTAGTAACCAGTCCTGCTACTTGCTGGACTTGGTGAACACCCCTGACGGGCCATTACAATCCCTCTAATGCTTCCCCATGAAGGAGATGTTTTTGGCAGATGTCTTCATGGCTTGAGCTCAGTATGGTTGCCTGAGAGGTGGGACACTCACTGTCCTACCTTCCATGCTAGGGGCCATTATGTTGTTCTGAATCACAGATACTCAGAAAGTTTGTAAAAATCTTCCATCAGCCATAAAGAGCCTTATGTTTATTAAACTCAGTATTTCTGGATGGAATCTGAGGCCTTTTAAGTACAAACCAAGACGTCTCTTACTGCAGATCTGAGAGGAAACCAGCATTTTTGTTAAAGCAGGAAGAACACCCTGTTTGGGCTCCCTGTTTGTGCCAGATGTGAAAATGTTCACCATATTGTATAGCGGCCCTTAAGCAAAACTATTTCTTTTCATGCTTCAGAGCCAACAGAAGAGCTATGGCTGGGTCTGAACGACCTGAAGGCTCACTTCTATTTTGAGTGGAGTGACGGGACTCCTGTGACGTTCACCAAATGGCAGCGCAGACATCCCACCTACACAGACGGTCTGGAGGACTGTGTTGTTATGAAGGGGCAGGTATAACCATGCAGTCATTTTACAGTAATGCAAACTAATAACTATGTCGGTCTGAAATCACTTGCCATTATATACTTATTCAGGAGGAGTCATTTTTTTAAATTAACTTAAAATAGTTTTCCCAATAAACTTGGCATCAACCAGAAGAGATATTTAGAGGACAGAAGAGATCAGAAGTAGAGAGGTAGCACTTTCCTAGTGCTGCCTTTTGAAATTTCTTATCTGGTGAAAAGTCTGATCCAGAAATTTTACATTAGATTCATTCTAATGCTGCAGCAATGAAAAAAGATAGCTCTCGGAGAGGAAAGGGAATGAACTAGTTAATACATTGTGTGGTTATCATAGATGCTATTTGCATACGACATTTTCTGATCCAATAGACCATTATGTCCCTCAGTATCACCTCATTGAGACATGGAGACCTGGCACTAGGGCATGTTTCTTCAGCCGTGACATAGAGAGAGCATTAACACCTACCTGCCAAATACCTAACCTAAAATCCTATAGTATTTCTGACTGCTTAGCTCACAAACTTCATTTTCTTGCAAGACATGGTTGGTTGAAACATTTACATGCATGTGTGTGCACACACATACACACGCAAGAAGTGTCATGAATTTTAAAAGAAAGAGATTGAAAAGGCTGTTATGAAAGAAATGCTGTTATTGAAAGAACTGTTATATCATAGAATAATACTGATTTTTGTCAGTATTAGGCATCAGTAGAATTGATCCTAAACCAGATTTTATGGGGGAAAAAAAGCTCCTATTTAAATTTTATTTTTTACATAATTCTTTTTTTAAAAGAAATCAGTAATTTTCAGAGTCTTCTCCTTGATGGATAAAATAGTTAAATTTACTGCAACACACTCAGATGTGCTTTATTTCAGTTTCATTGATCTTTTTTCCAGAAGTATAGTGAAATAATCCTGCTCTAAATGCAGATCTATTAGCCCCAGATGACATGTTTCTTTACAAAACCTCTCATTAAATAGATAGTTATGATAGCAAGTAATGCTGAGACTTCAAGACGTTATTTATTTCCTTCTTTCATCTCAAAACAGCATCAGATGGATCTTAAACCAATCCTGACACATGTGTCTATTTTTTTTTCCTAATAAATCCCCAGCAACAATCTTATAGCCTTCCTAGGTAACGTATTTCAGTGTGCCTTGTAGTGAAGAAAGAGGAAAACACTAGTTTTCTTATAGTTATGAATGCCACTTCTTTACATTTGTTTCTTCTCCCTGCTATTCTAGGATGGATACTGGGCAACTGATGTTTGTGATAAGCAACTTGGCTACATCTGTAAAAAGAAGGCTTCAGCACAAACCTCTGAAAAAGAGACAATTGAGGACCCAGGCTGCCAGAAAGTAAATACTGTCTCATAAATTAATTATGTGACAAAATTACATGTATCTTTTAAATCATAATTTCACCACTATTCTCTCTGTTTATGCTCTTAGCCTAACAATACATGTAAAATTACCAAAAGCCACGTTGTCTTTTCTCTCAGGTCTGCTGTCTATTTAAAGTCTTTATGAAGTCCTTACTACATAAGAATGATAAAACAAAGAAAATAATTTCAAAACATTAAAGGATCAGCTTTTCTGTACCATATTACTACCGATGGACTACTTAGTTGGCCTTTGAGTGATATCAGCAGGTTATTTGTTTCTAAACAAGTAATTTTTCCAGAGTTGACCTCTTCAGAAAATCATGATGTCTTTATCAGTCAGCATAGCTCTCTCTAAGAGCAGGAAGAAGCAGGGGTGTTTTACTGATATTCCTCCTTTCTACCCTCCCCACAAACAAGCACTGACTGGATTCCTCTTGGCTCAGAACATCTCCTCACCCCTTGCACTGAGGGCTGGCAGGGGCAGCTCTGGGGAGCTGTGCTTGTATGTGAATTCATTTCCATATTGCAATATTTTTGTGTTTCATTATGTCAGATCCCGCAGCTCTGGAAGGCTGGAGCTGCATCTCCCCCCTGAATGAATCACAGGCTCGTTACGGTGCAGTTTGCATAATCTCAGCCTTACAGAGGACTGGAAAACAATAGCAAATAGCACAGTCACAATTTTCTTTGAAAAGTCACGTACACGTAAAAGAGATGGAAACTAAGATCTTAACGTCATCCATTAAACAAAAAAGGCCTTCTGTAGGAGCAAACAGCAACAAAAAACCCAGCTTTTGTTTATTAACAGATCCGCCCAGTCTCATCTTGTTTTTAAGCTTAGCTGCAACAAATTGAACATCAAATATTTATACACAAAAGAGCAGAGCTAATTTCTATATTGAAGTCTCTTTCAATTTCACATTAAGAACCTTATGTTTGTCACAGGGTTGGAAAAGATATGGTTTTCACTGTTACTTGGTAGGCTCTGCACTTTTGACGTTCTCAGAAGCAAATAAGACATGTGAACAGAGCAAAGCTTATCTAGCTACAGTGGAAAGCAGGTATGAAAATATCTTTCTTTATATTTCAAAATCAGTGCTTCTGATGGAGAAACTTGCAAAACTTGTCCATTTTTTTGAACTCTTCAAAGTGCTTTATCAGCACTTTAAAAAAATTTTGTAGTAGTAAGCCAAATAAAATTAGCTGTGCAGGAAAAAAAAAAGACTCAATGTTTTAGGGCTTTCTACTTAATCTATTATAACAGTTTTCAAATTTGGGAGGTTCTTGAGTTAAACAGTTTTCTCTTATCTTTCAATTCCTAATTAAAGCAACTTCTATGTTATTTGTTTTTGTTTTTTTTTTTTTCTGTTGGAAAGTAGTTACTACAATTTTCATCTATTTACTGATGGGTGTTATCTCATTATGATAGGAAAGGTTTAATAAAAATATTTTCCTAAACTACTTTCTAAGCCAAATTCTGAACAAATGTAGGAAACCTTCCCCAGGATCTTTCCCACCACAGCCAGAATGTATCATCTCCAACCTACCCCTATCTCAGTCAGGCTTTGCAGACTTCATGGCCTCTAAGGAACATGACTGCCTTCAGAGGTGGTGGCCAGCAAAGCTGACAGTTTGGTCCTGACTAGGTGGTCTGTTTGTGGCATCTCGAAGATTTGGAAAGACAAGGAAAATAGTAAAATACAACTAGCATCCCACATGAGTGGTGATTTGTGACATTTCACAGAACTTCTTGGAGAACAGAGAAGATGCCTTCAGCTGAAAGGAGAAAGTTGTCCCTCACCAAATTCTTTTGACCACACTTAAAAGCCTGCTGAGGTTTTGCCCGAACTTCACTGAGGAGCTGTTGCCTTGCAGTCATGCTAGCATGATAGTGACACCTCTGTTTGTACCACTTAGATTAATATTGCAAGGTAATAGGTTGTGAATGACCACTGTTTTCCACTTCAGAAATGAGCAAGCCTTCCTGATTAGTCTGACGGGGCTGAGGTCTGAAAAGTATTTCTGGATCGGTCTCTCTGACACAGAAGAACGAGGGAGTTTCAGGTGGACCAGTGGTGAAACTCCTCTCTTCACACACTGGAACACAGCAATGCCAGGTAAGCTCTGCATGGGCTCAACCCTTGTGATAGGAGTGCAGCTGCAATTCATGCAGCTTTCTGCTTTCCATCCCCTGGTGTTAGAAATTAGAGTAGGCACTTTCTTTTGTGCTTGTAGCTGTAAGTGGCCAACACCATCAGACCATGTGTTTGATGCCAGTACAACAAGCACTGTCACAGCTGAGTGTCAGGTCTTGCGTAGGTCAACCTCCTGCGAAGTTGCATAGAAACAGATATTTAATGGGTTAGACTGAAGGCAACACTGTGCAGGAGTTAACAAGGTCCACGGTCTCTTTTTTTTTTCAACTTTTTAACACCAGTTAACAACAACTCATCAGACTGAGAAAAACTATTACGAACAGTTTTTTGACCCACAAAGTGCACATGTGAGAAATGAGCAGTGAACGTCCAGCTTTTCTGAATTTCAGCAAAAGAGATTAGCTTCTATGTGGGAACTCTTGCCTTCACACTAGCTAGTTATGCCTTCAAACAAACTTGTTGTACTTGATATCAGCCTTCTTGAAATTGAATTACCTGGATATTGAGAACCCCAAAGCAGCTGTCAGGCCATCTGCTGCATATGTAAATAAAATCAAATGCCATTTGTCCTGTGATTTCCCTGCAGTGGCAAGATAAGGAAGATTTCTGTTCTAAACCTGCAAGTCTCTGTTTTTGGCAAAGCTGTGTCTGTGAGACTCATTGGCCCATATCTTGGCTCTGGCCAGATATTTTAACCTGCATAATCTGCATCTTCCTTTTGATAATTTTCTATGAATAAAAGCAAAGGTCTCATTTCTTAGAGAGCAATTAAGACTGGTTTTATTCATTTCTTTTCCATATCACAAAGGAAAAGAGCAAGGCTGTGTTGCCATGGGAACTGGAGTTGCAGCTGGATTATGGGATGTTGTTAGCTGTGAGAAGACAGCAAATTATCTTTGCAAACAGCAGGCAGCAGGAGTCCCACCTTCTGCTCCTCCCGTACGGATCCTTGCGTCTCCCTGTGCCGAAGGCTGGGATGGAGCCTTCCAGGCAGACTCGTGCTTCAAAGTAAGTGTGTGTCTACCTTCACGGTGAGCCTGAGCACAGGGGAGCCCAGCGGTCACTGTGGTACTCAGGGATCCAGGTGCTACGTAATTTTGGGGGAATTATCTTCTCCATGGTATTCAAGGGCAAAAAACCATGAGAAAATCCATCAAATATAATGGAAGTCAACAATGGAAAACCTGAAACAATGAAAACAGAGTCCTAGAAATATGCTTTCTTTTATTTAAGTGCCAGGTGAGAACCTCACCTAATTTATTTACTTCCAGGTATTTGGGACTTCAGAAAAACATAGTATTGCATCTCAAGAGCTGCCAGTGTGACTTGCATAAGACAATGTTTCTGAGAGAAAACTTAAGGAAACCTGGCCCTCTGCCACCCTTTTCTCACACAGCATGTGATACTTTTAGTGATACTTTTAGATCCGGGTTTCGTTTGATATTGGTGACTCTTCAGCAAGTAAAGGTTTTGGGCATTCTCTTGATTTAGCTAAAAATGCCTTAAAAAGCCTCCTTTTTGAAAAGAAGAAGAAAAAATAAAGAAAAGGCAAAATAGATCAAGTAAAAGTAAATATGTAACATTGCTCTTCCAAGTCTTTACATAAGTATCCTCTCATTTTCTTTCTTGAGACTCTCTGCCTGTTGGGAGGCCAGAGATGATTTTAGCCCTGTATTTGTAAGAGTCTAACTTCCATGTCACACTTAATTATTGTTACTAACATTATTGGTTCTGCCAATTACCAAATTGTTGATTATCCTTTCCCCAAAATGTCAAGCATCCAGTTCCTTACTTCAAGAATGTACGTACTTCATAGTAGAAAGCGGAGCTATTTGTATGCTTGCACCACCACACAAAATCCCTTCCTTGGCCAGGGTCAGCACCTTGCCAAATGGCTTTCTCCATCCATACTATCTTTTCTATTCCAACCTGTTGATCTTCCTTCCACCTTCAATTCCTCAAAAACCTCCTGCTTTCTACTGCAAAATACCGCAGCTGAGCTATTCCATCTTTCTTTGAGCCTTTCAGTGGTCAAAGTTCCAATTAAGTTATAAACTATTTTTTCTTCTCTGTACATTGTGATACCTTTTGCTCTCCTCAGACACCTATGCTACTCTTGCCTTATTTTAAAAGAGGATGCTAAGAAAAGAATACTTACGCTTTATATTAACAATGTTTAATATTACAGGTCCTGACAGACATTATGTTGTCTCACTCAAGAACAAAGGGGTGCTAAAGTGATACTGATTTTAATTACATAGGCAATTATATATTTTTATATGCCAAACATTGCACATTTAGTAATTTATTTTTACTTTTTTTTCTCAACAGTTTTTTGTGAGAGAGGGAAACCAAAAGAAGTCTTGGTTTGAGGCTGAAGAATTCTGTAGACAAATAGGAGGAAATCTGGTCACAATCAATACAAGAGAAGATCAGATTATATTATGGCAATTAGCATCGTGAGTACTTGCACAACAATTCTTTTTCATGTTCATGCTATTTTACATAAGAATTCCTTCAAAATATATCTGGAGCTGGACAAGTGAGTGAATAAACACAATCAAATTTTAAATTAAAATGGAAATTTTTCATCTGGAAATATCATCCTGAAACATTGCTTTTTTAAAAAAAAATCTTCAATATTTCAAAGAGGCTTTGATATTTTTTAAATTTTCATAACAGGTTTTTATCAAGACTGTTCTCCAGATCTGATCAACTCTGTACATTTTAGTCCCTCTCCCAAAAGGGAGACAATAAAATGTTCAGCTCCAACTGTGCCTTTTTCTAACTGGCTGAAATTCATATTTTAATCAATGTGCCCAAAAAAACCCCTTGAGTTAATGTGTAATGTAAACCAAAATGCAAGGAATTAATGTGGAAATTTCTGACCATAAACTGAAGACTCCTGAAATCAAACAGGAATTAATTTTAATTAATTTTTGCTGGCACTGTAGATGTCATGTCTTGCCCACAATGTAGAAATTATGCCATTATTTTCCCCCAAAATTAGACCACTACATTCTGATTGTATTCCGTAATGTCAAGACATCCCAATGGTACATAATGTATAGGTATTTAACTAAAACTGTTTCACATAGTGGTGAAACCAGGTTTAATTTCTCAAATAGAATTAAAATTGCCTTATAGAAAAGTCTTTGTGATCTCACCCTTCTTCATTTTATTATTTTTCAGTATTGTGAGATGCTGAACATGTTTTCACTTCCCTGTTAAGTCTCTTTGCTTTAGACTATGAAATCTTTGCAGGGGGAAATCTTCATGTTATGTAGAGAATGAAATAGGACTCTATTTTATCTGGTCCATAGGTACAATAAGATAAATAGTGTGAACTATTAAATAAACTACATAGGAAGTGCCAAGAAGCAAATCAAATCTGTTGAAAAACAATTGTCATTATTTTTCATTAGTTAAATTGTGTTATAGCTCTCTACTGATGTTTTACTTTTGCTAAAGCGTCTGTCCGTGAACTCCTGCAACAGCGAAGAGCTGTGTTGCAGCCACAAGGATGGGAGCCTGAGCTAGCTCTGTGCCACATCACTTGTCCTTTAACTTACATTCAAATATGGCAAGTCTTGTCCCACCACAGAGCACTATCAAATCCCTTGACAGAGTGCAGGCGGTGAGCCTGGCTATGGGCCAACAGTGGAGGAGCAGCTACCAATTCAGATGTGACAGCAAGCAGCATGTTTCTGTGCTTTCCAACATTTATATCATGGCCCCACTTTCTACACTCACGTGTCTATATTGTATGGTTTATTTTAGGGATAAAGGACTACACACTCAGGCTTTCTGGATCGGTTTGTTTCTCTTAAATCCCGATGAAGGATTTGCCTGGATTGATGGTTCCCCTGTGAGTACTTATTTCCTGGATATTCATTGACTTTCTGCCCTTTAGAATATATAAATTTTCATCTTTTTATGCCTTTTTTCCAATCTCTTTAAACCTTTGGCAGGAGCGTAGCAGTCCTTTATCCATCAGCTGAACAGCTGCAGTGCTCAGTGATGGTGCTGTCCTAACACACTAGCTGAAGTACAAAATTGCCTGTTTCATCCCTGGTACCATGTTATATCCCATCATCCACAGTCCATGCTCTTAGATCTTCACAGCACCCCAGACCAGGCACTGCTGTATGTCAGTACAGAGAAGTCAGGCCGCCATCTTTCATAAAGCAAGATAAATACAACTCCCTCCACCCCATCAGTTTTTCCTCCATCAGACACATGCTTTTCTCTACTGTGTAATCTTTACACCTTCTCCAGGGAGCACTGGTGAAAGTGAGCTGGTCTGGTCAGCATGACTTTCACAGCTCCCTCAGACCTATCTGAACTCCTATTGATCCCATAAACAAGGTACTTGAGATGATGAGATCCTGAAATTGTGTTATGATGGCAATCTCAATTACTTCCACTCAGCTCAAATCACATAGTAATTGGGATGTATTTCCAACCCAGGTAATTTATGAGAACTGGGATGAAGATGAACCCAACAACCATGAAGAACTTGAACATTGTGTTATGTTTAATAGATCACCCCAAATGCACTGGAACGACTTGCGCTGTGAACATTTACTTAATTGGATTTGTGAAACAAAAAAAGGTATGATTACTTCCCTATTTAATTGGACAGATAAATCCAAGTTCAAAAACAAATTGTATGGATTTAAACAAATTGAAAAGAAGAAAGATACTGGGAATTGTTCATTTTAAAACCAGCTGCAGTGAAGGCAACATATAAAGCAAGAGGAATGAATTGAGATCTTTCAATCTCAGGAAGTTAAAGAAGTGTCTATTACTTTATCTCTGGCTTTATCTCTTCTGCCATGGGTTGAATAAAATTGCAAGGGTAAGGTACTTATCCCCTCTCCTTTCACCCCCTCCCTGTATTTCTACCTGCTCCAGGCTTACCCAGGAGAGCTGAGGATGCAGGACACTAGAGTTCTCTGTACAAAAGAGAAAAAAGCTTTGCTTCCTGCTGTGAAACAAATAATGGGAACCAAAGAGAGGGATCAGTTGCTATAGGAGCCAGCAGCTCTGAAAAAGAGATCAAAAGTAAAGGCTGGTGTAGCCTTGAAGGACCCCTGCATCCACCAGCTTTGCCTGGGAAGCAGGGCCTTAACGCCAGGTCTCCTGCACCTGGTGCCAGGGCATGAAACGGACCTGATGGACATGTTTTGGGGTGCCTGCCAGAGGGAAACAGGGTCTTCGTGGGCTGAGGACCCCGACTGACAACGGATAATGAAAGGACTTTTTTTGCCTACTCGGTCCTACTTTTTTACATCCCTGCTTCCTGGCTGTAAACTGAATACTTGTCTGCATCTCTATGGAGCAGGAGATTCTTGAAAGCTTCTTGAAATGAAAAGAAAGTTGGACACGCACAGGGAACTAGTAGCAGGCACAACAGGGAGGGGAGGGGAGAAGCAGTTATATAAAAAACACTGAGTATATCTAATATTTGATGACTCTGCCAAAAAAAACATTACCCTGGAACACCGAATCAGGCACCATGCTAACATTGAAAAATTGCTTAACTGAAAAGGAAGAATCACTGTTCCCTTGTGGGTAGATTAGTCATACAAACCCACCATCAAAACACTGACTTCTGCATACCAGCTCGAAGCAGTACATCCTGTGCAGCCGTTTCTGGTACGCTGGGCATGCCGCTTTGTACAGATGTGGCTCTCTGCTCTTCGTGAGATTACCAAGTTCAGAGTTCAGCAACCATGACATAAAGACTCTGATCAGTTTCTCTTGATCCCAGGTGACCTTTCAAAAGTAAAAAAAAATAAAATAATTAGATGTTGTTATTGTGAATCTAGATTAGCTGATGATCAACCTGAGAGGAGAGATGCTCAGCTGTTAATTCCCTCATGTTCAGACACATATTTACTCAAGATACTCCATTGTTTTTGAAAAACAAGGAATGTCATAGTTATGTTAGGATTAAAAAATAAAATCAAAATGAGGTGAATTATGTAAATTCATCATGAAGATATCTGAATGATTTTAGTTCTATTCTTCACTAAATACTTAAGAAGAAAATGTTTAAAAGCTCCCAACAGAAGAATTTTAATTGCTTTTTCATGTTTGCTTATTTCTCATCTAAACTGTTCCTGTCATTCCTTTAATAATGTGTTCCTCCCCATCAAACCACAGAAGAAATGGAGAAAGCTAAGAGCAGAATTAGTAGTCCTTGTGAAGAACAAAATAACAGGCATTCAAATGAAAGCAGAGCTACCTTTGAGGGGCTATTCCCAGCTGACTCTGGGAATAGCAACAGATTAATTGCTTCCTCCTGGTTCATCCTGTAATCAGAAACTTGGGTTTGGTATCTACTGGCTCTCCAGGACTCTCAAAAACAGATTTTCCCAGTAAAAGCCTAAGCCATTAAGATAGGAGGAATGCATCGAGACACTGGAAATGATGTGTGGTATTAACAAAATACCAGCATTAATGCTTTCAGTACTTGTGAATGGTTTACTACTATGTAGGTAAGTCTGAGAACTTAATATATTAGCTGGATTATGTTGGTTGGCTCTAGTCCCATGAATATAAAAAAAATTATTAATAGTGTGCCAAGTAAAAATACTAAATAAATTTTCAAACTGATGTAAGTTTCATCTACAAAGTATTTACTGCACATCCTGGATTGTTTAATACAGTGCTTTTGGAGATATGTATATATGCTTTAAAGATATATATTTTTCACTAGATAAATGTTTCTAAATTATACATATTTTTTAAATGAATCTAGTGGTATGTACTCTAAAATATTGAAAATGCATTAGGTAATTCATAGTTCAGGGTTTTTATTATACAAAGCATTTGCAACTACATAAAGCAAATCTCTCTGAATTTTTTTATACTTGGAATGTTGCTCATGATGATCTTTTGTTTTACAGGTACAGTGCTAAAACCCGAACCAAATTACAAACTTGGTAGGATTTTTTCCTTTTTCAAAGAAAAGTTTACTATATAGTTTTCAGACTTTGTACAGACCAGATATGAATGTAATATACGTGATTCTTTATCTTTCAGAATATCAAGCCACCAATGATGGATGGATTGTGTATGAAGATAAGCAGTACTATTTCAGCAAAGAACGTGTCCATATGGAAGAGGCACGGAGAATTTGTCAGAAGAACTTTGCAGATCTTGTTGTCATTGAGAATGAAAGCAAAAGACAATTTCTATGGAAATATGTAAGCACTGAGCCTATTAATTATAATTGATTTCTGAAGCAGAGCAGCTGATAAAACAAAGGGAACAGCCTATTTAGGTAGGCTGTTGTTCTACATTACTTATTTATATAACAATATATTTGTTCAGAACCTGTAAAGAAATTACTATTGCTTTTAGTAGGTAGGGGAAAAGGGCATGCAAATGTTAAATATACAGCAAAGGACAGTTCAAGCCCAGGTTGCTTATCTCTTCCAAGATACATAGTGTTCAGCACAGTGATTATTGCTTTCCTGTCCAGTGGGTTCCTCACTCCAGAATGTTCCCCGTATCCCTGTTGCCTGCTTGAAACCTGGTCTGAACCTACAATGTTCTTGTCTGAGGCTCATATTGCGGGGGGGAGGGGAAGAAATGGAAAAAAAAAAAAAATCACAGGCATGGTTAATGGGCTTCCAGATTTTTGCTTGATGTTGAGGAACTGTTTAGTGCTTAACTGTTAATCACTTTTGTTTTAGATTTACACAAAACTCAGAGTGGAATCATATTTCATTGGCTTAGTTGTCAGCTTTGATCAGAAATTCAGGTGAGTAAAGGAAAACTGGTAACGGACAACAAATGATGGTAATTTTGTCACACTCTATGGGAGCATTTCTGTGTGCTTTCATTTTACAAGTTAGTAACTGTTGTGCAACTGACCTCTAGATAGTTTTCAGGAGATGTCTCAGATCAGAAGTGTTAAGTTCTTCTACATTTAAGTGAGCAATGATTTAAGTGTTTTCCTTCCAAATCTGGGAGAGCAAAGCCAATAGAAGTTCATCGCTAAGATTCATTTCACTTAATTTCACTTTCTCTCTCACACTGAAAGAACTGAGTTAAACACCCAAGCAACCCTTCATAGGTAGTGAGGAGAAGCAGCTAATTTTAGGAAGTTATTCACCTGATCCGCTTTAGACATCAAGCTTAGGATGAGATTAAGGCTGCCCTGATCTCCAATGGCTACAGAGAAAGCCCAGGAGGTTTTGATAACATGTGGATGTGGTTCAAGTTATGTGAGCTGGAAGCAAGAAGTGTAAGCAACATCTCACCCAACAGCTTTCTGAAATTGCTGGTAGGGAACCTGTTTTAGAAATCTGTTTGCAGAAGGCTTCCAGGAGGACACCTTACTGGGATGAGAGGGAAGTCCGTGCACTGGTGAGATCGTGGGGTTTCAGTCTTGTCCAGACCATAAGAAGCCTTCCCTTCGAGTATGACATTGTTTGTCCAAGCTCTGGCAAAATGAGACACTGATGGGACTTGAACGTGATAGTACTAAACAGATGAGAAGCAGCGGTAATGCTGCCGGACATGTCCTCTCCAATATATGTAGAGCCTTTGCCTTCTGGTCACTGCTAATACCTTGCTCAGCCCTTTACCTAAACAGACCTTGTAACTAAATGACTGCTGGAGATGTCTGTCTGGCAGCCTCTGTCCTCTTGTTTCTTTCAGCTGGCTGGATGAGACCCCAGTGAACTATGTTGCCTGGGCTCCAAATGAACCCAATTTTGCGAATAATGATGAAAACTGTGTGATAATGTCAAAAGATTTTGGTGAGTAAAATAGCAACAAGAAATATTTGGTTGAAAAATTAGCATCAAAATCCAAAATGTTTGCTACATATTTAAATTTGAGGCTACCCTGCAAATAGGCAGTTGAACAATACTGATAGTTTTTCATAACGAGTATGCTGAGGTTTAAAACCACACCGTCACTATATGGAGACAAACGTACCGCAGAGGAAGGGGGAGTGTATTTGGGTAAATGTGTACATGGCAGCTGGTTCACCTGCTTCTGGAAGGTTTAATTTGGGCTTTATGAACACTGTTTGGGCTGACTGCTGTAATGGTGGTACGAGAGTTTCAGACAGTGATTCTCTGTATTCCACTTTTTTACAGGCTTTTGGAAAGATACAAGCTGTGCTGTGAAAAATGCCTTCATCTGTGAAAGGCACAATTCAACTTACTCAGGATTTTCTCCTACTGTACTTCCACCTCTGGGAGGGTGTCCTGAAACTTGGCTTTTGTTTAACAATAAGGTGCAGGAACAAATCTCAGCCTTATTTAGCAGATTTGCTATAGGTAGAGAGAACAACTATCCCTTTTATGTCACTGTATAAATTCTCTCACTTTATACACCAGTTTATTAAGTGGTATTCTAAATAGGAGTGTAGTTCAATTTTCATGTTGGCCAGTCCATATCTAAATCTCAGAAAAGGTGAATTTGAATGTTTTAAGTTAAAATTCTTGTAAATGTCCATGTGCCTTTAGCCATAGTTACTTTTTCAGTTTCTAGTTTTTTGTTTATTTTAGACATACTTACTGCAGGGAAATCCTGTTCCATTGTCCTTATCTGTAAGTGTAAGCCCCTTTTCTGAGTAACATGGAGATGAAAAAATGAAAGGTCACACTTCTCATATGTAATCGGCTATCACAACAACTCATCTTAAGTAAAGTAACACACACAGCAATAAATGTCAAATCAAATATAGAAAACAAGCAAGCATTGTTTTTTTGCTAAGTTAAGCAAAAGTATACCTGGCCATATGAACTTAAAAAAACCCAGCCAGCAAATGAAAACCACAAATCACTCCCACAGTGCAATCAATAGGAAAGGTTTTTATGCATTCAAAGGGCATAAAAAGGGAGAAGCAGCATACGCCAGTTAAAAACCACGCCTTTTGCCCCTCAGAACATACACAACCACAACAACAATTTTTTACACTGGTATTCAGGAAAAATCCCCATGGGATACTAATACACAGTACAAAAGAACACTTCTTCCTGACGCTGTTCTGCTCATGCTGAGGGCTCACAAAAGCTCAGGCTTCAGCACTAACTCTGTGGTATATAATTGAAAGAACTTGACCTGAGAGATGGCTGCCCCAAATTATGTTCCCAATGAGGAAATAGTTTCAGTCTCTCAAAAATTCTACTTTTCAGTAATGTGACCCGAAATCTCTATCCATGCACCTTGGATGTCTACTTAATTCCTCAAAAGCTTTTGGAGGTTGCCCGCCCTTGCTCAGCACTAACCTTGGACAGCCCACAGGTTTGTAAGTGCTGCACACACTTCCCCGTGATTAGCTGGGTCTCCTTCTTGCTGGCTGAATGCATTTGCATTTCAGCAGATCTGCTGGTGTTTATATGCAGGGACTAGAACTGAATTAATCAAAACCAATGGTTTTAAGACTCTTTGACACCTGAAATTGTGTCTAATCCTTTACTCTCCCCGCAGTGTTATAAAATATTTGGATCCAGAGAAGAAGAGAGACTGACTTGGCACTCTGCAAGAAGTGCTTGTATAGAATTAGGGGGAAATTTGGCCTCGATACACAATGAGCAAGTGCAAGGTATGACATCTGAACCTTTTGGCACTAAGTATGAAGCCAGTGCGTTTCCCCATCCAATGACAAGGCCGAACTAGCCTCCAGATCTAAATAGCATCACCTATGAAGGAAGACCCGGAGCTCCTTGATCCAGACAGAAGTCTGGAGTGAGATATTGTGACACTTCCCATCTCTTGGTAAAAGCGTCATGTGGAAGGAACAGAATAATCTGTTCTCCATGGCCTTGGAAGATGGGATAAATAGTAATAGTTCATAGTAATGAAATGCCCACAGATATTCAAGTTAGACAGTAAACACACATCCATCAGAAATGACATGTGCAGTTGATGCTACCTTGGGGAAGACTGATTAATCCTTTTGAAGTCCCTTCTAGCCCTAACTTCTATAATATTTCCAAGAAGTCTATATCATTTTTATCTAAAAAACTTTTCCTTTTGGTTTTTTTTTTTTAATGAAATCAAACTGTTTCAGTTCAATTACCCATTGTAATTTTTCTCTTTTAACATTAACTCATAGTCTAACAATACTGAACTTGATATTTCTAATATTTTTAAAAGTTGATTAGTTGTTTTATTTGGAATTTGGTTTACATGGAATTTGAAGAAAGGCAACTCCTCAGCTACTCTCTTTCTCTGATCCTTTTTTTTTTTTCTTTAATAGCCTTCTTTACCTTCCACCTAAAGGATGTTGCCAGTGAAACATGGATTGGACTGAATGACATTAACAGTGAGGATACATATCTTTGGACAGATGGAAGTGTTTTTGACTATTCAAAGTGGGCAAGACGATTTCCATTTAGAGATAAATACATAGAAGTTGACTGGAAGTATATTACAATACAGGTAAACAGAAAAAAAATTGGAAAATGTGTAACTTGGATAACATACTCAAGATTAGAGTAACAAGCCTGACTTCTATCTCAGCTAGGATCCTATATTTCAATGGCTTAAAGCAGAAGGTGACTGAATATTGCAGAGATCAAGTTTTTAAAGCTGTACCCAGAGATTAATAGGCCTGTTTAAGTCTACAGCTACTGTCATTCCTTTGCAGAATTCTCAAACTGCAGAAAAGGAGTGCTGTATTATAATTACTGCTAGAATTAATTCGAATTATTAGAATTATTAGATTTTACTGAAAATATTCAGTATTACTAGCAATTTGTTATATCGTTTCTACTTGTACAGCATAAATCCAAATGAAAGTTCAACAAATTCAGTACAGATTACCATAAACTACATAGTAAAAATACCTTTGGTGCACTCCAAGAAATTTTAATAAACTGACTAAAGTTCTTGCAGTAATCTCCCACGGAAAGTACATTTGCTTAAGATATATAATATAATATGTTTAATTTCCAAGAAATAATAAATGAAAACAAGAGCCAGAAAATTAGAAAAGAAAGCTATTAACTTTGTCTCCTCAAACCTATTTCTATTATTTTGTCAGACATTTTGCACTTTATCAGCTATAATTTTCTTTTTTAATTTTTCCCTAGACTGACTGTATTGCAATGACAAAAAGATCTGTAGATGAAGCGGGGTACTGGGAAAACACTGACTGCCAGCATAAAAAAAGCTATATATGTCAGATGGACAGCAGTAAGTTTTATTTTTCACCTTCTTTGTTGGAAGACATTTACTGAACAATCTGACCATATGAGTCCTCAGTTGGCTATGCCTGTAGCAGCCAGGGTGAGGGAAGCAGGGCTACTTTCTCAGCTCAGGAATTCCAGACACAAAACCCGCTCTGTGATAAGGATTATAGCAAAGTTTTGGCTTTACGTCCTCTCCCCTACCAGCATACCCACCAACACTCACAGAGGCTGACTTCACCTACCCTGCAGACATCTACACTTAAATAAGTTGCCCGCACATGGCAAGTAGACGCTTGGAAGGCAGGATTCACCTGCCTCATAGTGAGGCAAATGCCCAAACCAGGTTGTAGAAAAGCTGTGCCTTCCAAACGCCTTTTTTCTCTATTGACAGAAAAGTTTCGCCATCTGTGCTTTATCCAACTAGCACAGATATAGGTATCTGAATCAGGTTATTTTGCAAATGCAAATAGCAAGCATAAAGACAAATCCGTCGGTGACCTCCACCATAGGTGTATATAGCTAGACAGACAACACACTAAAGGATGCTTCCCCACCCTCACCCCCACATCTAACTCCCGCCTCACTAAAAACCCTCACACATACTCCGCTGGGGAGTTGACTAAGGTCAGTCAAACTGGTTAGTTTGCTCATCAGTCTCTAGCAATGCTTTTATATCACAAGACCAGCAATACTCAGAAGGGCAAAAGTTCTAGTTTTCATCGTGTGTCCTCAGGGTGGGAGACACATCCGGAGCACAGCTACACTGCAGAGTCCGCAGGAATAGAAACAGGGAACTGCTACGCAGCAAGTAAAAATACATGAAGAAGCCACAGCTGGGCCAGATGTTTCACGGCCTCATCCCGTGCAATTGCAGAAAGCTGCATGGGGGCATCACTAGCAAAAATAATTGCCAGGGTGTTCTCTACAGTGACTGAACCCAAAAGCAGTTTTTGTCCTTTTTTCTGTCCCCATCACTAGCTCTAGGTCTTTGTCTTCCACTTCTGCATGTATCATTTAAGGTACAACTACAGTTTCCTTTTTCACTTCATCCTACATGGGAAAGAAGTAGCAGCAGAGTCACAAACTTTGCTTAGAATGAAATTCACCCCTATTTTGAGATTGAAGTGGTGTGGAGATCCTGCACTGTGCTTGTGCGTGGGAGGAATTTTACCCACACTGCGGCAAGGGGACCTAGAGAGCTCTGGGGGGAGAATCACCATGTGACCAGTATTCACATCATTTAATCTGGTGCAGTATATGTTTATAGGTATGCACAGTTCATTCTCCTAATCTCTGAATACACTATTTACACTATAGTTAAAAATAATTCCAAGTTACTGTTAAAATATATCTCCTGTGTTTTAAATAAGAAATGCTTTTATTTGATGTTTGTGCTGCCACGCTATATTCATCTGTTACTCAAAAGTAATACTGCTATTCAGGCAGCTAGTAATTTTTCACTGTTTTCTCCCCTTCCTCTCAAATTTGTACCTCTTTCCTACAGAGCCTGAACTGCTTCATTCCACAACTGCTCCAGATTCTGATTTCATCCATTATGGTAACAGCAGCTATTTAGTCATTCCTTCTAAAATGAATTGGGAGGAAGCAAGAAAAGCCTGCAAGGAGAAATCTTCAGAGCTTGCCAGCATTTTTGATTATTACAGTAATATATTCCTGCTGCTGCAGGCAGCACAATATGGAGAGCCCTTATGGATTGGGCTCAACAGCAATGTGGTAAGATTAATAAATTGATAGGTGGTGCGGTTAAATGCTATGATTGGATTACTATCAGCAGGGAGAATCGTAGCATGAACAGATTTAGGAACCTGGGACTGGTGGACAGCACTCACTTCATTTAACTTTATCCATCTTAAATCATTCAAGTCTATCTCAGGCAATGGAGAAGGATGGGAACCTCTGATGGTGCTGGCCTTTCTTTACTAACTCTATGGAAATCTTTGACAGTTAGGTCAAACTACCTGGTTAACTTTTAGATGGCCATTTTTAGGAGAGGTGAATTCTACTCAACGCGACCAACAGGGTCATTAAGGCTAGAGCCTCGTGATCATTGGCAGCTGTAGCTTTTTCATTACTTTTTGGTTCAGAAGGGTTCACAGGATATATACCACGTGCCTCTGAACACCCTCCTTGCTACACCTGCTAAATCCCAAAGATTAAAAGCAGTAAAAGCTACCCTATACCAGAAGAAGTGAATATGGAGAGCCAGGTCCACCACTGTGTAAGGGAAAACTCAAGTGAGCATCAGTCTTATTAGCTCTGTGACTGTGTCAAAATGAGCTTCGGCTTCTAGTGAATATGCAGTTGCTCATTGCACTTAACTATCAAGTTTCTATTGCATTGTTCTTTGAGCTGACTAAACTACCTTGACAATAAGAAAGAGCTCTTCAATCAGCAATCATCTTCTTAGCTAGTGATTGATTGTTTTTACTAACTGTGATTCCACACTGATATATAACATAGCAAAACATGTCTGAAATTCAGTATCCCTAGGGAGAACTTACAATAAATGTTGTGTAAAAATAGAATTTCTGATTATACGAAGCAGCAGCACTCTGATAAAGCCTCTTACAAGGCTACAACATCTGAGACAATGAACTTGTTGCTGAACAATACGTATTTCCATGATCCTAACAGTGCCTCTCCCTACCAGACAAAATGCTTGGTCTTAGAATATATAAGTGATTGGTAGTCACCAACCTTGACATGAATCCTCCCACTTGCACAAGTCCACGGGACATCTCTATACAAACCAACATAATAGTGTTTCAGTCCACTTGATATCAAAGTTGGTTGTTTTTACGGTCATAGAAACATGGTTTAGAAAGCAGTTAAAATTCCATTATGACCACATTTGGATCACCAGACACGTTCTCCTGGTCCTTATAAATGACCCAGCCCTGCTGCTGTAGAGTGAAGCTCTGTGGTTCCTCCTGTTCCCCAGGCAGCGATCTTGCCCTGATGGTGCCGAGCTCAGGAGGGGTTTGCGTACCTGGCCTCTTGACACATCTAGATGCTAGAGTGGGATCGCATTTTATCCCTCAGTTCTTAATGTCAGCAATATACTGTCTGGGTTTGTTCCCTTTTGCTTGTAATGATTCTGATTCTTCCTGGAAAAAAAAAAAACAAAACCATGTGGTGGTGGTGGGGAAGACTAAACAAAGCAAAGACTCAAGACTTCCTGCTCCTCCATATTTCTCTCTTGCTCCTAACAAACTAATAATTTTCTCAGATTTTTCATAGTGATAGCTGCAGTTTACTCCTGAATGGGTGTCCTCAAAACTCTACTTGAGCTTACGGTCCTTGTTTGACAGCCACCCTCTGAGACCCGCTTCCACCTGAGCTTTCTACAGGTTTCATGCTCCTGTGGTCATGCTGCTCTTCATGGTGACCTGACTCCTCTGGGACGGTGATTCCACCTCACAACGTTGCCTGACAAGGGACTGAGCACCAGCAGTACCCAGGAAGCACCACTTAGCCTTCAAAACACATTCATGGGCTGTTGCAGCATGGGAGGCATACTGCTCTGTTTTATTTTTATGGTGCTGAGTCCTGATTCTATTAATGTTTTATCAGTACTAGCACGGATATACAAACTGAGCTTTATATATCACTGTGAAAATGTGCATTTGTATAAATCCACTTACCTGAAACAGCAGATGAGAGTGTAGAAAAATTACATTAAATGTCTGTTTCAATTTCAGAGTTATGGCTATTACAGATGGACTGATAAAAGGAAATTGAACTTTTCGAAGTGGTACTATGGAGAACCAAAACAGAAAATAGCCTGTGTCTATTTAGAGCTCCATGGGACCTGGAAAACAGCACCTTGTAATGAAAAACATTTTCCTGTCTGCAAAAAATCTGAGGGTAAGCTATGATGATGACTTTCAGTTTTATGGCAGAAACCTTGCTGGATCTGCTTTGACTGAAATACAAATTTCTGAGTATATATTAAGGAATAATAAGCTTGAGCATGTAATGTCAAAACCTTTATTTTATATGAACAATGTTTTATTTTGATGGAGTTGTCATTCACCAGCCAGGATACTGCCATTTCACTGGACTGGGGTGATAACTGCTGTAGGAGTTATCCTACATCACAGGCAGAGAGAACGTAGAGTCTGTGGGAGTACTAAACATTTCACTTTGAGTCTAGAAGGTGAAACTGTTTGCTGACAGGGATTTTATGGGAAGGGTTGTAATCAATAAAGTCCACTGAGTATAAAATAAATTTTGTTCCTTCAACATAAGCAGTGTTCATAAAGTGGTTACAGCTTCACTGTTACTAGATTCTAAAAACTGGAGAAAGGAGGAAGTTTCTGGTTATTCATGCAGCAGTCTGGTGGCTGCTGCTAATATATTATGGTGTTGGGAAAAAAAGAGTCTGTTATCGGCCCAAATAAAAGTTCATACTTCATAGTGATTCTATGGGTGTCCCTGAGGCATACTAAAAATTAAAAGCTACAGGCAAACTTTAGGATGGGACTGAACTTTTTTGCTTCCTCATTTGTATTAGAGCAATCGCTGTTAGCTCTAGTGACACCGAGTTAATGGAAATTCTGTTTCTTTTGATCTGTTTTTGTCTAGTTTTTCTTTAACTTCTTCTCCAGGCCATGCTCTGAACGTCAACTCTATTCATTTACAACTTTTGTTTTAAAAATGCATGTACTAACTGACAATGTTACTGTTTCTTTCCATAATGTCATTGCTTGCAGGAAAATGAAAGGCTCCTACTCAAGTATTCAATGCCCTTCAGATTATTCCATGCATTATCAGAGTTAAAGCTGTTCAGAAATTTTATGTAAGGATTACTATCTTGAGGAAAATATTAAATGGGAAATTTCCACAGTAAACTATGATTTAGATATTTCATTTAAAATCAAATTATTATTTGAACTTCCTGAAGGTCTGGAAGTTTTCTAGCTTTTCTTTTTCTGCTTTTTACTGTATCTTTTATTTATACAACTTTGTTGGTTATAACAAAATAAATTAGAACGAAAAAACCTTGAACACTCAAATATCCTTGAGACAGTCAAAGTTTGATTTAGTTGGTAGCACAGAAGAGCGCAGGCTCACATTTAATCATTCAGCTGTGACTGAGCAGCTCTGCTCCTCATTGTCACTCTTGACATAGTTAGCGATAATTCTGGCACTGTGTGCCATAGAATATTTTAAGTACTTTTAAGAAAGGTTGGTGGGTTTTTTTTTAAAAAACCTGATTTCATATCTGAAGACCTGCAATCCCTACTGAATGAAAGCATCCATAATATCTCATTTCTTTTAGACATACTTCCTTCTGATCCCCCACAGGATATTGGAAAATGTCCTGAATCTGATCACATATCTTGGATTCCTTTCCGAAGCCACTGCTATAATTTCAATGACAATGAAATGAGCTGGGCTCAGTCTGTGACTCAGTGCGTTCAATCAGGTAATTATTATTTTTACCCAAAGATAGGATTTCAGTTTTGACATTAAAAAAAAAATCACTTAGAAAAAGTCTTGAAAACTAATGCTGCAAAATCTACGCATATCAAAAAAAGGAAATCAATGTCTCATTTTTTCACCATTGATGCTGTTTGCTTTTCAGTTATGTTGAAATTAAGGTGATCGATTTTCTGTGTTTTATTTTTTCCAGCTGTGCTTTTTTCTTGTTGTATTTCTTCATTCACAGACTTTCTCTTTTTAGTAAGATTTTAAAATGGGTTAACTTCTTTCCAGCCTTATCCCTTCTTTTCCGTATATCTCCCTAAGATGGGCTGTGTGGTCCGAGAGGGGCTGTGTTCTGCCTGAGAGTCCTCGCTCTGCCAGCGCGGCTCCCTGGCAGCCTGCAGAGCCAGGGGAGGGCAAATGCTTCCCTCCCCTGTCTTGGAGGCATCTGGTCCTGGCCAAGACCATGAGCTGCTCCTTGGCCCTCTTCCACCTATGCTGCTGAATCATCAGCTACCTCATCCATGCTTCAGGAGGCTGTGAAAGAGAAAGGGAAGCACTATACTGCCCAAAAGAAATGGGTCCTTTTGTTTCATATCTTTTTAGATCCTTTAGCCCTTTTGCTCCACGACCATTGACAGAAAAATTAATACTTAAGTTTGAATTGCAAATTTGTTTGCTGCGCAGTATTACATGCTACATAATATCCTGTCAAATCCATGAAGAATAAATAATCACCCATAATACCTTTAAAAAATATTATCCAATCACTTGAAAAGAATGTGCTCTTTGTTCAGTGTTTCAAAATCATCATCTTCACTGGGCTTTCCCACTTTTCATTTCGGACAACATCACTCACAGTCTGAGCTGTTCCCCTGCAGCTAAACACTACTTTCTGGTCTCTTTTTAAATCCTTGCTTACTCTCTACTAGCAGGAGAGGTTTTATTATTAACCTTATCCTGTATCAAAGGCTCTAACTGCCACTGACTTCTAAGGCAGGGGATACCTCCCATCATCTTCTGTTCGTTTTCTTATAGGTGGTACATTGGCTTCTGTAGAAGATCTGGCTGAATCAAACTTTTTAGTAGAACATGCAGACTTATACGCAAGCAAGACAAGTGGCTTTTGGATAGGAATATACAGAAATGTAAATGGTAACTATTTTAATTTCTCTATATAATCATAAATAAACTTCATTAAATGGACAGAAATATGATTGAGATACATTGTTGTTTTTAAGTAACTAATCAAAGTACAGTAGAAACTAGTTAAAAACAGAAAGATAGATTCATATAAAAATTCTTGGAAGTTGATGGTTCTATCCAGTAGGTTTGAAAGGCTGTGGAAAAGAAATTTTCTTGGCTTCAGTTATGGGTCTTGGATATTGCACGGGTCCACCAAAGGAATGCCAGCCTGGGGACTGCCTCAACCCAAATATCTTCTAGTTTATATCTGGTTCAGTAGCAGAAGCGTGCAGAGGTGATAGGGATATGTCTTGAGAGGCACAACACAGAAGATACTGTTCTTTGAGAAAGCAGGATGTAACATGTAATTTCAGCTATCCATACCTGGGGCAATCATGGGGCCTCATTTCTAAATTCAGATGATCCAGGACTTGCTGTAATTGATGATAATTTTGCACAGCTGCTTACAGCAGAGCATAACCAAGACTTCACAGAGGACGAAAGCAAATGACGTGTATCCATCCCTCTGACCTCAGCCCTCTCTGAGGACATGTCTCCTATTCCTGGTCTGTGAGAAAGCATTCCCCCCCCATTTGCTCTGTGCCCCAGTGGGAAACATGTCCTGGCTGGCTCTCATCTTCTCATGGCTGGGAAGCACCCGCGTGGGAGTTGTGGTTGTCCAGCCGGAGCCCACAACATCGAGCTTCTCTATCTCTGTATGGAGAAAAATAGGCAGCTGGCTGCCAGAAAAAGGCTCCAGTGGAAAACATGCATCTGGAAGAAAACAACACTAGTGTCAATCCACAATCCGTCAGAAAAGATTTTTTTTTTTATTCATTTTAACTCATTGACACTTCAAATTTTCATTTCAGAGGTTATGCAAAAAAGAAATGTTTTAATTTTAACTAAGTGTATGTTTAAGCTCTACAGTAAAAGTTGCTTGATTTTCAATGAGAAATAAAAATTTAGAAAAGAAAAAAAACCAACCTAGCTTTATTTGTTTTTCTGCTTGAAACTTTAGTCCCCTGGACAGAAATATGGGGATGTGCAAATTAAAATGAAGTTATGATTAGTGAATCTGCAAATCATAATCTGGAAAAGCAATTATATTGTTTTTAAGAAGAGACTCAAAAGAAATAAAATGCAATAGAAAATAACCACAGCCGGAATTTTTGAAGAAACTAGTATTGCTCTATTAGGCTAAAGTAAAAAAAAAAGAGAGAAAGGCTAATAGTAGTGAAAATTTTTGATGTGGAACTATTAGTATTGCTACTAACATTTGCAACATTAGGGCAGCTGCTTTGGCAAGACAACAGTGCCTTAGACTTTGTCAACTGGGGTGAAGGACAGCCCTCGGAGGATCAGCTTGATTACTGCGTGGAGTTGTCTGTGTTCTCTGGCTACTGGAGTATCCTTCCTTGCTCTTCCCAAAAGGGTTTTATTTGTAAGAAACCAAAGAGTAAGTGACTACTTTAATATTTGCTCTTGACGTTTATGGTTTTATTTCAGCAGTAATAACACAATATGGTCATTACAAAAGACCGACATAAAGTGCTGTATTTACAGACTTTTCCCTACCACCTGTTTCAGCATTCAGACAAAAATAATATGAATATATAGAGTTATCCTTTTTTTGGTCTGCCCTGTTCATGTTTTATTGCTTCATAACGTCCAATTTTTCTTGCATTCTGTGATGAATATTCAATTAATAACTAAAGATGACCAATATTTTCTGGAAAATTTTTAAACTCCTTTGTCATTTTGCTTCCTCCAACACACACACGTATTTTCCCGCTAACATTCATATTGCCTTTCTATGGAACAAGAATTGTTGCATCAATAATGTGCTTTTCTTCCTCTTGCTGTACTATGATACATGCTGTTTCAGTAAGGGATGGATGAAGCAATTCCATTTAAATAATAACAGGATGGAAGCATGATCCGGAGCGCGTATAGTGACCTTTGAAAATAGTAGAAGTGTTTTGGTTAGCATTTTTTTTTTTTTTTTTTTTAATATCGTGTTTCTGTGTAACTGAGCACCATCTGCTTTGGTCAGGAAGCAGAAATATCAGAATACTGTGAGCCAAGCAGCCATGTGGTATTTTGGAGTTTAACTGTTAATGCTGCAAAAAAAGTACGATTTCCTGCCCTGTTTCACAACCCCAAGGTTCAGGATGTTTCCGAGGTTCTGGCCTTTCCCCTCGCAGAGCAAAGCTGCAGCTGGGGCGGGGCGGGGGGGGGGGGGGGGAAGCGGCGGGACACGGTCGTAGTGGCGTCAGAGCATTTTCCGAAAAGGAAAATTCTCCTTTTACGGCGACTCCTCAGTTTCTTTGGGTAGTCAGAGCGATGGGTTAATGCTTCGTTACCTGCGCTCCCGCTCCAGCCGCCCGGCTCCCGACGCTCCGGCCCCCCCCGCCGCGGTCCCCGCCGCGGTTCCCCCCGCGGTTCCCCCCGCGCGGCGTGGAGAAACCCGAGCTTGCGGACGGCGCCCTCTGTGCCCAGCCGGGGAAAACGGCGGGAGAAAGCTCGAGTTTATGGGCGTAATTAGCGGCGCAAACGAATTACGGTGAATTAAAAGTGTGTGCGGTACCGGAAAACCGTGGCAGTGCCCTCAGCGTTTGGGCAGGCTGTCCCCGGCCTCCGCAGGCCTGCAGACCCAGTGAAGAGGGCGAGATTTATTAACCGGGGGGCGAGGGGGAGTCCATCTGAAACGGTCAGAAACTACCTGTGCTCGGAGGTTCTCCGGTTATTAAAAAGGAAGCGGGAAGGGGGCTTTAGTGTGCAAACCACCGCAGTTTTATTACACTGAACATCAGGCTACAAATCAATCACGCCTTTTCATCTCTGTTAATTTAGCAAATGTGTTTCCAGGAGAAGTGATGAGGCAACCTTGATGCACAGGTTACCAGACCTTTTGCTAACATGAACCTGTCAGGATGAAAATGTGACCTTTTTAGATTTTGACTAAACATTTGTCTTTATCTTTGACAGCTATTCTGAAAGCAGCTGCAAACATGGAAGGTAGGATTTATTTTTCCTTCCCAATAGTTTCAAAGAGACATGAAAAGAAATACTTGGGGTTTTTTTAATTAATTAGTATTTACTATTTATTTGCCTTTTATATATTTATTTATATGAGCTTAATTTACTTAGCTGCCATTTAATTCATTCCCAGCACAATTTACCAGTACCTATGAGACGCTTTGGGGATCCCAGGATAACTAAATGCTTTGGTAAACTGATCACCCCCTCTTTGCTCCTTCTTTTGCATGCTAAGATCTATGAGGGGGACTGACACAGAGACATTATGATAGATTTTTCCCCCTGGTAGTTAAGGGGGAAATTAGACCATTAGTTTTCAGTATTCTTCATATTTATTTATGGCTACAGTACACCCACTTCTATTTGCTTTTTATTTATTTACAGATGCCAAAAAGGGCAAAGCTCATGGTCGCATGAATACGTGGATACTACTTACTCTAGTCCTCATCGTTTTATTAGGGATGGGCTTCACGATTTATTTCTTATTCAAGATCAAAACTCAACGTGAGACTGAAAGAGAGGCGAGGCGGCGCAGCAGACTGCAAGAATACAGCCATGTCCTAACTGGAAGGGATGATGAAAATGATTCTACCAATGACAAAGAAAAAAATGAACACAGTGTCGTCTAATGGGATAACACAGCCAAACAATATGGTTAAGCTTAAAAAAAAATCTCGCTGGAACAACGCAAATCTTAGCAAAAGTTACACGCACCTAATAGACACTGTGAACTAAAATTAGCAATTATTCCTTTGGTAAGAATTAAGAGCTATTGCTCTATGCTCTTCAAGAAATAGTCTCAGGACTAAGACTCAGTACTGTATAGAATGGCTAATTAAACAAGCACAAAAAATAACAGAACTAGTGGGAATTTAGATTTAAAAGCTATGGACTAACACCCTAGTGTTCTCTCTTTTTAGAGATTTGCGGCAGCAGAACATACAGAGTCAAGTGCAGACATATAGCGAGCACTGTCTTTGCAGAGCACTCAGCCCCAAAGCCTGCACATTGAGAATATATCTCACCATAACGTACTGAAGCATGCATACTGTTAGTCAAGTAAAATGGTGTTTGGAATAAAGACAGATATACATGAATTGTTTTTCCCCATTATTGCCCCTGTCTTACACTCTTTACACAAGTATCTTCCTTGCCATAGCATTATAAGTGAAATGCAAATACTTGTCCTTCATTCATGGCTTCAACTTGGATTTTGCAAAACAAGTAAATCTTTGCAAACACTCAGGCATATTCTGTCTTTGAATGGTTTGTATCACTTATGAATATGAGACTATATCAATAAAGGACCTATATATGACATAATAAGACTTCAGTGTTTAATTAGCATGCAGAGATATTAAATGGTTTGGTGATCTAATGAGTCAGTTATATTACGAGAGAGGCTAACAGGAGGAAACAGAAATATGAACAAGGCATATGACTAAGAAGAAACATAAATAAATTATAAAATAAAGTGGATGCCAAATAAAGCTGGAAGAATCCATTCCTGGTTTTATTTCACTTGATTGCTCATTTTAGGACATCTTTTCATACTATCCTCCAACTCTCTGGTAAATGGACTGACATCTGGGCACTGTATCCATGCTACAGGCCAGTAAGGCAGTGGGGCACACCACACTGTCTTGGCAGTGAATTGCTACAGAGGTTTACTGTGCTGTTTAAGTTTTCTAGGAATTCTATGTTGTCTATGACAGGCTGAAGAAAGAAAAGAAAAAGGTCTCAAGGATCTCTGGGAAAAACAGACCCGTAGTGCACAAGAACTGTACAGGAGAGGTCATTGGGAAGGACAGATTCACATGACATTAGATTGCTGGTTTGTAGATACTGCAATCAAACAAAACATATTGCAGAGGATAGGGAATGAAGGGCATTCTGTACTCAAACTACTTTTACTGACAATCCCCTTGATCTTACACCCTTTTTTTTCCTTCATGTAAGTTACAACAATACCCATATTTATCTTTTTTGTAAATACTGACACTGAATTGTGTTCAGTGCTGTTTGATGACAAACGATAAAGGCAAGGCAAATCAAAAGAATAAACAGATGGAAAAAACCCTGAAATAGTATTATTTATAATATTGATAGTTGATATTGGTAACACAGCTCTGAAGACCCTATACTCTATAACTGGGTTTCTTCTCTCACATTGTGATGTTTTGCCCTTGCAGAATATACTGTGAGATTTGTCTTCATAACAAAGCCATGAAAAATGAGAGAAAATTCTAAGGGCAATTTCTGCTGAATATCTTTTCTCCTTTTCCTTCAAAACAAATGAGGGATTTTGCATCATAGCTGAAGTTGATTTCCACTTACTAAAGGGCTGGAGCTCATTTGTACTGTTTGAAAATATTCCTCTTTCCTTGTCTCATTTACACTTGGTACAAGGAAAGAATTATTAAGTATTAAAATTCATTTGTACTGTAGGGATTAAATAATTTTGAAAGGCAGTTTTGTTGTCAAAATCTCTCATTAACAGAAAGATTTGTAAAGATTCTGCTAATTTGTATCGGTTCTCCTGAGATAAATTCACATGAAATAATAGCACAGTAGTTTTACCAGCTGATAAATCGGAGAAGATAAAAGCCAAGTGTATACATAGTGCCCAGTTTGTCAAGTTACTAAGCAAAATTAAATCATCCCATCCGGGTTAATTTTTCACACTGAAATAAGTCAACATTTTTCCATGCACCAAATTAAATTAATATATCTTTTGTAGCAGTGAAGACCTATCTGGCCAAGAAATTAGCATTTTTTTTTTTTGGAGTTTCCCAGGTAAGTATGTATGAGATTTAAAGTATATCCATTTAAAGTGTACTCCCTGCTTCGTTGTCTTTGAGGGTCATGACTTTACAATCCTGGAGCAGAACCAAGAAAGTTAAAAATAATTCAGTGAAATGATGTTGAATGTTCAAACTTTGCCACTTGCATTCGAATGGATAGAAACTTCACTTTCAGATGCAAAGTTTGAATTTTGTAGTTGTTTATAGATTTCAAAATACCACATGTGACAGGATATTTCCTTATTTAGAGCCCAGAGTTTTCTCTTTCAACTAAAACTCTCCAAAACTGAGAAGGACCCAATGCCAACTGGTTCCTTAAGGACTTCTACTGCAGCAATTAATTTCAGCTCATCTCTTTGTGAATAAGAAGAAAGAAATGAAATACTTGATTTTTTCTACAGTCTTAGTTTTCTTCTCTTTCATTCATACTGCTTTTCAGACACTTGGTGAGTCTTTTTTTTTTTTTTTTATCCCTTGCAAAAGTGGATGTGAAAGTGGGCATTTTTGTTGTCTTGCTTATTTCTCAGGCTCTTTAAGATTTTCACGCAGCTTGACTACCCTGCATTTCATATTCTTCCTAACTGGAGTGGTCCACAGAAGTTTAAAAAAGATGCAGATACAGAGATGTTGGTTCACCTTTAAAGAAAGGGGAAGAGTTGAAATGGGGTAAAGCTGGGAATCAGAAGTCAAGACAGGTTATGCATGCAGATAAAGATTTCCTTTTGGATACAACTTAATTATTGGTTATGTCTGCTCTGTGAAGTAGATGAAGTAGTGCACAGTATATGTGACTGAGTTACAAAAAAATGAAAAAGAGAAAGGAACTAAATAGGGTGCTGCATGTGTATCTCCTAGCTCTAAGATGAGGTTGTGTGGGATGATATGGAGCTTGTGGATTGATGTGAGATGTAATACTGTGGCTGAACAGATCCCAGTGAAAAAAAATTAAAAAGTTCAGAGTCAAGAACAGCCCTGGAATAACCGCTATGGCTTTCAGAGTAAGGATGAGAAGCGTAGTTAAGGCTCTGAAGTTGACCAGGGACAGATCACAGCTCCCTTTTGATGTAAGGATGGTGATAAAGTTCAAGGACATTTTTCCTTTATCCTTCAATTCATTAGATTTGTGGAGGATTGGGGTATAAATTACAGCTTCTGAGAGCAGACACTGTGCCACATGAGCTGTGCCAGCACTAGCCTGTGCAAAAAGGGGGTCTCCCCTCTGCTCTGAGAGCTGGGAACCAAACCCATGTGACAGCCCAAGCATGAACCTCACCGTTTCCAGCGAGAACTCCTATTATTAGACCCCAAAACACTGCGAGGGACAATAGCTGAAACTTAGGGCACTACACTAAGCACTTATTTAGCTGGCATTAAGAAATGAAAGATTTAAAAAGATTTAAAACTTTCTGTGTAAATGGACAAGGAAAGAAGAAACTAGGTCTTAGCTCCAAATTTAGATTTGAAGAAGTGAAACTTCCATAGATTACTAAGCTGGTGAAAGCAATACAGGGCCTTCTTGGGAGAGATCTGGCATTAAATACAGATATCCTCACAAGAACTATTCTTCCTGTCAAAGCTTCTCAGAATTTCCCAGATACTTTCTGCTCTGTTCACTACTCAACACTGGCTGTGCCCTAACATCCTACCCTTGGCCTACAAATTTAGTGTTTGGAAGGGTATCTCACTGTACCTTATGTGGTTGGTTATTCTCTCAGATGGATACGGGGGTGATGCTACATCTCGTTTCCAGGTGGGGATTTGAGGCGCAGAGAACTGAAGGGCAAAGCCTTGCCCTCCTGTCCCATAGGTCCTAGAATATTCCCTGTAGTCCAAATTTCAGTCCCTCATGACCCAAAGCAAGTGGGAGCTGTACGCTACTTGACCTTTTGAAAAGCAGGCAGCTGTGTTCACAGGGTGATGCCCAGCACTGAACGACCTGCTTTATGTGTCGGCAGTACAACTGCAGTACTGGGTAGCCCTTCCCAGCATGGCCTACTTGTCTCGATAGATTACTAAATTAGGCTGCCTATAATCCTTTGGGAATGTTAGCTAGCTTGTTGAGCATTCACATATTGTCTTTCCATAACAAGGCACAGGCACGCACCTATAGTACCTTTACCTCTATATACTGCCTGGTGTTGGTTCTTCTGAGAATGTTTGTGATTTGATTGTGTGAATTACGTTGACTTCTTATGATAGACATACTAATGAGAGGATACTGGAACATGGCAAGATAAGAAGTCACCGTTTCACGGTTTTTCATAAAAAAACCTTCAAACCATAACAGAACATGCCAATTACAGAAAGAGCAAGAGTCACAGAAGGCTCACTCACTAACTATTAAGCACAAATGCAACCCTGTGGAGATGTATGTAACATGAGCTAAATCTATAGTGTGTGAGGTGATGGCAAACTTCCAAATCTTCAGTAAGGTCTCTTTCGGAAATCTTGAAAGAAATGTGTATTTCAGGAGGGATTTAGAAAAATAAAATCCGCTATACTCATGAAAATTCCATTATAGTCATGACATTTTTGAAGCTGTCATAATGTATTTAATGTGCTCTTATTCCTCTGTATTGTATTTACATAAGCTACACTTCTTTTTTCCTTCCCAGAAGGCAATAAAATTCTTGAAAATGCTGTTTGATCTTTGCAAAAGTGACTCAGATTTACAGTCTCCAGACATTAGTCAGATCAGCATAGAATCAACAGCACCTCTCTTTCCTCACAAGCTCCCCTCACCATGTGCTCACCATAAATACATTAATTCTGATTATTTTGTTTTACAGACAATGAAATATTGTTAATATACAATGAGGATACTAAGCTCTGTTTAACTGCTCAGAGTTCTCATGCAGTGACCACAGCTTCTTGCAAGAAAAACACAGAGTTACAAAAATTCAGGTGGGTGTCTGCTCACCAGGTGATGAGCGTGGCATTTGCACAATGTTTGGGAGTGCCCTACAAGCAAAAGCAGGCTAAAATTTCTTTGTACCCATGCAACAATAAGAGTGAATTCCAGAAATGGGAGTGTAGAAATGCGACCTTGGCAATCCAAGGGGAAGATTTATTTCTCAGTGCTGGCAAAAGAAAAGATGACAATATCGTGCTGAACACAGGATCAGCGATGATGAATAAATGGAAGATCTATGGAACCATGGATGATTTGTGTTCTCGAGGCCATGGAGGTAAAGTTTAAAGGTTAATCTTGATGGTGTATTGAACCCATGTGTTTGCCATCACGGACAGGGTCCTTTGATTTCTGCTCCCCTTCGTCTAACGTCAGCTGTTCTCCCTGAGGCAATGGTGGACCGGAGGATGATTAGTTCACATATTCAGGCCTGTATTCCTCCATCCTGGATATGGGCAGCTGCTTAGCTTCACACAGAATGCAGTATGTGCAAAAAACGTGCATTTTTTTCTTTACTTTTCAAGCAAAGGTGGATCTAGGCTATTTTTAATTGTTAGCTTTAATCAAAGTGCTTTATTTAATGGCATACTAGTACTAGTGAAATTGTATTAGTATTGTTGGATGAAAGGCAAAAATCTTTATGTTTAATATGCCAATACTAAATGTAAGGAAATAATTCCATGCACGCTACCATTCAATTGCTCTATGAGATTTCAGATGCCAAAAATGCCACAACATTTAACAATTAAATCAATGATGTATTTTTAATGAATGATGGGAAGTTAAGCTACATGATAAACAAATAATGGTATTTTTAGAAAATTATATTTAAATACATGAGACAAAAATCACTACAGTTCTTTCAGAGCTGGCTACAGTATGAAGCTTCTCTATTTCCAGCTGTTACAGCTGGTGATATCATAAGCAACGGGTGAATTGCAAGACCTACCCAGAACTTCCTTGGAAGACACTGCTGGTGACAGTAGGTGCCCAGTTACACTACTGTAACACTTGTACCGCTTTGTCCACATAGCCTTATGGAGAGTACAGATATGGAGAGAATTGGGTCCCCCAGATTCCCATACCTATATTCTAATTTCTCTTTTGCCCCCTCAGATCTGTTCACATTGTTAGGAAATGCCAACGGAGCTGCGTGTGTCTTCCCCTTCCAGCTGAGCAGTAAATGGTATGCTGGGTGCACAGCTGCCGGCAGGTCGGACGGCTTGCTCTGGTGTGCAACAACTCCTGACTTCGATGTTGACCATTTGTATGGGTTCTGTCCAACTGGCAGTAAGTCCCAAATGCTGACACAGATGCTATAACACAACACTGTTAGATAAATATATCAATATCAATATCAATGCTTTAAATACAACTGCATTCAGCATAAAATCATTTGAAAACTGAGATGTTACTCACAGCCTAATGCTCCTTGCCTCATTGCTATCTATGGTAACAGTAGTATAACCTATTCTACCCATGCAAATCTCTGTTCTGTATAACAAGATTGGTCTACAGTCCACGGAAGATGTAGTTTTTCTGAAAGACATAAAATAAGAAGATTGGCTCAAATGTCTTACTGAAATAGCAGCATCATCAGCCTTTCCCTTGTAATGTTTCAGATTACATTACAGGATAATGTTATCTCAACAGATAAATGTATGTGCATCTGAGTGCAGGATGATGAACATCAAAATACGGTGTTAATGAAGATATTAAAAATGCTGCCTCAGACCTAATTTTTCAGCGCTATACCACAGACTCACTCTTTGGCATTTTGATAGGAGTATTGCACTGGGAAACCAGGTTGAACTCATTATCAACCACCACCTACCAGCACCATTTTCACTGATATTACTGAAAATTATTTCCTGGTGCAATATTGCATGCAGTAGCTTCAAAAATCCCAGAACATCCTCACTATATAAACTGGCAAACATGAAGTATTTGGCATTAAAGAATTGTTGGGACCCTATCACTAAAACCTGAGTCTACAATTAAAAAAGAATGTTACAAGTCTGAAGTGAATCAGCAATAAAGAAACACACTAAAAATAGAAAACATTTCATCTAATGACTCGTTCAAGAAATTCACTATCTTTTCCTCAACAAAAGAGGAAGTTAGGGAAAGTTGTAATCACAGTTTATTAGCACTTGCCTAGGGAACAATTTTGCTAACAGTGAGCTCTCAGAAGACAATTTCTAAATTCCAATTACCTAAAACACATGCAGAGTAGACATAAGGAATACATTTTAAAAAAATCATAGAATTGTAGAATCATTTAGGTTGAAAAGACCTTTAAGATCATTGAGTCCAACTGTTAACCTAGCACTGCCAAGTCCACCACTAAACCATGTCCCTAAGTGCCACATCGTTGTGCCTTTTAAATACCTCCAGGGATGGTGACTCAACCACTTCCCTGAGCAGCCTGTTCCAATGCTTGACAACCCTTTCGATGAAGAAGTTTTTCCTAATATCCAATCTAAACCTCCCCTGGCGCAACTTGAGGCCATTTCCTCTTGTCCTATCGCTTGTTGCTTGGGAGAAGAGACAGACCCCCACCTCGCTACAACCTCCTTTCAGGTAGTTGTAGAGGGCGATAGGGTCTCCCCTCAGCCTCCTTTTCTCCAGGCTGAACAACCCCAGTTCCCTCAGCCGCTCCTCATAAGACTTGTGCTCCAGGCCCCTCACCAACTTGGTTGCCCTTCTTTGGACACGCTCCAGCACCTCAGTGTCTTTCCTGTGGTGAGGGGCCCAAAACCGAACACAGTATTTGAGGTGCAGCCTCACCAGTGCCGAGTACAGGGGGACGATCACTGTCCTAGTCCTGCTGGCCATGCCATTTCTGATAGAAGCCAGGATGCCGTTGGCCTTCTTGGCCACCTGGGCACACTGCCGGCTCATATTCAGCCGGCTGTCAACCAGCACCCCCAGGTCTGCCAGGCAGCTTGCCAGCCACTCTTCCCCAAGCCTGTAGTGTTGCAAATGTAATTAATGATGGCATAGTTTGAAAAGCAATCTTTCCATCATTGGAAATGTTTGCATTTCAGTCGTATTTCAGCCAAGAATTAATTCCAGCATAGCCTATGAGCTGCTGAACAGGTTTTCAGAGTAGATAATGACCAACATGCAGTTTTGCTTTATTGATCTCTCTACACTATCTTTTTTCACCTGGACATTATCAGATTTGACAGGGGAAACTGAAAATAAAGGATGAAAGGCCCATCTCTGCTAACGTCAATGCCAAATCCTCTTTTACTTAAGAAAGAGCAAGCTAATGGAGGATTGTGGGTTTTGGGGGTCTGAGCATTATTTGTTCTCGAATCTCATTTCACAAGTAAGCTTGCAGTTAAATTTTCTCATAACATTTTGTGTAAGATATTTATAACAAAGTGCAATACTAAATCTCCTTTCTCTCACACAGACAATGACAGATTTTGGAGCACAGATCCTTTGACAGGAACCTACTACCAGATAAACTACCAGTCAGCTCTCACGTGGCACCAAGCAAGGAAGAGCTGCCAGCAGCAGAACGCAGAATTATTAAGTGTCACAGAGATACATGAACAAATGTATCTAAGAGGTGAACTAATAAGCAAGACTCAGTAAAAAGAGTGTCAAAGGGTTTTTGACTGATTACAAATGTTTCAGTGCTTTAATCACATTACAATGAACAGCTGATGTAAAAAGGGTATATGTAGTGCTAGAGAAATAGCACAATTAACGGTATATTAAGGTTTTTACAGGTGGAACTTTAGTAAGTTGTGGAATTGCCATTTGAAATTTTTTTTTTTTTTTTTCAAAGAAAGTTAAGAATTCCCAGCTAATTAAGCAAAAGTTGGCTCAAGATCATAAAACACCAGGAAGGTCCCAGAAAGGGACCTTACAGAAGGAGTGGCATTATAGGAGGCAGTCATTATATGACTTTTGTGTTAAGAAATCAGTATGCTTCACGTACATATAATGAAATAGATTTTTGGAAATACCATACAAATTTTATGCAAAACACTATTAAAAATCTAAAGACTTTCTGGATTTATGCATAGGCTCTGTAGAACGAAGGCTCTGTATCAATTGCATCACAATCAAGCAAACTTGTAACATAAATATCAACAATAGCAAGTCAGTGTTTCAGTTTTCAAACCTTGTTGCTTACATATAACTGTAGAATAGCATTAAATTCAGATAAACTAATAAGCAAAATAGTCTTTTGCCATTCCCTACCCTTTATCTACAGAATAAACTCTCAGAGTTTATTACCAGCAAACATGGATTCTGTACTGAATTTAGAAATCACTAAGCAGAGTTTTATTATCTTCCTCCAAACTTTGAAAATGCAGAGCATTTCCTAACAAGTCTCATTAGAATTCACCAATTTTGGTTACCTAGATTTGATTGACAGCAAGAGATCCTCTCTCTGGATTGGGCTTAACAGTCTGAATCTCAAGAGTGGCTGGCAGTGGAGCGGTGGCATTCCCTTCAGATACTTTAACTGGGCACCAGGTAGTAATCGTTTTTTTAACAGTTTCTGGAATTAATATTTCCCACCAGTATGATGAATGCATATTAATTACAGTCCTGTGGTATTCCCCATGAACATGAAGAAATGGAGTTGAAAGGCTTATGAGATATGTGAGATTAAAAAGCTGAGGATGATGCTTTTCTTCACTGGATATATCACAAGCAGCTTCAAGCGGAAGAGTTGAATAAACTCATCTCCTATCAGAAGTAGATAAAGTGAAAAGCACTAGTCAAGCTGTAGCATACCAGGAATGCCTTCAAGTCAGTTAAAACCTCTGTGTCTCTTCAACTCTCACAAGGGTTATCAGACCCTGCATCCTGCAAGGACTCAGCTGTCAGTGAGCATCAATCGTGCAAAACCTTCCCCTTCACTTTTTATGCTTTTCCTCTTTTCTTCTCTCCTCTTTAACATTCAAGAGAGACTGTAAATAGAGTTCACAGCATTGGCAGTTTATCTTCGAAAGTCGCTTAATGATTGTCATGGCAACAGCTGGTTGCAGCAAATGCTGAACGTTTGCTTGCTGAATAAATGCACGCGTGTTCCATCTTTTAGCCTTCCCCAAGTCTCAAAGGTGCCACCTGTTTTTTATCTAGCACAGAGGATGAAGAGAAAGCCCAGAGTTGCTGAGTCTAGTAGAGGGTGTTCTACCTTCTGCTGAGCTAGTCAAATTCCTTAAGTCTTGCAGAGAAGAGGAGCTGTTGGCTCTCAGGTCAAGCAGCACAAACTCTTGGAGTTCCTGTATCCCCACATGGTTGTTATTGCGATGAGTTAATCTACAGATTTCCAGTTTACTGCAAAATTATTATAAGTTGTATCTTTCGGGGGGAGGAAAAAAAACAGTCATCACACTGTGGAACTCTCTGACAAGAGGAAAACACTGCCCATTCCCCAAGGACAGTGGTCCTGGCAAACCTCCTGGAGGGCTGGTTGCAGAGGTAGGCAGAGGAGAGACACAGAGCAAGTGTGAGGGCATGTGAGGAGGCTCTCCTTGCAGCAAGGAGCAAATCTGCTGCCAAGTTGCTGAAGGGACATACAGAAAGTACCTTTCTGCATAGGCCTGAGTGGAACTTTTTTGTTCCAGCACACCACTGAAAGCTGCTGGTCCAGAACCTGACATAAAAAGGAAAGACTGCCCTGCAAGGGCATTGTAGAAATGAGGAAATTTGTATTCACATGTGATTTGGTATACCTCATCCAAAAGGATGATGCCTTATATTTTATTTTAGGAGTTCTGCATTATTATTTTTGTGTTCTGCTAAACACAGCTCTAGAAACTAGAAGTCATTTAACATGCTCCCATAAAGAGGAAGCCTACCCTGTCAGGCTTTGTCCAATCTAGGTTCCCACCACTCCCTACTCAGCTGCGAGACAACGTAACCCACAGATCACTGGCATTTTGCTTTTGTCTCATATTCTTAACAAATAATATTCATTCACTCTACAATGCAGAGCTAGAACTCTAATTTTCAGGTTTTGAAATTTCTTTTTATTGTTAGCAGCTGATGGTTCTTACTCTGAAGAACAATCTTCTCTCTTCACATCTGTAAAATTCCTTGTCTGAATATGAACTATGTTAAGATGCTACCTTACTGCATTCCTGCCCAAAAATTTTAGCTCGAACTGCGTCCTCTGATTTCATGAATGTAACTGACTGGTTTAGGCTCATCATGTAGTCCTATTAGCATAATTGGGTCCTGACAAATTGTGTATATAAAACTAGATGTTTCATGAGCTGTGAAACTATGAACTCTGGTTTCCTACAGCCTGTGCACAGCACTGCAACTGTAGCAGCACCAGGTACCCCTTCAATGTCTGGACTCTTCAGTCCAGCATCTACTGACTGGGCAACAACATAACTTGTTCTGCAACTGGTTTGTGAACTACATGTTCCTTAATGGCTGTATGACTGGCCCCTATGCACAGCCTGATTAAAGAGCAGGGGCGGGAGGGGGTGGGCAAGGAAAGGACTTGCTGCAGCCTTTCCATCAGTGCAGGCTCAAAGTTTAGTCTCTCGTCTGTGCAAGCCAACAATTTTCACAGAACTTATAGGAATGGCTTATTTTTGAGACAGCCATTCTGCAATCAAATATGGCAGAAAGTGTGAATTATGCAACAAGCATCTGAAAAAATGTTTTGATGGGTACTTTTAAATTACATTTCCTTATCTCCGGTAGAAAAATAACTGTAGCAATGAAGTCATGAGTCCATAATTGACACACGAAAAGGCTGGAAGTAAATTGTTCTTTCAGCTGCTGACATAAAACCTGTGCTACATAAAAAGAATTTGTTTTTTATTCTATGAAGGAAGCCCTGAGCCTGAGCCTGAGAAACTCTGTGTAGTACTAAATCCCAGAAGAGATGCTAAATGGGAAAACCAGCCATGTGAGCTGAAAGTTGGCTATATCTGTAAAAAAGAAAACTCCACGCTGGATCCTTTCATTCTTCCATCAGGTATGTCTGATAAAGACAGAATTTGTGTCACTAAAATGAAATTTCATGGCTATTTAAAATAAAAAAAAAGCACTGTCATTTGCTCTGCTTTGATGAGTGGCACAGAACAAAGCATACTGTTATTTCTTTAACCAAATATATGTAAATACTGGAAATGTTCCTGGAACCCAGTAACCACACAAGCAATTTTTATTTCATGTTATTATTCACAATTCCAGAGGCACCGGTCTAAGGCATACACTATCACAGAACTATCATGGACTGCATGGACGTGAAAATAAACTTAGAAATGCCTCACCCTTCTTGCAGTGCATTCTAATGAAAACATGGAGGCTCATCACTGAAGGCTTGAAAAGATAGCACCAATAGGCTCAAACCACCTTATCAGTGGGGTTGCCTGTGACCTAGAAAGATGGCAAAAAAGAGCAAGCTCCTTCAGATGGCTTTCCTCTGATTTATTTAATGAGACTTAGTATGGAAAGCCATGTGTGCAGAGAATTACTTCTGCTACAGTAATAATGCCTTTATGAAATATGCAAAACATAATTGGGTGGGGTATATTTTGTGAAAACACTATATATGGAACTCCAAAATATTCCTCTGTCCAAAAGCGAATATTTCACACTAGTGAAGCCCAGTAACCACTGGCTCCATTATTTTCCTCTTTTGTTTAAATGCAGTGTGTATTCTGTAAAAGTACAGTGTGCAACAGCAGACAGACTAAAATGTTTTATATGTATGAGGAATGAATAGAAGCACTGCTTATTTATAATCACTCAATTTTCATTCTAATTAGTTAATTAACTGATTTCAAATGTAATTGCAGTTATTCTAGACTGCACTGTTTAAAAACTTGAAATATCTATTGATTTTGATGGGATGCAGAGCCTGTTAAATGCCCAGAAGGATGGTTGCCCTATGGAGATCACTGTTTCATGGTTCATAGAGACCCCAGAGTATGGAGAGAAGCCCTAATTTCCTGCAATGAGAGCAATGGCAATCTGGCCAGTATCCACAACCCTGAGGAGCATAGCTTCATACTGTCTCAGCTTGGCTACAGTGAGTATTTCTACAGGGCAGGGTTTGGTACAAATGGAGAATTATGTTAGTAGAAATCTTACTGGATTAAAAAAAAAAAAAATCTTGTTTGATATGAATATTTATAGGGAAGCCCACAGATAGGTTAAAAAAAAAAACAAACACCAAAAAACCACAAGAGGAATCATTAGTGCTTTCTTCATTTTCTTTTTCATTCTTTTCATTTTGATTTTCATTTGTTTTTCACTGCATGAAATCACTTGAAGGAAATAACAGCTCTAGTTGCTGCAGTATTTGGGTTTATCATCTGCCTCAGGCACCTTGTAGCTGCAGACAAAGTAATGGACTTTTACTGATAAAGCTGAGGAATCTCATTTCCTGCTGGTATCTCATTTTTTAACTTCTTGAAAGAAGAATGTGAATTAGATCTTAAAATAAACTCCACTGTCATTTAATCTAGATGAATTTGTATTGTAACATGGCAATTTCAGCTCATCTCCACAAAATCTTGCTCCTATGGACTGTTTTAACTTGGGTACTAACACAGGTGATTTTCTGTTCTTAGAAGCTGTGGATGAGCTGTGGATTGGTCTGAATGACCTCAACACTCAAATGTACTTTGAGTGGAGTGATGGGACTCCTGTGACATATACCAAATGGTTGCCTGGAGAACCAACCCATGCAATCAATGGGCAAGAAGATTGTGTCATTATGGCAGGAGAGGTAGAATCATTCCACATTTGTGTAGCACTATACTATTTGATTTTTTGTTTCTATTTTTAGGGTTTTTTTGAATGCAACTTAGAAACAAATCAGCAAATGGCATCTTTAGTCACTCAGAAAGATGGTTGTTCTAAATTAAATTTAAAATTAGAGATAACTAGATAAATGTTCATATCTGATTGTGGGTGTACATTATATGCCAAGCAAACCTTAACAGTCTGTCTGTGACACTTAGCTTAACATAACCTCACAGTTAAGCACAAATACTTGGAATTCATTAAAAAGTACAGATCTGTATTCTCCCACTGAAACAATATTAAAAAAAAAAAAAAAAATCAGTATTGTTTCTAAAGGAAACAGGTTCTGCCTCACTACTTTTCACCTCTTCCCAAACTGCATTTAGGATGGATACTGGGCAGACAGTGCCTGTGATAGAAAGTTAGGTTACATCTGCAGAAGAGACCCACTACAAGGAGTTTCTGGGACAGCAAAGACTGATCCTGCCTGCCTGAAGGTAAGAGGAAAGTGTAACCAAGAATCTGGTGAGCAAAAATCCATTTTTTTCACAAGCTCCACTTGACATTGAAACTATCTTTTTTTTTTTTTTTCCCCTAACAAGTGTGATTGTAGATCAAATTCAGGGTGATAATTTTCACTACATTCCCTCATTTAAAAGAAAGTTATTTTGAATTTTTTTTGTCAATGTCAGGCCCATTATCTCTCAGAACTGTCTGTGAAAGAGGCTAAAGCCATTACTGAGGTTTTCTGCATATTTGTTATATTGTTCTACAACCATCTGTGGTTATCTAAGACATAGCAGAGACCGGGAACCATTTCTGGACTATGTGACACGATGCAAGATGATGACAAATCTCACTATTGAAGCCAAATCAAAAAAATCAAACTGCTTTTATGAGTGAATTTGTTTTGAACAAGTTATTGTATCCTACTGGGTTTTTTTTTTCTTCTTTTTCCCTCTTTTACTTTCCTATTTAATACTGTTCTATATTTAGTAACATATCCCACAAAGCCATATGGGGACAGAGCTGAGACTCATTGTGCTAGATGGAACTAGGCAGCAGTCAAATACTGAACACAGATTTTATTTACCTTCTTTGGTTGCAGCAAGGAAATCTTGAGCTGGTATAGAAGGGAAAAGTGGCTTGGAATTCAGCTGTAAAATTTTGAGGATTTTGCTTTTCAATAATTTTTATGCTACCTCTTCAGTCAGACTTTTTAGGTGAGCTGATGAGTTAAATCAATTAATTAGTCTTGTTCCTGTTCTTTTAGCCTAGAAGCATCAGGAAACTTGAGTCAGGATCTCACTATAACACAGACTACTATCTTCAGTTCTGAGCAAGGAAGTATTTTATTCACCAGCTTCTGAATACAGTTTCCATTCTGTGTGCCTCTGACTTTTTTATCTGTTAAAATTTATCAGTTAATAATTGTCAAAAAAGGGGGACTCATATGTATTAAATCTCTTCTTTCTGGATGTTTACTAAGCTTAATTTCCATTGGTCCACTGTAATTCAAATGAATACATTATTGCATTAGGTTATATTAAAATATGTTGATTTAAGGGTGTACATTGAAGTTCAAGCACTATAACATATGCTCTTTTTACTGCTTTTTTTTTTTTACTTACTTTTTTTTACTTTTACATTTCACATGTTCTTGACAGGGCTGGGAAAGACATGGTTTCTACTGCTACCTGGTTGGCCATACCTCTGTAACTTTTTCAGAAGCAAAGAAAACCTGTGAAAGGAGCAGTGGTTATTTAACAAGTATAAGAGACAGGTACAAAAAGAGTTTAAAAACTGTATATCTGATGCAGTAATATTGGAATTTTATAAAATAGTTGAGAACCTTTCGGGAAAAAATGCGAAACCAGAAAAACAGAATACCATTTTTCTGAGAAAAAAAAAAAATCAATAAATACAGTACTTTACTCTGAAAGAACAGACTACAGGTGCTTCTGTTCTGTAAGGAGCAGTTTTTCAGTATAGCACAGCTTCACCTGCTATTGAAGCTAGTCCATCCGGTACCCAGTTAAGTAACATATTTCTATCTAAAAGGAACCTAATGGAGACTCCATTCATTCTACTCTTGTGTAGTTTAGGATGCTGAGAAATGGCAGACAAAGGCAAAGCTAGACTTAATCCCCATCTGACTCCTGTTATTTCAGATACGAGCAAGCCTACCTGACCAGCCTCGTTGGCCTGAGCTCTGAGAAGTATTTTTGGATTGGTCTCTCAGACACAGAAGAGCAAGGGATGTTCAAGTGGGTGACTGGTGAAGGTGTTCTGTACACAAACTGGAACGCGGCAATGCCTGGTACTCTGCCAGTGGATTAAATTTATGCTACTAAGGAACTTTCTGTGTTGTCATTCTAAACTGTTTCCCAACTTTGCTAAAACACATACATGATGACACATAGGAACATTCTGCCTTTGAAACAGGAGCGTCTTTTGATATGTGTACTTGGCACTGGTGAGGCCGCACCTCGAGTACTGTGTTCGGTTTTGGGCCCCTCACTACAGGAAAGACACTGAGGTGCTGGAGTGTGTCCAGAGAAGGGCAACGAAACCGGTGAAGGGTCTAGAGAACAAGTCTTATGAGGAGCGGCTGAGGGAACTGGGGTTGTTCAGCCTGGAGAAAAGGAGGCTGAGGGGAGACCCTATCGCCCTCTACAACTACCTGAAAGGAGGTTGTAGTGAGGTGGGTGCTGGTCTCTTCTGTCAGGTGGCTGGAGATAGGACAAGAGGAAATGGCCTCAAGTTGCGCCAGGGGAGGTTTAGATTGGATATTAGGAAAAACTTCTTCATCGAAAGGGTTGTCAAGCATTGGAACAGGCTGCTCAGGGAAGTGGTTGAGTCACCATCCCTGGAGGTATTTAAAAGGCACAACGATGTGGCACTTAGGGACATGGTTTAGTGGTGGACTTGGCAGTGCTAGGTTAACAGTTGGACTCAATGATCTTAAAGGTCTTTTCAACTTAAATGATTCTATGATTCTAGGATTTTCTATGATGCCATGAAAATATTTCTTTTCTGCCTCCTCATTGCTTACAAGAGCAACATCAAACTGAGCGGAAAGGGTGAAATCCCTTCCAGCCTGGGCGACGGGCTGCCAAATCCTTGCAGTGAGTGGCATAGGGAAGAGGCATGCAAGGGGTTGGTCATGCACTTGTAAAGCTTTTCATAGGGGAGGGAAGATGAGATGATGAAGGACTCCGCTTGCTGGTCTCCTCTTTTTGCAAAGCTCCTCCTTTGAGCAGACACTATACTTAATATTTCAGTAAGTCTTTTGTAAATGAATGACATGAGCTGTAAAAAAAGCCAAAGGAACCACTTTAAAACACATTCCAACTTTCTTTTATATCTCACAAAGGGAATGAAGCTGGTTGTGTTGCCCTAAGGACTGGAAATGCAGCTGGACTATGGGATGTTCAGAACTGTGAAGTAAAGGCAAAATTTCTCTGCAAAAAACTAGCTGAAAAAATCACTCTTCCTCTTGCTCCTGAAACTGTTTCTGATTCCAAATGTCCCTTGGGTTGGGATACAAGCAATAGCACTAATTCATGCTTTAGAGTAAGTATTATTCTTTCCAGTAATCCTACTCATGAGACAGAACAGCACCAAACAGATAGGGCGTCTAAACTTCAGAGAATGGCACGTTATTGCACAAATGTAGTAAGCTTTTACACAACTATTCATGGAAATCACTGCAGTTATCGCTCTATGAGTGATATGTAAGGTTATCCAATTAGCATATTCTTTAATCCATATTATATATGTAATGGAATGTTTTCCTACTTTGTTTGTACAAGGCAGTCAGCAGATTTATTTTTAATATGCTGTAAACATAGTGTTCTACCTGTCTCTATAGGCTTTTGTGAGAGAAGAAAACCAAAAGAAAACATGGCTTGAAGCCCGAGATTTCTGCAGAGAAATAGGAGGAGATCTGGCTGCCATTAGAAGTGAAGAAGAGCAAACAGTGATAGAAAACTTAATAATGTAAGTAAACAAAATATCTAATAATTGATATTTTGGTGTAACAATACTTTATATATGAATAATGATAATATTCTTGAGTTGCTCCTGAGATAATTAGTTGAAAATTAGTTTATCATCATAGTCATAAGAAAAAGAACTGAGAAAATGTTTCATATGGGTACCATTTCCAAAGATATTTTTGGAGTTCCTAAAATTTGTCATCAACTGCAAATTTTTTTAAATTAAAAAAAACCACAATCCAACAACCAAATTGGTTGAATGCTTCTACTTCAGATCCATTTCTAAGTTTGTTCACTGAACCATTTTGAAACTAAATTGTGACTTCCAGCAAACCTGAACATTTCATTTCTCAAAGGACACCATAATCACAACATCAATGAAGAAAAAAAATGTGCTCTGTTTTTAACACAACTATTTGCAAGGTAGAAAATTTTAAGGCGTGAACTTCACTTACTTGCTAATGGGATTTTGCTCGCCAACAGCATTTCATTATTTTTAAAATTTCTACTCTATTTGAAGTCTTCAGTGTGAGAGTTATTGTCCCACGTAACTTGCAAAATGTAGCAGAGCTAACAACATACGTTCTCTTCTTCCATGATACATTTTTTCACACTCTAGAAAAAAATCCCCATCATCTCAGCCTTTCTGGATAGGTTTGCAGTGTCTGGATCCTGATGGTGGGCTTTCCTGGAGTGATGGATCACCGGTGAGTGTTTGACCTTGCCAGTTTCTTTCTGTTCTGACTTTTTTGCTGTTGGAGCTGTTTCCATGACTTGTGTGGATGAAAGTTGTATAAGAATTCCCCAAAACATCTACCTTGCCACTGGGTAGTTCTAAATCATTATTCTTCATACCGGTTTGGAAGAGAAAAAGGCTAATAAACCCCGAGGTTATACCATCACAACGGTAGTAACATGGAGTACTAGTTACAGCTACAGAGATGATTATCTAAGTGGCAAGTATATGAGAAAGGTCTCTCCTGATTTTTATTGGTCTCTGGTGATATATTGCCATCTTCCTTTCCCCTGCTATTGATTTATAACCTCATTTGATTCCAGTTTTCATGGGACTTCTAGAGTCTGTTAAATGCTGCGTAAACCCATCTTTTTTCTTGCAGTGACTGTATTAATTTAATAGCCCACATAAGCTGCACAGCCATAGGAGGAAAGTAAGGAGCGGTTTGAAACTTCGGTGCTACTTCTCTTTCCTTCCAGAGTATAACTTTTTCCCCTGTAGGAAAAGAATAAAAACCAAAGCTATGTTTCTTCTGTAGGTGAATTATAAGAAAAATGGTTATTTTTACAATACTGCGTTTGAATATTGTGGAGCAATCAGTGAAGAGTCTTCCATGTCATGGATTAAGGTGCACTGTGAATACAGTCATAACTGGATTTGTGAAATAAAGAAAGGTAGGTTACTTTTTACTCTAAACTCACATTAGGAAGAAATTTAAACTGAATCCCATTCTATCAAAACAGGAAATTCTGCAAGTCACATGCTGGTAGAAAATCTGGTTGATTTCACAGGAATTTTGCAGAATGAAAAAATAGGTCAAGACATATAAATACTTTCAGAATACAACATTTCAACTGTTAATGATAAACCTTTTTTTGTTTTATTTAAAGAAATATATTATAGGATAAGCTTTACTGAAAATATACTTGTTTATGTAATTATAGAATCATAGAAAATAAGGTGAAAGCAACCTCAACGGCTTATCTGGTAAACTCTACCGCCCTGCACAAAAGCAGACTTTTGTCAAAAGTGAAGCTTTGACTGACATGAAACTGTACGTTTCTTGCAACTTTTACTTGTAGGGAATTTCCAGGTTGGGGGCAAAGGGGGCAAAGAGGAAGAACGAGAGGATTACAATTTGGAAAAAAAAAAAGATTACTTTAAATTTCCGTATGTTTTCTGAAGTGAAAATTCACTCCTCCACTCAGATGGAGCTAGAATGCGACACAAGGACATATTAGTCACCTAGTCTAATTTAAAAAAACTACCAGCATACTGGAATCATTCTCTTTGTAAGAAACCATGTAAAGAAACTCCTGTAACAGGCTTGCCATAATGAAAAGATGGTAATCCAGGCTTCAAAATTTATATACTTTAAGACAATAGGCAGGCTTACATCTTCCTCTCATACTAATAGCAAAATCTTCTATGTTTATATACTTCTTGGTTTGTTTGGTTTTTTTTTCCAAATGTAACTACCGTTGAGAAAGATATTCAGTGAAATAAGAGACGAATCAATTATAGCTTTGTATTGACTTGCACATTTTACTTCTAAGACTAACAGAAGTGTTGCTTTGATGGCTCCCTGGGCTCCTTCACACAAGCAGTAAGGGTTAATGTTTAAAGTGATACTTTTCTAAATAAGATAATTTCTGTGCTGATTTATCACTCAAAATAATCTGATACTAATGAAGGCATGTTGTCTCAGCTTCTTATACTTAAAAAGTAATAGTCATAGACATCTATCTCAAAGAGATGTTGGGAAGATACCTTTCCTGGTAACTTCCTTTGTAAGTCCTCACCTGCATGATCACCACAACTAAAAATCATTAGCAAAAGTGTCAACAGTAGTCGTATACTGTTAATTATTATTATAATTAATAAATTGATTATTTATTATAATTATAATTATATAGGCAGAAATTATAGCCTGAAGAAATTACCATCATTAGTCAGCAGGGCATAATGTCATAATGAAAGATGCTGAAATAGTCATAATACTTTGTACTTCCAGAACAGACATATATTTTTTCTTTTAAATCTTTTAAACCAATCACACAAGAGATTATTTTTAAAAGGTGACATGACTTTTTTTTTACCCAAGATGTGTGTCACACACTTCATTTAATGTAATTACACTTACAGCAACACAAACTTTACCATGAATTCCTGTGGAAAAAAATTATAAAGGTGACATTTGTTTTACATTTTTATAGCTCTTGTCCTTGCATGTTTAGAGAAACATTGCTCCAATATCCCACTCCTTGTGATGTGGAAATTTTTAATTTAAATTATTTGTCAAAAGCTGGTGGATTTTCAGTCAAATGTGATTCTTCACAAAGTAGTTTCACAGAAAAAAAAGTTTCATAAACAAATGAATACTAATAAAATTTAAAATCCTTTGAAGAAAAAAATTGTTTAGTATTTGAATTTCTTGTTCAGATACAAGACAATGTCCATGAAGAATCTCTTATTATTGTGCAAAGTATACCAACACCGAAGTAAAGTATTTTCACTCTTTAGTTTTCTTTCAGAAACAAGTACTCATTCAGACTAACTTCAGTCATCTAATTTAGGCAACATTCAGGATGTACAAGATGCACTTACCAAAAATCTACCAAGATAGAGATGTAGGCCTGTGATGCATCTGTTACTCCCTGAACATCCATTTTTTTCTCTGCACCAAAGATACTATATAAATATATTCTGCATTGAATATGTAACATATGAAATATTGATAGACGTTAAGATAATTTCCACTAATTGAACACTTATACTGGCTCAACATTTGGAAACATTTTACATCTTCATTTTTTTCCCATTTCATTACAGGGACACCTTTGAAACCAGAACCTCAAGGTCCTTCTGCTGGTAAGCTTCTGCTTGTTTTCTCTTATCTAAAGGGTGGTATCATGTAACAACACCAGCTTTGTGTAAGAACTGTGAAGAATACAGAGATTCCTCTTCTGTGTTGCAGTGTACGAAGTCACAGAAGATGGCTGGATTATAAAAGGAGACAAACAATATTTTTTCAGCACAGAAAAGACCTCTATGGAAAAAGCCAGAACATTTTGCAAAAACAATCATGGAGATCTTGCTACTATTGGAAGTAATAGTGAAAGAAAATTTTTGTGGAAATGTGTAAGAGGAAATTTGGCTATGTTATACAATATATGGCCTATATATCCTGCTGCATATGCTTGTGAAGTACAGGGGAATGTGCTTGTTGTATAATATCACTACATTTTATTAAGAGAATATTTAAATGTTCAATGATAAAATATTTATTCTACAGAGCAGAGCTCCTCTTTAGGAAAATAAATACAAAAGAATTCACCATTTACTAGGGTGGGTATATTCTTGTATATTCTAATCTAGAGTTCTGCCCATGACCAAATATATGTAAGGAGCAATGAACAGGCAGATTAGATATATACTGAGAAAACCGTCCTTTCGACAGGGTGGTTACTTTTCATCTGAATATCATATTGTAGAATACCGTGTTACATGTAGATGTGAGGCTACTGCCAGCGTAGCTCTGATGGCCGCATACCACATCGTGTTGCTGAACAAAACAACTTTTCAAAGAAAGGTTTAGCCTGGTCCACGTCAAGGCCTGATGAACTAGGACCTTCATGAATTAGTTTTCCTGCAACAGGTATCAAAACTATTCATGTATTTCAAGGGCACTGCCCACACGCTGCCTGAGACAGTTCTGATGGGCACATGCCAAAGCTGTGGCAGGGGCATACTAACAATTTAATAGCATGGATGTTGCCTCAAACCTCTGCCATAACCCTGTTTGGTTTACTAATACCAAAGCAGCCACACAACCTCCTTTCTGTTTCACACTATTAGATGCTTGCTTTTATTATGTGGGAAAGGATGTGAAAGGAGGAGAGGACAGACAGCTTGAGACACGGGAATTACATGGCTGCTTAAGAACAGGAAAGTACCAAAAAAATTTTATGCTAAAATGTTTCTCAAGTCTTCCTTGTTTCTTTTTAAATTGAGAACACAACTTTGAAAGCTTTGATCATACCAGTAACGCAGCCAAAACTGGGAAAGCAGCAATAAAGATAATAAACCAAAAGTATGTGTTGTATGGTATTTACTTCAACAGGGGTCCTCTGTGGTGATTACACATGATCATTTATACAATGTGTATTCATCTGTTTGCTTTCCTAGCACAAAATTTACAATTTTTCATATTAGATAACTACTAAATATTAGAAAGCACTAACTAAAAGCACATTTTTCTTTTTAGATCTTAAAAAATGGCAAATTGAAGTCATATCTCATAGGATTAATTCAGAATGCTGATCAACAGTTTAGGTAGGTAAACAAGCGACATCAAGATTCATAAAAAGTGGCTGTAGAATTTTTGTACTGCCAGAGTTCCTTCTGGAGGGACCACTGCAAAGGAGTTAAACACAGATTCAGAGAGCTATATTGCATGTTGAAATGTGTGCTCTCCCTTGGTTTAACTACATTGTAAAAACACTGTTTTACATGGCATTTTTATGGAGAATATACATGCTATGAATACATAGATAATATCTGTTAAAAATAAAGGTATTTTTGTTCTTTGACTTGATGTGCAGGGATTTCATTATCTAAGGTCTTTTAATCCTAATGGAAACTCAATTTACAGACAGAATCAGCTGTAATTTTTAAAAAAATATTTTTAGCATGTTAAGGTAGATTTTTCTGAACTGTTCCATGAACATTGTCTGAGTAACCACTACTGTTTTGTTGCTGGTTTTTTTCAGTTGGATGGATGGAAGCCCGGTGCACTATGCAGCTTGGGCACAGGGTGAGCCCAACTTTGCAGATGCTCAAGAAAATTGTGTGGTCCTAAACAAAAATGATGGTGAGTTACACAACTTTTTTTAAAAAGTATTTTTATGGGTAATGCTCTTTCCATTTGTTAAAAATGTCTTGCCAACTTTAATCCATTATTTACCAGCAATTTGGGAAAATATGCATAATAAAATATAGTCATTATATCTGAGGTTTCTTCAGGAGCAATATTAGCCATTAAAGTGGAATATAAGAAACTGATTTTAATGGGGAATGCAGGGACAATTTGATCACTGATTTTTCAGCTGCACAAACAATATGTTCTATTCAAATCAAGTGCAAATTTGTCTTTCAAAAATAATTAGAGAATAGTTAGCAAAGAAATAGAACATATATGGAGCTCCACATTTTATAGTGTTTTCACTCATAAAGTATTACTTTACACTTGCATGTTTCAGTGCAACAAAGCTCTTCGGGTGAGTTCTACTCAGAGGTCACAGAGTTGCCGTATCAGCCATCTCGTATGGCCACTACTCCCACAGTCACAGCAGGACCAAAGTCCTCCTGTAAGCAGTGATGATGGGAGGTAGAGTAGAGCTGAAGCATGTTATCTCACATTCCCAAGCAGATTGCTGTTAAACCTACAAGCACAGAAGCCAGTTCACTTTCCCACAAATTTCAATCTTATTCAATGTCTTATTACCTATATTTAAATTGATTTCAGGCTTGTGGAATGATGTCAGCTGTGGTTTTTCAAATGGCTATATCTGTGAGAGGCACAGAAGTTTTATAAATGCAACACTTCCTTCAGCAGTACCTTCACCTCCTGGAGGATGTCCTGAAGATTGGCTTTTATTTAAAAATCAGGTATGATAACTTCCATCTAAGTACAATGCTATTAGTCCTTGAGAAGGTACTTAAAGATATACAAGAGGCCTCTTGTCTCTCAGATATCTTTTGACAGTGATTATCCAAAGTTGCGTTAAAAACTGAACCAGTTGCCTAATTCTTGCAAAATGGCGGTTTTACAGATTTTTGTTTTCCTGAGAAGTGGTCATCTGAGATACATTGGAAAAACTGCTCTATTGTATATACTTTCAAAAAAATTGAACTGAATTCAACTGAAAGCACCAACTAAGGCATAAAATCAGTCATTTGAGCTGGAACAAATCAGAAATAAGGCCAAATTTTTCCAAACAGGCTTCAATGTAATGCTTGCCTCTTCCCAAAAGGGACAAACTTGATGTACTTATTAAGCAGTTAAGCGAGGGTTCTATTTTCTAATATATACAATATTGTTATGAAAGCACCCATGGATAATCACACCAGTTGACTTTATGCCAGTATGCTTTTTTTGCATTTTTGTTACACTAATCAGAGTTGTTATTTTCCACAAACTAGGCAACATAATTCTCTGACGGTGCTACTGGCGTGCCACATAGAGCAGAGGATGAGCTTAAACATGGAGAGGGCACACTAGGCACACTCATAATTACACAAAACATTTCAGGGTGAATGTGTATTGGTAATGTGATGACTACGTGCTTTTTAAGAAATCAAGAGTCATATACTTCCATTAATAAAAGAGCTGTAAAATGAAAAAGGCTGAGTACACACATGAGAGCACACTGACCATAGGCTCTAGATCAAAAATGTTTTTCAGAAAGTTCAGATGATTCCACATGAAACCCTGGGCTCGGCTTTTCTTATAGAGTCAGCACTTCTTTGTCTTTAACTAATGATGGAGTATCGCTTCTCAAAATCTCTGAGTCAGTTAACACATTAGATTCTCATCAGGCTGTGGTTTATAAATGGTTGGTTGAGTTTTGTTGTGACTTTCTCAAACCCTCACAGAAAGACACAGAGTAAATTTAAGATTTGTGAATGGTTTTGACTTGGTTCCAGAGCTGAGTTCCTATTAACTTTGGAAAATCATTTTGTGGATCCGAATTAGGCTAATTTCTACTTAAACTGGTGTAATTCCAACCTAAATTCCTTTTGCTGTCACCCACTAACAGCCTATACTCATTTTTCCCTAGTGTTACAAATTTTTTGGCTCTTCCTATGAATACTGGCATACTGCAAGAAGAAATTGTATGAGCCTTGGAGGAAACCTGGCGAGCATACATAATGAACAAGTACAAGGTATAGTGCAACAGCCCTTTAGGTAATAGATGGCATTTACTCTGCATACAGTGGTCATTTCCTGCAAAGAACATGGCAACAAGAGACAGTATGTAAATGTATGTATTTTACAATATGTATACTGAACATGGATTATATGGCCATGGCATGAAACATTTTTGGAAGAACTGTCTAGGAACCATCTGTCTAGGGCATGCTAGTGATGCTAAGGGTTGCTTCCTCCTGTTCCATGCAAACTGCTTTACATTATTTATAGGGTATGAATTAACATAGAATAACAAATCCAGACGTGGTATTTATAGTTTTAGACACAGAGAAAGAAAAGGAATCCATGGTCTGTTTCTGCCAGAAATAGAAAGGGATATATTACTATACCTCTCTGAAATGACTGCCTAAATTCTGCAACTTAATTCATCAGCAGAATGTCAGAGGAAGGCATTTTCACCTTGCCTATGTTCCTGGGCTTCCTGTATACAGCTACACACTTCCATCAGTCAATCAGCTCATCCTGAGTGTTGAAATAAGTGAACTCATTAGATAACATGGTGGTCAGGCAGGTTTTTTGTATCTGTCCTCTTTCCAACCTTGCTTCATAGTTCCAAATACTTTAACTCTGTGAGACTTTTCATAGGCAAAGGCTTGGCATAACTTCGAAATAATAAACTTGGGTAAATTTCTGATCAAATGCTAATTAAAATGTATTTACAAGACTTTAACGAACAAAATAGTTAAGGATTTGTTTATGAGCTGATGTCTTGACTGATGTCATCTTCTTTTCTGTTGGCTTTTTTTCCAGCTTTTCTCACTTACCATTTGAAGGATGTTTCCAATGATCCCTGGATTGGCTTGAATGATATACTCAGGGAACTCAACTTTGTTTGGACTGATGGAAGTGCTGTCTCCTATACAAATTGGGCTCCAGATTCCCCAAAACTTGTAGAACCCGTTTTGTATCCCAGTCTACATCCAGAAGACGGCCACAATCTGCAACAGGTAAACACCACTTAGTGTCTACCATCAAGTCAAATCTGAGGAGCAGTATCACTTCAAGTAAACAGCTCACTTTGCTACAGACATTGCTTCAGCCTTCTCCCCAAGTTGTTAATCTATCTTTGCACTGGGATTGGTGATTAAATGTTTCAATGACTGAGTATTCTAGCTATCTCAGAGCACAAAATGGCATTGCTGCAATTTGGCAAAATTGCAGCAATGGGCAGATTGAATAAAGATTGCTTAGATTGAATAAAGTTTTCTTTTCCATAGTAATTTGCTGCTCATTTTGCAGAGAATATAAATGCAACATTAGAATTTTAGAAGTTAACACATGTTGGCAATATTTTCACGTTTGACAAGTTAACTCATGCTTGAAAAGGAAGGAGAGGATGCAAGAGGAAAGAGTTCAATTTTTTTCTACTTCTTCCCTATTTAAAATTGTAATTGAATTGCTAAGTGCCAATAGATTTCAACTACTTTCTAAACCAGTCAAACTCTCTCCACTGCTAGCACTGAAATTAAACCTCAGAATGCTGTAAATAAAATAGCGTTCTACATATTCAGACCAATACAGACTGATTTGCACACCTACATTGCCTTTCTTCCATTTATTTCCATATCTTGCTTTCAGAACTTGCCCTTCACACTATGTCATTCCACTCACTGTCCATCCTCCCTTCATTTTGGTATCCACACCTCTAGAGAACCCAGAAATCACACTTCTAGACAACCAGCTTAATCTGCACCTGAGCCAATTCATTCTGCTCTTGCCCATCTAGCCATTGGCCAAGGCATGCAGGAAGACACATAGGATACAGCACAATACACAGCTCTACTTTACTGCAGCTCTAATAACGCTCCTGGGAAATACCAAAAGCGCGGAAAAAAAAAAATAATACGCAAAGGTGCCTTCTACTTTTCTCCTTCACCTTCAAGATACTAACAGCTATCTTCTTCAGAGGATCCTTTTCAAAGGCGTGAAATAACATCAAAAAATTACTCAAGCTTAAGAAACTAGAGTCAAGAGCCACTAAAACAGGTGTTCCTAAAATTTCTGCATGGCAGCTTAGGAGGCTGCAAGTTCCAGCTTCTTCGGCACTCAGTACCTGATCTAGTGTAGCTGAAAGAGAAATTCTAAGAACTAGAGCTGATGATAACTCTGTCAAGGATCATCATTTAGATGATTCTGTCAAGAACAACCACTATTTAAGTTGGCTTTGCAAGCTAAATACAAAGCATGACCTCCATTTATTTTTATTTCATTCTTATTCAAAAAACTTGCTGATAGTCGCTCGTTAGTCAAGACAGAAGGTGTGACAGAAAGCTCTTGAAAAGAATAGTGCCTCTCAAGTATATCTCCTTGAAAATAACCAAATGAACAAGCAGGCTGAGACAAAGATTACAAAGGTTTACAAGACAGTACCAAGGTGGAGCTGGCCACCACAGAGGAGGCCAGAAAGGACAGAAAAAGATAAAAGGAAGGTGTTTCTAGAGTTGTAATACAAAATCTACAATATCAGAATTCAAAGAAAAAAGGAGTGAAACTAACCAGGAGGTTATAGTACTTTGTTTTATAACTTCTAATATCAATGTACTCATATTCTTTCCCTTACTCCAACAGTTTGATTGTGTTTCTCTGAAGAGAGGTCATGCTGATGACACAGGAAAATGGAACAATGAGGAGTGTTATAAGTCCACAGGGTATATATGCCAGAAGAATAGTGGTGAGTTCTGTATTGCTAATCTTGAAATTTGTAACACAAGGATTAAAATAACTTTTCTTGTTTAACATGCTTTAGATTAGTTATCTTTTTTTTTTTTTTTTTTTAGGTAAAGGATCAGTAAAACCTAAGGGCCCATCTTGCATCTCAGTGTTACTTAGCAATGTTTTGGAGAAAGGAATGATAAATAAAATACCAGAATTTAGGAAAGCAAAATTACTTTATTTTAAAAAGTGTATAAATAGCTAAAAACCACAAACATTTTCATTACCTAAGTTCATAATGATCTATAGATGATCATAACTGTTAAGTTTTACATGTATGCAAATAAACCTGACTGATAGTCACAAAGCTGCTAAGCCGCAAAGAGTATTTTGAAAACATGCAGGGTAGATGTGTTATTTTTGACTGATTGGGTGAATTTAACTCTGCAATATAAGATACTGTGAATTTACTAATTCAAAATTCTCAGAGACTGAAAATGTATTTCTTTTATCCAGAAAGTTCACTGTTGTTTTGAAGTTATCTGTTACTTATAAACAACTAATGAGAAGGTGTTCAATTCCATTAACAATGTTCTACTAGGTTTGTAAATAATGAAGATGTTGTTCAGTCACTCAAGTCAATATGTGGCCTCCAGATTTAACTGTTCTTGGGGTGGGTTTTTTTCCTTATTCCTACAGATCCTGAACTCTTTAACTCATCAGCAACAGTGCTGGACTTCGCTTTGTACCATTCTGGTGGCATTAGCTATTCTGTCACCCCTTCCAAAATGAATTGGGAGGAAGCACAGAAAAACTGCAATAACAATGCCTCAGAACTTGCCAGCATTTTAGACCCATATAGCCAGGCACTGTTGTTCTTACTTGCACAGGAATATGGAGAGCCTCTGTGGATTGGTCTTAACAGCAACGCGGTAAGAAAATATATGTAACATACAGGTAGTCAAGCTGATGCTGGACCTGATCTTTATGCTCTCATCTTGTAATCTATAGGAATTTCTGCCCATGTAGTGCTGAAAACAGCATGTTACATCAGTACAGTAGCCATTTACAGTGGAGTTCTTTGAATAAGACTCAGACAGTGGAGATTTTCATGAACCAAGAACTCTTACATGCATTAGCACAAGGAAATGCTCCTGCAAACCAGTATATAACAATGCTATGTGCTGTTTGGAGTCATTTAAAGGGTCTTGAATACAAATTGTAAAATCTCCCACATTTTGAGTTTCTTTTAATCTAAAAGATATTCCAGGAAAAACATGCATCCTGCCCTCCTGCCATGTTTTATGTACCTCAGTGATCAGTGACATGGTATCTCAGGTTGCACATTTGAGACTTGTGAAGGAATGGTTTTCACATGTGTGTTTATGCTCACACATTCTATTAGAGAAGTCTTATTTATGGTAGCAGTAGCAAAATATAGTTGTGGACAAAAACAGGGGTAAAAATTAGTTAAAGGTATCTGAAGGCTGTATGATGCTGTACATATTGACCAATGGATGTATTTTTTCACTTGAAAATGTAATTGGTGTAATTGCTCCCATTAAGAAGTTAGAATACTATGGAAAAAAAATCCATTCTGTTTGTGAGATGTCTACATCAGTTGCATGACAGGGGAGGGCAAACATTTGGATGATAGGTGTGTTTTGACATGCTACACTCTTCCTCATGAATCACAGTCACGATAACTACAACAAAAGCGATGGCGATCAGTGCTGCTTATTAAGAACACTCCCACCCACACTCCCATTTTCCATGCAGACCTTTGGGTGGTCATAACAACATGACTTTTTATCTGACTCCCAGTTTTATGCCTTCTCTCATGTCCCCTTTCTTTTTTTCCCTTCCATTTCCGATTGCTTGAAAACTGTTCTGAATTAATGTTAGACACTATCTGGAGGGCAGAAAAAAAAAGTAATTCTGCATTCCCGTTTGTGGATAACAGACACTGTACGTTTTGTTTCAGTTAGCATTTACAAGCACAAAAAGGGGGCATTAGTAAGCATATGATTCCATACTGGTTACATGACAGTCCTCTTGAGGATCCTGTGCAGTAGCTATCTCACTCTCAACAACCTTGAAATTATCGTATAGATTTTGCTTCCAGACCAATGGCAAGTATCAATGGATTGACAGATGGAGATTAGTTTACAGCAAGTGGTCCAGCGGGGAACCAAAACAGACATTAGCATGTGTCTACCTAGATACTGATGGCACCTGGAAGACAGCTTCTTGCATGGAAAAACTCTTTTCTGTCTGTAAAAAATCAGATGGTAAGCAATTGGATATAAGTGTTTTCACTATAGGGTATGTAGATTTATCAACTGTGCTAAATAAAACAAGCCAGTGGAAAAATACTTGTTTTATTCACTTGTTTCACTAGTATACAGGAAGACAGGAGTAGCTAACTAACTAGATGTAAATATTGTCATGAATTCTTCCCAGAAGTAAATCAATTCGTAACAATAATTACCAAAGGCCTAAGAAACAAAAAGGACTGAATACTCATTAATATCTTAACTATTCATTCTAATAGGAAAAGTAATCCACTTGCAATGAGATCTGTTTTGATTAGGCATCAGATGAAATTCCACATCCAGTTTGAGGCACCAAAGTTTGAAAAAGCTCTCAGTCAACTAGTGTTTTCAGATGACTGGGAAACAAGAATTAAAAGGAAAGATTATAATTGGAGTTGGACAAAAGACTAAGAAACAAAAGACTAAGAGAAACCAGATTGTCAATTTTAAATATTCAAAGCCCTAAGGAATAGAATTAAATTCTTCCCTATGTCTTATATGAGTTGGAAAGGAGTAACAGACTTAAATACGGTAAGGAAAACCTTCTAATTTTATCAGTACAGAAACCTTTAATAAATACTGTGGAGAGGTCAGGGAATCTCTATCACTACAGGTTATTAAGAACAGACAGGACAAACTCTGTTAGAAATTATATAATTAAATAACAACTTCATGTCACCTGTGAGCACAAAGATGAAGTAAATAACCCCTTGATGAGCCTTCCAAGCACAAACTTCTACAATTTCTATGGAAATAAGTACAAATATGATTTCACAATTTATCTATATTCTTGTTTTTGTCAACATTATGGAAGCTCTTGAATCATTAGAAAATTTAAAACTGCATGTCAAATTACATGCTAAGGTGCTGTAATTTGACAAAAATCCTCAGATTTGATATATAATGTCTGTTTCCACTTTAATATTCTGGAAATCTAATTTGAGAGCTGAATGTTCCTTAATAGGGAAAGAAATAGACTGTAGAAGACTCATAGGAAGAAAACGTAATTTGGCAGAACATTTAATTTTTGTTCCATCTGCATTTATCTTCTCATCCAAAATCTTCCTATTATATCAATCACTATGGAATTTATTCAGGATGCAGTTTAACAAAAAATCCTGCAACCCATGTTTAGTTATACCAACACTTTCATTCACAATCACAGTTTCTGCTATAAGGTTTTGATCCTGTCAAAAAATGAGACTGAAGTGTCAGAAGACATTTTAAAAATAGCAGTTTTAACTAATTAGGCAGATATTTATGCCAGAAAACCAGCTGGATATGTTATTGACTAGAGTAATTACAAAAATCATCATTAGACAGAATCTATACTTCTTATAGGTTAGTGTATCTTCCTAATCACCTTGATAAATAAATATGAAGCAAAATATGCTCTTAAACACAAAATCAAAGCCATATCCAAGCTCTTTTTAGAACATGCTTCATTTCTTCTATGATGACAAACCTAATATAGTCTGTTTAGTTTTGTCTTACTAGTATAATGGGAAAAACAAATTTTATAAAATAACTGGATTCCAACTACCGGATCTCTTATCAGTAAAGGCCCCTACTGAGCCCCCGCAACTTCCTGGAAAATGCCCTGAAACAAGAGGACACAAATCTTGGATACCTTTCCATCGTCACTGCTATTACTTTGAGGCCTCCAGGAAAAGAAGCTGGTCTCAAGCTCATCAGGAATGTGCCCGACTAGGTGAGGGTTTTGTTTTAGAAAGATTGAAGATGTAATTAAACACATAAAATAATGGATGATACTGCGAAGCAAATCTTAAATTACTTTAAAATTTCAAACTTAATGCTTTTTAGCTTGCTTTTCTGAGCATGCTTTTTCATAATAAAACTAAACTTTGTCAGAGAGAGGCATCTGATATCTCAAACACCAGGTGAAATATGAATATCCCAAAAATATGAAATTCCTACTAGTTTTATGGAAATCAGTAATTGGGTAGGGACATAAACACTTTTAGAGTCCCACTAAGGCACAAACTCCAGGGTCAGCTTTCCCTTCCCCAAACAAGAGGGCATCCACACACAGTGTAAACTGGGAGACAGAAACTCATGGGAAAGTTGTCTTTGTTAGCTCCAGGGCACAGTTTATTAACTGGATCTCACTGGCTGGACAACAAAAGAGATGGAGGAATCATTTAGCTTTCATGAACCAGTAAAACACACCCAGCCATGCAGCTCCTGCTCCAGAACAGCCTCCACTGCTGTCTACGAGCTGGAAAGAAGAGCTGTATATGGATCAGGGGAGAGGAAAACACACTTTACTCCACATTTCTGATTTCTCCTGACTGTTCACTGAGAATTGCTGTGATGGAGCATACACTTCAGTGTAAGAATAGGAAACACCCTATACATTAGCACTGTATGTCTGAGTGATAGTCTTTTAAGATTAAGAGACAATACAAGGATTTCTAGCAGCACTTCCTCATATGTATGAAAACGCTGACCTATGACTGAGTAAACAGAAAAAGTAGTTTTGCAAAGGCATTTTACTTGACAGCTGTGTGACAACAGAATTCCTGAAATGGTTCTGTAATAAGATACATCACATAATTACTAGAAAATGTAAATATTACACTAATAAGCAGAATGAAAGGTCCCATTTGAACACTGGTCCATGTTCTAAATTGTTAGATGTTACATGTTATCCACTGGCCAGGCCAGGAAGGTGATCATTTCCTGATGACCATAACGCAGCTTTGTGTATTTGTAATGCCAGGGCATATGGCAATTATAAATCAACTTCTGGACATCTTCTGGAGCGCAACCTCTAGCTGCTTACACATCCTATCTAGCCTTGCAGTACATAGCATCAGGCACTGCCAAATATCCTGCCCAGCCACTGGTGGGTGACAGAGCTGTAGTGGCAACATGCATGGTGCTGACTACATCACATGTACCACTTTCAGCCGACTTGCATCACATTCTGGGGTGTGGTTGGACCTGTCCAAAAAGTATTGCAGAAGAGCAATTTTTCTTCTCTAAAATACCAAAGGCTAAACAAAAATCTATGTCTTCATGCTGATTTGTGTCCATACAGCTCACAGTCATGCTCACAGTCATGCTCAAAATACAATATAGCGATATAATAACCATACTGAGACTAGTGAATATTATGTGCAAGAATCAGTGTCTTTTATATCTTTTTGCATATCTTTTATGTGTTTATTGACTTAAGCTGTAAGAAAATGAGACATTGTGATACTTTTTCAGCTGCTAATTTGGTATCAGTAGGAGACTATACTGAAGCAAACTTTCTGTCAGACACCATTAAGATACTCCATGGAAAATCACCGAACTTTTGGATAGGGCTAAAGAAAAATGACAGAGGTAATATCTTCATTATTTAATCATACATTATCATATTGTACAAAATTATGTTCTATTAAAAAGAAAGCAACTTTGTATACTTGAAAGTACACATATATAAAAAATACACAAAGTTTATTTCAAAGCATGCTTACATATGCTTAGAAATGTAACTGAAACATTCAACTACCTATTTGTGTTATAAATTTTTGTTTTTTCCATCACAACTTATTCTATCTGTCTAAACTCCTGTATTTTATACGTATATATTTATATGCTCATTTTAAATATTAGGACAATGGGTATGGACAGACAAATCTGCAATGGATTTTGTCAACTGGCAAATGGGAGAACCTTCAAACAAAAGGCATAAAGAGTGTGGAGAAGTATATGCTTTGTCTGGCTACTGGAACACCAATGTCTGTTCTTTCAAAAAAGGATATATCTGTAAAAAAACAAAAAGTAAGTAATATTTCTAATGCGTTAAGGTTAATAATGCCTGATAATATATTTTTGTTGTATAACATGAAAATGTAAAACATTGTAAGTTTGTGTGTGTGCAAAACCAATAGACCCTAATAGCAGGATTTGGCTGCCTAAATACTGAGGAGCCCCACACGGCTTCTGACTGCCTCCTCAGAAGGCTGCATCTCCCGTAAGTCCTGTAAAATTACCATCACCTCCATGCAGCCATGATGAATACTTGAGATCCCTATGTTTAGGCAAAAGAATAGTTAAAGACCACTCATTTTTAATAAAAAGCCAGTTTTCAGTAGAATTTTCCCTCAAATATCATACAATCTAAGCTCTAAAGCAAAGTTTTGTTTAATTTCAGCTGAATATATTCTCAAAAACCCCAACTTGTTCTGATGAGTGCAATGAAAACTCTGTCTTGTAGAAATGCTGGAATTGCTGATTCCTTTCATTACTGTCCTCTGAGGTGATGGATTAGAGGAATATGGTAACATACGTTCTTGTGGCACTCCTTTATCTACAGTATGATAGAGTGACATTTAATAAAATGCTGGTACTATTCTGATAGCAAAATTATCATCTGCAAGAAAATGCATGAGTCAACTACCAACTGAGATTAAATGAAAGCGGTCCAGAACTTGAACATTTTGTTTGGTTAAATTTCATATTTCTGTTCACCTTTCCCTTACCTGCTAAGTTTAGGAAGTGCAATTACCATAGGAACCACATCCACACGGAATGGCTGTCTCTGACAGAAGGGGCTAAACTCACAGAAGATCCTTTTCAGCTCAAGCAAAACGCTCATGATACATCTCTAACGCTCAAGACCTCCATTCAGGAAATTTTTACTGTTTCAGAAAACACCTTAAAATGATTAAGGATCTTGTGGTCAGTTTCTCAGAAACAAACATATTTGAAAACACTTCTAGAAATAACAGAAATCTGACTCTAATTTCATGTCTTGTTGGGTATCTCAACTGACGAGGTCAGATGCTCTTGGAATGAAAGAGCCAGTCATCCTACTAGAGGTTTACACATGCTTAGGTCCATCTCTCTGGGAGAGCAACTGTCACCAGCAAGTGGATTTAGAGGGAATTGTCAGGAGAATCTGGCCTTAGGAAGTTTAAAATGCCTCAGGTTTTTTTTTTTAAGCATTCAGAATAAACATTTTGTTTTCCTTCCAAAAGCTCCTGAAAACACAGAGGTGTCAACAGAAAATACAGGTAAGCATACTTCCTTTCAAGCAGAATTATAAGGACGTGCTCAAATACAAGAATATAATTACATAGTTTCTAGGTATTAATTTTGAGAGTATTTAAAAATAAAAAGTCAATAAACTTCATCTGTATCTAGATATAGGAAATAGAGGTTATTCTGAAGTAAATTGGTTTTTGATCGGATCCAGTTATATTTTGTTTGGTTTTGTTAGTTAAAAAAAAAACCCCAACCCCTGTTGAACTGAAAATCTACATCCATATTGCACTTGTCTGATTTCTGGTTAAAGAAATCCCATTTATCACTAGATTCTGAAATCTCTTAAGATCAGAGGTGTTGATTCCATTTCATCCATTTACAGAAGGGAAAATGGAGAAAGTACTTTCCGCCAGCATCATTTGGCTGTTCGTTCTTCTAGCCCTTACTATAGTTGGAGCTGGAAGTATAATTTATTTCTACTTGAGGAGGAAAAGACAAAACCTGCTACATATCTCAACCAGAATGAGTGGACCAGAAGCAACGGTGGATATCCTAGAAAAAGATGAACATACCGACATGTAGTCTGACAAAATGCCCATATGTTCCAACTAACAAAAACCAGCCTATGAATCGGTGAAATCTTATGCCAGCTTTGCATTTTCCTACCCAGATAATAGTCTCCTCCCTTCACAAATATAAAGTTCATGGATTTATATAAATACACACTCATATATACTCCCTCCAAAATTCCCTCCAAAGTGTTATGGAGTTTCTTTTGTTTCCTTTGGGGAGTACACAGATATATTTTTCACATAAATGAGCATGGCTGAAAAGCTGGCTCCAGAGGTGTTACAGGAAAACTCTGACAGATATTTACTACCTGAAATCATTTTATTTAACTCAATGTAGAAATTCTCCTTTATACACAGGGGAAATCATTACTCATATCTTTACATTATTTTTTCCTGCTGTATTACTTCAGTGTTATCTACACTATGATAGGAAACACTGCTCATTTCAGATTTTCAGCTTCACAGTTTATGATACTATCTTTTTATTCATTTAAAACCTGTTACAATACCTGCATCTGTGAATTAAATATTATTTCCTTACCAAAAAATAGATGGAAAGATGGAAAAAAATTGAAGAGACTCCTTTATTCCTACTTCTAGTCTGAATTTCAGGAATAATTATGCCATTTCCTACAGTCTTGCACTTTTCTATTATTCTATAAACATCAACATTTTTCTGCCAGGTTCAAATTAATAATAAAAATACAACAGTAGATGACCTTTCCATTGGGTTTTATTTCAGTACTAATGCTTTCAGTATGCAGAGATGCCCCTTTTTAAATCCAAGCATGTATAATAAATGGCTATCTTATACTGCATTATATAACTCTCTGGTTTAGAGAAATCAAATCACTGATGTACTTTTTGAAAATAAATTCTTCCATTTTTTGTTGTAATTTCATTTGATAATGTACTGCCTAGACCCCCTTTCAGCTTTTCTTCAATTGTACACCGTAGCAGCGTTTGCCTCAGGGGGCAGTTCTTCATTCTGTGTATTTTAAGACATCCATCATCCCTCCTGAGTTATGAAAACACCTTTCTCCAAGCCATGGGAGGACACCTGGCACTAACAGGCCTCAGTGAAGAAGCATATGGAGAAGCAGGGCTAAAGCAGAGGAGCTTGTACCAAATATCTGTAAAGGGAAACAGATTCTTTGGCCCTTCTGTGAGAACTGTAGTCAGAATTTCTTACTTTCTCCCCATGCTTAAGGTCCCTGACTGACAAAAAGATGATGCCATGCTAAAGATCTCTTTAAAAGAGAAGAGAATATCTGGAATAAGTGGAATAGGTTTCTGCACCAGGACATCTGTGCCTATGCCTGAGCCACTTGAGATCACACTTGTATTACCTCTAGTATTTACCTTTTTTCTAGATATACAGTAAACCATAAAGGTTCCTAAGTAAAAATGTTATTGATAGCTACGTAGAATGGAAGTCCCCCTTCCTTTAGGAATACTTACTTCAACCGTTTCATCAAGGGCTATCTTAAAACATGTGGCAGCCCTGCTAACATGTTTCCTCCTGAGCTTTCAATTTTTAACCCTATACTCCTTTGCTGGATGGACACACATTATTCTACACCTTTGGGTAAGTTTGTAAAGAAGTTTCACCAATCACAGATATAGAAAGACATCTAAAGATTGTATGGCTTCTCCCTTTCTGGTATGTCTGTATGACATTACTTAACCAAGAGACCTGGTAAAAAAACCCAAAACCAACACCCCACACCCCCCACCCCGGTTATTTAAAATAGAGTTAAAAATTAAGTAAACCAAAAATAAATTTTACAATTAATGTCCTTTGAACACTTTGTAAAGCCCAGAGATAAAAGCCCTTAGATAAAAAGAAATTCCTTATATTCCTATAATAAGTCCTGTAATAGCAACTCCTGCGATAAAGAAACAGTCACCGCTCTGCTCGGAAGGAAATAGGAAATAGCTGAGAGAACTTTGCACAAAACTGTGCAAATGAAAAAAACACCACCTGCTTCCCATGAGATGACTAGAGAGAAAATTATTCCCTGGTATGTGTTACAGAAATCTGGGAATACATAGTTACACTTGCCTTTTGGATGAGTAAATAGTGAAAGTGCTTTTTCTGTTCCATAGTTACAAACAGTAGGGACTGCTGGATTCTACCATATACATGCCCAGCTTAGTAAATCTGATAAATTAAAATTACCTTTCCCAAAAGAAAAAAGGAAACATACAATAAAGAGACTAATTTTTTTAAAGTTATTTGTAAGTTAACTGTAAAAATTGGGAGTTCATAACAGAGGTATTCTGGTGACCAAATTCAGCACAGCCTAGGACCTCCAAAGGAGGAGCCTGGCTGGTAACACCACCATGCAGGAAGCGCATGCCAGCTATCTGTGTTATCATACGAAAATCTTTTGATGTACAGACATTTTTATATACAGCTATTTTGTAGTTAAATCATGACTGAGCACGAAATGGACAGGATCACAGGCTAGGCATAAGGTATGCTGCTGATCCTCCTGCAAGATACTGAGACACCGCAAAGGCTGATCCAAAGTGCCTCTTACAGAAAGAAACAGGAAAGACAGAGCGCACTGTGGTGAGAACAGCAGTGAAAATAGGCGCAGGCAGAGTGAGCCAGTGCAGCAGCGCTCGTTCCTGAGGAAAGGGCCGAGACGAGGGCCACAGCCCTGACCAGACCTGCTCGCGTCAGGCAGGCACCATCATCGTTACCCACTGATCACAGCGCAAGACAGCATTGCCATAGCAAGGACGGGTTATTCAATCTACTGAGTCTCAAACAACCCAACAGCCACTGGGGCAGAGACCAATGCATCTGAACACTCTGACTCCTCTGTATTTGTCTTTTGGAGTTGATATTGGATATGACTAAGACATTGGCCACACACCTCATGCATTGCTCAGACAAAGAAGAGGGCTGGGTTGCACTTGGTTAAACTGCATAGGGCAGAGGAGACCCTTACCCCTCTAAATGCTTAATCCCCAATCCCAGTGTTTTTGCACAAATCTGTTGTGTGCATGTTTCTCTTTTCTCTTCAAAAAGTCCTGTATACTTAAAACCACTGTCAGTTCAGTGCTTTGGATAAGAAAAACATTGCTTATTATGAATGCATCCGTTTAAATTAGCTTCAGAATGGAGAAGACACCCAGCACTGTTGTCAAATGTGTTTACACTGATGTGTGCGCATGGATTTGTGTAGGATTTTTCCTCTCATTTTCATAGATAAATGCTGCCTGATTTTCCTCACCAGTTTCTGAAGGACACACCACCTCCTCTGTAACTAGACTGTGAAAGGAAAATGTAATTCAGTAATGGAAATACAGAATCCTTAGTCTTCTTGCAGACAAAGGAAAAGTTTTATTTTTCAACTGTGGCACAGAAAAGTTGGTATGATACCGTGTTCGAAATACCAGAGTTAAAACACAGGGATGTATGGAATTACAACTAATTCGTTGTCTCAAAATTACAAAGTCAGCTCTCCAAGAATTAATCTCTTCGGTTTTCTATGCTAGTTTGCTTTTGCATCTATTAGAACATTTTGTATCTGATGCTACTGCTGCACAATGGACTAAACTGTTGACAGAATGGAAAATTTTAGTATAGACAACAGGACCGGCACTGCTGGCTGTAGTTGGTTTTATCTGTAAACTTTCCTCGTTGCATTTATGTTGCAAGAGAAAGACCGGCAATAGCATCACAGTGATCATGAGCCGTCGGAGACAGTAAATACAGTACCCAGGATGATAAAACTTAGTCCTCTCTCTCAACCCTTCTGGTATCTGTAAAACAACGGATCCTAAAAGGAGTCATGAAACAACTCATCTTCTTGTTACTGTCCATCAATTATGTATGTACATATTTTCCCTTATATTCTGCTACCTGTTTAGTATAGCCTTTAGAAGGTATCCCTGGGCCTACTTTTCTCTTTGCTGACCTTTATAAACTGCTGTATGGACTGAATCCAGGTGTTCAATTGCTTATTACAATAAACTTCTAATCTTCACTTTTCTACAAATAACCCTACTGTGTCTTAAGAAGAAGAAGACAAACAAGTTTTGTGGAAATGGTTTCAGGCTAGTTTCAATAGTCACAGGAAGAAAAATTCTGGACACATTTTCACATAGTATTTTCCTAATTTTTCATCATAATCATTTGCAATGACAGCATAATCTCTTTCATACATAGGCTCAGCTATCTAAGACACCTGAAGCAGGTGGAATTCATCTCATATAATGTAGGTATCTAAAATGTAGACATGCCTAGCTAAACTACTCACCCAACATCCTCACTGTGGTCAGCACAGAGAAATGGATACATTAGGGTGCAATTAACTTGATCTAGTCTAGAGTCTGATGAGAATCCCTAGACTCTCATTGACACAGAGAAAGCCTAAACCAATTATCTCCCAGTAACAGTTCTGCAGAATCCAATTCTTAATTGATATCTTATGCAATCTGGCACAGCATACACTAATCGATTTTTGTTGATTACATTTATCGCCAATAGCTCCAGGCTATTTCAGAAAACAGCTACCAAACACAGTCCCAACAGATTCCGCTCCCCCCCCGCCCCCAGCTTGAAAACCATTACTTTTGGAAACAAAACTTCTGTTACATTCAAAAATTTCTGTTGATTTTATTTTTCATACTAATTCAGAATGGTATCTGAGCGGGTAGCATTTCTTAAGAAAATGTTGAGAACATTGACAGAAGTTCCTATGAAAGCACAAATCATTGACCCAAACTACAACGGAACTACATCTAAAATAAACTCTGAAGGCAACCATCTGCCTTTGTACTCTCATCAACACTTCCCAGCCCAGTGCCAGGATGGCTGAGAAATCAGTGAAGTATGTCTGCTTACAGTCCTGATACAATCTCTGTATTTAAAGTACGCCCAATTCTGTTTCCCTGAACAGCAGCTGATGTGTACAGTATACCAGTGAACCCTTGAGAAAGTTAAATTGTGCCGACCATCAGAAATGAGGGCTCTGCCGCTTTTATCTCCATCACTGATACACATAGCTAAGGAAGAAAAACTAAGCATAAAAGTCCTGTTCAGTCTCATACCAAGTGCTGCCACTTTAAGTTCCCTCTCCTCTTCTGTGTAGACTGCCAAAACCACTGCACCCACTCTGGCTACATTCTGTTTATATTTCTCCCACCCATTTCCTATTACCTTCATGGTCTTAATGCTAACCTAGAATAGAAGACTGGTATTTTTGGTCATCAGGCTGATAATCTCTGTTTACTAAGAATTTTTCAATTTTTAGTTCAGCTAAATCTGGACAGAATTTACTTTTAATTTCTGTAAGCCCCATTTCTGTTTACAATGTCATAGCTTTATTCATAGATAAATCTCAAATACCACTTAATCATCATTACACAGTAAGATCTTGTACACCTCAGCCACTCCACCCAACACTGTTCTCATACAATGTATGAAACATTCCTGAATTATGTGGCATTATTTTCCTAATTGTTTCAAATAATGCCATGTTGCACTGCTAAAAGGTAATTAGAAATGACTCATTACTTGAACTGGATTAATAAAACCTTTTCAAATGAACTTATTTTGCATCTTATAACATTCTCCTACTTTTTACCCTGTTTTATGACTTTATTCACCTGAATCTTTGGTTTTCATTTTGACTTTTACGCATGCCCTATATAGAAGATCATTGCAAGAGTCTGGCAGAGACTTTTGAAGGCCGTGTGCTACACAAACGTGCCTCCTAACATAACAAGGTGCCCTCCGACTGCTCCCTGAGTAAGTTCAATTCTTGCCGTGCAACTGGCACTGGCTATTCAGAGACTCCCAAATCTCTGATAACCTGGCTTGTCAACACTTGTGCAGTATCATTTTCTCCTGCCACTGATCACAACAGATTCTTTCTCTCCTCTCCTTCCAGATACTTGTTGAAGTCTTTTGTGGAAGCAACTCAGTTGCAGTCCGAGGGACGTACTATCTGTCAATCCAGCTGAACAAGGAAAGTGAGAAAAGAGACCAAAATGGTCTCCAGCACAATTCAGTAAACTGGAGAATCCATTTACTTTCCCTAATTAAGGAAAATCAGTGCCATTTTTATAAACTTTGTCTCAACAATTATTTTTTTCAAATATTGTCAGAGAAAGATTGGCCACTCACTTCTCACCCTCCAAAATGTGTCCAAATTAACTTTTAGCAGCTAACTGCTTCCAGTTACTGGCAGTGGTGAGAACCACCATTACGTAGGTTATTGCCTCTCTCTTTAAGAACAGAATAGACTAGACTATTTCAGCTTGAAGGGACCTACAACGATCATCTAGTCCAACTGCCTGACCAATTCAGAGCTGACCAAGTTAAAGTATGTTGTTAAGGGCATTGTCCAAATGCCTCTTAAACACTGACAGGCTTGGTGCATCGACCACCTCTCTAGGAAGCCTGTTCCAGTGTTTGACCACCCTCTCGGTAAAGAAATGCTTCCTAATGTCCAGTCTAAACCTCCCTGGCACGGCTTTGAACCATTCTCTTAAGAAGCACTCTCTCTTCTCCCCCTCATTTTCTTCCTCTGTTGTGATTTTAGTATTAAGTTCCAAATTTAAATGTTAGAAGGAGATCAAAGTATTACATCACAGTTTTTCAGTGAATGCCATATAAAGAGATTATGTCAATGAGAGTAGACTGATTACTACAGTTACCTAACTGGTTATATATTTGTAGGATTCTCTAGAGAAAATTCTATTTCCCAAGACTACCTATCTATCATATACAGGTTTGGAAGAGACATACAGAAAGATACTTAAATCTAAGTTCTTGATGTAATAATCTCAGCACTTTTATAAAATACTTAAGAATCTTTTGCAAAGTTTTATGGTTGAGAAAGATTATTTGAACTAAAACAAATGATACAGTTTTATGTTCATTAGCGGTCAAGCACAATGAAACAAGATTTTTTTTCCTAACTGAACACTAGTTTTCTCCAGTGGGTTTCAGCAGTTCTCTGCTGTTCCTAATTCCTTGTTCATAAGTCTGCTATATATCCAGAGGAAATTGTTCAACTTCCTGATTCGATCCGTTCTTTAATATAAACAGACCTTGCATGGTTTACATTGTTCTGAACTTTGGCCAAGTCAGAAGCTGCAAAATGGAGAAATGTTTTTCCTACAAGATCACACAGACATCGAGATGACATGTCTGCTGGGACATCCCAGTACTCCATGAGCCAGGGACTGAGAACAGGGCTTCATCAAAGACCAGCCGCTGCTGACAAGTAAGCTTTTATTTCTACCTCCTGGATCCGCAAAGCAACTGATGGCCTCGGGGAAGGGTCCTCCCCATCCTGGGCTACTTTCTAGATGTCCCCCATGACTCTGGCCAGTGGGCTGAGGAATGACCATCAGAGAGTGCATCTTCTGCACAGTAAAAGAGCCCAGATTCAGTGTGTGCCTTGAAGACTGGCACAGGCTGCCCAGAGAGGCTGTGGAGTCTCCAGGCCTGGAGATACTCACAGTCCTGCTCAGCACCAGGGACTGGGCTGAGATGTCCCTTCCAACCTCACGCCCGCGGCGATGCTGTGCCTCTGCCATCCTCCCTACTGCACGGGCAGCCGTGTTGGTGTTTGATATGGCTAGCCAAGCCTCACAAAGCAACGGTGCCCCAAAGTGAAGGGAGACTTCCTAAATCCCTCTTCTGCCCTGCACTCCCCTCCACCGCGCCCAGCCGCCGGCTGCCCTACGCCTTGGTAATGTGCAGCCCTGGGCTAAAGACGCGCAGCGTTCCCCAATGCCGGGGAGCACGGCGCCCTGCACGCCAGCCTGGGGGCTGCAGGGCCCGCACCCCTCCCGCCCATCCCTCGCTCTCGCTTCCCCCCACACTCGCACCGCCGGCGCAGGCCCCGCGTCCCCCTCCCCGCCGCCCGACGCGCACTGGCAGGCAGCGGGGAAGCCCTCCCTGCCGCCTCCGCCGGGTGCTGCCGGAGCCAGTCAGGCTCACTGAGGCTGGGGGTCTCTCTTCTTTCACGGGTCGGGGATGGAAGGCAGGCGAGGGCGATGAGAACAGAGCAGCGGTGAGACCGACCGAGCGGAGCGGCCGCCCTGCAGCCGGGCTCGCTGCGCGGGGCGCCGGCGGCTTCGTGCCCGACATGGCGGCCGAGGCGCGGAGCGCCATCTTCCGCGGAAGCCGGCGGCGCCATCTAGCGAGCGAGCGGCAGGCTGCGGCCGGGCAGCCAGGCCGGGGCCGGTTCTTCTGCTTCGGTTTTGCTTTGTTTTGAACGGAGCAGACGCTCGCAGAAGCCGAAGATGACATCTGTGGCATGACAGGAGACTTTTTTCTGTGCAGGGCAAGGAGGCACCATGTGAATTACCTCAGCTGGAGCAGTCCAGGACGTCCCTCCAGAGGAAGGCAGGTTGCGCGCTCCTGTGAGGGACTGGCAACCCGGCAGGCGCAGGGTTTGCTCGAAACAAAATGGGTAAGACCCTGAGAGGCAGAAGCTGGAGGCCAACAAATGAGCTACAGTGGAGATGAGCGGGAAGTGATTCAGATTTCATAATTACTTTTTTCGGTGATGAATGAGATAATGTCCTGGTCTTTTCTCTCCAGCTAGAATTGTCTCTTTTTCTAGTCTAATGTGGTATGCACAATTTTTCTCTTATAGTTCTTATGTTTGACTTTTAAGTGAAGTGGAAGTAGTAAAATGCTGATAATTTTCTTCTGTTTCTCTTTTGTTACTTTTTTTCTTTTTTTCCCCTTCTCGAAAGTCTTGTGGGACTATCACTTTAACGTTCCAGGTAGGCATTTGTCATCATATACGCTATTAGGGTCAGTTTGTACAATATTAGCAACAGAGGACAAACAGAGGACGTGGGTGATTCACTGTTGGTTCTGGTAATCGGTTAATTATGTGACAAATCAAAAACCATGTGTCTCAGCATCTCCCTCACTAATAAAGGGATAATAATGTGTGTTTATCTCACAAAAGCATCTCAAGATCAGTTAATTGCTTTAAAATCTTAAAACTGAAAAGTCTACAAAAATGCGAAGAACATTAGCTTATTATCATTAGTGACACAGAACCGACCGGAATTCTCCTGGCTCAATTTCAGAAACTTGTTTACACACCAGACTTGCCCCCTTGGGGATATAAATACAGCCACTTTTGTTTCCAACCTTTTTGTCTTACTGTCAGGATGAAGATATCTCACTGCATGACTAGTCTTTCTGTAAATGTCCATTTACTGTCATTCAGCAAATGTCCATTTTGTTGTTTTTATGTTTTTCCAGACTTTAATGAGGTACATTTATTTCTTTACAGATTTTTCAAGAAGTGAAATGGAATTGCACTTAGAAGCAATATGACTTTGACACATCAGAAAGCATCAGTGTAATTGCTAACAGTACTTTTCCTTTTTTGTTGTTTTTTTAACTGTTCACTAAGATGCTATTGGCTACAACAGGTGGAGAGACTTCAAATAAAGAAAGCAGTAATAAGGGAAGACTTCAGTTACCTGAACATAGATTTGTATTTATCATATGGGCTATCATGCAGACAGCACATGTACATGTACACATACATCACTGCTTTTTGGAGCGAAAACTCACAACAGGTTAATCCATCCCAAGAACACAAGGCCTTGGTTGTGATATGCTGGGTGAAGGTCACAGTAATACTGATCACATTCTCCTCAAATCTGACACACTTTAAGAAAAAAATGGAAAAAATATCCTAGAAGTTGTTCTAAAAGAACTTGGAATTGCTGTTTGCTCTAGTACATAACCTGTTCTTGAAAACAGCTCCAGTGCGAAAGGAATAGCAAGTCACAAATACCACATCAGTCTGTAAAACAATCTGTGTTTCCTGAGCACTATAAGACAGGTAATCTAATTTTCTCTGAGGTAGATGGGTAAAATCAGTAATAAGGAAAGAATTAGGAAATACCTATGATAGTTTATAGAAAAGTAAATGTGGGCTTTGTATGGGAAAATCAGGCCTAACAACTCTACTAGAAGGACCCAATAAACATGTGGAGAGTATAGATCATGTGCTATTCAAAAACTCCTGAGTCACCTGGAAGAAAGAGCTAATGGCGGTTTTTACTGATTACTCATAATTATTCATGGTTGTCAAAATTAAAGCTTGACTATGGACACCTGCAGAAGATTTGTCCACTGCTGAGTTATGAGATAATAAAATGGAAACTAAATTTAGTGTTATGAAAGTCAAAGTAATGTATTTGGGAAAATTAACACTAAAAATGCATGTGCAGTGACAGACAGTTAACAAAATGATCAACGTTATGGTGTTACTGGACGCAACAAGGTTAAATGCACAACGAGCTTTTAGTTAGAAGACAAGGTAATTAAGGGTGAATATTATGGATGCCTGTAAAATCGCAAGCTTTTTCATTGCCATAAGATGGCATATTGTCAAAAATGGATTTGCGATGTTTCTGGAGGATAGGTCCACAGGGGCTGTTGAATACAGTGATCCAAATGTGACCTCTGGCTCAGGAGGTTCCTAAACCTTTAATTCAATGAAAACAGGATGATGTAGCAAGGAAGAATTATTCAGTATATGCTTATTTGTACACTCCTGTAAGTGTCCATTATTAGACTCTGTAAGAGAGAAGACAATTTATTAGATGGACTTCTGGTCAGAACCACTATAGTACTACTTGTTCTATTAATTCTTATTGTTATTAGTAGCAAAGTTGAAAAGAAGTGAGCTTCACTCAGCTAAAGAATAAGCTTCAAGTTCTTGAGTATCTTGAGTATGGCTCTATGACTTATCTTTTAAATAAACATGTTGGATGCCTGAAATATTTCTAAAAGGTGCATGACTCTCAGCTATTGCATATGTACCTTGTTGTTTTGGAAACAGTGACATTCGAGCAACAGACTGTTGTCTTCATCACTGCTGTCACAAAAGCGGGTGTAGTGTCCTTTCAGAGACATGAAGAGATTAAATACCTTACACTGAGTATCTCAGAGTGCTATAAAATGTACTTCTGTCTCTTGCATGTGTCCACTGGTGTGATTCCTACAAAGTGTTTCTTTTACTGTCTAAAATACTCGGCTAACTTTCCTTTGTCTGCCACTCAGGAACTCTGACAGTTTATAGCAATGTTTAATTTTGTCTTGGGAAAGAAAATGTAGCTTTTCATAAGACATTGCCATGTGTATTCTACTGAAGAAAATATGCACTCAAGTTCCATGCTTGCTTACTTAATGGTTTTCCAGCATTTGAAGCACAAACCTGAAATACGATCTGTTTATTTGTATGGAATCATTCATGGAGACAGATTTTACAGACTAACGAGAAGGCACTTTCTGCAACTCTAAAAGCCACAAACGTACTGTCAGGAGTGGCTTCTAGCTCTGTTTACTAAAAGCCTATCTTGAGGACTTCCGTACTAGTGCTTCAATAGGAGCTCAGAACATGAGTAGAAATCCCTATGTTTGGTGTTCTGAAAAATGTTGAGTGTTTGACTTTATTATAATTTAAGATACTGCTTTTCCATTGATTCAGGTGCTTAGCAAGTATGTAGGGCTATGCCATATTGCTTGTAATCAAATAAATATTTATATAGCACAGGTGATTCATAGATTACAAGGCCAGAAAACAGCATGGCAATTAACTGCTTTAATCAGAGACCAGAGATTGTAAGACTTATCTGAATCAATTCTTGTCAAGCTACTGTTCTACCATATCTCTTGGTTATCTTATAAGGAGATTACACATTTCCCCATTACCTTCAACAACAGAAACAAACATAAAACAGTCTTTCAGTTTTGTTTTTGTAGCATCAGCTTTTCTTCAGAAATATGCTTTCTTATTTCCTACAATGTTTCTTTTCTGGGCCTTTTATTGCTTTTCACTTACCTTAAAAACATTCTTTAAACTTTGCCTTTGGGACTAAGTAATGAACCTTCAGCACTGTCTTTACCTTTGCACCATGCTGGAAATACAGAACAGGCTAATTTGTCCTTCAAATCTAAGGATACTTAGAATGCTGGTTGCTTAACCTATAAAGACCTAGGATAGGGCAACTAATAATGCTTTTCAGCATAGCAGCCTTCTAACCACCATCCATTCAACCACCTTATCACTTATTCAGACATGCGTGTCTTCTGATGACGTGATGTGCTGATTTTTTTTTCTCCAGTTTTTTGCTGTTCCATCATCCCTGTAATTTCTCAGGCTTTGCAGGAGGAAGCCAGCTGTCCTACTAAATTAACAGTCTTTTCAGAAGGAAATCAACCTCAGCTTTCTTTTAACCAATAAACTTACAGCCTCCTGAAATAAACAATGTACTGTATATGTAGCTATGTGACCACAAATATAGATATCTAAAAGCTGTCTGTATCATCAGAAACATCAATTGCTGTGTCAGCACTTCTGTTTTTTCCCCCATAACTGCAGTTACAGGGAAGTGAGCAGCTGAAGAAATAATTTCCTACTCTTACTGAATAATGTGATTTGGAAAGTATAATATTGCATCTAAAAGTTCTAGTGGAATTGGAACAAACCCATTATTTCACAGTATTATTTCTTCTCATTCCTCCCAAACATGTTTGTGGGTTTTATCCTCTAAAGCATGTATTAGGAAACACATTTCATAGTTACTAACATGACTATACAGTTATTTCACTGGGTACATAATGGACTATGAGAAAGGCTTTCCAAGCAATTAGGGTTCATCTTGCCTGTGACCACCATTGAAAAAGGTTCCTGGAGTTCAATATGATTTTAACTATCCTAAGAAAGCCTTGGTTTGAAAAATGCTAGTCTCAAAAATGCTCATCTACTCAACCTTTATCTATATGATCACACCTTTACATTCAAAAATTATCAGATATTGAATCGTACCAATATAGGAATGAAGAACAGGTGACTGGAAATGATTCCAAGCCAAACTGAATGCTGTGGAATCGATCTAAAAAGGGTTCAAAGCCATACTACAGCTTCTATGGAAATGCATGTGCATATATGCACATATACTGTAAATCAATTCAAACAGCTGAGAAGCCTTTTTGCAAGTGAAGCTTTGCCTCTCCAACCAATACTTTATACCTGCTGTGTGCTGTAGTAAGGAAAACAAAAGAATGAAATACATGGATTTATATAGTTTATACATCTCCTTCGTCCAGCTGATGCTTGTACTGATCTCTTGAAAATGTTTAGAAGATGTAAGCCTGTCAAGATTGTTGACATCTCAGTACTGATAGGCAAGTAAAACCACTGTATAATTCAACTTCTCTGAAAAGGCTCCTGCATGCTTCAACATGTGTATGCTGTAGGAGAAAATGAAAGGAAAATGAATATAAAAAGGCTGATGAAAGTAGATGAAATAATTACATTGAATAAATTACTGGGCATTCCTGAGTCATACTGAAATGATTGTTTTTCTTGAAAAACTAAGGCTGTTTAAACAAATTCTGCTTAAACAAATGGTGCTTAAGGTGCTATCCCTTCATTTGACTGGAACATGTTTACTGAACAGGTTTGAATAAATAATAACAAAACTGACTTTGTCACGGGCAAAACATTTAAGACAAGAATAGGAATTTTGAGGCAAATCATCTATTAGAGGTAGACTATATTTTCCTCTCATTTATCTCATTAGTACTTTACATGTTACTTTTTACTTTAGATACCAGATATTTATTATTCAATTCAAATAATTTGAAATGAGTGGGAGACATGACAATTCTTATTAAATCAAAGACTGTTTTGTTTTAATAATTGGAACTTTTAAATTAATATAGTAGTTTACACTCCTGGTTTCATGTTACTTTTTTCCCAACTACAAAGAAGGATCATATCATATGGGTTTCATGTTGAGTAATCAAAAGATTACGTAAAGAAATAACTATTTTATTTTCAATTGCAAACCAGAAAGTCTAGCACACTTGCTTTCAGGGAGAATTTGCAATCTTAAGCTATAGCTAAATTCCTTTTTTAGAATCAGAATCAAGCTTTCCTGTACATCTGTGGCAAACTGTGCATCATTTCATGATATTCTGAATTTTCTAAAGAGTATTTCTTCTCTTCTGTGTTGAACACTTGGAAGTTAAAAAATCTGCTATAAAAGGAAAATAGGAGATAGGAAGTTTACACAGGGAAAGTTATTTCAAATTCAAAAAAGTAGAGAAGTATTTCCAGTGTTGCTTGTATCCTAAGAATGTAGGACCTCCTGATATCAGTCCAGGTCTCCCAATACTGTGTAATATGTCTTCAATCGAGACAATCCCCCAAGAGTGTCCATTCTAACAGTAACAGGTAAAAATCTTTAGAGAGAAGAAACTGATTTCAAAAGATATTTTTTTCCCCTTTCAAAGGTCTTCTAATCCTTCTATTTCAGAGAAACAATAATTGCACCAGAAATTTCATCTCTTGTTGAATCTTGTCCAAGATTTCGGGTCTTTTTTTCTGAAATGATCAGGACCTAAAGAATTCTCAGCTGGGCATTATCCCAAAAGATTGCATGTGTTGAGGCAGGCAGAACTAAAGTTACAGCTTGCTGAATAGCTAACAAGATATGTTTGTCTCTATGAAAACTAAACACCCCCCCCCCCTTGTTTATTTATAACCTGTTCCTGTATTTGTGTATATCCACTTTGAATCTATATACTGTGCCTTAAACAAAGGGCAAGTAGAGGGAAGCTACAAAAGACTGAGCAATCCCAAAGTCTAGGTGAAGCAGAAGATGGATGTTTTGCAGAGGAGGTGATGCAAGAACTGTTCAAAGAGGAGAGTTGTAGCAGCTGGGTATTGGGACAAATTAGAGCCCAAATTAAATAAAAGGAGTATCCTGGGGGGTGGTCATCAAAAGAAATAAGAGTTGTATCTAAGGAAAAATAGGAATAGGAAAAGTAGTTAGGGGAAAGGCTTGAGGTCAGGACAGATGGAATCAGGGATTTGTTGTGTCAATGGGACTATGCACGTCACAGGGGCAGCACTGCAGGATTTCTCATTGTCACGTAGTTAAATTATCCAAAATGTTTAATATTGGCTGTATTGCACAACAGTTTGATCTATGACAGTTTTTAGATACGAAGTAAGTAGATAAACTGAAGGAGAAGAAATTGGCAGCTGGACTTGTGGCGATAATTACAGTAGCTAGAGAAAGGATTTTGCAGGAAGATAGAGAAGGTTAAGAAAAACAGGAGTGTTGGAGAGAGCTGTAGGACAACTTTCATAATTGCTGGTTTCCTGATGTGCTATTAACTGTATGGCTATGAAACCCAAGTCATGATGCAGTTTAAAAGGCATTTGAGCCCAGTTGTTAAATTGCTGAAGAAAATAATGTTCATACATGAATATACTAGTAACCTACAGGGCAAGGTTTTAGGATTCTGTTTGGTATGAATATATTTTTGTGAGTATATCTTTTCTTATACTTTTAAGAGCTTTCTAGCCATTGTCATTTTTTTGGGTTGGTTTTTTTTTGGCGGGCGGGGTGGGGGAGGTTTGTTTTGTTTTGGCTTTTTTGTGTCTGTAAATGCAAAAGAAAGAGTATCTTTGGACCAAACAAAAATCCCTGTAGTAATAATCTCTCTTTCTCTTTGGTTGCTATATTTTTCCTCCCTGGAAACTAAAAAAGTCAAGGAACGCTGACTATTTCCAGTCATAATTAGTTTCAGGTTTTATCCTTGTTTGTACACAAAATTGAATCAATCATTACCTTAGTTCAGTCTATTGCATAGGCGCCCTCATATTAATCGAAATGTAGCTTGACTTTTAGTCAGTTTAAAATGAAAAATGCAAAGTTTCTATATATCACAATAAATGATACTCTAACCTTTTTTTTTCAAGTTTAGCAAAACCAGTTTAAATATCACATTCAAAACTGAAATAATAAACACACATGTAAACAAGCCTGTAACCATGTACAGCTGCTGCCTGAGAAATATATTTGAAATTCACTGCTAAAAATGGAGGCTTGCCTAATGTAAGCTGGGTTTATTTGTGCTCCTGTGTAGGCTCTGCTCACTCTAGTCAAGTGCTCTAGGCTGCACATCATGCAGTGACTGGCAGGACTGGAGCCTTATATAAATGTGATAGATGAGGTGTATTGATGAATTCAAGTCCAATAATTTGTGACTATCTAGCTGATGTACTTTATCTGTCTTTCCTTGAGAAAATATCTCAGGGAATTGAGACATCTGTTGTGATGGATTTTGCATGACAAATGCCAGTCCCAACCAGTGAGTTATTTTCTATATTGAAATTGGTTTTAGAATGGCATAAATTGCACTTACACAAACACGTTGTCAGTGAAATTCATCATGGTCTTACAAATTCAGCAAAGGTTTCAGTAATTCTATCTTTTGGGCATGTCCCACAATGTATTATTAAACAAACCAAACATGGTTAAAAAGCTGTGGTAACCAATAACTGTAACATTTTATTTTACAGATGAATAAATTATGGACAAAGAAATCTTTTCAAATTACACAGCTTAAAGCACTCATTATTTAGTTGCACATTTTTATTTTTATTAGAAGTCTTTTTTTATATTAAACATTAATCCAATGCTTTATATTAAACCATTAAGAAAGTAATCTAGAATTATTGCCAACCTTAAGCAATCATTACGCAAAGTTATTGCAGCACTTGGTATCTTCAGTAATTTTACTGTTTTATCTTCGGTTTATGTTTGTAGTAGAGAAATAGTGGACAATTGCAAGTGCCATCTTTTTAAGCAAAAATATAAAACCAGTTCTCTCAACTGTAGTGAATCAGAGAAGGGTACAATTAATGTAGAGCTCTGAATGATAAACATCTTTTGTGGTCAGTTGCTTTCCCTGTTCAAAAGGACATGAATTTAAGTCTGAGCAGGGTCTTCAGTGTAGTGTTGTATTATAGCATAGGGAGAAGGAGGCAACGTGCAAAAAAGGGAAATTTGCCCAGTCTGCTAGATTTCTTTGACATTTTCTACTAGTCTGGATTTTTATGGCAATGTTGCAAATCACACAGCAGACAAATGAACTGTGGAATTGCTACAAGTTTGAGATCATGAATATTCATTGGCTCAATTAGCAAATTAAAAATGAAAGCGTGGTAGGTTTTAGTGGTAGTGTTGCAGCTGTCTTCCATATTTGTACAATAGTATGTAATCAAACTCTAAATGAATTCTTTGTCTTGATAATATTTTTTTATTATGCTGTTGTCATCCTTAATGTTTTGTGTATGGTCCTCTATGAAACATGATTTAAGAGCTCCATTCTTATCAAATTAAGTGGATTATTTATTAAATTATCTACTTATGAAGGTGTTTTACGTATTGGTTTAAGATTCTTAGTCTTGGGTAATATCCTGGATCATTTCTCAATCTAAGTTATAGCTAAGGCTAGAAATTGAATTTCAAAAACGTTTAATTTATATGAACATTTAAAGAAAATGACATGGGACAAGTGTCCAGGTGTACCACTCCTCTCCAGTTTCCTGCCTGTGGATAAGGCCAGATTCCTCTTTGAGCTGCTGGGTTTGTGTGCTATTACATAGCAGTCTAGGTTATAGCCACCATAAGAGGACCATCAGAATTAAAAGCACGAATGGCCGTTTTCTTGATGAAAGGAACCTTAAAAATTACATCAGTGATGACCCCAGTGCATCCCTGTCAAACAACAGAGTATTTTATCTTTCAGATGATGGGGAACGTAGATACTGTAAAGGAAACAGTTGCCCAATGTCTTTATACAGGCAAACACTATGTTTTAGGCCCGCTAACAGAACAAAGTTTCGCTACATTGATGTATACACTCAAATTTACCACCCTCAAGCAGCTAGGTGTTACCTAGTACTGCTAGCATTTCCTCTATTCTAGTGTGTAGAACTGCATTTACTGTCACACTTCTGCAAATCCCCACGGCAAGGCACATCTGCTCTCATGTGCGGTGCTGCTTCAGCAGCCCAGAGCACTTGCTGTGACTCTGAATGTCTTGGTGCCTGTCAGCTCAGCTATCCCATATCTAGTAAACAGCAGCTGAATTTATGCTGACAAATAAGAAAATGTAACTTGAGTCTACAAAGGAAATTAGTGTATTTAGCTAGTCTTCTCACATTGGCTCACTCCAGAGCAGCTCTTTTCTGAACTATGTTAATAGTGGAAGTAATATATTGGATGTATTACCCTAGCAGCCCTAGCCAACAGAATCAGCCGGGATTGACAAGGTAGGATGTGTCTATACATATGTCCAGTATTTCCTAGGTTAGGCAGTTCCTGTTTAGGTACAAACTCAGAGATCCTGGAGAGTATAAGACTAGTGGTACCTAAAGCAGCTTTAATGTGTTCTTGAGGCAATCAGTAACAGCTCTAAACTCCATTGAGCAGTGACTCACTTATTTGTGGAGCATTTCTCAACCCTTTGTCAGCATGATGGGCTGTGTCACTGTCTTACATATGAACACTCTCACTACATTACTTCTGTATTATTAGTGGTGTGTTAACAACAGCTGGAAGCAGTCACTACAAAAAATAAAGACAATATACTCATGTTTCCCATGAGTCACTACATATACTGTTTTAATTTGTTTTGCTTATAGACTAATGGTGTTTCCAAGTGACTTGCATGTTGAAAATGTGCTATATTGCTAAAAAAGCCAGAAGAAAACAAAAGCAGACTGTATCCAGTGTTTATATGGAGCTAGCTGAAACCTGAAAGATGGCAACTTAAAAGGAAAATTACAGCTTGAAAATAAGCAATTTAATTTAACAGTTCCAGTTTGGGGACATGATATTTTCTTAAGTGCGCCAAGGATTGCATTTAGTGGGTTAGATACATATTAACAAGGAGCACTTGGAAAAATAGGAACATCAGGAAGGCGAGGACGATTAAGTGGTTCAGAGAGAGAGAGAGAAGTCATTCAAACAAGCATCCGTTCCTTAGGAAAATGAGAGAGTCAAGTAAAACTTGTCAGTCATCAACTCTAAACGTTATCCTTTAGAACTGAATGTGTTCACACTCGGTCTAAGGTCATATTTAAATTTGTTAAAATTCATGAAGTTCTGTAGAAAATATCTGGATTATAAATAATTGTTTTTACGAAAGCGTTCTCATAATTTTCCTAAGGTATACTCAACAGGAAGCAGTATCAACTCTGACTTTTCTGAGCTGAGTGCTGCATGAAATTAATAATGGCTCACAGAGAATGTTCCCCAAGACACCAAGAAAATGGTTAGAAACAAGATTTTCTTCAGGAACGCAGGATGCATTGTTCGTCTGCAACTGTGATAAATACAAGCAACATTTATTTGTAGTTTGAGTAAATTCCTTAAAATGCTTAACTAGTCACCAGGTGAATCCATATTTAGAGCTTACTCTCATGTCAGCAGCAAGAGGCATCTCATTCTAACTTCTGATTGCAATGAACATGCTGTGGGACAGGACACTTGGAAATAAAGATATGTTTTTTTTCTGCCCTCAGCTTCACTAGTCATAAGCTTTAGTGTATGGCATGCTATATTTATCTACCACTCCCCCACCTCAGTGCACATTTTCCTTGTGTTGATTTTTAGAGCCAAGCACCTTACAAAACATGTGGGAGAAGGGCAGAAACTGTTGCAGATTACTGCCTTTATGCATCAATACCAAAGTTAAGATGACCCACAAAACAATATAATGATTCCAGGAGCAGTGTTATATTAATGCAGCTAACTAAATCAAATGCCTGCTACTGGTATTTGCTCAGAAATACATGAGGAAAAGAAAGGGTTCTGCTAGTTTTGCTAAAAAAAACCTACTTAGGTACATTCATTTTCAGCTATGCAAGAGTGTGGTGTACTACCCACATCTTGAATATTGTTTGAAGGGGGAAGGACATGGGGTTTGAATGGGTACAAAGGCAAGTAAAATTATTTAGGGATAGAGCAACTGTCTCATAAGAGACAAACTAGAAGGAAAATACTTAAATCTGGATTGGAGAAAGCTGATGAGAGATATTGGTGATGGTTACAAAATCATGAAGGTTGTGGATAAAATGGATACAGAACTGTTATTGATCAAATTTTACAGTACACTAGTTGAACCTGATAGGAGATTGATCGAAAAGGGATGAAAGAAAATACTGTTTTATACAGTGGGTAGTGAATTTCTGAAATTTTTTAGCACAGGATCTTATGAAGGCAGACAATGCAAAGAAGGATTAGGTAAATATGTGGAAAACAGGTTTTTAAGCATATACTAAAGGCAACAGTCATGGGTGTACCCTCTAACAGCTAATTCTAATGACTACATGTTCTGGGGATGTTAGGGGAGCAGACCACAGACAGTGTCAGGCTTGCATGCACTGTCTAAATAGCATTTTCTATTGTTGTGATAGAACACTAAGCTAGGTAAAACATTGCTTAGAGCCAGTGGAGCATTTCTTAGCCCTCATGGTCCTCTGCTCTAGGTGTATTTTGGGTTATTCCTTTCATTTTGCTTCTCATCCTTCTCTTCATAAGGTTTGCCTTGTGGTGTTATGCTTATTCCAGTCAAAAAGTATTAAAAAATACTGAGCTTTATTAAACAGAATAAAATTAACAAAAGCCATGGACTTTTGCAGGGTTTTCAACAAAACCATGAATCCTTCAGAAAATGCATGGGAGGAAAAAAAACCTGCCTCATATTTGTGAATGATGGCTAAATTACTGATGAGCCTAAGCTAAGGTTTGTGCTGGAAAATCAAAAAATGTTTCATTTTTTGGGTATTGTTAAGATTCTGTGGGAAGCATCACAGTTGTCTATGCCTTTCATTAGCTAAATGCATGGGTAGTTTGATGTGTACCCATTTGAGGGTGCACTTGCAAAGGTGTATTACCTCACCATAATGTAATTGGGCTACCCTGCAGTGCAAGTTACATCTTCCCAGATAATAGGTTTATTATTGTTGAGACTATGGCATGTAAGAATAGCACTTTCTCCTGCGATAGATGGACAGATGGATGGATGGATGGACTAAAAAAAAAGAGAGAAAGAGAGAAATATTGAAGACAAACTGTACTGAGACAAGGATATGAGTTCATAGACTGTTCATGCTGTATTTTCTTCGGTTCTTACTGCCTCCTCATATATAATGTTCATTGAGAGATGACATTTAACAAGACATTAACATTAATGCCATGGATATCACAGCATGTTTAACCGAGTCAAAATATTTCTTGAAGTAAGTCATTCTACTTTACAAAACAAATTTGAGAATACATTTCTTCTATATATCATGTATCATCTTTGATAATAATTTATTTACTTTGATAATTTTAAGTCATACTGAAAAAATTCACATTCATCTGTTGCCAAATAAACCTCATTGAAGGGTAAAGGAATAAGCGAAAGCAATCTGGCATATGCATTTTAATATCTATCTCTAAAACTAGTCATTCACCATGTTAGTATGAAATACAAACACTTGGAAACTGTTCCATACAGCAGAGGGCAGCAGTGGTAAAATGGCATATCAAGTAGATGATTACAGTATGTCTACTTTTATCATCTTTAATATAATGTAGCTTAAACAGTAAAAATAATAACTATTAAATAAACCCAGGGTTAAGTCTTTTATTTCAGTTTTCTTGGTGATGTTCATGTCAACATTTATTTTCATTAATAAGAGAAAATTATTCTCATATACAGTTTCCAAATTCAGGACTAGAATTACTGTGGTTTTCACTTCATAGAAAGGTCACTGAACGTCCTACCCTATTAACTTTGTTTTTTCTTTGAACAAATGAAATAAAATCTGGTTCTGAATTAGCAAATGGACATATTTTTTCCTGAGCTCGTAAACTGCTAGTTCCACAGATGTATTTTATTAGGGATTGCTTCATTACATTCTAGTGGTCAATATCCTGTTATACTGCCTCTCAGTCAGTGAATTCTTTTTCATGAGTATAAAAATTATTGAAAAGACTTTATAAATTGAACAAGTAGCAGATGTAATGAAGACTGATTGTGTCCAATGGCTTTGCATCTTTTCTTTGGATTCTTCATTTTGAATAAGATGGTTTATGGCATTCATAACATTTCTCTTACAGTTTCTTTCATGCCTGTAGCTGAGACTTATATCTGCGGCTTTCCTGCATGTAGATACTGTTGGAATGCTTCTTATAGCCCTTGTTTTGCGCAGAACTTGCAGGAATTAAATATCTTTGTGATTTTTGCTCCTCTGTCAAATATATTTGAAAGTGGAAAAATTGTTAAAGACTTACTGGGGTGAAAGGAGTGGGGGAATTCATACAGAGACAGGGAAGGATTTAACTGGCAAAATGTAGTTGATAGTACAGACGTCTACAACAAAGATAATCTCTCCAGGCTCTCTTAACTGTCAAGGAAGTTATCATAAATATAATCACAGAGGCTAGAGCACAGTTCCTCTCATCCAAAAGTTTATTCTAGAATAGGCTAGACAAACTGCCTTTTAGAATGCCTTTCTCTCCAGTGACTATACAGGGAGCCTAGAGTGACTTGCCCAGATATAGACTTCCATATGCATAAAATTTAGATAAAATCAATCCTGACTACAAACACAGATCTTGACTGCTTAAGCCTTGCTTCCTCAGGAGATCACACTGAAAAAAAGCAAAACAAATCCTCTTGAAATGAGGGAAAAAATGAAAATAAAATCAAGAGGAAAGGTAAATAATTGAGACTATACTCAATTATGTATAATAAAGGTAGGAAAGGGTTTTTTTAAAAAAGCATAGATGACAGAGAATTAGTGGGCTTCATGCATACATTAAAAAGCTTCTGTGGAACTGTGTATTAGCTTTTATGGAAAACGTTCAGATCAAAGGCCGAAGAGTTGTAGGCAGGTTAAGGGTGTCGGTTTTACTGTAAAATTTGTAATTTTTTAAAGAATTGATTAATCAACATACAGCTACACATTTGCATTCTGAAAGATTTACTTTAGCTTTATAGATGTATTAAAGAAGAGATAATATAAAGGAACATGCCAAAAGGGAGCAGAGTGTATTTTTCCCTCTCTCATGCGCATATACATCCCTTTTTCAAAATGATGGTAAAGATAGTCTTTGACAGGTGTATCTCAGATTTTTTTCTGCAGTAAGAGAGCAAACTGGAGTTAATACATACCCAGTTAGCACAGTGTGCAGTCAATATGCCCTATGTTGTTTATTGCCGTTAATTGACAAGATTTGCTTGTAGGAGAGTTCCTTGTCACTCAAAAGGAGGCACAGAAACAATGCAATGAGAGTCATCACTCAGAAGATGGGGAGAAAATCCAGTACGTTGGATGTATCCATTCTCCAGACTTTCATCTGAAGGTACATACAGACTCACACTTCCCTTCTTTTCACTTTGCCACTTGTTTATGAAGAATTTTAGTTTCCTTGCTCATATAAATGTGCCTCAACTTCCTCTTTAGTTCTTTTCAGGATTTCAGCAAAAAAGAATTTTTGAAACAAAATTCTGGTTAAAAACCCCACAAACCTCCTTGTAGAGAGTTAATTAAAAAAAATTACCTCAATGCACTAACGCTCTGCATACTAATCCACTTAGGCTTTCTTTTTCAAGCTTATGAGTGCCAGCCATTGACTTGTTCTACTTGGCTACTTTGAACCTTACACTGGGCTGCAGATTGTATGTTGTTAAATGTAAGCAAGTGTATCTAATTGTTAATAAATACTTGCTTTAAGTTAATCTAAGTAAATTGTGGAAACTAAGATTACACTTTACATTTATGATTTTCCAAACTTTTGTGTGTGTGTGTGTGTGTGTGTGTGTTTTTAAAAAGGGCAGTGGGGAAAAGGGGGATTAGGGTAAACGCTCTACTTGCATATCTCAAAATCCATTTCCAAGTCTGTAGAAGGCAGCGCGGGAGGAAGAACCGCAGCAAAAGCAGAGCTGCAGTAGGCTTGGTTAGTATCATACTAAGCAGACAATTTGCTTGTAGCAGACCCTCAGTTCCAGGAAAGTTTCTGCTTCTGGTGTTCACAAGCTACTCACATTAAGCACTTCGGTATAAATCCCCAGCATGCATGAGAGCTTGCTCAGCTGCTAGATCAAAGTACAAACACTTGCTCAGCAGAGTTAGCATGGACTGCAATTCAAGATTACCTGAATAGTTACTGGTATTGGAGCTAATAAGAATTTGCCTCATAAATATAATTTCAATCTCTTTTTTTTTTTTTAGTCTTTTCTTTTGTTACAGATTTTTTTCTTGTACTCATCTGTACAGATGAGACATAAGGAGCAAAGGAGAAGCTAAATGCCTTTAGTTCTTTCTGTACTGTTGAAGGAATTTGTTCAGCAGAGGGAAAGGCTTGGAAAATCTTCACAGAGGAATATAGGTACCAAATTGTCGCTACGCTGCAGATTGCTACATTTTGCTTTTTAAGACATAACTTACACTTACTTGGGTAGATTTCCAACTCTTGTTCTTTTTACATCCTTTTAGTCTTTTTTTATCTTTAAACTGAGCATATTATCTTTAGAACACTGCTTTGAAGTTAGCATTTCAGAATTTTCTAAAATTGTAATTACCACAGACTCACCAAAATCTATAGAGCCTAATTCTAAATTAAAGGCCACTGTGACTGATAGAGGTGGATTGGTCACTGAACTAAAAGTTGATGCCTACAGGTGTCTGTTCATTTCCTGATTTCATATAGGTGTATGTATATATGAATAGTTCTAAACAAAATATACACGGCTGATACTTTAAAAAGGCTCTTTCCTTAAAGCTGAAAATAATGATGAGCAAAACTGGATGAGTGGAGGTTTTTAAAAATAAAATGAGAATTATTATTGGAACTAAGAATGTCCTATGAAACTGAAAGAGCATGAATTCTGCATTCATTAAAGAAAGCAAATTTGTCTTAAAAAGTAATTTTTAAGACAGAACGCAATAAAAATCATAACAAAAATTTTTGTCAAAAATCCTGTATTTTGTTTTATCAATTTTCTGCACATCATCTGTTAATTTGTACCATGTGTCCTCTCCTTCCAATTGTACTTCCATATAGAGCAATATAAATATGCCCTCAAATAATGTATAAAATAACAAGGAAAAAAAAGCTGATGGCAATGAGAACAAGTATGTAAACAGAGTCAACATTTATGAAAAAAAGAATAAATAAAAGCACAAATATTAAAGGAAAAAGGATATTAGATACTAAGTTTAAGGTCAAAGAAAGATTTAATAATATATCAAAACCAAATTAATCAGTATGAAACCAAAGTACTTGGTAATAACTATCAAAATGTATATCAAAACCAAAGTAAATTCTAGCCCTGGTGCAAGGTCTAGATAAGACTGTTTAAAAGTGTATGTGTGTGTAAGTTCATATAAGTATATTAATATACTAGCTTTGGAAAGAAATAGTACATGTAGTGCCTTGCTCTGATATAAAGTTACTTTCTACTCTGTCATAACCAAATAATTATTTCAGTTAAATGTTTTTACATCTGCCAGACAGGATAGCATATACTTAGCCAGAAGCATTAGTCACAGAGCATTGTGAGCCTTTAATGTTTGTTTTTAAAAAAACCCACATCTTGGAGCATGGTGAAATTTCATAGAATGGAAGAAAAGCTTAAATTGTTCCAATATTTTAAAAAGTGTAAACAGGATGACTGGGTATCTATAGGCCATTTACCAGATATTAATCCTAGCCAACAGCAGGGAAAGGCACTGTAGAATGCAGTCACTGAAGAGTTAAAAGACAGTAGCATAGTTAATACAAATTAATATGATTATATGGGAAACAGATCTGGACAAACGAACTGTGATGATAGGTTTTTCATAAGACTATAAACTTGTCTGACAGAGGTAACACTGCAGAAGCCTAGGTTTCCGTGAAGCTTTCACCTGATTCCTGAATGACTCTGCAATTTAAAAAAAAATTTCTTTGTGGGATCCCATAAAGCAATATTGATTCAGTTAAATGAATCATGAATGTCAAGTTAACGAATATATAAGGACTTGAAAGTGAGTTGTCACCTGAAATTAGGAGAACAGGCTTTCAGGAGGGTGTTTTTGATCAAATGCCATTAAAGATTTTTCTCAGCACTAAAAAAAAAAAAAAAACAAACAAAGAGAAACTACTAAGGCCAAAATTTATAGAGAAGGTAGAAATTCCTCTAGAAAAAATGGTGGAAACATTGTATTCCATAAGAGGCATTCATTGCACGGTGAGAATTTTAGCAATCTAAGGAAGGCTCCTAAACTAAAAAAAAAAAAGTTGGAGTCACACTGCCAAGGTGAGGGATGGTACCCTGGAACACTGATCTGATAACATGGTGGATAATTGGCTGAAAATGAGTGCCCAGTGTAGTACTCTGGGTGAGATGGTGAACACAGTTTTAGATACAAAGGCTGGGATGTACTACGTAGGAAATTCTGTTTTCTTTATATATGATCTCAGTGTAAACCATCACTGGAATAATTTGTAAAAATTCTAAGCTCCAATAAGATGTGTAGCAAACTTGTGATAATATTCAGAAAAAAGCTGTAAGAGTCTGTTAACACCTTAGAAATATGTCTTCTTATGAGATTTAAAATTAATCTCCTTACTTTATCCAAGAAAAGGTTGACATATAATGATTACGGTCAGCATATGCTTATGTTTGTAACACTTTTTCTACTGTATTTGATGTTTTGTCATGCTGAAGAAGTTAAAGTGAAAAAAACATAGTACCTGAAGCTAGACAAATCCACTCTGGAAGTGAGACACGTATGTGTTAAAGGTGAGGATAACAAAGCTGTGAAACAACTATTCCTGATGATTAGATCCTCAAATAAAGCTTTTGATAAGGCCTGAGTTTTGTACAGAAATATATCATAGAATGCAAACACACAATGGATTTATTTCAGAAATTCTTGGGTATAGTTTTTTGTCCTGCTTTCATGCAAAACTGTGTAATGGTCCTAAATGATCCCTTCTGTCCTTAAAAACTGTGAACTGGAAGACATAGGTTGAAATCCATCCATGTAACACAATAGGAGTTATATATGCAAGACTAAGCAGGAAATAATTTCCTATTGGAACTATATGAAGGAAACTTCTGGCTTATCTTGAGTTTTCTAAAAGATGCTATTTTCAGAAAACATGTTTTCAAAGAGTGTTTTTCAGTAAGTGAAGAGTGGAAGTTATACAGTATGGAGAATCTTCAAGATAAACTAGTAGTTGGTGGGCACAAATGTTCAAAAATCGGAAGAGTTGTTTACTTTAAATCTTCAATTGCTGTCCTGAAAAGACAACTTTAATACAGACTGTTACTGTTTCTTACGTAGGAGGTTATAATTAGAACTAAATAGAAAATTCAGGCAAGGAGTTCTTGGAACAGTGTGTGGGAGATTACAGGTACTGATTAGTCGTAGATTGTCTGGGTGGTAACAGTTCAAAATTGGTAATTAAAGCTTAAAATACCAACCAACATCACTCATTGTGTTGAAAACACTTGTGCTTGATCATTTGCAGCTGAGTATTATAAGGTTTTCCATGCTTGATAAAATTCAGGGCCCACTGATGTGATACCTATCCCACTACCAGCTGCTTTAGAGAAAGTTCTCTTCTGGTACCTGACAGAGATGGGCTTCAGCCCTGAAACCCAGCTTTCTGTATTAGTTCCAAAATGTATCTGCATTGCTGCTATTTATTTGTTTATTCCTACTCATTGTCATCATGGCGAGGATTCCTACATGTGTCTTCACTGGTAACTGAAGCGAGCTTCCCCATTATTGTTTGTGATACAAGAACAGCCTTAATGCAAAAAACTGTACTGTAGCTTCATTCCTTTTCTGGAGATGGCAGGAAGTGTTCGGTCAATGAGCTGAGATTTTTGAGATGATTAAGAAAGGAGTCCAAGGTTGTCCTGGTTTTGGCTGGCATAGAGTTAATTGTCTTCCTAGTAGCTGGTATAGTGCTATGTTTTGGGTTCAGTATGGGGAGAATGTTGATAACACACTAATGTTTTCAGTTGCTTTAGGTAGACTAGAAGGCCTTGAGAAACATCAATCTTCTCTCAAGCAATGATTGCCATGGTGTTTGTTTGCAATGACTCTTCCTTATTGTGAGAATTTCTTTAGAACAACTGAACACTGACTCATAGTTTGAAAAACAAAAAGTAATGCGAGTAAACACTTGTTATCTTAATTTCTGTAATAGTAAAAATGATTTATAAATATTTTATGAAGTAAGACAAATTACATAAAGGGACTTTTGACTGGTTTTCAAGCATAAGATGGTGACTATCCAACAGGAAAGGAACATTCCAACGCATTGGGGTCAGAAGTCAATGGCTGAAGAAGCAACATACAATGCATAAATCAGTTTCCTACAAGGTGAATAGCATAACTGCCAAAGGGTATTTTCAGTTTAAAAACCTTAATTTTTTTCCATTGAAATGTTACTTGGTGTTCTGTGCTGTAATACTACATAATATTTCATCTGGGATATTTAAATTTATAGTTTAACATATGTAATGGGACCATAAATGCTTTGGACTGGATGAGACATCATTAGTAAAATCAGCCCATGTTTTCTGAGCCCAGTGTCTTTGGAAACCTAAAGAAGCAGAAACAAACAATATATATAATAGAGTCTGATAACGTTCCGGGACATAACCAAACAATAGGCAGTGAAAAGCTTAGTAACTGATTTCTGCATCTATTTAGTGTAAAAGGATGTGAAATAGCTGAAGCTGACTTGGTGGCTTAGTAGCTATACTTTAATGTTTAGATACCTTCAGTAAAGTTAGGCTGCTAGAGTTCCTAAGGATGAACACAAGAGCATTTTTTCCCCATATGTTTTTTAACTTAAAAATTAACAACATTGTATACATCCTTCTGAAGTCCCCTCTCTTTCTTGCCCAAGATACTCATATCTCCTACTGTGACTAAGTTCTTGATTATAATTAATGGTATTGTTGAATAGTCTTGATAGTTACCCCTACGTCCCAATTTTTTTTTTTTTTGAAACACAGCCAGATAGTCAGCAATGGAGAGGTTGTGTGAGGGAGAAGTCTGTAGTAAGATGGGGGTGATTAATGAGGTTTTAGATCAGACTTTCCATATAAACGAACACTTTCTTTTTGTTAACCCATATACGCTTTCATGCCAGGAATATCTTGGGACAATAAATGTCACAGATTAATTCTGTCACGTGTGAGAAGGCACTTCTCAAGGTACCTTTCTCAAAACATAAGAAGCTTGCCTGGCCTAGAGTGGAAGTAATCCATGAATTCTTCCTGTTCTATTTTAATGTAACTAGATTTCCAGGAACCTTCTTGGGAGACTTTCTGCTGACTCCCAGGTGAATTTTGCAATCCTGAACTAATACAAAGCTTGTTCCAGAGACATATATTAATATATATAACTCTGTGTTAATATATGTAACTCAGATAATTTCAATAGCATTTATTTATTTTAATTCATTGGCGATCTTAATATATGTGATATTGTTAGGATTGACATGTGAGGCCAATGAAGCTAAATAGACTGTGGTAATTTTAAAGCACTGACATTTTTTATTACAGGAGTCTGGCATTAATTCATTGGCAAAGATGCTTTATATATTGAAATTCTACACAAATTACATGCAAAATGTAGTCCTTTCATATGTCAATATGCTGCCTATGGCTGTAATTATAGCAATGTGCACACGTCACATTAATAACATGGAGGAAATCGGTAGTACCACAGGATTCTCTTCTATTTGCCATAATTGCTGCGATTAGTAAAAGGGCAAAAAATGCCTTTTCTTAGACCATCAAAACAAGTTATACAGTATTTAAGGGATAAGATTTATATAGCTGCATTTCTCAGTAAGCTGTGAAGTTCAGCAGGGGTTTTGCTAAAATGATGCCTATATCCTCTGCCATTCTGCTGTACAAATAAAATGAAGCCATTTGTCAGGTTGGTAGAGCTCATAGGAATGTCTTTGTCATCTCAGAGTGAGTTCTCTAAAGAGTTTTCCTATTCCTACATAATTTATTCACCGATCCTTTGAAAACCAGTAAATTGCAGAGTGCAGGTATTCATGGCATTTGTGAATGGGCAGCTTGCTTTTGTTCTTGCAGCAGGTGCAGCGTAGGTGGGAGAAACAACAAGATAAGCTGCAGTAAGTCTTACTGGTTCACTTAAAATTAAAACAAAACAAAATAAATAAATAAAAACCTTTAACCAAAGAGGGCTTGCTGCATGTGCTTATCATGTTCTGTATCTGGTTATGCCATTTGGAAATTTCCTTCACTCCTATTCACTAAGAATGGAAGTTACGACATTACTATATGAGCTTTCTAAGTCGTAAAAGATTGCATTTGTGTGAGAAGAAAATTTGATATGCAGTTGTCTGAGATCATGAATGCAATCATGAAATGAAAATAAGAGTTTTAAGAAGTTCCCATTTTTTTCACTCTTCTTTTTATCTTATTTCTTCTGTTACTTTTTTTCCTGGGACTTGTACCTATGCCTGTGAGCAATCAGTTACTGTCTTGCAAGTATCCCTCCACGGTAACTGTTCAAACTGATTAAAAATGGTTGATTATCTTTGCAAATTTTTGAGCTCAGATCCTTGCTTGATCATGCCAAGGTCCTTAACTAAGTGTAGAATGGAATAAAAAAAGATGTTTCATTTGCTTATTTAATCAGGAAGTTCATCATGCCTCTGGTTTTGCTATATACAGTCTGTCGTCATGTTAGAATGGTAAGCTGCTTCAATTTGAGTTACCCCAGTTCTCCAATTCCTCTGAGGCCTCTTTCTTCCGTGCATATTATCATTCTACAGTAAGCAGAGAGTCACTGGCTTACGAGCACAGTGCATGAACATTTTTTTCCCCTTTATTAAAAATCACCGAAAGACATGCAATCGAATTTGAGCCAAAATGGCAGAGACTTGTAATGCATGAGACAACAATAATAGTGATAGATTCTTTGGGTTTTTTTAAGACATTAAACTGTACCAGTGATTCCTTTCTGTCTGTGTCTCTCAGCAAACTTCTAATAGGCATCTAAAGACACAGCTTTGTTGTTATCACTGTCGCACTTTATGAGTTGGCACAGCATCAGGATGGGTAGATAGTAGGGGAATAATGCTACTATAGGAGGGTTTGAAAAAAGGACTTAGCAATCCATGCTAGCAATTACTTCAAAAGTAGTAATCAAAGTGCGGTGTAGACAGAAAAGTTATCTGATGACAGTGGCATGAGTGAAAGCACAGGTAGTGCTCCAGTGTCAGGGGTAAAAGCAGAGGTTGAGGCTTGAGTCACCATGAGTGATTTTGCCACCACTCAGAAACTCATTTACAAGCCAGAGGATATTTGCAATGCTTAATCTTAAAAAGGGAAGTGAATTCTCCTTTGAAATCATAGTACCCTGTACCAATTATTATCTGTTGCTTTTTAATACACTGAATGTTTCCTTTTTTTACTATCACTCTGTAATATAAATGTTAATGTAAGATATAGCCAGTATTATTATGTAAATCTTCTCTCAGCAGCTTTCAATAGTTATAAATCATCAAATGTGTTTTTAAATGTTAGCTTCTCTCAATAAATTGAAACAATTCACCCTCTGTACACTTTCATTGGATAGAATGAATTCTTAGTTTCAGTTTGTAATTATACACAAAACACCAAACTACATACAGATAAACCTATTCTGTGTTTGTTTGGAGATTGAGCAATCCCTGGAATTAAATGCTGGAAGCTATTCCCTCATTATCTGAGGAATTATTTTTATTAGTGGAACAAATCTGGACATAGTTAACTTTGTTTCACAGAGCAAATTACAAAAAAGCTAGAGGAGATGCATATTATCATGTGTTTCTGCTTTTCAGTCATTCATATAAAAATAAATTTTTGAGACGAAAATTTCTCTAATTCTTGTTTGCATAAAGTTTCATATTTGGCCATGTTAGTTTGATAAATAATTTTTGTAATTTATGAAGAAAAATAAAAGATAATTTGATACAAATCGGCGGGGGAGGGGCTTGTACTTGAGTATCTAGTAGTAGGACTGACTTTTAAAAAGCTCAGCCTTGATCACACAAGAGTTTGTACATACTTCCATGTACTTGTACTTTGTATTTTTGAGAATATTTGTTTATATTTTGCACTTCCCTCAAGCTAGTGTTGTCAGTTTAATTTTTTTTATAGTCAGTATCAGGTGCCAGTTCTCAGCCTTACTAAAACAAGGCTGTTGCCTTTGAGCTCACCACCTTGTAAGAAATGCTACATGCATTTTAGAACCCAGGATTTTTTGTCAATCTAGCTTTAAAGAGAATTATGACGTTTCCATTACTACAGGCTTACTGCTCCACAGGATTTGTTGAGCCAGCTGAGATGCCAATTCTTCATTACTGCACGGAAGGTTTGGAAGGTGGGAGAATGATATGACTGTTGTACCTGTTACTCTGGAAATCTGTCAGTCATGACAGTTTTCACTACCTTCCAGTACAATAGTATTGTAGTGGCACGGTGACGTAAATGGCAACTTTGTAACAGCATCCCTCTGGAAAATCTGAGTGGGTGGAAGAAATTTTTTTTCACCGCAGTCTGAGCTATCCCAGCTTTTTTAATTGGTGCAAATGTGGCACAGAGTAAGTAGGGATGAAAGAGCCTGTTCTCTATGGACAGTGTTTCCCAAATAAAAATAACATTTTTCTATGGAGGTGCTTGAAAATATTTCTATTTCTATTCTGTTCACATATTTGCAAAAAGAAGTAATGTTTTGATGAAAAAAAGAAATTCAGGTTTGTTGTAAAATTGATCAGATAATGTAACGTAGAGAACAGTTAGAGTGCTTGCATGCATTATTCATTGTAATGAAATACATTCTTCAATAGATTTTATACATCTTGCACTGCTAAAATAGAGACTGTTTACATAAAATGATAACTACTAAAATATGTGAAATACATTCAACAACGTGATGCTTAGAACTTGCCAAGAAGAACATGTACTAATTCCTATCCACCTCCATTGTTACCTTAAGAGCAGCTCTCTCCATAGCAACTGAAAACTTTTCAAGGCAGCAATAAACTAATCCTCTCCAGCTTCCAGAGCACCATCAAGGAATTTTAAAAACATTGGGCTTCCAGCAACTAAATACTTGTGAGGATTCAGAAGGCCACAAAGCTAGATACACAAGCATTCTTTTTCCCTTCAGAAGGTAAGAAAATAATGTTTAGAAATAAGTGCATCCTCGTAACCATGATACATATTCCTAATTGCTAACAGTAAAATATATCTAAACACCAAAAGATTTCCTAACATCTAAAAACATACTAACATTTATCTGAGTGAATGCCAATTTGAATTAAGCAGTTCTTTTTTCATTTTAAATGCTTTGTTAGCAGAGTTTCCTTTAAAATAGGACACACACGTATCACATTGCAGTTAAAAGAAGGTGAACTTATGTGTGGCTGTTTAACACATGTGCATTATCATCTAAAAATGTATGTCACTGCCAGCATCTGCCCATCAGTAAAATGAAAACCTCTTTGTGGAAAACAGAAGTGAAACTCTTTTATGTTTCTTTCACTTTGATATTGAGATAGATTATTGTTAAAGCAGAGGCGATGGTATATTGGGAAGGATAGTGACAAGACAGATTTACAGTACAAAATGTCTTTTGCATCTAGAGTTAACAAGTAAAACTTGTTGCTTCTGGTGTGTTTGTTTTGTTTATTCACTGAGTTCTATGAATTAAATTATGACCTCAGTTTTGTAACTCTTTCGTCTGATCATAAAATATCACTAATTTTTAAGTAAATCCTGTTCATTCTTGTTTTGTGTTGTATAGCTGGAGTTTGGTAACGTTGGTAAAGTGTTTTGAAAATAAAACCTGCTCTATATCATTGCTGTGTAACACAATTACTGCACATTCATATCAAAATTGGAATAGTAATCTTTATTTACAGCTATTTTTGCTACTAAAAACCTGTTTCACAATGGAGTGAAAGTGAAAGTTATGGTATTTTCCTGTTCTTACCGAAGAGGATTATTAGTGAATGCAATAACATAACACTGAAATGAAAACCATACACTTTACTTTTATGAGGAGGGAAGGGCACTTTGAGTCAATCTCTTGTTGGTAATTCTACAGAAGTTTTAAGGCCATGGTTGTCTTAGTTTCCTGCTGTTCTGGGCTGTAAAGCCCTTACAGGCTCCCTGTTGTTCTAAAACAGCTTGTCACTGCAAATCAGCTTAGCCAACCAATTAATAAATCCTTTCAAACATATTGCATTCACACTAATTAAGGGGTTGGGGTTTTTTTCCCCTTTACCATTCAGATTCCTCAGGTTTCAAGTTTAAGCTGTGAAGTGCAAACAACAATTCAACATTCAGTGCAGATCACGCACTGCAGGAAGAGGAGATGTGTTTTCTGACCAGGCATCCAGCTCTTGGCGTGGTATGTTCTGCTTTCATATTCAGCGTGCTCATTGCTGAAGGACAGCCTGGGGAAGAGCATGGGCAGGATGGCAGCTATGCTCCCAGCCGAGGCTATCTGATGGAAGTTTTACGCGTTCTTTCAGCTGACAACACTGAGCTCCACATGAACCACTCACGAGAACTGGTCAAAATGTTACTGGAGAGAGCTGAGTGCCCACAGCGGATTTATGGCATGCAAGAGGATTGTAATCTGGTTAGTGCTTCAATTAATGAGGGATATCTTTACAGGATTGTCAGTGAGTTTTAAAATTATTTATTAGAGTGATACTCTCCTGAATACAAAACCTAAACATGTAAAGGGCTTGTTGTTGCATCAGAAAATTGTCCCTACTTTAGTTGTTTCATTCTGAATTATTAATATTTATTGTTTAAGCTCATGAAGAGATATTCAAAACATGACAGGCATTCCTTAAAAATGCCATGCTTCAGTCGTATAACAGTAATAATTTTTCTTTGAAAGTTGTCAAGTGTTTATTTTCCAACAAAGATTTTTCTACTTTACCCTGATCTAACTATAAAAGCATGAGCTTGACTTTGGATCACAGAGGATTTCCACTGTGGCAAGACATAGGTAAAAATTGGGGACCAGTTCTGCCACTTTTTTTTTGTTCTAGATTTTAGTTCATAAAAATAAAACCCAGACAGGATTGTCTCAGATTTATGTGCCGCTTCACTGAAATATTCAAGTTTTAGGGGAGGGTTTTGGTAACCAGTTCAGGTCAAGGAAAATCAAAGGCAGAACAATGAATCCACAAATCCAAACTGAAACTGGAAATAGTCCAAGGTACAGCATCACAGAAGGTTTGTTTGTCTAGTTGAGTTGAGAATATTTTCAGAACCGATTCCTGATTTGACAAAGAAAGGAACTATAAGGTCATAGGTTTTGGTAGGACAGAGACAGTGGTAAGTGAGCAACTTAGCTGAAAGGGACTACAAAGGGCTTGGTCAGTCTTGGCTTTGATTAATGTTACTCTAGCTCTGGCATTGTTCAGTGACCTACATGCATCAGAGTGTCACTTTATATCAGAATTATGAGGATGGTCATAAAGGTGAATGCTTTCACAGTATACTATTCTTGGCAATCTGCCAAGCCAATGAAACAGAGGTCTTTTTCTCCTGTGCAGTAGACGACTACTCACTTAATTGGCCCCTTCTGCAAACGCTTCCATTTTTCATATAAGCCCCTATGTGAAATCTCATACATAAATAATGTAGGGGCCTGTTATTCCCTAAATGGGTGATTTTTATGTAGGAGATGATTGTGTAGTTTTTCTCTTTGCACTTATAGGCAATGGATACGTACCAGATATGGACCCAGATCAAAAGCTGAGAATGTATTAAACAGTAATGGGTATAGAGTCCTCCTAAACTTCACAAAACAGGGGTCTAGGCCTTCTTTTCTCCCTCTTTGTTTTGCTTCTCTGGATTGCTGTATTTTTTCTTGTATTTGTGGAGAGCATGCCCACTGCATCCTTGGATGGAAGAAAGCTAAGTGAAACTTAGCTGGGGCTTACTTTGGTCAGGACTTCCACTCTGTTTAGGCTTTGTCTTGGAAATTTACTGTGGGAAGAATTTGAGCACTTTCACTATTTTCAGTGCTTCTCCGTGTTGGCTGTGTCAGTAACACCGCACACAGCCTGCGCTGCCAGTGCCACATGAAGATGATTGTCTATAGAAAATCCATGAGAGAGAGATGGCATCTTCAGTCACATGCAGCCCACAGCCCACTGTGCTGAAATATTCCAAGATGATTTAACAAGATTTGGTAAACCAAGACAGCAAAAACTGCGCAAGAAGCAGTATCCTTCCAGACGGTCAAAATTTGAAACAGAATGCCCCACCTTAGCTTGGCATTTTCTTTCCCATACTTGTAGGGAATAACTAATTGATTTCAGACTCAACTTTCCCTTCTAAATCCAGGATTCCAGTCACAGAATCACAGAACAGCCCAGGTTGGAAGGGACCTGGAAAGATCATCTGGTCCAACCTCTCACATGACTTTCTTTTCAGATTTTTTTTTTTTTCTTTTTTAATAATGTCTCCAATGGGTATTTAAAAGCAGTGAAGTTTAACAGTTTTTTAGACCCTTTTTTGGTTTGTTGTTACATATTGGCCCCAAGACTCTTTGGGCAGGGGCTGGCAGCTATTGAATGGCATCTGACACTGCTTTATCTCCTAAGCACACAAAAGTAATATATTTCTTGCAGTGGTAAGATTTTTTCTAACTTCTGGCCTCTTAAACAAAAGAAACTCAGTGTTCAGTGGCCAGGTTCAAAGTTGGCCTCTTTTTTGTAGTAAATACACATTTCTAAACCAAGGCCATGCAGATGGTTATGCCTTAAAATATTAGTAATAGCAAAATAACCAGTGATGAGCTGATTTATATTCTCTTGATACCTCTTCAAGGGTCGCTCTCTATGGGTTACCCATATACTATGGAGTAGCTGCATCATTTACAACACACCTGCTTCCTTCCAATTTCCTTTTCAGTCATCTTCCTTGCAAGAGCAAACAACAGCCTCGCTGATTACAATTTATCCTCACTGGGTTTTGAAATGGTATAGAAGTCCTTGAAAACCTTCCACTACATGCAGTATGTTTATTGTATTACTATTGAGTGTTTGAAAAGGCTGGCTGACTAACTTGAGGTCTTTTGGGACAGAAAACAGAATAGCTATATTCCTCCTAGCCCAAATACTAATGCTCAGAGACATGCATTTGAAAAAGAATTATATATCTTGATACAATTTAGGCAGGGCACAGTGGATCATACTGTAATCTAGTTTATTTACAGGTATAAATATCTAATTTGGCAATTACCATCCACAGTTCACTTTTTTTTAGACAGTATTTGTGAGAATTTTTCTTAGAATTATTTCTATTAAAAAGCAGCAGCTCTCTCAATTCCTCCAAGGAACATTGGCTTCTGAACACAACAATGTGTATTTGATTCTACTCAGCTTCTGTGTAGGAAAATGAACAACCATACAAGGTGAGCCACACCGACCAACATGTCATGCTCATAGCCACAAACAATTTAGTCTGACAAACTAGGTTCTGTCTGGATTCATGAATTTATTAGAGTGCAGTTTTGATCCTCCCATAGTATGTTCATGTGTGGTAGTTTCCTCTCTGAAATGTACAGTCTGGCTGCTCTACCATAATAGTTGAGATTAGCTGACATGGCTATAACATGCTTGGAAAGGAGCCAGTTGGACAAAAACAGCTGCACAATGAATGACAACAGTTACAGGATCTCTTCAAGAAAGATTCCTTATTCTGGAATTCAGTATCTTATTTACAATAGCCTGACATAGACCTCTATTAGTATTCTGGTCTAATTTTAAAGACTGACTTTTGCTTGAGCTGGCAAAAGTTTCTAGAAAGTGTCTTTGTATCAAGAAAAATGGAGGGGTTTATATATATATATATATATATATATGCATTAAAAAAATCTGTGCTCAGATAGAATGCCTGCACAGGGTGAGTATATGATTTCAGTCCCTCTTGAAATGCATTCGAAGGACTAAATGGTGTTGAGACCTTGTGCTGGCTCTATGCATGCTGTATGATTACAGGGTCAATTAAGTCTCTTAACAGTGCATTAAATATGATATAACTTCTGTTTACATATCCTGAATTAACTAGTCCAGATACGGTCTTTGTCTTCTAGTATAAACACATATAGAATGCATGGGTGAAAATACAAATAGCCCTAGCCCTTATCTAATATATTTATAACCAGAAATATAATCTGTTGAAGCCAGTGAAAGACTTTCAATTCTCTACAATGATTGATCAGATTTAGTCCTGTTTTGTAGTAAATCTTAAATCCCTTGAATACTTGACATTTCTTAAAACCAGAAGGGGGTCTGGAAAAAAACACGGTGTGATCTTGCAGCCATAGAACTGCAATGAATTAACTGCACCCTCCTCCTGCCATTCTATCAGCCTGCATCTGTGTAGGCATGGGTTCGATCCCTTAAGTATAAGAGTTGAATTCTGTTCTCCTCTCTAATTGTATTTGCAGATGACTGGCAATGTGTTACTTGAGTTGAATTTCCATTTATTTTTATGTTTTCACAGTGCCTTGAACCAGACGCTTTGTTACTAATAGCTGGTGGAAATTTAGAAGACCATCTCAGTGAAGAAGTATTTGAGAGAATTTCTCTTATTCTTCTATACTACATTCTTCATCATAGAGATGTGTGTTCTTCAGAACTCAGCTTGAATAATAAGGATTATAAATTTTACCTACAGAGTATGCTCAGTTTAAGACATGATGAAGACTGTTATTATTTTTCACGGAATGAAACTGAAGATATTTTGGCTGCAGTAAGACAACATTTTAAAACTTCTGAAACCCAGGTAAAGAAAACATAAGTAAAAATAACTTCGTATTTGTTAGTGATATAATGCCTTTCAGCTAGTTCAGACATTGTGTCAGTATCATGGTCCCCCAAAAAACTGGTAAATAACAGTGTGAGAGCACAGGCTGAATATCGGTCTTTTGTTGTATGTGCTGTTTAATACTAGCCTTCTCCTTGACTTGCTTTTGGCATGTGCTACCTAGCACTTCCAGAGTCCGCTGGGACATGGTTGGGGAGATAGTGCATATTAGGGACCATTCCTAATAGGTAATTTAGATGCAGTTGCTCTGCTTAGGGCAGATGGAAAAGAGCATAGCTGTGTGGATGCAAGATCTTGCGCTTGGCTTCAAGGACAGAAAATACTTTCTCATCTCTTGTATTTACTAGTGTAGATATACTAGCAGTGGTTGTATTTAAATGGTATAAAGCAGAACAGCTCCAAAACTGATCTGGCTGTATAGCAGAGATGATGAATCATTTTGCTGTGATGAAATCCTTGCCAGGGCCTGCACTTCCATGTCCATCCAAAGCAGGGTGGAATAAGGAATCTGTCCAAAGATATGATGGTTTCCTTCAGCTGGGACACGTACATTTGTGATTAATTATCTACCAGCACGAGTATGCCTTGTAGAAAGACTGATACAGATAAACTTAAATTTAAAGTTTAAAAAAAAAAAAAAAAAAAGCACACTAAGTATATTCAGCTGAAGACATCCTTTCTAAGTCAGGAAATATGCAGTGAGTTTTCTCACCACTGTTTATTATTCCTTATCTCAAGTAGAGTCTATAAAATAATAGAATAATATTCTAGAGTTCACAATCTAAAGAAAAACTTTTTTCCTTGTAATGGACAATAAAATAAGTTTTTGCCAGATTCGATAACTCCTAAAGTACATGTTGACCTCCTGTGAAAAGCCCCTTAGAACTGTTCATAATATACAGTTAAATTTGGTTTATTGCAAAGTTTGAATTTGCCCTTTTCTTTTTCATTTCATTAGATTTTAATTTACACCATACTGTAGTAGAGTTTCCTACGCAAACAGAAGATGGCTAGGAGTCCTGGCTGTGCAGCAGGATGTTGAGGGCCTCCAGTTCCTCTTTCTGTGTTCTTTGTGTAATCGTTTCCCATCATAAATTATTCATTGACCAGTACTTTTGGTTCTGAGTCTTGGTGAACGTGCCGATTTCCAAGAACTCCAATGGTATCTGGGCAACTGTAAAGAGGCATCGGTGGGTATTTGGCATGTCAAGATAGAATAACAATCCATAAAGTGCTTTACTGTGTGGTCTGTTTGTTTATGCTGGCAGTATAATCAGTTGTCAAGCCTTTTCAGTAACTGAGACTTCACTGCTCACTGACACAAGGGAAAACAGGGGGGTTTTTATGAAAGATACTCAGAACATTGTAGACTATCTAATGCTTAGAATCACAACACTTGAGTTATGGAAAATGGCTGATGATGCAGGGTAGTAATAGAAGAAAAGCATTTTTAGTGGCTCTTTATATGTTTTCGTTTCACAGAAAATATCCTCTTCTCAGTCATAATTATTAATCTTATTCAAATAATATATTATTTGAAATGAGGGATGAAATTTTGGGTTGTGGAAATTTAAATGTATAATGGATGGACAGGAAAAGAAATGCCAGCCTCCTCTCTGCAGTGTTTAAGGCATATATAGAGAGATGAGTAGGTATAAAATAAATTATTACTATACTGGCTTATCTAGTTGACTTTTCAATTTAGTTAATATCGGTTACAGACAAATGAACTTAAATAATTTTCACCAATTTTTTTTTGTTTCTTTCAAACCCCAACCGTTTGCAGTGAAAATAAACAAGAAAGGCAGAAATGGAAGAAAACAGGGATAAGTTTCCAGGTAACTGAGAGAGCTGTACCCTGCTCCCTCACTTCAGACCTGCACACATCCACACACATGGGTATACACGACTGCCTACTGCTCCTGTTTGGTCACCCAGCAGGGAAGTCACCCTTTATCGGCAGAAATATATCTTTCCATATTGTCCCCAGGTAACTGCCCCATAACAAATTTTGGATTCCATTTAATAGATAGGGAACTAAAAACATTAAGAGAATTCTTTCTGAAGTTTGAGATAAAGAGTTAAAGTCTGTATTATTTGAGTCAATTTCTTGTGCCTTAACAAAAATTCCTCCCTTTTCTGCCACTTTGTGGAAGTAGATGTAGATGCAATTGAGGAGGACACAGGAATAATAGAAACAGCATGAAAATAACACTAAGGAAAAATAACATGAATGAAGGACTGTACTTCTTCCCCATCAGACACTGAGTAAAATTTCAGGTTTTTTATTCTATGCCTGTTCTCCTGGAAATGTCCGCTGTTTTGCATTTGCTGTCCTGCTGTCAATTAGAGCTTTAATCTTAGTATTTTTTCTACTCTGGCTGTCTGGGGAAGTGTTATCTCCAGTTTCTCCTCCTGTCACTGATTATTTAAATGTAGGTGACCAGGGTTGTCTTCATGCTGTTTTCTCCTGATTTCAGTGTGTCGATGTGAGTTTTCTGGAGAAAAATGCTGATATAATGGACAGAGATGGTGCTGATGAAAACACTCTTCCACGCCTGGCTGCTTTAATCATTACTCTGGCTCTCCAAGGAGTCTGTATGGGGAAAGCAAGTTTGCCCTCCCCTGAATTCTTTATAAAATATATTTTCAGTTCTCTAAACAGTACCACTGAGCTCCAAGTGACAGGTAAGCTATTTATTCATCTCTAGTTAACTTTTGCAGCACACATTTGACATAAACTATCTTTAAGTGCCTAAAGGACTTACTGTACTTCATTTTAGATTTAAATGCCATTTCATTTTAGAGCTGTTAAGTAGTCTCTTCTAAATTTAAAAACAAGATTGGAAAATAAACTCCTTATTTTGATAATTCTCTGAGAGGTATAAAACAAATTGTTACTGAGATTATTAAATGTGTGCCATCACATTAATTTATTACTTAATTACTACCCAAAAGAGCTCTGAGAGTGGCAATCTAGCTGTGAGGGTACAGTTCACTGGGGCCTCATTTACATTGCTTCTTTTTGCAGATCTTTATACACTGCAAGACTCATTTAGGGGTAGATGGGATAATTCATGTATGGTAGCCAGATTAGGCACCTTAGTCACTCACACCTCAGTGTAGATGTACCCCCAGCAGAGACGAAATAGATACAGACCACTCTGTTTTGACCAAATGCTCTCTGATACCTGCCTGCTGTACCTGAAAACATCTTTGTGGTTTGTGCTTCCCTACCCACCTTCTGATCTTAGTACCCAGTCAGTGAGTCTGGAATACGCAAAGTTCATTTTCTTCAGGAGCTCTGTTGCTAGACGTATCAGAAATGCTACTTAACCATAAATAAATACAAGTATAGGAGAGTTCTGAGTGGTCCAAAAATTGAAAAAAAAAAAAGAAAACACAAGTGTTGAGCTCTCAGCAGCTGCTATTACGTTCTGTAAAAGACTCTGCATGCGTAGCAATTTAAGAAGCTAAACCATCAACTCAGGGGCCTAGTATAGATTTAGAAAGTTATTATAAAAGACATCTACTTTTCCCTGTTTGTGGTAACTGAGAATAGCAACACTTTACAAGCTTTTCAAAGCACTTTTTAAAAGTTACATTAAGTATGGGTTAAAACAGCTTTAAAAGTTGAATTAAGCACAGGTAAAAACATTTTTACCACTCTTAGGTTACACAGAAGTACATTGAATCACAGAAGTGGATAATTAAAAAAAAGAACAAAAGCCTCAGCTCTAAACTTGGACTCCTAGATTGTTCTTGCATAAACTGGTTTTGCAGCAAAACCCTTCCTTTAAATTTGCCAAGCCAGATCTTCTAAAATAATAGACTCACAAGAATGGATGGAGCCATCTGGGCACAGTGCTACTAAATAGCTATATATGGTGAAATCCAGGTGTCAGTGAAGACAATAGCAAGACTTTATGGTTGGTGGAGTTAGGGTGTCATTGAGAGAAACAAAAAATATTCTTAATCAGTTTGTTACAGTGTAAGTATATTTTAAGCCTAAGCTAATTAAATTGTCCCTTTAAATTTATTTAATAATTACTGCATTAATAGTAACTGCAGGAAAGGGCAAGGAACTGGGAGCATGGGAAAAAAACCCCAGAGTTGACTACATTTAGAAAACAAATCTAGATTCAGCTCTGTTCAGATCTGTTTGTTCAAGACAAAGAAAACAGACAAACAACTTATCACAAGCCTTTTTGTAAGATTTACCATTAAGATTATTCCATTTGCTTTTTCTGAATAACACCATTAAAAAATAAAGCATTATCTCATGGAAACATTCTTAATCTCATTGATCTAAATGCCTTTGAAATTAATTTGTGGACTGCTTTTGTTTCAAATGGACAAACTCAGGTTTACAGAAACTATCACTATGGCTTCATCTTGAAAATGCAGGGGTGAAGGAAGGTGATAAGTAAGACAGGATAGAGCACGCCTCCTCATATAACCAAGCATTTGTTTCATTAGCAGGCACACCCACTGCACTCAAGCGATGTCATGGGATACATCCCTGCATTGTCTCAGGTTTGGATTAGGGCTCCCTCCTTCCTACTTCAGTGCTGTAAACAGGCATGCTTCCAGATTCACCACAGGAGAGAGAAAATCTGCTGCCCCATGTTCCACTTCTGGAGTGCGAAGGGCAGCATAGCATCCTGAGGATTGCTTTCAGGACACCCGATAAAGGATCTGTCTTTCTGGGCTACCCTGGCCATGGCGTCTTAGCATGGTGTTACATTTACACAGGAAAATTTGAAGAACAGTGAAGCTATTTAGCAGTAGTTTGTAGATAACTTCGGCAGACTTCGATGATTAAATGGAAGATAAATTGCCTTTCTGTCACATCTGTTTTCCTCTGAGATAGTCATAGGCAAAACATCTGAGTGTGGTACTGTAAAGAAGGAAAGGCTGAGTACATAGATGTCTTGAACTTCTAGAGCTATTAAGCGGAAATTCCCTACAGTACCAAACTGAGGAGAGAAAAAAGTATTAAAATGAGGTTGAATTAATGTTACAACTAACAAAATTTTAACAATTACTTTTGGTTTTATCTTTTTAAGTGTGTATTTTCCCATGGTAACGTATCTGTTTTCTAATGAATTACTAGAACTAGAACAACTACTAAATGTGCTCGCAGCCAAAAAGACCTGCACTGTAAATGGACAATTCCACAGTCACAAAAGAAGACGTTATAGTATGGCAATCAGAGATATTGGAACCAGAAATATTCTAGTCAAAGGAAACCATACAAAAGGAGACTATCTGAAAGGTTATTTTGAAGATCGTGAAAGGAGCACAGATTGGGACCAGGTTAATTTATTTTTATGTTGTTATAGTATTGGTCACAGAATTTCAGTAATAAAAGTTCAAATTGGTTTGCAAACACTACATTATTTCTGAGGTAAAATTTATTAGTTTCAAAAAGTCATGTAGATACTGATTAAAATATATTTTTATACAGTTATGTTTGTTTAAATATTAATTGCGGGAAGAACTTTATGGATGTTGAATGTGTGGTTAAAGTAGCTGGGAGGGGCTAACAGAATGACTAGTGTTCCATGGAATCAGGTGTTTCTTCAAGATACAGAGGACTGTAGTACTATGGCTTCAATGCTTTCACACATTTATGAGAGATTTCTTGTGCTCTTATGTTGCAGAGCTTCTAGGGCCACTTAAGTGATCTTGTAGACAGAATGAGTGTTCAGTACTAAGGAAAAAAGTAAATTAAGGTTTCTGTGTAAGTTGTTTTTAAAAGGCTTCTGTAAACTGAAGATTGGGCATTTCCAAATGCTTTTAATAGCCATCTATGGAGTCCAGAAGCCTCCTTTAGAAAGTATAGAGTCTATAGAACAGAACTTTAGCTACTACCCAGTATCCTCTTTGAGGGCTTTGAAGGACAGTGGCTCATTGCAGGTGATTTTATCCTTATCCTAAATATTTGAAAATAAATAAATTTTGTTTATCACAATGATTAAGATGGTAACTGACTTCCATCCTTTAGACTGGAAGACATTCCTTAGACAAAAAAGGAAACTTCAAAGTATATACCTTCTATATATTTTGACGTATATATTTGAAATATATACTTCAAAGAATATGTTTCTATTGTTGTCAGTTCTTTACAATTTAAGTTAACTCAGAGACAATGTTTCTTCTCCATTTAGGAGAATAAGTGAAGTGCAATTGACTTTTTCTGTGTGGTCATTTTATTGTGTGGAATTGAGACAAATGGCATCTGGTTAAATGCCATTCTGATAGATATTTATCTGTTTAATTTTATTGCATTTGGAATACAGACTCTATCAATATATTTATTCCTTTCCAGCTGACCACAAGAGAATCATGCTGATCAGCATGATGAGGCATTTAATGGGGTCTCAAAATAATTTTAAATGAAGGTCATTTTAAATGTGTTTCATATTAATTTTAAATTATGAAGGACAGAAATCAGTAGTGATAACTATCTCTACAAGAAGTAAAATTGTTCTCCAGTAATAGAAGAATTTATAATTGAACTTCTGATACTGACTGTAACTCAAAAGATAAGTGTGCAGGGGAGTTATGTGAGGCTTGGGAGTCAAACTGAGCTAAATATTCTGTACAGATGAAAAAAAATCACAAAGAAACATCTGGAGAGAAGAGAATTTCTCTTCTGTATTAATTCCTAGTTTCTTGGGTTTATTCCATTCCTCTACTGTCTAGCTATGTCTATTTTCTTTGACATATCATTCCATTAGAAGGCTTTGTGTTTCAGTGTTGTGTTGATAATTTTGTCTCCTGCTTTCTGCACAAACCTATGATAGCCATTGTGCTCCATTAGTAGATGCTGCTGCATATGAGGCATTGACTCATTTATGGCTTGTGTTTGCTAACTACATTAAGATCTGTAATTTGATTTTTAGATACGAGTTATATTTTGAAACATTATCACAGAGAAAAGGTCACTGCTTTCTTTTTAAGTCATCATTGTCTCTACTGATTTAAAAAATGCATATAAAACAAGTAGCAGATGATCTAATAAGAGCAATAATATTAAGTTCCATTAAACTATCTCACAATATTGTATGTATTAATTTATTATTCCTCATTAAAGAAACATGGATTTTGGAAACAAAATCATCCATCCATCCATCTGTCCATCCATCCATCCATTTTTTCATATGAAAATATGCAAATTCTATTTACTTGTTTCTTCAATATCATCCTCCAGGAGTACACATATAGTTGCTTTACTAATGGAGACTTAGTGCTCTGCCTCTGTATGTTAAAAAGCTTAAAAGGCTAGGTCTTGCAACTGGAAAAGATGCAAGTCCTCATGCCTCAAGTCTTACAAGAACTTTTTACTAAATAAACATTAAGAACTATTTTTTAATGTGTGAGTGGACAGTTTATTTTCCAGATGAGATCTTCCTTTTTCATTTAAAATTCCTGATAATAAAATCACATTAAAATTTAGGTTCACAGTAATCCTGGACCTCATCTTGTCTATCCTACTTCTCAAAACAGGCCAATGTCAAAGTCAGATCAAATTTCACATGGCCGTGTCCAGCTGAATTCTGAATGTCTCCGAAGATGGAGATTCCATAGTCTTTCTGGGAAACCTGTACCAGTGCTTTATTGTCCTTGTTTTGATGGGGTTTTTTTGTGATAGCAAATTGGAATTTTCCCTCCTGCAACTAATACCTATTGACTCTCATCCTTTTGCTGTACACCTCTGAGAAGACTCTGGCTCTATTTTCCCTATAGCCCCATTAGATAGTTGAAGATTTAAGATACCCCCCAAACCTTCTCTTCTCCAAACTGAACAAACTCCGATCCCTCGGCCTCTTCCTTCACATCATGTCCTGCAGTTCCCTAGCCATCTTGGTGGCCTTCCATTGGACTTCCCCCAATTTGCCAATGTCTTTCTTGTACTGCTGGTTATTAAACTGGACATAGTCCAGATGTGTCCTGAGTAGAGGGCGATCATCTTTTTCCACTACCTGTTGGCCATACTCTTGCTAATGCAGCCCAGTATGCACTTAGCCTTCAGTGCCACAAGGGCACACTGGTGACTCATGTTCAAGTTGTCTGTGAGGACCCCAAGGGCTTTTTCTGTAAAGCTACCTTCCAGTCAGTTTTTCCTAGCCTTTACTGATGCATGGGGTTATTCTGTTTGAAGTGCAATAAACTTCTCTTCACTGATCTTCATGAAGATCTTGTCAGCCCATTTCTTTGGCTTGTCAAGATCCCTCTAAATAGCAGCCATGGCCATCAGCATATTGACTACTTGTTCCAGTTGGATTTCATCTGTGAATGCGATACGGTGCACTGTGTTCTGTCACTCAGGTCATTGGTGAAGGCATGAAATAATGTAAGTCCCTGTACTGACCAGTGAGGCATGGTGCTCATAACCAGCCACAAGCTAGACTTCCATCTTGATACCACTTGACGTTCCCAAATTCTAGAGTCAAACCCACTGACTAGAACAGGCAAACTGAAGGTCTTCTCCAATATGGTAGCTCCTGAATTGTCTTCATGCTCTCTTTCTGCTTGGAGGCAGAACAGACTAGATCCAGGTGGCAAGATCACCTGTTATCCTGAAGACTTGAATGTGGTATTTAGAATGAATGTATCAGTGCTCAATTCATTCAGTTTCTTAGTGAGCTACAAGGCATATTTTACTTTACTAATGGATGAACAAAGGCAGGAAGGTATAGATTTTAATTGGGTTATTTAAAAGTAATGATAATTAGAACATTTTTATTTAAATAGTATTTTTTTTTTCCAAAAGAAACCTAAGCTTCAGTGATTAGGAAAAGAATATTTAGGAATCCCTTGATTCTCAGATGCACACTTCATTTAAATGAAAGAAACAAATATTTATTTTTTAATTGAATCACAACCAATCAGATGAGATTAAGAAATGAAGATTATTCCTTTAAGTAAAATAGCATATTTGATCTGGACTTCTTCTTTTTAGAAGTTCTTGCAGAAATTGCCACTAGAACGGTTCTAATGCTAACTGCTCACTAGAAGTTTATCCTGGAGATGAAAAACCAATTCTTCATTAAAATTTTTCAAAATATACATGTTCCCAAGAAAAATTCTTTTTTTCGACAAAGAAACATTTCTAACAAGAACAAAAAGTAGTTGAAACTCTTAAGTAGCTCTAATAATACAATTATTAAGTAATCTTTAGACCAAATTTAGACTACATAACATCTAGTTTGCTGACCTTAAAGTGACGTGCCATTGTTAAAAGAATTAAAAAAAAAAAAAACAATTTAGTTCCATATCTTAGTAAAGATGCAGCACAAGGACAAATTTCAGTACTGCCTTGATACAGGCAGTATCTTACATTAATAGCAATATTATTGCTGTTAATGCAGTCTTATATTAATAGCTAAGAATGTGATTTGTGTTAGCATTAAGATATTTTTGTTAGCACATATGACAATAAAATGTTTAGAGGTATTATTGTGTCAGATCCTCATGACTTTAACAGGCTTCAATAGAAATTGTGCTACTTCATCCCAAAGATTCTGATCTTTCTGAAATATATAGTAGTATCAAGTTTTAACTGGAAAACCAAAAAAGAATTAGAAGTAATTGAAGTAATTAAAGTAATTTAACCAGAAAAGAGTGTATGGAAAACAGGTTTTTTCCAGGCTGTATAACCCTGTGTTCTTCTCAGATTCCATATTTAACCTCAGCATTAAATGCAGGTATATGCAACATATTCAGTAACTGTATATACTTTTCTACATAGGTTTGTTTCTCTGCCAATGAACTTGTGAAGATATTTTTTAAAAACAGTTCTTCCTCCATTTCTAAGGACCACTTCAAGCAAATCAGTCCAGCTATCATTCAGCAACTATTAAGTTGTTCATGTCAACTTCCTAACTCCAAGCAGACAAAGCTTCCACCAACAACTTTGGAAAGTGAGTTATGTTGTTGTCAGTGAAGTATTGTGAAAATTCAGATAAAGGGATGCAGGGGCTTAACTTCTGGAGACATTTTATTCATTAATATATTTAAACCAAAACATGATGAGATTTATGCCCTCTGTAATTTATGCACTCTATAAATTTCATAGCATACATGTCGGATAATAGTACTGTATTGAGAAATGAGGCGATTCAATGGTCTCAATTTTATATTAGAATTCTATTTCAATGTGTAAAGTTTTAAGCTTTTTCTTCATTTCTTAGAGGGCTCCTTGATGTAGGCAGCAGGTGAGCCATGACAGGTCCTTATCAGTGGGTTGCTGGGCAGTAATGACCTATTTTGTGAAATTTCTACCAGGTTTATACTGGAATCATTTCATTGCTCTTACATATAGCCTCAAGGTTATGTTAGTTGGCATTTTATACCATGATGTGGAAAATGCTTGATATAACTAAGTTCTGTGCTAGTTTTAAAATTGTTGCTAGTTTTTCATGTTGTGATATTTTACAGCAGAGAAGCTTTGGGGATACTACTGTGGGAAGAAAAACAACCAGAAAACCAATCACATGGGCAGCAGGACTTGTGTGACAGAGCTGGAACAAGAACTGAGTTAGAGTATAATCAGATTGTTCCCAGTTGCAGTTGTAGCCCTCACATGCCACTGCTTCCAGGGATTTCTGCCCCATCTGTTCTGCTGATTCAACTTCTCCTGTAACCAATCCCTAGTCCACTGTCTTGAAAAAAAACAACTGAATCTGACCTGACCTAAGGCCTTCTTAATCGGCACTTGACACTGGTGAGGCCGCACCTCGAGTACTGTGTTCAGTTTTGGGCCCCTCACTACAGGAAAGACATTGAGGTGCTGGAGCGTGTCCAGAGAAGGGCAACCAAGTTGGTGAGGGGCCTGGAGCACGAGTCTTATGAGAAGCAGCTGAGGGAACTGGGGTTGTTTAGCCCAGAGAAAAGGAGGCTGAGGAGAGACCTTATTGCTGTCTACAACTACCTGAAAGGAGGTTGTAGCGAGGTGGGGTCTCTTTTTCCCAAGTAACAAGCGATAGGATGAGAGGAAATGGCCTCAAGTTGCACCAGGGGAGGTTTAGATTAGATATTAGGAAAAATTTCTTTACTGAAAGGGTTGTCAGGCATTGGAACAGGCTTCCCAGGGAAATGGTGGTGTCACCATCCCTGGAGGTGTTCAAAAAATGGGTAGATGAGGCACTTCAGACATGGTTTAGTGGGCATGGTGGTGTTGGGTTGATGGTTGGACTTGATCTTAAAGGTCTTTTCTAACCTAAACAATTCTATGATTCTATGATTAATGTGTTTCCTGGTTTTGTTTTTACTTTAAACCAGTGATATCTGGGAAGTGGTTACAAACCTAGGTGTTCTGACGTATTACAGGGGACATTAATTTCTGGTGGGGGATTTGAGAGCCAGGAGTGAGCAAAAAGGAATGGGCATCTAACCATAATCATCTGCATTTAGAGCAGCACTTTTAGGCTACAAATCAATGCCTTCAGTACCTTTATCCTAATATCTACGTGGCCAGCTCTAGATGACTAGATCTTTTAGGAGCTCATAAGCCTTCCCCACACACTGCTGGCCAACAATCCTTATGGAACAGCACTTTCCATCTCTAAATTCTGTCTGTACTTTAAGCTACACATGTTAAGCAGCTTGTGGGAATGAGCTGAGCTATCATTCCATGGCGTACAAATTAATTGAACTATGAGTGTGAATTAAAAAACCGTGTTAGATAAGGGCATGGTGGAAACTCATGGACATCCAAGAATGATTATAGGAGAAAGAAACATACAGAATAGGAAGAATCATTATAGCTCCCCAGCAGGCAGCAATCCTTTCTTATGTTATCTCTCTTCTCATTACCTGAACACCTTGCAGACTTTACTGCTTTTATTTTTTCTATGCTGCACACATATGCCCATTTTTCAGATGGGGAATCAAGGGACAAAGAAGGAAAGGAGCTTACCTAGGTCTTATACAAGGTTCATGGCAAATTCACAGTTGAGTGAGATTTGCCCAAGTCTAAGGTCATCAGTCCGGTCAATGACATTTTAGTGATCTCATAAAGGTGAGAGATCTGTGTAGATGAGAAAAGCTGAACTATTCAAACACAGAATGGAATTAACAAGAGCCCTTTCTGCAGCCCTTTCCCTGTGCTTTTTGGCAAAGGAAGGTTTCCATGACCACAGGGACACTTCTACTGGCTTGAGCCAGACAAAGGACTTCATGTTTGACCTATGTGTGACCTAGTGACCCAAGCATAGGCTCATTAATTTTATTCTCAGTTCTATTTTACTGACAGACTGTGCTGGTTTGGCTAAGTCACCAAGGCCTGACCTTCCATAAATATCTACTATACCCTTGTATTTGGATGTGCAGTCTGTGAAATTTACTGTCTGATTTTATGAGGTGCTGAACACTTGCAGTGCTATTGAAGTGTGAAACATTGAGTGACACTTTCAGATATTCTGGCATTAGTTCCTTTATGTCTGTTTCTCATCAGTGTTTTACCTCCATCATAAGACTTTCATGCAGATTAATCAGGATTCATGTTGTGCAAAAGGTCGGAAATGTGAACAGCATGTAACTCTGAAGAATTATAAGAGCAACCTTCCAAAAATCCCAGTAACCTGGGAAAAATAGGTTGGTGGTCCTGATGTAGTAACTAGAGAAGTCTATGTCCACAGCACATTTGTAAACATAATTTGGACCAAAAAGTTTATGCTTAAAATCTAAACTAGATGCCTACATTCATCTGAGGTTTTAAGCCTTGGTTTATTTACTGAATATGATTTGGTTAATAATGTTGTCTGTAAAGATACACAGGTGTGGCATGTGAGGATATAGAATAACAAGCATAAATCTGTTAAGAGAGGAAACAAATGCAGACCAGCATTCACTGTACTTCTCTGCGTATCTCTAATCTGCACAGTCACAGTCTATTTAGCTCTTTAAGGTCTGAAATTCAGAAACATTAGACTGTATTACCTGTAAAGCCTGAAAAAAATGAATGTTTTTAGGCTTCCTATTCTGTCATCTATATCACACATGACTAGAAAAATCTATGTGGCACAATGAATCATTTCTCCTCTGTGTGCTTGTACACAGCGATGGCAAAACATTGCCTCAAAAGCAAATAGAAATACAAATACAAAACAAATACTCAAACACAAATACAAATATTGAATGATTAAAGGTGCCCTTGTTTTGTTTCATTTGTTTTTCCCTACAGAATATGGTTATAGCACTGTTGCTGTTTTACTTATTACTATTGGATCTATGTTTGGTACAACCCTCATTTTATTTAACTCCTGTCAAGAAATCTATACACTCATTTTACAGCTGTTTGTCGGTTTGGCTGTTGGGACCCTTTCTGGAGATGCATTGCTACATCTTATTCCTCAGGTAGGTAATGCACACCTTTGTTTTTAAAATATTGACACATACGCACACGCATGCACACACACACAGAGAAAAGTTTCATTTAAACCTGGCTAATGCTCATCTGCTTAAAAATAAAGCTTTCCATGAAAACTGTGAACTGACTACCCAGCATTCCAATTACATTTGCACTTTGTAGTTCAGAGAGAGATTCCAAGTAGTAAGAAGCAGAAATCAATGAATGATGAATCCAGAGAAAATAAGGTTCCTATCTTCACAAAAACTTTTCAGAAAACCCACAAGTCCTGTGCAAGCCAGGTTTCTAGATATGTATTAAACTCTTTCATGAGACAGATTCTGTTATGCTTTTTAGGAGAAATTTTTCAAAGGTTGTATGAGGCATCCACAGTCCCCCCCACACATTGTTCCAGAGAACCAGGGGCTATCAGCCTAATTAATCCTTCTGCCTAGAACTGTAAGAAAATGAGTTCTATGATTTTTTCCTAAATTAATAAAATAAATTTTAAGCATAGGCTGGCATGTAAAACAGAACCAAATTTTCCATTTCATTTATTTTTGATTGAGTCTCCTCTGATATTACACAACTGTTATGAGTAGACTTCAACTGGTGATTGAATCAGGGCTTCACACCTTCACTTGAGATTCTGGTCAAAATATTCTTCATACTGAATACATCACCTCTGGAAGCAGAACTGGGAGAGTGGTTTAAGGAAGGCAATTCTCAGTGATTGTCAGACAAATGCATTTCTTTAGAAACGCCTTTTGAATGTGAAAGTATTCTCCCTCACCAGTTTTAAGTGATGTATCCAGCAGCCTTTAAAGTGCCCACTTTCAGAGCAAAGAAGGGCTACCATGCTGTGCAGCTGGGGAAAAAATGGAAGCACACCCACCAGCAGAAAGCTTTATGGATTATTTTCAATGTGAAGTTTACATCTGAAGATGATAAAAGTATCTTTTTAGACTTTAAAGACAAATATATTCCAAACAAAATATACACCAAATATAATATATATATATATGTAAAGGGCAATTTCATAAAACTGTCTCTAAAAATAGTTATTTGCACCATTGAGAGATGATGAAGTATAGCAGAGGCTCGTAATAATTAATTTTATCCATCTACTATTCAGCTGATTAGCTCAAAACACAATTTAAATTTGAAAGAGACTGCAAAAGAAAATTTTGAGAATAAATTGAATTAACACATTATGGATTACTGTAGAAAAAAATTAAAAATTTGACATTTTAAATTTTTTTACTTTATGTCTTTCTTTTAGACTCTTGGTTTACATAAACATGAAGCACAAGAGGTAGAACATTTCTATGAGGGGAAAGAATATATTTGGAAACTTTTGGGAATAATTGGAGGAATTCATGGATTTTTTCTCATAGAAAAGTGTTTCTTTCTTTTGGTAACACCACGTGACCAGGTAAAGCTTTGTACAATTTATCCTTTAAAACATCTCTTTTATTTTGAGATTTTAGAGGGCACAAAACGTTAAAATGATTGGAGAAAATAATTATCATTTGTATGAATTAAATGAAGCATTAAAAATTGCTTTCCAAAGTGCTCCTACCAGACTGACCTTCAATTTCTATTTTGCTTTCCTCTGTGGATTTTGTATGCTTCATGAATGTGTTCCATATATTTATAACTCAAGAAGGGAACAGTTAATTGAATGTGTTCCGTAAGCATACTTTCATGACTAGCACTGGAGCAGGTGAAGAGTAGGTATCCATATGAAATAGCAATGCCAGTTGTTTACTCTAGGCTCTGTTTGAGGAGGAAGACATAGATATAAACACACGATATTATCAAGAACAATATCTTAAAATTTCCAAATTGTTTTTGACCCCTATCCCAATAGATTTGAAAATCTAATATGTATGTTGCAGTCAGTAGAACCCAATCTTATATTAATAATATCTCTTTGCTCACTGCCATGCTTACAGTAATTCTATTACTTTATTTCAGTGTGGCTGTTGCCTGAAAATATGATTATGCACAAGGATATAATGTAACACAAAGTGTGATGGCTCATTAAGTTTCTCAGCATGGGAGGCTATCTTAATGTCACTTAAGAAGGCTAAGCCTTTGCTTGTTCTGTTTTACAGAGAATGTTTAATGACTGGCCTGATTTAGATACGTAGCAATGAGTCCTTATTCCCACTATCTTTGAGTCAGCCATAAGAATATTATGTGAGATTAATAGAATGAGAATATTTTGATGATGGTGATGTTTTGTTTGTTTGGTAAAAAGTAGTCATTTTTGTTACTTATTTGGAGAGAAGGGCTTTATCATCATCCCACAAATTTTTAAACTTGTTCTACTGAGAACTACATGAATTCTCAAAGTTAATTTTTATATCAATTTCAGCTTCAAATTTTAATCTTCAGTTTTAAAACAAAATATGATTTATCTGATTCACTTTTCAGGGTTTTTTTTTAACCAAATAAGCATTAGGAAATGTTGATGCCAGCCAACAATCTTTTTCAATAGGCTTTGTTTTGAAAAAAATAATTCTTACAAATGCTAAACTTTCACAAAAGGCTGAGAAAGACTGCACCTGTGTTCATTGGGTTTCAGAACTAATCGCAAAGCATCTTCATTCAGCAGGGCCTTTCTTTAGTTAATGGGCACTGGGGACATTCCCATGATATTCCAGTGGAATCTGAATTAAATGAACATTCAGGCAGAGGCAAATCTACTTCAACCATACAGTTGGTAGGTTACCAATATGACGTACTTCCCTGATTTTATATCCTTCTTTCTCTGTTCCTCAAAAAAATGAACCAAATTAATGTAATAAATCAGTATTATTTTACAATCTTTATTGATTTGTCCTTTATTACATGACATGATTGTCAGGAATCTCTGTATTTTGAAGTTTATAATGAGCTTTTACAGAGATTTCAAAAACAGATTTTTACAATAACTTTTCTTAAGTGTGTATCAGATTGGTATAACAGTATACTTCCTGTACCACCTTTTGTTGATAAAATTCTTGAAAATTTTCCTCCTCCCTCCTTTTTAAAAATTTATCCTATGTAAGGGTAGACTGTCCCATGGGAAAAACTTCAGGATGTTCTGCAGTGAGAGTTAAGTGCATAATTAGTGAACAGATGAAATCTTGGACTGTTCTTGGGCATTTTTCTACAGATTTGAATAGTAACATAAACAAGCTGGATATCTGGGAATGGTACTTACCTATAAGAAGTTACATAATTTTCTATTGCTCTGTGGAGGGTATCCAGACAGATATATCTTTGCAAACTAAATTGACTCATACCTTTTAACCTGTTTTCTCTTTTTCCAACAAATCTCTTCAGTTTATATGTAGTATCTAGATACATAGGTTCCTGGTTATTTAAATCAGAATCTCCAGAGATCTTCTGTAATGCGAACTCCATTTTACTAAAGCAGTTGTGATGGGTAAGAGCCTCATGAGCCACTGCTAATCTCTCAAACACACTTGGGAAACTCTCGATTAAATGCAGAGCAAACAGACAAGTGAAGAATGTTTACTAATTTGTGAGCAACGTCATAGCTTCCTGTTTATGAAAGTGAACGACCCTGTCATTCCTCACAGCTGCAAGATCCCCCTAAAGTTATGTATAGAACACATGAACTAGCCTGGCTTAGCTAGTTTGTATAAGAGCAGCCAATTTTTCAGAATCATGTGAGTAATAGTAAGACAAACACTGGTTGACTAAGAAAAGCTTATAAATCCTTCAGGTCACTGATTAGTCTTGCAGTTTTGACTCAGAGTTCAAAGAAGTGGCATGTGAATAAATATTATAAGAGAAGAGGAACAATTACTGGAATTCATATGATTGGCTGCAATCATGGGAATTAAAGGCTTTTCTTTTTCCTTTAAAATGTAGAATTCAAAACCAAACCCTTTCCCTTCCCTCCTCATGCTTCTACAGCACATATCCCACATCACAACCAAGCTAATACCAGCCAAGAAACATATCCTGTTTTGCAGCCAGTACACATCTCTGCTATAGTTTTTGGAGTGGTGGCTGCTGTCCCTGACAAAGCACTCTTTCGTGCTGCTGTTGACTCTTCACTGGCTGCCATAATACCTTTGATATGCTTTTGGGGCCAAAAAAAGAAAAGATAGTGATTATAAATTCAGTTTTTCTAGTTTCAAAGAAACAAGGTTTTTGGCTTATCTCACCCTTGCACAAATTTCTAATTTCTCTCATCAGAAAGAAAAGCCCCAGAGAGGTAGGGGAAGAGAGATATTCCTCATATTCTCCCTTCTCTTCCCACAGTTGCAGTTTCTGTTAATTAAAGATTAGGGCTGACACATCAAATTAACTCTCTAGGATAAGGACAAAGATACTGTCTCTTTCTTCAATTGAAATAAGGGTAAATTTCACTCATTGCAGTGGAGTGTACTCATGTGCTGCTATGCCCAGCCGGTGATGCCTGATGCCAAGACAAAGCCCTAACTAAAGGCCTAGGGGCAAGGCACTGGAGCCTGTACCACCCCGAAGAAAAAAAACCTATATTTTGAAAGGCTGTGAAACCTACCTATGACCATCTTTTTTAGTCTTGTGTTTTCACAGAGTAACTGTGAAGAACATGAACTCCAAAGGGACTCTGGTGTCTACCCATTTTTCCTTGGAAATCCTACAGACACCCTATCCAGCAGGAAACTACAATCATCCGGTCATAGCAAAATCAAAAGATACAATTTGAATTATAATGTTCTTTTTAGTTCTACATTTGGCTCAGATTTTTGTGTATTCAAGCAGAAACATGATTTTCTTGGGTTACAACAGTGCTTATGAATGTCTTTCTTCCTACCTGAATTAGACTGTAACCTTTTCTGGGCAGGGGAGATTTCTTTTTTTGTGTTTCTGCAGTACCAATCACACTGCCAGTGCTCAATAAATGATTCTAATGATATCTATGCAAATAACAGCAATTATCTTTAATTCAAAAAGCTTGAACTTATTTTCCTGTATTTATAGCAACAGCTGGAAGAGCCCTTTAACACTGATCTATTATCTTTGCTTTTAACTAGAGAAGCCCAGAAGATTCTGAGCCTGCTGAAGTTCCTCCAGAGAGTAAGGCAATCAGCAAAAAAAGTTAGTATCAATAAAAAGACTAGACAAGTAACAGGAAAAGCCTTCAGACCTAAGATGGAATTGAAAGTGTGAAGCTGGCTTGGCTCTGCGCTTGCTATGTGCTACATCACCACATCTGATGGTGCTTGGCTACATAATTTAATCTCTGCTTAAAGACCTTTTCAGCTGCCAACCCTGTAATTGTGAAGTTCATTAATCTTATACTGTCCATGCTTTAGTGTTTGTTTACTCACTGTTGCAAACCGTTTTTCTAAAGCCTTTGCTTAAAGGGAAATATTCAAAATTTAACATAAAACAGATTTTTATAATTGTAAACTTTGCTTGGGCTTTTATTTCTGGAGGTAGTGAAATGGTTGTTTTGTTGGCTCACTATACTAATATAATTCTGCTTCCTTCTGCTCTTACATGGTAAAGCAATAACCTCTTTAAACCAGTAATGATTTATTACATGTATGGAATTACGGGCTTTCAGTTTTAGGATAATCATCTGTTTTCTTCAGAGAGCTTCAGAGTAACTCCTGTCTTTTCTGCTTTGTTGCTGCTTACTCCAAAAAGTGGGAACATAGAGCATAAACCAAACTTTGCCTTTGACTGTACTTGTGTGACCTTTGTGAATTTAGTAGAGTTGTAGTTATTCAACTGAGAGAATAACATTTGAATTGAAATCTGTTTATTTACTATGATCAACTCCCCTTTATTTTCTGATCTCAGATCTCAGGTCATCAGTTTGATTCATTTAACAATTTCATTATCTTCTTCTAGGTTTTTAATATTCTTCTCTGTTCTTGTGAACTTAATTTCCATTTCTGAGGCATTTGAAATCTGGATTTCCATTTCTTCAGTCTCACGTATCCAGCAGTACACAATTCAGTGCCAGTTTCAGTGTGACTATCTAGTCCATCTCTAGGTGTTTCCATTCTGTTCAATCATCACTACCTGCTAAGCACAAACAAATTTCTAGTGATGTCAATGTTATTTGTTACAAATAACTAAATTTGGTGTAGAACTAAATTTGGGAGAGTTTCTCAGTAACGTTCTTTGTTTGGTTCCATTTTTTCCTCATACCTCAGTTTTACCTCTATATTAGAAATCAGTAAGGGAAACCATAGTAGGGAAGGGAGGTTGTTTTGGTTTAGGGTTTTTTTGAGAATACATATTTTCAAAAGTTTCTGTTGTTAGAGTTCTTATGAATAGCTAGATGCATAAACATACCTGGGTACCTTGATGCTGGGCTAAACTTCTAGGTGTTTTTTTTCCCCAAAATGGAATGGAATCTGCACCTCTAAGACAGAAGCCTGACAGCTCCAGAAATGCCAGACTTCACTGTAAACGCATGTCAAGTAGGTCTGCGAGAGGAGTCAGTCACCTTAGATAGTCAATGAGTAACTCAGAAAGCAAGAAGCTACTGGAGTAAAAAGATGTCTCATTGGCCTTCTCATTTATCCACACTTATTCTATCAATATCTGAACAGATGAAACAGTAGCATTTTATATTTGGTATACTCAGTGAGACTTTACATTAACCAGAAATATTTTTGCTGTATGAGTAATGAAAACATTGGGGAAAAGTTCTATTTATGGATAAATGTTTGCTTTAAACTCTTATTCAAAGCTTAAAATGTGTGATCTATGATCGGAGTCCTGCACCCATTAGCTTTATGAAAATTATGGTGTAGAATCCCCTATTTAAGCAGAGAAAATTATCAAAAGTAAATGTAGGATTGTTTAAGAAGAGGCTTTGTAGAAAGATAGGATAATAAGTTAATAGTTACTATTGCAGCAATATAATGCCGTGAGATAATTGCTAGTAACAAAGTTGCTTTAAAATAGGCTGAAAGTAAATTAAGATAAAGATTCAGATTTGTTTATATATGCATCTTCTTAACTTTCAGTCAAATAAGTTCACAAAGCTTACATTTGAAATTGCTCCATAATGTTAACCTGATCCCTATTATAGACAGCACGCTGGAGTGAGTTCCAGTAACCATGGTATATCTTTTTCAACAATCAGATACTTGAATAAAACAGACTAATAGTATCTCAGGGCAGGCCATGATTTCATCCTCACCAGTGCTTATTACAAATCACAAACTTAATGTAATGCAGCAATCTATTATTTCTATGTAATTCATGCTCTGCACTATTGATTATAAACTGCCCATAGTGTTTAGAAAGAACTGTGCAAACTGGGGACATCCACGTCTGGCTCTGTAAGCTGGCAGGAAAATCTAACAAGCCTGCCAATTTTTCTGAACCCGCAGAGCTCCCAGGCAACTAGGGAGGATTTTCTGAATACAGTTGTTAGGCTTTTATGTGCTGTGTGTTTTTTTTTATAATAGTCTGAAGACTGCAGTTCTAGCCAGTTTCTGTAAGAAAAACATCTCCCCCATCACTATAAAATGGTCATCTCTGGAAAAACATTACTGAAGTGAAACCTTGTAATAACTATATTCAGACAGTTCTGTGCAGCTCCATGTTAGCTCCTTAGACTGTCATATTATGTCTATTTGGGGCCAAAAAAGTCAGGAAAATACCTGATGTTTAGGGCCCAAATCATGACCCTGCTTCTTCAGGCATAAAAGCAACCCTTTGCAAAGTGTTCTGTCCATATTGTGTAGAGGGAAGATGGATGAATTTCCTGAAAGGCATTAGAATATCCTGCTTGTAAGATTGTGGATAAAATGGATGGAACAAAGTACAGCATAGAGGAGCCAATTATATATTGCTAAGCCTAGACATTGAGCCTATGTATCTATGAAGAATTAAAAACCCTCTCCATTAATCCATTCAGCGTGCTGCATGGCTGTCTGGGTTACAGGCTGGATGGAGAGACTGGCCCTAATTCCCTAGCTTGATTTCAGTACTTTTATAACTAGTAGCACCTTTCCTCTCATGTCAGAGGCCTGATCATGAACATCCAATGTACTGTTCCACACTAAAGCAAGGTCACAGAACAATATGGGAAAGAGAAATAGCCATCTGCATCCATGAGTGATGCTACAGACAGGGGTACTATGAGCATAACAGCCATTAATTGATTGGAACAAAAGTTGGAAATGAGCATGCTGTAATGCTGTACTAATAATGATATTCTGGGGCTTGTTGCCTTTCATCTCTGTCTTTCACTGTGATGCAATCTCATAAAAAACAGACACTGAAAATATTACTCAGTAGCAACATGCTTTACAGTATTACAGTGATCAGCTGCATGAGACCAAGTATTCATCTTCATTATAGCTGTGCAATTCCATGAAAAACTCCCACCTTTTAAGGAAAAAAAAAAATCTAGAATGCAAGAAAACTTGTGTGAATTTCAGTGACCAAGGAAAGATTAATGGAAACCTTTAGGACATATCATGAGACTGGAGTCAAACCAAAGTCTAAGTTTTTGTCTAGTAGTTGACCCAGTAAAAATAAAGAAGCTACTTCCTGGTATTTCCAACTCTGATTTATTCTACAACGTACTTTTTCATTTCAAGTGTATTGAAAGAAGTATAATAACAAGGACAAAACAGATAAACACTGTTGTCCTCTGATTATTATGACTTTTCATAATGGTGTATGTGAAAAACCCCAAATAATTTGTAACATAGCAAAAATTACAGCATCTGTTTTTGTTAAAACTTCCAGGCTTTTTTGTTATTTGCTTGTTTGTTTGTTTTTTCCTAGGTAAGAAAATTAGCTTGTTAGCAATAATGGTTCTGGTGGGTGACAGTCTTCACAATTTTGCTGATGGCTTGGTAATAGGAGCAGCATTCTCGTCCTCAACAGAAACAGGTGTGACAACGACTATTGCTATTTTATGCCATGAAATTCCTCATGAAATGGGTAAGAAATATATATGTGTATTTTTCCTGATTGGCTTTGTAGTTCCAGGTTTCCCAAATAATTCTTCCCTGTATGACATTAGTGGAAATTCTTCTTACTTATAGCATCATGAACTATAACATTAATGTGTGAGATGGATATATAAAGAGGCTGTTTTCTTCTCTTTCCCCTTCATGAAAAGGAGAGGAGGCTTCTGCCCTCATTATTGGATGCCATCCCATCTCACTTTCTCCAAATGTAAATACCATCAGGTCAAGAGTTATTCTCATGTGTACAGACACAAAAAAATAGTAAGCTGTGGGCAGGAGCCATGTGTGCACAATGGGCATGCCTGACACAACGGGCTATCCAAGAGTTTTAACATGCAGCAAAGCCATTTAACAATGTATTCCTCATGCCACCCTCATTCCTGCTGCTGATCAAGAATAACAAGATAATAAAAGAAGATATATGACCCATTTTACTAGTGGACAGGACAGGAAGATCATTCTATTGAATATTGCCCTCAATTATCTCCTTGTGGTAAATCTTTCAGTGTGGCTGAAGTTGTTCCTGACATTGTGCTGATGAACATATATAAGTTGGCAAGTTTGAGATGAGAACTGCAGATTCTCATTTCTGTTCTTAAATGACTGAAGATTTCATGTGCTGTCTATGTAGAAAACTTCTCTAAACAAAAAGGTGGGATGGGGAATTGCTGTAAAACTGGTAACTCTTGTTTGTATAGCAAAGAAATTACTAAAATACTGAACCATTAACTCCAAAGACAGACCTTGTTAATTCTAGGGAATTAGTGCCTCAGTGTCAAAGTAGCATTTCTATGCTCACAGAGAAGAATTTTTAAAATCTTTTACTTTGGACCCATTGTGAAATTGTTTATTTTAGAAGAAAAACCTGTGATGGGATTCTGATGTACAACTTACCGAAGTTAATTAGGTCTGAAATCCGTGGAATTAAACTCAAACTGGAATCAGACTGGCATAGGTTTTTCTGACTTGCAGCACCTGTAAAACACTCAAAGACCATGCTGCAAATATACTCACATGGTTTGAACTGGCAAGTTCCCAGTCGAAAAAGATTTAGAAACTGTGGGAAAGCATGTGACTTCACTTTTGCATGTATCCAAGTTGGAAATGTCACAGAACATCGAGAACTAACAGAAGGCCACTCCTGTATACTGTATGCTATCTTTAGGAACAGCTAAACAAATACAAGTCAATATGGGCTTTTTGTTTTTGTTTTTTTCACAGACGATGGGTTTATAACTAATTCTACAGAAATCTAAGGACAGTCCTCCATCATTCACTATCTTTGTGCATATCTTAATTATTTTCTTTCATGTGTTATTACCGAGAGTCTTACAAATATATTTATCAGCTAAGTAATAAGTTTTCTGTCTTTTTCTCTATGCAGGAGATTTTGCTGTGCTGCTGAGTACAGGACTCCCCACGAAGATTGCAATTTTGATGAATTTTATAAGCGCACTAACAGCATTCTTAGGACTTTATATTGGCCTTTCTGTATCAACTGACCCATGCATTCAAAACTGGATTTTTACTGTTACAGCTGGAATGTTCTTGTATTTATCTTTAGCAGAAATGGTGAGAACTTCAGTCTATTGTTATATTTTCCTTTTAACACAGCCACATCACAGATGAATGTCAAACAAATGCAGGTGAATGAACTTGGAAGGAAAAACAGTTCATAGGCTTCTTGGGAAAAGCATGTTGTCTTCCCTGTGTGTGCACAGTGCTTAGAACTATAGTCTGTTTTGGTTTCATGTCACCCTCATGCTAGGTGTAATTAGCAATACAAAGGTGAAATAAAGGCCATTAAAAGGGTAATATATGAGAAAGGCATAAAGGACTTTTAAAGGGGGAGAGGTAAACAATATCTTTTTTAGGCCTGATAGAGTTACTTAGTACAACATAAAGAAACATTTGAACCTGCAGGGGTTTTTAAAATCTTGAAGAGGTTGGTTACTTTTTTCTTTTTCCTGCCCTTTTCTTTATATATTTTTCATCCATTGTTTCAACATGAATTTGCTGTTTCTGAACTAAAATGCAAGATGCTTATCCTGTGCTCTTTCTGGCCAGCCTTTCTATCTCAGAGAGGTTTGGATGAGCTCCTAAGCAATTAAAAACCCATCAGATCACCTCAACTTTTTTTGTATTTGCCCAACATTTTTCACACTCCCAGTTCCATAGCAATGATCTGACTATAGAAAAAATAAAGTGTGAAGATATACGGTAGGAGGAAGGTCTAAGGACTGTGGAAGAATGTGGTGGAATCATAACTCATGCAAGATGCCTCAGGCCACATAATTTATTGAAGAGATGGCTAACTGTTACACTTGTAACAATGCAGAACTTAATTACCTTGCCAGCTTTGTCACATGGCTCTTCAACTATCGTGTGTTACAGTAAAGTTGCTTGCAAGCTTCTGAACAAAGATGGAATATTTTGAGTGATTAGATCAAGAGGGGGAAAAAAAGAGGTCTGTCTCTTCACAAATTATTACTGTGTTTTTCCCAAGCCTGTCTGTCTCCCTGTTGTGTTCAGTACCACCCCCCACCTCATGCCTGAGATATCATTTACCAGTTTCAAGCATAATACCTTAAATCTGATATGCCATGCCACTATTATAACCTATGTAAAAATCTACTTGTAATAATTGACCTTAGAACTTGGGTGTATTTTAGTCTATTTTTGCTACTGTAACAAAAGTAAAGTGAATATAAAGTGCTTCTAAGAGCTTATGAGGGAACTGCCTAAGGATTGTGGGTGTGTCAACAGTACTGGCTGAGGTGGTAAATAACAGACAGGAACACTGTGTACCAAGTTGCATCTTGTTCTGACACAGAGAAATTTGGAAGTGAGGCTGCCTACCTACTCAATAGGCATGGTTTTACTAATGTGGCTAGGAATGATTTAGGCATATTTTTCCTTCAGTGTAGGATTGGCATCCATCAGGGATCCACAAGCTCCTAGAACAACACCATGTTTTTCCCTGAGTCTTCAAAGCAATGTGCCAGCTGTAAATCCCAAGAGATGACATAGTTCCAGGCAGAGACAGGGACATGTTTTCCCTTGTCCTCAGCTTGTCACCATAATCTTGTTCTTGATGTGAAGAGGAGAAAGAAGGGAGAGAGAGGGAAGGATCTTATTTCTCTCACCTCCCTTTTATTAATAAGATTCCAATCCTATTGCCTTTCTCTGCATTTTGTCAAAAGAACTGCCATTGGGTTGCTCACCTATGTTCATCTGAAGTGCAAGTGTTGAATATCACGGGGATTATTTTATTTAAAAATATATTCCTGTAGCACTGCAGGAATCTATAGATCTGAAGAGTTTCATATGTTTGTACAGTACCTCTCAAAAGAAAATCAGCCATGCTTTATGTATTTTTCAACTTTCTGCACAGAAATAACATCTATTCTCTGCTGCTTTTCCATCTACAAACAGCAGTCATCAGTGTTCCTGCCAATGGTGTACAAATACTTAATGATGTACAAAGCTTAACTAGAATTTTCAGTATTTGTTTTATGGGCTTTCACATATTCATGTGCTTGTCAGAGCAGCAGTTAAATAAGAAAGCAGCAGTTAAATAAAACTGAACAGCCTCACTGGTTTCTCCACTGAGGAACGCTGAGAGGTGTGAGGTGGAGGTTCATTGACAGGACAGCACTGTGAGACTGCTGCTGCAGTCAAGGTTACACAGAACTACTTCTGTGGCTAATTAAAGATTATTCATTTCTACAAATGGCATTCTAGCTCCACTAACAAACAGGGTAGACTAATCATTTTAGACATTTGAGGAAAAGGACAAAAGATAAACATATTTATATCTTTCATCATTTTTCACGAAGGAATTCTGCAAAACTTCATCTTCCCAGTAATTGGGGAAGGCGGAAGGGAGGAGTATTGAGTCTTGCAAATGTGTGTGCAGAGGTGTAATATTGCAACGTAAATTGTTTGTTGCTTCAAGATATGCATGTGAATAAACACCTGTAATATTGTGGGTTTAGTTGTTGTTTAACCAAAATTAAATCCCCTGAAAAACAGCTTCTTATGAGTAGTATAGTGAGATTTTTTTGTCCTTGATATCTGTTTAGACGTCATAAGTATAATCATAACTTTGCACTATTTCCAAAGATCTTTTAATTAATAACACACCTTTTCTTTAACATACCTGTAACCTGAATTGAAACTTGAGACACCAATATATGGAATGGAACAGACTAACTCCTAGTGAATTGCTTCTTTGACAAAATATGTCCCCTTTTCCTCTTGGGAAACAAACCTGAAAATCTTGTATCAACCTCTTAAATGAGTATCTATGAAGTAATCATTATGGATAAATATTTATGAAATCACATGCATTGTATTAAACCCCAAGCACTGGGACGTAATTTCTGAGTGATTGTACAGATCATATTGGTTTATATGGTTCCTGACCAGAAAGACTTAACTGTCTAATTTGAAAGGAGGGAGACAGAAGCAAGAAAGACAATAAAGATATCAAGTAGTAGGAGCTAACCGACCACTCCCTGAGGCAACTAACTGACGTTTTCTCTGACTAACCTTAAAAATCTTTTTGATTTTGGAGTTAAATCAGTATTTTTAAAGTGACTTATCGGGCCGTTACAGCACAGCAGTGATGTCATATATGCCCCAGCTTGGTAGAACTCTTGTTTAGCCAGCACATGGTTGAGAGGCCCTCATGCCTTCTTTCAGCATGCTGCTTCCTAATTCTTCATATCTTCTGTGTGCTGATGATAACATGAGCTGGAGTGGGAATAGAGTAGTCCCTTGATAAACAGTAACTCTTTTGCCTCCAACAGACTTCAAGAATTAGTAACTGTGATGGCATCCAACAGCTTGGATATGGTCCTATCTTCCCTTAATTTGTGAGGTGGTTTGCATCTGCCAGTTGAATAGGCTTATGCTTCCTAAACAATAAGCTTTTCTCTGCTGTACCGCACACATTTGTGTTCAGAGAGAGTCGGGGAACCATAGCTGATACTGTGTCAGCAATCAGCTTTTATTTTCAGAGATAAGCAGGGATGTCACATTAGGTAAGGCTATAGAAATGGTCTGTGCACTTGATAACCTTCACATAGGTTAGGTGGAGGGAGGAGACATCTGCATTGGACATAGGAAGGATACTACCTGCTCAGAATTCCTTTTTTAAAACTTTCTTAGGAACCTACTGTGGATGTGTGTAACTCGTAAATTGGCACTGACAGCGATAAGAGGAAAAACTAGCTTTTGCAGTGGGAAGGTAAAAAGGTTGCTATTTAGAGAACTTGTTCACCCAGGCACTGGTGAAGAGGACAAAATAGATTGATTATAAGGATAAATAAGAAAGGCCAAAGGTCTAGGCTGGAACCCCGAATTCAAGCCTAGGTCTTAATTAACAGTTTTTACTTAGTTACACAACAAAAAACACATGCTCCAAACACATACAAGCTGTCAGTTCAGATTTTGATTTATGTCAGAACTTTGAGGTGTTTACATTTGCTTTAGATTAAAAGTTGCTGATGATCCTTAAATACAAATTAAATATAACTACATGAGTTTCTAAGATGCAGATTTGTACGTAATTTAAACCACTGCCTAGTTGTTACAGAGACCCAGGATGTTTGGGTTTACCTGTTATTTTTATGCAAATCTTTAAAGTGGAGGCAGATTTTTCACTATAGTTTTGTTTTGGGCCCATGCCAACTTCCAGAGAAAGAAGAGTGCAGAAGAAGCAGACCCAGAGACCCCCCTCTGACAGAGGGAAGGACAAGCATAGCAAATAGGTGTAAACATACCGTTAGCCTCCTTGGTCAGCACCACTCCACTGTCTCCCAGCGGCTGATGCTGTTACAGCTCCTGTGAAGAGGCTCTAAAGAGCAGAGGAATTAAGTAGCTTCATTCAAGCACAGGCTGTGAATGGAGCAGGAAGGGATGATGGGAGAGTGCCAGGACCACTCACTCTTGTTTTGAAGTTCACAACAAATAGACAAAAAAACCCCAACCAAAACCAAAGGTCAATATAAGGCCATTGCTCTATATTTATTTCCAAAGTTGATGTGAAAGTATCACCAGTCATTAGTGTCTCCCCTGGTGTCCATAATACGTAAAGCATAAATACTAAGAGAGTCAGAGCCTGAGGCATCATTTTCACAGGCTCTGTTGAGACATACATTTTGTTTAAAACTTTGATAAAAGAGACCATGTAGGGTGGAAGGTCAACGTTAAGGAGCTTTTAATATGATTATAAACAGCTGCTGCTCCTTTACTTGATTGAAAACTCACAGAGAAAAATATTAGATGAAATTTTTTCAAGCATGTTTAAAAAATCCTGTTTTCTACTTGTATGTTTACTAAAGCCCAAGTAAATAGGAGTGTTGCCAGTGATTTCACTAAGAGCAGGATTGACCCTATATATAGTACTGAAACAAAAAAAGTCAAACTAGTTTATTCCCACAAAAGGGAATCACTAATTTTACTAAATAAGCATTTCCTTACAGACAGCTGTATAAAATTACTAAAAACTATTGAGAAGTTAACAAATTTTGGAATCTCATTTATAATTCTTGTTGGTGCTAGTAAAAGAACCGAAATGGGTAGAATTTAATTAATTTAAATATTTCACTGTCAAGATCAGTGTTGTTACAATGTACAGAACATGCTACAGATTAATAGCTATATTCAGAAACTCAGTATTTTGAAAGTTTTTTTTAATGAAGTTTGCCTTGTTTTCCCATAAGACTTTTTTTCCCAGAGATGAATATATCTGGCTCTCATTCTGGTGTCTTATTCTTTTTTTAGCTTCCTGAAATGACTCATATTCAGACACGGCGACCCTGGTTGATGTTTCTCCTACAGAACCTTGGATTACTATTAGGCTGGCTTTGCCTCTTACTTTTGGCTATATATGAACAGAAAATTAAAATTTAAGTTTTCTGTTGGAAATCTTGAAGTACCACTTATGACAGTGGATAGCATTATTCACAATTTTGTCATGTCTGCTATAGTGATATATAAATTAAATTGCTGGGATTTTTATATCTGAACAGTAGATAACCATTTCACTTTATTAACTTATTGTTCAGATTTTGTAATTTTTTTTGTAAACATGAATGTTTAGAATTATGTTTTATTTGTTACTGAGTTTACCAGATCCCATGCACAAACTCACAGGAGCTTTTGATTAGTTTTTACTGAGACTGTTCTAGTTGAATGCTCTAAGTGATCTCTGACAGTCTGACTGAAGAAAAGAATAAAACACTTTTATATGCAATAATTAAAGTCGACTAACCATAGTTGAATAATTTGAAGCAGAAATGTTTTTTGCCTCTTAGTACAAATAACAAATGTATTTCTATAAAACTAAAAAATATAGCAAAACTAAACTGTTAAATGGCATACAGCAATCTCATAATATCTGCACTATCTATCTACTTTGTCAACATAAAGATCCTCAGTAGTCGTATCTTACTGGTCCACTGTGGCAGGTAAAAAATGACAAGTGTAAATGTTGAAGCTTATGACCTAGAAGTCTGAGAATGCCCTTTTCTGACTGTAATGTAGTTTCTCATACATGTGATGGACTCTGTGACAGTTCATTGGACTATAGTAACTGCCAGAGTTACTGCCTTCTGCATTATCCCACCTCTGATGATTGCTCATAGCAAATGCTTATGAAGGATTATAAGAAATATGTTTAAAGTGGTTTCCCTGATATCCCTTCCAGGCTCCTCAAATCAAGGGATTCCTTGAGCCAGATGTTGCTTCTGAGCCACCATGTTTAATAAACACCAATAGCGCCTTCCCATCAGCAATTAGCTTATTCATACATAAGTGATGTCCTATGTGGAAAGAGCTTTTTCAGTTGTCTAAAGCGCATGTAGCACGTAGAGCCTCACGGCAACTCCTTCTATCCTTAGTGATTTTTGTGTAATTAGTCCTCTTGATTTCAAGGAAATTCTGCATAAGCTGAGATGACTCATTTAATTTAGTATTGCAGGATCAAACCTGAAACAAATGTACAAATTCTGCCCTGATTCTGAGGTGCTGAGCAACTTCCAGGAGGTACTGAGCAACACTCAGCTTTGCAATTTCTGCTACTTACGCTATCAATTTTTGGTGTAAGGACTCCCCCCCTACCTAATTTATATTTTTTATGAGAATTGAGATGCATTCTTTCTCCCTCCTCTGATAAACTGTGGAAATAGGGAGAGCAAGTTACAGAACAAACATATATTCTTTATGCAGAAAGTGAATGTTTTCTTTTCCTTGTCTTAACTCAAGCTTGAAATATGGCTACATTATGACATGATATGACCGTCTCACAATGTGTCCTGTGTTTATTTGACAGCTCCTAGTGAAGGTACAATTATTCTCATATTACAAAGGGGAACAGCATCTACTCTCCTAGAGTAGACTGTCAGAACTCTCAGTTTTCAAAGGCTTCATGGGCACCATACTACCTTATCAACAAAATGTAAAGTGAAAATAATTCTGAATTTCATTGTTTATAACAGCACAGATTCATGGGCTTGTGAACCCCTAGACATCCACAGACTTACCGTTGGGAAAAACACTTAAAGATCATTTTAAAGGTAGATATGCGCTCATTTTCAGTGCCTGTTAGTTATGAGAATCTGTAGCAAATACCCCAATGCACATCTAAATGTACCTTCAGCCATTTACATACCTTCTAAAACCTTGTCCCAAACAATTTATCGAAGGTCACATAGGAAGTCTCTATCTGACTAGGGAAAGGAACTGAGCTGTTTTAAGCCCCAAAGTAAAATCCTCGATTGTTTTATTTATGTGTGCAAATATTATGACTGCTTTTTCTGTTGATTTAACTTTGAAAGATGAGCTGAGATGCCATGACTGATGCTTCTCTTTTCAAAGTTTACATTTTTCAGGAGTATGTACTTGCTTTTAGTAAGGTAAGATTTTTTTAAAAGTGGTTTCCCAGTATTTCATCTGTTTGTATTGGCACAGAGTCACTCCATGACCTTCAGCTGTGACAGTCAATTCAAGCAATAGCAGGACACCACTGGACGTAAGCAAAATCTATTCTTGTATCAGATGGTACAAATGAATATTGGAAACATTTGTTATTTCAAAGAGAAGAGCTAACATAGTTTGAATGTTTATGTATGCATAATGTTCACTACCACAGAAAACAAGATTACCAATATGATCATGTTTTGGCAATGTTATTGTATGCTGAAGTATTTTTCTACTATTTATTAACGTGTCTGAAAGAGGGCAAGTATTTCTGGCAGTGTGTTACATTAAAGTTGCATATGAGCATAGGTTCACATCCTGACATGATCTGTGAACATATTGTATCTGCATCTGTTCAGAAAATGCCATCTTTTGGCTATATATATTTATCAGGTTTCTTCATCACATTTAACAGCCAATTATATTTGTACAGCTTCCACCGCAGGCACAAATGTGTTGATCAGAATGCCAGTTAGTCCTTATTTCTGCCACAGAACTCATGTGCTTTTGTGGTATTTGTCAGCAAGTGAGCAGTTCAGTCACCATTTTGCCTTGGTGTCAAGTCTGAACACCTGAAGTCTCGTTACCGTACGGAAGTTTGAATTCCTATGGCACTTGTGAGTGCCTCTGCTGTAATTCTCTTGACATTAGTGTCTTTAAAAAGATACTGAAGGTGGAGTATTACCACACATAAAACAAGACTAGACTGTGTATTAGGAACAATGCATCATACAGAGGGGTGGAAACTGTTCCTATAGGTCATGGAATTAGAAAAGTACATCAGTTTAAACCCAGAGAGATCAACCTACAGGATTCATCTATTTTGTCAATGTTCTCTGAGAATCCCAAGAAAAAGGGTAGAAGAATATGGTACTGTGTCCTTACAAAGGAGAAGGTGGTGCATAATGCATTCTTATGGTGCATTCTCTTTTGTTTGTTTTAAATTCTGTAGAGTTTATTCATACAGATTCAAACAAGACTCTATTTAAAGCCACGTATTTCTTTGTGTTCCTCTAAACCTAACAGACAGAGAGCATAATATGCCAATATTTTCATTGAGTCAAATCCTGAGTGAGGACTGCAGAACTTCATCACTTGCAGCCCTTAAATCATGACGAGGTATCTCTCTAAGAGGTATGCAATTACTCAAACAGATGTTATGTGCTTGATGGAGAGATTACTTGGTGAGGTTTTACAGCCTGTCAGGCAGTTCTGACTAGATAATCATAATGTTCCTTTGAAACCCTTAAATATATGAATCTATAGATACAGGAATTTTTCTGGAAGAAGCTGGTTAGTATTTCTCTCTTTCATCTATTCTTAGTTTTCAGGCACTCTCAAGATGAAAAAAATAGAAAATATCTTGCTTTTCAACACAGAAAATGAGAGAGAAAAGGAAAGGTTGAAAGAATTTGTTTGCTACAGTATTTTTTCCTAGAAGTTAAATGGCAGAGGGCCTCATAAAAAATACTTCCAATTCCAAACTACCAGGGCTCCTAAGCATAAGAGGGCTGACCTCTCTTTTCTGTATATGTTACACGTTACCCAGTGACTCCTAAGATAAATAATACCTTCTTTGCAGCCAGCTATGCTAATGCCCTTAGAAGTTTCTGGAGCTCATCTGCATGTTTTAAATACTGCCATCTATTCCTTCACTGTATTTTATGCTTTAGGCATGAATATGGCATTTCTCCAGAGACAAAAAAATACCCTTTTCATATAAGAAAACATGGTTACTTTTGATATGTGTATTTGGATTGTTTTTCTTTCACCTTGGCTTGGCCTTTGAGAAAGCATATTATCATTGTAACAGTTTTTAGCCTGCAGCTAGAAGCCAAAACCAGGTTCATATCAAAGTAAGGATTAGGGCTGATAATTTTATAAGGGCATACTGTATCAATGTTGTTAGGTTTTCTTGCTTTACTGTTAGCCTTTTGTCAAGTCTTCCTCTCATCTTAAAAATAAGCTGCCTTCTATTGTGAGTGTAGCTGTAGGAATGGGACTACAGAAAATACAAGCAGTAGTTACACAATGGCTTTAATCAAAACAAAAAGTCCCGCAATTTATTTTACTAGACCCACCTTCATTCCCTTCTCCCCAAAAGAACAAAATATCCACATGTGGAGCTGTTGCTGTCGGTCACGTAGGGGAATGTAAGCAGTGCCTTCTTCCTTTTATGTCTCCGATAACAGGACCAAGCACAATGGGAGACCCTGCGTAGACGTCTGGTTGCATTGAAGTCACTGCCAAGCTCCCATGGCGGCAGCACAGAGCAGCGTCCTGGTGCAGGGGGTGCAGGAATCGCAGAGGGCTGGTGCTGCTTCCTTTTGCAGAGATGAGAGGAGGCAGAGCAGGCAGGGCGACTCCAGAAGGGCGTACTTCAGTGCAGCATTCGACAGTTGTAGCAGAAGGATCAAAGGTTTTATAGTTGTCTCTGTATCATCCTGCAGGAGCTCACTTCAGGGCGAATTTTCAGACGGTTCACGTTGTCTTGGCTTTGGATGTGAAGGATGTCATGAAAACAATCTGGCTGATAACCCTGTGAGCGTGGGCTCCTGCAGGGCAACAATCCACAGGACCCCAGCAATCAGGGTGACCCAAGGGAATGCCACTTCTCGGCAGAGGGACCTCCCACGATGCTCTCATAAATAAAGGTCAAGGCCCGTAGTCATGACCAGGGTGGTCCATCTCCAAATTACAGCCACAGGGCACCTAAACCGAGCATGATGTGGCAGTCCCTCCTCCCCAGGGTCTCAGCTCTGACATTGCCAGAGAGCATTAAACACAGGATTGATTACCTGGCGACCTAAATCTGCCTAGCAACCATTTACATATTGGCCCAAGATAATGCTGACCAACCACTAATCCAGTGCTATAGATGTGTCTATATGTGACGTCATTTTGTCCGACTGCAGCTGGCTGGGGAACCCTCCCTCATCCTTTTCCCAGGGGCCAGCAGAAACTAACTTGACCTATCCCAGAGAGATGACAAGAGATATGCATAGTGGAATAGACTAGTCAATTATTATGACACATTCCAGTCCTGATTTAAGACCGCGCCAAATTCTGCTGTCTCTCCATGGACTCTCGTACTGCAGGGAAAGCACCAGGACAACATCTGCACAGGTCTGTTGGGTAGCTGCCCAGGCTGTCCTCGCCAGGGTACATGGTGGGCAAGCAGCAGCCATATCTCAGGTCTGACAATTGTTTCAGAGTATTCCAGGCGTCCCTGTCATTTCATACCAGGTACGGTATCCACCAGCACATGACCTCACATGAAAACTTTTTGGCTTTTCTCGCAAGGATTTTTAGCATTTGTCCTGCCACCTGCTTGTCTGTGCTATGCAAATATCATAACCCATATGGTATGGGCTCTTACCTGTTCTCCTCCACCATCCATACTGATGGTTTTGGAGCAATGTGTTGCAACTTTTTGTGACTTATGATGTTCAGAAAGGGCAACAGAGCATTGGAAATTTCACTGAGAACCACACAGAAGGAGATACTATTACCTACACTGTGGTACCAGCAATTTGACTCTTCTTATTTAAGAGGCACTGCTATGAGTACTGAACACAAACACAAGTAAGTAATTCATTCTTTCATATTTCATGCTAAAATGTGTTGGTGTTGTCTTGCTGGTCTTGGGTGGTTTTATCACTAGCAACTGGTAGCATGTCCTATTTCAGGACTTCAAAACCATCTTCATATTCCTGTGCAAAGGTTTAGTATGAGCTCCGGAGCAAGAGTACACCTGCTTTATGGCTGCCATCTCAATCCAGAAGTGGGTGGGTATTGCACATCTAAGTATATAAGCAGAAGTCATCTATGTACATGGTACAGCAGCTCAGTAGCAAGTAGCTGTAATTATCAGCAAGTTTAGAAAGGTCTAAGCGGACAATATACATCTGGTGGTTTAGTGTGCCCAGGAGAGCATAGCAGCATTCAGAAGATGTGACATCCACAACTGAGCTATAGCCATGAATGCAATTCTTTTCCCAGGTACTATCCACATGAGGAGTCCCATGAGTATTAGAGTCATTCCGTCCTACTCCAGGACTTCAGCGATGATAATTTGTTTGTGTACTTTGCACAAGGTTTCGGAGGAAAAAATGCAATGGAGAATAAGGCCTCTTCTGTAATTTGGTAAAGAAATGAATACAAGTGGCAGTGCACTAAATTGCATAGTGATTCATCATCCTACACAAATGCAAAGCATGTCCCTTTTCACTTTGAGACAAACAGGGCAAAACAGGTACATAACAGAGAAGCGAGAACAAGGAAGTGTCCAGGAGAAAGTTCTTGTAGAAGACTGTGTAAATGCCAAAACAAACAACAAATATGTAAAGAATATTACCCCCTCCTCATTGTAGTTCATTCTCATTGGTAAACACAAACCCCACACAATTCTCTGCAAATGTTGCTGGAAAATACTGTGTCTAAGAAGTTGAGCTTTAACACTGGAAATAGTTTAAATATTACAAAACAGATAACTTTTAATAACTCTTAAACTTGAGACATGCATTGAAAATATGATCCATATGTTCATAGCCATATATTTTGGAAAATACGTATTCATAGTTGATGAAATCAGTATAATTTTGTGTGCACGATTTCAATTCCATCTCAAGTAATGAGAAGGAAAAAAGCTTATGAGAGCCTAGTCCATTTTCTATCATTTCCTACTACCATAAAACCTACTTTTTAATTTGGCTTTTTGTACTTGCAATTAGCAAGAATATGCCATTTGTCTAGACAACAGAGTAGCTGACTGTCTGGCATAGTGTTTCTGGCATTATTAGAGTGGACTAAGAAAGCACATGACTATTTGTTGTAAATTCTTTTCTAGCACATAATATTTTAATACGCCATCAGAATTCTTAGGCTGGATTGCACTTAATTAACCCTCCTTTCCCGACCTTGATTGTCCTTCACGGAGCTGTGTTTTTTAGAAGTAATTATAATGTACTTCACTTGAGTGAAGTGGGGTTTTTTGTTTCCTTCCCTTGCTCTCATTTAATTTCTCCCCCCAAATAGTTTATGCTATGTGTTAAGTTTCAGTATTGGTGGAGAAAAACTAATTTGTCAGAAGATCTTTTTCCAGACATTTCATAATTATAGTGTGTGTTGGATCGTGGGTAGGAAGTACCTCAGAAAGGATGGTCTGAATTCTAAGGAAGCATAAGTAGAGCAAGAGCAGTTCCTACCCACTTTTTTTTGGTATGAGAGAGCACACTCCCCCTTTAAAGGAAAAACAAACAAACAACAAAAGATTTAAATGACATGGTGCAAATACCAGCACTGGTATTCACCAGTCAGTTTACACCAGACTGCAAGTGATCAGATCTCCTGCACTTCTTCAATCACTCTTTCTTAAAGTTTTTACTTCCCAGCTGAGACATATTAGCTGACACTGGGCATGTGCCTAATCTTTTGTAAATTCTCAGTAAAACAATTGCTAACCACTTTCACTTCTACAGCCTACTAGTATTACAGATGAAGACATAGAAAAACAGTTTCTAAGAATGGATAGTTATTTGATATAGGCAATATAAACTGAAAATTCCTGATGACTTGATGTAGATACTAATGAACTTGCAATATGCTCTTGCAGTTTACAATTCTGGTATGAATGTAAACCATAGCATTAACGAGAGTTGCTTTTGAGTCTCTCATATCTATGTTATATAAGAGTTAGTTCATACCTTTCCCTCTTCCTGCAGAATTCACAACATAAAAGTTATCTGAAATTCAAGACAGCAGGAACAAACCTTCAGGTCCCTAGCTTTCTCAAGAATTACATTATTGTATGTTTAAAATGGTTATGTGAATAGTAAAAAGGCCCTTTCCTCTCTTCCACGCTTTCATCCTACTTATTTCAGAAATGGCCACCTTTGACAAAGAATTGTCAAGCTTGTTCCCCAGTGAAGTTGATGGTTCACGTGGTAAGAAACAGTCAGTCTTGGCAGAAGAGACATTCATGTTCACTATATTCATGGTTACAAAATCGCGTCAGATGTCAGATTCAGACTTTGCTCTCTAATGCTTTTATAATCGGCAGGACTTACTTTTTAGCATGTAAATGCATAAACCATTTCTGAACTCTTGGTTTTATACTGGTGAAACTTTACTAAAGGCAATAATTTCTGCATTATACTATTTTAAACAAAAGAAAACACGGGCTTTTGCATTCTTTGTAACAAAACCCCCAAGGCTGCACAGTGCCTCTGTGGCTGAGATCTACATGATAAGGAGATCATCTGAAATACAGCCAGCAACCAGCACTGTTTCTCAAGTACTGAAAGTTCCTAGGCAGTATGTTTGATGAAAAACACATTGCATGTTCATTTATCCCCTATGTCTATTTAAAATGTGAGATATAAACATCTCTTCTACAAACATACTCAACAAACCTATATCTGGTTTACATCCTTCAGTCCCCACAGTGACATTTTGTTAGCTAATCCATTGTGGAACTGATTTTTAACAAAATAGAAGCAAATTCAATTTGTTAAGTTTAACCTGATCATGTAATACCCTTCCAGTAAGTCTACCACTACAGTTCTGTCTGCCTTATATTATTGTTTCCCGGTGACAGATAGGCTGCTGCAAATACTTCCACCATAATTAATCTTCTTTGGGGGGGGGGGGGGGGGGGGGAAGAGTTGAAAGTAAACTTCTAAATAATATGGTACTGCACCTTACAGTGTGATTTGTGAATGGGTCATTGCGATTTTTAGCTCTATGAAGATAAGATAAACAGGACAGAACAAAACCCCATGCAGTGACAGGGAAGAAGCAGTGTTTGATATCTCTGTGATTCATAGATAGTAATCATCAATGACAATGTAACAGTTTTGGCACTAGGTTGCTACACAGTGTTTCATATTACCTACTTAAATGAGAAAATAATTGATCAAGCTGTCTCAGGGAAAATCTAGTGAAGAAGAGAATTCCTTCCCAAATGAGATTTTTTCCATGCCTTATCTATCACATTATCCCATCAGTTGAGCTCTGCAGATTGCTAAGAAAATGGAAAGACTTCTACAAGAGTTCAATGGAAAATTCAAAACCCAGGGATAGCCTAACAGTCTTAAGCAACATCTGTGGGTGCTGCAGGTAACCCCTAGGGCTTGGTAAGTTTGTCAATTTGTCTATCAATAGTTAGATACAACAAAAGACACTTCCTTAGGTGCATGGTCTTATCTCTGCACTGGACTTTGGAAGAGAGCATGAGGACAGTAGAACAGAATAGAATTGTCAGTGAAAAGCCCCTACTATCCTGTACAGAAACCAGCCATTTCTCGGGATGGCTAATGCAAAAGGTAGCAAAATATCTTACTCCCACCTTTCTCTCTACAGTTTGGAGGCCTTTGAGAATGCAGGGATAATCCTTTAATCAGTCTGGATCTAGCGAAGTGGATCTAATCCTCTCCTGAGAAGACACACCTTATCTTTCAAAGATCTGAACCTAGTCACTCTTCTCTTTTAGAGATTGTCTAAAGGAAGCTGTTCTGCCAAATTTTATAAAACAGCATGGCAAATCAGAATACTCAAAAGCTAATCCAAAACTAGCTACTCCCAACTCCAGAGACTGCTTATGCATTTTCTCCAGTGCCTGTGAAATGTAAATACAGAAACAGTCCTTGGAGTAAAGACTAGAGTGCACAAGTGATTAACTGGTCACCGGGCTGGAGAGTAACAGAATCACAGAAGCGTTGAGGTGGGAGGGCACTTCTGGAGATTGCCTAGTCCAACCACCCTTGCTCAGAGCAGGCTCAGCTAGAGAAGGTTGGCCATGGCCACGTCTGGATAGGTTTTGTGAATCTCCAAGGGCGGAGACTGCACAACCTCTCTGGGCAGCTTGTGCCAGTGCTCAGTCACCCTCACAGTAAAAAAAGTTTTTTCTTATGTTTAAGTAGAATTTCTTGTATTTCAATTTGTGCACATCACCTCTTGTCCTATCACTAGATACCACTGAGAAGAGTCTGGCTCCATCTTCTTTACTGTTTTACTTCAGGTATCCATACTCATGGATAAGATGCCACCGAGCCTTCTCTTTTCCACACTGAACAGTCCCAGGTCTCTCAGCTTCTCATGCAGCAAATGCTCCGAGCCCTTAACCATCTTTGTGGATTTTTACTGACCTTGTATGTCCATGTCTCTCTTGTCCTGGGGAGCCCGGCACTGGGCCCAGCGCTCCAGATATGTCTCACCAGGGCTGAGTAGAGAGGAAGGATCACCTCCCTCAGCCTGCTGGCAATGCTCTGCCTAATTAAGCCCAGGAGGCTTTTGACCTTATGTGCTGCAAGGACATGTTACTGGTTCACATCCAACTTGTCCACCAGCATCCCCAGAGCCTTTTCTGCAAAGCTGCTTTCCAGATGGTCCCCAGCCTGTACTGGTGCATGGTGTTATTCCTCCCCGGGGGCAGGACTTGGCATTTCCATTTGTTGAACTTTGTGAGATTCGTGTTGGCCCATTTCTCTGGCCTGTCAAGGTCCCTCTGAATGGCAGCACAACCCCCAGGTGTATCAGCTACTCCTCCCAGTTTTGTACCACCTGCAAGTCATATTCTTGCTTTGCTTTCTGTCTGACCTACTACCTTAAATTAATTCTTATAGAGTGCTAACGGGAATAGAGGAGTGCCACTCCTCAGAATGGCCAATAAGCTTGATGTAACATAGTCCTTTGGGGAGTAGGAGACAGGGATTTCAATCTCCTCCTGATGAAAGCAACAAGCCAATATCCCCAACAAAGTTTTCTTCGTATTAGATATCTTGAGTAAGGATAGGGATCCATGTTCTCTCTCAACCATTTCTGGAAAGGCAGTGGCCACACTTTTTTTCAGAGGCCAGTTCACACATTAGGCAATTTTGAAGCATGTCTTGCCTGAGCCCTAGAAAATGCTTGATTTCTAGATCCTGAATCCTTGAGAGATACATTCTGATTTGCTCAGACTGTGACAGAAACTGAATTTTAGGGAGCTTACAAATCAAATGGGAGTTACTCAATGTGCTTATGTACCTCTAAAAATTATGCATCAAATGAGTGGATGCTCCAGGATTGTGGCTTTTAAACTAGGTGCTTTGGTTCTGCTTAACTCCTGCTCCAAACATCTTAATAGTCTATGGGTTCTAGAGGGACTTACATAGGGAAAGCAAACATCACAAGCTTTTGGTGCAAGGATATGACATATAGCAACATTACCCTGACTTTGGCCTTTCCATCCAGCATTATAGACCCCCCCAACAGTGTACAATATTTACTGTCAAACTACTGCTGCAGGCTCTAGAGAAGGGAGGAGAATGAGAGATGAGACAGGTATTGCATGATTATTTCATTCTAACACTCCCAACCAGTCCACATCCCTGCAAATTAGTACAGTTTGTGCTGTACAAAGAGTATTAGAGCTACAGATTTTTATGTTTAAAAGTTTAAACAAATAAGCATTTTTGAAAAATAAAAATAAAAGTTGCAAACTCTACTTACTACCTATCATCTCCAGCTATGTCCAATTCTGCCAAAGCTATGTGAATATGTGAAGTACCCAAACATCATTTCATTAATAAGCTTGTTTGGAAATCTGAAATTCAAAGAATAACATCTTCTTTTCATAAGTTAACAGTTTAATTGCTATCAATAAACTTCTTCAGTTTCCTGCACTGCACAGTTCTGACTGCAAAATGAGCTCTCCACGCTTTTGTTAATCCCAAAATGTGCCCATCAGATAAAATTTTCTATTTGGATAGCACTTCTTGTCTTTCCAAAGTTGTTCATAAGTCTGGAACATGAGCTTTAAAATGCAAAGTTACTAAGATGTCTCTTTATCTAAGTGAATGTGTCCTCAGTTAAAGCAATAGTCCCTTACATTTCAGAGATTGCCTTGAGAGAAACCAGGAAGAAATTAAAGATAAACATGAGTGCACTGCAATAATGAACCAAATGTATCTCAAAGGTGATCTCAATGCATTTTAATTGTATAATTTAATTTAATACAAATTTTATAAATCACAGACCCTTTGATTAGAATAGTTTTCAGAGCCCCTGCTTCATTTCTATAGCAGTTTCAGGCCTGACTCCTGCTTGAAGTAATTGAAATTCATCTACATGAAACAGTTTTGCATCCCCACAGGGACTCAAAGGGGTCTTTTTAACAGAAGTACCACCTGACAGTCTTCAGGGCTCCTCCGGTGTCCTTGAGGGTCCAAAAATAAGAAGAAAAATCTGTACCCATCTAAGAGAACAGGTGTAGTACAAATGGATAATATGCAGAACTGTGATTCCTTCAGAAGACCACAGACATCTGTGGTAGAATGAAAGCAGGATTTTTGCCTTGTTTAGTATTTTATCAGAACAGAAGATAAGCAGTAATCAGGTAAAATATGGGACATGAGAAGACTAGAAGGTGTTAAACAAGACAGGCTGTACATAAGAAAATGGTTGTCCCATAAGCAGCAGCTTCTTTGCCTCCTGAATACATGATGACTGTCTCACCTCCGCAAGCTGAGAGAGAAAATCATCACCAGGTTTTGGCCCACTGGCTTCTTCAGCCCATGTTGTAACAGCTGAGTTTGGCTTGCTGTTGTCTGGGAGGGCAGTCGTTGGGGTAGTCCTCCTCTATCTAGTCTAGTCTTTTCAGAAGGGGTGTTACAACGTAGTTACCCCTAACTCTGGCAAATTTAGTTGAGAGAGGGAGCAGGGGACAGACTGATTAATACATCAATTGATATTAATACATCAATTGATCATACAGCTTTTACATCCCCTGAAAATAAGCTAAAAGAATCACTGTAGGTTGTAGTTCACCCTAATGTTCAAGGCTTTAACAGCAGTTTTGAGTTTCATCAAGCAACTCCAAGCTACTCTCTTCCTACTCAGGAAAGTTTGTTTAAAGGCAAGTCAAGCTTCTACGACACTATTCAAACACGACAATATCCAGACCAACGCTCCAGTTCTCAAAATTCAAATTCAAAATTCAAATAAAAATTAAAAAAAATTCAAATTGGGCCCATCTAGTCTGGCTAAAACCTAAAGGGGAAATGCTAGCTAAAATACAGTAGCAAAATCAAGATTTTGCTGAACATCTGGTGAAGATTTGTGCTGTACTGATACTGTAAGTGTTTGTATTTTGTAGACTGAAGAGCAAACACTAAGTTTAGATTGCTTTTGCATTATGAAGTGCTGTTAGTCTCCCATCTTCTTGGCTGAGCTTTATGTCTCTAATTAACCTCATAATTATACAGGTAGGAAAAGAAAAAGTTGTTTTGCTTTGGTCTAAAAAATTATGAGATTAAGGATATGGTAAGATAATTTTAAAAGATAAAGAGAAAATGTTGCCTCTTTCTAAGTGTAGTCATCAGTTCATATATTTATCCTTCCACAAAAAAAAAAAAAAAGGAATTGCTTATTTCTTGCTATCAAAAATTTATCAGCATTTATAGTTTAAATGTAGTTACCTGCCCAATGTTTCCTCTGTAGAAAACCAAAATTAAATTATTTCTTTAACAGTGAAATGAGTTCTTTGGAAGTTCACAACCGTGCACTTCTGTGCTGTTTCAAGTACTTTTAGTACTTTGATCATATGCTTTCTCAAAGGTTTATCAGATGACAACAACTAGTTAGCATTTCACAAAGGTGCTACAATATAAAGTGGAGGATATTCAGTGAGTTTATTGCAGCAATATTTGCTCCTGTTGACTTTTTTCCAAAATGTTCAACATGCAGTTGCTCCAGAAAAAGCTCTTTTATTTGCCTTAAGACTCATGTTTTACTGCGGTAAAATGAAAGACACTCTCTTTCTTGTGCTGTAAACAGCTATGGAATTGCAAACAACTCCAATTCACCCAAGGAATGCTACGTTTCAGTAATATTTAATCCCAAGTAAATATATCGAAGGATTTATTTAATGTGAAATCTTTAAAATGCTATTTCCTTAAGAAGTATAATTCCTATCCTCTTCATGACACAGGTTAGTGGGTTTAGCATAAAATCCATTATAAGCTCATTGGTTTGTAATCCATTCTGATTTCATCATGGAGTTTTTTTACATATTGTTTCTTGACATCTTTTAGTTATAAACATTAAAAACCAGAAGTTGATGATATGGCTTCTGTAGACAAACTAGTCTCTATTTTCTAAATGCTGTGATTCTTTCTGGGTCAGATACATATTGCTCATAAAATCATAGTGTATAACAGTTCATATCATAAATCATATGAAAATACTAACATTTTTAGTGAAGTGACCCCTACCTGTATATTGCATGTTTGCCCTCAGAACACATTTATGGTCTGAAGAAAATCTGGAGATAATGAAAGTGGTAGTAAATGCATTCTTAGGAATACTGTATACTTCATACTAACCATTTATTTATGGTGTGGGCCAGATCCAAGATAGTAGAAAAGAAAATTAATAGCTATTTTCTGGCAGAAGAGTTTGCTCCATTATTATGCACTGGATATCACAACAAAGAAGGGCTGTTTCTATTTGGGCTCTCCTAGTGCATTAACAAGACATTTGGCTGTCATCCTCAACATTTTTGGATATACAAAACCAGGCTTTGCAATAAATATTTACATTTGTTGTTTTATGTAAAGCACTGTGCCAAGACCAAATGAGAAAAAGTCTTTAAACCTCAAAAAATGTTGAAGTAGTATTTAGCTTTTCTCATTTTAAAGCATTCCTTTCTTTTAACTGTATTTGTGCTTCTCATTTGGGAATTCCTAGCAAGATCAAATTGTCTGAAGGCTTTTAACATAATGGAAGAGAAAATTTGGAAGGTGCCATGGAAAACAGGTTATTATCCTTTGAACTTGTTTTCTACCCAAGATTTTATAGAAGTTCAGAAGCTTAGGTGGATATTTCAGGTCTCTTCAGTGAGATTATTTTGTAAGGAAATAATAATCTCTATCTGAATAGATCTCCTTTTAAGGGTCTGGGTATTTTAAACAGTGGCTGGTACAAAATCTTGATGTGAGATTTTTATTTATTTATTTATTTATTTATTTATTTAAGAGGATCGCAACCAAAGTAAACTAAGTTGCATTCATGTGAAGTTACTACTGAGAAATGGAAAAGATGGCAGTAAACGTAGCTATAGCATTTCCTGCTTTTTTCATCAGCCTGTAGGGTAAGAGAGTAGCAGGGCGAGAGCACTGGATTTGTCCGGAGTGCCCAGCTCAGGGCTAGGTAGTGCACTGCTACATTACTTCCCCAGATTTCACATTTCCACCAGCTGTGACTGTACAGGGGAGCTGTGTCAGGATGGGAATTAGATAAATGTGTTGCTCAGGTTTGTTGATTATGAGCCAAATTTTGATTCTTTAGTATTACAGTATGAGATTATTGCATCCATATAGGGAAAAGAGGTACACTCGATATTCCAGCCTGTTTTTCAGGTTACAATGCAAAAAGGGCTATCTAATAGCTGTTAGTGTTATAACTTCTCTGAAGAGCAATGGTTCTAGCACATTTAGAGAACTGCAATAAACCAGCTTCATTTTATGGAAGTTTTAATACTTGATAGAAGCCCAGAGCGCTGGAACAATCAAACTAGAAAAATCTGATCTCCTCTCTGGAGTGACTTATCTGGCAATGCTCGGAGAGCCTAACCTAATTTCAGCAACCCTTCTTGCACTCATGCTAATATGAAATGTGACAAGAGCACTTAAAAACTATTCCTGATAAAATCTGAGGGGCAAAGGGTGGCTTGTGTCTGTATCCTATCTCATTACCCCAGCAGGCAGCTCTACAAGCTGAGCTGTTTTAGCTGGAATCCAAATGACTCATCACTTCAAAGACTATTATGATGCTAGCATAGATTTAAAGCATGTATTCTATAGTAGCTTGAAGCATTCCCTATGGACTGTAAAGGAGATGACTGTTTATAAGTAAGAGTGCATATTTATATTGTTAATGTCTTCGTTTTCTCTTAAGGATTTATGATGATCATTCCGGAATAGTTCATCTATATAAAATATGTAAGAAGAGTTTTGTCAAGAATAATTGATTGTTTTAAATTATTATTAAAATAGCTAGGGCTTGCATGGTATCTGCCTCAATTCAGAGCTCTCCTATAGGAGTTTATCAATCAAAATAACAAATAAGTTATCCCAACTGGATGTTATTCGGCTGGCCTACTGGTAAAGGGGTAGTCATTCTAGGACAGCTGATGTCACAGGAAGTTTTTTTAATTATTATTACTTTTATACCATCCTGCTTGATAAGATATCCTTTATTAGACCTGATTGGCATTTACCGAGCTGAAATAAAATACTGCCTTTTCAAGAAGTTATGCCTAGACCTGGTACAGCATGGCGTGATTGTCTGTCAGCACCACTGGTAACATGGGTATGATGTTTACAAGTCTCTCAAGAGAGTTTTGTTGCTCACAACTAACACTAGTGAAATATTATTTTTGGAAATATTATCATACGTAGAGTTTTTACTAGCGGTACTCTCGCGCATGAGACTCGTGCTGTTAGAAGTGTGTTCACAGCATCACTGTTAATCTGAGAAGCTTCCATGACTGCTACAACCCATATGTGCTTAAAATAAATATGATGCAAATTCTTTAAGGCTCTAGTAATAAAGTCCCCACGCAGAAGGCGTTGAAAACACAAAGTCAGAATAAGTACTAGAGTGCAAGGCATGGAACAACATGGAGCAACATGGAGCAATAGAGCAACTGCTCCTTTGATGAAAAGATAGGAGCCACCAGAGAGCATACTGAGGAATTTTAGCCTCAAGAAACTGATCAGATTCATTAGGCAGTAAATTATATTTTCATTCTGTATGATGGCTTCAATGGCTGTTGAATCAAACAGTATTTCAAAAACACAAATATTTGATTGGTTGGTACTCAATATGCCAACCTGGTAGGTACATATAAGCAGCTGTCAGATAAATTTCAAACTCTGAAATGGAGAATCATACTTATTCTGTGTCAGTGAACTTTGTTTTTTGATTCTGCTCCCCTTATAGCTAAAACTTTTTCCATGGTACTTATCAGCACAGTGTAGCCTTGTGACATTTTGACCTTTTTCTAAGTGGGATGTACATCTCTAAACATGTTTTTCTTTAAAACTTCATGAGAAGCAACTGAGGAGCTGTAGAAGCAAAGTTCTCTTGGCATATACATACTTACTAGAGTGAAAGGGAATTAGTCATATAAGCCAACGTTTTAAAATCCTTCCAAACTAAGATTAATTACCAGATGTTCCAGGAACTTTATCATCAGTCCAGTCAGTCCTGATGTCCTTGCTTTGTGGTATATGTGGTAGTTGCCTTTTTGGCATCATGTATTATTTTCTGGAGGGCTTCAAGGGCTGTAGTTACATGGCTCTTTGCGTGAACTGATTTTACTGCACACATTTGTAGGCTGCAGGAAATATGAGAAGTCTGTATGGTTTCTCTTTATTATAGTGCAATCTGGAAAGTACCACCACAGGAGTCTAATCTGTCTTTGCTCTAAATGCATGGGGATTAGTGCTAACAGACGTTGCATGTGAGACTCACTCACAGTATCCAGAGAATAGCCAAACATCACTTCCCATTCATGAAATCCTGCTGTGTTTATCTTAGGGCATTTTGGCCTCATAGTTTCCATGTATGTAGTCATAGCCACATGAAGCAATCTTCAGTTAAACCGTCTCCCCTCTAAAACAATAAGGAAAATAAACACCAGAAAAGTGGTGTAAGCCCTGTGTTTAGCTTACCTGCGAGTTTCAGCGTGTATCTGCTATAGCCAAGGATCACACAGGCTGCAGCCATAAATCAAAGCTAGTTTTACAATAGTTGGCCAGCACAGGAGAGGCATGCTTGGAGCAGGACAGAGCGCATTACGTGCCAGCCACCTGAGTGCTACCAGCTTGCTCAGGCTGAACTTACAGCCCTCGCTGAACCCTGCTGCTTTCCTGTTCTCCCCGCTGGCTCGCTTCGGCCATTTGCGGTACAGACTTCTGGCTGCCTCGGGATGCGCCGTGAGACACCTTTACACACTTTGCTAAACCATGTTGTCACAGACCAGTTGCTGTTCCACAGCAGGCTTTCATTTACCCTTGGCTTCATAAATCTTTGTGGATCAGCAGTGGCATTTCAAAATCATTTTGAAGCAGGGGAGAAGGTGATGAAATAATTTGGATTTCCAATTTGCAGCAATTCGCTCTCAGCAAAGCCACTGACTGACAAATATTTAACAATTTGCATGGTTTTTGCTAGAAATGCGAAGACACAATCTATCTGCAGATGTAATTGTTCACAGTATTAACAACATCTTGGGGTATTTTTGCAGAGAGCAATGTAAATTGATATAGAGATTATGAAAATGCCTCTTGACAAGGCTGGTACTTGTTAATCATACGTCCCACAGAGAACAGTAATTTCTTACTGACAAAGAAACAAAGAAGTTTCAAAGATCACGTGCCCCTGTCTGAAACACCTAAGAAACAATGAAGGGTGCGGATCGTACTTCTGTGTCAGCACAGCCTCAGGGCTTCACACTTTCTGAGGACATACAGTACTGCTCCCATACCAGTGAAATGAGACAACTTGGTAGAGTCCACAGCCTGTCCATATTAACAGTGTGATTTTCCTATTGCTAGCCTGGATGGCTAAGTAAAGACTAAAACTGTTTGGAAAAGATTTTATATTCTATAGAAAACAATAGCTTTTCATCCAATAACACTTCTGTCTGTGCTTTCACTTTTCAAGTCTTGCAGGCCTTTATTATTTTTACTTTACCAGCAATTTTCTTTTTTTTTCTTTCTTTTTTTCCCCTTTTTTTCCACCAAACTTGGCCTTCAATCACAGACAGATGAACCTGGGCTAAGGGTTACAAGTGGGGTTTACTACATGCTTTTGTCAATAAAGTTGGCCAGTTAAATCTAGTACTCCTTTTTTGTATGAATGATAAACACAGTTATCAAGTAATTGCATCAAATTACTCCAAGGATGTTTGATTCCGCTTGTTTGGGTGATGACAGTGGTTAGGCAGCAAACAATTTTAAGATACTAAACCTTGAGAGACTTGGTTTTGATTTTGGGGGAAGGGTGTTTGTTTTTGTAATAAACTGATCCTCTACACTTGTTGTATATGGCTCCCAGTCTGATCATTAACATTCAATGTAACACAATGCTACTTCTAACTCTCTGAGCTCTGAAAATATAATCAAACTACCTTTTCATAATATTGTACCTGTTACCTAAGTTTATTCTTAAGTATTTGCCTTATTGAAGCATATCTTTAGCAAGGAATATGTGTAAATGTTAGTGAATACTGTATGTTCCTTTGCATTAATGGGTTGCAATACATCGTTTTACCTCCTGGACAAAGAATTATTTTTTTTTAAAGGAATTATTTTTAAAACACTTTGCATTTATAGTTTTTGTACTTGTATGTTACATTTACAAGCAATCTATCTTTTTAATATTTATGTTGCTCCTCATTAAAAATATGTATGTGCATAGACCAACTGAACACATAGTAACTGCGCTGAAAGAGTTTGGGTTCTGTTTTTAAGGATATTTTGGTATATAATCTGATATCTGTTTTATTACCCAAAACCCACAAAAGGACATTTTTAGGCATGTAATATCAGCTTTGTTTACCACATGTGTTTTCAATACTTTTTGTCATATTTTTCTGCTTGGAGTTGGATTTTTTTGTTTGATTTGACAATCAGATTGATTTCCTCTAAAAGATGTTGTGTAGTATCTCTGAAATTTAAGCTACTTCTGAAATGTAAGGTCTGATCTAGAAACAGGATTACTCTCATAAAATGTGACCTGAATTGAGGTTCCACAGTAGTAAAGAGCAAACCTGAAATGCCCTGCTGGGGTGTGAAGTGATCTCAGAGGCACTCACCTCAATGGACATTGTACTACTTTTTTGATTTGCACCTCTGAGCAAAGACTAGATAACTTTTTTCCCTAAGAAACACCTATACGGATGCTTAGATCCACATTATTTGTCTGCCTGGAGGTTCCTGTAACCATCATGAACGGTCTATTCTGAAAACAAGGTTTCTTGGGACTAGGAATGAGGGGAAGAATAAATATTAGTTTTTAATCTAATGGTTGAATATTCCAAGAAGATGGGAATATCCCAAGATTTGATTCCTGTTCTTAAAGGATATTTTAATTTATCCAATGCCTATTTTGGTTAAAAAGCCAGAATAGTCTCACCTTGGAAACATTTAACTGTTCTGTACTTTTTCCAAATCTGTAAATTGTCATTTCATTGTCTTATTATACTATTATTTCTAATCAACATTATATATAAAAATGTTCAAAAAAAAGTCTGCATTTAAATTATACAGTGCAAGACAATTAGCAAAATTACTAATTTTGTCAGACATTCAGAATAATGAAAGCATTAAATGTACTGGAACACATACTTGTTGTGCATGAAAGACACCTATCCTGAAGTTGGTTTTCCCTCTCTAGCTGAAGCATGGGAGCAAATGTAGAAGACTGGTGAATTTTCTTACAACACACAGAATGTAGGTATGCAAACAAAGAGATTATATATAAACACTATACTAGATTGTGGTAAACTTTCATTGCAGTTGCAAACAGAAACATGAATGCTAATTAAACAGAGTTTATAGGCTGTTATGCACAACAGCCTACGTGCAATCAAGAAAAACAGAGCGGAGACTCAGCTACATAGTGAACTGAGGGTGCAGTGTGGAGTAGAAGCACTTTATGAGGAACACTTATGAGCATCACCTAATCTTCTCTTTCTGAAGTCTCAGAGCAAGAAGGATATAGGAAGTTTCTTTCTTCTACATGATCTTCATGTTCTGCCTGATACTTTGGTGTGCACTCTGCATTGCTAATTTATAAGAAAGGCACGTAAAAGCCCTTATTACAACTTTAACCTTGTTTATTTAGAGGGAAAAAAAAAAAGAAAGAACTATTATCTGGTATACTTACAGTGGCAGAAGTTCCTAGTAAAAGCCCTTTTAGTTTACACTAGGGGCCGAACAAACACTGCATTCAAACTAATACTTCTTCCAGAAGCAACTACACAGCAAATGAAGTTGGAATCACTGTATGGGTGACCACCCTCAGCTGGCCACTTTGGTGCTTTGGGACATTGCTGCCTCAGCAAAAAGGATGGCCAAATGGTTATTTTACTGGTTGGAGAACTATTGCACTCAACATATGAGTGAGAACCAAGAATTAATCTTGTTTTAAATTAGCATACTGGATTTGAAACAGCAGGAGTTCAGGAGTTGATTCATGAACAATAGTTTGGCTGCAAACAGCTAAAAGTTCGGTCCCGACTATCTCACTGTGTTTACTGTCATTGTTTCCTTTATGCTGGGTGACATATATAGCAAAACTAAATAAAACAGTATTGTTTTTGGTAAAAGCATGCAGTAGAGTTTTTTCCTCAAAGAAAACAACTTCACAGTGAACCAAACTGCAAAACCCTGTGCAGTTAATCACAAGATTCACACTGATAAGTAATTCTTATGACATCGGCCATATTACTTATGCAAGTAGCCATTCACCAATGTATTAATCTGTTGTTAGGAGACTTACTCTAATACATAGTGTTGTTTTTTTTCATGTGTATTTGGTCTATTCTAAATGTTTTGTGTCAGCCTGTAGAAACAAAAACATGTTTTTCACGATGTGTTGAATAGTAGATGAGCATTTGGAAGATATAAAAGTATTTACCGCAGTAAATATTGAATTAGTTTGTATAAAGTGCTTTGGAATACTTGCATGAAGTAAGAATTGTGTTAGCGTTTGTAAGCCATACCAAAATATATCCAATGCAAAAGAAAACTTATTTGGGATTCTGGCATCCAGTTAAAAACTAGTGTAGAGCACTTCATAACTCATGAAAGGTTCTATGAAGCTAATGAAACTGCTTACACGAATGATTTGCAAGACTTCTTTTGGTGTCTTTATACACAGCTCATTCACAAATCTAGCAAAGCTAGGGCTTAAGTAATAGATGAACATGATTTGTTCTCTTTTTTGAGGCTTCTGTCTTCAGGCCAGCCAGCAACTAAGCACCACACTGCCACTCACTCACTTCCCCCTACCCAGTGGGATGGGGGAGAGAATCAGGAAAGCAAAAAAGTAAAACTCCTGGGTTGAGATAAGAACAGTTTAATAGGACAGAAAGGAAGAAAATAATAATGACAATAATAATAAAATGACAATAGTAATAATAAAATAATTGGAATATACAAAACAAGTGATGCACAATGCAATTGCTCACCACGCGACAACTGATGCCCAGTTAGCTCCCAAGCAGCAGTCTGCCCCACCCCCCGGCCAACTCGCCCCCAGTTTATATACTGGACATGACATCACATGGTATGGAATACCCCTTTGGCCAGTTTGGGTCAGCTGCCCTGGCTGTGTCCTCTCCCAACTTCTTGTGCCCCTCCAGCCTTCTTGCTGGCTGGGTACGAGAAGCTGAAAAATCCTTGGCTTAGTCTAAACACTACTTAGCAACAACTGAAAACATCAGTGTGGTATCAACATTCTTCTCATACTGAACCCAAAACGTAACACTATGCCAGCTACTAGAAAGGAAATTAATCCCAGCCAAAACCAGGACAGGTGGGCATGAGAAATTGCACTGCAGTCAGTAGGACTAGTAGTGAGGTCTGGGCTTCAGGGTTGCATCCAAATTTGCCTTTCTTACCACTAGAACATGACTAAATTGTCCCCCAATTTCTCTAGCCAAATCTGGATGTCAGCAAATGAACAGGTGATCCTGCTGAGAGATGGCTCAGCTAGGAAGCCAACAAGATTAAAGATTAATTTGGAAAATACCATATCACTTGAGCAACCTTCACATATGTCTTTACGTAACTCTAAAACTAAGTTAATTTAACAGAATATCAATGTCAAGCCTCACTTAAGCAAGCTATGCTTTAAAATTGTCTCTGACTAGTTATTTTGGGGGTCTGAAATACATTCATCTCACTAAAACCACGTTGTTAGAAGAAAATAAGAGACTTTGATGAGGGAGTTTCTCTGCTTTTGTGAGCTCTACAGTGATTCAGTCACGGGGAAACATAGATTAATATATGTTACCGTGAAAGCTGCAACAACGGATTTAGAAGACATTTATTTTCGTGGTGGGGTAATCCGAGTATCAACTTAAAAAACATTAAGACATCTCTTATTTAACAGATTCATTTTTAATGTTGGCATTGGTTAATATGACACTCAAAAATAATTTTTCTGTCCTCATTGACTCCTTATACAGAAACAATCCACAGGCATTAGTCTAGCAATAAATAGCTTCAATATTCTTGTTCTTATAGTAACTCCTGGTTCAGGACTTCATGAGCTGTGAGTGAATAAACAGATGCACACTGACTGTATTTAAAAAAAAAAAAGGAAACAAAACAACTGGGTGACATTGATTTGAATATTGCCTAAACAAAGGCTGTAAAATCTCACCCTGAATTTACTTTGTTCTCAGGAAAAATCGTTCAATGTACAGAAAAATGACTAATTACCAAAGACCATGATCTGCTTCCCTTCTGAGGAGGAAATTTTTTAAGGCTTTGCTCTTTGTCACTGTCTGAAATGTATTTTTCTTCCTGTTGTGCTAGAATACGCTCCACATATCTTTGTAGAATTAGGGCTTGGGCTAACAGGCTGCTTCTTTAGTATTTGTTGCCATGGAGCTGCTTCTGCCTATTGAATTCACCTGGGCAGCCTTCAGATGGCACACGGAAGTTGATTCAGTCACTAACACATGTCTTCAGTGACCACAGAATTTCATAAAGGCCGTAAGGAAAGGCAAGTCCTGTTCAGATTTCCTATTAAGGGATTGTTTTAAGTAAAATTAAAGGTTTGTTTTTTCATGGGATGCTTTGTGAGATCATCGATGGCCTGACATTCCCTCCTTGAAAGAACAATGCTTCATCATTATTGTTCTTTGCTGCCTTTTTCAGAAATATCTATTCAGGAAACTAATCCAAGAGCGAATGTAGACGTGTCTCACCATGGCTTTCACCAGGAGCAGCAGCTCCTGCGCTACCCACAGGTGTAGTATGGTATTGTTTGATTTTTAATGTCCTGGGTGTCACAGGCTTGAACAGCAATACATTAGCTGTTGGCTTTTAATAGACATGTCTTTTTAAAAGGTCATCCTTTCCTATTACTTTTATCAGTGTAATTCCATCATGGGAAAAAAAAAAAAAAAGATATTATGTCTATTTCAAGCTATTTTTCCTGCAAAATAGACCAGGGCAAAATTGAAAGGAAATTTGTTTTCTTAGCATCTAATGATACAAGGAAACCATCCAGATTTGAGAAACGTGTCATAGAAAGTACTTGAGAGTGTATTTTAAAATACATGGTTTCAAAATAATATTAAAGTATATATTTAGCTACAAAATGTAGAATAAATCTGATTGATGCTTGCCACAGTTTTCTTCTTTGCACATAACTAGGAACAAAATGTTGCTGTTAGGCTTCTGGCATTTTTTTCTACAGAAGTCATATGGGATACCATTGTGATGTTACGATAAAAAACTATCTTCTCAGCACAAACTTGGTTCTTAGGTTTTTGAAGGACACTTCAAGGACAGTTATCTTAATAAAATGTACGGCAGCACAGAATCAGAGGGGAAGATGGTGAAGTCTTATGCACTGTTTCATGTTTCAGGGGGACAAATGTTTCTCAAATTTTTACTCAGGAAATAGGTAAGATGGTTTTGATAGCAATTAATGGACTGTGGCTAATACAGAATTTACATCATGGTATTAATGTGACTGCTGATGTCTTATTTTTCAGAATCATTTTTCTTATGAAACTTGAAGGCTGCTAAAGCTTTATTGAAAATTGTTTTCTTACAAAATGAGAGCTTCAATTTTGGTAACGATTGGGGGGCAGTTGAGTAAAAGAGGCTGAGCAGTAAGGGAGAAAAAGGAGGAACAAACAAAAGCTTGAAGACTTGTCTTTCCTCGCCCTCCTTTTGCTGCATAAACTCAAAGTACTCAGCAAAAATTACTTTTCAGAAGCCAAACTGACGTTATTCTGCAGTAATGTTTTCAAAACTGACCCTGGTTGCAGTTTGATGTTTATAGCTGAGCTTCTCTAAGGCTGATGTGCTGCCAGGATGGAATTCCTGCAACCCTGCTCTAAGCTGTGTGTTCCTGCTGTCCCCCCCTTGCCCCTTCACCCTGGCAGTTGCACTTATTGGACTTCATCGTAAGATGGCTCATGGACATAAAGCAGCAGAGAATTAACCCTATAGAAAGGTAATTAATTTTCAGCTACATTTTACTTTTAATTCTTGAATGGAGTCCCTTGTGCTCAGAGAAGCACAAGTGGTGTGCAGTGGAGGATCAGGTTAGCACAGCCAAGGTGAGGAGGGAGGGAAACGACTTCTGGCAAATGTTCGCTGTTAAAATCAACTTGATGGTAACGTGGAGCTGTGCCATCAGCGATCTGCACTTCAGATCTGTGCACGTATAAATTGGCAAAGAATTTGTAAACTCTTAGGCTTATTAACTCTGCCAACAACCTTGGTAATGATGAGTTAACTGTCAACCAAGCTGATGGTTTTGCAATCCTCATACAGATTAGAGGTTGTCATTGTCTTTTCATACACCGTTTCTTGTGAAGGAAGTTTTGCTTCAGTGCCACAAATAAGTGATTGTCGGGTGGAAAAAAAAGAAATGTCTTCTCTAAAGCAGAAAAGCCCAAGCTGAGCACAGGGCTTCACGAAGGGTAGAGGAAAGGCCAACCTCAAGGAGCTGAGAAGACCTCGGATGCCGTCCTTGGACACAGGCCGCACTGTCTATTAAAAGCTGTCTCTCGTCTCAGTAACTCACATGGGCTGAGCATATTTGTGGGTGGGAGCGCTACAAAGCCTTTTTGTGCTCTTGTGATTCAAGTATTTAATAATAAGAGAGCAATAATGCTATAAATAGGAACACCATAGTTGGTAAGGACTGGGGATACAAAAGGAGATATGTGGTCTCAGTTATGACAGGAGGGCAAAGAAAAAGGAAAGAAAATATGAACTGAAACCAGCAACTTCAGCAGAAGAGCTTAATCAAACATGAACTTAGTATACAACCCATCGACAAAATTGCCTCTCGCGAAGTGAACAGCTTGCAAGCAGGAACGTGCCTTTTTTGGTCACGTTTTGCAAAGGGCTGAAAATATGTGCTTAGTAGGTGTTGTGGCTTTTGCAAGTATTGCGAGCCTTCCTGTGCATTAGGAGCATTTTTGCCAATGTTTGTATCTTGCTCATATCTTCCATCATGTAGAAACCTTGCTCCTTCCAGTCCTGTCCCCCGTCCCCCTGAATATATCATAACAATATCAATCAAGGTTTTGCTATGTGGCACCTGTATCCTGAAGAATAAAGCATAATAAACATGAACTGGAAGAATGGATCAGTTCATTCAATCCAGCCAGGCGGTGTTGTGCTCTGATACAGACTGATAATAGATTCATAAGTGAGCCTGTCTGGAGTGGTTTTGTTCAGACTTGTTGTGTGAAAGTACAAAAATAAGAGGAATCTCTTCAGTTTGCACTTGTGACAGCCAGCTTCCAGTTTATCACTGGAGAAGAAGATGAACTATGTCTGTTCCGAGATATTAAATCCAGGTAACCAAGTGAATTCTTGTTTTCACAATATTGAATTTCTAGCTACAATACATTTTAAGCAGGAGGTGGCACAGAGTAGTAGATGGCCAGCACTTCTTTTTAACTGATATTCCTAAATAAATTTGCTGTATCAGGGCTTTAAACATACGCTCGATTTGAAGTATTTTAGTAGTTTCATAAAAGTCATTGTAAGCTCACCGGCCTATATTTATGCAAATTTTTAATGACCTCCCTTGGGCCTAAGTTATTAGCTTTTAGCTGCATTTACACAAATATCAGCCAACCATCCTAGGCCTATTTTTGCACATTCAGGTGACCGTTACAAACTAAATCAATCCTGCACTCACTGTACATGTGTGCAAAGGTTAGTACACAACACTGACACCACATTCTCATATTGTTGGTAAAGGACAATTAAACATGCAAAGTAATACAGTGCTCCTTGCTCTAAAAGAACATTTAATCTCTCATACAACAACAAAAGCTATTTTTTGGCACCCAAATCAGGTTATCCAGTTTGTCAGCCTAAGGTTTGGGGTTTGTTTTTTAAAATGAACAAACAAACAAACCAGCTTATCTTTTCTTCTGTTCTTCTAACATTTACATGTTTAGAAAAATCCAAATAAGCATGCACAACACCTCTCCATTGCAGATAAAAGCATAAAAAAACGCAGCAGAGTGGTTTTCTGCTGAGGAGTGGTTAGGCATAGCAGGTTGTGTTCCCCTTGAGAAAGAACAAGCAATTTGGAATCTCTGCATATTGTTTTTACACATTTACCCTTATTCTGGAACAGATGTGACCGAAAACAGCATGCAGAGAGATGACTGCATGCATATGTGTCAGCTGAAGGATTTTCACTGCACATTTCAAGGTTAGAGAACTCTGTTCAACTGCTAAACAAAAGGAGTGAAACAGAGTAAGATACAATTATTTTTCTAGGGTAATCTTCTAGCCACTCATTACATCAAGGCATTGAATGATAATTGCTACTAAAGAACCGTTAGGTAGAATATTTTTTCTCAGGAAGAAAAAAGAAATAAACTTACTAGAAATTTGGAGGTGATTAGTGTGTGTGTGTGGGGGTTGTTGGTTTTTTTTTTTTTTTAGAGAAAACTGTACAACACAACTATTTATATTTAACTATTTAAGTCTGTGAGTTCCCTTTTGTTTATTCGTGCCTTAAAAACTTATTTCCTGAGTCCCTGCTTTCATAGCCCTTGTACGTGTGTATATAAACAAGCAAAATCATTATCTTTTTATAAAGGAAAGAAAAGAAGACAAAGTAATCATAAAACATATGACTCAGAAAACAAAAAATGAACTTCATTTGATATGTTCAAGCTCTAATTTATAAAGGAGTAGAAATACCCTTTCAACACAGATGATACACAATTTATGGTTTCAGAAACTGTAATGCTTCCAAAATGATCTCTACTACTCTTAAAGAATGGTATACTTGAAAAAAAATGCTATGTTATTTATCTACTCTTTACAAAGTGAAAAATCCAGAGGGCAATATGAAGGACCACTGTTACATGATTAAATAACTTCCACTCCCTTCTCTGTCTGAGAGAGAATAGGTGATCTCTGACAGATGCCTGAAAATTTACCAAGTAAATGTACTGAATCACGGTGGATCAAGTGCCTTTCATAGAGAATGGTTTGAAACAGAAGGATAAATGGTCCCAAAGCTATAAAGGTGTTAGAAGTCAAAGCCAACATCTTTTGATAAGAACACCCCGCTTAGCAATCATTAACAGGAATACTGTATTTAGGTTCTTTAGTAAATCTTTACTTATGTATTATCCTTCCTTAATTATTATGATGGTCACAACAAGTAATTCCGTTAAAGCAATCTAATTTGGAAGTGACAAAGAAATAACTACTTCAAGGCCTGTATTAGAAGGTGAAGTATGCATTCTTCCCACCAAATGTGTAAAGAGAAAATACCTTTTTGATTATAGCCACTAAGAGAGCATCTGGAAGCAGTCCAGGCTCTAGCATCTTTATAGTTTCAAGATTATTCAGCATCTCTATTGAACTATTTGAATGAAATGTAAGCACGTAAAAGATGTTCTTTTCAACTAAAATTAAGGTTCTGTTTTGCCATAGACAACAACTTCAACAAAATTCTAGAAATTAGTTTTGAAGAACAAACACTAGGACAACTTTTCAAAATGAAATGTGAAACTTTTTGGACAAGTGAAAGTTCTCAAGCTTCTTCAAACCTCGGAGCACTTCCACTTGCAGAGAAAGGCAATTCCTTCACAAAAAAATGGGTAGTTCCTGCAGGATATTTTCACTATTCACAAGAGAAAATCCATAGGGGTAAGCTAATTCAGAGAGGAAATTTATTAGCTGTTATGGAAAAATGCGATAAATCAACCACACAACTGGGAGAAAGCTTGAAAGTACTTCTTGAAATTGAACTGGCTTTTGTGCTGGTTTTGGTTCACTGGCTTCTCTTCCTTTACGTGACTACTGTATTGCTCTTAGTACGGGTTGTGCTTTTAAGTATATGACATGAGGCCACTCAGAGTTTCCGTGCTGATTTTTGACTGCTTACAGTCGCCTGATAAGAGATTTCACAAACAATCACAAAGTGATACTGAAAACATAAGTTTCCCTGTCGTGCTGCGTGGAGCGCGGCGGGGTCCAATCCAAAGATGATGAGAGGTGACAAGTCTTCCTCTGCAAAACCACCTCTGACTACAAGTATCAGTCCATTGTGTGCTTATGTGGTCGGAGGGTTTAGTCTCCGTCAGGACAGTCATAAAGTTGGATTTTGTTTCTAAGAAATGAACGATAGATCATCTCGGGGTAGAGGGTGATTTTCCCGGGTCAGGTTTAGAACCGGTCTTTCAAAAGCCTCCTGCGGGGTACCTGATAACAGGATTGAAATTGTGCTGCTATAGGCTATATAAAATTAGCCAGTGGGCTTCATCTCACCTGCTAGCTAGGAATTACTCATCCCTTGTCGATACGCGCATGGGAATCTCCAGGAAGTACAGGGAGAAACCGCATCAACAAGACAGACTTGTGGAACTTTCTCTCCGGAAAGCGCAGGTTTATTCGCTAAAACCAACCATACCCCGCGACTCGGGCTTCGGTACGGGCTGAGACGCGCGATGCCGTCCGCTCGGGGAGGAGCAGCACCGCAGGACGGCGGAAGGGAGGGCTGCGCCCCGCCGGCCCCGCTCTCCCGGCCCTACCTGGCTGGGCGGGGAGGCCCGGCCGAGGGGGAGCGGCGCGCCTCTCCCACCGCCCTCTGCCCCAGCCGCGCCCGGGAACCCGCGCTCCGCCGAGCTGCCTGACCGGCGGGAAGCGTCCTTTGCCAACAACTTACCGACGGCAAGCGGCAGCGAGCCCCTCCCGCCCTCGGCCGCGGCGGGGCTGACCCGACCCGGCCCGCCGCACGCCCACCGGCCGACCCACCCTGCCGCGGCCCGGCCGAGCGGCGGGGACAAAAGCAGGGCCTGCCGCCCCCCAGCCCCAACTTTCCGGCTCGCCCCTCCGCCGCGGCCGCGCAGCCCGTCGCCCCCGCCCGGCGGGGAGGCAGGCGCCGCCCCGCGCCCGCCGCCCGGTAGCTGCCGGGAGGGAGGGAGGGAGATGCCCGTTGTCACTTTCCCTCTTCCCCACGCGCCGCCCCCTGCCCTCCTCCCCCCGCGCCCGGCGGCGGCGGTGCCCCGTCCCCCGGCGCCGCGCCGCGCGCTCCCCGCCGGCAGCAGGCAGGGCAGGGCAGGGCCGGGCCGCGCCGCCGCCCGCCTCCGCGCCCCCCTTCCCTCCCCCGGCATGGCCGGGCGCTGAGGGGCGCCCCGCCGCCCCGGCTCGGCTCGGCTCGCCCCGGCTCGGCTCGGCTCTGCCCCGCCGAGGGGCTCGGCGCCCAGCCGCCCGCTCTCCTCGCCAATGGTCCAGAGCGACATGTCCAAATCGCCTCCCAGCCCGGCGCAGGAGGTGCAGATGGAGCTGCTGGACAACCCCCTGTCCGCGGCGGCGGCGGCGGCGGCAGCGCAGGTACCGCGGGGGCGGCGGGGCTCGGCCGGCGGCGCGGGGCTGGCGGCGGGCGGCGGGGCCGGGGGCGGCGGGGCCGGCCGGGCCGGGCCGGGCTCGGCTCGGGGGGCTTCGCAGCGGGGCGGCAGGTGGGGAGCGGCGGGGCTGCCGGAGCTCCCCGTCCTTCAACTTCGGCTCCCCGCCGCCAGAAAAGTTTGGCGGCTCTCCTAAGGCGCCTGAAGCCCCTGTCCTCGCCCCCACCCCAAAATGCCGTTTCATTAACACGCACGATGGGACGCCCTGTGCCACAGAAGCTTCGTCAGTCAAAAGAACCTTGCAGTTATCTGGAGGGCGGATATAGAAGAATACGTTGCCGTTAAGGTGCTCTTCCGTGCGTGTGTTACTCGCAGGTGACGGGTATTTTTCCCCGCTCCGCTAACCTGTTGTATCTGTACCTGATGCTTACCACGCGCTGCTGAAACCTTCCTCATCTGTTACACAGGCTGAGAATAGTCTGTGTTGGTGGGGGAAGGTGATTCACGCTGGTTGTTGAGCAGGAATTTTGGGGAGGATGAAGGTGTTGAGCACGCTGCAGGCTTAAGCCTTTCGGTTACCGCGCGGAAGGTGGTTGTACAGTCATCTCTGAAATTTTAACAACTCGGTCCGTGGGGACTGCGGTCAGGTGAATGGGATGAGGAGAGGGAGGCAGGCTATGGGTGTTCGCACACTTGGTAAAGACTTTGTATTTTGAAAGGTGGTTCCTGATTAATGTATGAATGTTGCATAATATCTTCGAGTTTGCAATAGTTGGCTACAAGGACTTGCGGTGCTATTTTTAAACCCAGTAAAAGGGTGGTAAAATCTGATTGCGTGCGCTTTAAATTACAAACATGCTTGTTCTTGTTAGGACAGAGTTTTCTTCCTTTTGGGGTGGCAGTTTTTATTGCTGCTGCCGCTGCTCTATTTACTTTGAGAAGGTGGTCCAGTTTTATCACAGAAGTGCTCCATTGCCAGAGGAAAATGCTGTCGGTCTGTCAAAAGACTCGCTAATTGATCTTTACTTACTGGGGACCAATGACAGCAGAACAAAATCCAGGCACTGAAACGGAGACTAGGTTAAGCTAAAAAAGAAAAAGTGTCTCTTTGGATGTGAATTTGACTGCAGCCTCCAAGTGCAGAACAGACATTTCAGTAGAGCCATATGCTTTGCCAGCTTCTCCAGAAGCGGTGGCAAGGGAACTAATTTCTGACCTATATATCCCCCCCTTTTTATATCTTTTCAGCCCTAAGCACAGAATCGGCAACTGTCAAATCATATGGTGCCTCTCTGCTGTGGACAAATGTCAAATACTGTTCATAAAATTGATTTTTCATCCCTCGTTTTAACTAGGCATAAAGAACCCCTGTTTAGAGAGGAAGAATAGTTTGCTAACACCCACATTACTTATATTTCAGGTAAAGTACTTATATTCTGTTTTATAGAATGGGTTTCTGAACACTCGCAGCCAAAAATATCCTCTTTTTAAGATAGTAATAATGCAGCTTTTTAGTTCAGGGAATATTTTTCAGTTTTCAGAACCAAAGGCATTAGGCAAAACAAGAATCATATCTTCTCCATATATACATATTCTAGTCGTACATAAAACTTTGATGTAGAGGAAATAAGATTATAGAAGCAAAAGAGCCCTTTGTCTGAATAATAACGTTAGTTAATTCTTTAGCATGCACTGCATTGAGAGATAATTATTCTGATTTGAATTTTTGCTCCATTAACATGATTTCCAAAAAAATCAATATTGTAAGATCTTTCTGCTTTAGAACATACTCACACTGAGAAGGAGAGGTTTAATGAGAACATGTGACTCATCAAGTAGATTGCCTACAGGTACTTCAGTTATGCCCACCGCTATCTTTTTCACTAAGGTACTTGAGTATCAATCCTAGAAACATTTCATGCCAAGTAATGCGTCAGGAGGAAAAAAAAAAAGCCAACACGTGAGCTTATGGAGTGATATCACTTCTAAAAGTATTCTCTCTGAAGCGCTACTTCTGGGAATTATAATTTAGCGAAATATAATTGAAGAGCCTTTGTAGAGCTGTAACAAGACTCAACATTTCTCTTATGCTCAGTTTTACAAAAGTAAAATTCTTGGATTTCTTTCAACCTGGCTGTACATCATGGTCGATATCTTGGATTATGCCTGTCCATCCATTTTGGCCAAACTTGTCACCACTTGGCAGAGGAGTGAATCTAGTTAACACTCTGGAAGTAATTACTTCTTTTAAAAGGAAGTTAAATATGTGAAATATTCCTAGATAGCCTCTGTGTAAAATCTGTTTCTTACTTTCATAATGCATTTTCCTAACAAGATCTACAAACAAAATAAAATCCCTTTAGGTGTTGATCGTGACAGTTATAGTGTACTCTCTCTGGGAAGTCCTTTGCAACAGGGCAAGGTATTGGTGTGTTATTCTGTATTACCTAAAATCCTGTGGCTTTTAGGTCCATATTACTGGAAAAACATAGTTATAGGTACTCCCTGTGATCCTAGTCCAGTTGGGGTTGTGGTATAGTTCCGAATGTCCAGCTTTCTCCAGATTAATGCACATGCTAACAGTTACACTGTGGAGTTATTCACAATGTCCACATATATGTCAGTGCAAAGTGGTAGGTTTAGGTGTGGCCCTTTCGTAATAAAATCAGCATTTGATTTTCTGAAATCGTAAAACAAACAAACTCTGTTCAGATGCATCAGTGTTTGATGATCAGTACCTGTTTTTTTAAAAATCAACTCCAGTCCTCTTTTTAATTTTTTACTTCAAGAACCCCTAATTCTAGGAAGTTGAATTAGTAGAATATTCATTTTAATTAACCCAGATGCTACGCTGATTTGTTTATAATATATTATGACATAGCATATTAATGCCTTTCATGGTAACTCTTTGCCTCTCTTCTTCTCTTTTCCCTCCCTCCCATGAAATTTTTTTCTCATCCTACTTCAAAGTCCCTCAGTCTCTAGAAATCATTAGATTCAATTTTTGTTGCTGTTTTCTCATCATAAAGCTTCCTGTGTTGTGTCATAGGAACAGTCATAGCAAATCAGATCAGTAAATTATACGAGATGTTTCAAAGAAAATATAACGAAACCTTGTATCAAGCAACTAACTACAAGCCTACCTTGTGGAGGGAGAAGGTATCTTACCCTGGATGAATTCTTTCCTATTCCCCATTATTATTTTTCCCCCTGTTCTTTTTCTTACCTCATGCATCATCTGTCAATGCTGGTGCTAACAACCTGACACATTTTAAATGAAAACAATTCTCTTCTTGATTGTTTTCTTCAGCTCTTTCCCTTGCATTTAGCTTTCCTCTGGGCCCTGATGCTGTTAAGTGCTTCCCGCTTCCAAGTCTAAAGGCTTCATCCTCCCAGGAGCCCTTGGCTCCAGCTGGTCAGGTTGCATTGCCGAGGCTAAACTGCAGGCATGGGGTTAGGGAGAGGCTTGTTCAGTTTTCCTTCTGTATTGACTGCAATTGACGTTAACATCAATTTTAGAGTAACGTGCATGTGGTGACTCCGGAATATCAGCTTAGTTATTTGGCCCTAGCACTGACTGTTGTCCTTCCTGGATCTCCAGCTATCTTTTCAGTTGCATAGCACCATCCCTTCACTGCCTGTCTTGTGGTAATGAGGAATGGAAAGAATAGCCAGAGATTTATTCTCAGCAGATTAATCACACTGCCCTCTGCTGCTCTCTTTCAGCTGAATTGATTTATCACAATTCACACTGTGTTTACCTATTCTTCAAATAAACATTTTGCAACAGTGTATTTCCCAGTACTGACTTGCAAGAATACTTTGTAAGCAATAAACAAAATTTATGCCCCTTTGCTTACTTAAACAATAACAATAACCATTGATTATAGAGGCATGGAAGTTTTTACTCTCTTCTGGCAGCATCCCTAGGAGCCAGATCCAATGTGGCAGCAGCTCAGTGGAGTATATACAAATGAAGAAGAGATGAAATCCAACTCCATTCATTGGACTTTCTCGTGGTCCTCAGTGAGAGGTAGTGTTTTCTCTCCTGATGTGGTAACCTCCTTTCAGTGTTGTACTCCTTACTGACAAAAATAAATTTTAATAGTCCTTCACTGAAGAAAGCCCTTCAGGTTTCAGCTGTTACTTTTCTGATGATTCTTCTCTGCTCTTCGGGTTTATTTTGCATTGTCCTGAACTCTGTCAGTAATAGGTGATCTTGCGTGCTCATCTCTTCCAGAGACATTTATTTGCCACTTGGGTATTACACATCATCAGCATATATGGGCTATAATAAATGTTTTTTACATTTTCCTAGATTGTAAATCCCTCTGAAGCAATTCGGCAGTTTCAGTCCTAACTTATTTGCATATCTGGTAACCATCTCCTAGAGGCAATCTCTGTTTTGGTCTTGTTTTGTCTCTAGGTTTATAATTTCAAACCATTATGGATGAAAAGTTCCTCTGTTCTTCCAAGGCTGGCTTCTCTGGAGTCTCAGTTACTTTTCTTCTGCTTTTTTAACTCAGTTCTTTCCTGTGCCAGGATAGAAGAGATTCAAAATAACACAAAGCAACCAAAATCACCCTCCCTGCCTTCCAAGGGCTTGCCTTAGTCTCTGTTGGCAGGGCAGCAGACGCTTAGCAGAGGGAAGCTTCCCTGTAGTTGGCTGTTGCTCCCTGCAAATATCTTCCTGTCATAGAGTCAGATCTCTTTTTCTGCTTGTGTAAGAGAAATACAGGAATCGATGGAGAGCAGGTGGGGAGGAACAGGCACGTGGCCTACAACTGTAGTTGCCACAGGCTGCGGGAGGCACAGTGGGGTTTGGGCACGAGCTTCAACACCTTCTGCTGTTGCGTGCTCCTGTTTTGCCGAGTTGGGAGCAGATATCTTCATCACTGGTGTTACGGAGAGATGGGCAGCAGATTTGCACCGAGGTGGGTTCCCGGGTCACTGGGGATGAGGAGAGCAGGCCAAGTCCCCTACTTCTTGTCTGGCGGGTGGAAACTGCCAGGTGACCTGGTCTGAGGCCAGGGCGAGAGCACTGGGATATGGCTTAGAAGTGTAGGAACTGGTGAGAACTGGGCTATTTCTAGCCTCAGTACTGGCAAGGCTTTATCACAGGCCAGCAGAAAAGAGCATCAAAGATTTAACCCTGTTACAGATTTCTCAGCAGAAATAGGTTTTCTTTTTTTATGGGGAAAAATGGAGCATCTGTCAAATATGTATTTTTGGATTATGTATGCAAGTTTTGATAAATTATTTGTGGTTTTTTTTGTTTGTTTTTGTTTGGATGGATTTTTCTTGGTGTAGGTGGAAGATTTTATAAAAGGACTGTAGAATGGACTTAGCAGACTCATCATTGTAGCTTGTGTGAACTCGATTACTCTATATGGAGATCCTCACTTTGACAGGATTCCTGAAGGGAAGTCTTGTCTTTTCTGAATTGTGTCCTGATAGCAAACGGTCTTTTCTGAATTGTGTCCTGATAGCAAACGGTGTTTGTTTGAGGAAATCCAGGTTTTGAGACCTAACCTTGGGATTCTTCTCTGCTATGTGGACATGAGTCTGTGCTCCTCAGGCAACTTCTTCACTGAAGGTATGTCACAAGGCTAAGCGCCTGTCACAGGGCTGCACTGGTGTTGATTGTGTAGGGTCACCTGAAACACTATCCCTGAGACAGAGGTAAGCCAGGATATATTGCTGCATCCAATATTGCCCCATTGCCCCTGTTCCTGTTGTGGAATGGAGCTGTGGAGTGCTGGGAAACTTGTCACTAAGGTCTATGTACATCTTCCAGCCCTTGGCTGTACTGTCAGAAGGCTGACCACCCCTCAGTTACGAGACTAGTGTGATTTGTGGTGCAAAGAACAGAAATATTCATGTCTGTTTTTGTAGCTGACCCTTTGTATCCAAAGGCGCGCAGTGTGTTGTTTGAGTGTGGGTGTCGGGGTTTCCAGTTACGCAGCTGATGCTGGAGGCTACACCACCCGGTAGCTGGAGCGTATCGTTTCTGAGTGGTGGCAAGCCTGGCCATTGTGCAGAGAGGGCTCAGGAGGTCTGACCTACAGGAACATTCTGTTGCCTTGTTGTAAGGAATTGATTAAAGTGGCAATTACTTGTTTTTCCAAGGGGTGGATGGAGCTGGATGTACATGTTCTGCACTGTCCTGGCATGCTATTCTTTGCCTGGGACATGGGCATTTTTAAATATCTTCTAAAGGCTTTGCATGGGAAGGAAAAATGCTTAGTGCACTCTTTCCTTTCTGACTTTTCTAGCAATTCGCTAATCCTTCAGGGCGTAGCTCATTTCCTTTACCTTTAGGTATTCTTTTGATCCTTGTAATTGGGTATTTGTTCATCTGAGATAGTGAAGCCTCATTCCAGCTCTGAATTTTTATTTTCTGTTTTTGTTCTTGCCAGTTCCTTTCTTGCATCATTATTTCTGTTTCGAGACCCGACTCTATGTCAGTGACTCTGCTGCCTAAATTTTCTGCACCTGTCCTTTATTCTTTGAATGACACCAGTAGGATAGTTTTTAAGATGTTTATGTTTGACACTAACCATGATGTCAGTCTCAATGGCTGCTGCTATTTTACCCATTATAATTAGTAAAGATTCAGACTCAATCCTGTGTATACTGCTTTTCTCTGCTTTGATGTAAAATACCATTGAAGTGGTTACTGGTGAAGGGCATTTTAAGACTTTTACTGAAAGATCAGTTCCCTGGTTGTAGGTAGTTGGTTATCTTAAATGTTTTATATTCCGTCTTCCAGATGATAGTATTTTGCCTACAGGGAAAAACCATGCCTTCTGCTTGTCGTGTGTGTTAAAGGACTAAATCTTATGGGTGCATGCTTTTCATGTGTTGAGGCAGAACCTCATTAAAATTAAAGGATTTTACTGAGCGACATTGATCTCATCCGTTTGCAATAATGAGTAATTGTATATGAAACTGTTAATTATCAGGAAACTGCTATGCATGCCTCTAATGCTTCATATGATTCCTATATTTTGTTTGATTAGATGGGCTGATAAAGGTTGCACAATGTACTTTCAAGTCAGAGTTGGAAAGCAGATTCTTTCTTTGCTTTGTTAAGACTTTGCTGATGAAATGTTTTTGATGAGATTACTTTGGTAGGGCTTTCTCTGTTGTTTTTTTTTTTTTTTAAGGTTTCACATTGTCTGCCATGTATTTTAAGAAGTTGTAGAACATAAGTGTGTGTGTGTGTTGTGTTTCTCATCTCTGACAACTCAGCCAATTTTAAAAGAACTTCACACATCTGACTAATAAACCAGGCTACAGTTTTCATCTTGTAAACACTTAACATGTATACATAACTTTATTTGTGTAAGATGTTGGGCTGAAATCCAGTGGGAATGTTCCTGTCAGCAAACTTTTTATATAAACAGGCTTGTTCGCAGTGCTGGAGTCATTTGTATTAAAATTAGCTGGGGCAAATGATGGTACGCCATAGGCAGCTGGGTTTCGAGATTGTTACCACTGGGTACCGTATACTGGGGTGCAGAGACTTTTGGTCCCTGATGGTTCTGTTAGGTAGGGCTACCATATAGGTTGAGGAAGACTGCCCCGTGTTGCTGCTTTTGCTGGCCAATGTCCGCACATCATGATTCAGCCCTTTATTTTTAGCTACCTAATTGCAGCCAACTGCTGCACAGAACGCAGATAAGGCAGCTAATCTTAATATAAAAATCACAGTAACATATTGAGTTCATTGTGAAAAAAAATTCCTTTTTGTTTTCCAGAATTGAAAGTAACTGGTAGATTATTTTTTTTTGTACAAAGGTCTTGTTCTTGCATTAAGCTCTTATGGAAAAAATACACTCAAAGAAGCAAAACATAATGAATATGTCAGGATGAGTATTCATGATTCTCCACATGACAGAGATATTTAATCATTTTTAAAAATATATAAGAATCTGTTTTGTTTATGGAAGACTTATCTCATTTTTAGAAGAAAGTTTCAGGGCATTTCTGACTGTGGGAATAAGCTTGAAAGGCCTGGAAGACAAATGTAATCCCAGATTAGCATCCTTTAAAATAATGAGAAGAGTCATCAAATCCCACTTTTCCCACATGCCAAAATTGTCCCCCTTTCCTCTGATTCAGAATTGGTCTGTACACAGAAGCAGCTGTAAAACTGACTTTCCCTACACTGTGTAGCCATGGCCTGCCATCATGTCAACTGTTTTTTTATGTTTAAAGTTAGTACTTTGCTTGTGCTCCTGAATAGTTTTTTTATATAAGACTAGAACAAAAATGTGCATGCTGCTATTCACAAAAAAACCCCAACAACCCAACCCTGAAAAATCAAGGTAAATTTCAGTTTGAGCTGGACTTGCCATGTGATGTTGCCCAAATTAATGCTTTTAGGTGTTGCTATGCAGGTAGAGAAGTGTGTGTTTTATCTGTGCTTGTAAAGCATTTTTATTCTGCTCATTTGTTTTATCCTCATCGCTCTAGACACAGTCCCTCTTCTGCCTTTGTAGTAATTTTTTGCATTATAAAAATGAACACTATGATTCTCTAAATAAAATAAATATTGTAGAAACTGAGTAGAAATACAAAAATATGACTGTGAAAGAGAATATGTGTACATTTTTTCTAGTATCTCCTTGGCGATTACAACATACTATACTGTACATTGTTTATGAAATTGCCTAGATAGTGTGATCTTTATGTAGATGCTTTATATTCTTGAACTGCTATATGAATGTTTTGAATTCTTTATTTTTTGTAAGTGTATTTCCATATTCTTCCAAAAAAATTGGAGAAAAGAGGGTCAGAATGTTGGCGGGTAACTACAGTCAGTTACCTCAGTAAGAACCGTTTTTAAGAAGTAAATTTTGTTTTAAAGATGATATTGTAGTTGAAGACTACTGATGTCAAAGATACTTCTAATGTATTTTACATACCTTAATATTATATTATATTAGGTGGAGTATTATATTGGGTGGAAAAAGATGGTTCTTATAGAACTGTCTATTCTAACAGTAACTGGAAAATGTTTTGAATAATTTGCTGGTAACGGTGGTTCTGATCTACTTGTTATTCTTGTAGGATCCCTTTTAGAAATGCAACCCTGCAAAGCCATTCATCATTCAATTTTAATTTTACATTTTGTGACCTACTGGATTACAGTTCTAGACTCATCAGAAAGTCCTATTTTCATCCTCATAATGTGTAGCATGCTGATTTTTACATAGTTCTGCCCTAACCAACATGTGTAGTATCAGTTCACGTGCCTTTCAGAACTCCTTACATGGCTTTTTTACAGTTTTGTAAAATTTGGCAAAATAAAATAATTGCTTTTCTCGTAAGGCATTGTTAGTTCAGTGACATAACATGTTAAATTATTTTTGCTGTGAATCAGTGTCAGGCTGACGGATCTATTGTTACTTGAGTCATTCTTTCTAAAAGATTGACATAATACTGGATTTCAACCAGTGCTCTGAACTTGCCCAGGATCGACACTTACGGTCCAGATACAGCCTGAGATCATTCTCTTGCATCTCGTGGTGGCAAGTTATCTGGATTTGTCAATTTGACAAGTGATCTGAAGTTAGTAGTGGCTATCTGTTGTCCTCCTCAATTACTCTCAGACTGCAAAATATTTCATCATACTTACCATATGTGTTACTGCTAAGAGCTACAGCTCGGATTTTGAAGTCATGATCTTAAAAATCTGCTGGTATGAGATTTTAAGTGTGCCTCCAAGCCTGTGCTGGAGCCCACCCTTCCCTACCATGAGAACCAATGGGACTTGGGCCCAAAGCCCAGCATGGTGCTCTGAAGACTGCTCAAGCCCAGGGAAGTACACGCTTTATGCACCCAGCCAGAGTTTTATCCCATGCCTTGCTGTATCAGGGCCAGGTTGTCGGGAGTGGTGTGTTGTAACACGTGCACGGCCACGTTCTCCAATAAGCTGATCCTAATTTTCCCATCGTGCCTAAACCCAGGACCGACAGTGGCTTATGCCAAAGTCAACAGCAGGATGCAAATGCATGGACTTGGAATCCTAGGAAATAATAATGGATAAATAATGTAATTTATTAGTGTAATATTTTGAGGTGCCAGCATACTAATACCTTCTTATCAAGAGGGATTTTTGTTGTTGCATATTTTAAGGAGAACAATGAGATTTCTGTAAAGGAATTTTTATTCTTGGGAGAGGATTGTGAGATAGCATGCAGAGGATATGAAATTACTCTCTGAAAATTTAGCATGTAGCTGATGGAGGCTGGTGTTTGGTTTTGTGTTGTGGTTTTTTTTTCTTTTTTTTCCTGAGTTATTGTGGAACTCGAAAGTTCAGTGCTGAATGCAAGATGAGAGCTATGATTGGGAATAGGCCAAGGCAGACCTTGAAAGTGAAGACAAAGACCCTGTTTATTGCAAGGAACTGTGGGAGGTATTTAAAGACAGGAGACATGATCCAGAGAGATGGATTAGTAAAATGACCTTTACAGCAGCATGATGAGTGAGGAAAAAAATTGCATTTATCAACCTCAAGGAAAATAATGTTTGAAGTAGTCAAGACACGATTTTGGTGTAAGTTTAGATGAATTTAAGCAATGTAACTAGATAGGAAGGTCTGCCTCTTAATGTAGTTGTGCAGAAAAAAAATCTGTGAGATTTTGCTGTACCAGGGAGGGATGCCCTGGGAAGGGTCTGAGGTGGTGTCATGGCATGGTTTACAGTCATGACAAAAATACGTGGTTGCAAATAGCACAGTTTTAAACTCTTTCATGTTTTTTGAAATTTTTTTTATGATATTTATTGATGGTCCATATTCACCCACAGAACAAAAAGCTTTTCGGGGGGGGGGGGGGCATTTGCTGTGTTTCTAAACCATAGTTTAATAATTTTTGCTTTAGCCAACCATTGCTTTCTCCTGCTGTCTTTTTGATTTCCTAATAGATAAAAACGATGCCTTGCTTTTTAGTTGCATATTATCCCTTTTTCAGTTACACATTTACTCCTTTTTTTATTGTTATACTGCTTTTACTTAGTTCAACTTTTTTAAAAAAAATACTATTATAAATTCTTCCTCGGTCGTAAGATTGCATCTGAATCAACAAGTTGTTGGTCACTTCATGCTGTTTAATGTTCCCTCAGCTGACTTGGCTCATAGCTGTGATGTACTGGACACTGCTGTAGTATCTCCTTTCCTAGGTTGTTTATTTAAACTAGCTGCAAAACAAACTGTAGTTTTTAATCATTGTGACTTGGGTGAATAATACTACAACTATACAAGTCTATAAATGCTTCTCCAAACCTGAACGTGAAAAAAACCCCAAAACATTCAGGGCTCAATTGGCCAAGCCTAGTCGTGTCGGTGACCACTTACGCGCATTGTCCCATCAGTTACTTATTGAATATGTGCTTATTAATTGGCACAAAGCTGATCCTCTGAATCCCTGCTAGCCTAGGAGACATTGGTGATGCTTGTACTGAAAGCTTTCTGTGGAACACTAATGCTGTTCCTCTAAGTTTTTGTTTTTTTTTTTTTTTTTAACAGTCTTACGGTAAAGGGGCAAGAAGAAAAAACCGATTTAAAGGATCAGACGGGAGTACATCTTCTGACACTACCTCTAACAGTTTCGTACGCCAGGTATGTTGTTTTTCAGCTTTTAAAAGACTGGATGACTTGCTGATGTTAATGTTCAAGTAATTTTTTTTTTTTTTTTTTTTTTTTTTTTTGCAAATTGTCAAATCAAAGAGTGATATTGTAGCCTGAGAAATAGCAGAAGGCCCTGCTGGGACAATGAAAAATACTTGGTTGCTATTGTTTTGATCTTGGCAGAAAAATACTTTTTCATTTCTCATTCATTCCATGTATAGCGTTTTCATTATTTTTGTTGCTCTAATGCTGTCAGGTGATTAAAGCTGAAGGAGGAGGCGGAGTCTGATGGGAGCACCTAAAGTGGCAACATTTGGGAGAAAGCATCTAAACCCTACCAATCCTCAGGGTTTTCCTGCTTAAAATAGTGCTGTGCGAGGCAGTGTTAACTTAGATGCTTTCCTCCCACATCCCAGTGTTATTTTAAGGCATGGGTTGGAGGGGAAATCCCTGGCAGCATTTGTCCCCATCACACTGATGCTGAGAGGCCTGGAGAGGATGGAGCGGTGCCGTAGGCTCCCGTGACCTGTGCCTGTGCATCTCTCCCTCAAACGGAGACACCCAAGTGGAGCCTCATGGGGATCCCACACCTGTGTGGGTGCTTGGAGGACAGCTCAGTCTGGCCAACAGAGGGGACAAAAAGTGCAGGGAAGGGTATCCAGAGCCCGGTGTGGTCTTTGGCTGCGGAATGGTGCTACTGAAGCTGTGCTGCTGTGGAAGGAGAGTGCCTTTCAATGTGCTTATGGTTGACAACAACTTGGAGAGCGTGAGGGCTACCCAGAGCATCACAGTGACTGTGCCTGTGCAGAGTCTGAAATACAGTTCTTCACGCCCTGCTGAGTTAAGCCGTGGTTTTGCAAATGCAGACTTTGCCATCTTTTCCGGAGGGGTTCTGGAATTCAGGAGGTTTCATTGCAGAGTTTTTGGTTTTGCCATAAACAGGCACCACACCTCCTTCTCTATCAGCTTGTCTTGCACGTTCCTCTATCTCAAAACATTTAGTGGCTCCACTGCTGTTGCACTGGTTGCATCAGTACACATCCTCTGTTTGCAAAATTCTTCTGCTTTGTCCTGCTGTGATTATGTTAGCGGGTTTTGTGATAGGCTGTGGATTTGATAAAGTCAGGCCCCTATTACATTTCAGTGTCTGTAGGACATAGGCGTGAAATATTAATTGGTCATGGGAGTTTTTCAGTGGCAGTAAACAATATCAGGGTGGAAACCCTGGATCAATAAAATGCTTATTTGTGACATTTTGTCCTGTTTAACAATACTTAGAAAAAAGCAGTTCAAGTAGTGTTTGGGAGCAGCAAAAGGATCTCCCAGTTCCAAGGAATCTTTGTAAGGAAATCTGTGCTGCTGTTTTCCTTAGCTGCTCGTGGATGTTGAATTCAGCCTGGAACATTTTTAGCAGAGTATGAGTGTTTACTTTACACTGGCTGCACATGGTTCTTTGCCTTTCTTGTTTACCTAAATGAAGTCTGAAGTTGGTCTCAAGTATATCTTCTTGCTGTCATGAGGGGGAGCAGGGCGAAGAGGATGTAGCACAAGGAGGTGGATCATCAAACTACATATAGATGTTGAGGTGGACTCCTGTAGTCAGTGGAGATCTGGTTGGCTGTATAGACTGTGGGGCATGATTTATCAGATCTTCAACACAGACATATAGAAGAGGGCTGGTGAGCTATGGTATAAAAGTGTCTATATCTTTCCCAGGGCTGTAAAGGGAGCATGGAGTGTGACTGCCTCAAGTGTAGATTTTTACAGAAGGGATTTATACATTTCCCTGAAATAAATCCAAATTTAGTAGTTACTCAAGTGATATAATATAAATGACTGAAAGGTGAAATAGGCTTCTGCGAAAAATCAGAGATTTAATAGATTACTGAAGCAAAACTCAATTTGAAAATGGTATTGTCCCTGAAGATAATGCAGGGATGTTAATGGATAAATATATGTTATGTGACATTGCCCAAAATAAATTTAAAAAAAGAAAATCATCACAAAACATTCCTAGTAAGTAATGTACAGGCAGAGCTGTTCGAATTGTAGCAGATGTATGAGAAGTGTCTCTTCACAGTTGCTGCTGAGAGGTTTATTTCAGAGCTTCGACTGCATCTTCAACAGGCTTTCCTTCTCTGATTCTCCTCCTGGGACAGCTTGGTTTTCTCCTGCACTAAGGAAGAATTGCCACCAGTGTGACCAGGGTGCCCGGTGCCCCGCATATTAAACAGAATGGTTGCAGTCGCTTTCTGCTGGCTCAGCTGCTGTGCCCTTCCCAGAAACTACCTCGGTGCTGCATATTGCTTGTCTCTGTCTTGGAGGATATTTTACATGGTATAAATGAACATAATTGTTTTGCCATAACCATTTATTTGCAGGATAAAAAGTGACTCCAAAAATCTGGTGTTTCTACCGAGATGGGTGAAAGCTGCAGAAAAGCAGAGTGGACAAATGAATCCAAACCCAGTAGAATCAATGACATACCTGTTTCTTTTCTGTTATTTTATTTTAATGCTGTCTTAAAACCAGGAGGTCAATTTTTGCTTGGAAAGGGTTTTGTGGGGTTTTTTTTTGGCAGTGCTTTTGATCTAGACATGGGATACACTCAACCTGTTTGTTTCAGCCATGCTTATGATGCTTATAGCTGCCTTTTTCTTTTTTCCTCCGACTTCCTTCCCCCCCCCCCACCTCGCTTCCTGTCTCTTTTCACATTTACTTCTTAACTTGTCCTGCAACTTTTATGTGCATCTCTACAAGTACTCTGTTCTGCACTCAAGAAGGAATCCTGGGATTGTCCTGAACATTTATTGCTAAGGTCTGCCTACGTTCTTCATAAAGAAGTAAGAATGTTTGGAAGGTGCTTTTGCATTGTATTTAGCTGGCCTGTCCTTAAACTGGGAGAGCTGTGAGAGGCGTGCGGATTCTTGTCGTAAGCATCGATGAAAGTGGACATTTCATAACAGAGAAATATATTGGTGCTGGATGAAAGAAGACAAATATATGTAGTCCTAAAGAAATGTTATGCATGTGGAAGGCAGTGGAGGTATTGTGCAAGAGCAAGGATATAGGATTCAGTCTATTGAATCCACAGAGCCGCTGGCCATTTAAGTTAAAGCTGCTGCAGGAGGGAGGGAGTTAGTATCCATTACTTACATTGACAAAGCTTTATTGTGTCTGCATTTTACTATTTCCTTAAGGACATATGCACCTCTGGCTCCAATATGCACCTGGCAAGTTTCCTGCAATGCATACCAAATGCTACAGTAGTAAAAATAATGCCAACTCAGTTTTATTTGAATGAGAGAGAATAAAATAACGTTTTATTCAAATTGCTTGAAAATTCCTGCTGTTGTATAAGAGAATGAAATGCACTCTGCACAGCCTTGTGCGTCAATGATCTTTTCTGTTTAAATCTGTTTTTCAGAGTGCTGAAATAGAGCGATCTATCCAGTATTGTTTCTAATGTATATAAAAGAAGCATTAAGCCTAACCAAGAGCATTTATATATATATATTACAAATTTTAAAACCGTTATTTTCAGTCCAGTTAAACCTCTTCTGTACTGTGAATTTTGTCTGTTGATACAGATTTTTATTTCTGTTTTTTACTTGTGACACTGTAAAACCTATGAGATTTCAGGAGAATGTTTTGGATCATGTTCTATTTGTTTGTTACAAAAAATTGTTTGTTTAGTTTTGTCTCCAGAATATTATTGATGGTATTGAAGCTTAAAAAAATAACAACAACTTGGCTTCCCTTTCACTTGCCACCAGCTACTGCTCGGCTTTTCAGTAGCAGGAGAGGGAAGAATTTTTTCCCCCTCTGTTGTGTTGTGAAGTTCTATTGGCAATTCAGCAGTGTCTTTGGAAAGCAGAAGCATCATTGCACACCAATCAGTTCCTAACTGACTTTAATCAGTTGTCTTTAGGGAGCTAAAGAACATTGTGTTATATAGTTTTCATCATCTTTTTTGAGCTTTGGAGTGATAAGCAGCTTGTTCTTAGGGTTAGCTATGAAAGACTGAATTGGATCTGATCTCTACTCGCTGCCATTTTGACTGATGTGTGGTAATGATTTTGTTCCCAAGGGTTTTTTCAGAATACGGATCAGACAAAATATTTTGCAGACAACACTATGGCACTTCCCAGAAACATTATTTTAAGCAAATTGCATGTTCTGATAGCATTACATATTTTGTGGTTGCACTTTTGGACCTGTCTTTGTCAAGGTTTTATTTTAAATCCTAATGATTAATCACAGAGGCAGTCTAAGTTGTTGGGATTTTTATGTATTGCAAAGGCAGATTAGATTGTGAAATAGACTGCAGACTATAGACTTGCTTACTGAAATATTTAAGATTTTACAAATCTGGTTTTTTGCCTTTAAATATTGGCTTGATGCCTGTTACACTGTGTTCACTCAAAAACACAGCTATAAATAATTACGTAGGGAATTCATTATTCTTCTACTTTCCTCTAAGGAGGTTTGCCTAGCTGTGTAATTATCTATTGAATTCTATGAATGGTAAAACTAAGATTTGCACTAAAAAATGACTTGAAAATATTGACTTAGTTTTGCTCATAAACATGCCTCTTAATCTCGAGTCCACCAGAGAACTGGGCCGTGTCAGAAATGTATTCCTCTTCTTTTTAATTGCCTTTTTCTGCCCCCCCCCCCCCCCGCCCCGATATAGAGCTTAGCTTTGATTCCCCCCCCCCCCCCCCCCCCCCTCCTTTTCATGAGGGGAAGAGCTTATGTATTCAGCTCATATGCACAGCCTGCCAGTGAGGCAATGCATTTACAAGCTGACCCATGAATTGCTGGTGTAGAGTGGGCACAGATATTAGCTTTGGTCTTAATGCCCAGCACTAACAACATGATGCTGAAGACCTGCTTATGCTTTCTCTGCTAGGACTATTCCTGCTTCTTGAAGACTATATGTGAAAAAGATTGTGGCTAGCCAGAAAATCTAAATAAATAATTACAAAAAATGCTCATTTGCAAATTAATACATCCTTACATTCTTTGTGTGCCTCTAATTGAGACATGTTTGGCTTAGAGAGAAAAAAGGAGCTTTTCAGACTTGCCTTTAGCTTTTACACATAACAAAATGAGGTATGTCTGAAATTTTTGGAGGTATTGTGCAAACACTGATTGTAATACATGAAAATGTATACCTACTGCTTGGCTTAATTTTCTCATCTTTTATTTCTGATGCTAATGTCTGGGCATATTTTGTTAGGTTCAGGTTTTTTCTGGTCTGATTCTGCTGATTTCACTGAAAGCTGCAGCAGTGATGCTTGTGGCCTGTGCTTGCTATTGTGGTTGCATTGAAGCCTTAGGCAAGTCATAAGTACTAGAAATTCTGCTTATTTGAAACACATTAAAACCATTATTTCATGGGTTTTTAATTTGATGGAATTGTGGTATCCTATGTTTTTCACTGTAAATTATAAGTTTTTGAAGGAAATGTCTTGCACTTGGATAAAGCCACCTTACACTGAGGTTGGTATATGGAGTATGATGTCTGTACTGCTGTGTTCATCTGGCATTAGCAGGAGCCACCAAACTTAGCTGTTAAGGCCAGTGTGTGACCTTAAATCATGGGCGGGCAATGTAGTTTCAGGGTGATGTGCTGGTTGTATGAAGCAATGTTAATCAGTTTTTAGTCAAATCCAGTGAGTCTGTATTTGTTATGATACAAAATTAGATAATGTCTCTGGGAGTAGTACTAGTATGGGAAAGCGAATTTTTTTATGTATTTCTTGTTGTATGAAGTATACCAAGTTCACAACGGAAGAGTGGGTGCAGCACTTGAGAGCAGTGTAGGGATTCGTAAGAATATGTCAGTTCAGCTGTTGATACAGTTTCATTCATGGCTGATATCTTAGTTCCTCAGTCATGTGGTAAAAACCAGTTAGATGGGGAGTGGGAGGAGGACAGCTTTTAGAAGAGGCCTGGATTGGGAGTGTGTGGCTGGAGGAATGAAGGGTGGAGGGAGGAGAAAGGGACTTTCCCTTCTGGTGGCAGTTGTGGAGCTACACTTGAGGCTCTGTAGACATGGGAAAATCGCATTAGGCTCATTGAGCTATAGATTTCCTCAGCTGTAGTAAGGGTTTGAAAAGTCTCCTTTTTTGGCCTGGAGAGAATAGAGCAGATGCCCCTATAAAGCATGGGATTTTGGCACGCGTGACTGGAGGGGAGATGGCTGAGAAAAACCCAGTGGAAAGGAAGTTCATTTGCGGACTTCAGTTCTTTCATGGGCCCTTTTTTGCCTCAAATGGTTTCTAAGAATAGAAATCAAAATGCTGCCATGTGTTTAAAAAAAAACCCACACCCTCTAACCAAAACAAACAGGCAAAACATCATAAAGCTCTTCTTACACGTCTGTTTACTCTTCTTGTAGCAGGGTGTGAGAAAATTACGGGGGGGAACAACTAAAGAGAATACTTTAGTAAAAACTGAAGGGTAGGAGCCCTCTTTATAACCTTGAATGGGCAGACATGTTTGATGTTACTTTGCATGCCGCTGAAGTCAACACACCCCTTTCCAAGCAGCAGTGGAAGTTTTGAAGATGGGGCTTGTATCTGATGACTGCTGAGATGATGGCCAGTGTTGCCTCCGAGCTTGCTAAGATGATGGGTGGGTGTTGGGAGGTGTCCGAGAGGACATACGTGGCCTCCTGTGAGAGGACAGGGGAGATGCGAGCCCTGAGGTGGGAGGTGGCATCCCTGCTGGTGGCAGCTGTTGGACCTTCTCCTTTGGCATTTCCATTGCTGCTGTCTTGTGTGTGCCTCCTGGCTATGCGCTTCTCTGGGTCTGTCAGGGAGAGGAGAAATGGGGCTTTCCAGCTGCTCAGGAACTACCACAGCCTGCACTCAAGTTTGGCAGCATCAGATGTATCCCTTTGTAGCGGGGTGTTCAAAGGGTGCGACAGGATTTGTACATCCCTGAACCATGTGGGATTTCTGCAGGTGGCAGGGCTGCCTCCATGCTGAGGAGGAGGAGGAGGAAGAGGAGGCAAGGGCTTGCCTGCTCAGGCAGAGGTGTGAGGGTTTTTTTAAGCAGTTAGGCAAACTGATGGAGGTAAAGCATAATCTTTGCAACTTTGCTAAACGTACAGTGGGAGACTCTTCCACCGTAGTGCATGGCATAGGGAATGAGCAGAAAGGCTTAAGCCTAACTGTGTTTTTAGGCTTTCTCTTTGGCCAAATATCTTCCTGAATGGCAATTGGTCTCTGGCAGTCTCAGTCTTGCAGTTTTGTGCTCATCAGAGTGTGCTTCGCATGAGGTGAACCTCTCAAAACCTTGCAGCTGTGCCAGGAACCTCCTTTGCCTGTATGTGCTGGTCTTTTGGGTAGGGTATAGCAGGAGCACCAAGAAAAAAAACATACACAGTTGTAAACAGTTAAGATCGAAATTAGGAATAGGATTGAATGAGAATCAAGTGTTTTGTTTTATTTTGTCCCCTGCTTCTCCCAGGAAATTCACTGTGGTTTCTGGTTCGCGTGTGCAGCATTGTCTTACTCAAAATAATAATTTTGAACATTGTGGTGAGATGCAAGGTTTATTATATGCTATCATAGATGTCTTCTAGTTATAGTAAGCACAGACATACAAAGTATCTACAATGGGACAATGATTCTGATGCATATATTTAATTATAGCTAACGCAAAAACTGTCAAGAATAATTTATGAAGATAAGTGCAGTATTTTCACAACTTTTTCTTACAGGCCTATTTAGTTGGAGTGGATTTGTTTTAGGGTGGGGTTTTTTTTTTTTAATTTATTTTTTTAAAATGGAGTAGTCCATTGGATTTTTTTTTTTTTTTTTTTTTAACAAGGCCTTAAAATATGGGAGGTTTTGTTAGAAATAAGATGTTTGAAGTCACTTGAAAAATTCAAGTTTATAATTATATGTAAATGCACCATAAACATAGATGCTGACTTAGTTCCTTTTACGGAAAAGTAAGTCTGAAGTGATTTTTGTCATTTTAAATATTGCATTGATTTTCAGGGTTTGCATTTATGCTGTATGGTTTTGATTGGGAACAAATGCCTAACGCAAGGGAACAGTTTGGTCCTCTGTAAAGCAAATGTCATCTTCTGCTCCAAAATGCAAGCGGTTTCAAGGAAAAATAACCGCCGGTTGGCTGATGTGCAGCAAGCTGCTTCAATTTCTTTCCAGTGTGGAGCCGAGCTGCTCCTAGTAGCTGGCAGGGCTCAGGGAGTAAAGAAAGATACTTTACGATTAGCCAAAGGAATCCACTGAATCTTTTGTCTTTCACCATACCCCACCAGTACATTCCTGCTCAAGCTGACCAGTGTTTGGGTTTGTACCTCACTAAGTAGATATGTTGTAACATATACAAGTGCCATTTCTGTCCAATTAGTCATGAAGTTGCCAGTTTTATGGGCAGTTGCAGCAGAGAGCTGTCCTCTCTTGGGCTATGTATTTAGACAGTACTTCCAACTCCGATTATATGTTCCTGTAGATTTGAATGTTGCTTTTTTCGTGTGATCTCACTCAGACTTTTCTTTGCTGGAATACCAGGTTCATTGAAAAGCTTAGTGCTCCACTACTTCTAAAATGAATTGTAAATCTTCTAAGGAATTAGCAATAAAGCTTTTTTCTAGGTATTGAATTGCAGAGTGACATCCATGTGAGCACAATTAGTGTGCTTTTTTTTCCCACTGACGATCACATAATATTTTAGTACCCAAATATGACTGGCCTGAAAAATAGTAGGACCTGAAGCAGTCCTAGGTATGAAAAACTGGAAAGCTACCCTTCCTTAAAATCTGATATTGTAGAATATCTGAATACTTCCACCTCTGCCAAAGGGGGTCATTAATAATCCTGTTGATGCACAGCATTAATTCTAAGCTCCACATAAACCTGTAGTCTCCTATATGATAAATGATTGTCATCAGATGGTTTACTCATAGGATAATCAAGTCTTGGGTAGGAAAGAGAACTGGTTCTTGCAAACAAGTGGGGAGCTGAAAGAGGGGAGGATGGGTGAAGTGAAAAAGGGAGAAATATATCTATATATGCCTTTGATATCTTTCCTCCTATTGTCTCCAGTGGTATTTTTGAGTTTTCAGTTGTTTTGCAGATTGAACCAGAAAATATTTCTGAAGTCTGGGAAGGCTGTTACAGGATGGAAACTAGACTTCCGTTTTTATGCTGAATTAGCTTGACATGCTATGTCTTTTATGTTAGAAATACAGCTTTAAGCCATGGTTGATCAGTTGGCTCTCAAAGGTCTGCTTATCAGATCCCGCTCTTGGAGGGACTGAGATGAAGGCAGGCGCCGTTGCTTCACTGTTTCTACAGGAACATGGCTAGTTGGGTTTATTTTTCCTACAAACTATGAAAATTATAGTATATATTCAGTAATCTCCCCTTACAACATTTCTAAAGACATGTTATTGCATGCATAGGTCTCTGAAAAAGCAATCATTCTTTGTCCATCTTCATTGACCTTATTTACTCTTTAGGAATTCTTTTGAAAACAGTAATGTGTCAAAGAAAAGTTTGCTTATAATAAGAAAAGATTAAAGATTATTTCAGCCTTGTCCTTGAAATAATTGCTGAGGAAATTGCCAGAGTTAGTAATGGAGTATAATCAGAGGTTGTTTGTGGTTTTACACATCTCTTTCCAACATTAGCTACAATTTATCCATCATCTGCCATTTATACTGGAATGGAAATAAGATGCTTTCCTAAGCTGCTTGTTTTGTTAAATAACACGTCTAAAATAATATGTTAAAAGAAAATTTCCCATAGTTAGGAGAAATAATGTTTGCTCAAACTCCATCAGCAATTTGAAGATATCAGAGGGTAAAATTTGCAAAATCTTCACGTTCCTGTTATTATCTGAGAAAAGTGAACAGTATTTAAAATGCTGTTACAGACATGACAAAAATGAAAGCACATTAAAAGATTTGACCAGCTCTGCTGTTACTATACTTTGAAATCTGAATGTAGAAAATGAGTCAACACCTTACATAATAAATAAGCGTGGTGATAAAGTGTGGTGTTGAGATAAAGCCTCCGAATGAGACGACACAGCCAAGTGGAAGAGAGACAGCGTCAGTTTGAGGCCTAAGAAGCAGTGATTCATTGGAGATGGTCTGGAAGAATTGGCAGTGTGTTGTGTGCTTTTTTTTTTATGGAAACAACTTAACCCTGGAAGGTTTAAGATTTTTCTAATCTTATTTGATTAATGGCTCATAAAGAAGAACTATTTAGACCAGTACTTAATTTTTTTGCATAGTGTTCAGCCTACATGTGATATTTATTTATTTTAGAAAGACTGTGTGCAATTTAGAATAACTTGAATTTGCGTTGTTAGGTAAAATATTGCTGAAGGTTTTGAAGAGAGAAACTGCTTGAAGGTTATAATGCTCTGTCAGCAGACTTGCAGAAAATTCTGGGATTAACTTCCATAGGTGGTGTTTAGACTTCAAGAGCACCTATCACATTAGCAGTATGCAGTTCTTATGTGAACAACCACTTATACCTGTATTTAATTTTTAAAGCGCATGCTTTGCCATTCTCTCAGCAGTGCAGCCCTGGCTAGCTATGGCAGTTGAAGCCAGTCACTCTGCCAGAGTGTCCTTGTGATAGACAGGGGGCATGAGAAGGGCTTCTCCCTTCCTCTACTCTGAGGCAAATCTGCTAATACCCATTTTATGATGCTCTGATACCTCTCTCTGCATCTGTTTCCTAAAATCCATAGTTAGAGTGGCTAGATGTTTTATTAATGCTGCGTTAAAACATGCTCTTTCTTAAAACTGAGTGACTAATTCTAAATCTCTTGGGCTTGGATGCAGGCGAGGGAGCAGTGCTAGTGCATGGCAACTGCAGAGGAACTCCACACATCCAGAAAACGTGTGGCTGCAGGTCGGTGTCAAAGCTTGGGGTTCATATGGGCCTGCATCCCATGTGCACTAAACTGTAACTTGTAATGAAAAGTATTACCCTTGGGTCCAGGTCAACAAACTCCTGAACTTCTGCATGAACCAGCAGATCCTATTAGGAGGCTGCCTGTGAAGAAGATGAATTTAGAGGAGTCCAAAGTAAGATTCCCCCACCCCCCCCCCCCCCCCCTTCGATAGGACAGTGGCTTTCCTTTTTCAGTTCTGCTCAAGAATCTTATCTCAACCCAGTAGACCCTTTTGTGTTTCTTCATCTCTTTGCTCAACTGGATAGTTTTATGTATCTGCCTGAATAGCTTGTCAAATAGACACAACTATCATAAATCCTGCAGAAACCCTATGAACAGATTATGTGAGTTACTCTGTCTTGAAAAAAAGCCAAGAAATGTCATCTTTCTTCCAGTGGGGCTGGATTCTTTTATTCCCACTCACAGCTAGGATCTCTGGTGGCACACTTGAAAATGAATAATCTAAGCCACAACTTAAAAATGTAACAAAGGATTGAGAAGCAAAGCATATTCTGTACACTGCCTGTATCATATCTCCTAAACACAGTTTCCTTTATATGCAAATAATACCCATTAACTCTTTATGAGCCACAGCCACATTTATTATAAGCCTCTGATGAGACATATTCCCTAATTTACAATAACTTACTAAAGTTTTGTTGGTTGGCTGCTGTTGAATGATGAAAGGAATATATTTTAAAATTTACATCTAAGGTTTCTGTAAGTCTGCTTGATATATATGTCCTGTGTTAACTGATGGACTCATAGTCATGATGTGTGGTAGTTTTGTGGGCTTCATGGATGTGGTACTGACCAAGAGATTCAGGACACTGTGAGGGACTTGTTATCTGTGTAGGTGAATGAATGCAGAGTGCTCACAAACACTGCAGGTCAGTCTAACGATTTATGAGCTATGTTTTACTTCATCAAAGTCTAAACTCCATTTCTAAAAAGAATGGAGTTGTATTACTCAGTAGTTATCTCATATATCCTTAGCAGGCCACTTTTTTTTCCCCTCTTGGAACTTGGCAGAGTTTTCTAGAACGAAGTAGTAATTTTAGACAAGATAGAAATAATTCCTTTGTTGTCTGCAACTTAGCTTTTAGATCATTTTTTCAGAGGATCCCTGTCCCTTATTTCTGCAATCAGTTAACTTTCTTCAAGTATCTGTATACTGTCATCATCTCAGACCAATGAATCTGTGTTCTAATCACACTGGGATAGTTTACATACACCCTGCCTATTTCCACCTGTCGTCTTCCATGCTTTTTGAAGGACCCATACCTCAAAGACTGGTGTCATAAATACTTTATGATACCAAGAGAAAGAGTTTTAATGTAAACAATTATTCATTCCAAAAGAATTAAAAAAAAAAAGAATAGCATTCATCTCAGACCAAAGAAGATTTGAAATTTTGTGACAAAATAAAACTCTGTGGTTACATTTGCACTTAACAGTTCTCTCTCTAGAACCTGGAGACTTCCTCTGAATCTGTCAGGACTGTGTACTTACAAGCGTTGGTAGTTCCAGAAATCTTAAATACTTCCAGTTTGACCATGAACATTTTAAGTAGAAAGGTATTTTTTTCTATGGATATATATAGATATATAAATAATATATATATAATTTATACATACTTTATGTGTATCTATATATCTATCTGTATCTATCTATCTATAGTAACCAAATTTCTGGCAGTCTGAAGTATACAGTACTATCACATTTTATTCTTCCTTCAAATTTTTGCTATGTAGAGTGCAACTCAGAACTTACTTAATTTGGTCCTTGTTATGTGCCTGAAAGTCAACGTGGTGAAATTCAGTTTAGCACAACTTCAGAATTTCACATTTAATCTGGTATTCTTCTTTCTATCAGGAATTGGCTTTCTACTTTGGCAAGATTAATCACGTCAGTCCAGAGCTAAATCCTTACACGATACTCAGAAAATCCTTTGGTCTCCTTTGACATGTGATGTCATGCACTTTTTGTTATCCTGCACCCTGTACTTTCTCGGAAAGTAGGGTCAGCTAAATCTAGGGCTTATTTCCAGCATGCATCAACTGTATATGCTTTGGAGAACATCCTATTAGTTCATACTTCCAGAAATGGTAAATGGATCCCCAAACCACTGAAAAATCTGTATCTTTAGTATTTCATCTCCTGCTCGTAACTATAGCTATGGATATTTCATTGTTGTTGTGGGGAAGAACCTGTGGGTGACTTACATTTAGCTAAGAGTTACTAATCGCCCAGGGAAACAGAGAGATGAAATAATAATGAAACCCACTGCTGCAGTATTTGCTTCACTAAATAAAAGAGGGAAAGTTCATCCATAGGAACAGGTAGGATCTGAGGTATTATAATTTTGGCAGATCTTTACTTCCTTTGTGCTATTATCGCCTCTGCAGAACAAAAGTGCACAGCTTGCCCCCTGGCCCCAATTGGGAAGGGAGTCAGTCCTCTGTGAGAGTTCCCCTGGGGTTGCTCAAACTGGATCTGCTTGTACTGTGGTCCTGACTAAAGACTGAAGCATATTGTTTGAAAGTGGCATTGATCTGCTCTGTTTTTCTAATTTTTGTGTTGTAAAATACTAACCTGTTTAGGCTTGCCAGTTCTGTTGGTTCTGCACGCCATTTGCAAGAGGAGACAGACCTTGGCCAGATGAAATTATTAACTCTGCTGTTTCCAAGGTAGTTTTAATTTTCCATCATTGGGAAATCTGTGGTCAGTCAGCTTAAAATTCTGGATCAATTTACGCATCGGAAAAGGAGAGTTCTTCATTTAGACACTGAATGCCTTCCTCTTACTGCCTGACTATTTGGTAGACTTGGGGGAAATCCTGTTCCTAGCTTACACAAAACTTAAAGTTTCTAGGCAGACTTTCTTGGCAGCACACATAAGATTTTATTTTTCAGGTTAGAAAAGTTCACTGTATTTATAAGACTGGTATTATTCATGGTTTTTCAAAACACATACTTGAAGTCAAGCAGCTGCAACTTGCAGTTAATCTGGCAAACATTTACCTCTGCTTACTCTGAGTATCACTCAGGGATTTTTCTCTACTAGCTCTTTATAAGGCTTTTTGAAAGGTCTCACCAATGTGGTTCTGCCAGCTATGGAACAGGACCTTAACTTGGTCTTATTTGTACTAATGGACCTTCCTTTCAAGTTTGTTTAATTGTGTGTGCATCATTCCATTTTTCTGTGAAAGTGGTATTTTAATGGTCACTCAAGAGTTGGAAATACAATAGCCCTTATGTTTCCAGTAAGACAAAATCTGCCTCAAAATACATCATCGGCTTTATTACGTAAGTCATCCCCAAACCAGAACACTACAAAAATCTGAAAGGTGTATAAACCCATCTCTGCCAACTTAGGAAACTGCTTCTTCTTGTTTTGCACTTGGCTGGTTGAGAGTGTTTGCCCGCCACTGGGGCAAGGAGACACCCTTCAGACAAGCAGGCAAGCTGCTGAAGATTAATTTACCAACGCTGGCAGCTACCAGACTTCGCGTTCACGCTGGCTTGCTGGGGCAGTGAGGCTGCAGAGGCTGCTCAGTCTGCTGTAAGGGGAAGGGTCTGGGTGCTGTGTCCTGGCAGGTCTCCTCTCCAGCCCCAGGTGGCCTGTGCATTGCTGGCATGCTGCTTCAGGTCTAGTGCTGCATGCTGCTTCTCAGCCATAGAGGACTATAGGAGTAGTCACTTGGATTTATACTATATACAGTACAGCCCAGGGCTGAAGAGTGTGGTTGAAGTCCCTATCATGCCAAAACCCATCAAACTTGGACATCCTAGTCCCTCTGGTTTTGCCCAAACGGTGGGAAGCCCCTGGGTTTGGAGCATACCCTACCTGCACCGTGGCAAGCAGAGTTGTGTGTGGACACCATTGCCTTTTTCCTCACCCCTACGTTGTAGCGTTGCTGGAAGGAAATGAGTTTGCAAGGAGATCCAACCTGCTGTGTGTTCCCAGAAGGTTCGGAGTTTGGGCAATGGCTGGACCATTCTCCTCTTGGGGCTGCAGGACGTTCCTCCCACACGTTCATACCTGTCTCGTTGGCATGGGTGTCCCCAGCTACTAAAAGGAGAGAACAAATCCTGTTTTGAAAGAGTGTTTTGACAAAAGATGTGTTGGAAATTGTGAAGTAAGCAGGTGCTCAGTATGAGATAGGTCTGGAAACAGACAGAAATGGAAATGAAGTTAATATAACAGTGCAGACAATAATTCCCAGCCTTTGTAAGCAGAAAACGCAGAATACCAGGGTGAATGAAGAGAAATTTTCCCACTGTGCCTACAAACACTTTGTATAGCCCATTTGCTCTATAGAGTATTCTAGGGATTTCTGAATAGAACTGATTTATCTGATTGCTAGCAGTCTGTTGTTTGTTAGGTCTCTAGGCACCATAAATGAGGGAGACTGAGGCATTTGGATAAACGTTGCTTCTTCCTTATATGGTACGTCCTTACCATCTAAGAGAGTATCTATTAATTACTGTCCACTTCGCAAACTTGTCTGTTTTTTCATGAGAAGATAGAGTACAATTTGTACTATTCTATTTTAGAACTACTTTTTTCTTGCTTTTGTCTTGCTTTTCTAGAGGAAAAGGAGAACCTGGTACAAAGTCAACCCTCACTGTTGCTTAGCACACTTTGTATGCCTCCAGTGGATGCCGTTGGCGTCAGCCAAGGCAGAAGGTGCCATTTGAGCTCTCACCCGAGCTAGCAGCATTCCTCTGTATGCTTGATGATTATGGAGACAGACCAGCTCTTCCAGAAGTTGATTTGTATTGCCTAAATTAGTCTTCTGCTCTGAATTACTCTCCAGAAGAGGGTAATTGTAGTCCCACTGAGTACAGGGGGAACATCAGCGAACAGCTTTCTCATTTAGCTGCCTGTGGTTGGTTGCTGTGAATAGTCTCTTTCACTCATACCTGTATCTGATGGTCAGACTCTCTTCTCAGTTGATGTTTCTGCAGCTGTTTAGCATTATTAGCACCTCTTTAGCTATTGAGCACAGATTCAGCACACATTGCTACAGTGTTTTCTGTGCCTATGCAGTGGTCTTACTTCTATGGAACCTTTTTGCATCTGTTCTACTCTATTGAAATCATATGCTCTATACCTATGGGGTGTAGAATACAGCAGCACATAAGCTGTTTTTAATTTTATTGCTGTTCTGCATTTAGGAGTGACTCATTGCTCTGGAGATTGAGTTGATAAAACATTTGCACATCTCATTAATCTAATACTGTAATTCCCAAGAAACATTACAGTGAAAAAGCCTATTGTTCAGATGGTGCATGGTGAGCTTTGCTTTATTGATAATACCATGGTCTGCATGTAACAATCCTAGGTGTAATTTTCTAGCAAATGAAAATACAATACAAGGACTCCTTTACAGAATCCAAAAAGCGATGTCTTGGAACTCAGACCTCAGGCAGCATTGGATCAAGATTTTTAAAAGGCTGCAGTTTAATTCTGTTAGTCATACCATTCATTGTCATTAATATCAACCTTGATGCTTTTCTGAGCAGTGACATTTTTCTTTCTTTTTCAGTAGAAAGCTTGGAAATTGGTGACAGCCACCTGATTCAGCAATAGATTGGTTTGAAAACTATTTTAAAGCTCTTATTTTATGTAATGGTACTCCATAAAGTGATACAGAATAATAAAACAAATGGAAAACCTCAGCCTTGCTCCCCTGTAGTTTTACGATTCTCATTTAGACAAGAATTTTAATGCAGAGCATAGTTAGTGAGCTGCTTTTTAAATTCTGAGGACTAGATTGATTTTCTTCTTGTTTCACTGACTATTCCTTTCTACTTTGTCTTGGAATATAGTGTTTCATATCTCCGCTGCTTCCTTCACCTCCAAAAACCCCAAACCAAAAAGAGCTAATGAAGGGTCCAGTCTATTTTTGCAGTATAAAAAAATTCTGAATGTGAGGAGAAACTGAAGGTAATGTGCACCTTGGCAAACAATCATTCCCAATGTTAATTGTAATGGAGTGTGCCTATTGCAGAAACGACAAGCAAAAAGTAGGAAGCAATACCAGTGGAGAGTTCACTGGAAAACACTTTACCATAGTCAAGCTTCAAACCTCTCACTTCAAAGACAGTAATACTAGGCCAGGCTTAGGAGCAGCCTGTTCTTCAGACTGTTCTCCTCCACATGAACTTGGAAGTATCCCTATCTGGAGCAAAACAGCTTGGTTTGCTGTAACATCCTTCACGGTGAGTGTTAGAGTTTGCAGCATTTGTCTATCTTCTGGGAGCAATAACTTTTGAGGTAGTCAAGTTGTTACGATAACATACCAAGGATGAAGATTCGGACTGTGGTAAAATGTATGGGCAGTTCTCAAGCCAAACTCACTGGTTGTAATTTTTTATTTTTTTCTGTTGTAAGAAGATAACACGATGAGGTGCATGTGCAAGCTGAAGTAAAGAGCTTTGCACTTTTAAAGTTATTCATAGTGTGTGTGTGTGTGTGTGTATACATGTTTTATTTTATTTTTCTCTGGAGGACATAAAAATAGTTCCCTTGTCCTGAAAGTTCTGGGCAGACTGGTGGGCACCTGATGTGTGAATTTGCCCCACAGGTTCTGGAGGGCAATGTTTCCTGAGTCACAGTGATTTTTTTTTTTGGCTCATGTAAACGACATCTGCTCTGTTCAAGGTTGTATGCATTCCAGGGACTCTCTGTTTATTGCAAGTACAAGACTAGGTGCAGAAACTACAATTTAAGAAATATTCCTTTACCTTCCTATAACTTCAGATTTTGACCTCCAGTTTAGGTTGGAGAGCATACCTACATGCAACCAAATCTAGTAGATGGTGTTTTATCACCTCTTGGTTCAGCATACAGAAATATAAATGAGCAAGTGAGCAACAGGTAAACTGTATGGACATAATTACCTGTAATTAATGGATTTTTAGATAACCTGAAGTCCGTGGACAATCTTGGATATTTCCTCTGCAGCCTGTCTTCATTGTCTGCCTGGGGTTCTTAACCTCTAGGCTGAGAAAAATGCCAAAATAGTCACCTTTGTTGTTTTTGATTTTTCTGTCCAAACCTTTATTCTTTTTCACAGTTTAAGAGGTAGTGTTGATCTGTGGCTAAATTCTAGTAAAAGTTCTCCTGAGTAAACCAGGAAAATTTTATCAGAAAGTTATGTCCCAAATATTAGCAGCTTTACAGTAAAAGGCTTAATTACCAAATAAACCTTGTAAGAATAAATAACTGTAGGTATGTTTGTAATGTATGTCTGAAAGAACAGTTCTTATCCAAGCTTAACTTTTTTTAAATTTTCACAGAAATTTCTTTTTTTACTGTGATTAGTAAAATCCTCTGTGTGCTACAGGCAGTAAAAGAGTGTACAAAATCTTTCTAGAATGCGTCGGGCATACGCTTTCACTGTTCTCTAAAAGATTGATGTGAATTAGAATAGGTTTTTTTCAAAATTTTTTGGAAAGTACATCTTCTTGGACCTTTTACTTCCTCTTTAACTTACAAACTGTATGATTATATAGTAATATTTCTAGTATTGGGATTTGTCTTTGTGTTTTTTCAGATACGAAAAGTCTTTCAGGCTGGATTTATATAACACCTTTTGTTCCAAAAATCTTGCGTGTCCTTTAAAAAAAAAAAAAAAAAAGAAAAAGCAGTGTATTATTACCCAGATGATTAAAATGTGAATTAAATATCCTTTGATATTGAAACAGCTTTGGTTGAGGCAATAGGCACTGACCATACGTTTGGGAGCAAGGAAAATTGTGAGAGGAATGAGAGGGAGTCAGAACGTGATTAAAATTTGGCGAGGTGCTGAGACAAGTGCTTCAGCGCCGGGATGGTTTTCATGACATACAGGCTGTGGGGTGAGTTTCCACAGCTGGGAGGGCAACCCCTCCCACCAGCCTGTGTGAAGAAAGTGGGAAGGAGCAGCCATGAGTGGGCAGGGAGTGGGGACAGGGTGCGTGCCGGGAGTGGGACCCCTAAGCGGCTCCTTGTGTCCCACTTGGGCCCCGGTTCCCCCGGGGGCTGACGAGGGCCTTCTCCTTGAGCAGTGACATGAACGGGCAAAGAGAAGGTTGATTTGGGGTGGCAGTCGCAAACAGGGGGGAAGTGCAGCCTCTCCCGCCGTTTCTTTGGTGTCCTACAAGTGTGGGGCCAGCTCTGTGAAGAGCAGGTTGTGGATGGGTGTCCAAGCAAAGAAAACGTATGCCGCGTTTTGTTTTCTTCAGCTTGAAAAACAAACAGTGTTTTCTTCATAGCTTCTCTCAGCATATGTGCAAGGCACGTGTGCCAGGCTGTGGTGTCTGCTATGTGAGCAGGGAGCGCGGGGGCTCTTCTGTGTGTGACCCTGTTAATTGTGTTAAATGAGCGGGGAGGGAGGGAAACATATGAAGTGCTTGAACAGCTGACAGGAGCATTCAGTATTTAGTATCCTTATCTGCCCAGAAATTTAAGGATTAAAGAGGCACGATTTGTTACAGCCATTTTTCCCTCTTGGAGCTGTCCTCTGGGCTGTAAGTAATAGATTATTTTGAGGAGGCAAAAAATGCCTTGAAGACACAACTCACTGCCCTCACAAATGAGTTTATATCTTTTTTCCGCATACGTTTGAATTATTCATATCGGAGATTCTGAAATAGTGCCCTGGTAGAAAAGTTGTAGAATGGTATTGCAAAGGCTGTGAGCTTTTATATTTGTGAGCATGAATTTCTCTGATCTTGATGAAACGCAAACTTAATAGCCACAATGAGCGTTGCTGTATCTCGGAGGAAAGGCTCTTACCCCCTTGAAGCACAGGCAGCCGATGCCACTCAATGATCGGTGTCACAGTTCTGCCTGGGCTGTGAGCAGCTGCCCCATTAACCGAACGGGATGCAGAGGCAGAGGTTGTAAACTATTACATTCTACTGTTAATCTTTCTTTCTGAGGCCTATTTCATTTTATAATGTTTTAGGCCATTGGCATTTGATTTTTATCCTGCGACTTAAAATCTAGCTACTATGTTAAGAACAGTAGTCCAAGAAGTGTCCGTCATTTGCTGAAGAAAATCTAAACTTTTATGCATTAAAAATTATTTTTTTATTAATGAATAAATATATATTTATTCAAAGGTACTGGGAAAATTTCTGTTTTATCTAGCAGTTCTACATGAAGCTTTTACACATTGGCCCACAGTTGCTGTGCTCCAGGTCTTCCCCTTGCTGCTGCCATACCACATTGTGTTGTCCATCTGTTTCTTTAGTTGTCAACATACAAATAGTCACAGAATATTTATCAAATTAATGATATTGAGTGCTTTTTGACCTATAAATAAACTTAGTATATCTTTAATTCTGGAGGCATGTTTTTTCTGTGCCTTATGTAAAGCTTATGCCAATGCTTTTGTTTTATTCAACCTGTGGGATAATCTGGACTTTCCACTCCTATCTAAAGATGCTGGCTGTCATGGTAGACTACTAAAGGCTACCACTACTTTGTAAAGGCAATTGTTAAACATATTTCATTTTTGTTCTTACTTTTGTGGGGGTTTTAGATGCACAGACTGGCTCTAGTCATGATGCTTTTAAATTTATGGTTTTGTTTTTACTTAAGGGTAAAGGAAATCAAACTCTATAAGAAAATAGAATGTTCTCTCTGTTGAGATCAAGAAGTATTATATCTAATATATTATGCAGAAATCTGTGCCTTGTTTTCTAAATTGTATATGGTTGTTTCCAGAAGTAAGCAAAATTGGATATGAACAGGAATAAAATAAAAAAAGGATTATGAGTTTTAAGTTTTTTGATAATATCAAAAGTTAACATAATAGGTATCTGTTTCTAGATATGGGAGGAATCACTGAAAGTATGTTTTGATGCCATTACTATTTATGAGACCAGGTAGCATTTTTTCTTGGTCCTTGCAGATATAAAACCAAAAGAATTATCCCACTTTTTTTCATATTTTTTATATAGATTCTGAGATGTTGAAATGTCTGGACAATTTGTGAAAGGCAATGAGATGCGTGCATGTTGTCCTGAAGAAACAATTATGGACTGAGTAAAATTTAACCCATGTTAGCTTGTTGTTTCATTTGCATGTTAAGCGACAAAAAAAAATACAATATTTTGGTTTTTTGTCTGTTAGTCTATGTGCATTGTTTAATAAGCTACCAGATACTTCCTCTTCTGATTAATCCTACAGGAAAATATTTGAGCACTATTAGCAATATTACTAATAACTGATAGTACTGACTCTATTAAGTTGCCATACTTTCATAATGAGAGCTCATTTGTGTAACAAGTTATTTATACATATGCTTTTAGCTTAAGAGATGTGGTAAAAGGGACATTTTTTTTTCCTAGATAGTCAAATGATATCTGTTTTTATTGAGATTCAGGTAGTTCAGAAAAATACTAATTAAATACATCCAATTGATTGAAGATGTAGCCAGGTTTTGCCCTTTGCCTTTTCTGTTTGCCCTTTCCCTTCTTTTCTAATGTTACATATTTGGTCACATACTTTCAATAGGTAATCCCGTTAGAAGAAGCTTGCATCGTCTTCTACTTAAACTGGATAAATCTATTTAGCAAATTCCTGCTATAGCATCTTGTGTTTGATGTAGCACTAAATTGAACACCAGCTAGGTAACTCTCCTTCATGTTACTCGTGTATGAGCCTGAGAGCTCCAACGCTGTTGCGTGTCCCATCACACTGGACAGAGTTTGGTACGAAGTGTTTCATAGAATCATAGAATAGTTTGGGTTGGAGGGGACCTTTAAAGGTCATCTAGTCCAACCCTCCCTGCAATGAGCAGGGACATCTTCAACTAGATCAGGTTGCTCAGAGCCCCGTCCAACCTGACCTTGAACGTTTCCAGGGATGGGGCATCTACCACCTCTCTGGGCAACCTGTGCCAGTGTTTCACCACCCTCATTGTAAAACATTTCTTCCTTACATCTAGTCTGAGATCTAGTTTCCTTCCTGTCTTCTCTCGGTGCTCTTGCAGATACTTGCACATTGGAAAAAGTTTGTTCCCAGTTCTGTTCCTGCCCCATTTTGGGGTTACTTTGAACTCCAGGGCTGGTTACTGGAAGCTTTAAAAAGACTCCTTGGAGCATACAGGTGTCAGTGAGCTGAAGCTCAGTAATCCTGAATCATTTGCATCAGCTTTGGCTGTATCTCGCCACTGCAATACCTAGAGCTTTCTTCTCATAGGACCCACTGTGCTATTTTTAACCCATAAATCACTTTTAAAGTAATTCTTTCAAGTAAAATGAAATCTAATCTTTAATAGATACAGCTCATAAGCAGAGTAAAAGATTTTTTAGAGTGGGTATTTTAAAATACAACTATTTTAACAGATGTGTTTCTTGTTTTATTTACTTGCTGGGAGCAGGGTTCAGGTGTCTGTAATCTTTCCCTGCCAGTGCTGATGCTATCATTACCAAGTTGCTTCTGCAAGGAGCACTCTTCCTTTCTCCGCACCAGGGTGAGCGATGGAATCAGCTCATGGAGACGAGACACAGGGCCCAATGCATGGCAGTCTGCGGGAATCAAGTATTTCAGACTTTGCAGAGGACGCTCTAAGCCTTAGACACAAGGATGAGCTGGAAACAAGTCCTGTGGAAGAAATTCAAGGCCTTAAACCTGAGGACTTGCAGGAATCTGCGCCCGCTGAAGCAACACAGGACACTAAACTTGAGACTGGCCAGGTACAGCAAAGGGATACTATAGGTTAAAAGTTTGAGGCGTTTTTATGGTTACAGTAATGTATTTGTTAGCAATTATAAACTTACAGGTTTCTCAATTATACTCGAGAGGGCTTGCTTGGGTTTTACAGATTCAGCCTGTTATTTCTGTAGAGGTAGGATCTGTGAAGCCCCAGCAAGGTCTGTGGTGCAGGGCTGTTCGGTGCATGCCACACAAACCTTTTTTGCCATAGCTAGGCGAAGAAGTTTCTGTATGCTGCTGTCATCTTCAGGTGGATTGAGTGGAATGAGAGTATCTGTTGCAAGCTGACCTACATAGCTAACTCCTGGGTATAACTCTGGGCACTATCCGTAATGGATAAATTGAAGCTGTCCTAATATGAGGTGGACTTTTGTGCACAATTTGAAATTCCTGGTTTCTGTTGAGAGTAAGGCTAAAAATATGATCGATTTTATCTGTAATAGTCTTTGGTTTCTTTGTGGTATTCTGTTTCTCTGCAGAAAATTGCACTCCACAGTGCCATAACACAGCTCAAGGACATAAACGTATATTGGGGCACTCAAGTAGAGCAGATGTAAAATAACCTTTCTACACTGGAATAAACTTAAAATTATTCCAGTGTTGCTCCTAACAAGGGAAAAATATCATGTCAGGAATGAGAGACAGGCTTTGATGAACAGTCCTGGTGATCTGATCCTTTGCTGCAGCACGAGTCCTTGCTCTTCTGTGTTGCAGGAAGCAGGACAAGTTTAGTCCAGTCCTAAACACTGGACTGTGTTCTTGCCCAGAAGTTTTCTCCTCTTAATGTTTCTCTGCAAAGTTTTCCCATCTGTGTGAACTGTTCAGCACTCACTGCAGCAGGCAGTTGAAACATCTTCTACGCTCCAGGTGAGTGTCCTACCCAGCAGGCTAGCAGGCCCATACCTTTTCTTCCGAGTCAGCAGTCCAAATCTACCAGAAGTCAGATCTCAGCCTGGCTATCTACATCCTGCATGGGTATCTTTCTGTTCCTTGAATACCTGTTTTGTGATGAGTGTTTGGGGGTTTTTTAAATTGAAATTTTCACCAGAAGTCCTATCCTGAACTTTAGAAGTCTGTCCCAAAGAAACTTTTGTTAAAAATAGCATATTGTTACAAAAAGTCTGCACTGACAGATTGACTGCTTTTGTCTACAGTGTCGTTCTTTTGAAAAACTCTTCATCAAGAAATGTTAGGAAGAATTCCTTGTCAGAATGAAAAGATGACTGTTGTTTCTGGATGAAAGAATACTTAATAATACAACAAGAAAATTAACAAGTGTCTGACATTATAACAATTCAGGAATCTGAATGTGTTTTTTACGGAGTGCCTTGACTCTGTGAGAAAAATCTTAACTTCTGATTTGAGAGGGTTTTTTTCTTTTTTTGTTGAGGGTTTGTCTGAGCTGTAGAGAGAAGAAGGGTCAGGGTGGGATGGTAGTCCTCTTAATCAACATGACGTGCAAAATCTTGGGTACTAAAATTTTGAAGAATAAATGGCGCTGATACATGGCTTGCTTTCTACTTCTAAAAATGATTTCTTGGTATGAGCAGACTTCACTCTAAATCTTAGCCTTTAATCTTTGATTCTCCTATTTGTCAAATATCTTGATTATTTACTAAATGAGAATATTAGTCCATCTGTAAGGTTAAAGCGTGAGGGAATTCCTGAAGTTCCACTTTAACAGTGCATCTTTTATATCTTTCTATCCAGGTAATATTTCAATAATGCATTAGTAATGAAATGTGACAATATTTGGTCATATATTATAATATAACAGCTATGTAGTTTTACTGTTGCTTACCATACATTTTGTGCAATTTTGCAGTTTTCACCAAATTTCTCCTGCAGTAATCCACAGAAGCACATGTGCCATAGTTAGACCTCTGGTTTTGGTATGACATATACCACATGCTGCCACATGTTTGCACTTAACATTGCTGAATGTAAGAGTGTACTTGATTAATGAGCAGTCGTGATCCCATTACACGTGTCCTACATTCTTCAGGCTGGTTTGTAAAGTCGAATTGACAGGAAATCGGCCCCGATGCGTGTCTTCACGTATGTGAGTCAGGAAAGGACAAGGGCTATTTTCAAAACCTTGCGATTTAATCTTGGCATAGTTTATTACTTTGCTCTGATGCTGCTGAACATACAGTTTCAGAACACGGGAATACAGCTCTGTGAAAGCACTCACTTTGGCATAGTCCTCCTTTTTTCTTTGTCTGATAGCTGGGAATGGTTCTTGCTGTTTAGTTCTGTAATGTTTCCTGAGTTCTTTTTCCTGTTGCTGACTGTGTGTGCAGGACCTTATACGTTATGGGGTTGTATGTGTACATGGCCCCTTTAAAAATGAAACTATTAATCACGTTGGTAAAGTTGCAAAAATCTTGACACATGTACAGGAGTTTTTTGCTTATATTCAGAAGCTCCTTTTATTGTTTATAAAAATAAAGTACATCCCAACATTTCTTTAAACTCTCTAATGAACATCTAATTTAGCTAAAAAATAGGGATTAATTAGAAAATACATTCTCTCTCAGGAAATTTCTTAGTCTTAATACTTTGAACTAGATATAAGTAAGTTTAGAAGTGATTTCCATTAGCTTTTTGATGTGAGGTAAATAAAAGTAAAGAGCCATTTACAAAGAACTAAAGAATGCTATTGTTAGTAATGATACAAAATGCTCAATCTATGCTTTTAAAAATATTTCTGCCTTTTTAGGAATCTCAAGAGGCAAACTTTCAGTGTATTCTGGAAACTAAGTACTGGCATTATATAATCATGTGTGTGTAGTTCTTGAACTTTTAAAATAATGTTTAGTTTATGAACTTTCCAACTTGAGATACAGCAGATTCTGCCTGGTGACGGAAAGTAAACAGAAGTTACAACCTGCAGTTTCATTAGATGCCTGCACTAAATACAGGTTTTTTTTCGAACACATCACTATGAATGCCATTCATTCCCCAGCCTTTATATTCAGGGACTTATAATAGATTTATGGATCTTGAGTGTCTTTTTCTTTCTGTCTCTTTGTCTTTCTCCCTCCCTCCCTCCCTCCCCTCCTTCTTTTCTGGCATCGTTTTGTAATGATTCAGATATTCCACTATTATTCTCTCTTTAAAGTGAAAGTAGTGCTTGCAAGAAATGCCAGTCTAATGACTAGGAAATTTCGGTTTCATATCTCTGGAACCAATCCAGGATAGTCACTGGCCAGCTCAGCATCATCATACAGATGAGAAAGCCACCATTTCTTATCAATCTTAGCCTATGAATGGGGAGTCCTTAGTGGCAAATGGCTGCCCCTAGTAACAGCAGAAGCACGTACTGTTATGGGAGCTCAGACTGAACTGGGCACAGGAGAAGATTATTTCCTATAAAGGCTGCATTTGTCCCTGTAAAGTGTGTGTGTGCTTACATAAGAACAAGTGAAATGTTTAGCCAAATATTTGAATTTCTGGGTAACCCAAAAAGGATGGGAGACTTCCCTGACAGGATCAGCTATGGCACTGTTCTCTATTGGGATGCTGCTGTTTCAGCATTGCTCTCGTTATTCTGCACCACCCTGATTCTGGTTTCCCATTCCGCACTGCTTGCTCTGCTCCCTTTCTCAGTGAGAATAATTTCATTGGTTGCTCCAAGTTAGTCTAATAGGTCTCGCATAAAGAAACTAATCGTTTGCTTCAGACTGGCTCCTTGGTACAACATATACATTTGTACCATTAGTGCCTTCTGTCAGGGCTTCCTTTGGATGCAAATAGACAGCAACCTGAAAAGGACCTGGAGTCTGCAATGTTGGCTCATTCCCAACATTTGTTACATCATGTCTTCTTCGGGGAGCGCAGTTGCGTGTCATTTTCACGTATGTTCAGAGTACATTAGAATGAGTGAATGTTGTTCTTTCCCAAAGAATATGCAGCTCTTGTTTCTGCTTGTGATCAAAAGCAATTTAGATTCATAATATCCTCAGAGAAAGAAAAAAAATATTTGTAGTGATGGATATCCTGCATCTGAAGCAGCCCGATTTCTCTTCTCTGTTCTCAATAGCATCTTATTTGTCAGAATTTGCAATGTCCATGGTGATGCTATGCTTCCCTTAAGGGAATTCATATCCATATTTTGTCAGATTGCCTAATGCTTTGTGATTTTTTTCTGTTACTTCTTTTAATTGTATTTGAGATAGCTCCCGTGAGTTTTGGCTTTTCTTCTGCATTAATGATTACTTCAACTGGTTGTAACAGGGTTCACTTGGACATGGGATGTTGCCCTACATCATTGACCTGTCCTGGATGAGTCCTGTTTTATAAATGTGTAACATGCTGAATCTCAAGCCAGCAACTGGAAATGTGTTTGGCTTGTTCAAGCCGATCTGTAGTTTATTGGCACATTACTTCTCGTATTTGAACCTGAGTAAGGCGTTGTTTTTGAAGCCAAATATTGCATTAGGAAACTGCTGCTTCTTTCTAGCTGGGTTTTGCTGTGCCTGGCTGTGGTCAGTAAGCTGGTGCTAAAAGAGGTGAAGCAAGTGCACTGCATGACTTACCTTACAGTGCTGAAGCCTTCTGTAACCACAGCCTGCCCAAGTCCTTATGTGAAACCTGGGTGAGCAGCTGGAGAATTATGACTCATTGCTCCTAATGAGGAGCCATAACTTAGGCAAATGTAAGTGGTGACTCAGGGGGCCCCGTGAACTGTGAAAACAGAGAACAGAAGATTAGTTTCAGAGGGGCAGGTAGCTGAATGCCCAGCAACCTCACTTCAGCAAACCAAGGAGTGGAAAATGGCACAGAGCCATTAAATGCCAAATGATCCAAACCACAAACTCGAATTATATGTGTGATTTCAGATTCTAGATGAAAATGAGGTTTCATAAATCAATAACAACATGAAGGAGAAGGAAGTGTGAGGTTGAGCTTAGTTTATAAAAGTTTTTTTTAGAGATCATAGAATTGTGAAGCAGGTTGATTATTTTATCTCAAATAACAATTTAGGCCTGACACTATCTAAATTACTTAAGCACATTAAAAGTGTTTCTCTACATTTCAGCATTTATGGGGTATAACAGTGATCATTGCAAGTATCTTCTGTTCATTTTAATGCAAAAAAAAAAACCAAAACAAAACCCCTTCACCCACTTTTTCTCCCCCCTTCCTCCCCTCCCCTCAAATAGCCTTTCCTGTTTTTTTAAATTTGTGCCATCTACCTTTAAAGACTGTTCAAAATGCAGTTACTCTCACCTAATTTGTCTAGCTTCAGTTTCTAATCCTTTGCTTTTGTTGTGACGTTTTCTGCTAGATTAAAGACCTGTTTACTGTTAGAAGCCCTTACTGCTCTAGCTTACATGTAATCCTTGTTCAAGTCACCTCTTAACTTTCTCACTGCAATAAACAGACTCAACTGCTTTAACACGCCCAAAGTCATTTTTCTAGCACTTCTCAAAAATTTTACAGTTTTCAGCAGCAGCCTAAAAGATGTGTGGACACCTGTCCTGCACATACTATCCCAGTAGGAATCTTACTAACACCGTAACACCACCTACCTGCTCTGTCTTGACATTTCTTTATAGGTTCAAAGGTCAGGTTGACCTTCTAAGCTACAGACCTGCAGAGCGACTTTGTGTGAAACCAGTATTGTTCATGATCCTTTCTAGATTGCTGCTTTCCTAGGTACTCTACTATTACCTAGTTCCCCTTTTTAAATAGATCTGTCTGTTTGGCTTAAATTAACTTAATCAGGCCAAGTTCCACATACGTGAGTCATCTCTGTCATTGTTTATTGTGTCCTAGAGTTTTCAGATCAGCCTACCAGTGAAGTGTCCACTCTGGTGATTGCCCTTTTTCTGCAAACTCATTGGCTTATTTCATTAACTTTGGCAGAGCAGTGGAGATCCCAGAGATTTTAATTTTATGCTGACTTTGTGAAAAACAGGGAGGGAGGAGTGAAGCAGACAGAAATGGATGGTTCCACAGTGGGCAGACAGGTGAAATCTGGCCTTTGCCCACTCTATATGGCGATGGTTGGATGGTCAGTAAATGTGAAGCTCATCATGGGGCAACAAGCACATGTGTAGCTTCAGGACAGCTGCTGTCTTCTGGAGCTTGCCCTTGCAGAGGTGGGAGAGGATATTGGTGGAAACTGGGAGCACTGTAGTGCAGCTGAGAATGGGGATTTGGCGCGTGAGGGAGCTTAGGGAGTTGGGGACACTGGGCTAATGCGATTTTTGGGATGGGGAAATGCATAAGGACTTAAGACCAACAAATGTAGGTTTTGCTCGTTTAGGCTGCCGTTACCTCCACTGAACCAGTCTTATCCCATTTAGTCATTCTTAAGTTCACATATTAGATATGTCATGGATTTGGGCCACATATTTAGACTGAAACATAATTGTTTGCACTTTGCTTTCTGGTCAAATGTTTATTTGTCAGAGTACTAAACACCCAAATGTATCTGAAAAAAATATTTTCATTTAGGTTAAAAGAATGACTGTACTATCCTAGTTTTTCACAATGAAAAAGTTAAAACAGGAGATAGTCATAGCTAGATGCACTAAGCAAATGTTTTTAGAACAGAAGAAACCTCGTGTTGCATTACTTTGGGTACTATATGACAAAACTGATTAGAGTGCTGTTTGAGACCTAGCCTGTATTTTTGAAGATAAATCTTACATGGTTAGGCAACTAATGCATTATTCATGTGATACTAGGGAGAGGTATAGATTTCTACTGATAGTTACATAAGGCTGGCCAGAGCAATTGTATCTAGTCTTTCTTGCCATTGCTTGCCATGGGGAAACATGAGCAGGCTGACAGCGTGCTGTTCCTGGGCACTTTAGACCACATCCTCTGCTGTATAGAAAGCCACCAGACTGTAAAATGCTAAAAGGGAATGGCAATGAGAAGATACTAATTTTTGTTGAGTTTTTTGATGACAGTGGTTCCATTTCAAGTAACACTGTTTAATAATTGTATATTTGTGTATTTGATATTTTTTATCAAAGTAATATTTTCTTAAAAATGCTCTAGCAGAAATCTTTGTAAACATGTACAAAGAAGAAAGAGGTAAAAATATTAGATGGCCTTCAACTGCATTTTTCAGAAGAAGTTTTAAAATAGTAACCAGGCTAGATTACTTGACTTTTTCTGTGTTACTTTCTGTTGCTTTTTTTGACTAATAGCTTCTAAATAATAATGTATTATGATATAAATATAGAAGTCAACTCAAGTTGCATGTCCTCTTTAAATGATTTGCTCATTGAATTTGCTCTACCAAAGCTATCTGTTATAAATATTTTGCTGGTGTCCAAGCACTTCAAATAAACTTTCTAATAATGTCTCTCAAGTCTGGCTTAACAGGAGATTTGTTATGGTGATATAAAGGTGGTACTTGACAAGATTAAGACACTGGGCCGTGGAGCATTTGACTGTGAAGCTGAAATGTTCAGTTTGAGTGAATAAAATTACTTTGTACTACTGAAGACAGTGTTGTGGTAGTTTTGACTTATTATGAAAATTAAGGAAATTGCTATAAAAACAGGTCATTGGAGTGTTTTATTTATTCTGAAGACTGCTTCTCTTAATGGTATGAAATTGGGTCAGTCATATCCCCTCAACCTTCTGTGATCCACTGATGTCCAAATGCTTTTAATTTCTACTGTTCTACTTAGTAGCTGTGAGGTCCTATGCAGATTTAATGTCCTTCTCTGTAGAAAGACCAGGAATAGTTTTAAGTCCATTAAGGCCAGCATTGTATCATTTATGTCTGTGTAGTGTCTAACAAATCAGACTGATGTTTGTTAAAGTCTTGCATGACATTTTAGGCTAAGTTTTTACTATGCGTACTATTAGCAATATTTGGTTGGAGAGTCAGCTTATATTTTTCTAGTTTATTAATACAGCAAATTTAATGTTGGTTTTTTTGTACTGATCCTTTAAAATATAGCCACAAGAATCCTATTGTGCCTGAAGAATTTAATGAAAAACCTTCTTTTTCTTGTGGTTCAGAGGGGTATCTCTTTACCATGCAAAGAGCTTGAATTAAAAGCTGTCAGACCTTCAAGGGAAGTTTTCACAGCTGGCATGTGATGGCATTAGACCTAGCTTGCAAGAAACAAGACTGAATTTCTGATCTCTAGGGTGTTTTTTGGGGTGTTATTAATAAATTGCCTCACCTGTTGGCAAAGCACACCACTTTGATCTGCAAAGTGGCTGTCAGCAGTTGCTTCTGCAGTTCAAATAATCAGATTGTAAAGATCAGTGTCCAATGATCTACTCTTGGCCTGTTTCAGGAGATCTTGTAGTCCTATATCACGCAAACACTAAAAAAAGGCACATTTAGAAATGGGCAATGAAACTTAATACACACTGTTATGTGAATGCCAATTAATTCACCAGAATTCACATTTAATTTCTTGTTAAATAATACGCATTCAAGTGTAAACTCCATGAAGTTGAGCTACATGCTGCAATTGGAATCTTCTGGAAATCCTGCTGAAAGTGATTAAAAGTGCTTGAAAGTGCTATTGAAAGTTGGTAAGAAGACAGAAGGACATTACACGAAAGTGTTATTTCAGATGTGTGAGCATGATAGATTCATGTGTTGAATATAAAGTTAGATAATTCTTTTTTTCTTTTTGACCAACACATTAAAAAGTTTATACACCAGATAAATTATCATACAAAAAAAAAAGGGGAGGGGGAAAGGCAGTATAAATATTAAAGTATTTTTGTTCACTTTGGTTAATTTGAATTATTTTTATTCTTGTGACTGCAAATATGGTCAACTAGGTTAATTACATTAATCAAAGATAGTGATGGATAAATCAGGCAAGGGAGGATAAGAAGTTGTCACTGCTTCAGTAATAACTGGACAAAGCATACTGTAAATGCAAAATACAATCCAAATGAGTGTGTATAGGGAGATACTTTAGAGAGGCTGCTAGAGCTGGTTTCTGTAGTTCTTTCTCTCTTCATGATCACTGCTGAAACAGCTGTGTGTCCCTGTGTTCATCACACAAGGGATAGCTCTTCATGATTGTTATTGCCAATGCTTTCTAAGTTATTTACAGAGTAAAGTAAGGTTCAGAATGCAATAATACTCAAAGTGGAAGTACAACAGCTTTGTTTAAGATTAAGTTACAATGTTTTTCTGATGACAACAGTAATGTCCTATTTGGGTAATATGTTTTTCTTGTATCTCATCAACATGTATTCAGGGAAACAGAAAATGTGGTCATCTATAGATTCTAAAATATAAATCATTGCTAGAAAAGCATAATATATAATATGTGTATCTTTTAATGGCAAAGGTACTGTACCCATAGTTATTACAAGGGGATGTTGTTCATTCATTTAAATAAAACCAAAACATTTTAAAATTGTAAATTGCATAGTTTCTTTGTGAAATAAGTTTGTCTTTTTTTCTGCTCAGCAATCAGGCTTAGGTCCCTTTGAATATGGATGTTTATCGTTTGTCATTTTTGCATTAGAGTAGCACAGAGATAAATGGGGTAGAACTGAAGTTACTGTGCACTGCTAGTACGCGTGTATTTTTTTCCTAATAAGTATTCTGCTGCATGTACTGGCCAGCAGCATGTGCGTTTGTGTAATGGATTCCTCTTTTTGTGTTTTCATATATCCTCTGAGGATAAATCTTTTGCTGCATATAATTGTAATATGCAGAACATATTCTCTCAGTGATACCCAAATGTTATTTTTTGTCATGCTTGTAGTGTTGCTGCCAGCTTAAGGGATATCTAAGCTTAAGGACACAAATACATAAAAATGCACTTCCAGATTTCTGATTTTGTCCTCCACTGTTTATAATTTCATAAAGTTTCTCAATACAGTGAATAAACAAAAGTATGGCTATTACTCAGTTCTATTTGAATTAGGCTGCAGCGAGTACACACAGAGTACTAAATCACTGTTTCAAGGATGGTTATAGAAAATGATTTATCAGTTGTATTGACTGATTGATGCTCTGATGAAGGGAAAACTGGTTTTGACTACAGTGCAAATGTATTCTGTGTCTTCTAAATTTTGCAGTTAAAAGTTAGAGACATAAGAAATTTTGTTAATGAATATTGAAAACAGCCTTTTATGTTATGTAAATCAATTTTATTGGATTCAAATAAAGATTTAATATGCAGAAGCCAGTGTTAAATGGTTATTTAGCATATTTAGGGAGAAGATGAAGCACAATAACTAAGTTTTTGTGTACTTGCCAAGATGGTTTTGGAATTCAAAGAGTTACAGAAAAAAACCCCAACTCTTAAGAAATTCTACTATACTTATAAAGAGTCAACCAGCAAGGAGGTTAATCATGTTTTCACTCAGTTTCCATGCAATTGTATGCAAGTTCCAGATAAATTGTAAGAACAGTCAGATGATAGTGAATTGGTTAATATTTACAGAATTATGTTCTTGGATACAGATCTGTTGGTCTTTTGTTGGTCTGGAAAATGAAATTCCATTTTTAATTTCTAAATATATGTTTGTTCCCCCTGCTCGCTGAATTTTATATTTAGTCCAATACACATAACATGGATGCTAAGTTTACCTAAACCAAGTATCAATCTTGCCAGCCTTGACAAGGTTAGGGGAATTGTTCTGACCTTTTGCAGTGTCATTTAAAATGGAATATGTCTCATGCTGCAGTTTTACAGATGCCAGAGATGAAGACAAACTTTCTAATAAGAATAGTTTTGATTCCATCTCATACTTCACCATCCTATGCTGGAAGTAGCTCTCTATTCCAACAGGATTATTTTCCGTTTAAAATTCATGCATGTTATTTTTAAGATTTTCATAGGTTTTAATTTCTCTGGTAGTGCACATATATTTATCATAGATGCAGCACTAAAGCAATGACATTATAATGGATAAAGCAGTATAGAATTCCCAGATATCATAAATTGTATGTTATTTACACAGTTGCAGGGAAGAAGTTCTGCTGAACTGTGAGTATCTGGAGATAGAGTTAGTATTAATGTTCATTAACTTGGCAAGAGATGTATTTTGAAAATGTAAAGCAAATTGGATTAAGCACTATTTTGTTACTAAACATTTATGAAATATTTTCATATAATTTTAAGAAGATTGGTTTAAGGGGGGGGGCTTTTTTTTTTTTTTTTTTTTTTTCCCCCAAATTGTCATTATCTCCATAGATGGTCTATTTGCTCTCATTTTCCTGCTTTCACTGTGAGGTTTGAACACATCTAAAGACCAAAACTGAACAAAACTCATAAATTTTCTTGACTTTGTGCTGAAAATTTTGCGTATTATTATTAAAGAGACACAAGTGAACTCTAGTTTACTGCAAGATTTCAGGGTTGTCTTTCTTTATATATTGAGAATACTTTAAAAATTGATATGGAAGTAAATCTCCAGATTATAGTATGGTTTTGATAAACATGAACCGGATTCCTTATGTAGGAAACTAAAGTGGAAGCTGGATGGAGAAGTGGAAGCTCAAGGTGTGCCCCAAATGTACCCCAATCCTTTATGGATCTGGAAGGGTCCAAACCACTGGTTGAACCATATTTGTGCTGGAAACATTTTGTCCAAGGAACCAGACTAAATCTTGTCTGAAATAAAAACCTTTCTGCATATAGTGGAGGCTTACAGGGGCCTTGGCACCAATTTCTTCGATCTACCGAATGGCTCCTGTTGTGCTGCATAATTGCTAATGGAGACAGAGCCAAGAATATAATCTCCTACGGGTGCTAATGACTTCCTTAGATAACGCATTGCAAGGCTTCCTCCTTAGCATCCCACAACCTCCCCACTTCCTTGTATAAGCACTAGTACATTTTGTAAAACTTGTTACTATCACAGTTATATAGAGGGTTTTTTTTAGTTATAGGCTTCCATTCCTTGCACACTGTGCAAACCTATTGGAAGATATGGTATTGCCTTGACTTTTGGCTAAAAGATATAATAAGGATTGTTAGTAGTACAAGGTACTTATGAAGCCAGAGAATTTGTTTTTGAAAGCTGTTAACCTACACATATGTATTATCAGGAAGGATGTATAGCATCTTAACATTTATTTCATTGTTCACTGACATCAGTAATGTGATAAACTCACCAAATGAGTTTGTGGACAAAATTATGAGAACAACACTTTAAATCTATTTAACTTTGCCCAATCTGTGAAAGAAGAGTATACACTGACTACATCTGTTGGTTATTTTTCAGGATAATTATAGGTCTAAGCTAAGATTGCTTGAGTGCGGAGATTACTCTTACATCTAAACAAACATAGACATCTTTACAAAAGGGATTTTGAAGGCCTATAACATGAAAACTACTCTTTAGCACTGGATTGAACTCTTCTTACAAGACTCATTCTGGATTCTGGCTTTGAGTGCCAATGCAACTGATGTTTCCTGTAGAAATAAAAGCATCTCAGTGATTAAAATCTCTTTGTTTAGTTGTTTTATTCCCATTGCACTTTGCTGTCTGGGTTAGGCCGTGTTTCTTTTTCATATGGTGTGAGAAGACCAGACACTGGTCTTTTGTATGAAGGACCAATTGCACAACCCCCTAGATGGGCTGTTCTCTCCTGTGTCTGAAGAGTGGAAAGGGAATATGCAGCCATTGCCACAGCATTTCATCTAGATTGTGTGCTTTTTCCAGTGCTGCTCGGATACGGTTAGGGAGTAGGTTTGCAGGGTTGGTGAATATTCGGCCGTGGTTATTTGCTCTCAGCTGCCATCTTGGCCAGAGACTTCTGCTTCTTCTCCTCTCGGTGCCTCAGGCAGAGCAGAGAAGGATGGTGCGTGCTGGAGCAGTCGCCAGCGCAGCCATCCCGCTGCCTTGTCCCAGGGAAATGAGCAGGGGGACGTACAGACTGTCCAGGTAGTAGGTGGAGCATCTGTGTTTTAGTCCATCCTAATGGTGAGGAGGTGGGTTTAAGCAGCTGTCACACAAGCTCTAGCGAAGAATAAACTTCTGACAGCATAGGATCACCATGGTGGTTCCTTAGTGCCCCTTCCCCATACTGAAGAGAGAAGTGGTTTTGTGATTATTCCAGATTGCTCTCTTCCTGCTTTGCGTGAACCCAAGAGGCTGTAATGCCTGCCTTCAGCGTGCGAGTGATTGATGTTCTGCAAATCAGCATTTTCCCAAGCAAAAGAAATGGACTGATGTCGGTAATAATTTTTGTTCACTGATTCCTGGTTCTATAATTTATTAAAAGCCTATTTATAGCCAGTTAATTTCCACCAAAAATTACATCTAGTACAAAAGTATTTCCCCATCTAGATATAATGGTCCCTTTTAGTTTCTCGGGATTTTAAAAACTGAAAGATAGGGAAGACAGTGCCTTGCGTCGCTAACGTTGAATTTACTTTCCATTCATGTGTGGTGTGCCTTAATATAATATTGCTCTATTCAGCACACAAAATGCATGACACAAATGCCTCTCTGGTTATAGAGGGGTTTACGTTCTTTTTCCTTTGTTGTCTTCTCTTATCCTGATTTCTTTGTTTATTTATGTTCTTTTTCCTTTGTTGTCTTCTCATATCCTGATTTCTTTGTTTATTTTCAAAAGCTGGATAAGCCTTTATATTTTATATTTTAGAAACAGTGTGGTTAAATGTGTCTGCCTGAAATAGTATCTTTCTAAAAGCAGTTCTGTATAGTAGATAGTAAGAAGTATTATGCTAGTAGCCCTCTTACAGTATTTGAGTTTCAGAATAAAATGGTAACCAAATACTTGATCCATGGATTATGGATCTTGAGGGTCATGTATGTTTGGTGTCTCAAAAACACTGGCTTTTTTATAAGGGTGTCTTTTGTAGATAGGGAGATAGAGCTGGTGAACTTTAATTAGTATTCTATTAAGTAAAAAGTTTTTTCAGAAGCCTATGTAGATTTCTTGCACTTAAATAATATTTTAACATTAAAGTTGAACATTGAGGAGTGATATATTTTATATACACGAATAGTCTTCTAGTATGCAAAATCCCCCATTTTGTTTCCCTTGCTAGGATTCCTTTTGATTACAGATGGTCTGTGTGATAGTTGCTATAGAAACCAGACCATTTTACTTCAATCTCTCCCTGTTGCTATGGTGTGCAGAGAGCTGCTATGTGTAAAGTGTCATTTATATTTTTCTGTGATAGTCCATGTGATAGTTAACTTGCAATCAATATTCTCTAACGGCAGATAGAATAATGTGACATGCTAATTAATGCCTTCTACTACCAACTGTTGGATACAGGAGTTGGGCAGAAGTTAGTTGCAAAGTTAGTTTAATGAATTCTGCAGATACAGCTTTCTCTAAATGCTTAATATTAGAATAAAATAACTGTTAACTCCCTGTTAGGCAGAATTGTTTTTCTTGCCGTGGCACACTCCCTGACTGATGACAAGTGTATACAAGGCACCCAGAACCGCTGAAGGCAGAGACCTCAGGTCTCCAGGGAGCCCTGGCGCAGCCGCTACGCTAGCCGAAGCGGCTGGTTTTGCAGTCGGCAGTTGCTAGTTGCATCTGTAGGCTTCTGGCGGTTCCTGAAGGCAGCAGCAATTGGGACTGCTGAGGGTGGATAAGCTGGAGCGCAGCTGTTCTGGCCTCCAACCTTCACCCTTCTGCCAGCCTGAAATAAAAGCAGTGTGGGGTAGCGTGTAACACTTGTAACACTTTCATGCTGCAGTTTTCCTTGCTGGATTTGGCACCTAAAAATAAAAAAAAAATCAGTTTTGATCAGCTTTCAAAAACTAAATTTTGAGGAAATACTCTAAGGATGGCACAAATGAGTCCTTGGTGAAGATAATGATCTTGTCATTTTTCAGAGGTGAAGATGAGATTATTTTTCATGCAGAATACTTGTATCCAGAACAAAAGCCTCATCTGAAGCAGGTTAGTGAGGATATCTACGTCCCATGGCAAACGTTCGGTGACTAGTTGCCTGCCATCTAACTTAGTTTAGTAGTATCTCCTCCCTGATTTATTTTGCTCACGCCCCACAATGGAGATGCCAGTGCAGCATAAAAATAAGCAAGCTTGCCCTGCTCCCGAGGCGTGAGGAGGAGTCCACGCCACAGGAGCGTGGTGGCTCTTTGCCTCCCCTCTGGCTTAGCCAGCCCCCAGGGCGTTCTGTGCCAGCTGCGGGGCAGGAACCGGGTTGCTGCCCTTGCGGTGGGCTGGCACGGCACCTCGGTCGACAGCACCCGTGTGCTCCCCAACTACACGTTCTGTACCAGTAAAGCGAGTTTCGTGGGGATTTCGTTTGTTGCCAAGTTTCGCCACCCCAGAGAGGCTCCGAAATCCTCATTCCACTTTCCCTGCATCGTTTCAGTAATGAATAGCAAGGAGGGTTTAGGTGATGTTAGTTATGTCCTGAAGCTTCGTCGGCCACCTGCTCTGAGGTTCTCTCTCTAAAACCGGAAGATGGTACCATCAGGGTGCATCTGTATGCGGCTCTGGCAGAGTTGTTTCAGAGGAGAAACTTTGAGTCATGAAGCAGAACTCAGTTTGAGACAGGAAAACTTAATGATAGTCCCTTTTCAGATGTGAAATGTTCTTTAATATTTAACCACCAGTAAAGAGCAATAAGGAGAAATTCTTTGTTCTGTTAAGAGGGTTTCTGGGGAAATTATGTGGCTTTTTGGGAGTGCGAGAAGATAAAACTTTGCAAACATCTGGATGCCTCTGCTAGTTTACGTATTATGCACTATTTATATGTTAGTGTAACTCCATTGATTGTGGTTAAGCATTCAGAGTTAAGCCTGGTATAAGCTGCATGAGAATTCTTCTTTAGCCCAGGTAATTGACTCACAAGTCACACTTCATCTTGTTTTAATTTTTTTCAGGGCATTTGCGTAATAAATATATGGAGTTAAATGTGGTGAATTGAATTTTTTCTTAATCTGATTTGCAGAGCTGAAGTTGAGTAGCACGTATGCCTATTACCTACCATCTGAGGAGCTGAATCAAGAGACAGTCATGGCACTTACACTTTCCACTGTTTTTTTTTACCACTTCTCTTTCTGTTTATTATTGTGACTGAGTTTAAAATGAAATAATTGAAACTTCTAGTTTAGGTCTCATACCTTTGTTTAGAAAAAAATATGATTTTTTGCAACTTGAAGAAACATTGAATCACATAGCTATGAGTGCAAAGCACGATTCTTGATTCTTTGAGAGAGAGATATGTTTATCATGTTGTAGGAACTGGCTTCTGAATTGCACCCTTTCCAACACATACGTGTACAAATGGCACTTGCAGCGTTGGTATTTCACATATGTGTTTTGCTGCGAGAATGGAAACCTTCTGTCACAATCTGTATGGGTTATGGGTTTGGGCCCTGTTGTATTCTAATAATATGGATTTTCACTGTTGTAATACTTGATTAATATTTACAAAGGAGTTGATAAATGCCATTAAATAGCCAATACTGTATTGCAGATTCTCTAAGAGTAAAATAGATGCACGTTTCAGCATAATTCTTTGTATTAAAAGTTAAATTCTTGCTTAAATAGTCTGCTTAATTAAAAATTAAATCACCAAGACATTACAGCATTGAGAAAAGCTGTCTGAAGCTGTTGCTGTAATAGTCAAAGTTGAAACGGAGGGTAAAATATGTTTTTGTTCTATCTCATTCATTCTTTTTGTTGTTACTGTTGTATGTGAGCTAATGAAAACGGAAGACCACTAATCTAGATAATTGAGCCTAGTCAGCCAAGACGCATTGAGAATCTGACATCTGGAAATGTCAGGGTATCTTAAGTTTTTAATTTTAAGTGGTTGAGTTTTAAAGGACACTGTTAAGATTGCGGTGTTGTGTTTATGGTTTGGGTTTGGCCTGTTTCTAAAATCAATCTTTGTCTTAAAATATTTGCCCATATGGATGGTTTTGAAGGTAGGTATGCAGATGGATGCATGAACAGAGAGGAACAGAATCTTTTTTTTTTTTTTTTTTTTGTGTGTGCACATGTGCAGGACTATGCACCTGTTTGTGGTCCTCTCAACAAAATGCTGGCTATAAAGGTTAGAGCACAGCAGTCTGGTTGGTTTTTTTGTTTTGTTTTGGGGTTTTTTTGTTTTTGGGTTTTTTTAAGGAAGTTTAAATTAGGCCCTGCTCATCTGCTATCATATAAAATGTAATCCAGAGATTGTTCTTAAAACTTTAAGGTTTTATTTTGCAAGTCCAGATTGACTTGCTTCTTAGTATCACTATTCTCTAAGGAAAACAGAAAAATCATAGTAACAATTAGAAGTCATAGTTTATTACCCAGTCACATGTAATGTGTCCTTGAGAAGGAAATGTCACTTGCCCCATGGTGGCATAAATAAATTTCAGGTATTGACTGGAATGCATTTGACTACATTATTTCAGGCATGTCTTGATAATTTTGAGTATAATTTTAGTTTTTGTAGTTATTTAGCGACTGGATAATCTTTAATTACAGATGAAGTATTTTTCATTTTTTTCTTATAGGTTGAGCCTGTTTGTACTATTTTAGTTCTTAAGTGACTTGTAAAGCTGCCTAAACAATAACAAAAAATTCATTAAAAGCTTTGTTAAAAGCATAGTCACTATAGTTTATGTGCAAGACTACTTCCTACAGAGATTTCCTTTATACGCTGAAGAAGGCTGCTCCATTTCTAACTGTCTTTCTAACTCTCTTAATCCCTCTTCAGCAAAAGTGAAACATCTCTGGCTTCTTTAGTTGTGATAAGTTGTACTTGCTTGTAAAAGCCCAGAGAATATTGCCGTAAAGTTGGAGTAGGACTGCAGGATGTCACTATGGGGTAAGAAGAGGAGCAAGAGCTTGTTGGTGCCATTTCAGGGAGAGACATCTAGTGTCTGGCTGCAAGTTAGCATGGAAATAGTCTTTATATTTTTTTTTTTTCTCCTTAAAAAAAGTTTAGACTCAAAATAGCACCTTAAGAGCAAAACCACAAAATCATGCCTGTGTGATTTGTGGGTTTTAGGTCAGTTTTTACTGTAGGCAAAATATTGCCAGCGGTGCAGGAACTTTTTTTTTTTTTTTTTTAAGAGACATTTGATGCTTGATGTAGTAGTGCTTTATGATTAACCATGGAGGCAGGTTTCTTTTACATTTGTTTCAGCAGAAAACCAGACGTGGCATGGTTATTGTGTATACTTGCATCTCTAAAAGTGAAAATTTCTCCATTGAAGAGCTGAGTCAGTGCAATGAAGCTGCTCCTGAAATTACGTGTTTATTGCTGCTTTGCTGAAAATGGATGTAGAACTAGATTCATGATTTTTTTCCTGAGTGTAGAATTGACTTCAATGGCTCAGCATGCTGTGAATATTAACTAAACAGCCTTTCTATCGGTTTGTCGACTAATGAGTTTTATGTATTATTAGTGATAGAGTTCTGGTTGATTTTACTAATATCTTTCTGCTGTCCTCACACTTTTTTTTTCCCTTTGTGATACTTCTAAAAATTATGCTGTAATCTCTTTGGAACACATGCTTTCCTCTGAGTTCTTTGTAGTACTTCACACAATTGGGAGCAATGAAAATTATCAGGTATTACAAATAATACCTAAATTCACATTCTAGATGCTGAGAAGTAGACAAAATTAAACTAAGATTTTTTTTTTTTTTTTTTAAGGAAAGAAAATGGAAAAATATATGCATAACTTAAAAAAAAAAAAAAGGGAAAGGCAAAATATCATTACTTGTGTTCTTCCAGAATTCAGGAGCTACTTTGGGGTAAGTTTAGCAACCCCACCATTGCTTAGCTTTTACAACCTTTGTGTAAGATATAGCACAGAGAACTAAATTACAAAACAAACTTGCAGGAAACAAAACTCTTTGCTATATTTTAACAGAAATAATGAATATACTGTTGAGATTCCTAGCGACAATTACATCTATGCGATTTGCTGGAGCACAACATAAATTCAAACAGTAAGTCCATAAACGTGTTTGACAACTAATTTCTTCATTCAAGAGAAAACTGCCTCCTTTGTTTGATGCCAAAACCATTCTGTGCCTATTGTGTGTGTGGTGGCAGCTGTATAAAACGATTTCCTATACTGTGAATATAGTTAATTGCGGCAGCTATCATTTCCCTTGGTGGAAAAAAAGGGGCCATGCCATCTGAACGGGAAAGGAGCAAGGAAAAACTTGCTTCAGGATTGGAATTGTAATTGTGGGTTTGTTTGTTCTTTGTCAAGGTAGTTGAGTCCTGAGAAGATAAGCCTACCAGTGAGTTTGAAAGTTGCTGTGGTGCCAGAAGGTTGCTATCCTTATGATGAATGCAATGCCAACAACATGACATCTGTGAACAGTGTAACAGATACCCATCCCCATGAGTCATTGATGGCTCGTGTTCTTGGTTATTCTAAGATGTAGGACTGTGTTGAGAAATGTCTGTCTTTTTCATGAGCTGAATCTCTTTCCGCAGTGTGGACCTGTTTGCCACTTCATTAACCCTGTCACTTCTGTCTTTAATTCTGCTGAGGGAAGAGACAACTTAGTGTGTATGAGGCACATCCTCTTTCACCTTCCCTGCAAAGGTGTCAAGCTGCTCAAAATGTGAAAGATGTGTTTGACTCTTTCTTCCTATCTCCCGTTTACCCTGCTTGCTTCTCTGAAGATCAGGGAATATATTAATGTATAGATTTTAGCCTCTAACTTGTTTTCCTTTAGTCTTTTTGGCATTTGCTCCCTATAAAATAATTATGAGTACACATAGGTATGTAAAACAACAATTTTTATGTTGATTATTAGTAGTCCCTTTAGGAACCACAACTGTATTTCAAAGGAGAAATATCTGTGACTTCAGAACCAGTTTCAATCCCTGGTATAAAAATATAAAGTTTTAAAATACTTTATTAATTTCCCTTCTGAGTATTAGTTTTTTTAAATGTCTGATTTCTCAAAAATAAGCTCACTAACTTGTAGAGTACTGGTGGCATATTCTGGACAAGCTGGAGAGCCTGGCTAAGCATAAGATACACAAAATTTCCTGTGCCTGTGATCCTGGACAAAGAGAATTTGGGGCAAATCCTTCTGAATCATTTCATTCTGGGAATGAAACCAAGTTGGTACTTGTCCAGGACTAAGCATTTGGTGTATGATATTGGTGCTTAGCCTGTTACCAAGTGTCAAGACTTGGTATACCTGGTGCTATGCAGGAACACATCTACAATTGATCTGAATCCAGCTGCACTCTTTGTTAATATCATTTATTCCCTCTGTTGTAACCAAAGCAATACGCAGATATAGTCTAAATCAACCATTTTGTAAGTGAGGTAAACTGCACTTCGAATATTCTGTGGAAAAGCAGTGAGGATATTAGATTGGACAAGGAAAGTTATTTTTGTCTTTTAGTCCTGTTTTGCTTTTAGTCCTATTTCCAAAATGTGTTAAGTATTGCATGCAGTTAGGTGATACCTAACTTTTGCCCTTTTCAATATGTGAAGGATATTCTGGCAAGACTATGACAATTATCTCTTTTGTAAGAGGAAAAGTCCTAAAAAGAATGAATGATGTCAAGCAATGGGAGAAAGCAAGATTTATGTAACTGCTTGTAGTGACCTGGTAAAACTGTGATGAAAGGAGCAGAAGTACTGTGTTGCTTTTGAAAAGAGCTATAGCATACATTTATGGAAGAGATTGTCCTTAAATAAGGATAGACACTCCTGAATTAGCAGCAGTTAAGATTTTTATTCATTATGAAGAGTAGGTGAGAGACTGGAGGGGATAGCAAAACATCTTTTTGCATAAAGATTTGTTCTCTCTTGACTTTCATGAAGCTGAGATTGAAATACCAGTGCTGCATTCCCAGCACTCATGTACACTGTAGTAGCGTGAAAGGGTACGCTGGCCTCTCTTTGCCAGTTTTTAACAATTCATGACCAAACTCGGTGGTGGTGTTGAATAGGTTGAAATTAGACATTCTTGGGCCACCCCAACCCTTCTTCCAGGGCTAATTTAAAGTGGGGGTCCACTGGGCCATCTGCTCCAGGAGCAGATCCCAGTTCTGGAGCTCCTCCTGCAGACTTTAGCAGGGACGCAGCAGTGCCTGGGACTGCGCTGGGCAGCGTGTGGTTGGGAGGAGATGTCTCCTGTCCCCAGCTCTCCTGTCACCCCGGCGGCTGCTTCCCATCTGGGCCGGAATGCTGGAGGGTGCGGGAAGGGGCCTGTGTTTGTTCATCTGTGAGTGATGCTGATGCCGATTCCCGGCCTTTCCCTGGGGGGGGGTGCGGTGGGCAGTGGGAAAGCATTGGGCTGGCTGCCAGCAGGGCCCTGCAGGATATTAAGCTACATTATAAATTAGTAAAGTTGGTGAAAGGGAGTTTAAGTTCTGGCTTTGGAACAATGTTTTTGTTTTCAAGGCTGACCTTTTTTTTTTTTTTTTTTTTTTTTTTAAAAAAAAAAAAGAGAAATTTAAATAGTTTAAGAATACAGAAACTAAACATTTCATTATAGATCAAACAAAAGGTTTGGGGTTCTTAATATTATATTTCCTGAACTGTTCATGTCTGTGTAAACAATCTGATTTTTTCTTGTTACTGGAACCTCATTTACTTTCTTAATCTGTAACAGTCCAAAAATTATTTTCTTGCAGGATGTCTGACTTCTGTCATATTTTAGTTATTTGCTCTCGTTCCTTCTCAGAATGGAGCTGCTCTTTTTCTGTTATTTTAGTCATCACTTCATGTCTAGTCTTATTCTTGTTTCAGGATTCAAAGTGGCATCTGTAAGGGAATGTAAGGGTATTAGCAGCACACAGCACTACAGTTTTTCTATATCATATTTTTATTTGCAACTAGTAACACTTTTTGACTGAATCGTGCCTCTAGGAGAAAAAAAAGTATATAGCTGCGATGTGCTGAATTTCACAATAGTGTGCTGTATTCGTTATCATATATACCTTACAAAGCTATGAAACGTGCAGCCCCTGTTCTGCTACTCAACCCTCATTCCAGTCTGTTTGAACTTCTGATCGCTCTGTTATCAAAACGATATACCATCCAAACAGAGACGCCAAGATTAGTCAGGCTTAAGTTATCACGTACGCAGTCTGTCTCAGGAGACAAGGGCTTCCTGACACCACGTCAGGTTTCAAGCAAAGTAGGACTGCAAGGTTTAAAATGTTTTCATTTCCAGTGAAATGCCTTGGTGCCATCTGAATTCTTCCAGGCAACGAGTAGCTGAAGGAAGTAGAAATTTCATTACTTAATACCCCAGGGATGTCTTATTTGAGTTCACGAGACGTGCCATCTGGAAATTCTTGTTCATTCACATGCTGCAGCCTTTTTTGGAAACTGAAGAGCTCCAAGGTGCTTGGTTTGAGTTGCTTTGGAAGTGCCCAAAATAAAATGGGGAGAAATATTTGAAAATCTTTATTAAAAATAAATAATAAAAAAATCTGTTTCCATCCGAGTTGCCCGTGCTACCGTGCTCTGCTTTGAAGCCAGTGCAAATTTTGCTGCTGCGTACTGCTGCGTACTGCTTTGCTCCAAGCACTGCCTCTTTTCTTTCTACTTTTCACCTAGTTGTCCCTTAACATTGCCAACCCCAGACAAGCATACTCGGCACAACCATTGTGACATTTTCATGATATCCGTGTAGCTGTCTTGGTTTTCATTGCATATGTTTGCTAGGATGGATGCTTGGGGTCTCCTGGTTCAATTGGGTTTCGTTTGGAAAAAGCGAATAGGGGAAAAGTCTTTGATTTAAGCAGAGACTGACGTGTGGCAGAGGTGTACTTTGTGGGTTGCTGTCTCTCTGCCTCCTACCCCACAGCCTGAGCCTTGGACCTCAAGGGCTCCTGGGCTTTCATGGTCTGGGGTATTGACGGCTGCCCATGGAGCCAGGGGTCGGGAAACCCTCGTCCCCACAGAGAACGGCAAAGCCCAGAGGCTGCCGCAGAACTAGTAGTAACGTGTGGTTTGTATCACTCACTGTTGTGTAACGCAGACATCCTTTTTGGGTCTTGGGTCAGGTTGGAGAAGAATGTTTTCAATGACTTCATTAAAGTGTGCTGAAATTTTAATAACAAAACAGGATTTATTTTGCTTTTTAAAAATCTACTCAAATCTATTCAGCCTTAGTTTCTAAGGCTTTTTGTCTCAAAATTGAGGCCCTTTGTGACTTCTGTGTAATGGTGGTGGTGTTTATCCCTCAGTGTTTCCTACAGAATCTGCATTTTCTTTTTACTTGGTTAATTATTTAAGCAAATCTGTAGGAAATTAATATTTAGTGAGATTCTTCCCCTCAGTCAAATAATATCAAAACTGGCAAATGAGCCCAGTACATATAGGGAGAAATAATTTTTATTTTATTAGGAAACCAGACTACAAGGCTATTATTTGCTTGCTTCTGTTTGGTTGGAAATAGTGAAATATTGCCCATCATCTGCAGAAAAGCCACTTCATATTACACCAACTGCTTTTACTGTACTATATTATGTTTATTTTCCTAGAAATTTTTTTTTAAAGAAGCTGTGTTATATATTAAAAAGAAAAGGCTTTTTTTTTTGTTCTGTAAGAAAGAACTATGAGGGAATTTCACTGAATACATTGAACCTCTTAAGAAATGTTTTATGTTGCATTTTTAACTTCTCCATTCCTGATGTTATGGTTTGTCTATCAGTAACAGCACAATTCAGTAGAAATACATTAGACAGCTGTTTTCCGAGAGTCCAACAAGTTTGGTAATTATGGAGGGAATACTTGAAGAAGGCTTTGGAAGATACTGAAACTACTGTAAAAGGGAAGTTTTGTTGTGGTTTTTTTTTTTTTTTTTGATGTTGTAGCTTATGTTTACTTTTTCATAACAGCACATTCTTAAAACTTTCCAGCATCTTCCTAATAGCTATAAAAGCTTGACAAAACAATTGTAAAGCATCATGTGATTGTCTTTTGAATAGATTTGTTCTTTAGTTAGTAATAAGGACAGATTTAGAAAAACAGACTTCTTTTCTATAAAAATTAAACTGGTTATGCCCTTGCTTATTATTTAAAATGCGTAAGTAGTAGAGCATTACTTTCCCATTGTTTTCTAAATGCTGAGCATTAAGTAGTGTAAGAAATGGAGATTGTAGATTCTTTCTTTAAGCAGCAAGACTGCTGCAAGTTAAGTTTGGGCAAAACTCTGGAATTTTATGTATTTGGTGTTTGTAGAATCACAGAATGGTTGAGGTGGGAAGACACCACTGGAGATCATCGAGTCCAGCCCCCTGCTCAGTGCAGGCTCAGCTGGAGCTGGTTGCTCAGGGCCGTGTCCAGGAGGGTTTTCAGTATATCCAAGGATGGAGACTGCATGGTCTCTCTGGGCAACCTGTTACAGTGCTTGACCACACTCACTATAAAAAATATTTTTCTTATATTTAATTGGAATTGACTGTATTTCAATTTGTGCCCATTGCCTCTTGTCCTGTCATGGGGCACCACTGAGTAGTCTGGCTCTTTACAACTTCCTTTCAGGTATGTATACATATGGATAAGGTCTCTCTGAACCTTCTCTTCTCCAGGCTAAACATTACCAGCTTTCTGTCTCTCCTTCCATGCCAGATGCTCCAAGCCCTTCATCACCTTCACGGCCCTTGGCTGCACTCACTCCAGTATGTCCATGTCTGTCTTGATGAGGCTGTGTTTCTCTGGGGAAGAAGATTTTCTGTGGGGAAGAAGATTTGCAAGATTATGCCCTGTTGGAAATGTGTGGTGAGCTCTCCCCCTCTTAGAGGTGCCCACGAGTGAGTGGTTTGGAGCCCTCCTGAGATCCAGAGATTCAGGCTGAGTCCTCACTGTGGACATCACTGTAAGCTGCTTTCAAGTGACTTGTCAGCAGATGCCTGCTTTTGGGGGGCTGAAAATCAAAGGTAGCCAGCTGTGAGAGTATCTTTCTCTCTCTCTCGTGTGCTCCAGAAACTGGACTGCTCAAATGTGCTTAGCAGGTGGCTTGTCTTTTGTTCCTTCATGTCCATCCCCTCCTCCCTTCCTTGCGGTGTCCTCTGGACAGAGACTTGCAGCAGTTCAGGTTAAAAATGTCACAGTTTGAGCTGGGGTGAAGGTAGGACTCAAACTCAGTGTAGTTCTGGCTGTTTATTTTAAGCTCTCTTGTGACACAGAACCTCATAGATTTTATAGCCGCATCACTGTGATCAGCGGTTTACTGACAGGTTAAATGACACATATCTAGGAATGGGAGTGGATGCTACTGGGCAAAAATACATTCCACATCTACTGCGTGTAGCTGGTAACTTTCCAAATGGGCAGTGCACATTGCTTTGGAATGACTCGTTCTCAGTCTGGTTTATTCTGTTTTCTTTCCTCCTCATTCCGAGTGGGACATTTTCTTGTTGACTTTCACTTAAAAGAAAATGCAAACTAAATAGTGTCGATACTCAGCATTAGCTCTTCACCCTTTACTGTAAAGAATATTATCAAAACTATCAAGCATTTAGTATTTGCAGTGGTTGACTCCCCTTTGATGCCCACACTCCTCCTTCTCTCCAGTCTCCCTCCCTTGGCAATGTGGTGCTGTAGCCCCAGTGGCTTTTAAAGAGCTTGAGCTGGATATTACAAGAGCTTACCATTAGCACACCCACTCAATACAGTAATTTTATAATTTTCTGACTGGGTAAGTTGTTTAGTCAAGTCAAAGGCCCTTGACTGTGGAGTTCACCGTACTTCTGTCTTGGAGCTGTTTGTCCCATGAAACATGAGAAAACAAGCCAGGATCGTCCTCTCTCCATGCACTCTTTGGGCACTTCATGCTCCTGGTCCATGAAATGTTTTGGAAGAGAGAGATACTAATATGGGGAGTAGATTTTTATTAAGTGATGGCTCAGTAGTTCTATGGGGACTGTGGGACAGGAAAGCTCTTCCGAACTCCTTTCTTTTACATGTGCCCCTATGAGTCAGATGGGGTTTGCTCTGCAGTATATTTGCAGAGAGTTTGTGGATCAACTAATGTAGTGTATTTCATATCACTGTTACCTGCACTGCAGGTACCACTAATTCCAATACATTGGGATGTGTAAGTGTATGTAGTAGACAGCTTGGAATTTAACTCGAAGCATGATTCAACAAGCAGTTGTGCTGAAATAAAGAGAAAAAATAAGAACTAGCAAGAAAAGGTTAAGGAGAAGGAAATACTACAAGAAAAGGTTAAAAGACTGGCTGTCTTTCTAAAGTATTTGCTGGAATTCAACCATATGGAGAGTTTTACTGTGCTGATTTAAAAGGAAGAAAAGCAGCTTTTATGTCAAGAAGCATAAGGAGTACTGTGTCCTCTGTAGTCAAAAGATAGCATTACTGTGCCTGGTGTCAAGTCAGAAGATAGTGTATGTGTTCATAGGTATTCTTTTCTAAACTCAAAATCTGTATTCAGTATTTTTATTGCTGCCCAGTGCAGTAATTTCTCCATGTGATTTCAAGAACATTCTCTAAAAATATTCTACCCTCAGTATTTTAAGGATTTTAATAGATAGATGAAGCAGCTTAATAAAATTTACAGATAATGTCATAAAATAGGTTTCTGATTACTGACTTTTTATTATTTTACACATTTATTTTCTGTGGCGTTTTTTAATAATCCCTTTTACAGTCAAATAGATGCAAAGTCAAGTTTCAAATTTTTTAGTTACTAGTAATTGTTCTTTGGCCAACTTCGCCACCTAGTGGTTGTAATTAAACAGAACAGTTCATTTTCTTGATTTTTTTTTTTTTTTAAAGTAATGTACCACAGTCCTGCTGTATTTTTTCCTTTGCATTACATATTCTATGATTTTTTAGTTGGAATAATTTTTAGATGCAACTGAAACCACCCATAATATGCTTATGAAAATAAGTATTTTCTAATGTTTAAAAGCTTAGTGAGTGACTGCAAGTATAGGAGAGTTTAATACTAGACAATTCTTTTTTTTAAGAAAGTAGTCTTCTCATAAGAGAATCAAAAGAAAAACTGTAAGCCCTGTTAAAATCTCTCATGAAAAGATGTAATTTTAGGCCTCTGCTTGTATATACTACAGACTGTTTTTCCTCTAATATCCTTGTAGCATATATAAAATAAATCTCTACAATGTAGAGAAAGGAGAAACCTGCATCTGCAGTGCTTTTGCTTCTAGTATGCTTTATAGGCACGTTTGCAGGCTGCTGAGTCCATAGTAGGAGTAACAAAGACTGTATAAGTATTGTTTTCTCCCCTTCCAGTTGCTCCCAGTTCTGATGCAGAACCAGATAAAAAAGAAATAGGAATTAATATGGCCCTAAATTGTAACTTCGTATGTTGTAGTGCCTTTATTTCTGTGCAATGCAATTCAAATAGAAACTCTGCAACAGCTGTTTCCTCAGTCTCCCATATCCTGGAATGGTATACATGCTATGAACAAAGGCAATAGACAAGAAACATGTGGGGCAGTGATGAACCCTAAAACCTCTGGACAGTGGTCCAGCTGCCGTCTCCTCTCTGGGCTACACCAAGCCACAGGCAAGGCAGCTCCCCAAGTTATAATTTATATGTAATCTTTCTTTTCCTCTTTCTTGTTTTTTTTTCTTTTTTTATATAGAAGCGTTACCTTTTTTTTTTCTTCTTCAAATGCTTCGAGCTGATTTTGTTTAATACATATTTACTAAATTTAAAGAGAGGTGTTGAGGGAAAAATAATTCTTTCAACCGGAAAAAAGCATCTCTATGCATAACAGGCATTTGAAATTAACACTGGTATTTAATGTTGGAAAATGTTATGATCACCATTGCAGCAAATTGTTTTTTAGGCACAGGTTATCTGCTTTCAATTTCTTTGAGGTTCCAAAGGAAAAAAGTAGTTCTCTGGGCGGCAGAGCTACAGAAGCTTGATTTCCTTTTGTTATATGTCTTTTTTTTCTTTTATATATCCCAATGACAATAACTCATTCTAGGCAAGTGACAGCATGTGCTGTGACTGATTCAAGGTTATGTATGTGGTGATTTCCCACACATATAGGCATGATATAGTATAATTGGTCTGGCAGAGCATGTGATGCTTGTTTATAATTTAGTATGATTTTGTAATTATCAGGGGTTTGGGTGTCTCTTATTTCATCCATCTTCTGGTGCTTGCCATGCCTCTACAAACAAAATATCCTTGAAAATTCAAGTATTTGAATTAAATTGACGGGTGCAGAAACTGATGAGGTGGTGAAAGGGAGGGGAATCTGCTGGATTAAATGAAGGATCACACAATTTCATAAAGCTTTGTTCCCTAAGAAACCTCATCTAAAAAGCTATGAGAAAGGCCATCATAAATCTTGATCAAATTATGGCCTAGAGAGCATCCTGCATATAATAAGAAACTAAAATAGCATGGACATCTTGTTAATGTTGTCATAGCATTCATATTATCAGATTCAATACGACAAATTATTTAACTGTTGGGATATGTTCAATAAATCCCTAAAGTACAGGAGTGAGTAAACATAGGAGCAGAAAAAAAGGGGGAGGTGGTGCAGACTTCGTCTTTAATGAGAAGAAACAAGTCCTTGACTCTTGAGCTGGGGACTAGGGAGAGGTGCTGATAGTGTCTGAGATGGCATTAGAGATGACCTTCACATTGAAGGAGAAAACAAAGAGGACTAGGTGTAGAAGCTGCCAAATGTGCATTGCTAATGAGATTTCTGATAACATCTGTGTATGCGTGGTATGACCTGAACTGGTGGCAGAACATACCTGAGAATTAGAGTTCTCAGGTGGAAACAGGATTGTAGACAAATTGGAGGAAAGAAGAGAGGATGCCACATAGCAACATGGTCTGTTCAAATACCTGTCTGACAGGAGAACCTGAAAAGCAAGCTGCCAATAGGATGATGGATACACGTAGAGGATCACAAGAAAAAAAGTTGAAATGCAGTTGATATTTCTGGATAACAAGAGATGGAATGAACTACAGGCAAAGGGAATGATGGGGCATGAAGAAGACAACATGTGTCTGTGAGTGGAAATCCCTTTGAAGAAGACTATATAGCTTGGATAGCAGATCACATAAAATCTCTTCCTGCATCAGAGCAGTGGTCCATCTAGCACAGTAGTCTGTCTCCAACTGTAGTTAAAAATAATCCTAATTAGAGAGGGTATGAGAGTGCCTGTCGGCTTTAAGAGGTCCCTTGTTCTCCTTGTTTTGTCGATGGGTATGTCCCTGACTATTTGCATTTGTATGAGTTTATGTATCTGCTGTCCTTGAATTTGTCCAGTCCCCTTTTCCCCAGTAATGTCTGTGGTACTGCCAGTGGCAGCAGATTCCAGAATTTCATGCCTGGTGTTTTAAGAAGTATTTTATTTTACTTGTTTTACTTTATTTTACTTGTTTGAAACTGATCTCCTAGATAGTTTAAACTATGACTTGCTGTATGTGATTCTTTGAGGTAGATCTGTATGAGAAAAACTACAACTATAGCTAGGATGATAGCTTGACAGATTCATACAAACCGAGGTTAGTGATCATTTGAGGCAAATTGTTTATTATCTGTCTTTGGATAGCTTTTAACATTGAAAAGTGAGCTTGAAAAATTGCAGTTACGTTACCTCTCTAGATTAACAGGCACCTCTCTATATTTATTGCGTAATTGCCTCTTTCAGGATCAACCATGATGACAATGAGGGACTGCCTTATTAAAAGATGATTTTAAAATGATTTAACTTATTTTTGCTCAGAAATTATGTATGCATAGATGATGTAAGCAAGAAGGTTTTAAGTATTGCTAATTAATGAATACATGCTAACTAGCAAAAATAGCACAGTGATAGATCACTAAATCAAAAGATTTCAGGTTAAAAGGGTTTAGTTCTTTTTCAGTCTACATTGAGAAATAGTGGTCTGCAACTTCAGCAGCTTTATAAGAAAAAATTAATTAAAAATTGAGCAGTACAGCTCTGAAGTAAGGCCAGCCAGCATGAAGCCCTCTTAGTGAAAATGAAGACTCCTTAGCACTAATATTCTTTTCCAGAAAAAGGCTGGCAGAGAAGAGGACATTTATAACATTAATAGAAAGTCAAGAACATTCATTTCTGGTGGAAGACAGGAAAGTGGGAGCCATAGTTGGCAAAAGCTCATTGTCAATGATTAAACCAGCAAACTGTTATTTAAGAATGTTAACTGAATGCAGAAGTCTTGAGGTAGTATTGCATACTTTTTATATTAAATTTAGTTACTTAGATTTTTCCTGGACAATACAGGTCATATATGGATGATACAGTAGAGTTATCCATTTGGAATACCACTAAAAAAGCAGCTGAAGAGAATGTCATTGTGCTCTTTCAAGCAGTGGAAGAGTTGAACATCAACAAAAGTAGGTTCTCGAAAAGCCTTGGGAGGAATTGAGTACAGCATGTGATCAGTAAAATGTCACATGGAGAAAGATGACACCGCTGCAGAGAAGTCATATTCTTAAGGTTATTTCCAGCACTTTCTGAGAGCCAGACTTTCCATACTTTTTTTTTTGTTGTGTGTAATGTATTGCATAATACATAGCAAATGCTTGTAAAAGTTGGACTGTTTCTGAGACTCTCATATAGGTTTTTACCACTAACTTCATAAACGAAATAAGTTTTTATTTTGGTTTTGATTTTTGAGGGGGAGGAACTACATCATTTTTTCTACAGTTCACAGAACCAAGGGATTCGGAAACAGCTTATTCTGCCAAAAAGTCTGAGATGTTTTTGTCATAATTTCTCTGTCACCATAGACCCCTCATATGGTTTTTCATGGATGCTTAAAATGCTTTATTTGTAGATAACTGAGTGGCTTAAAATATCTCAGATGAGTTTCTCTGAAGTGCTGCATGGAAAGAATGTTTAATGGTACTGAGTAAATTAATCTACTTAACAAGTGACTAATATGCCAAAAACCTTTAGCTAAAAATAATACATTATTTCATAAACGCTGACTCAGATAAACTACTAAGAAGTGGGCCTAAAAAGCTTTAGAAGAATTATTACAGTTAGAAGCAAATTAAATATTTTGATGTAAATTTAGGAATCCATTCAAGTACTTAAAACGAAGTTGTTATGATGCAACTGAGAAAATCAGACCTAAATATTTGTGTGTATAAATTTTAGGGGGAGAGGCCTTTCTGAGGGACAGTGGTTTACACTGAGTATCCATACCACTAAGCTGATGTCCTAGAAAAATAGCTCTTAATAATCTTTGATGGGTCATGGTGATTGGGGAAGGTTTGCAGGGACTGGAAGAAGGCAAATATAACTACAATCTTCATGAAGGGTGAGAAGGATCTGGGGATCTACAGGCTGGCCAGCCTTACCTTGATCCCTGTGAAGATGATGGAGCAAATCCTCTCAGAAACCGTTATTAAACATAGGAAGGACAAGTAGGTGACAGGAATAGTCAGCATAGATTTACAAAGGGCAGATCAGGCTTGACCAGCTTGACAGCCTTTTATGATGAGATGATTGGCTTAGAAGACAAGGGGAGAAGAGTGGATGCTGTTTATCTTGCCTCTGGCAAGGTTTTTCAAGCTGTTTCCCAGGAAATCCTCATAGACAAAACGATGGACTAAAGTGGGTGGTGAAGTGGACTGAAATCTGTCAGAACTGCCAGGCTTGAAGGGTTGTGATCAGCGGGATGAAGTTCAGCCTATCTGGAGGCCAGTCACTAGTTTTGTGCCCCAGGGGTGGTCCTGGAGCCAATACAGTTTAACCTCTTCATTAATAGTCTGGATGATTGAGCAGAGTGTACCCTCAGCAAGTTCGCAGATGCTACAGAACTGGGAGGAGTGGGTGATATGTCAGAGGGTTGTGCTGCCATCCAGAGGGACCTCAACAGGCTGGAGAAATGGTCCAACAGGAACCTCATGAAGTTCAACAAAGGAAAGTGCAAAGTTGTGTACCCAGGAAAGAATAACCCCATGCACCAGTGTAGACTGGGTCTGATCACCTAGAAAGCAGCTTTGTGGAAAAGCCCCTAGGGGTCCTGGCAGACTCCAAGTGAACGTGAGCCAGCAATGTGTCCTTGCAGCAAAGGCCAACAACCTCCTGAACTGTGTTAGGAAGAGTGCTGCCAGCAGGTCAAGGGAGGTGATGCTTGCCCTCTGCTCAGCAGTGGTGAGATACATCTGGAGTGCTTGGTTCGGTTCTGGGCTCCCTAGGACAAGAGAGACATGGACATTCTAGAGTGAGTCCAACCAAGGGCCACAAACTTGATAAAGGGTTTGGACCATGTGTCATATGAGGACAGGCTGAGAGGGTTGGCTGGGACTGTTCAGCTGGAGAAGGGAAGGCTCAGGGGGATCTTCTCCATATGTATAAATACCTGAATGGAAGGAAGAAGGCGGAGCTAGATTCTTCTCAGTGGTGCCCCATGACAGGACAAGAGGCAATGGGCACAAAATGAAATATAGGCAATTCCAATTAAACATAAGAAAAAGCTTTTTTCTTTAACAGGTTGCCCAGAGAGGTTATAGAGTCTCCATCCTTGGAGATAATTTGAAACTTACCTGGACATGGCCCTGAACAACCTGCTCTAGCTGAGCCTGCTCTGAGCAGCGGGCTGGACTTGATGATCTCCAGCAGTGGCTTCCCACCTCAACCGTTCTGTGATTCTGTGGATAAATTGAAATAATAATTTAGTGGAACTTGGCTGTAAAGGATCCTGAAGGTAGCATTAGGGTAGACAGTCATTTTTCTGTGATTTGTTTTGAGGGTTTTTAAAGGGGGGAAGTTGTGTCTTGTGGGTTGTTTTTTTTGTTTTGGTTTGGTTTTTTTTCATCCAGAAAAAGGGTTCAGCATGGTTTTATTCTGTCACTGCTCTCATTTGGAATGGATGCAATGCCCTTTGAGGTAGCTGGGGCATCTGTGCCTTGAGCTTGCTGGCATTGAACACTTCAGACCCATCTCATTAGCTCTGGGCAGTCACTTGATCAGATTATGGAAGGTCTGGCCATGAGCTTTGGGTGAATGTGAGCTGGCAGAGGCTTTACCCAGATAGTGCTGGTTAGCTGAGGAAGCCAATCAAAGTAAATGATAACAATTTTCTGACAGCCTCTTTTTCTTTTCCCACCTTTCAGTTTATATAACTTGTGAAATGAAGCACTTGAGGAGAATACAAATAGCTGTATCACTCATTTACCCTCTAAGGGTTCATGCCAGCCTGTTCATTTAATTTCAGATAAAAACTTTTGTCCTTTCTTCCATGCTGTTTCAGTATTGGAGAAGCTGCCTCTAAATATTTGAAAATCAACCTCACTGATTACTTCAAAACACTTCTAAGTTTCTCCTTATTTATTGTACCTGTTGGTATATTTGTCACCACTGTGTCACTGTTCCTTCCTGCTCCCCAAGTGCCTGTACCAATCTTTTGAATATTGTTTTATATGTATCTGATAAGCTCCTTTTTTGAAGGTGCTATCATTTTGCCCTGTGTGCAAAAATAAAATTATTCACTGAGAACATTAACCTTCATATTGTCTTAATGATAACAGCTAACTAAAAGTTCATTTCAAAAATATATCACAGGAAATACAAAGTTGGAAGAATTGCTGTGTTCATAGAGCTATTTTTTCAGTGTTAGATCATGGAAAAATTATCTTTCACTGGTTTGGTAGTATTCCGTCTTTTAGTGGGGTTTTCTGATTTTTAGTTATTCTTGGGTTAGGTGCCTTGTTACATCTTCAATTTAAGGTAGCATGGTGGTTTTTTTATTAGAGTGACAATGTTAAGGGGGGGGGGGGGGTTGGTTGCAGATTCGCCAGGAATCATTAGATTAGATTGTTGCACTTAGCCTAAAGACTAAGCTCACCCAGAAAGTACAGGAAGAATAGTGATAAAATTTGCTGCCTGAATAGTCATCGTTGTTTCTTTAAAGGCAATAAACACTGCTAGACATCACAGACGTGCTAATGAGAATGAGGAAGACAAAAGAAAGTACAATAAACTGTGTGTGCTGAAGAAATTTAACGGAAGATGTAAATGGTCTGACTGTGTATTCACTGCATTGTCCTATGAGGACTGTAAACAAAGTCATATTTGCTGAACATAAAATTTTACTGGATTTCAATTACAGATGAGCTTGACTTGGAGATACTTGTGTCCCTTCTATCCTCAAAATTGTCATCCGTCCCCCAGCCCTCCATAAAAAGCAACTTAGAATCATGTTGAAAAAAATGTCTTTGATAATTGTTTGAAGTATGGTCATGACAAAGTATTTTAGTAATTTGGGCGTAGGAGGGGAGAGAGACAACCAAATGATTTTCCTGCCTATGTTGAAAGGAGAGTTTTTATGGTTGGATTATGAGATCTTTGATTGTGATAGTAGATGCACACTAAGGGTTGTGATACTGGTTTTGTAAGGGATGCTCATGGTTGCTATGGGTCTTCTTGATCAATTTTAGAAAGAGTTAGAAATATAGATGCATTTATCTTCTTCAGAAGCAATTGAAACTTCTAAAATTAATTGCTACTTTTTCATATTGCTTGCCTTAACCAGTGCAAGAAACACTTATGCAAAACCAATATTATTGATTATTTCCAATTAAATTTCACAAATCTTTAAAAAAAGTTAAATGTATAACATATAGCTGAATGTATAACATATGGCTTTCATGCTGGTGTTAGTTTATGTATGATCTTCCTCAAGAGTAAAAAGTAGTCATTATAAGGAGACAATGTAGAGAACTGATTGTTATGTATGTATGTATGCAACTGCTGTATTATTCTTTGCAGCTTTATTTGATTAGCTGTTTTGAACAAGCAATTCTTTTTTATGGTAATGTTCAATATGTGCTGACTTCCAAATGCTTTTTTCTTCCCGCTGGTTGTCATAATTGCTATATTTATTAATGGTTTTGTTAGAACAACTCTAAACAGTCCTGATCTGTAGAGATGAATGGTCTACACTGTTTATTGGTCCAGTATACTGCTTTTGGACTGTGAAATTCTTACAAGGACATTTCCTTATGTGTCATTGTGAAGTACCAACTTCTGTCCTTCCAATAAAGATAAATCATTACCTATCTGACTGTGTGGTAGGAGGTAAAATAAAGCTAACTTAGATTTAGGTGTTTAGATTAGGTCCTTACATCCACAATTTCCTGTTTTTAATTATATTAGTCTTATTATATTTTTTTTAAGATGCTGAGAGCATCTGCAGGTCCTGCTGGGATGAGTTATCAGAATACATCTTCACAAACAGTTGTGGCTTTACACCAAAAATACATTTGGCTTAGACCAGTCAACCCACTGGTGACCATAGGAACTGCTGGTTGTTAATTGGTCTGGAAAAAAACCTACCAAAAAAAAAAAAAAAAAAAAAAAAGCCCCAGACCAGTCAAGCTAGTGGTATTTGAATAGCTAAATATGCATTTTGGTCCCTAAAGACATATAGAAGTTTAACACTGCTGATTTTTTTTTAATTTTTTTTTTAAGAGGGAAATTGCACATGAAAAAAATGTACTTGAAATTGGCAGGAGTTAGGTGCCTAAACTGAGTTTTAATTGCCAGACTTTGGGCTTGTAAATGTTAACGCTCTTAGTTGCGTGATTTCAGCATGAATCAGAGGGCTTCCTGCTTCTATGGGCAGACCTTCATTATCTTCCACTGGAATAAAACTCTCTCCTCTCTGTTCAGCCAGTTTGAGTATCTGACGCTATTTTGCCTTCTTTGGAGTCCCCTCTTGCAAGCTTGGAAGCCAAACTAATCTCTGAGGAGCACCATCTTCTTTTTCTTTATCCTTTTGAGGAGATTTAACCCTTTCATTAGCCATCATTACACAGCCTACATAAAGACAGCGTAGAAATGCCTTGTATAATCTCTAACTTTTTCATTGCAGATTTTAATAATAAACTCAGTCATGAAATTAAAAAGAAAAGTACATTTATATTTATCTTTTAAAAGTAATATATTGGTCCTCTTATTTTACTATTTTCAGCATACTGTGTATCCTATTTTTTAGCAAAATGCTGGCAGTGAAAGGGTTAAATTTACCTCAGTGTTAAAAAAGTGACTCATGTATTCATCTGACCGGAGATGTACAGTACTGGAGACATTTGAGACTCTTAGACCACTGCCATAAAGTACTGAAGGATTTAATTTTAAGATATAATATAGCTATTAAGCCTTTTCAGTACTGGAATATTCAGTCTCTCCCAGCAGAAGAGTGATGAACTGTGATCATAAACAGGTTAATTTAATCTGACCTGATTTCAGAAGTGTCCCCTTATTGCTTTAAGGATAATAATTTTTCATGATATTTATCTTTTCAAAATCGTTATCCATAAGGCTCAATTATCCAAGTATTTAATTAGCTCTGTCAGTGTTTCAGGTAAAAAAAAAAAGAAAAAGAAAAAGTGAAAAGGGTGTTAACCCCAAAGTCTAAGCGTGTATTCTGAGTTTTGATGTTCTTTTTGTAAACAGTATCAGCAGAGGAGACTGTGCCTCTGATGCGAGTCAGGTAGTAAGGCCACTCATCAGTCCTGCCTACAATTCATGTGAAACACGTATCGCCAGACAAAGCATCTGACTATTTGGAGGGTGGTTCTGTAGTCTTGAGAATCCAGAGTGAATTAAAGTCTAGACTCCGTCATTTTTTCAGGCTGTTGGGAAGGGTTAAATAACAAATCAGATATGCCCAAGATAGAACAGAGGTAATGCTGAAGCAAGGATGCTCTTGCTGGTTTGTGCATTGAGAAGAAAGCTGTAATAGCAGCAGCAGCAATAACAACAGCAGCAGCGGCAGCAGCAGCAGCAAGAGACCTTTGGAAAGCTGGGTGTTGCAGTAGTCTGAGGTATAAAGAGCCTGTTACATCTCTGTCTTTCCTAAGTTCAGAATGGTCGATACAAACCTTACGCCATGTGTAGTAAAAGATGTATATGAATACGGAATTTGCTTTGTAATAACTGGATGCTGAGGAAATAAAGACGTGCCTCTGGGTTTTTGTTGTTGTTTTTTTTTCTGCCTTTTTTTTTTTTTTATCATCTGAAGCAGAAGAGATTGATTTACTCAGAGAAACTAAGTTTCATCTATCTTCAAGATAATTTTAAAGGACAGCTTGGGAGCTGGAGGGTGACTGTTTTTCTACCTGTTTCCTTGCACCTGGGGCTGAAAAGTGAGGAGAGATGGACAGTGTCTCAGAGGAGACAGGAATGACTGAAGCTTGGTGAAAGCATACACTGATTGTTGTCTGCTGTCCTCTTCATGCAGTGCTGTGGGCTGGTGCACCGACGGCGAGTACGGGTTTCCTATGTAAGTTTTCGTTTGTATTAGAATGATGCTAACTTGTACGTTCAACTCTTAATATGTTAGATGGTACGGTATGCCTCAGGCAGGCATTTTAATGTATATCTGAGTGACCAGCCAGAGCACTAAGTATCTGTGAAATAAGTTTTTACAGCACAGAGACACAAGGATTGTTTTAACAGGTATGAGTTTCTTGTAATCTATTTTTTCAGAACTTGTTCATATCAAGAATATATCTTATTTCAAAATAACCTGCAGTGTTGAAAGACTGGAAGTCTGACCCTTCTGACTTCTTTTTTAAATTGTGTATTTTTTCTTGCTAGTAGCTCTGCTTAAGTGGAGTCATTAGAAAAGGACATCTCTATTTATCCATATATGATAACTGAAAATCAATTAAAGTTATAAGCAATTATAGACTGGCACTAAAATTATCTGAAAGACCCTGAGGAACACAAAAATCATCTTGTGAGGTAGTTCTTTCGAAAAAGAGCAGTAGCACAGTGGCAGAAGTATGGCCTGATGGTTTGCATGGTTTGTTTGCTTTCCAGAACAGGTTATTTCAATACTCTGGTATGATAAGACTGCTCTGTATTGCAAAATGGCTGTCTCTAATAAATTCTACAAGGAAGGCCAGCGCCAAAGCTTAAGTATTAGTAATGAAAAAGATTGGCTGTTAGCTGAAATATGTCTGAACTATACTCAGCTGACGTGATAATCTCCTAAGTAATTCATTTATGTTTTAGCATTCCTTTTCTGTTCTGCTGTTCAGTTGTCAGATAGACGTGATAAGAAACAGGAGATTGAAACGATCTGGCTAAGCTGCAAATTGAAATTGCTTAGTATTTGCAACAAGCAGCTTGTAGCTTGTTGCACAAGAAAAGAGCAAATATATCAGTAGAAATAGTTCTGTTGTCAGGAACGCTGTGTGTTTCTCTGCGTCATAGGAAGCTCTTTTACACAACGCTTAAAAAATGATCACAGAACAAGCAAGGTCATAAATAGGTGTGATCTAAGTCAAAGTTTGTGTAGGGGATTGATGGAGAGAACAAAATTACTAGAAAGAAAACAAACCTTTCCTTCAGAATATATTGCAGAGATGTAAACAATTAGAAACGTGAGTGTGGTCATAATTGTTTTGCACAGCTAATTTGACTTTGGATGTATTTTGTTCTCACTGGTGCAACAGTTGATATTGTTCTGTAAGAAGCAGGCAGAAGCATGGAGATTCAGATGAGATCTTTGCTCAAGGTTAGAATGTAAACAGTACAGTATTTTGCATAAATTATGCAAAACGCAATGTGTAGTTCATTTTAACAATCAGTTCAATATAAAATCAAAACTTGGACATCTGTTATGCAGATATTTATTTGATATATAGATATTCACACTGTTATGCAGAAATTGAAATATGAATACATTGAAAGCACTTCTTATTTTTTAGCGCGCTCATGCCAGTGGAGTTTAGGGCATATGAAAATGATGAACTCTTGAGATGCATCACCCACCCTTTCATTTCTCCTTGTTATTGTTACTTAACAGTAGCACCAGCCACTGTGAATAATACTATCTAGACGGAATAAAATATTTGCCTGTTTGCAAAGTATGTTTCACAACCTGGAAGTGTCAGAATACTCGTTTGTGAACCACCATGACATCTACTTAGGTTTAGTCTCAGACTAAACTCATTAAACTCCATGAACTCTATGACTTTTTGGATGTTTGTGGATAATGGAGAGAAAGATGCTTAGTGAATGTCTTATAAAGTACTTATAAAGTACAAGTGATACTTGTGTAAAGGGTATTGTGCAATGCTGCTGGGCCTTGTGGTATTCCAAGTACCTCACTAACTGTTTACAAAAAAGAAGGTTACTCCGTCTTAGTTAGAATAAGTGAAATGGAGTTTGCCCTTGATCTTTTTGGTCCGAATCCCATTACGTGAAAGATGACCGTGTTCTCAAGTAACTTAATTACAATGAAAATTCTGTCTGTTGTTTGAATCCTGGATTATCCAAACCCGTCATTATTGAATTTTTTTTGTGCTCCCCATGGCATTGGGCTAATTGAGGTTGTACTGTGTGATTCTTCCGGGATGAAAGCACTGAAATTAAAGTGAGCCATGACCCTTTTTATTAACGTCTGACTCATTGGGGAAAAACATCAGACTTTTATTCTGGGTTATTAGCCTACAGTTCTTAGGTTGCTTATGAATTGTAGTGGTGAATGATCCAACTTAAACGCTGGTTTTTTTTTATTTTTGGGGGAGTTTAAAGTATTGGACTTTATATATCCAAAAACGTGTGGCCAACCTAACTGACTATTGTTTTGCAACCAGTCCAGCTCTTTTTGGTCCAAGTCCTAAATATTGTGCAGATCTTGGGTGTAATCAATCCCTTCGATGGTCTTTTGGGTCAGGAATAGACAGATCACTTCAATTAGTTACATGGGCTCACATTGTTTCTTTGGAGGAGCAGCATTATTTGTGGAGGAGATGATTGCATGCTTATGCTGCTCCTTTTTTGTGATGTCCTGCATGTTAGTCTCTCATGCTCAGAGATTATCCTGCATCTGTGTGCAGGGAAAAAATTGAAGGCCTGGATGGATTGTACCCGCCTTTACCTTCTCTCCAGGTTTTGCTGCTATTGAGTGATGAGCAGACCACACAATGTTAACAAGATTAAATTTGGCTCAGGCATTCTCCCCAGGCTTTCCTGATCATTCACTCTTCCTTCAGCATGCACTGTGTACTGCCTGCATCCACTAAGTTTCCACTCTTTCTCTTCCTCTTCTGAGAGTTTCTCTCTGTGGGTAGGTAATCAGGGTGATGGGGGGGCCATTTAATGCAATATGTTTAATACAATGTGGAATAATCTGCAGCTTCTAATGGTCAGGTGTGTCACATGGGCATTACGACTGCATACTAACACTCAATTCCAGAAATAAAGACCCTTATATTGGACATTTTCATGGCAAAAGCTGGAGATAATTCCAAATAACATCTTCACCTTATTCCTTTAGTCATGTCTGTGAGATGGGGTCATGCCATTTGTCAAATGGGATCCTTTTCAGGTAGTATGGAGGAGCAGCTGTGTGGAGTTCTTCCAGTGGGCAATCTCATTTCTTTCTGGAATGTGGAGTCTACATTAGTACTAATTGTATGTTGCCCAAAAATGTTTTCACAACTCTTACTGCCAGCATGTCACAGAACATCTAAAAGCACCAGAACCTGAAGACTGACCGGTATATTTCAGCTTTCAAACTTTAGTCCAGTCTATCCACCTGTTGGTCCAGCCCTCAGGAGAAGTTGCAGTCTGATGGGAGTCACTCAGAAATCTTGCACTGTCTTCAGCTCTCTGGTGTTCTCCCTGGAAGTGTCTGGAACTGAAGGCTGTTTGAACACAGAGTCCAAGATATTTCCAGAGTCCGCATGTTTCTGAACAGAGCAATTAGCTATCAGCCACTTTGCCTGACTGTACGTACTGTCTCCTGTTATTGCTGTGAGTGGTCTCATTTGCAGTGGTGCAACATACCTGCCAAACTAGAAAAATTGCTTATATGGCAACATAATTGGGATTGACTCCAAACTTTTTATCCATGGCAAGTGAAAGCAATGACAGGTACAGGAGGAGAGTCCATATAGTTTCTTGAAGGCTTTTCAAGATGGTGAACTTGGAAGTGACCTAATGCATAGCTGGAAGTCACCTACTGGAGCATCCAAGACAGGCAAGTCCAAGCACATTGAGCACGTTAGTGTACTGCAAAGCATAGTGTACTGTGAAGCTTCCTGGCTTCCCAGGATACAGGCGTGTTTGCAGAGTACATGTTTATTGCCACTCTTACAGCTGCACTACAAGGAGTAGGTAATTGTAGCTGGGGAGGGCCAACTTATGATAAGCTGGATAGGCAAGCCATAGGCTGGAATCCATTGTCTTTTTAATAACAGCTTAAAATCTTTAGTTATCTGGATTTTCCAACATTGTATTTAATATTTGTTTAGTAGTTTGAAAACTCATCTTGTTGACTTTTTGAAAAAAAATTTTTTTTTTCTTTTTTAGAATTATCGAATGACATTTTTGCTTAGCTGGAAGGACTATTCAGAAGAAGTCTGAGCCAATGTTTTAAAGATTTTTCTCAGATGTATAACTAATTTGATAAAGCATGGAGATGATGTCTGGAAGGCAAATATTCATTACTCTGACTCTAATCCTTGATAAGGTACTATTACAATTTGATATAAAAAAACCCCCTCAACTTAAAAAAATGCATTCCAAAACAATATAAACTTTATTTAAAGATTGATAGTGAAATTTATGCTGTGGCTTGCACTGTGTGTTTTAGTTTAATGTAATTAAGGACCTTGGTATGGTTTTGTTTCAAGATGCTTCTTTTGTAATGGTGAGGACTGTAATTGGAGAGCTTTCTGCCTGCAGCAGTGAGCGGGATCCAGACGGCAGGCTTTTTGTACCTGTGTCTGGAGGATATCTCAGACCTCCTGAGGGAATGTTCTCTTTTGGCGTTGTTAGATTTGGACTACAGTTTTTTGTCTGTTCCTCTTGAGACTGATCTTTTCCGTCTATTACTTAATCATGTTTCTCACCAGACCATTCTTTATCGTAGCAGATGCTGTCCTCCTTGTTCCTTTTGCTCACTACCTCCCTATCTGTTCTTCATTGCTGATTTATAGGGTTTTTTTTCCAGATATAGCTACTTTTTTTCCTCTTCTCCACCATGCTTCTCTGGTTTTGACGTGCAGAAATCTTGCTTCACATTTGCAAACTTCTTTTCCTTCTGTTGACATTAGTCCCAGCCTTGTATTTTCCGTACCCAGGACTGCACCTGCCAGGGCTATTTCTGTGACCCTTAATACTCCTGTGCCATCAACCCTGGCCCTGCATCTACCCCTTTTCTTTTCTCTGGTGCTGCTGTTGTCAGTTTTAGTGGAAGTTTGAGCTGTTCACAAGGAGAAGTTGCAGGCTAAGGCAGCTGTTGGTGAACCATTGTTGTTATCAGGATTTATCTCCACGATTCTCCTCTTTGTGTATTGTAGGCAGAAAAACAACATGCTGGGAAGGAGGAAAGAAAGTATAAAGAAGTTGTGGTTTTCTGACTATGAGAGTTAAATGACATATTTTAGCATAAACACAGTATGTTTACACCTTAAAGGAATCTGCTGGACTAGCAAAATGAGTCCTTTAACTTTTTAAAGTGACTGGACTGTCCTTGGTACTGGGTGAGTATGGCTGACATGAAACTGTTAGGAGCAACTCATAATCTCTGGATTTGGGGGACACTTTCTGTATTTTAAATATCTATTGGAAGTCCTTTTGCATTTTTTCTGTACCCTACTTTTCTAATATTTTGCTTTGGTAGTATGGGAAGAAAACAGTAAGTGAATAAAGTGGAATAAACTGGTGTAGCAATATTTGAAGGGAAGGTGACCTGAACCAAGACTGTCAGTCCTTGTATACCAGCCAAAGCAGGGCAAACTGTGCAGTGCCCAAATTAAAGGGAAATAAATCCCCTTTATCTGCTACAATTGTCTAACAGCCTATATTAGTTATGTTGGGGAGTATTGCTGAAGCTAAACTGTTTCCATTGCAGCTCCAGTCTTTCCAAGTAAACTTCACACATTAGTTCCAATTGTTTTGGTTTTTCCCTTTTACATATTAGGTGGTCATAATTTCTTATTTTTGGCTCCTGTGGCTGCGTTTCAATGATTGCATTCCATTTAACTAGCATAGAGTTTGGACTACAAAGCCTCTGTTTAAAGAAACAAAATAAGAATATATTTTCTTGTCCCCCTTTAATTTTTTTCTTCTTGCTGCATTCCCTAGGTACCACCTTTGAATTTAATTGATTAGGAGAAGAGGCTTCTTTTAAAAAACTTTCTTACATTTAGGAGAATTAAATGGAACATTTATAGATCGTTGTGCATTCTGAAGTAAAATTATGTAACAATATGGCTGGTGGATAAAATATTGTGACAATATATGCAATAAGGGCCTGCTCTTTTTCATTTTATATGTAATGTAACTGCTTGAATAATAGATTTAAAATATTTAAATTTTCAAGTCAGCAGCAGTATCACAATTTTAAATAAACTGAAATAAAGAATTAGAGAACCCCATTTTAGTTATTTTCCTCTATCCTCATCTGTTAAGGCTGAATTCATATTTCACTTGTTAATACTATCACTAATTGCTAAACCAGAGCATTATTTTGTTACCCTCTGCTAATGTGGGTATATCAAAGTAGTGACATTATTTGCATTCTTTCTGGCAAGAAAAGCTCAGACTTGTGAAACCAATCTGCTTCCCTTATAACCTCCTCCTCCTATACCAGTAGCACCCTTGACTTTGATTTTATACATGTAATTTTAATCTTAGAGTTTTCTGAAGCTGTATTTTAAATAAGTTCTTCTTAAAAAGGCTATGTGTTTTCTGCAACCTGTGTTATATTCATGAAAACAAGTTGCAAATTTGCAATAAGTCATACACTTAAAGCACTGTATGCTGTATTATTAGTCTTTTGGAGTTAATAAGTGGGAATCAGGACTTGTAAACTCTGTCTCCAGACCCACCAGTGATTCATCCTGTGGCTGTGGACAAATCATATGGAAAGAGGCCTGAGGTGCTTCCTTTCCACAAAGCTGCCATTCTTTGATAGAAGGAGAATCCTGCTGCACAAGCATGTGTGCAGAAGTATAAAGTTTTCTACGAAGCCTAAAAAAAGGGTATTTGTTAAAAATAAACACTTAAAACTAACTTAAGAGACTGCTACAAGTTAAACTTAACCCATTTTCATCCTTCATTTCTTTTTGGCTCACAGTCGTCTTACCCTCTGCCTTTCCCCCCACTTCATACACAGTGAGCTTTGCTATCCTCACTTGGTAAAAATGTTTTTCTCTTTTCTTTTTGGTCTTTTATTAGTTTGTTTTTTGTGTTCACTCCTGACTATATTTTTTTCCCTTCAACGTTTACTTTTTATTTCTGCTCTTGTCGGGTGTAATGCCTTTGGATACAAAGCTTACTGACTTCAGTGGTGGAGGAAAATTTTAAGTATTCTTGGCAATTTTAATACATTTTCTGATGAGTTGGCATTCCATAACAATTTTATGAGACTGTGAAGTCATGATAAATTAACTGGCTGTCTTACAATACTAATTGAGTCTCCTGACTTCTCTGAGGAAGATTGTGATGTTTAATGTCTTTCCTACCATCTTTATACTAAACCAGAGTAGCAAAATTAATAACTTACTGAAAGGGAAATGAGAGGAAGATAAAAAAAATACTTTCAGATTTGAATTGAAAAGATAGATTTGGTGAAGTGCTGAATGTAGCAAGAGTGCTTCAATGAGCAGAAACTCTTCTGGAAAAAGTCTTGCAATGGTTCTGGTGTGATTAAACATCCCCTTCCAGCAGAAATGTTGAAAGAAAAGGGATTTGTTGGTTAGTGAACGAAAGAAGGTCAAGATCAAGATAGGCTGGAAGAGACCAAACAAGATTACTGGAAGAAGGTCAGTTCTTTACTTCATCCTAAAAGAGCTGAAAGAACTCATTTTGTTTAAGTAATGTGTTAATGTGCCTTTTATGTGTAGCAGAAAAAGAAGCTTTTGGCTTTTGTAGAGTCCTTAAAAAGTTTTGCTAATCAAGGCAAGACAAAATGAAATTGGGGGTGAGAGTCGAGGAGGTGTTTTGGTTTGCATTGGTTTGAACATACACCTCAGTGAGCAAGTTCACTTGTAGAGCTCTTTTATGTCTCATTCCTAGTCATACCTACTTTAACATATTCATGGGTGCAGATATTGCCAGGACTGTACAGGATGTAGACGTTAATAACTCTGACGGTTACAACATTGTTTTTTCTGTCCAGTTCAACCAAGCATGCACCGCTGTAAGAAATAGATTATTCATGGACCTATGACACCAGGTAGGAGGCCCTTTATACTGAGTGTGCTGTATTAATGGTTCATGCCTATTCTTTATTTAGAAATAGCTAGTTATCAGGGATTAGTAGTTTTTACACACTCTTCCTCTAGATGGAACCACTCTGCTGCTTCACTTGGCTGAAATACTATTTGTTTAACAGCTGAAGAAACCACTGCAGCATGTACTTGCAATCACGTATCTATGTTCAAATGTGCATGTGTGGCTAGGAGCATACTGTGTGGCATTAGAGGCATGATGCGACAGAAGGAATGCTCTTGAGTTTTGTGTTCCTTTTGGAAAGAAATAATTTGAAGGTAGTATTTGCAAACTTTGATCCGTTATAGAGTAGCAAAAATTATTGTCTTTGTGGGAATAGTGACCTACTTATTCTACATCTGGTGAAATGCAGTCAGATGCTTCATCTTGTCCCTTGTCTCTGTAAAGTCTATTTCAGAGTTTATAACCAGACTGTTAGCAATAACACTCACCATCTTCGTATTTTGTAATGTTTTCTGTTTATGGGTTTGTGCGTAGAACTTGGTCTACTATACCAGGCATCAATACCTCTATTTTCAGTAGAAACATCTTGCTTCTTTTATTGCTTCTCTATTCCCATTTGTTTTTTCCAGAAACTATCCCAGTTAAAATAGCTTTCCTTTTCTTTATTAATGCTTTTCCCATGTTTTGTGATGATGTGGTTTTTTCAGTAGTTGCATATACAACTTTTTCAGGGTTTCTCTGTTGTTACCCAACTTGGAAATTAGTGTGTCCGTTTAACTCTTATCTTCCTGGTTGTAAATGTGAGCTAAATGTATTACATAATATACTCTTCATGTTGGTTTTATTGAATTAATGTGGGAGCCACAGATTTTACTGAAACTGGATACTTTTCTATTTCTAAGAGTGGCATTTATGTGCAAAACTTGGCCCACTGCAGGCCATGTAAAAGATTCAGAAGATAAACTAGTTTGATTAATTATCTGCCTAATCAGAATCAAACGTAGTAAAACATTGTCCAAAAAAGAAGAAAGAAAAAATGGTGTAGTACAGTTAATCTCATGGATTTTAGCCCTCTCTTTCTCTCAGAATATTGAAAGTGTGCTGAAATAACGTGGCCCTACACAAAACCAGCACCAGTAAATAAATATAAGATGCTGGTTCTTGGTCCCCAGCAGCTAAGGAAGGAAAGACTTAGTCATACAATGTCTTTAAGACTATATCTGTTGATTGATGCTACCCTATCTGTCTTGTGAGCAGAAAGAAATATGGCAATGGATTATTACCCATTTTGTAGAATCTCTATTACCACGTAAGAATATTAAAATAACAAGTGATGAAACATTGTTACTAGGCTATAGATTTTTAGAAAAGGAAAATACTGTTTAGCAGTTACGTTGTCAGTGCGATTCCTGTATCTTGAGTTTTCCAGCTTTTGGTAAAACATACCTGAGGTATGCCAATGTTCATTTTATCATCATACTAGAAGAACTTATCCACAAAAGTCGAAATGCCAGGCTAGAAGTGAGTTTAATCTAGATTGTGTTTGTGTGGAATAATAAACTATTCAAACTGAAAGAATTAGAGGAAGGATGAAGAGAAATTTAGAGAGGATGCCAAAGAGAATTCAGCAGACCCAGAGGAGGTATGCTATGTGTATAGAAAAACTAGGCAGAGAGGGGTCGCATATGTGGAACCTTTTCTTATGGAGGAAATGGTTAATGTTGTTATGAACTAGAGCACACATTTCACTAAAGATATATGTTTGCATGTATATATCTGCAAACACAGTACCATAATTCAAGGAACATGGACAGCTGAATTTTTACAAATTTTAATTAAACTATGTTGTCTAATGACTGCTGGCAGTCGTTAAAGTATTGTCATGTTTGATCTATTGAATCAGCAATGTGCCGTGATCCATTAAACCTATTTATATTTCAGTAATAGTCAATCTATACATGGGCTAACATATTTGTGTAGGTTACCCATAGATTACAGTACAAACCTTGGGAGAAGACAACAGGCACAAGAAATCACCAAAGGGCAGGAGAAGGAAAGAAGTGTTCCTTGATTGAGGCAAAGAAATGTTCATTAAACCAGGCAAGTACATGAGATGATACCTGGTCTGAGAAGGAAATATTTGCATCTCTGAGGAAACAAAACAGTGTTTATTTTGACAGGACAAATGACCATGCAGTTTTCTATATCAGGAGGAGATAAATTAAATCTCAGTGACAAATACTGAGGGGGACTTCATGATCAGATTAGTTATAAAATGCTAAGTGCTTCACCAAATAGAGGTGCTCAGTGAGGGTTGCAGCCTGAGGGTTAAGAGATGTAGAAAGAGGGAAAATGCAGTAGAAACACAGGAAAGTCTGTGGAAAGTTTTCTGGGGAAGGATTTACCTTCTTCACTTTTGGTTTCATAAAAATTTTTTGCTGTTGACTGCTTTGGGAGTTGTAAGGAAATATTTTTCTTTTTGTTTTTATCTTAACCTGGCTTGTGTTAGGTGTTAGAAAGTGCCTGGGTAATAACACGCCTCATCCAAGCCTATCGTGAGTCAAACAATCCAATGTATTCACTGCATATTTTAAGGAATATTCTATTTGGCCAATGCATCCTCCAGGGTGTTCAAAGGTAACAGGGTGTCTAAGGTCTGCCCTAGAAAAGGGTGTCCCAGGGTCAGGTGAGTCTGTGTGTCCCAGGTGTGTCCCAGTCACTAGTGGGAACCGAAACAGCAATGTTTGAATGGGTCTCCAGTGAGCTTGCCAAAAAACATTTTGAAACTGTTTTATCTTTTATAATCTATGCTGATACACCCTCCCATCCATATGGAGTAGGATTTCTTAAAAATTAAACAGATTTAAAAAAACCCAAACCACCAACCCTTCCCCCCCCAGTTAAGAAGACTTCTTAGGAAAGCTGCAGGATTGCACAGCAAATCTCTTCTGGGCCAAAGTGCAGTGACCTGGCTCGGCCTTGCCATTGCTGAGCTCGTGCCAGCTGTGGACACAGGACTTCCCACGGGGGACCCTTCCTTCAGGCTTGCATTTGCAATTGTGGTGTTTAGGCCAAATATTCTACCCTTATTTTATACTAATTTTTGAAATTCCTTTGGATTTGGAGAGATATGGCATCATCTCATAATGATTTTATGCTAGTACTGGTACTTATGGTTAAGGAGTTGACCCTGGTCATAGCTACGTTTCTAAGCTAGATGAAGTGATCCTTGTAAATTTTTTTTAAAAAAAGGCCAAAGTATTGTAGATTGAAATAAACTTCAGACATGAATTGAAATAACTTTTTCTTGAGAGAAATTAAAAGGAGACAGAACAGAGAAGATAAAAACTCTTTCCAGAAATAGTGATATTTACCTATGGTACAGGAAGAGATCACAGAGGTGGGTTTTGTTATGTGAACTCTACGCAGTCACTCGTGGCTGAGCTCTGGCTGGATTCAAAGGAAATCTCTCCGCCTTCATGTGCAAAGCTTGCTCACAGTAACAGTTGCTATTGTGAGGCTTTGTTGCAGGAATGCTGACCAGAAATGCTTTCTGTACCCTTTGAGAAATGGCATGATTATAGGCAGAAAAAAAAATATCTTTGTTTTCTTAGATACTGTGAAAGTACCAAAGCAATAGTGTAGAGGTTTTGCATTAGAGCAGTCATATATATTCTAGGAAAAATTGGTTTAGTCAGAGAACATGGATGGCAAATGATACAGAAAAGCCAGTTTGTGACTACTGCTTTAAAAAAAAGTTGTTCAAGAACAGTTCAACCCGCTGGAAATAAAAATTTTGTAAAACTGCCAAGGTCAGTGAGACCCAAAGCGATTTGCTGATTAAATGATGGTCACATGTTCGTGTGCATGTGGGTTGTGTTTAATTTCTGTACTTTCATGCTGCAAAACTGAAAGCATGCTAAAAAAGGACAAATTAGAACATGAAATAAAACTTGCATTTGCAGTCATTTCTTTAGAGGTTGTATTCTTTTTTTGTGTACATGACAAGTTTCTGGGGTGCACTCCAAATACAAAGTTGTGTGAATTGCAAATTGAAAGTAACTTCTCTGTCACTTTGTCATGACATAAAACGTGGATTTCTGATCTAGGAGGTGGAAATTTTATTTTTTTAAATTTTTTTTTAAAGAAATTACTACATTCTGGTTCCTTGATTTAATGTAGCAAATTAGATAGACTATTCTTAATATAAGAATTAACATAAGTGACTAAATTATTGGAGTAAATACAAAACTCTTACCATGATTTCAATAGATTAACTTTTTCAGTTTGAACTTCAGATATTCCTCCGTGTACTTCCCAAACTGAATAGGTACAATGTGGCATCGTTATCATAACACTACAGATCAACTTGTCCAGTCAGGAGGGTTAGCCAGCAACAGTGAACGTTAGGACCCAGGAAAAATCGATTATAAGAAATTCTTTCTTTGTAGGCCGGAGAATTGTTTACATTTCCTGATAAGAACTGGGTTGAAAAAGTAAAACATGCCAGTTATTCACAGCTGAGGAGGGTAAAGTCTTTTGACCAAGGCAAGCGAATTACATGAATTTAAGGCCTATTTGAGGGAATTGTAATGGAGTATTGCTTGCCAAAACTAGACTCCAGCAAGCTGGAGAAGGTACAACCACGACTGTTTTCAGCCACCAAGCTTGGTTCAGTTTCAGCTTGTTGGGACAGGACATCTGTGCCAACCCAGCAGCAGGGACCTCGGCGGTACCGAGGAGAGTATGTAGGAACCTGTGGGCCCCTGCTGTGCAAGGTAAACACATCTCCAAACGCACATCGCTCTGAAGTCTTGGAGGTCAATGTGAATCTTGGGGTTCACACATTCTGTCAAAATGAAGTTTTGAGACTTTGCCGGTGGCTGCGCTTTGCTGTGAAGGAGGAGAGAGGAGAGACCCCACCAGAGGCCATCACCGCTGCGGTTGCTGCCTGCCCCCTGCCTGCCCCGTGCTGTGGCCTGGCAGCACCGAGGCGGGAAATGGCCTTCCCTGGGCAGGAGGAGGAATTGAGTGATGCTGCCTCTTTGCCAGCCTAAATTTAAGATACATTGCAGCCCCAGTGTTACATATTGTGAATCATGTTGCGATAGAGATGTTTGTGTTAGGATGTGGATTTTATAACAGTGTCTTCCATTTTTTCTTCACATAAACCCTTCTGGTTTGCAGAGGTGGTCTGTCCCACTAGCTCTTCTCTCAGCTCAGGAGGCCGCTCTCTGACACTGCTCACAACCTGACACTCTTGTTAACAGGCACCATAAATTGCTGAACATCATTCTGCCATGCACTAGTCCCCATTGCTTTCATCCATCAGCGCCTGACATGTGCTCCTGAGCTCGCTCTGCTGCTGGAACATTTAATTCTGTGCATGAAAGATGATGTAATTTGTGGCCTTTTTTCACTACGATACTTTTGATTATATTGGATCGTGTTGGGCAGCCCAGGAGTATAATCTGTGTATGTAATACATAAATATTACCTGGACAGGCTGAACTTAATTAATTACCTTTTCTTTGTCCCCCATTTCTGCCTTTTCTCCTCAGACCCTCTCGCTGATATGTAACTACAAAGGTACTATATGCCAGAGCCGGCTGTTTTCCCTTAGTCTGTGCTGGACTGTCTGCTCACACCACACTTGCTGTCTTCCCTGCACGTAGATGCTAAAACACGAGAAGCAGAGATACAGACCCATCATATCATTTTGTTTATAGCAAATACAAATAGGCATGAGAAAGGTGAGATCAAAAAAGGCTGTACAAGCCAGTATCTTCCTTGATGCACAGTCTTCAAAATGGCAGATATTGCCATCTTTGTTTTTAAGAGCATGTTTCAGAGCATTTTTGTTTTGAATCCTTGCTTCACAGTATGTTGTTTGTCCCTGAGGAACGATGTGACATGGTAGAACAGATTCTGATTTGTACTGGCTTTTCACTGATGATTTCATTGATTAAAATACAACATCAGGTGGGTTTAAAATGAAACTGTCTCCCTGAAAGGCTTGCACAGTTCTAGTAGTGAATTTGAATATCACTGCTCTAAACTTCATTGCTCATTTTTAGCAGTTTGGGCTTGAGATGCTTGATAATGATGTCTAATACCAACAGAGAAGAAAATCTTACCAATGGTAGGAAGGCTGAATTTGCCTACACTGTATCTGATACCAAAAAAACCAAACTGAAACAATTGAACTTTGGATAAATTCAGCATCCTGTCCTTTTCAAACATTGAATGTGTAACTGAAGGTTTTATAATCTGTTATTGCTGTAGTCTAGGGTATTTGGCTTTTTAGTCAGTGAATTTTCAATCAATGCAAGAGATGGCCACAAGAAAATAGTATCATCTGATGGTGTATTTAATTACTGTTAGAAGTAAAGAAAAAGTAAAAATAAATTCTTGTTTCCTCAAGCACCTTTATACTCTTTCATGGCTTTGCTTATGTGTGTACAACGTTCTGGTTGTTTTGTTGTAAAGAATATTGCAAATGAGTCATCTTAGTGTCTTGGGGTGTGTGTGTGTTCTGAAGGAACTGTTGGAGTAGTCATAAGACAAAGAACAGAAAAACGAAAAGGAAAATATTCAAGTCATTATGTCAGTAAGTCATAGTAAAGAATATTGCCCAACTATTCAAATAAATAAACGCAGTGAAAAGCATTTATTTAATGTACATATATTGGGATGAGAGATGCATACAAAAGGGTTGGGGTAGTAGGTTTCGTAGTGTGTTCGCTGTACTTTTGATTTCCTCATATAAGAATTACACAAAAATTTTCAGGCTTGTAGAAAACTTAATAGTTTTTGAAAAAATCAGAGATACCAAAATTCCTATTGCTCACCAAGGGTTGAGGAATTTTGTTTTATCAAAATATTGCTAGAAGAAATATATTACCTCAGTAATTGATACCTTTATTAACATGTAGTACATTTTCTTCTTTCACAGAAAGGCTTGATTTGGCTTACCATTGATCATTGATTGATGCTTTTGATTATTTTTCTTTGTGTTTTCATACAGTTTAGTATGTGACACTCACCAAGTATTAAATCTCAGTTCTTTGAGTATTTTTAGTGCTTCCCTTATTACTTATATGCAGTGAACGAACATACCACTGAAATACATTTACATACTCTTTGAGCTTTCCTTTGCCGTGAGCGTGTCATTAATTTTCTACTTATAAATATCCAATGTGAACTTTTCAGTAACCTCTAAAGCATTATGTAGAAGCTTGTAAAAATCATAGATATTTTCTGTTTTCCATTTCTTTTGGTGACCTCTTTTTCTACACCTTTCTGCATTATTATGAAACCTTTCTGTTTTTTCTTTGTACTGCTGAATAGCACAGATGTGGAAGTATAGTTTGTTGTCCTACCTACCTTAGAAACTAACTACTGTAAACAGATACTGCATGTTATTAATATCTATGGACTTTCTTCCTGTTATGAGAACATAATCCCTGAGTCAGCTGCAGTATCTCAGGTAATATATTTTGAAAATATGAATGATGGTTATAACCTTATGACAACTTCTGAAGAATTCTTTTTAAATCAAACTTTGAGTCATCCGAATTGTGGTTGCTTTCACAGCTTTGTAGTTAGGGGGATTCTGGCTATTTGTAAATCCATTCCATTTTCTTCCCTGCCTCCTGGGCTATACTGGCATGGTGGCAGCCTTCTCATCTTGCTACCCAACTCCTCCTTTCATCCCATACATTTTGGCTCTGAAATTGTGCGACTTAGAGGTTTTCTACAACCACGGTCTCTATTCCAGGAGGGTTCTTTTAGAATTAGGTTAGAGGAAATAAGCTGATCCTTTGAGAAACACTAGTTACAAGTGTGATTTGGAATAGGCTGTAGGGATCTGCCTAGAGCAAGGGGTCAGTCTGCCGCTGTCCTGTGTTCGGCCATCCAAGCAGGGTGGTGGCAGTGCTGGTGGCTGGGACAGATGGGAGGGACAGTGAAGCTGGGAGTCACAGGAGGGTGGAGGGGAGGCCAGAAACTGGGCTGTGCAGTCACAAGTCATTTGGTGGCAGGGAGGAGATGACCACCAAGGTGCAAAACTGTCAGGAACAGCAGGAGGAGGGACCAGTGTCTAAGCTGCAGTATCTTTCTGGTATCAGTAAGCAGAACCACGTGCTTCATCCTTTTTCAGTGCCTGGCCTATGTAAAGAGTAACAATTACAGTTTGGCAGCTCATGTCATGGATTCCTGTGTTATGTGTATGAAGGCTTTTCTTAATAATCTTCATTAAGCAGTGCAGTCTTCTATAATGTTCGTCTAATTGCTTCACAAACTTTTAATGAGCAGATTTACAGCATTTCTTTGCAAGGTTATGTGTTATTTCTGTTTTATATCTAGAGAGCAGACACGTTAATTCCAGCGTCTGCTTATTTTGAGGAGCCAAACTGAAATGACTCTGGCAACATGCATCCGTTTCAGCTGCAGCTCTGAACTGAGGACAGTTGCAGGCAGTACCGTGAAGCTTGTTGCGATCGGAATCATTCAACTCATTCATATCGTTTCTTTTCTGGTGGTGATGGTGCTGGGACTTTTATTAAAACCTATAACAAAATAAAAAAGGAAAACTTCTGCATTATAAAATGTTGAGATTAGGAAGTCAGTTATCTGAAAGCCGAAACACCCTAGAATTTTGTGTATACACCACAATGCATGCGGTATTTAAAGACCAAGTACCACATTCTCTTTTTCCTAAGATCATAGCTATATTCATCACTGGATGGCTGATACTCCGAAAAAAAAATTATTCAATTTTCTTGATGTGAGGCACCGCTTTGTTGCTGAAGTAGGGGCTCAGTAAGTGAATGTAGGACAGGAAGAGAGAGGAAAATTTTATGAATAAAACGGAATTGGATTTGGTGCTTGTTTGGCTTTTGGCAAGGCTGGACATTTTGCTTAAATCAGAGATTCTGATCATTCTCTAAGTGTCTTGTGTACCACCACTTGGGAATACCTCGTTTAAAACAACTCTGTGATCTCAAAATTGAAGTGATCAAGACTTATTTGCAGAACTGCTAAGTATGCAATACAGCAGAAGTCCACAAGTGTGCTCTAAATACAGACAGTATTGCAGAATGTTAAATTCTTGGAAGGATCAGACTAGAACCCTCTCAGACTAGAGTCCTCATTAACTAATGGACTCATCTGGAATTGATATTTCAGCTATCAAATGAGAGTAACAGTAACATCTTCCCTCACAAGTATCTTCTGAAAACATGCTCATTAAAACCAGGAAAACTATCGAGTGTTGCAGTGCCTGTACAAGAAATGCAGCCTCAGAAAGGAGATGATGCATGATGAACACGTGCAGAATATGTTTGTCATTTTAGGTTTATTGTTCAGCATTGTTCATCTGATGATGGCTGCCTGTTTTCTACAGTGAGATTTGTGTCCTCTGGAATTAAAGATTACACCATAGGTCCTACGTATAACAGGGCTAATTTCTGGACTTTCTAGTCTTGTTAGCACCTAATTTTTCAACCTTTATTGTCCTTTTTTTGTTATTTTTTGCAGTAGGAATTTTTAATACATCCTGTTGGCACTAAATTAGCTGCTTTAAGTAAAATTCAGTATTTCTAAATCCTTCTGTGAGGGAATAAATTTAGTTCATTTTACTTGAGCACATGTCTGGCAAGCCATCAGCAGCTGCTGCTCTAAAATTCTGTGAACTGAGTTAATATTAAGAAGAAGGAGAAAACTCAAATGCCAGCTGTTTTCCGGCCTGTTTGTATGGGACCAAGTTTATGTTTATTAGCACAGTATATAGGGTCAGTTCTGATCTAATCTGTTCTACACCAGCGACAGTACTGTAGGATACCTTTGTGTTAGGTACTGATGTAACAAACTCTATACTTATATCTTCTATCTCTTAGAATGGAATAAGGTCATTAATTTCTCTGTGAAATATTTTCTTTTCTTTAATATGTCTAGACACAGTATATTTGAAACACAACTGTTTCTAATAACTGCTTAACATCTCATTGAGGATCTTTCTTGTACTTTTAAGTGTTTCACTGCAGAAAGTTGCCACACTGCTGCAGGGGTGTCTATCCAGTCATATACCCTTTTATTTCACCTGTCCAACTACTAGAATTTGAACCTCAGTGCACTTATTGGAGGCAATCATCCACAGTTTTATTTGAGTGTCAGTCATTTAAAAATTGAGTGTAGCTTTGCAGAGAGAGTTCTTCCAGAGGACACTACTGCCCTCATGCTGTGCAGCCTGGACGAGAGCCTGGTACATGGTGCGTGTCGTGATGGGCACTTAACTACACAGGTGCCTGTCCATACATTTGTATGGACAGCATACGTCCATTCATTGTACTTGGGCTTTTTGGAAAAGACATGCTGGCTTTCTGCTGTGCTGGTGGTGACCTACTTCACATTTGTAAGCTGGCATCTAAATGGACTCGCTAACTCAGATTGTTTCATTGGAGGTACATGTATAACATTAGAACTGTAGAAACTGTCAAAATTCAACTGGGAAGTAGAAATTTGTGCCTTTACAAGTGCACAAATATATGTTTGTAGTGTTGCTGTCTGTGCAAGCATGCAACATGTAGGTGCTTACCCTTAGCATTCTGAGAAGCCCAGCAATTCTTACCTTTTAATTTATTTGCAGGTAATTTTATTAAGTAGAAGTGAGATTATCTCAGTGGCAGCCTCATTTATGCTACATAGCCTATTTAAGTTAATGTTTCTTTTGGTTTATGTGTACTGCTTTGTGCCATTTCTTCCCCTTCCCAGGACTAAAATGGGATTTGTACTCTTCAGGGCCCCCTCTTCCCAGGAATTGGCTGTAGGCAGACTTTTGTCAGCCCAGTTCCTTTCTCAATTATATATTGACTGTAGCGCAGATTCAGCAAAGATCACAGAACCCACAGGTTCAAGGCTGTTTAGGGTGCTTCAGGTTGCTCCTGCTGACATCAACTTATTAGTTTCACTCCATTGGAACTGGAGGAATTACAGAGAATAGCAGAGAATAACAACATAATAATTAAACAAGTGTTGACTGTTTAGTGTATCTGCTTGATTCTCAATCAGTGGAAAGCATATTAGCTTCTGAAGTTATCTTTCCATGTTAAGAACTAACTTGTTGCAGAATGGCATTGAAATCTCCTTTGCATTTATTTGTGTCACTTTCATCTGTTTTGTTTCTCCCAGAACTAATTTTTTTGTGAGCTTTTTTTCCTTTATTACTTGCGTGTATCTTACCATTTTATGGTCGAAGTCAGATAGAGGGAAATAATAAATTGATATCAAAGTATGTGGGAGTTCTGCTGTGATATTTGCCTGTATTACATATGTATCATTAAGTATGCACCCATACCCCAAATATCATATGTAAGAGATATTTTGTCACTAAAAAAAAGAATGTCAGTGGCAGTTTCCGACTGCTAACAAAACCATATGAGATGAAACAATGTATTCATCTCACACAAGTAAGTTATATTTTATCAGCGGTCTATTCCAGTGATATTAAGAGAAAGTACAGAGATCTATAGCACACAGTTATTCGTAACATATGCACTCTTTTGTCTTTGGTGACGAGCACGTAATAGATTAGAAATGTTTCAATAGAAATGAATGGATAAAATTACCATAGTCTTCATTGGTATTAAAGTCGAATCCAATGCATTTAAGTACATGGCTCTAACAGGAACAAAAGCATGACCTAAAAAGCTTTTCCTAATTATGTGTCGCTGATGAATAGAAGGCAGCTCCAATCAGCAAGCAGTGCTAAAGTGTTCAAGACTGGTTTGTAGTTTATTGTCTCCAGACAATTTTAACTCACAGGCTTTGTTCTATGGCATTTTATGCCTTGAAAACTATTGCTTGTGCATTGCCATCTGTGGCTTTAGCATTTTTTGGGTGGTTTTTGAAGGGGGAGGCCTTTATCTGGCCATCTTAATTACACAGCTATCTCAGAGAATTTTTACTCTTTCTGCCTTTCAGTGTCGGTTTTTAAAATTTATAGTTTCTTTCTCAGGACAAGGAATATTTATCTTTTCTGTATGAAAAGATAAAACATTACCAGTACGAAGTATTTCTGTGATTAGGACTGAACCAGAGGTATTTCCTCTAACTTGTTTCAGTCAGCACTTGATGTTTCAGATATTTGAATGAACCTTCTCCCAGTGATGCAACAGCTTGTCCAGACGGGAAAATCATCATGGGGAAACTGCATAAATCCTGAGCTTCTGTTTGCCATTGTGTATCTGTTAACCTGGTATATCATGAGTGACTGGTTAATGGCTTGCTGGCAAGTGATTCTGTGGTCAGCATGAACAATGAAGGGGATAATAGATATCTTTCATACATGATTCATGTAAAGATGAATCCAGGAAGAATGTGCCTCACTGGTGAAAATCAATGCCAGAGCTGTTCTAAGATTGAGTAAAGTTATTCCGTATGCCATATGAGAGAACAGTTATAAGGTTTTGGAGAGTCTCTGTAACCCAGAAGAAGTGCTGCATAGTTTAGCAAGATAGATACAGATCTGCATATACCTGTATATGAATCTTCAAATTTTCCCACCTGGCTGGGTTATGCAATTAATAGAAAGAAGGACATACATGACTTTGTATTTTAACATTGATCTTTGCAGTTTTCACTAAAACTTTCAAAATGTATGTATTTCATAACTGGTCTCATTTAAAGGATGATGTGAAAAGAACTAGTGCAATTTAGGGATACAAGTACATATCCAACTTTGAGCTTCATTGAAGAAAGCAAGTTCAACCTGCTGTTTTCTAACATCGTTTTCCCTGGAATGTGTATGGACCTGTGATTTATACAACCTAAGTCCTGATGAAAAGCTGCCAACATACAGTAGTACAGTGTTTCAAAATTTTGTTCTGTAATATCCAAGGTATTCTATATTGCAATATTTTTGAAAAGGCTAGAAACTTTTTTTTTCAAATATAGACAACTTTAATAGTTGCATTCTTTGTAATGTTGTTTTTGGTTTTTTTTTTTCCCAGAAGTGAATTACACTTTCCTTAACTCTGGCAGGATTTCTGCCTACTGGATTGTATTTGAACATCTACAGTAGAATAATGATGTTTCTCTTAAACGAAAAACCTACTGATAAACTACCCAGTAATTCATACTGTCTCAAATAGATGGTTCTACTTCATCAACTTCTAGAGTTTATCAGCTGCAGATTCTTGTAGTTGTCGATGAGCCAGTAATGGATAGTGCTTCAGCTCCATGAGGCTGGGTGGACTTATTAAAAATACAGGGATCTATTAAACAACTGTGTGCATACAAGCCTTCATTCTAGCATATGCAAAGCAGAATGCACCAAACTTGTTCTAGTTACCTTCAGTGTGGACTACAAATCTGCAGAAGACTGTAATTATTTTGAAATTGGATGCTTATTTCCACTGGAAAATAGATGCATTTTGCTTTTCTGTCTGTCCCAATCAGGGTAAACAGTTTCTAGAGTTTTTAACAAAATAAAAAGTTTATGCTGTCATCTTCAAAAAGACCTTGTTATTACTTTAATACCTGCAAACAAATGATGGACCATCCACAAATTGAATTTGTGGAATCACAAACTCATTGCATTTATGCAAATACGTTAAATAATGAGTGTGAAGTGACAGACGATGCTTGGAGCATAATCTAGGTCTGTATCATGAGTAGATAATAATATTAAGTTATTATTTAGGAAGTCCTAGAAAAATGGTATGTTGTAATGCGAACTGCAACTGTGTGTCACATTCACGGTGTCTGTCAGCTGGACTTAACTGAATTTTGTACATTTTTAATTTTTTTTTATCATCTCGCCCCCTTACTTGTTCTGTTCCACCAGCCTTCTTTTGTATTTTAATTTTTGTTTTCTTCTTTTCAAGATTCAATACCACACTTTTATGATGGTGCTATAATTTTATAATACGTCCTACCTTTTTACTTGATAGCTTGTGTTCGTATTTAAATAAATGAATATATATATTTGAATATGGTTCAGGCAGGTCACTTTCTCATACATTTAATGATATGCTTTGGAAGAAGCACATTTGAATTAGATTGTTCGTGAGCTGCATAGATACCGGCAGTAGGATTTGCAGGTGTTACCCTGGGGAAGAATGATACTTCTCACACATTCGGTGCTCAGACACCACGCAGTTATGCTTGTACCGAATTCATGTTTGAGCAGTAGCAATCAGGTACGCAGAGCGCTTTAGGTACATAATGCCACTCTTTGATATACCATCCTTTCTGGTGAATCCGTGAGACTCCAGCAAACTCTTCCATCTGGAAATGGTTTGAAACATTCCCCTGTAAATTCAGGCAGCTATTAAAAACAGGATCCCTTTTCCCTTTTCTCTTTTTAAAGAGCGCAGCCTGGCTTGTTTTTACTGCACCGTTTTTCTTAAAATGGACTGCTCCAAATGCTTTCATACTGTGCGGTGAAGCATAAGTATTTTGTAAATGGTACTGGCCCGCGTGCTGAGTGAGGAAGCAGAGGTCTTCCTGTATAATCCGATTTCAATCAACTCACTCTAATCACTACTGATAGTTGCAAAATTTAGCCTGGATCTGCTCTGGTAATCTAGATTGACAGGAGGTGAAAGTAAAGGGACAGAAGGGCAGAGGAACAAAGAGAAACGAGCAGGGACAGCGATTTTCTGCTTTTGCTTCCCCTTCTGGGACGCGTGTCTGTGCTGGCGGGTGCGCCCAGAGCCGCGACAGGGTGCCGGGACCGCAGTACCCCCCCTTCCCCGGGGCTGGAGCCGCAGCTGCCACGCCGCGGCCGCGCACGGCACAACAGGTACCTGCGCGACCTGTTGGCGTGCATTATTTATGGACATTGAGATCCTAATTCTCTTTATTACTCAGAAGGTCCCAGGGTCGTGAAATATTCAGGCATAGCAGCAGTTAAACGGCGCAGCCAGCAACTGGGCGTCTCTCTGACGTTCTCTGAAGGCGAGTGGCTTCCAGTGTTGGGCTTCATTCTCCTACAAGCTCCAGTCTCGGAGCTTGGGTGAAAGCTGGGTGGGTAACTGGGCACTGCGTTTCGCTGGTGGAAGGGGGAAGTGTCTGTGGGAGTGGGTCCTTTTGACTTTCAGTTTTAACTTTTCCAATAGAAGATCCAACTTTGGATTTCATGGATGTACAGCAATATAGCCAGCTGCTGCTGAAGACAGGCGTTTTGCAAAGATTTGTCTCTGTTTGACTGGATTGTACATTGGGAAGAAAAATGACTTTTTTTATTGTTACCTGACCACATGCTCAGTGTGCCTGTGTCAGCCAGGCTAAGGGATTGTACTCCCTGGGGTAACAGAGGCACCTGGACTACCCCTCCATCTGACTTTCCATGCTGGTGGGGCTGTTGTTGGTCATCTCAGCCTTGCATGTTGCCATGCTAAAAACACCCAAGGCTAAAAATGTATCCTGGGTAAGTACGAAAGCATGAACAAAGTTTCTATAAATACGCATTTTTTCAGATATATATGAATATGCTTCTCTATATATGTAGAATTATAAACTTAAATAGACTGAGGTGTAAGGTGGATTAAAAAATTATAAGTGATTAAATACCACTAAGAATTAAGAAAAACAAAAACCACATTAATTGGAACACCAGTATTTTGAAGGAACTATATTTTAAATTATGGAAATTTTAAAATTATAGGCTTTCAACTTAGTTGGTTTTGATATATACTTTTCATCTATGCTAGTAAAGGGTTTGTGCTACATACTTTTAAACCAATTGCAAAATTGGTGTGGCTTTCAGGGTACAGATTCAAGGCCTTAAGAGTAAGGTTTAAAAATCTGGAGGGGGATTAATGATTTTAATTATATTTTAATTTCTATTTTTGTGTATTTCAATGATTTATGACTGTAGGTATTGTTACATGTAGTGTGATCCACATCTTTAAACATTATTAAAAAAGTCCCAGGAGTTTTTTCAGTATGTTGTAGTAAGTTGTAATACACAGTGGGATGAGGGAGTCCGTGTTCAGTGTCTTTTCCGTTGACTTTCTTCTTTTTTACTAAGAAAATACATTGTTATTTTGTTCTTATACATTATTTCTGTGTCAGAAACTAGGATTCCCTGTTGGGGAATAGAGTAAGCCACGAAATATAATTCCAGGGTAAGTAACAGTGCCCTTTCCTAACCCCCATCATATATGATTATACAACACTGCCAGCACACAGCCTGCTCTACTGAATAAGCACAATATCATCAAACCTGAGTTCCACGCAGAAACCTGGACATGCTGGCAACTGCTCAGTAGATGCCTTTAGGGCTTCTTCAGTGACCTCACTGAGTTCCAAATCTTGCCCCAACTGCGTTGTCCATAACTGCATTACCTTGTCTACAGTGCTGGGATTGTTCGGGAATAAAGGACATCACTGCCAGACATGAGGGTACAGTTACTTTCCCTTTCCTGCAACTGCCCAGTGATTAATAGCTACGAAAATGCATTAAATTTCACAGTACTTAGAAATTTATGTGTGTTCATGAAGCAGGCTATGGTTGCATATAAGTGTAGCTGACAGGTGTTTGTATCCCCCAACTTAGGTACTGAGGGATAAACCGCTCACATACACAACGTGTCTTCCTGGAGGTAGAAATATTGTATGTTTGCAGCTATGATTGTCTCCAGGTTTAGGTATTTAAACCTAATTTCTGGTGATTTTGTTGGAGAATGCCAAGGTACTTACTCTTACCCATAGTTTTGCACTGTGGAATAATCACCAAGAATAAAATAAATAAGAGCTCTCTCCTCCTTCATAGTTTCACTACCAGTTTACATACAAAAGGAGATAGATATATGCTGTCATGAAACCAGTAAATTTTGGTAATTATTTCAACTGAATGAATGATACAGAGTTTATGTATGATGGCATAGCTTTATATTTTAAACATTAGTGACCTTTAATTGTTTTGCTAAACTCAGTTACACATGTGAAATGTATAAACTATAAACTGATTTGAAAAATCCAGTGCAAAAATGGCAACTTAGGTGATTGCAACTGTGTGCTATGTAAAGAAATAGATCCAGCATCCAAACCCCTGTAGCTTTTGGGATTACTTTTACTTTATGTAATGTTTCCCCCCTTCAAAAATAAATAAATAAAATGGCAAAAGTTATTTGCATGGATTTCTGACTTAGTTTTGAATTAAGTGTATTCTATTAGTAATTTATGGTTGTGACTGGATATCTGTTTGAAACACAGAGAGCAAAAGGAAGAAATTCAGTTCTATAAAAAGATGAAGAGAGTTTTATGTACCTCTTGCATTCACCCCTTTCCCTTTGGTTTTCTTGGGAGCAGATGTGTTTAGTCACTTCATCCATCTTTGACAACATAGTAGTGAATAAATTTTATACGAAGTGATAGAAGTTATAATTTCCTTAGTAAGTATAATTTTGTGACCAGTATTTTAAATGAAAAAAAAAAAATTAGAATAGTTATTGCACTGAGGATGTTTAAAACAAGTAATGAGAATGTTTCAGAATACAATAGTGATTTTTTTTTTTAGTGCTCTAATGTTTTGAAAACCTGAGATACCCTGCAGTGGAGTACAAGGGAACCTTACAGAATCAGATACCTGCTCAAAGTGTCAGTTGGTTTAAATCCCTGCAAGTGGAGATCATCTTCAAGTCCCTGAAAATCTGGAATTTGACTCTGGAATTTTTACCTGTCTGGTGATTTGATCTTGACCATTGTGCATATTCAGTGAAAATATGAGGGTCCAAGGCTGAATCACAAGGCTGAGTGCAAGAAAAATTTTTGGCTATGTCATGGTTTAACCCCAGACAGCAACTAAGCACCACACAGCTGCTCGCTCACTCCCCCCTCCTAGTGGGATGGGGGAGAGAATCGGAAGGGTAAAAGTGAGAAAACTCATGGGTTGAGATAAAGGCGGTTTAATAGGTAAAGCAAAAGCTGCACGCACAAGCAAAGCAAACCAAGGAATTCATTCAGCACTTCCCATGGGCAGGCAGGTGTTCAGCCATCTCCAGGAAAGCAGGGGTTCATCATGCATAACGGTTGCTTGGGATGTCTCTGAAGGTCTCCCTCTTCTTTCTTCTTCCCCCAGCTTTATATGCTGAGCGTGGTGTCATATGGTCAGGAATATCTCTGTGGTCAGTTGGGGTCAGCTGTCCCAGCTGTGTCCCCTCCCGGCTTCTTGTCCCCCCGCAGTCTCCTCGCTGGTGGGGTGGGGAGAGAAGCAGAAAAGGCCTTGGCTCTGTGTAAGCGCTGCTCAGCAGTAACAAAAACATCCCTCTGTTATCAACACTGTTTTCAGCACAAATCCAAAACATAGCCCCATAGTAGCTACTGTGAAGAAAATTAACTCTATCCCAGCCAAAACCAGCACATCCTCCACCCCTTATTCCATACCATTTACATCATGCTTAGGTCCCACACCATCCAATACATCCTCATTAACCACCACCCTGCTTCCCATCCTTTTATACAATATCCAGATACCATTTCCTTAGTCTATAGATCACCCTTGTAAAATGTCCATAAAATGTCCAGAAGCATCCACAGAATGTCCACTGAGCCCACCTAGTCCATGACTGGGCTCCATCTGTTATGGTGGTCACTCAGGACAGGAGAGGTGGTGTGTTGTGTGGAGTTACTAGCCATCAAAGCCAGCTGAGGTCGGGTCACTGCTGCACTTGCACTGCTCCTTGTAAGGCATGTCCTTTATTGGTTCAGGTGGCTCCTGCTATAGTAATTCCTATAACCTGCAACTCAAATCACAGGTAACAAGCATTTAAAGGTATTTCCATTACAGGCTATAATCTAGCAAAGCACTTCAACAGCTCCTGAAATTTCAGCTTGTTTCTCACCTGCTTAAAACTTTGCTGAATCAGTGTGTTTGCTAAACTTACATTATTCTGTAATTAAAGTTGGCATTTGATCCTTGTGCCTTTAGCATACAAGTTCTTAAGGACAGAAACCGCGCTATGCTGGTGTATCTTTGTACAAAAGACTGCTACATGGAGAATTCGTATTTCCCCTTTAGGGCTTCCAAGTGCCTAGGTGGGTGCCTTCCTCTGTGAGAAAAAAACAAACAAACAAACAAAAAAACAAACCAAAAAAACCCAACCCAAACCTGCTACAGTGTTTAAAAGCTAGGCAGTTTCTGGGACTTCCGCCAACATTTTGCACCAATGCATCGGAGAGACCCCTGACTGCTGCAAGGACCCTCATCTCAGAAATGACTAGGCTGAGAAATGAATTTCTCATGTCTTTGAAGAGCTGAGGAACTGACAACTTCTTAGTGGACTGTTTCTTCCCCAGAAGCTCTTCAGAAACCATTTGATAGATCTACATGACTTTGATACAGGCTCCGGGGTTTCCAGACATGTGAATTACAGCCTTGTTTTCATGCACATGGTCTCGAGGAAAGCTTTGATCGCTGCTGCATGTGGTGTGTGGCTTTTTAAGTGAAGTAAAAGGCCTTGTAGGAGCCATGGTGACTTTAGTTTTAAATTATGTAGAGAGTATTTTCACTTCTCTCTCTAAAGGCTGTTGGTGTTGCCACGTGTGAATGTTTTTGAAAGTTACTGGGAAGAACTGAGACTGACCTACACAAGATGACTGTAAAATCTGTTTGTCATCTAGTGCCTTGGGTTTTTTAATATTTGATTTGCAAAATGCATCCATTTAATTATCCCTGATGGAATAATTTTTTACTTGGACTCCTATTGACTTGAATTTAATTTTTATTGTCTAACATAAACAATTTTATTGTTTGTTACTTAATGTATATACAAGCAATCCTGTCCTTGAGGTCTGTGACAACTGTAGGTAGGACCTACACCTGGGAAAAAGCCAATAAATTACAATAAATGCAGCTATGGGACATGGTGATTTTTTTAAAACTATCTTTTTGACCTAAGCAGTAGATGGTGATGAGAATTGTGCTTAAAGGAACTCTCAAATTTGAAGTACCGCAGCATCTTCAAAATATTGTTCCATGCTTGTTAATGAAAGATTTCTTCCTTATATTTTCTGTAAGTTATTGGGACAGTCTGTTATACTGGTATACTAGAGGAATAAGCACCTTTAACTATTCTGTGAAAGACATTTAATTTTGTACCTAATGTAATTTTCAAGGGTAGCATGATTTTACAGAGTTCCAGATACAGCCCTTTTTTCCTATCCAAATGTCCTCTAGCCTTTGGAGCCATATAAGCCCTGCTGGAGGGCTGCAAACCTTGACTCAGTGCCAAGGCAACCTACTGAGCAGAAAGGTCATTGCGCCACAGATACCCAAAAATAAATTCTAGCTCTTTAGCTGAAAGCTGTGGAGCCTCCTGCCATGCTCTGCTGTCAGTAGTTGTAGATTGTGGTACCCACTGCAAAAAAAGAACAAAGTCTGTGTGCCACTTTGGTAGAGTAACTCTTCTTCCCTGAAAGACAGGTTTGGGTGGGTAGGTAATTTGCTGCACTGCTATTACTGTAAGTAGGGTGCTTAAGAGTGTATACACAGTATGTTGCTGCTTTTATTAATATTTAAATTGAGTTGTCAGTGTTGGTATTTAAGAGATAAATCTTCTTGATTGCAAAGTATCCTTTATCTCTGTCCTCTTACTTATTAATGCTCTTTGTCACCCACCTAGCATCACTCAAATTCAAAGGAGTGAAATTTACAGAGGAGGAAGACTGACTTTTATGTAATTAACTAAATTACAATTCCTGCTGAATTCCCTGAGCTAAAAAAAGGGACTGGTATTTCTATCTCACTTTATTACTTAAGAAGTTTCATGGTGGCTTATATAGTATTACAATGGTACAGAAAGTGAGGGATGAAAGAAGATAGGATGTAAATGGTGAAATATGCTTGTTCCAGCTCAGAACGTTTCAAGAGAGGATGGGACATCTGTGGAAAATGTAAGGAATAGTTCAGTTATATTGATTTGGAAACTCTTGAAATATGGAGTGATGTGAAAAAATAGAGGATTAAGTGGTCAAAGAAAAAAAGAGAGGAGAAGATAAAATTATAAGGGAGAAAAGGAAGATGAAGAGAAAGACAAAGTAGAGCTTTGAATCTTAAGAGAAGTGATAGTATTAGAAAGGAAGGATTAAACAAATGCAGAAACACCAAGAGGAGGGTGTGGCTTACATTATGAGTTCTATTTTTGTGTCTGCATTTGGGGTCAACTTGAAAATAGGAAATTAAACAAGTAGTTTGAAGAATACACAGTGGAAAAATCTTAAATAATTGGAAAATTATCTGAGCATGGGTTTACCCTGAAACATGGAAGATAATGATAATACAAATTAAATTTGCTATGTTTCTAATAGAGAGGACAAAAGGTTCCCTTGGATGAGTTCTTTTTGCTTGAGGTTCTCATGGTACATGGATGAGAGGAAAGCTTGGAGAGAAGCATTCACTATTTACAGGCATGCTATTACTCTGGTTTGGAATAGTGTGATGGGTTGACCCTGGCTGGTTGCCAGGTGCCCACCAAAGCCGTTCTATCACTCCCCCTCCTCAGCTGGACAGGGGAGAGAAAATATAACAAAGAGCTTGTGGGTCGAGATAAGGACAGGAGAGAGATCACTCACCACTTACCGTCACGGGCAAAACAGACTCAAACTTGGGGAAAATTAACTCACTTTATTACAAATCAACCAGAGTAGGGTAATGAGAAAGAAAACCAAATCTCAGAACACCTTCCCTCCACCCCTCCCTTCTTCCCGGGCACAACTTCACTCCCGGCTTCTCTACCAACCCCCCCCAGCGGCACAGGGGGACGGGGAATGGGGTTTACAGTCAGTTCATCACACGTTGTTTTCTGCCGCTCCTTCCTCCTCAGGGGCAGGACTCATCACACTCTTCCCCTGCTCCAGCGTGGGGTCCCACCCATGGGAGACAGTCCTCCACGAACTTCTCCAACGTGGGCCCTTCCCATGGGCTGCAGTTCTTCACGAACTGCTCCAGCATGGGTCCTTTCCACGGTGTGCAGTCCTTCAGGAGCACACTGCTCCAGCGTGGGTCCCCCACGGGGTCACAAGTCCTGCCAGAAAACCTGCTCCATGGGCTCCTCTCTCCACAGATCCGCAGGTCCTGCCAGGAGCCTGCTCCAGCGCGGGCTTCCCACGGGGTCACAGCCTCCTTCAGGAACCCACCTGCTCCGGCGTGGGGTCCTCCACGGGCTACAGGTGGATATCTGCTCCACTGTGGACCTCCATGGACTGCAGGGGGACAGCCTGCCTCACCATGGTCTTCACCACGGGCTGCAGGGGAATCTCTGCTCTGGCGCCTGGAGCATCTCCTCCCCCTCTTTCTTCACTGACCTTGGTGTCCGCAGGGTTGTTTCTCTTACACGTTCTCACTCCTCTCTCCGGCTGCCGTATACTACCTGTCCCAACTTTTTCCTTCTTAAAAATGTTATCACAGAGGCGTTACCACTATCACTGATTGGCTCGGCCTTGGCCGGCGGCGGGTCCGTCTTAGAGCCGGCTGGTATTGGTTCTCTCTCGAACACAGGGGAAGCTTCCAGCAACTTCTTACAGAAGCCACCCCTGTAACCTCCCCCACTACCAAAACCTTGCCACACAAAACCAATACAATTAGTATCAGTCTTGTGAAGAGACTGCCAAAGTGGATGAAATCAAGAAATGTTAAAGATGGAAATGCCACCGATCTGTGGAACAATAATAAAGCTATTGCTCATTTCATAGTGCTGTTTTAAGATGCTATTGAAAGAGGGAAGGCAAGGACCTGATGGAAGGTCTAAGTAGAGAACTGCTGACTGCAACAGTATCTCTGAGGGCTTAAAGATGTATCCATGCAATAATTCGAGTAGTCTATGGCACAAGAGGCAATTCATTACTCAACTCTGGCTTGCGTAGAGGACTTCGTCCTTTGATAAATCATGGCTCTTGACATTGAAAGATTGACATCGCTGAAACAGCTGTAGATATTTTGGCTGAAATACACCATTATTGGGAAAAAAAAGAAAAGAAAAAAAAGAAAAAATCTCTTGTTTGTTACATTACTTATGAAGTTGTGTTTCTTCTCAGTAAATCAACAGGGTGCTGTTTTTTTTCTGTCTCGGCCTGGCCTAATGTGTGCTAATGTGATACTCGTTCTGTCAAATAATCATGGACTGAAATGACATTGTCATTTGCTTGCTTTCTGGTCATTATCGAGTCCTTAGTTTCTATTGGAGACAGCTCTTAGCATTCTTGGGTGATGGAGCAAGCTTCCTTTGGCTCTCTCCGCTGGCAGCCCAGTTTTTTTCTACTAATAGAGGCAGGCCTGGGTTGTTTCTGTCCTTCAGAGGCAAACCTGTGGGAAAGCTCCTGTGGCTGCCAGCTTGTCTCCCTTTGCTTGCACAGGACTCAAGTGGTGTGCTACAGAAAGTGCAGGGGATTTAAAGCACTAGGAAACAAAAGGCAAAAGGCTTAATTACATATTATCCCCTCCTCTGGTTTTTCTTGTACTTATTTATCAGTGTAATTCCAGCTGATATTGGTTGGAGTTACATGCATAATCTGATGAGCAGAAAGGTCATCAGGGCATGCAGAACTTCAAGTAGTCTGCTGTAAGATAGAGACTGGCTTCCCTTGAAATTTCTGAAAGTTTTACCTTGAATCACGGGAACCAGGATTTCACCCACATCCTCATAGCAGCTGGGCTGTACCAACAGAGTTGCACTGATGGCAGTTTCTGTGGGCAGTAGTAGCCTGTGTGTGCAAGGCTGTGATTGCACTCAGTCTACTGGCACTGGGAGTCTGGGCTGGATGTGGGTGATACATCGCTATTGATAACACTGCTTGACTCAGGCAGATTGCTTGATTTTTCAAATTAAGCAATCATGTTTGAAAAATAAATTAATGATACATTCCAAATTGGAATCTATCATTAATTTTAGCACTTCATCTTTATGTGCAAGCGTGCTGAGTTTGTGACTACCAGGCAGCAATTTTAAAGAGTCTGGGGGACAATTTATGTTAGAGGTAGAAAGTTAGTGTTGACTGACTTCATAGAGTAATGAGAAGTGAACTTTCCTAGAGTACTTTTTCTTAATACTGTGTAATAGCATATACAAGCATTTACCACAGACGTCTAATTGCTACTTCTAATCTCTATAGACTTTTGTAACCACACAGATATAAAGGGGAAGGTAAGAGGAATGCGTTTTCCCTTTTTTAAGATGTAAAAGTTAGGGTTTTTTCCACTATCAAGAGTTAATAAAAAGGCAGAAGAAGTTACCAGTTGACCCAGTCACAGTTGATTTGAGCTGCCTTGAACAGTCTTGACAAAGAGAAATTTTTAGAGTTTATTCTGGGATAGAGGAGAGCGTAGGAAAAAATATGAACCTGAATTTGAAGGTAGTGTTGTCTGAGATGAAATAGAAGGTGAAATTACAGAAACATCTGTGGATAAAAGGAAATTATGCCTGTTTTTCTCAGCAGTATTTGTACTGGCCTTTGACATTAAAATCTGGATACAGGAATGCCAGCTGTATATTCAGTTTGTTTGGTTGTTTCTATTGTCATTTCCCTTTTTCTTTTCTAAGTTTTTTGCCACTACTAAAATTGGTGAAGCTTGCAATATAAATTTGCAATGTAATTTTCCTGTATTTGAATTGCAAAGATTAAAGCTGACTGAAGTTGTAATTTATGACAAATTGCCAGATACATCTTGCATTTCTAGAGGCATGAATGGGCCCAGAGCATATAAAGTGTAAATGGTTTATTTTTCCAGTGATTCATGACAAATTTAAACATGTAACTGCATAAGCATTTATGAGTTCTTCACTCAAATCATCAGTGCATTAATGGGAGAATTATTCCTAAAAATATGGTAGCCAAGGGAAAGGGAAGAAAGGGAGAGAAGACAGCAGCTAGTGGACATTTAGGGCTGCGAACATACAGCAACACTAGGAAGACTCTATAAAAACTAAGGAAGATGGGGAAGTTTTAACCCTTTCATGTTTAGTTAATGTTATAGCTGATAGAGAAATATTATGTTGTGTTGAGCACGTTAGCCCTGTATGTTAAGGCTGTAAAATTTTCTGTTTGGATTCATCTTGCTCCCTTTTAAAAATACTTGTGCTCATCATGGTTGCTAAATTTCAGCTGGAATTCTGCTTGTGTATAGGCTTTGTAATGTCCTGCAGTTATTTTATAACATCAAGTTATACTGTTCTTCAAGTAATGTGTGACGCTGAACAAAAACTATGCATACAATAAGAAAAGTTCATGAGAAATATTCAAGAAATGTGTCCATATTTTAGTCATAAAGTTTTGGATACAGTTGATCAGAATTTCATGGAAAATTAGTAATTATATGCTCAAACTTTTCTGTATCTGTTTATTTTTTGCTATTTATACTCATTCATAAAAGGATATTTATATCTAACCATTAACTATTTTATACTGAATTCATAAGGACTACTGATTACACTGAAAGCCTTCCTAAGTTCCATTTTCATTAGGCAGTCTGTTCTTGAAGGAAACTAAGAACAGGTTTTCCCATGTGGAAATTGTTTTTGAGTATTTAGAGCCAATCTGAATGTAATACTTTGCAGAAAACTAAAGCAAGAAAAATATGCATTTTTATTATTTATTGTGGTAGAAAGAACTCTGATAAAAATTACCATGATAAAAAAAACCCCAACAACACAGTTGCCATAGTTTCTCTGAATGATCATCAGGAATATACTTACCTAGTTACTAGGAAGTGTTTATTTGTTGCCTCTTGAGGTGTCAGTAAGAGGTGTCAGTAAGATGTCTTCTATAAAATGAAAACAGCATCATCACTTGTTAACACGGAATATAACAGTTGATTACTAGAGTAGATAAATCTGGGCAATGTTATGCAAAGGTATGTCACAGAAAAAAAAATGTACAAATAACATGCAAAAAAAGTTACATATATGGAAGTGTATGTTACATTCCCAAGATACACATTAGCAATGAAGATGTCTCTTTTCCATTACACATGATTCCTAAATGCTTTCAATCACAAGTGAAAACATCTTCAAAATGAGAGGAGATTCAAAAGACATTAGAGATTCAAAATAATTTGCCCAGAAAAAACAGCAAAGAAGTAAATACAGCTGTAAAAGCTTTAGGTTTCACAAATCAAAAAATCCAGACCTGTGCCCAGAGCCCATTGGTGATGCCTTCTCTGCAGAGGCCTAAGGGGTTGCCTTTATGTCTGACTTCCCGCTGTCTCTGCTTCCTAATTTCCTTCGCTTCATGTTAGCTTTGGTAAATAAGTATCTCGCTACTGTAATAGATTCAGTTCTATTGGATACAGCATATTGAATTCTTGCCTTATTTCCAGGCCAAATGCTCTTTGCTCATTTCAGTGTCTCCTTGGCCACTCTTCAGGACACATCCTGCTCCGTGAGACTTCTGCCACGTTACAGAACCTGATTCTTGAATGCAAAATATTCATAACTAGCTCTGGGAGAATTTATTAAGTAAATTTAATTTGACAAACTTCAACAGGCAATTTGATAGTTACTGTAATAATATCTTGTTGTCTTCAGAATTTTTAAAAAATAATAGGAGGTGCTTTGCGAACAACACCTCAATTTTTGAATATTCAGCATTCCAAACCAATACCATATTCTTCAGGTGTGAATTATTTTATCGCAGGGCTTATCTATGTTCAATGCTTGCAGGTTTTACTGTCTTGTAGGCTTTTTCTTCCACTGGAAGACTTGCTTCCAATTTGAAATCTACCCTGTGGCAAAGAGTGAATTACACTTTTTGATATGATTTCCCTTGAGTCTTTCAGTTGTTTTGAGGTGTTACTGTCAGATTTCCCTCTATATCTACCCTGTGTTGAATAAAGAATTCATATGCATCATAAGAGACAAGAATCAAAAGAGAATGCTATGAAATACATAAAGCACTGTCTAGTGCACTAGGTACTCTTACTGTGAATAAGAATAATAGTTCTAAACAATATTAAATGTTACTTCTTGGAATAAGACTAGTAAACAATTTGAGAGACAAATTTAAAGAACATTATCTCTCTAAGATTGAGAGGGTGCTGTTATAAAAAGAAATGGTGTGTAGCTGTGTTGGGTCATTTGAGTGTACTAATATGCAAGATACTATTTTACAGATTTTTTCCATTGGTGCACTTCTGAATGTGCTTTCCTGTTGTTAAACTATAAGTACCGAAAGTTCTGGCTTACTCTTTCTTTGGCTAACAAGGGCCGTTTGGGAATAAGGGACATTCAGTTGTCCTTGAAGTTAAAGTTCCTCCCTAAAGATGCAAGAATGTCTAAAGACATCTGGAAAAGCAAAATGAAATCCCAAAAGCACAAAGGGAACCGGGAAATGGAAGTAATGTTATCTCAGCTGTTGATATCTACCTCTTTATTTATTTCTTATTAGAAGGCATGGGTCAGATATGACATCTTCTGACAAACTGCTTCCTCTTTATAAACCATCATCTCACTATAAACCAAACAGTCCTAGAGCTGTTCCTGCCTATTGGTGAAAATGGGTTGTTACTGGAATGCCTCGGCATAATTATGGCCTTTATTAGTTATCATAAATTAGAGCAGCAGTTAAAACACTCTGGTTTGATTCAGACAGATGAAGATGCAGCAGAAGCACCATGGGACAACCCCCAGATTCAAGAACTCATGGCTTCTCATGAAAACCTTGATTTGCAGACTCGGTAGTTGGTCATGTATCATGACTTGTCTCTCACAGAGCAGACAACTAATTTTTTCGTTCTGTTTCGTTGATCACTTAGGAAAGAGTGCACTTTCTTCTCACTTTTACCGTAGTTTCTACTGTAAGGAAATAGTTTCTCCTGTAAGGAAATCAAGGTTTTATTTAATGACTTAGTCTCTTTCTGAACACTGACAAAACAGGAATGTACAAGTACTTGGTGTGCCTAAGTGCGTGGAATATTGTACATTAAAGCATTAATACACAATGATATTCTTTGGAGTCATTAACAATTAATAGAGAATAAAGATAATGAGGCAAAATATAACTATAGAATGGACATTAATTTCCTCTTAAAATAATATAGTTTTAGGAGCAGATTTTTGTAGAGGAAGAAGAAACATAATCACCCTTTGCCAGCTAAAGCAACTTTGTCATTCAGCAACTGTTAAATTATATTCTTCTGTGAAAAATAATCAAAACATCTAATTTCAAATATATTTTAAACTGTTAAAAAGTATTAATGTAATATTAATGTATTATTAATATAGTATTAGTGTCTATAATTAGTTTCACTTAGGTAGTTTTCATTTTAAGAGTTTTGACAAATCCTTTTTTTTTTTAATCGTAAAATGTTTCTCAATATCACAGAGAATTGTGTTAGGAGATTTTTCCATTGTAAACAGACATTAAACAAGCTGTATGCCAGCTCTTTCAGCGCTGACAATTGGGCTCTTGCAAGGTCACTTAGAAAAGCTCATAAACTTAATTAAGTTCTACAAGCTTTGACATGAAGAGTAAGTTGAAAAGTGTTGGATTGCCAGAAATTTTGAAGTGTTCCCACTGCTACAGCCAACTAAGTGGCAGGAGAGGGGACAGGGCAGAATGGGGCTGTGCTCTTTAGTTCCTGGCAAAATGACACAAAGATAGAGCAAAATCTCATAAGTGACTTTCCAACTTTCTTCTGAACAAACTGTACTCTCAAGTGTCATTTAAAACGTCATCAGCTCTGTCACTTGCTTAATGTTGTCATATAAGGGTAAGAAATTATCTCTGAATGTTTGAGTCAGTAAATCTGCTCTGATGTAACCTCTGTGTGCTGTATAAGAGTGCAAGGGCAACACCAGGTATGATTATACTATATTTCTGATGAGTAAAATAACATCAGTCACACAACATCTTTCTACACTGTCACCAGAGCAGACAATTCAGTCTTTTCACCTGCGTTAGAGACGACAGGGAATGTGGGGCTGCACTGCAATGCATATATTATTGTGTCTGTTTTTCTCCATCAGATGATCTCACATGGCCAGTCAATCACCTCTGTACACTGTTGGACTGGCAGTCTTTTTGAATGAATAAAAGCAATGTCCCACCTTTCCAAAACCCATGGGAAATTTATTTTATGTCAGTAAATCCAGTGATCCGGTAGCAGCCCCTTGGGCTGGGGTCCCTGTGCCTGCAACCCCAGCGGTGTGGGCAGCAGTGCTGGTCTGCAGGGTTTGGAAGGAAACCCAAGCGGAGCGTTCAGCTGGTGTGCGTGACTGGAGTGAGGTTGCTGTGCGGAGGGGAGATACTTCTCTCTCTGAAGCCAAGCCAGTCCCCATTGATAGCCTAGCAGCCCAGCTGTTTAAGCCAGCATCATGATTTCTAAGCTGTCTGTAGGAGGACCTGACCTACAGGTCTGGGGGTGCTTGATAAGCACCCTCAACACCACCAGTCACCGCTTCAATCTTATTTTCCCTTCTCACCTCCCAAGTTCTTCCCCTTTCCGCTCTTATTCTCACCCAAATAAACAGCCCTCCCCTAATCACTTTTTTTTCCAATAGGTCCCAATTCCGGTATGTCTGACAGTGTTGCCCAGGTAATAGGGCCTTATACCACCTTACTGATAGGGTTACCTACGCACTGTGTTACATGCGTGACCAGTTTGGTGCTCACGGAGAAGGGTTAACGTATAGATGGGTAAATGAGGCACTGGTACCTCTCTAAATCTGAACTGCTAGTGGGAAAACAATGTGCTTAGTGATCAGATCCAAGCGAGCATGTGGGTTTTAATTTGAACTATTTTTGTGGGTGATTCAAGCACTCATGAAGAAATGGCTTTAAAATTGCAGCCTTTCCTGTAGATTTCCCTTAATGTCTTGGTAAATTGGAAAGAGATTATTTGAAGAGACATTTTGTAGGTGACCTCTTCCAAGGGACAAAGTATCTGGTTTGTTTTTAAAGTACCTCCTTTGAAATTGTGATTGTAACTAAAATAAATCTTAAAAATGTGCATATTGCCTCCTTTAAAGAAAAAAAAAATTAAAAAAAAGATCACTGAAGTTGAAATCCAAAACCCAATTGGTCTAAACTACTGGAATAATTTCTGCATATTTATGACTTGAACAGTGCTAGACTAGCTCATGATAGTGAATTAAGGACTTCTTTTCGCTTACAGCCAATGCTTTTAACTACTCCCTTGTATCTTTTTCCGTAGATTTATTGTTGCTAAGGGAAATACTTTGAATCCTATGAGATATGTGGTATGTTCCCACACTAATGGAAATTACTGTATTCTTGTAGTATACAGTTTTCAAGGAACTCCTCATGCTGTGAGTTACATCATGAGTAATGAACGTGTTGGCTCTGGGAACTGGTGTTCTCCTAGTGACGGCGTAAACTCTGTTGTAAATACTGCATTTTTAAGGAAAAGGAATGAAAAAGCTATTTAGCAATAACTCAGGCATTCCAGATTAGTTAATTATAGTGTTGCGTGGTGGTCTTTAAACTTAGGCTCTTCTTTAAGAGCTGGTAGCTGATTTATTCTTGATATATTGTAGTGTGCTAATGTCTTACCGGTGGGTTTTAGCAGTGTGATTTTATAGCTGTTGGATAGTTATATTAACTGTTGTACTGTTGCTACATTGAATGGTATTGCAGTTCTAAATCTGCATAGAAAATTGAACTAGTGAAGATTCAAGGCCAAATCTCACTATGGTGTGAAAAAGAGGGGAGTTAACTTTCTACAATTATTTCAGATATAATGCACATAGGAGAAGATAAATATTAACAATGGTAATAATGTTGAAGCATATTTGGAAACAAAGGCTAAAATATCTCTGAAGTACATTATGCTTTGGTTTCCATTCATCATTAACAAGCGACTTAATGACACTGTTAAAATTGTAGTTTAGGTTGAAATTTTCAAGACTTGCCAACTGTAATTTGTAAAAATCTGCAGCTAATTCCTCACATCCAGACAGCAAAAACTGCTTTAGTATTTCTCACTGAAATCAGAGCCTTTAAAAACTAGACTTGGCACGTGCCCATAATTAACTACTTAATGCATGCATTCTTATAGGATTTTTCTTGTATGAATGTACCTGACTAAAAGGAGCAGGTTGAGGAAAAGCCATTCAGAATCATTGTGCTTCCAAAGTGATTGATTTCTACTTTTTCTGATATCAGCCATGCACTACTAGCCTAGTTAGATGTTCACATCTTGTGTGGCTATGATATGCAATGTGACAGGGAATATAAAGTCCAAAGAGAAAAAAGTTCCTCCCTAAAGATGCCAAGTAGTCATGGTAGAGAAAAGGCAGAGTTTTATGCCTCACTGATGCAAAGGACTGTTTACTAACCGGTAAGTGCATGACTGCAAATGTAATGTTTATGATCATAGACAGAGACATTTATCTACTTGTTGGACAGGGACAAACTTGGTTCTCATTTAAGAGGGTGGCCACACTGTTCTCTACTTGGGCAGAAGAAAAAGGGTTTAACAAAAAAATAATAAACCTGTTGAAAATCTGAAAAGGGAGACTGGCTGTGAAAGTGAGGAAAGTTCATCCAGAGGGCACAGGACATTCAGGAATGCTGAAATCTTTGCCTTTTTATCTTACACTGGTTTGAGCTAACTGTGAGCATCTGTGGTGGGCCATTTCTCATGCAAGGATTTGGTCTGTTTATGAGCTGGGGCCTTGCAAAGGCATCAGAGGTGTTCCAGCTCTCCTCTGTGTCACCCAGCATAGCCAGAAGAGAAACCAAGGAAAAGAGCAAATGTTTAGAGTCAGGGCTTAACTTTTAAGACTCAGGAAGACAACAGGACCTTGGTCTAATCCCACACTCTTTGAGAAAGTGACTCTCTTTATAAGTTAGTTTAAGGTGAAAAAAAAGGTATAGCGAAGTTCTGAACCTTTCCTCCTTAACCCTGCCTGTTAAATGGCAGCTGCTTGGGTTAGAGTAGTAAAGTAAATGAAGTACTTCTGCAGTCAAAACCAATCTATCTTCCTTTCTAGCAGAAAACCACCTAGAAAGGAGAAAGGACTGTAGAGTGAAAACATAAAAAATAAAGTTGAATTACAAAATAATTCAACTATAACAGTAATTATTAATAGGAAGTGTATCTAGTAATTAAAAAGAATTATTATACATTATTTACTGGCCCTTTTAAGGCCATTATCAATTTATACTCATATGCTTATTTTCAGGGACATCACTTAGCTACTAGAAACATAGGTTTTGTGTCACGATTTACTTAAGGAATGCATTCAGTAAAGATTTACTGTAGAATAGAAAGGTGTAATATTTTGTGATCAAAGTCTTCAACTTGTTTACAGTAATTCATGATGCCTTTGCAATTCTGTGCTTAGGGATATATCTTTTATTCTTCCCTTAATATATTGTTAATCGTCTGAATTGTGACTAAGTGGATCTGTTGCACAAAGTGGAACAACTGCCACTTCATCCAGAGCCTCCTGTAAGGACTGGGTACCCACTTGTCAAGTTGTTCATGGCACTTTCATCCCTTGCAAGCCGTGTTCTGGTGTGTTGTGTTCCTTAACGGTACTGAACTTACTGGTCAGTTCTCTAGCTAAATGGATGCAGCTCCTCAGCACTGTTACTGCCAAATTCTGCTTTCTGTTTCTGAGGGGTTTAATTTTTAATTGGCATGAATAAGCATTGCTTCATCTGTTTACAGCTGTAAATTAGGACAGTCGACTGCTTTTGTTTTCACAGAACAGGGCAAGTACTGGTTATTCATAGGAATTTATCGTAGCATATAGGGTGGGGTTTGGGACTGCTTACTGCATCCCTCAGTTCCCCCCAGGGGAACTCCCCAGGCAGTCTGCCCGTCCCTGGGGTCTCAGGTGTCTGGTGGGGAAAGTCTTCCTTCACGGGTGGCCAGTCCGTGGTTGGAGTGGGGGATCACAACTTTAATTCTGATAATTTTGAAGAGGTTTTAGTTATTTCTGTGGTTCTGCTGATGTGGGCACTCCTGACAAGATGTTAGTAAAGATGATCCATCTTTTCAGCTTGCCTTTTCCTGGTCAAACATAACCTCCAGGCTCAGAAGCGCTTCAGCTTCATGCGTTCCGGGATGTGAGTTGGGGACTCCATTGAACAAGAGGAGGGGTGTGAGAAGTACCTTCAGTAAGACCCGTTTCTGGCATTTTTTAGACATAAAGTCAGCATATTAAAGAGCTGTATTTTTAGCCAGGATTGCTTCCTAGCAACGGACCATTTACTGTACTATGGGCTTAAAATGTATTAAATAATTTTAGCTTTCCTACGTTAACCTTGGTGGATTACACTAATGCCTCAAGGCTCTTTTCCTGTGCTATGCTATATGCCTTCCGGTACAAGACCGCAAACTACTGTCAAGGCCATATTGTGCTTAACCCCAAATGCTGTCAGACTTTTTTTAGCATAAAGATGGTGACATAATTTCTGCTACCTTCCTACTAAGCAACTAGCTAAATAAATATTTAGAAACTCAAGAGACTGCTATCCAAAAGCTGTCCTGATTTCACAAATTAAAAAAAAAAAAATTTAAAAAAATAGCTAAGTCATTCTGCAAAAACCTGTAAATAAAAATGAAGGAAAAAATCGGAATGGGGGTGGTTAACCTTTAAATCTGATGAATTTGCAGAATTTTTAGATATTTCCATGGGATAGGAAGGAATATATTTTGCTGGTTAGATTCCTTTAAGATTACTATTTGATTTTTTTAAAATTTATCTTGACTTATTTCCTTCTAAGTCTAAATATTTAAGGCTTAGTACTGAGTGATTTTCACTTTATGGTTCAATTTTGACTTTTATATTCATGTTGCACTACTGGTTTGTAGAACTCACTCGAAAAGTAGTTTTGATTTTCAGCTGTAACCAATGTGCATATCATGCTGAAGGCAAATAATAAACCTGGCTTGAGCAGCTTATTGTCTAAATAAAGCCTGTGCTGTTTAAAGAGGATACTTTGACTGAAGTATTTAAATGGTCTAGACATGATAGTGCAAGAAGGCAAAGGTCATACAAGTAATTTTCTTCCATACACTCCCACCTTCTAAATGTTGGTTAAATCTGAAGAAAATCATCCCCTCTGCCTTTCCATCGACACAGTGTAGTCACCTAGACTAAAGCAGAAATTACTTTTACACACATGTTGAACAGCTAGAAACGGTTATAGAAAGAAGCAAATAATAAACCTTCAGTAAATTCCGGCCAGTGGCTACTCCTTGTAGACTTCTAAAATATCTCAAAGTTTAATTGTAGAACAGATTAACCAAAGTATTTTAAAATATTTTAATTACTGTAAAGTTCTAAAAGTATTTTGAAATTATTTAAGTTTTAATTTTTAATTCATTTTAAAAATTTGAATATTGGAAATATTTGGATACTCTCCAAATATACATATATTGGATATTTGAAATATCAAGTTCTCAAAACACTTAAAAATACTCTTTACCATTAAAAATTCTCTTTACCATTTAAAAGAAATATCTATTGATTTAGCCCTTGTAACTATATTTACATCCCATTCAGCATTGAGGTCAATAGGATACAAATCTCCTGAGATATAGGAATTTCATAATTTTTTGTTTATTATAATTTTTTGTCCTGTTTTCTTTTCTAGTGTTTTCTTGCTAGGTCTGGGCTAAGTGTTTTTCCAGTTTTTCTGGAAGTAATAACCTTTTTCTTTACCCTGTTAGGCTTCACATTTAAAATGTGAAGTAAAAGTCTTTGGGCCAATTCTGTTGTTATTTATGCATGGGTAAAGCAAATCACAGCTGTCAAGTTTTGTGCACACCATGGAAGATGTTTATGCAAATCACTGAACAAGTCATTTTGCATGCTTAATGCAATTTTGCATATAATAAAAAACTTCCATTTGAAAAACAAAAGTGCTGATGAAAAATGTCTATTCACTCTGGTTGGTGAAGTCTTTTATTATGTACAGGGTAAACATAAATGGTAAACATACTGTCCTATTACCATGTCTCAGTTCTTGCCTGGTGAGTATAAAAAGGTTATTTCTGTCTTGTTTCTTTGCTTCAGGTGCTATCTGTTTGATTACCAATTAATATTAACTGTGGTAATGAGTATGTAGTATGGAAGCTGAAACTGAAATCTCAGCAGTCTGGCAGATGGGAGGTATGTTTAACTGTTACTGAGATGCAAAGGGAAATCATCAATGAATTCATGACACAGTTCATTACACAGGCCCAAGTAAGTACAAGTTTCTGACGAGGGGCTGTACTTGTAACATACAATCTTAATTCAGACATTTCTTAAAACCTAGTCCTGAATTAGACACCAATTTTTAAAATATTAATTTTTTTAACCCCAAATGATTCATTTTGTACTTGCATTTCCGTAAAAGTAAACCAAAAAAAAGTCATTTTGGTGTATTCCTAGTATTGTACAAGAGGTTGCATAATGTTACAAGACACTGATTTGGCCCCTGCTCCCAAAAATGGATTATTCAAGCAGCTCTTACTAGGGGTGATAGAACATGATCTTCAGTATTGCTTTCCCGCTTTTCAGTCTGGCAGACCAGGTGCTTGAAATCCGCTGATTCTCCCTACTTTTCATACAGCTACATGTTTATTATTTTTATTCTGTTAAACTTCTTATGTATTTGGGTCTCAATGTTTCACGTGTTTTGTCGCAGAAGTTTGCTGCTGTTTGTGCACGCTTCGAAGCTGCCAGATGAAGTCTGGCAGGAGAACGAGGCAGAGATATTCTGGGATCTCAGCGTGAGGAACTGAGCTCTTGTTTGCCTCAAGAGTAAGATACTTCTTTCCCATAAGAAATTTCAGAGCCCTGTAGGAAAGAGCTTTCAAGGTTGAAACACTGGTTTGTCCTCTACCCTTACCAGATCTTTTTCTGGATCTGGCGCTTCCCGTCCTTTGTGAGCATGCAGTACCTTGGCACGGGCCTTACCCGCCTGGCACAGCTGGATGTGGATCCAGTCGAAATGGCCTGAAGTGCCAGTAACTCCAGAAGGTGCTCAAGGGGGGCAGCTTGAAATTCAGCCCAGTGCAGTGCTGTGATACTCCCCTTGTGCACTACTCTGAATGCGCAGCTCAGGGTAACTGTGCCCAAATGTAATCGGCACCACCTATCGTGATGGGAGATTGTACACGTTGCTTCTCCGGTGTTGTCCATGAATTATGCTTTTTTCAAGGTTGGGATAATTCAATCTAAAAATGCTGTATAATAAATATTAGGATTATGCTGAGCTTAAACATTCCATAGTGTCTTTTGTATTGTGCCAGGAAGACTTCAGCCCTTTTAAAAACTATAGTTTGGGATGTCATTTAATGCCTATTTTGTATTGAGTTTCTGATTTTCTCTTTTACATGTAATTTGATATGAGAAAAGATGAAATCATCGAACATATTTCAGAGCAAAATGCATGCTGAAATGAAGTGTCCATGTTGATATGGCAATGGGCTGCAGAGCACTGAGCTGAAAACTGTTTTGGAAAGTCTAAGGTCATATTTTTCAGCTCCTAAATTTTCAGAGAGAGATGTTTTGATCACAGTTTTCTCTATGCTTGAGAAATCTAAACAGTGCTTCCTAGCCGGCATCGAGGCTGCCCGGGCTGGCTGCCACTGTGGGCCGGGAGCCTCCAGGGCCTCTCGCTTGCCTGTGCTGTGAGGTGCAGCATCAGCTCCTCAATCTGCTCTTTTTCTTCTACCTTCTACAAAATCCTGTCAAAAAGTGAGTTTATGCTGCTGGCAGCACTTGATGATTTTATCCTTCCATATTTTGTATTATCCCAGTTTCAAGATAAATTCTAATGAGATTCTAATAAGAACACGTCTTTTAGTTTTCCTTAGTAAATCTGAATAGATTACTCTGAATTGTACATAAAAGAAAAAAAATTAAAGTAGTCGTATTAAAATCACAAGAATGAAACATCATCCTGAGTTCCTCTGAAAAGTAGCCTTGCCTGCTGCACCAAAGTGACCTTCCTGAAGCCCACTTCTTTCTCTGCTCTGAAGTATTTTCTTATTCTATTGCATCCAACCTTCACTTACCTGACCCCTTTCTAAGATTTGGGTGAGCTTCAGAGAGATTTATAGTTGGCTGCAGTGTTTTATGATATAACACTATCATTTGCCAGTTAATGGTACAGGAAAACCCCCCATGTCCCCTGGTCTTTTACAGACAGGTGGTCTGATATATCATGTGGTGAGGGGCACGCCAAAAGTCTTTCAATGTTTCTATGTCAGTGTTATGCTTGAGGTTCGGTGTTCTTTTGTAGTTCTTGGTTTATAAAACTGTATTGGTGTTGTAATAGCAGAATGTAGAAAATTCTGTTGCAATCAAATGCAATTTATTTACTGAGACAACTTTTTAAAAACAGGTCTATGGTGAATATGAAATAATTAAATACTCATCAGAATCTGTTTTGTTGCACATGTGCCTGAGTATTTGTTCAGATGTCTGTCTAACTTTAAGGAAAACCACATACTCAAATCTTCAGTTGACTTCATAGTCTTTGATTTTTCTTACCAAAATTGTCTTCAAGGAAGTATGAAGAAGTATAGAGTGCTGTGGAGCAGATACAAATTTCCTTATGCTTCTGTACTGTGTTTTTGCAAGGTTTGTATGTTACTGTTTTGCTAATTAAAAAAAAAAAAAATCATGGTAGTCTTATAACTGGCAGAGTTAAAAATGAGTTTTACCAAGGAAACTAAATTCGAGTATTTTGCACAAGTCAAGAGACAACAGGTGAAGAAACTGAGTGAAACTGGAAAATAAGCTGTAAGAAAATCAGTGGTCTTTAAATGATACCCAGGTGTTCTGAGGAGAGGTATCAGTGAAAATGAAGAGATATGTCATGTCACTCATATCTCTTATGTCATGAGGACAGGAAGATCCTGAAAAGTGTAGGTGTATTTATCTGCATAATACAGTGTTTCTGACTTTGACATCAGGCAGAGCAGCATCTCCTTTCAGCCCTGCTGTGTGCTGCCCATTTTGCGGAGCTGTGAAGAGATAGCAAGTACAGCCGGGTGAGCTCTTCCTCGCCTCCGTAGGTGGCTGGACGTGAACATGGAGCTGATACAGCCAGGCTGCCAAAGAGCACAAAACCCTGGACCTGGCGTAGAAGCTGGTCCTGCTTAATTCCTGCATGGCATAAATGGGAAGTCGGAGACTGAATTTGGAGTACTTCTCCCCAGAGACGGCACTGTTGCAGATTGCCCTTTGTTCCACATAGTGAATTATAGTATCAGCACAGCAAGGAGCTGAACTTGGAAATATTTGTAAAACTGGTTTTCATTTAGTAGAGAAGACCTATTTGTTTGCAGGATCTGGTTTTATTTATATCATAAAGCTGAGTTTCCTATGCTAAACCCTCAGTCTCATATCCTGCGTTACAGATAATGAGCCGTAAGTGCAGCTCAGGCAAGGAGGTGCAAAATGGCCTTGAGCCATCAGCCTTGGGACAATGACGTGACCTAATCTAAACTTTCTCCAGCTCCAATCCAGCAGCCTCTGGGCTGCTCAGTCCATCACTTCTTCCTGTGTTCCCCTGCCCTCACAGGCCTTTTTTCTGGGAGCTAGGAGCTAAGTATTGTAGAAAACAGCTGCTCTGCTCTCACTGCTCCAGTGTCTCATTTTTAATGCAGTCTTAAGACACTAATAACAATGGGTTTGTTATTTTTATCTCACACATTAGATGGTACTCTGGCTCTCTGATACTCTCTAAGTGTTCTGCTTGCATTTTGTAATCCGTGATGTACCTTGTAGATACACAATAAATGAGGGATGATGCTACCCTTGCAAAGACTCCATTATTTCCAAATGAGTGTCCCAATCTACAGGCCAAAATAGTTGTTGTCGGTTTTGATTTCTTTCTCAAAAAAGATATCATTGTCACCATTTCTATGTTGTGATACAAGTACAGTCAAGTGGAATAGGGTTAGAAATTAAATCATAGCACTAGGCAAACTGATTCAGTGGCATTGAAATGTCATTTCTAGAATTATCCGGCTTACTGGGGAGTGTTTCAAGGAATAACCTTCTGGCACGGCAGACTACAGTGCGGGGATTAGACGGGGCTTGCACAGCGGGCCAAATTCTGTCTGGTGTTAATTAGGATTGTGTGAGCATAAGTGAGGACAAGAACTGTCGCAGCGATTGCCATTTTATTTTTAAATCTCCTGTAGTATGTTTGTGACATTATTTTTTCCCCAAATTGTTCTACAAAGTCACAGCATCTGTTTTGTTTTCAGAAATTTAGTATATGTTTAGGACCCTGCTTTCAAGTGAAATACATCTGATTTTAATTTTGTCTAAGAAACCCTGCAATATTATCCTGTGAGCAGGACCTAGAGTTTTGAAGTTTTCTGAAAACATCCTTAGACCATAATTGAATGCTGTTTACAGAGGTTTTCCAGAAAAGCAAGAAGACTCCTAGGGAAGCCACAGAGTGAAGGATAGGTGCTCAGCCTGCGAGACAGTTCGCCTGGTCCTACAACCACCCCTGCTTCTTCAGGGGCAGAGAAAGAAAGAAACCCATGGCAAAACTTTTGGATTTGACTCCCAAAACCTGTCAGCAGAAGAACATGGGAAGTTAAGATGGACAAGCTTTAACCCAAAATGTTAGCGTGGGGCTTTGCACGCTTCCCAAATTGCTATTTAACAGTGTCAGAATGAAATATTCGAAGACAAAGCTTTGCATTTTGAGTCAGTCCAAATGTAGACTAGAATATGCAGCACACTGCCTTCTGCTTCCGGAGCCTAGAAGAAATTCAAGCTGATTAAATAGCATTAATACTGTTATTTTCAATAATGTTCTTTGATCTGGGAGTCTGCTATTTTTAAGAAATCAGATCAAAAGTTCAAATGCTAAGAGGTGCTATAATTGAAATAAGCTTCTAACATCATGAAGGGAACTTTTGGAACTGTCGCTAAAAGGATGACTGCGACTGATTTAATAGTATTTGGTGGGAGCTACCAAACAGCTTATTGAAAGGAGAATCTAGGGCATAGAAGAAGTAGTTGAATTTAAGTTATTTTATGAGGAAATAAGACAATATGTGAGCTGTATTTTGGCCACTGCATTTCTACCTGGAAAAAAATTGCAGAAGTGTGCTGCTGACAAAGAGTGTGGAAGGGAGTGATCAGGAGAAACGCAACCAGCCCTGCTGCCAAGCCACTGAGTGGCAGATCTTTTGCGGGGCAGGGATGTTTCCTCATTTGCATTCTACTAGGTTTCTGGCAAACTGCTAACGTGATGCTAATTTCCCAAAGTTCATTGTGGGAATGACTGGGCCAGTTTTTAAAGAATTCATAATTCCATTATGTAAAAGTCTGGTTTGTAAGTCTGTGTTGAACATGACCAGGTTTAAAAAGCAGAAACTTCCTTGCAAAATCAAGAATGTTTTGTGTTGATATTGCTATTCAAAACAATTAATTCCAAGATTATTTTTGGTTTAGTATTATTATTCATTCTATTTACTGCAAAAAGATCTGACAAGGCTTGCAGCCAGATGTGAGTGCTAATTTCAGCCATAGTTCTGATATAGATATACTCTATGGACCAAGGAGCAAGACTTACACAATAATTAATTATTTGAGTTCTATCTGTTTCCTCATTTAGACAGCTGGAGTTGGAGAAACATTCCATGATTCTCTATGCTTACTCTGTTTATGCTTTTTGTACTCTGTATATAACTCTGTGTTTATTCTGGGCATCTAATATTGTTATTCTTCATAAGAGTTCTCATTTTGTTTATATCTGCCTTTATAGTATTTTTAAGAATTTTTTTTCTACTGCAGAAAAACAAGGACCTTTAAAATCAGTCCTATGATTAAACGATAAGATTAGGTAGTATGTTTAAAAGGGGAGAATACACTAGAAATGACTTTTATGATTTTTGCCAGCCGCCCATGCACCCTTAGCTCATCAGGGAAGGTGCTGGCAGCTGTTTGTTTATGTTAAGAGGGGATGGCATTTATGTCTCTTGTTAAATCCTTTATTGACGCAAACTGCCTAAATCTCCTTAGGAAGAAACAATCGCTGTGAGGCACGCTGGGACGGGTGGGCAGGAGACTCCTCTCATACGCAGAGCGGTGTCAGGACAAACGTGTGTCATGTGTCACCTGTGCCTATCGGAGGCGGTTTGCTGAACGAGAAGGCTGAGGAGCTGCAATCAAACCCTCCCTTCACGCTCCCTGTGCACGGCCTTTGCCGGCGAGTTGGATGGGGTGTGCAAGGGAGTAAGTTCTGGGTCTACATTATGACTTAAAATGCAACTGCGCTTGAATTTGCTCTGATAATAAGATAAGGAGTAAGTTGTAAAAATAACAAGCGTAAAGGGGAGTTAATTTTTCTGTTCTCTATGGGAATTTCCCTTGATGGATCAATAATCCCACCGGGTTTTTTTGTTTCTGAATGGAATTACAGCGTTCTGCTTCCTTTAAGCAAGCCAACCATGCAAAAAAGGGGAAAATCTGAAATTACATTACTTAACAGCAAGTATACCTCACTGTCCCAGTTTAAAAAAATAACTAAACTTGGTGGTTTTGCAGCCATGACATGACCTGTTTCAGTCAGTGAGCAAACTGATACCTGGGTCTTCCCATTCTCTCCTGCGTTCTTTCTCACCCAAACTGATGTGCAAGCGTGTCAGGAGATCAGAAATGTGTAATGCAGCGGGGCGGGGGGGCTCTGAACCCTCCATTAAAAGGGATCTGTCGCAAAATGTCCTGTAAAGCAGCTTTAAACCAAAAATACTAGAGATGTAGCAGCTTCCAAATGACCTGACTTTTCCAAGTACCTGAATGATTTATGTCCTTCACTGCAAATTAATTCATTTTTGTCAGGCTGATCTAATAGATTTACTACAGAAATAATTTTGCAAGTAACTTATCTTTCTTTAGCTCTACTGGATTTCGTAAGGAAAAGAGGATTAAGATTTATTTTTTTTTAAGGAAACTATATTCCCTGACAAGTCTCAGGTGAGGTTTCAAGTCTTTAAAACAAAAGGACTGCTGCTCTTTGGTTAACTTCTGATTTCCTGAGTGTTTTGAGAAAGTAGGGTTTGGAGCAGGGGTTTCCTTGCAAGGTCTGTGTTTGGTTTTGGAGGAGTGCAAATATAGGAAAAGAACAGAAAAAGTTGAAGTAAAATGGATTAAAAGACCATTGGAAGGAAAATCATACTAATTAGGAAACAAAATCAAAATATGGTGAGAGCAGCAAGTGATATAGAAGGAGAGGAGAATGATGATATATATGTGAGTGATGGAAGATGGAAGCAGAGAGAAGACAGAGAAAAGAATTAATCCAGAGTTGAGGGTGAGCTTTTAAGTCAACGTGAGTAACAACCACGGTTGAAAAAAGGCAGTTGTAATTTAAAACAGAAGTAATTTGAATAACTGAATTCTTAAAAATTAATCTGATTTATAGATATTCTTCTAAGGTGATATGGTTGAGATCTTACTGTTTTGAGATGTCCCAAAGTGAAATTTGGGATTCAAATAATCAGGCAATCGGATACAACAGAATGCTGGTTTAGTAGCTGTAACTCAGGGCTCACTGTTGTCAGATAACATAAAACTGTGTAAAATGTTGTTTTTCTGTGTTGCCAGTAACATTTGCATGGTACATGGAAAACCACACAGCCTGATGAAGAGTCCTTCATTTCTGACTACTATGTGCTATCAATGAAAAAAATCAGTAATAATTCAAAATTCAGTCTACAAGATGTTTTCCATTTCTGATAATTCAAGGAAGAGGAATAAAAGATGAATTCCTGTTTCTTTACCATCCAGGAGATGGAAAAGGGATGTCCCTCCTCCCTCTCAGCCTCAGTTGCGGGGCAGGCAGAGGGGTTTGGGTGGGCAGGACAGCACTGCACACGCCGCAGCCATGCATCAGATTCAAAATCGTTTCTGTAGTAAAAAATGCTCTTTTAGAAAATCCTTGTGTTTTGCTTCATTCTCTTTTCTTCCTTAATCCCTTTCCCTTCTTTTATTTCCATTACGCAAGCAACCTAATTGCTTTTAAAATTCACATTCTTTCTGTTCTACAATGTATTCACCTCCCTATGTCGTGAGCTAGTCCCAAAATATGTTGTGTACCAGAAATAGCAAATGGGAGTTTTGTGTTCTCTGTTTTGGTTTTGTGTTTTGTGGTTGTTTTTTTTTTCTAGAAGCTTCTTTCCAGCAGACTCTTGTCTAAATATTGCCCAGCAGTCCTGTGGCATTTCCGAGATCTGGGACACAAAATCATTCGCTTTAATTCCCATCTCTGATTACTTTGTGCTTCTGACCAGTCTCTGGAGCTGAAGCATGCAGATTTAGTATGTTTGATTTGCTGTGCCTCTGAAATCTTTTATCAGCCAAGAATAAAGAACAAAACAAACCACCCAAACCTGTTCTCTCTGCAGCTGTACAGGAGGAAGCACAGTCTTGGGGCACCATAAAGTTTGAAATTTTCTCCAGGTGGTCCAAAGAGAACATGTGCTTTAATTTGTGTTATGTTATACTGATCTGAATATTTGCTGTGTCTAAAAGGTAATGTCATTTGGTGTGGAAAGGCAATGAGAAGGGAAACAGTGTTTGGCATGTGTCGGTATCAGTGAAAATTTGTCTTAAAGATTTATGGAAGTAACCCCAGTTGCAGGGAGTTAAATATGTATTTTTCTAAATGGATGCCATCAGCAATCCTAAATCCTCATGTAAAATGCCTGGAAGTGTGGTGGATGTGTACATAACCTAGGCCTGAAACAAGCATCAGCTGCATCAAACTAACCAGGCATTTAAATGACAGTGCTGCAACCAGCGCAGTTTTGTTTTCTGAATCTCCTTGTGCATGCTTTACCAAAGCTTTATGGAAATAATTAACTGAGTTAAAGTGAAAAAGGAAGATGATTCAGAACAGAAATTAGCCAATATTTGTGGGGCTCAAATTTGATGGAAAGTCTCAAAGCCTGTAAGAGCCATGTGAGATGCTCTGGGCTGCGTGGGCAGCCGGTGGCCTGGCCCTGCGTGCTGGGGGGACGGCTGGCTGTCCCACCAGGCAGGGCTGGAAGAGAGTCTTGGGAAAGACACTGGAGAGGTTTAGCAGCACGGTGTCTGTCTGGGTTGGTGCTGTACGATGCCAGATGGAAAGAAAACTCCAGATGAGCAGGTGAGGATATAAAATGGAAATACTTGAGTTGGCTTAGAAACGATGGTGAAACGGTCACCTGAGTGCACTTTAAAGTATATTTGTGGCCATAAATGGGGCCTGGCTTTGCCTGTAGGAGTTATTGAAGCTGTCTAGCACTAAGGCTGTTCCTATACGCAGGAGCTGAGGAGCACCAGAGGTTTCCTGGCACAGGAGTGCAACTCTACAGAGTTGTCAAAGTGGTCCCTGGTGCGCGTTTGGCCAGGACTAACTCGCAGTCTTCCAGGCAGCTGATTGGCATGGCTTGTGAGACAGCACAGGCCAGGTAGTGTTCCTGCAGTGTGGTTTGGATTCAGCCGTCCTCTTCTGAAGGGGAAGAGAGTCAGTTTAATACTACGGACTTGGGCAACTCCAAGCCAGTTGGCTTCAGTTCAGGAGAATGGTCCAGGCATGTTTGATACATTAGACCCCAGTAAGAGGAGCCAGGAGTACTGTCCCACGCTAGTAGTCACCGATTTATCTTCTGGGGCCCTGCAGTGATTGCACTGGAAAATGCTAGGAGTGGACCAGGAGGAAAAGTCCTGATCTTCCTCTAACCCTTAGAGGCACCTCCATGTCTACTGAAAAAGTGTTTCTGTTTTTGCCCTTGTATGAAAGAAGGGTGTTTGCACGGCCAAGATTACATTTTAGCAATCATTTGTAAGTCACGTTGTGCTTGATAATTCACAGAGCAGTAGCTGTTTTGCAGAGTAATTTTCTTTATTTACTGTACAGCTGATCTGAAATGCAGTGGTATTGCACTGTCTGTTAAAAAATACTAAGGCTCCTTTGGTTAAATTGTTCTCCATATTCTTCCACTTTTGAAAAATAGTACTTTCACAAATATGTTGTGCGTTAAAAATTAAACTTTTCAAACAAAATACTGACATTAGCTACCCAGCAAAGTTAAATAGGAAGCGCATTGTCTACTGTAACTTCTGGTTATGGGCAAAATCAGGTTTAAAAGCAGGGTATATCATGCCCTTGGCTCTTGGAGAGTATTAAGGAGGTAATCATGGGAAAGAAATGGACTGAATTATATTAGGGAGGAAAATAAAATAACACTATCAGCTGACGTCTCTATTGGCAGAGATAATGCTTCCTTCTGGGCAGTTCCTGCTGTCACGGGCTGTTCCTCTGCTGCCTAGCTTGTGGTCAAATGCACTGTTTAATGTTCTAGGGAAAACTTCCCGTAACCTGGTACTTGACAGTACTAACATCCGTACTGACCTATGTAGTTTAATGGAAATGCACAGCAGTTCTTTGAACGTGCTTTTTTTCCTCCTGTGTACAGTCATCTAAAGGGACTACTTGCACTTAGTACCCCACATGTGGGTGTGATGTTTCTGGAGAATTTGTGCTTTAACACAACAAGAGGTTGCTTTTTATTTTACCAGAGGGAGAGTTACATCCTTGGTCACAAAACCAGAACCAGAATTAATAAAGAAAAACATAAAAGCAATGAAAAGGAAACTTTAAGTATATTTAACACCAACCTTCTTCCCTGGAAGATTTTGCAGAGGCATCTCTCAGCTATGAAGCCTTAGGGGTAGCTTAGCGCCATGATGCTTCTTGGGAGTTATGTTTCAAATCAGCCTTTAAGCTAACTTTGGAAGTTGAAGAACTCAGCGTGTATCTTCTTTTCTTCTCTCTTTCTTCCCCTCATCTGTAAATTTAGCACTTGACATAAAACATGCTGTACCAAGTGTATTGGGTTTGTGTGGCAAGGTTTTGGTAGCAGTTGGGGGGGTACAGGGGCAGCTTCTGTGAGACCCTGCTCGAAGCTTCCCCTGTGTCCAATAGAGCCGATGCCAGCTGGCTCCAAGACGGACCCACTGCTGGCCAAGGCCAAGCCTATCAGTGACAGTGGTAGTGCCTCTGGGATAACGTATTTAAAAAGGGAAAAAAGTTGTGGCGGACACAGAAACTGCAGCCGGAGAGAGGAGTGAGAACATGTAAGAGAAACAGCCCTGCGGACACCAAGGTCAGTGAAGAAGGAGGGGGAGGAGATGCTCCAGGTGCCGGAGCAGAGATTCCCCTGCAGCCCCTGGTGGGGAAGACCACGGTGAGGCAGGCTGTCCCCCTGCAGCCCAGGGAGGTCCACGGTGGAGCAGATATCCACACCACAGACCCTGGAGGGCCCCACGCTGGCTGTCTGAAGGAGGCTGTGACCCTGTGGAGAGCCCACGCTGGAGCAGGCTCTGGGCAGGACCTGTGGCCCTGTGGAGAGAGGAGCCCACGCTGGAGCAGGTTTGCTGGCAGGACTTGTGATGACCCTGCGGGGGACCCACGCTGGAGCAGTCTGTTCCTGAAGGACTGCACCCTGTGGAAGGGACCCATGCTGGAGCAGTTCATGAAGAGTGGCATCCCATGGGAAGGACTCATGTTGGAGAAGTTTGTGGTCAGCTGTCTCTCATGGAAGGGACCCCACACTGGAGCAGGGGAAGAGTGTGATGAGTCCTCCCCCCGAGGAGGATGAAGCGGCAGAAATAACGTGTGATGAACTGACCGTAAACCCCATTCTCCGTCCCCCTGTGCCGCTGGCAGGGAGGAGGTAGAGAATCCAGGAGTGAAGTTGTGCCTGGGAAGAAGGGAGGGGTGGAGGGACGGTGTTCTGAGATTTGGTTTTGTTTCTCATTACCCTACTCTGGTCGGTTGGCAATAAATTAAGTTAATTTTCCCCAAGTTTTGTCTGTTTTGCCTGTGACAGTAATTGGGTGAGTGATCTCTCCTGTCCTTATCTCAACCCATAAGCCTTTCATTATATTTTCTCTCCCCGGTCCAGCTGAAAGTTGGGGGGAGTGATAGAGTGGCTTTGGTGGGCACCTGGCATCCAGCCAGGGTCAACCCACCACACCAAGTTAGACCAAAGATTTATCTAGCTGTTTCCAATAGGAGCCAGTAGCAGAAATAAGGATAAATATAAGCATAAAGCAAGCGTGAAGTGATACACTTCCACAAAACATTTTATTCTCCACAAAGTGTGGCATAAAGAACTGCAACAGTGGTGCTATATATAAGGTTTATTTAATGTGTGTTCACTGGCTCTCGATGGATTTGTATTCCAAGAATGTGTCCACTGGCTTTTTGGGTCCAGTTCTGTCATTTGCTGCATATATTATTTACTCAACAGAAATGCGGTTTCTCAACTTATGCTGGGATGATTAGGATGGCTCAAGTTCTTTCCTGAGGACTGATCTTTGAGATCAAAATGCTACAGGAGGGATACTTCTGTCCTGAGGGGTTCATCTGCATTTGAATTCTGTTGTACCCATTAATTGGCACCTTCCTTCTACTTTAAAAAAGGTTTCTACTTTTTGGTCATCTTGTGAGTGCCTGACAAATATTCTGTGTGTCTTGCAAAGACGTGTGGCCTTGCAAGTGGATCTCTTGCTATTGTCAGCTACTTGGGGGTGAGGTACTGGGAGCTGGAGGCTTTCTCTTAAACACACCAAATTTTGGTGCCACAGGCAGCAAAATATCACATGCTCCCATTTCAAATGCTGAGAAGATATGGCCTTCAGAACTAGTGGCTCCTTCTGCCCATATTCTATCTGCCTTACCTCGCATCTGTAAAGTGGGGAAAAAAGCCCCCTTCATCTTACTGTGCTTCTTATTCTGAATATAAATTCTTTTTGAAGCTATACAAAATACTAGTGATGAGCTCTCAGAAAATTCAAAGAACAAGTTAATAATATAGGCTTCAGAGCAATACAGGAGGCCTGGGGCCCAAACACTCAGGAGAGCAAAGAGGGAAAAAAAATATCTGTGGTAGCAGCTCAGCAAACATCCATCTATCTGTGTGCTGAAAAATGTAGAAGCTCTCTGGAAATCAGAATATGATTATGTAGGTGAGGACAAGGGAATTCAATTAAAGTTGACCAAATGCTTAATTGCTTTATTTTGCAGTCTTGCTAATCTTCTTTCAAAGCAGGCTCTGCGCGTAATATATTGTAGTTTAACCTTGGTATGACTATGTTTTTTGTCATTCTTTCCCTGCTTACAAGAAAAAAAAAAATCATTACAGTGTTTCTTTTTATTCAAAACATTAAGTTAGTATTTTTTTGCTATGTTACATTGTTTTCTTGAGCCTATTTACGTGTCTTAATTGGCAAGTAATTGCTTTCCTAATCCAGATAAGTAGTGTTGAAATGTGAGTTGCAAAGTCCAGTGCCTTTTAGATTGATGGGTGGAGACTCTGCTGTTGTTTGCGAAGGATCACTGAAAATTCTGCATTGCCAGCCTAATAAACAATAAATTCTATCAGTACAGAAATATAATCTCAGGTATTTGTAGGCTGTGGTATTCTGTGATAAATGGTTCTCCAACAAAAAACATGAAATACAGTACGTGACAGTGTGAATAATCCACTCTTGTCGCATTGGTAGAAGTTGGGAAAATAATTTTAGAATAACTAATTTTTAGTCCTTTTAATGAACTGTTGTACTGACCTATTTTTGATATAATCTTAGAGGCTGTAATCTGAAGACCATTCTCTGATTCCCTGTAAACCAGTGCACATTACTGGGTATTAGTTCTGGCTCATCTATTTATTTCAGCAATACTTTTTCTATAGTAGTAATACTGAATTCTTCACAAGGATTTAGTGATAATCCTGTTAATATTTTATTGTTTGTGCAATTACAAGGATGGATATCCTTGCATGATGTTTTTATTGTTGGTAGACAAAAAATGACTTAACAAAAAATTGTAATTACTCTTCACTGGGGGAAAATTATGCTTAAGAAGAAAGTAGTTCATCATACTTCTTCATTACGTATATCGTAACGGGCTATTGTATGGGGAGTTTTCACTAATTCATAGCAATCCCTTCCAAACTTCGCTGTGGAGTTGCACATAAACAAATACTCATTCACTCACATATTGACAATTGATTCATGTGGGCTATGCATTGGTACTTTGCATTGTTTCTACTGTCGCATTAAATCACTTTGCTGTCTCCCGAATAAGATCACAGATTAGTATATATAATACTTTGTATACTTTGTATAAAAATAATATAGGAGAAGCATACTGACCCTGGACCTTCTCACTTCCAGTAGTTCCAGCTGTGGCAATAATGGTCTGCTCTGGTTTTTATCCCCTGTGCAGAGACAGACATGAATTTGCAAAGCACAGAAGTTAAAAAAAACCACACTGTAATACATTAAGGGTGTATGTTGTACAAAATTGCATTATTTATTTCATTCCTTTCTGGGAGAATATGTATTAACTTGTATGTTCAATTGAACAGAATTGCGTATCAGTTCTGCTTTTCCAAAATACAGGCATCTGTTAAATAGAAATGAATTTATACACACAGAAGTTGTGTCTGTTGGAACTTGCATAGTAGAAATGGGCCCCAGATGTTACAGTTATGTAAGGCCCTAATCTAAAGCCAACTGAAGAGAGTCTTGTGGGCTTCAGATCATGCCAATAAGAACATTTTTGGGAGAATTAACATCGAAGGAGATTGCAGTAAGCTAACGTTGTCTGTAGCTATTGTAAGTATGAAATCAAAATGTATGGGTGGAGGGGTGTGCCTTATTCACTGTGACTGGAGTTAAATTTGAACTCTGAAGGGGAAAAAGGTGACATGAATTATCTTTAATAAAAAAAAGACTTCATTTAAATGTTAAGCACAACTGTATGTATCTTAAAGCTGTCATTTTTCTGTTTACTTGAGTGTTTGTGTGGGGGTGGTTAATTATTAATGTTTTGAGTATGAGATACTTGTTTTGAAGTAGATGTCTTTCTGCCTTTAAACTGATACAGCACTGCATTGCATAGCTATCACTATGCATTACAAAATAGAAATTAAATTCACAAAGGGAGTTAGGCCCTTGGTGGGTTATCTTGTAATGCTTCGCAGTGAGGTTTGGGTGGTGGAGGCTTGTTGCCCCACCGCTACCAGCATCTTTTCCCCTGTTTTGTTCCCAATAGCTATTTCGTCTTACGGGCCTGGCAGGAAAAAAAATGCAAAAAAGAAAAAAACTCAAACAGGTAGTTTCCTGCTAGGCTAGGTGTGTCACTCTCGTCATGTACGGGTCCGACAAGTGCTGGGACCAGCAGAGGGGAGGTACCAGGGATGGGGGCAAGAGGGGAGGGCCAAGAGCTCCACCCTCAGCAGTGCGGCTTACTTATTGAAATTGTTAGTTTAGCTGTTTTATGTGATGTTTATGTTTTATATGCTGCATTCAGATTCCTGTAAGGTTCCTAACACATCTTTTAGTGCCATCAGGAACTTAAATTTTCACCTAGTGCTGAAGTTCCTTCTCTGCAGAAATTAAAATGAACTGCAGGAGCTCTATGAATCCTGCTTTCCTAACCAACGCTTAACCTAAAAGTACTGTTGCGCACTGATCCTGCTTTGTGGACCTTGCAGTAAGGCAGTGTCATATAAGAGTGGGAGTGTATTTAGGCCGGTGGAATTCCACATTTTCCATTAAATTGATTTTTGGTAAAGTAGCATGTACCTGAAGTCAGGAAGATCAGCATCCATGAAGATGCAACAGTTTGCTCTCAGATGCAACTGTTGGTCTCAAGAGTAACAGTTTGCAAGGCAAATTCCTCAAGTTAGCTGGTCAAAAATGGGGAATATGAAGGTGCAGTTCTTGGTAAGCCAGGCACTCTTATCGTGTATTTTAATTGTAAAACATGGATGTGAATCTTTTTCTCTCAGTAGGTGTCTAACCAAGTCAGCTTGCCCTTATTAAAAAAAAAAAAAAAAAAAAAAAAAAATCTTCCCTGTGTGCTATAACCACTAATCTTGCTGGTTTGAGTACTCACCTGTTTCAAACCTTCAAACCTATTTTGCGATATTTAGGCATTACAGAATTTTGTCCTTTATTCTGTGATGAATTTTTCATCTTGAACCCTTTTCCACTTATAGAAAATAGTTGACTTTTCATTGGCCACAGAGAGAAAAAACAAGACATTAACTTTATATCTGGTAGTGAAGAAACTTTTCCTTGGTGGTGGGAGACCCTGTTCATGTCCCTTACTCAAACTGGGCAGTGTACTTGGGAAGCAGCCGTCTATCCTACAGCTCAGCTCCCACCATGCTGGGTGAGCGGCTGGGTTACTGTCTTCTGCTAGAAGTATCAACCAGCCACTCTCTCAGCATCTCACCTGGGACTCTGCTGCGTGAGCAGCCCTGTTCAGTTAGTGTGCAAAACACCAAGCAGACTGGCCCTTTGGTAAAGCTCTGGGAGAGAATGATGAACCTGAGAAACCTTCATGAGCTTTGACATGAACAAGGGAACTGAGCGGTCTCCTGCCGTCAGGGTGGTTTTGAGTGTTTTCTGTGGAAAGGCTGTTGCAGCAATTTAGGAAATCTGAGTTTGGGTCTGTTTGCTACTGAACTGTTGACTGTGTGAGCTTTGACTAATTTATCATCTGTCTTTTCAACAAAAATTTTGTAGATGTCAAAATTCATATATATCAACTTTGCGTAGGCATATACAGAGTTCTGCTGTCCTGTCATATTACATAAATGAGTGATTTTAATACCTTGATGTCTTTTGGGAAGACTTTGGGTCTTCTCAAAGGGGAAAGGAAAGTCTTCTAAAGTTGACTCTTGCCAGGTGAGAAGAGCTGGTAATACATGTAACTTATTTGAATGGCAAAGGGATAAATACTCACCTTCAAATAGGGAAAGGGAACAGCTTGGACCATACTTAACTCAACCTGAGATCTTTGTATGGGATACCTAAAGAGTTGGCTGAGGAATCTCAGAAACATGAAGTTATCTTTTGAGAAACTGTGCAAGATTGGTGAGGTACCCGATGACTGAACAAAAGTAAATTTGATATCTCAGGTAACTGAAGAAAAACAAATGCAGTACCTGCCTTTAAAATGGGAACGAAATGAGAAACAGAAGGATCGTCCTGTATAAATATATATTAGATTTAGAGATGTGGATTGACAAGTTGCTGTGCATTACAAGTTCATGCATTTATCCATCAGCAAATGCCAGATAACATAATCCATAATGAGGCAGAATTACAATAAATTGCCTTAATTTGTTTGCCATATGCTGAGTGCCCACATGTCCACATATGGATCAGCTGATGCACAATAACTTGGTGATGACAAAAATTACTCATATGTCTAAGATTTTATTATTTCTGAGCTATTGACTGTTGTGATCTCTAACAACTCATTTATGATCTGGTTTGTCAAGAAGAAGTTTTTTAGACAGACATTCATTTTCAGTTTGGGATGGAAAGAGGCAGAGTCCAGATACCTTGATTTGCTAAACTAAAAAAACCAAACCAAACCAAAAAAACCTTAAACATTCACAAGCAAGCTGCTATTAGTATGTCACTGAGAATGAGTAGTCAATCAGTGCTTCTATTCTCCTATGTGCTTAATGGCATTTATAGTCCAAATATAGTAAAATTTCATAAGGTTATGTTCAAAATTGATTGAGACTTCTGATGAAAACACTGTGTAAATACAGAATATTAATATTTAACATTAAAGCTACTTCTCCATTAGTGCTATACAAGATTAAAGAATGAATGAAAATAGTAATCGCTGGATGAATTGTGTTCATGTTCTCTTGACAATTAAAAGACCTTATATTTTTCTGTAAGTGGCTGAAGGTCACTCACTTTTGTTCTAAGGCACCTCAATTAATTTGTCAGGTTACACACAGCACGCAGCTTTTAACAGACCTGGTACTTCATAGGTGAAAATTCACCCTCTTGGGTAAAAAAGGGCAGAAGCAATCTAGCATTTACTACACACTAGTTTTGTGACTGTCTGCTACTCAGAAGTTAAAAAGAAAAAAAAAAGAAAAAGAAGTGGTTTGTATTCTATGGCTAGAAGACTTAGGGAGGTTTTGAAACTTTATGATTGGTACCAGGGAATTTCTCTGTTGCAGTTTCTCCAGTTTAAATCATATTATGACTCTGTTTTCTAGTATAAAGTTCTTTTGTTTCAATATTGTGATGCCAAAATTTGCCATGATGACAGCCTGGTCTTGCAAGCTTAGTTTCAGTATTCTGTAAAATCTGCTGAAGGGCAGAAAATAAGCCTCTGGATTCAGAGCTGCCCTGTCCTAATTGCGATATTCCAGCTGGGACTGTGATTGTGTATTCTTCAGAGTAGTGCTGATTTGCCCCAAGGTATTTGTGTCCCACAGCATGTGTTAAACTTTTTAAGGATAATAATTTTGCCAAAAAGCTAGCTCAGTAATTGCACTGTAAAAAAACCCAAAACGTTATTAATACAGTATTGCATCAGAAATTGCTATACTTCTCACAGCCTTCTAAAATTGTATTCACTGAAGTTTGCTTCCTCTGAAAACAGTAGTTGTTTCAACATTTCCAGTTTAATAATGCATCCTAGAAGTGCCTTATGGAAGTCAAAATAAATTATACAAGAGGTTGTCAATGTTCTGTGTATTTTTCTTTGCTGAATCTATTTCAGGTAAATACAAATATCTATTTCATGAGAAGTAAATATTTGGCTATCATCAAAAACTTATGCAAGGTTTCTACTTTTTTAATTCTATTTTGGCACCTGAACTGGATCTAACATGAATACTGGTTTCTGAAACACTGGTAAAATTTTAACAATCCCGCATTCCCAGACTCCCCTTGCAAAAAAACCCCACAACCACCTGATCATGTATCAACCAAAAGTCACTTCTAGTTTCAGTGAGTTAGAATTGTTAACAATATGGTATGCAGCTAATATAAATAAGAAATCACATTTTGAGTGATGGGGGGAGGGAAGAGGATAACTTTATATTGACCTTGGTACATCTTAAAAGTGGCTGTGTGAAAATATGTGTAGAAACCAGTTAATACAAATGGAAGCCAGTCTGAAGTCATCATCTAAAAAACAAAAAAAATCTGTTTTGATTCTTACTGTAAGACATGTAGGTGGGGTCTGTCCTTCCCTCTCCAACTACTGTCGACTTTACAGAGTCTACTTACAAAGTCAGTGTCAAGAGTTTGGGCCTTTGGAAATAGGCACTGTTTTCAGCTCTTATAGACCAGAGTTTTGACTTTATGACTTTGCTTGTCTAGCATGCCTATTAAAGACCAGTTTCGAGGTGTAAGTAGAGAAGAAGATTGCCTAGCTCACTGAGCAGCTGAAGCCAAAAAAAAATATGTTTGTGCTTGTTGCTATCTCTCAGGAGTCACTGCCTCATCATTTATTATCTCTGTGGTAGCAGGAGCAGAAAGCTGCTTCTCCGCAGCTCTTTCTCTGTTCATACCATTCCCTACCTGTTGCTGCCTGCTCCTTACTCCTCTTTACTACACTTCCAGAAGCCTCTGACCAATACAGACATGTATCCTTCATTCTTTTTATTTACATTTCACCTATACTCTTATTTTAAGCTGGTTGACCCTAATCTTGCAAACTCTTAAACTCATTAGGGTCAATGATATTATGCATGTGAGTTTCCCTGATGATTTCAGTGGACCGGCTAACATATGGAAGTACTGCCACGCTGATGCGTCTAATGAGGTTATTTTTAGGATGATAATTTTTATAAAGAACCATGATTAAGGTTCATTTGAATGTATCTTCTATCATAATATATATTCTACCTTAATTATGGTCAAGCGTAATTTCCCTTTTACAGGGGAGATTTCCAACTTGAAATACCAGTGCCTATAATCCCTGTTCAGGAGGGGGAAAAACAAAGAAGAAAAATCCATACCCGCAAACATCAAGAAGCCCAGTTATCCAGTGTTTGTGTCCAGATACTTCTCCATGATTTGCTTCTGGGTGCATAGCCAGTTGTTGTATGTTAACAGGAGGCCATGCGTGCTGCAAGGCATGCAGCTGACATTAATAAAATGTTACGTTACTCCAGCAAGTGTGCAGGCTTCGTTCCTAAAGTGGCTGACGTCACCGGGAGCGTGGAGCCCTCCCACTCCTCCTTGGTAATTGATGGTGACGGGTTCTCTGCTGAGCTGTAACCTAACATAGGGACTGAATCAGATCAACAGCTGAGAGAAATCGCCAGCAAACAGTATCGCTCCATATAAACAAAAGCTGCGCACTTCAAACCAGGCCTTAGACGGACAAGGAACTTGAATAATGGTTAATGCAGGCTGATTTGCTGAAGTTTTCGCTGGTGCACTGCTTTGCGTCGGAGGTTTTGCTCCTGTAAGAAGCGTTGCTGCTGCTGGAAGGGCTGGCCTGCTTGGGGCAAGGCTGACATGCTTGACAGACGCCTGATGTCTCCTCAAACTAAGCACATTACTCCTGGGGTAAGCATATGTTGAAGGAGTGCAGGCCAGATGCTTGGGAGCCCTTTAATTTTACAATGCAATGTACAGGCTGGCTTGCAAGTTAAGTTAATTACAGTTAAACTGTTTCACTTCGCTCTCATCTAGCCAAGCTCAAATGTTGTTGAAAAAATGTGCCAGCCTTTTCGTGGAAGTCCAAATTATACTTTTGAGCTTGCTTTTTAAAAACATGCTAACTTGCTATCACATTGAAAAACTGCAAAAAGTAGAGTTGAGGGGAAGGGAAAGCATTCACAGGTGGCTGTTGCTGAGAGCGCTTTTGTCTATAACCCTGTTAAAATAGTTAAAAAGAAGTAGATTGCTGTTTGTTCCGTGTTTTGGGAGACTGTGCTAAATTGTTTTCTCCTCAATAGGAGAGCAATGGGACTCTCTGCTGGCAGTAGTTTGAAGTACATTCTCTTTATAGACACAAATGTTACACTGTATTATTTTTTATTTGGGTGAGGTTGTAACATGCTCATGAGTTTTGGTTTGGCAGCCTTTGGCCAGGTACGTGTATCCTGGGGCCAGGGACTTACGGTAGCAGATATCCCACTACAGCTGTGCTTGTGAAATAAAAGATAAATAGATGACAAATATTTTTTTAAAAGTTATAATTGGACATGCTTTGTTTTCTTTTTTACACTGTAGAAAACAAAGAATGGAGATTAAAATAATAAAAGTAAAATAGGCATAAACTTAAGCCAAATGTTTGGCTTAAACTTGCTGCTTTCTATAACCTTTATGAGAGATTTGAGTATAGTTGCAGTGAAAGAAGCGTACCATAGGCATGGCAGTAGCTTTCCAGAGTTATTCTGAGAAAACCCAGGGACAGTGTCTTGTGTAACAGCTGCTCCACATCTTTCTTCTAGAAGGAAATCAGATTTGGATCATTCCTATTCCTGGATTATTTAGGGATCTGCGCATAGGAAGCTGAGTAGTTATTGCTAACATCCATTCTATCCTCCTCTTATGGACAACTTCTCTTTACTCAAATTCCAACATGCTCATATGTTCATGGGGGGAATAATGCAACAATGGGTCTTATAGGAAGTGTGCCATGAAGTAAGAAGGAATACAACTGCCATATACAATTCCACTGGACTTGTTTTCAGCATGGATGTTCAGAACAGCAGAAATCAGCTACTAGTAGAATCACAGAATCATTTAGGTTGGAAAAGACCCTTAACATCATCGAGTCCAACTGTAGCTATAGCTGCCTTTAGCCTTTCCTTATGTAATTAGTACAGTTAAAAGCTTAAGTCTTTAAGTTTTAATATATATCTTTTCCAAGCAGTTCTTAAGAGTTCTGATGAATTAATGTGTTTTGGGGTTCTCTGACAATCCCAACAGAATCATAAATGGAGAAAAATTGGAGAATAACTTTTATCATGGGAATAGGGTGTAAAATGAAAAAAAAAAAAATTGGAAAATATTGTTTTCCTAAAGAGAAGCTACCTGATGTTAGAACTTAGCACAAATAATGTCCACGTTTCCATGCAACATTTTCATCTTTCTGTCTACTAGTCATCAAATAATGTCATCAAGGGGAAGGTGAGTTTGATTTATCTGGGCTATAGACTAAAACGAAGCTTTTCCCTCATATCACACCATGAAGAAGTCCAAACTCTATTTGGCATAGTCATAGAAGTCCTGGTGGACAGAGGAAGAAGTTACTGTTTGACAGGGTAAGGGGATCACAGGGAGCGGTGCTGTTGGATGTACAGCCCTTGTGAACTGAGAAGCAGCAACAAAGCAGGACAGGAGAAGTGGAACACAGGCAGAAAGGAATAAAATTTGGCTGAAGGGATTCAGCCGTGTATGTTAGGTAGATTTCTGAACATTTGGTCAACCTTTTTTTTAAAGTGGTGGTTGATGACCATTTTCCTGTTTCCTTAGTTTCTATCCTAGTTTCTAGATGTGTCATGAGGGGAAGAAGACCATTTAGCTTTGCTAATGTGAATTTGGCTGTAGTAATTTCTTGTTCAGAAGCATTTTACAGGAACCTGTGCTTGCAAATGAGCTTGTTTTTAGTGATACTAGTCCTCAAACATTTATCTAATTGAAAAAGGAATTGTTTAAATAGCTGAGGGGGAAGTAATGGGAAGATTGGGAAGATTAAAAGGGAGATATAGCTTGAGAACTTTCTCTTTCATATTTCTTGGCATGTATAATTAAGTAAATTGACTATTGTTGATAGTCTGTTGATGACAGTTGTTGCATCCAAAGTAGATACAAATTGCATAATTGAACAGAAATTCAGATAACTATTTAATGGGTATTTTTTTCTGAATTGCCAGATTTCAGGATGTTCCTTGTAACAAGTTGACCCCTGAAGCATTCAAGTCAATTAAAATGTCACAGTAGGATGAAATAAAATAATACTTATTGCATAACCACTGACACATTTTCACCACCAACACAGTCCTTGTGACATAGAAATTCTTCAATATGGAAACTTTGGTAACTGCCAGAAAGTGTAAGCACATTAGGCACAGTAATTCCTTATGGTCTCCTAAGGCTTTAATTTTGTCCTTACCTCACCCACTACGCACAGAAGTGACATCCTGCCTTTTACCAATTTACCCAGATTTTCCTGAATTTATGTTTTTAGCAACAGTGGAATATATAATTGCTGCTGCTATTTTTTTTATTCAGTTTTCAACTTGCAGTGAACGAGCCTAGGAATTCATAAACTTGAAAGGGTGAATTCTATTTGCTTCCCAGGATGGAGAGTGTGGAAGTGCAGCATAAAAAGGGTGTAAAAAGAGGGGAGGTAAAGTGCCTTGAATCTTCCATTGCATTCAGATATCCATTTTGGAGGCTATTATACTACTGGGCTGCTTTATTTTAACTCTTTTTTTTTTTTTCCCTATAGGCCAAAATATAGAAGATGTTATAATTTTCAGAATAGGTTTTCTAATTACATATACACATATGACTTTTTGGAATTTTTTAATTACTGATCCCTAAAGTCCTTTGTTATAAGTACAGTATTTCTTTGCAAATTTTTATGCGCCACTGGTGCTGCATGTACACTGCATGGAAGCCTGTGGTTTCTATCGTACTTGCAACTGCTTAATAACAGGAACCCATGTTCTGTGAAAAAGATAGTTTGAAAATTCTCCATACTGACTGAGAGACTAAATGTTTACATTGCTGCTCATGCCATCATCTTATATTTGAACAAGCTGCTGAATATTAAAGCTTATGGACAGTCTTTGTATAACAGCTCTGATTTTTTAGGTTGATTTCCTAAGACAAGATTTATGCAATCCCACTTTCCATCTGTTAGTTGTGCTTCTCAGTAACTTCAATCCAATGGCCAATTTAAATCAGTCTTGCAGAGGTCTCAGAAGTACTGTGTGCTTATAACAGACCTTCTTGGGGGCTGGACGGAGCTGTTAAAGCCATTTGCTTGACATGCCAGTGTGTGAGAGTCAAGGCACTCTCTGGGCTCCTCTGGCATCCAAAAGATATCACTCAGCCAGCCCATGAGCACAAGTTTAACTCCAGAGTAGCTGAAAAAAATGCTGACTTTTGTTCAACGAGCAACTGGAGGCAAGGGAAGGGAAGTTTGGGGAGGGGAGGGGAACCAAGGGTACAGAACATGTGGTGTGTAGGGAAAATGAGAGCAAGCTGAAGGTATTGTGGAGGTGTGTGTGGGAATCCAGGCTTCATTACTTCTGCTGTTCACAAAACAACTTGTTTTTCTTCAGCTCATCATTAACGATACATTGCATTTTGCAGTATTTCAGTGGATATAAATGTCTATTTTTTTCTGAATGTTTTGAGGCTGTCGAAAGGATGCTGACAGATTGATGATTTAGAATATTCATGCCTTAAAAATTATTAGCTTGTTAGTTAATAGTATTGGTAGAATATTAGTATCAGAAAAAAATATCATTTTAAAGCTCTGCTAGCAATTCTAGGTTTAAAAGTTAAATTTCACTTTGAGTAGGCTCATTCTGATCAAAGGATGTCAGTAGAAAGACTGGCTCACAGTTGCAATAGTTGTAACTTAGTGTCTTCTCAGTCTGACGAACTCCTCAGTCAAGTGTGTATTATTGTTTCTATGCAATTCAGCACAGTCTTGTAAGTAGCCAGTTCAGCAGCTCAGTTCACTCAGTTCATCAGGGTAGAGTTTCTTTGAAAATCTGTGTGACCCAGACATGCTTGGGCTTTACATTTTTCCCTCTTATTAAGAGTCTTTTGACTGGGGTGTTGGACTAGATGACCTTTAAAGGCCCCTTCCAACCCAAACTATTCTATGATTGTATGATTTTTCTTATTTGTTTAAGCACTGTTCAGTGACTGGTTTTTATTTGAAAGTTTCTGGTGGTTTCTTTTTATGTCACATTCACATATGCTTTATCATTATATGATAATAAAATATGCATATCTTTCTTGCCTTTTAATAAGGTAACAATGTAACAAGTATTTGCAAATCATAGTGTTATTTGAAAGAGTAATCTCTTCAGTATTTGCTTTCTAGAAACTAGTAAATAAATATATATAAGGCATTGGAAAAAATAATGTTTGAACTTTTAAAATACTGCTTTTCAGCAATATTTCCAGTTCATCTTGGAAAGAGAGTCACTTTGGCATGTAAGAAACAGGGTAATGCTTAATTATATAATAGTTTCAATAGCTTATGCTATGGTGGAATGCTAGAAAAGTCATTTTCAAATTAAGCACTTCGATAACTTTCTGCCAAATTCAAAGTAAATTAGTGAGTTCCCAGAACATCATGATATTTTCTGGCTGAATATTTTCTGACATGAAAATTTGATTGGGTTCTATCGCTGTGCTTTCACATGGATCTCCCAGCTTCATTAGAATTTGTATAGACGTAAACAAAGCAACTAGCGTCGTAATGGCAGAAGTCTTTCATTTTAGGGGAAGCTTATGGTGTCTGAACTAAACTACTTGTGAGAATAATTTCCTCCTTAAATTTTAAAAGCAACTTTCTGCATTGATGCTGGTTTGGTGTAAATCCATTATTCCATTCGTGTCATGCACAACACGATATACAACTTAGGTTCAGTTTTATGAATTTAGGAGAGGAGAAATTCTTGTACCTTGGAATTCAAAATACTGTCTTTTTATAGGTCCCTACCATATTAAGATCAACAGTTATGGATTTGATCAGAATTCTTATATTACTGACTTTTTTCATCATGGTAAATCAATTGTCTGGTAAATTTTTTGTACTTAGGAGGAGTTTCTCAGTGACTTCAGAAATCTGCACCCAACTCACCTTAGTATCATGGATTTGAACCTGAAAAAGGTAGTGGGGGATGACTGCTGAATCGCATGAACAGGTTCACCTTTAAAACTCTAGCCGGGATGTAGAAAATGCTGGAGTGCCTTTCTTGGACTATCAGAGCCTTGCAGTCTCAGACAGAGAAGGCAAGCCCGACATAGAAATGCACTTTGAAGTATGCTCTTTGGTTTGATGCGTGAGCTTTCAGTATTGTCAGCACAGGGGAACCAGGCTTTTCAGAGCATTCTTTTTATGAACACTGATTGTGAATCGTAGCAAGAGGGAGGGGAAAAAATGTACCAAACAGAAAAATGTAATTGAAAAATCACATTTTTACGCCAACCTAGGAGAATATAACTGGGAAAAAATATGTATCATTTCAGCAGAGGAGAGGGAAGACCTTTCCACCCTGCCCTAAGTACTCATGTTCTTACTCCCTGCTACCAAGATTCTGTTAATTTGAGTGGACAAGAAAGATTGACTAAAAGTATTTTACCTTCATGCTGTATCTTGTCAGGGCAGTTCTGAAAATGTCTTTGTAAGATGTTGAAGTAGTTCTCTGTAAGGAACAACTTACTGTATGTATTTCATCCATTACATTGCAAACTATTGACTCCGCTTAGCTAACATACTGGTTCTTCTGACTGTGTTCACCACAACGCACTGAGAGTTATTATCCAGGGTTATGCAGCTGGCTCCCTGCTCATTAAACTGAAGTATGTTTCTGCAGTGCCAGGGTGACACCCATCCTCCTAGGTGAGAGAGGCCGTTACAACAGCACATGTGCTGCCTTAATTCCACTCAATTCCTATTCTGAACTCTGAAGTGGGTCTCAAGTGATACATAGTCCTTTCTGCAGAGACAAGTTTTCCAGCTTTCACATTTCACCAGGACTCATTTTGCTGGAGCTTGTTAAATTGTACAAGCCAGTCTTCACCAAAAATTAAACATAATTAATAAAGCTTTTAGGATTGTCAAAAATGCAAGCATTAGAGGTTTCAAACATAGTAAAAATGAGAAATGGGAACTGAGATTTGAAGAAGTGATGAGGCCAAAGAAACCACAACATTTTGTGAGAATCAATAACTTAAATTGATGGAATTGTGGAATGATGGCTTCTGCCAAAAATGCATAAACAAATGCAATGTGTGCCAAAATGCCTCCTGTGGCCTGCTGTTGTGGCTCTACTGATCAGATGCACTTTTGTTTCTGAAATGAGAACAGAATTTGGAGGTATCAACAGCTCAAGTTTTACAAGCACTTTTATAAATGTGATTTTGAGATATGGTTGGCCTTGGTACATGGATTATTACCTCATTTTAAAAACCAAAACAGTTTAAAGGATCAAGGTCTCGGACCTCTCCTCTGTGAAGTATCAGTTGATAAGTCAATGTCCTGAGTATGGGAATTGCACAGCGATGGTACCCAGAGGACAACCTGTAACTCGAGCAGTTTTCAGGACGTGGCCGTAGCCAGAGATGGTTAATATCCCTAGTAGTTTGCGGTAGCTCCTGTGTGCAGCTACAAGCCAAAGTTACTCCTCAGTCACCGGCTCTGGGAGGTCAGCATCTGGCGATCATCGAGCTGCTCATGGCACTTGAAAAATTTCAGTACACCCAGAAGCAGATGTGCTGAGTGTGAGAGTTACAAGCCTTTCACTGCGATTAAATCCCAGTGTTTATTTAATGTAGCAGCCAGTGTAGCAGCATGTAGTGGTGACATTATAGAGTTAAATTAGTAACTTTTCAGTGGAAAGCTGCATTTTTTAAGGAACTATAGCCATCACAGGCTGTTTTTCCAGGGATGTGTAAGTTTTATATATTTTACTTCAAGATCTTAGTGTTATCTGTGAAGATTGGTTCTGTTATTGACGTTCTTGTGCTCAAAAGCACAGAAATTTCCCTCCTTGCAATTAATAAATATAGCAAAATGAACATTATCTCTGTTTTAAATTCAGGGTGTTACTTCTTTTAAATGTGGTTGTTGAAGACAAATTTTTTTCCAACCACTTAAAGCTCTGACAAAATTTACAGCTGTTTCAGAAGTGTTTGGCTGCACCTTCATTTGCAGGAGACTTGTGTGAGCATCCTAGACCAGCAATGGCATGTTGAGCACTTTGACTTGTTCCTTCTGTCTGTAACCCCATTCTCTGTGCTTCACTGCTGCAAGGCTACAAGAAGACAATGTTCCCCATGACTCTGCGTTACATTTAAAAAAGAAAAATAAAAAATCTTGCCCACGCATGGGAACAATCACCTGTGGGCAGATCTTCCAACTTTGTAGCATTTATAGCACCTCTCCAATATGTGAGTGATGCAGAGGATCCATAATACAACAGGTATTTGTATTATGTATCCATAATACAAACGGTTTCAAACCTTTGCTATGTTCCTGACACTCATTGTGAGTTGGGTTAAATGTTTTAACATCTGACTGCAAGAAGAATGGCAGCTTGTTATTTCTGTGACACTGTGAGAACATACTCGTGTTATCTTTCGGTGCAGGAGGAGATAGCATGTGCCCCTAATGTATGTTTCCAAGTTGAGAAGTTTAGTCTGCTGTTAATGTTATCACTGCTGTATCCTGAAATAGAAAACGGCAGGCAGATTGGATTGTGTTAGAGAATGGTAACCATAATAACCAATAACAATCTGCAAATGATAAGCAGCTTTAGTGTTTAAAAATAATGTTTAAATAGCATTCCAATAGTTCCATGGGCATACTTTCAGATTTTATTTTATTATTCATTCATTTTAAGCTTGTTTTTGAGGTTTAAGATGTGACATTTATCTCAAGGAAGTGTTTCATTATTGCATTTTGAATTAGTTGACATTGGTTTATTATATACCTAAATTAAATCTCATAGAATAAAATGTTACTTATCAAGCCTTTTTCAGCTGTACACCATCTGTAAAGGAGAATTACAAACATCCTACACGATGTATGGAATTTTATGGAAGGAGATGGACTTTGACTTTATGGCTAGATGAAAGCCTAATACATTCAGAAAAGAAATACAAAGTCTGCTGCAGATGAACACGGAGCATCTTGATAGTTTGGAATCTGCACCATGTTCTGGGATGCTGCCCAGCATTTCTGCTGATATGAAAATTAAAACAAACAAACAAATAAACAAAACCCCTTTTAACTTGACCCAAAACATGCTATTTTGGGGGGGCTGCTTTAAAAAGAAAGTAAGGTGTCATTCAAAAGAAGTGAAGGAGGAGGTCCAAATTGTATCCTGGCCCCTCCATCCCGCTCTTTCCCTCCCCCCAACATACAGATAGGGGTGTTTAGCAGGAGTCTGGGAAAATCAAACTGAATTACTTACCTGTCATGAGAGTATAGGAGCAGCGTGGTGCTATGATCAAACTGTTAACTCTTCTGGGTTAACTTGTTTTCAGTTTCCCTTGCTGAGACAGTCCTATAATTTTCATAAAACACTTGGATGTTTCTTAGAACACAGAGTCTTACTTCCTGGTTGTTCTTAACTGCCAAGACACTGTGGTTACCACCATATTGCCTTCAGAGACTAACAATGGCAATGAGAAGAATTGGAAAAGACCCGTCCTTTAGAATGCGCTGATATTCAGAGGAACAAGAAGGTCTGGGCTTCAGATCCTTCCTGTAGCTCTTTCAGGGCAATAACACTTCTGGAGATGTAAGCAAGCCACAGTTTATGCTGCTGGAAGTGTGGTGCCCACAGTTATCCTGACCACCACGGCAGAAAATCAATGGGAGAGCTAAAATTCATAGGAAAAACTGAAAAATTACTTGCTAATCATCATTTTCCCATTTAAGTAACACTGTTAAGTAATTATTTAGTGCTTGTGAGGGATAGGATAGTTTGGATGGTAGGTAATTAAAGCAAAATGGCTCTTGCTCTTTGGTCCCATATGTGAAAGGGGACAACTTCTTCAGAGTTTTTTGCCACAGGTAAATGAAAAATGAAAATAGGAGCATTGCCGAAGTTCCCTTAAGAATGAAACACTTGTGTTTACAAGAGACAATTCTTGTTGCTAGCTGTGCAAAAGAGAGTTACAAGCTGTTGACATTCTTCACTGGGATTTGAATTTGAATCTGAATTAGGTAAGAGCGAGTCAATTGCTTTCCATTAGAGTTCCTGAAGCAAAAATTGTTGTTACTGTTGGATGCAAGTTGAAAGATTCTTGTTTATGGAGGAAGGTCTGTTTAGTCTATTAACCTTGACAACCATGTCAGCAGCTTTTTCTGTTTGTTTTCCAAAAGGCACTATGTTGAAATAGTATGATATACAAAGTTATTTATAGTGTAGACAATTCATAGCTATGCTTGAAAGACATGGGTCAGAGTTTAAATACCAGAGTTAAATGCTATCCTCCTAGATAATTTGAAAAGTCATTATGCTTAATCTTTGAAAATCCAAATGGAGAGATGGAATCACTAAAATATCAATGTGAATCAGATTTTTTTGGTATGAATTTGTTACATTTTCACAGAGTGGTTGAGGTAGGAAGGCACCTGTGGAGCTAGTCCAGTCACCTGCTCAGAGCAAGGCCACCTAGAGCCAGTTGCCAAGGTCCATGTTCAGATGGCTTTTGAATATCTCCAAGGACAGAGACTCCACAACCTCCCTGGGCAATCAGTCACCCTCACTGTAAAATAAAAAAACCCAACAAAACAAACCCCATCACCAGCACCAACAAATCCTTATGTTTAAATGGAATTTCCTGTATTTCAGTCTATGCTCATTGCTACTTGCCTTTTCACTGGGAGCCACTGAGAAGAATCTGGCTCTGTCTTCTTTACTCCCTCCCAGCAGGTATTATAAACGTTAATAGATTTTTACGAAAGGAACAAAATTTACAGAAACAATCAGAACAAAGTCCACGCATATTGACACACCTGCATTTGTACCTGCTTGCCTCCGTTAACAGATGTTTAATATTGCTATTGCTGTCCTGGATTCTACAGATAAACAAGGGCTACTCTAAAAGTACTTGTGTGCAGTAGAAAGCTAAAGAAGTGATTTCTTTTATTCTTGTGATTTGCACATCATTTCAGACTGTAGTCTTGACTCTCACAGTCAAGCCTCCAGGTAGTTTGTTCTCCTTTAGTCTGAAGGCTGGTTCTCAAGGCTTAGTCTTCTTCAAGTTGCGTTTGTGTACCTGTGTAGCTCTCTGTCATACATCTTCAAGTACACGTCCTGCTGGAAAGTATCAGTGGAGGAAAGGAGTAATTCCACCCTTAGCTTTGTTTCCACCTTCTTTTTTTTATAAAGCCATTGCTTTGGTTTTGACAGTGTCTGCCTTTATCCCAGTTCCGTTGCTATCCTAAACTTTGTGTCTTGCTGAAGTCTCCACCCTACAGGTTTTTCAGTAGCCCCTATTTGCTTGATCAGCCATCTTGGCCTAGGCATCCCATCTCAACATCTCTGGCCTGGTCCTCACCATTCCCCTCTTCCCTGATTACCTCCTAGCTTTAGGCTAGTCAGGTAGCCAGCTGTCCCTGTGCAGGTCTTTTCAAATCCTATTGTGTTCCTTGCCTACCATGAATGTTTTTCTTGCCTAATCTTAATTTGTGTCTTCTGGCCTGGCTTTTAGCATCTCCTCCCTGTAGGTCATGCAGTCACACTGCTTCCTTCCTTATTCTGCAGTCTGGTTTTCTGCCCTTCCCATTCCCACCACCTCTCCCATCCCATCGCTGCCAGACTCCTTTTTCCAACCTACTTTTCTCTCTCTCCCATTTCCACTTCCGTGCTCACTCTTTCTATGTGGATCACAAGATTCTTGTCTGTACCGCCTCACTACAAGGGTCAGCACCAGCGAGACACTGTCGTCCCTGTGCTGGCCAGTCCCATGCCACACTGAGCCACTGAGGGAAGGAAGCACAGAGAAAACCCCCTGGCTGTCACTTAGCTGGGAGTGGAGCACCGGTCATCCAGAAGTGCTGTGCTAAGTTTAAACACCTTCAACAGGGGTGGCATTTTTGCAGACTTTTAACTCTTGAACCATAAAAGCTATATACAAATTTGCTTTGTGGAGCCCTGAGATAGACTTGGGTACCTGTCATGATGTTTCAATTCAAGAAAGCAATGAGCAATTCAGCTTATTTACCGTTCAAGCTGCCAGACTCTGGCTGCTTGTGCTGTCTGTAGTGAGAATTACTTGTGACATGTAAGTCAGTTATGGTGACAGTCTGAATAATGCCCTAAGTCTCTGTTGAGTATATGTGAACTGCAATCCTCCCTGATTTCATATTCATGCCCAAAGTACAGAAGCTGGTGAAACTATCAAAAAAACCCCCAACCCCCAAACCCCACCATAATTTTTAATACATAGAAAGCAATATGTTTTCCTTATTCTTGATGGTAGGAGCACTTGTGACATTCCTGCTGTTTGGGTTTTTTTTTTCCAAATTTAGTAGAGAGCCATATCCAAGAAGGGAGCAATCAAGTTACGCCACCCAAATTTCAGTTGCTTGTAAGAGCTGTATCAGACAAGTGAAATAATGGGTGATGACACCAGCTTTGCCTAGTATTGACAGGTGTGGTTTCACACTAAAAACGCTGTGCAGTAAACCTTAGGCAATTACATTAAAACTAATAAGTGAATGTAGCCACACTCATTCAGCATCAGTAGTGGCAATCAACTTGGACAAGTCATTATTACGTTCCACTAGCGGTGTCTTATGTCTGTTATTTACCTCCATGCAGGAATGGTGCATGTTTTGTTTACTTTCTGGATGCTATTACTTGTTTGAAACATAATTTGCAATTGATATAACATGAAGTGACCAGTTTGGCTGACAGATTAAACCACTACTATTTTGTAAACATATGATTGGAAGTAAAATTAACGTCTTCTGATTTCTAATTTGCTCTTTCGAAGCGTATATAGCTTGGTTTTAACTCTGCTTGTGAATACATACAAGAACTTAAGAAATCCAGACTCATGAGTCACATCACATACAGTCAACAGAGGACCAAAGGTCTGTTTCAACAGAGAAGGCAGACTGAGAGAAGAATATCCTACTAACTCACACAAAGAAACTGAGGTAGTCAAGACAAGATCTTGAGGAGGAACGGGGAGGACGTTTACAATGTATTTGAACTGCTTCATTCAGTGTTTTTGTTAGGAAAGTGGTCTTGTCCTCTTTCCTCTCTGGAAGAGAAGGAAGTTGAGTAGCACAAACTGGTTTTCAATGTGATATGTGTTCATGGTATCTTGTCATGATATGCTGTGTATATTATATTAACACGATTAGAGATATAAACGGGCAAGCATACACCCACACATTTCCTCCCTCAAACATTACATATTCTGTAATTTTTCCTAGAGCTTATGTATAGTTCTGATTATGGGATACAGTGATAGCAGCAGTATGAACTATAAGAAATTTAGAAGACTGGGCAGAGAGAGGATGGGTTTCCTAGTGCTGTTTTAAAGCCATTTTGATCGGGCTTGTGCTACTGGATGCCAACCGGTGGCCTCTTCCACAGTTGTGAAGGGCAGCCTTTCCCAGAGGGCAATATTTCTGTATGCCTGGCTTACTTCATGCTGTATTCCTAAACCATCTTTAGTGAGATTTATTTTTAAAGCCCCATTTTAATATTAGATTGGGAATGCTGTTGGTGAATTAGTTGACAAAGTCTTGTAGTCTGTAGTGTTTTATCCTGCTCTTTGGCTGCTTTTATGCTTTCTTGCCTGCTCTACCTGAAGTGGAAGTTGGCCGGGAGTGAGGCAGGGCCTCGGGCTCTTCTGTCACGGCGTGGTATCGTCCGCTGGATCCGCTTCCCATGCGGCGGAGGTAACGGGCGTAACTTTTCTGTTACCTTAGTGCCACCCTGTTGAGATGAAGTAGCAGTGTGTTTCGCTAGCAGAGCAGCCTGCGATTATTCAGCGGAAGGGAGCACTGAAGTGAGTGAAACGTAGCAACGGAAAACTATCCTGGACTGATTTTTTTTTTTAAGTAGAGATAGAGAGTGAGGTAGCTCCATGGGTTTCTGCAGAACCCTGAGAGGAGTGAGGGATAAACGTAGACGCGCTCGGGTAACCCAGGTTGCGAACTGCCCGTTTCTGAGCTCCTCCAAGTTAACCTAGCCGCCCTGGCTCCCAGCCGAGCGCCTCGCCCGCCTCCGGCGCTTGCTCGCCCTGCCCCGCGGCGAGGAGCGCGCCCCAGCGCCCGCTCCCACCCCAGAAACGAGACGTCCCCGCGACGTCCCCCCGCCGCCGCCGCCGCCGCCCGGGTCCCTCCCGCCCCGGCCGGCGGGTGGCCGCGCTGCCGCTCGCTTCTTCCCGACCCGGCCTCTCCCCGCCGCCAATCGGGGCGGCGCCAGCGCCCTGTGACGCGGCGCCGGAGCCCGAAGGAGCGCCCGGCCCCGCGCGCCGCTGACAGCCCGGCGCTGCCCGCCGCCGCCCGCCGCCTTCGCTCCCGCCGCCGCTTCTCCCCGTCCGGGCAGTTCCCTCTGCGGAGCAGGCTGCCAGACCGTCGGTTCCTCGGCCCCTTGCAGCGGGAGGATTCGTCTCCGTGCCCGGGAGCGATACTTAAAGAGAGCAGGCTGAGCGTGGGAAACGAGCGCTGGGACTCTATCATCGCAGCTGTGGAGCCTGCCCGCCCGAAACGCAGAAGTTGAAGATGCAGTTGAAGGTCTTGCTTTAGGCGTGTGGGGCGCGCTGGACGTCTCGTGTCAGGCTGCGAAGGTGCAGCTATGTACCTTTTTGGCAGTGAGGATTACGAAGTGGTAAGATGGAAACTTAAGGGTTGGGTTTTGTTTTGGTTTTTTTCTAAATTATTATTTACTTTTAATGTTTCCTGTCTCTGAGTTTGTTGGGCAGCTTTGAATTTCTGTCAGTGCTGTTCTTTCTGTAGTTGAACTTTAGTACTCGCCAATTCAATTGCTTTTAAAAACCCGACGGATTTCTGCAAGTTCTTCAAGTAGTGAGATTCTATTAGCTAGATAAAACTGAATTTACTTTCCTTGTCATGTTTATCACATTGTGGTGGTGTTGAAAATATTCAAATACTGATTATTTTTGAGGCAATTCAGCCCTTGGGTTAAGCAAAACCATGCTTCCAAAATAATTCAGAATTTGTCTCGTACTTTGTAACGTAGATAGACTGCAAGTAGCTTACAGAACTGCCCTCAATTTTATGTTTGTGGGGATATTGCCAAACCATTTCTTTTGTACAGTTCAAAGCATGTCATTGTAGTGTAATGTAGCGTCCATCCAAAGAGCTCGCTTAAAAAAAACAACAAACACACCCACATTAAGATCTGACACTCTTTACTTGAGTATTTGTGTAAAACGACATCTGAAATAAGTCGATGATGTAAGAGAAGACAAGAAGAAAACCACGGACAACTCCACGCTGTTGCGTGGCATTGGTAGCTGACATAAAAGTTTGCAATTTTGCAGCCTGAGGCTCAAGTGCTACATTGTAAGCAAAATGGATGGATTCTTCCACCCACGCAGCACTCGTGACCGAGTAAAGACCTGAGGAGCTTTGGGGAAAAGTAACGAGACCCCAAAATGTGTATGAACTCTACTATAGGACATCAAAATAAATTTCACATGTTAAAAAGTGGCACATTCTTTGCATATAACTGGCAATTGCAAATGTTTTGTTTTGATTATTGAAGTTCCTCTTTGAAGTATGAAAGCGCCTTTTATGGCAGTCTGCGTTCTACAACACATTTCAAGGAATTAATTTAGTTATTTTAGATTTTTTCCTCTTTTTTTAAATTCTAACCAGCTATGTTTTTGAGATGCAGGAAACGTAGAAGAAGTTGTTGAGGAAAATAATTTAAATGCAGCTGTCTGCACATTGAACTCATTTGTGTGTGCGAGTCGCACAAACTTTCACAAACCAAGCAAGGCAACTGAAAAGAACTTAGTTTCTCCAAAGCAGTAAACAACATGGCATTGCAGTAATTATGCTATGGATTGATTACTTGTTTATAAAAATTGACAAGAAAAAGAAAGTTTCCAACTTTAAAGCTTTTAATGGACTGATTTCTTTTTTTAATCCGTTAGATCTTTGTAGATATTTGTAAAGGGTTGCAAATCTCTTTTAATGGATTTTTGCCCAGTCTCTACATTCCATTGTACCCTGTGTAGTTACTTACTGGTTTATACAGAGAGTGGAGCTTTGGGTCTGAAATTTTAAAGTACCTTGAAAATAACCCAGATGACTGAAGAATGGTGTTAGGGTTTTGGACTCTAATGTAATCTCTCAATCTCTTTTCCTGATGTGCTTTCAACTTTTAAAAAGTATTGAAGTATTCTGTGTCATAGAAAATAGTTTAATGTTTAAGACACCTTTCCCAGGCAGGTGGGACATCGCAGTCCAGTCCTTTTCTGCTATATAATTAAGCAAAGTGGAGCAGCATCGATAGAAAAAGTAAGAAGTCCACCATGAATTGTGTGGGTTTGGTTTTTTTTCATTTAATTTTTTGTTTGTTTGTTTGTTTGATATAACAGTTTTATTGTTCATTAAAAGCTAAAATCAATGTAAAAATTCTGTCTATACAGATCTGTAGTCCATGAAGCTGTATGCTCTGCACTGTGGAAAAGGCATTTCTTTTATGTTCTCACACAAACAATTACTTGTGAGTCACTGAAGGACAAAGTGAGTGAAAAGAATGCCAGTGAAGAGTCTCAGAATTTAATTTTAAGTTCACTATTAACTTCAAACAATTTTAAATTAGTTTGAGGCATTCTAGCTATGCATATAAAATTTGATTTTATCCTGGAAAGGAGATTACTGATAAAATGAAACATAGCATGATTAAAACAGCTCTTAGAGGAATTCAATAAAATCCTCTTTAAAAATCCAACCCTTAAATAGACTAATAGAGAAATACACTTTATGTGGTTATTGTGTGCATTTCATATGCACACATATATGTCCACACAAGCACACACACACATTTGCAGAAACATGAGCGTCTGAGGCGATATTCTAACTCAATTAAATTTAATAGCGAAACTCCACAGGCTGTTACAACCAGCTTTTGCATGTGGTGCCCTCTTTTGCTTTCTTTTTGTTCCTGTGTATAAAGAAGCTTGTGTTATTACCTTGCTCTGAGTGCATAATAAGTCTAGATATTTGACAGCACCGATAATCAATTTTTCTATCATCTCCCATAAACCCTAGTAAACAAAGATAATATCGCTTAAGGATCACTTATCAAAAGACAATGCTGGGGCTTATGACCACTTCATATTAAAAAAAAAAAAAAAAAAGTGTCATTTCATGTCATAGTGACAAATGCTGTATTTTTGAAATCATTGATAAAAGCATGTAGCTGTGGTCCTCCCCTGTTTGAATGATTTTTTGCATAAATGTTCTGACTTGGGATTTTGAGTGTCTTTCACATTGCATTTTAGCACTTTAGGCAGATGCTTGTTAACCTTTTAAGAACTAGTAGAATAAAGATATAGTATCTTTTGTGGTCTTTTGAGGCATTTTTTTTATGACATATACCTGGAAATGAAGAGGTGTTTGACTATAGTAAGTGATTTAATTTCATATATACAAGAAACTGTAAAAAGCCGCAGGCCATGCAATCTCATTTGTGGCTAAAACTTGTTTGTGTAGGGATTTTACTGTTTGCTTGCAAAGTAAACCTCTGATAACACAACAGAATTGGAATAGTTAATCAAAAATGAAGCAGAAAGTGGGAGCTCCTTTTCACAGCTACCTGGTAACTCGGACTCTGCATTAACCTCCCAAAGCAAAAGCATCTAAAACTTACTCCCAACAGCCTCTTGAGTTGCTGTGTAAAGGATGATGGAAATCTAGTGTAGTGCTTGCATGTTTGGGAGGCCTGGCTGGCTCTTCTTTGCCCCCAGGCTACGCTTGGCCCAGCAGAGCATTTCCCATAGCTGCAGAGGTGCTGCTCTTGCTCCCTCAGGTGGGCTTCGCCTAGGCTGTGAGCACTGGGCATCTCCAGCCACGTCCCACCACTGCCCCTTTCCAGGGAACCCGGGGTGTAGGCATGTGGGCCACGGCTGACAGCACCGACTCCTCTCTGACCAGGCATGGGACACCTTGGCGTTTCATCTCTCCTCCCTCCTGGCAGTCTTTCCTGGTAGAAATGTTGGGCTCTGTTGTAGTAGGATGATCGGATGCTGTGATGGTAAGTGTAGGATTAATTAGTTATTTTATAGCAGAATAATTCAGATGTAGGTAGTAGTTTTCCTGGTGACTGGTCATTTAAGGAAAATAATTGAATTTCATTCCCTCTATTGCATGCAACTTTCAAACTTTTGTGATCAAGTAGCTGTTTTTAACTTTCTTAAGAAGCTCAAAACTCAGCTCTTTTGCTATTCATAGATTTGTCTCTTTGAAAATATCCTTACAAAGAACGGAAAACCTCTTTACAACTCCAGTGAATTGTTTGTGATGTCCAGTTTTGGTTGCCTTGGAAATCCAGCATTTGTCACTTGTGTTCTCCAGGCAAAAGTTTTGAAGTTGTCTATTTAAATTAAATCTTCACTTCCCTTGAGTTTGCCTATGTCCTCTTGCAGAATGGAGCACTTCTTTTGGAATATTAAGTATGATGTTGATAGATGCCAGTTATCCTCATGGCTTCTGCAGGGTAGCATTATCATCTAAAAAGTATGAAAATCTGTCTGCTAAATTTGTAAAGGAGTGGAAGATCTTGAAGAAGTCAAATGACATTCAGGTTTGAGAAGAGTTACTTTTTGAGTCCTATTTGTGAATCAGACAAACACCGATTCTATGTGCAACAGGCATACTTCTGATAAGGCTAATTTTGCTCTGTGTAGGGAAAACCCCACCTATTTTAGAAATACACTATTGTAAGTCCTAGAAATCAGTAGGGAGAACACACTGATATGTTTTCAGTGTTTACTCTGAGTCATTGCTACTTACCTTATTTCAGAAACTGAGCAAAGGGAGGAAAGATAATAAGGGTGGTGTTTAAAATTGGAGGGAGTCATGTGTAACTGTTTAGAAACAGTATTTTTTATCATACTGTCGATTAACACAGGAACACGTCTAAAAATCGTAAATCAGGATTGCTTCTTTGGGAACCTCTCACTTGAATTGCAAGTTTCTTATTGCAAGTACAGTTCTGCAAATTATCTGTGGTGGAACGCTGTAAAGGTTTAACCCTAAGATTTTGGAATGACTTTTTCTTGTTCACCTTAGTTCAACCTAAGGCAACAACATCTAATGCTATGTTCAGATGAGTAAATTGTATGGCACATGTGAGTGTATCTTAAAGTACAGACTTGAAATGTAGGAAAATTAAATTCAGCCTCTGAGGTTTACTTCAGAGCCATGAGTCCATCTGTATTGGGTTTGCATGGCAAGGTTTTGGTAGCAGGGGGGCTACAGGGGCGGCTTCTGTGAGAAGCTGCTAGAAGCTTCCCATGTCCAATACAGCCAACGCCAGCCGGCTCCAAGACGGACCCGCCGCTGGCCAAGGCCGAGCCCATCAGTGATGGTGGTAGTGCCTCCTCTGGGATAACATATTTAAGAAGGGGGGAAAAAACTGCACAACAGAAACTGCAGCCAGTAGAGAGGAATAAGAATATGTAAGAGAAAAAGCCCTGCAGACCGCAAGGTTAGTGAAGGAGGGGAAGGAGGTGCTCCAGGTGCCGGAGCAGAGATTCCCCTGCAGCCCGTGGTGGGGAAGACCATGGTGAGGCAGGCTGTCCCCCTGCAGCCCAGGGAGGTCCGCGGTGGAGCAGATATCCACACTGCAGACCGGGGAGGACCCCATGCCGGAGCAGGTGGATGCCCGAAGGAGGCTGTGACCCCGTGGAGAGCCTGCGCTGGAGCAGGCTCCTGGCAGGACCTGTGGCCCTGTGGAGAGAGGAGCCCACGCTGGAGCAGGTTTGCTGGCAGGACTTGTGATGACCCTGCAGGGGACCCACGCTGGAGCAGTGTGTGCCTGAGGGACTGCACCCTGTGGAAGGGACCCACGCTGGAGGAGTTCATGAAGAACTGCAGCCCATGGGAAGGACTCACGTTGGAGAAGTTCATGGAGGACTGTGTCCTGTGGGAGGGACCCCACGCTGGAGCAGGGGAAGAGTGTGATGAGTCCTGCCCCTGAGGAGGAAGGAGCGGCAGAGACAACGTGTGATGAACTGACCGCAACCCCCATTCCCCTTCCGCCTGTGCCACTGGCGGGGAGGAGGTAGAGAAAACCAGGAGTAAAGTTGAGCCTGGGAAGAAGGGAGGGGTGGGGGAAGGTGTTTTTAAGATTTGGTTTTATTTCTTATTACCCTACTCTGATTTGATTGGTAATAAATGGAACTAATTTCCCTGAGTCAAGTCTGTTTTGCCCATGACAGTAACTGGTGAGTGATCTCCCTGTCCTTATCTCGACCCACAAGCCTTTTGTTATATTTTCTGTCCCCTGTCCAGCTGAGGAGGGGAGAGATAGAGTGGCTTTGGTGGGCACCTGGCATCCAGCCAGGGTCAGCCCACCAAACCATCCTTGGACAAATCACTTGACATTTTGATTCTTTGCCTTTAAATCTTGAGTGATATTTGGTTTGTTTCTGGTAAGGACAGATGTTTAACATTTTAAAGGTCATAAATTGCTTTAAAAATACCTGCTTTACACATAACAAATGCTAGTATTTGATTAATTTTCTACTGCGAATGTTGTACACATGTACTAGGAATGGAGTTATTCATGCCTGAAACTGGGTGTTTAGCAAGAAGAGCTCTATGTGAAAGATGGATGTACTCAAATCCAGAGCTGGATGTAGGTTTGTGAAACAGTCATCCTTAGCAAGCCTTTGCCTGTGGATTCTCTGCAGCAGCCAAAGTGTGGAAACAATACAGTTTTTCTTTCCTAAATTGGAAAAATGAGGGTCATTCTGTATGGCATCATTCCCCATGAGTGGCTCAGAGATGTCTCAGCTATGTTTTAAGCACTGCATATGAGTTTTGGGATTCCCCCAAGGGAAGCCTGGGAGAGCCACTGGCTACCATTGTGTAGCAGAATGCCTCCTGAAGCCGTTTCAGTTTCAGATAGGGAAATACTAGAGAGGAAAACCTTAATAAACCCATGCAGAGAGAGGTATTGGTCATTTCTGTGTTACTCCAAAGACACCCAGTGTGCTTTCCAGTTAGTGATTTGTGCAATTGTAGTGACCATACTTTTTTCCCCAGAGAAAAACTGATGTTTACTCTAACCTCCTGTAATGTATGCAAAATAGATTCTTTAATAACGATATTACTGTCTGACCTTCAGATAGCTTTCTTTTCTTTCTCTCCTTTCTTTAATTTGAATTTCACTGACTGAGGATGGAGCCTTTTTGATTATTGACAGTATATTGAAGGTATTTATACTATGTCTGGCCTTCCCCTACCTCTGTCCCCAAGATTCAACACATAAACAGGCAAGAAAAAGGTGGCGAGCTTTGTGGAAGCCATAGGTGGAGGCACTGAGCTGTAAGTCCTGTTACGTACATGACTCTATGAACAGTAGGTCAGCTGTCCCTCACACAGAACGCAGCATACCTGCTTTATAATGTAGTGTCCTGGGGTATGCGGTGCTCTCAGAGATTAAAGACAGGGTTCCCTCCTCAGGAGTTACCTTTTAGAAATAGGTATTTCTGACAGAAAACATGAGGCAAAGCAACGACTGCGATTAACCTGGATCCTTTTGTACTGGTTTAGTGCCAAGTGGTGCCTGAAGGCAATAGAGGAAAGGAATGAGCATACCTGTTACTGTGGAAGAGGATCGCAGTTAGCGCACCACGTTTGAGAAGCAGGTTTGTACCTGAGGGACTCATGGGAGGGAGCCCTGTGAAGTGAGCAAAGGTCATACTGTTTCTGGCATTTAGAAACCAACCACACTGACAAGCTCCGGGTGATGAAGTAGGAAGGGCGAAGTTTACTTCTGTTTACAGAGTAGAGGGGAAAAGATGTGGAGTGTGGAAATTGGCCTGGGTTGGCAGGACCAGTGCAGTTCACCTCACAAATGTGAAGACAAAATAATGAAACCAAAGTATTTACAAAGGGTGTGCACAGATGGTATGGGTGAGCAGCCTTGTGAACACTTTTCACAGAATCACAGAATGGCTGAGGTAAGAAGACACCTCTGTAGGTCATCTGGTCCAACCCCCCTGCTCAGGCAGGGCCCCTACAGCCCGTTGCCCAGGACTGTGTCCAGGTGGCTTTTGAGTAGCTCCAAGGGTGGAGACTCCACAGCCTCCCTAGGCAGCCTGTGCTGGTGTTCCTTCTCTCTTATCGTAAAAAAGTGTTTCCTGATGTTCAGAGGGAACCTCCTGTGTTTCTGTTTGTGCCCATTGCCTCTGGTCCTGTCACTGGGCACCACTGAGACGAGCCTGGCTCCGTCCTCTTTGCACCCTCCCTTCAGGTATTTATATACCTTAAAAACATCCCCGCCTGAGCCTTTTCTTCTCCAAGCTGAACAGTCCCAGCTCTCTCAGACTTTCCTCATGTAAGAGATGCTCCAGTCCCTTCATCATCTTTGTGGCCTTTCATTGGGCTTTCTCGTGTATGTCCATGTCTCTCTTGTACTGAGGAGCCTGGAACTGGGCACGCTACTCCAGGTGAGGCCTCACCAGTGCTGAGTGTTTTGTTTGTGTGTTTTTATTGTATCTCCCTCCTTCACTTCTCACCTTCATCTTCCAGCTTGTAGTAAGTGCTGGTGGAAAAAAATAAAGCGTGGAGATGAGTGGAGAGACCCATCTCTGCATGCCCTCCACCAGACTGCTTGAGGTAGGTCTGCACCTCTCAGCTACTTCTCCATTTGTGAGACAGCAGCGGGAAGGAGGGAAGGAAATCTCGCTCAGGATCTGGGAATAGTTGGTTTCTGATTGTGTCGATAGCACCAAGTCCTGATAAAATCTTTAAATTGCTTGGTCTTGTTTCATTTTTTTTTCCATTTGAAGGAAACAAATATAATAATGCTACCTACTTCCTGGCAAAGGAAACCTCTCGTGCTGGACACTTTACCTTACTGAAGTGAACCAGCATGAACTTCTAAAAAAATAACTTCATGATCAGGAATACTTGAGTTTTTCTTTTCTGTACTGTCATCTGCTGTACAAGTCTTAATATAAAAAATATGGCTATTTTTCAGTGAGGAACTTGAATGGAGCCTAACATAGCCATAAGAAGTGTTAACGGTAGGGGCAGTAATCTAGCTATCGCAGCACAGAGCTAACATCAAGCTAATTTATTGTGCTTCTCTGATTTACATAGCTGCAACATACTTAATTATCTTGGATTCCTCTGCATGCACGCGCGCGCGCGTGTGTGTGTGTGTGTGTATGTATGTTTCCAGGCTTTTGGGAATTACAACTTGCTCCCTGTTAATGCCATATATATTCATACTTCTTATTTAATTAGATGTCAGGAAAACTATGTAGCTGGAGAAGTCTTGTGGGTAAAAGATACTAATGGCATGCCTGGTTTAAGTCATCAATTTGTAACTCTCAGGATGGTGCCCTACACGGAAAAGTTGTAGCTATTTAGAAGAAGGTAGCTTGAATGTCTCTAGTTAAAGAAGTGGGACTTGTACATGCTGTGCATGAAATATGGTACAAGAAAATTCCATATCTTGCAGGGGCCCCAATGTGGTGCCTCTAACAATAGAGTTATTTTAAAGTCTGTTTTCCAGTTAAGTGTTTGTGACATGCATTTTGATGTCTATGTTGTTTAGTCTGTGGATGGATGTAAGTTAGCAGAAGGGGTACACACGCAAGATGTTTTATGTGAAAAATTGAAATCGTGACTCCTCTGCAGCACATATGGAAAGCTAAAGTCAAAAAGGCATGTTCGCGCTGTCTGCCATACGTGCCTGCCTGCCTGCCTGGTGCGGCAGACTGCCTGTTTTAGACGCTCTATCCTGGGTAGCACAGCTACTTTTCTCCCATCAACGGTATATGAGGTGGTGGCTGGCAGTCTAGATAGCTCATTGCTCTCTTGACCTTTCAACATTATCATAGTTACGACAGCTCAATTAAGCACTCCTAGCAGGCAGGCTGGATGTAGTCCAATGTCATTTTGATAGGAACCTTCCACACAGGAAAACCAAGGGGCAAAAATGCTGTTTCAGATTATTTGATCTGAAACTTCTTTGATAATCTCTTCCAGGCACAATTCCTTTTTTTCTTTTTTTTCCCCTCTTCTTTTATAGTTGAGATTGTGTGTTTATGTCTGTTTGGGAATACATTTTTGTTTTCCAGTTGGTTATAATAAGTAGGTCTGATGAACAAGTTCAGAAACAGCTGATCAGACTAAACCTGTTATTTATCTTTATTCAGTATTGGCTGTCAGGAAGTCTATCACAGAAAAAAATCCATCTACTTCTTTACCAAAACCGTGGGCATCAGTCTTCATGAAGACATGTCTTCAGGTCTGGGCAACTGGACTGAGTAAATGAAGTGCTGTTTGTTTACTTATAATACATGTTACTTTCCATATAACAACTTTAGCTGATGAATAAGAATTACAAAATGCTGGGGATAGTTAGCTCATCTTCCATACGAGTCATTAATTCTTTTTTCAGCAAAACCTTTATTTACATAGAAACAGGTAATGACAGCCATGACAAGCTTGTTTATTATTTTATGCATCTCTGACCAGACTGATGTTTGAGATTTCTGCAGGGAGAAAATTTAGTGAAACTTGGGTGTTATGATTGCTGCAACTACAGGCCTATAGAAACCAGCAATTTTAAAAGCTTTTCTCTGAGAAATGAAAGAATGAAATCCCTGAGAAATTCTCCTGTGCACATTTCATTGTACGTTGTCATTTACAACACAACGTGAATCTACACGTTTTAATTTAGCAATGCATAGGACTTTTTGGCATTTAAAATGCTAGAATAACATACTGTATTTTATGATGTACAATATAGTTTCAGTCTTCTGTTAGATCTTACAAGTCAAATGGAGTTAATAAGCACTGGTTTTAATATGTTTTTCACTTTTTTTTAAGGCAGTTTCTGTGTTTTGTTCCAAATATCTTGGCAGATTTTCTTATTAAAAAGAAATTATTTAAATCAAATTATTTGTCTGTTGGTACAAGCAAAGCAATGTTGGTGCAGAAATCCAAAATGAGAGTGCTCCCTACTCAGTTGAGCTCTTAAGTCTAAGGGCGGGTAGATCATTACAAGAATTTTAAGCAGAGGGAACAATAGTAGGCCAGTTTATAGGAGTACGGCTGATATATGCATAGCTATTATTGGAGTATTATAATATAAGAATATAATTGTATTGCAAAGCTATTCCTTTAAGGAACAACTAAATATGATAGGAAAAAGGTCTCTGCTTGTCTTTCTTTTTATAAAGTGTATTTGCCTGAAAGTAAATGAGATACTTAATTTTTTCTTCACTGGAAGTAATTAAGGTTTTTTGATGTGCAGAAATGGGCTTTACTAAAATTGACTTTGAGCTGAATTTGATAGCGTTGTATTTGTCTACTTATGGAAGCAGCTCAGCAGGCTAATTTTTGAGGTGAAATGTCATATAACTTCTTAGTTTATTATCTTAAGATGTTAGATTACTCTTAGAATTTCCTTACATTTTTCTGGTGTAGGAGATTAACAAGTAAAATTCTCTATAAAGTTGAAAAATTTTGATCCATGGAGATTTTCAAAACTCAACTGGACAAGACCCTGAGCGAGCTAGTCTGGCTTTGAATCTGGCACTGCATTGAGCAGGAGGTTGGACTAGATGTCTTGGCCTCCAGATGTCTCCTCCCCAACCTATTTTTTTCTGTGATTCTATTCAGAGAATACAGGCTATGTAGAAATCTTACTGGCACCAAAGCAGGAATTCCCATGTTTTATGTTATAAATCAAAACTCGTTCTTAGAAGTTTTCATCTTGTCCATCAGTTGCCCATGACTTCGTTCCGATTGCTGAAGGATGCCATATATAATTCTGAAATTTTAGGCCTCTAATCTGTAATTCACTGCGATTCTTTTGCCATCATCTGCATTCCATATAAATATAGTGATATATCTATAAAGTAAAATCTGAAGGACAGGGGCATTAGATTGTTGCTCAAACATAGTCAATTTTTCATACACATCATATTGTGGTTTACCCCGTATATTTAAGAAAGTTGTGTTCTGTTTCCCTTAATTATCCTGTGGTCTTTCTAAGATGGAATTATTCATATTGTTTGCTGTAATTCTGTTATTTGTTATGTGGACATCCTAGCAAGAACATGGGTGGCCTTCAGAGATGCTTAAGCAAAATCATAAGGTTCATTGTACAAGAGTCTAGCACCATATGTGAAATTTTGCTTTTGCTGATTGGCATTTCACTAGAACTTAACAGCAAGAAAATGCTTTTTTTTTTTTTTTTTTAATAATCACCACATACACCTATTTGCTGATATCAGCTAATAACTTAAACTGCTTTGCCTTCTGAGTATGAGTTTTCCCATGCATACATGAATGTGATTCCCCCCCAGTAACAGATTTGTAAGGAAAAATGAATAATTCTGTTCAGCCGTACCTTGTTAGTACAAAATAATGTTCTGATCAGTTTGGATCCAGAGGTTCGCTGGAATTTGCAGGCAAGAACATCTGGGAAATGGTCTGGATGGGACTGTCCTTAGTGTGTTGAGGGAGAAAATACAATCCAACTGATACCATTGCCTCTAACCGTTGTTGCCTGGTCAGCACAGGAATAAAATCTGAGATCTTTCTGTAATCAAATGCCTCCCAGTAAAATGCATATCTTTAAAAAAACCCCAAACACCTCAAGTTGTGCTGTTTCTTTTGGGGCTATTTTAAATAAACCTGGACATCTGTGTCTGTAAGTCTGGTGGGAGAGATTAGTCCTGCCAGTTACACAACATGTTTTGTGGATCAGCTTGCTTTGTGACAATTGACAGTGTTGTCCCTGCACTTCTGTGGTAGATTTTATGATGTGAATGAAATGCTATTCAATTTAAATAAGGTGTATTTTAGCAAAATCAAAGAGGAAACAAGAAGGAACTGCTATTGAGATCATAGGCTATGATGATTTTGAAAATGAACAAGACATAAAAATACTGAAGCCTTTTCAAATCATAAAAAAGATCCATGCCTTGTAGACAACTAACAAAACACGAGAGGTTATAAAAGAGCACATTTGTGTTACTGTGCCAACTTCAGCAACAAACATTTCCTTTTCTTCTGCATGAGGAAAGAAACAATAAGCCATCTTTTTTGTTTTACCCTTTGTAAAGTCAAAAACTTTGAACAGGAAGGGACATGCTAACTGCATGAATTACTGCTGATTATAGATAGAATAATTATTACAGAAGGAGTGATGGAAGGAGAGCAGTGCAAATCTAGAGTGAAATTCTGCTTTCCTTAAAAAAGTTTACAATATTTTTGTAACAAGTGTTTCAGCCTAATTGAAATCAGTTAAGGATAAATGTAAAATAAATTAAAAAAAAAATAATTAAGATACTAAATTCCCTGTTTTCCAAAATAGAGATGAACTGGAGTACTATCGAAAGCCAGTAGGAGTCAGACTTCTTAAAGCATGAAAAGCCTGTCTTGCATTTAGTGTTGGCTTCTGACTCTAACCTGGCCAGGGAAGCCGGCATTGTGTCTCTGGAGAATCTTTGAGAGGGTTTGAGTACAAACGTATTTGAGTTGTGGTATAGCAGCATGTATACAATCTACATGACTACTGAGTGGGCAATAGGCGTGACCTGGAAAAGATTATGCATCTTGGGTTTCTCTCTCATTTTATAGTTCTTATCTGTCCATGAATACTTTGGGGACTGACTTCATGTAAAGCAAGGTGAACACAAAGAGACTGTTGAATGCTTGTAAGCAGAAAAACTAGTTATGTAATTAGCTTTCTGCTTATATGCTTCAATTTGAAAGCCTAACCCCCCTGGATATTTATTGGCGGTAATGGAAAACTGCATACAGTACAAAGATGGAAGTGGTTAGATGTTATAAAAATGTATATTGTTTAAAAAAAGGCAGATACTAGCTTAATAACTCCTTGTAGTGCCAGGCATATAAGCACAAGTAACATTGAGGTAATTTTTTTGTTTGACAGTATTTTTATACAATATTTTTCATCCTAGAAAAGATATCTTTCTGCCTTTGTAACAAATCAAATTTTGTGATCTCTGCTGCTAAACTGGACAGTGGCAAGAACTAGTAAATGTTCAGAAATGCTCATTGGCCTGCCATCCATCTCTTACATTCTCGAAATCTTTCTCTTGTATTTCTCCTCTCAAAGCCTTGTCCTTCTTTGCTGCCATGTCATAGGTGCTCCTTTTCTGTGTGGTATGGATGATGCCCATCATCCACCTACCTGCTTTCTGCTCGCTCCTTGTTCACTCTCTTCCTAATTATCTTTAGGACTCTCATCCAAACAATAACTGCCTTACTAATTAGCACAGCAGAGCAGCAATCTCAGTGACATCTTTGTAATACTCCTGTCCCCTCAGCAGAAGTCCAATGGTGACAGCAGCAGTGGTATAGTTGATAAGTTTGGGTGGTAATTCCTTAAGCAGAAATTGATTCCCTCATAAATTGGAGGAAATACGGCTTTTAACTGAGCATAACCGGATGAGTTTAAGGAGAGAATTAATACTATTTCCAAACAATGGAGCAGAGAGGAAAAAGCAGGCTTTAGCCAGTGCAGTTCCTGAAGAAAACAAATTGTCAGGGACAACATGGGTTCATTTTTATTTCTTCGGTGAGAGTTAGCACAACATGTTTTGAGACTTTAAGGCTTGCAGAACTGGAGTTTCCATTCTTGTGTCTTTCATTGCTGCAGGTGCTGGAGACTCTCTTGTGACCAGAAACTTGCTAGGGATGTGTTGGAAGGAATCTCTTTATCTGAGGGGTTTTACAAAGTTGATTGATCCTGGTAGCATATTAATAATGTTGCTTTACAGCAATGTGAGGCATTGCTTCTCTTAACATTTTTGAATGAGTTGACTATTGTATAGCACATCTATAAATACAGGTTTGCCTAAGGTGTATATTGGCTTTTTTTTTGACGAGAATTCTGTTATATTTCCAAAGAGGCAGATTCTTTTGAAATCCTGAACTCCTGAGTCCTGTATGAACAGGAGCACAAGCACTATACCCAGGGAGGTGATCACCCCCCTCTGCACATCACTCGTTCGAACATACCTGCTTTACTGTGACCAGTTTTGGTGCCCCAACAGAATAAAGACATGGATAAATCAGAGGGGGTTCAGTGGAGGGCTCCCAGGTTGGTTGGGGCTGGATCACTTGGCCTGGAGGGACAGGCTGAGGAACCGGGGCTTGTTCAGCCTGGAGACGAGATGGCTTCGGAGGGAAACCAAGGGCCCCCCGGCATCTACAAGGAGCTTATTAAAAGCATGGAGCCAGGCTCTTCAGAGGTGCATGGTGGGAGGGCAAGAGACAAACACTGGAAATTGAAAGAAGAGAGGTTCAGGCTGGATATAAGAGCAAACATCTTCACCATGAGGATAGTCTGTCAATGGGACGGGTTTTCCCAGAGAGCTTGTGCAGTCTCTGTCTTTGCAGGTTTTCAAGGCCCAACTGGATAAAGGCCTGAACAAGCTGGTCTGCTCTCACAGCTTGAGCAGGAGGTTGGACCAGAGATCTCCTGAGCCCCCTTTCTGCCTTGTGGTCCTGAGAACAAGATGTTGTCATAGCTCTGACACGAGAGGCATTCTTTTTTCAGATTTTGGATTTATCAGCAAATAAGCATGTACTTTGTGTCAATAGATAAAAGATATGTCAAAAGATAACCAGTGGTCCAAAATTTGGTGCTTCTTCTAGAGGAGGAAATGGCTTAGCAAGAGATATCACATAACGTGTTTTCCTGACCCAGACAAAGTCTGTTCTGAATCAGAAAGAAGTCTGTTCCTGATGTTTCTTTTATGTCTGAAAACCAGAAAATGTTTGGTCTTCTAAGTCACAATAATTTTAAAAACCTAAGTTCACTTATTATCCTGGAAAGTGGCCATTGTACTCTACTAAGCTTTGAAGGTTCCAGAACACAAAACATATTCCAACATTGAGATAGGAAAGATCACAAGACCATGTGCTGCTTTTATGATTTCCTTTAATTTTTCTATTGCAATTCATTTATATTTTATTTTCCTTCAGGTTAGCATCTAATCATTGTCACCATCTTCAGTAGCAGGCACATTTCTGTTTCCAGGTTGTCTAAAACATATACTTCTCTTTTAACTCTCCCATCTTTATTTAAGTGATCGTATCTCAGTAGTGCTAATATAAATCCATATTACAAGATGTGTTTTAGCTTTAAGAAAATATTCTTAGATTTATTCATTATTAGAGATTATATACTATCAGATAGTTTCCTACAACCTTTTGTTAATTTGTTTTTTGTAAACGAGTGTTGTGTACACTCTTCGCATTCTTATGTTCGCTTGCAGATCAAAAACAGAGGCAGTAACCTACAGAGACTTCAGTCTCGCTTCTTAGAAAAGAGATGGCGATAGTGCTCTAAAAGTGCATTAGGAAGGACTCATGAGTCAGAATCACAAACTCCATCTTGCTCTCCCTCTTTCAAAAGGCAGTTGGTGGAGCTGTACAACAGTGGCAGCCACGTGGATTGGGATGGGAGAATCAGGCATGCAGTGCTTGCTTTAGCTTCTCTCCCTTGGATGAGTATCACACACCGCACCCTTGATACCCTCACCCGCTCTGTGTGGATGCACTAGGTTTGGTATCTTTTACAGTCAAATGTAAAAGAGCCAATGGATGTGAACAGCTGACATAGTGAAATCTATAACATTAACTGGTGTATTTTGGTTTTAGAACAAAAACTGTGAAGATATATGCTGGAGAGAGAGAATTTTCCAAGATTGTTTTTTTGATATGTGGTAGACAAGAGGGACAAAAGGCCTTTCCAGAGACTTTTCCATCGATGAGAAAGTATTACACACTGTTGTGTTCTCGAAATCAGATGAGAATGAATGTAATATCTGCATGGTGTAAGGAGCCTCATCCTCTTGGGAAAATTGCAAGTAGTTTGCTTTGGTTTATGCTAGACCTGGAGGATAGGTAATGCGTATAAAGAAACAGACCTGATGTTTTTCAAGCAGCGTATGTGAGGATGAAGGCTGGAACAAAGGACTAATGCCTGAAACCAAAAGGACTCGTGGCTTCTGACACACTTGGAAACTGAGCTTAGATTTAGCCCACTGATGAGGATATATGTATTTTATGTAGCATTTTTATCCTGAAGTAAATGGTGCCATGCAGTGTGAAAGCTGCTCACTTGGTGTTTCTGGCAGTATCAGAGAAAACAAGGTTGCAGATGCTTAAAGGTTGATCGTGCCTGCCAGAGATACCTGGGCCAAGTCACAAATGAACTGCTGTTTTACAAGCTTCAGATTTCAGTGAGCATGGGTTAGGGTTAATTAATTAATTCCTTAGTCTTCACTGTGTGCAATTTAACAAAGGTGTTGATAAGAAAACCTCTCCTAATATAAGCAGTGAGCAAATTGCAGTGTTTTATGTCATGACAGTCATTGATTGCTGTTAACAAAAGATCATGACTAGGAAATCAAGATTTCAGTAGTAGATAATGGGCTGGAAAATAAACTTATCAGAGGTTGAAAAATATTGTAGACAACTACTGTATGACAGCGGTTTCTTCAGAGTACATGCTTGCCAAACTAACTCATGAAGATATATGGAAAAAAGATAATTATTTAAACAGATGGATACTGTATTTACAGTATGGAAATGAAAGGTAGCAAGCAAAAATATGTATTAAAGTGGTTGTTACATTTGAGATAGTAAAATAGGGAAGACGTCACTGTATATACTTAACCTCAACACTTTTAACAAGTTAAAAAGCAAACAAGCAAACTAACCCCCAAACCTTCCATTTGTTATCTGGAGTAGATTAAAAATGTTACATTTGAATACCAAGTAGGGGTTGTACATATAGAAATAATCCGATAAAATGCAAAGAAAATATTTTTTTTCCTTCAAAATTCGCCATTGCTAACAGAATTTCATGCTAAATTTTCAAGGAAGTTATTTTTAAGTATGCAGAAAATCTTAATGACTTGAACCAAAATCCCAGATAAAAATATACTGAAGATCTGGAACAGAGAATCTAAATTGGCACTTTTAACTGAGCTGAGACAAATTGAGATGATGGTTGCCATGCTTTCCTTCAAATTCTTTCCTTTTCTAGTTGCCTTTCTGTTTCCTTGTTGTCATCCCAGATGTGTTTTCCATTTTTCCTCTTTTTCAATGAGCCCTTGTAATTTTGTGGCTGACCCAATCTTTGTCTTTCTCTCTGTGCTCTTGTATCGACACATAGCATTTTATATTTTAAATCTTTTTTCTGAGTTGTCTTTCTGCAATTTAAAATCCTTCCTTTGTGATATCAACTGTTGATTAACTAATACAGCCAAAAGTTATATTTTCATTTTTCCCTCAAACTCTTCAATTTTTCACCTGCTTATGTCTCAGTAAACACCACCACAGTTCAGCTTGTTGTTATTAATAATCTTGGTTTACCTTTGCTTAAGGGCTTAGGCATATAACCAAGTTACCAGAGCTTTAAAAAGTTATCATGAGTCAACCAACTTGTGTTAATATCCATGTGTGTGCTGACAGTCTGAGACAAAAGTGAGATGATTCAGGTTCATGCAGCTTGCAATCATTTCCTTGGGTGTATTTTTCTTCCTTCGACACTAGTCTCTGAGTTGTTCCACTGGCAACATCTTAGCTCTGTCATTGCTCTGACTTTTCCTTACAGCTCAAAATCATCAATAATTTAATCCCATCCTCTAGATCCAATTAATTGCCTTGAAAAATCAAATCCCATTTTTTTCTTTAGTTTGGGGGATTTTTTTTTTAAGTTCTCAATTATGTGATTATATTGTTGATAAAGCATATTTTGATAAGCTAGGAGACCTCCTTATATTCCTATCATTGCCCTCTTCCTCAGAAGCACTTTCTCTTGTTTCATAAGTGTGAGAATCTGTCAGAATATACAGAGCTACCAGATTATCCTCCTTCAGAGGTTTTCACAGAACTAATCCCTGCCATAATACATATAGAAAACTTAGTTAAACAACAACCCACCATGGTTATGCAAGAGATGAGTCATAATGCTGGTATCGAATATTTAAAAACGCTTTATTTTCTATTGCATTGCTACCTTGATCCCTTTTTTATTCCTTTTTTTCCTCCTCATATTCTCTCATCCTTTAGATTGCAAGTTCATTTAGGCAGGGTTTTTCATTCACTTTGTGACTCTACAGTGCCTGGTACAATAGGGTCTCAAGCAGTTTTCCCTTTTAGATAGTTTTTACAAAAAATGGTAAACTATAACACACCAGAGCATCCCACAGATTTGGGGAAAGCTTAGCTCTGACTGAGGGGTCTGTCTGTCTGTTTGCTAACCAGGCTGAGCTCTGCAGCAGCCCTTTTGGAAACAATTTGCATATTGCCAAAGTTTTTCTGCAGAGTTGCCATGAAAAGGCTATAATTCCTCTAAAAGTACCTACTCATGCTACTTTCCCTTAGCAAAAGAGGAAAGCAAAATTTAGGCTAATGTGAAATGTGAGTGCAAATGTGTGGAGTTTTTTGGTGTGGGGGGTTATTTTGTTCTTTGTTGTTTTGTTTTTCCCTGGTAAAGTACCTGGTACAACTGTTTACCTGGTTCATGAGTCCCAAAATCTAGGCTTCTGCAAACCTAAGAGCTATTTTAAAAACCTGTGCTTTCATCCAGCTGTCGATTGGATTAGCGCCTTGGAAACCTGTTAATGTTGAGCTGGGTGCTGAGATCAAGCTTGCCAAAGTCATGTTAAGGGTAAAGAGAAGACTGGTTTCCTATATAATCTCCTTTTTAATCACATTGCCACCCTAAAGCTTCCAGCTGTTCTAAAATTTCGCTCCTCCTCTTATTTGAACATCCCCCATGGCATGCCATAGCAATGCCCAATTAGCTCTAAACAACAACAAAATTCTAATCAAGATTGGTTTTGTTTTTTAAAAGCAAACATAGCAGAGAATTTCAGCGACTACTGTAGGAACTGGTAGCCCTCCTTGTATAGTAATTGTGGGAGAGCACAGTTTTACAGCATTTAAGTGTAAATGTGTTTGTAGTGGGCAAATGGCCAAGTGCTGCAGGGCCCATGACAAGGACCAGAGAGTACATCAGGGCTAGACTTGGCAGTTGCCGCGCTGTGAAGTGTCCATGACCCTTACACAAAGAGTCAACAATTCCTGCTTGATATCCCCTTAATGAACACATGATCTCTTTCCTTTTTCCTGTGTTAAAATGTAGCTCTTCACTTTGTCATGCACACCTAATGTACATGCCAAACAATTAATTGGAATTAATTTGGTCTTTCCATAAAAATTCTGTCCTCAACTAATTAACATCAATATAACATTGTGGAGCATTCTCAGCAGCATTTTGTGCTTTCTTCAACATCGTTCAAAATAATGACGTTGCTTAAACATCTGGAGAAAACTTCATAGATAAGAAATTTTCACATTCACCAGCTGTGGCCACTCTGCCAAACTGAGGTCCCTACTGATGCATTTGTGGGGGTGCTTCTCATTTTCTAATTGCGTGGCTTATACATTTCAGGTTGGTCTGTTTATGATGAAACAGGACAATCTGTATTCCCTGTTGGCATTTTATAATTTGCCAATGTCAGCAGTTTCACTTCATGCTAAACTTCAACTTTTCACATTTTACCTTTGTTCTGAATCCGTTTTAAATACTTTAAGTGAAACAAAAATTTTATGGAAATAACCTTTCAACATTGTTTTTCCTTTACCTTATTTTGTAGTACACAAGAAGTGGTAGCACATCACAAGGACATAATATACCATCTCAAATCATGTCCTAGCAGGACACGTGATGTTGTTCTTACTATTTCAACAAGATTAGAAGATAAACACTTAGCAATATATCTGTATAAATTCTGAATATTGAGGTGAATTGTTCTTCTTATTGGCACAGTGAGGCCTGAGATTTCCATATTCAAAGTATAAATCAGTGGAGACATAAAGATATTTCTCCTTTTGGATTTAAAATTCCCTTCCGCATTAAATGAATGAAGAGATGAAAAATATATCTAGGAGAAGAACCTGGTATTATAAATGAAGAGTTTCTCTATATGTGCAGTCACATGTGTTTCCTTATTTCTTGTAAAATCTTGTTGTATGTTTGTTTACTGCTTCATGCCTTCATTTACTAAACAATCATGTAAAAAGCCTCTACTTGAAGGAACTTGTTTGATCTTTCTAAGAAGAGGATTATTTGAGAATTTTCAGTAATTTGGAAAGTTACCTGTCCTAATGATATCCAGTTCATGTGGATTACCCTGTTAAAGAGAAACTCATGGTGCTCAGAGGATCACTTTTCTTTTTTATGAGGAAGACATAATATAAAGGCCATAACTGAATTTGTGAGTGTAATGATAGCTATATTAACTCAGTGAGAATTTATTACAGTAACAGACCAAACACGTCAACAGATTTTGCACTATGAATGTAACACTGCAGTCAAAACCTGTACTTAAGCTCCAACTGTACTGACCAAAGTTAAGCGTAGGTACAGAAAACTAACAAGAAAGAATAAGAGATCTAGAGGCACCACCTAATTTAACTAAGGAGTTTCTACCTGCAAGTAAAGGAGAATAATAAAAAAAACTCTTAGTTGAAGGACCAGTCTCTTGAAGATGATACACTTCTACAGTATTAAAGAAGATAAGACATGTATGGTCTTGCAGGAAAAAGGAGCTCAAATATGATTACATATGACCGCTAGCAGTGTGAAAAGCATGGGTTCATATTATAAGAATACCTCATAGAAGCTACTCATTTTATATAATAAGTGGTAGGATAGCTGGTAAATATTTGTCAAGCATGTCATTAAAACAAGAAATTATTTTTCAAACAAACTGGGTCTGTAAACCTCCCAAGTAAGGAGGAAAAGAAAAGGAAAAAAGAATAAATAGATGGGGTAATTATGAACATGCCTTATCTCACTTTTATTAGGCAGTTTCCCGTGAAAGATGAGGAATTGGGGGCTACAGTAGCATATATTACATACATATATTACTGCAGCTCTTCCATATTTCAGTGGAAGGAGATGGAGACCTGCAGAATCTCAGAAAGGCTGAATTTCAGAAGCTCTTGGGAAAAGATCCATACTGTTCTCTAGAGCAACCCCAAAACCCTGTGTAACCCAGGGAAGAAATGTAGTTTCCTTAGCTCATGAATGGACAATGCACATCCACTTGGCCCTATTTTCCTTGAATAGTCAAGGTATTTGCACTGTAGTGTCATCATATTTTTTATCCAAGTTTGAATTTTTTTTATCTTAAAGTGGTTTAATACATTCTTAAATAAAATAATAAAAAATAATAAAAATCGTCAATAGTTTATAAAATGAATTAATGGTAATTGTATGCACCCCCTTTTCCTGGATTGCCCTGATGTCAGGCTTTGAGTTTTTTTTCCATATTCAAGAAGTGAAGAAGTTCCCAACTTCTGCTTTCCACGGAAAATTTACATGACCATGTCCATCCCACTGGGAAAATAAATGTAATGTTGAGTTCGATTCATGTGATTTGTCAATATAATTAAAATAAACTGAATCGTTATGATTTTTTTTGATGTGTATTGGGACTGTGGCCAACACAAGACATGACCAGCACTGTAAATGATCTCTGTGGCCTGGAAGATGGAATTCCAATTTTAGCAATTCAGGCCTGACCCAAAAGGCATTTTGCCCCCTTAGGGGAGATAGGAATTATGTTTCTGTGCTTCATGACTTTTTTTTTTATAGGGTGAGGACCAGTTAGGCAGCATCCACTCTGGGCAGCAGAATGAACAATAGTAAAAGTGAAACCATGCCACTTGGTCGGTGGAAAATATGATGTGTTCACAGTGGAAGTGCTGTAGAAAGCTAACACCCACAGTGGCCGTTGTGCGATTGCCATGTCAGGCTTAATGGCTGGTTTGTTTGTTTTATTTAAAGGTAGTGTTGCTTTTGGGTTGGTTTATGACACTGTGCCTCACTTGCAGGCAGAGTGGCATGGAGGAACTGCAGCGCTGGTGGGGAAGGGTTTGGATGTGCCCTTTCTGAAGGGGGTTGAGTGTTGAGGGACCCCAGAGTGTCCTGGGGGCTGGGACTCTATGGGGGAGTTCATCACAGTCTCAGCTTTCATTAATGCTGTGACAACGTCAATAGTTTTGACCACAGGCCACTGTTGTGTCAACCATAATAGGATTTAAACTCTAAACTTCTGTCTGCTTGTTGCTGCTCGTCTGTTGCCACTGTTTCCATCGGGGAGCTGCGTCAGAAGTTGTGGCAAAGGGAAATTTTAAAGAATAGCCAAATTTGAAAGGCTCTGGGGAGGTTACAGGGCCTCTGGGTATTTTCTTAACGGACAAGATTTTTTGAAAAAGTCAAGAGAAGTTTGAGTCTATTTCTTTTTTCTGCTTCTTTTGCTTTAGCTCAGTAGGCGTTTTAGTTTTGGAAGATCACTGTAACATAGCAGATGTATCTGGACTCCTGTAAGCAAAATATCTCTTGGAGAATAATTTTCTTTTGGTCAGTTCAAAGGCAGCTTATTAAACTCTATTCTGTAACTATTACGGGCTTCAGGAAAGAAAAAAATAAAACATTTGGAAAGTTAAAATTTACCTTTATTTTAAACTGTCAGTTTAGTGTTTGCTCTAATAGTGGTTAATGTAGGCTGCCGCATCACTTGTGATTGGGAAATTTTGTTGTTATGCAGACACAAACCATGGCAGGATTCGGTCCTTCTTGGGACATCCTGACATACTATGACATGTGCATGACCACTGTTCCTAGCTGTAATCTCTATTCTCTGTTTTTCTTGTAACTGTGAATTTATATCAAAGGCAGGAGCTGCAGTAAGCTACAGTGATCTTTTTCAACTAGAATGTTGCATGTCTGTCAGTGAATCATAAATGCTCTAGAAAACCATGCCTTAGTTTGTTATTACCCTGTCAGTTTATGAAGGGAAAGAGGGTGACTCTGAAAAGGAGAATACAGAAATTCAGTGTTTTGTTTGGCTTTTGCCATATTAGGATCTAGTATTTATGTGTTAAGTGGTCTGTTGCAGTTATTCTTTGCTTCTTTCCTCTGCTAATGTCAGGAAAACATAAGCAGTGACTAGGGGGTTAAGTTCCTGCTCAACAGGCGTATTTTTGGATTTACGTTTTTTGTAAGAGAGCTCGGAGTGGAGCTCAGCGCTTTGCAGCGGAGGGAAGCGCTGCGTGACAGAACCGAGCGTCCAAGGGAAACGTGGCTCACAGCAGACATACATGACGGGAACGAGACGCTGTACCAGCTCTTCCAGTTTCACGGGGACCTTGCGTTTTCCAGCTGTTTACCCTTGAGATGTAAAATGGCAATTTGGCATAGGCTAACAACCTGGTGTGATGTGAGCATCTGCGTAAAAGGCTGCACATATGGAGCATGCCCAGTGATATGAACAGCCTGTTACCCCACCCCCAGCCAATCTAGGAAGAGATGAAATGAACTTTGCACTTGCAAATGTCACTGAATACATTTTACACAGGATTTTAAAAGGTTCTCTTCTAAGCACTATTTTTAACAGCCAAATCCACCCCCCAAAACAGAAAGGAAAAAGCCCTAGGTATTTTTCTGTGATCGATCTCAGTTTATGATCAACTGAAGCATCTCTCACAACATTTACCTGAAGTCTGGTTTATTTTACGTTTTTATGATTCAGGTTGAGATTTTTGGAGGTGGCGTGGATTTTTTGGGTTTTTGGATTTTTTTTTTATTTTTTTTTTTTAACTGGCATGAGAAAATTTGATCATTTAATTGCAGTAGAATACTTGGAAACAGTGAGGCTACAAGCTTGAAAGGCAGAGGGAAGAGAAGGAAGGCTCTCACAGCAGAGCATGGATAGGAAAGGAGCAGTGATTCTGCGGTGCTCAGTGTGCACATGTTTTATGAGATCAGTGCCGGGCGCTGCAGCTGCGGACAATAACTGAGCTGTCTGGCTAATGAAGGCCACCTGGATCAGGCTTCTGAAAAGAGCCAAAGGAGGACGTCTGAAGAATTCTGATATCTGTGTAAGCCCTACGTTTTCATTATCAGCATATATTATATGTATTGCAGAGAGGGAGAGAAAAAAAGACGGTGAGGAGAGGACAGTTGTTTTCATTCTGATTGAATTAGTAGAACTCTATTTTGTATGCAGGGAGATGCAGAGGGAAAGCAGAGCTGTCATTATTTATAGAGCTGTTCTGGCATTGTGACTGCTTCCATTGTGGCGATACAGGGACATGTGTTGAGTCCAGACGGATTTTATTAGTTGGAAGTTGATTTGTGGTCATTTGCATGTTTTGCTGAAGGGCAGAGATGGATACGAGCCATTTGCAGTTCTGATGGGGAAAGTGTGTCAGGTAAAGAGGTTGCCCTAAAATAAAAACGGATAGCAGAGGTTAAATCTGTTAGCAGTGTTATTGTGTAATGGTGATTATTGATACTAAATTTGCATTTTGATTATAAAAAGTCTGTTTCCTTGCTAATACTGTCACTGTTTAGAGTTTTAATTTTTATAGAGCCATCCTTGAAGCTGCTGTGTGTCCTTCAGCCCTGCACTGCACCACTGCTGTAACTCTACAGAGCAACTGGCTCTGCTTGCTGAAAAGCACACAAATAAGAGCACGGGGATAGTGCAGGAAATAAAACACTGGGGAAGGCACCTGCACTTTTGGAAAGTCTCCAGAAGAAAACATTTACCTAGCCAAAATTTTTCTAAGTGACTTTCCCTTTTGGGCAGTTATTCTCTTTTCAGGGATATAGAAGTAACAGAAAAGGCAAGGTGCATAACCACTTCTACTTTTTTATTTTTTTGAACACTGAAACAACTTGTGACATTATTTTTCCTTGTCTTGTGCAGGGTTCGGCGGACTCCTACACCAGCCGTCCATCCGATTCAGATGTATCTCTGGAAGAAGACAGGGAAGCAGTGCGGAGAGAGGCAGAGCGACAGGCCCAGGCACAGCTGGAAAAAGCAAAGGTAGGGTGGTGTTTCATGTCACAGACTCATAAAATATTCGGCTTTGAAGGACTGTCATCTCATCCATTACTGATGCAAATGTTTTTAACGTGTTAACATATAGCATAAGATCTCTTATAAAGATTTTCCAGACAGCAGTAGAAAATATATTTTCCAGGAAAAATCAGTTAGAATCAGTTTTCCATAAAGGGCACTTGATTGGCTTCTGTATTTCAGAACAATCTTATTTAAATGTGTGCATTTCTTCTTTTATTGAATATATACATTTATTGCAGTGTATAGTGTCAAAGCTTTGAGTTCTTATGGGAGATGTTTGTGAAAGTTTGTCCATGAATTGCTGTGGCACTCAAAACTTACACTTACAGAAATCAGCCCTCAAACCTCCTACTTATCTTCTTTCAATGAAGGGTCGGTCTGTACAAGTCACATGTAAATAGGGACAATCTGTTACAAAGGTCTTTTATTCCTGAAGACTTCACTGACTTTCTTTACAGTTTGTGTGTTAAATGACCCCATGAGTAATACACTCTAGGACTTGTTAAGATTTCTCCTTCTATCTCCATACTCCTGGCAGGTAGTGACAATTTAGTAGGAAATACTAAATGAGCTTTAGGTTCTTGCTGTGTGTTGATATATTTTCCATGAGATGCATTTAGGACTGTGAGGGTTTTAGCAGTGAAAAGGTATGGGCTTGTTTTTCTTTCATCCGTGCTGTATCTTTAAATACTATTGCACCTGTAAAAATCATGCTCATCTTATTTTTTTATCATTCATCTATCACTTTGTTCCAGTTTTTCTTTTTTGTATGCTATCTGCCAGATCTCAGTGTATTACTGTTTTCCATGTTCTGTTTTCCATTTTCATATCTTATAATTAAATATTTAAATACAGCATTGAGATCCTTCCTCAGATCTACCTGATCTGCATTTCTCTCTCACTTTCTCTCTGACTCCCCTCCTCCATTTTGCCTTGTTTTTTATTTCCTTATCTCCCTTCCGTCTCCCATTCTGTTTCCTTTTCCGCTGCCAGCTTTGCCTCTGCCCATTTATGCCACCTGTTTTACAAGGGTTCCTCAGAAATTCGGGAGTTCAGATCATTGTGCTGTACACCTGATGGTATGGCGGGGACCAGCTCCATAAATAACACGGTACTATAATGCAGAAGCAGACAGCTTCATCGAGCTAGAAAGCTTGGAACAGGGAAGCCAAAGATGTTTTTTTGAAAAATGTAATTGTTGACTAATAAGAGCTCCTAAAGCAGCTTTTTAATAAGATGCTGGAACTTGCCAAGAGATCCTGAACATCCCTTTGAAGTCAGGTCCTGCTGTCCTGGGATCAGCATAGCAGAAATGCCACAGAAGCAGCCCGCTTCTTCCCTTCCACCTTGTATCTTAGAGACGTTGCTGATTGTAATCAGGAGGTTCAGTTTTATCAGGGTTGCTTTTTGCTAGTGTGAGATTTCTTTGCTCTCAAGAAAGATGATAAAGGCTGCGCTGAAATTCAGGTGAAGTGTTGAATTTTATCAGTAAATGCACAATCTTTAAGAGTTGAAGTAATAATATCTTGCAGACTAATCAGGGTAGCAGTACAGCACTTGCTGCTGAACTGATGCATCTCTTAGCGATGAGTAAATCTATGCGAGTGTTGCTATGGGAATTTGGCTTACTGATGCTGGCTTGAATGCATGGACAGCCCTTATGTAATATTCATGACCTCTAACACAGCTGCCATTGTAGTTTGTAGAGAAACTACTAGCAGACCCTGACTTTTTAAAGCCGTATTTCTATACATCAAAGCAATGTTCTCACTCCAGCTGGCATAAGATATAGTCTCTAGGTCTGACACCGTCTGAGACTGTAAGACAACTTGTGAACAGTCAAAGTAGCAAAGGCACTGCCAAAATCAACCTGCTACAACAATGGGTAATTCCAGCCATATAGAAAACACAAAATGAATTATTTAAATCATTTGTGCTTTAAAATGGATTAAAGCTGGAACTACATTAGCAGTTTTGTTTTTCGAGCCAAATGTTAAAAATCGTTCCAGGCTGTAATGTACAGAAATAGTTTTATGTAGTGGCTATAGCAGTTCAATATTTAAATTAATAATATTAAATAAAATATTACATGCATTTGGTGCTTACATTTGAAATAAATGTTTAAAACTATGTAAATTAAACCTAGCCCAGTAGATCTAAAATATGTCAGGGTGTGCTTTTCTGCCTTTATTGGTGATTCAGTACTTTACCTCCCCAAAACACAGTAAAATTACTGAAGCAGTAACTTCTGTTGGTACTGCCTGGCTCCTGTGTGCACCCAGACCTGTTTCCCACAGGCAGCAGGTTTTACTGCCTGCTCTTCATGGCTGCCTTGCCTTCGCCCTGACCGGCTATCAGGCAGAGCAAGTGATGCAGCTGCTTTAACTTTTTCCCTTTTAATATTGTGAGTGGAAGTGTTGATCCTAAATAAAGTCATTAGAATTGTATTTGTCACAGGAATTAGAAGAGGATGACATACATGAATAATGCAGTGGTGGAGGGAAAATGATAGTGAATTAAGGGTAGAAAAAAAATTGTTGAACTGTGTCACGCACTTAATGAAAACAGTTTAATGACATCCATTTTCCTTCCTTACAGCTAGGGAAAACACCTTAAACTGAAGAGAAAAATATAGTAATAAAGCACACAATGGCAAATTGTTAGGAGGATTTTAAGGTTTTTAAGTTTGGATTTTTATGGATTCTAAGTGTTTGTGTAACATGAAGCCAGAATATAATATACATATCTGATACGTATCTAAACAGGGAAAATAAAAACAAAAAAGCTTGTAAGAAAACACACATTCTGGCCGGGTTTATTTATTTATTTATTTTATACAAGCATTGCCTCTCTGGAAAATGGTTAAGCATATTTTGCTGACTCACTTTGGCATGTGACTTACTGTAGGGAAGGTGGGGCCACGGGCGCATGTTTGGAGTCATCCAGCGATGGAAAATTAAGAGGCAACTGATGAGGCTACCTGCAGGCCAGCAGCTAATCCCAAGGGAAACAAATCTCAAATGAAGCTGTTAAAGCGGAGATGAAATGTTCTTGGTTAGAACGGTTTAGCAATGCAAATGCGGAAAGGTTGTTTTTTGTTTTGTTTTAAACAGAAAAAACCTATTTCAAGGTATTGAAGATTTCCTTGGTATCCTCCTCATAGCCCATAGCATGTGGCTATCTCTAGGATAATGTGGATATCTCTAGGATACCTACTCAGCATGTGTTGTGGCTGAGTAGGGCATGCTAACAATGCCCAAATCTAAGGGCTTGTACTGGTATTTTACTGAATTTCCTATTTCCATAAAAACACGAATCTTAAGCATTCACAAGCCAAAAAAGAAATAAGAAGCCCGATGACATTATTTGCTTTTAGTGTTAATATTTTAAAAATTGTCATTTCTACAGAAAAAAAGCTTTTTAGTTTTGAAGAGTGTGGATTAAAAATAAATGATAGTAAGTAAAGATTTTTTTTTTGTCCATTCCTTGCAAGTATTTGGTTAATTATCCCTTAAAATATTGCACCAAGTGAGAGGGATGAGATCAAAGGAAAACTGTGAGGTACGACTATTAGCGAGACCTTTAAATTCAGTACTAAATGAGCTAACGTTTGTACATAAGAAGGGGGACTTCAGTAATGATTTTTGGCCCTCTCCGATGCTGGTAAAATCAATTCAAATATTCCCTTGATTTATTTTGCCTCAAGCACATCATATTTTATGAACTAGTTTTTGACTCAAATACAATTAGTCAGGTGGTCTGTAAACCTCTTTCTTCTCTTCTGCAAGAGTAACTTCTTTCTTCTCTTCAGTCTCCTGCCTTCAAATTTTTAGATTTTGCCTCTTTTTTTTTCTCCCATGGCTTTAGAGCTCCTTATGTAGAGACAATTTTCAAATGAGATCTATAGAATTTTCAGCATTTTGGAAAATGGAATAATTTTTTTCAGTTATTTCTAACACATTGGATACTGAAAAGTGCCAGTTAATAATCCAGTTTCTGTTTCCAACCTGGGACTAAGGGACAGCCCTATGCTCTTTGTTTTCTGTTAAGGACTGCTCTCAACACCCTTTGGTCCTGAACTTCTTAAATGGCTGTCAAAGACAGATCATGGCCTTCCAGAAGTCAGTAACTGTGTCCGTAACAGGAAAACTCAATTCCTCTGAGCTCTGTTTTGTTTGCACTCCACCTAGTGCTTTTCTGCTAGCATCCGTTTAGGAGTTTGTTAAAACTTGAACTATCCATAGTCCTAGTTTAAAATGCCATTTAAATAATTTTTACGTTCAGATGGTGAACCACTGAAATTTTGATACCAGGCATCCCTTTGCTGGCTCTTAGGCAATAATATAAGCTGTCGTGTTTTGGTTTCTTGATGTGTGTTGTAGTAGTGGTGATGGCTTTGTGACTGTGAGTAATAATGCAATGTCTTAAGTGTAACGCATTGCCTCTATGCATGGATTGGGGACCACAGCTCTGAAACATGTAGCAGGCTGGGATAATGCCTACATATCCCTGCAAGGCTGAAGGCATGAAAAAGATTGTCAGATGTAATTATCCAGTGCAGTGTGCCAAGACTAGTTATTTAAGTATTTATTCAGTCTCAGACAGGTTTCACAGTCTCTGAATGACCCCATGCTGCTAGCAGGCAGCTGCAAAGCTAGTTAAGGTATGTCTACTTAAGCTGCAATAGCATTTTTGACAGACCAGAAGTGCCCATCACCTTGATGTGTGTCCTTATATTGTGTCAGCTTGTTCCATCACGGAGACTCTATTTTCTCTGAATTACAAGAACATTGCAGTGCTGAACAGCACCCAAAGCCATAGCAACATGGGGTAGCACTTTATGTTAGCTGTTGTGTATGGTAATATTTTTTTCATTGATTTCTTCTCATTTGCCCTTTTGTTTCAGAATAATTCCACTGCGTGTTATCATTTAGATAGCTAATGTTGCATGTCAGAGTTGCTGGGATTACATGGAAGCTGGCACAGTGGTCTAGCTGGAAATAAATGAGCTGTTGATCCAAAAGTACAGTTGCAAATCTGGTTGTTGCTTAGCTGCAGGCGAGTTCTGCATTGCTGGATCTGCTCAAATCAGGTTACAGACACTCTTTTTCTTAATTTTCTTCTTTCACTTCTGCTGCTTTTTCCTAGGACTGCAACATTGGGTCATAAAGCAGCTCCCTTTATACTGCTGTCTGTGACCTATAGTTTTTTCTTGTTTATATTCATGATCTATTTTGTCTTCAATTTAAGTGTATATACACTTGTCTACACTACTACCTGTCATTTTGTTGTTTATTTTCCTGAAGAGTTTATCTGTTCTCACTGTTGGGCTGCATTGTTCAGGGGCTGGAATTGTTTCTTCCAGCAGGGTCTCATGTAACCTGGAATCAAATGCTCCAGAAATAGTACCCTCTCTAATTAAAAAAAACATTTGTCATCTCCCGTTCATACTGTGATTATGGAGTGATCAAATCTGTTTCATAAGTATCCTTTCCTCTTTAGCTTCTTGGGTGTGAGTAGAAAAAAGAGTGCAAGGGATATTAACACAGCCTAAATTTAGATACCTAACTGTAGATAGATCCTTTTGTATCCTGACATCCTTCAAATAATCACCAGAAAGAAATGAATTGTCTCCGAGGAATAGAGACACAATACTGAGAAAAAGTCTTGAGGACAAGCATAGCTCTTCTGCCTGCTCTCACCTGCTGCTTTGACATGCGCCTGCTTGCTTCCTTGATGTCTTTGCTCTGACTTCATCTGTATGGTTAAATCACCGTCTAAAGCGTGGCAATAGAGGTGTTACTTTTTGTAAAACTAAATCAGTTCTTTATTAAAAGAAGTGTTGAAGAAATATTTTAACCAAAGTAAGCATTGTAAGCCAGGTGCAAACACCCGCGTGCATCTTAAATCCTCATCTGGACGTTTTTCTGCTCCTCCTGCCTCGGGTCTCTGTGGCAGAGACAGCCTGTTAGCTGTCAGCCTCTGCTGCGTGGCTGGCACCACAGAGGTTCCCGCAGAGGTTCCCAAACTATCACCTGCCTGTTGCTGGCCAGTTGTACACGGTGACAGCCGCATGCTACCTCCTACGTGTGGCTGCTGAGCCAGGCTGCAGAGTAAGCGTGCTCAGGCCAGCCCTCGCTGTGGCTGGGGCGGTGGTGACCGACGGGTCCGGGTGTCGGGTCAGGTGCTGGTGTGGGGGTCAGCAGGGGCTGCAGAGGGGCGTGGGAATCGTACGACAGGGTGAGAAGTGGCTTTGGGGTTGCTCTCTGTGACTGGCGGGGGGTGAGCGTGGTTGATGGACCCTGGGAAAGGAGGAATTAAGGAACGCCTTTGCAGGCTGCTCAGGCTGGCACAAAGGTGAGCTCTTTGGCTGATGTTAGATAGAGGTAGGTGCTGCTGGTCACTCTAAGCAATTTCCAGTTAAGACATATGTGACCCAGTTCATTAACTTTCTTGAGGTTTATAGGGTCAAAAGTAAATCATTACTTTTGCTAACATCTGAGACAGTATGCTGTAGCCCAGACCTTCACTTTTCTCAGCAGCTGGTCCAGCTATCTGAATGCCGTGGGTTTTTAAGTGCATACGTCTTTTTACTTAAAAGAGAATACTGATTCAACAATAGAGGGGAAAACAGGATTTCAGGGCACAGGCCATTGTTAAAGGTAGCTAAAATGTTTGTAATCATCTTAAGGTAAATGCTGAGCTTTTTGCGTCTGTAGTATCTATTTTGGAATAATTTACATAATTATATCTTTCCTACTCCTAAGTGATTGATGTGTATTTCCCATTTCAATTCCAGCTTAATGTAGAATCTGTCTGGAGATTTTCTGGGGGGTTATCTTTTTTTAAATCTTTTATTTTTCTAAAATTAAACGTGTACTTGCAAAATGTTCTCGAGGTAGGCACTACTGATTCAGGTTTATACAAGCATTAGGACTCTTAGTTATTCTTGAGTTCAGTAAAACAAAGGATTTTAAATGTCTGTGGATCTGGACCTGTGTTTATATCTGTGTGTGCTTATGTATGCATTATATATATCCATATACACATCCATGTGTATATATGGATGTACATTTGTATATATGTCTGTATGTATTAGATAACTAGCACTGGTGACTTGAACTGGCCATTTATGTTCTACAGCTGGTAACTTCCCATTGTAAAGTGTTTATTTTGTAGTCAGGGAGAACTGTTGTACCAACGAATTAACTTGTGAGGAAACAGAAGGGTTTTATCAGAGAACAAAGTTATTCTGTGGTCAGAGCTGGTAGTGGACTGCCGTGGGCTTTTTGGAAGCAGGAATGCGATGGAGTAAGGGCTTCAGTGCAGGCAACAGTGGCTCACCTTGCAGAGGTGCCCCAGCTAACACTGGTCCATGTGATGTGGTGCAGTGGCTTGGAGAAAGACTAGTTTGCACAACAAAAGCATTATGCTTTCTGCTCTTGTACCGAAGTAGCTATTTTCCACCCAGTTCAGGAACTAACCTGATTTCTGTTAGAGCGGAGACCTGGCTGATGTGTGTTATTATGCAGGGAAGTACTTGTCATCTGCAATGAAAACAAAGCCCCAGACATGGTTCTTGAGTCCTTGGCAAAGGTCTGAATTCCCTTCCTTCTCCCTAAACCACTCTCCCAAAAACACAGGAAGGAAGAAAAAAGAAAAAAACAGGTATCTGTAGTTCTGGTTTTATACTTAATTGGAAAAAAAAAGTAATGGAAGGAAGCTTCAAAAATAATCTTTTTTTTTTCATAATTGCAACTTGTTTTATAACATTTAATGTAAGATGCCAATGAGTTCTAACTATAGGTAGCAGTAGAGTGCTCTGGTACAAAATTAGACTGATGTTTGATGCCAATTCAAAAGCATTTCCTTTGGAAAATTTAATATTAGTTACATAATCTAGTCACTGGTTGTATAAAACTCAAGAAAAATCAGTAGGAGCCCAAAGTAAACCTGTGATACCTGGGGAGAAGATACTCTGTGTTCCCAGGTTAGGAACATTTTAAGTGCAAAACTCAGCTTGAACTATGAAGAATGTCTGGATTCTGCATAATTCATAGTATGAGAGAAATTAATTAAAACTGAAGATTCAGAGAGACCCTCACTGATGCTTTTCTGCTTGTGTTCCTGCCATCTTTTCTTCTTTATTCTGTGTAAAGCCAGTGCACATCCTAGAGCAAAAAACTTAGCATGAACTGCCCCTAACATTCACTTGTGGAGCCTGCAGAAACCACTGAACACCTCCTCTGTAAATTTAACTTCCAATCCTGCACTGACATTTTCCTCCAGCATTTCATAATTACCTGAGTTGTATTCCCAAATTCAATGTGATACAGAATATGCAGTGCATAAACCCTCTATTTTATACCTTTAAAATAATCAGTCCTGAGGTGAAATGTATATGCTGAGATACATTTTAGGCTGCCACACATTATCAAAGATTAAACAGGCATTTATCCTTTGTGAAAGTATGGATAACTATTTACCCTTCTCCCTCTATTTTTGTGATGTAAATGTCACCAATGGATTTTAGTCATACAACGTTTACAACCACCTAGTTTTATTTTTTACTTACTTGATTGAACAAGTTCAGCTCTAATAGCAAGTAAGCAGGCAATCAAATACTTTTATTGGATCTGATATGAAATCTTAACATATAAGTTTCAGGTGGCATTCTCTAGCTTTAGAAGAGATAGTACCCACTGAAATATTACTTCTTGCAGTTATTTTCCTTAAAAACCCTTCTCCTCCTTGCTAAACAGATAAAGATGATGATGATTGCATTCAGGATTTTTTATTTAAATCCAAATCTGTTGGTAGCAAGACACATGCAAATGGTACCTAAGTTTTAAAAAGTGATACAATATCAAGCGATACAACTGTGCAGACAATTCAGGTTAATACTGCTGGAGAGAATCCAAGGGTTTCTCCCATTTTCTTTTTCTTTACTATCTCCAGCTTTACTTTGCTTAGTCTCCTCCCTGTCCATATTTGGGTAATTTTAGCATACTGTAATTGTTATATTACTTTTTTTGTTTATTCTTTTGGTTGCCTCCAATAACTGGCATTAAAATGTGAACTTCTCATTTGATTATGCTTAGAAGTTCTTGCTTCTTGGAATGTTTGGTGAAATAATCTGACTCTTATAAAATGATCTTTCTGTGCTAACAGCTTAACCTATTTTGGCTTATGAGTGTAAAATTTGTACATTTTTGTTCTTGGAAAAGTATGATAGTACATTGATGGTAAAATAAAATATGTAAGATAAATATGTGACTAAAATACATATCAACAAGACTGACCTTTATTCTCATTTTGGGAGTCTTATCAGGGAGGTATCTATTTTCAAGGTGATTTGTTGTTTATTATATCTAGAATCCAAAATCCAGTTTGAAAACTGATGCCTTATTTTCAGTATTTTGAACAGAGCTGCATTTGACAGGTATGGAAAGCAGGGTCTGGGTTTTTATTGTGCAAATATACTTGTGTTATTGATCTGCAAGTCATCCTTCTTCAGTGAGTGGAGGAAAAGCGAAGGGAAAAATGTCTTGAAAGGGAAGATGAAGGATCAAACCGCAGCTGCTTTGATTATTTTGACTGGAGACGTCAGATTGTTGAAATGAGAAGAGATGCACTCGCTGTTTTTTGGCTCCATCCTTTCTGCCAATTATTTGAAAATTGAGTTTTAAAAAGTTGTTGGATTCTAGTATTTCACTTGCGGTGAAATAGACACAAAGCACTTGGGGTTACTATAGCTCCCGATCACCTCTGTCTGTCATAAGAGAAACACTTCCTGACTGAAATAAAAATGAGAAGAAACGCTGAGTACCTGCCATCTTGCAAATCAGCTGTGCACATTGCTTTTAATAATCAGCAGTAATAAATGGCAGTAATTGGAAAGGCAAATGTATTTCTGACTTTTAGCAGCAGTCAAATTACAGCTGAAAGTGTCCTTCCCAGAGGAGCTGTAAGAGAACTTACTACATTTATCCCAGCTCTTTGATTATTTTGACCCTTTATTGCCTTTTCGCAGCGAGGCACGTGACTCACCCACGCAGTACAAATTTCCTTGCCTTCTCCTCTGGTGTTTCCTGGTAGTTTAATCCAGTTGAGACGTATCACAGAGCCACCATGGAAGTGCTCAACTGTATTGCTTATCATTTTCTGCCTTCATAGTAACCCCGGTGTGTCCAGTGAACCTGGTCTGGTGGGGACTGAGCGTGGGCCTGCCTTCTCTTGCTGCCTGGCCGGTGCTGGAGCTGTCTGCTGCAGGCACAGGGATGGATGTGACATTAGGTTCCCTGACAGGAAAGTGAGGAGGAGGAGGAGGAGGAGGAGGAGGAGGAGTGTTTCCAGTGCCTGTCCCCGCTCAGCTGGCAGTGACCTGGGGACGCAGGTAACTCCAGCAGCTTGTGACAAAGGAGATGGGTGCTTCCCCCTTCGTGAGGATAAAGCCGTGGAGCTGTGCTGGTGTACATGGCTATGCATGTGTGAACTCAAGTGCAGTTGAAACCCTTACTTGTTCCTCAGAAAGGGGAAGATGCCTTACTCCTAGTTTTAAACTCGTCTCAGCATAAAATCACCAGATTAAATCACCCAGCATATAACTGTATCCTTGCTGTTTGCCTTCCAGAGCAAGAGCTTATCTTGGCATTAGGCTCAGTGCTGGTTAAAATCTCCAAGGAAAGCTCTCAAACCAAGAGTTTCTCTTGAAAGCCCGTGATTGAGGTACAGGCCTGAGCATAAGGGGAGGTTAGGGAAGGGTAAACGGGGCAAAAGAGTTTTGGAAAGGGACAGACGTAATGTGGATTGATTCACACAGCCTTGTTCTGTGATTCTTGAAGAAAATCTGGTGGGAAGGAGGAGATACAGGGGGTTGAACGTTGACATTCTTGAGCAGGTTGGAAAGACTCAACTTTTACCTTGCATTTCTCAGATTTGACAGTCTTTCTCTCACACCTTTTGATTGTGCTGTGTCTCTCTGGCAGTGTGGTTTCATGGCAGTGGCTTTGGCTCCAAAGCATTGGTTTAAGAAGTTTCCATGCGCAGCTGCTCAGTTCATTTATTTTGGTAGGGTTATTTCTAAGCCAGGTCAGTTAACCACAGTGAGCGTGGTGCAGCCTCATAGGCAGACAGTGTGCTGTGGCATGGGCATGTGGATGGAAACAGAGTGCTCCATACCACAAGACTGAAAAAGTAAGTGTGTACCCTTTTCAGCTGAGAAATACATCTTCTCTTGTCTGGGGTAGGATCTTGCACTTAACCTACTGCTGATCCTAGTTTCTGGTACAGCAGCACATGCTGTTGGTTGTTCATCAGTCGCAAGTGAATTTGATTGCTCTTCAGGGCTTTCCTTCCAAAGTTGTCTGGTGTGAGCAGGAACCGGTCTACATTCTTGTTACTTAATCCCAGGAAAAGGAGCAAGACACAAAAGGGCATAAAGCAATGTATTTGCTTTATCTGCTTCACTCTGTCGTGAATTGAGGAGATCTTATTTTTGTCTCAAAAATGACATGTTTCAATATTTCTTCCTGAATGCCCCTGTCAAATTCAGGCTAGAAATTTTGCCTTGTGCAATCCGGTGGGTAGTTGTGTTACCACAGAAGTAAACCTGCATTTTCTCTTTGAACTTCAGTGTGTGTTACAGCAATTTCCCTATATTCATGAGCTATAGCCTCTGCTATTACTGCAGCACTGTTGCACACTCAGATGGGAACGAAGACAAGCATAATTCAACAGCTGGAACACAAAATATTGATATCATCCTGTATGCATCTTTCCTGTCATCACAAAGACATTTTCTGATACCTTTTTCTATGTTTTATTTATCACTGGGTTCTTGAAGCTATGATCATGAATTCTAGGCACCATGAATGTCTGTCCTTGTGCATGACTTCCCACGGATTCTCTCTGTATGTTTTAATCCTGATTTGAAGCTCTCACCACAGTGGTCTTTTGTCACAAAAAAACCCACTACATGTAATCAACCATGCCCACTAAAGCGAACTCCTTTATGAGAGCCTGGAATTGCAGAGGTGAAAGGCTACTAAATATGCCATAGCTGTATCTTATTCTCAAATGTTTGTATGAAACTAAAATTCATCATATGTGTATGAATAGTAAACATTTTATTAATTGTGAACACAGAGACGCTTCTCTTTTAGAAAAGCAATAAAAAATTAATGCCTTACTGATACTGTCAAGTTTCTTATGCATGTTTACAAACCAAAATAACTTCAAGTCCTAAATCCATTTCTTTGAGATGCTGCAGAAAGCATATGGTTGTTTTGTGAGATGGTTCATTTAGGTGCTTACATAGAGTATTCAATGGCAGTATTGCTATGATACTGTCTGTTCAGATTCTGTTTATCCATATAATGATAGCATCAAGTTCTAGACGTTATAAAAAAATACTATGCTGATTCTTTTCAAAAGCTCTGAAAAAGAAGTCTTGATTTTCATCAATAAACTCATTTATTTTCAGGAATTTCTATAAACCACAGCTAACTCAAGAACCTCCACGTCAAAACCCACAAACAATTTTTGTCCCTGTTAAAATTAGTGCTTTTGTTTTGAATATTTTAAGTGGAAGTATAAGAAACCAAGTGACAAAGTACACACAAGGATTTATGTGGCATTAATACAGCTGGAGAAAAGTTCACATACTGATCCCTCTTCCAATTCAGGGCTAAGAAATACCTAAGCACTTATGAGAAATGTGGGAGACCCAGGTTGGACACCATTTCTCTTGATTTATAGCAAGGAGTTAAATTTGTTTCTCTTGCTCCAGGTTTTTTTCAGTTGTCTTATGAAGCCATTCTGCTTGGATAAAATAGAATATTATCTGTTGAATATGTTGGCAGAAACAATTTATCTACTTTGAATGTCCTGACCTTTTTTCTTTCTTTTACATGTTTAACAAAGCTGAAAGTTTAAGTGGAGATAAAAGGGGAAGGAGGGCTTATCAAATTACTGAAATCTGTTGATGCTGTTTTTTCAGTGGAAGAACTTTGAATGGAAATAGAATATAACGTCTTCTAACATCTTGGGGGAGTTCAGAACATACTGTTTGAATTTAACTAGTAAATTAAGCAGCTACTCAAGGTCTAAGACCCAAAGTTTATCTTGTTCAAAGGATATAAATTTAATTAAGCAGTCTGGTCACACGTATTCCTTTCAAGAGAGTCAAAATATGTTTTTGTAGAATTTTGTCACTTATTGAAGAATTCTAAACCTTAAAAGTTGATATTTTTTTTTGACTTCTCATCATTGTGGTAGATTTTTGTTCAAATAAAGAAGCTTTAAGTTACATTTTCAATACATTCAGTACTCCTTTTGACTTAGGTTCTTCACATTTTATATAAGGTTTGAGATCTTTAGTAAAGTGTGAGGCCTTTAGTACAGTAAAAGGAAGATAAATGGTTGAAGACCCAGCAAATTAAGTGCATGATTTCTTTTAGCAACCGTTGAGCAGCTGCTGTGTGTTGCTTTAACTATATTAAGGACAGAAACAGCTTTAGCAAATGCTGGGCCCTGTGTGAAATCAGTATCAAGTATGCACAGGAGAGAAACCTTTTGCAGAGGTGGGGGACGCACATGTTCTTGCATAACACTGTCGCATTTAGCAGTGAGTTGAATAACACCCAAAGAAATTTGATGTGTGGAGAGTAAGGCTTCTCTAATTATCTGTAAAATGCAAAATGATGGGTACTAAACGCTGTATTATACCAGTAAGCATCTCTGCTACAATGCATTGATCACTGTCATATTAAAGAGACTGCTGGGTGTGGTGGTCAGTGGTGTTTCAGGGTGTCCCAGAGCTCTGTTGAAGCTCAGACTCTTTCTGCACTTTGGCTATTTCACAGCCCTTTGAATATCAGCTGTCTCCAGTGAGACTGAAACATGTACTGATTTTGGGTGACCTTCATAAAAAAGAGAGTATAATAAAAGTAGAAAACGTAGTTAAAATAACTAGAGTAAACCAGCCACTGCCTCTGTCACATCTCTGTTGCATAAAATGCACTTGTAATGGAAGGTATTAACAGTTGTGCCTTGCTCATCCTTCACAAACGTTTGCTTTACATGTTTGCTTTGTTTCAGTTTTTCATAGCAAGTAGACCTGTTTGTATGACTGTAGGTTCACCTAAAATGTACAATAGTTTTTGTTGAGCTGTATCTATGGTGTCTTCCAACGCCAAATTCTTGTTTGACATTGTCTGCAGGTGTACCAAATACTTATGGTTCACTGCATGTTGTCTGAGGCACTACGTGTTTACAGAAAGTTGTTTCATTTTGGAAGGGGACAGAGGGGATAAAAGCTCACAAGTCGTCATTGAATGTTCTGCAGATGTTTCTGATCTTTTTCTTGTCTTCTCTTCACTTCTGAGTCCCAACACACGCTTCCTCAGTGTCTTCCTCCCTGGGATGACCAACAGAAGCTTTAACATCAGATTCTCCTCGAGTCTGCTTTTAGAGATGGAAAAAATTTAAAATTTCCACTCCCTGACCAGCAGCTCAAAGATTTAACAACCTTGCTAAAAGCCAACTCAGACTAGCATGCAAAAAGCCATGGCCAGCGGATGATACTTAAGACCCATACTGACACTGTCGTGCTCCCAGCCAGCTGCTTTGAGACCTGGTTTCAGCCCCATTAGCGGGAGAATTCCTTGGACCAACTTCATTACAAAGCAAATTTAACAGGTCTATTTAGTAACACATACATCCTGTTTAAATTATTATTTCATCTCAGAGTCAAATTCAGAAGAATAGCAGAATTATATTTTAGTGTCATTCTAGAACTTAAAAGAAAAAAAATCTGTCGAATATTAAATGGGCCTTAATTCACTTCTACTTTCCCTAAAGTTGTGAGGTGGTAGGTTGCATATGCAGAAAGCCAGTTTTGAGTAACACATTTTGTTTACTGTTGAGTGTTTAAATTCTAATATGAATTCTGTATTCAAGCCTGGGCTTATTTGTTATATATAGCCTAGTTAAAGTAGAAGTTAGCAGATAGGCTTTTCCAGTTTTTTAAAATTACTCTGAACAGTTTAGAATGTCTATCAAAGCAGCCACTTATTACATGTGTAATGTATGTATGCAAATAATAGATACAGGTAAAGAAATGAGCCTGCACTGACTGTGAAAGAAGTCTGTTTGTTAGCAGGCTGCAGCAAATTTCTGCACATTAAATAGTGAAAGAAATTTTTTTAACTTTAAGTCAAAATGTAGTCCATGAAGCAAAGTGCTTTTATCCCACAATTACTCAAAAAAGCATGAAATCAACAACCAAATAAAGTGTACATTTGAAAATGAAACATATTATTGTATTTAAACATGTTCATAAGCAGAATTAATTTGCAGTTATTTTAGTTTTTTATTAGACTGCCCTAATCAGTTAATGCTGTAAACTTTATGCAGTATTTTCTAAAGATGAATGCTGTGGTCCAGCCCACTTGCTGGAAAAGTTTTTATGTGACTGCATGGTGAAATAAAACTGAGAACTATTAGACTTACATGTAACCTAATGAGAAAAAATAGGTACAAGCAGTATCAGTTTTGTGATCCTGTTCACCCCATTGACATCCAAATTGTGGTTTGGGATGAGCAGAGAGGCTGCGCAAGAGTAAGAAACGTAATTTGGGGGTCATGGGAAGACAGCATTTAATTTTGGTGAGAAAGTTGGCTGAAAAGAATTGAAAGCATGCATAAAACTGTGGCCTTAAGGAGATTCTGAATTAGAGTTCAACTTCATTATTAAAGTACCCTTGAAAGTACATTTTAAAAGACTTCTGCTTCACTTCATAAATAATCAGTACATGACATCTGATCCAGGGCCATTCTTCTCACCTCTGTATTTCCCAAACAGGTACTTTATAGAGGGGATAGCTAATTTATATGAAGACATAAATTGACTAGTCCTAATTTTCTAAAATGCAAGGGTTGTCCAGATTTCATTACAACACAGGATTACATCCAAATCAACGTCTTGTTTGTAGGACAACAGTCCTGGTTTTGGCTGGGATAGAGTTGGTTTTCTTTCTAGTAGCTGGTATAGTGTTATGTTCTGGATTCAGTATGAGAAGAATGTTGATAACACACTGATGTTTTCTGTTGTTGCTAAGTAATGTTTATAGCAAGTCAAGGATTTTTCAGCTTCCCATGCCCAGCCAGCAAGAAGGCTGGAGGGGCACAAGAAGCTGGAAGGTGACACAGCCAGGGCAGCTGACCCAAACTGGCCAAAGGGATATTCCATACCATGTGACATCATGCCCAGTATATAAACTGGGGGGAGTTGGCCTGGGGGGCGGATCGCTGCTTGGAAGGTAACTGGGCATTGGTCAGCAAGTGGTGAGCAATTGCATTGTGCATCACTTGTTTTGTATATTCCAATCCTTTTATTATTATTATTGTCATTTTATTATTATCATTATTATTTTCTTCCTTTCTGTCCTATTAAAGTATTCTTATCTCAACCCATGAGTTTTACCTTTTTCCTTCCGATTCTCTCCCCCATCCCACTGGTTGTGGGGGGAGCGAGCAAGTGGCTGTGTGGTGCTTAGTTGCTGGCTGGGGTTAAACCATGACAACAACTACAATAGCTCTGTTTGGTAGTGGTTTTACACTACTTTTCTCTGTCTTGCTATATGTTTTACCTGGCCTGTTTATTCTCTTCAGATTTCTAATACTTTCCTCTCCCCTTTTCCTCAATTTCTTCTTGTTAGCCATGGTGATGAGGTGCATTAAGTCCCAGGCAGCCTGCTCCCTTCCTCCATGCCCAGCTGGAGCATCTCTGCAGGCAGGTAGTGATGCAGGGGGTGAGGAGGGCCTGGGAGCTGCTGCCTGCCACATGTGAAAAAGAGGCACCAATCATCACAGTAAGAAAATGTAATTTTTGCAAATCTTGAGAGCTGCCTCTGTGTTGAGTTTAAAGAGGAGAGAGGAAATTATGAGGGGAAGGATATGACCTCCTTTTCAGAAATTCCTTCATCACCAGTATTTGGCTCCTCATCTGTGCAAATAAAACCAACTGTGTAGACGGCACACATCATCTACCCTTCATGTCTAGTCTAGTTGCTGGGATCTTTCTTAACTGCCTGCCTTCACATGTTTGCCAATCAGTCAGCAAGTTGGGTAAAATTCACAACGAATGTATTAAGCTGCCTTGAGACAGAGCAGGAACTTTCTTCTTTTTGCCAGCAGTGAGAAGAGGGATCATTGAATGTGTGAATTCTTTCCAAATGCACACTTGTATGATTTATTTACAGTTCTCTGGTGTTTTTTTATATTCTCATCATAAATTGGGCATTTAACCCATTCCGCTTGCCTTTCTGTAACAGTCATCAACATTTTCTCTAAATTCAGAATGTCTTTTGTCCAAAGGCTGTTTTTAACCTGTAAAAAGTAGTTGTACTTAATATGTGGCTCATATTTCAAAAAGATGGACACATATCTCCAGAGTTAAAATTGTGTGTCTGTATATATATAAACTTAGATTATTTTCAAATAGCAAGTCTTAAATATTTTAAAAGTGGCCACTCACGTTTCAACTAGCAGATTGTCACATCACACCTGTGTGGTGTCCTGTGTGAAAAGGCAGCTGAATTCACATGGAATAAATGACAAGTTCTGTTTTATAGCGTAAGAGAAAAATAGACTGTAAATGTAGTCAGTAAATGTCTCGGATATAATGCAACTTTTTTCACTTGTCTGGATTCCCTCTCAAGGCATGAACCTCTCCCCCCACCCCGCCCAAGATGGCTCTAACTTGATTCAGTGCTGAATTCTCTGGATGTAGTAAAGATTTTCCCTGGTGTTTCATAATATTTTATAGATCACAATTAGGATGTATTTCCATGTCTTTATAGAACACGTGCTCACCTTTGTTTTAGGACACAGACTTTTGCTTGATGAATAATCTGTTGAAATAAAGGGAAAAAAAAAGTACCTGATTTGATTTAGTCAAGACTCGTGTACGGCTGTACGCTCTGGACACTGTGTGCTGACCAAATATGAAGTCAGTGTAGCAGTCTTTTGGGCTCAGGCTTTGTAATGATTGCAATGATTGCTGCTTCTTTCTTTCTCTCGTTATTTCCCTGTTCGCATTTTTTTAAATTAGGTTCTTTTTTACATTTTCCTTCACTACCTAGATCTCTTTGCTACTCCTTCCTTAGCATGCATGGCTTGCTACTGCTGAACAGTTAACACAATTATACATTATGATCTCTGATTTCATGTTCCATTTTTTGAATGTATCTGGAGTTTTTCTGTTTAGTTTTAGTTTTTTGGCGTGGTTTGTTTTGATTTTTTTTTTTCTTCCAGATAAGGTATGTTAGCTAGTTTGCATGAATGATCTGGTCTAGCACAACATATATGATGGATTCAGTGCAGACTTTTAAGTGAACTTGTCATAACTTTGGTAAAGCCAGGGTGACCAGTGCTCTTAATTCCTGCCTATCCACTGCACAAGAATTCTGCTTCCTGGTCCTTAAAGACTTGTTTCTCCTGGGTTTCAGTTACGAACTTTTCATAGTTCTCTCATTCCTCACTGAGTAGTATTTTTCCTGTGACGTTCAGTACTCCTCCATCTTTCAGTCTACAGAAATACAGTCTGAAAACCATTAACTTCTGTTGTAGTACCTCAGATACCATTTTCTGGTCATCCTGCATGTCTTATCTCAATCTATTATGTAAACGTGGTGAGTTGTGGTGAGTTTCTTTTCTACAAAGCCCGATTTTCAAGATAAGAAAACCTCTTGCGCGATAGCATACAAGTTACCGTACACACACACGCTTGTAGCTGTTCTGTGCATCTTTAAGACATTGCATTGGTGATGACTGTGGTGATACTGCTTGCAGTGTAGGTTAAGTTAATCTCTCAGGCTAAAGCACTGAAGCCCCAAAACCATGAAAGCCCTGTGGTCCTGATTTCTAGCACCTCTTTCTCATCATGTGTCATAACTTAAAACATGGTTGATAGTGTGTTCAAAATCAGCTATCAAGAAGTTGGTAGCTTCTTCAAGGTTTAGAGGCTGTTAATAGATTTCTACTGGTACTATTTATTTTTGTATTTTTTTGGCAGTTAAGTGACTTTTTAAGTAATCTTCCAATGTGTCAGATGTTCTTCCTTTCCTTGAAGATGACTACTGGTCCACAGTATGAGAGTACTATTGCTGTTGCTGCTTGATTCTTCGTTTGCTTGCTCTCTTGCTTAAGGTCAAAACATTTCTTCCTGTCCAGTTTGTGTGTTATGATAACAAAGACTACGAGATATGTGCAGTATCGGTAAATGCAGTAGTCTACATGTCTATTAAATGGAAAAGGACATCTCTGTAGTTGATAGCTTTTAAATGACAATGTTCTTTTAGACTGGTGAAAAATCACAGATAAGTTTATATTTCTAAAATTTTTAAAGTTCAATTTACCATTGCAAATAATGCCACCTCAGCCATGTCTGTTGCATTTGCTTTCCTATTAGTGTTTCCCTTGCCCTGCTTTCTTTGCTTATATTTTATTTTTTTTATGAGGGAGGAATATTGTCTTTCCACAGAAAAGTAGGTGCGGTAATTGCAAATCTAGTGGAATGGGAGTTATTAAACTGTTCATACGTCAAGCATATTTTTATAGATATCCCTTTCAACATGACTAAATAACAGTGCGATACATGTTTCATGTTTTCATGTCTGATTTATAGTTGGGTCTCTCAGCTTGCAAAGTTAACTGCCTTCCTTCACTCTAACCAGCAAGCATGTTCTGTAAGTTCACAGAGTGGTCAGCACTAGCCTGTGTATCAAGAGCTCTGAAAGGACTATTCGCTGTGCTGAGGTAGAGAATTTGGAAACATTAATTTTTGAGGGACTCTGATTTTATAGCCCTCAGCATTATACTTGGAAAGGATGAAGACAGAGACGGTATTTGCCTCTTGAATTTTGAATGTGGCTTTATCTTTTATTATTCTGTTCAAGAACGTTTGGTACTTTCAAGAGCTAAAAATAGCTCTTGGCAATGTAAAACTGAACAATATTTCACCCAAAAGATTCCTCTTACTGTTTTCCTTTCCAGATGTATGAGCATGCACAGAAGAAAAAAATCCAAGTGAAAATCTGATCTATAGTCCTGCACGGGCAGAATTTGTTACAAGTTTTGCCTTATTTTTATGATGTTGCTTGGTTTGAAATTTCAGGAGACCAGGGAGAAGTTTAACTGCAATGTGATACATGCTTGGAAAAACAGCATTTCAAACTTAACTTTTTATAAAAGAAAACAGTATACAAGTACAGCTTAAGAGACATGTGAATGGTTGGGTCTGTTCCTGGTGGAGTTGCTTTATCTTTGCATTTAGTAGTTTGCTTTAAAACGTATAGCTTTTTCAATATTAGCCCACATTGCTACAAATGCAGTTTTCTCTGTACAACAGAAAAACATAAGTATAACCCCAGTGAACTTTGGGTTTGGTTTATTTATTAGTTGTAGTAATAAAAAATGAATGCATTTGTGAGTCTTGAATGTTGAAAAGAGTAGAATAAAGATAGGAGAAATACGATACTGAAAAGATTTGGCTGGATGCTCCTTGGACAACTTCAAAGCAAATAATTTGAGTGATGTGGAAAAGAACAGTGATTTAATGCTGTCCATTTGTGCAGCTAAGTTTAGCTAACAGCATGCATTTTTTTGAGGAGGCAAAAACGTTTGAGCTTTCTCTGTTGTGATCTGTAGGAAAAATGAGACAAATTTTACTTTTCACTTCTTAACACCAGCATGTTTGATTTGGGGGGATTGACATTTTGGGAAGTGGTTTGTTGAATTATTACCAGGTTTTGACTCATAAGGCCATTACAGACAAAAGGAAGCACTCTATATGGAATAAAGCCAAGAATTTATTGTTAGTTTAATCAAAGAACTATTGTTATTCCAATTTCAATAGTTTAAAATTATATGCAGTTAGAAGGATATGTACACAAACTTCCTAATATCTACCCTTTTTTTTCCCACTGCACTGCTGAGTCCTAAGGTCAGTGGCAGCTGTTGTGATTAGGGTGGGGGTGCAGTGAGTCATCAGCACCCTCTACTGGGAGGAGCACAGTGCTGATACTGGCGGTTTCTTCCTCTTCCATATACAATCCATTTTGGGTTGTTCTTACCTGTTTGCCTGCATGCTTTGGGGCTTGCGTTGGGCTGTAATTCCACATTACAACCAAAGGTGCGGTATGTGGTATGCTTTACATGTGCCAATACTGGTTCTTTGTTCTCTTTTTACCCCTAAGACTGGTTTTACTCACAGTGCCCAAAGTTGCGTTTGTTTGATGGCCATAGACCACTAGACAAGATGCTTCTAGCCCTTGGGCCTCCAGGGTTGTTCAGGGCCTCTGCCTTCATCCTGTGCCTGTACTCCTCGCTGCTGTGGTTTATTGTAGGGTCACACACAGCCCGCTCTGCATAGTTTTATTATTTGTTAATACTGTCTATTAGTTGCAAAAATATATTTAATAAGTGTTACACAACACAGTTGTGCAAAGCTAAGCAAAAGGTAAAGCAAAGTGCGTGGCAGTTACCTGGACTTCAGATAATTTCTGTTAGGAACTAAAGCAAGTCTCCAGGCAGGGGAAGACAAGACCCTCATGCCTGTGGTATTAATGTAATGATAAGCCTGTGGCCTGTCACAAGAAACAGCAGCACTTTATTTTTTGTCTCCAAGGCCTGTAGAAGGTTGGTGTTTATATACTCCTTCACTTGGCAGGTGGCATTTCTCCCACCTTCTCCAGTGAGCCTTTGAAAGGAAAAGATTTGCACGGATACCAGGCAGGCATCACGGTAGTACTGAGGTCTGAGGGGCCAGGCAGAGTTTCCTGGTGAGAAGGGAGAGAGGATGTGGTGAGTGCCCTTTGAGAGAGAGGAAGGAGAAAACCCCAAAGAACTTCAAAAAAGAAAAATCTAGGAGATCTGAGAAGCATCGTTTGTGATGAAGCGGCAATGAAGGGAAGGAAATAAATGGGAAAAAAAGATCAGAGAAGTAAATGCAATTTCCCCAGTTGCAGACCTCAAGAAGTCACGAGCCGAACACTAAAACCAGTGTCATTTATTAAGTTCGCTCCCAAGTTTCTGAGCCTTTAGGCAAGGTTTGGGAAACATTTTCTAGCCTTCTTTCACAATGGTAAGGACTAGAATATTAGCTTTATTTTTTTAATATTTTTTTCTTTTTAATGAAAGCTGAGATTGTAACTAAATCATAAAATTTTAAGACCGCGGACTTTAAGAATAAGGACTAAATAATTCAAGACTTTAAAACTATGCACATTGGCAACACTGCTCACTTGCTTTCACAAAGCCATTAGCTGACAGGGAGGGGAGATGAGAAATGTGAACGTACCTTATCATTTCACCTTTGAAAACTGTCTTCTAGTGCATGCGGCCATCTGTACATCTCCTTGTCTTCTGCATTTCAAATCTTATCTGAATAACTTCAGCAAGTAACTTAAATACTCCAGCACATTACAGACTTCATGAGTTCAAGGGTTCTGGGAATTAATGGAGACGGTGAAGATAATAGGTGAAATGTTAAGTGATTAGTGACATTTAGAAAGATGATAATATCTATTCCCATTTTGTGACAAAGGCTATAGATAGTCTCATTTATTTATATTTTTCTGAAGTGAGTTTGTATCTCTGAAAACCTTCTATGAAACACCTTTAAAAGATACAAATGCCTGGAAAGAAGACTTTGATTTACCAAGAAGGAAAACAGCTTTGTTGAGAGCCTTATTTCTGTCTGTCCAGTGACTGCACAGCCAGATTTGTGTGAAGAGCCTTACAGAAAATCCATACTGCATCTAGATTTAGTCACTGCTGTCATTTCTATATTTAATCAAGAGTTATTATAGAAATACTCCTTTTAAAGTAATACCAGTGTCACATGAGGATTATTTCAGAGGACTGTTTGTATCTCTTATGGTTATGACCTAAATTATCTATATTTAGAGCACATCACAGATCTTAATACCTGTGACTTCAGTTTCTGCTGTGAACTTCAAGGTTCAGTCAATCGTGGATGCATGCAAGTAGCAATTTAAGCTGCTTTATTGTGGCCTTTTAGACCTGTGCAACATTTTTCCATGGTAAAATGCTCTCATTCTTTAAGCTGGTTACACATCAGAGGGAGAGTAAGGACAAAACTGTTTGCCATGGTCTTAGTCTATGCATGCTCACTAGTTATCCTTGTTTTGTATTATTCTGGTAAGAATTTGGTGTGTTAGTAATTTTGTATTTTTAAAGAAGAAACTTACCTTTTCGTCCTCGGAAGATGTATTATTCAAGATTTCTGTCTCACCAACTTCCCCTTTGAGACTGGTTCTTCAACGTGATGTTCTTTGCACTTGAGGTTATATATATGATTTCTTAATTACCCTTTGTGATGCTTGGTCATTTTTTTGTCCGGGAGTAATGTCAAATGAAAGGCAATTTATGATTATTGCATTAAAGTAATGGCCTTCACAATTGATATGTTTTAGCATAGTAGTTGCAAAGGTTACTAATGGAAACAATAACATTGAATGGAGGACAGTAACCCTGCTAAATTGGAATTGATTATGTAGTCATATACTGGATAGCTAATTGAAAATCAAGAACTTTGTATTAAATGCAAGATTGTTACTGGGGAATTAATGCAATGAAAAAAAGAGACTTGTCTGTTTTGAGCACTCTCATTTGATTATAACATCTTTATAAAACACATTTTTATTTTAAATTAGCAATAGGTATGATTTCAAAGCAGCTGGTTTATCACACTTTGAAAACAGTCAGTTAGTTATTTATGTTCTCCTGTCATGATAGTACCTTAGAGGATACTTTACTATTGATTTTTGCCCTATAGATTATTGTATCTTAATGGGTTGTACTTCCAGTTGTCCTGGAACTTTCTAACAGATACAGAAGTTGTCTGCCAGGATATGTCAGAGGCAAAACTGAGCATCTGATTCCTTACAGGTTTGGATGAAACTACTTAAAGAATTAAAATTATGTTTCTTCTCCTCCCCACCCCCTGCCAAAGACTGATAAGATTAACTTTCTCTGAAACAGAATAATTTCTAGAAAGTGATTGTTATTATTTATTCTTATATAACTTAAGTAAAACTATTCTTATACCTTTCTAACAGTCATTTGCTAATAATTTGATTAAAACTCATGAGTCCCGAGTCCAAATCAATTTTTAAGCACCATTTGAGGCAATAAGTCTATAACTTTTGATCAGTACAGCTTATTTATATATTGGAACAAGTAAATGAAATAAAAATTTGCAGCCTGTAGCACAACTTCACTTTTTATGTTAGAAATGGAAAATTATGAATAGAGAAGTGGTCAAAAGGCAGGGGCAGAGAGGCTGGGGGTCTGTCATTCATGGACTGCGTACAAAATTAGGAGATACTGAATTGCTTTCCCTTAGCTACTTTTCAGTACCAGCCTTTCATGTGCCGTAACAAAGGTTGGAGAGCAGCATTTCTCCAAAGAGTTCTAGTGGAAATATCTTCTTAGTCTTAACCCTAAACAGTCTTGTTGATTAAGATCCTGTACAGTATTTTCTAAAATAATTAAATAATGCACATACTGTCTGTTCAGGTTTGTATTTTAGTTGAGTTATGTGAGAGGGTGAGGAGTTTTGTGCCCCTCATGGAGGCATGAGCCTCCCCGGAGGCTGAGCAGGCTGCAGCCCCTGGGAGCCACTGCCATGGGGGGGGGCACATTTGCAAAGCAGTGCGAGCTGACAGCCGTGCCACCCTGTCTGTCCCTTTGGGCTGGAGCTGGCCATGCTTTAAGGATCTGGGCTTCCTCCTTTGTCACCTTGCCATTTCACAATTAATGAACTCCATTAAGTTCAATAAGGATTTTATATCCTGCGTTTTGGTCAAGACCAATACAGTGTTTCCTCAGTTGTTTTTAAAGTGCATACTTCCATTTTTTCACCTGAGTAATTTGTTGTCATGGTTTGCTGTGCTGTTCACCCTTCCTTGGACATGCATGTTGAAGATGGCTGTGCTTCAATGTACTTTAATAAGAAGGTTTTGTCAGGTATTACCTTCCTGAGAGGCAGTGTAAAACCAAGACTGATCCTGCTCATTTTAACTTGCCATGGAATCACATTAACTTTTGTTCCCCTGCAAAGGTAACAAGCAGAGTTCAGTAAGGTTGTTTAATGTTGGCAGGATGTTCTAACACTGCAACCACAAAATTTAGCTCAAAACCTGCTATTAGTTTCCATCCTCTCTGAAACCAGGGAGCCAGGAAGGAGCAGGGATACGATACTGAATGGGAGGAGGCAGTCAGTGAGACCACTGCAGCGGTCACTGAGATTTCTGAAGAACCGGACTGCCAGTGGCAAAGAGAGTAGCCAGGTTGGAAAGGCTGAAGTTGGACTGGGCAGTGGAGGGGGATCGTGTCCTTTCCCCACACAGCCTGGAAGCCAGGGGAGCAATGGAGGCTCTGGCTGCTGCTTTGCCCTAGGCTGGAGGAATGGGGTCAGGACAGTGAAATCCAGGAGCCTCTTGGGAACTTCTCTAAGCTGCAAGAAGGTCTGTGAGGGCCAAGAGGATGCATGTAGTTAAAGGTGGAGAGCTCCTGGATGTCCAGGTCAGAAGAGGGAAGATATGCTGTGTGAAGGGCTACAGTGTTCATTTTGAGGATGGGAACTGGCGAAGTGCATAGCTGTGGCAGATTCTCACTGAACTGACATATCTTCATTGCTATCTTCACTTATTCTGTCTGGGAGCACAGTCACCCTGTATGTAAATGGCCTGTAAAGGTGAACAGAAAAATCACATGTCTTCTGTAGCATTTGTTTAAAAAAAAAAAAAAGGTAGATAAGTCACAGTTTTCTTAGTATAATATCAAGATATTGTCTTATTGTCTGTTCAGAGGATACCCTTTAGCCTGCACCTCAAAGACTCCAGGTACTTGTGAATGTTCTCATTTTCCTCTGTATGCAAAGGGAAGAGTAGCGATTTCTAAGCCTTGGAAATTTTAGTCCTTTCCTGCATACGCATTGCCCATTTACAGAAATGCCAGGTCTGGTTTAACATGGGAGTTCACTTTCCTGGCCTTTTGGCCTTTTTCTATTCTTGGCACTGGGTACAAGTTCTGTTGTAATGAACTGAATTGTTTTTTTCTTTAAAGTCAGACATTAATAGCTTGAACTTCATTCACCCAGCGATGTATGTGTAAGATGAAGAAGGAAGAAAGTCAATAGACCTATGCCAGTGTGATATTAATAGAAAACTTCCTTTATAATTTGAAAAAAAAAAAAAAAAAAACAGGAAAGGTAAAATCTTTAACATAATAATTGGAATAACAGAATTCCAATTATTCCAATAACAGAACAGAATAATAATAACAGAATAACTGGAACAGTTCATGAAATGCTGATGGGAGAGAAATGACAAGGCCAGGAAGTCTAGTGGCTTGCGACGTTATGGGATGTGAAAGCTAGTTAGCTACCATTACCCTTTGGTTCACCACTTTGATACGGTGAACAAAAAGGTTAAAGGTTTCATGTTGTTTGCTCCTTCCCTCTTCCTTCTGGGAACAGTTGCGTCCCTTTTCTTGGCTTGATCAGCAGTAATCTCCTGACCTCATGAGGCATTTTCCCAGGAATTAAAGTCCCCTCCCTCTGTTCCCTTCTTTCCTGGGTGCCATGGGATGGTGCTTCTCTCAGCAGTCTGACTAAATATCCCCTTCTGAGAAGAAGGATGTGTCTTCCAAGGTCTTTTCACTGGGCTGGTAGGATTTTCTCTTTCCAGAGAGGAAACAATATTTATGATGGAGGATCTGCTGGGTGCTTGTGTCTGCTATGCTTTTAAAGGCTCTAAGCTTTTCCTAAGCCTCTCAAGGGTTACTGGGTCAGCTACGGCTTCTGCTTCCTGAGGAATTCATTGGTTGGTTTCAATGCTAATGGTTCAAATCTGGTATAATGTACTAAGCTGGTGAAAGGCAGCATGCTCTTTACTGCTTGCTTGTAACGCAGGGCAGAGAGAACACTCTCACAGGTTGCTTGAAAGAACACAGTCTTTTCACAGAATGTCTTGATGTTACCTTTTGTCGAGTTTAATATTTAACTTAATTTGATATTTAGGATAATAAATATAGTTTGTAGACCCCAGATCCTTTTTCATACTGAATTTCTCTTTGTTAACGCTGTCATGTTACTGTACTACCATCAAAAGAAAGGATTTGGCCAGTACTACAATTAAACGCTCTTTTTCTGTCACTTTGACTTCTGATTGATTGCAAAGTGTGGTTGACATTTGTGCTTTAGTTGCACTGTTTACACTTTTTTTTCTTTTACCTGCTCACCTATCATCACAAAACTTAAGAGAACTTGCTATTTATAGATTTCTACTCCCTCTATCAAATTTGTGTGAAAGACTGAAAACTTACCGGGTGCAGAGGTCATGGTGTGTGGGATGGCTGCACAGGCGAGCACCAGAGCACAGTCCCACACAGCCTCCGAGTATGATGCTGTGAGCTTCATTCCCTTGGGCACCCAGCGTAAAAGTCTCAGAAACGCTTTTCCTTTTGTGTGCTGGTTTCCCATAATTCAGTGCTTCTGAATGTCAGAAGCAAAGAAAAATACAGTCTCAATACAAGGACGAACATAAAACCAATATCCTCTTATTCCTTCTGAATTCAGAAATGGCTAATTTGATCCTGTGCAGGAAAAAAAAGAAGAAAAAGTGTGAGTAAATAATGCTGGTGCTGTTAAATCAGAAAGGGTTGGGCTTCTGGGGATTTATGAGAACATTGAGTTACATGGCCAGAACACATTATACTGAGCTGGACTGTAAAAAAGGGGAATAAAATTGTTACTTCCAGCTTAAACTCTGTTTATACCTTTTGCCTTTGACTTGTTACATAAAATGAGAGTAAATAAAAGGAATCCATTTACAGTTTTAACTGATGAGAAAAGTTAAATGGTGTTTGTTTTATACCTCCAATTGTGAAAGTGCAAACAACTGGAAAAGATAGGAATTGTACTGGAATATTTTTTTTATTAGTTTTATACAACAAAAAACCCAAATCGACACATAGGGTGGCAGACTTGATGCTTGACCAGCAGCTGCTTCTGCCCCTGGGAGCTTACCCAGGGCCAGTCCTCCCATGTAGGGCTGCGCTTGCCAGGTTTCAGTTGTTTCATGCCCACCTGGCCACAGTGCTGCTGTCAGGGAGTACGGGGGGGCATGACAAAAACATCTAACTGAGGCCAGGCAACTGTCCATCAAAATGCCTCAGCTACTTTGGTAGCTGCATTTCATTGTGACACTGAGTTTTTTTAAGATTCTGGTCACTTACCAGATTTTTCTTCCTCCCTGTGACCCCTGGGACTAACACATACACATTTTAGCAAGAAGGTCTGCCAAGCTGCATAGAGCAGGCAGATAGTGAACAGTTTTGCACTTTGGATATGCTTGGCACGACAGTTGAAGGTGAAGGGGGTGAAGTACAGAGCGAAAAGGAGGAGGGGGAATGAGTTTTAAAATATATTTTGAGCAATAGGCTCTGTCCTTACTTTGCTGGCTGCTGTGCTTTTGCCAGTTGGGGAGAGCTCTGTAGTAATTACAGCAGAGGTAAAGCTAAAGGCCAGGTCTAGTGCTACTTCTACTAATTTTCTCCATGAGCAGTGCTGTGATGCAGAGTGGTACTAGCTCACGTGCTGGGGCTGCTTCCAGTAGCCCAGCGAGCTCAGTCAGCTGCTGCTCAAAGACAAGTGACAGAACAGCGTCCCATAAATTTCTCTCCTAACATACCCTTTCACAGCTTAAGCTGGCTCACTCCTTCTCTCTTCTTTGCCTTTTTATTTATTTATTTCTCCTCTGTGACAGTTTTATCAGTCCTCAGGGTGTTTTAAATGTCACATTTCTGGCAGGTGTAAAAAGCTTTGGATCAACAAGTTCTAACACTTCCCTGTCTGGCCTGTGGAGGCCAAGGCATGGTTACCTGACCCTCCTATGTTAGCTTCCCTGCAGCAGACAATCCTGAAACAAAATGCCCTCCGGAGTACCACCTTGTTCACATCTCTTGTCCTTTTCCCTGCCCATTTCTTGGGAGCGTGGGTGTTGAAGTCACTGCACTGTGTGGTGGCTTAGGATTGGGACCAGCCTGGGAATAGCAGATACCTGATGCTTTTCTCTTGTGCCATAGGTTTTGTGGGTTGACTTTGGGGGCAGAGCTGAATACTAACGTTAACTTGGTGATGTCCTTTGGGTTCAGTGATCCAGGATGTTTGGCTATTTTTCTGGCTGCTCTGAGCTTCCATTCCACTTTGTTTCTGTCTTTTTGTGACCGTTCTGCTCACAGATACACCTGCCGCTGTCGTGGTCAGCTTCATCTGTTTCTCATCCCTTCAAACACAGGCAGTCCCCTTATTGTGAGGGATCTAGGAGGGCTTTATGGGCCACTTTTCCACACTTTCTGCGTCTCAGTAAGTTCCTACCTGACCTGACCTACTACAGAGCGACATTTTCTCTCTGCGGGTTGCTCCCTCAGTGTCCCTGGAGGGGAGTGTCTCTTCAGTATTAATCTAACCCTTTTCCTCACGGGGTCAGGGATCTTGGCCTGTGCTACCCACCAAGGCATGTATCCTCCCCACACTGTCAGCCTGTGTGGCAGCCTCCCGCAGGAGGCAGAGTGCTGGCCTTTACCTATAACCAAACTCAGTGCTGAAGGTTAACGTGCTACTTCTCCAGTCACAAAAGACACCCCAGTGCTTTCTTCCCTTCCTTTCTTTGCTGTTTTTCCAGATGTTCCCGTAAGCTGTAACTAGTTCTCCAAGTTACCTCCTTACAGTTTTATTTGCCCGAAACTTTGCCAGTAGTACTCTGGGGCTATTCCAGCACAGGCAGAAGTACTTTCTGGTGTAAAATGTACTGGTGTGAGCTATGTCCTCTAGAGACATGTTTAAATACATCTAGAGCTTTTTGTTTGACTATTGAGGCAGCACATCACTATTTCTCTCTACTCAGTTTCACGGTGGACAAACCTTTCACATATTAAAGTGTTAGTAGTAAATACTTTTTTATACCTGGGAAACAGCTTAGTGCCATTGGGGGCATCCAGAACCCTTGCATGGAGTTTTTCATGCACTTGCATGGGGTTTTCAAACCCTTTTCCATATCTTCTCTCCAAGCTGCCATACCACCTAAAAGTTAAGTCTCTCTGTCAGTGAAGTCATTTGTAGCATCTCATGATCTGGGTTGTCTAGAAGCGATGAATATCCAGGTGTTTGGCCTGTGTGCTATCTTACTCCTCCCTAGAAGATGATGTACCACATTCACTACCTGAGATACCTGGGCCGTAGCTCCTTCCATCTCTGCTGGGTCTGTATTCCACAGCTGCACCCTCTGCAGTTCGCACTGTCACCATCTGTACTGAGCAGCAGTTGCAGCAAATAGGCCTTGGTCAGCTTTTCTTGTAGGAGCAATCTGCCTGCACACAAGGGCTTGCTTCTCCTTTCTGGTGAGTCAGTTCCTTTGCCATGGTCCTCTCTTGTCCTTCTTACCACAGTGACAGGAACAAAACAAAAAAAAATTCTTGCTGAAATCTCAGCCTTAAGTCTGCTCAAAACTCCCTAAATCACTTAAAACTAGAACAACGAACTTCATGAAATTGAGAAAACTCTAAATGAGAAAGGTGACTTCTGCCCTGAATAGGGTTGGTCTTTTTTTTAAAGTTAGTTTTCTGCCCAGCAACTTGGTAACTTTTTCCATTGAAATAAACCCCACCTTGTCTCTTTTAGGATCCAAGAAAAAAAATCTTTCCTTCTGTCATTCTAGGTCTAGTCTTTTTTTATGCTTCTTTCCCTGCCTGCATATTGCCATTGTGAGGTGCATAGGAATGCTTTTATGAATTTTTTTATATAGCACTTAAATGCCACATTATTAAACACACAAGAAGTTCATACAGTACCAGAAAAGGATAATTAACTAACCCAATATATATGTATATAAAGCCTGTCTGTTTGCTTTGGGGACAAAAAGTAGGTAAAAAATAATTCACTCAAAATATCTCTGTTCATAGAAAACAGTAGTATGAGATATGCAAGACAGAAGAGATTAGTTGTGCTGGTGACTCCATGAAGTCCAGCATGAGTTTGACCAAGCAAGTGGAAGTAGTGAAACAGAGAGAGAGTTTGAGTGTTTTTTGAATGTTAAGTTCTACAGTCCATTTCATGGTGGTTGCTATCATCTTTGTGGTTTTGTTTTTTTCTTTTTCTGTTTTCTTTTTTTTTTTTTAATGTTTAAGTTGTGTTAATCACATTTTTGACGTAATAGCTGGCAAAGACTGGAGATGAAGTCTAAAATTAAATGAGTTTAATAAGATTGACATATTTGGTAAAATAAACTTATGTAAATGTAAAAGAGCTCACACAGTAAAATAAAATTAAGACTTAAAGGAATTTCAAGGCATTCCCAAGAAGTCTGTTCTTCTACATCAACTCAGGATGAGCTGTACCAAAGCGATTCCTTACAGGTATTTGTGTAATTTATTCTTAAAACCTCTGGCAGTTAGAACATAAGTAATGTATCTGTGTTCTCCCTGCTGTTTTCTACGCTTCTAATCATCATGGCTGTTCCTGTCCAAACCATTTCTCTTCTTCCCACACCCTCTTGAAGCGCTGTGCCCGAGATGGTGCAGCACGTGCTGGTGAGGCCCCAACCCCCCTCGGATTGTGTGGAAAGATTGTTTTGGGCCACGTGGGCTGTATTCTTCTTGCCTGGTCATCTTCCATGGGGTACTGTCTTTCACACATGTATGACAGTCACTTCTAATTGTGATCCAGTCCTTAAATCCTGTCATTAGGACAACCGTGAAGTCAGGTAAACATTTCTTATTTATGGAGTTGATGAGTCCTGTCTAGTCATCTGCCACTTTCCTGATTAAATTGTGGTTCATTTTTCATTTGGATCATTATTCTGGTTTAGAAAGACAGTTTTGAAGTCTTGCTACTTTATTCCAGTTCCTTTAGTTTCTCCCAGTTCAGTATCTTTTATAAATTTAAGCAGGACATTCTGTATCCCATCATCCAAATAGTTAATGGAAATACTGATACAAAGCTGCAGAAAATCAGTTAATCCATCTTCCATATTTGATAACCTACTGTTAACTTTTCCAATTCATTTTGCAGTCCCCTTATTTCAGCAATACTTCTAAAACTTGCTTGTGAGACTATTAGAGGAGCAAAGTCGGGGCATCAGTCAGTCCAGCAGAGAGATGGTTCTCTGCTGTGTATTCTCCTATAGAAAGAAGTTAGGGCTGTATGACATATTTTGTTATAGAGGCTTTCCGTGTTATCTTCTGCTTTCTCTGCATAAGCTTTTCATTTTAATTATGTTTTTCTAGAAACTGAAGTTAGCTCGACTGTTCTTCCATTTGTCATAGTTCTTTTTCCCCACTTACTATGGCTCAAAGATCTCCAGAGCAAAATATGCTACAGCTGGAGTTTCATTAAACCTCTGTCTCACCTGTGCTTTTCTTTCTCTACCCTGAATTTTTACTCCTTCATCATCAGGGTGGTTCTGGGGGGCTTTTTGTTTGGTTGGTTTTTTATTGGTTTTTTTTTTCCCCTTTAAATATGCAGTAATAGTGAACTTTTTAAAAATTGAAGACTGAACCAAATATACATGGTTTTTTTGCTTTTTCAGGAACATAGAGTTTTAGATTTTTCCTTCAGGTGAGAGAACTCTTCTTGAACTGCTTTTTACTATTAATATACATTAAAAGCAGGAGGAAAAAATTATTTTTAGTATTGCTAACTAATTGGATATTTATTTTATACTGATTTTTTCCACTATTTGTTGGTTCTATTCTATTAATATTAATTTCCCCTTTAGTATTCTTTCCTGAGTTTCAGGTTATATACTTTCTACCTTTTTTCATATAGGTTAATTTGTGCCCTTAATGTTATTTCACTGAGGACCTGTCACTTCCCTGAACTACTTTGTTCCTTGAGAACTGCTTCCCATGGGAAGCAGTTATACTTGAGAATACACTGAAAGTATATTAAAACCTGCTTTCCTGGAGACCATTGCATTCATTCTCCTGTTATCACTCTTTCCTCACTGTTGGTGAGTTTTTCCATTTCATGAGCACTTGTTTCTTTCCACTTTTGTGTTCTTAAACAGTTTCTGCCAATTGGTTAGAAACAAACCTAGAAGAGCCCCTTTTATTTTGTTTTCCTCATCTGTGGTTTCCAGCACATTCAAAGGTGTTACTCTTACCCTGCTTGGCTCCATTTTCAGTAAATGTTTACATAGTTTAAATATGCCATTAAGACAATGACCTTTCTTTATATGATTGGTAATTATTCAAATAAAGCCGTTATCACCTTCTCCAGGCTTGATTGCTTATAACATGTCTCTTCCATTTCCCTTCCTTGGCTTTTTTTTTTCCTTAATTTTATCCTTAAATCAGAGACTTTCAATGGTCTACCTCACAGTGCATTATGAACCTTAGAGAAGCTCTACATATTTGTTATGCTAGGCAACATCTTTCTTTTCCTTTCCAGAAAATGCGATCTCTTTCATGTAATTCTAATTATGCAAATTATCACACAACTCTGTTTTGTTAATTAAGACATGATTTTTGTTATGCAGTGGACTTCCAGTTCCTTTCAGTTACCATATTGGTGAGAACGCAAAGTGACAACAAAAAAATTGTGTAAATTGTTTAATGATATGTAAACAGATGAGTTAGTTGTCTTCAGATTTTAGCAAATGAAAGGATGCTGATTAATTAGGTACACAATCTGTATTGTTTCATGTGAAACCAACCTTTATAAACCCAGCACGATGTCATGCACTATATTAAATAAGTGTTATTTTACAATGAATATTTTAAAACTCAAGATAATGTTGCATTGAAGTAATATAAAAATTACAAAGCTGCATGAAGTTAAAATTGTGTTTATATTTATTCATTTTAAGTAGTTTTTATTCCCGTTGTGCAGAAAAGTATTCATTTTAGATGAAAACCAGTAAAACATGCTTTTGTCTTCCAATGTCTAACTGAAAAAATGAACAAAGCCATAAAAACAAGTACTAGAAATCTTGAATTTGATACCAATCGACCCACTTAAAAAGTTATTCACACTAGCAAGAAGAGTATTTCTTTAGGATGAAATACAAATGTAAAACAAGATTAAAATATATTATTTAAGTAATACCTTCTGATTTTATTTTCTCTCTCCATTCTCCATATGTTGTAAACAGGTTTTTATTCACAAAAATAGAACATTTTAACAGCATTGCATCTTCATATTCTACTTTTAAGCTTCACTCCCATCTCTTAATTTCTTTAAGTAAATATGGACATAGAATATGGCTATTAATAAAATTCATTTAAATTAAAAAATAAATAAAGAACAGAATTCTGTCATCTCTTTTCCTGTATCCCCAATATCACTTTGTGCACACAAGTTATGCCATAATGACCATTTACAACCTTCTGGTTGACTACCAGCAGTTCGAAAAGGATGGCAGATCTCTTCGGAATATAGCCATGGATTTTATGTAATTTTGAAGAAAGATAGAGAATTTAAAAATTGTTCTTTTAGAAGCTTTAAAGTATGCAGAGTTTTGTTGCTTATTAGCAAACTGTATTTGCTGTCCACTAATTCTTTGTATTGCATGTAAATGATATTGATGCACGAAGGGTGTTTAGGTATGCTAACATGCACAAAACTGTATCACCAGATCCATAGCTGATGACATACATCAACTCTTTATAGTGAAAGGTACTTTGGGGGGAAAATAAGAAAAAAACAGGGGAGAGAAAGAGAGGGAAAAAAAAGGTAAGGGGAGACTCACATTGGCCAGCTGGAGAAAGAAGCGATGGGGTCCCCTGGTAAGTGTCTTCATCCTCCTTTGGGTGTTCTCCCCTCTACGGTATGTGGCAATGAGAAAGAAATTAAATTTTCTCTAATATAAACTAAGCCCTACAAAACAAAGGTCAAGACAATCTGAGGGTTGGAGGGGAGAAGGGCTGATTCTCATGTCAGTGGCAGTCACTGTGGTGGTGCATTTCCCCCCTCTCTGGGCTGATCTACAAATTCAGAGAGTCTCGCTAGGCCTTAGCGTAAGTGTAATGAGTTGGGCGGTTAAGTGTCCCTTGACTGTGCCAGGAACTCTTGCATGGCTAAGACAGGGAGCTGCACTGACTGTACCAAGGAGTCCTGTTGCCTGGTGGAGGCTGGGGACGGGAGTAGGGATAATTAGTCGTTTCCTGACAACCTTGGGACGTATCTCAGTCCTCTCCTGACAGCCTTGGAGCATCCTGTATCCGAATCTTAAGTCATTCTCTGACAGCCTTGGAGCCTTCCTTATCTGAATCGTAACTCATGTGAAACAGTACCAGTGCTACTGGAATCCCAGTAATTTGCTGATGACTAAAGCCAATCATCTCATGAACCTATGAACAGCGGTACTAAGTGAGACCCTATGAGCTCTCCTGGCCCGCAGCGGGCTGCGACCAGCATCTCCCTCTTGAGTGGGACACCTCTCAGAGATCGCAAACTCTTCAGTTTGTGAAGATTGGAGGTCTGTCGCTGAAAGCTGACGAGGCTTGGGCTGATACTCTTTGCTCCTTGAGGCTCAACCCTTTGCCTGTTAAGAAAGGTGCCAAAGCATTTGATGTGAATATTTTCACTGAACTCGAGGGGAATTTTTAACAGGTATACATCTTTGATTCGCGTATGTATATATCTCTTAGTGTCTTTGTGCATGTGTGTGTACTAACCTGAATATTCTATAGCAAGTAAATTACAAATACTGCTTTTCAAATCCATATGTGTCACTGTCGTAAACTTTATTCAACTGTGAATGAATCTCAGGCTGCTATCATACTCATAACCTCTTTAGATATAAACTGTTGATCAAGTCTGGGACTAGGAGTCGATCCAGCCGCACCTAAGCTCCACCAATAGTTTAGAAAGCAAGGGGATCTTCTCTGAACCTGGTGACTCAACAGGAGGGTCTCCTCTACATTTTTACATTCCTGATCTCTGTACAAATCACAAGAAATAAATTCTAACTCGATTTTCCTTTGTATGTTTCTCTTTGACCCTATTGCATCTTCAGTCTCTGTGTACATAATTTTAGTTTGATTCTAACTTAATTTTCCTGTATACGTTTCATCTATGTATTAAGTAATAGAGTGAACCTTGCCATCGAATTCTGTGAAGTCGTGCTTTTATAAATTCCTATTAAATCATTTTTGCCAATACCCTTGAAGGTGATCCTTTAAGCAGTCCAAACCACTCCATTTCGCGACAGTCATTTCCCAGAAGAACCCGTTGCAACAACAGGTTAAGGCATGTAAAGCCCTGTATAACGTTCAGCATGTAAATGACAGCTGCTTACTGTTAAGATGGTAGTATGTGTAATACCTGTTGCCTGGACAAAAAAACTGTGCGTAGGTAGGCAGCTGTATCATTCAAGGGTGTTGTCTTGTTCAGGTTGATTCCCTGGTAAGACTGAGCGTGGCCTTCTCCACTTGCTTTGGTTCAGCCTAAGGAACTACGTCCCTGCATACCCACAGAAAATTCAGTCCACTGAGCTGAAGAAAGTAGAGTAAATTAAAAATGTCTAGAAACCCAAATTAGAATTCTTACCACCACTTTGCATTTTTTGTGTGCCGTGTCTCATTTTCTCACAAAGAGAAAATTGTTACAATTCTGTGTCATTTTATTTCATGCTTTTGTAATAACTCTTGCTGCATCCAACCTGGAATTAAACCTTAGCAGTTCCACAGCTATAATAAGAGTAAGGGTTTATTGCCAGCTAGTGTTTCATCTGCTGGCTAGATGACTAGCTGTGCACCAGCTGTATAATATATTCTGTAAGGATATCATCGTCACAGCACTTCACTCTTGCATCTCATACACCCACCCAGAAACCTGTTTTATCTTGTGCTCCAAGCAAGGAATCCAAATGAGATGTCTTAAGGAAAAGTAAATAAGAATATTAGGAAATATTAAAAAGAAGTAATTCCATTTCTAGTGTGTTACTGTGAGAGAGTGTTTTTGGACAGGAATGGGATGAGAACTCTCATAAATCTTTAGGCCCTGATTATGGGCTGCTCTTGGCACGGCTCAGATGAAGAACGGCCCAAAGCCTGGCTTTTAGCCAGTCTTACGTTGCTTTCTCCCCTGCATGATTCTGCCTGGTTCCTGGCTTATATCAGAGAAGCCCTATTGCTGCTCTAACTTAATTTGAAAACTTTGGAGGATTTTTTTCTGGCAAAACAGGATCTCCAGAACATATGGGCAAGGCCGTGACTCTTACTATAACGGGGCAGGAGAGCGGCAGTGCAACAGCAGCTCTGCTGGTGCTAAACCTCCCAGGAACAATTCTATGCAAAGAGAAGGGGAAGGGGTAAGTGCTCACTGGTCTCCCAGATGTTCATGGCCGCAGTGATGGCCAGGCTGAGGACTCAAGATGTGCGTTTTTGCCCAAAGGGCAAAAGGAGGATTACAATAGATACAGGAGAATTATCATAGCTGAAGTTAGTGATGTAGAATTTAGTCTTCTTTTGTTTGTCATTCTGCCAAAATTAAGATATTTCGTCTAATATTTTATATGCTTCATATCAGCTTCAGGTAAACTTTATTTAAAAAAAAAAAGAAAAATTTCAGATAAAACTATGTTTCTGATTAGCTTTGCTTTAAATAGCTCTAGTTCCCAAGTCTCACAGTTGTTCTGCTCTCAGCAAATATTTGAGAAGAGCACAGCCAAAGTGCACCTCAACTCCAATGCTATTCCTCTTACAGAATATTAAACCATTTGCAGTCTGTTAATTCTGTGATTGAAATTGCAAGGAGTTTTTGGCAGAGGATATAAAGATTTCATTCCTACTGATGGTGTATGAAAATGTCAGTGTGACACTAGAAATGTATTACTTACGGGATCTTTTTGTTTGTTTTATTTAAACATAGAAAACTGCACATACACACACAAAATTCAATTAAAAAAAACAAAACTAAGTATACAATGTCAGGTGCTCCAAAGCTAGAAAATGAATGATGTAAAGTGGTTTGTGCTAGCTTAACTTTCCTGTGCAGATATGTAAGGCTATAGTCTTCACTGTATAATCTGATTACATTTAACAAGCAGTTGTTGATTATTTTTTTTCTCCTTGTTCTCTTTCTTGTAGTGGCCCAGTGTTGTATTTATTTTATATTAAGAAGAGGGAAGTATTCACTTCTCTGATGATTTCTTGCGTTTGTGGGGCCTTGTGGAGAAGCTATCTGAATGCTGTGCAAGCATTGATTTGTCTTTATAGTGTTGCAGCTGAGCCGCTAAGTCACAGATTGAGATCAAAAGTTTCTGTTAACCTTAAGTGACAAATTTAAGAAACCTTCATCCATAACACTGAGTAGTGAGTAGGATTTGGTATGCCTGGATAACCGGGGATTGGTGCTTTAGTTCCCTACTGGGGGGATAGGGAGAGGCAAAAGGTGATTCATGCCATTTAAAAAGAGATAAATCATCCCTTAAAGACTGCTTGCCTTTCTCTGTTGAACTGGGTGAGCCTCACTCTGATGGCAAAGATTAATCCATCGGAGAACTATAGGATACTATAGAGAGCTCCTTGTGTTCCATACATTCTTGATCTGTCGCAAGGGGAGATCCTTCCTGCATGCAAGTAAGGTGCAGTACTGAGACGGGGGAGAATATACGATTATGAAGTTAATGGTTGTACTGTAATACTGTACATAGTGACGGCTAAGTTGAAAATACCACCACCGTTCCCCTAAGTTAAAGGTACCTCCATGTTCACTTTTCCTAAGTCTGGGATGTTTAACTTTCAACTTTAATAAATGTTCTTTTAGCACAGCTTTAAATGTATGTGCTATGTGTTATAATTTCTGTAATCTGTATCTAGGCTGTCAGGGAAATTTGCAGTAGAGATTCCATTTGAATTTATATATGAGAAGTATCTCAGTGCAAGATGCACAGAAACAATAAGTGCTCAGTTGAAGAGTAGGATAACATAACCTATGGCATAAAATGTAATCATGTGAAAGGGGCAGGAGCGTTGAGTCAGCTGTAGTGTTTACCATGTGCTGACATAACTTCTCAGTTTTTGTTTGGCATATTAGTTAAGAGCTAATATAACATTTGACTTTTCAAAGTCTAAAATATCATCCTTGGAACACATATTCATATAACTCCTGGAAATAGAGCAGTCTAGCTACAAAATGTATGTTTCTAATAAAGGAAGAATTTTTCAGCATAATTTCTTAAAGAACACATGCTTAACGTATTCTGTAAAAGTCAAACATTTTAACAACATTGACCTTTAGCTCTAGCAGTCATAGAGACTTTCTGACCCAATTGAAAAAAAGAAGTGCAAAATTATTTAAATATTGGAACTAGCAATGAAACTTGCATGTGTAATACTGAATTAAGAAACATTTTCAATGATACAGCTTTTTTTTCAGGAGCTTTTGATAATAGTATCTACATTTTTAACCAACCATTGCATTTTTTATTTATTTAGTGTTTACTTTAGCTTGCTGTGTCACAGATTTATGCTTTTCCTGGAGAATTTTTGTTTGTTACTGCAGATCTTTTCTCTATGTGAACTTCAATTTAGCCAAAAAGCTAAGATCTACTAAAATGCTGTCTCATAAGCTTAAAATGTCTCATAAGCATAAAATGTCCTCACTTGTGACATTGAAAAAAAGAACTTGAAATCCCAGCGCAGTATTTTTATTGCAAATGACAGTTTTCATCTGCTGGCTTTTGCTGCCAGAATAAGCATGTTTTCAGTAAGCACAAACAGACTTCTTCAGCTGTGCCTGTTTCCAGTTGTTCCCATTAACTCCCCAAGTGGGTGGTACCAAAGAGCCACCTTTCTGGCATACTTGCACGCAGACACACACATCCACCGATGAGTTTTGGCATTATGTTCTAATAAAAAAAAGACCCCACTCATATGAGAAAGCTCCGTGTGCGTCACTATAGCTATTTCAGTCTTTGCTGCCTCCTGAGCTGAATGTAAACCGACATTGGTGACTCTGTCCAAATATGATTTCGTAAAAGGAAGTAGGAAGCATGACTTTCAAGCTCTGTGTGAAGATGAGCTAAAATAGTAACAAAAGTATCTCTAGAGAGTATGAGAGGACAAAAAAAAATTCTCTGAAGCCTACCTATTGGTAAGAAAAAATGGATCTGGCAAGACTTTCTTTTGTACCAGCTGGAGGTGTTAAATTTTCTTTCTCTTCTTTAACATTGAGAGCAGGCATTGCTGTAGCAGGGATACCAAGGAACTGGAAGGATTCAGAAGTTTCCTCAGCAAATTCCACTAATGGCCTCGATCCTAAGGAAAATCACGCTTAAGCTTTAATAGCTGAGTTTCCGTGCAGCGTCACTTATGGCCTGCTTAGAGAGTCCAAGAGGAAGGCTGATCACAGCAGTGGCACAGTGGCTTTTGTGATCACGGCAGTGGCTTGTGTAATGGGCACGTCTCCTTGCTGGCCGCTCTTGCAGGAGGGTGCGTGTTACTGTCAGGTGCTGGAGAGCAGCGGTTGTGGTGTTTCCTAGGCAAGAATTTGGTGAGCCAACCCTTTGTAAGGTAGCACTGCAAGCACTGGTAATGGCTGGGCATAATTAATGTTGCTTTAGTCTTGCAAATAGATGGTAAGATGTACTCGGATCAAATAATTTCTCAGTGTCTGAGTCCGTAATGAAGTTTGGCTCCAGAACTACGTGTTCTGGCTGGCCGCTTCTCTCCCAAACCCCTCAGGAGAGAGATCCATGCTATCAAAAACCTTAATTTAGAAGAGTTTGAATCTCATTATACTACTGTTATACTCAGGCTGCTACTTATTAACTACAATTTTACTGTGTTTTGTTCTCCCACTGTACTTTTGTTTTTCAGCTCCTTCACTTTGTTGGAAATGCTGAGTACAGCAGCTTGCATAGGGAGGCACTAATTCAAAACTTGAGCCTCAGGCATTAGGTAGTTATGAGGGCAGTGCTGTCTGCTGTAGGAAAGTAATACAATGGCTGTCTTAACCTGAAATAATACTTTATCACACACACACACAAAACCTCCAACCTAGTGGTTAAAAAACCCTACCCCTTTTTAGACCACTCACATTTAAAACTGGAAATTGGTGATTTCCACTTGTGATAACACTTCATTTTCCTTGTACTGGAGTATAAAATCCAGTAGTTGTTGTCCATTACAGATTTTTATGTCCCTCACTCATAGATATATGAGTGAACCATAGTTCCTGTATGGTTTTGTACCATGAGGGTGGGCAAATACTGGAGCAGGATGCATGGAGAGGTGGTGGTATCTGTCCTTGGAAGTGCTCAAGACTCACCTGGACACAGCCCTGAGCAGCCTGATCTTACCAGACCTGCTTTGGTCAGGGGTTGGACTAGGCAACACCAGAGGCCCCTTCCAACGTCAATTATTCTGTGGTTCTGTCTTGCTACCAGACTTGTTTGATACGTACACCCACACCAGTAAAAGAAGGCCTAATCTTTGCTGGGAAGTGATATTATTGATCACTACTTTTAGTGACAGCAGGTATACTCTAATTTGCTATTGGGACATCCATGAATTCTCGTTGCTTCCTTAGCAATGAGATTGCTGAGCAGATGCTATTGTTAGAGATTGTCCAATTACTTATCTGTAATGAGGATCCAGCAATAATCAGCATTTAGGACGTAAATTTCTTGTGAATTGTTTGTGTACTCAGATGGGTTTGATTTTTGTTTCTTGTGTAACAGATGTATAAATTAGTGTACAAAATAAAAAATTTAAAACAAGAAAGTTCTTTTTTTTTTTTTTATATTTGCATTCTTGAGCTGCTTTTGTGACAGTATATATTTCCTAGCATTGTAAACTTCTTTAAAATAATAATGAAAATCATGTAATTCTGTAAAACATCTAGGTTTTGAAGTGCTTTTGCTTTATATATTTCACTCTCAGTCAACAGCAGGGCAAAATAAAGTGACATATTTTAAGACAGCAGTTATCAGGCCATCACATTGCTATTGATCTTTGTCCTATGTCAGCTATTAACATTGCTTGTGGCCCAAACACTATGTACAGGGCTACTCTGTGGAAATAGTGCCAAACATAGGTCATCATCTGACATATTTACTCCCTACTAAGACTACTAATGAAAAGTTCAGTAGTAGTATCATCTTTCCTCAGCTGAAAAAAATTGTGTGGTGTTTTAAATTTTCATGAATGCAAACCTGGTAGTGTTTCGAGAGAGACCCATTATATTCATTACCCAAGAGAAAAATAATTCCTTGCTTTCAGGATAAGGTTACAGGCGTCTGTGAAAAGTGGATATGATGAAGGATGCATAGTATTATGTAGAAATAGTGAGGGAGGAGACTTGCTTTGAGACAAATTTTCCGAACTTTAACACAGATGCCAACGTCGACAAGCACTTTGTCAAAATGATAACTGAAGTAATTTTTTGAGTCAGTTCTTGGCTTAGCTCGCATTGCCTTCATAAAAGATGCATTCTGATTAGCATTCTGGTTTAATTTAAACTGGTGTAAATGCAGTGTACCTCTACTGTGGGAATGATGTAATAGAGTGAGAAATGAGATGGATCAGGGACCCTGGACACTCATCACCTACTGCTGAAGAAAGTAAAGGCAGTCTTAAGCCTTGCTTGTATTTCTGTAGCCCTAAGAGTCATTGCTTCACGTAGGACAACCTCAGCTGTAAAGGAAAATGGTTTGGAGAGTGCTCTATTCTGTTTTTTCTACATTCTGGTAGTGGATGGGGAATAGAGGTACCTCAATTATCAAGCAACATTCCCAAAATTAGTGGCCATGAGGGAGATGACCTGTTCTGTGAGCAAATTCTGTGTCAGAAAATTTGCCTTCTTGGCTGGGATCCGCAGGGGCTGCATCCACTGGGTTTATGGCACAGCATAAAAAATCTGAAATGAGTTATAGGAAAAAAAGGGTCTGTCATGTTTTAAGTACATTACTAGAAAACAGACTGTGTTATTTTGCTTTGTTACTGGGTAAATATTTCTCGAATACAAATTCAACGAAGCAGGTGCAAACTCGTTTAAACTGACAAATTGACTGAGACAGATACAATGTGCAAATGCTTGTGTATGCATTCAATACAAGTTAGTCATAAAAAAACAGTGAGGGAATATAAGTAGTAGAGTATAATAATACTGTAAATAGTATTGACTTAGTAATGAGGGTTGGCATGAAGATGTATAAAGTGAATATAACTTGTGAACCAAAAGGAAGAAGTGAGATCAGATGGAAGAAGAGAAAATTAAGTAAGGTCTCCCTAGTCCCACTTTAATTTATGTCTGTTACCAGAAGTGTACAGCCAAAGCTGGTTTAACAGTTGGTGAATAAGGTTTTGTTGATTTATATTCTGATTTTAAATCAGAAGCTGAAATTGGTTCATGAAGAACCCCCATGCCAGAGCGTGTTCCCTGCTGCCCTAGCGGTACAGATGATGGTAATGTTCATGGTCTGGTTATTGTTCTCCTTGTGGGGTTATTTGGTCAGTGGAATGTTGTATTTTTACAGGGGAAAAAAGGAAAACAAGGTGGAAATGTTCATTCCGAAGATAAGTGAACTTTTTCAGGCTACATTGTTCTCTTGAGGGAGATGAAATGTTAAACTGTTTAACGTCTGGGAGCATCTGTCCTTGTAGTCCAGCCTGTGGATTAACTGAGTGCTAAACTGCCATCACATTTTCATGGAGATTTAGAGAATGAACAGAAAGTGCTTAACTATTTGACCCAGTCTAATTTTAGAACTGTAGAATATATAAGAAAATGCTAGATATATTTTAAAATATACAGATGCATATGTCAAAAAAAAAAGTTTTTTTTTTATGTAAGGCCCTAATTACATAACAGCTGGATTTTTTTTTTTTTTAGTTCAAGACAATGTAGTTCAAGAAAACAAGAAGTAGTTAATTTGACAGTTCTCTGAAACTTTCAGAATTCTTTATTTATGTAAAAAGGCTAGCATTTAACCTTTATAAATTAATTACTTTTAAATATTCAATTAGATGAACTATTGTAGTCTAATCCCATAGTAATTCAGTGTCCCTTTCTACTAGTATGTCAAGTATCTAAAATGGGACACAGCGTTTCTGTAAATATCTGTAGCTCAATATTCTGCTTTGTTTTTCTACTCAGAGTTTTACATTAATTTTTCGATGACAGAAAACCACAGAGGATTTTTTACCTGCTACTTATCTTTCATGTTAAGATAGTTCTGGAGTAGTTACCATTTTTCTCTTTTTCTTGGGTAGTCAGGTGGTGCCCTCTAATAGGAAATTTTAGATCACTTCTAAGAAGTATGTCAAGGACATTAACTTGCTGAAGATGTCTGTTTGTTGCACTGCAGCAGAGACTTTAAAGTCTTGAGTCAGCCTAAAATCTTTCATCCACTGATACTATTAGGAGTAAGTCACAATACTCTACTGAGCATTTTTTATATTCACTAGAAGATACAGCAAATGTGAGAATGGATAAGCAAGCATATTATCCCCCCATTAGTGTTTGGCAAAGATTGTTCCTTAATACTTCTATTCTTGTTCTGAGACACATTTCTACAATGACAACTTACTATGCTTCACAAAAAGATCGTTCTTAATAACAATGAATGATTTATTCCATACTGTACTATTCAATGATGAAGTATTGTTTAAGAGATTTGACAATTTAATGCTTTTTCATATCTGTATTTTCAGTATTGAAATGAGTAATAGCATAGAAAGCATCAACTCTGTTAGTCTCTAATTTTTAAATTCAGGAAAGTTGTGGGGGTTTGTATGAATATTAAAATCCAGTAATTTATGTTATCTTTTATTTTAAGGAAGATACATGATATCACTGAGTTCAGTGCCAGTGTGACTACTTTTTTTCTTTGTGGTGTGCCTAGTTCTGTAGTAGTTAGCTATCTTTTATGTAGGGTAACTGAGTGGTAGCAACAACTGAGAGAATTGTAGAGAAGTTGAATAAGATACAAATTTGAGTTGCTAGGAAGTGGACATACCCGTGTTGCATCAACACTACAAGGTTTTTAAATTGATGTCGTGGAATCACCAAACTTTATTTTTTTGGATGATCATTCTCATAAATGCCCATTTTCAGAAATGTAATCATGAATGCATAATCATATCTTGATGCCCTTCTAACAGTTCATCTGTGTAATGACAAGGTGAACTTACTAAGGGCTTATTAAGGGACATAGCATTTACATACTCTAATTTGTTAATTTATTTTTTTTTTTTTCTAGAACAGGTGACCTGGAAAGAAAAGCAATCAACTATTTGCAATATTTTAATTGTGGCTAAACACCAAGAAAGACATTGAACTCTTGGGATGTGTTATTTCAACCTGTAAATATATTCAGCTGTATTTAATTTTTTAGTCTGCCATAGGCTTTCCAGTTTAAATAAGTGCCTGTTTAAATGATACCAGTTTCAGTCTTTAGAGCCCTTCTACCAAAACTTTTTTAAGGTTCTTAAGATTTTTCCACTAATTTCTAGAAGAAAGAACAGATGGGATAAAGTCCTTTTCCAATAATTTCCTGATCATCTCTTTGTACAAATACATATTTAGATCCAGAGTACCACACAAACATGAAGCCCATTCTGCAGTCCCCTTCCAAAATTTATTTCCGTTGAAACTGCCTGTTTCACTTCTGGACACAGAGGCTCTCTTGACCCCACTATTATGAAAGAGCTTATTGTTTCTCCTTCTAAATTAAAAAGCCTTCCTAGAATGTGCATTTAGATGTAAATTGTTTGACTGTGGTAGTTCATTCAAACATGGGCCTATTTAAGGAGTTCTGAAATATGCTTTATTGGAATCCTGTGGCTTTTACAGCACATTAGACCTAAATTAAGCAACAGGAAACCTTCTCTCCCTTTATTTCCAACTGTCCTTTCCAGGCCAGGTGGCGTGATACTGTCTTTAGAATTATTTATATATCTCCCTCATTATTTTATCAGGTATTTTAATGTGGCAGATTTCTGTCCTCTAGCACTATGCAAGCTGTCAGAGTAATCCTGGAAGGAGCAGGCAGGGACTTTTGTTAATCAGAAAAATATAGCACGATTTTTGGTTTCAGGTATTTGGGTTTGCTGTCATGAAGTAGGGGATGCATTTTCATATCCTATTTTTCGAGAATAAATGGAAGCAATTCCTTATGTAGGAAATGAGATACTTTTTTTCTTGTCATCTCAGTGAAAGACCATATTTTTAGCCAAGCCGAAGTGATGATGGATACCAACTAATAAAGCTAAAATTGTTTTCTGGTAGAAGCTTTAGTATATTTTCAGATGAAAAGTTATGTCATGCTTTCCTCCATCACTCGTGAGCACCTCAGAGACTCAGTTCACATCTTTAAAAATATTTTACTAGCCGTAATGTATAGGGACTTCAAACTAGATCATAAGAGCACTGTGGAGGATTTTGGAGTGGGCTAAAAGTTTAGCCTGGGATAGGACAATGGTGGGTCCCAGGGACACTGTGTGATATCCTCTATCAGGAGAGCAAGCTCAAGGTGTTTTTTGGTGTAGAATAAACCAGAATAAAGGTGGTTCTCCTGTATTCTGGTTGTACCTCTGAGAAGAGTTGTACCTCTATAGCTATAGGCTGAGCTGAGCTGGATGGCAGCTTTTACTACCTGCTTAACTGTACCTGTGCAGAAAGGTGTTCAGCACTGGTGGGGCTTGGAAGGAGAAGCTGTGCAGGATGCTGGAGGGCAGCTGTGGGGCCAGGGGGGCCACTGACTCTTCCTGCAATTGCTTCTTGAAAACAAAACTTGTGAAAATCCTGTAACTCACTGATATCAACTACCAGTATAGGTTGTAGTATGAATTATGGGAATGAGCAAATCTCTCTGTGGCTGGTATGTGGTAATGACCTGATGATCTGAGGGCACATTACTGCATTCTCAGAGTGGCTCTGCAGTGAGATGTCTTGCTTAGGAATCACCTGCAGCTGCTGACACTGCTCCTCCTAATTTGTGATTTCCCTGAAGACTACTTGGGGGCTGTCACATGCTCCTCCGTAGCTCTGGGTAAGCGCAGCAGCAGAACTGCAAGCCGAGCACTGTATATGGATTGCCAAATGGTTTATGACTTCTAATTACTGATTTGACTTGTTCCAAATTAATTCAGAGCACTACTAGCTAGAAAAAAACTTGTATTCTATCGAATGTGTTGATATTAAATAACTGAGGTAAGTAAGCGTGATGCTTCATGATGTTTTACATGGACGCTTTGAGAGTTCTCTGTAATTTTTATGATTTTAAAAAGACAACTTACAGAAAACATCCTCTGTGTATATGTTTGTACATATGTACGTATTTGCAAGGGAAATCTTCATGCTGTTTGTCTTTTGTTTCGCAGACAAAACCTGTTGCATTTGCAGTTCGGACAAATGTTGGGTACAGTGCAGCTCACGATGATGATGTTCCAGTCCCAGGCATGGCCATCTCATTTGAGGCTAAAGATTTTCTTCATGTTAAAGAAGTAAGTAAAACTAGAGAAGTAAGTGAATCTCTCTTTAAGGCTCTATTTGAGTAATAGTGCTACTGTTTCTTAACGTTAAGATAACACTTCACATTGTCAAAGCACTACACAAATGTTATATAAATAAGGTAACTGTGTATAAGGAACTGAATGTTCCTTGAAATACTGTTCTTATAAAAGCAATGGCACAAATGCCTTACAATCAAATTAATGAAGTTTGGAAAGCAAGTCTTTTCTTCTCTAGTAAAAATCACTTATTTAGATCTTTAAAAATCTGCATCTGCATATTCAATGATATAATATTTGTGGGGTTTACCATTCTAGTACTCTGAGGGTTCATTGTGATTCAGCAGCTAAGGGTTGATTCTCTTCTATTTGTGTGACTGGATCGCAGTTAACCCCCAAATCCTCAGGTCTCCTTTTTTTCACTGAAGTTACTTCCCTGGCACAGACAGTATTTTGTTAACAATTACATACTGAAGAACTGATGTGATGTTTCAAGATGCTCATAGCAACTGTCAGAAAAGGCGCCTTGCATTTGCTGCATTGGTTTTCTTTTCCTGTAGTTTAACTTTGAAATTTTTCAATTTTTACAGTTTCGAACACCTAAAGTCATTTTCTTTCTCTGCTCTTTGCAAGACAATCCAGGACAATACAGGACCTCCTTAGCAGCCCGCTGTGCCCTTCTGAATGATCCCCTCATTTTATGAGATTTCCCAGTTTCTGGTCATACTCCATTGTGTTTTGTCACAAAATGGTCCATCTGGAAATAGAGGTTTATAGCAGAAGAACTAGAAAGTTAGCTTCAGGATGAGAGCAACTTATCCATGCATTTGAAATTATGTCTTTGCCCCATTTTAGATTATCAAAAAATCCCTCAGTAGTTATGATTGAGGATGCACAAAGACTCTGCTACTGCAGGTGCTTTGTGGAAGCAAGGAACATTCCTAGTACACAGGTAGAAATACAGGTGGACAGAGACTAAGGAAACAAAAAATGGACTTCTAGTGCCTCCATACTGATGACTAGTGATCGTCATTTTCCATATATATTAAACACACAAAAAAGGGATAATTTGGATTCAAACTGTATATAGGGAAGAAAATATGCTTTCTTTCTGATGATAGTGCAAAAGAATTGCTCTATTCTGTCTTGTGACAAAAGTAGAGATGAGCAGGCACAGAGCCTTGGCAAAAGAAAACCATCAGCATTCTCTGGTGAGTCTGGAATATATGGCTCAATTTGGTTAGATTAAATGATTTTGTGTAGTCATCTGTTCCATCTGCATTTCGAACCAGCTGGTAATCTCAGATTTCACATCAAGTCTTTCCCCTGTTTCCATATGAGCCAGAAACACAGTGTTAGCAGATTTTCTGTTATAATTTATGCTTTTTTCCTCACGGCACAACTTAGACTGAAATGTAAATATGCATGGAGAAAATGAGGAAGAAAAAGTTTCCTGAACTGTTCTGGATCTCCAGAAATGCCTTGGAAGGAAGCTTAGCTCAGCTGAGTTGTTGCATTGTCTGTGGCTACATGTAGCACTGAGGAATGGAAAAATGCGTTAAAATGTTCTTGCAGCTTCGGGTGTAATAGAACAGGCACTCTGCGCTAATTGCCTTTAAAAATACCTGGTTTTCTCTCTAAGCAGTTAAGGGAAGTTGACTGTCTAGCGGTGCTAGGCCAGAGCTGGGTTGTGGAAGGGACCCTGCACCTGGGCCGGGTGCACTGCTGGGATGGAGCGGTGGGAAGGGACCCGCGAGGAGTCAGACTTGGGGTCTCTGGTCCTGCGTTTGGCAGCAGCTGTTGTGTCCGGGCAGGTCGAACCTCTTCAGAATGGTGCCCCGAGCAGTGGCCCTGCCCTGCGCAGGTGCGTCCTCCCCGTCCATCTTCCATGGCCGTGCCCTGCTCGCTCTCCAGGGCTCTGTATCCCACCAGATACTGCTCCGTCAGTAGTTTTGGTGCTCCCTATAGTTAATGCTGGGAGAACTGAAATGTCCAAACTTTAATTATTTATGCAGATGAAAAGTAAAAAAACCATGCTTGGCTATAAAATGCAGTGTTGCTTTCATATTTTTTAGCTAACTGGTTGCTAGAAATAAAGAAATCTAAGTTAATCTCTAATAACTTTTGCCTGCATAGTAATGCCATATTTGATCAATACTGTGCTCTTCTTGTCTGTGAGGAGTGTTCTCCAATTTGTGCTGCTGAGAGGGCTCAAACAAGAAAAACCTCAGTTCAAAACGTACATGGGCAATGGTGAAAAGTACTGCAATGATTATGAGGGAAATTTATGTTCATTAGGTTACATTCAGTAAAACTGAGTACATATAAAGATGAAGGATTCCTTCCTGTGTGAAGAAACATGCACTGCATCATAGTCACTCCTGAATCTTTTGAGGCTTTAATGCATGGCCATAATTCCGCTTAGCATTTAATTCATATTTGTGTTTCCCTTGGTGCTCCAAGCACAGGTGAATTACAGAGAATCACTCACCCCAGCCAGCACCTTGAGAGCTGGACACCTCGCTACCAAGATTTCCACTACGGCTTTTTAAAATTAGAAAGTATTATATGTGGTATTATTTACTTATAAAAGTATTGTATCCTCCTTTTCATATACTGACACAGCATTCAGCTTTGAGACTTTGCAGGAGTGAATTCCACATGCTTTTATTTTTGTATGAAGAAAAAATTCCTATGGATTTAGCATTCCTATCAATTATAATAAAATTAACATTGCATAGTAGTCTGTTGTACTGTAGAACAGCATAAAAAAGTAGTGGCTGTTCAGATTTTAATTTAATGGTGGTTTTTAATTATCTTTCTCTTCCTTTTACCAAGTTAATGATACTACTTCTGCAGACATCATGTATACTGTAGAGCAGATCCGTATAATGGCAACCTCCATTGGCTCAATTGCTATAGTCTTCCTCTACCTATATTATCCTACTACATAATGCACATCCATATCTTTAGTTAGCATTTTGCAATGAAAGGTTATGATTTTAATAATATATTTCAGTTTAATACAGCTTTGAGAAACTGCTATTCCAGCTTAACTCCCTTTTAAATGTTGGTATTCTTACTCATAAAGTCATCCCACTAGATGAATGTTATAGATCCCCTTATGTTTTATGAGCTTAAAAGTGCATTAATTTTAATCTTTATTTTTTGTTAGCTAAACATCTTAAAGTTGGTTTCAAGCATCACATTTCTGTAGTAGCCAAAATGAAAGATAATATTGCAGTTTAAGTTGTGTAACATTGATCCACCAATGTTGTATTCTCGGTGAAATTAATTCCTTTTTATGGGAGCCCACACATTTTACATGTTTTACTCCTAACTGTACACTTATTAAAATTACTTACTAAATAATTAACAATGCACTATAATATATACATTCATAGCTTCAGATTCAAGAAGGCAACTTCTCTTCCCATTCAGATGTTCTCTTACAATTTCATAAATAATCCAAATTATCCAAAATTCATATTTGACGGTAGTTATTCGTATGGACCTCCTGGAGTATTGCATGTGGGGCCATACATAACAGTGACCTATTCTCATGCAAAAATGGTGAATCAATAATACAGGAAAAAGCAAATAGTTCTGCTCTACAGACCTCTGCAAAACAAACAAAACCCCCTGTGTGTGTATGAATCAATATTATTAAATTAGAGTAGTCATCTCATATAGCTGAAATTCAGTTAATTGGACTATATCTTGTGCATTTGTATAATTGTAAGGTTTTTTAGTTATCCAAAGATATACATTCCTTGTGGATCTATCCCAGTATGTTTAAGATGCAGATCACATGAGCTGTATGCAGTAGAGCATATATAAGCAGTGGAATGTAGTCATATTTCAGAAGATTTTAGTGGGTTCAGAGAAGTGGGGGAGTTTGAGAAGTAGTATTCTTTATTTTAAATAGAGAACTGAATATAATGCAATAAGAAAAATAGATTATTACGGAGCTGTAAAAATTGTTGCAGTGTGTAGGAGCAGATCAGAAGAAATGTCTGGTGTCCACCAAGGAGAAACATCAAGGGAGAACAAAAGCAGGTGTCATGTATGAGGGGAAAAGACTGTAAAGCAGAAAAAAAATAAAGATGGGGAGATGGGTGGAAATAGCAGCCAGGGAGAATCATGGAGTCTATGGAGGAAGGTTTCTGCCTAAGTACTGTAGCATTTTAATAATTTGCAAGGTATAATTATTTTAATGTATTTCTGAATATTAACGCAATTCTTCATTGCCATAATAACATAGTACAGTGATTAAGAAGAATTACATAAAATCGCTTAGCTGCAAACTAAAAATAATAACAAAATGGTCCCAAATTCAGTAATTTCTTAGTACATGACTTCTTTTTTTTTTTTTTTTTTTTTAATCTGTAGAAATTTAATAATGACTGGTGGATAGGACGGTTGGTAAAAGAAGGCTGTGAAATAGGATTCATACCAAGCCCAGTCAAACTAGAAAACATGAGGCTGCAGCATGAACAAAAGGCAAAACAAGGAAAATTCTACTCCAGGTAATAACAAAAAATCATTAAAAATAGTAGCATTGACTGTGACACAACTTGGAAGTTAATGCTGTTTATGCTATAGTTCTGTTTAATTATTGTAATTGGCAGCTACAAAGATTTTGAATCAACGAAGGAATTAATATTTATTTATATAATTAATGTCATTGCCATTTGAGAGAGAAAGTAGTTATTTAGATTGGTGGTCTGTGGTGGCCTACAATGGCTATTATTCCATTTTATTTTCATAAAATATTTGCAAATATGCATTGCAGTTAGTACATTTACTACGTGCAAGCACTATTTTTGACTTAAAAATCGTTCTTCCTAAATTCTTTAGCATGTGTTACTTGTTTTCATGATCTTGCAATTTCTAAACACTTCTAAAGCTGATTTTAGAAATTACAGAAAATGTTAAGGTGATTTTATTTGTAAGCTGAAGCCAGTGCCTGTTAGTTAGCTCTTAGGGAAAAAAATGTTTTGGTCTTGTCAAATTCATTGCCTACAAATACAGCTTTTAAGAATATTGCATTGTGTGATGGAAGTGTCATGTCAAGTCATTTGTTGTCTCTGACTGCAGCCAGCAGTACATAAAAATAAAGATCAGTATCTAAATGTATTGAACAGTACTGCAAGATGGTAATAAGGTCATCTTTACTGTAGAATTCTTAATAAAGTAGTTTTCCAGTAAACATTAACACATGTGGAAGTAAATGCCGCTTGCTTCCCTTTGGGTATATTGGAAATAAATATTTCCAGTATGTCTGAGTGGGATGGACCTGGAATTGAGAAAACAGCTGGGAAACGTTTGGGAAGGGAGAAAGGCTTTCCTACTTTGACAGGAAGGGCAGCAGTGTTTGAAGAGTATGTCTGCACAGGAGGAGACCAGGGTGCTGCAGTGCTCACATGCATTCGCCAGCTGTGAAGTGCCTTCCCTATGAGCGTGCTGTCCTCAGCAGGAGGATGTCAGGTTCCTTATTCCTCTGGTGACACTTCTGATATAGCCAAATCTGACCCAGTGATTCGGTCCCTTTCCAAATTGTAAAGGCTTCCATTCTCCAGAACTTCTCACTGGAGGTAACACTGTCCTATGCCACAAATGCATTTACTTAGTGCTTATTAATATTTTAAGATGGAGAAAGTGGAAACTAGTACTATCACATGAATTATTTGAAGAGTGAGATAGCCTTTCTTACATTCTTTTCAGTGCTTTTCTCGTTACGGTAACTGAAATAAAATGACTAAAAATATTGTTTCATTTTCACAACTTGGATAGGTTTTCACAAAGCAGAACTTGACAAATCCCTAGACTGCTTTATCTTCGTTTGAGAGACTTCTTTTTCTTCCTAGGTGCTATGTGGTATTGAGACAGCAAAAGAATTTGTACTTTAATTAAATTGAAAAGATGTTAGGCAAACACTCTATCATTTTCATTAGGGAGCTCTTAATAACTCTTCTGTTAAAGGAAACAGATATGCTCACTGGCTTAAGAATTAGTCTTAGTAATAACTAGTAATATGAATAATTATGTATCAGTAGCCATATTAATAATTGGATCACATTAAGATCATGAGGTAGTGAGAGCATATGCAGCAGAATGAAGTTGCACAGCAGAACAAGAAGCATGATTGATGTTTGCAGTTCCTCAGTCCTCAAAATGTACGCACATTTTGTGTAAGATGTATATTTTATACCTCTGCCAGAAATACCGTTTGTCTCTCGGCTAGCAGCTCATTTAGAAGGCAGGTAATAAATAAACTAGAATAAATACTGAGAAAGCTATGAAACTTCAAACTAATGTGTTGCTTTACTCCAGTAAATCAGGAGGAAACTCTTCATCCAGTTTGGGTGACATCGTTCCTAGTTCCAGAAAATCGACGCCTCCATCATCTGGTGAGTAGGTCAAGAACCCTTCGGTTTACAGACTCATGCACCTATCTGTTAAAATTTATGTACATTTAGTCCTATTTTTCTTATTCCCTGTACTTCACAGGTATAAGGCTGGGTGGTTGCGTTGCCCTATAAGGCTGCTTTGGGTAGGTTTGAAGTAATGGAGTCAATGCCATCAAGTTCAGGAAATGATAGGGCTCTTAACAATGCACAAAATTCCCTCTTTGCTTTTACCATGGTGTTTTATAGCAAAGACATAATAAAATTATGAGACTGCGTTGCAGTAGGATAGTTAGAGGTTCGGTCTGGTGTGAGCACTCCTGCTGAACAACAAATACCTTCTGGTACAGGAGAAAAAGCATCAGTAAGAACAAAAATTCCCAAGAGGTTTCTGCAGTAGTATCAAAACCAGCATTATTTTATAATAACAGGAACTTTTAGTTTCACAATTCTGATAAGGATGTGCTTCACATAATTCTAGCATACTGGATATTTTTTGCCTTTTGTGACAAATTTTTCACAATATTGTTTTGTATTTAGAGCATCAACAGACAGATTTAACTTTAGTTAGGTTGGATTCAAGAGGTATGAAGCAAATACATGGTGAGTTAGTGGAGGAAACTGGCATTAGCTCCTTGAAAAAAGCATAGCAGAAGATTACAAAAAAAAAAAAAAAAGAAAAAGAATTCTACTAAATTCAGCTGCTGCATTGCTGGATGTTTTATCTTCTCCTGAGAGAGAAAATGTACATTTTGAATACCCGAATTCAGAAAATATTAATGAATATTGCTAGTGACTTGTCTATGGAGACAAAGACATGTATTTTTCAATCATATTAGTTTATATGGAGCCTGGTCTACAGATCAGTCATCTTAAAATGATCCTAAAGATTTTAAAGTATTTACATGGACATTAAGAGAGACAGAGGAATTCAGTCAAGTTATGGTAGTAGCTTCATTTGATTAAATTAATTGAAAAATATATCTGTCTTTCTTGTGAAACCATGAATTTGTTTGTAACGACCAACTTTATTACAATTGCAGTTTGTTTATCAAAAGTCTGCTTAAGTTCCCTACCTCTCTTTTCTTCTGGGGGAAGTATATTTTTAGGTTACTAATACGTGTCCATCACAAGTCTGTAGAACACACCTTAATCTTTTATTTCATGATGGCTTTAAACTGTCATATTTACTGTTAAGGCCCACTTTTTCAACAACTACATTTTTGCAGTAGAAGTGTCCATGGATCTATGTTGTAATTTTATAGTTAGAGCGTCTGAAATGCTGTAATATTCTTTTGTATCCTAAAAACAATTGGAGATCAGTACGTATGAAATTTCCAGAATGTTGCACAGAATTTAGAGGTAAGGGAACAGGTCGCATGCTTAGGTTACCAACTGACTGGTTGCTAGCCATCCTGTAATTTTCATTGCATTGAATCATTTCTTCAGACAGTAGTTTTCAGAAACATGGTTTTCTGGAGAAAGAAGGAAATCTGGTAAAGTTTATTCAGTTACATTGAAGATTTGGAGAATATTTATGAGTAGCGCACATTAGCTTATTCTGTGATCTTAAGATTTTGGGGCTGCAGGGTTTTTTTTTGCTTATCTTAAGACATCCCAAGAAGGGGGGAAGAGGCATAGTTTGTGACTAACACAAGAACTCAAGTGACTTTGAAGTACAGTTCAATTATTATTCCCAGGCCTCCTCTTTTTGAAAGTATAATAAATGACAAATACATAAATTATTTAGCGAGTTGAAGAGATCTTTTTTTGACTTTGAGTCAGGGATTTTTTTTTTCAATATAAACTAGTGCCACAAAACCAAAAAAACCAAACAAGACAAAGAATCAGTGAAAAACAAATGAAAAGGAGGCTCATTTCCATTTAAATAATCAATATTATATTGATATAGTAATCAATCCATACAGTGTCCTCACGGACCACCAAACAGGATGAGGATAATGGTGAAAATTACTTTGAAAAAATCCCAGTGAACTAAAGATAATTAACAGTAAAAGAACTATCACGGAAGATGTTACATAGTGTGAAGACTGAGAATGAAAAAAGGAGATATTGATATCTAGCTGATCAAATGATGCATTTCTTTTTTTCAGGAAAAACTTAACAACCCTGGTTTTTCTTCACTGGTGATTTTAGTTGAACATAGAACTGAAGGAGTTTTAATATGCCTTATTATGAGTGATTTATAGAATCTGTGCTGGCCTGTATTCAAGAAAAGATAATGTTCTTTTTATACTTATGAAGAGGATGAAGGAACAGTGTTGCTAGAAGAAAATGTTACATGATTTCTGTGGCTGTTTTTAGGAGCAGGAGTATAGAAACAGGGTGCGGATCTACTTACAGGCTTTCCTGGCAAGGGCAGGCTCAAAGGCACAGTTCTGTAATTCAAGGTTTGTCAGGCAGCATGGCATTTGATCTGTGGATAATTCAGATGGGAAAATATACTTTATTCAAACAGAAGAGATCACTGTCCCAAGTGTCTCTTAAATCAGTAGCTGCACATAGGCTTGACAGAAATATTTTTGTTGCATAATTTAATAGCACATGCCACTGTATTAGTTGATGTCCCACTCATCAAGCAGCTGAAAGCAGGTCACTAAGGTGGTTTCATAATAGTTTGCAATGATTAATTATGGGTTTGGATGAAGTCAATGTAAACAACACTACTTACAGATCTATTTAGAGTTAGATTCAGTTCGACGTAATGGCACGGCAAGATAAGCGTGTGTTACCAGAGTGTGTCAAGAGGTGGGTAAGATCTTTACACACAAAGGTGATGTTGTACAACATGTGCATGGATCGATTTTGTGTATGTACTTGCTTTCTGAAGGCAAATTTAATACATTGCTTCAGATCAGGATTGAGCATTGTAAACAAGAAAGCTTTTTTTTGTGTGTTTGATTTTGGTTTGGTTTGTTTCGGATGTAGTTAGCAGGTATCTGTTGGACTCGACATTCAGGATAACATGGCTTTGCATTTTGAAAATGTATTTATTTCTGAGTCCATGATGATTTTTGCTTAAACAGTTGTTACTTACTTGCTAAAGAGGGTAAATATTTTATATTTATGATATAAGTGTTGTGTGCTGTTTATTCTTTTGGGATAGAGGTTGAACAGCAGTGGTTTGTTGTATTCACTACCATTTTGCCCTGCCTACATCCTCACTCTTTACAACAGGATCCAGGTCTCTGAGGCAAGCTGGGATCAATTTCCTCTCTTCTGCTACCCATTCTTTTTAGTTTTCACTATTAGTGGGTGTGTTTCTATTATTTCTAGTAAATGTATCTTATGACTACTGTGCATTTTTAGTTAAAATGGTTGAAAATGCCAATTGTAGTCCACCCTGAGATAAATGTAGATGTTATTGTACATGTATCAAGCTGATTTTGTCAAAAGTGATTTTTCTTCTGTTTCTTAATTTCCTATAGACAAGCTAGTGACATTTCAGATTTCAATTGATGATACCCATTTTGAATTAGTGTTCATTGCTATAAAATAATTCAAATGTTGTTGGCCAAGTTCTGTTGTTTACATTGGTGAAAGTCTTATCTATTCCAGTGAACCAGTTTGGATTTACACTGGTGTAACAAGAATGAACTTGGCCATTGCTCTGTTTTGTAAGAGTAATTCTGTGTATGTCTGATGTAGCTGTGTAAAAGGGGATCAGATGAAAATGTTATAGTAGCTGTTACAGATTGCCTTCTGTGTTCTAATCCTAATGTACTGCACCTTTAAATTTTTCCCTTTGTTTTATTGTGTTTTGTACTCATGGATGATTTTTTTTTAATTTTCATTTATTTATTTATTTATTACTCTGGACAGTTTTATTTCTCTTTGCCTGTTATTTCCTTTTTAACCTATCTTTACTTTCCCTGTCATCTGATAATTCTGAATTGTTTGTCTGTATATAGCTATAGACATAGATGCCACTGGCTTAGATGCAGAAGAAAATGATATTCCAGCAAACCATCGCTCCCCCAAACCCAGTGCAAACAGTGTAACATCACCCCACTCCAAAGAGAAAAGAATGCCCTTCTTTAAGAAGGTAACACCGACTTCCAAGCTCCCATCTGTCCACCTGCTCACCTGCACTGCGTCACATTTCTAGTCCTGTTAACTGTCTGCGTCCTTTGACAAGCCAATAACATGCATGCTTTGTTGTTCTTTGTTTCTTTTCCATGCTGCTGTAGCTAAGCAGAAGCAGAAATCGGTAAGTTTATATCAACATTACCTGTGTTCATCCTGCCACTGGCATCATTAGCATTATTAACAATGCAGCTATTCTAGAATTAAGGAAGAAAAGTATCGAGCTGTTAGTGGATTCAGTACAAGAAAACAAACAGTCCCAAGTTCAGCGCATCTGTGAAGCTCTGCTACAGTACTTATCCTTTTTGATGGAATAATAGGACACACTTAGAAGGCCTTCTAAAAGTTTGAGAAATTTATTTCTAACAAATCCATATAATGCACCTCTCCAGTGCATGCTTATTCTTTCTATCTTTCTCAAGTTGTTTTTTTTCCTTATAACTCAGTCTATTGAAATCATTATTGGAATCTAATCAGATACTCAAATTGTACTTAGAAAACAAATAGTCAAAAACATTGTCTTTTTAATTTAGTCAGTATTTAAACTTCTAATTTACTAGGTGCAAAATCTGCAGGTGAACAAGACTAGTGGAAAACCGCAGACTTGTTTTGACAGTTTACTTTGAGTTTTTCCTGTTATCATGTATAAATTATCAGCCAAATGTTCTTGCCATCCATCAGTCAGACTTTTTTAGTGTCTCAGCTATTGGAAATGGTACTGGTGGTTCCCAGGAGAGCCAATGTCTCTCCATAGATAACCCAGATAACTACAGAATTATGCAATCGGCATCCTGTTACAGCAAACTACAATATGTTTCTAGGATCTTTGCTGGAGTAAGTTATTAAGACATTAGGTAGCAGCCAAACTATGCAGTGAAATACCACATTTCTACTTTGTTTTTAAATCTTTAGTCTTCATAGCTCTTATTCATTTGTTTTTAACCACTCACTTAAAACTACAGGTAACAACAGACTGTTACAGTGCTTATAAACAGTGCCAAGTGACACTGTTGCCTGTCCTGTGGATGCTTTCATGTTTAGTAAATAAAACTTTTTTTTTCTCTCTCTTTTCTTCTTGAACTCTTTTAAATAATATTGGATCCTTCTCATTTCCAAAGTCACCAGTATTTGCTTCAGTAGGGTCTGTTAAGTACTGTGTCATTCACAGCCCACTATGGAAATCCACAGCAGTTACTTGCTTCTGAGTAATTTCTTACTTAATCATATTTATAACCAAATATAAATGCTAAGGAAGAATAATACATGTTGACATGTATTGGATGCTACCTGCATAAGCATCTCTTGAAGATGCAGCTCCTAGATGAACCACCTTGGACCTGGATGGTGGCTAGTCCCATCTTAGTCTTCATTCTCTGGTGTCTCTTTTCTTCCAAATCAGAATCATTACTAGTTTTAGTGGGTTTTGTAATACTGACATTTTCAGTGAATACTAGATGGGCATCCCAAACTAATCTACATAGTCAAACCACTGAGCAAAAGCAGTATGGTCAAAACTATGCTAGTTTTTATTCTGAGTTCATATTTGAACTTGAATCTGCAAGTGGAAGCTGTATAGCTCAGTGCCAGTCCCTTAGAAAATACTAGATTCTCTAATGCTAAATTAAAGAACTTTAATGCTTCCATTAGATAACTTTTACTCAATTTTCTGCTGAGAGCTTCATTACTTCAAGCTGTAAAGATTAGAGGAAAAAAAAGCTTTTTTTGACAGAACAGATTTAAAAAATACTCCATATTCCATCAAATAAGGTAATTTCTGTGCTTTCCCTAATTTTCAAACAGCTCCTTAACTTCTAGTATGAATACCTTTGGTTCAGTCAGCCACATTAAGACAAAGATCTGTTGCATCAGGACACTCATGCTATAAGCACTTACACATCTGTAATGAAGTTTTCTTAGGCTCTGTCTTTAATACGCTTATCAGATTATTAGTGATATTAGCAAGAACAGTGGAGGGCTGCATTTTGATACTGCCACAGCATAATTGCAGGGGTTTGCTTTGAAATATGTTGAGTCGGATTCTGCACTGTGTAAAATAAATTAATTTCACATGCTTATGATGCCTTGGGCACTGGTATTCATTCTTATGTTACTAATTATCTGGTGAAGCTACAGGTAACAAAAAATAAGATAAATTATGTTGAAAAACATTCACAAAAATGTTTTCCATGTTTTAGACTGCTTTAGACTGCTGCTTGTGTAGCATTGTGTGCTGTCACTGTATTAATGTCTGTCTTTGTGTTTTTGTGTTTTGGAATGTATATACTTATTTTAATGTTATTGTGAAACACCTTGGGATACATTGAGTACTGAAACAATAAACAATGACTGTATTCTGTGATCTTGACTGATGTATTTGTACTATGTAGGCATTTGAAAACCAGATCCGGCATACCTTTTTTTCCGTATCACCCACACATTCCTGGGTTTGGATTTCAATCATTTTTTCCTCCAAGACAAAGATAAACCAAACCCTCCCTTACAAACAAAAAACTCTTTCTGATAAGACTCATTCTCAGTGATATATATTGAGTAGCCATTTATTAAAGGAAAAAAAAACAGTTTAATTTGTTTATATTTTATTCTGATAACAATATAAAAAATTTTGCAATCTTTGGAAGCAGGCAATCTTTTTATCTTTGTATTTTAAAATGCTTTTTATAAGTTGTGCATGATACATCAGTAAGTAGTTTGGTGAATATCGTACTAACAGAATCCATTCTTGGGCAGTGACAGGAACTTCCCAAAGTGGAAGGATTGCTATCCCAAGCTCTGTTTATGAAAATTTTCTAGAAATACTAACTTGATCAGTCATTATTTTGTTTTCATTTGCAAGTGAATTGCGGATGCAAATGTGGAAGTCAGACTATGCGTACTCCCATGGGAATTTGCAGTGGTGTCACAATGTTTTGTCAAGCGGTGGGCAGATCTGAACATAAAAAGAGATGTGTTATGCTTTTCCCGTCCCTTTTTGTTTTATTTTTCTCTTTCATAATTTGCCTACATAAAATTTTGGTGGGAAACAGATGTCACGGCTCTGGAGTCAATCATTTCAAATCGTTAACTGTTGGAAATAACCTTTTCAATTTACCAATTAGGAATTATGGACTGGGACATGTGAATGTCTCCAGAATAACAGTTTTATAGCTATCCAGAACAAATATGAAAACAGTAGGAAAACCAAAAGTCAAAGAAAAGCTTTTTCAAAAGAAATTCCTGAACCTTTTATGTCCCTATCATCTACTACCTGTTTTCAGGAAAAGTTAATGAATCCATGATTCCTGTGTTGCTGACATCACTGGAAATTCAGAGTTCCTAATATTATAAGTAATGTGTAACACTTTCTCTAGGTGTTGTGATGCTGAAAGCTTTTTCTGTTTTGCAGACAGAGCACATCCCTCCCTATGATGTAGTGCCTTCTATGCGACCAGTAGTTTTAGTGGGGCCTTCTCTGAAGGGATATGAGGTAAGTGATTGTTGTGAATGGTTTTATTTTGCCAAAAATATTGTGCTTCATTTGTATTTGAATGTTCAAAGGTAATTAGGCTGAATAACATAATTTATGTCATAGACAAAAATCTAGACAGTTTTTACTTCTACTAGATACCTGTTTATTTGTGTTTCATTTCATATCAGAATTCAGATTAAGAATAAATTACATTCCAATCCTATTGTTCAGGTATAAGATGTACTGCCAACTTTATTTCATATTATTATTAGCATCAAGTATTATGAATTTCCTATATGATTATGAATTTGTTGTTTGTTTCCTTCTAGGTAACAGATATGATGCAAAAAGCATTATTTGATTTTTTAAAACATAGATTCGAAGGGCGGTAAGTATTTTGCAATGCAAATCTACTTGAGTTCAGGTCCTATTTAGGTAGTACCAGGTTTTTAAGAAATAATTACATTCTTTTTGTAGAAAAATAGGAATAGCAGCTAATTTCTTGATCAGTGGACTATAGTGTGGATTGGAAGTTTCCTTAGCAGAGCACGCTGAGGCTGTGTTGCAGTGGGAAGTGTTCAGGGGCGTATATTTGTTGACAGTGGCAAAAAGGTTGTCTTCTTCTTGATGACCGTGACGTTCACGCTCCAAATTGCTAGATATTTATCTACAGATTTAATAAATGCTTACTCTTAAAAAGTTATTTTGTTTAAGTACTTTTCTAATGGTATCTTGTTACTGCTGCCTGGGTTCTGTACAAACTGACAAGGGCCACCATTCCTTCTCAGCTCTAGTTCCTTACAGTGGCATCTAACTTGGAAAGAGTGATACGAGATTCAGACTGTCTAATGTATATGATTGTGAAACTCTTCATCCCTCAAGATGGGAGCTTGGTTTGACAGTAGTGCTGGACTCTATAATGTGAAGTCTCAAAAGGACTGCTTGGAGGGGGGGCTGTCCCCCACCTTGCTGAAATGTGGTCACCCTTGGTAGCAGACAGGCTGCGCTTCACTGGGTTTTGATCTGAGTGCTGTTACAGCCTGTCCCCCACAGCACACTAGGCAAGGTCTAATGTGATTTCATAGAATCATAGAATGGTTTGGGTTGGAAGGGACCTTAAAGATCACCTAGTTCCAACCCCCCTGCCATGGGCAGGGACACCTTCCATTAGACCAGGTTGCTCAAAGCCCCATCCAACCTGGCCTTGAACACTTCCAGGGATGGGGCATCCACAGCTTCTCTGGGCAACCTGTTCCAGTGTCTCACCTCCCTCAGAGTAAAGAATTTTTTCCTAATATCTAATCTAAATCTACCCTCTTTCAGTTTAAAACTGTTAGCCCTCGTCCTATCACTACACTCCCTGTTAAAGAGTCCCTTGCTATCTTTCCTGTAGGCCCCTTTTAGGTACTGGAAGGCTGCTATAAGGTCTCCCCGGAGCCTTCTCTTCTGCAGGCTGAACAACCCCAACTCTCTCAGCCTGTCTTCACAGGGGAGGTGGTCCAGCCCCCTGATCATCTTTGTGGCCCTCCCCTGGACCCACTTGAGTAGGTCCATGTCTTTCTTATGTTGCGCCCCCCCCCGCCCCGAGCTGAACACAGTACTCCATGTGGGATTTCACAAGAATGGAGTAGAGGGGCAGAATCACCTCCCTTGACCTGCTGGTTGCACTTCTTTTGATGCAGCCCAGGATATGGTTGGCTTTCTGGGCTGTGGAGGCACATTGCTGGCTTATACTCAGTTTTTCACCCACTAATACCCCCAAGTTCTTCCCCTCAGGGCTGCCCTCAATCTACTCATCGCCCAGCCTGTATTTGTGCTTGGGATTGCCCTGACCCACGTGCAGGACCTTGCACTTGGCCTTGTTGAACTTTATGAGGTTTGCATGGGCCCACTGCTCAAGCCTGTCAAGGTCCCTCTGGATGGCATCCCTTCCCTCCAGTGTGTTGACCGCACCACACAGCTTGGTGTCATCAGCAAACTTGCTGAGAGTACGCTCAATCCCACTGTCCATGTTGCCGACAAAGATGTTAAACAGCGCCGGTCCCAATACTGACCCCTGAGGAACGCCACTCATAACTGGTCTCCACTTGGACATCGAGCCGCTGACCGCAATTCTTTGAGTGCGACCATCCAGCCAATTCCTTATCTACTGAGTGGTCCATCAGTCAAATCCATATCTCTCCAATTTAGAGACAAGGATGTCGTGCTGGACAGTGACACATACTTTGCACAAGTCCCGGTAGATGATGTCCGTTGCTCTTCCCTTATCCACCCATGCTGTAACCCTGTCGTAGAAGGCCACCAGATTTGTCAGGCACGATTTGCCCTTAGTGAAGCCATGTTGGCTGTCACCAATCACCTCCTTATTTTCCATGTGTCTTAGCATAGTTTCCAGGAGGATCTGCTCCATGATCTTGCTGGACACAGAGGTGAGACTGACTGGCCGGTAGTTCCCCAGGCCTTCCTTTTTTCCCTTTTTTAAAATGGGGTTTATGTTTCCCCTTTTCCAGTCTGTGGGAACTTCCCTGGACTGCCACAACTTCTCAAATATGATGGATAGTGGTTTAGCCACTTCATCTGCTAGTTCCCTCAGGACCTGTGGATGCATCTCATCAGGTCCCATGGACTTGTCCACCTTCAGGTTCATTAGATGATCTCAAACCTGATCTTCTCCTCTGGTGGGTGGTTCTTCATTCTCCCAGTCCCTGCCTTTGCCATCTGCATCTTGGGCAGTGTGCCTGGAGCACTTGCCAGTGAAGACTGAGGCAGAAAAGTCATTGAGTACCTCAGCCTTCTCCATGTCCCAGGTAACCAGGTCTCCCATTTTCTTCTGGAGAGGGCCCACGTTTTCCCTATTTGAGCCTCTGGGCCTTACTGTAGTACAAATGTCAAATGACAATCCACCTCTAAAATCAGTGGCGTATTCTGTAATTCAGACAACATGGACCAGAGACATCAGGTGGATTCTCCACATGTGATTATATTGCTACTTGATCAAGCCCCAGATTAACACGTGCTAGTGGGTTGACATTTGGGGGGCAAGATTGAGAAAACAGGAAGGTCGTGTTATAATATCTGTAACTTCAATGAATATTCTATTTAGTTTGGAAGTGGGCAGAGCAGTAACACTATTCCATCTGTCCCGGTGCTGTCAAACTTTCAAGAGGGAGCTTGAGGTTTTCTGTCAATAGCTTCAGCTCTTTAAAATACCGGACACTGTGGTTTAAGCTGTTGGATTTTTTCTGTCAGAATGATGATGTTGATACCCAGCCACTTAGTAGTCCCTCTTTATATTATTCACGGTTGTCAAGTCTCAGATATGTACCTTCAGAATTGGAAGTTAACAAAATAGTGAGTGTTGCAAGCAGAAACAAGTTATTTTGTCTTTATGTCTCAAAGTATTTTAGAGCATATCTGATTTTCAGTTGTAGATCCATTTGTGGCAGGGTGAATCTACAAATACTCTCAATACAATTGTTGTCTATAATAGCGGATTTGAAGCATCCCAAACTTCAGTAGCAATCTAAATTGGTACTCAAGGTCTTCAAGAAATTTGTACGGGAGGTTCTTAGATTCATGCTACTTCTTTCACTGCCACTCTGTTGTCAAGCTGTTCCCACTCTTATTGCAATTGTTTTGCTATATGAACATACCCTTTGTTTTGAGAGCAGACTTGTTCTTCCTGGTGCTACATATCTCAAAAGACTTTAAAATGACCTTAAAAAGACGTTAAAAGATCTTAAAATGAAACCCAGCATTTTTAGACTGATAAATCTAGCTTTGTTCAATATACCATAACTGCATTTGAAAAAGGGAAAAATTATTTTCTATTGCATGTAGGAAGGAAGACTGGCAGGAGAAATAAAACAAACCAAAAACCAAAAAGCTGTAAAAGTTTGCAGTGTTCATCATTTAGCAAATACAGATAACTAGTGAGTACCCCAAATTACATGTTGGATTTCATTTTGAGACTAGTGGCATTATCTGTGAGGAGCTGTGCCAGAAATCACAATCTTTGTTTATGCTTTTAGCTTAAGTTAAATCATGCCTAAATTTCCAGAATGATGTTACTAATCAGTATTGTGCAAATAATTCTGTTTTTCTGTATTAACTTCTGGCTCTGTTACATTTTGTAGGGTTTTAGATAGATACATACACATGTTGAGCTCATTGGGAAATGACCTATTTGGTTACATTTCAGATGAACAGCATCTGACTGTGCTTGCTAGAGAGGAGCCCTCCCTGTTCTTAGCAAATCCGTGTCTTCCTTTTAAATTGCGAGTAAAATCATACAAGGAAGAACAAGGGAATATCATCAATCTGGTTTAGCTCTCAGCACTGGAAAAATGTGACCCCTCAGCCTCATTAGACCAGAGAGTTTGAAAGGGAATTAATCCAAAGGGTGCATTTTGACCTTGTAAAGCAAAACAAACCAAATTAACTGTTTTCCTAGGAAGAAGAATATGCAGAAGGTTATGTAGCAGGTCAGTGCAAACAACTGGAAGTAACCACTTCTTTCTTGGCTCATCTTTTCTCAGAAAGACAAAATTGAGCCTGCCAGATACTCAGCCCAGAGTTTACATTTGCATGGTTCTTTGTGTTGCAGTCCTCATTTTTAGGTGGCCAGCATATTGCTGGATCTTTCTGGAAAATTATAGGTAACTCTTGCACTTTGTTAAAAAACATATGCTAGTAAACCGAACAATAAAAATAAGAGTTTTTTGGCTGTACTAGTTTCCCTGCTAAGCCTTACCTTCACCTGTTAGCTCTGCATATCCCTATATGTCTTATACGTATGGTTAAAGTAAACCAGGTTGTCATTCAGTACCTTTCAACAAATTAATCAAAATTAGGGGAAGGGGAAACCAGCCTATTCATACTGGGAATACTGATGCAAAGTCTAACCACATCAGGCCTGGAGCTCCCAGAGAAGTCCCATCTTCTGCAGCACATCTCTGACCTCCTTTTGCCTCCCCTCTCCCCAGACACATGTAGCTTTGCAGTCAGTGGTCGTACTGCATTTCAGTACTGTGCAGAAGGGGGGATGTCTTATCAATAGTTCTTGTAACAGTTTTAGTTAGATAAAGTTTCTTCTCTGTTCACATTGTCAAAGCATACTGTGCTGCTGAGAAGAACTTGTTTTCCTGTAGTCTTAGCCATCTTCTAGTGTTAAACAAGTGTCTTTTTCTCTCCACATCCCTGCAAGATAAATAACATTCTGTTCTATTTTACTGTATTTTATTTTTGCAGTATATCAATTACACGAGTCACAGCAGACATCTCGCTTGCCAAACGCTCAGTATTAAACAACCCCAGTAAGCATGCGATAATAGAGCGATCTAACACAAGATCAAGCTTAGGTAAGTACCTATATTGATGCTATCTAGAAATTGGCTGTAAAGTATACTACTCTCAATTCATATGTGTAAGCTAAAAATAGCCTTCTCTCTGCTGTGAGAAAATCACTGTTCCCATAATTCAGAAATCCTGGCACTAGAAATCTTTTTAAAATCACTACCAGGTAAACTTCATACAGTGCTGATTTTGGTTTATCCTGCTTATGTTCAGTTTTCATGTTTTGTTGTTTGCCTCCGTGGGGAAAAGTAGGCATCCATAAGGTAAATAAAACCTGAAGGGATGTTCTTCTGGTTAAATAGAAGTGACGGTTTCAGAATACCTGAAATTGTATGGATAGTATTGATATTTTGCATTATCTTTGATAAGATTGCTAGTAGTGATAGCTACTGATATTAGACATGAAAAAAATTATTGAAGTGAACATTTTCTGAATTTTGTATCAGTTTAAACTAATGCTGAGGTTGGTACAAAAAATGAACAATCGAAAAGGGGAGACATTTTTAAAAAACTATATAGCTAGATACATAGCATACATATCTGTCATCTTACATGAGTCTTTTTGTACTGAAGCTTGTCCAGTTGTATAAGTTAATTAAACATTTATTAGCCAGAAATGGAAACAAGCTTAGCTGGGAAGATGTAACTAAATGTCACCATCTACAGTACAGGTGACTACACTGGAGCTTGTCATCCCAAGGTGTCCTTAGAGTAAACAGGAAAAGGTGGTGGCTTTGGAGTCTCAGCTCATGTAGACTGACCTCAGCCTTTCCTCTAGCACGAGGTGTATTCTATCCGAGGTTCTGCTGCCACCGCTGGCTCATTCCCTGTGTAGACACCTGGAGGTAGCTGAGATTGATCCTGCCAGGAGTCTGCATACTCATGTTAGGGCACTCAGCTGAGATATGGGACACCCAAGTTCAAGTCCCTGCTCAAATACAAAAAAGAAGGAACTTGAACTCAAATGTCCTAGATCGCAGGTGAATGCTCCAGCGAGGTTTGTCTTTACAAGGCTGCAGATTTTTCTTAGTGGCCTTTGAGAGAGCTTGGTTTCCCCTGAACACAGCATTGTATCTTGAAATCTTGTAAATTTTGTGGAACAGGAAAGGAGTCTCATTCATCCTACTAAATGGGTTCTTTATCAGTTTTATAACAAAACTTCTGAGTACACCTGTACTTTGAATATTTAACATTTGCCTAATACAGCTGTCCTTCTTAGAATGAGCTTCCCTGCCTTAAAACATTTGACTTCCCTTTCTTGAAAATTTGCTTCTTAAACCCCTTGCTTTCAGCTATGTGGAGCCTTTGCAATCTTTACTTGCAAGTAGTCTGATAGCTTCCAAGTATGTCTTATTTTATGTGTTTTCAAATATCTGTACTGTAACAACATAATGAATATCTTTACATGCAAGAATATTCTTCTATGTGAATTTCAGTCTTGTCACCAAAGTCTTTTAATAATCTAATGAAAAGATAAAGTGTTGCTTGTTTTGAATAGAACTGAAAATTGGTAATAAGGATGGAGGTCACCCAGTCATGGAACAAACAGAACCATGGTGATTAATTTCCCAACCTGAACATCAAAGCATGTGCAATTTTGTGCAATACTGCACAATTATATGCAGCAGTAAAAACTATATCATCTATTCCTCATGTTAAGATATTTTCATATATATAAAAGAGCTATCACAAAAATTTATGCAGGAAAATAAATCTGTGAAAAATAAATGCAGCCAAATTGTGTACACCTTTATCTCATGGAGAACCTTACCCTTAAGAACATCAACATCTTTTCTTTGGGTCAAGGTATTTTTTTGATAGAGGTATTTAAAATGGAAGTCCTAACAGAACCTCAGCTGGAGACACCCAGAAGATGGCAGTGATTATGTATATATGTAAATATGTGGATAGATAGATATGTCTCTCTGGTTTTTGTAAGAGGCCTATTATTATTACCCAAGATTTCCTGCTACATAGCAGGTTTTCAGTTGCTTTTAATTGTTCTGAAAATTAACTGATCTATAAAATAATTTTCAATTATCTTGGGAAATATTAGTGAGAGCAACTAGGTCATTTTAACAATGAAGTTAGGGCAAAAATTAATTTTACCTATGTTAAAATATTCTCAAAACATTTTTTTTTCAGAAGCTGTAGTACTCCCATACTTCTAATAATCTAGCAGCGTTTTGAAATTTGGTAGTGAATTGAACAATACGTGTTTCTGGGCATTTTTTATGAAAATAATGAGAAAACTTGATGAAATTACTAGAAGCTGCCGTTAACACATGCCAAGCTTTGCATCTGAATTGCTTAAAGACAGCTCTTCCTGGGCAAGGTCCAGCAATGATGCTGAGCCGAACCTGCCCCCAACAGACTGGATCAGGGCAGCCAAGCAGAGCTGAAGCAGGAAGGTGCTCATCTTTCAGCTGTCAGTCCCTACTTTGCTGTGCAGCATGAAGTATGGAGTAAAAAGTTGCTTACTTTAAAGATGTTCAACTGGAGGAGCCGGTGGCTGGGCTAAAGGAGAAAGGCAAGTGGTGAAAATCCGTTATGGAAAAGGTTGGAGTTACAGAGTAGGAGCTGGGATAGTTGAACCCACTGGTGAAGTACCTCCAGGGTCTGTGCTCCAGACATGGGGTAAACCATGGGAGGACAAAAACCAGCCAGGAAGGAAGTCAGAGAGGGAAACGATGTGGTAGTAGTGGGTTAGGAGGAAAACTGAGAAACAATAAAAGAACCTGGAGTCAGAAAAGGGAGCTGCTTTTATAAGGCAATGGCAAAACCCTTGTGCAAAGCAAAAGACAGAAAGTACAAGGAGTGTTAGAGCCTGTTCCCTTGCTTGCCCGCAATGTACTTCAAGGTAGATACAGACTCAGAATCAGAAAATATCATTGTAGCCTGCTGGTAGGTGGCCTTTCCTAGCAGCGGTTCACAAAGATGACAACAGCGTACCACTGCTGTGAGTACTTAGTTGGCTCAAGTACTAGAGGTGAGTGGCAATATCACACCATGTAGTGGAATTTTTATTTTTCAGTTTGTGTGATGAATTTGCTATAAGTCAACAAAAAATGCTATTAAAAGGATATTATTTGGTTTACAAACTCAAGTTGTGCAAAATAAAGGTTAGGAAGTCACAGTAAGAGGGTTAACTGTGCAACTTCTTAGTATCTTTAGGTTATATATGCTGTGATTCAGTCTTTGGTTATGTGGTCGCAGACTTATTTTCCACCAGTCCTCTGCCTTAGTTCTTTCGAAAAATGTACAAACTAATGTGGGGAATTGGAATTGCTCAGTGAATTGCTGTTTCGCTTGCTATGAAACTTGTACAATGTATGAGGCAAGAAACTTCAGAAAGGCAAATGATGTTCTCTGAAAGCACAATAGGGCATTTTCAATTTAAATTTCGGGGGAGCGGGACAGGAAATAGTGATTTGACCAAAACTTTTTGTGGCAGTAAATCAAGCAGTTTTAACAGGAAAGATTTTGTGGATCCAAGATTGAATTTCTGATCATAAAGAGGAAGCTCCTTCATCACCCATCTTCTACCATCCAAGGAACTCATACCACAGCAATTAAAATACATATTTGGAATGTAGAACACACAGAGCTGCTTATCAGTTGGCAAAGTATGGAGTTGCGTACTGATTGAGACAACAGCCCTACAGAAACAACTTTATTATATGTTCCTGAGCATGCTGTCTTATAATACAAACCACAAAAGGTTTGATTTGAGAGCTATCTTGGCATTTCCTACTTCATTAGTATTAGCTTTGCAGCTAAATAATATTCTCTTCTAATACAAGTTTCAGTCATAGATAAATCATTGAGTCAGGACTCAGGTTACATTAGTTCTTTTCTAGTATCTGCTGTAGGTCTGCTGAGGGGTTCTGGGAAGTGAATGGTTTCTCTACCTACATTTTCCCTTGTATAAAATAAGAATAATAGGTCCTTTTCTCCAAATCACTGCAAAAAAAAAAAAAAGACAGAATTTCAGCAAACACCAAATTTGTGCTTTCTTTTTTTTGTCCAGACTATCTACAATGACTTAGTACTGGTCCAGGTATTTCAAAATGGTATTTATTGCAATAAAATTCGATTTTGTTAATGAAAAACAGGGTTTGTTTTGGTTTGGTTTGGTTTTGGTTTTTTGTTCCGTTTTGTTTTGTTTTGCTCTGAACCGGTCGCCTGGCTGCACGGCTGTGGGACATGGGGGAGATGAGTTGCTGTCTGCCTCTCTCCTCCTTGAACAGTCAGGGGTGCGTGGACTGAGACCCATGTGTTTATTTCTACATTCATTATCATTTAAAAACAGCTTTTTATTATAGCAAATATAGCTCCCCAGAACTTCCTGATGTTAATCCAAATCCCTTCCCCCTTCCAGGTTCAGCTGAAAGCTATTCCTTTACTCACCCACCTTTGTGTAGTGGTACCTCATGCAGCTAGACAGTCAAGCTACTGATTTATGCCTCAGTTATGCTCATGCTTGTGAGCGGCAGTTGTAACTGCAGCAGAGAAGGCTATTTCTTAGACTTTTGAAAATATATTGTTGGTTTTTATGTAAGTTATTATTTTAATAAGTGTTCTATCAAAGAGTTAATATACTACAAAGGTAATATACTTGATATATCAATAACAAATACTTTTTTCTGGGAAATAAACGAACCTCTTTTTGAGAACAACTCTTACCTTATCGCCCAGTATAGGCTTGCAGAATTGTGATTATTGTTCGTTATTGTGTATAGCACAGTACAGTGGAGTGAGCGCCATTATTTGGAACTGATTAAATAGATAACCCAGAATTAATGTCAAGGAGGCATAGACAAACAATGTGATAATCAGGAGTAGGAATTGTCATGAGGAACTGGATTTACGGGATTATAGGGAAGTCTCAACGGGCTTAATGCTACACGTGCCTATTGACTGAAAGTTTGCTTCTGCAAAGGCGTCAGTTAAAAATAGGCTTGGAATTTGACTCATTGGAAACCAATGCTACTACTGAATATTCTAGTGCAAAATTAATGTATCCAAGAATTTTAGTACAGTCTTACTCCTCTCCTATATGAAAGCTTGTTTTGTACATAAAGAGAAATGTTTGCTTGTCAATACTGTTATATGTTTAATGTGTGAAATGCTGGAACTAAATTTAAGGAAAGGGCAATTGATTCATTTCCTTAAAAGACCAGAAGAAATCTGTAATTTTGAAAAGACTTTTCTCTCCAACAAGGTGCAGTACATGGTTAAATCTCATTCACTGAAAATCAGTCCCAATTAGCTTAGTTAAATTTCTGTATGTACACATGCCATTTGCAGAAACTGCTGAACCAGCTTTGTGCTTTTGCTGCATTTCTTCATCAAAAGGACCCAAACCTTTTTCTTGTTGTTTCTGTGTATGTTACGCTTGTTATAACCTTACCTCATGCTGTATGCTTTGTACAAGAACCTGATTGTCTTGGCTTTTTCCATTCTTTGCTTCATTAATGCTCTCCCTTTCCAGATGTTTTGGGTATGTATACAAGCTTGCAAATTACTTTTCCTGCTGTTTTGTGTTCAGTGCTTTATTGTACCTCACAGAACCACTGTGTGTTTCTCGTAACTGGCTCACTGATAGACAAAAGCCAATCCTGTACTGTGTTGCTAAGTATTTCTTTTAGAAAATCTTGCTGGTTTTCCTTATTTATTTTCAAGTAATTGTAAAAATAAAGTTGAGATTGACAAGTAAACGCTGAAGATAGGTTTTCCACTGTAAATTTCTAAGGTGTGTGCACCTAATCTGCATATTCTGACACAGACATGTGAATGTTGATGTAAAATATGTCATTGTGTATATGGTAAATTGATTGCAGTCAAATGGCTGGGAATCTGTTTATTTGTTTTCTCTGTGCACATGCAGTAACCTGTCAGGCATTACATGCACCCAATTTGCATGTGCAGTTGAGTGCCTACCTTTGGAAAGTTGTCTCTAGAAAATGTATAGAGCTCCCATTCACATCATTAGGTTGATATCCCAGAGTTTTGTCTTCTGAAAATGAAGCATAAATGCTTGAAGAAATAGTAGTGGATTATCAGTGCAAATTTCAGACTTGTGTTTTTATTTTCTTGATATCTGTGTGAAAAGCCAGTTGAATGCTTGAAACTACAGTAACAATTTATTATATATACACACACATTATATATATATGATGTTGTTATGTATTCTCCATGTTTGCTAAATTAATGACTGTTGTTGTATATGATAAGTTTCAAGTAAATGCTTCCCCAACTATAAATTAGAAATAAACTTGAAGGAGTGCTAGCTAAGCCTCATAAAAATCCTTCCCTACTTACAGGGGCCGTGGAACAGGAGTGCAAAACTGGGATTTAACCAAGAGTGTATTTCCATTACAAAGTCTCAAGGATCTAATGTAGTTCAAAGAGAAGAAAAAAGGTGTTCGATGTGTTATGGAAAATCTTGATTGTCCCTTTATAGTTTTATCTTCAAGATAGCTGGGACAAATGTCCAGAACTCTCACTTGCACACTTTAAATCCTCAGATATGGTAAAGTAATCTGCTAAACTTGAAGCTACCTTGAACCAGAATGCTGTAATGTAGCAGCCAAGAGCTTTTGGGTTATCATGAGGACGTGGCTACACTTCCTTTTGCACACAGACGGGGAACAAGTAGCATGAAGATCCTGAACCTGTTATAATTTATCAGCCTCACATGTCTCTAAATGCTCTTTTATCCTGCTGGCCAGCCTTGATTTTGTTAATATCTAAGGCCAGAGTCTCTCTAATGAATTCTCCAGGAAGTTCTGTGTTAGAAGTTTGATACTAACTTTGCAATATTCTGACTTACAAATAATTTTTGGTACAGTATTGGCAAAGTATTTTAATGAAATTTCCTGAGTGTTTCCAAAGGATATGTGGGGAAGGAAAAAAATAATTCTTGATTTCTGTAAATTAGAGATAGCTCTCAGCAACATGTCACTATATTTTCTCATGGCACTGCACTGAAATATGTATGATTGATAACTATATTGAACCAAAACGTGCTAGAGACAAAGCAATATAGCAACGTGTTAGAATAATATTTAAGGTTACAGATATCTGTATAATAACTAAGACACGAGGATAGGTGAATGAAATATTTTTAGCAAGTTAGCTGTTTGCTTAAGAATACAGTTTGCTTCCCTTAAAACTATTCACACCTGTAGGTTGAATTGATCCACTATTTTTTCTTTGTCCTAGGCTCATGGAACTGATAAAAAGTTGGTGTCTGTGTCCTCATTTTATCCAAGAGTAAAAGTTTGGGTCATTTAACCAGAATGCAGAGAAGTCTGGGTTCATATCTGTTCTCTGCTAACAGAGGCATGAACTCATAATTTCCATTGCCATGACAGGGCTATGATCACCTTTATGATGGTTGTCAGTTGGTCCTGCTGAGTCTTACGCACTTTGCATAATAATTAAACTTTCCCTGGAGAAAGAACTGGAATCCACGTGTTTTGCCTCCCACTCTAAGCATCAGGCTACAGAGTCAGTATCTCTCCCACTCAGTGAATACGCAAATGTTTTGCGAGTGGCACACTGTCAGCAGGAGGGGTTGAATAGCCAGCAGCGGAGTGGTTCCACATCCTATCTGTGAGAAAGGCTGAGCATTTTTATTTATGTTTGTTCTGAATAAAACAACAGACCTAGGAAACGCTTGCTTAGTGTCTATGTATGGACCAGAGCTGTAAAAGCCTATAGCACTTCACTGGGTAATGAGACATGGTACAGAAATATCCAAGTTAGTGCCAGCCTGATGTGTTGATATCCATTCTGAACTATGCAGAGACACTTGCTTGGTGCCCTGGGCAAAATAAATGTTAGACTGCTGCTTTGCCCAGTCTTACTATCCCAATTGCTCGCTAACAGAGTGTAGGGGAGCTTAATGATGGGAGCAGCGCTGTGCTGCTGCATGGCACCTTCTGGAGCGGCTGTGGTTCTACCTGGTGCAGTCGTCTCAGTGCAGCTCTCCCCTCTGCAGTGCTCATCCACTCGTGTTTCTGCTGCAATCTGATGATTTCAAGCTTTTCCATTCATAAGCCATTAAAATTTACTTCCAGTTTAAACCTGGCATCAGAAGCATCATTCCATGAATGCTATTGTTTTGCTAGCCAAGAGAAATAGGGGAGGAAGTAGTCTTTTTCATGTGCTAGTTAGTATTTTTAAATGACGCTACCTGTTTTATATTTTCACATAATTACAGTATTGCATTTCAGGAGGTATTAGTCCATTATAAATAGATCTTGGTTATGCTGAGGTTTCCAAACATCAAATTGTATCTGTAAATACCACTTGGACATGTGTGTGCATTCAAGGCCATCTGAATTCTGTCTAAACTGAGCCTCAGCAGGCAGGAAGAGGAAAACCCTGTTTTCTTGCAGCACCTCACTCCACAACCCCCCTTCAGCGGAGCCCAGACGGGAGCGCCAGGCAGAGCAGCAGACATGCTCCTCTCCTTTCTGCCTTATCCCTCACAGGAGCCCCATCTGTCAGGCATGAGTAACACATGCAGCCGCTTTCCCTGGAAAATATTGTCATCCTCCCACTCCCACCCTCCCCTTTTTATGTAACAAGCTAGTGGCTAAGGGATTTGGTTGAGACCAGGGAAATCAAAGTATATTCACCAAACTATATTTATGTTAGAAATTTGATTAAAACACCTGTAATCCAGGTAGATTCTGGCCCATTGCCTGAGGACTAAGCTAGAGCATTTATTCCCTCTTACTTGCTTATGTTCCCATCCAAGACTTCTTCCTTCTTAGCTGGGTACGCTGGAGGGGAGGCACGGAGGCTTCTGCTCCCCAGCATTGCCACCGGTGTGGCGTGGGACACCTAATCCTGCCTGGAGACCATGGGGCTGAACCTCCTGGCTGGGGAAGGGATGGAGCCAGCTGTCCCTTGTCCAGCCAGCCCCCACTGTTAGCTCCCTGCCTACCCAGAGCAACCTCGGTGCTTGAGGGGAGAAAAGGGGAAGATGACAAGAAAGAGGCCAAGCATTTACCTACCTGTGGGGTTTCTTACTGGCTTGCTCCAGACTGCTCACACACCATGTAGCTTTCTGGATCACCCTCAGTAGCATCTTGGTCTCTTCGCTTTGTATACTCTACAGTGAGCACAGGCATCTATCGTAGTTTGGGATAGCCTGCTGTGGCCAAGTACCTGCATTCTGGTTAGTACAATACCTAATGTAGACACTTTGGTGATTTTGCCGGCAATATAAGCATGTGTAGACAAACACATGCTCCCAAATTAAAATTTAAAATTTGAATTCTGTCAGTCCAGCTCATGATTTACTTCTTAATCAAGGGGTGTGTGGGCACAACTCAATAGTCATCGCTTCCTTTTTGTTTTTCTTTTTTCATTTTCTTGGATTTCAGATATGACCTTTATCCATTTCTCAGCAGGTTTTTTGGTGTGATACTTTCAATGTGCTTTTAAGGCACTGAGTATATATAGCACTTTTGTTTCTTTTGCCTTTGTTTTGGAATTCCTGAGGCTGCCTTAATCAACTCATTTCTTTATGTTCATGGAATTTAGTGATTAATTATTTTTAAGTAAGCGTGCTTGTTTAAAAGAATTAGCATAAGAAAAATCATGGCTACTGATGTCTGTTCTCCTTAATTGATAAAATTATTTGAAAGCTATTTGTGCAAGGTGTTGCTAATCATTTTTATATGACATGCATTGACATAGATACATTCTTTTCATGCTATATGTCTGTAATATCAGGAGCTCTGTTTAGAAGAATAGAACGCTTAGTCTCTGTGGCTGTTGCAATCCAAGTAATAATTTCTATGAACAAAACAGTGCCACCGATACCACAGACAAGTAGACAAGGTCAAATTGAATAGGATATTGAAGTCATACTGTACTCAGTTGACAGTATGTGAACTTCACTGTTCCTGCTGAAGATCAAAACCTGTTTGCTGCTTATAAGCAATACTTTGTGGTTCTAATTTGGCCTTTGCAGGCCAGAAGTATGGCCATTTTGCATTGTGTCTCCATCACAAAACTGCCATCTCATCAGGGTCTTCCTAAAACATAGTGCTGATGTAGCCACTGCTCTGTCAGGCTCGGTGTCCCAGTGATTCCTGGCTGCTATCCAAGCTTTCTCTCCAGGTTTGAAGAAGGATTGTGTTTCCCCAGCTGTGTAGAGTAGAGAATGTTCTTTTACCATGGCATTGTATAAGTGACCCTAAATTCTACCGTAGTTCATCTTGTTATTTAGTGAATTGACATAGATGCAATGCAGTATTGCTGTGTCTTTGCCTTTACTTTAGGTGAGATTATTGTGGTGAACTGTTACATTTTTTGCTTGAAATTCACTTGTAAGGTCCAACCGGTGTAAAGAATATTTTTCTGCCCCCATAACAGGATAAGCCATTTACTTGTGCTCTCATTGCACTGAATTTCTGTTCATTTCAGGGTACAGTAAGGCTATTTGGAATTAATATATGGGAGTAAGTTTAAAGTGCAATATTTAAAGTTGTCTGGGAGATGTGTTCTTCTTGTTTCTTAGAGTTGACCCCCCATTGTATGGAATAAATAGTCGAATGCCCCTTGTCATTTAAAATAAGTTCCCTTTCTGATTACCAGGGAGGCCATATCAAATAGATTGTAAAGGACACTTTAGAATTTGGTAGCTTGTTTCTGGTTTTGAGCATTGTAGCTGGACTGCCAGCATTTCATGATGATTGGCACAGTAGATCTAATTATGTTTATGCCTCTCATTATGATTGGCAAATACAATTTATTGGAGTTAATTGTTACAGCCTCACTGTTACACCCCTCCAGTACATCAGAAGGCACATTATTATAAATAGATTATATGAATAGAGGTGGGAAGATTGTTAAGCTATTACTGTGCTGCTTTCAAGATACCACACTGTCATTGTTCTCGGCTCCCTTTTGTAACTACCAGTGACATTTGTGTTACTATCTCCACATGACATTTAGGGTTCTTTGCTGACTTTGGTCAAGAGTCTGATAGAAAATTTGTGCTGAGTGTCTTGTTGGGAAAGAGTCTTTACAGGTATAGAATTTGGGTTTTGAGAGATGTTGCTAAATAAAGATGAAAACCAAAACTGCAGCAGTAGATAAAACCTTTGTCATCTAATAAGAGAAGCTACTATTATTAAGTAATGGCAATACTCTTATGTGTAGTAAAAAGTTAGAATACAAGGAATATTTCAAGCAAAATGCAGGCTTTTCCAGAAGCTGAAGAAGTACTCTAAGGGACAGGAGATCAGGACCTCTTTGGCAATCTCTGTGGCATTTTTTCCATCCACTTTTGACTGGAGAGGTAGAGGCACAACATACTAGTTCATCAACCACACAGTGTAATTCCTGGAACTTTTCTCCTATACCCAAGTTAAGAAAAATAAATACTGAAATACTTTTTAAATGATGGAAAAGATATCTCTCCATCTTCAGACTCAGGTGGAAGCTATTGGTTCAGAGGACCATATTTACCTGCAATTATTGCCCTGGGCATGTTTCACAATAGAAGATACCCTGAGGCATACTCTACCCTGGCAAAGGGTTGTTTCAAAAAGTATGGCAGGAAATCTAGTTCACAGAGATGTATTCTATACTGGCAGAAAAGTGCTTCCAGCAGTGTAGCAAATACTGCTTCCCCAGACAAAATTATGGTACACTGGCAAAAAGACAGATTTTGCTGGTTATAAATTGCCTTGAACAAAGGTTTTTAGAAATCTGAAATGGTTTTAAAATGATACATTAACTGATATGGTTATACTGACTGAAGTGTTGAGCCTAGTTTGAAATTGCAGGAAAGCATTCCAAACTCTATCATCAGAACAGTATGTCAAATTATCTCTGATATGTTTATTCTAGTTGTCATTTGGACTTAAATTAGGGATATCTTCTACTAAATCACTGAGACAATGGTATTCAGTCACTTGAACAATATCTCTGTGCAGCAAGTTGCAGAAAATGTAATTGTGAATGTGCCAAGAACCATCAGAAATTCTGTCTTCAAAAATGTGGTCGTAATTCAGACAGCAGCTGGACCACAATGCTTTTATTGACAAGCAGGAAAGCACACACCGATGCTTTGCATACCAGCACACCATGCACATCTCGCAATGTTCTCTGCTGTGTAAGACTGATTGGCATGTACTCAGCCAAAATTGGAGGTAACTACAGACAGATGGAGGTGATCTCTAATAGATCCAAAACAATGTCAACTCCTCCAATAGAGATCATCATGTAGAGATTGTCTGATGGCCATTTAAGATGTTACTTTATAAAATGATTGTAGTAGTCACCTATTGATCTGGAACCAAAAGACTTTGAGCTAAAAGGAGACTAGCAGGGATGCTTTGCTCTCTCTTGGAAATTTTGCAACCTTATCATGGTACCTAATTTATTCAGTTGCTATTCTAAGATAACAAAAATCAATCTCTTCACACCTCTTGAAAGAGACCATTCTCTATAGAAAACTCTCTAGCCAGATCAGATAGGCCGTGTTTTCAAGCAAAAGTAATGCTTGTGCCAGTGTAACAGATAAAATGCTGACAGTGTAATTTCAAGAAACTCTCTAATAAATAAGTTTTGATGCCTCTTGTTGACATTTAAGTTTCTGTTGGTTATCTTCTAATATTTACTTTGAATGGGCTAGGTATCTAATGTGGTTTTGGTTCATGGAGTGCGTGCAACCTTTAAAGGGAAACCTATCTGAATTACAATCTTCTCTGGCTCTGTAACTTTCTTTATAGACTTGCACAAATCACCCAACTTCTGTAATTTCTCTGTGAAGCCAGCCTATAGCAAGATCTGAGAAGGAAAATGTGATTCCTTTTCAAGGATGAATTTGCTATTATAAGATTTAATTTTGTTTCATTTGGGAATGAAGACATCTACATCACTTGTGAAAGTGGACACAGTCCATCTGTCTTGGAGAGGTTTGGCCTGGAAACTGTCAGTCAGCCAGGGTGCTGAGGAGCTGGGAGCATGAGTTACCAGAAGACAAGATGACTTTTTCCGGGAAATCACCTTTCCAAAACTCCTGGGGTTGTGAGGAGGATACCATAGCATAATTTGGATTATTGAATTGTGGGGGTTTTTTTAAAGTGTTTTACACATAGTAATAAAATTTTTAATGTGGTACCATACTGAGGCCAGTAGATGAAGGAAATTCTGTTTTCCTGAGCTTTGATAAGTTGAAGTAAATGGAAAAAAGGAGCTTCTGCTAATATAGACACCTCAGTACGTCTTAATGCCTATCTCGGACACTCCAGTTTGAGCAAATTGATTACTAAGTAAGATTAAAGTCTGAGCTGAAATTATTTGCATGTAGGAAATCAACGGCACAGTAAGATTACCATGCGATGCAGCAAGCATTCTCTCCTCTTTTTTTTCTTACATACATGGAATGGGGTTTTTTGTAAGAAAGTATCTTTCCAAGCTGGGATTGCAGGAAGCCATGGAGGTGAGAGGCAGGCAGTGCTGCTTGCAAGGCGGGGGGGGGGGGGGCGGGCAAAATGCTCTCATTAATGTCATATTCGTTTCCCTAGTGTGCCAGGGACGTGTATGGCTAGCAACTCCCGCCAGCCGGAGGAGGAGCAACACATCAGTCTACCACATTTTTACTTTCTTAAAACTAATCGCCTTTTAATATTTTCATAACTCTAATTTTCTACTTATCTGCAGCTGAAGTTCAAAGTGAAATTGAACGGATTTTTGAATTAGCAAGGACACTGCAGTTGGTAGTGCTTGATGCTGATACCATTAACCACCCAGCTCAACTAAGCAAAACCTCTCTGGCTCCCATTATAGTATACGTAAAGATTTCTTCTCCTAAGGTAAATATTGTATTGATATTCATGCTGTTTCAGTCTTTTCTTTTTATTTTTTTCCCTTTTTTTTTGGTCTTAAATGCAGATAATCTCATTACAGTTCAGAGCTATATATTGTTACTGCTTCCCTTTGGATGGTGAAATATTATTAATCAAAAAAGTATCTTAGCTCTGGTGTTACCAAAACCCATTTTGGAAAAGGTGCCGTAGCTCCAATGTTTTTTTTAATTGGGATTGCACTTTAGTATCAATCATGTAAGTAATGCTAATAGTTTGTTAAATCAAAATAATACAGAAATGAAAGAAAGATTTTCACATAATGAATATCAGACTTCTGAGTAAACTTTAATATCTCCTGGAAGTGTACTCTTTCATTCTGTGAAAAAACCTACACAGGCCTTGTGAAGAGGCATTTGAAAGAGAAGAATGAATTATGGGAAGAGAACTCAGGAGAGCAATTAAAGAATTTCAACTTAGAAACAAACAAAACCAGAAGCAGCAGAGGAAAATAGGAGGGGAACATTTAAGTGCTTGTAACAGGAAAGGAGATGTTGGGAAGTAAATGAAAATTAGCTTGTTCTGGATGCAAACAGCATGGGAAATGCTCCTGAAGCCAGCAAATGAAGAATTTGATCTGCTCAAGTGGACAGTTAGAAATGTAAACATTTCAAGTGGTTATATATGTACATTAAGTCCGAACCTGCTCACTTTTATTAATGTCTTATTTTTCACAGGTTTTACAGAGGTTAATAAAATCTCGAGGGAAGTCTCAGGCCAAACACCTTAATGTACAGATGGTGGCAGCTGATAAACTGGCACAGTGTCCTCCCGTGAGTTAACGAGGTTGATTATGTAATTTCTGGGAATGTTTGCCCTCTTCTGGCCATATTTCACTATTGCTTTTTTGCAGAACACCTCCCGAGGTCTCTGGGCTCTGCACAAAGGTGCAAGGAAAAACAGTCCTAGTCACAAGCAGTTATTAGGATGTGTGCTGAATACATTCACCAGTCGAACAAGCTGAGCATTTGTTTTACTTGATAATTCTTTTGGGGTTATTGGTCTAAAAATGAACCCTCTTAGTGACCGTGCTTTATCTCTGGCAGTTTAGGGTAAGGCCAGTGGTTTGGTAGCTCCCCTTGGGCATATGTCACCACAGCCCATCACTGCTGGCGTTCTTGGTCACAGTTTTGGCAAAGAGCTGTCGGGTACTGCGTAGCTGAGATCTCTGCAGTTCTTCTGTTGATGTGCACTGAGGCAATTTCTTGCAACTTCTACCTATAAAGTGGAGATGATGAGACCCCAGCTGTGTTTTAAACATGGCGAGCAGTATTACCTGCATACTCAACTGTCAAGAGTATGGGTAAGAGACCAGAAGATGAAGGTTCAGTTCAGTTGCAGATACAGGAATTTGCTTTAGTTGTGGAGCTGAGTGTGGGGATGTTTTCATCATTTAAGTTCAAGCATCTTGGAGACTAGCCTCCTCAGGTCCCCAAGAAGGCAATGAAGAATGCTGGAGACCTGCTTAGGCTCTCAAAGCTGCCTGCAGCAGGACTTCTGTCTCCCTGACCAGGGAAGGAATGGAGGAAACTCACCTCCTAACTTTAGATGCCTAAAATTAGACCATGTGACTAATCTCTTACCTAGTATTTGTATGACATTTAGAAACTGGATTATCTGTATTACTTGTGTTTGTTACTGTTACTAGTTACTGACCTTAGTTTGTCTTAGTTTTCTCTGAGTTTTTCTAGATATGGGGAGTCTTTAGATGTTCTAGATATGGAATCCCGTTTCTTGCCATTTTGTTCCAATAGCTACAAACTTCAATATTTAACCTTTCTTTCTGGATATTTGAGTTTTAAGATTTGTTCAAGCTGCCTCTTCCTATCTTCATTGACTGTGCATTACTAAGCACAAGTCATGAGGGCTTGTTTTAGCAAATGTAATATTAGTTCTAGGTATGATTGGTATCTTTTGTATCAATTGCATTTTAAAAAAAAAGGGTGAATATCTTAACACAAGTATTAGAAATGTGGTTCATTTTTGATGAAGGGAAAGTGTGGTCATCCATGTCTCTAGCTGATCTCCCTTTAGCTGGTGTTTATTCTCACTAAAACCTTTCCTTTATCAGGAAATGTTCGATGTAATTCTTGATGAGAACCAGCTTGAAGATGCTTGTGAGCACCTTGCTGACTATCTGGAAGCCTACTGGAAGGCCACACATCCACCTAGCAGCAATCCTCCTAACCAGCTTCTCACTCGCACACTTGCAACAGCCACTCTTCCTATTAGCCCAGGTCCAAATATTAATTTACAGGTACAGTTTTTATGCCATCTCTTCTTTTTTTTCTATCAACTTCTTCCTCTTCCAAAGCACAGTGGTAGTCTGATACTAGAATATGCTGAATATGTCTTACTGTTGTTGATAGAGTAAGAGCTTTTTCAGTATACGTTCACCTATTTTCAGTATAAAAGGCAAATACAGGCACATTATTGTTATTGCTATTATATTCACAGTAGCATGTGTTTGCATATTGACTAGGGGGCTGGTTTTCATTCTAAGGACTAAGCCAGCCTGACTGAAAACATATGGTGATGTGAAGTGAAATACTTAAGATTTCACTGTGCCCAGGACACCACTGTGCCAGTAATATGCATACCAGCCACAAGCATTTTTATAGTTGGCCATATGTAATCCAATCAGAGGAATAAAACTGGGCTAATATGATGCACGTTACAGCCTCTGGTAACTCTCTGAGTGATGGGCACACTATCGCTAATAGGCAAATCCCAGCCCCAGAGGCCCTGCATGACAAATTGGGTTATGTACAAACCAGATCCACAAATGTTGCAGGGAATCTGTTCCTATTTTCCCACAGGCTGCAGAGTTGTAGAAGTTGAAAACGAGTGACTGTATTAGTGAAGTCTCAAGGTCAAAGTGCCCCTTCCAGTGTTTCCTTTGTTCTTTTATTCATTGGCCATTGCTGTGAAATGTACATACTTCCTTCAAGCCAAACTCTTACATAAAACCTGAGTCCCACTGCACATTGTGCAGAAAGACCTTGAGAGGCAGTATGTTCTGAAAGCTAGAGTACTGTCTAGTGAGCTGGGAGAAACAGGCATTATTCCCACCTCCGCACTGACCTACCTGGTGACTTTGGGTATATTTTGTTCTCTCTTTTCTCCTTCAACTTCTGCTTTGTATAATTGTATTAAGGTTTTCAGCATAAGGAGATCCTTTCCTTTGTATATATGTTGCATGGCATGAAATGAAGTTTTTAAAGATGCTGCTTCATTATAAATAGTGCGTGATGCCTTGAGGCCAAGAAGATCACCGTGGGGGTTAAAATACATCTGTCCCAGCTCAAATAATGGCTTACTACATCTAACTTTCCACCTAAGTTCCATATGTGCCCATGTGTTACATACCTATGTCAGTTAAAATTCATAACTTTAGCTAAGAAAAATGTCTCCTTTTAGAAAATCAGAAAAAATATATATATATCTGCACCCAAATTAAAATGACAAAGATTTGCTTTTTGTTTTTATGGTCTTGCAAAACAATTTTTTGTGTCAAAGAATTTATTTCCCGTTAGAAGACCACAGACTTGGCAGGTTTGTTGTTTAACAAGAAAAATGGCTTCAGCCACCTTGCAGGGTATTTCCTTCTCTTGCTTTCAAAAGCAGTTGCAGGAAAAGAGACTGTAAGCTATAGCTCATTTCTGCCTTTTTTTCTGTCCTCAGAGCTGAAAAACCCTGAAAAAATTGTGAGCTGGAAGAATTTCTGAGTATGAAATTCAGTATTGTTGTGTGCAGACTTGCTAGATAAACTTTCTTTGCTTTGTAGATGTGTTTATTATTTTGCTCAAGGTTTTTTTGTGCCTTTTGGGTGTGGATTTGTAGTTCACTTACTCATTTTATTAACCACATTCTCTGGAGGAAGTATACAGTTTTAATAACACTTTTCTGAATGTTGTGCTATCTCCTTACAAACTAACGGATTTTTATTTTAAGGACTAAAAATGAGAATGTATTTGCAGTTTCACAGTTTGTTTGTAGGTCTACTAATCTAACAGGGGTCCCTTATGGAATGTAGAACTTTTACATTCCTTTTGTTTCATTTTCCTATGATACATTTTCAGCTGACATCTCAAACCTGAGCCTGTCACAGTCTTGGAATAGAGTGGGTTTATTTTCTAATCACGGTGGCTGAACCCATTCTCTCAATAGTGTTAAGACACTCTATTTGGAGAATTTAAAGTCTATGTCTGTGCCATTTTTGCAGACTGCTCTGCAGAGAAAAACCATGCCACCAGCCATTTGGCCTGGAGGGTCCACATCTGCACTGCCAAGCATTTGAGTCATTCTCCCCTGGGTCCAATGAAGCACCCCTTTGCCATGAGACATAATTGGTTTTTTGTGTTTTTTTAGTCCCGGGTGTACATTGTAATGAGAGATTTGTGTTGCCAGCTGCCAGAGTGGTATTTTTATAGCATGATGCTGACTGTGTGCATTGCATGGCACGAGTTGCTTGAAGGTGTGAGGCCTCCTGGGACTGTTTGAAATGAAGTCAATGAAGACCATACACCTTCTGTCTATCTGATGGAGAACTTTGGAGCAAACTGTCCTGACAACTGTTTGCAGGTTTCCTCTTGTAGGGAAATAGTTGGCTAATTCCAAAAAGAAGACTGGAGCAACCCCACAGACATATGGTGCAAGCGATTAGGGACCACTGGGTGGAAATAGGGAGCAAGCCAAATGGACCCGGTGGACACAGACTTCTCTCTCCTCTTTCAACTCTGCTTAAACTTCTTTCCAAGAACCCCTACTTCTTTGAAATTACAACCTGAATAATGAAATGGGCTTATCTCAAACCTTCTCCATTTTAGGCGAAAAAACCTTATGAGATTGGGCCTTAAAATTCCTGCACTGCGGAATCTAATCCAAATCGGAGCCTTAATTTGGTTATGAACCACAAAGGCAGACCCTAATCCAGATTCAGACATTACCTGCTCAGTGTCCCTGTAATATTTAGAGAAAGTTACTGTCAATGAATTTGCCCATAAATCCCAATAGCCCTAATGCTATTCTGAAATTGCAGGTATTGGTTCTAAATTTATTCTTTGTGCTCCTCCACGTGTACTCATCATAGCAGAGAAGATGCATCTGAGTTTGTAAAAGTAGCATTCTGTTCAAAGCGGGTTCAAATTTTGCATCTGTTCTCAAACCACAGCCATGACAGATCTTATTAGTCACGATTATATATGTAGGTGCATATATACTTGGCATTTGACCATATGAGAATTAAAGGGTTTCATGTCTGTACTCAGTTTATGTGCCTTAAAAAGTCATGGTTGTGAACTAATAAAAATGTGTTTACATGTCCAAAGCAGGCATTGCTTTAGACTCTTTAGCTTTTCACTTGATTTCATTCATAATTCACCTCCATTAAGTCATTCCTGTTCACCTTGAACACATCTATTCATGTTTACATTTACTACATTCGTTTTCTGGCAAATCAGAATCATCTTCAGAATCATAAAAACAAGAACAAAAAAGAAATTTGACCGCTGTTTCTGTTACCTTGTTCTCATCTATACCATTTGTTTCAACTTAGGAACACATGGAGCAACCCAGCTCATCACTGGGAAGTTTACAGAACAAAATGTTGTCTTAGAAAATGAAGATTTGTCAAATTTATCAAATTGCTGATTTGAAATATGTTGCTTTTTATAAGTTTCTGATAAAATACAGAATTGTTCCTGTCCAATTTCCTGTCATTTTACTTTTTGGGTTGCTAGGAAACCCACCTGCCAGGATCTGTGGCTGAAGGACAAAATTTCCTCCCTCCCCTAGCTCTTTTCAACAAAATAGAAAGACAGAAAGAAGATACATCCGTGAGCTGCCCTGGAGGCAATCCTCATTTTTAGTTTAAACAACTCTGAACATAAGAGGGCAAACTTTAGACTAACTTTGGTAAATTCAGAACAGTCTCACAAACAAATGCCTGTATAACTCTGTGAAAACCTACTTTAATTTTGTGCCAGTAGAGATGATTTTGTCTTGACATTCTTCACCTCATGTGAGAAGAATAATTCAATTTCACCATAAACTATTTCTTAAAATTTTGCAATTAAGCTTGAAAAGTCTTTGGCTGTGGTTTGGGAATAAAAGTAGGTTAATGTAATGAAACCCCCAAATAAGTTAAATAATGCCACTTGTTCGTTTTGCAGTGATTTCAAAGCATAATGCTGGTGAAGAGTAGGTTTGTTATTACCTGGTAATTTTTATTTCGGTCTTTTAATAGTAGTGGTGTGTTAGGAAATTCTGTAGGTGATAATATCGCTCTCCTCCTGCTTTTCTTGGCAATGGTCTGCATTGTCGAGCTCTTAAAATTATGAGGTCAAAGTTTAATTTTTCATTACCATGAAGAAATGGAATTATTGCTGAGAAAAGCAGAAGATCAGTGATACTATTAGTATCATAATACAAACTTTATTCACACCAGATTCAATTGCATTTTTTGCCTTAAAAAAACCCCCTTACTCTAAAAGAGCCAAGGTTATGTACTTTGGTTCTCTGCTGGAATCCACCTCCTCAGCCCTCTAAAATCACTTTCCCATAGTGGCTGTTTCCAAGCAGGCATCTGTAAACTCTCAGCTGATACCTGCCCTCTCCTGGCATGATATGTTCTCTTTAATTTTTCTGCAGTTTGTCCTGCTTCTGCATGCTCTCTTTTTGTCTGGAGTGTGGTAGGCAATTATTGCTAAATGGAAGAGTCAGAAACATCACAGGAGACGAGAAAGTGTCACAGAATAACGCGATTGCCACTATTCATTCTGATGAGAGTGAAAGGAATTGTTTGTATTATAATACTGAACTTTCAGTAAAAGCTGAATTCTAATGTTTTTTTTCTAGTTTAGATTCAAAGTGGATTGTTGTGTACTTAAATTTTATTGGTTTCATGATACTTTCTAGTTGAAGTTGTTACTGGAGAAAGTTTTTAATGTACATGTTTCATGTACATGAACTTACTGCTGGTTGTGATAGCAGGGATCTCAAGGAGACCAGAGGAATGACCACTCAGTCCCTGAACGCAGCAGTTCACAAATTGAAGAGGAAGCACGGGTTGAACCCATCAAGAAATCCCAGCATCGCTCTTCCTCAAGCCAACACCACAACCATCGCAGTGGTGTTAGAGGCCTTTCTAGGCAAGAAACTTTTGACTCAGAAACACAAGACAGCAGAGATTCGGCTTATGTAGAGCCAAAGGAGGACTACTCGCATGAGCATGGTGACCACTATGATTCTCACAGGGATCACAATCATAGAGACGAGTCCCACGGGAGCAGTGATCACAGACATAGAGAATCGAGGCATCGCTCAAAAGAGAGGGACCGCGAGCAGGACCACAATGAATGCAACAAACAGCGTAGTCGTCATAAATCGAGGGACCAATATTGTGACAAGGATGGGGAAGTGATATCGAAAAAAACGTAATGACGCAGGAGAATGGAACAGGGATGTTTACATCCGTCAGTAACTTTTGCCTCCGGCAGTCTTGTGTTTCTTTGAAGTCTTGTAACAATGCCCCTTGAAAATATCTTTGGGTTCTTCATTGCAGAACATATGGTATCCTTCTGTATGCTGATTTGTATTGCTGTTGCTTGCATAGCAATAGCATGAAATAGAATATTCATATACTTATTTTTTTGGTTAGTGCTATATGAATTAGCGTAGTACAACTGCAGAGTTCCTGATGTTGTACTATGCCATTTTTCAAGCTGTTTTTTGGTAGCTGCCACTTGAACAATATCTGTTGCCATCAAGGTGTTGTTAGTGTTTTTTAAAAAAAGGTACATTTGATGTTTAATAACTTCCCGTGTATTCAGCAAGCCAGAATCAGCACATAAAAAATATAAAACTTTTTGTCTGCTCTGATTTTTAATTTGTATGCACTTGATTTGCATATTGATTTAAGAGCCACTATCTGTTGCTTGTACCTCTGGTGGACTCCATTTGAAGACAGAATTCAGTCTTGCCTTACACACAGGGGATCATAAAGTCAAAATCTATTTTCTATGTACTGGTACTGTGTACTGTATATACAGTTTATAAATGTTATTTCTGCAGACACCTTCTTACTATATAAGTTTGATCACACTGTTTTAGAGTCCTAATGCCAAGTCAGCAGATTTGCTTTTGAATTACTGGCAACTGGAACTAGCCTCATTTAGGAAATCTGTAACAGTGTTCAATCTAAATACTTTTTCTTCTGTAGCAGAAAGCTTATACTTATTGTAAATACAATTGAGTGCTTGAGATAAAGGGTCTAACTCTTATACCTTATGCTGTCCTTGCAAACCCAATTTTGCATTTTAAATTTATGGTAAAGATAACAAATTTATCACTATAAATTATTCTGCTCTGTACAGGTCACAGAATTGCAATGGACACAGCTTAATTTTTGTTCTATTGTCAGAATAATAGAGCACACATGACAGAGGTGTGTATGTGAGTGGGTGGGTGGTGGATGGGCGTATGTGTGCATATGCACGTTAGGCAGCAAAGTGTGAGAATCTACTGAAGAAAACAAAGGTTACTCAAAAGCCCAACAAGTCTGTTTCTTCATTCTGTCTATTAATTCAAAAATCCAAATTGCAGTCGAGGAATATGAGGGAGTTTACTGACCCAGGTAATTGAGAAAGCATCAATCTGCTGGCTCTTTGTTGAGACTTCAGGAGAGTAAAAACAGGCAAATGTTACTGTGAGTGCTTCACTGGAAATGTAAAATCTTTGTGTTTTAGAGTATTTGTTTTAGTAAGAAAAGTTTACACAGCTTGTGGAGAGTTATTTTGTTGGAAAATAAATTTTTGTAGCTTCTCCACTTTTTCTACACTTGCCAATTCTTCTGCATTCCCACCTTGCAGCCAGCTCACTGCTTTTCCTTCACCTAAACTGTTGTGCTGCTGGTGAGAGTTTAGAAAAATGACTGTGACAAAATACTCTGTTATGAGCTCGCTAGAGAACATGCATTGAAATCAAAGGGCGTGAACTCAGTTTTGTTTTGCATTGAACACCTGTTGCACTGGTAAGTGGGGGGAAATTCACCATTATTTTTGACTACAGGTTCCATACCCTTGCCTAGTGTAAAAGCTGTTCTGCATCACGTATAGTCTTTGTACTAGTTGTATGAATGAAATACTTTTTGTATTTCACTGTAAATAGCACATTATATAAAGACTGTAGTGGGATAATAATTAATTTAGCTGGAAGTTCTTTTTATTTATTATTTTAATTCTGGGAATATCAGCATTGCCTGATTTTGAATATCATTTTAGTGAAATGGATAAGATATATGGCAGGTGCATGTTTTCTCCAATCTTCTATTCCAGCATCTAAGCAATTCAGTTTAACTCCCTTAAACATACTCTGTCCTCCCTCTCCCACCCCTCTCCCTGATGCTTTAAATGCATTTTTTACAACAAAGTGAGAGTGTGAAATTCTGCTGTCAGGTATCTGGCCATTCCTCCCAGTGCTGCTGACTGTTGTGCTTATTCAAGGGTAGTGTTTGGCTCAAAGCATGAACTGTGGGGAACACAAGGAAAAGGATATTTTTCTAGAAATAAAATTCTCGGCATTTTTCTAAACATCATTAAATGACTTTGTAGACAAAGGAAGCATAGGTAAGTAGATCTGCTGTATTACTAAATGAATATATGAGAGTATATAGCAGTGGCTTTTGATACGAGAGGATTTTCAGGTTATCAGTGGAAAATGACATTGAAGGGCTCTGTTGTTTGAATGGTATCACATCACATGTAAATGGGAATAGAAGCTATATTGTCTTGCTCTATATAGCCTGGCTTTAGCTATTTTACCAACTTCAGTAAACACTGTTGCTCCCTACAACTGTTACGACAGCTGTGTCCTCCAAGAAGTGATCTATGGATTCCACTTCAATACCTTGATTATTCCACTTCAATACCTTGATTATTTTGTTGTTCTAGTTTTTCTTTAATTTTTGCTCCAGAGAGTGTTTAACCTTTCTTAAGGTATTTTTTAAGTAATGTTTGGCAGAATTTCAAAGCACTGAGTAGTGTATGAGAACCATGGAGTAGGTAGCCATGTATAGACAAATAAATGAGAAAATAAAGAGCATAGTCCAAGACCAAGTATTTAAGAATGGCCTATATATTGATTTATGGAATATAAATATCACAAAAAAAAGACATGGCCCAACCCAACTACTGAGAGAATCATGTTTTGTATAGTGCTGCTAATTATGTACAGACAACATACTAATACACGCATTTCTTAGGCAGACTCACTCAGTAGGTTTTTATTAGCCTTGCTAAGATAATATCCTTCAGTTATTGTTTTAAGAGTGACAATTCATTTGTGAGCTTGTACTACACATATTGCACAATACCACCTGCCTGCTGAGCATGACTTTGAAAAGCACTTTAACAGAATTATTTCAATAAGAAGCTTTAAAAATACTCCAACTGGAGGACATATCAAAGGTTATTGTGATGAAATGTCTTTGCAAAGTTTTGCCAATAGAAAGTTTAATATTATTGTTTGCATTAGGATACTAATGAGTTCATATTTCTGTATCTGGTTTCAGGAGCTTTGAATCTGAGGAATGGTAGAGGTCCCAGTGAGCTCCAGAATCTTCTTATGTATGTGTGGTACAAAACAACCTGTAAAAATTCTATTCAAATGAGCTAAAAAGATAATAAAACCAGTAAGAAGGAAAAGGAGGAAGATAAAATAGTTAAGTGAAGTGATACTCTCGCTCTATATTTTTCTAAAGAATTTCAGTATATGGAAGGAATGGGATGCATTTTTAACATTTACGTGTATGTATGTTAGATGTTAATCTTATTTTTGTGTCTTTTCAAATGAATACACATCAGTGCTGTTCAGCAGCCCGAGTTTACCCTTTATCAGTTGTTTAGTGTCACACAGACATCATGGAAGAAGGAATTCTCGAGGAGGGACTGGAAGGAGGTGAGAGTAACAGTCTCCAGACCTGTTAAGTAACAGGACAGTGGGGATGAATAAACAAACAGGTTTGTGCACAAAGGCAGCATCAGTAGGAGTTAAGAGCTGAAAGAAACTATTTTTAAATCAATCCATAAATTACTGCCTAGAAATTAGAAAATTCTTCTAGAATACTCATGAATTCATATTCTGTGTCTGGCATTAGGAGTTCAGAATTTGAGAAGAGTTCCACAATTTTTGCTTCTCAAGGTGTAAAATTAAATAAATAGTTTCTCCTAAGGATTTGGCCTTAATGAAGGAAGACAGGTTTTAAAGCCACAATGAGTTTGAGTGGAGTACCTGTTTTCACAGAAATTTGTAAACACTTGACCTATAGCCCTTATTATAAATGGAGGATAAGGAAATGAAATTCCAGTGATCAAACCCTGATATCTGGTTACGTATCCTATACTTGCAGTTCCTGCCCAGGTCAAATACCCTGCCCCTTAATACTTACTGTCTTTTATGAATTTGTTTGTATTTATCATTTTTAAGCTCTGTTGGTTTGTAAAGTCATATTCGTGTTCTGTGACACCTGCAGAGGTTTTAAGGTGGTCCATTATCATTCCCTTAGCTGGAATGAAGTGAGTGGTCTGATTGTTTTTAATCAGTGTCTGTCCAAATTAAAAGGTTAGTGTAAACCACCTCCTGTGTTAGTCACTAAAGCCTCTTCAAGATTTATTTTGGTTTGTGGTTACATTTGACCTCTAATTGCTTTAACACGTCCGGCTGAAAGCTATTTCCCAAATGCTTGTGACTTTAATTCTATTCCATCCATGAAAATAAAGCACATTGCAAAAAACTTTATTACATAGTCTAGAGGAAGAACAGAGAAATTATTTTTCAGAGTGTAATATAACATTTCTGGTGTACATTTACTTATATTTATTACTTTATTGCAGATCTTTCACCAAAATTTTAGTTCTTCTATCATCTGTAAAATATGTGGTTGCCATTTTTATTGTGAATGTTTTTAATCAAATGTTACTCAATTGAATTTATTGCTTGGCAATTTGTCTATAACTTATTTCTCCACTTTTATATAACAAACTGTTACATATGAGCTTACGATAGTTTTATAGACAGTTTCTTTTTATAACTTACCACCCTAGAGATGTGTTCCTACGCATCCCCCAAAAAGATTTATATCAGATACAATAGAAATTAAGCTGGTTCTTCTAATTCAAATGTGTTCTCTTTTCTTACTTTATTCTTACCACTTTTATCTATCATGCTTACCTACTCTGCAATGAGTTCTAGCAGTACCAAATTGGATTTGCTCATAAATTTTTTAGTCATGAACAATTAAACATAAAAAGAAGGCTCTTTAAACTACCCACTCCAAAGTAATTTCTTGTTGATCACCGTCACCAGCCTATTTCTTACTAAAATATTCCCTTTTCCTTAAGAAGCATATGAAATCCTATGATCTAAAAATTGGTGGACTCCATGACACCGAAACAGGAAAAAGCTGTATAATAATTTCATACTATACTAGGCTGCCTATTTTAATATCTTTATATTGACCAAGATAAATATTTAGATTTGGCACTATTACTAATGACTATTTCTGCAAATAGAGAAAACTTACTTTTCAGACTTTCTTAAAGCCAAGATCTGATTGCATGCCTAATCTATCTATTTTGTAGGGTTAATCTTTCATTACAATGACAATAACTTTTTTTAATTTAATATATAAGTATCTCATACAATGTATATAAAGATATATATATATTCAATTGTGCTTCAGCACCAAACACTGAAGCATAATGATTCAGTGTGTAAAGCATTCTTATCAGGAAAGTAATCCTATTATGTATTAATATATATACACCATACATCAAAATTAGGAAAATGAGAAAGTATTCCTGCACTTCTAGTTAAAGTTACAGTAAGATTGGAAGAGAAAACAAAAAAAGAAGGGCATCCATCCATCTTCAGTCATCTAACTTAGCCAAGCTAAGTTGATTTGGAGCATCTTAATTGAGTTTCTGTTCTGAACTGCCTGATGGAGAAGTCTCTCCCTGGCCCTGCCCTGCTCCCCAATTACCAACAGAGAGAGGGGCCTAGGGGAAGCAGCTGAGGCTTATCCCTTTAATATGCTAAGTGTTCTTTTAAGTCTAGCAGTTGACTTTTGCAGAAACAACTCTAGTAGTTAAAGTTCAGATATCAGTCATTTTTTTCAGGTGAAGCCTGGTCTGCAATTACACTGGAATCAAATACAAGTCAGTTACTTTCTTCCCCGCCCCAAGGAACTTCTCATATAAAATTCAGAGATCACCTTCTTGAAAAGCCTGTTTATCGTTCAAAACTAAAGAAATCTGGGAAAGTCTCAACAAATCTTCCACTAAAAATTCAGCAATCATCTTAATTCTTTCAAATTCAGCATTGCACAAATCCTGCTACTGAAACTGGAGGCAAAGTTCCTTACTTTATATGCATACACAAATTTCAGTATATAGTCTATGTGTGCTGATTAATGTTTACAGAATTTATATATTCTGCAAAAAGAAAATGCTTTTTTTACTAGCACCAAGTTAAAAATTTCAACATGTACTTACAATAAAAGGCTAATCCCTTTTGTTACCAAGTAATTATTTTAGCCATATTTAGACTAAAAAGACTGTAATTTATAGTATGAGCTTTCATGATTCTAAATAGGATATCTCACCTACTACTGATGAAAAAAAATTACTTTAAATCTTCTTTAGACATGCTGTGGTTAATGGCAAGGAGTGACCAACAAAAGTAGACAAGTAGTAGACAAGAATTCCATCCTTCTATCCTGCTAGGATAGACCTTACAAAGGATGTACTAGCCAACCTTGGAAGAACTGAAGAAGGGACATTTTTTTTATTTAAGAACAGTAAAAAACATACAGTACCAAAACATTTATAGCAAATACAAGTAAACAACCAGACTACTGAGAAACAGAATTGTATAAATTGTTTTGGTTGCAAGCAAATGCAAAAGCACTTCTGACAGTATAAAGACAAATTATAAAAGAAATATCGCTCCTTTTAATCCAAGCAAATAGTTACGTGTGAAAAGACAGACTTTTTTCAGATAATGCTTTTAAAAACTGGAAATTTATGAGTGAGAGTTAAAAATCACACACACACAGATGTCAGTTTATGTTTTTGAATTGTACTTACCTTTTCCCTCTAATTTTAGTACTAATGTCAGTTCCAGCAGTACTGAGAAAAGAGAATACTGTTCAAATGGAGAACATCCCTGTAACTGAAGCAGAATTTTCAAATACATCTAGCACCTTGAAGAAATTTAGGTTATTAAAACTTTGAGCAGTGTATTAAGGCAGTTCTCATTAGCATGCTTCCCCAGTTTCAATTTTCATTTGATTTTAGCTGGTGATGCTTTCTAACTAATAAAGAGTTAATATTCTTAGTTGTTTGAAAGGTGATTTGCAACATTTCAGATGGTATTATGCATTGTTTTCTGTCTTTTGATACATAAATCACGACTGTAGCCCCTTCTGTTGCAAATGTTTGATTTTAAAATTGTCACTTGTCAGCCAGTCCAATAGGCTATTTCAGAACCAATACAGTTTATGCATGGGAAGTTTGATGTTGAAACAATATTTATTTACATTCCCAGAGTGAGATGATGGTTTAATATATTCATGCTGCTATAAAAGACATGCTACAAAGCCTAATCGTATTTTGTGTATATACTATGTGTACAGAGAATCTTGCTTGTATTAAAATAAAAGAGAAATGAGGTTCTAAGTATCAATTTATAAAACAGTTCTTTGTAAAATGTTACAGTGTTTTGTGAAGCACTATTTAATGAAACATTAACTACGGGTAAGCCTCCATGGAAACCACCTTTTCCAAAATTCACAATAATAGTTCCCATCTATTTTATTTATGTTTGCATTTCATAAAGTAGCCTACTTCCCCTCCCAGAGAAACCCTGTACCTACGCTTGCCGCACTAGGTAAGCAACTCATGTGGGGAAAGATAGAACAGACAGCAGTAAGAGTGAACATACTTGTCATTCATGCACTGACCTGCTGTAAATACAAAAGCAAATGGAGACTTAAAAATGATACTACCCTTCCCCCAACGGTGACTTACTTTCTGCAACCTGTGGCTCTTTCCCAGCAGAAGCTGGCAGATTTTATTGCTGCCATAGCAACCCTGCCGTCAGCCCCGTTGGCTTGGCAACATTGCAGCAGTAAGAAACACACTTCACATCTGAACTGTTCTTAGACTCGCAGAGATATTTTTTCAGGTTGCATTCCTAAATGCTTATTTACTGTTTGATTTAATAAATTTTGCAATAAAAAATCCTATACAGTCCTTATTTGCCAGTGAAATTAGATCATCTTCCCTGGAATCTTGCAAAGAATTAATATCCATTCCTTGCAATGTCACAGCAGATGGATCAAATCTCTGCAGCAGCTTCAACTGATCAAGTGATAGTCCAGCTCCCCTCATGCCTTCTCCTCCAATGTGAGGTTCCTTTTTAAGTAACAAAGAAAAGAAAATTATTGCATCAGTCAAGTTCTTATGTGCCCTAAATGTATTCTGCTGAGTATATGCAGAGCTGCCTAACTGTTAACGTGGACAAGCTAGGTTTTTATCATTCACACCAGAGGAGGATTTAGAAGTAATGTGGCCCTTCTTTTCTTGCCCTCACCTGGCCAATATGTATACAAGCCTATATACAAGGTCCAAAGTACTTTGAGGAGGTTGTGGTGCACCTAATCCACTTTAGCCTAGTGGTTTAGAGCACTTATTGAGGACAGGTACACAGCTCTAAATCAATTCATTACTCAAAGGACTGAAACATCGAAAGCTGTTATCACCAGACAATAAGAAGGTCTAAAGGTTTTTTTAGGTTGCCACTTTCAAATGATGCAGTGCTTCTGTGTACTGACTAATAGCTGTGAGTTAAGTCAAAAAAATAAGGATTCCATAGCCAGTTACTAATATACTCAGTAACAGCAGTAGAAATAACTGGATTCTTCACATTAAAAACTCCAACCGGAAAGACTGAAAGCCCCAGTCCAGGATACGTTGCTGCCTGAAAAGGCATCATTTTGGAAGATGATGCAGCAGAAAAATCTGAGCTTCAGTTTTTCTGTGTCATGTAATTAGACTAACAGGTAGATGGGACTACTGTTACATGTGTATGTATATGAGGCAAAGAAAGCAAGAAAGAAAGGAACAGCTTATGTATCTGAATTCAGGAGACATTTGGCATCAAACTCCTGGAAAGGAGAAGGGCTTAAAATCACAGGCCTTTTCTCAGCATTTCTTGTGAGTAGCCTTGACTGCTTTCTATTTAATATACTGATTCATGGAAAAAAAAAAATAATTCTTAGCTGGATTGTTCTTTCAGTTCATTCAGTAAGCAGATAGAACAAAATGTGCAAAAGCTGACATTGCAATATCAAAAATAGATCTCCTTTGTAAATCTAGTCTAGTGTAGTCTATAATGCAGCCTACAGCAGAGAATTTTTTGAGCCATCACACTTTGCTAATACATGAGCTCACCCAGTCATCACATGATGCGACTTAGTTGCTTAAGCATGTACTGTGTGCTGTAAAGCTGGACAGCCAAGAGGTTGCAGCCTGATTCTTCTCTTCCTTTCTTTCCCTCGGAAAGAAGCAGGATTTCAGTGCTTTCCAGGTAAGAGACAAAAATGAGGTGTCCATTGCAAATTGAGAAAAAAATAACATACCAAGGGAGACAGGGGTACCAACTTGAAGTAATGTAATAGAAGGATGGAAAGGTAAAAGGCTAGGGAAAACATTACACAGGGTCAAGCGACTTGCTCAAAGACAGACCAATTTTCTCCTCCACCTTTTCCTTTTTCCTTTCAGTTAAGTTACTGCATTTAAGCTGATATACAGTATCTCCTGTGTAAACCCCTAAGAGGAAGTAAGTCTGCACAGACAAAGGATCAGCTGCTATGCAGTAACCTCCACCTATGAGACCAACGCCTATGGCTCCATCTCCTGTTTTTTCCTTACCCAATATGATTCCAGGATCTCTTGGCAAACTAAGAAAGTGGGAGACAGTGGACTGGGTATATAAAGAGGTGTCCACTGAGAGACTTAAGAATATAGGAAATACATAAAGGAACATGAGGTAAGTCGACCCTAGACTCCAGTTTCCTGTTGATTGGAAAAGATCACCTTAGTTTACACTACTGGGGAACTGGTTATAAGATACTATAAACTGTCTGTGGGTAAACAACTCAGTGGCATCTTATTTAAAATATACTATACACAAAATCTTAATTTTTACAGATATAGCATTTGTGTGTGAAAACTAGCGCATTATTCAAGACTGATTAATGGTGCGAGGAAGTCGATTAAACCAGAATTAATCTTGCATTTGAGTTAATAGGGCTTGTGTTTTGCTTTGTCATTCTATTGAGGACAATTTTTGTGCTGTTGGTGAAATGTATATCTCAGTTGAAACAGGTGGAACTGAAAAATTCCTAGTAAATGGATGGTGAGAAAGCAGGCAGAAGAACCTTAACATACAAATCTTTCAAGAAAAGCTTCGGTTCTGTTAAATCTTTATCAGCCTTCATATAATTTCTTGTTGTACACCTATGTATATTTTTTTTAATTTCAGCTAAAAGATGCATGTAAACCTCTTATGGCAGATAAAAGTCATCACAGAATGTGTAACTAAGCTAAACAGGTATCATCAGAGTTAGACTCTTCCTCAAAGCCATGATGATAAACAACTAACCCACCCAACTCATCGCATCAACAAAGAGGAAGAGAGACACATACAGTCTGATGATAAACTCTCTCCAGGTAGAATAAAGGTAACAGGTATTTTTGAAATGTATGCAGTACAGATAGATACTAGAATTTTTTATCTCCCTATAGATTACCTCCTCCCAGACATCTTTATGGTAGACACTGACTCCAGAAAAGACAAGGTATATTCTTGGGACACTGAGCCTGAAATAAATTTGTTCTCTCATTCCTTTACATAACGCAAAAATAGCTCCCATACATATAAAATCCTCCTTCCTCAAAACAAAAGGTTCTTTCCATTCGTGTCTCATCCTTTACACAAGTCTTCACTACTTTAGTGGCACTGATAAAAAAATTTTCACCCCTCCTGTGAATGTGCAAAGAGAGAGAATAAAATATATGCATTAAGAACAACTGCAAGAGAAATGTTAACCTGTCTGAACTATCTTTTGTCCCTGTTGTGTTTTAAATGACTGCTGTACAAATCAGAACAACCACAGTACACAGTGGGAAGCTACTTAACGATCCCTAAATGAAGCTCAATTAAACATGAAAATAGATTTAAAAGAGCCTTAGAAATTCTTGTGTTATTTCTGTCCACAGCAGTTAAAATTGTCTGCAGTGAAAAAGAGATTTCTTGATAGTAAATATAATGTGTAAATTTACAGTGCTAAAACAAGCTCAATGGATTGTGTGAATTACCCTGAAAATATTATTACCTGTGGCTGAAGCTGGAGGCATGGAAAAGTTTTCAGGGCCCAAGCAACTTGCTCCTCATTTTCAGAGAGTGTAATCGTACATGTACTATATACTAAAACACCTCCTGGCTTCAGCAGTTTCACTGCCTGCAGGGAGAAATAAACAATAGTTCAGCTTATTTTTAAATGCAAAAACTTTCATATTAAGCAACATTAACCAAGAAACCATTCAGCTGTAATATTAAAACTTAGCACTTACTTAAACTCAAATCTTTCTAAAATAGGCATTAGGATAATGCCTAATTCTCAGGGAATACAGTAAAGGATCCCATGGATTAGAAATATTCTTCTTTCCAAATCATCATTATAGCTCATGCAGTTTATTAATGCCATTGAGATGATTCACCTTGTAAGATTTGTTATTTGTACAGCTCTGGATATCCCAGACAGAATAGTTCTGTTTTCATCACCTGCTGCCAACCACAGATACAAAATGTTTTTTTCAGTGATACCAGATGTCAACTGTTTCCACATATTTGGCCTGGAAGCTATAGCTATGCTGCTTTTCAAGCTGTGGTTCACTTTGAATACATGTAATTCAGATTTAGACAAGTTTCATGAAATCTTGCATTTTAGCATCAATCTAAGCATACTCCTACTACCATGAAAAGTTGTAATATGGCCTCCTGGCTTTGTACTCCATCTCATATCCCATACAGTACCTCACAGCACCACTGCATGGGAGTTCTACGCAGTGAACTTACAAGAGTCTGTGCTGCTGCAGAGAAAAGACTTTAACCTGCTCTGTAACTTAGACCCTTGCGATTATTATAAATTAAAACTGATGAAACTGAAGGAAAAGAAAAAACACATACAAAGGTTTTTATTTAATATGGCTTACATATACCTTTCCCATGCTCCAATGAATTGACTTCACCTAGCAACAAATACAGTGGAGCTGAGAGGTTAACTGAATCCTAATACTACCTTCTTAACTGCTGAAAAGGTAGGGAAAATGAGGCACCATTTTTCACTGTGAAGTTCTATGCTGCAAAAGCATTTATGTTCAATTTATCTTATCTACACAATGATTAATACGTACCACAGTGAAAAGCTTGCGCTGTAGTGGCTGATAAGAAGTCACCTCCTTTAATGTCAAGGAATAAGCCATATTTGGTCTCTGTCCCATCCCACTACATGGAGCATCAAGAAGAATTCGATCAAATGACTCTGGTAAGAATGGAGGTCCTTCTGTAAAAAGCAGTTAGTAATGTAAAATGTGGCTGTTGCTTTCCTTCACCATAGATAAGGACAAGCTATTACTGCTTCCTTGACATAAAACATTTATGTTCTATAGATAGTGTCTGCAAAAGTAATATCAGCTAGAGACAAGTCTCAGCACTGCTGGTGGTAGATTTCATCTCCCAGAAAACTAAAGAGTTTTAGTTCTGTAGGCTCAAATAATACATGATCCCTTCAGGCAATAATATTTTTTTAACTTTAATAATTTGAAAGTAAAATGTAAAAGTAATCAAACAAAAATGTTGAAATATGATTGGTCAGAGGTGTGGGTACAGAGTTGTACATATAGGCTTTAATAAACCACAGTCAGCCCATAACTGAACCAAGTGTGCAAATCTTTACTGAGAAACCTGTAGTTAACCATTATGACTGCCTTAAATAATAATAATTGGACTGTCTATATAACTATTTCTTGCGATGCATATATATCTGTAGAAAATAAAGCACTTCATAGTAACATGAAATACTACAAGCTCTAATGTGTGACACACGCTGTCTCCACAGCAGAACAATTCAGTAGACAAGGATTGTGAAGACAAGAACAATTTCTGAATATTACCTGGATAGATAAAGGAATATGTAACTTCTATATGCAGAACCTATCCTTTCATCTGAATTCCATTGGCTCAACAGCCCAAAAGTTTCTATCGCCTTAGTGCTAGAGCGACTCTTCAGCTCAGCATCACCAAGACAAAAGTGGCTCCATATGTGTATCTGTGGGTAACCAATGAGGAAGAGAGCTATATATATGCTTTACCTCCTTTTCCCTTTCTGTTCCTCAAATATTCAAATTAGGTCACAAGTGAAAACAAGTGAGTGACTTCATACTACTGCTACCTAGCTTGTTACAGCACTACAAAATGAGTCTATCTATCTGATTTATCTACCTCTGATCCATTACTACAGTGTTCAAAATATGTCATTTCTTACTTGCAGAGATGTACAGAAAAGCCTTCATGATCTCTCAGTATTACAGCTAGCTCTTGTTCATCTGTGTAAGTGCTACATACGACCTACAATATTTTATGTTCATATAAAGACTATTAAGAAAGTACCTTTATTCCTCCAAAGCAGGAATAACTAACTGCAAGGCATAGGGACAAGGAAGGTGAATTATGCAACCTGATTCCTACTTACGCTAACCAGTGACTGGGATAGAATAGAGTGAGAAAGAACAGCATACTTTGCACAACAAACTAAAAATAATCAAGACAGCAGATACCATTTAAATCATTCCATCATGGGAACAGAACCAGTATCATAAATACAGCACTTCAGAAAAGCAAATGAAATGAACTTAAAATAATACACTGTGCTTCTATAGAACTTTCCCCTGAACAGCTGAACAAACATCAATGAACTAAACCTTGCAGCACTCCTGGGAGTTAGGTATTAATAACCCCATTTTACAGATTAGTATTCTGAGGCAGAAAAGCCAAAAATTCTGCAAAAAAAAATTTTTTTCTCAGACTAGGTCAAACAGTTCAGAGTATGGGGTTAAACATTATCATGGAAGAAGCCTTAAGGCTTCAGTCTTTGATATTATCTGGGAAAGGTATGCATTTCCTTTGAGCATATTAGGTTGTGATAAGGACAGATAGTTTGATAGTATTTGCTTCACAGAGAAGCTGATTATCACAAAAGAACAGAAAATAAGAGCATTCACAGTGCTGAAGCAACTTTGGTATCTGCCAAGATTTCAAGGACTTGTAGACCTGTGGCAGGTTTAATACTGTTAGTGCAAACCTGATTACTGTTTTCATCTAAAAGCTACTACTACCCAAGTTGTTTACTTTACCTTGTTCATCCTCTCTCTTCTCAGCTGAAAGTGCCTTTGTTCCATCATAGCAAAAGGCCTTAATGCAATTCAGCTGTAGCAATTCAGCATTCTGCTTAATTTTTTTGACCTTGTTAGCTATCTTGTCCATGGCTATTACTTCACCCTGAAAAAAATGGGAAGTTTTTATCAAAAGCATAGGGATTAAATGGATGTGCAGTTCCTGATTTCTTCCCACCGCCATGAGCAGCGCAATGAATGAGGCTTAGTTTTCCCTGCAGAATTTTGTTGTTATTAAATCCACACTCCAGGAGTCCTTGTTCACCAATATTTTCCATGATACCCACATTAGGCTAGATACTAGTCTGAAGCTGTGTGCATTCTGACTGGCACTAGCTGCTTGGCACAGTAACTCCCCAAAGGACCCTATAATGTCTGACTTCTGGCAAGTGGTTTTTTTGTTAGTTTCTTTTTGTTTGTTTTGAACTGTTTTACTGGGCACTAAGTTAGGTAAAAATGTAATCATTTGAAAGAGGGTAGAAGTCTCAAATACATGGTAAAATAGGTCAACAAGTTTTAAATTTGCACGGAGATGGTGGGAAACATGATCACATACAGCTCAGTCCTGAGGAGATGAGGCCCACAGCAACACCTCTGGCTTGCTCAGACTCATAACATACCATTATACTTGCAGTGGTTGTCACTCAAGTTACTTTAGGAAATATGGTAAATACTATAATAAATTTAGATGTGGGGGGAGGGGAATCACAATTACATATTATTCCTTTTATGTGAGCATAAGATTTCTCTATTCCTCTCCCAAGATAAATCAAAACAGACACACACCACTATCTGCTAGATGAAATCTCTAAACACAAAGGAAAGTAAACAGTAGCATCAGTAAAATCCAGAACAGTAATACTATCTTCAAAAAAACCCCAAAGACCAAAAACCTGTAATAGACTTGCTATAGCAAATAGAGCCTGCTGAGAAAACATGACAACTTTTTCCTACTTGGTGATGGCTCTCTAGAGGCTTATGGAAGGGTAACATGACTAATATAGACAGTGTAAAAAAAAACAAACCAAACTTCAGTAAAAATAAGCTATTGACTGTATGTCATGTTAGCCAATATGTAGGCCTAGGACTGAGAAGTAGAAAAGGATTTATGTTGTGTCAATGGTGTCCAGCCTTCAACTACTGTGAGCCAAATCACCTCTTACAGGAGCACTCAATGACCACATGCCACTGCTTCTCCCCTATCACCATTCAACCTATTACACATGCACACTAACAACTGATTGTGCTTGAAAGTTAGGTCTGTTGCTGAAACAGTGGATTTGCTGCACATACGCTGTACTTGAATATAAAGAGATAAGTCCTCTCCTGAGAGACTCTCAGAAAAAAGAACAAGCTGGAAGACAACAGTTCTTCCTCACTAGCCCATGCCAGCCACTGCCAGAAAAACTTCCTTAAAGACATCTGGAAAAAACGGTGGTCTGGACTGGGATCCAGAATAAACTCTGAAGCTTTAACTATTCCCAGTTCCTACTAAAAGCTCTTAACAATATGGAGTAATTTTACATTTCGATTATCTCATCTAAAAACAATATAATATTTTTTACAATTAAATCACAAAAAATATAAGATTGATTCAGATATTCTAAATGTTAATGATTTAATATACTGTCTATGGAAATTTAGTATGGAAAATCTGTGAATGGAACTTAAGAACCAAAAAGCAGTGCAAATTTTTTCCATATCTTAAATTAAAATTATATACTTAGAAAAGGAAAACCAATTCAGATAAATTTCAACATCTGTATTCTTAATCTTTACCACTTCAGCTGGAGTGGTATCAAAATATCTAAAATGACTAAGGGCAAAAAAACAGTTATGCAAAGTTATACAAAATGTACATACACAGATCGAAAAAGTACAGATGTAAATGAATCTATGAGAGAAATATATGCTTTTACAGACTTGCTTTATTTATCACACCAAAATTCTTTACTGGAAGCTTTATAAATCTATCTAATAAATGTCTAATGACTGTCTAATGCATGTTTGCAAACTTTCCATACTGAAGGAAGAAACACTTCAATAAGCAAACCGTCACAGAACTGAATACATCTTTTCTAAATATGTTCAAATCATTACCCACTGTACCTTCCCATTAATGCACAGACAACCATTGAAGTACTGCATAACGAAAGTGCAGTTTCTAAATTATCTGATATATTCTAATAACCCTATTCCAATGAAAATAATAACGCCTTACAAAATTTTTAGAAGCAACATTACACATTTTTCCCCTCTCTGCTAGAAAAGAGCAACCTGCATTTCCCTTTCATTTTACATACAGCAATTTAATATATGCAAATTGTTATTCCTATAGCCACATTCTTTTTGGCTTGTGTGTTATTTTCCTTTGTCTTTCTCTAAATATTTTTTTTTGTTTCTTCTCATAATGTTACTTTCTTATGAGATATTTTTGGTGTTGTGACCTTCTACCTTAGAATGACAAACGCAGACTAGAAATTCAGTCTAAGATCATATTTGTACCGCATAATTGGTAAGTTTTACTGAGAAGGAATTTAACTGGATTAGGAACTTCTTAATATGTTTTTGTACAGAGTTGTGCATTCTTTTGGCACACAGTCATAACCTCTGCTTTCCATGTATTCTCAGTTCCTACATAACTTTACCTTGCATGTTATGAATTCTTCCATTACAAATACATCAATAACATTCAAAAAGTGAAATTGAACACATTTCAACAGGTCAATTTGCAGCAAATAAGGTTTTAAATGTGATGGTGACTATTTGATAAAGATAGTCTGTGCCCATTTCAGTAACTCTGATGTGTGGCAAAACATATTGGTAAGCAGAACGTTCAAATATTAATTGTTTGCTGTTGTAAATTATCTGTGCATTCTGACAGCTAAGTGAGCTGTGCAAATGAACAGTGGCCAGGCTTTCTTCACTGAGACAGAAAATGCTCAATGACTACTCTTACCTCGTCATGCATTAATGTTGCAAGATGGGTTGTTTTCCCTCCAGGTGCAGCACACATATCCAAAATTCTCTCTCCTGGCTGAGGGTTTAAAATATGGCTCACAACCACAGAAGGCAAGTTCTATCATAAAAACAAATATGGGAGAATTCAAACCTTATGTTCTGTATTAAGGAATGACAAACTCATTGAAACAAAAATTCATTCAGCAGTGAAGATACCTATGATATGGCTGTCAGTTCCTTAACAGAAAATGAACTGTTGGGGTTACATAAAAGAGACAGTATAGGTCAAAAGTCTCCAGTGGCTCCTTTTTTATTTAAAGCTGTATATAGAGTATCTATGACTGAAGTTTAAGTGTTTATGACTACAGAGACTACAGTGCTAAAAGTCAAAATAAAATAAGCTGATACTATTCCAGACACAGAGCAGCTCTGTGTATTACAAGTATTTTATATCGACCTGTTTATTGGAACATTTACTATATGAACATACTGGTGTAGTATAGTAATGAACAGTAAGATCAATAGGCAGGAGTTTAAACTTGCTGAATTAAGGTACCAAGAAGCTGAACTGTGCTATTAAATGTATAAATAGAACAGATGCACTTAAGAAAAATAATATGCAATAATTGTGCACCGTATTGCATCTTACACAACATGGAAATATCCTGAAAGATTCTCTTCTAATTTGGTTCAACACAAAAGTGTAAAAACCTTTTAAAGTTGCCCTTACTACATGTTGTCTTTGGATAGCTCAGTTTCGAGTTCCATGCCACAGTGTTCAAAAAAAATTAATAATTCATCTCACACATGGCAAATTCAAGTCAAAAAAGCCAGGCTCAAAGGGTTGTGATCAGCGTCACAAAGTCCAGCTGGAGGCCAGTCAATAGTGGAGTACCCCATGGGTGGACACTGGCACCAACGTTGCCTAACCTCTTCCTTAGGGACCTGGATAATGGAACAGAGTGCAGCCTAAACAAGTTCACAGGGGATACAAAACCAGAAAGAGTGGTTGATAAACTGGAAGGTTGTGCTGCCATTCAGAGGGACCTGAACAGGCTGGAGAAATGGAGAAACAGAAACCTCATGAAGCTTAACAAACAGAAATGCTAACTCCTGCACCTGGTGCACCCTATGCACCAATACAGGCTGGGGCTGACTGGCTGGAAGGCAGCTTTGCAGAGAAGGCCGTGGGGATCCTAGTGGACAAGAAGTTGAATATGATCTAAATTCTCATGTGCAACAGTCTCTTAAATAACCTGTCTAACAATTTTGTTCCTTGAAAGCAAGTACTCTAATAAGCTGAATCAGGGAAGAAAAGGCCTCTCCTTTACTGCAGGCCATGAGACAATATATTGTTTGATAAACTATGGTTTGCCCACACCGGAAGACAGCACTGATGCTGATTTAAAAATATTAAAATCAATTACAAACAGATTATATGCATAAAAATAACTCATCTGCTGGACTGACTCTTCTCACAAAAGAAACAGTGACTAAGACAATTCAATGTAATAAAGGATTTAACTTACTATCTGAGTGATAGTTATATGAATCAAATGAGATAACTTAGAATTTCAGAGAATATCTTTGAACAAGGGTTTATTTGAGGTAAAATTTACATTCACTTTAGAGATTAAAATAACTTTCTTTTTGAAGGCTGAACAGCTTGATTTTGTTTTAAACTCTGCTTCTAAATTGTCATATTTATATAAAAAAAATACAGTACCATTGTTAGCACACTAGTTGTCTTAGATATCTGAGGTCTTCATCTTATCTTTTTGTGTCATCAAACTGAAATCAAGAATTTTACCTGATCTAAGAAAACTAGAAAGTTCCATGATTTCATTATCCTATGTTTCAACATATCACAGGTGGCCACTTGTCATGTCTGACTATTGTTTTTAATTAGTTTTATTGTGGAGGAAAAGGAGTATAGGTATCATAGAAATTAAAGATGCAAAAGGAAAAGCTAGCTTGAAATAAGTTCTTAAATTTTACAATAAAAACTACACAAAAATTTGTCATTCTTTGGAAGCTCTGCAGTTTTATGGTAAGAGGCAGTGAAAGCTGTGCTACCGTAAGATTTGTCATGGTTATTTTGTTCAGGTGGATCTTTTTCATTAGGGCTAAAAAGATACGGGTTTTCTCTTCAACTTAAAGTCAACCTAGTATTTGGAGACTTTCCTGATTCTCTACAGAAGGATATACCGTGAAAGAGGGTCATATTTCAGAGTTCATAGGCATATTCCAAAAACTAAAAGTTCTATGCAGACTATCTGTGCAAAAAGAATTTCCAAGTTTTTAAGTGAATATCTTTTAAGTTACTTTGAAGTCCCTTATCATATCTCAGATGCAGTATGATTAAACCACCTACATGTAGATACCAACTTCATTCTAAAAACTTTGTTTTCTTTAAATCCAAAGAGTGAATTAGGTGCCATAATACACAATGAATAGATAAAGTATTAATGTGTGCTTAGAGGATATTCATTATTCTGCAAATAGTACAGACTTATTTTTGTAACAAACATACCTGCAAAAACAAATGACTAGGGAGCACATTGTCAAACGAAGGACTAAGGTAGACTGGCTCTATCATTCTTATGCCCATCCCACTGAAAAACATGAAAAAAAATATTTCAACTACTCAGATTTATAATTTTTAATAGTGTTCAATTAAAATCATTATGCTTACAAATGGAAACTTGAAACAATAACCTTACAAAAATGAAAGCACTTACAAATCAACTAAGAAAAAATATTTTTGCAATTTTGTAATCTGATATTCTTTAAAAGTACATCATTAAGTTGGGTAAACCGTAACAAAAATGTACTACATTATAAATTGGAACTATCTGTAAAAATTGCATAAAGAAAATTTACCTTTTTTGTATACAAGACAAACTGAGATCTAATGCAAGCCTTGATAATGTAAGGAAATGCTTAAAACCAGATTTAAATATGTTAATTTCAATCCATAACTGCTTTTGGCTAGCCATGTACGCACTAGGGCACTGGCATATGATTTCCTACTTTGATCTTCCTCCATTTTTCTAGACTGTCTGAGATTTCAGTCAAATAACTAAAGAAATTCTATTTCAAAAGCCTCACAGGAACATTGATTTGCCTGCAAAGCGAAGGTTTAAACTTAGAAGCATCCTAAAATTTTTAAATATGAAGTTCTGACACAGATTTCATTAAGTTAAGACAAATGTACAAAGAAATGGACAACAATAAAAAGAAAAACAAGAAAAAACAATACTGAGCCTGAATACAATAGATTACTGAAGATAACAAGAATGAGTATTATTTTGCATATGCACTGCACAGTCCAACAAGAAGAAAGAAGGATATGAGAAAGCAAACTTGCAGACACGAGACTTAATGCTGCATACTGCCATTCCATGTCATCAACTCAACAGCTATATCCTACCAATACTTCTACTGTATTTAAGCTCTAATAAATCAGAAATCCTCTGACAATGTAATATTTTTGACTAGACCTTTTGTAGTTTGTTCTTGGGAGGTAAAGTCTCGGTCATTAATTTGATGTTCATGCTCTCCTACACTGCTTTTTATATGTGTTTTAGATGACAGAAGAGGAACCATATGCTTTGGCAACAAAATAGAAAAGCAAGTAATCTTGAAATAGATAACTACCTTGGTAAATACTATTAATTTTTTTAAGATATCTGACCTTATGTTCTGTACCCTGCCCAACCAAAAAAAGCCCCTACAAATATTTTTAGGAGATGGAGAAATCGACGAGGCTGCACTTCTGTTCCATCCAGATAGGAAAGTGGTACAGAAACATTTACCAAAATGCAGTTTTGCCACAGTGAGAATGTTTGTCACTTCTGTTTGTTCTATATTATTGAAGTCATACGCTAAACAAAAATTCTGAAGAGGCTCCCATTTATTTCCTCCTACCACTCAAGTAAACTGGTATCTGGATACCACTATGAAACTAAATGTTGAGTCTGCTAATACTTACTGTAGTACTTTAATCATAATTGCCATCACACTGCTGCTACCTTAGCTGTGAAGTTACAGAAGACAGCAGGAGGCACAATTCTATTATATTCCCAGAAACTAACGCTTCCCAAAAAATACTGGAAATCCCAACATGCAACAGAGGTCTCAGTCAAAGCTATCTTGTGGTTTCACATAGGGTACAGAACATTTCAAAATGTCTTCCCATCTTCTCTCGTCCCTTTGCAAAGTTGTAGGTATAGATTGCAGTTACTATGGACTTACTTCAATGGGCCACTTGAACTAAAGATTTCACTGCGACTCAGTTCTGAAATCCCATTTCCAAGGAAAACTTTGACTCCTTCAAATTCTTTGGCTCCTCTTTTACATTTCCCTTCAATATCTGAATACACTGAGACCAGATCACCAGCTTTCATAACTGCGCAAAGAAGAACGGAAATTTTGAGATTAATGTTATACTTCACAAGACAGTCGTGACCAAATAATTTAGGATTTTCAGTAGAATACTTACTTGAACTCCTATATCATAGCAAAACTTAAACTTTCTTAATGTAATCAGAGAAGATTAACTGATATTGGGCTTGAAAGTGTACATGGTGAACGATGGCTACCAAATGACTAGAGCTATTGAGAGACACAAGGTTACAAATCAGACAGCGTGTCTTGTTTTTTAAAAGGCTAGACAAATCCCACTTTATTTATTTTATCACCACTTGGTCACCTGTAAGTTTTAAGCACACTCTTCAGGATTCAGTCCTCTGTGTGTGCTCCAAGCATGCAAATACATCAAATGACACTGGTTCACACTTACTGTACAAAGACAGCAATACTAAATTTGTCTAATGACCTCTCAATAGCTAGGTAGAACATAGCTATTGCTACTTTTTCTCTAACTATTCCTTTGACACAAGTGATGACATATTCTTGTTGAAACAATTTTTCTGGTGTGGCTCTCCTCCCTCAAAGGCAACTGCTGTTCTCAGTAATTCTCTAAAAGAGCTTTACATCTCCAATTAAAACCCTCCAGATCAGTAAAGTATGTAAATATACACCAGACTCTAGAAGTGTAGTCTTAGGGACTTAAAAGACTTTCTGAGCTAGAACAAAAATAGATGGAAAAGGAGGATGGTTTAGGTGATTTTGCAGAATAGTGAGCAAGCTCTATGCACTGACTGGCTGAAAAATATGCTTAAAAATAAAGGCCTACGCTGACAGCAATAAACAATTTTCCAAAATTACATTTCTGACGTGTCTGACTGGCTGCAGCAACTGGCTGATATGACAAGTAAGACTAATGACAGTTCAGCTTCCCAAGAATTCTTTGAATTGTATTTAGAAATCTTTTTTCCCATTTTCAAGTGGCCTTCTGAATATGCACAAATGCCCTGGGATTCTTAAATGGTAATATTTGTTCAGTAGCCACTAAACATTTCTTTTTTTGGATAGCTTCTTTTTACACAATGTGACAGAAAACATTATGTGATAGCCTACTGTTATTGTCTGCTTAAACTTCACTGAACAAAAACTTGCAGCAATTTAACTCTTCCATCAAGCATATTTGCCAATGATTTTTTGCAGTATTCAAACATAAGGGATTTTATTTCACTCTCTGCTGACAATCGTCCTTTCAAAATGGATTAGTACTGTGTACAGTTCTCAAGCTTTTTGTAGCTTATACTGGCATTCCATAAACATAAAGCTTAGAGTTTGATTACATAAATTAAACTCAAAGCCCCCTGATAATTAGTTTACCCTCATTTAGGTTGCAAGTTCAGTGATTAAATGTGTGTTTTTGCTGTACTCTTTTTTCCCCTAGTTAGACCATCTGTGCTTAATACAGCCTTATTATATTTGGCCTCAAGTGGGTAGCATGCCCTTTTATTTTATTTTACTATCTGCAATTCCCCTGAAGTATTCCTAAAGTTTTATAGTATCTTTTATTTTCTTTGAATTGATATTGCACACATAATTACATGCAGCAATTATGATAAATCACTAGTTGACTCAAAGAGGGATTTGAATATTTATGAGGTTGTCTAAATAAGCAGTTTCAACAACTGCTATGGCAATATACTTATTTCATTATCAAATCCTAGATTGAAAAACATTCCTGTTCAGTGAATTGGACTTAAACACATGCTTAAAACTTCTTGAAGGTTTTTTCCTGAAAGGCAATGAAGTTAAGTGTCTAGATAAATGTTTTCCTGACTCACTTTGTTTAATAATAAGAACCATGATGATTAGTAGATCTGAGGTGATTCATCCAAAATTATACTGGTTTCACATAAAGTTAATTTGGCCTTTAAATAAAAAATAAATAGGCTGCTGAACACTAAGCATGTATGTGTAGATTTTTTTATCTTGTCTCACAAGCATTGAAACAAAAATTTTCATTTCTTAAGAATCTGACATTAACATTGAAGATTTTTCTCATCAATAGAAAAAAACCTTTTTACTAGATCTCTCATATACAAACAATATCAAATGAATTGCCAATGGATTAAAAAAAAAGAAAATCTGTTTTTTTAGATCTGTAACTTAGAATCTGACAGGATCATGAAGGCAAGTGCCTTTGTGATTGAATGAAGAAATAACACATCTGGAAATAGTATCTATTAAATAATCACATACATCCAGTTACCATCCAGGTGTGTCTGTTGTGGCATTCCTTTTATTCTTTTTTTTTGTGTGTTTGTGACAAGACTGGAAAGTGGCAAACTTCTGTGAGTTTATTCTACTGAACATCCATATTAAAAGTTACAGTATTCAGTAGTAAATAAACTCTTAAAAAGCCAGGTTTTACTTTGAACATGCTCTTTAAAAAGATTTTCAAATGAAAACAAGAAACTGAAATCCTTGAGAACTAATACTTCATCTAGGAATTACAAATGGAAAAAGGAACTTAAAACAGGCCAGGTGAGAAATAATTACATACAATTTATCACAAGTATAATGCAAAAATAGTGGAAATCTCAAAACAAAGCCAGAAAAAATTTAAAAAATATATTTACCATAAATTACAACTATAAGCTTAATTTCAGGTGTGAATAGAAAAAAAATTAATGTCACTATTTATTGGAAATTGTCATCAAAGGGTGGCATTTTTTCCATCCTCTTTACAACTTAACTGGGTGTATTTAGAGAACTCTTACATCTTGAGGTAGATATGATCCCAGGGACATAAACATGTGCTCCTCGAAGTACTGCATATCCACAGTGGGCTCCAACAATGACTTCAGATGAATGTTTTTTTAAATCTCGCCTAAAAATACAAAATGTAGCTCAGTTTTTAAAAAACAAAAAAAAAGTATACTGAAAAAAAACAAATACCCCCCAGGTGAAGTCTAGTTCATAAATACTGTTTTTGTCACAATGTAATAGAAAAAATAGTTAACTATCATATATTACATTTAGAAGATTTCTTTTAGTCCCAGAGGAATCAAAGAAAAGAATCAAGAAGGAAACCAGTCCTCAAAATAAAGCAGGTTGTGACACATTCTGCCACTATTATGAACCTGACAGAGGAATACCAATAAATTATACTGGGATGGAGAAATAATCCTCTATCCCTTTCTAGGCCAGATGATTGTACAGTGATTTTTTGTGTTTAACAATTGCAAAGTACTTCTATAATAAATGTATAACCAGGTGCAAGGAACTTTGCCAGTAAGAATTGTGAAGATGACAGTTACTTGAACTTATTAAAGTGTAAACATGTTTTAATACAAAAAGAACAGAATGTTCAGAAAAAGGTGCTACAAAAGAGAATTAAAAGAATGAATGAAGAATAAATAAAAGCATTAAATGCTATTTTAGAGTGCGCAGCATTTACAAACTAGCACTACTTGTTACCAGTCTCTACCTAATCATGATATAAACTGAATCTGAAGTATGTTAGTCTTCATTATGAACAAGATACTTTAAATAAAATGTCCACCAGTGAATTCAATAAAACAATGAAGAAACTCTGTAGAGGCAGACACAGATGCAACATGAGAAATATCCAAACATAGCTTAAGAATGAAGAATGAATAGTCATTTTGTAGGGGATAAAATTGACTCAGGAATCCTCTCAGCATTATTGATCCAGTCTCCCTAAGTCTTGCTCTGGACTTGGTTCCAGTGGAAGAAACCCCTGCCTGTATTTAGCTATAGTTCTATATTCCACCTCAAAAGTTTAGTTCTTCTGTCTGCCACCTACCTGGCTTTCCAGAGAGGATGTATTTATGTTACATTTTCCCTACAAGAAGTTCATCTCATAAATAAGGAGAGAACTCTTATGTTTTCTTACATCTTTTAAGGACTAAAACTCTGACCTAGTTAGGATACGGACTGTCCACTAGGTCTCAATATAAATGAAGTTGTGCTTCATTATAGTGAGTTAGTTATCATAACTGTTTAACAAGAAGTCTATAAGTAAAATATGTGTTATGACATTTTAAGGCTAAAGACCAAAAATTTCAAACCTGGGTCCAATGACAGGAATTAATAAGACGTCCTGGAGTTTCGGGTGCTCAAGAACTGGAACACACAGTCCTTTAAATTGCTGTTTCATTAAAAAACATAATTATTAAGCAATACTAAAAAACCTAGTATTTAAGTACTTAATTAGACTGAAAACTATTTTTCCATTCATAATTTATAGCTGTAGAGTACAAAAAACAAATGTAATGAAAACAGTTAAGACAGGTTGGGAAATAGAGTGTAAGGAGAAACTCCATATTAAAAATACTGGTGTAAAAGACTCATTAATTTAATAAATTGAGAAATACCAAAGCTGCAAAGGGATTCACTGAGAACTGACTTCATGGAGTGGGACAGTGTTCTGACACTCACAACCTTACCACTGGTTTTTGCTTTCTTCTGGAAGAAGGTTGTGTCAAGTTGTCATCAGATCACAGTAACACCACCAGAGAAGCTTGGGTCTAATCTGTGTTATCTTTTTGATGTTATTAATTATAAACCACAGTTTAACTCTACTTACGTGTTGCCTGTCTTACTTAATATGCCAGGTTGGTAATACTTTTTATCTTTTTTTTCAGCTTAACTTTGATTGGGTACTGAGAGCTGAGTTGTGCATATAGTTGAAAAAAATGACAGCTTGCCATATTAAAACTGTTCCTGGACTTTAAAAAGATGCTGTCTTCTCGCCTGAGCCTTCTAAAATATAACCTTAAAACATGCAAAACCATAAATTAGTTTGCATCTGATAAATAAGTATTTTCTCTTAAGAAAGAAAACAATCCATGAGCATAATTTTGTTAAAAATGTAGTTTCATTTTCTAATATAACCTCAATTCAAAATACAAAAATTTTATGAAAAGCCAGTCTTAATTCAGTTTTCAGCAAAGCATTTTCCCTTGAAGTAAAATATCATACTGCAATACCCATTTCCAGATTTCTACAATCAAGCTAAAATTAGCATAACTCATTACCGTTCCAGCCAGCAGAATACTGTCAACTGCCTCTGCATCACAGAAATGTCTTGGCTCCTGTCACGCAATAGTTCCCTGCACACCCACTAGCATTAATAAGCTACTTAAAGAAGAACTGGATCTTTTTAGACAGAGTGAAAACCTAGGGTAGAGTTTCAAAATAATCTACTTCTTAAAAATAATGGCTAACACATTATCAGATAAATAAATGTTTAATTAAGGTAAGTAAAAATCCAGAAAATCATATAAATATTAAAAACAGGTTAAAAAAAGAAAATACAGCAGCTGCAGGGCATCACTCTGGATCTAGTTTCTAAAACATACAGATTTTCTCACTTTCCTAAACAGTTTGTGCAATAAGACATACAGCCATTCTCCTTTAATTTTAAATGAAAGTGTTCTAAACATGCTGAACACAGCATACTGAACTACAGTTTTTACCTCTTTCTACCATGTTCTCTAGACTTATGATGCCTTTACAGTATTTACTACAGTAGTACCCCAATCCTATCTAAGGTCTGGATCTGCCATATGAAAAATAGTTGTCTTTTTCCCTCTCTTATTGCCTTTCTCGGACCTGTTAGATGAGGAATACTGCTAGACAATTTTCATTTAACATTTAATGCTGACAGGAAATCAATATGATTGCATAATGTTAATACTAGTGGACATGTATTAAGTTAAGGAATAGTTTCCAATAATGAAAAGCTCTCATAATCAGGCAAAAGATGAAATATCCTGTTATTTTTCCTCTAACAAAGAAAGTGCACAAACCTTCTGGATCTCTTCAAACAGCAATTTTTTCATATGTTTCACTGAGGCCAAGTGGGTATTAACTCTAACAGTTGTGAAACCTGGTGGATGAGATAGATGACTTAACAGAGATTGATATTTACTCTCCGCCTTCTGTGTACCTAAAGCAGTGATAAGCTGAAAGTGAAAGAAGAGATTTTATATTAAAGAGATTCACGGAGCAGCCTCTTTCTCAGTACAAAAAAAGCACTGAATAAACATTTTGTAGAAATGAAGGAATATGGTTGTGTGGTGTGCAATAGTGAGGAATGTCTATGTCTGGAGGCCTAATTCCAGTGAAAACCTCATAAATTTCTTGAAAAGTACTTGTTGGAAAAACAAGTTGCATTAGCAAGATCATTGTAAGCAGGCTGCAGCAAGTACCAAAAGTAACTGCTAGCGAGGTCTGCGATACTGTACAAAGAACAGTCCTAAGGAGATGGAAGAGTAGATTCAAAACCATGAATAACTCTTATCGCGATATACAAAAACATCATTTTTGTGTCCTTTAACATTAGGAAATCATAGATTGTCTATAGTATTTTTGGCTCTACGCTGGGGTAAAGGAGTATTTCTTGTCAATATTACGTGGTTAATAAGTGGTTAATTTTCTCTGTGATCATTCTTCAGTAGGATCCAAAACTGAAGTCTCAGATTTATGCTAAGTTTAGTTTAAGTATTTTTATGTTACTTTGAGCCAACGGGCATAAAGAATAATTTTACATTTTAAATAGAACTATATATAAAAAATCTGTGTCTAATGTGAAGACAATACCTTATTGTAAGGTATTAAAGTCACATAAAGTATTAAATCAAAGGACTATTAACAGTGTCCAATTAGTGAATATTTGTTGATGATTACTAGCATCTATTTCACATACCTCATTATTTCTGAACACTTTGGTGAGATACTCTTCAACTTCATGTTGGAAAGAGATTTTGGGGAAAAAAGACATCTTCCTTTAGTTTTTAAAATCTGCTGGTAAAGAACTGAAATAAGCAAAATATTTTCGTAGTGGTTTTTATCATATTATGTAAGTTTATAAATGTAACATAAGGATGTACCACAAACTAAGCTGCAGTTTCTGATTCTTCTGTTTTAATAATGCAATTTTACTGTGCTCAAAATTCCAATTAGTGCTCAAGATATGACTGTAACACTACTATTAATTACATTTCAGAACATGTTCATTAACATGTTTAGCATTTCCAATGAGGTTACTGGTATCATTGCTGTCACATCCTTCCCAGCCATACCTTCCAAGGCTACTGTATCAGTTTGAAATGTGAAGAAAGTGTCACCACCTCTAAATCCTGTCCTGTTAAAGTTCCCCTACCTATCCTTGGGGAGAACTTGCTGTTTAGTCCTAGAATTCACTCACAAATGCTCCTCACAGAATTTAGCTTTGACTCTTCTAAGTCCCATCTTTGAAATTCTTATTCTATTATATCATCATATCTGTTCATTTTTAGAGATAATCTTCTAATTCTTCCCTGTCAGATTTCTTTTTCTCAAGCTTAACTTCTTAGGTTTTCTCCATAGTTCAAATTATCCAAACTTCATAACGGGGGAACATGTGCATGACTGTGGACAATGATTTTTATTTTTTCCATATATACTTACAAATTAAAGAAGGACTAGAAGTAACAGTTTTCTCTTGAGTCTGTGTTTAATTCACAGTAGGAATAATGAAGCATTAATGCAACAGAAGCTCTGCTGATCCTTACTGAAAATCTTCACACTGTCTGGTGAAAGATTGCATGGTTAAAAGGTACAGGAAGTTTCCAGATGTTGCTTTAATTCCTTCTGCAAAGCATAAAGTCCCTATTGTAGCTCAGCCCTGATGCAGATTTTATTCTTTGTAATTATTCTCTGTTTACTTTTCTCTGTAGGTAATAAAATACAGTTATCTTCCCAAATTGTATCTGCCCACCTCTATATTGCCTGTATTTTGAAAGATTATATACACTTCAGTCTGAAATGAGACTTCCTAAAAAATTAATAGTTTGTTTACACCAACTTAAATAGAGGAAAAGTGAGAACACCCCCCCATCAGTGAGGTTTATTCCATCCATAACAAGGAAATTTGAATACTGAAGTACTACATTTTCACTGTATTAAACATACTCGGAGAAAATACCTCAGAAAGTTTGGTACTTGTTCTATTTGAGTAAGAGGCTATTTGTCACTTTTATCATACAAAATCCCTCAAAAATATCTTTTTTTGATATTTCAGATTCAGTTGAAGTTGTAATGCTGGAAGAATGTTATGTTTTTTAGATTTAACTTTCAAGCCCAGACAAAGGCAACTTTCAGTTTCACGGGTAGGAGTTTCAAAGCCTTATTCCCAACATTACCAGCCTTTGAAAAAAAGAACCTGTAATAGAATTAATGAACTTCTTTTTAGAATCCAACAAAAGGCCTGAAAGAATTTACCTTGATATTTCTAATATATCTAATAGTACTACAATAGTTCATATTGCAACCAAAATTACCGAAGTTCAGTTTTAACATTTCAGACTATGTGACATATCATGCCTCTGAGCTGTTGTCCTAGGATGCCTACATTACTGGGGGGGGGGGGGGGATAATCACAAAAAAAACCCTATATGGCTCACATTTGGAAAGTTTTTTCTTCAGAAGCATAATAAACTAGCATCTAAAAAAATCCCATACTTGAGAATTTTTTAAAGAAATGGAATCCTGAAAAGAATCAAACAGGCATTTGAAAACTTTATGAGCCCTACAAGTCACTTCAGTATTAACATTATGAATGTATCTTTTTAGGATGTTAAATGGGTATTTTATGACAACAGCAGAATCCCACAGAATGATTGAGGTGATCTCACAATTACAGTTACTTCTTCATGGAAAACCAACCACTGATCTGACAGCATGTTGGCAACAGGACTTGTTTCTTCCTTATTTTTAAAATGTGACTGAATGCTACCATGAAACATGAGCCAGTAGGTGGTCAAAACCAAAACCTCTCTTGGTCAAAAACACTGCATACAAAGGGCAGAACCGCAATAAAGTTCCCTAAATGTGTTATCAAAGGGAAGCTAGTCCCATGATACAAAATAACAAGACAACTATGTCAACAGTGCAGAATGTCTATGGTTACAACTTTTTTATTTTAGTATGAAATTTCTAATGTGCTAGAAACCACTATCCTTCTAAACAGGATGTCAAGTTTATTACAATGCCTGCAATATAATGAGGGCCAACAGAAAAACAAGAATAAAACCAAGGAGATTTCACTTCTCCCTGTGTAGACAGAGTAGACGTCACGCAGAAGCAAGATGCTAAATCTGTGCTTTTAACCACAGTTAATGAATGTTTTAGGAAGTCAAGGAACACATAACAGGAGAAGTTAAGACTTGACCCTGACTAGTTCATAGGGCCTGGTACAAAATGTTACTGCAGAAGAGCTGCTCTGTCACAGAGCAACTGTAAGGCATGTGGGCTCAACACATGCATTCAAATGACAAATACAAGAAACCCACTATCATTGTGCTTAGTTCAGGGAAAGGAACAACACACAATGACAGGCAATTCCTTGGTTAAAAACAGCAGTCAAAAGAATAAAACCATTGTAAGCAGCCTGGAAATTTTAAAACCACACAACCTGCAGCTTCAGCTCTGTGTGTATGTCCTTTCAGTGCTCATTAATCTCAGAAAAGATACAAAATGTAGCTTAGAAAGGTTCAGGGAAAGGTGATGACCTATAGATCGGGAATGGCTGTCAAATAAGTAAAGACTAAACAGTTTTCAATCTTCCAGGCTGGGGAACATAGTTGAGGGGTGCAGGATAAAAGCTTATAAATTCAGATGTGGCAGGAAGAAAGGCTGATGAGGAAGACTGTCCAGTGCCTCTTCAAACACAAGAGTCAGACTTCAAACAGAACTAGCAGGAGGCAGGTTCGAAACTAAAGAGAGGTATTTTTTTCCACAGACCTGCTGTGCAGTACACCTTGCCCCAGGAAAGGCTTGACGGACTTCAGAAGAGAGCCCTTGAGGGAGCATCAACCCCTGCTCACCGCCTCCTTACGGATTTCCCCGTGCCTCTGTCGGGAGCTGCTGGGGGGGGGGGGACGGGACGGGGGGGACGCGACGCCGGACCAGGGCTTTGATCTAAGAACGCACGTAAGCACTGCGAGCTGTCACACGTAGCCAGCACCCAGAGATGCCGAGCAAGATTTAATTTTCAACCCCCCTCTGCCCACCCCGTCCCACACGAGGAAAAAGCCAGTCGGCTCGTTGCTGTGGGGAACGGAATTGGGGGCTCCCTCCTTTACTCCCCCACCCGCCCTGTCGTTCACAACACCAAGTGCGTGGGGGGGGGTGGGGGGTGGGCACAGCTCCTCGCAGCCTCCCTGAGGCCCTGCGCGGCACCTCAAGCCAGGCCCAGGGGCACCCGGGAGGCGGCGCGCCTCAGCGGGACGCTCCGCCACCGCCCCCTCAGCCCCCGCGAACGCCGCAGGAAACACAGGCCTGCCCCGGACCCAGGAAGCCACGGGAAGGGCGGAGCACGCAGGTGCCGGGCCGGGCCGCGTCCCACGCTGCCCCGGCGGCGCGCAGACCCCCCGACACGCCGCCATGTCCCCACCTACCGCCGCGAGCCAGGCCTGTCCCTCCTCCTCCGGGGCAGCGGCAGGAAGTCCCACCTCTGCTGCCCCCGGGGATTGGTCGGAGGCCGACGGGGCGGTGCCGGCTCGGCTGTTACTATGGGAGCCAGACACGCCGCAGCGCTCTGCCGCTGGGCGTCAACGTGGCCGCCCGGCCCCCGGCGGGACCCGCCCCCAGTGCACGGGAAGGGCGGCCGCAGGAGTTTCCCCCGCAGGTAGAGCCCGCAGCGCTGGGCGGGGGGTGTCGCAACGTCCTTCTCCCTCCCCGGGGTTTCGAGGTCTGTGTCTCGGAAGGGCCGTCCGCATGGCTGCCGGCAGCTGCCCGCGGCGGGCGGCGGGTCCCTGCGTTACGGGGCAGCAGCGAGTCTGCGACGCTGCAGTAGCTCAGGCCACAAGTTCAGTACGCAACGCCGGTATGTAAAGAAACTAATTTGGCAAAACGTTGCTGACAGCGGGCTTTTTGTTTTGTTTTGGTTTTCTCTCGCAGAAGCGAGCCTAAATGCTGCCGAGTGGATTAAAATAACAGGCTTTGTATTTCCAGCCCTCCCGCGCGGAAGTGCCTGCGGATTCCTTCGCTAAGGAGGAGCAGGGTCCGTGCTCTTCCACCGACCATGCCGGGTGAAAAAAGCGGGGTACCCGTTCAGGAGGTCCCGGTGCAAGAACCCGTAGCACAGCACTGAAAACGAGCCCCTGGTTTCAAAGGCTTTACTATGCAGGAAAGAACGGAGTGCCCCGAAAACCACAAGCCCTACCGTAACGAAGGCCGTGGACCGGCCACAGCACCGCCCGGTGACGGGAAAAGGACGCAGCCGGCGCAGACCAGCAACGCTCGCGCTGCAGAGCCGACCGCCGCGGCCGGGGCTGCTTCTCCCCCGGGCGGGGGGGGATAAGCACACCCCGCGGGACGGCTCCCTCCTCCCCGGCCGCGCTAGACCCCAGACCCCTCGGCTCTCCACCAGCCCTAGGAAAAGCCCGGCCTCTCCCCACGGCTCGCCTCAGAGAGACGCTGCCGCGACGGCCGCTCGCTCCCGCCGTGGGCGTACGTGATGACGCGCGGAGCGGCGCGGCGCGACAGCCGTGTAGGCGTTGGGGCGGCCCCTCGCGCCGTGCGGCCGTTGGCCGGCGGGGCGGGGCGGCGCCGTGTGCCCGCCCCCCCTCGCCCCCCTCCCGGCCGCTGCCCCCGGGCCGCTGCGGGCTGCGTCCGCCCGAAGGGAGCCGCGGAGCCGCCGCCGCCTGGCTGAGCGCTGGGTGCCCTGGGGACTCGGCGGGAAGCCGAGGCCAGGCATGGGCCTGCTCTTCGCCAAGCTGTGGAGTCTCTTCGGTAGCCAAGGTGGGCGCGGGGGCCCGAGCCGGCCGCGGGGCGGTGGGGCGGGCGGCGCGCCGGTGGTGAGGAGGGGGCGAGTGGAGCCCGCGGGGCTGAGGGGGGCGGCGGGCAGCCGTCGGAGGCCGGGGGCCTGCTCTGGTCGCCGGGCTTCCCCTGAGGGCGCACCCAGGCAAAAGTTGGGCTTTTCTTTGTGCGGCGCCTCGAGCGCTGGTTCCGCGGCGCCTCATGCTCGGAGTCGCTTTGTTTCTGCTGCGGAGGTGGTCCCCTCCTCTCCCCCTTCCTCCCTGGCCGCTCGGAACACTTCGTTGATCCCGGGCAGCCCTGCGAGCGGTGTGCTCCCGAGCTGGCATAGGGGTGAATGCTGCTGCTGCTGCCTCTCAGTGTTTTTTCGCCGTTGCAGGGACTGAAGCTTTGACGGACGATACAGGTCTTGTTTGTCTTGGCAGACCCCCCGTTTTTAAGTCGGGGTCTGCTATTAAAACGATGCTATTTTTATCTTTAGTATCAAGAAGAAAACACCAAACTTGGGTTGGGGCATTTGAGGTGAAGATCTGCTTGTGTTTTGGCAAAGGTGCTAGTTAAATACAGTTAGTGACCCAAGAAAATCACTTCTCGAGCCAAGAATAAAAGGATTGTTAAGGGGATAGCTTTCCCTTCTCTCCTACCTAGTGCACCCAGCCCCACAGTAGTGGCTCATGCTCTAATCCAGAGTTCAAACCTTGTGGCTGCCACCACCTTTACCTCAGACAGTTATCATAAAAACAGAAAATTATTTTTTATTTATTTATTTTAATGAATATTGCTTACCTAGCTTGCTTAGGTTAGAAAATAAAATGGTCAAGGAATTTATCATTTGTATTGATTTTCCTTGAGGCCCTGAGTTTGGAGCAGGCAACCTGATGTTAATATTATTGTTCTCTCATCAGGTTTCAAATGCACGCTTCATTCCCACTTTAAAGTTACTAAAAATGTAGCTCAGCTTTTTTGTGCAACACTGTTGCCAGTACAATTTTGCAGATTTGGCGAGGCAGGTACACCTGGTGTCCCTTTAATAGCCTTGTCACTGTCGGTGCACATAACCCATTCTAATTCTGTAAATACCAGAGCAAAGTCTCTGTGTGTGTATGTATTAACATCTGTGTATCAAACTGTCTTTTAATGGGATGGGAGTGGGAGGGAGATCCAGACCATTTATCTTTCCCCCGCATACACTATCCTACCACATCGTACCTGAAGTCTTCTAACAGAGTCTTCTGAATTTGCTTTTGATTTGAAGATTCTTATTTTTCTGAACTGGAAAACCCATTTGATAAGATTCAAGGTTTCTCCTATTGTCCAGAAAACTGTTAAGTACTGTCTTGGTTTTCATTAAATACTGCAATCTGTGACTCCTTTCCTTCCGTGAAGGACTCCAAAGAGACGTCTATAAGCGGAGAACTGACCAGGAGGTAACTTCTGGCGGCTTTTAGTGTTGGTCTATATGGTACCTTACAATGTCAGCATTTATCTTCAGGAAGGAAGGAAGAGGTGCAGTTTTGTTGTTTTGGTTTCTTTTCTTTTTTTTTTTTTTTTTTTGTTACTATGTGACAACATTAGATTACATTGATTCAATTTCATTAGTGGAAAACATGTTGTCTTTGCTACTGTATATTAATTCCTGAAAGTTACTCTTCATGTATTTAAAATGTTAATGAAAATTAGTATCACAGTTAAGATAGCTGAGGCACTACCATGGAATACTTACCATTTAGCTTTTATCCCAATAAGAGGCTTCTGGGGTGTATTCTGATCTTGTTTTGTTGCTGGGGTTCTTTGTGGTTTGGGTTGGGTTTTTTCACCCCCTCTTATTGTGGTGACCGTAGAGAAGAAAGTGAGTTTCTTTTCATGGTTAAAATTGAAATTCCACTCTAGAAAACTCTCTTCAAACATAAATTTTTGACCCATCTAGTAGGAAATTATTCTCTAGTTACATGACTATTTTCCTATAAATAATATTATTAATAATAATAAAGAGTAGTAGTAAGTTGGTTTGGGTTGCTCTTCTAGTTATATCAAATCTAGACAATTTCTCGGAGAATCCATAGGCTGTCCAATGAAACTGCTTGTTGAGCAGACTGGCAAAGTAGTTTACACAATGATTTTTACTATCTAGAGGGAATATGCCAAAGATGCAAATACACCCCGATGTGTGTGGAGCATGTCATCAGTTCATCATGGCTAGTGTGGGTTGTGCTGATAGTCTGAAGCACTTGATACTGGCAAAATGAAAGGTTAAACAAAGCAAAGATTTAGAAAGTGCCATCTGTTTTCCATCAAGTAGAGCATGGGGGAGGAGGTGTGCCTAAGTGCTAGAAGATAAGAACAGGAAATCATTGGCATTTCACTCAAGTATTAATTATGCACTGCAGTTTTGCTTTACATAAATGTGAATAATAATAGCTGAGCTGAAAATGCCAAATCTGAAAGGTATTAGATCAATAATTTTTAGCCGATGTTAAAGAAATATCTACTGGTTAGCTAATACCGTTAACTCACAGGAAGAAAATACATTGGTAGCCTTCTGAAAAAACACACATCTTAAGATAACTAACATCTTAAAATAAGGCCCATATGTTTTGTGCCTCAGGGTTCAGTGAAGTTAAAGTGTGTGATGCATGGAAAATTGAGTTCATTCAGAGTGACTTCTGCCTGGCAGGAAAACCTTGTAATCAAGGTACCTTAGATCCTACTAAAGCACTGAATGTCACTTTATTAATTTACACATCTTCTCTTTACTGCTCTTGCAATTTGATTCTCTTAGCCTCCTTTCCAATGGTAAGGATGAAGTACTGGAAGGAAGGTCAAGAGACACAACCTAATCTGTTTTTAAAGACATTCAGCAATAAGTGTCTGTTGACTAATGTTATCTATTGACCTCTTCCAGTAGCATTTCTTACTATTTGTATTCAGCTGTTTTAGCCCTATGACTTGGGTAACATCTGTGTGTTCCTACCAGGGAGTTGAATCTGTCTGTTCTGTTTCAGCTCACTGTACAAGCAGCAGAAATTGTTCCAGTTGGTTCAGCCCATTTTGATTATGGTTAGCCCGTTTTGGCAAACCCAGACTGGCTCAATGGTGGAAAATGTAATGGTTAAAATAGTGTTGTGTGGCTTTGACCTGTGATGGGAACTTTTGGAAGGGGAAAGCCTTTAGCTCTTTTTCTTCCTACCCTGGCAGAATGCACTTGGTTTTCCATTGCAGTGCACCATCTACTCTCCAAATCTGGTATGTGGGATTATGGAACAAGAAAAGCTACAGTGCAGAGGAGTTTAAGGAAACTGGGTGATGCCTGTGCTGATCTGTGAGTCAATGACTAATGAAAGAGATGAAGGCTAACAGTCTCTGCCTTGAGCACAGTCCATCTGGGAATATCTGTTTAGTTTTGTGGATGTGTTTGGAAGGGTTCATTTCCAGTTTGAGTTTGGCAGTAGTCTTTAAACAGTGGCTGTTTCTGTTTGGGTGGTGGTGGTGGTAGTGGTCAAAACTGTTCCAGGGCCTTATTTAATGTTGTTGTTTTCTGGTCTCTGTTTTTCAGCTCTCAATATATATTGTCTCTCAATTGAGTAGTAATTGAATGATGTGAACTGAAATAGAGATACTTATAAGAGAAACAATTGGCTTGAAAATAGATTTTTGTCTTTTTTTCTAAGTGACTTAGTGATGGCTTCCTGATTCTTTTTCCTTGTTTTTGAAATTGACAAAAAACATTGCCCGAGTATTGTTTTCATTTAAAATATTATGCCCTGCAGCTGTTTAAAGTCTAGTTATAAAGTGTCATAAGTTCAGAATGAACTTACACTTATTTTGAAAATAAATAAAAGTATGTTTAAAAAATAAAAACAGTATTAAAAAATGACCTGCTTAAGCTATGATTCAGTACTCAAATGGCACAGTCTTCTAAGCAGCGTGTCATAATACGAATAAATGGTGGAGCAACTAACTTATAGCCTGTGTTAACACATAGCTGAATAAAACTTGCTTGACTTACCATTCCATCAATACTATCAAGATTGCCCTTAATGAAACTATAAGGAAAAAACAGAAGTGAATGTCAGCAACCCTGATAAAGGCAACTCTGACAATTGTCAATACCTTATTCCTTTATGTGTGTGTGGTTGACAGAGTTCTTTAAGAAGTTCACAAATCTGGTTTTTTGGGGTTTTTTTGAATGATAGTCATTCAGATTCTTCCAGGTTGCTCTGAATAAATGCTATAGGTGTTAAAAAACTGCCATAAGAAAAATAATGATAAGCTCTAAGTCAAGGTGGTTAAACTTCTGTAACTCCCCAGTTTACTTCACTTGGCCTTGCTGACATTTCCCAGGCTGTGCAGTCAGGTTAGCAGAGACCATTATCTGCAAAACCAAATGGATTTTGGTTCCAGTGACTACTAAAGGCTACTTTCTTGTAAAGAAGTCTGGAAATACAAGATGTATTTAAGCAGTTCTTCTGGGCTTAAAAGAAGATTCTAAGACAGCTTTTAGTGTGCAGAATTAATCCTCGTATTGAAATGTCTTTGAACTTCAGTAAAATGCTATTCGTCCTGCCTCCTCTTTAGCAAACTTCTATCTGCATTCTGTCTTCAGCCTTAAAGCCTCCAAGATTGTTATTCTTTGGAACTGGATGTGGGTTTTGTGTTTCACAGCCTGAACAGTATAGGTACCCTTTCCAATATTCATTTCTTTTTTCAGATATGTTGGAAATGAGCCTTGCTCATCATTAAAGTATTTAGAATTTTTTTTTATTTTTCATTTTTGCAAATTAGAAAGAGGAAAGGGCAAAATTGTGAGAATTGAATCTTCAGTTTTGGTTCTTTTTACCACAGAGGAGTATAGAAGAATATGTGAAGAAAAGGGCATATTATGTCTTCCTTCTAACATCTGCAGGAAGATCATTTTCACTGTCCTATTATTTTGTTATACTAGACTGCCAGAGATTTTTTTAACAATACTGTATGCTTTTTTTTTTTTTAAAAAAACAGTCCACCAGGAATTGTTGACATAAAAGAATTCTTTAGATTCTTTTAAGCAGTAGTCTAATACTGTCTTTTTTCCCCCCTGTGTATGCCTACTTTTTCTACTTCTTTTTTTTTTTCCCTCTTTCTACCTGATTTATAAAGCCTCTGCTCTGGCAACTCTGTTACGTTTTTTTCTTCTTCCCTTGCCAAGAACATGGTGGACTGTGAAGATGTTCATGAATACAACCCAAACTGAGTTTGAATAATATCCAGTGAAAGGGAGAAACTTGGGTTAGTCTGTAAGTACAGAACACAAATATGAGCATAAATTGCTGCCTATGGTTTGCTCTGTAATTGTCCTTTCTCTTAAATGTAGCATCTGTCTTCTACTAGTTGCTCTTGTAAACAAGTACTCATCTTGCTAAAATTTTGTTCTGTCTTAGTTTGGCAATTTTTAGTTCACACGTTTTCCCTCTAACGCACATACACAAGTAAAAATTCTGTGATCTAACCAATCTAAACAGAAATTCAACTTTTAAATATGTTTGCAAGTGAAGAGTTTTCCATTACCATGGATGACAATTCCGGAAGCAACTGCCATTAATAAAAGGTGGAAACTGCTATTTGTATGAGATACTGATGCTTTCGTCATATTCTTTTCATCCCCAAATCAACATTAATTAATACTTGTGTGATTGTTTGTTGTTTGTGCTTATCCAGTTACTGTATAAAATACTATTTGACTACGGAGTAACACAGATAAGCTGTGCTTTTTTTTCCCAATTAGTGTTGTACCATGCACGTTTCAGAGGCTTTCAAAAACAGTTATCTCAATGGAGTTTTTTTTTTCATCACTTTAAGGAGTGTGTTATTGTTTCATCCGACATTTTTCTCATTCATTCCTAAGTAAGACACTGTATTCTGATGTGAAGGTGGGAAAGAGCAATGTAATGCCTGACTGTAATTCCTTTTCTTTTTTTCTATGAAAATAACTCAAACAGAATGTTGCAAAAGTAGAGTCATCTTCTTCCAGGCAATAGTTGACAACATGGCTGTTTTGAAAACAACAGAAGGGTATTTCTGTGTTTGAACTTTGAAAGCCCTTTAAACTTAACTGAATTTGAAAAAGAGATGGACAGTCTAGCTATGTGTCATGGTTTATTAAGAGTTGAAAGCAGAGAGGATTTCATATCACTTATGTATGGACAAAGGTTATTAATTACTGGTGCTGCTGCTTATGGGGCTAAAAGAATTACTGGATTTAAGGCCAGGAAAAGTTCTTCCCTTAGAACATGATGGCAGGTTGCAGTAGTAGGGGAACTGATACAAGGAAAAACCTTTCAACATTTATTAGGGCCATAGGTTAAATAGATTTAACAAAACCCAAAACAACAAAAACAAAACCCCAACACACTTTAATTCTTCGTTAGCCCACCCACTTGCAGGCAAAAATACACCAACTTGATATTTATGATTGATCTTCTGACCTTTTAGTAATTTGTTATATAAATCTTATAGATCGAATGTGGTATTTTAGAAGAAATCTTTAGGCTGTGAACCATGTTTTGCTTTGGAATAAGTGCCCTAGAATTTTAAATATTACCCCTTCAAAAGTGAGCCTGTTCACAGACTTTTTATGCAAGTTTACTTCTAGCATCCATTTGTAAATTCTCTGCTCTCAAGTGATTTGCTTTTTTTGTCAGTAAGCAGATCAGTATCTTCTAACTTCACACATGTATCAAGAGAACCACCATTCTAACTGGCTGTGCTGCTGTATTTGAAATTCTAAGAAGGGTTAACTACAGAGAAGAATATAAGTTCTGGGGGGTTTTGTTGGTTTTGTTTGGCTTTGGCTTTGTTTCCCCTGTGCCTGGAAAAATAACATTGCAGCATTTGGAAGATCACCATTCTATAAGCTGGACTTCCCAGCAGGTTGAGGGAGGTGGTCATTTCCTTCTACACAGCACTGGTGAGGCATCACCTGGAGTAGTGTGTCCAGTTCCAGGCTCCTCAGTACAGGAGAGACACAGACATGCTGGAGAGAGTCCAGCAACAGCCCACGAGGATGATGAAGGGACTGGAGCATCTCACATATGAGAAAAGGCTGAGAGAGCCGGAACTGTTTTGCCTGGAGAAGAGAAGGCTCAGAGGGGGGATCTTGTCAATGTGTATAAAAACCTGAAAGGACGGTACAAAGAGGACAGACCCAGGCTCGTCTCGGTGGTGCCCAGTGACAGGACCAGAGGCAATGGGCACAAACTGAAACACAGGAGGTTCCCTCTGAACACTTTTTCACTGTGAAGGTGACTGAGCAGTAGCACAGGCTGCCCAGGGAGGTTGTAGAGTCTCCATCCTTGCAGATAATCAAAAGCTGTCTGGACGTGGTCCTGAGCAACTGGGTCTAGGTGGCCCTGGTTGAGCAGGGGGATTGGACCAGATGACCTCCAAAAGTGTCTTCCAACCTCAACCATTCTGTCATTCTGTGAATTTTCAGTTTAGAAATTGCAACGTTGGAATTTGTGATCTATTAAAAATACATCTTTCTCTTAGTTTTTACTGTGCGAATGATGGTGATCCCTTAACAAGTGGTTATTATTGAGCCTTAAATATTAGGCTAACATTTTGTGCAGTCTTTGGATGTTTGGTGATGTTCTTAAGATCATACGCTGCTATGAGTTACATTTTTTCATTGTACTTCTCTTTCTAAAACTAGATTTTTTTTTCAATGAAGTAACCATATTAATAACCATTCCTTTATGAAGACTTCCAGTACTGAATTTTCCTAAAACTGTAGTCTCAAGAGAAGATGAGGCTTTGTGGACTTTTTTTCTGTCCTGAAGTCACCAGTATTCTGTGTAAGCTATTGAAATAAGACAAACAAGCAGTTGCTTTCTTCAGTAAGGAAAAATGATTAACCAAAATTATAATTATTGCTGTTTTGACTAATTTATTCTTGTCTTTTTTGTGTATATGCAGAGCACAAAGTAATCATAGTGGGACTTGATAACGCTGGAAAGACTACTATTCTTTACCAATTGTAAGTATATGAACTATTTTGTTTTTCTGTTTACATTTTAGTATTTGTCACTGTTTAATCATTGAAAATTCAGCTTTGCAAACTCGCAGATCTGTAGGATCACAGTTTGTACATTAGTGGTATTAGTTGTTCTAAACAGAGTAAATATTTAAATGGTAAGTGAAGGAACTTCAGTGTTTTAAAACTGAACTGTAAATTGAGTAACAGAATTGTACCTACAAATACAAAGTAAACTGCACATTCTTTTGCCATCAAAGCCTATCTTTATTTGCAAGCATAGAAATAATCCTGTCGCCCAGAACCGCAGAGAAGAAAGTGATTTTTAAATTAATGGATATTCCAGCCACTCTGCAAAAATCCATAAATGTTTCCAAATGTTTACTGATTCCAGTGTCTAAAATTTATGATGGAGGATTCCTCAGAATAGTATTTCGTCTTGCCTGGGTCCTATCTTAAGCATTTTCAATAGCATCATTGCACCCAAATCTTGCCAGCATTACAAGAATATCTATGATAAATTCAAGAACATTGTCAGGAGCATAATTACTATTGTAACTGTGGAAAAGGAGGAGGGTGTAACCAAATTACTATGCATATATTTGGATACAAAGGGAGCAGGGGATGTTTTCCAAACAACCTTTTTTCTAAAGCACTTTTGACAAAGCTTAAAGGTAGAACTGAAATTTTTAGCTATGTAACCAAACAGTCCTTTGGAATTTGTTTTAATATTGAATTACTAAATTGAGTGCTCTGAAAGTTATATTCTGATTTAAATTTTGCACAGTTTAGTGTTCCCCTTATTTGGGATCTTTAGAATAGTGTCTTCTACTTTGAAACAAGTGTATTTTAAGTATCTGTTGAAGAGTGCCCTTTAAAAAGAGAAGCCTCTTAAAACACAGATGCTTATCCATTTGTTAGAAGCCTTTTATATGCTTATTTTTTGTTGCTCATGTCTTTAAGCATTTCTACAGTCTGCTACAAAAGCACACTAGAACTTCATCAGCCACAGTTTTTAATCCAAATTCAGACTGAACTAATCTTTTTACTAAAGAACTGCTCTTAAATATTTGCTTAATTTCTAAAAAAATTCAAATGTATAGCTCTTTGAAATATGCCTAGTTTTTTAATCTTTTTTTATTAGTGTTACACATATTTACTTTTCCTACAACAAATTTGTTGTAATTGAGCTGTGACAAGCCTTGTGGATTTTACTGGCTGGTCTTTATGGTGTGATATTGTTTTCTTTAGCTTAATGAATGAAGTGGTTCATACTTCTCCAACCATAGGAAGCAATGTAGAAGAAATAGTGGTGAAAAACACTCATTTCTTAATGTGGGATATTGGAGGACAAGAATCATTACGGTCATCATGGAATACCTATTATTCAAACACAGAGGTATGAGAAGCTGCTTCGAAGTCTGCAAATTCAATAAGTTTTTTTGAAATTATATTTATTTATTAGGAATGTCAGTAGATTTTTATAAAGATTGCAGCTGTATTGTTTTAAAATCTCTTTGAGGAAGAACAAACCCCAGAAGTATGAGGTATGTCTGATATGCAGCAATTTTCTGGTAATATTGGAAGTATTTTTCTTGTATACTTTAATGTTGTTTGATCTGTGGTATAAACTGTGAAGTTAGACTTTTTTCCTAGACAATCAAATGGTATCAAAATACATTTCAGATCAAATGGGTTTTCTGCATGTTTTTTCAAGTAGATTTAAAAAGAAAATTTTGCAGTGTACTTTGCAAATTTGATGTGGATTTGCAGTGGTTAACCTAACTTCTGTACATCTAGTCTGAATGTTTTTGAGGTAATGATAATTAAGGATGAAGAATGAGACTTTCTCTAGGCAGCGGTATTTAGAAAGCTCATCAGCTTGTGGCTTTTATCCAAAGGATAAAGGAAAGTCTAGCTGTGCAGTACTCATGAGGTACTGGTAAAGCTGCCATTGCTGGAAAGATTGGAGTAGAACTCGGCAACACTTGTCTTTGGGGGTTTGTTTTTTATGCCAGTCTTTTTGATGCCAAAAGGTTATCAATGCAACATGCACATAAAATCTCTGTAGCCTCACTTTGAGACTTCTGCATTGATGATGTAAAAGATTTTAGACTTCATTTCTTATCATTTCTACTAAAAGCAGAGACCTCTTGTAGATGTTACATAAGCATTCCATCATCCTGTAGAATGAGGTTTTCTGTCCTATGTCCCCCTTTAGAAAGGGGAGATTAGAGTAATCCACCCCAGATGTTCAGAAATTTTTTGTCTACTGAAAGCCTGGTGATGACATCTCAACCTTCATCTCTAGTATTTTAAACTTATTTTTAATTTTATCTAGAAAAGTATGGCTACATCTAAGACACGTACATGTGAGGGTGAAGATACTTCTGCCAGCATTATGTGGTACAATAACAATAAATTCTTGACTTTTGTCCATTGAGCATCTTTGATTTTGGAATTTGGGGAGATGCATGTATTGGTTCTTCTTTTGATTCTTTTGGGATGTTCTTCATCATATTCTGGCTAGTAAGTGCTTGAAATCCAGCGCTTGCTAGCACTTGGAAAGAACAACTTTCCCTTTACTTAGAAGCTTTGTCTGCTGGAAACAGTTGAGGAAGAAAAGGGGTCTGTTTACTATGCTAATCCTAGCCTCCCTGATATGAATAATTCCTTTACTGTTCCTTCTCATCTGCTAGACATTGCAAAGTCACAGAAGCATTAAATTGACTTAGTTTTTCATACTTTGTGGTCATTTTCAACAGGTAATGAATCTCCTTAATTTTATAAGGCAAAGCGATTTGGAGCATATGTTGGAGAATTACAGCGGTGACTTCTAATCCGACTTTTTTTGTTACCATCTCTGTTTTCTCCCTTTCATTATCTGTAAATTGAAGCAATCTAAACAAAATCTTTGGGTTAATGTAAAAATCCCACAAATTAGCTTTTCAGTGCATACCTGTCCTAATTAGTTTCAACTTGACATGGCTAATTCTGCCATTCTGTTTTAAGAGTCAGATAGTATTCTTACAGAGAGGATGTTGAGACAGGCTTACTGACACAAGATTTGGGGGGAGAGGAAAGGGGAGGAAGCTCTCATGGTTAAGCTATTGGGGGTGGGGGCAAACAAAGAGAGCTAGATAAAACAGAAAAGGGATGGAAAGTATTCCCATCTGGGAAGAGAAGTGATGGAGTCCCTCAGATGAATGTGATCTCCTTGGTTTCCTCTCCAGTGTAGCATGTGTTCCCTGTAATTCTTTTTTTTTTTTTTTCTTTTTAAAATACTATCTGTATAATTTTAATCAGAACGTGCTTGATTTCCCTACTTATTGTTCCCACCTATGATGCTGTTAGCGCTGCTTGTAGCACACACTCTGGGCAAGGCAAGTGTGGAACACTGATCAGTTGTTACGGTTTGTGTACACATACTAATTGTGTAATGCTTACAAGAGTTTACTTGAGTATTACCTACTGTGTGAATGCCATGTCTTTTTCCTGTCCAGTGTAAGGCTGTAAATAGAAGGTACAAAACAAGGGGCAGAAAGAGTGGGTCAAAAGAGGGTAATTTTCATACCAGTGACAATTGCTTCCCATGGCAGACCTGATGTACCAGACCTAGCAGTGTCCTAGGATTCAGAAGTACATGGCCATGAGAGTAGTGTGCCTGGCAGAAGCAGTAAGGGTAAAATCACTGCTATAGCCTTCTCCAGGTGCCTAGGTGGAAGGGTGCAAAGTTGTAAGTGAGAGGCCAACTGCACAGCCCCTTTGCATTACAAAGGTTAAGGTGTTATGCAACAACATAATGCTAAGCCCTATAGGTACATAGCTTTCTGAGGTCTGATGTGCTACTTTGAAATAACATTTCTTAAGCCTTGTAAGATGATGCGGAATTGCTAAAAATGCTTCTTTCAAATTAGGGAATTTCAATTTCAGTTTTATAGTTTTCTAAGTATGCAAGTAGTAGTGGACAGTAATAGGTGTTTTCATTGATAACTAACAAGTTTGTCATCCACATTTTAAATGTACTCCACTATCTGTAGGTGCTTTTGGTACCTACATCACTATTTTGCTTATGATGGAGGGCCTGAAAATTCACCAAGGAGATTTAACTGTAGTACTTGACAGTGGATCTTAATAACAGTACTGAAATGTGCAAGCACAGTCTTCTTTTTTTTTTTTTAATTGTAATCTTCATGTGTGATTCCCAGGGACCTAGCAAAAACCTGTAACAATAAAACTCTTGTTCTATTTTCTAGTGTGCTCTGAAAGTCTGTCTCTCTTATATAGGAAGACTTGTGGTAGTCGTCTCTTGAAAACGTGCTTTCTGTAATTTATACGTTGTACTTACATACTGTACTATTGTTTTTTTCCCCTAGTTCATCATTCTTGTTGTTGACAGCATTGATAGAGAGCGACTTTCCATTACAAAAGAAGAACTTTATAGAATGCTGGCTCATGAGGTATGGTGGGGAGTTGGGATAATAGTTTTCTTTTGTTGTGAACAGTCAAATAACATTACATGCTTCCTATGTTAGCAAAAATTATACCATCACAAAAAAATTTGAGCCTAAATGTGCGTGCATGTTGGTCACATTTTAAAACCATGTAAATTTATAAATAAACAGGAAAATTATTATGAAGCAGTCTTCTAATAGAGCTTGCTTGATTGTAATCAAATCACTCTTTACTTTGCAAATATTGAACTTGTAAAATACCCAGTTAAATTAAGAAGTTTAAGGTATTACTGTTCACCACCACTATCTCTCTTCTTTCATTTAAATGGCTAAAATGTCAATGAACTCTTTTTTTTAAAAAAAATTATTTTTTTATTTTAGGAAGTAGGCAATTCCATTTCTCTCTTGTTTGTTTTAATCTGGTTCCTTAAAATTAAGGAGCATATCTAATACTATGGATAAATTAGTTTCAGTTCAGTTTCCTTCTGGATATTTTTTTTGGTAGTTTTATTATTATATGTTGTATTGAGGACTGTTCAACGTTGGGTCAACTCCCTCAAACATCCTAAACTGACATCTACATTGGATTAGCTAAAGTACATGAAAACCTTCTGTGATCACTCTCAAGCTAAATTAAGTTTGGTTTAAATCTAAATATCTCCATTTTTTGAAGGAAAAGGGTTTAGCACAATGCAAGTAATTCTGTGGAGTTCATTTCTCTGAGAGATATGCATTGTTTCAAACAAATGATGTTTTTAGTATATAGTTAATATTAATGTAGTTTGGGTCTGGTAGTAAGGAGCAAATGCACTACCAAGAAAGGTGGAAGGATGACTTTTTGTGGTAAAGTTTTCCCATGTAATTTATTAGTTTCCAGTGTTATAAACTCTTAAGAGATTGTGATCTACCACCTCTTGAAAACAGTCGGTAGGCCTTGACTGGACTACTTGTAGGAGTGAATTTTCAACTTTGGACCATAAAGGTTTGGGTTTTCTTCTCTTGATGGAGAAATAGTCTCAAAATTTAATATACATTTAAATGTGTTGAACAGTTTTAATTACAGCTGTGAGCTTCCTGAGTATTGCATTTGTTTACTCTCCTGCATTCCTAAAATCATACATCCTGGTTCTTGTCTCATTGCTGTGTGGAATCCTAATTTCCATACAGAAACAAAACAACTTTTTATTAGTTTCTGTTTTTACTAAAGCTGCTGCAGCATTATTAGAAAACCCTTTTTGGAACAGTAGGTATAAAACTTACAAGAATTTAGATAGCTTTCTTTAAATTGTTACTGCTTTAGTCACTACAGAACTTGTTTAATGAAGTTGAAAGTAATTTCAAGGGAATGATATCTAGTAGGCTTTTCTATTTGAATAGTATCTATGTAGATTTTGGAATGTTTATCCAGTAATAATTCTGCTGGCAGGATGGCTTGGAGCTTTATGAAATACATTTTAACAATAATTTGACTTCCATTAGTTAACATATGAACATGTGGTCAACACCAAAAGGATAGTCTTATAATACATTATAATTTGACTCTCTGTGGTGAACACTTCTGAATAAATTGGTTTCTTCAGTCTTAATGTAATTAATTTTTAATGCAGTAAGTCTCTTAAAACTCCATGCTGCTGTATAATTGCAGATTAGCTTGAATACAGTTCTTTTAAGGAACGTCAGTTAACGCAATAGCCTTTTAGTTCTTTACAATAACTATTATGAATACTCTAAATTACTTCTAGGATTTACGGAAGGCTGCAGTTCTCATCTTTGCAAACAAGCAGGACATGAAAGGTTGCATGACAGCTGCTGAGATATCTACATACCTCACCCTTAGCTCCATAAAGGATCACCCGTGGCACATTCAGTCCTGTTGTGCTTTGACAGGAGAAGGGTAAATGCTTACTGCTTAGTATAGTAATATATGGTAAATGAGAATTTAGAAGCTTATTGACACTAATGTGGATTTCCTGCAAGAACATATTTTCTGATCTTTGCAGTCAGAGGGACTTTTTGAATTTTTCCTTTTCTTTATTGAACCTTGTGGATTTTTTTTTTTCATAGTTCAAACTCCAAATTTGTATGAAAGTCTTTCAGCTTATTGTTAAAAAACCCAAAACAACAAAACCCAAACAACACCACAAAAAAACCCAAACCACCACCCCTCCCCCCCGCCCCAAATATGTGGCTGCTGGCATAGTTATTTACTCTGCGTGCTACCATCTCATTCTGTATGTCGTTGTGCAGTTAAAGAAATAAGCTACTGTTGTCTTCCTTTACACTCTGATCTGCTGTAAGCTTCAAAGGTGTGTGTGGGGGTTGGGGTGGTTTTGGCTTTTTTTTTGGTTTGTTGGGATTTTTGATAAAACATGGTTTTGATGAAGAGATACATAGATCTGGCATAAAACAAAATTGTTACCAATATTAAACCTCTTATTTATACCTGGCTGATGTAGCTAATTTTGAAACTTGTATACCTTATGGCAGGAATTACTAAAATGGAAAGCTGAGCTTTCCTTAGATCCTTTGTCTATAAAGATCAAAAAAACCCATTTTTGGATGCCTGTAACAAGTTGGATAGTGTCTTGCTTACATGGTTTGGAGTGTGCTAATTTTTCATCTTGATTCTTAAAGCCATCTTCTAATGTGTAATAGTTAGAGGGTTTTTTTCAGCTGTGTTGTACAACCTTTACAATAATGTGGTCTTGTGACGTCAAAAATAGTGAATCCAACTGAGTATTTGGGAATTGAGAGCATCTTCCTCACTTCTAGCATGAAGTATTTTCTAATGTAATGGAAGTGTCTTGTAGAGTGATTGGTAGCATTCACTTCCTTAGGGTGGGATGTGTTAGTGAAAACAAACTGTTTTTTTGATTGAGTCTTTGGATCGTATTGTTTCATTCTAAGAGTTAACTCTGCTTTCCTCCTACCAGTTTTGCCAAAGTCACTTTTGAGTACTTAGTTTGTGTGCTAACTTAGATCTTCAGATAAGTTGGCATTTGGAGGAAGGTAGAAATTAATGAATATGAACTTTGGTTCAGAAACACTGGCCATCCTAGGCTGCTTCTTTCTTATTTAAAAAAGATGAGTAATTAGAATACTTAAAACTGTGACCGTAGTGAGACCAACTCATAAAAAAATTTCTGGAGTTAGATTGCTGAGCTGAATCTTCCTTGGGAAGATCTGACAGAAGTCTAGGGAGATTAGCCCAGTGTGAGTGAAGCTAGCCCTCTTGGATAGCTAAGTCATGATATACTTTACAATGGAAAAGCTTAAAGATGGCATAAACTAGGTAACTAGATCCTTAGAACATCAAAGGAAGGCCTATCCTCTGAAATGGAAGACTTTTAAATAGCGATACAAATTGAGTCAGTAAGCAGATTAGATCCTGTGCAATCTTGGTGTTGAATATAAACATATTTTTAATTTTGTAATGGGATTTTGGAATTCTTGGTACACTGCCTTTTTGTGCACCGATTCAGTCTGGGTACCTGTCCTTTGTCTTTTAGTATTAGTATTTAAAGGTCTAGCTTTCAAGTAAGCAGTCTTTCATGGGAAACCTGTAGAAAAAGAAAAACTTACTTGTTTCCATGTACTTACAGGTAAGATGTTAAGAATAGTGTCTTTTAGATTTACAAGGGAAAAAAATGGAAGGAGTGCCAAGCTTCAATAAAACAGCATGCTTGACCATCTTCCTGTGGTTAAAGCCTGAGGAGACTTAGTTTAAAACACTATTTACTCTACTCAAGTTTCAGACCCAATTCCAGCTGATTTTATTTATTTTACGTAGATGTTTTTAAACATAAAACCAGATAGAAGATAATTTAAAGATGTTGGAATAGAACTAGTACCAATATAACATCTCTTATTTTTCAGATTATGCCAAGGCTTGGAGTGGATGACCTCCCGTATTGGAGTGAGATAGCTTCGCCCCCCCCCCCCCCCCAAAAAAAAAAAAAAAAGAGACTTGTATTTATCCTGTGAACATGTACGTTCTTCCGTACTTCTGGCTGCTAAGGCAGTGACCATGTTTAATTTATATCAGCCAACCCCCAAGCTGTACTTGAATCAAGTGCAGTTGAACTGAAACACAAAGTATTTTCTTAACTTTTTTTAATACACTAATCTTCAACTGGATGAACATAAGTGAATCTGGTTTTAAGCATTGAAATTCCTCTGAATGTGTATTCTAACTTTTTCAATGATAGCTTTTTTAAATCTGTTTTGTCATTGTCAATATTTCATACTTCCTCTTTCTAAATAGTTTATATAACTTACTAACATAAATGAGCGCAGTTTGTTTAATAGTGGAAAGTAGTGAGTAGGTTGACTTTACTCTGGCATAGCTTTAGCCTCTAAGGATAACCATATCTCCAGCTGGGCTTCCTGAACATCAGTAGAGTTCTAGCCAGCACAGGAGTTAATAGTTATGAACTCAAATTTTTAAATTCTGAATGAGTTAGTTATAGTTAATATTGTGGTGGTATATAATTGAACTTCTGCCTTAAAAGAAATCTATTTCATTCTCAGTTTCTCTGGTAAGTAGTTCTAGGATATGATTCTTTTTCTTTTACTTGAAAATACATCTCTGTACAGTGGATTAAAAAAAAAAAATCATTATTAAGTGCTGATTTAGTCATTTAGAACTCGAATACCTTTTTAAAAATAAACCTCTTAATTATTAAATTTGGAATCACAGCAGCCAATGTTATGTGTAGACTTGCTGTAATCTGTTAGTATTTTAAATACTGTATACATGAGCCTTCCTCACCTTTTAGTGAGAATGCTGTTTTCTAAATGAATCCAAAATCAAAAGGGAAGCCAGATTTATAAACAGAATAAAATCATGGTGCTGTATCTCTAGACTTTAGAGCGAAGCTAATCTTGACATTTTTTTACCTGCTATCAAAATATGTTTTCAGATTCCATTGCAGAGAAAATATTTTGCCTTAATTTTTGTTTTGAGTCTTATTTGCAAGAGTAGAGAACTTTTGATGGTGTTCGAGTTAGATTCATTCACCTGAAATTTAGGAACTGGAAGTTGAAAAGTAGAGAGCTTCCATTTGAAAAACAGCTATTGAAAGATTGGACCTAGTAACTCTTAATCCAATTTGAAGGTGATGAAGTTAGATCTGTAAAGAGAATCTAAAGCTATGGATGAAGTTAATTGAGAACATTAGACACCAAAAAAACCCCTAACCACCAAATGCCCCAAAAAACTTCTGAGAAAAAAAATAAAAAAGAAAACAAAAACAGTAGTGGACACCCAATTCCTAGTGAAATCCCAGCAGCAGTCAAGGATCTAACCTACATAAATGCTTGGTAGGCTTTCCAAAAGCACCCTTCTGCACTTTTGCATGCCTAAAACCCGTGTGGATTCTGGTTACTAGAACCATTAAGCTAATTGACTAGAGTCCTTGTATGGAAAACATTTTGTCATTAATCTTGTTTTAATAATTCAAGCACACTGAGTTTTCTTTAATAAAATTCTAAGTTTCATAAATTTCAGTTTGATTCCATTTTTACTTGAACAAAAATTAATGAAATTTTAAAAGTGTCAGCAAATATGTTGTCATAAGTGTTAAAAAGCAGATTTTTGAATACATGTGGAATCAGTGATTTGTTGAATGAAGTTATATATTAATGCAATTTACCAGTAGTCACATTTGGGAGAGACTATGTTGAGTGTCAAGTCAAAATGCTCAGAAAATAATTTACATTAGTGAAAAGTAGTGCTTAAATTAAAAAGGAATGCAAGGCAAGGTGAAAATCTGATACTAAAGCTTCTTGCTCTGATGTTCATGCTAACATCTGTTCTAATGTGCAAAAACAAGATTTGTTTTGTTCTTAGGGAAGCAAATTATAAATGAAAAAAATAAAATGATACTGTGAATGAGGTTTCTTGTTTGGTGACTTAATAATTTCAGTTTGCAATTTACATTTATTTTTAGGTTTATTTTTATGTAATTCAGAATGTAGTTCTGCATATTTATAAAAAGCACTATCTGGATGTATAGCTGTTTGATTGTTTAAAAAAAACCCAAACAAACATGATTTTATATTTAACCCTTTCCAGGTAAAACCGTTCGTAAAGTTATAGTTTGATTACTAAATCCAGTCTCACTTGAGGTAATATATCTAACTTTGGTTGGGAGGAAATGGTCATATTGTAGACCTTAGAATATCAGAATAATGAAGGTTTTCTTTTAATTCCTTTACACTTTTAAGGCCTTTAAGTACCTTTACAGAAGGAAACATTCTTGGCAATAGCTATAATTTTGATCACCTTACTACTTCATTTTCTACAACAGTTTTTCATTTATGATATAGATGTGTTCACAGCATTTATGCTGTGGTTTGGTTTTTTTGAAAAAGGCTTGGTGTGGAATTTTGGGGGGTTTATTGTTAATCACCTTCAAAGCCTGCTAAACTAAAAAGTGGTCTAATTAAAATAATTTTTACAATGGGGTGCGTTAGAACACTGCATGTGTCTCTGCACTGCCAAACTCTGCATTATTTTGTTAATCTGTATGTAGTAAATATGTTCCAGGTAGTTTTTGCACTTTGAAAATATTCTGCATTTAATATGCTGTTCACAAAGAACACTATTAATTAGCTTCTCAGAGGAAATTAAAAATGCAAGGAAACATTTAAAAACATGCTCAAGTAAAATATCACGAAGATTTTTCTCCTAAATAATCCACTTTCTTACAGTATCCTGTATTTTGAGTAATTGATATGCATGTTATAGTCTAATTTATAAAATCAGACCCACTGTGTTAAAATAATGTATCATATTATGAGAGAAATAGTTCTGATTTGTGCAGGCTCAGAGGCTGCTAAACATTTTGAGCAATTTTTGTCATGCTTGGATGAAATTGGCAGGATCCACTTTTTGAAAGTAGTCTTTGCAGACTTTAAGCTCTTTTTCTTAATTGAATTTGCTTAATGTATTTGAAGTGGAATTAAGTTTTACAGAAAGACTTTTTCTTCCTACTTCCCCGTGTGTTCATCTGTGACCTAACTGTTGTTACTAAGTAGATCCAGTAATAATTTTAATGTTTCCCTCCCTGTTAATCACTTTAAGACTGAATAAAACCTTATTTCGTAAGTAGAAAAAATAAGCTGGCTAATTGAGTAGTGAGTGTGCTATCCTTCCTGTCTTTCTTGTCCAGTTAACTTTTATCTGCTTCAGTAATATATGGTAAGTGAAAACCATTTACTAAGGAAAAAATATATGTTTCATGATCACAAAAAGTTGCTTTTCCTTTTGTACTATTTAGCATGTTAAAGTGGGTCATTTGTGGTTGAGAAGGAAACAGTTTTCTTTCCTTTCTTTACCCTACAGTTCACAGTTACTGTGGCTTGCAAATATTCAAGTGTTCTCTATTATAATTTCATATATTGAATTTTTGAAAAGTTCATTTGCTCTTCATAAACTGAAATGCCCCCGGTAAAACATGCAATTTGAATATTTTCCAGTGTTGAAAATGAAATTCTACAGTCAAACTGGTAGTCATTTCACTATGTCAATATTGTAACAGACACCAATTTTTAAGAAACTGTACTTTCATTTGTGTTCTGGTTTTTTTGTTAAAAAAAAAAAAGCTTTTGGACAAAACATGACTTCTAGACAAATATTTACAGACAGATCAGTAATTTGTGTTGAGTTGTGAAAGTGGGGGTGGGGGGTGAATTCCTGTTTTTCTGTTGAATCCCAACACAATTTCATAAGGATGCGCTTTAAACAATAGATACTTTTTCAGTGTCTTAATTTTGACCTTCTTAATGTAACATAAGTTTCCTTTTACCCCAGCAATTCCAAAAATATTGCCAAAGAACAAAGGGGTTTGAAGACATTCTCAAAGCAGAAGGGCCAGAGTAGCAAAATAAATATGTGCCTGTATTTACATGCTGTTACCTAGACATGGTGCATCTCTTGCATAGGAATACACCTCCTGAAACACTGATTAAAGTTCCCTTTCTGAAACCTTACTTTTTATCACATTTAAAAAACAAACCCATAAATCTCACGTGCTTGTTGGCTTTGGTTTCTTAAGTTAATGGAAAGATAAGCATATGTTAAATGCAGAGAAAACTTTGTAGATACAAGCCAATGAATTACGGAGTTTTGGGTGGTTCAGAACTTCTGTAAGACTACACAAATGTCACTGTAGATAGTCAAATCTGACATAACATTGCTTTGTTTTTAGAAAACTAAAGCTGGAACGTGTCAGCTTTCATAGGCACAAAAGTTCTCCTTTTGGCTGAATGCGACTTCTTTATAATTTACCTCATTAAGTGCAATGTACAATCTGTTTGAGAGGTCCTGAGTATGTATCATAGGGTTTTTTCACTGTTCATGAGTATGTTTGTGGCAGTTCGCATTAAGGATGTACCTTATCTTAGTCTCTGTACTCACCACTGGAGGTCGGGCTTAGGAAACAAGCTGTCTTGATTTCTTGATGGTGCCTTACTACCTTTCTATCCTGTGTGTAATTCGAGGCCTTGTCCTTTTTTTCTTTTTTCTTTTCTCTCCCTCTCCGAGGTGTTGTTGCCTTGTACCATCTTGTCTAAAGATGCTGACAAAGGCATGTGAGGTACTGTGCAAACAAACAAACAAAGGTGGTCATAAATAAGCTGCATTTTCCTCATACAGCTGTCTTGCTAAATCCAATCTCATTTCACTGTTTTCTTCCCTTTTTAAAAAAACATTATTTTACATATCTTAAGTACCTTCTCTCAGTTTGTCGGTGTTCATGTTTACCCTCTAGCCTTGAGCACTCTCCATTTCCAAGACATGGCTGGCATCTTATCTGGGGATCTAAGAGTCCCCTAGCTGGATGTTCTATAGAACCTCGACAACAGTTCCTGGTACAGGGGCACAGATTTCCTGAAGTTAGCCAGGCAGGCTGTACTAACGCTTGGGATCCGTTGCAGCTTCCTTCAATACCTGTGGGCACTACCAGTTTTCTAGTATTAATCTCTGCAAGTTCTTCTGCATCAAATTTAAGGCTTGCTATTCACCAATGTGTGCTGTTATCCTGATCTTGCAGGACACCTTCCTTCTTTTTCTGTAACAAATTCCAGAAGTATAGTGTCTAGAGAGAGAGATTTTTTTTTTTTTTTCAGCAGCAGTGTTTGTCTAGTGTCAAACTTCTGTTTGTGGTGTGCAAGCATACACTATGTTCCAGTTCAAGAAATCAAGGTGTCTTGTACAGATTTATATTACACTGCTCTAAATGGGTTGGCACCTGGCTTTTTATTTGTTTATTTTTTGGAATTTCTTGCCTAGGGGGTAAAGAGCTTCAGTATCCCCAAGCCAGTGATTCTTTCCAGCTATTTAAAAACACTGCACACAGTAATGGGAAGAGGACATGGGTGGAGCTACTCAAAATTTTTTTATCAAAATAAAATTAATTGAAGAGTTGTTCTGTTAAATTTGGGGGTCTTTTTTGTTCGTGTTTGTTCCTCTGTGAAGAGGTATCAAAGTAGTGTGACACTTTCACTTTAAGTGTAGTGGTTAGGGAAAGCATTTCTTCTTCAGTCCCTTCACTGGGGCAGAATTGGGTCCTGCATCTTGTGCAACTGTTGCCAGTTCACGAAACATCTTTGTTGGACACCTGCTTCCTTTCATCTCAGGAGAAGCTCCAACTTTGATCCTAAAGAGACTTTCACGTCGTTTTGGCCATGGGAAGCCTGGGGTTTTGTTTGTTTTAGTGGACTGTTCCCTTTCAAAGTAAGAGCAAAACAAATCCAAATGGAAGAGGAAGAAAAAACTTGTTTGGATTTTCATGTGTGCATTTGACTATGCTTAGCATTTAGCTGAGTTTGCTCTTTCCTTTTGTGGAGTCTGCCCTGTGAAAGGCCTGGAAGGCAACAGCAAAGAGAGCAAATATGAAAAATGTGACCACGATGCCAACACTAGCAATAGGAACTTGCATCTCGGAACAACCTTTAACTTTTTCTAAAATTAACTTGATGACCTTTTGACACTAAGTTTTTCTATGTTTTGCTCCTTAGGGTAGAGCAATAGAAAGGTGCATACTGTCTGCACAGTGCCTGGGGCACGTTGTTACATACTAAGTTTTTGCCCTGCCCACCATGCAGGCAGCCAAATGAGGCTCTGAGAAAGTTAGTGCTTCATGTAAATGATGTATTGAAAAGCAAGTTCTGACACTGAGCGAAGACTTCAAAATTATCAGGTGTGATGCAACTTTGCTTTTTCTGACTTTCTCCATTTCTGGGACCACAGACATCTCAATCTTTTCTTTTTATCTCTGTATTGGCTGTTGATGGCTACACACTGTTTATAGCAGCATAGATCTTGCTCTCTTGAGGTATCCAAGAAAATTAAAAAGCTTTTCACATAGCTGAGTAGCTCAGAAGACATGGCTGTGTGTCATAAAAGCGGGTCTTAAATTGTCAACCCAGTTTTTCTGTTGGGCATTTAACTAAAATTTACTGTAGAAAATTTTAGGCTTATGCCAGAATTAAACTGTTACACATCTGGTCTCTAATAATATAGTGCTATAGTCTTCAGTTAGGTTTGTTTCTTGATAGTTGTGCTACTCTTCAATTAAGTTGATTTTTGGTTTGCTGCATAGGGATAAGCATTTCATAAAGTTTTCCTATATGTAACTGTGAAGACAATCCTCTGTTCCTCCATTTGCACACCAGTATGTGTCCCCTAGATGGCAGGAAAGGATCACTTTAACAGTGCCAAACCTCCATTAGCTCATGTGCTTCAGCATCGACCCGAGAGATTTTAAGAATACCTCAGTAAAACAAAGTTGTTGTTATCACTAGCTAAATCATGGGGACCGTGCTTAGATACAATGGAGAAAGTACAGAGGAGACGAAGGCTGAATCGCATCTTCTGTGGGAGGGAAGCTTATGGTGCGTTTTGAATAAACCCGAAACTCAGTTCTATAGCTTAAAAGCATTTTGTCTTCATCATTTATGGTTAGAATTATATTCCACACCTTTTATTGTTGCTCCATCTGAGAGTGAAGACAACATGAAAATGAATACAATTCCCAACATACTTCGTTTTTATAATAACCTCTGGCTGCTGTCCACGACATGCCTTATTTTCCTGAGCTTTGGTTGATTGACAGTTTTTCTTTTAAGGCTCTGCAAAGTTGTCCTACTACTACTTAGAAATTGCAAGGCAAATATCTATAACATTTGGGATCTATAACATTTGAACTGTCATTCATACCTCTAAAATATACCTTGCTGTGTGTTTAGCTGTGATGATGATTTGCAGTCTTTCCTATATACTTATTACATATAAAGGCTAAACTCAGGTAAAACGGCAGTTCCTTTGCAAGGTTTAGATCATCTTTAAAGGTAAGCAGTGCTCAAAATAGCAGTGGTCCCAATGTGCAGTATCACCAACAGTCTTTCATTGCCCATCTCATTTCTGTTGCAGTTGATGTAATGCATGTCTCCTGTTAAACAGTGCTTAATTCTCATTATTTTGTACAATTGGTGCCAAGTGATTCAGTATTTATCAAAAATGGACAAAATTAGAGAGCTGAGGAATGTAGAGGGGTGTCTAATGTTGCAAGGTTCATGAAAATAAGTATCTGAGAGACAGTCGTTCCTGCAAGGCTTTTTCTTTCTCTTAAATTCAGGTAGGGGTGAGAGGAGAAACTAGAACAAAGATTAAACTGTAGTGTTGAAATACTGCTTCCTGCTGAGGAAGGGTTGGAACAGAGCAAGGAAGCACAGCATGGTGACATGTCATGCTACCAGTTCTTCAGTAATTATGTCATTTGGAAAGCTGTATGCATTTGTTTTAGATTTGATAATTCATAATAAGAAAAAAAAAAAAAAGCTGTGTGACAGAATAGGATGCCAGCTTCTACTAAGGAGTGTCTTTTTGATGAAGACAGTAGAATTTGGGCAATCTTGGGTTGCACCTGAGGCTTGGTTGCCAGAGTGAATTCTTGACAAGTGTTCATGATTACCTCCTTATGATGGTGAAATGAGGACCTTCAACTGTACTTCTTGTATAAAATGGAATTCTGGATGGAGCGGGGGAAAAAAAAAAAAGTACCTTTTTAGCCAAAAGGACATTTTGGACACAGAAAGGATGCTGCTTTTCTCTGACTAACCCAGAGGAGGTCCTATACCATATCCACCCCTGTAGCATCCATCAGTTTGACACTTAGAGCTGCCTTTTCTCTAATTTTTGATGAGCAAAATCAAACTAATCTTAAACAATTGTTCTCAGCTTATTTGTAGTTCAAAAGGTACTGGTTCTATTTCAGGCCTGAAGAAAGATTTATACAAAACATTGCCAGTCTGTTCCAAATATAAAAATATTTGGAAAATTTTTGGTCTAATTATATTTTTAGAAAGACACAAGCTATGCATGTGAATGTGTTAATTCAGTGTGTATATGTAATGTCAGTATCCTGGCAAGACAGCAAAATAGCTCTCCTCCTGTCCCTGCTAATCTTTCATTTCTGACTTTGCAAAGCCCAGTGTCTTCATATTTAATGATGTAACAGTATTCAATCCTCAGCTGGGCAGCACATGGGCAGAATTTAAAATTATTTTCTGTAAAATACTTTGAAATATGCACAAGAGGAAAAAACAATCTTCTATAAATGCAAATAGGAAACTATAATTCTCTCTTTATATTTCATGGTCTCATATTTTGTGTATTTCCCTTTATACAGTTTTTTTAAAAAACTATTTACATTATTACTATTGACAAAACTATTGCCTAATAATTAGCATTCATTTTAATGTCCACATTGAAAGTTACTGCTGGCCAAGCTTCATTACAGGTGGAATTGACTTGTATGGTCTCAAAGGGCTCATCCTCCACACTGAAAAAGAAAAAAAGTGGTAAACAGTGTAGGACACCTGGGGAGGGAGTGGAGTCTGTAAGACCATAACTTCTTTCAGTTTTTCTGTAAGGATATTCTTTAATGAAGTGATGAGCAAGAACTTCTTGAACCTCCCTTTCTATCTGTTCTGCAGCATATCTTTCACAGCTAGTTGCAGAAGTCACTTTTATGTACAAGTTGTACCAAAGAGTTTAATGGATAAAACTTCAGACATCTATTGGGATTGGTGGGAGCAGTCATGACCTAGCTCAGCTGTGCTCTGAGCCTGTAGGGTGAGATCCCATTCTGTTCCAAAAGCTGCTCAGATAGATGTACTAGCCCATTATTGTGTCAAAACCACACACACTTCAAGATTCGAACATGCTGTCTAAGAAAGCTGACCTGTAGATCTCAACACCCTGATCACTTAGGTATACCCTTTCTGTGGCTGGATTTTCCAGTCCTCAGAAGCTGTCTCCAAAGTCCTGCACAGAGGCTTCTGTACAGTGGCATATGGTGCACTCACTGTATCCACAAAGAATGAAGTGGATCTGCCTCCAGAGATGACTTTGGTCTCACTGCACTGTTCTCCAGAAATGGTCGTGTTTACCAGTGAAGACACTGGAAACTGAAATGAAAGGTACAAAGATAAAATGTAGTGAAAGTATTGGTTAAGATTTTCAGATGTAACCACTGACCTTTTGGAGTTAAATCAGTAAAAAGGCACTGTTGGTCAGGAAAATGTCTACCGAGTTCTTCCAAAGAATCTCAGAAAGCATGTTTCAAAAATAGTGCTGCTAAAACTGATACTTACATAAGAGAATCTTGGTAACTGGCTAATACTGGTCAAAATCTTCTATGACAGCATTAAGAAAAATATGGCCATTTTCTTTACAAAACAAAATTCTGGTTTCTGGTCTCTTATTTTTCAAGATTGCACTTTTTAAGCAGTGTTTTCACTGAATCATTTGAGTGCTCATCATTTTTCCATCAGCTTCTCCATATCCCCTTGGAAGTTTTATTCCATTCTGTAGACAACAGAACTAGAGCACAAAGTTCACTTGTTTGACCAGAGTCAAAAAGGAAGTTGCTGTCAGATAGACAGCAGACAGGAGATCTGTAATTCTGATCCCATGTTGAAAAAAGGTGGGTTTGGTCAAGCTTTAAAGTTTGACAACAATATATCTTCAAACACCATGAATACTCAAACTCCGTTGTTGGGAAAAACTTTGAATGCATTTTTTTTAAAATGGCATGACTAGAAATTTGGTATAGATTTCAGCTGAGTACACTACAGTTAGATAGAAGCTGAAGAAGCCAATTGAAAGAATAATGTTCAAACTTCCAGGAAAATATGAGTGACTGATTTTTTTAATTTTTTTTTTTTTTTTTAAGATGTCTATATATCTAAATTTTCTCTTACAGGTAAAGGAAATTGATGCAGATACAGATCATAGTCTGTCCAGTGAATATTGAAAAAAATTAGTATTGATACTACAAAGGCCCAAACACTCTGTTCTCAATCCTGCTTTTCCCATCTAACAGTTGCTCTTGGACTTGGCACCTTCAAAGATGAGTGCAAACTCTTAAAATATTTTCCCTTTGCTCTTTTATCAGTAAGTTGCAAGACAGGAGCTACTTGATAGCATCCATTTTCAGTTTAGTAGGAAATGTAATACACTACTGCCGTGGAGGAAAATTGGGAAGTAATTACTGTAGAATTAAATCCTATTGCTTCTCTGAAAATAAACACAATATAGGAAATGTCTGGGGACTTGCAGTAGGATACATAATCCAACAGTGCTCATTCCTCTTTATAGAACTATCTTATTAGGAGTTAATGAACAAAATATTGGACTGCTTGAAATTCCATACACTGATTCTCTGCAAGTGTTGTGGACAGTTTCCCTTGCTTCTTGTGAATCTTTTTCTCTTTTTGCTTTGCTTTTTAGCTGCAATGAAAATGGGATCTTACATTAACATGAATTGTGTATATCTGGAAAATAAGCAATTAAATTCACTACCTTTTTAATTCAATTGCTGGTCTGACTGTCTCTTCTGTGCAGTCAAGACTGTTTCTGCTAGTCTCTGTGTAGATTAATAAATATTTCTAAAAAAAAAAAAGGACAAAAATGGTTAACTATATATGTGTTGAAATAAGGAGGGGGGAAAAGTACTCTCATCTAAGGTCAGACCTTTTTTGCCTCATGAATCTGTGTCTGCCTTCTGCTGGGTGACTAATTTAGAAGCTTCTTTGGGAGAGAAAGGAGTCTGAGATTTTTACCTGTGCTGAACAACTACTAGACAAGGGGCACATGTGTAAGCCATGGGCTTTACATTCCAACCTTTTTCCTTTCAGTTGTTCTATTGACTTCTTGTCAGCTGGGATTTCTCAGCACTGAACACAAAGTCTCTAAGATTCCTGGGCAGAGACTGTATTGGTGACAGAGTAGTAAACCATGGCATACTGCTGTGCCCTGTTTTTACTCTACCAGGATTTCTGGCTTAATCCAAAGACCCACAGAGTCTCCCAACCAATTATAAGGGATAGACACAGTTTTAGATTAAAAGTTGTCCAATACACTTGTGACAAGTAAAAATTAGCCATTGAACCTATAAATCAACTTTAATATACATACTAATGAATTCAGGGTTATGGAAAAAAATGCTTGGAACATTCGTAAATATTTGATTGTTTTGAAACACAGAAGTCGGTGGCTTTATTTTAAAGCCTAGTATTAGAATCAGAGAGAATTTTAATATTGCTAAAATTATGCTAAAATGCCATTGGAACTTCAGGCAAATCAGATCTAACTTAGGCTAGTAAATCTATTTCATTTCAAAGGAACAGAGCAATAAAACCCTTGAAGCAGGCATTACCTAAAGGTAATTGACTGCATCTATGAGTTAAATGTTCCAAGGAAAAGAGAAGACTGCTTCTAGCTGACAAGGTCAATTATCCCCTCACTGTGTCCTTTTCAGGTGGTACTGGCATTCTGAACACATCCAAAATTGTTAAATAAAACTTATGAGAGCAGAATAATGTTTATTTTAAAATAAAATTTCTGTTAACTATTTTTAAAAATACAGACATTAAAGAAATTTCCATTAGAGTAATGCACAGAAATAGTACTACTCCTATGGATATATGCACTTCACTTCCAAGTAGTGGTTAAGTACCTGTCATTACTTGTGGTTGGGTGGAATCTTATAATGGGATTTTTGCATTTTGTTTGTTTAAAAGACATTGACTGTAAAATGGCATTGTGTGATAAATGGAGTGGTTAAAGGTTGGTGTACAGTTTTTGTATTTGGGCATCCCTGTAAGCCCTGTTTCTATCGTGAGTGGAATCCTGATGAAGTAAAACCAAATCAAATGTATGTGGGCCAAATCAGGCAGTGCTGAATCAAGTAGGGAATTGTTAAAAGATCCGTGCACTGGTTCAGAAGCCAGTAGGCAGTGCTCTTCTCTGTTTTGTTTCAGATGTCCAAGTTCAGCTGGTGAGTCCCACACGCAAAAAAAGCCTCACCTGCTCTCTGTGCCTGAGGAGCATGAAGTAGATGGGCTCTCTCAGGTCCTCTCTCAGGATGTTCCTCAGGGAACATCCTCAAACTCTTCCCATAGCTGTTTTGGCTTGATGCCCATCTTATGGGCTTCCCAATGCTGAAACACAGACCATGACGCATCTTTTACTCTATTGAGACTTCCCCCACGCCTTTGGTAATACTGTATATAGATTGTACCCTTTCCCTTGCCTTAGTTTCCTGTTCATTTACTTCATAAACTTCTTCAGTTGGGAATAAAATCTTTATTACAACATTTGAGTTTTATCTGTTTTCCTGAAGCTTTTCCCTCAAGAGCAACAATTACCATGTCCTGATAACACCAGATTGTTCATCTGTGTCCAATTTGAAATTAACATTCTGCTTTCTTTAAAATTGATAACCCATTCACTTTTTACTGCAATGTTGTTCATTCCTTCCAATATGTTAATAATGCTGTTTCTAGCCCTGCTTATGCTGTTTATACTCTGCTAATGTTTGCAGTTGCTTATGAAATCATGGGGTCCTTTTTATTGTTTTAAATGATGGGCATTCTTGGTTTGTGAGTCTGCCACACAATTTAATGTTCTGTGCAACTTTTTGTCCTGTTTTGACTCCAGTGTTAACCCCTAGAAGTCCTTCTGCTCCTTTCTCTCTCTCTCTCTCCCCCCACCCTACACCATGCCAACCCGCATTTTGTGGGTTTTTTGTCATGTTTGTAGTGCAGTAGGTTGCTCTGTACCTCGTAAGCTTCACATCTCTAGTTGAGTGATATTTGACTGGGAAATTTATTATTTCCTTAAAGAGTAATTCTGGGTCTAGTTCTTTAACATTTTGTCCCACGCTTCATTTTTTATCTGATCCCTTCTAGATTATCTTTAAAAATCATGTTTATCTTTTCAGTCTTTAGTTGGACACTCCTTCTGCCTTCACTTGTTGTTCATACTACCTATTTAAAAGTGTGCTTGAGCTATTTCCAAACTAGTTGCTTGCAAAAATAGTGTCCTGTGGCTGTCTTCCTTTCCTCCTTGAACCCACTTCTAGTAGCCAGAAATGGAAGTTCTGTTTTAAACATTCTTTGTTGTCCTTCATGTTTCCAGAACATTTCAGCTGCTAACAGATATTCAGAGTATTTTCTTAGCTTCATGTGCTCCCTGATACCTTATTCAGTAATTGTTCAAAAGGAGATGCCTGCCTTGCTGGCTGTCTTATAGGGTGTTTGAGTAGGGGTGTGTAACGATGCTGCCCGTGTGGTGAAATGAGTAGGGCTTAAAGCCTTGTCCAGTTGTCTTGGTCTGAACCTCTTTGGGCACCAAGTGCCAGGGCTTGCCCATGTTAGCTACTTCAGCTGCAGTCGTGTCTCCATGCTCAGGGCATCAGTTTGAGCATTCATGTGACTACACTGAGAGTCAGTGTGACAGTCTGACAAATTCAATGTCTCAAACATCTGTTAAAGAGCTTTGCTGGAGAAAACGGCCTCTGTAAAAATGCTGGACTTTTGTGAACAGGACAATGTGGCCAGAGGAGAGGGCCCAACGGAGGGTGGGAACGCACTTCTCCAAAGCCCCAATTCCTTATCTTAAGTAACCAGGAGAAGGAACACAATTTATGCCTTCTTGGAGGAAGAAGGCCTCACGGAAGTTGGGACTGTGCTTCTATCTTAAGCGGTCATGCCAGCAGGGAAAGAGAGGCAACTCCACAATGAACCCCCCCTGCAAAGCTCACCGACCGATTCCTGAGAACCCCAGGTGTGGGAACTGCGCATGTTGAGATCATCAACCAACACACTATAAAAGAAGAGAGAATGAGTCCTCAGTGCGCACCCTCCGGAACTGGATCTCTATGCTGGCTGGACCAACGCTAGACCCAGGACTGGTGAAACCCTTCTCTTCTCTCTTTCTTTCTTTCTTTCTTTCTTTCTCTCCCTCTTTTCCTTCTCTCTTTTCCACAGTCCCTACATCTCATCCTTTTAAACATAAACCATTGACCAAGTCTGAGACTAGGAGTGGATCTAGCTGCCCTGAGCTCCTCTTTGAGAAGGAGTCCAGAAAGCAAGGGGGTCTGCTCTGAATCTCATGACTCAATGGGAGGGCTCTCCTTCTGGCACAGTTTCATGTTCCTTTTTCCATTTCATTTTTCTATACTTTCCTCCTCTTCTCAAACAGCGGCTTAATGACATGTTGCAAGGTTCATATTAATAATTTCATGTGTACTTGGACAAAGTTAGCTAGGTTGAATAAATGTTGATTGTTGTTTGAACTCCCCTGGTGTCGTTTCACCTTAATGCTGACAAAGGAAATCCACGAACCTGGGTTGCTCCAACTTTGGGACACAACAGTTGGGGAGCTGATTTGGCTAAAAATAACCATTAAGTGACTTCATGAAATAGTCATATGGAAATAATGACAACATTGGTCTTAACAACATTGTCTCTTGGCTCTTCCCGAAGGAAGTGAGGTGGAGAGATGCAGGAAAAAAGCAACCCCTTTGCAAATGCAAAAACTGTCCCTTCTTCCTTCCCCCAATGATGCACACACAGGTGAGTGATGTAGGAAACCTCTTGCATTTATGCATGTGAGAAATTTCATCAATGTAAATTGTGCTTTGGAAGAATGGACAACACAATCAGAAGCTATTCAATTCTTTTTACTTCCCAAAACAACCTCCAAAACAAAACTAAAAAATGCATAAGTACATTTCTCAGTAATGTCTCAAATTCAGGCTCCATGCTGTAATTTTCTCAAAGCTCACTGAAAGCTACAGTTCAAATTCTAAGCCTGGAATTGGTGTGAAAAATATATGTAAAATCCAAAACCTGCTGTTTACTAAATAAATAAAAGCCTCACAAAATCTTCCTGTCCCAGATCTTGCTCAGCTTTTCCATAGCCTAATATTAAGCTCAATAACAGCCAAAGTATTCACTCTGGTTTATTCTTTGTTACAGAAAAACCTTTAATTTAGCCTCTAGGAGATTTGAACTTATAACAGAGAGCTGTCACATTCACTCTGATTCTACGTGGAAATCTGCTAACTCTCACAGCTGTTCAGTGCTTTATACTGTGTATAAATAACCTTAAAATGATTTCTGCTGCACTGCATCAGGTTTTTGAAGCACGTAGCATGATAATAGGACAAACAAACATCATGGAGATCAAGTTTTAGCAATAGTACTTTGAATTCCACAACCAGCTCTAGTTCAGAGATCTTGTGTTTCTGTTATTTAAATTCTTGGGTTTTTCATCTCAACAAGGGCAATGTCGTCAAAGCAAATGGGAGTGGGAGTGGAGCTGGGGGAGTGTGTGGCAAAAGAGGAAGCTTTAGGTACAGTGAAGGTATACAAGGTGGTATTCTATAGATAGCGTGCAAAAAAAGAAATGGAAACTGAACTCTGGTTGTTTTTTTTTTTCTGTTGTCATTCTCTGAATGTTTTTTCTTTGGTTTCTTTGTTTCTGTCCTTTCCTTCCTGAGCTTCTAAGTGAAGCATCAACTCAGAAGATTTTGAGTTTTCTTTTCAAGATTTGTATATTACAGTGGAGCTGAAGATAAGCTTAATAAATTGGGCTGAGTAACATCAAGTATTACAACTATAAATGCCATTCTCATATAAGTAACTGATATTTTCTATGTATTGCATGCATTTTTCTTTTGAAGAGTTTCCTTGACATAAAGTAGTGCTTGATAACCTGAGACCTATGCAAATATAGACAATACGTATTTTAAATTCTTCCTGCATGCACCAGTCCTACCTTCTGTTCTTTCCCCACCATATACTGGATGAAGTCTAAAGGGGATGGACTTCTGATGTAAAAGGTCTTTTTCTGAAGAATTAAACTAGTTTATTCAATAGTATTATTCATGGTCTTATTTGATCTTGGTTGCTTCCTCTAGAGATCAAAGAAACATAGTTCCTTTTTATCAAGTTATTTCATCCAGTATACCATACTATGCAATGCTGGCTAGCTTCATTGGGATTTTAAACTTTAAAGATGTTTGGTAAATTTAACTATATTTTAATTCAGCCTATTTTTCCAACTCAACTTTCCTTCTGTTTCCCATCAAAATATAGGAAGCGTTAACGTCTATTATAAACTGGTTCCCTGGAAGAAGAGGCCTCTCTGTACAGTCATAGAACAATTGGCCTCTTATGTAGATTAGTTCAAACCATATTCTGTACAGAAATGTCTGGTTGCAAATGGGTACAGTAAAAAAGATATTTTTATTTCAGACTTGTGAAATATTATATTGATAAAAATAATCACACAGTAAAAAATCCTCAGGTTTCTATTCTTAGTCATGACTTTAAGAAGATGAAAAATATCAATGCCATTGGAAATGCAGCTCGAAGTTAACATTAGATGCACATTTTTATGACAGCAGAATATGTTTTGAAAACATAAGACACAACATAGGTCCTACAAAGATATTAAAGAAAGAGCCTTTAAATGGCCAGAAATTTAGACTCAATATGTGACTTCAACTCTACAAATTGGAAGCTGGCAAACTTTGGGATTGAATATCTTGGAGGCAATAAAAGTTAAAAGCTAGAAGAACGACATTAACTGCTGCAAACGGTGAAAATTATAGATGTCATGCGTCCGTAAAAAAACATTCACACTATTGTAGACCAAGGATTGCAGGAGTGATTGATATGCCGAGTCAGCTCCTCTTTCAGCTGAGAATGAATTCATCATTCAGCAGATACCCTGACAACATCTGTACTTGTGTAATGAGATTTCTGACAGAATTTGCACGGTTTATTCTATATGCATGTAATGTTTCAAGTTAATAATCTAAAATTCATTCAGTTCTGATGACCCTTCCACTGAAGCTGTAGATTTTTATCCCTGTTACTGATCAGTGATCTTCCATGATAATCAATGAATTACTTTGTCAGCAAATCATATTTTGTACTGTATACTGGATTATTCAAACTGTGAAGGTCTCACATAAGATGATCTGCTTATCACCATCAATTTAAAGAAGCAACAATGAACAGAAAACAATAAAATGAAATCAAATTAATGAAGGAAGCACAATGTAGTTTTCTATCACTTGTTGAAAAACTTAGGTCTCATTGGTGAGATAAATAACCTGTGAAAATTAAATATGCTATGTTACTTCCAGTTTTTTAAATGTACTGTACTGAGCTAGAGAATAAGTTTATCAGCAGTTATTGACCCCCTTAAAACTCTCCAGGTTCTGCTAAACACAGACCAGAGCCAAACAACATTGCTTTTGTGTTTTGGCATTGAGAGTTAGCAAAAGTACTGCAACTGACTTAGCGTATGAAACTTGAGTGCCATTTAAACTATCTGAACATCGAGCATGCATTTTTAAACTCTAAGTAGATGTTAAATAATAAAACCTGCTTTATTTTCATTGAATATACCACCTAATGCATAATGAATAGCTTTAAGGGATGTTCTCTAGTGAGTTTGCTTAATGGGGGGGTTCATTATGTAAAAAGAGCTTCATCTGAAACGTGTACTGGCTTGAACTATGTGCAGCTGTGCTGAGCTGCTTGGGATTGCAGATTTTGCTATCTGTAGGGACAATGCCTCCTTAAAAATACATAATGCATAAAATTTAAATTGTGTTTAAAAATGAACAAAATCATGAATAAACACAGCTGTGTTTGTATGTGTATTCTTTGTTACTATCTCTTTCTGTAGGTTTATGTCTGTCTTCACTCCCATAAGAGGAGGAGCAGATAGTTGCAAAGAAATTATTTTATTTGCTTATTTAAAACACATTAACAGTTCCACTACTTTCTGTGAGCAAATTAAGACTTTCTGTCTTTGTCAACCCCAATCAAAAACATGTGACCTAGCCCAAAATGTTTTAAATATGTAGAATTGCCTTAAGGGAAGCTAGTAGGTCTAGTGATGGTGAAGGTATTGCACTGAAATGTCTCTAAAACTGCTTGGATAGTTCCTAAATGTTTATGTTAGAGCCAGCATATTAGTATACTCATTGCTAATTATGTGTTGAGTCTGTGCAGGGATGTTCAAGGTCTATTTCATGAAGACATTAACAGATAATCGCTACTCTGAGGAGAGAACTATCTTAACATAACCATTACCTGGTAACTGAGAGTTAAGACAAGGAGTAGTAGACCAGACTGGTGATGTTGTAATTCTTACTCAGGAAGTTATGTATGAATGTTGATGGCTCATTTCATTTTCTTTTCCCAATTTGGCTACGTCCTGGTTTTGGCTGGGATAAAGTTAATTTTCTTCCTAATAGCTGGTATAGTGTTATGTTTTGGATTCAGTATGAGAAGAATGTTGATAACACACTGATGGTTTCAGTTGTTGCCAAGTAGTGTTTAGACTAAGTCAAGGATTTTCCAGCTTCTCATGCCCAGCCAGCAAGAAGGCTGGAGGGGCACAAGAAGTTGGGAGGGGACACAGCCAGGGCAGCTGACCCAAACTGGCCAGAGGGGTATTCCGTACCATGTGACATCATGCCCAGTGTATAAACTGGGGGGAGTGGGGCTGCGGGAGGGGATTGCTGCTCGGGAACTAACTGTGCATCAGTTGGTGAGTGGTGAGCAATTGCATTGTGCATCACTTGTTTTGTATATTCCAATCCTTTTATTAGTATTGTAATTGTATTATTATTATCAGTATTACTTTCTTGCTTTCTGTCCTATTAAACTGTTCTTATCTCAGCCCACAAGTGTTACTTTTTTCAATTCTCTCCCCCATCCCACTGGGTGGGGGGGAAGTGAGCAAGCGGCTGCGTGGTGCTTAGTTGCTGGCTGGAGTTAAAACAACAGGCTACTTAATCTCCCATTCACTTCTCATAGTGAAATGCTTATTCAACCATTTCCTTATACTAGTGACTGTTATATGACAGAACATGAAGAAAATGTCATGTGAAAGGGCTGGAGATATAACTTATGAATCTGAAGGCTTTAGAGCAGTTAGGAGTTATTTGCAGGCACAACTGAAGCTTAGAAGACCTCACTGATGTGAGTGAAATTAGCTGCTCTGAGGGGAGTGGGGCAGAATTGCATATGAGGAGCTTTCCCAGCTTGGTGTATTCGGGTGCCAGCTTGAATTCAAATCTGGCTTGGGTCACAAGTTAAAATGAGTTTGCACACTTGTCCCCAGGGGACATTTATCTATCCGCCAATGCCACCTTGCAGTTTGGCACAGTAGTAGTGTGAAAAAGCTTTCTCAGTGGCTGCCTGCCCTGTATGTGCTTCTCTTGCCATGAAATCAGTTCTGAGTAAATCAGTCTCATTCATCATCAGCCTGAAATACTGGGGGGGGGAAGAAAAAAAAAACAAAAAGAAAGAAAAAAAGAAGTGTTGCCTAAGAGGAACTGTAGCTTTTTGTACAGTCATTTAATGATTTAAATACATAGGTGATGTTATTTTCTTTTTTCTTTTTATCTTTGTCAAGCACATAGTTTGGAATAGAAGTGTTTTATCTATTCATTGTATCTTATCTTATTTTTGTACATTAAGTCTCCTTCAAAATGCCACGTAAAATTAGGAAGTAGCAATCAGATTCTTCCTGAGAGTAGGATTTTATTTCAGATATAATCCAAAGCCAACTGGTTTCATAGATTTCTTTGCATACCTAGTACAGATATTTGAAAGGCAACGTTTAAAATGTCCCTATAACTAGCTCTACAGCACTTTGTAGACCCTGTTGAATTATTATTTAGGTTGTTATCTTTGCCAAACAGATGAATTTCAGAAGCAAAGTAACATGACAGAAAATAACAGCAGCTGGTGCTACATTATGTAGAAGTAGCTGCTGTGGCTGGAGTATGTCCCATCTCCAATGTTCAGGATAGGGACAGATTCTTACACCTTCTCTGAGTGAGGTGTCTGCATCTGGTCACAATGCAGTTGCCTCAGACCAGAAAACTGCTTTGCATTCACTGAACCACACGGGATGGATCCTAGATATCTAGCCCTGAGAGATTCAGGCACACTGATGTGTCAGCAACATGCTCATAAAATCTGCATAATTCAGTACCTCACTCCCCATCCTTCATCGTTTTTCCACTACTAGCTCCAGACTCCCTCTCAGAGGTGCCCGTTTCTTCCTTGCCTGTGAAGCAGCCGTTACCTCCCTGCTTAGGAGGGCCAGAAAACAGCAAATGCAGCCAGGAGTGAAGATACAGTGCCAAGGACATGGCTTGAGCATTGGTCAGCCAAGGAAGAGATGAGGCAATTACAAGTGCAGTAGAGCAGAACACCTATAGTGAAGTTCCTACATAACAAATTTTCATCTTTGTGAATCCTCCCACAGCCTAAGCCTGTGCATTTGTCTCCTAGATTGCAAGTGTAACAGCCTTTTTTCCCAGATTTTCCAGCTTTTTTTCAACATTACCTACAAACAACCCTGTTTTTCTTCAGTGATTCATGCTGTTGCATTGCACAAAATGTAACATATCTTGTAGCCCAGAGTCCAGCTGTTTTACTTTTAATGAGGGTTGTGTTTTGGTTTGGATTCTTTTTCACGTATCTTGAGTGAATGAAAACAGGAGAATGGAGGCAGGGGATGTGGGACCCACCAGTTTCAGAAAGATAAAGTCCACCAACAGTTTTTAATTTGCCCTTATTACTACTGGGGAATCATTGCCTGGGAATACTTTCTAAAACTACTGCTATTTCTTTTGTAAATGTTACTTGCCATACAGGTAATTCTTAGGTATCAGAGAGAATGGGATTTTTTAAATTTTTTTTTTTCTTTACTGCTATTTGTTTTAGAGTACGGAGGTGCTGTAAAATGGAGATGTTAAACAAACAGGCTTTCAGCTGACTAACTTTTCTCTCACAAGTAGGTGACAGAAGTTTCTGAAAATAGGGCATAAGGGATTAGTACAAGAAAATATAACTATATGGGGAACTGAGAGTAGAAAAAAAAAGACCAGTAAATGAATTATTTAAATCTTTCTAAAAGGAAAAGAAGCAGCAAGGTACAATTCTTCAAAGGGAAAAAAGACCCATTAATTGGACTTGACAAAGTTTAAAATGTAAGCATGTTATGATATAGCCTTTCTGATGCTTATTTGGTTACTTGAAACAGTTTGTCGGGGTTTAACACCAGCTGGCAATTAAGCACCGCACAGCCGCTCACTCACTCCCCCCTCCTGGTGGGATGAGGGAGAGAATCAGAAGGGTAAAAGTGAGAAAACTCATGGGTTGAGATAAAGACAGTTTAACAGGTAAAGCAAAAGCCACGCGTGGAGGCAAGGCAAACCAAGGAATTCATTCAGCACTTCCCACGGGCAGGCAGGTGTTCAGCCATCTCCAGGAAAGCAGGGCTCCATCGTGCGTAACGGTTACTTGGGACGTCTCTGAAGGTCTCCCTCTTCCTTCTTCCCCCAGCTTTATATACTGAGCGTGGTGTCATATGGTCAGGAATATCCCTGTGGTCAGTTGGGGTCAGCTGTCCCAGCTGTGTCCCCTCCCGGCTTCTTGTCCCCCCGCAGTCTCCTCGCTGGTGGGGTGGGGAGAGAAGCAGAAAAGGCCTTGGCTCTGTGTAAGCGCTGCTCAGCAGTAACAAAAACATCCCTCTGTTATCAACACTGTTTTCAGCACAAATCCAAAACATAGCCCCATAGTAGCTACTGTGAAGAAAATTAACTCTATTCCAGCCAAAACCAACACATCCTCCACCCCTTATTCCATACCATTTACCTTATGCTCACATCCCACACTATCCAATACATTGTCATTACCCACCACCACCTTTCCCATCCTTTGATGTAATAGTCAAATATAGTCAAAGCTCCAGTCAATAGTCAAAGCTCCATTCAAAATGTGTATATATATAGTCAAATATACAGTCAGTAGTCAAAGCTCAGTCAATAAAGTACTATTGTCAATAGTCAATATATATTGTCAATTAACTATAGTCAATAGTTAAAGCTTCATTCAAAATAACTTTTTTTCATCGGATTCATTGATGTCTGAGGTGGGAGTGGTGCATTATTTTGTAATGAGTTAGGCAGGGTGGGATAATTTCCTAGGAGTGTTTCATTGCTTCCGTTATTTAGTGTAACAATGGTAAAGCATAGCAGAGGTGCTTCACGCTGTGAGAGCTACAGCAGGCTGCTCGGAAGGCTTTCAAACATAAAGCTGGAAATATACACTGGAGTTCTGGGGAAGTAACTGCTGGAGTTCCTGGCTATGGCAAGAGGACGACTTAAAATCAGAGATATAGAAGAAGGAGCTGATGATTGCGTCTTTGTGAACTGTCTGGAGGAGTTTTCAGCAGGTGTCTGAGCAATGGAGGGAGCTGTGAATGAGGAGAGTTTTGTCAATTTGGCAGCAGGCTGAAGAGATGAACATGAGGAGGTTGCTGAGCACTTTGTAGGAGGCTTAGCCTGTGGATCCCGTAAAGGAGTCTTGGCTTTGCTGTCTCTACCTTTCCTTCCTGGAATGAAAAATTGGAAAACATAGACTGATATGGACTGTCAGCATTGAAAGAACCGAGCAGCCTGTCCTCAAATCTGCAAACACAGTAAAAGTAAAGCTCTCCCCACCCAGTGCCCTCACCTGCTCCCCCATCCCAGCACGCCCTGCTCAGTGGGACTTCAAATGGTGAGAGAGAGCCCGCTGCAGCGGGGCACTGCGGTAACAGCCAAGCCTACACTGCAAGAGTCCTACGCTTGGGCTGCCGTTATAAACTCTTCTGTCTGTCATACAACACCTCTTTGGATAGATTGCTACAGGTCATGAGCAGTTTTGCATAAATTAAGGGTAGCACACAGACCAGTGCTTGTCAGTAATTACATGTCTATATTAAACTTGTAAATTAAAGTGATGCTCGGAAAACTCATCGTAATGTTTTGTCATATAGCAAAATCACAGTGAGGGAAATCTTTGGAAATTTGTTTTTAGTTTGAAGCTTGCAGTCAAATTGCTAAAGGCTAACTGATGCCTGTTAGAGCCAAGTAATTTTTTGAAACAGAATGCAAGGTGAGATTGCTGAAATGTTATTTCCTAACATGTCATGTTGAAGACTGTGTGCTTTGCACTGTTCTAAGAAATTGCTGTTGTTAATAATGGAGAACAGCTATTGAGGTAGTAGAAATAAAAGAAATATTAAAACATATTTTCCTTCTGTTTTTGTTCCCCTTCGGCTAGCAAGTGGGTTTTCTACAGCAAGTAAATAGGTAAGATTAATACTTTATTAAAGATGTAAACAGTTTCTTAATCACTTCTAAGAAGTCAAATCATTAGGAAAAAAATTACAGTAATGACTGAATTTAAAGTACCTATTACCACTAGTGTTACTGACTTGGTCTGTGAACGTTGCTTCACCTCTCTGACCTATTTCCCTGTGTGAAAAATAGGGAATAATGGTAGTTTAGAAACTGCTGAAAGAGCTAAGGCTGACAGGTGCAGTAGACATGCTATGGGGATTTTAAATCTAATCTGTGTGTTCCTTCCTAAGACATCACTAGTCCAAGAGATGTTGCTCCCTCCTCCTCTATCTCTGTTCTCCTATCATCATGTGAATGTTGGGACTGTTGTTGTGTTAAAGCACAATGAAATTTGGCGAAAAATAAACCCCCTTGCATTCCAGCTTGTCCTCAGATATCAGAGGGGCTGGGGGCGGCTAGGTTTAAGTTCCGAGTGATGACCAATTCAACGCTATAAGTCCGGTCACGTTCAATATGTTGAACTATCACAATGACAGATGCACTAATAGCATACTGCACTCTCAGCTTAGCCGCGTTCAATGCACTAGAATTACCAGACTTAGGGCGTTTGGTCTCGTTAACAAACTATCACGGCTAGATTAATGAGCAGCACAAATTATTAAAGCAACAGTACAGGTTCCTTTGGATTGCCAGTGATAAATATGCTGCAAAGCACGTGCAAAAAATAATACATTCAACTACAAGCACATTAAATTATGGAAAAACTCTATAGAGATTTCTAAGTTTCCCGGGGAAGCACTCAGTATAACTGAGGGTTCGAATCTTACCCGATAGGCATCCCTATCAGGGAGAAGAGAGGTTCAGCCTGTCAACTGATCCCAGAAGTCAGCAATGTCAACCTGAGTTGTCTATGATGGTATCTTGCCTAGCATTCCTCCTTTCTTAAGCCCTTTTATATTTTTTTATTTTTTAGGTGGAGCTTGGGCGGCTTTAGTCCTATATACCTGTATTATGATTGGTGTAAAATCTCCTCGCTTTACTTTTAAAGGTATATGCTAGAGAAAATTTAGAGTCCCTGCTCAGTGAAGGGTGGTCACACCTTGGAGGTGGGTAGCTTCAGGGTTGGAGGTGTGTTTTGGTGTTATAATGAGATTATAATGAGCAAAGTTCCATGTCAGTACTCCAGAATGGGGCACTTATGATATAAATCAGAAGTAGTGCAGTAGGTTGACAGAACCCCCATTGTTTCACCTCCTTGCTTCAGTAGATTCAATGCAGAGACCTTCCATTCTTGTTCCAGCAGTTCCAGTTCCCCATCCCTGTGGTGATATCACAGATATCACCGCCTGGCCGCGGTGTCTCCACTCCGCTCCACCCTCCAAGTTGTTTCTCTTAGAGTCAGCATACCAAGCTCCCATGGTGTTGCTAATATCTAAGGTTGCAGGTTATGTTGCTTAGGGAATTATTATGGAACAGATTCCTTGCATATCTACCACATTCCACCCTGGAGGTTTACCTTCCCTTAAGCGGGGGGGATGGGACATATCAACAAGTCACCTCCAGCAATCATTCCACAGACTGTAAATTCAATTTTTCTGAAAAAAGTAAGAGAACTCCACATTCCAAATGGGAATCTAGTTGAATCTATTGTGTAGTTCTGTCTGAGAAAGGCTGTTGAGATGTCCCAGAAACCCTGGACAAATGCAAGCTGTCCTAGTAGCCCTGACAAAACTGCAGGTAACTTGTGGGTCACGTTTAGTGAAACTGTGACATTTGGAAGCTCTGTCAAACTGTGACATCTTAGCAGCTAAGGAAGATGTTTGCAGTCCAGATTCTGTGTGTTGATGTCGTTCCCATGCTGCTTTCTGTTTATCTTTTCCATTTGCTTTTGATCAGCATTTCCTGCAACTCTGATCTTTCCCAACAGACTCTTCTTCAAGATCACATGAGCAATAGTATGCCGGTCCATGGTACACCATGGTTGTAGAATTAACATATGTTGTGCTTTGACCTGTGTATAGGTAGAAAGTGGTTACAAATTACCCCGTGTATCTACTAACCTGTTCTAGAACCAGTGATCTGCCTGAATAAAATTGTTAAATTGTTAATATTAAACCAGTAGTTGTCATATTCTCTACTGGAGAGAAAGCTCACTCTAATTGCTCAAGTCTGTAGTGAAAATGCCTGGGAAAAAAAGAATTATTACATTTATGCATTCAGTCTTCCCCAGGCTACAGTTGCTTTTTTCTTCTCAGAATCAATTGTTGAAACCCCTACATCACCACTGCTGTTAATAAAACTTAGTCATCATTTCAGTAGGCAGTGAATAGGCTTTTAATTTTCATTCTGTTAATTTATAAAGAAATTAATTCTCAGTCCTGCTGTTTGCAGTTAAAGATGTAATGTTGGTCAAATCTCAAACAGTTTACACACGCCCTTTTGTCCCAGAGATGTTCCCCAAAGTTTGATGTGGGAGGTTTTACAGACTTGACAGGATGCTTATCCCAAGGCTTTCTTGGACATTGCAGAGTCAAAAGGAAAAATCCTTGGAAGCTCTTTATTTCTTTCTTCCTCTGCCTTGATATGTACAGGACAGGTTTACTTTATTGCAAAGTGAGCCACTGGATATGAAACATAATAATTAACTCTGTTCCCTGCCTTCACTGTCATGCCAGCTTAGCCCTCCACCTTCCTGCTTGAACTTGCCTGGGAAGCAGTTAAAGGTCTGACCTGCTCCCTTCGATATCCAAGTCCTGCTCATGGTTAGGCTGTGGCCGCCGCAATGAGCCAGACAGAAGCACCGGGCACACATCCTTCTCCTCTCAGAGCCAGAGGAAGAGGTGACACTTATAACAGGAACATCCCTCATCTTTGCAGGTTAGATGCTATCCTGGTCCTCAGATGTTCAGGACATCCAGTAACATCCAGTAGCATAATGCCTCTCTCTCTTCAGTCTTCAGATCGCGACACAAAATCAATGAGAGGATTGATTGCAAAGCTAATGCTGTTAAAAGTTACTTTCGTTTATTTTTTTTCTCGTGAAGAGAGAGAGGTGCCCATGAGCATTCTTACTGGCTTAATGAACTGCTGAAAATTTTCAACCAACATGACACTAAAATTACTTTTTTCTTCATGATGATAGGAGAAAATAACTCTTAATAGCATGCTCTTGCTATAACTCTCTGCATCTTGAGCTTACAGTACAGGTATTTTTCCAATAATGGCATCACCTATGTATTAGAAAAAGAGAAACCCAAGGTGGCTTAACAAAACAACTTTCCTGTACTTGGCAAGTTTCAGCTTTCTTGTCTATTTTTAATAGACCCTACTGCATTAGATCAGTCAAAGGCATCACAGGAAGGCACAAAGAACTGAAAGAATTTTCAGGTACCGATATTAGACTATGATACAGTTTTTATACCCTCATTTCTGTAACAAGAAAAGAGAAAAATCAAAGCTTTATAACATTTCTGGAAACATAGAGGGAAAAGAAATAGATAAATGTTATTTATTAAACATATTACCACCAAATATTAATATATGTTGCCTAGATGACAGGAAATGTCAACAAAAATTAACCAGAGCTGATATTTTCTTCCATTATACATTTCCAAATGGATTAATATTCTTGTTTCTTGAATTAGTAGGAAAGTTACTGTGAACAAAAAGAAAATAATTATACTTCTTAGTTGTGGACTTACTCAGGAAATGTATGTCAGCTGCTCCTCTTTGACTACAGTTCTTTGACTAATGTCTACCCTGTTATTTCTTAAAGTAATAAATTATGGAAAAAGAAATGTGTGCTCGGTATGTTACAGATCTGACTTACCTCTCCTGTTTGAATAAAAATGTCTCATTGGGAAACAATGGAGCTGAGCTTTCTTCTTCTCATTACACACACTGTGTAAAGAAATCAAATTATATGTGTTTCTTCTGATGTCTGCTTAGACCATACCTTCACTAAAATAAAGAGAGGTTTAGCCTTAGCTTATTTTGTATCACACGATAGGGAGTATCAGGCAATAATATATTCTGTGAGAACTACAGCCCAGATCTTATCTTGATGAACCTGTATTTAACAGAGACTCCTGAAAAATTCTTTTTGCCTGTTCAAATAGAAAATAATTTTTATTTACTTAGAATTAACATATTTCTTCTGCGGGCCACTGTACTTGCTTTGTTGGGTTGGAATACTCCTTTGAGTGAGTGCAGCCCAGTGTGGAAGAGGAGGTGAACCCCTGCTCAGAGCAGGCTTGGGGGGGGTCAATCCCCCTTCTGGGAAAAGGAGTGAACTTTATTTTTAGAAGTCATGGACTACATTTGTGAAGTTAAGCTTAAATTGCTTCTTACATTTCTTAGGCTTATTTTTTTCTAAGAAAGAGAACTATCCCAAACCACTTCCACTGTGCTAGCAATGGCAGTGCTCTCTGCAGCATGCTGCTGATGGATCACTGGAAAACTGGTGTTTGCACAATGATTGGGCAGTAGGTGTCCCCGAGGCCATTTAAAAAAAAAAAACCACACAATGAAATTTGTTATTTCACCCAGAAGCTTGAAAAATGAGAAAGAATGCAGTGTTTTGCATAAGTATTTGCTCTTGCTTGTTTCAGCCTCTTTTTAGTGGGTTTAGGAATATGCTTAAGGCAACTGTGCTCATTAGACCCACAGTTACACCACACACACACATAAATCAAAGTATCATCGTGACGAAAACTTGTCAGTTAAAAACCAGTTGGACAATTTCAGTTGCTGCATCTGTGTCCTTCTGGTAATGGATTTTTTTCCTCAGAATTTTCACCAATTTGAAAGTTTTCCTTCTTATTTGCTAACACTAACATAAACCAGAGTTTGCTACTGATTCTTCAGTAAAAACAGTTAAACTGACTTCATAGAAAGGACTATTACTTATGGTAATGTATAAGACTATTTTTTCCTTTTTATGTTTTTTTTCCTCTGGTTTCTAATAGCTATTACTTGGAGCAAATCTCAGTCTTAAAGATGTCTTCAGAGTGCTGTGATTCAAAAAATAAACATCTATTTCAGCAAAACACAAAGTTCTCTCTGCAGGTAATAGTTATGTGCTATCTGAAATCCAGAGGGCAATATCTCTGCAGTTTTATCTATCTTTCAGCCCACACTTTTAAGACCCAGGCGTGAGGGGGTAGCAAACTTCTGCAGAAATGGGAAATGTCAAGCACTGCTGATCTGTGACTAGCATGAGTTTTAGAACAACTGAAATTTTCACTCTCATTCCATCCATCCTTACTTGCAACCACACTCTTTGGGCATTAACAACTCTGCAACAAACAGGGGATAAATGAATCCACACAAACAGCAAAAATGCCTGGTAGACATCGTGGATGAGATTCATCAATCTGAAATTTAGACATTTAAATATTGTTGTTAACAGTTAAGCTAGTGACACTATGCTCCTTCTGCAGTCATCTAAAAGAACTAGAATGTGATTCACTTGACCTGTGTTAGATGCCAATATTAGGATGACATGACTGTTGCCCTGCCCTCCTCTGACTATACCTACTAGCTGTCACTTGAAGGTAATCGTGGGTGACTAGCTCAGGTGTAGACATTTATACTAAATCAGATGAATCCCATCCTATACCATCATTAGTTATTTGAAATCAATATCTGATTGAAAGGGATGCATTTTTGGTGCTTTTGGTTTAGTTTATCAATAGGTAGGCTTAAAAAGATGCTTTGTTTACTGCATTTGTGTACAATTCATAAGTATTCAAAGATTTTTTGTTAAAGGAGGAAATAATGATCCTTTTACAAGGAATAATATTTGCCTAAGGTAGGTGAGGGCATCTTGAAATGCTCATACTGTACTGATATGTACTACAGAAAATTCAAGGAAGTAAATAAATATACTAAAAGCTCATGATTTGAAATGGAAAGCCTACAATTCTGCAACTGCAAATCAATGCATAGAGCATTTCTGTATGCCTGATTTACAAGTACAGGTTTTATTAAAACAGAGAACTAACTTATAAATATTCTCTTAACAGTGAAAGATATTGGTACTAAACCAGAAAATTTGATAACTACTCTGTCAGTCTGCTTTGGTACCATTAGGGGATACATTAACAGGTGTGTGTTCATAACTAAAATGAAGAATAAAGTAAAAGTAATTGAAATGGAATTCTCTTCTTTTATGCCTTTGGCATCATAGATATAAATGAAACCATGTTAGGTGATTGTCCATTCAAAATAGCATTGCAAACAATCTCTGAATCTTCAGTGATCGCTTTTTCACTACCTTTGAAATTTTATGATGTGCTGACAATAATTATCAAAGCAAACAGTCACTAATCCTATACATCACTCCTCCAGCATATCTGCTTGTCTCAATGAAGGTAGAAAGGGAATTAATCTGGAACTCCAAGCTCAGTTTTTCACTGCTACCACCCACCCTTAAAATAAACCCCCTGAAATAAATTTTAAGACCTATTTATCACCACTTCTATGATCTATCTTTTAAATATGCCTGAAACAAAAGCTGCACACATGCACCATGGTAAGATGTAAGTGTTAAAAGATGTATGTCTTTGGTCAAGCTTTGTAAGATTGTTTCTAACACAAGCAAATGGTGATAATTAAAAGTGTAAAGGTAATAGTGAAGAGAACATTTCTCCTTATGGCTTGCTTAAATATTAGACGAAAAGGCTTGTAAATCCAGTTTAGCAAAACTTCAATGAAAGTATAAAATCTGAAGAGTAAAAGGTCTGAACCTCAGGTGTTATAAATCATCAGTATGTTGTAAGTATCATAGTGTTTGATACAGCGGTCCAGCTCTGTTGTCTTCAGTGTATGAATGGGAATGAACAAAATTATAAACATTCATTTTGGATGCATCTTTAAAGCTGAATTAAGTCCTTAAAGCTGGATATAGCCTCCATCTACTGGTGTGTGGCTCACTAACCAGCGCAAAAGCCTCAGTGCTGTGGAAACCTGTTGGCGCATGGTGCCAGTGGAGAAGGGACTGTCATTTGTCCTCTGAGGTCTCAACTGCTGCTCTGAAGATAGAGGACTTGCTGCTCACTACATCATCCAATATAAATATGAATCAAAGGCCCACAAAGATGCTAGAGCAAAATAATACCTATTGCAACTTCTGATAAGATCATCAACAATAGATGACCAACTCCTTAAAACACTGTCCAATAAATTACATCTGTGGCTAAAAGAATCTTCCTTAAGTTCTAGATCGTTAATTGGCAATGCTGAGGTTTGTATTTGCCTAGCAATTATCTTATACTTTTGTCATTTTCTTCTGCAGTAATTTGCAGCTGACTATTCTTTTTCACTCTTTCTTTACTATTTCTTGCTTATAAGTCATTTCTCTGTAGTTTGCATGGGTGTAGAAGAGATAAATTAGTAATTTTTTTTCTTGCATTAAGGGGTAGCATAATCTCTCTGATTCTTTTTACTCATGGAGGCTTCTATTCACAGCAGATTTTAATAATCCTTTTGAAGCCCCTGAATTTCCATGTTCTATAAAGTCTAGTCTATTTTTTATTTCATGCCATCATGCTTAATCTTTTTACTGCTAAGAATTGTTCCACTTTGGTAATGGGCATGTCAGTCTTCATCACACCAATATGTATTAGCTCTCATCTCCTGTGCTCATGATTGACTTATCATAGTTTCTTCTTTTTATCTTGTAAGCAATCTGCCTTTTCCACTTTCAATCATATATAAAACCATTTGGCTATTTTTATCTTGAATTTAATCACTGGATGGGATAGCTGGCAGATTATGATAGCTCAGTTTTTCATTTGATGATGTTGCATTTTAGAGAACTGAAGAACTAAAAATAATGTTGTTGTTCTCCATAGAAATATACCCATATAAAGAAGAGAAAGTGGGCTGAAACTTAGAACAATGTTTGGTCCTTGGAAATGCATCCAGAAATGTAAAACAATTTTGCAATAAGATAAAGAAAAACTATGGATTGTCCTGTTATTTTTCGAACATTCATGTAAAAATCTGATGGGCCATACAAAAAATTTTTGATTGTCTTCTCATTCAGATGGGAAATGTTTAGTTCTCCTCAGGATTTTTGCTTCCTTGATGTATTAAATTTTTCTTCTTCTTTTTTAAGACTGATTTTGTAAAGAAACAAGACTTACATATTCACACTGCCAGCTAAATTCAGTTGCCAAAGCATTCAGTGTCATTTTCAATACCTTAACACTGCCCATTTGGCTTCTAGCTGTCACTCCAAAAGGGAATGGAGCCCAATAGGTCCTGCATCACATCCGCTAGGCCTGTGTGGGTATCGTGGGTGCTCAGGGTGTAAAAATGGCACTAGTGATTCCCCTACCGTCTGTTCACCTGTCAGTTCTTGCCTAATAACTTCGGAGCCTATTTCTTTTCTGACAATTTGGCGGAGTGATGAAAACCTGATAGGTACCACCTTTTGTATGGCTTCTGTGAGAACCATCATCCAGGTAGAAGAGAGTCCCCCCGACCAAAGGAAAGCAGCCCTCAAAGGGCAGCTTCGGTCAGCCTGTACGCATGGGGTGGCCTGGCAGCACCCGGGTGCTCCTCATCAGCTTGAGCCGATGGCTGGTGGGGCACAGGCAGGAGCTGCGGGGGGGCTTGCAAGATTTCAAATCAAGTCCTTCTACTGAAGCCAGTGGGTTATCAGCTCCACTCAGGAAATCCTACTGAATTCAAGGACTATGGTTTGTCTGAAGATGAATAAAGTTATTCTTAAAGAAATCTTCCTTGAGATATGTGGTTAGAATTGATTTCCCGCCTCTGAATTTTTTCTCACTTCAAATGTTGTATGAGAGGGTAACTAACTGTAGCACACAGAATACATCCAAATGTGATCTTAAATTGCAGTCTGATCACAATATGTGCATCCACATTTTCCTTTTTCATACATTTTCTTTTTACAGATGCGCTTCTCATTTGCTTTTATTTCATTTTCTTTTAATGATTTTTCTCTAGTACATGTTCATGCTCTCTATTGCTCTTCCCAAATGGAATGCCTAAATCTGCTTGCTCTAATTTACACAATAATCTGAGGCACCAAAGCGTTATTTTGCCAGCTACGCTTCGGGTTTTTTCTGCCCTCTGCTCTGGGCCTGCTATCAGTTCCTATTAAGCAGCTTCTTGTGAAATACTCTACCACGTAGTGGTCTTAAGTTGCAGGTAGCATACAAGAATACTTTTTACCCCTTGTCAACAGCACAGTTTCAATGTTCTCAGACTTAAACTCAATGTCATACTGGTGCTAATACATTGCATAGTGGAAAGCTTGCAATTACTCTCTGTACAACAAATACTTCTTATGCAAGAATTTGCAATAATTTCTTGTTACTGTGCCTGTATTACAGAGAGAGAGATGTATTCAACATGTTAAGGTTTTGAAGGACTGTAATGTTTATCCTGAAACCTATTTTCAACACATAAATTTAAATATTTGATCCTGTTGCAAAATATGCCATAAATATTGATCTGAACAGCTTGTTGTTTGCACAGAACACTGGAAAATTCAGCAGTGAGACCACTTACTTAGTCCTTCTTCCACTTTAACGTGACCATGTACTGTGTTTCATTGGCTGCTAGCAAACCAGAAGATTAATTTCAGGTGTTTGACTGCAAACTTTTATAGATTTAAAATTTCTGAAAATGGCCCTTTTAAAATCTGTAATGGAATCTAGAAACATTTTCATTGGATTTAAGGGGAGTTGGGCAACATTCCAAATGCATCCATTTATTCGTTCCTTAAATAGTTTCTGTCTAACAATAACTATACACTATGTCTTAGAAAATATGGGAATTAATGCACAAATACAATATAACTGATTTCTGTAATGATACTGGAAATGTAAAGGGCAATATAGAGGGACTAGTTTGATCATCCAGCTAAGATTACTTGCACGCTTTGCTGGAAGTCAAAGGATTATGTGATTATTAGTGGGTGGATTAATCTGGCCTGTACTTCTTGGATTATTTTTTAACTTATTGCAGACTTTTGTACTTTACAAAAAATGAAGTGCTTGGTAGATATTTGGGTTACATTCTTAGAAAAATTCTTACATGGAAACATGCAGCAAAATACACAAGAAGCTTTGCATTTTCAGCTTTGGCATAGCTGTTTTTATGTTTAACTGTTGAAGTTATTAGCCAAAAAGCTTTTTTCTAATTAGATAATGAGCCAATAAATTATTAGTTTGCACTTTTTCCAGAGAGTAATGGTAGCATTATACGCTAATCCTGTTTACATATTGCCCTGTGTGTCTGCCATTTGGAACAAGGGCTTTCTGTTATCACTCAATAGTCTCATGATGTTATATTTAGCAGTAAAGACAAAGAAGGAAGTTTAAAAGGTTTTTAACAGCATTTTACTCAAAACCCAGGTTTCTATGCCAGTGTTTATAATCTGAAATGAAAATATAGTTTTGTTTTAGTAAAAGTCCTTATATTTTCTTACTAGAAAAACATTTCATGCTAGAAAAGAAAGTTGCTTGTACTGAAACAATTGGTAGCTGTCTGTTGTCTGACAACTGGCTTGCAGCCAATGGGGCCTTGGTGAAACTTTTGGGTGCAGAATGTCAGTTAGGTGGCTTTTCTCTCTTTTGCAAAAATAAAACATTTTCTACTGGTGGTTATGGCTCTAGTTCCTTCACTTATTGTGAACTGGGCTCTCACAGTACTATAGGACCTTGCCTATAATTGCTTAGGTGAATTTTGGCACAGCCCTCATATATGCTTTGTCTCTGTATTTGACGATGCAAGTTCATCTAATTTTTGAAAGAAAGAAAAGGAGGGTAGCTTGCAAGTGCTTTAGTTAAAGAGGATGTTTCTTTTGCTGTGCAGGTGTATCTCCTGATGTACTGGATGGAGTTTCTGATAATATTTGATGCCAATGCTTTTGAATTAAAAATATATTATCCAGATGAAAAGTGGGTTGGAATGTATTTTCTGACTTTGAAGCCACTTACTTATTACAGCAAGGTCTGAATTCAGTGTTGATGCTGCTCGAAGCAGTAGGTTGCATTAGATGACCAGCCTATTATCAAGGGAAGCCAGTAGAAGCGTTTCTTTTGGATTTTAGCAAAGATTCTGATACTGGCTCTCACAATATCCTTCTGGACAAATGTCCAGCACACAGCTAGGCAAATCCATAATACATTGGGTGAACAATTGGCTGATGGGTTGGGCTCAAAGAGTTTTAGTAGATGGGGTTACATCAGCCTGGCAGCCAGTCACCAGTGGGGTTCCCCAGGGCTCAGTTTTAGGGCCAGTGCTCTTTAATGCTTTTATAAATGATCTTACATTGAGTAAGTTTGCCGATGATACTAAACCAGGAGGAGCTGTGAACTCTCTCAAGGATAGAGAGGCCTTAGGGAGAGATCTGGATAGACTAGAGAGCTGAGCAATCACCAACTGTATGAAATTTAACAAGAGCAAGTGCCCGATTCTGCACCTGGGACAGGGTAATTCTGGTTATACATACAAATTGGAGTACGAGAGGCTCGAGAGCAGCCCTGTGGAAAGACATCTGGGGGTTTGGGTTGATGGCAAGTTGAATATGAATCAACAGTGTGCCCTGGCAGCAAAAAGGGCCAACCATGTCCTGGGGTGCATCAAGTGTTTCACTGAGAAGTTACTAGGACTCCACCTTTACTTAAAGGGAGGAAGGGAGCAGTTTGCCTAAAAAAAACAGAAGAAAAGCTGCTCTTGAAGTCTCTTGCATTCTTTTAGGACATTTTTAAAAAAACATCTAGAATACAGAAGTGGGAAAAGCCAGTAAAACAAAAATGAAGGTGGAAATGGAAGGACCATATACTGTTATTTCTATCAATAATTTAGTTTAAGTCCATTAGTGTAAGAATTCAAAAAGTTCTTTTTTTTTTTTTTTTTTTTCCAAATCAGCTCAGTCACCCTCAGATGCATGGATCTTCTCTCTCTCTCTCTTAGTTAGTGGTTAGATATTCCATTTAGTCCTTTAACCTATGCCCTCAACTTTAAACTGCAGTAATCAATGTATTGCCAAGCTGAAGCGTGAGTACTTAAAAATCAGCGTGAATAGTCTGAGTGCCATGAGGTTTAAAACAAAAAGACATACTTAATAAACTCATACCATTGTGTTTGCCTTCAATGTTTTGATCTGTTTCAAGTTACTCAGTTTTATCACCTTTAACGAAGGAACAGAAATGTATTTATTTTCTTACTTTTTAAATGGAATTTACTGGAATTCACACTTGATTCCCTAACAGACTAACCCTAAGTGTTGCCAGAGTTATGACAAAATTTGGAAGTTGATAAAGGAAGAAAACTCAGTGTTTGTTTGTTTGTTTGGTTTTTATTCCAAGAAGCTATAAGAAAAAAATATCTTTCAAGAGTCAGCCCCTGGGCCATTGATATCCTGTTATGTCTGACAAGGGTGTAGGATAACGGTTTCTGAAACCACTGTGCTTTTTGAAAATAGGTGTTAGAAAATAGATGATGGAGCAAAAACTCTTTAAGGACATAACCTTTTCTATACTAAGTTGTATAAGCTTGTGATTAATGGTTTCATTGCTTATATGTAAAATTAGCTTTATGAAATACCGTTGTAACATCAGAATAATCCTAAATGCTGAATTATGAAGTGTCTTGTGACAGAGGCCTCTAGGAATTTCCTACAGTGGTGTGCACAGCAGCAGCTAGAATGTTACTTCTGGGACTCAAGTTTTCTACCATGCCTTTCACATATTCCACTCATTTAAGTGTGAAGTTCGGAATTACAACGTGTTTTGCACAAAGGCATGCTCTTCTAATTAGGAACAGATGAGGAACTGATTAGGAACAACTACTATTTTCTCCTTTGTGTAACTACATAACTATAGTAGCGCAAAAATACTCCTTTGCCTCATGACAAACAGTGCTGTTGATTCTCAAGTGTGTGCAGTCATTTTACATAAACTTGTCTTGATCTTTAATGAGAACCAAAAGGGAAAAGAATGTATTCAACAAAAAGAAAATATGGCTAACTTGGCAGCGTGCAGGTACTGAATCTCTGTTCTCTTTCTTTCCAAGAGAAAATGATTGATGTGGCATGGCGTGGACTCAGCACAGCTGCTGTAGCTTGGCCTACATCAGTTCCCTCTGAAGACGGGAATAGCGGGTTCACTCTAGCCACGGGCTGCACAGTTCTCTGAAGTGAGTGTTCATGAAAGCATTCAGAAATCAAAAAGGGAATAAATTAGTTAGCTGGCATGGAACTCATTTAGCATTAAGGATGCAAGAGAAAAGATGGTCAAAGGAACTGATGGGAAATGTGTAAGTCAAGTTCATGCAGAAATATCTATGCATTTTATTTTAATCTCTCTCCCCTTCTTTATTTTGTATTTTCCTAGATCCTACCTGAAATTGGCTGTATAGAATTAGACTAAAAATTGCACCCACGTATCTTCTTTATCATAAGGAATAGTAACAGATACCCATGAAAGAGTCAGAGAGCTGAGCAAGTATGAGGTGGCGTTTCCCTCCTATGCTCCTCCACTTTCCAGCAACCTTCAAGTCTTTGAAAGTTATCCTGCTTTCCAGTATGTTTCCACCTAGATTATTAAAGTTTCCATGAACTGACATACGTAAAGCAGATGTTGACCAGGAACGTGTTTGACTCTCTGGAGTTCATTCTTACCTCTTGTAGACAGTGTCTATTACCCTCCTTTTCTACAATCCTGAGTGTCTTTGATGCTCCTCAGTTACAGCTCTCCCGAGCAGCACAGCTGGAATGAGCTTCAGGCCCCATACTGGGCTGAAAAAAAACAGAAGGATGAAGTACAGACAGTTTTTGAACAAACAGGAGAAAGATGAGCTTACTGGGAAAAGATGCTGCAGGAAGTCAGAGAGAAGAAGGGATAAGACTTCCCATGTCCTGTGTTATATGGGGTATCCTGTACAATCATTTTAAAAGAAAATAGGTCAGACTGGTGATTTAACTGCAGTTTAAGAAAGGGTGAAGACTTATGAAGACCAGAGATGATAAGCAATTTTATTGCCTCTTGGGTCAAATACTAGGATTATTTTAATAAGAGAAGCAGAAGTTTAGTATCAAATTAATACTTATTCATCATTCTAGATTACCATATTAAAACCAATAATCCATCTCTCACCTTTCCCCTTCTACTCAAACTCCTACTCTTCCCTGCCTCTCTCCTCTTTTTTATAATGTTAGTTCACAAAAAGGACTGAAGAAATGCTGACATGATTGTCTTCTCAGTTGACTTTTGGCGGGGGGGACATTTGATCAACACAGATTCCTATTGTCAAACATCTTCTAATTAGATAGCTTACTCTGGACTGTAACCTTCCTTAAATTGCATTAAACAGACTTTTAAAAAAAAGTCTCAATCTAAAATAGTTTTCCCAAATCTGGACTAGTTTTTGCAACTCTTTTCAGATTGTTTTCCAACTTGTCAATGTCTACTTTAAAGCGTCAACAGAAATGGGATGTGATATCACCAGGGAAATGTTTATTAGTGCTTCTGATAGTAATCTAAGCTTCTTCCTCTTTCTATTCTTCACAGTTTACAGGATAAATATGCAGTGAATAGCATAAGTCTACAGCATGGCTGCAGCTGCTACTATAGAATAATAGTAATAACAAAAAACCACAAGGAAATCCTTTGTGTCTTTTGTGATAAAATCCTCAAAGTCTTCCTGAAAAGTAGGTGAAAAAGACTTTAGCTTTAGGTCTTGATGCAGTTACAAGGAGGCTACTCTTTTCTAGATGAAGTGACCATTCTGTACTTTAAAAAAGGGAAGTCAATTTTGATTTGGAACCTTTAAAAAAAGCTTCTAACCTTGCTTGTCTTAGTGGCAGATGTCATTAAAATTCTGTCAGGATGTCAGATATCCAGATCACCCGTATCTCTGCCAAGGCACCTTACTGATTTGACTCACTGCTATAAAACACCATTTATTGTGATGAGTGTGTAATGCAAGATTTTTTGTACAGAAGTTGTTGAAAGTACTAGGACTCTTTCAGAACTCATTAGTGTATAAAATTATAAAATTTAGAGGGTTTTTTTTTTAGTGTTTCTTACTGGTTTGAAGAGATGTAGCATCAGTTCAAGTCTATTTTCTCTAAGTGTTCATGTGATGGACAGATAGTGCTGAGCAAGCCTGGAGCAGCAACTGCGTGTGAATAGGAGGAATAACAGGTAGTCACCACTGGTGAGGTGTCCTACTGGTTCAGAAAGTGTGCTGATAGCTCTAGACTCTAACGGCTGAGAAAAATAAGGGAGGAGACTGAAGCATCCAATTAAAATGTATGGAAGAATTGTATTTTCTATATTTTATTGTGTACCATTTATAAGGTCTTGGATTAGTTAGGGAGGAAACATTTTAGTAGCAAGACCAGTGAGCAGTGAGTTTTATGTAATGGAAATTACTTATTATCTTATCTTTACCTTAAATTGTCAGAAAAATTCTTAGCCCTCTTTGTAGACAGTTACAATATAGTGGAATAAAAATACTATACAAAATCAGAACTTAAATATTTTTCATTGAAATGGTTTGGACAACTAGACTGCAAAATATACACAGTCAATTACTCTACTGGAACTAATTTTTGGGTAATGGACAGCTGTTGGTGAGGTACTACCTTGGAACACTTTTTCTCTCTGGGGAAGAGAACTGTTTAGTAAGGGAGCATGAAGCGAATAACATTATGTCTAATTGACATAGGAAGGGGAATTCAGTTAGTTGGAATGTAATTTCAAGCTGTTTTAATTTTGTTTCAGTTAAGTTAAAAAATGTCCTGTCTGTAGAAGCAAGATCATAGCAGATAAAACCGTGGTGATAGAATGCTTACATTACTGAAAACGTTTCTATGGTTATCTTTAATCAGATTTTATCAAAAAAAAGTGATATTGAATTCCTGCAGCTACCCTGTTTATATTAGTTTGCCTGTAAAATCTGATCCTGATAATTTTAAAACTTAGTAAGGTGAACTTTCTTCCTTGAGATTTATAAAGTTTGGGGTTTTTTTTCTAATTTTAAATTAGCTGCTCCCCCCCCCCCCCCTCCCCCCCGGAATCTTTTACATAATCAGAGCACTGATTTTCTTGGAGACCACTGAATTTAAAGGTTCCGTTGGTTATTTGACTTCTTGTTTGTACTTTAGTTCTTCATAAGCTTCGGTAACTCTTTCAGCTGAGGTTAAGAGGTCTAGTAATGGGTTTGAGATAAATGATTAATTATTAACCACTTGATTCTTTTTTTACTCATTATCTCTTAGAATAACATTTAATGGCAAAAATATATAATTTATCAAAAATCACTAGTATTGCTTACCACAATGGAAAGAATCTGTTAAGCTGATCATGCTGACTGCAAAATCTTGACTGAATAACGATTTGTATATTACTTTATAGTTTTGTCCAAGTATTGGATGTCCGAGAGGCTTTAATCATAAACAGATCATATGGTATTCTACTTGTCTCTGTTATAAATGTCATTGTCATACTTTTCCTGGGATAAATATAGTGTTAAAAATGAAACTGGCTCTTGATGGCTATTCCACAATTTTTAATTAATGTTTCAGTGCCCATTCTGGGGGATCAGGCAAGTAGTTCTAAAACCAGTGAAGGCTGTGCATATCAGAAAAGGGCTTTTGAATTGCACTATTCTTTGGAGAGTCAGTGTAGACAGTGGAGTAGTAGTCTGGTGTATTCATGGTGACTTCTGACACTTAGTAGACAGCTACAGTATTTAAGACCAGCTGCTGCTATTTCTGGACATTCTTAGCTATGAGCTATAGTCTGATGACTATAGCTGAAGACGACGAGTGTCTGAAACACAATTGTGTGTATCTAAAATGGTGGGGACAGCTTTCTACCCAGAGGCAGATGACCACAGCTATAACGGGAATGAAAAGTAGTAAAGACTTAGAATGAATCCCAAGTTTGAATTCTACTTTGTGTGATATTGGGGGTAAAAAAAAGAAGAAAAACCCCCACATTATTTTTCTTTCTGCCTGTCTGTCTTGACATTTCATCTTCAATCAGATGTTAAACAGCAAGGCTTGAGGGTGGGGATATGCTGTCCCTCAAATTTAGTATATCCAGACATCTGGATGATTTTCATGTGCATTTCTGTTGGCTTAGTACTTTCCTTAAAGAAGATCTTGAAAATGAAAGACAAAAAAGCCAAGGTTTGGATTCAGTTTGCAACAATTATTCACCATTACTTTTCACCTCTAAAGCAAGTTTAACCAGTTGGTTGCTACTAGTAGTAATGGTGAATTCTGGTCATGTGTTCCACCATGGATAAAGAAGAGATGATCTGTGAGTGCAGTGCTGTACCCTATGCATCTCATTTGATCCAAGTCTGGCAGAGTGTGCTTCAGGAAAATGGATGTCCAGATAACGTAGCAGACTTTCTATAAACTTCTTGATTTGGTATTCTGAAAATGAATCTGGGTCGTGAGAAGTTAACTAGTGGCATCAATAGTGTGATGGCTTCTTTAGAGTTGTTTGTCAGTGCATGGGTGTTTAACAACAGATTTCTCCCTTTGAAGCATGGATGTTTTCTTTGATAAATGTCCTAGCTGTGGTCAGAAGCAGAGGCAGAATGCTTGCAAGCATTCAGGCTGCCTGCAACTGACTTTTCCCAGTATGCTGAAGTGCCCATCTAATCTGCAAATTTATAGTTCATTTCCATGGAAACAAGCATATGGGTGAGGAACTAGTGTTTGTTAACCTTACCCTGAAACAGAGTTGGTATATGGCTAGAGCAAACTGCAGAGAACCTGGAAACATGCTTGAGTCTGGTAATGCAGATGAGACTCCAATAATACAGATATAGCCTGATGTGTTCCTGCAATGGATATCATGGAGGATAAACTAAATTATTTTTGGTGTTTACTACCCATGATATCTCCTGAAGCACTTTGTGGAGATGAAGCAAAAGTTTGTGAAGGAAAATGGTGATTTCTTAGAGAACTAAGAGATTAAAACAATCTGAACCTACAAAGAACAATACCTCTTTGAGCTTTAAGGGTAGCAACCTACAAATATGAAATAGTTTCAGGGCAGTATTTTTCTATTATTGATTTTTTCCCAGGACTTTTCAGAACTGTCATTGCCTGTTCACATGGTTGTCAGGAAAAGAATACTTTGGTGCCATGTTCCCAATAGTTAGAGAACTACTGTTAGGTTTTACAAGTTCTTTGACTTTCTGATTACTTGGGGTGATTCAGTATTATAATTTGATATTGATATGATCCAAGTAATTTCAAGGGCTTCTAGCTTCTTCTTTAGAATAAGGGACAATGTTTGTTTTGCAAATGAACCAGAGAATGGTTTGACGATTGATTTTCTTTCTATTTATGGGTGGATCAGGGGATAGCTAGCTGAGTGTATTTGGAGAATTAAGGTGGCATCGCACATTCTTCCCTTGGAGCACAGATTTTAGTTTTAGAAGGCTACAATATTCTGTGTATGTACTAGAGTATTTGAGCAATACTTAAAGACCTATAATACATAAAAAGTCAGACTAACTAATACATTGATTCCATTTCTCTCTATTTTCTGTGAATGCTGTGAAGAATTTATGTCAGAATTCAATGTGCTGGGTTGTTTTTAAATTCCAGGAATTTGATTTTATTGTTAAATTGTTTGGGTTTTTTTGGTTTGTTGTGTTTTTTGGTTGGGAGAAGTGTGCAAATTAGGTATTTCAAACTGTAATTTCTGTAATTTCACCACATACGTATGTGCAGATATTTCTGCTCTAATTCTGGGAAAAGGTATCTATTTTTACATTTTCAATCTTAAGAGAATTATACAATAGTCTTACCGGAATTATACAATCTTGGTTTTGTAAGTATATTTTTGTCAACAGGGAACATAACGATCTGCCACGAGATGGAGTATTCACTCTGGATTTCATATATCCTCATACACCCTTCAGTAACTGGAGACACAGCGTATGTCTGAAATGCTAGAGTGAAAGCAACAGGACACAATTTAAATTATTTACTTCTATGCTCAACTAGTCAGGCAACATGGGAGACTAGGAACTGAAGTTAGACAGAGGTGATATTGCTTTATATTGGAATTATTTGTTTATCTGTTTTATTCAATTTGTGGTTAGTTTTAAGCAAAAATGGGTAGCTGAAAATGTCCTCATTCATTTCTTATAGATTATAATGCAGAGCAAAACACTGTCTTAGTAACAGCAATTATATAGCTGAGGCTCTACTATATTTGATGTTGTTAGCTTTGGTGACTCCATAGGCTCCATAGAAAATGTTAGCAGGAGGAGTGGCACCTTAAATGGGCTGTTCTCAGCAAAACTGTGGCAGGTTAACCCTGGCTGGATGCCAGGTACCCACCAAAGCCGTTCTTTCACTCCCTCCCTCCTCAGCTGGAGAGGGGAGAGAAAATATAACAAAGGGCTTGTGGGTCAAGATAAGGACAGGAGAGATCACTCACCAATTACCATCATGGGCAAAACAGACTCAGCTTGGGGAAAATTAACTCACTTTATTACAAATCAACCAGAGTAGGGTAATGAGAAATAAAACCAAATCTCAGAACACCTTCCCTCCACCCCTCCCTTCTTCCCGGGCACAACTTCACTCCTGGATTCTCCACCTACCCCGCAGCAGCACAGGGGGACAGGGAATGGGGTTTACAGTCAGTTCATCACACGTTATTTCTGCCGCTTCATCCTCCTCAGGGGCAGGACTCATCACACTCTTCCCCTGCTCCAGTGTGGGGTCCCTCCCATGGGAGACAGTCCTCCACGAAGTTCTCCAACATGGGTCCTTCCCACGGGCTGCAGTTTTTCATGAACTGCTCCAGTGTGGGTCGCCCATGGAGTCACAAGTCCTGCCAGAAAACCTACTCCAGCGTGGGCTCCTCTCCCCACAGATCTGCAGGTCCTGCCAGGAGCCTGCTCCAGCGTGGGCTTCCCACGGGGTCACAGCCTCCTTTGGGCACCCACCTGCTCCAGCGTGGGGTGCCCCCCAGGGTGCAGGTGGATATCTGCTCCACCGTGGACCTCCCTGGGCTGCAGGGGTACAGCCTGCCTCACCGTGGTCTTCACCACGGGCTGCAGGGGAATCTCTGCTCCGGCGCCTGGAGCACCTCTTCCCCCTCCTTCTTCACTGACCTTGGGGTCTGCAGGGTTGTTTCTCTTACATGTTCTCACTTTGGCTGCCATTTCTATCTGTCCCGCAACTTTTTTGCTTCTTAAAAATGTTATCACAGAGGCGCTACCACTATTGCTGATCAGCTTGGCCTTGGCTGGTGGCGGGTCTGTCTTAGAGCCGGCTGGCACTGGCTCTGTTGGACACAGGGGAAGCGTCCAGCAGCTTCTTACTGAAGCCACCCCTGTAACCCCCCCACTACCAAAACCTTGCCACACAAAGCCAATACAAAAACCCTGACAGATTCCTCACTTTCGTAGATCTATACATTGTACTGTCACTGCAGAGGATGGCTTTTGGTCTGTTCCTCATTTGCAAAATAAATGTGCTGGCTTTGCAAAGCATCTTCGTGAGGTCTGACATTGCCTGGCTGTCTCGCTGGAGGTATGTGCCAGTCTGCTGAGCTGCATCCTGCAGCACTGGCCTGGCTCCCCACCACTGTTCACGGTAAAGAGAAACCATAATACTCAGGATGCACTAAGACAGACTTCATCTGTTACAAGATATACTTCAACTAGGAATGGGAGCAGACATGGAGAAGAGACCATGGCAACATACAGAGCTGTCTGGGGTTCCACAGGCTACAGCTGCAGCTCCCTACATCTGCAGATTTTGGCTCTTTGTGGCTTTTCTCTTCTGCTTTGCTACTCCCAGCCTCTGAGGGAAAAAGAGTAGGTCAGAAGCCACACAACAGAAACTAACACAAATTTATGATTTTCTCTTCAGCCAGTCATTTCTATATGAGAAGAAAGTGCACAGGCCACGAAGAATACATGGTATGATTGATACTGATTTGCAAGCATTTAGCTAGTAACTCAGTCCATTTAAATGTGTGTCCTGACATAAAATTACCTGCTTTTTTCTAAATGGACTACAAGGAATATACTGCCAAAAGTTCAGGACGTCCCTTTCTCACCAGAAATAGTGTGCTATAGTTTTGCAGTGCAATGGTTGGAGGCTCTGCTGTTCACTGTGTGTTAGTCTTGATGGGAATATGGCCTTTCTATAAAAGACCTGTTGCTTGTCCCCGTTCCCCTCCACCACCATTGACTGAATAATAATAAGAGTCTTGCTAGGATTCACTCATGTTCACAAGGCTTTTTCTGCCACAAATAGTGGAAACTCTTCCTAGGTGAAGTTCAGCCCTGTAGGTTTGGTCTGGTGAGATTTGTATAATCCTTCTCCAAGGGCAAATGAAAAGTCTTTTTTCTAAGAGTGCATTGACTGAAGTGGATTAAGTAATGGTAAAGGGATCACAGCGAAAAAATCTCCCTGGTATGGCATTCTAGTAGCCCCATTCGGATCAGCTCTTTGTTATGCAAATGGAGTTTTCATTCACTTGTGTTATTTTACATGGATTTACAACTTCTGTTTCCATTACACATACAGGATATTTTATTTTGTTTTGTTTTGTCTTGGGGTTTTTTTTTTGTGTGTGTTTTAGTATGTATTCGCCTTTGCTGCCACTCTTTTTGTTGTTGTTGTTGACAAATAACTGTACTCAAGGCTGCAGTAGTTTGGACTCTTTGATGATTTATATATTTCAGAATCTTTCATGATTTTTGACATGGAAGACATAGAAATTCTGTACATTAATCATCCAGCTTTGTTGGATGTGTTCTCTGTAACAATTCATAAATATTTCAGGTTTGTGGTCCAAATACTTGAGATGTCTCACAGGTTATAATACCTGCCATTTTATAAAATTCAGTTGTGATTTCTATGATGTAGGCTGTCCATAAGAAATAAACAGTTCAACATTACCATGTAAGGATGGAAGCAGCTCCTGTGGTTGTTTTATTTTCTTATTCGTTTCAGCAGCAGAGATCCAAATCTTTTAAAGTATTAGAAGGGCTGTTAGTTTAACACTGTATTACTTAGAGCTTTCCACTCCATGTAATTTCAATTTTTAAAGTGCTGAGTGAGACTTAGTGCAATAATTAAAAAGACATCATTTGTAATTATGAAGAAGTTGATAAAACTAGCACAAGAACATTAGCTTCATAACACTTGTCTGTTCCTTTCATACTTTTTTTTTTCTGTGTCATCACATCTTGGTGTTTTCCACGCTCCAGTGTTTTCTAGAATCTAAAGAGGAACAAGTCAGATAATTCCACCTCTGCAGCATAGATATGTTGTTTTTCCATCACTCTTTTCCCTCTTTGGATAATAGCTTGCTGCAGAAGTTAGCAGTTTGCTTTGGCTGGGGTTGTGCTTCACTTAATTTTTACCTTTATTTTTCATCTTGACAGTCACAACCTGAGCCCTGAACCCCCCCCGCCTTTTTTTTTTTTTTCCTGATGTCTAGAAGAAACCATGGAAGCTGATAGAAAATGGTTTTGACTGTGTTACAGTATTAGATGGAGTTAGGATTTGATGCCTTCAGTTGCACCAGTACCTTTTCAAGGAACTGGACACAATTTGGATGGCTCTCAAAGATTTAGGGCACCTGGGACTCCTGTTAGTTTCAAAGCTCTAGCCACTTATCACTTTTTAGTAACTGTTTGATGATTGTGCTTTTGAAAGCTGTATTCAGGCTGTCACATAAATCAGATAGACTCTGGTTTTGTCTTCTTTTGTTGTCCTAGGGGAAAGGTTTCTTACAAATGGCCTGTGGTACTTACAAAGTGGTAGGAAGCAAAATTTCACATCTTTTTTTGTCCTGCAAATTGCTAGTTTAATTTGAGATATAGCACCAGTAGGAAAAATGAACATGTAATAGAGCACTGTAATTGCTGCAGAAGAAGCTCTGCATCCTTTTGTTCCCCAAGTGGCATATATGATTTCTTTCTGCTGTGTGTGTGATTGCTTCTGATACCTGGAGGAAGGATGATATTGATAAAAATATATCAAAATATTTATTTTTAAAGAATTTTCAACTATAATATATAAAATGTATGTATATAATAGTCCCAAATTATATATGAGATACTATATTATTATGTTACATACTATATTCTATATGATGTATATTGTAATATATCATATAGAGATACATATATATAATTGTTTGGAGTAAATTGCTGGACAACTGTCAACATTAAAGAATAGTGAATGTCCTGTGACTGGGAAAAGTAAGGATAGACCCCAATCTGCTTTACAGCTGTGTGTCAAACCTTATTTCCTTGAGAATTAAGGCTTTCTGGCCTATGATCTGTCAGTTATGGCTGAGTGCTGTCCCTCAGACAACACAAGTTTATTCTTAGTCATGGTGTCTAAGGTAAACACGCCATTCTGCTGACATATATGTACAAAATAAACATATCTGTTTCATCAGTGTAATCACAAATTTGGCCAGCAGATCTGCCTTCCACCCCTGCCAATTTGAGAATTCTCCTGTCCTGACAAGTGGTCTTTCCCTGGGTGAGTCCTGGAAGAATGGACATTTAGAGCTGGTGGGATGGGGGAACTCAGTAACAAATTGTTTCATAGAAGACCCCTACAAAGTGGATTTCCCACATCTCATGTACCAAATCCATTTCTGATTCAGATTTATGTTGGAAGACAAGATAGTTGCCTGAATTTTAAGAGTGAGTACTGACAGAGGTTGCACACATCAACGGTAGCTGCAACCTCTCTACTAAATTACGCATATCTTCTGATCTAGATCAAGACAACCCCAGCACTTGGCTAGCAAATAAAACATTTAAGAGATTAGAAGAAAAATTATTTTTAATATCTTTAATTGGAACTATGGTGACTGCAGGTATATGACTTAAGCACTAATTTGGCTACCAGTTCTGGAAATATCCTAAAATTTAAAACCCTGATTTAGAAGAACGTGTGTTTTATGAAAAGAGCAAGATAAGTGTGTATTTGAAGGGAGGAATGTATTTTCTTCCTTCATAAAACCTGTATGTCTGTTAGTAGGACTAAAAGGTATAGTTTTAGGTGGGAACTGAATGTGGAATTTCTGTTTTCCTCTAAGTGTGTTTTGAGAACTGAAAACTTCAATGGCATTCAGTGTATTTTATAAAAATAAAATTGATTTAAGTGAATACATTAATAGTGTGTAAATGTAGAAACTGACTCTTTTTTTAAAAAAAACAATCCATTATTATGCAGTAATGATAATAGGATCATTTAACTATTATATTAATTTTTAGTATATACTTAATGGACTTCTTTTAAATTTGTAAATGAACACTCATTAATGTGCTGTACAGATTGGTGAACTCCAAAAGCTTTAAGCTTTTGATGAAGAGCTACAGAGTTTGATTCTGCTCTGAAGCTTTAACTAGCAAAAGCAAATTTAATAAAAAGAAGCTTGACTATATGACTTGCAAGAGGAACAAAAGTATTTGGAAATATGATCTTCCCATCTAGAACTAGTGAGAATTATGTCTTCGTCAACACCTGCTCTGCTCGCAGCCCACAGGGGAAAGAATGATTCTAAAATGCACATGTAAGGCTGCACTGCCCACTGATACATGGTGCACATGATGTGCCAGAAATCTTCTATAGTTTCTGTTGAAAAATCCATATAGTAACTGCCAGGCTATAAAGCAAAGCAATTGGACTGATCATGTAAGCTGTAAGGAGCATGTAGTTAGAAATAGGCACAGTTGCTTCTGTCTGTAAATACAGCTACAAAAAATCAGGCAAAACATTCAGCTACAGTAAATTGGCTTGTTACAGTCAAAATTTTGGGCACAGAACCATTTAACACCAGATGTAGTTGGAGCCCACTAAGTCGAGACACTATTGTCATTTCTGCAGTGGAAAGGGATTTTCAAGCAAAGAATTAGAAACAATGCACTAAGTCAAGTGGAAATTTTTATTATAGCTCTTCATGCTTCCGAATGCTGATATCTTCTTATTCAAAGGATTACTATTCCCAAATCTTTTTGTGTCAGGGTGATAGAGGGCTACTTGATTGGTTGCTTAGAGGCTAATCTTGGGAACTGTAAATAAAGGCTTGTTAAAAACAGAACAAATCTATCTTAGAGCCTATGAAAAACAACCTAGGAAAATGCTCGTTCTCATTTCAGTTTCTCTGTTTTGTACATTGCTTTTTTTATTTATCAACCTGTCTCAAAGTTTTTACTGAGATAAACAACATACATCTATCAAAAAGTGATCAGGAACATTTTCCTTTTTATTCTGTCAGTTCTTCTATGCATATGGAAAAAAAAAAACCAAAAACCTGTACTCCACAATCTATGCTGCTCTGCTGATAAATTTGCTGGAAGTTCTGTAGCTTACTTTTTAATTTTTTCTGCCTGTAGAACCATGATGACATCTCTTTTTCATACACTATATCCCTGACAGTCCTGACAGTTGTTAAAAACTTCAGAATTTTGCAGCCTTCAAGGACAAGTACTGAACTTTGGTGAAAAACTGTGGTTTCATGTGTCTGTGTGGTATTTACTTCAATACACTGATAAGTACTTAATGCTATTTGCTCTAAACACTTAAAAAAAAATGTTTTATAAAAAAACAACCTATCAAACAAAATAAAAACCCAGACAAAAGTTTCTTCAAACAAACATCTTCAAAACAAGTTGATCATTTGTATTCTGGAAAGAAGATGGTTGGTGTGTTCATAGAACTGGAAGTCCTACTAAGAAGCACTATAGTGGAGAAACACCAGCTTGAAGGTAAACACACTTGCATGCTTGTTTAATTTAGCATGGCTGCATGCTACAAAAAATGAAAGTGTAATAATCACCTGCAACTGCTTTACTTTCATTTTGTGTTCACTTGTCATGCAAACACAAATCTGTTCATGGAAGTGCTGCTACCAGTAGAGGTGAGCAGATGTAGTTTCATTTGTACAGCCTTTACTAGTGGGATGGATGTCGAAAATCAGCACAGAGAAATTTGTGCTATTCGCAACTAGAATATTTTTCTTTTTGGCTAAAAGCTCTTCAAACATGAAATAGAACAATGGAAATACAGCAAGATGGGATGCCCCACAGAAACCTGTAGTGTTCCTTCTCAAAGCAAGAGTCAACCCTGGGATTTTCTGTCACCATACAGTTACATCTGCAGACACCTTCTCTCCGTTATCCCTTTGGTAACCAGATCAAACTGGATAAAGCATGGTCTTCAGAGGAGCAGCATTTTTAATTTTCTTTGTTGCCTCTCTCTGGTAAGTCTTCATTTTCCCAGTATTGTATTTGCTACTTTTTAGCTCTGCTTTGTTTTGTTTCTTATCATGCCATTTATACTTTTTTTTTAAACAGCCTGGGATGATAAATGAGCTATTATTCTTTATAATTTTTATCTTTGGTCCTTGGTTTCTGACTACCTTGCCTTTAGTTTCATTATTTGGTGAGTAGTTAAAATTTGTCTGAATCCCCACCCCCACCCCTCACCTTTATTAGGCAGATACAAAATATACAAATTGCTTTCCCATGGCAATTTTGCTTGACACAGCATATTTTGCTGTGTCAGGCATATCTGCACTAAGGAGATGTTACATTGGAAGTGTATTCAGTTTGAGCATTTTGGCTTTCAAGAGTGATTTGAAGATCCTTTTCTTCCAATATCAACTTAACTGAGTTTGAACCTCTGTTACTCCAAGAGAAATTAACTCAAAATTTCCAACTTTTTCTGATCATTGGTATGAAGACGTAAACCAGCTGAGGTTTGCTCTGAGCTAGGCTCAGCATAACTTATTGGTAATTAATGAAGTTATATCTGCAAAAAATATCCACCTGACAGCTGCAGAGTGGAAAATCAGTGCACTGTCTACAAAAGATATCTATTAAGATGTTTCTAGAATTGGATATTTTGGTAACTGTTGCAAAATGAAAGTTTCTTTGAACAACAAGGTAACCTAGCAAAGGACATTAAAATTGTCTAGGTGTGCAGCTTGATACGATAGAAGGGTAATTGGACTCACTAGTACTTGAATAAAGAACCACAATAGACTTCATTCAGAAAGATCATAACTACTATACAAATCTCAGTGTATTCATTTTTTGTTATGATATACTGATCAAAGTACAGATGACTACTACTGAAATCACCTCCATTAATGAACCTGTGCTTATAGGGGAACTAGAGAAATCTTTCAAAGTATTAATGAAGAAAGACTTGATACAATCTTAATATGGTGTGACAATCATGCCCATAGCAAAAATACTCCTGCGAGTCTGAACTCTTCCTGTGGAAGAAACTTTAATTTGTGCTTTCCATAGTATTAATATAAGATGTTCTGAGACCTTCACAGTAAACTATGTAGAGAAGGTGTCAAATGTAGCCTGAAAAGCTTCCTTGAATTTTCCCTGTTTCATTCTCAATTTGTTTAACTTTCAGCTTGAGGTGGCTACCTTAGTCCTGGGCAAAATATGAATTAATCCCACTCCCTAATTGTTCCTGCTAAATGTTTTTCCCTTTGGGGAAAATCATACCCCTACTAATATGACACCTCAAAGTCGACTAGATGAACTAATATTCCAACTTTGCCTTGCCTTTTTTCTTATCTTTTCTACCCATTTTTTTTTGCCTTACTTGGCTTTTCTATGCCTTCTCTTTTATCTCACTCTATTTGCATTGCTTTTAAAAAAATTTTTTAATTGCTATTATTTTGTCTATTTCTTTCTCTTCTGTTGTCTTTGTCCTGGCTGTTCTTGCCAAATGCATTCATAATTTCCTTCTCTGTCTTTTATGGACACATAGCTATGGCCCAATTCTGACTTCCATATGAAACTGCCACTTTGTCATTTCACAATGCAGAGCACATACCTCCATCTCTCAACTAAGGATGATGACTCTCATCATAAGTTGTGTGGTTCAATCATTAATGTTTAAAAGACATACAGACTGCTCTTCTGGACTGTTAAATAATATTACTGAGCTTGCAGTTTCAATTTTACTGTACCATTTTGTTCAGCATTGCTAGCTAATTTACTTTCCCACTTTGGTCTGGGTAACTATTTTGGCAGACAGTCTCGCCTGTCCAATTTTGAATGCCTTTTTTGACATAGAAAGTAATGGAGTCACTGAACTGCAGATATTTGCATTCAGTGGCTCTTTGGCAGCAATTTAGCTGGGTTATTCCTTGTCTTGTGTATAAGGTTAGCGCTATAGAAGGGACTTGCTGGCACCCAAATAGGAGCTGGTCTCAGGAGCATTTCCACTTTAACATTGTTAGGTGTCATCCAAAGAAACAGGTCCAGTAGGACTGCAAAATGTCTATTGAGTTGAGGGGACTCCAACAAATGAGTGCAAAATAGGAAACAGTAAGTTTCATTTTGTACAGGTTGCGCCAGATCACAGAGATCACACAGCACTACATGGCAGAAGGATGAAGGAATGCTGAGAGATTACACTTTGTAAGGAAAAATAATCTGGTACTTCTCATTAGCAAGTAACTCCATGCAATTGCACCATGAAGTCTGATTGCCCTTTTTAACATTACTTTGTGTGCATTTGTGTGTATGTAAATAAAATCAGTGTGAATGTATGTTTGCGTCTCTGTGGTTATAAATCTGTTTATACGAGATTCTACTATTTTAGTCATGTCCTCAAGGGACAAAAGGCAGGTGATTCAATTTCTGACTTGTTTGGCATATCTTTTTTGATCAGCTTTCCTATCAGTACAAAAGGAATGATTTTCACAGTTAAAAACCACAGCAGGGAACTATAGTAATATGTAGAGTTTGTATTTATTATTTGTAACTCTGCCTTTCTCATAGAGAGTTTTTTGCAGGATGCTATAACTGATGGTAGCTTGCACTCTGTATTACCCTACCCTGGCCTCTTTCTAATTCAGGTCATGTTTTGCTTAACTGCATTTTCTCTCATTAATATTCTGAACTTTTAAGACTGGTAGCGGCAGGAATAAGTCACTCCACTAATACCAGTATGTTGGAATTTATAAGAGCTTTGTTCAAACTACTCATAAATGCCAATAATGACATAGAGTCTCCTTGAGTCTAGAAGTGCTTAGCTGGAGTTAATGTCTTTACTGAAATCCCCAAATCACCTGTGAAGTCTCCTTAGCAATCATATTTAAACTATTATTTACAAAAAGAAGCCTACGATGTCCTCACCATCTTAATGACCTCAAAAAGCCAAAGTCAATGCACACGTGCATGAAACACCAGACTATTTGAAACTCATTATTGTGAACAACTCAAACATAATGTGAGCCTCCCACCACCCAGTTGTTCCACCAGCTGTCACTTCAGTAACTTTTAGTAAATGTGCTTCAAAGTTTTGATTTTTTTTCTTTTTTCTTTTATCAATATGTTAATTTCACTGAATAAATTTACTCATATACCTGCAGATAAAATACTTCCATTAATTAACTGATGACATAGACCCAAAATGAGGTTTTACTGTACCAGAATGTCCCTGAGTATCAAGTTTTTGAATAAAGGGGCATCCATCCAAATGTCTCTTTGAAGCTAGTTTAGCAAAACAAGTTTCTGTTAGGAATTTGACTAAAGACATGTCCTTCTCTCAGGCTAGTTTATTTATCTCTAATAATCATGATAAAGTAGATACATATATTTAACCCAAAAGCTCCCCTACATACATTATAAAGCTACATACAGACAAGAGCTCTTTCATACATGCACTGGAAGAGCAGTGAAACCACCTTATGAATATAATTGATATGAAACTGTATTTCAGTTCAGTTGTTCTCTCAAGGTAGTAGGAACACCTGACTCTAAAAGCAGGCCTGAAAGTCCTGAGCCTGATACAGACTGCTGTCCTGGAGACAAGTCACCTGGCACATGACTTTCTGGCTGTCATAGTCTTTGATGCTCTTATTACACAGCAGTAGCTTGAAGTCTTTCTAATAATCCTAATGTATGTATAATTTTTAATGGGCTGTGGTGGTATAGGCTATTTTGCTTTCTGGATTAGTGCAGAAACTTTGCAGTGGAGTTGCTTAAGACAGAATTTGGGAATTAACTGCTGAGATGCAAAGAAGAAAGTAGAATATTGTTTGTGAGAAATTAAGTTAACGTAGTCACAGATCTTAATCCAGTGGGCATTTTTATTGCATTTGTTTTAAAGTTTTGTATTGACCTTCCTTGCTGTATTGGCCTGCAACAGTGCCTCTTTATTTGTGTGTGGGACTGGTTCTGTTTTCAGTGTTACCTTGTTTGATATTAATTCAATGTAACAGAAAACTTCTTATCTCCAGAAGGAATTCTTTTTCAGTAAGAAAAATAATTATTTCTGAGAACTGGAAAGAAAAAGGAAATTAGATGATAAAAAGAGGCAAGAAAATAAAAATCACTATGAAAGTGATGAGTAGAAATTGCTTGGCTCTTAATCAGTTATGAATTAGTACTTTTCTCAAAGTCCACAGAGCTGTGCTAATTATACAACCACAAATTAAGCAGAACAGCAGGCCAAAATTAAATAGCTATTTAATGAAAACATAAATTATTTGGTAGCATCTTGTTCCAAAGACAGATTTTATTTCAAAAGGAAGAGGAGTTTGTTTATTTGAAACTGTTGTATTGCAAAGAAAAAGCAGTATTTTTTGTATGGGTGACAGGCCACATTCTCTTTTCTTAATTCAATTATTTATTCATTTTTTCTTTCTTTCTTTCTTTTTCTTTATTAAATCAGTGTATAAGTTATGTTTCCCCCCTGAAAAAAACACCAGTTAGCTCATTGTTATGGAAACACAAAAAAGGATGTGTTTGTCTTAACTAATGGAATAATTTAAAAATCAATTTAATTAAAGCAAACCAAAAGGATGATTTCATATTAATTAAAGGAATAGACATACAAGTTAGCCTGACATGCATCAACTCAACCGTGATAATTGCTCATTCATGCACTATTCAAACATGACAAGTCACAAGTTAAATCTACTTAATTCACAGTTAAACAAGATTAAAGTAAGTGGCATTGCTTCCTTTTGCTATAGGTTTAGAGTGGACAGATTGCCACAGCCTAGTTTTTGACTAGTGACTTGTTAAACAATGTCAACTTGACGAGGAGTCTGAGTTTTTGGTAGTTTGAGACATAGTTTAAAGTAAACTTAAATACTCTTTGTGTACACTTGAAACTAAAATATATTCCTTAATAGCATTTGATCTGCTTTAACTTAATGGGTGCTTAAATTGAATTAAAATTAAAGCTTTGTAAGAAGAGCTAGTTTGGCCATGCAGAACAAGGGTAAGCTCAGTCCTCTGGTATGTGGAATGCTCCCGGTTCTAGTGGCACATAATTTGAGGGGGAAATGCTGCACATACTTCAAGCTTCAGAAGAGAGGACTGGACCCCCGTGAGCTTAATGGAGCCTAAAATTGATTTAGCAAACCAGTTCTTTAACTGGAGCCTCAATAGTGCAATTGAAAAACACCATTTGATTATCAAAACAGGAATTGCAAATTACCAAGGAAGACCGTAGGTCTTCCATTAACAATTATTTTCTTTGTTTACATGCAGATGTATTCTAAGTGTTCTGAGTGTCCCTGTAAGGACTGGTTTAATATAGATTTTGAATACTTTTTAATATATAGTCATATATTGGAAAAAATAAAATACTTGCAACTTTTCCTTTTTTAGCAGCTACAACACATGTCAGTGTTGCAGGAAATGAGCATCACCTAGTTCCATGAAATGAAGAGGGGTTTTCCTTTCAAAAGACCTGGAGTGATAAATACATTTTGCTAGTTGCGATAACAATAAACTTCGAGTCATGAAAGTGAGGCTGGCTAATACAGGAAGTTAACCACCACCCATTTAAGCAGAGGCAGGCATTTCCTAGGTAAAGCACAATACGATACAAATTTTTAAAATCTTCCAACTCTTTATGAATGAGTGACCATAGCTGATCATAACTTTAAAATGTTGCATTGGGTTTATGTGCCAAGGTTTTGGTAGCTGCAGGGGTGGCTTCTGTGAGAAGACACCAGAAGCTTCCCCCATGTCAGACAGAGCCAGTTCCAGTTGGCTCCAAGATGGACCTACCACTGGCCAAAACTGAGCCCATTGACGACGTGGATAGCATCTCTGTGATAACATATTTAAGAAAGGGTAAAAAGCACTGTGCAACAGCAGCTGGGGAAGAGGAGTGAAAAAATGAGAGAAACAGCCCTGCAGACCCCCAGGTCAGTGAAGAAGGAGGGGAGGAGGTGCTTCAGGCGCCGGAGCAGAGATTCCCCTGCGGCCCGTGGGGAAGACCATGGTGAGGCAGGCTGTCCCCCTGCAGCCCATGAAGGACCACAGTGGAGCAGATATCCACCTGCAGTCCGGGGAGGACCCCACACCAGAGCAAGTGGATGTGCCCTGAAGGAATCTGTGACCCTGTGGAGAGCCCACGCTAAGCTAGGATCCTGGCAGGAACTGTGGCCTCGTGGAGAGGAGCCCATGCAGGAGCAGGTTTTCTGGCAGGACTTGTGACCCATGGGGGACCCATACTGGAGCAGTCTGTTCCTGAGGGACTGTACCCTATGGAAAGGACCCATGCCGGAGCAGTTCTTGAAGAACTGCAGCCTGTGGGAAGGGCCCATGTTGAAAAAGTTCATGAAGGACTGTATTCCATGGAAGGGACCCCACGCTGGAGCAAGGGAAGATTGTGAGAAGGAAGGAGTGGCAGAGACAACAACTCCCATTCCCCATTCCCCTGCATCACTTCAGGGGAGGAAGTAGAAGAGTTGGGAGTGAAGTTGAGCCTGGGAAGAAGGCAGGGGAGTGGAGGAAGGTGTTTTTAGGTTTGTTCTTATTTCTCATTATGCTACTCTAATTAACTGGCAATACATTAAATTAATTTCCCTAAGTTGAGTCTCTTTTGCCCATGACAGTAATTAGTTGAGTGATCTCCCTGGCCTTATATTGACACATGAGCTTTTTGTTGTATTTTTCACCTCCGGTGCTGTTCAGAAGGAGGAGTGGTAGAGTGGCTTGGTGGGTACCTGGTGGCTAGCCAAGGTCAAACCACTACAAATATAACTGTAAGTTTGCTATCCACAAAAGAATTCAAATCCAGTTGTAACAGGATAAATGTTCACACCAACCTTTATTAAAAAGGGTCTCTAGTGGGCTTTAAGTGAATTTGTTGTGCCATCTCAAAATTTACTAAGGTCTCATCATTGGACTAATGCTGAACTGCAAGAACTATAACTAGAAGGAGTTTGCACATTCAGTAAGGGAGGTATTCTGAATGGTCATGCCCAGGGTGATGGTTCATATGTGCCTATTTGCCTCACTGCATACTCTAAAGACACAGACATGCCTAAGAAGGTATGTCTAAACCCAGTTAATTTACCTCATTCTCACTTTCACTGACTGACTCAATTTTTCATTATGTTTAATCAAATCAACAAGAACTAGGTAATTTCTTTTGTAATTAATATAACCTTTTTTTAATATTGATGAGCTTTCTATTTGGACAATTCAATCACTGATGCCTAAAAGAAACCTGCAATGACTGCAGAAAAGAACAATTTTTCCCCCATAGATGTACTTTTGCATAATTGTCTTTTAACAGTATTCATAGTTTTCTCTGACAGGGTACAGGAATGTATCTGTAACAGTAGTCTAACTGATGTGTAAGACCTATATTGCACTGTTTATCTCCTCAAAACAGTAGACAAGTAGAAATATATTTTCATTATTACCTTTTTTGTCTTCCTCTGGGCTGATGTAACTAGGCTGTAACTGACCTGGGAAATGCCTTGCAACATTTACAACTTCCGTTATGCAAAATTTTAGACTAAATAATCCTGATGGTCTATTTTGTACGTAAAACCTATGAAATAATAAATATCCTTGCCTGCACCTGGCCAAGTAACGTTGTAGTATAACCTCATACATTCTTTTCAGCAACCTTGATGGTCTTTTTTTCTTTTAAATTGTGTTCTTGTATGTCATCCAACTACTGCTTCATACATAGTCACTATAATTATTTATGTGCTTCCACGCATATATAGAGGGGTGTGTATGCGTGTTTATTAGATAAAAAAGTAATACACTGTAAAAAATGGCAAGTGTACAGACTTTGTCCCAGCGGAAGCTAGTGCATAAGGAAATATCTGAACGTGAAGGAAACTCACTTGTGAACCAAACCAGCGCCACACAGCGGGCTGGATTATATGGGCTCCTTACATCTCTTCTAGGTGCCATTTCACAGTCCCTCCTGCTCCACTTCCCCCTTCCACACAGTAAAGGTTTTCCTTAGACAGTAAACCCCAAGTCTTTGGCCTCAGACATTGTTTCATGGACTTTCAGGCATTCATCTCTGGTCACATGAAAACAGTGAAATGTATGTGTTTAGGCCTGCAGATCTAGACTTTGAAAAGTCACTCATATTGCAGGGTCTTGTAGCTTGGAGAAAAGCAAGCAAATTTACTTCCAACAGGTTTAATAATGTGCCAGTAATATTAATGTAGTTGAATAGGTATTAATAATTAGTAGTTTCCAGGTTTTTCTTCAAAAAGAGGAATTTGTAATTGTAGTTATTGGCTCTGAACTTAGCCTTTGTGTTTACAGTTGGTCAAAACATTAGGAGATTACCCTCCCTTTGCTATGCTGTGTTCCTTCTGCTGTCACATCCAGCTTCTGTATGGAAATTGATGTCCCTGCATAATTATGCAAACTAGTGCAAGGAATTCCTTAAGCTTCAGCTTCCTTGTGGATGTTGGCCACATTTGCACTGCCTGGGGTCCCTGAACATGAGGATCAGTATCAACTAGTGCCTCCGGGGCACTGCCTGCCTCATATATCTGCTTTTTTCCCAAGGCAATATAACAGCCATTAATAATTCAGCACAGAAGAAATACCTCAGTAAAGTACTTCCCAGTGATAGGAGACAGATCCCACAACTACTGATGCAGTGCTGTATTTAGTATTCCATACTCAAAACTTCTGACTATATGGTAGTTTGTTCCATCACCATCGTGGCTGAGGATGGAGGAGTTCCCATTCTGATTCAACCTCCAGTTCTGTGACAGGTCTCGTTTATGCCATTAGCAATTTGAAACCTTCAGTTGTTCCCAGCCACGGCTTATTATTGTCCACTATACTGATACCATTACCGTGTACCAACTATATTTAGTTTCCAAACTCTCATACAGAATGGGGCAGAAACATTAATCAAAGCTCCAGAGTATTCAGCAGGTAAGTTTCCAGTCAAAGAAAAAAAATCTATCCTTTTACATCATTGTAATTGGCTCATAATTTATGTCAACGGAGAAGTAATAGGAGCACCAGGCAGCAATTTCCTTCCAGTGGTCCATGCAAAGGGAAGACACATTATTTGTTTAGCAGTCTAGTGACAGGTGCTGGTGCCTCACCATCCCTACAAAAGGCAACAAAACCAGAAAGGGATTGTGGAGAGCTATAAAACATGAGACAGTGTTTTGAGATCTTTAGTACGATTTTATGCTTTGTAATTACTGGAATCAACTATATTAGATTATTCATTCATTTTTACTCTTTTTTTTTTTAACCTGCAACATATAACATGGTCTGGATAATGAAATTTATCCTTTAATTTTGTCAAAGAACAAAGGAGGTTCACTTTGCTAAGAAAACATATTTTCAATCCTCCCTTTTTGTTTCCTTCTTCCTTCACTGTTTAGCTTTATTGCTCAGGACATCTGCTGAGGCAACTTTTAAAAGTCTTTAATTTAACTGTAAAGGGCAGTTTTGCAAGTGTAAATATATAATATTTTTTCCACATCAGCTCTCCACATTGTTCTTGCAGATAGGTGTATTATTTATAGACTATCCTTTCAAATCTGATGCTCTAGCCACTTTGTTTTAATTCTGTAGTCTTACAACTTGCTGGTAGTTTTCAGTAGTAGTAGTAGTTTCTTCAGCATCAATGTTAATTAGAGAAGGAGTCCTGGAAGGGCTTTGCAAACTATTGCTTTCTTTTAAACTGTTGCTTGTCAAAGAAATGTAACTAAAGAAACAAATTACAGTTTTTAATAGATGGAATCTGTGTGATTACTTTTAAACAAAATTCACTCTGCTTCCAAGACTAGGAATAGTTTTTTTAAAATTTTATGAAAGTTAAAAATTTACATTTTTCTAAAACAAATCAGAACTCCAGGAATCTTGAGTTCTGAATCTGAAACAAATCCTCACTCCTCCTATTAAAAATAAAAGCTTTAAGTCCCTGCTCAGACAGACAGTGATGGGAAGGAATGGATGTTTTTTTCCTTGCTCATTTTGATCAGACATTTCTTTCTGTTGACTGAAGTGCCATTTCCAATGAAAAGTTGGGGTGCCAAGTGATCAAATTTTTACAATGGAAAAATGTTCTCATCATAAATTGCTCTTTAGACATTATTCTTGGTTGTCACTGGGATTGAGGCACAGATTGTCTGCCCTTTTCTACTCTCAGCCTCAGTGACAGGAAGGGAAAAGTCTCCAGCTGTAATACACTTGCTTGTGCCACCTGTGAGAGCAGCAGAGTTTCTGTGACAACCAGCACTTATATGGCCTTGGTGAAAGATCTGAGCCTGGAGGTGAGGCGCACAGGTGACACGGTCAACTGTGAGGCGAACCTTAGTCTTCTTCCCCATGTACCTGTTCCAATGACTGGGCAATTAGTTAGAGAGGTAGAGTAATTTTCCTGACTTCATCCCTGGTTCCCTCTTTGTCATTCTTCACCATGCCACAGTTATAATGAAATAGGAGCTTCAGCCTTCAGGGTGTAATAGTATTGATTCAGCTTTTTGGACTTGAGAGAGAGGGTCACTTCTCTACTTCACGCACAGCAAAATTTTCTGAAGATGTGTGTATGTATGGATTTGTTCTAGCGTGATATCAGTAATGCAGGAACAACAGTATTTGAGTTCTGCATTGCTTTTGCATTCCTTAGGCTTTGTCAATAGATCAGCATTTCGTTGGCTGACCTTTTTGTTTCTCTCTTGTTTAGCTTTATTAACCTTTGAGGAATGAGGTGGATGGGACAGCAGGCAATCAAAACACAGAAAACCTGAGAAGGTCACTGTAATGTGGTGTGCTGCTGGACTTCACATAATAAAAGGGTATGCATTTCTTTCCTTGCTGTCACACTCCTCTATTCAGTATTTCTTCAGGGAGGAAGCACAACACATTAGTTAAGTCTATGCTGGTCCGTCAGGAACACTGCCCATCTCCTGAGCACATAGGACCTTCCCTGTGAGCTGACCATATCACTTGACATCCAAGTGCTCATCAGCTCTCTTCCCCATATCTTTGTACCAGTGGGAGGGTATTTTTGGCACACAAGCCAGAAAGGAACCATAGTTTGCTCTGACAGACCCTCCACTCTGGACAATGTTGGGAACCAGAGCTGCACAGTATTGCACATAGCAGTGAAAACCTATCTAGTAACTGGTTTTTTTGGGGGTTTTTTTTGGTGGTTTTTTTTGTTTGTTTGGTTGGGTTTTTTTTGTTTGGTTTTTTTTTTTGTTTTGTTTTGTTTTGTTTTTTTGTTTTGTTTTTTTTTGTTACAGATTGAGGAATTATCAATTTATAGTTTGCAGCACATCCTAAAGGGATCTTATGGAGATTAGGACCCTTTGCAAAACTGGACAAGTCTCCTTGTCTCCAGTGGTCTGAGAAGATTCCTGTTGGTAGGTTTTTATCATTTGGACCATTCTGGGGGTTCAATTTAGTTACATTTGGGTCAGATTACGTCCTTAACTCTGTGATTTCAATGTGGGAAATCTGCCAAAGCATAGCAAAATCAGGAGGCACTTTTTGACGAAATGTTTTAAAAAAATTATGGCGAGAAGGATGAGTTTGTGAGCAATGCAGGCAAAAGGAAAATCATGAGAAAAATAACAAAAAAAGAATGGGTGAGAGGAGAATAGTGATTTAAGAGGGTTTTTTTGGTTCTTGTGCTGCTCCTTTAGTAGCACTGCTCATCTCTTGAGGGGTGTGTTCTGGATAACACTGGGGCACATAGCTGGTATAATCAAAGTTCTCACACCAAAGTCAGGCAAGTTGGGTGAATCAGAAATAAATGGGCATGACATGGGGAAGGTGCAGAAGTTGCTATGTTGAGACTATGCATATATGGATGATTTTACCACTTGTTGACAGAATTTTAAGATTGAACGCTCTAAATCAAAACCAAACCCAATCAACCAACCCCACAAATGTATTCATCACTGATGTTTATTACAACAGATCTGCTTTTCTAGAAGAGGAGAGAATGGTTTTAAAAATGTAGCACTTGTGAAAAATGTCAGCTTGACAGTTAGAAATGGAGCTTGTCCAAGGGAAGGTTGTACCACTTTAAATTAGTTAGACTGGAGCAATCAGTTCCCTCCTGTGGATACTCTTAACTTCTTTTTCAAAGATCTTGCTTCTTAGAATTAAAAGTAAAAAGCCTGTCAACAAAACTTTTTGTGCGAATTTAACTGTTTTAGTGTGAAATAAGACCTTTAATTATACCAGCACAACTTTCTTGCTAGGGCAGGGGCAGACACTTTGCAAGTGCTGGTAGAAGACACTGGTGTCCTCTTTATTCCCTGGACTATGCTAGGGGTTACCACCCCATAGCTCACCTAATAGAAGGGACCATATGGACAGTTTCCCCCATAGACCAGGCAAAGGCAGGTTTAAGCAGACTGGAGTTATTGGGGGGAAGCTGCACTTGCACTCCCCTCCACAGACAGAGAGATGAAGGCAGCAACACCCACCCAGCTGTCGGTGACAAACAGCTGAGAATAGTAGTGTCTTCATTGCACATCTAGATCTGGAAAGGATATCCATCCTGGCCTTAGGCAACAAATAAATGAGTGTAAAAAAAGCCCTGAAATCCTGTGCTTACCCAAATTATATGGCTATGTTGTTAGAAATTTGCAGCAGCTTGCATTAATGGATAGTCAATAAGTTATCACATTTAACTCACACAATTGAACCATCTAACATTGTCCATTCATGCTTGTTCCTGGGCAAGTTTTGTGAGCACCTACACAATACCTAATTTTAAGTACATGTAGGGCAGATGCAGTCCAGTGTCATTTAAGAAGTCTAGAAGCTAATTTATCATACCCTAATATGAGTGATAAAGTGAACAATGATTAAGACTGCATTTTGCAGAACTGCTTTAATAATGAAAAGCAGGAAAATTCCACTTCATTACTGATAACCTTTTTGTTTCAGAAAAAAAAAGAAAAAAAAAAAAAAAAAAGAGTTGTGTTCATTTAAAACAGACACCTAGAAATCCTAAGGATTTCTTATTGCCATGTGTAGATCCTTACCTATGACAGGGTAGTCGCAGTCTTGGATGACAGCCAACATCTTCCTGAACTTTTAAAATGTAGCACAAGATAAACAAAGCGCAATTCCACATGCAGGGAATAATGATTTTTTAAATTTTTTTTTTTTTTTTTTGGTAATAAAGATGAAAAAACCCTAACAAAAACAAGGGTTGATTTTTTGTGATTTTTCTATTAAAAGAGGAAACATACTCTTGCTAATGTTACTTGTACAGGGCTTGTATGAAGCTTGCAGTTTTAAAAACATAACACTGTGTGGATACAGGAAGCTGTATTATTTATCCAGTGAAAGGATGTATGCTAGTTTGGAAAGATAAGCTGTGATAGGGCTATTCAGCTATCTCACTTGAGCCTTTTCTCTGACATCAGTGACACTGCTTCCAAGTAAGTATAAGACAAGCAGGATTTGGTGCTCTGAAGTTGTGCTCTGACTATTATATTGTACGTTGCAGTATCTTGCATTTGCTGCTTATAGAGAATTATATAGTAAGGTAAAAGTGGACTGTAGTGGTGTCAGTCAAGAGTCTGAGAACTCAGTGGCATTACCCTCATGCTTTGAGTTAAACACATGCTTTAGGAGATCCACGATGGAAATTGTGAGAATCTCAGGGTGAAACAACAACATCCTGACTGAAAATCTTTCTTTCTTTAAAAAAAATCCCTACAAGTCTAATCAAGAAATGAAAAACTCCAAGAAATATCAAGAGCTGTTCATTTCAAAGAGGGTGACCCAAGCAAAATTAGGCATTTCTGCTCCAGTAACTATACAGTGACATAACTGTGTGGTAACAGAGCAAAGTAAATAGTGTTTTTTTCATTGCTTCATTTTCTAGTTTCTGTTTATGTGTATATGGCATGTCTGAGAAAGCTCTAAACCCTAGAAAGTAACAAAACGGCTTCCTCCAAACTGAAGGAGGAGAAGTGAGAGAGGAACCAGAAAAGCTTGTTCTATCTACGTTTAGACTTTGCTAAATGGAGAAGATTTGAGTAGTAAATATAATACTTGTGTGTCACTTGCTCTATAGTTTCTCTCTTCCATCTGGATTTATCACCTAGTGATGGTGTTCTGTGATTTCACTCAAAACACTTTTGTGCTCCCTGTATGACCATTCTGGACTTGAATAATTTACCAATTCGAATCTCTCACAATCTAAATCATGTCTGATCAGGAACTGCTGTGCCTGCAGCAGACCCAGCCAAAAGCGTCAGGGCTACAGCCATCTCTGTGACTGGCCCATGCTGCAGAGAAAATGGGGTCCAGCCTCTTAGCTCTCCTGGTAAATTTATGCCTTCAACATTTAATGACGCCCTGGTTTGTGTACTTGCACAGAGAGCATACTATCCTGAAACATAAGCGTTCTGGGAAATAATGAAACAATATCAAGAAAGGCAAAGGCCGTGTTTCTTGAGCTCAGCCAGATCTCTTAAAATACGTGGTTTGTGGGAGTCCCTCGTATCCTGTGACTTGCAGCACTTTTTCCTGTGTGCCACCAAGGAATGTGCATTCCACGTGCAAGGCAAGTTTCAAACAGCTTTGTGAAGCTGTTCAACTTATCCTGCCTTTTGAGCTGTTCCCACTGTGAAGAAAAATGTGTCTTCCTGGACTGTGGAGCAGTCCGTGCTGGCAGAAGAGTGCAAAAGCCAAAGATAATGCTGCCTTCTGTAAGACAAAGAGAGATGTGACTTTCATTTACTTGCTGATGGAGATGAAGAGGTACTCTGATCTTCAAAGCTGAAAAATGTAAGAGAAAAAGAAGGAGGTGTATAGTGCTTTTATTCAGTGCTCTTTGAGGACACCTCAGACTTCCTTACAACATCCTTTCAGACTCAATGGTACGAGGGAGACCAGAGGCAAGATGGACACAGGGAACATTAAATCAAGCAGTTGAAAAAGAAAAAAAAAAAAAAAAGCCTTTGGCATTCTTTTGGAGGAAAAAACCCCATCCAACTTGTAAAATATCTATATAATATCTACCAGTGGCTTTACTTCAATATCTGCATCTTCCTTCCTCATTTTCAAGGTGTATTTCCACTACAGAAAGTGGCCTTTCTCCAGTTCTCTGTTAGGCACAGACTTACAGCTCAGTACCTGCCTTCCAGGGTCAAACAATGTATGTGCCATCCTCAAACACAATACCTTATGTTATGTTTGTCCTTAGTCTTGTCTCTTTATTTCTCCCTGTATCTCCTTTGCTCCCATAGACACGTGAGATACTTGGTGAAATAGAGTGCAGTTGGATGTCGAGTTGTTTCATACATCCTACTACTTCTTTCCCTAAAGTGTTCCTGAGTTAAATCTATGCATCTTCTGTGCAGCATGCTCAGACCATCTCATTTCAAGACTTCTCTCTGAAAAATGACTTGGGCAAAGAACTATTCTCTGTTTTTGTTTTGTTTTGTTTTGTTTTGTTTTAAATGAAAATAATTGAAAAAACAACTTAAAAATAAATTGCTTCGAAGCTTAGAAACTCAGGTGAGTATATTCTCATTGTCCTCATTTGAATAGTTTTCTTTCTAGGGAGAGTATTACAATGATGGCACTTTTAGATTTGAAAGCTAGCACTGTGGGGGACAGAGATAGTTGGTGGCTGATCCTTTCCTATCTTGCTCAGACAGGAATACATGTTCTGTTTTCACAGTAAAACAGGCAGCAATAATAAAGACATCATATTGAGAAGTTGTTTTCCTTTTTAGAAGCTTGGGGCAAGATGCATATTCAAATAGCTGAACTGATGCCTGTCATTGCAAGGGTCTGTTCATCCCACCTAGTTGAGGCCCCTAATTAAAGGGAGCCATTTTTCTTTGACTCCTAAAAAATCACTGGGGACAATATAAGGGGATCTTAACCACCCACTGAAGGAGCCTACCTGTCCTGTAACTTCACATTGACTACCTTCCTTACAAGGATGTCTAAATTAGATTCCTCATGTTAGGTAAAGTGAATGTCCCTGATATGATTTAAAACAGATTTGGTGTGAATAAGGTAGCAAATGCTGTGAAATGAGATGATAAGAGGATGCAATACTGTGAACTATGGAGCTATTCAAAGTTACAAAACATTGTGTATTTTGCTGGGCTACCCTCATAAAAAAGTATGGGAACTGGCTTACCTTGTGCTATTTTCCTCAGAAATAAACTCTTCACCCTAAAAAACTTACAGAAAATTGTTTCAGATCTACTGATAGTGCATCACTCAATGAGGGAGATGATACAAACATGTTGAACATCTATGTACGGTTCTCTACTTTCTGGAGGTACTACAATTTTTGAAAACTGGTTGATGATAGTGCTTCCTGAATAGACAGGGCAAACATATGATTTTGTACAGCTTTCTGAAAATTTAGGGTATGGGAAAAAAAAGTGGTAGGTCTTCAGAGATACTCTTTGCTTTCAACTTTTGACGTTAATGCATATTTAATTCCCTTTAATTCCCAGGTCAGATGAATTTGTGATTTTTCTTTCATTTATAACCATAATTTTCCAGTCCATGCTTTTCAGGTGTTATTTCTTTCAGCAGAGGACTATTTTCACTGAGGCAGACAGTGGCTCACAGCATGCAGCTAAAGAGTAATATAAGAACACAGTTAGGAGCAAGGCAAGGTTGAGGAGGTAGTTCCCAAACACATTGTCCCAGCTTCCAGCAACCTACAGCTCAGTGATTAATCTAGATGTCATTACTTTGTGTTTAGTAGTCCTTGACGGATTTCTGTTCAATGAATGGGTCTAGTCACTTCTGAAGTCAAGTAAACTTTTAACATTCTCAGCATCTTGAGGCAATGAATTGCACAGTTTACCTCTTATTTATGTTAAAGAAGTATTCTATTTTTTATTCTGAATTGCCACCTGCTACTTGCATTTGTTGTCTTCTGCTTTTTGTATAATGAGAAATGATGAATTACTGTTCCTTATTTCCCTTCAGTCATGTTTTTATAAAGTTTTATCCTATTTTCCAACAGACAATTCTTTTCCAGGCTTCAGAGTCCAAATCTATTGAGTTAGCTTTTCAGTGTGAGCTATTTTATAATTCTGTTGCCCTTCTTTGCAGTTATTCTAGTTCTACTCTAGACTTTTGATGACAGAAGTGGAACACCCATTTAAGATGTACTGTGGATTTATTCTGTGGTATAGGGATATTTTTTGCTGTGTTCAATATTCCTTTCCAAAAAAGTACTAACATTATAGCTGCTTTTCTGAAAGTATCACATTTAACCTATTAAAAAACTCTAATAACTTTTCCATGAGGGATAATATCTAGTTCAGAATGCATCAGTGTGTATGCATCCTGTCAGTGTTGTTTTTCCTAGGTGCATTACCTTATCTTTATCAGTAACTTACCTTCCAGTGCATTGCTCAGTGACTTACCTCCAGCATGCCCTTCCTCTGTCATTTGCTTCTGGCTTTTGTATTTACTATCCTGAACTTATAATAATGATAAGGTGTTGTCATCTTACTTTTATTACCTTCTACAAATTTATGAAAACTTGCCATAGTTTACCATTTATGAGTATGTTGAAGAGTGTCAGATTCAGCAAAGATTCCTCTGGCATGCAAAAGAGTCTCCCTCTCACATTTTGAGCTTATTCTTATTCTGCTTCCTGTTCTGCATTTAAGAATCCACGAGAGGACTTTCTTTCTTATCCTATGACACTTAAATTCTAGCACTTTGACAGGGACTTTGTTAAAAAAAACCACAGAAAACCTCAAGTAAATGCTATATTAACTGAATGATTCTAGTCTGCAAACTCATTTTGATTTATTCTGGGAACTGGAGTGGAACATGCGGCTGTGACCTCCCTCTACAGAATCTACATTGGTTCTTCCTCAAGATTCCTTATTTGCTTATGTGCCTACTGATCCATTTTCTTATTGGGCCACGATTAGCAGGTAGACCAATATAGGATGTTGTGGTGGACATCTGCTACAGACTGCCTGATCAGAAAGAAGAAATAGATGAGGCCTTCTTCAGACAACTAGAAGAAACCTTATATCTGCAGACTCCGGTCCTCATGGGAGACTTTAACCATCCTTCAGTCAGGATCACTAGAGGTGTGAAGATCAGAGACAACCTTGGCCGTAGTGATGGTGGAGTTCAGAATCCTGAGAGCAGAGTACAAGGCAAAAAGCAGGATCACAACTCTTGACCTCTGGAGAGCAGACTTTGGCCTGTTCAGGGATTTGCTTGGTAGAATCCCATGGGATATGGCCCTGGAGAGGAGACCAGGAGAACTGCCTGATTTTCAAGGATCGCCTCCTCCATTGACGCATACCAAAGTGCAGGAAGTCAGAAAAGGGCGGCGGGAGGCCTGTAAGGATGAACAAAAGGCTCCTGACTAAAATCAGATGTGAAAAGGAAGCATACAAGAGTTGGAAGCAGCAACAGGTGTCCTGGGAAGAGTATAGAGATACTGTCTGAGCATGCAGGAATAGGGTTAGGGAAGCCAAGGCATATCTGATGTTGAGCCTGGTGAGGGGCATGAAGGACAACAAGAAGGGCTTCTGCAGGTATATCATCTACAAAAGGAAGACTAGGGAAAACGTGGGCTCACTGATTAATGGCTTAGGGGACCTGTTGACAAAGGACACAGAAAAGGCTCATCGCCTTCACCTCCACCTTTACTAGCAAGGCCTTCAGGAATCCCAGGTCCCTGAGACCACTGGGAAAGTTCAGAGAAAGGAAGTTTTACCCTTGCTAGAGGAGGATCATCTTAGGAGATGTTTAAATAAACTGGACATACTCTAGTCCATAGGACCTGGTGGGATACATCCCCAAGTGCTGAGGGAGCTGGCTGATGTCATTGTGAGGCCACTCTCGATCATCTTTGAAAGGTCATGGTGACTGGGGAAGTTTTCTGAGGACTGGAGGAAAGCACCCACAGCAAAATTGGGAGGAGTGGTTGATGCACCAGAATGTTGCACTGCCATTTGAAGGGACCTTTAGAGGCTGGAGAAAGGGATAAACAGGAAACTCATGGAGCTCAACAAATGGAAATGTCAAGTCCTGCACCTGGGGAGGAATAACCCCATGCACTACTACAGGTTGGGGCCAACCAGCTGGAAAGCAGCTTTGCAGGGAAGACCTTAGGGATGTTGGTAGACAATAAGTTGGGCATGAGTCAGCAATGCACCCTTGCAGCAAAGAAGGCCATCAGCTACCTGGGCTGTGTTAGGAAGAGCATTGCCAGCAGGTCCATCCCCCTCTGCTCAGCCCTAGTGAGATACATCTGGAGTGCTGTGTCCATTGCTGGGCTCCCCAGGACAAGCAAGATGTGGACACACTGGAGTTCATGTAGAAAAGTAAAACCTTTTTACTGTGAGGGTGACTGAACAAGGAACAAGTTGCCCAGAGAGGTGTGGAATCTCCATCCTGGAGACATTCAAAATTTGACTGGGTATTGCCCTAGGCAACCAGCTTCTGTTGTTCATCTTTGAGCAGGGGGTTGGACTACCTCTGGACAATCTCCAGAGATTCCCTCCAATCTCAGTGATTCTGTGTTTCCATGTTTCTGTGATTGCTTCTACTAGTTTCCCCAGTGCAAATGTGAGAAACAGTTGTCAATATTTTACCACCAGAGCCTTTCAGAAGTGGATTGCTTTTTTGCTGTTTCATTCACCTGGTACTAATACAATTTTAAGGAATATAGTTTAGCAGCACAATTTATAATCTTGGGATTTTATTTTTCACTTTTTCAGAACTTTTTCTGATATTAGAATTCTGTCTTTTCATTTTCTGTATTTCTCTAAAGCCTCTTCTACTGACACTTTTATCAGAGACAGATTCTTCAGTCTATTTCACGTAAAGAAAGTTTCAGTCATGAGAATGTTTCTAATATCTCTACAGTGACTACAGGTATAAATGATTTGGAGATCTCTCTTCTTTAAGAATTTCTATTATACTTTCATTTTCCAGCCCCACAGGCTCTTCATCTCTGATTTTGGAATATTTATTATACATTTATTATTATCCCTTATGTCATTAGCTCTCATGTGTTCAATTAGGTACTGCAGAGTATAGGCTACTTTGTGTTTAAAAGTATACATCAGCTGTGCATCATATTTATTCATATTTGGAAAAAAATACTCTTTAGCCAAAACTATGTTTTAGGGATATGAAAAAGTTGTTCCATTTTTTTCCATCTCTCTCTCTAGTGTTCAGAATTTATAGATAATGACTTTGACCCCATCAGGACCTTTTCAGGTAACAGATAACTAGAATGATGTGTATGCCTAGAGAAGACTGTGTGGGGTCAAGAAGTTCAATTTCCAAAAAGTCTTTAGGGGATAAAGCTAAAGATTTTTAAGGACATTGCTAGACAGCAGTGCAGTGATATGGAATTTTAATGAATACAGCTGCATCTGTTGGATGGTCCCTGTCCTAGCTTATAGCTATGAATTATGATCTAAGTAATGTTTGCCTTATCTTCTTTAGGTCATTAGGACTTCTTTGTACACACTATTATTTTTAGTAGCTGGTCAATGTCACTTCATCTGAGTTCTCATTCTTTGAAAAATACCTTTTCTTTTTATATGCATACATATTTGTTTGTGGATATGTTTGCCTTATTGGATGCATTTATACATATATTTTTATATATATACACTTATAGGCCTTACTTATTGGAACCATTATCATATGCATATATCAAAACTGAGAACTCTCAATCAATATTTCATTAAGAAACTGAATTTTGATATTTTTAAAAAAATGTATTTTCCCTTCAATACAGTGACCAAGAAAGGAGTAAGGAAACATGAAATAATGAAAACACAGCACATTTTTAGTCACTATTGGACCAAACTGGAAAAAGCAACTGTGCCTATTAATGGAGTGCAAAATTATCTGGGTGGAGAACTTTTTGGCTCTTGTAAATTAATTTCTGTGGGCACTAAATAAAGATACAGTCTACTAGAAACATATTTAGAGACCAGATATATTAACAACATCAGTATTTCTCTGGATAGTGTTTGCCAGAAATTCATTTTTTCATAAACATTGGTGTATTTTTTTTGTCAGTTCAAAGATGAGGATGTTAATTCCTGTGGAATATTATCTGATTTAAAGGAGCATATTTTGTTCTTTTTTTTTTTAGATTCATGTGGAATATAGATAATATACTATGTGAATTCAGGCTGATTGCTTGTATTACTGCCCGTAAGATAAATTTGCCACTGCAAAAGGGTTTTGGTCTCCAAGACAGAGAAGCTTTTGTTCTCCAAGTAGTTCCATCTGCTAGCCAAAATCAAAGGCTGTGGAAAAAAGACTGTTCAGAAAATGACGTGGAGTCATATAAACTGCTTTAGAACTTCTTTTTATCCCATGATAAATGCAGAGTCATTGCCAAGTACTGCCAAACTTTGCCACAGAAGTTTATGGCTCAATATCCAGATCTAGCTCCACCTTTTCATCGGACAGCAAGAACTTTGAAGTTGGGTAAAGCAAGCATTTTTTCTCAGGGAAGTAGGCCAATTTCACATTATGCTACATTGTTGATACAGAATTTTGACCAAAATAATGTTTTATATTAAAATCTAAAATCCAATTATTTTATTCCTAAGAATGAGAATGAGTCTTGAAATAGGAAACTGTTCAGAGGATGGTTATGTTGTCCCCCTGCATTAGTATATAGGAAATGAATTCCCTGAAACATGGCTCTTAAGTGTAGAGACCCTTACAGATTAGAGCCAATACACTCAATCCGAAAGGAAAGAGACCAGAGGTAATTGCACAGATGAAGAACAACAGAAATATGTTTGTGACAACTTATCACACTAAGCAGCGTGTAGTATGAAGGTTTTCTTCGACATTACTTTGGGACAGTAACTCTATGGACCCAGCATTGATCCCTCTGTACACCAGACTTAAGACCAGCACTGCTCTCATTCAACATGCACTGTGACTCAAATCTGCATTACTTTGGATAGGTATATGGACAACAGTCTTGTCTATAAACCAGCAAATAGTGTTAGGAACAAATAATCCAACAAAACCAGAAGTGCTCTGACTGAGCAGAAGTGAAAAGGGTATAAAATATTCCTGATATACCTGGAATTGTGGAATTATAGAAAGGGTCAAAATTAGCAGAGATAATTTGCAGCTTTATTGTTAACTGAAAATGATTGATAGTTGTATATTATTGGAGGATATAGAGGGTATATTTTCTGCTTGTCTGGCAAGATGTTCTCAGAACGGAATTTAATCTGTAATAAACCAGCTTTTTACTTCCCCCTCTCAGTCAAGGTTATGTTTGTCTTTACATAGAAACTGCTGTTTAAATTAACTATGAATACTTAAGAAAATCCAGACTGAATTTGGACAATGGTTAGTCCTTTGCATAAAAAATAATCTTTTAATGAGGTCACCTTTGGTCACAGTGATTTGTTAGAAGCAACAGACCATATTCCAGTTCAATAAAACTTCATTATATTCCAGTTCCTAAAAGTGCCAAGAAAAAATACCATTGTAATCTAAGATGTCAAGGAAATAATGTATACAAACAGTTTATCTGCTGCTTAACACCTTAGTGAGGCGGTGATGTGCTGTGCTGCAACTTCCTTTTTATTACATCTGACAAGACATTACATCAAACTTTTGCAACAGGACTAATCCATAGTTAAGAACGTAGTCCTATTATCTTTATCAGAGGTGTTGAAAAGTATCTTATAATTGAGAGCTTCCTTAGGTTCTTGTGGCCATGTGGCATCTGTCTCCTTCATGGCTGTTCAGAGTTAAGGAAGGATAAAGAAGGAGAGTGTCTTGAAAAGAGTTCATAAAATGTCATCTGTTGCAAGGTCTATATGACATAAGAGGGCGTTGTACACTCCGCAGCACATATCGCCCTGGACGTTCTCAAGACCCTTCTGGATTTTGGCTGTGCTTTCTGCTGAGATTAGTCAGGAAGCTTTTGGGCTTGCAGTTCTAGTTTCATTTTGTGTCTAAATTCTGCTTATGTCCCTCTTGGCATGTCAGTCCTCTTTTAGGTCTGGCCCTCAGGTGCTATAATGATGATCACTAGGAGAGAAAAAACTGCCTCAAAAAGGACAAGCTGTATTCCAGTGTGAAAACTAGGGGATGCAGAAAAACTGAAATCTCTCTGCATCCTATGCCCTGAATTCTTTGAGTGTATTTATTATACCTAAGTCCTGCTTTCCTAATTCAAAGGAGGCTCTAAAGTGATCATTGATGTTCCCTCGGTATAACCTTAGAATTCTGATGCAATTCCATCTCAGATAATTGTGTTCTGCCTTCCCAAATTCCCTGTGCCATTTCAGCTGGATATGAGAGTCTTTTCTCACTATCTGTTCTTAGCTGTTGTGAGCAATTGCTGTCTAGAGGCAATGCTGCAGTGGGTAAGCAATCTACTTACATAGTCTCTCCTTCATTTATTTCCCAAGGGAATGTTGATTCTTAATTTAATGTTTTTAAAGCACTGTAGGAGCAACTGTAGTAAGCATTGGACAAAGCATTGTTTTCTTTGCTATTTCAATGGTTTTGATACTTTGATAAAAGATATATAAAATACTATAGCTTTTTTAAATGTAAGGAGATGTCTACTAAGTATGGTAATTTGGTGAGATTTGTAACTCAGATGTAAATCAGTCCTATTTCTTCTGTTTCCTGGTGGTAGAACAGTTGCCTTGCTCCAGGAGGCAGAAATAGGAGATGATCAAGTGAATGTATATGATAGCAGGAAGAAAGAGGAAATGAGGGTTGTACATAAAGCAAGATAACTAAACTAAGTGCAATTTCCTTTCCTTTCCTGAGACATGGTGTGAAACATACAGTTGCATGACAGAATGACAATTTTGCTGTTATTATGCTCTCTTGACCAAATTGATTAACTTGTTTAACCGAAATAAAGATGTTTTCTTCGGATGCAATATAGAATTTGCTTTAGTGGAACGCTAATCAAATATAACAGCAAAGGAACAATTTATTTCTTGTTGAGTTATGAACTCCCCTGTGCTCCAGCAAAGGATAGTAAAAGTCTTTGGACATATCCCACATGGAATAACATAACTTCTTTATTCAGAACAACTCCACTAATAATATTTTTTCAGTATAAGAAGGGGAATTTGGCTCCTTGTGTTGAACTAGTATACATAATTCTTTGCTACAGTTCTCCTATGGAGAATGATCTTTGCTATAATTATCATCTTTGAGGGTAAAGGGAGAAATCTGTTGAATTCAAATGTCAATATATAACCCTCTCTATTCATATTATGGTGGTTTCTGCAGCTATTGAAATAACCTTGGCAGTTACAGGGCAATGGGGAGCTTCATTAATGCTTTGTATACTGTCACATACAACTGGAAAGCACTGTCAGTGTCAGCAAGGACAACCCCTATCATACACCCCAGCTATAGTGTGCTGTGCAGAACCATCCCATGAGCAGAATTAAAATTGTGTGCAGAAATGACCAGTAAGGGAGAAAGGCTGCAGAGTGCCTGAAAATTTAAGGCTGGAATAGATCGCTAGATCACAGTATACCATCCAGTCAAACCTTCTTTATACCATGTGATGTTGCATTTCATACCATGGTACATTTATTGAGCCATTGTCTACCTGGCTGAGACATTTTTGGTCTGTAGTTCCAGAATCCTTCTCTGAAGTGGCAAATCCTATGTGACTGTGTGCTTAAGTATGCGTCACGTATAGGACTGCAAACTGTAATCTAAGTGCGGAACATCATTGTTTTCTTTTTGCCTTAGTCCAGTACTGAAATGCCAAAGGCTGCCCTTCAAGGAAGGCTAACTGAAAACAGATGACAGCATTTGCAGCTGCTGAACAAAGAATCATCTGACAGTGAAGTATCTGTTAAAACTTATCTCCTGGAAAAGTCAACACTTCTGATAAGAAGGCATCAGAAACTGAACTGCAGAGTCTGTTACTGTTATGGGAAAATGCTGTCCAGTGGTTAATCACCCTGATTATAAAAAATCCTTATTCCTTGCTTCATTCATGTTTGGCTGCAGTCCCCAGTTTCTTTCACTAACCTAAGTGGCCCTTTCATATCTGGTGCTTTCTCTCAACTGAGGTGCTAAGTACTTGAATATTTTTGTGGAGCTTTATTTTTATGATTTTAAAATTTCTGCAGTTATAAAATATTTATTCTAAAACACCAGATATAGATGAAACACTTCTAATGGAAAAATATTCCTTTTTGTAAAACTAAGACTTTCCACAAAAACTTTTCCAAATCAAATGTATCAAACCGTACAGAAAAAACAATATGATAGTTGATAGACTTCTGACTTAGAGCCTCAGATAGCATCATGTGCACACCAGCTGAGAAGTTTTGTCATGTTTTCATTTTTGTTTGTTTTCTGTTTTGTGAGAAAGAGTTGTGCAGAAATTTATTCTTACGAAGTTGTTTGCCTTTTAATTTTTTTTTTTATTTTTCATCTTAATTCAATTTCAAAAATACTGATACGTTAGCTGAGAAGGATTGTTACTTCCCAGGTAGGTTCTTTTCAGAATATTCCAGCTTTGGTCTTATTAAACAGAAGTTAAATCATCTCTGTTCCCTTTTTGCTAGTCCTTGTTTTTGCAAGTAATAATTGTATTAAACCCTTTTTGCCTCATGGTGCTTACTTGGGAGCTGACCATTTATTACAACTCCTACACAATTTCTGTAGTTTTTGTTCTCAAGGGAGGCCTGCATTCCTTGTTTCTTGCTGTAAATGCTTACATTTAGCTGTATTAAATCAAAGGTTTTGTAAAGACCTCTTTAACCAAGAAATCTATATTATTTTGCATGTTATCTTATAAACAATACCTTTGTATTCCTGTCTGACCACTGGTAGTTAAATACTATTAAATCTAGATGCTATTAGAAAATCCCCATTTGTTGATGAATCTCACAGACACTCCTTTCAAGCTTGGCTAATAGGCCAATTTATAATCTTCTCATTATGTACTTGCAGTACTAATTCAAACGCCTTTATTATTTCTAGAGTCTTATACTTCTACAGTAAGTACACTTAAACAAATTTGCCATTTTATCCAATAATTAAGTCAATTTTGCTTGACAAGATCAATTTCCTGTAAAACAATTAAAAATTAAATTATTTGATTCCTGTAACAGGTTTTCCAAGAGTCTGTCTCATTTAATGTCAGTAGTTATTCCTGTCATCCTCTTTGCCTTTTGTGACTTCAGGCCAGTGTTAATTCTGTAGCAATATTTTAGCATTTCATTGGAGTCCCAGGTTTATTTGAAGGAATATACACAGACCAGAGATTGTCCACCGGTTTGAAAGTAACCATTGCTACTAAGTGATGATTAACAGCCTCTTTAGTTATTGCTAATTGTGAAGTCTTCCACATTTGTCGATTTGTACATTATCCTGCTTCTTCCCAAACGTAGAATAGAAATATTTATTGAACACTTCAGTCTGTTCATTACTTGTTGCTGCTGTTATTATCATTACCATCTCCATCTGATAGTAAATACAAAATGTTGCTAGATTTATTTCTTTCCAATACGCTTAAAACTTTTTTTTTGTCTTTTCCTCTGCCAACAATTGGGTTTCCCCAATGTACGTATTATCCTTTGTCACTTCTATATGCCTCATAACTTCTAATGTACTTTAATTTCCATTTTCTCTTTTCCTCAGTCTTTTATTTCTAATGGCTTTCTTATTTCCAATTGCTGCCTTAACTTTTCCACTGAAACCAGAATGGGCTTTTAGACAAAGATGCATAGTTTATATATGCAGTGAAAAAATGAGGGCATCGTAGAGACTCAGAGGAAAACTGGCGTGGTTCAGTTAAATTCAGGAGTGCCATCTGTGCAAAACCACTTTGAATAGCTTGAAATAGAGTGAAGCTGTATCTGTCAGGACTGGAAAAAACAGAAGGCCTGAAAGGGATACTTGTATGTATGAATCATGAGGAAAGCCTATGCCTTAAAGACACTTTTCAGGAAAAATTGGGAAGTGTGTAGATTATCTGGATTTGAGGACAGATGTTAGGATAACACCTAGACTGTTGGGCCTGAGTAGGCAGTAGATAGAAAAAGGAAGTTTTCCAGAGTAATATAGGCTGAAGAAGTGATTCCTGAGGAAAACAACAAGTTCTGCTTAGTCATGTTTAACTTACGCAGGTGGGGAGACAAAAAGTGTCAGAAGGTCTGGCAGAGATTTCAGTTTGAATATAAGGAGGCAAATCTGATGTCAGAAATGGATCTGCACATCCTAGCAAAGAGGTAATTGCTGAAGCTGTGCTTGCAATGGAGATCATAAGTGAAAAAGAAGGTGGAGAGTAGATGGGGTAAGAATATGGATTTGTGGATGCACCATTTACTTTCTTTCACTGCTTTACTAAGAGGAAGTTGGCCAGGCCCATTCCCTACCTGGTTTTAAAAACTGGAACTGGGTGGGTGAATGTGTTAACCGAAAAATGTGAAATGATTTGTTTCTTTCTATGCAAGAGGTTCTTTGTATATATTAAGCTGACAGTCTAAAGACATTTAATCATTTGTAATCAGAGAAGAAAACAGCTAACATTCTTTAACCAAGGACATCCTGGAGTAACTGGGCCTAGAGGAACCTTGAATAAGAATTAGAAGAATGATAAGAAGGGAACATCCTGCCCCAGAAGGCACTGAAAGTTGAGTAATTAGTAATGGGCATGAAGTCAGTGGACATCTGCAGTAACTGTGGGAAAGGTAAAGGTGGCAGGGGAGATGAGGACCACCGACTCAATTAGAGACCAAAAAGACTTACCCCCTCCCCTCACTCCTTGAGCATGCACTGTGGAATAAACCCTTAACTTGAAGCGGAGAAAACCTTAGTCCAATAGAAGTGGTGGCAGATACATGACTACCTATAATGGTTTTGGGGAAGGTCTTTGAAAACTAAATGGGTGAATCTAAAACTGTATAAATTTCTTGTTTGTTTAACTGCAGGGTGTGTTAGCTTTGCGGAATTACCACCTAGCACCCATCTTTGCACAAATATGAAATAAATAATGTTTTTCCTGTGTTTATTGGCTCGTTGCACACTGTGATTATTGGCTCGTTGCACACTGGGTGACGAATCCACTTTTTGGACAGCAAATGGACATGTGATATTGTTATTTCATAAGAAGTCTAGGATAAGTTTCTGAGACTTTCACTATTTCATGAATAGCGTCAGAAACAACTGGTGAATAGTTACAGGGAAAGAATTTTGGAAATGCTGAAATTAGAATTTTATTTTATTTTATTCCAAAAATTATGTCTATGAATACATTTCTGGCTTGACCTCAGTTTATGATAAATTTTCTCAAACTATAATCTCATGATCGAAATGGTGTATTTTCCAACCTGCATAGAGCTGGGAGGAATGCAGTCAGATTCTCTTCTGCCATCTTATGTCAGAGTCCCACGAGAGAGGTCTGTAAACACTGACTTTCCTCCACCAGGAAACAGTCTGTGCCCTTGAAAGAAAAGAGGAAGATCTGGTGAAAGTGGCCAGCATGGTCAACAATTTCTGTAGTCAGTGGTGCAAAATTCCTCATGTGACTAATCTTGTCTCAGTCACATTTACCTGCTTAGGTCCTCCATTTGCAGCAAGATACAGGTAAAGTTTAATTTCTGGAGCTGTAGTGAAGTGCTTTCTGTTCACTACATCCTGCCCGATGAAGAAGATAAGTAGTATTTACATGTGAATATGTAAAGGAATGATTTTAAAGTCAATTTCCACATGAATGTATTTGAATGTCTCCACCAATCTAACCAAAACTGTTGAAACAAGTTCATTCTCTAACGTGACTGCTGTGATTATTATTTTCACTAACCTACCAGTTTCAATTAGTGATTTGGTTTGTTCCATTTGGTGTAAAACAAACAACATAAATAAGTTATTACTTATGTTGTATAGATTAAAAAGATCAAATTTAATAATGTTGCTACTATGTGTTTTAACGTTACTGCGCTAGTTCCCACCAGACCTATTCAAGCAATGCTGAGGGTCTGAAGCTCACAGCAGTGGGGGGCAGAAATGCTGTTTGTTCCATTGCTTTGGCATGGGTCCACCTTCATTGAAGTAACCATCACTACTAAAGTTACACCTCTGTCCCAAGCATGGTGCGATCAGCTGAACTTCATACAGATATAAAGACACAACCCTTTTTTCACTGGCAGAATTGTGTCTATGGTTTGTATAAAAAATATTTTTTTCACCAGAAATAGGATACATTATAACAAATGGGTTACAAACAGTTTTCAGTTTATTGTTTAGGCTTTGATAAAGACTCCCGTAACCTTTTCTGATATTTTTTTTTTTTAAAAAGGCTGAAACACCCAAGCATTTTCTAAGTATTTTACACCAAAACCTGCCAATGGAATATATAGCTCAGTAATTCAGTTTGTTTCTTATTCTTTGCATGAGCAACATTTTGTTACACCTTGGATTGGTTTCTAGTTCCAGAGTGCAGCATATTTCAAACTAGACCCTTCCTGAATTATGTTGAAAACTATTATATGCTATTTATGACAACAAAAATCATGCCATCACATTAGTGCACCTTGGTATTAAAAATAGAAGACAAGGAATGTTAATTCACACAGCATGTGTATTATTGTTCTCACTGTCATGTAATGCAATCTACTGAAAATGAAGATATGCTGCTCTAAAGTGTAATCAAGAATAGTGCAATTTAGTCAAGCAATACTTTCCTCAAGTTCCATCCGTAATGCATTACTAAAGAAAAAGAATCTTTCTAAAGTGGTACTAATTGCTGTACACTTTAAGCCCTTTTGGTAGTTATATAAAAGAATGTCAGGGTAAGATGACTTAACGTTTCTTTAAATTTGCCTCATTTTAGGTGCACGTTGTATAATGATAATATAACCTGATAGCCACTATTCTTCATGCAATCAAGTTGCTATTATGGTGACTATTTGATTTGAAAATATGAAGATAAATCTTCATAATGATATTACGTGATGAAAGCAAATGGCATTTGCTTTAGGCGAAGCATGTGAAGGAATGAAAATAAGATAATCATTACATTTTTTAAGAAACAGGATGGTTTTTGTTCATGGGAAATATTCTACAGGAAATGTATGTGTCATGATAAGTATGGGCTTGCAAGTGAGCTGAGAACATTTAGGTTTTAGAATCATTCCATCTGCTGAAAATAAATATGCACTATTGTATCAGTATTTTATTGTGACTAGTGAGCATAAAAATGCTTTGACTCAATACTGCAAATGATTGTGGGACCAGTTCTTGGCAGGCAAAAATTTACTATTTTTAGTGTATTATTTTTACATACAGACAAGTCATGGTTTTTAATGTCTGACCATTACTTATGTGAATCAGTTAACTAGTGTTTGAATTTTTTTTTGCTCTGTTTAAGATTTGATTTTTTCATAAGGAATAATGTTAATGGACTCATTAACAGTTAATGACAAGCATTTTTTTTTTAAATACCCCGACCTTCTAGCTACTCAAATCACATCCATGTCTGATTCCAGGAAAGTCTCTGATGTTAGGACATTTCTGATTTCCTTGGTCTAAGTGATATAAACAACAGGAAAAGAGGTAGGGATCTCAGCTTTTGTATTTCCCAGACGTCACATAGTTTTGTTCTTAATATCTAACAAATTCAAAGTTGAGGTTATGACTGGATAGCGACTTTGTGCATGCTTCCTGTATATGCTGTTGCACATATTACATGCATAATATGTAAACATATAATTATGTTCTGTATATTCACCAAGAATAATACATATGTATGCATATACATGTGTACACTTAGGTATATATGCATATACAAATGTATGAAGACCGTATATATATATATATATACACACATACCTACAGACACACATATCTTTGGCTTGTAGGAACGACTAATCACTTTGAGCTTCATTATGAGCTCAGACAAACATCTTGGCATTTTCACTGCATGGGACACAACAAATGCTAACAAAAGAAAAGCAGGCAGTTCAAAACCAATTAATGCTTTAGCCATTACTCACCCTATTCTCAATTATGCTGTTTCATTTAACGTTCTTTACTGTAACTATCATCCCTATATAAATAAGTCGTTATACCACAGAATGTGTTAGGAGGCTACATACATGGACATGTACCATCTTTAACCAAAAGGAAGTAATTCCTTCTGATTAAAAAGCTGTTCTGTCACTCACTCCTTGGCATGCCATGCATAATGTGGAAGACACCTTTGAAAGAATATATTGCTAGAGGGAAGGAGAGCCATTAAATAATTAAAATATATATTAATAAAGCATCTCTGTATTTTGTGGTAAAGTGTTAGGGGTCAGATTGAAGAGTGTTTAGATTTTGAAAAAGTGACAGCAATGCTGACACTTGGAAGCTCCTGGGTTTTCACTGATACTGTAATAAATCACCTTACTTCCCCATTAAAAAGAAACCTTTAGAACTGCTACACCTGTAAACTCACTGTAGGCAATAAAATCAAATCATTTATCTTCCTACATAGATAACAAATCCAATTAGGACCCTCAGACTGTGATGTCTCATTAAAAATGCTCCAATTTTACCTTGGATAATCACAAATGTGTATTTATTTAAGATACCAAAAAGCAAAAAGGAGAGACTAAAAGGCAACCATTGGAAGTACACCTACACTATAATTCCAAGGTATATTTTGATGTTATGTTTACTTCATTCTTCTCATTGTCATCTTGGCCTGCTCTTATTTAATATGATTTATTTTTCTGTTTCTATTTCCTTGCACAGATAAATAAAGTCTATGGTAAGGTATGCACTGAGAAATCTTAGGGTAGTCTATGTCTGTCCTCTGAGATACCACTTTTTTTCCCCTAGAAAAGGAATATTTTCAAAAGGATTATGCAATGTCTTTGATCTAGATTTATAAAGAGTGCTAACTCAAAATTAGTCTGTTTGTTAGATTACTTTGGCTTTTTCTATTAATCCATCAGGTGATTGGACCAGATTTGGCTTTGAATCAGTGGCAAAGGTGAGAATAAAAATGGTAGCCCTGGCTTGTAGATAGAGCCATCACTTATTTGGCAACATAGTCTGGAGGGTGTATGAATTTATGAGATGAACATCTCCAGTGGTGGTTGGTATGAATCAGACCACAACAGTAGCAGGTTCATCATCTTTTGCCTTTTCCTTTTGGGTAACTGGATTCATTTCTAACCTTAGATCTTTGAAAATTAATCATTAAATACACATTATTTTCTGAAATTGGAAATACATTATGAAATGTACAGCATGTAAGTATCAGCAGTGGAAAATCAGTATGTATTTACTAGTTTTTGTATATTTATAGACTTCAGGAATGTTAGACTAATTTCTTTGGACAGCTTTCTATATACTCAGTATTTTGATTTACATTCCCTCTATTATTAATTGTAAGCATCATAATATGCAATATTGTTCTTTTCAGTTTTGTCTTTCACTAACATTATGATTTTTAACAAAGCAGCTTTCCCTTATCGTTCACTTAGCAATCTTGGAAATTCTTCACTTCACTTTGAAAATTTTCCACTTGTGTCTTGGAAAATGGGATGCAAAGTGACCTCCTGGGCTGCTGATGCCCAGTCCCCTGCAGTTTCAGACAACCATGCACCATAACATCTTTCTTTAGTTGATGAAAAGTCAAATTTTGTCCCCAGTTTGTATTCCAGAAATACACTGCTCTGTAGGTTAAAGATCTTTTTTATTAGTTATGCATAGTTTATGCCCATTTATTTTTCTCCCAACACCCTTTTACTCCAAGTATGTCCTTTCAAAGAGATGTGTTTACCCTCCTGCCTGCTGATACACCCTTGAAAGCAATTATATCCCTGCATGCCTTGGTTTGCTACTTCAGCTTATTTTAGCCTCTTTTGTAAGATTATCTCTTCATGCCTCTTATCTGTCTAGGTAGTTTATGCTTATTGCTGTAATTAAACTTTTTTGTGAATGAAGGACTAATGGTCTGCAATTTACTTGTGCACTGTCACTAGCGTTTTGGACAATGGAGTTACACTTCCTTAGCTCTGTTCACCTCTTTCGTGGCTACATGACGTTGTTAACTGATAGCTGATGAGTCTTTCTCCTGCTCTGTCATCTCCACTAGACTCATATTTTAGACATCAGTGAAACTCATATGACCCTGTGCTTTGCACTGGTCATTTTACCCTATTCTAATATACCCCTTTTCAGAGTCTCTAGTGTTTCTTATTTTCTGGACTAAGAAGCTAAAAATACATGTTGCTAGAACATTACCTTAGGCGTTAACACAGAGTCGCCTAGGTCAAGTCCTTCTTCCAAAGAGTGTTTATGTATTATAGCTGTATCTTCCACTGCCCTTTTGAAGTATGTGGTACCTGCTGTTAAATTCTGCAGACAGCCCAATGACCTATTAGATGACATTCCCCTTGCCACTCCCAGTAAATAGGAGGAAAATAGGTTAAAGACCATGACTGGGATTAGGGACTAATTAGCTAATCAGATTGCTTTGCCCTGTCAACTCTAAGGTACTTCTGAGAGAGTAAAAAATCTTTGGACAAACAGGAGCCATTAATATTCATGGATGAAGCACTTAGTGCTTTAGGGGTCTCCAGAAATAGGTAGTGAATGACCAGGGTTTAAAGGATTTCAGATTTTAAACTACATGCCTATATTCTGTTTAATTTTCACTATAGGTATTTTGATATAATCTATTTTGGATTTGAGCCTTAAATTCTATGCCTTGGTTCTCCATTCTTAAACGCCTGGAGACCCTCCTTTACATAGCAGAGTTGTTATGGAGAGAAACTAATACCTGGCTATGCAGTACTTGAAAATGATAGAAGATGTGCAAAACCCTTTATAGCCACAAGCAATCAGGAAACATTTTCCTGCTACTGTTCCTGTTATTTCTGAACACTCAGTCTGTCAGCCATTTGCCTAGCAGTGGGTTTGGTTCTTCATTTCCCATTTACTTAGTCTGCTCCAGGGAAAGTCAGGATAATTTTGATTTGCCTTTAATGGCTCATTGCTTCCTAATCAATTTTCTTATCTGACATCTTATTTTTTACCAGAAATTCATGCTTGACACAGCTACAAAGAAGTCAGAGAAGAGAAAAGCCCCACTCCTAGTACTAGGTCCCACTCCTAGTACAAGTGTGAGGCAAATGCCTTCAATATGCCTGAAAACACCGCATCACATTGATTCTCAACAATTGTAGAGATTCCTTTCTTATGAGAAGTTAAGAAATTGCCTTGTAAATCACTAAGGATGTTGCCTTTTGGTACTCAGTCTCAAACATCAGCACAGTCCCCTCTTCAACGAAAATATATGCAAACATAAAATAAAGCCAGTATTTTAATGCTGTGCTGATACACAGCGCTTTGCAAAATTTGCACAATACTGAGACCTGTTGCTATATACAATCCTTTACAAGCTTCATATCCAAGAGCCAACCACAACCATGTTGGTGGTGGTTGGCATATCTCTAGGGATATCAATTAATCTCGATATCATTTAGCATGTGGTATTAGTTTTATTAAATATGCAGATTTATTAATATTTCACTGCATCATTTAGTTGGCTGTTTAAAAAAAGATTTTATGAATCTATTATTTAAATGAGATAAAGGATTATATGGTTCTTTATGCAGAAAATATATCTCATCTCTCTTACTTTATTATCTCATTTGGTTTTAGATGAAGGATGCATAATGAGGGAACGAGATCTCATTTTCACCAAGGCTGCTCAAACTTAATGCATGGGCTTCAAGCTCCACTGTTCTTGTAAGTAATAAGACTCTATATGTCATTCTTTTTTGCTTGCAAAATGTGGAGAAGCGCATTGTGAAGTTTCTAATTCCATGGTGCTCAACTGCCTGTGACATTATTAATTGAAAAGACTACAGTACATTACGGTTTTCTGGGTTACAGTTTCTTCTTCCTTTTAATATGCATGGTTTTGTTCCTTCAGGGCTTTTGGAAGAAAGAAAATGAGTGTGTGGTCAAAGAACATCTAGCAATGATGCATCAGTGATATTCTATGTACAAGATGTACATTTCAAATGGTTTCTAAAAACCTAACTACGAGTTAGAATGGATTTCAGAGGTAAAACAGAGTCAGCAACCAAACCATTTTTTAAATATTACTTGATTTAAATTGACCACACACCACCTGTCTCTGGTGATCATCTTCCATTATTCATTGTAATCCTTGGGTTCTTCAGGCTTCTTGGAACACCTAACTATTTTTGTTAGTAAGCACGTGTGGCTTGCTTTGAAATGCCCAGACTGTGTCTGATGATTCATGAACCAATGGTGGCTAGATTCATTTGAGGGTCTAAGTCTAATGAAATGTTATTAAATTATCTATGTGTAATGAAATGTAAGCCATCAGCTGAAATCTGGAATAGAGCCAAGATAGAGGGTCTGATTTTCTTGCTTTACTTGCTGGGTCAAGACTGACAAGGTCAAACCTCACATGCACAGCTGAGTGAAAATGAAAATAGTGCTGTTTACAATAACTTTTGGTGACATGTTTAAGAATTTTAAATTGCCCTAGGAATACAAAGCCAAGATATTTAAAGACTATTCAGCCACAATTCATGGAATTTTATTGGAGTGTAAACTGACAAGTCACAGTGGGTCATAGACATAGAAAAATAATTTCTGAAATGTAAGATCAGTGGAACAGCACATGTTTAATACTTATGGGAAAGTCAGGTTTTCTGATTTATTCTTTCCCCCAACCTGGGGGGAAGAGAAGCAAGTATGGGTTTCTACAGGCATTACTGAAGGTGTTGGGACCCTCAGGAAGGAGATAATATACAGAACTCTGGTTGTGATAAGGGGCTAACATGAGATCAGAATTTCTGGGAGGCTGAGTTCAGAGGATTAATATGGGTATATAAAGGAAGAATAATTTATTGCTTAACAGAAAAATTGGCAGACATGGAAAGATAACAGAAATTTCCCCCTTCTCTCAAATCATAATCATTTCACATAATGAATTCAGTACATTTGTAAAATTATTGCTGGATTTGTTCCAAGAAATCAGCAGGAATTATTCCTTATTTTTTCACTGGGCTGTAGGGTGTCATGAATATTGAGGTGACTGACCATGTACAATTAAACATGAAATTCCTGGCTTAATTTATTTTGTTGACTCCAGAAAGAACATTTCATTTCATATCTGTAAGAAGGTGTGAGAGTTCTTCCCACACTTACTCTCTCAATTTAGCATTTTGGCTTTTGCGCTGCCATTTTTACATGTTTTAAGGTGAAGATACCAAGCAACACCAACTTGTCCTCACTAGGGCACTGCTCACTTTGTAAACAAACTTGAATTGTTAAGTCTCCTATTCAGCTAAGAAATGATTCCAAGTTCTAAAGTCAGATCTCCAGAGATAATAGTAGTCAATACAATCATATGTAAGCAATAGTGCAAGGCTTTAAATTTGAATTTTCTAAAATTAGTAAAGAAATTACTAGTTCAGACTGCAATCAAACAGAAGATAAATAATCTAAAGGCATGCCATCATGGCAGGTCACATTTATTAGGTGATTCTGTCTACAATAGCTCTCCAGATGGTTCCATTAATTATATTTAATAGCTAACTTAAATGCCAGATAGAAACTTCAAAATGAGCTGATGAAATCACTCAAGGCAAAATCTGGCTTGGTGATGCATACAACATTTGTCATTCCAATATGGGCCTTTATTGCTACTGTTGTATTTCTTTCAAATATTGGATTTTAATGGCATGTAAAGAAACTTCAGTGAGCATTACTCAAACAATAATTGAAGACTGATTATTTTATGAATAGTTTTTTTGAAGGAGGAATTATTTTCTTAGTGAGTGTGGGATTGAAATATTAGTGATTAACTTTCACAAAACTGATGTGATGCATACTCCAAAATTATCTGATCCAACCTTTCTGCAGGTCTCTGTAGAAGAGAGAAGTTAAGTGCCTTTGTGTACACTCCTGAGACAGAAAAAACTAAGTCCAGAGGTATTAGCCCAACATTTTGGTATACATATATAAATAAAATGATCCTTATAAAACAGAAATGCCAAAATGAGTAATTAGAGAATAGGAGTTTGATTTCCACCTAACAGAATTGTCATTAATACTGCTAATGAAATGCCAGAATTTCTTGTCGATATCTTAGTTAAAAACTATCTTTGAACCCACAGATCTGTAGTGTTCTGTAGAGAGTCTGTTATTTCATTACCAAAGGATCACCAACAATGATATCTAATTTATTTAAAAAAAAAAGATAATTAAAATACTGTATTAAATGCGCACCTATTTATATTTAATATGTTCTCAGGTACCTTTTTTGACTTTTTCACAGTCTATTTTAAAATAATTTTCTATAACTCTTCCGAAAAGACTTCTATGTGTGGAAACTTCTATGATTTGTTTATGATATAGTAATTTATAAATGTTGTTTATATTCAATAGGAATATATGTCTATTTGAATAATCACTTCATATAAATTAATGCAGGTAGGAAATGAATGGTTGGAATAGAAGCATTTCAAAGCGAGAACAGGAAAGATGCTGGATTTAATGGCAAAGAAGTATATAAATATTCCCATATCTGGGTTGAAAATCACAGTCATAGTTTACTACACTTGAGAAATGAAAAACAAATTAATCTTCATGCAAAAGACCCTGAGACACATCTTTTTTGCACATCCAAAGCTCTTCATATGGGGAAGAATTTGGGTATTCTTAGAGTGGTACACCCTGGTTATCTGTATAAAACTCATATAAACAGGATTTGTTCAGGGTATTGAGTTAAAAGTTGATGAGTATTAGGTGAATGTTTTATTTTTATTGTTGATCTAAACAAGTCTGCTCCCTATGTAATCAACATATGCACAAGATAAGCTTACAATAGTGTTTAGGTTTCCAGGAAACAAAACTGTGCCCCTACAGCATGATACTATCCAGATTTTTCTCCTTAATCTTGCCTAGAGTGTACTTGTTGTACATTCATTGAAAGAGTACATAGGGGATACAAGAAGTCTGTGAAAATGACTGAACAGAAATGGCTTTGACCATTATCAAAAATTGACAAAATAGAAAATTGGAATAAAACACATGCAGTGTAAATGATCATAACTTTGTAGCATATCTATTTAACTAATCTGGTGTAAAAATCTTTTTAAGACCCTCTTTATTCTCTTACAGATGTCTGTTAATATTTTATTTTCTCATTCCTTTTAGCAATTGGTCTAGCTGACATTATCAACACTGCTTAGAATTTGACACTGTTCATTTAAGTAGTATCTTGACGTCTAGTTTCATAGGTTAAAGGCAAAAGTAGGCATTTAAATGTCTCTTAAAATTCAAACTGGTGAGCCATGCTGGATAAAATTAACCTCAGATAGGTTCAGATTATTTCCCATTGCCATTTCTTGAGATTTGAACAGAACACATGAAAACTTCTGTCACAGAATGAGAATAGATCTGTCTTCTGAGAGCATAGATATCAATTTTGTGTTCTTCAAGTTTAAGCCATACAGCAAAAATGTATTATTTTGTAACAATAATCCATAAAAGCTTCAATATGGAAATTTGGCTAACACAATTACTAATCCAATACCAAAATTTATGTTGATGTACAGCAAGAACTTTCCATTGCAGTGGTTATGACTGTATACAAAAATGTCAAAGGTAAAGCATAGCATCATTGTTTCTCTGAAGCTTTTCCTTAACCTCTCTTGCAATTAATTATATTTTTATGATTTTAAAAAATCAAGCTTAGTTTTCTTTTTTTAGATTAAGTTTTTCATGTCCAGAGTTGACTACATGAGCATGTTTCTAGGACTAAAAAATAATTTTTAAGAGTTATGAGAAAAAGAATAAAGTTCATATTAGAACTTTAAACTTACTCACTTTTATAGCAGAATAATTTTAAAATCTCAGCTGATTCCCTCTTCCCTTCCAGAAACAGTTTTCTTAATGAAAAGGATGAAAACCTGTACTTTGGTGAACTCTATGGGAAATTTGTCTTCAACTTCAGTGGAGTCAGTGTTGTCCAATGCAAACAACCGTAACAGAACATAATTTAAAATATATGTCAGGGAGGACATTGGAAGGAAGAGCCCCTGGGTTCTGTAAACACATTCCTTATATCTCATGAAGTAACTAAAGAATATAAGAGAACGAAATTTTTTAAGATGGACCTCCAGACCGGTACGCTCAACATGAGCTCTTCAAATTCATCCATTTGCCCCTGCTGTGTATTACGAGGAATTTATTAACTTTGATATTTTGGATATAAGGCATATACTCTGCATTTAGGTACAGAAATACAAATAATTTAATGTCAGAAGTCCTAAATACTTCCAATTCTGGCTAATTGTAATGAATATGAGGATGATCAACATTCATGAAAATCAGTTTGTTTTGACTTGTCTGTCCATGGATGTAGGTACAAAGGTTTGCTCAGATTTAAAATTCTTAAAGCTCTCTGAGCCTAAGATATAAAAAAGGTATAATATTTTTACTTGCTTATGTAATAACATTCTTAGATGTACTAGAAGTGTTTGAAAATTTGTTAGCAATAAAAAGCGTATTAAATAAGGCTGCAAAAAGTACATGAATTCTCTGTACATCACTTCTGAGATCATCAGTAGCTTTCCCCTCAGCTTTCAGTCAATCAGTATCATCCTGTCTTTGTTTCCAACACTCATGTCCACTTAATTTTAAAATTTTGTGTATGAACTTCCTACCTTCTTTTCCAGCATCAAGTTGATTAAGTCATTTCTCTATCTACTTAACCCTTCATCAAAGAGGAGTTCTTTCCATGAGTTTAAGACCATTTCCTTTCTGTCTCTTCTACTTTTCTCTAGTAAATGAATAATTTAATACCATCATATTAGTATTCATGCACATCCTCATCATTTAGTGATGACAGTAAATCAAAGCCGAAAACACATCTGTTTACAGAGAAATTACCATATTTCATATATTGTATGCAAATTCTATGCAACTTTTGTTATTTCCTTGAAGGCAGAACGCTCATTCTTCTGACACAGCTAATTACTTCCGTATCCGAGTTTGACTTGCTGATGAGATATATTTGTGGTTTTCAATACTGCATTTGGAGTCTTCTTCCTGTCCATGAACTTGACATACTGAATCCAAGCTGCTGCAGATGGCATCATCTTTAAAGACCCTATAATTTTAAGCATGGTAAGTTAACACAGAGGGAAAAGAGCATTATTATAAGTAGAATGAATAAACCATAGTCAAAATGTAAACAGAAATATCCACTCTATTTTACACTGTATCTTAGTTAAATTATTGCAAGTGTTTTGTTTTGTGATTTTTGATTAATTAGTTTTATCCACATGCAAGAAGAAAATGTTCTTTCATCAGACATTTAATTGCAAGCCTACTTTCTAGGTTTGAACAGTAAAACATTGTGCCAGTAATATCTTCTTTGCTAATAAAACAAATTTTCATTTTTTAATGATTTCATTGAATAGCCTTCCACTGCATAAAAAACTATTCATATGTAATGTATGATGATTTGAAATTGGTTCTGTGCCTTGTAGCTTATGAACCTTTCACTAACAGCATATGCCCACACCAATTTATGACCTAAGAAATAAGCTGTTTTACCTGGACACGTCCATGACAAGAAGTTTTCTCTTTCACAGATTTTGCTTATATCCTGATGTCACGTAAAGAAACCATAACTAAGCACCCAACAAAGATATGACTGATATGCACTTCCTACAATATTGTTTATCTACCCAAAGTATAGCAATAAGAGCGGCAATCAGTTACCCAGAACTTTAATGGTTTTAATGTCATATAATGTTTGTGCGTGCTGTGGACTAATGGCAAATGCTCCCATAATTGATTGTTACAGAGACAAAGGCAGCAAATACAGTTTTTACTGGCAAAGTGTGGCAGTTCAAAAAAGAATTCCAACAAAACATAATAATTTCTAGCTGCTTGTTGAGTTAAACAATATTAGCAAGACCATCAGCAGTGTTGCTCTGATGATTATAATTAACAGTTTAACTAGTGCATAACCTGACGTTAGGGGCTCATTCCCTCAGTGCTGCAAATTCTGCAAATCTATTTACTTAGTGGGATAGAAGCAGAGCAGAATTTTTGTTTCCTACAGAGAAGTGGAAAAATGTATTCTCTGCTATATTTCCTAAATAAATAGCCACAATTACTTCACAGTCAGTGGCAAGTTTGTCACACTATGTAACAAAATAGTAAATCTAATTTACTAAATAATGAATTTTCAAGAAAGTGATGAGCAGCAAACAAGTAATTGTCATTCCTTCAAAATGGTGATGACATCTGATTTGTCTTGCTATACTGCCTGTCTTTGCTTAATTTTGTTGTAAATCAGGCCAAGATTTGGTCTCCTCTCTTTTATGCATGTTGCAGTTCCTGGAGGAGGATTCATAGCTAGAATATGTACAACTATTAGGGAAGCTGCTCTTTAGAAGTTGATTTATTTGAGGACACAGTAGTGTTTTGACTCTTCAGGTTTAATGCTTATGGTTTAAAGTTTATGGCTATGGAAGGCATAAATTATGCTTTGTCAGCATAATTTGATATCCATTAATTAAAAAAAATTACTTTACACCATGGTTGTTGCTTTTTTTTTCTTTTTGAAAGTCAGCTTCTTTGTCCATAATTTGCTCATTGCTATTATAAAGCGTAAGACTGCAACAATGCATCAGAATAAAATTCCCCTTGGGCCAGTGTGCTCCTATACTCTGACAATGAAGGCACCAAGTGAATGTGAGCTGACCTTCTATAGACTTGATAGCAGTAAAATCACTAACCAAAAAGTAGGAATGTTTTGAATAGCTGAGTGATTTTTTCAGTTCTGCTCAGAAAATTGTTTCATGTCTTTCAGAAGAAATGTGAGAAGAAAGTTGAGCAGGGATTTAACCATTTTCAGGATTAAATCTCAGATGCATTCCTGTATTTTAGCTTTTCCTCAGTAATCTGCTTGCAGGAGACAAATTCATTCAATGAAACAAAGTACCAAGAAACTAACAGCCATTTTTTCTTCCTGTCTTCATCCTGAATTAAGCATGTGTTGATTCTAGGTCAAAAAATGATATGGCAATGCTGTAAAAATATCCATACAAATGACTATTTTGTGTCACACACATGCACAAAAATTGTTTCCCCCATCTTTATATTTCATTAAAGAAAACAATATATGAAGTGAAAAGCTCTCTTAAAAACTCAAGAAAATAATATCACACATACAACATATTTGCCAAAAGGGAGTTATAAAAAAATTGAGGTATAATAAAAAATCTTTCTTTGACAGGAGCAGATGACTAGATAAAACGTGAGTTTGAATAAGTAAAAGAAAAAAATAATTTCTGTAATACAAAGTTTAGCACTGTGTTAGTAAAATTCTAAGGAGATCAGTCAAGACTTTATTTTATTTTACAAATCATATACCTGCCAAACTCCTAATAATAAATGTACTCAGGAAAACTTCAAAAATCTGAAATCACCTGTATTAAATCTACAATCAACCAATTATCTATAGTATGCCTGGAATGGACACAATGACATAAGCCATAGGGCAGAGCAATTTAAAGCCAGTTAGCTCTTCTCCTTGAATTTTATGAATTATAGGTCTTGAGTTAAAACTTGTTCACACTGCAAATGAAATAGCTCTTCATTACAGTAAATGAAGCAAAACATTAGCTATTTCTTGCAATCAGGTAGATAAACCAAAAACCTTCACCTAAAGTGATGGTACTTGGCACTATCTAAAACTCAGACAAACTAAACCTCGTATGCACCAAGAAAGCAGTTGTCTGTCCCTCTCTTGGGGGATGAATGTGTCTGTATCTAAGAGAAAGAAGAGAAAAACTGAAGATACAGCAGTGCAAATCAAAGGCACAGCGAGAACAAATATTGGGAACGTAGGCCTGAGGAATACCTGTAGAGAAGTTTTAGATCAAGTCCTGCATGAAGGAGTCTTACATTGGGTGTTAACAAACCATCCTTCTGTACTTGACTCATAGTGTATTCAGAGAAACAAGACTTCTTTTTATTTTTAGAAATATGAAGAATTGGATCAAAAATAATGGTTATCAATGTCATTTGACTGGCATCATTTGGGCCCCATAGGGCCCAATAGGCCTTTTTGCCTTTCAATTTTTATCTGCGTTCTAGGTTCATCCAATGTTCCCTGGGGTAGAAAATATGAGGGTGGTGGTAAAGGAATAGTAATTATGAGTATGATAAAAATGGGCTTTGCACAGTCTTAATTTACTCATTGAGGGGCTGGAAGGAAGAAAAGTCTTTACCATCTTAACTGATCATAATAAAAAATATTTATCTTAAGCATGTCAATCTGAAAACATTATCAGCTTTATGTAATGAAAAGCTTTAGAGAGACTGGAGGGAGCATGTTCAGACACACATTCCTGCACTAGTTACACAGTTATATTTGCATTATAGGAAGAATACAGTGGTAACAGATACTCAAAGAAAAAGAAACAATATAATTTATATAAATTTAGAAGAAAATATTGGAATTGGGTGCCTGAAAGAGAAAGATGAACAGAGGAAGAAAAATAGGAAAGATAAAGCATTTGTTACCCCAGTTAAATACTGTACTAAGGAGGTATGAGCTGATGATCAATATTTTTCACACTATGGTAAAAGTAGGCTTAGGGCTTACAGTCAGTAGCAGAATGGTACACTAGCTTATATTCGTGAATAGTCCTGGTGACTTCCGAAGGCTTGATCCAAAGCTTTTTGAAAGCATTGACAGGATTTCCTTTGGCTGCATGGGCTTTAAAGCCTGTCCTAGGTATTGCCTGAGGAGGTAGAGGATGCTACCTGCATTGTGCTATGTGTATTTATTTTAGGTTTCTTGTTACTCTTAAAAATGCTTTAATTTTATAGAAAGTTAAAATTTAATATGTTCTTAAAGTCAGATCCAACCAGGATTTAATTTCTTTTGCATGTTTATACTTTCACTTCAGTTCTCAGTAAAATAAAGCAAGTTATTTAATATTTAAAACAAATATATCTTCTCTACCCAGAGATTAATGAGCCTGGGAAAAATTATTATTATGCTGGGTATGTGATTTTGACAATGAAATATGTATTTTTTTAGTACTTCTGGCAAGGAAATGGATTTAATATTCTTAAATGCTTAGAAAGGTTAAGAAATGAAATGCAAATGTGTTTCTCTTAAGCCAGTACATTTCCAGCTAAACTGAAGTGAAAAAGCCAGTACAATGGGATCTCTTCAGATTCACACAATGCAAAATATGAAAAACAGCATTCCCAGCACATTTGTTCTTTCTTTTCCAACTCATTTACTTTCCATCTATAAGCTTATTTGGAGTTCCTATTACACAGTGAATGGTTTTCCAATTTATGCTGCATTCGTTCATATTTTACTTACTGTCAGTAATTAAAAGAACACTTCTTTTGGCTTCAAAGCTTAATTTTTATTGTCATAATTAAGTTTATATCCTAATTCCACTTAATTTTACAGGAATTTTAGTTCTGTGGATGGGAGAGGAGTTAGTTCAGCCTTCTCAGCATTACACTGGGATGGAACTGGAACCTCAAATTTCTATGGAATCGTGAGAAAGATTCTTTAACTGCGTGTATTTCACCCAAATCTTCTGTTTTGATCTGAAAGCCTGTCCATGTGGTAGGACTTGTTCCACTTGCAGCCTTAACTTCAAATAAAGTTTGCATTCAGGAGCAAATCTGGGAACCTAAGTGTTCCCAGCATTACACCGTGTGAACATATACACATACGCATACTCACAAACACATTATTGCTAGCTAACACCCACTCCATCCTCCACAAGCCTGATATTTTCCAAATCTTGCCTCCTGTGGGTAACTTTTATGTACTTGCATATACTGTGTATTCCTGTTGATAGCCCTGTTTGTGCTCAAGGTGGCATAGGAGCCGTAGCTATCAGTTATGTAGTTCTCTTTTCGTGTTTTCCCTTGCATTCTCTTTTTGGGTGTTCTGGTACCAGACCTGGACAAAAACTTGGGGAAAGTATAGTCTTTAAAATAGCTGACAGCCTGTGATAAGAAGGTGAAAATCCTGGAGATTCACTTCATTTGCAATGTATGAAAAAGGAGTATTACACTTCCTCGTCCACCTTCTTTCATACTGATTTAAGAAAACAAAAAGAAAGGATTGTTTTTCCTAGCAAAGGCAGCAGTGCAACAACTTGCTGTTCCTGCTTTTCTCCCTCCAAAACCCAATGGGATTTAAATTTAGGAAAGTCCAGTTAAGCAACAATCCCAATTATTTTTTTCAACAGTGAACCGAACCAAAGATTAGCTTAGTGTTGTGGTGCTAGCAAACTATTTGGATAAAGGCCCATTTCTATCAGTTTGGAGATGTGTACACTTCTGTGTGGGTGATAGATTTGTTTTCATTTTGCTGCACAGTGCTTTCATTTTGTAAGTGCTTTTAGCTGGGAGTGACTGTGGGAGGCATGTAACAGTATTATTTAAAATTTCAGAAAGTAATTCTGCTAACAAATTAAATTAACTGCAGATTGCATCACTGAGAATTCTGACATTGTGCCCTTTAGTGGTGGATCTGCTAGCAGAGAAGTTTTCTTGCGTCGGCTAAACAACTAGTTTTAATTTACTTGTTTGGACATTGGTATGGAGCTCAAATGTAGCAACTCTCACCGCATCTGTCTGGTCCATTCTGGCACATTTCTGATCCATTTTATTGTTTCATGACGTTTTGTTCTAAGGCTGTCTTTCCAGTCTTAGCTGTATTTTCTGTCACTCTGATTTTTAAAATCCTCTCTCCCTTCGTTTCTTAAATCCTTTCCACTCTTGTATCATTTGGTCCTTGCCAGTAATATGGTCACCTGTCACCAGAAATACTGTCATCTGTGCTTGATTAAAAAAAAAAAAAAAAAAGAGCCATGACTCAAATGAATTAATAGTGCCTTTCCAAGAGTCTTAAAGATAAATCAAAACATTAATAAATCTAGTTTTATATGATAACAGTAACTTAAGGGAGGACAGAGTTTAAGACAAAAGCAGGTTGTTCTGACCATCTGGTCTGATCGTCCATGATAATTTAATCCAGCAGTTGTGCATCAGTAGTAAATATCATCATGTTCCTTTTGTATACGGGGCTACTAAGGATTTCATTCTCTTAAAAGTCACAAATTAGGCATTAGAAACAAGCAGCTCAAATTCCACCCTCCTTGTCCTAACCAAAAAAGCATGTTTTCTCTCAGAAAAAATCCATGTCTATTAAGCCCTGGGAAACCAGTTCCATCAAATAAAACTAAATATAAAATTAAGCTCTAAACTGGTGCCTAGTTTGATGTTCCTGGAATGTTTTGACTTTTTTTTATTTTCAAAAATTCCAGAGCAAATTTCTTTCTACAGCGGTTGATTACACTGTCAGAACATAATTTATCACCAGAGAGCAAGAGGAAAGTTTCCACTTAAATTCTCATCTTCAAAACCTCCTCAGAGTTCATATGCTGGAGTAGGAGGTATCGTATTGTATTTGATGCAAACCACCACAGTTTTTAGCTTCCTTTAGGATGAATAGTTTTTTGCTCACTGTTCTCTCTCTTGCTAGGACTTAAAATTTCAAAATGCAGTCTGTTTCAGCTATTCATTGAAAATCTAATGTCTGTCTCACTTAGGCTTGCGCTCCGAAGCAATGCTTTGCTCCTATCACTTTTCAGGGGGTTTCTCCTTTTGAACGTCCATGGCTCTTCTCCATGTTCTGCACTGCTGACTCCTTTTACCCTTGGTTTCTGGTTCAGATGCTCCCCTGCAGCTGTTATGGAAAGAGTGTAGGTAAAGGTAAAAATGTACAAAATCAGACTCTTTGGTATAGTGTCTGCTAACCAAAGTCCAAAATGGCTAACTTAATTAGTAAGGAGAAGAGCAAGAAAACTAGCTGCCACTTATTTTGATGTAAAATAGCCAGAAATGAGCAAACACATACAAACCCACATTTTCTCATAAGTAACAAATCTCTGTGAGTTTTTAGTGACAGAGTATTTGGATTTTTTTTTTTTTTTGTATGTGTAATTCAAATCTAGTCTCACCATGTCAGCAGCACAGGCATCTGAGCAGTGAAATAACATTTATTATACAATCACTGCCTTCAGAATTTCAAAGGCTTCACAAATATTCACAAGCATTTTTGTAAGCCCATAACTTCCATTAAAATTATTTTTGAGGAAGATGTGTTCTAATGTAAAAAAGTTTATGTCTTCTGGAAGGGTGAATGCATGACCAAGCGAAACCTCTGTTAACCTGTCTCTTGTGCTTTTCTCTGTGGAGGTTACAGAGGTTATTAAAGGAAACTGGTGCAAAGCTCAGGTGTGGCAGTGGCCGAGCTTCAGCTCTGGGCCGGCTGGTGAGGAGCTGGTGTCCACCTGGAACCTCAGCACTGCCCTTCAACTCTTTCACCATGCTGGCAGGGCAAGAAGGATTAGTGAGCAGTTTGGCAGATTGGCTTCCCCTTCTGCCCGAGCTTTTCTCAGTGCTTAAGGCCTGAGGTGGTCAGAAAAAGGCTGAGATTTCCCAGGCTGATATGGAGCGAAAAGGTCCCAGAGCACAGGTGACTCTGGTGGCCTCTAGTCCCAGTACTGGTCTTGCTTGCTTGGAGGGTGCCTGTGTAATCAGCTGCACGCCAGCTGCAGCCAGAGCCCTGGGGCTCCACTTAATCTGCCAGCAGTTTTCTCAGTTAGGAAGGCATTGCCCACCCTGCAGGCACAAGCATGATGCCAAGCCGCTGTGAAATCTCTCTGTGCTTCTTTGTCCAGGTGGGCTTGCACTTACATCCATCAGCATGGACACTTCCGGGCAAACACTAATCATTGTCATGATCTCTCTTGAGTTTTTGTTGGAAAGCCTTTGCTGCTATGATGTCATAATGGCAAAAAGAAATCTGAGAAAAATAAGGAGTTTCCTTACGGCTTGTCAGAACTGCTCTTTTCCACTATAAAGAAGTTGAGAGCACGCATTTCACACAGTGTGTTGTAGGGAAGGAGATGTCTGAGCACAGGACCTTCTGATACAGTGTTAGAAGACAGCTGGGTAACTGTGTTTTGTTGTCTGGCTCCAAACTGTCTTTCTAGACTTTGGTAGGTATTATTCCCTCAGCATGGCCTGCTTTTCTTCCTTGGAAGGGTTATAACACTGACAGTGTAGTTATCCTGTCAGTGATTCATTTGCTAGAGGGTTACGTACAAGGGACAACCTAAAAGAGACTTCTAATCTCTGTCAATATTTCCTGCACCTGCATCCAGGCAGCTGCAGGACCTGACTTTGTCCCGACATTCGTTCTCATTTCCCACTGATCATTCTGCATTGGGTTTTCAGTTGACCTCTTTGATTTGGAGGTATTTATTCAAAACTTCTTTGGGTTTCTGGTAGAAATGAAGACCTAATTTTACCTGAGTTATTGATTGATGTTATTACAGCCTTTTCAGCCAGCCATGCTGCAGATCTGCACTGGTAGGTTTGTACCACAAACTTTTATGCTACCTGCTTTCTCAATACTTATCTTCACCCATTGCTGTGAACATTTCATTTGTGCCACCTAGCGCAGAAGTTCATTAGTATCTGTCACCTGCTGTTTGCTTGTCTCCCATGAAATGAGTCAGCTATGTCAAAGCTGTCCATGGTTTATGCCTCAGAAATAACTACAGCCAAAACTGGCACCTTGCTGGCAACAGCCTCAGCAGAAGAACAAAGGAACTGAGGAGTGATAAAGGCTGAAGTAAATGACAAAAATCTAAAGGAGATCCGACATTTTAAATCTCTTGAGAATCTGCTTCAGCGACATTGCTAACTTCTTGTTCCCATGTTTGAAGTGGCAATCGGGAAGGTAAATGTTCAACATGGTACTTGGGTATATTCTGTTTCTTTGGAAAGGTGATGATGCTTTTTCTAACTCCTTTTTTTAATTGAAAATTTCCATCTTCCATTATTAAAACTTAATTTTAAAGAAAGCTTGTGTAGGTACATATTTCCAGACCAGTCTGAATTTACTAGTCATTTCATCTCAAATATTGTTATTTTCTATGATCTTGTTATTAGATTCTTTTTTTTAAATTGAATTGACATTAATAGTTGTTTCTTCTAATCTTAGTAGAATATTAAAGATTGAATCTAATATATGGTCTGTATTTACCATGTATATAGAAAATAATTAACTACTTGTTATAAAGTAATTTCTATCTGCTTGTGAAACGTTACACTGGGCTTCTACTTCTTCGACAACTCTAACTTTACCTGATATTAAGTTGTGCAAGTATTCTTTGATGAGTTACCTCATTTCTACATAATTCATGTTAAAAATGTAATTTTCTTGCAGTGATGAATGTCCAATCATTTATTTATTGTCTTGGGAATTTGCTTTCCAACATAGAATTTTAATAGGCATTAAATCAATTAATATCCATTTACCAATCTTTGAAGATGAACTATTTAGGGTAGAGCTCTGACTACTGTCAAGAAACCATCTTTTGATGTTGATTGCTATCTGATTTCTGACTTTGTCTCTTATGAAGGTTATGCTGAAATTGCTTCGGTATTATCTGGAGTCCTCAGATTTCCTTGATTGCAGTCAGTGAGGATTTTGGCCTTATAAAGACAAGCAGAAGGCTCATTAATCAGTGGGTTTTTACTGGGAATAGGAATATGCCAAGTTTCAGTGTTAGGTACTGCATCTTGAAGATTTTGGAATTGTAGATTTGAAATTATGTGCCTCTGGTGGAAAGTGCCACTCACTTTTTGTTGAAAGGACTCACAGAATAGGTCTGGATGACTTATATGGAAGTGGTCAAGGACAAAAATGTCAAAATACTGTATTATTTTTCACCCTTTTGTATAGCCCAGTATATAAGATATTTCCTATTACTAGTCACAGGCCATAGCCTTCATGTCAGTTTGACAGTGCAGGGTCTCAGGACTCATCAGGGCTTGTCTTGTCCTATTTGAGCTTGTTTTAACAATTTTCTAGTGTCTAATTCACTGTAGCCTAGCCCATTTCAGCATAAACTCTCTGATAACTATCTACAGCAAAGGTCTGAGAAATGTATGTAGTCCCTGAACAAATGATAGCCCTTTATTTCAGCTGAGGATGAGGGAGGCATTGGGTGACTTTCAAACTTCACCTGGGAATCAGGGAGAAGGAAGAAATCTCTTGCAAGAAAACATGCTAATGTAGACCCAAATATACCAAAGGTGAAGACTGAATTATGACCCTAAAAGGGCATAATTGGCATCCTGGTGAAGACTTCAGATTGCTCATGACTTGTCTCAGTACTCCCCCATTCTTCTTGAGGGAGATGGAAACTGCTGATGTTAGGACCCAGAGGACCATTGTAGAGATGAACATGACAGGAAGAAAAGGGTTAGATCCTTGGAAGGTCATGTACATCAACTGGATTAATGAGGATTTTCTTATAAAATTAGGACTATTAAAACAGAAATTGGACTGTTTAAAAATCCTAGCTCCATATTTGTGTGATTCCTTATTACTCTTGCAAGATTCTGAGCGTAATAGTTTCATATATTTCAGATTTAAGTTATTTGATACTGAAACACAACCACCACAGCGGTGGAACAATTCTGCCACTTAGTGTGGTGGACTTCTAAACATTTATCAGTTTGGGGAAATTTTTGGCCTAACTTGGAATCTCTCAAGACTCAAATTTTTCCTGAATGTTTTGATACCATTCATCTAAAATCTTCATTAGAGTTGTTTAATGGAGCTGCTGCTTATATAGCTGAAAAAAAATACATGTAACAACTTGTTCACTCAGGTGAGTTGTCTTTTTGTTGTGGTAAATACCTAATTCATAGCAGCTGTCTAGAATTTTAAATCAGTAAGGAAAAGCAGTAAAAGTTTGTTGCCATGCTTGAAATAACCTGTCATTATGTATAACCATTACACTAATTTTAAACTTTGTAATTCAACAGAAACATCTAATAAGTCTGATAAGGACTAAAAACTGTTGCTGCTGATGGTAGGCAATACATAACTGTGAAAAACAGCAACCATGCTAAACTTTGGAAACAAACACTGGGTGATATAAAACCTCAATCAGACCTTTGCCAGCTGCAATCTGACAATGTGTGGTGCATCTCACAGAGGAGTGGATGAGATAAGAAAACTTTTCTTTTTATGTCAATTTTTGATACACGGCAACTGTATTCAAAGCAACTTTGGAACTAGTTTTGCTTGCTGCAGGAGGACCACCCCCATGGTGGTAGACCCTTGCCATGGCAGTTTCTATGGAATGAGTACTCTGAGATTTCAAGCTTTTGCAAGAACAGAAAATCTATCCATTTTCTAGGCAGCTTGTAGATAAACCTCTGATGTTTTTTCTAAGAGAGCAGCTGTATTGGCTTTGTGTGGCAAGGTTTTGGTAGTGGGGGGGTTACAGGGGTGGCTTCAGTAAGAAGCTGCTGAAGCTTCCCCTGTGCCCAACAGAGCCAATACCAGCCGGCTCTGAGACGGACCTGCCGTCAGGCAAGGCTGAGCCAATCAGTGATAGTGGTAACGCCTCTGTGATAACATTTTTAAGAAGGGAAAAAAAGTTGTGGGACAGATAGAAATGGCAGCTGGAGAGAGGAGTGAGAACATGTAAGAGAAACAACCCTGCAGACACCAAGGTCAGTGAAGAAGGAGGGGAGGAGGTGCTTCAGGCACCAGAGCAGAGATTCCCCTGCAGCCCCTGGGGAAGACCACGGTGAGGCAGGCTGTCCCCCTGCAGCCCAGGGAGGTCCATGGTGGAGCAGATATCCACCTGCAGCCCATGGAGGACCCCACACTGGAGCAGGTGGATGCCCAAAGGAGGCTGTGACCCTGTGGGAAGCCCATGCTGGAGCAGGCTCCTGGCAGGACCTGTGGATCTGTGGAGAGAGGAGCCCACGCTGGAGCAGGTTTTCTGGCAGAACTTGTGACTCCGTGGGGGATCCACGCTGGAGCAGTGTGCTCCTGAAGGACTGCACACCATGGAAGGGACCCATGCTGAAGCAGTTCATGAAGAACTGCAGCCTGTGGGAAGGACCCATGTTGGAGAAGTTCGTGGAGGACTGTCTCCCATGGGAGGGACCCCATGCTGGAGCAGGGGAAGAGTGTGATGAGTCCTGCCTCTGAGGAGGATGAAGCAGCAGAAATAACGCGTGATGAACTGACCGTAAACCCCATTCCCCGTCCCGCTGGGGGGGGGGCGGGTAGGTGGAGAATCCAGGAGTGAAGTTGTGCCTGGGAAGAAGGGAGGGGTGGAGGGAAGGTGTTCTGAGATTTGGTTTTATTTCTCCTTACCCTACTCTGGTTGATTTGTAATAAAGTGAGTTAATTTTCCCCAAGCTGAGTCTGTTTTGCCCATGATGGTAATTGGTGAGTGATCTCTCCTGTCCTTATCTTGACCCACAAGCCCTTTGTTATATTTTCTCATCCTTCTCTAGCTGAGGAGGGGGGGAGTGAAAGAACAGCTTTGGTGGGCACCTGGCATCCAGCCAGGGTCAACCCACCACAGCAGCTGAAAGCTGTTTGGTTTAATGGAGGTGTAGTACATCACTACCTGGGGAGAAACAGCAGGCTGGGTAAGGACTGTAGAGGAAGGGTAGGAAATCAGGAAGATCTGGAGGCTGCATGCTACACTAAGGTATTTGGGAGTTTTAGGCTGTGAATTGGATTTAGTTCTTTTTTCTGTGGTTGGGGAGAATAATGTGTTTCCTTTAGCTGTTTGGGGCTTGGCTAGCCTGCCAACTCCACAGCATTTTCTAGAAGTAGTCAGGAGCTCTAGGGGTGCTTTCTGTGACTGGGAGATGGGAATAGTGGCATGCGGGTGTTTCTGATTCATTTCCTATCTGGGGTGGCTCTAGAAATATCATTTGGAGCAGTTTCAAGCTCCATCTGAGCTATACCTATAGCTGCTGCTCTGAGAGTTTTTACAGTAGTGGAAAAATTACTGTGTTTTAGTGGCAACTCACTTAGGAAGAGCATAGGAGGGATTGTTTGTTTGTTTGTTTGTTTTGCTTTTTAATTTCTTATCCCATTGATGATCTTTCACTGTAAGCAGTCACTCAAAGTACAAAGCACATTAACAAGAAGTTAGAACCTTCGTTAGTGGTTCTAACCTGATGATCTATGAGAATGTATTACATTTCACAATAACTCACTGATGCATCTAGACTGAGATTTGTATTCATTTAGCTTAGTTTTTAGGATTAAATGAATCACTAGATCTAAACAATTATTTTTTTTAAATGTGGTTTTTTTTTTTGTTGTGGTGGTAGAATATAAAATAATCAAAAACCTAATAACAGTGACATAATATTTCCTACAGTTCCTTAAAGTGTGAAATTGCTTTAAGTATTACATAGCTCCAATTGAAAAGTGGTTACTCTAAATACAACTTCTAGTGTTGTGTGTGTTAATTTAAGAAGCATAACTAAACATCTTAGATTTAGGATAAAGCTGCCTTATTGAGACAGCACACAGTGACCCTGTGGTTTATTTTAATTAAATTTTTTTCCAAATAAAGCACACACACTCTGAATTTTACACAATTTCATTGTGTAAGCGTTAAGCTTCTATCATTAATCTCCCAAGTGCTTTAATTCCTAGGACTCTTCCCAAACTATGCATTGCCTTTATTGCATAAAGTTCAACTTTGTATTAATTACACTGAAAGTATGTTTTGAAAGAGCTGTTCTCTGTTGACAATGTCACCTTTTCATTTAATATTTCTGAAAATCAGAGCTGGAAAGTATCCTTCTCATTTTTAGTGTAATATTATTTCTTTGGGTATCAAGATATTCCCCTTATGTTGAAGGTTGACTTAAAATTGGTAGAGAAAAGTTACTTGGGACTATTAGTTTCTATTTAGTCTTATTTATCAGGAGACATCAGAGCAATTCAGAAATTTTCAGACCACTTATCTGTTTACAGATGAGGAAATTGAGATAAATGGGAGTTTTGATCAAGAAAGATTTGTAATAATGTACTTCCTGTATCTTTTTTGGGGGATAACTTCTAGAAATGTGTGGAGCAAGCATGACTGCTGAGAAACCCTCAGGAGCAGTGTTATGCCAGAGATGTCTTAAAGCCAAAATCAATAATATGGGAAAACCTAGTGGACATATTTATTTTACACATTTTTAAACTGGTTACTAAGCTATATGCTCTGTTGAGGCTCCCTCTAGGTCTTAACAGCCTAATTTCCAGCTCTTTGGCACACGGACATGTTTCGGGGCTAAAGATGAATATTGCTACAGTCACAACTCTGGGCTGTGCTGATTCTGCTCCAGTTATGGGAGATGAGCTCAGGGACATTGCTTTCTTCCAGATTTCTCCCTGACCTTGCTGTTTTTTCTAACTAACGTTATGTGTTAACAGACAGTAACAGGCAGACAGACAATGGGAAGGATTTGTTTGCCCTCACTTGCATACCTAGAAGTGATACCAAATACTAAGCTTGTTTTATTGTTGACAGAAAACACCAGGCACCTCTAAAGGAGTTGTTTCACTCAGAGATAGACATCTTTAGGTGATTTGCCCTGGGAAGGTGTTTGTCTGCCTCTGCTACCTGCAAAGCCTTTGGTTGTTGGCTCAGTTTCTAGCAACCAAGGTTAGGATAAAGGAATCCTCCAACGTATACAGTTGGGATGGGTAGCAAAACTGTTTAATTTGGTTCAGTTTAATTTTTATAATGTATTTTCTCTCTAAACTTTGGAATAAAGTTAGATCTATTTGTATTTCTTGGGGGTGTGGGGAAGGCCTGCTCTTGTTCTGAGAGCCATTAAGTATGCTTAGCATGTTAGCATTTTGGTTCCAACGAGGGGTGCATTATTGAAAGAAATGTCCCAACTATTCTGCACACTGTGTAACGTAAAGCAGAGCAGCCATGGAGAGTGTGAAATGGACACCTTTGCATGAGACCAGAGCAGAGGAGGAGCTCCAGGAGCACACCTAATATGCCTTGGCCACTGATGGGTGTTTGGTCCATGGGACCAGATTGGAGCTTGTTTGAGTTAAACGCTTTGTGAAATGCATTTAGTCATGTGATGTAATGGTTCATGTTACATAACACATCAGGTCCTCAGCCCCATGGGGCTGCTATTGTGAGACAGTGCTACTTGATAAATTAGTTACAGCTGAAAAGGGCTTAGAGGGCTCTGCTTATAGCAGAGAAAAGAGTCAAAATGTTTGGTAGAATGATGTGATGGAAGAAGGGCTTTCCTACTGGCTTGGAGAATACTGTGTGGGAGCAGTATGTACTGAAATCTACTGGAAGTTTTTGGACTGGAAAGCAAATGCTGAGAAAATCATTATTCTGCTCTTGCTCCAATTTCTCTTAAGAAGCAGATAGTAGGTAGGAGGTAGAAATGTTTTTGGCTGATCAGGTTTACTTTATGCCAATTTATAGTTTTGTCTCCTAATAGGATATAGCTTTATGGATTAGAAATACTTTTGGTAACTTTTTTTTTCCTCTCTTACATTGGGGTTGAGAGAGAGAAGGGCAGTTCTACTGAGCTCTTGACAGTTCAGAATTGAAATACTTTTTCCCCCAAACTCTAGGTGCCAAGACAAATTTTAGCACATGGTACACATAGGAATCAGATTAGTCTTTTTGTGTCTCCCATTGATTATTTTCTTTACTTTCCCTTCTATCAGCACCTGTCATCTCTTCTGGAATGTGATATGGTCTGTCATTACAAAGATAGAAATTATGATACCAAAAATTTTCCTGAAGTGTTACCTTGTTTCAATCTGTAACAACCTAGGACTTTGATTGACCTGATTCTATCTAGTTCATCACACCTTGCATTAATATTATGGGCTTTTTCCTTCACTAGTTGTAACTTAATTCATGCTGTATACTGATCAATACATTAAGTTTGGTTTTAACCTGTCAATTGATTTTACTAATTTCTTTTAGCAAATGGAAACAGGTGGTAAGAACACTTACCCAGAATCCTTTTTAATCAAATGTATTAATACATCTTAGTCCTCTTTCAAGTTAACTATTGAATTAGTGCCACTTACCTGGAAACAGATGGTATGCAATTATTGCCTTTCACATCAAAGTAAAGAATTCTGTCAATTTTTGTGAAAAACTGATCATTTTGGGGTTACTGTAATTGCTTGACTTTCTTCTACTTTGCAGATGTCATTCAGTTCCAATTTGACAATTAAAAACTAGAGCGATCATATGATGTCATATGATAGTGTATTTTGGGGAGTGGGCTCTCCAAACAAAGTCTTGGCTGAATAGTTGTGAATTCTTTAAAAAATAAATTTTTGGTGGTTTTCTTAATGATTGGATAAAATTGTTCTTGCATAAAGAAATTTGGAGGATTGTTTGTATTAAAATTAATGATGTTTACTAAAACTGTACATTAAGAGAAAATGAGATATATGTTAAAAGTATATACGCTGGTGTTGTAATGCTCCCTACTCTGATCACATATAAAAATGCTATAATCTTTCCATTACAAGGTTATATTAAATTTAATGAAACTTTGATTTCTCTGAAGATGTGACTATGTTTTCTATTCTGTAAGACTTCCGTGAAAGAAAGTTGGTAGTGATAGCAAAATTTGAACACTGTTTTCAGGTGGTGAAACTAATGTCCCATTTTCTGAGTTCTTTCCTCTGTTTCATATATTGATAATCACTGGCTCTACAAAAACTTAATGGAGAATTACTAACTGCAATCCATTTTCTGCTTAAGCAGATTATTTTTCATGTCAACAGAAAGTTGACTTAAAAATAGAAAACTTTTCTGGCTCTACTTCAGAGCCTGTTTGGACTTTTTCATAAGACCTATCTTTTAAAAATCCTAGATTAAATTTCTATAACTTTTTCAACACATTTACTTAAGTGAAAATGCTGAGAGGACAATCTTTTTTTCACTTACAGAAAATGTATTTTGTCTTGGCTTAAATTAAATGAATTAGGCTAAGCCAGATAAATCCAGCTTTGATGTAAATTCAAGCAGGTTTTTATTTTAACTTTTTCTTTTCCTTTTTGAGAACTGCTTGTTTGTTAAAGTAACTTTGAAAAGATATAGTGCCTGGCTCTGCTTGTTCTTTTAGTCTTTAGTTTCTCTGCAAAATTTCTCTACTGCTTTCAAAAAACCCCTTTGATTATTGACCATTCTTCTGCTTCTCTGACATCCTGCATATTTTTACTGGTTTATACATCTTCATTCTCTCTCTGCTCCTCCTTTTTCTAGATCTTGATTCTTCTTTCTGCTTTCAGGGTGCTTGCAGTTCAGTACTTGAATTGTTTGTCCTTTTGACTTTCCTGCAAGTCTTTTTCTTCTGAGTCATCTTTTTGTCCCTTTTTATATGTTTCTCAGAGCTGTGAAAAACTGTGGTGTTCTTGTTATTAGTTGAGAAGAGGGCTGACTTGCTGCACTTGTCAAGAAACTCTCCCTCCTTGTACATAGCCACACACTTGCAAAAAAGACACCTTTTCTTTGGTTTTGTGCTTTTTGTTAGATCTTCACTGAAATACCTTTTTTTTTTTTTTTTCTTCACTAAAAATCCTTGGATAACACCCTAAATGCTTTCTGAATGTTTGATGCATTCTTCATCTATTTTCACTTACAACAGATCTTATGGTGATTCTGACTTGTTTGGGTTATGCAATTTAGCTTCTTGTTAATGTTTTAGAGCATAATAAAAATGGAAATGGATACCACTTTCTGCTAAAAATTACCTTCTTGCTCACAGAGCTTGTCTGCAGATTTTATGCTACAGCTTAGAATATTGCAGCAAAAGTTTTAATAAAATGGGAGAAAGCTAAGAGACTGGGAAATCCTGTCATTGTAAGGTGCAACAACATGAGAAGGACTTCTAGATGATGTAGGGGAAAAGAAGGAATAAGATGAAATATTGTACGTTGGAGAAAATAGATTGGAAAATACAGCAGCTGAATAGCATAAAACATTTAAACCTTTACAAATGTAGTAATAGGACATATATGGAATAGGTTTGGTTTGTTGTTTTTTTTTAATATAAGCTTCTAATCGAAGTTGTACTTACAGAAAGGAAGCAAGCAATTCAATGATACACATTCTTGATGAACTCTGATATATAGATATTAATGAATTCTTAATTCATTTATTAGTAACTCTGCTTTTCTTCAGGATGTTTTCCAACCAGCTTTACGTCCTGAGGACAAAGCATTGAAATGAAACACATAAAATGATGTCCACAGAAGGATAGTGATGAAAAGGGTGGAGTTGAACCAAACGAGCTGGAAAATGCATTCTAGGCAGAACTGAAACCTTTGTTACAATAAACATATGCCTGCCTCTGGTGTTGGAGATAATAGGAAGTTGCATCAGACCTTGGACTGCTAGCCTTCAGGCAATGTTGGAGTAGTAGTCTTTGTACCCTGACAAGAGATTTCTTACATTATGAAAATACAGATCTGCAATGATTGATATGCCTCCAGACATAGGTTGTCTGTTTCTCTTTGTAGATACTATAGCACTTCTGCTTCCTAATCAGCATACTTTAGTTACAGAGATATAACTTGTCTTAATTCTGCTCACCAGGGCTAATAGGCAAATTGGAGGTATGCGCAGTGGTATGTGCATTCCAGTTATTTGGTCTTGGGAATTTATAGGTGAAGAAATCTCTGGAGCTGCTGGCATCAGTTACTTATTACAAGCTGCCACTTGGGCAATTTTATGATCCTTTTTGTAAAGTAATACAACTCTATCATGAAAGTAGTTGGATTTTTTTTACATCCTGCTATTCCTATTAAAGGATAGCCAGGCTTACATGATTGTCAGCCTAATTTTGTCTAGTTTTCACAGTCATTTGCCTTGGGCTAATACTGTCCTTTAACTTTTGCAGTCATCTTCTCCTCTCGCTATCTCTCCTTCCCCTGGGTTTGGGGCATCTAGAGTGCTTAAGGTACTTTGTTAATATAGTTTTCTGGTTTTTCGCATTGCTAGACTAAATGGAACAAGTTGATTCAATCTTCTGTCACAAGGTTGGCTTTTTGGACTGGCTGGATATCTCTCCCCACTTCTGCTCAATTTGAACATCCTTGTTTCATCCATGTAAAAGCTTTGTCAGAACTGGTGTGTTTCAGTGAAACAGTTGAGAAATTCAAAGCTGATTTTTGCATCAAAGGGATTGTAAATCAGTCCACTGACTTCTATCTCTTGTACTGACGGAGTACTCTTGTAAGAGGATGTTCTAGTAATGGCCATCTCTGCTGGGTGAGCCCTAATTGGCTTACCATAGAATGCACTGTAAATCTATTTACACAATGCAAATACTCTTCTTGACAGCTTAATAAGGAACTTTTGCGTCAACTCTGACAATATGCTTTTTCTTCTAAATGCACTATTTCAGAACTAGTCATTACACAAATTATGAGGGTGGAGTGGGGATTATATCTATAACTAAATAACCCTGGACAAAGACTGAATATGTTGGCAGGGTCATATACTTGGAGTTGGTATTGGTGCTAGTTTCCCCTAATGATGGATTCCTGCAATGGGTGGCAAATTATTATTATTATTTCAACAAATTCTGACTGTACTGGTTTGTATGATCACATTGTTCACTGTTCATAAGAATTCAGATATGGGATCCTAGGTATCTCTAATTTTTTCCCAACCTTGGAGAACACTAGTAGGATCACACACAATATTATTTTTTTCCAGAAAATACAGGAATCTAGTAATTTGGAAAGTATTCATTAATAGCCAGTCCATTCATGCATTTATGCAAATTGTACTTGCAGATATGATTCCATTAACAACCAGGTACTCTAAAGTAGTTCAGTCATTATCTACAGTTGTAGCCCAAGTAAATAATAAATAGATATGTCACGGTTTAACCCCAGCCAGCAACTAAGCACCACGCAGCCGCTCACTCACTCCCCCTGCCCTCAGTGGGATGGGGGAGAGAACCAGAGGGGGAAAAGGTAAAACTCGTGGGTTGAGATAAGGATAATAGGACAGAAAGGAAGAAACTAATAATGATAATAATAACAATAATAAAATGAAAAAAATAATAAAAGGATTGGAATATATAAAACAAGTGATGCACAGTGTGATTGCTCACCACTCGCTGACTGATGCCCAGTTAGTTCCTGAGCAGCAATCTCCCGCACCCCCACTCCTACCAGTTTATACACTGGGCATGATGTCACATGGTATGGAATACCCCTTTGGCCAGTTTGGGTCAGCTGCCCTGGCTGTGTCCCCTCCCAACTTCTTCTGCCCCTCCAGCCTTCTTGCTGGCTGGGCATGAGAAGCTGAAAAATCCTTGACTTTTAGTCTAAACACTACTTGGCAACAACTGAAACCATCAGTGTGTTATCAACATTCTTCTCATACTGAACCCAAAACATAACGTTATACCAGCTACTAGAAAGAAAATTAACTCTATCCCAGCTGAAATCAGGACAAGATACCCCTTTCGACTATCAGCATCATATGTCTACAGGCTCTGTAAATTCTAAATCTTTCCCTAGATCAGTCACTTACAATCCTTTTGATGCAAAATCAACTTTGAATTTCTCTGCTGTTTTCAACGTTTGATGCACAAACTCTTCATAAGTTTTGTAAGCATTTGCCATGTCCCTCTGAGAAAAGAGAGATCTTTATGAATGTTGGCCACTTAGTAATTCTACTCTGTTTTCCTTTTATTTTCTTATCTAACATATTTGCAAACTATCAGGCAATAAATCCAATCAGTAAGTTAATGATATACAGTTGACTTGCATAGCATGAACCAAAACTTTTAAGTCATAAAACAATGTTATAATTCAGTTAAATATTATCCAAAGACACACCGGGTTGAAAGTCACTGCTTTACAGAAACCATATTTCCCTTAAGCTGCAGATTCGGAAAGTGAGGTTCTAAAAACATCTTTCAGAGAGATGTGTGTAAATACAGCTTTTGCAAAGACGCTTCATGACAAATATTAGACAGTTTAAGTAATTATTTTCCAAGTGAAAGCTTGGATAGTAACATAGCCCATGAACAGATTCATATTCTTCTGGGTATTATATTGCTTTGCTCTGGTAGATACTCAGTCACCTACAGGAAGCGGATGCCAGCGTGGTGATGGCTCCTCTGCTCCATCTGGGGAACTGTGCATTTTCACCAACCAGTGTGGAGGCAGCAGTGATGAGAAACAAGGTATATCTCCGTGGGCTTCATCATAAGTGTGATATTGTTTGATAACTAAACATGGCAGCAGAGAGAACTAGGGGGGCATTTTTTTTGGCTACAAAAATGTTTGGGAATTCTCTCCCCCCCTTCCTCATTTGATTTTTCTATGGCAGTTTCTTCCTGTTTCAGTTTGATTTTTCCTGCTTAGTTTTCAAACTCTATACAGTGCAACTCTTTCATAAATCATCATATGGATATTATGTAACAAAGCAAGTGTTTCCTCATCCACATAAATTCAATGGAGATTTAACAAATATTACTTTTTTTTCTTAATTCATGGTAAAATTGTTTGCTGAAATTCAAGATCAAGGTATAAGCGACAACAGCTTTTTTTTTTTTTTTTTTTCAGTCTAGACAAGGGGGAAAATTTTCTTGAATTCATGAACTGATAATCCTAGCGTAATTGTTGTCACAATCAGAGGCTTTGAATACAGTTGCTATTGTTTCCCTCAAAGGAAAAATCTAAGCAGTGAGAGTGATTTTTAACTGCTAGCGTCTGAGTAATTTTGCATCAGAAATCTACTATTTCCAGAATACTGTAGCACAAAATGATGCTGCAAATTATTTCATATGATGCATAAAATAGTACTTCTCTTTGAGGATCTTTGTTCTGGAATGCAAAGAAGAGCTTGGATTTATCAAAAATTTTAATTTTAATTTAAAGCTTATCTAAGTTCCTCCACTTGTGCAACAAATTAAGCTACCATATTTGTTGGGTTTTTAAGATTTAGCTTTAAATTTAAAGTAGATTGTCTTCAGATGAGCCTGTGTGTTTCTGTGCACACTGAAAAATGCTAATTGGAGCATGTTAGCGATCATTGAATTCAGCTGAAATCTGTGAGAAAAAGCAGTAACTTAAATCCAGATTCCTCAAATTACACTTGTGTGCCCAGATACATGTTGGTTTTCTTATTCCAGTATGACTCCCTGTTTTATCCAAATATGATGCAGATATCTGTTTGGAACAGGAGTTTAGGATTAACTCTAGGATACTTGATTTTTTTAACTCTGCAAATAAGACAATTGTTAAGACTGTATTGGATACCAGTACATTTTGTAACTTTATTGTGTTGTATTAAAATGTATTAAATGCCAATGGCTGGAAATTACAGCTGTTGAATCCCCTGATGTGACTAACACATCTCAGGTTAGCTTTTTTTTTTTTTTTATCACTTACACAAGGGACAGTTATGCTATGTTGCACTGCATAGCCTTGAAATCCTCATTGTGCCTGGTCTGGGTTTCCCTAGAAAGAGCATTTCCTCCAGGCAACACTTTCTATTATGATTGCAGAATATGCAGCAAGAGATGCATTCTTCCATTAATTTTTATGGAGGCTTTTTATACTTGGTTTTTTTGAGGGAATACTGCTATAGACAAATGCTTATACGAAAGTAGAGAAATTAAAGGTTGCTCCAAAGACTAATTAAGAAAAATGAACCTATGGGCTCTGTGAAAGTCCTAAATACAAAAAAAAGTTGTATTTTTAAGTATGGATGAGCCAGAGGTGTGGAACTATGCTCTGAGTGACAGGCTGTGGGTGCTGGGGCTGCTTGAATAATGCTCTGGATCACTCCAGGAGAGAAGTTAGCTGTCAGACATAAAGATACAGATCAGGTTGTCAAACTGAAGATTCATCCTGCTGCCACCCCCTGTTCCGATTTGGGATTATTGACAAATTATTTTTCTACTTAGGTTTCAGCTCTCCAATCTCTTGTCCGTGACAGGTCCTTGCTGTTTTCTCTGGGGTCTACTCAGGTTTAAGGATGTTTCTGCACTGAAAATATATAAAAGTTGGAATTTCAGATGATGTGTTTTTATCATAATTTTGGAATTCATATGTGGTTTGTTTCTGTTTTGCTACAGCATTGGAAAAGCAACAAAATAAACCCTACAGTCATTTTTTATCTCTGAACCACTATTGCAAACTATTCACTGGAGAATGAATGGTCACTAACTATTCTTAAAAATATTTTACTCCCAGAATATCCCAAACTGAGATTTTGTACACGTACACACTTGAAACAGAACTTTAAACTGTGGTCTGTTTCTGTGAGACTTGGAATTTTTCCTTAGAGGTTATTTTAAATATTTGTTTTGTTCACAGGAAATTCTGCAAAAAATATCTAGAACATCCCACACATTTCCCGTGGTCTTTTCCTCTCTAAGCAGTGACTTTATCTTTGTAAATCTATCTTCCAGCAAATTTACATTGGTTTGCTTTCAAGTTATATTTTCTGTGAAAATGAATATTGCCTTGGAAAATAATAATGAATGATCAAGGGTTTATTTTTTTTAATTTAAAAGGGTACTGTTCTTTCTATTTTGTACATATTCATTTTAAATTGTTTTTTCAGCTATGAGGAAATTCCTGAGGAAATACTGAATGTGATTTGGTGCATTTTATGTAATGTGAAGCAGATATGCCTCAGCAGTGTTTGTGATTTTGATGAACCAGTGACATGCTTTTCAGCCACTTAAAGAGCTAAGGAATAAAAGCAGCAATTAAAAGTTGGTTGATGAATCAGCCAATCTACACATTAACTTGAGTCTGGAATGCTTACGTGAATTATATCTATTTTCCCCTCTCTCGCCTTATAATTAATTGTTGCAGTAAGTTGATGTGAATATGAAAGCCGTGAAATTGGACATCATAGTGTGACTATAAACGCTGCAGTTGCAACTTTATTTAAAATGATTAGTGAACTGTGATAATATAGAATAGACTGAAAGCATTAGCAGGGGCCTGGAGTGAGAACCAGTTTGAGAGGAAGTGCAAAGGCATTGTAGCTCTCATGTCTAACCAGAATCGTGATTAGAAGGCAGAGTTTGAACCTATCCACCTCTGCTGTGTAAGGAAAAATGCTGGTGAACTGAAAGTTTCTACACAGCTCATGAAATCTGGAGGCAGTCTCACATACCAGCCATTCTGCTTGGGGTGAAGTTGCAATAAGCCTCCTCTTTACAGATCCATCTGATTAGACTTTTTTTTTTCTTTTTTTTTTTTAAAAAAATCCTCCCACCACTACAAGTGGTTCAAGGAATGGGGCCATCCAGCCTATCAGGCACATGTAAGCTCATTCAGCTTGGATGTGATGCAAAAATGGGCAGTCTGACACCAGAGCAGAAATAAACATCTGTCCCTCCCTCCCTCCCAGTAAGCGATTATTTATCTGGTTGCATACCCACCTCAAAAACCCTGAATGAACTGGTACACCAAACTGGGTTCTGTGCCAGAAAGATGTGTTCTGCCTCCCTTTTCTAACCTATACTGCCCTACAGGGGAATGTGGAAGGGGGAGAAGCAGTCCTTCCCCACCACATTGCCATGTGCACTGGAAGAAATAAAGTCAGAGGAAAGACAAACAGGGAGACTATGTCATTCTGAGGACTTGTTTCAGCTCTTCTCTGAACAATATGGTTTCTGCTTTTATGCAGCAGCTTAGTAAAGATGATGAGCACTGGCAAACTTTGGAGTATGTCAGATGATAAGAGCCTCACCTTTCTGTTATTAGGCCCTGGGGGGTTTCTGGGAATGACCTTATACTAAGTTCCCAGATACTAACTTATACTACGTTCCCCAAAAATGTAGGTTGCAAAATGGTGAAATAAACAGTAGTGGGATAAAAAAATATTTTTACTATCTGGTTATTTCCTGGTGTTAAGTCTTTGTTTTGCTATGTGAGAACCCTGGATAAATGGAGGATATACTGAAATTCTCCAGCTGATAGCTGCAGTATATTTTAAGAACAGCCTTTGCATGTAAGCTATGCTAGCTTGGACAGTTTCCTACAAGTAGGTAGCTACAAAGATATTTGTGAAGGGAAAAGCATATGTTACAGTGATATAATATAAATGGACTGGTTTGGGTTTGGTTTGGCAGGGGGAAGGCTTGGTGGTTTGTTTTGGTTTTTTTCAATGTTCATTTGCTCTTGTCTCTCTTCCACTGCCCTGTTTCTCTTTGTTCATGATTTAAAAATTCTGACGTTTCTTACTTTTTTTAGGAGGCTGTACAGAGTGGTTTTGTGTGCTAATTAAATAGCAAGCAATGGTGAGAAAATATCCCTTTGCTTCTGTTTTTGCTGTTTTAATTTTTTGTTTGTTTGCTTTAATTCAGGTTCTTCCTGTGAAAAGTGTGATTTTGAAACTGATCTATGCAAAGCTCTTCATGAATTGAATTTGCAGCCTGGATGGATAAGAAGAAATGGTCAATCTAGCATGGGACCACCATACTCTGACCACAATGGGAATGACAGTGGTAAGAATCCTCATAGAATCCTCATGTTCTTTGAAGGAACCACGGGCTCTTACAAATTATATAGTACTCTATTTTATAAGTTGCTTAATTTTACTAATGTCTTGATAGTTCAATTGTATTCTGCCACATGTTTTCTGAGCAGTTGTGTCCAGGTTTCTGGGTGATTGCAATTACAATAATGCAGAATTCCAGAAAAAAAGACAGTATTCTAGAAAGCAATTCTTGTTATCATGGCGGAGCAAGTAATCACTCATTAAGAGTCATGTTTATCTACCTGAATGACCTTTACCTGTTTTGGAGATATCAGGTGATAATTTCAGTCTTGATGGTTGCAAAGTTTAGAAATTAGTATTGGGTGTCCCATTTTGAGATGTTATTTTCGTTTCTTCTTGGATAGGTGAGCGCCCGGAGTGTGTGTATCTATTATCTGTGGCTAATAATACTGCTCTAAATATTTTGAGAGAAGATGACTTTGGATCTGGGGACAGGAAGAGTTTTGATAGCCTGAGCCAACTCCTCTCTAAATCTTATTACAATTCCACTGCTCATCAAAGGCTGTCCCTCAACTAAGTAATTCATGGTCCCTGTCCTCAGACAAAGTATGTCCCTTATACTTGCCCAATTGCCAAATTAACCCTGCTTTCCAAAACCTGGCTTCTTCATTCTGTAATACATGATTTTCTTCATACCTTTTTAGCTACCTTGAGCCAACTTTTTTAGCTGCAGTAAGCCTTCTGCTTTCCAAAGCTGTTAGAAGGCATGCTTGTAAGAAAGCAAGGAAGGAGGTAAGGAATTTGATGGGGACATCTAATCTCACAATAAAGATGTGAGCTGGTTGAAGTCATCACCCCAAACCATTTAATCCTCTTCTCCTTATTTTCCATTATTCTCCTTCCCTTTCTCTCCACCCACCTCCTCTCACCTCTCCTGTGTACAAGCAGTGCTGCTGCAGCCCTCAGAGCAAGCACCTGAAGGCAGGCATGCAGCGTTGGAGGGTGTACAAGAATATAACCTTATGTGGGACTAAAGTGTCTTTGTAAGACTGATTAGCCTAGGTGTTTTTCACCTCATTCCCAAACTGTGATTATCTGGGGGTGTGGAAATCTGTACTGTTCTGAAGCAAGCAGCACCTCCTACACATTGCGTAAGCTACCAAACAGGTAGAAGTTCCGTATAATGATTAATGTGAATTGGTGGTTTAAAGGTGAATGCATGGAAAACTTGCTTAGAAATCAGCAAAATTAAAATGGCACAGAAATTTAAAAATTTCTCATAGAAAAAACATCAACAAACCCACTCTGAATGTTCCTGCAAGTTCTTATTCCACAGCTGACAATTTTCATCATGCTCTGTGATTAAGAAACTTTATCCATGCGATGTGCTTCTAACAACTTCATTTTTTGTTTGTGTGTAACATACAAGCACATCCTTGTGTGTACTATGCTTCTGAGATAAGGCTGCACTTAAATGTTGATTTATACTGATGGTAGCACAAAAATTTGAGTAACTACCAAACCTTTTTCATAAACACAAGTTTTATTTCAAGTATGTAAGTTGTGAAACACTTTGTCTTTAAAATAATAACAGCTCTTCCCATCAAAAAGCAGATAAAAGACAAATGCTGTGGAATAAAAATATAGCAAACTCTTGGCTAGAATCAAAATTAATTAACCAAGCAACAGTCTTGTTCTATCTGAAGTTTTTAGGCTTTGTGCTTGATCAGTAGTATACACTACATGAGGACGTAGCAAAGACCTGAAAGATATTCTTGCTTATAACCAATAAAAAAGGTTACCCTTATCCTGCGAAGAACTGGTGGGGAGGGGAAAATTTAACTTATGCAGAAACCCAAAGCCAGCAAAGGATGGAGAACCATCAACTTGAAGTGTTTGTTACAGAGGAAGCAAACTGTTCAGTCACCTGTATAATCCCATTGACTTGTTTTCGGTGCTCAGTCACCATTGTATCTGCCAGGTCTGAACTGTGTGGTTGCCATGCTAATCTAAGTTATTTTGATCAGATAACAGAAAGCTTGAATACCTGTACCTAATCAACTTTCTGAGAGGCTGTGTACTCAGATCTGTGAACTGAATGGCTAAGGAGATTTAGATGTATTTGGTTATTTCACTTTTCTACCTGGAGAATGGCTAAACTGTACTTTCATTTTCTGAATACTGGTTCTAATCGCCTAGGAAATATTTATCTCCTTATGGCAGCTATTCAAGTTTTCTCACTGCTGGTGACTCAACAGACTGTGTAATCAGTTTTATGTTGGTTCCTGCTTAAAGACCAGAAATTATATTGTATGGTGACAATTGAGCAGAATATGCTCTATGGCAGAGTATTAAAGGGAAGAGTTCCTGCCATCAGGGTAAGTAATTGCACACACATTAGCAGAAGAGCAAAGATCACTTGGTAGATGTAACTCCTTTGAAGATGTATGTAATCTTTTACAAGAACCCAACACGTTTTTTTTAGCTCTGTATCTTCTCATGGTTCTTTTTTTCACTGAAAATATAGTTGAACAGACTAGTGACAACCACTTTAAAAAAACGCACAAAACAAAATACAACCTGTTTTTAGTAATTGAAACCTGTTATCTGTGCAGAGGTTTAATGTAAAATCACTGTTCAAAGAATTTCTTAAAATTACTATTTCTGCCCGATCTGTGTAAGACTTAAAATTCCTGTGGCTGGTGAAATCTGACCTTGTTTATGAGCCTTAGATACATAGGGAACTGAAAGAAAAAAGTTCAAAAATTTATGAAATTTAAAACCAAATGAAACAGATTAGAGTCAGGGATAGAGCTCTGCTGAGGCACCAAGCCATCTGTTGGGGGTAGGAAGAATATCCTTGCAGCTGGCAGGCTCTGAAAGTGCTGCCTGAGCAGTCATGAAAGGCCTAAAACCTAGGAGGAGCACGGCCACAGCTCTGGTAGCAGGCTGCGAAATGCTTCTCTGGGGGGGACTGCTCAGCTGGCTCCAGCACTGACCTAGTCTTGTGGTCCGTTGTCAGTGACTTTGCAATTGCACGCAAGGATAAGAGGTCAGGGTTGGTAGTTTTATAAATGAAGTATTTAGATCTTACTACACATCCTCTGATATTTGGTTTCTGTAGTAAATCTTTATTATCAGGACTTTTTTATTATTATTATTCCTTCAGTGCCACTTGGCTTTTTTCTCCTTCATAATTCTCCTTTCATTTACATGTTAATGTCAGAGGGCAACAGTTTACCTGACATTGCCTGGAGTTTGGGAAGTAGGAGAGAAGGGAAAGGAAGAAAAAAATTAATAAAAGAATGTGAGCCTTCCCCCCCTTGAATCCTGTAACAGCTAACATCTCTGAAATCTTCATGTTCAGGAAGAGCCAAGTTTTGACCAGCAGTATTTGATATCCTAAGATAGGGTGGTTGCCTTCCATCTTTTAGAACGTCTGAAACAATATAGTCAGGAAGAGACACAATCAGTCAAAAGGCATAGCAACAACCATATTTCACTGACTCTTGTTGAGCTGTTACACTTCCAAGTAAAGCAAAGCTTTATTTGGAGTTCTTTTATAAATGGAAAGATAATGGTATCTTTAATGGTAGTGTGGAGATTCTGAAGACAACCCTTTATATTGGGAGTGTGTGCAAGGATAGTACGACCTCCTTTCTGCAGTGAGGCAATTTTCTGAGCAGGCAAAAACCAGACCCATGTCCTGTGGAAGAGAGGAACACCATAGCCTCCTGTCCCATCTTCCACCACCTCCTTTAAGACTTGAACTGTTGTAATAAATCTGTATTGTTGGTCACAACAGTTTGTTGTTTAGGCATGAAATATGTGATCTATTCAATAATTGGAGTTTAAGCTCTTTGATCAGCTTGCTGAGTTAGTCCTACTTTGTCCCAAAATTTTGCACTTATTAATTGAGTATTCAAGCCATCAGCACATGAAACATTTTGGAACCCTACTTGAAATTTCAGCGGCAATGTGGAACAATGTTATGTCAATATTTAATATGAACAAAAGCTTGGCACGCAATGGGTACAAGTGTAATATGAATCTTTTTTGGGGAAGAACTTCTAATTGGCTTTTTAGTTAATAATTCATACCTGTATGTATGCCTCTTCTTGTTTTACTGTTATATTTTATATAACTTTTTTCCAAGCTTCTAAGTTTTCTTTTTATTCCTTTTAATAGCTTATTTCCTCTCATTGTCCTCTAAAATGCGATCCTCTTCTGCAACTTTAAGGACCAATGTTTTCCTTCCAAATGATGAAGAACACATTTGCCAGGTATTTTGATGCATAGTCCTTGTATTGATTGCATTGTTTGTCATAGTACTTCCCTGGAATAATCAGACCTTTTTCATCCTCCTAGATCACATTTCATTATTGGATCAGTCAAATCAGTGGAACGTTGATGGTGGGGCTTCAAAAGCACTCTGAAGATACTATTATAAACATCTGGCAAGTTTCAGGAGAACTGCAAAATCAGTGGAAAGCAAATACCATCACAATCAATAGCACTGAAAAGTATGAGGTTGGTAAATTGAGGTGACTGTAAATTGCACTTGTTAAATGGTTTATAAATTGTGGGGTTTTTAATAAGTCAAACCTAAATATTTTGTAAATGGAAAGCATTAGCATGAGGTAAGAGAGAGAGAAGCCATTTGGAAGTTCATAGTTGTCTTTAACAAATACTGCTTTTTCTTATCTCTTGGTGGTGTTAAAACTAATGCTAAACATTACTTAAACTGTACATGTCTCTTAAATAAAACAATCAGTCTCATTGCATCATAAATTATCTACCTGCCCATAAAGGTGATATACTCGGGATCTTAACTTTCAATACAGTATTCCCTTAGCCTCAATCTAACTGTACCGATAAACTCAAAGTTTAATTTATGTAGGAAATACCATCCTATACTATGAGATACTGTTCTATAGGGATGCTTCACATGACAAATACTGTACTTAACTATTCATTGTAGCTTTGAGCCTTTGTCACAGAACACATGCATATGGTTTTATTTTGCTCAAAGCTGCTGAAAAACAATGCAAGTCTCATAGGCTATTTAAATGTTTTTACATGTGCATTTACACAAAACATTAGCACAGTAAATGTAACTTAGGGCTATAATATCATGGATGATGTATATCCGCTGTTATGCATAATACTGGAGGGAAAGTGGGGAGCAGAGAAGAAAATTAGAGGCATTTCCTCCTACAGTAGTTACTCTGAAGAGTTGGTTAGCATACAAACCTGAAGGCATGAGAGCACAACCTCATTTCAATAAACCATATGAGTAACATAATTACTTGACTTGCAGAGGTAATGTTGTGCTAAAGCATCCAACAAGATCTGGATTTTTGAACTAATACTTGCCTGCTCAACCCTGACTGTAAATGTATGTTACGGAACACCTGTACCTAACTCAACACAAGTATCAATGTTGTTACTTGTCAATACTTTGCCTCTACCTGATATATGTAGAGCAATATGAGCTTGTACCAGAAGGATTAACTTTTAGATTTACTTTTTCATCCTTCACATTGTTTAGAAAATTGAGTGAACCTGGGAACGGTTAATATAATATGGCATCTTCTTCCTCTAAATTTCTGGATCAAATCCTAATTAGATTATTGCTTACAAACCTTGTTATCCTTTGGGCTCTATAAAGTGAACTGATGGGTACAGTCCAGCTTTAGAGGCATTTGTCAAACTTACTGCAGTAATCATTACAATTGGCTAAAGAAATGTAGTTGAGTACCTCACTAAACCTAGACGATGAAGCTGAGCAAACTTTCGTCTTTGGTTGCATGTTTTTCCTCCAGTGACAACTTGCAAGATGCTGGTCATACAAGTGAATGCAATTCACTTGCCCATTTGCACTTGTTCTTTTGATATGGCAAGATCTTTAGCCAAGAGGGCTACCTGTGGCACTTTTCAAGATAAAATTTTGATGAGTAAAGTTTCTATGGAAAAAAAATGAATGGGAAAAAAAACTTTTTCTGGGGTGTAGAAATCTCTTTGAAATACAGTGCTTGAGTATTTTTGTCAATTTTGCAAGCGCATTTGAAGTGAGATTTTAATTAAAATCAACCTCTGCTGCTTATTTGCTTTGTTTATTTTGATGTTGATTATTTAATACTTTTGTCTCTTCCTACTTAAAAAAAAAAAAAAAAAAAAGGGTTGATTAACTCTTTATGGGATAGGCGATTTGGTTTTGGCTTTCAAAAATCTCCAACTGTAGGGAATTTTGAAATACAAAGATTACCACTGCTTTAATTACTCAATACATGACAAGCTCAATATGTTTGTTTTGGCTGGGTTTTGGAGAGCTGTATCATGGTTTGCTCTCCTAAACTACTTTCTCCCTGTTCTATTGAGAACAAATTTCTGTCTCCGAGACTTCATTAAGGGAAATGGTTCTGGGTTTGGGGTTCACTTTTGTCTTTGTGCTTGATTCCTGTGTTTTACCTTGGGCTTTGCCATGGCTGTACTTGTGGGGGAAGCCCAGCTTGTTTTAGATCCCACCGACATTTCCACTACAGCTTTCCTTGCCGCTAATTGAGCTGCAATGTTAACTTGTTCTGATGGCCATAGATATTGCATATTTAGGCAGCAATTATTAATTACAGTTATGAGCAAATAGTGTCATTAAGTAGACATTTTCATTACAGATTTTGGGACTGAAAGAGCTCTAGACTTTGTGTGAAAGGGAAAACTAAACAACTTCTAGCTCAAATAAATGTGGATTGGAGTTGAGGTGGTTATTATTGGACTGAACGCCTCAGGGGAGGGCAGATGGGTATCTGTGCCAAATAAAGCCTGCGTAACCTTCTTTTTAGACCCAAGGGCAGCTGGAGGCATCTAGCATGATTTTTTGTCATGTGGGGAAGTTAAGACACGATGAAGAAAAAAAATAGAACTGGCGCTTTTCTAGAGAGGTAGGTTCAGAGTTGCAGCACTGACTCTGCTCCTAGTTCAGTCCGTAGTAAACCTTTCATAGACTTCAGGGCACCTGAATCCCCTCCTGTAGTCAAACACTTTTAAATAGAAATAGCTGGTTTCTTTTGTCATTGGAGAAGCTTCCCCAGCTGTTCAGAATACCAGCATGTGTTGAATGTCTACAACATCAGTCAGCAAGGAGCTCTTTGTAGAGACATTGATAACATATACATTTAAAGCAAGCCTCTTAAATCCATGCTTTTTATTATATTGACCATATAAACAAACTGTTCACGAGTTTCGAGGAAACAGAAGTTGTCAAATACTTTGTGTGCTCCAGTGGCATATGAACTTAAAGCCACTTCTGATTTTGCACCAGCAAAGTGAAAGTGCATCTCTTTAGCATTCTTTAAATCACTGTGTCTCACTTAAAAATAAAATCTGACTATAAAGCCCTAACTGCAAGCTATATATAAATATGTATGATAAATTAAGTTATTAATAACTAGATTTTGACCTCACAATGAAAAATCAACATGAAAAGGTCAAATATTTGTCAAATCCTTGATATTAAATAATATTAACTATACATGTTGTTGCAGCAACATTCAACAGTTCAAAAGATTGTTTTCTGAAACAAATCAAATTAATAAATTTCCAAGGTACTGCATTTCAGTTGTATAAACTTATTATTGAATGTGATATGATGCTATTAATATTTAGTGTGGCATACTTATTCTTTCCAAGTAGGCATCAACATGAAATGAAATAAACATCATTATATGAAAAGAATTTCAAACAAAAACATATCAGGATTAACCCTGTTCCTTCAAAATTTCTGGATTTCAGTGAACTACACTCTTTCCATTGTGCTACAGGTGATCAAAGAAGAATGAACACATGGGGTGACAGTATTTCTTAACAATACTGTATTAGAAAATGCAGTTGTCCATGTGTCTGCTAACAATGGTTTTCATAGAATAATTGCCAGAGAAAGTGGTTACCAGCCATTCTTCTCTTTGCAGTGTTAAAAAAAAAAAAAATATATATATATACATATGTGTATAAAAAAATAAACGAGACCTGGATTTCTCACTGGTGATATAGCAGATAACATTACACCTCTCTCTGGTTGCATAATGCCAGGATAGTTTGACTTTACAGGCTGCCACACTTCTTGTGCAGGTCAACTACAGCTTAAGAAAAACAAATAAACAAACAACCCCCCCCAAACCCCCCCCCCCCCAAACCCCAACTCATAACATAATGGTCGTATCCTTGGCTGAGTTGTGTCATCTTGTCCAGTGGAATACTGTACTCTTGATGATAATTTATAGGATAAATGCAGGTTTTCTGCTGTGATCTCTTAAATTAGGCACAACATTGCCTGTGAACTCTAAAGCTAATATTTGAAAACTTATTATCTAGCTAACACTGTACATTTGCTATTAAGAGCTAGAATGTACCTCTAGGTAGATTGTGTCCCCAGAACTCTGCAAAAGCCTAGAGCTGTAACATGCCAAGTTATGGCTAGGGAATAATTTAAGGAATGTTATTCATATGATCGATTTGTTGGGTTGTTTTGATTGGTGTGGGTTTTGTTGGCTTTTCCCAAGGACTGTTGATGATCAGTCCCCTTCTACATCACTGCAAAAAAAGCTGGTAGTCTCTACATTTACAAATGTAGATTGAAATCCGCCCTTAAGATGGAAATGTAAAATATTTGTAACTTTTTGTGTATAGAAGACTCTCTTAGGAAGAAATGAATACAGTTACAGAGTAACAGTTGACCAAGTACTCCTTAAGGTTTGTTTTGGCTAAGAACTTCATGAAAGACTTCTGACTGATGATGTTTGTTGCTCTGACTCTGCTCTGGCTCTGTGATAAATTCTGAAAGCAACCAGAAAAGGTTCACATTTCCAGTCTCTGGTGGCATAATGGCTTGATAAAGCATAATACAAAATCCTTTGTATTTCTTAACTGTTGTGATCCTTGCTTAGATTTTAATGTATTTTATTATGGTTTTCAGATCCTTCCTGTTAAATGCTACTTCACTCTTGAGTTAGATGATTAGACTATATATCTGTGCTGACAAGCCACAGATGTGTGAAAAAAACAGGATGGTAATCCTGCAAAATTGTTAAGGGCATGATTTGTGTTCTCATATTTCTAATAGAAACTCTATGGACTAGACTGGCATATCTTGGAAGGTTTTTTCTCTTGTCTGTGACACTGGTGAATGCCATTTCTTGTTGATTTGCTGTTAATCTCTGCAGGTTATCTTTTGGGCGATGGTGGAGACCCAGAGACAAGATGAAACTGTTGCCATTGATGATATTACTTTCAGTGAAGGATGTTCTCTGGCCTGTGGTAAGAATAGCTGTTTTTCAGGAGACAGATCATTTTACTTTGTCTTTCCCTTGGATTAGAAAAGAAAACACAAAGGAAAGCCTTTTGGTATTCAAAGGCTTTCTTAACTCCACATTTTCATCTGGCTCATTTTCATTCCTCTAAACCATCATCTGTCTTGTCATTCTTTGTAATTGTGTTTAGATGTGATAATAAATACCTTAAGAAATCTGGTACAGTATAAATGTAGCTTCCTGCAGCCAGGAAGTACTAAGGCCTCAGTGAGCAGAAAAGATCTACTGGTTTTGGCCAAAGAACTGATGTGTTCAGCCCGCTCAGGAAAAGTTTTGGAGTTGACTTTAGGGAGATTCCCAAGGCACTTGTGCATATTTTTAAATGTGTGAAGGTCCTGATCCTCAGTTATGTAGTGGGGCTATTTTGTTCCGCTCTGCTACTTCCAAGAGCTGTAATGTCAGGCTAAGTCAGCTCTGCAGCCAGACCATCCCTGCATGTCGGGTTTCTTTAGCAAAACATTTCCTATTTCTCTTTTCAACCCAATGTATTTTCATGGGAAAGGAATACTACCCATCCTAGCATAAATCAGATTGCTTGCTGCTCTGTATTACACAAGAAGATTGCACTGTGGCACCTATGTCACATCCTCAGGTGAGCACAGTCCTGATTCAGAGCACCTCCTGTCTCTGAGGTGTACCACAGGCACTAAGGGTTCAGTCTTTAAATTTAACTTGAGGTATGGAATGCAGTGTTTGACACAGACCAAGCCTAGGGTAATGATTCAGGCAGGCATGTATACCTATTTATTTCAAAGGGGATCTATATTGGGGAAATGAAGTTTCATGTAACTAAACTTGGTCATGTAGGTCTCTCCATGTTTCCACTTTCTTACAATGGAGAAATACAGAAGCAAATATTATATAAATATTTTCATGCCAGGGCCCATCTAGCTTTTCTGTTTTGTAGAAGTTTTCTAACTGTACAACTTAAATGAGCAAGGATGTTAATTTAAAACTTTGGGCATACTTGTCTATGAACTCACGTAAGTTTACAATATGCTTTCTTTGAAAAAATGAATTTGAAACTGACAATGAAAAGAGGACAGATGTGTGATTCTCCCAACTTTATTCTGTTCCTTGGAGGATTTCTGCAGATGAAAGAGGAGGTTTAAAATGGAAAAAAATGCATTGCTAGATTCTAGCAACCTATATAATTGCTTAACCAGTTCCCACTGGAGGATATAAATCTCTCTGTACAAATATATTGGCTTTTTTCATAAACAAAATGCTTCTAAAGCAAACAAAAATGAAAAAAAAAAAATCAGTTACAGAGATGAAATACTGTCTCAAAGAGATGAAAAAATAAAAAATTGAAACAGAACCCGGGTGTACTCACCAGAACTTATAAATCTAGGTGTTAAACTTACCTTACGTGGCAGCTGTTGAAGTATATAGTGTGACATACAGATTGAGTTGCCACACTGTTAAGTACCTCAGGTATATTCTAATAAAAGCCAGTTCTTTTCCTGTGCTTCCCGTTAGGAAAATCAGCTTCATTATGTGACATCTAAATTGCTCACAGGAGCCAAAAAGAGGGTCAAACGATCTTAATTTTCTCCCTGAAAGAGGAATTTTACTACTGAACATTTTCTAATAATTAAAACCTCAGATTAATGGTTGTTTGAATTTGAAATAATTTTTTCTCTAGTCCTTATGGAATGTCTGGATAAGAAGACTTTAAATGAAGACCACTTTAATTGCATGAAATTTTTAGTTAAAATTTGCATTTTTAATGTACCCTTCATGATTTTCAATCCCAGTGTAAAAGCACATAAGAAATGACCTGTACATTTGTATTCATTAATATGACTATGCTTTTAGGGTCATGAGTAAAATAGCTTAAGTATTTGTGCTTTCAGGAGTTTCTTGACACAAACTGTGATGGCTAAATATAAATGTAATTTCATTAAGTTTTAAGTTTTTTCTTCCCTTCTCTCCCTCCCCTGTCTCCCAAACTGCTCCGCTTCAGTCTTTTGTCCAGTTATGCTAGACAGTAAACTTCATGCATTTAAAAAAAAAACAAAACAAAACCCTATCTTCAGTATAGCAATTTAAGATACTCTACAGTTTGTAGTTTTCCCAACAGCTGCCAAATTGTTTCAGTTATCACTCAAAACCACCACAGCTTTTTATTATACAATTGCATATGTACCGCAGAAAAAATATTTTAGCTGTCAAATAGCAAATATTAAAGTCATGCTTTAAAATATGCATAATACAAAATTCTCTTATAATTATACCTTTAGTAGACCTTCTATTCAAGGGGTTCATATTCTTCTCCAAGTGTCCAATTGCCTTGCAGAACTCCCTCTTGACTCCTGACGAATTATATATGTGAAGAACTCTAAGATTGTCGTTCTGATCTTGCCATAGGGGTGAAGGCAAAGAGCCCCAAGGCATGAAAGTTGAATGCTATAAGGGAGAATGAGTTTTTTGTCCTCCTTAAGTCACTTGTAATGCAAAAGTGGTATACCTTCTCTGCAAAGCTAGTTTTTTTCTGGAAAACTAGAGTAATTATATATGTATTATTTTGACAAAAATCCAGTATGAATACTTCAGCTGAAAAAATCTCAAACTCAATTCCTTAGTTAATTCTAATAATGCAGAAATGTAGCCTTTAGTATCACTGATGCAGAACCAGATGCAGGGTCTTTCAGATCAACTGCTACAGGGATGGGAGTCAGAAAATCCAAAATACTAAACTTACTGTTGTCTGACATGCTGCAGAATTAAGAGGTGGAAAACAGGTATTTTGTCCCAAGAGACTGAGATTATTGTCAAAACAAACAACCTCCCTCAGAAATATTTACAACTAAATTAAAAAAAATGCAAAATTAATCAAAATGTTTTGTTTCAATAATTAAAAAGCGTTTAAAGAGCTTGATTCCTTTTGAGTGTATTTGTAACTTTTTTCAAATGTGGAAATTTGACAAAATCCATCCTTTTCTAGACCATTCTAGAATTTTGCATTTTCCATGGGAAATAAGTTTTCCACAAGCTCTTCTCACTTAATATACATGGTTTAGAAAAAGTGCACGTGTTTATGCAACACTGGAACAAGGAAGAGATGGGACGTTTGTAGCATCAGCTGGACAGGACATTTCACTGAGGTGTCAGTAATGTGAATAATGCAATAACTCTGAGATGCAGTAGACAGTAATGTGTATATATATACTGACATAAAATTGTTTCCTCCATACAGTTGGGAATCTCCGTGTTTTCTCTGGAATACCCTGACTGCTATTTAAAACTCTCTCTTAACCAGAAGATTGCCTTTCCCCTGCAATAATATTAAGAAATGAAACTTCCATTATCATAGCGTAATCCCATTTAAAATCATGCCTTTCTTTCTGTAGCCGTTATTAATTACACAAGATTTTGCAGCTACTGTCTGGCATCTTAAACTTCATAGAATCATAGAATCAGAGAATGCCTTGGGCTGGAAGGGACCTTTAAAGATCCTCTAGTCCCACCTCACTGCCATAGGCAGGGATGTCTTACAGTAGATGCAAGGTTGCTCAAAGCCCCGTCCAACCTGACCTTGAAAGCTTCCAATGATGAGGCATCCACAACTTCTCTGGGCAACCTGTTCCAGTGTCTCATCACCATCATTGTAAAAAATCTCTTCCTTATACGCAATCTAAATCTACTCTCTCTCAGTTTAAAACCATCACCCCTTGCCCTGTCACTACAGGCCTTGGTAAAAAGTCTCTCTCTACCTTTCTTATAACCCTTGCTTAAATACTGAAAGGCTGCAAGGTCTCCCCAGAGCCTTCTCTTCTCCATGCTGAACAACTCCAACTCTTTCAGCCTTTCTTCACAGGAGATGTGTTCCAGCCCTCTGATCATTTTTGTGGCCCTCCTCTGGAGCCACTCTAATAGGTCTATGTCTTTCTTATGTTGGGGCCCCCAGAGCTGAATGCAATACTCCAGGTGGGGTCTCTCAAGAGCAGAGTAGAGAGGAAGAATCACCTCCATCAACCTGCTGGTCACACTTCTTTTTATGCACCCCAGGATGCGATTGGCTTTCTGGGCTGCGAATGCACATTGCTGGCTCATGTCCAATTTTTCATCAACCAGTATCCCTAAGTCCTTTTCTTCAGGGGTGTTCTTGATCAATTAATCCCCCAGTCTGTTCTGATAGTGATGATTGCCATGACCCCGGTGCAAGATCTTGAACTTGGCCTTGTTGAACTTCATGAGGTTTACCTGGGCCCACTCCTCAAGCCTGTCAAGGTCCCTCTGGATGGCATCCCATCCCTCAGGCATGTCAACCACACCACTCAAGTTGGTATCATCTGCAAACTTGCTGAGGTTACACTTGATCCCACTATCTATGTCATAATGGAGATATTTAATAGTATTGGTCCCCGTACAGACCCTTGAGGGGTACCACTCATTACTGGTTTTCAGATGGACATTGAACCATTGAGCGTAACTCTTTAGATGTGACCACCCAGCTAATTCCTTATCCATCTCACTGTCCATCCACCAAACCCATATCTCTCCAATTTAACAGTAAGAATGTTGAGGGAGACCATTATCAAAGGCCTTACAGAAGTCCAGATAGATGACATCCATAGCTCTTCCATTGTCCACTGTTGCAGTGACCCCATTGTAGAAGGCCACTAGTTTAGTCAGGCATGATTTGCCCTTAAAAAGTTCTTGAAAATATGTGGTGACATATTCAGAAACTTTTTGGTTTTAAAAAGAAGTGTTCTGTTGCAAGTATTATGGAGATGCTGCTGAGTTTAACCTCTCAGAAGTGATTTTCCTGTAGCTATTATCTAGAAAAGTAAATAGGTATTTCATGTTATGACATGTCATTTTTTTATGTTTCCTGGCAATTCGCTTCCTTCTGCAGAAGTGAATTCATGAAGGTTGCAGTGACTGGCTAACATAAATAGCACTCCATTGCTCTGAAAGAAGCATCTGTCTTTAGGGAATGATTTTTTAAAACAGCATTGTTAAAGATGGCAGCCTGAAATACAAGACAGCACTCGGTGATACACAACGCTTTTGAAGTAACCTGAGGCAGAAATGTTGTCAAGTAGTTTAATAAGCATATGTTTCTAATGGGAAGTAGTCTCATAAATAATGGCTTCTTAAGAAGTGATTGTTTGTCTTTTAGCACCACAGACTTCCAGTTTTGAGCTTGGCATTTGTGAGTGGCATTCAGGTCAGCAGGCTGAGCCTGCCATGTGGGCACAACTGCAAGCCGGGCACCAGATTGCCTCCTGTTCCTTCCTGAAAGATTGGGGCAACAATACCAAAGGTGGGAAAGGTAGGTTAATGCACAATTACTACTTCTCATGAAGAATATGGTGCTTTTTAGGACAAGGTGGTGACCCAATGTAGAAACCAAACAAAAACGTGAAAAGTAATCATATGTATTTTGTATTTAAATCCTATTTTGTTTTCACCATTTAGAAAGGACACTGTGAGCACTCGTGCTGGTAAAACATGAAAGATTTTAATGTAAGAATTCCCATATAAACTACTAATTGATTTATTCTCCAGTTAATTCTTTGTATGATATCTGTGTAACAATTTGGTGAAATTAAATTAAATCCATCTAAGCCCACAGTCCTTGTTTGTGTTTTTTCTGTTTTGGTTTGGTTTTGACACTTGGCAGTTTTACTTGTGTAGTGCTATGTTTGAGCATACAGTCAGGAATTTCACTTTAAACCTTTAATTAGAGGAGCTGTAGAGAAACATTTATTATACAAAATAGTTTATTACTCTTGAAAACAATAAAACTAGTTGCAATTTTCAGAAGTAAGGAGCAGCACTTGTTTCTGAAGTCACTCTGTAGTGCTTGTCTATGGGTTTATGGGAAACACTTTTGAAAACTTAATGGATAAAAATGTCTAAGTGTTGTAATGTGAAATGGAATTGCCCTGCTAGCCAAGTGTTTGGCTTGTCTACTGAAACTGCCTTCAAAGGAGTTAAGTAGCACTAGTTGTAATAGTGTAATTTGTGATGTAGCTTTGAAGAAATGATAGCTTGGAGGTTACTGCTTGAACTTTGAGCCCACAGAAATAGAGTGCATCTCATTGATAGCAGCAGAATGATTGATTAAGTATTCTTTTTATTTTAGAAAAATTTTTAAAATAAATTTTAGCATGCATTTCAACACACTTGAGTAACTATAAATCAAATTATAATGGAATAGCAAGTGAAAGCTCTTGAGTGTATACGCTCTGTTGCGATGAATTTTTGCATGTTAACTTTTATGTACAACAGAGAGCATGTAGACTAATAAAGCAGATTTTTTTCTCTTTTTTTTTTTAAAAAAGAAAAGAAAGAAAGAAGTCACACCACCTTTCAATTTCCACTGGGATAGCTAAAAAAAAAAAAGAGACTTTTCATTTGATTTTATTTTGAACACCTCCCTGAAAGGTGGTATATCAGTACCATATCTTAACATGATAGTTCAAGGGCTAGTAATGGGTATGGATTTCCCTTTTATGGCAATATTGTGCTAACAGAGAAGATACTGAAATTCTCTAAGTGGTTTTTACAGGACCAGGTCACAAGCAATGTTGATTGAAACAGAACACGTTTTGAAATGTCTGTTGTATAGGTGCTTGGGCATTATTGTATAAATATGCACAGGTAGCTGAGTAGGCTGAACATATGACACAAACAACTGCTTGGGGACATTCCCTGTGCTTCCACATCATAAAGGAAAAAAGAAAATGTGGGAAGAAGTAAGTGTCAAAACAACACACAGAATTTAATTCATCATTAACACTGGAAAGTATTGAAAAATCTGAACTATGCTTTCTCACCTCTCAGTACATTCAGTATTTCTATTCATGCAGATTTGTTGAGCATAAATGAAGAGGTTGAATATTAACTAAAATTCTAAAAACTAAAGAAATGGTATGCAGACTGCAAAAATGCCATGCTTGAGGGCTCAAACTTGCAATGCAAATAGAGCTTGACTAAGCTTTAATTTCTCATTTTGATCAAAGTTTTCACTACTATAAATAGAAGACAGGTAAGAAACTAAATTATAAAGCAGAGGTCTAGACAATTATATTTATAAAGAAAGGATTGCTTATAGGCTTTGAATAAGTGTACTTTCCTGGTATTCTTAAATTTATTAAAATACTTTCTGTCTTTGGCAGACTTTTTTTCTTTGTTCTTTTATTGCTTCTTTTCTCCAGTGTTGTATTGTAGGCGCTTTCACTATAAATTTTCCTCTTAATTTCTCAAGTGTCAAAAGTTCTTACAGAGGTTTTATATTCCCCTGCAATACTGTTCAGAAAATACTTTGCTGTTGTTTTCATTACTGATATTTCCAGCATGCTATGTAGTTTCCATAGTTTCCTACATTGGATTGATCTAGTTTCCTGCATCTGGGGTAACACTTCTTTAATAAGAAACTAATGAAATCAATTCTCTGCATAATAAAGATTATGAGATGCAAAAACAAATCAAAGGAAGTGCCGTGGCTTTTAAAACCAGTGTTTCAGATAACTAATGATAAAAATCCCTCAAGTTTAAACATGAAAAACCAGCCAAATCGTTAGATTATGTGATTCTACTACATTACCCTTTTTTCTCTCTTTTTTTTTTTTTTTTCTTCAAGATTTCACCCATGACTTGTGAGTTCATGAAAATTCACCTTCAAAGAGTAGAAACAATGGCAGTTCAGATTTGACCTCCTCTTTCCTCAAATGGTTGAGTGGGAAGGTTGCAGGGCATTGGTTCAGAGACCGAACAGTTCTCTGCTGGGGAAGATAACTTGCCAGAAAAGGAGAGGTCCCACTCAGTGGCTTGGTTTTAACTGAAGGCTCAGTTGTTACTCTAAAAGCTAGTAGCATAGATTCAAAGTTGTGTAGTTTGTGAAATAAAAAAACCCATGGATTAAAGCAGAAGGAATCATAAAAGATTTAAGTCAGAAAATGGTTAAGATGGATCCATGCAGCTAAATATTTATAGGCTTTGAGTTTTCAGTGTAGCAGGACACCGGCAGGTTCACTAGCCCACCCCAGCTCTAAGAAGACACTCAGCAGTAAGTTGTAAGCTCTGCCTCTGGTTGGGCTCCATTGCAGTCCGTGGCTGATCTTTCCGCAGGCCTCCAAGATTTTGCTTATGACAGACAAAATTTTTCCTCAAAACTGGAAGAAACAAGACTGTCTATCTAAAACCTGAATAAGCAGCCACGTGGGGAAAATAAAAGGCTTTATGGAAAGATAATAAAACACACTCATCTCTGTGACTTGGTAGCCCTACTACCACATTGACAGGAATGAAGTAGCTTTTCTGGGATTCCTGTTCTACTTCTAAAAACACGGGGAAGTTTGGCACTTCAGAAACAGAAAGTCATGAAAATTCAAGAGAACAAGATGTAAAGAAGGTCAGAGCATAAACACAGTAATATGCTATGCAGTGTATTGGAGTGAAAGAAATTCAGACTTTAGAGAAGAGCTGCAAAATTTGTTAATTATCATTAGGCTCAGAAAATAAAATTGGTTAGTTTTATAATGGCATCAGAGAATTCTGAAGTTAGATAAAGAACCAGTAATGTAAATTATAATATTGATGCATATGTCTCTTCTGCACAACGCAGTAGACATAGAAGTATAGATGCTTTGTTGATCTCTGTCAAACAGAATGTTGCGTTAAATCTATAATGTTTCCTTATGTCAAGGTTAGGGGCCATGGCATGAAAATACAAACCTAATTCCAATGAAATTGTGATCACATAATTCAGTGTAAAACATTGCATAACATGAAGAGTAAACTGACAACAAAAGGAAAACAATGTGGTCCCTTATAAAAACAATAATTTTCCTTGTGAAATGACATTTTCTCCCTTCAGCTTGAAATAATCTGTGTATCATCTGTATTTGACATAAGTTGTATTTAGAGACATGAACACAGAAACAGCAGACTTAAGACCTTTAATCAATCCTTGTTTATTATTTTAATAGCTGCTTCGGAAGGCAGCAAAATATTCAGTGACTCAGGAGGGGCAAAAAAGACCTGATATATTTAGTAAAAAGTATTTAGCCTTTTTATTTCTGACAAATAAAAGATACTGTTGAGGGCATGCAGTAGTCTTTTAGATCTCTGTAGGAATGCTTTTATAAGGGGCACTAGGTCAAGAAGAGCACAAGTTGCTTTTCTGCTTCAGATGGGAAAGCAATATCCTTCCAATGTTTTGTTGCAGCAATTGTGCCTGAGAAGTAAAGGCCTTGATTACAAGGTGGAGATACTACTGCCTCCTGTAGCTATAAGGCAGAATATTGCCCCCGCCACCTTCCTTTTTTTTTTTTTTTAAATTTTTGAAGAGTCTACAGAAATATTACTGTAAAAAGTGTATTTTCTGGAAACTGTAGCAGAAGAAGGAAGAAAGCCATTTCCAAATATATTTGTGATTAGGTATTGAATGGTTGTAAATGTAAGGAGGCTGAGCTGAATATGGGACTGCTTACAGCTTTTAACATGCAAAGTAACAACTTCAAGATACTATCAAACAATGTAATTCTTGGTTGCTGGGGCTATCTGTAAGTCAAATGAAGATGCATATCTATCTTTTTAATAGGAAACACTTACATGACATCCAAGTCATATCTTCAGCATGATGATCAGATTCTATTGTTGCTGGAATGGGTATGTGGTTTAATTACAGGAAAGCAGTCCTTATTTTCATAGACTGAGGGGAAAAAAAAAAAAAGTTTTGTGAAAAAGTGCACCTTTTAAAATTTTTTTATTTTTCAGGCCATTTTGATTGGTTAGAAGCTAATAACAACGCATTACATAAAAGCGCTTACCTAAACAGCTCCATGTGTCATTGCTCCAGCAAGATTTGCCGTTTTCAGTTTCATTACTCCGTGGCAGATAGCAGTGTTCTCAAGGTGGTACTGTTTACTAATCAGGTAAGAAGAAACATGCATTCATTTTGAAAGAGTAAAGATATGGCTGCCCGGGTGTTACGAGCCAAAATGCAAAGAAATATGCCTGCTAGCACATGCCTGCCCCTTAAGTTAGTTTGTGCAAAACGATTACTTGGTATCGTTCCACTGATCTATGCAATTGTAAAACCTGGGTATTTGCCATCTCAGCTATAAACTAATTTGATGGGTGAATGTTCTGCAGTAAGACTTCAAGGACAAACCCCTTCTATTACTGAATTAAATAATTTGGGGATTTCAGGGGGGAAATCTATAGTAACAGATTTTCTAGCCTTCCTCCTGTTCTGGAATTAGGAAAATAAGTGCTTTTCTCTATAGAGACATAGAAAAAAACAAAAGTTGCTGGCTCAGGATACCTGGAAATCTCTTGCTTGGCCACCTGATTTGCTTTGCCCACGTTTTAGAGCAGTAATATTCCTATTCTTCTACCTATTAGTAGATAAAATAGCCGTGTCAAACACAAATGCCAGTTGAGCAATGATAACTATTTCCGTCTTTCTTACCTCCCTTGCCTTGTGGAGGCTTTCTGCGGTTAGAATGTTCTCTTTTGAGTGTCTTGTTTAATAACTTAATATTGATGCTATTGTACTGCTACTTAATGAAAGCAAGAGCAGTACAGCTGGTCTCATTAAGTTAATGGCTCTCATATCTTGATGTTGGAGTTGAATTATTATCAACCAACAATACAAGTTCTTAAAAAGACAGATCCACTTCATTCACAAAGGTAAGATGCAAAAAAACTGAAGTGTAACACTACCAAGGGGTCTAAATATAGGACCAGGTAATGGACATACCTTATTTCTTTCCCACTGTGTCTTCAAGTATTCATGAAAACAACTCCAGGCTCTTGCTCATTTTTCATTTATAAAAGGGAATAGTTGTATTTTTCTATGACCCATTACTGTATGAGGAAATTGTAACATAATCAGTGTTCTGGTCTGAATGCATGGAGATTTGTGCCATAGTACTTGCCAATAAATTCCCAGGTATGACACCCATGGCAACCCTGAGACAGAATAGGAATACTGATTGCAGTGGTTCACCTAAGTAGTGTCAAAAGATTTTTCTTTCCTTGAAAATAGAGCAAATTATGTGATTCAAAACCATGAGAAAACTGGCATTTGAGTTCCCATAGAATTGGGAGCCTAAATTGAATTAATTGATAAACAGTTCCTTACATATGCATTAGAAGAATGTTTTTGGCAGTTATTACATCAGTTCAGTCCACTCTGTTTCCATAACTGCTCTTAGCCCTTTGTTGTTTTAGTTATGGAATTTCTCCTTTAGTCAGAAGTGTATTTATTGCACATAGACTTAATTAAAGATGATATGAGTTACTCATACTGTAAAATTTGCCAGAAAAACTTCAGAAATCATCAGAAGCTTCTGCTGGTAGCTTCAAAACCAAAACTCTACAGACTTGTATTTAAGACTTCTTGAACTGAAATGAAGGGAGGAGTAGCTTTTACACATTTTGCTACTGAATCGTTAGGTTGTTTATGAAAAACAAATGAATCTTCAAAACCAGCCACATACTGAGAAACAGAAGTGAGAGACAACTGCTGGTTCTGACCCTGGAAGACAACAGTGCTGCTGTCCTGGAGACTGTCATTAAAAATAATCTCTCAATTGCATGGTCTGGTACTGTGCAGTTTCCCTGCACCCCCTTTTACTATTTTTATTGGTCTCTGAATAACTTCTGCTATGTTTCAACACGAACAGGCCTGATGCAAATGGAGACTGGATTACATTTAACGCACAGTTTCAGTACTGTTCTTAGAGGACAAGCACCACAGGTGTTGCAAATGTATCCCTAGCCTTCCTCACTCTTTCAACAGAGAGGCCAAAGATGAGTGAATGTGTTTTCTAATATAAACATTATGACATCAGTTGGAAGACAGAGAATTTAAATTGTTCTTGGGTATGAAAAAGGATAGGGAAAATGGACTCTTTTTGTCAACAGAAACCTATTGTTGATTATATTTAACTTGCAGTTCATGATAATCTGCAGCTTTTCCTCTTTTATTGCTGGTTTAGCAAAGTTGCTCTTCATTCAGTACTACTGCATTGATCATTTCATTTTTCTTTCCTAACTGTGATACATATGTCTTTGAACCTTGTGTTATTGGTTTGAAACTGTTTTTTGTATACTGAGATGATTTTAAATTCTAATGATGTCTGTTGGTGTGCTTGTAATTCCTCCCAAATTAGTGTTATCCACATTTTTTTATATTTTATTTTTCATTCCACTTTCCAAACAGTTAGCACTATCGTTATGCCAGGCCCTGGAACAGACCTATGCAGAGCCCTATTATCATTTTCTTGTAGTTTGATAGCAAACTATTGACAGCTCCTCTTTTAAATAAGGTCACACTCCTATTTGTATACCCACTTTACAGTAATTCCATCTGTACCAAATCTCCTCAATTTGCTTAAAAAGCGTCCCATGAGATTATGTTAAAAGCCCTAACAAAGTAAAGTAATATCTACTTTTTCAAGTCTGTTTAAAATGAAAAAAACCCAACCAAACCAGATTACACTGGCTGAATGTGACTTGCTCCTCATCAGAAGCAGCTAATGTACGTTTCTCACTTTCTAATTCTCTAGCTGCTTACAAGATTTTTGTTAGCAATCTGTTCCAGTGTCTTATGAGTTGTCAACTTTCAGCTGATTGGCTATAATTGCATAGTCTGTATTTTTCCCTTAACTGTAATGTATATCCTTTGTTCTCCCAGTTCTCTAGTTTCCCACACATTCTGCTCGGGTTCTCAGAGTTAGTTGTTGATAGTCAGATATTCCTTCCATCATGCAACCTTTCCTGTTTCCCTTCCAGTTTCAGTACTTCTGGCTTATATATATTTGTAATATTGTTCTATCTAGTCTGTGTTTGCATTCACATTTGGCAATATTAACTGTCTTACTAACATAAAATATTAACAGTATTAACTGTCTATTAACTGTCTGATAAATTTTCAACTTTTCTGTGAAAACTGAAACCAAAGACGGTGATGTTGACTTCAGTTTATCATTTGCCATTCATTACTTGCTCATTCCTCCCATTAAGTAATGGGCTTATACTTCCTTTTATCTTCTTAATCTTTACATCTTGTATGGCTTACAAAACAGATGGAGATTAAACAACAAAAGATAATTTCAACTGGTACTTGTATGTGCAGGCATATTTGTACCCCAACGCACTAAAATTTCTGTAAATTGTCGTGGTTTAACCCCAGCCATCAACTAAGCACCACGCAGCCACTCACTCACTCCCCCACCCACCCAGTGGGATGGGGGAGAAAATCAGGAAAAGAAGTAAAACTCGTGGGTTGAGATAAGAACGGTTTAATAGAATATAAAAAAAGAAACTAATAATGATAATGATAACACTAATAAAGTGACAGCAGTAATGACAAAAGGATTGGAATATACAAATAATGCACAGTGCAATTGCTCACAACTTGCCGATCGATGCCCAGTTAATCCCTGAGCGGTGATCCCCCAGCCCCCACTCCCCCCAGTTTATATACTAGATGTGACGTCACATGGTATGGCATACCCTGTTTGGGTCAGCTGCCCTGGCTGTGTCCCTTCCCAACTTCTTGTGCCCCTCCAGCTTTCTCACTGGCTGAGCATGAGAAGCTGAAAAATCCTTGACTTTAGACTAAACACTACTTAGCAACAACTGAAAACATCAGTGTTATCAACATTCTTCTCATACTGAACTCAAAACATAGCACCTTACCAGCTACTAGGAAGACAATTAACTCTATCCCAGCTGAAACCCAGCTGAAAGGACAAAGTGTTCAGCAACACTTTCAAAAACCATGCAAGTACACTCCTCTGCAGAAGTTAAAGGGGATCCATTAATCATTGTGGGGGAACAAATAAGCATTTGTTCCAAATTACTCTCTGAAATGAGAGAGGCAGGGACAAAATGATGAGTGCAGTTGCACAGCAGTGAATGTATCTGTAGAGAAATGTCAAAAATAATAAAAAAGTTGTATTTTATAAATGGAGTTGATAAGAAAAAGTCACGATTGTCTCTTCCATCCTTCAAATCTGAGTAGCATTATCTCAAAAAAAACCCATTGCAGGAAAAAAAGAACAATTCTTGCCCATTTTAGCTTTACAAAAAATTGTTTATAGATCATAATATATCAGAGTAAGGGGAATAGAGTGAAGGTGTTTTGAGCAACTGCTCCCCTGCATCACCAAAATAAATCTTGAGGGAAAGTACTGGAAAAGCAATACATTCAACATTTTAAAAGAAGGCTAGAGACACAAGGAATATGCTAGAGGGGTTAACCCATTTGTACCAAAGAGGTAAAAGAATCTGACAAGCAGGATGAATGCTACAGAGAAAACACTGAGGAAGGGAAATAGTATTGTTGGCTTATTAGAGCTGTATAAAATCAGAGGGTAACGTCTGTTGCATGGAAGAAAAGCCAGTTTAAAAAGTTGTTGCATCTGAAGTGATTTACAGCTTTCAGTGTAAAAAACAGCCCTAGAAGGTCTGGCTATTGGCACGTACACAGAAAACTCAAGTTTACTGCTACAAGTTTTTTTTTGTTAAAATAAATTTGGGAGAAAGATGGTCATGGGGATGGGTATCTAAGCTGTTAATTGAATGTGAACAAAATTATAGTATCCAGATGCATCCAATCAAATAAACAGCAAATGTAGAGTGTTCCCACAAGGTTTATAAATGTGTTTGGAGGGTTTGTATATGTATGTATGGGGAATACATTAACTAAAATATTTATAAAAGCAGACACTTAACCACAGACTATGGTTTTAACCTGCCATGCAGTTTGGTTCCTAGCATATCATCCTTCTCTGTGTCTTACATGGGGCTATTGTAGGCTAATAATGTTAATAGATTTTCTTTGAAAGCTAAATTATTTAGTAAAATGAAGCAAGTTTTGTGCAGTACAAAGTGTCCTCACTATTGAAAGACTTCTGCTGAATATCTATGACATGAACAAGTTGACGAATACTTCTATCCTACACTGATGCGGAAAATCACAGCTGACTTTTATTTCTGAAATCAAGTATGTCATGTGGTTTATCCAAATTTGATCTCTTTTGTCATTTAGTGTTTGGAATTAGGGTATTGGCTTGGGCCTGTCTTGCAGTTTTCCAAAACTGATCTTTGAACACATATTCAATAGAGATTTATTCTTCCAGCTTTGTTGATATGTCATAACAGTTGAAGCCTTGGTAGGAAAAGACCATAAGTAATTGGCTACTCATCACAAAACATATCAGTGTTGTTCTGCTAGCTCAGACCTCTCGGTCTATCAAGCAGTAGACAGCATCTTCTTCCACTTTTTTATATTGCAAGACAGGAAAAAAGATAACTGTCCTTGTCTATAGTATTGATAACATTTCACATACCTATCATATCCCCTTTTATTCATCTCCTGTAAGGTAAACTGTTTCTATCCTTTCAATTTCTCCCCATAAAAGAGACTTTCCATTTCTCCTATCCTGCTTCACATCTTTTTCTGAACTGCCTCTAATTCTGTAATATCCTCTGTGGAAAAGCTATGACCAGTACTTTGCACAGTATCCTAAAAGGGGTCTCACTGTTGATACTTGTAATGGTAAGTCTGTTTGTTATGTGTAGCCTATATTAATTTCTCCTGTATTTTTTTCTGTCTTTCTGGTTTTGTTCTATTTTGGAGCTGATTCTTGAAAAGACTTTCTTTAGGGATGTGGAGTTCACATTGCTACATTTCTTTTCTTTATACTGGCCTCAGCATGTTCCAGTTAGGATTATGACCAGGAGAAGAATAAGCATGAGCTGTTTTTGTCAGATTATTGAATCAAAAGGGCTTGAAGTGCTTCCATAAAGGGAGCCTTACCATATTACGCACTCTTGCTGTTATCCTTAGGAGGTGAAAATGGGGACTGAGGTAACTCAGAACATGACTAGGACTTGTTACATAGTACTCTGCTTGGTTGCTTTACGGATTAAAAAAAAAAAAAAAAGGTTTTTAGCACAGTTGATTGGGTAATTTTGGCAGACCCTAAATTCAGTTCTAAGAAAACTAAATCTAATTATAACACAATGTAATATAAGCAGTTATTATGAAAAAGAAACTAATGTGGAGAGCACCATGGAAACATGTTCTTAAATTCAGCAGCAACATGGCTTAATTTACATATTAATTCACTTTAATTCTACCAAGCCGACTCTTGATAATTACATTATTAGCCTGTTTAATCACAGTAAACATGTCTTGTTTTCTCTCTCTCCCATAGAGCTCAGTGCAAAGATGGCAAAAGAGCATATGAAGCTCTATTTCCTTACATAGAGCAACTTTGTATGTAGTGGTAGTTTGGCTAGGATATGAAAAGAGCAAGAACAAATAATGGCCTTGAAAATTTATAGAGGAACAAAAATTAGCTTTATAACGTCATATTCTACATTTTACAGGAGGAACATGTCTTGTGGGAAACCAACATCATGACTAAGAAGGAATGGGTCAAAGTGGATATACAGCTACCAATAGAGCTAGAAAAATTAAAGGTATGAATGAAAAAGGCACATGCTCAATTTTTGAAGATGCTTTACCTTATTGTTTGTAAAGCTCCTATGAAACTTAAAAATTTATTAAAATGATAAATATCTTGAAGGTTTTGCTGTTTTTCATTGCTTCAATGTGAGTAAAGCTCTGGTTATAGCTCAACAAAACATCTACACAAAAATCACATGTTGAAGCTGCTGGTCTTTAATAACATGCAAGAAAATAAATATAAATCTCACCACATTTTAGTTAGCCATCCGAGTCCATCTCAGGTGTTGCCAAGTCATTTAAATATAAATGCTATTAAGTGAGATGATGTGAATGATTTTCGTGGGATTTTAGTGAAATTATGTAAACCAGTAATTGTTAAACTGGTAATTGGAAGAGAATATCTTCCCCCTGAATTCAGGCATAAAGAAGAACGCAAAGTTGCAACTACCTAATTCTTAAATTAGTTTACAAGTTTCTATTTTAAGTAATTTTACATTTACATTTATTTTTCATAATTCTGTAAATAACCATCATATTTTAATGTCTCAACAATCAGCTGAAAATGTAATCTCTGTAAAAGGACAAAAAAACTAAGCCTGCTGCTGGAATTGACGTTTTGACATATATTAGAATGAATGCATTTCAGCAAGTTAGTAGGTTATAAGTACCTGTTGTTGCCTGTCTCTCTTTTTCCCCACAAGGACAGGTGTAGATAAACAAACAGATGTGTAATAAGACTATCTATAGTATCTAAAAAAAAACAAAAATAAAAGGCTGCTGAGGTTGTATGCATACATGTAGAAAGCTAAAACTATGCATTCTTGTACAAAGACAGCAAGGATCACTTGTACTTAGGGGAGGAAAGATACTATCTTTAACTATGTGACTGTGTAATGTTTTCAGCATAGCATTCTGCTGTTTGAACTGGTAGAGAATGGAGAATATTTGTTATTTTGAAGAAATTTTCTCTGGTGGAAGATAATGATGTATATTCTTATTTTGTAGAAAGAAAAATGCCTCTTGAGATTTCACTCCAACCTAATTCCCAGGCTTTGTGGAGTGTGTTAGACCCTTCTGCTTATGCCCCAAATCACGTCTGTTCTAGTTTCCTTCTGTTTTGGTGGATACTCTTGTCCAGCTTTCCTTCCGCTGTGCTTCCTCCCTCTTGCATATGACTACTTTCTGAGACTCGTGCTCTGGTCATGTCCCAGTCTGTCAAAACCCACAACTCTATTTTTGATTTGTGCCTCCAACTTCCGTGCTTGTCTCTTGGTGCTTTCTTTCACTGCTATCTTCATCTTTCTGATGAATCCAAGCTTGCTTCCTCCTGTTTGCTGCTTTAGCTCAGGTGAAAGAAACTTGGAGAGCACAAGTGGGGTAATCTCCTTGCTTTGAGAACAAGCAGAGCTGGGCTCCACAGTGCCCAGGAGCAAAAGATGTTCTTCTGAAACTTCAGTGCTCTAAATTAGCTTGTGTAAAATCTGGTCAGCGCAAGGGAACTCAGAGAGACAAATGCTCCGTGAATCTCTATGTCTATGTCAATAGCAGTAAAAAAAGCAAGGCCAGGGAACAGGCCCCAAATTGGTATGTGATAGTCCATATAATTAAAACATTAGCACAGTCCCTAGCAAGGTTTTGACCCAAGAAAATTGGCCATCTCCCAGACAGTGCCTGGAACAGTTCAAGGGTTACCAGCAGGCAGGGACCAATCCCACTGCATAGACTGGATGCAGCCATGTTATCTTAAGTGATGAAAGAGGTATCAGTTGTTAAGCTATGCTGTGCCAACTGGTGTCCGAGGGCCATCCCTAGCCCATTTTATTCACCTGTGAGTGTAACTGAAAATTTTTCTCTTGGGCATCTGTAAAATGAGGTTCTGAAGAGACTTCAGAGCAGAAGATGGAGTCTTTAGGATATTACATTTCAGGTGACTCTTCTAAAACACAGGGGCACTGCAACTTTTTAGCCAATGGTTATGAGATTATGAGTTTTTCTTTAAAATAGGCTTTTACTTACCTTCATTCCTGGAATTTGTCAAACCGTTTTAGGTGAAAATTTTCAGAAATTTCAACCTGAGGTAGTCATACAAAATTTTCAGTTTCTGATTTGAAATCTGTCATGGTTTTGTAATGGAAAGTATGCAGTGCTTTTTACATGTAGAACATTACTATTTTCTGGAAAAAAAATTATCAATTTCTCTCTGTTCTCTGTTAATATAAATATTTTAATTGTAACAATCCACAGCTGATGTTTAAAGGAACACTCCAGAGCAGGGCAAGTTTCGTTTGTCTGAATAGCATCCAGCTTTTGGACACTACACCTTCAGAGCCACCAGGTTTCTGCTCCTTAGAAGAATTCACCTGCACTGATGGGCAATCCACGGAGCCTGGATCAGCCTGTGACTCTCACCCAGATTGTTCTGATGGCAGTGATGAGGATCCAGCAGCCTGCTGTAAGTCAATTGCATTGCACAGCACACTGTGCTCAAGAGTACTGCAAAACCTAAAGAGGTCTATCCAACAAAAGGCTAGAAAACTTATTATTTATATGTTTCTTTCCCCCAGAATATATAATGATGTACAGGCTACAACAATGCTAAATAATAATAAATGCTATCTTCATAGCATTTTCTGCCATGCATTTTTATTCTTCCCATTGCTTTCTATTTCTCTGTCTGGCCTTAACACTATGTTTCGGATCCAAATAGTAATTTTTTAAGTATCTGTAGAAATGCAACGTCACATATTTTTGCTTAAATGTATTCCCTACATACAACATTTATAACTTCTACTTCCCTAATTTGAGAGGTACTGAAATCTGCCTTGGGATTTGTTGTTTGAATGCTTTTCTGCTTTAGATTGTCTGTGAGTTACTGTCAGAAAATGCATTAGGTGACATGATATTTGCATGGTGATACAAATCACCATACAAATTGGCTACAGTTCAGAAACTAGATCTTACTCATGATATTTTCAATTGAAGGTAACTTTGCTTAGAAGCCAGAGTTTCTACTGTACAATCAAGAGTAAAAGAAAATAATTAAAATTACCTGAAGATGTCTACGATAATTCTGAAACATTTTAGATCTCCATGTGAAAGTAGCTTTAGAGACCCTATTACTTCTAAAATGAATACGATACAGTGTACATCTATATGTATGTTTGCTTGTGGTAGTAACACTTAAATGTGTGTTGCACGTGAAAACCGTGCACATATTTAAGATAGTGGTGATGATATATATTGCTGCTGGGATGTGCGAATTAAAATTCTGTGTGTCACTCAAGATAGCAGGATGAAGAATAGTGATAATGTTTTATTTTTTAATTTCTTGAGAAGACTTTAGGAACTATTGGTGACTACGAGCTTTTTTTTTTAACTTGCAGTCTGAACCTTTAATCTTTTCAGTTATCTAAATAACCATGCAGGAGCTATCTCTGAAACATATAATATGTGCAAATGTTGAAATAACATTTTAAATAGGAAGGTTTATACTGTTTTATCTCTGGGTGGAATCTAAGCCTATGTTAAAGTCTATAGGGGCTTCCTTCCTGAAATCTGTTTTCCTTTTTTACAAGACTTGACCCTGTGCTGCTAGCTCTGTGTGTTCGCTGGTAGGTGTGCAGAGAATCATCTCACACTCTTTAGGAGGAGGAATGGAATGGAAGTGAATAATACTTTATAAATTGGACTTTATTTCTCAGTGATTTAGTGTTTCCACTTCAGTAACAATGTGAGGGAATTGTGGTGAATAATGACTGGGAATATAGAGGAATAATTTTAAGGTTTAAAAGGAGGATGAAAATAATTGTCGCAGTTGAAGGGTAGCTGTTAATAGTACTACACAAAGTGAAAATAAAGATAACTCTAAACACAGGCAATTATATTCTGCATGCAGTGCATTATACTTTCTTATTTTATTTTTACCCCTGGGCCTCAGACACCAGACATTGGCATTGGGCAACCAAAAGATTAACAAATAACCTAGATATAGTCAGTATTTTAGAGTTAAAGAAAAATCACAGTGGACTCTCTCTTGAGAATATTGCTTCTGTCATGTTCATGTGGATGGGTCAGAAAAACTGGAGAGTGGGCAGAAGAAAGAAAAGTCAGAATGGCGTGGGGGTCTCAACACTGTCCCTTGTGGCATCTCCAGAACTAGGGTGCTGGGGCAAGGACTGACAGAAGCCCAGCCAGTGCAAAACCCTCTTCAATAGCTCTGCCTAGTGCTCTACTGTCTGCTGCTGCCTCTGCAGATAACTTTGGTTTACCACGTGGCACTGATTGTCTACTAGCTCCTAGTGTATTTCAATTTAAAGAAAATACCACTCTCAGCTGAACCTGAGACATAGGGATTGTGTGCTTCACTCTGTGTCGAGGCATTCACAGGTTGAAGATGTATCATTTTGTTGGAGTAGTGCACAAAAGTATACTCATCTTCTCAAAAAAGGGTGAAAAAAGGTTCTTTTCTAAAATATAAATAACCCATAGCAGTTGCATGTTGCTTTGACTACTGGCTGAGAAGAGAGAAAAAAAAAAAAAGCCATCTTTAAAATAACAATAACTGTTTTTAAAGTTCGTCCATTTTAATGGCTAATATTGTCTTGGATACTTCACACACTCCTTCTCAGGAAAGAGGACCCTAAATGTGGAATTTAGCTCTTCAGCAGTTTGGTCAGCTTAGAAGATTCACCTTTCTGACACTTTCTGCAGTCTTGAACAAGAGAGACCTAAAGGGAAAATTATCCTTTATTTCTGTCCTTTGTTCTTTTCCTCCCATTATGTACATTTTCCACACGATCTTGAAATTGTCCTCCATGATAGTTAGAGTACACTACATTTATTCACATTAATTTTCAGTAAAAATCCCTATCTGGTACAATAATGCATATTTTAGCCTCTATTCTTCTAGATGTTTTAGCACCTATCCTTGGACACATCCTCAGTAGTTTCCTTTAATGAAGTACTCTCATGTACTGAAAGAGCTGACAGATGTCCATACTGAATGAAAACAAAGGCAGACAGCTGTTACTTAGCAATGTGAAGGATTTCCCTCTTTGTGGATTTTCTTTGCTTTGTTATAATGGGGAAAGAAAAATAATGTTTCAATTTGCTCATGTTAACTTGGCATGAATGGTCTTATAATAACACAATTTATTACAAGAACAAATATATATATATATGATTTATGATGCTTAAACTTTCTGTTTAATCTCTGCCCATTTATGTAAATATATATTTAAGTATATGAGACTTAAAAGTCTCAAAAATTTAGGAACTTGTGTAGGAAACACTTATGCACATGATTAGCCACCTTTATTTGAGTAGTTTTGTTGAAATCAATGAAACTAATGAAGTGACAAATTATGAAATTAATTTTTTCAGTATTAAATTCTACATTTTCATTGTCTTATTTGACATCACTTATTTGAGATCACTTCTAAATTTCTTATTTCACAGTTACTGACAATAAATTATCAAAACCTAGTTCATATATTCAAAACAGAGAAAGCGAGATACAGTACTTAAATAATTTGAAGGATTAAAAAGACCCCTTTTATGCTGATGCCTTTTCTTTATTTCCTACCTAATATAAAGGAAGTTTTGCACTGAATGTCATGCCAAATAACAAATATTTCAAGCACTATACTTACTCTTATTATACATTATTTATATGTAACATACACAATACGGATAAAAATGTCACAAATGAATCAGCAGCTTGCAATCCTAGCAACTTGGCAAGAAGTCGAGGAAGTGCTTGCTATTTTCAAGTGATATCACAGTTTGACACAGTAGTGTTTCTGGAAATTGCCTACTCATCAGCATTCATGTAGATTTAAAATGATTGCAGGGTGGGACATCCTACAGCTCTTTCTGAAAGAACATCACCTTCCATTTAGCCTAATTAGAAGCTTCCTTAAAACACCTGTCTAACTCTTCTGGTTTTAATTTTGCATCTCTACTACTAGCTTAAATATTCTCAGCCTTTCATAGGAGTTGCATAATTTATGAACAGAAAATATGTAGAATGAAGGAAACATGTATAATTTTAAAGCCGTGCACTTTTTACTGCATTTCATTTACAGTATAGCAATTTACAATTGCAAATCCTTGAAACCTTTTACAGCAGATGAAAACATATGTAAATCATTTTATTACTATTCAACTTTAAAGTAGAAAGAGCATTTTTTAGTCTGAAATGTTTGTTTTACTACATGTTTATGTGTTTCCCGTGACACACTAATTGTCTGGAATTGTCAGGATCTGTCCATCAATCTTGTATGTACGTGTGGAGAAAAAGAAGCTGCACCCGTATTATTTTCACAGACTTCTTCATTGCTTATGAACACTGGATAGCATTGCCTTTGTGTTTCACCAGAACAGTTAAAGTAAGTGTACCTCTGCAGACCCAGGGTCGACATGAGATTCTCTTAACACCACCAGTCTCTTAACCCTAAGCAAGGTAACCGAGCAGTTTCAGAAGGAGATGGGGCCATCTCACCTAAGGGACGAGCATGTTATGAAAGATCTGTCTAATGACTTATGACATGTGAAAGTTCAGGCTAGATGACCTATGGCCATCTGCGATCTTTCTGCATGAATCCTTTAACAAATTCTAGATAAATAAAACTAATCAAAACTGGTAGGGAATGTGCACAGATAGTCAGTAAGATGGTATATGCGTAACCCTTCCCTTTCCCTGAACACATGAAATGTTAGCCAGAAATGACAAAATATTAATGACAAAGTAATCACACAGAAGTGCTTTGGTAGCTGATCATACAGACAATTTATACCCCAAATTCCACAGGAGTTGGGGTGCTGCCACACCGAGAGAGGGCAGCAGGTCTCCTCATTCAATACTATTAGTCAGGGAAACACCAACCTGATGGAGGAACAAGCTGCGTGTCTCCCGTTGTGTTCATTTGATTCAGTTGCCAGAATAGGATTGAAAAGCTTTGTCCGGTTGAAGGCTACAAAGTTGAAGAAATGTTAATTGGCTGGTAACCCAGCCTAGCTGACAGGACTGCTTTGTTTTTCCCTCAGGAGGATCAAGAGGAGCTGGGATAGGTAGAGTAAGCTAGCCAAAGAAAAAACATTTCCGTCTAACCTCCCAGTGCTCTTGGAATATGTGCTTTGTTTCCTGCTTCTTTTTTTAAAAAACATGTAGAAAAATGGTTCATATGAATTGAAAAATCTTTCCAGTGTATTTTATGGCTTTAGTAAGCTTCACTTATTTCTTGAAATTTGAGGAGATGTGTTAGGGGAACATTTTTTTCTCCTGGTTACATCCCAGAGTCATTGTTTTTGCAGAACTGGTGTAATAATTTACTCCTTGACTAGTTGAGATATACTGATATGCCTACATGAAAAGGAAAAAAAAAAGATTATTTTCAAATTTGGCTTGTTATTTAAATGAATGCAGGTTGTTGTTTCCTTTCTAATTTCCTTTCTGTTTTGCTGAATTATAAAATCGATGAATATCCAAAAATGAGAATTAACTGGTTTTGCTTTTGGAATGTGGAAAATCTTTCTGCAGGCTGAATCTAGTGAAATCTTTGCAGTGAAATAAAAACCATAAGCTCTGATGTTAAGAGGTGCAGTAGGAAAGGACATAATATACCAGAAATATGCTTTATGTCTGTTTAACTTGCATAACTGCGGTATGAATCCTCAAAAAATATAGGTTGTGCAGTCACTTATTTTCTAACTGTGGATAGTGAAACATTCCCTATAATCAGTTGAAGGTTCAAATAAAAACGTAGAAAAAGCCTGTGAATAATAAAAATTATGCACTGTTTTGATGGGAAAGGAGCATCTCAAAGTTTATTAATGTTTGAGCAATGAAAAAATACACTGAGAAACTGTCTCACTTGGATTTGGGTTTCAGCCAAAGCACAGAACTTTTTTTTCAAGCTTGATTAAACATTCACAAGCACCCCTTAAGTTTTTAGAATTAAGTAGGGATAAAATTTAAGTCAAACTGTTAACTCAGATGATTTGGTTTCGCTCACATTTATAGGCTAGCTGTTCCCTAACATATTAATACTTTTAAAAATGAAGTATCACTTCTAGAAACTACATATGGTGGAATACTTGAGCTTGATAAATGACTCTGGCCCAGTGTCTCTGCACAACTGGATGTTTATATAGATCTTGTCATTTTTAAATGACAGGTGCAATGAAAAAAAAAAATAGTAACATCTAAATTACAGTCAACATTATCACATTTAGTGAACTGGAGCTGCATTTTTTTATTCCCCACTTCCCGCCCCCCCCCCCCCCCAAAAAAAAACCCCAAACCCCAAACCCCCCCAAACCTCAAAAGCACACTACCATGAATGTTCTTCCTACCTTTATAATTGTGTTCAGACTTGAATAAAGTTCGAAAAAATGACTAGGCAAAGTAATTTAATTTGGAATTGCATGGTTTTGTGTGTGCATGTCTCTTTGCTTGTATATTCAACCTAAAAGATGATGTTAATACATTTCTTTCTAAATCCAAAGTGTTAGAAGAAATTGTACTAGTGGCTACCAATGTAAGAAATGATGATTACACCAGGCTCCTCTCTTCCTGTTGACCATCAAAGGTAGTGATGGGCTCCGTCTGATCACGGCCTTACTGCTTTGCCAATTCTTTTAGTATCTGGTTTCCAAATGCAGATACAACACTCAGTTTTCACTATGAGCCAGTGAAAAACCCTGAGCCTGCTATTGAGCCACATTAAATGACAACAGATCTGGTGTAATTGGCACATGAAAAATGTTGTTCTTCATATTGTGATAACAACTCTTCTCATGGTCCTAAGTACCTCTAGTTGAAAGAAAATAATTAAAAAAAAATAATCCCATGCTAAATACCTTACTCAGCTGTAAAACATTAATCATTAATACCATTTTGTTTTCTCTTTCATATTTAAACCATTGTTTTAACTTTAGCCTGGCATTTTCCTTCCAGGATCAGGTTTTTATTTGCTTAGTATACAACAGAGTAAGTTCTTTGTGTCTCTGTGGTCATATATTGATGTCTTTTTGGATATTACTATGCAGCCACTGCAGTCAGCTTCCTACACAGAAGACCTTTACTAGGGTTTAGGGAGGCCAGAGGAAAGAGATGTTTAAGTAAAGAATGTTTGGTTTTTTGTGTCACATTGGTTCTCTCAAGACTACTTAGCTGAGGAAAGCACAATGCCTAGACATAGTATTAATTACCATACAGCAAAACAGCTTAGTCTTGCATATCAATTTGCATATTCTACCTTAATGTATTAGCAATTGAAGTCTAATTAACAAGGTACCTTGTCAAAAGCATGAGAATTCTGTAATTAAATAAGTTAACCAAGTTTCATGTTTAACTAATATACTGCACTAAACAGAAAAGCATGCTCCATTGAATTTTAATGTATATAGTGAATCCAGATAAGAGGTACTGATAGCTGTGATTTATTTTGTACCTTAAGATTTAACTGCTCAGATAACCTCTTTATATCAGGAAGACCTTTACTATGGAGCTCTACTGCCATGGTGCTTCAGCAAAAATGCATTTCATTTTGGTTTTGTACAATCTGAAAATTGGAGTAATATGTATAATCATGTCTGAGGCTGATATGATAGGATAAATGTGCCATGAAGTCTGGAAAGTGCCAAGTACAGTTCAAAAATAATGTTTACAACTGCGATAAGTGACCCAAAGAGTTAAGTGTAGTGCTTTGTGAAGCTGTTCTGGACTAGGAAAGACAACTCTCAGATTATACTATTTTCTTATCAAAATAATTAATTGCACTCAAGAAATGGAAAAGTATGTGATACTGTTACAGTTTAAGTTGGTCTAATCCATACCGACTGAGAAAATGGTCTTTTACTTGGCAAGAAAAATTTCTAGGAGACCTAAATAATTCATAAATTTAAATCTCATTTTCAAAAACAAATTAAGTGAAAGCTTAAGTATTCTTTGCCTTCAGTGTATTTAAAGCACTAAATACATTTGATTTTTTCCACACATTCATAATAAACTTTCCAGTAGAATTCATCTTTTAAAAATATATATTACTTTCATAATCTATCAGCAGCCTATGTACAGGTCTCATCTTTAATATGATATAGTTTATTGTCTTATAGGTGGTTTCCTTCATGGTTCTGAGTTTGATTAAGAAAGGAAGGGCCTGCCTGATCTGTCACCTGTATTCTAGAACTTTCTGTCCTTCTGAATAATCTGGCTTTCAGTGAACCATACCAGTGCTTCTTTAAGACTCCTTGTACATCCAAATACAAATTATTCATAGTTGAAGCATTAAACCATTGCATGAAATTCAACTTAATGTTCTCTTATTGTTGTTCTTCTTACAACAGCTAATTACACTATATGTGATTTTGCAACTGACCTCTGCGGGTGGAAGCCACTAAGCATAGGTGATACTGACTGGAACAGAATGAAAGAACAGGCTCCTCATGACAGGAAACTCCCTGGCAGAGGTCATACAACTAATACTGGACGTGGTGAGATTTATTATTGTTATTATTATCATTATGATTATCATAGTGCAGGTAAATTAGTAAGTTTTGTCTTGGAAAAATAGAGTGAGTGTAATATCCTTTGAACTGGTGTTCTTCCTTCAGCCCATAGTTGCCACACAATGCATTCAGCTGGAAAAAGTTTATTCCAGTAGAGGGCTGTTTTAAAGTATTTTTCCAAAATGAAAGCATTACTACAGCATACTGCATAAAACTAAAACTACACAGCATGTTTGTCATTGTCAGATAATGTTGGCAAATGTTCTGTGACTTTAATTTTATCAAAATGTATCTATTACACTGTTTGCTTTAAAATCTGGGTTATAGTCCAATACCCCTTTAAGATAATTTTTTTTTTAACGATGTACATTATCTTACAGCCAGACCTCCACACTTCTCTCCCATGTTCGTGTTAAAGGAATGAAATATTAAGTATTCCACCTGGAGCATTCAAAAGTAGAGGAATTCCAGGATTAAAAGTTGCCTGAGCAAACCCTAGTGGGGTGCGAGTATGTGTGTGCATGCTATTTAATAACTCTAACTGCACAGTCATGTGCCTTTTTTTCCATTGGTCCCCAAGTGATGAAGTGCACCAAAGTTGCTATTAACTTTCTCAGCAGCTATTCAATATTTCGTTTTATTGTCTCTGTAGGGTGGCACTGGATCTGCATTACTGCATTGTCTGCAAACATTACTGTGCCACAGCTTCCAAACTCTCACAGTTCTGAAGAAGGGCACCGATATGCCTGTGTCTTCCCCATGTGGGTTATTCTAGGTGCTGGTGAGATTTGAGGTGTAATGTGGTCATAATGAAGGCTGCTGGTAGAAACATCTGCTCTGCAGCCTAAGCAGCATGTTAAATTAGCCCATAAGGAACTATGTGCTGCTGCACTTAAGCTGCTTTGATACCTGAATTATTACAAGATAGGTTCACATCTTTATATGTTGCTGCAGGTTGAAGCCTCAAGCAGATCTTGAGGTTACCATGCAGCACCTCTCAAGGCCGGTAATGATGCATTCCCCGTATAAGCTAGTGCAAAGGTCTTTCTGAGGTGGTTTTGCACCCATATATCACTGTTCCTGCTACAGCCACAACACGGCTTTACCATTAGGCTTCCAGAATTTGAGCAAGTTCTTGTCGACATTAAATCAAGGTCCTTCCGGTTGCAACAGTTCCTTGTGGTACTGCAGAGTGTTCGTCTCTTCTCTCCTACGGATGGCAGCAGCAAATTTTGATTAATGAAGATCTTAACAAGGCTACTGTAGAGCCTCAGCTGCAAATTAAAAGAGGATCCTTTGAAGTACCCTTGCATTCCAATGAGGGGAGCTTCCCTCGTGCTGCAGAGCACAGCACGCCTGTTTGTACAAGGAGCTGTAACGGTCACCTCTTTGTGCCAGCCTTGCTAAAGCGATGCAATTATTCATGTGGGGCTGGACCTAACCCTCTGCTTCATTACGTATCCATGGAAAATAAATGGCTAAGGAGTATGACTGTGGCAGCACAATAGCTGATTTTCCAAGATGTAAGGCAATATGTGTAATATCGATGCGCAAACAAGACTGAGCCTTTAGTGTTGTTTTGCATAGACTTTCATGAAAAAGTCTCAGTATTCAGTGAAGGCAGCACTGACGGCATTCAAAATATGCTGCTTTAGGGCCCCTTGAAGATGTTTATCCTTTCCTACCTTTGTCTGAAGCACATCTGCTGTAGTTCAAATCCAAAGGCAGTTCGTTTGCCAGAGTTCAGATTAGATCTTTAATTAAGCTTTCATCCCCACTAGCACAGACAACAATGTCAAGTCTGTGGACCCCATGAGAAAATATAGCTTATTCCATTGGCTCGCATGGTCTGCAACATTGTTAGCATGTTTAAAACTGGCTGGGCTGCGCTGAGAGTGAATACTGTACCCTAAAGGAAATTAATTTTTGTTCTAAATCCTGTTTGAAACATTATTTAAGCCAATTAAAATGCGTCCTTTAGGGATTCCAGCTAAAGTCTGTGCTCTTTGATCTCCAGGGTGCTCTGTGTTGCAGCTCCCGCAGTCCCTTCGCTCTCCCCAGCCTGCGCGGAGAGCGGATGGGCACTGTGTGAAGGTGGTGGGAAGTAGTTGTAGTGTTTGGAGGATGGAGGTCCTAAGGTTTTTGCCTGAAGAAGGCAGGTAGAAAAATACATCCAGTGGGTCTGCACAGTAAAGCCCTCACAAGCAACTTCGGAACTCCCTTTGCAGGGCTCTGTATTTACTTCATCAGGTTTAAGTGCTTGCAGGCACCACGACAGGGTAGCCTTAGCAATGGCTGCCCAAATACCCTTTTTCCTTTCTCCCTCTTTCCTCAGCTTTGGACCCAGTCATGTTAATTTTACTGCAGAGGAAAGAGGCAGGAGTGCTTAGCAATTCTATTTTGTCTTTCCCTAGACAGTGGTTGTCACAGCCTGTTACAAGACCCTCCTCGTTATCCACAGAGACTGAACTGACGGCAAAGCTGTTTCATTTGTGTACTTTTATAAATAAGCTTTATGTGCCTCATGGAGCACATAGTTACCTGAGGTAGCTATTTGCTATTGGAGCATGACATATTTCTTATATTTCTTTGATTTTTGTTTACAGGAGCATTCATTTACTTCAATGGATCACATCAGATGAACACAAAGATGGCCATGTCTCATCTGGGGAGCCCTTTCCTTGTCAAGCTGTCCCCCGGGCTTTCCTGCTGTCAGGTAACAGTTTGATATTAACTGTCCCCACCTTTGTAAGCTATCACTCACCTGATGTGTAGATACGGTATTTTTCTTGCTGTTAAGTGTTGCTGCTGAAAAACTGGCTCCGTTTCAATACCAGTGGAAGGAGTTACAGACTAATTCTTTGGGAGGAGGGAGATGCAGCAGGCTTTTTACTGCTTTGCTGCCAGATTTTTCTCTGATTATTATTCTTTCCAAAGCATCCACCAGGTGACTCAGATTTAAGGTTATGCTTCAGGTTTTTGTATGCTGTGACAAACCTAGCTGGACAACAATATCAGGGCCATATCAACTCACGGTCAAAGCAGCCTGCCCTTTGAGCAAAAGCTGATGAAGAGCCATGCTGTCATCTATAGGCAGGAAAGACTCACATATGCAATGTCCATTAACAGGAGACCTGTGGTTTGAAGTCACTATATAGATTAACTATGTTGGTGTGACTGGAGAGAATTAGCTACCACGCTCCAGACACGTACTAAATTTTAATTGATGGTTTGAGGAGGATGTTTTTTAAGCTGATCAGTGCAGTACTTGAGAGTTCACCTTGAAATGCTTTTTTTTTTGTCAGATGTCTTGTGGGTCTGCAGGGGAATGCAAAAGCAACCAGCCAGTATGGCTGTTGATCTGAGAAACTAGAAAGCTACCTGAAAAAAGTGGGTCAGGAGTGCTAAAACATAGAAAAGACTTCTATGAAAGATGAAAATACAGTTTTATAATCAGAATGTTGGAATTTTCAACAAAATATGTATTTTCAAAACAGAACTTGAAGAAATATATTAAATATATATAATTATATTTTTACAGAAATATACATACAAGAAAACATTCCTAACTGTATTTTTATCTGTACTTTTGGCCACTGAATAAAATGACTAGATGCTGTACAGTTTTATAAGTCTGTTGGGTTTTTTTTCTGAAGCTTTTTTTGTTTTCTATTCCATAACTTTTCAAAGCTTATGCCATAGTGAGGAGAAGCTAAGTTGTGTAGTTATGATGTTATGTTTTTTCTGCTACTGCATAATGCCTCCTGGTTTAAGAAGTCACAGAGAGGAAAAGATAGGCAAATCTTGCCAAAATAATTTTATTTTGTTCAGTGGCAAAAAGAGGCTTTAGAGAAACAAAATAAAATTTGGATGGGTTGCTTAATTTTTCAGACTCAATATAGAACAGAACTGTAATTTCACTTAGGAAAACTTTTTTTCAAAAATAAAAATGGCAGAAAACAATGTGTGGAGGAACTGCACTTAGAAGGCCCAACAAATAGCAGAATTGTACTCCAGCAGGTCCTAGGCTTCTTAGGTTTTTTCTAGTGTAAGGGACCTGAAACAAGTGTTGGCTTAGATAAACCTTTTGTGCTTGAGACTGTAGCTGACTTGCACTATTGCACATCGATGAGTTCCCAGATATCAGCTGAATGGTTGCAACTTGCAGTGGAAAAGGAGAATTCTCTTAAACAACTTAAGAGCAACACCTTGCTGTCATTTAATACACTCTTTCAGCTCTTAATCTTCACATGGCTTCTTAGTGTTGTAAAGAATCAGAAATAAAATAGATGCAGAATGAAATGAAGCAGAATGCTGCTTCAGGGAACACAGGTGGCCTCACAGCATCCCATCAAAGCCCTGCGTGTTGCATCACTCCTGGGATACCAACAGGCTTTGTACACACAGTGCACTTGTTCAGGCAGTTTCGTATCTCTTTTGTAGACTTTGATCCTGAGTAGATAAACACCTTTCAGGTTCAGATTAATTTATCTTAGAACCCCTTAAGGCGAACTGGGCACAGTAGGTATGTGAATCAATGAATCATTCTGGTTAGATCTATTGCAGAGTTTGGTCTGCATTCAAAATAAATACGAATACAGTGGGGATGTACATATATTTCTCTAGTTCAAAGTCAGAGTGTAAACCATTTTTTAATTTTAAGTATGCACGTATTGAATGTTTTTAAAGTTCCCAGTTTCAACAAAAATTAGGGCAAGTTCTTATCCAGCTATACATGTCTGAAAAGAGAGTGTTTCTGAAGACTGGAAGCCTGGCTTTCTGCCACATTTTCCCTGCAGACTTTTATTTCTGGGAAAGAGCAAGGAGTGGGGGTTGCTCGTTAGGATGTGTATTGGTGTGTTATGCTCTCTGCGTATGAATGTGGGATGTTGCCCTCTGTTGGATGTCCCACTGAGAGGATAAAAGGATCTACATAAAGAGTTCTATGTTTATTAATAGCTTTACAAGTTCTTTGGCTCCAGTTATTAAAAAAAAAAAAAAAAAAAAAGGAAGAAAATTGTAGTTAACGGATAACAGTTTTATATTGTGCCTTACTGGTTAATTGAGGCTTAGAAGTAACTTCTTTCTGCAGCTTCTTGTAGCTGAGTCTTTCTGTAGATGTTAGCTAGGAAACATCTTCATTTAGCTCAAGATTTTGGAGTTGTAGAAGCAAATTTCTAGTCCTAGATCTTTGTTCATGGCGCTTTAATGGACACAGTAGTCTTTGTAAAGTAGAACATGCAGACATAGAGAAGGAGGGTAATTTTATTTCTTATGTAATGAAAACACAAATTTGTCTGAAAAGCTGTTTGATAAACATAAAACTTACATCTAGATTGTTTACGGTGTAGTTCTTCAAACAGCTTATTTTGAAAAGTGTTTGTATGCCTGCTGCTTTGTATTCCTTAAGCTTTCTGGTGGGGAAAACAAGTTACATGAAAGTCTTTTAATTTATTAATAAATCTTGAGATTATCTTATATAATACAATTTTCATGAGTGGGGAAAAAAGAAACGCAATGGGAAATTGAGAGACAAGTCCACTAGCCATGAAGCCAGAAGATACTAAAAAGTAACAGTGTGTTGTAACAAGAATATTACCTAACCACTGATCTACCTTGTATTATGTAACACAAGCAAAAAGAAACTCTCCCTTCATAGGTTACAGATGTTTTGTCTTTAGTGTATTTGCCAATTTTATGGATTAAATTCAGGGCCAGAAGTGACAGGTAGTGAATCCAGATGCATGATGATTTTCAGATTGTTAGGCAATGATTTGAATGTAAAGAGTTTTCAAATTCATCAGTCTTGTTCTTCGACTTACTTGGCACGCTAACCATCTACAGCTTTAACAGAGACTGTAATGTGATAATTTACTAAGAAAAGACTCCTCTCAGAGTCTGGGTACTCTTAAACTACCACTTCTCTTAAAAAAAAAAAAAAAATTCTCTTGGGGACAAACAAGGAGGAGAGGTGTGGAAGGGGACATTGTTGGGGACACAGCTGGAGACATACCCACAGAAGGAGGTGGTCCATGCTGAGGAGGTATGGCTCTGAGAGGACTGCAGCTGTGGGTGCCCCATGCTGGGACAGGGACACCCCGAAGAGACTGTGGCTGTGGGCAACACATGCTGGGGTGGGGACACCCCAGAGGGACTGTGGCCTGTCAAAGCCCTGAGCTGAAGCAGGGGAAGAAGAGTAAGAAGTAATGACCGGAGAAGGGGAACATGTAGAGAACAGCAGACCAAAATCATTACTGAGGTGCCCAACCTCCTGCTCCACCCGTTGCTTCATCAATGGAATTGGGCCAGACTGAGTGTAACCTGCAGCAAAAATTAGGGAAACTAAGCCTAGGAAGGGGGCAGGCTAAGTGTTTGACTTAAAGTGGCCTGGGCAAGGGGGAGGAAAGGTGTTTTTCTCAAGTTTAAGTGTTTGCTTTCTTTTTTCTTTTTTCTCAAAGATTAGAAATTTGTGTTAATTCACAATAAATTAAATTAAGTAAAAATTACACCACTACCTCTAAGGCTGTTTTGCTTGTTACAGTCCCTAATATAATGACTTTCCATGACCTGTACAGCCTGTTGTGTCAGCTGTGTTGCTCAAATAAAAGACTTGAATTGTCTCACATCTAACTGAAAGCTGGCTAACACATGCATCTGTGTTTGTCCTGAGGCTAAAGATGGGTTTTCTCATATTTGTTATTGTCTTGCAAAAAAATACATAAGTTCCATTTTGGGCTAATAGTCAAATGATTTGTATTCTTTAACTCTGTTTAAAAGTTGATATAACATGAAAAAAATAAAAGGAAACTTTCTCTCTGTAGTGTGATGATCCAAGATTCACAGTGTAAGATCATACGAAGTTGGGCAGAGAACTGGGTGGGAAGAACTATTTTTACAGCTCTTGTTTTACCTTCATGAAGATTTAAGTATTATCAAGGCTTTTGCAGGGAAGTAAAGAGTCTGCAGTTGAAGAAATTTTAGTCTTCTACTGTGTAAAGAAGGAGAAAGGACTCAGGGGAAGGAAAAAAAAAATTAGTGTTTGAAAAATCTTGTTTCTTCCCTGCAGTTCTGAGCTGAATTTTTGTTGGGGTAGTATTAAAAAAAGAAAAAAAAAAAAGCATCAGGCTTACTCTGTATTGCAGAGGAGGCATAGTGAACTGATGTTCTACTGTTTTCTGATCTTTTCTGCTTGTCTAGCAGTTTTTTGTAGCCTCATCCACCTAGAGTTGTTGTTTCTTCTTCCCAGTCAATCCACTTGTTTCAGGAGATCAATAGATTATTTTATACATCTGTCGTCAGATAGTTTTTATTTGTGTTGATTGTGGAAATATAAGATCGTAAGGTTTCTTTCATTCAAGTACCTCAACTGTTGCACTTCTGAGATTAACGTACTTATGAAGCTGTCCTATAATCAGCATTTGTGAAGATAAATAATCCTTGAGAAGTTTCTAAGTCCTTACTAAACTAAAAAGAGTTAAGGGAGGTCATATCAGTCAGTCTGCAGCAGTTGATAGATACAAGTTAAAAGTAAGTTTTAAAAATAAGCTTTACTTTTAATTATGGTTTTATCTTTAGACATAATACTGCTCCTCAACTTGTCATAGTTTCATACATCTCTTTTATGCCAAGGCTGTGTTTAGACCTGTCATACCATTCTGTGTTATAATGTATGTATATGAGTTGGTACTGAATTTATTGCAGATTGATGATATAGTTTTTAAAGTGTTTCATTAAAAACTCTTTCAACAGGTAAGATTTTGGCACCAGTTATCTCGGGATTCCCAGCTTTCTGTCTTTAAGAGAACTGCATTGGAAGGAAGTTTGGAAAAATTGCGTGACATTTCAGGATTGCCTGACATGCAGTGGACAAAAGTAAATATTCCTGTAGAAAGTGCAGCTGAGGACTTACCTTTTCAGGTAATTGGAAATTACATTTACATTGCTTTCCAAAAGTTATTCTAAGTTGGCATTTAGAATTTACTTTTATAATGAAATATAAAAAGAGAATTTCTATTCTTTAATGCTCAGATAAAAAAGAATTCCATTCAGCTCGTTAAACAGATGTAGCTGTTAAAGAACATCATCATTGTATGCATTAGAATCACCTTGTTGTAATAAAAATCAAGTAGCAATAGTGTAGTAGCTTTTAAAAAAATGAACTTGTTATAAAAACTGCTGATCAGAGTGAAGGCCTAAGTCTGTTGGCTAAAGGCAGAAGTGCAGATACTTCAATTTGCAGCACTGAGCACAGAAACAATTAGCAGTTTTTGAGTTTAATTTTATTTTGATAATAATCTCAGTATAATCTCAGGCTGCTACACTTTACTAAAACTTAGAAAGGAACTGTTAGGGGAATCAGAAACTCAAATATAAGGATTCAGCAAATCAAAATTCTGGTTTTGGTCTCTTCATTTTATGTCACATTTATAAAATGGTCTAAAAGAAAGGGCACTCAATTCTCATTACGGCTAAGTTATGACTGAACTTTATTTCCTTTTATGATCTCCTGAATATTTCCTTGTATTTACAAATGCATCCTTACAATCTCTACGTTTATGGTACCACGTGCTGCTGACTTTAGCAGGCATAATATAGATGAACACAATCAAATGAAGTTTTTGCCATCATATTTGGTAACCCTGAAAAGCTCATTTAAAAAGAAGTATAACTTTTAACAGTTCCAGCAGGAAGACAATTCATTCAAGTAGTGATGGCTTTTACCAGTTTAGACTGAAGCAAGGTCATCTGGGTTGCATAACTTTTCATAAGTAAAGGTAGTTATGGCTTTGACAGTTGAGGAGTAAACTTCTGACTTTGATCAAATCTCAATCGTAGTTTTTGCTGGCTGGTATTTGGAGCTGGTTGTAGGTGGTATTTACTTCCTGTGCAGATGTCATAAATTATAAAGGAATATATATATATGTCTTTTTATCATGTCACCTTTAATGAACTAGCTTATTTATTTGTCTTTACAGATTATTTTACGAGCTACTATTCTAACAAAAAATGCTACTGTTGCTGTTGATGACATCAGTATAACAGAGGAATGTGGAGTTGTGAATAAATCACTTCTAGGTGTCAGCCAAGAAAGTGAAGGCAAGTTCTGTGGTTTTCAATACATTTTCCCCAATATCTGTTACGTATAACCGTGATTTGACTGACAACTTCAAGATACCTTTAAGAACGTAGGGGATCATCTGAGGAAAAAAGACTTCCATCCTGTGTTACACAGTAGCTGCTAAGTAGTTTGCACTAGTTCTGCAAAGTGAGCTGTGGTGGGAATTTCCAGATACCACTTACTACATAGCACCTGCCCACATTTACACTTAGCTGCAGAGACAGAAGCAAAGCATCTTATACCTTCTACTGAAGAGCAAATTCCACTGCATTATCTTTAGGGCAAGAGGGTTCTCCCATCATTACTGTCAAATACCTAACATACAGTAAGTTCCCACCAAATTTGTCTGTGTACTCACACTCTGTAGTCTTGAAGTGCCAACGAATGGAAATATAAAATAATGTAACCTTCTGTCAGACGGCTGCTTCTGGTCCTCTTGACTATTCACGACTACTCTTTTAAAATGGCACGGACACATGCGCAGTCAGTGGTAACGCTGACAGGTTATACACAGCAGATGTCTGAATTCTTTCTTTATTGGAAAATTTAAAGGTATAACAGAAAACTTCAGTGTTGTGTTTTTAAGGCTTCTCTGATGCCTATGCACAGGCTGACTGACGGTAGCTAGGTATTTGAAGAAACATTAATTTGCTTTAATTATTTTCCCTACAACCCCTCTATTCACACATCAGTCACAGATATTATTTTTAGAGGGCAGTGCTTTCTAAAACAAGCTCTGTCTGGGTAGCAGTATGAGTATCTAAAAAAGCTAAGTTAAACAAAAAAGATGAAAAGCTGCATGTCAGTTGTCTCACTTGGTCTCTTTCCAGAATTCTACTGAGGTAAAACCAGTAGTCCTTGGTTTTTTGTTTCCCCATTCATTGAAATCTGGGGTGTTTTCTAATGTCTACGTTGAGGTGCAAGCTAGTAATGGTGCAACGTCAAACTTTTGGCTTCTTGGAACATTCACTGAGCTGAAGGCAGAGAAACCACTGCTACAGCAGAAAGCTTTTGCGGAAGACCTGCTCCTGACTGCAGGGGTAACAGCAGGGTGCTCTACACAGCACCTCGCCTCTAAACTGGAGCCTGGCTGTGTAACTTTTAGGTGGTTTTGATAAAAAAAACTTAGTGTAAGAGCATCAGACATTAATCTCAGCTGTGTATCTTATCAATTGTAATATAATCTATCTCACTTCATAGGTGATGCTGTGTTCTTTATGCTGAGTACATTATTATATTCAAAGATGATAAAAAGCACTTAGAATTTTATAAATATATGTTTTTACTTCTATTTTCTTTTCTGACTTTTAAGGGGAAACAGAATTCGCAGATGCTAATTCTTCATCTTATTACTGTCCACCGGGACTTTTTTCATGTGAGGATGGACAATGTATTTCGTCTGACAAATTTTGTGATTTTACACCTGACTGTTCAAATAGCCATGATGAAGCTAAGTGTCGTAAGTGAAAATTAAAAAATCTAGGTTGTTAGGCTCCTGTGACTATGTTTGTTTGTCCTATTTACCAGGCTTTCATGACTTCATAAGTGTTGTAATTTAATTAAAAGTAAAAGCTCTTGAGAAATAGTTATTTCATTTTGATTCTATTCTGAATTTTTCCCCTTTTATTTTCTGTAGCAACTACTTCCCTCTTAGCATTAAAACCAGAAAAAAGGTCTTTGATTAATTATTTAGTAGAAAGTGTTGCTTAAAATACAGTATTTTATTTTATAACTCTTAAGATGCTAAATATCAGGTACAGTGTTATACTGAATAAAATCTTAATCTGTGAGATATTGAAAGCTGATTCAGGAAGCCATTGTAAAATAAACCAAAAAGAGCTTGTGCTTACACTTTTGCACACATGCTCTCACAAATTTATGCTAAAAAAATGTGAGGAAAATAAGTTACACTTGTGCAAACTTGGGAATTCTGTGGCATCACTGTATGACATGCCTTTTCCTAAAGGGTAGATGGTCCTGCAATTAGACCTGAGAAACAGTGAGACAGGAAACATGAAAAATGCAGTGGTCACAGACTCGCATTCAAATTGTGTTTTGTATACTTAATTTTGATGTGGCTGGGTTTTCTCTGCATAGAAATTAACACGTGGGAAAGTAGAGGGAGGTGATGTGTCTGAGTCCCTCTCCACCGTACAGTAAAAAGGGAGCTTGGAAATATTTCAGGGCCTCTAATATGTAGCTTCAAAAGTCTTTCTGATTAATTCAATTACCTGCTTTGCATAACAAATCATGGTTATATTTTCCATCTTTGAAAACACGTCTCTCGCTTTTGCATTAAAGCATCAACTATGCTATAAAAGTCGTGATGCATTTTCAAAGGGAGTTGCCATGAGCAATATTTAGTTCAGGGTTTGTTTTTGTGTTTGTTTTTTTTTTTTTTTTTAAATAGAGCATGATGGTTTCTAGCATTCCCACAATAACTGAAATATTGTAGACAAGATCCTTATAGTATTTTCTGACTGTGCTGTGTTATGCATCACAAAGCATAAACTTCTTTACAGGTGCTAATACAATCCAAAATCCATGCTTATACTTTATAGTTTTTATTAGGAAATTTGAGAGGTGCTGCTCAGATAAACAAAAATCTATCTGACTTTTAGCAGATAAATGAAATAATTACAGCTTCTATTTGTATTCATGCAATTTCTCTACAGTTTTAGTATCCAAACTTTCTTGGCTAAAGCACTGGTGTGCAGTGGTTTAGTTGTTTAGAAAGATTTGTATCCAAAAAATACAGAGCTTGAAGTCAGGAAACTGCATTCTGTTTTATTAGGTAACTGTCCGATTAGCTAAAACCAGAAATAACTATTAAATGTTCACTAGGCAGATTATCTTTCCTCTTGTGGGCCAAAGTGAAGTTGGGGAAAAAATTGTGCTGTTACCATGGAATAGTTGAGGTTAGGAGGGGTCTTTGAAGCTCATCCAGTTAAAGCAGGGTCCGCCAGAGCAGAGTGCCCAGGACCTTACACAGTTGGGTTCTGAATATCTCTGAGGATGAAGACTACACAGCTGCTCAGGGCAACCTGTTCCAGTGTTTGACCACCCTTACAGTACAACAACCACAAGTGCCTATTGCTTCTGCTCATTTCACTGTGTACCACCGAGAAGAGTTTTTACTACTTTACTCCCTCCCTGCCCATGTTGCTCACATTGAAACTCTTACTATACTCTACGGCTTTTTTAATTACTTCATGGTTTTTGTACTTCTCTTCAAAATGTGCTTACCCTTCCTATGTATTATTGGGTTATGACAGTCTGGATTGTTCTCCCACTACCCTTAAACTCAGACACTGGGATTTTGTTCTCTGACCAAATAACAAGACTTCCAAATCAACAGTTTCATTAAAAACATTCTAAATACATTTAGTTGTATGCAACATTCCTTTCACTGCTCTGGGATAGCAGTTAACTGGTAGCTTTTAATCAAGAAAACTAAATTCTACTGTTTTCACTTCAAAAATCGTTATTTATATTTCAAAACACCCTTCCTTTTAGCTATTCAGCCTGTGTTTGTATGTCAACGTTGTACCTAAAAGTGAAGACAAATGTCCAGTTAGGTTTTAACCAGTCCTAGATTATCCTTAATCACAAGCTTCCTATATGGCAACTGATTTTCTTTTTTCTCTAATTTTATGACCGAAGAAACTTGTATTATACCTAAGTCTCACTTGCCCAGATGATACATTAACAATGCCATGCTAAAGGTTAAACTATGGAGCCTTTATATTTATGGTGATATTCGCTCCAGATATATTGCTTACTTATAAATCATTGTTGTACTGCTGAGTTGGCTCAGTGTGTGCTAGCACTGTGGCTTGTAATGTGGGAAGCAGAATGTAGGTACACAAATGTCTCTGCAAGTAGTTTGGCAAGTTGACTGTTTCCAAGCAATACACTTGCCTTTCAGCATGTTAGTCTGGTAGTCTACAGCATTAGAATAGCTCTTATAATTCTTCTCAAATGGTATTTCACCATCTTCGTGTTTATGTAGTGTACCATTACTTTCTACGTTTTATTATGTATATTCTTGCAATTGGATGCAAGCATTTCGTTTTTCTCAGCTACTTTTCCTAATTTCTTAGCTTGGCTAAGCACAGATGTTTTGTTCACTTCACCACCTACAACTACATTGTTCCTTTCATCAATATTAACATTTTTTTCCCATGATGTTCCATCTGCTGGTGATTGTATGCTCCTTAACCTTGTTAATGTAAGTTTTTCCTCTTGGTATGAGAACCAAGCAAAAATATTACATGGGCTTAAAATATCTTTCAAAATAGTTTTCATTTAAATCTTTTTATCTTAAATTCCAGCAAGATGATTTCCTTAGATGCTTGGCTCCACCAAGTCCACTGAACAAGCAGGGTCTCCATGCAATTTTCTCATCTCTCAGCATCAATCCTTGAGTCATCTCTTGATTTTCATTACCTCTCAAATGAGTTGCTCTTTCTGTCAGAACTGGAAGAATTCAGTAGAAGATCTCCACTTCCTGGACTGTCTTCCTTATCTCAGTGTAGATTTCTGGGCTCCCCATTCTGCAATAAACTGTTACTTCTCTTCATATGCAAGACTGCCAGTGAATTTGTTTGCTCCACTTTGGTCGTAGAACCACATTCATGTTCTTGATACTGACACTTGTTGAGATTATTCTTTCTTCTAGTTGCATTTTACAAAAACACATCCTGGACTGAAAAAAAACATTCAAATTTATCCTGACTATTTGAGAAAAATAACCAAAAAAAAAAAAAAAGTATTAAATGTTGTCTTCCTTGAGCGCTGTTACTCCTGACTATTAGCTCACAGCTTTTCTTCTACAGCTGAAGAATTTACTATGGCTATAAAGGTATTATATATGACTTCCATGCATTAAAGCAGAACAGAAAAGCAACTGCCATTTAGAAGCTGCAGATTTACAGCAGTGACCTAACATACCTATCACATTGTGTGTTTGTTCTCTGGAAGATGAATGTACAGTATAATTTCTAAGGTCTACATCCTATGCATTTCGTGCAGTCTAAATGCTCACTTTTCCTACCTAAGAATGATGATGATGGAATAGGGAAGAAGATCAGATTGGAAAGTAATCTGGTAACATGAATGTATTCCTGATATTCTGCCTGACCTTTGGCAATTCATCCTTCATGCTCTGTTTTTTGTATTTTTTTCTCTGTCTACTTATGGTGTGGATTATCAGGAATAATGATATGGGTTCATATATAAAATAAATATGAAATAATTTACATTTGGATTAAAATATAACATATACACATAATATTGTTTTGTATTTATGTCTTTATAAATGAAATATACATTTAATAGTTATTTCTATGTTGTACACTCTAGGGCAGCATAAGGATGATAAAGCTAGTCTTAAGTAATTAATAAACTGGACATAATCTATATGTTAGTACAGAGTTTTATGTAGCTTAATTTGACTTAGAAGGCAAATAAAGAGAATGATGCATGTGTCATTTCTTAAAAAACTACTTTTGTGGCATAATTGTTTAACTATAAACATTATCGGGTTTCTGATGGCTACCTTTGTATAAGTAATGAAAATTTCCTTAGTATTATAAGAAACATTCCCCATATTACCTGTTATTAATCTTGCCAAAGCATAAAAATTCTTCTGTGGTTATAAGGCAACTCTTCCAAAATCTCATTTTTAGAGTCAAAATCTTGCATATAAGACATGTCTGTCTTATATGTTTGCTACTCCTTCATTTCAGCCAGACAAATCAGTTGTTTTTAAAGGTGAGGCCAGGAACAACAGCCAGATCATAAGTATGGGCTTAAGTTCAAGGAGTGAAAAGACTGTCAGCTTGTAAATTGGAGAAGGGACCTAAGACTGGAAGTGCATAGACAACTGCAAACTTACAATCAGTTTGAGGAAGTTAAATGGGGAAGGAATGGGACTACAATGCCATCTACAGAGACAGGAAACCACCTTTGGCCGTGAACAAGGAATAGCTCCAAAGGCTGCGTTGCTTGCACTTGCTGGTGTGGGAGAGAAGTAACCAGGGAGCTGGAGGAAGCCAGGGCAGAAAGGACCCAGGCTGCTGGGGGGGAAGGATTAAGACCAGCTGGTCAAAGAGCCAATGATACAGTGTCAGGAGAGAGAACAATAATGAAAGATTAAAAGTTGCGTAAGAGAGAATAAACCAAGGAGAGGATGGGAATGAAGAATACAGATGTGGAGCAGTGATGGTTTGGGAGGGGTCAGTGTGAAGCATGACAGTAAGTGGCAGAGAACTGACACCACGTGAGAGGACTTGGAGCAAGGAGCTCTCTGGGGAAATGAGGAAAAATGGTGATGATTTCCAGCTTTCCAGTGAGACTAAAACTGAAGTAAGGGGTCAGAGGAGAACGGTTGTGGAATAGGCAAAAGGGGAAATAAGGTGTGGAAAGGAAGAACACTGAGGAAAGACCAAGGGCATTTTTCTGCCTGAGACCACACACACTTTCAGAATTTCTGTAGAATCCAGAAGTCATGCATCTAACTTTTCTATTTCTGTCAGCAAATGTCTATGTAATATTTCTGGGCAAAAAAAATACATCTTGTTGTTGTATAGTTACGCCTATCTAGTTTCTTGCAAATTATGCAGTGTGACAATGAATATTGCATGAGCTTCAGTGGCAAAGAATACAGGGTAAGTAAGAAGATGGCCTGAATAATGACCATCAGATCTTATCTTTGTTTAGTTCAATAAAAACAGGAACTTTCCCCTTCAGTTATATAGAAGGAGCATTCTAATGGATGTAGAAAGCCAAGCACTTGTTAAATAATACATAAATTTCTCTAATTTTATTTCACCTGGACCTGGGTATCCAACAGCCTAAATCACCAGGTTATTGTGTTGTTTAAGAGATTTAATTCTCTTCAGACTTCATTATCATTTTTGAATGGAGGAGAGATTTGGATGTAATTTGCTATCTTTCCAATGAAAATGTCAATCAAATGTAATTTGATTATTTTGGAGGCTTTTACTACTTTAGGACTATTTCCCATATCAATACACTGCAATCACTTACATTCAGAACCTGAGAAGCATTTGCAAATGACAGTATCGTATGAATCAAGATTTCCAGAAAATGTCAGGTTTAATAAACCAGTGGGTTTTGATGCTATTTCACTTAAAAATGCTGTTAATGAAACTGCCTTTAGTTAGATGATTGCATATCTGCCTCACTGCACGGAATGGACTGCCATTAAAATCAGCGTTGTGTAGTGAAGATTATTCTGATATTATTTAGAAAATGAAATTGTAACTATTACATGTGACAATACAGTTATTTTTTGTGGGCAATATTTAGGTTAGATGCAGGGTTGATTAGTGTTGTGTGTGCACCCACAGAATTTTATTTCCCCCGTAAAAATCTCAGTCTTTACAAGTCCTACAGTTAAGTTAGTGTTAGGAGACATGTAGTGCAGTTGGCTTGTTAAAAAAGTAGGTGCACAGTGAAATCACTAGATTTATTTATATCAAAATCTTTTCCCTCTGCATATTTTGCCTCTCTTACATGCAAAACTCTTCCTCATTTCATAAGAGATATAGGCCTATGTGTTACAGACAAGTCATGTTTGTCTATTACTAAAAAGCCCACATGACTGAAATCACAAGTAGGTCTGTTGCAATTTCATGGCTATTGCAGCAGATTTCCCAACAGAAATTAGCAGAAGACATTGTTCTGGAGTGCTTTGTTTCCTCTAGCCATCCTTACAGGAGATTACCATATCTGTCTGTCCTAAATAAATGTTGGATTTAAACTGTGATTTCATATATATGAGAATATCATCATGTAAATTAGGTTAACATTCAACTTTTTACTCTAAACCTTCATGTGGAAGTAGTTTTCTTTTTTATTTTTTTATCCAAAACTATAGCATATAATATTTGGGGATGGAAAATGAGGTAAGGGAGATCTCGAACTGGAATTTTGTAAAGATCAAATGTGGTCGACCTTCAAACAGCGACTTGGTCTTTTTTTCCAGTTAGCATTGCTTATTACTGATGAACTTTTGCAATATTTTTTTTAATTGACCACTATTCATTTTTTTTACTGTAGAAATGAGACCAGCGCACCTACAAAGTACAGTGTTGTTTGAATGTGTATACATCATGACATTAGCAAATAGTAGCTGTGATAGAAAACATGAATATGGGAAGGCAGATGTAACACTTTTCAGTGTGTTTGTATTATACAGGGGGTTAAAATAATTTATTAGGATGAGTATGTCCAGAGTTAAACTGGTTTTCATTCCTAGATTTAAAGACTGTCTTCTTTATGACATCTAGCTCTAAGTTCCTAAATTTATCTTAAAATTACTGATTAAAAAAAAAGTGTAAAGTCTATTGGCATATTCGAGCCTTTTTAAACAACCTTTAAGTAAAGGAAAAAGTTGTAAGCCAGTAATGATGACGATATGCCTTCACCTGGATTTTTTTATGGTGTATTCTGCATAAACAGACATAGGCCAAGAGACAGGGAGAGATTTTTGTGGGATATAGAGATTGATGAACTTGCAGTCTTGTAGAAATACTAATGTCTTAACATTTGTTTTTAAACACAGTTTTCAGCAGGACTTCTTAAATTCTTTTTTGTGTCTTGTGGTAACAAGTCAGCTCAGAGAAAACTAAGTCTGCTGAAGATGTAAAGGCAGCTTTTTCAAAACATCAGTAAAGCCCATTACCCTTAAATGCTATGCTCACAGTATGTCTTTGGTTCCTTCATGACTATTGAGGGAGCTTGTTAAAAAAGATGCTAAAATGGGCAGCAAAATAAAATATATCCATACAGGTGGCATGGATACTATTAGAAGTAAAAAAGCATCAAACAAATAGCTGAAGTAATGTCCAAATGAAAAAGGTAGAAAAGATGACAAATTTTGGTAGGTTAAATGTCAAAACACAGTAAGGATGACAAAACAAAGTTTAAGAAAACTAGCAACGTATTCCTCAAACACATGAGGAGAAGACAGCCTGGCAGAGTCTATAGGGCCACTTGATGCCTAGAGTATAAAGAGAGCATGTAAGAAAATAAGAAATAGGAGAGAGGCAGAAAATAAAGTACTAGGAGCGAAGGCAGATTAGTTTGTGTGTGTTCACTGTGAAAGAAACTACAGAGGTACCCAAGCAACAGCCTTTTTTTCTGGATAATCTGTCTGAAATGGAAGTGCCAGTCAAAAAGGTTATGGGACAATTAGGTAATTGAAGTGTTATCAAGCATTAAGAACCAAGTCCATTTCACCCAGGCTCTACAAGCTTGCTCTATTCTTGTATCTTCCCTAGGTGTTAAATAGTTGTTTTGAGATTTAGTTGAAGGTTTCAAGGTTATTTTATCTCAATGTATTCATCCATGCTTAAGTTAAATGTATGGTTTGGTGTGCATCCTTTCTTTTATGTTTTGTCTCTGTTACAAGTTACAGATGCAAGAAGTCTGGGCTCAGACTTAACAGTTTTATCTTGTTTATTTGCCTCTTTTGGTGTAACTATCTGTGTCCAAGGTTTGTCATGTTCTTTGTTGCTGTTGTCCTGGGAATATGGGACAGTTTCTTCTATCAAGCAAAAAGCAAATCAGAAATAGCTCTCCATATTCTCTTATCATTATGTTCTGTCGGTGGATTTTCAGTCATTGCCATCATGACTAGATCCCTGAATATTTGCAAATATTTTTGTCTTCATTTTATACTATCAAAAGAGTCTATCAAAAAATTTCTTCCTTCTGTTTTTTTGTCACATTTGATCTACATCTTTTTATCATTGACATTTCTGACCCACATACACCATATGTATAGTGAATTCATATTTTATTTGATCTCTTAAATGTTATTTGGTCTTCCGTATTTGTGGAATGATTTGGTTTTTTTGAAGCAGCATTAACAACAAGGCCAAGTTGGATGACGCTTTGAGCAACCTGCTGTAGTAGGTGTCCCTGCCCATGGCAGGGGGGTTGGAACTAGATGATGTTTAAGGTCCCTTCCAACCCAAACAATTCTATGGTTCTGTTCTATGATTCTAACTGTGGATTTCTATGTGCTTTGCTTAATAATCCACAGAATCTTGTCTTTTTAGAAGCCCTAACCAAAAATAATGCTAACTTGGCTGATTAGTAATTTTTTCATTCTTTCTAAGAAATTATGTATAACTTAACGTGACACAGTTCTTAAGAAAAAAAAATCAAGAAACCTCCTATATCTTCCATAAATAAACATTTATGTAAACATATTCTCCAAGAGACTGCATTTGATTCTGAAATATGCATTTTCTATACCTTAATGATATGGCCACTGGAACTTGTGGTAAGATGTTGTAAAAGAATGGTAGATTCTGATAGTCATGTCTGAATATTTTTTTATTTATTCTATATATATAACTAAAAAAATTATTGCTTAAAAAAAATCTTGAAATAATTTTCTTAATGTTTTCCATTAAAAGCCTGTTATAATTACAGGACTCAAAAATACCATTTTGTGATTTAATGAGCATTTTTTTTAAAGTGCAGAAGAGAAAACCTGATGTTTCTTCATTTTAACATAATAAATATTTGTCAATTTACATTTGCTCATACATGACACCCTTCTGCTCCTTTCTTTCCTTTATTTTGCATTATACACATTTTCTAAAATATCATTGTTCTTTTAAATGAAGACCTGAAGAATGCAGCTTGAGTATGTTTTTCAAATCTTTTTCACTGCAGTAATTTGTGTTTCAGAGATTTCCTCCTTTTACCAATATCATAGTGTCTCAGTAATACCTGATATTTAACTTAATTCCTATTATAACTAGAGGAAGGGTTTTGTTATTATTGGCATACTTGCTGAGATTCAGGAAATAAGGGATTTGATTTCTGGCTCCAGCATCCATTCCCTAAAAGATCTTGCAGAAGGCTTGTTACTGCTCTGTGTGCTCTGTTTTCTTGCTGTGTAACGTGAGGATTGTGAAGTCTGTTTTCAGCGCCTCCTCACCTGCTTTGAGTGCTTTGGCTGCAGTGCCTTTAGAGGGTAGGGCTTGTTTTACTGAGTACATTGCATATAATGATGGCTTGGTTGTTTCTGGGCGACTGCTGTTTTACCCAACTGTTTTAAAACAAATCCCCCACCTTGTACTCTGCCTCCCCACGCCCCTTTCCTAGACTTCTTTCTAGAATACCAGTGACTTATTAGAAACATTTTATTTCCCTTTCATACTGCAAAGCTTGTTTAGCAATGTTATGTACAGAGAATGAGTAAAATGTCTCTTACTTCATTTCAGCTGCTGTATGTGACTTTGAAAGAGAGAGCTGTGGCTGGATTGAAACTGCAAATGCAGATGACTTTGACTGGGTAAGAAGTTCCAGTAGTGCTCTTGCACCAGCTTTTCAGAAGCAAGCTCCTCCTCAGGATCACACCTGCAACAAATCTGAAGGTAAGACAAGCCAGGCCTAGAAACAGAGAAGTGGAGTAGATACACTTGCTTTTTAATTAGATTTTAAGTGGAGGCCATGAATGCTTTAAAAACCCTTAGAAACACTTTCTTTCTTCAACCTGAAAAGTTGTTTTCTGTTTTATTTTGATAGGTCATTTCATGTTCATTCTGAAAAACAGCAGCAGCATTTCACAAGTAGCTCAGCTACGAAGCCCAAAGTTCAGGCAAACTGGACCAAACTGCACACTGTCCTTTTGGTATGAAATAATTTAAATTTCAAATTCATGGATCATCTCACATTGCTTCTCTTGGACTGAAATTGAGGTTATAGTTTGAAATAGACACACCTTCCTCTGCAATGTTTATTTCTTTTTATTCTTTAATCATATAGTCTTCATTGTGAACAATATGCAGAAATAAGCTGAAGCACTTGGAGAACAGAACTGAAACATGGGAAGACTTTGTTGTCACGCTTTGAGCAAAATTATATTAAAGGATTGCGTCTGCATACATATAGACAAATACCACAATCATTTTGCTAACATTTCTACTTTGGTTAAGTAAATTTGAAAATGTGGAATTTTGTTCAAGAACAGGAAACCATCCAAAAATCTAGTAGCTCCCTGAGTCACCTAGAGTATGCAAAATTAGATTGTATCATCATTAAGCGAAAGCTCCAGTACAAGAATTGGAGCTTTGCTTCCAATCCTTTCTTTATGTATATGGAAAACAAAACCCCCTTTCAGTTATTATCTTGTCTCAGTCTTTGTGCAATCTTGTCAAAGAGGGACAGAAAAAGTAAACTGTGATAATTTATTTACTAAGGTCAAAAGTAGTGCTACTGTTTAAATAAATGTTTGGCCTGGCTTATTATTAAGTGCAGTTTTTCTCAGTAATGTCAAATACATTTGCCACAGGAAGAGGAAAAATCTTTTTATCAAAGACTCAGGACTTGGCATTGGAGTGTAGGTCTGGAAATTACAAGTTATTGGTCCTGTTCCTGGTTCTGTTCCCAGTTTTTTTGTATGATTGCTCACCTAAGTAATTATGATTTTTAAATACTTTGAGATTCTCCAATAATACTGTAAAATGTAACATGTTAACAATAACTAGCACAGATAGGTGTACTTTTGCATTCAGTAAGTGTTCTGCTTTTCTTTCTTGAAACTTTACAATTATGTATTAAATTAAATTTATAAAAAACATATTATATATCTGAGTGAGCAGTGTTCATTGCTTAATATGAAAGCAAATGTCTCTCTTCAGTTATGGGGTTTAATTTAATGAAGTATGCTTCTTCTCTCATAATCTTCGATTCTTGAAATAAGCCCTAGACTGATACAGCAGCCTACCCTACCATCATACAGAAAGTGGACTGAATTACAGATAAACTGGAAATAGGCACTGTGGACTTCCTATATTTCATGTAGCTCTCACAGAAAAGATACTGGCCATTATATGTGATGTGGTCCATACCCATTTTTTGCACCCTTAACTTCTTTTTTTCATCATTTTAGGTATTACAATTACGGACGGTCAGTTGGGGCAGCAGAGATGCAATTGCTTGTGGATGGGCTGAAACAGCCTACTGTCCTTTGGAGGGCATATTACAACGAGGGAAATCAATGGTTGAAGGCAGTCATTCAGCTTGGACGCCTTCCATGTCCTTTCCAATTATCACTTGATAAAATCAGTCTGGGTTTTTATGACGGCGTCTCAGCAATTGATGATATTACATTTGAAAATTGTGCTCTTCCACCTCCAGCATTAAGTTGTGAAGGTGCTAATCGTTTCTGGTGTAGAGACACAAAAGCATGTATTGACAGTTTATTGGTCTGTGATCTTGTGGATAACTGTGGGGATGGATCAGATGAAGACAACTGTAGTAAGTACTTTCCATTATTGCTTACTTTATATCAAACCAAAATTTACTTGCCAAATTCATCCCTGGAGTAAAAAGCACAGTACTGTTACAGCCTATCAATGTCACAGCCAGTGACGATTCAACTGAATATAGTTACTGGTGAAACAGACTGAAAATTTTTAACTTAAATGCATATAGTGATTTACAACTGCGGGTAAATAGATTTCAATCTCCTTTATCCAAATGAGTTGTATTTCTTTAACTTTTGTAAAACACACACATGCATTACAAGTTTACTTTAAACGAGGGGATTCACAATCTGCCAGTTCATTTGGATTAACATGCTGTCTTTGGTTGTACTGATGGAAGTACAGTGGAAGACGTATATGGACTGAGAGGAATGTATGTCCTATCTCTTTTTATGACCTATATTCTATCTATAGAACATTAAAATATCTGTACTAGAAGATATTAGTCATGCTGGGCATAATTGTCCCTTTCAAAGAAAGAACTTGTAAGTACTGAGGAAAGCTGTGGGTCATTCACATTTTTGACATTCACCTTGCAGTGCTGAAAGGTGCTGTTGATTTTCTTCCCAAAGCATGCATTCACCCATTTTAAGAACTCAAGAACTTTAATATAAAAAAAATTAAATAGCATTTCCTTTATCACATCCTGAGGTAACTAAATTATGCAAATCACAATGAGTTTGAGAAACCGGGGACACCTTACATGCTCGAGGGGATACCAGCCTGTACTGATATTTGCTGAATATCAACTTAAAACTGATCTGAATTTAAAAGAAAGTGAAGGCTTTCCAGCTACTTCAGTTTTCCCACTTGTAAAATGTCTATCTTGTTTATAACCCATTTTGAGATCTATAGTAAGAGTACCATATGACTTGCAGTTTTAAACATCATAAAAAATAACAGCTTAATTAAAAAAAAAATTGGCTATTATGTCAGTTACTGTTTATGAAGGGCAGATGCAAAGATGATATGGAAGTTCTCCACCTTTGATACACATTTTATTTTTTTACGATAGAAGTAATTGGTCTAATCAATATATTTTGCCTTGGTGTCAAATAATAAAGTGCAGCTGTGTTATAAATGCCTCTCTTGAATTTAGCTTTGATAAAGCTAACATGTTACTATTATTGTGGATAATAAAGATCTAAAACACAACCCATTTTTAGGACTACTTCTGCCATGCAAAAACATATTAAGTCACTTATTGCACATACCTACGAGACTATATCCTGTGGTTTATTTCATCCAATTAACCTCAGTTTTAACTCCTTCACTCAGTTAAATTTCAGTTAAAGAACTTTGCATGCTTTAATTATAAAAATACATACATTTAATAATATGAATAATAAAATGTTAGTCACAGTTCTGTTTATGCAATAAATTATGTATAGCTTGTCAGATATATATCAAAAGAGGAGGTGATTAAGTAAAGATTTATTTTTCTTTTTTGTCCAGGCAAGGGTATATTTATTCTTCAGAGGGGAATTTTTGCAAGGAGAAGAAGATATGCATTTTTTCTCTGTATTAGAAATTTTTGCAAGGAGACAAAGATATTAAAGCATGATCACCTTTCAATACTACTTTCACCTGACAGTCTGTTCTGTTTACATTTCAGACCCTGACCTACAGTGTGACTTTGAAAATGGGCTGTGCAATTGGGAGCAGGATGTTAAGGATGACTTTGACTGGATCAGAATACAGGGTCCAACTCCCACGGTTAATACAGGCCCATTAAAGGATCACACAACAGGCACAGCCAGGGGACACTACCTCTACATGGAATCCTCCGAGCCACGCCAGTTCCAAGATAAAGCAGTTTTGCTTAGTCCTCTCTTCAACCCTTCTGGCAATGGAACCTGCATTTTCCGCTTTCATTATCATATGTTTGGAAAGGAAGTTTACAAGCTGTCAGTCTTCCAGAGAACTGTGAGTAATACCAAGGGATGGCTATTGTGGTACAAGTTTGGAAATCAAGGAAACCGATGGATCAGACAGACACTCTACATCAGCAGCTCTAAGCCATTTCAGGTATGATCCTTCTAGGTTGCGAAGTGCTTATTTGCTGCATCGTAACACACTGCAAGTATAAAAATGACTGTGCAATCCCAAAGGTATTTGTAACTGTCTGATCAAATTTACTTTGAAATACATTTGTAGGGTTTTTTTTGACAAAATATGTCTGAGATATTTATTTTTTGTTGAATTTACTTCCCCCCCTAAAACACTCGATTTTAATGTTTTGAACAGGAACCTGTGGCATTTAAAGTAGATGTTATTTTTGTTTTTCAAGTATTTGGTGAAACAAACTTATCTGAATCTGCTACAGAACAGCTTGGCAAAAATTCTGATTCATTCATGAAAAAAGGACTGTTAAAAAGAACATCCTCTTCTCTGCCTTACTTTTCCAGAGTTACGTGTTATTCTTTAATTATATAATGCCAGAAAAAATATCAGTTCAAAATATTTGGGTGCAAGGCTAGGTCAACAATCAAATATCATTTGGAGAAAGATATGATTACAGTAAGTTACAGCTACAAATCTTGATTTATTTTCTCAGCTTTTAAAAATTGTATATGTTATTTACTTTTCAGTATGTGTGATCTGTTTATTGTGGTCAGGTTAATGAACCTGCAGGTTTATTAGAGGAGACATTAGTTCACTTGACTGCCAACTGGTCATAAAATTAACTTAAAAAAACCCCAAAACATATTATAAAAAGGAACACCTTCCATTTAAATCTGGTATAATGCAATATTTCCTTTAGATTGTCCCACATGTATTTCCCAAAAGATTATTTGTAGGTAGAGAGAAGTTCTATCCTCTTTGGAGGAAAAGGCCTTAATATTACTGTGGTTGCACGGAGGCACCTGGAAGGAGAGTGCTCATTTTTTCTCAAGATCCTTTGTAGAAACATAAAGGAGTATCAACAGAATGCTAACAAGGCCTTTTTTTTTTTTTTTTTTTTTTTTTTTTTTAAAGTAAGAAAACATATCCTGTGTCTGGTAGTTTGTCTAAAGAACTATAAACACACATGTCCTATATTTGAGCTCCTGAGGGTTAGGAAGGTCTGTTCAGTAACTGAAAATATTTTTAATGCGTTAGTGTTGTAGGGTTTTCTATTGTACTCGCCAAGTTCTGTGCAGGGAATGCAAGGATCTCATATTATTTCAGTGTAGTTTTGTTTTCCATAGTCATTTTTGAGGGGCATGAGGTGTAAGGTATAATTTGATAGTCTGTTCTGAAGAAAGAGATGAAGATCTGATGTTCATTATTGTGTATTGCATTTCTGATGATGGAGCTTGCTGTATCACAACCTATGACCCTTCAAAACTCAGAAATTTTGAAGAGAACAAGTTGTTATTCTGTTGCTAGTAAGTTGCCAGATGCTGACCTTTTTCCAATCTTTCTTTTAAGTGCATGGTGTTTGGATACTTCCAGGGCTAAAGACCTGTGAGTTGAAAGGTCTTCACACTCTGTTACCATTTTTTCTCTGAAGTATTTCTACTGAGATGAGTACTAGAACAGCCTCTCAGTTAGTTTTGGGCTGCCTACTGGCTGGGTAGCAGTATTAAAGTTGCAGCCTCTACCACAGCCTATAAAGTCAGTGGTTCAGTGTTTTCACACCACATGCTTAAAGTCTTGTAGGTCACCTCCATGCTTCAAAGGATATGTTTAGATTCACTTGAGAATGGATATTTTTTTTTCTTGAATGTCTAAAAATAAGAAAGAACTTTTTAATGATTTTCTGGTCAAAATACATGTCTTGACTTCCTAATCTTCTCCATGTCTAGCCAGACCATCTTGTCAGCTGTTTTAGGATTTTCAGAGATTCCTATTGAATGAAAAACATTAGACTCTAGGACCAAAGATGGCTTAAGTCTTTGTAATGTAGACCTTTGTCTTGCCTTTTCTCTTCTAAATAAGAGATGATCATACATCTGTGATAGCTGATACCACCTCTTCCTCTTCCTCTTTCATCCCTATGTAAGTCTGTCATCTGTTTACCACATTCCAAGAAAGAATCACTATGAATAGTAAATCCCTCAAATTCACATTCTCAGTTTATTTACTAGCATGGGATGCCAACTTTGGGAGCATAGAAACAATTGTGCCTATATACTAACTGTTAGGAAAAGAAGGAGTTCTCAGCCAAAAATTCAAAGCAGCAAAGAAAGATACTTGACTACCACTGGAAAGCCAGATCCCCTTTTGAACGTTTGGAACTCTATAGACTTGAAACTGTACGGCCTTTAATTGAATGCTCTGGCAGAAACCCAAAGGGAACAGCACATGAAGTCTTCCTTTGCTCACACGAGCTCCCACTAAACCTCAGAATCTCAAATTTCTCAGGAAACCTTTGTTCTAGCTGCCATCAAACCATGGCTGAAGTTTGTTGCTGTTCCATCAGATAGTTTTACATCAGAGTGTTTAATGTGACATCAGCGAGCAGAACAGGAGTAGCTGGATGAGTGAAAAGGGAAATTTAGAGGTAAATTATTTAAATGAAAGGAATGCAGTTTTCTGAGCCAAAATTAAGCATCTCTCTCAAATACTAATACTGACAAGTAACAAAACTGGTCCAAAATATACATGCTTATAAAACTCAGATTTGCAGCTTTAGTAATCTAGAGTTTCCCTTTGAATTCAGAACTGGTATGACACAGAAATCTGCAAAGGATCTAATAAACTGCAGGAAATTATACTTTCTTTTTTTTTTTTTTTGGTAAAAATTTCAAGTTAAAAATATATTCCTTTTCAAGATATTCCTTTTTTACTATATGGGATACTTGTTTCAACATGAAAAAGAATAGGCTGTTGAGTGTACTTGTCTCCTTACTTGATCTACATTTATTTTAATCTCCCCGAGAAGTTTACTTACATGTCTTTTCCTTAATAGTACATTTGAAAAGTTAGTAAAATAAGACTCTGTCCATGGTAGCCTACTTATATTGATGATGAATAGTGTTTGCTCTAATCTACCTTGAATAATCATAATACCTGAAATAGTTTCTGCTCAGAAGAAAGTGCAAAGATTCTATTTTAATATCTTAGGTAAATGTAGCTGTCTTAGATTGCTCTATTCATTCAAATTTCTGTAGATACAGAAAAAGGAAATGGTGATATTATGTGAACAATTGCAAAATTCTGTATCTCAATCATTTTGGGCAGTGTAGTATCCTTTTAGTCATGATATAAATCACATATCTACCATGTCCATCATAAGATATCTAGGGATACTTTACTATATTGTGAAACATATTATGAAAAAAGAAAAAATAATTACCTTTACCCCAATCCAATTCACTTTTTGCTCATCTGCAACATGTATACTTATCTCTGTGAACAAAGATGGTTATAGATCTTTGATACTCCAAAGCATAAGTAATACATAAAGGACTGTAATATTCTGTGATGATTTTATAATGATCAGTCTAGGTTTTTTAAGTTGGCTGTTATTAAACTTAAAAATGCAAATATGTTGTTTAAGTACAGGATTAATTATTAATGCTATATTGAGTATAATTACTAAAAATCTTAGTATTTTGAGTATCACATATAAAACCTTACATCTCCCTTCAAATATAAAACTATATCCCTTTAAGTGTGAAAAACAAGGACCAAAATCAGAAGAAAATAATAATGAAAAATTATTGAAAAATAATTATGCAAGTTTATATGCAAAATAAATTTACAATTAAGTAGATATAAAATGCATTTGATATTTTCCTATTTTACAAGTTGTTAAGAAAAGTAAACAACCAAATCCACTGTAATAATTTTACTCTTATTATCAATTAGGTATTATCTTAGAATGTAATGGAATATTGATTGAAAATTAGAATGATACATTTGTTACGAATATAGAATAGCACTATGTTCTGCAAAGACAAACACAAGCCAGCCTTCTTTCTCCAGCTACTATTTTTAGTACCTGTTGTGCTATTTTTATGTTATTCTCAGTGTAGAATCCAAACTGTTGTATTTTAAGGGCCTGATTCTGAAACATGTATGCTGAGTATATTGATAATGGTGCAAATTAGATTTCTCAAGCTCCTGAGCAGAATTTTAAACTAGATATAATGGTTTGGAATATGACCAAACATGGGAAGACACATGGCTGAAGCACAGTGGATCCCTTTCCTCTTTTTTGTACATTGCTATTTGTACCTTTGACACTCTAACATGCTGTTTTCAGGTATAGTGGTTGCACCATTCATTGCTCATGATTTAAAACAAGACAATTTTGTATATTCAAAGTTTTGTCAGTTTGAGGAAAAAATACTTTCTGTCCTGAAAAGGACCTCTGTTTTGTTAAAGCAAAATGTGGCTTGTGTCTTTGCATACTTCTGATGTTCTGAATACCCCCATCTCTTATTCAGGCTGAGCTATCACAGTATAGGCTGACCAGTCCTATTTTAGATGTTCTCACATAAAGGACTTTGATGTTAGAGCATTTTACTGTGGGTTGTAAATGCATCAAAAAGAACTAACTTAGTTGTCTTGTAAAATCATTTTGTCTCATTTGGTGTTACATAGCATGATGTGAGTTGTCTCTTGCAGCATCTGCAAGGTAGAAATGTTCAATATGACTGTAGTTACAGCTTTTGTTGTTATTATTGTTGTAAATCCTAGAACCCCTAGGGATTCCCACATGCCATCTCCCTTTTAAGTTCCTCAGCTCATAGGATCTGATGTTGTAGCTGCCTCGTGCTGAACTGGGAGGCACTCCCTGTTACAGTCGCTGAGCATCATTTCTAGATCAGACAGCAGGAAACATCTCTGAGAATCATTAGGGTCACCTTTACTCTTGCAGACATGAAGCAATGAAAGCCAGCCTCCACGAAGGCTTTGTTTTACTTTGCTACAACAGGATTTATACTGAGTGAAGCATTACAAGCTTCACCAATCCCAACTTAGCCACCTTGGAAGTTTTACCCCTAAGAGCTGTTAGTTGTCTGTTGAAGAGGAAGCCTTGGGTCACTTCCAAAGAAATCCTTAATGAAATTAATATATTTCACAATACTTTGGATGAAAGAGAAAATTACTTCTCAAATTATTCTCTAAGTTAGTCACAGCCCTAATAATGTATTATTTGTGATCTGTGACAAAATCATCAAATTTAATATCAGTTTTATAGCTGTTCAGATGTGAAGGGTGAAGTGTTAGTCATAATTAGTTCCGACACATAAATCCTCAAATATATTTCTTGAATGGTGCTAAATCAATAAACAACGTTAGGTTTTTAGGAGCAGAATTTGTCTAAAGACAGATAAGAATCTAAAGGAAGTTTTCTTCATTTCTGAAACACTAGATTAAGGTGATAGTTTTGTCTTTTAATACATTCATTTAAATCTTCATTTTTCATCTTGTCATTTCTGTTATGGAGATATAGGGCATATTATACCTTTTCTTACAAATATTTTCAAATTCAAAGGCAAATATCTCACTCTGAACACATTTTATTTTCAATTACTCTTATCTTTTAGCCATAGAATTAGTTGTGGAGGCACACAGTTACAGTTGAGTTTTTAACCTTGATTATAGGGTTACATTAGGTTTTCCTTAATTAGACCCAGCTACTTCTTGTGTTATGGTTTTGGTTTGCCCTTGACATAAGATCAGTTTGGTGTCAAATATATGTGTAGTAAATATACATTATTTGCACACAGGCTCTTACCATTCATCTAAAAAGAGAGACAGGAAGGGCTAAAAAAATGTATTAAAGGTACTACCAGGTAGCTGATCACAAATCACATAGGCAGTATCTACTTTCGCATCCTCTACTCCCTCCCTTTTCATTCCTCAGTGAGATGAGGTAGTGATTCTTTGGGGATTCTGATGATCTGCTCTGTAATAAGTGAAACAGGATCACAAAGCTCCCTCTTCAGTTATTTCTGCAATTCTAGCTGTTTCTTGCAATTCCTCTTCTGACAAGAGAGCAGATTGATCAACACTCTCACCCTACCCCCCAACCATTTCTGTAATGAAAAACTCAGGGTCCTAGTGGAAAATGGACTTTTTGGCATAATTCTATTTTACAAACTATTCTTAAAGTGGCTTTGAGTTCAGTTTCAAACAAAAAGCCTGTGCTATGGCAAGTTGTGAGGTTTCAGAATTTAGTGTTTTTATTTCATGCATCTCTAGTGGTGATAATTACATTTCATACATGAATAATATAGCAGGACTTGTTATAGTAGACTAAATACCCTTTGTATCAATTTAAGAAAAAATAATGACTTGCTAGGCATCCTTGTCAGCTAGAATATCCTTGAGGTAAGAAAATGTCAAATTTCATTTCCTACATAAGAAGCATCAGAGCGATTGAAATGACAGTTCTAGATCTCATATCACATTTCACAGAACCTCTGAGAGAAATTTTTGGTGGAGTTTGTAATGTCGATACTTTTGTAAATCGACTTAAGTGTGGGAGTTTTTGTCTCCCCTGATCATTAACCGATAAGTGTCAGATTGAAATTCTGGACTTAGACTGATGTACCCCAGAAAATGGAGCTGACCAAACTTAGACATATTCTACTTCTTGCATGCAGTGTGACTGGAAGAGTGCGCATACCTTTTTATTGTCCCCAAAATAAGTACTATATCCTAGTGTGAAAAGCAATGTGAGGAGACCATGTTTCAATCTGTTATAGTTGCATATCAGCACATGCAGCTAGGACTTATCCTTACCACTCACAGTGTTGTTAGAAGGAAACTGGTTCTGAACAGTTTGTAGACTTTCTTCTATATATCCTGAGGAAACTAAAAAAAAAATTAATTGTATATTTGCCCTTACATTAGAAACATTAAGCTGAAAAAAATATTGAAGTAGAAATGTTTGACCCTTTCTAGAATACCTGGGTAAAGTCTGTTCCTCTTGGAAAGAGAGATGGTTGAGATGTAACAGAAACATCAAATCAAGGGTGTCATAGAGAAGCTGCGTAGAGGATGTTCATTAATGATTTACCTGAATACAGAGAATGAGAGGTACTCTGTGAAATTATTAGGCAACACAATCAAAACAAAAGGAAATAATATTTTAGGATGGTCTGTTGTACAATTCATTGCTGAGGGATGTTTTGGGTACAAGGAAGTATGAATGGGATCAATAAGTATCTTGGCAAATTATCAAAAGAAAAGTCTGTTAAGGGCTACTAGCACAACAGTGCAATGAAGCTATAACCTCCCACCTGTGATATACTGCCAAGAGTTTGGGAGCTATCAACTGCCTGCCTGTTTTGTTCTCATTGTGGATGTGGCAGCAGTCCACTGGGAGACACACGCTGCAGTTTGCTGGACAGCTGACCTAACCTCTGGTACATCTGTCCTCATGCTGTGAGGCATTGTGCTGCAGACAGCTTTCAGTGCATCAAGAGGCTCACCCTTTTTGATATTCTAACTATGATTTGAGATTTTTCCACAGTTGCTTTCACCCTTATTGAACCAGGTTTATTGTTTTCAAGTGTTGTTAGCCTTCTGCCTTGATTTGTCTGCTTGCTTCCTTGCTCAGGGCCTCATTCTCAGTGCATGCTGACATACCAGTAGGAGTTTGTTAATGTTTAGTTGGTCAGATACATATCTTTCATTAAAATCTGGTGTTGAAGTAGCTCTGAATTTATCAAGGACTTCTCTAAGATGTTTATTACACTTCAATGCCCACTTGTGATCATTTTTCTGTTATTGCTTTAATCTATTCTGTGGTAGCAATTTTCATACAAAGGTTTAGTCATCATGGATTTCCACTCCAGCAACAGGTTCAGTTTCAACTTTCAATTTGTCATTCCTCATCTTCCTTCTCCTACTCCTCTCCTTTGCACTTTCCCTAATAATCTGTTAAGTTTAGTATTCATGGATTCTTTTTTCTTCTTTTTTTTTTTTTTTTTTTTTTTTTTTTGTCTTTTAAAGTTTACCACATGCTTCTGTTGCTTCTTACTTCTCCAATGCTACTCCAGATACATGGATATTCAGCCCTATTTGCTGCATTTTGGTAGCTCTCTTTCTGGGCGCTAACTATTTTTCTTCACCTCTGATCTCTGTGTTGACTTCTTTCATTCCTGATACCTGCTTGCATATTGCATGCTACTCTGGTTTTCACATTTGCATTGTGCTATCGGATTCTGATCTGTTTATAGTCATCATTCTCAGTTTTATTTTCACTGTGGCAATATAAAGCCTGTGGTTGCTGGCTGACCTATACAGTTTGGTATGCAGTTGCCTGTAAAGCAATTGGTTTTTAATCAGCTAATAGATTAATATTGGTAGGGAAGTGCTACCCACATTTTTTAATCCTTCATTGATCATAGAACCACAAAATGGTTTGGGTTGGAATGGACCTTTACAGATCATCAAACCATCCATTTACAGTCCAACCCCACTGACATGGGCAGGGACATCTTGCACTAGATACAGGGTTGCTCAAAGCCCCATGCAACCACACCTTGAACACTTCCAATGATGGGGCATCCACAACTTCTCTTAGCAACCTGTTCCAGTGCTTCACCACCATCATCATAAAAAATTTATTCCTTATGTCCAATCTAAATCTAACCTTTTTCAATTTAAAATCTTTGCCCCTTGTCCTGTCACTACAGGCCTTGGTAAAAAGTCTCTCTCCTTCTTTCTTATAAGCCCCCTTTAGGTACTGGAAGGCTGCTATAAGGTCTCCCCAGAGCCTTCTCTTCTGCAGGCTGAACAACCCCGACTCTCTCAGCATGTATTCACAGGAGATGTGTTCCATCCCTCTGATAATTTTTGTGGCCCTCCTCTGGACCCATTCTAATAGGTCCATGTCTTTCCTATGCTAGGGATACCAGAGCTGAATGCCATACTCCAGGTGGGGTCTCACTAGAGCAGAGTAGAGGGACAGAATCACCTCCCTCGACCTGCTGGCCATACTTTTTTAACGCAGTCCAGGATATAGCCTACATATCTGTCCTAGTTTCAGCTGGGATAGAGTTAACTGTCTTCCTAGTAGCTGGTACGGTGCTATGTTTTGAGTTCAGTATGTGAAGAATGTTGTTAACACTCATGTTTTCAGTTGCTGCTAGTAGTGTTTAGACTAATGTCAAGGATTTTTCAGCTTCTCATGCCCAGCCAGCGAGAAAGCTGGAGGGGCACAAGAAGTTGGCACAGGACACAGCCAGGGCAGCTGACCCAAACTGGCCAACAGGGTATTCCATACCATGTGACGTCACATCTAGTATAGGAACTGGGAAGTGGGGGTGGGGAATCGCCGCTCGGGGACTAACTGGGTGCCGGTCGGTGGGTGGTGAGCAATTGCACTGTGCATCATTTGTACATTCCAATCCTTTCATTATTGCTGTTTTCATTTTATTAGTGTTATCATTATCATTATTCGTTTCTTCTTTTCTGTTCTATTAAACTGTTCTTATCTCAACCCGTGGGTTTTGCTTCTTTTTCCCGATTTTCTCCCCCATCCCACTGGGTAGGGAGGGAGTGAGTGAGCGGCTGCGTGGTGCTTAGTTGCTGGCTGGGGTTAAACCACGACAATATCTCTGTAGGCTAGTTAAAAAAAACCCACACCCAAAACCAGGAGTTGCTGTGTTACTGATATTTAACTCTCAGGTCTTGTTAGAATGTGTCCTGTCAGGGTGTGATGTGCAGAGATGGTTACAGGGTGTCTGGGAGCTGTGCCAGAGGAGGCTGATGTCAAGCCAAATCATGTGGATTACTTCATCTCTGTACTGTCGAAGTATCAATGACTTTTGGTATGACAGCTCTAATACTTTCATTTGTATATTTGTACTCTGTCTCCTCCACCATGTCCTGTCCTCATCATCAGGATCAAGGACTGCCTTGGGGGATCGTAGTGGGCCAGGAACAAAAGCTGACATATTTCATGTCCATACTTCAGAACTTGTGTAGACTCTAGTTTGGACAATTCATGCTCAGGTTTCTTCACCAGTCCGCAATCTACGTGAGAAACAGTATGCACATAGAGTGGACAATGAGGGAACTGGGACACTTGTGGGAAAGAGGAAAAAACCCAACGCTAAGACTTTGTGGTTGGTGGTGAACTTTGTGTTGATAGTGAATGCTATTCATTACCTACAGTATGAAGTGAAATACAGAGAACTTACATCTTGAAAATGTGTGTGGTGCAAGGCAGTATGTCTGAAAGGCAAAAGTAGTGTGATTTTTTAAAAGTAATTTCTAAACATCAGTATTGCCATTTTTGACAAGTGGATTTCAGAGCACAGAAAACAGCATGAAAACAAGGAAATCACATGAGAAGCCAGGAAAATATATTGTCTATTGTGCAAAACTTCAGGGATAATTTCATTATTTTAGTTCTGTTCTTTGGGAAAGAAATTGCCCTTTTTTCAGTGTTATTACACTACTAAATATCATGAAGCTCTAATCCACTCTGTGGCAATAGAAATGATTTATTCTTTGTGTTATTGTTTTATTGGTATGCAGTGGAAGACTCATCATGATGTCATCAAGTCACAACATATGCACAAAGGGGACCAAGAATAAAAATTTCTAAGCTATCTTAACAAAGCATTTTCCAGTCAAAATTGTTTTCTTAATTTCACATCTGTCATTTCTTTGCAATTTTTTTTTTTGGGGGGGGGGGCATGGGAGGAACAACAAAGGGGGGGGGGGGGGTGTTTTTTACCTTTGTTCACTATTTACATGCAGGAAGATCAAAGGAAATTGCACAAGATAAAAATAACCTTTCTATACACCAGTGAACTGTTAAGTACTGCCCATGTTTTAAATACAGAAAACCTGAAGTAATTAAAGGGTTTCACCACCTTTCACAACTCACAACCCACTGAGAGACTGTGTTGAGTCATTTGAACTTGAGGGGAATCATGTAAAGTAGGAATTTTGCTTTCCTGAAAAGCAAGAGTAGTGTCTTAAATTTGCTGTTGCTATTACTATATTACTTATCAGGAATTGCTGAACAGTAAAACAAGACTTGGATAACTTTGCAAAGAGAAGGAAAATGTTAGTGACTTTTTTCTCATTCCTTTACTGGATCTAGAAGCCATCTTTGAAAAGGTAACAAGAAGATCACAGGAAAGCCGTACTTCATTGAAGTTTTAATCATGTCTCCTTCCATAGTTCTATGCTTTACATCAAACAGAGGGTTTGTTTATATTATTTTTTATAATCTTTCTATGTTTATTGAATATGCTTATAGCAGAATTAAGAAACAATGTAGAAATTCTACTGCCACTGAAGTATATAGCAAAACTCTCGTTATCTTTAATGACGACAGGATTCATGGCAAGTCATATGTTCTGATGATATCCCTATGTTATTGTTTTCTAACTTTGGGAGATTAAGGCCATATGTGTGGATGCAGGAGCAGCAAATCTGTATAATTTACTATCTCAGTCAGGCAAAATCCTTTGGATAAGGAAAGGTCCACATCTTTAGGCAAAAGATGTAATAGTTATCCTCTTGCTCACTGGCATCTGCTGCTAAACAGATAACTGACTTGGTTGCTGGCACAAATGTTTTCATAAACATTGAAAAGAAAGCGATGCATGTCTTCTCTCAGGATACTCCTTAGCTCAGCATGGAAGAATTGCCTTAGCAGTAAGCATTGCATAGATCAGGTACAAGTCTGTCCATGATGGCCCTATTCAGGCTTCTCTGGATAGCGATGTGGAGATGTCTTTATGCAGCCCTTGACATGCTCCAGCGTACCAGAGGGAGGGACAAATGTACTCAGGTCATAACAAGGCACCCTGGTCAATGTGGGACACATCTCTTAGGAACATAAGTCCTAGGAATTTGACATAGTAACTCAGCCAGAATCCTGTAGTTTTATTTATTTATTTATTTATAAAATCTGTGGAAACGGTGGTTTGGAGAAAGAAAGAATCTATGTAGTGTATAAATGAATATGTGTGTAAGCTGCTGAACCTGCCTACACCTGTCATGAAAGATCACCGCAGCAGCCAAAACACACTGATGGTAAAGGAGTGGTGCTGAGATTCCATCTGAAAGTAGTTCAGGGTACCACAATATGATTAGAGTCAGTAAAGGCTGATCATGACAGAACATCATCAGCCTTGCCATTGCTTTGCTATTCTCATACTACAACTCACCCACTTTCACCTGTGTGTATCCTTGTCAAAACAGCCTATCAGTTAGGTCGAGCCTTTGAGTCCTTAAACTGTCTGCATCATTAACCACAAGGCTATCAGAAATGACTGATGCTTTAAAAAAAACCCTAAATTCATACATGAACACTAAAAGGACTTGTACCTTAGATGTGGGAGAAAATTTACAGTATCTTTTGGGGTTTTTTTGGACTAGATTTGGCCTTGCCCAGTTAACCATGGATGTTTTAGTATTGTCTGTGAGTATATTCTTATCTGTCAACTATTTTCAATACTTAGTGATATTTAAGTAATTAAAAAAAATCTTCATCCATCCTCTTTGGGGAAAGAAAACATTTACATTTTTAATATTACAAAAAGTAGAATTGCTAAAAGCTATAAATGCATTTTTGGGCCTCTGTAGCCAACTGAACAGAAATTAAATTAATTTAGAGACTGAAAAATATCTTCAGATTTAAAGTGGGGGGGAGGTGTCCATTTTTCTGTGTTTCTTGTGGGATTTGGTTTGTTTGGGTTTTTTTTAAGACTTCATATTTACAATCTGGGTTGCTTTTGAAAATAATCTAATTCTGCCATAATCTTTTGAAATAAAGGAGACTTCTGTATATCTTTGTAGATGAAGTCAAAACTAATCATAACCTTAAATTGGATTAAATAGAGCTTTATGATTATAATTACTAGATAGATGTTTCCCAAGTGGGCAGGCTAACCTTGTTGTTTTATACAGCCACAATCTCAGAAATTTTTATACTGACTATATACTACTTTTGCAATAATTCTTCCAATGTTAATATTACAGAGTGAAAACAGGATCTTTTCTCTTGAGTGAAGTTTTGTGGCCTTAATACAGCAAAGTACTGACTCCCAGAATATGTAAACAGTTATTAATATTATGCTTGTCAGCAGTCCCACTGACATCAGTGAAGAGTCTGAAACAAGATAGAAATGTGATTCTTCCCTGCACTTTAGAGAAATGCTTGGAAAAACATAATAAATCAGCATGAGGGTTCACAAGCTCATAGTGAAGTGTGATAAAGTGCTTTACTGAACTAGAACTAGTGTTTTTCAGTATCTTGTAAAACCAAGCACTGTAAAACATCAAATATTTGACACAAGATTTTTCACATTTGATGTGTATAACCTTAAGATCATTGGTAAGAATTCATCTGGACACCTGTGTGAAAGGACTTTATTTCAACTTTTGAAGTCAAGACATTAACTTCTAATGTGTTTTTGATGGACACAAAAGGAAGGGGCTGATGGGTTTTGAAGACGGGCAGTGGAATCTCGAGCTTTTCTATGTGTATCGTTAAAATGTTGTGGTGACATATTGTTGATAATCTTTCCAGAAACTGATGGGCTGTCTCCACTTGTGCTTGCTTTTGGGGGGCAGAAGGGCTCCATGCTATGTGTAGTAGCCCTGACTGCCCAGTCTTTCCACCCACAAGGGGGAAAGCTGGAACATGCGGTGGCACACTTTCTGCCGGTGCACCCAGGATTTTTTCCAAAGAGAAACCATGGTGCGGAAGGTACAGAGGAAAAGTTTAGTGCATGTCATCAGGATGCAACTATTGGATGCCTAGACGAGAGATGTGGGGAATGGTCTCAGGTCTCACAGTGCCTACTCCTTTGATGGCAGCTGAGGAAGGCAGAGAAACAGAACCAGGGAGGAATAAATTACCATGTTTGGACTCACTTATCAAAGAAACCAAGAAGTCTTATTTGACATGAATTAATAACTCAAGAAGTTAAAATTAAGTCTAAATTTCTCAGATGTGTTTTAAATCTCAATTTTTCTGAAAAAAAAAAATTGTGTTTGCTTGGTAAATAGTTTCCCTTTTTTATGTAATTCTTGAGTTGTTATTGTAGGAATATGTTCATGTGTTCTTGAAAAAATTGTCCTACAGTGAAGACTTATTGTGACATGATAGTTGGGTGAAGATATCTTGAAAAAAAGGAGTTTTGAAGCAAGAAATTTTGATATGGATTTCACGCAATTCGTGGTTCTATGGCATGTCCTTTATCTGTAATTAAAAAAGTTCCATCATCTCATAAGAAATTGGTTACTTTTCTTAATGAACGTTATAAGACATTTTCCTTTTTTTATGCAGAGCATTAAAACATGGGAGTAGTTTACTTCAGAGATATGCAGTGAAAAGTATATGACTTTGAATCCTGCATTTGCTTTCAGTAAGCTATGACAAAAGCTTTTGATGACGGTGTTCTGTTGGTTATTTGTACTATAATCCACTTGTGTGGTTGTTCTTTCCTCTTCAAATCAAATCACATGGTTTCTTGCCAGAAATAATCACAGCAAACCTAGTCAGAATTAGCATGCTCTAAGTACTAATAACAGTAACACAGCTGACACTTCCTGTGACAAACCTGAGATACTGTTTGACTATATTACTAGGTAAATACATTTGAACTAAAATCACTATTACCTAGACATTCAGAAATCTTCAGAATTTTGAATACCTCACAGTTTTTGGAATTAATTCCATTCTAGTTTAAACTATGCTTGTATAGAAATTAAGACTTTATTTTGGTAACCTTCAGTGGGAATTGGCTAGTGACAGAAATGAGCATTATTGTAAAAATGGAACATTTGTACAGAACAGTATTACCCATTGTAATTCCTCTATTAACACTTGTCATAATGTTCCTTCAAAAACCTATTTTGTTCAAAATCTTAAGGGATCAATCCTTTTCTGTATACAGAGTGTCATTCTAATACATTTTGCTTTTCATGGAGTTTCTTTTCCCCTTTTTTTATGTAGTATACCTTTTGCTACATTTATAGATTTCATTGAGACTGGATCTCTAGAGCTCTGAAAACTGGAGAAATTGGGAACTATTTATCCTCATTCAAATAATAAATGAGATGTGAAATGAGCTTCATGGTAGATGAGTTCCCTGGAGGTTGTTAAATAATAGCTTATGAAGTTTGCAGAATTTCAGCTGGCAAATTCATTTAAGTGGTCAACGTTTAACCACAGCTGCAGAGAGACTAGGTTTTGTACTGCAGCACTAACTCATAAATCGGTCATATTTTCACTTTTAAGTCTATACCTACACTTCTGTTACATTTTCTGTGTTACTGAGCTTATGCTATATGCCAAAGTGTCAGACTCCCCAAGTAAGAACCTAAATAAATAAAAGAATTAATCATTTAGGTGGGGAGATTTTAAGTCATACAATCATAATCATCATCATAACAATAAAGAGGCATTCTGAATTGAATTACCCCTGCAGAACTGTGTCCTGCCACTTCTATCTTTGTAAATTTTTATGCTCTTAATAAAAGTATTCCTTCTTAAGGTGCAGGAGTGCAACCTCCTCTAGGGAAATGTTGGTGGAAGATGATACGCAAGATGTGTAAGATGTGCCATAAGTATTTAAAAAAAAAGGGGGCAAAGAAATAACTTTAACATTTGAATTCCATTGGATCACCAAAACCATTTATTTTTTTTTTTAAATATGAGCTTTGAGGAGGCTTTATTTTTTTTAATGAATAAGCATTTATAAATTAGTTAAATTAAGAAAATTCTTACTAAATCTTTCCCTAATCACCTGCTTGGATTTTTACCATTCAGCAACAGTCAGAAGAAAAGAGGCTTATTCAGTCATCCAGAAAGTATTTCACAAATACTAACCTCTCCCATTCCTTGGCTGTAGACAATAATGAGAAAGTAAGCGTATACGGTATTGGCAACCCTAATGAAATAATAGAATATTTTTCTTTAAAAGGTTTCATAGCACATCTTTAACCTGCTTAATTGTTTTCATCACAGTGGGATTTGTATAAGGGTATATAATTTATTCACATGAATGTTATTATAATTAATCATGATTAATGTTATTACAATAAGTACAAAAGAAGCTAATAATAATATGCCACTTATGATAACGTCTTGCCATCATTTTATATCACAATCATGTTTCAGTGGATTTACACAATTGTGAAGCCAACCATTCTGTTATGGTTCACTGTGATTAATGTGACCACCAGTGAAAGCTGATAATAATTAGTCTCTTTCGTAAAGTGTCACTAAATAGAATATATCCCCTAGAACAAATTTAATCTCATTTTAAGTGTGAAACGTGGTAAATGACTCCTCTGTCAATTGATATGAAATATTTAATGAGAAATGGAAGTCTACTGTACACTGAAAAATGCTTTTGTAATTCTTGTCTCCCTAGATCTTGGTGAAAGGTACTGTAGGAGACGGTTTCACTGGAGACATTGGACTTGATGACATGTCTTTTCTAGACTGTACTCTTTACAATGGTAAGAACAAGTGTACACCTCATAGCTGTGAGCTGATTTTTTGCTGTCATTTGTAAATATTTCTACTGGAAAAGCAAAAACCAGATCAAACTGCCACTCATGCCTGACAAGGAAATCCAGATTTGTTTCCCTGCTTCTCAGACCTTAATATCCAGGCACCAGCACAGAAGTTTCCGCTGTGCCCAAAAAGTCCAAAAGAGACCCTCAGTAAGAAGTGTGCAGCTTCCAAACTCTTTGAGGTCTTGATTTGTAGAAGGGAAAAGAAACTTAATTATGTGTAAGTAAACTGACCTTTCATTCAGCAAATTCAGTTTGATACAGCCTTCTGCCTCCCCCCAATAACTCTTAATGTATTTACTGTGCCAGTTGCTCCCACATTACAGCACACAAACAGTTCAGATGACAGAGCAGCTTGTCCTCAGAAGTCATTGCTCCTAGGGTTGTACAATGTCTACAGAATTGTAAAATATTATATCCCAAAATACATGTGCTTCAAGACACCAGATTCCAGACCTGTCAGTTCATCACAGAAGGGATTTTAAGAGGACTAGTGTTAGCTGCAGCAGGTGTTACAGTGTTGCATATGGTGTGACAGTTGATGTACAGTCATAATAGGGCAATAGAACAACAAACAATCCAGAACACTGCCTGAATATTAGTATCCTAGCACTAATTCTAAAACACCCTAGTGCAGATGCATTTTATTCTGCTACTCCAAAAATTTCTTGTAGATATAATTAGGTCTACTAGGAATATCAACTGTATATGACATGTTTCTTCTGCAGAAAATTATCTCACATTTTACCAAGTTTATAACATTTATTATAACATTTTGAATATAGTTTTTTGTACATACTCAGTTAATGTACAACGCCTTATATTCGAGGAAGAAAACCTTAAAAGAACTAATCAGAAAATCCCTACATGTTTTCAAATGAGATATGAAAAAAAGTTTTAAAAATAAACAAGAAGAAAGTTGGAAAGTACAGAGGGTCAGAGTTTCAAAGTTCATAAATAAGAAAAAAGCAGCTCATTTTGTGTGGAAAGATAAAACTAAAATACTGAAGTATAATGGTAGACAGAGCTGAATAGGAAACAGTTTTTGTGCTCTGTACATTTTTTAAAACATTTTTAGTGTTGAGAGCAATTTTTGAGATACTCCAGAGTCCGGCCTCTATTTTACTCCCTCCACACCATAAAAAAATCCCAACAACCAAAAAAGAGTGAGAGAGACTGTGGAAACAGTCTGCAAAATAGTCAATAGCTATGACATACTACCATATTTAACGCAAGTTCGATCAGGGAAAAAAGCAGGGCTCCCATGTCCCTGCACCCTAGAATTAAGCACTAGCTGACCAGTTGCTCTTGTTCCACTTCAAATAACCAAATACTGACCAGGGAGAGATGGACTTGATAGCTTGGTGGTAAGGTCCTTCATCAGTAATAATAAAGATGTCAAAACTTGGGCATACTGCTTTGATGCCTCATTTGAATGCCCTAACCAAAGACTATTCAATGATGCTTGTTCTGGACAAAATGGTATTTCATAAATTATAGAAAATGAACTATTTCAAAAGACAGAAAGAAGCAGATTCTCCTTTCTTTTCAGGTGTCGTGAAGGTTATGGTACTTCAAAATTTCTTCTCCTGTTCCAATGGATTGGGAGCAGAGACTTGATTGTGGCGTTTATATTTAAAAATGTCTGACCAATAAGGTCCTTGCTATTATTATGACATGTAGATACATTTATTCTATCATGCAATTATTCCTTCAAAAGGTTCCTTCCCCTAAATCTTTCGTTTGAGTCTTAGGATATTATGGGAGTATAATTCATTTGATTGGAGTATAATCCATTTGATGTCATAGATGTGCTTTCTACCTTACAAAATAGAAACGGCTCCTGCTCGTGGGGAATTTATTATCAGTCTTAGTGCTCCAGGCCTCAGGGGAAAAAAAAAAATTCCTTGCTGTCCCAGACACATTTTATATAAAAAGTCTTCACATGTACTTTTTAATTAACTCAGGTGTATTGCTCAGGTGTGTTGTGCACTACAGCTAATAATATCGTTAACGATTAAATTTTAAAAAGGAGTTATATAATGAAAATTCCTTTTATGGACAATAATAACAAGGGTTTTCAAGAAATGAGAGTAAAGCATGAAGAAAGGTGCATAGTAACGAATGGGAGGAAAGGCAAAGACAATTGATTTGAAAGAAGTAGTAATGAGTTTGAATGATACATATAGGAAGTGGTGGAACAAGATGATGACCTCAGAATAATTTTTCTAATGAGAAAAAAATTTTTTTTTCAGTGATAAAATTACAAGAGAAAAAGGTTAGGTAGTAATTTCCACAGTCATTTGCAGTAATTGACGTGTTAAAAAAAAAAGCCATTATCATCAGAATAAACTGTTAGCCTTGGCTCACAGGGAAATTAAGTTTTTGTGATTGTTCTGTCAGTCTCCATGACATTAGTTTTTTGAAATGACTCACTGACTGTGACCTGAAAGACAGGTAGGAGGTGTAAATAAATTCCTGCAAGTGTTGAGGATTGTATGAATGGTGGTTGGTTAGCATGACCAACCTGGTGCCTTCCACTGAGGAAATGTTCAATTCAGTTCCTGCTGGGCAGCATTTAAGTCATTCAGCTTGGCCACCCAGCCATGTTTCCAGCAAAGCTATACCCTTGACAAAGGGTGGGAGTGGCAAGGGGAGAAATCATTACAAAACTAGAATGCCTTAGTCCCACTGCTTAACATTTTGTTGGTTTGTTTTTCAAAGGAAACTTGCCAACAATCTCTACAACTACTTCAGGAACTTCAGTTCCTGCCACGCTCCCCATGAACAACTGCACAGAGAAGGAGTTTGTCTGTAGAGCCTCTGGCCATTGCATCCAGATGATCCAGAAGTGTGATTTTAGACCTGACTGCTCTGATATGTCTGATGAATCAGCTTGTGGTGAGTATACTAAATCTTGTACTTTGCTACCTTATTAGTTTGCGGCTGTTAAACACCTTGCTTTGACTACTGTCTATTCACCATTGCAATTTGGTATTAGCACCTAGATAGTGTTTTTAATATGATTTTCCCCAGAAAAATAATAATATTTTGCTCTTAATGTGGGAATCTGAGCCGTTATGCACTTTCTGCCTTCTAATGGGCTGATTCAGACTTGACATTCCAATTCAACTTACTACTGAAATGGGGTGGGGGGGAGGAAAGGAATCCTCAATTCCCCAATGATTGGAACTATACGTGACAATTTTTTTGAGTGAGCATAGTTTCTAAAATTAAATGACCTATGACTTATTTAAATCCTCCAAATGTTCACCAGTCCAGACTGGAAGAAAGAATTACTTTATAGTCTTATGTATGGAGGGCACATCTGGGAGACTTGGGTCCAGTTCTTACCTACTTCAAAGAATATGGGGTTTGGTTTGGGGTTTTTTTGGGGTTTTTTTTGTTTTTTTGTTTTTTTTTTTTGTTTTTTTTAATACAAAGTATTTTCATCAGCAGCAATGACTGTGAAATTCAGCCTACTCCATGCAGAAGTGACTTCCAGCCTGTAAATTCCTAAAGCCTGATGGTCAGATGGGAACACTGGAACTGGAACAATGGACTAGGGTCACCACATGTTGTCTGTAGAGGTCAAAGAGAATTGTTGATTGCTTCTGAGTTGCAGCAGTTTACACTATAGCATTTTAGAAGAAACTGTCAATGACTTTGCTTTGCCTTAAAGGACAGTACTTGAAAATACTGCTGTACCGAAGCTGATTAATGGGGGGGACAGACATCTCGAGACAGTGACCTCATCAGCCTTTGCAAGATAAACTATTCTCACTGAAGATCAAAACCCTACATTCATTACACATTGTGTAGGGAACTCAATCACCTCTCTCAGGGCTGAGGGCTCAATGAGGAAAAGTAACATTATACTCCCTCTGTCTATTTCTTATGTGAGAATAACTCTGGAAGAAATGAATCTGATATATAAATATCACTAGGTAATTTCCTATAGTGTGAAAAAACACCAGCCGTTGAAATTCTGCACTGAAAAATAAATGCAGAGCACTTTGGATAGAATGGTTTGTTGGGTTTTTTTTCCCCTCAGAAATTTACATTGCCTTACAAAACATCCTTTCTTTCTGAGAGAGATAAATACTGTGGAGAATACACCATTACATATTTGCTCTGTCTGAAGTCTCCCATCACTACAGCAATAATGGCAATTTATCATTCAAATGACAGTGCTGGAATAGGAGTTAAGTATGTCCTGACTGAGGGCAGAAATATGTTCTCGCGAAGGTGTTATCTTTCTCAGAGGCATTTGAAACATAATGTTTATAAAACACATTAAAAAGGGGGAATAAACATGTGATACTATGCCACTCATCATTCTCAGGAAATGTCACAAATCTTTATATGGGTAACTCATGAGATCATACTGGCTGTGGTTTGCTTCCTTACTGGTGATATACAAGCTATAAATCAAAACACACTCTCTCCTTAGTCTACCATTTTAGCCTCCAAGGAAGGAAGCATCAGGCACATTCTCCTAACTCACTGTGATTTCTTGATATAGAAGTTACCTCTGCTATGCTAGCATTTAAGCTTTGTGGGTTAAAACAAATTCTCGTTTCCCTGCACAGTTCTCACAGCAGTCACTTAGACTTGAGTATAATAATCTGTTTCAAAGTTCTGGAGAGTGACAAGACTCACCTTGGATCACCTAGACGAAGTTTCTGCAAAATATTCAGGAAGATGTACTGAAGAATAAATATGCATAACAGAAATGGAAAATAAATGGGTTTCTTTCCCCTAAATGTTCTTACAGGGGGGTGCATTGTGAAGGGGGGTTGGTAGTGAGCTCACTTTTTTTTGTCCAGTTGCTCAGGAATCAAAAACTGAGGCACAGGCAGCTGCATATTTATGTGGTAAGATAACAATGCAGTATTTGATGCCAGTACCAAATACCTGTGTTATTATGTGGCTTTTAGGTATTGTGGGGACTGCTTGAAATATTGATTTGGTTTTTTAGAGTTTTTGTCATGGACTTTGTACACAAAGTACAACGAGTTGTTAATGTCGTCAGTCTACAGGACTGAAGAAAGAACCATGCAGCAGCTGACAGATTTGCTGATGAATTTTACGTGCATTTCATTGTATATCACACAACAGATTATTAGAATGGCCTGAAAGCTGGTCAGAACACATATGAAGGTAGATATTGAGGTGCAAAAGAATTGGTGTATACCCAAACTTAGAATCTGCCTAATAGAAAAGAACACAGAAAAATATAATTGATATTTTATCCATAGAGGAAAAACTATGCATGTTAGGACTGTGTAAGTATTCATGGATACTATAAATAGAATCCTTTTTATTGCCATGTTGTTTACTTTATCATAAAATCAATTAATGCTTTCCAATTTTTATATAAACATGAAGTATTCACTGTTCATTTTTAAAGTTATGGAAGTCTGCGACTTTGAAGATAAAAACCAGTGTGGATGGTATCAACCAGACTTGGAACAGATGTCAGGAAATGATTCCATCCATACCACAAACCTATTCAAGTGGGAACTTGGAAGAGGAGCAAATCTCTACCCTGGGCAAGAAAAACACTGCCCATTAATTGATCATACTACGTGAGTACAATTTTTCAGGTACTTGAATCTTTCTTGGACTGTGCGAATTTAGCCATGTATGGATTATCAGGAGGAAAAACTGCTCAGTTCACAGTATTGAAGCAGTTTACCGATTTATTAATGGCATGTAATTAACTTACAATGCAGGATGAATAACATCTATACAACAGGTGAATCAAAATACAAAATGTTAATAAACAGGTACAAATTTCTAACCATGCTTCTATAAGTAATTCCCAAAATTTCAGTACCTCTCCATCTAGAGAAACACGTGTGCACTCCCTCTCCTAGAGGACATGTAGCGTACAATCATGTTCCCCTGTACAGAAAAGCAAGTTTAGAGACATGGCTGCTCCAGCTTTATGTGTACACATGCTGCTGCCTATACAATCTGTTAATACATATGCCATGAAAAATCAACCCTCCTTGTGGCACCCTAAACTGTCATGTCAGCCCACCAGCTGGATGCAGGCTATTTGCAGCATCCAGTGGGGATGATGCTCTGTCTGTATGCAGTGGTTGTGGCACCAGCAAGATGACCTCTGGCATGTCAAAACCAGGTTTTGGCTCCTGCATTTTCCACGTCGTAATCTCTCCCCCCATTACAAATTTTCATCCTACTTTTATACTTCTTTTCAAGCTGACTTCTCCTTTGTTTAAAAGCTGTCTTTGCAATTTACTGGCTACTGTTTAATTTAGTTGATGGTGGTCATCATCTTGATCAGTTTTGGGTGAACACCTTCTCAGATGGTCTTTATTCACACAGACAGTGTACGCTTACTTTTCTCCCTTACTAGCTGCTGTTATCCCAGCAGTTTTGCCCAAAGGTGGGCAGTACAAGTTGTTACCCCAACAATGGGTCTTGTGAATTCTGCTGTCATTTAATAATTAACTTATGCACTTCAAAATGACTGTAATTAGAGTTAAATTGAGTTTAGTTGATATTTTACCATTTTTCTGATAAATTATATCACTTCATAGTAAGATGAAAAATATCTCTGTTCTGTCAGTGAAGATTTCTAAAGTAATTTTGGATTCTAGGTTGATTGTTTATGATAATTACTAACTCCTCCCAAAGACTTTCCTTTGATTTGTCTCAAGGAGCAAAAATTAGCTTTTTTCCATGGAGATTTGGGTTTACCTGTTTTTTTGTTTGTTTGTTTGTTTGTTTTTTTAAGTAAGAAATGTGATTTAAAAAAATTCATGAATGCAATTTATATTCCAGTTAAAAGTAACAGTTAAGATTTGTTGAGACAAAAACCCTACAGGTGACTAGTAAATGTATTAAGTACAAACAACTTTCAGTGTCATACAACTTCAATTCATCTCATAAGGAAATTTCTGTACAGCATCATTCTTCTGAACAGAAAAATACTTGCCTAGTTCTAGTGACAGGCATGTTTACTTTCTGTGACAGTAGTCCACAGAGTACAAAAATGGACTCTAAATTAAAACTGCTCCAACAGAGTCTGCTATATTGCTACTAGTTCAAAATGAGATTATATTGCATTTACTCAGCCTGAGTATCACTATCTATCACTATAAAAGAATCAGCTCAATATATTAGTTTCACTGTGTACTTCATTAAAATCACTATATATTTTTACCAAAAAAACCCCAACCCCAAAAAATCCTCATTCAAGAATAGCAAAAAAGAATTACATTGCTACCTAATTGTTTTAAGGTCTCTACATTATACACAAAAGAAGTGTATTCCATAAAAAAGAGCAACTATTTATGATAAATTGGCTGTCAAACCTTTCATTGATTGCTATTTAATTGTTATATATTAGCTGATACCAGCACTGTATGTGTACTTAGTAAATCCTCTCATAGCCTTTCCACTACGGATTTGCATTGGCACAGTGATACATGAAATTGTATTTACTGTTTTTCAACATATTTTCAGGGTTTAATGCAACTAACAGTATATCGAAAAAGACTGATGAAAAGAGAAAGTAAATGATCCATAGAGATTGTAGTTTTCAGGCAACACTGAAATGGATTGCTGTTGTGATGTTTCACACCAGATGTAATTTGGTTGCACTGTTTCCCCATTTGCTTTGTTTATTGACCTGTAGAAGAGAATGGGAGCATGATGCTTCCAAATTACAGCAGGAGATGCAGAGCAGCAGTTTTGTTGAATTAAAACCCTGCAACGTTTTGTTTTATTTTCTCATCCATTTTCCCAAAATTCCCATGGACTTAGATGAGAGAAGCTGTAATACTGTGATCCTGTGTGTTTGCTTATTAAAATAAAGCATGCAGGATTATGTACAGAAATGCTTAGATTCATCCTGATGCATGAGCGGGTGACAGTGCAGCTTACAACGAGTTCTTTCAGCAGAAATACCTGTGAATAGTTGGAGACTCAAACCGTCTGCTTCCCATAGAATATGTATTTGGGCTAGCCACATGCAGGCTGATGAATTATAAGGTAGAGGTGTGAGTCTTTGAAGTTGTAATTGCATTAATTTAGTGAAAGTAATGACTTCAGAAATGGAGGACAGAACAGCTTGTATGTGTGTATATAAGCCCAAGACTGGAGGAACAGAACCCGTTATGGGAGTCTGCTATGGCAGCCTGACAGTTCTTGGCTTGAGCTGGGGAAAGGCTGGCACATGTTTTGGAAAGAACTAGGTGACACTGGCATTCTGCACTGAAAAGACCATTATATGTCTATGAATGTAGAGCTCTTATGGCACGTTTCTACACTCAGCAAATGGGAATTCTCTATTGCAGTTAGGTTTCAAAATGCTGTAATAATGAAAGTGTCAATTTGTGTAGGCTTAAACAAGAATAGACACCACCAAATGAGTAACTCCGTAAATTTATTTCCGTTTTAGAGAAACTGGTTAGTGATGTAGCAAATTCTTTTACATTATTGATGATATTTGGGTACACCTGTTATTTGAAAACTTTATAGGCACTTAATTGATATGATAATTCATACCCAAATCTGTCATCAAAACTAATGAATCAAAACAAAAAAGGATGTAGAACTAAATTCTAAGCTCACATGATAATTATTGCTGTGTAAATAGCTCCCTTGATAACCATATGTTTAACACATCTGTCTTGCCTTTGTGTCTGCTTTTCAGACAATCATTATCAGAATTTAGGAAAAATTAGGAAAAATTAAAGGCTTTAAGTAATATACTTAAGCCCAGCAGTTTCTTCAGCAGTCAAGGAATGTTTTAAACTTGACATTCTAAGAGCTTCAAAATAGGTGAAAAAAAATCATAAACCCACAGGACACTGCTCATGAAACATTGGAAAGGAGAAAGCTGAATTTAACTACTTGAAGGCACTTCTTTTTTTCATACTGCATTTCACTTAGCTGATATAAGTAAACCCCCAAAATATTTCTATTATATTACATGTACAAATCACCCTTGTTCTGTGCCATTGAGCCTGACAGAGAAGAGACAATAAAAGGAGCATTGAAATCTACGTTGAAATGCATTTTTCAGTATATGGTAAATACTACGTAGTCCCCAAAATAGTTAAGTCCAGTTAAGGAATAGCTTGTGTGAAGGGGTCAGAGACCTGATCAACTATGACCTGGAAAGTGCTGTGCAAGGAATGTTGACACAGCCTTATATGCACAAAGCTTTATTTGGAGCATCCATAGCTGGATACATTCACTCTAAAGGTAAGATTTTCTCTTTGTAAAAAACCAAAGGAGATAGAGGTAAAACTGTCTCCAGTGGCCAGACAGGGAGAGAAGCAACAAGGTGTTTCACAGATGAGGGTCCCCTCCAGTACAGCATATTTCCCCCTATAACTCTTTTTCCATAGTAGCTATATAGGTTTTTTTCATCAGGACTGGACTGTCTCAGGATTTGTGAGGTGCAAGGGCATGAAACAACCCATATGAACAACAAAGGAAAAAATCATTGCTGCAGCAGCCTCCTAGTGCCTAGGTGGTATGGTGCAAAGTTGGAGGTCAAAGGCAAACTGTAGGGCTGCAAATGGGAGGATGAGAGGAGCCCAGGCCACTCCTCCTCCAATCACTGCAGTAGCTGCCTTGAGCTACCCAAAAGACAGCTGAAGCTCTCCATCCTCCCGACATTCTCTGCACAGGCAGCTACTTCCTTGACCATTGTAGGAGAGCTTTTTTGAAGTTGACTTGTCTTCCCACTAGCTTCATGCCGGTACTTCATTCTTCATTCCAGCCACCTTCTTGATTCGAGGAGTGCTTTATATCCAAAAGCAAACCTTTTAAAAGCCTTTTCCAATATTGGGATAGCTTTGTCCATGTGACGTTTAGATATAGCCCTTGAGACACTTGTGTGCTATATGCAAATATCTCATTCAAATGCTAGAAGATGACTTCTTCACTTGGATGATCCTACATGTGTCTCAAAAGCACATGTACTCTCATATGGAGACAGTATATTCTCTAGAGTGACTTGTGATGCAGAAGTTACAGGAAGATGCTTACAGTTAGCTCAGCAAATATTTAAAACACATATTCTCTTATAAAAGTTATTCAGGCAAATATTTTTCTAAACCCAGAAATTTAGCCTTTCTATCTACCCAAGAAGATCAAAGTAATGCATTTGTATTTTTACATTTATTATTATATTTATATTACTACAAATAATTAAAGACTTGTTGAAAGTCTTGACTGGGTCATTTACAAAAAAATAAAAATGTCTGTGACAATTTATTCTATAATCCTTTTTTGTTAAATTAGGAATTTTTTAGAGAATAAGAATTCAGATAATCAAGCTTCAGAAAACAGGGTTTCCTCTGCAGTCTTTTTTGAACAAGGTGCAGCTTAGTATATGCTTGTTCTCTAAGTGGTTGTGAAATATGGCCTAATTTGTGTTAGTACTTCATTAAAGTATTAATAAAGCGTTACAGGTAATCAAATGCTTTACTGTACATGCTAGTAAATATCCAGGGTGATGATAAGGCAAGAAACAAGATCATAGGTAATTAGACATTTGTTGCTAAGTAAAAAAGTAGTTATGGAGGAGCTTTCTACAGTAGCATACAATTTTATACTAAGCTGTAATACAGAAAATTGCTAATTAAAACTAATGCCTATTGTGATTAGAAATTTTGATGGCTTTTTCACTTCAGGCTTGGTTATCTGAGAAGGAAACTCATTCCTCTTGTTTCCTTTTGCCTTCAACCTCACAGAATTTATGGAGTTATGACAATGCTAATGAGATGTGGCAGGTTCAGGTGAGCCATGGAAAGACCATGAATTAATCTCAGCCCTGTGTCAGTCAGAAGCCATCAGACTAAAATCTCCAATGGAGAAAATCCAACTAACAGCCACTGACTGTTTTGTTATGATCAAAACATGAAATCTTTCATCTCTGATGCCATTTGCTTTGTGTGGTCGTTTGTGTGCTGCAATACTTTTAAGTACGATTGGTAAATCTTGAGAGAGTTTGAACAGAGATTCTCTGAGAACAATGATGCTGACAGAACAAAGAAAAAAAAAAAGAAAAGGGGATTAGACTGGTTGATAACATACTAATCTGTGCTCCAACTATAAAGGTTTATTTGTTTGCAGTTAAGTTTATTAGGCTTTAGTATACCATATCAGCTGTTCTGTTGGTTTAGCCTTCTGCTATTTTAAGGTAGCCTCAAACCAATGATACAGTTTCTGATCTTAAAGGACCCAGCACTTTCTGCAGTTCTAAAGACATACCTACAGCTCAGAGATTTAGAGATTTGCAAAATTTGCAAATGCACAACCCATGCAGAAAGGAACTGTATTTACATGGGTGTGCAGTGATCATGTTTTGTCTGAGCAAAAAATATGGTTTTTTAAACAGTTGTTGCTGCTTCCAAAATTGTTGTTCTGCTCAGCTAGTGAGAGAAGGGAAATTGGATTCAAAGTGCTTCATCAGATTTGTGGTTCATTAGCTTCGTGCACTTTCCTCTGATTATAAACTGTGTGTCAGTGCTGCAGTTCAGGTGTGATTAGAGCTGATGTGGATACACCTGGTCCAGCCCTATTTTGGCTACCATTGGTTCTGATTGCCATAGTGTGGGAGTGTGATACTTAGCATGGTACACAAAATTTTCCTGGAGTGTGTCGTGGTTTAAGCCCAGCCAGCAACTAGGCACCACGCAGCCACTCGCTCACTCCCCCCCCCGTCCCTAGTGGGATGGGGAGGAGAATCAGAAAAAAGAAGTAAAATGCGTGGGTTGAGATAAGAACGATTTAATAACTAAAGTAAAATAAAATGTAATACTACTACTACTAAAATATAATCATCATAATAATTGTAATTGGAAGGAATATAATAAAATAATAATTAAAAAAACCCAAAAACTAAGAAAAAAACAAGGGATGCACAATGCAATTGCTCACCACCTGCTGACCAATGCCTGAGTAGCGATCCGGCCCTCCTGGCCAACTGCGCCCCATTTATATACTGAGCATGGTGTTCTGTGGTATGAAATATCCCTTTGGCTCGTTCGGGTCAGCTGTCCTGGCCATGCTCCCTCCCAGCTTCTTGTGCACCTGCTTGCTGGCACAGCATGGGAAACTGAAAAATCCTTAACTTAGGATAAGCGCTATCAGCAACACCTAAAACATCAGTGTGTTATCAACATTATTCTCACACTAAATCCAAAACACACTGTACCAGCTACTAAGAAGAAAATTATCCCAGCCAAAACCAGGACAGAGTGCTAAGCAAAGACTTGGGTGGTTACACCTCACTCATCTCTACTTTGCTGTGATTACACTGTATCTCTAAAGTACTGGATTTATGTTCATGTGCACCAATTTTCCAGTCTGTTCTCCAGCCAAGTCTGCATACCCATTTGTATTCTTTTCCCCATAGCTGAATAATATTGCCATATGAATCTACAAGAAGTAATTAAGATTAGTTTATAAAATTTCAGTTTCTCCTGTAAAGCCTTGTTCAGAATATACTCTGGACAGTTTATGTGTGCTTTCTGTTTTAAATTTTTTAATCAAAACTCTTATAAAGGAGACTTCTGCTTCTCTTGAACTTTTAGCAAGTGATATATTAATTAACAGAGCAATAGAATTACCATAGGTCTTTCTCCCCCCCCTTGTATTTCTTTAAAAACAAATCTCTAAGTTTTATCACATCATCAGAACCTCTACTTTGTAGAGGTACTCCCAAAGCAGCTTAAATGTGTTTATAATATATGGAATGATTTTTAAAGGACGGATGGACATTAATAAAAAGCTGTCTGCATTACACCAACCAAAAGGATAAAAAAAGCTCCTGAGATGAAATATCTTCCTTAAGGCACAAATCAAGTCTCATTGCAATACCCCACAAGAAATGCTTAATACACCAATTCTGCGTTTGTCATTTTATATGGATAGGTGTCTGAAGAGTTCGACATATTTCACTACCGTATATTTATGTTGGACTTGCTGTCTCATTCTGGTTAGGCTGTGCTGACTACTATTCTTTAAGCAGGAATTGCTTGAAGACACTGAAATTAATGGCAATGCTTTTAAATGAGCCTTTTAGACATGGAGAGTATAAATGATACCTGAGACTACTATAGTTAGTTACACTTATGTAGAAGTGGAAGAAACGTATGAGCTTTATGTGATGCTTTTACACTCCATACATCTATTCTCAATAGTATTATTTACTTTAGACAAATGTGCGTGTATACCTATTGATCTTGCTTGAGGACTTTATTCACAGTGAAGTGAAACATATAGCGTTAAGCCTCGTAGGCTCCACAGCTGTGTCTAAGAAGATACTTATAGTACTCTTAAAGACAAGGGAAAATGAAAGGAAGGGGATACTTCAGCCTTGGAAAGAGCAGTTTATTTAGCATGTTACAGTGTATCTATCTATCACAGGCTCTGATGGATATTGTGCTTCTATATGTGCAATTCTTGTGATTCTTGAGTTGAACGGGTGTAGATTTTATCAGAATAAAGACTCGCAGGCATCTAGAGAAATAAGGTAACAATAAACAACAAAAACTTATTTAATTTTTATATATTTATAGAATTATTAATTCACATACTTTCACACCCCCCCCCAATTTAAAAGTGCTTTCTGAGAATTTGTAATATTTTCTCTTGTTACGCCCAGTAAAAAAAGTGAAGGTTACATGTGGTTGCAGTACCGTCTGAGAAGAATCCCACTGTAACATTGTGCATAATGTTTTGTGGTGGGTTGACCCAATCTCAGCCAGACCCAATACATGTTTCTTTACCCTCCTCTTGTCCCTTTAGGACTGGGATTGTAAATTCAACTTTGAATATCAGGTGACTCCACCAGCGCTTATACGAAATGAGCCACCTTCAGTAATGAAGTCTGGAGTCCTGTCAGACTTCAGGTTAATATTATCTTTTGACTTTGTCATAATCCATTTGTTAGCATCTGCTTACGCCGTTAGTGGCAAAGTTCAGATGAATGTGTGTGGAAAAATAATCTGGAAGTGCACACAGCCATCACAGTAATATAGATAATACACATTAGTACCACCTGAAGCAATATGTTGATTAAAAACTAAACACTAAAGACTGTACATTTAATATTTTTATAAGAGAAATCTCTGTACTATGTGTTTAATGAAACTGAAGTAAAGACAATAATTCTTTCTTAGGAAAAAAAAGTTTGGGGTTGAAAGTGCTGATAAAGTAATTCTAAATTTTGCACCATCCACTTGGGGAGCAAAATTATTCATATCACTTGTGTGTCCAACTCAAATATGTAGTTGTGAAATACTAATTACTCTTAAGAATAAGCTAACAGTCAGAAATTATTTGCAGAATGATGTTAAATAACTAATCCATTTCAAGTAATCTTAATTTAATCAAACCTAATTTTGTACAAAGAAAGAGAATGCACTGGAAGTATTTTTTAGCTCTGTATATTAGGATCCCACAGCACAGGATTAGTATCATAATGAAAATCGATTAAATTGTGAAGAATTTAATCACTGTGTGTGGGTAAAACTTTACCAGCACATTTTCTGTCTGGAATTCATATCTATTATGTAAACCAAGGCACCAAAGTTGTACTCAAAGCTTTATGTGGTACGCTTGTATCATGGTCAAGGCCAGCAAGTTTCTTTTGGAATTTTGACTCTGAAGAGTCTGACAATAAATATAATGCACTTTGATTTAGTTCAAGAATTCCTTCTCATGTTTGTGGTGATTTTCTTTGGAAGACCTTTCCTATCTCAGTGCCCAATTACAGGTCTCTGTGTGGCTAGTGCTTTGGTGTGTTAAGCACCTTTTGTTTCTGTTCAGTTGGAATTAACCATTGAAGCTCAGTCCTGTATTTGTGTGCAGAAGTTTAGATGTTCACACTAGAAAAATTTGTCTCTAGCACTCTGCAAAGAACTAGGTCTGTTGGCATCCAGCAATTTACAGACAGTTGTCTGTAAACACAGCTAGAGTATGGCTTCTGCAATAGCAAATTGCTCTATTATATCCTTTCAGAAAGAAGTCTTCCAAAAAATTTACATCTACTTTGTCATGGCATGACAATCATGGTACTTTTTTGATTCTGAGTTTATTATGCATTAATCTTAAATGTTAATGGAGGTGGGAGGTTACTAGATAAAAAATATATTTCAAATCATGGTAAAAGAACTTACTCTTTTTGGAATTACCATTGTTTGAAATTAAATTTATCACATAATGCTGTAAATGAAGATCTGCATTCCTGACCACTGTTTGCTTCCAAATCCTTCTTAATTTTTTTTTTAAATGTTTACAGAAATACTTAAATTTGATTGAAGAACAGCTGCCTTTTTTTTTTCCCTTTCTAGTTGTTAAATACAGATTTGAGTTACTGACTATTTAAAACCTATTAATAGTTAAGTGGTTAGAAATGTTCTGTGGAGAACATCTTTCTCTGATACATAGTAGAATTAATTAGGTTATTGGAGTTCTTATTGTCCTTCAATATTACTGAAAATTACACATTTTATGACATTTTAATTTTGCATATAGATTCTTTTTCTGCAATAATATCCTCATGGCTGCAATCCTTCATTCAGGAAAGAACCCTATTGAAGCCAATTAATATGTTATGTGTAAGTCACTGCAAGACAGGGGCTGTAAAAGATCTGTTCATATGTTATGATCTATAATAGGCCATCCTATATTATGTACAGAAGGATAAGTAGTCAAACTATTTCTCATGCAGACACTGAGTATCTAGCAAGTACAGATGCTGAAGAAAAAAGGTAATTCTTTCTCATTCTCCTTCTTTCTCCTCATAAAACTTCTTATGCTTCCTAGAGAAGTGTGCTCTGCCACATTTCTTTCAGATTCACAGTCATTATGCATTTTGAGTAAAACCTTGCCCACTCTCCACACACTACCCTCCCCTTCCTACAACATGTGTTGCCTTCTGGCTGAAATAATGGGCATAATGGGCAGGGCATCAAGTAGCTGTTACCCGAAGTATAAAGGAGGTGATAAATTTCTTCTTGAATGAGTGTTTGAGTAATAAGGTCTCTCTCACTTCTGAAGTTTTTTAGCATCATTTTCTACAGGCAGATGCAGTGTTGAGGGAACTGTTAGGGTTTGCTTTTTTTTTACAGAAGGCTTACTCTTTCTGTATATTTCTATAATCCTTTCTGTAATATTTCTGTATTGCTTCTATCGACCTTCCAGCAGTTTCCCACCTTAAAGCCAAATTTCAAGTAAACAGTGCTATAGACACAACATGTACGCAGCTTCCCCATTTTCCAGTTAATATATTGAAGTTACACTGGACTCTATATGGACACATGCAAAGATAAAGATTAAGCCTTCCTTGTATCTTTGCCTGTTTCCTTAGGAATACTGTAATAATAATGACTTTTGGATGCTTTATATTTCTATTGCAAGTTTTGTTAGCAATGCTAGAAAATATGAAATGTTAGCATCTTTTAAAAGATTTTTAATATAGATTTTTATTTTTAGACCTACTTAAATTTTTACCAGAAGTTTCATATCATCTAGTTTCTGACACTACAAACAAGAAATAATAGGTATCAACATAAAATGAAGCTGGCATGATGGAATGGTAAAAGTATCACAGTTTACAATCATCTTGTGTCAAATGTATAAGGTATTAAAATACCAATACTATACTTTGATGACATAGTACAAGAAAAAAATTATGCCAATATAAATCTTTTCTCATAAATGCAGTTGTTATGAAGAAAAAGGGGAGAATTTAACTCCCTCTTAGCTAATGAAACAATAATCTAAAAATTTTTTTCAGAAATCTTTTGATGAAATGTTTTCTCACTAGGAAATCCTAGTTAATCCAAAACTAAAATTCTCCTGTGAATACCTCAACTTTGGCAAAACTTTTGTCAGCTGGTTTCCTATGCTCTTGGAGGAAAGCGAATAGAGAAGAGACTGATCTCCCCCAGCCCCACTATTCTGATAAAGGATGCATAGGATGTGGTAAATGGAAACTGCTACTGCCTTGTCCAATTCAAATCATCAACTTGAGCTTTGATGGCCTGCATATCTCTGATATGTCTAGTATCCCCCAGTCCTTCCCCTTTGGTCAAGAGAATGCTTCTTTTAGATGTCAGCTAGTGCCCTACTGGTTTTTTGACCACTAGTTTTGGGTTTCTCTCTGTACAGAAACCCATCTGGACTAATAGCAGGTCACTGACCTGGCAGATCCTGGACAGGTGGTGTTGGAGAGCTGAAGAATAATGCTTTAAATGCGTAATAGGTCCAACATGTCTATGGGGTTCTGATTTGCTCTATAGATGCTGCACACTGTTTATGGACATATATATCCAGGAAAAATAGAAAGGAATGTGGAGCTACTGCTTTTTGAATTTCAGATTTTACTATGGTGAGCTAATCATTGGGATGCTTATCCCTCTAAGGAAAATGAAATTTCCCTCTCTGGTTTGCCTGTTTTATTTGTTTGGTTTTGTCATTATTGCTGAGATTTGGAAGGAAATCAGAACTCTCTAATGAAATGGAGTTCTTTATTTTCTAATCAGATTTAGTTTTCACTCTGAATGAAAAATAAAGAGTATAAGGTATTTTATAAGTCCATCTAAGTGCTTAATCAGGGATTCTCAAAAAATTTGCAGAAGATACATAGATGAAGTAACCCTTTAAAAACAGAGATGTCCAACAATTAATTAAATCAGAGCTTGAAATTCCTGTATGGGAAAATTAAGCTGGTTAGTTTTTGATCCACTTAAAGACATTAGAACAATAGACAGTTACTACTGTGAAATGAGTAATTCACAGTATAAGACTTGATAACACTACTAGATTTAAGCTGGGCCTAATTTTTTGGATAAGCCTCCAACTTTTTTTTTAGCACACCAAATCTTTCCCTCAATACTAATTCCCATTTAGTATATTCAGTTCCCTGTGTTCTTCTGAATGCTTTGAAGGGTGAAATACAGTGAGGATTCTTTTCTGTATGCCCATTCTTTGCTAACTACTTTTTAAAAGATACTTGAAATATTAAGTTATTAACAAAGTCAAGTATGGAAATGTAGCCCAGTTGCTTCTATTGAATTTTTTATATCCATTAAAGTGTTGTGAATTTCCCTCTGAAATTAATTAGGATTATTGCACTGGCACAGGAATATCTCTATATAGGGAATGCTTATAGTACAGAGGTAAAATTAATTATTTTCAAAGGGTAAATATAAAGATTTTAATGACACATACTGTAGCTGCCAACTATGAGATTTTCCATGGGATAATTTTCCAAATAAGCCTGAGGTCTTGCAGCTACTGGCAGGGGAGCCTATGTGTATTCTGCTGAATTTCAGCACTTACATAAGATCTACATTGAAAGCCAGATTTATTCACTCTTATACATGTTGAACAATACCTTGTTTTACACTTGTTACCATCAACTTCTTGAGGTCTTATTTGAAAAAAAGAAAAAAGAAAAAAAAGAAGGGGAGTACTTTTATGGAATAGGAAAAAAAGGAATTTAAGGAGGTGGTCAGATGATTAAATTGCACCATGAAGAAACTACTACCTTGGCTGAAGATCACTTAAAGAACAAAGATGATGGGTGAGGAGAGCAACTTCTGAGCAGAGTAAGAGAGACTGATCATTTAGGTTTATGGAAAGTTTTGGAATACCTTGTGACTGTATATTACTTACTGGTTTAAAATACATGTAGGCCAGCTAAGAAGTCTTTTACTTTAAAAGTCACAGCTTGACAAACTAAACAGACGATTGCATGTATGTTAACTGGCTCTGTTACAAAAGATGCATCCATAGAAGATGTAGGTCCTCTAGTATGTAAACTATATGCAGAGTGATTACTAATTACTTTTTTTCAAACTCTTCTCCCTGTAGAATGTGCATCTCCCTGTAAATTCTACGCAGGTTGCTATACCAGACAGCTTAAAGCATTCAAGACAGGGAGACTGCTTTGCTCTGTGAGCAAACATGGTGCAAGTTAATGTCAGCTACAGACACTAGAAGAAAGCTTTCCTTTTAAACATCATGGATAGGTCACAAGTATATCAGTCTTGTAGACCTAAGTGTAAAAATTTCCATGATAGAGGGGTGAAGATGAACAAGGATGCTCTACATACACTTATCCAGCGCCTTCTGAGCCTTCCATTTTCCCTTACTTTCCCACACAACCTTAATATTCTTGTAATAACATACTGCCACCATGTTTAATGGCTAGCACTCCGTGAAGTGTATCATACGGGGGACTTTCATCTGGTTTACTAGTTTTAAATGTAACATTATAGCAAACACTGAAACAAGGGCAAAAAAATTGCAATGACGCCTGCCTTCTTAGGACGCACTATGGGACCAGTAGTATCTAGGTAGAGATCCGATTTTGGTCTGCCTTCAGGACCAAGACATATCTGACAGAACACGCCAAATAAGAGATGGATGTTTGAATTTCATCACAGTACTGATTGTACCCTACCACTGTTTCAAACTAATCTCACTGAGAGGCCTGGGTGTAGTACTGAATACTCTGGGAAGTATGAGGGCTGTAAGTGCTATTGCTTTTCAGAGCTCTTTATCATTCTGCTTCTTACAGCCCTCTTGAATGCTATTGTAAATACAGTGCTGACACTCTTGGATCACTGAAGGCATGAGTTCCCAGCAGCAGAGTACATGCTGAATTTTCAAACATTTTTGCAAACCTTAAGAGAACTGGATATTCTTTTACCTCCAGGCAAGACTCAGGTAGAATATTCAACACCAAGGAAAAAAAAGAATCCAAAAATTGTTACATTGAAATAACAGCTTTCTTCAGCAGAAAGGAGGGAAATAAATGAATATTCCAAATGCAGATTTGCTTGAAAGATCTGTAACTATGTAGTTTTCAAAGTTTTCAATTATCACTTATATTACAAGCTGTTTATTAGAAGCTGTTTTAACAAAAGTGCTTTATTACTTTTTAGTTTGAGATTATTTTTACCTAATTGCCCTAAGGCTTGCATATGTATTACTCTATTTTGTGCTTATTTTCTGCAATAGTTCACTTTCAAATATTTATGCTACTGTCTCAAGGATGGTGTAAATGCATGCACTAATTATAAAGATGTCTGAATTGCCAGGATACAGTGATAAAAGAAAAGCTTCAGTGACACTTCTCTCATCTGCCTCTAAATAAAAAAAAAAAAAAGATTGTGGAGAAGATCCAGATTTCCCCAGATCATTACTCTTCCCCCTAGAATCTCACTGGACTGACTTTGGTCCCTGTTGACTTTATCAGCAGTTCTCAGTGATTTCACCTGTAATATGTCTGACCTACACCAAATGAAGGTCTGCCCCAACATATTATTCCTCCTTCAAAAATATCTTCTTCTGTGTGGCTTAGAGCAAAATTTACTGTAAACAACTGGGCATTTCTTTTATAAGAAAGGAAGATTATAATTCTGCTGAGTAGTTATTTCTCTTTTATGGGTGGCAGTAGAAATGTTAACTCTGATCATGACCATTAATTTCCTGCATGTATTTGATTTCTACCTAAAGCTATGTGCATACGCAACCCAACCCACACACTACTGATTTTTTCTGTAAAAGTCTTCATTCTTCAATTATGAACCATATGCACTTCGTGTTCTCCAATGAACTTAAGAAACAACCTTCAAAATGTTATCTTTTCCTGCACAAGTACTTCATTTTACAGGATCTTTTCATACTTAATTTTAAATAAAACAAATGTATTAATAGTTTAGACCTGACAATCACCTTTCCTAGCTAAAGAGAGATTAAGGGCATAATTCACTTCTGTACCTCTTGACATTTGCAGATATTTTACATACAAATCCTTACCAATATCTACAAATACAATGATTCTTTCATTCTTGCATGCTGGATAAGGTTCTGGGAAACCTCTGAGAAGTGTGTAATGATTACAGGGTTGAACTGTGGCTGATTAACTACTAAAAGTGCTCCCCCCCACTTCTGACCCATGGAAGTGTTAGAATTGCACTTTGCCCTGCTGAAGGAAAGAGCCTGGTATTTCTGTACCAAAATGTTTTATGTCTATCAGAGTTGTCTCTTACTTTCATCTACCAAAATATTTTCTGCAGTTTCTCTGGGTTATAGCAGTTGCCTTTTTAATCCTTTTTTTTTTTCTGGTGTGACATCAGGGGAGACAGCAGCAGTACTCTGCCTAACAGGCAATGAAACAGCCACTGATTTGCAAGGATTTTTGAAGGGCTTTTTTGTGTCAATGGCTATTACTACGTTTTAATTTTCCTATGAAGCAAAAATTTAATGGTCTTAAACATCAAGAAAGAGAAAGAGATGGAACATTATTTTCATTTGAATATAGCCTTAAGATCAACCACAGGTTACAGGAAAGATAAGGAGATACTCTATGAAATTCTTTGCCTGGGCAAAAGGAAGGTCAGGTTATTTGCAGTCTATCAGTCTGTCACTGGTCATATTAGAAACAAGTTACTGCATACGTGATTCTAAGGATGAGTGAATTAACTGAAAGACTTCAGATCCTCAGAGGAAATTGCTGTGTGAGTACAGAGATAAAATTTGTCTGTTTCTAGCCTAGTTTATATTATGTACTATAGTAGATAGCATGTGCTGTTCCTGAAGTGACTGAATATATGGTTGAATTCAGTCTCTCCTTGACCTCCAGAGTACATGACAGGCCTTAATTAATATATGTTAAAGTATTCTGTGATTATTGAGTGTAAATTATTCTATACAGTAAATGTAATCTATTAGTTTTGTTGTAACTTTGCAGTGATAAACCTGTATGTGATAAATTCAAACTTATTTTATGACACAGATCAGTACATGTTGAGTACAACATAGGCATTGCAATCTGAGGTAAATTGTGTCTAAATAGTGAAGATTTTTAAAAAATTTTATAAGGTGGTTTAAAGAAACAATTTTCTTACAAGATTTTAAAGAAACTTTACTAGATTATTGAAAAAGTAGCTTTCGTCATATTTGTTTAATACTGCAAGGGCTGCATCAACCTGAGTTCTTACCACAGGCACCAAAGTCTTTTAGTCCTTTAGACTGCTCTAAGTATAAAAGCTTGGAGAGGGCTAGTGGGGAAAAAAAAAAAAAAAAAAAAAAGTTCTTGAATCTGTACCATCGAAGCCCTGATGCTTCCCGTTCGGCAGGACTTTCAGCCTGTGAACACCCTGTGGGCACCCCGTGTTTCTCTCGGCAGTGCTTGCTGGGCATGGTCACTGCCTTCTCACAGTTGCAGTGATGCAACATTAGGAAGCGGTTGCTCAGAGCTTAGCCAAACAGGAAAACTGAAAAGCAAGGAAAGCCAAATACCAGGACCTTTTTAAAAATGTAGGTCCCATCATCAGGGTTGTAAGCCCTTGTTTGAAAGGTTTTTTCTTTGGAGAAGCACTGAACATGTAACAGCTCCACTACAGAGAACAGAATCTTATCTTTGGTCAACAGCTGCTTTTTATTTTGTAAAGCAAGGTTTTTATGATCTTAGATACCCGAAACACTAAGACTGCGCTTCTGGTCTCTCTGTACACTTAGAGTCCGATGCTTACTGCAAAGCCAGCTAGCCTCATCTTTCCCAGCAGCTTGGGAGAAAGAATCTCACGCAGTATCCTGGATTTTCTTGACTTCAAGCCAGGATCAAACCCTCTGATTTCCTTGAGGAAAGAGGGTGGGGGCAAAACCCAGAGGCCCTCCAGCCTTCATCTATACGACCCTGTGGGTAAAGGCTGACTTCAGCTCTGTGTTTTGTTTTGCCTATCTCTGATAGAAAAATATTAACTGCCTTTTCAAGGGCTTTTTGGGATTCTGGCTACACACTGATAAACTAGAAGGCATCCAGATACCCACACAGAAGATGGTATATCTGTATAAGGAAATACTACCATTTTAACTTTAACTAGAACTTGACTATGATTAAACGTTTTGTTTTAATAAAGAAAAACCTTTCTCTCTGAACAGGTGTACTGAAGAAGGCTGGTATCTGTTTGCAGACAGCTCAAATGGAGAATTTGGTCACACAGCTGACGTTGCTACCCCAGTCATCTCCCTTACAGGACCCAAATGCAAAATCATATTCTGGAACCACATGAATGGTTCAACAATAGGTTCTCTGGAGGTACGTAGATGTTCTTGTTTGGGGTGGTTTGTTTTTTTGGTTTGGTTTTTTTTTTTTTTTTTTTTTTTTTTTTACTGCCCAAAATTGCTGTGAGAATATTCATGTCTTGTCATTTAGATTCATTAAGGCTTAGGCTGCTCTTAAAGGAAAATGAACAATTACTAACGCTCCACTGCTCTCATTATGTTATGATCTGAAGGAAGCATTAGCTTGAGTAAGCTGGGGAAAATGTTACTTTCTACAACAATCATAAATTATGACCTTTATAGACATACTGTGGCTGGAAATTCCATACAAGAAAAAGCCTCGTACTGCACAATACCCTTTGAGACTGATAAGCATCAGTAGATATGTGGACATTGAGGTCTTTGACTGAATGTGGGAGCATGAAAAAAAGAAGTACTTGTATTAAAATCTGCTGTAAAATTTTGTAGAAACAGCGTATTCCTCAGAAAGTTTAACATATATCCTTCAGAGGTTAATTATATTAACGTAAGCGCCATCGAACTATTCCTAGGACGTAACAGTAACGAACTTTCTTACCCATACACTTTTCTTCACTCCAGTTAAAATAAAAGCACTTCTTTAAAGGAAATGTAACTTGTTCAGCAGCTTGTAGATGGAATGAGTCACTGCAAAGTGAATGAATAAATGAGCAACATTGTTCTCAATAATTTTTTTGCTACACATCTGAGTAACTACAGTGGGATTTCCCATGAATGTTACACAATAACTACAGCATCAGAAATGGATTGAAAAAAGTACTCAGGATAAGTTACCCAATCACCTGCACACTCAGTATCAAATTAGGTGTGGCCAGTGCATGTGGATTTAATTGTACAAATAAGTTCTCACTAGCTCGGTTACTCTGAATAACAAATTATAATGAAAAGTTAGCAGAATTCAACTGTTTTGAAGATGAAATTAAAATGCATGTTGACATTAGAACCTAAATCTGAGATGTGTCCTTCACCCCATGCATGTGACTATTAGAAGTACAGAGGAAGCATGCTCTGTGTTTTCTTGATTTTTTTTCTTAAACGATTTTTTAAAATATTGCTGAATTTCTCCCAAGCATGTAAAGTTCTTGCTAGGCTGCTTGGCAAGTAGTCAAATTTTAATTCATCAGAGTTAGTGGGAAATCAGAGTATAAAGAGGGTTTGTTCTCAGTTTTAAGACTCAGGACAGAAAAATTTGCTTTGAGACTTCTTTGCATTTACTCTGGAGTCCAGGGCTTCTTTACAGTGTAGGAACCCATGTTAGTTGGAATCAGTCCACAGAGTGTTTTGTAGAATTTAACAGCAAATTCTATGGAGCCATGACCAGTATTACCACTACAAAAGGCAAATATATAGACTTTTTTTTTTTTCTCAGTTTCAACACAGGAGACTACAATTTCCCTCTATTCCTTAACTGATTTCCCCCCCCCCCCCCATAACTTAATTGATTTTAAGATGTACCAAAGGAAAATCACAAAACCTTTGCATTTTAAACATTATAAATTATTACCTGGTTTCAAATGCTTAATTAAACAATTAATAATGAATGGAAGAATAACTTGGAATATAAAATTATTTAGGTAATTTCTTATTATTTTCTTCTAAAGGTTCTAAGTATTATATGAATGTGAATCTTTTCTGTGCTTAAAAATCAATAAAGGCCTTTTATCCATCTCTTCTCCCAAAGCTACCACATTTTTATTTAATTCACAAGTTTGGATTTTTGCATGTTAGTCTGCATCCATGCTGTCAATGTCATGTAGGACATGCTGAAGTCTTTCCTGCTGTTCGCATGAATGGCTGTCTTCCTATGTTTCTGTGACTTTCTTAAACATTAATTATCTGTCACCTTATTGTGCAACCTAGGTTTGAATATTTGTTGGAACCATTTTTGTCTGGTTTTTGCCCTCTGACTTGGCATGGTTAACTCTACCAAAGTATTCGATGTGCTTCTTCAATAACTTGCAATGTAATTGAAATGTATAGGGCTTCAAAGTGCATTAGGGTACAGGGAAGCCTTGGATTTTAATAGCACATAAATTTATGGCCATATTTAACTTTAAAATTATAACCTTTAGCATGATATGATAGAAAATATGAATTTCTGATTAAGGATTTGGATTTATAATTTAGTAGGTAATTTACAGTGCATGTAAAAACATGCGTGTATGTGTCTGTATAGTCACATACATATGTATATTCATATAAATATACAGTTTGTATTTGAGTGTAAGAAAAAGCTTTTCTTATTCAGCACCCTTTATTCTCTCAAATAATATCTGTAATCCCCTTTTCTCTCCATTTTTTTTTTCCCCTTAAAATTCATGTCTTCTGCAGGTAGCTGTTCTTGTCAGGTGTCACTTTGTTTTTCTATTCAGTTTAATATATTACATCTGTTTCTTTTGCTCCCCTGGAATGGAAGCTCTTCAGTGTGAGGATCTGCTGTTTGCTTGGAAGAACTTACCTGTTACGCAATATCATATACACTCATGGGACTGCATAAATTTTCAAAAAACCCTTTATTTTCATTAAGATGAAAAATGCCTGGGAAGCCCTGAGAAGATTACACATGGTAGCCATAAATCCTTGAGAGCAGAAGTGATTCAGGCAACTAGTGAACTGATGTTTAGCTCTGTGAGTACTGGCTGGAGACACAGCTTGACACAGTTCATCAAACACCCATCTTGTTATTGTCAGCTCAGTTGAATTTGGATGCCTAAGAGGCTCGAGCAAAGCATATTTAGGACTTTGTGCTCATGTCAAAAGGGGTCAGCTTTCCCCAATTCAATGACTGCAGGGGTAAGGGTGTTTGAGTCTTCCATTGCCAAACAGATGAAATTTGGTCTTTAGAAGAAAAGAACAAGTTTTTATTTGTAGAAGAAAAAAACATTTCATAAGAATCAGGACAAGAAAGTCTGTCACAGAATTGAGCAATCTAATGGATGCATGAATATTTTTTCAGCAACTCTTACTGTTAATGCTGTTTCCATGTTTTACAAATGGATCCCGATCCATTAATGAGCAATTTTTATTTGCACCTAGCCACTCTGATTAATTAATGGGATAAGTTAGACCATTTAAGGCTCTGGACTGAGTATGTTTATGAGGATATCAGAAAATCTTAAAGCATTATTTTCTTAGAATAGCCATTTACACTGGCAAATCCCTTTGTGTCAGATAGGACTTTAGGAAAAGGTTCTTCACTGAGAGTGTGGTCAGCCACTGGAACAGATGGTCACAGCACCAAACCTGTCAGAGTTGAAGGAGCATCTGGATGACGCTCTTAGTCATATGGTTTAGTTTTAGGTAGTCCTGCGAGGAGCAGGGAGTTGGACTCAGTGATCCTTTTGGGTCCCTTCCAAATCCAGAGATTCTATGACTCTATGGTATTTATTGGTGGTATAGAGATAAGTTGTACAAGATACTCTTGAACTCTTATATACAGTTAAGGGACCTAAAGTGAGTTGGTAATGGAAAGATTTTTTGTGACCTAAAATTATTTCCTTTTTAGGTACTCTGTAAAACCAGTAATAGGACTTCTAAACTGTGGACTCAAAGTGGCAGTCAAGGTCCCCAGTGGAACAGAGCCGAAGTGTTCTTAGGAATTCGTTCAAATTTTCAGGTGTGTACTCCTATATTATGTGCTTCCTAGACAGCTGGTTTTAGGTACTTTTACAGTATGCGTTCTTCACCTCATTACCATTTTTGCCCTGTACATATACTGTACCTTCCCTTCTGAATAACAAAAGTAATCTTTTTGGCTGTCTGATTGGTTATCTGAGCTGGACACAAGTTTCTGGAGATTTCTCACTCCCCTTCAGTCTCAGACTATCCATTTTTAAGACAAAGAATCCCTTCTATCCTTGAATCCAACTCAGGTTAAACTGTTCCACTTCCTTCTCCTTAGTGTTTAGTACTTTTACATCTGGTTTTTGAAAAAGAATCTTGAGCATGATGTTGAGCTTTGATGATCTTGATGATCTTTGATGATCCTGAGCTTTGAAATATGAGCGGATTCCTAAGCCTCTTAGAGATACTTAGTCATGGGTGTGCCATGCGTAGTTGCATCCTTATAAAAAAAACAGAGACAGCCAGGAACATATTTAAAAATGTGTTACATTTCCTGGTATTTCTGTCTTGGTGAGCTTTTAATGAAACTAACATTCTTTTTACATTCGTGGGAATACCTGATGAATGACTCAGACTAGTCTTTTTCATGTTTACTTTGCAGAAGTAGGTGGAACCCTTGCTATTAATTCAGGACAAGTGGGGACTAGTATCTGTGTTGCTCATTTTCTTTCCTTTTTTTTTTTTTTGGTGGTTGGTTGATGTTAGAAGATGGTCCTTCAGTAACTATAGTGACAGATCTGTACAAGCAGTAGTACAAACTTTCATAGGACTGTGCTTTGACAGCAAGAACTGACCACTTCATATTTCCAGATTTGCAAGGACCATCATAGTCTGTGTGCTATTCATTTTGCATGTATAAGCTTTTATATATCTTAACAGTGTCTTACTGTAATAGCTCTGCAATTTTTATTAGGTTGTTTTCAGGGCAAAACATGGTGTCAGTTACATGGGAGACGTGGCAATGGATGATATTACCTTTGAAGATTGTTCCCCTTTGGTCATCCCAGGCAGACCTTGCACATCAGAGGAATTCACATGTGCCAACAAGTATTGCATCCCAAAGGATAGTCTGTGTGATTTTGTAAATGACTGTGCAGATAACTCAGATGAGAGCCCTGCTATTTGCAGTAAGTATGGTAGATTTTTTAATATAATTATCATAAATGACTGTCCCTGCTGTGAATTGTTATTACTTCAATACTTTTGGCAGCTCATCAGCTAAGAAAGCAAACAAGAAGGTAATAATTTAATTCTATTCCTTAGCTTTGAAGGATTTTTAAATTACTATTATTTAATTTGAAATCATATGATAGCAAATAAAAAAAGCTGTTAGTGAATTTCTTAAAATACTTCAGAAAGCAGCTGTCTTTAAAAGCAGAATAAAAATCTCCTGCTTTCCATATGAAAAGAATGTATTAAACCTGAAAAAAATACTTCAAGCGTAATACCTTTGGGATATGAGGGACCTACCTCCTTTGATATTTCAAGGATTGTCAGGTCTCTTAGCAAATCATTTAAATCTGAATACTGTACAATTTTGGTTTTACAAGACATATCAAGAAACATCATCTGTAGTATCGCATTCAAAGAATGATGTTTCATATCAAATGGGTTCTCCTCTGGAGAAATGGCTCACAATATATAGTACTAAGACTTTATTTTTTCTAGTACAATTGTGGGAAATGCTCACACAATCAAATCTGCATTGTTTGGTACTGTGTGAATAGTTGCCTCATTTTTATTGAGATTATGAATACAGTTTATCAAATTCTCAGTGAATACAATTCTATGAAGCAAAAGGATGCTGATAGCCTATTAAGCTAAGGTACATGGCAAAGGGACCATGTTTTGCAAATTATTTTCATACTATTAAACTTCTCAGTGATTTCCAAACCAGGAATAGCATGTTACTAAGCTATACGGGGACCTATTTAGATCTTCTGCAACTAAAAATGAGGAGTATATCAAGCTGGAATTACTCTGTTGAAAAAGATTCTCATATTTTGGCTTTTATTTTCTGAACTAGTTAAAAGCTCTTTACCCATGACTTTTTTGAGTTTTCTGGATTGTCTGTATTTCCCATGAAGCACCATCAGCCAAGTAAAGACAGAAGCATTAGGGGCAAGATGGTTCAAGCAGACTGATAGGATTTAGTTTGGCAACTCCCTAAAATAAGTATTTCATTCTGATTCCCCATTGGTAAAGAGATGAACTGAAACAGTCCCACAAAGAAAATGCTTTCCTGTAAAGTGCTTTTTTAACTTATTTTTAAGTTAAAAAAAAAAAACAAGTAAAAAATTATTAAAAAAAACAACCAAACAAACAAACTTTCCTGACTGCATTTTAAGAGGAAGCTTTACAATGAAGTAATAAGGAGCCTTAAGAGCACAGGGGTCATTACTGGGGTGAAACTTCTATATCAGCATGGATTTTGCCTCAGATAAAAGATTAATCCCATTTCATAGTGTCTAATTGTGCTATAAAATGCTTAGTGACCAATTATGACTTTCTTTGTTAGGTCTGGGAGTGCTTTATTTAATAGCATTTTCAGTAACAGTGTCAGGATTAATTTTTGCTTTCCTTTTTTTCCTTTTATTTTTTCAGTTTCGAAAAAGGTATGGTGCTTTAAATTTTTACTGTGTGCTGGAGAATTTGGGGTTTCTTTTATTGGTGCTGCCTCTGCCGTAGAAATACATAATATAGCACTTGCTGAAAATATACTTAACAGAAAAATGCTAGTTCCGTTTTCCCAGCTTTTTCATGAGGCAGGCTGCCTCCCAAGAGAACATAACGATAGGAAACACATATTTCCACTCTCTGCGAAGTTTTTTTCCATTCCTTGCAGCCATCAGAGAAGTTGTTTCCTCACTGCTGAACCATAGAACGGTAGCTTGAAAACCTCAAACTCGGAAGCCTCTGGAAAGCTTTAGTAGGGCAAAGCATGATAGATCAAAGCACAGGAAACAAGAAATGGGCAGTTTTGCCAAGGCATGGCAATTGTGTTTAAAAGACATGAAAACTGTGCAGTTCCAAAGTACCTTTCAGCAGTAGGCCTTCCAGGATCGCTAGCTCTAACTGTGGGTGTGGTTTGCTATGTGCACAGAGTCATCATATCTTAGTTAATGAAATCTTTCGCACCTTATTGAAAGAAACTAGTCCCTAATCTCTCCTGAAACTTCAGAATGTTAATAGGACTTTATCGCAGGATGATACCCAGTCTAATTAGCAATGTCTAGACAAAGCCAGTGCTGCTGAGATATAAGCTATGTCTCATAAAGCTGTTAAATTACGATGGAGAGATCTGTGTCTTGGTCTTGTTTGCTTTGTAGAGGGCTCTTTTTAGCTAGTTGCGTGACGTCAGTACCATAAAATAAGTCAAGTATGCATTTTAACAGATATACTGATTCATCAAATGTTTAGAAATTATTCTATTAGATACTGAATGAGTGATCCATGGTTGTAGTTTTCTTTAAGCAAATCACTAGTACAATTTTCTTACTACAAGTATATGAGAATAAAATAAACCACAACAGTGCTGGAGAGGTAGTGGCTGGTAGTACTCCTTCAACCTTGTTCAGAAACTGCTGAGGTTCGCCTTATGCTGCTTGAGGTTAGCAGTGTATCAGAGGAAGGTCTCTGAGGCAGCTCTGGTTAGATTGAGTTGAGTATGCCTCCTTGAGGTAGAAATGGTGTTTTATGAGATCTAGTAAATTAATTTTTGTGAAAAATGCTGTGGGGCAGTAGTGTTTTTCCAGTCTGAAATGTGGATTAGTGCCAGTGCAGGTGGCTGTACTTGGTAGATGTTTGGTTTTGTCTGAGCTTGATTAATGTTTGGTTTAGCTCATCAGTGTGCTTCTGAAGCAAATCTCTCAGTTATTCCTATTTATTGTGATCTGGTTTGCATTGTAGAGTGTGCTCAAGCATATGAACTAGGCTCCTTTCATTAGAAAATAGAAAGATGAGCTCCAGGAGGGCATCAAATGTATTCTAAACACTAGTGGTCATTCAGCCCACAGGACCGGTCTATGCCCCCTCAGTCATCTTTCCTCTGCCACCCTCTTAAAAGTTATCAGGTCCTCAGGATCAGGTGTTTTGCTCTACAGATCTGCTCCTATAGCTCTGTACTTCTTGTTCATCTAGGCATAGCTGTTGGGAATAATATGACTTAAAATAGTTTAAATTTTGCTCCATTTAATTACTTAGTTTATTACAAAAAGATTCATTAGATCTTTTGTGATCAGTATAATACAATTCACATACCTACTGTTAAGTGTTTTTCTTAAATTATTAAGTTCTCATCCAGTAGACTAATTCAGCTCCACAGACAAAAGGATTAGCTTTGCTTCTGTACTTCATTACCAAGAAGAGTTCATAGAATCATAGAGTGGTTTGGGTTGGGAGGGACCTTAAAGATCACTTAGTTCCAACCCCCCTGCCATGGGCAGGGACACCTTCCACTAGACCAGGTTGCTCAAAGCCCCATCCAACCTGGCCTTGAACACTTCCAGGGATGGGGCATCCACAACCTCTCTGGGCAACCTGTTCCAGTGCCTCACCACCCTCATGGTGAAGTTCCTCATAGAAGTGTCTACTACCAAAGATTTAATACACAAGTGCACAGTCATCTTCTGTAACTTGAGTTTCTAAGCAGGCTACCTAAGTTCTCTTTTTCATCAGTGGAGTGACCCACTTCCAGGCTGAAGTTTTTGTAATTTAAAATTGGCTGTTTGAGTCAGATTGGATAAATTGTCCTATAGATATAAGTATTTTTCTTTGTTGACTATAGAGATCCTCCAAGGACATCTAAATTTAGATTAGGTAACATGCAATAATTAGGAGGGATGTTCACTGCTCATGCCTTAAGGTCTTGATTCTTGAAAACAGGCCTTTAAAATAAAATGGTCAGTTGCATGCACAAATTTTATTGACTTAAGATGGAATTTGTAAGTAACTGAAGGAATTTCTTTAACTAGGATCCTGAAATACCAAGTAACTAAATGATCATATGGTAAAAGATGAGGAGTGACAAATTTTATGGGCAGTTACATTCAGTTGAGGTAAACTACAATCTATGTTTTGCATAAATGATAATTGTATCATTTATAAACATCAGGTTTGGGGTCTTTTTAATTGTTATTTCACATGGCATCATATTTGCAGACAAAGGTAGAAGACAGTGAAGCTATTTTTGCTAAATAGTCCATGTTTTTAAGAAAAAGTTTCTAGCTGCTTCCTCGCCCTTATGACCTCCACAAAGAAAAATACAAGGAACAAATCTTTCATCTGATTTCAGCCTGCAATTTTAGAGGTAGCTGTCTGTACTGTTTTGGTCCATGTGTAGACTCCATGAATTTTAGCTCCTTGGCCTCATTACTGAGGCTTCTGACCAGCTGCCAATTAAATAAAGCTACTTTTAAGCGGCTGAACTTTATCAGACCCCAGAAGAGGCTCAGGTTCTGTTTACATTTTATGAGAGCGCTTTTGTCATTTCTTATATTGTCAGACCAAATGATCCATACAGTTTCCAAATTTATCTTCAAAGCACTTTCCTTTCCAGCAATAACAGTAAGAATATTCAGGGCACAGTCAAAAGTCTCTTGAAGGCTCTGCTGAAATTCCAGCTTATTTCAGCAAGTTTAGTGTTTCTTGGTAATCATTATAATGAAGTTATAGACGCATAGAAGAAAAAATATACACAGCTTAAACTTCTGGAGTGGTGCAATTGACTTAACCTTAATTTATGTGGACAGTTGACTCAACATGCTGGCTATTTTGACATTCAGGATTGGAAAATCGGTAAAGACCATGCATGTTGTTTCATATAAAAATCAACCAAAATTATGACAGCTTTCTTTTTTTCTAGACATTAAATACAATTTAAGGAGAAATGTAAATAATCATCTGTGTTTGCATATTGGCTAAGAAAATGTGTGTACTCTTCTGGAAACATGCAAAAGTAAACTAACTATGGGCGTGATTCAGCTCAAAGTTAGCACACCTACCTTTATGTTTTACCTACATGTGTCTGCATGGAGGCTGTTTCTTTGTGGTGCTCAATACATTCATTCGGCTGGGTTTCTGTTCCCTAAATATAGGCATTTGTTATCGTTTTCACCTGACTTTAACATGTTCCTCCAAAAAGAGGCTAGTTTTCTGCAGATGTCTTGGATGCCCTATGGAGGGCACCAATTGACCTCTGCCTGTAAGGCCCTAAAGAGCTATTCAGCTTGACATAAAATAGATTGCTATATTTGGTTACTTTTATACCAAGGACTTCTGACTATAATAATGAGAGCACAGAGACCTACATCATATATATGCAGTTTTATCCTATCCTATTATTATATCCTAGAACATTAAAAATGCTGTTTAAAAAGATACATGGATATTATTTTTTTATATTGAAGCTTTTTTTTTAAATGGATTTGAGTACTACATTGCAGTACATGTACCTAATTAACTTCTTGAAAAAAAAAAAAAAAATCTTTTCATGTGTGTGCAAATGTCTTTCAGGTACATCTATTGGGCATTGCAATTTTGAGTTTGATCTTTGTGAATGGAAGCAAGATGAAAACGATGATTTTGACTGGAACCTCAGAACTAGCAGTACTACAAAAATGGGCACTGGACCAGCTACTGATCATACATTGCAAGAGCCATCTGGGCATTATATTTTTATAAAAAGTTCATTTCTTCAGCTACCAGGACAGAAAGCTAGGATTTCTAGTCCTGTCCTAAGCAGAAGGAATAAAAACTGCAAGGTATGTGGGGGTGTGGTACTAGCAGGAATGCAGAATTTGATTTCTAGATTACACCAAGATAATACTCCTAAAATAAATAAATATGATCACTGAAATATTTCTTGAGAAAAAACAAGCATGTTGTAGAAGAGTCAGGGCCTGATCTTATTTCCTTGAAATCATAAGAAAACATGTATCTTGCTGTGGGACAAGAATGAGTTCTGTAAGTAAATAAGCACTCTGGGAGATTCAGATAAAGTTGACAGCGAATGCAGTGTCTGATTTAGAGTAAGTCTTATGCGACACTCACCCTAAGTAGCATACAACTATGAAATGGTTTGTGTTTTTATAGAGAAAATGTGTATAAATACAGTAACAATTGCCCTGGAAAGAGTACAACTGCAAACAGAAGGAAGCATGACAGAATGCTTTGTCACTGGCTCTCCTCTAGAGAACGGAGAAAAATCAGCCTTTATTTTCCAAAACACTACAGCACATTGTAGTGATTTGAGCCTGATCATTTCTTTGCAAACCTGGATTTAAAAGTTTTCTAGCTTTGATATATCTTTTATATATAGTTTTTGCTAAAATAGTAACTTGTAGTTTCATAAAACATCTTTCGGGTCATATCTATCAGAATCTGCTGCAGGAACAACATGCTGAAAGAATGAATTTTCCAGAATTTTGAATGAACTATGCACTACTTTGAAATGGTATTTTTCCAAATTTTCATAGTCTTTAAGTGTCAAGGCAAAAATGAGCGGTATCTCAGTGTCTAACATCAGTGTTAAACACAAAATGGAATTTTAAACATTGATAGCTGCCAATATTTCTAATTACTGATAAAACTGGGAATAATTTAAAAATAGTAGCTAGAAATAGAGCTAAAGAAATATCTCTATATATTATTTACCTGGAGAGGAATAGTGTGCATAAATGGAGCTGCTGTGGGAGGAGAAGTGGTAATTTTAGCCTTTGGAAAATTAGCAAAAGAAAATTTATAAAGATTTTAAAAAATTAGCAAGGCAGGAATGACTTAACATTTTCAGGGTAAATTTGGGAATGGATTTCCAGAATTGAAGAACTGAAGAAGAATTTTTTCTGGAAGAAAAAAAAAAAAAGACCTGGTGTCATATCCCAAAGTTGGAGCAACTCAGGTTTGTGGATTTCCTTTGTCAGAATTAAGGTGAAACGACACCAGGGGAGTTCAAACAACAATCAACATTTATTCAACCTAGCTAACCTTGCCCAAGTACAAGTGAACTTATCAATATAAACTTTGCAACAGGTCATTAAGCCGCTGTTTGAAAAGAGAAGGGAGGTGTAGAAAAAGAAACGGAAAAAGGAACAAGAAACTGTGTCAGAAGGAAAGCTCTCCTGTTGAGTCACGAGGTTCAGAGCAGACCACCTTGCATTCTGGGCTCCTTCTCAAAGAGGACCCCAGGGGTGGCTAGATCAACTCCTAGTCTGAGACTTTGTCAACAGTTTATGTTTAAAAGGATGAGTTGTAGGAACTGTGGCAAAGACAGAAGAGGGAGGGAGAGAGAGAAAAAGAAAGAAAGAGAAGAAAAGGGTTTCACTAGTCCTGGGTCCAGCGTTGGTCCAGCCAGTGTAGAGATCCAGTTCCAGAGGGCATGCGCTGAGAACTCGTTCTCCCTTCTTTTATAGTGCGTTAGTCGGTGGTCTCGACATGCGCAGTCCCATTCCCGGGGTTCTCTGGAATCGGTCAGTGAGCTTTGGGGATTTCATTGGGGAGTTGCCTCTCTTGCCCTGCTGGCATGACTGCTTAAGATAGAAGCACAGTCCCATCCTCTGTGGGGCCCCCTCCTCTAGGCACATATGCTGTGCTCCTTCTCCTGGTCACTTAAAATAAGGAATTGCAGGTTTGGAGAAGCGTGGTCCCACCCTCCGTGGGGCCCTCTCCTCTGGCCACATTGTCCTGTTCACAAAACTCCAACGTTTTTACAGAGGCCATTTTCTCCACCAAGGTTCTTTAATGAATGTTTGAGACATTGACTATAATTTGTCAGACCACCACACCTTGTGAAGACAAAAAGGATGTATTAGTATACGAAGTTATTTCAACATTTGATTTGAGCAATGAATTAATCTCTCAAATAGTTAATTAAGACCCAGAACTTCATTCTAACAGATCAGACAGTCCCTAAAACTGTTTTACTCCATTCTGTGAGTTATTAGAGTTGACAGTAAGTGTGAAAAAATGCAAAACGGTGTAAGTCGTATGCCAGCCTAGAATCTAGGGTACAGAATTTTGGAACTATTGTGAGTAAAAAGAACATTCAAGCTATTATTTTGCTAATTATTTTGCTATTAACATACGAAGATCTGTTTAACTTGGTGTCCTGGGTTCAGCTGGGATAGAGTTAATTTTTACAGGAACCTGGGAGGTGGGGGGGCATAGCCGGGGCAGCTGACCTGAACTAGCCAAGGAGCTATTCCATACCATGTGACATCATGCTCAGTATATACATGGGGAGTGGGCCGGGGGGAGGGCTCTCCTGCTCTCGACTTTCGGTGGGGGAAGTGACGGAGCGTCGGGTCCCGGGTGGTGAGCAGTTGCACTGTGCATCACTCTTTTCTGTATACTCTTTCATTAGTACCGTCGTTGTTGTTGTAACTTTTTTTGCGTTGTCCCAGTAAACTGCCCTTATCCCAACCCTCGAGGTTCCAGGTTTTTTTTTTCTTTTCTCTCCTCCGTCTCCCCCCTATCCCACCGGAGGGGGCGGGAGGAGTGAGCGAGCGGCTGCGTGGTCCTTTGTTACCGGCTGGGCTGAAACCACGACAGTCCTTTTTGGCGCCCAACGTGGGGCTCGAAGGGTTGAGATAACGACAGATCTGGCTAGAGCGTGTTGAAACAAATTTGTCATACGCATTCCTTATATTAGATAAATAGATGTTAGTCACAATGTTGATTAATTTGTTTACATGGTGGCGTTTTTTAAGTCCTTATATGCTCTATGTATTGCCTGTAGTTACGTTTCTCACCTCTGGGAGAGTGATTGGCATTATCATTTTGCTGTACTGGGCAATGTCGACTTGTGAAATGATTACATCACTGGTCATGAGGTTAAGCTGGTATCTGTATGAGGCAGTGATATCATTTCCATACTTTGGGCACCTTCTATCGGATTTTATTGGTAATTACAGCCAATCCATGGGGGAGTTAGGTGGGGATACTTCCCCCCGTCCGTTCGCCTCCCTTTTCTCCTTCCGACTAATTACAACAGCTCTTGAGAACTTTGAATATCCTTGGGATGCACAAGCCAGTGTGCTGTTAGTGCTATGCCTCCTGAATATGTTTCAGGTCTTGTTTAGGGCTACAAAAAGGCTCTTTAAGAGTACCACCCAGAGATCTGCCCCAAAGCTGGATATTCATGGGTGGCACGGCATGTGGGAGGATATGGGCAGGTATCTAGAGAACTTCTCACCCCCAGTGGCTTGGAAGTTCACTCCCGAACAACTACAGAACCCTCATGAAGTGGTAGAATATTTGAAAGAAAAATGCTGTGGCTATTCCAAAGACGTACAACTCGCTGCACTGTGCTGGGCCCTGGCCAGTATCTACCAAACACTGCTTGATATTAGGCAGCACCCTCAGGGAGAAAAGGGGGAAAAGATGGAAAACAGGACAGCAGGCACCGTGGCTACCCCTACCCCTACAGCAGGCACTGTGGCTACCCCTACCCCGGCAACAGGCACCGTGGCTACCCCTAGCCCGGCAACAGGCACCGTGGCTACCCCTACCCCGGCAACAGGCAGCGCGGCTACCCCAACCGCAGTGACAGATACTGCAGCTAAACCAGAGAACCAACCTGTGCCAGTATCAGTCGCCCCTGTACAGAAAAAGAAACACACAAAGAAATCAGTTCGCTCAGTGAGAGATGAGGATGAACCAGGGTCATCACGAGAACAGGAGGAAGAGGCAGAACCTGAAATAATCACCCGATCTCTATCCCTGAGTGAGTTGCGTGACATGCGAAAAGATTTTAGCCGCCACCCAGGTGAGCACATTGTTACCTGGCTGCTCCGATGCTGGGATAATGGGGCTAGTAGTGTGGAATTAGAGGGTAAGGAAGCCAAGCAGTTGGGATCTCTGTCTAGGGAAGGGGGCATCGACAAGGTGATTGGGAGAAAAACACAAGTCCTCAGCCTCTGGAGGCGACTTCTGTTAGGTGTAAAGGAAAGATACCCCTTCAAGGATGAAGTTACATGTCACCAAGGCAAGTGGACCACCATGGAGAGAGGTATCCAGTACCTGAGGGAATTAGCCGTGCTGGAGGTGATTTATAATGATCCAGAAAATGCGCAGTCACCCATAGACCCAGATGAAGTCCAATGCACACAACCCATGTGGCGGAAGTTTCTACGAAGTGCACCACCAACCTATGCCAACTCATTGGCAGTAATGTCCTGGAAAGAAGGCCATGGACAAACGGTGGATGAATTGGCTGTCCAACTCCGGCAATACGAAGGAAGTCTCTCTTCCTCCCTACGGGCCTGTGTCTCGGCTGTAGAGGAATTGTCCCGAGAGTTCCAGCAATTCAAAGTGGATATGTCTTCCTCCCCACCTGTACAGGCCCGCATCGCAGCTATTGGGAGTAAGCATTCCTCTGCCCAAGAGAGAGGAGAGAGAAAGTACACACGATGGGCTAACCTGTGGTTTTACCTGCGTGACCATGGAGAGGACATGAGGAAGTGGGATGGAAAACCTACCTCAGTCCTGGATGCACGGGTACAGGAGTTGCGAGAAAAAGCAACCAGGAAAGAGGATTCTTCTTGGAAAACTGCTGCTCCAGTTTCCTGTGAGGAGTCCCCCAGATGCAGTAGATGGGCTGATCTCATTTCTGATCCTCTTGAAGGGACTTCTGATTCACGTGTGCGAAAAGTGAGTAACGAATATTCTAACCAGGATTAGAGGGGCCCTGCCTCCAGCCAGGTGGAGGAGAGGGACAACCGAGTCTACTGGACAGTGTGGATTCGATGGCCTGGCACATCAGACCCACAGGAATATAAGGCTCTAGTAGACACTGGTGCACAATGCACCCTAATGCCATCAAGTTATAAAGGGGCAGAACCCATCTGTATCTCTGGTGTGACAGGGGGATCCCAAGAGCTAACCGTATTGGAAGCTGAAATGAGTCTAACCGGGAATGACTGGCATAAACACCCCATTGCAACTGGCCCAGAGGCCCCATGCATCCTTGGTATAGATTATCTCAGGAGGGGATATTTCAAGGACCCAAAAGGGTACCGTTGGGCTTTTGGTATAGCTGCATTGGAGACGGAGGAGATTGAACAGCTGTCTACCCTGCCTGGTCTCTCTCAAGACCCTTCGGTTGTGGGGTTGCTGAGGGTTGAAGAACAACAGGTGCCAATTGCTACCATGACGGTGCACCGGCGGCAATATCACACCAACCTAGATTCCCTGATCCCCATCCATAAGCTGATTTGCCAATTGGAGAGTCAAGGAGTGATCAGCAAGACTCACTCACCCTTTAATAGTCCCATATGGCCCGTACGGAAATCTAATGGGGAATGGAGACTAACAGTAGATTATCGTGGGCTGAATGAAGTCACGCCACCGCTGAGCGCTGCTGTGCCAGATATGTTAGAGCTTCAATATGAACTGGAATCAAAGGCAGCTAAGTGGTATGCCACAATTGACATTGCTAATGCATTTTTTTCCATCCCTTTGGCAGCGGAGTGCAGGCCACAGTTTGCCTTTGCTTGGAGGGGTGTCCAGTACACTTGGAATCGACTGCCCCAGGGGTGGAAACACAGCCCCACTATTTGCCATGGACTGATCCAGGCTGCACTGGAAAAAGGTGAAGCTCCAGAGCACCTGCAATACATTGATGACATCATCGTATGGGGCAACACGGCAGAAGAAGTTTTTGAGAAAGGGAAGAAAATAATCCAAATCCTTTTGAAGGCTGGTTTTGCCATAAAAGAAAGTAAGGTCAAGGGACCTGCACAGGAGATCCAGTTCTTAGGAGTAAAATGGCAAGACGGGCGTCGTCAGATCCCTATGGATGTGATCAACAAAATAGCAGCTATGTCCCCACCAACTAATAAAAAGGAAACACAAGTTTTCTTAGGTGTTGTGGGCTTTTGGAGAATGCATATTCCAAATTACAGTCAAATTGTAAGTCCTCTCTACCAAGTTACCCCGGAAGAAGAATGATTTTAAATGGGGGCCTGAGCAACGACAAGCTTTTGAACAAATTAAGCGGGAGATTGTTCATGCAGTAGCTCTTGGGCCAGTCCGGGCAGGACAAGATGTTATAAATGTGCTCTACACTGCAGCTGGGGAGAATGGCCCTACCTGGAGCCTCTGGCAGAAAGCACCTGGGGAGACCCGAGGTCGACCCCTGGGGTTTTGGAGTCGGGGATACAGAGGATCCGAGGCTCGCTATACTCCAACTGAAAAAGAGATATTGGCAGCATATGAAGGAGTTCGAGCCGCCTCAGAAGTGGTTGGTACTGAAACACAGCTCCTCTTAGCACCCCTACTGCCAGTGCTGGGCTGGATGTTCAAAGGGAAGGTCTCCTCTACACATCATGCAACTGATGCCACGTGGAGTAAGTGGGCCGCACTCATCACACAACGGGCTCGCATAGGAAACCCCAGTCGCCCAGGAATTGTGGAAGTGATCATGGACTGGCCAGAAGGCAAAAATTTTGGAATGTCGCCAGAGGAGGAGGTGACACGGGCTGAAGAGGCCCCGCTGTATAATAAACTGCCAGAAAATGAGAGGCAATATGCTCTGTTCACTGATGGGTCCTGTCGCATTGTGGGAAAACATCGGAGGTGGAAGGCTGCTGTATGGAGTCCTACACGACTAGTCGCAGAAACTGCTGAAGGAGAAGGTGAATCGAGTCAGTTTGCAGAGGTGAAAGCCATCCAGCTAGCGTTAGACATTGCTGAAAGAGAGAAATGGCCAGTGCTCTATCTCTATACCGACTCATGGATGGTGGCAAATGCCCTATGGGGGTGGCTACAGCAATGGAAGAAGAGCAATTGGCAGCACAGAGGTAAACTCATCTGGGCTGCCGCACTGTGGCAAGATATTGCTGTTCAGATAGAGAAGCTAGTGGTAAAAGTACACCACGTAGATGCTCATGTACCCAAGAGTCGGGCCACTGAAGAACATCAAAACAACCAGCAGGCAGATCAGGCCGCCAAGACTGAAGTGTCTCAGGTGGACCTGGACTGGCAACGTAGGGGTGAGCTATTTATGGCTCAGTGGGCCCATGATACCTCGGGCCATCAGGAAGAGATGCAACATATAGATGGGCTCGCGATCGAGGGGTGGACTTAACCATGGACACTATCGCACAGGTTATCCATGAATGTGAAACATGTGCTGCAATTAAGCAAGCCAAGCGACTGAAACCCCTGTCGTATGGAGGGCGATGGCTGAAATATAAACAGTGGAAGGCCTGGCAGATTGACTATATCACACTCCCACGAACCCGCCAAGGCAAGTGCCATGTGCTTACAATGGTGGAAGCAACCACTGGATGGCTGGAAACATATCCTGTGTCCCACGCCACTGCTCAGAACACTATCCTGGGCCTTGAAGAGAAAGTCTTATGGCAACACGGTACCCCAGAAAGAATCGAGTCAGACAACGGGACTCACTTCCGAAACAACCTCATAGACACCTGGGCCAAAGAACATGGCATTGAGTGGGTATATCACATCCCTTATCACGCACCAGCCTCCGGAAAAATCGAACGATACAATGGACTGCTGAAAACTACATTGAGAGCAATGGGGGGTGGAACTTTCAAACATTGGGATACACATTTAACAAAAGCCACCTGGTTAGTTAATACTAGAGGATCCACCAATCGGGCGGGCCCCGCCCAACCAAGACTTCCACATACTGTAGAAGGGGATAAAGTTCCTGTAGTGCACATGAGGAGTATGTTAGGAAAGACAGTCTGGGTTAGTCCTCCCTCACGCAGAGACAAACCCATCCAAGGGGTGGTTTTTGCTCAGGGACCTGGGTACACCTGGTGGGTGATGCAGAAGGATGGGGAAGTTCGATGTGTACCTCAGGGAGATTTGATTTTGGGAGAGAATAGCCAGTGAACTAGGCTGTATGATATTTAACTGCTAAATAACCTGCCAATGTATGTCATTGTATGTATAGTGTCTATATGCCATATCAAGGGTATTACTGTAAGAATTACCCAAATGACTGAAGAATGGACTTTGAAACTGAGCCAAGAACAACAGTGATAGAACTTGAACTGGCGCCCAGCAATTTCCTCAAGATCAACATCTTCGACCTGCAGACCAAGGGTGTGGGTTGCATCAAATGTACCAGCCAGAAGTTCCAGAGACAGCATACAACAACCCAACACCTCACACCATCTCTCTTATCCTGAAGAAGTGTTACAACAGATGGAGCCTCAAAGTCATGGACTAAATAAAATTGATGGACACATTGGAGGGATAACCCATTGACTAAGGGAATACTATTTGTATGTGTGTGTGTGTGGGGGGGGGTCCATATACATATATATCTATATATAAGACAAGGAAAGTGGTAGTGGTTGATTGGAAAATGTAAGATCTGGGCATGATGTAAATGGTATAGAATAAGGGGTGGATAATGTCCTGGGTTCAGCTGGGATAGAGTTAATTTTTACAGGAACCTGGGAGGTGGGGGGGCATAGCCGGGGCAGCTGACCTGAACTAGCCAAGGAGCTATTCCATACCATGTGACATCATGCCCAGTATATACATGGGGAGTGGGCCGGGGGGAGGGCTCTCCTGCTCTCGACTTTCGGTGGGGGAAGTGGTGGAGCGTCGGGTCCCGGGTGGTGAGCAGTTGCACTGTGCATCACTCTTTTCTGTATACTCTTTCATTAGTACCGTCATTGTTGTTGTAACTTTTTTTGCGTTGTCCCAGTAAACTGCCCTTATCCCAACCCTCGAGGTTCCAGGTTTTTTTTTTTCTTTTCTCTCCTCCGTCTCCCCCCTATCCCACCGGAGGGGGCGGGAGGAGTGAGCGAGCGGCTGCGTGGTCCTTTGTTACCGGCTGGGCTGAAACCACGACACTTGGCAACAGGAATGTTTGTTGGCTATCTAACTTTACCCAGTTAAATAAGTTCAAGAGCTCTCTAATGATCTGACCATAAATTAACCACTTTGCTCTCCAGCATTTGGAGCACCTCCAGTACTGATGCCACACTTGGAATTCTTACTCCATCAGTTTGTTGCAGATACTGGTCCAGTAACTTGTCTGACAGATTATGTCAGTGTCTTTATATTTATGGAAGATGTAAAACTTTATTGAGTTTCTGCCTGCAAAATAGGGTATATAGTAATTTTACATTAGGTTTTTGTCCTCACTGGTCTCATTTTGCAAGTTCACCTTTACACATACATCTGTCTAATAACTCACTCTCTCAAGACGATAATCTTGGTGAAGAGGAGTCATTTATTAAAAAGCCTTTGAATTGAACTGATTGTGTGATCACCACACTCTGGTCATCAAATGAAGGTTGTCTTAAACTGAAATAGTACTAAACAGTTTTACTGTATATGCAGATGACACCTCTGTTCAGAATGTCCAGTCATTTGCCTCTAGTTCCATTTATCTCATACTCACTACTCATAAGGAAAATCAAAACCTATAAAGACTTTGTCTGAAACTTGGAAAGAGTTCTGCTTATGCTTGAGATTTCTAAGCAGTTCATTCAACTGAAATTCTTCTGGCTGTTTGAAAACTTCCAAACTTTTTATAGATAAGAAAATCAGGAAGTATTAAACATAAATGGCTGGATTTTATGATCCGAACAAAGCTTGACTAATTTCAATATGTCAGTAGCAAAACTTAATCTAGCCATTATAAAATATCTTCAAAATTTGAGCCATGTCTGATCTTTTCTAAGTTAATTTTCTCTATTGCCTAAAATATATATATATATATATATATATAAATAAATTCTGCTCACATGAGCTTGGAGACGTTTGCTTCTTTCTTTAGCATCATATTTGAAAACATCTTTTTCTCAACCTTATCTGGTTTTATGCTTTAAAAATAACTTTTCCAATATTTAACTTCTATCTATGAAGAGTAAAACATATGCAAAGAAATACAGAATAACTGAGAATGACAGGTTCACATCTGAATATTTATGACTTATCACACATTAAATGCAATGAAATGCTTGAAACATAACTATTGGAAACTATTGCTTTTGTCACGCTGAAAGTTATTTACAAAAAACACTGTGTCTATGCACCTTCTTCAGACAAAACTTCTACATCTATGATATGGCTTGAAACAGTCGGTCATATTTATGACATTTTATAGTGCTTTTTGAAGGTTCTGACCAGTTCTGAAACTTTCATTTAGGCAACTGACCAAGAGAAGCAAAACTTCTGGTAAAGGAAATTGTATGAATGAAAAAATTATTTCAAGACCCAGACCTTCACCTTAGCAGATCAGACAGTACCTTAAAGTATTTTTCTCCTTTCTATGAGTTATTAGAGAAGCAAATGCTGCATCATATATTACAACAGACTTAGTTTGGGATCTTAGGCCCGTTCAGATCAATGGAAAATATACATTTAGATCAGTGAGACAAGAGTTTTATGCAGAGAAAACAAATTACATCAGCAAGTATAAAGGGACGTACATGAAAAAAAAGCGGTTTGTTTGTATACAAAACTCTCACAAACCAAGCTGCATATTAAAAAGAATAGAAATCCAAAGGAAACTGTCTAAGTAGAGAGAGAGAGACCATGCTAAAAGAAATCTGGGAAAGAACAGGGAGAATTCTGCATGAAGGCATCAGTGATTAGTTATACTATCTGGAAAAGTCAACCCATAAGAAAACCAGAAAATCTATATATACTATTGTGGAATAATAAAGAAATTGTGTTGAAAATACTTTAAAAAAACCCTTAAACACCTTCTTTGGATTAGTATTCACTGCAGGATGTTGTGTAGAGATACCAACCTGAGAGCTGCTCCTTAGAACCAATGTTGAAGCAACATTGTTGCAGACTATGGTGCCAAAAGAGATGGTGGTGGAACAAAGTCTTAAATTTAGTTGTAATAAGTAACCAAAAACATATGGCTTACATTGTGATTCTGAGGGAATTTAAGAATGAAATCGAAGAATTTTAATAAAAAATATGAAAGATGTCACTAACATCAGCAATTCCTTTATGGTATGTATGGTAGAAGGGGGAGGGTGGGGGTGGCTGTTTGTTTGCTTTTCCAAGTATTGTATTTTCTGTATATTTTAGCACTGTGAACTTTCCAAATTTATTTCAGTATCAGAAAACTAGTTACAAACAGAACCAGTTGTTATAATTCTTTTAGTTTTCAAAAATCTGTGATAAATTCTTCAGGACAGACCTGAAAAGATTAAGTAGCCAAGTGACGAATGAAAAATCCAGAGAACCTTGGAGAACTAAGACCAGAGAGCTAGCCTATGTTCTGATGCAAAGCAAATTAAGTATTGGAATGAATAGTTCACATGCATTATAATTCAAGCCTGAGTAATGTGGGGTCTCAGCCCTGAAGGGACTTGGATACATGCTTAAAGTTAAATTTGTGCATAGCTGTTATCAAGATGACTTTTCTACTATATGATATATCTAGAAATGATGTAATGGAACAGAAGACCAGTATGTTGACTCCAATATATAAAATTATTCAGTGTAATTGAGATAAGCGTATTGCAAGTAAGTGTGAAGTCCAGAAAATAATTTTGGGGCCTGGGGAGAGTGGGATATGAATTCAATGATCATAAAACAAAGGCAAACATACAAAATACAGTCTGGTAGTTTTGCAAAGAACTGTAGCTAATCAGGAGCAGTGTGGTGGGCAGTTCTATGAAAATATCTGATCAGAACTTAATGACAGAAAATCAAACAAAATTCAGCAGTAGTAAAAGGAAATACGAAAATCATTGTATAGTTTAAAGATATACACAATATTTGAATAGACAAACCTCATTTAAAGAAGGATTTTAAGAGAAACAGAGTAGTTGCAGGACAGGAAATGGGCAGGTGAATAGAAATATTTCCCTACAAGAAAACTGACTTATAAAAGTTATATTTAACTACTTCATTGCACAGGAAACATTTTGAAAGTGAATGCAATTAAACTTTTAAAAAAATTATAACACAAAGCCCTTGGTGGTTTTGCCAATCAATAATCAGAGAAAATCAATTAAATAGAAATGTGGGTTTTTTTGTAAAAAAATAGTATATTTATGCAAGGCAATAGGCTGCAGGAGCCTATGAATTCCTATAGCACCAGGTAACACAAAGGGACGTGACTTTACATTTACATGGGTATCATAATATTCTCTATTACATTTTTATAGCCATAATAAATAAGATAGAGTTTTCATTCTTTAGAGCTTGTGCTATGCATTAAACTAGGACGAAATTTGAGCTATAGACATGTTCTTGCATATGATGGCATGAATTACTTTCTTTCAGGTTCCTGCATCATTCTTGGAGACATTCTGATCTTTGTCAGAAACAAGATATTGAACTAGATTAAGTATTAATTTGATCAAATACAAGTATTCCTTTGTTGGTCTTGAACTGAAAATAACTGAGAGACCAGTTAATGGTGATGACTCTTCATGGTGATTTTTTTGTGTGTGTGGTTTTGGTTTTTTTTTATGTTCTGCATGTACTTGATCTTACTTTTTTACTTCGTAACTTGTTTCCCCCATTTTTACTAAAAAAAAAAAAATAATAAATCAGAGTTTTCTAATCCAAGGACCTCTTATGTTTTATTTTAGCTATTGTTTTACATTTCTGCAGTCCAGGTAGAAGTTTTGCTCCCATATTAGAGAAGACTATTTTCTAATTACACACTCTATAATCTAGCACAAACACATTTATAACCAGAAAAGTGTTCAGTAAACTGAAGTTACTTCCCATTGTAAATGACACTGCTCCATTCCTCTGTTTCCTTATCAAGCATTTCATTCTTTTACATCTACGTGCAAGAGTTACTCAAAGGGATGTAAGATCACCTCTCACAGTATTTTAATGCTGGATTCAAAGTTTGGCTTATGGAATAATTAAAAAATTTTCACTATTAAGTCTTCTTGTGTGCATTTTAATTCAATTGTTTTTCAATCAGTAAAATTAAGGGCTCTTCTGAATGCTACTAATGATGCTCAATTTAATAATTAGGGTAAATACAATAGCAGAATGTGTCTGAAGTCACCTATTGTATACTTGATGCTCTGTCCTTGCTTACAGATACTTTTCTATTACCATATGTATGGAGCTCACATTGGATCATTGATTGTCTACCAGAGGACTACAGCGAAACATGAAAAAGTTCTCCTTAATCTTACTGGAAACCAGGGAAATTTCTGGCAGCGCAAGGCACTGATCCTGGCTGGAGATGGAGATGAAGATTTCCAAGTTGTCTTTGAAGGGATAGCTGGAAAAGGTCCCAAAGATGGCATAGCACTCGATGACCTCACGTTTTCCAGAGAGTGCTTACCATCCCAGGAGTTTTTACCAGCGGAACCCACAGCACTGCCTCCAACAGGTACGTTCCTGCTATGGACAAACAGTCTATGTAGGTCTGGAAAGAATGAAGAGCAGCATTACTTTCATTTCTTTGTCTCTCCTTCTGAAGAGAAATACAGTACATAACTTGTTAAAGGCATATTGAAACTAACATGCTTTTAAGTAGCTATTTGAAATTGTAATACAGTTATTTTATGAAATAATTGTTTGAGTACTGAGTCAACACTTGTGAATCTGCAAGACTTATCGTCCAGCCATGAATATTTAGACAATATCCTGCTTAATTCAGTGGGATTTATTTATCAATAATTGTAAAATGTAGTTGTTGTAAAATAAAGAGCTAAGGGTGGGACAGGACCAATATGGATATATTGCAATAAGGCCAGCAAGCTTTAATGCTTTTTGGTTAGTGGGAATTCCTACTGATACTGTTCAGGCTCCATATCCATCTTCTTCCTGTGTGGTGTTGTGCCAGCATTGGTGCAATTATTTGCACCATCCTCACTTACTGCACAAGGGAAATAAGACTTAGAAAAAATTTACCGAAAATAATAAAGTTCTGATGGGGATGGATCCAAATAACCCCAAGGTAAGAGCTGCTCCTGAAAGCACTGATGTTGTTCATTGCTTGGACACAAATGATGAAGGAGAAACTCCTTCTGACAGCACAGAACAAATCTCTTTCCTCCTTCCACATTTATCACTGGAGCTACTGAAATGTAAACCCCCAAAGTGGAATTTAGGAGATGCATTTTTTTCCTGGGCCTACTACAAATTTCCTGCATGGCTGTGGCAAGTCATTTCATCTCACTTCTCTGTTTTCTGATCAATAAAACAAAGTTAATATTTCCCAATGTCAAGGACTACGGGGAGAATAGATCATTAATTTACGGAGGCTGCTCTGCTTTGTTACTGCTGCTAATGAGTAGCCTTCCCCTTTAGGATATCATTAAGCACTGCTCAGGCACTGGGAAATAACACTGATGTGACTACATCAAACCCAAGAAATTACACTGTATTTTGTGCACAAGATAAGCAGGAAAGGCATCGGCAATATTTTCCAGATATATCTCTGATAAGTTGCCAGTTACAGTAGGTAGCATTGGCTTCCTACTTCTGTCAAAACAGTCAGGGAAATTTATTGCAAATGAGATTGGTATTTTAAAGTTCAGCTTTATATGAATGTTACCCCAAGAGGAACACTAGGTGAGATTTCTGATTCTTTATTTTTTATGTTTTCAGACTCTATCCTCTTAATGGTAGATGCAAGTCCCTGTGGCAATGTTAGAAACTTTAAAAGCTTTGGTTTTGATAGTAAAGGATGTCCCAAAACACTTTTATGATGTATATAATAAAAAAGCTACTATAATCTCAGGAAAAAGCCGCCAGAGACTGATTTCTTGGTGTAGCTCATCTAAGATGTACTTTGCGAACTTTGTAGATTCACAACACTTTGAGATAATGGTCTAAATTCATCTTTATAGTGAACCATCTTTTCTATATCAACAGTTTTCACTTGTCCCGGATAAGACTTTACATTAGCCACTGAGGGTTCCAACTTACAGCTACTATTTAGCAGTGATAACTGTTTGGATCATTGCTTGAAATGTGGGCTTAGAAACCTGAGTATGAAATCTACTTCTGTCTACAGAAATGTTCTGAACAGTGGCAAAATGCATGCTGGAGGCTGTGGAAAGTTCTCTGTGATGTAACTTTATAAACTAGAGCCAGGTAGAATGACTGTGATGATCAGCTGCAAATATCTGGACTCCTAGACTTCTCTGCTTATATGCAGAGGCAAAGGAGAGTTTAACCAAAACTGAAACACTTGTATCCATTGCTCAAATTTTTTAAAGTTTCTGAGGATGAAGAACATCATGTAGCAGAGATTTTTTCCTTTCTTGTCTCCAGCTGGAGAGAATATTTGCTAAGAAAGTTGAAATGTTTTCTCTCTGAGAGAGATTTGTAGCTTTTGACGTCTATTCTCATAACATGACAACGCAGAATTCATACCGATGCATATTTTTCTATCAGGTTAATATGCTTCCTCTACTATATTTGGACATTTGTTTCCTTTTCTCAGGACTTTCAGGGAATGTTTCCTTCATTTTAGGTACTCAAAATAACACAGTGAATAGTAACTGTCATGTTTTCCTCCCCTTCTCTTCTCAGAAATGAAGTTTGATTATTCAGTGTTTTTTCTCACAGTTTGAACAGCTTACTTTGTAGATATTGTGACATACCAATCTACAATTGGTATTCTGCAAACTGAACAAACCGCATTAAAAAAAAATCTGATACAATTCCTTTTTAATATCTCTTTTTTTTTTAAAATCAGAATTCATTGTAATGCATACAGCAAGGAAGATTCTTCTGAGTCTTACGAACAATATCACTGTGCAACACAAGTATGCTACGGTGGTCTGTGCTTGTTATTTCTGCACATAGAGTGTTGTGGCAATGGATATAGTGTAAGGACTAAATAGAATAGAGTTATTAAATGTTCCTATCTGTGACAGAGACTCTCACTGTTCAGAAGAATTGTTCCCTGACTCTATGTAAACTATCTGAAGTTCTAAACATTAAAAAACCATACATTCCAGGGGGGGTGTTTTTCTTCCAGACAAACACGCACTAATACTTAAAGGCTGAAAGCAAGCACTGGACAACTAGAAAAAAATCATTTTGAAAGTTAGCATTGTCAGTTTCTGTAGAGTGACAGCATGCTGTAGACTGTTCCCATGATGCTGCTTAGCAACAACGATGCTGAAGTGGAAAGCCACTGAAAGCCACTTAAAATGCTATGCCTGAGAAACCATAAACATTATTTTAGGCTGGTGCTTATCAATTCTTCACTTTATGAATAGTGATATACGGGGGAATATCAGGTTTTGCTAATGTCCTACAACAGTACTGTGTGTAGGAACATACAAAGACAGTTTTGTTCTAACAGTGCTATTTCTGCCTGTTGCTGTGTCTTTGCAGTGTGGCCAGATTCTCAAGTTAGACTCTGCCCCGTGTAAGGGGCTGCCTGTATCCATATCAGCCCAGGAAAAGTTGTAATTCCAGCCTTGTTTCTCTATTGGGTTTGCGTGGCAAGTTTTTTGGGGGGGGGGGGGGGGTGGCGCGCTATAGGGGTGGCTTCTGTAAGAAGCTGCAAGAAGATTCCCTGTGTTAGACAGAGACAGTGTCAGCCACCTCCAAGACAGACCCATCGCTGGCCAAGGCCGAGCCCATCAGAGATGGTGGTAGTGCCTCCTCTGGGATAACGTATTTAAGAAGGGGAAAAAAACCCTGCACAATAGAGACTGCAGCCAGAGAGAGGAGTGAGAACATGTAAGAGAACCAACCCTGCAGACCCCAAGGTCAGTGAAGGAGGGGGAGGAGATGCTCCAGGCGCCGGAGCAGAGATTCCCCTGCAGCCCGTGGTGGGGAAGACCATGGTGAGGCAGGCTGTCCCCCTGCAGCCCATGGAGGTCCACGGTACAGCAGATGTCCACCTGCAGCCCAGGGAGGACCCCATGCCAGAGCAGGTGGGTGCCTGAAGGAGGCTGTGACCCTGTGGGAAGCCTGTGCTGGAGCAGGATCCTGGCAGGACCTGCAGCCCCATGGAGAGAGGAGCCCATGGTGGAGCAGGTTTTCTGGCAGGACTTGTGACCCCGCAGGGGACCCACGCTGGAGAAGTCTGTTCCTGAAGGACTGCACCCCGTGGAAGGGACCCATGCTGGAGCAGTTCATGGAGAACTGCAGCCCATGGGAAGGACTCACATTGGAGAAGTTTGTGGAGGACTGTCTCCTGTGGGAGGGACCCCACGCTGGAGCAGGGGAAGAGTGTGATGAGTCCTGCCCCTGAGGAGGAAGGAGCGGCAGAAATAACGTGTGATGAACTGACCGTAAACCCCATTCCCCGTCCACCTGTGCTGCTTGAGGGGAGGAGGTAGAGAATTTGGGAGTGAAGCTGTGCCCAGGAAGAAGTGAGGGGTGGGGGGAAGGTGTTTTAAGATTTGATTTTATTTCTTATTACCCTGCTCTGGTTTGATTGGTAGTAAATTAAACTAATTTCCCCAAGTCAGGTCTGTTTTGCCCCTGAGAGTAACTGGTGAGTGTTCTCTCCCTGTCCTTATCTCGACCCATAAGCCTTTCATTATATTTTCTCTCCCTTGTCCAGCTGAGGAGGGGGAGTGATAGAGCAGCTTTGGTGGGCACCTGGCATCCAGCCAGGGTCAACCCACCACAGTTTCCTCTAAAATAACTTAGACCTTCCTATGGACTTGGCAAGCTGGCACAATTGCGTAGGTCAGGTGGCATATTTTCCCCATACTTAACCACTCTATCTCTCCATTGCATTTCAAAAATGCAGTGACAGCTATTTTCTATGTGCTTTTCCCGATAGAAAGGAGTTTATAGTTTTCAAAGTCATGGCCTTTCCAGGAGGCATTCACATGGTCGTCTTCTTCATGCAGCAACCATAATTTCAAAGGGAGTTATACAATCCTCACAAGAATGTTCATAGATTAAGATACTGACTATGCCCACAAATGTGAGACCATTGGCATGAGTCATATTTTATAGTTATATTTTTTACAAAAGAGATATCATGGATTTGACAACAACTCCCATGATCAAATTTGCTTGTGGTCTCTCTCCTTTCCTTTCCTTCCCTTCTGAAGTGTTGTTACTGGCTATAAAAATGGCAGATCCCTCCATCAGAGTCTCTGTACTACTTATCTGGGAATTCAACAGCTGCCAAGGGCTGCCTCATCAGATTAGCAGGCTACAATGGAGAAAAGTTATTCCCAAAGACAAGAGAACTGGTGGCTGTTGATTTCAGTTTTGCAGAGAAGACAGTTGTTATTTCCAACAAATTAAAAGAGATTCACTGAAGTGTTACATGTTTCTTTAAGAATATAGGAATATTCACAGATCACATCAAGGTCCATTTCACTTGATATCCTGTCTCCAATGCTGTCAATGAGATGCTGAGCAAGAACCAAAAAAGGACAGGCATATATGTTGCTTCCTTCTAATATTTCCTTTTTAGGAGACCTTATGAACCAAATGTGGTTTTGCATATGTAGTAAACCTTAATGTATTTGCCTTCTCTATGGAGTCCAGTTTCCCTGGGAACACATTCAAAAGTTTAGCCTCCTCCTCTTTTTTGGCAACAAGTTGTGCAGGTCTGCTACTTGCTGAGAAAGTGACTCTGTTTCCACCCTGTCTCCTATTTGATAATATCTTTTACTGAAAATGGTGGTGAACAACAGACAAACCCACCTACTCCATATTGGTCTCTATGCAGTCGTCCTTAAGCAACATTACACACCGAAGGAGTTCCAACCTATTTCTTACATGGAAACTATTCCATATGTTTTCCTTTCTGACTTTTTAAAAAATCTACTATAATCTTTTGAGATTATCAAAATCAGGTCTACGTAGAGTGTTTAGGAAATAAGTGAACAGTGGAATGATACTGTAGCAAAATGTTTATTTTTCTCTTTGCTGTCTTCCCTGATAAATCCGGAAGCCTTATTTGCTTTGTCCTCTTTGAACATTGGGCTGATGTGTTCCTGGAGCTATCTTCAGTACTCTGCTGTGTCACTCTTTAGTAATGGCAGTGACTGGAACTCATCATCCATTTGTGAAGAGGATTGTGGTGTTCTGTGTAACTCAATTAACATTGCATTTCATTGCCAGTCAATCAGGATGCAATTCGTTTGCTCAACTGTGTCTGTTTAGCTCCATTGTAGTTGTATAAGATACCTGACACACCTGCTTGGGGCTGGCAGCTGTGTTACAGGGATTATAGGACAGTCCAATGCCCTGTAAAGGTGGCTAATGTCAGGAAGGCTGCCCAGTGTGTAAAAAGTGCTGGGTACTGTCACTTTAAGTAACTTCATTTTTACAAAATATTTTTCTTCTTATTCATAGTTATTCCTATCTCATATCACCAGCAGAGTTTCTTAACTCATTACTCATGCTTTTCCCTGGTCTTTTATGAGTAAGCATTAAAGAATACAGCCTTGCTATGTTTTTTTGGTACATTGGTTGTTTATTTCGTTGTTTTGGTCATTTTTTTGTTTGTTTTGTTGTTGTTTTTTTTTTCTCCAGACTGTTTTTTGAATCATTTTAGCACAAATATCTAATTCACAAAAAAAAAAAAAAAAAAAAAAAAAAAAAAAATTGTAGAATTCAGCAACATAGCTAAAATTAAAATAAATAAAGGCAAAGGAAGAGAATAGTCAGGAAATCAGATTTGCCAAAATGTTTTCATTTGAAATATTACCTAAAACTTTAGAGTGTATTTTAAAGACCAAAGGATATTGCTTATATCACTCTTTTGCAGATATAATTAGATTTATAAAAATTTACGGACACATAAATAGAAATAGCTTTGGCAGTTATTCTAACTAATATATAATTACAAGAACAATCACATTTTATGCTTCAGTGCATAATGTGATCTCATACTGAAAAGAGGAAAAAATGTCTCCTTATGCACAACTAATCAAATAACAAAGCATTTACATCTTCCTTTGAAGCAACCAGCATTGACCATTGTCTGAGAGAACAGGGTGTGAAACAAATAAAGTAGACTGTCTAAAGCACTTTAAAAACAGTTCTGGGAAAAACAAACAAAAACCCACAACCCCCAAAAAACCAAACCTATAAAGAGAACTCATAATTTCTGATATGCCCCTGAACTTTTGGAAGATAGAATATACCTATATAGTTGCCTTAATTGCATACAGCAGGTTTTGAAACTTTCTATCTTAATTAGTACCTGAACAGAAGCAGACTCTCAGATGTATCAGGACTGAAATTCTATGCAAGTGGTAATTTTCATTTTCACCTATATAACACTATGAAAAGAAAAGTTCATCTTTATAGTCTAGACTTTTAAAAATAATAAATTGACATGTTTAATTTTTTCTCTCTTCTTCCTGGCACAAGATACAGTTATTCCATACTTTTCAGAAAAATGGTGGAAATATTGTAGAATAAGTAGATTGGTTTAGTAGTTGGACATAAAGCTAATAGTAGTCATGCATATGGGTGACTTGAATTCAACTTCTACATATATTGTCTAGCTCTTGTGAAGAAAATTATCCTTTTATTGACAGTGAAGGAGAAAAAATATATAGCCTGGATTTTCACATTGTACTTTCTGATTCTATGAAGCTTTCTCCAGCTAAATTCCAAGTCAGTGTAATTATAATCACTGTACTTTATAAATTTAATTGGAAATATCTGCCCTTGGTCCACCTATTTCATTCCACAGTTTCTTCTTTTTGTTTGTTGGTAGCTAGGACTCTGATTTATCTCCTTTGTTTTTAAGCTCTAGCCTTACCAGATTGTATGATGGTTTGAAAACAATGTGTTCATTTGCTAAACTAAAAAAGAATATCCATTTATTTATTCTAGCCTAATTTACAAAATAATTACAAAAATCTCAAATGAGTTTTAATTTTAAAGATACATTGGAGTTAAAAATAATGGTTTTCCAACATTCTGTGGGGATTTAGGTTACATTTCTGTCCATAATCAATTGCAATATTTGTACATATGATAAAATACAGAAAATTTGCAGAAGTTTCTCATACTTTATTATAACTTTATCTCAAAGAAACAAAATGTTTCCCCTAGGTATTCCCAGACCTAATACCTTGAGTGTGAAAAAAAGCTCAAAGACTGTTTGGATCAGCAGTCAGAGCAGAGCTTGGATTGGGTCCGTAAGTAGTTACAACTCTAGAAACTGGACAATGGAATGTGATTAATGTCATCTAAGGTCCTAGGAGGTAGGGCACTGTCAGCAGTTGTTTTCCTGTTTCGCAAAACAGTTTAACATCTCCCAAACTTTCCTTATCTCTTGGGTCTCCACAGACTGCTTTCTGAGAAACGTGTTCCAGAGCAGACATCCAAATAAGTATCAGGTCAGGAGAAATGAATTTCCAGTGCTGGCAGTTTGAAGTGAGTCTCTGAGCAGCAGGTGAGGGCAGGCATTTATATCTACATTCATAGTATGAACTGGTGATTCCTTTTGGCAATGACTAACTGGGATGTGGGAACAGCTTTTCTAACCAAAGGCAAATTGTTCTCAAAAGTGCAAAAGGATTTCCTGATACTATATTTATAAAGGAGAACCCTGTTAAAGAGCCCAGCTCGTTTATTTTCTCCCTGCTGGGAGAGCTAAGAAGACTTTTACCAAATCTAAGCTTTCCCATGACTATCAGTGATACTGCCATTATCAGCTCAGACCTTTTCTTATGTGTTACATAATCCATATGCAGTGCCCACCTCTGCCTGGGTGAACTGAGAACGTGAAAGCTCTAGCCCTGCTTTGCATTCCAAGAACTAGCTAACAAATTACTCTTACTTGAGTGTAATTATTACTTTTTTCTCACACATTTAAAAGTAGAGAAATAATGCTGCAGTACAGGGCATTTTTAGAAATATTGAGTGTTTTTACTATTAAGTCTTGCAACCGCAAAAGTGATCTGAAAAAACACTGTATTTCACAGTATCTAGACCTATTTTACCTTTAGTGCAGTACACCTTTGCTGGGCATTTGAGTTGTCTAGACATTCTGGAACAAAATTTCCATGTGTGGTTAAGACTGCAGGCATGTGTGTGCTTCTTTCCTCTCCCTCTCTAACTGTAGGAAACAAGCTGAACTAGAAATGTTTTTTCAGCACATAATTATCAATAGTCACTTTGGACTGTATTTTACTTTCCTAGTTACAGTGTTTACATTTTCAATATGGTATACATTATACATTATTTTGCATAAAATAGTTGTAAATTTTATTTGAAAGCTCAGTTTATATTTTGTGTTTTATATCAAGGAAGATTTGAGGCAATTCACTGCACAACTTCATTTTCATTCTGTGATTTATTTTGTTCTCAAATTTTCAACAGAATATACTTCCCAAGTAGAATGTTATTGTAGATTTCACAAGATACCTAACTAAGTATCACAAGATGTGCCTGCATTGCTGTTTAGTGGTAGGATAAACAAAGATGATAAACAAATAAGAGGTAAAAAAGACTGCTAACTGTCAAAATGTATAAAGCATTCCTGAGTGTGGAAGGACCACACTCGGTTTATGCTCAAAAGTCAGATCACCTCACGTGCCTTACACAAGAAGTGATTGAAGAAATGGAAATTTTAAAAAGTGTGGTTTTGATCTCAGGAAACTTCCAATGATCCAGAATACCAGCAAAGGTTGTGTCACCAGTAATCACAGAAGCTGTCCTCAAGAAAAGACGATGGGAGTTTATTGACTGAGGCTGCATGGCCTTCACCAAGTATAGGTGAAAAAGACTAGCAGATTTTGCTCTTCAGCTGGACTGGAGAGGGAATATGTCAGTGAACTGGACAGAGCAAAGATTCTTTTCTCCACCTTTCTATTTTAGTAAACTCTTCTTTGTTTGAGGAAAGCCCTTAATATTTCTGTGCTGTATTTAGGTATCTGAGTGAAAAATAAAGTTGGGGGGAAGGGGAGAGATAAATAAAACCATCTTAATGTGCATAATGAATCTTTAGGTAAAGTAAATACAAATTTTATCAGATTTATCCAAGACTTGAAATATTTAGAGTGGGATTCAGCTCCAAGTTAAGACTCAAATCAGATGTCATGTACATCTAGGTGTACTCAAGATGTGTCAGACAACTAAACTCCAATTACAGTAGATGTACTATATTGCTTTTTTGCTGCCCAGCCACTTGACACAACTGAATTGCACACATAAAGGCATCTATTGTTGTTTGTGATGGAGCAGGGTGTGTAGGAAACCCCCACAGTGCTGACAGGGGTATAAGAGGATGTATGGAAAGTACATGCCCTTCAGGGATTGTAGCTGGTGACAAGGAATGATGTCTTACACATTTTGAAATGCTATGTGTGTGGGCAACCAAATAAAACTCCAGGTTTCCATTTTAGCACGACATGATCACTCTTTGAAGTCCAACGATTGTTACCAACCAGATCGCCATCAGTTTTAAAGGCAACTTAGACATTTAGCTTGCCTTCATGTAAGCATAAAGGTGTATGTCTCTTTGTGAGATGAATGCCATCTAAGTTTTTATTTTAGAACTCTTTTTGACATAGTTTTATTTTCATCGTCTCATACAGGTCCCTTTCTTTTCCTAGGCTGGTTTAGATTTGCTTTATCAGAAATGTTTTCTGAGTTGCCTTGCTGCTAGGTTAAGGAGAAATGACTGCCAAGTGATGAGCCGTTAGGTTGACAGTGTCATGGTGCTGGAAGATATGGAGTGTTTCCCACAACGCTGGTGCAGTATCTCATCTATGGGTTGTGACACACACTTGTTTGTTGTTGTGGGATGGCAGTGCATTATGTCCTCTCCTTATGCCATCTGCTTCTGGTCATGTTCAGTGGCTGCAGCCTGCCACTCTGGGTGGCTCTATTAGCATTTCCCTTTCACATGCGCCCCACAGAGATGAGATTTTGTCTTCATTAGATTCTTCTGTTCTATTCTAAATCTTCTCCCTTTGAAGTCCTCTTGCTTCTTTCATCTGCTTTCACAAGGTGTCACCTCAGGCCTTCAGCCTCTCCTTTTGTTGTCTCTACTTCAGACCAGGTCATCGCCATTTTGCATGTGAAACTGCAGTAAAACTATTGCACACCCGGACACTGCAGGTATTTGAGACTGAGGCATTAAGGAGACACTAATTTAGATTCAAGACATTAGACTTACGCTGAATGGTCTCTGACAGGTAATATTATGGAAACTAATGCCTTCAGTATCACTGTGCAAAGGTTTCACAGCAGAGGTTGAAGATGATGGCTTATACCAGGTCAGCTTCAGAGGAAAATTTAAAAGGTCAGAATACTGCCTTTGAAATACTAGAAATTAAGAGATTAGAAATAATTCATAGCTGTTATGGGAGAAGGCCTCCAAATATGCTTTCTTGTTTAGTCTATGTTTACTTTGAAGATCTTTTATTTTTTTTTTAAGGACTTTAGTGTAATTGAACTAATGATAGACTTTAATATTCCGTGTGTTTTATCCAGCACTGCCATTTTTTACAGACACCTAGTACAAGATTTTTATCTTGATAAAAGTCTTTATGAATTGAGTGTATAAAGCTTTATATATGACATCTTTACTTTGATGCTATTACAGCTCAGCTTGAGGATATGTAAACATCATTTACATATTTTGTCAAAGACTAGAGTGTGCCTTGTTTGACAGAAAGGTTTCTGAACTAATATTTGTATTAAATATCATTCCATAAGGCTGAATTAAGTTACAAGGTCTGCTGCTAGCACAACAATAGCCAAATGTTGGTCTTCTAACAGATGCCTTTGCATTTGTGTAGGTTATGATATTTTCCAGTTTTCTGTTTATCGTCTATGTTTTACAGAGCTATTTGCAATTTTATGGAGTTGTAAGAAAAACTTTTCCAAACACATGAAGCATTTTCCATAATTCTGCTGCTCAAATTCTACTGTTTTTTTGATTCCAGATCTTTTCACTAGTTGAATGTATTCTTAAATTTGTAGAACAATATAGTTTATGAGCACATATTTTGTTGAACATTATCTGAAGCACTTTGTGTAACTAGATAGAGAATGCACAAGCATTTTAAGATGTGATATCAAAAATTCTTTTATTAGCATGATGAAAACTGACTTGAGAAATTATTTTCTACAAAAATCAACCTATTGTATGTGATGAATTTGGGGATGATGTGGTAAGACAAAGTGTTACATCAGAAGAAAATTGATACCAATTTCAGTGAATGAGACCCAGAATGTCAATGTAATTTTTTTTTTGTAAGAGTAATCCTAGTTTTCTGAAGAATTATAGTAACAGACTTTTATTCTAAATATGTAGTAGCTAACCAGATAGAGAACTGAGTGAAACTGGAAGCTGAAACACAAGTTTTATACTATGATAAATGATCATAGAATAAGGACCAACAAAAATGTATGAAAGATTAGTTTCTGCATCTCAGTATTAATTAATCCAGGTTGTTCAGCTAAAATATTTTGAGACTCACAATCATTTACTATGCATAGGTTATATAATTAACTAGTAAATTAAAACAGTTTAATTGCAAGAATTAGTTGTTCTTTTCATATGTACTGAAGATCACAATGGACATAACAAGATATGTTATCCTAGAGGGAAGGACAGCAGAGAGAAAGGGTTGGAAAAAAAAAAAATCTTTAAAGTGTTATAGTCTTCCATTTTAGATGAAGGAAGGTCTTGCAAAGCAAATGTTTAGCTAGAACGACTCTTTGTGTCTAAATTTGACTTAATAGTTTCTCATTTAGCAAATTTCTATTTGAACTTTTTAAAAACAAAAATGTGACATTCATCAACAGGAATTAACTGTGGCCATTTAATAGCCAATTATGAATAAAAATTAACAGCCTGTCCACCAGACCAGGAGTTATATCTACTTTGTCCCTCCCAAGAGAACACATACTTGTGTTTCTCCCCTGCATATCTATATACACAACCACTTGCACAGTCCTAGAGCAAACACTGACTTCTAATTGTCAAACTGTTTGAGACTGCAAACTTGGGAAACATGGCTGAAATATCTCTCCTTATGATATTTTGACATTTTTTGTGCTTCTGCAAGAAAACCAGCACACACCCAAAGGCTCTGTGCAAGCAGAACATCTGTTCTAAAGAAAGTATTTCCCTACTGAGAAAAAGCATAACAGCTATGCTGGTCACCTTTCAAGTGACAATATCAATAGCAAGTTATAATTATTCTATGATGATAAACTTAGGCATGATTTTGGTCATAAGCTTTTAAGCCTACTTATCATTTATTCACAATTCTTAACACAAATGTTTTAGTGGTATATATAAAACCTAATTAGGATGATAGATAACAAGTTACTTTGTCTAGTGATCAGGCATAAACAGTAGCTGACACAGCAAATAAAGACTCACTATTCAAGAGAGAAACTTTATTGTTATTCTTAACTTTTTTGCAATAGGATAACAAATCCTCAATAAATACTATCTTAAACAAAAATCTTGCCTCTCTCTTCATACAAAGAGGAAAAGATCCTTTCTGTAGCAGAGCTATTGCTGTTCTGTTGTGCCAGGCAGGGACAGTGATGGATACATACATATCCTACAGCTTACTCCCTTCAGAATAAATTTCTGTGAAGCATGCTTATGTGATTCTGTATACTGACTTTTACAAGATGTGCAGATGCATCCAAATGTAAATGCCCAAGAGGATGACTTCCAAGTAGATGCTATACATTGGTCTAAAAGCTATTCCAGTCATGAAGCTAAAGTAGTAAGGCTGCTATAACCCAGCCTTACTACAATTCTTTCCTTCTGTCCCTGAAGGACCTGGGATTGAGACTCTGAGTTTTGAGAGAAGGTTTGCCTCTTAGTGGAGATAAAGAGTTCTAAGAGCTGAAATTGCTAATTTGAGAGCCTGGTTAGCCAGGCCAGTATTCAGTATTCTAGTGCATACAAAACATGATCTACTCATTTATGAACTTTGAAAGACTTGGAGACGTATTTTAGATTTTTAAAAAATCTTGAATTTGGGTGCCCAGCTTCAAATTAGTGAGACCTAGTTTGTCACAAAACAGAAATGCCACGGGAGAAGTCTTTCTCATGATTTTGTCACAGCCATAGATAGAAAATTATTCTTCTGTATTTTGAAGTTGTCTAGTATTGTGTGGCTAGGCTTCAAAAGAAGGTTGGCATAAGGAAATATTCAGCTTCTGTTGGACTTTCAGATGAAGGTTTAGGCCAGGTAAATATGATGGGTTTGAGTAGTACTGGGGTTTGGGTTTCAGATCTGTTTGTACTTTCTTCTGTTTCCCTTACCTTCCGTTGCAAGTGGAGGAAAGCTGAATGGCAGAGCTTGCATACAACTCAGTGTATCTGAACTGGTCATGAATAAATTTAGGCTAGGTACTAACAGGATCCCTTATCTGAAAACCGAAAAATAGCCTTTGGGTAGCAGTAATGGAGAAAGTTACTGATTATATTGAAGGCAGAGGAATTGCTTGAGATTGTTGCCTTTCATAAAAGTGAACTAGACCTAGTGATTTGAGCAATTTTCTTTAAAACCCAGGTTCCTATGAAGTGGGATAAAACAGTTTCATCAGGGCTCTCTTTCCAACCATAAACTTTTCTGCTGTTTCCTTGTTCAGTCACTTGCTAAGCTTATGTGCTGCTATTTGCTTACCTCAAGAGTGCTACCAAATGTGAACATACTGAATCAAGGTAAAGTTAATAAAGCTATTATTGCTTTGGGGAATAAATGGTTGTGCTGTATTGGACTAATGTTAAATGAGGATAATCAATAAAAAGTGATTTTGTCTTAATCGTTCATGCTGACTGGAAAAAAATAAGGAACAGGACTACTTAATCATGTTAGGAGACGTTAACAGTATAAGTGACATTAGAGCATACAGGTTCCAAATGCAATTGTTGTTACTTGCAGAATCTCACCTCAAACCACCTATGCTGACTTTATAGGTATATTTCTTCTCTTTTTCTTTCATTGTCTGAGAACAAACATGACTGTAATACAGAGGAAAGGGAAAAGCTGACCATATTAGAAGCTATGTTTCTATGAGATACTGAGTGATTAAGGAGTTTGTTGGTATCTTTCCCTTCCATCAAGCATAATCCATTTTTCATTTTCCTATTGACCTCTCCAGCGGAGGCTTAAAGGTGTGTGGAAGCTTTTTCAAGACAGCAATAAAATCTTTTAATCATCGTGTCCTCTTCAGCTCACTATAGCATTCTGTCTAATATAGATAGAAAGTTTTGTAATACCATATGGTAAATACAGTAATCCTGAAACTTATTCCTTCTGAGCAATGAGAGATGAAGGATTCATAGGGGTCATGAGATTCAATTTTATCAGTTTTGAACTTTTTTAGTTTCTTTTGCACCTGACTCTTACTCAAGTATTGCTAAAGAGTTTAAACATAGCTGTGTTTAAATGCTGTAATTGTTGATAGAAATTCTGTGCAAATTATGTTTCTTGCAGCTCTTTTGTGCTTTCATCCCATCTGTACATAACTGAGAATATTCCAGAGCAGTTTCCTTTGTAATTTACATTTGAGTTATTGAATATTAATACTGATTTAAGGGAATAGATTGACATTCATAAATAGTAGAGATTCCCAACTGATAATAGATATACATAATTTGTTACCTTCCCCTTTGAATAGTGAACAGTCTTATGCCAATTTAAAGCCATTCCTGGACCACCTCATAGTGTCTAACTTAAAGAAAATGCCAATTCCTGGAAGAGATATCTGAGGTTCTGTGGACATGTAATACAATCACTCAGTGACTATTTTGTAGTTTTACTGCTTAAGCCATGTCTTCTTTCATGCCTTTATTTGCCAGAGAAGGAGTTTCTAACAGTATTTTGGTTTATACTTCCAGCTGTGGAATCAGCGTTTCTCAAGTTCTGGGCCCTCATGTCCACTGCCTTCTCTCACCCAGGTTAGATCTGTCCTGGAGAGTGTCCTGCCTTCTGGTCTCAGAGTCAGGGCTGTGACTGTAAATGAGAGCTGCTTGGTCAGGCTTTGAGTGGGATTTGAGGGAAGCATTTTCCAGCTGTCAGATTTACTGAGCACAGCCTGGCAGCTCCGGCAAGTTGTACAAAGAGGATTTATCACTGCACTGCAGCTCTGCCTTCCACTATATGCTTTGGGCAACAACTTGGAGTGTGGTGGAGAATGTGAAAGGAACACATATTCCAGTGCAGGCAGTGAAGATCTCTCCTCCTTCAGCCTGAGTTATAACATCATCAGATGCTTTTAGTTCACTGTCTACCCAGGACTCCTTTGGTCTCCTTATAGAAATTCCCTTCTGATGTACCTCAGCTATCCAGAATTTGTGCACTCCACTTCTCATGTTCAAACTGTTCTGATTTATGGGCTTCTGCTTCACTTCAAGCCATCTTTTAGATTCAATCTGCAGATTTTTCTCCCATCAGAAACACAGGCAGTGAAACCACTGACCAGAGTCTGCACTAGGCACCAGGAAATGCAAATGCCATACCTTCTTCCACGCTTCAAACCACCAGGTAAAAATTGGACCATTAAACTGGAGGTCACAACTAAACCACTTTGAGCTCTAAGGCGGAGATGTCATCAGTTATACATCAGTTCAGGTTTTGGTAAAAGCACTATAACATTTAGCTGCTCAGGCAAGGTGTCAGTGTACAGTTATACAATGCTTCTTATGTGAGCTGTTGAATTGTACTTCTAAAGGGCATGCTACAACTCGGAGTCAAGTCTGGAGATCTTCAGAAGGCAGCTTGACTGGCTTCCTTCCAGATCTGCTGCACTAAGATATTCTCACATGGCAATGGGGTTGTATGGCGGCTTTCTGGTGGTGGAGAAAGCTGAAGATGCAAGACTGAGTTTAAACCTTTTGACCTAAAAATGCATACTACTACTAAAAGTCACAAATGAAAGAAAAAAGAAAAAAATATTTTTAAAATGTTTGACATATTTTTAGGATTGTGGATTTTATACCTAAGGAACATTTCTTCTTTCTGTGTCTTTGCTAAGGAGTTCAGGCAGTGAATACTTAGGTTTAATTTGTTTGAACTGGAACATGGCAAACAAAACTTTTGTTTTATTTCATTTTATTTTATTTACTGAGAGTAAACTCAGATGAGTGAGTTAAGCTTTCAGGTTAGTTAGTATTTAATCCTCTTCAATGTAGTAGATGCATATGATGAGTACCATCTCCGAAAAAGCTTTGTTTAAAAGCTAGAAGTGGATTCCTTTTTGTCTTAGTATTTCTTTGTCTACCCTCAAGAAGATAGGTTCTAAATTTCAGCTTGCCTTTGGAAGGGGAAGATTACATATAAGAATGGATATATCCCTGTTCCCATTATCCGTATGTCCTGTTACAGCAGTTTTCCTTCCGTTTCTTTATGTTGGAGACTTAAACCATCTGATTAGCACTGGAATAATCATTATAACGTGTATTGTATCTTCTTGTGGGTTTCTGGCAAGGAACAAAACAGTCTTAATGCTATGGCAATAGAAGGAGTATCTGTCAATTAATCCAGGCCTAGGTCTCTTCTTATTCACCATGGGGATTTCCCATCTGAAGAGATTAACTGAAAACTTCCTTTTAAGCTGACCTGCTAGCATGTTTTATAGACTAAATAGGTGTAGAATTACTCAAGCAACATGGGAAAGTATGCACCATTTCTTTTACTGCCAGTATTAGTATACCAGTATTGTAATAGTGGAGGAGTTAAAAAAGGCCTAGCGAGACCTTCTCTAGTCAAAACCTGCTTTTTTTATTTCTTTTGATTGAATGCATATTTGCATGCACTTAAGCACTTGAGACTGAAGCTTTTATTCTTTATAATATTGTTTTTAGTGTTCACCTTCCCTGGCTATAGTATATCCAGTAAACTCAGTATGAAGAGACACTGAGTGCCCATCTTGCCTTCAGCTCCCCTTATCCTTCAGAATTTCTTTTAACCTTAAATACAGCAAAGCACAATGTTAGGGCCCACTGAATGTGTCACAGATTGGGTATGTCTTAAAGTGTATTGAGTGACTGATAAATAACCATCCTTTCCTAATGAGAAATACTAAAGTACCAGCAAACGGACCAAAGATGCTTTACTGCTCTGTTATGGATAGAGACAATAACATTGAACAGTTATAAGCTACCTTGCTCTTTGTGTTTTTTATTCTTAATGGTTCTAAGGATGAATATTACTGGATCTGATTACTGGAAAGTAATTCTCTTGTGTTCATATGTGGAAATGGACAAGATAAGAAATCAATTGAGGAAGCTTTGGTTGTTGGAGAAGCCTTCATCAGCTTTTTACCATGGGAGAAACTTAGGTTAACAGTTTCTTCTCAAAGTCCCTTTTACAAATGAACTCAAGCTGTTGTGTTTTAAACTTTTGATTGCTCAGAATGCAAATCAATATGTCAAGGTACTTCAGAGGCTTGCAAAACCAAAAATTCAAATATTTGCACTCAATCCTAGAAAAACCAGACTATTTACAAAGAAAGAGCTGATAATGTGTAGTAGATTTTTAGTCGTCTTTGTTCACAGCACTTCAACTTCTGAAAGTCTTTAAAATTTCTTGTAATTTCCAAAGCTTTGCTTTTGAAATGAGATGCATTTTTCACATTCTTGTGCTGACAAGCCATTATTACTATGCATCATCAACTGTGATGAAAGCACTTCACTCTGTGTCCTTGGGTTATACTAGTGAGATATTAGAGGAAAGATGTTCTAGTTAAAATTTTTTTTTTTTTTTTTTTTTTGAGGACACATACAATTCAGTTATACAGCAATGTCAACTCAGAGCAAGAATGATAATGGAGTAACTGTTGCAGGGAAAAACTCAGAGATCTAAATTATCTAGAAAGCCCCTATATCTGGGATGTCAAAGTCTTAGCCTGCTGATTAATTACTCTGGCCTCTATACCAGATTATATTTCTACAGGAACTTGAGCTTTGATATAGGAACAGGTATACTTCTAGCTATGTGAATGTGAATAAAATCTTTTGAAAATATTTTGAAGCAGTTCTAGCTTTTCAAGCCTACTGATGTGTTATTCTGATACGTCTGAGAATTGGAAACCATCCCATTCATTTAATTAGATTTAGGTTTGGAAAACATAGATGATGATACCAATAAATATAATAATTTTAAGAAGTGCAAGTTTAACAACTTTTGGAATATCCTTATCACCAATCTGTTTCCTGTCATTCTAAAACATGAATTAGCTTGCTGATGATTTTAAAGCAATGCTGATATAAAATAAGAACTGAAAAAGAAACAAGTTAAATTATGAGAATTAAGTGTTAAATGCTTACGAATAGAGTCATAGCTAGTGTAATCCCATATACAATCATATTTTTGCAATTTTCTAGAAGTTCTGATCTTATTTATCCTTATCACTTTAATTATCATACTTAATTTATTTCCAATAAGCAAAGATGTTTGAAGGACCAGCTTCAAGAAGGTTGGAATCTAATGGAGAAAAATGAGATTTTCAGCTCTATTTTGTAGCTACTGTAGGCATGGACAAACATTTAGTTTACCTGTTATAAATTCTCATAATTATATAAGCAAATTAAGGTCTACAACTGTACTTTGATTTTTAAAACCAACAGGCAGTACTATTAATATGCAGTTTAACCTCCTGTATAACACTAACCAGGTTTTCATCTAGAGTTTTCCCTGATTTATCAAATAGTTTTAAGCTACACTAAAGCATATCTGTTGGGAAAAAAAAATAGCCTCTATTTAAAGCCCTTAACTGATAGAGAATTTATCACAGTCTTTGGTTATCTGTTCAATGGTTAATTACTCAATCATTTTATTTTAATTTGAACTTCACTAACTTCCATTTTCCAGCACGTAATGCTGGGTTTTTTCTACTAGATTAGAACTTTCTGTTTGTGTTCTTATAGGTAATTAAAGAACATGATCAAGCTATTTCTTAAGCTTGTCTCTGATAAGTTACATTAATTGGGCTCCATTTGGTCACTCAATGTAAGTGTGTAATCAGACAATTCCTTAAGGAATCTTTCATGGCCAATCCAAGCAAATATGAAACAATTTGCTTTCATCAATTTTGAGTGAAAATGTAATCATTGCATACTCAGATATGAGTTCAAACACCTTGTGAGGACTTGTAATGAATTTTAATGGTAAAGTGATAAGTGGCATTAAAAAAAAATAAAAATTAGCTACTACCTTTGTAAAGGGAAGGATGAGGGATTCTCATCCTGAAATAAAAAGCAAACTAAATATTGTGGAGAAAACAAACAACTGATAAAGAATTTGAGTGATAAAAAAATTACCTTTAAGTATAAGGTGTTTCTGAACAGAGATGTAGAAAGATCATCTGAAGATCTCACGAGCTTTTAAGTGATAGTGGAAGAAATTGAGTCCTTCTCATATATCTTCATCCACTAAAGTGAAATAAAAAAAATAAATAAGAGTGCTTGTGCATCATCTTATCATACATTTATGGAGTTAATTTATTTTAGAGTATTTAAAATTTTAATTTATTTTCAGAGAGGAGCTAAAAAAGCAATAAAGTTATTACTGTGATAGAGGGTGATATAAAAATTAGCTATCTCATGGAAAAGTCCTGTTGTGACACAGGCTATGGTTTCAAAAATTGAAGAATAATTTTTTCCCCTTTGGAATTACTTCTTTGAGAACACAACCATTCTTGCCAGAGTTTGAAGTTTACATGAATAATACACATAGATCCCACTTCCTAATATAAATGTCTTTTCTGTAATTTATTGCTGTTCTGCCTCAATGCTGCAACCTATATACCATGTTATCTTTATTACTATTCAAAGTTTATTGATGTAGAAGATAAACCATATTTCAGCTCTGTTAGTAATATTATTTTCTCTCCTGATATTTGCAGGTACATTGTTTTTCAAAATACATTTAAGAGAAACACCTTTATAAAAGAGAGGTGACTAATCTTTGTCCGAATTGCATATTTTAAAATATAAATGTTGCATCTGTTGATTTTGCTCAGGGTATATAAAACAAGGGGATTATGGATTGGTGCAGCTGTTTTCCTCTGTTGTGTAAATCCTCCTCAGTTCAGAGATTATTGATCTGAAAGACATAACAGCTCCTTTGGGGGCACTGCAGCCTAGTGTGTGACACAGTTACCACATAGGGCAATAAGTCTACCTGCTAATAACCTTTAAGAAACACTGCCTGGAGGAAAAAGTTACTGAACCTTGCTAAGAAGAAGTTCCTCTCAATTAAATATCTCTATTACACCCACAAGCACCTATATAACAGAGTTTGGATTATTAGGATTGAGAAAAAGTAGGGAAGAAAGGAAGAGAGCTCAGAAAAAACATTTTCTTATAGGTGTGTTTGGTTTGGGTTTTGGTTGTTTGGGGTTTTTTTTACAGTTATAAAGCCTTAGAAATATGTCATTTAAAGAGAAAAGATACTATGGAAGTACATCCAGAAACAAGTCACGTTACAGACTCAGTTAGACAGTGTAATATCATTCATTACACATGCTTGAAAAGATTCATTCATGCCAGGATTCAAGATGGATTTTTTTGTTTTTTCTCAGAAAACAAAGACTTCTACTTTTCAACTCCACTTTTTCTCTGACCTGAAATTGGAAGCAATGCTACAAAGGGACCTCAAAATGCAATAGCTATTGCAGTTATTGATCACGACGAATAGCAAGGAAAAGTATTTCCAAGCATGGACTGCATCCTGAAATTTAAATTCCTAGTTTGCCGACAAAATACATTTTATGCCTAAATTCTTAGTGCAATCACATAAAAGGAATGTAGGGTTATACTAAGTAGCTCCTAAAAACAGATGTCATTTAAATTAGGCAGCAATTTTATAACAAATCTCTGTTGTCCTTTGGGAAACAACACAGATGATTGAAATTCTGAAACAGATTGATAGAAGTTTCAGATGGACTCCAACTGTCTTGCAGGTTCCAATAATTAGACTGCCTGATACACCGATGCAATTACTGCATTCTTTTGGCCAGGACCATTTTCAGAGATTGTGTACTAATAAAAAATCACACTGATGCTTTCATAAACTTGTAACTGTGAACTTCAAACAAGTCTTTTTCTTCTAGTCAGAGCTTACCCATTCTCCTTGTCTCCAGCTCTGGAGACCTTTGCCTGATGTTCTTGACTTTCTAAGTCATTATCAGACTTTTATTTTGGCTTGCTCCTTTCTGTTCAGGACTTTTTCCTCCTTTCTCTGAACAACTGTTAAAAGCCAAATCATACGCAGTCTTCTAGAGCAAACATGATACATACTTTTATGTTACTAGGAAATTGTGAATTAAAAATGAATAATTTCCCTGGAAAACTTGCTAGATACTTCTATGGTATTTCAGTATTTACTTGTATTTAATTATTTATTTTTAATACATATGTGTTAGGAGGATTTTTTACTTTAAAAAGAGGGGTTAATGCTTGTTTTCTTTAGCTAACTTGTAGCCATTCAAGGCTTGCTTTCACTTTACCCAAAGCCTGCAGCAAAGGGGTGTGGCAATGGTTTTTCACTTAGTTTGGGACATTTGTAATTTAGAGTCTAGCATAAACAAAGTCCTAGAGATGGAGATTGCCAACACACCAACTGAATACCCCATCTCTTACATTCTTTTTATTAATAAATCCGTTATTCTGACCTCTTAATAAAATCCAGCCTTACATGAATTTTATTTAGCTCCATCAGGCCCTCCTTTAAATTAAGGTAGTGGTAATGGAAACAGGTTTTTAGCACCATGTGATTTTCAGTATCAATTAACTCAGGTTCTTCCCATACTTATAAAACTTTCATACATGTGCATATTTTAATTTTATGTCTGATAAGCTAATATAGGGATGCTGTTATTTTTAAATAAAATTAGGCTTGTATATTTATTTCTAGTAGAGTGGAATGGACGAAGGAAATAGGGAGGGTCCATTTCAGAATTTTGTGTCTCCCTTCCTGATTAGAGAATGTACTGAAGGGCTTGCTTTTTATCCAGAGCCCTTCAGAAACTGATCTGAAATGAATACATGAAGCTTGGAAATGGATCCTGTGAAATGAGTCCTACAATTTTCAGGCTGTACAATAGCAGAATTATCCCTCAATAATGCCAGGGATACTGCACAAAAAGGACAGCTTCAACTCACTGAACTCGCCTACAGAAAAAAGAAAAAAAAAAAGAAATCCATTAAAAGGCAAACTTCTGTAGTTAAAATAGAAAAGCTTTTTCTTCCAAATTGGGGCTGCTAAACTAAGCTCAACTTTGCAGCTAAAGTGAAATGGTTTAATCCTACACCACATGAAAGGAGAATGTCAGCAATTAAGTCAGACTAGAAAGCTTTGTTAGTGAAGGAATGCCTGGCTGGAACTTGCCCTCAAAGGCTTTACAAGGGAAACAGTCATTTATTTATGCAATCTCTTGACGAAATACAAAAGAAATAAACTGATAATGGATTGGCACTTCAGGGGAACCAAAGGCTTTTAATAAAACTGCTCTGGACCACCCTCCTCCTCCTAAATATCAAACTTTCTCAGATGTAACCTTCCAGTAACCTTGCTGGGATGCACGGCAATGCGATTCACCAGGACACCCCCATTCTTCTCTTTTCAGGCTCCTGCTCACACGGCTATTGGCAATGTCAGAACGGCAAGTGTTACAGACCAGAACAAAGCTGTGATTTTGAAGACAACTGCGGGGATAATACAGACGAGAGTGAATGCGGAACTTCCTGCACCTTTGAGAAAGGCAGATGTGGCTGGCAAAATTCCCTGGCAGACAATTTTAACTGGGTGCTGGGGGTCAGCTTGCCTCAAAGTCTTAGACCTCCTGGGGACCACACGCTTGGAAATAGAACTGGTATGTTGTCAGTTCACAAATGAGATGTAATTGTCTTCATGGAGCTTCTCATACCTCCCTTCACAGGCAGCAGGGGGGTTCTAACATGTCTAATCAGGGTGTCATTTTTAATGAATTAAATGTGTAATGATATCAAAATATTAATTACTGTTGTAAAATGAATTTAAGTTAGGAAAAATTGATTCTTAGTTGTTTCTCCTTTAAGTATTGCTGTATGAATCAAGCAAGATAATTTGTAACTTGTCAGGAGAGAGGCATTTGGTCTGGCTGCAGCTTGCAAGGGTGAGTTAGCTCAGCTCTGAGATCCACTGGGTCCTGCTCCTCCAGAGCTTGAGCTTATTTCCAGGAAGCTTAAAGTTACCCATAGTGACAATTCATAGTTTAATTTTAGGCAATTTTAAATAAATAAATTTAAATAAATAAACCTCCTTTGTCAGTAGCAGTGCAGCTCCTGGTTTGTTTTGGCCAAAGCACCCGGTTGTCTGTTTTTGTTCTTGCTACAAGCTCTGTGCCTTCATCCTCTGCCTTTGAAGGTCCCATAGCTCAGGCAAAGATGTTACCGAAGCTGAGCTCAGAACTGGTCTTAAATTCAAATATTCCACAGAAGAGTTGCACAAAGGCGTGGGACTTGGATTTAGTAGTTGTTGAATGTTTACATGACCTACTGAAGGGCAAAACCCAATAAACCCAAAGTTTACTTGAAGATATGTAGAAACTCAGGGGCTAGTGAAAGCTTGCCAGGGTGACTGAGGGTGAAACAGGCAAAAATAATCACAAAGATTATGCGTTCATATGTTTGTAAATTTTGAGACAGTCCAGCCTGGCTGCATTTCACTGATCTGAGAGTAAGATGTACTATAAGAGAACTGCCCTCTGACATGTCCCTGTCTTTCATCTGGCTTTTAAAATAGCCATTTCTGTTAGAACACAAATTTATGTATCTCCATGGTATATATATTTAATCTGCTCCACATATGAATAAAATTACTGCTGATCTAATTCTCAAGCCTGGAAGTTTACCCTTTAATCTCAAAGTTAAGTGTTTTTGTTGTGGTGAGTGATCAAACAGGTCACATTCTCCATTTCTTACTCAAGAGCTGCTCTATAGTCTTGAAATTGTGTTCTCAAATAAATATATTTAAAATTAATTTTACTTTTCACAATTTTAATGTGGTCAAATTTTTAAAGGTGAACGTGGTATCTGGCCATGTTGTGAGAACTGATAGCACTTAATAATTGTGTTCATTATGAAAGAACCAAAACAAAATTTAGCTCAGCTGTTAAAATTTTGTCATATGTGGTAGAGGATACTGCAGTATTCAGTGATCAGTCCTTGTACAAAGATGAATTTCAGCACTTACTTCCAAAACCACAGCTCTTGAGCTTACATCTAGCAATTGCTTAATTCTAACTCCCCTATTAGCACCTCCATTTTCAACATTAAAATGTTGAAAAATTGCTTATGACTGGAAATACACCATTCTGGTTGGAATTAAGTGATTTGTCCTATTATCTCCTAGCCGAGCTTGACTAAATGTGATCAGTCCGCTGTCCCACAGTGCTGGTCCCAGTCATTCAGATGAAGGGGCCTTTCAGTGTCCCTTGCCTGCCACCTCAGTCAGTCAACTTTCCTTCCACAGAAGACTATGAAAGTTTTTGGGGTTGGGTTGCTTTGGTTTGGTTTGCTTTGGTTTCCTCCAAACAGAAGTCATTTGCCTAATATTAAACAGGCGTTAACAAACATCAGCATGCCCAGCACTCAACCCAGTCTAGCCACCTCTTCCTAGTAGACATTGATATGGCATGCTTTTTATATCTTGTATTCTTTAAGTACATGGCTTCTTTTAACACACAAAATAGCAGATGTAGAAAAAATAAGTTTATTTGCATTTTCTAACTATATATATTTTTTTAAATATCACCATGAAAATGTCACTACACTTGTTAAGTATATGCTTAACCTCAGGGAAAAAGCAAATTTCTCATCCCATGATATTATGGCAAACATATATGGTTGTAACTTAGCCAGAGAAGTGTCAGAGTTAGAATGAACCCATTTTACTCTATCTCTAATGATGTAAAATTTTTTTTCTCTAATTCATATGCAAACTTTAGTAGATGTGCAATTATAATTTAACAGTGTGTTATTTATACTACATTTATGTTTGTGAACTACAGTTTTGGCTTTTGTACCAAGGAAAAAAATGAATTTGAAAACCTGCAGAACTTATTATACTTCTGATTAAAAATAAAAATGGAAAACTCAAGGACCGTATTAGTGCTGGATAATATTAACTGTCGGCATCTGTTTTTGCAATTTTCTCTGATTACATAATTTAAATGTGAGTTAATATTCATACATTAAAGAGTACAGATGGCCAAAGGTAATATGAATCATTAGGGATACCTAATGATTTATAAATGTATGAAGGTTTTTTACCTATTTCACAATTTTTTGTATAGTGTGACTTGCTATTTTGAAGGTTATCTTTCAGAAAACTTCATCCTGAAATTTATCACAGTGTGGCTATTGTATGATGTACTGTCAAAATAGCAACTAATGCCATTGAGCAAGGAGATGTAATCAGAGTAGCTGGGAAACATGGAATCATTCTTGCTCTTCCACACAGGCCCATCCAAATCTTAAGCTGCTCCCAGTTTATTCCTGATATAACAAGTACACAAGGAATGTGACCTGGTCATTTTTTACCCTAAGATGAGGTTCATTAGTATAGGACCTATATGGGAAGTGTATTTAATGTGTCTCTGCATTTACTTTGCTGAGTTTTGGAATCTAATTTGAAAGTCTAAAACAATTTTTCAGTAATACATAATTTAATTTCAGGACAATTCCTGTACCTTGAGGCCACTGCAATAGGCCTAAAAAATGAAAAAGCCCATGTGAAGAGTTCCAGATGGAAAGAATCAAGTGGGACTTGTGTGATGAGCTTCTGGTACTTCAAGTCATCAAAAGCCATGGGATGTATTCAGGTTCTGATTAAGGTAATAAACCAAACTTTTTATTTTGAATATCTGATATCTGTAAGGGTATATGTGCTCCAGCAGAGTGCTTTGGCACTCTGACGTTCTGGTGTTCAGCTTGTAGACCGGAAGAGCTCGCACACACCTCCTAGTTCAGTGCTGGTTTTTGTTATTCTAGTCTCTTAAAAATGCTTTTACCATTTCTCTTCCAAAAGAAGTTTCTGTGAAAAGCCACAGAAAATCTTTTTAAAACCTCTTTCCATTTTCCCTTTTCACATACAGTGCCTTTCTCTTTGATACTCTCCATGTGAGAGCTATTTTCATATTTTGCTGCCATGCCTATCGGTAGCTATCAGTATATAACCCTATTGTTCTGATGGGATGATATGCACCAAAAAAAATGAATTAGCAACCTGTACAAAGTGAGAATAAAATGCAAAATTATGACTGTATTAAGTTATGTATCTTTTTATGTAGACAGGTACAGAATATATAATCAATTTTCTTTAGAAATGGCATTTTCTTCACTAGATGTGCGATGACCAAAAAATTATATAAAAAAAGAAAAAACTATTTAGTTATTCAGTTACAAATGAAAACTGATACATTCCTTGAAAACAGGCTGTTTCATTTGTTGTTCGTTAAAAAGAAAAAGGATTACATGCTTGTAAAAGCAAGTTTTAAATCATAATATGATTCTGAATAAAATGTAGAAATTAATGATCAGTGCAGCAAAAGCACATATTTCACCTCCCTGTGCATGATATGCATTTTAATGTCATTGGGCATTTTAATGGTGTTCCAACACAAAGGCCAAATATACCACTTCTAGATGCAGCAGAAACCTTTGCAAATGAGACTTTGTGTATTTGTGCTTACCTGTATCTGTGTAGGGAGTTCTGGCTATTCAAGTATAAATCAAGATGCACTTTATTTGCCATATGTCTATTAATTTCTCTTTCTTCAGTATTTCTAATAAAATCTTGGGATAGAAATTAATTTGGTGAACTGCATTAAAATTTCTGTTTTCTTTCCAATGTACATGTTGACTGCCTTCAATTTTAATGATAAATCATATTTCATCCTTGAAAATAAATTGCTAAAAAATGTTTCTCAAATGTTCTGGATATTATAAGAATAATTCAAAAGCCTGGAAAATAAAATGCTTCAATAGTCTTTAACATCTAAAGACACAACTTAGGCTAAGTGTGTCTGAAATACAAAAACAATGAGCCTTTTGACAGACATTAGGAGATTTTTTCATGGATTAGTCCAAACACCTACAAATGACAATAGTCCCCTCATCAAGTAGCTGTAATTAATGGGATGTATTTATACAGCTGTTTTTCCTAGAAAATCTCAATTCCATAAAGAGGTCAAGTAGATAAAAAAAAAATTAAATTTGTTGTTTGAAAATAACTTCTCTTTCGTAATGTATTCAAAAAGGAAAACAAAAACAGATCCCATTACTTAAAATGAATAAGCTGCAAAAATAAACATTAATTTTAACTCAAAGTTCAAATTATGTTCTCATCGCGTTATTCAAAGGTGTATCTTGTACCACCCAAATATTGTAATTATGAGCATTTTAGGATTGTTTAATTTTAATTGTAAACTAACTTACAAACTAACTTTGGTGGAAAATAAAGAGCAGCTTCATTAGGTATGTGTGAGTAGTTTGCACTTATATTATCACTGTTGATTTCATACAGTAATTATCACATTAAGTATGTTGCAACATGGACAGTAGCCTTAAAAACATAATTATATCTCATTTTATTACATGCAGTGAAATTAATAATACACAATCAAATACTTCAGTTAAACAGGAGACAAAAGAAGTGAAATAAAAGAAAATCAAACAAACCACACTACCTAAAATCAGTTAAAGAGAGACATTTATTCTCTGTTAGGATACTGTTTCTGAAGGGTTCAAGTCCAGTAGTTAAATTCTTAATTATTTTTTCCACCCTTGGGATGGACAAAGGGATTTAATTATTTTTTATTTTTTACATATGACCTGAGCAGAGTTTTACTAGATAGTTATCCCCATTGAGATTCTTTTCTACTCCTAATATTTGTTTGAAATATGATGTTTTATATATGTTTTAATGTATAATTTTATTATCCTAATAAACTTTTCAGACACTATTTTTATGTTATTTTAAATCCTTGCTACAGGGATCTTAAAGAGATTTTTAAAGGTAGTGTAAATAGAAGACATTTGAGTAATGATTTACTATTCTTATTCAATTTTTTTAACAAAGGCAAGAATTTTGCATGGAGGTAGGAAAAATTATTCTCATTATTGTATCCCAGATTGTATTGCAGATTGGCCTAGTTTACCTGTTATGTTGCTTATAAGGATTTGTAAGTCAGTATTATAGAGTTTCTATTTAGCAGTGTCTGTATGAATAAAATCTAATTAAACAACACATAGTCATGGGAAGTCATACTGAAGCTACTCCTGCTAGCTCAAACTGCAGTACCAAGATATTTCCATGCAGTTTGAGTATCTCTTGATTTAAAGTTAAGTTAATGTCAGTGAAAGCAGATCAGTAGATTGTGATTAGTAGAAAATGCAAGGAAGAGGAGATGACCTGGGAAGGAATTTACCATTTCAAGTTTGACAAGTTAGCAAACTGCTTCTAGCTAAAGTCATCATGTCCATTAAAAATTGAACTGCGAGTGAACACCATACCCACCAATGGCACAGTAATGAATAATATGATGAGGAAATGTCGTATGGAGGCAGAATGAGGAAGACATTTCTCCTCCTTCTGAATATCACAGTGGAATAAAAACAGTAATCAAGCATAAAAAGCCATCTTTTTAAAATCATAGTTCATGGTATGTATTGGTGTCTTCTCTTAATGTTCGTGTTGCTTGTCCACATTCAGGAAGCTTAAGAATATTATCTATCATATTACTAAAGTAGTATCTCAGATTATGATATAACCAATAAAACTGCAGGATCATAAAAGGGATACTATAGCCAAGCATGAACTTTTATGTTAAGGTTTGCAGTCACAGAGAAAACTCATTTTCTAAGGGAATTTCTCTGCAGTTACACTGGGGTTTTTCTCCTTAAATTGTAGTACATATTCTTTGTACAGACCTCACTGTATACGGATTCATAATCCAATCAAAATTATGGGCCCTTGAACCAGTTGCAAAAGTACAGTATTCTTCAAATCAACCCCCTCAACATTTATACAAATGAAAGATGTTGACATTACAGCTATTTATGGAGACTGCAATATCCAACTCACCATCCAGCTAAATTAAAATTACAAATTGTTTAATAGCAGTGCAAAAGCTCACCAGGCAAACAGAATATTACCAGAAGAGACCTGGATATAACTAGTCAAAACTTTGCTAGTGCAGTGAGATTTTGAGATACTTCTGATCTTCTCTGTGGCAGTTGTAAGAGAATACAATCTGCTGTAGGAGATATTTTGAAGCTGAAGCACAGCATACTCACTATGCCTGTTCTAGCCATGATGGTGGGGTTCTTTGTCAGCACTCAGTACTGGTTTATTTTATGAGTCAGAAGAAACAGTGTTATTTTTAAACGTGCTTCTAAAGAGGCAAGCAAGAATTCTTAGGTGAAAGGAATGATACATTTTACTGTTCTGCTGATCTGAACATGTTTCCTCCTGCTGCTTAAGCTGCTTCTGTCATAAAAAAGAAGCAAGTCTTGGGTATCACAGTGGGAAAGGAAGAACAATCAAAGGTTAAAAACATTTGTTGAAGATGATTTTTGTGGGATCAATGTTAATTGCCCTGCATATAGACGTTGTCATTAAAAAAGATAATTTAGGATTTAATCCAGTTAGGGGGGGCCTCTTCCAAGGATTTCAAACAAGCCTCTCAAAAAAAAAAAAAAAGCAGACATATAAGGAAGGTGGAAACCTGCCATTAGTAACTACCTCCGCTGACTGTGACAAGGCCAATATACAAAGGATCTCATTAGGAAGTTCCATTGGACCTTACTCGGGCATTTAATTAATTCCATCCAGTTACAAATGAGCAAAAACATAACGATATTCAGGAGGACAAGAGGTCCTGGCCAGCTGATGGCAAGGGAAGCACTCACACTGCTGCAGGGACAGACTACCTGGCCAGGGCAAGAGGCAGCTGGAGCCAGGAGCCAGCATCCTCCAGCTGCTCCGAGCTGATGCAGCACAGACCCTGTCAGCTGGCTGCTGCGACTTCTCAGCAAAAGCTGGAAGCCGTCTCCATTGTTCCCTTGATGCTGTTATTGGTTTTTGCTAGCCTAAGGCAGAGAGGAGGGGAGAGGGCTGGTACTGTACAAACGTATAGCTTAGCAGGTGCCACAGCCCAGGTATAGATGACTCATGGTGGTTTTTGTAATTCCCTGGTTATTTTTAGTAGAGCAGCCTACTGTCCTGAGCTGTCAACAGAAAAACCTGCAGCAGAGAAGCTGCAGATGCCAGCTGATATCTTCTGGACTTTTGTATTTCTAGGATCGAGTAGTTTAAAAAGAAATTTTCAAGAATCGATACCATTGACGCTACTTCTATGGGAAGTCATTCAAGAATAAAGTCTGAGGAAACAACTTATTCTACTTCACAGCTTAAAATAGATTGTGTATTTCTACATTGATTCTTCTTACTGACTGCATGAAAAACAATCAACTCCTCACATTAACGTAGAAGTTATAGACTTCATTGGTTTCAGGTAGCCTCAAAGCAAATTATCTGACCTCCATGCAGCTAGAGGAAGAAATGTTAAATTTTCAAAGATTTGCTGGAATGTTTTACTTAAGAGTCTGCTGAACTTCAAAACCTGGAGCACAAGTCTTATGAGGAGCGGCTGAGGGAACTGGGGCTGTTTAGTCTAGAAAAGAGGAGGCTGAGGGGAGACCTTATCTCCCTCTACAACTACCTGAAGGGGGGTTGTAGTGAGGTGGGTACTGGTCTCTTCTGTCAGGTGGCTGGAGACAGGACAAGAGGAAATGGCCTCAAGTTGAGGCAGGGGAGATTTAGGTTAGATATTAGGAAAAATTTTTTTACTGAGAGGGTTGTCAAACATTGGAGTAGGCTGCCCAGGGAAGTGGTTGAGTCACCATCCCTGGAGGTATTCAAAAGCAAGTGGACGGGGTACTTCAGGACATGGTCTAGTGGGCATGGTTGATGGTTGGACTCAATGAACTTGAAGGTCTTTTCCAACCTAAATGATTATATGATTCTATGCTCCAAACAATGTACAAGTGTAGATTTTTCACTTCCCCTCTTAAGACATAATAGACTTTTTAGAGAAGTTCTTTAAATCTAAGGCAGAAGTGTAAAGTTTTCTAGTATTTGTATACGGGTGAAATAGATATATGAACCTATCTAGCTGTATGTTCAGTAGCTTACATTTATCTTTTTTTTTCCTTTGAATCCTAGTATTTTGTTTATTTCAAATAGTTTTCCTTTATTAAATCCAGCAAAATACACATTCAGGAGAATTTGGTTCCACATAGCAGCACATGGGTAATGGCCTTTATTTAATGAGTATCTATAGCTCTCAAAAGGGACACAGTTTTAAAATTTTTACTCCCATTGTTGACCTGTGAACTGTTATTAAAAGTTGTATCTGAGTCAATGAAATATCCAATCTGACTAATGAGTCAGAGTAAGGGAGTATTACCTTAGCCCCAGGAGCTTTAAAGGAAATCAGTGGGGATACTGTGAAATACAGTATTACTTGTCAAGAAAGAAAGGAAGATTAACTTTTATGGTAGCTTTAGTTCCCAGAGCAAGACAGTTTTGTATTTATATTGCCTGAACTGAATGCAGAATCTGAAGCAGCACTTTCCGCCTCTTTAGACATTGTTTCAAACAGGGTTGTTGTAGGTCTGATTTTGACCCCATGACATAAGCATATTTCCAAGTAAATTGAGACTCAGACAATGATTAAATAAAAATAAGTCAGTTTTCAGTGGAAGCATCATTTCTCAAAAACAGTTTACACATAAGGGACAAACAAATATGCACAACCATAGATAAGGGTAGACACCATTCAGTGCATTTTATTTTCTCAGATGAGTACATTAGGAAGTTATTTCAATCTTCTTAACTGTAAATTATCGGAAGCGTATAATTCATTGTATTCTTACACTGCAACAAGATGTAAGCACTCATTCCAAAGAGTTGGTGAGCAGGAATAATACATTTGGACGTGCTTTGGAGGAAAAAAGTCTTTGAAGAAGGGTTACAGAATCACTCTTGTATTTTGGAATCTTACTTGTGAAGACAAGAGGTTCATCAGAGGATTTGTAATTTAAAATCATCACGTTTCTAGAAACACATATCAGAGAAATTTTCGTATGTGAATTATTAAGCATTTTTTTGTTTAAATTCTTTGAGAACTTGACCTTTTTCTCCCTTAGGAGATGAGGATGACGAGTAGTAAAGGATTAGTGTGACTAAGGGCATGTCTCTGTCAGCCAGGGCAGTGCCTGGTTAGAAAACTGAGTAGGCTGAGAGATTTAGACAGCACGATGCATACCGAATCATCGAAGCAGCACAGCAATATACTGTAACATTACAGCTGGAATCACAAGCCCTGCCTCTCATGGCTAATACCACTATCCTATTTTCTGTCCCAACCTGGCACCATATTGCACATTGTGACATAGGTGAAAAATGCACTTTTGGTGTCCTCCTCACTGCACAGTTCTCCAGTGCTGTTTCACTGAACACGTTCCCCAAATCAGAGATGTCTGGGAGTGATTTACTTTATTGATTTGTTGGCTCATAAGCTTACAGAGTGATGGTGGTTACATTGCTGCTTTTTAGCATATGAGGCTTTGAAGCATCTCTGGAATCTTTGCAGGTATCCTGGTTTCAGCTGGGATAGTTAATTGTCTTCCTAGTAGCTGGTACGGTGCTATGTTTTGAGTTCAGTATGCAAAGAATGTTGATAATGCTGATGTTTTCAGTTGCTGCTAAGTAGTGTTTAGTCTAAAGTCAAGGATTTTTTTCAGCTTCTCAGCCCTAGCCAGTGAGAAAGCTGGAGGGGCACAAGAAGTTGGCACAGGACACAGCCAGGGCAGCTGACCCAAACTGGCCAATGGTGTATTCCATACCTTGTGACATCACATGTAGTATAGGAACTGGGGGAGTGGGGGTGGGGAATCGTCACTCGGGGACTAACTGGGTGTCAATCAGCGGGTGGTGAGCAATTGCACTGGGCATCATTTGTACATTCCAATCCTTTTATTATTGCTGTTGTCTTTTTATTAGTGTTATTATTATCATTATTAGTTTCTTCTTTTCTGTTCTATTAAACCGTTCTTATCTCAACCCACGAGTTTTAATTCTTTTCCCAGTTTTCTCCCCCATCCCACTGGGTGGGGGGGGGAGTGAGCGAGCGGCTGCGTGGTGCTTAGTTGCTGGCTGGGGTTAAACCACAACAGCAGGTCAGACTTCTTTTGCTCTTTTCTAACACTTTTCAGGGCAGACATTCAACAGCAAAAGTTGTGATTTAAGTATGTCTCAGGGCAGAGTTCTTTTAAGGATCATAGAGCTGCTGTTTAATGATTTTTACTGAAACAATGGACATCAAAATCAGGTCTTTTTTATATAGCAGCTGTGAAACAGAGATATTTTTATGAAGACAAAAGGACTTTGTCTAAATGATAGAGGCAGCCTTGAGCTTTGAGCATTTTTATTAGTTTTTCATATCTCTTCTTCTAAATAGGTAAGTTTAGAAATTTAATTAACTTTTTTTTTTTTTAAAAGAAGAACAAATAATGCAATGTGACCTGGTGCCTTCTGATATCTTTTAGAAAGCATATAGCATTGATCAGACCTGAAATCCCAAGACAATGTCTAATTTTCCCAACAACAACTCCACTTGAAACAAACACACTGAACATTTCTAGGAGTTCCATTTAACCTCAGAAAAAAGTGGAAGAGCTTTCTTTTTCCCTTTTTCCTTTCTAATCTTTTTTTACAGCCCAAGGCCCCTTGGTCTTCCACTGAGAAAAGTATCTTCCTTTTGTCAAACACAGACTGAACTGAACAGATGTTATACTAGAAAACTTCAGCAAGCACTGAGGTAGCACTAGTGCTTATTGTAGAACATTAATTTATTTCCACCTTTATCCTCCTTTAATGCAACTTTTCTTTTTAATTCACAGTTCGTTTTTAATGTCTTGGAGATGTTCTAGGTTCTGGTAGTCTTTGACCTTTGCCAGGCTTGCAGTATCAAGCTGTAGTGTGCTTAAAATTACTTTGATGAATAAATAAAGGGTCTTAACAGGAAGAGTCTGATTTTTATGCTTCCAGAATTTTTTTCAGTTTCTGGCCTTCAGCTTTGAATCCGGAGTATCTTCAGAAAAAAAAAAAAAAAAAAAAAGCAGTTGTGTTTCTGTATCTGCTGTAGTTTTTTTTCACAAAGATGGAAGTATCTGATTCCAATTCATTTCATGTAAGAGTCAGACTAGGTATTTTTTAGTACCTGTATTTATGACTGTAATAATCAGTATGTGTATTTGTTTGTAGGTTGACCCCATTGCACTATGTAATGGTGAACTAAATGGAAGATGAAAGGCTGCTTTAAGTAGAATTTTCTTACCGTTGCATGCACTGACATCCAACACGGTGGTAGAGAGCAGTTATCATTTGCAGCAGAGACTAATAGTGTCAATGTAATGGGAGCTTTGAGAGACTTCTGTTTCTTCCCACTATCTTATTTACCATGGAGACAAACCTTACCATGACCTGGTAACTTTGTGTTGCTTGCCTATGAGAGGGTTATTGCAGTTCAGAGATGAATTGCCTGCAAACTCATGGAAACCCCAAAGTCCGTTCATAGGAGTGTCTTATCTAGGTTTTTAGTCTCAAATTCTTTTTGACTGGCCTTTATGTTCAGTCACACACCTCAGGTTGTCCAGCTACCCTCAGCACTTCCCACCTTGCCTCATTCTTTTGTAATATTTTCCTGCAAGTTTTGCCGGGCCATATCTGCAAAATTAAAGAAACAAGGAGCTCATATAAGGAATGTTAGTACTACTCTTAAGACTGAAGAAAACATGCTAATGTGATTTTCAGTTTGAATTAATGAAGTAATGAGAGATGATACTTCAGTACTACTAAAATCAGGAATTAAAAAGACCATTTACGTCCCTGGAATATGTGGGTGTAACTGTATGGTCTGCCGAGTATATTTGATTTTGCCTTCAGCAGGAGCACTAAAAGAAGGAAATGAATACTAAAAGTTGCATTTCTTATCTCCCACATATCAGATGAGTTGAGGCTCTTAATCTATCTGTGATGCTAATTTTTCTTTAGCTCTAGGAGTTTTGGATTACATGGAAAGGTTTCAAAGGCTAATGCAAATGAAAAAAAAAACCCTTTATTGTATGTGTGGATCTTATGGAATTAATAAATAAGGAGAATTAATCTTTAGCTATAATGATGGTCTTTAATGTGGACCAGGAATAACTGGGTGTGGTCAAAATATGAGGATTTTCTTAGAAGAATTGGGGTCTTGTTTTCTAAAGAGAGTGAGGACACCAAAAGACCCCACAACCTACCAAAAAAACCCCAACCACCCAACACTGAAACTATATCTATAAAAAAATCATGTGGATGCTTTTCAGATTTTCATAATAAATTTAAACTATAAGGCCAATTTTTTTGCTTTACTTTCAAAATCATAAAAGTAAAAAAAAAAATCTTATAATGGAAAACATTCTAGTGAAAATGTTGTTTGTTGCATAGTACTCATTGAATAAAAATACCGTCAAATGTTTTAAACTAATTTTAATTCTAACACATAATAACAGGAATACAATTAAAAGCATGGAGAACAAGAGTGCAAATAACCTTATTTTTATTTCCTTACAAAATCATTTCTTTTCTATAAACATTAAATGTCACCACACATTTCTCATTATAATAGTAGGGGAAATTTTGATGCCACAGTTGCCATTTTATGATTAATAATTAAGAACATTTTTTGGATGTCAGTCACTCTTCTCATTGAAATGTAGGAAGAGACAGCTATTGTGGAAAGGTTGTATGAAACCACAGTGGAAACTTAGGCTAATGCAATTGTACAACACCATTCATTTTATATAGCTAACTTCCCGGTTTATTTAAAACTGTGTTTTGTTGTTTGAAATTACAGTGAAATGGACCAGGCACTCAATCTATATTTGGCTGAATCAATAAATCAAGGCACAAATGTGAAGCATCTTTCAGGTTTTAAATAATTTGCTTAGACTTGTTTTCTGTACATTTATACTGTCTCATTTAGGTGGCTAAAAATATTACTTGTTTTATTAAGTGTCCTTATGATAAAGCTACTCTGCCATTTATCCAATGAAAATCTGCAGGCCATATTTAGATGTTATTTGGTCTTCCCCTCAGCTGCTCACTGTTGCCTTCCACTCCTTCAACTGAATAGCACAGCTCAGTATCTTACTGTTTTCTAGTTTAATTTAGTTTGATCTGTATGGGAGAAAAGGTTGTTTAAATGAGAGTTTCCAATGTGATCCAGAAGAGGTAGTATTTAGATTTTGATACGTGAACCATCTAATTCATTTCATTGATCAGTGAACAGAAGACTCTTGTTATTTATGACATGGAAATACTCATTAGATTTGAAGGATTCTGCTGTGCACAACATTATTCTGAGCATTTTGACAGTGTGATTCAGTTCAGAGTTGTGCTCAATAGGGAGTTCAGAGGGACTAAGTTATCAAAAAGTTTATTGCAGTCACAAAATGATTTACGTGGATTTCCATCCCTTTAATGCTTTATACACCAACTGTGTTCTTCAAGTGTTACTAAAAGAACGAATTCTTTTTTTTTCCAGCCTAGCTGTTTTAGGAGTTTGTGGGCTGTGGAAAGGAATTAACAACTAATGAAAATCCTCCCCTGACTTGCTAGCTGCACATTTTTAACCTTAGACTTTGCCTTAGTCAATAGTATAGTCTGTTTAACTCAGTACACCTGGAATTTAATCTCTACACAACTTGCAGTCTCCTCCTTCCAAGTTGTACCAAGATTTGTTGTACAGAGGAATGAAGTGTTTCTTCAGGTAACATTTGAAATCTCTTGACAATAGTGATGCAGTAAGACCATTCTAGAGAAGCCAGCTGTCCTGAAAAGACCAATCTTAGAGTCAATCTTTTCAGCTTGAAAAGAAAATTTTCCTGTGTGTAGCTGAAGAACCTGAATGGTCCTACAAATAATATCCAGAGAAGGTGTGGTCATATGAGGGAGAAAGGTACAGGACACCGTGTAGCAAGATAGAAGAAGGCACATCATGGTAAACGATACTAAAATACTTTAAAGCATACCATCTAGTTCATATTTTCTGAGTATGCCAATCTAATGGCAACATATCTTACAGTGGCACATATATGATGCCATTGCTATAGAAACTTCTTAGACTTCATCTTAAAATATCCCTTTCCATACAGACACAATCAGACTGAATTTCTGCTGTAGGAGGCACGGGGAAGGTACGCTTTTCCACACATCCCTTGGAGGTCTCTTATTTTCAGTTGTTTTGTCACTCAGTGGTTATGTATTTCCTTTGATTTGCCTTTTTTAATGTTGCAATGTTTCCTTAGTTCACAGAAAAAGATTTATATTCTTCTGATAATTAGCTCTGTGCTTTTTGGCTGTAGGGAATAAATACATTTAGAAAACACAGACAGAACTTCTGCACTGTCTGCAACATCCAGAGAAAAACTGAAGAAGTGGAAATAGGGAATAGAGGTTATCACAACTACTGAAACCATAAACCAGAATTGAATTATGTAACAGTTGCTGCACTGGGAAGAAATGGAAGGATATCTGAGGGCTTTTCATTGAAAACCAAAAAATTAATAGAAGAGAAAAAATGCCACTGAATTTCCTGTTCTACCTTAGTTTTATTTGTATTTGTTTGACAGGTTGGAAGTTATTACCAATTCTCTTTTACATATTTGAAGTGTGGCTGATGCCTGCTCTCACGCTTGTTTTCAGACCTATCATTTTGCCTTTACGTAAGCAATTTTTTTCTATGTTACCACAGGAAAGACATCTTAGAAAGAGATCTCTGCACTTTCTCCAGCATGTAGATTTCTTTTCTAAGAAATATGTTAATATCGCAGGACCTGCTGTTAAACTGTAATTTGTCCCAGCGTGGGTGGCATTCCTGTTACTTAAAGTGCAACCACTGTGGCAGTCACCCTGGCTTCTCTTTCTTGATGGTGGGGTTTTACTCACTATATCAAAGGGAGTCTTGAGCATGATTTATCTCATTCTAAAGTAAGCATCTATAAGAGGAAAGGTGGCTATTGCTTTCCATATAGCTTCTTGTGACATATAACTGTATATAGTACCATTCAAGAAGCAATATTGGGTACATGAAGGAATGTCACTGGATAAATATTCAATTTTGCATATTTCAGTAAATATTTTTGAATACTTACATAGATATTTCATACCTATGCTGGCAATGCAAACACCAAGATCTGATGAATCTGTTTGCAAACTTTTATCTTCTACATCCCTACCATACTATATATATTTATAACATTATATGTCCTTGAACATATAAGGTGGTGACCACTGGAGAGAGAAGTAGGGAAAGAGAGAATCTCACTGAAGTGTTTTAATGTAATAAGACCTGTCAGTTATGAGTGCTCTCAATTTGTAGAGAATGTATTTCATAACTACAGATTAAAAATTTAAATCAGATATCTGGTTCCTTGGCATTCTCTAAGAAATAAATAGTTGTATCCATCAGATATTATAGAGACAAGACTTGAGCATTCCTCTTAAAGATGTCTCTTTGCTCAGGATCAATTCAGTGAAGCTCAAAAATACTTAATCAAGCTTTGAGTATCTAAAGAGCTTACTATTATTTCAGCCTTAGTGTTTTGATTCCCCTGAGCCTGTCCAGTTCATCTAATATCTCAGAGGATGTGTTCTATATTTCTACAAGCCCAAAAGCTACAATCCAATTGAAAATAATATTCTAATAGAATACAAATAAGCTATAAAAGTAACTGTCACAAAAAAGAAATACAGTTATATCTCAGTGAACCTCACTGCATCAAAGTAGGGATGACACCTGACTGACAGTAATCACTCTCTTATACGTCTGAAAAAGCGTAAGATACTCTTTGACGATTAGTAGGGTATATTCATGTCAATCCTTGACGTGCAGATTTGTCACTTTGAAGAAGTGACAGATGAAATATTTAGTAAAACCTTGAAAGTTTTAATGTAATTGTATAAGAATTAAGAATTTACTATTGCTAGTCTTATGATTTTATCGTACTGCCCTAAAAGAACCTTGATTTTTAAAGAAAGTGTGTTTAGTTATAGCACATATGTACTTGTTTTCCTTTTTTTTCCCAATTTTTTTATTTTTGTCTCAGCAGAATCCCTTAAAAGATATGTTTTCCCATTCCTTACATTCAGTTTTATATACAGAATAAAGGTGGTATTAGAGGTGAATTACTAAATTGAAATATCGATTAAAACAAAATTTCTGAAAGATTCCAGATGTTTTGTTCAGCTGAATTGGCTTTGCTTTGGGGCTTTTATTTTTCAAGACATCTGTAATGATAATGCTTGAATTCTTCATAAACAAATCTTAACATTTTGAAGAACTGAGAGAACTTTCACACAGACTGATTCCATGATTTCTGCCTCGTGGAACTGATTTTGTAAACACTGTGACACTGTGAATAGAAAAATGCTTCTGACCTTGTCCACTAACTGTCAGAGTTCCAAAGAAAAGTTAGTCCCACCAGCACAGCTCCTGCCTTCCCACTGTGTCACTCAAACAGCACTTTGATCCATGTGGTTGACTAGAGTAAGGTGCTCCACTTCCAAGCACATCTTTGTCCAGGATTGGCCACACGCAGTGATAAATTCTTCCAAGATAAGATATGTCAATGAGTAAGGGAAGTTTGGTCCCACTGCCTGAAAAGTTTGAAATTCAATTAAATATTGAATAATTATCCAAACTGATAGATACTTATCTGAGGCAAGCAATTTATCAGTCTTTCCTTTTAGTTTGTATTAAACACCGATTCAGTGTGAGAACATCTAGAGCAGATTAATTGTTTTCATTTTTAGGACTGAGAGTTGTATTTTCTTTCTCTTTCAGTGGCCACAGAGAAAACTAGTGAAGTCACTTTTTTGGTGCAGCTCAGCAATACTTTCTGTTCTAACTGGAAGTTTTAGTCAACATTCAGTAAGGCAATGCAAGTGCCAAACAACTCTACACCATCTGACTTGTTTCAGACAGTGTACATAAACAGACTGACACAGACATACATGAAAAGAAAGGTGCTTCACCAGCGTCCTAAAAGGCATCCTGGACAAATACACGTTGGCAGTATCTGCTGTGATCTGTGGTCCTGAGAGTTTTGCCCATGTCCCAGTTTCACCATGGCTGATGGCATGCACAGACCTTCCAAGGCACTCAGGGGGCTGTGCCTAGCCAGCTCCCCCCCCCGGTGGGTGCTCTGAGGTCAGGACACAACATGGATGTCACCACTGGTTCTAGAGTTATTGGGGGCATGAACCTCCTATTTGGACAACAAGTCTGTATTCCTTCTCTCATTCCATAACCAAACTTATAAAGGAGAACATTAATGGGGGCGGCTGCGGGGGGAAGAAAAGAAAAATTTTTTAAAAAAGATGATCTAAAGTATGGTTCTTCAAGGACAAGAAGTTGTAAGAGTTATCAACACTATTTGAAGTTCCTGGATTATACACTTAAGATGTGTAGAAGATCAGTTAAAGAGTTAAAGCTGCTTAATAAAAAGCTGAAATTTGATATGTGATTTTGCCTCACATCTTCAAATATGGTATTCAGAGTATTCTCTATAAGAGGAAAAATATGACAGGTCTGAGGTTCTCTCATTTCTGCAAATGTCTTTTTATGATCTTGACTCATAAACTGTTTTGTTACATCTCTTACTGTATATGTTCCACGTTTGTTTAGGCAGTCAGTATAAGTAAAGGTTTGACTTTTATCTTATAATCCAAGGAATCTAGCATTCCACAATGTTTAGCACACTGTCCTTACATTTGGCACTATGGAGGGTTGTGACAGTTGTCCAGAGTCTTCCTAGAGTTTTTGTAACTGTGATTATTTCTCTTTCAAGCTTTGGTTTTCTAGAGAATTTCTGTTGCCTCAACCCTAAGATGGGAACAATCTGAGGAGATCTGTAAAAGGTGATTAAAACAAAGGTGTGACCAGGTTTGAGACAAAATGGAATGAAGTTGCTTGAAATGCTAATGGTTTTATAAAATGTTTTTGATGCTTATTGTTACTCAGTCTTAGCGGTAGAACTGAAGGAAAAAAATGAAATCCAAGCAATCACAACTGTATCCCTTAAGCTACCTAAAAACCAAGATCAAACGAAGGTGGATTATGCTAGGAAATGAAGAAGACATTTTTGAATTTGAGAAGAAAGGAGGGCTGGGAGGGCTAGGAAATGAAGACAGGATGAAGTAGTACAAGGTACCTAATGAATCCTCTTTTACAAAGAGGAATTGTTTTATTCTCTGTTCTAATTGGTGTTTTATTTCTCTGTTCTAATTGGTAAGGATAACATACAGAATGAAGATGTATTTTAAGAGCCTAAGCACATAAAAGTATATTTGATGGAAAGAGTATCATGGGAATATAGAAAGATGCAAACAAGAAACAAAAGAGTTTGCTTGGTAGTAAATGAAAGCTGGCTATAATGAAATCTAGTAAATTTAATAGTTGTGACAGGATAAATCAAAGCTTTAAGAAGGTGATACTCACAGAATAATTCAAAGAAAATCAATAAATTAATTTTGCCTTCCCAATATAGATTTCTTTTCCAAAATAAGTGTTTTTAAAATATAAATTCATCTTTGCTAATGAGCAACTTAATTGTCATTCCTTGAAATGCCTATCTGCTTGAAACAAAATTCTGTCTCCAGATGAACTACCAGTCACTTTTTATCAAAGTGTTTTTGAAACTGGCTTTTCTCAACTCAGCACTTACAGCAATTAAGAACCAAGAGACTTACTATTTAGCTCCTAGAAATATTGCAAGTGCTGGCATTTGTGACAGGGTGAGCTGCTAATGCCTTCTGATGTTCTGAAGGAATTCACTATGAGATTCCAGAATTCCAAAACTGGTGCATTTTAAAAGAGGAATTTCATCAGGTGCCTAAGTTTATCAAATTTGTTTATTAGAATGCATGTTCCTTGCTGAAATGCATATTCCTTTATTACAGTGATGTTAATTTTGGAAATGAAAATTGGGGAAAAGATATTTCAGAGAGTGAAAATCATCTTAATGCTTTGCACAAAGGAGGAAATGAAAGGGATGGATGGATGGGCTTTGTCATTAACTCTTATTATGAAAACCTGCTGAGACTAATACATGCAGACTGTCTAATAAAAGGCTTGAAGGCTGAAATATCAGTGTTTCATCTTGCTGTTTTCTTTCTTTCTATAATGCACTGTGAAAATGCAATTATGTGATTTTGTAAGTTATCCTTAAAAGTGAGGCCAATTTTTCGTGCATACTAATGTACTTAGGCAGTATACATTTTGCCTGGGTCAAATAATTTCTTAAAGATACCGTTTGATCAGCTTGATGTTTCTTTTTCAAGTGTTTTTATAGAAGGCAGAGAAATATGAAATAGTGTTTCTCATTCCTGTCAAAATATAACTCTGAAAAATTAGAGAGAAACTTATTTTTAATGTATTCTCTTCAGTGCTAAGAATCATGAATCTTCATTGAAGTCACTGGAACTTGAGTAAGCTCATCACTTTCAGCAGCATATCCCTAAAGTAAAACTCACCCTGTTTTCCTATCTTTTGGGACCGTTACTCTGTAGATTGTTGCAGTTCTGTTATCTGCTTTTTTGTTGTTTTTTCTTCTGCTTTTTTTGCTACCTCCGTTTGCTGAATATTTCTGAATCCCATAGCATGCATCCCTCAGCATCCCTCAGTTTAGTGATGGAAAGTGTAAATTTCAAGTTTAATATCTCTCCCTACATTGAAATTTTTCTATTTGTCTCTTTCAAAGCTATTCTAGGTGGACTTAATAATTTTGGAATTCTATGTTTAAAGCAGAGCTTCAACATTCAGATAATTAGCAGTAGTTTTCTATATGTGATGGTAATCTTAACCGCAAGTCTCTGTGGGTTATCTAATAAGAGAGACAAATTTTCAAAGCAATAACTAACGGCAGAGTAGTAAATAACTACTGCTGCACTCAGATTTTCCTACATGATTAACAACATGTATAAATGTTTTATTTGGTTTGTTTGCATACACTTACCAACCTTACACTTAATATATAAAGTATGTGTCTTTCTCTAAAATAAAGTAGCCTGTCATAGCTGAGATGAGTTATTGTAACTAGTGCTGTTATAAAGTGCCACTGAACTGTTTGTATTGAATTGTTATCAGCCTGATGATTGACAGTGTGCCAGAGGGCACACATGCTCGTTCATAACTCAGATCTTCATGACCTTATTGTCTGCTCTCATTTTTCTTCATGTCACCATGAAGAAAAGAGAGGAGAGAGAAAAGAAGAAAAAAGGAAAAAAAGAAAAGAAGAAAGAGGAAAGGAAAGAAAAAGTGAACTTAGAATTCAAATCTTGGGTGAACAAATCTTGATTTCCATTCATTCTTTGACTCATTTAAATAATTTTAATAATCTGATACTGTATGTTGATTTAGCTGATGTAGAGCTTTTTTTACTTGAATCAAATATAAGGTCAAACTCTGTAGGGTTAAGTTACTGTTTTCAAATAATCTAAGCAATATTCTTTTAAGAAGTTAAGTTTTAAGAGAAAATCAGTGAGAAATGAAAAAAGATAGAATCTGTCATGTGCTCTGACAATGACTTTAGGTGAAGAAGACACAATAATCACATCTTTTTCTTTTAAGATAAGAGACCCTGCTATACAGCATCAGTCTTCAGTTTTATTGCATTTTAATGTGCTTTTTTTTTTTTCCAAGCTATGTATGAAAGACTTAATCCTAGGAACCAAGATCTTTAAAAATAAGCAAATGTTCTGTGTACAGCAGTGTTGAGGTAGCAACAGCCCAAATCTATAAGGAAGGCGTTCAGAACCTTCTGAAAATAAGACTCACTCTCAAGCAATGAAACCTAAATAAGTAGATAGATGATACTAGAAATATCAGCAAAGATATTCACTGTTCTGTGATATGGAGAAATACAGCTTCATAGAAAAGGTCTTTACAATATGAGCAAATGAGGCAAAGCTGTGATTTTTCTTCCTTCCACCTCCTATTTCTTCAGTGTACATGTAAAACTGGAGGACTGCATTCCATTCCTTGTTGAGTAAAAGGGGAAGCAGGGAAGGACCGTACCTCAACATGGGATACTTCATCTTTTAAGTACTTGGTCAGCCATCAAAAGGATTTAATGATGATGCTACATCAAGGAAAGTAAAACTTCATTAAAACCAGGTTTATTAGTTAACTATGCTTGGAAATGCACTTGATTCTGAATAAGAAGAAATAGCCTGAAAAGTAAACTGCCCTCCTGAAATACTCTTGTAAAACAGAGGGATTACCATGCATGAAAAACTAGAGAAATGAGCAGTGACAGCTAAAGTCACATTATGCTTGTTCTGTACTATGTTTCTGTGCTTTGCATAACACATATCCTGTTTTAAAAATTCTGGATGGTAACAGCTTGCCAGGGAGATACTGTTTTCAAAGGAACCTGAAAGCAGAGAACAGTTTTTTCCTAACAGTTTTAAAAAGTATGCAAAAAGAGTTTGACTTCTCTCGAAAGTCTGAAGGGTGCTGCAGAAAGAGAAGCCTTTTGATGCAGTGAATCTTGAAAATCTTTTTATGGTATTAATAATAAACAGTTAATGTTTTTTGATGAATCATTTGAAAATATTCTGTCTCTGATTAAAAAGCCCTCAAGTATATTTGGTTTGAAGAATCCAGGAATATTTAGCAAATGTTTTTATTGCCTCCATGAATTTGGTAAGCTCAGCTTCATTTCCTGTGGCTCTGCTGAAATAAATATCAGATGCAAATGAACCAGGGAAATGTTTTGAACCTAGCTCGAAACATGAATAGAAGGAGAGGTGAAGATCAGGAACAAAATCTGGATTTCATTGCTGTTTCACTGCAGTCGTAACAAGGCAGATTGTCTAATAGCAGAATCTTTATAATTGCATCTGGAATAATTGCATACTTAGTGTATTCTTCTGACACAGAGTGTGTTCCTAAGAAGTTTCTTTGCAACATCTTGTAATGGAAAATACATACTCCTCTTGCATGCTTTGGATTCAGTTCCTAATATCTTTCTGGCTGTGTTAGACATGTAGCTTTGAGAATAATGGTGGTCTGTGCTGCATAGGAAAAATATTAAGCTCAGCCACAAAATAAAAGGAATTCTGAGACAGAAAGAGATCCTTCCCTCTCCTTTATTCTTAGTATCCCCAGGTGAATTAATGAGGGTATTGAGCCCAGTAAGATACAGTTTCCCCCTGAAGTTCTCAGAAGAGAAGTTATAAACGCTTTAGATCGTTTTTCAGATGAAGACAAGCATGAAGAAGATTCTGAATTACAATGTAATGAAATCATTAAGAAATAATTCCCCTCAGACTATCAGAAAGTAGAAGAAAAATCCTCTGAATATGAACAGGAATTTTCCAGTATGGCTAGGTATATCTATGGCTACAGATCTAAACAGGTTACGGTCTTCTTAGAAGTAATTCTGTCATTTTCTGAGAGTATTTATCGCTCAGCATGATGGGACAGTGAAAGACCAGGACCAACTGCTACAAGTCAATGGAAAAACATGCCTTTTACTGTCAGGTTTTCCTTAATGATGGCTCATCACCTCAGCTTGACCTTTAACTATGTTCAACCCATAGAGGGCAGTGACATGCAATTAATAATAACTTTTCAAAGCCTTAAATGAAAACACCCTCTTTCACATCTGTTTTCAGTGGTCTTGGTTCATGTTTTGGGGAAGAAATAAAATTGTGTTGTCTGATCTGTCAATAACATTGGACTTTCAGAATATCTCAGGTTGAGTTTAGGGGATTATAAAGTACAGAATTACAAAATAGGTTGTAAAAGTTGTATTCTGAGGAACATTCCAGAGGTGTTGCCCAGCAGTACTCTGCACTAATAAATAGTGGACCACATGCCATGAAGAAAGAAGTAGAAAGACACATGTTGAATTAGCAGGTGTTTTTCTATTGTGGCCCATTGTCCACTTGTCCCGTAGCTTATGGGTATGACCAACAAATAATCCTCTTTAGCAGTTTTTGTCTGCAAGAAGATTAGGTGCTCACCAAGGCTATTGAGACTGCTGAGTCTCTCGATTCCCACTGTTCTGGGATGGAACAAACAAGCGTATTGCAATCTGGACCTATGATGAGGACACTATTGATAAAACAGACTAAAATTCTGTCTTTTCTGCTATAGGTAGAGATATATGTTACCCATTTAGCTTGTTTGATACAAAAATAACTTTTTATCTGTCAGGAGGTATAACTGGGCAGCACAGATGTTTCATTTTTGATCCATGGAAACCTTTGGACTATGCTGGCTGCTATGATTGTGTTTGCGCAGTGAAACTTCTGCCTGGTATTGTGATGACGTTCTGCACCTCTTTTCCTTCTAGGAAGTTCTAGTGGTTCCCTATGTATTTGCATAAAGAAAACATCTGAGATCCCAAGAACAAGAATTACTTTAATACCTGGAGTTTTTATTGTACCTCAGTGCTGTACTGCTGCCTCCTGAAATACTCATTATTTAAGTGCTAATTAAGTGTGAGGTATTGTAATTGAAATATTGATAGGTGATACACATACAAAGAAGGACACAGTGATTCACTGGGTTTTCAAAGAAGCTATGAAATACTATTGGTCATGGCTGAGAGTCACAGAAGTGCATCCACATCTTAACTGTTGGCAAGATTTTTTCCTAGACTTCACTTTCAAAGGAAGGAGAAATATTTACAGAGTCCTTTTCCCAGAAGAGGGATGGGGCTCAGGAGCAAACATGGATTTTTACAATTTAATAGGTAATAAATGGGCAATGGATTCCTGTATCTTGAGTTAGACCAGCATCGGAAGGAGCTTCTTGATAATGAACAAAAGATAAAGCTGAGACTATGGTATAAAATACACTTTAAAATTGATTATTTTGGTATTATAGATAGAAGTCAACTAGAGAAGGTGAAATCAGTTTGCAAAGAGGCAAAATAGTCAAAAGAATGGGCCATGCGTAAATGTATGAGATGATGAGAACTTCTGAATTTTAATTTATGATGTTCTTTGAGGTGTTATGCAGAAAGAGTTTACAAAATATAGACTGCATAAGAATTTAAAAGGATTTTAGCACTGTTAAAATTACAGGCTTGAGTGGCATGCAGATTGTGGGGCTGTTCACAAGTCATAAAAGGAAACAAAAGGAAGAAAGATTAAGTTATTTCAGCCACGTTTCCCCTCAACTGAGGGAGACATCTGCAGAAAGATACTGAAGAGATAGTATGAGATTTTAGTCTGAACAGAAAAAAACTGGTGGTTGTCGTATGTTAGCAGTGATGTGTCATTGTTAGCATTTTGTTGTCAAGTGAGATATCTTGCTAAAAAAATAGATTTGACCAAGTTTTTAGGGCAAAAATATTTTGCTTGTGCATTCTGTGTCAGAGAGATCTGAGACCCTCTCTTCTTTCCTCTTTCAAAGACTTGCATATATGTATAGACAAAAATTGTAATCGTCTCATAGTTCAGAACTGCAATTTAGCCTTTTGTTTGGAAAGATAAGGGTTTTTCCTTTCATGTATACTGGTTTCTAGATGCTATTTTTTCATGTTACTTTGGAATACCCTCTTTGGCTGAGGATAGTAGGCTCATGATTTAAGTGATGCAAGAATCTTGTTTATCACTCTGCTTAGCTGGAGTAGAAATGCAGACAATAAGAGGATGCAAATGGGAAACTGGATGATGACATGGTTTTAGGAATGTAAGGTAGAATCTGAGATGAACAAATCTGAACTGGAAGGAAGGCCAAGGCAAATGTAATGAGATATAAGGAAGATAATAATGTGGCTTTGATACAAAAATGTTAGTGTGAGGAAAAGAGAGACTGGGATTACATGCAAGTAAGTGTAGCAAAGGATACGTGGAGCCTGGGATATGATGCTTACAATGCAGAAGAGGCTTCCTTTTTTTTTTCTTTTTTTTTTTTTTTTTCTTTTCATAAAGGACCACATGTAGCTAGACTCCTGCAGGGTAACTGGAAAATGGGATTTCCACCCTGACCAACAGCCAGCATAATCAACCCATGCTCACAGAGGCAGCCCTGATACTATCCGCCAAAGCCATGGACCTTAACCATCTTTTATCAGTCTGTTGCAGCATAGAGTTTGACCAGGCCTTTTGCCACCAGCCCAGGTTGAAGAGCAATTTATACACTCAGTATGAGTATGTATCAGTAGAAGAATAGCCTCATAAAAAACAGAAAGAAAGGTGAAACTGTGGCCTCCAGCCTCCTCTACACTGAAGCAGATTTATTCTGATTGTCATATATCTCTTTTACATAAATATATTTATATGAGAGTGAAAAAGATCAAAAGATTTCTGGATGCAATGGACAGGTCAAAGCACAGACTGATTTTTTTACTCCCTCAGGCCATATTTGTGTTTGGTTTAGAAGCAAACACATTCCAAAGATATGAAAGAAATGCCAAAGCACCAGACAGATTAAATGGCTGGAGAATGCAGAAAACAAAACAATAATTCATGAAATGGAATCTGCAAAGCTTACAAGCAATGATCTTCTCGTGCCAAGTATGTATCCAGAAGAAGTGTATAGCTTACACCCCTTAGCCAAGCCAGCTCCACTGTCTGGGCCTGGGGAGAGGAGGAGAGCCAACCTTCCTGCTTCTGTCTCCCTTTCCCACCTCTCCCTTGGCTGTTTCATGCAGACAATGTGCAGGGTTTCTGTTTTTGAAGGGACTTTTCACTCTGGATTAAAACAACCTTCATGCTGTTATGCAGGGGATGAGGTTGCTTTTCATTTTGTTATGTACAGTTGTAGCTGAGCAAGTGAAAAATCAGCCTTTCACGCTTTATGAAGTGCTGTGGTTGTGTAGGAACTGCTACTGTTGAACCCAGACAGGAAAAGAAATGTCTCTCTCTTCTGCATTTTATTTGCGTACTCATATTCAAGAATTAGTGGAGTGCAAGGAGACTGCCATTTCTGTTGTAAAGTTTCTATCTGAAAAAAAAAAATCTTCCTAACAAAAAGGATTTCAGTGTCTCACTGTGGAAAAAAAATGCTCCAGTTCCTGTAACTGCATAAGGATTTGACTCTTTATGGCTACGATGCCATGTACAAATTGATTGCTACAACATTTTCATGTGGATATTTCTAAAGAAATATGTGATCAGTATTACTTGTTACTCACAGCAGCCTTTACTCAAAAATCAACGTGATAAATATAAGTCTGAAGAGAATGTCATGTAATAAAATATAATGTGAAATCAATCAAAATCAGACTAACAGCAGACCTGAGGCTCATATTCTGGTTAACTGTGCTACATTTAACATTTCCAGATTTTATATAAATATTTATCTCCATATATTTTAAGAAGTTCCACTGATTTCCATACATCCAAACTTAAACGCATGTAATTTTTTTATAGACTTGAGGTTTAACATTGGGATAGATACAAGTTTTGATTTTTTCTCTCTCACTTAAGTACATGAAAGAATTCCTGTATCATTTAGTATTATTATTGTCCACTTCACTTTAAGTCTTCTAAATTCACCACTAATACACAGCACTGATCTACTTTTGTAAAATTAATCAGTAATTTCTTATAAATAATGTTTGGGAAATTTTTCTATTCCAAAGAGTTCTCAAGGGCAGATAGAAAAGCTTCCAGATACAACAAATGGATTAAATGTGAAAAAGTGCTTCTCTGCTAAGTTTTGTTTTTGTATTCCATGTTGGGACCTTTAAGCCAAATGTAACTCATCATAATCATCCATTTTATTCACATAATGGATGGATGGAAGATGTTTGCAGACTAAGCAAGTTACCCCAATAATATGTAATATTCCATTGGAGGTTACTAAAAAATATCACAATCAGTGGAATAGATATTGTTGAGTGACTGAAATAATTAAGTTAAATTGTTGACTACATATTTGATGAACAGGAATAATATGAGTAAAGTTAAGATAGATTTGCCAAACTGTTTTACCACTGTTAAAATCAGCTTCAATTACCGTATCTACTCTTTTTGAGCTCAGTGTTAACGTAGAGTCCTCTACGCTGTGTTTCCAGGTTGAAATGTAAGTGGAAGTTTTAGAAAGAGTTTCACGCTCATTTTGATTCCAGTCCCCCTTAACTGCACTGATTATAGGCCTGAAAGGGGTTTCTTCACTGGAAGGGTGGTCAGTCACTGGAACAGGCTCCCCAGGGAAGTGGTCACGGCACCAAACCTGTCAGAGTTGAAGGAGCATCTGGATGATACTCTTAGTCATATGGTTTAGTTTTAGGTAGTCCTTCAAGGAGCAGGGAGTTGGACTTGGTAATGCTTTTGGGTCCCTTCCAACTCCAGATTTTCTATGATTCTATGATTCTATGAAATGAATGGATCTCTGTTGTGATGGCAGATAGAGTCAGGAGTCTCACTGGGAGAAATACATTGAGAAAATCATAACCATCATAACCATTCCATTGTCATCGACTGTGGAATTAGAGGTGCAAAGCACCAGAAAGGTGTGTTATATTATTTTCTCTTTAACGGACTGTGTCAATGGCTTTAAACCAATGAGACATAACTGAAGAAACAATGCCTAAACTTGCCTCTGTAGGTGCCTGTGGTCTCAGTCATTGTGACTGATAAAGGGCTGCTTCACCGCCAGTCCAACACCATTAGTAGTGTGCAGCAATAGAGTTGTTCAGCTGAGTATCTATGACTTTACATGCAGTTATGGAGACCCTTCCCTGTATTTTCTTTCCTATTTAGCAATTTAAAGTGAAGTTAGTTTTCAGATAACTCCTTTACAGTTAATGATGATCTTCCAGAGCACCATCATCAAGCCACACTTCAGTATCCATATGTTTTGGTAGGTCTGAGGACCTCCTTCTAAAAGATTCAACAATTCTGTGAGGTTCCTGATTCAGAAACAACTGATATAATATTTTTGTGCATGCTTGTCTGCACTTTCCTATTCAGAATATAATATCTAAAGCACCAAGATTCATTTTCTCATCATAAATGTGCATAACACAATCTTATTAACATAAATCTGATCTAACAGGTTCATCATGTATAAAGAAATGTAATTAGTTTGCTTCCCTGCCTATTTTTACTGTTGTCTCTATTTTCCTTAGATTTTGCTTGTTCATGTACTACTTTCTTAGAACTTTTGTTATGCATTACATTTAGCTGTTTGGTGCATCGCACAGTGTTTTTATTAACCCTAGATGGAGTACTAATGGGTTTTGATAAGAAAAGACTAGCAAAAAATTTCTCATTTACAATTTGGATGATTAGTCACACAGTCATAAAGAAAAATAAATTTGGACACATACAAAGCTTCTGTAAATATTTATTTTCAGCACCATCGTATATACGTATCATCCATTCACAGCAATTGAAACTGGTGCATCTGCATTAAAAAATGAAGCATGCTGTTTGCTGCTGACTTGCCAGTTAGGTGATATGATTGGACATTTAAAGAAAAGCTTTAAAATATATTAGCATATTTGAAAGTCAAAATACTCTTATTTACCTTCAAATAAACTATACTAAACATATGATTATCTTATATTTGTTAGTTTTTCCTCCCTTGTATCACCATTGTCACAACTGTTTAAAGATTCTACCTATCTGATACCCTAATTTTAAAATGGTAGACTAACTTTGCATCCAGTAATATATTCTAAACACAAAGAATGAATCTCAGGATTATATAAAGTTAAATACAGCTCTACCAAAATGGACTGTTTTGGAGTTCAATCATACATATAGTAATTTCTGTACCAAGACTCCATCTACTATTGAAGTTTATGTGATTTGTATGACAATCATCTCATTTAACTACTTTTCCTATTATCATAGCAAAGCACATGTTTACCATTTCTTGACAAAACTGAAGGGGTGTCTTCCAGTCTTCTCTCCATTTGTTTTTTGGGGGTTTGGGGGGGGATTTTTTTTTTTTTTTCTCAAAACTGGCATTTGATAATCTGTACTTACATGTATCTTACCATATATATTTTATTCAAACTTCAGAATGATGATGGGATTTTGAAAATATGGAGTGAATCAGGAAATCATGGTGATGAGTGGAAGAAAGTCGAGTTACACTTGGGGAAACTGAGGAATTTTGAAGTTATCTTTGAAGGCATTCGTACCAGAGACCTAGGAGGCGGAGCAGCAATAGATGACATAGAGTTCAACAACTGCACCACAAGTAAGTTCAAGAGGGAAGTTTCTAGAGGAATGCTACAGGAGATGTAGGATTTTCTTACTTGTTTTTAAATACATCACAGTTTTACTGTTTTCATCATAATGTCACTGTTCATAAAATCAGTTATGACTACATTGTTTCACTCTTATGACTCCAATACCATTTTCTGCTCACAGAGAAAGTCTTGTATTAGTGCAGCATTCTCACACCAAATTATTGCAGATAAATTCAAGAAATGCTTGAGGTTTTGTTTCCTTAATTTATTTGGTTTTGAGTAAAAACTTTCCTTTAATTCATTGATAAGTTATTGAGGCTCTGATGTTTTGTGTAGTCATTTTATATAAATTATGTCAGATTATATCAAGTGAAGCCTGTGGTCTCCCTGTTTTATTGTAAAGGCTCTTGCCGTAAAAATGAGTTGAGACTACAAATGAACCACTGTCGCTATTCCTTTTCCCAGTTCAGTTCAAGTGTTAAGGCCAGCAAAGTAAAGAAAACCTTTGACTCCTTCACAGGGTATGCATTCTATTTAATTCATCTCTTTGTGGACATAGGCTAAAATAGGAACAGAGTTTACCTTTAAAAAAAAAAAAAAAATAGTAAAAAACTGGGTGGATTGTGGCTTCCAACAAGAAAAGATGTGGTCTTTATCCCTGGTAGGAAACACTGTGACACAATATAAGTGGATTTGTTGAGTAAGATGATCATTACTGATGCCACATATCAACACTGCATGAATTTTGGGGAAGTTGTTTGGGCAAGCTTTAATCTCCTGCCATGGTCTGGATACCCATTATCAGCTGGAGCATGGAAAGTGCACTTCTGGAGAGCATCTTTTGACTAGTTTAATCTGAAAAATGCAGGGTTTGCATTCAGAAATTGCTCTGTGGTGTAAATCAAAGAATGGAGACCGGATACAACTTGCGACCTACTTTAGAACTGCACTTTAATAGGACTCTAAGGCAGACGTAACCTTAAAAGCTCTTCCAGACACATGAATGATAGTGATTCCCTTGTGCTTTTTCTAAGTGTTTCATTGTCCCTATTGCTATGAGTATGATTATTCTCCAAAGGACAAGGGTAGATGGATAAGGATGCCCTGGTAGGAGATGGGAGGTCAACATTCCCCTATCATCTTGAATAACAAAGAGGATGTTGATCTCTCTTGCAATTTGTTGCCACGTTGTGCTCAGATGTATTAATTCATACAGTGGAGTCTAGTTAAAACACATTTCTGGGATTCTGTCCCATTTTGGGGCTACAACAATTTAGACACTTCATTTCACAGTCAGATTCATGACGACATTCAGCAAATAAACATAGCAGGATTTTTTTTTAAGGAAGAAGAAAACTCCCTGTTAAGTTCATAAAGATGATATCAACACATCTTCGTATAACATAAAAGTATTTCTGCTTTCTCTTAAGTCCACATATTTTATAATAACCTGAAAATAGACATTATATAAACATAACTGGAAATATTCCACAGAGTTGTCATTGCAAGGAAGGAAATTGTGTCAATAGGGAGTTGGAAAGCTGTCATATGAAGGATCTTAAATCTCTTAAAATGTTAACACTGCTGAAATTTACATTGGTTTTAGTCTATGACCCTACAAATCTGAATGGTAATAGTGTTTTATAACCAGTCTTGCATTAAAATACCTTCGCAGTGAAACAGTTCAGAAAGTAACTTGGGTTTATTACTATATAGCAACTATTTGCTTTACAGCACTGCTTCAGCAAGAGCCTCTGTTGGGAAAGCAGTTGCATCATGTGCTCTGACTACTTTCACATTCACTTTCACTTACAGCTTTGGCACAGTAATATTTCTGTGTATTTTGCAGAAAATTATTGTTTATGAAAATGGATGATTAAGAGGAGGCTTTTCTCATAGAAGATTGAAATACACAGTTGAAGCTCAATATACAATACAAATTTTTTAAAGACTGAATTAGAAAAGTTGGAAACCCAAGATGCTAATCCTTTATAGAGCTGTCACTTGCATGGGGGATATTTTTGCACTGTAATAAGGTACAGTCTTTATACAATCAAAAACCTTCACTTGCAGCATCTCCAATAGTGTATGCTAGGCACTGCAGGGTTTTCATTAAAGTTTAGGTGTATGTAATCCATGGGAACATGTTTAAGCTTATGTCTTTGCTTTTCAGCAGGATCAGAGGCCTATCATATATGTGCTTTTTAACTGTATGTATGTGTATGTGTGCAAATGCTTGTCGGTAAAAAAACCAAAAGAAACGCACCCCCACCAATGATTTTCCTGTCTCTACAATGATATTTAAGCTCAAACCTAAGTGAAGAAGGAATCATTGCATTGTCTTTAGCGCCTTTCACATCAGCTCCATGTATGATTTTTTTGCCTTCTACTCCACAAGTTGAGATCTGCTTGCTTAATTTTCTCGAGACTTTTGGTATGCTGACCTTCCTGTTGGCATGATGACATGAAGGAGCCTGGTCTGACCTTTTTCATTCTTGTTGCTATTGATTCTTTACCTTTGCAGAACAAACAAACAAAATACGTTTTGCCAGATTTTCAAAAACAACATTTCCCATCTGACCCAAGCCTGGGGCATTCAGGATAGAGAAAGCATGTCATGTCTAAATTGTTTTTTTGCAGCACAGGGTTCACAGTTTTATTGTGTCTGTTGTAACAAAGTTAAAAGACAGCAAACACAATCTTACTGTGGCCAAACTCAAGGAGAAGAGTAGCATACAAACCAGAAGGGGTCAGGGGTTTCTTCTCAACAAAATGACTTGATTTACAACACTTATTCATGTACTGTGTTTGTAGCTATAGAATTGCTGAGCTAGACACATGGCCAGGGTCCTCTAGGGGAACTGAAGACTACATCTGCATTTTCTACTGGGACTTACAAGGTTAAACTAAAATCTTATATAATAGTATGGATATTCTGGCCACGGTAATTACATAAGCAGAGGAATAGACCGTGCACAGAAAAAAACTAGAAGATAATTGAAAATAATTAAAACTTGAATAACAGGTTTGAAATAAACAGAATGGAATGGAAATGAGAAAGCCTTAAATTGCATGGGAAATAATTGAATGTTTAGCGGATTCCCAGCAGATGGCATGTAGTGGTGGAGATGAATGTTAGAGCAATTCTGGAGCTTTCAGTTGTTTTGGGATAACTGCCACCTCACAGACTGTCCTTTTGGAAGCTGCTGAATGGTATTCCTAGATCACGGTTTACAGTCAACACAATAAAATAATTGCCTCTCTGCAGAAATAATGCACTCAAGGGGAGAGAGTGAAAAGGGAAGAGAGAGGCACTCTGTGTGAGGATTTTTGACATGAATATTAAAACTGCTTTTATGCAGTATGGTAGTATTCAGTTGTTATAGCAGAGTTTAGTAAATCAAAAGACTTATTTTATTGTATATGGGTTTTCCTTCAGCTTGCTTTCGTACAGTGTGTTATAGAAAGAAGCTGTACACATCATGAGGGAATCTGCATGGAGGTGAATTAGCTCTGCAGACTTCTTCACTCTTCACTTACATAGCTGTGATTTACATAGCTCATTGTATGAGGATTTTCAATGGACAAAAGAGAATCTTTTCACAATTTCCTTTTAAAAATTAATTAGTTAAAAGCTTCTGTATCAGTAGAATACTACAGATAACTTTATTTATTATGATCTGAGCTTCTGGGGAGCTATCCTGCAAGGTTCATTTCCCTCAGGTCTCACTAATTTCTGTGAAAGTGAAGGTCAAGAAGCAACTGTGGATTTATTGGAAATGTGAGAGGTCTTGGAAATATTGTCAGAGATAGAAAAAAAGAGGGTATAAAAGAGTCTTATCAGTTGGTTGTGAGAGGGTAAGTTACATTTTGATAGCAAAAAAAATTTAAATTCCAAATCTGGTATCTTTTTATTTTGCAGGTTTAATTGAAAGATGTGAAAAACAGTGGAGTCACATCACAGCCAAAGATTGTTCTTAATATTAAGTTAATTAATTTATTGATTAATTACATTTGAACTTTTTTTTCACCTTCTTGTACAATAATTCTTTATATAACTTTAGTGACAGACTATCCTATGTGACCTGAATGGAGTTTAGAGTGGTCATCTCTTGAGCTTTTTAATAATTAGCTTTGACCATGCATGAGGTTATTTGCAGGCTAGAAAAAAAAGCTTGCAATTTTGCCTTAATAAAAAGGTAAAATACCTATAAGTATTGTACAGAATAATCCCTAATGATAATTTTATTTTTGAGACTTCTGACACTTATTTTCATGATAACATTTTCTAAAAATCCTGTCAGAAATAAGCTGTGGTCTGGTAACCTTAAAGAGCACTTCAAGCACTATTGATTTGTTTTTCCAGCTGATGGCTCGCTGTCGTATAATAGTGAATCAAGAGTGCAACTCATCAGACATGCTCTTACCAGTAGTCTGAATTTTGTACCTCTGTAATTTCAAAGAAAAGGAATCCTGTACTCCAGATAGAAAACACAGAATATAAGCATGGACATATACTTTATCCAGCCATATCGTACATACTGATTTTGGCATCCCAGGGCAACACCTGAAAAACCAACAGTGAAAGATGAATGAAAATAAGTGAGTCATAACTCTAAATTCAAATTAAACAGAAATTTCTAGAATAGTTGATTATTTAGTTGATGTATGCATTTTTTCTTGCAATTCAGTGTGATAAAAGTACAGGAAGAAAGAGCCATTACAGCTCCAGTGATCTCTGTGGGTTGCCTGTTTGGGATCACACTTCACAAGCTTTTCTTCTCAGATTTAAGGTAAATAGGATACACATTCAGTCATACTTGAAGTGTCATTAAAATTATATTTATTTTTTAAAAGAATGCAAATCAAAATGCCAAGTACTCCTATTCATAGGAAATTGATTTACCAAATTGAGCTGAACAGAAATTTTCTTTAAAATATAATCAAGCTTGCTTTGCCTGGTGGTAAACTTTTTCTTTCCCTTTCTCCTCATATATTTGTATTCCTCCTCACCTACTGTTTATGGCAAAGACCATAGGTGAAGGTACTGCAATCCTTTGAATGACTTTGCTTCCATGCTCCCATCAACAAGAAGCTTTGAAAGTCTCAGCAGAGAAATCCTTTCTCATAAGAATTCCATCCTAGCTATGTAGATCAGAGAGAAAACAACTAAAACATCCTAGTGTTTGGGTGCGTAGGCCAACTTTTTTATTTTTAAAATAAGCCAGTTTCTTTGAATCCTCAGCTATGTATCATGCAAAGCTTTACATTTAGTGGAGAATTTAGTTCTTTCTGCTCAGACACTTGAGAAAAGTTCAAACTCTTATAACAGAAATATTCAGTACAAACCTGGCCCTGAAGTGAGAGGGAAGGGAATTCAGGCAGAGGAAGCTGTCAGAGCTGATATAGTCACTCAAGATATACATTTATATTCAGCCAGAATGTATGTCCAGTTACCTGGGTTTTTTGATCTTTTTCTTTTTTTTTCCTCTTCAAAATATTTTACTATTTTATGATATTTTTCACCTGTTTTTATAAATAGGTCAATGCCAGGGTGTTCTGACATGGGACACTGGAATTGCATCACCTGGCTAAAACTTCCCAGTAAATGTGCTGAAATTAATAGTAAAATTCTTATTTGTTAGTCTAATGTTTGGATTCCGTCTTTAGAAGGAAATTATTCCTTGATTTCATGGTGAGCTATCAATTTACAAATTGCTGATATCTATTGAATCTGCTTCTACTGTAGAGGAAGAAAGCTCATTTTGAGAAGTCTAGTAATTTTTTGCTTACAGTAACCAACCATTTGGTAACTTAATTTGTGTTACAGCAACATACATTAACATGAATGTGCTTTATCGTTTTTGAGTGAAAATCTTACTGAACTCAGATCTCATTACACTCAGCAGAGGGTACAGATGACATATAAATTAGTTCTAGACAAGAAATGATCTCCCTTCTGGATATGTGAAAGTCGCCCACAGCTGCCTTCCACAGGATGTCCCGAATGCCCTCGTACAAAGGACTCAGTGGGGAAGGCAGCGTGCTCGGGAGACTTGCAGAGGAAATACAGGCTCCCTCAACCCAGTTTGCCAGGGCTGCCAGAGTTACACTGGGGAAAGACTTGAATTCCTCATAAGTCATGTTATGTACAAGGTGATCGCTTAAACGGCACTGCATATTAAGACTTTCTAGAAATGTATGAAAAAATATAAATTCATTTTTACTGAAAAAGCAAATATTATATAGCCTGGCTTCAGGGAATGAATAATACTGGATTTGACAACCTTCTTTGAAAAGATTAAAAGAACAGAGAGAAGAGAAATATGGCACCAGCTTGAAAATCACAGTATTCTCTAGTTTTTATTACACTGTACAGAAGTCATTTACACACCTGTAATACTCAAGGATTGCTATTTCTGTTTGAGATTATGTAAAAAATGCATGAGAGCTCATGTGAAACTTTTGAAGAAAAGTTGCTGACTTCAGAGATACTTTGGTTTGGTAGTAGGTGGCTGCAAAAGCAGCTTTTCAGTATAAAACAAAAATCTCATCATTTTGAGATTCACTTTACATATTACTTACTCTTCATATCCGATGGTAGATTTCTTAACTCCATATATTTCAAATGGGCCACAAGAGAAGACTTTTCATGGTTAGTAAAACATACAGGGTAAAGATGGCCAGATTTTAATTTTTTTTTGTAACCTCACAATCATTGTCTATAAAGGTGGTACTAGAATAATGAACACTGCCCTAGCCTGAGTTCATTTTCATATGAAATTACTGTAGAAGGTAGGCACCCTTCCAGTACAAATAAACTGCATGTAACAGTTATCTTCTGTAACCTATCATACACCTCTATGCAATATGACACCCAAGATGAATGTCACGTCTAATGATGATTCTGCAGAGCCAGGGAGAGCATTCAGCTGAGGAAGTGTCTCCCTGTTGCAGATAATTGTGACTTGTACCTGTGTGCTGTACTCCCTTGGTCTGTCACAACAACCCCTGTGGATCACATTAGGACAAGTCCATGTATAAAAACAAAATATTCACATGAGATGCTTCTAAGAAATCTGTGATAAGGGGAGAGAGTGCTGTGATTGAGTGGTTTGGATTGATTCTGCATCACAGTGGAAACAATGGCTTGACAGTAATTTTGTAGGGTAAATATCATTGAAAAGCTCTAAAAATAATCTGTTCAGCTGAACTTTCCAGGCTGTAATGTAGCTCTACACTGGAAACAGGATGGAGGGGAGACAGGGAGGGGAAAAAGGACCAAGCAGTAGAGACCACATGTCAAATTGCTCCAGGAAATATTTCTCTCTAGTTAAACAGGTTCATAATTACGGGGAAATAGAATTTTCTGCAAAAGCATTACTTGATTTTTTACCTTATCTCTTCTTCTCCCTTTCTTTTACCACTTGCAGGCTCCAAAGAGATAAAGCCTAGAACACCAGACCTCACTCATTGCTCAGTCCTCAGTGCTTCTCCCTAGTGTCTTCTTTAGTATTAAGCAAAATATGGGAGCTCCCTACACGAGGATACTGTGAGCATGAGCTCCTTATCCTGCTGATACACTCTATGCCAAGGCTGGCCTTTCAGTCTTAATCAAATATAAAAACTTCTGTCCTTGTCTGGTGTGGGTTTATATACTCCATAATATCAGCACTAGAAATTGAAGATAATTTCTCTCTTATCTTTTGTATTGCTTGAGCCAGAGCCAGTGGTACCTTTCCAGAACTATGGATGAATTTTTTATTCTTCCAGTTTATGTGGTGGCCTTGGGCACCATAATACTACTTGCTTTCAGCATCTTTAGGAAGTCCATTGGCAGACTTTTGCATCTACAGGTGAAATTCTCTCCTAAGAGTCAATATAATTTGTTAGATCTGCTGTTTATGTCAGAGCCAATGCATATCTGTGAATTAAATCTGGCCTTTTAAATGACACATTCTGTGAGGAGAATTCCCTATGGTTTTTGAATTACAAAAAGAACCTTATTTGAAATTATATCTAGCTTGCACAAGTAGAAACTTTTCATCTAGTTTTCCCTGCAAAAGATTGCCAAGGTCATCCATGGACAGAAACATTATTGATGAGTTTGCTAATAAGGTTTTAATGTTCTATAAAAAAGTCATGTAAAAAAGGCTACTGAACAATTGGGGTAAGCAAATGAAAAGTTTGATGCAAATTGTGTTTCATAATTTCTGAACTTCAGAATACTGAGTACAGTTGAGTTCCAGTTCTAATGAAACTTTCTAGGAACTTACATTTTATACATTTGATTTAAACAAAGGGTGAAACTTGGAAAGTAAAGTTCCTTCACTGAATAATATTTTCAACAAAACATTTTTAATTTTTTAATCTTTGATTATTCCTGTATCTCAAGTATTGTGGAAGAGGGGAGGGAAGTGATATAAGTACTCTTACTATACAACACAATTTAAACAAAAAATAATAGAAAGAGGTGAATTTTCAACTGTAATTTGAAAACATTTCTACTCAGAAAGAACCTTAATTTCTAAAAAGACAAATGGGAGGGAAAAGTCTCATTTCCCTTGAATATATGTTGCATATTTCATTTCATACTGTTGACATGGTTGTAGAGTATTGTTGAGTGAGTGTGTGCATTCCTTTCGGAGAGCAGAGATGAGACTTTTGGTAAACAGCAGCTCAGTGTACTTGACCTTGAGTTACACGTTGCTTTTCAAAACAGTTCAAGGTCTTGTTCACTGCAGCCTTTAGCAACCATAATAATTTGGGATTTACCCTATGCCTTTCGCAAGCACAAAGCACTGGCCAAACATAACCTCTGACAACCTATGTGAGTCTTAAGTGTTGTAATACAACACAGCATGAGCATCTCTTCTTTTTGGCTGTGTGATCAATCAGTTCTTTCATGATAAATATTTTAAATAGGAGAACATTCAATGCATCAACCTGATACCCAATCTATGAAAGTTACTGGTATCTATCAGCCTAAACATTTTTTTGAAGCTATCTACTTTGTTTCAGACAATCAAGATCTATAACTTTTAGAGCTGATATTTGGCCTGTCTGGTTCTTTCGATGATTTTCGATGTACTGGATACCAAAGGAATATTTTCGTCTTACAAAGCATTGGTCAAAGAAAGCTCTTGTACTTTTAGAGTCAGAGAAACAGTCACTGGCCCAGTGCTGTCCTCTAGTAGCAAACCTAAAGGAAAGGCGGCCATCTTCATGAGTTCTTTCATAGCCAATCTTTTCCTGGTAACTGAAACAAAGTGTCTGCTAGGTTAATAATGTTGTATTTATCAGCTATCTCCAAATGAATCTTGTCATGTCTATAAATTCTGTGAGTACCATATGAGCTAGTCTTCCATACATAACATGTACTGGAGATGGATATAAATATATAGCTTGTGATGCATCCACAGTAGAGTCACAATTTTTTTGTGGTATGCATGATGTGCATCTGTGTCTTGGTTGTTTTCTATGTATATATAAATACACACGTATTCTTACTAGGGAAGGGCTTATTTTTGCTGGTATTGTGAGAATAACATTGTGCAGAACGAAATATGTAGAAATGAAAGCAAGTGTATGTAAATGCAAGTTCTATGGAAACCATCATTAACATGCTTCTTTTGTAGGGTTTAGTGATCCAAAAGCCAAGCCAGTTCTATTGGTCTCTTAAAAACTACTTAGAAGATTATATGGCTCTTTGCTGCATCAATCCAAATTGTACTTAATTGAAAAGTGATATCCTGTGTATGCTTTTTCCTTTTCAAGTACTGCCATTTCATTTGGCATACGGATTTGCATAACGTAGTCAATAGTTACTACTTCATCTAAAATATGTCCTGTGCTAATTTCTTGTGGTGTCCTGGTTTTCAGGAAATGCTGCAGTTCCAAGGGGAAACAAAATAAATGGGTATGATAAAACATTAGCTTTTTGCTGTGCCATAATAGTTGTTTTAATTTTTTTTATTTTTTATTTTTTAATTTATGAGACTCTAATCCCCAAGTATTTACTGTAAGGGAAAAAAAGGTGGTTTACAAGAATATGTGCTGTGGCCTGTCAACTTTGATCCAGGAGAAAATCAACAGTTTAATTGCTCCACTGATTCTTGTTAATCTAGTTATTTCTATGCTGATCTAAAGCTTAGTTGTTATCATAAGCTAGGAAATGCTTCTTTGTGTTTCTGTGTTTTGTATTCTATATTATTTTGTTTTGGTTTGGGGTGGGGTTTTTTGTTGCCTATATTCTCTTTTTGTGGGAAAGGAATGGATTGTGGTCTTTTGACTTGCAGCATATCTGTATAGTCTTCAAACCCCACAAGTTTATGGACTGAACAATTGTAGAAGAGAGAGCAAAGCATAATGAAAAACAAAAGTAACTTGCTCAAGAAATGTGCAGGAGTGCAGGAAATTAATAAATATTGTTGGAGCTTCTGTTCTCATTAAAAAAACCAAACACCCCCCACCCCCAATTTTTATAGCTCTATGCCATTCCTTTATCACTCATGCTGCACCTGTAGATCAACACTCCATATCTGTATGGATATTTTCCATGATGTGACACTATGTGTAGGACTGAGCAAACAATGAATTGTTCAGTTTAGTGGCTAAACCAAAGATTTGGAAGAAGGTCAGGTCAAAAAAGAACATTTATGGCTTTTTCATTAAGTGCAATTCCTTTCTGGTCAACAGTTTTGTTAAATTAAAATGAAATGTTTTCTTTTGCCTTTGGATATCTTAGGTCACTTCAAACTTTTCATATACCATATTCAGAAATAAGCTTAGTACTTATCAAAAACGTTTCATCTCCCTATAATTCCTCTCATTCCCATTGTGTGACAAATTGACATTTGTGTATCAGATATTTCACTGTTTTCCATTTTCATACATGGAATCAGCTGATTTTTGGCTTGCTGTGGCTACTGATCCATTTTAATGTTGTAGCTTATCAAAGATAACTTCAGAGTAACACAGTGAGCAAAGTACAACTGATATTTTATTTTTTTTAATTTTGATTTTGTCCTAATTTATTTGGAGTGTATTCAACAGTATGTTAATTTTTTCCCTTATAGGCTTCTTGAGAGGTTGTTAGAAAAAAGAGGCAAGAAAAAAAATTTGCCATATTTTCTCATGTTTTTTCTGCTTAGAAGAGATTTTCTGTATGTTTGGATTTTCATGGAATGTTGTGAGTTAGACTATTGGGAAAAAATATATATATAATATTCCATGCTATATGTAATCAACCATCATCCAATACAGATCAAAGCACAACTGAGGAATAAAATCAGTCAAAAAGCTATATATTTGTCCATGCAGTCCCACACAACCAACATATGCAATGAAATAAGATGTAATGAAAATTTCTCATTTAATCTGAAATGTCAGCGTTAAACGTATCTTAAGCTATTCATTAGGAGGCATTGTTTTGGTTTATGCTGCAACTCCCTAGAGGGAGGTTTGAATACTGTTCTTGGAAACATCCTTCTCCAAATTCAGTCCTGATAGACTCAAACTCAGATTTTGGCAACCCTGTAATTTTGATGACAAAATTAGAAATGGGCAAGATAATATTTTGAATGTCCTCTCTTTTTCTTTGTTCAAAGTGGTTTCTAACATGGTTTTTTGTTAAATTGCAGCTCAACCCTCAGAATTGAGAACATATTTTCCAATATGTTCTTCAATACATTGTTCTGATTAAATAGACATTTTATATTATATTTTAATTATATATTTAAATATTTATATTATATTTAAAGAATGGTAAAAATGAAACTTCTAAGTTGCAACTTCTGTGTGAATCTTTGTTTGGTTATTGGGGTTGTTTATGATGAAGTTTTATTTTATGGTTAAAACCCACTGTATTTCTTGTTTTGATTTAGTTTTGGTCAGAATGAGTGTGTACTCTTGAAAGCTGATTTTTAGTGTCATTGTGACACTAAATGCTGAATAGGAGTTTGGAATATTTAGTCTGACTATGCTATGCTAATGCTGGTATGCTAATTCTGAGAAGGATTTTATTTTTATCTCTGCCAAAGGCTGTAGCAGAATCTCCATCTTTATCATAAATGTAACCTGGTATCCCTAAAAATGACATATAAACAAGGTCTTACTCCAAAAGGATAAAATTCACGTGACTCTGTGTTTGGACTTTATGGCATTCACATCTGTTGAGATACAAGTTTTCATTTTGACTGTATATGGATCACATGTTTTATTTTAGGATAAGCTAAGAAATGTATAATATTCTTAAATGTTCGTTTCTGGTATGCTTGAAGTACTGTAAAGTAGCTTATTAAAAAAAGAACAACTGTAATTAATATTAAAGCGCTAAATACAAATGAGAGAGTAACATAACATTGTCTTGATTAAAGGTGAAAGGAGGTAAAGGTGAGGAATATGATCAATCACAAAGCCATGGATTTTCAAATGTCATTCCCCTATATGGTGATAATGTACCTCTTTCATATGCAGTGAAATAAGTTGTGAAAATTATTGTACCTTAATGGCTCTGCCGTTAAGTAATTTCTGTCATTATTTAAGCCATTAAGTGACTTAAGGAAGTCACTCAATTTTCCAGTGCATCATTTCCAGTGCATGGGAGGGAATGAAGATGAGGGAGTCAGACTCTTCTCATAAGTGCTGACAAGACAGAAGGCAATGGGCACAAATTAAAAAAAAACAGGAAATTTCATCTGAACACAAGAAAACAATTTTTTTTTTACTGTGAGGGTGGTCAAACACAAGCACAGGTTGTCCACAGAGTTTGTTGTGTCTCCATCTATGGATATATTCAAAACCCAACTGGACATGGTCCTGCACAACCTGCTGTAGTAGAGGCTGCTTCACAAATGCTTCAGTCAATTTTTGTCGAGTCCACTCCTCTGCTAAGGGCTCCCTGCCACTTGGATTCTCTGTAAAAAGCAGCCACAGCTTTTCCTGTATTTAAGGCAAATATTATTCATGGTAACGCTGTTGTCTGTGGATTCCCTGACACATAATCAGATCAAATGGACAGTGTAAAATTAAAAACCAAAACAAAAAGACAGATACCAATTTGAAACCAGATTTTATTTATACCAATGCTCAGGGATGTATGCACTTCAAAACTGGAAATTTAAGTCAGGTCCTGCAGGTAACCAAACAGCACGGAATTTTTTTTGAACTATATATTCTAAATATTTGAATTACATTTTAATGCTGTGTTGTTGCTCTATTTGATATTACCTTGTGTACATGTTTAAACTAAACCAAAAATTTAGTTCTCCTTTCCTATTTTCCTTCAATGAGAATGTAGTTCCTCAGTCTGTAAAATTCAGTAAGTACCTCTATTTGAGAAGATTAGTACCCTGACAACAATAACTTCCCCTTCTGGAAATAAGGGCCTGCACAAAGATAAATATCAAAGTGTTCTGTCCAGACTGTGTTTAACAGTGTGCCCCATTTTAGTCATGTTTGAAGGAAAAAATGAAACATTTTACATTGAATAGGGTCAAAATACATTCTCCTAAATGTCTTATTGCACAACTTGGAGCTCTAGACTGAAAAACAATCTTGGGTTAACAGGAGTGCATCTTAAATGTTGCATTTGGGATTATCAGAACTGTTTCAATTACTACTAATTGAAATTATGCACTCAGTGTACTGAACTAAAAAATAGTTTATATAAGTTTCTTTATAGTCTGACAGTTCAGAGATGGCTGAATCTCAGCGCTTTTTGGCCTTGGCCCTAGCACTTTATGTGCAAGTTACTAAGTTACTCTAATTTTATGACACAATTTTCACTCACTCTCAGAGATGATAAAAAATTGTTGTAAAACAGAATCTTTTATTAAATACCATAAGAGGAATATCTGGGCAGTTCATACACTGAGAGCAGAAGTTTCTCTAAACTCTTCAAAAAAGTTAAACATCTTATAAAGGCTTTAAAAATTTATGCACTACACAAGTGTTGTATAACAGTGATTTTTCTCAGCTTAAAATGTTCTTATTTTCCAAATGATGTCTTGTAACTATGAGCAGAATAAAGCCTTTAGCCTGTCTACTTTTCAACAGCTCACAGAACCCTTTTTAATGGAACGTGCACAATAAATACACTGGGGAAACAGTTGTGTTGATGCTGAACTGAATTTTCTTCCAGACAAAACATCCTACCCTGGAAGCTATGGGCAAGGCCAATACAGTAGTCTAGATACGCATAATGCACCATTAAAGGTGTGACACCAAATAACATCTGGTGGAAGCAGTAAATCACTGAAGTCATAGTCTATAATGGCTAAACAAATAAAAAAGACCATCCTTTGATTTAATTACAATATTGATTTAAATGTCCTGTTGGTTTCAGTTGGAGAGAATCCCAGGGAATGCCCTGCCCTCACTGATTTTGTGTGTGGGAATGAGAATTGCATAGAATCTCAGTTCATCTGTGACTATAAACCAGACTGTGAAGACCTGTCAGATGAAGCTGACTGCAGTAAGTATTTCTTTGTTTATTAATGTAATCTTCAGTTAAAATTTTAACTGTAAATTCTGTAGCATAGCTTAGGTGAATTCACACAGTTGCTCAGAAAATAATTACAAGCAGGTTGCATGTTCCCCCAACACAGAAGGTCTGACATTTTCAGATCCTTAAAGACATTTGCTGCAAAAAGTAGTTAAGTGTGATTTAGTTACAAAAGTGTAACCTACTCAAACCAAAGATTAAATATATTAAAAAAAACCCAAACAAACAAAACAGCTTAAGGACTAAAAACATATTTAAGGAATAAAATCCATGGGTTACAATGCAAATTAACTCTGAGAAGAAACGTAAACTCATTTATTAAATTGAAAGCATACTGAGCTGTCAATGTTGAATGAAAAGCTAAGTAAGCAAATTAATGCACAATAGCATTTAGACATGATTCTGCTATAAAAAGGGATTATTTAAAAACAGGCCTGTCTTTCCTTTCAGATTAATCCTGTCTTTGTGATCTGAGTTGTGTCACTACTACGTGTTCATTGTTCTTTGTTCTTGCTGCTGTTGCAGAGCTATGAAAATATTTTCTTGCTATTACTCCGTTACAGAACAGTTGGACAAAATGCAATCTCTCTATATTTTTGCATTCCTAGTCAATACTGAGACAAAATTTGTCTGTAGGTATTCTTTGCTAATGCTGTTTGAGATGGAAGGACACAGTTCAATTTTGAAAATCTGGATCAAGTTAACAGGCTTTCCAAATCAGACTTGAAACTCAAAAGCAGTAAAACATTGTGCCTTTGTTCCTGCTCCATGTCTTTGTTTATTTACAGTCACTTTCCAGACCAGGCTTTTGGAGTAGGAAGCGTGAGTAGTCCATATGTACAGTTCAGTAATCAGTCTAATTCTTAATGTTTGAGCTGGAGGGCCAAATTCTGCCATAATGCAGATATGATCAAAAGTAACCTTGGTAGATAAAGTAAATACATCACATGCATCAATTCAGTGCTCACATTGTGTTGAAGTGCAAGCACTCCATTGAAATCAACCAATGCTTGGTGATCCCTTGAAAAACAAAGGCATTTTCTCTTGCATGGAGTTGCTAAATGCTTTGACTGGACAGGGTTAAAAAAATAATGACCCTTTATTGGATGATGTAAATTATATTGTTTTAACCAGATAGCAGACTTACAACCTGGAATACATGTGAAGATGTCACTATAGGAGATTTAACTTTGAGTTTCTCCCTCTTTGTTGTTTTCATAAAAGTAAATAACAGTTCTGAAGTACATATGCTGAAGCTGGTATCTCTATTTCTGTTTTCTACCTCCTGCAGTGCTTTGCCTTTCAGAGAATTTTGTGAGTCATATTCATGGAAATTAATCTACATTGAATGATAACTTTAAAAGACTAGCTTTTTTTCAAGTAGATTCCAAGAAAAGATAGATTTTAAACAGGTAATCTATATTTCTTGTATATAATATTCATATTTTTTCAGGAGTTAGACAAAGTAAGTGCAGCAAAATACCCTGTAAACTTACCCTTGTAACATTTTAGAGACCTAACAGAGACATAGTAAGTCTGAATTGCTGTCCAATGTAAACTGCTCTGTAAAGATATTCAGAAAACTATCAAGGCACTTGATTTATTCTGTAAATATTGTTACAGGATATAGTAGCTTCATTTGGAGGCAGGGGGGCGGACTGTCCTGTGTTGTCTGGAAGGACTGTGGTAGCATCAGCTCTCTTTTCTTAGTCAGATAATAGATGGAAACATTTCAGGCCATAAATTATCTTGAGTCACAGTAAAGCAGCACAGTCTTTGCTATACTGCAGAAAAGCTTCTCCAAGGGAAGAAAAAAAAAAAACCTGATATTTGCTTTAAATAAATAGAGTGAAACATCTTTTTATTGTAGATGGAAAGGCTGTAGTTATATCAAAATGTTTTCATCAGTCTTTAGTCTTGCTGTTGCTGCAGAACTGACAAAATATCAGGTTAACAATAGAGGAGAGATACTGTAATCTGGCATACAGAATACCCAGATAAACCACAGGTATAATATTTCCCTATCTGCTATATCTTAGTTCCAACAAATGAGGCATTACATTGGGATAATCACACCTTTTCCCTGAGCGTATATCTTATAGATGGGAATGAATAACATTAATGGGCACATAATACCTTTTAGATATGGAAGCCTCATTTTTTAATGAAAAGGCAGCAGGAGCTGCTTAATCAGAAAAGAGAGCAGAACTGGCACAGAGAAAGCCCTTCACAGTCTAACCTGCCCCATCACAGGTGGTTATGGCCACATTTGTCTGCAATTTTCTCCTTTTCTCTGAGCTCAAGGTCCGAGCTTATTTCACATTCTACTATAGTTTTATAACAGTGTAACTCCAAAGAAGTAAATGGACCATAATCTACTCAGCAGCAATTCCTCTGTGCAGGATTTACAACAGAATCTGGATTAAATGAATTGTATCCATGTAGGCTGGTAGACTTTTTGGTTTTTTAAATAAACTCACGGAAATTACTTACTCTATGTTTCATTCAATCCAGTCAAGCAATCTTGCAAAAATTTCATTCTCTTTCTGTAACCTGCTGGAAGTACTGAGGTGAAAAAAGCACACATGAAAGCAGTTTCAATTTTCATGAATTGCAGCCAATTATACACCCAGATTTGATTAATAGCAAACCCCACTGTTGATGAAGCAACTAGAGGAGTGCTTGAATTATTGAAATAAAAGCAATTTTTCAGATAAATGGGACAATCCTCTTCTGATGGCTTCTAAATAGGGTCTGTTTACCCATAAAATAAAAAATACCCAGCAGGTGCAGATATATTGGGTGACTCTGTCAACCCTGTAAATACTGTTCATAAATATTTATTAATAATTGCCTTCTGAATGCACTGTTAAGATACTAGGGTAAAATTCCTGAAGTCAGGTAACTGATTACGAATAGTAAAAATTCCAAATGCATTTGGAATTTGATCTTGTTGGAACTGCACAAGAAAATTGTACCTGTTTCGATTAATGGGTTCCTTTCTTTGCATGCGAGGGTATTTGGTGTTGGAGTTAGGATATACTAGGCTTACATGGTGCTTGTAATGCAGTGTCAATGTGAATGCTCAGTGCATTTGTGTATACCTTTCATGATTCCCGAAGGCCATGCTGTGAATAGCACTAACACAAGCACAGAATGGTTGAGGTGGGAAGGCACCTGTGGAGATCGTCTAGTCCAACCTTCTGCTCAAAACAGGGTCCACTGCAATAGGTTGCCCAGGGCTGTGCCAGTAAGGTTTTGAATATCTCCAAGAATGGAGACTCCACAACTTCTCTGGGCAACCTGTGCCAGTGTTTGACCAGCCAGACAGTAAAAAAAAGAAGTTTTTTCTTAACCTTAAAAAGTCCTTCCTGTGTTTGTGCCCTTTGCTTCTTGTCCTGACACCGGGCACCACTGAGAAGAGTCTGGTCTGGCTTTGTCCTCTTTACACCCTCCCAGCAAGTAATAAATACACACTGATAAAATCCCACTGAGCCTTCTCTTCTCCAGGCTGAACAGTCCCAGCTCTCTCAGCCTCTCCTCATGAGAGACACTTTAGTCCCTTCCAGTATATTAAGACTACATTACAGAACAGTACAGATCCTTCTCTTAGCATTCATTGGGACATACATTATCCACTGGATCAAAATTATTCTTCTTTTAAGATATTTGTCCTATACATTTAACAAAGGTGACACATTTTTACAGAAAAGCAAGTCCACAGGGTTACAGTGTGTGTGCAGATCTTGGTCATACAAAACAGGTTTATGATAATGATAAGTCATTTTTACAAAGGATGGCATCAGTTGTTCTTGTGGCATCAAAGTAGAAAATAGGAAAAAAACAAAACAGATTACAAAAGGCAATTAAATCTATTCTTTGTATCTGTATCCTTTATACCTAGACAGTGATACATAAATAGTTGTATTTTAATGCTGCAGAACACTTCTAGGTCAAGAAGCACACTCTAAATCCTCAAATTTATTTGAGGTTCTGAAATAGTCACAGTCAGACCTGTTTCTAAAATGCACGACTGACTGTGATGTTTAATAGATTGGAACCTTTTCCCAGAGTCCTCTCACAGGGGTAGTCCTTGCTCTCACTCAGCAATTGTGTAGCTGCCTCTGCTTTATCGCTAAGGAAAAGACCTTTAGAGGCCAAAGAAGAGTTTGTGATGCTATTTCTTTTGTCTCTACCACAGCATTTTTATAATTTTGTTGATTAATTACTTTTCCAAAGTGACCTGAAACATCAGAGGCAGATCTAGAAATGGAAAGTTGAACGAAGATCTCTTGAATTCAGTCAGTATCCTAATCACTAGAACATCTCTCTCATCGTAAAACTGCCTTCATGCATAACACACAATGATGAGCCAACATATGTTCATGAAAAACGCCACTGTGGAAGTGGAGTGCAGTTTTGCTAGCTAATTGGCTGGGAATCATTCTGTCCATTCACCTTGAATAATAACTAAAATTGGTGAAGTCATCGGTCTGTCTTCAAGACTTACATGGACATATATCTGTAATAAAGTTTAAGGCTGTTTATACCTGCTCGGGAAGTGAAGGGTGAATTTTTTCTTTCCTCCCAAATTACCACATATTATTTATGTCAGTACATGGAACACAGGGAATCATAGCATTAGCTAAACAGAATCCTTTCCATTACCATGTACAGTATGTTCATTACAGCCTTTTACATATAAGAGCTGGGATGATAATTTACTTCTTGCTCTATTTTCAGGTTACTACACAAGTATTCCTGGAAGCTGTAACTTTGAAACACAAGATCAAGAATGGACCACTGTATGTGGATTAACTCAGGACCCTAGTGATGATTTTGACTGGAATATTAGCAGCAGTGTTGTCACAGGACAAACGGGTCCTGATACTGACCATACACCAGGTATTGGCATGTGTTGTACATCACTTTTGGGAAAATGAAATATTCACTGAATTAAAAAAAAAGTCCCGTAGATTAGTGCCAAGATAACAGGAAATCTCAGTGTGATCAGCTGAGCTTATTGTATGTGCAGACAAATCATAGTGAGCAATTAGCACAGTTAACAGAGCAGTTACAACAAGCATTTAAAATGTTCACTTTTACATTAAAATTACAATAGAGGATATGTAACACAAAAAAAGCCATGCAAAAAACTATATTAAATATTTTAACATATTGAGTTTTGTTGTTTATACTATCTGGTAACTTCTAGTTCTGTCTGACCACAAAACCAAACAGCCTGGCATAGTAGCCTATTAGCAACCTTTTTAATCATTGCTTCAGCAGCACTGTAATTTTATAGATTGCTCTTTTCAGAGTGGTCCTGATTATATCATTCGTTATACTCCACTTCAGCTTGATGCATTTGTTTAGTAATTTCGTAGACAATGAGCTGCTAAATATAATGTGAAGATACTAATTAATCATCACATCTGGGACACAACAGATATCTTTCTAAAATAGTACGGCATGCCTGTACAAATGTTGTAACTGTCTCCGCGTCTGCAATGATATTATTAATTAAGGGGTTATTTGAAAACTTTTAAAGAACTAGAGATACGAAATTTTAATACAATAAAAGAGGATGTATTTGGCAATAATCATGGATCACTAAGATATTCCATTAGGTCTTGCTCAGACTTGTCGTAACAGTGAAGCCATGCACTGCTGAATGGCTGAAAAACTTTGGATAAACAAAGGTGCGAATAATAGTCCAGCCATCCATTTCTCTCAGGTCACCTGAGCACAGAGTGTAGAGCTTGTATTAAGCAGCACCTTGACTGAGACCATCAGATGACCCTGACTGTGCTGTAGTCAGTCTCTGGAAAACCTTGCTGCATTGCAGGCATTTTTATAGGCAGCTCCATGAAAGTATCAGCTTTGCCTTTCCAATATCAGACAAAACAACATTAGGACATGTTGCTAAGCTTTAACTCACTCATATTTTTCTAAGAACCCAGCTTAATCTGTTGTTATCTTTCCCTCTCCCGATCACCAGCTCTGCATTTTTCTCACCAGTCACTAGTATTTTGTTAATTCCTTATACAAGTCACTGGATTCAAATGAAATCTCTGTATGAAACCTTGTGTGTCAGGCCCTAATACTTGTGGTTTCTGAAGTGTAACTGCAGTATGAGTAGAAAACATTGGGCCGATACTTGTAGAAGATGGTCATCTGACTAATAGGGATGAAGAAAAAGTGGAGGCATTTGATGTGGTTTTTGCCTCAGTCTTTAACAATACTGATAGACCTTGGGCTGCTTGGTCCCCTGAATTGGAGGACCATGAGTGTGGGAACAGTGACTTTCCATTCGTGGACACTGAAATTGTAAAGACCAGCTGTAACAGCTGAACGTTCACAAGTCCATGCGGCCTGATGGCATTCATCCCAGAGTAGTGAAGGAGCTAGAGGATGTTACGGCAAGACCCCTCTCAATCATCTGCCAAAGGTCTTGGGAGCCTGGGGAAGTCCCTGCTGACCGGAAGCTAGCCAGTGTTATTGCAGCCTACAAAAAGGGTGTGAGGGAACACCCAGGGAACTACAGACCTCTTAGTCTAACCTCAGTTCCTAGAAAAATTATGGAGAAGATTGTGCTGTGTACTACTGAAAGGCATTTAAAGAATATGCAATCATCAGGCACAGTCAACGTGGGTTCACAAAGGGAAAGTCCTGTTTAACTAATTTGATCTCCTTCCATGATAACGTCACTTGCCCGGTGGATGAAGGGAAGGTGGTGGATGTAGTTTTTCTGGATTTTAGTAAGGCTTTTGATACTGTCCCTCACAGCATCCTTCTGGACAAGTTGTCCAACTGTGGGATGAGCGGGTTCACGGTGTGCTGGGTGAAGAACTGGCTGAAAGGCAGAGCTCAAAGTGTTGTACTGAATGGGGCTACATCTGGTTGGCAACCGGTCAGCAGTGGTGTTCCTCAGGGTTCAATTCTAGGGCCAGTTCTGTTCAATATATTTATCAACAATCTGGATGCAGGAGTTGAATGCACCATTAGCAAGTTTGCTGATGATACCAAACTGGGAGGTGCTGTTGACTCTTTTGAGGGACAAGAGGTCTTGCCAAGGGATCTAGATAGATTGGAGCATGGGGCTATGATTAATGGGATGAAATAAAGTTGAAATGCTGGATTCTGCACCTAGGATGGAGTAATGCTGGGCACAAGTCTAAACTGGGAGAGGAGTAGCTGGAGATCAGCCCTGCAGAAAGGGATCTGGGGGTGCTGGCTGACAGCAGGCTCAGTGTGAGTCAGCAGTGTGCCCTGGCAGCCAAGAGGGCAAACCACATCCTGGGGTGCATCAAACACAGCACAACCAGCCAGTCAAAAGAGGGGATTATCCTGCTATATTCAGTGTTGGTGCGGCCTCGCCCTGAGTACTCCGAGCAGTTCTGGGCCCACAATTTAAGAAGGATGTGAAGGTCCTTGAATGCATCCAGGGGAGGGCAACAAAGCTGGTGAAAGGGCTGGAGGGAATGTCCTCTGAAGAGCAGCTGAGGACTTTGGGCTTGTCTAGTTTGGAGGAAAGGAGGCCAAGGGGTGACCTCATTGCTCTGTACAGCTTCCTGAGGAGGGGAAGTGGAGAGGGAGGTGCTGAGCTCTTCTCCCTGGGAGCCAGTGGTAGGACGTGTGGGAATGGTTCAAAGCTGCGCCAGGGGAGGTTTAGACTGGACATTAGGAAGCATTTCTTTACTGAGAGCGTGGTCAAACACTGGAACAGGCTTCCTAGAGAGGTGGTCAATGTCCCAAGCCTGTCAGTATTTAAGAGGCTTTTGGACAGTGCCCTTAATAACATGCTTTAACTTGGTCAGCTCTGAATTGGTCAGGCAGTTGGACTAGGTGATCGTTGTAGGTCCCTTCCAACTGAAATATTGTATTCCATTCTAATAAATTTCTGCTATACAAAGAGTCTGACTTTAGAAGTTGAATTCTCTGAAAATGTAACTGGCTACGATAGTACTCTTCTTGTCAACGGTTTGAATAATCTACTTTTCCTGCAGTGTGGTACCATCCTAATGAAATTTAGAAAAACATGCAATAATACACCGGTCCTTAAAGAATGGCTGAGGAGCAGTGTGTGGATGCATGTGAAATGCTTAAGGTTCCTACCTAAGATCTTGGTTTAACTTACCTCCCTGCCATTGGCTTGCCAGAAATCTTAATATTGAAGTTTTTCCCTAGATGCTCCTACAAGATGTTGCTGATAGACTACTACCAGAATGCCTACTGATTGTTAGGAGAATGAAATTGTATTGATAGGCAATTACAGTGTCCTAGTTTCAGCTGGAATAGAGTTAACTGTCTTCCTAGTAGCTGGTACGGTGCTATGTTTTGAGTTCAGTATGAGAAGAATGTTGATAACACCGATGTTTTCAGTTGCTGCTAGTAGTGTTTAGACTAATGTCAAGGATTTTTCAGCTTCTCATGCCCAGCCAGCGAGAAAGCTGGAGGGGCACAAGAAGTTGGCACAGGACACAGCCAGGGCACCTGACCCAAACTGGCCAACAGGGTATTCCATACCATGTGACGTCCCATCCAGTATAGGAACTGGGAAGTGGGGGCGGGGAATCACCGCTCGGGGGACTAGCTGGGTGCCGGTCGGTGGGTGGTGAGCAATTGCACTGTGCATCATTTGTACATTCCAATCCTTTCATTATTGCTGTTGTCATTTTATTAGTGTTATCATTATCATTATTCGTTTCTTCTTTTCTGTTCTATTAAACTGTTCTTATCTCAACCCGTGGATTTGCTTCTTTTCCCGATTTTCTCCCCCATCCCACTGGGTGGGGGGGAGTGAGTGAGCGGCTGCGTGGTGCTTAGTTGCTGGCTGGGGTTAAACCACGACATACAGGTACCTGTGTTATGTAGACAGCAAGCTATAATTGTATATTTTACTATATAAATATAAAATCATATAATATTAATGTAGATTATATAATATAATAAATCTGGTTGGAATATTAATTTCCATCATAAATGTGCCAGTCTCTATTTGATAAGTGCTTAGCTCTCCTTTCCAGAAGCTTGAATGGTTAGAAACACTATTTTGATTTCTATCTAATCAGCAAGTATAGTTAGTATTCAATGTAGAAGCATCACGATCTCTACTCTTTTTCTCTTGAATTTGTAAGCAGCATGATCTCTGGGTTTTGACTCTTTTTTGGTGATTTACATTTCCAAAATGAACAGAGACATCTTATCAGCGGGTGGTTGTAACCCTTTCTGTCCTACTCATTTATCCTCCCTTTTCCTTTAGAGAATTCTGCACCTGCTGCAGGAGCTGCTCACCTGATCATGATGGAACTGCTTATCTGCCACACATCACAGTTTTTCATTTTAGAGGAAGCAGACATCCATACTAGTTTGTGTTGCTATTGCAGGCTGTAAATGTGGAAGTTCATTCCTCTTGGAAAGGGACAGAACAGACAGGTAGAGGTACAAACTTTTGCAGCTGTCCCAGGCAAGCTGTTCCTTGCAAATCAGTAGTCTGACTTGCTTTCTTGCTGTTCCTTTGATGTAGTGTAATGACAAAACAACCAGTAGCCCTTGGCTCTTCAAGGAGATTTTGTGTGCTTTTCTATTTCAGTTTCTCTCATTTAATTGGTTCTTCTTTCCTTCTGTTAAATTACCCAGCAATTGTAAGAAAAACAAAGTTAATAAAAAGCAAAGGAAAAGGAAAACAAAATTAGAGCAAATGTGTTTGCAAAATTACCCAGATTTGTAATTTACTTGTAAATTAACTGGGCAAGAAATATTCACATTAGCTATAAAGAAATCACTTGTCAGAATTGCCAACAGCCTAGATGCTGACAACCTGTAATGTCCAGAAGTATCTATCAGCCCATTCCCAACTGAAATCCAATTCCTTCTTGTTCCAAACTCATTTCCTCTAGTTACTAAGTATATAAATTCATCGTACAGAGCATGCATGCCATTATAGCAATATAATGAAGTCTGTGATATTATACCAACTTTGTATTAAGAGTATTGGCACAACTTTGTGTGGAGGAATCTCATATTTCTTTAAATATGTCTTATGTTCCTTCATGTAACACAACTTAAAATGACATTACAGATTTCAGATGGATAGAAATGTTAAACTGAAAAAATTTTGCATCAGTTTAACAAATTTAACTTATTGCGTTGGTACAGTCTCTGGGAGAAGATAAACCCTGTAATTTGAAAACAAAGACTTTTAGTGATAAACAACAACTATGTTTCACCTGTTTAACATTCTGCAATCTGACCAGTGTGTAGCTCATGCAGGTCTCAAATTCAAAAATATTCCTTTCCATACATTTCCTTCTCAAATCATTCTTTCTTGCTCAAAAACAGGACACTTTCAACTCTTTGCCACTGCATCTGTGAGCTATTTAAATATTCAGAGGATGTAGCTGATTAAGCGCAGAACATTTCAACCTCAAAAACTTCAGCCAAATGCAAAATCAAACTTGTTTAACTTTTGCTATATATCGTATATCATTTTGGCATATATCTTATATCATGTACCAAGGAGTCGGGCACCTTGGTCTTCCAGTTTGCTGGTCAGTATTCAGCTATATGTGACCATTGTATTTATGAAGTATATAGTATATCTGTGTCATTATAATATTTAAAATAGTATTTTCTCTCCTGACAAAATGTATGTGTTTCTTGAAAAAGCTTGAGGCATAACATGATACCCAGATAAGCTCACTGAAAACATCATCTCAAACAAGATTGCTTCAAAGACCGTGAGAGAAACTAAGAACATTTCCTTGATAGCCATTTACAAATAGCCCAAATTCTGGATTTCCTTTGGCTGAGATCCATACTGAATAATTCTCATTCTGAAAAAATTATTATCTGCAGGTCTGTAAGAATGGCGTGTTGAACAGCAGTTTGAAAGCCCATTACATAGCTTCATTTTATGAGTGAAAGGCCTAAAATTGCAATCAATTTTAGGTAGAAATAACTGCAGCTCACTTCAGACAGGAAATAATTTTTTATAGTTTCACCTCAGTCCAAGTGGGTCTGACTCTTGAAATAACAGGGCAATGAACAGCTTTCTGGTTTTGTTTTCTTAAAATCTGTATTTGCCACCTTACTAATAAGAAGTGCTAGGTTGTATCTCATATTGATCTTACAATATGCTGAAAAAAACCTTCTTATTTTTGTTCTAACACAATTTTTTTTTAGTGATGGAAAAATTGTAGGAGAAGGAAATCATTTGCCTTCTAGATCTTACAATGAGGCTGGCAGCTAGGGGGCTTTCATCAGTCTGCCAGAAAATTTAGAGATCATGCCTTAGCATATGATGCTTATACTATTTTTATGATTTGTCAATATAGGGAAGAGCTAAATTTTAAAAATTAAGTTGAGTCTATCACTATCCAGTTTGTCTTACAAATATTTCTTTCCTTTCCAGGATCGCAATTAGTTCATTCAGTATTTTTTCTGTGCATCTGCCTCAACACCATCACAATTGCTAATCTCCTTACAATCGTATCTTCTTAAAAGTTACATCCCACACACATGTATAAATCATGTACCTTATTCTTCACAAATCTGCATTCTTGAATTATTTTACTTTAATGAAGAATGAGATTTGAGAAACTGTAAATTGCAAAACATGTGAAACTACACACTTAGATTCAGCTGCAGAATACATGAGTTCATCTATGAGGGGTGGGTATACTGAGTGGGTATGAAGGCCCCAAGTTTATTTTTAAGGATTTGAGAAATTATTGCCATAAGAAAGAAAAGATGGTATAGTGCAGATGCACAATTTACACAAGTTCACCCACAGGTTAATTCAAAAACTCCTTTCACAGGAATAGCCATCTTCTTTACAAAATGTTCATTAAAATTTCTCTAATAATACAAAGCAAAAAACTGTCCTAATTGACAGGGAATAAATTTTTTCAGATATATCACTTGTTAATCAGCTGTTTACAGAGAGGCTTAGAAGAGCTTATATGGGGCTGGCTGGACTACTATTATGATTCTGATCATGTTTTATATGTCTTGTGTCCCTTAAAAGAAAAGTTAGGATACATTCCTTAGATTAAAATTTCTGAACTTTTTTCTCCTGAGAAGACTAAGCATGACCTTCAACAGTGTCAACAGAAAAAAAAAAAAAAAAAGAAGTTTCTCTTAGCAGAATAACTGAGGTATTTTAAAAGTTTGAAAATAGAGTTTTGAGAGAGCTTACTTTAAAAGTTCTTGCAGAAACAAAGCTTAGTGAGCAGCCTTACTAATTCTGACTACCTTACCAATGCATTCCATCATTTCATTCATTTATGTAAGTAAAGAACAGATAGGACTAATCGGCTGACTTTCTGAATACTATTAACACTGTGATTGGGGATAGTAATGTTTGGACTTCATATGCAGAAGCTCCTACTTGGTGACTTCTGCAAGAACTGGAGATTTGGTATAGTGGAGAGGTACTACAGTTCAGAATATACTGCTTTGCCCATTTTACAGACAGGGACTGAAGGTATGTTTGCATATACACTGTCTTCCTAGTTTATATTTGTATTTCATGGTGTCCTTGAGATCGGCTTCCCAGATGACCCAAAGGTGTGGTATGTGTGCCCTCTGCAGAGGACAGCACACAAGCACACCAAGCCACGGCTCTACATTAACTCTGCAATACAGGTAGGACACTCATGCCTCTCATGAGCTGGAATGCCCCTTCCACAGAGTAATGCAAGGATGCTAACCAGGAGGTCTGTCTTTCTGCATTTTGGAGTACAGACTGTCTGTATGGCCATGACTAGAGCATATCCCACCACAGGAGAACCGTCTGAAGGGAATAGTTTGATTACAGTGCGCTCTGTGCCCCTTAGCTTAGATAAAAAACATATGTCTACCCTCCTGTTTTGACAGCAAAGTTGTTTGGTCTGTAAAACTACATTAAAAAGCCTTACCAGGCTGCCCAGACCTGCTCTCTGAGCTCAGAGCTTCAGCAGCCACTTGCAGTGGCTGTTGCCAGGTGGTGTGGGTGAAGATGACTTTGCATTTCATCCATTGATGCCTACTCTAACACTGTCGCAGCTACCCTCTACTTGACCCTCACCAAATAGCAGCATCCAGATGTGTCCAGCCAGCTGCACCCCTGTTTTGGCTCTGGCTGAGATGGACTTAATTCTCCCCATAGCAGCCCTCGTAGTGCTGTGCTCTGTACTGGTAGCTAGAAAGGTGTTGATAACACACCAGTGTTCTGCCTACTGCTGAGCAGTGCTCGCACAGCATCAAGGCTGTCTCGTCAACATTTCCCCCCGCCTCACCAGCAGGCTGGGGGTGGGCAAGATCTTGGGAGGGGACAAAGCCAGGACAGCTGACCCAAACTGACCAAAGGGATATTCCATACCATGACGTCTGCTCAGCAGTAAAAGCTAACTAAAGGGAGGAGGAAGTGGGGGGCATTTGTTATTTACGTTTGTCTTCTGGAGCAACTGCGATGCATACTGAAGCCCTGCTTCCCAGGAAGTGGCCAGACGTTGCCTGCTGATGGGAACTAGAGAATAAAATCTTTTGGTTTCCTTTGCTTCTGCGCACCACCTTTGCTTTCGCTTTATTAAACTGTCCTTATCTCGATCCACGAGCCTTTCGTTACATTTTCTCTCCCCTGTCCAGTTGAGGAGGGGAATGATAGAGTGGCTTTGCTGGGCACCTGGCACCCAGCCAGGGTCAACCCACCACAATCCCTCTTAAGCAGGTCTTAACACTACCCTCAGCCTACCAGGAATAAAAACTCAAGCCACAGTTACAAATGCAGACAGCAATTAACTTACCTTAGATAAAATATGCTACCTGGATCTTGACACACCTTCCCAGCCCCTCCCAACCCCAGTCTAGCTTGATGAAAGTCTCAGGCACTCTGAAGCCTTCTCCTTGTAAAGGACTGCAAAGTTAAGCTAAAGCTTTGGGTTTGAGCCTGATTATGGTCTTGAGTTAGAAGGGGATTCTTTTGGTTTGGTTTGGGTTTGGGTTTGGGTTTGGTTTTTTTCCCCCCCCCGAAGAAGCCCCTTTGAGATAGTTAACCATCTATTTTGGCTGCAGCTAAGGCATCACTTCCATGCTAGATTAGAGAGAGTGCACTGTGCTTTACCTGCTGCCATAGCATCCTGCCAGTGAAGTTACAGAGAGACCAAATCTGGAAAGATGTCAGAATCCCATTCCCAATGAAAACTGAAGAAAACACTAGAACGCAAAGACAAAATCTTGATCTGGTTATAATGAAGGGGAATTCAGTCTTTTACATCAGGAGCAAGAACTGAGCCATGGGGTTGAATCCTTCTTTGGAGTAGTTCAACTACTCCAAAACAACTAGTAATGCAGCTCTGATCTTCAGGTGTTGGTTCTTTTGGATTTAGGAGGAAGTTGTCTGCTAAGTTCTTCTGTGTATTGCTGCTCAGGACAGCCCCAGCAGGTGCCCTCCTCTTTGTGAAAAATCTCTCCTCTTCACCACAGAAGGTTCTGTCATACTATTCTCTCCATGCAGGACCAAACCTTGCTTTTACCATAGCAGATGCAATTGAAGTGATGACAAGGAAGGAGCCACAGCTAGTTAATAAAAAAGAAACCAAGTCAGCAGCTTAATTTGTATTCAACCACTTGCTTTTGGTGGTGTGTGTTCATTTTAGGTGATAGGCCTCTTTTTGGGGTGTGAGAGGGCAGCATCTTTTTCTGCTTTGAATTCACTTTAATGCTACCTTGTGGTTCTTCAGTAGCAGCTGAATAATAGGAAATGTGGATATCTTGGCCCACTAACAAGCCTCAGGTCTTCAATGCATTCCCTACTGTCATGCTGCATTGACAGGGAATTTTCCTGGGTAAGAGCTATCAGCAAATGTGCTCCTGACTCCTGCAATGTCAACCTTCAGACTGATCCTTAGAATCTGTGAATGAGTGTTTGTGTTTGCAACATATTTTAAATTTGTTATTCAAATATGAATCAAGTATTTACACAAGGATAAAAAAGACAGAGTGAGCTCTGAGGAAGGTTATATTAATATTGTATGTAAAAAACAGAAGTACACAAAATATTAACAGGGAAGATATCTGTACAACCAAGGTAGGGTATACATGTATGTGGTAAAAGACACCAGTATCTGTGTGTGTAAAAATGTTTATGCTCTGAAGCATAAAGTAGTATTGAAAAACTATAAATGTTTCTTATCTTTTTATTAAGGTAAAGGACAGCATTTTTTGTATGTAAACTTATCTGCCCAGAAGGAAGGAAACAGAGCAAGGATAATTACCACCAAACTATTCCCAGCGAGCCTTGGGGTCTGTAGGGTTCGGTTCTGGTTCTGGATGTTTGCTTCTAGGCAAGCAGGAGTCTTAAAGGTAAGAGAAAAAGCACTTCTATTATATCATGACATAGCAATATTTGCTTTAGTAATATTTGCATTTCAGTGTCTAGAATGAGCAAAATCTCAGAGCTTGTATTAACAGTACTTCATTACAACTTCACTGCAGTTACACCTATATACAAATTTTGTGCCGATGATCAAGTGACAATTCTGTTTTAGTTTTAATTCCACTTGAACTCTTTTTGCTACCTATGTAAGAATTAACATTAAATGTTTGACTACCATACTACATACCAAACCTACCAAACATCACCATAGTTCTCTGCACAATTCATTCTTTACCATAAAATAGAGGCACTTTCCTATGTTAAGGAGAAAAACAGGATGTGGTTTAAAGTAAAAATTTTAAACATATTAATGTAACCATGTATGAAGGGTGTTTGATTAACATAACTGGAAATAAAACATTTAACCATATTAATAATTATAGCTCAAGCTTCCATGAAAATGTCTTCTTGCTGTTCCTCAAGCATCCTTAATGGACACACTTTTAGTTGTTAAGTACCCTAGTAAAAGTCAAAGCAATGACATGAACCTTTGGCAAACAATTCGTTTCCTGTGGCTCACTGAATAAATATGTTACATAGTGCCTTCTTTAGAGGTCTGGGCAATACTCCTATCTGTGGCAGTTTGTTAAATTTTGAAAATACATGTTATGTCACTTTTACTATGTGTGACAATATAAAAATTTGCATATACTATCAAACTCCTGAAATAATTTAGTCTATCTTAAAAGTGAGCAAGAATACTTTTGTGGTCTTGGACCCGGAATAAAGTCAGGAATGTTGGACCACTGTTTAAGTATTTATTCTCTTTGGTCTGGTTCTCCACTGTAAAGGACAATTAGCACAATTCCATGGGATTATAGTGCAATTCAGACTGGAAGGGCCTCAGGAGGTCTCTAGTTCAACTTCCTGCTCCAAGCACAGTCAACTACAAGGTCACACTAGGTAGCTCAGGAATTTACCCAGTCTTGAAAACTTCTATAAATAGAGACTACTCGAACTCTCTGGGTAACCTCTGCCACTGCTCGACTGTCCAGCATGAAAAAGCTTCTCCTTGTATCCAGCCAAAGAATAATGTTACCTTTCATTCCACCTTTTGTCTACCTTTAAGTAATTTTTTTCAGGATGGGGTTTGCATCTCAATTTTATCTCTAGCACCTAGTTCAGGGATACTCCGAGTATTGCTATAAACTTAATTAATAGTAACAAAAAAAAAAGCTGTATTATGTGAAGTTCGTATAAGCGGCAGATACTTCTGCTTTTCAAACAGATTTTAAATGTTTCAGATTACGTTATTTTAACATTTCTTTCTATCTAGTGAATAAAAATGCTCAAAATGTATTCTTCCCAAAGATACTTCAGTTATTTAAGATGAATTTTTAAGAAGTGTTTATATTGCAATTTTGTAATTTTATTAATTGATTACAGCTTTTAAAATACTCTGCCATGTCTTCAAGTCCATTCTTTCCAGTTTACATTATTCATCCTTCCATGTACACAGTTTGCACATTAAGATTAAGAAAACAAAACAGTAGGTAAAGGTCGAGGGCAACTCCAGACTAAATTGAAATAAAAAGCAAACAGCAATTGCTTTTTGGATCTGTTGGTAACTGAAATACTGTGAGATTATCTATGATTACCTATTTGTTTAAATTCAACTATCCTGGATGTTACAGCATGCAAGAGTACAGACAAGATTTTTTGAAGGAGCTTCTGAAGTTTTTCAAGCATCACAGAACACTTTAACATTAGTGAATAAGTAGATGTGTGTGGCCTATGTGTGAGATAGTAGGCAAGCCAAACAGCGTCTGCTTCTTAATTTATTATTTTGCATTTCAAACAGACTAGTTTAATTAAGTCTCATTACCTTCAATTTCATAAATAGATCCATAAAGGATTGTCTTACACCCACATACAAATAAGGTTCCCTGTTTATGGCTTTGCAACATGTACTCTTTATGTAGAAACATATAACAATATTCATAACAGACTGAAGTACTCAGCAAGGAATTATCATCCTATCACAGGCCCAATCTACCCTTATGGACATTTTGGTTTTTTCTATCAAACTAATAATGTATTTCAGCATCAACTGTTGCTGATATTAAATCAAGAATATAAATGAACCGTAACCATTTAAGTGAAAAAAAAGTCTAAAAGAACAAGAAAGAAAAACAAAACCAGCAGCCCAAAACTTCAAAAGCAACAGCTCAGTGAAGATTTTGTTCAGGTTGCACTGGAGGTGAAAAAAGTCAACGTGTAATGGGAAGTCTGAATAATGTGTTACAATACAGTAACATCAGTACAAAAGCTGATGTTATAGCTGTTATCTGAAATACAGCTATCCGGTCAAGTCTGAATTAAAAAATAAAAGGAGTGCAGATATAGAACATACTGAGATATGTGATTAAAACAACATACAGGGAATCTGTAAAAAAGAAAGATAAAAATGAAGGATGTATTGGTATAGGAAGTAGATGTGGTAGAACTACCCAAAATAATGTGAAGTTATGGGAATAATCCTGTTTTAACCCAGAAAAGGAACTAGTCACTGAGAACAGAGAAAAAGGAATTAAAAGTGCTTCTCTTCTGTATTCACAATGCACATTTCAATTGCACAATTCTGTTGTCATAAACTCTGTAATTTGTTCATAGGGAAACCAAAAGCATATATTATTATTATTATCTTTAAAAAGGACACAATGTTTACAGCAATTCTTGCATTAACATAGAACAGATGCTATTTGAAAGAGATCTGAACACTTAGGCTTCAGGACATATGTCAACTATTATCCAACAGGAGAAAAAAGTTTCTTCATAATGATTAAGTATAAAACCACTAGCTTTCCCTCGGTATATATGGTAACAGCCTTTGAGAGGTGAGTTTTTCAGCACTAAATACATGACTGTTCTAATATACCAATTAATATGCTCCAAACAAGAATAGCTCTTAATATAAACAATTTTTACTGCGTTATGCTGCATATGTAAGTTAAAAACATGCATTTCTCTTCACATTTTTATGACATTTAGTTGCATTTAATGAAACAGGAAAAAAGTTTTAGCAAGAAAGGGAGGTGATTTTCACATCTGTTTCATTCCAATGGGGATCCTATTGTCATCTGTCAGACAGAAAACATTCAGCTTTCATTAAGCTTCAGCATTCTGTGTCTGTCCATTTACTTCAGGAGTTTGTCATACAATTGAGAATTAAAACCAAAATTAATTCCCTATGTGATAGTATAACTCTAATATATCAATTTTTTCTGCCTTGGTATTTGTTGATAAAAACAAAACTGAGGTATAGTAAATTTTGGTATAGGGCAGGTCAATTCTACTAAAAATGACTAAGTTTTTTATTATTGCAAACTCGTGTTTAAAGAAATAAAGAGAGAAGAGGTAGATAACTGTCGCGAATGAGTGGTTTGGACCGCTTAAAGAATCACAATCAAAGGTATTAGCAAAAGTGATTTAACAGGAGTCTATAAAAGCACGACTTCACAAAGTTCTATGGCAAGGTTCACGCTATTACTTAATCCATGGATGAAGCATAAAAAGGAAAATCAAGTTAGAATCAAACTAGAATGATTTATACAGAGACCAAAAATGCAAAAGAGTAAGGGAGAAACATACAAAGGAAAATTGAGTTAGAATTTCTTTTTCATGATTTGCACAGAGATTGGAGACGCAGAAAGGTAGGAGAGACCCTCCCATTGAGTCATGAAGTTCAGAGAAGACCCCCTTGCTTTCTAAACTCCTGATGGATCTTAGGTGCAGCTGGATCCACTCCTAGTCCCAGACTTGGTCAACACTTTATGTCTGGAAAGATTATATGTGTGTATCAGCAGTCTGAGGTGCATTCACAGTTTAAAGTGAATCACAAGATTTAGCAGTACTTAATCTTTGACTAAGTTAACATTTTACAAAGTGATTAAGTAGAATTTACTACAGTCACAACAGTGACTTAATTATAGATTCAAAAAAGCAATATTTATACTATACTTGCTATCAGATACCTGGGTCAATTCACATACACATGCACACAGACACTACAATAGATAAACATATAAACAGGTATACCTGTTAAAAATTCCTCTTGAGTTCAGTGAAATATTCATGTCAAATAACTCAGCATTTCTGGATGGGTGGAGGGTTGCGCCTCAAGGAGTGAAGGGTATCAGCCCAGGTCCCATCGTCAGCTTTCAGCGATGGTCCTCCAATTTTCGCAAACTAGAGAGTTTGTGAGCTCCGAGAGATGTCCCAGTCAGAGGGAGATGCTGGTCACAGCCCGCTGCGGGCCAGGAGAGCTCAGAGGGCCTCACTTGGGACCACTGTTTATAGGTTCACAAGATGATTGACTTTCGTCAGTGTAATTCCATTCTGGCCATAATTCCTGTCAGGCAACCACAAAGGTGAGACATGATCCAAGCAGCAGGAGTCTCAGGTACGGTTCCAGGCGACAGGCATTTCAGGTGCAGTTAGGGGATGCCTAATTGTCCTGACTCACTGGACCATTGCCAGGATAAGAAAGTACCAGGCTGTCCCAACTCTCTGTGCAAGGACACAATGTTGGCTGGTCCTGACATTGTGATGTGGCCCGGGGGGGTTGCACCACCACAATCCACCCCATGACTAAAGTCAATCTATCTTTATCTCACAGAGTGGCAGTGTGGTGGCTTCTTGCCTCTGTGCCTATAAACAGATTGATGCCATATTCCAGCTGTAATTTGAGGGAAATTTTTGGTTGGTCTACTTAATTATTAATGTTTTGTTAGATGTGGTTAAGCAGCGTTGTAGATGCGGGGAGGGTTTTGTAACAGTGACACTCCTCTAGCTATACTCTAACATATAGAACAATATTCAACAACAAGCATAATGTAACAAGAACTAGTAGAATTACTGTGGGATGTACTATTCCATGTAAAGTCCCTGTTGTGGTCAATGACCATCCGAATAAGGTATCCTACTGCACCACCACAATAACTTCTTAAAGTGCTTCTCTATTGTGACAGTGAATTGTGATACAATTTTGCTAATCTGATTTGTGGGCTTCAGAGAAACAATTTCGGTCTGCCTCTGGTGTAGCTTCAGTCCAAGGAAGATGTGCAATGATGACTGCCAAGGAACGTGAAGAGTTCAAAGGCATGATCTAAAGGATGTAGAGCAGAAAACATAGTATCATTATTCACTGGAGTCAATGGGAAGTTTCCTCAGCTCACACAAGTCTCTGGTGCCTAGTGAAGTGAAAACACAGGTTGTCTTTCACAAGATTTTCCTGCTTCCTTGATTCCTGGTGATTAAAGACTGTATGTTGGGAATGGTGGGAGAATGCACCTCTTGCTATGCACCCATTAGATCTGCATTGGCTTCCTGGTTATTAGTCAGTTCAGATGGAGCATAGTACCTTCCAGCATGCCAACTGCTAGAGTCAGGCAAGATCAGGAAGATAATATGCTATCTTGAAAAGTCAGCATGAGGGTACAGGATAGCCACATGACTTGTAACTGCTGATGACTAAGTAGAAAATAACAGTTTATATTTCGTGACCTTCAAAAGTACATGCACTTTCCCCATCCCCAAAATGAAATAGAAGCTGAAAAAAGAACTCTGAAGTTTCTAACACAGGACATGCTGTGGAGAATTAGAACTGAGTCATGATTTTAAGGCAGGGAAATGGGATTTGCTAAAGAATGCTGTTCACATATGGACTACAAATGAACCAGCTGGCAAAGGCACCTTGGAGAAAGACCAAAAAGCAAGTATAAAAGCTTCACTCACGCATTCGTCTCATGCAGATTATCATGCTAAATTCTTCTTAAAACCGCCATGGAGTATGTATTGGTTATCTTCACTCCTGAGCTTTTCACTCTGCAGTGAATGAAGTGATAGCTCTATTTCTGTTGATTCCTATTGTTTGTGATTCCAGTTGTGTGTGCAATCTAGAGACCGTGTCAGCACAGAATGAGGAACAGACAGATATAGTGACTAGTTAGTACAATGCATGCTTGTTACTTTTAAATTAAAATTATGGGATTTAGCACACAACTAGATCAGTATTAGCTGGAACACAATCTCCCCAGACTGATAGATACAGAGTTGTTTAATGGGACTTTGCTACAGGGTTTTTTTTCGTTATATGCCATATAGTGGGGTTCATCTTGCTAGCTTTTTCCTCTTTCACATGTTAAATTGTTTCCACTACCAAGCTAGCTTGTACGCAATTCATAGGATGCTGTGTAGGGAGGTGTAGTCTCTGGAGGCACTAAGAATCACACAGCTGTAGCTTTCCAGGGCTCTAGGGAGCTCATATCCATGAGAATTTTCTCTACCTTTCATGTGCTGTATATGTTTACACAGGCCAGCAAAAATCTTGTATGTGTTAAACTTACTTCCTGATCTAGAAGATGCTTCAAACTCTCAGTGACATGGATAACCTCTGTGAAGAATACAGTATTACATCTTATAATTGTTTCTTGACTTTCTGTGGGCACAATCTCTGAGAAAATAAGATCTGTATCCCCAGCTAAAGGAACAGACTGCCTGGGCTTCCCATTTTTCTGAACTCCATTGTAATCTAATTTGATTTAGCATGTATTTTAAAATACGTATTATGCTTTTAGAAATTTCAGCTAAAATTTTTTGAAGATACATAGGAACACAGACCTTTTCCTGGCATAGTTATGGACTGATAAAGACTTAGAGAAGTGAAGTAGAAGTATTCAGGAGTACTTTGGTAGGAAATAGGATTGAACAATTTCCCCAGGAGTGTACATGAGAAATGGAGCAGACCGGGGAGCTCACCTGAGATTTCCTATAGACCAGTGTAGGGACTTACACTAAATGCTATCAGTTTCCACAGGTTACCTATGTGCTTATTATGAGAAACCATACAACAGGTTTAAACTCGAGTCAAACCTAACTGAGGACACAGCCACACAAATTAACACAACATATTAACTAATCCATAGCAATTACATATCTGCATGCCCTTACTCTATGGTAAATATGAGTTAAATCTTAAAGAAAAGAAAGACAAGGCATATAAAATTACCTTACATCTATGAGAACAGAAGCTGATGTCATCAAAATGTTGCACTTTAGACCCAGTTTGACTTGCTGCCACCCCAGACCCATCAGACAGTATACATACAGCAGGTTTCATGATGGATTTATTGTTTGTACTGAGCTTGAGCTGCAGGGTTGATCTGTATGTACACAGAATGACTCCATGCTCCACCTGAGACCAGGCTCAGTACGGACATGATGCAATTTCTCTGTATGTAGACAGAACTGCTGAAGCAGGCAGCATGCTTTGAAATTTTTACTGTGAAAAACTTCTCCTACCAACCTGCCAAAAAGAATGGAAAAAAACATCCAATTTTAAACAATGGGCCAGTCTTTAACTGTCCTGTTAAAAGAGACTCTGGTATTGCCTTCAAATGTTTTTGATTTTTCCTCCTTCCCCAACACTTATTTGTGCAGCTGTGAGACTTTGCAATGAGATATATAGAAAGCTATATTATCTCAATATTAACCTTCAAAAAGTGGAAAATACCACTGCATGATACAGTAATAGCTAAAACCACACTAACACTATTATGTGCTGTAAAACTGTAGATCAGCAAGATTGTTGTATTTCATGATTGGTAAAATAATGAATGGTTCCACTGACACATAGAGGTGGTGTAACATAGTCCTAACCTCACATGTAGAGTTAGTCTAATTAAGGGTTTCAACTTATTAAGGCCTTAGAGCCTGATAATGTGATTACACACGGTTTTTCATTTTTTTTAATGGGCTGAAGCAGCTATTTCTTCTCAACACCTGTCCTTTTAGCCCTGCAAGATGCATGCTTTTAAGGAGACATTGCTGTTACTCAGTCCTGTAAATAAATATCAGGCTTGACAAAATTAGGTCCTGATTTTGATTATTGTATGTCAGTCTTCTTGATCTTCCTCTCCTCCAAAAATTAAATAACTTGCAAGAGTGCTCAGGCATCAGAGATATTTTAATCAATACACCAGCTTCCATAAAGTATGTGGTTCACAGTGCCATTTTTAGCTTATTTGTCCCACTAGGTTGGCTGTGAGAGTCAAAGGTACGCAGTTATATACGTCATTAGTATGGGTTTGAGTTTAGAACTTTCTTGGGTCTCAGGTTTTGTGTTCCATCATTAAACTGGGGCACTCAAGTGGGAATATGAATCCATGAGTCACTGGAAAATTAGTCTAAAGGCTTAAGAGATGGATGTTATTGAAAGTGATGAGGAGAGGATAATGATGAAAATATTCAGTCTCTTAAAGAAATAGTTATCATCTGGAATGTCTAGAATATGCCAGAAAATGATAGAATATGCTTAATTTCATTACTGGAGTTCTTTTTCATTATTTCTGACCTGTTTTAGATTGTATAGGTATTCTGGACCTGAGTGGGAGAGCAACTACCCGGGTAAAACACTGAATTTCCTGTGCTTGGCATTAATTCATCAGTTGTTGGTTAATTGTGATTTCATTCATTGGTATTCTTATTTCTTTCACTATTTGATGATTTTACTTATTTTTATTTATGGTTTTGCTAAATATGCTTGGGCAAATTTACCATGACTGCTTGAAATACCATATTATAAATTGCTTGTACCAGACAACAGACTTAAATCCCTAGATGCTGAACCTTTTATTTATATTTCTGAAAACTTCACCCAGTCTATTAACTATAAGGAGAGCACCTTTTAGAGATGAAAGGGTAGCTCAAGATCCTTCTCAGTCTTTTCGTCAATGTTTAGATGAATTTGGGGTTAGGTCTGTACTCATTAGCTTCTGTATGTCAGGCCGAGACTGTCTGTAGTTTTTCCAGTTAGTGATTGTGTTAGCAGTTCTTTTTATTTTATTTTGTTTTCATAGTAGCTTTTATTTGCAGCTGAACTAGAATTAACAAAAGTATTCAGAAACATTTGGTCACCACCAATAAGCTGTGGGTTGGAACCATATCTAAGAGGGCCAGTACTACCCAGGCAGGTAGCTACACTGCTGGGTTTGGGCTATGTTACTCTAGCTAGCTGCACTCCTCTCTTGCTTAACGCTGTTTCAGTTACATCTCTGGGGCTTCATTGTCAACAGGTATACACAGCTGGAGATCATGGAATGGATATTCTTTTCTGGTCTTCCAGTAGAAATGAAGAAAACAAATGGATGTATGCCAATGTAGTCCTCTCCAGCAACAGCCCTTTCAGAGTCGCCTTCGAAGCTGAAGTGGGGTGGAATGAACCCACAGAATTTGCTCTTGATGATATTTCTTTCACCCCAGAATGCATTGCTGGAGGTACGCTGTTACACATATATATACAATACATGTTTTCTTTTCAGAAGGCAGAGGAAAATTGTGGCATTTCATATTTGAATGTATATCACAGTTACAAATTCTGCAATTTTCTCTTTTTAAATTATTGCAATACTGCTATGCTTTTACTTCATTCCCAAAAATGTAGAAAATAAATGGGCGCAGTAGAATCATGCAAAGAAGCATGTGTTTTTCAAGGGAAAGAAAAACACTTTAAGGAAAGAAAGATCAAATTTATCATATATGAGCCTCATGGCAAATTTTTGACTAGCGCATTTTTCCCTAAAGGAAAGGAGCCATTATACCTATCAGAGGGACTCCTATCTGTTTGTTGGCTGAGTGCAGCATCTGAATAAAGATATTTGCCCATGGATTATGGAAGACAGTTTTTTGTTATAATTAGCAGTTGAACATACAAGTAATTATAGTAACTCAGAATATTACTGTCATTGAGGCCTGTTAGTGTGTCTATGAACCATACCTGAGAGAGATCTACCATCACTGAACTCTATTGGTTTTCTCCTGCATGAAAACAGTCAGAGAAGACCTTAGTTTGGGATGGAAGAGTTTTATGAGTATCAAAGTTGTTCATAATTATTTAAAAAAGAAAATGGTTAGTTCTTTTGTCTTTGCTCTTTTCATGAAATATCTCAGCAGTATAGCAAATTTACCTCACTGCCAGGCACTTTGAGAATTTACAATCTCACTTCTGCTACACAAATCACTTGAAATGTGTAAAAAAAAAAAAAAAAAAAGAGTTAAATTCTAACACCTTATAATGCCATGTTTATTCTGTGAGAAAGGCAGTGGTTTACTCTGCAAACAAAATATAGCATATGATACAGTATCAGAAGAAAAAATATGTGCAAATACAGATTCTGATGGGACTATTGGCCATTCCTTATTTTGAAGTGTCAAGAGGGGAAGAAAACCAAAGTAACAGAAAACTTTTTGTGTAGATCTTCATTCATCAGGAACAACTAGGAATGATTATGGTTAAATGCCAATACGAATGTTATAAAAAAGTTCTTGAATAACATTTCTTTCTATTTATACGTCTCTTATTGTTCAGATAGGATAGCCTATGTATGAGTTAGTTGTCATACTGTCCAAGAAACTTTTTTTTTTAATTGTGATGACTAAGCAGCTCCTTGGAGAATTAACCACATGTTGATTAAGGCTTAAAGTGAAAAAATATGCTCATGCAAGGTGGCATTTGCTCAATCTCAAGCTGAACAAAAGTTTTGTGTATTTTCTCTGAATAATACCACCAATAGGCTCAGGCAAATCTATTTTTTAATGTTCTTCAATAAGCTGCAGACTACATACATAAACAGGTGCTTGTTCTACCCTTATTATGTTAATTACCTTTGTTAACCATACCTTAAGAATTACTTAGGCTGTTTCATGCAGAATGTACCATAATAGAAAAGGAAATTTTCAAATTATATATTTTAAGTACCTGTAATTAACTGGAAGACCTAGGTCTATATTCCAATAATGTACATAAATCAATTTTCTAATTTTAATGGAACATATACTTTGGTAATTTGTTATGAACAAGCATTAATTGAGAGAAAGGAAAAAATCTTCCATGGAAAATGTATGTTAAGGTATCCTGAAATAATCATAACTATAGAAATAAGGTAATTTTTATGGAGCAACATTTTCTAAGCACCTTATTTTTCTCCAGAAATTTTGCAGTTTTAGAATATTCCAAAGTATCTAACTTGTATCACACTCTGTCTGTCTTACAAATGTGGTATATCATAAGGAAAACCTTAAGAAAATTTATTAGAGTTATATTGGTTACTTACGGTTTGTAGGATAAGTCAAAAGCTCATACCTTATCTACATGCAACCACCTAAAAATAAATCAGACAGTCTTACTTGGTCATCTAGGCTCTTTGCCCAGCTGCAGAAGAGGCAGACATCTTCAGGTGTTAACTTACTTCTTTCTATGGTAAGCTGGCAATCAGCCTGGCATTAGTTCTTAGAAGCTGCAATACTTACAAGATGGAAATAGTAGTTTATCTTGCTCTATTCTGTATTATATCATTATTATCTCATCTGAAAAACAGACTTTTCCTTGGACAGTTGACATGTTTAACTTAAATGCAGGATGCTTGCCTTTGTATTCACTTGTATGCTCCAGACAATTTCTATGTATTTTTAATGGTGATTTCTAGAGGTATAAGAAGGATCTGTACCTGAATTCTTTATGAAATATTGTTCTTTATAAGTCTATTCTTTATGCTGTTGCAAGAGTGGCATAAATTATATTACCCTAAAAGCAGCCTAGGCAAATCTTCTGGTATGGCCAATAATGGATACCCAAGGAAATGTATTAGAATGAAAGCAGAACATAATAAATTCTGCGTTCCCCCAGTCTTTCGCAAACTGTATTAATTTAGTTCAGAGACTTTCTGAAGCTCATTCTTTCTGATGGCTTTCAGCTGATTTTTCTTCTATGAATTAGCCAGTTCTTTCAGAATATACACAAACTTTCAGTTATTATTATTATTCCAAATATTATTGGAAAATCATTTATAATTTAGTGGTTATTGGAAAAACATCAATTGGCAAACCTTGGTTGCAGGAGGTCTTTTTCATGTGTTTTAATTCCTGACACGTTGCATCCCTCTCCCATGCTCTGCTGTAGATCATCTTCTACTCATTTAAATCCATTACTTGGAATTAGAGTATAGAGTGTTCTATCCTTACCACTATTTTTCTTTATACCTCCATTCATAACCTTTAGCTTGCATTAAATGTGCCATCCTAGATCCATCCTTCTCAATCCTGATGCTTCCACAGTTCCACATTCTACTGATCCACCTCTGTTCCTCACTTAATTGGGCATCCAATTCAGGCATCTTATTTTTACATTCTTCACACTTTTTTTTGCCTCCACCAACCACTCCACAGTTGTATGTGCACCCTGGTAATTCTGCCAGTTTCTTCTATCATACATCTCCCTCCCCCCATTTTACAGTCAGTCTTACTGTTGTCCCAGGTGAGTATTTCTCAAAAAGAAAAAAAAAAAATTGTCTAATGGAAGGCAGTCTCCTAATGAGTTTGTGACTTAATACATAATCTCCTTTCCAGACAAAAAAAATTATATCTAGATGCTGTTACTTAAGACTACTGACTTTCTGGGTTTTTTTGTGGTTTTATACTATCCTGGGAAGAGTCCTATCCTAGTAATCTTTGCTGGCCAGGTAGGCCAAATCTGTGCTTGTGAAGAGGCAAGAGAACTACACAAAATCTGTATAATAAAATAAACCACAGCACTTTAGGAGGAAGAACCTATCTCTGACTTTTTAATATGGTTCCTGACAAAGAGCAGCTACTATGCAGGAGGTGCTATTTTTTACTAGTAATTGTTGCTGAGTAACCTCTTAAAAATTCAGATGGTAAAATTTGAAGATACTACCTTCAAATAGTATAAAATCACTGCCCTGTAGATATTTGAGCAAGAACATTTTCCTTTAACAGAAATGGTGGGAAAGTTTACCTACTCCACTGTCAGTCCTGCTTTGATTTTTGTTCATCATGTTTATTCAAAGACATAGCTCAAAGAAAAGTGTATTACCTGCAGTACAGGTTTTATGTAATGTTCTGCATTTCTGAAGATAGCTTTGCTGCTGCAGATGTTTTTCCTCTCTCTGTATTATTATTTTTCAGCTTGTCTTTAATTACTTTGGGTTTCCTGAGGCAACATGTTCTAAATAGAAGAAATCACAGTTTAGCTGGTTAGGAGCTCTAAGCAATAAAACATTACCGGCAGCTCTAATTCAGCTGTGGGTTTTATTTGTTTATAAGGAGTCAGCCCTCATTAGCCATGGGATTTTCTACAGATCCAAGAATATTTCTGAACATTTAAACAAAGTGTGGTCAAGCTAGTCCCTAGCCTACCGCGGAAGTAACTTCTAGCTGATCCCAATGCATAGAGAGCTGTAGTGCCAGATGTCAGTGGCACAGAATCTAGTTTAGTTCAGAATTAACTGCTAAATGAGATGTACTCTTACCACTTTTCAAGGTCTATTATTTTCTGCTGATAAAGGTGCATGAAGATTTTATATTACAGGAATTAGTGCATCTTAGGGACCAAAGAATTTAGTTGTTACTCAGTTCTAAACAACTTTAAACTTCTAAGTACTATCTTGAATTTTTTAAAAATTACTTTATTTTTATTTAATATCTTAATTTTTAAAAATAAAAGTTAAAACCCATTTCCATTTCTAGTTTCAAATGGACTAAGAGTATCGAAATATTGAATCAGATTTTGTATTCACTAATACCTTTCTCATAGTATTTTCCAGTTCAGCTGAAATAAGAGGCATCAGTAATTCTTAAAATTTCTTCTTCTACTTAATTTAATTCCTAGCATTAATCCAAAGACACCTAACATCCAAAATTTATTCTGTTTATGTAAATCAGAATATTATGTTTCGTCACTCACTCATTACTGGAGAAATAAACTCGATGGACAAAGTGTGTAATTTAAATAGTGAGGTATTAGATACATAGTGCTTTTATGTATTGGGAGAGTATTCTCAAGAAACAAATAAATAGTAAATATATTTTGTGACCTCTTCCAGAGATCACCCAAGCAAAATATTTGTGCTTGTGGAGATCTTCTGCTGGAAGAAGGTAAATCTCAGTGCGAAGTCAGCACTGACTGCTGCTCCAGCCCTTTCATGCAATGAAGTTACCTGCTGGCCCCTGTCTAGCAACAGCTCTTTGTGAACTCATACTTCTAAATAGTACTACTTTAAGTAATTGCTTTATGTTTTAGTTTATTCAAAAACAACAGTGTTGACACTTTAAGATGAATATTTGGGCTGCAACTTGGGTATAAACAGGAGTGCAAACATCATGTAGTGCTCTAGGCTCTAGAGTGTTTGAGAAACCAGTATATGCTTTTCCACCATCAGTCATGCCTTCTGTGTTTATCACCAGTTCAGTATTAACATTGCTTAGTGAAGTAATTAATAATTCAAAGAAAATAAATCCAAATGTCCTTCTGTGTCTTCTCTTCTACTCTACCTTTCTGTACCATTCTGTATTTTTTTCATTTCTTTTTTTAATCTGTTTGCTTTCATAGTTTACTTCCCACAGCTGCTCAGTGCTATCTGAAGTATTTTCCTTCTTTTCTTCTATTTTGTGAACTACTTTTTATCATCCTTCATAATTTTATTTTAAAGCATTTTCTAATTCTGTGCTTCTATTTTTCATCCATTCCTTTCTTTACAAAGCATTTTAAAAAAAAAAGTCTTTTTAGCCTATCAACACATGAGAAAGGACTGCCACTGTTACAAATTTTCCCCCAGACCCCATTGCAGCTTCACTTTCACCTGGAAGATTTGTCTGCAGTAGAAAATATCATTATGCAAGGATACATTGGAGATAAAAGGGCAACTCAAATAGGCACAGACAGGACATGTTGTCTCTAATGCTGTGTCATCTGATCATGGTGGAATTGCACAAAACCCAATGCTATTTCCCAGACTGCTGTGGGTTATTTTTTTTCTAATGTTGTGATAGTTCTTGACTTCACTGCACAGGTTACCAACAAAAGGATCAGATTTGCCATTTAGGTACTGAAGTACAGTAGAACTTTCAGTGGTTGTTGATGGCTTCCACTTAGGTGAAAAGTTTGCTTTGACATGCCATAACTCATCCAAGACTTCCCATTGCTCTGTAGCAAAACACAAACTAGACTAGTTTTTAAATAATCCGTACATTGAACAAGCTTACACTTGTCGTGAAGAAACAAATAAAAGAAGCAAATCAGAATCTGTGAATTACAAGACTGGATTTGGCTCTACATTCAAGCTCAAGCCACCTAGTATTTTAAAGGTTTTTTTAAAAGTGTGCACGAAGACTTCCCACTACCCTAATACCTAATATCCTCCAGAAAATGAATCTTCGATTTCTTTGAGCCATTGTAAGTGAGTCATGAGAGACAGCCAGATCCATCCCTATAGATCATCTTTCCTAACTTTCTAGTAAAGCTGATATTGCAAAGAAGTTCTGGGACAAAGGAAACTGATTCGCTCTTCTGTTTGGTGGGTAGGATTTCTCCGAGACTCCTCCATGTTGCAGTTTCAGATCTCAGCAGATGTATGCCTGACAGACCCAATGCTGAAGTTCCTTCAGAGCAAAACAATTTCCATTGACCTCCAAATAACATCAGAATTAGGCCTTGTCTAATATCAGTATGCAATATCACACCAAAAAGGTATGATAGGTGCAGGTTCAGGCACCAAGCTGAGAAGGAGGGTGTCCCAAAGGGCCAGAACTATAGACCATTCTCTGTTCAAGGTGGAAGGAAATAAACTTTAACACTGACATCTTCTGATACAAACTCTCTCAGATGAGTATTTATAATTAAAACATAGCAGAATGAAGATAATTTCTAAGACTTTTTCACTGAAGTAACTTAGTAAAAGAATAGTGAGTATAAAGACTGTTTCCATATAGCATAGATAGCATAAAGAAAGAAAGAGTAAAAAAAAAAATCTATATGGATAATGAGCTAATGGTCACTGCTCAAGGTTTTCAAAATCAACCATTAGTCTGAGCTACTATAATTTTAGGTGTTATGTGGTATCTTGAAGGTATCTAATTTTCAGAAAACAGTGAGTAGCCATTCTTCAGAAGTCAATCCTCTTGTGATTTTGGCTCAGAAACCACAGAGCAAAGGTACTTATGCCTGGAAATGCTAATTTCATAAAATCTTGACTAGTTATTATTTATTTGTTTCCCATAACAGACATTGAGGACTTTTTCTCCCTATTTTATCTCTGCTTCATGGAAAACACTCTTTGAATCCTGATTATCTATAAACCTTCCCTGCTCTTCCTGCCTCAGACTTCCATTTGCTTCACAACAGGATCTGTGTGTTTGTATACAATGACATAATCTTTAATCACACTGTTGAATACTATTTTACTCAGAGCACCCTCTGCTTTCTCCAATACAGGGAAATTCCTGATGAGAGATAATCGAATATTTTGTTTTCTCCGTGCACATTATTCAGATACAACTCTGAATGTACAATTATTTATCTTTATGAAGAGGTTTTATATACAGCATACAGCTACAGTGTCCAAATATTTCAAAAATATTTGATAACTACCTCCATAATTACTTCTTATTGTATAATGCTATCTACCTGCCAACTAAAAAGAGAATGAAATAAAATAACCTCTATAATTTGGGGATTGGAAGTGTCCAAAACATTTCTGTTTTCAGAGTCATAAAAATAAAGAAACCTGAATTGAAACAAAAAACAAAATATGAAATGAGCAAAATGTTTCTCCTATACAGACCCTAAACCAGCAGACCGGCAAAAGCATTATGGGCAAACTAGCCAGAAAACCAAACAGCCTAGAAACCATCTATTTGCAGATAATTTTATATGCTTTCTGGCACTTTTAATAGATCCCATTTCACTCAATTTATAAGAAAAACATAAATAGCACCTGTATCTAATTAAGAGACAACAACCTGAAAAGTACAGTGGGTGTTTGTGTGTTGCTTGTGAAAAAAAATAGCCTGGTGGTGCAGAGAGAGCCTTGCTGAAGGGTGTGCGTGCGTGTGTCCATGCGTGCATGTGTGTGAAGCAATAGTGAGGAAATTCTGCAGTGGAACAGAACTCATCTGACAAAGGCTTAGACAAAGTCAATGATCCATCTCTGAAACTCCCAGAGCCTGAATGCAGCAGATAGTGGAAGGGTTAACTCCCTGAGTTGCTGATACTACAGTGTTAGATCACGGGGAAAAACTCTGTAGAGGAGACTTAACTTCTGATTTCTTTAAGTTGCAGAGCCAGGGGAATCACTGTTAGCTTGTCTGCTCGTGCTTGCAGTGAAGCAGAAATCTCTCTCAGGTTGAGAGCTCAGGGAGTTTCTTTCCTCAAGGGCAAGTGATGATTCAGGGGGGGCTGCTGGGGGAGGCTGTCTGTAAAAACAAAGGAGGGGAAGAGGAAAGCAAGATTAGTAGTGAGAGACGACTGGGGATACTGGGGATGTTTGTGAATAGTTTCTTTAGTTAATTAGTTTCTCCCTGAAACCAATCAGAATATGGTTTAGATCCTCATTGCTTGGCGGAAATAGGGCATTTCTGCATTTTAGAAGAGTAAAAATTATGATCTGGGGCATAGTACCTTAGAGAGCTTCTACAGCCTGTTTCAGTATCTTCCAGTGCACAGACATAGCTAGCAGTAAAGCCACAATTTTCTGTGGATTTCACAGGAAGGGAAACTGGGAATAATTTCAGGATAAGATAGTTACACTATATAAACTAACATAATTAGTGGCAGGTCCTGAATGCAATTATGTCACATATGTTTAAATAAATAAATATAATATCTTTGTCCAAATCTTTCAGTTTCTCTCTGCCTTCTTATACTTGTACAGAATACTGAAATCTTCTGATTCAAGCTAGATGCCTTTTGGGAAATTAAAAATCTTTGGATTTATTAATAGTTTATTAAAATAGTTTCATCAATATTGAACCTCCAAAACCCATCTGTTTACACCAAAAACACCCAAGCAAGCCTCAAATCACAGAGATGATATTTTGCCTTGCTAAGTTTCTTCATAAAAATAAACATATTGCCTTGGAGGGATGGAGAGAAATCATTTTTGGAAAGAAATAGTTTCATGATACTATCTTAGAGAGAAGAAAATTCTCAGATTCTTCATTATATAAAACCTACCTGCCTCCTCAATAAGAGTAAATCACAAGCTCAGATTTCTCTCAGAAATTATATGGATCTTACCATAGTTGTCTTCAGGGCTCTTCTCAGCTGATGCTAAATTTGTACATGTAGAAGCTACTTTTCTTTAGAAGTTGAAAAATAAAAGATTTAGCATAGTGTTGGGTTCCCACCCCACCTCTTAAAACGTGCTGATTCCAAGGAACTGCCCTTTTCTCCAATCTAAACCTGTCCTGTAGTCCAGCCTACCTCGTTTTGTTGGAAACTAAGGCTTCATAGCTTCTCCAGTTCTTCATTGCTCCTAACAAATAAATAAACAAATAAATAAATCCATCACAATAGCAGGCATAGCTAGCAATTCCTGGACTGTTCTTAGCAGAAATATGGCAAATATTGCCACATTGCTGTCACAGGTAATCAGTGTGTTCCAGCCAGAAGCAGTAGTTCTCTGAGTGAAAACTACAAATCATAGCTTGATTTTACTGGCAATAAACCTGTCTGTTTTCCATTATGTTTGCATGTTAGAAAACTGTGATCATTTCAAATAAATTCTGCACAGACATATAAAACTCTGAAGTCATTGGGCCATGCTCTGTTTTTGTTAACTCTGGCTTTGTAAGAGGGTCTCTGGGATCCTTTTCAGCACCCTGCCCCATCCTTCTGTGTTCTCATAAGGGGAAGAGACTTAAAGATTCAATTGGCCAGACTTGATTTCCCCCTTTTTTTGTTTTTTTACAAGCTTTGAAATCAACATTTTATTTTCTAGCAGAAGCTTTATTGACACTGATAAAGACTCACGGACAGATTGTAAAAGTATTTGAACAACTTTAGTCTGGTTAATTTATTTTAACAAGGTTATTTCCTTGCAGCCACCTCGAACGGGCTGATTTCATGCCCTGATCCAATGTTTAGTGAAGTGAAAGTGAGGACTGCCACTTATTTCAATTTAATTAATGCATTGGATTGGGCCGGTAATTAATTTATACTCTTGCCTAATGAAAACTGTTGGAGGGGGTTATTTTTGGCCTCTTTTAGCTACAGTTAATAGGTCCACTGTTTTTATTAGATTTAGTAGGCAAATTACTTATGCAAATATATCAGACAGGTTGTTAGTTTTCAAGTGTCTGGTGCAAGGCCCATTAAAATCAATATGTGTCGTCCCATTTACCTAAATGGGCTTTAGAGCAAGCTCTGATACAACTGAGTTAATGCTGCCTAATAGTACGTGGTAACTTTATTTCATGCTTCCTGGTGTTGACTCTAATGCTGATGTCTGCTAGTCTTCCTTAGAATTCACTGTTACAGGTGATATATAAATACAAATGGAGACCTACACTGCACCAGAGACCTTGGTATCTGAACAAGAAAGGCAGAAAAGAGGTGGATAGCATGGAGGTGGTGTTTCATTCAAATTAAGCATGTTTGTGTGTTTCTCGCTGTGTTAATGACTGTGTAGTACAAACATGTATTTTATATTAGCTTTTGGGTAATAGCAGTTCTGTGGCCTCCTGTGAGTGAATCCCTGTGATTCACAGGCAAAATGTTTACTGTGCTGACCTGTGAAGTTTGGCGTACAGTCAGGAAACAGGATCAGTACACATACAGTGACAAAGACAATAGTACAACAAAGCATATGTGTACAGAAAATGTTCATTAAACAACAGTAAGCCTTTAACAAATCCCTATCCCACAAATAGGTAATTATGTCCTTGATGATGAGCACTTATTGACTTAACACTTTTCATACTGTAAAGGCTCCTTACTCCCAAGTCATCAGCTCAGAAGCTCTATTTACTGTAACAGATATTTTGATGGTTAGCACGTTGAAACAAAAATGTATCTAAAAGCACCCATTTTATCTGACAACAATGAAATACAGATACATTCAGCTGTAGTTTTTGCAGTTCATGAAGCAGTACATACCAAATTTGGTTTGCTTTACACATTGGTCTGATTTTTGCTTTTTTGTATCTACCTCAACTACCTAACTTCTCTTCAGAGTGTGAGGATGCTTGTAGGGTAGCACTTGTTGGTCCTTAGGTCATAACTCACCCAGCACAGCTGCGTGAGAAGGTTTCACAATGGATTAGGACCAAATTAAAATGTCATTTTTTAGGACCTAATTAAAATGCCTTTTTTATGATGTACAAGTAGATGTTATATACGCATTTTTAAACTCTTTCTTTAATTTTGGTTATTTGCCATATGCAAGGTAAAAATAAGTGTAAAATAAAACACTGAGTGCAAAGTAAAATAGATAAGGACATGTCCTCAGCTTGCTACTTAAAAAATCATGATTCCTTTAGCCATAATGGAACAGCAACAATTTGCTGCTGTTTTTCATGCAGATCTAAATCCAGACTCGGTGTTCCGCAGAGCAGAGGTTATTTTCTCTGAAATTGTTTTTGATTAGTTTGCTTTTCATCTGTGTGCAAATACTGAATGTATTTCTGAGGATCTCCAGTCCTACTTTTCAGTGATCATGCAGCCTAGATACAGAAAGCACAGCTTTTATCCTGTGATCCTTAGAACACATAATTTTCAATAGATTTATCTCCAAATCCTTAAACAGCTTCGAATACATACTCCTTTTTAAAAAAATAACCTGAACAATATCTCCTCCACTCCGGAATGTGGTCTGAAAATGAGAGCCCCACAGCACTCAGGAGATGAGTGCTAGGTTGAGAACATCTTTTCCACATTTGGCAAAAGATGAGGGAAACATTTTTTTGGCATGCCAGTATTAGGTGATTGCTGAATTTAACAATTTTAAGTGACTGAAATGGCCCATGGGCCACAAACAGATACTCCAATTTGCATTGAAAAAACACACTTCAGATTCTGCTGTTTACATAACCTTCATATATATCTACAGAGTGGATATTCATGTATATGCTTAAGTTTAAAGTTATTTTCTAAGGCTGAGTCAGGTGAGTATACCACTGTGGAACTCAGCACAATGGAGGGTATTTATGATGAGTCTCTCATTAGAGTCAGCTCATTTTTCACTGCAAACCACATTGCAGTGTTAACATTTTAGTTCAGTTCTTAACAGTGGCAAGAAAACAGAACGAATATTGCCACTCTTTAGAATGAAACGTCAGCAGCAGATACTGCAATGATAAGCTTAGTATAAATGATTACATAGATAGTAGCTTTGAATGCAAGTAATTAGTTTTGCATTAATATCTTGCTTGAGATTTCTTTTCAGTTGGAATTAGTTAATGATTTTCTAGATTTGCATATTCCTAATTAGTCAGTTTTAAATGTTGGCTATATACAAATTAATGTTTTATAAAGTTTTAAAATTTTTACCAGGCACATTTAATTTATAATTAAGAAAAGCATTTATAACCTACTTTATGTAAAGAAAATAGATTGAACTTGGGAGTACAGTTTTGGCAGATGACAGCAATCACGTTTTATCAAATGTCATCCAAAGCACAATTTTCCTATCGCATCTGAAACCAAACAGGTGTGACCTAATTAATACATAATGTGAGTTAATAAGCAAGGTGATATTCTTACAGTCTTTGAGGTAATTCTCATTTTGTTTATTATTCTGAACTAAAATGATTTTGCTGATTTCAGGGTATCGCTTTGGATTTTTATTAACGTACTGAAAACATAAACCAGACCTCAAGACCCCTGGTTAACCTTATCCCTGATTTAACCTTTAACATAAATTGGAGACATCTTCACTGCTCTCAGTGAATACTGCACACTCTAAAATAATTGGTACACAAGTCAGGAAGAACTTCTTTCTAGGCATTACCTTCTAACAATAGAGAATCATGATAGAAAATAATAACACTAAAAAAAATTAATCCCCCATTCAATAAAGCATTCAAGCATTTGCCTAACTACTGAATTTAGTATGCGATCATTTACATGCATAAGCAATTTGTATGATTTGGACCGTAAGGCTAAACTGATGAGTGCTACAAGAGCCCAAAGATAGTTTAACACTCAAGAACAGATTCACAACAAGCAACACATTCAAGCATTATTGAGTTTAAGAGGGGATTTCAATTTTCAGAACAAAGTTGGGTAGAAACCTGTTAGCAAACAGAGCACGAACAGGACAGATATAGGGAATTCAACTGGGTCAAAAATGCTCACAAATGTACTATAAATGCAATCTTTCCTCCAGCATAAACAAGTGACCATAGGAAAGTCAAATGTATTGGAACTGTGTGGGGTTAATTTCCACTGTATCAGAACAAACACAGAAAAACTAAAACTGGATTATGCAACGACAAAAGTGCATGCCTAAGTGGAACTGACTGCTGCTTAAGTCATTTTCACTGCCTAAATGCCCCCTAGGCACTGTGAGGGAAAGGGTCAGAAGTAACAGAAGGAAAAAAAAAGGTATCTAATATAATCATAACTTTTTTTTTCCAGAACAAGTGCAAACTAAAAATATAAAATAGTTCATTTTTTTTTAAATCCATTGCTTAAGATTTGCTCTATTTTTAACAGTACCAGGTTTATAACAATAAAGAAAGATACATGTTCTCCCAATGACTTTCCATACATTTCATTGATATCTTGGCATAATCATGGCCTTACACACAAATTCTTCATGATGAACCCAATTCTAACTTCTTTATGTGCTACTATTATTAATTATCTGCTAAAATATGGGAACAAAGTAGAAAAAAATGCAAAAACTGAAATACTTTTAATTTGTTCAAAAATAAATTCCCTATGTGATTTAAATGTCTATAATCAATTATCTAAAGACAACTTTCATAAGCCATTTGAAGTAGCATAAATGAAAATAATTTTTTTTGAGACTGACACATTTATAAAACATCTACCATGAAAATGCAATCTTTTCAATCCCATTTAAAAGCGCATGTCTTTGAGGGATTTATGATGTAATTCTTAATACAAACAAGCCAAAAGATCAGTAGGTTGTTATTTTCACTGTGTCAAAATCCATTATTATTGTTTTATGTTTTGATTATGTCCAGTGTATGAAATATATTTTTCTAGTAGCATGGTAGAATTTAACAACACTAGCGGTATGAAATGTTGTCAGGAATATTTTATTGTATGAAGCTTTTCAATTATGATTTTCTGACATAAAGTCAACATGAAAATCAAAATTGCTAAGCTAGCAAGGGTCAATGTTAGACAGCAGTTTGAGCTCTTTTTCCCTGTAACTGTTTCACAAGCAACCAGATGGTAAAATAATACTAGTATTCTGTTTATCTGAATGCATTAGCAGTTATTTTTTTTGTACAAAATGCTATTGTTATTCACGATGCAGGTATTTTAGAAACTGAGCATGTTTCAGCAAAGTTCTCCAGCTGTAAAACCCCAGCCTGGTATCAGAGAATACACAAACATAGTGCTGTGCCCAGTGAATTAAAAGTAGTAAAATAATACCAAAATCCATGTATTCCCTTACAGTGTGTCATGCCTTAAGGCAGCAGTAACATTTGACTTCTGAGGTCAGAGAACAATGCTTGCATCATTTCAAAAGGCAAGCTAAAACCCACCCATGAACTTTTGCACTTGATCTGCTCTGCTTCAGGCCAAGGCAACAGCAAAACTCCTCCTGTCTTTTACAAAGGTGTTGACATTAATTTGTCTTTCCTTGTCTCTAACAATCATAATATTATTTTCTTTACTCACCTCCTGCAAATTGACCTCGAAAAGATTAAATACATAGAGTTAAATTCTGGAGCTTTTTCTCTTTTCCCTGCACATAAAACAAAAATTACAGGAATCCATTACACTGCTCCCGTGGGAGACACTGTTGGTGTAAAGAACACAGCGTTACCATAGACAGCTTCTTAGAATCCAGTTTCCACAAATAGTTCTGATGCTTCTGCTGGTAAAATTCAGTTGCAATGATTTTTGTAGGAAGAAAGAAAGCATCTGAGACAAATTTATTTGTATAAGTGATCACAGAAAGTTTTTTCCAGTATTTTTTCCAGCAATACAAGTAAGCATGGGATATTTCTTCTTTTGACAGCTGTCTGAATTAGTTAAAGTCTGAAATTTAAAAATATGGGTTTTTTTCAGTTGTACCCTGGAAACTTTTATCTAGTATTTTCTTTGATTTAATTCTCTATCACATCAAACTAAGCTACAGAATCAGAGTGATAATAAACCATATCAGTAAAAAACTTTTTTTGTTACTTTATGAAAATCCTTTTCTTACTCTGCTGAGTGTTCAGACCTTACCATGTATAACATCTTTCCATGAAATGAGTTCCTTGCTGATCCAGACTTACACAGTCTTTGATTTTTGTCCACCCATTTAATATCCAAATAGAGGAAGACTGTAACATGAGGGCTATTTTAACCTTTTCCTGATCCAAGGTGAAAGATAAGTTTTACTAATACTTTGGTATTAACCCTTGTATACTTACAGGGCACAAGCGGTAATAGGATCAAAACAAATACTGAATTTGAGCTTTAGAAGCAAAATACTGCAACAACAACAACAATGGAGTTAATATGATGAGACAAAATGTTTTTAATAGTGTATTCTGTACTTAGGAGCTGTGTTCTTATACAAGTTGTTTGGGGTGTTTTTTTAAAGAGTTTAGCAATCAAAATCAGCTGCCTTCCCAACAGTCCCTCTGTACCTCTCAAAGACAGTATAGATGACTACTGAAAGAAGAGAATCAATAAATATTCCTTTTTTTCTTGTAGGATCAGCTGATCCACACCCTCCAACCTGCAGTAGTGACCAGTTCACATGTGCATATGTGCAGCAGTGTTTGCCCCTTGCTGCAAAATGCAATGGGGCTGAAGATTGCAGGGATGGAAGTGATGAAATGAACTGTCCCACGGAGGTGCCTACTACCATGTCTCCGGGCTCCTGCAAGCAAACAGAGTTTCTGTGTCCTTCCAAAGGCTGTATCCCATCCTTCCTGAAGTGCGATGGTGTGCCTGACTGCCACCTTAACGAAGACGAAGTTGGCTGCCGTAAGTTACTTTCATTGCTATAGTTAAGGCGATGCTAACTCACTTTCCTAAAACAGTGATGTGAAAAAGGACAACATAATGAAGCATAGTGTAAAATTCACTATTCCCTCATCAAGAAAAATATTATTTATATCAAGTATAATGTGTTACCTGGAGAAACACTCTACTTTTGCAAATGATTTTGCTTATGTATTCTTATTCCCTGGCTATCAGCTTTGATAAATACTTGAAATAGTTTGTATTGTATTTCTGTTAATAATTGGAAGCATTTCCACTTTTTTCCATAGATCAGTCAGCTGCATTTGCAATGCCTCATCTCTGATTACCATATGACAGATAGACTTTCGCACTTCTGTAATTCGGTAATATTCAAGGCAGTCCAGACCTTTCAAGGATTTTGAAATCAAGTCTGTTCATGCAGTAGCAGCAATCTCTGCCCCAACCAAGGAAAAGGGCTCACAAGCTAAATGCAAGGACAATGGGCTTTGAACTGTAACTGCAATGAGGTACCATGAAGTTTCAGATAGACACAAAAGTGAGTGTCTGCCCATTTCAAAATATTTCATTACTGGTAGATGAACTGAGGCCAAATGTTTCTTTCCAGGAAGGTCAAAATAATTAGCTACATAGAAAAACAAAGAGGCTTTTTACATATAAAAACATTTCTTCCTAAACTTCTTATTCTGCAGAAGTTTTTTAACATTTTATTTTTCATCCTTATCAGGACCAAAACAATTAATAAAATACTAGTTTCCAGGGGGCTAGAAATTCAACTTCTTTAATATTTTGTATCAAACCTACTGAATATACATGCAGGCCACTGCACATGCCATTTCTTTTAACGGATTACTTTACAAAACTGGCACGGATTTTGCAGACTATCTGTGCATGCCTTTCTAGGCACTTTTGTTTAGAAGCAGGCTCTGTGGCTTTGTTGGTAAAGGGCATGATTTTGGAGTCATCTCTTAAATTCTACATACCCCAAAGGCATGTAGAAATTTTACATGTCCCTAAGTTCAAATAAATGTCTCCTCATTAATCTTCATTCAGCCCTGTTTCCTCCTCAGTCTGTCCTCTATTAGAAACCTCCCTGCTGTATCCTAGTACGTGTACATCCCACCTCCACACCACAGCAGCTAATGTGTTCTAGAATCCCAAAATCCGAAGGCCACAAGATTTCCATGATTATCAGTACTCCCCAAACAACTGAGATACTGTTTCATTGCCTTTGACTTCTAAGAAATGCCCAGGGAATGAGGGGAAATGAAGTCCTGATCTATTCAAAGAACAAAATTCTCCATAGATATTGCACATCCTGAGGTTCTGAGTGGGGTAGAAACTTAGTCAAATCTGTAATCCCATTTTTACTCCAAAATTCAGTTTTGACTATATAAACATGTAAGTGTTGACAATATAAGATGGGAATACAGAAGCAGCAACTCATGTTTCTTCTCTGAAGAAGATACTGATTGGAGGCAAAGCAAAAAGAAAGCTGTTAGTGGTAGTTTGGAATGGAATCAGTGAAAAGCTGATTATTGTCACAGCTGGTTCTCCCACCAAAATGTATATGTCATGAGAGTGCAGCATTTAATTTCTTGCTGTCCTTTTAACATGTGAATACCATGTAAGTTTGTCAACAGAGAAAAGTCAGAGAGAGAAAAAGTATCTCACAAATTTTGTTTATTTTATTGAAATTTCTGTATAGTCTATAAAATTGATTGTTGTGCTAGTAACTCCAGCCTATGTGTACAGTAACAACAGCACAGATTGGGGGGGGGGTGTCAGAATTTATGTTGAAATTTAATATTTTTTTTTCTAAGCAGTTATGAACACACAGTAAGATTTAAGGAGCAAAGTAATTTTTTTTTTTTTTTTTTTTTTTTTCCTTGGTGCAGATCAAATCTTCCTGCTGATTGTAGGAAATTTCAGTTTAGGAACTACTGGCACCTTCCATTTTGTGTGTGCCATGTCCCTTAGCAATTTCATTCATTTAAGTGTAACAATACAGGATCAAAAATATTCTGGCTTCTGAATTCAGGAATTCATCAGAGAAAGTTTTCTTCTGGGATGAAGACCAGTTGTTAAAATGCATCTTGCATCTTGCAGAGATTAAATCTAAAACCCAAAAGAAGGCCAGGACAAAGAAAAACAAACAAAAAAATGCATTAGTCAGATCTCTACTAAAACCACAATTTCTACCACAGAAATGCTTTTCTGCATGACTTAGAGATTTATGCAGACAGAATTTCCCGTAGAGTTCACTCAGCAGTTAGGTTGTACAGTATTATGTTAATACTGTTTTATACCTATTAATGTGGAGGATTTTATTACTTGCTGCTTTTAACAAGAAAATCTTGGAACTGTTTTCCAGTTATAGGTGTTCTACTTGGCCAGCCCTCTTCTTGCTGTCAATTTTAGTGAAGGGTACTTTATCTCACCTATTTAATCTAATTTTAATTTTTTTTTAATTGCTTGATTACAATAGTAAGGTTGTAAAACAAACATATCAACACCAATGGGATATATACATTACATTTCTACAGACCCCAACACCATCTGACTGAAATGCTAATAGCAATGAATAAAAAATTATTTCTCAGTTCTCTGTAGTGCACCAAAATGTATCTGTTGTAGTCCTGGTAAGTTTTAAATACCTAATAAATATTAAAAATGGTATACTTTCAAAGAGTCTGTGATATTTTTATCCTTTCTACGGATTTAATTTGGTCCTGGAAAATGAAATATAGGTGAAAAGCTGATATTTTCACTTTCATGTCTTCACCGTTGTTAATGCCTCCATTTAATGTCTTTATCCCAAAAACACTTGAAGGTAAAGAATAACTAGTTGGAGAAATTTGAAGCTACTTGTAACTCTGTTGACAGTAAGCAATATTAGTTTCAATGCAATAAGAGCAAAAAACATTATTTTAAAATGTGCTCTTAACTTTCTTCACCTTGGCACCAATAACTTAGTGTTGTTTTCTTTTCTGTCTTAAATGCTGGATCTGTGCAAAGTATTCAGCAGTCAGATCTGTTGCTCTGACTGTTCCCTCTGTAAGTGGTATAAAAATCTCAGTGCAAAAAGCTTGTTCAAGGTAAAGGGACTTGTCAAAACCACCTTGATGATCAACAGATATAAATGGATCAAAAATAATTAGCATTTTTTCTGTTTTATCCTCAGGTATGAGTCCAGCAGCCAGTCCAGAACTAGGGGAAATAATAAAGGGCTAAATGACGCTTTCTGTTATTACCGTAGCCTTCAATGCAAATTAATCATAATATATATGACAAACCATAAGTAGTACTCTATATCCACATAGTTTACACCATCCTCAAAATAGGATGGCCCTATTAGACCAAAAATGTCTAAAGTACATAAGAAGAATATGTTTTATGTCAATTTTCCAATTGTTCCTGTTGAAGTCCTAGTTTGAACATGTAATTACATTTACAGACTGGCTATTTGTGTGCAAATGACCACTTATAAAACTGGTTCAAATACCATTGGGACATCATCCCCCAAATTGCAAAGGGTGTCCAGGATTTGCACCAAAATAAGCATGAGATTATTATTTGGTTAGGAAAGTGCAGCAGAGGGCATGGGACTGTCAGTCGCTTTCTGGAAAGCTGATGATCATAAGGGATAGATGGTAGGATATGCTACAAATGTGGAGCAATGCTGTAATCTGCTAGGGTTTTTCAGTCTGCCACAACCTGTTCCACCAGACTGAGTGGTCAAGGGAATGGAGAGCAGAAAAGGGAATTTTTGTTCTTGTTGTTGCTTTTATCCTGCTGTCGCTCACCAGCAATATCAAGACTGCTCCAGTCAATTGAAGAGACTTTGATACAAACACATGTGCAGAACAGTATAGTGGTAGTTTAAAATCAGCCAAAACTTTTAAATTCTCATAAAGGTGAATTGAAATTGGAAACAAAAGCAAGCTCTTCTTTATATTTGCTAGTATTCTTCTACAGATTTTTCTGCAGACTTTAGTTAATGGTCAGTGCATGTAATTAAAAGGTTTGATCCCACAAGCCCTTACTCACATGAGTAATTTCATATTTATGAAAGAAGATCAAAACTCGCAGGAGTTAACTGGCAAGATTTACTTCCATTATTGTGGACTAGATTGAACTGCAGTATTTTCCATTTAGCACACTTTTGCAGTCTATATAGGCCAGTGATTTAAATTACATCTAAGAGTGGAACAAATATATCCTACAGCAGCCTGGCCATCCAGCCTGGGAGACTTATTGCTGTGTACACTGGCTCCTGAAACCAGGAGCAGGAAAGTATTATGTAATTTAGATGTGGCAGTGGCGTATTTTTAATATCCCCAGATTCTTTCTCCCACTCTAAACTCACAAGCTAATGTGAATGTATCTAACTCTGCTGAAGTCAGAAGAGTTCCCTCTGATTTGCATTAGTGTCATGGTGACAGAGTTCAGCTTAAATTACCTAAACAAAAACCTTATAGAACAATAGTTTAAGGCAGCATAAGAGAATTTTTTGAGATAAAATGACAAAATGGTATTAGACTCTACAGGAGTCTGTAGGACCATCAAGTACATCCTGGAGATGAGTGACTCAGGAATAATTCATCACCTGAAGGCTTATGTGATTCCAGCAAGATTTACCCCTCATAATTCTTCTGGACAAACATAGAAAGTATAACCGAATGCCCAAGAATAAAAAGGGTGCAAGTTTAGATTTTTCAGTATAGTATTTCTCTTAGTATTTGGTTTCTTGTAATAGAAGAAAACTATAAAATGTCAATTTTTTTATTTGTGTTTAAAAATTAATTCCATCATTTTAAAACTAGGTTATGAATGAGAGTTGAGTATGCTTTTGTGATATCTTCATGGGTTTTCATTGGGGTTTTGCAGCTTACTCTGTCAATGTTTTAAGTAAATACACCCTCCTCTTCTTCACAAATATAACATGGGAAAATCCAGCTTCTGTAACATCTGTGCTTTGTGTTTGTTTACTTATTTATCTACTCAATAGTAAAGTTGTATGTCTTTGAAGATGAAAGCTTGTAGGGGTCACACAGATGCAAGTTTATGAATCAAGTTTTCTGGTAGTTTTTTAACAGTGAGAAAAAGAAATATAGCTGATAATAACTGTCATGTTATTTTTCATTTCAGCCCTTAAAGACTGTTTCAATGGTTCTTTGTTATGTGCGTCAACTAAACAATGTATAGCAATCTCCCAGCGTTGTGATGGCATTGCAGACTGCACTGATTTCAGTCTTGATGAGTCCAGCTGTTCAGGTACTTAGTTCTGCATAAAAATATCATTTGAAACAAAAAAGTATAGTCATTTCCTACTGAATCTTTAGGCAGTCCTCAAACTTGCCTGAATTTCCTCTGCTAAAACTTAATCAGATTACATCAGGCATTAATTTTCCTGATGAAAGTATGACACAGATAAAATAGTGAGAAAAAAATGGAAAATAATATGCTTAGTTAATGCCTTCACAAGGGGTGTTTCTTAAGGTATAAAAACATTGTTTAAAAAAAAAAAAAAAGCCTTTGCAGTGTACTACTAAAGCACTCTCTTGATTTTAGCCAATTGAATAACCCACTTAAGTTAACCCATGTTTCTGAGTTAATAGGAATTTTTGTTTGGGTTTGTTTTTTTTTTTTTTTCCCAAGTGTAACACAAATTCAGGTTGCAAAATAGAACAAAATATATAGCATTTGTTTTAGCACAGTGCATTTTCCACATTATCCAGGTTTGGTTTGCAACAGATAAATGGCAGCAAAAGGTAAGAACAGGACAATAATACACATCCAATCTGAATCAGGTTTTATTAACAAAATCTAACAAAAACATAGATGATGGTATAAATAATTAAATTTCGATTCAAAGCATCCTATTCAGTGACACAGTTACTGCAGTTCTTCCCCAAGCCAGTTATGAACTCGGCCAGTTTTGTGTTAACAGTACTCCCCCAAATTTAGTGAAGTTGCATTAGCTGAGAATTTAACTCTCTGTTTTTATAATTTATTATCAGTTATGTGATAAAATTCACAATATGTAGGATGAATTGTAATAATATAAATCATTATAGTATGTTAAATGTTTATTCACAAACTAAAAGTTTTCCATTCACATCTTGGTAGGAGGCATCCACTGGTTTCTCTAGGAGTGAAACTTGCCCACAAATATTGTGTTCGTTATATATATTTGTTATACTTTTTTTTTTTTTTTCATGTGAGAGAAGGAATCATACTTTGACATCAAAAATTACCAATTTTACAATGCGGAGAGAATACATAATTGGTAAATTTGATTTATAAGAAGTATTTTAAATGAAAAGGAATATATTCAGAAATTAGTTCAATGTAGAAGAATATAGAACATAAACTGGTAGACTTGCATGACAGTAAATTACAAATCTTCCACTATTTTGTCAGAAAGCAGTTCTTTTAAGAAAGTAATTTACTTTCCAAAATTTCTTCTGAAAACTGGAGGTGTCCACACTGAATAGCACTGTTTACATGCCTCAGCAAATGATTTTATGTGGCATATATCCAAAATTCTTTAGGTCTAATTTGCATTTTACCATTTTTTTTTCTTACTAAAGAAGATTGAGGGGATTCGTTTTTCATTTGGGGTTTTTCTTGTTGTAGGGATGTAAAACTAAACTTCAGTAAAACTAAATGTGGTGATATGGAAATCCATGTTAAGGGATGTCAGAAGTTGATAATAGTACATCACTGATATCGCCATCTACTTAAACACCTATACTCTTTTCAAGACTGATTTCTCTAGTTCTTATGAGAATGTGATTCTAAGTGTTAAAATTCTGGACATCTTTAATAAGAAGATTGGTGACACGGGAGTAAGTGTCTGTTCATCACCCCTATATAAAAGCTATTAGTAACAAAGTAGACTTAGTTACTAATTAAACATAAGTTCCGTTCTTTTTGCTCTTTTTTTATATATTCCTATTTGTTTGAAAATCAAGTGGCAAAGCTCCATTTCTGGAGTCAAATGAAACTCTGACCTGAGAAAAATTAGAAGCCTGTTCAAGTGAAGCACCAGGATTTCTATAAGCTCAGGAGAGCCCATTGACTATAATGTATTTATGACTTGACACATGTATCACCAAGTCAAGATATAAAGTAAGAGGTTTTGGAAGTGCTAAGCACCAAAATGACAGGTGTGATTATTTTGCCATTTTGAAAATCAGGCAATGACAAATATAATAATGAGGGGAGGAATTAAAATTATAATTTTTACTTTTATGTTTGCAGTTTGTCCTGATGAATACTGCAAAAATGGAGGAAGATGCATCATCAAAGATGACATTCCATTATGCCAGTAAGTTTCATTGGGGATTGACTTGTGCTTGAAGTTGGGAAAAGGTGCTGTTGAAAGAGCTGTTTTGTTCCCCAGGGACTGAAATGACATTCAATAGAAGTATATTTTTAAAAGTCTCTCTAGGTCTACACTATTTTTATTTACAGTTGCTAAGTTAAACCACATTTTGAGAAGAATATTACTTATCAGATAACATTTTCTGTAACTTTCATCTATCATTATAAGACAATCTGTTCGCCTGACACCTTAAGTTTTCTGTGTCTCATGTTTCACATCAACATTTAACAAAACATGTTTCTATGAAAAGTGATGCCTTATATGCAGCAGGTGTTGTGTACCTCAAACAAGATTTACAGGAAGCCATGTTCTCATCTTTACCTGAACTTGTGATGTATTTCAGTTATAATGTTATTTTTTGCATATATTTGGAGAAATGGGGTAGTGTTTTTCCACTTACGCCAAACAAAGGGTTAAACGTATGCTTGTATTTTTCTGGAAATACCCTATGCTGAAAAACAAATAATGTATGCAATTCTGATGTGGAATATACAAGTCATTAGAAAGTGTCTCAGGCTATCTGAAGAGATTCATTTACACAAGGTATCGCTCTGTTTCCCACTGGGAAATTACAGGAGACTTTTTAAAGTGCACAGAAAGCAATGTTACTATAATGTTATTATCATACTTTTGTCCTTCATGTGCTTCAGTGGATCTTGCCAAAGAGTTTGCCAAATTACTAAAGAAGTGACTGTTTTATCAGAGTATCTATCTTAGTCAAGACCAGACATTAAAGTTTGTCTCCTAGTCTCTAGGAAACTCACATTAATAAACCTGCTGATAAAATTTCAGTTATTGCAGAATTTGTATCTTTCAAGACAGGTTTGTCCTTTACTGGTCGAAGAAATGTGATAAATAACATACTCAGAAAGTACAGGCACTTTCATATAAAGTACTTTGATTTAACTCTCAGAAAAACTGTTAATTAACTGCAGATTTCCCAAAGAATCTCCTTTATCATAGAAAAGAGAATGGTCGCTGCAAGAAGCTTGGAATTTCATTAAGGTGCCTGTTTTAAACCTTCTTGGGACACAGAAAGAGAGAAAGCTGACAAAAAACATAGGGAAAGTTTGCAGATGGAATGGAACAGACAGCCAGCAGAAAATAAAGGCATTGGGAATAGCCAGGGAGTTTACAGTTGGTAGATTAAACCATTGATCAACAAGAAAATTGCTTGTAGGGACAAGGGACTGGGGGAGCAATTGAGATTTTGAGGATACAAGAGAATTATAGAAATAGAACTTATGTTAGGACTTGCAAATGAAAGGAAACCAAATTAGCAAGTGTTCTTTAACCACAGAAATAAAAGATAGTTGGAATAGTAAAATAGTAAATAGGATAATTTCCCTCAGCATTCAGCAAGAAAGATGATTCTGAATTCTCATGCAATGCATAGTTAATAGCAGCAAAGGCACAGCAATGAAAATCACCTAACTGATGGGCTAACATAACTCCAGGAGTTGTATGAGCTTGTGTTGGGGAAATAGGTCATCTCTATTCAAGCATATTAGAAAAGTAGTGCATGTTGCAATAGTGGAAGGCTTTCTGAAAACTCTGCTGGCAAGGGATGTGACTGGAGAATGGCAAATGAAGAAAAGGAATAGCCAGTTCAACAGTCCAATATCCATACCATTCAAGGCTTCATAATATTTTGAAGGAATTACTCATACATATAATAGCAAGGGAGTTAGCCATTTCTAATTTAAGCTTCTGCATGATTTTTTTAAATCCCATATCATGAAAAGAAATAAAAGAATAAAAAAGTACCTTAAATGATAAAAAATGTAGAAGTATCCCAGTTTTCATTTCCTGGGGGAAAAAAATAAAAATGAAAACCCCAGAAATTAACATGGAGAAGACACTATTTTTTTACCTGTTTGTTCTCAGTTCTTACCTTAAATATCCTGAAAAAGGGCTGATAGATTTAGGTGGAGATATCTTCTTCTCTTGAGAGCAACTGCTCTTCTAGCCTGCAGGGTAGGTCAGGAGAAAAAGCAGAGTGCATAGGAATGCAGGAAGCCTGTTGGACAGCAAGGAGACCCCTGAAAAGAGCAGAGTATAGATATTGCCCTGTAACAGCACTGGCAGAGGAGTGTCTTCCTAGATACCCAGAGGTAGTTGTGTGGAGATTACAGTTACCCTAAAAGTCACTGAGTTTGGGTAAGACTCTTCAGTGACACAGTGGACAAGGGGAAAATTTGTTAACATATCCTTTTATTGCTATTTGTTCTTACACAATGGATTCTGATCTTCCTCCACTTGAGATGCTTCTGTTCTAGTTTCTATAAAACAGAACCTGAGTCTGGAGTTTAAAAGCCTCTTTGGCCTCTCTGCGAATGTTGGTTTAACAAAAACTCTGGACAGGTCTCAAAGCTTCATTTGATTCAAGGTTCCATCACGTTCCTATAAAAAATGAAATTGCTGCTCATCTTATCTTAGTTTGAGGTATATTGATAGAAGAGAATCCAGTCTCTGGAAAATGTTTTGGTTGGTGATAAGGGGTGGTTTTTTCTGTTTTTAATGCAATGCGGTTGAAGTAGTTAACCATATAGACTCCTCCCAGTAGTTTAATATGTCACAATGGGAACAGAGTGAATTTGCAGTAGCTGCTTGGGCAAAAGAAACCAACTATTTGAAGAGATTAAAAGCTGAGAGTAAATTTTATACATTTAGTACTTCTCAAGTTTCTTTGATGCTTTATCTTTTATATCTGTGCACTACTGTTGCTTAGATATATAAAATGAATACTTAGGATGTCAACCTGACTTTCTTTCAGTAGTATGTAACTAAGAGGGATCAGCCGAAGGTGGAAGGTGAGCTCTGATAGCTCTCTATGAAGAGATATCTGTAGACCAGGTGGAAAAGATAACAGTGGATACAAGTCTAGATAAAGTTTCAGTATATATTGGAGTGGGTAGCAGGGTTGGTATATCAGGTTGCTGTCATTTCTGCTCACACTACTGAAAACAGCTTTTCTTAGCTGATGCATAATGGTTGTGGTAACATCAGTGAAAGGCCGCAGTATTTGAGAATGTTACTATTGATATGGTGGTGGATGTTCTCAGCAAGAGTTTGCGGGTAAACGCAGAGCAACGGTGCTTTGCAGGTGATGGCTAGCTTCCTACTTGAATCAGATGCAGCTTGATGGCTGTCCTGATCCTCTCTGGTATTTGACTTCTGAGTTAGGTTTGAAAGCCATTTGCACTTTCTTCTCTTATTTGCTCAGGAGAGTACTTGGGGCACATCTCAAGTATGTTTCTCTTGTTCTGACTACTTCTTGGGTATCCTCTTTGGCTGCCAGACTAGATGGAGCTTTAGTCTGAGATGCTCCGGCCACTCTCGTTTCACAAGCTGACTCCTGTTTGTCCTGACTGACTTCCCTTCTGTAGTGGATGTGCAGTCAAGTGGCTAGTGCTGGCAATCACCTACTGTGGCTGCACATGCAAATCTTGATAATTTGAGCAATAATGGCTAGAATTTTTGCAATTTCAATAGTCTGATTTCAAAATTATTCCTTTGATTATATGGGTACTTTCCCCAATTGTCTGTCCAGTGGTTTTTTGTGTTTGTTTTACTTTTTTTTAAAGTGAGACCACAGACCTCTGGAAACATAGGAAAGGGATATTGATGAGAACAAACAAGCTGGGAAAAGTGTGTTTGTAACACACTGAAGTGGAAGGGTGAGGCTCCAAAGATTGTACTAGTGCTGAAAAAAACCCTTAGAGCAGAAAAAAAAAAAATTTACCAGACTGATAATACATAATTTTAACTCTCATGCCAACTAGACAAGATTAATACAATACATTCACATTTAAAATGTACTAAAACTCACGTATAATAAACATAATACAGTGCTTGTCTTTCCTTTTATTTTATACAAACATGTTCTATGAAATATACTAAATTTCAGAGCAGTTACACTGACTAATACTAAAGAGTATAATGAGAGTGTTTTTATTAGTGTCTGAACTGTAAGAAGGTTCTATCCTTAAGCAGAAAATGTAATTACATTCACTGGCCTGTAATTAAACAATCATGTTATAAATTAGAAATACATCTTCATTAAGTTTTTAAATTACATTGAATATGTACCATCTAGCTAACTGAGCTGTGGAGGTTAGAATTTCAAGGAGTCATTATATATAGATAATTAATTAAGGTTATCTTTGTAGTTGTGTATCTAAATGCTGATTTGGCCCACAGTATAGAAACTGAATTATTTTGTTTGTTTCCTTTATGTGATAAAGGAATCCCTTTTACGTTTTAGAAAAGAATTAATTTTACAGGTTAATAATTCATTCAGAGGAGAGGATTTTTGCTTATTCTCCTTAAAAAAGGTACAGGCTATTTAGTCCCCTATTTTTTTAATTCTCACCTTAGCTCATTTTTAAAATAAGCTCATTATTACAACCACAAATGGTCTGTTTAAATGTGCAAATAAAGTATTTTATCCCCAGTGGTACAACAACAAATACTATTCCACAAAAAATTTTTTAAAAAAATTACTTTTCTGGTAATTGGCACATTTTCTCACAATATGATTTTGTCTTCAAAATGCTAACTTCTGGTAAGCACAATACATTTTTGAGGAGAAGCCCTACAAGGTGACATGCAACTTTAAATAATGCCACAGCAGACTTGTTCAATACCTTTTCCAGTCAAGTATCATATGTGGCAAAACATGGAAATTCTACATCCTCTCTGGGCAATGTCTTCTGGTGAGGAATGTAGGGGTTTTTTCCTAAACATTTTTTTTGCTTTTGGATGTACTCTTACATGTACTCTTTTACTGGATTTTTGAGGAATGATAGTGGTAGTTAGCTTTAAAAACTAAAAGTGGGGGGATTGTTTCAATATCACACAGTATGTTATGAAAATGAAGTGATAATAGTATCCCCACCTAAGAAAATAAAATGTTTTGAAAGCATCTGGTCTGTGATTTGATGGAAATACAAAGCCTAGAGACTGACAAGCTAGACGCATCCAATTCATGAGTAAAGAGATTTTACAATGGGAGAAGATGGCAGTTTCCATTTCAGCTGTTTGTCATGCTGCTCTCAGAGATTCCCACCTCAGTTACAGAGAGGATTGCTGACATAGCAGCTGCTGAATCACTGCAGACTATTAGCTGTTCAAGCAGAGCAAACTGGTACTGATTTCACTTCCTTCCTAAGAATTTTCTTTTATATTTACCAAGCGTGACATAGGGCAATTGATAAAGCTCTATAGAACCTATATAGCAGCCCAAGAAAGTGGTAGTCATGCAGAAGCAATTGTAAATAGAGGAGGAATGGAACAAGGATGTAACCATGAATAAAAACAAAAGCCATGATGAGTAGTCAAAAAGATAAGGCATTGAAAAGGAATGTTATGCTAAGATTTGTCTTCTCGGAAATGAAGACAAAGGCATATTCTTATATGGAGACATATATACAAACATACATAGCCAGCATAGGGAAGTTTTTTTCATATCTTTCCATTACCCCAAGTGCCATCTGAAAAGTGATGCTGAGGCAAATAAAATAACAAATTCAGGTTGCCTGAGTTGGGTAAAATTGAGAATGGGAAGACAACTTAATATCTCTGTTCTCCAGAATAAATGAGACACAGCTTGTTGTGAAAGAAAATATACAGTATATTGATGGAAATGCACCTTTAAAGATTTGCTTAGAGAAAAATCTTCCCTAAACTTTCTATTTCATATATTATTTTCTGTTAACTCTTTGTCCTTTCTTGTCCAGAAAAGTTTCATGAAATCAAGGTGCCTGGTCCTGATACAATAACATTGTTGCTTTTTGGCTTTTCATGTTTTCTAACATCATAGCCTTTTCCAAAAAAGGCAAACATGATGTCATTAAGAATATGTATGAGATAAGAGAAGACTAAGCGTCAAAGGAAATTGGACTTTTCAGTAGCTTTTTGATTCCATTTCTTAAAAAAGCAGTAATCAGAGCTACGTAAACACAAGTATACACAACCCAGACAGGACTGGTTCCCAATAAAATTTCATGCATGCTTCCTGATTCTAGAGTCTTTTCTTATAAAACAATTGAATAGTGGTTTTCTTTTTCTCAAGCAATTTAATTTAAAAATAAATTTGTCATGTTTGTACCTTTTATGTTTGCTTTTGCCAGTCATATGAAATGGTCAATTGAGCTCACCTGGAGGTTTGTGGCATTTTATGTATTCAAGTATTACTAATTAATGTTTTTCATTCTTCTTCCCTGCATTAGGAAGACAACTAGCATACAAGAACCATCATATACATAATCTAGGTATAATACCCTTCCCTTAGAGCATAAAGTATTTCTGAAATTTGTACATGGTCTTTTAATGTTTCCTGTACCAGCCCTGGACCTATGTTATTACTTCTCTGTCCAAACTGCATATTTCATTCAACAGTCTCAATCTCTATATTGAGGTATTTTGTTTTCCACTGAATTTGTCTGTGGCATTTAGTCGGGTCAGATGGTCACTCCTTATCTATCTTCAGGATATCCAAATGATAATGCTAGAAGGCTGCTGTTTTGAAGAACCAGAGTACTGATTTCCCTTCAGGTCATGGTATATTTCATATGTCCTGCACGCATTTTTGTTTGTTTTCCCCCCATCCCCAAATACTAGGGATTATGGTGCAATGTGAGAGAAACATAGACTCATAAATCTTATGCATTTAGTCTATTTTGTAATACTTGGAATGAAACAGCTTTTGATTTTGATGCTGATCACCTACTCACAGGGCTTTCAACAATCATTTCACAACATAAAAAAACTGAAAAAAACTGTAAAATCCATTGAATTCTTCATATATGAGAATTCAGGAAATACTGATCCTCCATAAGGAAAGAAATATGCCAAATTTGTCTACAAATCTTTTTTTTAATTTTCACGACTTGTACCAAGTGACTTCAAAGTAAATACATTTGGCCAAATCAGTTTTACCTAGTGAGAACCTTTCCATTGAGCAAATTATCAACTATTTCTTTACAAATGGATACACTGGCTATCTTTTTGTATTTAGAAGCAGTTACTTCGACCTTTGCTCTTTTTCCTTCTCTTTCCAGATAATAGCATAAACCTGAGGTCAGCTCCTTATCACACTGGAGCCAGCTGCTTCATGCAGTTTGCAACTCCTAGAAATGATGAAAAAAACCCAAATAACATTCATCTCAGTCAAACCTAATTGAATATATAGGGCAGTTTGCCACTGTCTCCAATGAGGCAGCGACGTCCTGTGAACTTCACTTGTGAGTTTTGTGAATCAGATGACTGTTGAATCCAATGATTTCAGAAGGAATCTGTCTTTTTCAGGTTCTTTATTCTAAAACTAAACCAAAGTTGTCTCTATGTAACTGTTAAAGTTTGACTGCAGGCAATTGAAGGCCAGATGATTTACTCAATGAAACAAATATGACTGAACAGACCCAAAGCTTGGTTTCACAACAGATGTTTCTGATCATGTTTATGAGAAATCTCTAGCACCTGATTCAAATGTAAATCAGACTTCCTCACTTAACTCTTGGGTTTTGGTCTTTTTTTGTATGGAAAACTAAAGCTCAAGATATCTGTAAAACTGGAAACAAGCAAAGTAGCTTATAGTCTTTCTCTGTCTTCCTGAGGTGAAATATTACTCCGACAAATGGAAAAAGTTTCTCTTGAATGACCCATTGCTAGTATCTGAATAGCACTCATAATAGAAAGACGTAGTTTAGATATAGCCCATTGGTCATGCTGGAAAGCAAACTGTGACCTAGATATTTTCGAATTGTCTCTTTATCATATGTTTGCTGAGTGGGAGGTTTTTACCTGTATAGAAAATCAGCAAGGAATTTCTGGGACAATTTCTAAATCAAAGACCCTGATGAACATTATGTACAACCTTTTCTTGCAAGATTTTGGAGTTGAGAGGAGCTAACACTTATCTTTGGGAATAAAAGAACCACATGTTTCCTTTTAAAAGGTGAATTTAGTACATTATCAACCTCACTGCAACTCTCAAGATCAGAGTAAGAATTATATTTGAGTCTGATCAAAATAACTGATGTTTTAATATGAAGATACTATAATCTTATTGAGAAGGGTATAGGCAAGTAAGTATAATTTAGCAGATACAGTGAAAATGACTTGGGCATATAAGAATGCTTATGGGAAAAATTTTCTCCTCAGTTGGATTTCCTCACTACAAAATTTAGTATCAGTAGTGCTTAAGCTGCTAAAAGCATTCAACCTCTCTGATAAATATCCTATATTTCTATTTTGATTTTCAATTCACTCTTTAAAATGAGTCAAAGCAAAATGAGGTAACTACAAGGTGTAGAAAACCTGGTGAGATTTTTGTTATTCCTAAATGCAGTACACCTTTATCTCAGAATGACTTTTATCCCAGAACTATAAGCATTATTACATTTAAAATTCAGGAGATATGTTTGTCTACAATAGGGACAAGCTTAGGATCTGGGAACTGTATCTGTAGCAGAGGATGCTTGCTGAGTGATAGTATGAGAGATTTTTATATGGGAGAATGTTAATTAATGTTGGATATTGGATGTTTGCCAAAGTATGGAAGGTTCCCTGAAGGGTTACTCCTACGAACTCCAGATGCTGAAGAGTAGGAAACATAGATGAAAAGCTTTAAATCACACCAATTTTTGTTCTGTTTTGTTCAAAACAGGAAAGAATAGCTGTAAAATAATAAATACTTTTCAAAAGAGAGGAAAATAGGGAACAATTGAAGAATTACATACCAATGAAGGAAGTATAAACACAAGGCTTGCAAAGATTCTTGTGCTACAGCCCCCTCTCCTTCATATTCCTGTGGCTGTCTTTTGTCCACAGAAATTTAAAAACATCTTTGGGTATATCTATTTATAGGCACATAAATTACTCTATGTCTTTTGGATTATATGAAATCAAACAATAATTAACACAGTCGGGGTTCAGCTTGTCTTAAGTAGGTTGAGTAACAAGCTTCTTTCAGACTCAGTCTTCCTGGATTTAAATAAAAGTAAGAGACAGTACTTGGTGTGAAAACCAGTATTCTCATACCCTAAGATTTCACCTTCATGTCTGCATATCAAAACTTCATTGTCTAGAATCAGCTCAGCACTACAGCCCTCTCTGCTGGAGGTGTCTGGAGGCTACTAGTTAGGTATATCTAATACGATACAAAATGTATCATAAAAGATGTAAAGGACACTTTTGGAAAACATATACACCATCAAGCATGTTGATAAGAGTTTTGAACTTGCACTACAGTGAGGAAGATTATGATTCAGATAGGCCTGTGTTGAAGATGGCAGGAAAGATGGGGATGATGTAGATCTGTATTTGAGAATCTGTGTTATTGTGTAAGTCATGTAGGAAAGACATACGTCTTCTGTTCTGTACTAGCTGCATCCTGATACATGGCCTACTTAGTCTGACCCACTAGACACCCTGGTGTCACAATGTCCTCAAGCTATCTTGCATGTTTGCAATTTTCCCTCTTGTTCAGCCAGTGTGAATTTAAGTCTCCAAGAATTATACCCTTTGTGCTGTTGCTAGGTGGCTAAGGGATTGCCTAAAAGCAGCAAATTCTATTAAATTGAGAACTTTTGAACTTTTCTTGCCAGCTTTTGCAGTGTTGACTGATCTGGAAAGCTCCATGCATTTTAATTTTAAACACACATACAAACATAGAGGATTTTTCTCAACGCTTGGAAGGATCTTTTCATGTTTGCTATTGCTCTAATCAACTACTAGGCTACATCTCTAAGCTGGAAGCAGTAACTATGTGCTATTCCCACACAGACTTTTGTATGTCCTTTAGCGAAAAAGTACATATACATTTAAGCTAAAATATTTTTGTCTGCATCTAGTCTGCAAGTCATATTTTCAATGTACAGAAATATTTTTCTTTTAAAAATATATATTGGATTGCAAGATATATGTGAACTTTGAAATATCCTTTAAAGTCTGTCAAGTTAATGTTCATGCAAGAGTTACAGTATGTATCTCAAACACCAGAGTTACTGCAGGAATAAACATCTGTGGTGGGCTGACCCTGGCTGGAAGCCAGGTGCCCACCAAAGCCACTCTATCACTCCCCCTCCTCAACTGGACAGGGGAGAGAAAATATAACAAAAGGTTCGTGGGTTGATAGAAGAACAGGGAGACATCATTCACTAGTTACGTCATGGGTGAAACAGACTTGACTTGGGGAAATTAGTCTAATTTATTACTAATCAAATCAGAGTAGGGTAATGAGAAATAAAACCAAATCTTAAAAACACCTTCCCCACTCCTCCTTCTTCCCGGTCTCAACTTTACTCCGAATTGTCTCTACCTGCTCCCCCCCCCCAGCAGTGCAGGGGCTGGGGAATGGGAGTTGCAGTCAGTTCATCACACATTGTCTCTGCCGCTCCTTCCTCCTCAGGGGGAGGACTCATCACACTCTTCCCCTGCTCCAGCATGGGGGTCCCTCCCACAGGAGGCAGTCCTCCATGGACTTCTCCAATGTGAGTCCTTCCCACGGGCTGGAGTTCTTCACAAACTACTCCAGCGTGGGTCCCTTCCACGGCTTGCAGTTCTTCAGGAACAGACTGCTCCAACACGGGCCACAGGTCCTGCCAGGAGCCTGCTCCAGCACAGGCTTCCCATGGGGCCACAGCCTCCTTTGGGCATCCACCTGCTCTGGCGTGGGGTCCTCCCTGGGCTGCAGGTGGATATCTGCTCCACTGTGGACCTCCATGGGCTGCAGGGGGACAGCCTGCCTCACCGTGGTCTTCCTCACCACGGGCTGCAGGGGAATCTCTGGTCCGGCGCCTGGAGCACCTCCTCCTCCTCCTTCTTCACTGACTTTGGTGTCTGCAGGGCTGTTTCTCTCATGTATTCTCACTCCTCATTCCAGCGCTGGTTTTGCAGCAGTTTTTCCCCTCCTTCTTAAATACGTTATCCCAGAGGTGCTACCACCATCTCTGATGGTCTTGGCCTTGGCCAGCAGTGGGTCTGTCTTGGAGCCAGCTGGCATTGACTCTGTCGGACACAGGGGAAGCTTCTGGCATCTCCTCACAGAAGCCACCCCTGTAGCCCCCCCGCTACAAAAACCTTGCCACGCAAACCCAATACAACGTCAGTCATCAAGCTAGACTTCAGAATTCAGTAAACTGCAGGAGGCTGAGATTTTGCTTGTTTGTTTTTAAATGGTGGAGGTGAAAAAGGTTTGGATTTAAGTGAATTATTTCCGTGTGGATGAGAAAACTAATTGGCCAGGACGCTTGATATTTTATCTTAGTCTTTATTTATAGTATGTGTGCTTTTTTATCAGCAGACTAGGTAACAAATTATCATATGGCTTCCTAGTTATGCTGAACTAAACCATGCCCTAACCCACCCTCTGTGCAGCCACATGGAAGCCAAAACTAGGATGATTCTCTCTGTGGTCAGTGAGAAAGGATTGTCAACAAGCCCACACTGGCTTCTCCGTTTTTATCTCTAGTTCTATATGTACTTAGAGCACCTTGGAAGCTGTATAAATTCCTTGGATGGATTTCAGGTATCAACTCTGTATAAACACATGCATTGCACCTAGGCTAATCCCCGACAAATGTCTTTGTTGGAAAAGACAGGAAAACAGTATTGGCGCCAATGATATGTGACGATGGCTTCTTTAATATAAGTGCTAGGTGAGATTATACAGTAAGGATTGTCTAAATTCTAATGCTAAATGTGTTTAAGTTCTGGGTTATTAACTTAGTATATTAGAAAATTATTTTTATTGCTTCATGAGTTTCCTTGTTTCCACTTAGAGAACTTTTCAATTTTGTGCTTTAATCCTTTTGCCGTTCATCCTTATTAACTATTTTATTTTCCACTTACGAAACACCTGCTCAACTGAGTTTGGTGGCAAAAGCTGGGCAAACAAAAGAAATTTGCTTAGGATTGTAAAATGAAGCTAACAAGATGACTACCTACAGTTAAATGGAGCCTGTATTTGGCAGTTCTTGCATGTTTGAGTTTCCTACACAAGCTACTGATAGTGCAAGTTTGCATAACTAGGAGATGAACAAAACATTCTTTAAGCAGTGCTACATAGAGCTGACTATCCTATTGCTTGTTTTTCACAGAGCAGAATTCTTGTTTATAAATAGTTATTTCTCCTCTGGTAACTTTATTTTCAGATTTTAGATGCTTCTTTGCAATCCACTGATTTTTATCAGGTGAATTAAAGTGCATGGTTTGATTTGTATTGTTGTCTGTTAAAAAAATTTTTAAAAATAGGCCAGCAGGTGTTTTTTAACCATCCATTATTAAGACCCTTCAATAGGTGGAAAAAAGCTTTTGTTTGCTTTGCTTTTCTTTATCCCTTCTGTAAATTAATACTTTATTAATGTGAAATTTGTTTGGGACTTAGGAAAATGGAAGAAAGGTCTCCTAAAATTTGTTTAATATTTTAGTGTGTGGAAAATACTGTGTTTACATAGTCATAGAAATGCACGGAGGTTATCTTCCCACCTCTTTTGCTTCTGGAGGTGAAGGAGAGGCGATTTGGCAGAACACATTTTGAGGCTACACAGCAGCTATTCATTATTATAGTTCTAGTGTTTTAATAGGTATCTTATCAAATTTTTCTCCATTTGTCAGGGCTTCCCTTATGCTATCAGTAAAGTCTATCAGCATGTTTTTTGTAATAAGATCAGCAAAAGGCATAGACTGAGAATGTTTTACTTAATGAAAGTAGCTGAGGATTTTTTCCTGATGCATCATAAGATAGTACAGGAAAGCTAAAAATGTGCATACAGCTGTGTAATCAATAACATAAACTAGATTATACCTGTATAGTAAGTATAGTTCATTTAGCTTTTATATCTATATACAGATATAATGCTTCTACAGCTATCTTTCTAATACTTTGTGCCTTTAGAATACTTTTCAGCATGCTGTTACTACAGACAGCAAGATACAAGTAATGTAAACACAAAAGTTGTTGATATACCTGATGCTTTATTCTGACCTACAAAAATCATAATGCTACAGAACTATGAGCACCACATTTCAAGTTGGGAATATACAACACAACTGTGCATTTAAATATAATATAGGAGTTGATAAATTATCAAATTACTCTTTCTTAGCTTTCTAAAATTATATATTTATTTATATTGTCATTAAAATATATCATACAGTAAGGCCAAAGTAACACTTTTATAGGTGTCATAATGTGACCCCAACAATGGATCTTACAGTATTTTATTTCTTTCCATATATGTTTGATATGGCAGACCCATTGTACATATGAAAAAGATGGTGAAGATCTAATCAGCTTTGTCTATGCAGTCTATACCCACTACAAGGTCAATGTCACTTGCGGTTTAGTCTTGTGAAAAAGTCCTCCAGAAAACCTTTTCATTAATCATCCTGAGCTACTCTACAATTCTACACTCTGAACTTCCCCTAACACCTACAGGCAGGTTGCGTCTGTACCTTGCACATTCTTTCTCGATTTTTCATTTCAAGGTGCGTTCTTACCCATCGCATCTAAAAAAAGTTCTTGCCCAAGCTATCATCATGCATCTCAGTTGTTGTCCCTCCTTGCTTGGATGACTGCAAGGTTTTTAGGCTGGTGTTGCTCAGAAGATAGCTTCAGAGAGGATTCTTTGGACCATTGCTTTGACCATGTTGTTCTTGTTTTTGCGTCTCTGCTCCCTCTTTCTTATTGCATCAAATGTTAATTACTGACCCTGCATTCAAAGCCTTCATAATTTATTCCCACTCCATCTAACATTCCTCATTTAACAAGTATAATCTGAATACATTTCAAATACTGGATGCTAATCCAGGGTGTAATACAGACAGTATAACCTGTCCCCTACCCAGTGCACAGCAATAGCAATAGATTGTCTATGTTTTAACAGGTCTCTGCACCCTTGTCAAAGTTTAGAGCAAAATTTGACAAAACCCTTTATACTTACTGAACAGAAAGCAGGCATCTCTTTCAAAATAACTTCATTCTAAATGTACATGAAACAAGGACCGAGCACAGGAAGGAATTAGGCATATGCTTTCCCTATAAATCCAGAGAATCAAAGCACAGTACAATAATCTTGCCTTTGACATTTGAGCTTCTTTTACAACTTTTCATCTTCAGACTCTAGCCTTCTTTTTTAATAACCTATTTAGTTCCGGTAGTATGAGGTCCTCACAGCTGGTATTGGCACGCAAAAGCTGGAACAAATACCTCGGTAAATTTTCAAGGCCATTTTCATTCAAATATTTTGTTTTATAGCTGTGAAGACTGTACAAGTATTCCCCAAAAATGAACAGCAGTGAATTCTAAAATTCTTTTGTAAAGGCAGGCTAGAGTGCAACGTTCAAAGCTCTGCTGATATTTCAGAAGCACACATGTGCTGCAATAGTAATCAAAATGAAAACGTCCCCTTTTTCAGGCTGGATCAAGAAAGTAATTTATAGTTCATAAGGTCTTTGGAAAAAAAAAAGAAAAACAAACAAACAAAACACCCAATCAAAACCTTTGTTAATGCCATAGGCTAAACACATTCATTTGTACCTTTTTCTTTTTACTTGGAACTGGGAGAAGAAGAATTTGCATGTAATTTATAGGATACTAGGCATATAATATTATTTCTTAAATAGACAGGCAGATTTTACCCTAATTCTGTACATTCTGATTTGCTTAGACTTTGCTAAATGTTACACGATGGGATTAAAAATTAGAAGACTGATCCCTTTTTCTCCTTTCATCTCCCCACACCCTCCGCCAAGAACATGCTAATGAAAATGAAAATACTGTTATTCTTGCTCAAATTCTCAAGATAAGGAATCATTTTTTTCACTAGAATAACAAACACTTTAAAGTTTTCTGGAGAAAATCAGAAATTTCATCAAAATATTCTGCAAAAAGTTGTCTAGTCAGAAAAGTATCTACAAAGTTATTTTTAAAGGAAAATATCCCATCTGACCTAGCCAAAATCTCTGGAATATTTAGAAAGGAAGAATACTTGTCTTCATTCTTATATTGTACCTTTCGAGGGGTTTTTTTGTTTATAAATTTTAAGGAAATATCCAGTCAAGATTCACTGTTCTCAGTACAAGCCTGGGCTACCACTGGACAAACACATCAGGAACAGGTATATGTTACATGATGAAGGGAAGAGGTCTCAGGAGATGGAGTACTTTTTCAACATCTGAAAAATAATTTTCCTTCTTGTGAATGAAGTGTGTCCTCATTACAAAGTATTTCCACCCAGTATCCCAAAACAGTCTCCCTTCTAATGTTACCAAAATACAAAAGTTGTCAAAAGACTCTTTTATCTGTGGCTCATAGTCTGGTGTAGCATCAGTGAAACAGGAAGCACAGAAAAATTGTAAGCCACATATTTTTTAGTGGTTTAAAAAATTATTGATGTTAACTATTCAGAGCAGTGCCAGTGTGTGCATTCCTCATGACTAATTTCACTCTTCTGCAACAAATAACCCACATGGAAATTTTTTTTGCTGTTGTTATTTTTAGGGCAGTTCAAGCAGCGGTTTCAGGCACAGATTTATGAAGCCTGGCAGGAAAGATGGCTGGACCTTTAAAAAACAAATTATTGAAGTAAAAATTCTAAGGCCACAGAAATAAAGTGCTTGGGCAACTGAGCAACTAGTGTGCACACCCATTCATTCTGCTTCTGTGAGGGTATAAAACTAGTCCTGAGAATAAAGTACAAGTCTGGAATTGAGAATTTCTAAGCTCAGCATGTGCAGCTTCCCTAACATAAGGTCTTCCAAAGCACACATGCAATTTAAAAGCCCATATCCTACCTACTTTCAAGAGGCTTTTTGACACAATATTGCTTAAGTATTAATAAAGTTCACCCTTTTCCTCTCTGTGACTTACTTCTTCATCAGTAATGAGCTTATAACAGTGCTCCCTCTCCTCCAGCCCTTTTGGTGTGTTTGTTTCAAGCTCTTCATGAGAGGGACTCTTTGGAGTTTTGTTTGCCTTCATGAAATGGGACCCAGATCTAATAAACACAGGAACTGCAAGAGTAAATTTTAAGTACATAAACAAATGTTAAGGTTCTACATGCTCTTAGAGACTTCCAAGTACCCTGAGAAGCCAGTAAAACAGTTTCTGAAAAAAACAATACTGTTGTAAAAATGTGGAAGCATAGTGTGACTCCTTGCAGAACACTTGGATTTTCTTATGTGCTTATTTCAAAAAGTTGAAAACCAAATTAATAAACAACATGCTTTTGCTATTTATTTTTTAATGTTACTGAGGCTTCTGGAAGACTAGTGTCAGAGTAAAGCAATGATAGATGTACGTAATAGTTTGATGAATAAACTCTGCTGGATTTTAGTAATGAAGTACCAGACACTAGTTAAGAATATTCAGTAAAGGTTATTTTCAGTAATGTACTAAAGCAAAACTGGAATAGCTCATTCTACCTGGAATCACTGCTCAACTTTCACTGAGGCTTTTACCTTTGTGTTCATAATGTCACATAGTTTATGCAGGAGTAGATCAGATATCCTTAGGCTAAACAGCAATCAATATCTCTACATCTTTAATTTCTACTCACTTTTTCTATGTAAATGTTGGTTTATGTGTCCATTTTTGTTTCCTTAGAGTTGACTGTGAGCTAAATTCCTTGTAGGGAATTATCAATGATATTAATAGAAATTCCACATCTGGATCTTGGATAGACCTTACATATCTGTTAGCTATGAATGTATCAAGATTTATCTGTATTTTCCAAAGAATGCGAGGGTAAGATAGGAATTAATACAGATATGTTAGCTCTCTAAACAGTGCCAATCTTTCCAAACAATTACCCTGAGCTTTCAGCCAGTTCAGGCAAACCACAATTCTATGCAGATCACAAGGGATGGAAGGATTATTGGCCTTTCCATCCACATTCATTTTGAAACCCTGTGTTTATGAAATGTCATGAGAAAAATACTGCAATTGCTAACCTTTCTTATGATTAGCTAAGCTGGGGTTTAGGGGCCAGAGAATGGCTTTCTTCCACTGCATGGTTACCACAAAATGAGCACATCTGCTGTAACTTTAAAAGTGTGGATCCAGTAATGCTTTCCTAATCACCACAGATATGGCACACAGGCCATTTCTCCAGTTCTTGGCTCTTGATTCCCAGTGAAGTCACCACCCACAAAGTATTGTCTGTGCAAGTCAAACTTCTGGCAGTAGGCTCAAGAGCAAAGGCTCAGACCCAAACCATAAGAGATATGTCAGCAAACAGTTTAACTTCCTTTTCGCTGTGTGGGTGACCAGAGCAACAGGAAGGCTGTTTTTATTGAATCCTCATGGAAAGTAAGTTCTCAAAGTTTCTTTCTTGAGGAAGAAATAAAAGAAGAGCTGGAACGGAACTGCTTAGGGACAAGCACCAAAGCAGCATTAAATGTTCAGGAAAAAATAATTAACCTCAAAGGTAAATAAATTCATATAAAGGCTTATTCACAAGAACACCGAGCACATGAACACTAAGTGTAGATCTCATGTTAACCCTTAACCCTTCAAGAAAAGACTGAGGATAATCTGAGATACTAGCAACACTTCAATGGTGAAATAAAAACCAAAATTCAGTACTCAGTTTACAAAACTGAGTAGATCCTTCTGTTTGCACTGATGTTCATACAAGTTCTACAGTAGTACATGCCTGCAACAAATCCTCTTTTCATTCTTGTCAATACTTTGGCCCTATAGGTTTTGTATTTCCAGCTTCATTCTTGAGCACCGAAAGAAGGTCATAGTAGTAAGTAACACCACAATAATAACTGAACCAATTCTTCAGCTGATGTAAATGTTCTTATCTCCATCTGGAAGTGTAAAGTGAAAAAGCCAGCCAACCTTACACCAACGTTCACTCCAAAAATTGGGCAGGATTTTGTTCTTGTCTTACCAAAAGGAATTATTTTGAAATAGAACTTTAACAGATTTTGTGTCTGTTAGACTTGATGATACTGTTTTTAATGAAACTCTGGACTTCATTTTTCATTTTAATTTTGTATTTGTTGCTAAACAGTCCTTCACAGAGTTAAACTTTTAAGTGACCAGAAATAAGGTGCTGGTCTGCTGAACAATGAAACACTTTCATCATGGTATTGAACTGTATAAACTACTTAAAGACAGGACTTGACCTTGACTTTTTTCATCCTCTGATCTAAAGTTTGTGACAAAACCCAGTCCTTCAAGTACATGTTCTGTGTTTGACTGGCAGTTGTCATTTTTTTAATATTCAAAGAATAATTTTTATAATCCTTATGAAAGGATTTCCCAAATTTAAAATTCTAGTGGTTTTCTCATGACTCTTAACATAGTTAATTTGGTTTTATTCTTTATTATAGTCTCATTTTGTTGTAGCCTTAATTTCTTGATGTTGAGGTTTCTTTAGATCCAGCATGAAATGTCTTTTTTCTAAAGTAATACCAACCAAGTGTCTATTACGTGAAACCAGTGACATGGGTATTATTCTTCATTTGTATTTAGAACAACTCATTATTTTGGTTTTGGTTGGTAAGTTTGATTTTCTTCCTCACTTCTTTTTGTTAGTAAGATCTTCTGTAGAAGTATCCTACAAACTAGTTGTGTGGTCTGTCCAAAATATAAAATATCAGGAAAGATACTTTTTCATTGGAATTCCAAACCAAATCAAGCAAAGAGGCTCAGAAAAGATTATAATCTGTGACCTGTTATACGTGGACAGCATTATTACTCTTCCATCTTCAGAAATCCTAACTGCTCCAATGTTTGTGATTATATCTCCATCTAACTGCTGACCTTCAAAGTAAGTCTTTGAACATAAAAAAGGATTATAAACATTCCTGTCTTTCCTGGATATTTAAGAAACAGATCCTGAATTGAATTCCTTGTACTAGAATTCTGCCATAACTTTAACCGCTTAAAGGAGAAAATCTATATGCCCATAAAGTATTACAAATATATTTATGAATAAAACTTTGAGAATTACTGTACAACATCCCAAAATGTTGTTCCTTAAGTACCGCCACTTAAAATATTTACCTTTTGTAAGCAGGTGAGAAAAAAAAAAATAATTATTTTAATGTGTTTTAGACTAGAGTTCTGGTTTTGGCTTTCTATTTTGTCAAGTCATTTTAGAGTTCATTACAAAACTGGGAGAGGGGGTGGCGGAGGCCTCAGTCATGTGTGTGCTTGAGGCCTGAGCCAAAATTTGTTCTCTGATCCATTCCAAATTCTCTGATCCATTCCAAATAACTTTTACTCTCAAATTGAAGTTATTCACTGTCCTACAAGTCAGTTAATTTAACCTTTCATCAAGTCAGCCTGAGAAGAGAGCTGAGTCCTCTGTACCCATCTGGCTCAGTTAAGCTCAGGACTGATGAGGAATCTGGAAGGAGATGTAAGGATCAGACAGTGTAGGAGTGAAATCTCTCTTGTGGGGATATGTAGATGTGTTTCTAAACTGGTGGAGCTCTGAGTGATCTGAAAACATTTATAAGACCTTTAACTAAGAGAGGGATGTGTTTCGTTAATACCTGAAATAGGACAATGTCAATGATAAAGGTGGAGGTAGATTGCCTGAAGAGCTAAAAATTAAGTTGAAGGTAGCACATTAAGGACAATAAGATGACAGAGGTGTAAATACTGGCAAAATATTGGTTGCTCCCAGGCTGGTTAGCATTGTTGCTTACTGTGTAAGAGCTAAGAGAAGAAAATAGACATTGTTTTTCTTTTCCATTTCCTCTGGGGTAAGCCTGACTACAAGATTTTTCATAGCTAATTTGCAGGGAAGGGAGAGAGAGCGGGAGGCCAAGAGGGTGGGAGGAAGGAAAGAAGGAAAGAAGGAAGGAAGGAAGGAAATCACCCAAAATTCTGGGCATTGCTTGTCCATGCCACAGTGTATCCTGGCAGCTGCCTACACTAGAAGTGTGTCCATTCATCAAGATTTCCTCTTGTGCTGTTCATCAAGATACAGTTCTGGTGCAGGGTTGCTCTCTGGTATTTATAGCAAATAACTGGTGTGCCTTCCCTTAGTCCACTCAGACACAATGACTATGAGAAAAGGTATGTCTGAGATCATTATTGGGACATACGAGTCTTAATAAACATTCGACCCAGTTACAAACAGAACAGAGAAATTCTGTATTTTTAAACTTCTTCTTATCCTGATACACTAAGGAAACAAAGTTAGTGTGACTGTACTGCTATTCAATTTGTCAGTCCATGATTCTTTCCACCCAAATCCATATTTAGCCAGTCAGTCAATTTTGACCAATCTTGACAAGGGAGATAGAGATGTCCAAGATGTGATATCCCTAGAACTTTTTAGAAAATATGTTTACTATAGAAAGACATGAAAACCTAATTTGTAGTCCTCTGCTCTTTCAAAAATAAAGTAAAATGGCAGTATGAGCTCAATAGTTATCTATCCTCTTTGCACTGCATGTATTAACCAACAAATCAGCACACACTTGTCTTGTGGCACCATGCTATCTCTTGTCCAGCACCACGTGCTCATGTGAGAACACTGAGCGTACTGTAGAGAAGATCTGAAAGAAGCAGGCTGAAGATGGAAGAAATCATGAAGACATGAGAAAAGTGATGTTATTGAGAGTATGAATGGACATGAACACATAGAAAACTAGGCATTATTAAATCCACTGTCAGCAAAACTTCCTTTTATTAAAATTGCTAATAAGTAGCACTGTATACAATCTAATATTTCAAGACATTAAAATCATCAATAAAGAGATATTTGAGATAATAAAGAAAATGCAAATTTTTATCACCTCTACTACAATTTATAGCTGAGGAGTGTCTATATATTTTTAAAAAGTATTTACAAATGTAAGTCCCAACCATTGGCTTGCAGACAAAACCCATCACGCAGGATGTTTTCCTCTGGCCTGCCCCCTTTTCAGCTGAGCAGAGGCAGGCTCAAGCTCCTGCCACTTCCCAGCAGCTGCATGTCTCCTCTTGTACTTGTGCGTGGGAAGACACCTACAGATGCAGCTTCTACCTGGGCCAGTGGTTTTTACTGGAAGTTTTACCATATTGTCACACCCACAAGATGGGGACCCCAAAAGGAGGTTCTAGTTCTGTGGCTGCCAAGGTTGCAAAATTTTATGACCTACCCTAAGGTCAAACCCAGGCCAAGAAAAAAACATGTGGCTTTTGTTTTTTCCTAATACTATTGTTGCGCTATTTTTTCATCCTGTAAGATGTACTTGTAACATGCTCTATCTTAAAAGTGGATGTGCCCAGACTGAACACAAAAAGGCTTTTAAACTAAAAGCCAGCTTTTACTGGAATCTGAATTAGAATACTATTTAAATCAAGAAAACTCTGTGTGACTAGGGACAATAGAGTAGAAATAAGAGCATTTACTCACAGCTGTCCCTTTGCCTACTTGTCCTCACAGAGGAGTCCTTGCTTCCCAGCTTATTGCAGTTAACTCGGACACTTTCTGAGTGGCCACAAGCTCTGCTCCTTCTCTTTTGGTTCCAAGAAAGCATCCCCTTGGTTCTGAGGGCCTTTCTCTCTCTCTCCTTTCAGTTGCTTCTCAGTCTTTTTTATGTGAGCCACAGGCTGGTAGCTCTGTGCTGTGCTTCCTTGTCCTGCCAAGCCTGATTTCATCTGCAGTCTCCACTCTCCTCCCCAGCTCTTCTCCAGCTGCTCAGTAGCTTCCCAGGAAAAGAGCAACCTGCTTCCTCCATCAGAGCATTCAGTCAAAGCTAGTCATGCTGAATAAAGGAACTTGAAGCTGAAAACAAACATGTGGTCTATCTACTTATTTACATTTGGAAAGAAACAGGCTGAGATTCTCAAATTTTCAATATGAAAAACAAGCATCTCGTGTCTTGTGATAAAATGGCAAGAATGGCCAACAAGCTAGCCTTGCATTAGCCTGTCACTATTTTCACGGCTCTGTGCATATACTTGGTGCCTACACTATATCTTCTGGGATTTAGTAGTCCAGGTCCAGACGTAACATCAGTCCTGATGGTGAGTTCTGATTAATATCACAATATAGCCAAAGAAGTTATACTGTACAACTTTTGGAGGGAGTAAAAAAGGTACCATAGACTACAGAGCTCTAAAATTAAGAGTACTTCCCAAGACAAGAAAAAGGACAGAAAAAATGGATGGGAAATTTTTGATGACAAAACTGGCAACTCTGTAAAGCAGCAGGTCATCAAGTACATCATGTAAAGGAGGATAAAACCTTGAGTTATTCTTGGTTTTACATTAACAGATTCAAAAGAACTGCTTCAAGACAATCCTTCTAGTAAGAAAAACTAGAAAAAGAAATTAGAAAATATCTTATCAATGTCTAATCTTTTTCAAAAGACAGAAAACTGTTATGTGCAAATAAGTTCAGTCTCCTTTATACATTACAGAGTTGGCTGACTCAGGTCATATTTGAGAACACATTTCAGAATGTGTCATGCTTTGATAAAATATACTATGAATTTATTACTATAAATGTAAAAAAGTACCTGATATGCAGTAATGTGATACATTTCTTCCTCTAATTCTTTGAAAATATTTGTGAAATTAAGATATATTGTCTTGATTTTCAGTTATTTGATGTGGAAGAATAAAGGCAGGGCATTGTACCAGCTTTGTAACAGACTGTTTCAAGAGTAGTAAAAAAAAATCATCTGCTAGGAACCATGCAGAAAAAATTTACACTTTTTATTCCAAATAGATGAAAAATTGCAATGTTCTTGCATTCAGAGAAGTGGGTTAAAGAAAACAGTTTTTCAGCTATATAAAAGCTGACTTCAGCTTATATAAAAGTCTTGGTCCTGTGCCTTTACAAAATGTAAATCTGTCCCTTATTAATACGGAATGTTTGTCATGGCTTCCTGCCACCTTATCCCAACTGTTGACATAAAATCATCAGTAGAAAAACAGAACATAGCAAGGATTCTTTGACCTCACAGATTTTTGGATGCTACCTCTGTCTGTTAGGGCTGTTGACCAGCAATTCAGGTTAACTAGGTTTTTGTTCTGCCTGGTGGTACACGTTAAAGGAGCATAAAGGCTTCTCTGAATTGTACAAGTGCAGTGATTCATTGCACAGCAGCATTAACATCAGGGGAATAGTTCCCCATTCTTCATCTGTACTGCATATTCCTTGGCTGCAACCAAGAAAAGACTTTATTGAATGGATGCTGGAATGCTGTTTGAAATTGTGCTATCATTAGCTGTAGCTCACCATATATTATTAACAATACGCAGCACAGTAAAGACCATGGGAAAGATCTTCCTTTATCAAAGTGCCAAGTATAACAATTGAAATAAGCTCTTCTATCAAATTTAGGCAAATAAGCTAGATTTGGGGCTATCTATTCTCCTCAATAAAAGTTTCAAGAATGTACTAGGAGTTCAAACTTCTCTTCATGTCAACTACCAGAGTAGTATTAAGTGCTGAAGTTTGAAGGTTTGAACACTGATGACAGAATAGATGATTTAGCTATTCATAATAACAGTAGGTTTTTTCTGTTTTTATTAGGTATAGTGAATTACCTCTGCTGTATGCTATGATAATAATCTTCTTGCAAAGCTAAGCACTGAATATCAGAATTAAAGTTTTTGATTTGGGAGGGAGGTGCAGGGCGATTTTGTGATCTTCCAGTTAAATACTGTGCCTGAACACGCATGCATGAAGGTTTGAATTGAAATTGCATGGGAATCTGTAATTCCAGCCTCTCCTAAATTCTTAAGTCTTGACTCTGTAACCATAACAACGTTAACAGAATGTGGAGCTGGGAGAAAGGTTGTGGTGAAATTATTTTTATTGCATCTAAAGTGTCTTAGGTTCTCATAAATTGTTTAAAGGTCATTTCTCTGAAGATTTCATAAATTTAACTTGTTAGCAAGAAACTAAAGAGTGAATTCCCCAAGCTTCTGTGAAATTCATCTCTAATATCAGAAGAGGTCTGTGCAATTTATGCAGAGACAATATCCCAGAATTATTCTTTTCCATAGACCACATTGGCACGTTTATAACTTATTGCAGAACTTAAGCCTTTTCCGGGGGATGAGGGATTCAAACAGAGTGTAAACCATTGTCTCTGTATTACATGGAGGGTAAGCAAAAGAGAAGTTTTGTGGCTTTTTCATTTGTTTCTTATAGACATACATTTAAAATACCAGTGAAAAGTTTTAAAGAATATATTTGTGTTGATGTAATCTTAGCCTGTACTTGTGCACCTAGCTTGTACAATGTTGAGCAGCAGCATTAGATGTTATTATACGGTGTTGTCAGCCATGTGAGCAGATAAATTTGACCGTCTGAGAGTGACAAAATTACTTATAATCTCCAATATATACTACAATCCACCTACCAGGAGCAATGCCCTGTGTTGGCAGGATCTGCTTAAAGCAGACCATTTCAGCTGATAAAAAGACTAGACCAATGCTGGAAAGGGGCAGCAGGAAAGGAAAGAAAATAATTTTATCACTTTTTTTTTTTATTTGTGCCAAATGTGTGGTTTAATACAGACAAAACACTTCCATTGCTCAAGCTTTTAAATAAGTACTTAATTTCACCTGGACATTGCAGATTCATCCATATGAAAGCTATTCAGAGGATAAACAGCAGTGAAAAGCAGATATGTGAACTGATTTTGCAATAAGTAACTATTATTTCTTACTTAACTAGTTATAGTGCAGATGATAAACTAGTATGAGTATGTAGTACTGTTACAGTCTGATTAATGGCAATAAGAGCAAACATTAAAAAACAAAACAAAACAAAACTCTCCACCCCCCAGAAAAACAAATCCACAATCTACCAAAAACAAAGCAAGAAAAGGAAGGTCTCTGTGGAAAAATCCAGCCACTGTAAACATATTCTGATCTTTTATTAGGTTTTCTACTGATACATAACCCCATTTGTTCTATCAACAGAACTGTCATTTTAAGCAAAAAGCTTTTTTCTCTGAAATTAACAGGTCTATCTTAAAACTAGATGTCTCCTCTATACTTTATTACATTATTTCCTAATTGTACCTAAATATGAAATCACTGCTATTTCTGAAAGCAAAAGAATTTTGTTACCAGCTGTCAATACAGCTGCATGGTCAGGCTTTCTGTCAGGTCATTCCTTAATCTTTATTCAGTCCTCTAGAAGTTGCATCTAGGGACCATATCTGAGACACAAACATGCAAAAAGTGTTTTTTAGAGATTTATGTTTCTGTCTCTTTCTCTCCTTGCTCTCTTTCTCTCTGTGTTCTTCCCCTTCTTGGAGTGTTCTTCAAGAGCAAATCAAGCATCAGCTCCAAGTGCATGTTCCACAAATAACAAAAAGGAGGGAGGGAAAGAATAGAAGAGAAACATAAGAGAGGCAAAGAAAGAAGGACATGTAAGATTGGACAAAAAAAAAAAAGAGAAAAAAGAACTGCGAAACAAGGTGGACAGGCAGACTAGCGTAAAGGACTGGTTCTTTACTGTAAGCTGATTTATTTAAGGTGTATGTCTTCAGTGAACTTTTTTGCTTTGCTTCAACAGTTCAAATATCGCTGTACTGGTACAGATTTCTTGAGTAGGTTTGCTTCATACTGTAAATGGTAATTTGTATGACTTCAATCTCCTAGGTTCCTTAGAGTAAGAGAAAATGGAGATAAATCCCTTTTCTCACACGTGAAATGGTCTCTGTGCTAGGCGTATCCATTGGAGTACCCACACCAAACCTCCCTCAGTCAGCAAGGTGCCAGCCCTGTACTCCCAGTACCCCATCTTTTAATTCTAGTTCACAAAATGACTAATTTTCACTGATTTGTCCAAGTTTAAAATGACAAGAGTTTTTTATGGGCAAGGTTATTTATTGTGATGGTCACTTTTTACAAAGCACAGCTCCAGACTCAAAAGCGGTGGGCTGCAACTCAGGACTCAGTCATAAGTTGAACTCTGATCTCCAGTGGTCAGTGATCAATGTACCTACCACATTGTTTCAAGCTCTTTCTTTTTCTGTTGTGTGAATGCCTTATGTTGGCATCAGTGAGAATTAAACAATACTCTTTCTGGTTGTTTGACCTTTAAATAAAGTTGGGTTGTAATACTGGTTTTGTCCCAGAAAAAATTCCATTTTGAAAATAGCTTTTTTTTTTTTTTTTTTTATTAAGAAATCTTAAGACTTTTATTTTGTTTAATGGTTAGTTAAGTGAATAGTCATTTCCCTATTGAATCTAGCACCAGATCCTTTCTTCAGTGCCAGGAGTAGCTTAATGATTTGTCCCACTGGGGCTTTTAACCATTGTCTCATGATAGTGGAAAATCTGTTACCAGAAAACTATTATTTAAGCAGGTGGGAAAAAGTAGCATAAAAAAGAGTGTAATTGTTTGAAATGGTGAATTTCAGGTCTGACCGTCTGCTGTGAGCACATACTTCTGCTTCATTGCTGTAGCCGAATGAATCTGTGCCATAAAATAGAGTGTGCACCACATACCAACTCTCAGTGAATTCTGCTGGGGCCTATTTTATTGAAGAGTAAAGGCACAAAATCAAATGACACAGCAAATAATTTCCATATATGTCTGCATTTCCTTATGATAGGATAAAATACACTGAAAAAAATCTGTCATGTACAAGACTATCACACCAGTCTGAAACATTTTAGTGACGAATTTTAGTGAAGCCATAAAGTGATTTGTTTTTCAAATCAGTGTAATTGTCAGCAGAGTAACTTCAAAACCTGGGTTTGTTCTGAGGTTTTTAGGGTAGGAGCCAGACAAGAAATCAGGCAGGAGATCCAGCAGGTTTCAGACACTGACAGAATTTGTTTAAAATTTAAATTCAAATTCTCTGTGAAATATAAGCTTTTTCATGTGTCAGCTAATTTCAGTGAGGAAATATTTGCTCTGAAATTTTCCAATCATCTCTATTTAAAAAGGCTGAAGCTAGAGATGGTATCTACCTCTCCCCCTTTAATAAACAGTTTGCGTGGACCTAACAGGATATCATTTTCAAGCTGCCCGTGATACAAATCTCACCCTTGTGCTCCTACTCTAACACCAAACGCTGCTTGTTTTCTGTTTAAACATTTAACAGCAAGCATTAAGGTGTTGTTGCTCTTGCTTAGCTGTGTAACAGCTAAATGGACCTATCTAATCTGAACTAGTCATCATGACACTGTTATAGCCATGGTAAAGGATCCAGATGAGGATCTGTCTCTTTATTTCACATAGTCCAAGCTTGTCCAGACTTTCTCTAGATGCCTCCCTTTACAGGTGGTTAATGTTAGAAAAATTAAGTCCCACTCTAAACCTTTAAAATTGGTCAACATAGTTTCATTATGTATCTCTATAAAAAGCAATTAGATACACTGACTCGGTCCTTCCTTCTAACAGTTACCCTTTCTTATTCAACACAGGCTGTAATTAGAACCTCTCCTTGTAGCTCTAAGAGCAATGAGTAATCACAGTGTGTCATGCTAGGGACCTGGGAGTAGCTCCCAGCACACCCTGGGGGCAAAGAAACCAGAAGATACATGTAGAAAATGATGATTCCAATACATGTGTTTTCTTCCAAGTTGCCATCAGTTAACACTTTAAGCTCTGCAATCTCTAAAGAGTTTCATTCTCTGTTTTAAGGAGCGCTCTCTAGTGCATATCATTAAGTTCTGGGCTTCTAAGACTTGCTATGGCAAGGACCCCCCATGTCAGTTAAACACTGTGTGACAAATACCTTCCTTATTATTAGTTTAAGATGTATTTCCTTTCAATTTGATTGAATGTTCTAGAGGATAGACAGCAACACACAATTTTTCTTCCATTTACCATATATCATTTTGTTTACCTTCAGCATATCTGCTCCCACTCATCTTTCATATAAATTACATCTGATCTTTTCAGTCTCTGCCATATGATTTTAATCACTGTAATCTCTAATGTATTCTGTCTTACTCTTTATGCATAGTGCATGCTTTTATGATACAAAGTGAGCAGTTACTTTCATTGAATGCATATGAGGATGCACAGATATTTTCTCAGAGCACTTACATTTCATTTAGAATCTGTTTATACCTCACATTAATTCTGCCTCATGTTGATTTTTTGTATTTGCCAGTTATGAATTTTAGCAGTTTTCAGAATAGAAGCTATATCTGGGTCCTCAAACCCAGGCCCATGTTATCACACACAGTCACATCATACAATTCTATTCAGAAGTTTAGTTAGCTTTCCTTTATGACCAATTATGGGGAATTCTTGGCTTGCATATTTCTCTCTACCTTGCTGCGTTACTGAGAGTTTCCAGCATCTGAGGATATTTGGAGTATGTGGTACCAAGTACAGAGGATACCAGCTGACTCTTCTGAAGCAACATGATATGAGGAATGCAGGAATGATAAAAGCCTTCCTCTTCTGTTTGGATACTTTCTAATAATTTCCTCATAAATTTATTCATAGACAGTTTATACCCATTTGTGTATGTGCCAATATCCTCCATTAACCTAAAATTCTCTCAATACCTCTGTTGTTTATCCTCCAAACTGTTTCTAGAGAAAAATCGTGTGCCTTTCAGCTTTTCTTTCAGTAGACTAAACAAGCTGAACTCTTCTGGAATCCTCTTGTGAGACAGACTTTCTATTTTTCTGCTTACCTTAGTAGTCCTCCTCTGCCTTGTTCCATCTTCCTGATCAGGAATGATCAGATCACAGTGTTTCAGAGAACATCTGACTCCCTACCAGTGGGTTAATGTGCCCTTATCTACATACTACAGCTTCTTGACATCCAAGGTTACCATCCGCTTCATCTGTCTTTTCCAAGAGAGGTTTCTCCCTGTCCTACATCTGTGAGCTTAACCACAGCATGAATAAAGTTGTCCTAATTCCAGCTACAGTCAGCAGGCAACAGGTTACATTCATCATAAGTATGGTATCTTCTGAGGCCATTCATACAACATTCACTATTGGAATTTTGTATACTTCGATTCAGCAATGAAGACTAATCAAAGAGTATGATTTTTTTTTTTTCTTTGAGTACGTTGTTAGTAATAGCTAGAGTAGAAATGGATAACTACATTGCTGAAGTAGAGGTTACTTTTCTCCCACAATGGAATGAAGAGTTGCTGTTTTCATCATACTCATAAGCATCTAGTGAAGCTTATTTTGCATAACTGATTGCAAAGGCTAGTGAGCAGAGAAACTTCTTCTACACTGATATAGCAAAGGGATGTAAAGTCTCTGTTTTCTGCAAAGAACTAAGTTGTGGGTTGTTCCCCCCCGCACCCCGTATGCTCTGTCACCACTCCTGGAGTAACCTGCTCTTCAATAGGTATGGCACAGCTCCTGAATAATGTCAGCACTCATGTGTAATGACCCCAGTGTAATGTATTGTAAATGTAGCAAATGTATTATAAACATAGCAATGGCAAATCTGGGTTCACACAGAAGATACCGGCTTGGTGCATTGTGGCAGATTCATAAATAAGTACCATCTCTAGAGGATACTATAAAGTGTACAGTGATACTCACAGGACAATATAACTACAATCATCCACATATTACTGCCTTAATTTACATACTACTAATACCATGCACACTAAATAGTTAGATGACTAACTGTTGGTCATTCTGAATGCACATATGACATAACAGGTTAGGTATTCTGTATGACAAGTGTTTCAGATAAAAATAAGAAAAGCAGATGTGCCTCACAGCAGAGAAAAGGTGTACTTTGGCCAAGTGGTATTGGTGAGAATGACAGAAACAACTCTTGCAGGTAGGAACGTTTAGTTCTGTGCTTCCCATTTGTTAATTGTTTTCTGTCAGTAACTGAGTGAGCTATGTTACAGACACTTGCAGACAAAAATAGAAATCAGTGCTGGTTTTACATTTATCACACGCTGACTGTACCTCACTCCCATCTACTTATGAAATTTCTGTGGGCAGAAGCAGCTTTGGTCACTGTTGTTTGTCTAGCAGCTAATTTTTCTGTTTTGTCTCCATTATTTGTCAAGCACTTCCTTTTACACATCTGTGTAGATTTAAAAAAATAAGTAAAAATAAAAATTCTGTAGGCATTTCCAGGATCACAAAAGATGATTAACATTTCAGGACATTTTCTTGATGTTCAATCTGCCTTTTAATGCAAATCTTTTTAACATAAACAAGACTGGCACTTAAATTATTAAATCTGCAGAAGTGCAGAGGAGATGCCAAATGGATATTTAGTACTTAATGCTCTCAATGCTGCTAGATTAACATCACATATGATTTAATTGTTTTTTTAACCTTTTATCAGGTTCAGCATAAAACATGAGAGCTCTTGAGAAAAGTGAAGCCAATACAGTATATTGACAAAAGCTAACAGCTTTCAAAAATGAAAATGCAGAACATTGCTTTATACTGAACAACCTTAGTCATTATGAAACATTAGTAATTACTGCTATTGGGGAAAAAAAAGAAAAAAAAGGAAAGAAAAAAACCCAAACCCAACAGATTTCAGCATTCAGTTTTCCACGTGCATCAAAGCCCTCGTTGAAAATACAGATTGTTGGAACTTTTTCTTTCCAAGCTAATGAGAAGCTGTGTTTATGCTTGTTCTTGGAGGTCATGGACTTGATTCCCTCCTGCAAAGCTCTTCTCCTGTCATTTGCCCCTACCCAAGAGCCGTATGCAATAGCGATGCATTAGAGTGATAGAGTTTCTCTATCTCAGACTGGAGAAAATAATTGCACAAGTAAGGAATCAGATGCCAGGAGGAAAATGAGCAATCAAGTACACATCTGTACCTGCAGCTGCCGAGATCTGGCACGATCTGCAGCGGAGCGCTCCAGCGCAGTGTGTGGGGGGGGGTCCCAAACTGGGGGAACCTCAGGAGGAGCCAGGAGAGCCGCTGGGAGCCCGCAGCTAGCTAGCCACCAGGAGCACCGCGAACAGGACGGGCAAACAGGCCCTGGTGTGGCCTGGCGTGGCAGTTTGCGCAGCAGTTCATGCAGAAGGGCTGGCGGGAAGGGCGCTGAAGCCCTGCCAGCTCAACCAGGGAGCGATGGTATCCACCCGGCAGAAAGCCATGGTGGCCTCTCTAAGCAGCTGCCCAGACAGAGCTCGGGTGGGAACATGCTGCCACCCAGGTGCCAGGCTGCAGGCTGTGCCCTACTCTTATGCCAGTACCGGATGGCAGCAGTGAGCGCACCTGTGGGAGATGTGTCCAGGTAGAGGAACTCCTCCACTAAGTGACAGAGCTCCGGGAGGAGGTGAGTAGGTTGAGGAATATCAGGGAGTGCAAGAGAGAGAGAGACTACTGAAATGGCACCCTACCTCCCCTGTGACAGGCCCAACAGGCAGACAGGATGCATGATACGGAGGATTCCCTATCCTCTCTCCTCCTGGCTGAACACAGTGATTTAAGGAATAGGGGGGGAATGGCGACAAGTCCCTGTCCGGTGCAGCAGGCACATCTCCTCTGTGACTACCCCACTTTTGCAGGTACCCTTGCATAATAGGTACGAGGCTCTGCAAGTGGAACCGAACAATAACAAGGATGATGGTTCATCTAGCATGGAGGTGTCACCAAGGTTGTGTCAGCCTACACCCTGCATCAAAACTGCTCCCATAAAGAAAAAAAGACGGGTTATTGTCATAAGAGACTCCCTTCTGCAGGGAACAGAATGTTCCATATGCAGGCCAGACCCACTTCTTAGGGAAGTCTGCTGCCTCCCTGGGGCCCAGGTTAAAGACATGAAGAGAAAGCTTCCTACCCTGGTACAACCCTCAGATTATTATCCATTGTTGATTTTTCAGGTAGGCAGCGATGAAGTTGCAACAAGAAGTCCAAGGGCAATGAAGAGAGACTTCAGGGCCTTGAGACAACTCCTTAAGGGATCAGGAGCACAAGTAGTGTTCTCGTCTATCCTTCCAGTTGCAGGGAATGATGAGGGAAGAAACAGGAAGAGCCAGCAGATCAATACCTGGCTCCGAGCCTGGTGTCATGGGCAGAATTTGGGAGGTTTTGATCATGGGTCAGTTTATACAACACCAGGCCTGCTGGCAACAGATGGGGTACACCTGTCTCAAAGGGGGAAAAGGGTCTTTGCACAGGAGTTAGCAGGGCTCATTGAAAGAGCTTTAAACTAGATCTGAAGGAGGAAAGGGATAAAACCAGGCTCACTAGAGATAAGCCTGGGAGCGGCACACCGGTGTTTGAGGGACAGTGTGCTAGCAAGGTCCTTCAATCTGCCGTCTCAGTGGAGGTAGGGGATGGTGATCTATGTGGCAGCAAAGACACAAGCGTTATTGATGTGTTAGAAACCATGGAAGCGCTTGAGAATTGTCATGTAGGAATTAGGGCTTCTCCCCCCAGAAAGGTGGTGGGATCAATAGCCCAACTGAAGTGCCTCTACACCAATGCATTCAGCATGGGCAACAAACAGGAGGAGCTGGAAGCCATTGTACAGCAGGAAAACTATGACATAGTTGCCATCACAGAAACATAGTGGGATGACTCGCACAACTGGAGTGCTGCAATGGATGGCTATAAACACTTCAGAAGGGATAGGCAAGGAAGGAGAGGCGGTGGGGTGGCCCTGTATGTTAGGGAGTTTTTTGATTGTGTAGAGCTTAATGATGGTGATGATAGGTTGAGCATTTATGGGTAAGAATCAGGGGGAAGGCCAACAAGGCAGATATCATGGTGGGAGTCTATTATAGACCACTTAACCAAGATGAAGAGGCAGACAGAATATTCTATAAGCTGGGAGAAGTCTCACAATCACTAGCCCTTGTTCTTGAGGGGGACTTCAACTTACCAGCTGTCTGCTGGAAATACAATACAGCAGAGAGGAAACAGTCTAGGAGGTTCCTGGAGCGTGTGGAAGATAACTTCCTGACACAGCTGGTGAGTGAGCCAACTAGGGAAGGTGCCCCACTGGACCTCTTGTTTGTGAACAGAGAAGGACTTGTGGGTGATGTGATGGTTGGAGGCCGTCTTGGGCATAGCAATCATGAAATGATAGAGTTTTTGATTCTTGGAGAAGTAAGGAAGGGGGTCAGCAGAACTGCTACTTTTGACTTCCAGAGGGCAGACTTTGGCCTGTTTAGAAGCCTAGTTGACAGAGTCCCTTGGGAGGCAGTCCTGAAGGGCAAAGGAGTCTAGGAAGGCTGGACAGTCTTCAAGAAGGAAATCTTAAAGACACAGGAGCAGGCCATCCCCATGTGCTGAAAGACAAGACAAAGGGGAAGAAGACCAGCCTAGCTGAACAGAGAGCTTTGGCTGGAATTCGGGAAAAAAAGGAGAGTTTATGACCTTTGGAAGAAGGGGCAGGCAACTCAGGAGGACATTAGAAAAGCCAAAGCCCAACTAGAACTTAATCTGGCTACTGCCATAAAAGACAATAAAAAATGTTTCTACAAATACATTAGCAGCAAAAGGAGGGCTAAGGAGAATCTTCATCCTTTATGGGATGTGGGGGGAAACACAGTGACAAAGGACGAGGAAAAGGCTGACGTACTTAATGCCTTCTTTGCCTCAGTCTTTAATAGTAAGACCAGTTGTTCTCAGGGTATCCAGCCCCCTGAGCTGGAAGACAGGGACAGGGAGCAGAATGAAACCCCCAAAATCCAGGAGGAAATAGTTAGCTACCTGCTACACCACTTAGACACACACAAGTCTATGGGACTGGATAGGATCCACCAAGGGTACTGAGGGAGCTGGCAGAAATGCTCACCAAGCCACTTTCAATCACTTATCAGCAGTCCTGGCTAATCAGGGAGGTCCCAGTTGACTGGAAGTTAGCAAGTGTGACGCCCATCTACACGAAGGGCCAGAAGAAGGATACAGGGAACTGCACATCTGTTGGTCTGACCTTGGTGCTGGGGAAGGTTATGGAGCAGATCATCCTGAGTGCCATCACATGGCACGTATAGGACAACCAGGTGATCAGGCCCAGTCAGCCTGGGTTTATGAAAGGCAGGTCCTGCTTGACTAACCTGATCTCCTTCTATGAGAAGGTGACCTGCTTAGTGGATGAGGGGAAGGCTGTGGATGTTGTCTACCTAGACATCAGTAAAGCCTTTGATACCATTTCCCACAGCATTCCTCTGGAGAAACTGGCTGCTCATGGCTTGGATGGGTGTACTCTTCACTGGATAAAAAACTGGCTGGATGGCCAAGCCCAAAGAGTGGCGGTGAATGGAGTTAAATCTAATTAGCAGCCGGTCACAAGTGGTGTTCCCCAGGGTTCTGTACTGGGGCCAGTTCTGTTTAAAAACTTTATCAATGATCTGGACGAGGGGATTGAGTGCGCCCTCAGTAAGTTTGCAGATGACACCAAGTTAGGAGGGAGTGTTGATCTGCTTGAGGGTAGGAAGGCTCTACAGAGGGATCTGGACAGGCTGGATCGATGGGCTGAGGCCAATTGTATGGGATTCAACAAGGCTAAGGGTTGGGTCCTGCACCTGGGTCACAGCAACACTATGCAATGCTACAGGCTTGGGGAAGAGTAGCTGGAAAGCTGCCCGGCAGAAAAAGACCTGGGGGTGCAGATTGACAGCCAGCTGAATATAAGCCAACAGTGTGCCCAGGTGGCCAAGAAGGCCAATGGCATCCTGGCTTGTATCAGCAATACTGTGGCCAGCAGGACTAGGGAAGTGATTGTCCCCCTGTACTCAGCACTGGTGAGGCTGTGCCTCGAATACTGTGTTCAGTTTTGGGCCCCTCACCACAAGAAAGACATTGAGGTGCTGGAGCATGTCCAAAGAAGAGCAACGAAGCTGGTGAAGGGTCTAGAGCACAAGTCCCTTGAGGAGCAGCTGAGGGAACTGAGGTTGTTTAGCCTGGACAAAAGGAGGCTGAGGGGAGGCCTTATTGGTCTCTACAACTACCTGAAAGGAGGTTGCAGTGAGGTGGTGGTCGGTCTCTTCTCCCAAGTAACAGGTGATGGGACAAGAGGAAATGGCCTCAAGTTGTGCCAGGGGAGGTTTAGATTGGATATTAGGAAAAATTTCTTCACCGAAAGAGTTGTCAAGCATTGGAACAGGCTGCCCAGGGAAGTGGTTGAGTCACCATTGAGTCACTAGATGTATTTAAAAGATGTGTAGATGTGGCACTTAGGGACATGGTTTAGTGGTGGATTTGGCAGTGCTAGGTTAACGGTTGGACTGGATGATCTTAAAGCTCTTTTCCAACCTAAATGATCCTATTATTCTATGATTTATTTTGAGTTGTACATATGCTACCTTTAATACAGCACAAAGTTTGATATCCTGAAGTGCAGCAGTGTATCAGCCAGACATGTCCTTGTAAATTAAACCTGCCCTGAATGAACACCAAAAAAACCAGACACCTTGTCTGGTTTTTATTTTTCATTCTGAGTGAGATGAGCCACAACCACAGGCACAGGATGCAGCAACACAGGCAACGCTGAGTTCATTCCTCTGCATTACTGATATCTATATTAGGAAATAATGACTTAGAAATCCTAGAAGAAAATTTGGAGGGTTAACATTCTTCCTTCCAGGGTGACTTTCCCGTAAGAACTTGCTAATAGCAGAAGACATTTTGTCAGGCAGGATAGATTAGGATGTGCACTGGGATGGAAGTATTCAAGTACTATTTCATCTGTCTTTCTCTCTTGCTCCTCCTGTTTCAACTGTGAGGAGCTTCCTGTCTGAATGGATTGCAGTGGCTATCTCTGTATTTCAGATAAGCTTAAGACTCATGTAAAATGTGGTGCTGCTAATTACTCAAGACGTAATTAGCCCAAGGAAATGAGTCGCACATAAATAATGTGGAATTTCAGCTTCATGACTCAAGAGATAAATTCATAGCCTTTTCAGAGTTGTCTGTCTTTACCATAAAATGGCAGAAAAGGATTATTAAGGAAGCTCTTCAAAATTCCCATTACCCCACTAATGAAGATTTAACACATTGCCCAGAAGACATGGTTGATCTGCACTCTGTAAGGTCCTTCCACCACATCAGCATTTCCATATCCCCAGCTGCTCTCATCAGAGAGGAAGCTAATAGTGACGTTGAAGAAGCAACTTATCTGCCTCCCAACTGAGAGTAAAGTACTGTAAGCACAGTCCATGCACAGCAGTGGGTAGGTAGTTAAGAGTGTTCCCCTTCATTAACTGGACTTCAAGTAAGCCACCTCTTGCGTGTATGCCACAGGCTGCTCTGACCTACCTGGAGCCGTTAGGGTAATTAAAGTTCACTTCAGGACTGCATGCATCAAGGACTGCACAGTAGAAAGGTGAAGTTTGACTTCATTTCCTATAAAGCTGCAAAGGACCAAAATCTTGTAAGACATCTATAAAACAAGATTGGTTTGGATATTTAAGACAAGTTTCCCTCTATCCTGGGCACAGAAATGTTTGGCATCAGTAAAAGCCAGAGGCAGTGCTTGTATCAGCTGAGACCCAAAGATGTTAATGAACACTTTTCCCATGTTTTTCTTGCAGCCTCACTGAAAGTTGCAGGCTTCTCAGCTAGCTGTAACTCCTATTTTCTCTTGTTTTGTTTTGTTTTGTTTTGTTTTGTTTTGTTTTGTTTTGTTTTGTTTTGTTTTGTTTTTAATTGAGAAGATGGCATTTTGTAAGTAATGAACAACCAAACCTTAGGAAGAGTTGAATTAATCTCCAGATTATAACCCAGATTTTTCTGATAGTCTTATATTTTACCTCAGTGACAGGGTTGACTGCTGAGTTCCCCTGGCAAAGATAAAAATGAACAAATAAATTGTGTGAAGATACAAGTGGGAGTTCTTAACCAACTGATATACTCTTCAAGTTTTTTGTTGTTTAGCACTCCTTTGCCATCCAGGTCTTTAAGGATTAGCTATGTTGTCTTTACTATACTCATCTTTTTTGCCTTGCCTCCTGCCTCATTGCCAAGTTTCAGAGATACTATATTTGCTCCACCTTAATCCATTTTTTACACAATTTTTTTTTTTTTTTTTTGTAAGCAATGGCAGTATTATAAGGTGACACTTTTAGTAACAGCCTAGATAGACACAGCGGAAAATCATTCCACTGGCCAAAATTACACATGTTGATAGTCTGACATCAGATTCTTAAGTGGTGTGTGTCATGTAACATTAAACTATACTGTTGGGCTTCAGAGATTTGGAGGGGAATAAATGGCCAACCTAAGGTGGTTAGTAGTTGATTATAAAACCCACATATATGTATAAGAAGATAAACTAGTTATCTATATGACTAAAAGGTGCTTAACTTTTTTATCCATAATTCAAACACAGCATGAATATGTGAAATATTTCATCAGTAAATGGAAACAAAGCATATGAAGATATATTTAGTTATTACTGGGTAGTAGGAATTTCCCATACTCTTACCAGTACACACACCTGCTTTATGAGAACTACCTCCTTGCAGCTCTGAGGTGAGCCATGCCCCAGTGGCTCCAGAGCAGCAGATGGCACCTCTCTTGCCATGTCTGAGTAGTGCTTGTGCACAGCTGCAAATCTGTTTTCTCATCCTTTCTTTTACAGTCAAGTAAGTTCTGCAGTGACAAGAAAGAGAGCAATTTTGGTTAAAAGCATATCTAGCTCAACAGAAAATCTGGCAAATGGGGAGAAAGGAAATTATACAATCGAGAGCAATCAGAAAATGATTTTGATGGGTGATTACTATCAGACTGCAATGTTTCTACATGGAACCACAGGGCTTGGTGTGAGCCCAACTGCAATTTGACATTTGTATAAAATCATCAGTCTGCATAAAAGACCAGCTTATGAATGACATGATTTTGTAGCATGCTGAAGAAGAAGGAGGACTGAAGAGACCAGGTATTTTCAGTCACTGAATACAATGGGTCTCCAGCTCAGCCAGAGCTGTCAGCTGAAATTGTGCCACTTTTTCTTTAAAATGAGCATGTCAGAATATGCTACTGGCTCCAGTCTCTAAAGCTAGGATTCATTAGTATATCAATCACTAACTTTGAACAAGGTAACCCTTTAACCAGAGAAAACTCAGGTCTGTGGGGTTAAATGAGTTAAATAAATCTCTCTGTGCTCACTGTGTTTAAGTAGAGCTGGTACTTTCCTCCCAGCATGTTCTCTGCCCACTATTTTTCAATGGTCCACTGAGTTGCAACAAATCCTACATCAGCCTCTGTTGGTCTTTAGTGGTCACTTTCCTCCTGTCATGTCTGAGACTGGGATATAGATCTGCTTTCCGACATGCACTGGTCCTTTCAGGATTCTCCTAAATTTCACTGAGGCTGCAGACAGATGCTTGCTGCTCCTATAATCCTACCCTTCCTCTCCCTGCATCCACCACACTGTCATTTTCTGGGAAAATGAAATACGTCTATCCCTCCAGAGTGCCTCAGTTAATTCAGTGTACAACTGCTAGGATAAGGCACACAACCAATACCATGTGCTAAACCATGACAAACAACACAAAATTCTCTCACACTTGTTCAAATAAAATAGCCTTAATATAAATATTTAACTGTTTATATGTGCGATTTCTTATTATACATTTAAGGGCAGGAGAAGAAACCACAATTACAAAATAAAAATTACTTATAAAAATTGGTGACTATGAAAAAAATGTTGGTGTTACAGTGAGAAAGGAACTCGATATACAATACCCCCCATATTAATAGTTTGTGAAACTGTAAAGAGAGAAATCATGAGAAGTGAAACTAATTTCCTATTCATTTGACATTAGTAGGACTGAAACTGGATTACCACCATCACTTATTTCTGAAGCTGCTTTTTTAAAAAAAAGTTGAAAATTTATGAAGCTCATAAACCACCAGACAGGCAGATAATTGAAAAGTTGGTAGAAGTCATTGCAGTGTGACACTCAGCGTGGGGTTCAGCTCATCAAGTGGGGTGCCTGAAATTTAGATGTCAATATGTAGCTATCCTTCTAACAACCCTTTACGCTAGTCATCATTTAGGGTTTGTAAATGTAGGTGCCTACAGCCATTTTGAGACTCCCTGGGGTACCCAGAAGGGTTAGGTGGGGTGCACCAAACTGCACCTGTCTCAGCAGAGGCAGCCAACCCTCACCTGGGTCTCCAAGGTCCCTTCATTCTGATGGAGAAGGCCACAATAAAAAAAAGTAGCCAAAAAGCTAAATCTAGACAAATTAAAGTCAGAAATGATACACACTTTTTTGGTGACTGATTAATTGTTAAGCAACAAGTGTAAAGTAAAACATCAAAGCTTGTGTCAGATTGTTTGTATTTTGGTTACTTTAAATTAAGACTGGATTTGAAGCAAAAAGCAAATTTAAAATAATTTGACATGGCTGAAGTTGTTAGCTCTATGCTTAGGTTGTGAAGAGGCATTTGTTGAAGGGGTATCATTTTTACAAGAAAATAGAAAACCAAAAGAGAGACAGATTAGGTGGGGAGGGAAAAACATCTTAACTCTAATTGTGTATCTTTCTCTACATTAGTGTCCCAGATCCTCAGCTCAGAAATTTATTTAACTCTCACATGGGGGATAACAGGGAAATTAGTCAAATTTCTTTTGCTGTGGGAGAACAATACAATGGCAACATGTACAAGGCAGCCAATTCTAATCTTTGAACTTTGTTTTATTTCATTTTTCTCTCTCTTAGGTTTGTTTTGTGTATTTCTCACTTAGATTTCATTTTATTAGCTTTGATGCTGCTCTTTGTGATTCCTGGGTGAGATTTAGTCACTGGCAAAACTGCTCAAAAGGATTTGCATTTCTTGTGTGCTTGTCACTGTTTATGATCCTTGCTTCTCCCTTTTTCAAAAACTGTTGTTTTCTTCACAGATGTGGAAAAGAATGGAAAGGGAACCGTTGCCACATAAGTGCTAAGCCTCTTCAGCCTCCAACTTCAAGTCTCCTTCAAAATGGTGGGTCTGTAAAAAGAAAAAAATGTATTTCAATTCATTCTTTGAGTGTTTCCTGTTACTTATTTCTGTCTTTGATTGCTCTGATTTTGCAGATATTTGGATTGGGTTGGGTATCGGTTTCTTGCTGATTAAAATTACAGCTGCTGCCTTGTATTTCCTTTCGAAGAAGAAAGTGCCAGAAACGTAAGTGAAACTTTTATTTTGTGTAAAGCAGACACAAATGTGGCACAAAGCAATGGCTAACTGCCCAGTCTCATTGGTTTCAACTTTTAAATCTCCCCACAGTCTGTTTGCCTTCATATGCAAGACTAAGCATAAAACCTAGCTTTGCAACAAAAGCTGACCTTAGTGGACCCCAGTCTGGAAACAATGAGTTATGGCTTGACTGCTTAGACTGTTTTGATTGCAACATTGTATGATTATTCTTAAATTATAAAATTCATCAACCACCTTAATAGCAGCAGCCCTGGTTTTTGTACATGATTGTTAAATGTGAGAAATAAGAGGTATTTATGGTTTCTCGAAACCTCTGATTTTTAGTTTCTTAAAGGTAGATTCACAGCTCTTCCTGAAGCTACTGAGTACCACATATACCTGGTGGGACATTTTTGCCCTAAATATTTCAATATTTACACACATCTGTGAACTTTCCCTGTGATAACTGGATGGAATAAAAATGGCTTTTTTCTATTTTAAAATAGTAGGGTTTTTCATAAAAAGCTTTAATAGATTAGAAAAAATGCGAGCTGTGAGACTGCAGAATTATGTGACTTTTTTTAGAAATCATAGTGTTTGCCCCCTCTCCTTCAGTTACTACAGACATACTCAAAATCTGACTTTCTCTTTTAATGTTGTATTAGTCTTCTTAATCAGTAGTTCTTTAGATGTGTCTCACCAATGTCACCTTATCTGTTCCTTCCACCCATTTCCCCTAACTCTTCATCTCACACCCATCATCCAATACTGCCATCTTGCACTAGGATCACCCCAGTACAGACCTCTTGGCTTGTGGTTCAGGGACCTGTCTTACTCATGGTGAATGAGTGCTCTAGCTGGTGATTATTTATTTTTTCAAAATCTATATTATTCCATCCAGTACTATGCTTGTGCAAAGAGCAACTAAATTGTCTTCTGACATCCTACTGCATAAAGTGCATCCTCAGTAAAGGAAAAAAATCAGCAAAATTGGTGGTGGTTTATTTCAAAATTTTTTTCAAGTGCTTTGAATAACAGTAGTAGTAGTACTAGAGATATGTCTTCATCCAGTTATTTGAGTTCAGAGTTTTTTTAAGATATGCCTTAGACTGACAGTTCATTATTTCACAGATGTATTTCCTTGCCCTTCCTGTCAACCCTCTCATAATCTCTGCTTTCTCTTTCCTCCCTAATTTAAGAGTCTTAAAATTTTTTTCCTGTTTCTTATTTTCCTCTAACACTTGTATTTCTTCTCTGCCCATCTCTTGACTTATTCTGCTAGATCCTTCTCTGTCATCACGTACCTACCACTGTCCCTTCCTCCCTTTCAGCAATTCCTGTTGTGCATTGCCTTGTCCATTTTCATGTTGTTAGATTTCCCTCACCCCTCATTTTCTTCTCCAGAATTCATCTTCAAAGCTGTCTCTTTTCCTTTAAACTTGTGCTCTGCTATAGACCTTTCTCTCTTTGGGGATGTTGTTATCTCCCAAACTATCTACTCAACTATGCAGACTCCTGTCCTGACATTATTGCTGCTGACATGTCTCCTAACACTTCATACACCTGACAGGTAGAGTTGTCTATGGACACAGAAGCAAAATATTAAAGCAGGAACATTTAGTGGTTGTGCTACTGTTAATTGAGTGCATAGTTTCACCTACTTTCTTTATGTCTGCTTCCTCTTCTGTAAAGTGGGAATAATCCACTTAATAAGCTTAATAATAAGAATTTCCTTATCTTACTTCACAGGGGCTTTAAGACTTAATTCATTCACATTTATACAACCCACTAAGGTACACGTGGAAAGGCACCTGAGAAGCACAAGATTAGTTGTGTTGTAACAGCTACGTGATTTTTTTTTTTTTAATAATTTCAATTAATATTTTTGCAAAAAAAGTGTGATTTTTTTCTCAAAACATATTTGATGGTTTTTTAATCAACAAATGATTATTTTTAATTATGCTACTTCTCCTGTGCTCTAAACACTCCCTTTTACCTTTTTCTTTCATAAATGCCTGCTTAAGGGTTACTGCACTGCCATCCACGTCTCTTATACCCATGTATCTCTATTCAAGGAATATTTTTTCCTTTTTTGTAATTATATATGCTAAAAAAAATATGAAGATATGAAGAGAATCAGAGCTGTGAATAGAGGGTTAGAAAGTTTACACAGCAAAGCTCAATCTGGTCTTGATTGTTTTCACTGGAGCTGCCAAAAGGTAAGTTATGATGATGAAAATTTTTGTGGTTCCAAGTTTTGTCTATTAGGAACTGACTAAGATTGTCAAATCATTTTGCCCACGATACAGAATAAAAAAACTTATTTTCACTGTTTTTAATCATAGTTGACTTAACATGTAAGTTAAAATGCATTTTATAGGCATCTTATCAAGAAATAATCTAGCTAATAAATGGCAATTTGGTTGAGATTGTGAAATTGTGAAAACAATGAAATCTGAAACTTTGAATTTGAGAACATAAGTTCATCCAGGCAGTTTGTCTCTCCCTCTTCAACTACCTAGTGCCTAGCATGATTTTGTATACAAAAATCATTGCTGGAAACATAGTAGTAAATTGAGGCAAGTTGCTCCTTGACTGCTTAATCAGTAGTCAGAAGTGACTAGTCAAAATGCAGCCAATGTTACCATACTGAAGTTTGGATCTTTAAGATAAGGCTTTAGAATAAGAAATGACTTGTGTTTGCATAAGTCTGTAAAATGTACAATGTGACAGCACCACACAGAGGCATGAGATTTTACTCCTGATTTTTTTTTAAGAGGATTTGATGAACTAGAGGAATTTAACTGTGCACATGAATGATACTTTCCTACCATTCATTTTCACTTCAAAGGCTTGTGTCCGCTTTCAGCCTTTGTGGGTCAGGTTGTTTTCTTAAAGTCACTAGGCATTAGAGGCACTCTAGGAGTGCCTGCTTGGCCATCCTTTCACAAGGAAGCTTTCACACACTTGAGCCCCTATTTACTACCTTTTGATAAATCCTTTCCCTAGCTATTTTTTAATAATTTTTATTAGTGTCTCCTTTTTCCTTACTGGTATAGAACCACACATATATTCATTGGCAGATGGTCCTCCAGAGACACATTAACAGTTGTAGGTGTTATCTTCCAGGACATTTTAAAATGGAGCGCAGGTCCATCTATGCCTCAATGGAAGTAGCACAGAAATGTGCACAAGAGCTGGAGGAGAAGTTTCAGAGTCCAATAAAACTAATTTTTTCACCAGAAAACCAGGTAGCAGCCAGCAGGATTAGGCTGGTGACCCCTTAGACAATTGCTGGCTAAGAAGTTGTCACTAACAGTGGTGAGAATCTGAGAGTTAAATTTGTCCCTCTTTTTCTTCACTGGAAAAACCAACAGTGCCTTAACCCCTCCTTTCAACCCGGAAAGAATTCCCTGCTTCCCCTTTGCTGTCTCCTTCTTCTTCCTTTGCAAGAGTTTCATCTGTGATCTGCAGGCTTTAAACTCTTCAGTGCCTGAGTGGGAGTTACTGGAAGTCATCATATAAGTTTATTTCCTAATGGACAAAAACAACCCGCCACATGGCTTGGCAGCAGTATACTTCATTACCACAATGGCATTCAGATATGCAAGCTACTTCCCAGCTCCCAGCTGGGGATATGTGAAACTTTTGTATAGGAATCCCAAATCAGAGGAAGCTTCTAAGTTTCTCATTCCTATTCATGCTCCAGAGATGACGTTTTCTAGTCCAGAAGGGAAGGCTGCCAGTTACTCCACTCCTTCAGTGGCATCTGTCTTTATTGACCAAATAGAAGCAAAGCTTCATTTTAGCTTCCATTTTATTGCAGCTGCCTTCTCATGCTTCATTCTACTTTAAAAAGTGAGAATGTGAAAAGTGAGTGACTTCCCGCCCAGCTAAGCTATGCTTCTTTGCTATTGCCTCCAAAGCAGTCAAAGTCCCTGGATCCTTTCAGTTTGTTTCTTTCCTATTCTTGATCTGTGCCATCAGCTGCAATGCTAATGTACCACAGCTGTTATCAGTCCTGTCAGTCATAATGAACATAGAACATTAAATTTTCCAAAGTGCATCAGTAATCTATCTTGCCACACAGGCAACAAAGTGAAAAACTGAGGTGCTCTGAGAAAATATTTTAAAATGATAGAAAATCATGGGAAAACAGGACACAGAGGCCATTTTTTAGCCTGCCACAGGACAGACTCAATTGTATCACTTCTCGGTTTGCACTTGAAGACCTCTAGCAACATGAATTTGATGGCATCCTCAGGCAATCCTGGCACCCTAGGTAGAAAGAAAGTTTACTGTTGGAAAGTTTTTTTCTAACTGCTGATATGTCTGTTTACAATTTAAGTTCATTCCTATTCACCATGGACAAGAAAAGATTATTCCCTTCCTCCTTGCAAAAAGCTTTTTATGTACTTGAAGGCAGTTGTCATGCCTCCGTACAGGCTGCTTTCTTTAGGCTAAACAAGCTCAGTGCTTTCAGCCTTTCTTCATGGTTAAGGTTTTCTTACAATTATGATGATTCCCAGTTGCTGTTGCCAGGATTTTCTCCAATTAGAGCATACGCTTCTGGAGGTCTGGTGTGGAGGAATGGATAGTGTATTTCAGGGGAGGCTCTCCAAGCAGATCTGAAGGACTGTCAGAGGTCATTGCTGGTTATGCCTCTGTTCCTGTATCCCAAACTGATATACAGAATGACAATAGAATTACATTCATTGAACCATTTTCAGCTTGTGAACTGGGAGACAGGTACTGTTCTTGTAGAATGAAAGAAAAAGACACAGTTTTATGAGAAAAAGAAAAACAAACTAGGAAGCAGCAGCCACAACTGTTGTTTGGGAGTTACTATCCAAATCCATTCCTTCTTCTGTAGAATATTTTTTTTCTGAAGGATGAAACCGAGTGCTATCATCAGAAGTCTTCAGTTTTTCTGAAACATGTATCTCTCAACAACCACACATAGAAAAGGTTGCAAAGAAACAAGAGGTGACATGCTGAAACAGAGCAAATCTCTTGGTCTATAGCCTTAAAGATCACCAAGATGAAAGATGCAAAGGACTGATTTAAAAAATAAATAAATAATTAGGTTTCCAAAAGTGACTCAAAGGGTACAAAGTGCAGACCTAGGAAGCCCAGACAGCATATTAACAGCCTAATCAAGCATCCAAGTGAATTGTAGATAATTCTAAATGCAGCTTTTGGAAAGTCTACCCTCCTTGCATCACACCTCCTGTTTCTTCTGTGGGATGTGCAAAATATAGCCTACTTCTACAAAACTAAATTTAGTGTAAAAGGCTTTATAAATGTTTTGGATATTGAGATCATGAGTTATAGTTTCTGTTTAGAACAGAAGCTTTAGAACATATATAAATAATTCTTTTAAGGGATTATTTTAATCAGTAGCTTAATTGTAATTGAATCTTTGGTCCACTAGGATTTTGTCATTATTGTTATGGACCTGATGATAAACATGCGTCTAGTACTGTATTTCGTACAAATGTGAGTACTGACTAAAAGAAATATTTGATTTTTCATTGAAAGGTACATTGAAAAGTACAAAATTCTGACCTATTGCATCCAAACAAATGAAATCTGGATACTTTAATTTTCCATTAAAAAGCATGATGTTACTCAGTAGTCCCTTTATACACTGGCGGGTTTTTTGTGGAGTGTACAAATTCCTCCCATCTCTGTGAAGTTGTAGTGGAGCAACCTATGACAAGGCAGTAGTTTTTGCTACTAAAGAATGCAGATGAGCTTAGCAAAGCTATGACCCATGTGACCTCATCCCAAGATGATTAATCCTCTACTTTCCTATTGTGGTATTTCTGGTTATGTTAGAAAACCCAGTTCTCTCTGAGCTGCCTTACGCACATGTTTGAGTCTTTTTTTTTTTTTTTTTTTCCCCTAAACCATCCTATGCTTGACATTTTTAACCCTAATCGTTCCTTGCTTGGTACAGTCTTCTGAACTTGACATTTATGGGTTTTCTTCATAAATGAGACTTATAAACATTTCACATTGATTAATTGTTCTGGACCATAATTTTTGTGAGTGATGTATTACCCTTGCTCTTACTGTACAATGGTAACACATACATAACTTTCTCCCCATCACGAGACCTTGTGATGGGCATATTGCTCTTTACTGTAGCAATAAGCTATCATTTACTAGCAGGGCCATGTTTCATTTATGTCAAGTAACAGCAAGCACTGCAAGAATGAGCTTAAATCAAGTCACTGCAATACATTTATTTAAACTGCCCAGTCAAGCAGTTTAAAATTAGGGTGTAAACTAGTGACCAGGTGGCAACACTCACCCCACTGATTAATACTGCATTTTTATGCTTTCCTCAGCAGTATCTATATTGGTGACAGAGTACTGGAGTGGGCATACCATTGCTTTGCTCTAATAAGGAAAGCTTTGAATTTCTAATTAACTAAAAATCTAATGTGTTGTGTTTACTTCTAGGGATGTATGCACAACATGTAAAGTAATGTGAATGTGTCATCTCAGTTCCCAAGCACAGACTACTTCAGGCAGTTACCACCTCATCCAACTGATGGATTATAGCACTTCTGTAAACAAGTGATCTAAGTTTTCACTTGTATATTCTTTAAGGTCTTTTAAGTCATTCAAAATTTCAGAAATTTTTAAGGATAATTATTGGTATCCCTTAGAAAGAATTGTTTTCTACAGTCACAAACAGGGTGTAACCATATATATGTTTGTATAAATACATTCACATATATGCATCTATGTGTATATATGTGCAACATATACGTTACACGTAAGGTAATATATTCAAGGTGACTTCCAAAGCCTTGCTTTTGCAAAAAGGTTCCTAAGAACAGAATAGAACTTAAGAAAGCTTACTCTTCACTTTGCCTAAATCTGGGGTGCATAAATTCAACCAGTGCTCATATTTTGGGCCATAAAATTCCCACAGTCCCTAAGGTTAGGTGCCCCACTACATATGCTCTTCATGATTCAGACCTAAAGTAGAGGGACACTTGAAATCTTCTAGACAACCTGAGCAAGACTCAATTTTCATGCTTGAGAAAACCACGCACACGTAGACAGGACCAATTTCAGCACTAAACACAGCAACCACAGACACGCTGTTGAAGAACTCAGCCAGCACTCTCTTCGGTGCCCACAGTTTGGCACAGTATCCTGCTGGTTAGTTATCGTCCTCACAGAGGAAGCTGGAGATCTGTGTTCAGCATCCTTCCTGCTCTCAGGACAGACCAAAGTACTCAGCGTGTTCTTGTCCAAATAAGCAATATATACAACTTGCACAAATTGCTTAAGTTCAATGGGGGAGTGGGGGATGAAAGAGAATCAGACCCATCCCTATCCTTACAATTTCCTATTGGCACATTAAATATGGTTCCACTGTGAATTGTGTGACTTGTGTTGCCCTTTGGAAGTGTCTCCACTGATTGTAAGCAGAATTGATGTGCTTAATTCTGTATCATGCTGTTAGGCCATACAGTTGGTTTGCGAAGTCTAAATGAGACACCAAAATTAAGGCATGCAAATCTGACCCTTTGGGCACTAGTTTAGAAGCAGAGCCAAGTTCCTTGAAAACTTATCTGAGTTTGCTTCTGGCCTCAGGTTTTGTGAGCCATGGTGTGATTTCAGAGTAAAAAATCAATTCTTTGTACATTTTGTGGACCTTATTCAGGTGGATTAGCGTGTGAATATACGCTTAGGAGGCATATAAATAATGTAATATAATATAGCTTCACTAAACTAACTAAAAGCATCAGAATATCATGATTTATTATGGTTAAGATCAAATGAACAAATCAACAGGTTCAAATATTCAGCTCTCCACATTGCTGTGTCAAGTAATCAAACTGAATTATGAGACTGGCATTAGAAGGAATTACTTTCTGGCAGTCTTGTTGTGAAAGATTTTAAGGAGACATGTCTGTTTTAGTCTAAAACCCAGACTTAGATTCTTGCACTCATTTAACTCATAAGGCAATATATTTCTGTAGCCTATCTGTGCCTTCCTCCGAAGCATCCGTTATGATTTTAGTTCTTTGCAAAAGAAATCAGGCGGTGTGTCTCCCCTGTGGCTCTTGCTGAGGAACAACAGCTTCCCTTCCCAACATCTCCATCAGCTGTGTTTCTGTGACTGCTCTTGTCCCCTCAGTCCTGCCTGCCACAGTAACACAGAACCTGCCTATCAGTTCCTAGGGAGACACTGCTTAAACCCTCTGTAGGAGCAGCTTTGGAATAGAAACACTTTTTAATACAAGAAAATCCATCTCTCAATCATTGAGATTGCATATTAGCTTTAGGAACTTTTAATTTTAGAATACTGTACAAACACATCTTTCTATGTACACAAAGGCATGTATATGGTCTTAGTCATAAACACATTAGTGAAAAAAAAACAACTAAATGCATCTCTTCAAAAGCAAAGACTAAAAAAAAGTGTGCTTCTGCTTCATTCTTCAGTAATTTTAACTAATTCAGCTGTTGTTTTTTACATGGCAGTGGAACACTTTTGATAATTTCAAGCATTGTGGAATATTAGCAACCAGTCATCTCTATGGAATAAAAATTTAGATGTAGGCAGAAAGTTCCATCCCCAAATATCCTTTGCTTTTGCAGAATTAACGGGATTAACTGCACAGGTGATAAGTGCTTCCAAAATAAAGGAATATGTGAAGGTCTCTGTCAAACTTCTAGCTGAGGTAGCGGACATGAGACCCATAATTAGTAAAATTTGTCCTTTTCATCTGTTATAAATTGCTTAAGGCATTGTGTTCATTCATGAAACCTTTGCATTCCAATAACTTCAGTGATTCTTCAAACATTTCTGGTTTTGTAGCAAAAGGTATGGGGAGCTTCTATAGCTTTAAAACTAATTCTGATTATTTTGACCTAAAATGCAAGTTGTTTCTTAATTCTTGGAGAAAAGAGTTCTTACAACAATTGAATAACTAACATGTTCTTGAACTCGGAGCCTAAGACCGATGTAAATTACTGAATTGCTAGTGTGACAGTAGCAATACACAGAACATGATCTCATCACATGTAAACAAATTATAGCAATGCAACTTCTTAGCTAATATCATGTTTTATTTAATGTATAGCACTGTACCTGCATTTTATGAATACCGAATATCTCTATGCATATCCAAAAGAATATATATTTTTAACAGCAACAAAAGAAAAAATTTTATTTTAACCTACACACCACTTACGCAGAACTTTGGTTTAATTTCATTCATTTCATTAGAGGTCAGTCGGAAATATATTTAGCCATCTATATTTTTTGACTCAAGTCTTTTCAGCCTGAAACTGTTTAGTTCTTTGACAACCTGTGTGATATTGTGGGTGGTTTTGTTGTTGTTTGCTTGACTTATCAAGGAAACTGGAGGAAACCGCTAATGGTTCTTTTGCCAACCCATTGTACGAAAACCTTAGCTCATCTGGAAAAGTAAAGGTCAGTAGCAATAGCTGCTTCTATACATTCAGAAGAATGTGAGGCTGTAGTCCTCAAATAAGTTTTCCATTAAAACAAACCGTGTAATCCCTCACTGAATGCTTATTTAATAAAAGAAGTAAGAATTAAAAATTGCTGCAGCACTCAGATCAGTTCCAGTGCATTTTCCAAACATCAGCAGATTTGAAATCAGCTCAGTTTTGAGAACATCTTGATGTTTATAACTAATACTGACTGTGGGCTGCTGAATCTGAGAAAAAAAAGAGTTTTGGATTAAATATTTAGCCTGACATATAGAAGAAAAAGCTCATTAGAACTTGTCTCCTTTTGCTTCTGGAAAAAAAATACAAAGCAAAGACCCAACAACAAAAAAACACCACCACAACAAAAACAAAATGCATGATTCGGCACCCAAGTTGCCTCTGCACACTCACTTGACTTTAATGACATAGTTTATACCACTTCCCAATACCTTAAATGTGCTTTACTATTCCCTTCACTGTAAAATTCACCTTGACACTGAACAAACACTTGGTCACACATTTCCCTAATACCATTTGTTGATCATAATTAAGAGACTGCTAGAGTAACAAGGAAGTTTGTGAATAAAATATATATCTAAAAGTGAACATATTGCAGCAAAAGATTTCAAGGCAAGATTTAATTATCAAATTATAGTGGTAGCCAAAATTTATGTTTTACATTTAACAAGAGAAATATGATTGACTTAAAATGCAGCTGTCTCTGCTATTTGATTTATCATTGAAAATAATACAGAAAAAACACCTTGGAGCTAAAAGGAGCAAAAAAAAGAATGTTTAAAACATCCTTCCTGCACTCATTTTGATACTACCTTTATTAGCATTGAAAGAACTAGGCTTGGTTTGAAATAGAAAATAAAACTTCCTTGTCCCTTCCGAAGTCAGTAATATAAGATTCTACTGCAGCTTTGAATAGGATTAACTATGACATGCCATTTACTTTCTTTAAAAGGTTCCTTACACCTGATTTTAGAGACATTAGATCAAATTAATTCACTTACAGGTTGGGGTTTGTGAGAGCTCCAAGCTGGAAGCGTTCCCATCACAATCATGTCCAATTTATCAGGACATTTTTATTTTAGTTAAAATAGATTTCTGACAGGCTTCGTTTAATAGCAAGTTGAAAAGCAGAAGCACAGTGTCAGGAGAGACATTTTCATAGAAGACAGCCCCAGGCACTGTGATTGAAGTCCAGTGCTGTACCAGATTTTCCTCTGTTTTCTTTAAGATTGGGAAAATATGTGTTTTCACTAATTCTTCCTTTAAAAGGGAAAACAAGAGGTATTAGTTTTCTCTGACTCTGATGAGCCCCAAATCTGAATGGTGTATCACCAATCAAAAGATATGGTAAAACATGAGCAACAGCTCTTATCTCCAGCTGAATACCCACAAGTTACATACTTGCAGATGTCTGTAAGTTTCGTAAGGAACAATTCTCCCTGGACCTTTGTGAACACCGAAACCATGCGGGCTTAGCGCTGCCACACACTTGCTTATAATATTGCCTCGTAGTTTTGGATCCATAGAGAGCATTATTCAGCCAGCCACATGGAAGGATATTTTTGAAATATTGTTTGCAGCTCGCTAAAAATATTCTGAAGCAGTTTTTTTCTTTTTATAGTCTCCTGGGTATGCCACCTCACCTGTTGTTCAAATCAGTGTTTCTCCATGGCATGAGGTATGTAATAACACATTTCTCTTCTAAAGTAGGGTATGTGTTGGGCTATTAGATAAAATTCATTTGCAGAGGAAAGGGAAAAAGGTCACTTAAAGTGAATGGTATATTGCTACTAATAATGTTAGCACTTCTGGAAATCTGAGAAAGACAACCAGGGTTGGATTGGCTGACAAGGACCTCGTAATAGCAATTTCATTAATGCTGCTTACGGTAGCTATGTGTTACACCATACAGTAGTTCAGCACCTTCCAGTAAGACAGATGCTGAAGAAAATGTTTAGAACTACAGAAGTCCTCACCTGAAGAGTTCATATTATCTCTTTTCTCATACATTCCTCATTCAAGAAAATTAGAACCAGTCATTTAAATTACAATACCATGTACCAAAATTAGTGACCCACTGCAATTACACTGCTGTACACAGATTGTCCCAAAATAATACTGTGTATGTATTAAAGCAAGAGCTCTGGAGTCAAGTAAAACAAAGGTGGGCATGGATACAGAAGGTTAAATGACTTGATTAGGTGTATGTGGTGGACAATGGTTTCAGTGGAGCTACGCTAATTTTTATCAGCTGAAAATCTGGTCTAAAAAGTTTAGAGATTTTATAGTTTGCTTTGAACTTAACATCTTATGTTACTTCTGTAATGAGTCTACAGCCATTCATATGTCCATTCTAACAAATGAATTGAATGACTTGCTTTTTAAATTTCGTTTATGTTTTTTGTTTTAGTATCTGTTTAATGAAGATGTGAATGCTACTTCTTTTCCAAATCCTCTCTATGGTGAAGCACCAGAAGACATGGAGAAATTATGCAGTTCCTTGAAAACAGACAAAAACCAGGATCAATATTGCTTGTAACTCTTTGCCTGAAGATTTTTTCTAAAATCTGAAAGTATGTCATGATACCGTAGCATTTGCAATATGAATGAATAACTCTTTGCAGAATAACTCTTTTATTAAAATAATTATGTTCAGAAAGTAACTTTATATAAAAAATGGAATCCATACATAAGTAAAACATATATATATATATAGTCTTCTGTCATTTCTATTGGTGCAGAAAGAGATTGGTAACTATAATTATGAATTCATTTTACATTTGTACAGTTCAAATTCCAGCACGTTAATAAAATGTTTAATCAAATCCAGATTCTTGAGGTTTGGGAATCATAATTCTATGTCTATTATTTGAGAAATGATGACTTAAATATTTCTGTAATTTTGCATTAGAAAGGGATTTTAAAAGGCTATTTTAGCATTCTGAGGGGCAGAAGCAAAAGAAAAGTCTTTGTATAATTAGAAACATATCAAGCTAAATCAAAGATGGTCATGAATCATGGATTTGTATATCAGATCAGCGTGTGATTCATCAATGTGACATACTGGTATGTACATTTATTTTTTAAAAATATGTTTATTATTAACCTCGATAACCATATCTGACCAAATTCCCTTCTGGTCAGCTCTACAGTGCTTACCACAGCGCTACTGATAAATTTAGCTTTGTGGTTGACAGAGGGTGGAAGCTAGCATGTTCAGGAAACAGTATTTCTGCTGAATAGGTTGGCCTCCCACAGAGCTGAAACTTATGTCATCCCATGCCTACATGAGAAAGATATTGGGGGGCACTTCTGGATTGCCTCCTGATTTTGAGTGTCATCCTCTATGATACCAGGCATAGCTTGTAATAGTGTTTACACTTTAAATAACCTGACAATATGTCACCTTCCATAATGCCTACTTGAATTATATGGTCATTTTTAGCTTGAAGGCTTAAGTGTTCCTGCTGTGCTTGTGTTTCCCTCCCTTACTGTATTTCCACAGCCTACTTAGTTTGAAACCCATTGGAAAGTTTCAAAGATACTAAACACCTACAAATTTCATAAAAACAGACATCTGGATAGTAGACATTATCTCTGTTAATAACTTCATTCAGGGAAAGCTGAAATGCTTGACATTTATAAGACTTCCGAGACTCCAGACAGAAAAGCATGTTGAAGCCTGGCTTCATTCCATCATGCACAGGACTGCTTGGTTTGGGTTTGGTTTGGTTTGGTTTTTCTTTCACTTTTTCTTAATAGCATAACAGTAGTCCATATCCTTCTACCTGGGGCCACAGAACTACTTTCTGACTTAGGTTTTCTTATCTGACTGGCATGTTGTTTCATGGGTATCAGAAGTAACAAGGCATGATTCCCACAGATGTTTGTCCATCATTCTCTCCATACCTTTCTGGCAATATGCTCATAAGTGCCTCTCTGCTGCATTGTAAAACCTCCAATTTCTCTTTCACCTCTCTTCTGTAATCCACTGTAGTATCCTCAGTTCTTCCCCAAGCTCCACAGCCTACCCCAAAACTTTCTCTCTTCAGCTTGTTTCCCTGACATGTCCTTAGCTACAAACCGAAAAAGAAGCATCATTCGCTGTCTGGCCCAGAGCTACACGTGCTGAGCATCTGCTGTACGTTTGGCTGGTGGGCCGGTTGGCAGCACAGGTGACAAATTCACACTGCAACTTGTCCTCCTCTGTGCCCTGAATTTGTACAGCTGTCTCTTGACCCACTGCTACTTTAATGAAGCTGCTCAGAGCTTCATGTCTTCCACACACACACACCTGCCTTAATGCCAAGCTTAGTTGGAAATTACCAAATGTTATTCATGGAGGTTTTAAATAAGGAACTGTGACAAGGGGATCACACATGCTCTTTTCTTTCTGAAGCAAGGTTAGTAAGACAAAAACATAGAATTTGCTTACTATACTTGCACTTGTTGACACACAGAGAATACACTTGAACCAGCAAAATACCAAGTGCCTCCAGCACCTGAACTCTGGTATTTTGACAAATCTGAGATGATTGATCTCCACATTATAAACAGGCATCGAACATTCCTACAAGGTCAAGCCCATGTAGTCAAATTCTCATTTATTCTGCAATGGACTAGCACAGCTTTCAGAATGTCATTAAATACCAAAAAATGCTGATTATGCCATAGTCCTTAAATCTCTAATCATTGTGTCACACTATGTATATCTGTAAAAAACTGCAATAATGAAAAGGATAAAATTAATAGTGGTAGAATTTTATCACATTCTCCCTTATGAAACAATATACATTTATTTTACTATTCAGGGTACTCATATTTTAATGTCCTAAATAGAAGCATATGATTATAAAGGATTATTGTAAAAGAACTCAAAGAATATCATATTTCTCATCAGTAACTATTTCCTGAGAGAACTGTGACTCTTCTGGATTATCTCTGAAGTAAGGTAGGCCTTTCACCAGAATAATTTTCCACTTTTATAATTGATAGAATGTTTTTAAAGAAAGCGTTAAAAATCAGACTTTTCATCTTCCTGAACTTTAATCATTTTTTACTGTTCTTATTTCACCAAGAACAAAATATTTACTTATATTCACTGTATGGTTATTGTCTCTTGCCTAACAGATGACTCACAACAGCCCCAGACTGAAATGCTTCAGACAAAAATTATACTTTTTATTTCATTTTCTGAAACTTTTCAGTGCTTTGAACCAAAGCAGTAGAATTCATATTTTCAGCCATCCTTGCCACAATTCCAATTTCAAAATCTAAAGAATATGACAGGAAAAAAAGACTGTTAAATCTTTCTACATATGTTTCTTACTTCTCCCAATTAATACTAGCCCTTGACTAAATAGCCTCTGTAAGCTTATGTTGTTATTGTCAAGTAGTAAATATGAATTGTTTCCAAGGGGCGTGTTTTCTGGGAATAAATTAGAAGATGGATACTCTATACAGATGATGAATACTGTACTTAGCCTAGTTTAAACATGTTTGTACATTAATGATCCAAGGTAACAGCAGAAATGAATTACAAGACAAAACTTCTATCAAAACCTAATACCACCTGCAGTGTGCTCTTCTCAGAGTTGTTTCACCTCCCAAAATCTCACAGTCATAAAGAATGCAGGCAAGCAAGTCTCTTGCTTTTGGCTAATCTGCATTTCAAAACAAGACATAGTTCTGGTACATATCAGCAACCATGTTTCACACACAGATAGCCAGATCCTTATCTTAGAAAGGGTCATTGTATTTACAGCTTGTTCCAATACTTGCCTCGACATCAGCCACTGGCCACTACTCTGTGATTTTGGAAGAGGTGGAGAAGAGGAGAAGGATCTTATCTTCTGTTTAAAAAACTTTAAGTACAACATGTGGCTGCGTGCCCTCCTTCTTGCCAATACCGAGGGGCTCAGGCCTTGCGCAGTGCTTCCCTTTGGGCTCATCGGTTACACTATTGCAGCTGAACCGGTGCTTTGTACTGCTGCCCCGTTTCTGCATATATTCCTGCATCTGCTGGCCATTACAATTGAGATGCCCATGGATGTAGTCCAGGTGCTTTGTGATGGCGGCTTTCTCTCATCCTTGCCATTTCACCAGCAACAGACTGATCAGAGTGAAGATGATAAAATTGATCAACCACATGATCTAATTTTGAAGTTATTCTGGCTTTGAGCTGGAGGATGGCTTAGATGTCATCCAGAAGTCCTTTCTGACCTAAATGTTTTTATAGTTCTATGATTCCATGGTGTTGGTGGCACCCAGTTCCTCCTTGACAACATTGTCCTGATTCAGTTCTCACTCCAACTTGTGCCATGCAGGTGCATGTTTGCTGAGGTCATTCTGAAGCCAAGAGTATCCTCAGCTCTCCCTTACAATTTCTTTATTATTTGCTCAGCTGTGGTTGAGCCCTCTGGCACAGCTTTTGACTTTTTCCATCACCTGTTTCTGTATCTGACACAGCTGGAGATAGGCTCTTGGATTAGTTAGAGCCTTGATCTGATCTGCTGCATCTTAATTGGACTTGCTGTCATATATGAACACCAGAGCCACCTAGAGAATGCCCACTCTTAGTAGCCATCAAGTTCTAAGTGTTCAATTAATCTTGTCCTCAGGCAGATGCCTACCCTAGAGTGCGGTAAATGGAATTCTTGCACCTCCTAATTCTTTCTGTTGACTGTAAAGACAGTCTAGACATGATGTCTGCAATGAAGATGTCCAGATTTAACAATATGAACCCATTCATACTGTCTTAGTTAATTCCAAATTTCATTAATGTATGTATGTGACATGGAGAGTCTCACAGATAATCCTCCTTACAAATGTACATACAAATGCTCTCTTATACACAGACATTTTCCAGATGTCTCTCTTTTTGTACAAACCAGACAAAAAGAGCTTAATGTGTACATATAACATGCAGTAATGCATCTGTCAAAACCTGACATCTTCTGTCTTTCATTTTCAGTTTGTGTAGGGGAAGAGAGGGAGAAGTAGGTGGGGAGAATTCATATATAAGTTAACAAAAATGGAAGTTCATAAACACCAAAGTAGAAAAATCTATTGACGGCTGTATTGCTCCATGTAGATTACAGCACGTGAGAAGTCAGGCATCTGACACGCAACACGATTCTTCTCTGCTAAGTGCTGTTTTTCAGTCATTTACTTTCCAAGGTACCAGTCAGTTACTATGACTTGTGGATAGGAAATTGTTCTCCACTGTGTGGGGATGAAGAAGTAAAAAATGCAGCAAAGGAAGGAAAGACTGTACTAAGAACATGTGTAGTAACATCATTCCAAACTGTTCCTACGCTATTACCACTTCATTGCTTGTAGCTCTTATACTGTAGCCCCGTTTTATTTGAAAGCAGCTATGGCCATAATGTGCATGTTCCTGCAGCAGCCAACCACAGATCTTCAAAAATGCCAAGCAAGTTAATATTCATATTTGGATTTTAATTCACCATCTGCAGCTATAATCATTCTTAGGAACATATTCCATGCTCAAAAAAATAGGTGTGCCTTTCTAATATGTGACAACTAAGATACGGTAAACTATAGAGCATATTAATCTTGGTGGGTTTGCATTTTACTTTCATGAGGGTACTCAAGGTGACTTTTAAAGGTGGGGGGAAGGGAATACCTTCCCAAAATATATATATATATACCAAAATATAACCTTAATCACACCAGGAATTTGCAGTATATTTACTCTTCAATTATAAAACCACTTTTTTTTGCCCTCATCTTAATATGGCCAAAGAACAACATAGTGTTCAGCCTAGAAGAGGATCCAAGAACAAAAAGCTTGACCTGGGTGTTCAAGTGGTGAGAATGGGATGTAGCAGCTGGAGTAGCTTGTGATGTGACAATTAATTTCTTGCAGTCCCCTTGCCCTCCACGGATCACAAGCTAAAATATGTCTCCCAACATTGGTTCCAACTACTAGAAAGAATTTTCCATTCTGATAGTTCAATGAATTCTTAAATCTATACCTATCCTTTTGATCATTTCTTCACAAAAACAGTTCATTTGTCCTTTTATTTATGAACGCTGTCAAATTTTTATGCTTTGGAGAAAAGCTGGTCAAGTTCAGGGAAATGTTTAGGCAGCAAGATGAAGTCAGAAAAAGTTATCAGCTAGAGGGGAGGGTGGGTATTCTACTTTTCCAATGAAAATGTGAGTCTCTGAGGTGAGTCAGCAAGGCATGCTCAACTGGGTTAAACGGGTTTAACAGGGAGAAATGAGCACAAATTATTCATGGGAATTCTTTAATCTTCTGTGTAATTATGTGATCATTCCCAGAACAAAGACTTTGATCATAACGGGAGGAAAAAGTCAGTTCACACACAGCACAATGATTAGCATACAGCTATGGAGAACAAAAAAAAAAAAAAAGTTATAATCTAGTGCTGTAATATTTTCTGCATCTTTTGAAAGTTTGGGATGCTAAGCCTAAATAATTTAAAGGTAATTATAAGTAAGCCTTTTTTTTTCTCAAAAGAAAGCTGTTTTCATTTTGTTCTTCATTTTAGTCTTTAATTTTGAGCCCTACTTCTTCAAGTAACTCTTTTTTATCAACCACTTAATGCAGGTCATAAAACAGTATAATTCTGTAACAAGTATTTTACGATGTATACAGTATGTGAATTTGTAAAGCTTCAGTCAACAATATTATGGTTTTGGTATTTAAGGCTTAGAATACAATTGACCGAGCAGTAGGGTATATTTATGTTAGAAACATGTTATATCAACAACATTAACATTAGTAATCTATTTGGTATTCACATGGACATGTTAGCAAGAAGTGGACATTAATAAGCACTACATTACAGTTGGTCTCCAATGAAACTGTGTATTACAGCTACCTTAGTAGTTAAAGTATTCAACTTGATTCATGTAACGTGTTGTCAGGGAATTAATAATGCTTTGCTTCTTTTAGTAAAAAGGGGCTGTATTCATTGTAACAACATGATTAATCATGTAATAAATTAACTCAAGGAGGTAAGTAGGACTCTCAGGGTTATGCACTGCCCTGAGCTTATATGCAAAATTGCTACTGACACCAAGCAAATCAAAAGGATAAAGGAATATACACCTAGGAATATACTCCTAGATATATACTCCTATACCAATCTAGAATATCTGGAAGACAAAAAGGATTAAATTACTCTGCAGTTTCTGTTTAGCTGTTTTAGTCTGCAGGTGGTTTCTCTAGACACCCTTGAGAAAATTCAGTGGCCAAAGGATGCTTGGGTTGAAAAGTTCTGATAATTCATATAACTTCCTTTGCATATGTTAACCAATCAACTTTTAAAGGAGTAGTGTTGCTGCATTTTAGCAACACTTCAACTGCTACTTTAATCCACTCTAAAATCTCCCTATTTTACTAGATTTGTGAACCTTCTCTTGAAGATCTCTTTCTCACAGGTGACAGTTTTGAAAGGCAGAATTGATACATTTGGATTCACTCTCCTTTTATTTTCCTGTTTCTATGCCTTTGTATTTCACTTTAACTTTTCTACCAAAAAGTAAATACATGGGAAATCATATTCAGTTCAACTTCAACAAAACTATCTTGGAATATATGGGGTAGAATGGTGAGAGGCAATACAGAGAATTAATCTCAGTAAATATTCAACATACTAAGGTATCTAGGGATCAAGTTTTTTATTTTCACATTTGTGTCCTGTCCATGGCCCATTTCCTACTTACAGATAAAAATCAAATAATAAACTAACATGTTCCTTCTTTAAGTTCACTGCACATTATCCAAAGAAAATTCTTAAGGCATTTAACTGGAAGAGGAAAAGAAAAACAAAAACAAACCAATTCTGATGAAAAATTGTGTTTTGCAATATTGGTGGGAATTCTTGAAAAAATCTCCAGTAGAAAGTTTCTGCATTAAATGTTGCCTATAAGAAGGGACATGTGGGCTCACTCCTTATATTTAGCTTGTCATCCTCCTATAAACAGCAATTAAACTCACTCACCACCTCATACATTCCTTCAAAGCTCTCTGGAAATGAAACTAAAACATAAGTGGTACCCGGTGCATACCATACAGAGATCTCAGACTGATGTACAACTTTTTGTCTCAAACTGAAAATATAATTTGCAGATATGATTATTTACATAGAATCTTACAAGACGAAATATAAAATCTCTCACTGAAGGGGTCACACGGATAGTTTTGATTTCTTTTACCATGGTACTGATTAATCAAGTTGTACATATGTGTTATTTTAAATTAAGTTAAGTTTGCATTACATTCTTTAACCTGACACAAATTAATCATATATCTATAAACATATACTAGCTGCCATGAAGAAAGGCAAGCAACACATGTACATCTCTGGACCTCTGCACCTTCAGAGAATATGCTTTTGGCTGGACTTTACCTTTCCTGTGCCAATGAGCTGTTTATTTCAACTTTCAATCTTTCCATCGTTTTCAGCCTTTCAATCTTCATATCTGCTTTTTTTTCCCTCTTCTTTCCTATCCTCTTTCACTGATCATTCAACCTTTCACTTACTTTCTCTCCTACATGAAAGGGAAATGGATTTTTGAACAAATGACATTTGTTTCAATCATGCTGGTTAAGTTATACTTATCCTCTATACTGTCTCTAACATATATTGGATTGCAAATTCCTCAAGGCTTTCTTGGTCCTCAGGCACTACTATGTTGATTATCATGAATAATGTCACCTGATTTTCAAGAGTTTCAATTGTCTATAAATCTTACTGAAGCCAATGCGAACTGCAGTCCTGGGACCTCAAGAAATTCCAGACACACTAGGAAACTCTTATTTAACAGCCATAATTTGGATTGAAAGTCCTAATTTCAAGCACCTTGCTTTCAATGTTTTAAATTGTCACTTATATTTTGCTTTATCCTTGTCCCATTGTCATTTCTCATAGAAGAGGCTTGCGTCATTACATCAAATCATTTCCAGACAGTTCAAAACCATGTTGTAGGAACTGTACCTAAAACATACCATCACAGACATTGGAAGCATTACTGTTCTCCATTACCCTATGCTGTCTTGTGACACCATGAGGGCAATGAATGCTGTGCACTGCCTGATGTTTGAGAGGGTACAGCTGTGGGGAAGGAAGACCATCAGATGACTTAGTGGAGAAGTGTAGCCAGCAAAATGAGTGGTTGGCTGCTGTTGGGAGAGACATAGTTTGCAGAGACAGGAATGAGGACAGATTGCTTTGGTTTTGTCTTTACTCTTTTAAAATAGCCTAACCTGTGTGAAAGTATGGCCAAAGGATCAGCAGTGTTCCAAGGATCTACAGTACTATACTACTTAAAAATTTGTTTAATGAGTGTTTTAACTAGTACATTCAAATTCCTTGAGAAACATTTGAGAAAAGAGAAGAAATAGTCTCCTTACTTAAGAGAAGTTCTTTTTCTTTTAACCTTTTTTCTCTACTTGGCTTCAAGTTTCATGACACATTCTGACCCTAACAATACGTGAATAGTGAACTCATATTGGTATGTCTATTTTACATTATAAAATTATTAACTACAGAACTGCAGTGCACGACAAAGATACATCACACACTTTTCCATTTACATTATGTTAAAATAGTAAGTTATGTAGGATTCAAGAACAGACTTACAGGGGGAGCCTGTATATCAGAAAAATATATTTTGTCTTTCTCTGACACCCATGTGACACATTTAATACACTGCCAGCACTGTAAATCACACAGACAGCCTTTTCTATTTAACAAAGAAATATTGCTATTCTAGTATAGCTGTACTTTTTTTGGTGATGGCACTTGCTACTTTATGCAGCAGTCAACAGAACTCTGTATCAAAATAGATCATTGTATAAGCAGAAAGCAAATGTGCAAGTTTTCAATTGCAAAACCACTTCAGCTGCAGTACAGACACAACAATACTTGCTTTCAATAGCTAAGGGAAAAAACAGATTAATAGGCATAGCAGTCAAATTGCTGTAACTTTCAATCCAATAAAGCACTGGCAAACTGCCCAAAGGAAATGCCCAAAATATTTGATCTGAGCTATGATGGTTGAAGGACAGTGTACTGCACATTGGGAACTTTTAACCTTAACAATCATGATTTAATTTAGAAAGGAGAAAAAGACATCACTATTGCTAAAGATACTTTGTCCAGTAGCAAAATTTAGGCTGCGATGCTTTATAGGAGATATTCTATTTGTATATGTTTAACAACTCCCTGTGAAATTCTTTCTTTTAGCAATGTCCTCAGAATCTAAACTTTAAAGGAGCTGATTTTAATTGCCATACATGCATAATATATAATTATCTTCTGTTCTTGTTTATATTTATGCATTTTATGTATTATAAATAAACTTTTTACAAAATCTGTATTTTCCATTATATTTAGGGGTGTGTGTTAAATGTAATTTTAAGGGGTAGCCTAATGAAAAGAAATATTGTTTGACTAGTATTTATTTAAAGTTATTTTCTGTTATGCTTTTTGTTATGACCTAACATTTTCTATATATTTTTTTTAGTGGAAAGTAACGCTGCACATTGTTGATGCTAAACACTAATGGCAGCCCTTAAAAAACAACAGAAATAGATCCTGAAGTTATGGGCAACTTGTAATTATACATTCAATGATCCAGTTCGTAGTGCACTTCTGCACAGCGTATTTGTGATTGATCAAACAAGAATAGGTATACTAGTTCTGAAGCTAACACAAAGACGCCAGTGAATCATCTTATCAAGACTTCCCTCAGTCACATTCCAACAAAGTATATAGCTCGTGCTTCATTTTAAACACGTCAGTAATTCCAGAGCAGTCCCATCAAAATCAAGGTTATACAAATGGTTTAAGACAAGCATGACCATCATTTTTTTGTGTGATTATAGTAATCATGAGTTGTCAAAAAAGCTGTTTCGAAAATACATCATATCCTACTTGATGATAACATGATATGGATATTCTTAGGTGGGACTAATTTTGCCAAAATTTTAATATGCTTTCTCAGAAACACAAAATTCTGAACTGTTCTTATATGAAATTAGCTTTTTCTAAGTAGTAATAGATAAATATTGACTAGCCTAACTGAATCCCCTAAAAGTTGGAATGCCTATCAGCTTCTTTTTAATATCCAGAAAATGGTGATAAACACAAGTTTTAGTTATGAAGTGAGAGACATAACTACAGTAAATAACAAAATTCAGACCCGTTCTGTGCAAGGGGAAAATTAAGTGAAGTTTTTAAGCACATATTTAACTTTTAAGTATCTGCTGAAAGTAGTTCCTTAAGCTTTACTGGAATACATCCTTAAATTTCATTGCTGTAATTTACTTCTTAACTGCCTTAGGCACTAAAGGTCTGAGCAGGTAAAGCAGCACTCCTTAAATGTTTCAAGACTGAGTAGTTTTTTCCTTTTCCATAATTGTTACCGTCACCTTCATACAGCTCACAAACCTAAACATCCCCACTTCGGCCAGTGGTCCTCTATCACTTTGTGTGTACCTTGCTTGTGGGAGTCAGCGTGGACTACCTGGGTTGTTGTGTCCTAGCATGCCTTGTGCAATCTAACACCACAAATGCTGCTCTCTAGCTTCTCTAAAGGACTCCTCTTGCAGCTTCAGTGGCCTCAGAAACCCCCTTCCACCTCTTTTCCTTCCTCATAACTATCCCTTGCCCTTGTGCACAGAGAGGTCTTCCCCTCAACACAGCCCCACAGCTGCATCCATCTGAACCCTAGAGTCTCTGCTTCTGCAGGAGGAAGGAGCAGGGTGCTTATGTGGGGCTGCTGCTCAGCCCAAGCCCAGCTTGGAGAGGGAACAAAGCAAGGGAAACGAGAGCAGAGCCCAAACAGCTACAGCCACGAGATGATCCATGATCTTCTCCTATCCCACTCACTAAAAGCAAATGTGACACTATTTAACTAGCAAAGAAGAGAAATGCCCAGCTACCAAAGAACCTAAATCTTCTTCAGCTTTGAAAACAGTATTACATTTGTGATAAGCCTTTTTAGTTTTACAGATGGAAATTAGAATTAATAATTACTGGAACTGACAAAACAGATATTTTCCCTGGGTAACATACTTTGATCCCTGCACTCTGCTACAGGCTCTTGGTTAGGGAGTTTGGTGAAAAAAATCAGATATTCTGCATTAACTTTTAAACATGTCATAACCATTTTGAGATCTTACATGAATCACCAGAATATCCAAAAGCTTCTTCATCTTTATTAGATGGTCCGTCCCTAATGAAACTGTCTGGTAGGCAGTCAGTAGTTGAGGTTCAGTTTAAATGTGGTAATTGAGGCAGAGTCCAAGGTCTGGATCTCCGCCCCCCTTCCAGCTGCAAGGATTTACGTGTATACAGTGGAACACAAGAATTCAGATTACTTTATCCAAGCAAACAAAGCCAAATATCCTGCCTGAGACCTGTGACAAGTTTAGTCTCTTGTTTAATTCACAAAGTCTCCCCGCCCCAGTCTGGTGACCAGATCACACCGAACATCTTCTCATGCAAGGGTGAAACATACTCCAATATGTATGTTCACAAATATGGGCAGGACAATTAACTGGTAGATAGTGCACTTCTCTCAGAATAGTAAGATATGGATTCCTAGGCTATGTTATTCTCCTGGGGGGGGGGGGGGGGGGGGGGGGGGAACCAGCTGTCAAACCTGTATCTACAGTTTTTCAGAAAAGTACATAGGCAAGGGCAAGCTATATATGCTCTCCACAAATTCTCTTGCACACATTTTTAGAGTGAATGAGAGATTCACTGCCAGAGAACCAGAAGCAAGAGATCCCTGCATAGGGGGCTTGATTTCTGGTTCTTATCCTTCATGTATTTTCATCACTGATCCCTTGAAAGAAAATGCATGTCTTCTCAGGAGCCAAGATCAGACTCCAAGACCCAGTCCCCATCACAGATTTGAAGGGAATGAGCTTGTTAACCAAAAACAGTGCTAGGAAGGGGCTTTGATGCTGTGAACCCCAATTTTACCATTTAGGTTTGCAGGGAAGTATGTGGCCAAGTGCTGGAAGGTTCTGGATGGCCCTTTCTCCTCAGGACTTCTCAGGTGGTGGCTTGACTGCTTCTCCTGAGTGTGCTGCCTGGTGGGAAGCATCTTCCTCTGCACCTAGCTTACTTTATTTACTTTATAGGGAGAGTTGGTTGGTGACTTCCCCCACACCTTCCCCAGAGCAGTGCCTCACTCACTGCATACCCTGCTCCACTGGAACACTGCTCAGGAGTCTGCACCACAGGCACTTGTCCAAGCCCACAGAAGAAGCACACTGGGCTTAAGGAGTTGAATCAGGGCACCCCATCTTCCAGGCTAGTGATTGACAAGCTTTTTCTCTCATTTTCAAGCAGTCTCGGGTCCTGATGGAACTGGCCATGTGCTAGGGGCTGTACGTGCTACATGGTGAAGCAGAGACCACGGTGCTTTTCTCTGGCTCCTTTGAGCCTAGCACCTGCTGAAGACCACAGACCAGGAAGAGACCACTTCCCCTTGGTTCTCATAGTTTATAAAACTGCTGTCCTCAGCTAATATCATCAACAGATACAGCTGAACAAAGATTTAGCTTCATAGTAATAAATGATAAAGGATTCCCCCCCACACCCCCCAAAGCTTTGAAACTTAAAGGTGCAAGCATCTTTGTTGCTAGAATAAATAACAAGTAGCCTGTACAAGGATGCTACCACCTGGAAATGAGAATCCAGACAACACAATGTATACTTGTCTACATCTTTCCCGTTAGCAGAGACTGGATGTGCAGAGTGCCTTACTATGCAGGGTTAATTCAACCTATCATATAAAATCCACCAAATTCTGGACTGCTTATTTGTGTCTGTAGAGATTAAAGATCTGTCTATCCTCAGAGCAGACAAGACTATATTTGGCATCTGGATATATATTTTTAAAATGCAGTTTGAGATACTGTGCTAGCAATATTTCTAATAGAAGATTTTATTACAGTATCTAAAAAATTCCTTTATTCACCTTCAGTCCTGAGCACTCAGACATTTTCTTATTTTTTTATTCTTGTGCTGTACATTATTTGATAAAGGGGAGGAGGGGATTGCAACCTAATTACATGTTCCTGTATAAGGAACAATGTTCAGCACCAGTTTTCTATTATATAGTTCCCCCCAAATGGTACATTTTGGGTCCTTATTAAAACTGAAATAAGTCTGCATGTACCCAGAGTAAAGATTATTTGTTTCATTGACAGGTATTTTCTTCTTGTTCTGTTTCTAAACTTAGAATACACACACATAAGAACTCACACAGATAAACACAAATTTGCACGTTTTATACATTTTAAAATGCAATTACTTTCCTGACAGCTTTTTTAATACATAATCAATTCAGAGCCAAGATCTGGGGAAATTGTTTTGTTTTCATAACCACAGCAATCAATCAAAAAGTAGAATGAGATCTTTTAGCATTGATATTTCTGAGCAATGGTCAAAAAAAAAAAAAGATAGTTGAGATTTTCTTCAACAAATATCTTTACCACACCATTCTCCCTGAAAGTCAAACACATTTCTTTGTGAGCTGCAGATGTAGGAAGATGGTTACATCTGATTTCAAGAAATGTCTACTGAGACCAATACCAATACAGGTCAATCACATGATGTCACTTTAAGATCTCTATTCTTGCTACCTTCATAATTTCAGCCACAGATAGGCCTTTATGCAGATTATAATTGAGATGGTGTAACTTTTCAGCCTGTTCTTATCTGACAATAAGAAACTTCTTCCCCCAGTTACACCAGCTGGAACTACCAAAGACTGTGATGAAAAATACACACTTCACACTACAGCAGTCACCTGGAAAGGGTTAATAATACCCCAATCCGCTCTCCTCCCCCTTCGTCCCCCTTATTCCTCCACCGAGCAGCTAATGAGGGATAGCTGCTATTAAAGAGGACAAATCAGCTTGTACAAAGGTGATGGATGAAAATACTACAGGTGTGTCTGGAGTAGCCTGGTGGGGAAAGCAGCCTTGCCCATGGCAGGAGGCGTCAGCAAGCTGACACAGGTTGCAGCCTGCAAGAGAGGATGAGCCTGGATTTCCCTGCAAAAGGGGAAATAGTGGTTCTGAGATTACAGAAATGATAATGCAGGACTATTTCATCCTCAATTTGATGTTACTCAGAGGTGGGTGATACATGCTGTATGTAGGGGTAGTGGGGGGGACTGCTGCGCAGACACTATGGGGCAGGTCTTAGACATGGATGTTGACTTTTGGCACCCTATCCTGAGATTAAAAAAAAGTGTGATTAGATTGAAATGGGGCTTTTAATTTATTTTTTTTAACAATAAAATGTTCAATTCATTTTTTTCCTCTTTTTCATCTCAGAACTCTTTCTTCAACTTCTTCTTTTCCAAAAGAAAACCAATTCTGTAATGCCATACCACACTGGTCCCCAGGGCTAGGCCAAATACTGCTGTCAGTTGTAGCAATGAAGCCATTGGGGAATGATGGCCCCAGGGAGGCATCACCTGAAGTAAGAAGAGCAGAATCTTGCCTTCTGTGTCTGTGGTGACATTTGTTTTTACTTGGATAGCTTTTATGACAGGGTTTACATTTTTTTTGCTAATGTGTAATAAAACACTTTTGCTGGGGTTGGTTTAATTTTCAAAGCTTTAGAAAAATCAATTTGTTTCTTTGTACTCAGTATATTGGAGTTGAAAACCGTAATGTACTATTACTTCAGGGTCACTGCTTAACTTCTGTTGACCCTCTCGCCCATGAATATTTCCTGGAGTTTATTATTACAATCTATTTCCTGGGGGTTTTTATGCATAAACTTACATTTCTTGTTCTTAAGTAACCACTATCTGGGTCTTTAAGAGCAATGATTGATTTTAGGGCAAAACCGATTCACCGCATGCAGGAACACAAAATCCATGAGACACTTCTCGTGAATACTCACATTCTCCTCTTTGTACTGCAAAGATTTTGAGAGGGGTGTGAGAGATGTGGATGTTTCAGATGGAGCAATGTACAACAGGGAAAGAAAAAACGCAGTGCATAGAGCATATAGGAAACATTGACAAACATTATTCTGTCCTTTGGGGCAATTCTGAGTTAAATACCTGCTATTGTATATCACAGCTCCTTCAACCAGGAGGAGGAAGACAGAGACAGTGCCAAAATCCCAGTTAAGTTTTTGGCAAACACTTTGTCTGACAAATTACTGGAAATATTAAACTTTTTTCAGTACAGGGAGGTCTTTAAGAGCCACTTAAAGTATTGCAAGTGGATTCGAGAGTAGCATTAAAGGCAAACCAGGATTCTTCTTGTAACTGTCCAGGAAATGATTGGCCAGTGGAGTTGCTTCCTTACAGGCAGCCATCAACAGAGATAAGGACAGCATGTTACCCTGCTTACGTGTGTTGTTAAAGTGCCATATCTAGATTTTTTGACAGATAGCCATATTATTATAGTTACCACAAGACAACTAAGTAATAAGATTTCTGTCTGAATATATGTATGTCTATATTCACCTAATGGATCTCTTACACCATGCTCAAAACATCAAACTCTCCTCATCAACAAGAAGCATCAACAAGACTTCTAATACCTCCTACTAGAAAAATCATTTTTTTTATATCAATGCAATATATATAATGGATGACATGCCATTTCACTGTTGTTATCCAGTTTGGATGCTCTGTAACAGTATTTCTTATGATCTTAGCATCTCTGTGTTTTCCAGGTTATAGCAATATAATGATGCTGTGTTAGTCACACTGCTGATTCTCACTCTACTTATCAAAGCAGCCTTTAGATAACTTCCAGATGAGACATGACAGTGGATAATCCATTATCCTCTTTGCTGGTTCTTTTGTCTTCTGAACAAAGAATTTGATTCAAATTATTAAGCTGATTCCAAGATGTAGCAGTTAGGACTAGCATTTTGAAAATTCTTTTTCCATGCTTGAATGGAATGAATGAGCCTCTTCTACTTGCTCTAGGGAGAGAGGGCAATGTGTGGAGAGAGAGATGAATAATGACCTGATTTAGTAGAGGAAAACTGCTGTAGGGAGAGATAATATTATGGGAACAAATAAAAAAACCAAAGCAGGGAAGCTGAATACTACTTGAGGAAGGTGGGGAAAAAGTTTTAATAATCTTGCTCTTTGCTTGAATATCACAGGATAAAAAAAAAAGTATCAAGACATCCTCAGCGTATGACCTGCAGCTTGATAGACCGCAGGTCACCCAGGTTCTGAAGTGTGGGAGCAGCACCATCTATTGCACGGCCGTCCTTACCAACGTGGTGTCAGACCTCGTAGCCTCCCCTGCGTGGCCCTCCCAACAGCTTTGTAAGGTAAGGACAGGGTATTTTCTTGATTCAGGCGGGGGGATCTGCTTTCCTGGTGTCTCGCAAAAAGCCATTGATAAGGCAAGAACTGAGCCCCATTCTTCTGAATGGCAAGCTCGTGCTGTAACTTCTGGCTCTGTCCCCTCTCCTACTAAGAAGTCTCACCTGCTTGAGAACCTTAGTAAATCAGGCTAACGAGACCACTTGTAACTATCTCTCTTCCCACTAATCTTAGGGAATGTATTTACCCTTACTTTCACATGTATGAGCTATGCTGTCTTTCAATTACAATTGCACTACATTTTGCAGGCACTAGAAAAACTGAATGTTTGTATTGGGAAAACATGTTTTCTAGAGTTGCAGGTAGAAAGTAAGACAAAGGAAATTTATATAGGGAAGTGGAAAGTAAAACAATACCTATACACTAAAACTTTTAAAAATCCAACTCTGAAGCTTGCAAAATGGCTGCCATTTTAGAAAGAAAAATAAAATTTCAACAACTTTTCCTTATTTTGCTGTAATTGGAAAGATTCAGGTAGATTTAATGTCTTGAAAATGCAGTTTAGCAGATAAGAAAAGAAGGAAAGGCAGCATGTTAGAAGAGCTTCCTCTGAAAATCAGTATCTGTCCACAAACCACAACTGTCAAAAAGCAGGAAAGGGCGTTAAAAACATCACACCCATGTTTCCTTGTGTCATTTCTACAGACTGCTTTTAATTTTCTTACCTTTTATCATGTGACCCCTGAAATAAGAGTTGGATTTAAATGTGTCTGTCCAGACCAGTGAGCTCCACCCAAGAGGGTCAATAACTGGAGAAGCAAACCAGACAGGAATAATCATTTGGCAAACTTGGACTATAGTTACTGATGGGGAGAAAATCTACTGAAGAAAACATGGATTAAAAAAAGAAAGCAAGACAGAAGGTTATAAGTATGCAGCAGTCTATTTCCACATAACCAAGAGAAGAACCTGTCTTTAAGCTCTTGCCAAGAACTGTTAATATTTCACATTGGCTACCTAATAGCATTAAAAAAACCCAACAAACAAAAAACCCCTACTGTGATAATGTTGTGACCCTTTGGAATATCACATACTTATATGGTAAACAAAACTTGCCCCACGTTCAAATGAGAAAGAATTAACTCACAGGTCTCTTGCTACCAGAGAAACCTGGTGTCACATTTTCCAGCGGGCAGAGGTGTATGTACACACACACACCCCTCACAACCCCACCCTGCTTTTTCCCTCACAAATCAGTTTTGTAAAACTCTCCAAGTTGTGGTCATGTTAGCTGATATTTATATTTAATCTGATTGTTATCCAGCAAAAGTAAGGGTAGTGTAATATGTTAGACTTAGCTCATTTATTTTCGTGAAAACATAAATGACATGTTTTTAAAGGCTAGATAGCATTAAAGAAACAGCCAATTTCTAATCATTACCTACATAACCGTTTCACCTGCTGAAAGACTGTAGGAAAGTCTGTAACTCATTGAGGGGGTTGTTCTGGAGAAGATTTGTCAAGTCCAGCTGTGTACTTCCACTATATTCCAGATCCTCAAATGGTCTGAACTGACATAACTCTCCTGGACATCCAAGTATTTCAGTTCACACCAGCTAAGACCTTGCTTTTTTTATCTTAGCCAGATAAAATTTTTTTGCCTGGTGTCGGGCTGGACATCTAACATTGATTTCCAGGAGGAGGTTTTTTCAGCCATAGAAGAAAGTGAAAATATTCTACAATTGTTGTAGTGAACTAGCACAGACAAAAAAATTGGGAGGCCCAAGTCAGTTGCATATGCCTTCGGTTTTTTTTCTCCCTAGACAGCAACTGGCTATTATTTTATGTACAATGGCTCAGTTGTCTAACTTGGCTAAATTACCTTAGCAGTGTTGAACCCGCAGTGCTATGTGACTGATGCTAGCCAAGAACCTCTCCCTGTGGTTCTGCACATTTAATTCTTATTCAGACCAATGTAACTGACCTCACAAGGAATGTAGATAAATGGGGAATATAAGACTTCTTTCTACTTGTGTTTCAATGACTGAAAGAAACAGTATTAGCTATATGAACTGGTATGAGTAACAGTTAGTGTTGAACAAAATACTGAATTTAAAAAAACGTGCTGTTCTGCTCTTCTCTTTTCTAAACAAAAAAAAAATTGCAGTCATATCCAAAACTCAAAAAAAAGGTGGTTAATGTGCTTTGAAAAAACATTTGGGCAAAAATACTCTACTGTCAAATCTCCAAAAAACAATTCACTTGAATGATAAAGAGATTGTAAATCTTTGATGTTTGATGTAGACTTATTTACACAGTCTTTGGTTTATAACTTTCTTGCTTCAAAGCACCATTCTTCATGAGCAAAACAAGAAATAGATAAGGGAAGATGCAAAGAAAAAAATAAAGGCAGAAAGAAATGGGTGATGGATTACAAAGAAGAGAAGTTTCTTTTTCAGAAGAGAGTTTGACTTGTGATGCTGATTGACCTGCATCTCTGAGGTACATTCCATAGCATGTGGAAATTTATACCTGCCAAAATACCTAATAAGATTAATTTAAGATAAAATCCTCAGACTGTGTGCAAAGGTATTAGCTGTATAGACTTCTTATTTTATTACTGAAAGGAGCATAAGAGAATTGTTTCTTTTGCACCATTTTCTTCCTTGATACAACAGCTACTTGTTGCCAACACAACAGTGTGGGTTGAGGAGAAACTGTGAGTTATGACTTCATGAGTTAAACAGATTTCAGTTAACATTTTCATATGTCACCTGTCCCTAAAAATTCACTAAGTGCTTCCAAATTTAATAAAATTTAGCAGCTTCTTCATTTGTTTACTAGGATTCAAACACTGCCAGTTTAAGATGATGTTTTCTATTTTCATTTTAAAAACCTTTTGTTTTACAATCTGCATATGTATGGTCTGTCTTCTGTATGCAAAATTCATTGTGCACTAGAAGTAAAAGGACCTAATTCTTCTTGATTTTAGCAGAGCAGCTTTGACGGTTTCAAGTGAGTAACTCGGATCAGACTTCATGGTGAAGCATAAAACTGAGAGGTCATAATCTCAGAAAATTCATATATTTACTGAGTGTATTTATATCACTAGTATGTTTTAACTACCCACTCATTTTGGAAATCAAATCTGAATTGGTGACAAGACCATACTGGCAACCTCTTTGAAGACTTATTTCTTCAGCATTATGTGAATGAAATAGATACAACAAACTGAAATTGTAACCAAGCATTAAAACACATCCAAAAGTTTTGTACTTAGTCCCTCAAAAATGAGAACTCCTATTGATTTAATGAGACTTCACTTAGTGGCACCATACAAGCACTACTGTGAAATTGTTTTTTCTGATCACATGAAATAAGACCGTTCAAAATTAATGTTAGGAGAAAGAGAAGTTGACAAAGTAGTCCACAAAACATTTCTGAATCAAGCTTAAGACCACATTTTGACAACAGTAACCTCAAAATTTTTGCATGAGGTGGTATTTTGACCAGGACAATTGACTACATAACAAGAATAAAAAAGCATGTCATTTCCTGATGATGTCAACTGCTTACCTTGGCTAAAGGTGAGAGTAGTTTACATTTACTTAGAGCTTTGTTTTAAAATCTGGCTCTTGGAGGTAATATCCAGACACAATTTAGCATGGAACCAGATACATTTTTTGAGATTCCCAAACTTTTCTGAGTTCTTAGGCACCCAAAGGGTTTGTCAGCAATACCAGGTTGTTTGGGTTCCCAGAGGGAGATGAACTTCTGATTTGTCAGAAGTGTCTGAGCTCACAGATTAACAAGAAAATCAGAAGTTTTATTCTACCAAAATGAAAAGGTTTAGGTTCTTAATTACAAAACTGGAAAAGAGTTAATGTAGTCCTGAATCACATTACCTCTAAACTTCTTCCACACATACTCCAGTGACTTGGTTGCCATGAAGCAGACCTGGCATGTTAGCATCTCCTGTTTTCATGGCTGGCTTGTCTTGGAGACAATTCTTCTGAATTTATATCTATTTTGAGGATGCTGCTTAAGCTGGAACCTCCTTCCCTTCTCTTTTCAGATCTTTTTTCCTAAGTCTTGTAAGACTGCACTAAGGTAGCTCGCCATCAGTTATAACTATGATAACTTAGTTTTCTCTTCCCCTGTTCAATACATTGCATAAAGTAAATGCAGCAATGTTGGACATTTCCTCGGCTTATCTCTGGGATTTAATGTGTTCTTCAATTAGCATTAATTAAATAGCCTTTCTGCAAGTGTTAATGTTTTCAAGACTCTTAAACGAGACATATTAACTGTAAATGAATATTATCAAACTCCTTAATCTTTAGGTCTGTGCTAAAGTCTACCTAAGGACATTTTGTGACCTAGCACATGTCAGATTTATTACTGTTAATAAAAGTGGCGTTTTATCCCAAACCATCTTATCGTCCTCCATCTTTCAATAGTATTAGATGCTTGCAGTACCGTGAAACAAAGCAGTGTAAATAGGGTCATCCTGAGGTAAACATGTTAAGCACGTTGAATTGTTGCAGTTGAGTTTAAAAGAGGATGTAATCATCCCTTTCCACTGTCTAGACATTTGAAAGGGTTGTCAGGACTACAGCTACAGCTTACCAAGCATCTGCTTTTACTCCACAGGGAGAGCTAAATCTTTGAGATCAAAGTCTCACGATAAACACTTAGCTGGTGTGGATTTCTGACATGAAAAATCATCAAGTACGGGCTACCCTTCACTGGAGTCTTGCTTACCATTTCTCTTTAGGCACACAGCCAGGCTCCATGATGTATGTGGAAGCCACAGAGAATCACATCTGGATGTTTATACGGGGGCTAAGGTGTTCAAGGGTAGATTGGACCAACGTGCAGGGGCAAATCACAGGGAAACCTTACTGCAGAGAGGAGTGGAGATGTCAGAGAGCAGGACTTACCGCTTGGGACAAGCCCATTGCCTGGCCGATAAGTATACCTACTTTTGGAGAAATAATTATTGTGTTTCTGAGAGATAGGAACCACTACAGAAACCTTTTCAATCTGCAATATCCAAAGAGGGACCACTTCAAAACAAGATAAAAGGAGACATTCATCTGCTTTAGTCTCTAACTGCTCCTGGAGAGTTCTCCCCTTCTTGACAACTTCCCTAGCAAAGGAAGTATTGCCACAGTGACTGGAAGGAAGAAAACTTGCTAGATTATGCTCTTTGAAGGTATATCCCCTCCTTAAGCCTGCTATCAGCACAAGTCACAGTGGCATTTTGCAAATCTGCTGTGCATTCCCATGCACTGAATGTTTATCATGCATTTTAAGATGCTCCATCACAACACAGGGGAAATATGCTAAGGTGAAATCTGAGACAACACAGCTTCTAACTAATTGTATTTCTCATTTCTTCATAGCCAGATCAGCTCTGTACTGAAGGTGATTTAGTTCAGTTCAGTGGAACCATTGTTAAAAAGAATGTTTCTGGCAAACCCCATTCTCTACCTGCAAAGGCCATGGCCTCCGGTTTAACTGGCCAGGTCCCTGCTTGCCCACCTTGGTGTGGTCCTGCAATGCCCAGTGCTGGGGAGGCAGGCTGCTGATGTGCTTCTGAAGCAGGTTTTGGGGTATTTACATTCTACTCCTATGTGAGGATCTGATGGGGCAATCATTTGGGAAGTACATGCAGAGGTCATATGAGCAGAGTAACCAGAGATGAGAGAGGACCCAAGAACAGGACTGCCTCGCAGTTAAAAATTCATTGTCTTCTCTTTGGAATTGAGAAGGTCTCTTCCTAAGTGTTCTGTGTTAATTTGGGCCTTTAAATTCTTCTGTTTGTTAAAATTGTGCGGAGGAAAAGGATATGGACCTAAGCATAAACTTACAGTCTTTAGCTAGACTGTGCCAGCTAGTGAGGTTTACTGATCAGTTTGTTGGTTGATAAAGACTCTTCAAAACTGCTCCTTGAAAGCAAGCAAATTCGTCTCAACAGTTTTGCAGAAGAGATATGAGTGGATACACAAGAGATACAGGGGGAAAACACAGAGCTCTAATACAGCAAAATGCTGTACTCTTTTTCAGAAAACAGCACATATTGTCTAATGGAATTGTTGTGCTTGTCTAACCTATGTAAATACCACTTTGAGATAGACAGATATAGATGTATTTTTGTCCAGAACAAAAGCAGGACTTACGTGTTTAATAAAGGGGGAGCAGGGGCAAAGGCTGCAGAAAAAGGAAAGGTCAACATAAACCAACGTTTGTATTGTAGAAACAGGGATAAGAATAGGGAGTTCAACACAGGATCTTGGATTTCATATATGTAGCTCAACTCCAGAGAGGATCAGGAGGATGGAGAATTGAGCTGAAGGGAAAAAGGGTTGAACATGTGAAGATGGGATAACCTGAGTTGAAGGATAAAGATGTCTCTTCCATCTTGCATGACCCAATGCAGCATAATCACTGGTTTGTGGTTCATCAGATCTGACAGCTGCACCTAGAAACATCAGTCCATATGGTAGGAAGGAAGCCAAAGTTCTGTATTGCATAGTCCTCATATTTTAAGGGAGCCTGTTGTTCAACAGTATTATTTTGTCCAGGTGTTAAATTGAAGAAAAAACACCATATACGAACTGCACTCTAAACTTGTTGCCGTCTTGATGCCCATAATGGATGAAGCTGTGGCAATCCAAGCAACAGAGGTCTTCCTGGCCACAAACTGCTAGAGCAGTCTGTGGTGTGGTTTCATCTGCAAGCAAGTTGGGAAAAGGCAAATGAGCAATGATCTGATGGACGTGCAGCAGATTGTTATGCTTCTGTGGCCACTGCACAAACACGTGCTAGTTGTTTTCAAGACTTAACTCCCAAATTTTTGCTACCGGTTGCAGCTGCCCCACTTCCCCACCCATCATTAACACCAGGCATTGACCCTCTACAAAAGGTCTGTGCCACAGCTACTCCTGTGTCAGTTGTCTCAGCTAAGCACTTGTTAAGATCGTTCTAGCATTAAAGTTTGCCCAGGCTTGCTGACCTAAAACCTAATCCCAACCCAATTACTTTTTGTAACACCAGTCCTAACCCTTGTCTGCCTTCCCCTGCTGTGCCCAGCAGCAGATTTTGTTCTTTGGTCTGGACTGATTAAAAAAAGTTAACTCTGCTCACAACTGTATGGGCCATAGTAATTACTCAGGCCCTCCTACCAGTTCCACATCATGGGTAAGAAAGGCTTTAGTGTGGAATTGCTTGGTATACTTCTGCAGATCCTAATAAAGCTTGCTTTCTTGGAAAATGTAGCCACTGAAAAGCTGTTTGAAACAATTTTAGGTGAAAGTTTTTGTTCTATTTAAAAATTTCTCTTAGCTTTCTTTAAATTGACTACTTCAGTGACTACTAGTACCAACATACCCACCAAGAAAAGTAGCTGTTCTGAATATCGTCCTATGCTGAGCCCTGCTTCCCTGGCTGAATGAGACGTAATGGATTGCTCTGGCCTCCATTCCTCTCCTTAACCCATCCCACCTTCCCTGTGGCCATCCATGATAAAAGGCCTGGGTGCTGTGCACATATGGTTCATCACACAGAAGTTTCTGTCCATATATATTAAGGTTTCCATCACAGCAACAGAGAAATGGCACTGGCAAAATTGCTTTTTTCTTCTCTCATTTTTATTTCCATGCTTGTTTTCTCTTCTGTGTCATCCTCTAGCCTCTTTCAGTTCTCCTATGGCTTTAACATAGCCTGCTGACCAGTGCTACACTGAAACACGAACTTCTCTGTTAAACTTGGCCCTGTCACAAACATTCAGGGAGCCTTCTGGTTCTTCTTCCATTCCTGAGTCCCATAGCTATCACTGTACTGGACATATGTCAAATAAGGGTCACAACCACAGCCTTTGCTGGAGTTGCAAGGATGGGGTGTGGGACTTGGAACTCCCAGGCCCTGTTTTGGGCTTTGCTGCCTTGTGGTTTTCAAAGTTGAGTAACATCCTCGGAGCTCCCGATCACAAGCAGGCTAAGGCATTGTTTGGTGCAGCGTTGCTGGTGCCTGTGTAAATGTTGTTGCAAAGGGACATTCATTGAAAGAATATGTTTGAAGACTCCCTAGTTCAAATAATTGAACTTTAGCTGGAACTTTTTCGTTTCTCATTTTGAAAGGATGTTCCATTTCAAAAACTATTCCATTCTTTTCAAATCATTACAGAGTTCAAATAGGAATCAAAACTGGTTTGGATTAAACTCAAACTTTATTATTTTTTCATGCTGCCTTGCTTGCTGAAATGTTTCTCTTTAATTTTTCCCCTCCTCAAATTGCCACTGAACCACTTTATCACTACATGCGATAATGAGACTAAGCTCCAGTTTCCACATCACAGTGTCTACCACACCATGAATCTAAACTATCTCTTTACCCCTGCAGAACCTCTCCCTAACCATACATTGAGGCATAGACATAAGGCAGTACATGTGGGAGGTTTGCCATACTGCTGCCCTAGAGATAAGCAGAAAGCTTCACTGAACAAAGCTGCACTAGCATTAACCACACAGCTTTTAGAGCCAGACTATGGACATATTCTAATTAATCACAATTATGCAAACTCATGTATTTGCATATAGTCCCATGCACAGAGTTACAGGGACTTTGGCAGATGCCTACTGGATGTGACTCAGCCAGGAAGGGAACCTCAGTGCTTGCCCCAGGAAATCAAGCTGAGTGGTGAGACTCAAGGTTCTCCCAGCCAGGGGAACAGGGGAAGAAACAAAGGCTCGCTTAAGAGTGCAGTGCCACTTCTCTGGAAAGTTACTGTATTTCCCTATTTAACAAGGAAGCTACTCTCTGCTTCATACTTCACATCTGAGTTTTGCATGGCCCTTTAGTGATTCAACTAAAATGCTGTGCTCCTCCTTTGAACTGGCAAAGTCAAAGGCAGCTGCCAGCTGGGCAGCACTCTAAATTCATAGCTCTAACCCCTGGCTTTGACAATACTAAACCTAATGCCTCAGTCAAATTCCCAACAGTAATGCTATTCACCTTCCTGAGACCTAATCAGCTATCAGCAGAGCTCCAAAGGGAGGGAGGTGAATCTCAGTGGCAAACTCACTCCAGGGCATTAAAGTCTATGTATGTGCAGCTTCAATCTATGATACTCATAACATCAGGCTGCAGACTACTTGCCCCATAAGGGTCACACACTCAGTTTTGTCCCTGTGGGGACTAATCCTGGCAGATCAAGTATTATTTATGGCTCTAAAATTATCTAGATCTTTTTCTCTCCGCAGCTGGGAAAGTAGGTTATTTGTTAGACGCTTCTCAGTTACAGAAGAAGATATTGCCGGTTGTAGTCTATTTATTAATATGCAGGCACAATCCTCTGCAGAACAACAGCAAGTGCAAATTCACTAAAAAGGAAAACTCACTCTGTTTTTTTCCTGGAAGAGAATACCGAGGTATTCTGCCTGCTCCCACAGATGCTGCAATTACCTCCCAGTTTCTTTTTCCCAAATGAAGCAGAGATCTTCCCCTGACTTCTCAAATTCAAAAGCAAGTATCATTCCAGGTTAGCACCGAATGCTTACAGGAGCGCAGTTGAGAGGTGCCTTACCTGTACCTATTAAAGCAGAATAGCTAACAACATCTTAAAAAAGACAGATAAAAGAAATGTTAAAAACTCTGCTTTTCATAATCAGATTGCAGTAAGTCCAGAAAACATGTAGGCTGAAAAGACTATGTTGATACAAAAAGAAAAAAGAAAAAGGAAAAAAAAAAATTCTTAAATGAATGTGTGAATGAGGGTGAGCACTTGCAAGCAGCACGACAGTAGAATACAATGAAGAGGGAGAATCTTCCCACTCTTCTTTCCTGAATGATTGATGCTATAATCAGGGATGCTGGAGCTACACAAGAAGAGAAAAATATAAGGCCATATTCTTGACTGGTGAAAATGAAAGCATTCACATTGATTTCTATGGAACTACTGCTGTTTATGCCACTGAAAGATATATCCCTAAGAGAGGTGAGATAATGTGCAAGGATGGTGAAGATAAAAGCACATAAGAGAAATGAAAACTTATCACAGGCACTGGGTTCCAAGTAAACACAGCTCATAACCTCAGAAAGCCTTCAAGAAGTTGTTCTTTCAGTTTTACTTGTGCTTTATAAATAACAATGAATGCATATACTTCTCTGTTATGAATGCCTCTCCAGCAATGACATGTTGTCATTAATCATGATAGGATTCATTATTAGCTTTCATGTGAGGGTTTTTTTCAGTGCAATAAAATGTTTTGCCTGTGCTTTTACACATAATTATACCAAGATATAGCTATGTCCTGATTACTTTTTTTAATACAAGAGGGACAATGCATACAGCCTTCCTCAGAGGGCATGGTTTGGTTTTTACTGTGGAGTACAAGAGGTACTGAATGCAGTGACTGTGTGCTAACCTCCCAGCGTGCACACTGCAAAACTGTCACACAACTGCATAGAGCATTGCAAATTAGGACTGTGGGATCTAGTATGTTGCTGGTACTTTTATCTGCAACTGCATGCTTCAGCTGACTCTTGCTAATCCTTTCCTTTCTTCAGCGTACAAAGTTTTTGTAGTACCTCTATGAAGGATATAAATCTGAAATTATAAACCTCTGTAAGACTGAGAAGCAGACAGCAAATGCAAGAAAATTTGAGTTGCCCTCATTTAGGCTTTTCTACGCTATACGTAGGAGGCTTGAAGGATTTATTTTTTATTTTAGCAACGTGTAAACTTTTTTCTCAAATCATTCAAGTCTTTCATATTTTAAGATTTACTATAACTTTATAATATGCTAGTTTATGATAAAAAAAGTAGAAAAGCAGATAAAAACAGGTTTTGAAAGTTCTCCAGACCTTACTGTTCTTATTCTCGTCTAACACCACTGCTAACAAACAGCTGAGAGAGAGGCAGTCCTTCTTTAAGACTACCTCCCTACCCCTTCCAGTAAAGGCCAAAAGCTCAATAGCCCTCTCAGGAACTCCAGCAAAATTTGGGGAAAATTGGGCAATCAGACCAAGTGTCAAGGAAAAAACTGGTATTCAAACAGGATGAAGAAACCTCCCTCTCCCATTTTGTTTAAGAAACAGCAATAACTTTAATAACTTCACCAAATCTGCACAAAAGTCTGTGGCATAATCCAGATCACCTGGTACACAGGGTGATGACACTCCCCAAATCCCCACAGATTTCAGCAAGGCCAGGATTTCATTCCTGCTGTTAACTTAGCATAAAATCTTCAGTATCATCTCTTAGAAAAGAACTTTTGCAGTTATTTTTTAGCAATACTTGGACTGCTTTTTTTTTTTTTTCTTTTAAGGGGATGTGCAAAAAGGTTGGACTAGAAGGGCCCACTATAAAAACTCAGATGTATAAACCTTACTGCTATTCTCTTCCAGTACCCTATTTGAATATATATTGAAAAGGTTTTTCAAATTTCTGCTTATACTTCAAATATACTTCTTAAAACCACAAGTGTTCTGCTTTGATTTACACATAAGCACATCAAAGATTAAAGAGCAGGACAATTACAATGGAGCTGATGAATTCTTAATCTCAGAAACAGTGGTAAATTAAGGGAAAACACAGTCTCGTTACTGGTTGTTCTTTTGTGATTAAGTATTAGTTATCTGCTATGTTTGACATTCTGTAGACCTATTTATTTGATTAATTTAATTGTTGTCCTAATTAATTTAATTATTTTGTAGCAAGGGTTGAGAAGCTGGTGCATTCATGGTTCTCTACATGGAGCTCAACTGATTACCAGCGCCACAGTTTGCTGAACTGGTAAAAAGCCGCCGCCCGCTCTCCGGTGCCCCTTTCGCTTGCCTGGGCCTGACTGATGTGCCCTCTGCTAGTTCCTGTCTCCGCGCCGTTGTTCACAGATTAATGTAGGGGATGGGATTATTCACGGTGCGTTTAATTAAGCACGTAGATCATTTTCTGCAGGAGAGAGCCACCAGTCCTTGCACTTTTGAAGTGATGAATGTACATAAACAACTCTTCGATTTGCGAAGAGATAAATAGAATAAAGGGGGGTGGTGGCGGTGGTGGTGAAGGGAGGCTGGTTTCCCCGGAAGCGCAGGGAAGATTTTGGGGGGGGGGGGGGGGAAGGGGGATTTGGGGGTTGCTTTAGTTTGTCACTCCGCGAAACAGACTCATCTTTATGAAGCAACTTTCGAATAACCAGGCGACGGTGGGCTGGGCTGTCGCCGTCCCGCGGATCGGCGGGGCTCCGGCCGGGCCCGCGGGGCTCCCCGAGCCGCCCGCCATCCTCTCCCCACGCACACACCGTGCCGCTCCGCGGCCGCGCAGGGGGCGACCATCGGCCGCAGCGTTCCGCCGTGCACTGTAGGTTCCCGGCGCTCCGGGGCAGCGAGCCGCGCTGTAGCCGGGTGCCCCGGGGAGGCAGCACCTCCCGGGACCTCCCTGCCGCGGCCGAGCGGCGGCCCGCGGAGCTCAGCGCGGTTGCGGGAGCGCTCCATCGCCGTCAGTGGCGGGAGGGACGGTGCAGCCCCGGCGCCTGCGCCCCACCGCGCTCCTGCGGAGGGGGGCAGGGGGGAAAGGCGAGAGGGGCGGCCGGGACCCGGCCCCGGGCGAGCCCCCCGCCCGCCCTTGCGCGGCGGGCGGCGGCGACAGCGCGGGCGCGCGCGGCGGCGGCGGGAGGGGGGCGCGCTGTGGGCCGAGGGAGCGCCCGCCTCCCGCGGCCGCCCTCGGCCCCGCGCTAGCACCGCCGGCCGCGGAAACGGCCGCGGAAACGGCCCCGAAAGAGAAGGAGAACTTGTTCGTCTCCGCCTGCCTTCCCACCGCCCGCACATCCTCCCCCGCGGCGCATCTGCCCGCCTTCCGCGTCCTGCTCCCCCCGGGGCTCGGGGCCGGCCCGCCGGCTCCGGCTGGAAGATTTCCCCGCTCGTTCCCTTGGAGGGGTTTTGTCGGTAGTGGTGTACCGAGGGGAGGCTCCGTCCCTAAGGCACCCTGCCTCACCCTGCGGGGGAAGGGAGCTGGGTGGGGGCAAGCCAGGAAGGGAGGATCTCAGTGGCTCTCCTAAAATCTATCAGCAGGCTGCGAGGAGGGAAGAGTTTGGCACTTCGCAGGCGAGGCTGAGCTTGTTTTTCCCAGCGGTGATGCCGCTGGACTGAGAGCGGCGCGGCCGTGCAAGTTGGGGGGACGGAGCCCCCCCCGCCTTCACCGCCCCGCAGACCCGGTCCAGAGCCTTCAGCCCCGGTGTCTCGTCCCTGCCGCCCCGCTATATGAGAGCCGGTCCGAGGACAGGGCGACTCGGCGCCTGCTAGGGCTGCTCTCCGCCGCCCGCCCCGGACTTTCCCACCACCGACGAGGAGCGGCGCGCACTCCGCACCCCGGAGAGTTGTCTCGGCAGGCTCCGTGCTATGGCGAGGCTGCGGAGAAGCAAACTAGCCGCTGGATTTCTATTACTTTTCCAGTGCCTGAGCGAGCGCTGCCAGCTCGCCGGCGGGGAGACGCCGAGGCAGACCCGCGGTAAGCGAGGCCGGTACCTGCCGGGCGGGGCCGACCCGGGGCAGCGCCGCGGAGCCCGGGGCAGGGCGGCCGGGCCGGGGCGGGGGAAGGCCGGGGTCGGGTGAGCCGGGCCGCCTTCCCGCAGCACCGGCGCGGCGTGGGCTCCGCCGGCAGCTCCGCGGGCCGAGGACCCGGAGGGGGGTAAACACCGTTTGGGGGTTGGCTCCCCCCGCTCCCGAGGGAGGCCCGGGGTGGCCGCGGTCCCGGCTTCTCCCCCTTCCCTCCCCCGGCTTCTCCGGGAAGAGCTCTCCATTACTTCATTTTTTATTTCAATGAGAATTCGGGACTTTCCTCTTTAATAAACCTGCCCCACGATCACGGGCAGCCGGTGCCGTTTTCCCCGCCAGCCCCTTCTCTAGGTCCCCGGAGCCTCCTTCCCCGCCACGTACGAGACGCTCCTGGAGGCGAAGGGCTCCACTCCAGCGCCGGGAAGGGCGGGAGGGAGACACCGGCGCCCCCGGGAGCCCGATGTAGAGGGGAGCGGCGGGCCGCCCCCCCCCCCCCCCCCGGGGACCTCCCCCCCGCTCGCCCGCGGCGGGGCCCCGCTGCTCTCCCGGCAGCCAGCCGTGGAAGGGGAGGCAAAGTTTCACTGCCGATCCTGCCTGGGAGAGCTAGCGGGCAGTCTCCTCCCCCGCGGAAGTCAGTAGCTTGCAGCCTTCCCTGGAAACCAGGCATTGAGAGAAGGAGCAAGATAATGGAAGAAGCCCCCCAGGGCTGTGGGACCTGTTCGTTAGGAGCGAGAGGCTCGGTCGGTTGACTGCGTTCGCTTGCGAGAGTGTTAGGGTCCTCTTGTCGGCCCTTCTCGGAGACACCTGTTAATGCATGACACACAGCACCTGTAGTGCTTTCTCTTGGGCCACTGGTTCCCACAGCGTGGGGTTCCCTTTTGATCACTAAAGTCTTCTGTATCCCGCATTCCTGTGCTGTGGAGGGGAAAGCTGGTAAAAGGAAACCTTGGCGCGTTTGCGGATAGGTATTTAAGGCACAAGTGAGGAAAGGCGCGGGTTTTGTGTGTCAGGGGACCTCGCTGCAGCAGCTTCCAGCTTATAGATATTTTCAAAAGCTGTGCCTTTGTGTTCGAAATACGAGCCACACTGTTATCAGATGAAACATGTCCACTGGCTTCCCTGGTGCAACAGAACTGCCCCTTCTTCCTTTTCTGAAGGGTTTGATACAAATGTGAAGAGTTTTGTGGTCACAGTGTAACTGACCCGAACAAGAGAGACTGGGGAGTTTTTTGAAATGTCCGGTGAGATCATGTGCCAGACAGAGCGGGGATTTTCCCAGGCAGGGGCCTGCCACTGAGTTTGGGAATTGCTAAATGACAAGGTAGCTCAGCAGGTTGCTCGGGCTCACATGTCACTTGGGGCCAAAGGGAAGAACCAGGAGGAGACTTTTCATGTACTGCTGCAAAATTCATGTTGCTGCTCTCAGCGCTGTAGGCAACAAATGTCGGTAGTTGCTAATGGTAGTTAGAAGGAAAAATAAAGTGTGGTGGTGAGATTAGAAAAAGTACTGTGTTGTGTGGCAGTGGACTGAGCTCACAAAGTTTATTAATCTTCCAGCCATTGTATCCAGAAAAGAAAATGCTAGTGCTGACTAAATGAAATATAACTCACCAGTGGGCAAATAATCACCACACATCACTGATTTAGGCTATTAAGTTGTAGTAGTCATCAGTGTCTGCACCAGGAGGTGCTAAATAGAAGATATACCAACAGCTTGCTTATCCATAAATCATTTATTAACGTCTTGTGTCTTCCTGAATATGATAAGAAGTATCAAGGAGTTTATAATCAGGCAAATATTATTTTGATATTTAATACATTCTGAAGACAATATAGCAAGTGGTCGTTTGCCTTAACTAGTGAAATGGACAACGGGATGTCAGTTTTGACAGCTAGATGTTTGTAACTTTGGTGTCTTTTCCTTCCCTCTTGGTTAAAAAGTCTGTATTATGACAGCAATAATTAAACGTCATTAACATAATCAGAGTCGTAAATGTAAAAAGCATTTAACATGTTTTCATCATTCCTGGTTTTGTTTTGTTTTTAATACTGCTCTTTGGAAAAAAAAAAAATGCAGTGGGGGACTGTGTCTAATCAGTAAGAGGAGGATAATTATGTAAAGCCAGGGAAATTCAACTTCAGGTGCTGTGAGTCAAGAAAGAGAGTGCTGTTTCAAAGTTTTACTGTATTTAGCATCTACTGTATACCCTTAGATCAGCTGAGGTAAAACCTTTAAAGCATTAAAGTAAAAAATAAATCTTTGAAGTAGCTGCAACTTCTTAAAGGGAGGCTGTTTTGAGATATTCTTCGAATACTCGGTAACAAAACGCCCTATTGAAACTGAGTGAAATAACAGTATCAAGAAATGGAAACGTTTAGTATGCCCTGGCAGAGCCGGAGCCAGGAGAGGATTTCCGAGGACGCTCCCAAAGGGATGTGCCACGATTCCAACAGAGACGGAAAAAACCCGCACAGGCACGGTTTTTTTGGCCAGCCCCTCCGAACTACCTTGCCGGGTAAAATCAGGTGGGATCAATTCAAGCCAAATCATTCCCTAGGCACGCCGGCACTTGCCCGGCCGCCCCCGGGCGTTGTTAAACCCGCGGGGCGTGCGAGCCGGGGGCGAGGCGGGCGGGCTGCGCCGGGCGGAGCGGGGCTCTCCCCGCTAGGGGGCGCAGCGGCAGCCGCGCGGCACGCGGCTCTTCCCCGGCCGCCCCCCTCCCCTCCGCCGGGCCGGGGCTTCGTCCCCGCTGGCACAACCGCCGTAAATCAAGGACGAAGGTCCTTAAGCGTAAGGTTTGTGGGCATGTGCGTTCCGGGGCAACCGGACCGAGAATGGCATACGAATCGAGTGAACCGAAGCACACGGTCTTCGGGAAGCTCGCCCAACAAATAAGGCTCCCCCGGTTGCTTAAGTGAGGGCTCGCCGCTTGTTGAAGCGTTGCCGCGAGAAGCCTTGAAAACGTTACGTTCTTTCGCAAACACCGTCAGTCAGAATTAGCAGGCTGCTATTGTAATTTCTCTTCTGCCAAAGCATATTCCAGAATCCTGGTATCCTCTATATTCATTGGACTGCTGCTGTCTGCAGGCATCAGCATTCAGAGAGGGGTAGAATTATTTTTATGGGATAAACTACTGTTAAGGAGTGTTTATCTAGCATTTATCTACTGCTGAAACAGTCACATTTTCTGTATTGCCTGAGCTTTACTCTGTTTAAAAAAAAAAAAAAACAAAAAACAAAAACAAAAACAAAAAACCACAACCAAACACAAACTTTTGTCATTACACATTAGGACCTTCAGCTTTTATCTTAGAAGTATCAAAAGAAATACAGTATTAGACAACATGCATGTCAGGTATTTTTTCTCTTTGCGTTCAAAGTTACATTTTTTTTTTCTGTACATGATATGTAAATGGAGAAAATTGGGTTAGAGTATCCCAGTGACATTTGAGAGTAAATCCTATTGACATATCAGATGTATTTTACTAAGAATTCCCTCTAAAGAAGTCATTTTTTTAACTTTCATTCTGGTTCTTCCTTTTACTTTTCCGTGCTTTTTGTCATTGTAATTTCCTCTGAAAGGGTGATTTGAAATATTGCTAGTAAATAGGGGGTAAACTAAGATTATGATAAGGTTGACTTAGGTATTAAATCCAGCTTCACAGAAACTCATTTCCACAAATTTAGAGTAAGATCAATGCTCACAGTTCATTAAAGGTTCAAAAATCCCCTTGGGGAAAACAGTGTTTTTGTTTGGCTGTAAATATTCCTCTTCAGAGTTTATATCCTCACGCAGGCACTTAAAACCCAGCAAACACTTGACTCAGACGCTAGTTTTTGTCTGACACTCAACTTGGAGTTGATGATAAATAACAGCGAAACTAGGTCTCTACACTGTAAACAAATGTAGAAAATGAGGAAGGGTCTTTACAGCTTGAAAAATTCCTTTGTTCTGTTGTTAGCAACACACCCCGGCCATTTAGAGCAAAATGCTGGGACAACATCTACTGCCTTGCTGAATACCAGATTCCTCGAAAAAAATTTGCGGTTCAGAGGGCTGTTTCCTCTAGGGGAAGAGACTCCTGAGACCGTGAAGGAGGTAGATGAGGAAATTCATCATGTCAGGTGATGAGAGAGACCCGCTGAGGAAAATAGTCGCAGACCTATGGTGAGTTACCATTTTCATTATGGACTTTTTGGCACGTTTTTGGTGGAGCAGTGCGGCAGGTCCCTGCACCTGCACAGACCTCAGGAGATGGAGGTTTGGACCTGAAGCTTGTGTCTCCTGCAGGACTACTGTGCAGCGATGCCTGGAAAGTTGCTTTGCTTTGAATTATGCTAAAGATGGCTAGCATACAAGAAACATGCTCAGTTGAGTCCTACTGGTTTTCTCCACAAAGGAGATAAAAATGTCTTGAGAGAAATAAAAATAAGAGCATCATTTGACTCTGTTTTTGATAAAAGTCACTGTGGTTTCATTGGAGTTTCTGAAGTACTGAGCAGTTCTGCTGCTGGTAACCTTGAAAGCACTGCCAAAAAAGAAAGCTCTGTAGCAGCTCTGGTTTCAGAACTTATTTAGGCCACAGTCTCTTAGACTGAGAACACAGCTGGGGTAACTGGTGTGAGTGTATTTTGAATTCCTGGTGTGGTTCGTACTTCCTAAGGAAAATTAATACCAAAAAGATTTAAGAAGGCAGTAGTTAAGGTAAGCGTGTGCTGGGGACTCTCTACAGAGTGAACAAAAGGTAATTTGATGGGAGCATTTCTCATCCAGTACAAGGAAATGTTGCAAGCTTGCCAGCAGTGTGAAATTATATCCAACTATTAGGTTTGATGAGGGCTGAGGTGGGAGTGTTAATGCAGTGCAATTGGCAGATGTCATATTTGCTAAACTGGAGAATTGCATAATCACAGCAGGAACTGGAAGAACCCAGGAGATTACTTTCCATGGAGAAGTACGCAGAGGAGCCATGCTAAGTTCATGTGGGTTTTGTTTTTGTTTGTGGCTTCTGACAAATGAGCATAAAACAGTGCCCTGAGGTAATGTTTGTGAGTGCTGGGTGCTGTGTCTCATCACGGAACACATTCTCCGCTTCCTCCTCTTTTCTTTTTCCTCATCCAACTAATAAACATAGATTCAATTAGCACTCCTTGCTGTCAACATTGAGCAATCAGTTGTGCTAAGTGTCCTTGTAAATTCTGGGTTTGAAAGAGCTTGTGTAACATTTTCTTCTCCCTCCACCAAAAGGCAGCGCGTAGGAGGGTGTTTTCAAGTTGGATTTGGCCCAACCTTTTCTCTTCTGAAACAGGCAAATGGAGCAGGTTCTTAGACCAGATCCAGGGTCAGGCTTGACGCGTGTTGAACACACAGTTTCAAAAGTAGCAAACATCTTGATGGGGTGATCAAGAGAAATGTAAGGGTTAATATAAAGATAGATACAAGACAAGACATCACAGGAGTGATGCATCGGCTCTACTTGACAATGGTAAGATCCCAACAAGAATATTCTCTTCACTTTCAAGCACTGCACTTCAAGAAATAATGTGGACAAATTGAGGAGTGTCATATGAAGAAAAAAAGGAAAGAACACTGCTAGAGAGAATAAAACTAAGAGATGACATGGTAACAATCTTCAAGTGTGTAAAAAGGTTCCACAGAGAAGAAGAGAATAACTTGTCCTCAACAAGTAATGACTTAAATTGTAGCAAGGCAGACTTCTAAATGTTCAGGCTAGGGTAGTAGATTATCTCTGAGTAGTCTTCATCACTGAAACAGTTAGATAAACATATGTCCAAAATGTCATTCTGTCCAGAAAGGCAGCTGTTCCTGCCTTGGAGCAAATGGCTGGACAATGTGACCTTTCAAGGTCTCACCCAGCTAACTTGAATCATTCTGTGTGGGTAGCTTTAAGTACACAAGGGTTCACCTCGAACTGCGTAGCTAGATAAAATACAAGCATGAATTCAAGTGCTCTCTTAGCTCGAGGCCTCTCTCTCTCATTTGTCAATGATATATGTGGCTTTAATGTGATTTTAACGTACACTTTCTGTGGCTGCACACAAGGTAAAGACATTTAAAATGCTGCTTGTGTTAGAGTTCTCATGTCATGAAATAAGGCTTTTAAAATCAGATTTTGTCCTTACTAGGTTCCATTATAAGCAGATAATTTTTTTTTGTCTTTTAAGGTATTCTCATAGTGACTTTTGGGGGGGCTTTAGGCAAGCATCTCTTATCCCATGTCGTTTTATTGAGTGAAAAATCTTGACTTGAATAGGGAGAGTTCTACAAATGGAATGTACAAACCTTTCCATTTAACCTATCTCTGGTAATGTTTCAAGTATATGTTGTTTCACAGTTGATGATAGGAGCTCTGGTCCTTTTCTTTATAGATGCAATTGAACTGTGTCAAAGGGCTGCTTATGTTACAGGGATGCAATGCCATTTATAGTTTTTACTGCAGCTTTCCTTAACTGCTGTAGTTAATAGGGCAGACTCTCTTGGAAGTTTCATCTGCATTTAACAGATGTAGCAGAATAGGATGCAGTGGTTATCCAGTAATAAGCACTTCGAGTCATATTTAATTTTTTCTTCTATTCAAGCATTACCCCCCCCCCCCCCCCGCCCTTTGGTCATAATGTGAATCCTGCAAATATTAATTAAATGGGCAATACTGCATCTGGGCTGAATAATTACAGCTTTTCACTTCACAAGAGTTGTTAGTAGGCTGATTGTAAAAGGCAAGTATCATCCATTGTAATTTCAGTGTCTTCTGAAGGGTGAAGTGTTAAAGAGAGGGGAGTTCTTCACTGTGCAGGTTCCTCTTTTGATGAGTCAGCAACTGAACTAAAAATCTATTGGAAAATGCCGTCTTGGCCTCCATAGAGAATTGGGAGCCAGCATGAGTCTTTATTACTATAGTTGCTCCATGATATTCTCCAGCTGCATGTTTCTGCTTTCCTGCGTGGGTGTATGTGACTCTCCTTTTGCATTTGCAAGCCAGACAGCATGTATTTGCAATTCAACCTCAGTCACGCTGGGATATAAACCCAAGGCCCTCTGTTAGGAATCTTTTCATGGCAGGACAGGTTTCAGAGTTGCTAGGCTCTTCTCTGCCATCCTTTATCTCCTCGTTGCCCTTCCTGCCTGCTTTGGAGATTGCTTCCTCCTCACTTGCACTATTCCAGTAGTTCACGTAGCCGTGCTCTAGGTCAGATGGGTCAGGCCTGCTCTTGTTAGTCAACTGAGATTTAAAAAAGAGACAGACAGAGAAAAGACTACATTTTGGAAGAGGTAGGGGAGGTGAAAATAAAATTAGGGGAATGAATGTGGTATTTTTAAACCTCTGAGCATTATAAATCCTCTTAGAACAATGTAAAAACTCTGGAAAAGTAGAATACTTGACTTCTGTTTAATACTACCAGGTGTTATATACCCTTAGTCAAAAAATGTTCAAAGAAACAACTGGTTGACATTGGAAAATTATGTCAAAGTTGACATGCTCTTGTCAAATATTTCAGCTGGGAAGTGTCAAAACAAGTAATTTTGAGTTTCTTATTTTGATGATGATAAAATGTCTCATTTTTCATTTTGACTTTCAGATTAAAATTATTATATTAGGATGTATAAGCATAATTGAAAAGCAATTTGTTTTGCAGTTTGTATGTGTGTATATATACATATTTTTCATTTCATCCTACAGCAAACATTGACTATTTACTTTTAATCAGAATAAGATCAAAATTTTGACTTAGGGTGGGAAATTAACTTTCTAGTCATCTCTTATTGAGACTTACCATTGTTGAGAATTTGGCTACATACTGTAAGACCTATAAGAACAGACCATTTTATCTTGTAGAAACCTTACTTTTATTTGATGACAGGAAAAGGGGGAATGGCTGAAAAAACAGTTGTCTTGATCATCCAGCTAGGTTTTGTTGGTGGTTTTTTTGGTTTTGTTTTTTTTTTTTTTTTTTTTTTTTTTTTTTTTTTTTTTTTTTTTTTACTTTATAGCGTATTTCTCATTCAGGTTGCTTCTTGGTTAATATGATATTCATAAGGCAACTAAATTAAAAGAGAGCACATTTTCCAGATTGCAGCTGCTGTAAAGATAATAGATTTATGGTTTATTTGCAGTGAAGGCATTTATGGACTAGAAGCTTAGCATTTGGTGTATTGCAGAAACCTGACCTCAATATCAACACAATTTATTACTGGTTCCTATTTAAACATATGTATGCTGATCTAAGTTGCAGTCTCAAAACAAAGAAAATGGATAGGGTGAATCATCATTATAGACCATCATCAGTTCTGGTTTCCATTTACTTTTTATTACATCTGTTATTAATCTTCTTTAAAAACAGTTTTTATGAATAAAGTACATGTAATGCAATGCTTTTTAGTTTATCATGCAAATTATGCAAGACTTAATAATTGAAATGTATAGTTGTACACTGTGGAAGTACACAGCTTTTCATGTTCACATTCAACCACAGAAAACCAAAAGGGTCTTTCTGCTATTAAACATCAAGCCAAGCAAAAACAATTGCTTCCAATTTTGCTAATGTTAATGTATTTACCTTTTCCAAACCTTCTAATTTCGTTTCTAATACTGCAAGATGTTGGAGGCATTTCCATCTTTCCAATGCACAAATAAAATAATAATAATAATAATAGTAAGTTGTCCTGACAATTTTTTTCCTAGGACCGCATAGCTGGAAGGGACTACCTAGGTCATCAAGTCTTTCCCTGGGATAAGAAGCAGTTGTGTCATGGATGTCTGTTCCACATGCCCCCACGCACCACAGGCCATCAGTAATGCTCGTCCCCATAACAATCTTCAAGCACATGGTAAAATAGCAGCAGCCCCAAGTATAATGTCCCACAGAAGATAACACAGGCATTGACAACAGTTTAAGTTTCTACAGTAGCAAAGAATTTTTACTTTTAGTATGCTTTGTTTGAAAGCTTGTGTTTATTTCTTTTTGCTTAGCCTGTTTTTCTGGGTTTTTTTTGACTTAATATACTTGGCTTTTTCAGCCCCTGTTTTATTTCATGCATGATTACATGGACATTTATTGCCAAATTGGTAATACTGATTTTGTTTCAATTCAAAGCCATTTTCTAGAATAGCATAAATGATCTGCAAAATGGCTCTTCCTCTAGTAAACTTGTCAGTCTGAACGGAGAGAAGAAACTACTATTATCTTTTGTCAGCCTCTCGAGCTAGCCATGTATACATCCTGAAAAGTGGTCTACTGTTTAAAAGGAGGCAGGTTTATACTCTGCCTCAGCTGAGGTGACTGAGGATTGGCAGTTCTGCCATACCAGTACAAAGTCAAACTTTGTACTTACTTGTGGGTTTTGGTTTTGTTTGGGGTTTTGTTTGTTTGTTTGTTTTCCCTGGATATGAATTTATGTTATTTCAGCTCCTTGGACTAATTTTAATCCTTTAACCTTGTGTTGTACTGCAAGCTTGAATCCAGCTGTGTTCCTAACTTTGTTTAGGTACTCTCTGAAGTTCAACCCCAGACTTTTGATTCCCATCACTTGTCAGCAGGCAATTTGTATGCTCTACTCCTGCATTGCTGTTTGCAGGCCACACTTGTCTTACAGCTTTCTCAATTATCCCCATAATCATCATAGCTATGCACTTTATATTCATTAGTATTCTTATTCTTGGAAGACCTTGTAAGGTAATATGCTAACTTTACAAATAGGAAGGTGGGTTTGAAAAAGTGACTACCTTGCCAAAGTTAAAAATGCATCATTCGTGTCTCAGAGTATATGAGTTGTTTTTTTCTGCAATAGCCCAGTTATCTTTTGAGTTTTCCCCCTGCTTCACCAAATTCAGGGCTGTAATTTCTCTCTTCATTCTCATCCTTGAATTCCCTAATCTAAGCTTTTAAATCCCAGTCAGACCTCTGATCAAATATCCTGTGTCTGTCTGGAAAAAATTCCAGGTTAGAGTTGACTAAGGGCTCTGATTAGTGCCAGAGACAAAAGGCTTAGTTTGGGACCACCATAGATTTTGCCATTTCTGATGTTCCTCTCCTTGCTCAGGCTTGCAACAGCAGAGGAATAGGTGTCCCAGCTTTTTATACAGCAGATCCAAAACTGCCACATTTTATAGTCTAACGTAATAAGTTTCTTTCCTAAACACAAGTGTGTCTGAAGAATAGACAAATACTGGGTCAGATTTCTGCTGGTTGGCACTTTGACAGTTTGGAAGGATTATGTCCAAATCTTTTTGGGTTTGCCACGAGTTCTTGGAGAGAACGATGGTGTTTCACAAACTGTAAAATTATTTTTCCTGTAATTAAACTTTGAGAATAACAATCCAGATTCAGTAATAACTAGTCAGAAGAAAGATTTCCAAAGCAATCAGTTTGCAGCACTGCTGACTTGAATTCTTTGACTATTTAAAAAGTTTATCCTCCTCAGAAAATGAGCATTGCAAGATGTAGAATATTATTACTTTACTGCACAAATATGATAGCAGCCTTTACTGGAAGTGTATCTTCATGAACTTTTAAGCAGAAAGATTATTGACAAATGCTGTATAACGCCTGTATCTATACAGAGTCTATGTACAATGCTGTGCCTCTGATGCTATAAATCATGCTGAAGTTTCCTGTAGAGTAAGTATCTGGCTGGAAACAGAACTGATAGATTTTCTAATACAATCAGTGCTTTTCAGCATCTGCTGTTTTATCACCGGCGGTGGGTTTTGTTTGTTCTGCAAAAATAGTGATAAGTTTAAAAAGCTGGATTTTAAAAAGCTGTTATTCTTAGCTTGCAAACTGTATGAGTTTCCCTCCCCTCACCTAATTTGAAAAGAAATTGAAGTTACCCTTTCCAGACTAATAAAGCCATCAGTGGGGAAAAAAAAAAAAAAAACCAAACCCCAAGCAAAACAATTCAAGAAACAACCAACAACAACAAAAAACCCCAAAACAGACTTTATGCTTTGGAATATTTGGGGATGCATCCCTAGGCACCAGTTATGGAAAATTTCCCTTATTTAGAACTGTGCTTGAATGTTTGCTTAACAGTAGCAATGTTTACAAGTGGTGTCCTACAGATGGGTGGACTGAAAAAGATGTAGATGTCTAAGATTTTTCTCTGATCTTGGACCTTGGAATTTAGTTGGCCCAGAAGTCCCAGGCCATTTGCAACAGCAACAATAAGGTTTGCAGCCTTGTTGCAGATCCTGAAGAAGTTTCAGGAGAGAAGGATCTTTCAGCCTGCAGAAAAAACTGACTGCCACCTCCCCATATTGTTGTGGATAACAGCAGAGGACTATAGAGACTAATCTATCCTCTGATGTATGCTTGTTGCATTCCCCTTTAAGAGCTGGGCGTTGGGATTTTATTTTAAATTTTTTATTTTTGGGGGGGATGATGTGCAAGACACACTTAGGAGATGCGGAAACTAAATATTTGCTTAGATTTTATGATCTGTCTCCAAGTGACTGAAATGTGGCCTGAGCTTGAGAAGCAGTAAGCACACACAGCTCACATCAAATTTAAGTGTAAACACTTATTACATGCTGCTTCTTGAATGAACATTTATGGTTTATTGTTCTACTCTTTACACAAACAAAATTGCTGTTAGCTTCAAGGGATGACCCAGAGATGTTAATGAATCACATTTTTTTTCCCCAGGCAGGCATAGATAATAATCTGAAGGTGAGGTCTTCAGGATCGGAAGTTATGTCTAGCTTTATCTGCAGAAGTTTGCTGTAATTAGTGTAGGCTGTAAAATAAAAACAACTCTTTTAGCTTTAGTCTCGACCCTCACATGCCTATAATTGAATTTCATTATTTTATCCCTCTTCTGCTGGTTTATGGCACAACTTAGTGGGGGTGCATACCAAGCCAGCATTCCTACTGAAATTTAAAAACTCTGTGGCCAGGGAGATTGTCCAGTGTTTGGTTATGTCTTGCACTGACACAATCGTGTTTTATTGATCATCATAAATCCACTGCAATTTTAACTTCATCTCTGTCATTATCTGAGAGTCTTTGAGTCTGATGGTGATACAATTGTAGAGCCAGCCAGTTGACCCTTTTTTTCCAATAATCTATTATTTGGACATCTAGGGAAAGTTTTTTCAACTTTTAAGTAGAACTTAAATCCATTTTGAGGTTTTCCATAAAGTAGAAGGCAAAGAGAGGAAAGATGTAAATTCATTATAAAAAGAACAATAGTTGTTACCCTTGCAGGTCTCAGTTTGGCACAGCACTTAAAAACACGACTGAAGTGTGTGCTTGAAGAGAAATGCACATGTAAAGTCTTCACCGAACTGACTCGTGGTAAAACATGCTGGTAGATGTTGCTAAAATGCTTATAGGGCCTTTTATATCTAGAATTTAGGAAAAAAGAGGTTAAATTCTGCCCTCACATACTTCAACACAGCCACAGTTTACTCCTGTAAGTGCAGTTTGGGCCAATTTGAAAAGAGTCTTCAGCCCACAAAGCCTTCCCTCTAATTCTGTACTGTGCTCAACAACCCTTAGTGTATGTGAAATATTGCAGTGTGGGATCTTTGGTCACAGTGCAGCTAGATACCACTTTCCCATGGGCAGTAAGCATGGCTTGTACACTCCTAGGAAGAGAATGAATGGGACTGATCTTTACCTTAGTACTGAAAATGTACTGCATTTCCCAAACTTGCTCATTATACTCTTTGAAGGTATTTGGGGTTTGGAGGCTGTAAGGTTCTAGCTGCCTGTTTCATTGCTGATGTTTATATTTGTATTATCTACTTATAAGTTGTGATAATGTAATTTGCTTAATTTTAAGGGTAAGGGAAGTGCATTGGCTGTCAGAGTGATTGAGGCTCTTGAAATGGGAAAAAGAGGAGCAAGCAGAGCAGAGTCCATGGGCTGACTGTGAGAGCTATCAGAACATTTGCTGGGCAGGAATGAAAGGCCTGATTCAGTTCACTCTATACATTTCAGCAGCCGTATTAATTCTGTGGGGCTATTCAGCCTGGAAGTCTAGAGGAAAAAGATCAAAACATACAGGTGGATTAAAAAAAATAGGCTACTTTGAGGACAAATATTCTGCTCCTTTAATTTAAATCCATAGGGAGCCAGAGAGTGGAGATAGAAAAGGGTATATTCAGAAGCTCTGTAGGGAAGCAGTGTCCTTTTAGGGGAAAATACTGCATTTTGTATTCTAATTCAGTTTCTTTTTTAGTCTTTAAAAAGAAGTAAAGAAAAAAAAAAGATACTTTCTCTGATTCTGTACTCTGAAAATCACAGAAAGGAGGAACTGTCTGTTGCACAGTTTAAGGAATGTCAGAAACTTCTTAATTATATAGGACAGGTAAACTGGAAAAGAAAGGTTCCCAACGTATATCTCTCTGCCAGGTGACTGCTCTTATCAATAGCTGCCTTGTAAAAAATGTCCGAGGAATGAAAAGACTTTTTGTCCAGGTCTGTGCAGGGCTATGCTTCTAGGCATTCAGGAGCAATGCTTCCTTTTTCAGTCCTGAACACCTGTTTCAGCAAGGCATCGCAGGATGGGGGGAGGACAGGCCAGGAAGGCAGAATGGGACCCTTCTGGTCTGTAGCACTTCTTCAAAGATCCAGTTGTTTATACACTCCTACAAACATGTTTTTCTGAGGGGGAAAGAGGAAAAAAAAATGAATAACGATGATACAGATAAGTACAGGCTGAGTTTGTTTGGCCCTATGGTAATTTTCTGTATATTTACAGCTGTACTGTGGCAATAGTGGTTTAACTTGTAGTTTGACAGAGTATCCTCTGACCATCATTGTGGCACTGCAAATCACAGCAGAAAGCACTAAGATATAACCCAAAATAATGGCTTCATTATAAATGGGATGCTGAACGTAAATGTGTTCTGCTCTCACTGTGCATCCCTCTGCAATTGTGGGCTGTATTTCCTTAACTTGTTAACTGACATGGTAGATCATTTATCTTTGTTTGCCAAGGCAAATTGTTCCAGTCTTCATCTTTCTCAGGAATCCTAAAACATGTTTCTGGTTCAGAGATGCTCATCCCCCTCAACTTGCTCTTTTTATCACTAACAAGGCATCTCTGCTCTTACTCACTTAGGGATTTTGATACCCACCTGCCAAGGTATTAGTAGGAAGTCCACTGAACTATAGGTATTCCTGCTGTTCATATTTATCCAGCCAAATGGCATTTGAAGAATAATAGCCATCATTCTACAAACTCACTGAGAAATCCCATGTGCGTATCATGATTTAAAGTCATGTCATGTGCTTTGTCTCCCTCCCATCCCTCTTGACATTTATGCTGTAATATATTTTACTTAGCATTTGTGGATTTAGAATGGATGGCTTTGAATTTTAAAATAACTGTTTATAAGCTTTTCTATAGGTTTCATCATCACCATATATTAAAGTACATTGTAAAGACTGATGGATTTAGCCACAAAACTGCCATGTCTAATAACTGCTATTATTTATTTTCATTTTACCAATGGAGCACTGGAGTATTGAATGACTTGCCAAGATCACACACAGCAAATTTGGTGTAGGCACAAGAAAAAAATCGCACAGTTTTAATTTGTGTTTTCATGTTTAACCTTCAGAACAGACACTGTATACTTCATAGTGATGGAACTACAGACTTAAAATTGAATATACAAGAACTACTCACTGAAACACAAGCCAATAGCCTCTTTACAATTTCTGTCAGAACTCTACCATCCTGCCAACAGCTCTTTAACTTCCATTTAAATATTTGGCAATCCAAGACTGGGTTTTTCCTCTCTCTGTTGCTGTAAGATGCCATTCAAGCTTACTGCTGAGTAGAGCTGCAGTCTCTTAAAGTAATTAGGGAATCTGTTTTGCTTCCACAGGAATACTAATATACTAATAATTTACAAAACCCCCCAAACCCAACACCAATAACAACCCCCCCCAAAAAAAATCCATCAAAAAACCAAATCCCCAAAAAACAAAAACCCCCACCTCCATTTGTAGTTATTAATTTAGTTGTAGATTCTATTTACTTGTCATTTTAGATTTTTGAAAACCCTCCTGCAATTGTGTTCTCCTCTTTCTCATCTTTTTACTTTTTAATTTTTCCTTCAATGCTATGAGCAAGAAGTAGAAGTGGAAGTTATGTGAAGCCAAAGGAACAGGCAGAGATCCCTGCTGTCCTGGAGCAAAGGCTTGTCAGAGAAGTGGAAGCCTAGAAGGGTCTAGGCTTATGTTCAACATCTCTTGCATCTATGTGAAGGAGATAATGAAGGCCCTAGAAATGTCCTTAGAAGAGGACAAATCTGGAGAAATGCCATAGCCCAAGGATAGATACATTGCTAGGACATTTTTCCAAATGGTCCTTTCAGATGCATTTCACTAAGAGCATGAGTTCTTCCGCCTCAGTGTGCAAGGACAATGGAAAAAGTATGTGACTCCCTAACACTTCTTCTGGCCTACACATAAAATGTACCTTGTCTTTCACTACATTATACTACATATTCACAGGTAGCAAAAAACTGACTTGATGGTGTGACTGAGCTTGACTTTGGGACCTACCAGCAGCAGTGGTACTCCAAAATTTAAGCTCTGGTGCTAGAAGAAGCCCATATGCTTTAGGATGTGGAGCCCAACACAACAACTTTTTGGATTCTTTCCTTGATCTGAAGGTTGTACAGTGTATGGCCTAGAAATAAATATATAAATCATTCATCAGCCCAGTTTACCTTGAAAAAGATATGCCAACTTGCTGAAGAGTTGTTCTCAAAGAAATGATGAGCAAGAAAAGGCAGCCAAATGTGAACTGTTAATTTTCTTGAGCAATATATGCAACTGAGCATTTAGTCTAATTTATAGGCCTTTTGCAATATAAAATTAATGACCTGTACGATTTATTTTAAGGTCTGTTATAAATGAAATGCATCAGCTGGATGTTTTTCTTTTCTCTAAAGAACAATTACCTGGTTTGGAAATTTAATCAAGTTATCAAGTAAAATTATTGTCTCAATTCTGAAAGATATACAATTGTCTGAATATTTAGAGCAGATTTATAGGAAAAAATATATTAAAAGTTTTCAAATCCTTTGCTGAATAACTTCCATGAAACATGTGCTCAATTTAGCTTGGAATGTCTGGCTTTACAATGACCACAATACATTTAGAACCCTCTTAGCAAAACTGAAAAGATGAGAATTTAGTTAATTAGATGAAATTAACTTAGTTATACCATGCAGTTCTGTGACTGTTACTGTACAGTTCCCGAAGTGCTTCATCTTAGGTATTTAGCACTGACGTCAGTGGGAGCTAAATGCCCAAAATCTGCTTAAGCACTTCTAGATATGCAGTATACAAGGTTATATTTTGCATTTAGTTTGGGCGAGTTTATTTTCTATTCACTTTTAATAATACCAGGTAATGTGGAGGTTTTGCAGCTTAGTAAGCCTTTCAGTTGGGAGCAAATTGAATTCCAGCCATTTAGCCTTGAAATCAAATTAAATAGAAAAGATAATAGTCAGTCTTGGGACATGATGACTTCTGGTCAGTAGTCCCATGTACTCACAGGACATTTGAATATATGTTTCTTGAAGAACATTTCCCATCGATTCCTCAAGAACTCAGCTCTGCATCTCTCACTGGCCTGGGGAAGCTGCTGGTCTGGGAAGCACTGAGCTGTATGTACGAGGGGCTGCCAGGTCTTATGATCCTGGTTGTCTTTGTTTCCTGCTGCTAAATATTATTTAAGGAAATGTAAAATGTCACAACTGTGTCAGAAGGATGCAAAAAAAATTAGAAATATTTAGAAGGAGCTGTGGGACATTGTGAATTTATGTGTTGATAATATTTATGAACCCATTTTGACTGGTGCCCAATTGCCAGTCATTTTGTCATCAGTGTGTAACCTTTTATATAAATGTACACATAGAAGGTGGGTATGTAGGTACATGTATATATGCTTGTGTGTATATATAGATATATTTAAATACAAGGCCCCATATCAGTTATACAGTACATTTTCTTTGCCTTCATTCTTTATTTGCCTATTTATACATTGGTTTTCATGGTCTCTATAACAAGGATGTTATTTTCAACAGTTGCTGTATTTACTTCCCAGAGGTACCATTCCTTTTACTGTTCTAAGAGTGTATTCCACTCCAAGTTTTGCTTTCATTTATTGATACAATGTGATGTATTCAGGAAAGAACAACCCTCTTTATCCTGGCTTAATTACTGCTTTCAGTATTTTGTCATCTTTTTCATACTCAGTACAAATCAAAGTGATAAATCAATAGAAGACTGCAAAGAGCATCTAGTAATTATCTTTTCTTGAAGTTTACTTTCCAGCTTTTCACTTCTATTAGTACCTCATACTGTTTCTAATAGTGCCTTATAGTGCGTTCAAATAAAGTGACTACATGAGGATATCAGGGTTCTTCTGATCACTTTTTTTTTGCTAGTCTTTATGCAAGCAACTTTGCATGTTGATGATCACTGTGCACTGCTATAGATGTTAGTCAAAATTTGCTTTCCTTACTCTGCAAAAATTCCAGTGGCTCCAGTAACAATTTGCCTATTAAGGTTTATAGCTGTCGCTGATGGAGCAGCCCAGGTCCAGCTGCTCACAGTGGCTGTCTGGAGCCCAAGAGAAGGCGACATGTGAGGCTCTCGGAGCTTTCCAACCCAGGAGAAAGAAGGGTCCACAGTGTGGTCTGGCCAACTGACGTGTGACGCAACTCTTGGGAGGCGGGTAACTTCTCTCTGAGTCTTACTGCTGTGGCATAATAACACAGGGCCTTCAAAGGTTGTCAGAACTGGGGGCTAAAGCTGGTGTTGAAACAAAAGCCGAATCATGTGGTATCAATACTGTAGCAAGTATTTACTGCTTCAAGACTCTCCGTGGGCTGCAGGATCAATTTTCAAGGGAGAAAATCCCCTACTTGCTTGTACATCTAATTGGTTTCTCTGTAGCAGGTGGATACTTTTAGTGTTTGGCATGAGTTATATGCTGAGCATATAAAAGCAAATAGCAAGAATAAGCTTAAATTAAAACAAGATGATTTGAGTTTACTGCTCTTAAAATACTGTTCTCTTATTTGGGGAAGCAGGAACTGAAGAGACTGGGAACGCCTAATGACTTTTCATAAATAGACTGTATTGGCAGATATGCCTATGTAATTTCCTGCTCTTGAGAGTTTTATGACCTCTTCAGCCCTGAGTCTCTGTCTTTTACTGCAGCCCTCCATCTGCTGAAGAGAATGGATCTTGCAAGAAATAGTTGTAAGTAGCGAAGCAGCTTTGTTGCTCTCCCTTAGTAAACTATTACCAGCTTCCTCAGGATTCTTCATTAGGACACCTGAAGTGATGCATTTTTGAAGAGGGTTTAATTATAGGTCTAGTGAAATGTGAATAAAGGAGGAACTCAGCAGGCCCGCAGATGTTGAAGCAAATTATACAAAGTGCTTTGTTGAAAGAGGAGCCTTTTTAAACATAGATACTCAAAAAGATCTCTCATAAGTTTATCCAACAGTTTTAGCAAAGAAATTCCCTGCTCTGTTCACCCCATAATGATAATACAAATCAAAAACATTCTCAACTGAATATCAGTCCAGGCTCAATCTGTATTTTAATGGGGGGGTGGCGGTGGGGATGGTGGTGGTTGTTTTACAGATGCTTTTGTAAGAAACAAGTTTTTTCTCCCCCCCCTACGACTTGACTAAATTGGGAAAATGTATTCATTCAAGAAAAAAAGTAGCTTTCACCTTTTCACCCTTTGATTTTCAGTGTTTCTCTGGGAAAAAAGAATCAGGTTTTTTTATTTGGTAATACATGAAATTTTGTCATGTATCTCATTTTTCAAAATGAGAAAAACAGTGATTCAGGCAATTATAATCTTAGGCTTTAGAACACATTTTGAAACAATAATTTTAATATTTCAATTATATACTGACATAATGATTTGCCATTGATTTTTTTTTTTTTTTTTTTTTTTTTTTTAGGATCTAGGTGATGGAATTTTTGAGAAAGGGAAGATTATTATTTTACCTTTTAGTGAAAGGGGTTTGTGGTAGGTCTTATTTTACTTCCCAAAGGCATTTGGTATGGTATCACATGGAAGTTGTTAGTTCAGCTAGGGAAAAGGGTTACTAACAGAAGAATTGTAATGGACATGGCAAGCCTCTGTGAAAGAGAAAGTAGGAGTAGCTTCCCTCCAAGCAAATAGAAATTCTTATAAATTGGCTTTGGGACTGGTCTTTTTTAGTATTTCCATAATGAACTTGTCATAAAAAGTGGGAGTATGTCAGTAAATTCTGCTGTTATACTGATGATTCCTTTTAATTTGTGTCAGAGGAGGACTAGAAAATCACGTAAAAAATAATTAGGAGATGGTGGAGTACGAAAAATGCATGAAATAATACAAAGTTAAAATTCACACATTTAGTGACTGATAGACAAAATTTCTGCTTCTAAGCTGAAAAACACTTATCTGCCTCCTTACTGCAGAAAGGCTGGACCTTAAAAACGTGTGACAGATGTGGAAAAAGTGAATGTGCTACTAAAAGATATGAGAACCAGCTTTTTCAGCAGCGAGAAGGAAATACGCTGGTGTAACTGAGCGTAAAATATTGCATAAAGTTCTGATCATTCATTTGCAATAAAACTTCATTCAAATTGCAACAGGTGCAGACAAAGCCTATTTGGGATGAAAAGGGACAACTTATCCTTTGTGAGGTAGGATAAGTTTCTTTAGTGCCACAAAATAAAGTCTGGAAGAAGATGTAATAGCTTTCTATAAATATATTTAGGGAGAAAAAACAGAGATAAGGAGATATCTGATGTAAAGAACAAACAGTTATACATTGGCAATGAATAAATTTATGCAGTAAATACAAAGATCAGTAACCAATAAAGCAGTGAGGTTCAGAATGTACTTCCTTTTCAAAGTCAAAGAGTGCATACCTAAAATTTATGAAACATTATATAGTAGATGCACGTGGCTGTAGGGTGCTGGAGTACTAACTCCAGTATAACCACTGTATAACTTAAACTGCTCCTTTCAGGTCTTGTTGTGCAATACTGTGGAAAAAAGTGTTTTGTCCATCTTGAGAGGTGATGAATGAGCCCTCCAACACTGCTCAGTCACTGCAGGAGCAGTGCAAGGGAAGGGTGTTGCCCAAAGTCTGTGGCTGGATATGTAAGAGAAGTAGACAGGTTCACAGGCAACCCACATTTTTTGGCATGTTCTGGCCTTGCAATTCCCTTTCTGCCATAATCTGAAAAGACGCTTAAATCATGCATGCTAGACTCTAAAATGAATGCCACAGTGTCTGCTGCCTGGAGAGCATCCCAACAGGGCTTTGTCCAGGAGCCTTGGCTTGCAGTGTCACCAGTAGTGCTGTCTGTGGGCACAGGTTGTATCATAACTTTGCTGTTCCTGCTCCAGCTGTCCCAACGAGAGCAGTTTCTTAGCATCACAGTTGTGTGTCTAACTTGCTGGCTTCTGCACAGCCTTTATGGCATGGCTGTTTAACTATGGATTTCACTCTAGGATTTTTCTATAATGATACTGGGATAGGTACTTACATGACCCTGCTGTACTCCTTTGCAGTCTGTCCAAACCTTGCAGCATGGTTTTAAATATCGAGAGGATGGCTGGTCATTGGTTTTTAAAACCACTGTGGCCCCTGTGTAGTGGAGGATTGAAAATGAAGCATCACAGCACTGTGTTTGAGCCCTTCAAGCATTCCCCTGAAGGGATACAGGCATGTCACGCACATCAGACAACCCGTTCCCTAATCCTGTAATTAAGTTATGCTCAAGTACCGTGTTTAGATCCTGTTGGCTCCTGAAGGTGAAGTAATTTCAGTTGTGTGACTAATGCATGTGTCATTACAAAGTTGGTGTGATAATGATTAGTAAAATTTTATCATTATGTATTAGGCTTTTAACTAGCAAAAGCAGTTTAAAGCTAATCCAGAAATTTAACGTAATTAAGAAAAATCTAGGGATATTTAAAAAAAGGGGGGGGGGGAGCGGGGCGGGCTGTGCCAGCACCCACTGACAGGAGAAGAGGAAGCAACCTTAGACAGCACAAATGAGCAGGGCTCTGGCATCTGAAGTTGGGAAACATAGTGAGAGTGTTGTCCCATAAGTGGGGTTCGATACATGGTGTGCAATAAGCCAGTCTTACACACAGAGCCGAGATACTTATCTATTTCATGTTTGCGCAAAGATAGGTGCTAGGTGATAATTCCACAAAGCTAGCACACCACACCAAAGAACTACAACATATTTATTCTGTTACGTGATTAGTAAAAAAACCTGCCTAAATTTACGTTCATTGGTTGGTAGTCACCATCTCATCTACTATTGGTTAGTTATATTTAAATTAGCCTTGCTTGCTATGTAAATTAGCAAGGATGCTCCTTGGGCAGGGGAGGGCAAGTTCTTCCAGCCTTGAATTGAGTCGGTGGTCGCGGTCTCCCCCTGCCGCCTTTACCTTTCCCCTTCATGCTGCTTTGGCAATCATCTGCCTTCGGCGCCTTCTGGGGCAGGATGTTTCCTTTTTATCAGTCTTTATTTCCTTCTTCAAGGGTATAGTCATTAGCAAAGCATGCATCATTTATACAAAGTAACCGGGCCTACATAGTGAAACTATAGAGTAATGGTCCTCCTTAAAGGACAATGTAGGCCATAACTCAAACGTACTTATGACTACAAGAGGATCCCAGCTCCTTACCTGAAACAGTGGTAGAACTGGTGGCCAGAAGAGCTGGTTCAGAGAGACCAAGCAAATGTAGCTCCAAAAGCTTGCTGGTGTGGTAAGCTTAGGAAGCTAGCTGGTCAGTCTAACAAAGTAATCGTACTGTTGGAGGTGCTGATAGTATGTTCTGTTGCTTCTGTCTTCCTGGAGCTCGTGTCAGTCTTGCAAATCTGTTTACAGAAGACAAAGAGCACTAAACCACTCTGTCCAGCGTCTCAGCGTCTTTCTTCAGAGTAGCCAAGGGATAACAGGGCCGTACAGGCTAGTTTAAAAATTGGAAGACAGATTTAGCAATATCTGTGTCAGAAGCATTTACCCATCATCAAACTAACCTCAAAAGCTCTGTGGTGGGCAGCTGAGTAACAGAGTGTGAGTTCCTAGGGTTCCCTGGGAGTTCGCAACTTTGGTGCTGTATTGTTAAGGCCTGAGTATACGTGTATTTTAAAAGACTGACTTAAAGACTTCAAATAATTAAGACTGCAACATATAATTTCATCCTGCAGTTGTAGGATAGTCACCAAACCAATTTTCAGGAGATCCAGTTTCAATCCCAGTTCTTTCAAGTATTGGCTGTGTGAAAGGACCCGAGAATCAATTTTCTGCACCTGGTCTCCAGCAGTTTTAAGAACTATGTTTCCTTCTTTATGCCTTTTTGTCTTTGAGGGTGGTGACAATTTTTAATACATTTGGATGATTTCTATAGCAAGGAAGCCTCCACCCTGGTTCAAATCACAGGGGGGCTGAAATCACAACTGTGTTGTTTGGGCTCCAGGATTCAAGCAAGCTGGTGTTTATGTTGCCTGTGCTTCTCCACACACAAATAAAGACCTATGTCCAAAGACTTTAGCAAGAAAGGGAAGGATGGCTAAGGGAGCTTTGTACTCTGCCTCATCAACACCAACTGCACACGTTTCTGTGTCATGTGAAAAGAAGCTCTAGGAGCTCTAGGAGCACCTTTGCTCTCAGGACTCCCAGAAAAGGTATGTGTCACAGCAATTGTCTGAAATACAGTTGTGATTTAGGAATTTATTTTTGGTAGTATCTCATTTAATATAAATAATTTTTTTTTACTGCATATAAAAAGTGTATCAGGTAATGGGAACACCTGAGTACTCAAACTTTCAATCCATGTTAGTTTGATGTGGAATTCTTTCTTTTGCTTCTCACTTGGTCTTTTTCTTTGGTTTGCTGAAGCACTGATTAGATGTACAGTATCACATCCCATGTCATTATTAGCATCCAAGCACTGATTATAGGTCAGCAGATGTCAGAAAAACATTATAATAATAAGGACATGAACGTAGCAGCCAAATTTTGCTCTGGCTGGAAACCTCCTCTTTATGAGGAGCAAGTGCTGCAGTGTTTTGCCTGACAGTAGTTTACTATATTCTTCAAAGTGATTTTTGTCAGTGCAATTGGAGAAAATAGGAATGTGAAATTTTAGATTTTCTTTGGTGATGTTGGAATATATATTTCCTACTCCAGTGTACATACTGAATAAGCAATAGATTCACACTGGTACAGCGTTCAGGCTTTTTCAATACTGGTAGTAACAGGCTTGTACCCCTGCCTTCATGAATCAAGATTTACCATGCAACTGACTCCAAAACTACATGCAACGAGTCTCAAGAAATCACGGGATTTGTTAAGAAATAATAATATTGGCGGTTTTTGTTTGTTTCTTGTATAATTTCTGAATTGTCCAGACTTATTTATTTATCCTCTAGAAGCCAAAGAGTAAAAGCTGCAATCTTTATTCAGTGACAGGACTTTTGTAATTGATCTTTTAGAAAATGAAGTATGTGTGAGCTAATGGCACTTATCTGTGAAAGCCCTGTAGTGTATTAAACCTATTTAATTTCTTGCCATTATTTGGCCACCTTTGCCCACTGGGTCTTAGATACTCTGAGCAGTTTGTATTGCTTCCCTACTTAAAGGTCTCTCCACACTCTTGTTAGCCCATAAATTAGACTGTGCCACTTTGCATTGCCATATCCTAGGCTGATAACCCTTTCTCTAAGCCTTACTTGCTTGTGCTGCACCTTGCTGCAGAGAGATGGTTTTGCATCCCTGTATGATGAATGGTGTGCATTCTGTCTAGCTTGGGACTGAAAAATGGCTAAATTCTCTCATTTAGGCAAAAAATTGCATCAGCCTCCTTGGCTGCAGGACTTGGATGATGGAATTTTCACATGGTTGGCATTTTACTTCAATGAGCGCACTAGTTATATGTAACACTAAATGGCAAATAGTGCAAACAGATCTCTGTCCCCACTGTCCTCTGACCCTAATTTCAGAGCAGCAGCAACAAAGTTCATTTGGTGGTGAGGGAACTTTGAAGGCAAACAATAAGGTTAGCATGCCATTATCTGATAACTTCTGGAACAGGAACACAGAGTGGGGTCTGCTCCTCATATGAGGAATATGATGCTCTTCTAATATTTTAATTTAGCACTGGCTGTCCTTGACAGCTGGCTGCATGGCTGAGAAGACCACAACTTTAATTTCAGTACTGACCCTAGGAAGAAAAAAGTTATTCTGTTTTCTTGTCTCTCCAATCCTGTGGCATCATAGGATTTATGAGGTGATTTTTAAATTCAATAACAGCTTTTTTTCCCTCCCTACAACTTCCATAGAAATATTCCTTACTCTTAGTGAGTCAGTTGTAATGTGTATTGTCAAGCTGTGATCTGCTTTGTGAGTCTGGCTTCCTTTTAAATCTCCATCAGTTTAAAGCCAGAGATTGTGACTATTCACACAGCACTGCTATGACATCTGGGGTGCTTATACATGTCGTGTCCCACTTATCCAGTGTTTCCTTTAGAAAACCTGCTTGACTCTGATCTTGAAAACTGTGGTTAAGTTCTGAAGACCACAGATATCACAAGGCTCTTAAAACACTGCTAGGGTATGTGAAGATTCTGGACAGCCCTTTCAAAGGGGAATTAGGATTTCTTAAAACAAGCGGTTTATATAGTAGAGTTGAATTTGCATGTGTGCATGTCCAAGTACTCATGCATAGTTTTCCCAAAAGATTGTTTATACATTTTATTTTCTTCCGCTTTCTTTATTTACATCTCACTCACTGTAACCTTTATGTCACTGCATTGTATCTTCTTGTCTGATGGATTTTATTTTAGGTAACCTGGGGATGAGTGTTCAAGAAAATCACCACTGTGATTCTAAGGCTTCAATTATCTCCTGGGGCTCTGCTTTCGGAAGCATACTTTCACAGTTTCTGACTTCATGAGAAGTTTCTGATTGAATAATAGCCTTGAATTCCATTAGGAACCATGTGTTTTTTCTCAGCAAAATATGGAGAAGGTGGCTATTTTCCCATAAGCAACCTGTTTAATTTTCTTGCAGTCTATCTCCACGTTACACATGTGCTGCTCCTGTTGTCATTCATTAATTTTCCTTTTGAGATGCTTGTTCAGTCATTAGTTTCTGCCAAGTCCTGAAGAATGTATTTATGTAGGTTTTTTTTTTTTTCAACTCCTCCTCCTTTCTGTGAATTAATTATGAACAGAATCATTTGCTATCTGCTTGTCTGTGTTCCAAGCAAATGATAGTTGGATGTGTATTTGATTGCATCAGTTATTATTTTATGTATTTCAATTTCTGGAGTAATCATAGTTTGACAAGTGCTGTCCATTCTTCTGCGTCTCAAAGACTGCATGCTTGGAGAAGGGAAATTACAGAGAAAACACACACCACAGCTGAATGTGCTACATGACTATCCATCTAAGTACCAGTATGGCTTCTTTCCTTTACCATCCAGCTATAACAGAGTTTTAGTTAGCCTGTTGAAATGAGTCGCTATAAAAATAGATATTTCCCTGATACAGATTAGGGAAATGGGTGCATATGACTCAGTGTAACGCATTGGTTGCCTTGTAACTGTGATTAAACTATGGCTACTTTAGTAGGACTATTGTAGAATTGCAAGCTTTTGTGTGTGTGTTTTGAAGAGTCTTTAGTGCTGATGGATGACAGTGAAATGAGAGAAACAGAAACTTGTATTACAGAAGAGGTTACAAAAGAGTCTGAGCTATGGTACAGTGAACCATGATGGCTCTCTCTAGCATGTCGGGTTGCCATGTGGGATTTGCCTGCCTGCATGCTTGCTCTGTCACTGGTCTCTTCGCTAAGGCTCCAACAAACAGAGTAATTGCGAGTGTAGAGGGTGGTTTTGGCTCATATCTTCAGAGAGATTTGAGCATGTTACAACGATGGGATTTTGGTATCTAAATACCTTTCAGAATCTAGGTATTTCTCACTTTTTTGCAATACATGTGCATACAGAGACGTTTATCAAGAGAGACTTAGTGCTGAGCACTTTGGTCCCAGTCCAACATAACCTTCAAACTTGTACTCAATTGTCGAGCTCTTGGGTAATCCCAGTGAAATACCTGTGTTAGTCCTTGGCTGGAACAGAATAGACTTGGCATCCCTTAGCCTGGCACTGTAGAGGACTACTTGTCTAGCCAGAAATTGCTCATCACAAGTCCAAAAAAAGGACCGTGATTGCCAATTCTTCTTGCGTCCTTTGGGTCACTGAATAGTTACTGGACAGTAATGATATTTTATGTCTGATGACCCAGAAGTTAAAGGTTATGTCACCATTACTAAACCGTCGCTCTAGTGGCGAAGCACTGAGCGCTCACTGGTGTGTGCTGATTATCTTTTTGGGTCAGTGGCTGGTAAGTCCCTTCAGATTCATTGAAAAGTTGGCAGTTCAGGCTCTTTTATATAAAAGACTGTTGTGCCTCTCCTAAAAATGAACAAATGGGAAGCTATTGATTTCACAGCCTGTTCACTTTACTGAGCCTGATGGTGGATGAACAGAAGGAATGCACTAGGTAAACTTAATCCAAGGTCTCAGTAAGCATTTCACATAGCCTAGTGAACAGCAGATATCATGCACTGCCCAGTCTGGACATGGTATGTTGTCTGTTTATGCACTGTAGGTGCCAAAGCTTTGGCATCCTGTCAGTCTTGTCTAGATTACTTTACTTGTAAAGCTGAGCTATAGTTTTTTATGTTTTAATTATCTTGTGCCATGCTGCCATGCTGGGATTTCTCTCTTCTCAATCTTGAGTCACAGAATGGCAGTGGAGACTGAACTCTCTTTTTTGGTATGGCTGCTGCTGCCTGGAAAAGGGTCTTGCTTGTTGTCACACATAAATAAGTAAAAGAAGCAATGTTTTGAGTCTCCACATTATCACAGATGTAAAATGAAGATGCTATATTCTGCAGCCAGTATTTTTGGCTTGAGTGCACTCATATTCTCTGAAATGTGATAATTATTTAATGTTTTGAATTCACCCTTTTATGGAAAAAAGCAACGTGTTTGCCTTCTGATGATAATGGACTTTTTGCATGGCACCCAGAGGAAGCATTGCTTCAGTTCTCAGGTCTGACGTTTCATATATGTCTTCCATGTTGTTGAGGAAAAGAAGGGATGGGTAAAAGAAGGTGTTAGCTGAAAGTGCCATTAGATGTCTGCAAATTACAGCCCAAATAGTGTGATTACCAAGGCTAGGCCAGGTGTGGCAGTGTGTGACAACAGGAGGTGCTCTGTGGTTTGCTTTTTATAAAGCTTAACAAAGCAATGGTCCCCTGTTGCTTACCTAGGAAAGTAACTGGTTAGAAAAATTACACATAATTCTAAACAACCGCAGCTGCGTTGTGTTTGCTTGTTGTTTTTCCTTTTAAATGGGTTTAATTTATGGTTTTATGATTTTCTTTTAGGGCTTGGTCATGCACCATAAAAGTAACTGGGCTTTTTTCCAGTGACTTGAATGTGACCTGCTCTACAATTAGCTTTAAATTAGCAGCCAACATAAGGCAGTAAAACCAGTACTGGAGGCTGAAGTTGTTGTGCTCCCTCCAAGAGAGATGTTAAGGAATTTGTAAGAGTTTTTGTTAAGGGATGATTTATACCCTCACAAATCAGCCACCTGACTCTTCCATCTTTCAAAGTGCAGGTGGATGTTGAAATAGATCCAGATAACCCAGATAACATTGTACAAACTCGCCTATGTTCAGCCTCCTCCAGCTGAGGACAGAACTTGCCTTCTGTGTTTCAGGAAAAGTCTCCCAGGTGTAATGTGGAAGCATGTTCTCATATTTACCTTATAAGTAGAGTGACTCCATTCAGAGTGACTGTATCCTCTGAAAATATAAACTGCTAATCACTTCGGTCTGAGACTCTACACCTGAAGCACCTTACAAGAGCTGAGACATAAAATAAAATCATTAAGGGGATAGTATACCCTTTTGCCTCTATAATTTCCCAAGTAAAATTCAAGGCTCCTGGCAGTAGCCAGGGGCAGCAGAAAAATCTGTTGCTATCGCTGCAAAAGGCAAATTTTACCAACATTGGTCATTTAGTTTAAAGTATGGAAAACAGAATAAGCAAAAATGTGATTTAACACGACTTAAGAAATTATTTTGCCATCTGTTCTTACCATCATAGCTCCATTTAGTCCCATCTATATGAGAGCTTTTTTAGGGAAAAGACCTAGTAAGCTCTTCAGCAATCTTTGTTTATGGCTATGGATACTCATTTCAGCCATTGTAATTGTTTGGGCACTACTGAATTAGCAGTACCCGGGACTGGAAATGTTTACCAGGCTTCCTAGAGCCCTAGCTGCAGTAGTTATGGAAAACAAATGACTAGCTTGAGGTGCAAGCAGATTGAATATCTGATTTCTTCCTTCTATGTTATTCCCAGTCATCCTGATGATCGGAGTGGGATAACATGGGATTTCATTGTGTGCCATTCTAGGGCTTTCTGTAAAGGTGCCCTGCGATGTTGTTGCATTTTCAATGTCTTCGAGGTTACATATTATCCATTTTTAGAAAAACTTATTCTAGCCTTTGTTTAACCCAGGTAGCTGCCTGGCTTGCCTCATGGTATCTGTTCTGGGTCTAACATTCCCTGTGCTTTTTTTTTTTTTCCTGCTCTTCTCTAAAGATATGTCAGTGACCATCCTTTGCCTGAATGCTGAATGCATTTAAGGTCATCCTATGTGAAATCGAAAGACAAAAGGGTTCAGAAATTAGCTAGAAAATAACTGGGGGTTAAAAGACCTGCCCAGATGGTTGATATCTCTTTGTCTTGGACTCTTTAGTTCTGACAGGCACCTGAGGAAAGATGGGAAAACTAACATGGATGGAACATGCATGCTCTGCTTTCGTCTCCTCATACTATTGGAAAGGCATATCCAGTAAAACTGAAAGGAACAAATAAAAAAGCTGAAGAAAACAAGAGGGTGCGATTTTTTTTTTGGTCCTGTTTTGTTTTTTGTGCGGCTGATGTTTAACCTGTAAGAACTCACTGCCAAAAGTTATAGAGTCTGAGAGCTCTGCTGAATTTCAAAGAGAGTAAGTCACTTACAAGGATAATGTGAACATTCCCAACATAGGTGATAGAAACGTGCTTCAGGAGTATGTATCATTCTTAGGGCTATGATATATAAAATTCTTAAATGCTGTTATTTCACAGGAACTTAGTTTTCCTCAAAGGCTATGAATATCCCTTCTTTACTGATATTCTGCAGGGGAGCATTAACTGTTAAACAACCGCAAAGTTTTAAAGAGTTTGATCTGTTCTCCATTTGCTACCAGTTTGAAAAGGGCTTTCTATTATCATAAAATAAATGGAAGTTGTGGTGTCTACCTAAGGAAATGCAAACCACTCATTTACATTTTCAGCTCTATGTATTGGAGTAGTAGGGGACTGGGTAAAGACTTTTTTTGTAATAGTGGTTTATTGGACAACTGTTGGGCTTGTTCTGGCTGTGGGATGATGTACTGCCACATTCATTCTCTATTCTGGGTCCTTTTTTTCCCCTACATCTGTACAGAATTCCTGTACAGATTTTATTTACATATTTTCATTTACTGCTCAGATATCAAATGGAGAGACAAAAGAAATTAAAATCAAACTTTGCATTAGTAGAGTTGAGGACAAAAAGGTATGAATATGGAGGTGTTTTTGTAATTAATGTGACTAAATCAGTCATATATTTTAAAAGTTTGGGTAACAAAAATTATATTAATGTAGGATATTCTGATTAGATATTAGGATTTTTCTTTTTACCATGAGCATGATCAAATACTGGAGTAGGATGCACAAAGAAGTTGTGGTGTCTCTGTCCTTGGAGGTGCTCAAGACTCTCTTGGACATGGGCTTGAGCAGCCTGATCTAACCAGACCTGCTTTGAGCAGGGGTTGGACTAGATGATCCTGGAAGTCCCTTCCAACCTCAGTTATTCTGTGATTCTGTGATTCCACTTACCATTGTGAAGAAACTCACTGCTAACTGTGCTTTCAATGAAAAGGAGTTCTCTCTCTCCCCCCATTCCCACAATGTGGTGAGATTACAAAGGTTTCTAGTAGAAGCTGTGTTATACAACATACATTTATAAACAGTTACTGTCTTCATAAAAATCTCAGAAACTATGCCTTTACTGAATTATTAATAAGGTTATTCAGGGATTTATCTGAAGCAATGCAAGAAGAAGTAAAAAAAAATTGTAAGACTTATTAAAATAAAAATTAATTGAAGGAAGACCATCTTTACTGTAAATGCTATGCAGTCAACAGAAAGGAGTTATAAGTAACATTGCATCCCTGTTGATTCTGTCACTGAGAACTATTATTCAATGCACTGATTGGACTTCTCATTTCTGAAATGCTTCAGAATTTTGTTTGCAAAATGTGTTTTACCAGGTTGTCAGTTTTGGTGGAAAAAAAGGCAACAGAAATAACAGCTGCTGTTACAGCTGGTGAATGCGGTAGGTAGCCATAACATTTCCAAAATGAGTAAGCAATTCAGGACAGCATGGGGCAGGTGCAAGCCAGGTTAGAATGAAATCAAGTCAGAGGAGACTCTTCAGCTTCATAAATTAGGTGATTATTTCTGTGATGCATCCTGTTCAAGGATACAGTAACTCCAGATCCAGTTATAGTTTCGCAGATTAATGGCTGGGTCACGTCAGTGCACTCTGACTCTCTTTGGGAGCAAAGCCAAGGGTATTTTATTGAAATGGAATCACCTTTGCATCTCTCTTTGGTCTGTTGTTGGCCATATTTATGCCTAAGTCATCTCTGTAATGTAGCTGATAAAATACAATGAAACAATTACAGGGTGCGTTCCCAGCTACAAATTACTTTCTACACACCACTTGTGTTAAATTCCTCTGCAGATAGCCCCATTTCTTGGTCGTGCTCCAGCTGGCCTGGCTCAGCACTATTCAGTATTCTGGTTTTCACTTGAGTCTAACTTGCAGCATCCTTCAGAAATGAGTAGCAGATGCCCAGTTTGATGGTGCAGGTCCTCTGATCATTGAGCACATATGCTCTTTTGTCATTCTGTCTCATTAATTGAAAGTACTGTCAGATGAGAAAACAAAACCAAACCCTGCTAAGAGTCTAAGGAAAAATTGTTTCTGCCTAATCAGTTGAATGAATTTTCAGTTTCCAAACAGTTCCTCTGCACACTTATCTTCTGTCCAGAGAAAGTCTGTCTGTACTAATAGCTCTCGGCTTTGCTTCCTTGAGTGCTTCTCACCTTGAGCCCACTCACCATTTTTTCCTTTGCTGTCATCTTGTATTTCATGTAGAGAATTTTTCAGTTAGTAATCTAATTTCTTGGTAATGAAGAATTTCCTTCTTATCTTCTTACCTTTTTGGTGGCATTCATGGTATTCATATGTATAGAAATAGTTATTGTCTGGCCATTTTGTTCTGTACTATTGAACAGAAAAATGGTGTTGGTGGAATAAAAAAGTTTTTTGGAGCCCTCTTTGACAAAAATGATGGTTGGCATCTTTGGCAATTGCCAGCCTTGTATTTCCATATTGAACCCACTGAAATGGAAACTCAGCTTCTGTACTGATGCATGTTTAGTCTTTTTTTTTTACTTCAGTATAAAGATACATTTCATTTAAGATTACTTCAGATGAATCTTTCAAAAATACCAGGATTAAGCCCTTTACCCATTCAGATGTGGGATATCAAGAAGAGAGTTGAATTGTGGTACAAGTAATTAAAAGGTTGCTTGCATCTCCTTTCATTATACAGCATGGAAAATTTCTTATAGCATCTGTCAGAGAATACTTCACAGCTGATTTTCAATGGCATGTCACACCATATTGTTAGAAGAATACCTTGTGAATCCTATCACTCTTAGGCAGCACAGGGGTCAAAGGAATGGTCTGTACAGAGGGCAATGAAAGTGCAGTTTTCTAAAGTTATTTAACATGTTAGGAACCAAGACAGCAGTTTCTATTCCTGATCCAGCAGCAGATAATACAAAGCAGGGTGAAACATGGAATAATGAATGCTAATTTACAAAGTTTTGACTTGGGGGATTTGACTCTTCTATCAGAGAGTTGCAGAAGTTACTAGTTAATGAGAAGTGATGGGACTTGAAGTGGTGTTTGAAAGAACTGTGGGAACAAAGAGACGCAAACTCCAATTACAGGGTTGATAGCAGTTTGGGGAGATGAATTATGGGAACACGAAAGGTCTGACGTTTGAGGATACGAGAAGAATATTTTTCTGGTAAAATTAATTGGTTCTGATAGATTAGATAAATGAGATATTTTAGAGCTTTCTTGAATCTGAAGAGAGCTGTTACCTACAAGGAAAAATGTGTCATGGAGATGAATATTAGAAATCCTATTTTTACAGTTAGCTTCCTTTTTTAAGAAGAAGTTAGTTGAACAAAAAGAAGCAAACTGTGTGCAGTAACTCATATCTTTGTTGTTCTAAGTTATATGTCCTTTTGTGATATATAAATATAATGGACAGGCTTAAGAGCATCTTTGTTCCTTTTCAAAGTGCATTCTGATCAATTCCAGGTTGGACGTAGGGATACTCTTCTTTTCAACCTCAAAAATAGTTGTATAAGAAAGGCAAGGATCATATAAGCTTGGATCTGTTCTTATTTTACCTCTACTGATTCAACCGTCCTCAGGCTTTTAAGAGATTTATAACTAGACACTTGAGAAATGCTAGTAAAATATGCAATGAAACAAGAATAATAATTACCATGAGAGCAACAGTGAAAAGGCTTGCTGCCAGTTCCACAGACTTTAACTAATCAGAAAAATTTAAGTCTTGGACACATTTCAGAAAGGCCATTTATATAACAACTCCAAGTGAACTGTCTAGCTTAGGAGCTCTTCTCTCTGTTGCTAATTTATCAGCTTTCATTCTGAGAAAACAGAAGGTGCTGCTAATAGTTTTAAAGAATTCTGTAGTAAAGACCAGAGACAAAGTGTAGAGCTTTTATTATCCTAAGCTGTGATTTTCTAACTGATGGAGGGATAGTTTTTGTTTCTTGTGTCATACTTCACTGACGGTAATAATAGCTGTGTTCCACACTCCTGTTTTTCAGAAACTCCTTTCTGCAAACATCAGTGGATGGCCTCAAATGACGGAGATGGTGTTGATGGAAAACACCCTTTCCATTATCTTGAAACATTGCCTAATTACATCCATTATTTCACAGAACCTCCCATCTGAAATGTCTTTATGCTCCCGCCACACTTCAATTAAGAATAATCACACCAGAGTAGGGTATGTTCATGAAATTAGTGACTGTTGACCAGACCCCATCCTCCAGGCCTTTGCTACAAGAAAGATCAGTTCAAACAATGGGTTTTGTCTGCATGAAGGTTAAGTCTGAAATTTAGTGGGCTTCAATGTAACATGACTTCACCACAGGCACGTGAAAGATGGAGAGTTGGGTACTATGTATACTGTGATAGTTGGCAGTGCAGCTTAATAGACTAGGGACTTTGTCCAAGAAATATGCATAGCTTTGCCCAAAAAGTATGTCATGAATAGTTTTATACTATACATGTGTTAACTTTAAAACCAAACAAATAATAGGCTTTTTTGGAATCCGTTGTGTAACTCATATTAACAGCTACATTGATAGCAAGCAGATTATCTGCAAAGAGTAACGGCTACAATGCCATGCTTATACAACATAAGAAATATTTTAGGCTTTGCAAAGTAAATACTATTTTAAGTTGCACAATAGCAAAGGTAGTAGGGACAAACACTGTCCTAACATTCCTTCAGCAATGAGAGGCTTAATACAGATTGTATAACACAATTAAAAGAACAGGAAAATTACTTGGGTGACAGTATACCTGGGGGAAAAAAGTGTTCAGGATATAATGGAACATTATATGGTATACAAAATGGTATATTTTGTTCTGTAGCTATAGATTCTATAACATTGAAAAGAAACTAAAGAGATGAGCATTTCTGTGCTCTCATCTGAGAACTCAGATGCTGTTGCACATGCTAAACATGTTTACTAATAGCTTGTCAGCTTTGAAAAATCAACTGAGAAATACTTACTAAATTTGCAGATGAAGCAAAGGTGAGAGGATTAAAAGTACGTTGGAGGGTTGGATTCAGGATGATCATGACAAATGAGAGCAGCACTCTAAAAGAAATAGAAGCTAATTCTATGTGAAAGTGTCCAAGAGTCTGTTCCTCAGAATACTGTCTGCACATTTACAGGAATGAGAAAAGATGGGTGAGACAGAGGATTCATATTAGAAGTTTTAAAGGGTAAAATGGATCTGAAGAAGAAGAACATAAGGCTATCTATTCTCTTCTGAGCTCATACAGCCTCAGCAGAAATGCTGCATCCAGGCTTGCACGTTGCAGTTCAGGAAGGATGCTAGCCAGCTAACTAGACCGAAGGAGAGGACAAAGAAGATGTAGCAAATGTGACCTACCTGTCTGGAAAGTGTAGAGCAACATTAAAGGGGCTTGGTTAGTAAAATAGGCAGCAGACTGAAGTGGAACACAAAAATATTTTTCAGGTGCTTAAAAAGTAGTTGCAAAGGGAAAGGCAATACTTTGCTCTCCCTGTCCATTGTGGATATGATAAGCAGTGCTGGGCGTAGATGGTAGCAAGGTAAATGAGAGTAGGGGGTTAGGAAAACCCTTGCGACTGTATGAGCAGTTAAGCTCCACAGTAAATTGCCTAATGACATGGAAAATCTCCACTGGTAGAGATACTTGAGAGTGTATTAGACAAATGCCCGGCAGGAATATCTGAGGCATAATTGAGCCTGTTTCCATGCAGAGGGATGTGATAAGATTTCTTCTTGCTCAATCTTCTATGCTTTCTGTGAAATATGTAAAAAGATACTCACTTTGTCTTTCTCTAGAGAGTCATTTATTTCTCCCAAATTATTTCAGTTTGAGGCACTTTGGTTCATTCTAGTGCTGAATAACTACTGCTGGCCAAATCTTGACTGTTGTTGCTTAGATGGACCCTGTGACTGAGACAGAGGAACCATGTATTCACCCTGGAAATAATCTCAACACACCCAGAGCAAAGATAGTGGGAAAGTTGCATTTGAGTTGATATCCCAACAGCTAGGAGTGAAGCATGGGTTTTCTCTGGTAGAATCTTTTGCGATAAGACTGAGCAACTGGTTTTGTCCGTTTTAGAAAAAAAACTGTGGGAAGTTTTATTACTGGTTTATTATGGACAAGCTTTATAAGATTAACATACTAAAATGTTGACAAGATGTCAGTCATTCTATCAATACTGAATGACAGAAATACAGTTACCACAACTGGAGGAAAGCATAACAGTATTTCCTTCCAGAAGAAATTAGTGCAGCAGCAGTTTAGGAAAACTTGGGGAGATTCATTGCTATTACCCCCTTCAGTTGCCACTGAAGGGGGCGTCACTGTGTTTGCCTTTCATTCCATTTTAAAATGTCAGCTGTGACTGACTGTGTCCATATATGCTACCAGAAGGGCCTTAGGGGGTAAAGTTTGGGTTTCCCTGAGTCAAGGAACTTTGCCAGTGTCCTGTATGAGGTCAAGACTTTGTCTCCAGGCTTTTCTTCTTTTCCTCATATAATAGTGGGAACTTTCTTCATTTGTATTCTTGCCTTCAGAATGGTAGATGGAAGTCCAGGGACTTTATGAAACCTGAGACTCATGGGAATTTTTCTTAAAGTAAAAATAAATAAATCGGAACTGGAGCAGTGTTATATGAATGGGCTTCTGAGAGCTGGCTAGACTAGTGGCAAATGCCTTGTGTTTATTTGTGATATGATCTGACGCTGGAACTCAAATGTTCAAAGCTGCCAGACATGTTCATGCCTTTTCCTCAGAATAGTAAATAATGGATATGTTTGTGAGTGTCCTTCAGATGCTCTGGATTCCAGATTGTGTAATCACCCTGAGTTTCAAGCTTGAGAATTAAAGCACATATTGCAATTACTCCTCTGGGATAATTGTTGTCTTGTTGAACAAGAATTTTGTTGCTTTTGTTGCTTGGCCAATCCTGAAGTATTAAGCACTCTAAAACAAATAAAATAATTTAATTCATATTTTATTTAGGAAGTGTGGTGTCTTGTATAATCCAGGTGGCTTGTATAATCCAAAATGGTTTTGGTTGAATCTACATTTTGTGCTGTAATATTCAGCACAACCTCTGGCTCTGAATCCAGGCAGCTGCCTTTGATCCCAACCTTTACCTGGCAAACATCCTCCTTCAGAAAGCCAGTGTTTGCAGGGACTAAGGAACAGGGTGGAGCAGCTGCAGATCACTACATGTGTATCTTCTAGACCCAGTAGTATTTGATTACTTGAGAATTTAAGAAAACCCTAATCTGTCATGCATTAGTAGATTTAAAATGTGTTTATTTTTGAGGGGTTGGCTGATTCAGCATTTGGTAGGTGAGAGAGATGAAGCAAACATCTTTCTTTACAGATGCATTTAGCTTATTTGCTTAATTACTATTCCTTCCACAAACAAATAGTTATAGTGCAGGTTTTCTTGTTTGCACTTTGGTGGTACTAAACAGTATTCAGTTAAAGCTTTTCCAAGTCTTTTCTAAATGTATTGTTTCATTTTTCATCTTTAATCCTTCTTTGAACTCTTTCTGTAGTTTATTGAGGTCTTCTCAAGACAAAAGAAACCAAACCAAATACAGAAAACCAACCATTTTCCCTCCCTCAGAGACTGGTGGCTAATTATGTCAGTATGTTCACCCTCTGAAAATGAATGACAATCTGAGTGCTTCTTAAGCAAAACTAAAATCTAGGCAGATTTTTTTCTCTATCGCTATTCAAGCCAGCAGGAGTAAGGAATATAGCAAAATCTCTGCACTGTGATTATATGTCTGGCAATTTAATGCACAGCATCTGTAGCATCCAAAGAGTATCTTGCCTACTAGTTAGTAGGACACATAATGAAGATATTAGGGTATGAATTGCCTTTGTGAGAGAACTTGAGTAAACTCTTTTTCGAAGGAGAGCATGAGAATGCTTGAATAGGACATGGCTTCTGAAAGCCTGAGTTAATGAACCCACCTCCAGCATATCTAGTTGTGCTTCATCCTCGTGCTGCAATATCTTCTCCTTCTCATTACACTGTTCATTAAAATAATTTCTTCAGACCAGACAGGGAGCATGTTCTGAGGTGTATTGCACAAACAGAGGTCTTTTTCTTACTTACTAACCAGTATTATTGGTTTGATATATTAAAACCCCAGGGTGTAGGTGCTTAGATCTATCCAGCACATGGGTGATTTCAACCGAAAGCATCCAATTCTTTTACCATTTTTTCTATCATTCTGGTGGAATGAATTTTTCTCAAAAACTTTGAAATGCAGTCTGTCTCTTGGGGAACAGTCTTGACAATAATGTATATCTAAACCATTCTGATCTGGAAGAAGCCTATTGGCATCTCCTGTGGTGTATGACAGTTTTATGAAAAAGCTATACAATTCTGTGCCGTAATTTGCCACATCAAACTACTCTTTTTTTTTTTTTTTTTTTTTTTTTTTTTTTCAGACAGGAAAGCTGGCAATCTGGGAACATCCTTTCAGACTTCAGTTTTGCCAGATATATGATTATGAGGAGGTATGATGCTTCAGGATGGAGAAACATCAGTTTCCTCCCAGAACTGTGTTTTAAATATAATATTTAGATAACAAATCATCCAGTCTGCTCAGAAACACCTTTGAAAGGAAGATTCATACTACTGATAGAAACCAAGCTACGGACACATACACATTTTGTCTGCTTTGTGCATGAAAAGGGAAGCCTGTGTGAAAAGCTGATGTCTAAAATTCGCCTCTCTGTGTACCTCCTTCTTCCTAGAATATTTAAAATTTACTCAGAAATTAAATGTTATAAATGGGAGAAGGCATACTTTTTTTATGCATACAGAAAATAAGATGTTTTTCACAAATTTGAGTTAGTGAAAGATCTTGAAAACGGGCCAAAAAAAAGACTGTAGTTTGTGCTTAGGGTTTGGAGACCACTGCTGCTTCGCAACAGGAATTGCTGCCTGTCCTCTCTTTTTTTCTGTTCTGGGTAGAAGCAGAAATCTTGTGTTCTAAAATAATCGAATGGTCTTTAACTAAAAAAAAACCCCAAACCCAAAACCCCCCAAATCTCCAGCTAATTCTGCCTTCTAAAAGATTTACTGTCTTGATCAGAGGTTTTGTTGCAGTTTTTTCTCTATTCCCATAGTTTTTTGGGTTTTGGAGTTCTGGGGGGGGAGGGTATTTTACTCGTTCATTACCATTTCTGTGCAGTTGATGGATGATGGTCATTCTTTGCTACTTCCCATGAATTATTACTTCTGTCCACAACAGTGGATATAACACAAGAAAAAGGAAAAATTCATTTTCTTACCTGTAATTTTGCCTTCCCTCAGTATTGATTTACTACTTAGTAAAGATTTTTCTTATACTAAAATGGTAATCTGTCTTACATTTGGTCTGGCATAGAATGCCTGGTTTTTTGGATTTGTCTGAGTGAAGACAAGAGCGAGGATCACATAAGGTTAAACTTTCACATATTGGCACCCTGCTGTGTCCTTTATGTGCTCAGTTCAAAGCTTCTATTTGTGGATAAGTTTTGTGTGTTTTCTGCTGTGGAAGTCTGCTTCTAGGAAGGTTCCAATGGTCAATCAGTGTATTAAAACTCAAATAGCAGGTTTTAAAAAAGCGATAGGAGAATTGCATAAGCCTCCACTCATCTAGGTCATCATCGTAACACTTGAATTTGCAAGTGGCAAACCCATCATAAGAGAAAACAAAAGATCAAAAAAGGAGAGAACTAATTTAGCTTTTTCAATATGAATATGCTATGAAGAAAATTATGCATCTCAACATTAGACATCTGAAGGATTTTGCTAGTATTAATCCCAGCCTCATTATATGCCCAACTTGATACTATTTTAATTTCATTGTTTGAAAGCAATCTTTATGGGGAGGAAAAAAAAAAAAAGCTCATGGCAGTGAGATTGTAGAGAATACAATAAAAGAATGTAGTCAAAACATCTTATGTTTTCATTGAAAATATTTCTGCCATTTATTTTGGGTTTCATTTAATCAATGCTTTTTTTCTCATTTGGGCTTTGGATATTAAAGAAGTTTAGAGCCAGGCTGAATAACTGATGCCTGTACTGACAGCTAAGGCTTCCTACTTAACCTGTATTGCTCCTTACTTTTTGTTTATTTGAACCTGTGAAAAGTTTCTAATCTGCTACCTGTTTCAGGCATAGAGAGAACATACTTGGGTGTGGGGGATTCTTCATTTTGCAAAGGCTAGCAGGAAAAGCTGTGGCTAAAATTGCTTAAGATGATGAGTAGCTCAATATCCATGTAATATTTCATTTTTTAATAGCCTCTGAGGAAAAAAAATACAGATGTTTCATTGTTAAAGGAATTGTTGATTTGTTGGGGGTTTTCCCCCTTGGCTTTCTTTCCATTCATTGTCCCAGGGGCTACCTTTAATTACTTATTTTGAAAGTGCTTGCTTCACCCTCTTAGATGTTTGTGCTAAAGTTGTATTGACATAAACATCTGCATAAATCCCAGTTCAAAAGAATACTTAGTTGATGGAATTGTTACAGAAACATACTGCCAGTTGACATCCAGTTATTGCAAGGCTGGAGAGGCTGGCATACACCTAACATTTTTCCCTTTCTGCCTGTTGTGTATAGACAGCTGAGTTGGCCAGAAATTGCGTTTCATGTAGAGTAAAGAGTGAAAGATTGGGCCAGATATTCTAGACAGCCTGAGTGTTACTGACTCCTCATTAATTATTTAGCGTGGTTTTGCTCACTCACTGTGATCATTCTTCATCCAAAAAAATCAGGAATCTGTAACATTTTAAAGAAGCATAGAAGCACCATAACATCCCTGTGCATATGAGTAAACAATGAGGGAAAATAAAGGTAATACAATAATTGTTCAGTGTTAGTGTAGGTTCTGTCTTGTCAAAGTCTATCACCAGGCATAGTCAGCAGCATACTAATCACTGATTTATTTTTTTTTCACTTTCAATTATACGGGTAAAATTACAGGATTTTTAGAGCAATAACATTTTATTTTCATAATTGCTTCTTTACTCCTTACTCTCAGTTTCCAAAAGTATGGAAAGGCATACCGGAGGAGCCATAGGTTTTGGGGGGAGAGAAGGAGGGGAGATCTTTTCTGTTTTTTTTTTCTCTCAACTGAAAAAGATTAAGAAACACTATGCTTGGTTTTGTGCATGTATTGCAATGCCAGGAGAACATTCTGTTTTCACTGATGTAATAGTAGGAGTTGTTGGGGAGAGACATCAAGCATTTCTGCTCTATACACTAGTTAAACCCAGGAATTTGATAGTACAAGAAACACAGCACCTGTTTTATTAGATTTCATATTTTGTAATGCATTATTGATGTATTCCTCTGGCAGTGGCATTTTTACCTAATACATGGAGTGAAGGGCAAGGATTTTATATAGATCTTGATGATAATTTCCCAATAAAAGTTTCATTTGCAACTAAGGCAGTGATTAATGCTTGACAGATGAAACAGAGGAAGAAAGAGAGAAAGTGTGTCCATCAATGACTTTTAAAGGATAACAAGGCAATATGTTTGTGTTCAGTTTTCAAAGCTCAGGATGATGAGAGGAGATACACAGCTGTTAGATAGTAAGGTATTTATGGGTTATGTATGTCTTTGTCATGAATGACATTGTAAAAAAAATAAATTAGTTCTTCAGATGTACTTTTGCTGAAACAATGATCAAGCATGTATCATTCTGTCAAGATTATTTTTACTTGTCCATTCATTCAAGGTAGGGTAAAAGATCTGGCTCTTAAATGCATAGTTAAGCATCTAAATGCATGCCACATTTTGGGTTTGTTTTCTTGGCTTTTACAAATCATATTGCATGCCTGAATTTGACAATGTAAAGACAATGTGAGAGACAGCTGTAGGGTATACCTGTTTTACAGGTGATGGGCTTGAAAACTAGGCAATTGTCTTTCAAAAATGTGTACTAACCAAAACAGGGCTTTATCTGATAGTTTGATAATTAAATGTTGTATAGATCTGTAAATCAAAGCATTCACAGTGATCTTACTTCACTGAATTAAGTTTGTTTGTTGTTTTTTTTAAAGCAAGGTAATGACCAACAAAATGCTGAGCATTGCCATCTTCGACAGTGAGATCATTTGCTGACAAAATCATTCAGGATCCATTCGAGATTACATTTTAGCCACTACAGACCTTTCTCAGAGCTGTCTCCTGCCTCTTTTAGGTGTCAGTGCTCTAATGGCTATACTGCCGCGTGAGTGGTGTAATGCAGAGGTTGGAAGGACCCTTGGGAGTTAAGTGACAGCAGTGCTTCAGAGGGGAGAGTGGGAGTTACTCATTACTTAGAGGAAAAATACTGTGCCATTAATTACTCTCAGTCAAGTAGTCTTTCTCCAAATGCAAACTCAACAGAGACTTGCTGTGCTTGAAATTCCTTAGGCTGATAATAGACATAAGACAATGCTTTAATGCTCACTTTCCATCTACCTACAACAAATGTAGCAACCCTGATGTGAATTGCTAGGCACTTTATACTTTCTTGGGAGTGGCAGTTTATGACTTTTTCTGTCTCTTATTTATTTATTTATCTATTTATTTATTTATTTATTTTACAATTTATCTAGAATAGAATAGAATAGACTAGTTCCAGTTGAAAGGGACCTACAATGATCATCTAGTCCAACTGCCTGACCACTTCAGAGCTGATCAAAAGTTAAAACATATTATTAAGGGTACTGTCCAAATGCCTCTTAAACACTGACAGGCTTGGAGTATCGATCACCTCTCCTGGAAGCCTGTTCCAGTGTTTGACCACCCTCTTGGTAAAGAAATGTTCCTAGCATGTAGTTTCATTTAAAAGCACATTAAAGCTTTATGCTAGTTATCTAAAACAAGCAACATTCTAGTGTTGACTAGTTGTCAGCAAAGTATTCTCTTTGTCTTGATTATGAGCAGGTATTTAACAACTGAAACAAAATTAAATCATGCTTTCATTTCCTTAGAAAATGAGCTAGTGAAGTAGCAGTATGTTGCAAGTATATACTGTCTGTGCCTACACTGATGGACAACTATTATTCTAATACATCTGAGGAAAAGCTATAGAGGCTGAACAGTATAGAATCATAGAATGGTTTGGGTTGGAAGGGACCTTTAAAGGTCATCTAGTCCAACCCCTCTGCAATGAGCAGGGACATCTTCAACTAGACCAGGTTGCTCAGAGCCTCATCCAACCTGACTTTGAATGTTTCCAAGGATGGGGCATCTATCACCTCTCTGGGCAACCTGTTCCAGTGTTTCACCACCCTCATCGTAAAAAAATTGCTTCTTTATATCTAGTTTGAATCTACCCTCCTTTAGTTTAAAACCATTACTTCTTGTCCTGTCATTACAGGCCCTACTAAAAACTGTCCCCATCTTTCTTGTAAGCCCCCTTTAAGTACACCATTGGCCAATATGATTATAACACTGACATTTGTGGATAGGGTAAAATGGAATGATGCATTGCAGTTAGGTCTGAAATGCAATTGTCACGAAACAAAAGAAAAGAAAAGTAGTCTCTACAAGTTTTGTGTTCTGCTCCACCACTTTCAGGAGAATTTCCTAAAGGTTTTGTTATATTCTTTATGGACTTCTGAAAACCTTCTTCTCAGTCATTTTTTATCTTTATGAAAGAACTTTGGAGTAATAAGAAACTTGAGGTTTAAATGCTAAGAAAGTAGCAATAATGGTTGTTTAATGGTACGACTTTGTACCCTTTACCTGCCAATGCTGTCAGATATCTGACAGCAACACATTAAAGCAGTTCTGACTCTGCATCCCTCAGCAATATTTGGGTTTGGATCACATCCTTAACCTTTGAATCTGCACATTGTTAGTTACAAATGCTAGCAATGTGCAGTTATTGCTAGTGAATTCAAAAGTTGGTGAAAATATTGTCAAACTTACATTCTGACCTACTGACTTGCTAGTAAGCTCTCATCTTCAAATCTAATCCAGCTAATTTAAGTAAGTCTTATCTAACAAGGCTAAACTAAGACAATGTCCTAGAAACTTGTGCCTGTATAAGGCAAAACACTGAATAACTTCAAGGATTCTCTTCATTCCTCCACAACCTGATATGTGAAAAATGGAAGCAAGACATATGGTTTATGATATATGCTTCAAAAGTAGACCAACGGAAAGTCTACCTGTTTAAATCATGGAATTGGCATAGAATCATAGAATATTTTGGGTTGGAGGGGACCTTTAAGGGTCATCTACTCCAACCCCCCCTGCAATGAGCAGGGACATCTTCAGCTAGATCAGGTTGCTCATCATGACTTGATCATCTTGACTTTCTTGGGGAAAATGCTAGTGTAATATTATTGAACACCAAATTCCTAAAGTTTATTATTCTACCTGTACTGGGCTAGAATTGTGACATTTATTCCCATAAACAGGCAAACTTAAGATGTTGTGTTGCACTTTGGAGTTTGAGGTAAATCTTCTGGATGAAGCTTGTTGGTACACCTACCTCTCCTTCACACACATTCACGCGTGTGTGCACACACCCCCACACAAAAACATCAGCCTAGCTTTGCAAGGAAGACCTCAGTTCCCACTGTACACTCTTCATATCTTTAGTGCTCCATATCCAGAAAATGCTCAGCAATGATCATGGTAGATAATGATATTTTGTGTTGCTTTGAACAGCAGCACCATTACCTGTCTCCTGTGGCATTTTCAGGCTCTGCCACAGAAACAGGTAAAGGTCGAGCTGGATTCTCCCAAGACAGTGCACTACAGTCCATTGACAAACCAGAGGGGTGAGATGTTACAGGAATGTCTACCTTAACATATTAAGGACTTGATCTGTAGTAAGTTATCAAACATTTGTTCATCTGTTTTCTTGCAATAATAGATTTGTGTATAATCAAACTGTGCTGCTATAGATGCTGTCTAATCACAAAGGAATGCAAGGGGTTTTCCATTTACTTGTATATATGCAAATATGTTCCTACAAAGTTATTGAAAACCAGGTTTTAGCAGACAAATTGTAATTCAGATTTTGGTGCTATATAAACAAACTATAAGAATATGTATATTTATAAAATAAAATATAAGAAATTATATGTAAAAGTTTTAAACAGGTCAGAAAAATGTTGCAAGGATGGTAAACACTTCATTTTTCAGAAATGTCAGCTAGGAGCTCCAAGATACTTGTGCTGGAAGGAGTGTTGGAGCAGCAGGCATTAGCGAGGGCTAATGGAAGGGAAGGGAAAAAGGAAATGACAGGTAAAGGAAATGATTCTTCTTGAAGTGTCCCTTGATTTTCATTAGAAGAAAATAATTAGCAATGAGGGTAGCAGAAATGATAGGAGGAAGCGAGCTAGATAATTACAAGCAGGTAAGGATTTTTTTGAGAGGTTTTACTGATTAGAATACCTTCTTTAGTGAATACTGCCTTGACGAAAGCTGGGGAATATAAATTCAGCAGCTCTTAGTGGTTAAGCAAAAACTCCAAAAGACAAGGTTTGGGTATTATTTTTGTTCATTTTCTTTAATTTAGCAAATCATAGTCAGGATCCTTTTTTCTTTATGAATAGTCCATCAGTCTTCCTCAGTTCCAGCACAAAGAGACAGGCAGAAATTTTTGTTGTCTTGTTTCTTAGTGGTAGGTTTTAAGGTTCTCCTGAAATACCCTGGCAAGGTTTATCTGATCTGTGATGTGATCTGGACAAAAGTGGAGGTTTCCAAGTTATCTGGGGTGCCTATAATAATGAGTTGCACATCTGTGCAAAAATCATAAGACTGTTTTATCTGGAATATGGCACCTTTCTAGATCCAGCTCACGGACAGATTTATCTGGCTAAAAGGTTAGGCATTCAAAATGCCAATCTGTTTTGCATTCTTAAACATTAACTTTTTCTTGAATTCTCTGAAGTTAGCAGCAAGTTTTGTCCAGAAAGAAAGGCAGAATCAAACTGGGGGACAGTCTTCTGTGCTTGGCTTCTGCTGCTGATTATTTCTTTTTATATTAATAATGTTGATGTCAACTGTGGACACTGTTTGCTACAGAAAATCCCAAGCTGTGAAGAATGGCTAGTACATTGCTCAACTTAAATTTAATGATCTTCTTCTATTGAAGTAGCAAGGAGGTCATCAATATGCATCAGAAAGTATATATAGCACAGTACGATAGTAATCTCTGAAAGATCAATGTTTTATCTTTTTGCCATGTTGTCAAGTTCTTCACACATCAACATAAATGATCATCGTAACTGATCATCAAAGAACTCCTAGTGCAGAGAAAAAAATTGATTGATCTCATTTAGAGGAGTGAGAATTTTTCCTGAAAATAAGGAAACTAATGAGAAAGTTCATTCTAATTAAAGTCTGTGAAGCATTAGCTAATGAAAATGCAAGTTTTGGGGTTTTTTTTGTTGTTGTTTTTTTGGTTTTTTTGCTTTTCACTGTGTACACATTTGGTAAATCTTACCTTATTAAAAAACTTTTTCAGCTAGAAAGTTTCTAGAAGTCACATTTCACATAAGAAATATCATTTGCTCCAGCATAACTTGGAATGCCCTTTGGGGATTTTCCAGCTAAGGCTGGTGGTGCCTTAAGCTTACGGTCAAGCTTATTTTTCAAGAGGATTGATGGCTGGGGACTGTTGGGAAATTGCTTTCTTCTTCTTTCCCTGTATAGGGTACAGAATCACCTGCTGTTTAGAATAATTTCCCATAAAGTACCTTTGGAAATTTAGATGAATAATGGGCAGGGAAGAAAAGCGAGGATTTTACATTGTGCATATATCAAGGGGTTTTCCATCTTAAGAAAATCATAAGTATACTGGGTCTTTTCCTGTAGCATGTGAACTTGAGGCCTGACTGCTAGGTCTATTTGTACATCTCAGTCACAGCCTTCATACTCTTCAAGGTCTTCATTTGATCCTATGTTTCACTTACTGTAATAAATATGATTAATAAAAAACATTGTGATTACAAAGAGATTTTCTGAAACTTTAAGTATTGCTGCTGTTAGTATGATACTGTGTTCTGAGAAATCAGACATGGAGCCATAGTGAAATGGCAGTCTATTGCTTTTCAAGCTTAGTTATAAAGTTTGTGGCTTGTACCTGGGAAACCTGAACACAGTGTTACAAATCTAAATAGGACTTTGGTTCTTCATAATTTTAAGCAACGTAGCGCCTGCTGGGAGGTCCAGGCATTAATGAAATCTTGGCCCAATTTCCACAAAGTGCTTTGTAGGGAACTTTCTCCCCCCTTTTTTGCAATTCTCTTTGCAGCGGTGCTGGCGTCAGCGAGTGCCCTGAGGCTGCCCGGCTCCCGTTGGCATCTCTCCCTGAGCTCTCAGTGGAGCGGGGCCTGCCCGGCTGCCATTTAGGTGTCTGCCTTTTTTCTATGTAAGCACACCTTTGGAAATGGCATTGGAAAATGGTGTTGGCTACATTTCCATTTTCAGCTGTTGTAGTAGAGCACGTGAAAAGCAAAACCAAATGTAGACTGCTTAGAGGCCTTGCTTATTGGGAGCATAGTTTGTTAGTGTAACAGAAGTGAGACTTGGATGGTATGTTTAATGATTTGCCTTTAACTCAGAAAGCAGACAGTTGTTTATTATTAATTGGCTAATAAGGCAAACACATACCTGTGCTAATTTCGTGGGTGGGAATGTACTTAGACTGGTCAGTAAGGGTATTTTGATAACATGAGATGCTTGTGAGGTTTGGCTGTTCTGACACCAATGATTTTGATTGATATTTATGTAGTTACTGTGGCATGATTAACGTGGAAGTAATGTAAAAGTTTTACTTCTTTTTGCTAATAGACTGCCAAATACACTGTAGGGCACGTAAAGACTTAATGTATATGGAAATAAGTATAAAAAGGTGGTTTAGGAATGTCCTCCAACATGCTATCTTTAAAGGCCAGAAGTTGGCTTAGTTTGCCAAGCCAAAGAAACTCTGGATTTGAAAAGGATAAATAGTAACTGCTAGCAAACTTTTATAATCAAGGGCAAATTTTATCTGTTTATTTTTGCTGGAAAAAAAAAAAGACATTATTTGGTAAACATTTTAGTGACACTGGTCAGAGATGGACTTGGCAAGAGTCATCTGCACCTTGTTTAAAGCCAAATTTGGCCATCAGCAGTTGATAAATAATTGAACTGTAGAAGGTAACATTTATTCCAGCTCATAAATTGCAGGCTTTGGTAGATCTCTTTTACAACATTATAGAAAAAAACCATATACATCGAGAAAGGCATGAATGTGTAGTTCATGTGTTTCCACAACAACAAATAATTGTTACTGCTACTTTTGGACTTAAAGTTAGTTAAGATGGCAAGAATTGTAAACATGAGGTGTATTAGTGAGCATTTCTGCAAAGTTTGGTTATTCAGTAGGCCAACAAATCTACAAAGGGGAAGATGAGGCAAAAGATAATTTCTTAAGATTTTTTGTACATGCATTTGCCACTTCCATATGTGTTATGGGAAGTGTTACAAAAGGCAGAATTTGTTGCTGTCATTGATTTCTTGATCAACTGTTGCCAACATGTGACAGCAAGGAAAGAGTAAAATTTAAAGGATGTATTTTGCTCATAGGTTTCTTCCTGTCAGTGAGGCAGAGGTCTTAGCACAAGATTAAAAGTACAAGTAATATCCAGATTCTGTGGAAAGGTATAAAAGTGTCAACTGTTGAATCAGATAGATTCCCAATATCTTCATTTTTTAAAGTTTCATTTTCACTGAACTCACCTCACCAATATTTAGGAAAAAAGCTGAAAAAACTCAATTCCTCTGATAAGTCTTCAAACTATATATCCTGCCACATTTATGGGACTGTTGGGATGTTTGGAGGAAAAGATTAATGATTTTCTATTGCAGAGGGTTTGAGAAAGGACAGGTACTATATTGTGTTTGTCCTTTGAAAGGTAATTCTGACTAGAATCTGATTCCTAGTTTTTTCAATTTAGGTGAGATCATGGGCATTTTGGAGAGATATGGAGAAGAGGGGTAAGTTCCTGGAAATGTGCTTCTGGGAGCAACAGGGTGACCAAGTTGTGAGCGTGGGAGAGTCCCAAAGGATGTGCTGTCTGAACAGGCTGCCCCGTTCCATGGAAAGCCGCGCTGGTTCCCTCGGGTGTTTTAGGTTACACAGTGCAGCAGTATGCACAAGTACTTCTGGTATAACGGCAGTGCATCATTAAACTGGTTAATAAGCCTTGTTAACCTCTTCCTGCAGTGTGTTGGAACCTGAGCCAGTAGTTCAGAGATAGCCCTTATTAGGTCAGCTGTGACATCACCCTGATGTGATAACACTGCTTGCAGTCGCATGCACGCCCAGGCAGGGAGCTTCTCAGTCTGACCTGACCTGTGCGTGTTCTCTGACCTGTGCCCTGCTTCACAATGGTCACAGGCTCTCTGAGGGGCTTGCAGCAGTTTTAAGAGGAAGAACCTGGAGCAGAGTTAAAAACAAGTAAAGGAAACTGCAGGGAGCAAGTGTGAACCTTCTAAGTAGCAAAACAATTACAAGCCTTGCCTTTTCTCGTCATATACTTGCTCACAAACACATATATACGTTGTGGGAATGGAAGTTAACTCCACCATTTCAAAGTTTTCGCCTCTACATTTTTTGCACAAAGATACTTAATTTCTTTGTTCTATACTTTGTGCAGAAAAATCGGAGATTGTAGTACAAGGCACCCAAAAATCAGCCCTTGCTATAAGAAGTAGACCTTTATATCCAAGTCTTCCAAAGTTTGTAACTGCATAGTCTTATCCCACATCTTGAAGATAAAACATTTTTGGAGCCACTGAAGTCTATATTGAAAAAAACTGCTGTCATCCTGGATTATGTACTTCTTCCTTTGCATCGTCAGTGTGCTAAGTAGGCTGAATTGAAAAAATACGGATCTTGGAAGAATATGAAAAGATGCAGCCCCTACATTGTGTGGGGAATAGTAGATGGCTATAAGCATGGGAAACCCAGAAATAACTGTAGATGCACTGGGCAAGCATATTTTGCTGCAGGTGGGAAGAAAGTGGTAGGAGTTCTCAAGAAAGAGTGGGTTTTGATACCTTTGGCAACAACGTGGGGAATGCACAAGAAACAGTGTTAGAGGTTAGGTTTTTAGCAGCTGTAATTTACAATTCAAAGTGTTTGGAGTGGAGACTTCTTGGCCAAACTAAATAATGGAAAAGAAATGAGACGAGCACAGTAAAAACAATCAATAAATTCAGTAACTGCAGAGAGAGGCACGCATAATTAGTGCATGTCCACCATGTGCACTTGACTCTGCACAGACAGCTGAAGCTGACACAAGAGATTTTGGGGAGCAGTCTGGTGTCAGGCATCCTGTTAATTCCCTTAGATTAATTCTTTCACCTTCTGCACCTTCATTGACCACATCATCTGCTCCATCTGGCAAAGTCTGCACTGCTGATTGTAGAGACTCTGTTTGGGCATGCTTTTGTTTTGCTTTTTCCTTTGTACTTCATGGTTTATCTAATGGCTTATTGCCAAGTGTTAAACCTAGAGGCAGAAAAATATGGAAGTTAACATGGCATAGACTGTGAAAATGAAAATCCATGTCTGCTGTGTGAAATCTACATTAACGTGTTCAGAAGAATATGATAAATGATTGCTTTTTTTCATTTACCTTTCTGTGTATATTTTTTTCCCCATTGATGTTAACAGAAATTATGCCTGTGGGTCTGGGGAAGATTACTGGCTAAATTACGCAACTATCTTTTTGAAAACTTATTTTAAAGTTAACACTCATCACCCATCTTGAGTTGTAGACCAAGACATATGTGTCTGTGAATGGAATTCTAATGGTAAAGAGTTTTACAGAAGTATCATTTCTCTATCCCAATGTTAGATACACTTCAGATTGCTTGTGGTCTTATGATACCCAAGGGAACCTTTATGTGGCCACAAGTCGTATGCTACATAATTCAGAAAGGCAAGAGGAGGAGAATGTATCTCAAGGCAAGAAGCAGTTATATGGCAAGGCTAGTTTTGCATCATGGTGTGCTGGGGACTAGGCTGGTTTGGGTGTGCTGCTGTGCTTTGTGTAACCCAGCAAGCCTGGTCTCAGCCACTCCTTCTTGATATTCTCAGTTGCTTTTGTGCAGGATTGCTTCCAATGCCAGCCATATGCCAGGAAGGTACCAGCTTCGGAATCAGCACAAGAGAAATCTTTGGTTTGGAAGCCACAAGTTAACTATCTTTGATGTGTGCTCTGTTAAAGCACTTGATGAAATAACAATGAGTAATAGGACTGAAGCACTGCAATATGAAATCTTATTTCCAGTATAGCAAAATGCAAAAGGACAGTAGTAGTAGTATAATCCCATGGCATATCTTATTTTTGTATCTCATTTCTTATTATTGTGTTGTATAAAATGGGGCAAAGTGTTTTTTAAAGGTTACTATCACATTTTTCAGAGGCATTTAAATGTGAAAAGGAGATAAAATTAATGCATTTTATTATTGCGTAATTAGCCAGAGTGTTTGGTAGAGATTGCCAAATCTGTCGGGGACCATTGTCCACCCACAGCTTAGCTAAATCATGGGTATTTCTTGCACAACACAGCATAGGATAAGATTAACCAAGGAAACACCTGACCTAAAACTAAGGCCTTACTTTCTTGCTTCAAGAACATGTGTGACTCTTCTTGAAGACAGAGAATAAGCCAGACTGCCTTAGATTGTTTTTAGCTTCTCATTTGTAGAACAGTCTTACCCTGACTTCAGTCTTTGTGAGCATCTTAGTAGACCCATTGTTTTCAGTAGGCTTTCTTATCTGAATAGCAATTATTTCTGTGAATAAGCACTTGTAGTGGTGAGCTCTTAATCAGTCTTGCAATTGCCAAGTGTTAATAATGCACAGCATGTTCTGCATGAAGTTACTCTGACGTTTGCCCTCAGCATCACTGTGAAACTCCACCATTGCAAGTGGGCGAGACAATGTCCTGGCTTCTATGACTTGGTTTACTCTCTTTACCTTTTTAGAGTTTTCTAAAGTGATGCTTAATCTTAACAAACATTAGTTGAAGCCTTCCTGAAATTGAAAGGATTGCTTCAAGATGTTAATCAATGAGGAAAAGCAAAACTGGCCTTTAGCTTTCTCCAGCATCATGTAGGAATCATGTTACTGTACCCTTTCTGTTTCCTGTCAATTCTCTGATTGCCTTGGCTGGATGGAAGTTTTGAATGAGTGTAATCTGTGGACAATAACAAGTCCAGATGCAAATTGAAAGTTTCTGGTTTGCACTCATGTCTGGCCTGCTGGCTGCTCAGTTTCTTTCAATATTGCTTTCTGTGGAATTGTTTCACTCACAGTTCATAAGCAAATAAATGGGATGATCGATAGTCTTAGTTGTGACTTTTAGAATTATGTGACGACTCGTTTAGGAGTAGGGATAGTACAGATCTCTCAAACAGATGTATTTGGGCTATCAGAATACTACCTCTTCAGTGATAGGTTAAAGCCAGTAGGAGAACATTTAATTAAAGAATCTAGTAACTCCAGACCTTAAGAATATAATTAAGAATGTACAGTGTGTGATTGGTCACAGTATGAAATTTTATGGCTCCAGTTGTGATAAGTGTAGGGAAATCTGGCCCATTAATAAATGAAGATTGCTTTTTTTGTCTATGCTGGAAGAAAGGAGTCTCTTATTTCCTCCATTCTAACTCCAGGGCTGTTTGTGTTCTTTCATTATCAGCAGTCTGATGTGGCTCTGATTTACTCACAAAAGATATTGCTGGAATTTAGTAATCTTGCTTTGATTTTACCTCCTCTTTATTTGTAGTAGCATTGATTTTTACATTTTTTATTTAAAGAGGAGTCAAATTCTCTGAAGGTGCTGAGAGAAAAGGTGAGTAAAAATGCTGCCATTTGGATGTCTTCAAGTCCTTGCACAAGATGCCGCTCTGCATTGTAGCAAATGTCAAAACTTTGATGGCTTGTCATATTGCACTATGAGGCAATGAGGGGGAGATCAGTGTGTCTTCAAAAGCAATTCAGTAAAGACGGGTAACTTGCCTTTCTCTGCCATATCTAAAGCTTTTTCTTCTTTATGTTTTTAATAATTCTACTCATCTACCTGATGCACTAGACAATTAAAAACCAGTAAGGTAGAGATTTTTAACACTGTAAATTTACAGGCTGCTATGTTTTTCTAATGACTGCTTACTGCTTGTGCAGCTAATCTTGTTTTACTGAAAATAGGTTTGCTTTTGTTAATTACCTATTGAGAACCACTTGGATGGAGTTCATAGATCTTCAGACCCACAAACCACAAGTTAAAAACTGTGAATTCAGTTAATTAGCAGAGCCAGAACTAACATAATTTATTTACATGGAGCTTGGTCCTTAGTCCTTTTTCATGAGAGATTGAAGACAACAAGGTATAATATTCATAACCAATAGTAAATCTTATCGAATTTTATGTGCTTAAGGCTGTTTTTGTATCCAGTCTACCTCTGTTTGTGTAGTTATTTTAGGAGACTAATCAGCATTCTTATGTTCTTGCAGAGACATTCTTTATTGGTTTGCAAGGTGGGGTGATAGAAATCTCAAATATTTTATTACATTTGTTTTGGGCTAAAGAGAATGTGGTTTGTTGACCTGCTAAGACATTGAAGTCTGGCATAAAGTTTTCAACAGGATTGGCTGGAATTTTGCTCTTAACACACTGGTAATCTCTTGGGTTTTTAAAAATGAGGGTTTATATTTTCAGTATGAGCTGCTTTTGTCTTACAGTAAGGGAGGATGCTGCTTTTGCTCCCAACATATAGTGTGGCATTGGGAGCTGTGCTTTTCATCTGGGATTGTCAAGTAGGTACTGCTAGATACAAAACAGCTTTAAAGATTAATGTTCCTATTACAGAACAATGTGATTTTAAACTCAAAAACTTCTATGTAATTTTTACCAGGTATCTGCTTCTATGCTTATGTGACAATCTGCACTTATCAAGTAACATATGTGACTTAAAGTTTAAAATCTCACCTAAAATTTTGTCCAGTCCTTTCTTTAAAATAAAAAGAGGTTTAATAAGTGCCATTAGGAAGTAATTGCTAAAAAATTGCAAAAAGAAATAAACCTAGGTAAGGATGAGCACTTCTGTAATAGACCAAATGGTAAAATTCCCATGCTATTTGCATATATAAGTGCAATTTCATTTATAGCAGGTATCACTGCTTGCTTACTGTGGAGTACATGCTTTTTTCTCTTTCTACCTAAGATGAGCAAGCAGGATATGGCAATGCATTTAAAGTTTGGAGAAGGTTGCTTCTCTATTTTATGCTGTTCATAGGCTTCTCAAAGTGACAGTACAGTTCAGGGACTGCCACAGGGCAGCACAAATGGATCTTATCACTTTAACTGAAATGTATAATATGTGGTAAAATACATACAAAATATCTTATCATTTAATACTGAGAAAGTAGTAGTTTCGAGGGATAAAATGGTGAACTTCATTGCATCTTCCATGCTTATGAGAGAAAACCTGAGCAGTTTGTTATACCAGGGCTTGCTCTGGTCACAGACAAAAGTTAGAGTCAACACACGGGTGAGGGGGCAAGACCATGCGACCAGGAGGAGAAGAGAGAGAAGGGTCACTCTGGTGACAGTGACCTGACAGCTCTGCTCAGAGGTCTTGTCAGGTTGGGCTCTGGGCCATGGAAGTATCTGCTCCCTCAGCCTCAACCTGTCATCTTGCTCTGGAAGCAAAGGAGGAGAGGTCCTACACTGAATAATGTACCAGCTCTATGCACTCACTGAAGACGGTTGTGCTGTGAATCACTTGGAAGCTTTGTGAAGAAAATAGTGTAACTGTATATTCAGAAATGCTACCATAAAACATACATGGGGATTAAGAAAGTTTGCATTGGCTTTTCCTACTTTTCAAGAACTGTTCTCTGTGAAGGTTTATTGACACAAAGCATGTTTTGGAAGTAAAAGGAGAACAAGGAAAAGGTGAGGAGAGGCTAAGGGGCCTGGGGTTGTTAAGCCCTAAGAAAAAAGTGTGAAGGGGGGACCTCACTGCTGTCTGCAGCTAAAAATGGAAGGTGGCAGGACAAGGAACAATGGACACAATCTGCAACAAAAGAAATCTAGTCAGATTTTAGGGGGGGGGAAAAAACCCAGTATCAGTCATGGTTTGGCTAAGGGATTGGACCACATGACCCTTAGAGGTAATTAATCTCTGTAATAACAATTCTAGCTGGTTTTTGGTATGTTTATGTTATGTATTGATGACTCGTTATATCTCTCTGATAAATTACACTGGCTCCTTTTTGTTCACTTTTGAGCCATAATTCTTTTTAGTCTCTTATCCCTTCTGCTGGTTTTGGTGAGTGGTATTTGTCTTTAAAAAAAAAAAAAAGAAAAAAAAAAAAAGCTTAGTTTGGCCTGCCGTACCAATCCTATGATTGTGTCTTCTCACACTATAAATTGATCATAATAATTGGTCACAGCTAAATTCTTCTCTACCGCAAGTCCATCAACTTCAATGTTACATAATATTGATTTGCCAGGATTGTTAGATTGCACACGTCCAGCTCACTGAGTTATGGCTGTTGATGGAGTTTGTCTGACAGATGTCCTGGCCACTATCCACATTCCTCCTGTTCTGAAAAACAGAGGACATGAGCCTGCAAGCGTGCTGAGCCAAGACCTTTCATAACCTTTAAATTTATTTTCATGTATTTATTTTGGAAAGACGTCAGCAAAATGAAGTTTGTGTTGCTGTTGACAGACTTATGTATGCTAAAATCAGAATATAAAGTATTCAATATTGCCATTTTATTTTTTTGTTAAATATTCACAGCCTGATTAATTGTATAGTTGCAATATGGCTCAGTTCACAAAATTATTTGGAAAAAATATGACAAAAGTTTTGGAGGAAATAAAATTAATTTTGAGAGTTCAAATGGGTGAATGACTATTCTCAATTCAAACCTGAAAACTCAGCTGTTTTAAATCTTTGACTCAAATGTGATCTTAATTTAAAAAGGAAGAACAGAAAACATGGAAGGAGAAAAACAAATTTTTGGCAGGAACATGACTAGACAGTCACTGGGGTAGAAAAAAAAGAGAGTTCACTGTTTCCAAAATATGGCATGATCTCACAAATGTCTCTAATTTCTTCACTGTCGTTCTTTTGAAGATGATTGCACAGAGGTTAGGAGTGCTGTGGAAGACTCCCTGTAGACTAATGAATAAGCTATTTGAAGAAATAAGTGTGTGTGTGTGTGTTAGAAAAAGGCTAGAAAGGTCTTGCTCAGATTCATGTGTTTTTAATGACAGTTGCTTTGTTGGGAGCCAAGTTCTGCCTTGGACCCTGCACAGATGTTTTTCCTGCTATGCAGAGAGGAGGGAGGGTTTTGATACCTCACAAACACTGTTTGCTTTTGCTGAACACGAGTTCCCTGTGTCGTCTGAGGGTGGAGGAAAGTCTTATGCTGCCTGGGATCAAGAGTCAATTCTGAAAAGAAGGATAAGGCCTCGTAAAATAAAATTTGTGGCACTGAATCAGGCCAGTGTTCAATCTCACTAGATTGATTTCTTGGATGTTCAGTACCAGCTGCTTCAGACTAAGATGTAGAAATCATTATAATGCACCTAACATACCTGTTTTTTTTCTAAGTTTGAAAGTTGATGAGGTTTGTTTGTTTTTTTCCCTAAATCACGTCTCGCTAGTTACTTTATAACTCTTTAATGCTTACTTTTAATATTTTATCTCAGTTGTTTAAATACATATTATCTGTTTGAAAAAAAATGAAGAGGGAAAAAAATAAACCCTACAGATCTAGTATATGTCTTTGTTCTCTTGGAAAGAAAAATGGAAGCATAACTTGCTGGCTAATAGCTGTTATACAATAATAATTCTTAGAATATTTATCTTCCTATTTCTACCAAAAGAAATATGCTTTGGGATACAACATAACATCCTAAAAATAAGTTAATGCACATGTGAAAACGTGAAACCTAGTTCTTAAAGATCCCACTATGATAAGTTAAGTATAGCTATGCTTTTTCCTAAACTCTGTAGGATTTGGGGGGTTTGTTTTTAAACTCTCCTTAGCAAAACACTTGCTATATAATTACAGTTATTTTTTCCTAATCTTTTTCTAACGCTTTCAGCAACTGTCATCTCTGCTTTATGAGAATCAGAATGAGGTCATCCAGTGGTCAGAATGAATATTTACAAGTTCTGATACAAAAACATTGACATGCTGGCATGGAACAAGTTCATTCTTAAGGCTTCATCTGAGATCACCAAAACATATGTTTAAAAGATGGATATGACATATCCCCATGTTCTAGACCATTTCAAACACTGCTATCATCTATGAAGTCTTACAGTGTAATATTTCTGTATTGATCTCTACTTTCTTTTACTAATTGTATTCCCTTATTCACTTTGCTGCTGCATATGGGGTAGACTTCACTGTTGAGTCTTTGTGAGACCTGGGGTTTTTTTACATACCAAAGTTATTGGAAAAACTGTACAAATAAGATATAGTCATAACTGTCCTTTACAGTGTAGATCACCTTATCTTGTCTGTCTTTATGTCCTTCATCTGAGTTTCCTATTTATATATTTTGCATTCTGATCTGAGAGGTGCAGAGAATCTGCCTCTTCCAATAAGGTTTTACAATTACCTATAGTCCTAATTAAAATAATTTTTCATGTTGGCACCCTTTTTAGGTTATATTAAAATATCCTGTAGACTACATAATTATTCCTCTTGACATTAAGGAAAGCCTGCCTATCTTTGCTCTTCATTTCCTGCCTCTTAGCCATCATCACACTTTCTGGAAGGCAGCTGCTATGAGCAGCAAAGGGGTTAACATGAATTGAAAGGGCTTACACAAAAGTGTAAGAACAAAATAATTAAAGAATTGTTTTGTGGTAGGAAAGAAAAAGAGGTAGCTTTTTATAACCACAGTTAGACAGCTCTGCCAGGGCATATGTCATTTTGAAATAGAGTTAAAGCTGAAGCTGCTAAAGGCATAAAACAAACAAGACGTTTGGGGTCTAACATTATTTCAGCCCAGCCTATGCTCTTTCATGTTTAATTGCTTAATTACAGTTTACTGTACATTTTAATGGCACAGACTCTGAATCAGTCAAGCTAAAACAATGTATGATGCTGTGGTGTTCGCTGCATTTTTCCAGTCTAAGTGGAATTCATTAGTGTGCCTAGTCAAGCAAATGAAATGATCTTTTGTGCCATTTGCTCTTGTTCCTTCCTGGTTTTCTCAACTGACTAGTGTCTTTGGGGGCGTTAACAGCTTTGCAAGTAAAAAAGGGAAGGAATAACAAGTGAGTAATGGGCTACTTTTTTTGTGGTATTGAAAATGGCAAAAATATTGGTTGACAATACTGATTAATCCAACATTTAGCAAAAACCAACAGATTTCCATTTTTCAAATACAGATGCCTGATTTGTTGCCTATTGATTTATCTTGGTCACTGAAGCATGCTATAGTCTTAACACAATATTGAACTTCCAGATAGTCCTGCAGGGCAGTGTTAACATGTTGTTGATGTCCAACAAATTATTTGACCGTTAATTAAACTGTAAATCAGTAAGCCAGTTCCTACCACCTTTTCCTTTGTTTCCTTTTCCTTTTTTTTTTCCTTTTCCCCTTCTTTCTTTTTCATGAAACAGAACACAAAAGCTACATAGCTTGTTTTGAAATTTGCATGCTTTGGTTTGTAGTGAATCCATGATTTCAATATAGGTTATTTACTACTACAACCAAACAACTATATGAGTGGTAGGGAAGTACTTGTGTAGTATGTTAATGAACTCATCAGTTTTTGCTGTACTTTGATAAATGGTGATGGCTGCATGGCTTATTACAAATGAGAGTTACAATCAGATTTCTCTTTTTCTGGGTTCTAGTGATTTTTTAAGTGCTTCGCTTGAAATCATCATCTAGAGTTCAAATTAAAGCTTGGCTGTAGTCAGTGATAAATATTTGATAGACATTCATTAAAAGTGTCACCAGCTGTTTTGGATGATACACTTCAGAGAGAAACAAGACTCGTTAGCTGTGGAATGAGTAGCTGCTGCTTTCTTTCTCATTAGTCCATCAGGAGTGCCCTCATCAAGGGAGGAAGGGAGCATAAAGGACAACAGACCTGTTGAAACCAAGTATGGAAGGTAAAGTGTTTCAAGCAAATTAGTAGTAAAACCATATTTGACTTCTATGGGACCAGTCTGGAATCTGTAGCAAATGTCAAATTCCTTTCCTGAGTTTTCTGCAGAGGTGATGGATGGTTTATTGCAATTGAGCAGGTTCCAGAGCAGATCGTGTTCCTTGCTGTTCCCTAGGAACTGCCTAATGCTTGTATGCAGCATTAGATTATGCTGTCTGCATTGACTACTTATTCCTCCAAAGCAGTAGGCAGAGGACTGGGACTCTGCTCAAGTCCCAAAGAAAAGTAGAGGGTCAGAGCCTGAACAACAGAGCGATAAGTGGGGTAGGGTTGGAGGCTTAACCTGGGTCTAGTCATAGGAGCAGTGTGCCACTGCAATGCTTCTGGTAATGGATAAGGGTTAGAATAGTCCTGTTTACACCAGTATCTGCACTTAAAGTACAGCTTTTCTGTACTCTGTAGACTCTTATCCCATTGCTAGCAGGCCGTATGAAACAGAATATGGTTTTGTACGTGTTTAACCCCTCATCTTCTTCCACAAGGAAAGCACCCATGTGCCTGCAGCAAGCTACCTTGTTTTCACAGGGCTTTTTTGTCATGAAGATTTTGTTGTGATAGCATCTTGCCTCTCTAAAGAGATTGAAGAGCCATGTGTGAAAAAAGGACAAAGCACAGAAATGTGCCTTGTGCGTGGAGCAGGTAGTGGTGAGGGTTGTGACGGTCATTCATGCTGCCTTGGACTAGGGTCTGAGAAGTTTCTTGCTTAGAGACCACATTTACCCTTACAGTAGAGATGCTTTATCTTTGCTGTGTCAGTGTCTGACCCACAGACTCGTAATACTGAGCCTGGTGCTTGCGTGTTTCTTTTATTCCCTGAGGAGGAGGGCATGGGTTATTAAATGGAGATACAGAAAATAGAGGTTTAAGTTGGTGCCACAGGTGCAAATAAGATTCTTTGCCTGTATTACCAAACTGAAATTCATAGTAGAAATGAGTTGCTGTTAGACCAATTTGTGAAAAGATATTTTCTGCCTTACCCAGGCATCTCTTTATTTTTGCAGCTTGATCACTGCAAGAATGATTTTTCAGTGCTGTCACTATTTTTCTCCTGGGCCAAATTGTCCAGTGCCAAAACGAACAATTTTTTCACTTTGAAAAATACACAAACTTCTGAAACTGGAGAGTTAAATGGAAGTGAGAATACCAACTTACAGGCATTACTCACAGATGGCAGTTTCAAAACGTAATCTATTTCATATAAAAAAATACACCCTTCTCCTTTCTTAAGAGTGAAATTATGGCAGGAGCAGTGAAGGAGGGATAAGACAAAACTCACTGAACTTCATTAAATGGCTCTTTTGCTGAATGGAAGACCAAGCAGCAGCAGAGTGGTGTTTTGAGGGTATTCTTCATTTGTAGCTATGTGAAAAGAGGTATCCTGCCCTTCTGATCCTGTGGGCAGGCAGGGTACTGAAATACACAGTAGTCCTGCCATACATATTGTTTTGAAAAATATGTGGTTTGCACATTTCAGCACCATGTCTTTCGAGATAAACCAGACAGATGGAACAGAGAAATATTTGATCATCTACAGAGAAATAAGCACCATCCACCCAAAAACAGCCAGTGTGGCCAGCCTTAGGTTTCCTAGGATATATAATCTTCCTCTAGCTACAGTAGTGTGAAAGGCCTGTTTCCATAAAACACGCTGAAGCAAAGTATTAGTGAGTAGTTATGTTTTCTCTCTTAGATGATTTCTGCTCTGATGTAATCACTAAGGCTTGATTCTACAAATACAAACAATGAGTAGTTTTACTTGTTGAGCCTTTTCTGAACAAGTGAAGTAATTAAATGACCAGATATGTTTGAGCTTTCTTATGCCATATGTCCATACGCATATTTTCACAAACAGGCTACAAATTGTTTCTCAAATGTAAATAAAAATACTATGATTTCTGGCCTGTGGGTGCCTCTGAAGGCTCTATTAGCTCACAAAATTTGAAGCACATTTCTGAAGCCCAGAGGGAGCAGCAGGTGCTGCCTGTGTACATGACCCCCTCACTTCACACACACTGCCTGCCTGCTGCCAAGGTAGATGGATGCTGCTGGTCCCTGCCACTGCCTCATGTCCCCTGTGTCACTGGCTGTGCTGGAGGAGCCCAGGCTTGTGTTTTCCCTTGCCCCGATGTGCTCCCAGGTCTGGTCTAGAGGTGTGCCTGCCCACTTCTCTCTGTTTTCTATGAGCAGAGATTCCTCTTCTACGAAGTCATAAGTCAGAACTTGCCATTTGTATTTAAACTGTCGGGCACTTACATTCGCAAAAAGTGAAACAGGTTAATAATTCTTAATTTCCGTTTTTAGGTAGAGTGATCATGTACCTTGTAGCTCAGTGGAACAGAATAGGATTTCCAGCGCACAGTACAAATCAAATTTAAAAGCATAACTCCCATTAGTGCAACCGGTGTGGCTGGTTTTCTCCATGCTGAGAATACTTCTATTGCATTCATCTCAGATCCACTTAATTGCTGCTTACCATTGAATTTTTCTCATTGATCAAAGTCCAGTTCTGCCTACCGCAGTGTAATGCTGGCTGTCACCAGACATCAGCAAGAGCAGGATTCCTTCAAAATTAAGATTCAGTTCCAGGAAATCCAAGCCTGTGCTCAGTTGTGTTGGGGCAATTTTATCGGCAGCTGTAAAATGCTCTGTTTTTAAATCCTGGCATTAAATTCTCTGCTGTTAAAATCATTCAGTAAATGAATGTGTAGTCTCTTTATATGTTCTCTGTGTAGTTTTGAATTTACACATGCTCAGTTTTTGTCAATCTTGAAACACATCTCTTGGCAGCTAAGAGGAACTAGTGATATTGCAAGTTTCTATTTCTTAATGTCAGTGTGGCCAAAGTGCCCCTTAGCTTCCTCTGTGTCTTGTGAGTCAGGATTGTTCTGTGTAGACGTTTTGAAGATGCTGGGCTGGTTTATCTTTTGTCCTAAGGGACTGGTCCTGACCTTCTTCACTATGAAAAGTGATAATCCTGTTTTTTGGTGTGACTGACAAATGCAATCATCTCTTACTAGTCACGCTTATATAGGCTTTTGGGGGGGTTGGCACAGACGATTGATTTAGCACAGTGTCTGTGGAAGCTTTTTTTGCAACAAGAACAGATTTTTGCAGGAGCCCAGGTGTTCATGTAGCTTAAAATTACAGATGAATTCCTACTCGTCTTAATTCTTATGCTATTCTATCTACAGGAGGATTATGTGCTCTTTCAAGGGTGGGGACACATTAAAGGAAAGTATCTGGTGTTGTTTAGACCTACTGCAGCTAGTTTGTAAACAGAAACCAAAATAATCATTGTGGCTTTGCTGCCAAAGCTCAGCTAACTATTCAAGGCATTATGGTAGTAGTGAACTGGAACTGCTTTTTTTAGGGAAAGCTTTTTTTGGCCAGAGAATATATATGACAGCAAGTAATATTGCAGCCTGTGTCATTTACTTCTCCTGTCTGACTTTGTTTTGCATTTCACTATGTCTTTATTGACTTATTTGGATAGCAATTATATTATGTGCCAGAATGGTATTGTGTACATAGGAATCACTCTCAAATACAATTCAAAGGCCACAGACTTGTTCCGAAGACCTGAGCACGTTACCGCAAGCATTAACGCAATCAAATTGCAAAATGCACTAACAAATCTATAGTCTCTTTTAAATTTAAACACTCTAGAACTATGGAAATCTGTAACAGTGAAATCAGTTGTGACAGCATTGCTGTCCACATGTTAGCAAACTCTCAGTAATAGCATAACCCAAAAGAAGCAGTACTTACACTAATGTACCATAACTATTAAAAAGAGAAAGGGAAAACTAAGAATAATTGAGAGGCCAGAGAGAGAGAATACATTAGCCAGAGCAGAATAAATGTTCAACTAATGTCAGCCTGCCAGGATAGTAAAAACTCTAAACCTAAATCCACATAATTCTCTCAGATCTCTTCTCTACAAATTCACATTAGTCATGAATACCAAATACACTGATTAAAAAAGTACATATGTAAGCTAAGTAGGCTAGAACAGAAAATAAACCACTGGTAAGACCATCAGCTGGTATTTGTGATGTCATAGTTTCCACACCAAGCAAACAAAATGAAACAGAAAAAAAATGAAATCTGCAGAAATCGTGTCTCGTGTACAACCTCTTAATTGCTAGCAGGCATTTTTTCCCATGGTTCTTTAGAGAACAGATGGTGTCCCTGTTATTTGTAAATTGGTTGCAGTACTGCAGAAATGAATGTAATGCTGCAAGATATTATGTTTTAAATTGTACTCTTCCATTGCACCAGGATTGTGCATTGTAACATCCATAGCCAGCCCTTTTCTGATTATTTTTAATATTTTTTTCATTTTTTTTGTCTGAAGTAGGAAATGCTTGTTCAAAGGATCAAAGCCCTGCCAAGACTGGTGATATATAATGAAAGCAAGCTTCAGCTTAATCTTCATTCTTCTGAAGTTTTTACGGAGATAAAGTTAAGTCAGAAATTTCACATCATGATTATGCTGAAAGCAAATGGGAATATTTGTAGTGTTTTAAAAAAAATGATTACATGACCAAAGTGACAGACTTCATTATATTATTTCAAAGGAGGTATGATGCTTTAATACATACTGGTAAATACGGGCAAACTATAATGGTATTTTCTGGCAATTCAGTAAGGTATTTTTGCCCATTTGCAAATAAATCTTAATTTTGGGGGGGGCGTGCTGGTGGTGTTTCCCACACATAGACATTTTTTCCCCTCAATCTCCTCAAATTCAGCACTGAATACATAGAAGAAAAATATGACATTATGATGGATTTCAATCTAAAATACATAAACTTTAAAAAAATCTAACCACCCAATGCCACTAAAAACAGGGTTACACAAAAGTAACCTTTCTAGAAAAGGAGGTGTTTTCAAAAGCAGTCACTCTAGCTCAGTTTAAGAGCTTTTGTGGTGACCAGTGGAACATGATTTCCAGTGTGGTGAGGGGACTTGGAGACCAAACACGGTCTGCAGATGCATGAACCAGCTAAAAGGGACTAGAAATAATATGCATGACTACAGGCCATCACTTTGTCCCTTCAGAAACAATACTGATAAACTTGAAAAGATTGATATAGGTGATGTTCTCCCAATGAGTAGCTTGATCTGTTTAGCTTATCAGCAAGAAAGCAAAAGGGTGACCTTTCACGTTCCAAAGAAATCCTGGAGAAAATATTTATTCTAGTAGAGAGCCACCTAATTTAGCAGAAAGGCATAAAGTGTTCTAATGACTGAAAGCTTCAGTCTGATATATTAAGTCTTGAAATGAGACATGATTTTAAAATGGTTAGAATAATTAACCCCAAGAACAGCTCGCACAGGTATTCGGCAGATTCTCCTTCACACAAAATCTTTAAATAGAGTTGTTTGCGTGTCTTTCTGAAAGCTATGTTGTAGCTAACAGGAGGTTACGGACTCGATCCAGAGATAGAGATGTGTGTCTCCACACTGAGCTAAACCCAGGCCTCTGCCAGTCTCTCCCAGCATCCAGAACATCCATCCCTGGATCTGGGCACCTTTTGTAGCTTGAAATCTTATGGAGAATTTATGGTCAGGGAAAATCAAGGCCTCCCAGGTAAAGTTCTCTTTGACGCAAGGACAGGGTGATGGCAAACTGTGCTGAAACTTGGTGGCAGGCACAAACTGCCAGTGGGAAGTGGTCGAGAGCAGCTTTTTAACCTAAGTGACCACTTCTGGATCTATTTAAGTGTGAATCTGAGTGGGTTACGTTCAGCCACCAAAAATGGAGGGAGAGCACCTGCACAGTGAGTGATGTCTGTCTGAGAGGTGATTTACAGAGATAGTGGTTCTCACGTTTTTGTTGCTGCCTTCCAGAACAAGTGACCTCAGGCCCAGCCTGTCTGTGGGGAGCACTCAGAGTGCATTAGCTCCCCATTAAAACCAGAGGGCCTGATGCACGGTCCTGTTTCGTGCGGTGCACCGGCAGGGCTGTGCAGTTGCCTGTCCCAGTTCTGGGCAGGAGCTACCGTCGCAGGTGAGCGGTGGCTGAGGCTGCCCTGCCACGCAGCTCCCATAACCTGCTGAAGGGGCAGGAGCTCCCAGGTCACGCAACACGTGAGCAGGTATTTGCTTGTGCAACTCCCTCCTTCCCTTTATGTTCTTTTGCCCATCCACATCACAGCTGCATCTTGCCCCAAGATGATGATTTCTAGCATTTTTTATTCTCTTCACTATTGGCAAATACTGTAAAGGATTATGTCTACTAATTGTCAGAGAATATCAGTGAATGAATGAATGAAACGCAGCACTGTTTTCATTTTAATTGCATTCTGTTCAAGGCAGCATCAAATGCCATTTCCGTCCTCATTCATTCATAAAGGATATTTTGCTGTCGTGTGTGTGCATGGCACTCAATTGTAAGCATTGCTGTAGAAATCTGCATATGAAACGTGGAGGGAGGGATGGCTGTGGAGGGAAGAAAGCTTGGAAACGTGTGCGCGTGGCTTGGAAGCACACTGTGGATGCAACTCTTAAGGTGAACAGCTGCCTTAATAAGGAGGTACTTTTTCTTCCTTTGTTATGGTGTTTCCTTGTACCTTTCTAGCACTTACTGCAGGAAACATTCGCCTTTCTGGAATCATCAGAAGTGATGTCAAAAATTACTCTGGTCTAAAACTTTTTTAAGTAATGGCCGGGCATTTTGAATTGTTTAATTTTCTCCTGTGACAGTAAAAGGAGTGGTGGCATAACTGCACCTAGATATTACCAAGCACCGAAAATACCCAGAAGTGCTGAGAATGAATGAAATGTGAAGTTAACCCGATACAGTTTGATCTTCTGCTTCACTGAAGTATGTAGCAACTGCAATGGTCCTGGATACTTGCCATCATAAAACAAAGTGCTGTAACTATTATTTGAAAGTGTAAATCATAGCCAGCATACTCACTGACTGTCACAACAACATGCATCCAAATTGGCATTAAAATTATCATCTTCACACTTGGGCTGGGAGGACCTCTGCAAAGCAATTTTCTGCTGTCCATCCTCTTCCCATGCAATGACCTAGGAGTGAATGCCATTCTCTGGGGCAGCTAATTCCACACCAGTCATGAATGCAGAAATGGTTTTGGTTTAAAAAGTAGCATCAAGGTGAAACTTTTCATTCTGGGGGCAGGGTGGAAACAGCAGGGGAGGAGAGTCTCAAAGCATTCAGTAATTGAATTAGTAAAAGTACAATAAGAGGAAAGAAGGCTGAATCTTGGTTCTGATTAACTTTCACCACGTCCATTTCAGTCACAAAAAAATGTAATGTTCTGCTTTGTTCTGCAAATACTGTCAAGATCGTTAATTTACCCCTTTTAACTTATTATAAGGTATTCATGCAGTGGATTTTAATTAAAAAATAAAAGGCAAGGCTCAGCCTTCTTTATTTCAACTACTCAGTTTGCATTTCAATCTTTATTATGGATGCCTTGTTGAGCCCTTAGTTGCATGTCATTTAAAGCCTCTGCATCTACCCTTTGGCATGATTTGAAATGAGAGAGTGGAGCTGTCTCATTCAAATTCGACAGACTTTTCCATCTAAAAATTCCCACACACCTTTTTCTGCAATCCGGTTATACAAGAGCAGAGAAATAACGCTTGCAACGACAGAGGCAGCATTCATGAAAAAAATGAAACTAGGTGCTGATTGTGGGAGATAGAGCCCACAACAAGCCACTTTAAGTTATATGGTTCTCACCAATTTAATTCCTGAAGGAGGAAAGAACTCACAATTAAACTGCATGGAAATTGGAGGGTCTTCAAGACTGTCTGTGTCATATGTGGTCTCAGAGTTTTGTAGCAACATTTACCTCCCTGCTGAGTTTTCACTCCAACCAGTTTAGCTGTATATACGTGTCTATTTTATTGCTTATTTTATTTTTCCTTGTTTTTTTTGCTTTCCCCAACCTGATTCCTCAGGATGTTATTTCTGGTAGTGGGATGCAGGGTTTGGATTAATGACTCCACAGGGGTTCTCCTGCTCAGTATTCCGCAGGGGTTCTCCTCAAAACCCTTTAAAGCCCGCTGGCAGTGAGCAGACACTTCTGACGTGTGACCTCACGACAGCTTTCCTCTGGCGCTGCACAACACCCTCCGGAATATTTGTTACTAATTCTTATTTGTTAAAATCTGACAGTGCCAGACACAAATACCAAGCCAGTTCTGGTTTCAGAGAGCCATAGTACAGAGAGATGTAGAAGGATAAAATGCATGGGGAGACTCAAGAGGGAAAGAAATTTGTATGTAAGTGTGTGATGTGTATGTTTAATGCACAAACACACTGTCAGAGTCCCCCTGACCACAGGATCAAACTTCCAAACAGATTTATAGCAGGTGACTTGCAGTAGGTTTAGCAGCAGTGCATTTGTACCTGAACAAAGATGTTAATAATCAAGAGGAAAGATGCTGGATGAGAAGGAGCTTAACAGGAATAAGACCGCACTTTGATGAGCTGGCAAGTGCTCTCTTAAGTCCAAATCAACTGAGTACAACAGCACAGTTTTCATCTTGTTTAAATGGGGGTGACCTTGCTGTGACTGCTAGGGCTACTTTAATTTATCCGACACCAAAAGCTGATGTCTTGGGTTTTTATAAATCTTTCATTTGAATTTTAATATCCTGCATTACCTTATTTCCTTTCAGAAATGACTGTGAATTCTGTTTATCAGTTCTGTAATATATATTTATCACTTTCTATACAAATTATTTGCAGGTACCTATGTAACGAGCACTATTAGTGCTTTACAAAGATAGGAGCGTTTGTCACATTTCCTTTTAAATAATTTATCCTCTCCCCTTGTCTGCTTGCTCCACATCTGCTGTGTTTATATTCTTACCACTCGCATTATCAGGGAGTTTCTCACTGCCTTACAGAAACATGCTAAGCAGCTTGGCTAATGTTTGTCATATGCGGTTCATTCTTTTTCTCCTTCCTCCAGGTGGGAGATTGTTTACATGACGTTTTTTTAGTTTTAAGGGGGTTTTCTAAATTATGTGTACACCATATATATGCTATGAAATACTGTGTTATGAAAATCAAAGGAGTGCCTACTGCACATGGAAAAAAACCCAAGATGGTGAGGTTTTTAGTTCCCACAGAAGCTTGTTCTGGTCTCAAAATTGTCTTCTGCACAGCTGAGCTTTACTTCAGTTGTAATAAACTCTTTCTGTCTGTAGATATAACAGTCTTGTTATGGAAGGCGATCATTAGATTTCTTGGCTGTAAGAAATAGCACATGGAAGTTGAGATGGCATTTTAGAGTTTGTCACTGTAGAAGCAAAGATTACTATCACATTTGGCTTAGAGTTTCTTGCCCGGTGATTGCTCAGATTGCTCTGTAGTAGACCAGCTGGGAAGAAAGTAAGTTGGGTCATCATTTGGGAAGAAAACAAAGCACCAATGTATATGATTTTTTTCAGGTATTCCAAATCATGGGATATGCCTAAACATGGTCCATTCCATTGCCTATGGCTTTGAAAGTGTCACATGCAGCTAGGAGATTGTTATTTGTGTGAGTATCACTTAAATTTTCCTAAAACCGAGAATATTTGTTCCATGTCTATATGATTTGTAGTTTTCTATTCATTCTTCATGGGACATAAGCAAAATCTTTAGGAAAGCTGCAAAATTCCAATTCTATAGTAATCAAAATTCCTGTCATTTTTCTCATTTTCCTGGTATATTATAGTGAGATATTTTTTTTCCTGTGCTATAAGAAGCATTGATTTTAACCGTCAGTGAATCTTTTTTTTCACAGTCGTTTATTATGAATACGTTTAAGCCCCTGGGGAAAAAAGAAAGAAAGAAAAATGGAGGAACAGAAAAAAAAAAAAGGTTTAATACCAGGAAAAGTCAGTTTATATTTAGCAAGCAGAAGAGAATTTACTTTAAATCATTTCTATATTGGAATTTTTTCAGTAATTTTTATGTTTGTTTAAGATTTTACCTTTTGATCTGTAGGGAAGGGACCACAGTAAATCTGTTATGCCTGATGCCAGTAATTCATGTAGAATGAATAAACTGTGATAGATTGGTTTGTTTCAACAATTGAAGTAAACGGATAAAATTTTTTACCTTGAGACTTAATAAGAAATGATGAATGAGAACTTCTGTACAACAAGAAGTAAGGTGTACTTTCCTAAGGCATACTATAATGCTGAGCAATCTCTGGGAATATGATGAAAAGCAGGCAAGCATCTCCATGGAAATATATACTTTTCCAAATAGAGAAAGTGAGGCACTCAATGAAGCATGACTTTGTATGAATTGGTCTCCATAATAATAATCATAGCTGGACTAAATGAAACCTCTCTTTCCTCCTGGCTTGTTCCCTTTTGCTCTATTTGTAAGACTGCAATAGAGCAGCTCTTCCAAATTTCATACTTAATTTAGATGGAACCGAAAAGGTGTTGGCATTGTTCTGCTTACAGGCTTTCTCTCTTCTGTGGGGAAATGATTATCTAAAATGCAGTTTCAGGCACTGAATTTCTGCTAGTTCCAAGCTGGGACACCATGACATTTTAATTTTAAGCTCTGGTAACCAATATCTTGCAGTTCTCAAGTCCATTGAATGTTTTGATAGATTTAGGGTCTGGCCTAGCTTTGAGAAATTGTTTCCAATTATAGTCTCACCACAGCAAAACATGAAGACCAACATTGTCAGCCTTGCTGCTTGCTAAAGGCATCTGGCCATCTTTATTGCTTATCAGAACTGAGTCTTGTATCCCTGAGCTGGAAGCCTGTTAATAGAGGTTACAAGAATTTGCACACATTCAATACTTCCACTACAAGTTCTATTAAATTAAATAAACAGTTGTTAATGAGGGCTAAAAGTACAACACAGAGAAATATGCCAAATTGCTTGGAGTGATATAAAAAGCTTAGTGCATCCCTACAATATCCCAGAATGGGTGGAATTTACTCAGTTAAATCAATAGCCTGCATTCTGTGTTTACAAACTGGCAGTCTCCATTTAATGAATCAAATTGTCTTTGTTTTATTCATCAAGTCAGACACACTGTGCACAATGAAGTGACTTCTTTAGAGTCATCTGTCTTTTTTCCTTCCTTCTACCTGCCCCCCGCCTTTTCTTATTTCCCTGTAAATTTGATGAAAGGAATTCTGCCTCCTTCTTGCAGCATATGCTCAGCAGGAACAGCGAGGCTCTCAGTCCCTCTTGGAAGGCACTGCAGACAGAAAACCAGAACTTGCATTTCTCCCCTTGGAATTGTTTGATTGCCTGTGCTTTGCCCTGAAACATAGTAAAAAACACCATGATGGATAGACTGCATTCATTTGCACATATGACATAACAGCATTTTAAGTAGAAGATGTTTTCAGCATGGTGCTCCCTTAATTAATGTATCTGAAATCGCCAGCTTTACTGCAGCATTCAGAAATGTGTATTCATTAAAAAATTTAATAACTTGATGATATAGCTTTAACTGCATGAGTGGTTTAAGCATGCAGACATGTCTGCCTCCTGAAATTCAAACCTCGGACACTTCCAGGTGTTCATAGTCATCTGTCCTGCTTCTGTTTTTCTATATTGTTGAATCCAAGTCTGCTGGATTTTTCTAAGGCAACGGAGTAGTATGTCAGTGATCTTAAAACCAAGTTTAAGCCTGTGGCATTCATGAAAATGAGCTGTCTCTGAACTGTTTTTCTGAATAAGAAGAGGTGGAGGGGAGAGGTGGGCAGGAGGAAAAGAAGGGTTGCCATTTAGCGTCTTCTGTACTGCATGTCGGGATGCACACCTGGCTGTCTCGGTGCTGTGATGGATCCCTAGCAAGGTAGCTTTTTTGTACAAGTTCAACAAAAGTAACACTGGATCTTGCGCTAAGTGAGTTTACAGAACTTTAATTTATGTGACGTGCAGGTTAAGAGGGTTGGTAATAATAATTAAACTTCTCTTTCTGAACATCTCTGCATATCTCCAAAATATGTTCCAATCCTGTATTTACTTGCGTGTTGGCTATAGATATATGTCCCATTTTTATTACATAAACAAAACAGAACCTGATTTCAGGTTTTAAAAATAGTAAGGGAAAAAAAAAAAGGTGAGGTTAATCTTCCTGAGCAAAGCCAATTTGTTATTTCACTAATGTGAAACCCAACAGTTCCACTTTGATAGTCATGTAAGCCGCACTTGTACTGAGTAAAAGCCTTGTAGTCCTGTGAAAATAAGAAGGCATCCTCATATGCCTGATTTAAAAATGTGTGTAACTCCAAGAAGTAGGATGATCCACTGAGTAAAAGGATAAACATGGAATTGGCATAACTGCAAGATTTGCTTTGTTGCTTTTTCCCTGTATGATGTTTACCAGATTACTGTGGTCAAGATCAGCAAGTACGTATAAATTTGGTGCATATATTTATTGCTAGGTATGAGTCTGACTTACTCTTTGGAAATCGTTTCATGAACTGTAGCTGCCTATGGAGCTGGGTTAGCCTGAGTCTAACTGGTTAATTATCTAGGATCCCCTTGTAACCAGTGGGGAGAGGTAAGTACCGCCAGATCTGATTCAGCCCAGTCTAAGGTAGATGTGTGAAATGCTGGGACAAGTGAATTTCTGGATGTGTTGGTGTGTTGTCTTGCAGCGTTGTAGGATCTGAGGCATCTAATTCAGACTAAATATTACTAGTAACTTTGAGTTGCTGAGGTTAAGTGAAATGAATCTCCAGCTCTGGTCAGGACACTAGATGGATACTGTGAAGATAAAAACACTAGAAACTGTGAAGTGCTTGTATCAGTGACTGAGACTTACTATTTTCAGCTCTTCCACCACTGTAAAGTCTGAGAACCTGTATGACTTGGCTTCAGACATGCACAAATGCTCACAGAGTGTTAAGAAGGTGGAGAAAAGATGATTTCTTGCTGCTGGTTCAGCTTTAACCAAACTTAATGCATGTAATTCAGTATGCCTGATTTTCCAAAATTTAGTTAGAAAACCATTCTCATTTGTTTTTTTTGTCTTAGCTAATTCTAAGTGGGATATCCCATAGAGAAATGCTAGATTAGTGCCTCAAGTGGTATGTCATTCTCAGAGACCAGGGAACATTTTGGGAGGCTGAATCACAGAAAATCCAGTAATTTATTTTTTTCTTCAAAATTTCAGCATTTTTTTAAACATACTCCGTGATTAATTTCTTTGGTTTTGAGAAGAGTATTACAGCATTCAAAACTTTTCCTTAATGATTGCCTGCCACTGTATTATTGCATATATTTATCTTAACTTTCAGGAACTCTCTTAAGCTGTCTTTAGATTTTTGTGCTGTTCTAGAGACTGGCAGAATAGGTTAGCTGTACAAGAGTGAGGTTTTCAGTACATACAGTATTTAATATCTGAAGCTTGATTTAAAAGAGCATTGGTAATTCTCGCTTCAGGATGTACAAAAAATTCCCATCACAATTACATTACATTACATCTAGATTGCAACATTTTCCTTCGCTCATGTTTAAGCCATGGCTTTATTTTTCTTTTTGCTTTTATTTCTTTCTTTGAGAGTGTTGAATCCAGTAAAATGCTGCCACTCTTAAGCCAACTGAAGCTAGCTGTGATTGTTGATGCTCAGAGTGTGACTCATGGTGCTTAGCACCGAGCAGAATTGGCTCCCCTGCATGTGCTAAATCTCCTCATGGACTGTTTAATCTGCAAACAGAGCTGTTATCTTTCAGCGGGAGTTTTCTCTAGGTTCCATTTCTAAAAGCAACTGCAAGAACAGATAACGAACGACACCCGAGAGAAATAAGAAATGGAAAAAGAAAGAAATGAGAACAAAAAATGGGATATGTTATAGAAGAGCAGATAAATATATGAAAGAGAACAGTTTTAAAACATTAAAATTGACATTTTTATTCTCTGAACTCTTACAATCACAGGAGATCTTATGCATTTCTGTTATTTTAATATACAAATTAATACATACAGGGGCTTCAAATGAGCTGACGATCTTGCTACTTCAGCCAATGTGCAAATGTGGGAGATGTAGTTTTTACCTTGAGCTTGCAAGCTAGACAATGAATCCATCAGACAAGGTGGCTATTTCACAAATCCATTTGTTTTATTTCATTTTGTTTTATTTTAAAGTGGAATGACAATGGATACTTCCAAGTGTGGTTTTGTTTTAATTGTCAGGAGCCCTGGTGTTACATCTTTGTTTTTTCAAGTTGGAAAGATCAGAAACAAGAGGTTTAATACCAGATAACCTGCTATGGGGAGATCAACATGGGTCTTGCATAACCTTGGTTGGTGTTTTCATCTTCATCTCTGGTTCAGTCCTGATAAAGTATAAAGAACCTGCAACCTTGGAAGTAAATGTGGCTCTGAGCCTGCAGGTTGCCTGCAGCTCCGTTTCACTGGCCTGTGGTACTAAGGTGTGACTTAACATGAAGCTCATCAAAACTTTTTTTAATTTTTTTTTTACTTTTTTAGCTGGTTTACACTTCAAAAAATTCTTTTTCCTCACAAGGAAAAGGTTCCCCATGTGGGGCTCTTGGGGATGATGAGATGGCTGGTCTGTTGTTTCATGCTCTTCTGGTTTCCCACTTGATGTTGGGATTCCTCCCTCCAAAGCCTGTGACTCAATGACAAGGTGAATTGATACATGAATTTCTTGTGATGACATGAAATTTGGTCGTGATTATTCCCAAGCAACTTTATTAAAGGCAATGTGGAGGAAATGTGGTTTAACCTCTCATTGGTTTTGCCTCTTAATTTTAAGGAAAAATATTACTTCTATCAGTATAAGCAATATTTTCTGAATCAGAGAATTAAAATACTGCCATATTTGACTGTTTTATGGAGCAGATTTTTAGGTCAGCTTGGCACTCCAGAATTACCCAAGAGTTTTGTTGTTAATTTCAGTGGAATGAGATTGAGGAGTTAAAGAGCAGGTATTCGCACTGGCAAATTGCTACCTAGAGAAGCATTTTTGGACACTGAAATTACACTATATTGATTTACTGATTTATTGATTTACATTTATTTAGCTCTGGACACTCTTTACTTCCAAGGCAAGATACATCATTTAGAAAGTACTCTACTATACTTAATCCTCTGTAGGAAGGAATAATGCAATCAGCTAAAAATAAATTAGTAAGGTATAGTCCTTCTTCAGCATCATTACTGTTCTGTGTCATAACAGGTGAATAATGGGGAAGATCAAGGCAGCATTTAAAAAATTTATTAAGACAGCAAAGTCACTTGGCAAAATTAATCCAGGGAAGAAAAGCAAAGTACAGGAGAATGGATTGGAAGAGGAAATTAGTGAAAGTACAAAAATATTTTTCTGTACTTTTTAAAGACTCCTTAAATGTTTATAGGATTGGTGTATATGAATGTTAGGTTTGTAGAGAAGCCTTTCTGTGTTTCCTTCACAAACAGAAGAAAATACAAAATTTCCAAAATTTTACCTGATTTAAAGCATCTTTACTCAGGCAGAGCTCTTATGCTTTGGCTTTTCTAGAACGCTTGGTTATGAAACCAAAGCTGTTGTTTTCCTTTTCCACCTGAGTTCAGTGCTGGAGGCAGAGGGGTATCTAGTGATGGACATTGTTTTCTGAATGCTAGTCATCCCCATGTCATATCTGTTTGCTAGCATAAGATGGTTAAAACCACATTATCTTGCGTGTAGATGCTTATTAAAAGGAATGTGAACTCCTGATTCAAGCTGTTGTGATTGCTCAGCCTGATGAAGAGCCTGTTGCAAAAGGAGCAATGCCAGAGCTACAGAATTGAACAGTCTTCTCAGAACAACTTTCTTGACACTTTCCAATCTTAGGGAAAAAATAATTTCTTGTCTCATTGCCACCCTTGGATGTCTGCTGTCTCATCCTAAGGTGGAGATGTCATATGGACATTATTTACTTTCCTGATGAAAGCTTAATGCTTCAGATGATGAAGTCTGAATGTGAGCAGAAAAATAATTTGTTGATTGGTTCTCTTTATTTCTTTATTTTTAAAATAAATGTGATTACTATATAATTCGTGGCTTTGTGTGCAGTGTTGGAGAACATGAGGTAGCTGTATTTTTAAGTCTTTTATGTGGTGTGTTTGTTGTTTGCAATATGCTATAGTTTTTGCTACCACTTTGCATTGTAAGCAACAATCTATTCTTCTTAAAACTGCAAGCTTGTTAAATATTTTGATAGATGATGCTTTGCATCGTGGCAGAAGAGGCTAAGCGCCTGACCTGCTGGCCATTGTTCTTAGCACACTGTCAACACAGAGTCCCTCATGATGTGGACGTTCTGTTCAAAATCTGTCTTCTGATTTAATAATAAAAGAATTTTGTTAATATGTACTCTGTTCCCTGAGAAAGTGAAGAATGCGATGATTAATAACCTCAAACCTCTATAAATATTTCCTCTGAATATTTTGCATTGTTTTGCAAATAGTTAAGTTCCACAACATTTTTCTGACATACTTTGTTAAGTATCTTCTACTTATCATTTGTGTTTGAATCCTTCCTGCAATGTCTTTTACTTGTGGCTAAAATGAATCACCTAACATTATGCATCACCTAAACCCTCTGCATTAGACTTTGGATATGTCCATGCAGAAGATGAAGATGACTTCCCTGTGCATAGGCACACACAACTTTAATTTAATCTCACTAGCTCCCATGCCAGAAGAAGTGCAAGTGTAGCAAATGCTTTCTGATCTAAGAACGCATCGATCACAGGCTGGCTAGATTAAAGATATCACGTTCCGCAACTGAAGACAAAAATCTTCATGCTTGGAATTTATTTTCTGGGCAGACATTTTACTCAGGGCAGCTCACATGCACCATTAACCCATACATAGGAAAAGTAATTCAGATGCTAATGTTTTCCTATCTATTAATAATTTTTATTATTATCCTACCACAATTTTTTTACAAAAAAATCTTTATCATTAATTTAGTACACCTGGGTCACAAGCATTTTTGGACACAAAATAGGTTTTCATCTTTAACGCAGTTTATATAGTAGTGTGAAAGTATTCAAATCGGTGCCACAAACAGACTTTCTAGCCTTTTTGAGGGCAGACCTAGAAATGAAGAAGATAACACAGAATCTTGAACAAAATACTTTTAAACTGATGTGTAAGTGAAATCAGAGCTTACCCTCAGGCATCAAAATGGTGATTATAGATTTTAAATTGAAGTGTAATAAAATTTGGACCCTAAAAATGTGACTGGTTTTAGAACCTTCTCAATAAAGGCAATTATATTTTTCACATTTTTGAAAATACCCTGGGCCATGCTATTACTTGATAAATCTCAAAGTAATATTCCTGAAAGCAGATTTTTTTTATAGTTTGGATTGCAGTACCCAAACTGAAAAAAAGCAGACCCTGGGAGAAAAAGAATGAGGGTGGCACCTTTATGTAAACACCACTTTTGTATCATAAAAAAACTGTATCTATGCTGAGATGTATGTGGCAGAGAACCCATTCAGATTTTAACCTTGACAGCATGTAGGAGTAACAGCTCAGAAACTTTCTTTTGTGTTATGTAATTATTATATTTTTTGAAACTTTATTTTCTTTTTTTTTTTTTTTTTTTTAATATCAAGCATGGTGGTATTATTGTTGCACTTGTGTTTCAAACTGAAGAGTAGAGTGTGTGGCTCCAAGACAGGGAAATGGATACCCTAGGTTTTGATGCCTGGGTCATGCATATGTCATGAAGATCAGACCTTTAGATGTCCATAGTGCTGAGTCAGGGTGACTGCAAATAGTAATCTAGGAAGAGGCCTGGCAATGTTTATCATCTTAGGTAATCCTAGGTAATTAAATTTAGTTGCCCAACATGTTTCTTTCACTTTGATACAAAGAAATCTGCAATATTAATAGCTTAGAAACTATTTCCCTTTACTTTTATTGCTAAAAATGTAAACATTTTAACAAAATATATATTTGTATTTAGTTCTCTTACTGTCAGTGGAAAATACAATTCCACTGTAAAGAAAATAGACAAAATAAAACGAGATGACTTATCTGCCTTGCTGTTGCTAAAAGCAGCGTGCAGTGGATAGATGCCAGGGAACGTTGTGAAGGTCTCAGAGCTGTTGCCAAGGGAACTCCAAGTTGCACATTTTAAACGTTTTTTTTCCTGAAAAGAGAACAAATGTCTCCTGGGCTCTTTGGCTGGATCCTTTGCTCAGAGTCATGGTGAAGTCTTAAATTGGAGAACTCAAGACCAAGCAGGCTCTCGTGTCAGCCCTGGAGTTAGCGTGTTTGATTCAGGATTGGGTTTACTGCAGATGCCCAGTAATAGCATTTCCAGTCACCAAGGCTGGTCTTAGTTTTCTGCCTCTGAACAGGGATTAATTATTGTAGATAATTAGAGCTGATTAGAAAACCTGGAAAATGCATTATTTCCCTCCATGTGGTTTGGTTTTGTTTTACTCTTTCTATGCCCAAGTATTTTCATGTTTATAATTCTTGTAGAGATCTATTTCTCCTTCTGCTATTTTTTTTTTTTTTAAGTTCCATTTAGGACATTCTTATTAACTTTCAACATTTCAAACGTTCATTTATCTTTTGGATGAATTTTTTTTTTTTTTAAATCTGTGTTGCTTCTGTTGGTGGAGACTGTTTCTTGAAATAATCATGGTAAAATGCAAAGTGGTTACTGTGTTTATTTGACCACAGCTGAAATTTATACTAATGAGGGACCCTCTGTCTTAAGCTAATGGGATGAGAATGAGCCCTCCCTTACTTCAGATACCTGCATTAGGATGGGATGAGTCACCAGCTAGTAACAGACAGACAGACCTGGTACTTGGTGAACCTAGTCTGCAGCTTACCTAATGGAGGTGTCACCTTCAGTACCTGAAACCATATCCAAACCTTTGCACGGCCCTGGCACTAATTCTTCACATCCTCTGATTTGCTTGAATTGTCAAAGATGACAGTCCCTGTGAAGGGCAAACAGTTTGCTATTTGCTCCCTCCAAAGAATAAATTCTTTAAGGAAAAAAAAAAAAAAAAAAAAAAAGAGAAGGGAATAAGCATGGCTCTGTAACAGCAGCAGAGAGGGCTTTAGATTTGCATGGGAAAGATGTTCCTGGTAATCTTAGGGAGTCGAGTCACTTGTTTGCTAGGGAAAATGACTACCCAGTCTGCTGCAGCAGTTCCTGCCTGAAAGTGAAAGGGGAAACGTTATTTTTAAGAGGCATCTATGTCATTGATAGATCAGGAAAGGTAGGAATGTAGATAAAAGACTCTAGCCATGGAGCTGCCCCTCTTCCTTTTGCTGTATTGGTGCCCCACAACTTCACCAATTTACAGAGGGAGAGCTGCATTTTCTCAGAGCAGTCTGCAGCATGCAGAAAGGCAGTTCAGAGCTTGCAGAGATTGCTTAAAGAGGATTAGGGAACAAAGAGGTTCCTCCTCATCTAGTGATTTTCTAGGAACTGCTGGGTTAGTACTGCCTCTTACAAGAGATGTTTTGCATGCGACACCAGCCAGTTTTCATTCTGTACAAAGGGTTTTATTTTATCTTCCTTTGGAAAGGTTCCTGAAATTGTCATGTGCAGATAATTAGAAGAGACACGGTGGCCATAACATCCATGTCTACCAATTTCCATTTATAAAGTTACCCATTGACTGTTCAACTCTTAAACAGTTTCCCAGCTGAAGCCACCATGAGTGCAATCGATTTAATGGTGTTAATTCAAGTGTTGTTTTTTGTACACTGCTGCATGGGCATTAGATGGACAATGCTCCTTGAAATTAAATAATGTACTTAAAATCCCCTGAGTAACTGCAGTATCTACTCTCAAGTGCAGTTGTATAGTACAGGTGGTAATATGTCTCTTTGTTACCTCCGTGTTAAAAAGATTATGGCATTTGAAAAGGTAATGGCTCTAACTGAAGATCTTCCACGGCTGGACTTCACAGTGCTCACATATGTCCATAAACGTGTCAGTACTGCTAGAATAAAATTTAAGATTCATAAGCTATTCAAATGGAGGGGCATTTGAGCATCACTTTGGAAATCAGGTTCCACATAGTTTAAGAATGGGGCCAAGGTTTCTCCCATGGGCACTAATCAAAAGGCTTTCACAAATGTGAGTTTCCATTTTGTTCAAATGTGTTCTGCTCTAAAATTTTAATTCACTGACCATCTCTTCAAAAATAACCTTCAACTGTCTAGTGGATTGATGTTGTCTGCGAGCTATCAAATATTCCTTTGATCTTATTAAAAATTCTTATATTCTAGATGCGAGACTATATATGTAGGTCATTTTACACAGCTTTGTGTGTAAAATATGGTTTCCCATTTTCCATAATGAATAGAGAGATCGAGGTACCTCCAGTAGCAATGTACCCCATTCTAAAACAGCTGGGATAAACTTTGTGGAGTTTCCCTTGCCATGCACAGTGATTTTAGCAGAAGTCCAGATGACTAACTTATGCTTAGAATTTTAACTCTGACACGTTTCTGGTCAGGTCAAATGACTCCTATTCATGCTGTGGTGAATAGCTTTTTCCATTAGACTTCTTGAAAACAATTGTGTATTAGTTTCTGGTAGACATGGTTTCCCATAATTTTGGGGGAGCAGTTAGTAATGGAAATCTAAATTATAGTGAGGCTTTCCTCAAGCACACTAAAGGCAACAAGTCTGCAAGAGTGCCTGCAGATCCAGTAGAATTAGAACAGAGGAAGAGATGAAGATAGGACCATAACAGAAAAGCTAAATGATGTCTTTGTGTTGATGTTCATTGTAAAAAAAGAACTGTAGAGATTTTCATGATTAAAATCTTGTGATTGAAGGAGAATGAAATCTTGTGGATTTCTTCATGGAGGACATGATCAAGAATCTGTTGAAAATAAAAAGACTGTAGAAGGTGTTATGGAACAAATAGGCAAAATGTAGCAAGTCTCAAGGACGAGAGAGTGTTCAGTAAAGAGTTCTCACAGAACTTATGGGTGACTACAATGAGAGTACCTAACCTCTTGCTTAAAACTGCCTTGGACTCAGAGGACTGGAGGAAAGCAAATGTGGTGCTGTTTTTTATAACAGGCTCTTGGGTATAACAAGCTCTGTAGTGAGCTACAGGCTTGATATCTCTGGTCATGCAGACACCAGAGATGTAGATGAAATTCAGTACAAATAAATGTAAAGTGATGCTTATGTGTGAAAAAACAATGCTAACTTCACAAACAGAATGATGGACCTTGAGCTGCTGACTATTACTGCTGAAGAGCAAGATCTAAGTGTTATGGTGGACAGGTCTACGAAAGCTTCAGATAAATGTACAGGAGTGGTCCAAAACCAAATAGAAATGTAGGGCTTACTAGGAAAGTAATAGAAAACTAAACACGACAGCATCACTGTGTGACTGTAACTTTACACAAGGTACTTGTACATTGAATACTGTGTGCTGTCCTGGTCTCCCTGTCCCAGAAAGGGTGTAGTAGAACTGGAAAAAGTTCAGAGAAAGGCACCAAGGATAATCCAAGGTTGTTATGCTCGTTATTATATTTTCATTTTCTAGTGTTATCACAGTGTCTACAACAGGGTAATAGATCAAAATGGACTACCTCAAAGCTAAGAAAGAGGTTATTTTCTAACTGGTGTTGTGACACATTAATTTTATGATAGGAATCCTTCTTCATGTGTTGTCTAGATAGAGCTGACAATAAATAACTTCTGCAGTAGCTTCTCAACTTAAGTATTCATGATTTCAGGTACTGTGTATTAATTTTGCTTTATTCTAAACGTGTTATCACAGCCCTATCCTGCTCAAGTAGGATGCTTCTTTTCATCTTTTTCATAAAGAAAGATACATTCCTCTTTTTTTTCTTTTTATCTATGAGTAGAGGGTCTCTAAGAACCTTGCATATTTCAACTGTAAAGCTTTGTTTTATTAATTGGGCTTACAAAAAGGGTTTCCTCTGAGATTGTGAGCTTTTAAATATCTGTCTTTGCACAACTCAGTTATAGACAGAGAGGTCTCACTTGAGTGGTGGTGGTGTGTGCTTTTAATAAGTCTGGTTTTCCTTTCAGCTCTAAATTTGCTGTGGAAAGAACAAGTGTCCAAACAGCACTTTATTGTCTATAGCAGCTCATTGTTAGCAGAACACCTCAGGGGCAGGGGAGATGTGATTTTCTACTTAATAGAAGTACCAGCAGGCAGAATTCTCAATCTCTTTTTGTTGCTTTTTTAGCTCCTATAGTGTTTTCATCAGGCAAAGGAAATGTAATAAGCAATTACTAACAAACACTGCTTTAATTGTTCATTTTGAAGTTCTGAAATAGAGGTGAAAGACATGCTTTAGGTTTTTTCTTTCTTTGGATATTCTACAAGAAATTTAGTAATTTTTTGTTGTTGTTTTTGTTTGTCTCTAATACTTTCGTCCCTGAGAAACATGTAAAAATTTGAAGAAATACAGGTTCTCCAGGTGAAACATTGTATAGTGAAGGCTGCAAAATGCTTATTTTAACTCTGGCTTACATTCTTATAATGACAAACCATAAAATTATAATGAGCTGATATGGTCCTATGCATGAGTACTTTCTGAACATTTGTTTTGCCTAGAGCCAATTCCCAGCACAAAAAAAAAAAAAAAAAAAAAAGAAAGAAGAAAAGCAAAAAAACCATGTTTAAGCATACTGTGTTTGAGATAGACGCTTTTTAGAAAGGCATCTGAGTGAACCACTGGAAATCATTGGCCAATCACCTGAAACATAAGTTTGCTGAAGTGCAGAATCAGCTTCCGACAGAAACATCCTAATCTTCATGGGAATTATTTTATTTCAGTTTATTCAGTGAGTTTTATTCAGTGATTTGTTCCCTAAAAGTTAAGAAAAAATTTGAAATTAGAAAAGCCTGAAAGTTGGTCTTATTTTTAATTTTCATTCCATGGTTAATATACAAAAAGAAAAATCACTCACTGAAGTTGTCTCTTATCTCCAGTGACTACAAACAGAGCCTCAGTTACTGGCTGAGACTAGGTGCTTAACTTTTAGATGGACAAAGTTAAGTGAGATTACTCCCTGACTAAAGTAGTTTAATATTTTTTTCTGTTTACTTAAACTGAGTTACAATTTTCTATCCATATGCATAGACCCAAATAAAAGAATAAGATGTAACTATTATCCAGTTAGTAAGAAATACTCTAGTCACTATTTTTATACTTAATAAAAAGTAAAAATTAAGAATTTGAATAAAATTGTACTATGTGACACAATTATATTGGTCACTGTTTATGGGTATATTGTGTCTAATACTCCTTGGTTGAAAAAGAGATGAAAACTTATACCAGCCAAAAAGACTCAACTTTTCTTTAAAGAAAAAACTCTACAAATTAAAAACAAGATTAAACTCAAAGATTTAAGTCAATCTCTTCTGCTTACTGATTTAACTCCTGATTAAATTTGGTGGTTCCAATCATTTTGATTTAAATCTGTGCACTCTGACATACAGTGAATTGTCTTATTAATTTTAATGAGTCTATTTCATGTGCAAAGCAAAGCACCTGCGCAAGTCTTTGCAGGGAGTAGTCCTTGGAGCATAAGGTTTCTGTTTTAATTATTAGCTAGTCTTGGTTTTAGTGTTAATTTATAGTTTTGTATTTTCTTTAAAGAGAGGATACGTATGTTAACCACTTGATCTACAGGTTGTAACTCAGAAGTGGGATTGTTGAAGACTTTCTTCTCTAAGTGACTGAAGTGAGTCACAAGAAGATTTTGCTCAGTTCCTCCAACAGCTGGGCTGTGAAGTGGACAGAACTTAAGGAAAGATGAGAGTAAAGAAGTAGAAAGTTTGTGCTTTTATAAAACCACTTCTTCAACTTCTAAGCCTGTTAACAGGGAGAGGGTTTTTTTTTCAACATCTATTATTTTGGTACCCAAAGTGCCAGTACCAAATGGCGGTGGAAATTCAAGTTCAAGCTAGGACTGGAAGCCAAATTAATTGACAGGTTATTTGTATTGTATTTCTGATTCAAATAAATTCAGTAACGTAGTGCATTTTGCTAGATTTCCCACTGGATTTCAAAGGTCAAAGGACTAAACTGATGACAGCTGACAGAATTGTATGTTTTGTCAATATGCTTGCTAGTACCCCAGTACTCCTAGCAAACCTGCTCAACTTGTAAGTCAAAATTCATCTTCTGAAAATGTCAGCTCTTTTAAGAAACCTTCAACAAATGCATTCATTTGTGGTATTGTCCTGAAATATTTAAGGTTAGCTTTTTCATGCTGGCAGCGAATAATCTAACATGTTAGTTTATTATTTCTCTGAAAATAGGCACGTATGCCGTAGTAGGAATGAACAGATCACTTTAGCAGAAGTCCAGACATCCGGTAGGCAAATGTAAGTGTAATGGTATTCCCAGAACCTCATGTTTAAAAAGTAGGTCAGGAAAGGAGAAGTAAGAATACAGAAGAAAAGACATCAGTGGTTTAGTGTACATGTAAAAAGTAAATGAAAAGTATCAGGTAAGGTTTGGCTAGACAGGCTTCCATTATTAGGCTGAGAAAGACTGCAGGATGTGTGTATTGAGTATGTCAGCATGACTTTATCAGGAAAAAGAAAAAGCGCCTTTAGCTCTTAAACTGATACAAAAGGGATGTTTTCATTATAGACAAACAAGATTTTACAAACTTACTGGTATCTTGGTGTGGCACCTGGCGTTCTAAATGTTAGAAAAAGTAGCTTGAGCTGTCAGGACTTTGAATCAGAATATTTTTTAAAATGCAAGAAATGGAGATTATTTTATTTTATTTCTGAAACTGTCATTTTTTTATGAAACACCATGAGTGACCGTTCTGAAAACAGCTCTAACAGAAGTTGATAATGTTTCGTTCTCAGCCCACCCATGTGAATGAATAGGGTCTTTCTCAGCTCTTCGTTCAAAAGGCAGCAGCAGCTGATGTCAGGAGCTATATTTTTGGCACCCAACTCTGCTTTGTGTGTGCCACAGGAAGCAGTTATTCCCCTGCCTCGCCATCCCTTGGCGAGTTCAGGTCATGGAGCAGTGCTCTGCCCTGCTTATTTTTACTTACTGACAGCACTTCAAGTGATTGAAAGAAAGAGGGGAGGGGAATAGTCCTCTGATTTATTTTCTTATAAATCCCCCTAATGTTCAATAAAGATAGTGTGATGTTTAGAGACCATGTGCTGTTGAAGTGTGGGAATATCTTTAATTACTAGTGCTGTGGGATGAACTATAGAGCTTCCTCCACCAACACTCCTGCACGTGAGGAGCAATCTCACCACTCCTACGTGTTAGTAAAGGTCCTGATTTCGTGAGACATTTCTCTTCACGTTTATGCCTACTTTGCAGCCTTCTAAGCCTTGTTAAAGAACATAAGAATTTCCTGCTAGTTAATCTCCAGCAGTTATAATCTGAATATATGTATATATTTGTGTGTGTGCACTGGAAATGCAAATCTATTCCATGTTTTTTTAGAATCCAGAGGTTATTTTATGTGACCAGCATTTAATCACTATCATGCTTGAGCCTCACTGAAGTTGGCAACTTTACAGGTGTTATTTTATGTGACCTGCATTTAATCACAGATGATCTGTGAGTCTTGTTAAACATGGTAACATTACAGAGATCCTATTTTCACATTCTCTAATGTAGTTACAAGAAACCTTTGTGCCAGTGGGACATATACTTATGTTTCCTGATTTCCTAGACCTAGCTAATTACTTTATCCTGGAAATTTCAAGGAAAGGATGCTTCCATTCCCTGTCAATCTCCTCCTATTTCAAAAATCAGAATGAAAACTTTACTTTTGGAGCTGATCTAGATGCAAAGATTCTCTCTCCCTGTCTCTCCTCTCCCTCCCACCTTCTCTCTCTCCCGTCCTTCCTTTCTCTCCTTCTCCACTTATGTATGGCTGAAACCTGAAAAATTCTGTTACGTAAAATATTTTTTACATCTGACATGTCTAAAAAGAAACACACATTTTTCTGAACACTTCAGAAAATACAAAAGTATTTTTAACTGTTTACTTTTCTTGGTTTATATTGTTGATTATTTTACAGATACTCATTTTAAGCAGGTATTTACTTTAGTTCGTGATGGCAGAAAAAACCAGCATTTTCCCTTAAAAAAAGCCCTGTTACCTGCCCATACTTAAATGACCTGAGGATTGCAATAGGCATGTTATATTTATGTATTACACCGTACTGCTGAAGCTGTGGTTGACAGCAAGATTCACTGGGGTTTTTTACGATTCTCTGTCACAAGCCAAGCTTAATATTATCTCTATAATTATCATGCTCCAAAGGTTTACACCAAGGCTACACTCCATGAACAAAGTCATTTAACAAGTTCAGAAAATCCTAGGGCCACATTTACATTTGAGAAGAAGCCTGAATTCTTGGTGGTAGGTGCCATTTAGGTATATGGAGTAGGACTTTTCACATGTTGGGGTCCTTAGTAGCTAATTTAACAGTGGTGAGTAGCTGTCAGCAACAAATTGTGATAAAGTTAGCCTCTCTTTCTCAGTTCAGAAAAGCTTGCTGACTTGTTGCTTATTTTTCTTGGCAAAGAGATTGTTTAAACATGTTTATCAAATGTTTTTAGAATTACTACATGATGTGCATCAACAACATGTATTGCAAAATCAGAATGTCTTGCTTATCTGTATTTGATCAGAGAACCTGTATAGCATTTAATCAGATCTGTGCTATGGTTTATACTCCTTGTAAAATGAGATTGGGACACTTAATATTTCTGTTCTAAGTATGCACTGTATAAATATTTTATCAACCATATATTGCAAAGCTTTTAACATCACTGGTCTGCATTTTTCAGCACAAAGAAAACATGCTTGAATTTTTGAGAATATTCCACAGTCATGCATTGTCATACGTTTTTAAGTCTTATCAGGAGAACAAAGAATTGGTTTTAAGTGCATAATGATGAGCACAGCTTTTATCTTTGGTCATGGAGTAGTCTTTGCTGACAGTAAATGGTCTTATTTTTTTTCCACATTTCTTTCACTGTTGGGGGTGGAAGGGAAACGGTCAAGGTATGTTTCCAGAACCTGGTGCAATAATTAATTTTTTTTTCAATATTTTCTACATATTTTTATTTGACTTTACATACTTTACATCTAATAAAAGTTTGTTTAAAGGTGTTTGACAAGCTAAATTAAAGTTTCACCTAAGGCGTATGCAGAGTACTTCATACTTTCTCAGGTAAAGACAGAGTGTTGTTGAGAGTGGGAGTGTTCATCATCTCTCCACAGCCTGAGGTACTCCTCAGTGTGTGTGTGTCCATGTGTGCATGCAAGCATGTTTGCAGTATATCTAATATCTGAGAAATAAGAGTCATAATGACCCTTCCTAAAATGAGAACAAGTGTTCGAAATTATGATAGATCTTTTCTTTTAAGCAAATTGCTTGCCTCTGTTAAGGTATAAACTGCTTCAGACTGGATAAGAGCTTGGGGATTAAGTTCCTTAATCCTATGCAGTCTTCTTTCACATTAATCTATTACCTTATTTTGTCTCAGTTGCCTCAATAATTGTCACGACTTACACCTGTATTGTCCTTTAGCAGTGGCTTTTTACTCCAGCTGGACCCAAAAAGAGCTGGTTTTTTTCATGAAGAAGTAAGACCAGTACTTCTTTTTTTGAGCTTTTTTTTCCACCAGGAACACTCAGGTTTAAGTTCCAAAAAAGTTTCCAATGTGGCTTGTTGAAGTCATCAGGAGGACCCCATGCCAAGAAGTATTTTTGCTCCTTAGTGGGGAAAATTAACCAGAGGCATACAAACACTAGAAAAAAAAAAAAGTGAGAAGGGGAAATAGGTGAGAAGGAGGGAAAGAGAAGAAACCAAAAGTAAAGACTAGGCTATGAAAGAGGGAAGATGGATGACAAGAAAACATGTCAGGAGTTATGCTGTATAAATGGTGGGCAGGGGCAGCTGTCTATCAATCCGCTGTGATCAGAGGCTTCACTGGAGGATGAGATTGGATGGGCTGTTTACATGTAAGGAGGACTGAATGCAAACCAGAGTTAAACCGAGTCCTTTGAAAGAGGAAAGGGTGACCACTTTTATGCATATCTACGTTTCCATGAATCAGTCATATGCATATATATCCTGTATCTACATTTTGATGTTAGCAAAAATAAATGGTTATTTTTAATGATGCTTTTTATTAAAATTAATTCAATTTACCAAAAAGAATAATTTGAAAATCAGTTATATTTGTATGTAGCAAGTCAGCAATGGAATAATCAGCATAGACACGCGGACTTTCAGTGAATGAAATGACAGGACAGTGAGATCAACCCTGCCACGAGTTTGAAATAAGTGTTTCTATCCTAATTTTTTATCAAAATTGGGAACTCTATTTTTAACACATTCTTCTGTTCTTACATTTGATACACTGCCACCTTTGTTAGCTGCACTCTCAGAACTTACAGGAGACAGTGTTCACCTTTGCTTTAAGTACTGCGTATTTAATTAAAAAAAATAAAATCTTTTTGTTGCTCTTGTATTGCTGCTATTTAGTATTACTTTACCTACTTGATACTATTCAGCAGGATCAGTCGAAGTTGCAGACAAAGCTGTTAGGAAGAAAACAGGAAAGACACAGAACAGTTTCAAAGACGAGATGTCACCAAGAGAAACAGGAGGCCCCATGAGAGTAGTGGGAGTGCTAATAATGGGGAAATGTCAACCTCAATCCAGGTGGGCTAACAAGATCATAAGGCTTAGGATTGAAAGAGAGAGAAAGCTTAAAAATGCCTCTTAACCCAGGAGAAAAGAGAACCAGCCAAAACTTCTGGAAATATTTTTCTGACAAATTGCTGAAAAAATGTTGCAGCAGGGTTATGATTCTTTGACTCTGTCTCAGCTACACTTGCAATGAAAGGACAGTATTTAAATAAGAACTTACAGCCTGAATCATTAAATGAATTCTTTGTTTCAGTGGGAGTTAGGGGTGCTAAACACTGAATCTTCTAAATATTTCTGAGGTTCTGAGGTTCAAGCTGCATAGGCTACTTACTGTTTTAATCCTCGTTGAGCAAATAATATATTATTTTGGTGAAACACTTTCAGTATCTTTAAGAATCTTCATGTTCCAGAGAGAAGGTTTTTTTTCAACTACAGTATCTGCAGGACCATCTCATTTTCAGGAGTAGTGAACAGGAATTTTGCCTGATCCAGGCCAAGAAGAATCAGATCATAAGGGATCTTACCTTGGAGCGAGGTGGAAGAGTCCAGACCTACCAACTGAAATACGTGATAGGGAGACAGTGAAGAAATCTAAATTGAAGTAGTGACATAGTGAACAAAGTGTCTTTTGACTTACATGTGAGTAAACTGCAGAATGGCCATGCTGATCATCTCTACGAAGAGATGGACAGTATCTCTGGAGAGAGGTCACATCTTGAGAGACAGGACAAAATAAGGCAGCACTTACTAGAAGAACCCATCTCTTGAGCTCTTGATTTCAGGTGTTCAACATGCAACATGTTGAACAAGCCTGTTCATAAATAATAAAGATCATCTTTGTCCCAAACAGTTTTTAGCTTAGTTTAATAGCTTAAGCACAGTGTTCAGGAATCATCAAAGAATAAGATCACTGCACTTTGTTCAGGAAATATTAGATAAGACAAACCTGTCGGCATGGCTAGTTTCCTGTATCGGCCTTGCTAATCTAATAGTGCTTTTGAACATTGGAAGCACAATTCGTGTTTTCTTTGCTTTGGCTTAGTTCCAACCATTTGAGAAATGTAGTGCTCTGCTCTTTTAAGTGTATTAAACTATTCTTGTGGAGTGAATTATGTTGATAGCTTATTTTCTTGGAGGAGAAGGCAGCAGTAAAAATTATTTGTGACTTTTTTTTTGAAAAGGTGGACTTCAGACATCCAAGAAATCAGGATTTGTCCAACATGAGGCCCTTACATTTGCTCAAGTAGACTGCTATTAACCCTTACCACTGGTTTTTTTTTTGTTTTGTCATACATTGCCCCTTTTTTATGGCCATTCTGAAGGTGGTGGTTAAAAAAAACCCCAAACAACAACTGAAAAATATGGTAAGGACATCTGAATCACTTCACATTCTTATAAACTGATCTTTGGGACTTGTGCAAAGGAGAAAAAAGCTGTTAATATATGTAGAATTAATTCTGATGAATTATTCAACATGTAGCAATACAGTGTATAATCTCTTTGAATAATCCTCCCATCTTAAACCTTCAGTTCTTTTGGGACTGAACAATGCTGGTTGATAGTATTGAGGGTTGTAATACATTCCGATATGTCCTGTCTCATTCTAGTACAGGTAAATTAAAAGCAAATTTATTTCTAATTAGCCAGATGGATTTCTCAAAGGAGTAGGTCTGCTAGGTAGTGTTCAAGCTTTTAATTTCTTGTGATCTGAAATTGAGGTTAGATATCATTGATTATTTGAATATCTGAAAAATTAAGAAAGTCTTAAGCAAATGTAATGGATGGTCTTAGAAATGATGGTAGCTTGTGTTCAGAGCCATTATAAGACAGATGTTCACCATAGTGTGTTATGGCATTTTAACAAAGATGTGGTTTTTCCTATCTATTCTGAGCAAAAAGTTAGTAAACGCCAGATTATCAGAGCTTTCAGAGCCTGGCATACGGTTCCTTGGAAAAATCTATTTTGTGTTTTACCCCACTTGTTTGACAGGGGTTTTTTTTGACCTGACTTGACTTGACTTGACTTGAAAACATAGCAATGCCATCTCACTGGGATACAAAGCCCAGTTCAGTTTGTGAGTAAACCAGGCAGCTCAGAACAGAAACCCAGTGCAATGTGTTAGGGTTTGGCTTCAGCTGACCTACCACGGTTCATGAAGGAAATTTCAGAAGTGTCACAGAAATAAATATGCTCCAATGGTGATGTGATCATAAAGTGTGGTATTTGAGGCACTTCTGGTAAGTGGAAACTAATTACATTGTGCAGAGAACTGGTAAGACTTTTTTTCTGCAGTGCTGCACAGAGATTTGGTCTTCCATCTTCTGGAGGGATTAACTAAAACTGGAATAGGCACTGAAGGAAAAGCAAAATTAAGTAGAAATCTGATGAAAGAGAGAAGACTAAGAGGCCTTGGCTTATTTAGCCTTCTAAAATGAAGGCTGAGCTGGTTGATCTTCATGCATGATTAGCAGAGTAAATAACATAGAGGAGAAGACTTATTTAAACTAAAGAATAGTATTGGTATAAGAATAAATACACATATACTATTTATTAATACATTTAAGTCAGAGTTTAGGAGAAATATATAAGACATTTTTGGATAGCTTTCTGCTAGGTTAGTAAGACCAAGCTACCGATTGACTAGCAATATGATCAATTTATGAAGGAGCTTGTGAATCATGGACGTATTAAGTTTTCTACATTAGAGAACAAGATAAAGAGACAGAATTATACCTTTGGGCCATCTTTATTTTTAGTATGTACTCAACTGGGTATATTAGGCTTGAGATGTTTTCCATAAGAGTTTGCTGTTATATGAAAATTACCACAGGTTTACTTTACTTGAGGACTAAACTCTCCTGTATTCATGCTATGAGACTGTCGTGTACTTTAAAGCCACCCTTCTGTTCTTATTGCATGCCTCCTCTTATGGTATCCAAGTGCCTTTCAGAAACATGTTGACTAATGTGATTATAATGTGTCATACAAATGATTCTTTCTGTCTTTCTTTCTCATAGTCTTCAGGAAAAAGAGCTGTGATGCACACACACAGAGGCACACAAAAATATCTAGGAAGGCACACTGAAAAAATGGACCTTCTCATAGCATGTGTGGGCGAGGTGCTGAGATTAAGCAGACTTTCATCCCATATTCTTGTATTGACCTCCGTGTTCTGGTCAAGTTATAGGAGAGAGAAGTGCTGAGCATTTTGACTGCGTTGCTCAAACCAGTGCTGAGGAAAGGTTTTAGATACTCCAGCAATCATTAAGGGTCATGTTTTCAAAGGCAGAAGTGTCAGAGGATGCAAGCAGGCATACTGGGACTTTCAGAAGCTTTTTTGTAAGCCTTTCATTTCAATCAGCTGGAATTGAGCACTGAAAATCAAGCCAGTGATCTGCCCCATTTGCTATGTACCAAACTTGGCAAATTTCTCACTGAGATCCTTAAAGACAAAGAATAAAATCAGTCTGACATGATATTTTATAAAGAATCACCATCATGAAAGGATTAATGCTTGAAGCTTCTGAATGGTTGGGGGTTTTTAAATGGTACGTTTACATATATCTTAGCTCAATGTTGCCTGTTGGTGGAACTGCAGTCTAAAGAAAAGCGTTTGCAGCAAGCCATATTGTGGAGAAAATGCAATGTTTGCGTTCATAACAGCTGTAATCTCCTGAGAGTTCGTAGTTTCGTGTTTCTGTGGGTTGCAGTGTTGTGTAAAGAAGAAATACTAAAAGCATGTATTGCTAAATCCAAAAGATTATGTGTCAAGATGGAGAACAGTCTCCTAGGCCGCATTAGTGGTAGGATATGTGGCTCCCAGAAGGCAGTACAGAAAAACGTGCACATTAAGAGTCAGGGGTATGCTTAATTTCCACACTCAACCAGTTTTTTAAAGAATAGCGATAGTGCTTAAAAACAAACGTCACAAGAGAACACTGATTGTGAACACACTGTTTTAGACTATCACAACTGAAACTGTCATTCCTGGTGTCTCTACGTTTTGGGCATATATTCCACAGTCATGTAGTTTAGGACAGCAGCCTTAGAATTAGTTTTCTAAAAGCAGGTTGAAACAAACTGATGTAGTGGTAGGAAAAATCCAGGTACTAGTCAACTTCAGTAATCACCATTATGATAAAGATTTAATAATGTACAAGGCTTCACAGAGGATGCTAACTCCTCTGTAGTGTTCAAAGTTAACTAGTGCAGCTGGCAGCGGCTTCATCCCGAGCTCAAAGACATCTGCATGTCTAACAGCAATGGCATCTGCATATCTTCTGGGAGTATGCAGGGTTAGACTTAGAAAGACTGTAAGTGCTGGTACTTAAAACAGTAATTTGGATAGCACTAGGGAGATACAATACTCATTGAATGAAATTAACTGAGGGGCAGAGTGGAAAAAAATGCTAACTCTCTTCCTAAAATATGAATCATTCTGTCCAAATCTGACCAGTGACAGCATAAGCTGAAGTGTTTCATTAACTGTCCATTAATTGGTTTTATATTCGGTGTATGGTGGATATAACTGCAATTGTTTCAGTTAGGCTTGGCAAAACTTATACTGTAACTGATACTAATTGTCACCCTTTTTTAGCTCACTCTGTTAAGTTGCCAAAAATCAAATGAATGTAAATTGAATTATCTTCTACTTCTAAATCTGTGATCTCTAAGTCAAGATATTTTGGTAGGTAAACTTGCTTTCTGCTGCTCCTCCCTTAAATAAAGGGCACTTCAATTTCTACTGCTGTAAACTAGAAATGCCCCTTCCACAGGAATTTGGAGAAAATAATTCAAAGTGGTCAAAAAAGTCAAAAGTGTCAAGAGACAAAAATCTGCTAGATGTGAGGTTCCCTCTCAGTCTGTAGTTTCTGGTTCTTGTTTTTAAAAGTAAAATAAAATAAAATCAGACAGGTTATCACATTTCCTTTATTGTGAAATTCTGTGAATCTGCTGGATAAAGTGGTGTTTGGACAAGGCTTAACAACTGTGTGCGAATGCAAGTCAGCTCAGCAAAAAAAGTCATAATTGAAACTTTGGTTGCTCTGCAGACGGTGTTTAAGCAGCATTACAAGCCTGACTCAAAATATGAAATAAGTGAAAGTATCCTTTTTTTCTTTAAAAAAAACAAAACAAAACAAAACCCAAACAACAACAACAACAACAAAACAACCACCAAAATACTTACCTTTCATTCAGTTCAGTAGAGTATCTTTGAAGCAAGAGGAATTACACAGTTTTCCCAAAACGGTACAAAGCAGCCACAAATTAGTCCCCAAAACGTCTGTCCATCCTCATCTTTCCAAACACATTTAGTAGGTGATATCTTGGGACAGTCAGGTAGTTAATATATTTGCTTCATTAGGTTAGAACAACACATAGAAGACAAATTCAGGTCTTATTAAATTAATTGAAAATTCTCATTAACTTCAATGAAACCAGTGTATGGCACCTCAGAGTAAATTGTCAATGGAGCAGTAGTCACAGATCCAAATTTATGTTTGTAGATTGCACACAGATTAGAATCTACTTTTTAATTTAAAGAATCCCTGTAAAATCCAAGGGGATAGATATATCTACTATAGCATTCAAACTCTGGAAAGACATTGGTGCTGGGTAGCCCACTATACTAGTCAGGTAATGTTCTGGTTAACGGAAGAAGCAACAGAGCCCCTTACACTCTGATCTTGAAAAGCAACATCATGTAGCTAAAATATTTCACACTAAACTAAATCATCTGTGTGTTATCTTACTCCCTTTATGCCTATTATACTCCAGTTAATCACCCCAAGAAAATGCCTCATGATTACAATAAAGGCCTCTTAAAACAATTAATCTTTCTTCCACCTCAGTCAGCAGCTATTTTGAGGCTTGAAATAAGCTTTTGTCCTCAGTTGTATGCCCGCTAATGTCAATAGCAAAATTACTGCTGACCTCACAGAAAGTAAAACAAAGTCCTTAAGACTTCCCAAATGCTGGATTCCTACTGTAGCAGTCACAGATGTTATTTTATCTCTGTTTTACTATGTTATATAATTGACAACAGATAAGTGTTAAGGCAGATGTCGCTGCATGGTGCAGTCACACATGTGCTTCCAAGTTCTTTTCCTTCATGTGCAATGTAGTGCACAGTCCTGCCAAGGTCACACTGCAGCATTTGTCTTCTGTTTCATTAGAGTTGGCAGAAATAATGGTACTTAGAGAGGAAGTTATATGACCACTACTAGAGCCTGCTTTTGGCATTGGCTTTTCATCAGAGCCTGTTTTAGAAGCAGAATTTCTCCTGGAGAACGGTGTACTTCTATTGAGATGAAAGAAGAAATCATACTGCGTCCCTTTAGTTTCAGTCAGATGTACTTAGAATATACTTATGGAGTAGAAGCTGTTCACAGCAGAGTTAATCTGGCAAATTAGTGCCTGGGTTAGACAAGTCTAGATATGAAATTCCTGTATAAAAAGCTGTATTAGAGATGGTTTTTTTTCAAATAGGCATTGCATTCTCTCCTATGAAACACTGAGGTGTAGAAGGGAATATACCCCATGGTTCTCAGAGCTGCATTCGACTGCATGCCTTCAATTTAATTACTTCCTAATATAAAGTGGAAGAGATATTCTTCTCTTTCCATGCCCTAGCAGATGTGAGCTTAACTCATCAGTGCAGTCAAGCCATTTTCTTCAGTCTGTAATGCTCTAGATTTCTGTCTGCAGCCTGTCTTCCCACCAGTAAAGTGAATATCAGTGTTGACTGCTATTTGGGGAAACACTGCCTGTTATCTTCTGCCTCTTACTAATACTATGAGTTGCTCTCTGGAAAGTTGCAATCATATGTGTACAAGTTACAATATGATGGCAGAATCATAAACTTTGTGTCTGGAAGCCAATAAGCCTGTCAGACACCAGCAATTACTTCGCCATTTCTGGGACTGTCACATGCTGTGATGATAAAAGGCAAAAGCAGGAAAATAAAACACTTAACCAGAAAATACACCTTTGGTTACCCAGGCATGGTCCAGAAGATCTGAAAATGTGTTGGATACCTATATCTTTAGTGTGAAGAAACCTGTATAGTGAATGTGGTTGTGACCATGAATATGGAGCACAGCCCGGGTATACCGGGTGAGTTTGCATTTGAGACAAGCAGTTTTATGTGTTCTTATTTTAAGACTTTATTAAACCCTTTGGTTTGAAATTTCTTTATTCTCTCTCAAACACTTCTCCTCGGGGAGACTGAACAGGAAAATACTTTATTAAAAGCCAAAATGACAGGCAGCTCAGAGAATATAAAGCCTGTAGTGCAATGCCCTCGTACGTGACCTGGCGCTGGCACTGCAGTTCCGTACAGGCTGCAGCAGAACGGGGCTCAGGGCATTGCCCCGCCTGCCTCTCCCTCAACCACAATAGTCCCAGGGCTCCAAGGATTGCTAGCAGCAAGGGAAGCCATCCTAACTGGCTGGATCTTGACCACGACAAGCGTCTGAAGTGCTGTGTCCCACTGCCTCCTGGCCGCTGCGTGCAAACAGCTATCTGCAGACTTTACAATGCCAATGGCAGTTCTGCTCCTTTATCACCCTGTCCAGCTCAGAGTAGGCTGTTACTATCTTTCCTGTGTTAAACATGGTTTGTGTTGCAGCCTCTGGTGCTTTTTACTTGCAAAGCCCTTCAACTCCTCAAACCACCTTTATTTTTATGCAAAGAGAAGAGATACATCCTGCAAATACATTATTTTTTTCTGTATGAGAAAAGAGAAGAGGAAGGAATCAAGAGAGAAATGTCTTCTCTCTCACTCGCTCAAAAGGAAACTGTGACTTTTACCCCTGTAGTCATGAATTCCATAACTTTCTCCAGCTCTGCTCCTCTTTCTACTGAACTTTTTATTCAGTAAAAATGTACTATGTGATTTATACTAAAGAAAAAACAATACAATAAAGATGCGATATTAGGTTCTTTGATATATAGCCTGAAGAAGTCAAGGTCCTCTATTATTTGTGGTTGTGTTGGCAATAGAAAACAGGAACTTGCTGGGAGATCCTGGACTAAAGACTGCAGTAGAAGGTCATCTGTCTATGCCATAATGTTCTTCATCCCGTGGTGTGTGATTACCAGGTTAAAGCAGAAGGGGCTCTCGAGCTGCAAGGCAAAAATGGAAAGCCTGCTTTGCCTGGAAATTTGGTTGCATGTTCAGAGGTCCTCATTCATCAGATGATCTCTTGCATCATTACCGAGCAATGAGCTAAAATTAAGGCCAGGATAAACAGGATGTTAAAATAAAAAGCTGCAGCATACCAGCATTACAGATGTCTGTGCAACCCACACCCCTCTTCTCTCTTAGCAGCTGGACACAGGATCTTTAGGGCCAGGAGTATTCTGGACGTAAGACTGCCTCAGTCGTCTTGGTGCCTAATATCTGTGTTGCTTCTGGTAATGCTCTAGGGGTGATACCAGAGGGAAGGGAAAATATGTTGTCTCTTGTATGTGTCCGAATAGTCCTGGCTAGTACTAATCCCTTCTCTGCCTGCATGCAGAAGTGAGTACTAAAATAAAGCCCCAGTTGCAGTTGTACCTCTGTCGATGTTTGGATCACAGCCGTGTGTAGGAAGGGGAGCAGGAGAAAGGCAGGGCTAAAGGCAGCAGCAGATCTCATCTCAACTGAAGTGGTACAGTAAAAACGTCACCTCACAGCCTGCAAAATTTCTGGATTACAGTATTGCAAAGATACTTAGAGGTGGTATTAGTAAATGTGTAAAATTTCTGTGGCTACAGTAGATTATTATTTCTGCCTAATCCAGAACTTGCTGTGAGCCAAGTTGCTATTTAATAAGCCAATATTATAGGCTGTCACAGTTAATAATAGATTACATTTGTTTTCAAAGGGCTCCATTACTTTTGAATTAGGATAATTATTTTCTTTTAATTTCTTGAATGACTGGTATTATTATATTCCATGCACAGCTTTTTAATGTGAAAAGCTAAAATAGATTAGTTCAAAGTTTATTTATTAAAAGATGCCTTCAGGTTGAGCAACAGTACTTCTCTTTCAAGAGGAGAAAATGGTTATGGTCAAGTTAGACTCTTTTGTAGGTAGGAGATGACAGGAAAAAATTGCTTCCTAAGATACAGAAATGCAAGACAATAAGATGAAAAATAAAATATTAACAATAGAACTGTAAGATGGTGTTATTTTGATGATATTTTCTAAGTGCACTTAGAAAAATATTGCTTACCTTTATATATCCATTAAAATTAATCATAAATCAAATGGGGTGACAGGAAACTTTCATGATTTTACAAATACTAAGAAACATTTGTATCATTTCCATTTTACTTTTTAGAATTATTAAAAATTCCTGAGAAAACTTTTCACAGGTAAATCTGGGCATTATTAATGTAAAGATCTCTAAATATTTGAAACTAGAATTGTTTTACATCAGTGGTCAGCGTGCCTATGGTGAATGCACTATATTCATTGAGGTGGTGTGTGTTTTTCCCCTTCGTATCCCAGCTGATAATACTCCACTGACTTTCTTTGAATTACTTTTCTTGGCAAGAAATTGTCAGTGAATTGTTCTCTCTATTGGTCCCTAGTTTCTTCTTTGATATTTCCTCATGAAATAGCAATTAATGCTGGCAGTGCGACTCAGCAGAGGTCTTCCTGCATTCTGAACATATCCTTTAGGCATGAATGAAAGAGGCAGCAAACTACTTGCAAGGCTGCATTCTTGTTTTGAGAGCATAGCGTGGTTTCTTTCAGAGAGAGAAATTTACTTAATTTTCCCTTGTAGAGATATTTTGAAGAGATAGGAAATATCTGTAATCTGCAGCCTCACATCTGAGTCACACTAGGGATTTACTTGTCTCGGAATCCAGTGCATAAAGACACCATTGTTTCTGCAATCAGAGGAGCTAAGATGCTTTAGAAAATACTGGTGCTATTAAACCATCACTGATAAGTAGTTTGTTAACAACAATTCACTGTATTGGATCTCACAATGTATATTCACTCTTCAGTCAGTTGCATTTAGAAATTAAGATTGACGGTGCTTTGCAGAGCGTTCTGTATAGCTCTTGACAGCGCTGCCAGCTTACCTGTAGGACTGAGCTTCACAGTCTGACACATCTTAAAAAATACTATCTCCAGGTAAAATTGGGAAGAAAAATGCAGCACTTATATCCTGAAAAAATAATAAAACTTGGAATATATTTTATATGACCACTGGATTTTTTTGGTGTTTAGTTATTTTTACACCTATAGTTTCTACAAATATTTTATTGGGAAGGAAGAGCTTATCCACTTATTCCCTGGAGTGTTAAGGAAATTGCCACATGCTTGTGAAAACTTTGTCTTCAGGTTGCATTTCCTTTTACAGAGTGTTTTCCTTTTTTTTTTTTTGGGGGGGGGGGGTAGTGTCCAATCAGTTGAGATTCTGCCCTTGAGCAAGTTTGGCCCTGTTTTTTGACACCATTTGCATTCTTGTTGTGGCTGTGTAGAACACAGTGCATGTAAGCACATGTAGAGCTGATAAATTGCCAGAGATTTGCTTTGTGTTTTCATTATTCAGACTTGTGGATGTGTGGTGGGAGGGTGAAGGTTATGCACTTGATGCTCTGCCTATCAGTTTTTCATATGCTGAAGCACAAGCCTATTTTGAAAGCTAGAAAATGACATAGATAAAATGCTTCCCTTACATTATCTAAAATAATTTTGCTCTTTCCCCCCCCCCCCCACTAATGTGAGATTTAATTAATGTTTATGGCAGATGCTGTTTGTCTCATTGCATGTCCAAGAAGCCTCACCTTCATTACAGTACACCTGTACATGTGCTACTGCTGGTTCAAATTCGTGCTGTGTGGAAGAAAATGGAAATGTCTTGAGTTCAGATACTTTCAGTATCCTTCACCCTTACTCTTCAGGGCATAAAATGCCTCCTAACAGCTTCACGCTTCCACCAGGCCAAGAGGCACTAATCCATATCAGGGGTCTATTTTCCACCCCAAAATTAGACAAGGAAAACACATAGTAACTTGTCTGTCTCTGCAGAGTAAATGATTGAGAACTGATAGAAAATGGGTTTAGAGTAATTTTAGGATTATATACAGCTGTCTATTAGGACCACAATTTCCTTGAAAATTGGGAATGGTAACAAAGTGCTTGATGGAGATTGTGGAGTTTTGCTGTCTTTGCTTTTAAAGTATCAAAATCTCTGTATTAATTTGTCACTTTTTTTTGCAATATTACTCCTAATGGCCTGACTGCATTTTGAATACATTTGAGTTTTAAGACTGCAATTGTAGTTGTTATGTTAAATCTCCTCTTCCTCCTCTGGAAATCTAGAGAGTAAATCTTATGTTGATACTCTGCATGTACTGAGTTTTCCCTCTGCTGTGCCAGATCTTTGTTTCTACTTCAGTATTTTACAACACTAAAGAGGCTACTGTATAAATATAATTACACTTTTTGACAGTTGTAGAATTCACAAAATCACTGAAGTCACACTGAAGATTAATAACATAATCACTGATAAAACTTGCTTAGCTTGCTGAAGAGGTTTTGCATCCTGGAGAATATTGTTTGAAACATTTTCTAAAACACAGCTGAGCAACTAGGTATTAAACTGAAGGATTTTCCCATGCATTCTTCAGCTAATTTAATAGGCAGTCAATTTACACTAATCTAGATTAATTGCTTTTCCAAAGTAGGGAGAAAATATTTTACAATAGGCAAAATGTTACTTGATAAAAATTCAGCTAGCAGACATGAATGATGATTAGATTCCATATTCTCAATATATGTTAAAAAGGCAACCAAACCACTAACTTCCACAAGGAAGAAAATGTACTTAAAAAGCAGTTAAATATGATGAAGAAGATATTTTAAAAAAGCCAAGTTTATGTTGCCCTATTATATAAATCTAATATGTTTGTAATTTCCTTATATTGAACCAAATTCTAAAAGACTTAAGTTTTTTATTTTTTGTTCTGTCCAGTCACAAGCTTTCCATTTAGACATGATCTGTACATCACTATATCCTTACATCCAGGTCTCCTTAAGAAGCTGAAGTTAGCTGCTTGGTTTACGTGTATTATTTTAAGTTAGTTATTTGCTGAAATCCAAAGTTTAAAGGAATATTACAAGGTTATTACATTCTATAATTTTTGCAGGGATGGTTTGTATGTGAAAGGAATTAGTCCTCCAGCTCTGTTTGTACCTTTGCTTTTTTTGAAGCAGAGCACAAAGCAAGCTGTTTTGTGAAAGCCCTCTGTCACAGTCATTGGTCTTGTCCCACAGGCCTCTGCTGTGCAAATAGCATAACTCTCACTCTGAATTAGGGAAATACAACTGAAATTAGTGACTATATTAATGATTAAATCTTTCATGTTAGACCAGACTGTACTGTTTTCAATGTGGTCACCTTTCTGTTCCACATTCTGATAGCATTAGAGCTCACAGTTAGGTAACTTATGCTTTTAAACTATTTGTCTATCTCTCTCCAGCTGTGTCTTAAATCTTAACTTGTTTTTTAAAACTCTCTTGTTTTTTCCATTTGACATTACTTGGTCGATCAAAATAAGCAAGTCATACATGTATCTGTTACAGCCTTTTTCACCATGTGTGTTTTTCTAACTCAGAGCTGCAACGTGGAGGTGCAAAACTGTATAAATCTTAAAAGCTTGAACTCAAAACCCCAACATTTTTGAAATCTGCATTAATAGTATGGTTTTCTGAACTCTATTTGAGAAAACTTACCCCATGAGTAGACAAAAGGGGGAACTCTAGATAAAACCACATTAAGGAGCTAAAATACATCACAAGTAAATCTTTGGAGAAGGTCAGTAATGTGAAATTCTGCAAGCAGTTTTATAACTTAGAACTGATTTAAAATCCAGATACAGAGCTGGTGATGAGATATTTACCTGCACTCTTCACCCCCTGCATGCCATTTACCAGCGGGTGCTGGGTGAAGCTCTGATGAAAATCTTCTTCCTTCATCCTGGAGTCTGATATTACCCAATTCACTTTCTAAATGTGGTGGCTCAGTCCAGCTCCTGAGTTTCTAATCTTGACCCATGTTTATCTGTATCAACATTTGTAGTCACATTTCTTACCTCAGGGACAGAGGAAGAACCCCCAATTTATCACAAACACCTTTATAGGTGTACCTTTATAGACTACAGAAGCTTAAGACAGAAATTATTTTCATCCAAGCAGAAGAGTTTCATCCTGTTATTGTTTTAAAAATAAATAGGCAGAAACTATGTTCAAAGAAGAAAATAAACCAGAACAATTCTGGATAATGCTCTACATGCAAGTTCTGCCTTAGTTGCTCCAAAGTTTTGCCTGGTGAATGGAGCCAGCAAACTAGTTTCCTTCACCCTGGGCTGGTACATGTGAAACTGTAGGTCAAAAGAGGGGTTTAAGCGCATTGGAATGGATTATGAGGAGTTCTTTGCTGTGTTGTGAGCGGGCTGCTTAGTTTGCTTGCTTTTCTTCTCCTGCGGTGGCTTCACTGCTTGGTGTGGAAGCACTAACTTGTGAAAGGGAGTTCTGTGGAACAGTAGGTAGGGCTTTTGTTTTAAAAACAAAACTTCAGATATGGTAGAAAAAATGTGCATCTATATCTACATTTTCACTGTGAATTTTAGTCTTTTTCTCTCCTGAAAAAAAAAGAGTGGATGATGCTTTTCGTTTAACATGTTGATTAAAATGAAAAATAAAACCAAAATAGCTGGCATGTCCATGTGGATGCAATAGTTAGACTTGTCTGGTAAGAACGTTGCTCCTACATTTGAGCACATTTATGTATTTTTGAAGTTTTGAAGGTGTCTGAAAATATAGTGCAGTGCATGCAAGAGTCTCTCTCCTTGACTGTGATGCTGGGCTCTGTACCCATTTCTAACCCTCCAGTGAACCCAGTACACCAGATGGGGCCAGGTCTGAAGTGGGCGGGTGGGGGCAGCTGGAGCAACGCAACCCCATGGGAGGGGCAGACATGGGCACAGGCAGCCCCTCCATGACCGATAGCCTCTCCTTGCCCCGGTTTGGTGCTCCAGATTCACAGCTCAGGCTTCTGCTAATGGGCCAAGCAAGGCTCTGTGGCTTCCCTCTTACAGGGTGGGAGCTTACGGAGATCGTGCAGAGGGATCCAGATAAGCAGGAGCCCTGGTAAAAGTGAGACTTTATTTGCCTTATTGAGGGCTGGCTCAGAGCCCACCAAAGTCAGCAGAAGTCCAAATACTGGGTCTGTTCTTGAGTCTGTGTGGGTGTCGTCTTCTTGGCTGAAAGCTTAGCTGCTATCGTATCAGTGTATTTTATTTAGCCAAATCACAGAAACAGAAGTAAATGCAAAGGTTTCTTTCTCTGGCAGGGCTTTTTTTTGTTTCTAATTAAAATGTTTAGTCTTCAGAAATCTTCCTGATTTGTGTCCTACAATTATACTGCTGAGTAAGAAACAAGGGGTCTTTGCAAAGAACGAAGTGAATTAGTTTTAGCTAACTGCATCTGAAAAGCAGAGCATGTGATCTTTTGGCCTTGCTCTGACAGTAACTCGGCTAGTGTTTTGGACAGCAAGCTCTCTGAATGTCAGACCCAGGAAAAAATGTCACAGATTATTAGAAATGGGATGGATGGGAGCAGGCTTTACTGGAAACATTGGCTAAGCTTACATCGTAATTGCTGTGCTGAAGCAGTAAACAGCTGCTGATCCTGTGATCTTTCTGGTGAAAAACAAGCATTTGTTGTAGTTATTTTTCAGATGTATGTTGTTGTTTGCATGGTATTTCAAGTGTCCTACTTGGTATTTATATTATTAGCTCAGTGTTCTACATTACAATAAATGTGTTTACTTATTACAGAAGTACTGACCCTTAAAACATCTGCTTCTCAGCTGAACATCCATGGCTCAGTGGGTGTGGGTAGCTTCTGTTAGCCATTCTTTCATAATATTTTGCAGTCTCTGGCAAGCAGTTTGAGTCAGATTCTGACCTCAGATGCTCTCTGGTACAATGGGAATAGCTGCGCTCCAGTCAACAGCATTCTTCTAGTTTTATGTCAGTGTTAACCGAGGTCAGAGGACGTCACAGCGAGTGGGCCACAATCCCGTCTAATTTTTGCCTGGCGGAGTTCTTTAAGCAAAAGACATAAAAACTCTAGTGGCTTCACACTCATGCCAAAGTCACCCTCACTCTTCTAGAGACGGAGTGATAGCAAATGATATGGCAGAAGGCTAATCAAGTTGTTACGAGGAATAAAGGGTTCTGTGTCTATCATCATCAACACAAGAGCTGTAACCACAGTCTGATGGGCTTGGAAGAGCAGTGGCTGGCTGGAGCGTGCCTTTCGGTCTTGTGCTGTCTCTTGCCTCTACCGATACTGGACCTGAAGGGAACGGCTCAGAAGCTTCTTCTGGAAAGGAGAAAAGAGCTTCAATTTCCTCTTGAACTGGGGGATGGGTTGGGGACACCAGTCATTTCCTGTAGCGGGGAGAAGGCTGTATGGAAATCTTTGTGGTTGGTGTTGAAATGGGGAAACAATCATATTAAGGGCTTTGGTGTCTTAGCAAAAAGTCATCTTTTTCCTCCTTCCCTTTATTTCCAGCCTCCTCTTAGGTGAGTATTTCTCAGCCCACTCTCCCTTTCTCCCATCCTAAGCAAGTTGTCCATAGTCTGTGATCCATGCCCTCTCTGCCCTTCATGCCCGAAGTCCTGCCTTTCCACCCCTGATATCCCACTCCAAAGCCGTAGAAAGAGCGCCCGTCTCAGACCTCCCCCTCTCCCAGAGCCCTGCTGCCTCTTTTACTGCTGGGCCACCTGAGGAGAGGGAAGACACTCTGGTTATCTCAGAGCACAGCCTAATTTAGCGCATGCTTAACCCTTTATGCAGCAAAAGGAAGGATGGCACAGTCTTTTTCTTCTGCATTTGTAGGCCATCTACCATCCTGGGTCTTGTCAACAGCAAAGGAACTTAGCCATTATGATTATACAACCAAAAATAATAACATCAACCAGCCATAGGCCGTGTGGGTTGGTATCACCTGGGACTTCTATAGTGGAAAAAGTCCAAAAGTAAAAATGCAGTATAAATTTAATATACACAGCATCCCCTAGAGGTTTGTGCTGCAACTTACAGAGAGGATAATTGAACAGTCCTTTTCCATAACTGGCTCCTCTTACAGATACCATCTAGTAATCATTATAATAAGAATACATGTTGGAATTAGTTTGTAGATGAATCATGCTTAAACACTATCAGTGATACATTTTGGAAAACAAGTCTTACTCTGAAATAGAAAAATGTTTTGCAAAACTATTTAGCAACATATCCTTTGCAGATTGGTGGAAAAATTGAGCTATTCCGTTTTTCTGTTCATTGCTTTATCAGCAACAAACTCTGTTTATTTCCCAAGTGTATTTATCGCCCTTTTTAAAGGATTAAACTCTTATGTTTTCTAGTACATAGATTTAATGTTGACAGCACTGTTTCCATGAATCAAATGGGCTCTCCTAAAAAACTTCAGGCCATACAAAATGTTTATGCTAGATAATGGATACCTAAATAAAAATGCAGTGAAAGTTGGCCTGCACAACACATGGAAACATCTCGATATGGTTAATTTGACACATAAATAAACCATATTCACACCCTGAATGAAACCACTTACTAAAGAAAAGTAATCAGTGTTTCATCTGCAGCTTCTTTTGGATGTGGAAGACAGTTTTGATATTTCCAGGCTATATTATTTAGTATGCCTCCTTGTGTAAAGAAAGAAAACTCCTGATAAAGCTATTCTGATGTTGTTGATGTCCTGTGGAAACTGGTGATTGAGCATGGAGAATATAGCAACAGATGGTATAGCCCCACACGAGGTCAGTAAGCTGTGGAAATACAAAACTGCCAATCCTGAAATTGAAAACAGGTGGCAAAAATTTCACTTGGAGACTTGGCATCTGTAAGTAATCAGTTACTGTAAGAGCCTTGGTCAGACACCAATTAACTTCATTGCTGATTGCTTTTTCAATAAGTAAGGGAGAAAGCAGCTGCATTTGGTTAGAATCACAATACAGGGTAGAAATACACAGTAAGTGTTTAGAAGCACTTAATTTTTTATTTTTTTTTTTAGTTAGAGTAGATACTGTTCATTAACTTTTTTTCTTTTCTTTTTTTTTTTCTCTTAACCTTAGTATTTTGGTTGAGAAAAAAACATGTTTTACAACAGTTTTAGCAGTGCTTCTGGGATCAAGGCTTTTTCTCAGAGCTTTCAAACTGTTTGTCACCATCCCTACATCACTGCTTCTAAAAAATGTAAATACATAAATAAACACAGGACATCTGGATTTTATTTTGGGGTTTTTAATTTCAAATAAGGAAATAAAAACACTATTTTGACTAGGACTGAGCTATGCTAATGGGGCATGTTGTGTTCTTAAACATTGTCCTTTCTGGCAAGCCCTCCTCCTGACAAATAGTTACCCCACTGAAAATACAGATGCCTGATCGTGACCCAGTGGTGACTTTCCTAGCAATGACAGGGGATTTCAGAGCAGGCAGTGTGTTAGTGGGTGCCAGTTTGAGAAAAATGAGGTTACGTGTATGCCAAATTGAAGTTTAGAACAGTTTCAAAACATCTAAACAGGAGTTATTATTGTATAGGCAGCCAGCCTACCTGAAACATTTTCAATACATAAGGGGGAAAATCTCTGGTGTTGATCACCTAGAATATTCCAGGTTTCAAGTTAGTCAGGACAAAAAAGGTTTGGTACATGGGGGAAAACTAATCCAGTAACACTAGAACCAGAGCAACCTTCAGAACTGCAGTATTCAAGAGGATTTAAAAGTTGGGTAGATGACCTCCTCCACCTGATGTTGTAAGAGGCATATACATTTGTGAGAAGGTAGCAGTACCTGTTTCCAGCAATTTGAGAGTCTGTTACAGCTGATTTCAACTCAGTTTTCCATGGCTGGATGTTTCAGGCTACCACCTCCAGTCAGACACCATGCCATACTAGAAGTGGTTTGACATCAAAGGTACTCTGAGCATCCACAACTCCACTGAAATCATTAGATCTTCAAGAGGTTGCACACTTGCATTTATGTATCCCAGAAGAAGTGATTATAATTCTAAGTCTTGAACCGGGTGGGGATAGTGCTAATATAGGGAAGAAACTGAGCTTACTAATGAGAAGAACTAGAATATCAAGAGTTGGTGGATGTCTGTGGGGACACGTTTCTGCATTGAATGATGTTCATAAAGTGCTAATAGGTCATCCTGCAAAAATTATGCCTCTTTAAGATGCTTCAGTCAGGCACTTGCAAAATGTGAAATGCTCAGTCATGTTGAACAATGCTGGCCAAAGGTTTTGGTAATACAAAACATTCACAAATTCATGTTTCAACAGAGATGTTGCCTCATGGGCCTACTTCCCAGCCTATTTGCCATTGCATAGATCATTATCCTCTTTCTGGCAACAGAATAATATTCCTGTGGTGACTGCAGCAATTGCTTACATGGAACAATAAATAGCAGATAAATATTTAATATGAGTTTAACTTTTAAAATGTTGTTTAATAGCTGAATACAGAGGAAGCAGCATGCTGTGACTAATCAGCTCTCTGCAGACCAACAGCAAGTACTCCTATTCACTGTAATGCAAGATGTATGGCTTCTGGATCACTTTGTGAGATTTAAACATGCTCATTTCTTGGATATATGGTGTATCTTGCAGTAGAAGAATACTAGAATTCTGTCTTTTTCTGACTTTTCTAACATCTGAGTTTTTGAAGAGAGGTAAGATGACCCCACTCTGTGACTAACAGTTTTATGGTGTTGCTGTATGTTATATATCATCAGTAAATACCTTCTACTTTTTCCTGGCATCTAGGCATCCCACTGGCTCAATGTGCACAGCCATTTCATTCCAGTCCCTATGTGCATGCAAACCACTTTGCTATTTGCCACTGCCTTGACTAAGTGATTTTCTTAGTGATTTATGTCACATTTATTCATGGAACAGTAACAAATTATAATATGCATATAGACTGTTCTGTAAATTAAAACATGTAAGTTCATTGTCCACAGTTTTGAAGAGTGTGAAATAAGCCAAGTGCTGTTGCTGTGCACTCAAAATGTAACACATTTCTGACATTAAGTTCAGATATGAAAGGTCCTAATTTTAAAATTTTAAAATCAGAAATAAGATTCCTTTTGTGATACTGAGAAAATATCTGATAGCAAAACAGAGTTCAGGCTTGTCATTTTGCTTATCAGAGCAGTGATTTTCTGACTCCGTGCAGAGCTCCACGCAGTCTTACTCTCCCCTCTGCTGTTTTATCTTCCTCTGACAGGTCACTGAAGAGGGTGACATCTAATTTGAGACAATAAGGATGGGAAGAGGTAGCAGGCAAGTGGGGCCAAAGCCTGCGGCTGAGGCTACAAGACAGTCTCTGCATGCAACATCACCTTTTCCCCTCTGCTATGCTCCTCCTCCTCTCTGGCAGTTAGGCTAAACAAAAGGGATGCAACATGGGGTCTGACACCATGTCTCTTCCTGGGAGAGCACAGCCTTATCTGGAGAGACCAGGCAGCTGGGGAAAAGGGAGGAGATGATAGGAGTAAGGCTGCAAAGTGCTGATTTACTGAATTGGAGGCAGAAGGAAACCTGAGGAAACACCTAAAATGAGGATTTCCCTGTATAGGTCTGTAGCTGGTGGGATGGAGCTGTCAGGGCTCTGGGTGGTGGAGCCTGTAATAAAAGCCTCCATTCGTGATATGGGAAGAATAACTTAGGTTGGGTGGGGAGAGACTTGCTTTGGAGTCCAAGGACATTGGAGGGAATAGTCAGCCCGGGTTATTATACTCTGCAGTGGGGAGGGAGGGAGTGTCCAGGGCAGGACACACAGTGAGGAGTGGGATGTACATGTAGAGAGAGGGAAAAAACCCACAAGAAAACAAGAGGGAAGATTCAGTTTGCAAATATTTGAGTACCAGTGTATTACAGACCTAAAAGAAATTGTATCAGCTGGTGTTTGTGAAAGCACTCATATTTAAAGCTTAAGCTGAAAAACAATCTATTGATGAGCCCATGTTTTCTGTGGAGAAGCTGTATTAATGACACCGAAAGTTTTCTCCCACAGCTTACAGTCTCCTTACTTCAGCAAAACTGATGGGAGTAATCAATAAGCTGTTGCTTTTTACCTTCTTACTGCATTTATGTGAGACGAGGAGGCTGAATGTGCTGTCTTTTATTACTTTTCTCCTCCAGAAGTAGGTAAAAAGTGATATATGCTTCATCCTTTTTTACAAACAGATGATACTAGACAGATGCTTAGAAACAGCTTAGCTAAATCATATGAAGGAAAACATACACTATGTGGAAAATGTGCAGCTTTTGGCATAACCAGGCAGAAGTGGAGATTAATTTGGGGCACAAGAAGTTGTGAGTTTTTGGTTTACCATTAATGGAAAAGAGGGAAAATGGCCACTAGGAGTTATGCAATAGAGTTCAGTTAAATAACAGGCCTTTGAAAGGCCCTGGTTCATGGAAGTGTCAGTGGTTTTGGGGGCTCATTTAGAGCCAAACAGTGTGCCCAAATGCACCAAACTATGAGAAACTTCCACGACTGACATGAAACCAGAAAACTCAGATGTGATACATGGACTGCAGAAGCAGATTTAGTCTTCGAAGGAAGTGGGCATTTGCTGTCAACACTGATTAGTGTTTAACAAACTCTTCCTCCCAAGGTTTAAGGTTGGAATGTGATAAAGGACTTGAGCACCTACAGACTCAGTGTTTCCATGACAAATTTGTAGCTTTCTAATCCCTAAGTGGAATTAAAGCCTTGTGTTAGTTGCTCACTGTTAATACTTAAATTGCAATCCCAAATACCCATTTGTGGATCTGGGTGTTACCTGAAAATGAAAAACAAAAAGAAGCAATGCCCATCATGTGCCTGAAATCCTGCTTCTTTCTGGGGATTAGGTGCTCAGTTAAGGGCTGCAAGAAGAGATCTAATTGCTTCAGGATCCAGTGTGTGCAATGCACTTCTGAGAGTGGCAGTTGGTGTTTGCAAGAAACAAGAAAAGCTCTCCGTTTGTCTTCTAAGCCCAAATACTGGTGTCTTGTATTTGCATAGTGTCCTAGTGGTTATGCACTCTCCAGAGAAGTGGGGCAGAGAGTTCAAGGCTCCCTTTACCCTGGAGGAGGTCTTCCCTCTCCTAGCAAGGGGTCCTGCTTTTGAAGTTGTTCCAGAAAATATTGAAGATTAATTGGAACAGAAGAAAGGGGGCAGGACAGACAGTTTATAAAATCCATGGGGACTGTCACTAGCCCTGATTTAAGAAGAAAAAGAGTTTACTCTGAGTTTTGAGAGTCAGTTCTGTTGCAGTGAGCACATGCTTTCCAAAACTGGAAAGCTGGAGCAAGTGAGCTGCTCAGGCAGGGAAGAAAGGTGGCCAAGCCAACCCTTAGTAAGGTGGGGACATGGACTCTGCCAGAGCCTTTTACTGACTGAGCCTGACTGCATCCTTTGCTGCTAGATAGCCCAGTCCTTACATTTAGCTGAAGAGAAAATACCATAGACCAGGCCTGTTAACTGTAGTCGGTTTGGAAGGGGTGGGTCTGTGGGACATCCTGCACAAGGACAGCCGAGCTGTGCAAGCTTAGCAGTCGCCTGTCCAGGACACCTAGGTATCCAGGAATTGGTAATTTATCCCTCTATAATTCAGACATGGAATGATATATCTGTAGTGACTGAGCTGTTTCTCTGCATGAGTAAATGAGATTTACGTGTTGAGGAAGGCAGTCAGCATTCAGCAAGAAGACAGATTAATTTAAGATTAACTCCTCATTGGAGTGGAACTGACAGCCCTGTGGAAGATGAGCAGTTCTAGGGACTGTTAAAGTCCCATTTAAGTTCACCAGGTTGAGACTCGCAAGAGATGTAAGTGGTTTGACAGTGTGAATATATGCGGTACGGGGCCATAGTTTGTGCCCTGCTACTTCTCTGCATTGAGCTAATTAGGAACAAAACCAAAATGACTATGAATATGTTCATGAGAAATTTAAGTATGATTTCTAGGGTCATATTCTGTCCAGGAATCAGGTAAATCTTTGCATTGTACTCTTACAACACTGAATGAAGCATAGCTGTTGTTGAATCTGTTCCCTGTTGCAAGATGTAGAGCCAGTTTCCAAACCTTACTGTGGCTGCTGTGGTTCTGGATGGGCTGTCAGCCAGTCTGTGGGTTAAAAACTTGGCAGCAAGATACTTTAACATAGAAATATAAGACTGCTGTAAAATATGTCTTTCCGTGCAACTGGCTAGTGCTTTACTGTCATTGAGTCTCAAGGACAGGGTATGGGGAATCATAGCTGACTGCTGGCACTGTGCTTCATTAGGAAAGAGAAAAAAATAGCATGTTGAGACAGCATTAATATGTGCTTGTTAGGAATAAAATCTACAGTGGGTAGAATGAGAAGAAACACGGGTGATTTTTCAAGTATGTTTTACAGACATGTCAGTCTCTGTCTAACAAAATAGGCCACATTTCAACTGACTTATTTTCCCAAATCGTTCTGTACATGAAGTATTCCTGTCTTTGATTAGTAAGCCAGGAGGAGGTAAACATTCAAATGTCATTGTGTCCAAAATAAAACCCACTATATTCACTCTTATTTCCAGATATTTTTCCCTCTCTTCTTTGAATTTGCCTTCTAACCAGTGATAATAAAGAACCTGAGCAACAGCTTGAGCAAGTGGCTGAAAAGAAGTATAAATGATCTGCATCATAGTGATTACCCAAGAAGAAAACAAACCTTCTTGTGAAGAAGGTCTCTTTCACATGAGACATCCCTTCAGTTCTCTTAATGCACTGGGCAGTGTTTACATGCATCTAAGTCACTGAGACTACCAAGTCTGAGCCTCTATGAACTCAGCTCTGTTTATAAAATAAGCCCCTCCAAAGCACTTAAGCATACTTGTGGTTTTTTAAGAAATGTACTGAACTGTCTTGTTCTGTGTGTTACCGCTATTCCTTTTTACCCTCTGAAAAGTAAAATAACATACTCTTCATGTGATGATCAATGTGTAATGATCTTCACACATTACATAATGTTCTATCTTCCACTTAGAAAAGCACAGGCACAGCAGAGAGAGTTGTAAATCTGTCCTTTCGTAGGTGTGGAGTGATGTCATTTGAGCTGGCTCTTCCCTGCACAGCTTCCAAAACACCATGTGCTTTGCAGCACAGCAGTATCCGTCTTTGCCTCCTCGTTAAGACAATGCACAGATGAAATGTATGTACACGGCATGCTAGCAAAGCCACCCCAGTGGGAGTGCTGCAAAGCTGTTAATGTTTTTTCTTGGGAATGTTGTGACAGAATTGGAAGGTGTATGATAAAGAAAAAAACCACATTTATTCAATCTTTTCTCAGAACATGTCTATCCAAATAACTAAGTTCCGTGTAGGTTCTGTGTATTAAAAGTGGATGGATACCAGCAATGCAGTTCCCTCATTTTATTTAGGCACGATGGAAGTGCATGTAAAAAGTGTCAAATGTAATATATATGAAAACCTATGCTTTATTTGTAAATTCTAAAACCCATTTATGGGAGTTGAGTCCTTGAGTACTGTTGGTTAGTTAAAAACTGTGAAAACATCCCTTCCTGTACTTTACTCCCCATATCTGCACAATCCACAGTACTAGTTTGTCTGTCTTTTGGGAGAAGACAAAGGTAATATTCAATACTACATATATCGGGCAGTCCAATTAAACATTTGATAGATAATTTCATTGCTTTGACAAGTTTCAAGATTGATGCAATAATTTCTTTTCTGTTTCCCCAGTATCTCTGCCAGTTTTCAAATGCATTATTTATTTTCTGCCAAACAAAGAATGTCTTTCTATCATTCATATCTCTAACTGGCTTAATTTTTATTTTTATGTCTCTGCTTCTTGATAGGTTTAATGCAGCTGTTCTTTGACTCTAAATACACATCTACAATTCCTCCTTAATCTATGATTTATTTATTTTTTTGTTCCCATGTCAAGTCTAGCAATGCAGATTTTGTGCCAGAGCTTAACAGTCTCTGCTCTAATTTCCTCCCATTAGTGTGCTAGAAACATGAATTTTTTCTCCAGCAGATCTCCTGATGAAGGTAAAATGAGAATTTTTCCTGAAAAGAAGCTGAAGGCATTTAGACCTATTTTAATTTCAGTGACAAATTTAATCTTTGTTTGATAAGACAGAAAATAATTTGCCCCTGCACAGTAACAGAGAGTCTGGAAGAAACAAACAATGGCATTTCAGCAATAAAATAGTACATAGCTGTTATCTAGCACTTGTCATCAGTAACACAGAATATGTTTAACAGACAAAGCCAGTATCATTATCTGCATCTTACAGATAGCAAAAGTGAAGCAGCCATTAAGCTATTATGCAAAAATACCATAAAAAATTAAGTAATGCAGGCTTTCACAGTACATTTTTGGTTCCTTTTATAGAATCCTTCTCTACGCCATATATATTTACTATAGTTACTTAGTTTTCTCTTGTGGTTCCTGGAAAGTTGAAAGGTTTTGACTTCTCTAGTGGCTGGTCTTAGAGGGCCATATCTATGGTACTGACTTACTGCATTGGGCCAGATTGGAGCTCTTGTTTAAAATCACTATTATATTTTCAAAAGTCCTGAAAATACCTACTTAATGCATATGGATGAAAATGGAAGGCAATAGATCTTCTTTTTTAAAGTTTTGTACTATTCTTTTGGAACAAAAGATACAGAAATGAGAGAACAGGGTAAATGTATAGAGAAATTTAAGTTCCTGGTTAATTGCCGGTTGAGGGTGATGAGATTTTGAAACAAGCTTCAAGCTCTTCTTTTAAAAAAATTATCATTGTCATTTCTTGACCCTCCCATCTCTACGGAAAAAGCCTCAAGAATAAAACACAGTAAGCTTAATTCATTGTACCTGTAAAGCCAAGAAAATCAGGTAAAAAATACCTTGAGAATTTTAAAGTATTAACATTTAATGTATTTCTCAGTCATTGCTGACCTAAACATGTAACCTTACCACATAAGCCCAGTAAGATCATCTTTATTTTTCATGACCCTTGGAGCAACTCTGTGTTTGAACATGCCAATTTATTACTTTCACTTTTTGCAGGACATTTTATGAAAACTCTGTCTTGACACCACAGTGTAGTGAGTTCTCACACTAAGCCTTCCCTTTTTATTAAATGAATTCATTAATTCCACAAATGATCTATCTATTTACTTGTAGGTGGCATAATCTTTCTAAATCCTGAATCACTGTTGGTCTAGGAAACCTTCATGTGCAGAAAATGAAAGAAGATATAAAATTTCCTTACTTAATCTGTAATGAAAATGAAGGGGGTTAAATTTTAAGTTCTGTCTGAAGTCAGTTTGTGCATTTAGCATTGAGCTGAAGGAAAGCCCAAGTTATATCTCCACCAACAGTTGTAAATTTTAACTTTCCCATCTTCAAAAAACTCTCTTTCACCAGCATACCAGAAGAAAAGTCATGCAGCTTTTTTCTTCAGCTTTTATAATGTCAGATACTGCTGCATTCCCCGCTACACATTTCTGGGCAACAGCAATTACTTGTTCATTTTTGAGTTTTCCAAATCCTGAGCTCTGTGAAACATCTAATACCACAAACCACTTCCTTTCTACTCCTGTGAGGAGGGCAGAGGGAACTGAAGACACAGCAGGAGAAATGGGTCATGTTTCAGTTGTGCCAGGGCTACGTTGCATGATCTGTGTTGTTTGAAGGTGTTCAGGTCGGTTTGAGTTCTGAGCAGTGGCACTCTGTGCAGACTGTATTTTAGCCCACTGCCACAGACTCAGTAAGAAATAAGCTGTAAGCGAGTAAACGGCTTAGGAGTTTGTCCCTATTTGCAGGCAAACTTGTTAACAAGGCGATTACAGTCTGTTGGGCACACCTGACAAGGGAGGAGAGGAAAACCTTGGTCTGTGTGTCCCTCAGTGTTTGTTGGACTCAATGAGGTGTTATGCAATCTTTCTTCTCTTATTTCCGCTGTGCTGGGTTGCTCAGATTTTGATCTGTGCCTGCAAGGTGATGTTGCGTATACATGTATGTATGGGTAGCTCCATTGTGTTGATTTGTTTTCCTGTCCATATCTCTTTGCTTAAGCCACCAAATCCAGCGCGGTTGCCTTTGGTGTGAATGCTGACATTGATCCCTGTGCCTGACTCAAAGTCAGCCTGACAGGGATACCCAGGAAGCCAATTACCCTCTGCTCCAGCACCAGTGAGTGACAGGCCTGTGGAGAGCTAACCAATGTTGTCTTGGCCAGAGCGGTGTCCCTGGAATTGCTGCTCTTTGCCTCTGCGTACTACAAAAAGACTAGTGCTGTCTGTGCTAATCCATTTTTCAAGCAATGGGCTTGCATCTGTCTTGGCCTCTGGCTTTTCCTCAGGCTAAAACTGAAGATAACCCCTCTACCAAAGCTGCATTTGCCACTGACTGCTGGGAAGAGCATAAATTAGCCAAGCTGACAGAGTTTGGTACATCCCAGATATTTGCTGTCTTCTCCCTCAACAAGTCACACAAAAGGAGGTCCAGACGTATGCTGCAGTTCAAACTATGGATGACTAGTTCATTTTTGTATGCATTTCTCTGCTGCCCAGAAACAGAAATTAGTCCTAATGATATGACTGCAAAATCATCCATCTAAGTTTTTAACTCTGTTTTATCATCTACATATCTGTGCACAGTGGTGTATGTCTTCTAGGTGAATGGATTGCTCACTCATTCTGGTTAAGCCTGGATCTAGAGAAGAAGCTGACCCACCACGAGGCTGGCATCCTCATGTTGTTCTAGTGCACAGGTTTGCTAGATCCTTCAGGAAAAAGTAAGATGCTTTCAAATTAGAACTGTGAGGTGGACACATTGGACACAGCTGTAAAAGCTACCATCCAACATCAGCAATCGTACTATAATCCAGTTATTGACTAGAAAAAAAGCCTTTATAAACTTTTGTCCAATGCGTTTAAATAAGGTACGGTTGGTATTAGCATTCTCTGGAAAACATTTGAATCTGGATTGGAAAAGCAAGAATTTGCATATAAATAGAATATTACAAAGAGATCTCCATTTATCTTAGCAAGACAATTTTGTTAAATTCTTTATTTTTTGCTGCTTTTTACACAAATAATTTTGTGGCTTAGCAAGGGTTTTGTGATATAGTGAGGTTTGGACAGAAAATTTATAAATTACACATGAATTAACATTATGACATTACTGCTACAATGGTTAATCAGAAAACCCCATATGATTTAAAACATGTTAACTTCCTGCTTTTCTATGCTGTAATTTGATAACCCACAAGCAAACACAATTATTAATATTTTCAGTTGTGTGCCAGGGACATAAGAACATTACAGATACACTTCCTTTTGCTTTACATGGAAACTTGGTATGCGGTAAGTATTCATCTAGGTACACTTGAGTGTCTGTGTTACTAATAATTATTGGAAGTAATACTGGGAATGTGGATATGAAGCCTATTTGTGTGATGTGCAAACATTAAGTGATGTTAATCGTGCTGAATGTGGGTAGCTGAAAGTAAAAGGCCAAAAGGAAGAATCCCAGCATGGTTCAATGTACCAGGTTCAATGTACCAGGAAGCACCTCTTTTCTGCTAGTCAGGTAAGATCAGGAGACTGAGGCTTCCCTTCCATAAGGCCAAATTTTGTGCTGGAAAGGAGGAGAGGAAGGGGAGAACAAGGAAGTATTCCTTTGAGTAGGCTTAAATCTAGAACTCTACTAGGAAATTTTTAGGGATCTTCAGGTGAAAAAAAGGTTGAAGGCCAGTGTTAAAAAATGGTTATGTGTATAGCAAAGATCAAAGCTATGTGAAGAGAAGCTATACTGAAGTTACAGCAGCTGAGACAAGAAAAACTTAAGGAGAAAGAAAACTTTTTACCACTTTTCAATTGGAGAAACTATTTCAGTTGTGCATTGTATACTGAGTTTAGATAGGCACTAATAGCATGGGCTTGAATTTTTTCATGCGTTCCATGAGGTCCAGCTCTCTGACCTGATCCACCTGTAAGCTCTGGGAAATATCACATCAGTAACAGTGTATCTGTGGAGTTTTAAATCAATTCAGAACTACACAATTCTGGCTTTTCTGGTTTTTTCTTAATAGGGATGCTGAGTAGTACTCAAATTGAATTTGCCATGGCTGGGTATCTAAGCCTATTAGAGCTGCTTCTTTTGTAAGGAAAGGCTAAACCAGAATCAATTCCATCTTCATTTTCTGTGGTTTCCTTTCAAAGCAATTTTTTCTCCCTCTCTAAGAAAGTGGAGGGTTGTGATAAAGGATTATACTCTGCATTGTTAGCGTAAACATAATTGTGTTTTTACTGTTGCAAAAGTAATACAAAAGGTCTGAACCTGTGGGATGCAGATGTGCATGAGATGTGAGAGCCTAGTAGGTGTGAAATGTTATATGCCTTCCAATTCTGTTACCATAAGCGTTCCCTAGACTCTTGTCACTTTTAAAAATTCAGTTGTGAAAGCAACTTAAATCCATCTGGACTATGCATATAAAAAAATTTAAGCACATCAAATGATAGCACATCTTTCTTTTCCTTTTTAAATCTCCTTCTTACTATAATGGCTTCAAAATCTTGATAAGGGTTAGGTTTTTGATGATGACTGATATCACTGCTTACTGACCAAAACTCTCTCCCTTCTCTTATTACCCAGTATCTTCAAGACTGCAAGCCCTCTCTGAGGCATGAGTTGTCTCTTTTTTGTTGTTCTGTGTGTATCCAGTTAACAATAAACTTAGGCACTAGTCCCTGAGTGGAACTGACAGGAAGAGTAGCAAAACAAATCCATAATACGTTATAAAGCTGTAATCAGATTGCTCTATAAATTCAATGTGCATGTTAAGTTCTTGTGCTTATGTAGCTGGATAGTATGAGTGAAGATGGAATTAGACAATAATTCCTCGGTGTTGATGTATGCCAATCAAAGTTACAGTATTGTTACCAGTGAACTCAGACTTCTGGCTTTACCAATACCATTTTAATTTACCAGTATGATTACATAAATAATTGCAAAATGAAAGCAAGTCAGACAATTTTAAAAATAAAAACAAAACTGCAGCAGTTATACTTGTGACAAAGATAAAGTTCTAGAAGTGTGGTAATATGCTCTCTGGGACCACTTGTAGTGGTGAAAAATAATTATTAAATAGAAAGAGGTTGTGAAGGGAAAAATCTGAATTCATATTGTTGATAAAATGTATGTGTAAGGAAATTACCAGTTATGTTATTTCCCTGACATAGTTCTTATTATTACTGATACTAACTCTGTATTGGACATGAGTCTTAGTAGCTATTTATTGTATAATTGCAAGAAAAATATGCATCAAGATAGTGTTATTATTTTTGACATTATTTGTTCTGAGCATACAATTCAACAGCAGTAGTTTCAGTACTGTGATCATAATCTGCCATCATTCAGTATTTTATTATCATTAACCTCTAACTCCCTTTGCAGGCGACACAAATTCTCATCCCCTGTTTGGTGAAAATAGAATCATCTTAAGCATCATTCTCCCACATAATTTTAAAATTCTCTTAGCAGTCTCTGCCAAGCTTTAAAAAGAAAATGTCAGGGTGTGGTCTTTTGTTGTTTTTAAAATCATGATCCAAATTGACACAGCTGTTTGTGTACTAATTGTCACTGTGGGATACTTTTTATAAATCATGTTATTTATGAGTTTGTTATGAAATTTATCCTATTATTATCATGGACATATTGAAAGCCAAGCATATCTGTTATTTCTTTCCTAAATTAAGGTCAGAAAGATGGAATTGGTCCTAGTCCCATGAATCAGGTACAGCAGAAAAAGAAGTCTCCATAGTGTTGAGCTGTTCACAGACAGAGATAATTTAAACTGGAAGTACGATTGATTTAGCTGTGATATTGGGCATTCAGTATATCTGCTTGGAGAATCTTTTAAAGGGCTATTTAGGTTTTGAATAGTCTGTCACTTAACGGGTCCAGTATTCATATCTTCCACCAACATTTGCTGGTTTCTCATCTTTACTAATAAAATGGTCATAGTAGAAATAAAGATTCATGAGGCGGGCTAGAGAAAGTTTCTTCAGTTAAAGGAGTATGATGGCATTTTCAGCTCCTTGATGAATAAATCTGTGTATTTTATACTTAATTTTGCTGGCATTTGGGCTGTGGCAGATTTATAAAGATGATACTATATCTCACAAGCAATGTGTTGAATAGAGGTTTCAATATGTGAATATTTCTGGGCTTTCAAAAAAAAAAAGCCTTGTTGATTATGGTGCATTTATGAAATTAGTCAAATTGAAGAGTTGGCCTAAATATGTGCAATCATGAAATGTAATTAACTCATGTTTTTCAGAAATGCAATTCTGAAATTCTGATGTGCTGAAACATTCCACAAACCAATGTTTGACCTCATGGAAAAGGGAAAAAAAAAACCCTAGAAACAGTTGAATGAGTAGTAGATGTTTTATCTATTTGCCTTTTTTGTTTCAAAATAGGGTTTCTTTCTCCCTTAGTTACATTGCTGTCCATAAAATTCTGAACGTTTCTCTTTTGTTGTAAAGTGAGAGCTAGACCTTCATTCTAAATAAAGCTTTATGCAGACCAGACTTCCCTACTAAATCAGAGCTGTCTTACTTGTCAAGCTTTGCTGTTTAATTTTGGTTTTATTTACTTAGAATTTTTCCTTTTTTGTTTGAGTGCAGGCTTGGCAAAGCAGAGAACCCATGCCCCTGCCATAGTCAGGCGGCTTCTTCCCTTTCAGCAAATCTTTCTTGTATAGCCCAATTCGTACTTCCAATCTATAAGAGCTGCTTGCGTAATTCACAATATTGAAGTAGACAAACTTCTCTATGTATTCAGTTGTTGTCCACTTTCAGCATTGATTTATGTTAATGACATAAGCATTATACAGTTCTCTGTGTTTTGTAGTACAGGATACACATCTTCCTGCCCAAAACCTCAGACTAGCAGACCCACCTCAAAAGTCAGGTCTTGAGGTACAAGAAGATACAGGTTTTGGTCATGTGTCCTCCATCAGGTTAGCTTAATGCAGTTTAAAAGCTTGTTTAGTACTTGTTAAAATACAAGCTAAAGTAGTCAAAAAGCTATTATCTGGGTACATGGTGGTTTAGGCAACAGATGCCAAAATCTTTAAAAGTCTTTTTCCTGTGAGCATGTAAACCTGCACAGAAGGAAATTTGAAGCACCTGTCTGTCTGCAATTTTTACCCATTCCCCTTCCTCAGTCTCGTCTCTAAATATTCTGCGTAGGTCTTTCCAGTTTCTGTGAATTATGCCCCTATTCTCTTAAAGCCTTTGGTGGTAATTCTGATCAATCACATCGACTACAAAGACCCAAACTGGCCAACTGCAACAAGAGTTTCTGAACTTGCCAACAGTCGGTCATTAACTCCAAATAATCTCAGAGCAGTGAAAGCTTTTTATAGATTTGTTTCCCTTACCCCTACCTGTTATGGGTTTGTGTGGCGCGGTTTTTTTCTTGGTAGCGGGGGACGGCTCCTGTGCGAAGCTGCTGGAAGCTTCCCCGGCTCCAAGTCAGACCCGCCTCTGGCCCAGGCCGACCCCATCAGCCACGGTGGTAGCGCCTCTGGGAGAACAGATTTAGGAAGGGGAACTGGTAGTGAGTAGGGGGACTGGAATGTGAGAGGAACAGCTCTGCAGATACCGAGGTCAGTGAGGGAGGAGGGGAGGAGGTGCGCCTGAGGAGGTGGATGCCCCTGCAGCCCGTGGTGAGACGGCAGGCTGTCCTCCCCCAGCCCATGGAGGTGAACGGTAGAGCAGAGGCTCCCCAAGATGGCTGTGACTCCAGAGAAAGCCTGCGCTGGAGCAGTTTGTGACTGAAGTTCGGCCCGCAGATAGGACCCACACCAGGGAAGTTCGGGAAGAACGGAAGCCTGCAGAAAGGACCCACGCCAGTGAATTTTGTGAGGAACTGCAGCCTGCGGGAAGGACTCACATTGGAGAAGTTCGTGAAGGACTGTCTCCCGTGGGAGGGACCCCACGCTGGAGCAGGGGAAGGGTGAGGATTCCTCCCCCTGAGGAGGAAGGAGCGGCAGAGACAAGGTGTGGCAAGCTGACCCCGACCTCCATCCCCTGTTCCCCTGCGCTGCCGGGGGGACGAGGTAGAGAGAACTGGGAGTGGAGCTGAGCTGGGAAGGAGGGAGGGGTAGGGGGAAGGTGTTCTAAGGTTTAGTTTTACTTCCCAATATCCTCGTTTTGATTTGATTGGTTGTAAATTAAATAGATTTTGTTTCTTCCCCAAGTTGAGCCTGTCTTTTGTCTGTCACCATAAGTGGTGAGTGATCCCTCCCTGTCCTTATCTCGACCCACGAGCCTGCCTTTATATTTTCTCCCCATCCCACTGTGGCCAGGGAGGCGCGGAGTGAGCGAGTGGCTACATGGTGCTTTGTTACTGGCTGGGTGGAAACCATGACACCACCCCACTGCCTTTTTAGCTTTATTCAACACAGAGTTGAAAACTTAAATTTTAACTTAACCCAAGGGGGAAAGGAGCTGCAGACATAATGATTTTCATTGCTAATTTTATGAAAACTTCAAGGACAAGAGCTGAAGGATCAGACCAAAACACCAGCTTAATTACATATTCATTAGAAAGACCTGCACTCTATTTTTACTATTTCCAAAATACTACAGTACAATATCAGCTCTACAGACCTTCACAGCGAGGTATTTGCATGCCAGTGACAGGACTATATATAACACTCTTGTGGTTTGCACATAAAAATATCAGTTGAGAACTGTAGTTGCAATTTTAACAGATTTGAGGGCTTATTGTAGTTCTGAGTCTCTGTTCATACAAGTTGAACAAGTTACTTCTCATCTATGTTTGTCAATATTGTGATTTTATTATTAATCAGATATTACAGCATTTGGCTGCTTTCCAATTGATTTGAATGACACGTTCTCCTTCAGTGTTAATTAGGTGTGAGCACCAAGATCTAAAAGATCTTGTATAATACTTTGGTACATTTCCTCTAAAATGCCTTTTATGTATTTATTAGCTACACAGAGATTTCAACCAGAAACATGAAATAGTTCTAACTTGTAAAGTATTGCAATTTTAGGTCTCTGAATGCTTTTTCTTCATGAGCTGCCTGCGTTTAGAACTTGAAAATTAATTTATCTATCCATTATCTGAGAATTTATATATTTAAATTATATTTACATAAAAGGAAAACAACCTGTTCAGCTTATTTTAAAAAAAAATCTAGTTTGTCACTTTCTCAGCATTAGAGATCTGTTGGAATAAACCAGAGACATCACACTAGATCAGAGCTGATCTGGCCAAGTCTATCATCTCTCTCTCTCCATCCCCAGTAGCTTAAGGAAAAGGTTTAATGAAGAAGGAAGCCTACAGTAAATTTCTCTCTTTATTCCTTGAAAACACATCCAGATTTTATCTCACATTGTAGCTTCAGTATCCCCACTCCGCCAGTCCAGGACAGTCAACTAGTCTAGTGATAACACTGGTAGAAGCTCTCACAGATAATGGTGAAAAAACCCCCCGAAGACTAGTTTTAAACTGAAAACTTTATCAGTTCATCCATTTAATTCTTGCTACTATTAAATTTAGAAGGATATAATGCATTCTGAATACAGTTAGATGATTATACAGCTTCCCTATGTCAGTATAGCTTGTACTTGTAAAACAATATTTATCAGTTTAATGGCAGTAAACATGTTTTATGTGTTTCAAGAGAAAAATCACTTAATGGAAACAGTTCAAACAGGATAAAAGTTGTGCATCGATGACATCAAAGGCTTCCCTAATGGGGAAAGGCCCATGCCAAATTTTGCAGATGCCATGATGCAATTGCACTATAAAAGAAAATTATGAAGAAAAATGTGTAGAATTTCCAAGCCAGTGGAAATACCCCAAAGTGCTTATCTCCTTCTTCTCTACAGCACTATATTATTATTATTTTAAAAAGCAGTTTATGTTACAACACCTTAAAGCTTAGAAACCACATTCATTTCTATTCAGGATGTGGAAGAACAAAGTATAATAGCTTTCCTCTGCAGATGAGGCTCAACCTGAAGTGAATAGGATTTAAGACCCTCCCCTAACTTTCACATTTTCTATTTGGTAATTCAGACGATTGCCTCAACTTGTTGATTGTTGGCCATAAAAAGACTAGGCTGCAGTGGGAGAGCGAAATAGCATTAAATATGCTTTTTGCCTTTCCCTCTGAATGTGGGTTTTGAGCCACCAAGGGCAGCCAGGGAAGGTGCTTCAGAAGAAGGGAGTGGGGTCTTGCAGACATGTACCTGTTGCACTGTGGCCTGGGACCCCCGTTCGTAGGCATCTAACACTTCCCATGCCTCACAGAAGGTGCCGAGGTGTCTTAGTGCCGCAGGCTTGGCAGCTCTGGGAGGGTAAACGTTGCCTCCATTGATCCAGCCTCAGGCATTGCATGTAGCGGGCAGAAAGTGCCTATCTGTGATTGTATCTGGGAAGTTTGACATGTCTGTCAGCTTTCTGATGCCCTTACCCCCATAACAGCATGGTGAGTGCCTCCAAGCTGAAGCAAGGAGGGCAGCTTTGAATAGATTTTGATAAGGACAGCAGAGGAATAAGTTAGCTCATCTGCTGAGCTGTCCCTTTGCATCTGGCAGCTGATTGCTTCATACAACAGGGAGTGCGGTGGCAATTTGTTGAAGACAAGTGTTCTAAGGCTTTTAAGAAATGCAAGGAAACACGTTTCAAAAAGCTACCAATTAAAAGAAAAGAAGTCCTGTTACTTGGGGTCTGAGGAAAGTTATGGCCCCAGATTGCTGATTTTGCATCTCCATTAAATTCTGATTTCTGTAGGTGACAGAGCACTGTCGGCTCATGTTAATTTTATTGTGGTTGAGAGTGATCGTACAGCTTAGAAAATAAGTTTAGTGGATTTTGGAGAATTTGATAGAAAAATGGAATCACATGGAGCCTAAAGTGTGTTATGTCTGGAAGATTCTCCTATACCCATGACTCCTATACCTGTTCCTGCTTTGATGCAGGAAAATCTTACTTCTTATTTAAACCTTTGTTAGGTGATTTTCTATTTTTCTGTCTCTTCTGTACCTAGACAGCATAGGCAAAGCTTAGGTGGACCTTGGAAGTGGTGCCTTCCTTTGCTCAGAAGCTTCTGCCAAACAGAAGCAATGGATATATTTCCACAAATAATTTATTTACCAGTGTACCCTTCTCTCAGTATTTTTCTTTTACTTTACCACTTCTCCTGAGAGTTCATTTGGAACCTCACAATTCTGGTTTTTGAACAAGATCCCCTTCTTCCTGGCACATGAAAAACACAGAGCACCCCTCTACTTCTCCTTTTAGACCCAAAGACAGTGTGAAAAGCATATCTGGTTCTTAGTGCAAAGTATGCAAAATTACTCTACCCCTTCTTGATGGTGTTAACTGAGGTACATTAACAAAAAATACTTTGATTGGCTTTTGTATTGGGAAACCTGGAAACTACTGAAGAATTTATGGTTTTGTCTTGGTGATAGTTTTACTAGCATGAAAAAGTTGTGAATGAGCATGAATAAAGTCCAAAAGGAATATGTAAAACACACCACTCAACTGCTCATCCTTCGCAGAGAATATAGTGGGTGTCTGCAGACTTCACGCATCCTTTGCATTTATCATTTATACAATGGGGCAGCTTTATTTTTGCACTGGAACAGATGTTTATGGGAATTTCATGTCTCTCATAAGGTTTATTCGCCTTTCAGCACGGCTTCCAAGCTCTTTCTACATAAAATCAGTAGCAAAAGCTAAGTCTGTACCAGTGTTACTCTGCCTCTTCTGCTTTTGTTTTGTTAGATGGTTAACTGATTTTTTTTCTTTATTTTATTTTGCAAAGTGACACCTATGGGTAGGCAAGTATCAAAGTTACAGAAGTTACAGGGAAAACTTTTCCCAGACATAAAATAAGCAGGAAAATAAAACATTTAGGATGTTCAGAGGAGTCTACAAAACTTCGTCCAAATTCTTGAATTTTGTAGAAGTATAATATGCTATCTACTCTTCTAAACTCTTATGTTGTTGTTGTAGAAACTTTATCAGAGATATAAATGGCTATTTTATGGAGTTGTTCAAAATCTTTATAAAAAGTTACTATTCTTAGATTTTCAATTATGATTAGTAAACTAAAGTTCCACTCACTTATTATCTTGTGGTTGGTTTGTTTTTTGTTTTTTTGTCAAACAGGTGTGGTTTATGAAGTTGTTCAGAGCTTCCCTGCAGTGGAGGAAAATGTGCTAGTGGATTCACATGTAAACAGCCACAGGTGGAGAAGGCACTCAGAGTCTCTCAAATCAGTCGACACCAACAGAGCCAGCATGGGGCAGGATTCCTCTGAGCCTGGGGGTTTTACGGACCTGCTGCTTGAAGAGGGACATGACAACACCACCCAGATTGAGGTAGAAATTCATTCCATCTATTTTTTTTATTCCATTTGTTATCTTTGATTGAGGGTAAGTGAAGTAAATGTCTTCATTTTTTAGTGTACTTGAACATTGACAGGGGAAGAGAACCTTGTGGTCTTTGTATTTGTGACCCTGTCAGCACATGGAAGCCAGTTTTTTCTCCTGAGGCTGGAGCCTGTCCTTTCTGACTTCTGAAGATAGTCTCTTGAGCATCTCTTGTCCGTCTCTTTGCTGGAAAACAGTTACGGGAAGTCCCATGTTCTAGCGGTTCTTGCTGGAGAACAGGAAAAGGAAGTAGTAATAAAATTGAATTCTTTCTTAGAAGTTGGGGTAAACACCTCAATTTGTGAGATTTTTGCCTGTTCTTTATGGAGAGTGATATCCAGACATCAAGGGGAAAAGGCCCTAGAGAAGTAAGAAATTGGAAAAAAAAACAGGTTGGTCATTGAAACTCTTTGCCCATGCTATTTGATTGTTTATCTTCCAAAGAAGAATAACATGGATCAAATCCATCTACATGAAGTCTTGGGACATTCTCCCTCTGTTTTACCGTTTTGTTCAATCTCTGACTGCTTTTTAAAAAAAAACTTTAAATGCAAGATTGCCCTCATATGGACGTAACATAAATCCAAGTGAGCACCAGTTCTGTCTTTAAAGCTGCTTTCAGTTTCAAGTAGTGTAGGGAGAGCAGAAGTTGACCATAATGTTATGTTACGTTGTGATTGATTGGTGCAAAATACCTCCACCTATGACGATTTGTGGGAATTCTGCTATTCTGCTATTTTATCTTAGTGTTTCTACATAAACACACTGGCTGAATTGATTTTGTCTTTATATACAGATAGCAAGTGTTCATATTATAATTATTGTATTTTTACTGAGTTTTTTTAAGTATTAGGTTTGGAGTTTTCTTAGTAATAAAATCTGCATCCTATTTTTCAATAAAATACAGCTTGGAATAAGCTATGTTTAACATTTCCAGTCTTTATATTTTGTTTCCAAAGCAAGAGTGCTATTTATTTTTCAGTTCTGAGGAGTTCACTCTCAGACAAACAAAACAGCTTTCAGATTTTGGGTTGTTATCTTACACAATAACAAAAGCAAAGCAATATAAAACCCATCTGTAGAGACAATGGTGTCTCTACAGTATGAGTCAAAATATATTAATGCTTTCTGAGAGGTGTGTTTTGTGTTTGTTGTTTTTTAAGCTTCCCAGCTTGCACTGTACTAATTACGCTTCCTCTTGCATAAACGTGGAAGTTGCTAGTTGGTAAATTATATTTTTGAATTGCATATTGATTTTATGATTTGGTTTTTGCCCCCTGAAATCCCCATCTGGCCGTACTTGTAGCAATTCACTCGGGCATGACACAGATCGATCCTGCTTCTTATTATTTTAGCAGGTAAAGTGGAAGATGTCTCAGGTACAGGAAAGTTCATGTAGCTGATCTTTCCATGGCCTACCTGTAGATCCGCATGTAGTGTCTCTATTCAGCTGAGTTCTAAGCTCTTAGGAAGCAAAAGGGGTCAGAGCTCCCCCTCTAACACTTGTATATGGCAACATTCAGGAAAAAAATGAATGCTTGCAAATGGACATATGTAGAATGGTATTTTTCCAGGGCCATTTTACCTAAAAGATTAATGGCCTTATAGTGTCTTAACCTCAAAAATACATCACCCTTACTGAGTTTATTAAATCCAGGTTTTGTGTTCTGTCGCAGCTCTCTCTTTTTCTAAGGTCTTCCCAGGACAATAAGATGACTGAGTTGTGGCTTTACACATTATCACATTCTGTTGTAAATCCCTACTACAACACACAGGCATTTTACAAAACAACCTTGATGCCTGGCTTTATAGGGGAGGTAAAGTATACAACAGATATTCATAGTGGAAGAATCCATATGTCGCAAAGTCTTCTGCAGCTTGGGAGCTTATCGGTAGTGCTGGAGAGCGTATTGATTTTTTTAAACCTTTCTTCTGTGTGCGTTGCAGTTCTTGCTGAAGAAAATCCAGAGAATAAGCACTAACTGCCACTCATATTTAATGACACTACAGAATTACAACATCCCTCCATCACAGATACTGTTGCTCTCTAAAGTATTTTGTAGGCTTGCCATGCAAACATGGAAGACTTCTTTTACAGGAAGGCTGACAATGATGAACATATCTTTAATTTTTACTTGATACTGTTTTCTGTTCTTCTCTATAATGATGAGTTTACTTTCTATCCAGCTTTAAAAAAAAAAACAAAACAAACCAAACACACACCCCCCCCATCCACACCCCACCCCCCCCCCCCCCCCAAAAAAAAAAACCAACAACAAACCAAAACCAACCAACCAACCAAGGACAAAAGGGAAGGCACTATGCAGAAATTTCTGCACACTGATTAAAAATAACTCTAAATATTTCCTGTGTTATCAAATCTATACAGTCATAATGTGGAAAATAATAAAATCAACTTGTGTGGAGCATAGTTTAGTTCCACTGGCTTTCCTTGATATCTCAAGGTAATGAGATTTTTCAGTCATGTTTTTTCCATTGGAGTTATTGGGAATTGTTCTGTAACTTCACAGATGCACTATGCTGTGTCTCCCGTCAGCCTTAATTCAGAGGCTGTTTCAACATCAGCTTGAGTGGAAGGCCTTCAGGGCCGGTTTTAGAAAGTGCATTGTAAATCAGTTTATCGAATCTTTTCAGTAGCCAGGGTGGACCTGCTCCTATATGTAGGAAAGATGATAATGGTCAGATTCTCTTTAGAGATGCTGTCTCTCTGGTCCAAGAGCTGGAGCAGTGCAGCCACTAGGGACCCCAGGACATTTGCTGTCTCTCTTTGCATCTCAGTTTTGCCTCCTGCATTTGTTTGGCACTGTGATTCAGGACAGAACTCATGCAAAATGTTGTACATATTCAAGTGCTTTTTTGACTAAAGATGTTCTCTTGAACTGGGCTCTCTGGAAGTTGAACTGCATTGCAGAGACTATAGCAGAAGCAGTGGCTATAGCCATGTGACGTGCAGGACCTTCATAAATGGGCAGGGCCTTGGGAAGGAGAAGGCAAGACCTCCAAGTCCCATTGTGTTGCTGGAGAACAGGAATTTTGTGGTCCACAGGTGCAGTCTTGCTGCAGCGCAAACCCGCAAAACTGGAGATGCCAAGAAAAAGGCAAAGGACAGGAAGAACGGGTTTCTGCTGCAAGCCAGATCTTCTAGGCATGTAGCATCTGTAGTCTTTCTGAAGGCCTGATAGCAAGCTGGAGATTACAGGGTAATATCAATGTATAACAAATGCTTATCATAAACACTTTATAAAACAGTATGATAATCTTGAAAATATTCCTCTTTTCTCCTAGCTTAGTAGGGTTATTATAATGTGCCAGTTGGGGACTAGAATGTAGTAAATCCAAAAAGGTTGCCCAGGATGGAGGTTGGTCCCATTTGCTTTATTTGCAATTCGTACTTTAAAGCCTAAATACAGAGGAAGGAGAACATGTAAGTCTCTGGGGCTATGCTCTGTAAGAGGTTTATTAAGGTTTCATTCCTATTACATAATATACCCAGAAAGAGTGAGCAAGCTCTGAAGAGGGAAAGGTGTAAAAAGGATGAGATCCCATCTTGTACAGATGGGCACAAATGTTACAGTCCTAGAGAAATACCCAAAGCAAATAGCCTTGGGACAGGTGGAGAAATAGGTTGTCAGCAGTCCAAATCAACTGCAAATGTCAAGCCTCAAAAGACAGTATTCTGTTGATGTAGTGCAACTGAGTTGGCTTCTTGGCTTCATGGCAAATGAGAGCATTGAAGAGTTTCCCTGTGAACATAGGAGTGTCCATGGCTAAGGCATATTTCTTGCCAAGAGTCGCAAAGCCAAATGTTAAAGTCTTCTACCTGAATAACTTTGGGACTGTCAGAAGCTGAAGTGTTTCCCATTAAGCTAGAGGAGTTTTTTGGAGTTTGGAAGCCTCGGAATCACATCCCATATGCGCTAACTAACTGGTGCTCAGGACTGGCCAGTGGAAATGCAGCCTTTGTGGTCCTGTGGGTGCTAGGCTAAGAGGGGAAATCTGTACCGCACTGCAGTTACAGGGACCTCAAAGATGGGTTATTGTGGGGCATATTTGAGAAATCAGGTGGGACATTAAAAAATGAAGTGCCATTTATATCAACAATTCTTCTTTGTAGAGAATTGTTTCTTAAATTTCTGGGATTTCACAATCTTATAATTTCAAGTCTAGCTTTCCTTTTTTCTTCTTCTCCTTCTTCTTCCTGCACCCCCCCCCCCAACCCCCCTTCTTTCTTGGTACTCTTGTCTCCAGTCTTGGAGTTCAGGGTTTGTTTTTTGTTTGTTGAGTAATCTACCGCTTTTGTTTATTGTGCTCAGGACATTGAGAAGTGCGCTTTTCTTTTTCTTTTTTTTTCTTTTTTTTTTTTTCACCCAGAATAAATAGATCCTAGGAAATGCAATGTGTAGGGTGAGATTTGTTGCTGCAAACATTGTAAGTCCTTGAAAAAGCAATGAGTGTGAAAATATGTCTTAATGTGTCTAGTTTGGTATGTCTTCTTTGAAGCAATGAGAAAAATAGGACAAATAAACTTTCTTCACATACTCTAATAAAAGAAAAGTATGCTTTATAGTAACTCACTGTTATTAAGTAAATCTGTATTAATATTGTTAAAACAAAATCAGATTCATGGTCATGGTATGACCAACCCTTCCGTTAAACCTCGTAGCCCTGTAGCCATAAAGGTAATGGAGGCAGGTAGCAGAGGTTCTCATTGCCTGCTGCTCTTTTGCATTTACTGGAAAAGGAACTGATCCCTGAAATACATCTAGTATGGGTGATGGGTCCCCAGTATCCACCATCTAAGGTATTGACAAAGGCATTCCTGTTTTGCCACAGTACTTGCTAATGTAGGCATGGCCACTGAGCACTGGAAAAGGCTTGATAATACGTTAATATATAATTGTGCATTGTATAAATGTTGCATAATAATTTTTCCATAGTTTACAGTGTGCGTAATTTTTCAAATGATATCCTGTGATTATGGCTATGTGGAGCTCCATACAGAGGTGATTCTCCTTCTGTATTTATAATTTTTGTTTCTTTATCCCAGATCTTCTGCAAAGCGGTTCCCGCTGCAGGCTTTATAGAAGATTTTTAGGCAACTTGCGTGGTTCTTTGCTTCACCTTTCTCTGTCCCTAATCCTTGTGACTTCTTAACCCTCAATGAACAGTACAACACCAAAAAGTAAAACACAGAGAAATTGAAATGGAGCAGTCTCTACTATATAGCTTGCATTGGCATTAGTAGAAGATGACAAACTTTGCAAAATAACTCTGGAACATGTGAATTACTTTCAAATTTGTTGCCACTGTATAGAGATACTACATCATAACAATAGTCTTTCACAAACTTCAAATATCGAAAAGAAATCCAGCAATAAAATAATAGATTATATCATACTCAGGCTTGAGCTGAGTACAGCCATGCTAACAGTAAGGTTTTATTGCTTTGCATCATGAAAAGAGTGAGAAAAACATAATTTTTCATATAAAGTCTTAGAAGAGAATGAACATATGACAAAAAGATTCAGTTCCAAGCAAGAAACAGCATGTCGAGCATGCTAAGTCAAATCAAACTTGACTGTATCTTACTTTCTCCACCCCTCTCAACGTAGTGCTTGTGAGCACAGAAATTTGTGGCTATTTCAGGGCAAACCATATTTATTTTTTCTGTAGTGAAATTATTCATTTATTCCTGTGGATGTCTCCCGCTGTGTATTGCTTTTAACTAAAATGGAGTTGTTGATAACTAAAGACACCCTTCTTTCTTTTTCTCTCCTTTCTTTAGTTTCTGTAGATGTTGTCTGAAATGTAAATTTTAGTAATCCCTGTAGTTTAGACCTGAAAAGCATCTTGCCCCTATCAGAACAACACTGGTGGATTTCCTACTGGCAACAATCTTTTGCTGAATTTTGCACTTTCTTGGAGAGTTTCTGCCCAGAAGAAGGCTTCTCCCTTATCAGTCCCAGTCACTCATGGAAGTGAAGATGTCTGATTCTGACTGGCAAAAACAACAGAAGGAATTGAGTTTTACAGCCCTCGGGATTTGAGAGCAATTACTCTCAGCTACTGACAGCAATGTCAGCATGCCCACTACTGTGTTCTTACTGCAAGTCTGAGCAAGGGAAAAAAAAAAAAAAAAAAAAAAAAAGGTTAAGACTAAATTTCACTCAGCTGGACAAATAAGTGCTCTAATGCACTGTATTAAAAGTAGAAAAACTTGTCCATGCATACTTGAATCCTCAAAACTAAATAATGTCATAGTCGAATAGTGAGCTGTCAGTTTGGCCAAGTTTTGTTCCTTTTTTTTGGGGGGGGGGGGGGGGGGGTCTTTTTGGGGTTTTTTTTTCCCCCATCCCAATGCTTTAATGCCAGTTGCATCTGAAGGGCTTAGAAATAAAAAGCAGTGTCACTAACATTGTTCTGAAACCACAGTCCCTCCAAGTTACTGAGAAGAATGTTCTGCATTTAAGAAAAAATACTTAATATCATATAGTTTAATGGGTATTTCTGTTCTCTTTCCTCATCCCAAGCTATAAGAGAGACACGTTTTACTTCTAAAGTCTGTTTTCTGACTTGCCATCTCTTAGAGCCTTTACTTACCTGTGTAGAGTTGCCTTCTTGTTTAGCTTTTGAATTTATAGTTAAATATTTTGCTTAAATAGTGTTTGTTTCTTCCTTTCCCTTTCAGTGATCCTCAACAATGCAAGAGTGAATTCCATGGACAACATTTAGATATGTACATTCAGTGTAATAAAGTCAGGGATGCTATTGATCTCTGCATCAGGACAGAATTCTTTTTTAATGCATAGTCACATTTTAATGTGGATTATAAAGTATCAAAGTAATGCATATCCAGTACAAAGGTTTAACCAGATTTTAGGCTTTGAATTTTTATTTCCATTAAAGCATTTGACATATAAGTGGGGAGGAATGAAGCTTTGCAGAGCAAAGATTTGTCACTGGAGTTGGCTGATTCTTTAGAGAGCAAAAGAGCGGTACTTCTGTTCTGAAATCTGTATTTGCAAAAAGCCATGTGGAAAAAAAAATAAAAAAATGAAGCGACAGTTTTATCTTTGATACCTTCTTTCTAACGTTGCTTCATTTTGGGGACAAATCATAGACTATATTATTGAGCTCAAATAATATTGAGCCCTTGCCTAAAACAAAGGAAATGGCAAATTTTGTTTTAAGATCATTTTAAGTTCTAAGTGAAGAAATCCACTTTAACTGATTTAATCATGTGGCTGCAGCTTACCTGGTCTACTTGCAAAGTCTTTATCATAACAAAAGTTGCATTCATTCTTATTTTCAGTTTTAGGGAAGTATTGTTGTTTCTTGTTCACAGTTAATAATTACTACATCATGTGATTTTTGGTGTATGTAAAGGATTCAAGAAAGGGAGGGAAAATGTGGGCTCCTCCTGTAGGCCTGCAAATATTTTTCTCAATCTGTGATTAACCTTTGGTCATGTAGTATAGCCCTGGAAATGCCAGGGCTAAAACTACTGCAACTAAAAAATGTGAGTTTACAGTTGAAGGTGGTATTACATCAGGTTTTCTGCCATTTCAGACCCTATCTCGTGTTGCCTTAGACCGTTTTGTGTTCAGTTGTATTTAAAACACAGTTGTCTTCCTGATTTTAAGCCAGTGTAACTTAAGGCCAGAAGTCTCTGTTTGGATGCGTGCTGTTCATGGCTCTGGTGTTTCAATAAGGTTCTAGAGGATTAAACAAGCATCCCATATGATTCCTCTCTACTGCACATCATTAAACTGTGAAAGCTCTAGAGCTTATTGACACTGAATGTTGCAGATGCCAAAATTTACAAAATTAGACAAATTCATGGAATAGAAATTTGTCAAGGATTATTAAACACAAAGGGAGTTTCTGAGGAGCAGATCACTGGAACCTAGGAAAAAATGGAGAATTGCCACTGTTTGCCCCGGGTTCTTTACTCTTCCTAGGCATTGTTCCCAGTCAGTTCTGAGGACCAGACTAAAAGGATGTTTGGCCTAAGAGAGTACAGCTGTTCTTGTGGTCTAGTTGGTATCCACTCACTAAATTAAGTTAAATGTCGTATTATTATTTTTATAGTTAGAAGCTTGCAATTTACAACAGAGATTTAGGATGTACTGGAGGAACAGTCTTGGGATATGCTGGAGTTGCACTGAAACCATTGTGGATATATCTTTTGCTTTTCTATGTAGCAGAATATTTAGATATCATATTTTTGTTGGAAGAGAGCTAAAATTTGCTGTTAAACGATATAGTAATTGAAGGCTAAGATGTATAGGATTTTGTTGCAGTGTTTCTAAACAACTTTTATTATACTCTTCTGAAAGGGTTGTTATTGCTATTTTAAAATGTTTTTATTTACACTTTTGAAGAGTTTATTTTGGAAAATTACCATGCTACTTTGGAGATGATGGAGATGGAGAATGTAATTTATTTTCAGAAAAATCAAGTCTCCTTTTTTCAAACTCTGAGTCAAGGGAAAAAATGTTCCTTACTTCTTCATGTGATGTTAGGGAAAGTATTTGAACTTTCTCAAAAAATAAGCTGCTTCACATGATGTCCTAAGTAAAACTAAAATTTCTGTAAATTATTGCTAAATCCAGTATTGAACTGATTATTTTTAATAGCCATAAAGAAGAGCCAGAAAATTAATTGAGCTGGAAGCAGCACAGATCATACATGAAACATCCTAGTCCTCTACTATTACAAAACCACACCAAACGGTATGTCACCTGCAACTAGAATTAGGATCTGGGACAATCATTAATTTACTCACTTTTTTCTGCTTGTCCAGCTGAGTTTTCCACCAGTGATGTCACACTTTCTAGTTGGCCAGCAGACTGATATATCATTGTCTTCTTTTCTTTCAGGCTTTCAATTGCAAAATGGTAAACTAGACAAAAGCCTCATATATCTTTTTGTATTGAATTTATTAATTGCTTACTTAAAACAAGGTCATCTTGACACTTGCACTGGGTCTTGCTACAGTCTTCAGCTGGACTAAATTTATTGCCAGCTCTGCAAGAAGTGTTGTAGCAATAAGCCTGTCAACATTTCCATTATTCTCAGTCTAAACTCCAGGGGTGACAGTTCTGTCAATAATTCAGGTATAGCTGAAAAAGAAAAAGGTGAAGACTGGAGCTGAGATTCATTCTGTTTCCTTTAAATTTGGGGTTGGACGGGGAAGGAAAGAAATTAAGAACAAGTTTCCCCACCCCTAAGTAAGGGAATTGACGGTGTTCCGTGGTAATCCTGAGTTCATTTCCACATGCTTAGCTATGTAGCCACACAAGGCATTTAATTTAGCATGCTGATGATAATGAATTTTTATAGCAAGAAAGGAGACGGGATTCAGAATTTAATGGAATCTGCCTTTGAATTTTCTTGTGATAATATTTTACATTTCCACATCCCTCTTCATCTCCAAGTTCCTAAAGCACATTACAATTATTCCAGAATCGCTGAACTCATAACTGAAAAGAGCTATGAGCAGTATCAACAACAGACCTTGTACTTTCTTTCTGAATTAATTATTTCAGTCGTACATGCCTCAGCCTTTGCTTGCAGAAGTTCACTGAAAAGTAGATTCAGCTAATGAAAGCTGAATATTAGTGTGGCTGTGAAGGCTGGGAAGGTCTCTCTTTTCCAGTCACTTCCCTTCTGACCCTCTTCACCACATTCACCTGGAGTGTCCTCATGAGGGAGACTTGTATCGAACGGATCATGCAAAAAGCAGAGGATGATATTCATTTCAACCCATGCAAAACAAACAGCACTAGCTCATTTAACAGCATGCAGCAAATTGTGCATGGCTGGTTGGAGCAGGGAGTGAGGGTGAATACATTACTGAGTTGTTACTGCAGAGGAATTTGGGTAGGTAAGTAAAAAGTTGTTACATTAAGCCGTGTAATTCCAGTTTGGATAACAGCAATCCTTAGGGATAGATTTTCAAAGCTGTAGGAATTCTGCTGACATTGATGGATTACTCCATGCCACTCTGAAAATCTTTCATGGTTTTGTAATATGGGAGAGTCAATTATCTGTTATCCCAAAACAGTAACAACTTGGCATGTAAGCAGATGGGTACATCGTTTCCGATTTGGTCAGACACTTCCTTTGTGTAAATTTAGTAATTATAACTTGAAAGCTTTCAGCATTTGTCAGGAAGTCAATGGCCTGTCTTCATTGTGATTGTGTGAGTTATATAGGCTTTTCAAAGAGAATAATAAATGGGGCCGAAGCTCAAAATTCATATCAAGAGGGGGATCAGAGTTAAGAAAGTTCCATTTGTAAAACGTGCATTTGTCCTTCCAAAAATGCCAGCTAAATGCTGTCAACTGCTGAAGAAAATGCTGACGAAATGCTTTTAATAGCTATAGTACTTCATACACAGAACAGAAATTAATAAGTAATGAAAATAACAGAGCTTTTTGTTTTCTTTCTTCTGTAACTCTGGTATGCATTCATGTATAGCATGTCTATCTTTTCACAGACCATCAGTAATAAAACAGTGTATTTATTTCTGGAACACAAAATTGGCAATGGAGATTTTGGAGAATCTGCAACAAATTGCAGTGTGAATAACAAGGAGAAAAAAAGAAAAGGAACAGCAAACTTTCACATGTTCACCAGACTTTTTAGCGGCACAACATTTAACAGAGGTAGAGAGATGTGGCAGCGTTACTGGAGGTTTGCTTCATGCATGTGTATCAAGCTGCATAACTTTTCACAAATTCCTATTAAAATTTTTAAATAAATGAAAGCATCACTCTCAGAGTATTCTTTCTGTAGCCTTAGCAACAAAAATAAGAAAGGGGAGAAATTGTAAATGGAAATCCTACCTGTCTGATCTCATACAGGTGGAGCAGTAAAATGTCATGAGGGATAAAATGCCATGATCTCTTGGAGGTATTCGCCTTTTGCTCCAGTACAGACAGCAAAACAAACAGCTTTCTCAGGTTCTTCCTACCTCAGGTGAAGTGTGGATGCCTCTTTCCTGGTGTATGAGAGAAAAGTGCCTTCCAGTGCTAGAACAGGCATAATCTGGCTCCAAAGTGCTACTGCTGTGGAATGGGCTAACAATGTGGCTTCCACATGTCAGCAGCCTGGTGGGTGCTCATTTGGGGAGTATAACTGACTGGCTGGCACAGTGGTTTATAGCAAGTTTGGTGAGGATGTTTGGAACGTCTTCCTTCCATAGTTATAAGCAAGTGCACCAAATGTCCCTATTTGTCTAGAAAACAAAACTCCAATTCTTACAGGTGTACAATTGATGACTACGTAGTTGAATGAAACAGCATCTTATTTCTGAGAATTTTCATTCTGTTGAAAAAGTAATTCATATGCTATACAGCTGGACTACAGTTACATTAATGTGAGAAAAGGGTTTAAGTTTTTTAATTTTTTTCAATAAAAATGTAAATAGAATATTTAATGCTATCATTCAGTCATAACAGTGCATAAAATGTTGATTTTCTTACATTATTATTATCTACATGACAAGTCAGGCATATTACTCCTTCACCTTTGGAAATCGAGGTAATTTCTTAAATACACTGCAAAGGTCTTGTATCTTATAGAAACATTAAATTAAGGGTAGTACACGTATATACTGCTCTAATAATGTATATGAATTTCTATTAAATACTTGGCTGCTGTGATTGCTATGAAAGGCTGGAGTCTGTATGAGCGGTTTTCTTTTTTAGTTGTAGTCAATATTGAAATTGAAGGTGAAATTCAGCTCCTTAATTTGGATACTTAAGCATAGGTGCATGTGGTGTAGAAGACACATGTGCAAGCTCTTGTATGTGAGTTAAAGTATCCTATCATAGATGGTGGAAATTTAAGGTGAAATTCAGTTGCCTAACTATAGGTGTCTGGTATCATTTTAGGCACTGTGGTTATACTGAATGGTCCGTTGGTCCTCCTGTAGGATAGTGGTCTACTGTAGGTCCTGGATCATATCTTCAAGTCTCTAATGGCCCTGTGTTCCTCCTGTGCTTAGGCAATGACATGTCATCCATGGTCAGCACAGGCAGCGCAGTTGAGGTGGGTATTCAGTTTGCTCTAAAGTGGACCTGAAAGCTTGGTGAGCTGGCATACCTTCATTGACAGCATTTACTAGGTCTGTGGTTCTGATAATGAGCGCTTAGAGACCCAGCTCTTATGCACACAGCCACACTGAAGTGTCTAACCTGCAAACTGAATGCCACCCAACTCAGCTACCTATTTATCAAAATCTGAAGTGAAAAGGCCAAGATTTTTTTTTTTTTTCAGATATACCAACAACATATTATATCAAACAAAATAAAAATGGCATGTTTCTGGTCAGTGTCAAAATGCTGAGATTCCTCCTTCCCACCCCCCCAAAAAAAAAAAAAAATTATTTGGAACACAAGTAAAATCTTATGTCTTCATCTTTGATGGGCTTTCAGTGCTTAGGAGATGATATACACATTTGCCATCACTTTTTTTGCTTGAAATTGTGAAAAGACCCTTCAAGTCAAAAGTAATTCTGTAATGCCCTGTCTTTTATCTTCTACTATCCTGCATTTAGCTGAAAACCAAAAAAAAAGAAATACAAGTTTACGAAACTCTTCCACTTGGAATCACTCTACTTTTAAAGAGCAACATAGATTGGGAAATTATACACAAGAAAAAAAATAACATCTATCAAAAAGAAAATCATGTGATAGTATAATTTTGAAATATTTGAGAATATTGGATCAACTGGATGCTGGGTTAACTTGAAGACAGTAGTGCTTTTCAGAGACAGCAGAGGAAGGATATTATTTAGCATCTTGATCTTGTCTGAGCAATTGCAAAGTGCTCAGAATATCCTTCCTGAAAAGAGCAAGAGTGCAGATCCTGCAGAAAGCTTGATTGGAGCCTGATGTTATGCAAAGGGAGTGACTTGGAAGTGCCTGTCTAGCCAACATGTACCTCATCAAGCATCTCAGTTAAATACGATGTCTTGCAGTTGTGGCACTTATATTAGAGGGCTCTCAAGGGATTTATTTATTTTTTTGAGTGTGACTGCAGGATCAGATAAAGAAGCATTTCTGTGACAAGTCCTTAGGAAATGTGGCTGGTAAGAATAGTTTGTTAAAATTGTACATAGTGTTCTTTTCGATATTCTTGTATAGAATATCCCGACTGAACTCCTGTTACAGATGTGTTCAGAAAAATACATGAACAAAGCAAAATGCATACTTTTTCCAAAGCAAAGAGCAAACTTTCCAAAGAGCAGCAGAAATTGGGGCTACAGCTTAACCACTTTAATCATCACTATCTTGCTCTCTAAGACATGAATGTTAATTTTGAAATTTTGCATATTGATTGTGGATTTCAGCCAATCCTATGTTTTAGTAACTAAAGATTCAAGTGTGTTGTGAGAGCTAAACTAGAAAGTGCTATGGTTAAATGGACTACCAGTTTTGGTTGCAAGCTGTTTAAACCGAGTGTTCTCCAGAGAAGCCACAGGGATGCAGCTGGTCCTTTGATGCCCAGGCTCTGTGATGAGCATGCTGCTGTCTGGCTATATGCTGAACAGCACGCAGCCGAACTGAACGGCACAGCTTTGGCAAAGAGTGGTGCTGAGGTGAACATAAGACACCTTCAAAAGCTTCAAATTAGACTTTATCCCTACAGGTAAAAAGCTACTGCATTAATAAACTCGTGTATCTCCCTGTATCAACTTAGTATCAGTCATACATGTCCTTACAACTGATTGTCCTATGATTTCAGCTGTGAGCCTTGATGGATCCCTGAGACACAGTATTAACTGCTCGGGAATTGCAGCACACACCAGTGAGTGTGGAGGCAGCTTCTGCACTGTCCTACATAAAGCCCTGATCAACTAGAAACTATACCTGCTAATATTAACTTAATTCTCCAGACCTGTAACACTTTTCATCCTGATTTAGATTTGCCATTTTCACTCTTCCTGTGAGGCCTCGGGGCAACTGGCTCTTGGTTGCTCTGTTTTTTTCTTGTCCCTTCCAATACAGAAGGGACAAAGAATTGGAAGCAAGGATGACTTACCCATCCCAGCTTCTGAATATGTACCGGGGGAAGAAATAAGCCACAGAGAGTTTAAAATTGCTCTAACACCTGGATAAAAAAAAAAAAAAAAAAAAAAAAAAAGAAAGGAAGGGGGATAATATTAAACTGAACTTACATATCTGAGGGGGAGAAAAAAGTTGCAGGAGCGTGCCTGTAAGTATGTCAAAGTATATACACTCAGAAATACATTGTTGCTTATATTCCACACAAGAAGTGAATCTTTAAAAGACTAAAATACTAAATCTTTAAAAGCTAACTTTACAAAGATGTAATTATTTATGGCATTATCCGGAGTCATGAGCCCCTAAGAATGGGGCTGGTAACAGGCATGGGCTCATAACTACTGATGCTCTGTAGTCTAGGCCTGGCAGTTAAGTTTTTTATGTTTACAAACAGTCTTTTTTACAATTTCAATTTTATGAACACTTTAGTCATTTATAAATATCTAAAAATGAGAAAATAAACTCTGTAACATGTTTCATAATTACACCAAAATCAAATTGCTGCTAGGTGTTTTCATGATCGTTTTATTGCAGTGGTTCCTATTATTTTCTTTTGGTGGAGAGGATGCTACAGAGCAGTTAATAAAGGCTTATTTTGAGAATGTCATTTCTCAAACTCCTGCTCCAGCAAATCACGAACAAAGCTGCATAATAAATATTTCCTTACTGTAAATGGATTTTGAGTGACTTGGTAATTTGGCTTTTTTCTTCTCTTAAGTAAGGCATTGCAGAGACTTTTGCTCTTTGAAGCTTGTCTCTTATGACAAGACAGTCAAAGGGGCTTTATAAGACCACTGTAATGACCCCTAAATAGGCTGACAGTTTTATAGCAGTCCCCAAGAGGGAAGCTTCCTTTCAAAAGTGGCTGAAAATCATGAAAGAGGCAGTGGCTCCACACTGACTTTTCACAAAGCCAGAAAGACTAAACAACTTTTTGGATTGATAACAGGTTTATGGCATCCTTCTCTGCCAGACTGTCTGTCAGCGTGTGTGACTGTCCATTATAGGTGCTGTCAGGTGCTCAGAAAAGTGCAGTTTGAAAACCTGGGAGCTGAAGATGTAGAGCTGTGTAAAGCCTTGCATGTACATAGGGTGAGAGCTGTGAGCTAAATGCTTTTGTTTCAACCCAGTTGATGACATCGTTTAGTGGTTACAATAACAATCTCCAGATGTAAATCTGTGAGATTCTGGGCAAAGTGAGTTCCATACTGGCCCTAGTGAAAACCTGAGTTTGAGGACTCCTGCACACACACACACACACACACCAGGCTTTCAGGACTCTGCAGAGCACTCATGAGACCTGTTCTAGGAGAATATAGTGTGAGATGAAGCTCTTAATCCCACTGCATGCAGACAGAAGATTTCCTCTTTTGTTAGATTGGGTTACCCTCATTCATTAGACATGGTATTAGCTGTTCAAAATGGATTTTGCTAAGGCTTGTGTAATCAACAGTGATGTTTGCAGGCTGTCTTCAGGTTCTGCTGACTGTTGATGTGGAATATGTATGCTATGCCTATATATATATATATTTCCTAAGTTCTTCCCGCGTCAGATATTAAAAAAAGACCAAAAAAACCCCCAAAAGAACAGATTGTAGCTTTGTCATGAAAGCAGAGGGGCAGTTCTGTAAATTGTATGTTTCCTCAGTAGAGATTCCTACAGAACAAATGCTTTTGTTAAGAAATTGAACAGCAGAGAGTTTATCCTTGATGCAAAGTGTTTATGAAATCGGTACTTCTGAGCATCAGAGAACCACTTATAACAATGGAGCTTCCTAAGTAGCAGCCACTATACATATCCTCTACAAGACTTTCATGTGGTAGTTCACGTGTAGCTTATCTACTGAAATTAGAGCTTTCATATTTTGAGTGGCCAGTTCAAATTAAGCACTCCTCAGGGCTCTTTGGTTATCTGATCCTATAAAACTGTGAAGTTGCATCATAACATTGTTATGTTATGATTATAATTACGGTACTCTCTGTTAAAATGCAGTTATATGGCAGCAGCATGCAAAGTGTCTCTCTCCCAGTTTCCTCTGGCCTTATCTTCCCATTAGGACCCCATCTCGGGATGTATGGTCTTCTCTCATACTGTCTCATCTCATCTGCTAATGGCTCTTAGACTGGGGATATTCTCCATGTATACTTGCCACCCACCCCTGTCTCAGTCAGTGCCCACCTAAAGAAAAGGTAAATAAATAAGGAAATTCAATTGCAACACCATACACACATGCTTCCTCCGCCCTGGTAACACAGAGTGTGACCATGCATATCTCTCACCCCTTCCCAGTGCTCAAACATGGCTGGAAGAGGCTTTCTGTTGGCTGCAGTGCAGAGCTAGCTCACATCCTACACGAGTTGTCATTTCTGTTCTCCCTTCCTGTGCTGTTTTCAGCTGGTGGGTACTAATAATGTTCAGAAATCTAAGAGCAACATTCTAACAAAAATCTGAAACAATTCAGAAGTCAATTTTAGCTGTACTTTACTGACAGGGTAGGCAGAGATACAGTAAGAGAGTAACAAGCACTACGTGAGATTAGGTTAGAGTGCAAATAGTTTTGAGGTAGCTGGTTTTGTTGTATGCATGCAGGGCCATCTTGTTGCTGGTTTATTTTAATAGAAAGGGTGGTCTTTTTTTCTTCTGCAAAAATGAATTGCCAGAACTGCTTTTCTTCTTTAGGGAAATACGTGTAATTGCTGGCTCATTTCCTTCTTCTAAATTTCCCAGTAAGTATTTTATTATTATCTTTGTTTTCTCCCTGAAAAGTAGTCTATTTTTAAATATGTAATTGCCTGTTTTCTCCTTCCAGTGTTTCCATTTTATTCTACAAATGCAGCTTTTAGAAAGCATAATTGTCTGATTAATTTCATAGGCTATTCCTTTATAAATGCTCATATTATATTCAGAGTTAAAGATGACTTTCTGAACTTCTGATGAATTTCCTCAGCACTAATTTTTGGGGCAAACACCAGTAGCACTTTCAGTTAATTTAAAAATAGGCATAGTCTGTGATTTTAGCAATATTTCGACAATTTGTTATTGCGTTTTTAAAAATCAGATTCCGGACCTTCCTTTTACTGTGATAAAATTAGACAGCTATAAAGTTTAACTCCATATCCTTGATGGCTTCAGAGTTTGTTCATTGTGATATCATCTCAATGCAATTCTGAAAATGCAATTTCAATAAATAGAATATTTAAAGGGACATCAGTTATTAAATTTAACGCAGTCTAATTGTCTTTTATGGTAGCTGGCAATAACTCATGACAGTCACAGATATTTGAAGATAAGGAGCCTTGGATGATTGACTGATTGATTGCCATGTCACCAACAGTCTCACAGGACTGGGAGAAGGCAACCAAAACTTAAGCTACCAAAATGTAATTGTTGTCTGGCTGGCTGATCTATAATGATTTGTCTTGTAAATGTTTTTCTCTTTTCTTTCAACCACAGAGAAACTAGGAGTTTTTTCTACAGCATACTATTGTGCAACAGCAGAGGTCATTCCTGGATGCCAGCTGCTTTTTCTCTGGTTGAAGTTACTAGTTTTTTTCAGTTACAGCCTTGCAGATAGAGAGAGAGAGAGAGAGAGAGAGAGAGAGATGGCAAAACTTTTTGTTCAGTAATATCTGTGGTTTGGATGCAATTGGATCCAGTATTTAAAAGCAAAATATTCATGCAGTTGGATTCAACAGAGGCTCTTATTCTTAACCTAAATCTTGTTTGATAATATCCTCTGCCTCTTAGAGATTTACAGTACCTTTCAATTTCTGTTAAAGAAAAAATGTGACAGGAAGAGAATTAAGCCTGAAAAGTCCCCTGCTTACATATGTGATTGCATCGTCCTTGAATTGTGATGTCTTATTTCATTGAGAGGGAACTTTATCATTTCATGTCTGTTTTGGTACAATTTTCATGTACATCTTTGGCCAGAATCCCAGTTAGTCATTTGAAAGCATTTCAGAGGTATAAGGTAGTTGTTACTTTTAAATATCACACATAGTTACTTTATACTATCTTGATTGCAACAGTTTACCTCACACATTTGAAGCCTTAATCTCTTAAGGGACACCAGTTATCGAGGAAACTGGTATGTGGTGTTTGGACTGTATTTGGGAGTATCTGTATATGGAATGTATGGAATAGATGTTCAGTCACTGAATTTGACAAATACTGAACACCAAGAATTTAAAGAAGGCTTAATCTTCACTTGTGCTGAGCTTTCATGAATAGTGCATGCCCTCAGCTTTCCTGAGAACATTCAGTTGTAGTTGCAGAAATATGGGAACGTATTCAAGGTGTCATCAGACAATATCCCTCATGAAAACTGTTAGAAATTAATTTTCTTTACAATCTAAAATAAGATGGCAACCCAGCATTGAGGATTGCCTAAGGTTAAAAATACCCGAAAGAGAAGAGTTATGAGAGAGGGTCTAATGAATATTCCCTATATCCTTACGACGGTTTCCAACAGTAATCCTCATAGCTGGTGCAAAAAATCTCTGGGAAAATCCTTTGCTTAAAAGCTGTATTTCTCAATAAAAGAGAGGTGCTTCCCACTTCATATGTATGCAGTATTTGGACAGAACTGTACATCTAGAGAAGCAATAGGAAATAATGCTCATATCCCCAAAATACCTGGAAAACAAAGAAAAAAGAAGTATCTTGAAGTATTAATGGGTACGTTCTCTGATTGCTCTGCATGTTCTTTCATTCGGTAACATGCTTTTAAGTCATTAAAAGATACTGAAAGGTTTGTTTCTCTTCATACTTGTATTTATATATAATTCTACCTATCTGCAGAACTCAACATCTGTGTCACATAAATATTAAAATTATTTTCTTAGTTCAGAAGTTTACATGCAAATTCAGCATAATATCTGAAGCATTTTCCCATCTTCTTATGCATATAGTACCTGTAGGGGATGGAGCGCATTATGAAGTAGGTGCCATCAACCAAAGCCCATAAACAGGTCTGTCAGAATGAAAACTCATAGGTATCTATTGGTACCAATAAAATGTTTCTCTACAGCTGGGAAATTTATGGAAGACTCTAAAAATTTCATTTCCATGGTACTGCACATTAAAAACTATGAAGGAGACGACTTGAAATACAAGCATGGATCCTAACCTTACTAAGAGCTCCTGAGCTGCTCAGGCCAACTTTAGTAGTTAACTGTGTGTTCCTTTCTGTAGTACTATAGTAAATTTACAGAGAGGATTAAAAAAAATTAGGATGCGAGAGAGAAATATTTAATGGTACATTCATAAAATACATCCACATGAAGGTTATGAACCTGTTCCAGTGAGTGAGAGGAATTCTGTTTTCCTTCTATCATCCAAGTGGAAGTGAATTTGTTTCCTTCCACAACTATCTAAGGTTATTTAACTTGAATTAAAACAATAAATGAGACTTTTTTTACACAAAATTTGGTAGTTGTTTATACATGAGTAATTCCTCACACACTGACAACATTGTTCAGCTGAAGGCTGTAATTTAAGTGTTTGATTTACAAGATGTATGATGAGTCTGCTTTAAACATGGATCAAGATACCATTTAAAGCGTTCTTACAGAACAACCAACTAGGCTCAGTGTTAGAGCCTTCTAGTTGTGGAGGTAAGGGCTTATCTACTAGTGATTAACTGGAGTAGCTTTATTAGTTATGAAAAACTGGAAATGCAAAAACTCTGCACAGTTTTAGCTATAGTTTAAACATTGCATATTTATCTGAAAAAAGCTATTTGGGTAATCATTTCTTCTTCTTTTTCTCTCAGGGCTCTTTCCTTGAAACTTTGTGATGCCTTAAGTGTAACTTCTAATTTCTATTGACATTCTGTCAGAATGATAAATTAGACTGGGAAAATACATCTTTGTTGTCAAAACCTTCTAATGTACTATACCTCCTTTGTATACGTGACAGTAATAACTGTTTCTGTTAACCATTAAAGTAGAAAATAATTTGGTAAGGTAGCTGGCTTTTGTCATCTTCCTGACAGTAAAGTTTTAATTATGTTTGCTTGTGTGACTAACCTAGAGCTGCTGAAGTTGTTAGAAGTTGCTTCAAAAGTGCAGCTGAGATTTACTGGGCGAGTGCATCCTGGCATATAAAGTATAGCAGAAGATACAGAAAACATCGAGGAGAAAATAACCTGATTATATCTGCAATGGTGTATATCAGTAATGGTGTTAATGTAGGATGAAATCCAGCTGAATCAAGATTTATGGTCAACATATTAAACCTAGAACATGAACAGTTTCATCTAGAATATAAGCCCTTGCCAAGTATATCTTCAGCTCAGGACCACGTCAGTAGGAATGGGTTGTATGTTCTGGGAGGGGGTGTCAGGTCTGCGTGGCAGCACAGTGTGATGTGAGGGTAGCTCCACACTGCTTGCTGGGTGTAGGAGGTGCTGCAGGAGAGGAACTTCTCCATCTCCAGGGGTAATGCTAAATTCTAAGTCAGCCTCTTCCATTTTCTATGCCACTGTTTGTTTTCTAAGTTTATTCCAGTTTTAAAACACTATCGTTCAGGCTTTGTTTATTTTGTTTTGGTGCTGAGAAGAAGGAAGGGAAGAAGGAACTGAGAAATACCAGGATGTACTCCTACTACAGTATTACTTGTAGCTATTCAGCAGAAAGCTGGCAATGTTGTCGATTTAAATATTGTAGGGTTACAACAGCTTGGGACAAATTAAGGAAGACTGGGAATCTGGGATGTTTCATCTCTCACCTTGGACCATGTACTTTTTTTTTTTTTTTTCCTTTCACTGTCTTAGATATGTTTTAGGAAGGTACAGACTATCATAGCTACTGACGTTGACAGAAATTTTGGAATTTCCTATACTTAGGTTTTTTAACATTTACCAAATTTTGCCTTATAAGTTTCAAAATTTTACTTTTTTTACTGTGCTAAATGTATATGATTTCAAGTGTAAACTGATTGCAGTGAGGTTGAGTGGCATACAGAGTATTTTGAGTGTTGGAGTCTTAGCTTTGTCATTGAAAGAAGCAGACATTGCCAAGACTTCGACTGTCTTCTGAACCATGCACTTGATCATGGAACTGGATATCTGCAAGCTGCAGGATTTGATGGACCACTAGCACTATCTCCCATGGCACACGTAGGGTTCATGTATTTTACCTCTGAATTTGCTGTGACATGAGCATGACAGCAACTGCTGTCATTTTAAAGACCGTAAGAACTAGGAAGCTTTCGTCTACAAATACATATGTATTTATATCTCTGAGTGGCAAATGTACAGTAAAACAATCTTTTGGAGATTTAAAATGAAATGGCATTGTAAGACTATAGCTACTAGGAATTTTTTGGATGTTCTTAAAAAGGGTATTCTAGTAAATTATGTTTAAAAATGTTAAATTTTTTTTTTTTTTTTTTTTTTTTACATGTTAGCTGTGAGTACTGCTTATCTCTTTGTTAGAGCGTGGCTGGTGTTACAGAAACTTACTGGTCATCTTGTCTTGAAAGCCATCAAATATTTTGCCGTAGATTTCACTGATGTGGTTACAGGAACTGTATGATTGGGATTTGGGGATAGTGAACATTATAATCATAATATAAGATGATTGCATGAGGTAAGTGTTTGCCTTGCCAACTGCTTGTGGTTAGGAGCAGAGCTGTCTTCTGCAACACATTTACAATTTGTAATTTTTTCTTCATTGTTGACTTGCAGTATAGTCTTTCCTGCTGCTCCCAGGAGCAGCAGGACTCAGTATTTCAAGAGTGAGTTTTTATATAAAACTAAGGTGCATCTTCCATTCTAATCTGTATTTGCTGTGGGTTTTTTCCCCCTTTCAGGAGGATACAGATCATAATTACTATACTTCAAGGACGTACGGCCCGTATGATTCTACCAGCCGGGATTTGTGGGTCAATATAGACCAAATGGAGAAAGACAAAGTAAAGATTCATGGGATCCTTTCCAATACCCATCGGCAAGCAGCAGTAAGTTGTTATACATTTTTCTTCTTTGACATGGGTATTTTTCACCAGTGACCAACACAGCAATATTACAAAGTATTGTGACTACTGTTCACAGAGCTTTATCTTTGAATTTTAGTTAAGCTGTGAAAGTCTGCACAATGTTGCTATCAAATGATTACAAGTTGCCTTTTTGCACCTGCTATAACAGTCCTTCAGAGACACCTTCACAGATATATTTAAAATTCACCTCTGTTCTTCAGGATCGCAAACTATTAAACAATAAATTAATTGTGTTGCTAAAGTCAGAGGGAATTTTACCATTGACTTCAATAGTTACAGAAATGGTTTCAGGACTATGCTGCTGAAGTTTAAGTCTCCCATGGAGTGTATCTGTGTTTGCACTTCCATTTTGTATGAGGTGTCACACTTATTTTTTCTTTTGGGACAACTGATAAAACTCATGAGAATGTCATGTAGTAACAGAAGTGATAGATGTGATCACAATTTCAGGATATCAACAAATAAATATCACAGAGTGTAAATAACAGTCTTGTTTAACTTATTGTAATCGTGCTGCCTGGTAAAAGGAAGTGAAATTGAATGCTGCTTGATTTACAGATTGTATTCTCAGGTCTCAACTGTGGCTGGAAACTGCATACATACAAGGGCCAATATTAGCACAAATTGAATACAGAAAATTGCATCAGAATTGTGGCTCTTGAGGTTCTTGTTTCATCCATTTGCCAGCTTATCTCCAACAAAAAGTCCTTGGGTTTTGCCTGTTTAAAAACAATATCCAGTTAATGCCTTATTTATAAGTTGTACAGTTTTTAAAGATGCAGGTGTGTTTAGCAGTTTTAAAGCTGAGAGAAAAATCCAAGTTTAATTCAGCTTTTCTCTCATTTTATCTGTTATCTCCCTGGTACCAGCCAGGTGACTGGCTCAGAGGAATGTAAGAGGCAGCAAGAAGAAATACGGTGGTATTTAGCTGAGAATACAAAAAGCAGAGTGGGGTGATAAATCCACTACATGTGACTAACAGAGGGTCCAATACATAAAATATATTCCTCATAGCCAAAAACAACGTAAGGAGCCAGGGATAATGTAAATGCAGAGGGTTCAGGCAGTTATATATCTTTGGGGTACCTTTAATAAAACACTGTATCAGCTATTTTCTTAAGACAATTTGTTTCTAACGAGGAAAAAACCCCAAGGGTACCTAAAAGTGAAAACCTGTATTGTCTGCCTTGCCTTCTCCATCTGGGATTCTGGTGCTCTGTGTTGAGGGAGAGAATGGAAACATGCAAAAAAAAAAATGTAATAAAATAATTACAAATACCTATATAAGGTAAAACATGTTTCCCTAATAAAAGTAATTTATGAGGCTTGGGACCTAAACATTAGTGAAATTCTTCTGAGAAATTTTAACCTGTTGTTTAATGATTAGTGAAGATGACACCCTTCCATGCCTTTGTTCTAAGCACTTTTGTTTCCAGCTGGATCCCTGAGATTATACACCTAAAAATGTCAATTCCAAAGGGGACATTTTGTTTAAGTTATTGACCTAGATGTTTAAAATGAAACAGTGCTTTTGATCTGGGTGTGGGATCAGTTGTGGATGACCTTTCAGCACGGCAGATGGGAGCTTGGCAGCATGAGGTCTTCAACTGTTTCTCCCCAAAACCAAGTGGTTTAAGACTTTTCTGCTGAATGTTAAGTGCCCACTCTGCCTCTCTGTCAGCTCTAGCAGAGCTCCCAGTTTAGCACACTGATATCCATCTCTCTTCATATGTACCCAAATATCTTGGACTGTGAACTCGAGTGACTGCAGCCGTGTCTACATGCTGTTTTAAAGACCTCTTTTTCAGAGATTTATGTCCATCTTGAAGGATGAAAAAGTACCAGTGAGTCATCATATAAGGCATTATATTTTATTTATGTGTCTACAGTTGATTTCTTGTATGTGTACAAGCAAACAACACCCATGTGTACTATACAACAAAGTTATTTAAGAGATGTGTTCTCTGTAACTGTATAACAACTGTAGAGTCATATATTCTGAGCAGAGCATACATAACTAAGCAGCAATCTCTTCCCTTCTCTTCCATAGAGATAAATTTTGCCATTACTCTTTAAAAGGGCGTTTTGCACATCTTTCTGTGACTTGGTGATTTACATGCTGATAATTTCTAAAGATTATTCTCTAACTTGACAGTAGAACAAGGGAGTTAAATTATTATATGCTAAGTATTAATAATTTTTTCCAATTTGTTTGTTTTCCTTCATTTGGAAGTATGTAATCCTAAGAGTTTCCAGAAGCTGCCAGTTGGTTTTACTTCTACAGGAAAAATAATAATAAAGAGAGGATCCATGAGATTGTTTGGCTCTATAAAGAGCATAGTCATTGTTTGTGGAAAGTAACACACAAATATTAATGGAACAAATAAAACATCTAACACTATAGGATTTATATCACTAGTAGTGATTTTTTTTTTTTTTCAATATATTGCCACAATCATCTTAACTGTATAATAAAATTTTAGGTGTGGCATGGATGCTCAATGTGTTTATATTAGGTATCTTAACAGTTGATTACTCAAACACTGAACTAGATACAGGATCACCTCATGCTTGAAACTCAATTTGCTTTCCTGTCAGTCCATTCTATCATCTATGCACAGAGAAAACATTTTTATGGCAGTGGATTGAAAATTCTGATATTCTTTCTGAAAAATGAGGTATGCTTTCTAGTAGCAAAAGTAAAAACACATTTATTTCTAGTAGCTCTTACAATATTACACTTTAAAACATTCCTTAAATCTTGTTGGCTCTTTATTACAGTATTATGCTAAACAATTGTCTATATTGAACATTTTTACATTGTCAGAATTTAAGGCATCATTTTTTGATTGAAGTCAATGGGAGATTTATATCTGGCTTGAGTGGGCATAGGATCAAGTCTTTATTGTAAACATCTTTATACTAATTTTTATATTCTAGCAATTTAGAAGACTGTTAAGGGGGCACATTTTTCTTTTAAAGCAGCCTAATGATTACTGTGTTATTCAGAAAGTTAATGCTAGTAGGTAAAATGGACAATAGTGTATAAAGGAAAGAGGGAGTGTTTGGTCAGAAAATTAATGTTTTTAATAGTGTTCTTGGAAGTGATGTTTGGTAGAGCAAGGACATAATTTAAATGGGGTGCATACAGAAACATAGGGTACACCTCAGCTGTGAAAATTTTAGGACATCTAAAACACCATTTGTTTAAGTTAATTCATGAGCTGTCTTTTGCATATGCCATTTTGATTAGAAATGTTGAGCTGTATATCCATATTTATGTATATACAGAAAAGGTCATTAGAATGTACTCAGTCCAATTAACACAATGCAAATGGATTTTGCATTCTAATTAAAAACATACCAAAAAAGCGCTAATAAATCCTCTCAAAATTCTGTCTTCCACTTAAGTGGAAAGCAAATCTAATTTAAAGTTACTGTAAATCTTCAGCTGTTAATTTCATGCTAAATAATTCTTTAAACATTTCTGGTGGATTTAAATATAATCCTTCCTGAGAGAAGAAATACTGAGATATAATGTGAAAATAATAACCCAGGACAGAAATAAAGGTAGGGAAAATAAAGACAAAATGCGCTTTTCCTGCCCTCCCTTTTTCCTTTTTTTTTTTTTTTTTTTTTTTTTTTTTTTTTTTTAAATATATGGACTGTTGCCCTTTCTTAAGTGGAGACATCAAAGGTTAAGGTTGAGGACAGTCACCAACAGCCCATCTTCACACCAGTTTTTACTGTAGTAACTCCTCCTAAATAACAAATAATAATGGGCTGCATACACAGTTCCTATTTGGGCTTTGGGCCATTATGGAAGTGATGTGTTTTTTGTGGGACATTACATTTAAACAGTGAAAAGACCTTACTGGGATTTCAGCACTCCTTTCTGTCATGACTACCGGTTTGTTCAGAGTTTAGCCAAGTAGCACACCAGGTGATAATTATGGGTGGCCACAATAATCGGTGAGCTTTGGGAAAGGAGTGGAATAGATGGGAAAGGAGAGAGCCATAGGCGGAGAGGGAAAATGAGTTTGAATTTGAAATGTGCTTTATGGTGAGCTTAGGTGAGGAGAAGAGTCTGTTGTCCAAATCACAATTCTCTGCTGTGGATTCAGCTGATAGAGGATAGTCACCTGTATGTTGACAGGGGAAAAAAAAGATTTTTCTTCCTTTTTTTATTTTGCAATAAGTACCTTGAGTAGAGTTTGTTAATACTTCTGTTGAATATTTCTTTATAAATCATTTCAGCTCCTAGTTAACAGTATAGAGAGGTGTGAGAACTGGTGCCATGTGGGTTTGACAGAGGAATTGCCTTCCAGTGATCACCTTTCATCAGATAAGGACCCAGGTAGCAGCAGGATGTCAGGGAGAGCACTTGAATCTGAAGAGGCGTGTGGCAGAGGAGGAGACCACCTGTAGCTAAGGGAGTGGGCATCCTGTAAAGCTTAGGTATTGCTAAGGCCTTAAATATTTATGGCTCCTCTTAAGAGGTTCAAGCAACATTTTTTTAAGGAAAAACTCTACAAATATTTATGATTTTTATTCTTATGAGTAGGTTATAATGTCTGCTGGTATATTTTAGTTTCTGACGTCTTCAGTTATGAAGATCCACTGCTTTTAGGTGTTTAAGTGCTACACAAAATTGTTTCCAGTTACCTATTGGCAATTCCAAATTAAGAATAGCAAGGCTCCAGTGAAAAATAAAAAACAATGAAACAGATGTTTGAAGTGGAGGACAGTTCATTTTGTTTTCTCTTACCTTTCTGCACAATATCAATTTTATTTTCTGTTGTTGTTCCTTTCAGAGAGTGAATCTGTCCTTCGATTTTCCATTTTATGGCCATTTTCTACGTGAAATTACTGTGGCAACTGGGGGTAAGTGGCTTTCTAACCATTTACTTTGAGTAATATGAGAAGAGTTTCTTGCAGCTATTTAAAAATACCTTTTTCCCCCTGTATATGTCAAAAGGTAAACTACAGCATTTATTTAGGAAATTTTCCTTTCCACAAGAAGAATATTACAAAATATCGATATGATGAAAAACCTCCAGCTGCTCAAGTTGAATTGTTATAAAACCCTCTCGGTGTAAGACTTTATAGCATTAATCATTTTCTATTTTGGCATTTCCCCCAGAAATCTTGTGTGTGTGTCTGGAGCAGCTGCACTTGTAGAGATAGTGCTGAAGCCAAAACAAGGACAGAAACTTAGGTTTTGTCTGCATGAGGGCAGAGGATTTACTATCCAAAGATAAGGAGTGCTGCTAGGAGTATGTAACTTGTCACCTGTAAGGCAAACCCAATGCAGTGCATTGCCTTGGTGTGATACGGTGTCTGCAAGAGTACCATCGTGTTCCTCTCCTCCTTCTGTGGGGTAAGATGGGAGGTATGGCACAGCTGGAGCTCCTGGTCTTGTAGCTCTGGGCACTACTGATGGCTCATGGTTAGGGTTCTCCCTTCCGCTGCTGCTGGCTGCTGCTTGCACTGACCTCCTACACTAGGAACAGCAATTGGCCCATTATGCTCCCTTCCTGCTCCTCCCTCCTTGAAAGACAAAGAGGACACCAGAAGAAAATGAAATTATATGGAAGACAAGAAATGAGGAAAAGGACGAGGAGGAATAATGGTCAAAAAATTGAAAACAGGGAGGCAGAGGGCAGCATCACAGAGAGCACACCCACAGCATCCTCTGGTCCTTGAATGTGTCCAGCAAGTTCATGCCCATGTCCCACTGGAGCACTGAATGGGGAGGGTATGACTAAAAGATTAGGGAAGAATTGCAGTCAATGTCCAACAAGACTAGGAGCTGGAACAGAGGCTTCTGTCATGCTCTGTGTTGGGATCTGCATTTTGCTACCAAAACAGAAGAATAAAAGAGATGGACAGAGGTGAATAAAGGCTGATATTAAATGGTTGATTTCCAGTCAGAATGATAAAAAAGGATGCACAATTATAGGGTGACTTCAGTACTAGGGTTTTCTCTTCTTGATCAGCAATGACATTTTCATCCTGATTTGGATCAGATAAGCCATGAACTACTGATTGGGATTTTGGGACTTGTCTGATTTCCATTCTGCTTTGCTTTTATTTTCATTTTGGTGCTTGATCATTAATGCTTAGTTCTGTACTCTCTTATTAGAGGAGCTGCATTTGATGGGGTGCCAAAATCAAGTGCATGATCTGTGTAGCATGAAAGAATGGGGTGGGATGGATCCTGCACACCTAGAACAGCAGCAGCGGGGTGTCGTGGTTTAACCCCAGCCAGCAACTAAGCACCACGCAGCCACTCACTCACTCACTCCCCCCCCCACCCAGTGGGATGGGGGAGAAAATTGGGAAAAGAAGTAACACTTGTGGGTTGAGATAAGAATGGTTTAATAGAACAGAAAAGAAGAAACTAATAAGGATAATGATAACACTAATAAAATGACAACAGTAATAATAAAAGGATTGGAATGTACAAATGATGCACAGTGCAATTGCTCACCACCTGCCAATCGACAGTCAGTTAGTCCCCGAGCGACGATTCCCCTGCCCCCACTCCCCCCAGTTCCTATACTAGATGGGACGTCACATGGTATGGAATACCCTGTTGGCCAGTTTGGGTCAGCTGCCCTGGCTGTGTCCTGTGCCAACTTCTTGTGCCCCTCCAGCTTTCTCGCTGGCTGGGCATGAGAAGCTGAAAAATCCTTGACTTGAGACTAAACATTACTTAGCAACAACTGAAAACATCAGTGTTATCAACATTCTTCGCATACTGAACTCAAAGAGCACTGTACCAGCTACTAGGAAGACAATCCACTCTATCCCAGCTGAAACCAGGACATGGGGACAGTGTTCATTCTGTAAATGTCCCCCTATTCTTACTGCTGAACTTAATTCCTTAAAACTTCACAAAGATCACTCTTTCTCCAAGTAATTCTTGTGTGGTCACTCTGCTGGACCTTCACTTTTAGTGGAAACCCTGAATTTTTACTACTGCTGTCACTAATATACTATGTCATCAGTTTCCCCCATCTGTCCCCAAGGACTTGGGAGTAAAGTTAAGCTCCCAAGGAGAGCTGTGTAGTAGTAATTTGAAGGAAACATTTTTTTCTTCTGGTGTAGAGCATTTGGGGAATTCAGGTGTTTTGGGGTTTGTTTTTTGAAAAAAACCGCTTGTGAACATATAAGAATAGCTGCAACTCTGCAGCACTCTTTTCTCTTGCTATTAATGGAACACTGAATAATAATTCTGCTTTTCCTTTTGCTCCAGTTCTACTAAATAAAATAATATTGCTGTGAATAGATCTATGGATATTGTCAAGCTAAATAGGACTTCAACACCAGTCCTTTTACTATAGGCCACTGACACTAGCACAAAGATATTCTGTCTTTCATGTGACACATCCATGATTTTCAGCCTCAAAGTTAAGCATGGAAAAGTAAGATCTATTCAGTAATCTCTTTAAAAATATTATCTTGATAAAGCTTAGTAACTGAAAGACATCCTGTTGATCCAGGACAGGATGCAACCCTTTCTACAACTTTAAGCTTCCTAAAACCATTTAGTGGGAAAAGAAAGATCTATTTCTTGCAAATAAAAATTGCAAATTTTGTTACCATAAGTCATTGGTGGTGCTGTGTGGCTTATAGCCTAGCAATAAAGGATAAAGAAAGGTTCCAAGTACTTTTTGTACTGTATGGTCTACTATTTCTTAGTCACCAAGAATTTACAATGGTATTACTATTATTAGAGATCTGGAACACCTCCAGAGGTTATTCTGAGATCAAAAGAATGACAAAGTTAATGTGTACAGTAGTCCTACATGACAGATGTCCACTTCCTGGAGAGCAGGATATGATTAATTATGCTAATGATGACACTACAAACTGTTTTTACCTCCAAATCATAAATTAAATAACCTTGTTAAAAGGAAAGTTGAGGACAAGAGCACATTAAATCCCTGTCACAATAAAAACGTCTACCCAAATGGTTTCTGCCATTCTTCATGAAGGGTGCATTGTGGCATAGTAGGGTTTCCAAATTACTTAAGATGACTTTGAAATTGCTGCAATGTTAAACTCAACTATTTTTTTTTTCTCTTTAACTAGTATTTATTTCCTCTTCTGAATGGTTTTGATGAGCTGATTGTGCTTAACTAAAGAAAGGAAGAGCAGGGAGTGAAAAAAACTAGTTTGAGGGCTTTATTCACTGGTGTCCTTAGCTTGTATTTGACAAGGCTATTTAATTCATAACTAGAAGGTAAGACAGCTTATAGTATTATTAACATAATTGGTAATTTGTGGTTCTCTGGGATATGGGCATCTATCTCCGCACATTCCTATAGAGAGCATTTTTAAAGCAACCTCTGGAGAGCTCTCAAAGCTTTAATAATAGTAGATAACACAAGAAGAACCTGAGTTTCGTTTTTTGTGAAGCTTTCTAAAGTTTTGTGCTCTACAGGCCACAACTGTGGTTATTTCTATAATAAACCACTCATGAGTTAGTGAGTCATGTTGCGAATGTCAGGGAGCTAAGCTCGTGAAGTCTGTTTGTTGCCAGTCACTAATACACGTAACAGAGCTCGGTTGCTGCGGAGGTGGGAAAACCTTCTCTGTGCTACAGCTCTCCAGGCAGTAACACAGCCCTTCTCATGGGAGTCCTAGAAACTCTGTGGCCCCATAACATACTCAACATGCAGCAAAGCTTCATACTTGGTTGTATTAATTTTCCATGCTCATGGTAGTAAGTCCGTCTTGTTTATTCTCTGTCGCTTATTTTTTTGTTTATCCTTCTATGCCTTCTAGTGCAGCTTTGTATCAGATACTGTAAATTATTTAGGAATTTTTTTTTCCTTCTATGGCATCTCTCATTGACATTGCATTTCTCTATAGTATTGCTATGCCTGTAGCAGTGTGAAAGAGGGTGGTAGCTAACCCAGATTATTATGGGTTTTCATTAAACCATATATTTATTGCCTGGGATTAATAAAGGTTTTAATTTTCACTTTTGGAATTTCTTCTGATGGTTTGAATGATCATAAGGGATCTTAAAGCAGTTTCAGTCTCTGTCCTTTCCATGGAATAACTAAATAGTATTGTATATAGCCTGTAAATCAAGAACATGTAATAGTACTAACCTCCTTAGGAACATAAAACATATTTGATTTTCACATTTAACTGTAGCTATTTGGAAGCAGCAAGGGAAACAGCAAATAAAAAAATAGTTCTGTATTATCATATACTAGCAAAACAATATTGCGGTCATGGAACTTTTCTCTAAAATTATGGTCTCAAGGAAATAGTTAAGCAGTTGTTTACAAGACAATATCTTAGGTCTGTCAGGTTTTATTGGACAGTGCAGAGAACCTGGCATGGGTACACTTCTGATATTTTATTGGGGAATCCTTCAAGGTATCTTCAAGTCTTTCTCTTTTTTTTTTTTTTTTTTTTTTTTTTTTACATGTATTTTGTTTGAAGACTTTTTGAAGGTAACTTTTTTCTCTATTTCAATAGCAGTCATATTTTTATAGGTAGTGTAATATGTAAATCTTGCGAGGTGATTTGAGAGGCAGAACTTGAATTGACATAAGTTTCCACTATTTTGATGTAGTAGTTTGTGCTGTTGCCTTTTGAACTAGGATGAATTCAGCAACATTCTTGCTGGTACATCTTTGATTATAGCTTTATCATCCTCACGCTGATTTTAATGAGCCTATGCAGTCTTCCTGAATTTACCCCAGGGCAGTAAAGATTGAGGTATTTTTTTATTTAGAGTTGATTGATAAAATAATATATTATTTTTCTATCATATCTATGTTAAAAAATATTTTAATTTTTTTGTATTTTTTCCCTAAAATCTTCAGGAAAATTTAGTTATTACTATCCATATTGGAGTTATCTTTCCTATATTGTGTGCCTATAATGACAGCTGCTGTAGTTAGCCTTGAGTACACTGGTAGAGTTTTCAGAGTTAATGACACCATCTGAATGCGGCTAAGAGCTCCCACTGTATGGAAACTTAATTGCTTTTGAGGTTGGTATCTTGGGCAACTCAAGTATATAATCTATTACTAACATTTTGGGGGAATTTAGTAGATAGCGGACAGGTAAAGAAGGGTAGTACAAAACCCCAAGCCTGTTAATGCTCTAAAGGTATATCTGGTTATCAGGCTACTGCATGGGGCTGACAACACAGAAAATTTTGAGGATTTGTGCAAAATGTGGCTCCACTAGGCATCCTAGGTGAACAGAATTGAAGTCAGGAGCCAAAAACTTCTGCTCAACCCATGCTAGATTCGCACTCAGATTGTAGGCTTCCTGGGTGGAAGTCTGAGTTAGGTTTTTACAGAGATTAATGCTGTCCTGGCTCTTGCTCCAGCCCATTTTGTAGAGATAGTGGTGACAACAGAATATGAGAAACTCCATCCCTGTAGGTACTGGTAAGACACATGGAGGCCCAGAAATATTTCACAGGCTTTGTGAAGGAAACTGCAGTAGGAAGCTATGTTGTGGAAACCAGGAGTGTGTCACGCCAGCGCGAGCCCCAATATAAGGAACAAACCAGAGCTGAGCCCTTTGTCCTTCCAGCCACCATCGCTTTGTTTGCCGCAGTCCCAGTCTGTCTGACCCCGCTTAGGTTGTGAACTCAACAGCCACGCTGCCTCACACTGAATATCTGTTCACTGGGGCTAAGATGAGATTTCTTCTATCCTCTGTACTCTCGTGGTTTTGTCTGTAGCAGGAAGCATGCAATAGTGGAAATTGCAGCAAATACATAGAAAAGGTGTTTAGAATACGACCAAAGTATTTGTACAGGTGAAAATAAAGCAAAAGTCTTCCTCAAATAGACATGTAAAAACTTGGGGTTAAATTGGGGCTAATTCCTACTAGAGACACCTGTAAGTACATAGTGGCACTAACTTCCTTTATTTGACAGTTTATTTACTTCCCCTTTGCCTTTTTTTTTTTTTTTTTTTTTTTTTTCCTCTTTCCTGGCAGAACAACATCTGGAAGCTCCAAAACAGCTTAAATGATCTTGCTGGTCAATATGACCTTTGATTTAGCCAGTCTTTCAGGAATTGTCGTTAAAAAGAAAACCATGTGTGCATCACCTAAAAATGTTACAGTTTTCTGATAAGTAACTATCAGCTTGGGTTCTGTTGTGGGTTTTGTTTAGGTTTTTCAAAGCCCGTTTCTGTTAAATTTTCTCTACACCTAGTGAACATTTCTAGACCAATCCAGAAAATTCTGTCATGACTAGAATTTTCTGACACTGAGGTTGTTTGCTTTGAACCATGTTTTATTCCTGAAGCCAGTAACTGCTTCGCAAAACAGAAGTCAATGCAAGTATTAACATGCTGATTATGACTGTACACTTAGATGTTCCACTAGCAAATACATTTCAATTAATTATGATATCATTAATGAAATGGAATTTTCAGAATTGAAAGAAACTGTTACTCCTCGAACATCAGTCCCAAAAATGTAGGAGTAATTACTTTCAGCAAACTAAAAATGGAAATTATGTCTATGAGCTATATCCTGAAGTCTCTGGTTAATTTTTCACTCAGTCTTAACTCAGGCAAGTAACTACCAATTTCCAAGTTCAAGGGGAGAAAACAAGGTCTGAATCTAGGAGAGAAAGAGATAAAGGGCAGTGAAGGTTTGAAGCTTAGTTTGCCCTGGGACATGAACATGTAGACCCCAACTAGAAGGACTGTACCAGTATGAGAGGATGCTGACTGTTGGGGGACAGGATGAGTGAGAGGAAGGGGTTCCCTGCTGGAGTTGCAGTGGTGTATTAAGAAGCCAGGAGCCCTGTGAGGTAAATGAGCCAAAAGAAGTTTATACATTGAAAAGGTAGAGTATACCTGGATGTGGTGTCAATTGACAGGGAGCACTGGATTGTAGCAAGGGGATCGTATTATCCTGGAAAAGCTAGAGGGAAGAAAAACTGCAGGAGAAATGGAGGGAGGGAGAAATCAAGCTGGAGGTCACTACTATAAGGATAAGTAATAGCCATTTAATAGATGGGCAATTTCAGTAGTAGCTCCCAGTGGTGAACCTGTTGTACTGGTGTTGAGAAGCACAGATGAGTGGCACAAGAGAGAAAAACAGGTGTGAATGAAAAGATGAAACTTCAATGTTACACCTCTTTGGTGCTCTCTATGCTCTATCATGCAGGTTATTACATAGGAAATGAGTGCATTTCTGCAGGTGTGTGAAACTGGAAACAAGAAAACTGTAGAAATGACAGAAGAATACAAAGAAATAATTGTGGCAGGCTTCCATGTGGAAAAATGTGAAAATCAGCATGCTTAATACTAGGTAAGCTACACTAGGAAAACCACAGAATTGTTCCATTTATAATCTATCCCCCTACAAGGTAACAGCAACCACCTGGTGACCTGTAGTAAGCAAAGACCACTATCTACTCCAGCAACCTCTGAACATGTCAGTAACTGCCTGGACATCCTATGAAAAATTCAGTTTGAAAGACACACCTTTATAAGCATAACTTATAAAATGTATGCTATGAAGAAGTAAGAAGTAAAAAGTAACAGAGAAACAAGAGATTAGTATTTGGTGAAGGAAAGCAAAAGGGGACTGAGTGACATGGTTATTGCTTGGTGAAAGCTTAGCTAATTCACGATGGGTTGATCACTGGTAGTGCTGGAAGAGACACTGCGCAATAAAAGTTCAGAGAGTCTGAAATAACTCTGCTATGAGCTACAGGCATGGGCATAACCTGCGGGCAAATTTACAAGTAAAACAAATAGATTATGTACAAAGGGTACAATTCATCTAGCTGTGCCAACATCTATATCCATGGTTGTCAGCCTAAACTCATATACAGTCAGTAGAGATGTAATCAATATAGTCAGCAGAATCTATGAACACTGAAGGCAGAAGTTTAAAGTAGGTTGGATGAATTATATCCTGTGTCTAATTCTCTCTATATGTCAATGTATATACATATTGCTACAACAAGTCTGGTGTGATCGGCTCATATATAGATATTTACAGATGTTTACATTTTTAGATTTATAAACCTGAGTGGACTGTTGAGACATTTTACCAGCTAGCATGAAGACGCCTCCAGAAATGTACACCTACCCCATGCAATAGCAAATGCACAAATACAAGTTAGGAAAAAATGGAACTCAAAGGTGTTACAGAATAAAAACAGGAATCGAAAATGTTCTGCGTAAGTAGACATCTTATATAAGAATTACAACAAGCTTGCAACTCCTAAAACAGTCAAAAGATAGCTAAAATGACATCTTGTAGGTAATCCAATCATAGTACTGAAAATAAAATATTTTGGTTGTTTGAAATAACCTGGAATGCCAAAGACAGCAGGTATTGGCCAAATACAATCAAGGATATTAGAGGGCTGATGGGAGTAGGAGCCAATAAAAATGTGCAATAGGTTTTGAAGCAAAGTAGGGATGGGCCTTTAAAAAGCGAGCCATGTATTACCTCATTGCTGTAGCTTACTGCTCAGAGATCTGGAAACTAGACAGCCTGTCAGACACTTCCACAGCAAGCAATGGACCCAAAGCACTGACATATTTCAGCAGAGCAGTAGGCTATTCCAGTCTGAGACATTTGAGGCAATGACTCCCTGTTGCCCTGTAGTGAGTTTCTGGCACTTATCTGAGGATGGGGATTCAGTCACATATAGCCCTGCTGAAGTATGAGCAAGCAGTTGCATTTGTAAAGACTGTCTTAAATCTGGTGAGATAATATTTGATAAATCATCCTTCAGTAGGGGAACATTCCTGAGCAGCAGATGGAGGAATTAATTGAAATAATTCTTATGGTGGAAATGCTGCCTGAGCATTTCTACCACAGTTAATAATGGAAAGAGTACCTAAAAACTAAAAAGGCACCCCAATATTAAATCCCACTGTGATCAAATTAAATTTGTTACTTTGCTAAAACTGAAACCAAGAACTCTTTGTATGATTGTTATTTCCTAAGGTCAAATCATATGCTTAAAAATATTTGTACTTATTAGAGAGGAGGTCTTTGTGCATATAAGATACACATAGCTTTTTGTTAAAACTGCAACTGTTTTACCCATTAGCGACCCAAGATGAAAGCACAGGCATTGAAGGTGCTGAAACCTGATGTTATTGGAACCTGTGACTCCTGACCAACTCCCCCAGTTTATATGCTGAGCGTGATGTTCTATGGCATGGAATGTTGCATTGGCTAGTTTGGGTCAGCTGTCCTGGCCATGCTCCCTCCCAGGTTCTTGTACACCTGCTTGCTGGCACAGCATGGGAAACTGAAAAATTCTTAACATAGGATAAGTCCTACTTAGCAACAATTAAAACATCAGTGTGTTATCAACATTATTCTCACACTAAATCCAAAACACAGTGTACCAGCTACTAGGAAGAAAATTAACTCTATCTCAGCCAAAACCAGGACATTGGGTTAGCTACCTAGCTGGTTAGCTGCTTAAAAGTTTAAGTTTTATACAGAGATAAAGCTTTTTGAATTTGCTTTTGGATATTGAGTGTGTATATAGAATTATGGTATTTGAGTTTAATTGTATGGTTTCAATACGTCAGGAGGGTTATTATGAAAAATAAGTACCAAAGTGCAGAGAATTCTAATATAATTTGCATCACAATTTGCAGTACTTTCAGGGAAAGAGAATCAATGAAAGAGGAGAGAGCATGCTGTGGGGAAAGGAATAAAGCCTGATGTTGCACTGTCTGAGCTCCATCTTTTTGTGTTGGCACACAGAGCAATACCTCTGAGCGGGAGGGAAATCTGTCTGCCTAGCTGGTTAGGATCTGAGATTGTTAAGGGTGGGGATGGTTGTGAATTTGCCGGCTGGAATAAGCCTATGCTACTGAAAAATTATCTGGAGATTTCCAGTCCTCAGAGGACAATTTTGCTCACATGCATTTTCCTCACATCTCATAAATTTACTTTCTTAAACTTTCAAACACCAGTGGATAGGTGGAGTGAAGTTTGCCTGGGTCTCTGGAGTATCAGTGTACTGAGTGGAACATCTTGTTGGAGCCTGCCAGAAATCTCAGTGAGGCTTTTCTGGTTGTTCCTGTAGCTCTGGACCCTTCAGTGCAGAAACCAGCAGGAATGTTGTTCATCACTTAATTAAGAGCTCTTTGATAACAAAAACTACCCTATGGGCAACATCTGTTAAATGGCAAAGATGATATAAAGCAGAGTGAAACACAGTGTTTCTAGCCAAAATCAGTGTCTCGGACCACCCTGTGTCTGTTACAGGGGATTACACTTGTCATCACCAGTGGGCCGCTCACTCTGTAAGGACTGTAGAGGTCTGGCTGTTGACTAGCAAATATCAGCTCACACAATTACCCTCTATTTACCTCCTCTTTCTAATGTCTTGTATTGCTGTACAGCTGTTAAAAAAAAAAAATTTCTCCCTGTAAAGCCTCCTTTGTCTGTCATTCTTGCATCAAGTGTCCTTTCTGGAACTACCTCTCCTGCTTCTGTAAGGGGGTAGCCCTTCTATCAGCTTTCCCCTGAAATTCTGTTTTGTCTTGCTTTCTGTCAGTGAACTCTTACAACTCTTTCTGCTCCTGCCCTTAAGCTCTATCTTTATAAATTGGATCAGAAACACTTAGGGCAAAGAGAATGATAAGCTTTAGGAAAAAGAATAAATTCCATATGCCTTGACATCGCTCTGACCTTCGTATAGGAAGGTATTTGCCAACTTTGACTGTGAGGTTTATGGGCAGTAATTGCACTGACAGGACTTAAAATGACCACATTTGTGTTTGTCTGTAAGGTTCTGTTTCATAGAGTAACAGATAACTAGCCAAAGCATTTGCCCTCACGTAATGCCTAACAAACACTTAAATAATTTTGCAGATCAGACAATAATAAATTAAATGGCTTAATGTTAAGGCAAAGAGCCTTTAAAATAGCCAGCAACAGCTTCCCTGAACACTGGGAAGTTGTTAGGTCTAGGCTATGTGTAAGACGGATCCATCACTTTTTACTGTAGATTTTTATAGTAGATATATGTCTTACATTCAGCCTTTATAGTAGTATTGCAAAGTTTCAATAATATTGTGCTTTTACACCGTAGTAAAGACTTTTAATGCATGACAAGTCTTTATTATCTGCACCTCCTACAAAATATAATGTTTATTTTTTTTGCTGCATGCTCATAAGTTAAAAAATAAACTTCAATCCATTTCTGCCTTTTACCAATGGACTTTGTAAAAGCCGCTACGTATGTCCAGTCTCATGAAATTTTATGTGGTTTTATTTTGTCTTTCATACCTTATAACATAATTTTATCTCCTATTCTCAATGTAAAATACTGAATAACTGAACTCCTCAAACCCCAGTTGAAAAGTCATTTAGTGAGAAAAACAAAAAATCATTCTCAAACCAAAACCAGGCAACTGGAAGATGATGAGAACAATGGATAATATATTTAGTTTCTAATTAAAAGAGGAAATTCCTGATAAAGAGTAAGAAATAGGCCTTTTGTTGCTATAAGGCAGTACTTTGTAAAAATGATGTATTCATGTGGAAGTCCTGGGCCTAATGAAATGTGTTCAGTTCATAAAGCTTCTAAGATTGATTAAATAGTACTTGTATATATCTGTTTCATAAAGTCAAAATAAAAAACATGCTGACAGTTGGTTATAAACATTTTTTTTTAAAAAAAGAAGTCTTTCAAAGCATAGAGCATTTAGAGACCCATTAGGCTGGGAAATCTGTTGAAAATTAAGCTCAGAGTCTTACAGCATTTCAAATAAGAGGTGGGGTCTTATTAGTTTGAATTCTGTCAAAATATAATTGAGTTGTCCTTTTCCAAAAAGTTAATTCTTAACTTTGGCAAAAGCTCTGTTCCCTGTCCTCTTTTTGTTGTTTTTTGGTTTGGTTAGGTTTTTTTGTTTGTTTGTTTTGTTTTGTTTTGTTTTGTTTTTAATGTATTGAATTCAATCAATTTAAATGCAAAGGGGTATAAAAAGCTCTTTGGTCAGTTGGTCCCATGTGCATCTTAATGAAGGCTCTTTCCTTTCATCTTTCAGGGGAACTTGTTTTAGGCCTCAAATCAGGCTGCTATAAATGCAGTATAAAAATTCTGGATGTGAAATCCTGTACATTATGCGATACTATTGCTGTCTGGTACCGTAGCACCATGTACTGTTGCTATTACTCCTAACAGCCAGGAAAACTGAGGGCTTCATCTCCTTCACGTGTCATCATCCATATCTGTTAATGTCATAAATTTATGCTCTTATTCCTAAAATAGTTATGAAAATCCTATTGTACCTCGTGTTTCTGCTGAAATCTACAGACACCTGTGTTGACTGATCATTTGGCTTTCTTAAGACATGACTTAAAACAACTGATCACAGAAACAATATCCTGATCCTACTGCTATCAAAATAGGCTGTAAAGCTCCTCATGTTGCCACAGGATGCTTCCCTAATAGCCTATATTTCATATCAGCGCAACTCTCCAAGGTAGCTGCTTTGTTAAAACCACGTTCAACCATGGCAGGTAGCACCGATACTCACCCCTGCTCCTCTCTGAAATAGCTGAGCACATTTACAAGTTGTAGCAGAGCAACAGTCAAGGGTAAAGTGTCAAAGTCTGTGGGGGTTTTTTCCACTTATGTGGGTAGTATTAAGTACAAGAAGAAAGTAATATGGGCAAGGTTTTTGCATCTGTATAGATTAAGTGCCTTTAATTCTGTCAGGAAAAGATATTAGAAATATTATATTTGGAAGAACTCATAAATTGCTATGTCAGTTCAACTAAATGGTGTTTTTAAAGCTATGATTAGGTGACAGTCCTATCCAGTTAATAATTTTTTGTTCTAGCAATGAAGGGGTCTTTCTCCATTTTTATGCTGTGCAGTTTAATACCTTAGAACAGTATTTCAGCAGCTCATATGATGATGTATAGCAAGGTGTTTAAGCTAGTGCAATGTTAGTACAACAGTTAAGCATTTATGTTACATTACCTTTATAACTTAATCTAATACCTCTGCATTGCATTACCTTAGCTTTAGTATCTCTAACATGATGCAGTGATACATGGTATAGGCGTGCTTATAAAGGTCTGATTTAAAAAAAAAAAAAAAAAGAATAACCTGAAGAGCCATCATCCAAAGAATTAATTAATAAGGAAAACAAATTGTAAGAAAAAGAGAAATGTAAAGCCTTGAAACAATGTCCTAGTTTGCAACTTGTAATATCTTGGAAGAGAAGCTTATTTATTATCCCTTTATTTTGCTTCAAGCTTACTAATTCGTTGGGCTGGCAGTAAGTCCAAAGCAATTTTAGCAAGTGACAGTAGGTTTGGTTTCCAGCTGCATTAGTAAGTGTGGAGTTTCTGGTGGTTGTGCTGTAAGCAGCTTGTTGTTACTTAAAAGAAAAGTTTGGAAGCTTACGCAGGCTTAATTAAAATAAATGAAGGATTTAAAAGTGAACACTGAAATTATTGCTGGAGAAATATAATTAACAAAGTAAATTGCATCCTAAAATGGTTCCAGATCAGCCCACAGAGACCCAGTGCTAGTCCTCAGTGATGAGGAAGCAGGAAATATTCTGTGGGAGCCAAAAGAAGGCAGCAACAAAAAAACCTGGAACCATCCTACTGATGGCAGGGCCTCACATTAAGAAGAGGCTATTTAGTCACTTAGTTTTACATGGTACCAGAAGCATTATTAAAAAAATAAATATAATTTCTCTTTCTTCTTGCTATTAAGAATATCTGTTTTGTTGTATCCAAAGCTACTAATCACCCATAATTTCCATGTCCTATCTGTATGTCTGAAGAAAGACTGCTAGAGAGTATGAGAAGCACATGAATCAAGCTATGTAAGCCTTTTTATGTTTATTACTTCAGATAAAGTATTCTAATTTCCCTACTTGGGATCTGTCAATGTCAGAGGAAATGTCTGCACCTGGAATTTCATTAGCATCTCTAACAGACACTATAGGGAATAGAGATTTTCTTAATATCTCAACTGTGCTGCAGTGTGGATGTGATGACTGTCCCCCTCTGACTCTTGGAGGGTCTTAAGAAAAGCAAATGCTGCTACATGGTTTGCATGCTCAACAGTTGGAAAACAGAGTGCATGCAACTGTTGTCTGAGTCACATTATGAAAAATCACTTGTCCGTTGCCAGCTTCTTCATTATAACATCATTCCTTCCTTGGCAACAACCTTCTCTCAAGCCAGTCCTTGCTAAATTCATTACCCTTGCAAATTGTTCAGATTGATATCAGTCTGTTTTCTGAAACCAAGGCCATTGAAATAAACAGGTTCCCATGGATCTTTGCCAGTTTTGAATTGGGACTTAAATTTTTTCACTCGCTTCCCACTCCTCCTTACAATCTTGGCCTTGGCTCCATTCACAACCTTTCCCCTTCCTTCTGTCAGTGTTGTCATTAGGCTGTGACATCGCCAACCTTCAAGCTTTTTCATGCATATGCTTGCTCCTGAGGAGATGGTTCCAGGTGTGAGTGGTGAAAAAGAAGCTTTTAGGACTAAATAGTTTGCTTCTCAAATAAATCTTAGAAAAGAATTCATCAGAGGTTTATTTTTCCTTGCTACACCTTGAACTGATAATTTTGTCACAAAGTATTGATTTAATGATAAGAACGTGTCGTGAAAAATTGAACAAATAGAAAATAGGTTTTGTTGTTTTTATGGAAAGCTTACCTCAAAACTAGACATTTGTTTTCATCTGGTTTAGTTCCATTTACTTTGAACAGCTTCTTTGTGTTCCAGCGCATTGCGGTGACTATTCTAGACAGGGCTTTTATTTTAGAACTACTACCACTAACCCATAATATAGTAAAAATTTCACATGTGTCGTTTTGATAGTGGCATTCAAATAGGCTCCTCCTTCAGTCTGGAAAAGCAGCTCGTTGTCGTGTCTTTCTAGCGTGTCGATAAAGTAGCCAGAATCACTAGCATGGATTTCTTACTCTGCCTCACCCACCAGTCCTGATCTCAGCTCTTAAAAAGTAGGGGATGAATAGACAAGGGGTTAGGGCCATCGGTGCAAATTCTGCTTCTCCTTCAAGTGTGAGTGGGTTCAAAGCTGCCTTGTGTTGCCAGAGACAATGTTGGTATAACTTAGTGGGTAGGGTCTGCCCTGCAATTCCTGTTAGGATTGTTTTAACTTCAGTCATTACTGTACCACAAAATCCGTTCAGGCTGAAGTATAGCCTATAACTCGGCTTTTAACCAACCTGAAAAAAGAAAGCCAGACCTTGTAAAACTGCATCATGACCCTTGATGCCCGGGGCCACTTGCCTTGAAAAATCCTTCTGTAGCTATTTGCTCAAGTAGAAACGGTGACTTTTGATTTCAAGCTCCTGCACATGGCAGTCTGGTACATGCCCGCACATCTGAGAATAGAGAGAGTCTAAAGGCTGTTGAAGAGAACTTGAATGGTGGCTTATTTAAGAATCAAAGGACTTAACTGGCTTGCTAAAAATGAGTGTGCTATTATCCTATTGTTTCTTCAAATAAATACATGCTTATTAGTTTAAGCATTTATTAATTGAAGTGAACTGGCTGCATAATTGTTATATCCTGAGCTGAATGGCAGTAGATGTGTGATTTCATATATCTTACTGGTTAGTTGTAGTGAAGCCAAATAAAACAAGGTGTTATTTGGCAATGGCTTAATAGTGCAATAAAAGTAGATTTCTATAAGCCCATTCTTTTTTACTGCAGTTTATGTTGTGCTTTCACTCCTTGCCTTATGTGGGGGAAGCATGAAAAATAAAGGAATAAAAATATCTATGGAGTGTTGACTAAGATTCTTAAATTCCATCTCACTCAATCCTGTACACTAAAATATTTTCTTTCTTTCAAATAGATATATTTGAAGTGTGATTAGGAGACATTATACATATTAATACATTTTACTTTCTGATTCCTATCCCCTAATTTCTATGGCTCTCACAAAATGCATTACAAGCAGTATTTCAAGGGCAAAATTGTGTTTCTTAACTGATGGCCCACATTTATTGCCTGAGGGGTATTCTGTAAGCCCTTAGACCTGGAGACTTTTGGGCTTCCTTAATGATCAGAGCAATTATTATGTGAACTGTACACCTGCTTCCCTGTTCAAATCATACACTCCTACCTGTGACTACTGCTTCCTTTCCTCCACCTTAGCACCTCTGAGCTGTACCTGTTTTCAAATGTCAGAGCAGGGTTAAGACAGTGATGGCATTACTCACCTCACTTATAAAAAAATCTATGTTTACCTTTTTCAGGAAAAAAAGTCTTCAGGCCTCCTTTGAAACAAGTTTTGTTCTTAGACATTCTACTAAATTATTGGCTTCTTTTAAATAGTGATGTGAAAGAGAAACCATTTTTTACTTTGGAGGACACGTGCTTGTACTGCCCATAAACAGCCAGCCAGCAGCTTGATTAGATACATAAAAATTTCTCTTTAAGGAGAGTTTCTGAGTTTTTACAAATCCTTTTTTCATGCTTCTGCAGCTGTAGCTTTTACGACCATTTTATTTGTTAATTCCAACTTCTAGTATGAACATGGGCTTCTGATAACACAGAGATGAGAAAGTTGTGCATTCAGCTGTGAAAATGTCCAAGGAATAATATTTGGCATTACTTCATATGTATTCACTCAAAAATAGTGAAAAAGTTTGGTGGGGCAGCATGCATCCTCTGGTACTTCTCAGAACTCAGAGTGGTTTAAAATCTAGCCCTAGATTTCCAACAGCAAAATACATTTATTCAAGTTTTTATCTATACATTTTTCATCTATTCCCATTGCGGGGTGGGGGAGTGGAATGGGACAGATGTTTATCAGGCATTGAGCTGGTTTTACCCTACACGAAGAGTAACTCAAGTAATTCTTATCAAGCACTCTGGGCATTTGGAAGGAGTAGTTGGGGTCATTTCGTTGTTTGAGACATGCTGTTTTCACTGCTAGCTATGTGGGGTTTATTCTATCATCACTCATGTTTATTGAGAAAACACAATTTTGCTGGAAATGCAAATGGAGCACAAGTAATATCTATCCATAAATGTGCATCTTAAAAGAGGGACACTGATACATTATAGCAGTATAATTATCAATTATTCTAATAGGTCTAATTATATTTTATGCAGACCAGAAAAGAATGGTAAAAGGTGGATTTCCTGTAGTAAATGATGTATTTAGTTTACTGTGAAATAAGAAAGTATAAAAATATCTGTGGAGTAATCTTTATCCATAAAAAAAATACATATTTTAAAATCTATGTGATAGGCAGTTTCTAGTTTGGACACAGAGTTTAATATGTCTGTTTTGCTTACAGAAACCTAACCTATTTCTATCACATATTCTTGTTAAGACTAGGGAGATGGGAAGGATCAGAATTTTCATGAATCTTATATGACATGGTTTTTTTTCACAGGTGTTGAATACTTATCTTCCAGGTAAAAATGCAGTACTGGCTAGGCAGTAAAGAAGATTCTTAAATATTTCTGAGGTTGAAATAGAGTTGTTTTGAAGTATAGCAGTGTTGGCATTTTGTTTTCTTTTTAATTTAGTCATTTTGGCAGTCAGTACAGATATTAAAGGTCACAAAAGCACTTTAAACTTATATTTGAAAACTAATAAAGGCACACTTTTTATTCAGTGTTTCTCATTTAGATGTCTATTTTTTTCTAATATGTTCATGGTTTGGGGTTTTTGCCTTGTAGTCGTGTTATCAGGATGCCACAGTCACGTAGGCTTTTCGTCGTTTTGTTTCTAGATAATGTCTTGTGAAATGAAATGTAAGCACCATTATCGACTTGCAGCTCCTCTTGGGTCACTCAGATTCTGCTGTGTTTGCCATCGTGCATCTTATAGAAAACAGTTCCCTGGGAAAGGTCTTTTCAGCCTTGCTCTTTTAGATGAGTGATCACTGAAAATAAGGATGCATGGTAGCTTTTGTCCCTTCTGTAGTGGCTTGGGAGGTTTGGCCTTGTTGACATGGTCACATGAAATTGGCCATCTAAGAGACACTTTCTGGTCTGGCAAATCCAATAATCATAGATGGCTATGAGCCATATTAAAATTGCTCTTTCTCTTTTACACAGTTCAAAAATGTTCCTTTCAGAAAAACTAGTGCAGTTCTTAAGATGCAAAAGGAAGGACTGAGGACTCCAGTCCTGCAGCTCCAAATCCAGAGCTACTGTCCTCTGCTACCAGAGCCCTGGCATTAACAAGGCGTGGTTCAACTTTGAGAAACTTCTGAAATGAGTTCTCTGTCTGTTCGTGATTCCCTCTGTATGACAGCTAGTTGGATGATCAGAGGGTACTATATATGTGGCTTTTTGTTGTGAGTATACTGACTTCTCTTTGTTCTTCAGCACTGCTTTAGTGTTGCCCTCAGCAGTCAGTTACCTTCCCTGGACATGTCAGAAGCTTGCCTACTGCAAGAGCAAACACCAGCACAGGGTTGGTAGGCAGCTTACTGGTGCATTTTCACTAATGCAGAACCATCTGATGTGCCCATTAATTTTATTGCAACTGAAAGGCGGCTCTGTAGAATGATGGTTGTGTTGCAATAATTAAGCTATGCATTTTGATAACATGGCAAATAACATTGTTACCTCAGTACATTAATGTAAAATTGGGACAGTGTGAAAAAAGATTCTATTTAGCAGGCAGTCAACTTGTCTTTTAAGCCAGCAGGCACTGAAAGTATATTTATTGGACAGCAATGTGAAACAGGTGGTCTCCAAAGATAACAATGTACCAGGAGAAGCTTCAGTCAAAAGAAAATGTAAGGAGTAGCAGAAAGGAGAGCTCATTTTGAATAGGTTTACAGAGATCTTGTCATCTCATCATTATTTTCTGTGGCAGACTAGCATTCCTGTTAATATTTTGACTTTAAATAATCAAACATCATTCCTTCAGTATGTTTGGCAGTCTTTTTTTTTTGTGACTGTCTTTCTTTAAGCTAATGCCCCTAGCTTCCACACAACTGGAACTAGGCGCTTAATGATATTATGATTTTGAGTCATAGATCAAAAGGTCAATCAAATGACAAATATTTTGTCCTCGCATCTTTCTGTGCATGTAAGTATTATCATGCATTCCTTGGTCTCATGTTTTGGAGTAATGAGATGAGTCCTGGCATGACAGAAAATCACATAACCTCATAACTTGGTGGAACCCCATCTCCACGGGCAAGCCAGCACAAAAGGCCCAGCCAGTTCAGCTAGCATCTCTTGTGCATTGGTACCAAGAAAATGGAAGTCCCTTCACAGTTCCTAAAGGTGGTGACCTGGGTGAGTTCAGTGTGTCCTGAAAAATCTACTTGGCCTTAATATTGAATAGCCATTCTTTTGTGGGGAAAGAGGCAATAGCTGATTCAGGCAGATAGCCTGTGTCCAGACATAGCTTACAGGAATTTCTGTATTCAGCACAGTATTTAAATGTGTCCTTATGTGGCCACAGTAAGATTATAAATTCACAAATAATTTCATTGATTTGGGTAAATTTTTGCCAGAGGGAAAGAAAAAGGAAAAAAAACCCACAACACAACCATTTCTGGGAATGTGGGGGAAATGCATCTGATCATGCATATCCTTATATATGTTTGTTCATATGACATCAGGATTATGAAAAATGTGAATTATTTGTTTAAACTGCTACAAAGTCATGGTAGTCAGCTGTATAAATCCATCTTTAAGAGCATTACAGTTGTTGATGTATGACTAGACAAAAAAAGGATCGTGTTACTAGCTTGCTGGATGTCATAAAACTATGATGAAAATTTTCTGAATTTTCTGAGTTTTCTGTTGAAACATTATTTTTTTCTATTCCATTTCCAACAAGAATACTGAATTTTAGTTGGCTCTGTAATTCTCTTTGTGTTCATTGATGACCTCTCCTGGAGATTTTCTTCTACATGATCATGGATGTTTAGTGGGTTTTGCTGTCTGGCAGTATGAGCAAAGGACATTAATCAGTTCATCAGCTTTTCAAAAACTACTGTTTTCTCTGCTGAATTTAGACATGGGTATCTCAGGCTTGTACTTGTTTTCCCTCTGTTAGTTTTTTCACTATCTATAACATTAGATTTGAATTTCAGACAGATGAATCAATGAATATATTATTGGTCTTATTTCATTCATCTCTGGTTATATCAACTCTTCTTGTCCTGTTGACAGTCTCAGAGCTTCAACTTAATTTGTCCCCTCCTCTCTCTAGTCACTTCAGTGTCTTCTTGCTGTTATTTTGCCTTCTGTATATTGTTTTTATTTAACAATGCTCCTATTCTGGAGCCCATTTCTGCCTATATTTCAGCATATTCTCAAACTTTAAAACACTGGTTGAAACAGAAACTTTTAGCTGAAACCTCAACATTATCTCCTCAAAATCCGTAGGAGATCTGTTATTGACTTTGGCAAGAGTGGGAATCAATCTGTGATGCAGTTTAGCCTCATCCTCCTATTGTGTCTTGTCATTAATGGAGACTGAAAGGATGGCAGAGCAATTCTGTTTATGGCATGCTTCAGAAAAAAAAGTCTGAACTTCTGATTGTGGATTCTGCATGGGAGAGTCATAAATAATCGCAGAAATGTTGAACACCTCAGACTGAGAAGGACCTTCAGAGATCACAGTGTCCAGCCTTGTGCTCCCAGCCAGGGGGTAATAAATTAGTCTTGCCTGAAATATTTATTCCTTCAATGTTTTTAAAATATACAAACCAGGCAGGTAGATATTTAATTTAACATCAATATTAGAGTTGCAATAAAATTTGGAATTAGGTACTTAAACTTTACTTTAAGCATTTCCAGTAATATTAGGGAGGTAGAACCACAGAATATGCTTAAAACAGGGACCAAGGAAAACTCACTGTTAGACTGATATGCAAAAAAGAATTTTGCAACATGAAATGAGCAAACTATGGGGTGCCTGTAGGCATTCCTGCTTCATAAATATTCATCTGACCTTCGGGTTCAGCTGTAGTTAGAGGGTAAAAGCCCTTGTAGACTCAGTGAAGCAAGGCAGATCATGGTCATAGGAGACAAGGACCCATTACATTTCTGTTACTGTTTGTTCCACTTAATTTCCATAGGATTGCAGGAACTTCTTTAACCGTTAAAGTCATCTTCATGTTATTAGCCCAATTCACTGTTTTCATGTTAATCAGATGTTAATGTGATCCTTGGATAAAATTACAGATCTGAGGACAGCTGTACGAAGCTGTTTTCATAAACACAGGAATTTTCAGGTGATTTGTTTTGATTTTTCTAAAAAGAAATAAAATTAACTTCTGCCATTTATTGCAGTTATTCTGAGCATATGTTGACTGATCCTTACCAGAGAAAGAATTAATGCCTGACTGCTTGCCTGTTTGACTTCATGAAAGCAAACATAACTGCATGAAGCATTTTTCCTTTCACTGGCTCAAGAAAATGAATGATTTAAAAGCACTGGCCTAAAAACCCATTTCGTGTCACAACACCTATAAGCAGGTTCTAGCCCAGTGGTTTCACAGCAATAAACCCGAGGAAGAAACAAATAAAAGGTTGCCTCTGTAACGAGTGAGTGAAGAAACTTTAAGGAGACATTGAGTAGAAGAATCTCATTATAAGAGCTGATTGATATCCATGGCAAATTTCTCAACCTTGTAAGAAGGTTGAGAAAATAAATAGCTGTAAGAAAAATTACTGAGTAGGACTCAGTGCATTGTTATCAGTTAACTGGATGATTAAAATGAAGGAGCATTTAGATTTGGCCCCTCCTCTAACCCATCAACAAAATGAAAACGGTGTATGTATGAATTTGTAATGCGGTGTGCATTTTTTTATGGAAAAAGTTTCCATGGTAACACAGCAGAAAATCAATAAAAGAGTTGTGGTGTGATCTAAACAGTGCCTCACCTCCAGGTAAAGTTTGAAGCAGTATGAAAACAGTATAGTTATCAGCAAACTGCAGACAGTTTGTGTAATTCAGCCGGCCACTTAATTTTATTCATGGATGACTCTAACTTCATCCTATAAGATTGGCCTATTCTATAACTCTAGTTTCTCCAACAGTACAATTTAAGAATGAAATTGTTGTGCCCCATGGGGCAAGTGGTAACAACTTCAATAGCCAGGCAGTAAATACAAAGGACCATGATGGGATTAGTTTAGCAGGTCTGCTGTTGTTTTAATGACTTTGATCTGCACTAAATATTCTGTTTCCTAGTATATCAGCTTGATCTCATTAAACTGCTGAGGTTGGAAAAATAATTCATGAAATGCTCATTTACAGAATGATGCTTTTTCAGGCAGAATTTCTTATCAGTTTGAAAATTAATGGATATGTCACAAAATATACATGTAATACCCTTGCATGACCCTTCAGTCAGTCATAGAAGGTAATTTTTAAACATAAAAGAATCACAGAGGGGTTGATTTTGGAAGAGACCTCTAGAGGTCATTGGGTCCAATGCCCTACTCAAGAAGGGCCACCTAGAGCCCGTTGCCCAGGACAGTGTCCAGACAGCTTTTGAATATCTTCAGGGCTGGAGACTCCACAACCTCTCTGGGTAACCTGTGCCAGTGCAGAGTCACCCTCACAGTAAAAAAGTGCTTTCTGATTTTCAGACAGAACCTCCTGTGTTTCGGTTTGTGCCCATTGCCTCTTGTCCTGTCACTTGGCACCACTGAGAATTGCCTGGCTCCATCTTCGTTGCACCCTTCCTTCAGGTGCAATTTATATACCTTCATGAAATCCACCCCGAGCCTTGTGTTCTCTAGGCTAAACAGTCCCTTAATCATCTTTGCTGGACTGTCCTCGCTGGACAGTTCTTCACTGAACTCTCACCAGTAGCTCTATATCTCTGTTGTGCTGGGGAACTCAGAGCTGGACACAGAACTCTGGACGTGTCCCACCATTATGTTGTAATTTACATTATGTTCAACATGGTGTCCACCAGAACCCCCAGGTCCTTTTCTGCAAAGCTCCTTTCAGCAAATCACCCTCCCCCAGTATACACTCTTTAAAGACACCCCACCAAACATGAAGTCTGAACTCCAACCAATATTGAGATTACTCAATGTCTGATAAATGCTGGAGTTATGTGTCTCTACGTTGGTCTCACGTAACCTTAAAATAATAGCTTGCCAAACTATTAATTTAATGGCATGGTATTCTCCTTTTGCTCAGAAAAGTCTAAAATGGACAAAATCAATTACTCCACTTGAGTTATACCAGCTGTGACTTTGGACCAGCAATGACAATTGATGTTTAAGATCAAATTTCAATGTAAACGGCATACTATAAATCTAGCTGCAGACTCTTGTTTTAGAACCTGAAGGAAAGACACGTGACTGTATCCAGCTGTGATGGGAGGGATCTCACAAAGCTTTGCTTCAACTGTTGGTGCTTTCTTGCTATCAGCAAAGGTAGTACATTCATCTGACTTTCATCACCTAATTTTCTGAAAACAAAGAGGAAAAAATAACTGGCAGTAGAATATTATAGTATATTTAGCTATATACTTCAATGGGTCTCATTCCACTGATTTTGCATAAATAGCACATGCTCTTATGACACCAGAATTGGAAAAACTAAAAATTAAAATGCATGGAATTAAAAAGCCCCAGAAGTTCAGAAGAATGGCCTTTTTTTTTTTCTTCAGGAAAGAAAAATTTTTGCTTTGTGCTTGTAAAAGGTTTTTGTTGGTGGTTTTTTTTTAATTTTTTCAAATGGTGTTGATTGAGAATGCCTTTATCAAAAAAAGTTTAGCTTTGTAATACTTCTATATCTCAACACAGGCCAGTTTGATTCAGTTTGATTGCATTTGGAAAGGTATTCCTGATCTGAGGTCCTGCCACTGGGGCAGAGGTATCACTTTCATTATTATACATAGTACAGCCTTTGTTATGCAGCACTAATGTAAAGAAAAGAAAAGAAAAAAAAAAAAAAAAGTAGTACGGAGCTAGCAGGCACTTAACTGACAACATTTGGTCTCAAATGAGGATATAGTATGCCACATTGAGCAAAGATCATTTCCAAACAAACTAAAGCTCCAGGAATAAGTTACTATACTTAGCCATATGATGAAAGAAAAGCTTGACACAGCAAAAGCAGTATGTAGACCCAGGAGAGCTTTCTATGAGACTCTTTATAACAAGGTAAACATAAGGTAGTGCCTGAATGTAAGAGTATTAATTCTTAATGTCCCATCAACTTCCTTCCCTGGAAAGTCAAATGATGACGTGGCAGGGAGGTTTCTAATGCAGCTTGATAACAAATATCTTACCAACCAGGACACAATTTTTCTTCCCATGTATCTGCCTTTTCTGAAGTCACAGTCACTGCCTGAAGTAAATCTTCATAGCAGAACATTGTAGCACTACAGCACATTTTCGCTTTGCTCCTAGTATAGGAATTCACTCCCATTAAGAGGCTGTTGACAAGAAACCAAGAGCAGGTCACATCTCGTGAGCTAAAGGAATATATTACCAGCAGACCTTCACTCCGAGAAATGGGGTAAGAGAGTGAGTTATACCTGCTGAGGGTAAATGATTTATCTCAACCCTGTAAGGTTCTCAGATCTCTGGTAGCAAAGACAGTAAATGTGCCAATAAATAAAATGAGCAGTCCTTTGTTGAAGTGCATTGTCAAAATACGTGAGATGGAAGATATCATCAGCAGGAGACTTAGCAGGACAGGAAAATGCACAGTAACTGGAAGTGTGTTTGGGGCAGCAGCTAAAAGCAGCTTATGTGAGTTAGTAGTCCTTTGCTGGTCTAGCTACCTTTAGTAGCATGCTTGATACAAGAGGAGAAATAGGCATTAAATGTCATAGAAACAATTAAATTAAAAACCCTACTGTGTTATGATACTGCCAAAAATTTTGTGAAGTATGCAGGCTGCATAACACAGATAATTAGTTAAAATCAGAAGAGTTGCTCAGAATCCCTTGCCCTACTCTTTTTGCAAAAAAAACCTCAGTTAGAAATATGTAGTTAAAATTAAGCACTGAAGTTCAGGAAAAGTATTAAAATTCTTGCAGAAAGTCAGTTGCAGAAAAGGGTACAATCCTAACCTGGAGATCAGAAAACCTGTTCCATGGGGAAAGACCCAAAGTATTGAAAATAGGCAGCCTTGAGAAAGAAGAGAGGACTTGATTACAGAGTTTAAGTATTTAAAAGACCAATGCAAGTGCCTCGGGAAAGACCCAAAGTATTGAAAATAGGCAGCCTTGAGAAAGAAGAGAGGACTTGATTACAGAGTTTAAGTATTTAAAAGACCAATGCAAGTGCCTCAGGAAAGACCTGCTCAGATTAAGGAACATGGCAAAGCAAGTCTTTGAACTGTGATACGTTGAGAACTGACAGTAAAGGGAAAGTTTATCTCTGAGCATAAACGGATCAGTAACAGCAAAAAGTCAAGATGAAATATTCAATATATGCAACTGAGTAGTGAGCAGTATCCTGCAAAGGGCTAAATCTGCAACATTGGTATCTTAAATTCCTTTCTTCATCAGCACTAAAAGGAAGTACTTTGGTAAATCCTGCCAAGTTTTATTAAGGTATCAAAAGATCTGCTGAGTACCTTCTTTTCTGGCACCTCGTTCAGAAAATGTTTGGCTGACTGTGCGTAAGATTAAAGGGTGTAGATCAAGTGAAGAGTTGCACGCTAGAACTGCATGAATTAGATGAGTCAAATAATACTTTTGCCCTGTGTTCTTTCGGTGCAGTCAAGTTTGCTAAAAGTGGATACTATCTACTATGAATAAGAAATGTTGTACATGTATATGGAGATTTTCCCAAGGAGTCCCTATGAACACAGCATGAACAAGTTGGGTTTACATATGAAATTTAGACAGAATTATGGAAAAAGGCCACTTTCCCTCTGCAGTCTCGTGGAAATGAAGGACTGATATCATGATGGGCTGGTTTAGACCAAAAGATGCCATTTCCCAATGGTAAGTGCCAGTGAGATTCCAGCTGGTTTTTTTGTTAGAAGCCTAGCAAAACTGTCTCTGGGATATCCAGGAAGCAAATTTTTCACTGATAAAAATAGATTTCATTAGAACTTTCTTGCTAACATGTGATAGGAGAATTTGTGCATTATCTTTCACATTACTAACTCAATGGGAGCTCAGCCATACTGTCTTAAGAACCATCCGTATCAGTGTGAGTTGTGTGCTCTGTCAAGATAGATTCTTCTCTAAAGGACGTAACTATCAGGTGTAAAGTTGTTTGCTGAGTTTGGCTGATTCACTATGTGGTAGTTACATTTTGTCCTCTGCACTTAAAAAAAAAAATAATGTATCACACAGCTGTTTCATTTGGGCTTCACCCAAGAAGAGCTCCTACTAGCTGATATTGGTACTTGTTCTACAATGTGTGAGTTTTCCTAGCTTATTAATTTGCAGGTTGAGTGAAAGGGCACAACTCATATATCGCAGAAGAGGATGAAATGTGCAAAACCAAGCAAATGACACCTTCCCCCAAAAAAGGTTAAGTGTGGTTGAAAACAAATTGTCACTGCAGAAATGTTTTTGACTGTGTATCTCCTCTACTTTGAAAGTGAGATATGTTGTACTGAAGAGAAAATGTGCAAATAAGTGATGTTTCAGTAGAAGTGGTGCTCCACTGTTTACTCTCCTTGTGGACTTCTGGTATCCTGATCTTCACAAAAAGCACCCATGTTTAAAATAATTAACAAGGGAGAAACAGAAGTAGGAACTAAAGCAATGGTAGTGGAAGCAAATGTATGAACCTGTAAAACCCACATACAGACTGATTAGTGCAGTCTGTATGAAAAATAGCCAACTTTAGGAAGTGAGATGAAATAAGGAAAACCATTTGTCATCTTTAATTCTGCCCAAATTAGCCCACCACCTTTATTGGCTTTTCTGTATTGATTCTTTTAAATATGCTCTCTGCCTGCTCATTTCAATAAATACTTAGAAAGAAAGAAAGAACATATCAGTGGCATTATAGAGTAGTTGTCTAGCTAGCAGTAGTATGAACATGACAGAAAAAAAAGTTTTTACAAGATGTCTTTTCTACCTAAAATGTAGATATATGATCTGAGCTTTATAGATCTTCAATTAAATATAGTGGACAAAAGGTTATTTTTGTTATTGTGATTTTTAAAGAAGCAATAACCTTTGTGCAATAAAAGCTCTCCTTGCCTCTGAAAGTGGAAGGAAAGATGGAACAGGAGACATGGCAAGAGAGATGGAACACTCTTTCAGTTAAGATACATATTTACTTACATAGTCAATGGAATGAAAGAGGCAATTCAGAGCACCTAATTTAGCCTTCTTGAATAGATGCCTCAACCCCTGCAGTAGGATTCCCTCATCAGAGCAGGCCCCTTCCCCCTCTGCAGTCTGGAAAGGTGCTGTGAGAGCAGCCAGTGCCAAGTGTGCAAGGATTTCATCTCTCGTGCTTAAGTGAGTATATGATTTCCACCTGCCAGAGGTGTAAATACAATTTTTTTCTTGTGGTTGGATGGAAGTCCTGGAAGCAGCCTGAGGCAGAAAAATCCCTAGGCATGGCTGAATTCTTCTTTTCTATGAGGCTTTTCAACAAAATGGGAAACACTGTCCATGGCATTCAGCCACTTGTGTTGCAGGAGATATTTGACTGCCAAGAGGACTGCTTGTGAATGTCTCATTAGGGCTGAAGGGCCACCTTGAATCAGTGTGCCCAGATAACCGCGCAGACCTTTAAGGTAGTAACTTAAGTGTGTAGAAGTTTAAATCTAGTTTTCAATACTATATTCCATGTGTGGCTGAATGGTAACTGTAGACTTTTCTTGAGTGCTATGGTAATATTGGCAGGAGCTATAGAGATAGGCATTATCCTCTGTTAGAAAAAAATGTATAGGTGGAAAACCAGACTTCCTGTCACAATCATCAGCCCTTTTGTACACTGTGAGCACCCTAAATATTGACTGAACTGAATAGGTATTGATGGTCCTTCAAGTCTTTGCAGGCTCAAGCCCTTACTTTTATAATTTGCTAAATGTGAAGAGCCATCTCTGCAACTGGTAGAATATTCAGCTCTTTAGGGCTTTTCATTTGATTGTGTTACCAGCCTTTGCTGAATAGATGAAGCATTACATTTAGTCATAAAATGCATGGATTGCTTATAGGCTTCACTGTAAATACTGTGTATTTATTTCATGAAACATGATTTTCATGAGTATATTAAAAACTGCATTAAAATTTAGTTTTGATGCTTAACATAAGTTGAATAGTTGAGTTCTCTCTTTTTGTGATTCCATCTTGTGAATTCATCAGTCTTATTTTAATAGGTATTTTTAATAGAGCTTGGTTCTTCAACTGTTTCTGTAGTTCATGTAAGTGACTAGAATTAGAGGCATGCCTGCACTTTTTCTATTGAGAAATGGCTTGGCATTCATTTAAGTCAAATTTATAAGCCATTGGTTTCAACATGGTGGGGTTTAATGAGTTTTCAAAAGCTGAAATAAAGTGTGGGGCTATGATTTCTTAAGAACCAATGTGTTTTCCGCCATAGAGAATCATATCTAATGAAAGACAGATTTATCATCCTTTCTAAGTTTTCTGGTTGAGTGTTTTTAAGTATCTTGTTATAATCATAATTTTTATATTTTGTTTAACTGGTTTATTTTGTGGCTGATCTAATGTTAAACATTCAAGTCCAGAATTTTCATACCATATGATTGCTTCCTCATGTCTCATCACTGAATCTGTGTATTTGCAAACGAGAAGAAAATCTCTCTCTAGGGCATGTCTCTTCTACTGTCAGAAGCATCTTTCAGTCACTGTTGAGAAAGGTTTTTTAGCTGTCCCAGACCTGCAGGCATGTGATTTCAGTTCAGGAAGAGGTCATTCGGTCATCTCCATCCTAGAACTGAAGAAAAAGGTAAAGTCTAACTAGCAGATTTACACTTACTTTACACTTGCAGAAGTAAAAATTTTTGTTAGATGCAATTTAGGTCAAAAATTTTAGAAGTTTGAGCGGGAGTAGATTAGCCCACTTAAAGTCTCAAGTGGATATTGGAAGCTCAAGAGGTTTTCAAAGTAACATTAATCATACTGACTTGTCTAAGGCTGGAAGTTCATAAAGACTTTGAACTGGCATAAGCCTACATACACAGCCAAGAAAAGAGACAGTTTCACTTGCCGCTGACCATGCCTGCTACCTTTAGGGCACTGTCCTTCGGATAGCAAAAGTGTGCTGCAATACAGTGAAGTGGTGTAATGAAGCTTTTCTTTCGGTATTCTTGCTGGCTTAGTTTTCTGTCCCTTAGTACGAGGGATGTGAAAGCAGGTAAAGTGGTTCGGGACAGTACGTTGGATGAATTAAACAAGCTGAAGAACTGAGAAGTTGAATTTCAATGGAGGCAATAAAGACTGGCATGAAGATCATTGGTGTCAGATTGGTGACAACCTCCTTTCAAGGTTATAAACACATAGTGGGCTTTTATTTTGGTCTAAGCCAAGGGTCTTGTGCCAGCCATCCATGCCGTACACAACAGAAAGGCAGTCCTGTTCTGTGATGGGGATTTCAAGGCAGTTTCTGCAAGAAGGTAGGAAGGGGAAAGCTTTCACTTCTGGTACCAACCATCATTTCAGCAAACAGCTTCTGAGAAAGAAACCAGCCATGGTGCTCTGGTGACTGCTATTTGTGTTTGGGCACTGCCAGAGCAGTCCTGTTTCAGCCGTTCCCTTGGGCAGCTGCAGAAGGAAGAGCAACAGCAGCAACATGGATCTTTACATAGTTGCACTCATACGATGGTATACCTGTACCAAGCTTTCTTGCATAGAGAGCTTCACTGGTCTTAGTTGGCATCTTACATTATTCGTTTTAGCACACAGATAGAATCAATGTAAGTCACATCAGTAACATTGGTAGAAATCCTCAGCAGTGATTTTTCTGAGGTGTTGCCCGCTCTGCATAATGCTAGAGTTTGTGCAAAGAGTAACAAGCCGTAGTTCATCTGCAAATAGAGGAAGATGGGCAGTGGAGAGAGAATTTAGGGACAGAAATATGAATGTTCTTGAAAATCCCTGTTGAATTTGCCTCTTATGCAGCACTTCAGGTGACAGAAGAGAGTTGATGTGACCATTTGGAAACTGCCTTTCCCTGAGCCGGATAGCTTAGTGCAAAAGAGGCAACAAGCACCAGTGTAGTTCGAGAGATGCTATCCCTCAGCCCCCTTGTCCAGTATTATCACTGAGTAATAAATATGGAGATGATCATAGTGGGTTTGACTTGATTGTTTTCTCAGTGTGTTGGTCTTGTTGATCGGACATGTCCCAACCATTATCTTCTCTGCCAAGGAAAAATATTATTCTGTCACATTGTATGCCAGTGTAAATCACACTCAAAGTTTTCCTTCTGTCACTTTGATTGATGTAAGAAGTTGCATGGCATCCTTATCTTCCACAACTCCTTCCTGACTGATACTGTACAAGACAGTCAGGATGCACATGATGTTAGGTCTGTTAAGATCAACAAAGTCACTGTGCTGCTCTTGATCATTTGTGGTGTTGCCTTCCTCATCAGCAGTCACTGAGCTCAGAAAGCTGTGCTCTGGCAATGTCAGGAGTCACTACAACTTCACTACTTGCTGCTGTAGTGATTGACCTATGTCAGCAGAGTACAGATGAAGCATCTGACCCCTTATCAGGATCCTGTTTTCCTGAAGAGTCTTATATAATGTTTGCATGATTAAAAGTGAACAGATAGTACTAGGGTAGGAAAGCAATAGCCAGACACAGGATTGCACTGTCCTTTGTACTAGCTATCGCTTCTTTTCATTTCCAGATGAATCAAATCTCTGGGGGGCCTTTACATAGACTCAGTTACAAAATCTTGGTTACTGCTAGCTATGACTTCCACTACATATACACGTGGTATAATTAGTAATAGACCATACAGACTGGTTCCTCCTTGCTTAAATTTACCAAACATTTCTGGTAAGAACAAATTATGATTGATTTTTTGTATTTGTATGTCCACAGTGGATTTTAAAAAAATTGTAACCACCCAGTGTTGGCCTGATAAGCCAGAGAGAGTATCCAGGGAAGATATAAAATAACTATGTCCAGATGAGTGGGTTGCCAGGCTAGGGACTCTTCTGGGGAAAGAGGTGGGTCATGTTATGCACTGCAGTTCTTATAAAAGCCTTTATGGTGTGACAGATGCAGAGGCACAAACTCTTTGGTCCATGATGGAGCAAGGGAGCTGAGGTTCAGTGTGACTGCTATTGGAGGGGAGAATCTCCTGGTCCAGTGGTGGCCCACTGAGTGCTGTGACTTTTGGAGAACAGCCGAGTGTGGAAGAGGCCCTGGGTACTTGGTTAACATCCCCCTTCTGCCTAGTGACTCTTTTCCCATGATAGTCATCATCTTCTGAATCCTCTTTAGGCTACTCTTAAGCCTTTGCTCTGAAGTTTGCCTGATATACCACGGCTTCTTCCATGTTTTTTCCCCATGATGTAAGAATGCTGTCTGGAGGTCTGAGATCAGAAAATTTGTCTGCAGAATTTTTGCTTTAGTGTATCTACTGGTAATATCCAGACTTCTCACTACTACCACAGCTCTGGCTTTTCTGTCAAGAGGCAGAAAACTTTTGTGCCTCTGTCCTTTAGGTTGATTGATACAGCTACTCACGGCTTCAGTGTGCTCCTCAACTCACTTGTCTGTATAGAGAGCCCCACTGTCCCCTGCAGCCATCTCTACTTTTCCCGATCTTATTATTGTCTTCAGTGCATGCACTGTTTATCAACCCTATGATAAGAGTCAAACTGCCTTCTCTCAGAAACTGCTGCAAAGTGTCCGTGCTCTGAAAGCAACTAAAATTCCAAATAAGAAGCCACTGAATACACCCTGCAACTGCTACACACAGAGACAGAGGACAGATGAAGTGAAATCTGTATGGGTGTTTTAAGCTACCCCAGCAAGCAGTGTTTACCAGGATCCAAATGAACACCAACTTTACAAACAATTTAAGCATTGAACTCCTGCTCAAAGTTGTAGCCAAAGGCCAAAATTGTGGTTTTAGTTTTCCCTCACAAAGTTAGTTACATATGCCCAAACCACCCCTCTTTTCTTCCTGTTCCAGTTCCATCACATTCAAGCACAAAATAAGAACATTTCCAAGTGCTTTTATCTATATTCGTGTTTGATTCTTGTGTATTAGTTTCCCATGCTAATGAAATCATTGCAGTCCCATCAGACCAAAAACATCCAAGAGAGAATTGCTGAATGTTCTGCAATGACCTTGAAGGGGAGTAGTCTATGGCTTTTAAAATCAGGTAGTCGAGACGTTGCAGGAGAGCATGGTGTCATGCATGGTGAGGACTGACCATTGCAACCGAGTCCCCAAACCAAAGAGGATGGACGTCCAGTTGTGTGAGCAGATTTTCAAAAAATAAATAGTACTGGTGTTCGGCTTTGAAAATTTTCTTTGTTGTCTAAGGGCCCCAAACTGTATTCTCAGGGTGGACATTTGAAATCTGGATTTGAAATCTTTTCCTGCTGCCTTGCTCTTCATTTCTTGACAAAGATCATCAAATCCTGTGGTGGAAAAAGACATTTCTTTTCCTCTGTTAAAAAATAATGTTATATGCACCTTAAAAATGAGATCATGTACTCTGAACAAATAATTATGTTCCTCAAAGAAGGAATATGAGTTGCCTTACTGATGGCAACTTTTGAAAGTAGAAGCTTTTGGGGTGTAAAATTTGGACAAAAGTAAAAGTAATAATGAGTTCCCTGATGAAGCCATGGCAGCCATGACAGCAGCCAGAAGCACGCCAAGCCATATGTCTATACACTTTCAAGGGAAATAAATAGAACCTGCATTTTTTTGTACAAGCTGAATGGAGTAAAAATATTTGTAGGTTCTGCATTTTTCCTCTGCTGCCAATCATGATCTCCAACAATGAAAACAACTGTGATTGCAGGTGGTAGCTGAAAGCAGTTTTGTTCCCGCATCTGCCTGTGCATGCTTCCTGAATTTAATCTTTCAGGAACTTCATTTCTTTAAAAATAACAGAATGTGAACAAGACTGTATTTTGCCTTCTGAGGTTTCATGGGAGGCAAGATTTTCTTCTTACATCTGAATCCGTATTGTCCATTTTATTATTAATTCAAAAGGAAGTGGGTAAAATGCTCACGGAAAACAGTCACCACTCTTCTATATCTGTCATCTGATGGGAAGAGCTGCCTATTGTGTCTTACAGAGCATACAGACATTTTCCACCACAGCACAATGAAACAGCCTTATCCTTATTACAGCTAATGTCTGTCTAAGGTTTCATATATTAAGAGTAGTCTCCTAGCTTTCCTGCCATAACTTTTATCTTTTGGATGGGTGATGAATCATGGGGCTACAGTTATGCTTCGGCAGCTCCTAATGTTGAAAGAAATGAATATGTTTTCTTTGGGCAAAACCTAAATGGCTTTTTCTTGGCAAATACCATCCAGCCACATGTGATGATTACTTTTAGTAAGTCTAAACATAATTATGTTGTAATCTGCACTTTGGTTTAGGAGGCAGGGATCACTGTTTATGTACCCTGTAATTACATGGTATTTACCACTGATATCCTACTGCTGCTTGTAGCTTACCATATGATTAAATGACCAACATTTATCATCAGAATGAAGTGTGCGTTGCATGATATGTCTTCCACAAAATAGAACAATGTTGTAACTTAAGTTCTCAGCCCTTTTAAAATTAATTTTTGGTCTAGTTTTGTCTAAAGGCATTTTCTGTTTACTTCTTGTGACTTTTCCTCCAATAGTCATATTTAAGCTCATCAGGTGATTGTTGGAAGACTTACACAAAACATTTGCAATCTGGGTCATTCATTCAGAGTTTCTTTCAGGTCATGTAGCACTGCATACTGAATTTATGAAAGGTGACCTTTCCAGTCATTTGCAAATGTCTGAAAGACATGAACCACATGTGTTTTCATACATATTTCACTGAAGCATAGAAACACAAACCCAGTTTCATGCTTGTGTTAGTACATTCTCCCTTGTGCTTCAAGGCATTGGGGTAGAATTTACTCATTAAAGGCATCTGTCTAGCAGGGCTAATGCTAGTGTACAATAAAGTATCCAGGCAATCCGTCACAGCATGTGCATCCCACTGGCGAATCTACACTTCAACCCATTAAAAATGTATTAACAAAAAGAGCCATGGAACTTGGCAGAACTGTGTTTACTACAGGGGTTCGTAGTGATTGCAGGCAAATCAGCTTCCTACTGTTGGCTTTTTATGCCTATGACAAGTGAACTCTGAACAGCACAGCTACATGTCACCAGCTGCCCAGCCATGGCCTATTTCCACACTCTGACTGTATGGAACAGATGGGTTATTACAGGTCTGAGGTCTTCAGAGGGAAGGATTAATTCCCTTGTGCTCCTAAACCTCTGCATGCACAAGTCCAATGCAGGCTCAGCCCTGCCAAGGTTCTTTTTCTCTAAAGGGCAACCCAAATTTTAAAAACATAACTTGAATTGGAACCAAAGATCTTTCCTTTCCTTTTTTTTCTTTTTATGAGCATAAAAGAAATAATTTCACTCTTCCCTTTAGAGCCCTTATTCACACACGCAAACACTATTTTTAAAGTTGCAACCATACTGTTGTTACTTTTACTGCAATCTTTGTGTTCAAAGTTGAGGCTAGTATGTGTCCCAGGGCAGAAATTTGTTATCAGCTGGTTCAAACTGGTATTGAATAATTTTTTTCCATTCATTCTTTTTGGCCAGATTATTAAAAACTTGGACTTGGAACTGTGATACAGCACAGGTCCTGTTCTAACAGGAAGATAAGGGAAAGCTTTTTCTCTGATTAAAAGAATTAATCTGAAGAGAGAGCATAATTACACAGTTTGACAGTACAGATTTTCCTGACACCTTTATGGGACCTTTGTTAAGGTACTTTCTTAAAGAGAAAATTTCATCTTTCTGGATCTGAGTGAGTATCTTCCTGTATTAACTGACACTGAGAAAGACATTTTGCTCTTCCCATCCCCATCGTGTATTATTAAGCTGTGTGTGAATATCTGTATTTCTCATGAAGGTGTTTAGTATTGAAATTCCGTAAAAACTTAAACATAATAAAGGAACACTTTATCCAGGCAATATTTGCCTTTATCAAAGGGAAATTGGTCCATTTCCCCACCTGTTTGCAGAAGTTTTGTTTGTGTGCTTTGAAGTACAGATGAATACAGGGCTTTCATGTAATGTAATTTGCTTTAATGTAAACTAATGTAGCAAAAGAGAGGAAACACAGGGAATTACTGATGATACCAGAGGTAATGTAACTTAATTCCCAAACTCTTAACACTGAGACTAATATATTCTAGTTTTTCCACACTTAGATTTTTGTCTGTTCTCTGTTTTGTTCTGCTTGTGTTGCTCTAAGCCAGAGGTTTTTACAGATTCACTCCACAACTGAAGAGCGTAGCCCAAAGTGATAGTGAGGTAATGAGTGGAGAAAGGAGGCAAAGAAAGGATGAGCCCAAAATTTGTGGCTTCAGCTTCAGGATATGGTGTGTCTGTTACAGTTCTGGTTGAGTACTGGTTTCCCTCCTTGCTGTCCCTTCCTCTTCGGCTCCACCACCCACGCAACCCTTATCTAGTGCAGTAAGAGACCAGCAAATTGATCTTGGTTGAAAATGTTTGGTTTGGGTTGGGTTTTGTTTATTTTTAACCCAGGGTAGATATTCCTCATCCAAAACATTACCCCCCAGTAGTTCACGAAGAGGGGAAATAAATTGTCCAGTGAGATCTAATGAGTGGTGTATCGAGTTCTGTTCATCAGGGTGAAGTCACAGAAAGGGGCAGAGCTATCTGCCTTTCCCTTACAATGGCTGCGTTAGATGGGTCCTCTCAAGGGGGATGTGGAGTTGAACTAGAGACCAAGGTAATATGCTTATGTAAGTTCAACCTTTAACTGAGAAACATGTGTGAACAAGAACCTCTTTCTGAACAGACACACATGACCTTGCTCCCCTGAAGCGCAAGTTGCACATGAAGATCTACCAGCTTCTGTCTTGTTTTGAGCTGTATGTTCACTGCTGACCAGTCCTGCTTGAGGGAAACCCATACTACCTCCCCTCTCTGAACTCTGTGTCCAGCACGAGCAAACGTGGTGGGCAAACAAGGAACTGGAGACCATGTAGCTATGGCAGGATGTTGTTGGCAGTAGAAGACACAGAGCTAAATTCCCTTCTGAAAAATTCCTGCTAGCATAAAAAACTTCTTCATTACATGCTATTTCACTGTTAGTTTTTATGTATAGATGTGACATGTAATTTAATGGCTTCTCTGAAACTTCTCTAATGATGCCTGCTAGCCTCTGCGGTCTTCCCTGACATGCTGTAAGATGTTGTTTTAGATGGATAGAAGTGTGTGAATATTATATAGATAGGATTAACTTCAGTAGTTTAGGAAGGATTAATAGAAGTAATATAATAGCATTATATAAAGGGTGTGGAATTAATCTAATACCTAATAATCCCAAAGTTATATTTCAAGTAACACTGATTTACTACAGTAGAAACCAGATGTTCAGCAAAGTTTCTTTCTGTTATGCATATATTTTAGCAGACTTTCTAAAATTTAAAAAATAATCTTTTCTCTCCTGCAACATTTTTTTAATTTTTGTTCCAAGCTTCTATAAAATGAATGACAATGCAGTTTGATGGCATTCACCATTGTTCTAAACTTTATTATTCTTTTCCCTACTGAATTTTTTTAAACTTTGGAGAATAATGATTTCATTATAACCTGAAAGTCTTTCATTTTTCATGAAATTCACATGATTCATGTGATTCACATTTCATGTGATTTATCCAGGTAAGAACTAGCTTTAAAAGTTAGAAGGAAGAGGAGAATAAGCAGGGCAAGCAGAAAAGCTTACAAGAGTTATTTTTATTAGACTCTGTGGCAATATAGGAGGAGAGAGAGACACAGCAGTGAAAGAAAAAAAAATTATTAATATTACAACAGTTTGATTCAAAGATGAACCATTTTTTATTTAATGTTTTCAAACATTAAAAGACCATTTCCCTCAGTTCCATCCAAGCTTTAGATTTCCCCCCAACAGCTCTGTTCAAGCTTCATCCTAGGATTTAGCAGCGCCAAGGTTACTGCAATGACACAGCTGCTGAGATATTCGGCCCAAGCAAGATAATCCTCCTGCCAACCTCTTTTCTCTGGTTCCAGCCTGTCTAGGAGCTGCCCTGGTCTTTGTTTGGCCAGAGTTGAGAGACACTTGGGAGCTATCGCATGGCGGTATCTCACCGAGTAGATACTGTATTCCATGCCTCTGTCCAAGAATTTTCTCTGGGGAAGTACACGCCTGATCAGACACAAACTGATACAAGTCATTAGACTCTAAATAACCTTTGGGTTTGTTTCTCCTGAACTTGAGAGCATTCACAATTTAGAGTCATTAAAAGTATGTGAAGAGATACTTCAGTTACAATTAAATCTGCAAGTTGTTTGCAGTCCATCACAGAGTCCTTACCTAAAAGTGCTTCTCTTTCTCTCCTACTCTTCCTAGTGATACCTAACAACCTCCTGACAAGGGGTGTCTTCTGGCATGTCAGAAGAAAAACCTCTACTGGAAGAGTTTCATGATACACAATCCCCTAAATCCCTTTGCTGAGTAGAATAGGATATTCATCAGAATGGGTGTCATTCCACCAGACCATATAGTTTTCACAACAGCTGTGAGTAGCGGGGAAACTACAGTAAGCTGGAAAACTTACTGGCATTTACTCAATGACATATATTACACGTTCTTGATTTTTCCAGATAATGCCTTCAGTATTAACAAAGCAGCGGGAAAAATAATGGCGAAAGAATAATCCTCTGGCTTGTAAATATCTACATAAGATAACACAGACGTATAGCCAAGAGTATGAGCATTCTGGCTAGCTTTTCTTTTTTTCTCTCATGCACAGACACACAAGAAGTCCTTGTAAGGTTATGCAATTAGGAAACAGTATTATAAGTATACTTATGCCTTCTGGGGTCTAGCTTTCAGATAGCCCACTTGGCTTGGGTTGGTGCATTCAATCTAGTCAAGCAAAAGCAAAGCCAAAAAATATGTGTATAATCTATCTCTAACTCATTTTCCCCAGAAGGCTGAAAAAAACCCCCTAAAATAGCATGAGAGATTCGTTCATTTTTACACTGATCTTGAAAGCCCATTAAGGTATTTAACTTTCATGGATTGTCTGAGGGATCTGGAGTTGCTGTTATCCTTTTGTTTAATTACACTGTAATCTTCATGCAATTACAGTGATGATAACATTCTTCCACAGGCATAACAATAAATTAGCCATCTGGGGATAAATGACATTACTTAAACCTTACTTCTGTGAAGTATCAAAGAAATAGTAACATGGCTATATAGGACAAGGAATGAAAGTAAATGACAATATCTGTTTCTAGAATTCAGCATTCTAATATATTTTAGGGGCTTAACAGCATAACATATTCTTGAATTTGCTTCATCGTGAAATAGTTGGTGGAGAAATATCAGGAAAAGCACAGGGAAAGCACGTTTTACTATAGTTGAAAAATATACAGTGCAGAGTTTTGTGGGCTATGCTTTATATACCTATGCAATAATTGTCAGCTTCACCAAATAAATTTGTGAGCAACATTATTCCTGATACATTTTATTTCCTACATGACACATCTTGCTGTTTTTTCCATCAAATGTAAAAGTGTCTTTTGAGTCTTTTTGTAATTTAATTCCAGAAATGAGAATAGATTCATCAGGTTTTTACTGTTACTGCTGAAAATAAAAGAAGAATGTAACATGAAAATAAGTGGTATGTCAGAAACAGCGAGATGGAGAACAAGAAACATCCTGAAAATAAAATGCAAGTCAAAATTTCAAAGCTGTTCTCAGTAGCTCCAATTAAAATAATTACAAAAAAATAGCATCCTACCGGGCTTTCAACCAAAGAGAAAACTTTGTAGCTCTGATCTTTTCCAATTGAGGTATCAGATATGATCATAAATTGATGAAAAATATTTTGAAAATATACTTTGAAATGGAAGAAAACATGTGACAACTTTACAGGCAGGGAGAGAATTTTACCAGTTGATAAAGCTCAAACACCTTTTTATTGGTTAGGGAGCTGGTCTGCTTATTCTCAATTCATTTCTGTGATGTTGGTTATAATAGTACTAAGGTAAATTAAATAAAAGAGTGGAATTAAACTGATATAATAACTATTTCAAGAACATGTTTATACAGTGTCAGTCCAAACAAATGTCTTCTAACCTAATGAGAAGGTGCATGTGAAGTAGTAATGTTTTATCACCCTGGAGATGAGCAGCTGCAACAAAAGGGCTGAATCTTACCTTAGCAGTTAGAACAATTTTATTTCTTAGAAAAGAAAGAGATGAGCAGAAAGAGGTGTTAATGTGTGTGGAAGAGTCTTTTATAGGAGTCATCTAGCTTCTGTAGTCTCATTTACATGTGGCACAAAACATAATTTATTCTCTTGTTTGAACAGAGCAGAGGTTTTTGCAAATGACTTGGTTTGCTGCAATTGAAATGAGTTTTCTTGAATGGCTAATGAATAAAAGGATGTCAGGATTTTACTAGGTGCTAATTTTTAGTAAAGCTTTGTTTACAGAAATCTTTTAGAAGTGAATTACTGCATGAGAACCAGTTTCTTAAAAGGTAGTGTTTTCCAGTCATAGAACAATTTGGAATTCTCTGACACTTTGAAAACACAAACGCATATCTTCTTGAGTTACGCTCATGTTCTCTACCTTGTATTGATCTCAGCTGATGGTTAGATGTGCCTAAGTAACAACACTCCTAAAATTTTCAGGCCTTCCTACTGGGGGAAACTTGGTTGTTTTTGCTGAAGGCGAATGAGGCCATAGCTTTCCCAAACGATAGCTGTGTTCTCCAGCAGCTTACTACAGAAGAAGTGCATTAAGGAATAGCTGTTCACATAGTGAAAGATTTTAATGGTTTGATTTTTGGTTTGGGGTTTTCTTTTTGTAGGTACATGTTAGCATGTGGCTGGGAAATAAAAGAGATCTTAGATGGGATGTCTGTGGGCTGGGCCCACTAAGCTGGGCTCACTAATAGGTCTGGGCCAAGGTACTGGAGTAATTTGAGCAAGGGAGCAGGCGAGACAGAGTGCACACAGCATGGGGTGGCTCTGAGGGCAGAGGCTGCAGTTCCCCTCCTGCTTTTGGCAAAGCTGTTGCTATACTCCAGTAATCTTTACAGAGGGTGCAGATATGTTTCACTAGCTCTTATTTTGCTACCTAAATCTGAGCTTCCTAGCTACAAATAGCAACAAACTATACTCTAATTTCCCTATTTAATTTATTTGCAGCTTTCTATTTACAAGTGGGAATATCCAGAAATTGCTGAAGTGGTCTTTAAGGCTAATCTCATGCAGATATGCTGAGATGTTGCTGGGTAGAATTAAATACGATAATATTTGTCTCAGAGTGTGCTAATTCTGAGAGTCATTTTAAATTTTGAAATTACTATTAGAACCTCAGTCTTACAGGATATTTATATAAACTCTCATGTCCTACCTCTCAGTCTCTATCTCTGGTCTACTTTTCCTACTGTCCTGGCAAACAGTAATTTAACAAGAGAAATGAATGCAGCTTTTTGCATTACCAATGATCATAGCGAATTGGAGAACTCGGCGGAAGAATTTTTGATCCACTTTCCAAATTTTTTCTTTGGCAAGACAGTATCTCTGGCAGGTGGAGACATCAAGATGGCATATGAATCAATTGTAGAATGTGAGGGTTTTTTACCCCCCATTAAGTTGTGAGCAGCTTATTGTTGTCTTGGTAGGTGATGCCCAATTCTGCGTGACAGAAACCAGGCATTAAACACTTCTTTGGCCCCACAGCTGGTTATGGTAGGGTTTTTAAACAAGCCCGAGGTAAGTCTCTTATCATTTTTCTCCTACTGTCTTCTTCATCGGGGTGGGGAAGTAGATCCTCAGGTGAGGTAGATAACAAACCTTGGTTTATGTCAGTCTTTCAATAATATATAATTGCTAGGTTGGGGGTAAAGTTGTGAAAATTGTGGTAAATCTTAATCTGTACAGTAGTCTACTTGGCTGACTCTGTTTTCCATCAAAAGTGGGCAGTGCACTGGATCTGGGATGGTAAAGACGGAGTAGAAGTGTTGCTACCCATTGAGGTAGCTTTGGGGTCATATGAGATACCACCACATGCCCCAGGGCAGATCCTTTCAGAAGGCTTTGATTATGCTGAGACCAAAAGAGAAGCAGAGAGCTGGGAAGCTCCTGCCAGTTCCTCTGCAGTTTTCTCTCTTGGCTGCACAAACAGTTTTCAGAGTGTTTTGGAGGAAAATGAGCAGCAGAAGTCATGTACTCTCACCCTGCTTAAGTAAGAAAATGAACAGGGAGAAATGAAAGGAATTATTCCTCTATACAACAAGACATTTTGGGGAGGGGGGAGGGGAGCAGTCTGAGAGTGTGTTGTTGCATCTCTACAAAGCTTGTTGCATATGTGAATACACAAGCTGAAATCAAGCCTTTCCCTTGGGTGATCAGGGTGGGAGCCTACCCTCTTAGGGAAACCACTTTCCTCTTGTTCTGTTTTTCGGAAGCTGCTCTGCTATTTCCCCTCTAGTTTATATGCTGCAAAGGCACTCAAGTAAACCTGCACTGAACTGTGCACTCGAATGGCAGCTCTGCCTTTGCCCAGAGACCGTCTCTCTCATGCAAAACCTTCATTGTTCAGCTGCTGCTGGCAGGCAGTTCCTTTTCCAGCTAAGTAACCACAGCTTGTTGTATTACTAAGGGTTTTAACATATGGTTTTACTTAACATCAGCTGCCTGATAAGAAAATGAACTTTTTTTTTTCCAAAGCAGTCTTATTTCTTTCTGCAGTTAATATTTTGTATGAGATGGTTAGATTTGTTCTTTGTTTTGAGCTTCAGTTTTTTGTACCACTCCATTCATTTCAGTTATTTTAAATGCATACTTTTTGATTTGGTCTTTAAATTCCAAGTATCATCTTCTCCTTTCTCTGATCTGGAATTAAGTAAGCTGTCTCAGGAAAAATGTACATCATGCATCTTTTGTTTCCCTATGAGTCAATATCTTCAGGCACATTGAATGGGAGAAAAAGCCTTCTCTGGGGACTCCCTGACAACTTTGGATAGCATCAACCAATGTGGAAGGGGAGCAGTTAGTTACCTTTTAAACCCATCAGGTTTTGTAGACTGTAAAAGTAATATAAGTGTCTGTACCTGAAACACGAATGCTGCTGTACAGAAGGTATATGAGCCAACTTGTACCATGATGGCAAAACCACCCGATAACCATTGGTTTATGGAGCTTTGGTGGAACTTACCTGCCATTCAGTCAAGCTCTCAAATTCTTCAGAACTATGAAAAGAAGGGAAAGATAATTACAGGTTTTTTTGAGGCCTGTGTCAAACTGCTTATTGGCAGCTACACAAAGTGGTTTCAAGCATTCCCATTCATGTCAAATGTGTTGTTTGGTATTTCAGGTTGAAAGAAGTATTGTTTCAGGTGTTTATGTCCAATAAATATCATTTTTGAGAATAAACAAAATGTTATATTTTTTTAATGAAAGAAATGTCATGGCTTTTTGAAGGAATAATTCCACATCAACTTATTTCATTGCTGTTATTTAGCACCATTATTTTATTTTTCAGCAGACACAATGATTCTTTTTGTCTAGATCTTTTTAATGCTAAATAATGGTATTGTTGCATATTAGGTAAAATAGTTGATATATAGAATAAAGTATGAAATAGGTAATATATAAAACAAATAAAATATTAGATTAAGTCTTAGGTTGTATTAGGGGTCTGTGGCAAGGTTTTGGTAGTGGGGTGGCTGCCTCTATAGAAGGAGGTGAGGGGCTGCCCCATGTCAGAGATGGATACAGCTGGCTCCAATGGACCCACTGCAGAACACAGCTGAGCCCATCAGCCAAACTGGTGGCACCTCTGGGAAAACGTGTTTAAGAAGGGGTAAAAAATGTTGCACAGCAGTGTCAAGAGGGAGGGAAAAAACATGAGAAACAACCCTGTTGAACACCAAGGGGAGAGAAAGAGGAGGAAGAGGTCGCCCAGGCACTGAAGCATCTGTGGAGGAGACCAGGCTGGAGCAGGTATTTCCCTGGAGCCTGTGGAGGACCCCACACTGAAAATGTGGAAATGTCCTGAAGGAACCGTGGCCTGTGGAGGACCCATGCTGGAATCCTGAAAGTTTATCCTGAAGGACTACAACCTGTGGGGAGGACCTACACTGGAGCAGGGAAAAAATGTGAGGAGGAAGGAATGACAGAGATGAAGTGTTATGAACTGACTGCAACCCACATCCCCCTGCACAGCTTAATGGGGAGGAGTTAGAGGGGTCAGGAATGAGGGAGTGACATTGAGCCTGGGAAAAAGGGAGGGGTGGGGGAAGGTGTTATTTTAATTTGTCTTTGTTTCTCACTATCCAAACCTATTTTATATGCAAATGAATTAAATTCATTTCCCCCAAGTCAATTCTGTTTTGCCTGTGACAGTAATTGGCAAGTGTTCTTCCTGTCTATATCTGGACCCACAAGTTTCTTCATCTTATTTTGTTCCCCTGTCCTGTTGAGGAAGGAGAGTGAGAGACCAGCTGGGTGGGCATGTGGCAGCTGGCAAATGTCAACCCACTACATAGGTAAAGACTGAACTGTCATAATAGCTTTGAAGAAGTACTGAGCATCTAAAATACACATTCTCAAAATGGACCCTACTCATCACAAGCACATAGAAGTATAATTCATTTATACCCTGTATTCAGTATGATGCTTTTAAGATATGACCAGTTTCAGATATTTAAAAAGAAATCACACTTGAAATTATAATCTAAGGTGGGTTTTGTTCTAATTCAGCTAAATGCTAAAGTGCAAAACCAGTTTATCATAATGTCACCTATATAAAATCAGGCTGAGGTTTATGTAACTTGTTCATGCAGGGTCTTAGAAGGGAGAAGTTAGTTATCAACCTAGATGTTCCATTTGTATGTTGCCTGCATATCCCATAGCCTATCATATCTTTATAGACGCACAATAGCACCTTTAAAGGACTCATTGCCTGTGCTGCTTTGATCCTGTATTCTGTTACTCTGCACACTTGGCAAACATTGTTGAAAAACTTTCTAAGTGGTAGTGAGTTTGTGCGCAGCTAGGAGTAGAAAAAAGAAACCACAAGAAAACCTATGTGCAGATTGTTGTAATCTTGTATGTGAAATCTTATACATAAATCTAACATGTTAAAATGCAACAGATAGGGAACATATTTTAGAATGGATAAATTTAGATGTAAAATGCATTTTTAAATCAAGTCAGGGTCCTGCATCAAGTGGAAGTGTGCTTTCATATTTAAGTAGTTTTATATATATATACGTATATAGTTTTCCCCTCTTTCTGAGTGTGTATTTGTACACTCCTAGGACTAGGAGTATACCTTCCTTGATTTACAAGTGGCTTTAGTTAGTTCATGCTTAGTTTTAGTTAGATTTATGTATACATAAAAAACTTACAAAATGCTGAGCACTGTTTCCTATTTGTCTTCATTCCAGCATTTAGGAGCATATTATGCTTCTAGGTATAGTGTTTGTGGAGAGTTTTGGAAAAGAGCTCTACCAATGCCTCCCACAAAGGAGAGATTAAGTGGTTCAGGAAATTGCAGGTCTGAAAAATTCTTCCTTGACTAAATGAATCAACCATGGGCATTTACCACTGTCAGAAAATTAGGTCACAGATACTATAAGCCAATTTTCTGTGGAATTCTGCAGAATTCAAGAATAAGTTAATTTTACATTTGCTGCTTTCTTTAAGTTGTAGTGGCAATGGTAAAATGTCCATGCTCAACAGTGGCTTCAGCCTTTGAATCTCTGGGATGATTTGAAATGACTTTGTGTTTCTTTTCAAGTTGTTCCAATGCATGACTGGAGTTCTCATTAGAATGATCTTTATGCAAGGCCTGCCTGCTTCCCAGCTATCATCCACCTCCTGCTTTCCATTTTTGTCTAAAGTAAAGCTGCATCCGGCAAACACTTGGAAATACGCTCTGTGGTTACTAATTACCTGGGTCGATTTACTTAGTTATGTGTTCCAGCACAATTAAGTCCTTTCTTTTCCTATTGTATCTGCCTCATTATTAGTTATAATGGTGACATTTATACTGTAAATGGGATGAAAGCATGAAAGGGAAACTGTGTGTAAGGATAGGACCATTGTGCAAGGGATTAATAATTACTGAAGTATTAAGGTTAATTGTAATACATGAATATGGATTCAAAGGCTTTGTTTATATTGTCTTCAAAATATTTTTGAGGAATGATTTCAAGGTTATAGACCTACCCAAGACTGTGTTAAAATATGCGTGCACATGGCCATAGGGATAATAAGAAGCACAAATATTCTGTGAAATGATATGTGTTTAAAATGTCTAAATAAGCATTATGGAATACTTCTCAAGGGAATGACATTTTAGAAGCAGACAGCAATAAACAGGAAATAATGCAAATACATTTCAGGGACTATACTTTGGCAGGACTGTTTGCTATCCTAAAATGATGAGTAGTAGAGTAAAATTACAGCCACAATTGTATATTCCGCAAGTTTAGGTTTATAAATGACTTGTAAATATGCGTGGGCAGATTTTTTTTAATTGGTGTTGTTTTCTTCCTATTAATTAGCAAAAGAGAAAAGTGGTGTTTAGATATTTAACTGAAAGAATCTCTGTGTCCCATCCCATCCCCCAAAAAGACAGTTGTAGTTTAGTCCTAAGAATTAATTAGTAGTTAGGAGGTGTCCAGAAATTAAAATACTGTATTGTTTGAATACATAGGTGTCTTTTAAAGCAAAGGCAGCTAGGTTCTTAGCTCACCCCTTTGTCAATGCCAAATGTTTCCAACTGAATCTTTTATTGTATTTTTCCACACCTGGCTTTTTCTTAGGTCTCCTATTGCCTCCACTTGAGTTGACTTCATGGTACTTAATCTTAACTGCTAACAGCCATGCAGGAAAATTATTCCAAAGAACCACCTTTTTTGTTTGTTTGTTTATAGCATCTTATGATTTCTAGAACTAGTTCTGTGAACAGTTAGCAAGGATTTACCAACATGTTTCAGGAGAAGACAGGAGTAGAAGGATGCCTAAAGCATTCCAGAAACTTTCTATTTTTTGCATGTTCTCAGAGATTTCCTATATCATAACAAACAAGCCTTTTAACAAACCTGTGTCATCTCACAGTGGTTAGGATGGAGATAGTATCATTAAGAAAGCAGGGTTGCACACTAATAGTTTTTTAATATCATATATTAAGTGGAGTTGGCTGGAAAATGTTATTTCTACCTTCAGGATAATTCCAGTTGTTCAGGTTTGTGTTTAGTTCTGGAATTTCACAATTGTCTTTTAGGGATAGATTTACATGCTCCTTCATCATATGTTGTATTGCAATGGCACTAAATGTGATAAGAAAAGGTCTGTTGGGCTTGACGGTTAAAGGGATTGTGGAGGAAGAGAGCATAAATACAGCATAAATACTGTTCCAGTGGATACTATCATTTGCCAGTAAAGAATTTAATTTCTGTGAGACGTTTTCCAAATAGAATTTTTTTCTGTTAGAAAATTTTCAGACAACTCTAATATTCTTCTTGTTATTGGGATGTTTGCTATTGGAATATACTTCATTAAATCAATAGAAGGAAAAAAAGCAAACGCTTCAGCATAAGGCACCATCTGGTAAGCACTTTAAGAGGGGAGGTAGTGTGCAAACCTTAGTTTTGAAGATCTACCTGTAACTCCAATCAACTTAAAGTTTGTCAGTTTTGACCAGCAAGGAAAAGGCTAAAATAAAACTTAAGAAAAGACTCACTCTAGGGCAATGGGAGTTTTTAAGTCAGCCTTCAGGTTGGGGTATCTAAAAAAGTTAGTCCCATTAGTCAGTTGAAGTGGAGTTGGCAAACCTAAGCAATACAGATTTATTTGTAGACCATTTATTGTTTAAAATGGCAGGGGTTTCCTGCTATTAAAATATACAAAGTTTTGCTTTGAAGATAACTGCAGCATTACTGTTTTCACCATAGATCACTGTTCTTCCTTGAAGGAAGAACTCCGGTTCCAAACCAGTAAGAGGTTTTGGGTGAGCACCTCTGATGAATGAAGCCCACTATTGATCTGAGGAGTACTGTAGATTCAGGGATGAATAGGATAAACTAGTGAGACCTGACACTGCAGAGAATGTAGCAGAAATGCTGCTTGGCTTATAATCATGAAAAAATCCTATCCGTTCTACTCTTCAGCTGACTTTTTTTTTTTTTTTTTTGAAGGTTGTGACCTTTTCTTGTCTGAAATAATCTCTTACTATGTGTCTCTAGAAATTTGAAAAAGGGTTAGACTAACTTTTGAAGAGGTAATGATTTGCAAAAGCAAAACAAATTATGCAGTTTTGGAAGGGATAGAAAGCAATATGGAATATGCACGGTGGTAAATTGCTCGTTTTGATAATGCCGCATATCTGCATTTTGTCCATAACTGGAGTTATTTTTCCCTGAGTTTGCTCTGGTTTTATTTCTGTATGAAAACTTGCTTCTTGAACTAATTGTTCCACTGTTTATCTTGGATCTTGTTCTTTTGGCAGCCATCACAGAAATTTTCCTGATATTTTAGCTCTTACTTAATTCACCATAAAATTGGTGGTGGGATTAATTTCTCTCAAATGACCCTTTAATGCTCTGGCAATGCCTAGTTCAACCTGCCATTCTATTAAATCTTTTCAGAAGTTACTGATATGGTCTCAATTTTTTTTTTTTTATTGTAGGTTTCATATATACTGGAGAAGTTGTGCATCGAATGCTAACAGCTACACAATATATTGCACCCTTAATGGCAAATTTTGACCCCAGTGTGTCAAGAAATTCAACAGTCAGATACTTTGATAATGGTATGTAGTAGTCCTTCATAAATGAATGTGCCTGTGTCCCTTGGATCTTCATATTTTCCTAAATAACTATTTTTGAAGGAAAAATTGAAGATTTTTTTAATTTTTTTTTTTTTTTAACTCACAAGCTGTATAAAGCATGTGGCTAGACGTCCATAAACAGTTCTTAACTTAGAATTCAGTCAAAGAGTTATGAAAGCTTTTTCCTAATTGGACAGATATCTTCTGGATGCTAAACTACATAAACTCAAACTAGAAATGTATTTTATCAATTTTAAAGGCAAAAATCTGTCTTGTATAAAAGTGCAAATTCCTGTTACTTAAAAAAAACCACTAGCTAAAATTAAAAAAGCATTTGTGGAATGTAATAGCAAGAATACACAGAAGCAAGGCAGGTATAAGTTTAATAAACCTGTTGATGATTAAGTCCCAAGACTGGAATCCAATACACTCATCTACACCATGAGTTCTCAACAGTCCCTCATACAAAAGACTGAAAGGGTAAAAGACAAACTGCAGTGTTATACTTGAAGCTCTGTGAGATATTTCACAGGCCTTGAAAGTGTGGATATTTGTCTCATGAAGTTGGTTACAATCAATGTTTTGAAAACATAACCTATGTGATTAAAAGGCATCTGGTGCCTTACCTCAGGCCTTTAGTGATCAAATTCAATGACAGTGACTGTCTATTCTGAATTTAAAACTTACAGAGTTTAGTATCTTGACTTAATATCATGAGATCTATAATTGTTTTAAATCTTCCAGGATAAGCCTGTGCCATTCTAAGTATGTTTATTCATAGTTAATTTAAGCACAAATTATGAACATGTCCAAAGATATGTCACATTTCCAACCAGGTCTGTTAATTTTTATTCTTTAGATCAGGGATCAAAATGTATCCTATCACCTTTGCAGCTAGTCATAACCTTTCCTTTCAATCTAGTCATTACTTGCAGCATTTATTTGTTAAAAATCCAATAAAATAGACTTACATGAGAAAATCCTACTCCTTGCATGGAGAATTTTCAAACAGAAAAAATATTAGTTTCGTTTCATAAATTATTTGACATTATGGCCTGAGATCTGTCATCTCTACTGAAAGAATCTGAGGATTATGGGGAAGACATTGCTAGTTCTCATTGTATTCCTAACTTCCATTCTCCATACCAGGTGTATCAAGCTGTATCACATGGCTTTCATGACAAGGTTGAATACTACTTTGAGATTTTGGATCCCTCTTCATGTGTAAGGCATGATGATCTTTTGGACCCCATGTGCTTTAAGACAAAGAATTTGCTATCTTACCCCAAATAAAAAGGAACTGAGCAAATTGTATCTTCAGCTCCTTATTTCTTATTCATGCATGTTTTATCCCTGTGAGTAAGTGTGCCGCTTTAGAGTGGCATCTGTAGTGGGCAAGCACAGAGCATGGTGACCCATCGAAGTCTCACTCATGGAGCTAACTGCAAGGAACTTATGTACACACGAATCTACATAAAGGCCCTGGGAATGAAACGACTGTTCTGGAGGCAGCTGACTTCCACTTTAGCTTGGGATTCTGAGATGCACATAGATCTGAGGTACTCAAAGACTGACTATAAGAAGTTCTGGCTATTTTCATTCCAACGATTTTAAAAGTCCCTTTAAATTCCTTTAAAATGAAATTTAATACAATCAAATAAATATTCAGAAAGCAATTAATGACTATGGTCACAGAAAGAAAAATGCACTGTGTGCACAATTAATGAACATGTACTGTGCTTATGAAAGACACATGGGACAATAATGTGGTGGACTTAGCACAGTATGTACCAAAAACTTGCATGCTCATAGTTTAATGACATCCCCTACCAAGGTGTGTTCATGGAAGTTACAGCACAGAAGATCTGTGACAAAAGGTGTTTCAAGGATATATCAAAAATGCATTGAGCTGGATGCATACTGACCCACCTTGAACACTCCAGGAAGAAAAGAAATTAAAGTGTTGTGAATCAAAGCACATAACTCCCATTAGTGCCAAAGAGAGAAGTATGCTGAGGAAGGCATATGAAGACAAAAAAGTCATTTTCAGTAAGCACAGTTTTGGTGATAAGTGTCTTTCAGCCAAACTGCTTTAATATAACCCTCAACATCTGTAAAACATGCTCACAGGGATGCAAGTTTCTTGGGGTACATTTTTAGTGCGATAAGTGGATATTCAGACAGAGAACTCCCATGAATATTAACGAGCCTCTTGCAACTAAATCTCTGCACACCAGACTCAATACTTACCCTGTCTATGGACTCTTAGTGGTTTTAATTTAAACTATGTTTATTTATTGCCAGCACCTAATGTTTTTCAACTTGCAGAGCCTGAGCAAGGGCTTGCACCAGGCAAAAAAAAAATTAATGCTATTTATATTAATGCATAGTTAATGGAAGAATCTGAATTCCTCAAATAATAACTTCTACTAAACAGGCAATGCTATTAGCCCTTCAAATTTCAAAGTCATTAGGGTATATATATAGTGTGTAAAAAAGCCACTGCAGAGCAGTGGTTGTGGGAGCACACCTGAACTCTGAGTGCTGGATCATATCTTTAGTGATTGTTGACTCCTTGTGCAATTCCAGATGAGTTACTTGACCACTCACTTTAGCACACTTCTATGTGAGTAGTTGAGGTAGTTATTTGTGGCACTGTGGTGTCTACCTTTAAGAGGATTTCAGCTGCAACTCATGTGTGTAATATCTTTATCATTTCAAGATGTTGGGCTGAAAGTTGCTGAAAAGAGACAAAGCACTGTTCTTGTTTCAAGTAACTGCAGTTAAGTACTTTTTCTACAGTCAGTTAATATTTTTCTCACATTTTTTTCTTCCCTTTGCCTCTCTACTCCCACTCTGGGGTTCACAGGCACAGCACTAGTTGTCCAGTGGGACCATGTACATCTGCAGGATAATTACAACCTGGGCAGTTTCACTTTTCAGGCCACCCTTCTCAATGATGGGCGTATCATTTTCGGCTACAAAGAAGTAAGTTGGGTCTGAAAATTGTCATTTAAGTAGACAAATTACTTTAAACCTGCCAGGAATTTCCCTACATTTTGGGGGGGGATATTTGAAAGTTCAGCTATATAAGACCATTTCAGTATATTGCTTATAAGATCACTATTTTGCTGAAAATGACATTTTATTGTAAAAGTGATGTTCATGTGATGGACTTAAAAACCATCCACATGGGTCCAATGTGTTACTCCTGGATTACAAGTGGCCTTTTTTAGGTGGTTGTAAGTGTTGAGTAAATTCTTGATTGTTTAGTAAATTCCTCTTGGGTTTTGAAAGGTAGGGTCTAATTTGCTCAATTAGTTCACCTAACTTGGGCCTGTTTGAAAATACTCTAGAATCAATGGTTAGTATTAAAGTGTCACCTTTTTCCTGCAGCTATCATTTTTTGGCAACTGATGTATTTCAAAGTTCGTATGTTTCAAATAAGAAATAACTGGTTGGTATCTTCTAGCTCTGTGAGGTTTTCCATCTGTTTGGTGATAACACTGGTTAGATTGAGGCCATTTTGTTTGTTTTCATAGCACCAATATGTTGTTGTCTCAGTTGGGCTCTTCCACATGCTCCAAGTGTTTCAGAATTTCAGTTGTTACTTTAAGTGATTTTTTTTTTCTTGCTAGAGTTGCTAGAGTCTTGGAGCCTGTAGCCTAGAGGCTATACCTCCAGTTAAATTTCATGCAAATGAGAATCAGAAGGTAGATAAACTCAAATCTCATGGGGCAGAGAACAATTTCTTTTTTTATTTGGTTATTTTAATCTCAGTTTGGCACGCAAAGTGTGACTTTCTCTTTAAGATGTCTCTCTGTTATCCTCCTTACATTAAAAAAATGTAATCAGTGATATAACTGATTGCCCAGAAATCTAGGTTCTCTTCTCTCTCTGCTATAAACCAGTTGTGAGCCTTCAGGCTCATTTTTCATGCCTATGTTGAAGCCATGCACCTGAATGAAGCAGAAATAATAGTCCTGTCCCCTTCATTAGAAAGCTAGTGAGGATCTGGGTTAGTCTACTAACAGTAGTCATATCTTCACCTAAGAGATGTCTTTGCGCCTTGCAAACAGCATTGCTGCAGGATACTCTTACTGGATTAGTTCTGTAGACACAACAAACTTCTGGTATGCCCATGGACCTGGCTTTCCTTATCTTATAAAAGACATGCTGATGCAAGGTCTGCTTAGACTCCATGTCTGAATGTTATGTACAGGCTAGTAGTCCTCATCTCTGAAAATGCAGTTTATTTGCATTTTGACTCCAGCTTCATTAAAGGTTTACTCTGCTTAGCACAATGGAGCCTGTGCTTGATCAAAGGAGTATGCACCAAAGTTTTGTTTATCTCCTGTTGTTGAAACTTTTTCAAAGGAAAAAAAAAAAAAATCTTTTTAAAGACTGCAGAAACGTTCCTGCCTTCAAGACCCAGAGAAGTGGGGAGGGACACTACTTCAATTTCTAATTTTAAGATACACTTGACAAGAACTATATATGCGTTCTGACATTAAAATGGTGACATTTTCAGAACACTACTATTCTTGGTTATGAGATGTTCTGCACTGTCTGTTACTGTCCAGCCCTGTGCAAAATGAATCTAACATGGTTGATAGAACCTGTTGCTCTAGACTGATAGTATCTTGCATTCATTTTGCATAAATGTAAATGGTGATGCAGAGTGCCAGGCAGCGGAAAACTTTATTCATTTAGGAAGAGAGGAGGAAATGGGCCACCTTATTAATCACATGTGGTTCCCTAGAATTGCATGCAAGTACATCATTTAGTCTGTGGCTAAACAATTTCTATGCTACAACGGTGTAGGCTGCTTGCTCTCACTGCACTGCTGGAAGCTTCCTCCAGAACCACAGTGCTTTTGTGGGGAGGAGTTATTGATGTTCTTTTCATTAATTCTGAAGCAGAAAGAATTGGAATTTACAAATGAGATAATTTCCATTTTTTCCACTGCTGAATCTTTGAAAGCCCCTGTTATGAGTTATTCTTGTCCTGAATGGAGTTACCAAGCATCACTTTGGAATTACTGCACGTAGTTAAGGAAAGAGACTTTTTAAAGTGGTGATAGTAACATGCTAGTGATCTGTAAATCTTTTGACAAAAGATTTCTGTAAAATGTTAGAACGTTACAACTGGTGTATTCCTTTGGGGAATGTATTTGGAAGCTGAGATTACCAGAAGACTATACTCTTTATTTGTACCTTTTACTCCATTAAAACTACCTCAGCTTTTCACCTAAATGAGGAAAATTGAATAAAATTTTCAATCACTGATCAGACACAAGTTGCCTGAAAAGAAAAACTGTGACACTTGTGAATTTAAACTTGACTCTAGTGCTTATAAGTCTGGCTAGGAATTTATTTACTTTCCAGTGCTGAATCCATTGCTTTCCTTTCTTTTGGAACCATCTCTCTTGCTGGTGAGTCATGTTGACAGGAGCCCCATTAACTCCAGTAACATTACCTATGTGAGTGCTCACTAGCACGAGTAAAAGTTGTACAAGAAGATTTCCACCATCTTTTTGGTGCTGTTTCATTTTAGCATCACAGTTCACTAAAAATGGCAGTAATGTATAGCAAATCTGCGAGGTCTTCATTGCATTGTCATTGAAAGTCTCCAGGCTAAAACGCCATGTAAGAAATGCAGCAGAAGGGTTGCCAGTAACTTTATAAAGCATCCCACAGGGGCTCTGTACTAGTGACACCAGGCATTTATCTTGAAGAATCTACTTTTGAAATAACTGTGATTATACTTTTAAGGAAGGTAAAGATAGGGACTTTTATGTCTAAAGCACTTCAGGTAAATTCTACCTTTTATTTCTTAGTTATTCAAACCATTTGAGATTCCCTGTTTCATATCCTTCCTGCTCCTGGATCAGGTTTGCTAGCTCATAAACCTGATGTTGACCACCAAGGCAGGATCTTGGCTGAGGTTTGCTGAGTATAAAAGGAGTTGTTCTGCCCAATCTAATGCATTCCATTGTTTGCCCAATAGGAAGCAGCCTGAAATGCACAATTTTTATCCAAAATCCAGAATAGATTCTGAAAAAAAAAAAAAAATTTAGAAAACTAGCTGAGCCACCAGGATAGTGAAATCTGGAGACACCAGAATATCTTTCAGAAGAGTTAATGGGTAGGAGAAGGAGCTGTACAGTCAAGTTTTCAAAACGTAAAAACAATTTGAAATATAGCAAGGTCCTATAGTAAGTCAAATATTTATTTTTTTACCAATTTACTTTGTTTACAGTGCATACAACTTCCATTTTAAATATCGCTTTGCTTACACCAACTGTTAGTGTTCTGGCAGATGGTCAATATGTCAGGAAGCATCAACTGGCAGGAAAACTTTACTGGTGCACCTGTACTACATATGAAATACATTACAGTGCAAACTAACCAACATAACATAGTAATAAAGAAAATTTTCTGGAAAGGCATACTTTTTTATGTATTGGTAGTGAATACTCATTTCTTATGTTCTAAATTTCACAGAAATTCAATTCTCAAGAGCTTTTCTTCTTTTCAACAAAATAACAATTCTATATAGTCTTTTCCCATTAGTGCTTATAGCTAATTTTCCTTAGTGTAACATTTGGTTTCTTTTTCTGTCCATGATTAATACAGGACAAATTAGGCAAAGGTACCAAAGGGTTTGTTAATGGTTTAGGATATTTTTCTTAATTTCATTGGCTTGAAGGCTTTCTTTGTTCATTTAAATAGTAATGACTCTCTATTTATGTAGTAATCCAGAAACCATTATTAAAGTTGAAATGCTTGTTCAAATTGCCCGATATGCGAAGTTGGAAAATAATTCTGAGACTTGTAGTAGAATTTCTTGCTACTGTGAAAGGAGGCAGAATTGAATAGAACTGATTAAGTGCTAGCACTTAGATAAAATTGATGCTTCTGCTATGCATGATGGAAAATACTCTGTTTTCAGTAACAAGACTCCAAACCTTGTGATTGTTTCCTGAAAACTAAAAAAAATGCACAGTTTTCGTGGATATTCTGCCTGCATTATACATGCCTGGCACTTCTTTGCCTCTGCTATTCTTATCAAAAATATTAACATGGAAACAGGATCTTTGATTTTATGAGGTGATCAGTTTATGCAACTTAAAAGTCCCGAATAAGTTTCATGAGGTTTGGCCTGTAGATTAATTAATAACTATTTAGGAAACTGGCAATGAAAATCCTATATAAGTACTATTGTGTTATTATTTTGCAGCATACTCTGGCTCTTTTCTTTGACTCAGTTTTGAAGTGGGGCAGTAATTGCACCCTGCTTACAACCTCCTTCAGAATAAGGTCAGAGGCCACTATTTTATTCTTGTTTGAAGGGTAAGATTCTGACATGTCCTCAACGTTGAAAAGAATAAAATCTGAGAACTCTGATGGAAAATACTGTCTAGATTACTGATCGCAATGATGAATAGAATTCACCGTGAATTCTAAATATTTTTCTCCCTGTTGTTGAAGTATATAATCCAAAATACAGACGTCAATGGCCCCAGCACTAGTGTGCATTTGGGAAGCTTATTCATAAACTGGTGACGTGTACAACACAAGAGTTCATATTGTCTATGGTAGAGCTAACACACACTTTGGAATGATTCTAGTTAAAATCCATCCTCTGAACATAATGCCATAAAACCCCTGCCACACATTAGCAACCACTTGCACATTCCTAGCTTACTGTTCAACTGTTTAACATGTCAGCCTGTCATGACATATCTTGCCATTCAGGTGAGGAATTTGGAACATCAGCTATCTGTTTGCTACCTATGTTTTGCTGTAATTTTCAATAAATTATTTTGTCTTTTACTACAAGCCTTCTGTCAAAAGGGCACATTTCCTAACAGGCCACCATATGGTAAAAGCTCATTTTATCTTGACATCTCATTCAAATATTTCACTATATAATCGCACTCAGTACACTCATCACCAAGTGAATGAAGTATTCAGTTCTGTAAAATTATTTCTGTTCCACGCTTTAAAAATAAACATATGTTTTTGTAAATACAGGTTTAATAACGCTGTAGTTTTTCCAAGAGAATAAAAGAAGTTTCCTGGGTCATGGATTCCCTTCTACTTTGACTGCATTTCTGTCCGTATTACTAATTGTTTGACACAGGCTGTACCTCAGTTTGAAGAGCTGGCTATACTAACTTAATTTATGTTTTCCTCACCTTACACAAACACTTGTTTCTAAACCTTGTTTCCAAAACATATATCCAAATTTTTGGCTGCTTCTTCTGTTAGACTGGACCCTACTACAACTTTTTTATTTGTTTTAGAAAATGATTCCGCAAGTTCTTCACTCTTGCTAGAATATCCAGCACAAGAGTGTGGACACCTGCAGGGATTTTGGCAAAATCTACTGAGATATTTCTGCTTCAAAATTTTCTAATTTCTCCTGAAGATTTTGTTTGTATTTTCTGTTCAACTTGGCTACTGCATCCTATTTTAGTACCAAATATCACTGGGTCATTCATAATTTTATTAGATAGTGAAACTGAAAGCAACTTTCAAGCTCTGAACCAAGTTGTAATGAAAATAAATTTATAAAAAAAACCAAACAACAAACCGCTTGTGGCATTTGTACTGCAAGAACCCATCACTCTTTCCTGAAAAAAAAAGACAAGTTAGTTTGCTGTTGTCATAATTTTTGAGGGAAATATGCAAATTGTTCAATTATTCACAAATTCAGAAAAAATGTGTGCTAAGGCACTAGACTTAACATTAAGGGGGCTTATTCAAGGAGACCCGAGTGCAACTTCTCCTGGTTTGCACTCACATGTAAAAATGAGTATAATTCTTTTCATGTATCAGGCACAATTTGTGCCTTGAGCTGCCAATTTTGCCAGAATATTTTGTTGGTCACACACCTACTCATAATGTCAATTCCAACTACATTTTGTGTCCATAAAACTCATTCCTTTCTTCATCTGCTGTGTTTCTAACTTCAAAGAGAAATAGTCATTGCATCCTTCTCATCAGTGCTTTTTCTAACTTGGTTACCAATAGCTTCTCTGGAGTATCCTCCTCAAAATCTTTTAAGACTGTTTCTTTGGTAGTTAATATAAGCTTTTCTCTACAGTATTCCGAGACTGTGAATAATTCCCTTATTTTGTTTATACTTTCATGCTGGAGAATGTTTATAGGCTTATTTCTGAACTCATTGAGTCTTTTATTTTGAAGACTTTGAAAATATGTCTTTTAGCCTTCTTATGTCATATTCTCCAATAACTGCATCAGAGCTAAGCTGATATAAGCCAGATTTAAATTGATGTATTACTAGCAGTATTTGCAGGCCACTTCTGTTTTTCATGTTAGTGTAACATCATTCCTTTTGTTATACCAAAGCAGATCATGTCTGCAAGAACCCCTAAATAAATCAGCTAAACCAGTCACTAAATCAAGTAAAAGAAATGGAAATTTATGACACTGTTTAATTCACCAGAACTCACTTTTTCTGTTAATATTCTCAAATTTAACTTTTCCTAGACAGCTACCAGTGTAATCAGGAAAAAGCACAGCTAAATGATATTTTGGGAACAAGGAGAAGAACAACTACTGATGCTCAAATATCAGAAGTCATGCCATTAATTGACATGTAGAGAACACTGAATCCTCATTCACTGGATGTGTAACCAGCTTTTTAGTTTGGCATTTTTCTGCTATGTGAAAAATACTGACCAACAGTATAATTTTGGTAGTTTTACACAGGTAAAGCCAGAGCAGACTATAAGATTAGCTGAGCTAGCACCTTGTATCTCAGTTTCTTACATTTGACCCAGTTTCATCTGTCTTTAGCCTAGTAATTTTGGTTAACTGAAGGCCAACTTAGAAAAATAAGATATCCAACTGTGATTTGAAAGCAGCAATGAGTAGAGAATCATAATTTCCCTTGGTAGTTTATCCCAGTGGTTAATAACACTCAATCATAGAAACATGGGGCTTATTCTACTTTGAAGGTCTGCAGCTTCCAGCTTCTGGTTATATCTTTTTGTGCCAGATGAAAAAACTCTTTAGCCCCTGAGTAATTTCTCCCCATGGCAGTACTTGTTTATGGTAATCTAGCCAGCTTTCCATTTTCCCTTTGAGAAGCCAAGCAGAGCTCTTGTCGTGGTTTAACCCCAGACAGCAACTGAGCACCACACAGCCACTCACTCACTTCCCCCCCACCCAGTGGGATAGGAGAGAGAATCAGAAGGAAAAACGTAAAACTCGTGGGTTGAGATAACAACAGAAAGGAAGAAACTAATAATGATAATAGTAACAATAATAAAATGGCAATAACAATAAAAGGATTGGAATATACAAAACAAGTGATGCACAATGCAATTGCTCGCCACTTGCTGACCGATGCCAAGTTAGCTCCCAAGCAGCGATCGCCCCAGGCCAACTCCCCCCAGTTTATATACTGGGCATGACATCACATGGTATGGAATACTCCTTTGGTCAGTTTGCGTCAGGTGCCCTGGCTGTGTCCCCTCCCAACTTCTTGTGCCCCTCCAGCCTTCTCGCTGGCTGGGCATGAGAAGCTGGAGAATCCTTGACTTAGTCTAAACACTACTTAGAAACAACTGAAAACATCAGTGTGTTATCAACATTATTCTCATACTGAACCCAAGACATAACACTATACCAGCTACTAGGAAGACAATTAACTCTATCCCAGCCAAAACCAGGACAGCTCTTTAACCCTTCTTTTAATGGCATTTGAGACCTGCAGAAGTTTTCAAAATATTTTTATGACTCTCTTAATCTTCCTTCTCTTAAGTTTTCAGCATCTTTGTAAGAAATAGATCCCCCCAAAGTATGTGTAACATTTCATTAATGATCTAATGTGCAGGTACAAGTAAAATGGCCACCCCATTCCTAGGCTGTATTTCACTGTTTGTGTAACCAAATATTACATCAATTAAGTTTTCTTGCTGCCATGTCCTTTCTGACAGCCGGAGTTGTTCATCCACTACAATACTGAGATCCCTTCCAGAACTGCTGATTTAGAGCATGGTCCCCAAACCCCTACCTTGTGCTTTTTTTTTTTCTGAGTTATAACTTTGCAATTTTTGCAAGGTCTAACTTTGCTAATTGATCCAGGCCTTTCATTATTTTTACTGTACCAGTGTCAGCTGCAGAACTGCTAGACAGTAAATTCATGTTTCCTTCCCTTCCAACTTTTGAATACTAGGTCTGATGACTGGAGAAGAAAGATACACTGTAAAGACGCACTGTCAGTCTGAGCTGCTGCTTTAGTGTGGCTGCTGTTTGTGATCAGTCAGTCTAGTTAACTATATTAATATTGTATAAACGCTACATGTCACTAAGTCAAACACCTCACAAAATTCTAAAGCTATTATCTACACAAGTATCAGCCAAAGCTGCAATCTTGCCCAAAGAATGAAATCGAACTTGGCATCTATTTTCATACAACCCTGTTGCCCAGCATCAATATCTCTGTTATGTAAAGCTGGACTGGTCTATGGCTATCGAAGTCTTTTTATTTCTTCCTCTAGATATTGGCAAGTGAGCATGTGGCATTTTCCACATTTTCTGTGACACTGATAATTTTCCTGCTAGTCCAAGACACATTAAACATGAATATCCTTGGGCCAGAGCTCCCTTCAGGTAGCTCTTCAAACAGTTTTCAGTGCAAGTTAACTGAGCCATAAGCTTTTAAAATGTTCATCTCAAGCTGAACTTTCACAGTTCATGTGTTCAATAGTAGAAAAGAGGTATTGCTTCCTCCTCCTTGTCTGATACTAGCACATCCCACTTTTTCTTCAACTGGGGGAAATAAATTACTGAAAATTACTGCCCTTTTCTGTTTCATCATTAACAATTGTTCCACCTCTAAGTGTTGATGTGAATATTGTTATATAAGAAGCAAAGCAAACTAGGATAAAATAAAAACTAAAACCAGTAATTTCAATCTTTAATAAATCATTAGTCATCTTATGCTGTATTGTATAAAATACTTACTTAGGACTTTTAATTTACACTGGTTAAATGTTCGTTCTGGCAGTGCTGTTATTTTTAGTCTGAATTTTTTTACTTTGATAGTTCATGCATATCTTCCTGTTTTGTATTCCAGATTCCTGTTGCTGTGACACAGATAAGTTCGACGAACCACCCAGTGAAAGTGGGACTCTCAGATGCATTTGTGGTTGTGCACAGGATCCAGCAAATTCCCAGTATGTAGAAATGTAGTGGTGCTAATGGTTTGGAGGCTGAGAAACAAGTATAAGCTGATTTCATCAAGGATGATTAGCTGCACAACAAATCACTTAGCTAATTTCAGCTTGTTAATTCAAGTGTAATTTTATTTGCTTGATAATTCCCAGTGTGGCTTTCTCTGTCATTGTTTCTTTTGAGCTGATAAATTAAGTAAATAAAACTATATGGCCAGCCAAATAATGTGAAATTAAACTGTCAACCAGCACAATTTGGTATTCCATAAGATACTTTATCTGGAATATGTCTCTATATCCATAGTAGGAAAGAAGCAACCTGTTCAGAAAAATCTTCTGTATCCAGAAAGAGAAAAATACCCAAGCTGGAAGTTCTTGATATTTTACATTCTGAACTTCAAATTCATATATACATTTTAGCGAGAGAAAAGAAGAGGAGATGTAGTTATTAAATAACATCTTGGGCTCACATAGTCATGGCAACAGTAATGCAGGTGACACTTAATTTTCTCTGGCTTTAATTATACTTTATATGACTTGACTGAAGTCAAGTGTAATTTCCTCAATGCTTTGTTTTAACATACTGTGCAGAACCCTTTGAGGTTGCTTAGCCATTAGAGAGTACGCTCACTTTCCAAGTCTGCTGGGTTTATTTACACATTTAGAGCAAATTTACTAAGTTCAATTTTTGATGATCCCTTAATAGGAGGGTGTAGATGGAAGGAGTTGCTCTTGAACCAGCCTCCGAGGGCTGAGTCCAGGCACATTCTTGTGAAGTGAACCCTGACAGAGGTGTGGCACAGATAAAGCTCATAAGGACTGTCCTGACCCGGCCCATCTTTAAGGCAGCCTGCAGATGGGGCTGACACTAAAGTACCTTTGCCTCTCAGCTCATCCTATCCCCTCATCACATTTAAACAGTCTTTGATATGAGGGAGCATAAATCCTATGTCTTGTATGACCTGCCATGGGGAAGATGAAAAATTTCAGCACCATCTGTTGCTTGTTGTGAACTCAGAGTAGTGTGAAGGAGGTTGGCATGCCCAGATTTCACTTAAAAGATCAGGTCTTGGAAGAAATTTGTTTCTGAAGTATGATAGATAGTTGTGACGTGCCTGTGGTCACATGGATTGCTTTTGAGTGCTTAGGAACAAATTAATCCAGGCAACCGATTTCAGCAATTTGAGTGATGTTTGTAAGTGAATGATCTGAATATTTCTGTGAGTCTTCAGCTTGTAAGAGCTCCTAAAATGGATTCAGGTGGAAATCAGGTTGATTGACTTGTGCAAATGGTTTATGAGAATAGTCACACAGAAATTTAATGTAAGAGATGCAAGCAGTATGCAGACCTTTTGGCATCAAGCCTCTGTCATCAAACAACACTAAAGGACTTATTTTAGATGTACATATTTTGTATGTAATATATATAGTATACGTGAGTCTTTATTTTAGTTCAAATGTTTCTTTCTGTAACAGTATTTCAGACCACTACTACCACTAAGTAACATTGGTTTTGATGAATACACAGTTACTTACTAGTCTTCTGGTTTTAGTATTTCTGTAAACCTTTTTGTCATGACACTTTCTAAGTGAAGTGACTGTAATTAGCAGAAAATCTGTCTAGTGTTTCATCTTAAACTTACTCTGTTCATTAAGTTACATTAAGGAGTGGGAGATAAGAAGAATAGAAGGTGGGTAGTCTAAAATGTGCCACTGCAGCAACTGTTGATAGCACTATTTCTGTATTAATGTGTGTAACGCACTGCTTTTCTCCTTAACGACTAGTTCTGTGGATGGTGGTAATTCATAATTATTTTTGCTAGTTTCCAGCTTCCACTAGAGCTAGTATTAATCAAGGGAACCATCAATTCGCAGTAGATTTTCCTGAAGCTAAATTGTGCTTTCAATGAAACAGGTTTATATTAGTATGTACAGGCAACGTAATAGCACCCTGACAGAACTGGTAAATAATGTTGGCCCATAGAGACCCACTGTCAGATGCTCTTAAAATATGCATGTTCTTGCATTCTTGTTTTTCAGAGATGTTAAATCAACCATGGCTCTAGTCAATTGCTGTAAAAGTGATATGATAGAATTGTTTTACTTTATTTGTTAGCTCCTTAAGACAACAGAAGAATATAAATTGGTGTTTGTCCCAAAAGAAGGCAAAGATAGTATAACTACTAGTTCCTGTTTACCACTTTAGCAAAGACAGGATAGCTATTAGTTCTTGCTTACCACTTTAGCAAAGACTTTTCCATCGACAGAACCCAGTTTCCCTGTATGTTCATGGTTAGTTATAAAAAAAAAAAACAAACCCAAATCAAACTAAAAAAAACCCCAACTCTACTGCTCCATGTTTGAGTTTTGTCAGTTATTTTTGTACATATCTTGCATTTGAAAGAGACATTAAGTGCAACACAAGCCTAACTGAACAAAAAAATCCTCTCAATTTTCATAAATGCTGAGTGTCTTCGGTGCACTCTGTATGCTCAGCATTCTAAAATTTCAGTATAATAGTCCTAGTTTTATTGAACTAATTTTGGAAGATTTAGAACTAACTATTTATCAGATTTTTTCAGACATACTGTCCAAAACATTAGTAATAACTTTTTTAATACTTCTGAAAGGTGAGTTCTAAAGCCAGGCAAAACTATTTCATACTGAGGAGAGAAAAACATGCTTTTTGATCAGCCATTTCATTTCAAAAGTGCATTTTAATGAGTGCTGAAAAGGATCCTATTGAAGAACCAAGAGCAAAAAGAAAGGATTTGCTGAACTTTTTTAAATGGGGGACCTTGAGCATTTCATACCTATTTTTGTTAAAATACTCCTACATATAAAGGCTTTGCAGTAATACCCCTTTTATCTGTCCCTAAAAGAATACAGGCACCTACATTTGTTCACCTTATCTTTTAAGAGTTAGAGCACAGGGATGGAATATTTTTGGCAGGTGGCTTTCTGCCTGTTTTCTATGGGTTTTTTTTCTTGATCTGCTACTACTGCTTATATAAAGACAATGTCTTTCTTTTCGAGCCTATATGTGGTACTAATATGTTGATGCAGATTGGCCACTATTTTATATTTTTTTTATATATTTGTATAGATATATATGGCTGTATATACTCTAGAAGTGCTTTGGAATGAATGGTGATGTGTGAAGGGAAGCGAATTTTTGCTTGACACTAAGGTTAACAAGAAAAGCCCTAAATTCTGAGGCTTATATGGCAGCAAAATGGCAAAATAAGTCCATCAATTAATTTCAGAGGAAAAGTTTCTGCTTCTTCCAGGTAATTCAAGTGAAGTGAGCCAGGCTCTGGACCACCCCTGCTTCTGATTTGTTCAATAAGTTAGAGGGAGCACCCTGATTTCTTTTCCTTCAGACAGGCTGAACACTTGTACATTAACCATTTTTCCTTTTGTAACAAAGACACTAAGAATGTTTAATAGATGTCTTCCAGTTAGACAACACGTGACTGGTGAAGACAAAGCTGGGAGATAGCTTTATATATTCCTCCAGCAAGTCTTCTCTCCTCCCTTTTTTTCAGCATCTTTACTGTGTCAGGAACGTTGTCCCTGTCCCACCTTCTCTTCCCTCTTCCCTTTTATTTCTTGTTTTTTCTCAGCCATTCTTGGCATTCTGTTCTTGGTCCTTCTTTCAGTCACCTACAGTATCCTTTGCTTTCCCTTCTGCAGACTCCCAAGACCTCTCTCTAATTTCATTACCATCTTTCTTCCCTTACATCTTTCCTTCAGGGTTACTACATTTCTCTCCTTTGTTTCAGTGCTCTCTTCCCTTTTGTCTTCAATTAGCTTTTTATTGTGCATGAAGAAGAAATGAAAAGGCATTTCCTCCAACCCACTATTTTACTTCAGCAATGAAAAAGCCCACCAGTGAGCTTGCCCAGGTTGTGTTTTGTTTTCCACGACAGCATGAAATACACTGGTAAAATGAGAGAGTGCCAGATACAAGGGGTCTACACAGTGAGTTACTAGTCTTGCACTTACAGATAATGGCTGTTTTTCTCCACAATGAGACATACTTCGCCATGATCTTGGCCTCTACTGTATTAGGTACAGGTCTTTTAAGAAATCCATACCTTGACAACCCAACATTTAATGAGACTGAAATTACTCAACAAGACTGTGTACACAAATGAAATTGTAGCTGGGCTATGTGTTAGTAATATTCCAGTTTCAGTGCAATTAGTGCCACTCAATATGTAGCGTAACTCAAGCATATAATTAAGTGACAATTCTGCATGTTATAACTGTTTGCTGAAGATTTCTCTCCAGTTTGTTTACAGGAGTGAGGCCCCTGAAAGAACCTTAGCATTACCTTCCTGAAGGGTAAAAGAAGACTAGCAGTTTTTGTTGTGACATCTATTGTATAAAGGTGCAACACCATCTAGGAAATCGCAAAGTCTAATTTGCTGCTGCCTTACCGGTAACGTTGTCATTTACCTCTGTGCAAAGTAAGCCCCAAAGTTATCACCCTAAATATGCAGTATTTATTCTTGCTTTCCACTAGTGTAACTAATTCCATGGAGTGCCAGCTCCTCCAGCCCTGCGTGTTTGTCTGCTGGCCCAAGACGATTTAGCCAGGCAGCTGTGTTCCTTGGCACTAGGTGCCCAATTCAGGAGCAGAGAGGGAAAGAGATGGGCATGCTGCTAATCTTTGGTGGCATAACAGCACTTCAGGGATGGGTACAAGGTGATCAAACTTTAAAGTGTTCTTGTTTTAGCCAAAGCCTCAACTGGCCATTGACCAGTCTCAGAATTAGGCAGTTCGGTGCATGGTGGCTTAAGGGCGTAAAGCATGGTGGCTTAAGGGGGTAAAGCATGTTTTTTTAGTAACTTTTAAGAGAATGACAAAATTAATACAATTAGGGAATCTGAATTTTGATCTAGGTTCAGACATATGTAATAGTGAATGACCAACAGCAATTGGTGGCCGTTTGATTACAGGCACATTTGATCTCAGTGTCAGTGCCTCGAGAATTAATTAGTTAATACTGACAAGTTTAGCAATATGAAGCTGTTAAAAAGAAAGAACAAAGATTGCTTTGACATTCTGATTCCCTTACCTTTTGTGGTGATGGCAATCGGACACACCAGGCTGGCAAAATATATATTTACATGAAGGTTTTATTCAGCCAGTGGTGTTAAACAACGTCCCTGTCAAGCAAAGCCAGTGGCTGCATGGTACAGCAGCTGTGCCCTACCCTTCTGTATCCCTTATATTTTTCACAAATTGCTTGCAGTGTAAGCTGGATATGTTTCTTAAATTGTTTGCTTTAAATTGACTTCTGCATAATCAAATGCACCCTCTTACCATTTGTGTTTTCTCTATCAGCGAAACTTAAAAAATGAAAGTGCAGCTGTATGAATACATATGGCCTTGTTTAGCAGTTTTTGCTGGGTATATGGCTGATCTCAATTCCCTAGAAATCTTTCACTGACAAAGGTTTTTACTTGTGTGAACATATAATTTAAAAAATCACACTGACTTCTCCAATGTTTTCACATTTCACTGGGTTGCAGGTTTTAGCTGAGGAATGCTGTATTAGGAAAAGTGATTATGTGATGGAAAAGTACCAGGGAGATTGTGCATCTGTTGGACATGTATTTAGAATGGTTTATTACTAGCTACTGACCCTTCAGCTATGTTAGGAAGTCACTAGTGCTATTCTGGCACTGCTCATCTCCAGAGCACTCTCCCTACCTAGTACATTTAGTTAACTCTGGCAGTTCTGTTTCACAGAATATTTATATGCCCTTATTCAGTTTAAAACTACTGTGATAAAATTACATAGACATGTGATAAAACTAAATAGAAGTGTTTTGTCGCACCAGAATCTTGCACATCTATAATTTACCAATCCGTTGCTTAATCCCTTGAAGGGATTCTTTCAATTGGCCTTCTGACCCCCCACATTCTTTCTCTAGGTCACTGAGAAATGTACTTACCTCAAGTAGCTGGTGTTTTCTTCAGCTTTTTCTGCTGGGACTGTACCTTTGTCCTTGTATTCAAAGACAGCACATGTACATGCCACAGAATCAAACTAAAGAACCATTTGGACTGTGTTGTAAATTAAACCAAATGTAAAAAAATAGAATCTGTTATTGAAAAAAAATATTATATCATTCGGTTAAAAAGGGTGTTTGAGATACTCAGACCTACAGAAAAGTAAAATATTTTCATGACTAGGAGAAGAATATATACATATTTTCTGAAATTCAGAACCAGGAATGGTAGTTCAAAAGCATATATGCATGCAAAAAGTCATTTTCCTTTCTTCCCTTCCCTGCTAGACCTGATGTAATGCCTCTTTTCAGCAAAATACCTGCACATGACACTTAAATTTTTGTCTGTTATTACATCAAATTATTTCACTAGTTTGTGTCAAGTTAAGGGGCATACTGAAATACATGGGCTCATAAGTTCTTTGTGACTCTGCCTTTGCACTTGTTTGTAAAAGAGCTAAATAGACAGCATAAGACAAAGAAGAACAAGTTCCACCTGAGTGAAAGGGAGTATGTGTCTTGGGTTGGAGCAGGAGTGTGTGTGGAGCGGTTGAGGGGGAAAGTGTCTGGGGAGAGTATTAATTTTTTCTGTTTATCCTGTTGAGTTTAGCTTTTCTAGCCTGTTTTGTTAAGGGAGTACAGGCTCAGAATTCTAAATAGGAAGGAAAAAGTACATTTTGAGGAGCTAAGCATGGCATGTTTCAAGTCAGACTTTCAAAGGAATCTACACCTGCATGTTTTTACAACCTGGCCAGGCAGATAAATTTGGATGCTCGTGTTTCCAACCACCTGCCTGCAAGTGTATACAAAGCTGTTAGAAGGTGACTATGCAAATACCTCTCTGTGCTTAGGTTTCTTACAGTAGATGGATCCCTCGTATGCAAACTCACCACCCGTGGTTGGCACAGTCTTCTTCCTGAACAAGAAAAGATCAAACCTGAGTCTACCAGGCAGTGGGATTTAATGGGATCAACAGTCATGCTGAATTAGGCATTATTAGAATTTTTTTTTCTTATAACAAACTTAATTCTCTTAAAATCATTGTTTTTTAGAAATTTCATGCACTGGGTAAGATAACAGTGCCTGTGACCTGAGTCACTGATTCTTACTGGATTTTTGGAAAGCCAGAAGCTCCTTACTTCTTGTAAGCCCTATGAGGAGTCTATTAGGAAAGGTTCAGAGTAAACAGGATTATAGCATGCCAGTCTGTACCACTACTGATGAGATGAAATGGAGTTCAGTTAAAGTGCCGACACCTACCATTTTAATTTATGTATTCATTTGCTTATTTTTTTGGACAGAAGGATAAAGATTTCCGTGGAAACAAATCACAGCCTTCAGCATTGGCAGGAGTTCATTTCAAACACATTTCCTGATCACTCTGATTTGGCAGGTGCTTTTATGGGACTTACCATCCTGGGAGCATAAACCTCTCATTGCTGGCAAAATATTTTCCCCACCCCAGCACAAGATTAGCTTTTTCTTGAAAACCCTTTCTGTCCAGCGTGTTTGAAGGACATGGCTAAGGCATTTATTGGGGTAAATATTTGGCACATGCCCATATCTGTCTTTTAACTAGTCAGAGTGACTTTGCAGCTAAAACCTAAAACTACCTCAACTCTAGGTGCATTTCATACCAAAAGAGAAATCTGTGATCTGAAAGGGTAACGCCATAGCAAAGTCAGCTTCAAATAAATGGCAAGAGGAACTTCTTGGCAAAGGTGCTGATTTGGAACTAAATAGACATATTATTGTCTGAAAGCCAGATACTGCCTACCTGTGCCTGGGAGCTTATGCAGTGAGAGAGGGCAGAGAAGCTCCTTCACCTGCAGTGATGCTGGCTGATGCAGGAGTTATCCCACCCAGCACAGCTCTGCTTCTGCTTCCTCATCCCTCTTCAGAGATTACCCTGTTAATTCCAACTGACACAAATAGTCTGATGGTTATTTTCTGTGTGGTGTAAGGGAGTTTCCCGTGCTTGTGCTTTTAGAGCTTGGCCATCCCTCTTTTCTTAGAAAGTCTCGTCCGCTTGAGCCAAGAGGCAACTTAGCCACAGGACACCTTAGTGTACTTTCTCTCTTCCCTTAAAAATTAGTATTTATTGCTTGATTGATTTTAGTTGAGCTTCCATTTTCTGTCTGAAAAATGCTTACAACATCCCTCCTAACAAGAGATTGCAAAACCCACTTCGGATCTGGTGCTATGCTTAACAGCTGGGGAGCCCACATGATCCCACTTCAAGCTGCAGAAACACAGCCTTTATACCAAGCAACAAGGTGTGCCCTGATCCATACAGGGCTGGCAACACAGAAGACCACCTAAGATTGAGTTTGTGGCTGTCTGCAATTCCTTTTCTTCTGTTGCATGTAGACTCAGACCAGCCATTGACCAGAGTAACCTGTTAATCCCTTGTATGTAACCCTTTATTCTTCTCTGGCATGATTCCACAGGGTCAGTGATTGTATCTAGCATTGATTTCAATTAGTTTAACAGGCCTTCAAAAAGGACATAAATCTGAATCCAGCACACCAGGAAATCATCATTATTGTGTCAGATTGGCAGAATAGGCTGTACTTTTTAATTTGCAAATGTACAAGCTTGCCAGTCTTCATCACAGCCATGCACTTAAAATCTGGAATATTCAGAATACATGATAGGATATAGATCTGGAAACTAACAATTATGTGATTTTTTTCACACTTATCTTGTGCTTGGGTCTTACACTTATCCATGCCTTCAAAGCCCGTAAGAACGGTGCATTGACTATATTGAATTTCTGCTTTGAGAAACTTAGGTGCAGTCAGCTTAGGTAAAGATTATGCATAACATTGGCTGTTTAGGAAGACTTGTCTTCTTTAATGGCATAATATGAAAAAAATGTTCTAGTGCATTTAGATGTAAGCTAGCTTGTAGCTAACAAATTTGATTAAGCAATGAAATCAGTTTTCTTTGCACATCTTGACAACAACTGACAAAGTGAGCATATAAAGCATTTCTCTCAAGTCTGTAAGCTGAGAAATGTCTTAGGAAAGCAAGCATCTGAAATATACCCTAAAATGTCTGACAGTATACTCTCCAGAATTTCTGCCTAAATGAATGACTAAGATGCTTGAGAGAACACTCAGCGTTTTCATAATCCTTTACGGGGAATAGGTACCTATTCTGTCAGCTCTGATGGTTTCTCAAGTGAAAAATTCTCTATCTATACCTTTTACATGTTCCTTCATGATGTCTAAAGTTAAAAATATATTCTTGAGAAAAACTGGTGCCATGTGTGCACCTAAGGAACAGTGAGCAATCATTACATCCGCCATTTTTCACAATCTACAGACTGCAAAATAGTAAAGTGTGAAAATATTTTTATTTTTCTTTCCTGGTAGATGTCCGTAGAAGAACAATTTATGAGTACCACAGGGTGGAGCTACAGATGTCAAAGATTACCAATCTCTCAGCTGTTGAAATGATACCTCTTCCAAGTAAGTAAAACATGATGCAGGCAGGAACCAGATCTGGGAGTGACCCCCCACCTAGCAACACACAGGCAATTTTAAATATTTTGTTTTATCTGTGGACTTGAAATCATGGACAGATTAATTTATCCTCTATCAGATTTATTCCCCCATGGATGATGTGTTATCCAGTGCATCCTCATGTATCTCAAGTTACTTTATAGGTATATAGCTCCCACTAGATTTTGAATGAAATCTGTGCCAAATCATTTTTTCAGAAGAATGATTATATTTCCTTTAAATTTGTTTCCTCAAGAAAAAAAGAACAGTTTTCATGCTTACAAGGCAAACACAAATTCTTCTGTGTACTGTGCATCACATTCCAAGGGAATATCACCAAACACATTTTGCAGTTCATCTGCCTCTTTTGTCCAAGGCAAAACTACATTGTTTAGAAACCTCTGTGTTTAAACTGCCAGCTATACTATTGTGAAAAAATGGAAACAGCTATTTTTCTTTTTTCTAATCCAATTATAGTTCTTGCACGCTTTCTTGCCAGCCTTATTATCTGCATTGTGTCTGAATGTTAGCAACACCAAGGAACACTGGAGTGAGGGAAGAAAGAGATTTAAGGAAATACTTAATATTAAGCAAAAAGATAAAAATTTAGCAATGAAACTGAATGAACAGATGTGGAAGTGGGAATATATTTACAAATGGAATACAAATGGAGTCCTACAGATAAAATGTACCTCTGTGCATAGGGTTGTGCAATGCATTGTAATAGCCTGGTTTTAGTGTCTTATTTTGCACATGTGTGAACCTGTTGAGTCCCTAAATATGTATTATCAGAAGATGTATCCTTTTTTGCTTTTTATGAGAATTATTTGTGAGACTAATGTAATAATTTGTGTTTGTTTATCTATGTCTCAGCTTGTCTCCAGTTTGCCAGCTGTGGTCCCTGTGTCACTGCCCAGATTGGTTTCAACTGCAGCTGGTGCAGTAAACTCCAAAGGTAAAGAAACGGATTTTTCTTTTTTTTTGCATGGGTATGCAGCTGTGCTCAAAGGATATCCAAAAACATTGCCCATAGGTTATTCAACACTAGGGGTTGTTATATTTAGGTCTTATATGCATGCATTCACATGAACATACACCTCAATTGCGATCACTAGCAACATATCATTGTCCCATTTCACTTCAGCAAAGAAATTGGGCAAGAATGGTCAAAACAGTTGTTTTGGGGCTTTAGCCCTTGTTCCTATTTCCTTAACCCCACTTGAAAATCCTTTCAAAGGAGAACAAGAAGTAGAAATCATAATAAAATTCATATTTTCTCCCTCTATCCCTGGCTTCATAAAAAATAATTTAACCACATGGAGGTGCAGGGTGGTAATGTAACTATAAAGACGTGCTTGTTCTCTTAACAGTAGTGAGACTGACACATCCAAAGACCCAGAGTCTTTTCTTTTTTAACCCCTCATTATACTTAGCAGTTACTTTGGGTCTCCTCAGCCTCTCACTGTCACACTGATGAGGACAGTCAAGTCAGTAGCAGGAGTGATTTGGACTCTGTGGAGCAGCTGGAGCACAGACAGCAAAATGGAAACTGCAGCTGTAGCTTTTCTAAAAAGTTCTTCAGTTGCTGACCTTCATAGCAAGAATTTATTTAACACCAGTTCTATGACAAAAAATGCAGTATCATACTGGATATTTGTTATTGTGTTGTTCAACCCTAGTGGTTAGGTTCAGAAAAGTTACGTATAAAATTGATGCATAATGAAAGGAAAAAATGCTATCTGCAGTCTAAAACAGTGAAATGATTTTACACCATTCTGAAGAACTGATAAACAGATGATGAACATGGTACAGTGTTAGGAACTTTAGGTCACTTTTATTATGTTTTCTTAAGCTTCTACTCCCTTAGTAAGTCATTTGAGAAGTCACTTCGTTGTCAGTTTCTCTTGCAAAAAACTCTTGAGTAGAATTACAGCTAAATTAAATCATTTCACAGAAGACATATCAAACGTCTTAAAGAGTAAGGTTACTTGTAGAAAATTGTTCCAAGCAAGCATGAAGAGATCTTGCTTGCTTTAGCGAATTTCTTACTTTTGAGTATTGCTTGATTCTCCTTCCATTAATAAATGTTGTAGCACTGAGTTTCTGTTGGCTTTGGTTTGAGCAAGGTCTGTAGCTTTGTGGCCAGAGTTCTCATTTCTGTTTGGATAAACTCAATTATATGGTAAAGTTACAACCTCTTATGAAGAACAGGCAAACCTTGAGATCCTTTGTGTTTTTCTATAGTTTCTGAAGAACTGAGTTTCCTGAGTTCTGGAATTGCTGGAAAATCTGTTTTGCTCACTAAGGCACAAATTCACTGTGGAGATCTACAGAATTTTATCCTTCACCTTTAGCAGGAAGCAACACCAGGCACGTAGTCACACTGTGTTCCCTTCCACATATTTAGGTGAATTTGTGGCTGCCCCTTCACAACTGGCAAGGTGTAATTTACTGCTGAATGATACACAGTCTCAACACACCTATTTCTGTTAAATTAAATTTTGCATGAAAAAAAATCTTGCTTTTCATTTTGCCTGTGAAGATCACACTGCAATTAAAGATGAACCTACTGTGAGGCAGTCCTGCACTGTTCCCCAAAAAACAGCTGGCTCCATGCTGCAGCACGGTTGTGCCTTTAACAAGCTGCAGCAGATAGATTGAACAGTTTTATTGCTGTTAATTAGTCCATTACTGACAGTAGTGAGACTGTCATATCATGCAGGCTGTGTTTGGACATTGTTTGACTAGCAGCAAAAGCAGAAACTGGAGTCAATGTCTTAAAAAAAGGGATGGATCCAAAAAAGCAAACTAAGATTATGCCTCTACATGGGAATTTCAGTAGTTTAAAAACAGTCATACCATCCAATTTTCATCTATAAAGATAAGTGCTATTCAGCCAGGTTTAAGCAAATGGAGAATTGTGTGTAGAATCATAATATAGTTCAGAATGGAAGGATTCACTAGAGGTCATCTAGTATAACCTCCCACTCACAGCATGGCCAGCTGTGAGATCAGACCAGTTTGGTCATGACTTTGTTCAGCTGGGTCTTGAAAACCTCTGAGGCTATGGTTCAGTCCCCTGAACATCTTAATCTTATACTAGATTTTACACTTCATTTTTTAAATTGTTATTTCCTCCTGAAACATGGCTTTGGTGACAACGTCTGTCTCAGGCCCCATTGCCTTTCTTGGCCACTGTTCTCCAGCTTCTGAAATGAGCAGCTTATTTCAACTAATTCAGTCCTACAGAGAAACAGATCTGAAATAATAAGTGGATACATATTTTGTGAAAAGAGGCAATTTGCTTTCCAACATGTGAAGACTGAGCATTTATTCAGTTAGGGTACATTACAGTGCAGGGTCATTGTGATCAGGACTCATTCCTGCCTCAGCTTTGACAATTTTCTGCTCCCTACCAGTTCTGGATACTCTCACCTGCCTTCTAGTCAAGTGCCTCTCTTCTTTTACCTTCTATTCCTCAGCATGTTTATTCATTTTAGGGAGATACAAAAAAAAGCGCCTTATTCCATTCTCAGTGGAGATGTCTGGATCACAGAAGACTACTCAGAATCATTTACTTCAGTACTACACTGTGGTTTTGCTCCCCTCAAAAATAAATTCACTGTGTTAAAATGTTATTTTTGCATGTGATAAAGAAGCACTTGCTCAACAAGAAAACCTCACTGTCCTGGTTAAAAATCATAATGGATGGAAAGTTGTAAGTTCTTTCATCATAGTGCTCCGGCTTTTTCTGTGTGTCACTGCTCTTCAGTCACCAGCCTTGTAAGTCAACCTAGACTTTTCTCTCCTGTTGTGATACACATTGCTCTGCTGCAGCAGAATAAAATCTGCTTGGAAAAACAAGGGCAAAGCATTACATGGAGTATTCATGTAGACATTTCAGAAGTGCCTAGAGTACAAAGAAAATTAATATTTACAGTCCACTTTCAAATGACTGTTCACAGGGGTTTTTGAAGGAAGCAGGAGCAGGTGCTTAGGAGTAATGCCTGAGTAGTGCTTCTGTGTTGCAAAGCTGACTGGACACACTGGTCCAGGAGGTGAGAAACCAAAAGCTGTCTCTCTTGGCTGTAGGCAAAGCCCAGGGTGGGGAAAGCAATTAGCCTTTGGTGCAAAAGCCTGAAGAAGGCTTTGAACTTCATAGTGACAGATTTGCATTGTGGCAATAACCACTGATCTAGTGCTCTGATTTCTGCAGAGCAAAAATGCCTGTTTGCTAGTGAGGAGACTGTTAGGGTGCAATGAGGGTCGGATATGGCTGTAAGAGACAGTGATGTTCCCCCTGTGGAGCCACAGTAGCACTTTGGTACTCTAAAGCAAGATGTCCCAGAGCAAACAGACTTCCATGTGCGTAATAAGCAAACACGTATCCAGGGGGAAACAAAACTCTATACCAATTCTACAACCCTTTTTTCTCAACAAGTTATGACCCCATTTAGCCACAACAACAATACTACCAAGATCAGTATCTTATATATATTTTTCTTCCTTGCATAAAATTTAAACCATATATTGAATCATTCACACAACAAAGTACAGTTGTTGGAAAAATAGAAAGTTTGTATAAAACCTATAACTATACAAGGAAAATTGACCAGCAGAGCCATTGCAGAATAACTGCACTCCCCCATGTGGACAATCTGTGTTGGAATGAAAATAATTTATTCTACAACAGTGAATTGTTTCCTACCTGTAACTCAGGCCCAGCTGCTGTGTAAACTCTGCAGTCTTTGGAGAGGCAGGTTCTTCTTGTAGGTGTTCAGAGCAAAATCCTCTATTCCTGACACTCTCTACAAGCTTAAATCAGTTTCTGATTTCATAAGGGATCATCAAACTATCTGCTCTGAAATCCAGTATGACGTATGTCATACAGTTTCATAATGACTAAGTGAAGGCACATCATTTTCTTTTGACTTCGGCAGATGGAGGATCCCCCTAGGAGCTAATTTTATTTTTAACTATATATGTTTCATAATTGTCCCATAAGTAAAACCATTCCATAAGTAAAAGAGACTAACTATAAATAAGTAAGCTAAGATGGTATCATAGCTTTCTGTTACACAAGGATCTATGTCTATAAAATGCCAGAAACACTTAGCATTTGTCTCATAGCAGTCACCTGTGGCTGAAACTTGGATTATTTGCTCTTCATTATCTCTGACTTCCCAGCATGTAAAAACTGGGAGAATTCATTAATGTTAGGCATGTTTATATCATCTTTTCATGCTTCTGAAAATGTTTATATACTCTAGGCACTTGGTATACCTTGCATGTTAGAGATGTCATTTTCTAGGAAAGTTTTTGGAAGCTTTAAGGCAACTTTGCTGTTACTTTATAGGTTCACTTTGTACAACTTGCTTGCATTACTGGAATAGTAAGTTTCCTTGGAAATATTTGAAGTAATTGCCCAAGAAATGAATTGTGTTCATGAACTTTAAAAGAGTTGGCACTGAAATAGAATGGAAGTATAATGCTTAAATGATCAAGGAATTTTTAAAAGCCATCTTTATACAAAGTTTTGAAAAGATTTATGTTCAGATTCTGTAGATATTGATGGGTTTGTTTAGGTGAACTTCAGGAAAGTCTCAGATTTCAGCAGTGAAGTGATACTGCTATTTTAGTGAGTTCAGAAATAAGCAGACAAAGAGCACAGTCTTGCAATCTGTGCATGCTGGAGACTCAGGTTTGAATTTGTCTCATGCTTCACTTCATTAACACAGGATAAAAGCATCTCCCAGTCCTTGCAACATCCCTCAGGCTTAGCGTGGTGCTATTATCCCAGCACTGGAGATGGGGAACTGGAGTACCGAAGGACTGAGGGCAAGAGTTGCAAACAGTTTAGATGATAGTTTTATTCAGCTGTCACTGTTGGTATCTATATTCAAATTTTAAATCCTCAAAGCTGGCTGCCTTATGCCAAGGGCACCCAAAAGCCTAACGGCTAGATTCACAAGGGTGTCTTGCTGGCTGACTCTCTTAGGTTTTCAAGGGAACTTATGCAGAATAGGAGAGCAGTATTAAAAGTACCTTTTCACCAAACACTGCACTTAAGTATCTAAGACTAAAAAGGTCTCTAGGACTCAAACACTTTATCTAAAGAAATACCTGCAGCTGACTGAGTCTAAGCAGGGCTCAGCAGTGAAGTCTCTGAGGCCCATGAAGCTCCTCTACTCATTATGCGTGACACTGCCCTTTACACAAGGAGGCTCACAATAATCAGAGAATCCCCTGAGGCACAGGAGGTAAGTGAACGTGGGTCCTCTGAACGCAAGTCACCCCTGAAGGGTGGCCCATTAGATGTTGAGGTGCTTAAGCCTGAGCACTGAAACTCATAGTCCCTTGCATGGCCCCAACTCAGAGAAGCTCCACTACCCTCTGGCAGTGGCTGCCTAGAGACTCAGGGTCAGCTCCTGCCACTGCTGTCCAGGCAGCCCTGCTGGGGGCTTTCCTGGGTCTGCAAAGGAAGAGAGATTCAGCTTTGGGAGTCTCATTTCACAAAAAGATCATGCTCATGTTACGTGCTTAAATGCACTTTTATCCTGAAGAGTCTGTTTTCCAGGCTACGCATTGAATAATCTGGTTTGAAGTCATACTAGTTTATGACATTGACCCATGGAGTGCAAACCCCCAGTTTGAAAAGTGCCCTGCAACAGGCTGCACAAATTCCCGTGCTGGACTTTCTGTGTGTAGTGGTGAGCCAGGACCTTTCATGCACTCTAGGAAGAGTTATTCTGCCCATGTGCGTGTGCACAGCTCCCAACGCTTCTTGTACTCTTAAAACAATCCTGAGCTAAGAAGATGAAAGAATCCCATTTGTGATACCGTCGTGGTTTAACCCCAGCCAGCAGCTAAGCACCACGCAGCTGCTCACTCACTCCCCCCCCCCCCCCAGTGGAATGGGGGAGAAAATCGGGAAAAGAAGTAAAACTCGTGGGTTGAGATAAGAACGGTTTAATAGAACAGAAAAGAAGAAACTAATAATGATGATGATAACACTAATAAAATGACAACAGCAATAACGAAAGGACTGGAATGTACAAATGATGCGCAGTGCAATTGCTCACCACCCGCTGATTGACACCTAGTTAGTCCCCGAGCAGCGATCCCCCCCCCCCCCACTCCCCCCAGTTCCTATACTAGATGTGGCGTCCCATGGTATGGAATACCCTGTTGGCCAGTTTGGGTCAGCTGCCCTGGCTGTGTCCCCTTCCAACTTCTTGTGCCCCTCCAGCCTTCTTGCTGGCTGGGCATGAGAAGCTGAAAAATCCTTGACTTTAGACTAAACACTACTAGCAACAACTGAAAACATCAGTGTTATCAACATTCTTCACATACTGAACTCAAAACATAGCACCATACCAGCTACTAGGAAGACAATTAACTCTATCCCAGCTGAAACCAGGACAGATGCATTTCACTTCAATGCTTTATCTGGTATGCCAGCAACAGCACTAGCTGTGCAAATGAAAAAGTTATGGCTTATTTTTATGGAATGTGTTCTGAGCAAAGTGAAAAATCAGAAATGTGTCTGGGAATAGTAGCAATAATGCAATTTAAGTCTTGATACTTCTAATCTTTTATTATGATAATCACTGTTCCCATCTAAACAGGTAATAAGGAAACAAGTTGTTTTCCATTCCATGCTGATTAGTTGGAAAGCGGGGAAGTGAAAATCTTTAGGCACTTGCAGCTCTCAAGAAAACATTTTACAGTTGAAATATGAAGTGACAGTTTTCCACAGTGCCTTTATGGTAACTGCGATAAAAAATTGTTGCCTATTATTCGTCTTCTGAACTTCTCGGCAAGCTTGAAATGTCTTGTTTGTTTATCCATCCTTTGGAAAGAAATTGGAAATATGTTTAGTTAACTTTCAAATCTGAGTTTATGTCTGGAAATCTTTAATATCAGGAAGAGGAAAAGGGTTAGGTTTTTTGTTTGTTTGTTGTTCTGTAGGTTCCACCTGACAAGACCTATTTTCATAAAAACTGTGTTGAATCAAATACTGCAGTATAAGTCTTATGTAATCTAAAATATTTATTGGCTGAGCAAAGCACCACCCATATAGAATTACAAAAAAAGCACAAAAATAATTATCTTACTATCTGACTACATAAACCCCCTGATTTACAAAAGAAAATAATTAAATTCAAATGAGAAATACAGGGTCTTTCTCCACACATAGCTTACTGTTTGGTATCTACCTTTCCCTCATCTTTTATTTGATAGCTGACATCATGACGAAGGTTGCAGATTCCATTACAGAGCAGGGAAAGGCAACAGATGAGATCAGGACCAAACATACTCATCAGCTGAGAGTGCAGATACGTTAGCTTATTTGTGCAGCGAACACGTAGTGAACACCTCCTGTTGTGACATGCTTTGGTCTAAGCCCTTCAGTTTATTTTACCAAATTGATGAAGTTCTTAAAAAAAAGTAATAAAAATCTTGAAACCTAGAAGTTTTTAATGCAGATATTATAAATACACTCCTCAAAAGCTCTGGAAGTTCTTGTGCAAAGAAATTACAAAGAAGGCATAGAACTGAAGTTACCGTTGTTTTGATGGATGAGGTAACAAGCTTGGGCATTGCAGTGCAAGGTTTCAAAACACTTAGTACAGTGCAAGAAAGGAAGTTTTACCTTGAGAGCCTGAAAATATTTTTACCCCTGTCCCTATATTCATAAACAACCATCTACACAGCTTAATTTTTATTCATAGAATCACAAAATCATAGAATAGTTTGGGTTGGAAGGGACCTTTAAAGGTCATCTAGTCCAACCCCCCCCTGCAATGAGCAGGGACATCTTCAACTAGATCAGGTTGCTCAGAGCCCTGTCCAGCCTGACCTTGAATGTTACCAGGGATGGGGCATCTACCACCTCTCTGGGCAACCTGTGCCAGTGTTTCACCACCATCGTTGTAAAAAATGTCTTCCTTGTATCTAGTCTAAATCTACCCTCTTTTAGTTTAAAACCATTACCCCTTGTCCTGTTGCAACAGGCTCTGCTAAAATGTTTGTCCCCATCTTTCTTATAAGCCCCCTTTAAGTACTGAAAGGCCACAATAAGGTCTCCCTGGAGCCTTCTCTTCTCCAGACTGAACTCCACCTCTCTCAGCCTTTCCGCATAGGAGAGGTGTTCCATCCCTCTGATCATTTTTATGGCCCTTCTCTGGACCCGCTCCAAAGGTCCATGTCTTTCCTGTGCTGAGGACCCCAGAACTGGATGCAGTACTCCAGGTGGGGTCTCACAAGAGCAGAGCAGAGGGGCAGAATCATGTCCCTTGACCTGCTGGCCACACTTCTTTTGATGCAGCCCAGGATATGGTTGGCTTTCTGGGCTGCGAGCACATGTTGCTGGCTCATGTCCAATTTTTCATCCACCAGTATCCCCAACTCTTTTCTTCAGGGCTGTTCTCGATCAATTAATCCCCCAGTTTGTTCTGATAGTGGTGATTACCCTGACCCAGGTGCAAGACCTTGCACTTGGCCTTGTTGAACCTCATGAAGTTCACATGACCCCACTTCTCAAGCTTCTCCAGGTCCTTCTGGATGGCATCCCATCCCTCAGGCATGTCAACCACACCACTCAGCTTGGTGTCATCTGCAAACTTGCTGAGTGTGCACTCAATCTCACTATGTCATTGATGAAGATTTTAAACAGTGCTGGTCCCAGTATGGACCCCTGAGGGACACCATTGGTCACCGATCTCCATCTGGACATTTAGCCGTTGACCACTACCATCTGGATGCAACCACCCAACCAATTCCTCAGCCACCGGACAGTCCACCCATCAAATCTGCATCTCTCCAATTTCAAGAGAAGGATGTTGTGAGGGACAGTGTCAAAGGCCTTACAGAAATCCAGGTAGATGACATCCATAGCTCTTCCCTTGTCCACTGATGCAGTCACTCCATCATAGAAGACCACTAGGTTGGTTCAAATGCTCACTTTTAAATAATTCCTGGTTTTAACTATTTGAGGGTTTAATTTTCCTTGTTTGTTTGCTTCAGGGATATTACATATTTCAATTCCAAACTAAAAGATGGGAGGAAGACTTGCTGATTTATACTCACGCTGTTTTTATCCCAACACTATTTAACACTATTTACTGAGAGTAGTGTGCTGTTATTATAAAATTGGCCACAGTATCTAAGCCATTGAATTACAAAATTTAAAAAATGAGGTATTTGTATGGTTTAAACAAACCACCAGAGGGAGCATATATAATCCAATCAGTGTAATAGATTCATATACAAATGACAAGGAAAATCTCATTTTAAATGCTTTAGAAGGGCTAGAGGTTTAAAATATAATGTATTCTGTAAAATATATTCTGTTCTATCAATGTGTATAACTTCATGAATTTGCTGATCATACTGCTGCTTCAGGCACAAAGAAATGTGCCAGATTCTGCCTGTCTACAGAAGTTGTGTGCCACTACAGCAGTTCTTTATGCTGGAGTGGTTTTATATGAAAACATGGCAGAGTCTTAACACCTGGGTCTTAACAAGCAGATTGTTGAATTAGGTCAAATTTACCCTGTGATAAATCAAAAGTAATGTCAGTACTATTTTTCGAACTTGTATACTGTTTCTTTGCCAATTACGGAGCGATAATATCGAAAATCTAAGAAGTAGAAATTCTGGCCCTTTGTCAGAGTCTGCTCTGATTAAAATGCAACATATTTTCCTTCTGTTTTAAAAGTTGTGTTGAGACAGCAATTGGTCTTTTTAATAAGTGCAACAAATGTATCAAGAATGAATGTGTAAATTTGTCAGCCCTAATACATCACTGACAGGAATGATACGATAACTAGATCTATACTTTATTGAGCAGAGAATTGCTCCACACCCAACTTCTTCAAATCTTTTCCAAGCTGCTTGCTCTTAATTTGACAAGCTAATTTGAACGCATGAACTGCAAGAAACTGTTAGCAAATTAGCATTCAATAATTGAGAATTTTGTATGCATGGCAAGCCTGGTGGGAGTAAAGCAAGAAAAGGAAGTGGCACAGGAGTGCTTAATGAACAAAGCATTTTCTCAAACCAGAGTGAGCCCAGTGATGGTATTGTTTGATGAAAGAAGCCTCGCAAGATCATAGTAATAGATATTCTCAAGCGGGATGGCCGTTCTGTTTAGAAGACAGTGTAAGCTTCAGTAGCCTGAAGGTCCATTTAAAAATAAATATCAGTAAAGATGTACGTATCAGTAAAATGTATGTAATGGTACATTTAAAAGCACTGTTATCGAACTTAGATGATCCTGAGCTTTTAACCTGTTTTTATTGAAATTTAGCCTGCAGCCAGATGAACTAACTTTTTGCTGAGATTGATACATGGAAAAATAGCAGGTAAATAGCCTTTCTACATTTTTTTGATAAGTTTGTGGAATTTGTTAGTACCTGGATTCCATGGAATTATTGTGGAATTTCTGTAATTCCCTTTGAGCACAGATTGTCTGGAACAATTCCTATGGTTAATACAAATAAACCTAAAAAGTTCAATCTCTGAACAGAACTCTCAGGTGCAGTAGCTCTGAGAGGCCTAGGACACGCCAGAGCAAGACTGGCCAATTCACTTGATACGGTGTGGGACCTGCTAGAGTAGAAAGAACCCTTGCGTGGTTCAAAGCTGGTATCTTATAATGGACACATAATGCTTGAGAGCTGTGTTCAGGGCAAACACCTAAGCTTTTCCTGCACTAGTAGAACATTGTCTTGTGAGCTTCATTGCTTGAGTTTCCTTTCTGCACACGTTCTTCTGCAGTGTCGTCCTTTCTGCTCACTGATGTTCTCAGCAGCCTCAAGCTGGAGAATAAAACTACCTCTAACCTACCATTAATAGATTTGATATCTACCCAGCTGAACTTAAATCCTGCTTTCATACAGAAACTAGTCAGTTTTCTTACAGCTGCAGCATTAGTCACACACTTTTACATATGTATGCCTTGCTTTGTTTTCCTGAATAACTCAGAAAAACATGAGGACAACAGTTATGCTCATAACTGATGCAGATTTTTAAGAAATGCAAGGCTGGGTTACAAAACTTTAAATTATTTCTACAAAATGGGCAGAAGATTGCTACAATTTTCATTACTCTGAAATCCTAATCTTTCTGTCGAAATATTTTCTATGAAATCCTTGACTTGAAGACTGGGGAGCATTTTGAAGTTTCTTAATCTAGATATAAACACAGTGATTTATTTAAGCCACATCACTCACACTACTCATATGGTATATTTGTGTTTCTTACCATATCATTTGCCTTTCAAAATCTGAGACTGGTTTCACTAGCTATTGGTTCCCTTGCCAGAGATGTTGCTGTGTCTTCTGGAGCTTAGAAACTCTGTTCATTATCCACTCTGCAGGTTTCTGTGCTATCCAATTTTGCAACACAGCTTGGCTAAGACACAGATATCACAGTCAATACAAAAAGGACCACTGCCTGGACAGTTTTAAGACCTTAATGCAAAGTATGTCTCATGTAAGTCTATCAAATATATCATATTTCCTAAGGTGTTTTATTAAAAATGCAGGAAGTAGTTATTCAAAGATACAGAGGACAGTTAAGCACTTAAATCCCGTTGAGAGGAGGGAAAGTACATATCCATCTGTTATTTATACCTTTGAGAATATTTACTTCTGCTGATTAATTTGGAAGGAAGATCACAAAATCCGTGTTTAATTTCCATGTTTAATTTCACAGATGTACCTCAGATACCATAGTGATAAAACAGTAGATAAATAGCTAGGTAGCACAGCTCTTTTGTGTAGAAACTTCTTTTGCAATTCTTTTACATACTAGTAACTTTTTATTCTTCATTTGTTGTGTTAGAACAGTAAGACAAAATCCCATTCAGTCTTTGATAAACCATTTATATCTAGAACTGCAACTTCTGTGCCAGCCATAAACTTTCAAATCACAACAGAGTTGAGTTCAGACTTGATTCTGTATTGTTTGTTTATCCTGAGTGCTACAGCTGTAATAGTGGGTATTCCCTGCTCTATTAAACAGGCATTCACTCTGGGATTAAAGTCATTTGCTGGCAGAACTGCACCATGTTCAGTCACACAGCAGCCCCAAATTCTTTTCTGTTTGATTTCATTTTTGCCTATTCAATTCTTACACTGATAGTTACTACCAGGAAGTTTGGATTCAAACATGTTCCTCTTTCACTGGTGTCACGTCCCAAAGTCGGAGCAACTCAGGTTCGTGGATTTCCTTTGTCAGAATTAAGGTGAAACGACACCAGGGGAGTTCAAACAACAATCAACATTTATTCAACCTAGCTAACCTTGCCCAAGTACAAGTGAACTTATCAATATGAACCTTGCAACATGTCGTTAAGCCACTGTTTGAGAAGAGAAGGAAGGTGTAGAAAAAGAAATGGAAAAAGGAACATGAAATGTATCAGAAGCAGAGCCCTCCCGTTGAGTCACGAGGTTCAGAGCAGACCCCCTTGCTTTCTGGACTCCTTCTCAAAGAGGAGCCCAGGGGCGGCTAGATCCACTCCTAGTCTCAGGCTTGGTCAACGGTTTATGTTTAAAAGGATGAGGTGTAGGGACTGTGGAAAAGAGAGAAGGAAAAGAGGGAGAGAGAGAAAGAAAAAAAGAGAGTAGAAAAGGGTTTCACCAGTCCTGGGTCCAGCGTTGGTCCAGCCAGTGTAGAGATCCAGTTCCGGAGGGTGCGCACTGAGAACTTGTTCTCCCTTCTTTTATAGCGTGTTAGTCGATGGTCTCGACATGCGCAGTTCCCATTCCCGGGGTTCTCTGGAATCGGTCGGTGAGCTTTGCGGAGGGGGGGTTCATTGCGGAGTTGCCTCTCTTTTTCTGCTGGCATGACCACTTAAGATAGAAGCACAGTCCCATCTTCCGTGGGGCCTCCTCCTCCAGGCACATACGCTGTGCTCCTTCTCCTGGTCACTTAAGATAAGGAATTGCGGCTTTGGAGAAGTGCGGTCCCACCCTCCGTGGGGCCCTCTCCTCTGGCCGCATTGTCCTGTTCACAAAACTCCAGCATTTTTACAGAGGCCATTTTCTCCACCAAAGTTCTTTAATGAATGTTTGAGACATTGACTATAATTTGTCAGACCGTCACAACTGGTGAAAGGTGACACTTGCCTGTGAAAGGGCTCCACAGACAGACACCTTAGAATGCAATTTATACATATCCTAGACATCTTAAGAAACTTAAACTTCTGGTCATTTTTCTATGCCATGTGGTGGGCTTTCTCAGGACTGAGTTTCTATACCAGGCATTATAGCCTGGCTGATTCCCAAGTAAATGGCTCAAATGGAGGTCTAATGTAACTATTAGACTTTAATTGTATAATCAGAAGAGTGCAAGGAACACATCTCAAAGAAAACAGACTTTCCTGATAACAAATTAAAAGATTTATACTTAACAACATGCTCACGTATTACACACGGTAAACAAAGTATAATGCAAAACAGTTAGGATGTTAATTTGCATGGTACGGTAATGTGAAATATAGGTAGATGATGATTAGGTGAATACAGAAATTAGAACAAATAGAAAAAATAGGATAGTTATTTAAACACAAAAGTAAAGATTACTTCAAGATCTCTGAGAGGGAAGTTACCAGGTAAGGCAGAAATTTTACCTACTTTATCTGAATTCAGAGACAGAGCTTCAAGAAGGCTTTGACATCTGCAGATAGGAACCTCTTATATATGAGCACAGGTGCAAAGACAGAGGAGTGCAGTCAGGATCCCAAACTCCTCTTTGATTGTTTCACTATAATCTATCTTAACCTAAAATAATCAGATATCAACATATCATCTTGTCTACAGCATAATTTTTAACCTGCTTAGATTGTCTTCTTGGCACTCAGGCTGTTTCTTCCACTTCTTTTGTGTGTAAAGTCCCAACTCATCTGATTTTCACACCACCAAAATTTGCTAACTTTTCCTTAACCTAACTAACATTAATTTGTCTGGAAGAGTTACCTTTGTCTGCTAAACTACTGTTAATTTTATCCACTTCTCTCTCTGTTGACTATCAAATACAGGTTTTTATATTATTTTATGCTAACTACTATTCCTGTGCTACTAGAAGAGTTAGAAGTAAGTTGACTAGTCTCTTCCCCTAATGAAAATAGTGAATTTTTAAATAGTTCATGGTCACTACTCCTGAAACCAAGTATGGCAGGATATAAGGAGTTTTGACTTCAGTGAGAAAAACACTTCAAAGTTCTAATATGGAAGCTAATGGAAGAAAAGAAAAAAAAACATAAGTAGGTGCTTAGTTTCTAAAGAGAGCAGTTAGGCCCTACAACAGCAGTTCTCCCAGTTTATAAGCCAAATATATAAGCAAGGTACTCCTAATGAAATGAATTAGTTTTTGTAGTCCTAACTGAATTCTTAGTCATAAAAAGTAGGATAGTACTGAAACAGGTTAGTTCAATTATCCATAGTTCCTCACTTTGTAATGTTTTTATGCATCACTAGACATAGGGCAGTTCTATTGGTTTTGCTGCTATTTTGCACTTTATCTTACCTTCTCTTCCAATGGACTGAAATAAATCAACTTTACTGCTTACAACAGCAGACAACTGGGAATTTTTTTCTTTTCCAACAATGATGTATTAGAAAATACACAAATTTGACCAACCCAATCTTTATGACTTCAGGACAATTTGTCAGATAAATTCAGCTACGGAAAAAACTTCATTAATGGATTAGCAAAAACAATGGTTGTGCAATAGGCGCACTTTATCCAATAGGCCCTCTTGGCAGAACTTTAATTTAGTGAGGAACAAGGTATCATATTTCTTCCCTTTCATGTCTGAGGTGAATTTAACTTGTAGTTCCTGACTCCTTCCTTGACTGCCAGAAAATGGTATATTCCCAGAAATGACTTGTTGTATATCTTTTATCAAATATTTGAATGTTCATGAGACTATATAACAGAACCCAGATACCACCTCCCCATTGTATCCTAAATTGTTGGGCTAGATAATAATCTTCTCAACTGCACCTCTCTTTCCTTATTTCAAGTGTTTATAAAAATTGAAAGAACAGAAACTGAGAACGAAGAATTTCAGAAGACCTCCAAGCTCAGGACAAAAGTTCAGGACACCTCTGTGGAGACAGGCAGCCCACATTATCACACCTGACTCTAGGGTACTTTATAGGATGAATGTTAATGTACTTTTGTGGAAGCATAGTTTTCTTCCCTTCATATAAACATCCAACCCACTGCATTACCATGGAGAAATCGGGTCTTCCACCAATTCTGTGACTCTCACTCTTCATTTCCTCTGCTCTCATTACAAGGGAAATAAATAAAACAAGGAATTAAATCACGTAGTTTTTAAATGAATCAATCAAGATTTTTTTAATGGAAAGTTTTTGCACTATATGAAATTTTCTTTTTCTTTACTTTTTGTGTTTCACTGAAATGTAATGCAGAATGGCAGTCCCAGTCAGATTTGTTTAATGGTCAGTTTAGTGGTCATACAAAACAGTCACTTGTACAGCTGTAGTTCATCTTCCCATACCAAATATTTTTTGACATAGAATTACTTGCAGATTAAACAGAGCCTGGGAAGCTTCCTGGGCATTGGAAAATGATTGTCTGTGCCATTAAATAGTTATGATGTTCCCTGATGTGATTTCAGTCCATGCTCAGGAGCACTGTCCAGAACAGTTCCCAGGCATGGTTCAGGAGTTGTACTGTTCCAGGGATTATTCCCAGTTGGCAGTTTATGTGCAGACTCCTTCTTTTCAAGGTTGAGAGAGTTTGCTTGTTCAGGCATGGGCCCTTCTGTGCCAGCAGTCTTCAGTGCCAAGGAACATTTCTGGGCATGTTTATCTTACTAGTATAGAAACAGCCAGAATGATCACAATAGTCTTAACTGCTTTCCAGAAGTGCTAACCTCTTATGGTTGTACTACTCAATATCACTTGAGCATCACTGAAATCATATTTGTCTCATTGCCTCCTAGACATCACTCTTTAAGGAGGGGCCATAAATGAAAAGTCTCTTTTCATTAGCATAATATTTTAAATTTTACATATTGCTATACACATACTCCTGTGTAATGTTACCAGAAATTTTTATTTAGACAAATCTGAAATCCACATGTCTCTTCATAAAAATTGGATAATCTGAGATTAAGACCTGCTAAGGCAAACTGTTGAATTTCTCAACACAGTCTACTGATTCTCTATAGCATATATATTTTATCAATCTTTCCAGTCACCTAAACAGTGGGAACTGTAACATTTCCCTGTAGGAGGTATTCCCAATTTCAGAGAAAATAATGAATTTTTCTCAGTATTCTTCCTAAATATCAAGGCTTTTTTGTGCACCATTACATCTTCAGTTCCCCCTCTATTCAGATCTATTAACTCTTCAAAGGTCTGCATTATCATATAGCACTGATGAAACCACTTGCTTCCCACCGGATATCACAACAAATATTAATATGTACAATTAATGAAGAAATTGATGAGCCCCAACTGTTCTGTAATTCTTTGGTAATCTGTTTTGCAGACTGTTCTTGCTGAATGTTGACTTCAGAATTTGACTCACTTCTAAATAAAAAATGAGATGCAAGTAGAATACTAATTTGGGAAACAAATAACTTTCTGAACTTTAAGTTCCTTTGAACATAACCAATTACAGGATGATTCATGTCCTTCCTTTCTTTTACTCCCTAGGTGAAGAATTCACTGAGCCTTTACAGCAGGTGTTTTTCTTAACCCTATTTCATCCATACTTTCCACAAATGCAGTGGTATGAATATGCAGTTTCAAAACTGTATGTTCTTTGTGCAGAATGCTCTCCTGTTTTGTTGGCATACCTTTGTAAGCATATAAACATTGGTTGATGTAGAGTCAGTTTAGCACATTATGCCTCATTTTCCTGTCATAGCTCCTGCTTCCTTTAACTTCTTTTTTTAGTTGTGAATGAGATATAACAGGACCACTAACCTAGCCTAACCAAAACGTCTCTGCACTTCTCTTTCTAGCAGCTCAGATGCTGATGCCCACTAGTACTTGAAACAGCCATGTTATGTATTGCACAATTGCTGGGGGTTCAAATGTGATAACAGAAATGTGAATAGCCTTATTTCATACTATCTTTAACCACCAGGCCACTTTCATCCTGTCCCAAGGACTCTTCTACTTGTTAATGTTATCAGTGGGGTTTTTTCATAAAGGAGCATAATCCCAGTAAAAGTATAGGAATAACAAAAGGAGCTTGGCCAATGTGTGAATGAGAGCTGTGCCTTGGTGCATGCTACCTGAGACTTGATGCTTTTCGATATCATTCCCAGTTCTACAATTCATATGTCTGGGAGTACTATGGGAAACAGAGGACCTGTGAATTAGTGTATGCTTGTCTGGTTTTCAGAAAATCTGGGATTAACTCTAGGTTCTGTTACAGAATTCTGTTATCTCAGTTGATCATTTCATGTCTCCTATGCTCTATTTCCTCATCTCTAAAGTGGAAAAGGAAATATTTTCTCCAAAGGTGACCTTCATATTTTTGTTTTAAAAACAAGAGATAAAGCAATGGGTATGTGAGGCTAGCTGTACTTCTGAAGTTGTCAGCGTAAAGCATTATAAAGCAGCTCTCAAAACACAACTGGCCACTCACTTTTATTTATTTAACCAGAAGGAAATGTAACATGCAGTATTGGGAAAAAAAAGTGTAAGATCATGGGAGCATCCACCCTAAAATTGAAGAGATCATTTTGGATATTCAAAGATAGAAAATAGTTCAGACAATCATGTAAAGGTAAGAAAGGGGGATTAATTGTGCTAGTTAGGATCACTAACCAGAGTGTAAAGTACACCCAGCAATGCTTTGGAGCTCTTTGCCTTGAACCCTGAGTAATTACTTGTGTGCAAAACAGGTAGCAATGCCAACAGATCAGAATTCTCTGCTAAATTCTGTTGCTATTAGCTCTTTATACCCACTTTGTCTAGGTATAAACACACAAAGTCAAAGACAGTGGAGAACGTAACCTGGTTTCAGAGACTAATTTCAGTGTGGCTCCTTCCCAGAGAACACATTTGATTATTATTTTCTGCTGATTTTGTTGGAAAGTCTGATGCCATAATCTCATAAATCTGACTCTAGGGCCTTCCTCTTACACTTTCTTTTTCGTTCTAGTTATTCAAAGCAGAGCCTTTAGCAAAAGCTTCTTTTTTATTCTTTATCTGCTTTTCAGCATGTTTCCTTTGTTGTTGTAACTGACATTAAGATTATAGAAAATATCCTCCTATTCTTCTGTAATCAGAACTCTGCCAAGTCTCACTTTAACTAGGATTTTTTCCTTTCTTTCTAGTTGAATTGGAAATAAAACTTACTTCTTTTAGCCCACTTTTATTCTTAGGCTCTTTCAACAGCAAGAATTCCCCATGGGAATCCTTGCTTCCTACTGCCTATTCACATGTTGTGTCAGAGTTGCAAATATCAAGTCTTACACATGTTCAATCTTTTACTGTAAAATAACAGCTTTTTTTTTTTTTTTTTAAACATCTTTTCACTTCTCTGGTTACATGATGTTGCAGGAGTACTTTACAGAACATATAGCTATATTTTTCCAAACTTTCTGTCCCATAAAATTGTAGAACCATCATCAGGCTGAAGATTACCAGCTGAAATTTGTGCCACACTCTAATCCTCCTTATCATCACCTGAATTTTGTACATTTTGAGAGGCATGCAATGTTAAGACAATGATGGAATTCAGTGCTGCAGACACAGATATGCTGCATCAAGTATTAACTATGCCTTAGTAATTATATTTGAATTTTTCATAAATGTTAAAATAGTACAGGCTGTTTGTAGTGCTGTATGTTTAAAATCCTTGTATTAAGCAAGTCATCTTAGCTATTCTTACCTTATAAGAGCAAGGTAGGAGCAAATCCTCTTCTAACTATTCAAATTGTCATCCTATTCTGAAGTACAGTTTAATTAAGCAATATGTTTAAGTAAAGGGTAAATACAGACAACACATTTATGGTTGAATTCAGATATACGATTGGGTGTATTGAACTAGATGATAAGCACAAATACCATTCAAATATCTTACAAATTTATACCACAGTCACTCACAGTGACACTTCACATGAACTTCATAAGCGCTTCGAGCTGTGATAAAGTTCTGCATTTGTGACAAGGGAAAGTGGAAAATAACAATGGGAGGAAAATACAGTCTTTTCCCAGACAGCACAGTGGGACAAGAAAGTGATATTCAAAAGATGGAGGAACCAAAATGGAGCCTGTTCTGCGGTAAGGGGAAGCAAAACCAAACAGAGCACAAAGAGCTTTTTTTCCTCCAAAAATTGCTCTATGATTAGGGTTTTTTTCAGCTGGACAGACACAAAGTTCAAGGCTTCCGGTATTTTTATTTTTTTAAATATATTTTTATATATATATGTATTTATTTTTATATTTTAATTCTTATCTCCCTCAGCTTGGAAAGAAATTCCACTTTAAAATATTCTAATTCTCCTTTTAGTAATTCAAACAACCTAGTGAGTGCCTTAATCTTTTCCTAATGTGATGCGCCCTCCTTACTGTTTGAAGGCAGGAAAGAGTTCGGTCTGTTCAATTTTCTATTTAATTTTCCAGGTTAACCTTATATTTATAGGAGTCAATAAACATTTTAACTGAGCTGAATAATTACATGGTATTTAAGAAATCATTTCAGATTTCTGGAATGCCCTTCAGTTCTCAGAAATCCATTCTTTATATGCTGTTACAGATATCCTGGCAAAAAAACCTAGGGAACAGTTGGTTTAAAGAACACATGTTGTGCATTTTAATGCTCTTGAATGTTTTATACCAGTTCAACCTGGTGAAAAGATTTTTCCATCCATACTTTGTCCCTTTCCTTCCCAATAATTTTCCATTAAGTTTATAGCTTTTATAGGCTAAACCTTGATGAATTCTCTGTATACAGTGTATCTGATTTATTATTATTATTAATCCTCATTGAACTCTCTTAAAAGAGAAGAAGCAAAGCATTTCAACTCATGCACTGACTGGATGCTTCTTGTCATTTGAATCTTCTCTGTGAAGTAGAGATAAATAGCATCTGGTAGATCTTATGACATCTCGATCTCCTTTCTGGCTATGTACAGTTCACAGAAAGGATTCTGACATCTTTCTTGTTACCCAGACTCAGCTGCATTAGTTATGCCAAATCATCATTGCTATGCATGCAGAGACTTTAATTCTCCCTTTGCTTCCTGAATCAGTACTCCCAAGTTCCACACAAATCCTGGAATTCCTTACATTTCATGAATGTCCCTATTCTCATTTCCTAGAACATCTTTGTTATTGCTTTCCTAGGAGCTGATTTCGGTCATCACTTGAAAATGAAGTTGTTATAAAATGGCCATGTTGACAGATGGTATAAATGGCATAGCTAATCAAATCTGCTCCAATGATTTAATGGCAACAGGGAATTATCACCGTGCTACTAAATGAAAGTCTTAAAAGTGCAGTGGGTAAAGCGCGTGGTGCACTGAAATGACAGTTCCCAGAATTCTAACTCAACGATGCAGCAATGATAGTAGCTGCTATGGCTGACATCTCATTGACATATGTCTCAAAGGAAGTTCACAAACAGGTTTGCTGGAGCCTATCTCGTTCCTGATAAAGCTGCTTTCTGATAATATTGTTTGGACTCACCATTGCATCAGTAGAAAATGTTAAATAAACAGTGTCTGGGGTTTAATGTATTATTCTTTAAGATACAGTCATCTGAAGAGAGGCTCACATGTTTGAAAGAGCCATTCCAAATCCTTGCATGTTGCATTCAACTTTTGGTGGTTCGTTAATTCCTGGGAAAAAATCAGCCCCAGCAATGTTACTTGCCACCGTATTTCAGTAGTCTGTCAGAAAAGACTTAAGAACTGTAAGTAAGTGCACCTGGGATAAGCTTTTATTCATTTAACATTTGGAGTCTTAAGTTTGACACCATTTAGATACAAGATAAAATCTAAGATAAAAGGTCATTTATCCCTACTAGGTCTAAGTACATGTTACGGAGGCATGCACAATCAAATCCAACAGCTGTTAAAAGTCAGATTTATTCTTCAGTAAAAAGTTAGTTAGAACTCCGATAATATTAGTAAACTACAGGCTCAATGATGTAAGGGGAATTAGTACTACACAGCTGTGACGGAAAAGGACTTAACTGCAAGGTTCAAGCAAATGACCTGAACTTCACTTGCAGACTTAACTGCAAGGTTCAAGCAAACAACTTACTTGAACTTCACTTACAGACTTAACACGCCACTATTGCAGGTTTTACAGATACAATGGAGGAATGCACTATTGCAATTTTTTAAGGCAAGAGTAGTACATTATTACAATCACAAGCGATTCACAGACAACCACAAACGCATTTACAAACTTAAAGCATAAACAATATTCACTTACCCCTCCAGGTAAGGGCTCTCAATCCCAGGGAAGTTACCTTGACCGGCGTCCCGATGAAGGTGGGGTGTGTGTGGGGGTGTGTGTGTGTTTCCTTAACTGTATAGTTGGAGAAGTGACTCCCCCCTTTCCAACCTGAATCTTAGAGTTTTTATCCCCTGACTTGTGGAATGGTGTGTATGACTACATCTGAGTGGATTATGATATAAGCCTAAATGGATTATGTATATCTGAGTGGAGTTTTCCCTTATCTTTCCTTTGTTGGTCTGTGATTGAATACACAAGGTTGTCATTTGAAACTGAAGCTGAAACCCTCCAGGTTTTGGGTTTGGTTTTTTGTTTGTTTGTTTGTTTGTTTTCACCTTGCTTCCTCAGCAACTGAATAGTGGTTGGATTGAGACTCAGGGCATACTATTTGCTAAGGGATTTCAAGGCTCAGTTCAGGTTTTGGTTCTTTGAATGGTGCAGCCACTGCCCTGTTTACTTTAGGGTTTATTAGACAACCCAGGGCTAAGCTGTCTACACAGCTCCCCATGAGTCATCTCTGCAGAGAGACAGGGCCTCAAGGCAACCCAAGGCTGGGTCACTTTTGTGACCCCCCATGAGTCGCCTGTGTGCACCATGGTGAAACTTGTTTGTGAACTATGAGCCGGACAATCCACACAACAGCCGACTTAAGAATCCTTAAAATTTAAAAGTGATGACTCAAAACGCGCATATGGTCATTTAATCTCTATTGGCCAAGAAGGTCACCTCAGTGTACCTGGCACGTCTCGATTTGTCTGTTCAATTTTCAACCTGTGGCCTCAAGGTTTGGGGTTTTTTTTCTCTTCTCCCTGCCTAGAGAAGTTTTGTTTCCTGCTGGGGGGAGTGTACTGCCACAGTACAGTTGGATTTAAATTAGCATGGTTATGTACCTGCAGAAATTGCCTCTATTGTAGGAATTATGGAGTGGCTTGATGTCATGTCTAAACATTGGGCTTGATTTTCAGATGCACAGAATATCCTCAAACCCATTAGATTTAGCCAGAGCAGTATGACTAAAATATAATGTGTACATCTGAAAATTAGTCCAGTTCTCCTTCAAGATGGGCACAGAAGTTGCTAATGAAGCTCTTCAAACTTTAGGGGAATGTAGGGGAGACTGAGATTTCAAAAAAATATCTTTTATTCATACCTGGAATGTCATGTCATCATTTCTTTCTGCTTAGTACCACAAAGATAGGGAGGCAGCACCGAGCTCCAGCATAACACTGATTCACTCACCCTTCAGCAAGAAAAAACTCTTTACAGTGACCTTTATTCCCATGCATTGGGAAGGAAGTCTCTGCATTCCTCTAGAATGCATTTCTGGTTTAGGCATCTTTTTTGTTCACTGCAACAGGTTTCTTAAAAAGTCAGTTGCTATAGAGTGAATGATAATTGATACCTGTTAGGGTTGGAGTATTTTTTTTAGTAACATTGCCAATGGTGGAATATGGATCAGTGCAACTACCACAGGAGAATCAACATTTTCTCAAAATCTTTTGTCAAAGACATTGTAGTTTCTCCTCAGAATAATTATATGGAGAAGTTTATTATCTCAGGTGTGTTGTTAACATTGTTTACATCTTCTTATAACATCCTCTCCTACTATAAAAGTGATTCCACTGTTCCATTCTTCCAAATGCACCTGTTTACCTCAGTTGAAGTAAGGTAGTACTTGGCATGTCTTGGCATCTTTTAGTTCACTGAGAACAAAAAATTACCCCATAAATAGAGCTAACCATAACAGTGGCCTTATTTGCTTGCCTAGTCTTACTAAAAGACAGTGAGAAAGTTATTTGCTGTACAGTCAGGTAAGTTATGACCATGGGTGCCAAATGACATCATCCTGTCTCATAACAAAATACTACAGGAAATAAATGCAGAAAACAAACAAACAAACAAAAATTAAAAAAAGTAACTGGGGAGAATTTCTTTCAGAGTCGGACATCATGGTTTAGTTATTTGCTTGCTGGTTTAATAATGCTTTCTGTTTGTAATGCTAACTGTTGTCTAGGAAACCCTAAGTTACTGTATAAACACTGGTAACACTCTTGTGAGGTGGGGATTGCCAAAGGAATCATTATATTAAAGTGTTACAAGTTGCTTTAAAATTGAAAATTTAAAAATTAAAAAGGATATTGCAAGCAGGCTATCAACCTCACCTAATTTGATAAGAAATATGCATGCTACTTAAGTTTTCTACAGCTAATAAGGAAGTAGAAGCAGCTGTATAGTATTCTCTAATTGTCATGAAGGCTGTTCTGAGGAGCTGTTACCTAAATCTGTGAACATTGATCACATCATTGTGTGTGTATCTTGATGTCTCAGATCACCTTGCCTGATAAAAGCAGTGACTGGTTCACTACATCCTCTGCAGGATTAAATTTTCCTGGCTAAGAAGTCTGGTAGAAATAATTAAACCAATTTACATCTATATGGCTGACATCAAACTTAAAAATGTTATGGTTCAGTGCAGTCTTAAGAATAATTATCCAGTGGAAGGGAGACATTCCTATTTAAAAACTATAAATTTAAAAAAAAATAAATAAAAACTCATTCATTGAAACATGTTTCACTGAAGTGGATTAAATGATTAACTCATATTGCAAGCAACTGCCTCTTGAATAAAAGCAATACTACATAAATCATATGGATTTTAAAATAAATCACATCATTTACTTATTCTCTCTGTCATTCTCTTCTCTTCTTTCCCCTTCCTTTCTTGTTCTTGTTTTCCTCCTATTTCCATCTGCACAACTCTACCTATTTCATCATTTAAAGATGCTCCAGTGGATTTGACCGTCACCGGCAAGATTGGGTAGACAGTGGCTGCCCTGAAGAGGTATGTGAGTAGTTTACATCCTCAGCCCATCAGAGGCCATTTATATACTTATGATGCTTTTGATTAAATTCTTCAGATTATGAAGCATGGTTTCAAGGCCAAAGGCATGCTATATTTATCTCTATCATTCAGTGGAAATGCTGTAAGTCATAATAAAGCAAAATAGGCTGAGCAATTATACTCCCCATTTGAGGGAATAAAATGGACACAGAGTAAAAATTTTATCTCTGAGAAAATACTTTAAATAAAAAATAAAAATACCAGAAAGCCTGCCCCAGAACAGTGTCACTGCACCGGTTTTCTCTTAGATCTCTGACTCTTGCCAGAAAAGGGGAAGAAACTGTGATGTTCCGCATCTCAGAAAACCCTCTGCCAGAGTAGTCTCAAGTGAAAAACAGGGATTGCATTTTGATTATGAAAACTGGCCAAATCATTTAGTACAGAAGAAATTACATGCATAAATTCAAAGAGATTTAAAAAAACCCAAACCTACAAGGCATTTGGATTTCCTTTCATGGAGCAGCAGCAAAAGAACAAAAAAGATATCTGACTGTGGTAATGGTGGACTGTCAAACAGGGACTATAGGCCTCCTCTAAAAGAGTTATTTGGGGTACTCCTGGACCAGAGAAGATACATATATAAGTATCTTACTGCTGGCTCCTTCTCAGTGTCCTCCCTTTAGAAGGTTTTTTGGTTTGGACTTTGGGGGGTTTTTTGTGGTTTTTTTTTCTTTTGGGGATTGTGGTAATAGGAACAAATTAATTTATGACACTTTTAATCTCCTGATGGCCATAAAAAAGCAGTTACTTTTCCATTTTGGCTGAAAGGGCTAAATTCTGTCATGAGTTTCAGCAACATAGCCCTTCTGAAATGTAATGTCAGGCGAAACTCAGGGCAAAACTTAGCCCCAAGTGTCTAGTTAGAAAAACACATTCTGTTATATTCTCAGTAGAAGCAAAGAGAAGCAATGATATAAATCCAGTCTGATGGAAGAAATTTTTTCCTTATAACTGTAATTGCAAGATAACTGCGTCCAACATACTACCTTATTACATGGCCTTGAAACTTCAGCTTTGCAATTTGTAATCTGCTGATTTAAGAATGGAATTTCTGTGAGATTTATTGTCTGTGGAGGACGACCTCTTCAAGAACATAAAATAAAAGGTACTGGGAGTATATGTTACTATAGTGCACTATCTCTGTATTGCTTTAATCCAGATTATAATTAGCTAGGACTCAGTTGTGCCTGTAGATGAAGTTATCCAAAAACTGCTCTCTGCAGGACAGTAGCATCCCATTCTGCTTCTCCCTTCTTGTTTCAACACAACTAGTGCTCCAAGGCTTAGTACATGATCTGAGAGGAAATTATTGATACACTAAGTGTATCTGAGAAACTAATAGCTTGATTTGCACAGTTTCAGGCTAGCTGATTGCTGCTTACAGTCCAGCTTTCAGACTCTCTGGAGTAGAAGCAACAGCTTACTTAGCATCTTCCAGAATGATGTCTGAGCTGACTGCTGGAGTTCAATGAAGGATCAATAATTAGCACACAGAGGTTAATTTTATATGCATTCATTCAAGAGGATGAATAATGAGGATTCTCATAGTAATGTTTCCTTCTTTGTAATATAGATTTTGAGCTAAATTTTGATTAAATTGCATCAGTGAAATTAATAGTGGTTTTCAAGCTAAAACATGCAGAAATTTAAAGAATAATTATACTGCAGGTATTGATACATTTTTTAATGTAATATATTATTTCTGGTGAAACAAAGGACAATAAAATACCCATACATATTAAAAGAAAGACAACACCTACTGGGTTTTGACAGCCGGATCTCAATAAAATGAACAGGCTTTGCAGGATTCCACTTCTCATTAAAATCGATGGGGACAGCAGGAGTTACAAGCAGTTCCTATATTTGCTGCTAGTTAATTGTATGTGTTTTCCTGCAAAACTGTGTAATCCAGAAAAGAAAATATTCATTACACCTGCAGAATTTTAAAAGTGTCCACAAATTAAAAAAAAAAAAAAAAAAGAAGAAACAAAACTCAAGATTTGTATCGAAATATTTGTCCATGAAAATACAAGTTAAATTCTTGTATGATGGTGAAAATTATTTATGGTGTGCTAATATAACAATCATTTGTATGATTATTATAGTTTATAGTCTATATTTTAGGATACTTATATAATAATTGTTATAGACACATGATACATGAAATGTTAATGTTATATAGAATTAATAGGCATATAGTGAAAGTGTTGCTCTGTAGTGTGATATATAAATATTTTATAGGCTGAATACATGCACACATTTTACACATATATGCATATTCTTCTGTGATAACTGCATGTAAAGCCTAATTAAATGCTTCCAGTTAACTACACATTACTCACTATGGAGAGCTACAATTTAATTCCAATGTATCTTTTTTAACATGTGTTATGACACCCAGACCAATGGCAGTGAGCGTTCACAATAGAAGAGTGAAAATTTCTATGATAATCGTAGATGTTAAAATCTGATTGGGGGAAATAACATGTTTGACATTCAGGGATGACTTTGAAGCCTTGTCATTAACAATTGAGATTTGTAAGTTTTGCAGCTAACTGAAAAATGTGTGTTGCTGAATGCTGTGTAGAGTACTCCAAAGGACAAAAAAAAAAAAAAAAAGAAAAGAAAAAACTCTTGAAATTCCTTGATTTACAGTTTCCATTTTCGTTCTTTTTATCCTGACAGCTTGCCCATTCTTAAATTCTCCATTTAGTGACAGCCTCTGCTGAGAATTAATTTTCTCTTCTTTGTTTTCGTTGTTTCTCAACAGTCAAAAGATAAGATTTGTGAGAAGAATATAGACACAACTGAAACACCTCCATACTCCACCACCACCCTTCTGCCAACCACTACAAAGTTCAGAGTTTTAACGACCACCAGAGGATCCACCACTTCCTACCTGCCAACTAGCCTGCCAACAGAAGGTGAAGTGTATACACTGCATTATTCTATAGTGCAAACACGTCATTTACAAGTCTAAAAAATGTATTTCCTTTAAGTATGTGTTCATGTTAACCTTCTTCTTTTTGGGGCAGTGGAAAGAGTGGGGAATTGCAGTCAATGCAATATCTGCTACTGCTTTTAAATTGCAACTTGCTCTCGCAACAGTAAGGTGCAAAGGGGAGAAGTGCTGGAGAAGAGGGTCATGCTGGGGGTCCATGGGCAAGCCAGGCAGACTTCTGGAGAACTTGTGGTTACAAGGAGTTTTTTTGTGTTGCTTTAACCATCAGGCCATAGTCCAAAACCTGTTGAAATAGTAGGAGAGGGTCCTGATAAAGTTAGTGAAGAAACTCCCATCACAGACTTAATGAATTTTTAATCACTTTAGGTATTCTATTTAACCAGGTGAAAACTGGAGATAACCCAAATTAAAAACCTCTTTGAAATATGCCTGTTTACTTTTTTTCAGTCAGTTGACACTGTTCTTTTCATGTAGTGCTCATTGTTGTGAAATAGTTTCTATAGGCTTCTGAACTAAATTAACTGGGTAAGTGATGGTGTGTCAGTTCTCATCCTTGTTGCACTGGCTGCCTAAATCTTGCCTTTTTGTGGTTGAGGTATCCTACTTGCCTGCTTCTGGAGAAAATTCAGCCACGTAGAAATGTTAACTCAGATTAATCAAATAGCATCTATAAAATGTGGAGGGAGGGAGGGCAGTTTTCTGTCAGAATTGTATGTTAACACAAGAAAAGGTACCAGGTACAGGCAGATTTTTTAAGTGGCCTGTGACAGGAAAATTTGAGCTGAAGGCATTTCAAGGTGGGAATCTACTGACGAGAAAGGCTGGTTTTGTTTGCAGCAAGAGAAGTTTAGAAACTGTTGGTGCAGGATTTGGACTGCATTAGCAGCATTATTCCCTGGCATTTTGTTCGTTAAAGCTCACGACAAGAGGAGGAACATGGAAATAAATAGGATTTAAAATTGGTAGACCTTTTCATGATTCTTAGAAGAGCAACTAAGTCATTGTTTCATTTTATTGTCATTTGTTGGTTCATATAGTCCTTAATATGATAGAATGCTCAAGCTATGTATGAACATGTAACACAAATGAATTATTTGTAAGTTTTATGAAACAGACTCTGGTACCCTTATTTACCAGTATTTGGAATCCTCCTTTACACTGTAACACTCTCATAAATGTTTTTTTAGTAGTGTCTTCGTTTCAGCTGGGATACAGTTAGTTTTATTCCTAGTAGCTGGTGTTAGCTGGTAGTAGCATTATGTTTTGGATTCAGTATGAGAATAAAGTTGATAACACACTGATGTTTTCAGTTGTTGCCAAGTAGTGTTTAGACTAAGTCAAGGATTCTTCAGCTTCTCATGCCCAGCCAGCAAGAAGGCTGGAGGGGCACAAGAAATTGGGAGGGGACACAGGACACAGCCAGGGCACCTGACGCAAACTGACCAAAGGGGTATTCCATACCATGTGATGTCATGTCCAGTATATAAACTGGGGGGAGTTGGCCTGTGGGGGGATCGCTGCTTGGGAGCTGACTGGGCATCGGTTGGTGACTGATGAGCAATTGCATTGTGCATCACTTGTTTTGTATATTCCAGTTGTTTTATTATTATCATTATCATTATCATTATTATTATCATTATTTTCTTCCTTTGTGTTCTATTAAACTGTCTTTATCTCAACTCACGGGTTTTACTTTTTTATTTTCCCCATTCTCTCCCCCATCCCACTGGGGGTGGGGGGGGGAGAGTGAGTGAGCGGCTGCGTAGTGCTTAGTTGCTGGCTGGGGTTAAACCACAACAAGTAGTAAGGAAGTAAAGCATTGCTCAGTAAAAGTAAGAACACCACAATCTAATTCTTGTTGAGTTGAGTACCAAATCATTTTCTAATTGTGGAATTTCTTTGACATTAAAAAGTCATTCCTAAAATGACTCATGACCTAGAAAAATGTATTTTCCTACAACTAACTTTGAATTTCTTTTACAGATGACACCAAGATAGCACTGCACCTAAAAGATAATGGAGGTAAGAGATTATTTTTTGTCTGTAAATAATGTCAGTACTTTGTCAAATTATACCCCACTGAACTTCATTAATCAAAATCAGATTGTAGAAATAGCTTTTACCAGACTCCCAAGGGACTTCAGCCTTCCACATCTGTGTCGAAGAGCAGCAGGGCAAATAAGCTTAGCAACTGCTTAGTAAATTAAACATTTACAACTCTCTTTATAACTCTTTAATAAAACAGCAGCTTTAATTAACTTCCAAATGTGGACATATTAAGTAAATTTTTAACTGTATTAATACAGTTATTAACTGTATTATAATAATACAGTATTACTTAACTGTATTAAGAGAGGATATGATGCTAGTTCTAAATAATAATATTGTGTTATAGATTCATTCATAGCAGTGAATTATTACATGACATTTTGTCAATAAACATATCCATTTTAGATCTGTGTCTCTGTACTAGCAGAGATCCTGTATTTCTCCGTGCACATTCCTCATGCAATTTAATAAGATCACCTTGTCTATACTGATAAAGGCCTCTGTTAAATGATGCTCTGCAGGGGACTGCTTTTGTCATCTTCTTTGTGGGTTCAAGGACTGTGACCTGAGGTTTGTTCCTTCTCCCTTTGAAGTTGATGAGAATTTTGCTATTAGTTAGAATCAGACTGCATCATTAGATGTAGGCTGTGTCTGTATTCACTGCCAGTGTAGAGCTTGCTGAGGAGAAAGTTTTGGGTTGGTTTCTGTGGACTTCAGAATGGTCTATCTAAGCAGAGGATGATTTGCTGAGCAAATTGAAATACATTATATTTCCACTGATATAAAGGGGAATATTATTGGCTCTGATTGCCTTTCCTCCAGGCACGGAGCACCAAGCTTCACCCAGGGGCAGGGGAACCGGCAGCTAAGCGTTGCAGCAGGCTCGGGCAGGGCGTGGGGTCAGTCCAGTGGCTCAGGGGCAGCAGCTGGGGTCAGCCCCAGTCTAGTGACGATCAGCTGAGTCTGCAGTGACGAGGCAGGCCCCGGGTCAAGGCAGGAAGCCAGGTCGGCAAGGCAAGGCTGGGACCGGAGAGGGAGCAGGCTAGGCACGGCAGCCAGCGGCATAGCAGCCAGTGGCACAGCTCAGGCAAGGAAGCAGCTCCCATCAGCAGTCCCAGAGAAGGCGAGGTGATGAACCAGGTCCATACAAGGAGTCTGGTCAGCAGCAGCAGGAGACAGGGCCCGAGATAAGTCTGCAACACAGCTCCAAGATCCATCCGAAGAGACATGATGGCCCATGGACAGGACTGGAGGCAAGCTACCTTCAGCATAGATCCAAGGTTGGTCCAGGAGACAAGATTAGAGATGGGGCTGAATACAGGTTCACCTATAATATAGCTTAGATTTGGTCTTGAGCTTACATGGAGTCCCCAGCCCCATGGGCAGAGGTCCCAGGTGCACCAGGTCAGGACAGCTGAGGCATAGTGGTCGCTCAGCACCCTCGCAGAGAATTGTTCAAGTTTTGAAAAAACACAGTGTGCAGATGCCACTTAGTATTTTGGTCTGTTTTCCTGTCATTCGTTTTCGGTAATATTCAGCCATTATTTTCTCCTTCCTTCAAATTAAAGATCTGCTCATTCCACAGGAGGCGGTTGCCATCCCCTTCCTTGCTGGTCACTCCTCTGTCATTTTGCTGTCACTAGCCACAGCATAGCTGGTCACATGCTGTACTGGGCATTGAATTGTCCATTTGTTGGCAGTGTTGTTGTTTGGCATGGCTTTGACATATAAGTAATCCCTTGGAATAAGGTAATCTATAAACTCAGGGTGGTACTTTTAGGCATTTCGTCTACAGGAATGTCCTTGAACCTTTCTTTCTCTTATTCTTCTTGAAATCAAATTGCTTTTTATTTTTTTGTGAAAAGTGCTTCGGTGCTCTTAAAGGTCAATAGACAAGACGAATCAGTCAGCACTTCACCCTCTCGTTTCGTGTCTGCTCTGTGCATAAAGTGTGTTCCCGGTTGAGCTGTGCCCACACTCTGCCCTGTGAGCCATCGCTCTGTGGCAGGTGGCTGACCGGGGACCAGGTAGCTCTCCATCGTGAGCACCTCATAAACAGCTCAAAATAGTATGCTGTTATATAAAAATAATGCAAAAGATGGGCTTAGGAAAAACATCCGAGTTTCTTTCGGTTTGGGAATTGCAATAAGATTATTTTTTCACTTGTCTGCTCTTTGCCCAAGAACTGAAAAGAAAAACCCTGTGAAAGCAAACAAAATGTTGAGTACTAGACCAGGTGAGGGATGGCTGTGGCCTACTTGGTAGAGTATGGTGGTAAGGCTTGTGGCATCACTTGTCCTAAATATAGAAAGTTCATTTCCACTAAGAAAGCTGCTGCATTTTAGGAGCACAAACCAATACCTGATGTGATTATTCATTTTCCTTAAGCTGTTTCTTTTGTTCTTGAAATTTAAAAAAAGTAACTGACTTCAAACAACATGGAAGCAAAGCAACACACCAGGATTTCTCATTCACACAGTAAACGTAGCTTTTAATCTGAGAAGTTCTTTTTGATGAATCTTCAATTATGCATTGAATTTTCCAATGACCCCTAGATTAGGCTCAGATAAAACCTCTGCAGCCACAGGCGCATTCTTTGATTCTCTGTGATTTGTCAGCCTTTCATAAAGAGTAGATTATTTCAGGTCACGAATACAGGGTCTTTACTTTCTCACACTAGATCCTTTAAAACTCTAATGAAAGGGAACCTTTTATAATGGAAAACCAAAGCTATATTGGATCAATGATGGCCTATATCTTGATGTGTCCTTGGATGATAGCAGTCAATATCTGGTTAGGAACAACAAAAGGATTCCATAGAAATTCTGCATCTCACCTCTGCCTGGAACATTTGAAACCAAATGTTATAAAGCAGCAACTAAATTTAAATTAAATTTCAGGTTCAGGTCAAACTGCTTTGACCTTTTAATTATATGGGAAAATCACTTGCAAGTTAGTCCTGTAATTCACCCACAATCTTTTGTGGCGTGTTTTAACATACATTTCAAATTTGCTTGTTTCTGTTTCTTCTGCCTTCCCTCTTTCTTCACAGATGCATGACAGATGCCTAATACATACATGCCTAAACCATTTTAAAATACAGCTGGCACGCCATCACAATTTTTGTTAAATCTTAATTCTCTTTAAAATAACAAGTATTTTGTAAGTTTTAAGATATGTCCAACACTAAAAATGTATATTTTTGTTAGTAATTGCAGATTCTGTTGTTTTTTCATTTTTCTTATAACACAACACGGCTGACTAAACAGTTTAAAAGCCTAATTTTTCATAAAAATCGTGAGCAATTGGCTGTGGCTATACAATAATGCAGTGTTTTCTTGTTGAGAACTCTTTGGTGGATGATTTAGATGATTGGCCAGCACATCTGGACATTTTATTTGACCTTTTTAGACACTTTGTTGTGATGATTTGATTGCTGTGAGTCCCTCTCATTCCTTCAGCTTTATAACTCAAAAGAAGAATGTATGTGTGGTGGACAGTAAGTGTCAGAGAAACTGCTACACTTCTCATTCATCAAGATGTACAGAAATTGCTGTTGCAAAAAAGAAAAGCTATGCAAAAAACATCTACCTGAGGGAGAAAGCTGCTTTATTTATTTGTGAACAAGTCCATCCCAGCATATGTAGTGCTAGGAAATGTCTGCATCCTTCTACATGAACTATGTGGTGGACTTTCTAAAAAATTATCTAGATACAAACATTAGTGATGTACAGGATTAACATTAGTGCTATACAGAGCTTAATTTGAGCTTGAAAGATTAGGAAACTTGGTAAGAAATGACCAAAATGCAGACCCAAGTTTTGGAAAAAAAGAATACTTTTATATACCTTACATACAGTGATAAATTCAGCCAAGGCTATTTTTTTTTAATAGTCCCCTATGCCTGGAAACTAGCTCCCACTAGCCACCTGTCTTCTTAATTTCCCTTAAAAATTGCAGTTTGAGCTCTTCCTGCCATAGGAATTCTTGACAAATTATGGAGAAGACTCAGTCCTGTTTTTCTTGTGTACCCTAAACTCCAACTGCAACGTGTTGAACACCACTAGTTCATGCCTGCTAAAATCATCTAACTTATTTATTTATAATATGTTAAGTTTCTAAATGATCAGAAAATGAGACCTATTTCAACAAAGAGACAAGCCAGCCTTTTAGGGAGAACAAATATTTTTGACATAACAAAAGTTATTATGACCACACAGTCCAAAACAGCTAACTCAGGTTAACAAGTCACTACAGATTAGCTGAGTCCTCTCCAATTTTAAAGTAAAACACATTAAATTAAACAATGCTAAACCTAACCTTTGTGGTGGTTTAAAAATGTTTTAAAGTAGACCTTAGATAGGATAAGATCCACAGGATATGGCTTTGGTTTATCATCAGATCTTGGCCTAGCCATCGGAAATGACCTTCCAGAGACTTCATCTCATCTGGTGTTAGCCAGGAAGCCACAAGCTCTTCTTTTGGGCCTTTCTCATAGCCAGGGGCAGGCAATAGGCAAGAGGAAGTCATTAATGTCATCCTAAAAGAAGTGCCCAAAGTGGAATAAGTTACTATATAAGGGTGTCTATCAGCTACAGAGAAAAATCTAAATGACATGCTAAGAGTAGGCATCTTACTTGTACGTACCCAAGGTTTCCTTATATTAATTCTCTTCAGGGTGTCCTAGCTAATGTGTTCTGTTTCCATTCCTGTCCAGAACACAGCAGGGCAAGAATCAGGCTTATTCTTCCACTCTTCTCTCATGAATAAGGGAGGATTTAAGGTTTTTACCATTATTGCAAAAATCCTATTGAGATTAGGTTATGGATTATGTAATTATATGTTTACTTCTGTCTGTTCCACTTACTCGAAACTGCTGATGTTCTCCTAAAATGCAGGTTTCATACAATTTTATGCAAGCAAGGATTTCCTTGGAGACAACTTGTCATAAAGTTTATTTTATCTATGCTGTACTATATGCTGTGCTTGTATAAAAAAATGCTTATAAAAGAGAAAAGTATCAGAACACAGAGATAAGCAAAATAGGCGGTGATGGATAGGAATATGTTAATAGGATAAGAATATGAAGAAAGGTAAATTCAATTAGCCACCTTGATTATCAAATAAACCAGAAAGAGCCTTGTAAACAGAGTTTATCAGAATTTTTACCCTTTTTCTTTTATTTAGGTAGGGGGGAAATTCCAAAGGGAACAAATAAAATATAACTCAAATAAGTCAGTGAGTCTTCCCATATATTGTATTTCACACTGTCGATTACAAGCTAGGAAATGCTGATACATGTCCAGATTTTATTCTCTGTTTCTCCCTGAACATTTCCAAGCTGTTCCTCTTCTGTCATTTCTCAGCAGTCTCTTCTCAGCACTAGTTAGAGACAGGTCTTAAGATATATTAGAGATCTCTCTTGTTTTCTTCAGTATGATCAAAGCATGATCAAAGTTGAACTTTAGACCCCAAGCAATTTTCTAAACGCTGCTCATTGCTTTCTGCAAGTTCAGCTGTAGCACTCAGAATAGGAAAGCATTATTCTTAGGAAAAAGTGTGGGATCTACCATAGTATGTTGCTGTAAGAAACATGAAATGATGTCCCCAGTGTAATTCAAGTTCTTCCTTCTCAGGAAATCTTGTGACTTAATGAAAGCCTGTATAGCCTTGCTGGTGTTCAGTATGATACTACATCAGTGCCTGCTGGCAGCTATCTTATTGAAATGGAGCCTTCCAAAGCCAAGAAAATAAGCTTGGAAAAGTAACAGCTTCTGATATAAATATTCCCATCTTCCTTGTGCATCAGACACAGGAAGAAAGGTATTCTACATACTATACGCAGTGGCCAGTGGGCTACATGCGTGGTTTTTAAAGCAAATACAAATGAAAAGTGCTGAACTCATCCATTCTGGGTAAAAAATAGAAACATGGATTAATAATATTTATTCTTAGGATATTTAAATTGGTAGCATTAATAAATTGTGTTGTTTTCTTTTTCTTTCATGGTAGTTCTGATTGTGCTTAAATGTTACTTAGAACAAGACATTTGTTTCTTTTCCAGAATTTCCTGCATCTCCACTGCATCCCAGTTTTGCTGTCATCATCTTATTACAGCTATCATCACAAAATATGTAAAAAACACCAATCTAATCTGCAGAAAGTCAATCAAATAATGGCAGACATTTTCCAAAGTAGTGGCACTGGAATTCCCTAGAAAGCAAATGTCACTTTCTGCCTTTAGCACAAAAGGGCATTTTTACATCATATTAGGCATTATATACCACATTAGGTTAAAGAAGTATGATGTTAAAACAGTTTAGTTTAACCAGATCAAACTATGTGCAGACACTTCAACTTATATTGAAGTCTAACTTATACCAGTTTAGTTTCTCTTTGGTTTTCTAAGCCATATATAAAATGATATACAGTATCTACTCCTACAGTTGTCGTTACTTTACCATAAAGGCACGCATTTAATTGATTTTGTTAAACAGGTACAATTTGTGGACTTTGTATCAGCTCAAAGGGTTTATGTGAAAACCACATGTAGATCTAAATGGAGATCTTATGGAGGGCTAAATGTAATAGACTGGATAAACTTTTAAGACAAGGCTGTGTTACTTAACATTTTGTCTTATCATCTGCTCCTGTTGCTGTCACAGTGCTGTGGCAGTGTGACAGCTAGGGCACACAGAGCTCCTGTGATCTTCTGTCTTATTAGCTTCCTATTCTACATGGAGTTAACCCAGTAGTTGCAGCTGGTAGCCTCCTGCAATCTCCTCTGCATTGCTTACTCATCTTTGACATCAGTGTGCATGGGTCACTGTGAAGGATAGGAAAAATAGAGGTCAAGTGAAAGATGACTAATATAGTTGTACATTTTGCATTGAACTTGAAGTACCTGAAGTTGTTCTGTCTCCAAAAGGGGAGGAAGGGAGGGGGGTAAGTAACTCTGCAAGCATTAGACACAGCTTTAGTGAGAAACAGCCTGCTTGACCTGATGGTCTTATTTTTGCTTTTAGTAGGGTTAAGAGGAGTCAATGGGCTGACTGAATTGAAACTCTTGTAATCTGGTAACTGTTTGCTCTTCTGTATTTAGCAACACTCAGCTGCCTTGCCAGGCCAAATGGCGTGGTACAATATGGTACAATATTGAGCTTCATGATGGCCACTGTTTGATGCTACTAAGTATTGTAATGGCTTACATGTCCTCAAGCAACTCAAACTAATATTACTACATGACAACTGTTGTAGCGTTAGGTGATATTTTAGAGCAGAAGAATGAAAGTCCTTAGCTAACATATTTAGAGTGCTGTCATCCTATAAACAGAGGGATTTGATTTTAGTGCACTTTCATCCATTTATTGCACTAAGCAGTTGATCAATCTTGGCGAGACTTACTGAGTTGCCCTGGGTTCTACAGAAAATTGATAGCAAAGCCAGATACTGAATTCAGAATTAGTGGGTTACAGTTTGTAATATTCTCACACAAAGACCACCTTTCATTCCTTACACGCAATCAGAAACCAATTTTTAAAGCATTAGTTGAGCCATAACTTTATAAATCATCATGAAACCAAGCAAAGTATAGCAATAACTTAACTTCAAAATGTTAACAAATGCTAAGGGAATGAACCCACAAATCAAGAAAATCACACTCCATTATGGCGAAGAAGCCGAGAAGTCCAAATCATGCTGTTCCTAAAAGAGGTAGAGAGAACATTTTTATGGAGATTCCTCTGAGCCTCTGGAGAATCCTTCCAACTGTACATTCCCTTATTCCCTCCCACAGCCACTACATGTAGGTCATTAATCATCTCTTCAGGAATCTGCATTGTGTACAGGAAAAAAGCTTAAGTTTGGAGAACCATATACCTGCCCCATAAAACAAGCGGTATCCTGGTAGGCTTACATTCCAGATGGAAATGGGGGCCCAAAAGAGGGGAAAAATCCAGTGGCTCTACGGAGCTGTAGGCTGTAACCCTCTGTGCTCAGCTGTCCTGAACATTATGTCCTCCCTCTTTGCAGGAGCATATTAATTCAAACCCACAGTCATGCAAATAGGGTGATACAGCTTCCAGGCTAGAAAAGACATATGTAATAGGCTGGAGGACTGGTGGAGTCAACTTGGATCTGTAGGTGCAGGTTAGCCCCAGACCATGCAGCAAGACAGGGTTTCTGCTCTTTGGCTGCCCAAAGAGGAGAGGAAGCACGTGAAGAGGACGTGTCACCAGATGGCTTGTAGAGATCTCTCATGTGGAAACAGCTATTAGGCACCCTAAAGCTCCTGAATGAGAGGAACCAGATCAATAACAGTCCAAGGATGGCTATGGAAGAAGAACAGTTGTGGGTGAAAGGTTGGTCGAATGACATTAACATAGGTACAGTAGTGTATCAGATAACAGGGATAGTAGAGAGGAGAGATGGGTTTGACCTGCCAGATTCAGCTGATTTGCCAAATGTCAGAATGTTCCAGCACTGTCACTGGCAAACAGTTTTATTAGCCTGAAATAAAGCTTGGAGAGGGATGAAAATTTCTTGATTCCTTGCATAGATGACTTTAAAAAAGACAGATATATATTATCATAGATTTCTGATACATCAAATAGCATCTATCCTAAGCAGTACACACCTTTGATTATAAATCAAATTAATATAACTAGCAAAAGTAGTACCCAGTACCCAACCAAGAAGTAGAAATGGGCAGCTAAGAAATCGGTTTTCAGTATATCTCACTTTCCCCCACAGCTCAGGACTTCAGACTGCGATATTTTTTACAAAATTACAAACCTTGCAGTCTCTGATGGCATCCCTGTGAACAATATAAAAAAAGTTGTATTGCGTTGTCACAGCAAGTTTTAAGTTACCCAACTGCTGTGTTCTTTAAGGATCACCAAGTTTCTGTGATTCTATAATATTCTATAATAATTTTACAGTAATAGTAATAATAATATATAAGCATATCTGACTTTCCTAAGCTAGTATTTGAAAGATAGTGTTTTTTTATGTAAGAACAAGATACTCGTTTTGCATTAGTATTAATAGTATGGCACAATCTACTTTTATCAATAAATGTATTTTTATAAAGCTGGACATGCTACAGCTTCAAAATCATGGCCAGTACCAAAATAGTCATCACCTAACATGTACGTTGGGGAACGCAAAGGAAGTTCTGCAGTTAACATCTAGACTATTAAAAAATGGCGTTTGCATGTGTCCTGGTTTCAGCTGGGATAGAGTTAATTGTCTTCCTAGTAGCTGGTATGGTGCTATGTTTTGAGTTCAGTATGTGAAGAATGTTGATAACACTGATGTTTTCAGTTGTTGCTAGTAGTGTTTAGTCTAAAGTCAAGGATTTTTCAGCTTCTCAAGCCCAGCCAGCAAGAAGGCTGGAGGGGCACAAGAAGTTGGGAGGGGACACAGACAGGGCAGCTGACCCAAACTGGCCAACAGGGTATTCCATACCATGGGACGCCACATCTAGTATAGGAACTGGGGGGAGTGGGGGCGGGGGGATTGCCACTTGGGGACTAACTGGGTGTCAATCAGCGTGTGGTGAGCAATTGCACTGCACATCATTTGTACATTCCAGTCCTTTCGTTATTGCTGTTGTCATTTTATTAGTGTTATCATCATCATTATTAGTTTCTTCTTTTCTGTTCTATTAAACCGTTCTTATCTCAACCCACAAGCTTTACTTCTTTTCCCGATTTTCTCCCCCATCCCACTGGGTGGGGGGGGAGTGTGTGAGCAGCTGCGTGGTGCTTAGTTGCTGGCTGGGGTTAAACCACGACAGCATGGAGGCTCTGAAAATATTATCACACATTCTGTTTCTGTAATGATTAATCTATGTAGTACATACTCATACGCGTAAAAGAGTGCATAAGTCCCTACGGCAGACATGGTTATACCTGAATCTACATGTTTTTCTAGTCTGCTTCATCTGTAGGAGCTGTTTTCATGCACTTGTATCCAGACCTGTTTTGCCATAAAACTAAGACCGTACAAGAAACACTGTCAACTTAATAAACCAGCATTTCTGTACCAATAGTGCTGCATAGATGCTTTCATACCCATGTGATAGTTTCATATTCATCTGACCAAGCAGCTAAAAAAATCGTGGGTTTTGATGAACATTAAGAATTCATCCACTTGCTGCCATGTGACCTAACAGCAAACGCTCATTTTATCATAAAGCATTCCTACATGAGAAGAAATTGCAGGGTTCATTCTCTATCTCTTTGTGACAAATGCAGAGGTTTGCCATGAAAATTCATTCTTCTGGTAAAAAGACAGGAGAAAAGAACAAAGCTCAGTACTGAGCAATCATCTTTAGGCTGATTGCTGCTATTTAGGTCATCTATATCCCTGGCTTTGCTAGTATAGCTGTGTCAGTCAGGAGGGTTAAATAAGGTATTGCATTTTATCCCTTAAAGATGCATGTGTGTATAAGAAGTGAGTTTGAATTGGAGCTTTTACCATCTGATCAAAATGTCAAAGTAAAAAAGAATGACATGGGGTTTTGTCTGTCATTTGCCCTTGGTTCCATGTCACTTTATATAAAGGAAAGTAGCCAGGAGGTACCAGAAGTTCACCTATTTTTCCTCCATTTTACCATAAAAATTTTTTGTGTCTCTGCCCTCACAGAAACATTAATCTCTGGTAAGTAAACTCTTTTCCATCTCATATCATGAGAGGTGTACATGTATGTATCACAATTTTGTTTTCTTGTAGATAAAACTATCACAATAGAACTTTGTGTAAACCTTAACTTTAGATAATAAAAAACAACATGTTTCGTTATTTTGCAGACCTCAGTGGTTAATATGCAATAGTGAGAAAAACAATTTTGAGAAACTATCCACAATGTGTTTACAAACACTCTAAAGAGCAGTCCCAGTTTGTACACACCTTTGTTCCTGTTAAAGTCAGCATTACAGTCCCCATGGGCCAGGACAAGATTTTCATTCATGATAATTCCTTGAGTTTTTTTGTTTTTCCTACACCAAAAGAAGCTAACATGACTGTAACTAGAGATATAATATAGTAATATAAAATCAAAGATGACAAAGTCCTTATGTGTTTATCATCCAAATAATGAGAACATTTTTATTGTGTTTTCACTTTTATTTTCTAAACAGCATTCCAGCAGGAGAACAGTTATTTCATGTTTGTATTGTGTGCCTTTATATTTGGGGAAAAAAAATTACTTGCTGTTTCTGTCCTGTCATTCAGCACCTGAGAGGCAGACTAACCTTGGAGATGTTAACATACTCCTTCTGCTTAAAAGCTTTATGCATGTAAGAATTTGAGGAGGAGTTATAAATATAGAGCATACTGTATGTAACAATTGCTTTTTCGAGCACAAAAAAAGGAAAGTTTGGGAAAAGTTCCACTGAGAGAGCTCCTTTTGGGAAAGTATTGGTCATAAGACAAATATCCTCCCATGGGTTTAGCCTTGCCTAGAACAGCAGATGTGCTGTGATAATCTTAATAAGATTTCTTTCTACACCTGAAAAAGTTTCCCAGTCCTTTTTTTCAACTATTTCCCTTGGTGGCTTTTTAAAAGAACTGTCAGTTGAATTTTCAGCAGAGAGTATTTTCAAAGTTGACAACACTGTTTATTGTCTCTGTGAAAAGAGAACGAAATCAATTTCTCATGAGTATTTGAGCCCTGGGGTCAATGAACTGAATTTCGATTATGGAAATTACAAGTTACTTACACTTGTTGTCATTTAAGAAAAGCATTTCTTCTATTTCATTATTTTTTGCATTTGGCATTCTGATCACTGCACTGATGTCCATGCAGTGTTCAACCCTAGACTAGTAGAAATCTGGGCAGGCAGTTGTCACCTGTGTTATTTGGAAGAAACAGCATTCTCATTTGCAAAGCTGGATGCTAAACACTGAGAAAATATCAGATCAAAGGGGATTAATTTGATGGCGTTTACAGAGTGGTTAGGACCTTTGCTGAAGTCCAGCATTTTTTAATATGCAGAATATGTTGTTCTGCCTTCAACCATAACATAGTGACAATACAAATTACTTGTTTAGTGCAAATTGGCCTGAAAATGTGTACAAGTGACAAAGTAGTTTATGATGCACCGATGTGGCACTGAAGGGAAGAGTCAAAGAGTATGAAGCTGTCAAAAAGACAATTATGAGACAGACAAACTATGAATCCTCTGCTCCTTCTGGGGAGCAGTTACTTCTCCATAGGGTGACTCACACAACTAACTGCTTATCACTGGGAATTAATAGCCCAGCCCAGAGCATGTACAATAAAGCTGGCCTTTCCTCATGGCCTTTCAATTGCTTAATTTGCATTTGTTTGGTGATTTGAAATATATGTGCAAGTACTAAATATTGTTACAATGCATGAACAGAAATTAAGACTGGAGCTTGTATACATTCATCTATTCTCAGCTGAAAGCAAATAGCTATTTAATAAATAATTAATGGATATGTCAAGTAAAAGCCTCTGCTGCCTGAAAGTTAGAGGAACATTTTTCAGGGTCACCTTTCTTTCCTGTCTCCTCCATGGATCTTGCATCCTTTGCTACATAGCGCTATAACTACCAGGAAGTGTTTTAAGTGCCCTTTGGGTGGGAATACATTTGAAAATAGATCTTCCACATCCTAGGCCATATCTCCTTTCTTTCACTGCAGTGTAAAGGATGGCCTGGAAATTTTCACTATGTGTACTGCGTTAAAAAAAAAAAAAAAAAAAAAAAAAAGAAAAAGAAAATTGGACTGACACTGCTTTTCTTTTTTAAAAGCTCCTACACATCAGTGTGAACTAAGCTTTAAGAAAGCTAAGTAAATCCCTTTGTAGGATTTAGGCAGGTAGAGGCCTGGCTCTTGGATCCTGTTCATGACTAAACTCAAACTTGATGTCCACAGTCAGCACAATTAAAAGTGAAGTTCCTGTGTGAACAGGTACACATGAACCTTTCAATAAAAACAAAGTTTTTTTATTAGATTCATTAATGTCTCCCATGTCCTAGTTTAGCCTCTCAAATTATTGGGTTCTTTTTCTTTATCCTTTGATTCTGTTATTAAGCTCCTTACTCCACAAGCTGTCTCACTGACTTCATGGGGAAGAGCAGAGCAACACTACGAGGTTTCAGCTGTCCTGCTTCAAGATTGAGGAAATATGGACAAAAGCAGGGGAAATGTGTATGAATCCCTTCACTTCCCCCACAGATTCACTTCCACGTTATAGTTAGAGATATCTCTTGGCTAAGATAATGCATCTTCATTTTCCTTTTCTCCCTGTTGTTGTAATGGTGCCATGCAATCTGCTGGGTGATGAACCATACAGGGCTTCCTTGATCTGGTGAGAAAAGTGCTGCCATATGTGGATGCATGAGCTGTTACGCTGAGATTAATGATTCCTGTTTTCTTTTATTGGCCCTCATACAAGGCATTTAACACTACCTGGATCAATAGACATTTCTTGTTTTATTTTCCAATTCTCTTTTTTAATATTAGCGTGGAATGCTCTACTCACAATCTGATGAATGGTAAAAGAGCATGTACAGTTATTGTTGTTTTTATTGTTGTTGTTACTATTAATAACAATAACAGTAACTTGTTTGAAGTGTATCCATAACACAGTAGCTGTTTTCCAAGAACAAATAAAAGGGACAGTCCCTGACCTCACAGGCCATGGCACTCTACGACAACCAAACAAATAGTTCAGGGGATGGCACAACAAAAAGGATGACTGCTGAAATCAACAATTTTCATTATAGTCAGCCTGGCAAACAAGCATGGTGAGAGGAAATTTAAAAGTGGAATTGAAAGAAAATTTCTCATAAGCAAGACCAGAGACAGGTGTTGTATGGAGTAAGGCATGGAGGTGATGCGAAGGATTGCCAGAAAGGCAGAAAGCAGTGGGAATATTAGAACAATGTAAGTTTGTGAAGCCAAATGACCAGTGGTCTTCTGGTGTTTCTTAAACCTAGGGCTTCTGAGCTGCTGTTTTGCCTGCAGTAGTGGGTAGAGCAGCACTTCTTCTTTTATGCAAGAGGATGAGGAAGAATCATTGCTTATCACCATGTCTGTGCTTGCTGTGATATTCCAGGTTGTCCAAAGTAGAAATCACACTCAAGCACAAGCCATTCTACTGATGTTGGCTAATTTATTGAGAGACTTTTTCCACAAAGATTTAACAATGTTGTTAAAAGACTTTCAGTCATTTATTTGGAAGCACTGCTGACAAGTTGCTTGTGTGACAGAGACAGCCCTCTTTTCTCCTGATGGGAGCATAGCATGAGCAGCCTCTTTGTATAAAGTTTAGTAAATGGATGGTCTTCTGTAATACTTTGGTATGATGAGTGTTCCATTCAAACCAAGATTAGAGTATTGCAGGGTCATTTAGCATCCATCTGTTACACTTTTGGCTGTCTGATTCAGTTGCACAGGGTGGTTCAGAACCCCTCTCCAAGCTAATGAATCAGGCTTTCAGAATGTGTTTATTAGCTAGACCTCACAAGGGTTTGTGGCATGTCTCAACTTGAACCTTTAAAAAAAAATACAACATTCAAAATTTATTCAATTAGTACTTTTTGTCTGTAGGGCAACTGCGATAGTTTTATGAGAAAATCAAAGCAAAATTCATTATGATGGTAATTAGAACTTCAGAATGTCCAGATTGCATTCAAAAGAAAGGTTATTAATTTTGTTTATTGAGTTAGAATTAGTAAAACATTTGGAAATGTCTGTTCATTAAGATTATGAGAGTATTCAGTTGTGGGAAAGAGAAATCTAACATCTTTTTCCAACTTGGGCTGTGGAAATTGAGGAACATGTAACACAGAAAAAGCAAATGCTCAATTGCCATCTGTGAAATGGAGTGGATAAGACATACGTTACTGTGCTAATAAGTGTGCCATTTTTGCAGCTTCCACAGATGACAGTGCGGCAGAGAAGAAAGGTGGAACACTTCATGCTGGCTTAATTGTTGGCATTCTAGTCCTGGTCCTCATTGTGGCTGCAGCCATCCTTGTGACAGTCTATATGTATCATCATCCAACGTCAGCAGCTAGTCTCTTCTTTATAGAGGTAAGACAAAAGTACCATCTTGTGTCACTAGTCCTGTCACTTGGCTAGGATAATTGGGGTCTCCAGAATAGAACTTTCTTAACTAAATCTGGAAAGTATTTTCATAGTGTAAGCTTTGAAGAAATGAACCTCTCCTAGCAGGTGATGCTATTTTGTTCTTAGCATGTTTGTCGCTCAGCTGCTTCTTTAACTACCATTGCTATTACTTTTTTTGGTTTTTACACAGGACATATATCTAAAAGATGTATCTCAGTTACCTCTCCACCTCTCTTTTCTATCCTTCATTTTCCTCACAGTAGCATTTTTCCATTAGCTTTCATGTGCACTGGCATTTTATTGCAGGACATATATTTTTTCTATTATTTTCCTGTGGAAAAATAAAATGTATACATTCTTAATTCTCCAGAAGAGCTGACTTAAAGTAAGTTTTCAGCTGGAAACCTGTGTTAGCTCTTCTGTACATTCATTTGTAGAAATCTTTTAACACTTTGCCTCAGAGTGTGGGAAAGATACTTTTCACCTAATTTTAACATCTAAATCTAATATCATCTCCCTTTGCTCTTTTTATTAGTGTAGAGAGAAACAGGCTCTTTTAGACCATGATTCATCTGACCTGTTTGAGACATCTCCTTTAGGATTAGATAAATTACCATTTTTCTCCCTCAAATAGAGGTAGCTACCTTAGGTGCAGACATCTACATTGCAGATGCTGACATTTAGTCAGCTCGACTCCACTGCATATGACAATATGAGAAAGGAACATTTTCCATAGGTGTTTGGTTCTACAAAAAGCTATGAATACCTACACCTACTTGTGTTTTTTTCAACTCAGCAATGTTCCTCTACCTTATGATAAGTACAGAGTTGCTAAACATGAAAGAAACCGCTGGCTGTTCATAACCCCCACTTGCAGTAATCCCTTACTTTTAAGAGCCTGGTCATTTTCTAATGGGCAATAGTGAAGAAGCAGAACTACTGGAAGTGTCACTAGGGACTTATCTAGGGATTGCTTAGGTAAAAGCCTGGACCAGGAGGATATCGACTTTCATTCTTAGTGACAGCGGTGTGAATTGAAGTGAGACATGAACATGAACACAATGATTCATCTTTAAAAACATATTATAATAAATATACTGCTTAGATGCAATAGTAGTGACACAAATCAAAATGAATTGTTTATCGGTATTCCAGGCTCGAGCAGTGTAACTGTGTTAACCATCAGGGAACAGCATCCACGTAATAAAATCAATAGTTTTCTTTCATGTCTATGCGACATTACAAGCCAGTTCTCTATTGATGTAGATGACAAAACTCCACTGAAGTCCATGTACAAGAGAAAAGGATTTGTCCCTTTCTTTTTTTCACACACAGATTGAATTGCTGTTCTTTCACTTTAGTAAAAACAAGTTTCTTTTCTGTTATGATGTGTCCAAAAAGGCTAAGTAAATGGCAACACCATTTTTTTAAGAAGAATACCAAATTAAAACACACATTTATTTATTTATTTCTGTTCTCAGTGTAGTAATGGCATGTTAATTTATCTCGTTCATTGATATCATACTCACATGCAAACGGTTGTGCCTTAATCAGTTTTGTTTGACCAATTCCACTGAATTTAATCTTTAGGTGGCATTAATCTATCTATGCAGTCAAAGCTAAAATTTCTTTTAGCAAGCAATGTAGGCTTTTAGAAAAAGTAGAAAAACATAATCTTTCTTTTTTTAAAAAAGGAGAAATAATTGAATAAGGACAGGAGGAAGTCAAAATCAAATTTATGCAAAACGTAGTATAAACTACATCTTCTTTTGGTTACTAGGAAAATTGTGATACTTGTGAAGAATCAGCTATTTAGCAAGAATTATAAAAAGTTCTAGCTGTGAAGGGGAGATCTTTCCCTGTAAGTGGTAAAAACACAAGGGCTGGAGAAAGGGATTACTCTGTATTTCAGAACATTTCCACAAATTTCAGAACTTTAAAGCCATTGTTGGTATCATAAGCATAGAAGAACAGAATAAGGTAATCCATTCTGGAAATGAAATTGCTTTTAAGAAGTTTAATCATTTAATTTCCAAAGGAAAAAAAATAGTTTGACAAATTCAAGAAATAAAAAGTAGAATATATTATTCTTATATTCGTCTGATCTATAGGATGTAAATGTTTCCAATACAATCTTCTCAGGCTTGTATTTTGAAACTGAAGTACAAAAAAAGAAAAATGAGGTATAACTGGTATAAATAAGTCACTGTTACAAAAAAGCATTCCTTATTGTATTTGTGCAATTGAAAAATATTTGAGTAAGCTGTTACAGACAACATGGTACCCCACATCCCACAGCAGACAAGCAGCATTATTTATGGGAAATGAATGAAATGTGGATCTGATGTCACTGTTCTGGGGAAAGAGCTCAAGAGGATTGCCATGAACTTGGTCATGACATGAAAACAGGCACAGAAATATTTCAGAAAATAGTATTGGTTTTTATGAGTCTCTTGATTAATAAAGCAAGTTGCACAGTTAAAACAAGATGCAACAGATGGACAGGCAGCTCCCTCATGCACTTGTCTAAAAAATTACTAGCACACTGTGGTCTGCCATCAAGTCTTCCAGCCAAATCAAGTTCTGCATCAGCTTATCTATCATCAGTAATTAATATAAATCTAAGGCTGGGCAAAATAAAGAATGGGGACCTGCCCCATTTGTGTTTACTTTTAAAGAAACTACTTTATAGAGGAATCATATTGACATTAAATATAGCATTCATTCAAAACTGTAACATGACTAAGAGAGAAACTTCTTTTTACATCTAAGATTCTAGGATGGTGTCATGATTTCGTAGTTAAAACATCGTTTTCAGTCAGATTTTGGGGGGGTTTTTAGGTTAAGGGTTATGTAAGGAATTTTGAGTTGATTTGGTTTATAGTCATGACTGGTTACTGAATAAAGAAAAGTATAATAAACTGATCCCATATCTGAGGCTTTAAGTCCCTTTGTGTTCTCTGCAGATATCACCCAATATTCACTTACCACCTCACTCAGGTTTTCACATAACTCATCTCAAATCCCACTCGTGATGCCCCTCATATTTGTCATGTAGTGAGCTCCCCCAGATAAGGATAAATATACCCACACTTTGACTGCACTGTTTAACTTTGCACTGATAAATGCAATCCTTTGTGAAACCTCTGAGCACCATTAAATGATATCCTGACTGCACTAGTTGGTTTAAATAAGCAATATACAAAAGCCAAGAAAAATGCCATTTATTCCAAAAGCAACTATTTTCTTAGAACAGAGTAACATTATTCTATGATTTTTTTACCCCTAAAGTCTGAAGAAAACCTTTCCTCTAGTGGTTTTGTTCGTAGATGTTGAGCACAATGCATATGTGCAGCCCCACCTGGAACAAAAATAGCTATTTTGAACAAACAGCTTGAGAAATCTTGAATGACAATGCTATTCAGTTTGCCCACGATAGTGTATCATTTTAAAAGAATATCATCCAAATCATTCAAAAATGTTCACCTTTTTGTTAAGCGTGTCGAAGATTCAAATCAAAGTGCAATGTTTTCCTGTTTCTTCCAGCCCCCACACTATTCAACATGTGTTTCATTGTTTAAGTTGGACACCTCTCTGGTGACCTAAAGACAGAATTAATTATCAACTTTTAAAGTTAAGGGAGTTTCAGTCAAAGTTGCAATGACTGCAGGCTCTTTCTAAAAGCTGAGAGTACATGTTGACTAAAGATTAGCTTGCAGAGTGACAGAAGAGATGTTGTATGCTTTGATCTTTTATTTATTTATGATTACCCCTGTGATATTTTCTCTCCCTTGAATATGATTTTGTTGCCAATAATTTCCCCTTTTGAATCAAGTTACATGCCTACTCTTACCTTGAGGAATCCTGTGTCTCTTGAGTATACTTTGAACTTATTTGCACTGATTTTTGAAAAGTAGCATACATGTCAAACAGTGTTCTTCACGTCTTTTTCAACAAAGCAGAAGCTTATGTCAGAAATCTAGCTATAACACATATAGCTATACACTAGCTATACCACAATTAAAAAGTAATTAATTTATTCACTAACCTATGTAGTATACTTGCATTCAGGATATGAGGTTTGGTGGCCAAGAAGCCAAGCATGATGCCCCGATTGTAGTGGATTGCATGCCTGTGATATAGACCATAGCAAAAGTGATACAGATATCTGGAGCTGAATGTAAATACAGGCAAAGCAATTCCCAGCTGAGTCAGATGGATTTGCTCAAATTTGACTGAGTTGTGGGCTAAATAGCACATTTAGTAGTATTTTAGATTTTCCTTCTTCCCTTCTTTTTTCCTTCATGTTCTTTTTTTCTTATATTTTTAACCTTTATTGATTTGCATTTGTGTGTGAACTTTGGCATTGAGAGCAATTAATGTCCAGGGAACATTTAGCAAATCGAAAAGCAAGGCGTGCAGCAGACTGCCTTTTATTCAGGTGTCTTTTGCCTGTTTGCACCCAGTTATCTGTGGACAGAGGGTTGCACATGACAAAAGAAGTTTTCATGTGCATGGGTTTTTTGTGGTTTTCTTACCTTTCTTACTTATATGTTGGTCCAAAGTCCTTTTAATCTTTGAAACTTACTTCAGCTGTCATCCCAGTGCTCTGTCTTTGGGGAACAAAGGCAACATGATCTGGCCACAGCTGAGAAGACAGCAGAGGAATTGCTGGCCAATATGAAGGCAGGGAGTCAGACATTGGGATGTCTTTTCCCAGCTGGACACAGTGATACTGTTGCCAAATGTGCTTATGTAAGGCTCCACAGCAGCAGAATAAAATTCTTCTGTGGCAGTTCTCTGCGGGTAGGGGATTTTAAGGAATCTAAACTAACATTGCAAATTGGGACCATCTTAACCTCAGGCAAAGAGCCTTTCTCTTGTGTTCAGCTTACAGGTACAAAACCAAACCTAACTTATTAACACATGTAGACTGTGAACCTTTAAGGATATGAGTGAATTCAGAGCCTATGTATTTCTTAATAGTGGCTGTGTTTGTCTTAGCAGTTAATATGTCACACACTGAAGAGCAGTGTGGGTGCTTGTGGTTACAAATTATGATTCTTTTGAGTTAAGATCCCATTTTAAAGGTCACAGCCTTTGCCTTCATGTTTCCACCCTCCTTGGAGGTTTTCCAGAGCTTTATTGTGCTGATTCATCTGCTTAGAAACATACATGTACACTTACACACACATGCACATACTTATGTCTTTTTTATTTGTTTGTTTTACTTCATGTTGTTTAAGCTGGATAATTTCACAAATCTGTTTTTTCAAATGGCCACACAGAGAGTTGAACTGGTGCTACAGAGCCAAGGAGTGACCTTGGGGAGAAAGAGAGGGAGGAAGGAATGAGCAGCTGCAGATCTTCAGCAAATAAAATAATAGTGTGTGATCAGAGCCTGGGGGATGCACCTCGACTCTTCCTGATTTAACTTGAATTATGACTTTACTAGTAAATTAAATAAGCCTGGGACTGGTTTTTAGCATAAAAACCAAACAGCATGGAAGGATCTGCATTCCTGTCATTTAACTCTGTCAGTCTCACAGTAAGGTGACGGCATGCAGACCATTAGCGTGGACTGAGGATGGTTCCTGAATCCTGAGCCCTACCTAGGGTGGTCTGAGAAAACACTAATTGTCAGGTAATTTTCTAACAATTGAGCTATATAGGGGACAGTATTTCGGTATCTGGAAACATTCACTGGCATGCAGATCTAGCAGTAGATTTTCTTCAGATTTTGACCTTCTGCTCATCCCCCGACTGCTTAGAGGACAGAAATAAAAGAAGAAAATAGTCAAAAAAGCTGGAGACAGTTCTTGGTGTTTCAGAGCTTAGGGAATTAATGGGCATTTCTGGCTCACAGTTACACATCTCTGCTCATAGCAGTACTTCACAAATAAAAGCCAGCATTTTACAGCCAGCCCTGTTCTCCATGCACCATTTCCAGGTTTCTGCATTAATGTCACAAATGCAGTGTATGTCTTTCAACAAGTGAGAGGAGACAGAGTAAAAAACAAAGAAGGGATTTAAAAAAAAAGAGTCAGATCCTCAGCTGGCTTAGACAGGTGATGAAGCTCACACAGCTCTGCTGATTTCTTCTGGGATATGGCCCATTGTTTTTATTATATATATACACATTTTACAGGGGATTATGCTTTTAGTTTGAAAAAGGCTTGACATGGTCATCAATTTGGTTTTGTCCAGAAGTTCAGGCTGAATTGTGTTTCATGAAGGTGATGATTAAACAGAAGAGAACAAGTATCATTTTTCTCTTCTTTCAAAGTCCTGCAGTATCCTGGCATTTGGGGTATTGTCATTGATCTCACTGTCATTGCCTTGTACTGATAATAAAGTTATTTTTTCCAAAGCTTATCCAGCTCAGCAGGAACCAGCAGCTCAACAAGGGAAACCTAAATCGGCCACAAGGGAGAAGCACTAAAATAAATAATCAACACCGACAATAAAAGTCAAAGGTGGGGAGGAAGGAGGCATTCTGTTTCTCGTCCGTCAGCAGCCAGCTACTTAGATGAAACTAAGACTGCAGAAACATTGTTATAACAAGAAGTGGTTTAAATCACAAGGAGATATTTTAAACAAGCACTTCTATCAAAAAGAAAAATAAATGAAGCTGGTAAATGATCCTACCGAATCTTAAGTCTGAAACAATCTTTATTTCAGAACAGTTTCTTCAAAATATTAGATTAACATGGTGTCAGGCAATTGATCTTTTCTTATTCCTGGAAATATATATCAGAAGTACCATTTCAGATATTTGAAGCCTCATCCATTTCTGACTGTTATTTGCCCAATAAATTAGGTGTTTCTAGAAGAGGTTAAAGACTGGTGCACAAATTATAACTGCCTAAACAATATTTCAGGTAACTTTGGGCACAAAAATACATGTTATGGGCAAGGTAACTGGTAACAGAAAGATCTTTCCTTGTCGCTACCAAGATAGATTAACAGTGGACAAGTGTACTTAGACTAATGGTTCTTGATGGTATCAGGATAACATACGGTCATTTAGTAATAGACCTCTACTATAGTTTTTTCCCCTTTTCTTAATCCATTTGAGTAAGTAATTACAATTTTTCTGAGGTTTTGACAATTGATCCAGAATTGGGATAGCTCTGTATTTATGTATTTCCAGCTAAGAGAGTTATATAGGCCTTGTTGGCAAAGTGTGGTTAAAGTATACAGCTTTTAAATAGGTTTAAATGTCTTTGTGCCCTTGAATTAGACAAAGAACTTGACATCAATGGAAATGTAAGATGCAGTCTTCAGTAGAAACAGTGAAACAGTCCTCTGAAAGTTGGAAAGATTTGAAATACAGGAAAATAATCAATAGATAGAGAAGACAAAGTTGCATCAGAGCATTCAGCCTAAAAAGTATTCAATAACTTTAACTTTAGTGTAGTTTGGTGGGAGATCAAGTTTGCTAGGGAGCTCTGGAGTGTCTTTGAAGACTTTGAAAGATTAACCTTCTCGTGCTAATTCAAGTATTTATACTTACATAAACTCGGTTTGGAAAGACAATGTGTGCATGTCTTGGTGAAATCCACTGTTCAAGTGTGCTGTTGAATAGGAATGAAGAGTTGATCCATGCACAAGCACTCTGGGGTTTTATGCTGGTTGAAATATACAAGGGAACTTTTGATAATCTTTTAAAAAATTTTCAGAATGAAGTGTGTGTGTGGCGGGGTTGGGGGGATGACAGAGGGGCAGATTTTTCATTATGTTTTCCCTTCACTGCTCTTCTGACATTGCAGATCTGTACAGAAGCATGCTCATTCCATTTTTCTGTACTGAATGAAGGATAGCATGAGGATGGGATGGGGATAGTAGAGGTTAGGATGTAAGAATATCAAATATGCAATACAAGTTGCCAAGTTCCTTCTGTCCATTACTGATAGAAACTTGTCTTCATGCAGATGTATTGAAAGGAAATGTAAAAGCTTAGAATTACTGCAGCTAATAAAATATACATAATTAGTATTGTTCTTAATGAATTACCATCTCAGGTGAAAAGTGTTAACTGGCATAAATTTTAGAGTGTATAATGCCAGCACCAGAATCTCTCAGGAGCAGGGCATCAATTTTCAAATACCAATATTTCAACACAACTTTATACAACTGTCTGTCCTGTAATTGATATTGTATATTGCTTATCCCTCACAATTTATTTTCCTATGACATGTACAAATTAGATTTCATTTCCTTTTTATGTGTACTCAGTTTATTCTTTTCAAATATTTTTAAAATCCATTAAAAAAAACTTGAATTGATTTTGTACCCTTCACTGGAAGTCTGAATAGATCACTTCCTTTGTTTTCAAGATAATATTAACTCGAGACACTGATTGGTTTCTAGTCTGTAAGTCAGTGTAGAAATGCATAATTCTTACTGAATTTTACCTCTTTACTAAACTGTAGCAGACTGTTCCATTCCTATTTTATAGTTGCATCATTGGTGATCCGGAGGCTCATAATAGGTAAGAGCCTTGTTAACAGTAGAAAATAAATGGCTTCACTTTAAATGATCTCTGGACAGTTAATAGAGGCCTATAAGATAAAAACTGATGGGTCCTTTTCCCTTTCCTCCCTTTCAATATGATCAAGTTTACTAGAAATTTCTTTGTAAAATTCCACCAATACAGTCAAACAGAAAGATACAGAAAGCACTGATCTATCTGAAACTCTCCTGTAGTTTTCAACTTGAGCCACCTTTTTCTCTTTTGCTTGAAAAAGTTACTGTTCAGGAGATAAGATGGTCTAAAGCCAGTAGCCTCAAAAAAAAATCATAGACTGTAGCACTGGAAACCATGTTCAGATCATATCAACTGAGATTTCTTTAGACAATATTCAATTAAGTGCGCTCAGTTACGTATCAAACCTTTTTTTTTTTAACATGTCTTAATGAGATCATACTGTTTTGATGGATAAAAGAGGCCCTATGAGGTTCAAAATTCCCTCATGTTGAAAGATGTCATAAGAAGAAACTGGTCAACAACAATAACATACTTGGAGGCCTTTCTGTGCAACAACAGTGAGAAGAGACTCCAGTCTCCAACTCTTTAGTATTCATAGCTGGAATCCCCTCCTTTTTTTTCTCAGAAGTAAGACAAATAGTATCCATCCTGTCTCTACTGCAAGATCTACATAAAGACACTTATTCTGGCCTTAGTATTGCTGTAGGAAGTCAAATATACTGCACAGCCACCAACAATGGTGTAGACAGGCATAATGTAAGAAACATGAAAGGTAGATCTCACTTTCCATGGATTATCCAACTGTTAGTTTCTTTCATTTTGTCTTACTGATCTTCAATAGGAACTAACTTTTTTAATGCATGTAATAAATTATTATTATGCATCCTGACATGTATCTTCTGCATCCTGGTCATGTAAGGTCACAAGTGCTTTTCCCTCAACTTATTTTCTTAAAATAATGAACTTAAGGAATATTGAGTCCCATGAAAAAAATCCTAGTCCTGTTTTCCCACTTTGTAATACACTGAGAGGAAGCAGCAATTATAACTCTCCAGCCACAACTCAGAGGATTTCCTCTAAGAGTTCTAATTCCAGAGGAAGAAACATATTTTTTCCTGTTAAATTGGATGACAAAACTAAGGAATTAGTTAAAACACCCAGCTTGCTTTCTCAGTCTTTTGTTTGGTTTGGGTTTAGCCTGTTTTGGGTTTGGGGTTGTTTTTTTTTTTTGGGGGGGGGGGGGGGTGGAGTATCTTCTTATTACTCTGCTTCTCAGACAATAAAAGGCAAGAATGCATTAGGCTTTTCCTGAGCTGCTTCAGTAATGCAAGGAGCTTTGTATCTCCTGATATCACTTAAGTTACTTTTTGTTTTATCAATTAAAACTGTAATATCTCAACAGCTTTTTGGGGGTCAATACACAAGTCAATGAATTGATAGCTTGTCAGTACTCTCTTTTAAGACTGGCAACCACTTACATTATCCACATGCACACAAAGAAGTTGAAATTAAGCAGACTGTCACTAGGAATGGAAAATCTCACCTCAGGCATGAAGAGGAACCACAGAAAGCTGTAACTGTAATATTTGGAGATGACCTTTGAATCTGTTGGTTTATTTCTGGAACAGCTGATGTTTATGTTGTATGTCATTGTATCATTAGAACTGATATGTATCTGTTCCATTTTTCATCATATGGAAAGGCTAATTAAAAAGAGTAGCCTGAAATGGTAGATTTAGTTTCTAACAGCAACATAGCAAGAAAGTAGTAACTAATCATGGGTACATCTTAAAATTAAATTAGGGAGCAACTTAATAGATTAAAACTCAGCTCATCCTGATATGCTGCCATTTGAGACTGTGTCTAATTATGTTTTCCTACTAGTTTTCCAGTGGTTTTTCATTTTCTCTTTTCATTAGAGACCTCTTGGTCAAAATCTTTTCTCAGTTATACTAGTGTAAATCTGGAATAAGTCCTTTACATTTAATTGAATTAGTCTTGATTTACTTTAGTGAGTCTGAGAACTGAGTATGACCCTTTTTCTTTAGTGGTAACTGAACTGTCCTTCTCAATTTTGAAACCACACTGAATCAAGCTTAGGTAGAAAAAAGTCTTCAAAGTTTGAATAGACTAAGTTTTCTTATTAAGACAAGACATCCATTAAAAAGGACTGTGTTCTGCCTTCCCACTTTGTAGGAAGGCGCTGCACTGAAAGGGCTGGGATTTTAAATTACCTGCCAAACAAAATTTAACTCTGAATGCCTCAAAAGTAACCTGATCCTGCAATGGGAGAAAAAGGAACCAGTTGCTTTTATATTGCATCTTCCTAACAGTGATCACGGATGAAGACTTTGTGCTGTACCCACAGACAGCTGTGTGGTTTGTTGGTAACAAGATTCAGTGGTCCCCCAAGGTTTCTTTAGTGGCTGCTGCCCAACAGCACCATGAGTCCCAGCATAATGTCATGGCTGCGGCTGTTCTGTGGTCCCCAACACCGCTCCTCAGCAGCATGTTAGTAATTGAAAGGCAATCAAAATGGGGTATTACGGGGACAGAAAATCGAATGCAATGTTTATTTTCAGAAAAGTATTTATTTTCATAAAGAAGAGTTTATTTTCATAAAGTAAAATTGTTTAGCTTTTGAACTGTCAATGAAAATACAGGCTGTAACTTATCTTCATTGTTTCTCCTCTCATTTTCCTGCAATGTTTCTATATAGGTTGCAATATCTTCTAGACCTCCTTCCAAGGAGATTGTAACTGTTGTCAGTAAAGAAAAAGAAATATATATTAGCATATTTGGCAGGTAAAATTTTCAATAGGGAATAATCATTTTAGGGGAGCTTTTTCTGCTAACTGACTTTAAGAAGGAGTTTCCCTACTTTCCTGAAAACTGTTGCCTTTGACAGAATCTCAGCTTGGTCACCCAAAGTCTGAGCCTTCCCAGACATAAATTAGTTTGAAAATACAGCATTTTTAAAGCACTTTTCCTTCCCAGAGGCATCATAATCATACAGGAATTGTTTTATCTGCCCTAGAAAATATGTATTTCTTTTCTCTGTTTATTAGCTGGTTTTAAAACAGGCACCAAAGATCCTAATGAAAACTGGTTAGGACTTCTTAAGATCTTAGTACCCAAAGGTTGTAAGTTTAAATGAAAAGGTTGCTTCTATTTGAACTATCAAAGTAAACTGATCAAGTAGAAATTATGGCACTTGAAATAGAAAGTCATTATTTTCGCAGTCCTGCATAAGCATGCCAGAATTTTGTCCTAAATAATTTTTAGAAGTACAGTTTCTGTTGACTCTGTTACACATTATCCCATCAAGTAGAGGGCATTAGCAAACTACTATGCAGAACTAGGAAGGAAGAGCAGTGGACAGATCCTTTGGGGGGTGGTGGATCAGCAGTTCTTTACATGATAAAATTCACAGATCCACTGACCAACAGTTTTAGACAGGAGCTATTTCATCCTCTTCATTGCAAGGACTAATGGTAATTATTTAGGTCTTTGAGAACAGCCATCACCTACAAATTTAGGAAGAGGGATTAATTCCTCTGACTTTGCTCCTGCTGAACTGTGTTTCTCCATTCCTGTAACAACTACATGGAGTGGATTTCATTATGAGACCAAAATTACGGGGCATCGTTAAAGTTCTTTATTAATAATTTATTGCTGTACCCTTCATATTCTGAAAGTTTATTTTCTTGTTGTTGCTGTTACAGCGACGTCCAAGCAGGTGGCCAGCAATGAAATTCAGAAGAGGATCTGGACATCCTGCCTATGCTGAAGTGGAACCAGTTGGAGAAAAAGAAGGGTTCATTGTATCAGAGCAGTGCTAAAATTTCTAGGACAGAACACCAGTACTGGCCTACAGGTGTAAGACATTTACTTTGCCTCTCTTTAAAGAAAAGGAGCCCTAAGCTGCTGTAGCCTGATAGAAAGAAGATTTTGGATAAGCTTTGTCCAAGAAGAAAAACGATCTAAGATGCCAGAATACCACTGCACAGTAGTTTTTGTTAGTGGACTGAGACACAATGGTTCATGCAGAACGCTTGTCAGTGGACACCTACGGTATCAGAACTATGGCACAAGTGCCATGTTATTGGCTTTAGGTATGGGGATGCACAGTAATCAAAAATATAATAAAGCTTTGGTGCACAAGGGTATTGCCCTTTGGTTCAAGTGTTCTTCTCTGGTATCTCAAAGACCGAGTGACAAATCTGTACCCTTTCAGTGCAAAGAGCACTGATCAGTGTTCACAGGTGATTGAGAAAAGTATCTCAATGCAAGTAGAGAAGAAAAAAAGGAATTTTCCAGTACTTCTATAAGTGGATGTGAAATACACTCACTTTTCAATTCTAAATTAACCTACCTACCCAACTGAGTGAGTCACAATGTATATGCTTTCCAGGAGTAGTACAATGTTTCTTGTACATTGCTGATTACTATCCTTCTAAACAACTCATGATATACAAATTGGTAAGAAATGAAGACAACAGAGAATTCTCACAATGTTGAAATTACTTTATTTCATGGGAGTTCACAATGAAATTGATCTGATTTTCAGTTTCAGTGTTCACTAAAAATTAATTACCAGGTTTGTTTCAAGGGATATCTTTCATTTCTGAGCAGTAGGCTGAAGTAAAGGCAACAGATCCTTTTAGCTGCCAGAGATCTTATGGACCATTTCTTAGGCAATGTGATAAGAAAAATAAGATTTTAAACAAATGAGTTTCTATCCTTTGCCATTTCATTGTGAGTCCTTACTGAGAAGCACCACAGACTTCAATGCACCCCTTCCAGAGATTCAGATGCAAGTGTTATTGAACCCTGCTGATTCATACAGTGATTTTGTTTAATGCACATAGTAGTTGCATAAATATATATATAAATATATTTTTTTTTATAGCTAACACAAGGCGGGCTCTTGTGACTGTTAAGACTGCATTTTTGTCATCCAGACAAAGGAAATGGATTGCATTACTGCATATTTCCACTGAGTTGTAAAATAATCCTTAATATTAGAATATTTTTATGTTGTGTAGGGAAGGTGGTTCATGTAGTTGCAGCGCCATAACCTTTCTGCCTACTGGAACCACTCTTTCTTTAATATCGACCCTTTCCCTCCCTGTTTAGGGAAAGACAAGACTATAAATTCACACCATCAAAAACTCCTTTTATGGAAGGCGATATACACTGAGACCCAGATCTTCCATGAGGAGTGGGAACCTAAATACTTTGGTGATCTGGGCCTGAGCTATTCAAATATTAAATTCAGGTATTGTATGTACATTTCATTGTAGTCATTGACTATCAAATTTTTTACATACTGTACAAGGCACTTGAATCATTTTAAAGTGAGGTATACAACATTTGCAGTTTCGGATCTCAAGCAGTTAAAAAAAGTTGTAGATACCACCTTAATAGCACAGTTATTTACACCTCTTGTTGATGCTTGTATGGTCTAAATTTGATTACTTAATGCTGTCTTAAAAAAAACCAAACATGATTTTTACTTGTTATTTTGTTCAGTAAATAATACAATACTGTATTTTCTGTATTCCTTTATTTTGTGTAACACACTTTTATTTTCATCTGTTTTAAATCATCTAGCGTGAGATTGAAACTGTTCAAAACCTAACTAGTATTAATCTGAAGATACTAACAAACACATTGTCTTGAAGCCTGGTGAAAAGCCTGTGGCAAGTATTCATTTCAATTTGTGTGGGTCTGCTGAGCCCTGTTTCTAATAGGCTGGGATTAAATTGCAGGCTGTTAATTCCGATAGCAATAACCAAATGTATGCACATATATATCTGGTGACACTCATTTTTATTAAATAAAAAAGTATCAGTGCACATCATTTATACACGTATTTGGTGTGCAATACTTATCATTAGTTTTTCTAGGAATCTTGGAAGTAATCAGCTAGGGTTCATTGGCCAAATGAAGCAATTGTAGAGTTTCCATTTGAAGCATGCTGGAATGCTGTTTGAAATAATTTTTATTTCAGAGCACATCTTGGCAAATTATACTAAGAAATTTACAAAAATCTACACAGTATAGCAGTAAGTTCAAGGGACATTTTGTATAAGATTTATATTATTATGGGTTTAAAAGTCTGCACTTTGGCCGATACACTCATTCATGTTTTTATCCATGTATGTGATACATGTCATGCAATGGAGCTGACAGAATATTTGCAACATGATTAGACAAACACAACAACAATTTTAAAATTCAGTATTTTGATTACTTCTGTTTTAAGGCCCTCTTGCACAGCTGAAGGATGTTTGTTAGTATTTGCAAACTAACATAAATTTCATACTCCTTCTTAAAATAATAGCTTTTTTTTTCTTTTACTCTTTGTCCAGCTCTCATAATTTGGTAGCAGATTTCACTGGTCTATGGGGAGCATCATAGTGTACTTCTTTTGATTTTTGCTATGATGTTATATGCTATGGATTATAACATGACGAGTTGCTTGGTTTATTTAATAAGACTGATAGGCATATGCTTATGTCTGATAAGAACTGATATCTGAAGAGAAAACCTCCTGCATACTAATGGATGTATAGTGTCTCATTGGTGTCTGCTTTGATATATTCTGTGGTATGTTCTATTTATCCCAGTAGGCAAAAGATAATTAAGTAATCTGTTGCTGTTTTGTAATTCCATCTGGTTTTCTAATTTTTTAATAATTAAAATTGCCACATTAAAAATTATACAAATATTAATCCATAGGTGTGATGAAATATTGAAATTAACTGAGAATCCTATTCTTATCATTTTATAAAGCACCAGGTTAATTGGTCCAGACTACAAAAGTGTCATGTAGCCCCCTCTCAGAGATCCAGCTGAAATGTTATTCAACAATTCATAAAGAAATTTCCATCCAGGTCTCTGAAACAGTGGCTTCACTAGCATTCCCACTGGTCCTTCATTTGAAAGTAATTCAGAATATTTCATTTGTTTAAATGCTTACTTACAGTCATTTATTCTAACAGTTATTTTAACTCTTCAACTTTCCTGTAAATTTGTATAATGCATGTAATGATTGCAAGATCTCCCAAAATTATCATTTCTTATTATTTTCCATTTTAATGTTAAATGTTCCATAACATCTAACACTCTCAGTGCTGTGCTTCAGCTCATCCTGTTTCACAGAAAAAAGGAAAATTTGAACTACAAGGATTCAAAGCACATTACTAAGTAGCTCTTTAAATCTCAGTGAGATGAAACAATGAATCAGATAGATGTAGCGCACACAGAGATTGTTGGAAAAAGATCCTTACATTTGCAAAAATTGCATTCAGACATTAAGAAATTTTGGAACTACAGAAGAAGTGGAATTGTAATTTTACTCCTGTCCTGGTTTCAACAACTCCCATGTACATACATATAATGATGTGGTCTTATTTATTTGCCTGCTATGTTTCTCAGTGCACCCTAAGATGCATTGGATGTAGAGAATGCAAGCATATTTTTCTCCTCCATGTTCAAATTTTGTTGCACTTTGTTACATACTGTCCAAACCCTGCTCAGAAGACTTTTTTTTTTTTTCCCATGGACTTTTCTTCCTTACCCATTATTGTTATACTTGATGGATGCATACACCTTGATTTGTGTTCTGAGCATACCTGTAAAGGGAGACAGTTTTCCAGAGAAGACCAATGTGAAACTGTTTTTCCTTTTCTTATAATTGCTTTCCTCATTTTCAACAGCTTCTTCTACAAATGACATAGATGTCATGTAAGTAACAACCTCCTTCATTGCGCCATTATAATTTGGCTTCATATCAAGTTCATTTTCTATATAATGTATGTGATGGAATTCTAGGGAAAAACAATACATCACTGTATTTTGAAAAATTGTGGAAGCCAAATTAAATTTTCACAAGCTGAACAGAATATTGGACTTTGCAAACTTCACCATTTTTCTTTGGTCAACAGAGTTCAAACCATAAAACTCACTACACAAGTAACTGAGCCAGCTGAATAGTTGAGTCACTAGTTTGCCATTCAAATGTGGTCAGCAATGGAAAAGGAAGTGGTGAGACAATTTGCCAGTGAGCAGGGAAGAGATTTTCTTTATAGAAGAGTAATAAGACTTCCAAGGAAAACATGAGAATATTTCTATATTCTGTTAGATCACCTCTTGGATAAACAAAATAAACTGTAAATTACAACATCCATCATTTTTCTAGGTAGAGAATCTCTAAACAAAACTGTGCAAGCAGTTGTCATGAGCTGGCTGTATTTCACACAGTAGGTGGGTGCCTAGAGCATGCAGAGTACCCCATGTTGGTTCATGTTCCAGCTCACAGACCATCAAAGCAAAATTTCACTTTGAGTGCATACAGTGGCTGAAGCAATGGCTATGTTACTTTTTTCTGACACCAGTAATGAAGCTTTGTATAAAGACAAGATTTGGCACCTACATAGAAGGTTTCTCAGCTGTGCAAAATCATAGTGCCTAACAGTCATAGTATTGGCCATTAGGACAAGAACTGGAATAGAGCACAAATTCAGCTCAGATCAACGTTTTTGCTCTTGGGAAATTTACTGCTTCCAGTGAAGAGAAAGAATAGCAGCAAGCACTGTTGTCCAGAGTAAGATCATTGGCATCCTTCTATATGTGCGCCTTCTGGCAGAGAACTATTTGAAGCTTGAAGCCTAAAAAACTCCAGAATTAAATGCTACTGAGGGATAATGCAGCATTCACCTTAATTCTCACATTTTGGAGACTTCAGGAACTGACAGCTGCTACTGCTTTTCTTTATGGATGTAATGGTAAGTTGGGGTTGGGTGTTGTTTTGGGGGGTTTGGGGTTTTTTGGAGTAGGAGGAGGAGAAGGGAAAAAATGCAGGAGGGACGTGCAGGGATGTCAGTATTCCCAGCTGTTCTAGAGGCAGGGCAAGAACCTTATGTACAGCCTTGAGAGCATCAGTACCATGTGCCAGTGGCACTGAGTCAAAATACATGAGGTCTTCCTTCATGTCGGCTTCATCATTTAAAAATCAGAAATGTCACGAGAACCACAAGCTTCTGTCTAAATCTGCAGAAGTCCATATTTCACCTCATGGCGGGTTTATGTCACTCCTTAGGGAAAAAAGCTTGAACCACAGGCAGCTTTTTGAGGTGGAACAATGTGCCAGTAGTGCTTTACTAGAAGCCAAATACGACAAAGCGGGATGCAGCTTGCATAAAACTGAAAGGGACAAATTTTATCCAGAGCAGCCAATATCTTTATGCCTGGAGCACTGATAAAATACTCAAGTCTCTGGGCCAATTCAACTTGATTTAGACAATATCATAATCCTAAAGCTGGCCTTTAACTATCAGTTTATTGTCATATCTTAGGAGACTTTCTTGACTTTTTAATGTTTTATGGAGATGAAAATAGTTGAGATGCCAAGTAGAATAAAGTATCTTTCTGATAGGAAGAGAATCTTGTCTCCTGACACAGCTGTCTCCTGACTGGAGTAGGTTCTCCCCTGTGCACAGCTCATTTCAGTGGGTCTTGTATTGACTCCGTGGTCTTTCTCAGGACATGTTTCATGCTTTTCAATGCAATTCTCTGTCTCTTGCAAGATTTTTCAATACCTATCTCCTGCCTCACTTTTTTATTCTTGTCTTTGGTTCTTCTCCATCTCTGATCTAACTCTGCATTCTCACTACTTTGCTTTCTTGCACTTCTCTAAGCCCTGAATTACATGCCAAAATGACCACTTTCAGTGTCACTCAAAATAAGCCTCAAGCTGAAGAAAGGTCCACTTGATTTTTCTTCCGTATGGGGGTTCTGCTTAATACAAGCATCTGAAAGTAGATTTTCCTGTTATCGACTGAATTCTGTCCACAGGAGTTAGCAACCTAAATTCTGAATCTCTTGGAAACTTTTTGGTTAGACATTTTGGTCAAACAAACTATTGGTCTCTTCAGCGGAAAACTTGTCCCAGATAATTTTTTTAAAGCAGGCCTCAGGACATTAATCTTATTTACATCAATTTAACTAAACACATATTTTTGTCCAATTAATTAATACAGATGCCTGTTGTCTCTGTTGTCTGTCTGGGAAGATAGCGTTTAGGGATATTAACTAGACGCTTCCCACGCAGTTTACATTCTTTCCTTTGGTGTATCTCGTATTCAAAAACCAAAAAGCCTAATTTATTAATTCCTAATGTTAATTTGAAAGAGACTTATTTTACTGACTGCTTGGGTGGCACATTGTTTCCTCAGACACCTAGAAGCTGTTAGTAATAACTATCACTTGTGCCTGTCTAGCTTTGTTTGGACTGCTGTTTTTATTACTAGATCATTTTTTTCAAGTTTCAATAAGAGTCGTTAAATTTTGTTTTGGGAGGTAGCAAATGATACTGCAATCTGATTGTCACATTTGACTACACATCAGCAATGGTGTGCTTTTATCTAAGCTTTTCAGCTTAAAGCTTTTCAGCTCTGCCTTGCCTACAAGGATGTCAGGATCACACCACAACCACATACCCCTGTTACAGTGAAAAAAATGCATCTTTCCAAAGGAAGAAAATGATGTGCCTTTCATAGACGTGTGGGTATTTTCACAATGGTCTGTTTCCAGAAGGAATGCTATTCCTAGAGAGATGAGTCTGGCAGTCTAGGTTACAAACAGAGTGTGACTGAAAATAACTAACTGTAAAACATAAACCATGCGCAGCTGCAGTGCCACTAGTTGAAATTATCTCCAGTGCTCACTGGCCTCCGGGCTGGGGCCTCACTCTGGCCACAGCCGCTCTCCAACATGGGCTGTGGGCCAAGGCAGCTGGGCAGGAGGAGCTTGGAGGACTGCAGGTGCTGTTCCTGCCCGGAGAGCAAAGAGACAGTGGGTGCCTTGTTATGACTTCCACTCTCCAGAAAAAGAGGGGGACCTCATGCCACCCCCTGTCTTGTCAGTGCTGAGCATGAGCAAAGGGTGTCCTCAGCAGCCCCAAGAGGAAAGCGCAGCAGGGTGAGACGGGAAGCGTGAGCACGGCCTTGTTTCTGTGGAGGTCGGAGCCCTGCAGCCATGCACATGCACGCTTGCACCCCCTCACACTCACCCACTTCTTCCAGCTGCTGTCCATGATGCATTTGGGTTTCAAGTGTTTTCTCCGTGCAGGGCCTGCAGTAGTGAACAATGCAGATAATACAAAAATAAGAGCACTCTGTTAACATAAAAGATGACACACGGTCATTTCACCCTATTTCACTCCGTATCTCCTGCAGCACCAATGTGCATCCTGCTGTGGGGACCTGACAGATCTCCTCCCAGTACTTTGTCCTCCTTGCCTGAGGTGAGGGTGAGCATGTCAGTGAAAGGTGGCAAGCTCTTGGGGCTTGACTTGGTCTGCGGGCTTCTGCCTAGAGGGAACCAGACATGACAAGGAGCCTGGTGGGAGCTGACAATCAATCTTTTAGAAAAGACGTAACATCCAAAATTTTAGCTAAGGATGTAACTTTTCCTTAGGGAAGTGACTTTGGTATGTAAAGTTGTTTGACACATATGACCAGCATTGGCTGAGTTATCCTACACAGCAGTGACATTAAGGGCCAGAGCAATGAGGAGCACATGGCATATCTTTAACACTTGCCAAAAGCAATCATCGCAGCAGAGAGCTCGGCAACCATCTCCATCTATGCTCAGTGCTAATGGTGATGTCTGATCCCTCTTAGAGACTAAGCCTAGCAATTAGATCATTTGACCATGAGGTGATAGATGCCATGCTCAGCCTGGGAGGCATGTGAAGTCTCATTACCCAGGAAAGCACCCCAACTAATAGTATACACATTAAGCTTCTCCAACCCCATTCTACAGAAGCTGCCTCCACCCCGGTGCAGAAAAGATGCAAGCTCCTTTGACCCCAAAAGAGCAAGGGAGCATAGGTTGGGATTGGTCAGTGCCCAACTGTAAAAGGTCTGTGCTAAGGGACAAGGGCTGTGCTGGGTCCTGGATTCTGGTCTAGAGATGGCATTTGAACTTGGAGAAGTAGGAAGCAGTTTCAGGTTGTGGCTCTGACTCAAATGTATGCTTAAATCAGGGATGCTGGACTCCCAAAATCAGTAAGACATGGATTTTCAGACATATGCTGCTATTTTGCTATCAACAGCCTCATATGTCATGTCATTTTTCATCAGCCTCACCCTCAGGAATCCAGTTCTCCAATATATAGATTTAGGTATACATTTGCTTGGGAACACTTGCTTGGGAATTAAATTCCTGGAACTGATGTAGAAATGCTCTGCATCACTCTATGCTGTTCCCTGACTTGCTAGGTGCCTCAGGAGTGAGGACATGTAAAGCATTACTGCAGGATGCTGAGATATCAGTGATAAGCATCAGCAGGAATAAAGAACACACAGATACACACAGAGACACACACACAAGGAAAAGTCAAACTCTTCTCTGCTGCACAACAGGAAATCCTGAGCAAGGCAGTAATGAAATCAGATGAACCCTTCACTGCAGAAGCAATGAAGTGCTGTGTGGAGGCTAGTCTAGCCGCTGTCTATTCTAATGGTTTAGCACAGTCACCTTGTCCTATGGGAACCGAATGATGTGTGGAGCTTTTATTTGTCTGGTCCATGGCTTCTCTCCAGCCACTGCCTATTGCAGATTGGAAACATGTCAGCTTTTCTACTGCTAAGATAGTGTATATATAAAACTGAGGTTTATAGACACCATTGTTTTAGTAAAAGTTCTGTCAGCTGTCCCTATATTGAATAAGCAATGATAGTTTGGCTTTGAGAGAGACTCTGAGCCCTGTGGTTTTGCTCCTTCTTTCTCCCTGCAGTGGATATTAATAGTTGTAGAGCATGTAGAGAGCTCACCTGAAGTACTACAAATGAATGTCAATTGCTGTGTGTGGTAATGGGAAAAGAATGAGTAAAACCACACTCAGACAAACAATACTCCTCACCATGTCTACTAACACTCAGATATTTTCATGAAAATTGTCATGGAATGATTCTGAGTGTTAAATAGACAGCAGTACTTTTGATCTGAATAAAGCAGAAGATGTCTCTCATTTTCCATGAAGTCACAATTATAATCAGGAGCACAAAATATAAAAAAAAGACAAACCTTTTTCATTAGGTTTAAAAATATGAATGCCTGCCTGGATTGATAGCATTAGTGGCTTTTTCCTTGCTGATTACATGTAGGATGCCAACCTGTTGTGCTGTGTATTATCAGTAAAAGCATTTCAGATATTTTGAAATTAATTGTCTATATTTAATTAATTTAATCTTTGACATCAGCACTAAAACCACTGCAAATATTTCAGATATCGAAAGGAGTATAAGCAAACATTTAGCAGCGGCATGTAAACACTAATAAAACTTATAGGTAAAGATGCAAAATACAGATGTCTTTTCACACATTTTACTCAAAAAAACCCCAAAGTGTAGAGGGGAAAAAAAAGGGAGTGATATGTAAATACACTGACAAGCGTCTTTCTTCATTAGCATCCCACAGACCTCAGTGACCGAATGAAGAGCATCCTGGAAAAGCTAGATCCGAAAATGTCTATTTCCATGGCAAAGCTTTAGTTCTCTCCTACTGGCATTAAATTGGAATATGAAACCCTTAAGAGTCATCGCTTACTGAAGAGCCCAAAAATAGGGTGCTTCAGCTGACTGGCACCTCCTAGGGAGGCAAAGGGACGCACACCTGCAGAGAAAGAGGAGAGCTTAATGATATGCCCAGCCACCATATTGAAAGTTACAAATACCCAAACCAACTTAGACACTGTGCTATCTCCTGCCTTCTTCCTTTAGAGCAAATACATCAGCTATTGTAACCTGCAGGATGGCTTCTCCTCTGCCGCTACACAGCAGCCAGTCCTATTGTGGCCCACCACTTCCAAAAAAAACCCCAACCAAAACATAACAAAAAAACCCTCAGCTAATTCATTACAGCACTTGAAAGGAAAGATGTATGAGAACATTTTTAACACAGTGATTAGCCAAAGGGCTGGGGGAGGGTGTGCTGGTAGATTTGAAATGAGAATTATTGGATGACATTAGCATGGCATTCTTGAAAATAAAGAGCAGATTAAGCATCTGTGTCAGAGAAGCATTTACAGCCTAAATGGAACTAATGCCATGAAATACCACTCATAAATATAAGTGCTGCTTTAGCTGTTGCTCTTTTTTTCCTTTAAGGGGTTATGTAACGCAATACACAACTTTACTTAGGATGATCATTTGTGTTATGCTCATATATGACTTTGGCAGGAAAACATTGCCAGCAACCAGTAAAGATCCCTGCACTGAAACACATGTAATTGCATTAAAAGGGAAAACAGAAATCCAGCTTACACAGGGAATTTTCTGGTCTGATGCCTGCCCACACAGCCATCGAGGAGGGAGCAGGTTGCTGTGGAAATGAGCGCATCCTCACAATGACAGCCAGTTGGTGAAGTGTTCACTGGGAGCCTGGCCGGGGAAGCAGCTGACAGCTGGTCATCGGCATGGGCAAAGGCAAGAGGCTGGGCTTCAGGAGGAGAGGACACGTGCCACCAGCTCGCCTGCCTCAAGGGTACGGCACCCCTGAGGCCATTATCTACCTCTGCTCTTGTTGCAACAGAGACAGAAACCCAGAAGGTATAACGTGCTCTTCCCACACACAATCATTTCTAGTGGTGGTGGTGGTTTTACTGGTGGAAATGAAGCATTCCCCACTTCATCACTGGCCTCAGAAACCCAATGATAAATGGCCATGCAAACTCCGGTTCCTGTTGCTAGCAGTCAGGATTGACCTTGGAAAGGCTTGCATCCCTGAAGTGTGTTTCCAGTATCAACCCTGTTGGCATAGCAGTGGAAAAAGAGAGCTGTAACCAAGTCCTTTATAGGTATAAGATTTCTACTGCAAAGCCTGACCTTGCCAGTGCTTAAGCTTATCTTCTTTCCTCTGCTTTTATGGGGACAGCACTACAGACTCCAAAGTACAACCTTACTTCTGGGGCGCTAACAAGAGCTCCAAGGCTTTAGAAGTTTTATTTTTCTTGCAGGAGGTGATCACATCAAAGTGGGAGTACAGGCACGTAAATGCACACAAGAGAAATGTGGGTAGAAACACCAAGAGAAAGCAGTGTCTGATTCAGTATCAGACTCAAAAATCCAAGTGTAATTTGAACAGCAACAGCAAATCTGAGCATTCTCCATTTCCATCCTTCCAGATGTGCCAGAAAGTAATGAGATGTTGTACAGGACAACAACCCTGGGAGGAATCCTGAAGTACTGGCTACAAACAGAGCCAGGCTTTCAAGACCTATTGGCAATGCATTTTATTGTTAATGACTCAAGCATCTCTGTTTCCAAACATTGTAGTCCAAGGGTTAGTCTTTTATCTCAACACAAAAAAGAGAGCTAGTCTTTCCTTGTAAGATTTTCCTAATATTGAGCAGCAAAAGTCATTTTATTTCCACTGCTCTGAAATGAAATTCAAAACTCAGTGTTCCCAATTTAATTATGTCAAAAACACTAATTGAGTCCAAGATAGGCTAGTTAAATACCTGAATGGGGATCCATACTGCAGCCCTGGGTATTGCAGAAGTTGTTTCCAAACAGTGGGCAATAATCAGACTACAAAAACTAAATGCAGAGATGGACTTCTAATGCTCCAGGACTGCTGCACTGATGGCAAATGGGAATTAAAAAAAGTAATCCTCTTTCTCATTTCAGTGGAACTCGAAGTGAGATAATGCATCTGGCATATAGATTAATAAGAAATAGGGCAAAGAAAATGCTGGGTTCATTTATGGACTTACAGATAGCTAAATAAATTTCTAAGTTAGTTTACCATAAAATGGAATCTCTCACTTTAGTTAAATGGAACACAAGAGAAGAAATTTATCTGAGAGGAATTCAGTGTAAGCTCTTGAACTCTGTAAAAACTTCTGTAAAAAAAAAAAAAAAGTAAATGAACTTTTAAGTCTACTAATTTAAAATACATTAATAAAAATTATACATGCTTTTTTACATATTATAATCAAATCCTTTCATCTTTTGACAGGGAGGCCAGCTATCATACCAGAAATCTTTTTTTTTCTCTGTATATGAATGAAGCAGTGTTGCATTTATATTCTTCTGTCCATTTAATTTCTGACTTTTTTTCCTTGTTACACCAAGGCTGCCAAAAGTGTTATGCATTAGTCTCTTTTTTTTAAATCCTGTATTAAACAAATACATGATACATAAAATTCCATTTCTTTGTGTCTTACTAGTGCTGGTTACATGTGAAAGGAAAGCACCAAAATACCCTCTAATAAGACTTTGTGGACTCCCAGCCTGGCATTATTTGGCTTTCTGATGGAAACCTTTGAGGTATATCTTAAACTATTTCCCCAAAAAAGTGCAGCAGTATACCAGGCCAAATTCACCATGGATGAATATGACCATCAGTTATGCTGCTGACTTCAACTGAGATGTGGTCATCCACACAGCTGAGGCTCAGAACCAGTAACTTGACAAGAAAAAAAATCAATAAAATTGTCTTCAGAAATTATCATCCTGAACTAATATAGAGTCATAGTACAAAGTGTCTGGTAAGAGTCATTGTAAGTATCTATATCTTTTGTCCCTGGTAATTCCAAACATAATTATTTTGTTTTATAGGATATGAAACTAATTGTATCTTTGACTAAGTATCAGCCTGGAAAAATCATTGCTGGGCCTTGAAGGTCGATATGAATGTTTTCCTCCCTATACATCAGCCCCAGTAATACAGGTCATATAAGGCTAAACGCAGATGTCAGAGGTCTGGGCAGGCTGTTTTCCTTTTCTGCCTTGATTAATACCTGTGCATTTTGATTGCCCTCAGTGGATTTGCTCACCTCTAACACTCGTCCAGGAACTGGGCTGCAGGAAACAGTCTGCTGATGAGGTGTGAGCAGGGGTACAATCCAGCTCACTCACTTTTACTGCCTTGGCAAATTGTGCTGCCTGGAGCAAAAGGATTATTACAAACCCATCCTACTTAACCATATATTTTAATACATAGATGAGCTAAACAGGGAATCAAATCTATTGAGTAAGAAGGGGTCATTTCTACACAAGACCTTATCATGATCCAGCCTTACTTAAAACAATAAAAGTGACAAGAAAAGCATTATACACTGTTAAAAAGGTTTTCAGACAAGCAGAAGTAACTGAAATGTCTTGATGATCTGATTCATAAAATTCACCAGTTGCATCTATAAAGTCTAATAAGTGTGTGGAACTATAACTTCTCCTTTTTTATCTATTCACTTTTATTATAAGCAGACTTTTCAGGCTGAGCATTTCATGGTGATTATATATTGCAGTTCTCAGGTGGCTAAAGTCATGGGGCTTTTAGTGTCATGTCTTTTAAAACTGCCAGGTTTGCTATAACTACCCTATAATAAAAGATCCATTACTTAGTTGAACTATATGAGGCCCAGAAGATACAACAAGTTGAGTACCCCAGATTCCCACACATACTGCCCAGTAGGTGCTTAGCTCTTCGCAACATTGGGTTTACTGGTAGGTAACACAAAAAATACATGTGTATCAATGTAGAATTTGGTCTGGGTATAAAACGAAAGTTGTCATCTGTTCTTCTCCTTCCAATACAAAAGAGCATGAGAGGGACACAATTGCAATGTAAATGTACTACATTGTATTTGCCTCCACGCACACCTTTCAGCTCTACCGCAATTCATTTTTCTAGCCACAGCCATTACTGGACATAAACAGTCTCAGTCCTTCTTGCTATTACCACTAGCTGTGATTGAGCTTGGGGTGTAGTAGGCCTTTTTGTGATCGCTATAGATTGTTCATCTCAGGAAATTTGGCTTTTCTCTCAAGGTTATTTCATGGTTACTGTGATTGAGCTATTGCAGACATATTGATGATTTTTAGTTATTCTTCCTACCATAGGTCTTCACGCATTCCAGCTCCCCCAAACAAAATCAAAGCTTCAGCTTGTCCAGAAAAGATAAAATTTGTAATTGCTATGATAGCAATGCCCCTAATTCCTATTATTCTATGGAACAATTTTCGAAAGCTCTTGCTAAATCTTGAGAGTGGGAAAAAACCAATGTCACAGCTTTCAGTTTTGATGCAAGTTCACACCCAACAAAACCAAAGAATTAGTACGCAAATACTTTTGTCAGTGATTTATGCCCTCCCTCTTTGTTCTTACCATCACATCAAGTCTGAAACTACAAAGGACCACTAAACTAGCTGGTGTACCTCCTACGTATCTGTGGCTAATGTACAACAAACACCTCTCAAGTGAGCCCAGTCACGTTAGTCTGTCCAAAATTGGTTATGGTTATCACTAATCCATGTTTTTCTCTTAGGTATCCCATCTTCACATGAAATTTTTTTTTTTTTTTTTTTTTTTTAATTGAAGGATACAGTGCACTTTGAAGGCATTTCACACCTCAGGAGTATGGTGATAGACACTGGCAATGCAACTCCCTCTGAACTGTTATGTCCATCGTTTGATGGCATCATATAGAGAAACTACACTCCCAAAGCCATACAGCTCCATCAGATCCTGTTGCTGGCGAGAAGGCTTCCCAACAGTGGAGCAATTGTGCCTCAGCAGCCCCATGTACTGTCCCCAACATCACCACAAAGGTACAGGTTTCCAACTGCAGCTAGAAAGCAGAGGTCTTGTATAAGGAACTCCAGGCAATACTATAGCCTATACTGAATGTCAGAGGGACTGCCACAGCATGCATACTCACGTTACATTCAGACCTGATGGCAGACCAAACTCAGGGCAGAAGCCAGACCACCACAGCACTCCTCACCCCAGGTATGTGCAAGTTCTGTGCTTATACGTGCAAAAAAGCCCAGCACAAAGCATCTTGCTCAGGGAAGTGGCTTTTTGCTTTTGTGTTTATAGAAGAACTAGTACAATGGAACAAAATCATGTCAGACAAAAATTTCCATATAAATACTATATCAAAGTTACTACTTTGTTAATTTTCCCCTATCACTGGTTCATACTCTAAAAAACTAAATTGGCATAAAAATTCCACGTCAGATGCAAGACAGGTCTTGTGCTCTCCTGACTGCTAGTTGGTGGCATATCCCAGCTAGCAAAAAGGAGTTTTACAGTAATCTCTGTCAACAGGTTATCTTAACTGTGCAAGTGCAATTAATTACAACTTACAGAAGAAATCTTACCCCTTTCATTTTGATTTTTAAGCTTTTTTATTCTTTTGTTTAAGCCTACTGTGTCTTTTCCAATTTTTTTCATTGTAAGGGTCAAGACCATAAATAACAGTGGGTATGATACAGGGAAGCAGTGGGAAGTGGGATGGAAGCAGTTTATTGATTTTCTAATGACACATAATTACCCAGCAAATGTGTAGTTATCCTGAACTACACATTCAGGATACAGAATCAGCAATAAACCAGATAAACAATAACACCACACACACACAAAATGTTGATGAACACCAAATTTCTAACACCCTTCTATAGCTAATACCCAAGGTGTGAGTCCCTCCCATTTGCACCCAGTACTGTCCATGCTTCTTTTCAAGATGACACGTTTTTTCTGGACAATCTCTTCATAATGACCAGGTTACTGTTCAATCAGGGTAAGGGAGCCTTAAGCACACTTTGTCATTGTTAGTTTCCTGTTTGTGTTATCAGGTTTAGGGCAAACATCCTCTCAGAACAGACAAGTTTTCATATTCTATTCACATACAAGGTTTACATTCACATACCTACCAGATCATCTGTTGTCATCTGGGCCATGTTATCAAGAGGAGGCAGTGCAGATTTTCTCACACTGGTTATGATTATTGTTATTATTATTATTATTATTATTCCTGCTGTATGTACTTATGTAGTTATTGTTACCCTGAGTACCAAAATACCTTTAAAGTGTTATAACAGAGCCCCTAAAAATATAAGTCAATTTAGCTTGATGCCGATCATCTTTGGGAGACAAGAAAAGATGCTAGGCACAGAGATTACAAGTAGTTGTCCCAGGTGACGTCAAAAGTCAGTCTTAAAATCAGAAAATGGACTGTAGTCCCTAAATCCCATTCCAAGAGGCCAGTAATGCAATAATCCTTTCCCCCTTCACTCTCCTGTGCTATGAATGTAATGGTTTTATCTTTCATAGATTTATTAAACTTTTTTTTGTAGCCAGATAGGACGATGCAATTGATTTTTTATTTGGTTGGAAAAATAGTCACTTCCTATATTAGGTCTGTAATGCATATTACATATATCTCATACACTGCATGTAACTAATGTTATTTACAGTATGATCAGCCTCCATTATTTTGCGAAGAGCCAGTTACCAACACCATGGGAGTATTATTAATTGCAATATGTATAACTATCGATTTAGCACAGGGAAAATAGAAGTCAACTGGCATGTGAAAATTCCTGATGTAGGAAAGTTTAGCACTGTTGCTAGATGACCAGTTATACCTCCAGCCAGAAGAAGTTAAAGCTCATAGAGCCATAAGAGTCTTCATTACAGTTTTTTGGAGTTTCCCAGAATTGTGTTGAAAGTCTTGGTGCTATATTGAAAACCAATAAATTGTAGGATGAAACCAAAGCTTGAGCTAGTCACTTAAAAAACAAAATAAAAATTACTTCTAGCTCTAAAAACTTTGGATGTGTTGTTTAGGTATGTTATATATAAAGCTACAGCTGCCAAAGCAAGGCAGTCTTGATTGTTACGCTAATGGAATGAAGGACAGTACTAATTTAAGGTGGGTTTTTTTCATTAACTATGTATGTATAACAGAAAAATGGCTGCCCTGTTATCTCACACAGTTTTTAGTATGCCTCCTTTATTTTTCTGCTTTCCTTTATGCTGTTTTCAGAATTCTATATAAACATCAGGGCAATGTAAAATCATGTATCACTCTTAACCTTCTATTTCAGAGGAAGATGGAGATTTCATGTCATGGCCACTATAAAATAATGATTCACTGAAATTTAATCATATGTATGTTGTAATACTGATTTTTTTATAGCATTCTGCAGGCTTCTGCTAGAAGATTTATAGTGTGTGTGTGCTGTATTATTTTCCAGTCCTTCAATGTTCTAGTGTTAAAAAGTTTCTGACCTTTAAAGAGCCAAATTTGAGGGGTTTATTGACACTTTGTCATTCTAGCTCATCATTGTTCCCATACTCATTGCTATTCTTCTTCTGGAAATACCTACATGAGTGTGAAAATGGTAGCCAAGGTTATTTTATTTCCAAATGTCCTTCACACACACATTTATAACTCTTCCAGAATGTCAGGGGATTTTCTTTGCACTACGACGTTGTTCCTTCTCCCTCAGGTGCTCCACACATTCATACATCCTGATGTATGCTGAGTTTCCAGAGAAGTCCGGGAAGTGCAGTCACTTCTTGCGCAGAAGGCAAAACCAGACTGTGCGGGTAATGATCTGAAATGTGCACGCACTTATGTCATGGAGCCTTGTTTATAACCTGTCCAGATTATACACTGCTATTACATTCCAATTAATGTGATTGCTGATAGCACAGGTATAGTTTGGTATAAATGTCTGTTACAGCCAAATGCTTGATGATTTAGCATGAAATTAAGAACCATCAACGTCTCAGAAGAAGAAAACAGCACAAAACAAATCAGTGTAATGTTCACGCTAGCCGTCCCTCACCTTTAGTAGCCCTGGGCAACAATCTAGAGTAGACAGACAGATGTAGGCAACGTCATAGCATATTCTCCCTATCAAAATGGTCTATAACAAGGGCAATTTCCTACACCTGAGTCATGGTGGCAAACCTCATTGAGCAATACATTACATATTACCTACGATCTCTGATTAAGGCCACTGCTTTAGACACAAATAAACCAAAACTTTTCAATTTTAGTTATACTTGGGGGCAAACTAAAAACTTATGTTGCCTTAACTACAGGTTTTTTACTCTCCTAAAAACCAAAAATGGCTTGAATGCAGCTTGAAGAAAATGATTGCAAGAATTAGTGTGACCTCGATTGATTTATAGATGGGTGAACTAAGTGGTACTGAGTACTCAGTTTGGATACAGTTGTGGCAACAAACTTTTTTTAACAGGCAATGGAAACCTTTCCAATGGCAGCATATTGTCTAGAGACAGTCAGAGCTCACATTTGCTTTAGCATTAGTGACTTTGAGCCTGCATTAAAAAGCAAGGTGAAACTTCAGTATCTCCTATTACACATAAAACTTACCACTTCTCTGTAGTATTTTCCAGCATTCTCCCATACAACATTTTTTGCTATTCATAAACCTGCCTTCCAGTTTTGCCAAATAAAAAAATACTTGGGGAGCCTTTTCTTCCTCTTTCCTCCCACAACGAAATTACATTAATGGCATCTAAAATCCCTGGGAAGCCTTTAGATTTAAATCAAAATATTGTATTCAACTACTCTACCATTAGTCCTCTTGTGAAGGCTGGTAGACAAAAACTAATACTTGATTATAGCTGATTATTTATGCTTGGTACCTACTTTAAAGGGAAATCTGAAGTATCTATTACTCAAAACCAAAGATTTTACATATAGTTAAGGGGAGATGTCCCCTAGAAGCCTGAATACAACTGTCATCTTACACAGAAGGTCCTGTTTCTTCAGTACTAGAGGCAATGGGTATATGGCTCTGGGTTTAAATGGTGATGGATTTTAATGCTCCAGGTCTTCTGGATCTAAGCCTTATTTAAGGATTTACTTGCTCAGACCATTTACTTATAAAAAACAATATTGGGAAACTTGTTAAGTGAAATGTCAAATGTTGCACAAAGCCACTCGGGGTAAAATCTTAGAGCCATGTTGTTCTGCAACGTTCAAGTTGAGGGGGAGACAACTGGCAACAAGCAGTGTCAGCGCGTGATCCGTGAAAGCCAGCAGATGACAGAGGACCCATCTGCCCTTGCTTTCCAAAAGACCAAATCAAATAGGCAGAGAAAGGTAGCCAAGTGGACTGCTAGGGCACATTACTTTGGGGTTTGAAAACTCACCTTCTTGTCTAAATCTGAGTTCAAAATCAGAGCAACAACCACCAGATGTGAGAGACTGAAAGAGTTAATGACTCAAACATTGTGGTGGGGCAAGTTCTGCTTAAAGACAAACCCCGCACAGCAAGGAACCAAGCTCCCAGTACTGATAAGCTGTTCTGATACAAAGATCAAACAGTGGCCACGGTCTGCAGTGAAGGAGAAGTTACTCCCCAAAAGACCCCCAAGCCCAAAGGCTCACAAACTGCTCATTAGCCTAAAAAGTTTGAGTGCCCACCCGAAAGGAGGGGCAAGGATGATAAAAGGACACAAACTGAAGCCCCAGGTGCGCAAGCCCTCCAGAACTGAACCCCTGGGCTGACTGAGCCAACGCTGGAGCCAGGACTGGTGAAATCTTTCTCTCTTCCTTTTTCCTCTCTCTGTCTTTTTCTTTATTTCCTTTTCCTTTTCCACAATCCCTACACCTCATCTGTTTCAAGACATAAACTGTTGACCAAGTCTGAGACTAAGAGTAGATCCAGCCACCTCAGGCCCTTCTCTGAGGAGGAGTCTAGAAAGCAAGGGGGTCTGCTCTGAACCTCGTGACTCAACAGGAGGGCTCTCCTTATTCCCTCAATCAATGTATATGGTTACCCCGGGTTACACGGTTTACAGAAGTAGTCTCATGCCAATTCCTGTTGTGAGAAACCCTGCCACCTACTACCACGCCTCCCCAGTTCAGTTTGCTTCTGCCATGAATAAAACCTTTAACGGATCGTTTGGTGTCGGTTCACCTTAATTTAGCCTGAGGGAATTTTGAATTAAACATGACTCCCTGGTGTGCCCAGTCTGGATCTTGACACCAGAACAACCTCTCTTACAGGCTGTGCAGAAAGAGGGCAATTACATTTCTTTAATCTCCTGTAGCACCACCAGCCAGTATATTTTTCTTTGCTCCTGATTCTGAAATTTCTGATTTCACAGCAGCCAAAATATTCTTGCAATTGAAACCCACTACTCGGGATGCATTGTTCAAAGCCCAAGGTGAGAGCTTGCAAAGGCTCCAGGTGCCCAAGAGAGAAAACCTGAAACTGAGACCTTCAAAAAGTCTAGATTTCTAACGCAATATGTTACACTCTGCTTATGAGGTGTTATGAGTAGGACCTACATGCCTTACTTCCTAAAGACCAAAGTGCATTTTATCATTCGACGTGGTCATTTGAGCTGCATTATCTCATCAGGCATAACTTGTTTAGCCTGTGCTTAGCCTGGCTGTCTGGCTGAAATAGGGGGATTCATTATCCATAGTGTCAGTTTTGTACTTTCAGTAAACTCACTTAAAAGAAAACATATCAAGGCAGGCAAGATATCCATTTTCTCTGAAATACCATTATTCTTTCATGCTCATGAGTTTGATTTTCAAGAACATTGTATGGGGGGTTTTTGTGCAAATGCGATTTGTATCTTGGGCTTTCAATTGCTATTCATAGAATTTTATCAGGCACTTGATTACAGTGTAAGAAGTTCCCTCTAAAAGTAAAGAATGACTCTGACATATAAGAAACTATAGGAACATAGTTGGTAGAGGTTCTGTATGTGTTAATGATGAGCTCGTAGAGTTGAAGCTAAGATTTTACTGCTGATTTAAAGAATACCAATTTGCCTCTGATGGCCACAAATGAAATTTTTCACTTCTCCCTTGCCTTCCGTACCAACATAAAATCTTTTGTTAATGAAAGTAATCTTCCATTCTGTTCATGATTAGGAAACAAATGTATAAGAAAATTAAATCCAAAGTCAAATAGAAGGTCTGTGGGAGTGTTAAAGTTTGACCAGCTCTCCAGAGTCCCATCTCCTCTAGCATTTAACTCAGACATGTTCTCTCATATAATTATGAAGTCACGTTGAGAAATTTCCTTTCATAATTCAATTTGCCTCCATTGACAGAGATGTTCAAAACCAGACTGGACACAGTCCTGGGGAACCTGCTTTAGCTGACCCTAAGCAGGGGGGGTTGGACTAGATAATCTCAAGCAGTCCTTTCCAACCTAAAAGATTCTGTGATTCTGTTAAGCCATATTATCCTTAGAGCTTCTCAAAGGCAGCGCAGCAGACTGCTGGGACAGGAAGCACCTTGGCCTAGCTAGGTATCAGGGTTGCTGCCTCACAAGGAGGAGTTATGATGAGTGGAGCAGCAGCTACTGCTGAAAGTAGACTTTCCCCAGCTGCAGAAGCCATGGCATCCAAAGAAGACTGGTGAAGGAGTGGAGGCATTAGGTTGCAGGCTGAAGTGGTGGTCTGTGGGTGGGGACCCCAAACTGGGGCAAGAAGGGGAGAAGCAGGAGGAGCACATATGCAGAGTTTCTCACATGTCCAAAGAGCAGGCTGGCTGTGGAAAAGAAAGAAATACACTTCTTCACTCTAACCACCCCAAAACACTGGTTGACCTTGAACTCTTATCCTTTATCCCATGGGGCCCTCTTGACCCTTTCCATCTCCTCACCCTACCAGAATTCCCACTGACCTTTCACAGCTCACCATCCCTAACTCTCTATATGCCACTTCCACTACTAAATTGAATTTACTGCTCTAAGGATGGGAATACAAGAAAATCACTCATTCTTGAGACAGGAAATTTTCCTTAGCCTGTGAAACTGGAAGACTTTAAGCTGGGTCCAAGCTAATTCATCTCTGGTGTAAGCCAGTGAAAGCCTGTGGATTGAACTGGGAATGAATTTGGTCTGATGCATTCACCTTGGAAAATTTAGAACATAAAACAGAACATGTAATTTTTTAAAAATTCTGAATCGTATCATTATATCTAAGGTTAAGTCATAAATTGTCAGGCACTCATTTATTCTGTCAAAGAGCTATTTTATTTTTCATTTACCTCCATCAATCTCATAGGATAACAATAAATTCTGGAGTCTGACTCAGTACTGCACATAGTGAGAATCAGCTCAGATATTTATCTGTTAAAAAAAATACAAACTACAGTGAGCTCTCCAATTTCAGTGGATAGTCCAATAATGAAAACCAAACTTCCGTATTGTTTTGGCAGCCCTGCAGCTTCCTCAATTCTTTCAGTAGTTTATGAAAATTGCAGTTTGGTCCTTCCCATTGTTTTCCAGCTACTCTTTTTTTTTTTTTTTTTTAATTTCAGCAAGTTTTGATATTTCATCACAGTTCAGACACCACTCTCCCTATGAGCATGTGTGCCATATTGTCTATATGCACACTCTGCTTTTTGTGCTCTACCTCATCTATTTCATGTTCATCTTCCTTTTTGTTCAATAAAAATACACCAATTTTCACCTCTTCCATTCCCAGCTTTTCCATTAGGGAAAAGAGACCTGACTATACAGTTTTTCAAGAGCTGTCTAGTGGGTTCAGAAAGTGTGACACTGTAAGCACAGAGCAGTGGAAGCTTATTTTCAGTTTCTCTCCCTTTTATTCCATTCTCCACCCACATGGAGTAAATGTATGCAAACTTTTTGTTCTCTCAAGTATTCTTTCCTCATGACATTTTCGTTCCTAAGCAGAGAGTTCACATATGTCAAATACTAATATTTACCACTTGTGGTCAGAGATATATCCAACTGCAAGTTTTGTATGACAAAACTGAGATGTTGTCTGTGGAGTTTAAAGATCACCAAGAAATTTTCCAAGTAAAAACTTTAATTGCCATGAATTAAAGTCTAGACTAGGCAATTAGGCATAGCTTATATACATTCTTCAGCTTCCATTCTTTCTTCATAACTTCGGAACCTGTTGTTGTGAAGGAGTTTGCAGACTTTTATAGGTTCATAGACTTATGGCCAAGAAGCTATTATGATAGTCTAGTCTGACCTGCTGACTAGCAAGTGAGAAAGCAGCTTACCAAATGGTTACTGTATCTCAAAGTTTCAGTTTGAGTTAGATCTTACCTTTCAGAAAGGCTTCAGTATTGATCTGAAGACTTCAGGTAGCAGTGAAATTATGCAATTCACTGGTAAATATCTTCAAACATTAATAAGACTCAGTACTATGTGTTCTCATTTTATCTTTTCATGGCTGGCCATACTCAAATGGCAAAAGAATGATTCCTGCGCAGCTTGCATGCTAAATAAAAACCAATTTTGTATTGCGCACAGATATGATTTGTCAGGGTGAAAAATGAAAAAAAGAAACTACCTGAAAATATCAACAAAATAGAAAATAAAAGGGAAATTTCTCATCAAAGTTTTGGCAAGTGACTACCAAGAAATCAGACCAAAAAAGAAAAGAGTGTTAGGAGACAGGATGGACAATAGTGATGCATGTGAATACCCTAAACTAGGCTAAATATACCAGACCAAACAGCAGTTCAGTCTTTTGCATGGCAAAATCTTACATTAAAAAGGCTATACTAAAGATGTCTGTTCTGTCAGGAAGTTCATTAATTAGAACAGGAAGAAAAAAGAAAAATTTTCATTAATGGAAAGCCATCCTGGAAATAAGTATAGCTTTGATACGGCAAGGTTTGCATTGCTGCTTATGAAAATATCATTGATAACAGGGTATCCAGAAGAACCTCTTCTTTATTTTTATTAGAAAAATCAGACTGTAGCTGACTATTTGTCCTGCTGCTCATATCTAGTAACTCTTTTAAAGTGTAGAGTAATGCTGGCACTCAAACTAGCTTTTATCATTACAAATATATATTGTCAGTGACTTGCTTTGTGTACTTTTTACAGCTGCTTTCCTCAGGCTATTCCACTTGACAAATAGACCCATCAAAATCAAACATACATGCATGCAAATGCATGTTGCTAGGCAAGTTTCATTCTTATTTACAGCCCTTGCACAGGTGATAGGCTTGCTGGGTAGGATAACCTTGGCCCATTTTATTGTCTTTTTTACATTTTTTATTTTCTCTTTCTTTCATTAATTTGGCATATGACACAGGTACTCCTTTCTAATTAATCTTCTCTGATCTGTCTGATGATATTTGTTTTAGTTAATCTGATTGCTTTAAAATTGCTATCCTGTAACACTATTCATGCTAACTTACACATGACTGTTTAAACTTCCACTTATTCAAAAATAATTGATTATTTGCACACTAAGATATAGTAAAGGCAGCATTGTTATTTAGACTCCATGTTGTTTAAGCAGCGGTACTGCCATCTGTTTTAACTTGGTAAACATAATGACATTTTTTGAAATGTTAAACAGATTTCCATTGCCCCACAACCCTCTGAAGGGCTTATGTAGTTTTGAAGGTGTGTTTTGGGAGTGATGGGGAAGCTGCCATGCCTCCTGGCAGGTAGAGCTCCCCATCTCCAGAAAATGCTATACGAGTGATTTTGCAGCAGCCTTATGGGTACCTTAATATGGCAGTAATTTTTTCAGTTTGCTTAACCTGCTGGATGTGTTGACTGCAATATCCTAACAGAAATGGTCCCGGGTAGCTTATGGCTGCTAGGAAGTCATTCAACAGCAATAACATTTCTGTGTGTTATGGACACAGCTCTGGTCCTCATACTCCGTGAGAGAACAAAGCTACAGCTGATTACAAAGGTGCTTCCACTTTTGTCCACTTGACCATGTCACTTCACATGGCCAGAGAGGTGATGGGGAAGGACTGTGGGCCACACAGGGAGGGGAGAGCCCAGCACTACACTGCAGCTGAAAAGCCCTCTATCAAGTAGGCATCCTTGGACCACAGAGCCCCATGGGCTATATTGCTCAGCTAGTATGGCCTCAGAGGCCCACAGTTTGGGTCTCATAAGTGTCTCCTGCTCAAAAGTTTGTGACAAAAAAGGTGACTTGCTAGATGCACAGCCTTTACCCCAGTGCATGGATGTTGGTTTCTCACTTGCTTTTCTTTTTCTTCTCATTCATTATTATTGCACGTCACCTTGCTGCATTAGTTCCCAACTGTTTCTCTTCTTTATGTTGCATAAGCTTGTAAGGCAAATTCTCAGATCATAAGTCATCCGCATCTGTGTTGAATTGTTTCTGTCATCCATTAGCCTTTAAATAATTCATGCCTTTCTGTATTTAGCTACATCCTTTCTCCATCACATACAGCATTGTTTTCATCTGTTTTGTCTGACTTAGAGTAATATAATGCAGGACATTTAAAATAATTTACATCGATTTGCTTTTTTTTTTCCAGCAATATATTCTTTCTGCTTCAACAGGCAGCAGCAGTGTTCTTTTTGCTATTAAAGCAGAACTTGCCATCGGCACTGTTATGAGTGACTGAAGGAAAAGCTTTTTTTGTCCTTGTTCTTTTTTACTCCTTGCCCTCAACACTTATATTAAAACACTGCAGATAGACATCAGTTCAGTGCTTACATGTTTCTGAATAAACAGAGTGAAAGAGGAGACAAAGACATAGTTATCAGCTTCTTTTGCACAGGCAAAGAGGAAGTTGTCTTTGTTTTAAAAAGAACAGGAATTGTCTGGAAGGTTACCTTTTACTTTTGTCAGCACTGATAACATGATGAAGATGGTGGTTTCTACCTTGGAGAGTCATATATAGCTGCTAAAAATAGTCAGATGACAAGAACTATGAATAGTGGCCAGTACAGATCTGGGACATTTCCCTGCAATTCCCTGATTACCCATCTGCTTCCTCCTCTATGACCCTGGGCAAACCACTGTGCCCCTGACTCCCAAGGGGGTTCTAGGACAAAGAAATGCTGTCCTTGCCATGCTGTGATGACGGCAGCACCTTAACTCTAGGAGCTTGCGTTAGGAAAGGGCATTCACCAATCCCTGTGAAATACCCTGGCTTGTCCATAGTGCCTTACTTGTATATACACTGGGGCCCAACATCTTGATCCATAATAGGCAGAGTGGAAGCAAGGCTTAAACTTCCCACTCAAGAAGTTGAGGAGAGAAGTGTGTCTGAAACACCCCATTTTGGAAGTATGCCTAATAGAGCCCTGGGCAGACACCTGATGGGAAAAAGAAACTCAGAGATTTAAACCGTCTCATCTTCCCTGATGTACTTAAACCACCTTTTGAGTATCTTTCTTCAGCACATAACTTTGCTAAACTCTGTTTCTTCTTGCTGTCTTTGTCCAGTAACAAATTTTCCAATGCATTCCAACTGGTATAAAAAAGAAAAATTCTTTTGTCTGAAAACAATCCATTAAAAAGCAGTAGCTTTGTAATATCTTAAGGCAAAAATTCTTTTTAAGAGCTGGCACTCTTAAAGGTGACCTGCAAAGCAGGAGATCCATTTTGCATTCTTTAATGTTTATTAATCCTGTATAAAGAACATTCAAGAATTTACTTTTTGAAGTAATTGGACTTTTTTTTTATGCATTGTCTCCCTTTCAGATTAGAAATACTAGGTCCTCATTTTGTTCTCTCGGCTGCAGGAAAGCTTGGCATCTTTGAAGAAGGTCCAAAGAGAGGCTTCACAGCTCCACTGTTCACTGGCTAGCTGGCTTACACAGCGACACACACGTACATTAGCTTTACTTCATTAGTTAGTAATGTCAATTATGATACCTTTCAGACTTTGCATAAGATCCAAGGCCTGCCACACAGGTAAAAGAGATTGAATTTCATTTAAAGTTATAGAGGGAGTCAGACCCCCATTTAAGTCTTGCTGTTGAATGGTCCAGCTGACTGCGTAAAGCTTAGCTGGAATGAGCCCAGAAGCTTCATTTAAGAGTCACTGTTGTCAACTCCGACAAAATTCTGCAATGTTCAGAAAAGAGGCTATTTTTTGGTTGTGCCCTGTGTACAGTAAACAAACCTAACTAATGATTAACTGTTATTTTCTTGCTGTTAGGATTCAGACACTCTCTCCTCTGCTGATTTCAAAACATATACCCCTGGGTGAAAATCAGCCTACTGGCAAAAATGCTAGTGCAACCCTCTTGAAAATATATATTCATAGACAAAACAAAAAAATCATACATTTGTTATATGATCACAGTGTGTTCTTAGTAAATAAGAATATTCAAATATGCAATTTAGCCTAAAATAAATCTAGTAGTCCTGAAAGGCACTGCCTTTTTTTTACCATTATGATTTGTCTTCTATTGGCAATATAGGAATTGCGACTGTATAGATAAAGAGAGGGTAGCTTATGAAGATAAATCTCCCTAAACTGGGCACTTCTTAATAGCACTAAACATCACTAAAATTGTGGGCTGTGTGTTTTCTCTAACACATTTGAATTCCCTGTGTTCATGGCAAGTTTGAAGTGGATGGATAGATAACAGTTTGACAGCAAGGGAAATGAAATGTTGCTCCCCAGGATTTTTACAAGCAGTATAACACACAGGTCTCAGCAATGAGTTCACAAGTGAAAGAGGTCCTGGAGGTCATCTGCTTCAGCAAGATAAGGTATTATTCCTCCTGATACAGCAGATGTAATCGCATAAAAGGTCTTAGTACAAGTTTAATCCTTTTGCTTGATTTTTCAAACTACTAAATACTGAACTTTAGTATTTTACAATATTGCAAAAAACATGAAGGTGCCTTAAATTAATTTCCTTTGCTTGTTAGTGGAGAAGGATTAGGGCATATAGCCACGAAGTTACCACTTCAGATGATCTAAAACAGAAGAAAAATCTTGTTTGTGAGTGAACAACCATACTCATGCCTAAAAGCAAAGGCTAGATACGAAGGGCGGCATTTACCTCACACCACTTTTTGCTCTCTGAAAGTACAGGAGTATCGCTTTCTATTAGCTATCTAGGGCCAAAGTGCGGCTAGTGAACAGAAACTGGCACTTCCAGAGACAGATTTTCCTCGCCTGCCTTAGAATAAGCTGAAAAAAACTCTGGAGGCATCTCTCTCTCACCACTTTCTCTAGGGGGACATAAAGTTATTAACCTAGTTAGAAGCCCATCTTTTCCCGGTTAGGTGGGATGAATACTACCCAGCTTATCTGGATAATCCTGCTGTCCTCAAGACACACAAAGTGGAGGAAAAAAATTTAAGACTGTACTTTACTTAAAAACATATAACTGGTACCCTGATAATATTACATTCTTATAAATTTAAAAAAAAAATACAAAAACATGCCTGGTAACAACTATATTTAGCATAGTAAAGTGCTTTCTTTCTGATTAAAGTTGTGATTAATTTTTGGTCTGTACATGAGGTATGAAATATTTTCCTTTAAAAACTTAATACCCTTAGTTGATTATTTTTTTTCTGAGGGAATTACAGAAGTACAGCATTGGATATTACACTTTATATTTTAGTCTCATGAACCGATGTTTGCAGTTTTACACTTCCTCTTGAAGTTATTGCTTCTAGTCCCTGTAAATGTTGAAAGTTATTTTCAGTGCCTTTTGTGAACATGGAAATCTTTAAGTCAAATGTGCACCTCCAGTACCTCTGTGGGAAAAGTGTTGGAACAATATTTAGACAGTATGGTGTTAAATGTTGCTAATTTTCAAGAAAATTAGGAACAATGGAGAATGTTATCAAAGATAACTCTTGCCTTATCTGGCATCTGATAAAGTTTTATTGAAAGAACAACAAAAGAACTGCTGTGTTAGGATTTAATATGTACCAACACTTCCTGCAGGTTATAACTTTAATACATACTTCATTTGAAAGAATCGGTAATTTGGGGGGCCAGATTTTTCATGATCAGCCTCTCGGAATGCAATCATTTGCAAGAGAGAAGTCTCTTTCTCTCAGGATAATGTTTTGCCCCTGTGGGATGAGGAGGAGGAGGATACAGAATGGACAAAGCACAGAGGTAGGCAGAAAAGGGATGCCTCAAAATGCCAGTCCCTGGAAGGTCTCAGAAGTCCTGCTTGAGTGTTGGGTGGCTCATCACTGCTGTTCACTCCAGGGCATGCCTGAGAGGTGCAACAGAGGGCTGAAATACTGCCAGGCAGACTTCATTATTACTTTTTCTAGCCCATTTGGTCCTTGTGGGAGTTTCATGCTCTGAATCCCCAGGATTTTTTTGGCAAGGCAGCTGGCTCTGCAGGACAGGCTGGCAGTCCATACTGCTCTTACTCTGTGCAGCAGTAGGCTGCTCCCTCCATACAACAGCCCTAATGGAATATGCAAAGACAATCCTCTTCTAAGAAAAACAGACCCAAAATGCTGAAGGACTTTAGAAGACAATGGGACTGGGTGTAAGCTGATGTATCTCAATAGATTCATCATAAATGGAAAAATAAAAACAATTTTTTTAAAACCAGACTATTTCAAAGAAGCAACCAACTGTTTTTTATGATAAGCAATAGAAGCAGTGTGTAACTGCTCCTAACACATCACAGGGTGTTTGCTTATAATGGTGAGATAGGAATTTCTGGGTATGTTGAGACATTTGATGCAGTCTTATGATTTGATTATAATGGGTACATGTTGTGCATGGCATGGTAAATCACAGGCTTCTGCTCAAACACTACAGATTGCAGAGGCTGCAGCACATTACCCTATAAAGGTTCATGTCATTTGAACTGTTTTATTTTCACTGCCAACATATTATTACATGTAATGGCCAAAATAATTCCATGCTTAAGTCTCAGACAGTTAAGTCTGAGAGCAGCTGAGGATGGAATCATCAACAACCATCCCTTCAGTTGTGCCTGAGTGTCCTCCTTTTACAAAGGAGAGCCAAAGCCTCTGGATATTCACTATGGAGTCTATCCTAAAAAAGAAATCAGGTGTTTACACAGGTGAGGTTTTAAGTAACCTGTAGGTGCATAAATTCAAAGTGGAAATTCCTACCTCCCCAACCATAAAAACATCCAACTACCTTAAGCAGACATTTAATGTTGGAGCTGTCGAAAATTCATTTGGTGCTTACTTGTAACCCCAAGGATGCTCACTGCATTTTGAAGTCAGCTTCAGTGACCCCATCAATCTCACCACCCAACCTACAAACTCTTGTGCCTTCTTTGGATACAGAGAAGTACCTAGGTTGATTGAGGGACAGAAGACACGTGCCCTTTGGAGACATGCTAATGCTAATCCAACTCCTTACTAGGAGTGCAGTGTTTTTGTATTTTCTCATCTCAACCCATAAGTCCCTGTCGTGGTTTAACCCCAGCCAGCAACTAAGCACCACGCAGCCACTCACTCACTCCCCACCCCCACAGTGGCATGGGGGAAAGAATTGGGGAAAAAAAAAAAGCAAAACTCACAGGTTGAGATAAAGACAGTTTAATAGGACAGAAAAGAAAGGGAAAATAATAACAATAATAATAGGAAGAAGAAGAAGAAGAAGAAGAAATATACAAAGCAAGTGATGCACAATACAATTGCTTACAACCCTCTGACCAGTGCCCAGTCAATCCCTGAGCCGCAGTGTCCTGTGGCCAACTTCCCCAGTTTATATACTGGGCATGATGTCATATGGTATGGAATACCCCTTTGGCTTGTTTGTGTCCACTGTTCTTGCTGTGTCCCCTCCCAACTTCTTGTGCACTCCCAGCCTCTGCTGGCAGGGCAGTATGAGAAGCTGAAAAGTCCTTGACTTAGTATAAACACTGCTTAGCAACAACTAAAGCATCAGTGTGTCATCAACATTATTCTCATCCTAAACCCAAAACATAGTGCTATACCAGCTACTAGGAAGAAAATTAACTTTATTCCAGCCAAAACCAGGACAGTTCCCCAACCCATGTACCTAGGTTGCTATTCCAAGGCCAAGATGCCAAAAAGATAAGATTTTCACCATATACTTTACAGACAATGAATATTTTTATTGTTCCTAGGAGAGCTATTTCCCTTATCAAAAACTGGTATAGTTCTTGTGGAAATATAATTGACAAACACTGCCAGCAATATATATTATACCTTTTGGTGGATCTCCTTCAGGAACACATATGCCTAAATTAATGCAGTATTGAGAAACAATTCATCACAGAATATGGAAACACATCTGTGCCTTTGGATCGCATAGCAGTGACCTTGCTGTCTTGACTATGTGTAGCATTAGAATTATGGTGAGTAATTGTACAAACTCTGCCTAATTTCATATACATATACCTAATAATTTAGGAATTTATTCCTGTAAATTTTCAAAAGCTTTCACATGAAATAAACCCTTGAGCTGTTCATTCTCTATTAAAACATATATTTTCCTTTCCTTCATTGTGCTTATAGGACTAGGATTTTATTAACCTAAATGTATTTTCTCTTGTTTTTCCAAGAAGAAAAACATCCATTTAGAAATGAAGGTACTATGCAGCAAAATGGTTGTGACAGGGTCAACACAAGTTTTGAATTCTTTTCTCTAAATGAAATTCTTCAGAATTTTAGCTCCCTTGGGATCGTTTACTATCAGGTTGTTTACACAGCTGATAATTTTGATAACCTCAAGCAAACCCACTGGTAGCTGGAAGTGCAATATTAACAGTTTACTGAGAGTACACCTTTAGTTTTCTTTATTTAGCACTACATTAAGGCAGTGAATTTGAAAATGTACTAACCCTACATTAATCAAACCAATGTAATTCCAAGCAGCTTTCTAATCATTTTAGTTTTCACAAAAACAAACTCCAAGAGAGAACAAACTACATTGCCCATATCATTATCTGTAAATATCATCTAAGGAATACTGGTAAATAGTGCAGAGTTTAAAAAACATTTGTAGTAATTTAGCAAACAGATTTAACACACTGATATCCTACTTTTCATTATCCATTATTCCAAATACAGAGAAAGCTAAATAAATTTAAAAATTAAAAAAAAAGGAGAGAAGTAGGTAGCAAACCCAAGCTATAACCAAGCCATTAGAAAAGACTGGCAGTGTGTTTGTAGGCAATTATAGCTCCCTGGATGATGGTGTAAGGCATGAGGGCTGCAAGCCAAGCAGCTTCAACCACCTGTGAAAAGCAGTAATCTCGCTGGAAGCTCAGTCTTTAATTTCTTGCTATTACAATAGAAATTAATTTCCCCTGTTTTCTCTATTTCTCTCAGCTGAGGTACTGTCTAGTGTCTGTGGAACAGAATCAGCCAAGAATCCAAAGCAAGGATGGAGGGATGGAGGTCACCCCTCCTCTGGCCCTCTCGCCCTCTTGGTACACTTACCCATCCCTTCCTACCAAAAAAAAGTATTCCTCCCTCAGGATTTATCAATACTAAGGTTTGTTTGTTTATTTGGCTGTCATCTGAATTAGTTAAAACTATTTACGGAACACTTTAACTGTTGTCAGTTAATGTATCTACTTTGCCTTCAAGCTGGTGAATTGATTCTTCTCTGTTTCATTAGCTCCACATGTTTCTCCTGTCCTTCTCCTGTCCCCAAACATTTCACACACCTATGGTATCCCAAATTTCTCCACTCTGATTGGGCTCATAGGCTGCCCAAGAAAGTCAATGGGATCCAAGAAAGCATCAATACAGCAATTAAGTTGTTGTTTTATGGTCTTCTGCATAGGTTGTGTTTCAGCACACAGCCAAAAAAACATGCTGCACAGAAGGGAACATATAAAGAATGATAACAGTAGCAGCAGATGTTTTTATTGTAGATCACTGTAAATGAAGGAAACCTTAGACTGGCTTGCCAAATAACTTCTGTAAAGTCAGTATTTACCAAACTTAATGCTATAAAAATAATCTAAACCATCAGTTCATTTGGAAGAGTTGTTTACAGACAGCTACATTTATCATTGCTACACTATATTGCTCAAACAAAATTATTAATATCTACTGCAAAATGCCATTTTCCCGTAACTGCTTAGCCAGGAGGTGTGTTCATTCACAGTTCATATGTTCTGCTTTAAAAGAATAGGTGATTGGGGGATTGTAACTGAGGATGAGAGCAATTAAGTGATGACCACTGGCTTCTTTCTATGTACAGGTGTCACCGGGCAAAGACATCACAACAGGTATTAGCTGTCAACTGACTGTCAGTCTTGGCAGAGGCTGTGGACTGGTAACTTGATTTACAGGCTCTCACTGGTCAAAATTTCTCATGACAGGCTCCATGACTGCTGATGCATTATCAGGGTGCACAAAAAGCACATCTGTTGCTCTGTTGGGCAACTGGACTACATAGACACTGCTGGAGAGTAGTGGTGATTTTCTGGTCCCAGCCAAGCCCTGGAGAGATCAGCTTTCTAGGAACTAGGGGGTGCATGAGAAAGCAAGTCCATATCAGCAGAGGATATGCCCCACCAAGGTAAACTGTCACTTTCCATCAGCAAAACATTTTCTCCAAGAGAGGAAGAGGGTACAGAGAGATGCCAGTCAAGGCTGAATAAACAATGTTCTTAGGAGAGCCACTGTCCATGATGCACTTTTGAACTCTAATCATTCATTTCATGGCATTGCTGGAGAGAAATGCAAGCACAAATTGCATCTTTCATCCTTTGCACTGTTACTGTTTCCTGATCCAGTGTCAGAGTCCGTTATATTTAAGGCAGATTTAGCCTGACATCAGCTATATGGATGAAAGTGACAGTTATTCACAAGCACATGAAACACTCCAAATGGTATAGCTAATATGAACTAGTGTCACAAATCAAAAGGTATTTAAGTAAAATGTGTTGTAAATCTAAATAAGACGTAATTGAGCTCATAAGTCTCTGTACAAGGTCCTGCAAAAGCAAGCAAAAATCAGTTAATTATTTTGCAAAAATAACCATACAAATGATAATAGTAATAAGCTGAAAGACAGGCGTTAGCTTCCAGGAAAAAGGTGAAACTTCTTTCTCATCGGTATGCAGTCCTGGGTCAGTAAGACAGCATGAGATTTCTCTCTGAGCTGCACTAATTCACTGCAGACAAAAGTTTAGCCTCAGCTAATATGCACATGCTTCAAACAGATAGGTCAGTGGCAAGGCCAGGTATACCAGCTGGTTTCAGAAAGGAGTTATCCAAAGTTTGTACTATCAAGCTGTAGGGCAGACTCCCAGCAGGATGCTTCTCAGACCATAACACCATGAAGAAGAAAACTCCTAGGTTTGTTCTGTTAAATTAAAGGTGGAGGCGGAGAAGGTTTCTAGTTCTTTTTCTCTAGCTCTTTTTCTCTAGTTCTTCTGTAAGTGAGCTTAGTTCAAGAAACTTTCAAAGGGTGGAGACAGGAAATATATTGCAGATCATATTTTCAGCTGGACAAGTCAGTATTATCCTTTTTACCTAGGTGATTCTGCTGATTCATACCAGGATCTCACCCTCTGAGTTTAAGCAAAGGTAACCAAAACCCTTGAGATTCTCCATTAGACTGACGTGTCTGTCAGACTCTTTCCTCACCACCCGTTCCCTTCTGGTTTTCCTTATTTCACTGCAAGGCTAAATTTTAGATCTGAAATCTTAACCATCACTTAAAATCAGCTACTAAGGCATTGCTCTGCCCTAAGGCATTGCTCTGCCCTCAGCCTGCAGCTAGAGCTCTGTGGATAGCACCCTGAAGCCACACCGGGGCTGGCCGAGGAAGGAGCCCTGCTGACCTGCTCCCCTGGAGGTGTCAGTGCAATGTCTATGGGTCTTTGACATCTAGCTCATCATTCTGGGATGCAAAGTTTAGGAAGAGAATGAAAAGAAAGCAAGAGATGAATCAAGGAAATGATGTGATAATAGTGTAGTTTTAAACTGCTGATGTTTCTTGCTCTTGGCTGTCTGCTTCAGCAGGGTCTGTTGTCTAAAGCCAGTAACCAAAGATCACTGGACAGCTGTAATAACTTGTGATAGATGATGGTTTTGGCTTACACAGAGGCATAAACTGAGGGTGGCTATGGACACTGATATGCCTGGGTTCTGAGCATCTACAGATCTCACTGAAAGGCTGGGGAAGAGACAGTTTTATTACTTCCAAAAACTCACGTTCAGAAAAAGTCACCTATAAAATGTACACAAGGGAAGAGGAAGGGCTTTTTCCAAACTTCATCACTTCTGTTTACTGAGGAGACATGTGACATGTTCTTCAACCAAGGCAGTAGAGGATATTAGGAGGAACACAGCTGTTTGTTTAAAATAAGCAGTTTTAAGCCAGCCTGCAGTCCTGCTGGGACAATTTGATGTCCTGAATTAACTGTGCAAATAGTTACATGCCCAAATTTAAGACTACTTCTGTCATTAAGGACAAATGTATAATTCTATCATATAGCATATTATTATTTGAACAGATGACACAACCATGCTGTTGGAGCTTTCACTTAGGCACAGAAGTTCATGTACAAATAGCTTGAAACCTATCAATTGCACAGAAAAATTGCATACTTTTAAACTCTAAAATACTGTGTTCTTTCAATTACATTGTCCTGTGCTCTGAAATAAACATAAAAGCTACTACATGCTATTCTAAGTTTGAGATCATATTTCAGATTTTCAATTTCTTTTATTCATGATCAACTGGGCATTGATGTATAAGGCTTCATTTTCACAGAAAGGAAGTGTGATTCATTAAAAAGAAATCTAACAGCAAGCAAAGCTTTCCCATTTCTCTCTTGCAATTTGTGATAGCCACAGGTTAAATACCATGTTAGCTTCTGATACTGATTGGTTTTGCTTATAATGAGCTCCTGGTTTCAGACTTTTGTTGCTTTTTAAAACTTGAATGTCTGTTTCTGTTCAGACATCACCTTTGTGATGTGGCTGAATACTTTAATTAAGAAAAAGTATTGAGTAAATACACTCTCTCCAGCAGACCAGATGCCATCACACAGTGAAAGGGTAATCCAGTCTGCTTGAAGGAGTCATGGGTTTACAGAGGGAAATAAACATAGATGACAATTTCCTTGAGAAGAGAAGGATATTTGCAAAAGGTTTGTACTCATATGAATAACTTATTAACTTTGGGATAATATATATTTAAATGGCTACAACATACATATGGATTCCTTCATTCTGCATACTGTTTATCAGTGGTATACTGCTGAGTTTGGATCTGAGAGCTTAGCATCTACTGAACAGCAGATAGGAGCTACAAATCCTCTTTGTATGTGAAGTGTTCTGGGAAACATAATCAGGAAGAAAGTGGATGTTTTCATATTGTGTAGCCAACATATGACTTTTAAAATAATTTATTTAATTTAATCTGCATTGCATCCCACTTATTATTGCTGTCATGTTTCTGTTGACATAAAAGACACAACCAGCAATTTTACATGAAAGTTATACACAGTTCCTTCTCTTAGAGTGAGTAGTGATATTACAAACGTGGATCCAGAAACTGCCACACTACTTTGAAAGTATGCTAAGGATGTGCTTCCAGGACGGTACTGGGTGTGGCGAAAAAAGAAAATAACATTAAAATGAAGGAATAGGAATAACTTGCTTTTTGCTCCATGACCAAAGTTCTTCAAAACATTCCCTTCTTTTTTGGCGAAATACAAATATCAAAATGTAATAACATGCATCTACTTCTGAAGGCAGTAAGTACCAAAGGTTTCTCCAAGGAAAAAATGCAAATATTGGCAAAGGCTGTATTTCTTCCTCTGTTCGGTGGGATTGAAAATAGCATTACTAGAAACACTTAAAGCACCCTATAAAGCCCATAACGTAAGTAAATGATGATAAGCTCATTGCTGCAAAATTGATCCTTACTCCACAAGTGGTCTCACTCTTTCGAAGGCTTGTTTGTAAAGTGGAGTACAACTGAGCAAGAGTGATGCTTTCAGAACCTGTGCGGTTCAGATTGCTCATTAGCACCTATTTGGAGAGAGTCACTCTCAATCTGAAAATTTAAGTGATTCATTGCCCACCTATGAGGTGTTTTTTGTTGCAATCAACAGCAGAAATGTCAGAACTAAAGTAATTTATGAGAGCAGATTTATGGAAAGATCCAAAAAGAAAGAAGAGGGAAGGTCAATGCCTTACTTGCATTTCTTTCATTCATTTCTTTCTCAGGTACCTTGAAGGAAATATCAAATGTATGGAGTTTCTCTCCAACCCACTCAATACTGGAAAGATCAGCAGAGTAAAATATACAGCCACAGGTGCACTGCAAATTTTTAATTTCTAACATAGCTCTGCCTATATCATAATCAGATGACACGGATTAATGTTTAACGTGTCTTGTGTGCTTAAACTGAAACAACCTGGAGAAGCAACATGCACTTTATCATCAGAGGCACCGGTGTTCTTCACTGAAAGAAAGAATTGGGCACAAGGTAGAGAAAGTGACATAGCAGAAAACTATTGCCCAAGAAAAAATTACAACTGTAAATTATACATGTATAAACTGGACCAAATACATTCCAATCTGCAGTCTACTTCGTCATATCTGCATGTAGTTTCATAAGCGTTAATATTCAGTTCACTGCTTTTATGCATTTTAAAGTATCTTTTTTAACCGGTGGGTCCTTAGAGCTTATGAACTGGTTCAGTGTGCCAAATCTATCTGGAGTCTGTGAAGTAATTCTTATTGCCATTTTTTATATAAGCTTCTGTTTGGGCATTTAATCTTGACTTCAGTGGCACACATGGCTAAACTCTTACTTTTTTTCTGTATATTTACTTCCTTTTATCAGAGTATGTTAACTGTCTTCCATCTTTAATGGAAACTCTCTTAGTTGTCTTCATTTTTAGGACTAGACATCATAAGATCAGCATACTCAATTTCTGAAATATATCTACAATGATATGAACTGAAATATTGATTATACTACCTGCTCATTAAGATGCATAAGGACACATGAAGCTCATTATTAGCTCATTAGTTATTAGCTCATTTGGAGAATTCAGATAAACATCTAAAAATACAGACAGTTTTCCGAGCTGCCCTAGTTTCTAGCACCTAGAGGTAATAAATTCCAGATGACTGGACTCTCCCATCAGACCTCTCCCATTTGCACTGGCTGCGGTGAACCAAAAAGAGAAAGTATCTCAATATTTACTCATTTCTAAGTGTTACATGAAGAAATGTGGTTGAAAAACATTTTGAATCACAATATTGAATGAAATCAGTGCAAGCCTTAAAAATGAGCAGTGACTTAATGTACACAGGAAGTTCATGTGTTGCACAGAATACTTGTATTTGATCCAAAATTTCACTGGTGCCTAATCACAGCTCATTTAAAAAAAATATTTTCTTCCCACAGTAGACACTTCAAGTTGTTATTAAAACATGGTCATGTAGTTCATGCCTCTGACACCCTGCTTCGAATCAATGGAGCAACTGCATAGTGTTTGCTCCATTTCATCTCTTTTCAAGTTGTCCAGTAGCTTGGAAAGCTAAAGTATTATTTTGATCATTTTTTATCATTGTAGTGAATTTTTTTAAGGCCAAGAGATTTAAAACTTTTTCTAAACTGTGATTAAACTGGTAAGAAAGTTTTTTTAAAAATATTGATTTTTGTCACATTCTGTGTTTTTATATCATTTCCCCCAAAACAGTGAATCCCTGTTCATTGGTCAGTTATTAAAGGAAATTTGATTTTGTTTAATTTGCAGTTATAGACCATCCAGAGAAGGTGGGATTCATGCAACTTAACTTCAGACATGTAGAAACTCAGCACCTAATTTAAGTTAAATTCACTCTAGCTAGTTGCACAATACATGCATTTCAAAAGGATGATTCATCCTAATCCAAAAGAACCAGCTTCTTAATTTTTGTGTTTTTTCCATTTTGTTCAAAAACAACATATGCTGCATTACTTATTGTCATGCCAAAGGTGTTTTTCTTAATTGGGATTTGTGCCACTCTGTATTCTGATGGAAACTAGAAATACATTAAAAATGTACGAAATCAACGTGTTTTCATTGATTGAATGAAGCCTTACAGATACAGAATATAAAAGAAAAAATGGCACATAAAAATCTGTTATTAAATAGAGGCAGTATTACTTATACTGAACAAAAGGACAAACTGCTTCTGGTCATTATGAAGCAGTTATTCAGAAATATTTAGATGCTAAATATGTGCTTACTTGGTTTTTCAAAGCAAGTTAAATGTCCACCATCCTGTGAAACTGCTAAGTATGTGGTGCCTAACTTGTTCAATGCACCGAAAAAAAATCCCAGCTGGCACCTCTCTCTGGTCTGTGAAGTCTCCTGTGTGCATTAAACTCATACTGTTAGTGTCTGTCTTGCCAGCCCCAGATGTGACCGGCATACCTTGTGTGGGTGCAGCAGCATGGCAGCCTTTCGTCTGCTTTGGGAAGCAGACAAGATGTGACTTGCTAGCACAAAGCACAACCTCTAATCAATAGACTAGTCTCAGTAGAGTTATATTTGGAAAAGTTCAGGTTCATTTTGCAGATTCAATTTGCATGATAACTACACAGCTTTTAGTCACTGAACAATCCCTAAGTAACATTATCGTCCTTTCAACCGCTAGTTTGTACGTGGTGACATAATAAAACAAAGAAACTATTGAGATGAGAGACTGGATGCCCATAAAAAAAAGACAGGACAGATGTCTGGATTTTTTTTTAAAATCATCATAGCTTTTTAGCTCATTTGTTCATAAACAATGATGCAAATCTGTGAGAGACTGGAAGAGTTAATGTCTCAAACATTGTGGTGGGGCAAGTTCTGCTTAAAGACAAACCCCGCACAGCAAGGAACCAAGGTGAAAAGCCCATCAGCTCAGACATCAGCAACAGGAGGGAGAGGGCGTGCTGGAGGGTGCCCAGCTCCCAGTTCTGATAAGCTGTTCTGATACAAAGATCAAACAGTGGCCACGGTCTGCAGTGAAGGAGAAGTTACTCCCCAAAAGACCCCCAAGCCCAAAGGCTCACAAACTGCTCATTAGCCTAAAAAGTTTGAGTGCCCACCCGAAAGGAGGGGCAAGGATGATAAAAGGACACAAACTGAAGCCCCAGGTGCGCAAGCCCTCCAGAACTGAACCCCTGGGCTGACTGAGCCAACGCTGGAGCCAGGACTGGTGAAATCTTTCTCTCTTCCTTTTTCCTCTCTCTGTCTTTTTCTTTATTTCCTTTTCCTTTTCCACAATCCCTACACCTCATCTGTTTCAAGACATAAACTGTTGACCAAGTCTGAGACTAAGAGTAGATCCAGCCACCTCAGGCCCTTCTCTGAGGAGGAGTCTAGAAAGCAAGGGGGTCTGCTCTGAACCTCGTGACTCAACAGGAGGGCTCTCCTTATTCCCTCAATCAATGTATATGGTTACCCCGGGTTACACGGTTTACAGAAGTAGTCTCATGCCAATTCCTGTTGTGAGAAACCCTGCCACCTACTACCACGCCTCCCCAGTTCAGTTTGCTTCTGCCATGAATAAAACCTTTAACGGATCGTTTGGTGTCGGTTCACCTTAATTTAGCTTGAGGGAATTTTGAATTAAATATGACTCCCTGGTTTGTCCAGTCTGGGTTGTGACAAAATCTTAGGGCTTAAATCTCTAAAATCAGCACAGCTGGTCTTCCTAGTTCAAATCATACTGTAAAAAAGTCAAGTTAGAGAACTATTAGTTTGCTAACTAATATTATTAATGATCAATATTGGCAGAGGGCCCAAGCACAGAGATCTGTTCCTGGTCCTGACATCTGACAGCCACTAGCAGCCAGCACTGGATTACCATCAATTTAGGAGCAGATACAATCACGGAAGTGTTGTAGGCTCCGAGAGTGAAACCTGGGGACGAATCTGTAACCACTTCTTCATGCACAGAGACAAGATATAGACAAAATACTAGAGAAACAGCCACACAGTGTATTCCTTGGCCTGGTAAAGAGTGGTTTTTGGAGTATCTCTTGCAGAGGAATATTATTTCAATAGCATGGTCAGGAAGTGTGTGTGGAATAAGAGTTGTAGGGGAGGAAGACGAAGAAGGAGGTCAGACTTGAAGGTTACAACTGGAAGGGAACCTGAGGCCACAGAGGGAACTGTCATACTGAAAAGAGAGACAAGAGATGAAGAAAGATATTAAGGCAGCTGATTAGCTAAAAACCTGGTATGTACAACTTTGTTCAAACTTACCTTAGTGAAGTTTACTGTGTCAAGACAAATTAATTAGATTTTGGGTTTGGTCTTTCAAAATCTCATCATAAGAGGTTTAATTTTGCAAAACAAAGCCAAAGCTGGTTTGGACTTGCTTCTCCCTTCATCCTACTACCAAAGCATACCAGAGATGTAAACTTATTTGGCTAAGTGTTTGGGGTTTGTCTGTGTTCATAGTCATCAAAAGAGAGCAACTGGAGGTTTAAGAACAGTCATTCTGCAAAATGCCTGATGCAAAACTTCTCCCTTCCAGGTTACATTTTACCTTATGTGCCACAAATTAAATGGGAGAGGGTACACAACTCAGGGAAAAGTGTTAGCTCACTACAGATATTTTTAGGACCTTTTCCTCCACTGTCTCACAGTATGTGTACCTCGTAATACTTGCCTAATGGTTACACAAGTTGCTGTCCCATGAAAAATTGAGCTTTGTGATGAGAACATTAATCAAAATGCAGCACACTTCTAAGACCACAGATATATTGTCTGAATTCTAGCACAGGAATATTATTGTTGTTCTTGGAAACCCTGGTATAAACACAACTCCCATATAAAAATTGCAGTATAACTATTTGACCTTTCCTCCTTTTCTCTTCATAGCCTTCCTGATGCAGGTTACAGTTCACACATTCCAGAAATCCATTAATTATTAGTGCTAAATATAGCTTATTTAATAAATAAATAAGAATTACTTTTTCCAACTCAAGTAAGCAATAACATTTCAGTCAAATATCCTAGATAGCTCATTTAATTCCAGCTTTCTCACTAATATAATAACAATTTAAAACAAATATGGTTTTATAACACTGACCTGTCTTCAGGATAGATGCAGATAATTTTTTTTGTAACAGACAGAAGATTTAGGTAACTGTTCAAATTGCAATATAAAGAACTTACAGCAGGCTGACTGCACTGAATTTTCTTCTGTTTTTCAGAATGTCCATAGTAATTACACTTTACTACAGAAAATGAATGATGGCACCATCCTCTTCCTGGAAAGAAAAAGAATGAACACTGCTCAGTTCATGGGAAGAGCCATTATTCAGGGCTGTTACCAGCAGGGGATCCAAGGCTGTGACTGCAAGTCCTATCTATAGCCACAGCCCTGAAAATGCCTAGGAAAAAAAATTAGAGAACTCCCCAATCTCAGTATTTCCCATTGACTGGCAGTAGGCGGATCACTCCATTGGCCATTTTCAGTCCCATCCTGATGTCTCTAATTTTTCTCCAAATTGTAGGAGGCACCTTCCCATCTAACCCACAGTTCTGGATTCCTTCCTAGGAACTGAGTCAAAGAAATGGTCTCTGATCTGGCACCATGTAGAAGATTTAAGAGAAGAGATTGGAGTGAGACATGGAGAGGAGCATACTTTTTGGTTGCTGCTGACTTCCACTGTTTCTGATTTAGTATGAATATGAAGACCAAGGAGACAAAGGACAGATTAGCATACATATTTTAGCGGACAGAACATATACATGTTGAAATGGCAAGTAACCAAACTGAAGGGGGGGATTATAAGAAAGGCATGTTGCTACCTATAAAATAGACAAAATTGCTGGTTTCCACATATTCCAATGTTCCACCTGAAGGTGTCAAGATTATAACGAAGCCATCTGGAGAGACTAAGAGGATATACAGTGGCATAAAAGTGCTTGTTAAAAGTCTAAACTACTTACAAGTCAAATTCCCAAGCAAAGAGTGAAACAGAGTTAAAGGCGAAATGGCAACATTTCCAGAGATACAGGAAAAGCAAATGAAATTGCTTTACCAGCCTGATAGACACATAAGTATGTAGGACATAGCAAGAAAGACTACTGCAGTGCTTCTTAGTCACTTCTATGGACACCTTCCTGGGACTTTAGGGACAGAAAAGGGACAAGATATATTAATTTCTATTATCCTGAAGAAGAGTATTTTAAGTATTTCTTTTTTCTTTGGCTTAAGTAATAGATGTGACCACATCACAGAAGGAAGAAAGAAAAGCTTTTCTTAAAGAGAAAAGAGTCTCTGAATTGTGTTGGGAGGGTTAGCACATGGTATTGTTAAACCTCAGGGTATTAATAAAGCCTGTGCTTGAGCAACATTTGAGGAATAAAACTCTGATTAAACTAGTCATGGATCTCATTTGACAAGTTCTTTAGACAGTAGTGGTTCAAGGCATTTTTGACAAAGGAATGTTCCTGCTCTCCTTTTATAAACCTCACGGCATTAGCATTTGCAAATTTTAACAGAAACAAGACAGATACCTGTTCAGAAACTGAACCTTTGCTGTGGCTTCTCTTTCAGTTGTAGCTGATTTTGTAAAACTAACCACCTTTTTCTTATTTGTCAAAACTAAGTACAAGCTTCTAAAGAAAAGCATTGGAAAAATGAAATTTTTAGAGGTGTCACCTCTAAAAATTCAGGTCAGAATACAATATCTAATCTCTGTTCCCCAAATTCCTCTGGAAACTTAGAGAGATACAGGAAGAGACAGCTTGTGTACAAAATGCTCTTTTTTTTTTTTATATTCACAGTTGAATTTAGAGACTCTTACCTCTTGTTGCTTGTCTGAGGATTTAATGTTTTGTATTTTTCCCTTCTTCCCTGTTACTTGCACTAATGGTAACAATGAAGAAGCCATATTTTTTTAAGATGTTAAGAGAATTTCTAATCAAAGAATCCTTCTGTTCAAGCTTCTTTTTTGGCATATTTCAGTGTCAGCTGTATTTGAAATCTAACAGAGAACTTGTTTATGGAAGAAGTACCAGGAGGGAGAGGTTTTGGCTCGAAGTGTCAGGGTTCTTGGTACATAGATGCTTGGCTAGAGCTGTGGAAAAGTAAAGGCACTACAAAGACATTCCTGGACCCCTTTCAAAAACGGTTGCTATTAGTCATCTGGGACAAGCAGCTGAGGAGACATAGGGTAGGTTTTTGGTCAGACAGTTTGGGATTGTTTAATAATTAACAAGCAGTCAGCAAATTCTGGGCCAGTGATTACATTACTAAGAGGTTTTGTGTTGAATTATGTGCTCCTCATCACATCCTTCAGTGCCAAGCATCATGCGCTCCTATGTAGTTGCCAAAATCCCAGTTCCTTTCCTTGTCGTCAGTGGTCTCGTTTTGGGACACTGACATGGAAAGCCAAAGCATGACATTGTCCAATGGTGATTTCTCTATACAGACTTGGCTATGGAGGGCAGGAGTATTGTTGAGAATATGCAAAGGCCCGGCAGATGGTAACTTTATCGAGGGCTTCTTGCCAGACTACTTTCTTCAGTGAGCAAAGGCAGTCAGGTGTGCTAGCAGGTCATTTAGGCTTTTTGTGTACTAACACAGTAGGATGGTGACCTGTCCTTTTCTTTGGCAGTTGTGAGCCTGGCAAGGGAGCAAAGCTTTCCAACACTCAGAGCCTGAAAGGCTCTCATATACCCTTACTTAAAGAAAGAAATCCTTGAATTTTGTGTTTGTGTTTTCTTTTAAACAGCACTGACAGAAAAGCTCACCTTTGATGTATATTTACTGTGTTCACAAACAATGACAGAAGGTGTTTGCCATATAAACTTGAACAAATCATTACTTGGTAACCAATTTGGGGAGTCCTTATCATTCCAATTAAAATTTGATATATGATTTCCTTACCACAGAGCTTTCATCTCAAAATCAAATTTAAAGAATGGAATTCATTTTGAAGAAGGGCATGCTTAAAGTCAGTAATACTATATTTATTGCAGCTTAAATGTGGGACAACCTTCCAGATTGCTACTAACTTCACTTATAATGATGATGATTCCACCAAAAAAGTTATTTGTAAATGAAAAAAGGAAACCGGGCAGATGATTGAAACAAAGATAAGAAGAATACAACAACTACTGAAGAGCAAGTATGCTTGATTTCTTGATTGAAGGGAAACAAAGACTTCTTTGAGAAGTGGATATTAAAAACAAAGTGTGAATAACATGGTGTGGTTATCTAAATAAAGTGCAGATCACAGATGAGGATGTCCAGAGAGAATTACCTAACTGGAAAGCAACTGGGATGAAGGGAATCTAAAATCATTGGTTAAGGAATTTGCAAACATAAATATTTTGCTCAGAAAATGTATGCAAACAATCAGGAAAAGATACTTTTAACTGAATGGTGTCAAGAAGGATTTTGTTGATGAAAAATATTGTTACAAAGTAAAATGTTCCAGCTAAAATTTAAAGTCTATACTCTGTTTTCCCAAAATTTGAGTGTAACTGAACTGCATTAACTGTATTAATAGCAAAAAAATGTTAAGCATGTTGAAAGTAATGGTAGGATTCCTTGAAAACAAGAAGGATGACAAAGTTTCAGGCTGTAAAGAGCCATCTGATAGCAGACAAAGATGACATGGAGAGGAAATTTTTGTCAAACAAATGAGGAAAAGCCTGCAGTTTAGTCAGGTAAATTACACTGCAGTATACAACAGTATCATGCCGACAGAAATTTGCAATAATATGGTTGAATCTTTTAAGGGTATCTGTTATTAGAATTTAAAATAGGCTGCATGGAGAAAAGAATGAATTGATAGAACAGGAAAACAAGATTTTAGGAAAGGCCTAGTTTGCTCTTGCTTATCTCCTTGTTTTGTTTTTTTTTTTTTAAGTTGCAACTAGTGGAAAACTAAAAGAAAAGAATAATTTCCATATGTTTTATAGGGATTGAAAATATGCAGATTTTCCTTGATATTAAATCTTCAGCAAAAACTTTCCAAGATTTGAGAGTTAGTGCTTAGATTTAATGGTGTGTTGTGATACTGAAAGGAATTGCATGGATGCCACAGGAAAGAGGCATGGGCTGTCCAACAGTGCAGATGTAGACAGCTTTATACAGGAGTTCAAGAGAAGAGAATTATGATAAGGAAACAAAGAAAATAAAAAGTACTTTTAAGGGAAATTTAGTAATGCTTAGGCTTACTTAAGGAGCTGCAACATACCACCCAATTAGATCATATGCCTGGGATTAGTGACTTGATGAAAAGTGGATTTAAGGAAATCTGACAGGAGCAGCAGGAGGAAGTTAGCACTCTATGAACTCTGACCTGAAGTGACTTTATGTTGGCATGAAGTGTACAGAAGAAAAGATGAGATCAGTGAAGGATGTCGGGGAATACAATGAGTAATGACAGGAAACTATGAAAGATGGACTTACTCGATCAAAACAAAAACTGTCTGAGGAATATACTACTTCTGACAATAAGTCATTAGACAACAAGAAGAGATACCCAAGAAGAAAGAGATAAAAAACTCCACATGGAGTATCTTTTACAAAATGTCATTGAATAAAATGGAAAATTACAAGTGACCTGACAAAGAAGGAAGGACAGAACAGCCTGAAGTTTTAACTGGACTGCTCAAAATAGGTCATTTGCATAAGATATGTTAATGCAAAGACAGAAGACAGACAATAGGGAAAATGTGAATTCAGACAACAAAATGTGTGACCTGGCCTCATTAACTGTAAATCACATTTCAGTTGATGCATCTAACTGTCTGGAGATGAGTATAAATTACTACATTAGAAAGTTGGCAGTAATGTGCAGCAAGTAAGAAAGGAATGTTATCTTCATAAGACACAAAGAAGTAAAAAATAAGAAATGAAAAAGCATTACCAAATTTTTCAAATGTTACTCTTAATGGAATTGGAATATATGTGAGAAGACCAGACGTGGCAATAACAAAGGAAAGCAGACATCCTTATCACATTGAAAGTACAGAAAATATTGAACAGCAATAATCACCAATGATAAGATTTGGAGAAAATATGGGGAATGGAAAGCAGAAATGGAACACCAGTCATTTCTAGTGCACTGGGATTTTATCATAAGGATAACACGTCAATACTGTGTAAATTGGAAGTCAGCTCTATTGCAGAAAGTTTTTTTTGCAGTTGAGGCCAAAAAAAAGTGTCAAATTTGTCCTCAATTCATAGTGTATGTTAAACATACCCAACTGGCAAATGATATCTTAGTATTAATGGTACAATCCATCTTATGTCTGCTCGGTAAATTGCTACGTTGTCCTGATCGCAGGTTTTTGTTGTTGAATAGAAGAGGGTACACACACACACATGCACATATACTAGCTAATTATTTTTTTAATAGGAGAAAGCAAGGGGGGGGGGGGCGTACTTTATAAAAGAAACCTTTAAAATTAAAAATACATTTAGCAACACTGATAGAGATTATATGAAATAATAGTGCAATTTTGCAAGCAGTAACTCTCACCAACTGTGAAATTCCTTTTCTGTAGGGAGGGGGAAAGGAGTGATACGTGCAAGTACTTAAATCTCTGCCTATGATTTTCTTATGAACATAAAAAGGCTTAGAGATTCTTCTGACAAAAACCGGGCTACTTTTTAACATATGTGGTGCTCTATGAAACACTAACTTATGACTGAGTGCAGACCCAGTTTTTCAGGGGCAAGAACTCAAGTACTGGGCTCAGGTTTTGAGAGTGCTAGAAAATTTTATCTGGGAAGACCTAAGGACCTGGAGGCTTTTTTGGGAATTTGGGAGTAGACTAATCTATCATGAGTCCTCCAGAAGGCAGCTCTGAAACACACCTGTAAGATAATAAGGACACTGGTAACGTATTAAACACATTGGTCTAAGGTATATTCATATTAGCAATTTTATTCATCCAAAGATCCCAAAACTTCAATCCTTCTGTACTTACATACATCAGAGATCTGGTTCTATGTTTCACCTCTTAGAGCTGGGACCCTTCTAGCTGGATGAGTCAGAATAACTATGCAATAGTTCAGGGGGTCATACATTTCTTCACCAACCCAAGGAAATTTAATCTCTGACCCAATTTCCTGTATCATACTGTAATATGAAATCACACATGACATCAGAGCTCATGCCGGGCACTCCAAATTCTGACTCACTCTTTCTTTCGGCAGTTACAGCCAGGTGTAGGTTAAGACCACAACACATTGCTCATTTAAAGTTTTATTTATGGGTTTTTATGGAAAGATTTTTTTTTCAAAGTGGAAGGAAGCTGAAAAGTAGGGAAGGAAACAAACCTCAGAAAGAATGAAATATGCCAAGTGGAGTAAAATAAGAGAAAGACAGATCAAGTGGGCTGTAGGCAGGTGCCAGGGCTACTAGACTGAGCCCTGGTGAGGCTAAGTTGGACAGAGCATGAAAACCCACTGGACAGACTCGATCTGAAAAGTCCTTGGATGTGACAGATAATACTGTGAGATGCTATCAAAGGTTGCAGAGAGCACTGTAGGAGAGGTCTGACTTTCACAGGTGATTAAGGAGAAGTTACGTGTGAAATGACCAAACCTCATGGATAACTAGAGAGGAGCACTGGTGACCTCTGGAATAGTCAAGTCTTGTAAGGTCAACAGTGCCTGGGTAACTAGATCAGTAATACCAGATAAGGTTAAGATTACCTAAGCAATGGTAACAGAAATACCAAATATGGGTGTGAATGTCCCCAAACTGGCACAAATGGGGAAAAAGTGGTTAGGGATTGGTTGTTTATCTGGGAGAAGATTGGGGCAGTGAAATGTAGGTGCAAGAGTGGAGAAAGGAAGGAACAAAAAAAAGGGTAATAAGGTGTGCAAATTACACAGCCAGTGCTGTCCAGGAGTATCTGCCAAGCAGCCCTGTACTTGATCACCACAGACAGAGCAGGAAAATAAATCAAACACATATTCTGAACAACCGACAGGCATCGAACATGTCTTTGCAGTGAGGAAGACAGGTTGGGGAGGTAGAGTTCTTCCCCAGACAAATAGGTGAGTACCAGTACAGATGACCCAAGCACCCTGGCATCACCCTGTGAGTGCCCATCCCAAGCCTGGCAGCATCAGCAACTGCCCCACACTTTCTAGGAGTGAGCTTCCGAGATGCTGTGTCATATGGCTTGCTGGTTGCAGTCACGCTGCAAATGTTTAAGTGGATGATAAAAACTGAAGTTTGTCATCCTGTGCTGGTAGGTAAAGCAAGGCAAGTGCATGTCAGTACTGGTGAAGATGCTTATATTTCAAAATGAACTTAAACGATATTCACTCCATTGCTTCCTCTGGGGCACAGTTCTCAGAAGAATAAAGAGAAGGAGGGTTGCCTCAACATGGTAAGACCTTTTGCTTTTTTTTTTTTTTTTCTCAGTTTATCTAGTGTCTTCTGAATTATAAATGCACCAAAGGGTAATGTGTTTTTAAAAAGTTAATTAAAAGACTTTGATTATTTTTGCAATTTAAAATGGATAAACCTCAGCAAATCTAGTTCTGCTCTTTGTCAGTCTAATAGTGGTTGCTGTTATGCATTTGCTTACATCTTTCCCATTCTCCTACTAGGGTCCCAAGAGACAGGGCTTTAATACTTTTCAGAAAGTTCTAGAGCTCATCAAAGTCACCAGGCAGGAAGATTTTCCTCTCAAAATGGTCATTAAATATTGGAAGACCTCTGTCATAGTTCCACTAGCCATTAATCACTTGTCCAAGCTATCATATGTATGTGTGGCTCTTCATCTTCTCTAGCAAGTCAGTGTCTTTGTCTCTTTGGCTCTCTCATCATTATGATTTCTTTTCTCAGATCTTGCATCAAAAATTTACATAGAAACATGGTGCTCAGGAATAAATGCAGTGTTGCAGCATAGCTGTTTTGAAAGGGAATGTTACCACCTTGTTCTTTCATACAATGCCTTTTTGTATGATAAATAGATCCTCAGATCCTGTTATTTATCCAGTGCAGGCAGTAGTGAATGACCTTTAAGCAAGCAAACTTCTAAAGAGAATACACTTCAGCACATGTGGGCAGAATATTTTTCAATTATTTCATAACAAAGACTTTAAAATATGCAGGACTGAACCAAGTAGCTTTCTCTATACATTTAATTTTAAATGACAAAACCATCATTATTTAAATTGGCAGAGTGTCACAATTGCAGACACAACTTGGGATCATTTAAGTTAGTCACATAGCCTTTTTCTTTCTCATTACCTATTGTTTATGCATTTTATTCAGATTTCCAAGCATGTTCAGAGAATGTGCTGAGCACCAATGCAAGATTTTGAAAAAAGTGAAGCTCTGTTCTTGCACATCTTTGTCAAAATATGCTCCTAACCATTCGCCTAATAGCTCTTAGCTCTCCAGAATAACATGTAAAGAAGTAAAAAGCTGACGTTTGCATAGTAATGCAACAGATTTGCTCTAATCTCAGTGGAAGTTGAGTGTCTACATGCCACATTTGTTTTGCAAAATTTTAACCATGCTTTTGCTGAACAAATGTGTGCTCGAAGATTTGAGTGGTAATCTGACGTGGAGCAACAGCTTTTCTGTACTCTCTGTTGCATAGAAGTAGATATTTAAAGTGGTATAATGTGACTGATACTATTTCACATTCACAGCTACTCACTAATGGCTACCTCAGACTCATAGTGCCCCAGTCAGGATTTCCTATTGATTCTGCGTAGAACTGGTAATAAAACACAATGCAGACCAAAGCTAACATGCGTCTCAGGCAGTAAAGAGAAGTCAACACCCAATCTGGATAGGAGTTTCTGTTATGCTTCAAGCTCCTCCATCTGAGCATTTTTGTCCCCCAGATATCACCAGCAGTTGCTGACCATGACTACCGCAGACTTCTTGGGAATTTTTGTAGCCAGAAACCCTTTAGGATCCTCAATCTTCAGTGGGGAAAGATGGTAAAATGGTACGGAGAACAGACTTGCCTCCTCTCCTAGATTTGGCAGGATACTTAGAGGTTTCATCATCCTGAATGTAAATGCTGTCAATAATAAAATATTTGGCAAGATTTCTCTGGAATGCTGTCACATCCCAGAAAGCATGAAAACACAGAAAGACCAAGAACAGAAGAAAAAATGAACTTCACTGAGTTACTTTATTTTTCTTTAACTTCAGTTTCTAAACATAAATTTTTTTCTGTCTCCAAGTTTAGAAAATCTGTGCATTTAGAAGTTTCTTATAAGGCTGTTTCATCGTATATCATCATCTCTGATTATGCCAGGTTCATTCTAAGGCAACAAACAGTATTTTCTACTTAACAGCCATAATAGAGATTTCCATTTAGAATATGAACCTCAGTCAAATATAACCTCTAAAATTAGGAATTATAGTTTAATCCAGTAACCTCTGTCATCCTTGGGAAGACATATGCACCTTCAGACCAGTGATTCATTCCATCTGCTGATAGGTGTCTGAGGCAGGCAAGACTGAGTCTTTCACCCTCTCTTAATTATTGGGAGATCCTAGATGCTTAAATGTTTAGAAGACTTCCACTGAGTGAGATGAATCCCACTTTTATTCATGGGTGTTAAATATTTAAGAGCTTTACCATGCTCTTCACAACACTAAGGACAATAATGGACATGGCCTCGTGTGTGTGTATATATATCTATAAACACACATGATCAGGAAGCACTAGAAATTCCATTTTATACTGAAAGAACTGAGCCAGAGGGAGTTTACTGTATTTCTTATAGAAGTTTAAGAAATTACTGCACAGTAATTACTGCCAAGACTAGCGCTAAGCTCTTCTCAAATATCTTACCCACTAAACTATCCAGCTCTAGTTCACTTCCCATGGCTGACTGCTATTCATCTTGATATTTTAGGTGTGGAACTATGCATACTAGGGCTTTGAAACCTAGGCATATCCAAGGACTAGAAAAGATTTAGCTAAATTCTATGACTTTATCTACCCAGAAATCATCAGTATGGTAGTTAAAAACCCTGAGAACATATTGAGGGGGCTGACAAGGGTGCTGCCAAAGTTTTACTTCATTGCAAGCAGCTGTGCAGTATTAAAGATAGTCTAGACATCACTAATCAAACTATATTTATGCAGCAAAGATTTCTAACCTAAGAGAAAGGATGTTAAGAGAGCACACGAGAAAAATGTTTTGGCACTCCTTAACTCTAATGGACAAGAATTCATAGGAGAGGCTTGTATTGACCCTACAAGACCAAAGAATTACTGTGATGTAGATGTGCTGTTTCCTTATGCAGTGCTTATTAGGTTGCATAAAGTAGAAGTTTTTAAACACAGTAATTGCTATGACTTTTGTATACCTCCATATGCAGAGTTAATGGAGAAAAGTGTGCTGGTTTTGGCTGGGATAGAGTTAATTTACTTTCTAGTAGCTGATAGTGTTATGTTTTGGATTTACTATGAGAATAATATTGATAACACACTAATGTTTTCAGTTGTTTCTAAGTAGTGTTTAGATTAAGTAAGTCAAGGATTTTTCAGCTTCTCATGCCCAGCCAGCAAGAAGGCTGGGAGTGCACAAGAAGTTGGGAGGGGACACAGCCAGGACAGCTGATCCAAACTGGCCAAAAGGATATTCCATACCATGTGATGTCATGCCCAGTATATAAACTGGGGTGAATTGGCAGGGGAGGGCGGAGTGGGGATCGCTGCTTGGGAACTAACTGGGCATCAGTCGGCGACTGGTGAGCAATTGCACTGTGCATCACTTGTTTTGTATATTCCAATCCTTTTATTATTGTCATTCTATTATTTTTATTATTATCATTATTATTTTCTTCCTTTTTGTCCTATTAAACTGTTCTTATTCCAACCCACGAGTTTTACTTTTTTTTCCCAATTCCCTCTCCCATCCCACTGGGTGGGGGGAAGTGAGTGAGCGGCTGTGTGGTGCTTAGTTGCTGGCTGGGGTTAAACCATGACAGGAAGGGAGTAGTGCAGAAGGAGGTAAAATAAGAGTGTGTTAACAGGGTTTTCTTCTGAAGTATTGGTACTTTGCAGAAGTCACACTTTGTAGAATCATTTCTATTTAATTATGTGTTTCACAATATACACTTTCAAAAGAGCTGACAAAGGTAGCATGACAATGGGAAGAAGAAAAAATATAAAACAAATGGTAGGCAATGAATTAAATTCTAAAGTGGGAATAAAATATTTCTCACCAAGCCACTTCCAATATTCAAAAGTTTAGACAGAAGTGATGAGGATAAGTGCAAGGAGACCAGCAACACAGAGATAAAATAATGGTTGATGTAATTTGATTCAGACTACACTTGCCTTTTATCTGCAAAAGAACAGATGCTCTAGCTTGTTCCAAATTATGAAACTGTAGCTTCAAAACACATTCCTCTCTCCAGAAAACAGATTTAAAATTTAAATTAGTGTCTCTATGTTGTATGCAAGTCAACTACTTTTTCACAGGAAGAACAGACTCCCATGCTTTCTATCAAGGCAGAGGTCTCAGAAAATACATTTTACTTACAGTGAGTTGTGACTGACTACTTAAAAGTAAAATAGGTCCTCTACCATCATGCAGATAGAGTTAACACTTACAAAAAAAGCATAGAAACTCACGGTGTTAAAAGAACATGCACAGTTCTCTCTCTCATTCATTTACCAGAAATTAATACATTTGGTATAATTGGTTCCCTGATATGTGATAGACCATAATGTTGGCAATCCTGACCTAAATCATGTGGTCAGTCACTCACTTTAACAGGTTCTAAATTTTATTGCCTAGTTCAGAAACAAAGCACAATGAAAATACTGATTTTTCCAACTAAAACAATCTTCAGATGTCCAGAAGAAGGGAAAAGCAAACACTACCTCATTTATTCTTCAAATTCTCAAACTTTTCTTCAGACAGGATGATAATGTTCACTCTGACGAAGCCTCAGCTTCCAGCTGACACAGCAGTTGTGAATGGAAAGCCATAGGAATTCTGCCATGTTTCTTTCCCATTTTATCCATTAGGATAGCAGGGGGGAGAGAGAGAGAAGCAATATACTGTAGAATTTTGTGTATTAATTGCTCACTTTTAGTGTGAAATATAGCATTATATATGCATTTATGCAATAAACATTTCGGGGCGGGGGGGGGGGGATGGCAATTCCTGAGGGAATCGGTAAAAAATCATGAAAGATTCCTATAGTACAGTGTTACTTTAAAAGACACAGCCATAATAAGAAGCAGATCTAAATAGGCATGATGCTGCACAGTTTACATTTTCAAACCTTTTCCGTGTATTATCAAATTACACTTACTGATTTGTAGGCATGGCTCCATTTTGTATCCACCCTGTACTCGTCCCACTGTGTCTACAGGAACATTGTAATTACAGCAGCTTTACTTGGGGTGATGTGAATAAGGGGAAATTGAAGAGTAGATCAATACTAATAGGGGAAAAAAAAATCTTAATCTCATATCATAACATTGCAGAAGTTGAAGTAGGGTTGAAGGAGAACTTAGTGATACAGACAAAAGAACTAAAGAAATAAACACGTGAACAACACCATTACCAGTGAAGTGGAGATGACCAGAGGAGATCTTTCAAACTGTCAGGCAGAAAGATGAGAATACAGAGACAAATGAACTAAGCATGACTGATTTCTGGAAAGAACTATGGGAATGGGAGGCATCATATAACCCTTTGGCAAAGTAGACTGAAAAAAGTACATGTGAATGGAGTGATGTCATTAATCAAAGTGAAGTGCAGATCATGGAAAAGGAAGTTTAAAGAAGATTGAGAAAATTACCTAATTGGAAAGCACCAGGAAAAAGAACAGAATCACCGATCATCAGCTAACAAGCTTTACAAACTAGTACCCTCAATTCAAAATACATATATGAGAAGCAAGGAAAAGATGTATTTAGCTAGATAATGGCAGGAAGGATTCAATTAATTAAAAAGACGGATTACACTAAAACAGGATCACATGCGGGTTTGAAGCTCCTGAAGAATGTACACAACACAGGGATGTCATAATGTATTGCTTATCCCTTTGGAATGGACCTGCATTAGCCTGTGGAGTAAGAAGGCTTTCTTGGCAGCCAAAAGGAGGTCAGGCAATCCTAGCCATTGCAGAAACTTGATAATGTCTAGCAAATGAGTTCTTGTATCAGAGAAACAGAGCCTGAGGAAAGAAGGCAGGCCTGCCAGCAGGGCAGAATAGCCTTTTCCAGGAAAAAAAGACATACATGTTTCAAGACCTCACCAGAGGGGATTCCTCCGAATGTTTTGAAGCAGTCTTTAGATGAAATTTATCTGAGACGAGAAAAACAGAAATAGTGTGATGAATTAGTTTGAACAGGAGAAAGCTAGGGGAAAGGCCATTTTTTGTACCTTATAAGACCAGTCAAAGCTGAGCTTATAACCCATCTGTGTCACAGTCACCCATTATTGTTATATTATTTCATTCCTCTATTCCCCTTTCTGGCTCAGCTTTCTCTTTTTCTGTGTATTTCAACTCATTTTCCTTTTCTGCTGCAAATAACTGTCACCACGTGGTTTAGTAAGAATGTTTCTCTGGTTCTGATTTAATAAACACCTATAAATTCAGATACTTGGGTCAGATATTTTCCTGATTTGACAGTATGTTTTTTCATGAAGCTCTGAGAGTACTGCCAGCAGAATTCAAACTCTGCAGGATCAAAACATTTTGTTCAAATGCAGAGATCCAATATGAGTTTTCTAAATTTCATGTACTCTTTTAGCTTCGTAAAGTCTTTCATCTTTTCTCTTAAATATGCCTGCTCAGTTTGCTCCCCACACATTATCAAAAACATCTGGGATGTTCCTGTTACTTACAGTCAGGATACACAATGTAGGTATGTCTGAAAGTTTATGGCTTTTGCTTTAAACTTGAAAATTTTGGCCAAATATTACTTTGTATCACTATGCTAGAATCAAATTGAATAGACTTCTGGTATCATCTAAAAAAGGCAATATGTCAGATGATTAATTATAATGCTGAAAACGTGGGGAAAAAAATATGTGATTATTCATGTTGTCTTGAGCAAGTCATTAATCTTTCCTTTGCAGCTGAGCAAACTGGAGATGATAGCTGGTTTGGGCTCTGTAGAAGGCAAGTGTTATGAGGATGTAAATGTTAAGTATCATTTTTTTATTATTGCTACCAGTTCACACAAGGAATTTGGCAACAAGTGAGAGGTTGCATTGCTGCTCAATTCCAATATAAAAAGTTCTGGCTGACTGACTATGTGAGAAATTGTTCTTTTTCCATATAATCTACTGGCAGGAGAGGAAACAAACAGAGGTAACAGTTCAACCAACTCTAGTTAATAGGAATTCATTCAGGCAATGAGGTGGTCTTCAATTAGATGAATGTACGCAACACCTGGACTGATAATATTCTAAGCATGTGCCCCTCACTATTTGTGAATCTGCAGAATGGATGCAAATAAATTTAAGCCTTCAAAATACTGCTGCTTTTTTTCTGACTAGCAAAGGATTAACAAAAAGCAAGCAAAGGATAATGAAAACAGCTTGCAGTGCTTTTTTGTTAATACAGATTAGCAGTAGGCATAATTCAAATACCTTTCCACTTCTCCTCTGCTCCGGAGCCAAGTATCCCTGAAGTAGAGCAGCTTTGCTGCTTACACCTGGATTTTGACAACTTCATCCCTACCTGATGCACACAGCAATATGGAGGCACTGCCTCTCATAGATATTCACACACCAAAGGAAGCGCGTACATGAGCTTAGAAGGTGTTTTAAATCAGGATAGTCCAATGTCTCCTCTTCACTCAAAACTGCTCAGTATTAGAGCAGACCTTGTAGACCTCTTAGTAAAGAGCTAGTTCTAGGCACCTACAGCTTTACCCTGCCAGTCCCCCATGAATTAGGCAACAGAGACACTAATCCACATTTGAAGGGAGTTTAGACATCCGTGTTCTGCATTCATCCCAAAAGCACTACAAACTCTTCATACATACCTCTGCACAGACTTGTTTTACATCAGGGTAACATCTGATACATTCAGTGTTCAACTGCTACTCCTTTTCTGTCCCACTGGTGTTTTACCAGTTGTGCTTCTGGTGCGTTCAAATGAGGAAACACTCCAAATTACTCCTCTGAACATATGTATTTCCATGCACAAAGTCCTGCAAGACCCATAGGTACAGACCCTCACAAGGAAACCTCTGTCAATGGAGGTATAGCGTAAGACATAATTCTTAAAACCCCAGATCCTGTCAGCTTATACCTGTGCCTGGAGAAACACCGGACAGAGTTCTGGCCCTCCTGTCCCGCTCACAGGGCACAATGGCAAAAACTGCCATAATTCTGGCATCTCAGGACCAAGGGATGAGGGGAGTCTTGGCCTTATTTTCTTTCCTGTTTACATAGAACAATTCCACCTTCTTCATCTCATTTTAGTTATCCTTAGCATCCCCACCATATACAACTGCCAACTAGCAGCATAATAATCAGGTCCCCATTAATTAAAGAGCAACAACCAGACCTATTGCTATAGGAAAGCAAGGAGAAATGCTTACCCAGGACTGGGTCTGGAGCATCAGCTACAGCATCCTCCCAGCTGAGGTCAGGAAGACTTTTTTCTGCTCACAGGATACAACACAGCTAAAAAATGAACCAGAACCTTCCTGTTAGCCCTGAGCAGAGGAATGAGGAGGTATCAGTACATCCACACAAATTGATCTCAGAACGCGTCCAAAACAATGTAATTCCCATGCTGTTTCAGTTTATTGCCTTCTGTGGCCTCTTCAGATTTAAGATTTGTTAATTAGAATGTTTGCCACCATTTATTAACTATGACAACAGTTATTGGAACATGCAAATTTAGAAAATAGGTTTCTTTTTCACAAAATCTCTGGATTTCTTAAACTTTCCTCTTAAATTATATGCTGCTCTTAGTGCTCTGAAAGTGGCCCTTTGATTTTCAGGTCTTCTGGAAATATTGAAAATAAAGAGTTTCTTCTAAAACTGAGTGTTCTGTAGATTTCAAAGCTACTACAGATTTACACCAGCACAACTGAAAGCCAAATTTGCCTTTCCATTCGTCATGACTTACTGAGTTTATGGATGGCCTGGCTAATGTGATGCATAATTTATGACACAAAATATTGCTGTACATAGCCAAATATTCAGAATGCTTTGCAGTTATCACTGGGCTGCACAAATGGCAGGAACATTTCATCCAAACCCAGATACAAAAATGAATCTGAATTCTCTGCCAAAAGAAAATAAATGCATTCTTTTCTTTCACCTCTTCCTAATAATGCGTGCTTTTCCATTGCCTTCAAGCCTGCAAGTTAGCTATAGCTATGCAAATTAGTTCATCTATGAAATACACTTTTGCATTTTATACTGCCCCCCCCTCCCAAATTATGTACCTACTAAAAAAGCAGTGTTTGTGAATCAAACTAAAGATCTTTCTCACCCTGTTCTGTTCAGCTATATTCCTACATGGCCAGCGTAACTCCTCAGCAATCTTCTTGCCCTGGATGGTCTGGCAGTTTGTAGCAGTGGGAAGTCATGGAGCAAAACATAGAGGTTCTCAGCAACTTTCAGCTGTAACACTGTCATGCCTGTAGGTACAGCACCCTTGAACAGACTCCATTAACTGACCAGCATGGAAATGGTCCTCCGAGATGCTTAAAAGACCATCTGTGGTCTCTCATTCTGACCTTTTGACTCCGGGAGGGGGGGGGAGAATTCATTATTAATAATGAGAAAAATACATTACTGTTAAGGCTCCCTGCTAGCAATTTGATGTCTTCATTATGGTGAGAGTTCACCCAGATTTGTCTTAGTCCACTAGCAGATATTTATGGAGAATATATACAAAAGAGGTCAGTCATTCTTTGGTCTGTGCCCAGCTCTCATGTTGCATCTCTCTCTTGAAAAGCAAGAAAATGTAAATAACAAGTCTTTATAAACTTGATTCCATTCTCTGTTGCCAGTTTGTGCTTTCAGGTGTCATTGAGATGTGATTGGTACAAACTGATATGGATATTGTAGCAGACATGTATGAAAATCCCTTCATTCCCATTATACTGGGTCCTTCTCTGTGCTCTTATGTATTAGTTAGTGGTTATTCCTGCTAGACTGACTGTTTGCTATGCAGAGCAGGGCTGTCTATGTGGGTTTTGCTTTGAAGGTTTAGTACTGGGCAGCTAGAAACAGCCAGGTTCTCTTGAGCTCCTGATGACTTTTTTGTTATTGCAAGCTTTGTGAGATCTTTGCTCCTAAAAAGGATTAGGTTAAAAGAAATATTGTTTGGAGGATGAAGTCACTATTCCTTTTGTTATTACAAACTAGGAAACAAGCAAAACAACACTCTATAAATAAAACCACTTAAAAATTCTAGCAGTTTTTCAAATATCAAAAAATAATCTTTCATGTGAATGTTATAAAGGAGAATAAATTAATTTTTCGTTTGGCTGAGTACTATGCATAAAGTGCAAGTGTTGTAAGTCTATTTATCAGGCTGGCCAGAACATGACTAATAATAAACTGGGAGACTAGATTCTTATTATTACAGTCTAATAAACAAGAATTCTCCCTTACCTTGCTTTATGCTATTTTCTATGAAGCAGAAAGAAAATACATTTTCATACAGTTATCATTCTTCAATCCCCCAATCTCATCTTAAAAAGCTTATCAGTATTTCAGAGAAATTGATGAAAAATTGAGCACTTGGAAAACTAAGAGGACATTTATGTCAGGAAGAGATAAATTGCCCCCAGGTCCGTACACCTCATTTCTACAGGTTTTTTAGGAGAAAACCCACAGGTAGTCTGACCATATCAGTAAAATGTCACATTCCTTAGATAGTATCTTCCCTCTAAAAAAGTTTACCATGTTGTTAACTTCTCAGAAGGGCAGGAGGGTTGTTGCTTTTTGGTTTGGTTTGTTTGGGTTTTTTTAATCACCTTTCATTTCTCTGCCCTATGAACAACCGCAAGAGGGATCCCTAGTGTGAAGCTGAGGAACTCCAGATGACTTGCATAGCTTTTGCACATGACCTTTTCCATGCTCCTCAGTCTGTATGACTTTGTAGGTGCATTTTGTTCTGTGGACCTGTAGCTGATGCTGTATGCGTGACATGACTTTGCACAAACAATGTGATCTAAAGGTTTCTGAAGGACTCACTGCAGCTTGTCCATGCAAATCAGCACAGATTAGGCTATTTGAGCCCCTCACTTTAACAAACTCTCTTTACTGTCCAAGAGTTCTCTCTTGTCTGCCAGCAAACTGCTCCAGGGATGCACTTCTCACCTGTTTGCAATATGCCAAACCCACTCTTCAGAGCTTTACGAAGTGAAATATTCACTCCTATCCTACCCACATTCCTTGTTCTCTAGAAAGTAAAAGTCCTTAAAAGCAATTACAGGGACCTAGCAAGTCAACTCCCTTCTCTTCTAGAACTGAATTAACCTCTCCTTATCTTCTGGAAAAATAGGGAATACACACCTCTTCAAGAGTCTTTGCTTTGTGTTTTCATTTGCTATAAATTTTAGAATAACTATCTAAGTGGACTTGCAACAGCTACCTGGCCTACTAGAGACAGAAGTTTTAGCCACTTTTTTTTACTGAATCCATGTACATTGGGTTTTTTCCCCTTTCCTGATCAAAGAGCAGTAATTTTTCAGTGACATCCCCACTTCAGCTCTACTTCTAGGCCAGCCGGAATTTAGTGAAGTCAACACATGCCATTAGATTCAGTCCAATCTTGAAATTAAAAAAATTATTTCGCTGTGAGGCAGCAGCAAGGAAGAAGTCTCACAGTCCAGCTCAAGTATATATACTGCTTTCTTTTTCAAGGAAGAAAGACTTTTGTACAAAAGTTCATCAGGTCAAAATGACAGATTTGAGAGAGAGGGGAAGGTTCTAGTTTATTATATATTCTATGCTATAGTTGCTATGTGTTCCTGCTTGGCATAGTCCTGATAAAGTAAATTACACTGGAAGTTTACTGCACCTAGGAGAATTCACCTAGGCTTGGAAGCACAGCAAACTGCTCCAGGGATATACTTTAAATGTGTAAGATTTCTCTATACAAGAAGATTATTTTCTTCCTTTATTAATTACTGTAGCATTATGTCCTTACCAAAGTGATATTTTCTCCATATGCTGTCCCTCTCTCAAATCAGTTTCGTTAGCCCCTGTGACAGCAGCCAATGTGTCTTGCAGTAAATGCTAAATTTGTTATGCCAGAAGGCATGACAAACATGACACAATGAATACTTGCTACTGGATAACCAAATTATTTTATTCAAAGCATTATTTTACAATGTAACACATCTTCTTTGCAAAATGAGTTTTTCATAAAATTTTCCAATGTTTTCTACCACAAAGAACTTTCCTAAACTTTAACAGTTCTGTGTTCAAAAGAAGCAGGAATAATCACTGTAGCAGAGACCATAGATTAACTTTTTTTCTTCCTACATACTGGTAGAGGAGCACAAATCTCAACCCTTCTTGTCCTAGCCCTTACTTTATGCCTTCCTCCTGTGCACTCCCAGTACATCCCTGGCATGGCACTGGCTCTCATAAGGGAGTGACAGGGGCCACAGGGCCAGGGAGATCATGGGCACTGGGACTTCACCTCTGGGTGCCACCTATTGGATTAATTTTGCTTTAAAGGAAAACTGAAGCCTCCATCACTCTTCTGAGAAATAAAACAGACTGGAGTTGAACCAGGCCTTGTGTTGAGCTCAGTGGTCCTGAAGCCTCAGCTACCGGTGGATGTCAGAGAAGATCTTGGCACTTCTCTTCCCAGGACAGCAAAGGAGAGTAGGGCATGGATCTAACCTAGAGCTTCTAATCATGGCCATAGATGCGGATCCCTGATGTACACTTAGGCTTTATGGAGAGTCACCCAATGAACTGCAGCTATTTCAAAGCAAAGTACCTACTGATGCAAGCACTTCTGGTGCAAGCACTTTGTAAATCATACCAAAATTATTGTGTAATTAGTAACAAGGGGAAGGGAGATAAACTAGAAGCATGGAAGATTATTTAGGTGTTAGAGATACTGAAGTTAGCAGGGCCTGACAAAGTTTCCCCCTGAGTACTCACAGCAGTAGCCAGAGCACTGATTTCTGAAGATGCTTAGAAGACAGTGAGATCCCAAAGGACTGGAAAAGGGTGAAGAGAAAATCCTTCTCAAAGAGGAAAAAGGAGTATCTAAGGAATTAGTGACTATTCAACCTAACTTCCGTACCCCAAAGGGTAGCGGAATAAATTATCAAATAATCTATCAGTTTGTTAACACCAAGAGGGTAATAAGAACCACTTAACATGTATTTGTCAAAAACAAATTGTGCTCATGCAATACAATTTCCTTCTTTGACAAAATAATTGGCTAAGTGGATGAGTGGGAAGCATGAAATGTGACATATCTTGTCTTTATTATGGCTTTTGACACAGACCAACATGACATCCTCATAATCAAACTAGAGAAATATATTCTAGATAAAACTGCTGTACAGAAGGTTGAATAAAGAATAGTTAAAAGTCTCTTTTCTACTGAAAGGAAGTTAAATGGATTCTTACAGAGGTATGTCCTACATCTTAAATTCTTCACTATTTTCATTAAGGTGAAAAATTATACAGAGAATATATTGGCAAAATTAACAGATTACACCAAATAGAAAGGTCTTTGGACAGGAGGTGTAAAATTTAAAATTTTTTTAACAACCCTGAGAAATTATCTGAAAGAAAGAAGTTGATATGTAATGTGTAACATATGAGGTACATCACATGAGAAGGGAAAAGATTGAATGCATAAATGCAAAATATGGAGTAAAAAGTTAAAAGCTACTTTAGGAAAGCATGAGAAGTGTGTTGTAAATCACAATGTTGCTTCAAAAAAAGGCAAATATCTTTTTAGCATATACTAAAGGCACTTTTTTATCTCTTCATTTTACTGTATCTGGGACTATATGTTTACTATATATATTAAGCAAGGCCTCTATTTTTAAACACTACACATGAGCAAAAATCTAGACAACAGAGAAAATTCATAGGAAAGGAAAAAATGTAAAATATTTCAGGCATTCTGGAAAAACTGAAGTAGTGGAGGTGGTTCATCAATGAACAAGAACAAAGAAATAGGCTGTGGAGTCCATTTTCACATAGACAAAAAGTTGACAGGAAACTGACAGCGATACACTATTTGCTATGGGACTGGAAAAAAAGAATTTACTCTAGGTTGAAAAACATTGATATTTGAGTATATTTGGAGGAGTTTGTAGAATCATTGAAATGCTCTTGATTAGAGATTTCAGATCAAGGAGTATGGTTATCTTCATGTCAAGGACATGACTTATCACTGTGTAACCAAACCTCACTAAAAATACTTGTGTGGTAAATCAAAAATGAGTTATCAGCCATCCACTAAATTGTCTGGAGATCACACCACTACTGAACATTCACAAACTGACAGAGCAATTCTAGCTCTGTGGTCACCCACCCTTCAATTCCTCACACCCAGGTGTTGAGCAGTGGGCAATGGCACAGAGACTCTCAGCTATGGGAGCTGAGTGATTCTTCAGCCAGTACCCATGCATCAAGGAAAATGAAAACACCAGCCCTGGAGGAGGCTGAGAAGCAGAAATTCCGGGGAAAGAAAATGTGACCAAGAGTGGCACAGACAGCTTTAGTTAGACAAAGGAAAACCTGCCTGGGGTCACAGACTGGTTGCTAGGGCTCCAGGCTGCTCACTTTGCCTATGCAGAAGAAGAGAGATCTCACCTGTTACAGCAGCAAACATCATTCAGACTGTGGATTCCCTTTGCACAGTTTTCTACAGATGCTGCTTTTTAGTCCTTCACCCTTCCATCCCCATTCCTCTGCCCTGCCGGAAGCAAGAGTTGATCTCCAGGATTTTTACCCTTACTCTGCAGCCCTGCCATACCTCCCTCAGCCAGCTCCTAGAAACCCTAATGCCTTCACTGCCTCTTTTCCTTATCCACACTCCCCTAATCCCTCCTCCTCCCCTCCCAAACACTGTAGTTCTAGCTCCAGTGCAAATAGTAAGAGGGAAAAAGATCAAGATGAGACTTAAAAGACTGTAGGAAAAGAAAAGGAGACCAAAAAAAGAATTTTCTAGTAGAAGGAAGAGAAAGAAAGGTGAACAAACATCAAAGCCATGTTGACAAAAAAGTAGAGCAGAAAAACAGGTAATGAGATCATTTGGAAGAGCAAGGCAGAAAAATGTGAAGGAGTCAAATGGTGGCAGCATACTTTCCTTCAGAGCCTGCCACCGGAATCAGCATTTCCAGACTTATCCCTCCTCTTTCTAGTAAAATTCAGCATAATCCACTAGTAAAATGTTTCTTTTCCTTCCTTCTAAAGATAAAGTGGCACAAAGGCTAACATTATTATTCCCATCAGTTCCCCCAGTTGAAAACATAAGAGTTTGTTCTGTGTCATTCCAGCAGGGAATTTCTGTTTTCTCAATTTTAAAGTAGTAGGAGGTGCATTTTTAAAAATTTATTGGAAGACACTAAAAATGCCTTTTGCAAATTTGGAAGATCAAGCACTCTAGTTAAAAAGCAGGAAAATTAAAGAAATCTTTTCATGGACACCTTGTTACAGTTTCTTTAACTGCTTGTTAACCTACCATTAACCTGCCTCTTAAACACTTCTTTACATATTTTTTTCATGTAAGCTGCATTTCCTTATACATCTGCTGTCTGAAGGCAGAGGAAGAATAATAGAGCTCTTATTTAGCCTTTTGTTCCTAACTACAGTTATAATCTTCCCAACTTATATATTGTCTGGATACAATATCTCCATACCTTAAAAGGAGGCAGCACAATATCTGATATTTAGAAACCATAACAGTAAATAAACAATAATACACAATGAACAAGGTATTCTGACAGCATAAATTGTTGGGGAAATATTTTTACATTTAGTTCATATTTCCTTTTCCATCATATATCTCATGAACTTGAGAGGAGCAAGGCCAACAGAATTTGTACATATTCTCTGACTTGTCATTTAACTGTCTTCTGATAACAGCATAAACACAGTAGCTGTTCTCTACGGTATATTATTCTACCATTGCCTATAGCTGCATTACACCCTTTTCCCACCAATGAAAATGTATACCCATATACTTTAAAGATGCGTTTATCTAGGTGACAGCTTGGGTAACTTCTGGTCTTAAATAGCTCTCCTTGGCAATGCAAAGGCACCATTCACTGTCACGTTTAAAATACAGCCCACAGAGACTCTGTCTCTGTGTGAGAACATGCCCGGGATTAAGGGCATGAGAGGTCAGGGGAAAATAGGCTCTGATGGTCAAGAAACTAGAGGTGCTTATCTAACAAACAAACACATTTTCATACAGTTAGATACTTCATTCATTTTTTCTCCAGTTTTTTGTATAATTGTTCTGTGGTGCTCCACCTCTTCGTATCAAGGGATTTAAGAGGACTAAGGGACATTCAGATGTTCTTCATGTTACCTCCATCTGAGGATTTTCCTGCTTCTGTAAATGCCAAGGTCTCTCTCCATATATTTTTCTGCTGTAATATCAGATGTTGTCTTGTCTAAATGGCAAAGGAGAAAGTTGCAAAAATTATCATTTCCTACCCAAGAATGATTATGCTGAAACAGGCAGAGTTTAGAGGAAGAAATGGTGTATTTATTAGCCCGACTGATAAAGTTGGAAAAAACAGCTATGTTTTGGGGCTTTCAAGTTCTGAACTATGCTAATTCTTCTACTAAAAGATACTATCACCCTAAAAACTTGCACATATAATACATTAAACCATTGCTCAATTTGAGGCTGTCTTTACTGGAAAACATTGAATAATTCTTTGGGATAATCTCCTCAGCCAGAAGATATATCAAGACAATTTAACAGCTCTTATTTGTAATTTGAAGTATTCTTTTTTTTTAAAGCTAGAGTTTATTTAAGGATATACTTCAGGTTCCCTAGCTTCAGTGGAACCAAAACTCTTCCTCTGTTGACTTCCTGAATGCATTAAATGCTCTTCTAAATTGGAGCCTCTGGATGTCTCTGCAGTCCTCTATAACTCAAAAGTTTTCATCAGCTATACTATACTGAAACATTGAAATAGCTGGAACATTCCAACATGTTATAAGAAACTTAATTTAAAAAAATACCCAGGCAAGATTAAATTTGTAGTGCTTTAGGACTAGCACGACCAACACAGAATTCAAAGAAAACCATTCTGCTTTATATCCTTTCTGTCGTAAAGACTGGCTGAAAAACTGGGGGGTGGAAGGGGGAAGAAAGGAAAAAAAAAAGCTCACATTTTCTTTTGTCTATCCCATAGAGACCTAGTCTCTATACAGACTATGAGACAGATGGGTGGGCATTCTCAATCAGCTCAGAAGCACAGGATGGCATCTGGTCCAGACAGAGGTAAAACATTTCTATCTTTGGGGCATTTCAGTGTATATGGAGACTAATATTTTGCCTTCTTCAAATCATCAGGAAGATCCCCTTAGTGGTAAAATACAGTCACTAGCATTTACTGGGTGATGTTGTGAGGGAGGAATGATGGTTCTACAGTAAAATATTAAAGACCTTTTTGGGTCCTGACAAATGTGTATCATGAAGACATATTCACAAAGGTGGAAAGTTAGCTGTGATAGCACTGGGCAGCTGTGCAGACTACCTGTGAGCCCAGCTTGGGGTATTGTCACTCATCCTGCCTAGAGGAAGGGGTCCGTGCCGCCATCCTGGGCTTTGTTCTGCAGGAAGCTGGCTGGTTGGTTGACTCCAGAATAGACCCCAGGAGTGACATCATGTTTATGCAGATGATCAAGAAATCTGCTTCCAGGTTCACTTCAAAACATTGTTCTATCTGGCAGTGCCTAATGCCACTTGAAGGAGATCAGTTGGTGATTCCTCAGCTCTTTCCAAGTAGAAGAAAACTGCGTTATACATGAAGCATATAGGAGCAGAACTCAAGGCTGTGGCCTTAACTACAACTTTTAATACACTTCGTTTCAGTACTCATTTGAATAATCAAATGTCTATACCAATGTCCTTCTTCACATAAAAGTTTCAATGAAAACAGTATTTGAGGAAAGTGCTGTTGTAATGTGTTGCTTTTCAAGCAAAACATGACTATCTAGATGTGCCTGATGTATGTTCTTCCGGGATATCTCACATTTTACAGTTGTCTTAAGTGCTGAATGACACTACTTTTCTGGATCAGGACTGTTGAAAAGTATTTAAATTAAATCCATTCACATGCAATTTCTGACAATAAATAGCTTAAGATATGTACCTATACAATTCAAACTACAAGAAAATAATTGAGGAACAATTATTATCAAGGAGAAGCTTTGGTTATATTATTAAAGGAAAGATACTGATATATGCCAAGGTATGTCACAATATGTGTTCTTATCTCATATCAGGCCACCTCCTGCAAAGTGGCAATGGATTGGCTTCTCATGAATGAAAGAGGCTATTAATGACACTGAATTTGGAAATAATTTTATTATATCACCATTATATACACATGAATTATGAAATCAGATAACCAATCAGCATGAAGGTTAATTCCTGCTCCCAGGAATTAGCTCAGGACCAGCTTCCAGTTCCCAGACACTGGCACTCTGTTAAGAGATAACACAGTAAAGACTTTGCAAACACCACAAAATTAGCCAGTGCGCTAAAAAACAGAACAGAGAAAACTTCATCTATAAGCATGCTAGCTGGTGATGCTTGTCACAGCAATATCTAAAAATGAAGACATTTCCCAAAGCTTTATTAAACTCTGTATTGGATTACTGAAACAAAGCCCTCTTCCATTGAGGAAACTGGCCTTTCTGCAATAATTTTTCTTGGCTGCAGTGCACTTCTACTAATAACACTGCCCAGTTCCCTCTTTGTAGACTTACTCCTGCTCCTCTCCAGCCCTTGGGCAAGGAAGTTTGCATTTATTTAAAGGATCTTCACTAGCCTTCCTTTTAAAATACATCTTTGATGAGAAGTCACCCTCGGGTATAGATAGCAATGAAATACATGGAGTGCTACAAACCTTTCCGGTATCCTTTCTTGCAGGAAATTAAAAGAAAGAATTCAAAGATCTCTTTGTAGACATCCATCCTGTACAATAAAGATCTGAGTGAACAATGAAATAAATCTGACATAGGTTTCCTGAGCTTAAAGCTTGTAGAACAAGTATGAAATCAAACGATGAGCACTATCTATCTCATTAGTTCCTTTCCTTGCATAACAATTGCAGGTGACAACTTTGGCTAGTAAATTTGAAAATATGTCCTTGGGAAAAGACACAACTTTGACTTTCAGATGGTTGCTATGTAAGGCTGAAAAAGTTATTTAGTAGAAAGTAAGTGTCATTCACTTACAACATTGCAGCAATTTAAATATATTTTAGCTTCAGTAAGCATACATTTACCAAGCAAAATATCTCACACAGAAAAGAGAAAGATGCAGGCCTAAGGAAAGAATGCAAAAGTCCAATGCAAACTTCACAGTGCAAAAAATGTACTGAGTCATGAGTGGAAGAACATATGAAAATTATGCCTTCTTGACTTTTTCCGTTTCCTGAAGTGTCCTACTTTGAATTTGGAACAGAGAGGCATTGAAAGCAAGAGGAGCACACTTGCACAGCCAAGACCTGAGGAGCAGCCCAATTCCATACATTTTGCTGACATTCTTTAATTTCACTAATACTTAAAACAGAAGTTTGGTCTCTCATAAGGAAAAAAGTGCCTGCTGTTTGTAGTACTTAAGTTGTCAAGACAGTCAAGCTGTCTGTTGCTAAATCAGTTTCCAGAATGAAATGTCAAAGATGATAGAGAAAATTTCAAACTTTTCCCTGAAAATAGAGAGGTCCCTCATACTGTCATTTCTCTCTGCAAAGAATCCAAAACCTGTGTATCTATTATTGCAATTATTAAAGAAAACCTTGCAGAGTCAGGCAGTAGAGACTTTTCAGAAAAGTCTTATTTGGCGCCTGTAATTATGGAAATCCCATTTGCAGCACACTATCATCTCAGCCATTACAGACCAATGCTTAGAGCAATGCTGTGTCCTGGAAGTGATAAAACACACTTTAGAAATAGCTCTTCAAGCATGACCAGATACAACAGAGTCAAATGTGGCATGTCATATGTATTATATTATCATCAGAAGGCATGCATAGCATATTCCTAATCTTTAAGTCTCAGGTGCCTCGAGAAGCAACATGAATTACATGTTCTAGCATTTTTTTTCTAAATAGACTCATCAGATGATAATCATTACTTGGTTTTAGTCAAGATCCATTGCATAACTGATTTTCAGTCCTAAATATATTTTAGGTCCTTTTAAAGATCTAGCCTATTACTTTCTTATGTACTCTTTGTCAATGAAAAATTTTGCTGTTTTAGTTAAATGCTAATCCTATTGCTGCAAAACTCAAGATGGCCCTTTTCCAGCAATTTGCTGGGTAAATTTTGCATCTTGTGTATTATCTGTGGCTTTGACACAGCAATATTTCACTGCTTCATTTGAGCATGTTTTTATGCTCAGTTCAGCTTGAAGACTTAACGTGTCATCATCTGGCATCCGTATGCAAATATAGATCAGAAACACTTTCAAAAACATTCATATGAAAAAGGAAAAGCTTATTATGTGGATGGATTAAGACAGAGGCATACACAGAGTTACTGACCCTATAGCCTTAGGATACAACCCTGTGATTTCCTCCAAGCTGTGGAGCATTCCCCCTGCTCCCAGCAAAGCTCATAGGCAGCTTGGAAACCCACAGACCTGTCTACTTCTGTCCTCCCTTTTCTTCAAATGTTAAACTTCCTTGACCGTACACCAGTTCCCACAAGATGTTACTGACTGCAAAGAGGCTTCTGAGAAGAAATAAGTGATTTTTCGCACGTGGCTGAGAAGGGAAAAAATTAATTTGAAAGTTCTAGTGAAATACATATGCCTGATCAAACTAATTTGTATTACAGTCTTATTCTTTCAAGCCTCATCCTTTCTCTTACATTAGCGTTGTCACCTTTATCTCTTTTCGCACTGCGTACAAAATTAGGCAAAGGCATTGCCTTTTTTCATATTACATTTTATCATAATTCGTTTTATTGAAATTAGAGGATTTTTTGACCAACTGTAAGGAAGAACTTCAATATATGTGGGCACAGAGGTATGCATGTCCTGTAACTTACCTCACTTTGAGTTCTGCAAATCAGAGACAACATAATATAAAACAGACAATAAAGTAAAGCTATTCAGAAATGTTCCCTGTAGGCATCACTGTGACCTTCTTGTTTGTAGTTTATCAGAAATCTGGGAACTGTAGCAAGGTTTTATTATCATGGCAATTACAAGGGGCACAGTGCAGGTGTTTGCTAGCCCTGTGTTCAGTCACATCTCACCTGTCATTGGAGTTAGAAGACTGCTGCCTGCAGGGTTGGTGTCTCCAAGCACAGCCAAGGCTCCTCCAGTCCATGGGCAGATGTCTGAATGAACACAGCATGCCTGTAACCTGAAGACTGGCCATTCTTTCTCCAATACTCTCAGGATAAAAAGGTTTTGCAGTACTTCAAAGTTCTTGGTGCTTTGCCAGCATTGTCCTTCCACAGTCTTTCAGTGAAACCGTGCCCCAGTCTTCAATTTTATATGATCATCTGAACCAAAATAAACTGATGACTTTTCTCCTTTGGATGTTTGTCCCTCAACAAGAAGCATAAAATTTTCCTTTAATTGACATTTTGAACGCCAAAGCAATCAGCTCTGGTGCAGGCACATTCTGCAGCAGAGCAGGGGATCGGTGTGCAAGGGGGGTTTCCTGAGCCAGGGAAGCCCCAGGAGAGCGCAGACACCTAACAGGAGCCGGCAGCTCTCACGAGAGAGAACGGCTGACAAGGCACGAGCAGGGCCAGGAGTAATGGCAGCCGCCCCCCACTCCCACAAAGGGCAGCCCTAGGGAGCGCGGTGACCGGGAGCGCGGCGACCAGAGCAGGCAAACAGGACATGGCGTGGCAGCCAGGGCACCTCTTCGAAGGAGGGGCATTCCACTGGCCGAGTGGAGAGACTTGAAGTCCACATAACCCAGCAACCAGGCACCATTCCGTTACCATCTGCACAGGCCAAGGGCACTCATCCTACCTGAGTCTCAAGGCAGAATGGTGGAACTCATCTGAGAGCAAAGGCTGCAGGTCCGGCTGGGGGGTCTGCACCATCTACTCCAGCCTCCACCCAGATGGAGCTGCTGAAGGGAGAGGCTGCAGTGCAGGCCTCAGGCTGCAGGAAGTCCCTAGACCTTTCTCCTGGGGCAGGGACAGGCAGCAGAGCTGCCTGCAAAATATGTGCCCGGGTGGAGGCCCTCCTGCAGCCGGTGGCTGAGCTGCAGGAGGCAGTGAGAAGGCTGCATAACATCAGGGAGGCTGAGAAAGGCGTTAGATAGCTGGTTCCAAGTGCAGCCTGCAGTGGACCCACAGCCCATGGCCAAACAGCCAACAAGTCCCCCACCGGCACGCATGGAAGGGAGAGGGGCCAAGAATACGGAAGAATGGAAGCTGGCAATGGCAAGGACGAGCAGGAGGAAGAGACTTGCCCCAAAGCCTGAGGTGCCCTTGCAGAAACACAGGACAGATAGCCTGGGAGGAATACAGAGAAATTGTCCAAGCAGCCCAGGATCAGGTTAGGAAAATTAAAGCCCTGATAGAATCAAATCTGGCCAGGGACATCAAAGGCAACAAGAAAAGCTTCTATAGGTACATTGGTGATAAAAGGAAGACTAGGGAAAATATGGGCCCTCTCCAGAAGGAAATGGGAGACCTGGTTACACAGAGAAGGCTGAGGTACTCAATGACTTTTTTGCTTCAGTCTTCACCAGTAAGTGCTCCAGCCACACTGCCCAAGATGCAGAAGGCAAAGGCAGGGACTGGGAGAATGAACAACCTCCCACAACAGGAGATGATCAGATTCAAGACCATCTAAGGAACCTGAAGGTGCACAAGTCCATGGGACCTGATGAGATGCATCCGCAGTCCTGAGGGAACTGGCAGATGAAGTGGCTAAGCCACTATCCATCATATTTGAGAAGTGGTGGCAGTCTGGGGAAGTTCCCACTGACTGGAAAAGGGAAAGCATAGCCCTCATTTCTAAAAAGGGAAAAAAGAAAGACCTGGGGAACTACAGGCCAGTCAGCATCACCTCTGTGCCTGGCAAAATCATGGATCCTGGAAACTATGCTAAGGCATATGGAAAACAAGGAGGTGATTGGTGACAGCCAACATGGCTTCACTAAGGACAAATCATGCCTGACAAATCTGGTGGCCTTCTACGACAGGGTTACAGCATGAGTCGCTAAGGGAAGAGCAACGGACATCATCTACCTGGACTTGTGCAAAGCATTTGACACTGTTCCACATGACATCCTTGTCTCTAAATTGGAGAGACATGGATTTGATGGATGGATCACTCAGTGGATAAGGAATTGGCTGGATGGTTGCACTCAAAGAGTTGCAGTCAACAGCTCGATGTCCAAGTGGAGCCCAGTGACAAGTGGCATTCCTCAGGGGTCAGTATCGGGACCAGTGCTGTTTAACATCTTTGTCGGTGACATGGACAGTGGGATTGAGTGCACCCTTAGCAAGTTTGCCAATGACACCAAGCCATGTGATGCAGTCGACCCACTGGAGGGAATGGATGCCATCCAGAGGGACCTTGACAGGCTTGAGAGGTGGGCCTGTGCAAACCTTATGAACTTCAACAAGACCAAGTGCAAGGTTCTGCACATGGGCCAGGGCAATCCCAAGCATAAATACAGGCTGGGTGATGAGTAGATTGAGAGCAGCCCTGAGGGGAAGAACTTGGGGGTGTTAGTTGACGAGAAGCTCAACATGACCCGGCAATGTGCACTTGCAGCCCAGAAAGCCAACCATATCCTGGGCTGCATCAAAAGAAGAGTGACCAGCAGGTCAAGGGAGGTGATCTCTACTCCGCTCTCATGAGACCCCACCCGGACTACTGCATTCAGCTCTGGGGGCCCCAACATAAGAAGAACATAGACCTGTTGAAGTGAGTCCAGAGAAGGGTCACGAAGATGATCAGAGGGATGGAGCACCTCTCCTATGAAGACAGGCTGAGAGAGTTGAGGTTGCCTAGCCTGGAGAAGAGAAGGCTCCAGGGACACTTTATGGCAGCCTTCTAGTACCTAAAGGGGGCCTACAAGAAAGCTGGAGAGGGATGTCTTACAAGGGCATGTAGTGATAGGACAAGGGGAAATGGCTTTAAATTGAAAGAGGATAGATTTAGATTAGATGTAAGGAAGGAGTTCTTCACTGTGAGGGTGGTGAGACACTGGAACAGGTTGCCCAGAGAGGTTGCGGATGCCCCATCCCTGGAAGAGTTCAAGGCCAGGTTGGATGGGGCTTTGAGCAACATGATCTAGTGGAATATATCCCTGCCCATGGCATGGGGGTTGGAACTAAATGATCTTTAAGTTTCCTTCCACCCCAAACCATTCTATAATTCTATGAACATGGCATGATCACTTTCAGCCCATCTGATCTTCCCCCTCCCAGAGTACAGCTGTGACTACAGAGCTACATATTGCCTAAGCACAGGAAAACCAGTGAGCTTCACTGCTTGCACATGAAGGGTAAGCCTAAGCAACATAACACTGTGTCAGGCAGAGATACCAAAGCAAACTTGTAATAGATTAACATGCGTATTGAAAACAGCATTGCCTGCATATTCCCCGCTGTATTATTTATAGCCAACACTGTTGTACTGCTTTCAGGACTCAAGCCAGCATCTGAGAGCTACTATCTGCACATGCAACTGTGCTGAATTAACATGCCCAGCTCAGCTGCATCAATGGAGTCCAAAACTAATCCCATAGAGACAGTGACTTGAATGCCAGCTAATTATGTGCAAAGATGAAGTTTCTCTGCAGCCCCCATTTTCACTGATTAACACTCCAGTCATGGAGCCTTCAGCACTTTCTACTCTCTTTACCTCCCCAGTAGCTGTAGAATAGGCAGGCTGTCCAGCACCCTGGTGAGTGGCTCAGCAGATCCCCATTAATAGTCCTCAGGTCTCTGCAGAGGCAGTTTGGATGAACTCTAGTATTCCAAGTTTCATCCCAATATCTGCATTATCTCATCCTTCAAGAAAATGCTGTCCATCCTGCAGGCAGTGGTTCCAGTCTGAAATATTAGATTACAGGTTTTTTGAGACAAGCTGTAGGAACTCCAAGGACTTTCTACATCAAGGCATTCTGAATTTTTTTCCATAACAGAGGCAGTTGTCCCTTGTAGTATTTTCCATATTTTAGCATTTGCAACGGGAAAAGCCACTGTGCATAATAGTAGTGGACTGCTTTATTAGCATGAAGACCCTACAGAATTAATTCTCTGTAAATTTGCTGGCAAGGCAGTGCCAGCGACCTCAAAACTAGATCACCAATAACCAGTTTAAATAAGAATTGCCCCTGAACCATAGAAAATCTATGCAGTCCCTTGGTAGATCTGGTCACATGTAAAAAGCACCCCAGGAGCCTGGGATCGCTCTAGTCTGATGTTGTCAATGTACTACGTAGATAATGTAATCCTCATTAAGTTCACAGAGCAAACAGCATCCACTCTGCCTTTCTGGTTCATGGCATATTATAAACACAAACTTGCTCATCAGCCTGTTTTCTCTGGTATCTTTTGGGGCATCTTTTTACTTTTTATAAGTAGACTCTTCATAAGTCCAGAACATGCTGTGAATACGCAGTAAATCCAGATGAAAGGCCATAAGGGCCTCTAAGACAGCCAGACCTATTGTATTTGGGTGACTTCTTGTTCACCTTGTGACTTCAGCCTCGCCTGTCTAACAAGTACATTTCTTGTGGGAACACATTCAAGATCACATTTTCGTGTGATCTTGAAACTGAAAGATTTCTTCTGTAGTTGCACTAAGGATGAAAACTACTTCACCTTTCTAATATACAGAGATGAAAGCCTAGGTATTAATCTGGTCAGAATTAAGTGGTGTAACATCTCTGCAACCCACTAGTACACATCTTTCAAGTCTCACATGTTGAGACACGGTTGTTAGATTTCTTATGCTTATTCTCTCTGCCCAGGACCTGACTCTCACGTGTGCACCCCCAGAGCCCATCCAAAGCAGAGGTCCTATGTCCTTGCCAGCCATGTTTCTAGAACATCTAGCGTGCCTTGGAGCCTTCTCAAAGCAATAATATTATAAATGAGGATTAACCAAATCTGGTCCTCTCTTCTATGAGTTTTTTCTTCTGGACATAGATTCTCACTATCACGTAACTATAACTATTCTGAACATTATATTTTAATTCTATGAAGTCATACTGCTTATAGATTTTTATATAATTCTATGTATTGATATAGTTATTACTAATTCATGCTGAAAAAAACCCAGGCTTTTAGACTGTGAGGGTCTTAATGAAACAAGGTTTAGACCCAACGAAAGCTCAAACTTAAAATCAGCCATAACCTTACCAGAACAGTTAAGCAGTGTTTGTGACAATCTTGAAGTTATTTTTCTCAGTTGACAACTTTGTTTTCATTAGCAAGGGTTCTTTGTGCCTGTGGAATTCTCTTTCTGGAAGAGGACAAGCAAGAGATGATTGTGGCTTATTTCAAATGCATTAGTTAAAGCTCACAACAAGACATTGAAGAGGTAAAGCAAAATAAAAAAAGAAAGTAGAATATTTATATTATAGCAATATTGGTCACACCATTACAGTTCCTGCTGTATCAGCTTTTTTACTGTAAATGTCTGTCAAGGGCTTATAATTCAGTTGCCACATTTCTTTCTGCCCTGAGACAACATCCTGGGAGCATGGCTTTTTACTTTATCTGAATATTTAAACAAAACCACATATTTCATATGGTTTTGTCAGTCAGCTTACTGTGAAAGCCATTATAAAATAAATACAATATTAAAAATGGATGTACTTAAAATCTGCTCAACAGTTTGATGACACATGCTTTAGTCATTTATACAAAGACAGAACTCCATTATTTTATGTCACTTTGAAGAGTAAGGCTTGCAGAAAAATAAATTTTTTTCTGAGATGTCAGTCTGGCATTTGTCAGAACCATTTTACTTTAGCTGGGAAAAATACTATAGACTGGAAAAAGTAACAGCCATGTTAGCTATGGGTTAGCAAATGGCATGTGGCAGCTGATCCAGCAGGTGCTTCACCTGAGCCATGAGCAGTGCCTCACTCGCAGCAGAACACCGTTACTGTCAGGCTGTCTCATCGGTGGCTGCACTACACCTACTTGTAACATGGCTAAAGACAGTCAGTGGTTTTCATTGTAATCACTAGCAACTTGTTTCTAAGTTAATATGTGATGTATTTCTGGCACAATGCCCTCCTCCTGAGGCAATTTTACATTTTCTGGACTGTGGTTTTCTGAAATTCCTTTTATGACAGTTGCACTCGCTTCCAAAAGCAAGGACAATTGTAATTGTCTAATTGGAAAACTACATTTGTACTCATTATCCTTTGCTATTTCTGTTAGGAAGTAAACTAGAAGTTAGTTAAGATTTGTACTTTGATTAGAGAATAGCCAATTTTTTTCACTGTTAGAAGCCAGTCACTTTCAGACTGGTTGTTTAAAGAAGCATATCCACCTTGTGCTGGACACTACTTTTAGGCTGTCTTTCTAAGGTTATTTTGAACTTTGTCATATTGTCATGATTTATCAACTGAATATAAAAAAACCCTATACTTTAAAAGAATTGCACTTTATAGAGGGAATAAAGTTAGGAGGACCTAATGGAGTTGTATATTTTAAATCTTCCTTCTATGGTCAGTAAATAAGACCTTCCCTATTCATAGACTTCATTTGGATACCAACATCCAAGGTTAGAGTCAAAGCTATTTATAAATAAGTTTAGCGTGGGACATATCCATACTGACATGCACTCTAGGCAAATGCTTCTCTGATCACAGCCAGAGCCAGCTGAGTGCAAAGCTTCTCCAGCGAAGAAGCTGAGCACAGCATCATGGCAGCAGCACTCCCCAGCTGAGCAGCCAAACCTCCACCCCAGCAGCACCCTTTGCTCTGGCCCAGGCCCGATGGACACGCTGCACGTAGAACCAGCATGGCCGTGCCTTTCGCACAGCAGCCGTCCTTCCACTCCTGGTCCAGAGTATGGGCCAACATACTGTACCGTATGTATATAGCATGTAAATCCAGGGTGGCATGGAAACGTACATGCTGATGTTATTTTTGCCATACTTTTAAGTTATTGTTCTTTGGCTCCTGATTCAATCTGGCTGACTTCTCAGAGAAGCTCACCAGGAGAATTTGCTCAGCTCACTCTGCCTGCCCTGCTGCAGGGACAATAGCTTCCAGGCAGCCGCACAAACCTTTCAAAATAACACAACAATTTCTGCTTTGGCCATCTGTCCATGGAATCAGATTAAAGTGCTTTTAGAGAAAATAATTTTTTGTCTCATTTTTATTTTTATTCTTATTCACTCCATATTCCCTCTCCTGAGCCAGAGACAACATGATAGGTCAGATTTCTCATACGTCTCCTATGGTTTCAAAACAACAACAGAAAAAAACCTTTCTCCAAGCCATCAAAAAAGCTTTAATCCTTAAACTAACAGTGTAATTACAAATCCATATCCCACAGTAATGTTCCCTACTAGCTACCACTGCCAATAGTAAATAATTCACATGGAGAGGCTCTAATGGCAAACACTCCACTTAAAAGCTCTTCACAGCAGACAGCAGGATAACAGTGTAATTCAAGCCCAGAAGTGAGGAATGTTTGACTCTCATGTGATTTCCCCACTGACAAAGTGCAAACAAAATTCCATGGGTCTTCCTGCTAGAGGAAATATGCTCAGTGGAATAGAGCTGTAAGAGCGCGGGCAAGATGTGCAAATGTATTACAGGCTGCTAAAATGAGCACTGTCTAGCACTGTGCTATATGATGCTTTCTGGAACAAACCCGGGTAAAGTTTTATGAATGAGAATACCGCTTCCCTCGCATTAGGGACTACATATGAGTATCTGGCATGGTCTTGCTGGGGAGAAGTGCTGCAAGGAATTTATCCCCACTTCTTCACCCGCTCTGCCTCCCCACAGAGCAAGGTGGGAGCCCTTTGCTGAGCCAGATGAAGAAGACATGGCAGGCTCCAGCACTGCATATCTGAACCTTGCCTCATACTGCAAGGTGCAGCATTACATGGACAGGAGAAGGATTGAGAAGCAATGGAAATGGCATGGAAGCTGTTTTTAAGGAGTAGCAGCAAAAATAAATGCATTTGAAAGTAAAGATGCTTGCAAACACCTTGTGTTTAGCACTGGCCAGTTGTCTAGTCCTGTCACGGTGACAGGTGTCATGGTGACACTTACCACTCCAGGTAAGTGGACTGCCAGCACTTGCTGTCCAGCTGTCCTCCCAGCGCGCCAGGTTAGGTATGGAGAGCCAGGTCAGGTGTAGCACAAAATTGTAACTACCCCGTGGCAGAGGAACAAGTCACTGTTATTCTTAAAACTTGAAATCAGCAGGAACCGTTTGGTATTCAGTGCCAAAAAAAAATCCAGGACCTTAATATGTCTGCCTCAGATTAAAACTTTCTTTCTAAACCCTCCTTTATTATAAGCTTTGGCATCGTCACTATTTTCTGTTTGAAAGAATCCATATCATAGAAGTTACATCTGAGAAAAAAGTCAAATGTAAATTGAGCACACTGAACAAGCTTAAGGCAATAACAAACAAAAAGTACTCTTTAAAAGTTACAAAACGTTACCTACAAAGTCACTTATTACATTGCCTTAGTCTCACCAGACATATATTTCACACCACTATTTCATTAGTGTTCTCCAGATGAAGTTGTACAATCAGGAGAAAACCATTAAAGAGACAAAGTATTGCTATGCTAAATAGCTTACTTGCTCTTCCTGCTTGTCTCCAAGCTATAGCTTTTTATCTTTCTTTTTTCCATTCCTGAAGACTGATCCAACATGATCAAATTTCACGTCAGTAAAATGTATTAAAACGAGAGAAGAGGACATTTTTAATTTTCTAATTTGTTATTCCTAAAAAAGTCATATCAGCAATAGGGAAATTGAGTAATAGATATTATTTGCTTGATACTTGGAGCTATGAAATATAGATTATTTCCTGTTATTTAGTCCTTCCTGCCCAAACCTAATGTTATTAAATTCACTGTTATGTTGAGATATTTTTAAGGAACAACAAAAAATGTCTAACTGCTTTAATGAGTCTTATGAGTAATATAATACATCTAATTTGACAGGTAGAATATTTAAAGTTACACTGATTTCAAGCTGAACAGAAAAAGAAGAGCAGGAGTGGAGGAGAGTCAGCTGTGTATGCAATATTAATGGAAAATTTTACATTTAAAATGAGCTGGGCAAATGATACTGTGACTGTATTTTCTAGAAAAATTTAGCATACACTCCAAAACTAGTTACCAAGTAGAATGATGGACAATATATAGAAGCATACTTGCTTTTACTACCTCCTCAAGTTGCTTATAATGAAGAAATCAAGAATTAAAACATACGGCTTGTCACAACACATTGGTGTTTGCATGCTGTGATTCAGTCCTCGGATACAATTCTGTCTTTAAATGCAAGCTTCCACACTCTTCTTCCGAGGGATGTCTGTCTCATTCTGTGCACAGAAGGAGGAGCATCCTAGGAATAAATGCAGTGAATACAACATTGCCCATAGCAGTGTTTTCCAAGCTTTCTTTTGGGTTTGTTTTTTTTTTTTTTTTTAACCAGAACTCCACAACAATTCTGAGACAAAATCAAGTCTCACCCACCATTTCTGGGAAAGGGAAAGAAAAAAAAAGGCAGCTAACTAACATTGGACATTGTGTCCATATTGTTTATTTTCTTGCTTCTGTGGGTGGCTGTGTACGTATCGTAAAAGAGTTGCAGTCACTTAATGACTAGCTTTCTGGTACAGACCACAAGTTGAGAAATATTGGTCTTTTGTTCTCATATGTGGCAAATGTTTCTACTGGAGATTTTAAATTTAAATACTAAGATTTTGCATATTTAAGCAGCTTCACCTGGCAACAGAGAAACAATCATGAACCACTCTTCCAGCTTCTACCTTGAAGGACACAGATAATAAATGCTTCTCATTTAAACACTGTTAATATAAGCAAACAGTATTTTCCATCTATCTTTTTTTTTCTAAAATGGTTTTGATTAATCTTTCAGACTATAATGAGAACGTGACTATAAGATATATCCCTGGGTGTAGACTTACAGAAGCATAACTGAAACTGAAAACAAAATCTTACAATGGCAAGTGACATTGTGAATCTTAACTAAAGGCAGAACAAGTAACTCTGGATAATGTCACACAATCTGTAGAAGGTACGATGGCTAAAGCTGAAAAAGAAGAACAAGAATAAATATTTTCCTTTTAAAGCTATGGATGGTTGTGACACTTTATAAAGAACGCAAAGGCCAATTCTCTCGCCCTATAGCTTTCAGCCTTAGTTACATGTCTGGTTTAAATTACTAAGGAAATTGTTCTGCCAGCCCATTACACATAATGAAACCAAAGTCTCATAGCTTGATTAAGGTGTGTGGCTGGAAGTTGCAGCCAGCTGGTTTTATGAGTGTGGGGCAGCACAGCCTTTGCTCTGCCAGTCCGATGGCTTCAGCTCCTCTTCCCTTTGTATGTGTCCCATCATGTTGGTCTCTGTTCTGCAGGAAGGCATCCAAGTCCTGAACACGAGTGGTTAACTGTGTAGCTGACCTGCATCAGCCTGCATATCTGTCTCCTCAGTACCGGGAAAAATCCCTTCTTTGAGAGTACACGGCAACTTTACTCAGAAAATAAAAGTATTGCAAGAAAAGCTCATCTTTGATTTGCAACTGCTAAGATGTTTCAGGCATGCTTCTAAAGCTCTTAATGGACAGAACGCAAAGAGCTATGGTAGCTGAATATGATGATCACGGGAAGCACATTCAAATGTGCTGAGATGAAAAACTTTACTTACTGCTTTTTCTCACCTTTTTCTAATGAACATTTTCTGGTGGAGAGGACTCCCATGCAGATTTCCTCAGCCATGGGTAGGGGTGGCTATTTGGGTAGAGCAAAAGACGGCACTGAAGCACTCTTTTTGGATCCATAACTTTGAAGCTTGTAAATACTTTTCCCAGTATTATTCCCTTCCATGATAGCACTCAGCTCTAGTTCATGCAGAGCATTTTTTAAGAACTCATGTAATATTAATAATCATTAGGGAAACACCACACACAGGCAGCGGCAGTGAGTGATGCTGCAGTGGAAGGGAGAGCATCCTGGGTATTGAACTTGACTGTGTTTTTTCTGCACCTGGCTTCTTCATGGAACAAAAGTTCTAGTGAAATTCCAGTTACTCCTTTTTTCTTTGGTCATCTTCAAATGGTATGAACTGTTTCTCTGAGAAGCATGAAAGATAAAATAAAATTTAATACAGCATATATTTTGATGCCATTCTTGGAAGTAGACCTACATTTTTATATTCAGTCCTGATGCTTCTGAATAGTGAGCAAAAATTATCTCCTTGAAATGAAAAATACACATTCACAAGGAAAAAAAAGAAAAAAAGATGATGTTTAGAAAAACAAGTTGTTGGCGGTACAGCTGTTTCACAGCAAATGAAACAGACGAACCCAAACACCTTTCGTACATCTTTAGTCAGTATAAGAATGCAATAAGCACTTTGAGTAAAGGTAAAGTGCTCTGAGGTGGAAAGGAATTGTTGGCTTGTTCTTTTGTGTAGGCAGAAAGGCACTAAATTTGGAAACACACCAATGCGGAGATGGGAATTTTTCTGCTTTCTGCAATTTTTCAGGGTGAAAGAACTTAAGACTTGTGATTTGGAGATGAAATAAAAAGATGTCTCCTTATTTACCAGCTAAAATGAGATGGGAAAGGGATTGCCTACCTAGCAATACTAGCAGTACAACATTTGATCTCCACACCAAGATCTGGCAAATGGTACTGAATTCAAGAAATATGAATATAAAAAATATTTTAAAATATAAAAATCTATCATCTGTCCAGCTCTCTTTGGTCACACCCTTTTCCACACCTGAAATCTCCCCAGTCTGAAGACTTCAGAGATTTGTTTAAAACCTCCAGCCTTTCCACAGCCCAAACATCTCCATTGTTCATGTACAGGCTTGAAGCCAAACTGAGCTTCATCAGCCTTAGGGTTCAGTGAGAAAATGGTGATTTACAGCCCTGAGGGTTCATATTTCTGTCTGGGATTTCCGAGACTGATATATGTGTGCAAGAACTGTACAGTGGCTAGACAGTGAGTTCATCATTGTGCGATGTCTCAGACTTACCATGCACGTGCTAAAGCAAAGGTCATCATCACGCTGGTCATCACCCTGTGCAGTGCATGTGGAACAGGGCTGATGGGAGCCAGGCACATAAACCCACTGTTCATCCACAAGCAAGACAGGTGTGTGTTGTGGATGGCTATGGGCGTATTTCGCTCCTTCCCATCTCAATCCCTGAGGCAGATGGGCTTGAGTTCAGCATGTGACATAAGTTACCTGGCACATTCTTACAGATGGGTTTTGAAAAGGGTAATTGTCAGCATATGTAGTTTCAGCTCATTTTCTTGCTCTGCCACAATTGTTGCCCTTTCAAAATTAAGTCTAGATATATTTTCCCTTGTGAAAATATCTTTGTTACTGTTTGAACTTCAGGCAGACAACTAGCAGCCTTGGGTATTCCCTAAACCAGGTGAAAAGCATGTTGGCTGATTTTAGACACTCAAACCCTGCACCCTCCATCACCCACTTGAAACTAGAACAGAACCCCTTTGCTGGGTGGAAGACAACATGGGAATACAAATCAGAAAAGTCATCAAAACAGCTCCTGATAGCAGTCTCTCAGCACCTTGCAAACTAGGATGATGCTATGCCTCTCTGTGTATAATAAACTTTCATTCCCAGTACTTGGCTCATTTCAAACGAGGATACCATATTCAGGACCTATCATCAATAGAAGAAAATAATTCAGTTTCTCAATCAGGCCCAGTTTATAAATGCAATTTATACATTGTCAAAATTCTTTTATTTTTTAACTTACAGAAATTTACACCAATATAAGATTAATTTCATAATGTACTGTCTTTCATAGCAAATCTGGCTTAAGGAGCTCTTAAGGGATTTTTGCTTTCCCACTCCCCTACTTTATTTTTGCTCCTCTGTTGACATTTACCGCATCCACACAGATGGACAAACAGAGCTGTTTGCAGAGGTCACACAGTAAAGAAGCTCACTAAATGATCTTAAAAATAATCCACAGGAAAAAAAAAATTCTCTCTTACAAGTTCCATTTCTACTTTTGCAGCCTTGAAAAGGCTCATAAAAACGCAACCCTTCACCAAAGAATGATTTTCTCACTAGATATATCTTCAATGAATACAGTGTGACTTCTCCCTTCTCCAGAGCTGTGTCAGGTCCCAGATCCTTTTATTTTCATCTAGGGTCTTTACTCAAAAGGTTGCACACTTCTTCATTGCTTTCTTAGGTCATTCCAGTGCAGGTATCCCAGTCTGGAGCACTATCTATCCACACTGCAGGTCCTTAGGATGCTGCACAGCCAACCGTGTACCTCTGTTTTTCACAAGAACAGGACACCCGTGGACATGACAGGCTCTTACCTTCTCATAATTGGTCATTTCTTTAATTTACACCACTTATCTGCACCAAACTCAACCCATAATCTTACAGGATGAGTGAGAACAGTAATCCTATGCCTTCATGGTGAATGTAGTCCTACCTTATCAAGGATGGCACCAGCTGGAACGACCGCAACAACGATTCCTGATCCAGGGAAAAATAAAAGGGGGAATTAAAAAAAAAAAAAAAAAAAAAGGAAGAGTACATGTACATACATGACAGCCTTTCTCAGTGTGTCTAGTGCATACTGCAGGACTACTATCAGAATACATAAAGGGCAGTCATTCTTACAACATTAAAGATGTAAAGACAATGATCTTCTGTATCAGAATTAAAAAAAAAAAAAAAACAAAACAAAACACACACCACCACTCTTTAGAACATATTTGATAGGCTTTTCTGGTATAAGCAGGCTCAGTGAAGATATCCCTTTCCTGCATTGCGGACTCATAACTAACCATGATATGAAATATATGATTATTATAGCCATGCTTTCTACACGTTCACTTCTAAATCTACCATTTCTAAATGCAGCAGATGTTTATATATGGCAGGGAAGATTAATGAATTGGCTTTCAACCATAAAGCTTTCTTGTTCATTTTTTCCTACAGACAAAGTAGGATCTTTTTTGTGAACATGTAGATTCAAGGGTATGATAACTCATATGAGCTATGGGGGATAATCTAGTGTTACTGAAGCATCATCAGGCTATGTCTGGTTTTAATTATGGACTCCAGACAGTTTGGACCTGATTTGGATCTCAAGACTAACATTTACAAACCAACATAATCTGTTGAGAAATTCCTTTTTTTCTGAGGAATTTTCAGTTGAGACCCATTGTAAGTTTCCATAAAAGCTTTTTAAATTCTGCATAAGTGGAGTTGCAGGAAATCATCAGGCTTAGTTATCTATTTTAGTGAAACAACAGTTTAGCACAGAAAATAAACCTGTGCTATCAGAGGGGCACCATGATTAAATGCGTCTGAGTTAGATCCCAAATTGTCAAAAATATGTCTTTCTAAAAAATACTTGAAAAGGGGGGCCTGACTTTGAGTTGTTCCTTATCAAGCTGATCATGTGCTGTTCCTGTGAGTTTTGATATCAGTATAGAATACAAATGCAGTAAGCCTCTTTTTAGGGGAGGTACATAGACATTTTTGCACCACTGATAGTTGTAAGTTCTTGCACCCATCATTTCAAAAAATGCAAGAAATAACAAATAAGAAAAACAAAACAGAATTGCTTTCTTCTTTCATATCGGATTTATAAACTTTCATTACCTATAAATACAGTAAATAAATGGTATCAGACAATGTAAATTGTGGGTAACAACAGCAAAGCTTTTCCCAGGTCTGAGAAGAGATAGCCACTTTTCCAAGTAGATCAGTTGGAATCAATTTACCTGTTAATTGCTTCATTTTCTCTTCCAGATCCTCAGATTGATTTTCTATTCCAGACACTGGCAGTTGGCTCAAGTCTGCTGGTAGCAAATGCTGTCAATCTCCGTTTCCTTATTTATCTCATTCTGTGAGTCTCAGTGAAAGATAGCATGGTACCTAATGAAGGGCTTTTTGTGCAAGAGTTTTCTCCAAATATATCTCAAGTCACAGACAAAAATCAGTACCTCAAGCTCTCATTGTTATCAGCATATTCACAGTAGCCATCTCTGGACTACATTTCCAAAAGGAAAAAGTCCTATTTGAAGAGAACTGCAACTTGCTGGACAGAAACCTGTCAATTCAGGGCACCAGGTACAACTGCAGTGTTATGTGTGGTTTCTTCATTTCTTTATGCTTGTGGGTTTTTTCCTGCCCACCCTTTACATACTAGATCCCTTCTTTTTCAATAAGTTAACAAACAAGGAGGTTGTGTTTCTGTTGTGCATAGGTCAACAGGAATCTCATGGGCTTCTAATTGGTACTCTAGTAGAGAGGAGAATACGTACGGATGTGCAGAAGATCTTGATTCTATTAAATCAGAAGTAAAAATCCAGTTGCCCACCATCCCCAAAAACAAAATACAGAGAAAATTTCAGTCTTACTATGGCTTGAAATACATTCTGTTCTTCTATCCAACCATAATAAAGTTGTAGGTGACTTTGCTTTTCATTCTCCTGGAGATACAACTTCCCATTCTTTCCTTTCTATTAAAATTCCTACTATTCATACATATTTAGTGGTGATGCTTTATGACGAAAATGGGATTAATTAATGAGACTTGGGTGAAATCCAGGCCACATGATAACCAGTAGAAGCTTTGCCATTGACTTTCAGAAAACTAGGACTTTATCCTGAGCATCTCTAGGCTTAAGTACAGCTTTTACCATGTGAGGAGACTTGCAGACATAAGTGGAATTTCCTACAGAGCAAACCTGTTTGAAGAACTGGGATCCAGGGAACATCAACCAAGCTCATGGGCTTAAGGCTGCATGTCTCAATCTACCCAACAAATGCAAAGTTTTCCCAGAAAATATCTTTTCCTTTTGACGATTGTAGCCCTGCTGTTTACCAAGTGTAGAGTAAATCCACAGTTTGCAAAGGAATTTTTATATCTAGCTTCCTTGAGACTCGTATGCGTAATTAACAGCATAATCCACGGAGGAAACTGATTTGATACAAATGTATGTTTGTTTTTCTAAAATTATTTAATTTCCGTAAAACTACATTCCTTAATTTTTGTGATTAAAAAAATACATACACAACATCTTGGTCTAGTTAAGAATTAGGTTGAATGGAATCTAGGGAACATATTTTAAAAATAATCTTTTTAAATGTATAAAACACAATTATTATCTTTTCTACTGTGATTTTTAATGCTTTGTAAGTCTTTCTTTTAACAGATTTCATGCTTTCATTTGAACATCAACAGCCAACATTTTGTTTCATCTTCTAAGCTGCATTTAACAGGCTTGAGAACTAATAGAATTAATTAAAAGTTTTTCTTAATTACTCCTCAGTTTTTATTCCAGTGCTAGTCCTTAGCTAAATTTCTTATTCACCCATAAGTGGAGATTTGAAACTCATCTAAGTACTGCCATCTTCTCTACCATGTGTAAGAAAGTGTTTATTTAACGTCTCTTTCAAAAAAAGCTTTTGCAGTCATGTTTTTGGAGTAATTTCCTATTATTATTATTTCTCTCATTAATGAAACACATATCTTCTTTTCTATTTTCTCAATACTCCAGGCTACTTCTTTATCATTTCTGGTTGTATATGCAGAGTAATTTAAAGCTCCTTGCAGCCCGTTGAGAAATGCTTAAGCTTTTGAATTGTTTTGAGATTTTATTGTCGGGTCCAGAGTGGATAGTAATGTCTGATTGATCTTTTACTGTTTTTCTGTCACGAAGCTGGGACTGTTCTATATGGACAGCATAGTCTCAGAGCCATAATGTGGAGTACACAGATTTACTCTGCCAATATGATAATCAGATCTAGCTTCCTCTGTTGATTTGGAATGGCTGAAAAAGCTATGTATGACAGCATCAAAAATATTCCAAGCTTATCACCAATCATTTCATTGTGCTGCTCTATTCCTTCACTTCACACTTTCAGCTTCAAGTGCTGCTCAAACTTAGAAGGGGTAAATCCTCTTCATGAGCACTACCCACAAATCCCCAGTCTCTTTGTTTTTCCATAAGCAGCAGCATTGCCTGACTTCCCCTGAGTGTCCAGGGCAAGCAGGGACCAGCAACCCTTCCCATGTGAAGAGGGGAGGTCCTCCCATGCCCAGCAGTGCTCTGAACTCGGCGAGAACTGCTCCAACCCAGGGCTATGTGACTGTTTCCCAGTGTCACCTTGCCCCTATGCCTGGCAGGATTTGCTAGCCCTCTGGATCAAGAGAGGAACACGCACTTAGCTGGCAAATCAAAAAAGGTATAAATTTACAAAGGCACACCCACATAGACATAACCTTACAGCAGAAATCAGACACATCTCTAGCCTAATAGGTATGTAGGTCTATTTCCAGGCTTAGCTAAAGGCATACCAGTTAAGAGAGCTAAAAAACTTCCCTAACTAGTTAGCTTGTGCAATTCTGCTGTAAAGTAAGAGACAGCAACAAGGACTGATGACCATCTGTCAAACAATACTTCTCTGTGCCTTGAACTCTAAACTCATGTGTCCTTCTGGAAAGTCAGAATAAAGCCCAACTAAACACGTTAGTTCCCATTTATCCCAGTCTTTCTAAGGACAAGGTCTTCTATTCAGTGGAGAAGAAGAATTCAGCCCCCAAAAATGAAAACTGCCATCAGAAACATATCTATTTCTTGTAATTGACTAAGCAAGAGTTTAAAATGATTGCACTCCTAACTTTACTATGTCAAAAATGTGCCAGATGTAACTAAGATGCAGTCCACCAGAAATCTGAAAGAAACCCCACCTTAGAAAGGGCTCGTTTTTTCTCAGGTGCTGGGGGAATGGAAGCAGAAGAGCAGGGAGGAAGCTACATCCTCCCCCAAGAAACACTGGGCAATGCTAAGCGCCTTCAGTTTCATGTGTTGGGGAACCACTGGTGCCAATTCACAATTCTTCATTCCCAGCTGTGAGGGCATCAGATCCCAGTGCAACGTGGTGTGGCTGGGCTACACAGTAAAAAATGCTCCTGCTGAGTGCTTTGCAGGTGATAGGGAGCATGGGGCACTTAAGTTGGCTAATAGAGAGTGCTGTATAACTGGGCTGGCTAAACCATATGACAGTCAATAATTTTCTAAAGTGTATCATCAGTACACAAGCATCTCTATAGTATTGATTTCTCATCATTTATATCAACTTATCCTCTGCTATTGATTGTAAGCTCTGTGGGGCATGAGTGGTTCCATTGGTTTTTTTCATTTTGGATGGTGTTTATCAAAATTGGTACAACTTGATAATAACTTGTATTGTAGTTTTCATAAATTGAGAGCAGACAATTGTTGATCCCTTGTATTTAATAATAGGTAATTTCAATATAGTCAGGCAATATTCATCATTCTACTAATTTTAAAATATCACAGAAGCTCACAATTCATAATTAGACCTATTTCAAGAAAATTATATTTTTTGGTGACTAGAAAATATCTGTAAATGACACTTTTCCACTATATCTTATATTAGACATTAGTTCTGGCTAATTGTAAGGCTCTGATTTTTTTTAGACTAGGGATAGAATTGTTGTTAACTTGAGAAGTATTCCCAAGCTGAGCAGTTGCAGACAAAGGTTGGTTTTCAGAGAGCTATGAAAATTACTTTCCCCATCTCCAGCTGTTGAAGAAGTCAAATTCTAAAATGTGGTTCTGATAAAATATGCACATAAATGTCAGAAAAGAGGTTATTACAGTCACTCACAGACAGGCAGGATAGATGGGTAACAAACGCACAAATGTTGATATTAATGATTCAATTCCTACTGCGTTTTTATGCCCAGAGACAAAAAGTTCTTTCCTTCCACTAAAGTGAGACATCTATCTCTGCAATAAAAACTAACTAGCAAAGTTCTCAAAAAGGAGTTTGTTTGCTTGGGAAAAAAAAAAAAAACCAAACAATTGCTGAAGTGATCACTAATCACACTGCAATGGTCTTTAAAAAGCCTATTTTTTTAGGCCCTATTAATGAAAAAATTTGTCCATATGAACATTCCTTCATCATTAGAACTTTATGTTACGTGGACCGTGGAAGAAAAGACAAATAACTTGGTTGAGAAGTAGCCCCAGGAAAGATTGTGTAACCATTGTATGCACTAAGAAAAAGTCCATGGAATAAAGTAGGCATCCAGTTTCATTACTTATAACAACCTAAAAAAATGCCACTGAATTGCTTAAAAAGATTATGAAGACAATAAAAGTACATGCTCAAGCTTATTATCACTTGGCTAGTTAGTGTATTTACCCTGAAGAGACATACTCTGATGTGTTCAGAATAGAAATTTCTACAAATAGTGCATCCTTAATGCCACCAACGGGAATTATTAGCAGTACTAAAAATCATATCCTTTGTTGTCAAAGGCTCATATCTTACAGCTTTTGGTCAGAGTGGAAAAGCTGGATCTCCAGGGGCTCCAGTGTTGCCATTAAGACCTATAATGCTGGTTTTCCATTTCTTTCTTTGTGTGCCAGATGGCAAAATAGGGCACGCTAGGGGTGGTTTAAAAGTCATCTCTCTTCTTCCTAGGTTTGTCTAGCAGAGAGAACAAACCTAGATTTAATGAGATCATATTCAGGATTGAAATAAAACCAGCCCAAGGGGTTGCAAACCCGTTAGAACAGGGTCATGTGTTGCAGTCCTGCTCCTGGTACACTGCAATGCCACAGGGCGGCATCCCAAGGCCTGGGACCATCAGGTGTCCAGCGTGACACAGGCAGATTGGCTGAATCGCGCCACCAGATGTGCTTCTAGATTCACATAAGAGAATTTAGGTATTGTATTGGACAGCCTTATCATATGCAAATCCTGGCAGTTGTGTGGTCTTAACACCTGTCAGGTTTTAAATGCATTGGCTTTTTTAGTCACTCCAAGAAAGGTGGTCTGGAATTATCATGCAGTGTGCATGTCACAACATTAAAGTCATATCACTGTTTTATTTCTGTAATAATTTCACTGTAACCAGGAAAAATTACTCCTTGAAAAGCACTTTCAGGTAATTGTCTGTATTCCTTTATATTTGTTTCCTTTCTTGCGTGCTTTAATTATAGGGCAACATGACTTGGATAATTATCTTTGTGGCTAAATCCATCCAGCAGAGAGAAAAAGAAAAAAAATAATTTATAACTAAAAATGAATGCAACACTTTTAAGAAATATTAAGCCATTTGCAGCAGGCCACCGATAAATATGCCAAGCACAAAAATTATTGGTTGAACAAGTCTAAAATTTCAATGGAATTGAATTTTTGTTCACTTTCTACCTTTCTTTGTCAGCACAATTTAACAAGACCTTGTACTTCTGCTTTGAAAAGCAGCCACCTTAAATCAAACAAAAGTCTCATTAAATTTCCCACACCCTCCTTTAGAAAAATGCACAGTGATATGGCATTTCCCATTGTCTGTCTTTAGTGTTGTTTAGCAGGGCTATTGAAATGATGCTAAGACAGCAGTACAGGTGGAGGCAGAACGTATTAATAACAAAATAATTGGAATGTCAAAGCTCATGAATTAGCACTTTTCAAATTCAACTGCAATCAGCAGATTATGGGTTTTGTGCCTTACACAAACTATAAACACTGCAATTCATTATATGCATATCCAATTATTTTCTTTCTGTAGGCTTCTTTGCCACTGAGTGCTAAATTAAGAAATTAATCCTTCAGAGGTCAATGAAAAAGGCTTTATTGCTATTCAGAAAATCACATACTCAGAACAACAAACAGTCTGGGCAGCTCCCCCAACCCAGTATATCACCACTCCATCTGTGCTTAGCATTCCTTCCCTAGACACTTGGAGGGAATTTTTCAGGCTAAGCTGAAAAATTCAGACAGTTCTCAGCTATTGCTCCTTTCTCCTGAAAACTCTAACTTCAATACATCAGACAAAATATTAGTTCTGTAGGAGGAGAATGTGGACATGATTAAGTCTTAAATCCTTCCTCCCTGAGCCAGTCCCTCAGGACTGATCCTTTCTTCCTAAAACACACAGCTTTCTACTGAACCCTCCTGACCCTTCCACATGAAATAACATCTTCTCCCTTTTCTTACATCCACGCACAGATACCAAACAGCTTTGTGATAGTGCAATGGACAATGACATATACCCATGAGCTAACATTTGTTTAATTTGTAGACTTGGGAAATATGAGTCGGGGAGGGGGTGGGCAGCAAAACTCTCTTTTGTTGATCTACACAACTGTAAATATGCAAAATAAATAATAAATCAGATCTAGTCATTGTACCTTTTTGACCTAGCTTTCTGAGCCATTGGTTTCTCTACCTGGTGTCACACAGAACAGTTCAAAAGTTCAGTTCAGTTCAGGTAAAATTTCTTCTGGGTAGAAGCAGAGACCAATTTTGGTTTTATTATTTACAGGATTATTACTTTTCTTAAATAGAAAACCTGATGGAATGGTTCATTGATGAGTTACGCAGAGGAAAGAAAGGAAAAAAAAAAAAATCCTTCCAAGAGTCTCTAACTCTTTTAGATAGTATCCACTGTTTGCAAAAACTCTTCTTCAGTGACTCTAGGGAAAGCTACACTTTATCTGGCATGCATCCAGTGCACAGCTCTTTAATAAAACTGATGGACAATTAGTTTTTTAACCCTGTGATCCTCTGTTATCATTGATTCTTCTAGTCTGTAGAAATGCCTATGCCAAAAGGGCATAGCCTCTGGGAGTACATAATGTGACATCTGCTCAGCTTGTTTTCTTAACTGTAGCAAAGATGACAGCTTCTTCTGTTTAAAAATACCTCTTTAGCTATATACAAACAGTATATATACTGTTGCACAGGAAAATACAGAAAGGGTAACCTGTATTATAGTGTGGTTGTACTGCACAGAAACTCAAATTTGTAACTGCCCTGATCATTAAAAATCAAAGACACAAAAAAAGATTCTGCTTTTGTGTCAGATTGTGATTTTCTTTTTCCCCTTTCAACTTCTAACTATTCACTAAGTGTTCATCAGAAAATAATTCCCTCTTCTGCCCCTCTCAGCACCACTTGGGCTCTTCCCTTGCTAAGATATTCCCTTGGAGCATCTTGCTCTACTGATGCTAACCAGCTTTTTTCTCAGAGTCTCTAATTGAACATAAGGAAGTTAAAGTCTGAGCAATTATTCTCCACTAGTACTTAGCTTTGAAGGTTGATGCCTTATATTTCAAATGTGTCGAAAGGTTTTCATGCCTTTAAACTTGTCTGTTTTTTCCAATTATATCAGCTGGTCTAGTAAAAGGTTTTACATCTCCTCACGAACTTTGCTTAACCCAGATTGTAAAGTATCACGTTCATTTTTTCAGATTTTTAATGGATATTCTACTAAGACCTTTATGTTTGCAAATATCAAACACCTTGCTGAATGTTACAAAACTGATCTCTTACAGCTGCCAGTTAATTTATTTAAATACCAAAAGTAATGCATTTTATATTAAACAACTAGTGAAGAAACAAAAGAGAAAGCACTCTCTATTTCCCCAGCAGCATCCTACGCCTGCCTGTGGTCCACTCAATTTAGGGAATACATAATCTTTCTGTAAATTCCACAACTGAGTGCTGCCTGGTTATTGTCACTGCACAATGTCCAGCAAGAGGAAGCAAAGCTTGCAGAGGGATAACAGAGTATTCGCATAGCTTTGCATAAATATGGGATAATGGCTTCCCTCTGAGGGATTTGTAATGCTCCAATATCAAAAGACTTATGCATTAAAAATAACTAGAATGCATATCAGATTAGCCTCTTCACACTTCAGAATTATGCATCTTGGAAGAGCACAAACATAGTGACAGTGTAATTTCCATTTGTTACTTTCTGGACCTCCTGTGAAACAGTTTTTTTCCAAAATAAAACATCCCAAATAATTTATTAAAAATGAAATTATTAATCTCTTTATGAACATATTATCAACTTTTCACTTATAAATAAAACCATTTAAATAAGCAGTCTAATAGTAAATCTGTGTAAGCAATTAATGGATCCGTGGAGCTTTTCAGTTAAAAGACATGAGCTCATACTACTCTGAGAATCTTTCTTGTACACAAACAGCAGGATCAGGCCAAGGAATGCTGCCAAGTTTCATTTCTGTACTTGCCTTCTTATACAGATCTCATACATTAAAGTCACAGACATGTCATTTACCCAGCAGACAGTATTTCACTCCATAGGAGGCAGAAAAAAGCTAAGAAACTTCTTTCCATTTCCTTCATTGCAAGATTGTTGCTCTCAGGAATGTTTTGTGCAGCCTTGTGTAAAATGGCTCAGCAATGGGACTGACTTCACTCCCCTGGAAAAACATAGTTCTCAGCCTAGGAGGGCTCGATGTTGCTGAAATTCCCCTGACAAACAGGATCCACTTTACTTGGCTCACTATCCATCCCATTTACAGATATTAAACTACTGATCCTGCAAGACACCGAGTGCCTGCAGTTCCCACTGAAATGGAGTATAATCTTGCAACAGGACAATTTATACTACAGTTATTTGCCTCTTTCCACCTTAGGAGTAGATTTCCTGATAAATTAATGCATGCTAAGCCACAGTTAACTTTTAAACAGCAAAAACTTTGCATGGGAGTGTTCCCTCTTGGGAGAGTTTACAAAGAGCAGCCGCCTGCAGAGGACTTCCAAGTGACAGATCTCTTCTGCTAAAATGCATTCAGGACAAAGCCAGACAACTTCACAAGGGGTGGAGTCCTTGAACTGGAAAGAAGAAAATTCCCCATGCTCATATTTTCCTGATCAACCTGCAGTTTGAGTATGACCCAGTGATCCCAACACACCACCTTGTTCACAGGACAACATTGGCCTCTGTCTCTACCACACTTACCTCAGCTTGGTGACATCTGCAGAAAACAGCAACAAGCCTGTTCCTTAGATGCTGTTTTTCTGAATGCTACCTCTCTTGCCAACCCTAAAGCTGGTCTTAATCATTACAAAAGCATCATTATCTGATGTTAAACAGATCTCTTCATGGATTTCTGTAAGCATCTCATTTTAGTTACGTAGGACTTTCCAATCCCATCGGTACAATGAGATCTTAAGCTTCTGGCAGCAACGGCCTTTTTCCTGATGTCATCAGATTTGAAGAATTTAGGAATTAATAATGTTCTACACATCCTTCTTCTCCAAGCACCTCCTCTGCCTCTCATCTTATAGCCAGCTATCCTAACTGATCACCAGTCTGCCTAAATTAAACAAGCATTAAAGAACATGTCAGTAAGCCAAGTTGTAGTTACTCTTCCCCACACCCTAAGATTAAGCTAACTCTAAGCTTAAGCATTACACCATCACTGTGACCCATGCCTAACAATATATGACTTTCACCTCTAGCAGAACATGCTTCTTGAAGCTGGATAGAAATCTCTTTACACTACTTCAGATGACAAGGTCTACAGGGCTTCATAATGAGTTCTCAGGCAGATTGATGAACTGATTTGGACTGGGAAATTTAACACGGTGGTACGAATACTAAACAGAGAAAAGATATGGCGAGGATTAGGGTAATGCTATGGACAGAAGTGGCTGCAGAATTGAGTTTATTGCTAAATTCTGCAAGATGTGGTGAGTTAATAGGACTGACAGTGTTTGCAGTGGTAAATGTCTCATGTTTATTGGAGGGTAAGACTGGAAATGGTCAAGGGTAGCTTTGGGGTTTGAGCTTGAGTGAGGGTGAAAGTTTAGAGCTCCAGGCATTAAAGTACAGTTATTTCAGGATTTCAGCATTTAGGACACAGTCCTCCACACTATTAAATGCCAATCAAGCACACTTGCACAGGATCTGCTCAACTATAAGAGAATTCACTGCATGAGTTGGAGAGAAACTTTCTTGCTAAGCAGAAGAGGGGACATTAACAATGCTATAAATCAGCCTGACCCACACAATCTGTCTACCTACTATTCTGTCATATACCATGGATCAGGTTAGAACAGCGACAAGAGAACAAACTTGCCCATGGGGTAGTGTTCAACTGAGGCTTTTGGTTTCTCTTCAATACCTTTTGTGCTCTATAGTAAAGAAAACTGTGTCAAAGCAAACCTACAGCCACCATCCTATCATCATCCCCACCATTTAATTTTAGCCTAGTTCCTGTTATACTTTTCACTTCTACTAATTGGCACTCTGAAAAAAACTCCCAGACAAAAACTCCAAGTTAATACAAAAATACACGAGTTAAGCATAAAACAATTTAGCTCTATGGATGTAAGCTGTGCCATATCACTTAGTCTTTGGACCAAATGGTCTCTGTCATTCAGATGATTGTCCAAACTTCATTTGATTCACACAAAATCTTTGGTATGCTTATTGCTGGAATTTCTCTGGCTCTCAAACAAATTACTGCTCAGCTCACAAATGGCATGGATACAAGTCTTGAAAGCCATCTCTCACCTCTCCACTGGATGCCTCGAACTGAAGACACTCTTGAGTTTCTTCCTGACACATAGCATCTTTGAGAATGTTTTTCGAGTCTCCTGCAAGAGATAGGACTGTTTCTTTTCTGTCCATTTACAAATTGGTACAGTTGAGGTGTTTGCCAATTGGCGCTACAGGTCTAGATCAGCAACTTCAAAAACTGAGCAGTTACCTTTGCTTGGTAAACACTGGAAATGAACAACGAGCTGAGTCACTGCCCATAAGGTAATTAGAAGAAAGGGCTCATTCCAGGTGAGTTTGTTGCAAAGTCTGATCTGTTTTATGCAGATACCTTAATGCGATGGGCAGGGGACAAGAATTTCTATTATTTGGTTACTAAGCACTCTATTATTGAACTTTTTTCTAAGAGTTTTTCCCTGCTTTTTCCAAAATATCTGCTGTACCACTTAAGGGACATGCTGAAAGCACAAGATGTTCAGTTCATACTCAGGAAAAAAACAAACAAACAAACAAACAAACAAAAAAACCACAAATGCAAGAAAAAGGAAATCCATCACTATCATTTACAGCACTATAAGTCTAGAAAAACAGAATATGAAATAGTAGAACAATTCATACCACATACAAATTTACAATTGATAAAGACACACCTTAGGTAAATGCCACAACACCCATGAAATAGAGACTTGTTCTGCAGCTTCACTGCTGTGCTGTACCCGACTCTCTTGTATGTGAATTAATAATCTTCATCAATATTATCAAGTGACCAAAGGCAACTATATAGGGCACTGATTCTACACATACTCATACCTGTGCTTGATTATGTGCATAAGCTGTCTCATTAATGTCAATGAGACAACACATTCATGCAAAGTTAATTCCAAGGATAGTTATTTGCAGCATTAGCAATTTCTTTGTAATATGAGGCAGAGATCAAAACTGCAGTGTTGCTTATAGCAAACTTGATTTGAAAGCCAGTTTCGTACAGTTTCTCCTTATTTTTCTTTATATTTCATACTGTCAGTACACCCAGAAACTTATATAAGATTTATTGTGTTACAATAAATCTAAGACTATATATACAATGAATTAAGTGAGCTAGTGTCATGGTTTAACCCCAGCCAGCAACTAAACACCACGCAGCTGCTCACTCACTTCCCCCCCACCCAGTGGGATGGAGGAGAGAATCAGAAGGAAAAAGGCAAAAACTCATGGGTTGAGGTAAGGATTGTAATATACAAAACAAGTGATGCACAATGCAATTGCTCACCACTCACCAACCGATGCCCAGTTAGTTCCCAAGCAGCGATCCCCCCACAGGCCAAGTCCACCCAGTTTATATGCTGGACATGACATCACATGGTATGGAATACCCCTTTGGCCAGTTTGGGTCAGCTGCCTTGGCTGTGTCCCCTCCCAACTTCTTGTGCCCCTCCAGCCTTCTTGCTGGCTGGGCATGAGCAGCTGAAAAATCCTTGATTTAGTCTAAACATTACTTGGCAACAACTGAAAACGTCGCTGTGTTATCAACATTATTCTCATACTGAATCCAGAACATAACACTGTACCAGCTACTAGAAAGTAAATTAACCCTATCCCAGCCGAAACCAGGACAGCTAGCTTGTGTGTCCATATGAATAAGTATAAGAATAAATAAATACTTTGTAAAGAGGCCATAACACGAATTCTATACATGTCCAGTTTTTGGCCTAATCTAATCCTCCTTTGGTATCACATTTTGTATAATACACATTTTATTGATAAACTAGTTATAGAGTTATCTATAATTTGTACCAGAACTCCCCATGGCCCAATCCCAAAGCCTACAGGTTTTCCTGTAATGAAAAAAACATGAAAAATAGAGATTTTCAGTCTCAAAATTTTCTTTTCTGAACTGGAACTAGGCATGCCTGATGTCTGCATAGATGAGGTGCTCCTCCATCTTTGTCTTTCAGGAGGCTTGATCTACTGATGTTCTCAAGACACACACAGAAGATATACCGTCGGGGCTGGTTCCCTACAGCTTGTAGTTGTTGTCTTTTGTGCAGCTAATTAGTCATTACAGCACTCATGGAGGAACTGGATGGTTCCCTGTTTGCCTCTGAGGATCCAAACATAATTGTCTCCTGCAAGTATCCTAACACTTAACGGCACTTAAGCCCAGCACTTTTGCTTACTGTGAGTGATTAATGTCAGATAACCATCTAAAAACCTGGATGTTGTTCTCCGAGATGAGTGTGATAAGCATTAGTCTACAGGTCTATAGTTATTTTCTCCTTTTCTCTTCCCCTCTCCTAAGGCATCTTTAATTGTCTTCACCTTCCAAAGAGCCTAGAAGAGTGAGCTGTGGGTTCGAATCTTCATAGCCTGAAGCATGTCCAGAGTGACTGCTCTAAGATGCTAGGCTAGAAGAAATACACAGCTGTAGAAATAATTAACTTTTCTCCCTGTAAGGAGAGAGAACTTACTCCTTTGGAAGAAAGATTATAGATACCTGTCTTCAAGTGGATGTCTAGCTTTTGGATTTGAGGGCACCAGGGGCATCCACGTCATGGAAGGGGATGACATTGCAAAAACATGCTTGTGCTCAGTGTTTCCATTTGGCTGTCTTGAAGCGCCTCTGCACATATTTCAGCAGCTTCCCACCCAAATAGGGTGGTGGGTTTGCATCTTATTCTGAGGTACAGATGTTCTCCTACCTGTTGTAAAAGGAAGTCTGGGAACAGCATGCAGTTTTCACTTCCAGAGCTGTTGCCTAAAGAGTGGGTTAAGCAGCCTCAGCCTTGTCACACCTCAGTCTTTGCAGATCCAGTCTAAGTGGTTTACTGGATCTGGTCCCTGTATCTTTCAGAAATTCAGCACTGTGCTCTGATATTTAAATATCCTTTTTCTTTAGCATGGAAATAGGCAGACTGCCATGTGCTTGATAAAGCCTGTTAATTTATATAATTTTAAATAAAAATAATTAAACTGATGGAAGAACAACTTGCTATCATTTTCGTACTGAAAACAGCCATCACTGCCTTTTCATGATAAATGATGGCCTCTATTTTTTAATATCAGTCTCCAAATACATAAAAGTCATTTTCATACTTAGTTTTCGTCTTTGCTTCATGGCAAATTAAAATTGCAATCTATTTAGATCTTCCATGGTAGCAGATTTATGCAGTAGAATCACTGAGGCAATAGATTCAGATTTCCCCCCTTCCTGTATGCAGAATATTCAATATGAATGTAATTAAGACCTGAATGCAAAATCTATGAAATTTACTAAAATATATATGAAACCGGATAGAGATCAATGTTTGCATCTCAGTAAGAATGGTTGCTAAGCTGTAACAAAACAGCGCTCTTTTGTAAAATGGAAGGAAGCAATCTTGCGATACAAATGAAAAGAGAAATTGTGTCACATGGTCTATTCTACTAAGATAGAACATCATTTCATATACGGTATCAAAATTAAATTAAACTGGCTATTCTTTCCTATTATTCATTAGCATTTCAAATTTTCAAAGCCTTCACTTTTTCAGTTTCAGCATTGTTACTGAAGAAGACTAACGTGGCTGCTTATTTCAGCCTCTCTTTAATTTTCTCCTGATAGATTTTCAATGCAGCTCTATTTTTCTGCAAGTGAAAGCAAATTACTCCATACATTCCTCATCCTTTCTTCATGCCACAGCATCGATCATACTGAAGGCAATACATTTTCTTAATATTAATTTTGTAAAACCCATTGAGCAAAAATGACACCAATTCATTCATGTTTGTGGATCTAAAGAAACCAAATAAGTAGTTAACTTTCTGGCCAATGTTAACTAGGTTCTCCATACCAGGAAAGCGCCAACAATGTCCTAAGTAGTTTCCAATATTTAAGGCTTAATTCTTTCTCCTAAAACATAAATAAGAACACTTCATTATTGTATCATCCTGAATCTGACCTTCATAATGTAATTTTACATTCTAGAGCTGGTTCGGGAAAAAAAATAATCCAACAAAACATTTTCCTTTAGAATTTGCCCTTTTGTTGAAAACAGAGCACTTCTGGGGGGGGGAAATCAGTTTGTATAGATTTTTGATAAGGTTGTTTGAAACTTGTATAGTTTCCTACCAGCCCACCAACTTCACTCCCTGACAACCTACTGAGCCAAAGCCCTTGAACTGTGGCAATGATGGTGCTGACATCCTGTCCCTTCTTTATCATATCAGCCCCAGAGATGAAACCTCCCTACACAGCCAGCCTCACTGAGTTAACTTGGTGACAAGTTTCATTGTTTTCAACCATTGGAAGAAAAAAAGTCTCCACCTTTCAACTGTAGGATCCCTTCAATAGGTGGTTCATCTAGTATTTTCCTATGGGGTGAAGTTATTGCAGTTATTTTTATAGGCCCAGAGCGGCTTTTCAGTGTTGTGGTTTATTTTCATTACTTTACTTTTAAGAAGTGACAGATCAATGATCAGAAAAAAAGTTTAGGAAAGAAAAATCTTTTTCCGCTCCTGAAGGAATTCATATTCCTGCAAAGTACGCTACTATATTATCAGGTTACTGGGTGAAGCACAGAAATCCACTATTTATATCAATAAAAGCAAAATCACAATCAACCTACACTGCATTAGGTCAGGGGGGGGAAAAGTACTGATTTTCTTTGGATGAGCTATAACAGAAATATATTATTCTTCTTGCCTCTCATATAAAGGTATGGAGGTAATGACAAAGAATGAATTTAGATTCCTGTTCAGTTTTGGATATGGAGCTAGCTAGCTAGCACTTCAAAGACAACATAGCAAAACAACGTACTTCCTCAGCCCTGCTGCTTGACACAGAGGTGTTTTGGCTTAGGCAGACATCTGACAAGGGATATATCAACCTAATTGAGTAATGTTTTGGCAAAATTTCTAAGTATTTTTTAACTGTCTCATAAAAGGGAATTGGACAATGTCAGCTAAAGCAGTACTTCCATCCCTGCCATAAACATAGCAGAGTGCAAGGAAACTTTTTTCCCAATGTCCACATCCAAGAAAGAACCTGGAAAGAACTTTTATTAATAGTAAAAATTTTGTTCCTTATTGCCATTTCTGCTTCTAACAATTTCCTGTTCTCATCTTTTTTCAAACAAAAGTCGGGTAATTTGTGTGCAAGGAGTGTTGTACAACCTTGCTGCTGCTCCCATTTCCTTTCATGAAAGAGTTCCCATTAAATTCAATGTGCTGGGATGAAACTCTTGTATAAGACTGCATCCTTTCTTATTCAGATCAACAAATAGATGGTATCATTGCTAAGACTGAAGAGGTAGTGTTCAGAAAAAGTCAGATGGATCCTTTTCTGAATATCTTAATGAAAAAATTGCACACTTTCTAACTGTAGAATTAAATGGGGGGGGGGGGGTGTAAAAAAACCACCAACTGTGTTAAGAATCCAGATTGACTGCATTGCACTGGCATCTAAAAATAATGTTATTTCCATTTATGAATTGTAGTAGTTTGCTACAGACATCACAATACAGTTAACGCCTTTCAGAAACAAGCTTTCAAGTTGTATCATTCAAAATACATAGTAGAGGTGAATCAATGGGAAAAAATTATCACAAAAAGATGTCTGAGTAGATCTTTGAACAATGAATGCATTTTTTTTAATTCATGTACTGTTAGAAAGTTAGAAACATATACCATTTGTATGAATAATATATTAATTAGGGGTATGGAATTCCATTAATCTATGCGGAGATAACTATTAGCAGTGCTAATGGAACAAGAAAGAAAATGGAAGCATGAAAAGGAAATTACATTGTTATTCTGTCAGACGTATTGATCAATGGAAAAGCATTTACAGCACTAAAATATATACTTGCTGTTATGGCAATGCTGGCAATGGGTGTAGAGAACACAGATTATTAGGAAGGCTTTTTTTTTTTTTCTTTTCAGGTAATCTGGGCAAGGAAACCCTTTATAGAAATTCAAAAGCTACTTGCTGAAAGGGCATAACAGATCATCCATCTTCATCAGTTCCCCAGAAGACCTCAGACATATTATAGGGAGAAAAATCACCACCAACCACATGTGAACATGCTGAATCCAAGGAGCCTTCTGAAGTATTAACCTCAAAGATAGAATGCATTTCTCTGCACCAAGGAGACATGCTATATTTCTACTCTCTCCTAGAAGCCCTGCATGCCTCTGAACTGAAAGCTCAACACAATCACTGATCAAGTATTCCAACTATGCAGAGAAAAGCAGACAGAGGGTTTTTACTAGACTAGAGATCCAGTAAACCATATACTTAAATTAATAAAAATTCCCCAAACATTTCGTTTTCTCTCTTGTTCCATTACTTAATCAGATTCTTGTCAAAACAGATTAAACAATTAACATAACCTTCAGACACTGCAATCTCCAAAGAAAAAAAGTCTCTCTTCCTCCAAGCAATGATTAACCAAGCAGAGTCTGTATCCTCCTCCTGTGCCTTAGCCCTCCATGTAACAGCCCCAACAGCTGTTGGGTTATGAGCCATTTAGACTGATATCTGCTTGTCAGAATATGGTTCTTGATGGTTCCCTAGTGCCTTTGCCTAAATAGATAGCTTTTACTGATAAATGATAACATTATGTTATATACTCACTTAACACTGCCAGCGAGACACAACTGAGCCCATCACAAAAGTGCTAAGCAGTGATAAAATAGTTTTTTGAAACTGATTTGCAAGGAAAATAGATTGTACATAGCCAGTCTCACAGAAAATGCACAAACCTTTGTAAAACATTCAGGAAATTTTAATGGAAACATACCAGAAATGTGAACCTGAAAAGTCACTCATCATGTATTCTCAGATGACATAATACTCCCTGAATGTTGTTGATAATGAAGCTTTCTTCAGCCAACAGTTTCCATATTCTTGTGGGAGTATACTTATCTTTGTGATATTTTTCCCTAAACAAAAGGCCAGAAATGTCAGAGCATTTTTTTTAAATATAAAACAGAAACCTTGGGAAACAGTTCACATGTATATACCTAAACAAAACAAAAGGAAAAAAAAAAAAAAGAGAGAAACTGAGAAAGATAACTTAATAGCAAATGCATAGTGTATCTACCATGAGAGAAAAAACTGTTAGAATCAGTCTCAAGAACTGCTTTTTATCTATCTCGTGGGCAATTATTTAGCCACAAAATGTCATTCTGAGAAAACAAAGTACAAGATTAAAAGGTGAGGTGATAATTCCTTAAGTTCTCTGTGTTTTTATGCTTTGGATCTCATGTTTTGAAAACTGGGAGTAAATAATTTTGTCCTTCTCTCTGTCTTACTAATACATGGAAGGCAGGTTTATACATCATACCTATTTTGAACCCTCCAAACTCCTTCACAGTATTTTTTCATCTGTTTCTTTTCTTCTGTAAATTCATTACTCTTATAGTAAGAAAGATATATGAGGACTTAAAAAAAGTGTCAGAAGAATCTTTGATTCCCACAATAAAAATTCCTAGGACACTAAAATATTTTATTTGAATTATTGCTGAACTTGGTGACCTGTGTAAACCAAACATTTTGCAACTAAAATATCTGCATTTTCTCCAAAGAAACATGTTCATTTTTCTTTCCCTATATTCATCAAGGCTTTAGCAATTGTTTTAAAGTCTTTCTACAACTGGAAAGTAACAAAAACAAAACAAAACAAAGTAAAAAAAAAAAAAATGCAGAATACGCTCCATAGGGAAAATCTGTATTTACACTTATTTAGTGCTTTATTTCTTTTTCTTAGACTAGGATCAGAATTGTTTTGACATGATATTTTTATTTAAAATCAATGTTACATTCAAGTCACCAGCTACTGGGGAATTCCAAGCAAAGGAAAAACTCGTCAGGACAGTATAATTTTTTAACCAAAATCTACTTCATGTTTCATTTACATTGGGGACCCAACAATTAGAAACTGCTATCAGTGTAATCTAGAACCTGAGAGCTGTATCTTCTTTAAAATATTATTAGCAAAATCTTCTACTGTGACTAGTTTCTTCTTTTGCCTGTATAAAAAAAAAACAAAGCCAAACAAAGGTAGCACCAGACAATTAGGAAACTCCCAAATTCCTTTCATGTTCTTAGCATGAACTTCCACCTGTCAGAGACAAACGTTTCCAAGGAGAAAGAGGAAATAAAACTGAATTCAGTAGTATGGTACAAATGATAGTAAATTACAATAATAAAAAAGGTCACTGCAAAGATGGCGCCTTTCTGTTTATTTACTGGAATTTAAAAAAAAAAAAAAAAAATGCTTTCACTTGTACAAGAACCTGAGCTCTCTTTAGAAAAATCGAGTGTCTAAATATTCACATACTGACTTTTCCTGCAGCTGCCTGAAAGCTCAGTTAGGTGAAAAGGTATTTGGACTCCTGTTCTCATAAGATCATTGGGCAGCTCAAGCTGGAAGGGACCTCAGAAGGTCCCTAGTCTAACCTCTTCTTCAAAACAGGCTCAGCTACAAGGTCAGACCAGGTTGCTCAACTCTTCCCTCTACAAACTGAGTCTTCCTCCTCTGTCTCTCTCCAGCAGGTCAATGAAGTGTTAAAGATAAGATCATTTATAGCATTTTCCATTTGGGCAAAAGGACAAGAAACTCCTGTGGCAGCTCTATCTTGCCACCCCGTGATGCAGAGTGGGGGATCGGCGTCTGGACATCTGCACTGCAAGCAGTCATTGACACAACAAATCCTCTGGCAATATCCTGAAAACAGAGTACTATGTGTCTTGCTTTGATGTGTCACCTGCTCTTCAGGGAGAAGGACTGGAGGACAGTTTCCAAATTGCAAGCAGTAGAACTGAGGGGAAATCACAGGATTTTGGAGACAATATGGAGGTTTGATTCTTCAGAGCAGATAGCCTCCTGCCTTCTGGTAAATCAGGAATCCAGTGTATATGGGAACAAGTGATACAAGTTGACTAAAGAAGAGTTCACAGCTCATCGAGGCCAGCTTCCCTTGTCCACGAGGCAGCAGTGCATTTTGAACAGAGAAAGCCTTTCTCCATTAAAGGTTCCTCATTCTTGCTCTCTGTCCTCTTTTATGGAGGTCCTTCCCGGGCACCTTAGCTTGTTCATGCATGCTCCAATGACAGAGTTGGGCAGATGTGCAGATACTCCTCTTCTGGTTAGCATTCCCTGTAGGCTACCTGCAGGCAGCAACATGCTCCCTATAGATAATTTTTCTGAGGTACCTAATTCTTCCTCTATTGCGCAACAAATCCTGGTGTCATACTAGGATCCTGTTACAGCAACAGCACATTTAAATATTATAATCACTAATATCATGGAGTATTCTGTAATCTAGGTTTTGAGTGGCTATGACTCCTGAAACAGGGGACCATTCAGAAAGCTTTGAAACAAGAGAAGGTAGTTTAAATGTGCAATAACAAAAATTCAGGCAACAGGACAGAAAACTAGGGCTTGGGCAAAGCTAACAGATGGAGGTGCCTTCAAATCAGGCTCCAGAGAATGAAATTGGTTCTATGGGAAGGAAGGGAGAAAAGATGATCTTGCACTCTTCATATCTGCAGGAAAAAGGTCATGAACTCCAAACAAAAGCAAGATTTTTAATATTTAAATTTAACACAAAATATTTTATGAATCATCCTCAGAAACATGCTAAGCCAGTACCATTTTTGTCAAAAGGAGCTTTGCTCAGTATTAGCCTCAGTTGTGAGCACAGTGATGCTGCAAAGCTTCAACGCAGAACAAAAGGCAGAACTTTATCCATTGCCCACCCTCAAGAATACTTAAACAGGCTGTGGAGCATTCAGCTTTCAGGGTCCCACTTCAGTTTCCATCATGGTACTCACAAGACTGCCATCAGCCTCAAGCCTTCTGGAGCTTTGCAGTGGAATGTCAAGTTAGGACTCCAATCCTGACGAAATAATTTCTACCTCTGGCATATCCATGAAAAGTACCTTATCATCATTTGGCCCATTAAATCAGTTTATTATTTTACAGGAGCCATTTACTCCTAATAGTAATACCTCATCACTGATACTATTATCTGCTTCAGGAGCACAGTATGGCTTGTTTTTTAGACTTGATTGCTCAATGTGGCTTGAAGGAAAATCTCTCCACATTTTTAATTTGATTGAACTGTTCTTTATCTTTGAGAAGACGGCTGAAAATGAAATATGCTATGTCTGCCAGTAGCTGCTTGTGCTATTATCTTGTACTTACATTATCTACTTGGTTATTTTTTCTTTCAGATTGAAGTTTTAATTTTTATAGACTGTGATCTGAGCATTAGTAGCTTAATAAATCAACAAGAAAGGAAGTAATGAAAGAAGGCTAAGGACTGCTCAGATAATGAAAGGAAACACAAGAATAGCTTTCCTTACAGATGGCCTTTAAAGTGAATGAGCAGTGGAGATTGTCCCTGCTCAGAGGTGCCATAGCATAAAAATATAGTAAGTGAGAACAAGCAGGAAGGGTCATACTGTGCCCTCAGATGCACTCAGAGGACTCCCATTGATTCCAATCAGAGCCGGATGCCAAAATCTTATGGCAGAATTTAACCCCGAGCAATCTTTTCAAACAGCAGACCAAACTGTGGTTTCAGATACACACACACAGTTCCCAAAAGACCGAGAGGTTGCAAGTGCTTTGTGTGTCTCGTTTGCTTTCCAGCCCTGCTTTTCTTCACCAGGGACCTCTTGTTGGCTTAAGTCTGAACTTTGCTTATAGGCTGCATTCACAGGCTGCTTACCACTGCTAAGCCTTCTGCCATATGTCTGTGTCCCCCACCGCAAAATCAGAGGTACATAAAAATGCTTTCAATTATATCAAAAAATACTACCGTACTTCTGAAATACTTGTCACGCCTTTCATAGCTATGTCAAAAGCAAGCAGATCCATGGTAAAGAAACACCTACCCCAGGTGCCACACAGCAAATGAAAGTGATTGAGGGGGGTGAAATTAGCATAAACAGTTTATTCTTTAAATACATATTCTTCTTGCAATTATGACCGGTTTAGACTGGGACATTTGGACTTTTGAGCAGAGTATCCTACAAATTTAACTCCACCCACCCATTTTTAGCCACAGTATGCAAGCCTAAAAAAATTCTTTCCACTCAAGACACTTATTTTGCACACATACTACCCTAAAATTCTTGAACATCCTACCTGGAATTTTCCAGGTGATTAAACCTGACAGTCTGTCCTGTGCCAAAACAATCCAGGAAAAAATAGAGTGCTAATTAACCAAAAGTATTGGCTGTGTAGTATGCATCATAAAGGATCCAGCCAGTTCATCTTGGTACATTCAACTTAAACTTCTAAAACCAAATTTGAATAGTTATTGGTATTCCTCAAGTGCTTGTATTAGCATAGCAATATCTGTGCAGAGCCTGTCAAGCACAGACCACGTGTGTTTGGCTGGAGGATGGGGAGGGTCTTGGTACTAAATGCCAGGCCACAGCAGGATTAGACGATATACCACAAAAGATACTGAGAAAGGCAACCTCTGGTAACACCAGGAGCATGCCTGGAATAGTCTCAGTGGCTGTGGGACAGGAAAGCAAGATCTGTAGTGACAGCTATAAGAGTCAAGCCAGATCTGTGACAGGTAAAGTTGTAATAGGTTTAGGATTCCCATAAACAGAATAAATTCTGATAACCAGCAGCAGGAGTGGGTGCTAGCCAATTAGTCTTCTCCAGGTGCATTGACCAGCTTATTGATGAGCTCCTCAGAAGAGTTAATAAATGTATTCATTTCCCCCCCAGATATCCACTCACACCAACTTATGCATGCATTTTACAACATTTGATGTGCAGCTTTTCCATCTGTCTCGGTTGCTACTGACAGTGCACATGTGTCTGTGCCTCACCTCATACTGACTGTGTTTAAGAGCTAGAAATCACTACGTATGCAGGTGGTGTGCAATCCATGGTACCAGCAAACAGATGTGGGAGCTAAGTACTCAGGATCATGTCATGATTCGTTATCTGAAGATAGACTGATATTGCATAGCTTTACGAATATGGCAATATTTAAAGTAGTTAGCTTCTAAGTAACTATATTTTCTTTTATAAGCAAAATTAAGTGTTCTATTGTAAAACTTTTTATGCCTAGAACAGAAATTATCCACTTCAAAACATCATGAATTATTTCATTTCCAATTTCCCCATTTGTTCATAGAAATAAATTCAGATAAGCCCCCTAATGTTATAAGTTTAACTAATGAATTTTTTTTTTTTTATTCTTTAACAAAGAAACAAACCCAGATACACCAAGAAATCCAGTAGAAAGGGTTTGCCCTTTAAATGTTTGAGGAAAGTTTCTGATATGCTATACTTTCTATATATTTTGCTATTTAACATGATCTCTCTAAGCAGGAAGTAATGAGTCAAAAATAATAATTTATTTTAGTCAAGAAGATATATTTGATCAAGCAAGGTAATTCATCAGTAAGTCCTGCTGAATTATGTACAGATTTACATAATGTTTAAGATGTTGTATGTATGTAAAAAAATGTTATCTTTCCCAAATCTAATATTATGTGACTGTCTCTTATTTTACTCTTACTTAGAACTGAACGGACTTACTGTGAATCTTCCTTGTGCAGAATTTTTTAAAAGAAACTAATTCCATATCTTTCTAATCTTCTAGCTTGTATTTTATAAAACTTCAGAATTATAAAAATTCATCTTATTTCTGCACTTACACATTCAGGTAATATTTTTTCTATTAATCAAGCTGTCTTGGTAGATATCTCTAATGCTGATATGGTAGTGATTCTCCACCCACCCACCCCCTGAAGATATTAATCAAATCAGCAACTCTTTGCGAAGTTTTCTTCTAGCCCTTTCACCAATTTTTTTTTTAAACAAATGGTTTCTGTCATTGTGATTTATACCCATAGCAGCTCACAGTAAAATTACATTTGCTGTGTAACCATCTAACAGCTTAGCTATCCCATGTCAACACTCTGGGCAGTTTGAGTACCAAGTCAAGACATCCTGAATTCAAAGCCCAGGAGTTTGTCAAGCCCTCAGTCTGGCCTTTAGGCAGAGTATATTTTTTTTTTTTTTTTTTTTTTTTTTTTAATACCTGGCTTTGGGGGTGAGAAGCTGAAACCCAAAGCCAGGAACTGAGGTTTCTGAGATTCCCAGGGAAAAGTGGGTACCACACGAGGGGTGCCCAAAACCCAGTGCACTAGCCAGCAGGACATGCCCAAGCTCCAATTCCTCTTGGTTGCTCAGAAACCCAGCTCAGGTCTGGCACAGGAGACTACGTTGCTTCTACAGGAAACACCACTTACACATTTCATCTCACCTAAGCATTGAGACTAGACAGCTGGAGGAACAAGCAAACTGTAATAGCCGTAAAAACCTTTGGTACAAGGACCACAGCTCGGACTACGGAGCCAGTCTCCTCTCACTTGCCTCCCGGCTGCCATGTGTTTGCTACGTGATGACAGGCTTGCATGGTGAGAGGCAGGGTGCCATGCTCCTCTCCTCCACCCCAGCTCACACCTCAGTGTCTAGGCTGACTCCATGGAGGCCTGCTTGAGGCTATTTTACAAAAAATTAGGGAACTAATGTTGCCAGCTGCAATTTTTCATTGAGTGGTCAGAGCTACTCTTGTTTGCAGCATCTGGTAGATATACTCAGAGGATTACCTAAAGGATGGAAACAATTTTTCGGTCATTCCACCTGGCTGAGCCAAGTATTGACCTCAGCACATGCTTTTCTCTACCAGGGCATCAGGCAAACGGAAGGAACGCCCAAAAGGCACAAGCAAGGTTACTAGTCATAGCCCCTTACATAAATACCAGTCTCCTGATCTTTATCAATCCCTTCCTGTTTGCCTGAGGAGTCCAAGCTGTCTGCAGGATATGCCGCAAAGTAAAATGAAGATGTAATACCCAAATGTAACCCAGGCATGTCCCAAGGGCAGTCTCAGCGCTGCCTTTATGCTGGGACACACATGCACCAGTGCAATCTTCCCATGCTGCTCGCCCCCAGCACTCTGCAGCTTGCACTCCAGCGGCTTTGGTGCATGGGTTACATGAAATTCAAAACCTACTGACAACCGCAAGTGCTAAAAAGTTAGTTTTCCAGATTGTAAGAGTCTTTGGAAAAAAAAAAAAAGACTCTTTTTGGAGAAAAAGAAGGAAAGGAAAAAAAAATGGCTAGGCATTTTTTAAACTGAAAAATATTTTTTTAATTTATTCCTGCTTCTATCTCATCTCTCCTGATGTGGTATGTTTTTTGGTTGCGTGCTGAACAGTTGAGCTTTGCTTACCCTTAGCACTTCTGCAGTTCTGTTACTTTAAACTCAACTACTTCAGTTTAAATCATAGACTTCAAATTTTACTGCACAAAGCATGAGCAGATTTTTAATTCCTACAGTTTTTAACCACATATAATTCAAAGTAACGTTAGGTGCACTTTCAACTCTAGTTTGAAAAATAATAACAAAATTAGGTGTTTTATCTTTTTGGATGCTTCTGGCTAAATACATTTAAATAAATCAATATCCACAACAGGAAGCACAATTTTAAGGTGACTTACAATACAGATAGACAAGAACAGTTCAATAGATCTGGCATACAAAGTATATTAGTCATAATGGACCAACTGGCAAGAAGTCAAGAATCACTTGCTGCATGTTATTTTTAGGAATAATGATAAAAAGAGACCATTTGCATTAAAGATTGTTGTTTAAATGAAATACAATTTATAACACTGGAATACACCATCCATAGAAAGATTGAATACTCGAGCAGCTTCAAAATATTTTCAAAATATTCTAGAAAACTATAGCCCTAGAAAACCAAAAGTTTTCAAGTCATAAAAATAATTTTTAAAATTTCAAATGCAATCGTCATGTGAAACTTTTTTTTACAGTAATAAATACCTTTTTTTACCTGATGACATAAAAGTAAATTGTCAGATCCTCTCTTCCTTAATAAGCTCAGTCTCCCAGTCAGATTCAAGAGCTACTTTGCCCAGATCATTACCACCTGCTCCACCCTCCTAAGAAGACTTTTCAATCCACATCAGCTAATTGATATCAACACGTGTTTTATTTATGCTTGCTGCTGGCTGACAGTAAGCTGCAGCTGCTTTTCAAAGAAGAGAGACTTGAAACAGGAACTAAGGTTGAATTTAACCCACCTGTGTTAAGTTCTAAAGTCGTAATGTAAATATACACATTTAAAAGTTGAATGGAAAATGGCATTTTTCCCTACAGAAATATGCACCAAAGTTTTTTAGTCCAAATAAATTATAATGAATTTGGGAAAAAATTCAAACATTTTGGCTTTTTTTGCTGTATTGTCATCTAATTTTCAAAAAAAAATCTGACTTCCCATAGTAAGAAAGGAGAAAGAATTCAAATTAAATTCCCCATATTTATTTTTCCATTTTCCGGATATTTTTCAGATAATAAAAATATGTTCAGCTTTCTCTTAATTAAAGAGAAAGAAATTTTGTGAAATGTATTTCTCTTCCTTACTTTCTCAGGACATGAGAAGGTGAAAACAGATAATGCTTTCCCACTCTCAAGCCAAGGATTTCCATAACTACAGGAGTGTATCAGGATTTTTCTGAATTCACTCACTTTTAAAATATTTAGAAGTGGTGATTTTTTTAAAGAACACTGAATCGTACCACCTTTTTTCCACTGAGAAAACCCTATTCATAGGAAAAAAAGTTCTGATCAGGACAGAGATTTCTAGCAAGCATGTTAAAGATCCATTACCCAGTTTTTATTTACAGAATGGAGTCTTAAGGGGACAACATTATTCTCTTTGACACCATATATTCTGCAATTCAGATATATATTACAGGTGTATTTTTAGACTCTAGAGTAACATAGGCATTATGAGTTGAAAGATCAGGGAGAACAGACATTAAATTAAAAACCAGAAATCTCTAATCACACCTTACACATGCACAGAGCTTGTTTCATTTTACATACACATCCATCCAGGGACAGAATCAGTCCCTTATTAGAGAGGATGTACACAAAAAAATAAAGCATAATACCTGAAAATATTTTTATTGTTGGTGTACAGAGTATTTCTTACAAACATCTTTGTAGAAAACTTTTTTAATAACTATGCAAGTGAAAGTCATCTCAATCCTTAACTCTTTTGGAGTATGATATATAGTCCGGGTAGCCTGAGCAATTTGCCACCCTGTATTGCTAACAACATTGCCAACTGAGCAATTGTTTGGAAATGGGACTACACTTCCAGCAGTTCTCAATCCCCATGTGTCCTGGTTTCGGCTGGGATATAGTTGATTGTCTTCCTAGTAGCTGGTACTGTGCTATGTTTTGGGTTCAGTACGAGAAGAATGTTGATAACACTGATGTTTTCAGTAGTTGCCAAGTAAGTAAGTCAAGGATTTTTCAGCTGCTCATGCCCAGCCAGCGAGAAGGCTGGAGGAGCACAAGAAGTTGGGAGGGGGCACAGCCAGGACAGCTGACCCAAACTGGCCAAAGGGGTATTCCATACCATGTGACTTCATGTCCAGTATATAAACTGGGGGGACTTGGTCGGGGGGGATCGCTGCTCAGGAACTGACTGGGCATAGGTCAGCAAGTGGTGAGCAATTGCATTGTGCATCACTTGTTTTGTATATTCCAATCCTTTTATTATTATCATTATTGTAATTTTATTATTATTATCTTTATTAGTTTCTTCCTTTCTGTTCTATTAAACTCTCTTTATCTCCACCCATGAGTTCTACTTTTTTTTCCCCTATTCTCTCCCCCATCCCACTAGGGGAGCGGGGGTGGGGAAGTGAGCAAGCAGCTGCATGGTGCTTAGTTGCTGGCTGGGATTAAACCACAACACCATGTTTTTGTAAGGATGAAGATATAATGAGTTTAATAAGAGGGTGTGCACCAGAATTCCATAATTCCATGGCAATCTGGAATAAATCTGGCGTTGATTACTTTGGAGATGCAAGTTCTAATGCATAAATAGCTGGTTACGTAGAAATTACCTATTTTTTTGAGAAATATTTTGGCAGTAGCAGGCAGCAAGGCAACAAATTTTAAAAAAGAAGGGAAAGGTTTTGGTGAGAGATGGACAAAATAGTCTGAGTGGCCCATTGACCTGTGTGACAAAAAATTCATGAACTTGACTGATAAACTCTATTGTGGGGTTAGAAAAAGTACAGTTAAATTCATGTTTGCAAATTGCACAACTGTATTTTCTGGCATTAACTGGAATCAGAAGCAAACTTACTGGAATGCAGGAAATTAGCTGAAATGAAAAGAACACTGCTGACCTCAGGCTCTGTCCAGAATCAAATGTTATGATCTTAGAAACATCTGGAAAGAAATCAACACTGTTTTTAACGTTCTTGAGAGTTGTTTTTTCACCTCCTGCATGATCCTGAATTCTCTGAAGTTAAGCGAGGCAATATTTCAGCCTTACGTCTTTTCTGTTCTGTCACTCTCCACTGTCTTGGTAAAAATCAGAAGCATTGGTGTGCAGAGAGAAAGAATGAAAAGAAAAAAGCATATTGTTCAGATACAGCCCCAAGAGAAATCACAATACCAGACTCACTTGGTGGGGATTTTGGGGGGTATTTGCTATGCTGTTCGAATCTGTACTAAGTAGCTAATTACGACAAAGAATAACCCAAGGTTTATGCCCTGTGGCTTGAGAGGTTGGAGTCACCCCAGCCTAAAAAGGCAGGATTCAATTTTCTGTGCCTATGTTTCTCCACCTGGTAAATTGGCTGGTTTGCTCCAGACATTAGTTGGAGTATAAATCAATAAGCAGGTGGTGTAGACAATATCAGATGTGTGAATGCAAGTGCAAGCTGGAACCCTAATTTAACACGACAGTGCAGACTGCAATAAAGTCTGGTCTGGAGTGGAGTTTCTTAACACCAAGCTCAGTCCTATGACTAACCATGTGGATTCCTACAATGAATCTATCCATAAAGTGGCACTATGAATCGTTTTATCAGTGAAGCATTAAACCTGCTGCCACAATATGTTAATCTAGAAATTCTCTACTATCCTCATAAGTTTTCTGTTTGTGTTGCAAATAAAGTGCTATTACCCTTTGCTCATACCTACCTATGTAAATAGCCAGAGGAAATTTAAACAATGTTCTACTTCAGTGTCTGTCTTTGTGGCATTAGCTTGAACTCCCAACTATAAAAATGAAACATGAATGGCATGATAGGCAAAATTTGTCAGTGAAGAAATTTTCTTATTTTTAGAGCAGGGATCGGATTAACCTTTATAAAGCCATAAAATACAGAAATACACAGAAATCTTGGAGTTACTTGTGCTTCTTAGGTGAGGCAACATCTGGTCTTGCCAGTTAATTATCACCTCCATGAGAGTAATGGGTCACTACTATGGGGCAATGCTGCAATGGCTGGTGAGGAAGGCCTGAGGTGAGGCTATGAGTAGATCATAAGCACAGTTGAGACTGTGGAGCTCTTCACTTGCCCACTCTAAATTATCATCTTCAGGCTATTGTCAGCATCAGATCCACAGCAGGTTTCTAAAGCAAATGCCTTACATATAGTTCTAAGGAGTACTTGCAAACTTTGAGGGAAAATTCCAGATCCAAGATTTCCAGTGTAAACATTACTTTTTGGAGTACCTTGCTGCTCAAGACTTGTTTCCCTAATTCAAGATAATTTAAAAATATTTCATTTTCAGTACTAGTGATCAACATTTTTAACAACTCAGACCCTGGTTTAATACACTGATAGACTAAAATGGAAATATTTGTAATGTCCATTAATACCAAAATAATATGCCTAAATACAGAAACAATCTGTCTGCCTGTTTGCATACCATCAGTCTTATCACCACCATGTCAGACCTCTGTTGTGCCAGGTTGTGCCTTTTGTGTGAAAGGCAAAAAGGGAGATTGGACACATGAAAATTTTGGTAAAATATACTCCTCCAAGAGCCTTTCAAGACACACTGTTCTCTACAGTAGTCGTTAGAGAAATGCTGTCTCAGAGAATAACAGATGTGGGATCTGTCACAGAGGGGAATATTTGCAGGCAGGACTCCAGTTCCACACCAGTGTCTTCTATGATGCTACAAAGACAAAAATCCTCTCGGGCTATAGTTACCCTTGTTAAGGATGAACTATTTATAGAAAAAATTCTTTATTTATGATTTTTACTTACTTTCTGATACAATTTTGATGGTGTCATATGAGAAAGAAAGCATTTCTTTCTACTCCCTAATCCCCTCTTTTGTTGGTCTGCAAATTTTCTCTGCTGCTTAGAGCTGTGGCCATAAAACATACCAATGTGGGTTTTGCAGAGTTCACCTGTGAGAAATGTCTCTGCAAAGGTATCAGATCCTCCTGTTCTTGTGCCAGGGAAGATCTGTCCTGTCCAGACAACTGTACACTCAACAGGCAAGTAGATACCCATCAAAGAGTCAGCAACTACAAAACCTACTCCATTAAAGTAGCAAGTAATGATATTGTTCATCACAAGGCTATTTTCTACTTCCAGATATCTCATGAATATTCATATTTACTATTCCAGACTTTAATTTGATCACACTGCTCATTTCCTTCAGCTGGGTGCATCAAATGATTTGGTGCTCATATCCCTCTGTTACAAAGGATCTCACACACAACAATCTGGTGTGCAAAGCTATAATTCTCTTTTCTTTCTCTCATCATTTTAAAAATCTTTCTCCCTTAGTTTAGCAAACCTTTCAAGGTCACTCAACACAACGTCTTTAACCTAATGTAAGACATTATCACATTTTAGAATAAATTAATACTGTGTTTTAAAATGCTTCTTGGACACTTCTCTTGTTGTGTGACAGATTTGAATGCATGTTTAGCATAATTATTAAATGTAATTTATGTTTGTCGTGGCTTAATATTCAATCAAGCTTCACAAAAACAGAATTAAAAAAATAAACCATGTTCAGTAATAGCAAGATCAGTCTTGGAGACTGATAAAAGATGTTACAGAAAATGGAAGGTGCCATTAATAACGATGACAAAAGATCCCTTGCACTCTACCTCACTCTTTTGCCTGCTGCAAACTGCTGGTTAGACTTTGGAAGATATAATTCCTACCACTTCAAGGTAAATAACAAAAGGATGACATTTAAGGCTTCCAGTTTAAGGTACTGCTTTTTTTATCTAGGGTTAATAAATATCAAATGTTGTCTGCTCAGCACTTTTTAAAATTGTAGATGACATACTGATGTCTCTAGTTTCCTTTGTGACTGGCTCTTAATGAAAAATGAAAACTCAGCTATTTTACAAGGCAAAGTGGTATCATAGGTTCAGAAAGTTCTCAGGAGTAAAGGAATGACTAGTTAACTTATAAGATTGTTAATGGGACTGACTACAGTTCATATACAGAGGGAATGTCATATACTGTAAGTCATAATACCTTTCCCTCTAGATTAAGTGAAGCAGCTAGGTAAGAAAGAACAAATGTCAGGCCCTTGGAGGCAGCAGGATGTTTCTCCTCTGTTGTTCGTTGCTACAGGGTTTCCTCACAGAATGGCTCCTTCTGCAACAGTGACATCCTATAAAGGTAGAGGTGACATGCGTGAAAATGAAAACCACTGCAGTTGTATGTTTCATGTATACTGTATTTACCCACTATGTATATATGAATTACATATACCTTGTATAACCACACTAGAATAGCACTGAAGTAGCTATATACAATTATTTTTTATAAGTGTTTGTATAATTGGGCTTGTAAAGCATTATGTTTCATTATGACCATAAATGTGTGGTCCAGAAGTATCTTTACTGTCCCTCAGATCAAAATGTGAATATTTGGCTTCATGTCTCTGTGGCAAATATGTATTTCATTTTCCCTCTCTAAAAACATCCTCAGTACTGGCAAACCTGTTCCCTCTTTGGAAGTTTCTACATTGGAGCAAATGGTCATCCCATTTCTTCATTATCTGTCAGTTTAATCCTGCTACAAAAAACATGGACTGCAACACCCCTCCAAAATATCCTTCCCTGAACTTACTCCCTAGTCAAGGCAAGTGTACTCAGGTTTTAAAAATACTTCTACTCTACTGTTTTCTTAGTTGTTTTGCTAACACACAATCCAATAAATCAAACCTAATTCATATCTGACATTTGAGAAATAACTTTGCTGGAATTTTCTGAATGGCGGGCTATTGATTTTTTTTTTTTTCCCCTAGGGCCCTTTGAAAGCATCTGCAAAAGCATTCTGCTAACCTATCTGATATTGTTAGCTGATAAGCAATAGATGGAGTGTGCTTTACTAAATTTCTCCTGAGGAGTATTTGAAACTCTTCAGAAATAGACTGAGGACCTTTATCTGAAATAATCTCTTCAGGTAACCCATAAGCAGCAAAGGGCTATGTCTCAGCTCACCTCAGCAGCTGAAGTACTAATCTTATGGATTGTGTTTGGCCATGCCAAACCCAATTAGGCAGCCACCTACACTTTTCAGGATACAATTCAGTTACAGGTGAGAAGGAAGAGGCTCTAACCTGTCTGGTGGCTCCTAAACAATTCATTCAATATAGTCAAGATATCTCTGTAAATACATCCAATTCACTATGGTCAGTATTCTGCTGAAAAAAATTTTTTTGTTTGTTTCCAATGTGCAAAGTATTCCCTCTAACTCAACCAGCATCTTAACATGCGTATCTCTGTTATATTAAAATTCATGTGACCATAGTAAAGAATCTCCTTTGCTGCTTAATATGATGATGAGAAGAAAGTATAATGTGCTTTTTTAAGAGACAGTCTTTAAATATAAGGTACAACCTGTTCACCTGTCATGTCTGTCTCAGATGGAGAAAGGTTCCCTTAAAATGAAATAAGTGGTCTAATCATGTTTAAAGCAGTATTTTTTCTCAGTGTTACTGTATTCAAGAGACCCTTTTGTTATCATTTTTGGACTGCAGCTTATTAAAGAGCATATAAACACAAAGTTCCTAAATAATGGAAACATCTACCTTTCACAATTTATTAATGATTACCTCTTCTTTACTTACAGATAGAGTCTTCCTACATACTGAAAGTTAAAGGAAACTTTTTTAAATGTGAAGGGTGGGCTTTTTTTCAAATCAAATTGTGCAGCTTGTTCTTTGGTCAACCAGCTCTCTCCTCTCAGGCTCTCTTGTATCATTAAGCAAAACAGTTTTTCACTTTTTCCACAGAAACCAATTCAAAAGGGAGAGGAGCTCTTGGGGTTTCTTAAAGATGGCTAGAAAGTCTCATTTTCCTCTCAGCTCTCTCTTTAAATAAAACCAATTTTTCACCTATAAGGTTTTTGCTAAATCTTCATAGTGAAATTCACCCAGTGTCTGTAGAAAATTTAAGTCTCTTCATAACATAAGTTCACTTTTCCCAGTAGAATTCAGGCAGAGATTTTCCCTTACTACTGTCTTTGAAAACACATGTATAAAAATACTACTGCACATCCTGAACTTGTGTTTCATATTCTTACCATTCTCATTAAATTGAAAATCTTCCATGCTTTTATGTGTCCTTTCCACTATTGCTATTTTTATTCTATTTTAATAACAAGTAGTCTTTCACCACTTCTTCACTTTCCTAAGCCATTTGTTTTTACATGTCCTTGTCACCAAGTTTCTTAATGTTTTCTAACATACAAAAAACAGGCTCACACTTTTTCAAATTACTTATACCTTAGTTGCTACAAAAAAACCCCACAACTATCTGGGCCTAACTTTACTCACAGATTGCATTATGACATAGGGGTAAGGACAGCACAAGATGACAGTACAGTTCAAAATTACCCTTTCACTCTTCTGGTTGCCCTCTGTCTCCTGGTTTGTCTCAGAAAACAGCTGCCACCTCTCCTCTGCCAGGGTAGCACAGGGTTTGGAGCTCTACACCTTCAAACACACCCAGATGTCCCAGGAGCTTGGTGGAGGTTGACTGTCCAGTCTTTTGGTTTTCTGTTCATGTGAAGCAGCTGGAATTTATTCCATCTAGAGCCATTTTTAGGGTTTTAGGCACACAGGACATAGTTTTTGCCTAAGCCCACACATCAACCCAAAATGTTAGACTTGCTCACCAAAACAGAATGAATTCGCACTGCATGGTCAATGAAACAGGATTCACCACATTAGACGTATTCCTTTAAGTAACATAAACTGGATAGACAAATAAGTCCAGACCATCTGGCATTGCATCCTTGTGCATGCACTGCCTAATGCACTTTGGGAGGCCTGTTCTACCTGGAACACCAGGATCCACGTTCAGCGGGACCAAGTCTTAAAAAAGCACTGGTTTTCCCCAGTGCCAATAATCCCGCTTCTCTGGATTATTTCTTCACTCCCCTGTGGGAAGCTGTTTCCACCCACGTCATACAGTCTTCTCCAGCCGTGAGCATAGACAACTTGATACTCTTTTCTGTCATCTAAGAATCTACAGTAGAAGAACCAGTTAACCTGCACAGTAATTGCTCTTTAGCAGTGGGAGTATCATGGGAGTATATAAAAATATTGGTTGTGTCTGAACTGTGGCATACTGGCATCCTTGTCCTTGGCCACATGTCCTGCCATATTCTTTCTGCCTTTTAGAATGAGACTTGAGTATACGCCATCCCCACATGTTCCTTGGTGTCCTTTGGACCAGGTGATGCCTCTGTGGCATGGAGCCCAAATGCTCTAATGTCTAAGAAATGCCAGTCTGTACATCCCAGGTCTCCCTGTGCACCTGGTCAAACTGTGCCTACCATGTATCTGTTGTTTTGTCTTCCCTGGTAATGCAGGGGTAGGACAGAAGGAGAACAGAACAAAATCCAATGCTGTACTCTGGGTAGCTGGCCCAGTCCGGCATATTTGTGTGTACAGGTGGTCAAAGCTCTGGGCTGGGATGAGGCAGTGTTTCCAAACCATCCATAACAAAAATGAGAATTAGAGCCATAATCCTGTTGATGTTTGTTCTAAATAAAGGAATGAAAGAGGGTACAGAATAAAACAAATATGAGCTTGCATTAAAAACAAATGTGATTTTTATTCCCTTTCTCATTGTGCTCATACATTTATTTAGCTGAAAAATATGTGTTCCAAAGCTAGATATGAAGTACGATGTAAACAGAGATGAATATAAATATAAGAGGTGATTTGCCTTTTTTCCCATCCTTTTCACAGGAAAGGTAGAAAGAGTATTGTACAAGCATCATGCCGAAATGTAATTCTGTCTTTTGCCAGGAATCCCAAAGATTTTGATGACTGGTCCATCTATACTTAGCAGGTAGGCCAATATTTTTCTTCCCTCATTAAAGAAATTCACATTAAAGTTCCCTCCTGATTGTTTGAGATTTTTTTAAATCGGAAATGATGCTCCACAGAAGACTGAGCCTTTAAAGAAAACAGCTGTCCACATGCACAATTTGATCAGAGGAAACAGAGCTGAGAGGAATACTGACAGCAACATATAGACATGCTCAGCTGAGCATAACTGCCTAATTAAGGTCTTATCACCAGGTATGTCACTCCAAATAGCTAATGAAGCAAGAAGTGAATACATTCTATATTTTGTAGTACACATGCCGTTAAATACACACTTGTTACTGAGATTTGGTGACTTAGAAGGGCAACTGTGCATATCATACACATCTCAATACCTGTTGCGAGTTACTGCTGACCAAACCTTGCCTTCACTCACCCTTACAGCCTAAGGGTAAAGCACTGTGTAGCATGGCTGCAAGCTCAGTAGTAGCATGGATTAGTAACACAGAGGGTTTATAATGTGCCCTCTGCTTACACCTTTCCCACTATTTAGTATTCACAAGAATGATCCTTGCCCAATGGTAGTAAAAGTTCTGGCTGTCTAAGGCCTAATACATAAAACTCTGCTCTATTTCTGTGTATGTCATGGACAGTAGACCAAAGCATCCACTTTAGTTTTTTGACACCACAAAACCCCCCTCCCCAGTAGTCACTATTCTCAAACCGTTGTAAAGGCCTTTATTTGATATAGCATGTAAGGAGAAATTACGCAACAGAGGTGACAGGATTCTGGCTGAGGGGTATATACACTGCCTGGAGCTCATTAACTGTGCATCACACACATGTCCCTGCATGTGCTTGTAGGCACGTTACAACAATAACTGCCAGTACACTGTATTATTGTAAGTAAACATGAATTTCAAATGTGTTCCTAAAGTCTGGACTTTACAGAAACTTACACCTTTCCTGTTTCTCCACAATAGTGTTTCAGGTGGTTTTTATAATAGATGGTAAATCACTGTTTTTGCCACTTCTCCAAGCCAGATTTGAGCCCATGCCAAAATTCTCACTGAAGTCTGCTTACTAATCTGAGCACACTTGCAGGCAATGCCCAGTGTCTGTGATATTCTGAGGTGCCTATGGGTGCTAAATCAGGGAGCTGGTTACCTCTCATTTCTGCCTCCTTTATAAAATCCCAGGCAGAAATCCATCAGCCTGGGACATGGTATACCTGTCATGACCACTGCAAATCATTCAGTACTTTGACACAAGAAACCAGCAGTAGAGTCTTCTAGGAACTTCTGGTCGGAATAAGACCAGAGAGATTTAATAATTACCTACAACATGCAAAAAAAGCTGCTAGTAAAGGTGGTGTCATTTATTAGCTATGCATAGGCTTCATAATAATGTAGTTAAGCTTTTGTCAGCACTTCCACTACAAAGGCTGTTTTTCTTGAGATGATAATTTAGCTAAAAGCTTGGAAAGTCTCCTGCCTGACAGGAAGTGACTTAACAATTTTTGAAGAAAAAAACCTATAAAAGTGGTGAAGTGAGAGTGCACAAAAGTATTTGCTTGGTTTTGCCTACATGTTGACTTGCTTTTTTTTTAGGTTTTCCCTTCTGAACATGTATGTTGAAGATTTTCCATCAATAGCTGCTTTCTGTGAGACTGCTAAGGTGCTTGAACTAAAGGTGCCAAATACAATACCCACATGTCTAAGCTCAGCAAAAACAAACATAAATTTTTGCAGGGACACCAACCACAATAGTGGTCACCTTCACTTGTAGCACATGCAGTGAAGGTCACCACATAGTTCAACAGACTTCAACAGCAGGGTTATAGCCTGCAGAAATGTTCGGTACTGTGCGGGTACTAGTATTGTAACATTTTACCATGGCTGGAATTAGGCCACTGTATTTTTATTTTATTTCCTGTAAACCCAATATAACTGGTCATACAAACATTTTCCCTCTTTCTGATTTTAAAAACTAGATATTACAGGCCACCCTAACTACTAAGCTTTACTTGAAGCAATTACCCTTGAATTTTAAAAACTGACAATGTTAAATTTACAGCTTGGACCACTAATGAAATGCAAAGACTTTGTGTAATGGAAATTAACCTGGTAATGGAAATAACCAGGTAATGACTATTCATAATTATACTACTGATCTCAAAGGGGAGAGCTGTGGCACTCATATAAAGATTTCATTTTAGTGGCTTTGTTGAAACTAGTAAGGGAAGGACTGGGATTTAAAAAAGTAATGGCCTAATGAACCATAACCTAATAATGAATGGAGGGAAACATAATTTAGCATTGACATGAAGTGTGTCTCTTTTTTAATAAATTAGATTTTCATGTTGATGTGATGCATCGATTTGGTAAAATCAGAGTATCTTGTTATTAACTAGAAGGAAAAATCATTTTGATAGTTATAAATGATATTTCATGAAACAAACTATTTTAATTGAACAAAATGTGTGTGTGCGCACATGCACACACATGCGTGTACACAAGGTTAAGTATAGATGATGCTGTAATTTAATGTATAATGTAATGTTTCACAAATGGAGATAAGCCAATGAAATATTGCATACCAAATTTATTGTCAGGTCAGGATTATTATAGGTATTTAATGAACCATATTTATGAGACTATAATTAAGCTGATTTGAAATGAAAATGATATTAAAAACAACCTTCAGAGCTTTTCTACAAGATGATACCACAGGGCCTGTCATTCATTTCATTTCCAACACTCCAAGAGTACCGAAAAAGATTGATTTTTTTGCAACTGAGTTTTATATTAGCAATAAAGATGATCCCTTTTCTTGTTTTTCTCCATATTGAAAATGCGACTTAATGCAATAGATTTTTGTGGGACAAACCTAACAAAACCAGCCATTGTAAAAAATTGGGAATTTAACAAAGAAGTTCCAGAATGTAACGCTAATAGATTTTTTTTTTCTTGGAGAAAAGGGAGGTTGTTGTTGATATTTTTAAGGTTACAGGCTTTATTAAATTCTATAAAGAATTTTACCACTGAACATGGGATCGTCTTTTTTGTCATATAGATAATATCAAGAAAATGGGCTGGAACTTGGTCTTTTGCCAACTATAGGCTATGCCTATGTTAGTAAATTAGACATAGCCAGAATTTTTTCTCTGGCACCAAGGCCGGCCAAAACACAATGGTTTTGGAGACATAGGTAAAGTCTCCATTCTACAGAAGATTGTCCTCATCCAAACCATGTTGGGGAATCACCACAACCATACATGAGACCATGCTAACAGTTTACTAGTATAGACAACAGATTCCTGGTGCCCCAGAGCATTACCTGCTACTGTTTAATTTATCAATACATAGCATCATGTCCTGGAATCTACAGATTTGTAAAGTTCCTTATTATACGTCTTTTTCTGTGAATTATTCCTTGTTCCTTGTGATATGAATAAAGCCAAACTATTCCAGGCAAGCTGCTGAGATTCACATCTTTAAATGAAAGAAAAAGTCAAAAAGCATAATGTTAATGCAGGAACTTAAATGGGCAATAGATATTCATTATCCTTATGTCATTGACACTACTTCTGGCCTTCTCCTGTTCTAAGGCTAAGAATATGAGGAGAGAAGTTCTTTGGAAGTGACTGATTATTCCTTTATTGTTACTTTGATTATATTGCCCTGCCCTGGCAGCCAAGAGGGCAAACCACATCCTGGGGTGCATGAAACACAGAGTAACTAGCTGGTCAAAAGAGGGGATTATCCCACTGTATTCAACGTTGGTGCGGCCTCGCCCTGAGTACTCTGCGCAGTTCTCGGCCCACAATTTAAGAAGGATGTGAAGGTCCTTGAATGCCTCCAGAGGAGGACAACAAAGCTGGTGAAAGGGCTGCAAGGAATGTCCTCTGAAGAGCAGCTGAGGACTTTGGGCTTGTCTAGTTTGGAGAAAAGGAGGCCAAGGGGTGACCTCATTGCTCTGTACAGCTTCCTGAGGAGGCAAAGGGGAGAGGGAGGTGCTGAGCTCTTCTCCCTGGGATCCAGTGGTAGGACATGTGGGAATGGTCCAAAGCTGCATCAAGGGAGGTTTAGACTGGACATTAGGAAGCATTTCTTTACCGAGAGGGTGGTCAAACACTAGAACAGGCTTCCTAGAGAGCTGGTAGATGCCCCAAGCCTGTCAGTATTTAAGAGGCATTTGGACAATGCCCTTAATAACATGCTTTAACGTGGTCAGCCCTGAAGTGGTCAGTGAGTTGGACTAAATGATCATTGTAGGTCCCTTCCAACTGAAATAGTCTATTGTATTCTATTCTAGTCTAATCTAGTCTAGTCTAGTTTAGTCTATAAGGTTCAGATTTCTTAAGCAGTTCCACGTAGGCTAGTCTGTGCTGTTTTGAGAAGATGCTGCTAGTGCTACACTTTGAGACCAGGCAGCTTAGCGAGAGTCACTCTGAACTCGATCCTGTTGCCCAAATACAGGCACTGAAAGTCGTCCAAAGGCACAGCACCTCTTCACCACAAACAGAGATTTCAGATCCCTGGGGCATCTCAAGGGCACACTAGAGAGAGATACCTATGTTTCAGCAATTTAATTGAGACTTCCAGATTTCAAGACAGTAATAAAAAATCAGGGCTTTGCATACATGCAGATAAGTTAAAACATGCTACACAGCAAAGACTTCACGATTTCCTATGACTCACTAAATATATCTCAACAGGTTTCGGTTCCAGAAAGCAGACTTAGAATGAATAAAATTTGGATATTCTGGGAGTACTTACAAATTATTCTGAGTTATCTTACCCAGAGAATGTAATTTCATAGGGATGCCTCCTTATTGCATTGTTTGCATTTTCCTAAATGTGCTTTTAATAAAAATTTTGGAGAAGAGGAAGTCTCTGCCTGGAATGTGCCTGCTACGTGGTCCTGGGAATGACTCAAGTCTGTATAACCACCATGTGACACCTGTGTGAAATGTACCCATTCTGGGAACGTAATGTGAGGAAACAGGTGCCTCACCTTCAACGTCATGTCACAGAGCCTTGGCCTCGAAGTATGCCTAAATACAAAACTTTTCAATAAAAAAACAAGGAAGATCAGGACAAAGTATGCATTATGCTACAAAGACTACGTACAATTAACTCAGGAAATACAGTTAGGAATAACAAACGAGGGATCCTAATAACAGAATACTGTGCATCCTGTTTTTTATGCAGTGCCCAGCTGTCATTGCTTTATGCTGCAGCAAATTCAACAAAAATTCTATTACTATCAGTCTACAATTACTATAAACTGACTAATTAAATCCACATTTCAAATTGTCTGTGGAATGAGAATCCAACATCTTTAAAGAAGCTAAAAATGGACTAGCATAGCTAAACATTATACATCTATTATTTTTTGGTTTTAAAATGTTTAATTCATATTTCATAGGATAATGCTGCAGCAGACAGTACTACTTACAATTCAATAAATTAAGAATTCTGATTAGTTACTATTTATAATGCGTTGTTTCCTATATGCCTTAGTATTGTTTATTTCAATGACAGCTTTTGATAGAGGAAAAATGAAGGTAATGCAATACTTTCTCAGCTACAAATAATCAGGATCAAACCTGAAAGATGATAGCTAAAGCTCTTGTCTATAAGCATCCTATCCCATTCCTAATCTCTACAGACAATCTTACAAAGAATGAGACATTAAAAATACTCAGAAAGTGTGCTCAAAAGAGTGGGATGGTGGAATAAAACAGACCAGGGGCTGACAAGAGCGAAGAATGGTGAGGCACAGAGTCTTTCTCTGAACTAAAAAAAAAGTGAGACTTGGAAGGCAGAAGAAATCATATAGATAGATTAGTGCTTATGGTATGATTTCTCAGTCAGTTTTGGTTCTAAATAAGCAATACTTTGCTTTAAAAAGGCTATGTGTCACTGGCAGTGCACTTGAAGTGCAAAAGCATAGAGAAGAATATTATGCTTTTACTTTTTTCTTTTTGTTAGTCTGTTTGCTCACTTGTTTGCTTTAAGACAGACACATCAGCTTTTGAGGGATAAAGGCTCCATTAGAAATGTTTGCTGGAACCCAGTGTGAGTTTTTCTGTGAAAATTCTGAGTTTACAGAAGCCACAACATCCAGAAGGGGACAAGATCTTGCCTCCATGCATAGACTGATCGTCCAGCCTTCAAACACCTCAGAACAAATTTGGGCCGATGCGCTCACAGCTGCACCATCTCATAGTCTACGGGAAACTAAGTTTCCATGGGACCCTTAGAGGGCTCAGTGGGTGACCAATTTCAGAAGTTCAATCTTTATCCAAACCAAAACACTAATCTAGACTCACTTCCTGATTTGGGGTATTGCCATAGAGCCGGAGTCACTTCCAAAGCCTGCTGAGCTCAGGTGTAGGACAGCTTCAGAGTCCAGCTCCTGCTGAGCCAGAATATCTTCCTTCTGTTCTGCCCCACGCTGACTCCTGGGTTTCGGTTACCGCTGCCACTGCTGCAAGGGACAAAAGTGCACACAAGGAACTAAGGCTTGCTGAGGCAACCGTGGGGGAGGAACTGCATCTCAGACTGATCTACGGGAGGGAGAAGTCCACATAACAAAAATAACAAAGTGTAATATGTTTCTTCAAATTAAAGTCTCCAAATATATGGAACATGATACATTAAAAAGATTAGTAGAAAATCGGTAGACGTGTGGCAGTAGTTCATAATATTCAGATTGGCACAACAATTCAGCAGACAAAATGTGGTCTGTGACTCAAGTCCCCCAGTCCAGAGAGATTTCAAACTCCTGCTGAAAAAGAGAGAGAGAGAGAGAAAGGAAAAAAGTGAATTTGGGAATGAAACAGTAAAGAAAGCTCATGGCTTAGTTTCACAGTCCACGCACAGTCAGAGTGGAAAAAAATATTCCTCCAAAATCTCTCTCTTCTGCTTCTGCTTCTACAGATACAGCTTCCACCAAAATTACTATTACTCCTTTTTCTTCAAAGGCACCTCAGACCCCCAGACACAGCCACACTGGGCAATAAGATCATCATCGACATAAAACTGAAGCTTTAATATCCTCTCAGGAATTAAAGCTTTATGTGAGGTAAAACATGATGTTGATGTAAGGCATTCAAAGAAGAGGTCAAGAGATACATTTTCTTCAAGTAGTTTATTCGTTTAGTTCCTATCAGCTACCAAACTATTTATAAAAATGTACTTGCTTTATGAGAGATCAACATAGACGTCCCATTTGTATGATTCTTGCATAAGCAAAACATATTTGGCTGCTTGAAACCTTAGAGAGCTAATGTAAGGTCTGCCAAAGCAGAGGTTTTCTCCCATCTCACCTCTTTTTCTGTCACAAACAAGATGTCACAAACATACTAAAAAGGCTGGAACTTTGTTAAGCCTTTCTTCTTCCTCAGAAACAAACTCATGGCAACTCATAACAACTAAACCCAGGAAGGAACAAAGCACAGCCAAAGCAGAGTCAGCGAGATAAGAGATGTTCCCCAAGTGAACATGCAAAACATACTAACTGTAAAGGGGAAGCAAATTATTCTTATAAGATGCCAGCATGTAAACTAAGCTTGCCTGGGGAAAGATGAACTTGTGCGTTAATTTTAGGCAGGTTTTCGACTACAGTCTGTGCACTGGTTTAGAAACAGATATTCACTCTTTGAACACCTTCTTCCAGCACAGGGTATATATGCCACCTGTGCTTTGAAGGGACCCAAGCCTCAGTGATGAGAAAATACTTATAGTGTAATAATTGTGAAAACTCTGCAATTGGCCTATTTCCAAATCATTTCACTATGATCAATACTTACATGTATTTGTTTGCCATGTTACCATATTTTGTTATATATTGCTACTATCAATTTTTAATCTCCTCTCAGAATACGATAATTTTGTCTCGGTGATATAATAACCTGGGGACTTGTACAGAAGCAATTGTATGGTAGGAATGGGTAGTGCAAATGAACCCTGGGCTGTGAGGAGCACGCAGAAATGCTGCCTCAGGGAGGCACAGGGCCCTGAAATACCCAAAAAGAGGGAGTCAGAGAAAAAGGACTGCCCAAAAAGGGAAAAATAGGCGACTAATGGGACATCAGAGGCTCAGCATGGAAGGAAAGTTGGTATACAGAACTTCTCTCAGGAAGAGAGGGTGAGAAAACTTTATACAAGAAGAGGAAAACTGAGGTATACACGTAGCCCTTGGTGTGGACGGGACTGCAGGCAGATTCTGAAACAGGATGTGAGGACAGTGTCATCTGAGAAATGAAAGCACACATACTGCCTGAGTGCAATAAAGTGTGCATCCCTTTACGTATCTAAGAAATCGTTAGTTGTATTCTTGTCGAGGGCTGAAAACCACAAACACAATGTTTCCGATACAGTAGTTTTTCCCTTCAGACACTTTACCTTCACTTGTAAAGAAGCAAGTAAAGAAGTCTTCTTGAAAGGAAGACTTTTTCTTCTCTATCCTGAGCATCAGGGTGCAGCAAGCGGGGCCTGCCCCACAGGCATCGGGAGGCGGACACCAGCCGGGCAGGGGCCTCACCGGCAAGGTCCCATAGTGCGCGAGCGGGGCGAGCGGAGCTGGACCAGCGTGCGTGATCAGGGTCAGACACAGCCCGGCATTCGCCAGGCATGTGCCCAGCGCTGAGGTGGGTCCGAGGTCAAGCCAGGAAGTCAGTCAGCAGCTCAGGGTCTGGAAATGGAAAAAGAAATTAGGTGATAAAACACAAGGTGCCAGCAATCGATTTTTACATACAAGAAGAGCCACTTGTCATTAAGCAGGACTGCAGTGCTCCACGAAAGAGTTAAGAATATTTTAAAAGATGTTTAAAGTAATGTGCTTAGTGTGAAGGATTCTGATGTACTCACCAAAACAAACAATTAGGAACATTGACTGATTCAAGTTACTGAAAATTAGATAAGTATCTTCAAGCCTTTAGGTAATTATTTGAATTTAATTCTGTATCAGTAATCATATCTATTGTGCTTGGCAGCTTGTTGGAAATTATCAGGGTCAGCTTTGAACACGAAGAGGTGGCATTCATCTGCCTAATGCAGACATCCATATGAGCTAATCATCAAGGCTTTGTCTACGGTCAATGGAAATCTGTCTCGTCAGTGTAGCAGAGACAGGATTCATCTTATCCGAAGTACATACATAGAATATGTAAGAGGAATTGCACCCCAAAATTGCCTATTTCCCTTCATCAGCTATAAATGGATCCTTAGGAAAGCAGTTCACATATAGATGAGTACACTGCAGACCTCTGAGGTCAGAAGAAATGACTGTGACTCTACATGCTCACATTACAAAAGAATATGACTTATTCCCTGAAAATGGGATTGGCTGGCTGAAGACACAGCACCTGATCCAAAGCTTACTCAAACCATTGAAAAAGTACACCTCGATAATTTGGATCAGGTGTTCCAAGTATATAAAACCTGAAACTGTCATTCACTGTTGGGGGAGATTCTTCCAGGACATGCATACTACACATCTGTGGCATGATTTTTAAGCTATAAAACAAGATCTCTCAGAGTATTAAACTCAGAGATTTTTTTTTTCTCCTCTCTTATATGCAAACAACAATATAAGATTTACACTTGCATGTGTGATTCTAAGTCACCTACAAAGATGCTGTGAAGATAATTTTGCTATGTATTCTTCTTCAAAAAAAAAAGAGAACCAGAAGCAGGACTGTACTGAGGAACAGGGCAAACAGGCAGCTAAAAGCCAGTAGTCAGGCATCTTCACTTTTGAAGTTTCATTTTCATAGAGTAACTATCCAGATAAATAGTTTTGCTTGCTTACTTTATATTTCTAAAGCACTTAAACATGCAAATAGGGCAGTGGTTAATGGAACTGTTGTTACCAAGGGAGATAGCTTGCCCACTGCTTGTCCACTGTAGTGCTGGTTGAAGTGTCAGAACACAGCAAATAATAATTAGTGTCAGAAGCATTACTGCTCGCAGAGGATAGACCTGCTGTCAGTCATTGTGTTATTTGTATTTCATATTCATAAAGAGAAGAAAAGATTTCTTTTTAACAGGTTTTCTTTCAATACTTGCCATTTAATTTGATGTGGTTGTGGTACTTTTCTTAGACATAGGTGTACTGTATATAATAAAAAAATACAATGCCACATTGGTATCTAGACATTCTTATCAAGTTGAAAACTTAAAGTTTGGGAAAACAATATGAATCAAATTTAACCAGATAAAAACTACCAGTAGACCCCTGAACCAGACAGTTTGTGCTGACTGAGTATGAATTTCTAGGCATAGTTTGACAAGACTTTCTGCACTGGCACAAAGACACAAACCCCTTGTGAATGCCAGCTTTGAAAACCTCACCAGCAGATACAGAGTTAAAAAAAAAAAAGTATTTCTTTAGCCCTAGTTCTGCTGTATGGTCCAGGGAAAAGAAGATTCCAAATATTTGTCAGGACCTTCTAAGGAAGACCTATATAAGAATATAAATAAGAACTACAAGTCACTTTTTCCTCTTATTCATTCAAACTGCTTTAATTCAGAGCTGAGGAACTTGTGCTCTACTTTGGAGTCTATGATACTCTCTCATCTTTCTATCAGATTCCTGAACACGTCCTTTTCCCATCCCAAGCTCACATTGTACAAATTTCTGTTGTGCCATCACTGTGTACTCCCTGCTTCTCTCTCCATATCTTCCTGAAAGTTTTTCCTTCCTGTGGACTTTTAGCAGATTCTTTGCACTGGATCCTCCCTGTTTCCCAGATGCCTAATGGTAGGTTGCCATTGGCTTCACCCTTAATATATTCTAAATATTTCCATTTTCCTTTCCAGACAGTGTTAAAGGATTGTTGGAATTTCTAATAAATATGACCATTTGTTGTAGATTCTTTCCATTTACTACTAAGTTCTTCCCTGAGGTGTCCACTTTCAAACCAAATGTTCACATCCATATGTTGAAGTGGAAATAGTATCTTGATTGAAGATTTGCAGTAGTTCTGTCTTAGGGTTGTATGTTTTTGTGTAAGCCAGTTTTATTGAAATCAATAGATACACAAGTGCCTTATCAGCTTGTGATAGTGTTTCCTGCTGAACTACCCCATTGTTACATATATTACTGTCAGAGCATGTGAAAGGACTCGCCCTTTGTTGGTCTTTTCCTTCTGACAGAATGCTTGTGTTGGGTGTTTCTGAGACAAACCTGAAAAAATCTGAAAATTTTAGATGGAAGTGTAGATTTGCTGAAGGGAATGATGAGAATTTCAACCCCATTGGTCTCTGTACGTGCCCACCAATGGAGGAAATTGTTTGTATTCAGTACAGGGAAACATCTGTCTCTGGACTACCAGCCTTGAAACTGAAATTATAATAGAAAATGCTGATATGTTACTTGCAGCTCATGGAAAAGCCATTAAAGGCTGAGTTCTGAGTTACATCAGGCAATCTTTCTTTTAAGAGTTATATTTTTTGGTGCCAGCCCTGCTATTATCAATTTACAGAAAATACTGGAGCTTTATACGCCATCAGATTGACTTTCCACAAAAAACATTGCTGGTAAGTACTTACAGTCAGTGCAGTTATGGTACTCCACACTATGTTTTCTAGTATTTTGTTTGTGTATGGTGTTTTGTAAAACAGATTATAACATGTCCTCTGATGAAAATTGATTTAATCCTTTTACTCTGCTTGTCCTTAAACACAGATACAATGGTCCTCATTGGTTCTATTAGTACACAATAAAATACAAAAGTTAACAGAGCACCTAGACTGAGGCCAATAGCATACACACATTTTCTTAAAAGTTTGCAAGACAGCCATAAAAGATATGCCCCATTTAAGGAGAACAGTTTTAATGAGGAAAGCATTTCATTTTGGTAAAATATGTTTTATGTAAATTGTGTAATAACGGATGTTTGATAATTTCAGTACATTCCCGCTCCCCGTCAGCATTATTTTGTGTTCTTTGTGTAACCCAGAACCCCAGGCTTGATGTTTGGAGGCTGCAATGCAGGTGCAGGAGGGGTGCAAAATCATTCTAATGCTGAAGCGTATTCTCTAGCAGAAGATAAATATAAGGAGTTAATCACCCTTACACTATTCTGATATGTCACAGGGGAATCTAATCTAAAATAAAGTCTTCCTTGCTAAGGAGTAAAATGAGGTTGTGCAAATGGAAAGCTACAGTAAAGCCTCTGTGGTGTTCTGAACCCCGCCTCTGGGCCCTGTGAAAACAGCTATTGGCAGAGAGTACAATGTCTGGTTCCAGATGTTATATGAAAACTAAATTGCAGTAGCCTAGTAGCCATACACTCTACGTATAGCTCAGAAAGCAAAAGAAAGATCCTTCCCTTCTCTGACCAAAAGGATTTTCAATGTCAGGTCTAACTGCAGCTGTAGGCACTCTGAGAAGCCAGCCTAACACTTCCTAGCAAACTTTAAAGCAAAAATAAACATATCAATAACAGTTTTCTTGAAGGGCAAAAATGAACTAGCAAGGGTAAGAATAATTAGTCTGAGATGGGTTGACCCTGGCTGGTTGCCAGGTGCCCACCAAAGCCGTTCTATCACTCCCCCCTCCTCAACTGGACAGGGGAGAGAAAATATAACAAAGAGCTTGTGGGTCGAGATAAGGACAGGAGAGATCACTCACCACTTACCATCATGGGCAAAACAGACTCAACTTGGGGAAAATTAACTTACTTTATTACAAATCAACCAGAGCAGGGTAATGAGAAATAAAACCAAATCTCAGAACACCTTCCCTCCACCCCTCCCTTCTTCCCGGGCACAACTTCACTCCCGGCTTCTCTACCAACCCCCCCCAGCGGCACAGGGGGACGGGGAATGGGGTTTACGGTCAGTTCATCACACGTTGTTTTCTGCCGCTTCATCCTCCTCAGGGGGAGGACTCATCACACTCTTCCCTGCTCCAGCGTGGGGTCCCACCCACTGGAGACAGTCCTCCACGAACTTCTCCAACGTGGGCCATTCCCACGGGCTGCAGTTCTTCACGAACTGCTCCAGCATGGGTCCTTTCCATGGTGTGCAGTCCTTCAGGAGCACACTGCTCCAGCGTGGGTCCCCCACGGGGTCACAAGTCCTGCCAGAAAACCTGCTCCATGGGCTCCTCTCTCCACAGATCCGCAGGTCCTGCCAGGAGCCTGCTCCAGCACAGGCTTCCCACAGGGTCACAGCCTCCTTCAGGAACCCACCTGCTCCGGCGTGGGGTCCTCCACGGGCTACAGGTGGATATCTGCTCCACTGTGGACCTCCATGGACTGCAGGGGGACAGCCTGCCTCACCATGGTCTTCACCACGGGCTGCAGGGGAATCTCTGCTCCGGCGCCTGGAGCATCTCCTCCCCCTCCTTCTTCACTGACCTTGGTGTCCGCAGGGTTGTTTCTCTTACATGTTCTCACTCCTCTCTCCGGCTGCTGAATACTGCCCATCCCAACTTTTTTTTTCCTTCTTAAAAATGTTATCACAGAGGCGTTACCACTATCACTGATTGGCTCGGCCTTGGCCGGCAGCGGGTCCGTCTTAGAGCCGGCTGGTATTGGCTCTCTCTCGAACACAGGAGAAGCTTCCAGCAACTTCTTACAGAAGCCACCCCTGTAACACCCCCCCGCCCCCCGCTACCAAAACCTTGCCACACAAAACCAATACATAGTCAAAAGATGTTCCACTGACATACATTGTCCTTTTGTATCCCACCGCAGCAAAATATTTCTTCATTCTCCTCTATTTCTTCACTTTTGCAAAGTTTGCTACAACTTCACAGCTATTCAGATGTATTCGGTGCTTGAGATTACATTAAACTAACCATGGAGCACAGTGGCTATTAGTCATTATTGTTACAGCCCAGCAAGTCAGGCACCCTAGTCTTCTTGCTCTGTGGTAGTTGCTAATAGATGATGGGTTTTCAATGGCAACCACCATAGAAAGGACACATTATCCCTGTATATTTTCCAAATCTCATGCAGAGCAATTGTTGCTTCAGCAGCGGAAACCAGCTACCACTAAGAATACTACATCTGTTTCAGAAATGTTACCATACCAGTGCTGTTTCATAAGGATAAGTAAACTCCTTTCACCAACTTGAGCTGTGCAGGAATAGGATACTTATCCACCTAGTATACATAGAATTACTGTGCTGCCATAAGCAGCATAGTTACGAGCACACCTTGCAGGGTAGCTAGATTGCTGAGAAACCCATGCAAAGCCAAGTTCTGAAGTACCTACACAACTTGTAGTGCCCCAGGTAACAAGTTCAGAGCCAACTCGAGTATCTTGGCACTGTGCTGCATATATGGACAGTCAGCTATCCAGAAAAAGGATAACTACAAATCAGCAGTGTTAAACTTCTACTCATTGTTTTAATCTTTTAATTCCAGAGAAGTCTAAGGTACCCACTTGACTTTTCAGGTGTTCTGGAATGGGACTTATCAACATTTTCTGCCATCAGTGCAAAGGTATAATTATTGCTCTAATTTTTTGTTCTGGTTCACCATGAAATAGATCAGCAGATGTACATACACTTCAAGTGAGAATCGTCACTACTTGTAAAATTAGCTATGCTTTTTCTTTATCGCTGTGCTTCTAAACTATTCTGCATATTGCTATTTTTTTTTTTTTATCTGGCTTGCCAAAACCAGCCTTTAATATATGAGTGGTGACACAGGAATAGTTGTTATTTAATAAATAATGAAAAGGCTTGCAAATGCTACAGTTGTGCTAAATATAGCTAGCTAAATATGCACAGCTTCTTCTGAGGACAATTGCTTTTGTTGGTAGGCTGGGATACACACAAGACAGAAACCATGACCCCAGGGACTCAGTCACACACTTGAAAACAAAACAGCACTGACTGCTCAGACAGATACATAACTTCAGAAGTATGCAAAGAGAACCTTGTCTTCATTCTGAACAAACTAATCAGAAACAGAAATAATGATATAAATTGGTCAGTGTTTATGAAGTTGTTTTCCTTGGTATGACATCCAGAAGAATAATCACAGTTAAGGAATCTTGCTAAATCTTTATGCAAAATTGTGCAAAATCAGTTTAGTCCAGATTTCCATGGAAATCAAAGCAACTTACAAATCTAAATTTGGCTTCCACTGAATCACTTATTTCTCAGGTGCCAACAAAAACTCCAGGCTACAAGAGGCTGACAGTTCTGGTCTACCAGCAAGAGGACTGTCTCTAAAGTCACCTTCCTGCACAAAGCCTGCCTAAGTCTAAGGGACTGATAAAATCCCAGTCTCTGTAAAATATTTTCTGTTTCTAAATTCAGAAAGAGAGAAATATAATTGTTAGATTTTAGATAAAATCAGAGGACTTGAATTCATTTCTTGCTGAGAATCTCATTGAGTGTGTGCTGTCTTTGGGAAAAGACATTGCTCTTTTCCTCCAAGATGCACCTGTTCTTTCTGTTCAGTTATTGGTTTCATTATGTTTTGTAAAACGGCACCCTTAAGCTTATCTCAACATTGGTCTGGCTGTGTTCAGGTTTGCCAAATCTGAGGACAATCAGATTGAATCTCTTTCATTGAATCTGCAATGTTTGTGGTTTCACTGATTTTTGTTATCACTCAAACTTTGTAGAGATTACCTATGCAAGCTTACTTCACTGACTTTGGAGATCATTAAGTTTAGCAGTTTGAACTACCTTTGGTTCTGCTGGTATTTGATTGACACAGGGAATACGCATTTACTTTACTGGCCCGTTTCCTCCCTTGGTGCTTCCATTTGCTTTGTTCTGCTTCCATTGACTGCCTCTGTAACCTGCTCTTGCTCTTATTTGTAATGTGAACAGAGAGGTCTCTATTAAGTGGGTGTGGAGCACACACATCTGTTTATGGTTTAGTGAAGGATGATGGTAGTTCAGGATGTGATATGGCCACTAATCAAGTCATGAGTAATATACCTTGGAGAACATAAAACAATGTGAATTATTGAAGCAGCAAAGATGTTTGCAGATGAGACTCTCAGGGCATTAGCTCAAGTAGTGCAGCTTATTTCAAAACGATAGAGGCATTTGTGGCTTTGTAAGTCTGGAAAGAGGCAATGGAAGTGGTTCTTCATAACGTGAACTTTGTGCAGGGGCAACTTTCTGCTTAGCTTCTCTTTAAGCAGGAGTCAGAAGCAGGTGTTCAGTTTGCGGGACTCGGTGGAGATTTTCTATCCGGGTAGTACCGTTAAATAACATTGGACTTTATTAATCATGTATCAAATACCACCATAGTGATTTAGCTTTGCTCTTACCACGGTGGACCACAGGACTGAGATAGTTTGCTCTGCACCTTTACTTTCAGTTATTAGTTGAACTGGTGGATGTTCAGGCTCTCTGATTTGTGCATGAAACTGCATAACAGGTCCTGAGCAAAATAATGAACAAGAATTCTTCCTCACCACATATACTCCATTCCTGGTGGGATTTTGCAAGACGTACAGCCCTTCAAACTCTCAGGAGGATAAGAGTTTATTTATTTTAAGAGAGAGCAGTCTCAGAGGGCAAATTGTAAACTGTGAACGTTAACAAGGAGTTTTTCAAAGGCATAAAGGGAAGTCAGATGCCTAACTCACATTAAAAGTCAATAGGAGTTGAGATTTAATCCCCTTAGTGTCTTGGAAAAGCTGCTTCTGAAAAGAAACTTTTATGCTCTCACTGAATTTTGAAGGAGTATTCTGAAAATTCCTGAGTGGACTTGAGTTTCAAGTTCCCTGCATAACTGAACAACGGTCAAAGGTGGGGGTGGTTAAGCTATACAGCAGCTGGGATAAAATGCCGGATATCTATGAGGTGTTTTCACCCACCATCTGTCCTTCCCTCATATACTAAACACCCCACTATGTGATGGCTGACCTCTCTTTTGTAAAGACAGTTGATCACCAGTGATATTGCTCTCTCTTCCCCTTACCAGCTGTTTTCCTTCCTTGAGCACTGCCTTTTGATGAGAAAAAGGTTTTTTTCCGCTCTCTGGTCTTCTTTCACTAGCTTGCCTTCAGCATAGTGCTTGCAAACCACCTTTCCCTATCACTTATTTTCTCTTATTTTCTTTATCTGTGTTCACCCACAGCCCTCCATAACAAAGTTATCACACACTCCCCAAAGGGCTGCTGTTCACTTTGTAGAGCCGCCTAGGCAAGCTTTTCCCATTATTCACAAAGCTTTCGCAGCAGCTGCTCCGTATTTACTCACTATAGCTTAATCCACATGAGCTCACATACCTCTCATTGTAATACTGTTATTATTACTTAGAGCTCTGAACATGGAAGACATTTATTTACCTGGCTGCTGCCTCTTGTCACTTAAAGAATATATGTACCTCTTTCTCTGACATTCTCTGTTTGGAAGCCAAAGCTGGAAATAGATAGCATGGAGATTAATCATGTAAATTTGTCATTTCAAGGAGAAGGAAAGAGGACATACATTCATGACCCACATTTTTATGCTACAACAATCGATTTTCTCTAGTGTAATAAAGAAAAAGGCTCAGGGATGCTGAGACATAAGCTTTGGTTGAATCCTGCACTTCAGCAGAGCAAGGCACAGAGAGGCAAGTATGGTGCTCAGCTGAAGCACACGCCTGCAGTTGCTGGAAAGCCCAGGAGCAGTCTCCAGGCAGCAGACCATTCTCATTAAGGCCAATCAGTCTATCAGGTTTCATACACCCGCGACAATTCGTCAGCTGAGTGCAGCGGGGAGAAAATTATACATCCAGAAGCTGGAGACATTCCCATAGACTCAGCAAACTGAACAATTCAAGACTAAGGTGTGTGGCTGCAAAAGCAATGTCCCAGAACCTATCACCATATTTTCCACTCCACTTGCCCTCCGCTGCATATTTAATTGATGATACATCCACGACTGCTGCACCGCTTGCAGTCTGATAAACCACGTTTGACTAGCCCTCACTGTGCAAGCAGGCACAGCTCCTTTTCATTTGTTGGTAACTATGTCAATGAAGGATTACGGGCATCAACAGTCACACTAACGTTTTAGGAAAAGAGGGTGGGGAATAGAAAAGAGCCTGAGAATGGGACACCTCAGCCATACAGATACACTTTACATAAATACCCCCCGATCTTAAATAGCATTTGCCATATGGCTTCAGTAGGACCTACTGAAAATTCATGAGTATTTTTCACACTGTCCTCAAAATATCATCAGTAAGAACAAACTCCATTTTAAAATTCTGCTATTTTAATATGAAAAATTAGAAGCATTTTCTCTTTTTTTAAAGAAAAATTAAACTGTTCTAATTTTCTCCTCCTTACTTTCTCATTTCCTAGTGAGGAAAAGAGGAAAGAAGAGAAGAGATACGTGTTTTCCAAATTCTCTCCCTTTTTCCTATTTTTCTATCTTTCCCAAGTAAGAAAACATAAATTGATGACAGAAAGGCTGTTTGCTCCACCACTCACTACTTAATGCTTTTCCCTCTCTCTTCCTTTCTTTCAGTGGAAAAAACCTGAGCATAAAACCAGAGCATAGGGATTTTCATATCATTTTAGAAAAGTTCTTGTTAAGAAGTTGCTTGAGAAAAAAGGTCTTGTGAATTACATTTTAAAGTTTGCATTCTATATTTGCCTATTGTAAATATTGTGGCTCACTAAGGCTTATCTGGATGAAAATCAGCAGCTTGAAAAAAACACTACTGTAAGTTACAATTTTTCAAACAAAAAAATGCAAACCAGGGATAAACACAACAGTTCCTAACCAGGTGAAGTACTCTTTTGATATAATTCTGCACATATTGATGTTTTCATTATTTATCGATCATCTAGAAAAGCAATGAAATGTAAATTAAGGAAATGTAAAGGTTGAGACATAGTATTATATATAAATGTAAAGTATAAATATGATATATATTTAATATATGTGGTACAGCATAGAATTGTATACTAAAAAATTTGCATATAGTAGCTTGGAAAGTGCAGCAAAAACTGGCTGTGGTAAAGAAATAACGCAGAATGTATCTGGAAATTATAGAAATACATTTGAAAAATCCTGCAAGTAGATATATTAAAATAAACACATGCTTTTGTATGGCTGTTGAGAGGAACTTAATCTTATACATTAAATAGTCAATATAAGTGAGAAATGTGGGAAGTGTCAATGCTGTAACAGAAGTTTGAGTGATAAAGCATTACATGTAAGACATACTTGCAAGGAGATGTAACTACAGAAAATACTTGAGCAGTTTTAGAGTGCGTAAATGAAGGCATCATATTGCAATACAATAGCAGGGATGTACGAGATTAGGCGTGGGAGCCAATCTGTAGCTAGGGTGAATTGTGGTGGCTCCATTACCTTTTTAGCTGCTGGCAGGTGGCAGGGCTGCAGGACAGGCTCTAGTGCTACTGCACTACGGTACTCCGCTCAGCTGGGGGGGCTTTGTCACCTCCCGGGGGTTCTGGGGGAAGCTCAGAAAGCAGAAACGGGAATGTTCAGGGCCCAGTGGGACTGAATTATGAGGAAATTAAAAGATCTGAGTATGTGTAGCTTGGCTAAGCATACCATTGAAGGGCAAGGGGAGGGGTCTTGCTAAGGGTTGTGAGGCCTCCTTTAGTACGATACACGAAAATACACGTATCAGCAATGACATGAATTTAAGAAGGGGAAATTCAGACTGAATGTTAGACAAATATCCTTCCTGATCATAAGTTCTATAAGACTAAAATAGTTTCCAAAGAAAATCAGAGAAACTTGGAGACTTTTCAAGTCAGGCTGGACAAAACACTTAGAAAATGCAGAGGAAGAAGCTGCCTTACCAGGAACACAGACTGGATTTCTTTAAAAGATCTTTTGTCACTTTTCAGTAAGACTTCTATGGAAATAAAATTGTAGTGTTGAGAATAACAGATATTAGTCTAAAAGTATTGAACAGTTAAAAATAAATACCTACTTGTGAACTAGATTGATCTAAAGAATGCAAAGGAATTTTAAAAGAACTGAATGTGAAAGTAAATGTAGAATTTAAGTCACGAGTCAAAACCAGTTGTGAGTGGAAAAAGGGCAGTCTGGCTGCACTCACCCTTCGATGCATTCTATCGTTCTGGCCAACACAACTTCATGGACCTGCCTAATGTTTGTAATGTTTGTAAAGTTCAGAAGAAGGGCAGCACTATTGATCGAAGGACAAAAAAGCATGAGAAGAGACCATAAAATCTGAATTTATAGACTATAAAAACGCAGTCTGAGGAGATTTAATTTTGGTATATAAAATCTTAAACAGTATAGTTAATGCCAAATGCACTTACTATTTTTTTGCTGGGGGACAGATAAGAGGACAAGGGGCATAATTGCAAAGTAAAGAAAAACAAATTTGAAACAGATGTCATGTGTCCCATTTTTCTTTGCACAGAGCCACAAGTGTATGCAGAATAGCTTATGAGTCAAAGGCTGAAGCTTAAACACTGGAGGATCATTCAAGAAACAATTACGGCAAATGGCATCCTGAGGGGATTAGAGTATTAAAAGAAAATGAACCTTAATAGACTGAATAGACTCCACTTAGTCCCTGAAATTTATTATGTTCATAAACCCCCAAAAAATACAGTAGGAGAAAGATAGAAGCTAAAGGTAGCCCAATTACTTAATAATATTTTGTTATTTCTCTGTATTTGAGTATAATTCTGGTCTTCATTTTTGCTATTGAATGGTAACACAAATATTAAATGCACATAAATACATTAAAGACATTTCAAGCCATTCAGAATCCGCTTCAGGCAAAATTAACAAGAACATTGCCTCTGAAATTTGGTGCAGCTGTTACTAATAAAAGAGCTCGTACTGCAGGCTGAAACAGCTGGAGATGATAAGTGAAAATAGAATTAAGGCTCAGTAATGCAGGTTTGCACTCTGGCGGGAATTCTGGACAAAACCTGCGTGTGGCCTCAGGTCTGATGGCCTTGTTCTGTACAGGACCCCAGTGACATGGCACGCAGCACCCCAGCCCTGGCCTCTCTGAGGACGGCCACACAAGTTCTGGCAGATGGGAGGTTCATGTATTCGTCTGGAAGACCATCCACATGTTCAGACATGCATGAAGATGAAAGCCTGCAAGTCAAACTTTGTGAAGAAGCGCAGTCCCTTTCTCCCTGCTGCCTGCCCTTCCCACCTGGGAGACCACTGTGCCTTTCCTCTTCCTACTAACACAGTTTCCACCTTTCCCCAAACGTTCTGTGTCTCAACCACTTTCACGTGCGTGGCCGCTCTTCCCTGCATGCTGCAATGCACAAGCGTTGAGAAGAGTAATGTCACATAGCTTTAAAGTCTCCTAGTTTAGGTGGTCACCTTGCACCACAAACTCTTACAACACTTTTCATGAAAAAATTCAAGACTGGTGTGCAACAGAAATTAGGAACCCTACTACAGTGAAAAGCAATATTCTACGTGCTACAGACCTTTCCTGGACTCTAGCAGAGAATGGAAAACAGGTACTCCACCTCCAGCTGCCTCAGAGGCAGAAAGAAGGGGAACAAAGGAGCATGCATTGCCCTGGGGCTGTCGAATCTGATATCCTGCTCTAACAATAGTAGCACCACCTGCTTCAGAAGAAAATGCAAGACAAACATATAATGACATACCCTTGAGAGGAAGTTTCTTTCTGACCCCAGGCTAGTAGTGATTGTCTGTTCCTTGCTATTCTCAGAGAATTTTACAATACTCTGCTGTGCAAATGTAGCTCATGACTAATGGGGTATGCCTTGTTCCAGAACTCAACTTAGAGCCTTTCTATTATTCCTCCCGAGCACCCATACCAGGGAACCTGGCACAGAGGTCTCCAAACCTGCATCAAAAAAAGGCTTTGGGAAATATGTATAACGGAACATCAGGCTGCGTAAATGTATTAGCCTGGATCTGAAAACAATACAGTCATTCTCTCCAGTCCCTATTAGTGCTGGGACAGCACAGACCCAGCCAGCCTGTAAGCTGAAGTGGCTGAGACAATACCAAGGACTGAAGATGTAAACCACAGAAATAAAACCTAAATGTAAATATTGATCAATTTCTTTTATATCTAGCCTGAGGCTGACTTACAGCCTACCAGGATGAGCTGGCCTGCTATCTATTTGGGCAGCTGCAGTCTGGTCCCAGCTATTTTCCTTCCCATGAACAGCTGAGGAACAACTGAGATTGACTGTGTCATGTAATAGGTCAACTGCATTGTATATGCTCCCAGGGCTTGGCCCTCTGATAGAGGAGAAGACAAGGCAAAAAAAGGGCTTCTTTTGAAACTTAACTGAACTTTGTAAGACTGCATCAGCAAACCAAATGAAGTGTTATGTGGTGTTCCTTTGGATGAGTGCTGGACTTCACAGAGTCTCTAAGATTCCTCTTTCCTGATAAAGAAAAATAAGCAAGCCAAATATGTTAACAGATTTACACTCTTTAACAATTTGGTAACAGGCCTGTGATTCACTCTAGCAAGTTTAGCTGCTAACAGTGAGCGATGAGAAGTGGGTAAGAAGGTGGTCCCACATCAGTTACCTTCCTGCTCTCACCCTTCTCTTTCCAACAGCTGTTTTGCTCTGGGGCTTCAATGTGCTTTGCCAAGTCCTGGGGACTTTACAGCTGCATCTGGGATTACCATATGTCTAGTCTTCCCTAGATATATCCCCAAGGTCTCTTCTATACGGACTTTTTTTTTAATAATTGCTGGCTGCTTCTGGGTTGGAGGGAGAGGGGGAGTTTAAGTCCTTCCTTCTTCCTTTTCCCGCAAAAAAACCAGAAAATCAGCTACAGACATGGCAGCAAGAGGTGCCAGCCACCAAAATGGTTACAGTTAACAGAATGGGCAGTGATGGAGTGCCTGAGGTGAGAAGGCTGTGACTGGGGACTGAGGAAAGAAGGACAAAAGTGCTTCAGTAGGAGGATGTTTGGGGGGAATGGGAGCACCAAGAAGAACCGGGAAGGATCAGGAGGAGACAAGGTGCTCTGAAATAGATTATTCAGGAAAAGAGGATAGCTCTGGAGTGAAAAGAGTAGCGAGAGTTTGAGAGGAGCTTGTGTCAGAGTCGTGGTGGCGAGACCGTAGTGGAAGTTAGACTTGGCCTTTGAGACAGCAAGAATGACAACTTGGGGCTCTATCTACATTAGGAAGTGCTGAAGGTTTTGTAATCAGAGTGGGAAATAACATAAAGCATCTTCCTCCTTAGGTGCTTCTTCCCAGGAGCCTGTTTTGTAGTAGGGAAATACACTTTCAGTAGCCCCTCTGGTATTACATAGGACTTCTTTTCCCCAGGACCCCTGCTCAGGGCTCCCTTGGTCCCCATCTCAATCTCTTCCTGCTTTCACTACTTAAAATATATTACTACTTACAGCAAGTTCTGGTGTTAATAAAACAGCTGAACATACTATTGTCTTCATTTCATGAATATAAGCATCATGTCTTTACACAGAGCTTGGCAGTTGTTAGACAAGGATTGCATATTTATTGTGAGTGGGACATTTATTGCAAATAGATTCAATTCATAAAGAAGTCAATTGGTAAGACATACTCGAGCCAAGAAAAGCAAAACTGCCTTCTATATCAACCATGGAGGGTGGCGAAAGTGAAGCATCTAAAATTAAACTACTCGGTGCCAGATTCCCACTGAGTAGTACCTGGCTCTGTGCAGTGAACAGGCTGGACTCCAGCCCACAGCTCTGCAGTCAGGTCTGCTCCTAAGGTCTAGCAGTGAGTGTCTTGCTCACACAGGACAGGGGACAGAGGGGACTTCATCATGTTAACATCTTTTGTTTGGGTCTGTCCCTTCTTTCCACACCCATGCCCACACCCTCAGCACATGCAGCTTCTTCCCTACCCCACGATTCTGGGTACACACTGAGCAACCCAAATTTTTTCCTTTAGTACTTATTCATTGATTCACACAGGCCTGTGTTGACTTATACCACTAAGGAGTTTGTTTCTCCTCCTTTTTCACACCACAATTCTTTTGCAGCTTTCCTCCTTGTGTCTGTATATAGCAGTGCTGCTGCTTTTAGCTTTTATATTTAACTGCCTTTTCTCTTGGGACACCCCTTCTAAACGTTTTCCATACCAGCACAAAGGTTCTGAGGGAAAAACAAAGTGTCCTAGTTTCAGCTGGGATAGAGTTAACTGTCTTCCTAGTAGCTGGTATGGTGCTATGTTTTGAGTTCAGTATGAGAAGAATTTTGATAACACTGATGTTTTCAGTTGCTGCTAAGTAGTGTTTAGACTAATGTCAAGGATTTTTCAGCTTCTCAAGCCCAGCCAGCGAGAAAGCTGGAGGGGCACAAGAAGTTGGCACAGGACACAGCCAGGGCACCTGACCCAAACTGGCCAACGGGGTATTCCATACCATGGGACATCCCATCCAGTATAGGAACTGGGGGGAGTGGGGGGGGGGGGGGATCGCTGCGCAGGGACTAGCTGGGTGCCAGTCGGCGGGTGGTGAGCAATTGCACTGCGCATCATTTGTATATTCCAATCCTTTCATTATTGCTGTTGTCATTTTATTAGTGTTATCATTATCATTATTAGTTTCTTCTTTTCTGTTCTATTAAACCATTCTTATCTCAACCCATGGGTTTTGCTTCTTTTCCCGATTTTCTCCCTCATCCCACTGGGTGGGGGGGAGTGAGTGAGCGGCTGCGTGGTGCTTAGTTGCTGGCTGGGGTTAAACCACGACACAAAGTCATGACCCCCCCCTGCCTGCCTTTCTTACCCCTATTCTTCATCCTCAGCTGTGCACACAATTTCCAGTGCCCTACTCCCAAGTTTGATAAAAGCATTTCTCTTTAAGCCTGCATTTTTTGCATACAGCCATCATCTCAAAATGACTGAACAGAGCCTAAGACCTAGTGCTAGCTGAAGCACAGCAATTCCACATTTCCAGGCTGACAGCACTGTTTTCTGCTTAGAGGAAAGCATTTGTCAACACTTTATTTCATAACCATATGCACAGGTCACACAGCTTATAATAAACTAAAGATATTGCATAGCTTTTCTACATGCAATAGTATTCTGTTGAGAACCGAGATGTCAGGAGTAATTTATACTCGTCTCTTTTTGTACCTCTGAGTAGACATAAATAAATATCAGACATCCTGCACAGCCTTCTTCCTATGAAATACTGTTTATTAACATCTGTTAAAATTAATATTTTTTTAATCCTCTCACCATTAATCATTTTAAAATGTGCTGTGTTTGTTAGTGCAGTATGACAGGCAGTAGAGACCCTTCCCCTCTTGCTTTCATCTCTAGCAAATTACATTACAGTGGCATCCTTTGGGACTGCAGAGTTTTGGATACATTAGCATTTCCTTTTACTAATACCCATTTTCATCCCTAAAATTACATGCTGCAATGGCTTGACCCTCTGCACATGACAGCTGAGGTCATGCATTTGATTCTCAAATATTTTAAATGTGTCCATTCTTAACTTACAGAGCAGGCAAAAAAAAAAAATAGACAGACATTAAAAATATGGCCTATTACAGTGTAAGATTTGAGCCCTGCAAAATTCTACATAAGTAGGTCTGTGCAAGCATGTCTAGATGGAAGAATTAAGGCCTGTGTTTCAAACCATATCACTAAAATCAACAGACTAATAGAAAATTCAACCATTAGGAATTCCAGAAGGAGCCAACCTTAAGCTAACATTTGCAGTTTCTCAACATAAACCCACAACGAGGTGTATGTTCATCACGATTGAAGAATGTATGCATATTCAGTACAGCTTCCCAGAACCTTTCTCAGGTCAAGCAGTACCTGCTGCAGCTCTTGAGAGCTCAGTGAGGATTTATCCTCCAAGACCAACTACACACACCAAAGCTGTACTGAGTTTGTGGGCAGAAAAATACACTGCAAACAGCAGCCTTGCAACAGTAAGCCTTTTTTAGCTGAAAATTAACATGGTCTACAGACAGCATCCAAACATGTGCAAATATTTTATTACATATTACTATGTAATTCTACGTACTTCTCTCACAAGGAGCTCCAGGCCTTGTTTGCCTGACACATGCAGAGCAGAAAACAGTGATCTGAGGTTGCAGAGCAATATGGATACAATTCCATATCACTTGAGGAATAGTTTACGACTGAGTAATTAAAGGCCATATTGCGACGCATATGCTCCCCTGAGTGAAGCAAGCACTGTTGACAGTGTTCATGTCTACAAACAGAAGGAGATTGAGGAGATGCAGAAGGGTTTGTTTTTCAGTCTTGGAACATGCCCAGAAGCTATCATGTTTACTCTTGTGCTTTCAGAAGCTTCTAGAGATATTGTATTGCCTGCAACACCAAACCTGCAGCCATTTCAGATGGTTTCTTCACTGCTGTTGGGAGAGGGAAAAAGGAAATACAGGATATAAATCCATAGTATAGTTGCTGGCCTGAAGAGACCTTCAGCTCCCATCAGACTCTGTAGAAACTGAGGATGCTCTATACATCACAGACTCAGGAGTTCTGGGAAAAAAAATAAAATTCTTGGGCATAGAATAGGGCCCAATAAAGTTGGCTAACACAAAAGGGAAACAAACCACAAAACCCTGAACAAACATATTCTCTTTATAATCCCAAACAGCTCCTTTCTGCAAACTACCCAACTACCAGGAGCTAGGGGATCACAGCCATGTACAGAGATGCTTTGACAAATACAGTAATAAACAAAGCCTCTACTAGTGACTCCAATGCCACTTACAGTATATATATTTTTTTTTTTAACCAATTGTGACTTTTTTTGTATCTCATTCCTACATTTTGTTGAATTCACTCTGTTTTGATAGCAAAATAATATTTCTTTTAAAGAAAACCACCTAACAAAAGCAAGGCCAGAGACAGAATGAATGTACTCTGGATCAGTGACTCAGATTCAAGATCATCCCTTACCAGAATATAAAAAGTGAAACCTGGGAAACAAAAGGCAATTGTATTTTCTACACCAGTGTATAAATCTATAGTAACCCAATTAACTTTACTATAATTATTTTTTCATGGAGGCTGAACAGATACTCCAGAGACGAGAAACAGCATGAAAATCCATCCGAGAGAGAGGTTTGAGAAAACTTTTGCTGAGAAGCTGACAGTTTATTAGCCAAGATCTGGAGAGAGGCAGGACATGGACGTGAATAAAATGGACATTCACAGTGCCAGTAATTAATTCTAATGAAAATTGCAGGGGAAACAAATTTTTTTGTGTCAGAACTTGTTAGATGTCCCCATAAACTTTAGCATTTAATATCTGCCTTCCCTTGGGGCCCGAAGCACCTCGCGCTGACCGCTGCCAGAGGTGGGAGAGGAGGCAGGAGGTACCACGGGTCTGAGCCAGTGCTGTGGTTCAGTGACCAACATTAGCCCGCAACAAAGAAAACATTATTCCTCTTGGAAACTTTCTTTTAAGCATTATATAGAGTCACTCTAACCCCACCGAGTGCCTCCTCCCCATCCCTGATCAGAGGGGAAACACATCCATTATTTTGCTTTCCGGTGAAAAGGGAGCACGAAGGCTGTATGTGGGCGCCTGTCAGTCACTCTGCCCATCTGTCAGACCCCACCTTTCTCACCTTCCTCCCACAGGTTTTGAACTGTTGGGCAATTCCAGCTGCATTTGACAAAAGATAGTAAGTCCCAACCGTTTGGGACAAGGGGACTACCTCTCCCAAGTAATTTGACATCAGCTTTCTGAGGCAGAACAAGGGTGGCCTCAAATGCCAGCATGTCTCAGTGCCTCTGATCTCCTCCAGCTGACGCAAGAGGTACCGAGAGGGAACTACCAGGTCCAATAAATCTGAGCACGTGGCTGCCTTCCCACCAACATGTCCTCTGGACTTGTGGTTAATAAGGAACTGAGGCAGATGCTCCTTTTCTTTCGTAATGGGAAAAAATCCAGCAACAGTCAGAACAAAGGGACACACGCTCTGCTAATTATAACAAGAAAATGAAAATTTTTTTATGCCTTTCTAAAGGGATCCATAATTCGCTGCCATCACACCTGTCACCGAACTTCTTTGTAATTTAAGAATATGCTTTCTTTTCCATTATCATGGAACATCTATAAAGGTTTATAACTTAACTAAACTGAATTCAGCTTAAAAAATTTAGGTCCAGACAGAGTAATTTTTCTATAGTATTTTATTATCTGCAAAATTTGCTTTTTAGAGCAGAATACATAAATTAGAGTTATGGGCACAGAAGATTACTGTCCATGTCCAGAAATGCCTATCATCTGGCAAGCAATGAAGTAAATAATTAGAAAAGCAATTAAAAAATAACAAAAAGCCACATGAACCGCTGCAAATAATATTTGCAGAATATGTTTCCAGTCTCATAGAATCAGGCCATTAGAGCATGCCTGCTTAGGAAAATTGATTGACATAAAGACAGTGTAATTTACCAGAATAATGTATTCTCCTTTCTTCCCTTAACTATCCCAGTTTACCTACTCCATGTGGATATGATTCCAGATTAAACTGATTTTATTAAACAATAGCTTTATTAAAAATAAAAGACTATTAATCTATCAGTTTCCTCAAGTGGAAAAGCTTTTAAGACAATTTCTGAGATCACCAGCTTAAATAAAATGAACCAAATGGCTTCTTCAGCTCTTAGCATGGAAGTTTTGTCCCACATAATGCCACATTTCTAAATGCTCATGCAAGCAGCTGAGATAGATAGGCAGAGTTGGGCTTTGCGTTCCACCATTGGGGACATGGCAAATGTATAAACTCTAGGCTTCCTTTTAATACAAGTCAATTTCTAAAAATTCACCTTTTGTAGCAGTCCTTGAAAGTCTAACATGACAGAAAGGAATCACTGGGGATGCAAGGAACAGGTAGCTGGTGTCAGTTGTAGCAAGATGCGTGTAATAGAAGTCAAATTTTTGCATACTCTAAGGGGACCCTGTGTCATTTACCTTATGTGTCAAATATTTATACAATATCTCTGTCTTTCTGTAGTCTGGTAGGGTGGTCCATGAAGCAGGAGCTGGTTATGGAGGAATGTTAACCAAAAAGTTAGCAAACCTACATAGAAATGCTAGGGCTGGGCCTTACTGTGAAGAGGGTCTGGATATAATCCATCTTGGTTTAGGCATTTACCTGTAGTGCCTCTGTTAGATGTCTAGCACATCTGGACATTATCAGGATGATCCGGCTCATCTAAGAGCTGAACTACCCTTTGAAAATAAAGGGGTCACAGTTCAACTTTTTGAGGGTGATTGCATCCATCCATTGGGTGAAAATAGGTCTTCATGCCTACATTAAAACCTTCTTCTCTTTTATCTATACTGCCATAATTACATCATCAACCCCAACACCTCCCACCCAGAAATGCTCATATGAAAGTGGTCACACTCATACCCTCCTAATGATGAAAGTGCCTCCCTAAGGAATTTTACCCACTTGATGATGCAAATCAAAAATCCTACAATTCTGCATGTAACACTTATTTCCTTAGCATAAATTACATCTAAGTCACTTCTGGAAATAGGTCACAGACTTCCATCTTATTTCATGCATTAAAAATATTTATGACTTGACTTTAAAAGCAATTTTTTTCCAAAGTCACTTGTACAGAACATTGTTTTAGCATTGCTCTCTACAGCATTCTGAAAAATGAAGGCTGTCTGCTGCTCTATTGCCTTTTTCCCTCCCAAGTGCAGCAGTTCCCTGCCATGTATTTTTCTGTTCCAAACCTGATCATTAGACCGGACAGGAGTTTAATAATAACTAATTGCTCATGTTATGCTTAGTATTTCCATGCAGCAGAGCTCCAGATTACCCTGTATGCAGTACATCCTCCATTTGTTTTGCTGCTTTCTGAAGGCCACTGTGACAGCATATTTGAAATAGCTATCCTTTACAGAGACAACCTCTAGAATTTTGGGGGGAAGGATTAACTCTGTGTATATCTGCATGGTATGATTATATGTGCATACATGCATGCATCTTTGTAATCCATGTATTTCTATATAATTTTCTATATTTACGTGTTCAAAAATCAGGTAATTGGTGGAGCAGAATGGTCAAAAGGTCTCATTAAGAATCTGCAGCACAGGTCTAAGCCCTGCTCTGAACTCCTGCTGAGGGCTGCCTCCAAGCAGGCAAGCTGTAAGTGTGCACCAGCTTGCTGAGCTAAGGAATCAAAGGTGGCCAGACATCATGCCATATTATTGTTTTACACGTGATTCAGAAATAAGCACACCACATTAACTTGATCGGTCTTGCTCTGATGTTGCTGCTAAGGAATTTTATGAAAGGCTTGAAAGACTGTAGAAGACAGAAATCATTCAGTGAAGTGTTTTGTGTAATTCCTTAAGGTCTCTATTAGGTTTCTGCAAAATACTGTTGGCTCATTCATTTTCAATGCTTTAAAAAATTTGCCACAGGACATACCTCCGGAGAGGTACACACTAATACACACTCTAACCTGTCTTTTCTGTGTTTTCCCTTCCCTCTTACCCTAGCATCCTCTCCTGAGCTCTATTGTCCTTAGAAACCTACAGGTACATGAAGTAATCAGACTTGATAGTCTACTCCATAAAACAGTATTCTTATTTGTTCATGTGTAATTTATAGGAGGCAACCTCAAATTTTATAGAATCACCCAGTTTATGTCTCTCTCATGGCAGGAATAGAGAATTCAGCAGTATTATCCTTCACTCCAGTGTGTGCCCCTGTTTAATATGCCTCTACTTGTTTCCTAATACTTTTTCAGCCATCAAAGGACCTGAAGTAGCTAGTGAGGTAGAGAACATAATGGTTTTTCTGCATCCTGTCTGCTCATTAACTCTATGGCAAAGTGACCCAACAAATTGCTCCACCAGTTCCCACTGCAGCTTGAGTCTAAGTATACCTTATTATGCAGCCTTGAGATTTGTATTAAAAGAAAAGGGCTTAATGTGAGTGATTATACATTTACTTCCCAGCCCAGGAGACGCATTGGTATTGGTTTGTGTTTGTTTGTAAAGAAATACTGTGCTAGCTGCCAAGTCATTAGAACGTTACAAGCTTCAATCATAATTTTTAAGAGCATTTCTTTGTTTACATTTTGTTGTCCCAAAGGTGATTAGCTGTTTTGCTAGAAGGTTACTTTGTTATTCTACTGCAAGGTTCTGGAATGAACTTCAGATGGGATTAAAAATTCCTCTGTAGCCAACAGCAGCACTTGTGAGCGTTGCTTTTATGCAAGCATATGACAGCATTCAAGCTTTGGCACTAGTGCTGATAGTCCCTCTGCACCCTCTTGTCATGTACTCCTATTTGCAAAGTTTCATCAGACTTCATTCACTGACCATAAAAAATAAAATGCTGAGCCATTCACTGCCACTTCAGCTCAATAACTGAAGATTTCTGGGGAGTAAATACAAAAGGTCTGAAGCTTTGCATAGTGTTTTTAAACCACCATTAACTTAAAGAATATGACTAGGTAGCACAGAGAAAATTAAAAATTAATATATAATTGATCCTTTGTGTTTCATTTTTAAATCAAGCTGAGAGATTAAAAAGTTAGTCTAAATCCACTGGTAAGCCTAGAATCACTGATTCCCAAGGCTTTTGTACAATCACCGCTTTATATTCTGTCCATGCTCTGTATGAATAGACGTGTTTAGAGCCCTAAACCAAGCTGAAATTCAGTTTGTATAGGCAGATAAAAATATGTTTGCTCTTCTAAACTATTATTCATTTTAAAAATCAAGTCAGAGCCCCGTTATACTCTGAAGTGAGTAAATTTGGGCTGAAAATCTCGGGAGAGAAGGTATTTTTGTATTTTATGCTTCCAGTTGTTTGGAAATAGCCCAAGAGCAGGTATATAGAAAGGCAAATATAATGACGAGAAGTCAGCCAAGCTCTCTCAAAGGCTCAAAAAGAATTGAACTTACTTTTTAGATGAAGGCTTTTATTTCGTGTTCAGTATTGGTATGTTTTGAGATATTTTGTCTTGAAACTCAGTATGCATAGCTGCTTCATCAACACACACTTAAAGCACTATCACATGGATATATTTATGATCCTTTGAACTAATACTCTTAGGGATTTTCTCCTCAAATGTGTATAGAGCCAATGAAAAATCTGAATGTATTTCAGATGCCATGCTAGACATTGAAGTGTATATGAATCTTGTACTGAAAGCATGCTGGTTTTGGCTGGGATAGAGTTAATTTTCTTCACAGTAGCTAGTATGGGGTTATGTTTTGGATTTGTGCTGAAAACAGTGTTGATAACAGAGGGATGTTTTAGTTACTGCTGAGCAGTGCTTACAGAAAGCCAAGGCCTTTTCTGCTTCTCACCCCACCCCACCAGCGAGGAGACTGGGGGGGGGCACAAGAAGTTGGGACGGGACACAGCTGGGACAGCTGACCCCCACTGACCAAAGGGATATTCCAGACCATATGACACCACGCTCAGTATATAAAGCTGGGGGAAGAAGAAGGAAGAGGGAGACCTTCAGAGACGTCCCAAGCAACCGTTACGCACGATGGAGCCCTGCTTTCCTGGAGATGGCTGAACACCTGCCTGCCCGTGGGAAGTGCTGAATGAATTCCTTGGTTTGCTTTGCTTGCACGCGTGGCTTTTGCTTTACCTATTAAACCGTCTTTATCTCAATCCACGAGTTTTCTCACTTTTACCCTTCTGATTCTCTCCCCCATCCCACCAGGAGTGGGGAGTGAGCAAGTGGCTGTGTGGTGCTTAGTTGCTGGCTGGGGTTAAACCACAACAGAAAGTTACCTCTTTAATGATCTTAAAAAGTGAATTATAAATTGAGCAAGCAAGAATAAAAAATAATTCTTGAGCTATAACATTCTAAATAACTTTAGCATCCTTTCATCTCACCATGGATACATAAATGCTTAGTACATACATGCCCCTAATGCCTCCTACACACTGCAGATTCCTGGTCTGGACCACATTTTTATAGCCAAATTCCTGAAAAACAGCTGATTCAACTTTTAAAAAAGTGGTGTAAATAGAAGTAAACCAATAATGACAATATTCATTTGAGATAAAATTTTGTGGTTAATATTGCACCAAGGCACATTAAAACTTTATTGTAAAAATAATCAACAAACCTTCTGTTTTCTAAATTAACAAGACCGCTTATGATCTGCAGTCTTATATTCTCAACAAAACCTGGATTCTATTATTCTGCAACAGAACATTTCACCTAAAGTGCTTCCCTGTACCTCTCACTTCTTTCATAACTTACAACCCCAGGTTTGGAATATTTCCTGTAATGCCTGTTCCCCTGGCTCCTGACTAAACAGAACTAGGTTAGACTGAGGAGGCTTTCTTTTACAGGCAATGACAATGTATTTACATGAAACCTTCCAGGCAGAAAAATGCCATGCCTTAAAAAGAGTTTAGGAATCACCTCAATTATTATTACACTGTAGCCATATCAGTGGAAAGTAATCTTTTCATCTTTTCCTTAGAGAAGTGTTTTATTTTGAAAGGGATAAACAAAATTTTTACTCTGAAAGAAATACATCCAATATTTTAGATTGAGCCACTTAATTAAATTATACTGAAGAGCAGAAAGGAACCATATCTTGAAGCGATTTCATCTAAAAGGACTTATATTAAATTAACAAAAGCTCGGACCTTGAGGTCCTGCTTTAGTTTTCAATCAAACAAATGTTTAACATTGCAGTGGAGATGAGCCTATTTAAACACAGGTAAACAAAATCACAGTCTGAATGGTTTGAGCCAAAGATGAAATAAAACAGACAAGATCCCCAGCTGGTGGATAACTCCATTGCTTTTAGCTAATGTTTTTTGATTTATACCAAGCAATCTCCTCTCTCTTTGTTTTGTTAGTCTTCTTTCTACTAATCCCCTGCAGATCCAGGAAAAAACATGAATTGAATTTTAGTCTATGTGAATTTTGCCTCAGAGAAAAGCAGATTTCAATGTCCACCCCATGGAGAAGGTAGGCACAGATGTGGGATGGAGTTAGTGACCTCAGTGATTAGCAACACATTGCCTAACACTGACTTCCATGATAGAATTCACAGTCCTATATGCAATCAATGAGTAGAGGGAGAAAGGCACCTCAGAATTAAATCCTCAGAAACAAATTCTGCGAAATACAGTGAAACTAATCAATGCTTTGACAAACTCCAGAACTAGTGCAAGGTACGGGTCGGGAGCATGCACATAGAGCAGAAGGGAGAAGCAGCAGGATGACCCCTTTTACAGCACCAAATTATTAGATCAAGCCTGTTTGGCTCATGTTTTTCTGAACTTCAGGAAGAACCCTTCCTTTGATCAAGCTTCAAAGCCCTAAACTCTCGAGTCCACAGAGTGGGGTGAAAATAGGCATTTGGCTAGTTCTGTTACACATTTTGACTAGTGACATTCACTGTATATTTTATTCAGCCCCCAAACTTCAGACAGCTCTAGGATTAGGCAGCTGCTCGGTAGGACCCTGAGGACTGCAATTTTGGACTTCAATTTTTAAATCCTAAGAGCAGTATCTGAACAAGACATAGTCTTATAGTAAAAGTTACAACTTTATTTCAATGACAATAATATCAGACATTTTATTTAATCTAGTTGTGTTTCTGAGGCCTTTAGCCAGCCACCACTCTAAGACCACAGTGCCTCAGTGAACTGGGATGCAGCATCCCTCCCAGCAGGTCTATTGCAGCCCACCATAAGCAGAGCGGCTTGGTTCCAGCTCTGCGAGACTCTGATAGTTCAAACAGCATGGCACTAATGATTCTTTCACATAACCCATGCAAGGGTAATAAAAAAGACAATACCAACGTAATGAGCAAGATACAAGTATCTAGAGAGAGAATTACAGACCGCCTTCAGATACACTTCTAAATAGGAAAGAGAGAGCTGCAGAAAAGGCAGGAATCAAGTTAGGGTGACGATGCAGGAAGCATCAGTACTAAAGTCTTCTAACAGCCATGATTTATATCAAGTAATTTACTGGCTGAGTATAGAACAGAGCTATCAACAGAGGAAGGACAAGACAACCCTGTATGATCATGTGTTTTTTAAGACATATTTGATTCAGTCTGTTGCTCTGCAAAGGGGAAAAAACACTGTCCAGAGGCATCACTGTTAGTCTTGGGATGAACACTAAGCATTTACAAAATGTCTAAATAACTTTATCTGATTCAAAGAACTCCCACTGGCCTCCTGCCCTATTGGGAGTACTTCATCACTGGTATCTTGTCTTCTAGGGAAATAAATCTTGTGTATGTATCTTTACACACTATGTATGGTGGTGAGCTAGTATAGGAATCTCAGCACCTGTGTACAGGGTGTGTAAGTAAGCAAATGTGTAAGAGCCTGAATGATGTGCTGAAATACCCATTGAGAAAAATGCCCGGAAAATCCCTATTTCAGATCAAGGGCCTGACAACTAAGAATAATGCAAGTTAGCCCCAAATGAGGATACTGTCTATTGCTCAGCATTCTTAACCTGAGCAGTTTTTATTACTGCATTCTCATAAACTTCCTCATTAAAAATTGGAACACAATTTTGAAACAAAATATGATAAAACTGCAGAGAAACACCCACCTGGATTCTAGGCATGAGCAGCTGCATGAGCCATCTGTACATACCATATGTTTAGTGCTTGATTTAGGGTGAATTAACAGGGATTGGAGGTAGACTGAATATCTACAGTGCAGTTAAGAAACTGCTTTACTTCACACTTTCTTACATTTAAATCTCCCTTTTATTTTCCTGTGATGTTATTTTTTTTCTCCCTTGTCTATTGGTGGCAATCAGTGCATATGAACAAAAATATTACCCAGTCCCAGCCTGGTGTAGATCAAAGAGTGACTGTGCAACTCCTGTTTCAGACAATTGATAAGTTTGGTTATTTTGAGACACCCCATTTAGTCCAATGTTTTAGTGCTCTCCTACTTCTAAACAGAAAAATTTTTTTAAAAAAGTAGAATTTGTTAATGAAATCAAGTGTGGCATACCTTGGCTTCACATCATGCTTAACTTTACATGCTGTGAATAGTCCTAAGCCAGTTTTCATAGTGCTGCAGTTCTACTATCAGGTTCCAGAATGTAAGCCCAGGTTCACCCAAGAGTTTGAAAGCCACATGTCAAAGTTGGCTCAAATTTCACATGAATGCAGATCAAAAGCTTCAAGGACCTGAAAGCATGTTTAAAAAAAACAAATCTATGGATCCAATGGAATTTTAGTTTGCATGGGGAGATTTGTTTAAATCCCAAGTGCATTCAGAAATGCTGGAGTATGAACCTATGTGAACAGAAGCCAATAAATTTCCTGTTAGCTTTGGATTCTCTCTCTCACACCAAATATCAAACATGCTTTTTTCTTCCGCCAGCCAGGATTGTAGCTTGTTAGCAATATCCTGAGCCCAAGAGATTTTCAAGGGCTGTAGCTGAAACTGCTGCATTTCTTACTCTGCTTGCAAACTAATAGCATATTGTGAACACCTCCAGAAACAATATAGTAATAATTATGTTATTGGTACTAATAATCCAGCTACAAAACATCTAAAACCTAGTATCTACAGTATATGCAGTATCTATTAATAGTTTTGCAAATTCATAGAACATCTATAAAATGCACAAAATTTTAAATTATTTTAATTCTTGCTTAATTACTTAGTATAAACCCAAAGCAATTAAATTCAATATAATGAGGATAGACTAGACAGAGTAAATAGTGTTTAGCAACCATGTCTTTTCAAGATGTTGTTAACAAGCTACAGCTGTGGCTTTTGGAGGAGAAATGGCTTGAAGATTTGAAAATGCAAGCTATTTGGTGCACAATAAAGAGACTAAAAGCATGTGTATATGGGTGTCTAGAGACACGGTATTTTGAAAAGTTTTAGAATGTAAATGTCAGAAATCTTCTTACCAGGAATTTTATCAGAAGTAGGTATCAGCCACATAGGTGTGTGTTCAGAGATAAGTGTGTGTTAATTCTAGCCATGTGTGCAATTTTCTATGTGTGTTAGAGTGAATCCAGTCCATAATATCTGTGCTTGAAATCTCTTTAGTAGTTCTTACAAGATTTCTTGCTCTTTGTGGCATGATAATCAGCAATCTCACAACAAAAATTTTCAAATATTTTCACCATCCTGAAGAGAAGAAATAGTGCAGTACCAGCTGGTTTTGCTTGACTGTAATAACACTAAAAATGAAACTTGGAAAATTATTATATTTTCCAGATCCTTTTAAACAAAACCCAGAAGTGTTAATAGGTGGATTTATACCTGGAGATTTGATGATACACTTCAATCATCCTATAACAAATCAGAGCTTTCTGACCAAAAGTATCATTTTCATTCATTTTCATTGTGATCACCCTACACTGACAGAATTTATTCAAATTCTTTTATTCATTCACAAAGAAAACTTAACTATATAGTTGTGTGACTTCAAGAAATGCAAAATTCAGAAAAATGTTCTGTTGGAAGAAAAAACTAAATCGGGTACCTTGTGTCCATGTTGTTTTATCATTTCATCTTAGTTCCTCAGGTGATGTTTTAAATCAAAAGGACTCAAACAGGTTCCCTCATGCTTCACGTTTTTCTAGGGGCAGTGTGCTAGGTCTGGATTACAAAAACTTCCGTCTCAACAGCACAACTCAGTCTGCATGCCAAAGAGTGATACTTTTCAACAGTCTTTTGAAGCCACATCCCTCTCTCAAAAGAAAATGTTAATTTTGTTAGCCTGTACAGCTCAGTAATACCAAATGGACTCATTATCATTTGTTACCCAATCATTACCTTGTCAGTTCCTTACACTTCATTGAAGTTTGCCATGAGCACAAAGAACACAAGCTTCCATCCCTCATCTCTGTTTTCTGATCCCAAAGTATCCTAAACATCCTCTCTCTGGATGCCTGCACAAGTATTTAATGTCAAGACCAATGCATTTCTCATTATCACATTAGAATCAACAAGTTGACAAGCAGCTGCAGGTGATGACTGCTACTGAGCTGAACTGTTTCACAGCTCAGCTCTTGGCACCGCTTTTGCTGCATGGGCTTTCAGCAACTGGTAATGGCTCATTGCCATGTTTAGAAGGCTCAGTTTGTTCTTTCACATGTATTCGGGACTCCAGCCAAGATTTTGAAAGGTAAAATCCTAAAAAGAGTTAGGCAACCACTTCCATATGCAAGGGCCTAAGCAAATGCTTTCAAATCTAACTGATCCTGTTGATTATTAGATATGGATGTAGCCACCTTACTTTTTAAGATCCTAATGTTTCAAATCCTGGCTAGCTTTATGGCTTACAGCATTACCATACAGTCTTCCAGCCATGACATTAGACACTGCAGGCTGTGTCATGTGCAAGACAGAGACCATGCCATCCTGGACATAGAAGGTACACATGTGGGCTACTGCTCTTTCTTTGGCAGGAGAGGGTTGGGAAAGTACTTAAGAACAGAGAGCCAGAGACATTAATGACATAAGTGTCTGTACCTAAACTGTCATCCTAAAAATTGCATTCAGCTGACAAAGTAGACCTCCGGCCATCTGCCTGGACACGTAACTTTGTGCAGACCAGCAAGTCTGTAGTGCTCAGCAGCTAACTTAATTGTCTAAACCTGGTTTGATTCAGATGACAGTCATCTCCCTATTTAAGTCCCTTTGATAAGTGATCTAGCAGATATTTTCAGAGCACACCTCCTCCACACAAAAAGAAATCAATATCACAAAACTGTGATGGTGTCCTCTACTTTCCTTTAAAATGCCATAGAGAAGGATACACCACTTGTTGCTTTCATATAAGCTCTTACTTGCTCCTGTGCTCATCTTGGTAGTGGCAAACAAAGGTTCAAAAAGCTTCTCTGCCTAAAGAGATAAGAACCCACATTTCATATTGTCCAGGCAATTACAGCCTCCCAGGAAAGCACCCAAACTGTCAATTCTAAACATTTATGAATGGGAACGCAGACCTTACTGGGTATGTGCACTAAGCTGAAAAGGAAAATTTACAGGATCAGAGAAAGAGGAAGCAATGGCAGGTAAGGGTTTGATTTTGTAACACAGAGTTTATGTCATTTAGTCAAGACTGGCATATCTGTATTTGTGCTCACAGCTTCTACTGCTATAGTTTAGCAACCAACTGTTTAACATAAAATGTAGAAACCACTCAGGAGAGAGACACAAAAGTCCAGGACAATCTCAGCAGTAAGCCCCAGGACTGAATCATGCTTCTTCTCATACATACCATCTTTCTCTAAACCAGTAGTGACGTCTCTGTAGGTAAACTAGATGTGTTCATGACCATCACCTGGCCCTGCGGTCAGGTGGCATGGAACAACCCACATCCCTGCCTCCAAATTTTCCTAACTTCCAAAACAAGATGGCCACATGCAAACTGCCAGCTGAGAAAGGTCCCTGGCCTGCACTAGCTCCCAAACCAGGTAGGAGAACTGTTTAGGTAAACAGGATGCCAAGACACACAGTTGCCAATTTAGAGGATTTAAGAGAAAACACTGATTTTCCAACCCCTGGCAGCATTCCCTAGAGCTGTTTCATTCACTCATACAGAACATACAGCTTGATTCCTTTTAGCCAGCAGCTTAGTTTCCACACAAGAGGGTGCCCCTATGCATCTTTAGCCTATAGCTTGGCCATCACAGACCTGTCTACAAGGAGGAGATTTGTGGGTCAGAGCCTCCCTGGATGCAGGAGAGGACAGACCTGGACTCTTCAGTCTCCAGCGTGCCCTAGTCCTAAGGCTGTTAGGTAAAACCAACGTGCCTTCATCATGCCTAGTTTTAACAGGATCGTATGGCCTGCATTGTGCAGGGCACTGGACCATATGACCCCAGAGTTCCTTCTAACCTAAATTACTCTGTGATGCTGTGACACAGCTACATTTTCTCAGTTACTAACCTACGAGTGTTACATGTGCATAGAGATTATTCAGTGGATTGGAGTCCTTTATCAGCCTCTCCAATCAAAGATACAGCATCCCACCCGCCCTGAAATCCTCCTTCACAAGAACACTTAGTGAATGACCTCATTCCCAGAATCAGGCAACTGGACAAAACCTGCGCCATGGGGCAAATACAGATGCAAAGGTCCGGGGCCAAACAAGGACATCTACTGCAAGCCTGCACTTCCATGAGCTCGGATGGTTACTGCTCAGATTTTTCTGAAGATACTTTATACAAAACTGAATTCCGTTTAAGGTCCTGTATTGAATCCTGGTTTTGTATCTAAATGTTAGATCAAAATTACTGCAACTCTTCTTAAAATCAGGTTTTGTTAAGCCTTGTGAAGAGAAGGCTAAAAGAGAAATCTAGCTGCAGTTATGTACGACCTGAAAGAGCGTTACAGAGAAGATACCTAGACTTCCACTTTGGTGCACAGCCAAAGCACAAGAGGCAATGGTTACAAGCTGCAACAAGGGAAATTCTGGTTATACATAGGAAAATATTCTTTACCATGTGAGTGGCTAAGCCACTGGAACAAGATGCTCAGAGAGACTGTGGAACTGCCATCCCTGGAGATTTTCAAACCTCTACTGGATTGGGCCCTGAGCATCCTGATCTAGATTTAAAGTTAGCCCTGCTTGGAGAGATGATTGAACTTCATGACCTCAAGAGGATTCTTCCAACCCAAATCTTTCTGTTATTCTATGGTATTTTCTATACAGGCACTGAAAAGAAAGGGTCAGTAGGACTTGGTTACGTTTGGACAATTGTAAACCTGTGGCTCAGCCACTTATGAACTTGTTTCTCATGTCAGCTTAGCCTTCTTTAGCCTGGTCAATAAATTTTTATGTGATGTAATTTTTCACTTAACAACTTTTTTCCAGTTTGTTCACACTTGTTACTCATTTTCTCATATTTGTTGAATGTTTATTTTGTTCCTTTCTTTTCTAGACAGCTTGTTCAATTTTTTTAATTATTTCTACCTTTCTGCTTTTTATTCCATATGCACTTCATTTGTCTTACTTATCCAGCACATCCCTCTTTATTCTGCTGAGGAAGCACTTATCTACTACAAGTAGGAAAGTATAAAAAAGTAAACAGCCCTTCCAATTAGTTGGACAGAACTTTTGTCATTTTCTCGAGAAAGCAAAACTTTAAGGATTACTTTTGCAAGAATAATACGTTTCTTCTTGACAAAAGACAGCTCAATGCTTTTACATACCAGACACGTTACTACAATGTAGGAATTGTTTCCATAGATTCAATGTTTTCAGAAATGGAAGATATTAATTGTGCATCTAGGTAACTTTTTTCTGAACATTTCATTTTGATATGTGGCAAAAGAAATAAAAGAATGCATTGCTTATGAGGGAGGGAACACATAAGGAATTTCACTTTCAGACCTATCTAAAATGAAGTCAAGTTGTGCCATATTTGCCCTTACCAAAGCTTTGATATTAATCTTTAATATTCTGCTTATCACAGATATTTTCTACTGCACTGATTCAGAGATTGTATATGGCCATTAATTTGTGTGGACTTCATCACACATGCTTTGACAGTAGACCACAATTAAATGCTCATTGGCTCATTAAACCGTCTCAGCCAACAGTCTCTGCTGAGCTTAATGAAGCTAATGTGAACATCTCGAGTGATGTCACATTAAAGGCAATATTCTACATTAAAATGTCCGTATCTGATTACCACTCTTTGGAAGTCAGTTATTATGTTGCAGCCTACAGGCTAAGGTTTTTTTTTAATGCACACTTCTTTGGAAACTGCTGCCATGAGTTTGTTTTGCAGACCCTGTGAGAAATCAGTGTTATTGATTCTAAGGTTAATAGCCCACGGGTGTGAACAACCACAGCTTTACATTTTGCTTCCCAAATGTCTACATGCCAATTTTCCACATATAGCTATATTTCTGAAGAAATATCTTTGAGGAAATATCTTTCCATGACAGTATTTTTAAAAAAGCTGTACACCACTCTGGACAATCAGTCCTGGTATTTTAGCTTCATGTTCAGCCTTACCTAAAACATGACAAGTATTCCCACTACCTAGCTGGATTAAAGATAAAAGTCATAGTTCGTGCAATATGACACAGAAGTTTGTAACAGGATGGGAATTCAGAATGGAAGGAAAACACGTGAGGCACAAAGTGGGACTCCTGGCCCCAAACGTAAATGTGTTCAATGCAAATGTCTGGCATTCACTTCTGAACCTGCAAGTCAGACTCCTTTTCATGTCAATGGGGAGGTACAATTAGATTGAAATTCATCACACCTGAAGATCTAAGACCCTAAGAAATTTAAAACAGATCAGTTGAAACACACCCCAGAAATCCTCATTACTCTCCACTGACCACTAGCACAAACATACATCTCTACTATAGATGTCTAAATTTAGGCAAAAGCCTAAATCCACTCTGAACATCCAAACTCTTATTGAAATTCACATTTAACATTTCAGTTTCCCCAATGTTGCTTTAAAGTAACCTCATACCCACACCCCTCTTTTTATTGGCAAAATTCTGGCAGAGAGAAAGTGACTAAATTAATCAGTGATGGGAACATTCCTAATATCTCATAGCCATAGATGATCTTATAGCTTTAGAAGCAGAGAACAAAAGTAAGAGAAAAGCTTCTGCCTTCAGTAAGGGAAGGTGAACTATAAATTACAAACCACAGGTTCTTTTAAGATTCTAGGGCTACAGAATGAAGATATGAACTACCTCCATTTACAAATTTATTCCATGCAGCAGGGAAATGAAGCTTGTTGTGATTTTGATAATACATAGCCACATCTTCTCAATCTGCAGTCTGCCAGATTATTTTCTTTTGGGTTAAATTTTTTACAAGGCAAGAAGAACAGCTGCTCCATTTTCACTTCTTTATCTTTCAATCACCACAACTACTCTAACCAGCCAAGAGACACCTGTTGTACTAGACCCTGTAAAAACTGTACATGTAGTAGAGATATATTATTCAAAATAATATTACACAGATACATTATTTCAGGTATGACTAGGGCTCTGTTTGTATGAAATATTACTTCTGCCTACCCTGGCAAATATATTTACCATAATTTCACACAGAATTGTCATAAAAATACATGCAAATATGTACTTAGCTGTCTAAATATCAAGTGGTTTACGACCTTAGAAATACCCTATAGAGATATGAACCGAAAAGGCTGCTCCAAAGCACAAAGCAGTTCATATGAATCATTCCAAAGTCTGCTCCAGTACACTTAATAAGCGACACTTGTAAAGTGAATTGTCAGTCCAGTACACTTTGGCTGCTAGGAATAACACGAGAAAATTCTTGATTACTTTAAAATGAAAGACAGGAACACAAATATGAGATTATTATTATTTTCATTAATTAAGAGAGATGCACTGAATTAATTCCACAACTGATATGCATTCTCCACAAATTTTCCATCAAAATAATTGTGACTCTCTGGGGTGGTGCCTGACTCACTATAAACAAATAGAATTAAGATCAGAGATAGAGACTTTTTTCCTTAGCAACCACAAATCACAAATCTTTGGGAAAAAAATAAAAAAAATAAAAAAAATAAACAAGAACACAAAAAAATCGTTCTTCTGTAGCTTAGATAATAAATCTGAGAAACATATCCTAGATAATCTGTTTTCCACAGCAGCAGCTGTACCTGTTTTGGAACAAAATATTAATTTCAGATGAAGGTTGGGGGTTTTTTAGGGTTCCTTGTATATGTCACCAACATGCTGTTCAATAATACAAGATTATTTGATAAAAATCAGCAGTTATCCACTGCAAGTGTCACTGCATTCATATTTTTTAAGTACGTGGAAAATGACACTTCAGCTCTTTTATATTTAGAGCCAGGATTGCCTGTACATATTTCTTGGAATAGAGAGGTCAGTAGAAAGCAACAGATGATGCAAAATCAGAAACACAGAGCTTGGCATTTTATGATGGGAATCTGGATCGCATCATTGGCCATTACTATCTTTCCACTCTAAAACTCATGAGCCTTTTAACTCATGGGTGTGAAGGCCTGTTACCACACTGAGTCGATGATCCCTGCTCAGAGGCACCCTTCTGACTACTGACGGTCCATCCTCCCACCCTCCACTGCCTCTAATCATTAAAAGAAGATAAATTCCCCAAATGTGCAAAGCTGTTATCAAGAAAACAGGTAGGCCATACATTCTCAGGTAAGGTTAGAACTGAACAGGACACACTGCCCTACAAATTTTACTACATGTCAAGGAATTGTGTCCTAAGACACAAAGACACAAAGAGAACTGTTTTGCCTTATCCATCCTTGGCGCATATGTAGGATGTGGAAATCTGCTCCGTCTCATTGCAGTCTCTCAGGATTAGTGGTCTCTACAGAGAATCTCAATACACGAAGGCTCCTGGGCAACACTTATGGACAAGGAAAATAAGCACAGACCTTTTCTTTTTGAAGAATCTTTCAAGAATTAGACTGGTACCATCTCTATTCAGCTAAGACCCTTTGTCTGAAGTATTCATTTGCATTTTAGATTTTTTGAAAGAAATACAGTAAGCAAAATCATTTGCATTCCAACCTACTTCAAAAACACTGCATGCAAAAGACAAAGCTCTTCTGAAATGCTGATAGCCCAAGCCAACTTTCCAAGATGATACTGTATTCCAAAACCTGATACAACTAACCAAGAGGGTCAAAAAGACTGTTAGGCAACAATGCAACCCCTTCCTCACGGTCTGCCTTGTCCCACCCCTCTGGGCTGGCACGGCAGAAGAAAACTTTGCTTACAGCTATGATGCGCACACGCCAACTCACGAGGGAAAGCATGTGTGGCTTAAAGCAGCTTTGTACTCCTCTGATCCCAGGCCATCTGTGTACCAGCTGTCCTCTGGTGTAAACCAGAGCATGCTGAATGTTTGCTGCGGGGCTTTTCACACGTTTCTTTGCCTTGTCAGCAAACTTGTTTTAACATGAGAGATCTGGTCCCTCGCTTTACTCTGTTTCTCTCTCTTTCTTACACATGTATATACCCACACAAACATCCTACCTAACAGGCAGGAGAGAGCATTACAGGACAATTACAAAAGAGATACCAGAATTATCAACCTATTCTGTTGTATTGCTGCCCATCACCACTGTGCCTAATTATCTCGCACTCTGTACCTGTGTCTAGGTATCCAGATGACTTTGTACAGTATTCAACACTTTTCCCATTTCCATTGTCAAAATGCTGATAAGAGTATCCTTGTATGTTGGGGTTTGTGTTGGTTTTTTTGCTTGCCGTATTTTCTTTCCTCTCTTGTTTGAGTGGATTTAGGATAAAAAGGGCTGCCAATGCTGAGAGGTTGAGAGCATCATTCTCACCATGTTAGAGAGAGGAACGTTATGCAGCCACCTCTAGAAAACAGTAGAGACACCTGATTCATCTATTCTGCTCTAAAACTTGGTTTCATAGCTAATTTTTTTTTTTTTTTTCAACAGAGAAAACTTTGATCCAGGTACTTATAAACCTTGTCCTTCTTTCTTGGTCTGCTATGACAGTTAAAAAAATCAAACTGGAAAAACACCCTTTAAAATAAATGACATTTGCTGCACCGATAGCTCTGAAGAGTGAACCACGACACTAAACAGTCACCAGGAGTCCAGCAATCACTATGGGAACTGGAGTATGTGGTAGCCTGAGCCATATTGTGTACCAGCAGGAAGAGCATTATACAGTAATCCCAATTGGAGCTGACAAATGGCTCGCTGTGACAAATGTGCTCATTCAGTATTTGCTGTGGATAGCCCTTTGCTTGAAAAGAAGGGCTGTTTCTTGAGAAGCTGAAGGTGAGAAAAGGCAATTTTAAACACTGACATTTCCCAGTTACCCCAGGTTAGCGAGGAGGCCAGCAAGATGCTGTGGCTTTGATGAATGGCAGCTTCAGAGGACGAGAAACAAGGTCCCAGGTAGTTTTCCAATGCCTTCTCTCTCCATTTCATTTCAGTTCAGTTTAGTTGAAGCGGTCACTGCTCAGCCAAAAGATGATTTCTTAGAGCCAAAGTGACTTTTTAGCTGCCTCATCAGTAAATACGCAAATAGCTGAAGGTTGACAGCATTTGTGGATGTTAAATTCATTGCATTTCATCCAATCTCTAAACAAACCAATGCACTTTCTGGGATAGCAGATTCCTGCAAGAGATTTCCAAAGGAGGTGTTACCAGCCCCCAGCCTGGGGCACGGCCTCCAACCATCAGCATCCTCCACCCAGAAGAAGCATATTGAAGCCACTATTTAACACTGTCTACCTCAGCTCACAAAGCAGCAATTTAACAAAGGCATGAGAGACATTCAGCATCATGAACTTAAAGCTTTTGTCTACAACCCTGCCTGTAAGCAGGACATGTTCACTGCACAAGAATTGACAAACACAGACCACATAGTTTTGCATTAGGAAGCAAATATTTCCAGAAAAAATCCCCAAGGAAGGCATACAAGGTGACCTGTCCTTGTCACAAGTCGAATGCAGGGGTTTGCCCCTGAGTCACGCAGAGCTTTGGCGTGCCTGTGATTTCAGGTCATGGAAATGCCACAGAAGAACAAAACAGTGCTTTGGTAAGGGTTGATGCACACAGTGATGCTGTGTCAGCCACTTCAGACTAGAGAAGCCATGAAAAGAAGGCAGACGCACTAGAGACAGAGTCTTTCCCCTTTTATTGAAAAATGCTCTATCTTAAGAGAAACTTGGTCCAAAGGGAAAGCAAAGAGCTCTGTGAAGCAGAGAAACACTGGACAGGACATAAGAAACCTTAGGAGAAAAAGTGACCTTAAGTTTCACTGCAAGTCAGTTCAGCGCTAGCACCAGAAAAGCTTTTCTCTGCCTTTTGATACCTTTCTTTGCTTCAAAGGGAAACAAACGAGAAACAGCCATTCGGAAAGGGCTCTTAGCCATGTACTTGTTAGAGAATAGAATTTAGCAACTTTTCCTTGCCAGCAGTCCAACCCTAACATTACCAAACATCACTCACGCAGTTCACACAGGGGTCATTCACAACCGTCTTGCCGCTACCAGCACCGGCAGCAGAGTACTAAGCATGTGGAGCCAGACTCACCGGTGGATGCCGGCTGCTTTGTACCACTCCAGTGATGCGAAGCAGCTGTAAACCAGGTTTAACAGGCCAGTTAAACTAGCTTTATTATTGCTTTGTGTTGCTGACACAGTGCAAAGCTGCCAGAGCAGCCCAAGGAATCTGATCCTCTGCATTCTTTTTGCAACAAAGTGGAAGCGTTAATCCCGACTTTGAATCCTGTCAAAATATTTAATAAAGTCCACTGGGAGGATCTTATACATTGACTGCTTTAAACTGAGTTCACTAAATCTTCCCTAGATACACCATTTCTGTCAGTCTCCCTCAAAACACTGGGTGTGTCCTCTGAGTGGCCATTGAACTTTTTGCAATAACATACATTCATATATACCAAGAACTTAAAAATTAAAATCTCCCCTCATTGACAAGAATAATTTTTAATTTTATGATGACATAGTAAACACAAAACCTTCCAGGCTGCCTACATCATGACACATGGTCTATTCAAGAAGGACTGTGATAAATAACATTATCGATGTGTACATTGATAATTTTATGTACACATAACATGCATATACTTACACACTAACCCCAGAGCAAGAAGATATTGTGACAACACAGTTTAATTATTTTTATTACAGACCAAAAGGCAAGAGTTCAGACCTCCTTTCAGACTCATGATGAAGTAAAATCCTGCTCTATGAGGCTATAAATAATACAAAGTTAATAGACCTGAGGCATCAAAGGCAGCTGGATGTGATGATAGCCATACTGGTTTCTGTGTGCTGTCAGCCACAGAAAACTGGCCTTTCTGTAGCTCAGTGGGACACCTTGGCTCAATCAGATGTTCAACTTTCTGAACTCTAAACAAAGGTTTGAAAAGAGTCCTCTATCCAAAGAATCCTGTTAAAATGTATGAGCTGCAGATTTAAATACTGAAGTGTGGAGATCATTATAATTTATCTACACAATCTTCCAAACCTCTGCTACATAAAATCTTGCCAGACCCCACTAGAGAGCAAAAACTCCTTCTTTCATTGCAAAGTTGTATTTGCATAATTATGATCATTCTCCTTTACCACTTTCAAGTTTTACCCATTCATTTTCAGCTTGACATAAAAACTACTAGATAAAGCTATAAGGCATTTTTTGTGGAATAATTAATAGTCTACAATACACCTGTTAAATATGTTATTATCAAAGGAAAAAGAAGACTTTGTCCTTTCGAATTCAAAATTATATAATTATGCAATGTCACTCTGAACAATAATGGCAAAACTGTTCTATAAAGCCCCAATCTGGCAATCCATTAAAAATATATATCTTTATAAATTATCTATAACAGCTACATACAGAACATTAGAACTTCCCATTTCAAGATTAAACCCAGCCACTCATAAATCCCTAGAAACCTGACATTAAGATTTAAATAATGACAGGCATAGTTTTTTGTATACTGCCTCTCCCATCTGTGACTGGAATAATACAATCTGCACTAACCACTTAGAATGACATTCTCTGTATGCAGAGACTGAAATGCCTCAAAATAAATTTCAAAATAACCTGGAAAACAGCTAAGGAAATAAGTTTCTGTTGCAAAAAAAAAAAATCTTAACTTATTATTCTTTCTCCTTTTCCATTCTCCTTCTCAGCTTGGTCTTGAGAGAATGGGAAGTAAGATCCACATTCACGAAGGTACTTGGGAATCTAATATCTGTCTGGGTGACTAACTTGCACTGAAACCAATTGGAAATCGATGGCAATTAGGTATCTAGTGTAATTTCTGGGTGTGGACCAATATTTGAGAAAGAAGAGAACAGAACATTTATATCCTGTGCAAGTTTCACTGGGGAGACAGAAAACAAGACTTTTTTTTCTCTTGCCTGGTGGGTTTTTGCACTGGCAGATTTTGCTGGCTCTGATACATATACATAAATATATATATATATATAATATACCAGTGATTTGTGTGCCTTTGTGGGTTGGAGGGTGCAGCTTGACCTCCAGGTGAATAACACTGGGATAGGAGGGTATATAAGGGAAGAGAACAATTCTGTTCAGCGAGTTGTTACTTTCTGCCACTGCTGACAAACCATGGGGCTGGCTATGTGCAGTGCTCTGCAAGCAGCTAACAGTGAACCCAGGCAGGAGAAGCTGGTGAGGAACAACATTAGGTGTCACAACTAAGGGTGAACCCAGTTAGCGCTGAGCACGACAAACAGCATGGCTGTCCAGCACAGCAAGGGAAAGGGGCAAAGACTCTGGTAATCTTACATGCCATCAGCCATTCAGATTGCCATAATTATAGTTGATTTTTTTTTTCCTCTTCTCCCTTCTCCAATAAAGTTCTGTCTGTTAGAGACAGTTATTCAATACCTTGCTCATTGTGCTTCAAAAGTATTCTGGACAGGACTTGAGTTAGTATGTTCTAAAAGTTTTTTATAACTGAGTTTGGCCTTTGCTGCTGCCAAAAGAAGGGCTGTACTGTGGCGTGGGAGGCAGGGGAAATGCTCAGCCAAGATACTCTGGGTAGCACCCAGAAGCACATGAAGTAAAACAACGATTTAGGGGAAGCATTTTGTGCTCAGTCATAGAGTTGGGAAACTCTCATAAGAGGATGCATACAGTCCCAGGAAGCACTAACTGAGTTTAGGACCGGTACGACCCGACTTAGATGCTCAAGCATAGGCATTTAGTACCATGCCCTAGAATATATGAGATATCCCTGGCAGATATGACAATGCCCTGTGGCATACCTGTGTGCTTTCAGTCTGACTGCTGGAGGCATCAGCTTCCTAGAAACTCTTGATGAGATCCTTATTAAAAATCACTCTTCTTATCCTAAAAAAGCCATTCAAAACAAGGCACAATTTGCATATTTTTCTCCACTGATTGTAAAGGTACTTCAAAGTGAACAGGTCAGGTGTAGCTGTCCACACTGTAGATGTTTAAAGTTAGCTTATATGAATTTCACCTCTGATACCTAACAAAGTGTGAGCAACAAATGATGTGTTTTCAAGAAACAGGATAGCCGCTACTTTCTCTGTTGCATGTGAATTACCTGATGTCTGAATTCTCTCTGCAGTCTTTCTCTCAATAAGGATAAAGCAGGGCCTGTCTTTTCAGCCTGGCTGTATATTTTCTTAAACCATATAAGAAATTATGCTTCTTCAGACCACTTCCCCTTTTTGTTACATTGGATTGATATTAGTCAACAGACTTATCCAGAAGAGGATTTGGAAAGATATGCAAATACATGCAGTGTGTTACTACAACCCTTCTTCCCCTAGGAAGCCATACTAAAGATATTTTAATTAAAAAGTCTGAAAAAATAAGAAATCCATTAGAAAAACAGTAAAATAGCAGTTATCATTCTATGGCAGCCTCCAAACAATGCCTCCTCTTTAATAAGTTGTCTTTTGTTTCATTTATTTTAAGGGAAATCAAGAATTGAGCAGTGAACTGAAGCAGAGCCCATTCTTCTCTGCACTTCAGCAGAAGAGTCGACGGCACCAATAATTCATGTAAAATGTACCATACAACACTGACATCTGCAAGGAGCTCATCATTCTTTCATGTTGTTTACTTTTATAAAGATTCTCTCTTTTCCTTAGCCTAACCACCCTCCCATGCCCAATGAAAATCTGACAGCACAGAGTACCCTAAAGCATGTTAGCCTGGAACTGAAGACAAGCTAGAAGATTCAAAGACTAGAGTACCTGAATTCTTCTCCTCAGCTGGCAGCTGCTCTTTGAAACTTTACGCTCATCTTTGTGAAACATTACCAGGACAAAAGCACTAGTGGCAATCTTTCACTGACCAGTACATGAATATAATTCTCTTCAGTAACTCAAAAGTAATACCTGGTTCCCATACTGCAGACCCAGAGGAAATCTTTGCCAGGCAGAAGTTTAATTATCAAGCAGGATATTAAAATCCTGATATCAATGTTGTCAACATTTCAATAACAAGTACGGTTCTGAGAATCATTGGTTCTTGGAATATATCTTTAATCACTTCTAATGCAATAATATCTCTTCAGCAAGGCCTGTTAATATTGGTTAAGTCAGCAGCCATATTAATCAGTGGTACAGATGGATAAATTCTGACTGAAAACAGCAGCTGAACTGATTACATGTTCTTACCAACTTCATGCAGGAGAACTACCTCGATTCTGAATTCTATGCTTAAAAATTCCTCTGGCTCTACAATGGCCAAAAAAGGAATCAAAATTTCCTACAGAGCAGCTGAATATACTGTACCTGGGGAACCTTTTGGCAAATCTTCTCCTTGCACACCGGCTTGGCCGTAGAAGGGATTCTGCAGTTTAATTCAGATATAATGCAAAGTGGTGTCCCAAGAAACCAATAACAAAGTGATAGATCAGCTGCCCCAAACTGTTCCAGGCTGCTCTGTGCTCAGTCACACTCAACGAGATTCATATGATTAACAACACATATCTCCGGTGTAAACACAGCAGAGCAAGCCTTCCCAGCCTGCTTCAGTCAATGGAGAACAAGTTAATGCTCAGTAGACTCCAGGGTGCAATTCTTCTCATCCTAAGGCAGACATTTAAAATAGGTCAGATGAATCTCACCTCACAGCTCTGCTCTTTGCATTGACTATGAAGAGAGCCTTACAGTGATCAGCTCAGCTGAAGCTGACATCTGTGTGGCTGATTTGTAGGGCAGAGTTTATTTATTTAGGGCTATAGATATGACAGAGGATCTAAGAGAGACTTGTGCCCTGCTGCAGCAGCAGCTGGAGGCCAAGTGGGAAACCCCAGGGCATGTGAGCTGTGTGTAAGCACCCAAATCAAGTCCTAAATGGAAAGGGAATGAACCTTATTCCCTTCTCTCTTCCTGTGAAAAGACAGAGACCAGAGCTCCATGTCCAACTTACCTAAGTCAGTTTTGCAGCAATTCATGGAAAGGAATCATAAAATCACAGAATCATAGAATCACTTAGGTTGGAAAAGACCTTTAAGATCATCAAGTCCAACCATAAACCTAACGCTGCCAAGTCCAGCACTAAACCATGTGCCTAAGCTCCACGTCTACACCTCTTTTAAATACCTCCAGGGATGGTGACTCAACTACTTCCCTGGGAAGTCTGTTCCAATGCTTGATAACTCTTTCAGTGACAAAATTTTTCCTAATATCCAATCTAAACCTCCCCTGGCGCAACTTGGAGCTGTTTGCTCTCGTTCTATCACCTGGAGAAGAGACTGACACCCACCTCACTGCAACCTCCTTTCAGGTAGTTGTAGAGACCGATAAAGTCTCCCCTCAGCCTCCTTTTCTCCAGACTAAACAACCCCAGTTCCCTCAGCCACTCCTCACAAGACTTGTGCTCCAGGCCCTTTACCAGCTTTGTTGCCCTTCTCTGGACACACTCCAGCACCTCCATGTCTTTCCTGTGGTGAGGCGCCCAAAACTGAACACAGGACTCGAGGTGCGGCCTCACCAGTGCTGAGTACAGGGGAACAATCACCTCCCTGCTCCTGCTGGCCACGCTATTGCTGATACAAGCCAGGATGCCGTTAGCCTTCTTGGCCACCTGGGCACACTGCCAGCTCATATTCAGCCGGCTGTCGACCAACACCCCCAGGTCCCTTTCTGCCAGGCAGCTTTCCAGCCACTCTTCCCCAAGCCTGTAGCACTGCATGGGGTTGTTGTGACCGAAGTGCAGGACCCAGCACTTGGCCTTGTTGAATCCCATACAATTGGCCTCAGCCCATCAAACCAGCCTGTCCAGATCTCTCTCTACATAGAGCCTTCCCACCCTCAAACAGATCAGCACTCCCACCCAACTTGGTGTCATCTGCAAACTTGCTGAGGGTGCACTCAATCCCCTCATCCAGATCATCGATAAAGATATTAAACAGAACTGGCCCCAGTACTGAGCCCTGTGGAACACCACTTGTGAGTGGCCACCAACTGGATTTCACTCCATTCACCACCACTCTTTGGGCTCGGCCAGCCAGCCAGTTTTTTACCTGTCCAAGCCATGTTTCTCAAGGAGAATGCTGTAGGAAGTGGTGTCAAAGGCTTTACTGAAGTCCAGGTAGACAACACCCCCAGCCTTTCCCTCATCCACTAGGTGGCTCATCTTCTCATAGAAGATCAGGTTGGTCAAGGAGGACCTGCCTTTCATAAACCCATGCTGACTGGGCCTGATCACCTGGTTGTCCTGTACATGCTGTGTGATGGCACTCAAGGTGGCACTCCACAACCTTCCCCAGCACCAAGGTCAGACTGACACGCCTGTAGTTCACCAGATCCTTCCTTCCAGCCCTTCTTGTAGATGTGTGTCACATTTGCTAACCTCCAGTCAACTGGGACCTCCCCGGTTAGCCAGGACTGCTGATAAATGATGGAAAATGGTGTGGCAGGTGCATCCGCCCTGACAGAAAGTGAAACTTCTCTGGCCATGGAGGAGAGGGAAAAAAACCTAGAGGCCGTGGGTTGGAAGTTGAACTGACCAGTCCGCACAGTGGTGCCAAGTTACAGTCAGCAGGTACAGGCATCAGGAATACAGAAGTGTTGACCCTCGGCCAATGGGGATTAAAACGACCATATATGGCCACAGGTCATATTCATATAAATGGGGCCCCGCTGGAGGGAATTTTTGAGCCAGTCCTCCTCGGAGCAGCAGGTCTGCAGTCGGGGACTTTCCCCTTGGGTCGGGACGTTGCCCTAGGTAACTCCTCAAGGTTGAGAGCCCTCATCTGTTAGGTGAGTGATATGCACATTTTGAGTCATCATTTCCACACCTTAAGAATTCTTAAGTCATCTGTGTAGTTCCCCCTACGTCACTGAGCCTGTGGTTCACTGCTGTTAACAGTTCTAACCGACCTTTTTTATTGAAGAATAAAATCTGTTTTTTAACACCTGTTTGATTTGGTTGCGAGTCTCCATGACAAGTGGCTTGGTGAGCACCTCCACCAGCTCCCTCAGTACCCTTGGGTGGATACCATCCAGCCCCGCAGACTTGTGTATGTAATAGTAACAATAGAACAGTAACAATACTTCTTCCCTAAATCTCAGGGAATGCCCCATACAAATTTTGCATGCAGGACCTAGATCTTTACCTCCCCATTTCCCACTCTCACAAGGACTTACAGGATCATGGTGCAAGATAACAGGACTGCTGCTTCCAGTGGTTTTCTGGCTATTGCTGTTTGTAGGTTTCGTAATGTACAGGTGCCACAGCATGTGCATGCACTCTGTATGCAGAAAACCATTTAAAGTGACATTTTCAAAGTTATTTGAACTCAAGTATTTTCAATGAGGGAAAGTAAGGGTACATTTTCACTACAGATCATACCAGTGTATAGAAGTGGGCAAGCCATGAATGCAGCTGACAAGGTGTGAGCAGGGACAGGAGTAACGATGGCCACCCCCCACTCCCACAAAAGGCAGCGCTAGTGACTAGGAGTGCAGTGACCAGAGCAGGCAAACAGGCCGTGGCGTGTCAGCCAGGGAGGCTTTGAGCAACCTGGTCTAGTGGAAGGTGTTCCTGCCCATGGCAGGGAGGTTGCAACTAGATGATCTTTAAGGACTCTTCCAACCCAAACCATTTTAGGATTCTATGATTCTAAGACAAAGCATGCAAACCAACATAACTAAGAGAGGCATTTAAGCATCAACTTCTATTTCCTGGCTAGTAAAGTGCTCTGAATTCAACAGATGCTCGGAGCCACCGCTTGGGACACAGACAAGTTGCTTTTCCACCAGGAGCCCCTTTGAAAAACATTACCTCCCTCTTCCAGCCAGCATATTTAATTTTCAATTTAAGAAAGCAAAACATAATCTGACCCAAAAGGTCAAAATCTCTTCTGTCCAAGGAAGCTGTAAATGAGTTAATTCAAATACTAGAAACATTTTAGACACAACACATAAGCATCCTGTGGGGCTAAACTGCAAAAATTTTTGATTTAATAAAATTAGTATATGAAGATACCTTATAACAAATCAATACCTTTACTCACATGACTTTTGTCTTTCCCTTCATTTATGGGATGTTCTATGCCTTATTCCACCAAGATAAAAATGTATACAAATACAGCACCCTACAGGTGCAGACTGGCTGGATCATCAAAAAGTTCTCAGGACATTTTCCAAGTTACTACCTGTATCACTGATTGTCCATCAAGTACTCTGCTTTGCTATCATCAGCTACATTTTCTTTTCACTAAAAGGCAGGGGATGAAGAAGTCACAATCACCATTAAAGATTTCAGAAGTATGCTTTGATCTTGTCAATAAAAATACATATTCAACATCATCTCAAAGGTACATCATATAAGGCAACAGACAAAAAGGCACCATGCAGACTCAGGTATTTTAAAGATCCTTGCTGAATTTTTCACTAACATGTCTACTTTGGTTCATGATCTAGATCCTATTCCTTCTATATCTGTTTTGTTGTCTAGAGGGTGGCTTTTTTAAATATTTAAATAAAGCATTTACAGTTCCACTGAAGATATTCTGCTCTTAAAAAAAATCTACAGTTCGTCTCTCTATCAACAGGGAACTTTGCATTCCTCTTAGTTTATTGGCCATCTATGCAGAACAGGTATCACGGATGAAGCAGCATGTTCACAAATTCCTCACAGCTTTAATCCTAATTCTGTAACTCTCTCATTGCATGGCCTTGGGCAGCAATTTGCCTTCCAACTAATTTTATCTGTTGTAAAAGAAGAGTACTACAATCTATTCATCTACCACATAGGGATGTTGGATTGACTAATTGATAGATATGAAGCACTAAGAACATATAAAAATGCTAAGTGTTGTTATTATTAGAGTGACCAATTTTACATAATGGAACCAAAATCCACTGTATTTGTTTAAAATACTTTTCAGGCAAGTGTAATTAATATCATTATTAAGAATTGTAATGTTGATATCAGAGTTGATCTTGATTTTCTGCAGCACAGCCTAGTAATTATAGCAACTTCCTCACATTGTTTCCAATGGCTTTGTCACAACAAAATGTCACCCTATGGTGACCATAAGCTAAATGTAGTTGCAAAAGAATGAGAAAGAGAATTGTAATAGTAATATTACTAACACACTTTATAATGTACACTCAGCTATTTCCACTGTATTCTAGTCCTGTGAGAAAAGAAGCCTTTGCTTCTCCGCTGTCTGATGGATCAGAGTGCAACATAAAACAGATCTTTGCTTATTAGTGCACACTGATCAAGCAGAACATCGGAGTCAGAGAGTCGTAACATTGAGGTGATATCCTCAGTGTGATTTTACTTTCCAGGAGCTGATACAGTAATTTTGTCTGTTTTCATTATCATACTGTTGGTCCTTTTGTATTTCACAGGACATTGTGAAACCTGGTACCTGACCATCGTACAGTGCTGCTTAAATTATCCAATTGCCTGAAAATAAATTCATTATTATCATTTTATCATGTTTAAGCTAGTGTGACACTTATCACACTTTCAAAAGCCATCTCCATTTACTATCAAAAGAGGATTCAATGAGGCAGAAGTTATGGAAACAGCTGTCCAGAAAAGGCCTCCTCTTCTGTTGCTGGAATATTAATGTTTTAGCCATAAGCCAAAAGTGCTGGCTAGCAGACTAAAGAAAACAGTAACAGAATTTGGAGTTTGTTCTTTTTTAATGCTCTCTACATTAGATTGTGCCTGGTTCTGAAGCTCTTGGAACTTAAGTAAATTCTGTTTCCCTGGAGTGAGCTGCAGCATCAAATCTCAGATTGTTATGAAATCTCCTATCCTTGTTTACCCTACAGACTCTATTACCTACTGCTGTCTCTAAAAGTACATTGTTATTATAATAGTTCCAAAATCTTACTAAAGCATGCTGCCCTTCTAAAGCTATTGAAAATTATTTTGACTTCACAAAATTTAAATTCAGGCCAGTATTTCCCCCCTGCTGCCTAAAACATCTCTCAAAAGCTGCATTCTGCTGCAAAAGGGTTTAGAGGTTTTTGTGATTCATATACTACACCTCATGTCAACTGTTCAAATACCCAGCTGCTGCCTGAGCTCCAAGGCTGGCAAAATTATGTTGAACAAACTTCATCCGTTACCACACAAAATGCTACTACTGATAGCAGGACAAGGGATGCTGACTTTGGCCAGACTCCCCTTCTATATATAAGGTGAATATCAGAGTGATGAATTGGAGGAATTACGATGACATGTTTTGAGTCTGCAAAGGCATAAGTTGTGCATTCTTTTTTCTCCATTTGGAAAAGCCTGGCTGACAGAATTAAGGCTTTGAAGCCTGTTCAGTCTCTTTTGCTGCCTGCTTCTCACTAAAACTTTAAAAGAAAAGAATGACTGAGTAGTGTGCATCCAATTAAGTCATGTTTACAAATAATTTCTCACTATCTGCCCAGTTTTAATGATGATATATGGTCATTCTGGGGATGCACAGTAAGCTTGAAACTTTACGTTTCAGACATAAAATCTATTATGGAGTCCTGGTGCTTTTATTAAACTGCAGTCTCTCTCAGAGAAAGAACCTCACTCAGTCCCTCTCAAGGGACTTTGTATAAGTTAGGTTAATTTTAAAAATTTTAAATATATTTAAATGTATGCATTTCCAAGCTCTTGTGGCCATAGCTTAACTGGAAAAAAAAAATCATACATAAATGATTCATGAGTACATGGCACTTACTTGCTGGAATGGTGGAGGGGAGAGGAAGAAGAACCCAACGCTTTTTAAAGTCTCGCCCTCCTGTATCCCAGGACACAGGATGCTTGATAGACAAAGCCTGAATTACACCACTACACTGGGTACGTCAGGTTAAAAATTAAGACAGCGCACCTTCATCATCACCAAAGACATTTTAGGTACGTGCCCGTTTGCTGAGCAGAAGGGGGAGGGGAGCACCTAACAGGGTTGCTGTGATGGGAAAGTTGGGACTTCTATACCAAGTGCCCGAGCACGTCCAATGGGTGAAGGACTAATGAATTCATACAGCTAATTCACCAGCTGCACAACTGCTCAGTGGGTTGCTCTGATATACTAGGACTGTATGAAATTAGGAAATGTTGTTACTTCATGCAGACCTGAACAGAATGAAGCTTCCTGACACAGCAAAGATGTATGCAAACATTGTAATAGGACTAATAGTGGATTTATAGGAGTGAAAAGACCTATTGAATATACGCACACAAAAGCATAATTTAATGTGTAAAGTGTCTGTCTCTTGATGAATAGGTTAGAAATTCAATAGTAAAAAAAATGCAAATGGCCATAAGATTTTTAAAGGGATAAAGACTGAAAATAGTCTGTCTTTTTTCATTCTAATAGAGCTACCATCGTAGTTTTCCCATAAAGTCAAAGCTCCTTTATTGCTAATTGGGCTTGCCTGCAGAAAGCTTAGGCATTCAAACAGGGTTTCCTTTCTTTTTATAATGTCTTGTTTTATAAAGTAGTTGCTCTCATTCATGATCTTTTCTTTGATGAAGAAAATATATTTAGATTCCTGTGGAGGAAAATAAAATACTGATGGTAACAACTCTATTATTGCTAATGAGTTTCTGCCCACAGGTTAGGAACAAGGAAGGGAAAGAACTGTCATCAGAGAGAGAGGAAACCCCCTACCTGTTTGTCAACACCTACAAACAGGGCTGGCTCTATAATTTGCATTATTTCAGGTCTCCACGTACAACTTAACATTTATGATTTTCTTTTGTTCTCATCTTGCTGGCCCAAGCAGAAGAGGTTTACATGCTTGTTTCTAAATAAGCTTAAGCAAAGAAAAGTGGGCTTCCCCCCCTCCCCACACACACACACAAAAACTTGAGTCTTCCTCTCCTAAGCATGCAGGACAACATCTTTGCCCAGCAAATCAAGGGCAGAAATTAATGTTCCTCAGTGAGCTCTATAGTGTCTGAATTTCACTCTCAAGTGTTTGGCATTGGTATAGCTCAAGTAAAATCAAGCCCCAAACTAACTTGCTTTTGGGGCTTATTAGATCTTCATTTCTATTTTTCCCCTTGGATGTAATCAAGGGAAAGAGCCAAGAGAAGAGCCAAGGGAAAGAGCCAAGGGAAAGAGTCTCTACTTTGGCTAGCACACTGTCATCTCAAATTGCAATGCTTTCCCTAACCCCCATGAATCCCATTAAGTTTTGTTGATGCCAGAACCTGAATTGTTTTTTATCTTCTAATGAGTACTTTGCATTATAGTTTCTCTCATATTTGCTGGAAGTACACAATGGGCATGTCTGCTGGAGTCCCTGCAGTTCACGTAAACATGTCCATGTTAGCCTTGATGTAGCTAATTCAGTATTAACAGCTACAATAGCATAGAGTTCAGCACAGCAAAACACAAGTTCTCACCTAGCTCCTTGATCAGGTTTTACTTATGGCTTCACAGCTGGCAGGATCCAGGCTAGCTGTCTCAAACATACCTCAAATACATTTACCCAAGCTGCATAGCAAAACATCCCATATTTAGCTTAAGAATCTTAGCAAACCCTTCAAACAGCAGGCTGCTTGGCTTATAGAGTAGGAACAAGCTCAAAACATTGTCAGAAGAATTTAAATTCTAATGGTTATGTTTCTACTTTCACACAAAATTTGACTTTAAAATTCTTACTGATATCGGACCATGTGAATCAGCAGCTATGCTTTGTCTCAAACCTCATCTACGTTGGACAAATGTACCATGACAGCAACACAACAGTCTCCAGTGAAACACCACACCAGAGCTTTCTGTATGTCTACATCTGATGAAATTAAACTGGTGTTAGCAAGGTAGGACATCTAGCTTTTACTATTACTGTTTCTATTACTATTCTTTACCAAGACTGAAAGTTCATTGTTCTTATTGTAAATATCCTGAGATGGGAAAAAAACCTTTTACAAAAAAAAAAAAAAAAAAAAAAAAAAAAGAAAACACAACCTACACAAATCTAACTAGATGCTTTATTTTTTAAAAAAAGAAAGGTGTCCTACACTCTGGGAAACAGCAGTGAAAACAATGCTATAATGTCACTGAAGAAAGATTCTCTACCCAGAAATTTATCTTCTACTAATAAGCTCTGACAGGTTTTTTGCTCTTTCCTGGCTGACCTCTGCTACTGAGTAGCAGCTTGCGTTCATCAGCCATGCCAGGACCTGGGATGGGGAATTGATCAAGGTTAAAACTAACTTTTTTTGTTTGTGGGTTAGCTGTAGTCATGCTCCGTTGCTAGATTTGGTTCACTGTATGGCTGTACAGACATTTCTGCTGGTGTAATAGTGAGGAGGGTTACAGGGCAGAACAAACAGCTGGTTGGGCAGGGCTGGTTCCTTTTCTTACTGACAAAGATCACATCAGGTAAAACAACCCACAGAACTGCAGTCACCTCTGCTTTCCACTTTGTCTTACACAACCAAAATTAAATTCTAAACAGCAAAGTCCCAGTTAGCTTTTCATTTATCTGTTATAGTGGTGAGAGGTAGGTATATATACACACTCATATAATATCAGAATCCACTTCAAAAAAGCTGAAATGAGAGCTTCTAAATAGCAACAAAAGCAGCATCTTTACTACAAGACTTGTTTAAAAGTGCATATAGCAAAAGCTGTCCTCCAGTAGTTTATACAAAAGTAAGCAACTTGCCCAACTTGTATGTAAACTCTTGGTAGGAACAAGAACCTAAGGAAAGTAAAAGGATCAAAACTTCACCCCATAATGTTCTTCCAACAGACAGTATGTAATAACCACTTGATAATTTTAAATGAGAGCTAGAAGACATTAGTCACTGAGGAATTTGTTTTGCATCCATGACGTACTGCCAAGAAAAGCTATTCAGTGACCAATAAGCTATTAATAAATTGTGATTCTTCTCCCAATTCTCAGTATTTCTTCCAAGGGAGAGTTTGCATAAGACATTTCTAAGACATTATAAGACACTCTTGATCTTAGGTATCCAAACATATTTTGGCATTGCCTTTTACTTTTTGGCATTGTTTTAGGTTTCATTTTGGACAGCATAGATCACCTTCTTTGTTATATGTAGGACAGAAATTAAGGATTCATGAAACTCAATATATACAATGGATTCTCTTTTTATGCCACTGTAGATATTGTATTTAACATCTGTTGCATAGTGCTACTAGTAACATCTCTAGTCAGAATGTGGAGACGTAAAAGTATGATTCATTTCACAACAAATTCACTCCATGATTAAAATGAAGCACTGAATATTTGGAATCAAGAACTGGAAGAGTTATCTACAGGCCATAATATTCTGTTCAGTTCTCGGCCTAAAAATTAGTTACCACCTCTGATAGTTGTTTGGCAGTGATGATGTTTTCAGCCAGGGAAGCAAGAGGTCAACCGCAAGATTTGTGGTGCAACTTCAAAATGCCTCTCACATCCTCATTGAATTCTGCCGCATGGAGTCAACAAGGGTTACAGAATGAATTCCTCGAAATTATTTGACAGGTGATGTTTGAAGATCTGGCAAAAAAGAAAAAAAAATCACAAGCACTTCTCAACTGTGTAAGACAGATACATGTTCTGTTGTCCTGTTTTCTCTCTTTTCTTCCGCCTGTCACTTCTCTCAGAGTTTAAAGCTGGGTCTGACTGAGCAGATCACCTGTCTGCTTGCTCAGGAAGAGCTTTTCAAAGCACATATATAGAAAAAAGATAAATAGTCACTAAAATCTTCAGGAAACAAATGTCCAAGTTGTCACTGGAAAATCTAGTATTGTTTCATTGAATTATTTTCCAGTCATTGCATATATAAGCTTCTCATAGCATGACTTCTAAGTCATAGCACCACCAGAGATAACTATTTAAGCAAAAGTCATTAAAAATTCTCTATGAATTCCTTGTTGCTTACAAAATGTACCAACAAGCCATCTTGGGAAGCAGCAGCAATTCTAGTATAATAAGGAACTCAACAGCCCAACTCTGTACCAGAAAAAGGTGGTCAGTGCAACAGCCTGGACCCAACCTTGTATATCAAAATTCTATGCCAACAAAATCAGTGTCCTCTCACTGAAACCAATAGATTGTTATGAAAATAGAAAATAATTAGAATTATGAAAATAGAAAATAATGATGCAAACACAAATTGGGTCACGACACAGGAATAGTACCCCTCCTGTTCTAAAATGTACTTTGAGAGCATGCGCACAATTTTAATGACTTGATTTTATGCATGTCAGAGTATTCCTCTACAGCACTCTGTGTGAGGACCTTTGAACAAACCAGCCACAGAAGGGGGTCCTTTACTGAGTCACCATTCATAGCTCCTACAGCATGGACAGGTGGTGGAGAAATATTCTTAATTTGAGGAATGACAACATGTCTGTAAACTGTCTTGTTTAAAAGCTTCATCCAGGCTTTCTGGGATAAAACTTGTTTTTTTTTCTTGAGAGGATAAACAGCCATTACATTTAGACCAGCTTGTGTTCATTAGCTAATGTCCAGCTGTGAGATGTGCTGAACTTCAGCATTAAACAGTTATTAGCTGAACATAATTTGTTGCTTTACAAACACTCAGTAAATACAGTAATGTTTATCACAAATCTTCCACTAAAACTCAGGAAATACTGTTTTCCATGTTTTCAGAGAACTGAGATTAGAAACAACTTGTACAACATGCCAGGACAAAGATGATCAACCTACAAGAATGGATTGGCTAAAACTAGCTGTCTTGTCAAATGTAGGTTAATAAACATCAAAAAACTAAAACTTGAGAAAGAAAACGAACTAGGGCTGAAAGATGAAGCAGGGGAATTGTTTCAATGACAAACATTTCTTCTTCAGAGACCATAAATTAAGTCTTCATCACAGTAGTTGGAAATGGTCTTGATCATATTGTGTAAATAATGTACAAAGTTTAAAATTACTTTTATAATGTTAGCACATTTCCTATGGAACTGGATCACGTTGCAAAGAAACCACTTTTAGCCCAGGTTTACACAGTAGGTAACTGGAATTTAAAAGATTACAACATGCTAAATAGCTTTATTTTAGTATCCAGTCTTCCTCCTTTCAGTAATGATTTTTTTTTTTTATTTTAATCAAAGTATCTCTATAACATCTTGGCAATGACCTAGCTATAATCAAAATAAAAATCTGGAATTAAACTTAAGCTCTCATATCTTCTGCTCTGTTCTTTATTACATTTACAAAACACAGTGGAGGAATCCAGCAATTCCATAGTCAGAACTAATTAGGTAAATTGTTGTCTGTAGAGAAAAAAAACATAACAAAAATACAAGCTGAAAGCAGCTTTGGAACACTTACTAGTAAAATTATGTAGAAATAGATAGTTATTATGACTGGAAAAAAGAATGTGTAGAAAAGTGTTAAAAAATGCATCCCAGTGATATTCAGGCTAATGAGCTAGGGACATAACTAAGGAATTTAATGAACCACAAGCAATTACTTTTGAAAATTCAAGGCTGTGGAGATTCCTTAAAAGTAACCGTAGTGTCTACACACAAAGCTTGGAAAAGGGCAATCATGGCAACTAACCACTTAGCAGCCACTTTATCACACTTTCAAATAAAGGAGAGGAGCCTGTATGGTGCCACACAGAAAGCTAGGAGAAGGAGGCCTTCAATGCACAGCTTCCCAGAGGCCCATTCCCAGGGGCTGGAGCCGGTCTTCAGTTCTACTCAGAGAGGTGAAGCCACACAGCCGCATCTAGACCTCCACTTTGGCCTGAGTTTGAATTCACTTTCATCCCAAATGCTGTGATCATCAGCATTATTTTTACATTGCCATGTCATCCAATTCTAGTTTGGAGCACATCAACTGGATCTCCAAGACCAGGATACCCAAATGTAGGGAAGAGCCACAGAGGAACCCAGGCACATGCACCCAAGGTGGAAGAAAGCGGTGAAGGAGATGTGATTTTGCAGAGCTAATAAATATGAGGAAACAAGTGGAGCTATAAAAGCAGCAGATTTCCTACAGAGGCCCAAGGAGAACAAAAGCCAAGTCTTAGCAGTGTCTGATGGAGAAGATGCTGCCCCGGCTTGTGTCTCCATTGCAATCATGGACCTCAGCTAGGCCCTACATAACTGGCTTCACTTCTTAGAGCAACACAGAAGTTGTCCTTTCGCTGAAGCTTTCTTAATCCTTGCACTCATTTTAGGCAATGAGAGAAACAAAGAGAAAATGGAGGAAATTCAGAGAAGAGATTAAATTATTTGCAACTGGCATATGAAGAAATTTTTAAGAAAATAATACATTTGGCAACTGTGGAAGAGAGATTAAAGCTATGCTCATGTAGAAAGCATCTATATAAAGAAAAGGCAAAGGAACTGCTTTATCATGTCAGTAATACAGGCCAGTAGGTAAAATGAAGAAATCAAATATTTAAGGAACGTCAGTCAGGGATGACTCTGACAGTCAGATATCAACAGTTTGGAAATTAACATCCTCATTTTTGACCCAGAACAATCCAAGTGAGGCTGAGAAATGTGCTTGGAAACATGAAAAGCAGCAGGGAAGCATCATCTACTCACCTTTGCATTGTCTCCAGCTGAACAGAGCCTCCACTGCTTCAAGGCATGTTTTAATCATCTGCTGGCACAATGGTATTACAACAATAAAACAGTGAGATTTTAAACAGTCTTGAGTGCCTTTTCCTTCCACAGAAAAATAAACTCTCCCAAATGAACACTGAATTGCAGACTCACCCTCTATAAATGTCTAAATAGCTTATTTTCTTGCATTAATTCCATTAATTTCAACTCACCTACAGTAAAGTTCTCATGAAATATCCCTATTCTTGCAAAGTTTTGTCTCCATGTCTTGCATATTGAAAAATTTCAGATGAATCTAAATAAGAGACGATTTTGAAGTTGGCACTGCTTAAGCAACAAAGTGCTATGTTAAGTCCAAGTCCAGCCAGCAATAAAAGTTCATTTTTAATGGAATCACATGAAATCAAATTACTGCTTTTATGTCTAACATTTGAGTTTTGTCTTTTAATTTTAAAAAAAATTATCAAAAATATTAATTTGCTTTTGATGAAATGTGGAATAGATCAGGTAATGAAGATGCAGTGTATGTCACAGCAAGGAGATATTTGGGGAGGAAAATCCTGTCATGGCATGAGTAATCATCTCTACAGCAGATTAATTTGTCTTAATAGCATAATGAAACCTCAGCTGCTATAGCATCTCTTACTGCAGCTTTTCCTTGACCATGCCTCCTGCACTGGCTTTCTTCTTGCAGTCATATACAGCATTTTGTACACACACTTAACTCTATGAAATCCTAAGACACCACCATAGGCACCTGCACAGGTTTCTAAGTAATTATCACTGTTCAAGGAGCACATATGCATTTTTAAGTACTAGGACACCTTTAAGCACCACAACAATATGCTGCCAATATGTGTATATTTTAAGTGTTGAATTATGATAGTTGAATGGCTCATCTCATCTGATCCAGTAAAAAATATTAACGAAACATATTTTTATTCCCTAGTTATCTCTGCTATTGATCTGCACTGGAAATCAAATTTTGTAATGAATTTGTATTGCTAAACCCTTTTGATTTTACGTAGAAATGTGAGTTTTCATTCTAACTAAATACACAGTACAATTTCACTTTAAACATAATTACATAGCCATTTATGTACATAACAAGACAGTTAACAGACTATGTCCTGCAGCTAATTCTGATCAGTCATAAACACAATTTCAATCTTAAACTATGAAGACTTTTTAACGGTGCACATCTGCCCCCTTGTGCCAGTTTACCATGACTGCCTTTTTTATTGCTAAGGGGACTAATGAACTATGGCTCACCCAGTCCCGTAAGGACATTTTAAAAGCTCACATGCAGGTATTTTGCTCTCAGCTTCCCTTTCAGTGTGCAATAGAAAAGAGGAAAAGAGATATTGTTGTACAGCTCCTAGACATTTTTTTTCTAAAAATGCAGAGATTTAGAAAAATGTGGATAGGTACATAGCTATCAGTGGTATATGTATCAGGAGGATTACAGCAAATGACTGTGGCCAGTGGCAGTTTCTGAATGTCTTCACTGCACCAGGTGAAGAGACCTTTGCTCCCATCACAGCAGGAAACTACCCAAATAAAAGAAGAAACAAGATGAAGCTTGCTCTGCACTTCAACAAAAAAGAAAATAGGAAACTATGAAGGCTGTTTTTCATGCTAAAACCTACCATGCTTGGAAAACAGTAGGCCAATGGAGGCATCAAGTGCTTTCAAGGATAATTTTATTTGAAGAAAAAAAAAAAAAAAAAAAATTTTACTCCAGGAATGCTCCTTCTCCAGTTTCTACAGGTTTTGTAGTTGGCCTGTAGACTGTGAAAAATATTCATCACAAGTGCTTACATAACCACTTCAGAGAAATGGTGTTGGAATATCCACCACCCTCTCCTGCGCCTCATGAGCAGGAGCAAGTGGTGGGGCTCAGTTCCCGAGCAACTTGGTCTATTGCAGCCCACTGGGGTACCTCCAGCTCTGCAGCTCCTCCTGCCTCCCCAGGTCTATATCCCCCCCCAGCACTCCAGCTCCACCACCTCTATAGCTGCTCTCGCACCTCCCAATGGCACGTCCCCGTGTCCCTCCTGCCGCAGCTACTGCTCTGCTGCCCGAGATAAAAATATGCAACAAAGTAGAAAGAGCAACTTACAGGAAAAAAAAATTTAAAAGGAGGGCTCAGAAATCTGCTCGTACTGAGCCAATGCTGAGTGGCAGGGCTGAGCTGCAGGTTTTGAGGAAGGTGCCCGCAAGGTCACCCACTTGGAGTGACTTGCCCCAAGGAGGTTTGCACTCAGGACCTGCGGCCACCAGCACAGGCAAGGCACCACCAGCTCATCAGGGGCAAAACCTCTCACTTCCTCAGAGCTTTGCGAGGAGCACCCATACCCTTAACAAAGCTGGGATATAAAATTAGGATTTGGCCCTCACTTCTTCCAGGTGGCCCATTTCTGCTTGAGGATTTCCTATCTGTTGAAGGCCAACATGAACATTCTCCCACCCATTCCACACAACACGATTTAAAAATGACCGGTGATGTGTCTGGCCTCACAGGACATGCTAAGTCAGAGCTATGTGCTATAGATTGCCCCTTCACAGTTTCTTGACAGCAGGTAGGAAATGCTGAGGCCAAAAGCAGGTTCCAAATACCTCCAAGCTGGGGAAGTTCGGTGACAGCCAACATGGCTTCACTAAGGGCAAATTGTGCTTGACAAATCTAGTGGCCTTCTACGACAGGGTTACAGCATAGGTAGATAAGGGAAGAGCAATGGACGTCACCTACCTGGACTTGTGCAAAGCATTTGACACTGTTCCACATGACATCCTTGTCTCTAAATTGGAGAGATATGGACTTGACAGAGGGACCACTCAGTGTATCCAATAAGGAATTGGCTGGGTGATCACACTCGAAGAGTTGCAGTCAACGGCTCGATGTCCGACTGAAGACCAATGACACGTGGTGTTCCTCAGGGGTCAGTATTGGGACTTGCGCTGTTTAACATCTTTGTCGGTGACATGGACAGTGGGATTGAGTGCACCCTCAGCTACTTTGCCAACGACACAAAACTGTGTGGTGCAGTCAACATGCTGGAGGGAAGGGATGCCATCCAGAGGGACCTTGACAGGCTTGAGAGGTGGGCCTGTGCAAACCTTATGAACTTCAACAAGGCCAAGTGCAAGGTTCTGCACATGGGCCAGGGCAATCCCAAGCATAAATACAGGCTGGGCAATGAGTAGATTGGGAGCAGCCCTGAGGGGAAGAACTTGGGGGTGTTAGTTGACGAGAAGCTCAACATGACCCAGCAATGTGCACTTGCAGCCCAGAAAGCCAACCATAACCTGGGCTGCATCAAAAGAAGTGTGACCAGCAAGTCAAGGGAGGTGATTCTGCCCCTCTACTCCACTCTCATGAAACCCCACCCGGACTACTGCATTCAGCTCTGGGGGCCCCAACATAAGAAGAACATAGACCTGTTGAAGTGAGTCCAGAGAAGGGTCACGAAGATGATCAGAGGGATGGAGCACCTCTCCTATGAAGACAGGCTGAGAGAGTTGAGGTTGCCTAGCCTGGAGAAGAGAAGGCTCCAGGGACACTTTATGGCAGCCTTCTAGTACCTAAAGGGGGCCTACAAGAAAGCTGGAGAGGGACTTCTTACAAGGGCATGTAGTGATAGGACAAGGGGAAATGGCTTTAAACTCAAAGAGGGTAGATTTAGATTAGATGTAAGGAAGAAGTTCTTCACTGTGAGGGTGGTGAGACACTGGAACAGGTTGCCCAGAGAGGCTGCGGATGCCCCATCCCTGGAAGTGTTCAAGGCCAGGCTGGATGGGGCTTCGAGCAACCTGGTCTAGTGGAAGATGTCCCTGCCCATGGCAGGGGGGTTGGAACTAAATGATCTTCTATTTCCTTCCAACCCAAACCATTCTAAGAAACCTTCAGTCTGGACTAAGAAACAAGGTCCCGTTACTCTGATATGATCCATGGTTTCCCAACATTGCTTTCTGAAACCAGATAAAAGTGTTCAGTCCTGTACAGAACCCTTCGCTGCATATTAGTACAGAATTCAAATGAGAAAAAGCTTTTTAAAATAAACTAATGCAAGATGTAAGCTTGATCCACCTACCTTATTAAGCTGTGAAGTTCTGGTCCAGTTGTAGGTTCATTACGGTCATCAGGGTTAAAGCATGTTGCAGTGAACAATGAAAAGCCTGTTGTTATTTTACCAAAAAAAAAAGTGCATTTCTCAGACAGGATTCATGTAACTCTAAAATATATAGTCACTAGACCAGCAGTATTTAGAGAAGGAAAACTTTTTAGAGGCAGCGGACTGTGTGTCCTTCATGGATCATGTGTTCAACTTAGGGGACAAATTAGTTTGATTGTGACCAGTGAACGTGCCCTTGTTTTGAGTCATTTTGTACCAGCTCAGATCACAGTTCTGGCCTTCTTGTAGGAAGGTGAATGCATTCCTGCATATATCCTTGATCTTTGAGAACCAGTTTGGCAGTGCTGGGAAAAAGAAGAAAGGCTTAAAATAAGAAAACATACATCTCTAGACTGGCAGAAGGCCCTCAAATGAGCAGCAACTAGTCAAAACAACATCTAAAATCAATCAGTCCAAAAGCTGCTGCAGCTGTGTTTACTTGATAGCATCCAGAAAACAAAACAAGTTGCAAAGCTGCGACTTTACTGATCTCACAGACCACTGGTACCGTAGTGATGGCTACTATTTTCAAAGGAGTGACAAGCTAAGAAAGCTCTCACAGGAGTCTTTGCTAGGTGCTTGCTCTAATGTCAAGATTGTATCTGTTGTCATTGTAGCACATGTCCTCCCTTTCATAATAATCACAGCTGTGCAACAGAGCATCATGCCCAGTGGCATTTGGACAGGGAATATATTAACTTGTTTTGATATGTTGCTTGAGGGTGGAATAAAGAGCCTTGGAATGGAGGATATTTCACAGATGTTATTTAGCATAGCAATGAAAAAATGCAGGAAGAGAAAGTTATTTCAAGTACTCCAACATTTCTGGTCTTTCTCCCTTCTCACAAAGGTAACTGCCACAAGGAATGCAACGTTGAAAGTAGAGCAGAGCAAAATAATTTTACTGGGTTCTGAGGGCCAAAAGAAAATGCAAAGGACCAAAGTAAAAGTTTAAGTAACTTTAAGATTTGAAAGCGTAACTGTAAAATGTTGTCTTCCAAGACCTTACACCCGCCCTTGAATCTATTCTTCCATTAAAGATTGTCTAACAGAACGCTAAGTCATGCTGCAAGGAGCAGAGCTTTCCCATTACTTTTTTTAAAAAGTTAGCAGAAGGGAAGATAAAGGTTCCAAGTGCAAGCATGCTGAATGTCAATCGAAATGCCTAGCCCAACACTCAGCCTGCTTGTTTGCTCTACCTCACATGTGGTTTGCCAAAACTGTCCAATTCACTTCTTTCTTCACTTCCATGTTGATGGAGGAATTGTTTAAGCGGCACAGCTAATTAGTTGATTATAAATAATTGTCATCTAATTCTTGTATTTGTTTTGAACTGCTGGAGTAGAAATGAAAATGACAGTCTCTTGAATAGCTAGGTCACTCAAATAAATACATGAACTCAGTTCTCAGTCTCTGGTTCAGTCTCTGAGCCACTTGCCAGCAAGACCTGATATGCCAATTATCCCATCTAACTTGAGAGATCTACATTATATAATAGCTGCAGTCATCAAGGTCTGCCTAAACAGCTCCTTAGAGCCTTAGTCATCTAACTCATTTTAGATGTATGCTTCTTAAGGTCAGTACAAGCTATGAAATTGGAAGATGTCAATGTCATCTTCAGTAAGAGGAAATGTAAGTCAGGAAAAAGTGTTTATTCTATAATGACATTTATTTATAGAAAGACTGGATTTTCATACAGATAATCATGTCTCACAGAGATCCTGTCTGATGAATTCAGAATAAGCAGTGCTAGGAACTGAAAAGTTCCGGTGAGCAGGATAGCACCTATCAACACAGCTTCCACAGTGAACAACACACTACATCTACATGGCGTGAGACCTTCACTCTAACACTGACGGACAGAGAATGACTCCTGAATCAAGAGTTCAGCCCAAAATCAGGGATAACAGAATGAAGATGCTAATCCTCTGAAGAAGACAATGAACAAGAACTGATTTGGGTATTTGGTTAAACCACGACACTCATCAATACCCAAATCAGTTCTTGTTCATTCCCTTCTTCAGAGGATTTCTGAATTCATCAGACAGGATCTCTGTGAGACATGATTATCTGTACATTTTTCGCTGAAACCAGGACAATGAGACAGCAAAAAATGTGATCTCTTTTCTGAAATCAGCAGCTGAGCTCAGAAAAACCCAGAAGCACCCAGATGCAAGGACGGACAGTGGAAGCACAGTCAAGAGGACTCTTCACAGAGAATTGTTCATAGCTGAGCCAACAGAAATATAACACCCCTTGGGGTAAATGGGCATGTGTCAATATTCTCTGAGTTCTGCTCAAAGGTCTTGACAGGAGAATAGGTAGGTGAGCCACACTAAAGTTCCAATCCTGGATGCAGGAACTACAGAGGCCAGAGAGTGGTCTGAAGGCCTGACTGGAGAGGCCCCAAGCCCATCAGGTTTGGTGACAGAGATGTCAAAGCCTGGCTGAAAGAAGAAGAGGCAAAAGGCCAAGATGTACAGTGAAGCCAGTGTACAACTGCTGGGGGAAGGAGAGCTTAATGGGGAGATAACAGTAGTATTTTTCAAGCAATTTAAATTCTTCTCAGTGCCTTGAGAAGCCTCTTAAAAACATCTCCTTTGGGTCCTGGAAAAGCTGCTGTCTAAAGCAACACAGTCCCAGAGGCTGCAAGCATGTCAAGAGAAGAAAGATGGAAGAGGAGGAAAAAGAGAGAAAAATTACGGCTTGAGTCGAAGAACAATCACAAAAGCTGCCGGCTGTTTGTAAAATCATTGAAAATGGCTATTTATATGCCAAGAAATATTTTGAGCCAGATATTAATACCTGGAGATCTCTCTTTTGTAGACACAAGTGGTCAAAGTCACAAGCCAGTAGTCTTCTGCATGAGAACAGGCCTCTCTATATGTAGATTTTATCAACAGCAAGCAGGTGGGAAAGAAACCAAAGTCAAAATATGTAAAATCAAGGACTGCTTAAACTCTGTTTAAGACATAGTGCATAAATATGAATCTCTAGTTTCTGCTGTCATTGTTAAACACGTGCCCAGCACATAGCACAGCATGCAGTATCAAATCTGTGGACCAGGTGAGCCTCTGTGCCACAACATCTCATCCTGGTACTTACACAGTTCAGAGTTAGGAACTTGCTATGGTGCCATGGGGCTCAATCTTCTGACTGTACACAAGGGATTTCTTTCCCACAGGGCACAACAATGTTCACTTTAAAGCAACTGACAATTTGATCCCTCTGTACTATCTGAAGTCTCATTTTCTGGAAGGATAAATTTGCCCTTATGAATGCCATATGCCAGTGGATGGCCTGCCACTGGGATTCAGACTAGTTCCTCAAAAGCTGGCCTAGGTATCTGCACACTACCCCATAGTCACCTCTGACACTACAGTGCAGATATACACACAGAGACAGGTCAAGCACATCTACACAGTATTGCTCAGCTTACAGGTTAGTTGTTCAACTGGCACTCTCAGACATATGGTTGACTTGTACTAACCTCTGCAACAAAACCAGAGTAAGAAATCTGTGGCTTTTCACTTCACCCATGCCTTCCCTCCTATATCATGCTACCTCATTCCTTCTGTTGAGATTACTGGTTTTGAGGCTGTGCAATAAACTGAATCACTGAAAGAATGATGATAAAAGGAACAATTTGGAGGAAAACAACAAGTCTGGATCATTTGGTGATACCATTTCAGTATGTCCCACAGGTAGCTTCATGGAAAGAAGAGACAGGTACACTGCAGGACAGGATTGGAAACATGGCTGTGCTTGGCGGTTTGAGTGGGAGGAGGGAGGGCAGGCAGTACTTGTCACAGCCAGTGCATTGGGCAACTATTCCCTCAGTACAGAGAACTCTATGTAAAATTAGCTTACTCTTGCTAATTAACACAACAGAGAAAATCAAAAGCCCAGTGCTGTGACAGAGCAGAAATGAGGGCATCCTAAAAGCAGTGATAGCTAGAAACTCTCAACCTATCCAATATACAGTGTGGAGGGTGTCCATGTGACTTTCAAGTGCCTGTACATATAGATCCTTTTGATAATGATACTCTATGGGGTCAGTAAAGACAGGAAAGCCTTCTTCATTTCAGCCATTTGTTAGATTTGACACTGCTACTGAACAAGGACATAATTCTTCAGATGCCAAACACACAACTCCTACCAACTTCAAATCAGTGGCTCTCAGGAGGAGAACCTTCACCTGAAATATGTATTTAGGCTAGAAATAGAAAATCAAGTACTCCAGTTGCTCCAGCAGATTATGGAGGGATTTACAAATAAAACATATTCCAAGTGCTTGAGGTCCATTTTGGCAGCTCTTAAATCTTTTTCCTATTGAAAACTGCTGTTTGCTACAGTATATATAAAAAATTGGATTTTGCTACACTGGCAGCATTTCAACATATAGAAGCACCACAGAACATGGAATCAAAGCTCTGTAACTAATTAAGCTTCATAGAAAATGCTAACATGTATTTCTTAAGGAGAAAATTAGTGTGGTAGCAACTGTATGTCACTTACCTAGAATGAACTAACTGGCTCCATTTGTAGCTGCCATTTGTCCTCATTCATTGTTAACAGCCTTCTTCAAACTAACACTTGATAAAAATTAAAAGATTCTAATGCAGTCCATTGGACTGTATGCTTAACACTCAAATAAATAAAACATGGCCCTATGCATAATAATCTTCTTCAACTACAGGCACAGCAGTTCCAAAATAATTCTGGATTTTATTTTAACTTAAACTTTCTTACAATGTTGTAAAAATAATTTACTTGTGTACGTGAATAACGATAACCCAATGACCACATTTGTATATAAAATTGTCTTGAAGAGGCCGGTAATCCAATTTGTTTTCATTAGTGTTGCACTGAGAGCACGCCTAACCAAATGCCCGTACAAAGACCAGCAAACTGGTATCAGTCAAATCAGCAGACCTCTTTCACTTACTTACTACCTTTGCTTATTTAAACAAACCAAAGGACATGGACTGTAACTCCCTGTTCTATTGAAGGGTTACAAATACAGACTGCAAAAGCAAATTAACCCTCTGAGGAGAGGGCACTTCTGAAATAAAATGGTGGTTTAGGAAACTATTTTCTGAGATCAAGCTTGAAGAATAATAGTGCTAAATATTCTACTGAAGTTTGAAAACTCAAAGCTTCCTTAGTTAAAACAATATACATCTTTGATAGCTTATATTAATGGGTATGGTAGCTTTGCACAGTATTGTTTATGAATATAATACATACATAGTGCTGGGTTTAATATTTTATTTGAATGACGTTTAATGTTATGCAAAATAAATTGTTATGTTACATCCACTGTGACATCAACTAAAATGTGAACTAGTTTGCATAGGTTAGTACTTTGGGCAGCATGATGTTGCTCTAGTCCACCAAGGCTTAAATATTCACAGTGTAGAGGAAGAAACAGGAATTAAAGCATTTCTACTAAAATATATTTTAATAGCTGGTGTTAACTTTCTGCATAACAAAAGCCAAATTAAGATGATACATCATATGATCCAAGAGTAAGTATATCTGTCCTTTGAAAAACAATTGTTACCTTCATAACTGTATACTCCCAAATACAGTACAGTTTTGCAAAATAACTAAAACTTTACACACTTTAAAGCAAACATAAGCCAAACTGCACAGCGGTTCATTTTTGCTTTTTATGTCACACGGCAAAAACCAACAGCTGAGAGAGTTTCCAAATCATGCTAATCAATGTCAATACAGTCATTGCTGTCTTCCAATGGTCTAGCAATTTCTAATAGTAATATTAAATACACGATTGAAATGCTACAGTATAGCTTATTCCCCCCCTAAAATAATAATAATTAAACAAATGTCAACAACAACTGGATTACAACTTAAGTACAATATGCAAATTCTATTTATCAGACACAAGAAGCATATGAAATTCCTTTGAATATACTGTTGTAGTGCAGGCAGTTTAGGAAATATAGCTTTCAGGTTTTCTTTCAAAAGGAGAGATGGGGTTCCTATGGCATAAAGCTGGAGAAAATCACTAAAGCATTGCAAAATGGTTTATTCTTCTACAGCTCACCAGTACTTTGCATTTGCCAGCACATCAGTTTGGAGATCTTCTTTCAACAGCATCTTTTGTCTGTTTCAGTATATTATTTAAACATTTACTAACTAAAGCGTATTCTGTATTTTAAATGGAGTATTAATCAACATAACTAAAATCTAACATTTTATACCCTGTACCACTTTCTGCCAAAGACTTCTGTATTTGTAATTTCTTTTTCATTGTACAAGATGACATGCAGTCACTGTACAGTTAAAACTAGAATTATTACCTTTCCCAAGTATTGGAGACCTTCCATATCCCCGAGGAACACTTGGTAGGGACATATTTGTCAAAAATATAATCCATGGGAGGTGATTCTCTGTCAAATCCCAATCTGCTGAAGTGGTTTATGGTATGTCAAATGTAATCAAGGAAACCCTGTTTCATCAAGATTAAATGCTAATGTTCCATCATGAAAAATTACAGCTGCAGTATCTGTAAGTAGCTTTGTTTAGAAAATGAAGATTAGCCAGGCAAGAAAGAGCAATGAAAAGCAAGGCACCCATTTGTTCTTGTATATATGTACGAATATGCTCTGTGTTGTCTTCCATGTTTATACTCGTGTTAGCAAGAATTACAGCATATTGTATCTTCTCTATTTCTAAAATGCTTAAAATGGGAATGTGTGAACTTCCAACCTGAACTTTGGAACATCTTGGGAAATTTGACTCCTTAAAAGTCTTTTCCTTTCCCCACAAAAATGTTGTCTACAGGAAGAAAGTACAGTGAGGGAAACATGCTGTGTTAAAAAGGAATACATAACTTTAAAGGTGACAAGACAGCATATAACATCTGTTCACCCCTATTTCCCACTGCATGTAACAGGCTCCAACACACGCCTTGTAAAACCTGTGCTGGCACAATTTAATTGCCAACTTACTTTCACTACCTTACAAATTTTAGATCTTAAAAAATATTTTTATAATTGCACTCTGATAATTTTGGGCCTTTGATAGCATTGCTTAGAACAAAGCTGCATAATGACACTAAAGTTTGTTTTATATCAAAAAGCAGGAACCATTCCACATGAACACAAATTACTCAGCATATACAACATAAAAACCTGACTACATGAATAAGTAACTTAAAACAGATCTTAATAATTCTGCTGACATACCATTCTCAAGAGAAATACAATTCACATACTGTTTTGTTTTCTTGACCTTTTTTATTTTGCAAATTGCTTTAGCTGCTTTGCCAGGCTAATGAATATTCAAAATTCATAAAGGAAATTTTATTTCCATTGTTTAGCATAACATAGTTCTCTAATGTCATCAAATGCTCATTTTCTGATTTACTTTTCACTATACCTACAGTGTTCACTGTAAGCCGTCTCCTCACTTAGGAAGAATGCTAGTGTATTTATAGGTGGAGACTTTCTTTTTTATAAGTCACTAAAAATTGCAACTTGATGCAATATATCTATTCCCTATATTTATTTTTATCCATATCTGGTTAACAAACTGACAACTTGTTTTTATAGTTGTCAGCATTACACAGCTAATAGAGCAGCACAGCAGCAAGGGATAGCCAATTCTGCCTCAGGCATCATCAGAAAAATTTGCCAGCCATCGTAAGATGGGATTCCTCTCCTTGATGTTGATGGCTGGTGATGAAAACCAACAGGGAAGCAGACTGCTTGCTTCAGAGCTTCTAGCTCAGCCTACCACAACAGCCTTTTGAAAAGCCATTTGACTTGCAAAGCTTGCTAATTTAATGTGGAAGTCACCACTAATGCATAAGAGTCTCTCACAGCAGCAGCCCTATATGCAAAACTTTCAAGAATTTTAAATGACAGCACCCATACAGATTGCACATTTACAGTATTGCATTCCTAGTTTTAAACCACATTTTTTGAAGTTAGATGCTCCTGGTCAGCTTTAGCCTTGAAATTAGGCAGCTGACAAGAAAGCACAGGCAATTCCACAGGCATGGTCATTTTTTAATTTTTTTTTTTTTTTAACGCAGTCATTCCACCCTGTTTGGCAGCTGAGATCAGCCCTGTGTTAGCAACACCTAAAAAAAATTGCATTAGCTTTCCAATTCCTAATTGTATGCAAAAATAGAACTAGCAGGTATTTACATTGATAACTTTCAGTTGACATAACACCACCATACTGCATTCCTCCTTTATTCTTTAAATAGACATTGCAGGCTTGCTTACTTTGTGAAACGAGAAATACAAAATTGTCTGTAAACTCTATATTTAATTCTACTTTAAAAATTTCAGAAACAGAAGAAAGCCAGTGCAAGCTCAACGTTCTGAGACCTACTCCAAAATTAACTTCTCTAGCAGATGGCTGAACACCACAAATTATGCTATCAGCAAAAACATCTTCCTTACACATGTATGCATCCACATGAGTAAGTTCCCATGTGAATCTTTAACTCTTTCGTCCTTCCTCCCAGAGTTTCTCCCTGGGAAGGAACATGGCACCCTCCTGGCATCCAGTCAAAGGAAAAGCACCTTCCCTGTGACCCAAGCCTGCTGATACAGTCCCTCTTACAGGTCCATTATGTCACCAGTTATTTGATCCTCTACTCAGCCTCACAGACCGAGACCTGGATCTCTCAGTTCTGATCATAAGTTAACGGACACCAAATAGCATATCTGAAGGTTTGCCAGCAAAATATTTTTACTGTTTTCTATGGATGGCTAAACTGAAGCATGATGGCATGGAGTATGTTGGACTTCTGTTTAGTTAGTTTTCCCTTCAGTGTCAGTTATGAGAAAGATTAAATCAGTAAAAGAAAACATAATATTTCTCCATCGTTAATCATTTGGCAAGCGTACAACCCACTGTTGGATCACCAAGATTTCTGGAGGAAACTGAGGCAATAGGCCATTGAGCTGAAATGCATTACAATAACCAGAGCTCTCCTCCACTCCTTGATGGACGTGCAAGTATTTCTGAAGCAGGGGTAGGTTAGCTCATTAGCTCATCAGCAAAGCAGCCATTAAGCGAGTTCCCTGTGGTAAGAAGGAGGGATGTAACTGCAGGCTTTGTGTGACTGCACAGCACTGGGGCCTCACACAGGATATTTATTTACAGCAGTACAGGTGAAGGTAAAGGAACTAACATGAAGTATTTGTTGTACATTGCCCTAATGGAAGTTTATTTAAATGCTAAGTATTATTAGAAGGAAACAGAAGAGTTGACAGGTTTTATACTCTAGATAGTCTTTGCAAGGAATTTTCTGTGGAAAAGATGCCAAAGAACCATGAATCCAGGCACGGATCTAACTGATGGACTGGGATGCAAGCAAAGCTGATAGAAGAGGTCACTGTTGGAAATAAGAGAAAATGGGTAATCCAGGAATAAATGTGGGTATGCAAGAGTCAGGAAATTTTTGCTGTCAAAACAGACCTGTTTACTGTAAGGCTGCTGGGCAGTAGGGGGTTTTATTTGGTTTTTTTAGTAGCATATTACTTGTCATTATTTCAAATGATTGAATTATCTACTTAGCATTTTTATTTTTATTCGGATGCTAACTGCGCAAACATTAAACACCTCCCTAATAATCTGAAGATGTGTTCAAACTCAGTGTGTTAACCTCCTGTGACTTCAGAGTGCCATAAGAAGTGAATCGATTTTATGGTTGTTATTATAAAGAGAAATAATGTCTTTGAGGTGTAGGGAAAAGGTATTTCCCCTTTACAACTAATTGACTAAAATCTTTATAGGATTAGCAGCACCAGGCTTCCATATATGTTTTTCATTTTGAGGGAGCGCTATTATATGCAATGCTGTTTTCAAAGCTCTGAGCTTCTTGTTGATTATTTATCTTTACTTTGAAGGACTCTAAATTGGATTCTGAGTGAGAATGCAGACTGTTACAGCAGTGATAAAGTAATGAACATGTACTCTTAAAAGATTCTTCTGACTTTTTCTAAAAGGTTAGGTTTTGAGTAAATCATAATAAAGCTCAAAGGACTAGACACAAAAATTAGTTAACAAACTCAATATAATTTGCTGGAAGCATTCCTGTTTTCCCAGTTCTCTGAACAGTACCATACATCCAGCCATCATCAATTGGTTGCACATTGATGATATAATCACCATCCCTGAAGGAAACTTCATCTTCATCTTGAGCACTGTAGTCATACATAGCTCTGTATGTTCTCTGTTGAAGGAAAGAAAACAAGGCTGTAAAGTCTCAAGCCTAAACAGAGACAGATTCCTTCTCTTCTTTGCACAAAGAAAATGAAAAGAGCAGGAAAAAGAACAGAGGGAGAAATCACAAGTTACCTGTTGAAAAGAAACAGTACACCCCCCACCCTGTCAAATATGCGGTGAATACAGCCCCTTTTTGCAAGTACCAAAATAATTCTTTTTGTGAACCTGCATTGTCCAAAGTCCTCATACAAACAGATTTCGAGCCATTCACTGCCTCTTGAAATATTCCAACTGTTGTTTCATACATTCACTAGTAACAGTTCATTACATCTAGCCATGGCTAGCTGTGCTTCTGCTCCCTATTTGCATGACTCCCAAATAGCTTCTCCTGTGTCTTCACTACAGAAAAGAAACAGATTCTTCATCCAGGTCATTAACTTTGCCATCTCACTGAATGTCCTTCATTTCATTAGGATTTTACCCCAAATTAAGAATTAGGAATGTATTACTATCTAATGAAAAAAAAAGACAAGATTTTTAAAAGTCTGCAAAAATACTTTTTATTAATACTCGTTTTTGCATATTCAGATAAAAGATCGATCTAAACAGAACACCAAGGCCTATCATTAGCTAAGCCAAATTTCTCTACACCTCTGTCCACTGTAAGCCAAGATTTTGATTTTCTTTCTAAATAGAGTATTTATTTCCACTCATAACCAATAAAATGCTGGAATTCAAAGTGGACTTTCAAACTCAGAGGAAACAGTCTACTCCTATATCTTAACAGAACAAAAAAACTAGCTCATTTTAAAATTCCCAGGGCTACTTTCTTTTCCTTACCCTGTCTCTCGACAGAAGTCAAGAGCAGTTCAAGCATCACTGATAATATTCAATTTCCCTACCAGCAATTTTTGATATTTCACCATATCTAACTCAATTTTTCTGCTACAATGATTCAAAGAGAAAAAAAGGTAAAAACAGTCAATGTTTGAGTTAATGCCTAGTACTACTGTCTGAACCTTTTAAGAGACAGCAAACTTTTTTCTGCTTCCCAGCTGAGGAAAACAGCTCTGGATTAATTTTAATTCATCTCATATATGGGGGGTTGAGGGGTTTTAATGAAATTATTTTCAGAAAAGATGGAGATTCCTCCACACACAGTAAGTCATTTGTCACATGTTGGAAATGTGGGATCATCTAATCCAAACACTATAGGGCAATGCATTATTACTGTTCCCATGCTAGAAATACACTTTTGTCTTGATTCTGCCTTTATCATTAGTAGTGCAGATTAAACACTACAGAGAAATCAACTCCTGGTTAAACACTGGAGACCGTTACCGTTCCTGACAAGCCTACTCTGAACTGTATTTGAGTCTTGCTCTGTATAATTGTCCTCTGCCATGCCTTGTAGTGTTGCCGCCCTACAGGCTGCGACCAAAAGTGATCTTCTACCAGAGGTATGTGGTTTCTTGGTGGTTCCTTAATGTCTTCCAAGTGTTCATGGAAGGTGATGAAAAAAAGCATCATTGTTTATGCACTACATCGAAGCAACAATTGGGAGGGTTCTATCATCACCAAAAATTCCTTAAAGATTCACAAACTAGAAAACCAGTGGTCAGAAGACCCTGAGGAATGGTCTGTGCCTATGAGAATTTTATTTTTTCCAACTATTTCAATTGATCTCTCTACTGAGCCTTAAACTAACTCCAAAAAAAACAGTGGAGAATATGCTATTACAACAAGCTCAGCAGCAGTTAGTCCTTTAAAGAATTTATTTCAAAAAAAGGTCCATTTAAGAAAAATGGTAGTAAGTCCATATCTGGCATAAGGCAGAGAATAGATTATCCTCTGAGCCATGCTTATACGTCTCCCTTAAATGGGCAAAGACTTGGGCAAGAAATTAAATGTTTTATTAAAGTAACATATAATTGGAAAAAAACAGTGAAGTTTTTACTCACCCAGAAGGATGCTCACTCATCCTTAGAACATCATGGTATAGGATATACTAGTGCTGTCTCCTTTAAGGCAGCTTGACTACATCACTGTAGTAGCACAGTTGTGAAGACAAGCTAGTAATTTCAAACTTTAAAAAAATTTATTAGGGCCCTAAATGCTGCTGAGAAACCTAAATTTATGGCCTTAACACCTAATTAGGTGCTAAGTGGCTGTCAGGAGAAATCTCCATAATAATCCTGTTAGCATTTAATGCCTAATTATCACTTCAGAGTGTAGTCTGGGCTATATAATTGAGAATTACAATGCTTAAAGGACTCCAAGCAGGGATTTTTAAAATGCATTTTAGTGAATTATTTCTCTGTCAGTAGTGAGTTTAGCAAGTTCTGAGACCACAAGAGGGTATAAGAAAAGGTTGGGGGGTTTGCAAAACAGTCAAATACTCACTTATCTGCCACCTCCTCAAAGGTCTAACTTGCAGCTACTGCTTAGACAGAACAGTAAGTCTTGTGCATATGAAGTACTGAAGCCCAGCTCTCATATTCCCAGCTCCCCAGCCAGATGTGAGCTGATAGATGCATATTTCCACTTCATCCACCAGTTGATACTTATTCTATGGATTGCTTCTTGCAAGGAAAAGTACCTGTTGCAGTGTCCTTCACATAGGACAGCTATCAAGGAAAGCCAATTTGCAACCTAGGTTTTGCTTTCCTATCACTTTTAGTTATCTAAAAACATAAGAACACCCTCTGTTATGTTCCAAAGAGGCAAAGAGCCTTCAGGGGTCTGTTATAAAACATTCTGTACTCTGAGCAACAATATAATTCGGCCCATTATGCAAAACTGCTCATAGAAAGTGAGCAAAAGAATCAGAAAATAACACAATTTATCTAGGAAAAAAATCTACCCAGAGACTGTGTTAGGATCATGCTCAAAATTAAATAAACCAGAATTTGAAAATTTAGAAATTAGAAAACTTCTATTTCTCAGTACAGGAAATCGGTGGACATAATTATAAAATGAACTTATGTCTTTTGAGACCCTGATTTGATAACAGTGCAACAAACCGGCTGAAAGGAGTAGGTTTTACTACAGCAGCTAACTCTCCAATCATCCCCACCCTGATACAAACCATGGGATCTTAATCACCCTCACCCTAGAGATGTCCTGGCCAAACTTATGGGTGGCTTTGTCACCTTCATTGCTTTTCGTTAAGTCTCAAAAACTGCTTGTGCTTTGAGACCAGTATTCAGGCTGGTATTTCTTTCCTCCTGTCTCTTCCCCTTCTTACTTTCTTCTCTTACTTCTTTCTTCCCTCTGCCTGGCTTAGCCAGACATGGCTGCATCTCTGGCAGTACTGCTCCAAGCCCAGAACCGAACAGGCAGCTGAAAGCAATAAACCTAACAGTGTTTAAGTTTATCAGATCTCCTAGTGCGTGTCCACACTGCATTTGAAAAGCACTCCAAGGCTGCCTTCCATCTTCAGTCTGTGCAAATCGCTACACTTAAACACATCCCCAACCAGAAGTTTCCTCCAGCACACACTGGGAACCCCTTGTGCCACCCCAATAGCTGAGTGTAACATGCCCAGCACACCTGGATAAGATGCACAAGCTAAAGAAAAGACAGTCTTTTGATGTGAAGGTGGAAAGGCAAGGGAGGATGCCAGGCTTCTAGCTGTATCTGAGATACCTCTTTTGGAGCAGAATCATCACCCTGGGCTGTGATAAGATCAGTTGCTGTTTCCTTTTTTCCCATGATAAACAACTATTATCCCTTAAAAGAACGTCAAATTATAACAGTTTCACAAAAGGGATAAGAAATCCTGTTGAAAGGAGACAGTCAATCCTTTATTTTTTAAATGCTTTAACTTCACTCTCTTCCTTTTCTTATTTACTTTTGCATTCCCCATTCTGGAAGGAGAGGCAAATGATGATTCTCAAGATGACTGAAATGATATTGTTTCAACAGGTAGCCCACCAGGTCAGTCACTGGGAGATAGAAATATCAGGGAAATAGTAGCCATCTACCTGCCCACATAGCTATGAAGGCTGCTAAGTGCATTTTGAGATTTGCAGGCATCTCCATTCTCTGGACTTGAAGATCCATTCTCTGCTGGATTTGAAGACTGTTTGCTTTGCTCCCCACTGACTAGCAAATCTGCTGGCAAAGCCCAGGCTTCCAGGTCTCCCATTTTTTGGACTCTGGCCCTTTTGGAAAGCAGCCAGCTCCCCAGGTGCCTTGCGATATCCTTAGAAATTAATGGTTGGTTCCAGTATCAGCTGCCTCACAGCTGTCATGCAGGTGTCCAAAGAGTTTCTCAGGTTATTGGCTCACCAAAAGATGCAGGTATCTGGATCCCAGACTTCCCAGCAAGTTAGCCCCCTCAGTCCCCAAGCAGCTGAGAAACTGGCAAGCCTGAAAGCACTCAAACCTCATAGAACATCATGATCTTTACAACATAAAATGCCATGGAGTTTCAGTCTTAAAGAAAAATACAAGTTTCAGCTAATCTTGAAAACAGTTTTTTTCAACTCAGCAAGCTCTCAGTTTAGTTCATAATTAAATATTTCACCTCTAAAGAGGTGACTGAGGTAGTAAATATACATCCATTCAAAACAGTTTAAAATTCAAAACTACAAGTCAGTATTTTTAAGGTAAAAGGTGACTGGATCTGAACTATGAAATCTCTAGGCAGTGATATGATAAAAAATAATATGATAACCATTAAAACTGAACTTTATATGTAAAGAGTTCAAAAAGGAAAAAGAAGCTCAATTTCCTAAAAACTCCAGCTGAATACCCATTCAGCTCTCCTTCCATGACCAGTTACTTCTAAAATGAAATATTCACTGCAGCTTTACATTCCCATCCAGCACAATTAAGAACTTCATGACTGTGGCCATGGTTTCATGATAAAGCTTCTTCTCAGTCGCCCAGCAGTATAACTCGATTTGGATCAGGCACGAGTGCATGCATGACTCTCCTGTTGAATTAGGAAGGGCACACCAATATGGAGTCTGAGGTAGGTTTATATAAGTACAAAATCAGCAGGTCAAAAAATCTGAAACAAATTTAAACCAACAGGGTCATCGTAAGAGACTGTGGTTTTCATCCAGTGCTAGAAGCCTGAATTCATCAAAGCTCAGCCTGTGAAATACTGTCCAAGCATTTACTATTTGTTTTAAGTAGAGAGAAGATTCAGTTATTTGTCTGCCTTCTGGAGATCATAAATAATTTTTTTTAATGCATTCTGACATAAAAGTTCTTGCCACTGCACTCAGTCACTTAATCGTTTTTATATCTGAGGACTATCACTTACATTTAGGACTACGACAGTCAAATAGCCCAACTACAGAACTCAAGCATACCAATTCACTCATTTAAGAGATTTCACAACAGCTGATGATGTTGCTTACCAAATAAAATCATTCTTTAAATCCAATACTCACCAGACCTGCTGAATGAGGCTGTGAATGCATGGACCTCATGGATGACATACTGGTCTGGTGCATGTATCCATATCCCTGGGACTGGCTTTGCTGATATGCCCCAGGGAGAACAGGGGCTGTGTGTTAAAGAAATACAGACACATTAATTAAGTTTTTAAAAAAGTCCTTATCTAGCATTTTGTAGAAACTGTAGATTATTTGCATTGTAAATAACAGTTCCTCAGTATGAAACAGTTCAGAATGATTTCCATATACAACATAAGGCTTTCCACAGGTTGAATTACACATAAATGTAGCCAAAGCCATAGCAATGTATCTACAAACACCGTCAAGGTTAGTTGGAAAGAAAAGCTCAACATATCGTAAGAAGCCCAACCACAAAAAGGGGTACAAAAGCTTGAGACACCACTAACTCAATTTTGATACTGCCACAGATGACGCACTAAATATCATGTGCCATAAACTGCCATTTTTAAAGGAAAGATTGATGAAAAAAGCTATATACTAATACAGTTTTGAAATGTTTCAGTAGAAATTCTCTGCAATTAGTTCTTAACTCATTGCAAACTAACTCGTATTTATTGGGCTATGAACAAAGAAGGACTGTGATTCACAGGAAGAGATAGAAATGTAAAAAAGTGAGCCCACGGTTGGGTTTCTTAGTTTATTCTGATTCCACCAACTTTCTTAGCCAAACACAGAGATCAATGGTTACTTAAGTATTTCCAAGTCCACCTTTTTCAGTATGTTCCTCTTACCACACAATTGTTCCATCTCTTTCACACATATTTTATTCACATTATTTTAACAATTACATTATTTTAACAATTCTGTATGCTAATCATTAACATGTTGACTTTTATTGTACCAAGAGCTGCTGAAAGAGTTATTAATACAACCAACAAGGACTCCCTACCTCTACAGCTTACTAGGAAAGCATTTGTAAACCTTCCATATCTGCTCAAACACCTTACTTCAGCAAGACCAAAACAGAATGCGTTAAAAACATGGTTGATCAAAAAATCTGTGAGAAATAAGCACAGCATAAGTGATTACTCACTATTTTCCTAGCAAACCCAATAAGCATTTTTAAAGCAAAATTAAGAGACTGAAGTGGTTTTCAAAATCTAAAGATTAAAAGTTTAGTCACCGCATATTTGTGTATGTTTTGAAGACTCTCACGCACTCTGAGAATAAAGACTTCTGGCTTGTATGGAGGTTATTAGCCCATCTCCACTGTTATTTACCAGAATTTTACTAGTTCAACTGGAAATTCATTTAGCTACACTGAAAAGAAAACACATTTCTTTTGCTACTTCTTCAAGTGGTCCATCTAGCTGGTATTCTAACTCCTCTGACAAAAGCCATCTTTTGCTTACAGAAGATGGAGACCATGCGGCCCATGAGTCAAAAATCTTCAAACATGGAATCATTCAGCAGTCTGACACTTTCTGAGATACATCTCTTGGTCTTGCTGGGAAGTAAGAACCACTTCAGGAGCACCCATCACACACAGAATCAAAAAGGAGCAAAGCTATTGTAGGATTTAACGGGGTTCAAAATGTATGGAAGGACCCAGGACTTTTAAAATGAAAAAAACATGGGAGAAGCAGGAAACCTGCATTAAAAAAAAAAAAAAATTAGGAGAAGTATTTATATTTGCAGTAATAACACTCTGTCCTTCTCTGCTTCTTCAGCGATCAGGACAATAAATGCGTGTGAAAAAGGATTAATGAGAAAATGTTTGCTGAACTATTTCAGAAAGAAAAGTCAATCTCGTGCTTTCAGCAAGGTGTTTTACCTATCCTGCTTCCCCAGCTAACAAAACCACTGATTTTAACAAAGGTTCTTCTTAAAACATCCATTTAGTTTTTGTTAGCATATTCAAATGCACCAAGTATGTAATTACAATTTGGGATGTTACTTTTTGCTCTACTATACTTGTAAAGATAAGTAACACTGTATATTTAACTAGGGTTTTTCTGATTTAGAAAACATGTTTCAAACTATTGTAATTAATAGATTGCTTTGTTAAGTGAGTGAAATTAAAGTGATATACAGTCAGATGCAACACTGGAACATGATGAATAATGGATGTTTTAGGAGTGCCAAGTTCATTCTAATGACATATGAGTACAAAGTCATTTTAAAGCAGTTTAATCATCAAGAGAATTGTTGCTCGTTAACATGTTCACAGGATTATCATGCATTAAGTGAATAGTCCTAAGTGGTTCATGAAATAATTTATGTTTCAGTGTTGTTACAAGCTATTTCTACATGACCAGATGTAGCCCTTCATGAGAAAATAGAGAAAAACATCATTTAATCAAAGGTTCTGCGATCAAGCTGGAATGAATGTATTTTGCCTAATTCATCACCAGCATAAACGTAGGTCAATTCATAGAAGCCAACAGAGTCTCATCTCCTCATACCAGCAGTAAATTGGTTATGTGGGTTGAAAACACACAAGCTGAAAACAGCTTAAACTTTTTAACTTAATAGAAAGCAGTATCTTAAGCTGACAATGGCCGCTGATCAGTGACTGCCCACTCTGCAGCTACAAAGGGCTGGTAGCTTTTCCCTGGTCCCCGGCAGGGGCAGACACCCTGAGAGTCCCTTTCTTCTTCCTAAAAGAAGTGAAGACACCGGCAGAAACTTTTTACTCTTGATTCCTTCTCCCCAAAACAGATCTTCCTCAATTCCTACCAATCATCCCTTGTCAGTGTAAGGCAGCAAGTGTACTGATGGCCAGTTTCATTATAGCCTCCAAATCGACAGGCTTATTTTGGGGAGGATAACTCATGCCTCCTGCCTCTGTGACAACTGTCAGCAGCAGGTCTGAGATGTTCTTTCCTCTTTTGCAATCAGCTTCTCACAATCTGAGAGAATTCTGTCAAACTGTCTCAGCAAACCTGTTTGCTAATTTACCTGCAACAATGGAAACTGTAAACCCAGAAATAAAAAAAAATAAAAACCCAGGAAATAAAGCATTTCTTCCAAAGCAGGAGAAATTTTGGGAAGCATTAGAAGCTGAAATATTAGAAAAAGATTCTATACAATCAAAAAGAAGGAATTTCTAGGATTAGCTTTGCTAATTATCTTCTAGTCCTTTATTTAGGTATCAGATATATGAGCATATATATCAGCAGATATCAGTGTTGAATACACTTGATTGAATAATTCCACCTTTTTTTTTTCCATTAAAAGAATACTGTAGTAGGGCTGCAAAAAATGACCAATAGTTTTTAACAATTTTTCACAAAAAATACTTAAGAAAACTCCAGATGGTTGCCTATTTGGAAGATAATTTGGGAATCACATAAATAAGCAGGCTAGTGAAGAGACAACAGATCTGAGCTGTGTTCCTGGTTATGTACAGATAATTCAAGGTGAGATTAAATGATGCAGAGAAAGAGTCTGACTTTCCACCATCATCATCACCCATAGTTAACTCCAATCTTCTGGCTCAGACCAAAGTATAAAGTTCTATAACATCACTGACTGCAGCAGCAGCAAAAAGCAATGGTTTTAGTTAACCTAAGGGAACAATAAAACACAGTGGTGGAACATGAAATTCATTTAGCTGAAGCCAGATTTATTGGTGAGGGAGCTGAGGGCTGACCATTGCTCCCAGAAGTAGAGGTGGATGTTTTTTCTCGTTGCATTAAGACTTTACCAGACGCATTCTGATGTATCAAAACTTACTTTTTTTCTTGTCCCACTTACTGAGCAAGCCAGATATCCATTTTAAATTATCTACTTGAAGAAATTTATCATATATCTCTTACTATGTCTTTATAGGCTTCCCCAGAGAAAAGACAGAGAAAAATGAATGAACATGATAAAAGGCAAACAGAGAGGAAGCCTCCAAGAAAAAGAAGAAGCTGAAAGAATGATAACAAGTATCAACTTGCTGCAGCAGACGATGGGGTCTGCACAGTGTGTACCGATCAGGACATGCTTTGAGAAGGACTGGGAAAGAAAAAGGTCAGACTGTGGCAACAGGAAAGGTTTAATTAAGAGAGCACTGTATAATTACAAGGTTAAAAAAAAGTTTATGCTAAAAAGAAAAATCATTTTAAAGGGTAGGTTCCAAGATATATTTTATCAAAACCATACTTAAACTCTTTCATTCTTTTGTACAGCAGAACCTCGACAAGCCATGGTAAAACAATGTATCCCTGCTGCTAACTACTGCAGTTTTGCCATTTACTAGACCAGATGTAAAATAACAATCGCTTCATTTACTTACAGACATCATGCAGTTTTAAGCATTTATTTCACTTCATATTTTGATGCTATCTCAATTCATGGTTTCACTACTAAGACTTCAGAGAACTCACAAAGAATATTGCAACATTTTGTAATAACAACAACATGAGAGAGCAGGAAGTAAAAAAGGATGATAATTATTATGTGCTTATTTCTAGTGCCTGTAAGACACTAGAAATCAAGCTGTAGGTTTTCTGAGGAGCACAAAAGTTGCAACAGAGCCAGAACACAGCATCATCATATGTCTCTGTTACTGACATTATGACTAGCTCCCCCAAAAGAGATGAAGCTGTTACGGGAATCATGTTGCTCCACATATATTGAAGTCCTTCCCCTGTTTCGCCTTGCTGCTGCCTCATTTTCCACAGATTGCAATGCCTAGAACAGGCCTCATGGCCTGACTTTACAAGGCCTCTCCCACAGCTTTCAGTTCCTTCTTTCTTTTGCCCTTCCCTTAGAAGTTACTCAGCTATGTCCCATTCAGCAGAAAACGTTGTCAAACTAGTGATGTAATCAGATGTGAGTAAGTGGAGGTCTACATTACACTTCCGGGGTGCTCGGGTACACCCCACTTGTTGTTCCTGTGAATGGGCCGCTGCCCGAACTGCACAACCCCCTTGACCACTTCCCAGTCCAAGTTACAGGAATACGTAGCTAAGGAAATACGGCCTTAGGGTAAACTGTTACTGCTCTGTTGAAGCTGGTGGATAATAACAACTGATACCTTTTTAAAGCCTTCTCTAGAAAGTGTCACAGAGGTAGCTTTGGTTACAAACTCCGGCTTGGTACTTTATTTTTTTGTGTTCTATCACTTTCCCAGACATTGGCTGCTGCTCCCCATCATTAAAATATTTAAAGTGATTTGGGTTGGAAGAGACCTCTAGTTATAATATAGTCCATTCCCTATTTAAAATCAGGGCCAAATTTGCAGTTAGGCTGGGTTTCTTCAGGCCTGTCCTGTCAATTTTGAGTTCAGGATGGAGATTTCACTACACCTCTTTGGGCAACCACAAACCCTATAATTCCTCCTGTTTATTTCCCGTGCTGTGTATACTCCTGTACAAGCTCTTGAGATGAGCTCAGCCCAGCATTGCATTAAACATACAAGCATCTTGAGAAACAGTTTTAAGGAGAGATTTGAAGAAGGTTAACACATTAATTCTGCAGAAGTTCACAAACAGCAGGATAAATGGAACATAATTGTTGTCAACCAAGAATTTAATGAGAGTTTTAAAGAAGGCCCATATCACAGGCTAATCAGAAACAATAATCTTGATACTCTGGCAGCAAGTAAGGCAGGATAGATATGATGAGGATAAGATGTGAAAGACATAAAAAGAGAAGAAAAGTAACTTGACTTCTATGACAGATGAGCTTTTAGCAGGCTTTTAAAGATGATGTGCTAAACATCATTCTCTGTTAAAGTTAAGAGTGTTGGAAGAATTCGGCAGGAGTCATGAGGTGATAAGTCTCCAAGAGGCTACAGGCAGTCCATCCCTGATTCCCACGGCATATCTGAGGTTGATGCTCCATGAGCTGGCTGAGGCAATCTAACACTCCCACCACCCTTTCTCTTCCTTTCGGCTGGGTTGGTTTTCTGTTGGCTTGGTGAGCTAAGTCAGCTCAGCAAGGGATCAGACCAGTGACAGATGCAGTGTAAGGAAGGAGACAGGACCAGGTACCCAAGGCCACAGGCAGCAGAAGGCAGCAAACTGCTAGATCAGCTCAGTTGTCCCAAGATATGCCCCTTCAAGCACCTCAATTCGGTGCAAGCTCCCTCTGCGTTCAAACCACAAAAGAGCTGAGCCTCTCACAGATGCTTCCCTTCAGATGTCCCAGCATCCAGCTCCAACTAATGCATCCCATGTAATGCAGAATGCTCCTGAGTACTAGCACGTGGCATGCACTGCTCAACTACTTGTATCCCAGGTCTCCACGGTATTTGAAAAAAGTCATAGTAGAAGTTTAGAGAAAATTAAGCCTAGTGCAGCCAGCAAGAGCTGTTTACTTGACAGTAAAAAAGGGTATCAGAGAACTTGAAGCCTTTAATGAGTGTGCAAGGACTGCCCAGAGATAGAGATGGTGAAGAGGCTGAGATGAGGTACAGAGCTCTGCAGCATCTCCATGGTACAGAGCAAGGGGATAGTCTCTAAAGGACACAATAAAAAAGCAGTCACAGCAGTACAGAGAACAAACAGAAGAGTACAGATATGTTAGATACTGATAACATCAGGAAAACCTCAGTAATAATTTTCCAGTGAAGAACTGATTGCCAAGAATGCTCCTGTCCCAGACTGGGATGAAAAGAAAAAAAATCTCAAAGGTTCATGCAAAAAGAAATTTTAAAAATCAGGTAAAGAAACAATTTTATGCCAATCATTTCAAAAGATCTAGGTTTAATTTTGATAATTTTCAATGTTTATTATAATTTGTGACTCTTCAAAATTAAACATATTTCAACATAAAGCTGGATTCTTTGTTTCAAAAATGTCAAGCTATAACCGTAACAATCTCAATACTGAATAAAATGGGGTTTTTCAGCATTGGGACATTAATCACAAGTGATCCATTCCTATAAAGAAGTTTGGCAATAAACTGCTATCTTCTGATGAGCAACATTGAAAAATTCCCAGCCATATCTAAAGTTAAATTGCTCAGCATTAACTTTTCAAATAAACTAGAAAATGGAAACACATACTCTAAACTGATTATAACTCTTATCTGTTATAGAGTTTTATTATTTTCTAGTCAGCAAGAGTAGCACAGCACAGTCAAATTTACTGGGAATAGGTCAAACTGCATAAGCATATAAAAAGCACTAACCTGAAGACTGCAGATGGTGAGACCTGATACAGAACAGTGCTGTTTTTAGAACAGTAGAAAACAACATGGTAAGGCATCTTGGCATTTTTTCTTGTAACAGTAACTTTCCCTTCATTTCTTTTCTTTTTTTTTTTTTTTTTTTTCTCTCTTTTTCTTGCCCTTTACTCGTCAGTTAGGCTGCTTTCACGGATGTCTGATCTACCAGGCTTGTTGCTCTCAGCGGTGCTGTCAGAAGCAGCAGTTTGTCTGCATACTATCCATTACAGGAGTCAGTATTAGTTAGTAAATTGGAATATCAAGCCCAGATATAATTAGGTTGTTGAAATAACAACCTGAAAGTATGGCCTAATTCACACAGGGTGCTAATAAATATCTGCCATGCTCACTGACCTCATTAGAATTGAAGCTCTGAACTACTTGGAGTCAGTGGCAAATTCAGAACATTGCAAGCTTAGGAAGTTTCCATAACCTAAATTACAAAGATGTAAGAAATAAACCATGCAATCTTCAAATACTTGGAAAAAAAAAAAGGATGGGGGGGGAGGAATCAAGAAAATTATGAATCTTGTATTTAAAATAACCAACATTAATTACTCATGATGCAAAAAATCAAAATATCTCTACTCTCAAGACTACTTACTGACATACTACAATGGATAAAATAAAATGTTTTAAACTAAACTTCATTAGTGTCATGATTAGACTGTTTTAAGCACCATTATTTTATAACACCATTTTATCAGCTAGCAATAATTAAGCCTAACTATATGTACCCACCATGTAAGCTGAAGTAGATTATTATGGGAAATGCAGAATCATACAATTATAACTCTTCAAAGCAGTTTCAATAAAAGAAATTAAAATTTGATTTTGAATGAAATTACAACTGATCACACATAGCTGTTTAGCATATGTCAAAGAAACAAAGAAATTTTGAAAGGAATGAGAAAAAGAACATCTAATGTGCTCATGCCACATGGAATCCTGTATTTTATTCATAATTTGTTTTCCTTTTAGGGGCAGACTATCTCATATTTCAGTTACTCCTGAGAGAAAACATACAAAAAATTCACCTGTTCCAAAATTCCCGATTTGTATGAACAGCCAATATCATTAATACTGGTTACACTGGTCTTTGCTGTGTAAGTCCATCATGCATCCAATAACAGATGGAGTGGGAATTTGGGAAGTACTAGCTAGTCCAGTGGAAGAACGGTTGGCAAACTGCCTCTCTAGTACATCATGGTCTATGTGTCTGGTCATTCAGGCCTTCTCCTTAACTCTTCGTATTTTGAGGAACAGTGGATCAGTCAATTCCATTATATTCTTTTTCAGAGCAATCTATTTCTTGAGGTCCATTCTGGCCTCTCTGAGGGGTCTATATCTCTGTACTGCAAAAAGCCAGTCTCTCATGGACATTTTTTCCTTTAAATAAAAGTAGTATGGCTTTCATTCCCCTTCAGCGGAACTCCACAAAAGGGCTATATTCAGAGAAAGTCCAGGCTAGCACAGTCTCCAGAAGCCATGTCTGCAAGCAGTATTAAATCTCATAGTCTAGAGAATAATGAAAGGAACCCAGGATGTCCTGTTTTCTGCTGTCAACATTAAAAGAAAGAGGACAGCCAACTGAACATTCACCCTCTTCATCAAAAGACAACAACACAGGGAATATTTTTGCCAGAAAGTGCTTGTGGATATTCCTTAGAGCATCATTTCTACTGAGGAACAGGGGGTGGAGGATACTGAGTCACAGCTGAAAAGCCTTTGCAGTCATTAACACATTATTGCAGTTGTAAAGTATCACAGACTTGTAAAGTATTAAATACATGTAATATTGTGCTCTGCCAACAGGAAAGGAGAAGAAGCTGGATGCCAAACAGTCCCTGCCTGTGACTGTGTCTGACTGTAGAGCAGTGAGGTGGTAAGTGGCAACTTCACAGTCTGCAAAGAGCACGAGCTAGTCCTGTCCTGGCAGCGCAGACAATTTTGATGAACAGAAAATGCCATCAGCTTCCCAAGACTGCCTTTGGAAAGGCCATTTAGGACTGTAAGACCATAAAACACTCAGAAGAACAGATTTGATAAATGTAATTCCATAGCAGCCCCTTAAAATATAAGCTTTTTCACACAAAAGCTAAAGGTATTGGTTATAAAATAGGGTGGTAAATGATCTCCCAGGAAATTCAGTAAGTAAAATGTTTCAACAGGTTACCAGCCTTTAAAAATATAGGAAGAGTAGGTTCGTAGTACTCACTCATACTGACGTGTTTTTGTGGTTTTTTACTAAAAACCAGGATAAAATAAAAGTGAACACAACACAAAATTACAATTTAGAATGAATGACAACAATTATTGTCTTCATCCAACTTCTATGAACAGTTGTTTTCGAGATTTTAAAAACTGTATGAATTCTATAGCGGACATTTAGAATTTTATGGGCAGTTACAACAATCTACTTCACTTACAATTTAATTCACTTAAAATACAAACCATTTATCCCCCTTCCAGATCCCACTGACCAGTTCTTACTACAGCACTGAAAAAATAGAACTACCCTAACCCTAAAACTGGAGTCCTATTTGTCCCGTTTTGAATCCTAAAATGTCACTTTAGGGTTATGATGATGAACACAGAATATTCTAAACCAGTTAAATGTAGAGCAACTGACAAAAAGTTCCGTTTTGAATATTCAACTACAAAATCTTTTCTAGATGTTTAATTCACTTATTTTCCTCACAAAAGGAGATTTAATACATTAAATACTCTATTGCAACCTGAGGACAAAAGAATTACTAACTGGGATGAGAGGAGAATGGATTGTTTATTTGGAGCACAGTTTATACAGATGCCATGAGAGTGCAGAGGGGCTTGGCTGGTTGCTTTTGCTTTAGCAGAATCATTGACCTTTCTGGATTGCAAAAATGATTTTGTTTTTACTATAGTTTCTAAAAGAAGAGGTCTTCAACTCATCTCTACGCCTAATGCATGTATTCCCACATATATGTTCAATGTTATATTATGTGTTAGGAACTGTTCTAGCAGTTCAAATATAAAAGGAGTGCCCCCATTAATTTTATATGGATTATAGCAGAAAGTGCTATGAATATTATTTTGGAATTAGTCATCAATGGTAGCCATACAGTCCAAAGAGTTTAGCCTATGTATCTATTAGTAACTGGTGTATCATAATACTTACACATATCCCCATTTCTCCTACTGGTATTGTAACTGGAACATAATCAAATCACAGGGCATCCTGCTCTGGAGTTCTGAATACAAATTGCAGTCAGGATTTGGTGCCACTGACAAACAAATCCTGTTGCCAGCTGACTTTTTTGGCTGACATTCCACCTCAGCTGCAGCATGTCTCAGCTGAGAAAACAGAGTACAGTATGCCTTTCCTTTCCTCGCACACCACACCACATTCTTTTATTTATGAAGGCACAAAATGTCTGAAAGCCAGCCTGAGGAATCCTTGGTCCTGGTGGGGCCACGGTGCACCACAGGAAGCTGCAATTCCTTCTTAAATTGTGAATAGGCAGGTGTTTGCTCTCAGCTTCCTCACAAATGGAAAGAGTTAGTAAAATGAAGGTTAAGTTAACATGTTACACTACCCACATGCCTTCAATTACAATTTGAACTCGCATTTACTGAACATCAACTGTTGCCCACTTGCATTAAAGAGAAGCCTGCAAGTTCTCACAGAAGCTGTGCTTTGATTTCTGTGCAGCTATTTAGTTGCATAGTGGGTATAACCAATCTGAGCAATGGTGGAAGGATAGCATCAACCAGGATCGAGTATGTGACTGCACATAATTTTACTAATGATATTTATTGTCTACTGAATATAAAATCCTCTGAAGTGTATCAAAAGCTGCTCTAGGGGATCACACTGAATAACTGAAACAACTGCTTGCCAAGGGAGCCATTAACACTTCCAACTGTTGAGTCACTTGAAAATTTCCCCTCCACTTTCTGCTCACTAACCGTTTAAAGGAAAAAGGAACATTGAACTCAGACAGCTGGCAGAGTGAACAGAAGGATCCCCTGAACTGCTGCCACACTACAGAAATGGAAAATGGGATCTCTTCTGGATTCTCCTCCACCTGGATGTGTGGGAATTGCCTTTTGGTGCTGCCAGATGTCAAGGTGTGGGAGAGAAGCATGGGAATCAAAGATAGGCAGAGGGAATCTAAGCAGAAATATTTTGGAAGTGTGAAATGTAAAGCTCTCCCTGGAACATTAACTCATCCTCAGTGAACATACACTGAATGAAAATGTGCTTTCAGATGAATCACAATTTATATCTTAATGTATTACAACCAATGTGGGATATTTAGTTATATTCCCAGAGCCCTAAATCAAACCTTCATCAAAACTTAATTTAACCCTCACTTGGAGTGCCATATGAAGTTTCAAGTTTTACATTAAAAAATAAGATTTTACAGATACTTCATACCTCTTTGTTATGGAAGATAATGAAATCTAATCTTCTGGACTAATTTCTCTCATGTTCTGCATTAACAAAGCACTCAGCAGAGGACACTAGCAGTCCGATAGTCCGGACTAGGAGAGAGAGATTTGATAATCCTCAAACTAGTGCATAAATGTGATCCCACTGCCATTCTGGATTCCTAGATTTACATGGCTTAAAAGGTTGAAATGGATTATCCACAGGAGACCAAATTATATATTAAGCAGTCAGAAATCTTCTTTTCACAGAAACTTACACAGAACTTAGCACATGTGTAAGGAAGACACCCACTCTGTTTCTAACTGAAATCTGAACTCTCACAACTAACCTTGCATCTAATTTTCCTTCTTACCTCAAATCTAGAGGTGAAAAGGTATCACCTTTCTAATACCAGAAAACGTCCCACTGTTTTCAAAAACTCCTCCAGCTGTAATGTCATTATTTTTAATCAGAAAAAAAAAACCAACCTTATGCCCTTTTGAGCATCAGGAATCATTGCAAAACAGGAGGCAGAAGCTGAAAAAGCAAGACACATCTCCTTCAAATGAAAGGTACAGTTTTCAGAAGGGAGAGAGCTCTGTCTTGCTGCCTGAACAAGCACTGTCCTTTTGGGGTACAGTGTGGTTAAAGCAAACCTCTACAAAGGAAACTGTATCACTTCAGCAAAAATCTATTTGAGAAGGGAAGACCAGGATTCACTAGTTTGGAAGGAGTGTAAGCTCTCTAACAACGAAAACTGTTCATGTTAAATAATTTGTGGTATCAGACAGGTACCAAACATATGCATGCACTTGTGCCCATATTACATACACAGAGAAGTATTTAGCCAAGTTCAAAAATATTACAAGAGGTTTATGGGTGATGTAATTATTATTTGTCTGCAAGCATTTGTACTAAATTATACACTTAGGAACAGAAAATCATCTGATTACCAAGACGGAAAAGCACAGTATTACCATGACACTGTTGAGTGGAAGAAGACTATTTTTTCCCACACATTAGCTTTCAGGTTGGCAAACCTGCTGGGGGCTTGCATGTAAAAGAAGCAAAACCAAAGCACCATCTAGTTCGAAAATAGATGTAAAAGTCTGGTAGATTAAGGGAAGTGTGGATGTGGCCGTCACCAAGAGGGAGTACACAAAGCGTTCTTTTGATGTGTTCTGCCTTCTGTGGCAGTGCAGCCTGCTGATACACTTGAAAAGGGACAAGAAACCCACAAAAGCCTATAGTTCTTCCTGTGAAATCTACAATTCCTCTCCCTCCAAATGCCATATTTGATTACTGGACTCTAGGGAACAACGTTACAGAAACAGAGTTCAGCTACCTAGCATAAAAGAACCATTCTTCCTTGGCTGCCAGAGGAGAAAATACAACTGCTGTGTCATTCTGCTTGACCTCCTTAAAATGACAGAGCTTAGCAGCTGAATATGAAGAGGGGTGAAGGATTTCTGTCCTGTATTCCTGCTAGCTGCACCTGGAGATGGAAGACAGTTCTCTGTATTACAATATAAAGAGCAGTCAGGTATTATTCCCTCTTTTTTAATTTGACTTGTCTTTTACTAATGGTGATTCTTCCCATCCTCAAAACCAGAGGGTTTTTTATAAAAAATGATGGGAAGGACAGAGCAAGGAAGGGAACCAAATTCTGTTTCTTTTCCTCTTCTTCTTCCATCTGTTGGCAGAAGAGAAGAGTATTACCACTGTCCCAACACAAGTAGACTCCTTGGCCAATGTACCAGGGGGCATCTCTGCAATTCCAGCGTGTGAAATGAAGAGTTTTTTCCTCCATGTCATCTGACCAGTTTGTCTTCTGATGAGACTAACCAGGAGCAGAAGCAGCAGCACAGTTCCTTGTTCTAGAATTTTCTGTGGTACATATGGCTGGGTGTCAAAGACCCAGGGAAATCCTACAAATAAACATTTTTAGATACAGAGCCACAGATACTGGTGTGTGCTAGAGGAAGAGAAGGAGACATCCCTGAAATCAGTATTTAAAACGTCAGTGTCAGGCTGAGGAACAAAAGCCCTCTCCATGAGCTGGTACACAGTGTGATGCTGTTGCGAGTAATACACAATAATACATGAAGTCTACATTTGCTCTTTGCAGGGCTGTGTTTACACTGCAGTTCAAACAATAGTTCTTGTAATGGCCTACAACACGTTCCTGCCTTAGTGAGGAAAGGAGAAAGATAACCCCTGGAGTTTGGAGAAAGGGAGGGGAGCAGGTTCAGCTACTCTGGAGCCTTTCTTCTTCAGAAGGCTGATATCACACAAGGAGGACACACCACTAGGGAGAGAGATGAAAGGACTTACTGTTTCTCATTGACTTAATTTCCACTCCAAGCTATATAAAGACTTCAAAACTTTAAGTACCCATATCCCACAGGAAGATACTGCGGTACGGTATGTTCTGCAGTCTTCATAGACTTTGGAGTCAAATTGCCAGCATGCCCATTTGCCATATTTATCCCTCAAAGGTTGTTTGCACTAATCTTTTCTGGATCAGACCAATTGTTATGTAGTATCAATGAACTATCTTATATGAATTTTCAGTTTTCTTATAGCAACCTACAGGTTACTTTTAAGGTTTATCACAAAAATTAAGAGACTATCGAGATATAAGTGGAATTTCATGGTTTGTTGAAATTTGTGTATTTGGATGGCCAGTGTGACTAAAAGAAGGCAGCTTCCCAGGTAAAGGAAAAGTGAGAGACCTGAGTGTTAGTGGCAGACCCTTTACATCAGAATAAAGAAAGGAAGACCTTAAGCCTCAGATCAAGGCCTCTTTGTGTTAATTCTCACTACTTGGTCTGGTGGCGGCAGGTGAACTGAATCTGAAGAACTTAGGCTGAAGGAGACAAGTGTAAATTGTAAATATGTAGCCATTCAGTAACACACTGGCTCCAACCAAATACATGAAATTTTAGCACTCATTTTTAAAATGCAATAAAAGGCACTTGAAAATTCTGCCCTAATATTCACTAAGGTTTCCTACATAACATGAGCTTTTGGGAGTACAGCAAACTTCATTTCTGTCTCCTACAGACTGACTTCTATATAGGTTTTAAGATAATATGATGATGACTTAGAAAATAGCCAAGAAATCAAGTTGTTTCCCAGCAGAGTAACAATATATCCATGACTGAAAGGAACTGATACTCACCTCTGACTTTTCTCAATCTACAGACTATACACAGTTTAAAATAAGAATAAAGGGACACTTCAATACACTGAAAAATTCTGAACATATGGTAAGGAAAAATGTATATATCATGTCTATATGCTGATGCACACCAATTAAACTAGAAGGTAAGAGGAAACAGAAGACAAAAAAAGGGAAGGTCAAAAGCAAAAGGGGAGAAAACCAATGTAAAAGGTTTCAACTAAAAAGAAAAAAGGGTGTACCAGGGACAAGAAAAGTTAAATTCATCTATGGCAGGATGTTCATTAAGATCATTTTAAAGTAGAAACCTTCAGACTGAAAGCAAAACTTGGTAATATTAAATAAAATCCTGCTGATTTAAATCAAAGAAAAACAGGAGAGAGCTAAACAGAGAGACAATAAATTGAAAGATAATTAAAGTAAAAACTGAGAGAAGGAAGAATATTAGAAAGTGAAATGAAAACATTCTGCAGTTGAAACAGGGTTGAAGGGAAGCAGCATAAAAGGACTTTGAGAACTAAAACAAAAGGAGGAACCCTATGGAAAACACTTTCACTTGAAGTATAATGAAAACAAAATGTGTACACAAATTGTTGCATAATAAAAGACAGAGAGAGAGAATGCATAAATAACAGTGGAATGAGAATAACAGCGATACTCTTTACTGCAGACAGATCTTCTCATTCCAAACACACTACGAGGAATTCTTCACCTCAAAATGAGTCAGACCAATGCAAAACAGAAGTGACAAAAACGGTAGCCCTAGTAGCAGTGCCATGGCTCATCTGCTATCATCTGGCCAGTCATCAGGATGTTCTGTTCTAGTAGTAGACAAATGTGTACAGTCACTTCCCTGCCATCATGGCAAAGCCTCGAATTTGTTCCAGTAGTAGCTGAGTGACCCCTGTAGATACTAGGTCAACTTCCTTAAGGGCAAGCTTCTGCACTCTCAAAGACTTAAATTCTTTGACATTTTAATCCTAAACCAGAATTTCCTCTGGTGGCAGTATTTTGTTTCTTTGCTTACTACAAACAATGGGCCTGAAGAAAAGTATTAATTAACCTTAAAGGTTTACTTGCAGCCTTCACTTTATCTTGCCACTGTTTGTCTATACCTGTACATACATAGCTTTGAGCAACTGAGCTTGGTTTCTGTGATTGGCATTGGATCATACACCACAAATTCATTTCCATATCTTACATCGTACCACATACTAACACTCTAGTGTTAAGAAGTCCTTTCCCCGCCTCAGTCTCCGGAGATGGAACTACTGTGAAGAATATATAGAAAAAGTGTTCTAAAACAACAAGCCTTTAAAAAAAAAAAGTCTCCAATACTGTGAACTGGTGCTACTTTCAAGCATTTTTACCCTTGCCTTTGGGGGAACAGAACTACACAAAATGGTCTTGAGCAATGAGGGTATGAGCTAAATGCCATTTTCACTTACTGAACTAAGTTATTAGCAAAAGACGGTAGATCAATTTTACATGGAGACCTTGAAATAGGAGAAGATATCTTTATAAAAATACATGGTTTAGCACAACTTCTGAGAAACACTATAGAGACTGTGAATACAAAAAGTCCAAATAGGCAATACCTGTGTTCCTTTCTGTCATCAGTCACCGAAAACTCCATAATTATATGTAAATGGGAGTTATGTGTAAAAGCAATTAATCTCCTTTGTGGAGTAGATGGTTGAAATACAAATACAACTGTCCAAAGTAATGCAAGACTGGAACAGGTGTTGAGCCATATGAACCAGATCATCCTCTCCTGGTGCCGGAATGCAAACAGGATGGGACCTCACTTGTAGGGGAAGAAGAGGAGCAAGACAGTGAGTGTGAAAAGAACTAGGAGAAAAACAGTGTGTACGACTGCACAGAAAATCAGGACAGACAGAAAACATTTTATAAAGAAACTCAAAAAAACCCAGCTGAGAAATTTGTCGGACACAATGCTCTCTAGAAAGACCTGAATTGAAAGCAAAGAAACTGTCTCTTTTTCTGTTGCTTTTTTCCCTACAGTGTTCTGTGAAGAAGGAACTGTCTGGTCTGTCTTTATAAACAAAAATAAATCTGACATCCATATATCTCAACTTCTCTTTCTGATGAAAATAATCTGAAAAAGCTTCCCAAAAATGAATGAATAGCTCCATGTCTGAGAAGTTGCAACACCAGTGTTAAAAGCAGGATTGAAAGAGAGGAATCATTAGCTTCTGTTCCTCTTTAGCCAAGCTGAAAATAACTATTTGAAAAACAGCTGAGAATTTTGCAAGAACTAATGTGGCATCCAACTGTTTCTGTGAAGTGCTACAGAATGGCTTGCAGGTAAAAAGGAAATCTTTGTATAGGTGGTAATTAATTACAAAGCATTTAGGTAGAATGAGAAGCTCTTAGTGCAATACCTTCTGTCCAGTATGGCAAAAAAATTCAGTGATACCATCAAGTAATAAAGTCAACCTTGAAAAACACTAACAGGGAGAAGCTGCAAAAAGGACAGACAAAAGCTGAAAAGTAATTTCAAAAAGAGAATCAAAATGTAAGTTTATCACTTGCATCAGGCTTGCTGGAAAGCATTAACAATTGTTTCCTATCCAGTTTTACCTGCAGTAGTCTAAAAGGGAGAACAGGGATTTTCCTGAACTCACATCATGCAAAAATATACTGATTTTGCAGGGAAAGTTCCCTGGGAGGCACACTTGGCTCAGCTCAACATCATCATCTAAAATAATGGTCAGGGAATCAAATAGGAAGAAGTAATTCTAGTGAACAACATTAGTAGCCTCCCTGTGATGTTGTTACTGAAATTCCCCAAAGACAAGAGAGAGAGTTATTTAGATCCAAATAAGCCTTTAACATCTGGTATGAAGCCAGGGACCCAGATAAGGGCTGGGAGGGGTGGTTAAGGAACAATTCCATCAGCAGTGGCAGTAGAAGACTTGAATTGTGAGTCAAATATCAGCAAAGGTATCTAGAATAAATTAGCAATTGAACAACATAGAAATATCTGAAAGATCATGAGACAAGGCCAAAGACACTTAGAGGTTGTAAAATTGGTCACAGGTCTGCAACTGTCTCATGTTGGTGCGCCATTAGATTGAACTATTGCCAGTAAAAAACACTGCTAGATCTAAAAGTACAAACCCCATGAGAAACTGCCATGAAATCTCAGCAAAATGCATTTGGTTCTCATTTACTGTGGTATGCCATAAGACATACTGTATAAAGGTCAAAGGCAAACTCATCTTGTGGCTATGTGCTAAACAACATTTTGGATGAGATGTTCCCATGAAAAAGGTTCGTATTTTTGACCAAGGATGCTATCTTCTGCTGTTTTCTTCTGAGTGTGTTCACAGAAATGGCATTTTCTTGTAAATCATTAGGATTATGTCAAATTACTTAGCTCTGGAATTTATTTCTCCCCTGCAATGGGAACTGTCTGCAAGTGCTCAAACCCTGGCTAGCCAGCTGGGTCAAAAGCGGAAACAATATCTTGCTAAAATATGTTGATCTTGGCAAGGACCTATTCAACACATCACCACAACAATAGATTTAAATAGAGACACAAAAAGCAAGCTTGCTAGTGCCAAAACAACTGGGAAAATAAAGCCCATTTCCTATTCTCAATATGGCAAGTAATAAAAAATATCTGTTAACAATCAAATCAATCTGACAAAGCAATGTTAAAATGGCTTGGAACAGAGCCAAAAAAGATCAGAACAGATATAGAGAGACAATATGCACTGGGCTGCGAAGCCCACTTCACATCATCACAGGAAGAGACATAAAACCCAGCATGATGTGCATTATTGCTATCATATATTAAGAGTTGGGCATATAGTTAAAATATCAAATAAAGATGAACAGACATGATATAAGGGATTACAGTTCTGTCAAAGATGTGTGTTTCTTTCTTTGTTCAGAGTTAGTTCTTCAGACTGAACACTTTCTTCCTCACCCGTTCTTAGTCAGAGCTGCTTGTATGTATTTACATGGCACCTAACACAATGTACACTCCCTAAACATTAGCCACTATAATAACATATTACTCTGGTGAGTGGGAGAACATAAACAGGCACACTTTACAATTAAGATGCCTTAAAAACTTCTAAAAGCATGAGTAATTCAAGGATGCCAGGCAACTAAATGGTAGCAACAGCTTTACTCTTAACACCTTCTTAAAAAAAAAAATTAGTAACCCTTTTGATAACTTTTTCAATGCACCTTCTTTCACAACTGAGAAGTAGAAATCACTATTTTTTAAAAATACATATTTAGAATGCAATGTTTCTGAATATTTACAATTCATCAGTGAATCTAGCACACACTGTAATGTCACTAGGATGTCTAGGCCTTTATTCATCACTTTCATAAATTTTATTCTAATCTATGGCATCAAACAGATGCAAGATGTGGTTTTGTACCTCGGAATGCAGGTTCATCAAAGTATTCTAATATTAATCCATGTTAAACAATATCAGACTATATAAGCTTCCCAGCTGAATATTAACTCTGGTTCCCAAACTGCTGAGAGTATAAGAAAACGTTCATATGTGAGAAAGTTACAAGTTGATATGCTTTTTCTTAGGATGGAAACAGAGAGTCACAAGCACCTGCATAGTTTAATACGGGAAGAAGTACTTCAGTCAGTAAAATACTATTATATGCTTGATTTGCTCACCAAAAGCACAAGGTAATTTTTTTTTTTTTGCACTTCAGAGGTGTGTTTCTTTCAGTTACATAGTGTCTTTCAAGAGAAAAAAAAAAACCAGATTCATGTACATTTTGCAAAAACACAACACACCTTCTGTTAAACATTGTAAATGGGAGTTAGCAGGGCTTTCGGACTGACAGTGTTACCAAAATGGTGAAGGAGAATACACGATAAAGCAATACGGCATGCAAGAAACTGTGCAGTCTTTAGATTTTGCTTTGCTTCCTTAATCAATCAGGCAATAGCTTACATAGTTTCTAATGATTTGTGACTATACAAGGATATGGAGTTAATACAGGCCTGTGAGGTCTCAACACACTGTCATAGTGTCATTAGCGAAAAAGGTGGGAATAAGGGGTACCTCCTTCGTCAGATGGCCTTGTTATCTCACTGCAGTAAGAAAAGGTAGGGTTCGTGTCAGAGCCATCTGATTTATAATCTCCCAAACTGGTAGAATGTAAATACTGCTTACTGTAACGGCTTGCTCTTTCTACAAAGGTAGAAAGAAAGAATATCACAGTAAATACATGACAGAAGTGCAAAGATGAGCAACCACAAAAACCCCAACACTGCTAACATTAGTATTCATACACTGATGGCATTAAAATTAAAGTGAATTGTTCACAATTTTGTATCCATTTTCAACACCATTAGTTCAAAAGGTTGCTTCAAAATCAGATACAACTAAGCATGTTCTCTGCTTTAAAAGAATAGCAGAAATGGAAGGTAGGATTGAGATACGGGGGAAAAAAGGGATGAAGATGAAGCATATGAAAATTTCCAGTGGAAAATCAAAATGTTCCTTTATCTCAGCATGCATACAAGTTGATCATACAAGTGCATCTGGAAATATTGCTGTATGACATTTGAAGGAATATTTGAAGTTCCACTATCAGTAGCAAAGAAAATACATGTGTGGAATTAAATGTTCAAAATAAACACTTCTAGGGGAAAAAATCCAAAAACTTGTAGAGCCAAAACATTGCTGCCTATTATTACATTACCTTGTCTCCTTTTCCATCTACCCTTAAATTATGAACACCTTGGAGTTGCAAACAATAGCACAAGGCTACTATCATGTGCCATATAAGCAAAATGTGCATAGAAAATAAATCAATTTCATAAATAGGCCACCTTCTACATCTCTGAAATTTTAGTAAGGTCCAACTATTTGAAAATTCTACTTATAGTGAAGACAAAATAGGTCAATGCTTTTTAAGTGACTGCTTGTAAGTTGTATGAAAAACTGTTGTTTAGGATAAGATTTATTTCACTATTTCTTATCTGCACACGTGATTACAGCGGAAGTTCCTATAAAACACTGCTTTTAACAGTTATATATATATATGAAAACATACTTATAAAACATATGGATGGCACATTGTCCTGAAAATTTACTGTATCAACTTAGTTTCATAAACATAAAAAGCTGAATTGGGGAAAAGTCAGGATATAAGCAATACCAGAAAGCATATGCAGACTCCTAGACTGAATATTGTCCTCCAGAGGATCAATGTCGAAGATGGAGCCAGGATCTGTGCGCCAAACTTTAAGATCTTTTCCCAAAGCACAGAAATTATAAGACAGACAAACAACAAAGGAAGTAAAAGCATGAAAGGAATGAGTTTTAATAACCAGCAAACAATTTCCTTCATCTAGAAATTAACCAAAAGATCTAGATATTCACCTGAAAGGACTGGAAAGCATTAATTTCCTGCTTAAACGAACTTAGTGCATTCATTTTAAGCACTGACATTATTTTAAGGAGACTTTTTCTCCCAATTTTTGTTTTCCTCTTCTAAATATGACCGTAGTATTTTCTTAAGTCTAAATAAATGGAAACAAGTTAAATATCACATACCAGAGCTCTTTTCCACTAGAAGAACCAAAATGATCAGAGCTACAAGATTATGTCCCAAGTCCACCAACAGCATCCTTACTCCACGGAGATACTGCAGTATATATCCCTATAGCTGACAGGTGGCAGTATACATCTCTACAGCTGACAGAGGCACTACAGGCCCTCCTTTGCATACAGTAGAGATCAAGTCAGCCTAATAAGCAAAATCAGGGGCATAGTTCATCCTACCCAAAATAAACTTCTACAAGTTGCTCAATTCATATGAAGTATCCATCTTTCTTAATTAATACAAAAAAAGGCCTAGGGTGACAAATTCAGCTGTAGAAAACTACATTGTAGACATCTACAGTTGGGTACAATGAAGCCCACTCGTAACTAGTAATTCCCTTTGTCTTCCAAATATCTAAGTTTCCTGGGACACAGACTTACTGTTGATCCACTACTGAAAAGCATTTTTGGAATTCAATGTATGGATTCAATAACAGTAGTAATCATAAAATCTCCAGCTTTAATTCATACAAGTCAGCTATTAATACCTCTTGAATTCACTTGCCTGAACTGGATATTGAAAGAAAAGAGAGTCAATAAGAAATAATTAGTTTCATATCTGAGTTTAAGTTATAATCACAGCAGAGAAGTGAATACAGATTCAACCATGTTTTTGATAAACTTTTAACAAGTAATTACAGTGTTGTACAAGTTAAGAGGAGGCTTATAACAAATGCAGAAGCAGCTACAGTGTAAATTCTTGAACTACTCACATCAATCTAATATATACAATTCATATCTGCTATGTCTAAAAATATAAAAATCATTTAATCTCTTCAAACCAGTTTAAAATAAAACCTTGATGTAAAGTACAATCAGTTAAAGCACAAATCTACCAGATCACACCTTTTTACTTGTGGTTTGCTTCTTGGGCAGACCTGTCTGCAAGATTTACTCAATGCATTGGAAGTGGGAAAAATAATTGTCTTCCCAACTTGGTCCTTTTGCTGGTTTGACTGGTATCAAGCTAAATAATGGGTTGGTAGGTAAAGTAGGACTGTGGGGATCCCAAATATGTCATGTTTCAAATGATTAATAGACTAGAGGCAATGGAAAGAACAGACAGAGCTAATAAAATAAATCCCATGGCTTTAGAATACATTCAATTGTATGTACATTACGTGTTATCTACTGCAACTCCCATAAGGTGAGGCATAGTGCTAACTCCTTCTTGACAAGATGAATAAAAGCCAATGCAAAATCTTTTGATAAACTATGTGTTAGTCCTAACGGTGATAAATTATGCAACTACCTAAAGCACTGACAGGCTTGAAAGGGGTAGGGGAACTGGTGAATGCCCAACTTCTGTTTGATCATGCCTTAATAAGTAAAAACATAATAAGTACAGCTTCATGGCAGCATCAGTGTAGCAGCCATTGATTTGTATTGATTTTATCTATCTCTGTAATCTGAAATAACATAGTTAGAATCTTGGCAATTTATAGCACCAATCAATTTTAACTTCCTGGTAACTTTTGCCAATTTAAAATATCCTTATACTCACATGAGAATCATGGAGCCTCTTTAGTCACAGATCCAAAGCTCAGTTAGATTAATTAATCTTGATGAGTTTAGAATGGTTTAGCATGGTTAAAACTAGTGCCTATTTTCCAAAGCAGAGGCATTAATTTTAGCAACCAGGCATTTGAAAAAGTTGTTACAGCTTCACCAATAAAAAACCAACCAGATGGACTCTAACACAGAGGTACTTTTCCTAACTGGCTGAACAATTACCAGCTAGGAAAAAACTCAAGAGAGTCATAGTTGTTTTTTTCAGTCTGTGATTTTTTTTTTTCTAGCTGCCAAGGACATTCCATGAGCAGGGAGCTCACTGCTTCTTTTTAAACAAGCAGATATTATAATTGCAGTTCACTCTGAAAAAGCATTAGCTGAAATATCACTGCATATTAGGCTCACAGGTCTGTCATGGCCTCTTTCCTTTAAATAATTGTACTACTTTTTCTGTTTTGTGAGCACAGGGAGTTAAGAATTCCTGTGTGTTTTGATACTGGAGTATTTTAAGGTGATAAACAGTACTAATATTTCAGTTACTACAGCTCAAGAATTTATCTCAGGGATGTTCTTAATCCTAATCTGTTTGTGCTAGCAAGCCTTCAGTTACTGAACACAGGATTGTACACAATTCTTACACAGGGCTACAGCACACGTGCAATGCAGTACAGAGTACGAGGTCTGAAATGCGCACTAAACAGCATATTGCAAACTGCATATTAAACTGTGATTTTGCAGGAGCTTTTCTCTCTCTCTTTGGCTGCACCGCTTCTAGCTATGCAAGTGAGTTCAAGTGCTTGGGTCTCTACAGACAATGATTTTCTGAACAAGTTGTTGCCCTAGATCCAGAATGTGTGACCCTCTGAGACTTGCATGGTCTTAAAAGCATCAGTACCTTCCCCAGGCAGAGCTCTCTAAATACTCACTTTTGAGAAACCCCTTGTGACATAAGGCTGTAGCTACAAACATATAAAAGGTGGCTATACAAAAGGAAAGAAATACACTTCTTTATATGGTGGAGACTCATTTGGAGACTTTAAGGAAAAGACTGAAGAAGCATCTGCCAGGAATGATACAGCTATAGTTAACCTTGCTTTAGGCAGGAAGATGGACTATATGACCCACCAAGTAGTCCATTTGACCTGCAATTTCTCTGATTTTTGAGACGTAGACTTAAAATCAACCCTTGCTATTATTGCTATGTATGAAGGATTTTAGAGTGCTATCTCACAGCATATTTTTCCTTATGTAGACCCTCTGCGGTCTACACTGTTGTAAGGCACAGAAAAACAGAAAAAGGACATGCCAAAAGAAAAGGAAAGGAGAAAAAAATAAAAATGTCAGGTCACCATTTCCTCTGCCATAGAAGACTTGCTAACTTTTAAGAGATTTCAACTATCCATTTTGATTTTGAAATAGTGTTTATTATGAATACCCCAAATGACATCTTAATGCAATACTCTGTCTCTACATACAAAAACAATCTGTATTCTACCCCCCGAGTACCTGGTCTTATCTTGGACCATCTTTTAGAACATCACTTCTTGAACACTGGTGTTTGGCTTACCAGAGATATAGTGAGTTATTGATGAATTCTAGCTTGAGATATTTTGAAAACTGTGTGAAATTCTAAAACAAGAAGTAAATGGAGCATGTGCAGCTCTGGAGAAATTGCTGACTGACAGAAGGGGAAACATCAAACTGGTCTGCAACATTTAAACTTTGAAATCTTGGAGAATCACAGCTTTAATCATCTCTCTTCTGTGCAAAATGAAGATTATTGCAGATATTTTGGCCTTTCTTGAAGAATCAAAATTCAAACTTGAAATAATAGCAATGACTACCCATATTTGAAAAAAAAAATTACAGCGCAAATAACAATGTATCTCCCATTCATTCCCATTATTACTTCACCACAAGGTGGCATTGAACCAGCAGTTCAACCCAAGTTTCATACTGAGAAAAGAGTGAAAATGAAATCTGGAAGTACTTTTTCATGGTTATAATGGAGAACACAAGCAGAGGCTTTCATCATCCCCACAGTGTCTTCAATAGCAACAGCATTTAACAACTTACCAACAATTATTCCAGGTCTTCTATCCATTTCAACAATATGTGGATGCACACCTTTATATGCTGCATCACTCACAATTTGGGTGTTTTTCCGCACCCGCTCTGTTACAGGATCATCTACCACAGGGGTGAAGCCCCTGCCCTTTGTCTTCTCAAAATCTTCATGGTATTTTACCTAGGAAAACAAGAAGAATTACATTTTTCCCCAAGCTGCAACTGACAGCAAATAGTTATTCTATGCAAGAATGCATAAGCGTGTGTGTTTTATGAGCCACTTATATTCTTTGGGTTTTGCATCATAATAGAATTGTTACACACGAGACAGACTGGATGGCCGGCAAGTCTTTTCTACCTCCCTAACTTGATCTCCTCGTATTTTTTTTATCATTTTTGCATTTGTTTTCCATTGCCAGTGAATTAGGCATTAACCGAAGCAACAAAGCATCATCTTATAGTCACATTGGACAAGAAAAGCCCTCAGGAGGTCATCTGGTCCATTCCCTTCTTCTCTAAGATAGGACAGCTCTCTACTGATGTAGACAACTACATCTGTCAGTAAAATATGTTCCAGCAGTAATAGTTCTAAAGAACTCAAGTATTTTCATTCACTGAGAATTTTGATTATATACACAGTTTCATACAAAAGGTACTCTTTTGCTCTTTTATCATATGCCAGCTGGCTTTAAACTTAAGTTTTCAGAAAGAATGCTAGTTATTCTAAGCAGCCTACTTTCCAAAAAAAAAAACCAGAAAGTAAAAACAAGGACATTAGGGTAGAAAGTGTTATATAATCAAGTGTTGGAACAAAACCAGTATTAGTAAGAGTTATAAAGTAGTATCCCTGATTATGCATATTTACTTTTTAAATCGTCTTAATCATCAAAGAATTAAATTGACAAACATTCTCACACAAGCAAATGCACACAAAACAACTCATTCCAAGAACAAAATTCACGCAGAAACCAGGAACGTGCACAGGCACAAGGTGAAGTGTGTCACCTAATCCAGTCAAACTGTGTGATGCTCAAATGAGGCGTGTACTTTTTTAAAGAAAAAAAACCAAACAAAAGAACAGACGTTTAACTGTTAGAAAACTGTTTATTAGTATTTTGAAAATGTTCATTACAGTCATATGCAGTTAGCAAACACTCCCTCAACAGGCATAAGAAGAAAATATTTCTGCCATACTTGAGCAGAGAGTTTCATCAGTTACCTATATTAATGGAAGGCAAATCCAGTGGAAGTCAAGTGCCATTCCTTAGTATACTCTAGTTATAGGAAGAAAGTACCCTACCATTGAGATGTTGTTTTGTGTTTCTTTGACATGCCTTAGCTCAGGTGTGTCTAGAAGCACACTACGTCTACCTTTCATCTGCCTCTGATCACTGCTGTACTTGACCTGCAAAACACCAACAACAGCACACATGAAATTTTTGTTTACAGTAGAAAGGGTGGTGAGAATCCCACCATGCAACGGTATCTTTTCCAAATCGCAATGCCCAACACTTTTCTTGTTTCTTTCTTTACACTCATTTTCTAGTGACTTATTCCAGAAGGAGGATACAGATGAGCTGGTATATTGGTAAGGCCAAAGGGCACGTTTATTCCATGAATCACTTACTCAAAAAAATAGTATTTACCTGAAAGCTGAAACTCTTGACTGTTTAAATGACATAAGTGAAATAATTCATTTATCAACTGAAAAATAAGATAAATAATAAGAAAACACCACTGTGACTTGGACATCTTTAAAACATATTTGTATGGCTGATGATAAGCTCCCTTATTACCCAGACAGACCTAGATTCTGTCCTGTCTGCTTCCAGGTTGGGATTAGCATGAGAACCCATGGGTCCCCAGGGAATTCAACTCTTACAAGCGGATTAGTCCTGTGGCAGCCTTCTTACTCCTCTTTGGTAGCTAGTCTTTGCTAGCAGCACAAAAGCAACTTCTGGAACAAATCTGAACACGCTGTTTTCAAAGAGAACATTTGGGCTCTGTGTTTTGTGCATCAGTAAGTACAGAACCTCCTATGTCACATGCCTCCTAATTAGCTTCTTTTGTGGCATTTTACAGGCTTGTAAAGATGCAAGGTTAATTATCTGTTAAAAAAAAAAAAAAAAAAAAGGCAAAAACCTCCCCACACTCAGAATTCTAAAACAGTAAAAGTAGTTGGTCCTACTTGTTGGTTCTAGAGTGAATACTCTTACGGTTTCTGCTAGCTGGTTGAATTCTTCTACTAATGGACTCTCTTAGCTCCTACACTGCATTGTAACCTGCATACTGAGGGTTAGTAAATATTTTAGATTTACCTATACATTCACACTCAAAGTATTACCTCTCAAATCAGTTGTGCAAATCTATTTCAACATGCATTTGTGATGTGAGAAACCAATTGAAATTGTCTAACTCTCCTTAAAATTACATATTAGCTGAGCACAACATACCTATGAAAATACGAGTATTGGTGTCTATGTTTCATAAGTAAGTTTGAAGAGAAACAGAAATATATGGTACTGCATATTCTTCAAACCTTTCTTAATTAAACAATAAATTTTCTTAGCAAATATATTCAGCTACATATGCTTTTGAATACAAGGCATTTTCTGGACAGAATAATTACAACCAACATAGTTTGGTTTTCATCTAGTGCTCATTACCATAGAGGAGTATTTATCCCTGTAAATCTTGAGAAACAAAGTGAAGGAGTCACTTGGGGAAAAAAAAGCTTGATTTTCAGAAATAAAAAAAATTATTTAAAGTCTAGAACTCTTGGGAAGTTTCCCTCTTATTTTTAACTATGCACCTCAAAACTAATTGACTTTGGTAGATATGCATGAGCATTTTAAGAACGTACTTGAGACATATATAGTTACAAGGTCAGATTCTGTTCCTTTGTCTTTAGACTAATCCTCTGACAAATCCAACCTACTTTACTTTCCCCCCCTACACTCAGTTCTAGAGTGTTCACTACTATTCATTCTCTTCTGCCACCTTGAGACAGTGGCTCTGCATGAAACCCGTTCTATTTACCATCTGCAGGGGCTTTGTCACTGATATTGTTTCAGTGTCGAGGACACAGACTGCAGTGTAACTAGTCTGGTCCTTTACTTCGCCATGCTGGTTTGACTTCTTCCTTGCTTCTTATTAGAACTGCCTGCTGCTTCTTACACCACTATCGTGGTGATTTTGGGAAAAGAAAAAAAAAAAAAAAAAAAAAAAAAGTAAGTATTTCCATAAAAGCCAAGAAAAATATAGTATTTTACTCCTTAGTAATAGGATCTATTTAGGACTACTCAGCTCTAACATAGCTGGTATGTCACAGAGTAGAATGGATGACTATATGCTTCCATGCTTTAAATCATAAAAAAATGAAATTTGCACTAAAGTTAAATTCTCATTTCCTTTGTTCTTTACTGTAATTTACTCCTGCAATCTAGCAACTAAAACTTGGTAACAAGAGACAAAGATTCTTGAAAGAATGACTGACCTCTACTGACTGTCTCCTTGAAAAATACTGGTGCCAACACAACCACCTACTTTTTTTGCAAGCATAATCAGGCAAGTCTGAGTATTTTTTGTTGCCCATATGTGCAGTGCATGTACTCAAAGGATAAAAAAATCCATTCAGTATATGATGCAGTTGGATTTATTTGACACATCAAATCTAAATGGAAAAGCATGTCCTTGTTATATTCCTACAATGACTGAAAATCTAAATGACAAAAAGATTCAAACAACTTGCCGAGCTGATATTGTCTTGATTCTTCTTGACTCTCTCTATCTCAGGAGTGACACTCACAGCAGTAGCTTTGCCAGGCTGCTCTCTGTAGTGAACCTATTATTTAACAGAATAAAATGGTACATACTATTTCAGCTAAAGCAATATCACATTGTATTACATTAAAATGTATGATTTAAAAGGTCATCCAGGAAACAACTGAAAAGCTAAAATGCATTTTAAGTTTATTAAAGCTTATAAAACTTGATTTTTGAAGCATAACCTTGAATTCTTTCTGTATAGTTGTCTTATTAATGCATTTGTGTGGATATATACACACATAGGCACATAACATCTTGACATTCACCGCACAGGTCTTTGGCAGTATAGAGGGATATCTTATATTTGGAATGGGGTAAGCCACAAATAATGCAGTAAAGTCAAGCAGAGAAAATGAAAAAACTGAATTTCAGCAACGCCCACTGTAAATGTATATTTGTCCAGACATAGAGATTCCATAAGGATACCATCCATGTTCTAACCTTTATATTCTATATATTCAAAGGGGATTAAACACAGGGGGTGCAATACATCAGACAACTTCCAACTGAATCCAACTGCCTAAATTTCACCATGTGTTTATTTAAATGTACTGTAGGAATATGCCCCCTATTACTTTTTAACAAAATACACTTGTAGCAATGATGAATATACCAAATGCACACGAAAGGCAGGATCAGTATCTAAAGAGGATAAAGGATAGGATGTGGCACTGACAGACCAATCAGTCTAATGTTAACCCTGTCCCCAAATACTGGGAAGTCAGATATGGTACACATTTAGTAAATAATTAGAGATTCTTGCATGACTTATGCCAATCCATATAGTTTCATGTAAAATAAATGTTTCTACACAAACTTTTTTTTTTTTTAAATAAGCTCTTGGTTTTGTGACAAGGATAACTGTACTGACACATCACGCTTATAATTCTACAGTGCATTGTGGCATTAACATACATATTGTTCAAGCTATTGTCTTCCCACACAACACAGTTTTGGTTTGTCCACATAAACATATTCCAACTGAAAAATTAAGATTTTATAAAAATGACAGTAAGCTATCAAATGGATTAAACTTGCAAACTAACATTTGTAAGGATAAAATGATTATTCAAGACTTAATGTTTCTAGAAATGTCTGAAGTTGAAGAATCTTCGCCCAAAGCTATTGCAGTGACCTGAAAGAGAATTTAATCTTTCCAATGAAATTTGCACAACACAAAAATTGGTGAGAGGTCAACAATGATGTGAGTAGAACAACCACCCAGACTGGTTTGAATCACTTGGGAAAACAGGTTTCTTTGAACAGCGTGCATTTTAGGAGAGCTAGATATATCAACATAAATGCAGGAATAAATAGCATACACTTAAGTTAGAGGGACAGTATTCTTGAAAATTGTAACTCTAAAATAATTTGAGGAACATGGCAGAAGACACCCCAGGGAAACACTAGCTATTTGTAGCCCCAGGAAATACAGCTGCTGATGGCAGTTGCCAGTGAGGAGAATGGCTAGTCTCCCAAAGACTCACTAACAAGGTACAACTTCAGCAAAGCAGGAAGGCAGCAGTGTGTTCCAAAAACCCTTACCTTCTCCCCTGTGCTCCTGCAAACAGTATGACTTTCTAATGGTTATGTCAGCCATTAAATACTAAACTCTGATAGGAAGGTTACTGAGGAACCAGAAAGAGACAGGTAAGAGAGCTGGAGTTTGAGTACAACTGTAGCCAATTTTTTACAAAGCAAAGAAAAAAAAAAGCTGGAAAAGGATAGTCTGTTAAAAAAAAAATCTGTCAAGATTTCCTGCAAATATCCAAGACAGAGAGTAAAATTTCAAAACATTGCAGCCATTTGTTTAATGGAATATGTGATGCTTCACGTGCCGTTTCCCAAACCAAGCAATGGCTTTTCACAATTGCTTCCTAAAAGAAGGTTTTCATGTAATTCCATTACTAAGTCCACACCTAACTAAAGAAAAGGCACAGCTTCTGGAGGCAGAACTTTGTACTCATCCTCTGCACCCAAAAATCATACAAAGTATTAAACGAGAGCAACTTCCCATGCTGACATTCTCTTGATTCCTCTTGACTCTTTCAATCTCAGGGGTGACACTCACAGGCGTAGCTTTGCAGAGCTGTTCTTTGTACTGAACCTAGCAGACAGGGCAGAAGATATTACACCGAGACTTCCAAGTAACAGAAATACAACAGTGTGTTAGACATCATTGAAGAGCACACTGCATTTGGATGGAAAACACCATTCCTTAATAAACACCCACATCTTTCCACATGATACTTAGTACTCCCCCTCTTGCAGTTCTATTTCAGACACAATTAGTATTTCAACAGGAATACTTCACTCTCATTGATGTTAATCAAAGTGCAAGGCTAAGGAGTTATTATTTTACCATTAATTGATTAAATTAGTCTTTGTGGACAAACAAGAACTAGCACAAACAACACAGGCATATTCACTGAGGCACAAACGTATTTAATACAGCAGAGAGAAGTGTGCAAGGAATTAAAATGGGGCACACATTGCTAATATTCTTCTGGTTTTCCTTAACTCTCCTTAGTTCGGGTGGATCAGAAATAGTTGTTGCATGCTGAATTTCTTCCTTGTATTTAATCTGCACAATAAATATTACAAAATATTAGCAATTTAAAGAAGATACAGACAAGCACTAAAACACAACAAACATTTTGTAATCTCTCCCTTACACATACTGCACAGCTAGACCACACCTACCAACACTATTGACCTGGAAAGGAACAGTTATATTTAATTTCTGAAACAGGCTGCTAGGGTCTCCAATGCATCTTGTTTGATACAATGCAGCAGAGTGCATATAACAAGCCTAGTATCCTAAAACTCTTACAGTGGGAATATACATCACATGGGATTGTGGCTATCTTCATGATAATTGGGATGCTGCATATACTACTTGGAGATCTGCATTACTATGGCAATGACTTGGTCTTGCTATTATCTTGCTACGGAGTCTACCAGTCCATTTCAGAAACAAAACATTTCACCCTTCTTAAAAGGGTGGATGACTTCAAAGTCTCATTCAAGTTCTCTAAAAACACACACAGACCCATCAGGGAGAATGCAGATGTTTGGATGGATGATGCCTTTGAAGATGCTGTCAGATATTTACTGTTGCTTTTGTCACATTTAATCTCTTCTAAACAGCAGTATGTTTGGATATGGTAGACTCCATAATTTGAAAGATGCACAAAACTAGAATTTCTTCAATTATACAACATATGTACCAAAACTGGAATTCAACTTAATGAGAAAGAATTGTAAGGTTAAGTGGATGTGGTACTAAAAAGAAAGGCATCATATTTTCTGGTTTTCCATATGCTATCCAAAAGGGTCATCTTGGACAAATCTGTGCATTGTCTTTGTCTTACTGTCTGTTACTAAATACCTGTCCAGTATTCAGCACATTCAGCTTCAAATCTCTTATGCCACCATAAAATAAAAATACTTGTAGACCACGCCATCCTTTACAGTGTGTCCTAGTTTCAGCTGGGATAGCGTTAATTTTCTTTCTCGTAGCTGGTATAGTGTTATGTTTTGGGGTTCAATATGAGAAGAAAGTTGATAACACACTGATGGTTTCAGTTGTTGCTAAGTCATATTTATACTAAGTCAAGGATTTTTCAGCTTCTCATGCCCAGCCAGCAAGAAGGCCGGAGGAGCACAAGAAGTTGGGAGGGGACACAGCCAGGGCAGCTGACCCAAACTGGCCAAAGGGGTATTCCATACCATGTGATGTCATGCCCAGTATATAAACTGGGGGGAGCTGGCCTTGGGGGGGCTCAGGAATTAACTGGGCATCAGTCAGCAGGTGGTGAGCAATTGCATTGTGCATCACTTGTTTTGTATATTCCAATCCTTTTATTATTATTATTGTCATTTTATTATTGTTGTTATTACCATTATTAGTTTCTTCCTTTCTGTTCTACTAAACTGTTCTTATCTCAGCCCAGGAGTTTTACCTTTTTTTTTCCTGATTCTCTCCCCCATCCCACTGTGTGGGGGAGGAGTGAGTGAGCAGCTGCGTGGTGCTTAGATACTGGCAGGGGTTAAACCACGACACAGTGATATGGCATGCTTTCTTTTTCTTTACAATGGTAATAAAACACCAAAATTCACAAAACCATTCAAAATTGGAGGGGGGGGGATACATAATAGGTGGAAACATTTTTCATTAGCAAGACTCGAGGAAGGAAAAGTACTTTAAGAACAAGGGAACAGCATAATGAAACAATTTGTACAGTTTTATATTAATGTGGCATACAAAACTTCTGTTAAATACATTTTAAGGCTGCAAAATCAAGGACACAAAAATCAGAAAATTACGCAATTAACTTAAAGGTAACCTTAGTTTTGCCCCTTGTACAAATATGCTCCATATACAGCTTTTAATATATTTTATACTACTTCACTCTTTTCCTGATTAAGTGCTTTATAATCTTCTTTATCTATTACCAAAACCTGTTTTTCTCAAGAGAATTCTGCCTCATTCTTTACACATAATCAGTGACCCTTACTTAGCAAGTAGTTTGCATGCAGACCATGACTGATGGTTTTTTTTTCCTTTAACTGCTCTAAGGTCCTGCTTTGATTGCAGAATTACTGATTTCTTCAGGAACTTTTCTATGTTGCTCCTCACTAAAGCATCTGAGTTTTTCACACACATTAATTCATTAATTTTGCAGTGAAATGAGGAAAAAAGGGAAGTGTGACAAGGAAGAGTACTATTCTTACTAGAGAGCACAGACAAGTAACAGCTAATCTGCCTACATAATTTTAAAAACCATAGGATTATACAGCACCTGCATCCAATGAGAATTCCCATTGAACTGTAGTTTGCAAAATGGAAAACCAGAGCAGATCCGCCTCTGTGGCAAAGTATAAAATCATACACTTTGGCAATGGATCATCAGGTCTAGACACAGGGACTTGAAGTCAGGTTCTTGCTTTTGAGTATTGACTTAGTGACCTTAATAATACTCCCTAAAGGCACCTCTTGAGGAGGCAATTTCTCATGATTTAAAAAACTAGAAATGTACATTCCTGCATGTGCCTTCATCTTAAGCCCCTTGTGGTTTGTTTAGGTTGACTGCACAAACCCATGAGAACAATAGTAGCTTGTTACCTCCATGGACACCGTCATTAAAGAAAGGGAAAATATTTGACCAAGGGTACCTCAGATACACACTGACAGTGAGGGAGTGATAAGTCTAAACGACCTTGGGTTCTGTTTCAGCTCTTCTGGAAGGAAGCACCTACGCACAGGAGCGCATCACTCTGCCTGTCTTTCCCCACATTGGGCCTGTCTGCTTTGACCAAGTCCTTCCACATTTTCAGTTCGTCACTCCTGGCCTTTTTTTTCCAAATCCACTGTACCAAATGTCACTTAGTAGATAATTTTCAACTCTCTTCTCCAAGACATGGTACTTCTGGAGAGTGCCAATTTTTTTTACACAGACAAAACAACTTGTTTTTCTCTAAGCTCATACTTGGAAGCTGCCTTGGCTGAAATTCATAAATAAATAAATAAAACCAAACCAGCCCAAAACACAGACCAGGAATGGAAAATTTCAGTTCAGACAGTTTAGGACTGGCAGAAGTACTAAGCCACTGGAAAAAGGGGTCTTTTAATAGAGACTGTTAGGTAAGCTTAAGAATTGGCAGTGCTACCAATCCTTAAAATGCTTCAAAATGTCCGTTGCTTGAGTTTTAATCAGACCCCAGCTTTGTGGTGTTGACTGACATATCACAGGGGTTTCCTCATGGATTTCACACAAATAAAAACACAACTACAATCTTCCCCCAAAAGACTTCTTCCAGGTGCTGTGTCCAGCCCTGCCTGTCCTTCAATATAAACAAGTTTTTTAAAAATTCTTAGTTATTTGTAGCTTCTTGGTTCAGATTCAGTTACAGTCCATGGGTCTGATGTTTGCTTTTAAACTTCTGTGAGATCTTGACTCCAACTATTTAGGACGCTGCTTCTTCAAAACTAATCACAACAGGTGAGATGAGCCCAACCCCCCTGGCTGTCACCACCTTGTTTTTAGGATTTGAAAACAGACTGTTCTGATCTTTGCCTCCAATATAAGTCATCTGGAAGAATCTGATCACTTTCAGAACATGATGCAATGGACTTTTTTGCATGGTTTGGTTGTACAGTGAGTGTTATTTTAGTTTGGTGTTCTGGGTTTTTTTACACTGCAGATGCACTTCACATTCCATAGTATCATTTAGCTCAGCAAACAATTTTAAAGCTGTCCTAAGTCCTTCTGGCTAAATTCAAAGATATGTGTAAAATGTTTAAATCTAATGGAGTCAAAATTGGTGTAATTTAACCCTCCTTTGGGACTCCTGTAAATTACACAATATAATTTCACTCTTACTGCACAATATAATTTCCGTCTTACTGACATATAATTTAAAACTTTCTTGCACATTGCCTTTAAATTTGGCATTCTACACTTTTAATAAATATTATACAAGACTTAAGTAATCTCAAATACACTGCATGTAATAAAATACCTTTTGTAAAATATTAACTCTACACACAGACTAGCAAGGTAAAGGCCATGCTACCTACATCACACCGCTAAACCACTAATGCATTTTGTGTTTCTCTTTATGCGCTTTTGTTCAAGTGTGTTTATTAGCATACTGATCCACCTTTCATTTTCCCCTCTTCACCACTGTTTAGGATTTCTAAAATAGCAAGAGCACTGTACACTATTTTTCCATTTCATTTTGAAAGGTATTGAGAAAAAGCATTAGAGTAAGACTACTCCTAATAAGCCTCTGTGCATGTGTGCGCACGCGCGTGTGTGCATGTGACTACTCTCAAAATAAATGTCTGTGGCAACTGGAAATCAAGTAGGTAACAGAGATTAAGTTTTTGTTTCTAGAACACCAGTACAAATCTGGCTAAAAAAAAAAACCCAAAAACATAATTGCACAGGGTGAGGGGAAAAAAACAAACCAAAAAACCAAAACACAACAATGAAAAAACCCCACCCTTAAATCAAGAAAACCTACAGCTTTCCAACCAGAAACACTATTTCAGGATTTAGAACACATGATAGCTTGCACTGAATCTTCAAATTAGGAAATGCAGTATTTAACACTACTCAGTAAACAAGGAAATTCTAGTGGAATAGGTGTCCAGAGTCCCTAATTTGGATTTCAACTAATATTTAAACACAATCTAGTGTCATGTCTATGCATTACTTTCAATTTTATTTTTAAAAAAAGCATCTAATCATCAGAAAAATCATGTGACAAACATAAAAATGGCCCCAGAGGACTCCACACCAAAAATTCCAAACAAGTGAACAATGCAGCTACAAGTGTTTTCTTGCTTGGCAGTCACTTTTCCACTTTTTTCCAAGTTTTACCAAGTATTTATCAGAAAAGGATGTTCTACTTGTAATAAACTCTCATTTTGATATTTTATTTTTAGTTGCCCACTAAAGTGCCAAAGACATTAGGCATCCATCGATAAACAACATCAATTCAGAACCAGTCTCATCAGATCCACAGATCAACTTGTCATCAGCACGTAAAGAGGCTCAAACCCTCCACCTTTTCACACAGCTCAAGTCTGGACATAATTTTCCTCTTCTTGAAGTGCAAACTGTACCAACCCCTATGTAATATATGCAGACTTTACAGGAACTTTACAGTTTTTCTTTTTTGTGATATATCTTTCTAAATTGCAAATTACAACTGTTGTTCAGTCTCTCATATCAGGAAACACACTTCATGTTTCTCACTCTTGAAAGACAAAACTCTTTCCTCAAATACTTAGTTAAAAGTTTCTCCTATTTTTCATGATGCTTCAATTTTAAGCTCTACCTTTGGACACAGAACTATAGTAGAGTGGAGCTCTAACTCTACTAGAATGGAGCTCTATATCCAAAATCCAGTGAGGTCGTATTTGAATGAGATGTGTGATATCACAACATAGAATTTTTAGTAAACAACATGGAAAAAAAATTTAACCACCATTTACTCACATAAGAATAATTAATGTTAATAACACTTACTGAACTAATATTCTGTTGATTTTTCTTTACTCTTTCAATCTCTGGAGTCTCTTTTACAGCTGTGCCAGCTCCTACTTCCTTCTTATAAAACACCTTCATTTCCCCGAAAGAAAAAGTAATTATGAGACTGTTAGCAATGCAAGTACAAGTTCTCATAAAAGGGCTGGGCAATTTTCCAAGTTCCAAATTGGTCTGACTATAAATCTTGCTAAGAAAGCAAATACTTGAATTTTTCATAAATCAGACCAATTATCAGTAACTATAATAACATTGTTTGTTTTCAACTGTAACCCAGATAATCTATTATCATCCTTTAGACTGACCTCAAACATTTGTAAGTATTTGTAATGATAGTTTTAACTTTGGAAATAATATTAAAATTTAGATCATAATCTATAAATGTTTACAAATGCAACTTTATGCTTGAGTAATCTCATTTATTTCAATGTAATTGAACATGCATGTACATGCAAGATTTGAATTGGTTTTTTACTCTTCAGATCTTAAAATACTCTGAGAATTGAATAGATATTATTATTTCTAATTTAACAAACTAGAAAATCGACATATTCATGATAAAATAACCAGAACAGTCAGAGCTACAATTCAAGTCACATGATTTTTTACTTCTGGGTTCAAGCCAGAAAGCTGAGGACTGCATCTAAAAACAAAGCTCAGTTCTTAAAAGATACACATGTTGTTTAGATATAATTCTCCTCTCTATTTCAACTGTTTCAGTAAAGGATAAAACACAAAGCGCATCAGTAGAATCAATCATTCAAAGTTACTGAAAGAGACAGTAAATAACTGCTCCACAAATTCCAAATGTGGCTATAATTTAAATAACCATGGAGCACCAGTTCACGATGCAAAACTCTTAAAGAAGTTTTATTTGAATTTCAGTATTTGGTGTCACAGCTGTTGCCAGTCCAGTAAGTATTTCCAGGCTAGTAGTGTAAAAACAAGCCTGATCCTGGAGTTCATAAAATAAATCTTTACCATTTAGTATCTCTGCCTTTCTTAAACCAAGATTTATTTAACTTTTTTTTCCTATCAATAAACCTTAAACAATAAAACATCAGTCTTGATGCATTTCTCCTACTTCCTTGAAGCCCTCTGTAACCTAGGGTGACTACTACTGCCAAATATTCTAGAGGAGAATGAATTATTTATGTCCACAACTCATTTTTTATATATTCAGAAAACCTTTAACAATTTAGAACTTTGTTTTACCATGTAAGAACAGAGACAGTTTAAGAGTAAGAACTTGAAAATTCTTCTGCACCAGCATGTCAGTACAAGGTAGAAAGATTTACATAGTGGACTGAACTAAAATATACTTTTCTCCTCTACTAAGGAGGGAGTGGTAGAAAATGTTGGAGCTGGGAATTTTTCTATGAAAGAGATGACTGTGCAATAAATATCCTATTGTAAATCATCTCCCAAATGAGCTAGTGAGCTAGAAGCAGCACTGATGTTATCTGCAGAGCTAGTCACTTTTTTTGTCCCTTAAGGCAGGAAAATACTTGAGACAAAATCAAAAAATCAGAAGCCTATTAGGGGTCATTAATTGTTTTATATTGGGGCTGCTTCCAGCTATATTTCAACTTAGTAAAAAGTAACTTACCTTTATAATCTAAATTGCACAGAATGCTGAACGATTAAAACAGAGAAAGAAAAAAAAATGATCATTCAATCACAGCTATAAACTGCTTTCCTACATTTGGAGGATCCAGTTCAGAAACAGAAAAAGGATCACAAAATAAAGCAAATACAAATCACCTCAAAGACAAAATACCTTCATTTCATATTATCCAGTACACTAGCAAAGAGAATAATTGTCAGGCTTGGCACTGAAAGTTCAGACTGGCCTGACTGGCCTACAGGGCTGCAAGGGGTTCAGATGTGTCAGAGGCTTGTCAAGGCTTAATTAAATAGCAGAAGGTTATTATATTCCTGGTATCTAACTGTTAGTGAGTCTGCACTGCCAGACCCACTGACCTATCTGAGGACTTCATCAAAAGCTATCAAAGACTGGAGCAGGGAGGGAAGCACATTAGTAGAGGCTAGCTTGGATCCCCTCTGTTACATGGAGTTTCGGTGTAGCATGTTAGGATGCCAGTGACATAAGATACAGTGCTAATCACTGTCCCACCGTGCAGCAGAGCACCATTCAGAACTAAGAGGCCACAGACTACAAGAAACAAAATTGGGGCCAGTGTGCATGTCAACAGCTCCTATTAGAAAGATGTAACTTTCAACTGCTCTCATCTGAAGGAAGAAAAGGAGCACGTAATGGCTGGAAGACGTTACAGGAGAGACCACTGCCTAGAGCAGCCTCAGCGACTTTTCTTCTCTCCCCACAGGCTCTTACTCCCCTAGTGAAGCTGCAGTGATATGGCATAGCTGGAGGTAAACACCTCTGAGAGAAACTAATTGACTTTGTACTTCTGCAGAGTTGGAGAAGCTGAGAATATCTCTAAGTTAAAGAGCAACATCTGTGTCAGATAATACTAAAATATATAAGTAACTTATATTCCTTTCTCTCAAATCACTGCCTTTCTTAGTATTACTTAGTCTGCCATAAAAAACAGACACTAACTGGACAGCCTTTGGTTCCGGAGGCTATATTTACTCCTCTTCTTCTCTTCTCTATTACAAGCAAAGCCAGAATTACAAACAGCAGAATTAATGGGCCCAAAAAGGAAATGGAACTGAATGCATCCCAAACTGGGCAATTTTAGAAATCTAAGCTCATAACTTACATTTAGGGATAAACTGAAACTTAAATCTAGCATAAAATTAAAAAATATATCCAGTATACATTTATAACCTAAAATCATTAGACATATATGTTTATGAAACATGATCTGTTCTAATTTTATACTTGAATCTTGATGTTCTGTACATATGATAGGAAACAGATGAAAAATCTTATATGCACAGTAACAAGCCTTAGATTTTTTTTGTCCTTTTAAATAAAGTACTTCCTGGGGCTTGATGGAAAAAGAAAAAACAACTTCATTTAAAAATAACTGTGGCTTGGCAAGGTGGTGTAAGTGGTTTAGCAATTCAAAATAAGTGTCACACCTAGAAAAGCTGGGTATTTTTTTTCTGAAAGAAATGAGTGATACAGCTTTTGCCAGGAAAATTATGCAAATGGTTTAAAGGACATTTACTCATAAGTTCCCTATTTCATGCTGCAGCACAAGAGAGCCTATTTAAAGTGAAAAATATCTGAGAAGTTGCAAGCAAAGAGAGGAGCACTATTACTCACTGAACTGATGTTTTTCTGAGTACTTTTTACCCTCTCCATCTCTGGAGTGTCTGGGACAGCAGAATAGTTACAGAGCATCTTCTCTGCTTCATCTTTGTACATTTTCTGAAAAATAATTTTAAAATGTCTATTTCCTGCTTTCTTGGGCTCAGAATATCCAAATGCAACAAAAGATGCTTATTGCTGACAAGCCTCAACATCCTTGTACATTATTTATTTCAGCCTCTCTCCTCCATGCTATTGTTATCATTGTCTGTGTGGGACATCTGACACTGTGTCCCACACAGAAAATATATAATATATATATATATATATATGTAATATATTCTCATATACATTGTACTATTTCCCTTCACTGTCAGGATATATATAACCTTCTCATTAGGTAATGTAAAAGACCTACAAGTGGATGTAAACAATTAAATTCAATTTACATGGAATGGCACACCTGAATACAAATAAGAATCAGGCAGTAAGACGTTTTACTACGTGTAAATTAATTTAATACAGGTGTGAAAGCCTCTACAGAGCTACAGAAGTAGTATTTTGAGCAATGTATGTCAAGCAGCCATTGTTACACATAATTAAAACATTCAGCCTTTGAACTATGCCTACCTGGCTTGCTATTTCTGAAGCCCTTTTGACCCGTTGTATTTCAGGAATATATGGGCCAACTTGCATCCCTTTTCCTATAATTTCAGTCTCCAGATCCTTTTTATATTCTTTCTAAAGAAAAAAGAAGGAAAAAAAACCCCATAACTAATTCTACAGTTATTTGTACATGCTGTCTTCAAAGTTATTCTTATAGCACTGGTGAGGCTTTAAAATAAATTCTTCAATTTCTTTAATTTAATGTTTTTATTGTGCACTGCTTACTCCTTTTAGCCCAAGTATGTCTGAGAACATTTTATGTTTTTAACATCTCGTTGTGTTTTACTTCCAAAGTAATCTTAAGAGACTCATTCTGTACTCACCTGGCTTACAATTTCAGAAGCTTTCTTGGCTCGTTGTATATCAGGAGTATCCGTGCCCACCCCCATTCCTTTTCCTTTAATTTCATTCTCCAAGTCTTTCTTGTATTCTTTCTGAAAAGAATAGCATTGGAAATACATGTCTGACAGCCAAATTCTTAAATTGTTCCTACTTTAATCTGTGCGATTCCACTGAACAGCATTCTTAAAACACCAAATAACTTTTGATTCAACAGCATTACCTGTGTAAGATCTACCTACAAGACACCTATGCTGTAGCTGCTGACCAGTTAAAAAATTCTTTTAATAGACTGCTTACTTCAAACCTGATGTAGCCTTTCACATCCACCTGTCTTTGCAGCTTTGGCAGCTGCAATCACAGACACATGTAGGTGAGACTTTCTCCCTCAGCTGCACCTTGCAAGACTGGGGTCATAACGCTTTAGCATCTCTCTAACTCTGTTTATCATTTGGCCCTAACTAAACAAGCAGCTATTCAGACCTAAAAGTAGTAGACCCGCAACTACGGAACACAGCCCAGGCCAGGCGTGGTTCCTGAGGAACAAGTGCAACCTGCAAAAGATGATGGAAAGGTCAAAGTTCTGGGAAATCTTAACTTTCCCCCGTATGCTGATTATGCAACTTTTAGACTCTATGCAGCTCAACGGATTAGGTATTTGGTGAAATTTGTGGTATTGCTTCTGCCTGGATTGGTCACCTCCTGGAACTGTCAATTAATTTGTTGCATTCTGTCAGATGGAAAGCTTGCACCAGCTACAGTACTGACCGTGCTTGCAATTTCAGAAGCTTTCTTGGCTCGTCTTATCTCAGGAGTGTCTGGACCAACTTGCATGCCCTTCCCTTTAATTTCAGTTTCCAGGTCTTTCTTGTATTGTTTCTGTGAAGATCAAACTTTATACATTATATTCACAATAACCAGAGAGTTACAGGTAGATTTTTGCACAAGAGATCCAATTTCGAGACTTAGAGTCAATCAAAAATCTCAAATTCAGAGTCACAACTCTCAAGACTCTTGGTAAGCTTTTGTCAGGAAAATACATAACAAACTACAGGAGGAAAACTTGAGGAGATATTCACTGAATGTACAGAACTCTACCACTGAATTTTTAATTTGGCAGAGGGTGGGGGGAATCAGTCCATACAGCTTGCTACAATTATCCTCTAAGGTAAAGGAGAAGTTTAGCTCTGCAGACCATAGTATAATAAGCTGGTACTTGGTGCCAGTGTAATCGAAACACATTTTACTTGTAAGAAAATATTTTATTTATGAAAAGACTACATGTTAGAAATTTAATACCACACAGAATTGTTTCCAGTGAACTTTCAGAGCAGGAAGTTGTAATTTATTCATTTAATAGGTCTTTCCTGAACCACAGCCATTAGGCAAGTGGCAGTACTCATCCATGATTGCTGCTTTTTCCTCACAACATAAATTATAAATAACCAATAACCAGGAAACAAAATGAATATTTCATCTTCAGCTTATCCAAGCAAGGATATATTTCTTGTTCATCAGCAAATGATATTAAAATGTAATACTGAAATATTGTATACAATAGTTGTACTTTTTTTTTAATAAATTAAAAGATTCTCAGGCACTGCTATTTTTGCTATTACAGTAGTAATCACTCTTTTTTATTCTAGTTTTTCTCTGTCTGTGGAAAACAGGTGGGGGTGGTCAAAATAAATACATAGAATTAAAAAATTTCTTCTTACTTTTCTTGTTTGTTAATTATTTTTAGGCTGTACATTAGTTAGAAAAGAGAAGGAAAATATCCTTCTACTCAATGCAATGGTCTGATCACTTACAAGAACAAGAGCAAAAAGACTTTCAGTCTTCCATCTTTGTCTCACTCTGATGTGGAAATAAACGTGGTAAAACACCTCTCTACTTTGCAAACCACAGTTTTTTGCAAATAGTATAAGTTAACCTGAGAGAAGACATTATCCCTCACTTCCTCTCTGCTAAAGGTGGAATGGCAGATGTTTCCTCCCAGCTTCATATTGTGTAAAACACCAAGGAAAAGATAATCCTGGGAGTTATGCTATATATTCCTGCACCTCTTTACAGTGGTCGGATTTGGCCCTATGTATGGCACTCCCTCTGGTTCTTATGGCTATGTATATATATGCATGCAAATAAACATACATATACACACACACATATTAAATGAATATAAAATATATAAATATCTAAAGTAAATATGTGTATTACTGTGGAAGAATGACTCCCCAAAGGCATGACGTGCAGCACGAGCTTCACCTTCCCTCCCCACACTCTCCAGGCCCACTGCCACTTCCCAGGCAGCCTGTGCAAGTTCATCTACAGGAGCTGCAGCCATGCCAGCTTTGGAGCTTGCAGCTCTGCTGAGCACACAGGCTTGCCAAGCACCTGAGCTCCTCGGGGTGGTCTTCAAGAGACAGTACACAGATCAAGGAGTCTTCCACTCCCAGCCCTTCACAATGCAGCAGATCGCACACTTAGGTGCTTCCAGAGCAACTTAGACCAACATAGTTAATATCAAAGTTCAGTTCTAAAAATATACTCTGGAAGGAGCGTCCACCTGTCTGTTTGCATTGGATGAACTGCAAGCTTAAGAAAATCCGTTTCTTCAGGAGCAACTCTACTTTTGGAAGAAGGTTTTCACAAGTAGAATAGTTTGTTTGGATAAAAGATCTTCCCAAGATGTCTGGCAGTCATTACCAATATTTATTTTCACACAACAGGTAAGTGATTCCAAAAAACACAAAATCATTTCATTGACTTTTCTTTGCAAGTCCATTAACAGTCAACTCTCTTTCCATTACAGTATTAATTATACTAGCTGAACAAATAAATAGATGGAAAAATGAACCCAGTTTTACATGCTGTGTCTACTGACCACACTAACAATTTCCATTGACCTTTTAATTGCCTGAAAATCTGAAATATCTGTCATAAGTTGTTTTTTTTCCAGAGCTTTTCTATATTCTCAAAGCAAAACAAAAATAGCCTTAGCTTCAATACTTATTTATTTCATTGTAGATTATGTAAAAAAAGAATTGAATATTTTCAGTCAAGTACCACATAAAGAGTGAACTTTCTATGACATCAATAACCTTGACTAGCATAACATACCTCATTTAGTATCTGAGCTGCGTTTTTCACTCTAATCAAATCTGGTGTATCTTCAAACACTGTCATTCCTTTTCCTTTCATCCCTTCTTCCAAATCTTTTCTATACTCTTTCTAAGGATTAAAAAAAAAAGAGAGATTTCTCACTTAATATTGTGTGCAAGATCTTGAAAAGAAATGCCACTTATTAAATGTCTGAAGGGTCTCTTTGAAATTTCTATGAAATATGAATCAGCAGAAGTACAGGTTTCAGAGTTAAAATAGAATTGAAAATCATGAAATCAAAAGATACAATGTTGAAAAGTGAAAAGGTTTTAATGTTCACAAGTATTTTCCCATTGTGCTCTTGAAAAATAGTCCTCTCCTATACAGCGCTAGCACATTGTTTAGGAGCCTCAGCTGCCTCTCTACATTTTAACTGCAGTAGCATTTGCTTTTACAGACCAATATATGCTGTGCTGCAGTTTTTACCATTGTTCCACTAATGGCATCACAATCAGGATGGATGCCCTGAACACTACACTAGGACCTGTTAAAACGACTGCTTGATGAATTATAATGTAGAAGCAATATTCCCACCATATCACTTTTGTGCCTCTCAGAAACTGCACTGATATGATCTATCAACATTTAGCAACTGCAGCCTCCAGAGTACTCAAATGTTCAGTATAAAATTAAAAGCACACTAGAACCTGCCTGTGGACATTTGGTTCTTTTTCCTCTTCCCAATTCCTAGAGAGCTGATGTATGCCTACTGAAGTTCAAGATCTTTAAGTTTTGTAAGGACTTTTAATTGTTCTTCCCGTCTCCAGGTTTGGTTTGGGCTTTTTTAAGCAAAGAAACTAGAACAACATTGAAGAAAATATTTTTCAGAAGGATTTATATAGACATGAATTAATACTCCTAATCATGTATTAAATGTCATAAGCACAGTGAGCACCTTTGTCTCTGTATAAGCTCTTTATTTAAACAAAAGAAAACCAGGTATTTTTAAAGAAGCTTCTCTTTATCAGAAGCATGTCCTACAACAAGCAAGAAACAACTTCTATTATTTTAGAATTGTTAAATTCAGCTATCTCTTCTGAAGGAGTTGTGAATGTGGTTCCAGAGAAGAAAGTTCTTATTGTTATAAAATGTGAAACATTTGCAGAATTGTCTACAATTGCTTGTTTAGCAACAGAATAAGCTAGAACACAGCTAGCACTTAAAAAAAAAAAAAAGTAATTGAGTAAATAATTCATTTTTTAATAACTCCAGGTTCTCCTTCTTGTTTCATACAGTATCTATCTAAAGTTTATTATGAACTTTCGAGCAAAAATACTGAGCTACATCCCTGACTATGAAGAAATACTTCATTTTGCCTAATCTTGAAAGATAATAATTAATTTGACCCATGTAATCTTTGCTTTTGGAATCTGTTCCTTGAATGTGGATCTAAAATAGTACGAAATTCATGCAGTTATGCATTAAAATACCATTTCTATTTTCTTATATTCTTCCCCTCTGGCTTACAAACATGGTTTACTCCCTAAGTAATGAGTCATAAAACTTGAGGAGGTATGAATTAGGGAACATCTTAATGCATGTACCACTATGGAGGGAAGTTACATCAAAAATTTTAAAGATGAACATCCACAGCACATCTGCAACTCTGCATGCACTAACCACTTCTGTGGACATTCAGCATGCAGCAAGATTAACTCAATGAAATGCAAGCATTTGCATTTTTCCCTAGTCAGTAGGCACACGAGACATGTACACACAGCATGGTACTGCACAAACCAGACCTAGCTTGAGACTTGTCTACCTGACAACCAAGCTTATCAGAATAAATTATTTATTAGAGGATGAATAATGAAGAAACATCTGAAAAGAAAATCTTTTCTTTACCCATATGAAATCTAACATAGACTGGGATAAGTTGTTTAAAGAACAAGGAAAGGAACAAGGCTCAAGGATTTTTAATTCTAGCATCCTCAATTCATTCATCTAGGCCACAGCGAAAACATCAATTCTTAATACAATAAATATAAACAAGGCACTGTTGGCTCCCAAATTCAAATGGAGGATATCTAGCAGCTCTGATATTTCTAACCATGAATGTTGCTGATACATTTACTTCTAAATTTGGTCAAACAGTAAGCCTAATCTGTAGAACCAACCAATACTCAAAACTTAACATGAAAACAGTTTTGAATAACAATATAAAAAGATAGAAGGATTCTCAGTTATGAAAAAAAAGTGATTTAATTTATAATGCCACATACAACTGAAGTATATTGGACAAATTTTAAAGAAACAGTGGGCATAGAGAAAACCCGCACCTTCTAACAAAATTTGCTTAAAGCAGATTATGTAATATCACAGCTATATTATGGAATTTTGGTCTGCTTTATTTTCATCCATAACATGTATGATAGATAATTATTTCAATTAAATTAGTTAAAAGTGACTACACACAGCTCAAGCCATCCATATAACCACAACAGACTATCATAAACCTGAAATAATTACTCAAAAGGAAAAACTGCCATCTGGACACCAACAGAAATCCTCCTTTCCACCCCTTCATCTATCTGGAAAGAAAACTCCAGGCCCTCTCCAAAACCCTATCAAACAGATGTCTTTTGCAGCATGCCTGGCAAGTCACCAAATTTGGGCTATTTGAGCCCGGGGGAGGAACAAATTCCAAAACTGAGGCCCTCAGAGGGAATGTCCAGCCAATCATCCATTTTCTATAGAGTCATCTGATTTGTTCATTTAACTCTGTTTTTCTGGTTCAGGTGTGCTGAGCTTTATCATTTCCTTATGTTCATAAGGAAACTTCAAAAAGTATCGCTTCTTACTACAGGACTATTCAGAATATAAAATGACACGTGGCAGTTTTTACTCATGAAGTCACTTTTGTATTTAGCTACCAAGTTAACTGTAAGTTGTTCAGCACTCAAGAGCTTGTATTGATGCTGCTTATTGCTCATTTACAACTTAAGAAAAAAAAAAAGAAATAAAAGTCCTCTACCTCTTTCAGGAGGTTAGTGACTTGTTTGATATGCAAGAACTCCGGGGTCTTGTCTAAATCCATTGACGGTCTTCCCTTGATTCCTTCTTCAAAATCTTTGCGATACATTTTCTGTTGAAGCAAAAACAACAATTAGTGGTACATGCATGTGCATTTCCAAGCATATTTCACAAAGAACACTGTAAAGTGACCCAGAAATGAGCCATGCCATAAATTAATTAGTTATCACATTAATAAGCAACTTTCCTACTCATTTCATTACCTAGATTATCTATACAAGACACACATAATTTAGACAAAAATACGTATGTTTGATATTTCCAAAGAAAATGTTTAACCTGATCTATGAAAGAAACAGTTTGCTTGGTAGAGAAAGGAGAAGGCAAATGGCACACAAGGTAATGGTTTTAAACACATAAAAGTTTCTACCAAGAGGATGAAATCATCTGTTTTCCATGACACACAGCAAAAATAATGGAATCAAACTGCAGCAAGGGAGACACAGGGAAATACTCACTCTCAGGATGGATGGTGAAGCACTGGACTAGATTGCCTGGGAGGTCATGAAACCTCCACCACTGGAAGTTTTTAATAATAAAGTTAGAAAAACATGGTCTGGCATAGGGCAGCCAGTGCTGCTCTGGAGCCTGGGAACACTCCTTCCCCCGTGCTGAGCTCCCCAGGCTGAACAGACAGGAGTACGTTCCAGTTAAGGCACGGGGTCAGACTGGGCTTTGCAGCTTCACTCGCTCCCACCTGACAACCCTCCCTCATTAAAGATGGAATGAAAGGCAAAAGGTAAAAAAGTTAGTAATCTCTCATCTAGACGACCTCTTGAGCTTCTTCTCAATTAAATGATGCTACATACAATCTCTGTCTAGTGTGAGCACCAATAGCCTCTGAGAAAAAACAAATTTGAAGGAAGAACTGAGCCACAGAATAGCAGAGAACTACTCAGTACTAATTCTACCATATACCTAATTTATAAAACTTTTATGATCTGCTTCATCCATTTTCTTAGCCCAAGTACAAGACGCCTGTTAGCTTCGCTGTTGAACTAAATTTTACTAATTCAAGCACACATTTTTACTAACCTCACTTTGCATCTTTTGAGCCTCCTTTGAAACTTGATACATCGGTGTATCCACAAACTCCAGCATTGATCTGCCTTTAGATTTTTCATAATTCTCTTTGTACTTGACCTAGGAAAATTAAAATAAAGGCTGTTAACAGCTGAGAGAATGTGAGATCTGATTGCTTGCCATGGCAACAGACAAATCCTGTCTTAGCCATACTCCTTAGAGGTTTTGACTTGGAAGACTCCTCCCACGTTTAACCTGTTGGAGAAATAGGGCAGCTAGACAAGGAATTTTTTCTAAAGTCATTTATTCCTTTGCTTCAAAATGTCAGACTTAAAAATGGTGAACTTTGAAGACAGCAGGAGTAAGTAGCATCAACCACAATCCTTAAACTAATGGCATGATTTCGGCTGAATGGCCTATGTCTGAACAGTTGGCAGCTTTTCAATAGGATCCCCTGTCATGCTTCCATTAAACAACACATTTACTGTAACAACAACAAAATCTGTTTCACAGCCAGGCACACAGGTCTCTCTTTCAGGCTCAGGAGCACCATTCTGAAATGCACTTTTGTTTGCACCTGTGGGAGGGAAAAGGGAAGGAAAACTACTGCCTCGGCAGGGTCGGGTCTTGCACCAACATTCCCCTCACAGCTACCAATGACCATGACCTTAAAGCTAGCAGTAAAATCACATTGAAGGACACAGGGTTAAGACACCAACATATAACTTTATGCTAACTCACAAAGCAAATATACTTTGTTTGGAAACCTGGAGAAGCCTTCTAAACTCATTCATACACACTCTTCTGATTAAAATGGGCAAACACATTACTCATCTCAATCAGTCGGTGTAGGGTATGTTGGAATGTTCTACACAAGCCATAAAGGAAAGCAAATAGCTACATACCAAAAGATGATATTCAGAATGAGTAATGTCATTTTGATTTATTTGTCTCTTCAAAAATAGTGATGTCTGAATTTGAAAAAAGTGTTAAGAATCTCTTTCGCTGTCAGGCTTCTGCAATAGGTTTGGGTCCTGCAAAAACCTCTCCTCTCTCCTCATGGGGTGCTTCTGATTGAATACGCACTGTACATCACTGTAATCGGTCGTGCAGTTTTGTGCCTCATTTAATCACTGTTAGAATGCTGCATTTTTCTCTTTGCAAGATGTATTTATGATTGCGTATACCTGACTTTGAAGCACTGCGCTTTCTTTATGATGGATTTGTTCAGCTGTATCCAGGGTGAAATGATAGAAGCCCTTGTTTTGCTTAAATGATTTCTTATATTCATACTGAAACAAAAAATACCCAAGAATGTTTTCACAAACAAAATCCAGAAGGTTTTGCAATTTAAATACCCTTTAAAATAACTATGGGGGAAAAGCATAAAAGAAACTATATTTTAGGCCTCCCAATTCAGGAGTTCTACTGCTAAATTTGAATTTAAAATATTGTAATGAAATTTAAAAAAGAATATGATAAAAAATAACTTTTTTAAGTTCCTTGAGAAAATGCTTGTCCTGCTTATCCAAAAGTCAAATGTTTATGTTTGGTAGAAAATAAACTATATTATTTACATTTGAAGTGCAAAGGAACACATATGATGGTCTGCGTTTGCCTCCTAGTGGAAATAATTATAAATGCCACACAACAAAACCACTTCTGTAGTGGAACAAATGAAAACTATCTCCCATCTACAGATACTGACTTCACACTTTTACTCCATTCCTCAACTAATGGAATAAAAGTTTAAAAAAAAATCTATAAAATAAATGAGGTAAATCACATAACCTTTTGCTACACTAAACTACAGGCACCAGATTCAGTCTCTTAAGTCCTAGTTATTCACCCTGTCCCATAAAATGAAACACATCTAAGTTCCTTTTTTTTTTAGCCTGTGGTTCATTAGCATCTCAAAGTCTCTGCAATAGGAACAGATTTAAAATGTGCAAAACAATAAACTAGCTGATGTACGTATATCAAAGTTTTAAATTTTATGTCTCCATTGTTCCTGCCAAAGAGAATTAAATGTATACCAAGAGGGGCAAGTTCCACCTTGTAAACTCTCTTCCTCATCAAAATAATGAAAATAGGATGAGTTCAACCTGTCAAAATCAGTCTGTTTGTGTCCAAACATGCCCATCAAGCTTTCCTCTTAACTGTTGGAATTTATTCCCCTGGAAGCTGATTTGGATAACAGCTTTGCATTGGTATTATAGTACATGTGTTTCATAAAGTTGCATACACTTCTACATTATAGGTCAATCAGCAAACCAATTCAATTAACCACATTAGTTTCTGAGTTTAATTAACCATACAGGTTCCAATGTGTCACACCGCGGCAGGTGTAGCTATGTTATGCAAAAGATGAAGAGAAGCATAAAGTTCAAGGAGAGAGGTATACGACAGGAAAACAGCAAAACTGGGGAATTAGCAAGAAGTTCTCTGTTTCAGAGGGAAAAAAAAAAACAGACAATATCATCAGTCTTTGGAAATCGGTTAACGGCACAGTCAGGAAGACAGTTTCATACAGTGGAAGCAGACTTCAAGAAAGATTTGGTATGAGCTGCAGAGAGACAAGGAGGAGAATACAAAGAAGATATTGGAAAAGCATGGAGAAAGGCACGAGAGTAAGCCATGTTAAAATCAAAGAGATGACATGGGGAGGTCAAATCTGAGAAGGATTTTGAAAATGGGATTTCTGTAGAAGACAAATAGCTAATGGAGACCTTAGGGATTGGCAAAGCATTCTTCTTCCTGCTCACAGCAAGGAAAAATATCCACCAGCATCTGGACAATGCAAAAATCAGAGACTTAGTATTTACGGATTCCTCAGAAGAGGGCATAGACAATATGAATCAACCCTTCCTGGGCAACAGAAAGAAATAAATTTCGCAAGAAGCGAGCTGCCTTAAGCAAAAGTCCAGGTTTCTATCTCATTAGAGATAAGAAGACAAACTGATGAAGTTCATTCTGAGGGTGTTCATTTAATCAGCAAAAAGAATGCCAATCTTACCTTACACTAAAGGAAACTAGAATTAGGCCAAAATGCACATGAAGAATGCAGGAAGTGAAAGCTATCAACTCATTTATTACCCATATAATAGGGGATAGTCAGTGTTAGCTTCACATATCAGTGAGACAGATAAAAAGCAAGCTTCAATTCACCAAAGAGCAACATAAAAATCAAATACAGATGAGAAGGCTGGATTATTTTAGACATAAGCTTCCATAAGCAGGCACTGACTCAGAATATGACCCAGTATGCTCCTAGACGTTAGGGCTAACTCTTTGTGAAGTGCTCATGGCCTGCCAACCGTGAGCAATCTTCCTTTGCAACACCACCGGCTCACGCCTTTCCACAGCAGTTCTGTGGACCTTCCGTGGTTTCTGGAGTAAAGATGACAAATGCAGCTAACCAGCCTACAAGCATCGCGCACGTAGCATAGGTGCTCTTGGAGCGGGAGCGAAGCTTCAGTATTGCACAGAAGCCGGGGGGTTCCTGCCCCTTCCTCCCCATTTCAATCCCCATCACTATCCTATGTCAGACCACCAGCCCCATCAAGGGGCATGTCTTGTTATGTGGCAGAAGGAAGTATGTGCCTATCGCCTGATCCAGTGTAGGAATCCTGAGACATTTAGGAAGGAAAGAAGGTTTAGACAGAGAAGCTCTAAGGGAAGCTAGCACTCAAGAGGCTGTTTATGGCAGAAGTCCAAATATTAAACTAGCATAATGGTCACTTTTGTACAGAGACTTGAGGATGAAAGCAGTAAGACCTTAGGGAAGACAAGATTTGCAAGGAAAGAAGTATCTTAGATCAACAAAGGAAAAAACAGACAAGGTTTCAGACATATAAGAAGAAATGCTCAAGTACCAGAAGTCTGTGTGATTCTTACCTAGGTTATTAGTTGTTCTAATAACTGAAATATCTCTCCCTAAAAGCCCCTTTTTCTTCACTACATCCCCCAACTACTATGGTTACAACCCTACAGTCTACTACACATGAGACCATAAAGCAAGTACCAAAAATTTATGTATTCTACAGTGACTATACATACTACATTCCTTACTACATATATTTTTCAGATCATTCTTATAAAGGCAACTTACATCACTATGAATTTTGCTGATATTTAAAGTATGGTTTAAATATAGCAGGTTTGGTAGATCAGAGGCTGGATCGTGTAGGCTTTCCAAATCTTTCTTGTAGTTGACCTGGAAAGAGAATTCAGGTTATGTAAAATAAAGATTAACAAAATAATTCGCAGCTTCATATTACAGTGCGGCCATCCAGAAACAGAAGGCACAAAGTGCTTGCCTGAACACTCTCTACCAGCCACTAGATGGTGGTCATTTACTATTATTTGGAGGAAAAGAAAAAAATCAATAAAGCATTAATTCTACTGAGCAAGTATTTGGGAACTACTCAAACTTTTCCTCAAAAAGGACACTTACAACAAAATCACACTTTATTTATTATTTCTTTTTTCTTTTTTATTCTCCCCCCCACCCCCTCCCAAAAACTTAAATCAAGAGTATCTTCCTCAATACTTTGAGTTTACTCATTTTAAACACTGTTGATGCTTGTTCTTTTTCTCTTGATTCAGGTATTACACTAACTGTCCAGATAAAAAAATTGTATATAAAACAGTTAAAGGGAAGTCCTCCTGGACATCTTATTTAATACAGATTGCTTTCAGCAAAGATAAGCAATATAGTCATCTAAGGCAAAAGATAATCACTTAATGAAGTAGCAGAAGATAACTTCCTATCAGCCTATAGTAGGATTTTCCATACTTCTGATAGCTGGATGCCCATCTTTACAGGAAGAAAACTAGCCACCTTACCTCTCTTGGATGATAAATCTTTTAAACCAATACCTTTAGTCACCTCCACATATGTATCGTGTTCTTCACTGATTTAGGCAAACTTCAAATCAACAATACCCAATTTGCATATCTCTTATAATAATAATTACTCCAATTAATTTTTTACTATACATTTAGATTTTGGAAACAATTACATATTTGGTTGGACCCTTCCCAGAGCTGGCCTCTCCTTTTCCTGTTGGGTTGTGCCCCACACTTTGGAAACACGGGACTACAGAATGAAGGCTTGTCTCTTGGCTATCTGGGATCACAGCCTCAAAGAAGAGCTCACGTTTTTAGCATTAGACACACTGTTAAATAGATCATCCCAACAGCATTATCACTTGATATAGATGTTTTCTCAAACCTGGCTCCAGCAGCAGGCACCCATTGCTGAATCTAGCAACTGCTGTACATTGTAATACCAGTCGGAAGATCAACTGGCAGAATGAAGTCTAAAAGATAGACATCCAAATCTGAGCTGCTCATGCAACCTCCTTCTACAACCACTGGAGAGATGCCAGCACTTTGCTCCTCTAAAGACACGCATCTGCAACAGGTCAAAAGAATTGCCCTCTAGACCTGTTTATTTCTTTCCCAAATACAAAGGGACCGAGTACAAGGCGATTAGCTCAGAGTAAGCAGTCACAACTTTTGACACACAAAGTTAAGCGAGATGAATCTCATCTAAAATGGTTATGAAAAACTCTGCAGGCCCTTGGAGGAGAGCTTTGTCAGAAGCAGAGAAGAAATGGATAACATGCTGTACCTGCTATACAGACGCACTGTATAGCAGTGACTGCTGCTCAGAGTAATCATAAGATGGAGGAAGAAATTCTGCTTGAGAACAAATGTTAAATTTTTCAGGATGTAAATGCATGTAAAGTACAAAGCAAATTCACTTACATCACTTGCCAAGGTGGATGCAATCTGTGCTTGCTTGAAGGAAGCACTGTCAAGAGGATTGTACTGGTGGCTCTTCATTTCCTTACTGAACTGCTCTTTGTATTTCACCTTCCACCAGAACAAACATATCTAATATTAACATGTAGCACTTAAAGAAGGTACAGAGAATTCAGACTACAAAGGAGCTTATTAAAGGCAATTGCATTATCCATAAATCTTTTAACAAGGAAGATGTTTAAACCAGCTCAGTTTAGCCACACCTCTGACTGTCTTGGGCTGGTTTCAAAGTCATTTTTATGTAGCTGAATTTTACTAAAATTAAAAAATAATTTTAAGATTGTCATATGCGATTACTGGTGCTGAAGGACTTACAAAAAGGAAACAGAAACAAAACCATATAACTCACCTGAGTAATCAAATAAACCAGAACTGTTTGACTAGCAATAATAATCTACTCGCTGAGAATCATTCAATTCATAATTAAGATCATAAATGTGTTTTTAACAAAGAAACAATTTGTAAGATGAATAAACTGTAAAACTTGTAAAATACATCACTTGTAAATTTTTCAACCACGTGAAAGTGGGAAGTCAGAATCAAACTTCCCACTCGGCCATCTTCCCACCACCAGGTCCACGTGTCACTTGCGCTGTGCTAGGCTGTCACCAGAGCCCCCAAGTCTATTTTTAGTTCTGCCAGAAATTTCCCACAAGACCCTGAGGAATCTCTCTGTAGTACAGTCCCTTCTTGAGGACAATTCCCACCTCATTACAGTGTTAGAAAGCATAATTAAACAACTGTCTGCCATCACTTTCACTCTCTTTTCTTCTTGTTCAATAGAAAAAGGGGGAACAACAACTCATATAAGAGGAAGCGAGCAATACATAAATGTTGAGGCAATGGCATTAAAAGTAAATAAATCACAAAAATTCCATAAAACATGCTGAAGAACTGAATTCAGAATCTGAAAATATGAAATCAAACAAATAGTAAATCTCCCTCCTTTGCCCCCCTTGTTGTGCGCGATCATCAAACATCTGGAGACTTTGCACACATGCCTTGCTTCTTTCCAACAGCTGGCCATAATGGAGGAGAATAAAGCTCAGTCTGAATTATGCTGCTTTCATAAATGTTAGTCAGACACCTGATATCTGAGCCTATGCAACATCCATTATAATTTACCATGCTCTGCATTAAATAAAGAGGCGGCTTTTTCCGTACTCCTTTTTTCTCTATTCCCACATGAATGTCTGATAAAGTGGTTAAACCACCTCAAACGATGTCCTTCAAAAATTATTTTTTTCTCAGCTTTAGTTGTGGGAAGGATTTTCTTTTTCCTTTTTAGTTCTTCCTTGCCTCAAAAGACTCTCAACATGGTTTAGCTTACACAACCTCATTATGCTTAGCCACAAAGCCCAATATTTCATTAATCATGATAACAAGAAACCAAAACTAAGCCACCCAAACAGAAACTAACTGTATATGTTCAAGAACTACATTATGATTGCAGCACTTACATTAATTTTTCAAAGGAAGGACATTCTAAAACATTGTTACTTTTAAAGAGAAACTTTATCTGAACACATGATGAACTTCACAATCTTTCACACTAACTCTAGAAAAGAATATCTATTGCCTTCTGGTAGATTCATCTGGTTCATATTGTTTGATATTTGCCTTGGCTTTGGATCAAGTGCAAAAGCATATATATCTGAATACAAAGACACTGCCTTTGTCAAAGGCAAATCCACGTTCTGTACAAGCAGCAAAGGAATAAATCAGAGGGATTTTGTCTTTTAAAAGGTGTATCCAAAACTTGCCTTCTAATAAAAATCAGGCAGTGCTGGAATATGTGATTCAAAAAGCCTCCAAAACCAGAGATCAAGTCAGCATGGTGAGCAAAATTGTCTTTTACTCCTTGGACATCACCTCACAACATAACGACTTCATGCACAAGAGTTTAAATATCCAACTACTGCAGGCTGTCTTCTGCCCAGCCAACAAATGGCCACAAACTGTGCACACAGACCGAATGTACAACCTGGTCCTTGATATTCTTGTTAAGTGTGAAAGCACCAGTGCCAAAGGGACCTCTCCTCACAACTGGCTTGCCATCTTCCAGCTGCAGCCATTTTATGCCATTTTTAGAAGATTTTTTTAGCAATACATTTCAATCTAGAGATTCCAGTAATAAACCCTCGGTTAGTGTCACTTTACATCACATCACTGCTGCTGAAGGAAAGCAGGGGAGCCAGTGAAGCCAGTGTTCACAGGGCTGTGCGTCCTGATTCCGATGTGCAGGAAGGTCCTAAATTTAAGGAGACCACCCACCAATCTGACTGTAATCGTTCCTGTTGCAGTGAGGGATGTCTCGGTACCTCTAGGCCCTGCTGCCTCATCTGGCTGCTCTGCTTATTGCCTTTGCTCTCCTCCCCAACACCTCCGTACATGTTGCTTTTGGGCAAAATGGAGGCCGCACAATAATATCAGATGACCCTGGCAGTATCTCAAGAGCACTTCCAGAAGTAATTTGACTCTGACTTGTCATAGGGGATTCATCTTATTGAAAGCTACACACACATTCACTTTCTCTTTTATCAGTATTTTCCTGTTTCTTTCTCCCTTTTGAAGAAAGCATGGGGTGGGAGAAGGAGAAGAGAGAGGAGCAAGCCCATGGATGAGTCACTGTGAAGTAACGCACACAGTATTTATCCTTCTTTTGAACAGGAGAAAGTTATGAATGCAGTTTAAAGGGGAAAAATATGCCCGAGAGAAAGGGTTCTGATTAAAAACAAGGAAGAAAAATACTTCATCAATGATTTCTAACGCATCTGAAGGGGGGAGGTCTTGGCAATGCTGTAATAAGGTGGAAGAGCAAACAAAAAGTGGGAGTAGAAATGACAGTTGTTAGTGGAAGCTTATTTACAAATTTCATCATTAACCAAAAGTTTTACTTTAATGAGGGTTTAAAAGATGGCTACTTATTTACCATCTTAATTAAGTGTTAAGTTTGTTTATTTTTTTTAGAGAGTGGGGGTTAGTTTAAAAGAAAGCCAGTGGAGGCTGCTCTCTAATTGTTGCTGAAGAAAGAGCAGACTTTGCAGACTTTTAACACAACAACATCCCTGAAAAACCAAACTGGAATTAAATAAGGCCTGGATAAACAAACCTCTCATCGGCCTTGCACAAAACCTATAAAAGTCAGAATTGCAGCTGGACAGAGCAGTGTCTTTTGAAGCTTTGCAGCAACATTCCTAAATCAAATCTGTAGTTCAAAGCTGTTCACACAGGGAGTGTTCAGTTTCAGAAGTGGATGACATCACCCACTGTTCAGATTTACAAAGAAACTACAAAAATTGAATCATTCAACCACTGGGATCCCAGGATGAAGCAGACGCTTGCAGCTAAAGCATTTCCTCATGACCATGTGAAAACATATTTAAAAAAAAGAAAAACCTGTCAGAACACATAGATATTGAAGGAAATGTAACGTAAACAAAGATCTAAATTAAAATATTCATTGCTAAAAGCACTAGCAGAGTTTAAAGCAAAGAAAGACTGAGAAAATCTTAGGCTCTTTGTGTTGTTACTGATAATCTTAGAGAAGGTACATTTTAAAAAATATTCTACCTCTAACAATTTTATCCCTGAAACAATAAGCACCAGATCCAGCATAAAACACGAATATCCAAAATTATTCATCATAAAACCAATTATTGAACACCATAAGGGAAATACTTCATATCAGTAGCTCTTTGAAAAAGCTAATAAAATGCATTAGGAGACATAAAGAAGACATAAGCAAGAGCTTGTTTTTATAAAAAATACAAAAAAAATAACACAAATTATACAATGTACATTCAGCAAATTAACAAACTTCATGTTTTCACAAGGGCTAACACAGTTTCTGTTTTAAATTTGGTTTAAAATCAACAGAAAGGGGTTACCGCATGCTGTGGGTAAATAAACTAGTCCTGGGAGCTATTATTTTTGCTGCTGCTGTTGTCAAAAGCTTTATTAAATTAAAAATTTATTAAAAAAGGGGGGGGGGTCACTGATTTTGTAGAGCCTTGAGTGTCAGTCAAACATTAACACTATTTTCTTCACTTTGTTTGCCTTCCTGCTTGCCTTGATTGCTTTCTCCTTCGTTACACCCACACTGCCTGACCTCTTCTTGCTCCTGTTCTCTATACTCCCTAAATTACCTACCCATATGCACCACATTAAAACATGTTATCATCTTCTCTTCCCATTACATCCATCAGAATTGTCAACTTTGCAAATTTACTGTGAGGGTCAAATAACTAATATTTCTCTGTATGTCGCAGCTTATAGATTCATGCTATTAAGGGAGATTATCAACTTTCAGCACAAAAAGTTTATAATGGTCCCATTTGCTGAGAAACAAATGGAAACCCTAAAAGCCAGAAAGTCTGGAGACAATAAAGAGATCGTTAACTTTGCCATTTTTTAAATCTTGTAATTTTGACAAGCCTGCTTCATGATCCTTGCATGAAGAGGACTGACACTACTGACCCATATTTAGGGCTCTTCCTCTCCTACAGCACAGGTGCATTCCTCATCCTGCCCCACCACCCTGCTCTTTGGACACAGAGGTCATCTTCATTTTTCTGTGCTCTTGATTTATGATCAGTGTGTCTAAGTGTTATAATGATTCAAATAATATATAAAAACATTAGACAACTCATGGCCACTGCCTTCCCTTCAGAGGAGGTGGTGAATTGCTGAGGGCACCTCTCCTCTGCTGAAAGCAGCCTGGTATTTACAGCTTCCATGCTGCTGCATGCAGATGGCTGGCAGCAGAGTGTTAGGCTGAAGTACTGCCTCCCTTTCTAAAAGTACGTGGCTGCAAGCAGCCACAACAGTGTAGACTGAGGAGAGGACAAGAGAAGGAAGGATCCCAAAACCTGGATCCAGGCCCAGGCGCTGCAGAGTTTGGACCACCAAGGTTTAGTAAGAATCTTCTTTACAAACAAACTGTAAGCAAGCTACATTTTGTCAACTGCTCCTCTCCTCCTGCCACACCTTCTGCACTATTTGGACTCTCTGAAGAGGTTAAAATTGCACACCAAATGCTCTCTTCTGCAGAACGATCTCAACTAGAACTGCTGCCATCCCAGTCCCTGGCAGTGAAGAGACTCTATTATAAAGCTTTTGCAGATGCAGCATGCATTGTCGCAGAGGAAAAGCACATCTAACAAAAACGAGATAAAAAGTGCATTGATGAAGCCTATGATGCAGCTGGCTCAGCATCAGCCTGCAGGACCCCATGATCCAGCTGGTATTTTTTGATTGTTGTGCTTGCTGGCCACAACCTCAAGGGTATCAGTCTTAGTGAGATGGAGAGGGCTATTGGAAAGGGATCCGCTTTGGTCCCATTTGTGACAACAGGCAGCTGCAAGCCTAGATTCTGAAATGGGCTGCAAGGAAAGGAGTGTGTAGACAGCCACTGAGTAGAAATAAAGGATACCACACGCTAAATTTAGATATGAACCCTTTTAAAAACCACTAAAGGTGTTTGCTAAATGGCAGACAGCTCCCTTTCCTATAAGTGACACCCAGGTCTAAGCAGCATCGCACTGGCTCTTCCCATGAAGCACAGGTTGACTTCCAAGCCTGCGTGATGCTAAACACAAAAGAATCTCTTAGTAGACTTGCCCATCACCAGAGGAATGAGCACATGATCCATTACAAAACGGAAGAAAATCTATTTGGAAAACACAAAGTAATTTTGATTCTGAACACATCATTAACAAAGCAATAAAAACCCATGTATTTGCTTCTTTTTCCTTTGTACAGTATTAATGTTTCAAAGTTAATGATGGTCCAGTGTGAAACAGGAAATCATGCAGCAGATATCTAAGGACAACATTTGGTGACGGCAAAAGGAGGTCAACCTCTTGCAAACAGACACTGCACTGTTTTGCAGCTTGTTCTCTATGACACATAATTCTCATTTTATGCTAGTTCTAGGGAAGACGTTTACTGTCCAGCCAAATCACAAGTATTTGTTACACAACACTGATTTTCAGACTGTTCTAGTGTATACACTATTACACTTGGGGTTTTTTTTCTGGTTCTGGGAAGGCTGACACGGCCTTCTCCAATCAAAGTACGTTATCCTCCTCCTACAGGAGGGCAGAATTTGTTCCCGGGTTTACAAAAGCTCTAAGTGTAGCCTGACAGGATTACTAGCAAGGATTATGCAAGGCACTGTTAAAGAACTACTCCAGAAAAAAGAGAAAAGAAAAAAAAAAAGAAAAAAAACCAGCAAGTCAGCAGTCAAAAATCCTTTCTCACAATGTCAGGCTGATCTGAGTCTTATGCGTAGATCCTATGAGTAGAAGACTCATAAGAGGAAAAGAGGGAATATTTGTGTTTTCAGCTTTCTTTTTAGTTATGGACGAAAGTAATCCCTCCATTTTTCTTCTTTCTTTTTTTTTTTTTTCTTTTTTTAGGTTAATAGATAACAGAAAGCAGTACATAAAAGGTTCAGTTTCAGGGGGAGGGAAGGTGGGTGGTTTACATGTCAGGCCAAATTCAGATCCCGTTACTCACATTAGCAAGCAGTTATACAAAAGACCCCAGTTACTTCATTGGGATTAATCACAGGGTAAGGTTCCACTCAAACTGGATGAGTAGCAAATTTTGCCTCTAAATTACATACAGTTAATATTTTAGAAATCCTAGATAATCTGTATAAATATACCACCATCTCCACAAGAGACAAGCTGTAACAGTCAAAGTTCATTGTGTTTTTGCATAAAAATGTATATTCTGTTTCCTAAGAACCTTAAATTTACCAGTCATTGCAATACTATATGAAAAGCTTGAGAACATAATCTTCATGCAATTAGAGATAATCATCTAAAAATCTAAATATTTTCTTGCATTACTAGGAATGAGATATCTGAATGAAGTCATTGTAAAATGACAGAGAATCTTACTTGGCTTAACAGTTTTGAAACTCCTTTAGCATGTTCAAAATCTGGTCTTCCAAGTACAGCAGGCTCCTTATTCACCTCTCCCCTTCCTTTCTTGTACTCAGCCTTAGAAAAAATTAATATGAACCACTATTAAATTGTTTGCTTTTATCAAGAGAAATGTAAGCATTAAAGCTGGCAGAAAAAGTCTCATTTAGTGATCTGCATTGACACTACTGTTCTAAACAGCTCTGAAAAAAAGGCCTTCTCAGGCTTCAGCTCCTTAACAACATATTTATTTATTGTAAAACACAATGCACAGCATTCACAAAATTTAACTTTAACAAAATGCATAGCTTAAGCCTGAGAAACATTGTTCTCCCAGTCAAGGCAGAATGAGTTACAGTGGCTCAGCACTTCTTATGACAGGGTCTGCAGTTTACACAAGATTATTTGTAGCAGCTGAAAACAGTCTTGAAACAATACTAGACTGAGGAGCAGCTTTTTTGAAGTGTAAGGTCACATTCCACTCTTAATTTTACCACTGCAATCTTGCTGGATGTCAGTGAGGTTGCATTGGTGTAACAGAGCAGAATTAGTCCCACAAGGTTGATGTTACGTGATCTTTCCAGCTGAACTGCCTCCCACGCTAATTGTTGCAATTTTTTTCCACAGTGCATTAGAAAACAGCACAGATGAATCGACAATAGGTGCTTTACGATATCACAAACTAAATTACCCATTGCCTAAAATAGGCTTCTTGCATTACTCAGGCACTGTGAATCAGCAAGGACACGTCATAACAACAGACTGAGAGAAATAAAAGTTACAAAGCCACTCTAACTCAAAGGGGGCTTGAAGAGCAGTTAGTAAATTTGGATGTTGAACATAAGACTTCGTAGAAGTTCTTGGTCTTCAGAAAATCCTGAATATTCAAAAGGTGAATCTCAGGTCTCTTAGAACTGTCCCTCCATAGGTGCCTAGTCAGCCTCACATTAACTTGTTAGCAGTTACTTAAAATCTTGGCTCGGGGATTTTTATATATTGTCTTGTCTACAATAAAATATTAAACTGCATCACACATTGCAGCTTCTCAAACTGCTCCTTGACCTATCCATTAGCAGATGTCATGATGGGAAGGCAAAGAATTTGAGAGGGGAGTTCAGGGAGGAAAGCCCCCATGCAAGAAGCAGCGTGTTTGCACAGCTCTCAGAAGGACAGCAGGGAACTGCAGTTCCCTGTCGCTGCCAGCCGAGATGGGATGAGGAAAGGGAGTCCTGCAATGTGAGCTTCTCTCGTACTGAGGTGAAAAACTGCTTGGTATGTCTTCTGAAGTGCAGTATAGCATGCAAGCATATGACTTATTTTGAGAATGGTTATCATGAATAAAGCTGAAACAAAACCAACTTTAGTAAGCTTAACGTTCTCTTTAGATCAATGACCAATAATTGCAAAGGTCATACTGTCAACATCAAAATAGAAGAAACCCATAACTTTGTAACATACCAGGCAAGGGGTTTTTTTTTGTTGGGTTTTGGTTTTTTTTTAATCAAACCTCCATATCATATTTGGGGTTGCAGGTTTTCTGCTCGTGACATTTGAGAATTTCAGCAGCATTCTAAACAGTCTGACTGAAATTGGAATAAATAAAATAACGTGTCTGAAAAATACAAACAGAGTAACAGGAGAACATACATCACTTATTATCTTTGTTATCTCAGTTGCTATCTTTATGTCTGGCCTGTTCAGCACTTCAGTGTATCTATGAGTATCTTGCACATCCTTCTTATAGGATACCTGTCAAACAAAAAACAGTTTTGTTTAAAATAAACAAACAAAAACATTTGAATATTATAAATAAGCTTTGAATGACCTATCAACTCAGCCATCAAATTCAATAGAACTCTGCCTAATTTATTCCAACACAGTCCTGCTTGACAGGGATTATTTAGTAAGACCCACACACAGGTTAACAGGATAAGGAAGAAATTCAGAAGCATAAAATACAATATTAAAATGAAAAATGGTTTTGCTTAGAAACGTAGTAAAAATGAAAGCACTGCAAAGACCCAAATATTAGGTTTTATCATTAAATTTCAGAGGACTTCTAATAGTACAGCATTTTTTTCTATGCTGTACGCTTTTTAAATATAAACTAACCCCCCTATGATTCTGAGCACCACAGCCTAGCAGATTGCAGCTACACTGAACAGAAACTGTAATTCTACCACAGTGAATGTCTTTCTCGGTAATAGGCAGCCATGTAGCTGGTATGTAATTCAATGATGCAACTCCACCTCAGCAACTCCCACTCCCCGCAACTCCACTTATCTGCTCCTTTACACAATCATGGGAACAAGAAGGCTGAGTGTTCCAGCATGTAGAGTACAAGACTGAATCTGTTTGTGCAAAAGCCACTATTATAATGAATGGGCTCAGAAAACTTTGGCCAGAAGGCTAAACCACAGGTAGGAGAGTCCAAACATTCTCCAGTTAGCAAAGCAATCACAGGAACAGCATAGACCTCAGGGACGTTACAGAGCTCCGAGACCACAAGTTATCCTTCTCCCTCTTCAGGGTCTGTAGGCTTTTTCCTCTCCCTTGCTGTAGCACATGTGCCAATCTAAGCCAATTTCCAAGAGCTGTCTTACTGAATTATTCTGAATGATTAAGAAAATCATCCCTGGTATTCAAAAGTGTCTGACAAATTGAAGTATCAGGCAAAAGTAACAGAACATAAAGTTAAGTCTACAGGAAATAGAAAGTATCAGAATAATTCCTGGTTTACTGGACAGTCTTTTAGATTTTCTTCTGTTGTTTAACAAAGTTAATCAACTTCTCAAGATAGTATTTCACCATCAACAAAGTCCTCAGCTTGAAGCTTCACTTATAACCTCCACAGCTAGCTCCTATTTCCAATGTAAAGTTTCACTGTGGGTACAATGCAACAAACTCATAAACTGCAGCACTCAATGACAAATATAATTTGTAGAAATGTTACTGTAAACAGAAAAGAAAAAAATCTTACTTTTTGGCAAATATTTTACAGGCAACAGGAAAGTAATTTTGCATCCATATGGCTTCACTAAGTAGACAAGCTAAATAGGCTTCACTGTTGGCTGCTTGCCCACAAATAGATCTTACAATTTTTAACCTACAATGAGTGACATACAAGTGTAATCACTGATAAAATAAATAAATAAATAGGTTGGATGAATACAGCCCACAGTATCACCTACCAAGAAAATAGAAACTGATTCTTACAGCTTGTTCAAACCACTGGAAGTTTTGTTTTGGTTAGGTTTAGATTTCCTCTATTTTTTTAAGAAACTAGACGTACAGACAAGCATTTGCAATTCAGGGCTTTACATGAATTTAGTTAATTATATGCTGTTCATCCTAATGACCACATGAGGTGAGGTGAAAACCACAAAGGCAGCAGAAACAGGTTTCTGAATAGCACCCTATCATCCATGTAAATTGCAAATTAAAGGCCAGCGTATGTGCTCAAAATAGAAATTAGGAATGGAGTGAATTTAACAACACAGAATCAAGAATAGTGGTGATAAAGTTGAGGAAATGTGGTCACTTATTGCTCCCAAATGACATGATCATATAGTACATGAAATAATGGATTGTGGTTAATTTGGGGGGGAAAAAGGGGGGGGGGGGGGGAGGAGACAGTGACAGTCCTTTATATTTCACCATTTCCAATTATGTTAGATGCAAGGCCAATTGCTATAGCTTTCCCTGAGTGAATTATTATTCTTCCTGCACCTAGACCAGTATACCTATTACTTATGTCTGAGGGAAAGTCATCTAGCATTTTACAAATGTCTGCAATATATATTTGCTCCATTCTGCAGCTTGTCATACTCCGGTGAGAATAAAAATGTTATGCAGCAGAACAGTAGTTTGTCAGAGGTAGGCCAAAGAAAGAAAAAATATGTTTCCCATTTCCTGAATAACCTCAATCCCTGGATGCTGACCCTTTCCCATTGGGACAGTGTGCTGGCCTCTATTACACAGCTGCTATTCTGTTCCATCTAGTGATATTTTTTTTTTTTTTTTATAGTACTATGTTAGAACAGTAAAACCAGAGCTATTCCAAGAGAGTGGGGGGAACAGATGTAGACAGAGCAAAGCAACCAGCTTGGTGTGTGCACCCATGGACACCAAGAAGATGGAAAGTGGAGAAGCCTATGAGAGGGGAGAAAAGAAAACAAAGCCTGGTCAAGCACAAAAGAAAGGAAACAGCAGAAGCACCCAGGGGAGGGGACATCTTTTCTCCTGAGTTGGTTCAGCCCCTTACCAAGAGGCTCAAACCCTGAACGGAACCTCCAGGCATTACACAATGCCCTTACTCAATCTTCTCTTCAAAGGGTTGCTCAGGCTCTACCAGAAAACATCACCAAAGGCTCAAGAATTGCTCCTGTTTACAAGGACCACAGGTCTACGAAACACCTGCTCAAACTGGCTTTTGCATAGGAAAAAGTAACTGAGATACTGACAACTTAAGAGCAGTGAAAGACCTAAATGGAGAGTTACAGCAGACCAGTGGGAAATGCAAGTGAGAAAGAAGCAGGGACAAAAAGGGAAAAAAATTGTACCATCTCTAGTTTTGAAGTTGCAAATAATAAATTACAAATACTAACTAAATTTAAAGTGTTTTTCTACGTCAATTTGAAATTACAATAAAAAGTGGTTATAATGTTGAGTATTTTTAAAAAACAATTATAATCTGAACAAAAGCCATTTCTCATCTTTAATCCCAAATGTGATTACGTACTCTGAATTGCCAGTAGTTTTTGCAAAGCTTGGAAAATATTCAGGGCTTGCTGATAATTAGTAGACTAATTTTAATAGGGCCAAACCTCCAGCTCTTATAAAAAGGCATAAGGTCCACTGCGGATAAACATGCCAGTCTATTTACTCCAGCTGAGGGTCCTGAAGATGCTTCACCTTTCATGACGGTGCCAGTGCATTGGAATGCAGTGCAATGCTGCAAAGTAAACAGATTTCTAACAATGCTGCAAAACATCTCAGGTTGTCAATCAACAAACAGAAACTTCTGCTACATGGTGACCCAAGCCCACAGAGGATTAAAGGACTTAGACTTTTCCTGCAATCTTTTGTCTTGTCCTCTATTCCAATTCCAAAACTATTCCAAGCTATAGGTAATAGATCATTAAAACAAGCACAAACAGCTGTGAACATGTCACCCTCCTGAGATGCACACACGGAAGTCAGCAAGGAGCTGGGCACACCTATCTGGAAGAGAGTTTGTCTCTAACTGTTCATCCCTGCTTAGTATTTTCTAAGAGCTGCAAGTCCACTAACTAATGGCCTGTCAGCTGTGTCTCTGCCCCCTTTTCTCTCATCCGCACTTTGGGGTCCATCAGCACTAAGAAAATGACTAGCTGGTGACAATCATCATTGGCAACAGCTTTTCTGATCCCCACTCAAATGGTGTTGAAAACTGTTTCCCAGCTCGTGTAGAAGAGACAAACACATTTCTGGCCCATTACAGATTGATGCAGTCATCCTTTCCAGTAATGGGCTTGAAAATTGATTGGTCCCAATTACATCAGGAGTAAACACATCATTTTCAGCACCAGTTGGAAGTGGTCCAGGGGGACCTGCTGTTGACAACCACTGTCAGCAGAAAGTTAGTCAGTGAAAGGTGATTTTTCTAATGCAGATGCTGAACAGAGAGCCAGGAGAAGCTTGAATTAACATGATCTGCATCAAAAGAAACATCGACATTTTGGTATGTTATTGATGGTGTTTAAGCACATCAAGTTTAAGATCCGCTGATTTGGTCTTATCAGAAAGAATGTACATTTTTTCTGTGTGGATTGTGACTGCACAATATCCTGAACATGAACAAAAAGCTTACTCCTAAGACAATACAGACTTCTTACATATTCAGATTTAGATGGTCAGTGAAACATTATAAACTACCACTACTGATGTCACATGGACTGCAAAGAGCACACATATACATCAAAAGTTTGCCCAACTGTCAACTAACATTTTAAAAGCAGCACTGTTTCGTACATATGCATAAGAGAAAAGATACCAGGGCTCCAACCTCAGATCTGCAAACTGCCTTTTAAATGTCCACAGATGAGTGCATTGCAAGTTTTCTTATTTGTAAAATCAAAACACCACTCCCTTATTTCATACAATGTAATGCTGTGAGGAGAATCAGTAATTTTAACCAAGTAGAACATATAAATTGCTGTACAAATACTTAACATTTTTTTGCTATTCATAATGCCCAGTGATGGACTAGGTCATGGAACAGACAAAACTGTGATCCACAGCTTTGAGTACCTTCATCAAATGCTATGTGCAGCTTCTACCCAGGCACAATGCAGCAAGTGTTTGCTTTGCTCTAGAAACTTAATTGTCACGTCATTTCACTGTTCAATTACTTTCTTCCATCTACGTGATCCTCAGCTACACATAAGTCAAACCACTATTTTGTGACCTGATGGTTTTCTAAGGGCCACCACCTAATTCTGGTCACAAGTTTGGAAACTTCCAGATGAGCTAAATGACATCAGCCAAGCACAGACATAAAGTAGGCTGATGGTCCCTACTTCACTTTTCTCCAAATGCCTTTGTGTGCCAAAGTCACATCATTAACATTCACTTCACCAAACACAAACACAATTTATAGAGGAAAGTACTCTGGTTTGGATAAACGTGCTTTCCTTCAAGCATTAGGTAGTATTTAAATTATTTTTCAGGTAAATTCCCTATCATTAAAAAAGTCACTTTTGTTCTTTTGAGAGCAATTTTCTTCAGTCTAAGTATGAAGAAGAGAAAAATGTTTTTCTTATACATGATCACTTTGTTCAGGAGATTTTACAGTATTTCCCTATTACGCAGCTTCAACCCACACTTACAGAGCATGTTAATGATATTCAAAGTGGTGTGAAGGCCTACAGCACATGACAGTTTCAAAATGTCAGTACAAATGTATTGTAAGTTGAATACAGTCTTAATTTTTAAAGGAAATTGCACATTTCACAGAGTTGAGTATAAATGTCAGCCTTATTTTAAGGCTGAGTAAATAGTCTTAAACACATCCTAATCCTATTAGATGCAAACCCTGTGTGTAAAGGTTGAATTGAGTTGGCAGAGCATTGTAGGTAAACATGCATTCTGCTCCCATAGGTATACTGTAATGAGTGGTGGATAAAAGAGCTTTGTCCTTCTATTCCCCCAGTAGTTTCCCCCCTTTTTCCCTGCACTTTCAAAGCTGTGATTCTACAAATAGCTGAAATAGTTCGGAAAGACAAATGCTCCACATTTGGGATGCTCACTATTCCACGCTCTGACTCAAAGATGAAAACTCATGCGGCTCTTAATTAAACCTGTACTTACAAAACAAGAAATCCACAGCTATTCACCATGGTGCCCAAACAATTACCCAGAGGAGCTGTAGAACTCCACTGAACAACAACTGGACTTACATAACTTGCTCCTTTATGTGTGATAAAGATATATATAACCATTGCACTGCAGCTCCCCATGAGCAACCAGAAAGAATCTGTTCTTAAACAGATGAGACTAAGTGGTTAGAGTTTTATGTTGGATATGGAGGGTTTGTTTGATTTTTTTGAAGTTTGCTCAGGCTGAAAATAATTTCCTTCATATTTTTCATTATTTTTAACATGCTGTTAAAAGTTCTCATTTATCAAAACATCCTTCCCTCTTATGTTTGCCTTCATTTCCTTTTTTTTGCTTGCTTTAAGGGTGAAAGAAGATGAAACAACTGAATTTCATTTACTCTCACATCTGTACCCTGCTCTCCTTAATTCTGTTAGCAGGTGATGTACAGCTGCAGAAGGGGAATGGGTTTTGCGCTAGCATACGCATCCTCAGACCATGATGAATTTGATTCAAAAACTCATCTCCTGTTCCTCCTGGTCCCACCACCTTCTCTGAGAGGGATTCCCATCTCTCTTCCCAACATTATTTCCTTCCCTAGTAGTCCACCACCATTCCTACTGCTAGGTAAAAAAACCTCTTGGTTATGGGGAGAGAAGTTCATGTTCCCAGCTCCTACCCTCCATCAATCTGATATCCTGATGCTTCTAACAGCAGAGATAGCTGGAGTTTGACAGGAAGAGGGAATTCTGTAATCAAGGCAGGTTGCAAATTACTGCTGGGAGTTCCAAGGCAGGTATTTCCCAGCAGAAGAAAAAGTTATTCTTCAAACATAATGCTTCCCTGAAGTTTTCCAGCAGCCTTTTAATCAGCGGCCAGCTGTCAAGATTCTGCACACATGGACATACATCTAACATTGACATTTAGTTTTCAGCCTACAAAACCTAAGAGTGTTTGTTACACTGTCAGCAGGGAAGATAGGGTAAATTTAAGACAATTCAAAATGAACACCCAAGCTTCATTTTCTACATTGTTAGCAGCAAACGAATAACCCTTTTATCTTAGAGACAAGAGTTAAAAAATCACATACCTACCTGACTAGACTTGGTTACCTAAGAAGAATGGAAATGGATCGTAACTTTAAATATATTTACATGTCAGCTGTTCTTTGAGTAGCCTTTAAAATGACCTCACCATTTTAGCCAATCTTCTCCTAAAATTTACTTTTCTCATAAGTAAGCTTTTACAAAACCTAAAACTAACATACATTTTTCTTCAAAGTTGTGTTTGTATCATTCAAGACACTAATCTTAGTAGCATTTCTGCCCCCAGCAATGGTGCATTGAGCTAGTATAAGCTAGCTTAACCATGAAATCAAACCTGACTTGACACTAATACAAAATGTAAATACTATTATTAGGCTTTTATATTGTGAAAACCTAAAGAACTTAAAGAAGTTAACAAGCAGCTGTAAAAAAAAAACAAAAAAAAACAAAAACAAAAAAGCAACCAAGTTTCAAAATATTGCTAAATACTCTAAATTATTTGTAAATTATCTAAGTAAAACTACAAGAACAAAGACTTTGGTCAATGGTATAAACTCATGCCAGGCATCAAACTAAACTCTATGGCTCAGATTCTGTAAAATAAGTCATAAATTGTTCTTTGAAACTCATTTGATATGTATTCATGAGATAGGAACAAAGTTATTCATGTGCATAAAAGTGTGCAAGAGCAGGGCAGAAACACCCCCCTTCTCTCCTCCATAGAGAATCCTTGAAGAACTATCCAAGTGTTGACAGTGTAAGACACTGAAACCATGCTGCTGTTCATGTAAACAAATAGCTTTACACACTTGTGCTTTAAAAGTAGGTAACATGAATTCAGAGAAGCTGCATTTGTAATTTTATTTCAAAGTGCTAGCACTTAATAACAATTATTACTAATAAAGAGTAACAACCGCTTTCCACTGCAGTTTAGAATAAAAGTCACGTACCATTACTCATATTTTATACACACATCATGTCCCAAATTACTTCAGAGCAAATAATGTAAAAAAATACCAACTAATGAAATATGAAAATATTCCATGCCCAACTCATTTCAGTTAGCTATAATAGATGTATCTACCTAAAACAAGCAAATTTCAGTTGGGGGAATACTTACATCACTCTGGTATTTATTGACTTCCATGGCATGCTTAATATCTGGAGGCTCCTTCATATGTGCATAACCTGAAGTTCCTTTCTCAGCATCATGTTTTTGTTTATAGAGAACCTGAAAAGAGCAACATTACATTTTTGTGACCTCAGCAGAGCAGGTATAATAATACAAGCTGGGTTAAACCTAGTGTTGTAGTGTGCCTGTATACAGGAAGAAATGTAATAAATAATTAAGCTCCTTAATGGAACCAGAACCCTGAAACAAGAGCAGCTTCCACCCAAAAGAGAGACATATGAGGTACAGTCAGCAGAGAGATTTCTCTGTGTCTATTATTGCAACAGAGGTATGTGTAGACAGAGGGGACAAAAAGAAATATACAGAAACAGAAAATTAACTTTAACAAGGTGAGAAGACAGCCCAGGGAAAAGCATAAACAAAAGCTTTTTTTGCTCAAAATAAACCTGAATGCATCAGCTAAGTAACTATTCCAGGCTACTCTTTTTTTTCTCTTTTCGGAAAAAAAAGGTTTTGTGCATTCCTCATGAACAAACAGGTTTACATGAAATACTCATAGCCCAAACAGCTATTTCTTCCACTGTTAGGAAATTACTACCACAATACACATTTTGACTAGCCCCCAGGTTCAGAAAGAAAAGTAATAAAAGAAAAATAATATTTACATTCAATTGTCATCATGGTAAAGGAAAATGGAATTGGATTGTGAGTTCATAAACAAATTTATTTTTATAATAGAAACTGAGCACAATGTTGGGCATTCATCCAGCTTTCACTGTACTGTGTTATACTTACATATACACACACTCACATACTAAAACTGCCTGAAAAGCTGATCTTGCACTTATCCTTGTCAGAAGCTTTTAGGCTTACATTAAGAAAATTCACCAGGTTTTGATGCCTGAAGAAGCAGCAAGCATCAAGAAAATTCATTTTCTAATAGCTCTCAGGAGCAAGCATTAAAATAATCCCCAAGAAAACAGCAAATACTAAATAAGATTGAAAGCTGGTCAGGAGGAGAAGGATTTGAAACTAAAACCCTCGATAGCAATAAAAGAATACTGTGAAAGTCTTGAGATGGGAACTCTCGACTACGGTGATTTGGACTCTTTTAGGACAGGATACTAGAACTGTGAGAAACTGTTATATCTGTTTGTGTTTAAGGCAGCAAGATTGCATCTGAGTCACAGATCAGGGTGCCCAAGGCAATATATTAGTATCTGCCCTGACTATCCCAGATTACAAAATGATATATAGGCTGAGAGATTAAGACAAAAAAGGGGTTTTTTTTGCACTGCTACTATATGAATGAAAGTATCAAATTAGGAAACTTAAAATGTGCCATCTCCTTATACAGTGTAAATCCAACATGATCAGGCCTCTGAGGAAACAAACACAACTTAAATTGAAACAAAAAAATGTCTATAACTTCGCTATACTGATTACAACTTGCAACTGGCAAAGCAAATAATTGTCAACAAGACTGAAGCATCACTAACAAATGATCCCCTGCAAAAGTGTAATTACTATATAAACGTATGTCACAAAAAAACTTTCGCTACTTCTCCTGCTTCACATTGTCACTTTTAAGATGTTTCCTACTTAATACCATTCTGAAAAGCAGACCCGTACAGTTACTTCCAAAATCTACTAATTGACAGATATTTTATTACTTTGCCACTTTGCTGGTCCAACATCTATGTTTTTCTGTTGGCGAATGGGCAACGTAACCAAGACATCAAAAAACAAAAGCACATCAACTCCCAACATGAGAAAACTAACAGAAATTACAATTCAGTATCCACTATCTTGGGAAAAGATGACTGTTTCTTTAGCTTAATATAGGAATATTTGACTTGCTGTTTGATGGCTGTGTTCTTCCTATCTTTTCACATTATCCTTATTAACTGACCTAAGTAACCTTGAAGCGATCACAGGCTAGGAGGAGTTCAATAGCTGTCTAGTTTAGTTTTGGACAGTTCAGTGCAGAACTATTCCCAGACCTGTAAATCAGTTCCAAGGGAGCATGAAAAAATGTTTATGAGGATTATTTCATCAATATTCTTAGAACCATTATTTTACACGTTAGCATGTGTACATTTACTTCTAATTTCATGTTAATTTTCAAGTTTTAGCTAAACCGAATTTTATCAGATCTACATATGAAACTACTCTACAGAGAGATCAAGTATTATAGGTCACTGATGTAACCTCTACTCTGTAGTGGCACCATTTATTAACTCAAGAAATACAAGGCAATTATTTAAGTAGGTATGACTTCAGATTGAACTAATTTGTAAGTACTCATTTTTTATTTTCTTATCTCTCTTGTACACCAGTGTATCAACAGGAAGCTGCATTAAGAAAGGCTTTGTGCTCTTTCAACTTAACTCTGACTGACCCTCTGTTTTGGAATACTTTAAACACTATTAATTTTTTAATATATATTTCCCTTTATAGTCAGTAAGCTGAGCTCTGAACTTAAAATCCACAATGTAGGATTTTGTAGGAGGAAATGTTCAAGAACACAGAAAATGCTACTTTAATCTCTAGATAGAGAATTAGATTTTCCAATGTATATGTGTAAAACAAAACTAGAGAAGTCCAGGAGACTAATACCTGCTACAATAAAAAAGAGGAAAACTCAAACATGAGATTTGGTGCCATAAAAAACCATGAAGAATTACAGAAAACAGTGTGATAATGTGCAATATGATTGTAAATGTTGCAGTAAACCACAATAAATAGCTTTCTCATAGTTAAAAAAAAAAAAAACAAACATATGAAAGTAAAAAGAGGATTTTGCCCACAAGTAAGAAAAACTCTGAAACTTTCTCTGGAAGTTAAAAATATTGCTTAAGATTCACTTGGCTCATCATCTTTAAAAACAAACAGAAAATACTGTTGAGCATTGACATATAGTTACTATGTGAGATATTGCCCTGTGCAAAGGAGAAAATTAAACTGCCTTCACTTTGCTTTAGATTATTCCTTTCAGATAAGAAGAAAAACAGTGCAATTTCTTCTTATGGCAGAAATAAAGTGATGAAAAAAGTGATAAAAAGCATACTTTTTTTCAACATTGTTTTCCCCTCAAGCAATTTTAAATACCTTTATCGTTGTTTGTGACACCTTATTAAAAAAATTGTTCTGCGTAAGGAAGAATTTAGTATACTGGTCTTCAGACAAGAAAAAGACTTGGCACAAAGCTAGCAAAGATCAGAAATTTTCCTTCAGAAATATTTTCCACAGGAAAATTGCAATTTTTCCAGAAAATGTCCATTTCCTCTCAGGAAAATCAAAATGAGGGCTCCCTGCCTAGACTGCTCTCATCAACTTTAATTTCTCATTGCAGAGAACATGGAAATTGGCGAGAGCTTTGTAGGCTGAAGGAGGGTGAAGTTATGCGGCAAGGACAGGGACTTCTGCTCTCTCTAGCTTACCCTGGGGACAGCTATGACAAAAGAGAGGGAGGAAAATCTGGTTGCTTGCTCTCAAGAAAGCTATTTAGAAGGCAACAGTTAAATTTTCTGTGTAGAGGAAAAAATGAAATTGATAAAAGCCACCCAAGTATGTGGGACTATGAAACTTCTTTTTTCATTCTCCTGAAACATTTTTTTCCCATAAACAGTGTCATGAATTTTTTGTCAAAATTCTGGATGGAATTCCTTCTCTATGGGTATTTATTTCCATGTTCGTGCCAGTTCTACATAGAACGCAAAAGACCAAACGTGGGCTTTACGCAAAATCCAGCAGAGGTGGTCTTGTTTTAGTCTTTCCTGTGTATCTTGAAGAGGGAATTGAGCATGAATCAATACAGCCGACATAGGGAGAAAGCTCTACAGGAGGCAAACCACAATTGTCAGTGTGTTGTACTCTCCACTATGGTAAGCTCCTGTCAATGCTGACATTGTATGTCTGGAACCCTACAGAACGACGTCCTGGCTCTGCTGAAGTCAATGACAATTGCCGTGTCAGTTAAAGCGTGCAGAAATGATGGATAGCGCTATGGCAGTCTGTTTGCTCTGGAGAGGACAGTGGAGGGCAGCTGTAGGTGGGGGATGATTTCTTGTGACAAAAAAGAAATTTCCCCTAGTCGCCTCCAAGTTCCTAAATCATGAGTGTGATCCGAAACAGTGTATAAAATTAATAAATTGGGCTAGATCTAGGTAGGCTGAAAACGAAGCTGCTGGGCAGCAGCAGGGCACCAGGACCATTTCAGGATCAAACATCAAATCACGGGAGAGGCCATTTGCCGAGGACACACCAGTGTAAGGAGATCACCCAGCAGAGGCATACCAGCCTCAGCACTCCTGTGCCAGCAGGCAGTAGCGGGGAGAGTCAGTGGCTCTCTTTCTTCCACACCGTGATCCCCTCGTCCCGACACACCTGCTTGGCACATGAGGCTACGGATCCTGCCAAGAACATGCCATCACAGAGCGACAAAGCACCTGCTTGATCTGGCTACAAAAGCATTCAAGCCCGGCCTTGCATCCAGGAAGCACGAAAAGGGAGTCAAAGGTGTAAACTTGTTCTAATGCGGATGAGGAGGAGGACACGTACTCCTATTTTCCAGTCTCGGGAAATCAGCACCTATTTAAAATCAGCTTACTATAATTGAGAAACAGACTGCAGTTCTGTGCTTGCAACAGCCTTTTTGCAGGAGGGTTGGCGCAATGGCCAGCCGGTGCTGTTCTCTCTCCTTCCTATGGCATATCCGTGGTCTCCTCTTGCTGAAGTGATGACCTGTAAATTCACAATCCCGGCTAGATAGATGCAGCAGAAATCCCCTCTGCCATATCCTGACCCAGTTGAAATCTGAAATCCTCGTATTAGCTACTTAGGTACCGCAGTGATAGGCACAATATGGATTAGATTTGAATACTGCAGAGAAGATTTTCCACTAGAAAATCCCCTAGGATCTCTCTCAAAGTAGCATTAAATTCAGGTCCGTTGCAACAGTAACCACAAGTTGGAAAAATGTGTCAGCATATCTTTAAGTTTTATGGTAGATTATGATTTATAATGCATCTATTCCTAAGGGGATGGTATGAATTTTACAGGAAAAGTTTCTACTTAAATATAACTCATCCTATATGCATATTTGTTTCTCTATGACTGTTGGATGATTGAAGAAAACCTTCAAAAAATATCAAATGAAAATGTCAGTCTTTTCCTTAACGGGGTTTTTTTGATGAATCAAATGATTTCATTTTTAGTCTCAGTTATTTATCTTTTCTGCCACATCGCTGATGTTAATTAACCTCATTTGCGTAAACTAATGTAGAATGTACTCATTTGGAATGAATCCAGGAGTAAATCTGTGGCAAACTAGTTAACTAATGTTTTATAAATCAAGCTAACGGTTTAAAAATGTTATACAAGTTTAATTCACAATTTATTTCTACTTTAATTCCTCTAATCACTCACTTTACAATGAAATGTCACATTAATGTCATTTCAGCTACTGTGCTGCTTTAACTTGAGTGTATATATGTTCCATTTCAAACTATGAAAACTAAAATATACTTCATGTTATTGTATTTGCTTAACATAGCCTTGATTAACACATTGTTTTAAATCAAAACATTTCTCCACAAGCTGTCCTGAGATTTCAGTGCTTTCTTTTGTTATGAATATCTTCCTTTGTTTGAAAAAAAATCACTGCATTAGAAGAATGCATATTGAGCTACAATCAATAATATGGATTTCGGAGTGTGTTCACTCCACTGACTGGCTGTATTAAACTATACGTAGTTATTATCTTTAAGAGAGGAGAAAGGCAAAACAAGAAATATGTGAAAATGCTTGGTGGACAGAAAGCCATAACCATCTATCAGCTGTAATTCTCATGAGTAACAATGAAAATCTGTAACTTCATTCATATTACACATACTTAACAGTCACAATTCCACTGAAATCAATGGAAGTGAAGGGTCACCTGCCTACATTAAGGGCATTATATTTTTAAGCCCCTTGAAGCAACTGAACTGGAATTTACTATTTGACTGGTTGTTTGCATGTTTTACACTATGTTCAATATACTTGATTTCATATTTTTAATTCTATAAAATTTGTTGTGAGTGGTAGTATGTAGACCATTAGAAATACATTTACTGCTACCAGTAAGTGCCTTTAAAAGTCATTAAAGTATTATTTTTTCCCCTTCAGCATCCAACATTTTATAAAACTAATACAACATCCAAATTGAAATGGTTGTTATGTAAGATTTGTCTATTCTATAAACACGGTGCAATGTCACTGAATTCAATAATTCCTTATTGCATTCATGCATTTCTAATGGATTTCATTGGATTGATGAATGCACTAGCAGTTTTTAAATTTATATTTAATAAACATAACAAATAAGATTGTCAACATTTTAAAAGCGAGTAGCTCTTGAAGTTAAGAAGTTATGGTGATAAACTTTGGATGATAAACTCACCCAAATAAATCAAGCAGGCAGTCAAGTATCCATTCAAATATACTGTTCAAATTTGTCATGTTCTGTCACACAATTCGTCTAAAAATCGCTTTCATGATTCTAAAATTGTACCTTGCTCTGAAGTTGTGTTAATTCTTTTGCAAATACACTGTCAATTGTGGCTGGCATCTGCTGATAAAGAGAGTTGGAAAGGTCTTTCTTAGCAGCTCCTTTATACTTCACCTAAAGAGGAGAAAAAAGGTGACATATAATGCAAAAATTTAGATATAGTAATGACACTACCTACTTTTTCTATTAAATAAAATGGCATAGACCATTAGAACTGGAAAAATCTAATGCTGTCATAAACTTTCAAGCAAAACCAGATCCTTAAATAATAACTTTACAATACTTTAGGTGGATGTGTCTAATTCATGAAGCAATGCAAAGTATCTCCTAATTAAATTCAATAATTTGGGGGAAGTATAAAGTAAAGTAAGCAAGGCAGTTATTTTTCTATCCTTTTAGAAATCATTTCCAAAACCCACAATTATCTTTTTTCTTTCCATTTTCCCAAGTTTTGCACAACGGGAGCAATGAGAGGCCAACAAAAAATATTTTACCAATTAATAAGCAGTAGCAATTAAATGTAACTGGAAAGGACAGGAACATTGAAGATAGCATGTCTGCCATCATTTGTACTTAATCTTTTCATATTACAGACTCATTTTTAAATTACTCTTTATTTATCCTGTACTTTCTCCAGTGTTCAGTACTAGCAATTCCTCACAAAATGGTTTTATGAGACAGGCCAGAATAATAGTTCAAAATCTGGGAGGTTTTTGCTTCAGGTTTAAGTTTCTCAAATTCATAAAACAATAATGTCAAGTATTGCTGTGAAAGTAATCATAAATATCAAAGATATTTTAAATAATACCGTCTAATGTCATTAATTTACTGTGCAATATACAGCTAGTTCCCCACATGTATGATACATATCAATAATTTGCTGTAACATTTGTTGCTGTTTCCCAAAACAGAGGGCTCTTTTTCATTGCAGTAGACATGCTGTTAAGAATTCCAGTGTTCAAGTTTTGAAAAAACAGGTTATGGGACACTAGAGGTCAGTAATTTACAAGATAAACCATCCATCACATCATTGGCTTCAGGTAATGCTGCAATAAGCAAACAGAGCGCTCAACAGTGTGATAAACATAAAACATACGGGGTTTATAATTTTGAAATATCTTTATATCTCTAAGTCTTTGACTAATAATTAGCAGCTTTTCTCTGGAATCAGACAGATGGATTCTATAAATGCTCTCTCTATATTGTGCTTTTGTAGACTACAACAGTCTGTCTCTTAGAAAGTAAAATTTCATCACATTTATGCCCCTTGGGACATGCCACTCTTTCTCAGAAAATATGAAGATAAACATAACAAAAATATTCATCAGATGAATTTATATTGAATGTAGCCACACAGCAAACTGATGTATATCAGAAACAGAATATAGAATGTATATAAATTACATAACTCCAGACAGGGATATGGGGATATTCTTTATCATAATCATAAAGGTAGCACCAAAAATTTAAGTCTTCCAAGGGTCACAGTGACAGAAAAATCACTCAGAACCAGCAGTTCCTTAACAAAAGCAACTCTCTGTCAGGTAAAACTCCTGCTGCTGTTCTCACCTGTGGAAAATAATCAGAGATGCAATCATATGATACCTTATACCTGGGACATGAAGAGCTGGCAGTAAACTCTGCTCTGGGATTTGGAAGCTCCTATTCCTTCCTTGCCAGTACAGTTTTGGGGGGGTAGGGGGGGGTGGGGGGGTGGTAAAAGTTCTGTTTGATATCAGGCTGTGAATTCTCCACAGCAGGGAAACTGTGCACAGGTATAATTTGCAAACCTCATCACTGCAGAATAAGTAACAAAAAATCCTTTTCCTATTCCTCAGTTTATCCATCCATGAAATGGGATAGCTAGGACTGCCTCAGATGCAGATATCTTAGAATCCTAAAATAAAAGTGTTGCATAATTCCAAATTATTATTACTCAAATATACAGTATACACTATTTACAGCGCTTTAAGTCACTTCAGCTTTAAACAGAATTATTTGAAATAAGCCATCCTTCCCATGCTAAAAACCACCATATTCAATTAAGACAGTTTTTAGGAAGGATAAGAAGCAAAGAGAATTCTTCAGTCTTTTAGGTCTTACCTCAGAAATAAAGGCACTGAGACTTTTCACATGTTTTAGCTGTGGGGTGTCAGGTACAAATATGCACTTGCCTTTAGATTTTTTAAACTCTTCTTTATAATGTATCTACAAAGAGGAGAAAAGAGAAGTTTAATTGCTTTTAAAAAAAAAAACAGAAAAATAAACAATGGCTATTTTTATTTAATTTTTATTATTATTTTATTTTATTTATGGAGACTATGCTGGGTGGCTTGCAAATATCTGAAGCTGGATCAAATTAAGCCATCAAGGCAAACAGTCAGTTCTCACACATAGTACCAGGGCGATGTAAAAGTCACATCTTTAATAATAAAGATGAAAAAGATATGATTTTTCTCTACATCTACAGCACATTTTCACCACTGTTGTAGATGTTCTAGTATCTCTAAAGTAAGGAGAATTGAATAATTGATCTTCTTGATACTTGATCTCAAAGATAAAATTGTTAAACTAACTTCTAACACAGACCTAGCAAGCACAGAATGTATATAACGTAATCAAATGCCCCTTTATGAATCCAAGATTACATGAATAAATTCAGAAGGCCACTGCCAAATCATTGGCCCAAGAACCCCAACAGTCATGACATGCAAGTAATAACAGATTTAAGACCAAATTTTAAATTGAGTCATTTTTTAAATTATGTGTATGCACAAAGGAAACCATTTTTGAAGCAAAACACCATGACATATTCTGCAAAAAAACCAAAACACAAGCCTTTTTTTTTTTTTTAAAAACAGCCTTTTTCTTACCATGGGACAAACAATATAGGCAGGTATAATAACCACATGACTATTAATGAAGTCAGAGTTACTGTTTGTATTAGGGAGAAGGATAAAAACTATGGACGTGGTAAATGTGTAGGGACTTTTATTATGTAAGAACTGTGTGAAGAAAGATGGTCAATTATGATGAGATGGACTAAATAAGAAATACAGACAGTTTACGTGGATAGCCTTAAATGTTTCTAGTGACACTTCTTTCTTTGTACATCGAATAGTTCAGTTCAATGCAAATTGAATTATTTAGTATTAAGCTTTCGTGGTTATTATCTGCTACCATTTCTCTAACCTCATTTTCACATTCTGCACAACAGCAGCTTGCGTTTATGCACTCTAGACTTGCTGACAAGCACTGACAGAAGCAATATGATCTGCATCTGAGCATTACAGAAATATGCAATCTTAATTTCCTCTTTCTCTGAATCCTTAATGGATATCACAACTTCTACTCTACACTCCTCTATAGGAACTTGGAAAATTCATGAGAAGGATGGCAGCTTACACAGAATCAGCTCCTGTACTATCTGATGCAAACTTTTTGTCCATCGCAAAATGGATTAGATAATGCCAAATTCATCTCAAACTGATGACTACATAATCCTCACACAATAAATAATCTTGGTTACTATTGAGCTCATCCACATTTGGACTACTGAAGGAATGTACATCTCATTACCGAATCATATTGTCTGCCTTTGTGGATTACAGTCTATTCTAAATAAAAACTGCTTTGTGAACAACAGGTGTAAAATTACTGTATGTCATAATTTTACTCAGGGAACCACAAATCCAATGGTTCATGTAACCTGTTGTGAGACACCATACTCCTAGGTAATCACAGAGCAATACACAAAAAGGACAGTTTTATGATAAACATGAGCAGGCACTTACTGTTCAACTTGCACACATGCACGCATGTACTTGCAAGTGTGTGTATGTATGTGGACATGAACAGCTTAAAAAAAAGGCTTCGTAGAATTATGTTCATTCACAGTGATACAACTGAGAAGGGACATGGGAAATCTACAGAGCTGACTGTCTACTGGTTAGGTTTGATGGCATTCCCAGTAGAAACTCCTGTAAAGCTGAGACTCTAGTAGAGGAGATGGAGAGTCTTGCTGCTCACAAATGAGGTAAATCACACACAGATATCTGAAAGCTGACTGTAATTACATCCATTTTAATTACAGAGCAATAATTACACTCAAAAATCAAACATGAAAGCTTTCTAAGGTATCTCTTAACTGGGGGAGATGACACGACATGACTAGAAGAAACAATCAAAGCTGTTCTGTTGTAGAAGTCATGCTTTCAAAATAACTGCAGTAAAGGACTAATGCCACCACCTTACTCCTTTATTATTCACATTTATTATAGTAAGCCATAGAGGCCACAAAATGCATGCAGGATCAAATGAGCAATTTAGAGAGGACATATAACAAAATGTGTGGTCAAACTCTGATCCAACACACTCCATTCAGCTACAGAAGTGTCTGCATCGCTTGGAATCAGAAAGATGGAAGATGAAATGGGACAAGTATAATGAAGTCATGACATCTGCACTTAAAAAGCATATTTATTGTAAATGACTTAAGCAAGAGGCTTAAGAGGTTGGCTACGACTGAACATAACAAATGGCTGGAATAGGCAGAGAAGCTAATATTCCTCTTCAAAGTTTGGGGTTACAAAGTCAGATGTCTAAAATACTGAATAGGACATTTTGCCTGCGAGTGACTTACCCTTCAACACAAAATATGCTGTTTAGGTTGAGTAGATCTGGTAAGCCTTGTGAAAAAAACAAATAACAGGAAAAATTTGAAATGATGGCCTGGAGCCACTACTGCTCTTTTGACATACTTTTGAAGTCCAATAGCTTACTAAAGGCCCAATTTTTAATAGCTCTCTCCTGATCCCTTTCTTCTCCCTGACTCATCATACTCATTCCACTAAGGAATCCCTTTCCAACCCTGCATTTAATTTATAATCTCTCATAAGACTAAGAGCTGTGTCAGATCACAGATCCATCTAATACAAAATCCTCTCTCCGTGGCCACAGAAACCTGGAGACAAGCATGAGAACAGGGCAAGCATACAGTATTATTGCCCCACAGTATTTTACTAGTCTCCAGCAATTTGGACCTCAAAGTCCTCCAGAGATAGAGGCTGTGACTAGTAATGGTGAGTCCAGAGGAACAGCTCCGCCCTGAATGAGGTGGTCACAACCCTATTGGTATGAGTGGAAAGGCACTCTGTTTCTGCACTTGACTCTAGGTCTCTTTGGCCCTTGCTTTATAGCAGAGAGACATACTAAAGCAAAGTTGGACTCCGTAAAAGGACAGTTAAATGGCAAGTTGCACTACTTTTTGCTATAGGGAAAAAGAAGCACTGGTACCATATATTAACAAAATTCAGCAGAGTCTTCAGAAGGCAGACTGTCTGCCTCTCTACGAAAAAGGATTATGATAGTTTGGTCAATAACCATTTTACTTGGATAATAATTCCCCTCTTTGCTTATAACAGTATTCATAACATCACACCACTACAATTAAAACAAAGAAGAGATGAAAATATACCAACATATAAGTAATACATGCAAATGGACAGGCTCAATTTCAATATGGAAGACAAAAGGCCTGGAAAGGAAGGTAATGCGTATGAACCAAGCACACATGACAGTTTTAAAAACATCTGTGGAATAAAATTGCATAATGGAGGGAGATTAAATGAAATGGCTTTAGGGAGAAAAAATCCAGGGGGTATCACAGCCACAGAACAAACATCTGCCAACCTCAAATGAAAATGGAGATTTCCTCAAGAACTGGAGCACCTAAAGACTTCACTACTTCCCCTACATACAGTTCAAGGCTGACAGTTACACATGCACTAAGGGCTGCCATTGCAACACTTTGTTAAAACCATATTGCCAAATTAAAGTCAGCCTGCAAAGAATGCAGGGCCAGTGTAATGCAACCCCAGTATCTCAGTCATGAGCACTCCTGGCGCTGCATTCTGATGGAGGAGCTGTGCTGACAGCTCCACCGGCAGAAAAGGACAAGCACCCAGTCTCATGGTCAGCAAGGACACAGGCTCCTGTCCCAAGGTCATCTTAGGGCCAAACTGCAAGCCCCATAAAACCATTGTATACATAAAGTGTACAGATGTACACCAACAACACATCCACACAAACAGCAATTTGTGCAAAGATTCGTGCTAAATGGATAAAGAATATATAAAAAGTTCTGAACGTTAATGAGTCAAAAATCAAAGGCAAGAATGAAAATTCCTTGCAGTTTATTGGCCTCCACAATGAAGTGTGCAGGCTCAGGAATTTAGCCCCACCAGCACAAAGGACTTCACTGGTCATAAGAAATTCCAATTATAGCAAAAATTCTGGGAAACAAAATTCACCCCCTATACATTTGCATATTCTGTTGAAGCCAATGAAGAAACACCTACTGATTTCACCAGAGGCTGAATAAGGCCCCAAAACTGGATGCCATTTTTAAACACAGAGTCTCTTTAAAAATAAAGTGGTCTGGACCATTATATATTACTACTGCTTTGAAAGCATTAATGACACTTTGCCATTATGCTTTACATATCTCAAGGAAAATCTAACACACTTACAGGCTAAACACATCACAAGTTTTCAGCAAAAGCCCACATCCCTGAACCATTATAGGCTTCAGAAACCTGGCTTGACTTAGTTATTCACCTTAGCTCACAAGCCCCTGCAGAAAATCAGAGAAAACACAGCCACTCAATTTATCAGTTAATTAACAGCCACAGCCAACATTACTCCTAATGAGTACACAGCACAGTAATAATTCCTTTTCAATTAAATAAAATATTTCTTCACCATTTGTCAAGGAGTTTTTGCCTTTAAGAACAGCAACCATGTTTAGAAACAAGTTGCATGGAAACACTAAATGTATTTTGGGTCAGATAAGTGCTCCAGGTCCATTTTCATTTTGGCCTTTACATGAGTTGACAGGCACTTATTGCACCATATGCCATTCTTTTCCCAAAGAAAGCATGTAGATAACCATCAGTAAAAATATTAATAATCTCTACTACCTCCTAAAGTAACTTGAGATTACAAGGGAGCCATCTGGGCAGGTTCTCTTAAGGATCTATCCAATTTTCAGCACTCTTTCTGTGAAAATTAAAGTATTACCAGACGGTGTATGGACAACGAGGAAACTTTGACTTTGTCAAGTCACACTTTCAAGCCAGCACTGTAACACCTACACATCCCAGATACTGTTTTTCTGAGTTACCTATTCCTTTCTGATATGTAACCCCTAATAATTTATACCTTAAGTGTAGATTCTGTATGTTCTACTCTCATAAAATCAACATACTCGTTCACCTTGAACAATAACATCCTGAATCTAAATATCAGATTACAACACAAACATGAGCCACACATCATTTTTTGGTTTCTTTAGAACACCACTTGTTAAAGCAAGTCACTCTCTCCTCAGTAATGTGTCCTCTGCTGCCAGCCACCACCCTCGCAGGAGAAATACCACTCTTAACTCCCATTCCCATGAAGGGACAAAGTTATTATTCACACACACTTTCCCAGAGGGACATAGAAATAATCTTCCACCAAGGTAAATCTGATGCTGTTACATTGAAGCAATTGGATCTACTCCAATTTAAAATGTCTTGGATCCGATCTGTGATGTTTATATAATGTCTATATCTGATGGACAGTTTTAAAACTCTATAGCAACTAAGGCAAGAATTTGCTAGCTAAATAATTTTTAAAGATATTCTAGCATTCAGTGAATTCTCCCTAGAAGTGCAAGTCAGTAATAATATGCTAAGCAGTTCTGAGCATCTATCACCACAGACCAATAGATAACACTCAAAATTCATCTGTTTTATTTTTATCCTCCCTCCTTACAGCTATGTATACTGGCACTCAGTTCTGTTCTAACCAATTAAACTTCATAGGATCAGGCTATAACTAGAAAAAATACTGCATTTTCCTGATCAAATCAGCCAAGGTGTTCTCATGGGAGACACACTCCGCATGAGACCCACTTTTTGGAACATTCTCCTTCCTAGGGCCTATGCTTCACACCGTCCAAGTGCTCTGAAAAGCTCATCCTTCTGCGGCTGATAATTTAAGGTACCAGTGTAGGCTGTGCTCTTCTATTACTTTTGTGTGCTTTTTCATTTGAGTCTTGGATGGGCACATGCTGCACTGTACATATCTGAAAAAATATGTATCATAAATATAAACCCACTTGAAAAGAGAAATGTAAATGTAAGGATGCAAACAGTCACCGTCACTTACATCACTTATTATTTCACTGCATTTTCGGGCCAGTTCCATATTTCTGTCCTCAATAACAGGCTTGAGGAAGACCTGTAAGAGAAAGATAATCATTCCAGGTTTATTGTCCTAAAAGGGTAACAACAGAAGGAAATAAGTACTTTTCAAAGATATTGGGGTTTAACTCACCTTTTCTTCTTCTTCCCCATCCTCATTTTCATCTTCCTTGAGATCCTGAATGACAGATACTCGCATTTTAATACTTTGCAGAAAACAACAATGAAAACTCTAAAAAGGTTCAGCACTGCAGGAAACAGCTCAGACCCTACAGCATGCCTGGAATCAATGGTTCATTTGTGTCCTTGCTGCACTTAACTCTGCCAAGGCTCCTTCCTTATTTAGGCAGCACTTGACGGTCTTTATCTGAACAATTCAGTGTGAGTGAACTGAAAGGCATTGCAGATGGCCTTGCTAGCTATCAGTCCCAGCAGAGCTAATGCTTTCTTACAGATAAAATATAATTAAATGACCTATCCCAGTCAACTATTTTTTAAATGACTATGAACACACTTAATTAAAATACTGTGATGCAGTTAATTCATAACATAAGTAATTTAGTAAAATTAATAGGCTTAAAAGGGGAACATTGACTCTAGGGTTATGGGAAAACTGCCCAGTTCTAAGATTCAAGGCATCACTGACTCCAAAACCAGTTATCACGAAACTTTATTTTGTTGGTCCAATAACAGAGCTTTTTGATTAAAAGAAGCTCACTCTTCTTATTTTCCAGTAGATGTAACTGCTAGTATATTTTTCAGGAAATACTCCTTTTCCACAAAGCATATAAAATTCCTTAAATGCTTTGCATATTATGTCAGCTGAAGGTTAAACCTGTGCATACATAGATACAAACACATCTGTACACTTAAAAGTATACACAGCTATGTATTTACACAAACATGAATGTTCCTTCACTGTTAAAAATTGTCATGGTGTGTAGTCTCAAAACCAACCTTTTTCAGTATGAAGTCATTGACTCCAGCTGCAATGAAACTGAAAGATATCCTTATGCCAATGGATATAGTGTCACAGTGTTTGCTTCTGTAAAACAAGCAAGGAGGTATTACAGGACCAGTTGGAGTAACCAGCATTTTAACTTTTTTTTTTTATTTTCCAAACTGTAGCTTGTATACTTCTCATTTTATAGAGGTCATTATTTCGAACTTCACCTAGCAAAGTGATTCACTGCTACACAGTTTTGCAATCAGGCAAAGATATAAGGAATGTGTGGTCTTAAAAAACCTCTTCAAAGAATTTTAAGTACTTGTGCCCATCCTTAGAGCTTATTTAGAAACATACATTTCCTTAGAAAAATAAACATTTCAAAGAAGAGAAAAAATACAGCATTTGACTTAGTTAAGGTCTGAAAATTTGAAAAAAATATTAAGAACAAAGGCACAAACTGCTTTCAGTGTATAATAATCCAGAGACAGAATTCTTTATATGTTAATAGTACAGAAAGCTTCAAGATTTTCCATTCCTCTGCTTCAAATATAAGCTCCTAAAGTTCAGATTTGGATTGGCATTGCTGAAGTTCAGGTTGAAAACTATAAGTCTGGTTTGTATAGGTGAGAATTACCTGTAATTTATGCTGACTACTTTTGGACCTCAGGATGTTTCATCCTTCTGGAAGAAAATGGTGTGGTCTTATAAGATGGGTATTCACAGTAACAGGTCATTTTTTAATATTATGGCCACAGCAAATATATTCCTAAACAACAGATTCATGCATGATTTCAAAGACCACAAGTTAAGGAGACAGAGTACCTACAGAAGTACCAGACAGAAATGCACACGAAGGCTTCATTTGGGGATTTTTGTGATAATATTGCAAATACTATATTTTTCCAGCATAGTTAATTTCCCTTTCTTTCCTACATTTAATAAATTTTTTAAGTGGAGACATTGAAAAATATTTGAGAGTAGAGAAGACCTATTAGTAGCTGCAAAGCTTGCTGAATATGGGGAAATCTTTTGCTATTTTTTGCACTGGAAGGCAAATACGTTCAAAATGACAAAGTCAAAACTGTTCAGGTTTGCGGGGGAAGATGGGGCTGTTCAGCTTTTTAACATGCTTACATTGTATCTGGTGGTTTTTCAGCAGCTGGACATACCAAAATTTATGTATTAATTGTGGTTTTCCTGTAATGGTTTCTGCATAATAAAGATGTGCTTTCTCTTTAGCATGATCTTCAACTGATTTGATAGAATTCATTTTTTCCCATTTTTACATCATCTGGGTCAGGCATAACTGAGTGTCCAAATATGCTATGTCCCATGTAACTTCCATAATACAGGGGTTGCAAGACAGCTGCTATAACTCATCATATTAAAGAAAAATATAATGCTATGCACAAAGGGAGCAAGGGAAAAAATATCACAGTATCAACTAACCATACACAAGTTATTCAAAATGGCACTCTTCACATAACAGATGCAGTAAGAGACTATATAACACAGAAACCTACCTCCCTTTTTTTCATCCTCCTCGAAACACTGAATACTGTCAGATAACATTCACTGTGCAATAAAGCAAGCCTGAAAATTAAATATATCCAGATATAATTCAGAGAATAATCTGTTATAAGCATTTAAGAGTTGCATGGTTTAGAAGTGCATTATGATTCTATTAGCAGCCTGCAGGTCAAGAACAAGCTTAGGGTACTTCCGTAAGAGGCAGTAAATAATCTAGGATCAGCAGGCATGTTTGGCATTGCAAATGTTTGTGTATGTTTACAAATATTTTTAAAACTACGCTAAAAGTACTAAATCTAATCTGAATAAAGATCAAGTTAAAATGCTGAGCTTTACATCCCCAAAACAAATATGAAGTATGTTGTATTAAAGAATACTTTTTACCTGTAAAACCTGCATTTTTACCAAAACTTCCAAACTGACACTGCTGAACCACTTTCCACTGTATATAATGGAATAATCCGTAGTCATTTGCTTTGGCATGAAACAGCACAGATTAAACAAAATCCAATTGTACATAATTTTAAGAAAACACTGCAACGGACTGCTAAGATGTGTATACACAATATTTGCATGCATAGAGGGCATGGCAAAATTAGGATTTATTATTGCATTATAGGTATCTTAATACGCACACAAAGGGGAGAAATGGGTTCTTCAGGGAAGTACCCAATATGAACGCATTCAAATTTCGTAAGGGAATGTTGTATAGCTCCACGTTTCTGCTTCCAGCCACCCTGCATGGATGTTTCACATCTCAGTTCAAATCTAGCCTTAAGAATGAGGATATTTTGTTGAAGAAGCTGCAATGAAATGAAGCTGCAACTGTACATTGTCTAGATTGTTCACAGAAGCACAGTATTTGCAGTACACAATCTTCAACGTGTATGAACTTTTGATAGAGAAGATAAGACTTCCAGAAGCAAACTATATGGTTTCTCCTATGAAAGGAGACAGCTGAATCTTCCAACACTTACAGACATCATTCGCTCCTGTCAATGTACTATTTTTTGACACAGAACATTACTCAAGCACTTGGTCTAAATGCATATCTGCTGAGGAGGCAGAAGGGGAAGAAACATGGGGTATGAAGGAGCCTGAGTCCCCACGAGTACGAGCTGGCCCAGCACACAAATGGTTCAGGCACGCAGTTGTGCAGCTTCCTGCTTTGATCACACACAGCTGTGTCCACAACTGGCCAAAGCCCCACCATCTCCTTGTCCCTTTATCAGTCTTTTAACAAATACATTTGGGAGATCTTGGCCCAGAAAGTTAAAAAGCTTCATCTCATTTTGGCCCTGATACACATAACAATTTAGCAATGACACTCAGTTCTGTCACTAAACAAACACCACCGCTGGACTTTGGCATAATCCCCAAAGCCTTCCAAGATCTGACATATTCACATGTACTGCTCTGCTGAAAGAACTTTACCACTTCTCAGAACAGCAGAAACTGTTCTTGTCCTAGAAAATGTACCAGAAACGTCATAATCTCAAACCTATTAATGCAGAGTTCCTCATGGGGTACTTGAACATAGGCTGCAAGTTAAGGGCCAAGTTATTTCAGCTGGAGACTCTGCACAGCATTATAGTGAGAGGTATATACGTGTTATGAATATACTCCTTTCAATTCTGGACTGAAAACCTAGTAAGAACAGAGGTAGAGTTTTAGTGCTTTAACTATCCTGCTTCCAATGAGTTGAAAATCAACCCACAGACATCCCTGAAATGAAAATGTTATTTTCTGTTCTCACTGGACAGACACACACATCACTGAAATAAGTACAATTAATGCAACACAACACAGCTGGTGGTCTCTTTTCAAAAAGCACACAAGGCATTTGTAAGCACTGAGATTCAATTACTTCTCATTTCTAGAAATACTCAACTATTAGACTGGAACTTACTAGCAACCCTGCATAAGGAAGTTCATAGTTAGGCTATCAGCACCACAATCACAAACAGAAAGCAAGCGAGGAATCCCAGCCTGCCAATTTTAACCTCCCCTGAAGATGAAATACCAATTAACATTAACAAAAGAAATTCAAAAGATGGTTCTATTTAGAGAAAAATCTTACCCATAAGCTTGTATCTGTCAGATCATTAACACTGCATTTATCAACAACACTTCGAAACCTGAAAATATCTCATGGTTCTAAGCTAAGATTTTCATTCAATGAAAGTTATTTTATTTAAGGTTTTGGTAAAGCAGAGAGTGGCAATGGTATTTTTAAAGATGAATACAAATGAGATGTTAGAATTGTGAATCCCAGAAAACCTAATGAATTTTCAATGCCTAATAAATACATAAATATAGACATTTTTTGCAAACACATACTCACAGGGACATTGTCTAGCTCAACTGGATCTTGATGACTGAGCATTTAAGATGTCTGTATGGTACAACTAGTTTCACATAATAATACCCAACCTAATTGAGTTACCAGAAGCAGTGTAGCTATGCTAGCATGACACTGCCTGAGTTAAACTCTTTCCCACACAGCTAATTATCCTGAGAAATTAACCCATTCAGAAGAGAGAGTATTTATCAGGGCACAAGATTGTGCCATGTGGATGTAACCTTAGCTGTGATCAGCAACAATGCATTGAAATAAACCAGCATAAAGCTTTTTCAGATACTAATGTATCCTGAAAAAAACCCAAAACCTCAGCTTCATTTTTCTGACAATATTCATAACTGCCTACTACGTTTGCACAATAGCTTTTAACCCTCAAATATGGTATTTCCTAAATGGGATATACAGTTTCACCTTTTTTTTTTTTTCCTAATTTTTCATTTGTCAAGAAATTAAATCCTCAACAATGGGGGAATTTGGTCTCTCCAGCCCGCCAATATTTTCAGTTTAACCAGAAACCTGAAAAATCTACCACTCCTACAGCTCTCTTCACAAGTTGATGCATCAGGAGCTGAGACCAAAATCAGCCACATTTGACTGCATTGCAACTGTTTAATCCACTCTTCCTGACATAGCTGTGGCATTTCCCTTTCTTGCCAAGTGTTATAAAACCCCTCTCCCCTTACTCAAGTGTCCAACTAGGTACGGGAGTCCACCAGAGAGAACAGCTCTGGGGCATAGCAGTTGAGGCTCTTCAGCACTCCCCACACCTCTTACTAGTGCCATTACAACAACAAATAGTCAAGACATTTATTCCTACTACCTACGAAACTGCAGCCCGGATGCTAGTCCTGTATGCTAGTAGTCAAGAGACCTGCACACTAGTCCTCTGTAACTGGTGTGGAGCAGTACATATCCAAGCTATCCCTCTGCCCTGCAACTTGTGGCTCATATTTCATAAGGCTTTTCTACACAATATGGCTAGAAAATGAAATTATCAGCTGCCTGGGTTACTGTGTGAGGTATCCCAAAGAGAAAAATCACATTCAGCAGAAGAGGGATTCAACTGAGAAGTTACAGCTTATCTCACAGGACTCCTCAAAAGGAGAAAAGTTTAGATAATAGATCAAAGTTTTCCATTCACAAAATTTTCATTTTATCCAAACCTAAACCCTATGGAAGAAAGAGCTAGGACTATATAGTAAGAATTTGGAAATTTTACCTTGCTATAAATCACAGCTAAAATTATCAATGATTGTAGGTAAAAGATATGAAGTCAGTAATAAACAAGTTTTATTTTGCCTCAATAAATCCTAAAAAGCTAAGGATACTCCCATTCTCCTTTCAGTGACTATATATTCATATACAGTTTACTGTAATCTGAAATAACAGAAAGATATACTTGGCTTATATACAGACTCTTGCATACATTTTCTTAGCCATATAGACTGGGCATGTGTACTTACCAGGAATTTTTCTTGTGGCATTACTTCAAATTTAACTGCCTGAACTGACAGAATCTCCCACAGCAGGAAGAGAAAATTGGATCTTTCCTACAAATTTAATTTCAGTTGTAATTACATCCACCACTATGACCCTCACTTACTTAATGAATGCATTTTTCTAGAAACTAAAACCACAGTGGTTTATTTTTCTTGTATTTAATTGAGTTTTTTCTTCTCCATATTTTTGCACTTCTTGTGATAGACCTAATACTGTAACTTCAGTCACACTCTCTCTGGAGGGAACAATACCATAAGTAACACACACCTTTAAAAAAACCTTTATAACTTTACTCTTCTGGAACATTTCATGTTACTTTGATTCTCAAGTAAGTTAAATTTGCATCAAATTGCCACAGACAGCTAACACTAAAACAAAAACTAAGTTCTTCATTTACAGTTATTTAAGATCATAGCTTTTAAATTTCAGAATAGTCTTCAGAAAACCCCCCAAAACAGAAAAGATTAAACCAAACAGGCCAGGATAAAAAAGAAATTTAATGAACACATTTGAAGTAACAGAAGTCACTTGTTCATTGATGAAAAATTTATTCAAGTAACTTTATTTTTTGATCAAGACAAATAATTTCAAGTCATAAATACTTGATGGAGAAGATATATTTTGAAATATCTTCAGACCCAAAAAGACAAAAATAAAACTGTAATTATGTAAAACATACAGCTCCCTTATTGTGCTTTAAAATGACTGATTCTTAAATAGTTCTCCTTTGGAGAAATTAGTTTACGTCTTTTATCTACTTTGTGAATTGTGCCCATTGTAAGATTTAAACACGAAAATAAGTTACACATACTTTGTGTCCAGGAGGGTTTAGATCTGTATTGTCATAGTCAAGCTTCCCTCTTAGCCTACCATTCTGTGCGTGACAGGTTAAGACAACTGTACACAGGAGCTGTACTATGAATTTAGCAGTGTATTCGAAAACAAAGCACTTAATATATAAAATGCACATTCAGAAAATATCCATAATTTTCAAGACAGAGAGTTTATAATCACTGATGGATAGCTCATTCTTTCCAAAAAGCTGCTGTGGCAAAATAGTCTGCTTGAATAGAGTAAATATTATTTTTCAAGTGCTTATAATAGGCTACAATGGATTTGGAAATACAACCGTTAATAACCCTGTATTGAAAAGAATTTTATGGCAAAGAACCCTATACTAAGGGCTCTCTGGACAGCCTAATCCTGTAATTGAGTTCATGGTTGTAATTCAGGAGAGCAACTTACAAGTTCTTAAGCATTGACTACAGCACTGAAGAAAATACACTAAAAATACAATAGGTAGCAATAATAAGTCACAGGAATGTTAGATCCTTATGTACACTCTGTTTAACAATGATATACACAGGTTTCCATGACAACAGTGACAAGATGATAAAAACATCTTCTTCCACCATCCACTGAAAAATATATTTCTGCTTATATCATTGATGAAGTGGCAAGCACCTAATTTAGAAATGTCGACTTGCATTTAATAACATATTTTTATATTCAGAAAAATGCACATCGTATTTTTAAAGGATTTAACTGAATATCTGATGCAGATTAAAAAGATTTGTGATCCGATTTTTTTAGTCTTTTAAATCAAGTTACATAAAACTTTACCTTTTATTTTAGTCGTTGTCCATAGTTTAGCCGCAAATTTCAGCTTAAAAATTTTTTTCCCCCATGGAAATCTCTTTTGCATAGATCAGATAAAAGCTGATCTAGCATTTCCCAAAGAAACAGTGCAGATTTTAGTAGAAGAATACCTTATTTTTAAATTGGCTTCATTTTGCTCCATCGTTCACAAAAAATGATGATAAGGCAGTTCTGCTTTATCAGTTACATAATTTGCTTTCACATTAGAGCATTGTCTTACTTCTAGTCTGAATTGTTTTCTCAAAATGGTAGTGGACACAGAACTGGCATTTCTTGCTCCAGCTACTTTATAGTCATTCCTGGGACCTGGTAACCCCTGAAAAGAAGCAATTCCAATGACATCAGTGGAATTTAAACTTGCAGTTATCTCAATACTGGTACTTCTAGGTGAGCATACTTCTCAATCTATAAAGTACCATCATAATACTTATTAAAATGTCAGTTCTCACATATTACTATAGGAAAAAATAGTTCCTATAAATTAGTAATAAAAATTTAGCCCTACAGTGCTTTTCATATAACACAGTACATCTAAATTACCACATTAAAAGCACACTGAATTACAGTTCTTCAAATCAAGGAAGGCTAATGCTTGCACCACGTGAAATAATGCAGTAAGTACCTTCTGAGAGGAGGAAGGCAAAAGAAATAATATAGCAATGTTTTGTACACTACAAATTATCCAGAAATACCGCCTTTGGGCATGATCACTTGCTGTTGTTAATAACATTAAAGAACAACAACTACTTTATACTCATACAGCTTCTTGTGGAGAAGATTTTAAAGAATTTTATAAATACAGGGATAGAGTCTTTGATGGAGGATACTGACACAGAGCGAGCCAAGTCCTCTCCCTGTCCTCAGGCATTTGAGGACTAGGCTGGAGTCAGGCTTAAGTAAGACCAGCCATGGGTAGGTCTAGTTTAGCCCAACCAAAAAACCTGCCCCAGATCATACTGCTGATTCATGGTTACTTGACAATCACAGTATGGCCAGAGGTTTGGGAGATGCAGCAGGCTTGACTGGGGGAACAAGCTGTCTTAAGTCTCCTTTGAACATCTGGAATTTTGTAAAGGGAATTCAGACCAGGATAAATAACTACTCCACAGAATTGCTCCTTGCTACATACCTGAAGATACCTGATCATCTTATAATTCTGTTTTACAGAACAAGGGGCCATGAAGTAAAGCTGCATCTCCACAGTAAGAAAGGAAGCTTGTAATGAATCAAGACTTCTTGATTCCCAGCCCTAGCTTTAATGCTGATATCACAGAGCTTCTCAGTGGGATTTTCCTGGCTCTTTTTCAGTGATATTTCTGTTAAGTCATTTCAAGCATAAACTAATTCTTAACTTATATACTTTATTTACAGCATTGAAGATGGGTTTTTCTCTAGAACATTTTGCTATGTTACGCAAATTTTAGTGTTAATATAACTTAAAAAATAAAAAAGGAAAAGTGGGACGAGAAAAGAACACAGAGCAGTCTTTCGTTTAGAACCTTATACTAAATCATAATTAGTAAGCAACTGAGTTAACATGTAGCATAGAGTTAGAATAACAATGTAGTTACTTGTTATGCAAATTAATTTCAGTGTCTACTGAGTTACAGGTAGTAACTATTTGGCATGAAACAAGCAAGATAACCTCTCTGAAACTTGGCATATAGAAAGAGAAAGAAAATACCATGTTCCTTCCTTGCTTTCTGAAGTCTAAATTAAAGTTATATTAAGATGGTTTTATTTTTATGTTGAATTCAAATGAATAGGTGATATTAAAAAGTTAACTTCAAGTCTAGTTAGGTAAGGTCCTATTTAAATTGCATTTTTGTAAATATTTATTCATTTTTTTACACACATAAACCATTACAGAGAATCAATTTATGTTAGGGCCTAAGGCCTAGCTTTGAAGAGCTTTTAGTCTTTTTATCTCTCTGATGATGTCATGGGAAGTCTGAGCCTGCCTTTCAGCAAAAAAACCTCCGAAGCCAGAGGCTGCCTCTGGAAGAATTCTATTCGCCTTCAGGTCTGTGGTAAATGTATTTTGGCAGCTAAAGAAATTTCTCAATCTCATCAGGAAAGTGTACGCAATAACGATAATCTGTAATACAAAACTGTAAACCCTGGGGGCGGGAAGTGCCTAATCTTACATACACGGATGCTATTCTACAGCCCCAGAAGTAACTACACATTTCACTTCCCTTTAACAATTTTAAACCTTCTCTTTGCAAGATGAAGATGCAGCTATAATATGCTCTGTGTAGACATTCAAAATATGTCAGACTCAGCTTCCCCAAGCTTATATTTAAATCCTAGGATATTACCACGCAGTACAGCACAGTACTTGACTAATGCTACCCACAGGGGTTTTTTTAAGACGTTAGAACTTTCTACAGCTCAAAATCAAACTGAGGTAAAAAATTAATATCAGAGTGCAAGTCATGTTAATCTCACATTGGCTGTATGGCTAATAATGAGTTTAATCTTATTGTTTCACCATCATTAAACATACAAACAGGCTTTAGAGCAGCAGCCAGAACCCAGCCACCCTGGCCCTACTGCACGATAACCACAGTACTCAGCCCGAGACCCTTCTCTGGCCCATGAACCTTCTGTTCTTCTCTATGCCATGGTACAACTTCAGCAAAATGCTGGTCAGGACCTCCATCACAGTCAGGATTAGGCCACTCAACTGTGGGCTCAAACACCTGTTGGGCTGGAAGCAATATCTAACACTTCCTAGAGGAACGCCATCACACCTGAACTAACAGAAAAATGGTCATAAGCCTGCCCCTCTCTAAACACCCAGCCATGTTTCTGAGCGAGCGTGTTTGCGACACATACACTGCAGTGGCAGACAGGCAGGCAGGCTCCAAATTCAACCTAATGACTCCAGATGAGGGGCTCTGGTGGGATATAAGCAATGGGCAGACGAGGGACCATTTGGAGGGAGGATGCTGAATATCTGCCTGATGCTGTAACACACCTGCAGACTCTGCTCTCTGCTCATACATGTAGTGAGACAGAATTATATTCTGTGCACGTGTCACCTCAGCATCCAAATCTTTTGTGGATGCCATGATCTTCAACTTCTTAATTTAAACAGACAGATTACCGGACTCCAGTTTACAACATAACTGCAGTTGGAATCTTTTTAATATAAAAACTTTTACAATGATGGACTGGTGGACCAGCGCCAGTAGCTTTTCTGAATAGTCTTTGGATAACTTCAGAATGACGTGGAGGCAGATGCAGGTATCATTTATCAGACTAGCAGCATTTCAAGTCAAATGACAAGACTAAAATTTAAAAAGTGCTCATGAACTTTGCTAGATAAACATTTTAAAAATAAAAGCAGCTATTTACCAAATGAAAATTTTATATAGTTGTTAGTCACTTTCAAAAAGGATAACACAAACCACCCTACATGAAACTGTTAACGATCTTAAAATGGAGAATAAATAATTACCATTTTGCCAAGACCAGGTCTAGAGAAGTGACACTTTAATTTCTGAGACTCAACTTTTAAGAACCATAGGGTCACTTCAAGGACAGAACTCCTGAATCTCACAGAATTTTTAAAGAATCCTTAAATACAAAAACGTAAGACAAAAAAACCATAAGTAAACTAGAGAAAATGACTACGTATTTTAAGTCTGCACTCAGGTTTAATGGCCCAGAATGACACGTTCTCTATCTCAAGTCAAACAAAATATTGAGATTTAACTTCATAAACTTCAATTAGCTTTTTCTTTGAAGGCTGCTTCTATTTGCATTTTAACTGCAAAAATGTCACCTTTATCCTCGTTATGACTTAAGAGATGTACAGACACAAGTTATGCAAGCAGATAAGTGAGTTTTGTCCATATGTAGAAATTTAGATGAATTTGCAATTTGTCCGATTCAATCAAAATCAAGTTTTGTTACATAAAATTTAGTTTGCCTCTACTTCCTGCTCAAGTCTATCAGTCTTTGCTGCTTTGTTCTCATTTGAAAAGCACAGATTTTCTGTTGTGATTTGTTTCTTCTAGTGTAAAATGACTTCCAGACAATGCAAGAGTATGGACATTCCTCATAGATTTTCTGTCCACTACAAATTATAATTCATTCTGCTGGAGACTCAAATTAATTATGTGCTTTAATCCACTACTCATCCCTTGTATTCTAGCCACAAAAGACAGAAAAGAGTGTTCAAAAATAAACATGCTCTGTGTTCTAAAAAAAACCAACAACAACAGTTTTCATCCCATGTAGCTAGTCTTTATCTTTACATCAATAAGGACCACACAAGTAATCCCTAAGGGTCCAGTTCTGCCAAACCAGAATTATGTTTAAGACCAAATATATGTGAAATTCTGTGCCATATACAATTCTCATGTATGACAATGGCAGAATCCATAAATAGTAGAAAATATTACAGGCGCTCAGCACTCACTATATAACTATTCCCAAGCAATGTAAAATAGCGTAATTGGCTATGCATCTGCATTACTATGTTTGAAGAAATAATAGCCTAGTTGTCTTCTGTGTTTCGATACCTATATTTTAGTCAAAAGCATGAATATGTACTTGTACAATGCAAAGATAGTGTTAATATTAAAGTTTAGCACAAATTCTGTACTCAGTTTAATATTACCTGACCTCTTTTACAGACTATCCTGAATTGAAGATAACCGCTTTCAATAATTCATTACAAAATAATGTTTTTATGAAAAACAATTCTCAGTAAAAACAGGTTAACTTCATGCAAGCTTTGAAACAACTCACACTCAGATCACAATAACCTGAAGAACACAAGACTTCAGAAACCTGTCTCTTACGAGTTAGTCATTTTATCTAAGGCATTGAGACAAGAAACTGCTGAAATCACTATCAACATAATTCTTATTGTCAGAACCCTTTAAGATGGGATCTTTTCAGGCAAGCTGGAAACAAAGCTACAGTAGCTGATATGTATTGATTTCCAACATAATCAATATAGGTATTCCAGATTCAAAAAATGGGTTTGTTTTAAATTTTTTTTAGCTGGGGAGAGGTTGGAAAAAAGGCTAAAGTTAGCTAAACTTTAAAACCAATTAGGTATAAATAGAAGATGAGATCATTAAGTAAATCTCAGTTTACAACTAAAACCCGGGTTTCCTTCTTTTACAGGATATGTTATTCACAGTATGGTTTAGTTTATTGCACCCTGAATTGCAGATTATATCCTGCCAAAAACAGTAAATGTACTCACTGGTATGGAGAAAGTCTATTCATATATTCTCCATCCATGGGAAAAAATAATTTGGAATGGAAAAATGTTCCTCTGTCACCTGTTATATACTAAAATATGCATTATTCATCTTGATTCAAATCTCAACAGAAAAAGACAAAAGGTTTTCACATCTTTGCTCATTATGAAAGAGAATATACAGGGTTTGAGTCAAATTATGCCAAATATTGTCTGCCAGTATTTAAGACTCGTAAAGATGCAGAAGTCTCTTCTTTTACATCACTCATTTGAAGAACCAAAGAAAATGTATATTTTGGTTTTAATTGGACAGGCCTGTGTTTTTCCACATGGTTTCTCAGTTTCCCATCACCTCCTTTCAAGACACCTAGGTGTCCTAATCTTTCATTTAATTAAAAAAAAAAAAAAGTTTGTCTTTTTAAAAAACTAAGAAGTATTTGTTCAAAACATATCAGCATGAAGAATTTGTTCTGCGTTTACCCTGGGCAGTCCAGTGGAATGAGTGTTCAGAATGATGGACGGTGTTTGGAATAAAGAGAAAAATGGAGTAAGAGTTGACATTAGTAAAGCTCTTCTTTTGTTCCGATTGAATATTGATGACTCCTGCTCAGTCTTTCATCAAAAATTCATTTAGAATGCTATGTTATTGGAAAAAATGCTCCACTTGGAGAGACATACTCATGTCATTGCTGAATCAGAAGCTGGCAATAGCTACAATACACATTTTTAAAGCATATCTTTGTCTTCTGAATAAGTCTTTCATATGGTAAGCTTAAATAACATGCCTTCCACAACCCAGCTTGTGATTTTGAAAATGTGTCTGCACCTCTACTCTTGAAACTCAATTGGAAACATGCAAAATAAAGACAGTTTAAGACAAGGACGATTGTGGATGGCAAACAAAATATTGCAGAAGAAGAAAAAAAAAAGAAAGAAAGAATGCACAGATACAAAAACCTACAAAAGAAAATATTTCATAACCAGGGACAGTCCTCAGCTCAGCCATACATTGTTTACAATTTTGTTTCAGTAAGTTTATGTATTCTTCTTCCTTTTACCTTCCACACATTATTGTCAATATTTTTTAGACTGTACACAGTACTGCAAGAAATTTAACTTAAATTTTATTTTCAACCATATTGTTATATTCCCCTCCACGGACTTGTTTTAATTCCCGAATTCATCTGTAATGACAGATTTTTCCTCTCAGGTGAAATGGTTTGTTAAATGCTGCATTTACATGAGGCAATGTCTTTTGTGTATAGATGTTAATTTCTTTAAGTATTCTATCTGCCTTAGCTCCATATTTTTTTCAGATACAAAAACATTTTTGTGGGGAAGTGGTAAAAAGGATGTTTATTTTTCCTACAGATAGCTGTAGCCACATGATTTCCTCCATACCACTGTGGCTTCTCATTCTTTTTTCCAACAACCATTCACCAGCGGTGCTTGGCTGCACAAAGTCCCCACTATCGTTTCAGATTTATGGAAGAAACAAACAGAAGAAAAAGCTGGCAGTACAGAACATCCATTCTTCTTCCAAAATCTAAAGCTGAAAACATTTGTGAAAATATGGCACTGTTTGATACTTTCAATAACATGTTCTCGTACTTGTATGGTGCAGTTAAAATTGTTTTTTACTTAAATCCTACAGCCAGACCTTATTTACTGAAGGCTGCTGCCATATACTCAACTTTGCACAGGATGTGGTACAAAAGCAATTCAAGATGTCAGAGTGACTGTTACACTTCCTCTCCGTCTGCCCTCTCATCCTGCCTCCAATCTCCAGATACCCTAAACAATGCTAAGATCCTCCTGGCCAGACTGAATGAACCTCAAGAATCACCAACTTCATGCTTCCCTTCCCCAAGTCCATTTAGTCTGAACATAACTCACAGGCTATGCCATACTAGCCCATTCTCAGACAACATGACCACAGCTCCATATACCAGCTCAGAGGTAATTTTTGTGAGACCACCTACACAGAAAACATACTGTGTATCCCATGACACTGTGAAAATCAGAGCTGGTCCAACACATCAGAATGGTAATATCTTGAGCGTGCGGTCTGCACTAACGCAGCGTTTCTATGACAAGGACCTGTAAGGTGAAGGGGAAGACAGGTCAGCTCTCACAAAATCACCAAGATGAAGACAGCCACAGTGACAACTGCAAACTAGTTTTCCAGTGCTCCCACAGGCTAACCTCTCATCGGTTCCCACATCATCCCCATTCCTTTCCCGCTGCTATCCTTCTTCCACAGGTGCCACGCGTGGAAGCCTCCTTACATCTGAACTGGAGCACACTCCCTCTGAGCAAATGAGAGTTTAAAGACTACCATCTTTAAAATTTCTTTATATACCAAATATGCTCCACTGCGAAGTCAACCTGGGTAGTTTAATTCCACTGTTTTCTGGTTAATGACCTTTTTCAGACTTTCCCTAACAAGCAGATGCTGGCATACAGTAAGAAGACTATTCCTACAAAGAATGTATGACCACGACCAGAGCAGGCTATCTTATGAAAAACATACTCTATGGAGCTCAACTGAGTTCATACTTTTCTACCTCATAAAACAGAGTCAATATCACCAAGAAAGATATAAAGCAGTGAACATTCATTTTGAAATTAAATCAACAGATGATCGTGAGTATACAAAAAGCAGATGTGTTCAATCTCAAGATGTCAGTTTTACATTGTCACTCCTCAGATGAGAATTCTACTTTTAGTACAAAAAAAACCCTTCACAAAACCAGTGTGAAAAGAAAACATGCTTCCCCAGAAAATTTACACATTGTGAAGAACTTTAAAAGGTCTAGGTCAACTTTTAAATCAGTTCATATGAAATGACACAAAATCAGTAATAAGAATTAAGAAAAAACAGTCTTCCTGGTAAGGATTCATGGGAGCAATTATGGGCCAAGAGCAGGAAGTTTATGGAAGATATGTCTGATGTGCCAAGATGAGCCAAGATGTCTTAGAAGCTGGAATGAACTTCACGTTTCATATTTATAACTGAAGGTCAGTCTTGGATACATAATCATGGGGTGGAAACACAAGTGTTTGACAATGAAAACACAGCAAATACAGTAGTTAGGTTATGAAAAACATTAAAATATTATACACAAAAATATTGTTTTATGTAATTTAGGATTATACCACCATACATATGGTCTTTACTGAGGATGCCAAGACAAACTGAAATTTGGCATTTCCTACCTCCCCTGACAAGTGTTTGACAATGCATTCACAGTAATTTTTTCTCTAGTATTTTGTATGTAGTTTTCTATTTATTTTCCAAAAACTAAGAAAGCAGAAATTCCATTAGATAGCATTGTACTGACATTCACACAGTCTCTACCCAGGTTGCAGCATTTAAACCCATCACACAGATCTCTGCCACCTGAGCTGACAAACTAAGAACAGACTGTCATGTCCTTTCCCACACATCTCAGTCTGCCAGTCCTGCCAGGCTCAAAATAGCTCCCTGTCAAAGTTAACATTTCTGCTATATCCTTCTCCAAACACTAATAGTTCCTTCCAAACTGATAGCCCCAATTTCCTTGTCTAGATTGTCCTACCTTCCTCCATTTCCATTGAACAATAGCTAGTCCCAACTTCAGTGCTCTTCCTTTTCAGCTTGCTTCAATCCTCTTTACATCTTCCCACAAGTTTGTTTTCTGTCTCCTTTACACAGGAATCACCTGCAGCCAGTAGACTGTCCAGGCATTGATGGTACAGAAGGGAGAAATTCCCTATTCCTGTATCAGATTTTTCAGCTTGGTCCAATATGCAGCAGTCCAACATTCAGCAGCAATTGCGGAGGCAATCCTGAGTTAGATAGCAAATTCTAGCTGTGCTATATTCCTAAAGCAAATTAGACAGAGATTAATAGACAAACACTCATGCATCACATAAATCCTCCCCCGCTCCCACCTCATTTCTTTTTTTTTGACAACAACAGCAAATACAGCAGAAAAAATAATTAAGTTATTCAAAGAAAAAAATTAGATAAATTTTTAAAACATAAGCAAAGTAATATATATTTTCCTTATCCTTTGGAAGAGCTGTTCCAGGATGACAACCGACATGGAAGTTTTCAGTTCCAAGTAGCAAAGTTAGACAAACGTAAGCATTTGGAATAGAAAGTATTGGACAAACAATGCAACAGACAGCTCCATCAGGTCTAATAGCAAAACCTGTGCATCAGATTTGACCTTTGAACTCCCTGATAATCACTGCTGAAAAGCTACTGTACTTGGTGGAGAAGCTCTCTACATAATGGAAGGGAGAGTTACCAGCAATGGAAACAGATTAACTGTAGCAAAACTAGACTGAAGATGAGAAATTACAAACCACCAATAACTTTTGACATGGAAAAGGTATGGAGCCACCATTACCGAAGAGCTATAGTGCTTTCATCTGTATTGTTGGTTTTAGAAGAGAACGTGCTTACCATTGTTTTGACAAACATATTACTCAACAAATTTTATTACCTTACATCCAGTAAAACAAACAAACAAATAAATAAAATTAGTATTTGTCTTCAATTCTCACTGAGTTACAGACACAATGACTATAGTCAATTCCTATCTAAACCAGCATATCCAACAGTAATACATGTTGTTTTGGCTGACCATCATTATTTCCAATGAAAATAAAATCTTGGCAAGTACTGTGACTTCATTCAAGGTCTTTTAGTAAATCACATGAAATCTTGGAGAGGATAAAAGTAAACCCTGTCATCACTGGGTATATTAAAATATAATATGTAAGACTGACACTGTGATTTAGGGGTATTTCATTTATCACACTGTACTCTTAAACAAAAAGAACTCCTGAAGGTACCTTCTCTTGTTAACAACATGCTTGTTCTCAATTTAAACAAAGATAATGAAGATTGTACTTTTGGTCACATTTAGTGCTTCCTGGGTACATCCTATTACAATGCACAAATGCTGCATTTAGGACAGGAAGAGACCAGAGTCACATTAATCTAATTCTAATCCAATAGCTTTTGCCTTCCTCTAGCTCTCTCTCCCTGCTTCCTCTCTGAATCTTTCATTAACTACTCTCCTTTTTCTTTCTGTCCATTAAAAAAAAAATGAAGTCTGAAACTATGAATCAATCATGCTTCAATGTCACCGGATCACCACAGTATCTCTGGATATGGTTAATATTCCTACTTTGGCACTCCCATTTCTCTAATTATGTTTATATTCTTCTTAATTGATAACATACTATCTGGCTGAATTGCAAACTGTGCTTTCAGACTTTATTGAGGCATTGCTGAGTGGTCCTGATCTGCAATTAGGCCTCCACTGCTCTAGGTCCCAAGAGCTGCCAAAACTCCCTCCCCCCTGAACAGCTTGTATTCTAAATACAAGTTGATGTCAGCCTTTATCAAATCCTAAACTTCACCATTGTGTATCCTCTTACTCTGTAATTGTATTGCACAATTTGGGTTCTGCTAAGGATAAACATGAAAGCATAATAATTCATTTACATTTCTATAGCATTCCTCATCATAGGATGCCAACTCCTCTTAAATGTGAATGGCAGCTTCTGTATCAGATCAGGGGTTTCTTCCTCATCTAGGAAGATTATGAGTTGTCCAAGGTCACAGAAAAGTCCATAGAAGACCAGCAAACTATATCTGAGTCCTTGAACACAGGACTGTGCTTCCTCTTTCCCAGTGTATTCTTTCTGGCCAACAGTATATGAAATTAAAAGTTACAGCTGTATTCAAAACATCCCAGAACACAAAATCCATCTGTATGCCTCCCATCACCTACCAGTTTGGGATCTTTTTTAATTTATTGTCCTAATTCCACTTTGGATTTGAAACAAATTTTCCCCTGCTTACTCTCCTTTTACATTTCTAAACTTCTATAAAGTCTATGGAAAGAAGAAAAAGGATGGAACAAAATGACTGTGAGCTCTCTGCCTTCTCAGCATTTTACTGGTGTCCTTGAAAAAACAAGGCAAAAAGAAGATATTCTTAACATACTAATGTCAGAATAAATCTCATGTCTCTGCTGACTAGGTTCCATTTTTTGAAACATTTTTCCATACAAGCAGTGGCATATGAAACCAATTCCTTCTTTCACAATTCCATATAACACTACATTTTTTCCCGCATGAAGTATATATAAAAAACCATCTTCCAACTCATATAGAGGAATGTCACAAAAGTTAAATTCAAAATGAAGATCTGTAAATTGTGGGTCTCAAAAGTGCTGTTTAATTTCAGAAACTATCATATCAGCAGTTTTGGAACACCCAAGTAGGAGGTGCAGTTTTATTAATATTCCACAGAACCAGTTACACATAAGTAACGCACACTGCCCAAAAAGCAGTCTAGTCCTTCCCCCTAGTAATAAGAACTGTTTCAAGCTTTCTCCAAGAAAAACAAATTTGGACCGTACACAATATTCACTACTGCACACTGATACTAGAACTCTGTATTGATCACTGTAATTTCTTTTAAGTTATAATGCAGCCTTACTTTCCCCTCTAGGCATCTCTCTAAGGGAAGAGAGCCACTGGTAATGACATTTTCTATAGAAATGTCAACTGATGCCAAAATGACACCGAATAAATGACCACAGACTGCCAAACTCAACTGAAAGGTCAATAAAGTCACTAAATACTGCAGAAGATGTGTTCCATTTCATTCGTAATTCAAAAGATTAGAAAACCATGGTTAACACTAACACTATTGAAAAGACAAATATAAATTATAGTTTCCTTTTTTATGTTTATTTGAGTTAGTTTAGATGCACCTTAAAGTAATTACTTTTTCTTTACTGTGCTGTTAAACAAAGAAGTTTTGAAAACCTCTACCAGAGCAGTAGAAAAGAGACTGCCTTAAATCTGGGCTTAGGTAACCAGGCATGATAAACGGACATTGTAAACATGCATTAATAAAATTAAAGAAATACTTATGTGGGGGCTGTTCTACTGACTACTGAAACTTCAGCTGGTAATGGAAATGACATTACTACATTTTCTCAGCCCCCTGTCAATGTATCTAACTGGAGGGGAAAATACTAGAACTCTTTAAAAGTGAAGAAAACATAGTACCAAAAATCTCAGGTTCCCAGGCAAAGCTATATTAAGCTGGAGTTACGACTGAAAGTTTGTATCAGTAACTTAGGAGTTAACTGATTTTTTCACCATTCCCAGAAAAGATAAGGTCTGACTTTCCACTGACTTTTTTCTTTCAGACCTGCAATCCCTGCCAGCTGCGATGTCAGTTCTCCAAAGACCTCTATGCCATCTCTGCACCTCTGGACCTACTCCAGCATTTCCTGTATCCCATCCACAACTTAAGCAACGAAGAGCCAGGGCTGTGCCTGGTCCACATTTCTCAGGGAGATTAGGCAAAAAAAACCCAACAATAATAGTTCTAATCATCCCAAAATAAAATATAAACATAGAATATTCAGTTACAGTTAAATTTAAAAGAAACCAATCCTGAAATCATGAATTTTCAGCCAAGAGACCATTGTGATACATATTCTTAACTTTTGGCCTATGAAAACTCATCAAATTTCATATAATAATTCCTGCATCACACTACATAGCATAAATACACAAATGCATTTTTCTGTAATTACATCTAAAAATGAAAAGCCTTAATCTACTTTTATTTTGTTATCATTTAATAAATTTTGACCTGGCAGTGACAGGGGCCATGGCATTGCTAGACAGAATACTAGGGCTGAGGAATTTATATTCACTGTCTATTTCAATTACTACAGAGTTTTTCCTTGGGGGAAGAACAAGAGAAATTTACTTCTTGTGGCATGGTCCTTGTATTTTCCAACAATCTCAATCTATTTCCATTCATTTTGCAGTATTTTCTTTACAAAAAAAATATTTCATAAAGAGGAAATTGAACTTATGGCTGTAATTCTGCTTGGAATTCTGTATAACAACTTTTCACGTCCCTAGGGATTTCCACCAGTGTCAGTACAGCACAGTATAAGTATATATTCTTATATAGAAGTGTATGCATTAGCAGAGATGAAATTACCTTTATTACAGGCATTTCTACTTAACCATAATCATATCACCAAGTATGCAGGAACAGAATACAGCCTAAGCATCTTTAGAGTAACTTAAAGCAAGTAACTACTTTGCTTTATCTTTAGAAGGTGGCAAAATATGATTTTCTCATAGGAATTATACAAGACTTCTGTTCTGATACCTTCCAGGTTTTTTAATGTAGTCTTTACACCTACAGTCTTGCAATGACCTCCACACAGGTGAAGATCTGCCTTTATGCAAAGTACTGAGGACTTCACAGTACAGGCAAAATCGTGCACCCATATGAATTTCCCCATAGGACCAGTGCTTAACACTATGATCAAAATTGTATGCAATAGGAAATGATAGATGCAAATTACCTATCTAATTTGAAGGAAAAAATACATATCTATAATTGGTAATTACTAGAAATTGTCTCTATAATTTTGAATAATCCAGAGATTGCTCCATGCGTAGAAATAGACCTGGTTTAAGCCTCTCTAAAAACATAAGACTCATATTCTACTTCTTTAAACTACTTGCAGGTTATACATGATCCACAAAATAATGACTTGCATTTTGCAACAGTTATGCATGAAACAACCAGAGCGCTAACCAGCAGGGACTTTAGAGGCATCCTCTGACTGTGCAGAAAATAAAAGCCTGATGCCCACTTCTGATTCCAGCTTACAAGAAACAAATAACCCCAGCCACCTACCATCTGGAATTTAATTGATTTTATCTTTATGAGAGAATGTTTTACATTATGGACAAAATGCAACAGATGACTCAATGTTTGCCACTGATTCTACAAAAACATTGTCTTTATTGCTTTCTAAGGGAAAATTTATATTCCTATGAGCAATTAAATTGGTAACAGAGGGTCAACACAAGCATCTATTGTCATTGCAGCAGTTATAAGCACAATAAGCATCTCAGCACACTCTTCAACCACTTCCTCTCTCTTCTTGGAGAACATTTTAATTGCACAAATTCAATACTTACGCATCTGTTTATTCTGAATGTTAATCTTTTGAAAATCAGAGCTCATACTACAAAAACCACATTTGATGAAAAGGTAATTTGCATGAAAAATGCCAAAAGGCATATACAAAGTGGTACTTCATACACCGAAACAAAATTATGAAGTCTCTGCAAAATGAGTTTCATCCATTATCTACATAAAACCAGATTATAATAGGACAATTTTTCTCTGTAGTGAAATGCGCTGAAATTGCAGCATAATTTTCATTTAAGAAGTTTAATACAGTTCCAGTATTCTCTCACATATTGTCTTTGAACTGACCAATTAAACACTAAAATTCTTCTCATTTTTATTCTTCATTATAACTGGCAGCCAAAAAAAGTGCATGAAGGAATTGTGTAAATACAGTCTTTGGTAAACACTTTTTTTAAATTTCCATTTTTACCACTTAAAGATATAGGAAAACATTCAGCCTCTATTTCTGTTGTCTTTTATCTCACTTATTTTCACCATTCATGAAAAGGGAAAAAAAAGAGGAACACTTTTGCCTGAATTTTACCTTTTTCTTACAATACAACGGTAGTTTTAAAAACTTAGGTAGAAAAATTGAAGTGTTTTCTGCAAACAGAATGGAAGAATCCAATACTAAAGACAACTGAATAAAGGCACAAATGACAGATGTAACACAATGAAGGTAACATTTTAATATCCTTCTTAACTTTACTAGAAGCATCTTCTTTGACATCAAGCAATCAGCAAATACTTGTGATTTTTTTTTTTTTTCTGAACATAACGAACTAGGAATGGTTTTGAAAATGTACTTACACCTTTAAAGCCCTTTGAAATCCTTAATGACCTTGCTACAGAGGACAATTTTCTCCTAAGTGGCTATTGTGGTACCAGCTGGGATAGTGTTAATTTTCTTCCTAGTAGCTGGTATACTGTTATGTCTTGGATTCAGTATGAGAATAATGTCGATAACACACTTGATGTTTTCAGTTGTTGCCAAGTAGTGTTTAGACTAAAGTCAACGATTTTTCAGCTTCTCATGCCCAGCCAGCCAGAAGGCTGGAGGGGCACAAGAAGTGGGGAGGTGACACAGCCAGGGCAGCTGACCCAAACTGGCCAAAGGGGTATTCCATACCATGTGACATCATGTCCAGTATATAAACTGGGGGGTGTTGGCCTGGGGGGATCACTGCTCGGGAACTAACTGGGCATCAGTCGGTGAGTGGTGAGCAATTGCATTGTGCATCACTTGTTTTATATATTCCAATCCTATTATTATTATTATTATCATCATTTTATTATTGTTGTTGTTATCATTGTTAGCTTCTTCCTTTCTGTTCTATTAGACTGTTCCTATCTCAATCCACAAGTTTTACTTTTTTTTTTCCGATTCTCTCCCCCATCCCACCGGGTCGGGGGGAGTGAGTGAGCGGCTGTGTGGTGCTTAGTTACCAGCTGGGGTTAAACCACAACAATAGCCTACTTCTACTCTCCTATGTCTTGGTCTCCATTGCCTGAAGAACTCTAGCCTCAAACACCTGTACAGCTCTATATCCCCTGTAGCCGTGAGAAGCAATTTCACTGATATACCTCTCATCCCCACTACAAAGCAGATGCTTGGAAGCCATAAAGCCCTTTGAAGTTGCAGAAATGTCCAAAACTGAAAGTTTTCTGTTACTTCAAGGTGCTCTCAGTTTGTGTATCAGAGAACTCCAGTTCCACGCTGGGGTAGAATTTTGCCTACGTGAGTTAGGCAGGAGAAAGGCCACTAGAAAACTGTTATGGGTTCACAGCCCTTATAAGCAGGGTCCGCATTTAGCCTATGTACAGACCAATGAAAAAGGATCAGACCGTGTGTCAGGAGAATTTGCTGAATAACCAATGTGAGGGGACACATTTCTTTCTTTCAGCATTAATTCTGCACACAGTGAGGTACCACACCTTTGGCACAGCTTGAACTAAATTTCTCAAGGCACTAATACCATTTCTTACAACACAAGAATCAAGGATGAACATAAAGGGTGGAGGAGCACTAAAGGCTGTAAACTTTGTCTGATATGCCTCTTAGGCCTCCCAGCATCTTACAGAAAGGGATTAGATCATCTTCTTCAACCTCACCTTTGGTGAAACTGTCTCCAGATACACAGCAACTGTATTAGTTTAAACCAAATTAAAACCTAATTTAATTAGATCAGCTAAACCTTTTGCATGTGGGCTCTTAAATCACTTTCAGCAGTATGAGAAGTACTCTTGCTACCCACCTCCACCAGCTTCCTAGCTTGTCCTAGCTAATATTAAACACATGAGTGAAGTTTCACAATTCTCTTCAACCAATTCAGAACTTCATCATCGCTTAAAAGAGCAATTCTGTCCTCTCCCTGTCTTGCCACACAACTCACAAGTGTTAATTTCCAGCACAGATGGATGGGAATGTATCTGGCACTGTCACAGCAGACAGCAATAGCACCTCTTTAAACAGCAACATAATGTTAGATCAGCTCAAGATGACTGTCACACCACAGCCTGAAATGCATCCTTCTGGTCAACCATCAGCCCTGTATGCACAATGACCCCTGCAGAATAGTGTTTCACTTCTATAAACTTTGTTCTTTGTCACCCCTAACTCCTACCAAGTGTAGGCAAACCCTTCTCGAATCTACCTGGTCTGTAACATTTTGACCAGTTTTCTTGCCATGAATCCCCAAACTGCTGTAAAAGATGAGCTTTTGCTCAGAGAAACATAAGTATTACTTAGCCTTAGCAGTAACAAATAAGAACTTTTTCTGACAATCCCCATGGTCAAATATCTTTACTCTTGAAAATATACACTTTAATTTCTAACTTAAATTCATCTTCCAGATGGTAGATCTGTTCTTGCTTTCTTCAGCACATACAATTTCTTTCTCCAACCAAATATCCTCTTTCTTCACAAGATCCTTCAAAATCATGAGATATTTTCAGTATTTTATTCAACAACAACAAAAAAAGGATTACCATCTCTAAGGACTAAAATCTCGCCTTAGATCGATCCTTTAGCATTTCTCCAAACCTCCTCTAGTTTGCTGGGCTTTTCAAGTGTATCCATCAGAACTGAAACTGCTGCTTCTACTGAGGAATATTAATACTAATAGAGAAAGAGACAATGACATCCATAGGTTTATAGCTGTAAGGATTGTGTTAACTTTTCTGGTCCCTGCATAAGAGCTGATGCCCATCTTGCATATCATTTTACTTCTACTGAAGTAGCCACAA